>NC_091286.1:200488146-205288146 GCF_032444005.1 Ranitomeya imitator
CATTAACGTGCAAACCACCCTTGGGGGTAAAGGGGTTAAAGTCCAATGACGGGCAGAGTCCGTCATTGGACGCCTCCCCGTTTGGTGCGGGCTCCGACGAGGAGTCCGCACCTTTTCTGGCACATGACAGCTCATCTGGTCAGCTGACATGTGCCCCTAACAAATATAGAAAAACTGACTGAACAGCAATCTAATCTGAACTGGTGCATAACCAAAAAAGTCATATAGCAAATAGATTAATGGCTGCACTCAAAATTAATCTGTGCTAGAGCAAGGAAATGTGCGATACATGAAATGGGAATAGCATAATGGCTTGTGAAATATATGAAAAAACACATGAGATTCTTAGCACAAGATTTGGCCAAAAGTTGTGAGCCCATCCACCAATCGTCAAGGTAATCCTTGCTCTAGCACAGATTAATTTTGAGTGCAGCCATTAATCTATTTGCTATGTGCCCCTAACAGCCATGGGTGGATTCGCGATCTACCCGCAGCTATTAACATGTTAAATGCTGCTGTCAAACTGAATGCATTTAACATGCACATGCAGGAAGCGCGTCATGAACGCCTAACATCAGTGCCGTGTCTCATGACCGCAGGTCGCCGATGGGTTGGCATGACAACACGGGGTCAGCAGGAGACCCTGAGGTTGTCATAGCCGGATAGCTATGAGCGCCACCCAGCAATCGGCGCTCATAGCAAGTAAGCATATCTGCTACATAGAGCGGAGACTATTGAAGGAAGTAAAAAAAAAAAAAATGTTTTTAAAAATACACAATAAAATAAAAGTTCAAATCACCCCCTTTCGCCCCATTCAAAATAAAAAAGAAAATCAAATATACCCATATTTGGTATCGATGCATTTAGAATCACCTGATCTATGAATATATAAAAGAATTAATCCAATCCAAATCGGTAAACGGCTTAACGAGAAAAAAAAAAAAAAATCAAAACACCGGAATTCCGTTTTTTGGCTGTGTGCAAACGATGCGGAATTAGTGCGGATGCGCAGCGGATTTTTCCGCGCAGAAACGCTGCAGTTCCGCAAAGTGATTTACAGTACAATGTAAATCAATAGAAAAAATGCTGTGCTAATGGTGCGGAAAAATCCGCATGAAAACCGCTGCGCTTCAAAAGAAGTAGCATGCTACTTCCTTTGTGCGGAACTGCAGCGTTTCTGACCCCTTCCATTATAGAAATCCACAGGAGTAAAAAAAACTCAGAAAATCCGCACAAAATCCACGGCAAATCTGCACCTGCGTTTTCTGCCAGGAGATGCAGATTTTGTGCGGAAAATTCTGCACCCCAATCTGCAACGTGTGCATATAGCCTTTTGGTTGCAGCAACATTGCAATAAAATGCAATAACGGGAGATCAAAAGATAGTATACAAATCAAAATGGTATCAATAAAATCACCAGATCGGCAAGCAAAAAATAAACCCTCACCCGACCCAAGATCCCGAAAAGTGGAGATGCTTCTGGTCTCGGAAAATGGCAATTTTTTTTCACCACTTAAATAAAAATGATCCTAGACAGGTTTGGTGTCTAAACTCATAATGACCTAGTGAATCATAATGGTAGGTCAGTTTTAGCATGTAGTGAACTTGGTAAAATTTATTTAAAAAAATCCCCCAAAAAAAATTTTGGAATTGCAATTTTTTTACAATTTCACCGCATTTGGAATTTTTTCCCCGTTTTTCAGTACATGATATGGTAATATCAATTCAAAGGTACAACTCGTCCCGCAAAAAAACAAACCCTCACATGACCATACTGACGGGAAAAAAAAAAAGTTATGGCCGTGAGGAAAAGGGGAGCGGGAAAGCAAAAACCGAAATACCCCTGGTCCTTAAGGGGTTAAAAGAAAACAATGATTCCTGAATTGGTGGATTTTTGTTAATTCTACCTCCCAAAAATCAGAATAGCAAGAGATCAAAAAATTTCAACTTGCTCCAAAAAAAGTAAACCATCACATGACTGTTGGCAGAAATGTGAAAAATTATAGCTCTCAAAATATGATGAAAAAACTTTGTTATGAAATAAAGAGTCTTTAGTATGGTCATTCCATGTGAAATGTGATTTTTTTTTTACCTGACATCTTAGGATAGAATGAAGTGCAGCATAGAAATTAAAGAATGTTACTATAAACAAGTTCAAAGATTGAGATTGTGGTCAGGAACTAGATATATATAGTTGTGCTCAAAAGATTACACACCCCAGCAGCCGGGACTCCAAAGAACATGATTCGCAGACGCGGTACTGTTTAAGGTGCGCGTCTCTGACTGGGGAGCACACAGAGAGCTGCACAAAAAGGATGTCTGTGCCATTTCCCCCCTAGCATCACTCCCCCCCTAGTGATGCACTAATTAGAAGACCCCCAGTCAGCCAGTGGGCACTAGAGGGGAGGGGTCCTACGGCCACTCCTACAGGGGTTAAATCCAGGTGTCCGGCCGGGAACTTTCTCTTTCTCTCTCGTCGGACACCTGGAAGCTCTTGTCCCTGCAGTGATCAGTGATGTCGGACCCCCTGGTTGAGGCCCTGCTGAAGGGAGCGGCACAGAAAGGTGAGCACTGACTTCAGGCCATTTTTACCGGGGTCAGGGCTCAGCTTTCTGTCCCCTCTCCTGATCCCCCGCTCACAATCCTCTTACCTGGTCCTGCTAGGTCCGTCTCCCCTGCGCCCCCAGGTCCCTCCGTGTCCAGTTCTCCTCCGCCGCTGACCGGCACGCCGGCTGCGGGTCGCTCTGCGATGGGTGCCGGAGGTCCGGGGGGGGTGGAGCTGCCCAGATTCCTACTCCGGAGCCCCTCTCTGGACCGCAGCTGTCCGGGGCCAGACGGGCGGGCATAGGCGGCGGGGTAGGGCTGGGCGTCGCACCCGCCGTAGAAAAGTTGGCAGTCCCCCATCAGAGGGGGCGGCGGGTCGTGCCATTCAGCCCGCGGCACCGCAACTTTCCCCGCCTGCAGCTCCGGCCGCAGGCGGTGTGTCGGCGTGCAGCGACGGGCAGTTAGAGGCATCGCCCCAATCCCCGGCCGCTCCAGGGCCGCTGCGGGGGCGATACAGGGGGAAAGGCGGTCCGCCCGCTTACCCCACGCCCCAGAGCGGCTCCAGGTCGGGGAGGGGGCTGCCTCACCACCTCGCACCAGCCGGCGTCTTCCGGCTCCCTCCTCGGGCTCGGTCCGGCGCTGTGGTAAAGCTCCGCCCATCCACTTCCTGTCTTCGCCCACTCACTTCCGGTCAGCGGTTCCCAGCGAGGAGAATAGCGCTGGCCTGTCCTCTATTACCTTCCCTGCGGGCACATATATGCCACCCGCAGGGGGTAACCGGGAGGCTGGCGCTAGCGCTGTTCGGTCCCCAGACCGATCAGCGCGCTAGTTTCTCACCAGGCCTGACCTCTAGCCTACCCCCCGGCAGACGCAGCACTGATGCCTGCACGGGGGTATCAGGGGTCAGGCCGTAGAGGTTACAGCGCAGCTGAAGAGCGCATTGTTCGGTCCCATAGGACCGAGCAGGGCGCTCAACAGCTGATCAGCGGGAATCACTGCGAGATATCTGTAAACGCACCAAACACGGACATATTTACACCTCCCCCACTGCCCAAATTCCTAATAAACAGTATCCATTCACCGCAAATTCCAGCAACGGGATAGAATACGGTTACCTCCTGACCCCCCCACTCCTAAGTAGCACTACGGGACCGTATACTGCCATTAATCCCCCTAGTAATGTTAGAATCCCCCCATTACACCGCTGAGCAACTGCGGACGAAGGCGTAGACGCCAAACGTCCTCCCAATCCTCCTCGGACAACTCCCATCACTATTCCGGCTACCCCTCTAAACGCCCCTCCCGTCACCGTCGCAGACACAGCTCCCATAGGAGCCGCCGCAGATCTCGGGCCTCAGGATGGCTGTCATCACCAACATCCGAGGGGTCCGAAGTATCGCAGAGCCCGGATAGAAGTCGCACACGTGGCAAATCCTCTAAATTACGGGCACCCTCTAGGGCTTTCAGCCGGGGAGAACAATCCCCCGCGGCTTCCAGCCACAACAACCACCACGCAGTCGCTGAAGACAGAGCCATCAATCCGCCACTACGTGGTAGTAATCAGGCTCCAACGCAAGATACTCAGCATCAGTCCCTCGCTGTAGCGGGAGTCAGAGTTTCCCCGTCCTGCGACATCACCCCGTCAACATCTGCGGGGGTTCCTCCAGGATCGGAGTACACTCGTCCAGAGTCACACAGCGGTGAGTGTACCAAGGGTAGCGAGGAAACGTTACGCTACGGGGTTAATTTAAAAGAAATGGAGCTAACTTCAGCGTTAAAGGAGATAATTCTACAACTGTCACATTCGAGCGGAAAAGTGGTGAACAATACAACACCACAGTCCGCTAATCTACACAAAGACGCCTTCTTCTGCGGGGTCAGCCCGCTAGGCGCCCATATAGATCAGGAGACTAGACAGAAGATATGGAGCAACGATTATATTGATATATGGTCGCTGTTATCTGCGGACCAACAAACGGTGGATAGAGCTAACGATAGGGGTTTTGATAGGGGGAGATCGAAAATCGGCTTAACCATGAATAATTGGCTCCAGGCCTTCGCAGTATTGGGTTGTATTATGGGCCAGAAACATCCGGAACGCTGCTCCGAATTGTTCATATATCAGGAAATGATATATAGTTCGTACAAGTCGCACGGCGGTTCAGCCTGGTGACGGTACGACGAGGAGTTCCGTAGGCGTCTGGCCCTACAGCCCGATCTAGGCTGGGGGGTTAAAGCAACGGACGTATGGTTGCGTCTGATGCTCTCTCAAAAGCAGCCCCCCTTTTCAGCCACGACCACTAATTACTCCACTGCCGCAGGTCAGAACTCGGTGGTCGTGCGCAAACCCGGGGCCTGCTGGCTATATAACGAGGGAAACTGCCGTTTCCACACATTATGCAAATTCAGACATGATTGCTCCGCTTGCGGGGGGACACCCAGCTTCAAGGTGCACTCGTCAGCCATCCAAAGCGCCTACACGGCAGAACCCCAGTGAGCGTAACCACCATGGCCCCATGGCTAAAGCTCTACCCCAATAAGAAAGCGGCTCAGCAGCTGCAGGTGGGATTCTCCGACGGGTTCTTTATTCCCTTTAGGCTAACAAGAACACCAACCCTATCCGATAACCTAAAATCGGCTCGCGAATTTCCCCAAATTCTCAGACAAAAAATTGAAAAGGAGGTAGAATTGGGTAGAATAGCCGGCCTCTAAGTCGCTCCCCTTCAAAAACATGAAAATATCACTGTTAGGCATTATACCAAAAAAGGAACCCGGTAAATACCGCCTAATCCATCATTTATCTCACCCAAAGGGCGATTCGGTTAATGACGCAATTTCCCCAGAAGAAGCTTCTGTCTCGTACGCGTCGTTTGATAAGGCAGTAGAATTAGTCCGGGCAGCCGGACCCGGCGCCCTGCTAGCCAAATCCGACATTGAATCGGCATTCCGTTTACTACCCGTACACCCCGAATGTTTCCACCTTCTGGGCTGCAAAGTGGACCAATACTATTACTTTGATATGTGCCTCCTGATGGGATGTTCCATCTCATGTCACTATTTGGAGCTATTCAGCACCTTCCTAGATTGGGTAGTTCGGTATGAGACAGGCAGTAAATCCCTAATCCACTACCTCGACGATTTCCTGTTCGTCGGCCCCAGAAATTCTAAACTCTGCTCCGATCTACTAGAAAAATTCAAAGCTATCTCACTCAAATTCGGCGTGCCATTGTCACCGGAGAAAACGGAGGGACCATGTAATGTATTGTCCTTTTTGGGCATCGAAATAGATACCAACTTGATGGTGTTCCGCTTACCAGAGGATAAAATACAAAAAACCCTGCAAATGTTGAAAGGCTTCCGCGAAGTTAAAAAGCTAACCCTACAGCAAACGCAGGCGTTATTGGGTCTACTGACGTTCGCCTGCCGCGTAATGCCGGTCGGCAGAGCATTCTCGCGCAGACTATCTCTGGCAACAAAAGGCGCTTCTCAGCCCGGCCATAGAAATAGGCTCACGCGTTCGCTAAAAGCAGATCTGATAGTATGGCAGATGTTCCTACAATCGTACAACGGTCACACGTGCGTCATGGCTAGAGAAATCGCAAGCGAGGATTTAGGGCTGACAATAGGAGGGTTTCACAGCAATCTATAAAAACTAATGGTGCAAATCTGGTTGGCCAGAGAAATGGATGACAATAAAATGGGGGCAAGACCCAGCCCTATGGGAATTGTTTGCGGTAGTAGCAGCGTTGGAGATATGGGCCAATCAGTTGAGGAACATGAACATTCGTTTCCAAACAAAAAATGCAAAAACAGCGAAGAGTTTAAATCACATGTCTTCATCATCCTTGCCCATACTTGCTCTCTTGCGACGGCTTGCGCTGTTATGCCTAGTAAACAATATTTGGTGTAGAGCCACCGTGGTGGCGGAAGTCGACGAGAACATCATTAACCCATTGTTATTTTCCAATTGGCAGGCTTTCAGAATCCAGCAACCCAACGCGCAACCCCGGGGTATTCTGTGTCCACTGTCCCTGTGGAACACAGTGGCCAATCATTGATGCCCTTAATCCGGGCCTCCGTTTCGCCAGCTACCTGGCAGGTGTATGGCAAGGCTTGGGAGGAGTGGTGCTCACTAATTAAAGGAAGGCCTGTGGATAAATGCGACCGAGCACGAAGCGCGGTGACGACTGATTTTCTATTACGGATGAGGGAAGGTGGGGCGTCGGGCACCTCGGCACAACGGAAATTATCGGGGCTAGCATTTTTCTTTCAATTGTCAGGATGGGTAGATGTAACTAAGTCCTTCTGCATAAGACAAGCCATAAAGGGTTGGAAAAGGATTCAGCCAAGCCAAGAATGTCGCCGCCCCGTATCTCTGAGACTATTGCAGGACCTGATTGCGATATCCCCGTCGGTCTGCTCATCACAATATGAGGCGGCCCTCATATCGGCAGCTTTTGCGACCGTTTTTTTCGGAGCACTGCGTATCAGTGAATTGCTACCGCGGTCAAAAAACGCGTAGGAAGGAGGCCTAATTAATGAGGACATAGTTATAAGCAGCGAAGCCCTGCGCATCAGGGTTAGAAAATCCAAATGCGATCCCACCGGTAGGTGCACATGGGTCCTGGTTAACTCTACAGATGGCCCAGCTTGCCCGCTAAAAATGGTTATAAGATACGCCGGGATAAGACACGCTGGTAGATTTTTCTTCACTCATACAGACGGGTCCCCTCTGACCAAGTACCAATTCCAGGCAATGTTCAAGCTATGCTTGAAAAAAACCGGCGCAAATCCAAAGGAGTACGGGACACATTCCTTCCGGATAGGGGCGGCCACAGAAGCAGCTAGGGCAGGAGTGTCAGAGGCCGAAGTGCAGAAAATGGGTCGTTGGAAGTCCGCATGCTTCGCCAGATACATAAGACCTGACTTGCTTAATTAACATGTGTTGTCTCTTACAGGGGTTGAAGTTTGGGTTGTAGGAAATTCCTACGTTTACTGGGCCGAAAAGAGGGCCAAACTGCGGCCAGGAGGAACAAATCTTTACCTCCCGGGCATAAAAGTTAACTGGAGGGGTATCAGAGGCCTCCAGTGGAAACAAGTGTTCAAAGAGATGGTTGGCATAGCAAGGATAGCGGAACATCCGGTGATAATGGTGCTGCACGCGGGTGGCAATGACCTTGGCAAACAAAAGGTGGCCGAATTGTACAAATGGGTGACAACGGATATGGAACGTTTCAGTTGTCTTTTCAGGAACATGATACTGGTGTGGTCGGATATAACACCACGGGCCATTTGGCGAGGAGCAAGAGATAAAGCCATAGAGCGGACAAGGGGTAAATTCAACACTCGGATTGGAAAATATGTGAGAGGAAGAGGCGGTATCGTGATTCGCCACCATCAGCTACAAGGGGATAACACGCCACAATTAAGACCGGACGGAGTTCACCTAACGGACATTGGCCTTGATATTTTTCTGTCTGGTTTACAGGATGGGGTTGAACAGGCCCTAGCATTGATGGGTGGGGTCGGAGTCCCGCGTAGGTAATACACGGGATCCTCCGTGGCGGAAGAAGCGGAGGAGGGCAAAGGTCGTAACCGCTCGTTGGGCAAAATCCCCTGTCGATCACGGACAGGAGCTCGGCGCGAGCCGCTCGTTACGATATGTAATTGCCTTTCCCTGCTTATTTAATTATTAAACTGTGACCGACCTGTTCACCCCACCTAGGACTGTGTGTTTCATTACGGGATTGATGGGAGGGGGGAAGGCACCGGTTACGACACCCAGGTCTCCACAGTCTGGCAGACGCGGTACTGTTTAAGGTGCGTGTCTCTGACTGGGGAGCACACAGAGAGCTGCACAAAAAGGATGTCTGCCATTTCCCCCCTAGCATCACTCCCCCCCTAGTGATGCACTAATTAGAAGACCCCCAGTCGGCCAGTGGGCACTAGAGGGGAGGGGTCCTACGGCCACTCCTACAGGGGTTAAATCCAGGTGTCCGGCCGGGAACTTTCTCTTTCCCTCTTGGCGGACACCTGGAAGCTCTTGTCCCACCCACCCTCCCTTTTAAAGACTGATGATGAAACCTGCGGGATAATGTAAATGTGTGAATTATGTTGTAATATGTATAAAAAAAAAAAAAAAATTATATACGTATGTTGATATAACTAACCCTGGTAACCTTTATTTAGGCTACTTTCACACTAGCGTCGGAATCTCCCCGTCGCAATGCGTCGGGCAGAGATTCCGATGCTAGCGTTTAACGCACTGCACAACGGGTGCAGCGGATGCATTTCTCCGGCGCATCCGCTGCCCCATTGTGAGGTGCGGGGAGGTGGGGGTGGAGTTCTGGCCGCGCATGCGCGGTCGGAAAAAGCGGTCCGTCAGGAGCAAAAAACGATAATGTTTTTTGCTCCCGGCGGTCCGCCACAACCGTCGCACGACGGTTGCGACGTGTCGCAATGCGTCGCTAATGTTAATCTATGGGGCAAAAACGCATCCTGCAAACAACTTTGCAGGATGCGTTTTTTGCCATAAACGACGCATTGCGACGTCTGGCAAAAAACGCCAGTGTGAAAGTAGCCTAAGTCACAGCGGAAGAAGGGGCGAGAAAAATACGGATTACACACGGACCAACAGTGTGACTTGCGAGAAATACGCAGCGGTGTTCTATAGAAAAGCCGGCAATTCAGTGCGGTGTACAGTAAAATCACAGACAGGTTAGAACAGAATAGCTAAAATAAATGACTACACATAGTATAGGGGTGCATATGCATATGCATATATATATATATATATATATATATATATATATATATATATACATACACATATATATATATATATATATATATATATATATATATATATATATATATATATATATATATATATATATATATATATATATATATATATATATATATATATATATATATATATATATATATATACACACACACACACCCTGTTTCCCAGAAAATAGGGCGCCCCCCGAAAGTAAAGCATGCTAGGGGGGAGCACTGTGCCTGCTAATATAAGGCACCCCCCGAAAATTAGGCATACCTTGTTCTGTGCATGGGGCATGCAGTTGTGTCTCGCTCCCGCTGTCCGCCACTGCAGTCGCGCTGTTCGCAGGAGTTAATCACAGCCTCGGAGCTGTGTGCCAATCTCTGCCCATGAGCCCTGCACCAATCACAGCGCAGGAAACATGGGCCAGCTGACGTCATCCATAGCCTCTGATTGTTCCTGGGCTGTGATTGGCCCAGGGCTCCTGCGCTCTGATTAGCCCAGGGCTCATTTAAGGACAGTGCTATTGCTAGACATAGCGATATGGGCCAATGATTCTGAAAGAAATGGAGTCACAAGAAATTCCACAGGAACTTCAGCATTTGGATTGTTATGATGATGTTTCAGAAAATGATGACATGATTGTCATTGAATAAATCTTGTTTTGTGTTATTAAATATTGAGATCAGTAAATGAACCATTGTTCGTTGTTTTACATGTTGTACTTGGAAATACCATAATTATACGGTAGTAACAAGAAATTCTTGATACGATTCACAGTTTATTTGATTCTACTGTTTTGTGATGACTACTTTTCAGCATACGCTGGTATGTTAATAAATGTTAATAGTTCAAAAAGAATTTGTCAATTCTTTTTCTTGAGAACATAAGACATGGTGCAACTTTCGGAGCAAAAATTAATATAAGACGGCTTATTTTCGCGGAAACAGGGTGTGTGTGTGTGTGTGTGTGTGTGTGTGTGTGTGTGTGTGTGTGTGTGTGTGTGTGTGTGTGTATATATATATATATAGTCAGTGAGACACATATATGTATATAAGCAACACAAACTCCAAAACAGAAAACATTTCCTACAGCGTTAATTCCCCTCTAGTACCATCATGGGGATGCTAAATTTAGCTCAGAACACTCTCAAATAACTATACCACACAAAAGAACCAATAAGAGAGTACAATATCCTGAATAAAATCCAAATAATTTATTTCATAATTACAATTAGGTCATAACAAACCAACAAGAGCAATCACATATAGACAAGGTAGGAAGAATGACTTCACGGGTATAACACCCAGGACCAGCATATGTATAGGCCCCTTCACATTAAGCGACGCTGCAGCGATACCGGCAACGATCCGGATCGCTGCAGCGTCGCTGTTTGGTCGCTGGAGAGCTGTCACACAGACCGCTCTCCAGCGACCAACGATCCCGAAGTCCCCGGGTAACCAGGGTAAACATCGGGTAACTAAGCGCAGGGCCGCGCTTAGTAACCCGATGTTTACCCTGGTTACCAGCGTAAAAAAAAAAAAAAAAAAAAACAGTACATACTTACCTACCTACCGCTGTCTGTCCCCGGCGCTCTGCTTCTCTGCACTCCTCCTGTACTGGCTGTGAGCACAGCGGCCGGAAAGCAGAGCGGTGACGTCACCGCTCTGCTTTCCGGCTGACCGACGCTCACAGCCAGTACAGGAGGAGTGCAGAGCACAGCGCCGGGGACAGACAGCGGTAGGTAAGTATGTACTGTTTGTTTTTTTTTACTTTTACGCTGGTAACCAGGGTAAACATTGGGTTACTAAGCGCGGCCCTGCGCTTAGTAACCCAATGTTTACCCTGGTTACCAGTGAAGACATCGCTGGATCGGTGTCACACACGCCGATCCAGCAACGAAATAAAGTTCTGGACTTTGTTCAGCGACCAACGATCTCCCAGCAGGGGCCTGATCATTGGTCGCTGTCACACATAACGATTTCCTTAACGATATCGTTGCTACGTCACAAAAAGCAACGATATCGTTATGTGTGAAGGTACCTTAAGTGGATGGAGGACATAACAAAACACTAAACTCATAATTAGTAGATATCACTATCACATTTAATGGCACAGCCGCTAAATAGATTATTTAAATGTGGTAAATTAATACTAGTCTTTTAAAGTGCCAAATGCATAAAGTGCTAATAGTTCAAAAGCGGCCAAGTCATTTAACATATCATAAGTTTAGTAATTAAATATAGGACCTTTCAAAAAAGGTCAGAGTTTCCAAAAGGCCTTGCTAATGTCCTTACCCATTAATCTCCACTGCTGAGACCTGAGCGATGCAGCCCCAAGCATCTCGAGCCTGGGAAAATATTCTGAAAGGTTCCCAGGCTCGAGTTCATATGAGGACATCCAGCAGAGGGCGCATCACCGCAACTCGAGGTAACTACAGGTCATTCACCTACATTCCATTAATTCGGGTTTTTACAGACAGGGGTGGCTGCATTAGCAGGCTTCTGCTTGTAAAATTAGTTAACCCTTTCAGATGGATTTACAACGTGGGACGAGACTGATCGTCAGAAGGTATGGAATATTGTTGTTTGTTTTGTTTACATTTGTTCCAGGTGACAAGGGTCTTCAGGTGGATTACCAGTATAATAAAATATTACAACAACCTGTGTATTTATTTCATTAAAATACTTTGTAATAATGTGTGTGTTTTTTTAACCATTTCATACTATTGGATTAATAATGGAGAGGTGTCATAATTGACGCCTCTCCATTATTAATCTGGCTTAATGTCACCTTACCATAGCAAGGTGACATTAACCCTTCATTACCCCATATCCCACCACTACACGGGAATGGGAAGAGAGTGGCCAAGTGCCAGAATAGGCGCATCTTCCAGATGTGCCTTTTCTGGGGTGGCTGGGGGCAGATGTTTTTAGCCGGGGTGGGGGGGCAATAACCATGGACCCTCTCCAGGCTATTAATATCTGCCCTCAGTCACTGGCTTTACCATTCTGGTGGAGAAAATTGCGCGGGAGCCCACGCCAATTTTTTCCGCCATTTAACCCTTTAATTTAATAGCTAGAGCGCCCAAATTTTGCACATACACACCATTAACATTAGTAGTGTGGAATATGCAAAAAAAAAAAAAAAAGGATACGAGATGGTTTACTGTATGTAAACCATGTCTCATCATGTCGGGTTTGAGAAGGAGATAGGAAATTGAATTACCGGCTTTTAAGCTATCTAGTGCTGTATGATATATTAACCCCTTTACCCCCAAGGGTGGTTTGCACGTTAATGACCAGGCCATTTTTTACAATTCTGACCACTGTCCCTTTATGAGGTCATAACTCTGGAACGCTTCAACAGAGATATGTCACACAAAACGCTTAATAAGTAACATTTCCCACATGTCTACTTTACATCAGCACAATTTTGGAACCCAAATTTTTTTTTGTTAGGGAGTTATAAGGGTTAAAAGTTGACCAGCAATTTCTCATTTTTACAACACCATTTTATTTTAGGGACCACATCTCATTTGAAGTCATTTTGAGGGGTCTATATGATAGAAAATACCCAAGTGTGACACCATTCTACAAACTGCACCCCTCAAGGTTCTCAAAACCACATTCAAGAAGTTTATTAACCCTTCAGGTGTTTCACAGGAATTTTTTGAATGTTTAAATAAAAATGAACATTTAACTTTTTTTCACAAAAAATTTACTTCAGCTTCAATTTGTTTTATTTTACCAAGGTTAACAGGAGAAAATGGACCCCAAAAGTTGTTGTACAATTTGTCCTGAGTACACAGATACCCCACATGTGGGGGTAAACCACTGTTTGGGCGCATGGCAGAGCTCGGAAGCGAAAAAGCGCCGTCTGACTTTTCAATGCAAATTTGACAGGAATTGAGATGGGACGCCATGTTGCGTTTGGAGAGCCACTGATGTGACTAAACATTGAAACCCCCCACAAGTGACACCATTTAGGAAAGTAAATCACCTAAAGAAAATATCTAGATGTGTGGTGAGCACTTTGACCCACCTAGGGCTTTACAGAAGTTTATAATGCAGAGCTGTAAAAATAAAAAATCATATTTTTTCACAAAAATGATCTTTTTGCCCCCAATTTTGTATTTTCCCAAGGGTAAGAGAAGAAATTGGACCCCAACAGTTGTTGTCTAATTTGTCCTGAGTACACTGATACCCAATATGTGGGGGTAAACCACTGTTTGGGCGCCTGGGAGAGCTCGGAAGGGTATGGAGCGCCGTTTGACTTTTCAATGCAAAATTGACAGGAATTGAGATGGGACGCCATGTTGCATTTGGAGAGCCCCTGATGTGCCTAAACATTGAAACCCCCCCACAAGTGACACCATTTTGGAAAGTAGACCCCCTAAGGAACTTATCTAGATGTGTGGTGAGCACTTTGACCCACCTAGGGCTTCACAGAAGTTTATAATGCAGAGCCGTAAAAATAAAAAAATAAAAATTTTCCCACAAAAATTATTTTTTCGCCCCCAGTTTTGTATTTTTCCAAGGGTAACAGTTGAAATTGGACCCTAAAAGTTGTTGTCCAATTTGTCCTGAGTACGCTGATACCCGATATGTGGGTGGAACCACCGTTTGAGCACATGGCAGAGCTCGGAAGGGAAGGAGCATCATTTGGAATGCAGACTTAAATGGATTGATCTGCAGACGTCACATTGCGTTTGCAGAGCCCCTAATGTACCTAAACAGTAGAAACCTCCCACAAGTGACCCCATATTGAAAACTGGACCCCCAAGGAACTTATCTAGATGTGTTGTGAGAACTTTGAACTCCCAAGTGTTTCACTACAGTTTCTAACGCAGAGCTGTGAAAAAAAAAAAAAAAAATTCCCACAAAAATTATTTTTTAGCCCCCAGTTTTGTATATTCCCAAGGGTAACAGGAGAAATTGGACCCCAAAAGTTGTTGTCCTATTTGACCTGAGTACGCTGATACCCCATATGTTGGGGTAAACCCCTGTTTGGGCACACGGGAGAGCTCGGAGGGGAAGGAGCACTGTTTTACTTTTTCAATGCAGAATTGGCTGGAATTGAGATCGGACGCCATGTCGCGTTTGGAGAGCCCCTGATGTGCCTAAACAGTGGAAAGCCCCCAATTATAACTGAAACCCTAATACAAACACACCCCTAACCCTAATCCCAACGGTAATCCTAACCACACCTCTAACCCTGACACACCCCTAACCCTAATCCCAACCGTAAATGTAGCACCAACCCTAACCCTAAATTTAGCCCCAACCCTAACTGTAGCCTTAACCCTATCCCCAACCCTATATTATAACTTTTTTTTATTTAATTTTTCCTTAACTAAGAGGGTGATGAAGGGGGGTTTGATTTACCATTTATAGTGGGATTTTTAGCGGATTTTTATGATTGGCAGCCGTCACACACTGAAAGACGCTTTTTATTGCAAAAAATATTTTTTGCGTTACCACATTTTGAGAGCTATAATTTTTCCATATTTGGGTCCACAGTCATGTGAGGTCTTGTTTTTTGCGGGATGAGTTGACGTTGTTATTGGTAACATTTTCGGGCACGTGACATTTTTTGATCGCTTTTTATTCCGATTTTTGTGAGGCAGAATGACAAAAACCAGCTATTCATGAAATTCTTTTGGGGGAGGCGTTTAAACCGTTCCGCGTTTGGTAAAATTGATAAAGCAGTTTTATTCTTCGGGTCAGTACGATTACAGCGATACCTCATTTATATCATTTTTTTTATGTTTTCGCGCTTTTATAAAATAAAAACTATTTTATAGAAAAAATAATTATTTTTGCATCGCTTTATTCTGAGGACTAGAACGTTTTTATTTTTCGCTGATGATGCTGTATGGCGGCTCATTTTTTGCAGGACAAGATGATGTTTTCAGCGGTACCATGGTTATTTATATCAGTCTTTTTGATCGCGTGTTATTCCACGTCATGTTTGGCGGTATGAGAATAAAGCGTTGTTTTTCGCCTCTTTTTTTTTTTTAACGGTGTTCACTGAAGGGGTTAACTAGTGATATAGTTTTATAGGTCGGGTCGTTACGGACGCGGCGACACTAAATGTGTACTTTTATTTATTTTTTTATTTAAAGAAATGTATTTATAGGAATTTTTTTTTTTTTTGGGGGGGGGGGGGTTAATTTTTTTTTTTTACACATGTGAATTTTTTTTTTTTTTTTTTTTTTACACTACAACATTGCCCTGGGGGGGAGGGGGAGCATCATGTTATAGTGCAAGATCGCTGATCTGACACTTTGCTGCGCGGCAATACACTGCACTATAGCGCGGATGTTGGCGGCTGCTGGAGCGAGTGTGGTCAAAGGGCCTATGTGTGTGCCAGCGGGCTGGCAAAGGGGTTGGCTGCCTAGTAGCAAAAATGCACACAGGTAAGGCTTGCATAAGACACTATTCACACAGATAAATGTGATGCACACTGTCTGGGCAACCTATTTATCACGCCCATAGTATTAGCAGGTGGGCCGTCCAGCACTATATATATACATGCAACACACAAGAAACAACATAAAGGGGCCCTGCCGCACCCTGCAAAAAGATGACAAAAAGTGCAAAAAAGATGAAAAATTAAATAATGTATATAATACATTAGATGAGGTATTAGTTACAATTTTGGCCAAAATGGATAAGCTTGCAACCCAACGTCAAGGGTCCTCCTCATCAACTTGCAAGTCCTACTCTAATATCAAAAACAGCTAACAGAAAAACTCAAAACACCACAACATGAAGGACTTGCAAGTTGATGAGGACCCTTGATGGAAGGGAAGGAGCACCGTTTGACTTTTTCCAGAAATTGGCTGGAATTGAGATCGGACGCCATGTCGCATTTGGAGAGCTCCTGATGTGCCTAAACAGTGGAAACCCCCCCAATTATAACTGAAACCGTTTGACTTTTGACATCTAATCACACTTTGTTCCGGCCAACCCATATGTAGGTTTTGCTGACAGAGGTGTCCACATTCACCCAGGCATACAGTCATTGGCCTTCGGCAACTGTTCACATTTGGACAGGGAGGTCAGGGACCCATCAGATTAAGGAGACCACCTTGACGATGGTTGATGGGCTCACACTATTTGATCAAATTCTGTGCAAAGCGGCTCTCAAATATTTTCCTAATGTTCAAAAGCCATTTTGCTATTCATATTTCATGTATTTCATATTAGACATGCTTTTGGCACGATAGAGTGCAACCTTTTTTGTATATTGTGTATGGAGGTAGCTGCTCCTGGTATGCACCTATTCACACGAGTTTGGATGTGCCAGTCGTTTTTCTGTCATCACTGGATGGGGGACATGTCTGCAATATATGGGGGGACATGTCTGCAATATATGGGGGGACCTGGATGGGGCACATGTCTGCAATATATGGGGTGGACATGGATGGGGTACCTGTCTGCAATATATGGGGGAACATGTCTGCAATATATGGTGGAACCTGGATGGGGTACCTGTCTAATATATGGGGGGGACCTGGATGGGGCATATGTCTGCAATATATGGGGGAACCTGGATGGGGCACATGTCTGTAATATGGGGACATGGATGGGGGACATAACGACAAGAATGGGACCAGGATGGGGCCATATACAAAATGGGGACCTGGATGTGGCACATTACAAGATAGGGACCAGCATGGGGCATTACAAGTTAGGGACCAGCATGTGGCATTACTACAAGATAGGGACCAGCATGGGGCATTACTACAAGATGGGGACCAGCATGGGGCACATTACTACAAGATGGGGACCAGCATGGGGCACATTACTACAAGATAAGGACCAGCATGGGTCATTACTGCAAGATAGGGACCAGCATGGGGCATTACTGCAAGATAGGGACCAGCATGGGGCATTACTACAAGTTAGGGACCAGCATGGGGCATTACTACAAGATGGGGACCAGCATGGGGCACATTATTACAAGATGGGGACCAGCATGGGGCATTACTACAAGATAGGGACCAGTTCAAAAGGTGTGTAGAGAAAAAAAATGGTATCACTAAAAATGTCATTTTGTCATGCAAATAATGCGGCCCCCGAAATTAAATGTTTTTCTGTGTGCGGCCCATATACCCAGCCGAGTTTGAGACCCCTGCCCTAGAGCCTAGTCATTGGTGGCCCTGCATAGAAAGTATAGCCAAATGTGCACCATAAAATGAAGTTATACACCTGAATTCAGATGGTCATGAATTAAAGTGATTGGTCCAGTAGTTACCCTTAGCCCCAATGCGCGTTTTGCCTGTAGCTTCTTCCAGGGAAGAATATATTTTATAGAACGAGGATTCTTAAAGGGAATCTGTCACCTCGTTTTTCGCATATACGCTGCGGCCACCGCCATTAGGGGCTTATCTACAGCATTTTGTAATGCTGTAGATAAACCCCAGATGTAACCTGAAAGATAACACAAACAAGTTACATTATACTCACCCAGGGGCGGTCCGGTGTGGTCCGTGTCCGATGGGCGTCGCAGGTCCGGCGCCTCCCATCTTCATGCAATGACGTCCTCTTACTTGCTTCTGTCACGGCTCCTGTACAGGTGCACCGATTTCTGATTTACCCTGTTGATGGCAGCGCAGTACTGCAGTGAGCAGGTGCCGGGCCTCTCTGACCTCTCAAGGAGCCTGCGCACTGCAGTACTTTACTCTGCCGTCAAAAGGGCAGAGAATTACGCCTGCGCAACAGAAGCAAGGAAGAGGTAACAGACCACCCCTCAGTGAGTATAATTTAACTTGTTTTTCTTATCTTTGAAGTTATATCGGGGGGCTTATCTACAGCATTACAGAATGCTGTAGATAAGCCCCTATTGGCAGTGGCCGCAGCTTATATGCGAAAAATGAGATGACAGATTCCCTTTAACACCTTCATGACGGAGCCCTTTTTCATTTTTGGTTTTCGCTCCCCTCCTTCCCAGAGGCATAACTTTTTTATTTTTCCATCAATATGGCCATGTGAGGACATCATTGGTTTTACCATGCCTTGTACTAGAAAACGGGAAAAAAATTCCTAGTGTGGTGAAATTGCAAAAAAGTGCAATCCCACACTTGTTTTTTGTTTGTTTTTTTGATAGGTTCACAAAATGCTAAAACTGACCTGCCACTGTGATTCTCCAAGTCATTACGAGTTCATAGATACCAAACATGTCTAGATTTTTAATGCAATGTTGCAGCGACCAAAAAAACGTTAATTCTGTTGTTTTGAATTTTTTGCTTGCTACTTCGTTTAGCGATCAGTTTAATCCTTTTTTTATTGATAGATCGAGCGATTCTGAACTCGGCGATATGCTAAATATGTGTATGTTTGATTTTTTGTATTGTTTTACTTTGAATGGGGCGAAAGGGGGGTTATTTAACCCCTTCATGACCCAGCCTATTTTGACCTTAATGACCTGGCTGGTTTTTGCAATTCTGACCAGTGTCCCTTTATGAGGTAATAACTCAGGAACGCTTCAACGGATCCTAGCAGGACTGAGACTGTTTTTTCGTGACATATTGGGCTTCATGTTAGTGGTAAATTTAGGTCCATAATTTTTGTGTTTATTTGTGAAAAAAATGGAAATTTGGCTAAAATTTTGAAAATTTTGCAATTTTCAAATTTTTATTCTGTTAACCCTTTCACGGCATGCGCCGTACTATTACTGCGCATGCCGTGTCATCCCATTTGATGTGGGCTCTGGCGGTGAGCCCACATCAAAGTCGCGACATGTCAGCTGTTTTGTACAGCTGACATGTGCGTGCAATTGCAGCGGGTGAAATCGCTATTCACCCGCCGCTATTAACCTGTTAAATGCTGCTGTCAAACGCAGACTGCGGCATTTAACCGGCGCTTCCGGCCAGGCGGCCGGAAATGATGTCATCGCCGACCCCGTCACATGATTGGGGGTCGGCGATGCATCAGGAAGGTAACCATAGAGGTCCTTGAGACCTCTATGGTTACTGATGCCAGCCTGCTGTGAGCGCCCCCCTGTGGTCGGCGCTCACAGCACACCTGCATTTCAGCTACATAGCAGCGATCTGATGATCGCTGCTATGTAGCAGAGCCGATCAGGCTATGCCAGCTTCTAGCCTCCCATGGAGGCTATTGAAGCATGGCACAAGTAAAAAAAAAAAATTTTTTTAAAATATGAAAAAAAATATAAAAAATATAAAAGTTTAAATCACCCCCCTTTCGCCCCATCCTAAATAAAACAATTAAAAAAAAAAAAACCTACACGTATTTGGTATTGCCGCGTTCAGAATCGCCCGATCTATCAATAAAAAAAGCATTAACCTGATTGCTAAACAGCGTAGCGAGAAAAAAATCCAAAACGCCAGAATTACGTCAGCTCGGCACGCAAAAAATAAGCCCTCACCCGACCCCAGATCACGAAAAATGGAGACGCTTCGGGTATCGGAAAATGGCACCTTTTTTTTTTTCTTTTTTTTTTTTTAAGCAAAGTTTTGAATTTTTTTTCACCACTTGGATAAAAAATAACCTAGACATGTTAGATGTCTATGAACTCGTAATGACCTAGAGAATCACAATGGCAGGTTAGTTTTAGCATTTAATGAACCTAGCAAAAAAAGCCAAACAAAAAAACAAGTGTGGGATTGCACTTTTTTTGCAATTTCACCGCACTTGGGATTTTTTTCCCGTTTTCTAGTAAAAGACATGGTAAAACCAATGGTGTCGTCCT
This sequence comes from Ranitomeya imitator, assembly GCF_032444005.1. NCBI lineage: Eukaryota > Metazoa > Chordata > Amphibia > Anura > Dendrobatidae > Ranitomeya > Ranitomeya imitator. Next base: position 200,508,200 of record NC_091286.1, read on the forward strand.
GCAAAAAATAAGCCCTCACATGACCATATTGACGGAAAAATAAAAAAAGTTATGGCTCTGGGAAGGAGGGAAGTGAAAAATGAAAACGCAAAAACGAAAAAGGGCCGCGACTTGAAGGGGTTAAACGAGAGAGTTATGTGACACAAAATAGTTAATAAATAACATTACCCACATGTCTACTTTACATCAGCGCAATTTTGGAAACAAAATTTTTTTTTTGCTAGGAAGTTATAAGGGTTAAAAGTTGACCAGCGATTTCTCATTTTTATAGCAAAATTTACAAAACCATTTTTTTTTTAGGGACCACCTCACATTTGAAGTCAGTTTGAGGGGTCTATATGGCTGAAAATACCCAAAAGTGACACCATTCTAAAAACTGCACCCCTCAAGGTGCTCAAAACCACATTCAAGAAGTTTATTAACCCTTCAGGTGCTTCACAGCAGCAGAAGCAACATGGAAAGAAAAAATGAACATTTAACTTTTTAGTCACAAAAATGATCTTTTAGCAACAGTTTTTTTATTTTCCCAAGGGTAAAAAGAGAAACTGGACACCAAAAGTTATTGTACAATTTGTCCTGAGTACGCCGAAACCCCATATGTGGGTGGGAACTACTGTTTGGGCGCACGACAGAGCTCGGAAGGGAAGGAGCGCCATTTGACTTTCAATGAAAAATTGGCTCCAATCTTTAGCGGACACCATGTCGCGTTTGGAGAGCCCCTGTGTGCCTAAACATTGGAGCTCCCCCACAAGTGACCCCATTTTGGAAACTAGACCCCCCCAAGGAACTTATCTAGATGCATAGTGAGCACTTTGAACCCCCAGGTGCTTCACAAATTGATCCGTAAAAATGAAAAAGTACTTTTTTTTTTTCACAAAAAAAATTCTTTTAGCCTTCATTTGTTCATTTCCACATGGGCAACAGGATAAAATGGATCCTAAAATGTGTTGGGCAATTTCTCCTGAGTACAGTGATACCTCACATGTGGGGGTAAACCACTGTTTGGGCACACGGCAGGGCTTGGAAGGGAAGGAGCGCCATTTGACTTTTTGAATGAAAAATTAGCTCCAATCGTGAAAATAAAAAAAATCATTTTTCTTTCCTCAAAAATGATGTTTTAGCAAGCAATTTTTTATTTTCACAAGGGTAACAGGAGAAATTGGACCACAATAGTTGTTGCCCAGTTTGTCCCGAGTATGCTGGTACCCCATATGTGGGGGTAAACCACTGTTTTGGTGCACGTCGGGGCTCGGAAGGGAGGGAGCACCATTTGACTTTTTCAACGCAAGATTGTCTGGAATCAATGGTGGCGCCATGTTGCGTTTGGAGATCCCTGATGTGCCTAAATAGTGGAAACCCCTCAATTCTAACTCCAACACAAACCCCAACACACGCCTAACCTTAATCTCAACTCTAGCCATAACCCTAATCCAAACCCTAACCCCAACACACCCCTAACCCAACACACCCCTAACCATAACCCTAACCACAAGCCTAATCTTAACCCTATTTCCAACCCTAGCCCTAATTCCAACCCTGACTCTAATTCCAACCCTAACCCTAAGGCTATGTGCCCACGTTGCGGATTAGTGTGAGATTTTTCTGCACCATTTTTGAAAAATCCGCGGGTAAAAGGCACTGCGTTTTACCTGCGGATTTACCGTGGATTTCCAGTGTTTTTTGTGCAGATTTCACTTGCGGATTCCTATTGAAGAACAGGTGTAAAACGCTGCGGAATCCGCACAAAGAATTGACATGCTGCGGAAAATACAACAGCGTTCCCGCGCGGTATTTTCCGCACCATGGGCACAGCAGATTTGGTTTTCCATAGGTTTACATGGAACTGTAAAGCTGATGGAAAACTGCTACGAATCCACAGCGGGCAATCCGCTGTGGATCCGCAGCCAAATCCGCTGCGGATCCGCAGCCAAATCCGCTGCGGATCTGCAGCCAAATCCGCACATAGCCTAATTCTAAGGGTATGTGCACACGATGCGGAAAACGCTGCGGATCCACAGCGTTTCCGCCGCTGCGGGTCTGCAGCAGTTTCCCATAAGTTTACAAAAAACGCTGCGCACATGCTGCGGAAAAAACTGCGCGGAAACGCAGCGGTTTACATTCCGCACATTTCACTTCTTTCTGCGGATTCCGCAGCGGTTTTACAACTGCTCCAACAGAAAACCGCAATGAAATCCGCAGAAAAACCGCGGTAAATCCGCGATAAATCCGCAGCGGTTTTGCACTGCGGATTTATAAAAACCGCTGCGGTAAAATCCGCAGAGGACCAGAATACATGTGCACATTCCCTAACCCTAACCCTAGTTCTAACTGTAGTGGAAAAAAAAAATATTTTCTTTATTCTATTATTGTCCCTACCTATGGGGGTGATAAAAGGGGGGTTCATTTACTTTTTTTTCTTTTATTTTGATCACTGTGATAGGTTTTATCACAGTGATCAAAATGTACATGGAACGAATCTGCAGGCCGGCAGATTCGGCGGGCGCACTGCGCATGCGCCCGCCACTTTGGAAGATGGCGGCGCCCATGGAGAAGACGGACGGACACCGAGAGCCTCGGTAAGTACAAGGGGGGGTAGATCAGGGCACGGGGGGGGGGGGGTGTCGGAGCACAGGGGGGTGGCATAGGAGCACAGGGGGAGCAGACAGGAGGACGGGGGAGCAGAGCACAGGACGGAGGGGAGCGGACCACAGATCGGAGGACTGGGGGGGGGGGGGGGGGGAGAAAAAAAAAAAAAATCGGTGGGGGCACATCAGTGTTTCCAGCCATGGCCGATGATATTGCAGCATCGGCCATGGCTGGATTGTAATATTTCACCAGTTTTTTAGGTGAAACATTACAAATCGCTCTGATAGGCTGTTGAAAGTGAAACTGCCAATCAGAGTGATCGTAGCCACGGATGGGGGGGGGGGGGGGGGGGGGTGAAGCCCCCCTCTGGGCCAAAGTACCACTCCCCCTGTCCCTGCAGATGGGGTGAAATTGGAGTTAACCCTTTCACCCGATCTGCAGGGGCGCGATCTTTCCATGCCGCCACATAGGCGTCACAGGTCAGATTGGCACCGACTTTCATGACGCCTATGTGGCGTCAAAGGTCGGGAAGGGGTTAATGCCATGCTTCAGAAGCTGGCACAACTTGATCGGCTCAGCCACATAGGAGCGAAGCTCAGATCGCTCCTATGTAGCTGAATTCCTGTATTGCTATGAGCAGCGACCACAGGGTGGCGCTCACCGCAATCCGGCATCAACAACCATAGGTCTTGGGGAGACCTCTGGTTGTCATGCCAACACATCGCTGACCCCTGATCACATGATGGGGGTCAGCGATGCACTCATTTCCGACCCCATGGCATGAAGCGCTTGTTAAATGCCGCTGTCATCATTTGACAGCGGCATTTAAGTAGTTAATAGCAGCGGGTGAATCGCGATTCCACCCGCCGCTATTGCGCGCACATGTCAGCTGTACAAAACAGCTGACATGTCCCAGGTTTCTCCAGGCACGTGCGCACATTAAAGGGAACCTGCATCTCGGCTTTGGGAAAATGGCCGCCGCGATCTCTAATGCGCACGCGCGGCATCCCGCGGCCATTTTCCTGAAGCCCCGTGCAGCACAGCACTCGATCTGCGCACGCGCGGCCCCAGGAAGATGGCCGCCCCCACCGACGAAAGGGATGACAGCGCAGATCGCGCGCTGCTTGTTCACGTGCCCACAGTGGATTAGTCACCTCAACATGCGGACACCACTATGCCACCAACGTAAAGCTGAGGAAGAACCAGCGCTGTGAACACGCCCTCCCGACCTGACCAGCCTGATTGACAGGCGAAAACGGCGACTTTGGTAAGTTATTTCTCAGCATAGGTGGGGAATCGAGGTACACTACATACACTATAGTAACACACAGCGCAGGCCCTATTTAACAGTATTTATATCTCAATCTCAAAAAACGGGGTGACAGGTTCCCTTTAACCCCTTACCGGCATCGGACGTACTATACCGTCCGATGCCGGCTCCCCTGCTTTGATGCAGGGCTCCGCGGTGAGCCCGCACCAAAGCCGGGACATGTCAGCTGTTTTGAACAGCTGACATGTGCCCGTAATAGGCGCGGGCAGAATCGCGATCTGCCCGCACCTATTAACTAGTTAAATGCCGCTGTCAAACGCAAACAGCGGCATTTAACTACCGCTTCCGGCCGGGCGGCCGGAAATGACGTCATCGCCGACCCCCGTCACATGATCGGGGGTCGGCGATGCTTGTGAATGGTAACCATAGAGGTCCTTGGGACCTCTATGGTTACTGATTGCCCGTCGCTGTGAGCGCCACCCTGTGGTCGGCGCTCACAGCACACGTGCAATTCTGCTACATAGCAGCGATCAGCAGATCGCTGCTATGTAGCAGAGCCGATCGGGTTGTGCCTGCTTCTAGCCTCTCATGGAGGCTATTGAAGCATGGCAAAAGTTAAAAAAAAAAAGTTTAAAAAAATGTGAAAAAAATAAAAAAAAACATAAAAGTTTAAATCACCCCCCTTTCGCCGCAATCAAAATAAATCAATAAAAAAAATATCAAATCTACGCATATTTGGTATCGCCGCGCTCAGAATCGCCCGATCTATCAAATAAAAAAAAGTATTAACCTGATCGCTAAACAGCGTAGCGGGAAAAAAACTCGAAACGCCAGAATTACGTTTTTTTGGTCGCCGCGACATTGCATTAAAATGCAATAACGGGCGATCAAAAGAACGTATCTGCACCGAAATGCTGTCATTAAAAACGTCATCTCGGCACGCAAAAAATAAGCCCTCAACCGACCCCAGATGATGAAAAATGGAGACGCTATGAGTATCGGAAAATGGCGCAATTTTTTTTTTTATTTTTTTTTAAGCAAAGTTTGGAATTTTTTTTCACCACTTAGATAAAAAATAACCTAGTCATGTTTGGTGTCTATGAACTCGTAATGACCTGGAGAATCATAATGGCAGGTCATTTTTAGCATTTAGTGAACCTAGCAAAAAAGCCAAACAAAAAACCAATGTGGGATTGCACTTTTTTTGCAATTTCACCACACTTGGAATTTTTTTCCCGTTTTCTAGTACACGACATGCTAAAACCAATGATGTCGTTCAAAAGCACAACTCGTCCCGCAAAAAATAAGCCCTCACATGGCCAAATTGACGGAAAAATAAAAAAGTTATGGCTCTGGGAAGGAGGGGAGCAAAAAACGAACACGGAAAAACGAAAAATCCCCCGGTCATGAAGGGGTTATGGTCCCCTGGCTTGTTTACCATTTGGGTTTTTTCCTCTTTAGACGCCCCATACTCTTGTGAAAGTGACCATACCGAGACGTGCCTCACTAAAATCCACAGGATTCCCACGAATCCCTCACACTCCTGTATAGTTTGTAATTGATAAAGGCCAGATGCGGCCAAAAGGTTTTGCCTTGACTACATTAAAAGTTAAAAAAAAAATCATCCTTAAGTTGAGTGCCTAGTATATTTTGTATTACTTCAGGAGATGTGACCGCTCTACCTGGCCTCCGGCGATACACTGACAGGAGGTAATCACTCCCGTACTGTATCACAGAGTTCACCGGAGTTCTTCAGCTCCCCTACTCTCACTTATGGCGGAATGCTAAGTATTAGGCCGGCCTCACACTAGCGAGTTTTACGGACGTAAGAGCGCAGAAACTACGTCCGTAAAACTCGCATAGCATACGGCACAATTATTCTCTATGCCCCTGCTCCTATCTGCCGTATTTTACGGCTTTCTACGGCCGTAGAAAATCGCAGCATGCTGCGTTTGTCACCGTATTGCGCAAATAAAACATCAATGAAAGTCTATGGAAGCCCCAAAAATACGGATTACACACGGACCAGCAGTGCGGTTTACAGTAAAATCACACTGACAGCTTACAGTAGAATAAATGTGTATGTATATATATATATATATATATATATATATATATATATATATATATATATATATATATATATATATATATATATATATATATATATATATATATATACACACACATACATATATACACCAAAAAAGAAAAGGAACAGCACAAAAATACTTAACTTCAGGTGCAAAGCCCCAAGACGATCCGTCCAGCGATCATCCACATTTATAAAAGTCCAAAAATGAGGCAGCACTCCATAACAAATGTCAAAAAACGTGCAGGGTTTAATATATTCACATATTGTGGCGACGTTTCAGCTCGCAATGAGCTTTTCTCAAGCCTTGAGAAAAGCTCATTGCGAGCTGAAACGTCGCCACAATATGTGGGTATATTAAACCCTGCACGTTTTTTGACATTTGTTATGGAGTGCTGCCTCATTTTTGGATAGATAGATATATATATATATATATATATAGAGATATATATATATATATATATATATATATATATAGAGATATATATAGATATATATATATATATATATATATATAGAGAGAGATATATATATATATATATATATATATATATATATATATATATATATCTCACTCTGACATATATATATGTATATATATTAATATTTCATCCAGCGTGATATAGTAGAAAGCCGGTAATTCAATTACCGGCTTTTGCTTTCTGCTTCCTAAACCCGACATGACACGAGACATGGTTTACATACAGTAAACCATCTCATATCCCCATTTTTTTGGCATATTCCACACTACTAATGTTAGTAGTGTGTATATGCAAAATTTGGCCGTTCTAGCTATTAAATTAAAGGGTTAAATGGCGGAAAAAATTGGCGTGGGCTCCCGCACAATTTTCTCCGCCAGAGTAGTAAAGCCAGTGACTGAGGGCAGATATTAATAGCATGGAGAGGGTCCATGGTTATTGCCCCCCCCCCCCCCTTCCCCCCCCCCCCTGGCTAAAAACACCTGCCCCCAGCCACCCCAGAAAAGGCACATCTGGAAGATGCGCCTATTCTGGCACTTGGCCACTCTCTTCCCATTCCCGTGTAGCGGTGGGATATGGGGTAATGAAGGGTTAATGCCACCTTGCTATTGTAAGGTGACATTAAGCCAAATTAATCATGGAGAGGCGTCAATTATGACACCTATCCATTATTAATCCAATACTAGTAAACGGTTAAAACACACACACACACACACACTATTAAAATTTTAATGAAATAAAAACAAAGGTTGTTGTAATAATTTATTCTACGCTCAATCCAATCACTGAAGACCCTCGATCTGTACCCAAAAAAAAATAAAAACAACAATATCCATACCTTCCGAAGATCTGTAAAGTCCAACGAAGTAAATCCATCTGAAGGGGTTAAAATATTTTGCAGCAAGGAGTTCTGCTAATGCACCGCAGCTCCTTGCTGCAAAACCCCAGAGAATAAAGGTAAATAGTTCAATGACCTATATTTACCTTCATTTGCGGTGAGGCGCCCTCTGCTGGCTGTTCCTAGATCGTGGGAACTTTCCTAGAAAGCTCCCAGGCTCGAGTTCATATGAGGACAACCAGCAGAGGGCGCCTCTTATGAACTCGAGCCTGGGAGCTTTCTAGGATAGTTCCCACGATCTAGGAACAGCCAGCAGAGGGCGCCTCACCGCAAATGAAGGTAAATATAGGTCATTGACCTACTTTACCTTCATTCTCCGGGGTTTTGCAGCAAGGAGCTGCGCTGCATTAGCAGAACTCCTTGCTGCAAAATATTTTAACCCCTTCAGATGGATTTACTTCGTTGGACATTACAGATCTTCGGAAGGTATGGATATTGTTGTTTTTATTTTTTTTTGGGTACAGATCGAGGGTCTTCAGTGATTGGATTGAGCGTAGAATAAATTATTACAACAACCTTTGTTTTTATTTCATTAAAATAATTTTTAATAATGTGTGTTTTTTTAACCCTTTACTAGTATTGGATTAATAATGGATAGGTGTCATAATTGACGCCTCTCCATTATTAATTTGGCTTAATGTCACCTTACAATAGCAAGGTGGCATTAACCCTTCATTACCCCATATCCCACCGCTACACGGGAATGGGAAGAGAGTGGCCAAGTGCCAGAATAGGTGCATCTTCCAGATGTGCCTTTTCTGGGGTGGCTGGGGGCAATAACCATGGACCCTCTCCAGGCTATTAATATCTGCCCTCAGTCACTGGTTTTACTACTCTGGCGGAGAAAATTGTGCGGGAGCCCACGCCAATTTTTTCCGCCATTTAACCCTTTAATTTAATAGCTAGAACGGCCAAATTTTGCATATACACACTACTAACATTAGTAGTGTGGAATATGCCAAAAAAATGGGGATATGAGATGGTTTACTGTATGTAAACCATGTCTCATATCATGTCGGGTTTAGGAAGGAGATAGCAAAAGCCGGTAATTGAATTACCGGCTTTAAAGCTAACTAGCGCTGTATGAAGTAATAATATATATACATATATGTGTCTAGACATATATACAGTTAGGTCCATATATATTTGGACAGAGACAACATTTTTCTAATTTTGGTTATAGGCATTACCACAATGAATTTTAAACAAAACAATTCAGATGCAGTTGAAGTTCAGACTTTCAGCTTTCATTTGAGGGTATCCACATTAAAATTGGATGAAGGGTTTAGGAGTTTCAGCTCCTTAACATGTGCCACCCTGTTTTTAAAGGGACCAAAAGTAATTGGACAGTTGACTCCAAGGCTATTTCATGGACAGGTGTGGGCAATCCCTTCATTATGTCATTCTCAATTAAGCAGATAAAAGGCCTGGAGTTGATTTGAGGTATGGTGCTTGCATTCGGAAGGTTTTGCTGTGAAGTAAACATGCGGTCAAAGGAGCTCTCCGTGCAGGTGAAACAAGCCATCCTTAAGCTGCGAAAACAGAAAAAACCCATCCAAGATATTGCTACAATATTAGGACAGTGGCAAAATCTACAGTTTGGTACATCCTGAGAAAGAAAGCAAGCACTGGTGAACTCATCAATGCATAAAAACATGGGCATCCATGGAAGACAACAGTGGTGGATGATCGCAGAATAATCTCCATGGTGAAGAGAAACCCCTTCACAACAGCCAACCAAGTGAACAACACTCTCCAGGAGGTCGGCGTATCAATATCCAAATCTACCATAAAGAGAAGACTGCATGAAAGTAAATACAGAGGGTTCACTGCACGGTGCAAGCCACTCATAAGCATCAAGAATAAAAAGGCTAGACTGGACTTTGCTAAAAAAACATCTAAAAAAGCCAGCACAGTTCTGGAAGAACATTCTTTGGACAGATGAAAAAAAGATCAACCTCTACCAGAATGATGGAAAGAGAAAAGTATGGCGAAGGCATGGTACACCTCATGATCCAAAGCATACCACATCATCTGTAAAACACGGCGGAGGCAGTGTGATGGCTTGGGCATGCATGGCTGCCAGTGGCACTGGGTCACTAGTGTTTATTGATGATGTGACACAGGACAGAAGCAGCCGAATGAATTCTGAGGTATTCAGAGCCATACTGTGTGCTCAGATCCAGCCAAATGCAGCAAAACTGATTGGTCGTTGTTTCATACTACAGATGGACAATGACCCAAAACATAAAGCCAAAGCAACCTAGGAGTTTATTAAAGCAAAGAAGTGGAATATTCTTGAATGGCCAAGTCAGTCACCTGATCTCAACCCAATTGAGCATGCATTTCACTTGTTAAAGACTAAACTTCAGACAGAAAGGCCCACAAACAAACAGCAACTGAAACCCACCACAGTGAAAGCATAGCAGAGCATCAAAAAAGAGGAAACACAGCGTTTGGTGATGTCCATGAGTTCAAGACTTCAGGCAGTCATTGCCAACAAAGGGTTTTCAACCAAGTACTAAAAATGAACATTTTATTTAAAATTATTGAATCTGTCCAATTACTTTTGGTCGCTTTAAAAACAGTGTGGCACATTGTAAGGAGCTGAAACTCCTAAACCCTTCATCCAATTTTAATGTGGATACCCTCAAATGAAAGCTGAAAGTCTGAACTTCAACTGCATCTGAATTGTTTTGTTTAAAATTCATTGTGGTAAGGTCTATAACCAAAATTAGAAAAATGTTGTCTGTCCAAATATATATGGACCTAACTGTATGTGTGTGTATATGTGTGTGTATATATATATATATATATATATATATATATATATATATATATATATATATATATATATATATATATATATATACACACACATACACACACACACATATACACATATATACACAGTATATGTTTTTTTTTTTTGTTTTGTTTTTTACACATGGATCCCTTGTATAGCCGTATGTCGGTTTTGCAAGCCTGCGAGAAAAACACGCAGTACGGATGCCATACGGAGGATGCCATGCGCAAAAAACGCTGACACACCCTGCCTACGGAGGAGCTACGGACCACTATTTTGGGAACTTTTCAGCGTATTACGGCCGTAAAAAACGGACCGTATTTTCATACGCTGAGTGTGAAGCCGGCCTTAGTGAAAACGCAGCTGCATGATTTGCGGCTGCTAGCCAGCCTGAGTACATGTGTGAGTTGTCTGGTTGCTAGGGAATACCCACATGTATTCAAGCTGTCTAGCAGCCACAAATCATGCAGCTGCGTCAAAGAATTAATCTCCGAGCACTCTCAAATACTCGGAGACCACCCGAGCAACGAGTATACTCGCTCATCGCTAGTAAGTATATGTTGGTTTATTATTATTGATTGCTTGCAGAAGACAAAGACGTCAGGGATTAGGTGTTTGGAGAGTATGTACAGTATATTGTATTTAATTATGTAAATGTTTTGGGTTTGTTTTTCTTAAATTAAACACAGGTGCCAGATGATGGGACTACTCTGCCATCATCGGCTCATGCGGTCACTGTTCTATGTAACAGAAGAACAGAAGACATAGCCGGATGGGAGTAGCAGTCCCATAAGACGACGCATGGGTACACACACACAAACACACACACACGCCCACACACACCCTCAGACAGACACAGCGACACGCACATATTCTCAGCCTACACTCTTCCTTCTTCTAACATCATTTCCTTTCGGCCGGTTTCACACGTCAGTGGCTCCGGTACGTGAGGTGACAGTTTCCTCACATACCGGAGACACTGACTCACGTAGACACATTAAAATCAATGTGTCTCTGCACATGTCAGCGTGTTTTCACGGACCGTGTGTCCATTTGGAAAACATGTCAGCGTTCGTGGGAGCGCACGTATTACACGGACCCATTAAAGTCAATGGGTCCGTGTAAAACACGTACCGCACACGGATGTTGTCCGTGTGCAGTTCGTGTGCCGTGCAAGAGACGGCGCTACAGTAAGCGCTGTCCCCCCAGCGTGGTGCTGAAGCGGCTATTCATTTCTTCTCTCCATCATCGTACGCTGGAGAGAAGATACGAATAATTTTTTTTTTTTTCTTAAAAAGATCCGGCTTTATGCGGCTCTACTCCCATAGGGGTGGAGCTGCATATTCATCACTGTAATGGGTAGCACCACGTGACCGCTCATACAGGAGAAGCTGCGGCGAGGACATGAAGCAGCACCAGCGCGGGAGCTGGGTAAGCATCTCATTAAAAGCGGGGGGCGCACAGGGTGTGGGAGGGAATTGGGGACAGGGATCTTTTTTTAAAACAAAAAAAAAAAAAAAAAAAAAAGATTATTCATATCTTCTGTCCAGCGAACGATGCTGAAGAAATGAATGGCGGCTTCAGCACCAGATGCAGGGGACAGCGCTTAACTCTAGCTCTGTCTCCTGCACGGTCCGTGTGGTCCTCAGTCAGCACACGGCTGCCGAACATGTGCCACACTGACGTTCAGCGTAAGCACACGGATAATTCCGGTACCAGAATTATCTGGACGTGTGAGACTGGCCTTCTGCAGCATTTTTAGTAAGCAAATCCGCAAACCTTTTTACACCTGCGGTTTGGCTGCGGATTTGACTGACTCAATGTAAGTCAATGGGTGCAGATACGCTGCAAATCAGCAAAAAAGACTTGACATGCTGCGGAAAATAAAACGCTGCGAATCAGGACAAAATTTTCCGCAGCACAACAATTCTGGATTCCCATTAATTAACCTTACTTGAGCAATCCTTTGCGATTTGGTGCATTTCCGTCCAGTAAAAACGCTGCGGATGCGCAACAAATCCGTGACATGTGCACATAGCCTAAGTCAGACTCACAGTCTTTCCCTTTGCGGTATCCTGGGGGTTGTAATGCGACACCCATTCACCTGAATTACGCTACGATGTACCATACATAGTAACAGCACAGTGATCTTTGGCCGTGTGACATGTGTCGCGGCTAAAGTCAGTAGCCCGGGTCTTACAAGGTCGGGCACCCTAACAGAACATGCCACTGTCAAACTCCTTGCATACTAATACATACAAAAATAAAATTATAAAATATTTGTAATTGCAGTAATCTTACAGATCTGGAGAATCCTGTTTCCAGGTTTTCTTTATCACACTAAATGCTATAAAAAAAAATGATGCCAGAATAATTTTTTCACACCACTTCAGACATTTTTTCCCCATTTTTCATTACATTATGTGTGGTGTGATTCATCCTGCAAAATAACATGATCTAGTATGGCTATGTCAGAAAAAAAAAATACAAATATAACTGTTGGAAGAGGAGGAAAAAGCGAAAGCGCAAACAAATACCCACCAGGTCAGGAAAGAGGTTACAGGGGGACGGACTAAACTGCATATTGGGATGATGGGATGATGGGCTGCAATACTAGACTCCACCACTAGATGGCAGCACATTTTACAAATGCAGCCAAGGAAATGACTTCTTGTAATATAGCAAGAAGGGAATATGGGTATATCTATTGTTCTGTATGGGGATTATGGGTGAAATATCACAAATACACATGCCCAGGAACATATTTCATCTACTTCTGATAGGAATATGGGTATAATTATTGTTCTGTATGGGGATTATGGGTGAAATATCACAAATACACATGCCCAGGAACATACTTCATCTACTTCTGATAGGAATATGGGTATATCTATTGATCTGTATGGGGATTATGGGTGAAATATCACAAATACACATGCTCAGGAACATACTTCATCTACTTCTGATAGGAATATGGGTATAATTATTGTTCTGTATGGGGATTATGGGTGAAATATCACAAATACACATGCTCAGGAACATATTTCATCTACTTCTGATAGGAATATGGGTATATCTATTGTTCTGTATGGGGATTATGGGTGAAATATCACAAATACACATGCCCAGGAACATATTTTATCATTATTTTAAGAACATATATATTTATCCCAAATAGTCATGCCCAGAACCACATTTGATGAATTTCCCATAATAATATGAATAGAATTATTCACCTCCATGGTAATTCAATGTGAAATATTATATTTACAGAGGCCAAATAATTTTGCAGCTTTGTTTGAAAAAATATCTTTAAAAACTTGTGGGCACCTAAGCTCCATAATAAATGAATACCTATATGTACAGTTAGGTCCATATATATTTGGACAGAGACAACATTTTTCTAATTTTGGTTATAGACATTACCACAATGAATTTTAAACAAAACAATTCAGATGCAGTTGAAGTTCAGACTTTCAGCTTTCATTTGAGGGTATCCACATTAAAATTGAATGAAGGGTTTTGGAGTTCCAGCTCCTTAACATGTGCCACCCTGTTTTTAAAGGGACCAAAAGTAATTGGACAGATTCAATAATTTTAAATAAAATGTTCATTTTTAGTACTTGGTTGAAAACCCTTTGTTGGCAGTGACTGCCTGAAGTCTTGAACTCATGGACATCACCAGACGCTGTGTTTCCTCCTTTTTGATGCTCTGTCAGGCCTTCACTGCGGTGGTTTTCAGTTGCTGTTTGTTTGTGGGCCTTTCTGTCTGAAGTTTAGTCTTTAACAAGTGAAATGCATGCTCAACTGGGTTGAGATCAGGTGACTGACTTGGCCATTCAAGAATATTCCACTTCTTTGCTTTAATAAACTTCTGGGTTGCTTTGGCTTTATGTTTTGGGTCATTGTCCATCTGTAGTATGAAATGACGACCAATCAGTTTTGCTGCATTTGGCTGGATCGGAGCACACAGTATATCTCTGAATACCTCAGAATTCATTGGGCTGCTTCTGTCTTGTCACATCATCAATAAACACTAGTGACCCAGTGCCACTGGCAGCCATGCATGCCCAAGCCATCACACTGCCTCAGCCATGTTTTACAGATGATGTGGTATGCTTTGGATCATGAGCTGTACCACGCCTTCGCCATACTTTCCTCTTTCCATCATTCTGGTAGAGGTTGATCTTGGTTACATCTATCCAAAGAATGTTCTTCCAGAACCGTGCTGGCTTTTTTAGATTTTTTTTAGCAAAGTCCAGATAAGCCTTTTTTATTCTTGATGCTTATGAGTGGCTTGCACTGTGCAGTGAACCCTCTGTATTTACTTTCATGCAGTCTTCTCTTTATGGTAGATTTGGATATTGATACGCTGACCTCCTGGAGAGTGTTGTTCACTTGGTTGGCTATTGTGAAGGGGTTTCTCTTCACCATGGAGATTATTCTGTGATCATCCACCACTGTTGTCTTCCGTGGGCGCCCAGGTCTTTTTGCATTGATGAGTTCACCAGTGCTTTCTTTCTTTCTCAGGATGTACCAAACTGTAGATTTTGCCACTCCTAATATTGTAGCAATTTCTCGGATGGGTTTTTTCTGTTTTCGCAGCTTAAGGATGGCTTTTTTCACCTGCATGGAGAGCTCCTTTGACCGCATGTTTACTGTTATGAAAAGCAATTCAGTACTACAATGGACATAGCGGTCAGAGCACATACAGTGATCTGACAATAACCCAAAATCATAGAACGAGCTCTGAGACGTGGGAACTCTGCAGACCGCAATCCCTAATCCTCTCCAAACAACACTAGAGGCAGCCGTGGATTGCGCCTAACTCTGCCTATGCAACTCGGCACAGCCTGAGAAACTAACTAGCCTGAAGATAGAAAATAAGCCTACCTTGCCTCAGAGAAATACCCCAAAGGAAAAGGCAGCCCCCCACATATAATGACTGTGAGTTAAGATGAAAAGACAAACGTAGAGATGAAATAGATTCAGCAAAGTGAGGCCCGACTTTCTTAACAGATCGAGGATAGAAAAGGTAACTTTGCGGTCTACACAAAACCCTAAAGAAAACCACGCAAAGGGGGCAAAAAGACCCTCCGTACCGAACTAACGGCACGGAGGTACACCCTTTGCGTCCCAGAGCTTCCAGCAACAAATTAGACAAGCTGGACAGAAAAAATAGCAAACAAATAGCAAAGAAGAACTTAGCTATGCAGAGCAGCAGGCCACAGGAATGATCCAGGGAAAAGCAAGTCCAACACTGGAACATTGACAGGAAGCCAGGATCAAAGCATTAGGTGGAGTTAAGTAGAGAAGCACCTAACGACCTCACCAGATCACCTGAGGGAGGAAACTCAGAAGCCGCAGTACCACTTCCCTCCACCAACAGAAGCTCACAGAGAGAATCAGCCGAAGTACCACTTGTGACCACAAGAGGGAGCTCTGCCACAGAATTCACAACAGTTTACTTCACAGCAAAACCTTCCAAATGCAAGCACCACACCTCAAATTAACTCCTGGCGCTTTTTATCTGCTTAATTGAGAATGACATAATGAAGGGATTGCCCACACCTGTCCATGAAATAGCCTTGGAATCAATTGTCCAATTACTTTTGGTCCCTTTAAAAACAGGGTGGCACATGTTAAAGGGAACCTGTCACCTGAATTTGGCGGGACTGGTTTTGGGTCATATGGGCGGAGTTTTCGGGTGTTTGATTCACCCTTTCCTTACCTGCTGGCTGCATGCTGGCTGCAATATTGGATTGAAGTTCATTCTCTGTCCTCCATAGTACACGCCTGCGCAAAGCAATCTTGCCTTGTGCAGGCGTGTACTACAGAGGACAGAGAATGAACTTCAATCCAATATTGCAGCCAGCAGGTAAGGAAAGGGTGAATCAAACACCCAAAAACTCCGCCCATATGACCCAAAACCAGTCCCGCCAAATTCAGGTGACAGAGTCCCTTTAAGGAGATGAAACTCCTAAACCCTTCATCCAATTTTAACGTGGATACCCTCAAATGAAAGCTGAAAGTCTGAACTTCAACTGCATCTGAATTGTTTTGTTTAAAATTTATTGTTGTAATGTCTATAACCAAAATTAGAAAAATGTTGTCTCTGTCCAAATATATATGGCCTAACTGTACATTTATATTACAGCGTCAAATAGGCTAAGTAATTTCCTTTTACAGCTTGGTAATTCTGCATTCAATAGCGCCGTAATAAGTCAGTATAGGCTGTTTATTGTCTCTATATGACGGCTTTTCATTAATATAGCGATAACAGTTTGAACTATTAATTTGAAAATATCTGCATTGATTTCCTGGACATATGCAGTGTTTATACGCTCAAAGATGCTGAAACAGGCCTAGAAAGACGGGTTTAACAAAGTTTTTGCTTTTTTTTTTTTTTTTTTTTCTCTTCAAGGTTGTGAAAACTGTCTGAAGCATTGACTTGAAAATAGCTTTTGTGACTTTATTGATATATTTTGTGGTTGGACGTCAAGGTTGCTGAAATAAGTAAATAAAGGCTGATTTAAGAGACTTTTAACTGCTTATCTTCAGTACTGAAAAAAAGGCTTAAAGCTGACCTGTCATCACATTCAATGCCACCAAGCCGCAGCTATGGTGGCATAGCTGACAGGTCCAGCAGTGTGGACAGCCCTCTATCCGCCTCCCTGGTGCCTCCGCACTAAAATATTACACTTTATTCCTCTCGAAGGGCACCACTGGAAGCATGAAGTGTCTGTGTCGGTCCGATGGAGTGTGAACAAATCTGCGCTATCTACAATGCACTGCGTCATCAGTTGCTGGGCAGGAATTTTTTTACTGCCCAGCGACTGATGACGCAGCACAGCGCAGGGCTCAAACACTGATTGGTTCACACTCCAAAACACCAACAGGACCACTTCTTGATTCCCGTTACGCGCGCCAAGGGGGCAATAAAGTTTAGTATTTCAATGAGGCACCCAGGGAGGTGGACAAAGGTCTCTCCACACAGCTGGACCTGTCAACTATGCCACCATAGCTGCGGCTTGGTGGCATTGAATGTAATGACAGGTCCTCTTTAAAGCGTCGAGTTGAAAATAGCCTGTGTTTTCCTTGTGAAATTTAATACTTAGCTCTCAATCGTGCATAGCGTGTGCTGTCAACCAACAAACACCTTACCCCACTAATTTCACATAAAATGTAATGTGATATGATCATCAGATGTGGATGATTATATTATTGATTATTATCAATATTCATTTATATGGGGATTATGATTTGGATAACATGGCTACAAATCCCAACTCCCATATTTATCCTTTACCTGATAAAAATATCCAGTAGAGTCTCTTTTATCCAAGCTAAACGGGAGCAGAGGGTGCTTGGATTTGTGAAAAACTGGGATAACTCAAACAACTGATTAAAATGCCCCCCTTTGTATCCTGCTGTCCCGCTTTGGGTCTTCCTGTCCCTCTTGTATCCTTCTGTCCCTCTGAGTATCCTCCTTTTGTGTCATCCTACCTCTCTTTTATGTTCTACTGTCCGCTATTGTCCATTTTTTGTGTCTAAAAGGGGAGCCCTGGGCAGCCGCCTAGATGCTTGGATAAAGCAGTAAATTGGCTGGCAAAGTGCTGTACAGTCATGGCCAAAAGTATTGAGAATGAGACAAAGAGTAATTTTTCCAAAGTCTACTGCTTCATTTTTGTAATGGCAATTTGCATATACTCCTGAATGTCAGAGTGATCAGCTTAACAGCAATTACTGTACTTGCAAAGTCAATATTTGCCCAGAAAATGAACTTTAACCCCCAAAACACATTTCAACATCATTGCAGTCCTGCCTTAAAAGGAGCAGCTAACATAGTTTTAGTGATTGATCCATTAACACAGGTGTGGGTATTGATGAGGACAGGGCTGGCGATCAGTCATGATTAAGTAAGAATGACATCACTGGACACTTTAAAAGGAGGCTGGTGCTTGGTATCATTGTTTCTCTTCAGTTAACCATGGTTATCTGTAAAGAAACACGTGCAGCCATCATTGCACTGCACAAAAATGGCCTAACAGGGAAGAGTATCGCAGCTACAAAGATTGCACCTCAGTCAACAATCTATCGCATCATCAAGAACTTCAAGGAGAAAGCTTCCATTGTTGTCAAAAAGGCTCCAGGGCGCCCAAGAAAGACCAGCAAGCGCCAGGACCGTATCTTAAAACTGTTTCAGCTGCGGGATCGGACTACCAGCAGTGCCGAGCTTGCTCAGGAATGGCAGCAGGCTGGTGTGAGTGCTTCTGCACGCACTGTGAGGCAGAGACTCTTTGAGCAAGGCCTGGTATCAAGGAGGGTAGCAAAGAAGCCACTTCTCTCCAGAAAAAACATCAGGGACCGACTGATATTCTGTACAAGGTACAGGGAGTGGACTGCTGAGGACTGGGGCAAAGTCATTTTCTCTAATGACCCCCTTTTCGATTGTTTGGGACATCTGGAAAACAGCTTATTCGGAGAAGAGGTGAGCGCTCCCACCAGTCTTGTCTCATGCCAACTGTAAAGCATCCTGAAACCATTCATGTGTGGGGTTGCTTCTCAGCCAAGGGAATCGGCTCACTCACAGTCTTGCCTAAAAACACAGCCATGAATAAAGAATGGTACCAGAATGTCCTCCAAGAGCAACTTCTCCCAACCGTCCAAGAGCAGTTTGGCGCCCAACAATGCCTTTTCCAGCATGATGGAGCACCTTGCCATAAAGCAAAGGTGATAACTAAATGGCTCATGGAACAAAACAGAGATTTTGGGTCCATGGCCTGGAAACTCCACAGATCTTAATCCCGTTGAGAACTTGTGGTCAATCAAGAGACGGGTGGACAAACAATAACCAACAAATTCTGGCAAAATGCAAGCATTGATTATGCAAGAATGGACTGCTATCAGTCAGGATTTGGTCCAGAAGTTGATTGAGAGCATGCCAGGGAGAATTGCAGAGGTCTTGAAGAAGAAGGGTCAACACTGCAAATATTGACTTGCTGCATTAACTCATTCTGTCAATATAAGCTATTGGTATTCATAATATGATTGCAATTATATTTCTGTATGTGATATAAACATCAGACAAACACTAATAAAAACCAGAGGCCAGCAGATCATGTGAAAATATAATTTTGGTGTCATTCTCAAAACTTTTGGCCATGACTGTATACGTTACCCTCATCTTTTTCCCACAGCCACACAAAAAAAAAAATCTGCCCTGTATAGCGGGGAACAATATGAAGGTTTCCATTCCCATTCAAGTGAACCTGGATGGAAAACAGGCACATAAGATTCAATTATGCCTTGCCTACTGACGAAGAAGCAATACCGAGTCCTATATCAGACATGTGAACGTAAGCAGGATCATTTATTGTTCCATGAAAGCTATTTTGTTGGATTTGTTATGATGGCCTTCGTATTAACCTAGAGACCAGTATACACTAAAATACATGTTCCATTTCCAAATATTTTTGTTAAGATAAAACCTATTATTTTATTAAAAGCTATTTAAAAAAAAAATTCTATATATCTCCATTAAAAGTTATTGATGTCAACAAATCTAAGTAACCAATAAAATCCTGCAAAAGATCCAACATCCTATAAAGAACAATGTATTGAGAATAATATCTATAATATAACGCTGGGAGCGTCACTCTGTCCGAAGCCTCTATAGACTGCGCAAGCGCAAGCGCCGGCGCAGTCTGGGCCTCACAGAGCGACGCTCTCGGGAGATCGCGGTGTGCGTTCACACTGAACACACACCGCGATCTCCACCGCAGAAGCAGGGACCGCCAGGAGGGTGAGTATCGCCTATATTCACCTGTCCCCGTTCCATCGCTGAGCGGCGCCATCTTCCCGGTCTTCGGTCTGTGGCCTTCAGTTCAGAGGGCGCGATGACGCGCTTAATGCGCGCCGGCGCCGCCCTCTGACTGAACAGTCACAGCCAGGAGACCGGGAAGATGGCGGCGCCCAGCGCTGGAACGCCGGACAGGTGAGTATAGTAAGTGCTGGGGGGGCCTGAGCTGGCGGCGATACCGGCACCTGACCCCCACAGCGCGCCGGTGTCCCCGCCTGCTCAGGCCCCCCAGCACTCGGCGCCGAGCGGGTCAGAGGCAGTATGGGGACGCAGGATGGAGCAGCACATAAGGATGGGGACGCAGGATGGAGCAGCACATAAGGATGGGGACGCAGGATGGAGCAGCACATAAGGATGGGGACGCAGGATGGAGCAGCACATAAGGATGGGGACGCAGGATGGAGCAGCACATAAGGATGGGAACGCAGGATGGAGCAGCACATAAGGATGGGGACGCAGGATGGAGCAGCACATAAGGATGGGGACGCAGGATGCAGCAGCACATAAGGATGGGGACGCAGGATGGAGCAGCACATAAAAATGGGGACACAGGATGGAGCAGCACATAAGGATGGGGACGCAGGATGCAGCAGCACATAAGGATGGGGACGCAGGATGGACCAGCACATAAGGATGGGGACGCAGGATGGGAGCAGCACATAAGGATGGGGACGCAGGATGCAGCAGCACATAAGGATGGGGACGCAGGATGGAGCAGCACATAAGGATGGGGACGCAGGATGCAGCAGCACATAAGGATGGGGACGCAGGATGCAGCAGCACATAAGGATGGGGACGCAGGATGGAGCAGCACATAAAAATGGGGACACAGGATGGAGCAGCACATAAGGATGGGGACGCAGGATGCAGCAGCACATAAGGATGGGGACGCAGGATGGAGCAGCACATAAGGATGGGGACGCAGGATGCAGCAGCACATAAGGATGGGGACGCAGGATGCAGCAGCGCATGACAGGATGGGGACGCAGGATGAAGCAGCACATGACAGGATGGGGACGCAGGATGGGAGCAGCGCATCACAGGATGGGAGCAGCGCATCACAGGATGGGAGCAGCGCATCACAGGATGGGGACGCAGGATGGGAGCAGCGCATGACAGGAAAGGGAACGCAGGATGGAGCAGCGCATGACAGGATGGGGACGCAGGATGGAGCAGCACATGACAGGATGGGGACGCAGGATGGAGCAGCACATACCATGATGGAGACAATATACCAATATAAATGCTCGCCACCCGGGCGTAGAACGGGTTCAATAGCTAGTAGGTATATAAGCAAGAAGTATGGTGCAAGACTGCTCATCTCTATGACATGGCCGGCCTAATAAGGAGGTGGGAACACTGGGTCTAAGACCTATGATGCCAGGGCTCACATCTCCCAGGGGTGGGAGAAGTCAATGGACATGTAATCCTGTCAGATGCAAATAGGTTACAGGATCTGTATATCCATGGCATTCTGACCATAACCCCATATAGAATAATAAATATACCCATATTCTTACCGGAAGTTAATGAAATGTTTCATCATATTTTACCAATAATCAACATATAAAACAATAATTGTACACATACGTGTTCTTACCAGGAATTGATCGAATATGACATTGGGCATGTGTATTCATGATATATCACCTATAATACCCACAAAGAACCATTATACCCATATTCCTATCAGAAGTAGATGAAGTATGTTCCTGGGCATGTGTATTTGTGATATTTCACCCATAATCCCCATACAGATCAATAGATATACCCATATTCCTATCAGAAGTAGATGAAGTATGTTCCTGGGCATGTGTATTTGTGATATTTCACCCATAATCCCCATACAGAACAATAGATATACCCATATTCCTATCAGAAGTAGATGAAGTATGTTCCTGAGCATGTGTACTTGTGATATTTCTCCCATAATCCCCATACAGAACAATAGTTATACCCATATTCCTATCAGAAGTAGATGAAGTATGTTCCTGAGCATGTGTATTTGTGATATTTCACCCATAATCCCCATACAGAACAATAGTTATACCCATATTCCTATCAGAAGTAGATGAAGTATGTTCCTGGGCATGTGTATTTGTGATATTTCACCCGTAATCCCCATACAGATCAATAGATATACCCATATTCCTATCAGAAGTAGATGAAGTATGTTCCTGGGCATGTGTATTTGTGATATTTCACCCATAATCCCCATACAGAACAATAGTTATACCCATATTCCTATCAGAAGTAGATGAAGTATGTTCCTGAGCATGTGTATTTGTGATATTTCACCCATAATCCCCATACAGAACAATAGATATACCCATATTCCTATCAGAAGTAGATGAAATGTGTTCCTGGGCATGTGTATTTGTGATATTTCACCCATAACCCCCATACAGATCAATAGATATACCCATATTCCTATCAGAAGTAGATGAAGTATGTTCCTGGGCATGTGTATTTGTGATATTTCACCCATAATCCCCATACAGAACAATAGATATACCCATATTCCTATCAGAAGTAGATGAAGTATGTTCCTGGGCATGTGTATTTGTGATATTTCACCCATAATCCCCATACAGAACAATAAGTATACCCATATTCCTATCAGAAGTAGATTAAGTATATTCCTGGGCATGTGTATTTGTGATATTTCACCCATAATCCCCATACAGAACAATAGTTATACCCATATTCCTATCAGAAGTAGATGAAGTATGTTCCTGAGCATGTGTATTTGTGATATTTCACCCATAATCCCCATACAGAACAATAGATATACCCATATTCCTATCAGAAGTAGATGAAATGTGTTCCTGAGCATGTGTATTTGTGATATTTCACCCATAATCCCCATACAGATCAATAGATATACCCATATTCCTATCAGAAGTAGATGAAGTATGTTCCTGGGCATGTGTATTTGTGATATTTCACCCATAATCCCCATACAGAACAATAGATATACCCATATTCCTATCAGAAGTAGATGAAGTATGTTCCTGAGCATGTGTATTTGTGATATTTCACCCATAATCCCCATACAGAACAATAGATATACCCATATTCCTATCAGAAGTAGATGAAATATGTTCCTGAGCATGTGTATTTGTGATATTTCACCCATAATCCCCATACAGATCAATAGATATACCCATATTCCTATCAGAAGTAGATGAAGTATGTTCCTGGGCATGTGTATTTGTGATATTTCACCCATAATCCCCATACAGAACAATAGATATACCCATATTCCTATCAGAAGTAGATGAAGTATGTTCCTGGGCATGTGTATTTGTGATATTTCACCCATAATCCCCATACAGAACAATAATTATACCCATATTCCTATCAGAAGTAGATTAAGTATATTCCTGGGCATGTGTATTTGTGATATTTCACCCATAATCCCCATACAGAACAATAGTTATACCCATATTCCTATGAGATGTTGATGAGATATATCACCAGGCGTGTGTAACCCGATATTCTACACATAATCGCATATAGTTACAATCTTTTTTCCCTGGTTCTATTATTAAACTTTAATCCAGCCCTGTGGATGTTCTGATTCATTTAAGTATTTCCATTGAATTCCCTTCTTGCTATATTACAAGAAGTCATTTCCTGGGCTGCATTTGTAAAATGTGCTGCCATCTAGTGGTCGAGTCTAGTATTGCAGCCCATCATCCCAATATGCAGTTTAGTCCGTCCCGTTACAGGCTACATCTGAACACTAATCAAAATCCTGTCAGGTGAAGGGACCTAAAGGGCTTTCCACAGTTTCCAGCCGCAGTGACCTCTGCACAGGGGCCCACAAGGAGGCACATAAGGATCTTTGCTAATCTAGACCTGGGCCAAACTGCGGGAACTTCTCACGTTTGTTTCCATTAAATTTTTTTGAAATGGGTCAAGTAAAATAATGCAATAAATCAACATATATTACAAATAAAGCATGAAATAAGCTAAACAAATACTCTGCACAACTCTTACAGTAACTGCTGTACTAATCTGTGGGCAGTACTAAGCTTAGCATGCGCCATTTGCCAAGATGGTCGCACATTAATTTCCACCTCTTTATATGGATACCATTCATAAGTGCAATACATAATGCCTGCCATTTTGCATAAACGTACGTGAGATTAGCTCCATGCTAGTTATTTAGCTTCTTCCAAAAATTTGCCGGATTTGCTGCTCATTCCTTTATATAGAAAAATGAGGTGAACCGCCGCCATCTTGTGACCGCTTTCCCGCCATTTACTGTTCGTGGGCAGAGTCCTGTGTTTTCCCGCCGAAATTGCCCGCAGTGTATGTCGTCGGCTCAATTGCAATTTGCAGCAGAACTGCGCAGTTATCATCAGCGGCGACCGGTATAACAGACTTCTATCGCGCAGTTCTCACTTCTGCCATAATAAAACCTGTATCATGCACAGCTTCCAGGAGGTCGGGACTAGCTACACTAAGTCTCTACCCCCGCGCTGTAGTGTAGCTAATAGTCATGTCCCCGCACATTGCTCCGCTCCTCACCAGTTCCTGGAGGCTCCCTGCTGATGTCTTTCAGACATGGCGATGGGTTGTGAGGTGAAACTCGTCAGTCAGTACCTCACGGTGCTCATCTTCATCGGCGCTGGCTGTATTCTGTTATGGCTGTGGCCGGCGTCTCAGCTCCAGACTTATAGGGGGCGGGACTGTACAGTGACACGTGTGAGGGGAAGGCTTGTCCTGTCAAACTTCATAATGGCGTCTTCCTACCCCACTGTGCCCAATATACTGTAATATACACAGCCCCATAAAATATGAGACCTGGCTCACTGATGGTTGTATTCATTAAAGGGGACCTGTCACCCCCCAGGCGTTTGTAACTAAAAGAGCCACCTTGTGCCACACTAATGCTGCATTCTGACAAGGTGGCTCTTTTAGTTCTGGTCCTTGGCACTGCTGAAAGAAGCGTTTTTGAAATTAGTCCCTCATACTGTGAAATCGTCTGGGGGGCAGGTCTTTCCCCCCTAATTCAGACGCACCACAGCCGTCACTCGGGGCCTCTGCGCGCCAGGCTCCGCCTCCTTTTCCTTTATTAGCGTCCCCGGCACCTGCGCTGTACGTTCGAAGGGCAGCGCAACTGCACATGCCGGAAAAAAAAATTAACTGTGCAGGTGCCAGGGACGCTAATGAAGGAAGAGGAGGCAGCTCGCAGAGGCCCCGAGTGACGGCTGGGAGGCATTTGGATTAGTCAGGAAAGACCTGCCCCCGTGGCGATTTCATGGTATGTGGGACAAATTTCAAAAACGATTCTTTCAGCAGTGCCAGGAACAAGAACTAAAAGAGCCACCTTGTCAGAATGCAGCATTAGTGTGGCACAAGGTGGCTCTTTTAGGCCTCTTTCACATTTCCATCGGGCCGACGTACCGACGGACGTTGTGAATTTTTTGCACGACGTGGGCAGCGGATGCAGTTTTTCGACGCATCCGCTGCCCACTCTGCAGTCCGGGGAGGAGGGGGGCAGAGTTCCGGCCGCACATGCGTGGTCAAAAATTGCTGTTAACGCAACGCACAAAAAACGTTACATTGAACTTTTTGTGACAACAGTCCGCCAAAACACGACGCAATCCATCGCGATCCGTCGCTAATACAAGCGTATGGGCAAAAAACGCATCTTGCAAGCACATTTGCAGGATCCGTTTTTTGCCCTAAACGACGTATTGCGACGTATTGCAAAAAAACCGAAGTGTGAAAGAGGCCTTAATTGCAAATGCCTGGGGGGGTGACAGGTTCCCATTAAAGTGTTATTCTTTCATGGGCAGATTGCAAAGTATTTGCAAAAATCAAGCAACTTTGCAATTAGGTTCGTATTAGGTGATTTTCTGAGCAGAACAATAAAAATAGTATTGAGAATAGCAGCAGATAATCTAGTGGGGACATGACACAAGTATACAAATTGGGGGAATTGTCCACTCACTCATGCTGGGAATACGGGAGAATCGTTACAGTGTGCGCATTGCACATTGTCGCCACTCCTCAGTCTGTGTTCACACACAAAGTGGCTGCAGACTTTTCTTATCACTCTAGAAATCCCTTTGCCGAAACAACCGTCTTCCTTTCTTGTGGGTTTTTTTTACCTTTCATCCAATTAACCCCTTAACCCCTAGAGCTTTTTTCATTTCATTTTTCGCTTCCCTTCTTTCCAGAGCCATAACTTTTTTATTTTTCTGTCAATATGGCCATGTGAGTGCTTATTTTTTGTGGGACGAGTTGTACTTTTGAAAGATACCATTGGTTTTACCATGTCGTGTGCTAGAAAATGGGAAAAAAAGTCCAAGTGCGATGAAATTGCAAAAAAAAAAAAGTGCAATCCCACACTTGTTTTTTGTTTGGCTTTTTTGCTTGGTTCACTAAATGCTAAAACTGACCTGCCATTATGATTCTCCAGGTTATTACGAGTTCATAGACACTGAACATGTATAGGTTCTCTTTTATCTAAGTGGTAAAAACAAACTCCAAGATTTGCTAAAAAAAAAAAAATTGCGCAATTTTCCGATACCTGTAGCGTCTTCATTTTTCGTGATCTGGGGCTGGGTGAGGGATTATTTTTTGCATGGCAAGCTGATGTTTTTAATTATACCACGTTTTTGCAGATAAGTTCTTTTGATCACCCGTTATTTCATTTTAACCCCTCTCTGACCGTAGACGTACTAACCCGTCGAGGTGACCTGGGCCTATCTGACCCTCGTTGGGATAGTACGTCATGCCCTTTAATGCGATACCAAGTCGAGGTGATCGCATTAAAATTCCGATGCCATCTTACCTTAGGGAAGATGGTGTCGGCACCCTGGGCACTGTCCCCGCCCACCCGGCCTCTCGATCGCTGTGATTGGCTGTTTAATTGTGAACAGCCAATCATAGCCATTCTCATTGTTTTAGCCAATCGGAGTGGCTGAAACAATGAGGTCACAGGCTAGGACTGAGTACCAATGTACTGGATCCTAGGCCGGCAATGCCAGGCACCAGCAACAACACCTCTGATAGGCGCGATCACTAATCGCATCGATCGCGCCAATCGCAGGGCACATTGCGGTATTACCACGCTGTGCCCTGCCGGAACTCGCCTGGATCTGTGCTCTAATAGCACCGATCCTAGGCTAGAACCTAGGGCAGGCCCAGTAGGGCCTGCAGGAGCTGATTGGCGAGATCATCGAGGTCATCGTGGATCGCACCATTCACAGGGCACAGCTGTGACCGCTCTGTGCCCTCCCGATGACCTGGCTGTGACCTACCTAGGAATCGGAGCTCACGATCCTAGGCAGTTGCCAGGGTGACCAGGAAAGCTCTGATTGGCGGGATCGATGTTATAATCGTTCCCACCAATGACAGGTCACAGCAGCGGTATGACCGCTCTGTGGCCTGTCTCACCTGCCTGACCTGTGTATGACTGCTCTGCAGGGGTCCTCACTGTAGCTGAGGATTCCTACAGAGCGGTCATACTGCCGGATCTCCCTGCTGGATCTCCCTGCTGTGCTGGGTATTGTGGTGCCACAGCAGCTATGTACTGGCTATTGGGCACGCTGCAGCGAGGCGATATAACTACTCCCACTCAGGCAGGAACAATAATTATCAACGCCGCCGTCGCTACAACGACTCCCAAAGACACAGAACAAGATATGCTGCCACCAGCTTCGATTAATGGGTCCGAAACTAACGCAAACCAGAAGCGTAATTCCCAATAGAAGGCTTAGGGTACGTTTTAGAGCAGAAGAACGAAACTAGTAATTTAAACATTTTGCTCCGTAAAAAAGAACAGGCAGTGTTTATAAAAACGTATATAAAGATGATACAGTTAGTGTTGAGCGATACCTTCCGATATCCAGAAGTATCGGTATCGGATTGGCTCGGCCGATATCAAAAAAATATCGGATATCGCCGATACTGATACCTGATACCAATGCAAGGCAATAGGACACAAATATCGGAATGTAAATAAGCCCTTTCTGTCCTTCTACATCCTGTTCCGGAGGGGGGAAGAGTGTGGGCGGTGCATGGGTGGACACTGTGCATGTCTGTGTGTGCGGGGTCTGTGCAGGCCTTCCGGGGCTCTGTGCGGGCTGCCGTGGGTCTGTGCGGGCTGCTGGGGGTCTGTGCGGGCCTGCCGGGGCTCTGTGCGGCCTGCCGGGGCTCTGTGCGGCCTGCCGGGGCTCTGTGCCGGCTGCCGGGGCTCTGTGCCGGCTGCAGTGGCTCTGTGCGGGCTGCCGGGGTTCTGTACAGGCTGCTGGGGTCTGTGCGTGTGTGCAGGCATCGTCCAATGCCCACACAGCAATTGCCATAAAGTGAGACTTTGAACTCTAGTAACCTCTCAGTGATGCACTGCAGGAGCCATTGTCTCCTGTCAGTGTGTCACTGAAGGTCCTATAGAGAAGTGACATCGCCTGATGTCACTGTTCTATAGGGGAGATCGTCGTAGGACACTCGTTATTAATTGGACTACGGCGGACAGGAAGTATACGGTTTATTATTTTATGTTTTTTGCAGGCGCTGAAGTATGGTAAGTATGGTTAAATGAAGAATATTAAAATACTTTTTTCCTAATGTGTGTATGTTTTATTAACCCTTTATTACTATTGGATTAATAATGGATAGGCGTCTTGTTGATGCCTCTCCGTTATAAACCTGGCTTAATGTCACCTTACAATAGCAAGGTGACATTACCCCCTTATTACCCCATATCCCACCGCTACACGGGAGTGGGAAGAGAGGGGCTAAGTGCCGGAATTGGCGCATCTTACAGAGGCGCCATTTCTGGGGCGGCTGTGGACTGGTATTTGTAGCCGGCCTGGGGCCAATAGCAGGCTACAAGTATTGGCCCCCGGTCGTCGGCTTTCCCCCTCTGGTGCAGAAAATAGCGCGGGAGCCCACGACGTTTTCTTTTTTTAAAATTAAACGCTCATTAAGGCCTCTTTCACACTTGCGTCAGTACAGGTCCGTCGCTATGCGTTGGACCGACGTACCGTCGCACGTTGTGAAATTTGTGCACGACGTGGGCAGCGGATGCAGTTTTTCAACGCATCTGCTGCCCATTCTGAAGTCTGGGGAGAAGGGGGCGGAGTTTAGGCCGTGCATGCGCGGTAGAAAATGGCGGATGTGACGGACAAAAAAAATTTTTTTTTCCGTTTTTTTTTTTTTTTAAATTCAACGCTCATAAAGGTCTATTTCCCACTTGCGTCAGTACGGGTCCATCGCTATGCGTCGGGCCAACGTACCGACGCACGTTGTGATATTTGCGCACAACGTGTGCAGCGGATGCAGTTTTTCAACACATCCGCTGCCCATTCTGAAGTCCGGGGAGGAGGGGGCGGAGTTTCTGCCACGCATGCACGGTAGAAAATGGCGGATGCGGAGGACAAAAAAACGTTCACTTGAACATTTTTTCGTGCCGACGGTCCGCCAAAACACGACAGATCCGTTGCACGATGGACGCGACATGTAGTCATCCGTCGCGATCCGCCGCTAATACAAGTCTATGGGTAAAAAGGCATCCTGCAAGCACATTTGCAGGATCCGTTTTTCTCCCAAAACGATGGATTACGACGGATTGCTAAAAACGCAAGTGTGAAAGTAGCCTTAGAAACATCAGCCTTTCTATTATATATCTATGGATATATCTATCCATAAGAGTCCAAAAAGTCAGAGGCAGCACACCATTGCAAATAAGTTTCAAAAAGTGTTCAGGTTTTAATAGCCCATCATGGCGACGTTTCAGCTCATAGAGAGCCTTTCTTCCGGTGAGTTTTGAAAAAAACGGATCCGGCGGAAAAAAACGGATCCGGTGGAAAAAACGGATCTGGTGGAAAAAAACAGATCCTGCAGGAAAAACGGATCTGGGGGAAAAAAATGTATCCTTTTTTTCAAAACTCGCCGGATTGTGCCTGATGGCAAAAACCTGATGTGTGAAAGCAGCCAGATATATGGATAGATACATCTATGTATCTATAGATATATCTATCTATAAATATATCTATAGATAGATATATCCATAGATATATAATAGAAAGGCCGATGTTTCTAAGGCTACTTTCACACTTGCGTTTTTAGCAATCTGTCGTTTTGGGAAATAAACGGATCCTGCAAATGTGCTCGCAGGATGCGTTTTTTTACGCCGGATCCATTTTTTCTCATACAGTTGTATTCATAGACTTATATTAGCGCCGGATTGCGCCTGATGGCCACACATTTCATCCGTTTTTTGCCGGATCCGTCGCTGTGAGTTTTTTCGCCGGACAGAAAAAACGTTCATCTGTATGTGTTTTCCGTCCGGTGGAAACAGCTTTTTTGAGGGATCCTGCAAAAAATGGAAGAAACGTGTGGCCATCAGGAGCAATCCGGCGCTAATACATTTCTATGAGTAAAAAATGGGTCCGGCGGAAAAAAACGGATACTGCAAATGTGCTCGCAGTATGCGTTTTTTACCCATAGACTTGTATTAGCGACGGATCGCGACGGATGGTCAGTGCATAGGTTTTCCTGCATTAGATGAGACATACTTTTCCAACTTTTCCAACTTCTCCATTATCACGGATACGATATGGGGCATTTGTTATGGTCACAGTCTTACTAACATTCGTATACCGGTTAAGGAGAATCTCCCAGATGGGTATCAGTATCAGTTAGGTACTATGGCAAAAATCATGGCTTATTATTAACTTGACTATCGTGTCTGGGAAATATTTGTTGGGACTGTTGTTGTCTGCATCTTTATTTATAATGTAACCGCATGTATTTATTACTTATTGTGGAGTAAACCTCTTAAATCTGGTGTCTTTTTGCATTTGCACTTTGATGTCCTGTGCACAGTCCGTAGTGGACATGTGCTTGTTTTTTAACCATGTATGTTGTTATTAATAAAGTTTGTTTATGGTTTTCTAAAAAACGTCCATTGGTTCTCCTGAGTTTCATATGTAGTATGTATGTAGTATGTATGTAGTATATAGTATGTATGTAGTATGTATGTAGTATGTATATATGTATGTATGTATGTAGTATGTATGTAGTATGTATGTATGTATGTATGTATATAGTATGTATGCAGTATGTATGTAGTATGTAAAGTATGTATGTAGTATGTAGTATGTATGTAGTATTTATGTAGTATTTATGTAGTATGTATGTAGTATGTATGTAGTATGTATGTAGTTTTTTTTTTTTCTTTTTTTACATTCAACACATTAGCCGGATGATGGGACTACTACTGTCCCATCATTGGCTAATGTGTCAATCACTGTCACTGTAGCAGGCATTGTCCGATGGGACTTGTAGTCCCATCGGACGATGCCTGCACACACGCACAGACCCCCGGCAGCCCACACAGAGCCCCAGCAGTCCGCACAGAGCCCCGGCAGTCCACACAGAGCCCCGGCAGCCCGCACAGAGCCCCGGCAGGCCCGTACAGACCCCCCGGCAGGCCCGCACAGACCTCCGGCAGGCCT
Organism: Ranitomeya imitator; assembly: GCF_032444005.1. NCBI lineage: Eukaryota > Metazoa > Chordata > Amphibia > Anura > Dendrobatidae > Ranitomeya > Ranitomeya imitator. The sequence continues at coordinate 200,539,676 of NC_091286.1, forward strand.
CACAGACCCCCGGCAGGCCCGCACAGACCCCCGGCAGGCACGCACAGACCCCCGGCAGGCCGCACAGACCCCTGGCAGGCACACACAGACCCCCGGCAGCCCGCACAGAGCCCCGGCAGCCCGCACAGAGCCTCGGCAGCCCGCACAGACCCCCGGCAGGCACGCACAGACCCCCGGCAGGCACGCACAGACCCCCCGGCAGGCCCGCACAGACCCCCGGCAGCCCGCACAGACCCCCGGCAGGCCCGCACAGACCCCCGGCAGCCCGCACAGAGCCCCGGCAGGCCCGCACAAACCCCCGGCAGCCCGCACAGACCCCCGGCAGGCACGCACAGACCCCCGGCAGGCACACACAGACCCCCGGCAGGCCACACAGACCCCTGGCAGGCACACACAGACCCCCGGCAGCCCGCACAGAGCCCCGGCAGCCCGCACAGAGCCTCGGCAGCCCGCACAGACCCCCGGCAGCCCACACAGACCCCCGGCAGGCCCGCGTACACCCCCGGCAGGCACGCACAGAAACCCAGCAGGCCGCACAGACCCCCTGCAGGCACGCACAGACCCCCGGCAGTCACGCACAGACCCCCGGCAGCCTGCACAGACCCCCGGCAGCACGCACAGACCCCCGGCAGCCCGCACAGAGCCCCGCCAGGCCCGTACAGACCCCCGGCAGGCCCGCACAGACCCCCGGCAGCCCACACAGACCCCGGCAGCCCGCACAGAACCCCACCAGGCCCGTACAGACCCCCGGCAGGCCCGCACAGACCCCCGGCAGCCCACACAGACCCCGGCAGCCCGCACAGAGCCCCGGCAGCCCGCACAGAGCCTCGGCAGCCCGCACAGAGCCCCAGCACCCCGCACAGAGCCAAGGCAGGCCCGTACAGACCCCCTGCAGGTCCGCACCGACCCCGGCAGCCCGCACATACCCCCGGCAGCCCGCACAGAGCCACGACAGGCCCGCACAAACCCCTGGCAGCCCGCACAGACCACCAGCAGCCCACAAAGCCCTGGCAGGCCCGCACAGACCCCCGGCAAGCACTCACAGACCCCCAGCAGGCCGCACAGACCCCCAGCAGGCACGCACAGACCGCCAGCAGCCCGTACAGAACCCCGGCAGGCCCGCACAGACACCCGGCAGGCCACACAGACCCCCGGCAGGCACGCACAGACCCCCGGCAGCCCGCACAGAGCCCCGGCAGGCCCGCACAGAGCCCGGCAGGCACGCACAGAGCCCCGGCAGGCTGCACAGACCCCCTGCAGGCACGCACAGACCCCCGGCAGCCCGCACAGAGCCCCGGCAGGCAAGCACAGAGCCCGGGCAGGCCGCACAGACCCCCGGCAGGCACGCACAGACCCCCGACAGGCCCGCACAGACCCCCAACGGTCACGCACAGACCCCGCCAGCACACACACGCAGTCTTCGCCCACGCACAGCCCACACTCGATTATAGTGCATCATTACACTATAGGAACTTCTGATTCCGGTATCCAATATCGCAAAAGTATCGGAACTTGGTATCAGAATTCCGATACAGCGAATATCGGCCGATACCCGATATTGGAATATCGGAATGCTCAACACTGGTTACAGTATGAGACAAAGTATAGTATGTACAAAGCAATTATAAAATAACATGGATTACAGAAGGAAGATAAAACTCACATGTACTCAGATCATCTCAGGCAAAACCATGCTGGTAGGCAGAGCCAAATATCCCAATTCATGAGATAGTCTTTCTATAGTGAGATCCCAGGCAAAAACTGAAGGCTGGGTGAAGTGCAGAGACTTATACCTGGTCGGCTGTGACATCACTAAAAAGGCTGATTTCCCTGGCCTGTCCCCTTTCCTCAGACTACAACTTTTAACAGCAATTCTTCTAATTCTTGTATCTTTGCTCCAGAACTTGTCAGAATCACAGCACACCCATCATGGGCAGCACGGTGGCTCAGTGGATAGCACTGCAGCCTTGCAGTGCTGGAGTCCTGGGTTCTAATCCCACCTTGGACACCATCTGCAAGGAGTTTGTATGTTCTCCCCGTGTTTGTGTGGGTTTCCTCCGGGATCTCCAGTTTCCTCCCACATTCCAAAGACATACTGATAGGGAATTTAGATTGTGAGCACCATTGGGGACAGTGATGATAATGTGTACAAAACTGTAAAGCGCTGCGGAATATGTTAGCGCTATATAAAAATAAAGATTATTATCATTCATCTTCTTTTACAATTGGCTTTCTATTGGTACCAAATTTGGGACACACAGTTCCGGAGAAATCCGTACTTTGTACCTGTTGGGATTAGAGGCTCGCGCTTACAGTGTTTGGCAGATCTACCGATGGAAGTTAGCAATATGTACTTATTATTTTCCTAGCCCAAATCTGTGGCCCAATATCTTACTATATTAGAACAAAGAACCTCCTGTCTTAAAGGGAACCTGTCACCCCGTTTTTTCAAGAAGAGCTAAAAATAGCGTTAAATAGGGGCAGAGCTGTGCTTTACATTAGTGTATTTTGGAGCCTTTATTCCCCACCTATGCTGCCGAAATACCTTTGTAAAGTCGCCGTTTTGGGCTGTCACTCACGCTGGTCAGGTCATATGGGCGTGGTGACAGCGCTGTTTCTCCCTCAGATCTCCGTTGGTGGCGTAGTGGTGTGCGCATGTCCAAGTGGCGAATCCACTGCACAGCTTGAAGGAAAATAGCGCGATCTGCGCTATTCAGCCGTTTATCGGTGAGTGCGGCCATCTTTGTGAGGCCGCGCGTGCGCAGATGGTTCTTCTCGGCTTCCCAGGGCTTCAGAAAAATGGCCGCGGGATGCCGCGCATGCGCAGATGGCGATCTCGGCGGCCATTTTCCTGAAGCCGAGTTCGCATCTGGCGGCACTGGTTTGTTCAGTGGAGGAGAACATCAAGGAGCGGCAGACACCGATAGTAGGCCCCAACCCAACTAGTAGGCCAAATGCAGTCTAACATTAACAACTACTTAACGAGAGCCTGAAAATGGAATTTCAGGACATGAAACCAGGAGAACAGCAAGGAGCAGCAGACACTGGTAGTAGGCCCCAACCCAACTAGTAGGCCAAATGCAGTTGTTCCATTTAACAACTATTTAACAAGAGCCTGAAGATAGAAGCTCAGGAAAGGTAACAAGGAGAACACCTTGGAGCGGCAGACACAGTTAGTAGGCCCCAACCAAACTAGTAGCCCCACTGCAGTTTTAAAATTCCGATAGGCTGAAAACCTGATAATTGCAGGTCATTTTTTTTAAAGAGGACAGCTGTATTGAGTGGCGCAGCCAGACACTGCAAGTAGGCCTTACACCACAAAGTTGGCTCGACGCAGGTTTAAAAAAGGTTACATGGGTACACGGTCTTCATTGGTGTGCTCAGTGGAGGACAATTGGAAGGATGGACCGCAGAAAGACTTAGTAGGCCTAAAGTAACAAAATAGGCTCTATGCAGCTTCGATTATGTGGCAACCTGGAGAACACCTTGGAGCGGGAGACACTGTCTCTACAAGCCAGACCCAACTTGTAGGCCTAATGCAGTGTTGTTTCAACAACTACTTAACGATAGCTAGAAGATAGAAGCTATGGAGAGGCAACCGGGAGAACACCATGGAAAGGCAACCTGGAGAACACCTTGGAGCGGCAGACACCGTCTCTACAACCCAGACCCAACTTGTAGGCCTAATGCAGTGTTGTTTCAACAACTACTTAACAAGAGCATGAAGATTGAAGCTATGGAGAGGCAACCTGGAGAACACCTTGGAGCGGGAGACACCGTCTCTACAACCCAGACTGTTGTGAATTCCGCTCTTGGGCTCCCTCCGGTGGTTGTAAGTGGCACTTTTGTGAGTTCTGCTCTTGGGCTCCCTCTTGTGGTTTCAAGTGGTATGGCTGCTCCTTGGAGTTAGCTGTCATCAGCTGCCTCCACTTATCGTCTCTTCTGCTCGGCTAATGAGGCCTGGCTGTTCCTTCAGCCAGTGCCACTTGTAAATGGTTCCTGGTTGGATTCACATCTCTTTGGATTTCCCTGTTATCCTGACCAGTTCAGCAAAGCTAAGTTTTTGCTTGCGCTTTTCTGTTCACAGATTGTGGACTTATCCGTTCAGTGCTTTCTATGTTTGTCCAGCGTTATCAGTATGAATTAATTCTGTCTTGCTGGAAGCTCTGGGAAGCAGATTTACCCTCCACACCTTTAGTCAGGTGTGGAGATTTTTTGTAAACTCTGCGTGGATTTTTGTAGTGTTTTATACTGACCGCACAGTATTCCATCCTGTCCTATCTATCAAGCTAGACTGGCCTCCTGTGCTCATCCTGGTTTCATTCTGTGTATGTCTTTTTCCTCTCCACTCACAGTCATTATTTGTGGGGGGCAAATCTATCCTTTGGGGATTTTCTCTGAGGCAAGATAGTTTTCCTGCTTCTGTCTTTGGGGGTAGTTAGCTCTTAGGCTGTGACGAGATGCCTAGGGAGAGTTAGGAGCATTCCACGGCTACTTCTAGTGTTGTGTTGAGCTTAGGGACTGCGGTCAGTACAGTTACCACTTCCTTCAGAGCTCGTTCCATGTTGCTCCTAGACCACCGCATCATAACAGTACAAGTGGCCAAAAATGAATTAAATGCATCTCAAAAGAAGGAAAAGAAAGTTCTGAACCATTTTTTTTCTGTGCTCTGGTTTGTCTTCTTTTTCCTCTTGATATCTGGGTGGTTCAGGATATATGCTTTGGCATGGATGTTCAGGGTTTGTTTTCTCGTGTGGATCAACTTGCTGCAAGAGTACAGAGTATCCAGGACTATGTTGTCCAGACTCCGGCTTTAGAGCCTAGAATTCCTACTCCTGATTTGTTTTTTGGGGACAGATCCAAGTTGTTGAACTTTAAAAATAACTGCAGATTGTTTTTTGCTTTGAAACCCCGTTCTTCTGGAGATCCCATTCAGCAAGTAAAAATCATCATATCCTTGCTGCGTGGTGACCTCAAGACTGGGCTTTTTCTCTTGAAACAGGGGATCCGGCATTATTGAATGTTGATGCATTTTTTCAAGCGCTCGGATTATTGTATGACGAACCTAATTCTGTGGATCATGCAGAAAAAACCCTGTTGGCCTTGTGTCAAGGTCAGGAAGCGGCAGAGTTATACTGCCAGAAATTTAGAAAATGGTCTGTGCTCACTAAATGGAATAAAGAGGCTCTGGCTGCTATTTTCAGAAAAGGTCTTTCTGAAGCCCTTAAAGATGTTATGGTGGGCTTTCCTACGCCTGCCGGTTTGAGCGAATCTATGTCTCTAGCCATTCAGATTGATCGGCGTCTGCGCGAGCGCAAAGCTGTGCACCATATGGCAGTATCCTCTGAGCAGAGTCCAGAACCTATGCAATGTGATAGGATTTTGACTAGAACAGAACGGCAGGAATTCAGACGTCAGAATAGGCTGTGTTTTTACTGTGGTGATTCTGCTCATGTCAAGAGAGTCGCTAGGTCTGTTACCATTAGTACTATACAGCCTAAATTTCTCTTATCTGTGACCCTGATTTGCTCATTGTCGTCCTTTTCTGTCATGGCATTTGTGGATTCAGGCGCTGCCCTGAACTTAATGGACTTAGAATTCGCCAGGTGCTATAGTTTTTCCTTGCAGCCTTTGCAGAGCCCTATTCCTTTGAGGGGTATTGATGCTACACCCTTGGCCAAGGATAAACCTCAGTACTGGACACAGATGACTATGTACATGGCTCCAGCACATCAGGAAGATTGCCGTTTTCTGGTGTTGCATAACCTGCATTATGTTGTTGTACTGGGTTTTCCATGGTTACAGGAACATAATCCGGTGCTGGATTGGAAAACTATGTCGGTGACTAGTTGGGGTTGTCAAGGGGTACATAGTGACGTTCCTTTGATGTCAATTTCCTCTTCCCCCTCTTCTGAGGTCCCTGAGTTTTTGTCGGATCTCCAGGATGTATTTGATGAGCCCAAGTCCTGTTCCCTTCCTCCGCACAGGGACTGTGATTGTGCTATTAACTTGATTCCTGGTTGCAAGTTCCCTAAGGGCCGACTTTTCAATCTGTCTGTGCCAGAGCATGCCGCCATGCGCAGTTATGTTAAGGAGTCTTTGGAGAAGGGGCATATTCGGCCCTCTTCGTCACCATTGGGAGCGGGTTTCTATTTTGTTGCTAAGAAGGATGGCTCCTTGAGACCCTGTATTGATTATCGTCTTCTTAATAAGATCACGGTCAAATTCCAATACCCCTTGCCTTTGCTTACTGATTTGTTTGCTCAGATTAAGGGGGCTAGTTGGTTTACTAAGATTGACCTCCGAGGGGCATATAATCTTGTTCGTCTTAAACAGGGTGACGAATGGAAACCTGCATTTAATACGCCCAAAGGCCATTTTGAATATCTTGTGATGCCATTTGGGCTCTCTAATGCTCCATCTGTGTTCCAGTCTTTCATGCATGATATTTTCCGCAATTATCTTGATAAATTCATGGTCGTATATTTGGATGATATTTTGATTTTTTCCGATGATTGGGAGTCTCATGTGAAGCAGGTCAGGATGGTGTTCCAGATCCTTCGTGATAATGCTTTGTTTGTGAAGGGGTCTAAGTGCCTATTCGGAGTTCAGAAGGTCTCTCTTTTGGGTTTTATTTTTTCTCCCTCGTCTATAGAAATGGATCCTGTTAAGGTCCAAGCTATTCATGACTGGATCCAACCCACATCTGTGAAGGGCCTTCAAAAATTTTTGGGCTTTGCTAATTTCTATCGCCGTTTCATTGCCAACTTTTCCAGTGTGGTTAAGCCCCTTACTGATTTGACGAAGAAAGGCGCTGATGTGACGAATTGGTCCTCTGAGGCTGTTGAGGCCTTTCAGGAGCTTAAACGCCGATTTACTTCTGCCCGTGTGTTGCGTCAGCCGGCTGTTTCACTTCCTTCTCAGGTTGAGGTCGACGCTTCTGAGATTGGGGCAGGGGCCGTTATGTCTCAGAGGGAGTCTGATGGTTCTTTGATGAAACCGTGTGCTTTTTTTTCCAGAAAGTTTTCACCTGCGGAACGCAATTATGATGTCGGCAATCGGGAGTTGTTGGCTATGAAGTGGGCGTTTGAGGAGTGGCGACATTGGCTTGAGGGAGCTAAACACCGCGTTGTGGTCCTGACCGATCATAAGAATCTGATTTACCTCGAGTCGGCCAAGCGGCTGAATCCTAGACAGGCTCGATGGTCCCTGTTTTTCTCCCGTTTTGATTTTGTGGTCTTGTATCTTCCGGGATCTAAGAATGTTAAGGCTGATGCCCTCTCTAGGAGTTTTTCGCCTGATTCTCCTGGAGTCCTTGAGCTGGTTGGCATTCTTAAGGAGGGGGTGATTCTTTCTGCTATCTCCCCTGATTTGCGGCAGGTGCTTCAGGAATTTCAGGCTGATAGGCCTGACCGCTGTCCAGTGGGGAAGCTGTTTGTTCCTGATAGATGGACAAGTAAGGTTATTTCTGAGGTTCATTGTTCAGTGTTGGCTGGTCATCCTGGGATTTTTGGTACCAGAGATTTGGTTGCTAGGTCCTTTTAGTGGCCTTCCTTGTCGCGCGATGTGCGTGCTTTTGTGCAGTCCTGTGGGACTTGTGCCCGGGCCAAGCCTTGCTGTTCCCGCGCTAGTGGGTTGTTTTTGCCTTTGCTGGTCCCTGAGAGGCCCTGGACGCATATTTCAATGGATTTTATTTCGAATCTTCCTGTTTCCCAGAAGATGTCTGTTATCTGGGTTGTTTGTGACCGGTTCTCTAAAATGGTCCATCTGGTACCTTTGCCTAAGTTGCCTTCCTCCTCAGATCTGGTTCCATTATTTTTTCAGCATGTGGTTCGTTTGCATGGCATTCCGGAGAATATTGTCTCTGACAGAGGTTCTCAGTTTGTCTCTAGATTTTGGCGGGCCTTTTGTGCTAGGATGCGCATTGATTTGTCTTTTTCTTCGGCGTTTCATCCTCAGACTAATGGCCAAACTGAGCGAACTAATCAGACCTTGGAGACCTCTTTGAGATGCTTTGTGTCTGCTGATCAGGATGATTGGGTGTCTTTCTTGCCGTTGGCCAAGTTTGCCCTTAATAATCGGGCTAGTTCGGCTACTTTGGTTTCACCTTTCTTTTGTAATTTTGTTTTTCATCCTCGTTTTTCTTCTGGGCAGGTTGAGCCTTCTGATTGTCCTGGTGTTGATTCTGTGGTGGACAGGCTGCAGCAGATTTGGACTCATGTGGTGGACAATTTGACGTTGTCTCAGGAAAGGGCTCAACGTTTTGCTAACCGCCGTCGGTGTGTTGGTCCCCGGCTTCGTGTGGGAGATTTGGTTTGGTTGTCTTCTCGTCATGTTCCTATGAAGGTTTCTTCCCCTAAGTTTAAGCCTCGGTTTATTGGTCCTTATAAAATTTCTGAAATTATTAATCCGCTGTCGTTTCGTTTGGCTCTTCCGGCCTCTTTTGCCATTCACCCTCCTGCCCCAGTGTTGGTTGAGGGAGAGTTGGAATATGAGGTTGAGAAGATTTTGGATTCTCGTTTTTCGACGCGGAGGCTTCAGTATCTTGTCAAGTGGAAGGGTTATGGCCAGGAGGATAATTCTTGGGTTGTTGCCTCCGATGTCCATGCCACCGATTTGGTTCGTGCTTTTCATTTGGCTCGTCCTGATCGGCCTGGGGGCTCTGGTGAGGGTTCGGGGACCCCTCCTCAAGGGGGGGGGGTACTGTTGTGAATTCCGCTCTTGGGCTCCCTCCGGTGGTTGTAAGTGGCACTTTTGTGAGTTCTGCTCTTGGGCTCCCTCTTGTGGTTTCAAGTGGTATGGCTGCTCCTTGGAGTTAGCTGTCATCAGCTGCCTCCACTTATCGTCTCTTCTGCTCGGCTATTTAGGCCTGGCTGTTCCTTCAGCCAGTGCCACTTGTAAATGATTCCTGGTTGGATTCACATCTCTTTGGATTTTCCTGTTATCCTGACTAGTTCAGCAAAGCTAAGTTTTTGCTTGCGCTTTTCTGTTCACAGATTGTGGACTTATCCGTTCAGTGCTTTCTATGTTTGTCCAGCGTTATCAGTATGAATTAATTCTGTCTTGCTGGAAGCTCTGGGAAGCAGATTTACCCTCCACACCTTTAGTCAGGTGTGGAGATTTTTTTGTAAATTCTGCGTGGATTTTTGTAGTGTTTTATACTGACCGCACAGTATTCCATCCTGTCCTATCTATCAAGCTAGACTGGCCTCCTGTGCTCATCCTGGTTTCATTCTGTGTATGTCTTTTTCCTCTCCACTCACAGTCATTATTTGTGGGGGGCTAATCTATCCTTTGGGGATTTTCTCTGAGGCAAGATAGTTTTCCTGCTTCTGTCTTTGGGGTAGTTAGCTCTTAGGCTGTGACGAGATGCCTAGGGAGAGTTAGGAGCATTCCACGGCTACTTCTAGTGTTGTGTTGAGCTTAGGGACTGCGGTCAGTACAGTTACCACTTCCTTCAGAGCTCGTTCCATGTTGCTCCTAGACCACCGCATCATAACACCAGACCCAACTTGTAGGCCTAATGCAGTGTTGTTTCAACAACTACTTAACAAGAGCATGAAGATTGAAGCTATGGAGAGGCAACCTGGAGAACGCCTTGGAGCGGGAGACACCGTCTCTACAACCCAGACCCAACTTGTAGGCCTAATGCAGTGTTGTTTCAACAACTACTTAACGAGAGGTAGAAGATAGAAGCTATGGAGAGGCAACCTGGAGAACACCATGGAGAGGCAACCTGGAGAACACCTTGGAGCGGCAGACACCGTCTCTACAACCCAGACCCAACTTGTAGGCCTAATGCAGTGTTGTTTCAACAACTACTTAACAAGAGCATGAAGATTGAAGCTATGGAGAGGCAACCTGGAGAACACCTTGGAGCGGGAGCCACCGTCTCTACAACCCAGACCCAACTCGTAGGCCTAATGCAGTGTTGTTTCAACAACTACTTAACAAGAGCATGAAGATTTAAGCTATGGAGAGGCAACCTGGAGAACACCTTGGAGCGGGAGACACCATCTCTACAACCCAGACCCAACTTGTAGGCCTAATGCAGTGTTGTTTCAACAACTACTTAACAAGAGCATGAAGATTGAAGCTATGGAGAGGCAACCTGGAGAACACCTTGGAGCGGGAGACACCGTCTCTACAACCCAGACCCAACTTATAGGCCTAATGCAGTGTTGTTTCAACAACTACTTAACAAGAGAATGAAGATTGAAGCTATGGAGAGGCAACCTGGAGAACACCTTGGAGGGGGAGGCACCGTCTCTACAACCCAGACCCAACTTGTAGGCCTAATGCAGTGTTGTTTCAACAACTACTTAACAATAGAGTTGAGCGACCTTGACCTTTTTAGAGTCGAGCCGGGTTTCGCGAAAACCGACTATCTCAAAAGTCGAGTCGAGTGGAATCGGCCGATTATCGCGAAAAGTCGGCGATCGACCAAAACACGAAACCCAATGCAAGTCAATGGGGGAGCATAGTCGGCAGTGAGTAGAGGCCAGGAAAACATGTACAGAACCCATTGTATTGGCAAAAACATCCATTCTTGCTACTGAAGCTTGTCAATCGTAATTTAGCTTATAATAATTGGAAGGCATTTGAAATTGGGGGTCATTTGGCTAAAGTTGTGGGGGGTAGGGCTGGTTCAAGTAATTAGTGTGCCCAGTAAATCTGGACCACGTCACGGCAGTGGAGCAGGGAGAGGTAAGTATTTCAACTTTGCAAGTGCTGTGATCCTGAGCAAGCAGGGGGGGCCCACTCGTTGGCATTGGCACTGGCACAGGGCCCCTCAAAGTACAGCGGTGTGTTTGCACGGCGGGGGCGCCTCCCACCGGCAGCAACACTTTTGCGTACTATGAGGGGCCCTGTGCCAGTGACGTCGCCAACGAGTATTCCTCCCCCCACCTGATGAAGGAACCTGCACCTTCATCTGCACCTTCCTCTTTGTCCCCGTGTAAGGTGGTATGGTATGCGGGAAGGGGAACCTGACTTTCAGCAGGGTCACAATCTTGCAGTGTAGCGTGCACGGGGAATGTTGCATTATGGGTCAATGTACCAGCATACTCATCTATCACTGGCTGGGCAATGGGCAGGATGAGGGGGAAACAGATATGGGCCCAAAGAATAAAGTGGGCTAAATGCAGTTCAAAATTGGTAACAGGACTAACCAGGGGGCATTCTTTTGTTCAGTGGAGGACAACTGGAATGAGAGGCTGACACAGAGAGTAGGCCCAAATCAGTAAGTATTCTAAATGCAGTTCAAATTTGGCAACAGTAGTAAACCGGCGGCACAGCTTTGTTCAATGTAGGAGAACAGCAAGGATCGGCAGACACAGATAGAAGGCCCCAACCCAACTAGTAGGCCTAATGCAGTGTTGTTTTCAACAACTACTAAACGAGAGCCAGAAGATCGAAGCAATGGAGAGGAAACCTGGGGAACACCTTGGAGCGGAAGACACCGTCTCTACACCCCAGACCCAACTTGTAGGCCGAATGCAGTGTTGTTTTCAACAACTACTAAACAAGAGCTTTAAGATTGAAGCAATGGAGAGGAAACCTGGAGAACACCTTGGAGCGGAAGACACCGTCTCTACAACCCAGACCCAACTTGTAGGCCGAATGCAGTGTTGTTTTCAACAACTACTTAAGAAGAGCTTTAAGATTGAAGCAATGGAGAGGAAACCTGGAGAACACCTTGGAGCGGAAGACACCGTCTCTACAACCCAGACCCAACTTGTAGGCCGAATGCAGTGTTGTTTTCAGCAACTACTTAAGAAGAGCTTTAAGATTGAAGCAATGGAGAGGAAACCTGGAGAACACCTTGGAGCGGAAGACACCGTCTCTACACCCCAGACCCAACTTGTAGGCCGAATGCAGTGTTGTTTTCAACAACTACTAAACAAGAGCTTTAAGATTGAAGCAATGGAGAGGAAACCTGGAGAATACCTTGGAGCGGAAGACACCGTCTCTACAACCCAGACCCAACTTGTAGGCCGAATGCAGTGTTGTTTTCAACAACTACTTAAGAAGAGCTTTAAGATTGAAGCAATGCAGAGGAAACCTGGAGAACACCTTGGAGCGGAAGACACCGTCTCTACACCCCAGACCCAACTTGTAGGCCGAATGCAGTGTTGTTTTCAACAACTACTAAACAAGAGCTTTAAGATTGAAGCAATGGAGAGGAAACCTGGGGAACACCTTGGAGCGGCAGACACCGTTAGTAGGCCCTACCGAAGTAGTAGCCCCAATGCAGTTTTCAAATTCCTAGAGGCTGAAAACAAGACTATTGACGCTCTGCTTTTTTCAAAGGAGGACAGCTGTATTGAGTGGCGCAGACAGACACAGGTAGTAGGCCTTAAACCAAAAATGTGGCTCAATGCAGTTTAAAAAAGGTTACAGGGGTACACAGGCAGCATTGCTCTGGTCAGTGGAGGACAATTTCAATAGTGGACTGCAGACAGACTTTGTACGCCTACTATTAAAAAAAGGATGCTCTATGCAATTAAAAATAGGTTCCAGGGGTCCACGGGCAGCAGAGGTGTGGACAGTGGAGGAGTATTGGAAGGAGGGACCGCAGACAGGCGTAGTAGGCCTAACATAACAAAATTAGGCTGCAGGCACTTTAAAATTGGTTCCAGGGGTACACGGGCAGCAGTGGTGTGGTCAGCGGAGGACAATTTGAATTAGGGACTGCAGACAGACTTTGTAGGCTGTCCCCTGTGGACCATGCATCCAACACATTAACCCAGTGCGCCGTAATGGACACGTAACTTTTTGTGGACATGCCTACTGGTCCATGCGTCTCTTGTCAGGTGCACCTTTCTACTGTTTGATTGCCTGAGTGCTATGACAATGCTGACTTTTTCATGCCGGTGGAGGGCTGGGATGGCTTTTCTCGCAAAAGAAATGTCGACTGGGTAGCTTGAACCGTGGTACAGCGTAGTTCATCTGGGCTTTCTAAATATAAAACAAAGATAAAAAGGAGGCTCCATGCACTTTCAGCTGGGTTCCAGGGGTACACGGCCAGCATTGGTCTGGTCAGTGGAGAACTATTGGAAGGACGGACCGCAGACAGGCTTCGAAGGCCTAACATAATAAAATTGGGCTGTAGGCACTTTATAATTGGTTCCAGGGGTACACGGGCAGCAGTAGACAGGTCAGTGGAGGCCTAGTGGAAGGAGGGACCGCAGACAGGCTTCGAAGGCCTAACATAATAAAATTGGGCTGTAGGCACTTTATAATTGGTTCCAGGGGTACACGGGCAGCAGTAGACAGGTCAGTGGAGGACTAGTGGAAGGAGGGACCGCAGACAGGCTTCGAAGGCCTAACATACTAAAATTGGGCTGTAGGCACTTTAAAATTGGTTCCAGGGGAACACGGGCAGCAGTAGACAGGTCAGTGGAGGACTAGTGGAAGGACGGACCGCAGACAGGCTTCGAAGGCCTAACATAATAAAATTGGGCTGTAGGCACTTTAAAATTGGTTCAAGGGGTACACGGGCAGCAGTAGACAGGTCAGTGGAGGAATAGTGGAAGGAGGGACCGCAGACAGGCTTCGAAGGCCTAACATAATAAAATTGGGCTGTAGGCACTTTAAAATTGATTCCAGGGGTACACGGGCAGCAGTAGACAGGTCAGTGGAGGACTAGTGGAAGGACGGACCGCAGACAGGCATCGAATGCCTAACATAATAAAATTGGGCTGTAGGCACTTTAAAATTGGTTCCAGGGGTACACGGGCAGCAGTAGACAGGTCAGTGGAGGACTAGTGGAAGGACGGACCGAAGACAGGCTTCGAAGGCCTAACATAATAAAATTGGGCTGTAGGCACTTTAAAATTGGTTCCAGGGGTACACGGGCAGCAGTAGACAGGTCAGGGGAGGACTAGTGGAAGGACGGACCACAGACAGGCTTCGAAGGCGTAACATAATAAAATTTGGCTGTAGGCACTTTAAAATTGGTTCCAGGGTAACACGGGCAGCAGTAGACAGGTCAGTGGAGGACTAGTGGAAGGACGAACCGCAGACAGGCTTCGAAGGCTTAACATAATAAAATTGGGCTGTAGGCACTTTAAAATTGGTTCCAGGGGTACACGGGCAGCAGTAGACAGGTCAGTGGAGGCCTAGTGGAAGGACGGACCGCAGACAGGCTTCGAAGGCCTAACATAATAAAATTGGGCTGTAGGCACTTTATAATTGGTTCCAGGGGTACACGGGCAGCAGTAGACAGGTCAGTGGAGGCCTAGTGGAAGCACGGACCACAGACAGGCTTCGAAGGCCTAACATAATAAAATTGGGCTGTAGGCACTTTAAAATTGGTTCCAGGGGTACACGGGCAGCAGTAGACAGGTCAGTGGAGGACTAGTGGAAGGACGGACCGTAGACAGGCTTCGAAGGCCTCACATAATAAAATTTGGCTGTAGGCACTTTAATATTGGTTCCAGGGGAACACGGGCAGCAGTAGACAGGTCAGTGGAGGACTAGTGGAAGGACGGACCGAAGACAGGCTTCGAAGGCCTAACATAATAAAATTGGGCTGTAGGCACTTTAAAATTGGTTCCAGGGGTACACGGGCAGCAGTAGACAGGTCAGTGGAGGACTAGTGGAAGGACGGACCGCAGACAGGCTTCGAAGGCGTAACATAATAAAATTTGGCTGTAGGCACTTTAAAATTGGATCCAGGGTAACACGGGCAGCAGTAGACAGGTCAGTGGAGGACTAGTGGAAGGACGAACCGCAGACAGGCTTCGAAGGCTTAACATAATAAAATTGGGCTGTAGGCACTTTAAAATTGGTTCCAGGGGTACACGGGCAGCAGTAGACAGGTCAGTGGAGGCCTAGTGGAAGGACGGACCGCAGACAGGCTTCGAAGGCCTAACATAATAAAATTGGGCTGTAGGCACTTTATAATTGGTTCCAGGGGTACACGGGCAGCAGTAGACAGGTCAGTGGAGGCCTAGTGGAAGCACGGACCGCAGACAGGCTTCGAAGGCCTAACATAATAAAATTGGGCTGTAGGCACTTTAAAATTGGTTCCAGGGGTACACGGGCAGCAGTAGACAGGTCAGTGGAGGACTAGTGGAAGGACGGACCGCAGACAGGCATCGAATGCCTAACATAATAAAATTGGGCTGTAGGCACTTTAAAATTGGTTCCAGGGGTACACGGGCAGCAGTAGACAGGTCAGTGGAGGACTAGTGGAAGGACGGACCGAAGACAGGCTTCGAAGGCCTAACATAATAAAATTGGGCTGTAGGCACTTTAAAATTGGTTCCAGGGGTACACGGGCAGCAGTAGACAGGTCAGTGGAGGACTAGTGGAAGGACGGACCACAGACAGGCTTCGAAGGCGTAACATAATAAAATTTGGCTGTAGGCACTTTAAAATTGGTTCCAGGGTAACACGGGCAGCAGTAGACAGGTCAGTGGAGGACTAGTGGAAGGACGAACCGCAGACAGGCTTCGAAGGCTTAACATAATAAAATTGGGCTGTAGGCACTTTAAAATTGGTTCCAGGGGTACACGGGCAGCAGTAGACAGGTCAGTGGAGGCCTAGTGGAAGGACGGACCGCAGACAGGCTTCGAAGGCCTAACATAATAAAATTGGGCTGTAGGCACTTTATAATTGGTTCCAGGGGTACACGGGCAGCAGTAGACAGGTCAGTGGAGGCCTAGTGGAAGCACGGACCACAGACAGGCTTCGAAGGCCTAACATAATAAAATTGGGCTGTAGGCACTTTAAAATTGGTTCCAGGGGTACACGGGCAGCAGTAGACAGGTCAGTGGAGGACTAGTGGAAGGACGGACCGTAGACAGGCTTCGAAGGCCTCACATAATAAAATTTGGCTGTAGGCACTTTAATATTGGTTCCAGGGGAACACGGGCAGCAGTAGACAGGTCAGTGGAGGACTAGTGGAAGGACGGACCGAAGACAGGCTTCGAAGGCCTAACATAATAAAATTGGGCTGTAGGCACTTTAAAATTGGTTCCAGGGGTACACGGGCAGCAGTAGACAGGTCAGTGGAGGACTAGTGGAAGGACGGACCGCAGACAGGCTTCGAAGGCGTAACATAATAAAATTTGGCTGTAGGCACTTTAAAATTGGATCCAGGGTAACACGGGCAGCAGTAGACAGGTCAGTGGAGGACTAGTGGAAGGACGAACCGCAGACAGGCTTCGAAGGCTTAACATAATAAAATTGGGCTGTAGGCACTTTAAAATTGGTTCCAGGGGTACACGGGCAGCAGTAGACAGGTCAGTGGAGGCCTAGTGGAAGGACGGACCGCAGACAGGCTTCGAAGGCCTAACATAATAAAATTGGGCTGTAGGCACTTTATAATTGGTTCCAGGGGTACACGGGCAGCAGTAGACAGGTCAGTGGAGGCCTAGTGGAAGCACGGACCGCAGACAGGCTTCGAAGGCCTAACATAATAAAATTGGGCTGTAGGCACTTTAAAATTGGTTCCAGGGGTACACGGGCAGCAGTAGACAGGTCAGTGGAGGACTAACATAGTAACATAGTAACATAGTTAGTAAGGCCGAAAAAAGACATTTGTCCATCCAGTTCAGCCTATATTCCATCATAATAAATACCCAGATCTACGTCCTTCTACAGAACCTAATAATTGTATGATACAATATTGTTCTGCTCCAGGAAGACATCCAGGCCTCTCTTGAACCCCTCGACTGAGTTCGCCATCACCACCTCCTCAGGCAAGCAATTCCAGATTCTCACTGCCCTAACAGTAAAGAATACTCTTCTATGTTGGTGGAAAAACCTTCTCTCCTCCAGACGCAAAGAATGCCCCCTTGTGCCCGTCACCTTCCTTGGTATAAACAGATCCTCAGCGAGATATTTGTATTGTCCCCTTATATACTTATACATGGTTATTAGATCGCCCCTCAGTCGTCTTTTTTCTAGACTAAATAATCCTAATTTCGCTAATCTATCTGGGTATTGTAGTTCTCCCATCCCCTTTATTAATTTTGTTGCCCTCCTTTGTACTCTCTCTAGTTCCATTATATCCTTCCTGAGCACCGGTGCCCAAAACTGGACACAGTACTCCATGTGCGGTCTAACTAGGGATTTGTACAGAGGCAGTATAATGCTCTCATCATGTGTATCCAGACCTCTTTTAATGCACCCCATGATCCTGTTTGCCTTGGCAGCTGCTGCCTGGCACTGGCTGCTCCAGGTAAGTTTATCATTAACTAGGATCCCCAAGTCCTTCTCCCTGTCAGATTTACCCAGTGGTTTCCCGTTCAGTGTGTAATGGTGATATTGATTCCCTCTTCCCATGTGTATAACCTTACATTTATCATTGTTAAACCTCATCTGCCACCTTTCAGCCCAAGTTTCCAACTTATCCAGATCCATCTGTAGCAGAATACTATCTTCTCTTGTATTAACTGCTTTACATAGTTTTGTATCATCTGCAAATATCGATATTTTACTGTGTAAACCTTTTACCAGATCATTAATGAATATGTTGAAGAGAACAGGTCCCAATACTGACCCCTGCGGTACCCCACTGGTCACAGCGACCCAGTTAGAGACTATACCATTTATAGCCACCCTCTGCTTTCTATCACTAAGCCAGTTACTAACCCATTTACACACATGTTCCCCCAGACCAAGCATTCTCATTTTGTGTACCAACCTCTTGTGCGGCACGGTATCAAACGCTTTGGAAAAATCGAGATATACCACGTCCAATGACTCACCGTGGTCCAGCCTATAGCTTACCTCTTCATAAAAACTGATTAGATTGGTTTGACAGGAGCGATTTCTCATAAACCCATGCTGATATGGAGTTAAACAGTTATTCTCATTGAGATAATCCAGAATAGCATCCCTCAGAAACCGTTCAAATATTTTACCAACAATAGAGGTTAGACTTACTGGCCTATAATTTCCAGGTTCACTTTTAGAGCCCTTTTTGAATATTGGCACCACATTTGCTATGCGCCAGTCCTGCGGAACAGACCCTGTCGCTATAGAGTCACTAAAAATAAGAAATAATGGTTTATCTATTACATTACTTAGTTCTCTTAGTACTCGTGGGTGTATGCCATCCGGACCCGGAGATTTATCTATTTTAATCTTATTTAGCCGGTTTCGCACCTCTTCTTGGGTTAGATTGGTGACCCTTAATATAGGGTTTTCATTGTTTCTTGGGATTTCACCTAGCATTTCATTTTCCACCGTGAATACTGTGGAGAAGAAGGTGTTTAATATGTTAGCTTTTTCCTCGTCATCTACAACCATTCTTTCCTCACTATTTTTTAAGGGGCCTACATTTTCAGTTTTTATTCTTTTACTATTGATATAGTTGAAGAACAGTTTGGGATTAGTTTTACTCTCCTTAGCAATGTGCTTCTCTGTTTCCTTTTTGGCAGCTTTAATTAGTTTTTTAGATAAAGTATTTTTCTCCCTATAGTTTTTTAGAGCTTCAATGGTGCCATCCTGCTTTAGTAGTGCAAATGCTTTCTTTTTACTGTTAATTGCCTGTCTTACTTCTTTGTTTAGCCACATTGGGTTTTTCCTATTTCTAGTCCTTTTATTCCCACAAGGTATAAACCGCTTACACTGCCTATTTAGGATGTTCTTAAACATTTCCCATTTATTATCTGTATTCTTATTTCTGAGGATATTGTCCCAGTCTACCAGATTAAGGGCATCTCTAAGCTGTTCAAACTTTGCCTTCCTAAAGTTCAATGTTTTTGTGACTCCCTGACAAGTCCCCCTAGTGAAAGACAGGTGAAACTGCACAATATTGTGGTCGCTATTTCCTAAATGCCCGACCACCTGCAGATTTGTTATTCTGTCAGGTCTATTAGATAGTATTAGGTCTAAAAGTGCTGCTCCTCTGGTTGGATTCTGCACCAATTGTGAAAGATAATTTTTCTTGGTTATTAGCAGAAACCTGTTGCCTTTATGGGTTTCACAGGTTTCTGTTTCCCAGTTAATATCCGGGTAGTTAAAGTCCCCCATAACCAGGACCTCATTATGGGTTGCAGCTTCATCTATCTGCTTTAGAAGTAGACTTTCCATGCTTTCTGTTATATTTGGGGGTTTGTAACAGACCCCAATGAGAATTTTGTTACCATTTTTCCCTCCATGAATTTCAACCCATATGGACTCGACATCCTCATTCCCTTCGCTAATATCCTCCCTTAAAGTGGACTTTAGACAAGACTTTACATAGAGACAAACCCCTCCTCCTCTCCGATTTTTACGATCCTTTCTAAACAGACTGTAACCCTGTAAGTTGACTGCCCAGTCATAGCTTTCATCTAACCATGTCTCGGTTATTCCCACTATGTCAAAGTTACCTGTAGATATTTCTGCTTCTAGTTCTTCCATCTTGTTTGTCAGGCTTCTGGCGTTTGTGAGCATGCAGTTTAGAGGATTTTGTTTTGTTCCAATCTCCTCACTGTGGATTGTTTTAGAAATGTTCTTACCTCCCTTCAGAGTATGTTTTCCTGGGTCGTCTTTGTTCGAGTCTAATGTTTTTCTTCCCGTCCCCTCTTCTTCTAGTTTAACGCCCTCCTGATGAGTGTAGCGAGTCTTCTGGCGAATGTGTGTTTCCCAGGTTTGTTGAGGTGTAGTCCGTCTCTGGCGAGGAGTCCATCATACCAGTAATTCACACCGTGGTCCAGGAATCCGAATCCTTGTTGTCTGCACCATCGTCTTAGCCAGTTGTTTGCATCAAGGATCCTGTTCCATCTCCTGGTGCCATGCCCGTCTACTGGAAGGATAGAAGAAAAAACTACCTGTGCATCCAGTTCCTTTACTTTCTTCCCCAACTCTTCAAAGTCCTTGCAGATTGTCGGTAGGTCCTTCCTTGCCGTGTCATTGGTGCCAACATGTATCAGAAGAAATGGGTGGACGTCCTTGGAGCTGAAGAGCTTTGGTATCCTATCGGTCACATCCTTGATCATCGCACCTGGAAGGCAGCATACTTCTCTTGCAGTTATGTCCGATCTGCAGATGGCTGCTTCTGTGCCTCTCAGTAGTGAGTCTCCCACCACCACCACTCTTCGTTGCTTCTTGGCTGTACTTTTTGCTGTCACTTGTTGCTGTGTGCCCTTTTCTTTTTTGCTTGCTGGTATTGCTTCATTCTTAGGTGTGCCATCTTCATCCTCTACAAAGATTTGATATCGGTTCTTCAGTTGTGTGGTTGGTGATTTCTCCATGGTCTTCTTGCTTCTTTTGGTCACATGCTTCCACTCATCTGCTTTTGGAGGTTCTCTGACACTTTTTTCACCTTCTGTGACCAGTAGAGATGCTTCTGTTCTGTCTAGAAAGTCTTCATTCTCTTTGATGAGTTTCAAAGTTGCTATTCTTTCTTCCAGACCCCGCACCTTTTCTTCTAAAAGGGCCACTAGTCTACACTTCTGACAGGTGAAATTGGATTCTTCTTCTGGTCGATCTGTGAACATGTAGCACATGCTGCAGCTCACCATGTAGGTTGTCACATCTGCCATGTTGCTCCTAGATCCTGCTGACTTGCTGTGTGTTTTCCTTCTTGTGTAATCTACTCAGCCAAGCTCTCTTGCAATAATGTCCTACAGGCAAAAAGGTTTGGTGATGCTTTCGAAGCAGCTGGTCCCGGCTGTACCCAACGATCTTCTAGCTTAGGGAGACTTCGCTTCTCCCAGAAGGCACCTGGAATATGCAAATTAGCCTCCTGAAGCTTGAATCCCTGGTTTGGTGATGCTTTCGAAGCAGCTGGTCCCGGCTGTACCCAACGATCTTCTAGCTTAGGGAGACTTCGCTTCTCCCAGAAGGCACCTGGAATATGCAAATTAGCCTCCTGAAGCTTGAATCCCTGGTTTGGTGATGCTTTCGAAGCAGCTGGTCCCGGCTGTACCCAACGATCTTCTAGCTTAGGGAGACTTCGCTTCTCCCAGAAGGCACCTGGAATATGCAAATTAGCCTCCTGAAGCTTGAATCCCTGGTTTGGTGATGCTTTCGAAGCAGCTGGTCCCGGCTGTACCCAACGATCTTCTAGCTTAGGGAGACTTCGCTTCTCCCAGAAGGCACCTGGAATATGCAAATTAGCCTCCTGAAGCTTGAATCCCTGGTTTGGGATTCAAGCTTCAGGAGGCTAATTTGCATATTCCAGGTGCCTTCTGGGAGAAGCGAAGTCTCCCTAAGCTAGAAGATCGTTGGGTACAGCCGGGAAGGACGGACCGTAGACAGGCTTCGAAGGCCTCACATAACAAAATTTGGCTGTAGGCACTTTAATATTGGTTCCAGGGGAACACGGGCAGCAGTAGACAGGTCAGTGGAGGACTAGTGGAAGGACGGACCGCAGACAGGCTTCGAAGGCCTAACATAATAAAATTGGGCTGTAGGCACTTTAAAATTGGTTCCAGGGGTACACGGGCAGCAGTAGACAGGTCAGTGGGGGACTAGTGGAAGGAGGGACCGCAGACAGGCTTCGAAGGCCTAACATAATAAAATTGGGCTGTAGGCACTTTAAAATTGGTTCCAGGGGTACACGGGCAGCAGTAGACAGGTCAGTGGAGGACTAGTGGAAGGAGGGACCGCAGACAGGCTTCGAAGGCCTAACATAATAAAATTGGGCTGTAGGCACTTTAAAATTGGTTCCAGGGGTACACGGGCAGCAGTAGACAGGTCAGTGGAGGACTAGTGGAAGGACGGACCGCAGACAGGCTTCGAAGGCGTAACATAATAAAATTTGGCTGTAGGCACTTTAAAATTGGTTCCAGGGGAACACGGGCAGCAGTAGACAGGTCAGTGGAGGACTAGTGGAAGGACGGACCGCAGACAGGCTTCGAAGGCCTAACATAATAAAATTGGGCTGTAGGCACTTTAAAATTGGTTCCAGGGGTACACGGGCAGCAGTAGACAGGTCAGTGGAGGACTAGTGGAAGGAGGGACCGCAGACAGGCTTCGAAGGCCTAACATAATAAAATTGGGCTGTAGGCACTTTAAAATTGGTTCCAGGGGTACACGGGCAGCAGTAGACAGGTCAGTGGAGGACTAGTGGAAGCACGGACCGCAGACAGGCTTCGAAGGCGTAACATAATAAAATTTGGCTGTAGGCACTTTAAAATTGGTTCCAGGGTAACACGGGCATCAGTAGACAGGTCAGTGGAGGACTAGTGGAAGGACGGACCGCAGACAGGCTTCGAAGGCCTAACATAATAAAATTGGGCTGTAGGCACTTTAAAATTGGTTCCAGGGGTACACGGGCAGCAGTAGACAGGTCAGTGGAGGCCTAGTGGAAGGACGGACCGCAGACAGGCTTCGAAGGCCTAACATAATAAAATTGGGCTGTAGGCACTTTATAATTGGTTCCAGGGGTACACGGGCAGCAGTAGACAGGTCAGTGGAGGCCTAGTGGAAGGAGGGACCGCAGACAGGCTTCGAAGGCCTAACATAATAAAATTGGGCTGTAGGCACTTTATAATTGGTTCCAGGGGTACACGGGCAGCAGTAGACAGGTCAGTGGAGGCCTAGTGGAAGGAGGGACCGCAGACAGGCTTCGAATGCCTGGCATAATAAAATTGGGCTGTAGGCACTTTATAATTGGTTCCAGGGATACACGGGCAGCAGTAGACAGGTCAGTGGAGGACTAGTGGAAGGAGGGACCGTAGACAGGCTTCGAAGGCCTAACATAATAAAATTGGGCTGTAGGCACTTTAAAATTGGTTCCAGGGGTACACGGGCAGCAGTAGACAGGTCAGTGGAGGCCTAGTGGAAGGACGGACCGCAGACAGGCTTCGAAGGCCTAACATAATAAAATTGGGCTGTAGGCACTTTATAATTGGTTCCAGGGGTACACAGGCAGCAGTAGACAGGTCAGTGGAGGCCTAGTGGAAGGAGGGACCGCAGACAGGCTTCGAAGGCCTAACATAATAAAATTGGGCTGTAGGCACTTTATAATTGGTTCCAGGGGTACACGGGCAGCAGTAGACAGGTCAGTGGAGGCCTAGTGGAAGGAGGGACCGCAGACAGGCTTCGAATGCCTGGCATAATAAAATTGGGCTGTAGGCACTTTATAATTGGTTCCAGGGATACACGGGCAGCAGTAGACAGGTCAGTGGAGGACTAGTGGAAGGAGGGACCGTAGACAGGCTTCGAAGGCCTAACATAATAAAATTGGGCTGTAGGCACTTTAAAATTGTTTCCAGGGGTACACGGGCAGCAGTAGACAGGTCAGTGGAAGACTAGTGGAAGGACGGACCGCAGACAGGCTTCGAAGGCCTAACATAATAAAATTTGGCTGTAGGCACTTTAAAATTGGTTCCAGGGGAACACGGGCAGCAGTAGACAGGTCAGTGGAGGACTAGTGGAAGGACGGACCGCAGACAGGCTTCGAAGGCCTAACATAATAAAATTTGGCTGTAGGCACTTTAAAATTGGTTCCAGGGGTACACGGGCAGCAGTAGACAGGTCAGTGGAGGCCTAGTGGAAGGACGGACCGCAGACAGGCTTCGAAGGCCTAACATAATAAATTTGGGCTGTAGGCACTTTAACCCCTTTACCCCCAAGGGTGGTTTGCACGTTAATGACCAGGCCAATTTTTACAATTCTGACCACTGTCCCTTTGTGAGGTTTTAACTCTGGAACGCTTCAACGGATCCCAGTGATTCTGACATTGTTTTCTCGTGACATATTGTACTTCATGACAATGGTAAAAATTATTTGATAGTACCTGCGTTTATTTGTGAAAAAAACGGAAATTTGGCGAAAATTATGAAAATTTCGCAATTTTCCAACTTTGAATTTTTATGCAATTAAATCACAGAGATATGTCACACAAAATACTTAATATGTAACATTTCCCACATGTCTAATTTACATCAGCACAATTTTGGAACCCAAATTTTTTTTTGTTAGGGAGTTATAAGGGTTAAAAGTTGACCAGCAATTTCTCATTTCTACAACACCATTTTTTTTAGGGACCACATCTCATTTGAAGTCATTTTGAGGGGTCTATATGATAGAAAATACCCAAGTGTGACACCATTCTAAAAACTACACCCCTCAAGGTGCTCAGAACCATATCCAAGAAGATTATTAACCCTTCTGGTGCTTCACAGGAATTTTTTTAATGTTTAAATAAAAATGAACATTTAACTTTTTTTCACAAAAAATTTAATTCAGCTCCAATTTGTTTAATTTTACCAAGGGTAACAGGAGAAAATAGACCCCAAACATTGTTGTACAATTTGTCCTGAGTACGACAATACCCCACATGTGGGGGTAAACCACTGTTTGGGCGCATGGCAGAGCTCGGAAGCGAAGGAGCGCCATTTGACTTTTCAATGCAAAATTGACTGGAATTGAGATGGGACGCCATGTTTCGTTTGGAGAGCCCCTGATGTGCCTAAACATTGAAACCCCCCACAAGTGACACCATTTTGGAAAGTAGACCCCCTAAGGAACTTATCTAGAGGTGTGGTGAGCAACTTGACCCACCAAGTGCTTCACAGAAGTTTATAATGTAGAACCGTAAAAATAAAAAATCATATTTTTTCACAAAAATTAACTTTCCGCCCCCAATTTTTTATTTTCCCAAGGGTAAGAGAAGAAATTGGACCCCAAAAGTTGTTGTACAATTTGTCCTGAGTACGCTGATACCCCATATGTGGGGGTAAACCACTGTTTGGGCGGATGGGAGAGCTCGGAAGGGAAGGAGCGCCATTTGACTTTTCAATGCAAAATTGACAGGAATTGAGATGGGACGCCATGTTGCGTTTGGAGAGCCACTGATGTGCCTAAACATTGAAACCCCCCACAAGTGACACCATTTTGGAAAGTAGACCCCCTAAGGAACTTATCTAGAGGTGTGGTGAGCACTTTGACCCACCAAGTGCTTCACAGAAGTTTATAATGCAGAGCCGTAAAAATAAAACAAAAACATTTTCCCACAAAAATTATTTTTTTAGCCCCCAGTTTTGTATTTTCTCGGGGGTAACAGGAGAAAGTGGACCCCAAAATTTGTTGCCCAATTTGTCCTGAGTGCGATGATACACCATATGTGGGGGGAACCACTGTTTGGGCGCATGGGAGGGTTCGGAAGGGAAGGAGTGCCATTTGAATGCAGACTTAGATGGAATGGTCTGCAGGTGTCACATTGCGTTTGCAGAGCCCCTAATGTACCTAAACAGTAGAAACCCCCCACAAGTGACACCATTTTGGAAAGTAGACCCCCTAAGGAACTTATCTACATGTGTCGTGAGCACTTTGACCCACCAAGGGCTTCACAGAAGTTTATAATGGAGAGCCGTAATAATAAAACAAAAATTTTTTCCCACAAAAATTATTTTTTAGCCCCCAGTTTTGTATTTTTCCGAGGGTAACAGGAGAAATTGGACCCCAAAATTTGTTGTCCAATTTGTCCTGAGTGCGCTGATACCCCATATGTGGGGGGGAACCACTGTTTGGGCGCATGGGAGGGCTCGGAAGGGAAGGAGCTCCATTTGGAATGCAGGCTTAGATGGGATGGTCTGCAGGTGTCACATTGCATTTGCAGAGAACCTAATGTACCGAAACAGTAGAAACCCCCCACAAGTGACCCCATATTGGAAACTAGACCCCCCATTGAACTTATCTAGATGTGTTGTGAGAACTTTGAACCCCCAAGTGTTTCACTACAGTTTATAACGCAGAGCCGTGAAAATAAAAAATCTCTTTTTTTCCCACAAAAATTATTTTTTAGCCCCCAGTTTTGTATTTTCCCAAGGGTAACAGGAGAAATTGGACCCCAAAAGTTGTTGTCCTATTTGTCCTGAGTACACTGATACCCCATATGTTGGGGTAAACCCCTGTTTGGGCACACGGGAGAGCTCGGAAGGGAAGAAGCACTGTTTTACTTTTTCAACGCAGAATTGGCTGGAATTGAGATCGGACGCCATGTCGCATTTGGAGAGCCCCTGATGTGCCTAAACAGTGGAAACCCCCCAATTATAACTGAAACCCTAATCCAAACACACCCCTAACCCTAATCTCAACAGTATCCCTAACCACACCTCTAACCCTGACACACCCCTAACCCTAATCCCAACCCTATTCCCAACTGTAAATGTAATCTAAACCCTAACCATAACTTTAGCCCCAACCCTAACTGTAGCCTTAACCCTAGCCCTAACCCTAGCCCTAACCCCAACCCTAGCCCTAGCCCTAACCCTAACCCTAACCCTTGCCCTAACCCTAGCCCTAACCCTAACCCTAGCCCTAACCCTAGCCGTAACCCTAGCCCTAACCCTAGCCCTAACCCTAACCCTAGCCCTAACCCTAGCCCTAACCCTAACCCTAGCCCTAACCCTAGCCCTAACCCTAACCCTAGCCCAAACCCTAACCCTAGCCCTAGCCCTAGCCCTAACCCTAGCCCTAATGGAAAAATGGAAATAAATAAATTTTTTAAATTTTTCCCTAACTAAGGGGGTGATGAAGGGGGGTTTGATTTACTTTTATAGCGGGTTTTTTAGCGGATTTTTATGATTGGCAGCCGTCACACACTGAAAGACGCTTTTTATTGCAAAAAATATTTTTTGCGTTACCACATTTTGAGAGCTATTATTTTTCCATATTGTCGTTCACAGAGTCATGTGAGGTCTTGATTTTTGCGGGACGAGTTGACGTTTTTATTGGTAACATTTTTGGGCACGTGACATTTTTTGATCGCTTTTTATTCCGATTTTTGTGAGGCAGAATGACCAAAAACCAGCTATTCATGAATTTCTTTTGGGGGAGGCGTTTATACCGTTCCGCGTTTGGTAAAATTGATAAATCAGTTTTATTCTTCGGGTCAGTACGATTACAGCGACACCTCATTTATATCATTTTTTTATGTTTTGGCGCTTTTATACGATAAAAACTATTTTATAGAAAAAATAATTATTTTTGCATCGCTTTATTCTCAGGACTATAACTTTTTTTCTTTTTTGCTGATGATGCTGTATGGCGGCTCGTTTTTTGCGGGACAAGATGACACTTTGAGCGGTATCATGGTTATTTATATCTGTCTTTTTGATTGCGTGTCATTTCACTTTTTGTTCGGCGGTATGATAATAAAGCGTTGTTTTTTGCCTCGTTTTTTTTTTTTTTTCTTACGGTGTTTACTGAAGGGGTTGTGTACTTATATTGTTTTTTTTTATTTAGATAAAGAAATGAATTTAGGGGAATAATATTTATTTTTTTTTCATTATTTAGGAATATTTTTTTTTTTTTTTTACACATTTTGAAATTTTTTTTTTAAACTTTTTTACATTGTCCCAGGGGGGGGACATCACAGATCAGTGATCTGACAATGTGCACAGCACTCTGTCAGATCACTGATCTGAGAGCAGTGCAGGCTGCTTCACAGTGCCTGCTCTGAGCAGGCTCTGTGAAGCCACCTCCTTCTCTGCAGGACCCGGGCCTGGAACAAGCAGGGAGGGAGGTAAGACCCTCGCAGCAACGCGATCACATCGCGTTGCTGCGGGAGGCTCAGAGAAGCCCGCAGGGAGCCCCCTCCCTGCGGGAAGCTTCCCTATACCGCCGGCACATCGCGATCATATTTGATCGCGGTGTGCCAGGGGTTAATGTGCCGGGAGCGGTCCGTGACCGCTCCTGGCACATAGTGCCGGAAGTCAGCTGCGATAAACAGCTGACACCCGGCCGCAATCGGCGGCGCTCCCCCCGTAAGCGTCGCCGATCGCGCTGGTCGTACTATCCCGTCCGTGGTCATGGGGGCCCACCCCACCTCGACAGGATAGTATGTCCGATGTCAGAAAGGGGTTAAAATTGGTTCCAGGGGTACACGGGCAGCAGTAGACAGGTCAGTGGAGGCCTAGTGGAAGGAGGGACCGCAGACAGGCTTCGAAGGCCTAACATAATAAAATTGGGCGGTAGGCACTTTATAATTGGTTCCAGGGGTACACGGGCAGCAGTAGACAGGTCAGAGGAGGACTAGTGGAAGGAGGGACCGCAGACAGGCTTCGAAGGCCTAACATAATAAAATTGGGCTGTAGGCACTTTATAATTGGTTCCAGGGGTACACGGGCAGCAGTAGACAGGTCAGTGGAGGACTAGTGGAAGGAGGGACCGCAGACAGGCTTCGAAGGCCTAACATAATAAAATTGGGCTGTAGGCACTTTATAATTGGTTCCAGGGGTACACGGGCAGCAGTAGACAGGTCAGTGGAGGACTAGTGGAAGGAGGGACCGCAGACAGGCTTTGAAGGCCTAACATAATAAAATTGGGCTGTAGGCACTTTATAATTGGTTCCAGGGGTACACGGGCAGCAGTAGACAGGTCAGTGGAGGCTCAGTGGAAGGAGGGACCGCAGACAGGCTTCGAAGGCCTAACATAATAAAATTGGGCTGTAGGCACTTTAAAATTGGTTCCAGGGTAACACGGGCAGCAGTAGACAGGTCAGTGGAGGACTAGTGGAAGGACGGACCGCAGACAGGCTTCGAAGGCCTAACATAATAAAATTTGACTGTAGGCACTTTAAAATTGGTTCCAGGGGAACACGGGCAGCAGTAGACAGGTCAGTGGAGGACTAGTGGAAGGACGGACCGCAGACAGGCTTCGAAGGCCTAACATAATAAAATTGGGCTGTAGGCACTTTAAAATTGGTTCCAGGGGTACACGGGCAGCAGTAGACAGGTCAGTGGAGGCCTAGTGGAAGGACGTACCGCAGACAGGCTTCGAAGGCCTAACATAATAAAATTGGGCTGTAGGCACTTTATAATTGGTTCCAGGGGTACACGGGCAGCAGTAGACAGGTCAGTGGAG
Source organism: Ranitomeya imitator (assembly GCF_032444005.1). Classification (NCBI taxonomy): domain Eukaryota; kingdom Metazoa; phylum Chordata; class Amphibia; order Anura; family Dendrobatidae; genus Ranitomeya; species Ranitomeya imitator. The sequence goes on from NC_091286.1 coordinate 200,568,440, forward strand.
GCCTAGTGGAAGGAGGGACCGCAGACAGGCTTCGAAGGCCTAACATAATAAAATTGGGCTGTAGGCACTTTATAATTGGTTCCAGGGGTACACGGGCAGCAGTAGACAGGTCAGTGGAGGACTAGTGGAAGGAGGGACCGCAGACAGGCTTCGAAGGCCTAACATAATAAAATTGGGCTGTAGGCACTTTACAATTGGTTCCAGGGTAACACGGGCAGCAGTAGACAGGTCAGTGGAGGACTAGTGGAAGGACGGACCACAGACAGGCTTCGAAGGCCTAACATAATAAAATTTGACTGTAGGCACTTTAAAATTGGTTCCAGGGGAACACGGGCAGCAGTAGACAGGTCAGTGGAGGACTAGTGGAAGGACGGACCGCAGACAGGCTTCGAAGGCCTAACATAATAAAATTGGGCTGTAGGCACTTTAAAATTGGTTCCAGGGGTACACGGGCAGCAGTAGACAGGTCATTGGAGGCCTAGTGGAAGGACGGACCGCAGACAGGCTTCGAATGCCTAACATAATAAATTTGGGCTGTAGGCACTTTATAATTGGTTCCAGGGGTACACGGGCAGCAGTAGACAGGTCAGTGGAGGCCTAGTGGAAGGAGGGACCGCAGACAGGCTTCGAAGGCCTAACATAATAAAATTGGGCTGTAGGCACTTTAAAATTGGTTCCAGGGGAACACGGGCAGCAGTAGACAGGTCAGTGGATGACTAGTGGAAGGACAGACCGCAGGAGGCCTAGTGGAAGGACGGACCGCAGACAGGCTTCGAAGGCCTAACATAAGAAATTTGGGCTGTAGGCACTTTATAATTGGTTCCAGGGGTACACGGGCAGCAGTAGACATGTCAGTGGAGGCCTAGTGGAAGGAGGGACCGCAGACAGGCTTCGAAGGCCTAACATAATAAAATTGGGCTGTAGGCACTTTAAAATTGGTTCCAGGGGAACACGGGCAGCAGTAGACAGGTCAGTGGAGGCCTAGTGGAAGGACGGACCGCAGACAGGCTTCAAAGGCCTAACATAATAAAATTGGGCTGTAGGCACTTTATAATTGGTTCCAGGGGTACACGGGCAGCAGTAGACAGGTCAGTGGAGGCTTAGTGGAAGGAGGGACCGCAGACAGGCTTCGAAGGCCTAACATAATAAAATTGGGCTGTAGGCGCTTTGAATTCTCTTGCAGGGGTACACAGGCACCATTGGTGTTGTCAGCGGCGGCCGATTGTAATGAGTGTCTGCCAGTTAGTAGTCCCAAACAATAAATACATGTTAATGTCTCGCATTACAACAAAACGAAAACACAAAAGGGTGCAATCATTAGGTACAGGGGTGGGCTCCTCTGCGTAGTTTCAGACCTAGTAATTTGGCACAAAGTATTTACTTGGGTAAATATAGGACACTGCCCCTGACTATGTTAAGTACCATCATACATGTCAACACAATGGTATTGTCAGTGGCAGGAATTTACGGATGTCAGCGCATAGACTAAACATTGGTGGAACTGTGAGAGATAATTGTGCAAGTGGTAGAGCAATGTTTGAGCTGGGGGTGGGGGAACTCTCTTGTGGCCGGCGGTACATGCCCAGGGCCCCTCATGTTACAACAGTGTGTCTGACGTTGGGTGCGCACCACCACCGCCAGAGACACTTTATTGTACTATGAGGGACCCAGTGGCAGTGCCGTCGACCAAAAGCGGGCACACCCACCTCTTCAGACAAACAGCACTCTCATGGGTGCTTGCGCCAAGTGGCAATACCACGGCCCTGTGTGGGGAGTTTGGCCATTTAGGGAGGTGTAAACATGTCGTATGCTGGACAATCAACTGCTGCAAATTACGAGATTGGTAAAGTCATTCAGAGTAGTCCACAGGCAATACCTTTTAATAGGAAAGCTAGGTGTCGGCCGGGCAAGGTGGGGCAAAAGAATTCGAAATCCAGTTGTGGTTCATTTTAATGAAGGTTAGATCATCAACATTTTGGGTAGCCAGACGAGTCCTTTTTTCGGTTAATATTGAACCTGCAGCACTGAATACTCTTTCTGATAGGACACTAGCTGCCGGGCAAGCAAGCTCCTGCAATGCATATTCTGCCAATTCTGGCCAGGTGTCTAATTTGGATGCCCAGTAATCAAATGGGAATGACGGTTGAGGTAGAACATCGATAAGGGATGAAAAATAGTTAGTAACCATACTGGACAAATGTTGTCTCCTGTCACTTTGAATTGATGCAGCAGTACCTGTCCTGTCTGCGGTCATAGCAAAATCACTCCACAACCTGGTCAGAAAACCCCTCTGTCCAACGCCACTTCGGATTTCTGCACCTCTAACACTTCTGGTCTGCTGCCCCCTGCTGCTCGTGTGAGAACGATCACGGGCGCTGTGTGCTGGGAATGCCTGAAGCAAACGGTCAACAAGAGTTGATTGTTTGGTTGCTAATATTAGTTCCAAGTTCTCATGTAGCATAATATTTTGCTATTTGCCTTTATAGCGAGGATCAAGGAGGCAGGCCAACCAGTAATCGTCATCGTTCATCATTTTCGTAATGCGTGTGTCCCTTTTGAGGATACCTAAGGCATAATCCGCCATGTGTGCCAAAGTTCCAGTTGTCAAATCTGCGGTTGTGCTTGGTTGAGGGGCAGTTTCAGGCAAATCTACGTCACTTGTGTCCCTCAGAAACCCAGAACCCGGCCTTGCCACGCCACCAATTTCCAGTGGCCCCGGAGAAGCTTCCTCCTTAAAAAAATACTCATCCCCATCCTCCTCGTCCTCCTCCTCCTGTTCGCCCGCTACCTCGTCCTGTACACTGCCCTGACCAGACAATGGCTGACTGTCATCAAGGCTTTCCTCTTCCTCGGCTGCAGATGCCTGCTCCTTTATGTGCGTCAAACTTTGCATCAGCAGACGCATTAGGGGGATGCTCATGCTTATGATGGCGTTGTCTGCACTAACCAGCCATGTGCATTCCTCAAAACACTGAAGGACTTGACACATGTCTTGCATCTTCGACCACTGCACACCTGACAACTCCATGTCTGCCATCCTACTGCCTGCCCGTGTATGTGTATCCTCCCACAAAAACATAACAGCCCGCCTCTGTTCGCACAGTCTCTGAAGCATGTGCAGTGTTGAGTTCCACCTTGTTGCAACGTCTATGATTAGGCGATGCTGGGGAAGGTTCAAAGACCGCTGATAGGTCTGCATACGGCTGGAGTGTACGGGCGAACGGCGGATATGTGAGCAAAGTCCGCGCACTTTGAGGAGCAGGTCGGATAACCCCGGATAACTTTTCAGGAAGCACTGCACCACCAGGTTTAAGGTGTGAGCCAGGCAAGGAATGTGTTTCAGTTGGGAAAGGGAGATGGCAGCCATGAAATTCCTTCCGTTATCACTCACTACCTTGCCTGCCTCAAGATCTACTGTGCCCAGCCACGACTGCGTTTCTCTCTGCAAGAACTCGGACAGAACTTCCGCGGTGTGTCTGTTGTCGCCCAAACACTTCATAGCCAATACAGCCTGCTGACGCTTGCCAGTAGCTGCCCCATAATGGGACAACTGGTGTGCAACAGTGCCAGCTGCGGATGGAGTGGTTTGGTGACTGCGGTCTGTGGACGAGATCTTGCTTCTGCAGAAGGACGAGGAGGAGGAGGAGGAGGGGGTGCGAACACCTACAGCCAACTGTTTCCTAGACCGTGGGCTAGGCAGAACTGTCCCGAAATTGATGTCCCCTGTGGACCCTGCATCCACCACATTCACCCAGTGTGCCGTGATGGACACGTAACGTCCCTGGCCATGCCTACTGGTCCATGCATCTGTTGTCAGGTGCACCTTTGTACTCACAGATTGCCTGAGTGCATGGACGATGCGCTCTTTAACATGCTGGTGGAGGGCTGGGATGGCTTTTCTCGAAAAGAAGTGTCGACTGGGTAGCTCGTAGCATGGTACAGCGTAGTCCATCAGGGCTTTGAAAGCTTCACTTTCAACTAACCGGTAGGGCATCATCTCTAACGAGATTAGTCTAGCTATGTGGGCGTTCAAACCCTGTGTACGCGGATGCGAGGATAAGTACTTCCTTTTTCTAACCAGAGTCTCATGTAGGGTGAGCTGGATTGGAGAGCTGGAGATCGTGGAACTAGCGGGTGTGCCGGTGGACATGGCAGACTGAGAGACGGTTGGAGACGGTAGTCTTTCCGCTGGTGCCCTAGATGCAGTGTTTCCTACTACGAAACTGATGATTCCCTGACCCTGACTACTTTGGCCTGGCAAAGAAACCTGCACAGATACTGCAGGTGGTGCGGAAAATGGTGGCCTTAGAGTGACGGCAGGGATGTAGTGTTGCTGACTAGCTTCATTGGCCGAGGGTGCTACAACCTTAAGGGACGTTTGGTAGTTAGTCCAGGCTTGCAAATGCATGGTGGTTAAATGTCTATGCATGCAACTTGTATTGAGACTTTTCAGATTCTGACCTCTGCTTAAGGTAGTTGAACATTTTTGACAGATGACTTTGCGCTGATCAATTGGATGTTGTTTAAAAAAATGCCAGACTGCACTCTTTCGAGCCTCGGATCCCTTTTCTTTCAGGCATTGCAGACTGAGCTTTAACCGGATGGCCACGCTGTCCTCCAACAGGTTTTGGCTTTGCCACGCGTTTTGTCCCATCTATGGGCCCGGCAGATGGAACCTGTTGCGATGTTGATGCCTGCTGCGGCCCCTCCTCCTCCGCTTCAGAACTACTGCCGCCTGCACCCTGTTCCCCCAATGGCTGCCAATCGGGGTCAACAACTGGGTCATCTATAACCTCCTCTTCTAGCTCGTGCGCAACTTCGTCTGTGTCACCGTGTAAGTCGGTGGTAGAGCGTTCGTGACGGGGCAACATAGTCTCATCAGGGTCTGATTCTGGATCAGTACCCTGCGAGGGCAATGTTGTGGTCTGAGTCAAAGGACCAGCATAGTAGTCTGGCTGTGGCTGTGCATCAGTGCACTCCATGTCAGATTCAACTTGTAATGGGCATGGCCTGTTAACTGCTTCACTTTCTAAGCCAGGGACGGTATGTGTAAAGAGCTCCATGGAGTAACCCGTTGTGTCGCCTGCTGCATCCTTCTCTGTTGTTGTTTTTGCTGAAGAGGACAAGGAAGCGACTTGTCCCTGACCGTGAACATCCACTAACGACGCGCTGCTTTTACATTTACCAGTTTCAAAAGAGGAGGCAAAAGAGCTAGAGGCTGAGTCAGCAAGGTAAGCCAAAACTTGCTCTTGCTGCTCTGGCTTTAAAAGCGGTTTTCCTACTCCCAGAAAAGGGAGCGTTCGAGGCCTTCTGTAGCCAGACGACGAACCTGGCTCCACAGCTCCAGACTTAGGTGCAATATTTTTTTTCCCATGACCACCTGATGCTCCACTACCACTACCATCATTACCAGCTGACAATGAACGCCCACGGCCACGACCTCTTCCACCAGACTTCCTCATTGTTTTAAAAACTTAACCAAAGTAACGGTATTTGTTGCTGTAAAACAACTTACACGGTGAGCTATAACTTCAGTATGATTTAGATATCCCTTTACAGGTGGGTGAGACCGCAAGGAAAATCAGGCACAATGTTACACACTCTGTTTTCGGTGGCACCAAATGAGAGAGATGCCACGCACGCAGGACTGTCACTCAAGCACAAATGTCAATATTGATCTCCCACTTTTTTTTTTAATTTTTTCAGGGAGAATTTAGAAACCAAATAAAAAAAAAATAGGCTTTCTATGGCCCACTATTTGAGAGAGAGAGATGGCACACCCAGGAGTCAAGACTGGCCCACAAGCAGAAAGGGCAATATTAATCTCCCACTGATTTTTTTTTATTTTTTCAGGGAGACTTTAGAAACCAAATAAAAAAAAATGATTTTTTCAGGGAGAATTTAGAAACCAAATAAAAAAAAAATGATTTTTTCAGGGAGAATTTAGAAACCAAATTAAAAAAAAAATAGGCTTTCTATGGCCCACTATTTGAGAGACAGAGATGGCACACCCAGGAGTCAGGAATGGCACACAAGCAGAAAAGCCAATATTAATCTCCCACTGATTTTTTTTTATTTTTTCAGGGAGACTTTAGAAACCAAATTAAAAAAAATGATTTTTTTCAGGGAGAATTTAGAAACCAAACAAAAAAAAATAATAGGCTTTCTATGGCCCACTATTTGAGAGAGAGAGATGGCACACCCAGGAGTCAAGACTGGCACACAAGCAGAAAGGCCAATATTAATCTCCCACTGATTTTTTTTTATTTTTTCAGGGAGACTTTAGAAACCAAATAAAAAAAATGATTTTTTTCAGGGAGAATTTAGAAACCAAATAAAAAAAAAATAGGCTTTCTATGGCCCACTATTTGAGAGAGAGATGGCACACCCAGGAGTCAAGACTGGCACACAAGCAGAAAGGCCAATATTAATCTCCCACTGATTTTTTTTTAATTTTTTCAGGGTGAATTTAGAAACCAAATTAAAAAAAAAATAGGCTTTCTATGGCCCACTATTTGAGAGAGAGAGAGATGGCACACCCAGAAGTCAAGACTGGCACACAAGCAGAAAGGGCAATATTAATCTCCCACTGATTTTTTTTTATTTTTTCAGGGAGAATTTAGAAACCAAATAAAAAAAATGATTTTTTCAGGGAGAATTTAGAAACCAAATAAAAAAAAAATAGGCTTTCTATGGCCCACTATTTGAGAGACAGAGATGGCACACCCAGGAGTCAGGAATGGCACACAAGCAGAAAGGCCAATATTAATCTCCCACTGATTTTTTTTTATTTTTTCAGGGCGACTTTAGAAACCAAATAAAAAAAAATGATTTTTTCAGGGAGAATTTAGAAACCAAATTTAAAAAAAATGATTTTTTTCAGGGAGAATTTAGAAACCAAATAAAAAAAAAATAATAGGCTTTCTATGGCCCACTATTTGAGAGAGAGATGGCACACCCAGGATTCAAGACTGGCACACAAGCAGAAAGGCCAATATTAATCTCCCACTGATTTTTTTTTATTTTTTCAGGGAGACTTTAGAAACCAAATTAAAAAAAATGATTTTTTTCAGGGAGAATTTAGAAACCAAATAAAAAAAAAATAGGCTTTCTATGGCCCACTATTTGAGAGAGAGAGATGGCACACCCAGGAGTCAAGACTGGCACACAAGCAGAAAGGCCAATATTAATCTCCCACTGATTTTTTTTTATTTTTTCAGGGTGAATTTAGAAACCAAATAAAAAAAAATAAATAGGCTTTCTATGGCCCACTATTTGAGAGACAGAGATGGCACACCCAGGAGTCAGGAATGGCACACAAGCAGAAAGGCCAATATTAATCTCCCACTGATTTTTTTTTATTTTTTCAGGGAGACTTTAGAAACCAAATTAAAAAAATGATTTTTTCAGGGAGAATTTAGAAACCAAATAAAAAAAAAAGATTTTTTCAGGGAGAATTTAGAAACCAAAAAAAAAAAAAAAATAGGCTTTCTATGGCCCACAATTTGAGAGAGAGAGATGGCACACCCAGGAGTCAAGACTGGCACACAAGCAGAAAGGCCAATATTAATCTCCCACTGATTTTTTTTTTTTTTTCAGGGTGAATTTAGAAACCAAATAAAAAAAAATAAATAGACTGTTAGGAGTCGAGTTTCCTCTGCTGCACAGGGGGAATCTCGATCCCTGTCTGCTGTGGTCTCCCATGCTGCTTCGGCCGCAGTGGGCTCTGCTCAGCGGAGGCGTCGCTCACAGCGTCTTGCTGGGACTGATTCTGTGCAGGGGGTTACTGCTGCCTTTTCTGGCTTAGAAATATGACAATAAAGAAACATTTTTTCTCAGACCATGAAGTAGTATCGGAGGATATGGGGAATCCAAGAATTAATGAATTTGAGAGTCTAGATTTTAGGGAACAAGTTGCCCTGAATTGTTTACTGAAATTATCGAAAGAACAACAAGTAACATCGGTAGAGGGACCTGAGAATTTTTCAAGAACTTTCAAAACAAAAAATCCTTACTTTTCCCCGATTCAATCAAGAGCCGAATGTATGGACAGATTTCAGGAATTAATTGAAAAGGATCTTAAGAATCTTCAAGATTCTAGCCCTATTAGAACCCATAAGAATAACTTGTCACATAAACAACGTAAAGCATTGGAGGAGTTAAAAAATATGAAGGATATTGTTATAAAAAAGAGTGACAAAGGGGGACTTATTGTAATTATGGACATAGGGGATTATAAAGAAAAAATGACTGAACTTTTGTCTGACACTGCCACGTATAAAAAATTGAAAGAAAATCCAACTAAAAAAATCAATGAGCAAACAGCCAATTTAATTGCTGAAGGTGTTAGTTTGGCAGTGCTAGACAAAAAACAAGCAGATTATATTTACGTACAATACCCAAAACTTCCTGTTATGTATGGCCTCCCAAAGGTGCACAAAAGGGATGGCTTTCCATCAATGCGTCCTATAGTTTCGGGTATTGGTGTTGTGAGTTCTGTGGCAGAGTTCACTCCTGTGGTCACAAGTGGTACTTCGGCTGATTCTCTCTGGGATCTTCCGTTTGTGGAGGAAAGTGGTACTGCAGCTTCTGAGTTTCCTCCCTCAGGTGATCTGGTGAGCTCGTTAGCTTCTTCTCTACTTAACTCCACCTGATGCTTTGATCTATGCTTCCTGTCAATGTTTCAGTGTGGGACTTGTTTTTTCCCTGGATCATTCCTGTGGCCTGCTGCTCTGCAAAGCTAAGTTTTGCTTATGTTATTTTGTTGCTATTTTTCTGTCCAGCTTGCTTTATTGGTTTTTCTCGCCTGCTGGAAGCTCTGAGACGCAGAGGGACCACCTCCGTACCGTTAGTCGGTGCGGAGGGTCTTTTTGTCCCCTCTGCGTGGTTTTTTATAGGTTTTTGTGCTGACCGCAAAGTTATCTTCCCTATCCTCGTTCTGTTCAGCTAGTCGGGCCTCACTTTGCTAAATCTGTTTCATCTCTATGTTTGTGTTTTCATCTTACTCACAGTCATTATATGTGGGGGGCTGCCTTTTCCTTTGGGGAATTTCTCTGAGGCAAGGTAGGCTTATTTTTCTATCTTCAGGATTAGCTAGTTTCTCAGGCTGTGACGAGGCGCCTAGGTTCTGGTCAGGAGCGCTCCACGGCTACCTTTAGTGTGGTTTGATAGGCTTAGGGATTGCGGTCTGCAGAGTTCCCACGTCTCAGAGCTCGTTCTATTATTTTGGGTTATTGTCAGTTCACTGTATGTGCTCTGACCTCCATGTCCATTGTGATTCTGAATTGCCTTTCATAACATATTGGATCAGGTCTGGAACATCTATGTGAATGGGTGGACTCTTTGCTTCAGCCCTTGGTATTGAGAATGCCAGGGTATATTAAGGACTCACGAGAAGTATTGAAAATCTTTAAACATAAAAAATGGGAACAAAGTTACACATGGCTCAGTTGTGATGTTGTATCTTTGTATACAAGTATACCACATGAGGTGGCAATAAGAGCCTTACAATTTCACCTCACTGAATGTGGAGATTGCTCTCAGAATTTAATTGATTTCTGTTTACAGGTTATATCTTTTCTTATGAAACATAATGTGTTCACATTTGGGGATGAGATATATGTGCAGACATCAGGAGTTCCAATGGGAGCGAAATATTCCCCATCTTTGGCTAATCTAACCATGGCTTTATGGGAACAGGAGTATATTTACTCAGCCAGTAATCCATTCATTGATTACATCTCCTGGTATGGCAGATACATCGATGACACCCTCATTATTTGGGGGGGGCGATGTGTCTGCCATACCGGGATTTGTAGAATATATAAATAATAATAACTTTGGTATAAAGTTCACTTATGTCTGGGACCCTTGCAGTATCTCATTTTTGGATCTTGACCTGTGCGGTATAAATGGTGAATTCATTGTAAGTAAGACGCACATTAAACCGTTAAGTGGGAATACTATCTTGCATGCTGCTAGCAGTCACCCTGCTCACACAATCAAAGCTATACCAGTTGGCGAATTCACCAGATCTAAACGTAATTGCAGTAGGGAGGAAGACAGACTCAAGGAATATGGGGATTTAAAGAAAAAATTCAGTGACCGTAAATATCCGTATTGGTCGCTTGATAGGGCCAAAAAAATAGTGAACAAGAAATGCAGGGATGATTTATTAACATCAAATAAAAATAACCTATCTGCGAGACACAATTATAATAATAAGCCCCATGTATGTCTTCAGTACAGCCCCCAATTTGGACAAATTAAGAATATTATTAATAATAGATTACCCATCCTCTATGAGGATCATATTCTTACGGCTATCCTGAAGGATGGAGTTAATGTGGTTGCAAGAAAAGCTCAAACTATAGGGGATATTGTTGCTCCAAATACTATTACAATTAAACCTGAAGGGAGTACATGGTTGGAGTATAAAGGTTTCTTTAAATGCGGCACAACAGCGTGTAGTACGTGTGCACACTCTATAACTGTGAACACATTTACGAACTCAGAAAAAAATAAGAGTTATAAAATAAATAACTATATCAATTGCCATACAAAAAATGTAGTATATAAAGTGGAGTGCACGGCCTGTCAATTAGTATATATAGGCTGCACAACACGTAAACTTAAAACGCGCATTACGGAACATATCAGAGACGCTAATATCTCTAATTTTACCACCAGGAATGTATCCATGGTTTCCAAACATTTTAATACAGTACATAGGGGAGACATTAAAACGTTAAAAGTTCAGGGTATTGAAAAAGTTCACTCACATAGACGTGGAGGTGACACTAAAAGGCGGCTACTTACCAGAGAAGCCTTTTGGATGTATAATTTAAATACCCGTTCCCCTGCAGGTCTTAATAAAAGAAATGAAATTTTGTATCATTACTGTTAATATCTTTATTATAAGAATTTTTTTGATGCTATTTCTATACATGTCTCCTGTATTTAAGCTCATTTGACTGCGGTCTTTAGGACCTTATGCACCATCATGTGACTCTGGTATAGTGGCTAAAATTTTGTTTTCCATTTCTCTTTTTGGGGTCAAAATAGAAGGAATGACATTTTATATTATCATTGTTAATATTTTATATTAGTATTTACTATTTGTATATATTTTCTGCTATTTTCCGCTTTGTCTTGCGATAGAATTTATGCAGCAGTGACCTGCAGGACCTGTCTATTTGTCATGTGATTTCAATGGAATATGTGATAGGTCCATAGTATATATATAAGCAAGACCAAACGTGGAATGTATATGGGCATGAATAAGATCCTGCGTGATCGAAACGCGTTGCCTACATTCATGTAACCACCGGTGTCCTTAGTAACCTGTAAGGATGTCCTTTTAAATGAAGATGGGCTAATAAAGATTTTCACCATTTTTTGAGCTGGAGTTTCCACGTTTTCGTATATTGCTGAAGTTAACCCGTGCGTGTATACTTATAATACCGCCATATAGTCCGTCTTACTAGCAGCAGGGTTTATACCTGCACGGTGGACCTCGGACTGCGAACGCACCTAGTTTCTTTTCATCTATACTTGGTGCGTTCCGCCAGTCCCCAACATAATACTAGCGCCAAGGTCTGGCTAGTAAATGGCGGACATTCAGCAATCTTTGCGGTATATCCAGCAGCTGGAGGGTAGGTTGACGGCTCTCGAGAGCTCAACCTCAGCTGTGGATGTTACCGCAGTTGCTGTACAGGCTGCTAGCGTGGCTGCAGCAACCTTGTCCACTGCCACCCCTGTTCCGACATTATCTCGCCTCCCGTTGCCAGAAAAATTTTCTGGAGATTGCAAAACTTGTAGGGGACTCGTGAGTCAGTGCTCTATCCACCTCGAGCTCCTGGCTGCACGTTTTCCTACAGAGCGGGCTAAGGTGGGATTTATTGTCTCTCTCTTGTCGGACAGGGCGTTGGAGTGGGCTATGCCGCTGTGGGAGCGTGGTGATCATGTGGTGCAGAGTGCTCCGTTGTTCCTGAGCACTCTGAAAAAGGTCTTTTTAGGACCTCAAGTCACCCATGACACAGCGCTCCAACTACTGGCATTAACTCAGGGTGAGTCCTTGGTCAGCCATTTTTCCGTCCGCTTCCGTACTTTAGCTTCCGAGCTGGAGTGGTCAGATAAAGCCCTTATCCCCATATTTTGGAGGGGCCTGGCTGACCATGTTAAGGACGCTCTGGCCACTAGGGAGATTCGTGCCACACTGGAGGAGTTAATAACTGTCTCTACTCGTATTGACCTCCGTTTTAACGAGCGGAGGTTGGAGCGAGCCCAGTGTAGGCAGAGGTTTCGGCTGGCTACCACCTTCGCCAAACCTTTGGAATCTCCAGTCCAGGCATCCGAGTCACATGAGGCCTTAGAGGTGACACGAGCGGGATCCAAGTCTCAGTTCGCCCGTGCACATAAGGTCTGTCATGTTTGCCAGCAGTCAGGACATCTTGCCTCCAAGATTCCTCAGCGGTCGGGGAAACGTCAGCGTCTAGTGGCAGTTGGAGGAGGTACACTAGACACGGCGACGTTTCCCTCAAAGTTGTCCTTCAAGGGGACAATTACCATAGGCCCATCCACTCTAACGGTCGAGCTATGCGTGGATTCTGGGGCAGAGGGTAACTTTATGTCTTCCGCTTTTGCCCAGCGTCACGCAATACCCTTGGTGATGCTCGCCAAGCCAGTAACCGTTCGCGTGGTAAATGGGTCAACACTACCTTCACAGATTACCCACCAAACCATTCCTTTCACGCTATCTGTGTCTCCATCACATCAGGAGATAATCTCCCTATTAGTCATTCCTGAGGGAATTGATGAGGTCCTGTTGGGGATACCATGGCTTCGCTACCATTCTCCTCATATTGAGTGGTCCTCTGGGAGAATTTTGGGATGGAGTAAATCCTGTGAGGGTAGATGTCAGAGGGAGTGCGTTCAGGTTGCTACTACACAGGTACCCGCAGATCTTTCCTCTCTCCCCAAGCACTATTGGCCCTATGCAGACGTGTTCTCCAAAAGAGCTGCGGAGACCCTTCCGCCTCACCACCCCTATGACTGTCCTATTGACCTCTTGCCTGATGCTGAGCCTCCCCGGGGTCGAGTCTATCCGTTATCTCTCCCGGAGACGGAAGCAATGTCCCAGTACATCCAAGAGAATCTGGCAAGAGGATTCATTAGGAAGTCAGTGTCACTGGCAGGGGCTGGGTTCTTCTTCGTACAGAAGAAGACTGGAGACTTACGTCCATGCATAGACTACAGGGGTCTTAACGCCATCACCGTTAAGAACAAGTACCCATTACCCCTGATATCTGAGCTCTTTGATAGGCTACGGGGATTAAGGGTATTTACAAAGTTAGATCTGCGGGGTGCTTACAACCTGATTTGCATCCGTGAGGGGGATGAATGGAAGACGGATTTTAACACCAGGGATGGGCACTATGAATATCAGGTGATGCCCTTCAGGCTCTGTAATGCCCCAGCCGTTTTCCAAGACTTTGTGAACGACATCTTCCGGGATATGCTCACCACCTCGGTCGTAGTCTATCTGGATGATATTCTCATCTTCTCTCCAGATATTGACTCCCATTGGAGAGATGTTCGCAAAGTCTTCGACCTCTTACGGGCAAACTCCCTCTACGCCAAGTTGGAGAAGTGTGTGTTTGAGCAGGAGTCCTTGCCTTTCCTTGGTTATATCATCTCTGCCCAGGGTTTGGCTATGGATCCTGCCAAGCTACAGGCTGTAATGGACTGGCAGGAACCCCATTCTCTTAAAGCGGTGCAGCGCTTTATGGGGTTCATTAATTACTATCGCCAGTTCATTCCACACTTCTCAACTTTGGTAGCTCCCTTGGTTGCCCTCACCAAGAAGGGAGCAAATCCCAAGTTGTGGTCAGAGGAGGTCTCCAATGCCTTTCTCTCGATTAAGTCACACTTCGCTAGCGCTCCCATCCTACATCGCCCCGATGTAGATAAACCATTTATCTTGGAGGTGGATGCCTCATCCGTTGGTGCTGGAGCAGTCCTTTTCCAAAAGGATGCTCAAGGTCGGAAGCATCCTTGCTTCTTCTTCTCCAAGACCTTCACACCAGCGGAGAGGAATTATTCCATCGGGGACAGGGAGTTGCTAGCCATGAAGTTGGCTTTTTCAGAGTGGAGACACCTCTTGGAGGGAGCTCGCTTTCCCTTTCAAGTCTTCACTGACCACAAGAACTTGGTGTATATACAGACGGCCCAGCGGCTGATTTCTCGCCAGGCTAGATGGTCCCTGTTCTTCTCCCGGTTCCATTTTACTCTCCATTTTCTCTCCGGGGAGAAGAACGTTCGTGCCGACGCTCTCTCCCGCTCCGTAGTGTCATCTGAGGAGGAGGAGGAGGAGCCTCGGCTTATTGTCCCGTCTGAGAGCCTGAGAACTGTAGCTCCGGTTTCGCTATAGTCTGTGCCCCCGGGCAAGACTTTCGTGCCAGCAAACTTGTGACCGGAGGTTCTCTCTTGGGCTCACTCCTCCAGAGTGGGTGGGCATTTTGGGACCAAGAGGACATCTGAGCTTTTGGCGAGAACATACTGGTGGCCGCATATGGCCCGAGATGTCAGGGACTATATTCAGGCGTGCGTTTCTTGCGCCCAGAATCGGTCTCCTCGGCAACGGCCTGCTGGGTTGCTTTACCCTCTACCGGTGGCAGACAGGCCCTGGGAGATGGTCGGGATGGACTTTGTGGTGGGCTTACCCAAGTCGCGTGGCTGCTCCATTATTTGGGTTGTCACCGACCATTTCTCTAAGATGATGCATTTGGTGCTGCTTCCTCGGTTACCCTCAGCACGGGCCTTGGCGGTGTTGTTCATTAAGCACGTTTTCCGATTGCATGGTATGCCTGATAAGATTGTCAGCGATCGGGGTCCCCAGTTCGCGTCTCGGTTTTGGAGAGAGCTCTGCCGTTTACTCAGCATAGATTTAAACCTCTCCTCTGCATACCATCCTGAGACGAATGGGTTGGTGGAGAGAACCAACCGGACTCTGGTGACATATTTGCGACATTTCGTCTCTGCTAGGCAGGATGACTGGGCATCTTTGCTACCTTGGGCGGAATTTGCCTTGAACAACGCCATAGCCGATTCCACAGGTCAAACTCCCTTTCTCCTTAATTACGGCCAGCATCCGCGTGTCCCTGTGCCCATGCCCGTGTCATCCACCGATTCTAGGGTGGCAGACTGGGCGGTGGAGGCACGTGACATCTGGGACCGCACACAGGATGCCATCCGGGCCTCCAAGGAGAGAATGAGGGTTTCGGCTGATACACACCGGCGCCCCGCTCCGGTCTTTGCTCCTGGCGACTTAGTGTGGCTCTCCGCCCGTAACATCAGGCTGCGGGTTGAGTCCACTAAGTTTGCTCCTCGCTACATTGGCCCGTTTAAGGTTCTGGAACAGGTCAACCCTGTGGTCTACCGTTTGGCTATTCCTCCACGCCTTGGTATCACCGATACTTTTCACGTTTCCCTCTTAAAGCCCGTTCATTTGTCCCGGTTTTCTGAGTCATCTGCTGGGACATCGGACTCATCCACGGATGAGTTTGCGGTGAATGCTATTGTGGGGTGCAAGGTGGTACGTGGCAAGAAATTTTATCTGGTGGACTGGAAGGGTCACGGCCCAGAGGATAGAGCCTGGGAGCCTGTGGAGCACATTCGGGCTCCGCTGCTTATTGCAGCTTTTGAGCGTAGTGAGGCTCAAGGAGGGGGGGTAATTTTAGGAGTCGAGTTTCCTCTGCTGCACAGGGGGAATCTCGATCCGTGTCTGCTGCGGTCTCCCATTCTGCTTCGGCCGCAGTGGGCTCTGCTCAGTGGAGGCGTCGCTCCCAGCGTCTTGCTGGGACTGATTCTGTGCAGGGGGTTACTGCTGCCTTTTCTGGCTCTCCTGTTGTACCCTGCACTGATCTGCGGCGAGCGGGCTTCTCTGGGACTAAGTCCTTATTTGCACACACTGAGCATGCCCAGGGCAAGATCTCCCGTTGGAGATCGAGGGTCACATGCTCAGGCACTGCAGCACATCCCATTGGTCCTCTTGGCAGGTCCTGAAAGGGCAAAACTTCTGTAGCTACTTCCTGTGCTGCAATTATATAAACTGCGCATGACCGCACGGCCATGTGCTAGTATTGTCTTGATATAATGTGTGTGTGTAGATGGATGTATGTCGATGGATGAAAGCTCCTAAGTATCCCTCCCTAGTGTTGTTGACTGCTCGCGGATGATGGTAGCTATCTAGCGCCCGACTAGCCATCTGCACGTAACACACATCACAGCGTCCAATTGCTGTGTCTGCCAGTACGGCGCCGTGCGCTTCCTCTGCGCTTTCCTTACCCAAGTCTGGGTGGTTAGTGGCGTCCGTCAGTGCGGCACCGCATGCACTCTCGTGCCTCTATATACTATTTAATAGTTTCCTTACACATCCAGTTGCAGTGTTGTGCCAGCAAGTGGTCTAATCGGACTTCAATCCTGAGTTGGGGTTGTGTTCGCTGACTTCTTGCTCGCGCTCTATGTGCAGTACCGCGGTCCTGTGACGCAACAGGATCGCTTCCTTCACGCAGGGTGAAGTTAACCCGTGCGTGTATACTTATAGTATCGCCATATAGTCCGTCTTACTAGCAGCAGGGTTTATACCTGCACGGTGGACCTCGGACTGCGAACGCACCTAGTTTCTTTTCATCTATACTTGGTGCGTTCCGCCAGTCCCTAACATAGGCTTTCTATGGCCCACTATTTGAGAGACAGAGATGGCACACCCAGGAGTCAGGAATGGCACACAAGCAGAAAGGCCAATATTAATCTCCCACTGATTTTTTTTTATTTTTTCAGGGAGACTTTAGAAACCAAATTAAAAAAAATGATTTTTTTCAGGGAGAATTTAGAAACCAAATTAAAAAAAAAAGATTTCTTCAGGGAGAATTTAGAAACCAAATACAAAAAAAAATAGGCTTTCTATGGCCCACTATTTGAGAGAGAGAGATGGCACACCCAAGAGTCAAGACTGGCACACAAGCAGAAAGGGCAATATTAATCTCCCACTGTTTTTTTTTTTTATTTTTTCAGGGAGAATTTAGAAACCAAATAAAAAAAAAATAGGCTTTCTATGGCCCACTATTTGAGAGAGATGGCACACCCAGGAGTCAAGACTGGCACACAAGCAGAAAGGCCAATATTAATCTCCCACTGATTTTTTTTTATTTTTTCAGGGAGAATTTAGAAACCAAATAAAATAAAAAAAAATAGGCTTTCTATGGCCCACTATTTGAGAGACAGAGATGGCACACCCAGGAGTCAGGAATGGCACACAAGCAGAAAGGCCAATATTAATCTCCCACTGATTTTTTTTTAATTTTTTCAGGGAGACTATAGATACCAAATAAAAAAAAATGATTTTTTCAGGGAGAATTTAGAAACCAAATTAAAAAAAAATGATTTTTTCAGGGAGAATTTAGAAACCAAATATATATATATAAAAAAGGCTTTCTATGGCCCACTATTTGAGAGAGAGAGATGGCACACCCAGGAGTCAGGACTGGCACACAAGCAGAAAGGGCAATATTAATCTCCCACTGTTTTTTTTTTTATTTTTTCAGGGAGAATTTAGAAACCAAATAAAAAAAAAAAAAAGGCTTTCTATGACCCACTATTTGAGAGAGAGAGATGGCACACCCAGGAGTCAGGACTGGCACACAAGCAGAAAGGCCAATATTAATCTCCCACTGATTTATTTTTTATTTTTTCAGGGAGAATTTAGAAACCAAATAAAAAAATAAATAAATAGGCTTTCTATGGCCCACTATTTGAGAGACAGAGATGGCACACCCAGGAGTCAGGAGTGGCACACAAGCTGAAAGGCCAATATTAATCTCCCACTGATTTTTTTTTATTTTTTCAGGGAGAATTTAGAAACCAAATAAAAAAATAAATAAATAGGCTTTCTATGGCCCACTATTTGAGAGAGAGAGATGGCACACCCAGGAGTCAGGAGTGGCACCCAAGCAGAAAGGCCAATATTAATCTCCCACTGATTTTTTTTTATTTTTTCAGGGACAATTTAGAAACCCCAAAAAAATAAAATAAATAAATAGGCTTTCTATGGCCCACTATTTGAGAGAGAGATGGCACACTCAGGACTGGCACACAAGCCCAAAGGCCAATATTAATCTCCCACTGTTTGTTTTTTTTCAGGGAGAATTTATAAACCCCACAAAAAAAAAACAGAGAAATAAAAAGGCTTTCTATGGCCCACTATGTGAGAGAGATGGCACACACAGGGATGGCACTCTAGCAGAAATGCCAATCTTAATCTCCCACAACTTATTTTTTTAGGGAGAATTAAAAAAAAAACAAAAAAAAAA
This sequence comes from Ranitomeya imitator, assembly GCF_032444005.1. Classification (NCBI taxonomy): domain Eukaryota; kingdom Metazoa; phylum Chordata; class Amphibia; order Anura; family Dendrobatidae; genus Ranitomeya; species Ranitomeya imitator. The sequence goes on from NC_091286.1 coordinate 200,586,811, forward strand.
AAACAGGGACTGTCCTACAATTACTATCTCCCTGCAGTAATCTCAGCCAGGTATGGCAGGCAGCAATAAGGAGTGGACTGATGCACAAATTAAATAAAAAGTGTGGACAAACAAACAAGATAGCTGTGCAGAAAGGAAGGAACAACAGGATTTGTGCTTTGAAAAAAGCAGTTGGTTTGCACAGCGGCATACACACAGCAATGCAGCTATCAGGGAGCCTTCTAGGGCAGCCCAATGAGCTACAGTGCTGAGAAAAAAAAAATGTAGCTTCCACTGTCCCTGCAAACAAATGGTGGTGTTGGACAGTGGAAATCGCTACAGCACAAGCGGTTTGGTGGTTAATGGACCCTGCCTAACGCTATCCATGCTTCTGACGAAGCGGCAGCAACCTCTCCCTAGGCTCAGATCAGCAGCAGTAAGATGGCGGTCAGCGGGAACGCCTCTTTATAGCCCCTGTGACGCCGCAGACAGCAAGCCAATCACTGCAATGCCCTTCTCTAAGATGGTGGGGACCAGGACCTATGTCATCACGCTGCCCACACTCTGCGTTCACCTTCATTGGCTGAGAAGTGGCGCTTTTAGCATTATTGAAACGCGACTTTGGCGCGAAAGTCGCGTACCGCATGGCCGACCCCACACAGGGGTCGGGTCGGGTTTCATGAAACCCGACTTTGCCAAAAGTCGGCGACTTTTGAAAATGAACGATCCGTTTCGCTCAACCCTACTTAACAAGAGCATGAAGATTGAAGCTATGGAGAGGCAACCTGGAGAACATCTTGCAGCGGGAGACACCATCTCTACAACCCAGACCCAACTTGTAGGCCTAATGCAGTATTGTTTCAACAACTACTTAACAAGAGCATGAAGATTGAAGCTATGGAGAGGCAACCTGGAGAACACCTTGCAGCGAGAGACACTATCTCTACAACCCAGACCCAACTTGTAGGCCTAATGCAGTGTTGTTTCAACAACTACTTAACGAGAGCTAGAAGATAGAAGCTATGGAGAGGCAACCTGGAGAACACCATGGAGAGGCAACCTGGAGAACACCTTGGAGTGGCAGACACCGTCTCTACAACCCAGACCCAACTTGTAGGCCTAATGCAGTGTTGTTTCAACAACTACTTAACAAGAGCATGAAGATTGAAGCTATGGAGAGGCAACCTGGAGAACACCTTGCAGCGGGAGACACCGTCTCTACAACCCAGACCCAACTTGTAGGCCTAATGCAGTGTTGTTTCAACAACTACTTAACAAGAGCATGAAGAGTGAAGCTATGGAGAGGCAACCTGGAGAACACCTTGGAGCGGCAGACATCGTCTCTACAACCCAGACCCAACTTGTAGGCCTAATGCAGTGTTATTTCAACAACTACTTAACAAGAGCTTCAAGACAGAAGCGAAGGAGAGGCAACAGAGAGAACACCTTGGAGCGGAAGACTCAGTATGTAGACCACAACGAAACTTGTGGCCCCAATGCAGTTTTATAATTCTGACAAGCTGAAAATCCGCCATTTTTTTTTAGAGGAGGACAGCTGTATTAAGTGGCGCAGACAGACACTGCTAGTAGCCCTTACACCACAAAGTAGGCTCACTGCAGGATGACAAAAAGTTACATGGGTACACGGTCAGCATTGGTGTGCTCACCGGAGGACAAATGGAAGGAGGGACCGCAGACAGACTTAGTAGGCCTAAAATAAAAAAATTAGCCTCAAAGCAGTTTCAATTATCTTGCAGGGGTACACAGGCAGCATTGGTGTGTTCAGCGGAGGACAATTGGAAGGAGGGACTGCAGACAGACTTAGTAGGCCTAAAATAAAAAAAATAGGTTCAAGGCAGTTTCAATTATCTTGCAGAGGTACACAGGCAGCATTGTTGTGTTCAGCGGAGGACAATTGGAAGGAGGGACCGCAGACAGACTTAGTAGGCCTAAAATAAAAAAAATTAGGCTCAAAGCAGTTTGAATTATCTTGCAGAGGTACACAGGCAGCATTGGTGTGGTCAGCGGAGGACGATTGGAAGGAGTGTCTGACACAGTTAGTACTCCCAAAAAATAAATAGATGTTAATGTCTCGCAAAACAGCAAAAACAAAAAACAAAAGGGTGGCATACTTAGGTACAGGGGTGGGCTCCTCTGCTGAGTTTCAAACATAGTAATTTGGCGCTAAGTATTTACTGGTGTCAATATAGGACACTGACCCTGACTATTTTAACTAGCATCATACATGTCAACAAATTGGTATTGTCAGTGCCAGGCATTGAAGGATGTCAGCACATAGACTAAACATTGGTGGAGCTGTGAGAGATAATTTTGCAAGTGGTAGAGCACTGTTTGAGCTGGGGGGGGGGAACTCTTTTGTGGCCGGCGGTACAGGCCCAGGGCCCCTCATGTTACAATGGTGTGTCTGACGTTGGGTGCGCACCACCACCGCCAGAGACACTTTATTGTACTAAGAGGGACCCAGTTGCAGTGCCGTTGACCAAAAGCGGGCACACCCACCTCTTCAGACAAACGGCACTCTCACGGGTGGTTGCGCCAAGTGGCGCGACCACGGCCCCGTGGGGGGAGTTAGCCCATTTAGGGAGGTGTAAACATGTTGTATGCTGGACAAACAGCTGCTGCAAATTAAGAGATTGGAACAGTCAGTAAGACGAGTCCACAAGCAAGACCTTTTTATAGGAAAGCTAGGTGTCAGCCGGGAAAGGTGGGGCAAAATAATTCGAAATCCATGAGTGGTTCATTTTAATGAAGGTTAGATCACCAACATTTTGGGTAGCCAGACGAGTCCTTTTTTCAGTCAATATTGAACCAGCAGCACTGAATACTCTTTCTGGTAGCACACTAGCTGCTGGGCAAGCAAGCTCCTGCAATGCATATTCTGCCAATTCAGGCCAGGTGTCTATTTTGGATGCCCAGTAATCAAATGGGAATGACGGTTGAGGGAGAACATCGATAAGGGATGAAAAGTAGTTAGTAACCATACTGGACAAATGTTGTCTCCTGTCACTTTGAATTGATGCTGCAGTACCTGTCCTGTCTGCGGTCATTGCGAAATCACTCCACAACCTGGTCAGAAAATCCCTCTGTCCAACGCCACTTCTGATTTGTGCAACTCTAACACCTCTGCCCTGTTGCCCCCTGCAGCTTGTGTGAGAACCATCACCGGCGCTGTGTGCTGGGAATGCCTGAATCAAATGGTCTACAAGATTTGCTTGTTTGGTTGCTAATATTTGTTCGAGGTTCTCATGTGGCATGATATTTTGCAGTTTGCCTTTATAGCGAGGATCAAGGAGGTAGGCCAACCAGTAATCGTCATCGGTCATCATTTTAATAATGCGTAGGTCCCTGTTGAGGATACGTAAGGCATAATCCGCCATGTGGGCCAAAGTTCCAGTTGTCAAATCTGCGGTTGTGCTGGGTTGAGGGGCAGTTTCTGGCAAATCTACATCACTTGTCTCTCTAAAAAACCCTGAACCCGGCCTTGCAATGCCACCAGTTGCTATTGGCCCCGGAGAAGCTTCCTCATACAAAAAATAGTCATCCCCATCATCCCCCTCGTCCTCCTCCTCTTCGCCCGCTATCTCGTCCTGTAGACTGCCCTGACCAGACAATGGCTGACTGTCATCAAGGCTTCCCTCTTCCTCGGCTGCAGACGCCTGCTCCTTTATGTGCGTCAACCTTTGCATCAGCAGACGCATTAGGGGGATGCTCATGCTTATTATGGCGTTGTCTGCACTAACCAGCCGTGTGCATTCCTCAAAACACTGAAGGACTTGACACAGGTCTTGTACCTTCGACCACTGCACACCTGACAACTCCATGTCTGCCATCCAACTGCCTGCCCGTGTATGTGTATCCTCCCACAAATACATAACAGCACGCCTCTGTTCGCACAGTCTCTGAGCATGTGCAGTGTGGAGTTCCACCTTGTTGCAACGTCGATGATTAGGCGATGCTGGGGAAGGTTCAAAGACCGCTGATGGTTCTGCATACGGCTGGAGTGCACGGGCGAATGGCGGATATGCGAGCAAAGTCTGCGCACTTGGAGGAGCAGGTTGGGTAATGTGGCACACAATTTGAGACAGGTGGCACACACAGGAGTGGCACTGAAGCAGAAATGCCAATCTTAATCTCCCACAATTTTTTTTTTTTTCAGGGAGAATTTAAAAGAAATCTGACCCAGTATTACACACTAGGTTTAATGTGGCACACAATTTGAGACAGGTGCCACACACAGGACTGCCACTGATACAGATTTGCCAATTTTAATCTGCACTCTTTTCTTCTTCAGGGAGACTAGTGAATAAATCTGGGCCACTGTATTAGAGTATATTTTCTGTGGCAGAAAGTGGCTTGAAGAGATATAACAAAACAAAAAAAAAAAAGGGACTGTCCTACAATTACTATCTCCCTGCAGTAATCTCAGCAATGTATGGCAGGCAGCAATAACAAGGAGTGGACTGCTGCACAAAAAAAGTCAACAGTGTGGACAAACAAACAAGGAAGCTGTGCAGAAAGGAAGGAGCAACAGGACTTGTTCTTTGAAAAAAGCAGTTGGTTTCCACAGCGGTGTACAAACAGCAATGCAGCTATCTGGGAGCCTTCTAGGGCAGCCCAATGAGCTACAGCACTGAGGAAAAAAAAATGTAGCCTCCACTGTCCCTGCAAACAAAAGGTGGTGTTGGACAGTGGAAATCGCTACAGCACAAGCGGTTTGGGTGTTAATGGACCCTGCCTAACGCTATATCTGCTTCTGACGAAGTGGCAGCAACCTCTCCCTATGCTCAGATCAGCAGCAGTAAGATGGCGGTCGGCGGGAACGCCCCTTTATAGCCCCTGTGACGCCGCAGAAAGCAAGCCAATCACTGCAATGCCCTTCTCTAAGATGGTGGGGACTGAGACCTATGTCATCACGCTGCCCACACTCTGCGTCCACCTTCATTGGCTGAGAAATGGCGCTTTTCGCGTCATTGAAACGCGACTTTGGCGCGAAAGTCGCGTACCGCATGGCCGACCCCACACATGGATCGGGTCAGGTTTCATGAAACCCGACTTTGCCAAAAGTCGGCGACTAATGAAAATGACCGACCCGTTTCGCTCAACCCTAGTATATAATATATTCTTACCGTATCTCTATTTTAGTTAGAATGGTTGCTGCGGCAACCTTGTCACTTCCGTTCCTGCGGTGGTACGTATTTCCGCTTTTCATTTTCTCTGGGCTCTTCCCTTATCAGCTATGGCATCTCTCGGCCTGTGCGCATACTGCGCACGCGCCGTCTAGCTCCACCCCCTTCTCGGCGCGCTTGCCTGTCGCACACCTGACGGTGAGGGACACGGTTTTCGTGTTGCCTCCCCGTCTTGGAGTGTGTGCGGTACTTGCACCGCGGCGTCTATTTTATTTTATAGTATTACAGATTACCTTATTGTTCTATTTTGTATGAGGCGTCATGGTCTCCGTCATTTCCGGTGTTAGGGAGATATGCATTTCCGCCGTCCACCACTATTTAAATCAGTCAGCTACGCCATTAATCATGCCCCCTGAGGAAGGATAACATCCGAAACGTGTGTTGGGGTGTGTGCGCACATCCCAGGAATCCCTGCAACTGATGCCATTTGAAACAAGGTATAGTTAATATGGTATCTTCCATCTATAACCTATTTAGGTCTGACATGTGCGATTGCTCTCCAATTTTTGGAGTACTTTTTACAATGTCCAAAGCAATGTAATTTCATCTAGGCAACCTCTCCCACACCATGATGATTTGACGGGGAGTTTACTATGCATTTAATACCGTATGCAGGGTATTTCTGGTATGTGCGCACACCGTTTCGTTTTTTACCACTGTTATTTTTGGGTCACTTGTATTGCATGCTATCCCCTATCTTGATAGCCATTTGTCCTTGTCACTATCTATTAATAAAGAATTTTCATTTTTATAAATTACATGGGCTTCTTTGGTCGTTTCCCTTGGATTGTTAGCCTTGTTTTTTGCTTCATTTTCTTTTCACAGGTATTTTTTTCTCCCTATTTGCTTTTTTATCTTTTAGCTTTTTCCCTTCAGATAATAGTTTGCACCAATCACTATCCCCCCACACATACACATACAGTTATAAATAAAGTACACACAAAGCACCATATTCACACAAAAAAATGGCCCACCCGTCACGTTCATCCCAACAGCGCTATTCAGCGGAGGAGGTATATTCTTTCCTTGCCTCCAACACTGATAGCAAGGGAGAGGATCCCACATTTCTTTACTTTTCTGATTCTTCATCCTCTTCCTCCTCATCTTCCTCCTCGGGTCCTGCGGAACCGCCATGCAGATGCACCAGAACAGAAGATGAGGCAGCGCCCACCATTCCAGAAGATGAAGATGAGGCAGCGCCCACCATTCCAGAAGACGAAGAGAAAGCAGCGCCCACCATTCCCGAAGTTGACCCAACGTGCCCCACTGTGGACCCCAAATGGACCTCACCCTCCAAAAATTACGGCCACTGATTCCTGATTTTGTAGCAGAATCAGGAATCAAGTTTGACACCACTGGCCTCACAGAAATTGACTTTTTCAAATTCTTTTTCTCTGAGGATTTTATTAATCTCATGGTGGAGCAAACTAATTTGCGCGCTCGTCAATTTTTGGAACAAAACCATAATTTTCTAACTGGACTCCTGTAGACGCAGTTGAAATTATGCAATTTTCGGGCCTGGTCCTCCACATGGGGATCGTGAAGAAGCCAGAAATTCAACAATATTGGAGTGTTGATATTTTATATAACACTCCATTGTTCCGAATGGTCATAGTTTGGAAGCGTTTTGAGGCTATCCACAAATTCCTGCATTATTCCACAGGGTTCCGCAGGAGATGACCCCAACTTTGACCGTCTGTTCAAAGGTCGACCGGTCATCGAACACTTCAAGAAAAAGTTTTCTGAAGTGTACTTGCCCCAAAGGGACATCTGCGTGGATGAGTCCTTAGTCCATTTTAAGGGAAGGCTCGGATTCTGTCAGTACCTGCCCAGCAAGAGGGCCAGGTACGGAATCAAACTCTACAAACTGTGTGAGAGTACTGTGGCACCCCAGGAGTTAGGGTACCACAGTAGTGCTGCTTTCCTCTTGGAGAGGGTAGTGCTATGCCTGGAGACAAGTGAGATTCCCTTTGGCAGGTTATCACACATACAACACCTTCCAAATCCAGACCAGGAGGGGGAGCTCAAAACCCTGTTTTAGAGCAGCTTCCCTTGATAAAGATCCTGGTTGGAGGAGGAGATAGGTCAGTTTGTACAGACAGTCTGTGAGCGAGGACAGACAGGAAAGGAGCATAGGAGAGATTCAGGGCTCAAGGAGGCTGAGAATAGGCTTCCGAGGAGTCAGTGTGCTAGAGTGGAACTACAGGACACTCAGCAGAACCGTAGGGCATAAGATCATACAGACATTGCCCAAATTACGCCTGTGGCACAGCAGCATCCTGGAGCCTGGAGTCATCGTGTAGAGACCCCATAAAGTATGGCTCAAGCTGCCTGCCATACAGGTACCTGTCCCCAGGGCAGGAGAAAGAACTGAAAGAATTTGGACCTTGTTTGGAACACTTCACGCAGCAAAGGACTTTAGCAGGCGCAGAGTGGAAGGTTCCTAACCTGACTTGCCAATGGGATTCTGCTTGTTTCCGGGCTGCCTGGACTCCTATGTACCTGTTGCCGATGCCCTGGACTGTTGCCTGCCAACTACAGTAAACCAGGTAAAGACTTACAACTTGTCTCCTTTACTCATTTACTGGCAACCGTCATCAACACCATACACCTTAGGACCCCTGGGGACCCCGCTTCACCTGTGGGATGCCCGCAGACCATTCCATCAAAGTCTGCATTCCAAAACATCACTACTTCCCTTTCAAGACCCGACGTGTGCCTAAACAGTTTTTTCCCACATATGGGGTACCAGCGTAATCAGGACAAATTGGACAACAGCTTCAATTACCCTTCGATTTCTATTACCCTTGGGAAAATTAAAAATTGGGGACTAAAATATCATTTTTGTGGGAAAAAATAGGATTTTATATTTTCACACTCGGGCATTATAAACTTTAGTAAAACACTTGGGAGTTCAAAGTTCTCACCACACATCTAGATAAGTTTGATAGGGGGTCTAGTTTCTAAAATAAGGTCACTTGTGGAGGGTTTCTACTGTTTAGGCACATCATGGGCTCTGCAAACGGAACATGACGCCTGCGTACTCAGGACAAATTGGACAACAGCTTTTGGGGTCCAATTTCTCCTGTTGGGAATATTAAAAATTGGGGACTAAAAATCATTTTTGTGGGACAAAAAGTGGGATGTGGCATTAACCTCACATGAAATTCGGGTACGTACCCGTGAACATGTTAGAGATATTCTAGCAGCTAGGGAGGCGAAAGACATTGCCACTTTGAAGACTATTCCCCTCCATTTTAGGGTGCATCATAAATGCAACCCAAAAGATATTCAGGTATTTAGGATTTATCGAGTCATATGTGGTTTCAGGGGTGGCAACATGAAGCTCACTCTAGCACAATTGGAATGTCGCTGGATAACGACATTAGGTACCATGGCCCCATTGGGCCTGAATGAGCAGTCAAGCTTTGCGTCATTTTTGTAAGTGTTGGGTTACATTTTAGATTATCTTTATCCCTGTTTTTAGATTTTAACCCTCCGTCACATACAATATTCGGACTAACGAGTTCACATACAATGTGCCTGTCAGGCGCCTGCTGGAAAAATACCTATAATATCTAATGTTTGCAATTTCAGTGCTCTAAAAGTGATCAGTGACCTTCATAGGGATGTAATAAAAGAGACTACACATAATCAGTTGCAAAAAAAAAACATTTACTTAACATAAAACTAATAACTATGAAATACAAACTTTTCAAAACTCCCGCCAAATAGTCCCCAGTTCGACTCTCTCAAAAAACTGTACCAAGAAAATTTTTGAACACAAACTTAATTTTAAGGTACCTTAAGTACTATTAAATACATATTCAATCAGAAGTAGATGCTGAGGTTTCCCCAGAAAAGTCACACTTGCAGAGCAAATAGCAAGAATTACACACCATTTTTGCATGTGTCAGGCAAATTGCTTTATGACATTTGAGACATTCATAATTTGAAAGCCTTCTGGTTCCGCTTTCCGTTTGGCAGGTAGTGCATCTCCTTCTTTTGTGAGGTGGTGCAGATGGTGACTTTTCACCATCATCTTCTGGGCGGAACCTTTTGAGCTGAACTTGAAGGCGAGAGGGGATACCGATTGTTTTCACGCTTCTCCTACGTAGCTCTCCAAGTACTAGTTCATGGGCCAATTTTTTCAGATACAATCGTCTATGGAGTGGTTCAAGCTAGTTTTCAAGATAAATTACTTGTGAATTTATACCACCCAAATTCAACATAGCAAAAAATATGACCATTGGCCTGCGTTTGATGTTTCTGCTGAAGTTGAAAGTGGAGCACATCTGATCTGCTGTATCCACACCCCCTTTGGTGGCATTGTAAAATGTAATTATCTCCGGTTTTTTTTCTGCCCCAGTCCCAGGATCGATGGCAGCATCATCATGAAGTGTTGATAGAAGAAGTACGATTTTTTTGGCATGTGGTACATAGGAAACTAAAGCCTTTCCATTATGGAATGCAAACATACTGCTGTACTGTTGTCTCTCTTTCACACTTACAAACTGTGGCGGCAATTCCCTTTTGTTTTTTCTTACAGTTCCCACATATGACAGCTTCTGAATTTTCAGATAATCAATCAGATCACAACTTGTAAACCAATTGTCAGCTGTAATATTGCGACCCGATCCAAATAAGGGTTCAGCCAGTCTTTTTACAACATCAATGGGTTTGTTGCTCACACAGTAAGGACCTTCTGGTTGTTTTCCTGCATAAACTTCCAGGTTGTAAGTGTAGGTCTTACTGGCATCAACAAGGGCATAAATTTTTATTCCATATTTGTTTGGCTTTGATGGAATATATTGACGAAAGGCCCATCTACCACGAAAACCAGGGAGCATTTCGTCAATAGTGAGATTCTCTCCAGGGTAATAACTTTGTTTACAGTTTACAACAAATCTTTGAAATATATCACGAATTGGAGCAAGTCGGTCATGTGTTTTGCGTTCGGTTCGGGTAGTTCTGTCGTCAAACCGAAGGCAACGAATTAGAATCTTGAATCTGTTTATGGACATAACAAGGCTAAATTTTTCAACTCCATCCCCATCTTTACCCCAAAGTTCCTCCAAACTTTGTCTATTTGCCCTATAAGCTCCTGCAAGGTACAGTAATCCAAAAAATGCACGCAGTTCTATTTCATCTGTGGGCTTGATGGTTCTGTTGCAGATGTACTTGTCCTTTATAATGTCTGTATATTGGTTGGTATATGTGACAATAGAGTCCAGAATGTCATCTGTAAATATACTGTTCCAGCATTCAACTGCAGTTTTTGCATTACGTGCAGTTCCTATTACTGCAGGAAGGTGAGTAATAATGTTTAAAGGTTCCCTACGTTTTTTCTGGAATGGCTTCTTGTTCCATTTAGTATTTTTATCTTTTCCAATATAATATGATCCAACTTCTTCATCCTCACCACTGTCACCATCTTGCTCTGTTTCAGAATCCAGGGCACATTCTTCCACCTCATCATGAGAATCATTCTCACTTTCCTCTCCTAAATCCTCATTCAGTGTGAGGTCTCGATCATCTAACAGCATGTTTGTTACTTCCTCAACATCAAGTTGTTTGGATAAATTGTACATTTTCCTCTCCATTTCAGCAGATAATCTGAAGCAAGAGAAGGAATATGTTAGGGAACTACTGTATATGCCTGAGCAGCACACTTTCTTTTATAAAATCTCCCTTATTTCTATGAAATATCCTCACATTTTGTGCTATACATTCATAAAACAAGCTAAATAAACTATTGTGATGAATAAAAACATAAAATACCAACCTTACTGAATGTGACGTATTCACATACAATGAGCCTGAGAGATCTGTGCAGCTATATCCTCTCCCCTGAAGCTCTGAAATCCAACTGTGATATCAGGTTTCACAGACCTTCAAGAGACAGGAGACTACCTGGAGGGAGGGGGTTTCCTCACAATCTGGTGAGGAAGGAGAAATGAAAGTAAAAGAGAAGCGCCTGTCAGATCAGTTGTATGTGACGGAGGGTTAATTGTATTTTTGTTTGTTCTATGTAGATACTTACCTCATCGTGTTATTTCATCTACTGTCTGATTTCCTGAGTACATGTGATGATCGGGAGAAGCTAGTATACTGTACTCCTTGGAGATTGTCCTGACTTCTGACTGATGAAGAGAGGGTCTTATCATTTTAGAAATGGGGTTTTCTGTCTATGCAACTGCTAAAGGAACATAAAAGTAGCTGTTGTGTATTTTTCATTTTTTATTATTTATTTTTTGTTTATTATTTTATTTTATTATCATTTTATTCATTGTTTTTTTTTAATTATTTTTCACTTATATATTACTAGATGGTGGCCCGATTCTAACGCATCGGGTATTCTAGAATATGTATGTATGTATATAGCAACCACATAGTATATAGCACAGGCCACGTAGTATATAGGAGTACTGCGTGGCCTGTGGTATATACCATGTGTGTGCTATAAACATACATACATATTGTAGAATACCCGATGCGTTAATATAGGCCCCGCAGTAAATAACACAGCCCACGTAGTATATAACAAAGCCCACACAGTATATAGCAGCCACGTAGTATATAGTAGCCACGCAGTATATAGCAGTCACGCAGTATATAACACAGCCCACGTAGTATGTAACACTGGCCGTGTAATATATAACACAGCCCACGTAATATATAGCACAGCCCACATAGTATCTAACAGTGACCACGTAGTATATAGCACGCAGTAAAGAACACAGCCACGTAGTATATAACACTGCCCACGTAGTATATAGCAGCCATGTAGTATATAACGCAGCCCACGCAGTATATAACACTGGCCACGTAATATATAGCACAACCCATGCAGTATAGATGACAGCCCACATAGTATCTAACACTGGCCAGGTAGTATATAGCAACCACGCGGTATCTAACACAGCCCACGTAGTATTTAGCAGTGTGGGCATCATATCCCTGTTAAAAAAAATAATTAAAATAAAAAATAGTTATATACCCACCCGGCGGGATCCAGCGTAGATCCAGCGAACCTCTGGCGAGACCGCTAAGTCTTCTGGGTAATTTCGCAATGCATCTCTGGGACCGAAAGCTGGCGGCAGGCATGAGCGCATCGTCGGACTATGGAGGGTGAGAATAGGTTTTTTGTTTTTTTCTTATTTTTAACATTAGATCCTTTTTCTATTGATGCTGCCTATGCTGCACTTGGTCACACAGGGTTAATAGCGGCGGTAACGGAGTGACGGAGTAACGGAGTTACCCGCGGCATAACGTGGTCCGTTACCGCTGGCATTAACCCTGTGTGAGCGGTGACTGGAGGAAAGTGTGGAGCGGGCGCTGACTGCGGGGAGTATGGAGCGGGCGCCAGGCACTGACTGCGGGGAGTATGGAATGGGCGCCGGGCACTGACTGCGGGGAGTATGGAGCGGGCGCCGGGCACTAACTGCGGGGAGTATGGAGCGGGCACCGGGCACTGACTGCGGGGAGTATGGAGCGGGCGCCGGGCACTGACTGCAGGGGAGTAGGGAGGGACTAATCGGACTGTGGCCGTCGCTGATTGGTCACGGCAGCCATGACAGGCAGCTGGCGAAACCAATCAGCGACTTGGATTTTTATCACAGACAGAGGCCGCGACCAATGAATATCCGGGACAGACAGACAGACGGAAGTGACCCATAGACAATTATATAGCAGATGTATTTTCCCTAAATTTCATATATTTGTGCTGGCATGAGATGTTTTTGGAGCACCCCCATGGGGCCATGGGGTACTCGGTACCGGGTCCTTCGGTTCACTGGGGGATGTTACGGTGGCTGACCCGGTCCGTGGCCCTGGGACGTCCGTGTAAAAGGGAAAGGTCTTTAAGGGGTATGTTCGTGACCCCACCTGTGGTATTCAGTCAGGGTGACCTGGATTGCCCCCAGACACAGGGCCACGGGTTCTCGGTACCGGGCCTCTCTGGTTCGGTGCTGAGGCTGTCACGGTGGCTAGACCCGGTCTGCGACCCTGCTAAGGGGCGTCCAATGAAGGTGGTGGTACAGTCTGTCAGGGGTCCATGACGCCACCTGTGGTGTTCGGTCAGGGTGACCGACGCTGCTGTAGGACCGCTGGGGTGATGGAATGGCAGCTGGATGGTATAACTTCCCACAGGTGAAGTGTGTCCCCAGGGCTTCCCAGTAGGGTGGATAGTGATGGTGTGAGGTGCAGGCAATAACGAGGACACAGGGTTGCAGTCTCTTTACTTCTTTACTGTAGACTTCAGGATCCTCAATCCAGAGTACGTTTAACAGGGCTATCAGAGACCAGCCGGTCCAATGGGCACATCCAGAGTTTCCTTCGCAGATGGAAATCGTTGCCTACCACTAGCACCTGTGTGTTGTAGTCCTACCCTGCTGAGCATTCGGAATAGTCCTCACAACTGCTGTTCTCGTTCGTTCGTTCTCTACAGCTCTCGCTCTCTCTCTTCAGTTCCAGATGTTACTAGTTTCTCGTCCCCCAGTATGTTTTGGCTAGGATGCACCCGTATGACGGGAAGGCTTGGAGGTCTTCCGGGACCCTAGAGACGCCCCTCTCCCAATGTTGCCCCCTATGTCTTCTTAGGAAATTTAAGGTAGACAGCCAACCTATAATTAACTGTCCGGCGGAGTTTGAAGTAAGGCCTGAAGTCAGTTACTCCTACGGTGTTCCGGCCACCGACTACGCGCCTCAGTAAGATGTTGCCTCTCTCTCCGCACGACTCTTACTGGCTCTCCTTTGTGCTTGATCTCGTTTACACTGTTCCACAATATCCTTCCCTTCGTGTCTCTCTCCTGGATACCGCCGCAGGGTGTGCAGGTGCGGTTCCGTTACGTTCTGTTCTGTTCGCTAGGCACCTGCCAGGTTCCCACGCCTGACAGGGACCTCCCTGTGCCTTCTCCCTGCAACACCCCCTGCCACGGGATGCTGCCTGGTTCCAACCCAGTCAGCTTCTGACTAACTTCCTCCCCAGTCCCTAGTTTTACCAGTGTGAGGAGTGGCCCAATAAATAAAGCCTTTTTCTCCCCCTAGTGGCCGGAGTGTGAAGTGTAATGTGTTCTGGTGATACCTAGTCAGGAGAACTCCTTAGTGCCATCAGACGTACCGCCACTCTCCTTAGCGGCAGAGTGCCATACTGCAACGACCAGGTCTCTGGGGCGCTGCACTCCCCCCCGGTTAAATCCAGTACTCCTGGACTGGGAAGAAGAACAAAAATATAATACAGCAAAAGACATACAAAATTTTTGAAATGCTTAGAACAAGTAAATAGAAAAGGTGCTTCCCTTTATGGGAGGTAAGGACACTTGAACGTTACAAACAAAAAACAGGATTAAATATTTTTAAATAACATTTTGACTATAAATAACTCTCAGTACCCAGCCGGGTATTCTACTAAGTGCAAACTCTGATTTAACTTTTCCTTTAAGGGCATATACGCTGAACCCACTAAAGGCCTACTATAGAATACCATATAAATAACTCAACTTTCATTTCCGTTCTAACTTCACCAATGCAGGACCGCCTAGCTCCTTGGCTGGGCCTACTGTCATTGTGCCGACCATCTTTCTACATCTCTCAGGAGGACTCTCTCTCTGAACCCTATGGGTTCACTTTCAAGCTTTTCTGTCCTCAGTCTCTGTCAACATTATCAAACTTTTTTACATTTTTAACATTATTAACGTTTCAACTTTTATTCAGGCAATCGTGTAAACATTCCCTTTAAGAGGGACCCAAGTCTCTAGTGCTGATTCTCTCTCTGTCTTCAAGTTCACTGCAAGCAAGACCTTCTGCATCATGTCTTCACAAAGTCTTCTTTTGCTTGTAAAACCAGTAGGGAGCACCTTTAAGAAGGTGCAAACTATATACAAAGCAGTTCTGAATCATTCACCGTCCATGATCCGGCAGTCTTTAAAACAATGATGAACTTTGTGCAACAGTAGAAAATCAATAGAAAACAATAGGGATCCCGGGTAAACAAAGGGATCCCTAGGAGTTAACCCTGGACAGGTTTAAGGTAGCAGCAGGAAACAATTAACTATATACAATTCGGGTCTTCGAGGTTTAGTGCTGTAATAGGTGACACGACATCAGCCGGTGGCGACCACATCCCGGCCGGGGAAGGTCTGGCTCTGTGTCACTGTCCAGCACCGTCGTCGTCGGATCAGCAGCGGTCTGGGTACGAGCGGTGATGCCGGTGGCAGACTCCGCAAGCAGGGCACCATGCGCCAGGGTGGTAGTGCTGGGTCCTGTGGGGTCAGGGGTCAGTGGAGTCCCGCCACCAGTTTCGGTCGTGATCGTAGAGGGCGTGACCACTAGCGCACAGCGTTTAACTCTCTTGGCATACCACCCTCGCTCACTCCAGTGGCGGGTGTAGGTCACATGGTCCCCTCTGTACAAGTTTTGGAGTGGAGGTACACTGCGGGACTGGGGTTCCACGTTGCAGCTAGTCACATAGACCTCGGTCAGCAGCCCTGGCTCTAATATGAAGCCACAACCCCTCCCCCGGTGGAAGGCCAGCACAATCCCCTGTTTTATCAAACTCTCAGGGGAGCAATTGACGAGGGGCACCCGTTCCTCGGGTCGGACAGTCTGTTCCATTCGCTCCCGATCTTCCCATTGTGAGATCAAGCTTCGCCTATACTGATCCCAGGTGAGCCTGATGACGTAGGAGCCCTCCTGTCGGGACCCGTCTGGCTGAAATCGGGGAGCATTCCACTCAAAGACCACCCCCCTGGGACTGATGTCGATCGGTATACACATAGGTGTCGGTAGTGGGGGCAGGATCCCCTTCATGGCATAAACGGCCGCCACCACGATCTCAGTAGCGGGAGACCAGTCATCAATGGGCTGGGGAGCGGTCACCGAAGCCGGAACGGTCGGTGGGGCAGGGGCGCTGTTGGTACCTGCGTCTGATGTGGTTCCACCGATGTCGGTCGGCTCCACTGATGAGGACGCTGGAGTCCGCTGCGGCCCTGACCATGGCTCCCCCTGGGCGGCCTTCCAGCACAGCTCCGACTTCCATTTGCTCGCCGTCGCCGACCCCCCGTCTGGAGTCGGATGGTCCGATGCCCCCTCCGGCAACTCCAGGGGATCCGGGTTCCCCTGTGATGGCAAGCCCTGGTCCGGCTCTGCTGGGCTGCGGTGCTCCCGGGTCACTTCGCCGTCGTTCAGGTGCCCGCTGGTCATCAGCTCCGCTCCTGGGTCTGCTGCAGCACACGCAGGAGGCTCCGTCATCTTCTGGGGTTTGAGCTCCTCCATTCCTGAGCTCGTCCTCCTGCAGCCGTAGTTGGAGTGGGCGGTGTTGTGAATTCTGTGGCAGAGCTCCCTCTTGTGGTCACAAGTGGTACTTCGGCTGATTCTCTCTGTGAGCTTCCGTTGGTGGAGGAAAGTGGTACTGCGGCTTCTGAGTTTCCTTCCTCAGGTGATGTGGTGAAGTCGTTAGGTGCTGCTCTATTTAACTCCACCTAGTGCTTTGATCCTGGCTTCCAGTCAATGTTCTAGTATTGGACCTGTTTCCTCCTGGATCGTTCCTGTGGCCTGCTGCTCTGCATAGCTAAGTTCCGCTTTTGCTTTTTGTTTGCTGTTTTTTTTCTGTCCAGCTTGCTTATTTGTTTTCTCGTGCTTGCTGGAAGCTCTGGTACGCAGAGGGTGTACCTCCGTGCCGTTAGTTCGGTACGGAGGGTCTTTTTGCCCCCTTTGCGTGGTTGTTTGTAGGGTTTTGTGTTGACCGCAAAGTTACCTTTCCTATCCTCGCTCTGTTCAGAAAGTCGGGCCTCACTTTGCTAAATCTATTTCATCTCTACGTTTGTCTTTTCATCTTAACTCACAGTCATTATATGTGGGGGCTGCCTTTCCCTTTGGGGTATTTCTCTGAGGCAAGGTAGGCTTATTTTCTATCTTCAGGCTAGCTAGTTTCTCAGGCTGTGCCGAGTTGCATTGGGAGCGTTAGGTGCAATCCACGGCTGCCTCTAGTTGTGTTGGAGAGGATTAGGGATTGCGGTCAGCAGAGTTTCCACGTCTCAGAGCTCGTTCTATGTTTTTGGGTTATTGTCAGGTCACTGTATGTGCTCTGACTCCTATGTCCATTGTGGTACTGAATTACCAGATCATGACAGTACTGGAAGCCAAAAGTACTAATGATTCTCAATAGAGGGAAAAAAGAAGTTCTGAGACCATTTTTTTTTCTCTGCACTGTGTTTTGCCTTTTTTTTCCCCTAGACATTTGGGTGGTTCAGGACACAGGTGTGGACATGGACATTCAGGGTCTGTGCTCTTCAATGGATAATCTCGTTATAAATGTACAAAAGATTCAAGATTTGGTGGTTCAGAAGCCTATGTTAGAACCAAGAATTCCTATTCCTGATTTGTTTTATGGTGATAGAGCCAAGTTTGTGAATTTCAAAAATAATTGCAAACTGTTTCTGGCCTTGAAACCTCTCTCCTCTGGTGACCCAGTTCAACAAGTGAGAATTATTATTTCTTTTTTGCGTGGCGACCCTCAAGACTGGGCATTTTCCCTTGCGCCAGGAGATCCTGCATTGAGCAATGTTGATGCGTTTTTCCTGGCGCTCGGATTGCTGTACGATGAGCCTAATTCAGTGGATCAGGCAGAGAAAAATTTGCTGGCTCTGTGTCAGGGTCAGGATGAGATAGAGGTATATTGTCAGAAATTTAGAAAGTGGTCCGTACTCACTCAATGGAATGAAGGTGCGCTCGCAGCTATTTTCAGAAAAGGTCTCTCTGAAGCCCTTAAGGATGTCATGGTGGGATTTCCTATGCCTGCTGGTCTGAATGAGTCTATGTTTTTGGCCATTCAGATCGGTCGACGCTTGCGTGAGCGTAAATCTGTGCACCATTTGGCGGTATTACCTGAGCTTAAACCTGAGCCTATGCAGTGCGATAGGACTTTGACCAGAGTTGAACGGCAAGAACACAGACGTCTGAATGGGCTGTGTTTCTACTGTGGTGATTCCACTCATGCTATCTCTGATTGTCCTAAGCGCACTAAGCGGTTCGCTAGATCTGCCACCATTGGTACGGTACAGTCAAAATTTCTTCTGTCCGTTACCTTGATCTGCTCCTTGTCATCGTATTCTGTCATGGCATTTGTTGATTCAGGCGCTGCCCTGAATTTGATGGACTTGGAGTATGCTAGGCGTTGTGGGTTTTTCTTGGAGCCCTTGCAGTGTCCTATTCCATTGAGAGGAATTGATGCTACGCCTTTGGCCAAGAATAAGCCTCAGTACTGGACCCAGCTGACCATGTGCATGGCTCCTGCACATCAGGAGGTTATTCGCTTTCTGGTGTTGCATAATCTGCATGATGTGGTCGTGTTGGGGTTGCCATGGCTACAAGTCCATAATCCAGTATTAGATTGGAAATCCATGTCTGTGTCCAGCTGGGGTTGTCAGGGGGTACACGGTGATGTCCCTTTTCTGACTATTTCGTCATCCACCCCTTCTGAGGTTCCAGAGTTCTTGTCTGATTACCAGGATGTATTTGATGAGCCCAAGTCCGATACCCTACCTCCGCATAGGGATTGTGATTGTGCTATCGATTTGATTCCTCGTAGTAAATTCCCAAAAGGTTGACTGTTTAATTTATCTGTGCCTGAGCACGCCGCTATGCGGAGTTATGTGAAGGAGTCCTTGGAGAAGGGGCATATTCGCCCGTCATCGTCGCCATTAGGAGCAGGGTTCTTTTTTGTAGCCAAGAAAGATGGTTCACTGAGACCTTGTATAGATTACCGCCTTCTAAATAAGATCACGGTTAAATTTCAGTACCCCTTGCCGTTGTTATCTGATTTGTTTGCTCGGATTAAGGGGGCTAGTTGGTTCACCAAGATAGATCTTCGTAGTGCGTATAATCTTGTGCGTATTAAGCGAGGCGATGAATGGAAAACTGCATTTAATACGCCCGAGGGCCAATTTGAGTATCTAGTAATGCCATTCGGACTTGCCAATGCTCCATCAGTGTTTCAGTCCTTTATGCATGACATCTTCCGAGAGTACCTGGATAAATTCCTGATTGTGTACTTGGATGACATTTTGATCTTTTCGGATGATTGGGAGTCTCATGTGAAGCAGGTCAGAACGGTGTTCCAGGTCCTGCGTGCTAATTCTTTGTTTGTGAAGAGATCAAAGTGTCTCTTTGGTGTTCAGAAGGTTTCATTTTTGGGGTTCATCTTTTCCCCTTCTACTATCAAGATGGACCCTGTTAAGGTCCAAGCCATCCATGATTGGACTCAGCCGACATCTCTGAAAAGTCTGCAAAAGTTTCTGGGCTTTGCTAATTTTTATCGTCGCTTCATCTGCAATTTTTCTAGTGTTGCTAAACCATTGACCGATTTAACCAAGAAGGGTGCTGATGTGGTCAATTGGTCTTCTGCTGCTGTGGAAGCTTTTCAAGAGTTGAAGCGTCGTTTTTCTTCTGCCCCTCTGTTGTGTCAACCAGATGTTTCGCTTCCGTTCCAGGTCGAGGTTGATGCTTCTGAGATTGGAGCAGGGGCTGTTTTGTCGCAGAGAAGTTCTGATTGCTCGGTGATGAAGCCATGCGCCTTCTTTTCCAGGAAGTTTTTGCCTGCTGAGCGAAATTATGATGTGGGTAATCGAGAGTTGCTGGCCATGAAGTGGGCATTCGAGGAGTGGCGTCATTGGCTTGAAGGAGCTAAGCATCGTGTGGTGGTCTTGACTGATCATAAGAACTTGACTTATCTCGAGTCTGCCAAGCGGTTGAATCCTAGACAGGCTCGTTGGTCGCTGTTTTTTGCCCGTTTTGACTTTGTGATTTCGTACCTTCCGGGCTCTAAAAATGTGAAGGCGGATGCTCTGTCTAGGAGTTTTGTGCCCGACTCTCCGGGTTTATCTGAGCCGGCGGGTATCCTCAAAGAGGGAGTAATTGTGTCTGCCATCTCCCCTGATTTGCGGCGGGTGCTGCAAAAATTTCAGGCTAATAAACCTGATCGTTGCCCAGCGGAGAAACTGTTTGTCCCTGATAGGTGGACGAATAAAGTTATCTCTGAGGTTCATTGTTCGGTGTTGGCTGGTCATCCTGGAATCTTTGGTACCAGAGAGTTAGTGGCTAGATCCTTTTGGTGGCCATCTCTTTCGCGGGATGTGCGTACTTTTGTGCAGTCCTGTGGGATTTGTGCTCGGGCTAAGCCCTGCTGTTCTCGTGCCAGTGGGTTGCTTTTGCCCTTGCCGGTCCCGAAGAGGCCTTGGACACATATCTCTATGGATTTTATTTCAGATCTTCCCATCTCTCAAAAGATGTCAGTCATTTGGGTGGTCTGTGATCGCTTCTCTAAGATGGTCCATTTGGTACCCTTGTCTAAATTACCTTCCTCCTCTGATTTGGTGCCATTGTTCTTCCAGCATGTGGTTCGTTTGCATGGCATTCCAGAGAATATCGTTTCTGACAGAGGTTCCCAGTTTGTTTCGAGGTTTTGGCGAGCCTTTTGTGGTAGGATGGGTATTGACTTGTCTTTTTCCTCGGCTTTCCATCCTCAGACTAATGGCCAGACCGAACGAACCAATCAGACCTTGGAAACATATCTGAGATGCTTTGTTTCTGCTGATCAGGATGACTGGGTGTCCTTTTTGCCTTTGGCTGAGTTCGCTCTTAATAATCGGGCCAGCTCGGCTACCTTGGTTTCGCCGTTTTTCTGCAACTCTGGGTTCCATCCTCGTTTCTCTTCAGGGCAGGTTGAGTCTTCGGACTGTCCTGGTGTGGATACTGTGGTGGACAGGTTGCAGCAGATTTGGACTCATGTAGTGGACAATTTGACCTTGTCCCAGGAGAAGGCTCAACGTTTCGCTAATCGCAGACGCTGTGTGGGTCCCCGACTTCGTGTTGGGGATTTGGTTTGGTTGTCTTCTCGTCATATTCCTATGAAGGTTTCCTCTCCTAAGTTTAAACCTCGTTTCATTGGTCCGTATAGGATTTCTGAGGTTCTTAATCCTGTGTCTTTTCGTCTGACCCTTCCAGATTCTTTTTCCATACATAACGTATTCCATAGGTCATTGTTGCGGAGATACGTGGCACCTATGGTTCTGTTGATCCTCCTGCCCCGGTTTTGGTGGAGGGGGAGTTGGAGTATATTGTGGAGAAGATTTTGGATTCTCGTGTTTCAAGACGGAAACTCCAGTATCTGGTTAAGTGGAAGGGTTATGCTCAGGAAGATAATTCCTGGGTTTTTGCCTCTGATGTCCATGCTCCCGATCTTGTTCGTGCCTTTCATATGGCTCATCCTGGTCGTCCTGGGGGCTCTGGTGAGGGTTCGGTGACCCCTCCTCAAGGGTGGGGTACTGTTGTGAATTCTGTGGCAGAGCTCCCTCCTGTGGTCACAAGTGATACTTCGGCTGATTCTCTCTGTGAGCTTCCGTTGGTGGAGGAAAGTGGTACTGCGGCTTCTGAGTTTCCTTCCTCAGGTGATGTGGTGAAGTCGTTAGGTGCTGCTCTATTTAACTACACCTAGTGCTTTGATCCTGGCTTCCAGTCAATGTTCTAGTATTGGACCTGTTTCCTCCTGGATCGTTCCTGTGGCCTGCTGCTCTGCATAGCTAAGTTCCGCTTTTGCTTTTTGTTTGCTTTTTTTTTTCTGTCCAGCTTGCTTATTTGTTTTCTCGTGCTTGCTGGAAGCTCTGGGACGCAGAGGGTGTACCTCCGTGCCGTTAGTTCGGTACGGAGGGTCTTTTTGCCCCCTTTGCGTGGTTGTTTGTAGGGTTTTGTGTTGACCGCAAAGTTACCTTTCCTATCCTCGCTCTGTTCAGAAAGTCGGGCCTCACTTTGCTAAATCTATTTCATCTCTACGTTTGTCTTTTCATCTTAACTCACAGTCATTATATGTGGGGGCTGCCTTTCCCTTTGGGGTATTTCTCTGAGGCAAGGTAGGCTTATTTTCTATCTTCAGGCTAGCTAGTTTCTCAGGCTGTGCCGAGTTGCATAGGGAGTGTTAGGCGCAATCCACGGTTGCCTCTAGTTGTGTTGGAGAGGATTAGGGATTGCGGTCAGCAGAGTTTCCACGTCTCAGAGCTCGTTCTATGTTTTTGGGTTATTGTCAGGTCACTGTATGTGCTCTGACTCCTATGTCCATTGTGGTACTGAATTACCAGATCATGACAGGGCGGGTCTTGCTGTTCGCGCCGTTTTCTCGATCTCCTCCCATGACACGCCCTCCTTCTTCTCCTGCGCTCCTCGTGGCACGGCAATGGCGGCGGTTTTGGCGGGAATCATGCGTCAATAGCAATACACAATCTTTGCAATAAATCTCAGTCCAACACATTTCAATCACAGTTCCAAGGCACACATGACCCAATTCTTCAGGCTTAAGTACGATCCTGTTCGTGACGCCAAGTTGGATCGCCCCCCGACACAGGGCCACGGGTTCTCGGTACCGGGCCTCTCTGGTTCGGTGCTGAGGCTGTCACGGTGGCTAGGCCCAGTCCGTGACCCTGCTAAGGGGCGTCCAATGAAGGTGGTGGTACAGTCTGTCAGGGGTTCGTGACGCCACTATGGTGTTCGGTCAGGGTGACCGACGCTGCTGTGGGGTCCGCTGGGGTGATGGAATGGCAGCTGGATGGTATAACTTCCCACAGGTGAAGTGTGTCCCCAGGGCTTCCCAGTAGGGTGGATAGTGATGGTGTGAGGTGCAGGCAATAACGAGGACACAGGGTTGCAGTCTCTTTACCTCTTTACTGTAGACTTCAGGATCCTCAATCCAGAGTACGTTTAACAGGGCTATCAGAGACCAGCCGGTCCGATGGGCACATCCAGAGTTTCCTTCACAGATGGAAATCGTTGCCTACCACTAGCGCCTGTGTGTAGTAGTCCTACCCTGCTGAGCACTCGGAATAGTCCTCACAACTGCTGTTCTCGTTCGTTCGTTCGTTCGTTCTCTACAGCTCTCTCTCTCTCTTCAGTTCCAGATGTTACTAGTTTCTCGTCCCCCAGTATGTTCTGGCTAGGACGCACCCTTATGATGGGAAGGCTTGGAGGTCTTCCGGGATCCTAGAGACGTCCCTCTCCCAATGTTGCCCCCTATGTCTTCTTAGGAAATTTAAGGTAGACAGCCAACCTATAATTAACTGTCCGGCGGAGTTTGAAGTAAGGCCTGAAGTCAGTTACTCCTACGGTGTTCCGGCCACCGACTACACGCCTCAGTAAGATGTTGCCTCTCTCTCTCGGCACGACTCTTACTGGCTCTCCTTTGTGCTTGATCTCGTTTACACTGTTCCACAATATCCTTCCCTTCGTGTCTCTCTCCTGGATACCGCCGCAGGGTGTGCAGGCGCGGTTCCGTTACATTCTGTTCTGTTCACTAGGCACCTGCCAGGTTCCCACGCCTGACAGGGACCCCCCTGTGCCTTCTCCCTGCAACACCCCCTGCCACGGGATGTTGCCTGGTTCCAACCCAGTCAGCTTCTGACTAACTTCCTCCCCAGTCCTTAGTTTTACCAGTGTGAGGAGTGGCCCAATAAATAAAGCCTTTTTCTCCCCCTAGTGGCCGGAGTGTGAAGTGTAATATGTTCTGGTGATACCTGGTCAGGAGAACTCCTTAGTGCCATCAGACGTACCGCCACTCTCCTTAGCGGCAGAGTGCCATACTGCAACGACCATGTCTCTGGGGCGCTGCAGACCGACGCTGCTTTAAGTGGTCCAATGGGGTGATGTTATGGCAGTTAGATGGTATACCTTCCCACAGGTGAAGTATGTCCCCATGGCTTCCCGATGTGTAGATGTTGGATGATGAGAGGCGCAGTGAAGAACGAGGACACAAGGTTGCAGTCTCTTTACCTTTACTGAAGACTTCAGCATCCACAGTCCAGGGCACCAGATCACAGGGCAGGCAGAGTCCGGCCGGTTTGGAGGCAAGTCCAGAGTCCCCTTGTCCAGGTGGAAATCAGTAGCATTTCCTTGCGCTGCAGTGTTGTAGTTCCTTACTGCCTAAGGCTTCTCATAAGGTCCTCACAGATGTAATGTCTCTCTCTCTGTCCCCATATAAGATAGGACAAACCTGTATGACTGGTGAATTGAGGCTGTTTATAGGGACTCTAGCACGCCCCCGCCTCCATGGGTTGCTACCGTGCCTCCTGGGTGTAGGGTGGACAAGTAACTTGCAATTAGCCGTCCTGCCGGTCTCTGGAGCAAAGCATAAAGGTCCTTATTCCCTCGGTGTTCTGGCTACCGGGCTTCTGCGCCTCAGAAGGAGGCAGCCTGTGCAGGGCTGGTCCCATTCTGGTATCCTCTCCTTTGCTAAGACTTCCTTCATGCTCTCTGCAATACAGTTCTGCCTTCTGTGTATCTCCTTCTGGGAGCTGCAGCTCTGAGGGCATGCACAGCTCCGTGTCCTTTCTCCTTCATTCGCTGACAAGATCCCACCCGTCAGGGACCAACTAACTGAGCTGAGCTCAGCCAGCAACTGACTAACTTTCCCTACAGTCGACCAGTTTTACCTATGTGGGGAGTGACCTAATAAATAGGAGCATAAGCTCTCCCTGGTGGCCTGGAGTGTGAAATGTGTTGCATGTTTGTGATACCTGGATGCAGTTATCTTTCTTTGCCTCCAAACGTAGCATCACTCTCCCCGAGAGGAAAGCAATACCACTGCGACAACCAGGGCCCTGGGGTGCCGCATTTTCATCCTTTCACTTGCCACTAACACAACATGGACACTGACCCTTGCCCTTCATCATGCCCTTCTTTAATATGTCACCCTCAGCGTGTGTGCATGCCCACCTCAACAGGGTCCTGGATGCATCTCCTCCGGCCTCCGTAAGTGCCCGACGAGTAATTGATGTCATGAGGGATTTCCCTCTACCCGTCCGGTCACGTGAGAGGCTGTTTGGGAATGTGTCCAATAGGACCTGTCACGTGGTGCGCATGCGCCGTGTATTAAGCTGTATATTATGCATGGTGTCTAGGACCTTTGTGCAGGTGCGCATGCGCCGCTTGCGGCTCTAATTATTGCAAACAGCTGTGCTTCCAGCTTATATGTACCTTTGAAATGCACACAGTTACAGCCCCCCGAGGAAGCCCACAGGAAACGCGCGTTGGGGCTGCCATGGGACGCACACTGACAGATACCTACATGGGTGAGTCCAGTCATCCTTAAAGGCATACCTTCTTATACTGTGTAGTGAGTTTGCTGGTTAGAATGAGAGTCGAGGAACATCTCATGCCTCGTGTACATATGGATGAGCATTTTTTGGATTAAGTGCAATACATTTTTTGCATTATGCACTTTACTATAATTCTTGCTACCACAACACTTGTTATGGAGTGTGCAGTTGCGGCTTGTTGGCCATCCTTCTCTGTTACTACAGTAGTTGTGTCCTCCCACACATGAGTTTTTGTATGTGCCTTGTCTGTTTCTCTTTACTCAGCTTCCTATGTTAAGTTTTTATATATGTTAATAAAGTTTTTGGCATTTTCTAAAAAGATTTTGTTTGGACTTCTACTCCGTTTTTCTGTGTAGAATATATGTGTCTGTATAATCTAGATTTGGTCTATGACATTGGCACATGGCCATTTTGGATATTTTTGATGTGTATCAGTGGGTTTTATATTTAATAGAATGCCAATTGGTAGTTCAAGAATGAAAGAAAAGACCAGGTACTGGTGCAGCAGGGTGATGGCATATGGCATGCAGGGTAATGGCGCTGGTGATATTCTGATACATTCAGCTTTCGTTTCTATAGCTGGCTTGCTGCTCTATTTAGTAAATTAGTTGTGACTGTATGGCAAAGTATAAGGTGAAATGCTGTATAACTGATCAGTGCTTAGCCCTTTCTTTTCAACCTTAACAAAGATCTGTCTTTTCCATCTAGAGACCCCATGTGGCAAGTGCCTCACATCCTATTATGTGCTATAACAAGCTGAATTATATATATAGAAGGTGTTTGTTGCAGCTGTAAAAATAAAAAAGAACACTTACCTTCATACAGAAACCTATGTCAAAATTTGGGGAATTCAATAGACCTGGTGAATTTGAAATTGGTTTCATGCGAATCACCAAAATTGTCCACTGCCTTGGGCAGTTTAGAAGGCGAGTTCCTCTCCCCAGGCAGCCGATATATCACGTAACATGTCACATGATCCCCTCTGAAAGATCATGTGATAGGTCATGCTAGTAACACACAGGTGCTCTGGTACACATCCGTACATGGAAAATGACAGATAGCAGCGTGCTGTGCACATTTTTCCCTTATGAACAGCATTATACCTAACAGCCCAATGCAAAATAGAGCAGGGGTGAGATTAATTTTCCCAAGGGGCCAGACTATTGTGGATGCCGATCCAATTATTCTGAAATGAATTCTGCTCAATATTAACCCCTTTACCCCCAAGGGTGGTTTGCACGTTATGGACCGGGCCAATTTTTACAATTCTGACCACTGTCGCTTTATGAGGTTATAACTCTGGAACGCTTCAACGGATCCTAGTGATTCTGACACTGTTTTCTCGTGACAAATTGTACTTCATGATAGTGGTAAAATTTCTTTGATATTACCTGCGTTTATTTGTGAAAAAAATGGAAATTTGGCGAAAATTTTGAAAATTTCGCAATTTTCCAACTTTTAATTTTTATGCAATTAAATCACAGAGATATCTCACACAAAATACTTAATAAGTAACATTTCCCACATGTCTACTTTACATCAGCACAATTTTGGAACCAAATTTTTTTTTGTTAGGTAGTTATAAGGGTTAAAAGTTGACCAGCAATTTCTCATTTTTACAACACCATTTTATTTTAGGGACCACATCTCATTTGAAGTCATTTTGAGGGGTATATATGATAGAAAATACCCAAGTGTGACACCATTCTAAAAACTGCACCCCTCAAGGTTCTCAAAACCACATTCAAGAAGTTTATTAATCCTTCAGGTGCTTCACATTAATTTTTGGAATGTTTAAATAAAAATTAACATTTAACTTTTTTTCACAAAAAATTTACTTCAGCTCCAATTTGTTTTATTTTACCAAAGGTAACAGGAGAAAATGGACCCCAAACGTTGTTGTACAATTTGTCCTGAGTACGCTGATACCCCATATGTGGGGGTTAACCACAGTTTGGGCGCATGGCAGAGCTCGGAAGGGAAGGAGCGCCATTTGACTTTTCAATGCAAAATTGACTGGAATTGAGATGGGACGCCATGTTGCGTTTGGAGAGCCACTGATGTGCCTAAACATTTAAACCCCCCATAAGTGACACCATTTTGGAAAGTAGACCCCATAAGGAACTTATCTAGAGGTGTGGTGAGCACTTTGACCCACCAAGTGCTTCACAGAAGTTTATAATGCAGAACCGTAAAAATAAAAAATCTTTTTTTTTCACAAAAATTATCTTTTCGCCCCCAATTTTTTATTTTTCCAATGGTAAGAGAAGAAATTGGACCACAAAAGTTGTTGCACAATTTGTCCTGAGTACTCTGATACCCCATATGTGGGGGTAAACCACTGTTTGAGAGCATGGGAGAGCTCGGAAGGGAAGGAGCGCTGTTTGACCTTTCAATGCAAAATTGACAGGAATTGAGATGGGACGCCATGTTGCGTTTGGAGAGCCACTGATGTGCCTAAACATTGAAACCCCCCACAAGTGACACCATTTTGGAAAGTAGACCCCCTAAGGAACTTATCTAGAGGTGTGGTGAGCACTTTGACCCACCAAGTGCTTCACAGAAGTTTATAATGCAGAACCGTAAAAATAAAAAATCATTTTTTTTCACAAAAATTATCTTTTCGCCCCCAATTTTTTATTTTCCCAATGATAAGAGAAGAAATTGGACCACAAAAGTTGTTGCACAATTTGTCCTGAGTACTCTGATACCCCATATGTGGGGGTAAACCATTGTTTGGGCGCATGGGAGAGCTCGGAAGGGAAGGAGCGCCGTTTGACCTTTCAATGCAAAATTGACAGGAATTGAGATGGGACGCCATGATGCGTTTGGAGAGCCACTGATGTGCCTAAACATTGAAACCCCCCACAAGTGACACCATTTTGAAAAGTAGACCCCCTAAGGAACTTATCTAGATGTGTGGTGAGCACTTTGACCCAATAAGAGCTTCACAGAAGTTTATAATGCAGAGCCGTAAAAATAAAACAAAAATTTTTTCCCACAAAAATAATTTTTTAGCCCCCAGTTTTGTATTTTCCCGAGGGTAACAGGAGAAATTGGACAACAAAAGTTGTTGTGCAATTTGTCCTGAGTGCGCTGATACCCTATATGTGGGGGAGAACCAGCGTTTGGGCGCATGGGAGGGCTCGGAAGGGAAGGAGTGCCATTTGGAATACAGACTTAGATGGAATGGTCTGCAGGCGTCACATTGTGTTTGCAGAGCCCCTAATGTACCTAAACAGTAGAAACCCCCCACAAGTGGCCCCATATTGGAAACTAGACCCCCCAAGGAACTTATCTAGATGTGTTGTGAGAACTTTGAGCCCCCAAGTATTTCACTACAGTTTATAATGCAGAGCCGTGAAAATAAAAAAAAAAATTTCCCCTCAAAATTATTTTTTAGCCCCCAGTTTTGTATTTTCTCGAGGGTAAAAGGAGAAATTGGACCCCAAAAGTTGTTGTCCAATTTGTCCTGAGTGCATTGATACCCCATATGTGGGGGGGAACCAGCGTTTGGGCGCATGGGAGGGCTCGGAAGGGAAGGAGCGCCATTTGGAATGCAGACTTAGATGGAATGGTCTGCAGGCGTCACATTGCGTTTGCAGAGCTCCTAATATACCTAAACAGTAGAAAACCCCACAAGTGACCCCATATTGGAAACTAGACCCCCCCACGAACTTATCTAGATGTGTTGTGAGAACTTTGAGCCCCCAAGTGTTTCACTACAGTTTATAACGCAGAGCCGTGAAAATAAAAAATCTCTTTTTTTCCCACAAAAATTATTTTTTAGCCCCCAGTTTTGTATTTTCCCAAGGGTAACAGGAGAAATGGGACCCCAAAAGTTGTTGTCCAATTTGTCCTGAGTACGCTGATACCCCATATGTTGGGGTAAACTCCTGTTTGGGCACACGGGAGAGCTCGGAAGGGAAGGAGCACTGTTTTACTTTTTCAATGCAGAATTGGATGGAATTGAGATCGGTCGCCATGTCGCGTTTGGAGAGCCCCTGATGTGTCTAAACAGTGGAAACCCCCAATTATAACTGAAACCCTAATCCAAACACACCCCTAACCCTAATCCCAACAGTAACCCTAACCACACCTCTAACCCAGACACACCCCTAATCCTAATCCCAACCGTAAATGTAATCCAAACCCTAACCCTAACTTTAGCCCCAACCCTAACTGTAGCCTTAACCCTAACCCTAGCCCCAACCCTAGCCCTAACCCTAGCCCTAACCCTAGCCCCAACCCTAACCCTAGCCCTAACCCTAGCCCTAACCCTAACCCCAGCGCCCTAGCCCTAACACTAGCCCTAACCCTAGCCCTAACCCTAGCCCTAACCCTAACCCTAACCCTAGCCCTAACCCTAACCCTAGCCCTAACCCTAATGGGAAAATGGAAATAAATACATTTTTTAAATTTTTTAATTTTTCCCTAACTAAGGGGGTGATGAAGGGGGGTTTGATTTACTTTTATAGCGGGTTTTTTAGCAGATTTTTATGATTGGCAGCCATCACACACTGAAATACGCTTTTTATTGCAAAAAATATTTTTTGCGTTACCACATTTTGAGAGCTATAATTTTTCCATATTTGAGTCCACAGAGTCATGTGAGGTCTTGTTTTTTGCGGGACGAGTTGACATTTTTATTGGTAACATTTTCGGGCACGTGACATTTTTTGATCGCTTTTTATTCCGATTTTTGTGAGGCAGAATGACCAAAAACCAGCTATTCATGAATTTCTTTTGGGGGAGGCGTTTATACCGTTCCGCGTTTGGTAAAATTGATAAAGCAGTTTTATTCTGCGCGTCAGTACGATTACAGCGACACCTCATTTATATCATTTTTTTATGTTTTGGCGCTTTTATACGATAAAAACTATTTTATAGAAAAAATAATTATTTTTGCATCGCTTTATTCTGAGGACTATAACTTTTTTATTTTTTTGCTGATGTTGCTGTATGGTGGCTCGTTTTTTGCGGGACAAGATGATGCTTTCAGCGGTACCATGGTTATTTATATCCGTCTTTTTGATCGCGTGTTATTCCACTTTTTGTTTGGCGGTACGATAATAAAGTGTTTTTTTTTTGCCTCGTTTTTTTTTTTTTTTCTTACGGTGTTTACTGAAGGGGTTAACTAGTGGGACAGCTTTATAGGTCGGGTTGTTACGGACGCGACGATACTAAATATGTGTACTTTTATTGTTTTTTTTTATTTAGATAAAGAAATGTATTTATGGAAATCATATATATATATTTTTTTCATTATTTAGGATTTTTTTTTTTTTTTACACACTTGGAAATTTTTTTTTTAACTTTTTTACTTTGTCCCAGGGGGGGACAATACAGATCGGTGATCTGCCAGTTTGCACAGCACTCTGACAGATCACCGATCTGTCAAACAGCGCGGCAGCGTTACCAAGTGCCTGCTCTGAGCAGGCACTTGGTAAGCCACCTCCCTCCCTGCAGGACCCGGATCCGCGGCCATCTTGGATCCGGGACTTGCTGCAGGGAGGAGGTAAGAGACCCCCGGAGCAACGCGATGTGATCGCGTTGCTGCGGGGGTCTCAGGGAAGCCCGCAGGGAGCCCCCTCCCTGCGCGATGCTTCCCTGCACCGCCGGCACATCGCGATCATCTTTGATCGCGGTGTGCCGGGGGTTAATGTGCCGGGGGCGGTCCGTGACCGCTCTTGGCACATAGTGCCGGATGTCAGCTGCAATAAGCAGCTGACTCCCGGCCGCGATCGGCCGCGCTCCCCCCGTGAGCGCGGCCGATCACGCTGGACGTAATATTCCGTCCTTGGGAATTAAGGCCCACCCCACATGGACGGAATATTACGTCCAATGGCAGAAAGGGGTTAATATAATATAAAAAATAATATTTGTATGACTTATCCCCTTTACCCTCCAAGGTGGTTTGCACATTAATGACCAAGCCAATTTTTACAATTCTGACCAATGTGTGACGCCAAGGCAAGCGGAATGGGGATAGTGAACCCACTGGACCACAGAGTATACTGTGTAAGCTGAAACCTTGGAACCAGCCGGACAAGGACGTAAGATAAATTGCACAACTTTATTGGCAACCTTAAACAAATAGGCCCACAGGGAAAACCCCCTGGACCGAGACACCGAATTCCTCTGAAGGAGCACCGGCGAGCGAACCCCTATACAGGGACTGTGCCAATACAACTAAGGAGACTCAAGTGAAACGGTTCCAAGACCAGAGGATCAAACCCGAGAGGGATAGAGACACACCAGAGAAGCCAGCCAAAATCCTATGCATAAGTCGGGGAGCATTAATATTCTCTCCAGGTTCCCAAGACCTCTCCTTAGGACCAAATCCCTTCCATTCGACCAAAAACAATGTCTTGTTTCCTCTCCGTTTCATGTCAAGTATGGCCATGACCTCGAAGACATCGCCAGCAGAGACAGGAAAAGGAAGGGTACCAGAATCCGGCAAGTAGCATCCAAGGACCACAGGTTTAAGGAGAGAGACATGAAAAGAGTTGTCGATCCCCAGAGAGGAAGGCAACTTCAGCCGGTAGTATACCTCAATGGTTCTCTGAAGTACTTTAAATGGACCGACAAACCGGGGAGCAAACTTGTAGGAGGGAACCTTGAGGCGAATATGCTTAGAAGAGAACCATACCCTGTCTCCAGGTTGGAATGGACGGGTATCCAGATGTTTCTTTTCTGCATGGTCTTTCATCCACATGGATGCCTGTTCCAAGGAAGCCTTGGTCTTCGACCAGATCCTGGAGAAATCCCTAGCCAGATCCTTGGCTGCTGGATTACTGGAAGGGGTGTTCAAGGGAGTCGGAGTCCTAGGATGCCACCCATAAACAATGAAAAATGGGGATTTGGAAGAAGACTCACTGATATGGTTATTGTAGGTGTTCGTTGACAAAGTGCCGCAGGTGGTTGGTGAGTATCTGATTCACTCGTTCCACCTGGCCATTGGATTGCGGGTGATAGGCTGAGGAGAAATCCAGAGAGACATCCCGCTGCTTTCAGAGGGATCACCAGAACAGGGACATGAACTACACTCCCCTGTCAGACAAAATATGAATAAGTAAACCATGGAGACAACGAACATGTTGAACAAACAACTCCACCAACCTGGGTACAGAGGGAACACCGGACAAAGGGATGAAGTGACCCATCTTGGAGAATCCACAACCCATATCACGGTACAGCCAGAAGACATTGGCAAATTGGTGATGACGTCCATAGCGATATGCCTCCAGGGGGCAGATGGCATGGGAAGAGGCAGAAGATGACCAATGGAAAGCATTTTGGGAGTCTTATTGCAAACACATGAGGGACAGTCGGCAACAAAATCGCAGACATCTAGACGCATCTTGGGCCACCAGTAGTGCTGCGAAATCAGCTGCATGGTCTTTCTCAAGCAAGTTTAGAAGAATGCCCCCACAGCAGTATATTTCTCCTGTCCAGAACAGAAATGAACGTCTGGACTGGTGCAACGGTGATCATTCTAGACCAGTGTTTCCCAAACTCCAGTCCTCACGGACCCCACGGGTCATGTTTTCAGGATTTCCATAGTGTTGCACAGGTGAAACAATTCCTGATGCCTTGATGATACTTCCACTACTTGAGCAATACTAAGGAAATCCTGAAAACATCACCCGTGGGGTCCGTGAGGACTGGAGTTTGGGAAACACTGTTCTAGACGAATCAATGATGTGGCGGGGTTCTTCCTCCTGGTCATCATAGATAAAAGACCTGGACAAAGCATCCGGCTTGATGTTCTTCTCAGCTGGACGGAAGTGGAGATGGAACTCAAACCGGCGAAGAATAGTGACCATCAAGCCTGACGAGGATTAAGCCTCTGAGCCGATTAAAGTTAGGCCAAGTTTTTATGATCGGTGTAGATAATGACCAGATGAACTGCACCCTCCAAGAGATAATGCCATTCCTCCAAGGCCAACTTGATGGCCAACAATTCTCTATCACCAATGGAATAGTTGCGTTGACAGGGCGTGAACGCTTTAGAGAAGAATCCACATGTTACTATCCTTCCGGAAGAAAGCTTCTGCATGAGTACGGCTCTGGAGGAGGAAGCATCCACCTCCACGGAGAACTGCTTATTGACCATTGGTCTATGGAGAGCTGGGGCAGTAGAGAAGGATTGTTTGAGGGACAAAAAGGAAGAGTCAGCCTCTGGAAGCCACTCTTTAGGATTAGATCCTTTTCGAGTCAGAGCGGTGAGTGGTTTTGTCAGATCCAAGAAGTGCGGGATAGTCTGCCGGTAGTAATTGGCAAACCCTAGGAAACGCTAAATGGCTTTGACTCCAATGGTTCTCAGGATCCATTTCAAGACCTGTGTCAGAGATGATGTAACCCAGAAAGGGTAGAGAGCTCTGCTCAAAGAGGCACTTCTCAAACTTGGCATAAAGACGATTCTCCCTCAGTCATAGAAGGACCTGCAGGATATTTCTTCTATGAGTAGAGAGATCCAGAGAGAACACCAAGATTTCATCCAGATAGACCACTACACAGACACAGAGAAGGTCACGGAAAACATCAATTACAAATTCCTGAAATACTGCTGGCGCATTACTTACCCAAAAGACATTAGCCGGTATTCGTAGTGACCATCACGAGTGTTGAAGGTGGTTTTCCACTCATCCCCGAAATGGATCGTCACAATAATGTAGGCTCCTCGGAGGTCCAACTTGGTGAAGATTCTTGATCCATGAAGGCGATAGAAAAAAAGCTCTGGAATAAGAGACAGAGGATACTTATTCTTTACAGTGATGGCATTAAGACCTCGATAGTCAATACATGGATGCAAAGATCCATCCTTCTTCTTCAGCTGAGGATGATTTCTGAATGAACCCTTGAGCCAGATTCTGTTTGATGCAATCAGACATAGCTTGAGTCTCGACAGGCGACAGCGGGTAAATCTGGCCTCTGGGAGGAGTAGAACCTGGATTGAGAACGATAGGGCAGTCATACGGCCTGTGTGGTAGTAGGTTCTCCGCCTCATGCTTGTTGAACACATCCGCAAAGGACCAGTAGGCCACAGGTAACCCAGGTAGGGCTGGAGGAGGTCACGGGGTGTATCTTAGTTGCACAGGTGTGAGAGAGTGATGATGACACGACTGACCCCAAAGAAGAAAGTCTCCTGTCCGCCAATCCAGAACTGGTTCGTGGATGTGAAGCCAGGGAACATTCGTTGATAAAAGGGTTTAAGGGGAGGGGGCAATAAATTGAAGGATTGGCTCCAGGATGGGACTGGACACATTGGGAGTAGACAACATATTAGCAGTTGAACTGTGAAGGTGGTAGGACCATTTTTGTGCGACATTTCTTGCTCCGGGTCTTCATTTTTCGGTGCGACACCAAGTCACTAGTGGGAGTCTTTCTGTGTTTCTTTGTTGGATGAGTAGGAGTTTTGGCCTCTGTATCAGTATGCTGGCGTGGTGCTGCACTCTGGGGCGTGGTGGATGCTGCTTGCTGCAGGGATGCTGCACTCTGGAAAGTGGTGGATGCTGCTTGCTGCAGGGGTGCTGCACTCTGGAGCATGGTGGATGCTGCTTGCTGCAGGGGTGCTGCACTCTGGAGCGTGGTGTAGCTGTGAACTGGGGGAACAGGCCAGTGATGCTGTGCTTGTTGATGTAAAAACTGGTCTGCGGCTGATAGCTTCTGGACTGCTGCTGTAATGCCTGACTGTAAGCAGCCTGGCAGGCCTGCATAACGTTCAACTGGAGTTCAGGCATAAGGTTTTCCAACACGCCCCTCTATTGCTGAAAAAAAATGTCTC
The DNA here is from genome assembly GCF_032444005.1 of Ranitomeya imitator. Taxonomy (NCBI): domain Eukaryota; kingdom Metazoa; phylum Chordata; class Amphibia; order Anura; family Dendrobatidae; genus Ranitomeya; species Ranitomeya imitator. The sequence goes on from NC_091286.1 coordinate 200,621,922, forward strand.
GCCGGTCTCTTAAGGTCGGCTTCCAGATGGTCAAGGCATCTATGGACATCCTGGAAATGTGTGTTCACCTAAGTGAACCTACTGTCCAGTCTATCTCCAATCACCTTCATCCCATCCTGGAAGATCGAGCTTTAGTGAATAAACTCGTGCATGACTGACCTTTCCCAGGCCCTCTGCCGCTGACAAGAAGTCCCAACAAAAGCAGTGGCAGAGGGCTGGGAGAGGAGAAAACCTGATGGACCGACTGCCTGTTCCTCAGCCTGTGAACTCCACACTGATGAGGGGCAAATACCCCAAAACAGCTGTCTGTGGATGGATACCATGTTTTGGCATATGTGGTTTTCCTTTTTGGATGCTGCCCTTCCTGTGGTTGTTCCTCCCCGGTGAAAGACCTGGCTATTTATTGCTTGCGTTGAGAAACACGCGATGGTGTCTCCGCGGCTTTTTTACATGCATGTCCATTTTGCAAGCCTGCGAGAAAAAAATTGCCATAAGGAAGCCATACGGATGACACACGGATAAATTTGTGCGTAAAAATCGCATCCTCGCATTGAATACGGAACAGTGTTTTGGAACAATTACTGCGTATTACGGGCGTAAAAAACGGACCGTATTTTCATATGCTGAGTGTGACCCCGGCCTTATTCTCATCCTCATCATCCACAACCACTAGATGACCAGGGTACATGTGCTCTGTACTGTTATAGGCCGGTGAATTTTGGGCACGGGGGCTGTGATGGCACTAGTTTATTTTGTAAAAAAAGGTCCCCACATTGGGGAATTGGGCATTACATTACATTGGGCTTACTTCTTAACTCTGTCTTCTGCAATGTGTCCTTCACCTGCCACTAGATCACCAGGGTAAACGTGCTCTGTACGTTGCATTTTGGGCAAGGGGGCTGTGATTGCACTATTTTAATTTGTAAAGAAAGGACCCCACATTGGGGAATTGGGCATTACATTGGGCCTACTTCTTAACTCTGTCTCCTGCACTGTGTCCTTCACCTGCCCCTAGATCACCAGGGTGAACGTGCTTTGTACTGTCATAGGCCGGTGAAGTTTGTGCAAGGGGCCTGCAATGGCACTAGTCTATTTTTAAAAAAGGTTCCCCCATTGGGATATTGTTTGGCAGCTCATGCACTCCATTTTAAGTCTCAGTGACCCACACCACTACATTGGGCTTACTTCTTAACTCTGTCTCCTGCAATGTCTCTTCTTTAACTGCCACTAGATCACCAGGGTGAACGTGCTTTGTACTGTTATAGGCCGGTGAAGTTTGGGCAAGGGGCCTGCGATGGCAGTAGTCTAATTTTAAAAAAGCTACCCCCATTGGGTAATTGTTTGGCAGCTCATGCACTGCATTACAAGTCTCAGAGACACACACTACATTGGGCCTACTTCTTAACTTTGTCTCCTGCAATGTCTCTTCTTTAACTGCCACTAGATCACTAGGGTGAACGTGCTGTACTGTTATAGGCCAGTGACGTTTGGGCAAGGGGGACTGTGATGGCAATAATATATTTTTAAAAAAGGTGCATCACATTGGTGAAACCACATCCTTGTTGGCAAAGACGTCATAACATTTGTGTACCTTAAAGAGCTCCCTTAAAAAGCTCCTTTTTATGTTGCCTGGTTGCTGACATTGGACACAATACCCGTCAAAAGTCGGGTCGAGTGAAATCGGCCGATTATTGCGAAAAGTCAGGGGCCGACCAAAACACGAAACCCAATGCAAGTCAATGGGGAATCAAAGTCGGCAGTGAGTGGAGGACAGGAAAACACCTACAGTGCCCTTTTTAATGCCAAAAACATCAATTCTTATTTCTTAAGCTTGTCAATCTTAATTTACTTTATAATAATAGTTAGGCATTGAAAACAGGGGGTCATTTGGCTAAAGTTGTGGGAGGGTAGGGCTGGCTGAAGATTGTCGTGGGCCCAGGAAACGCGGAATATGTCACGGCGGTGGAGCAGGGAGAGGTAAGTATTTCAACTTTGCAAGTGCTGTGATCCTGAGCAAGCAGGGGGGCCCACTCGTTGGCACTTGGCACTGGCACAGGGCCCCTCATAGTAGGGCGGTGTGTTTGACGGCAGGTGGCGCCTCCACAGCCAGAGACACTTTGGCGTACTATGAGGGGCTCTGTGCCAGTGACGTCACCAACGAGTATGCCCTCCCCACCTGATGAAGGAACCTGCACTTTCATCTGCACCTTCCTCTTTGTCCCTGTGTAAGGTGGTATAGTATGTGGGAAGGGGAACTTGACTTTCAGCAAGGTCAGGTTCTGGCTGTGTAGAGTGCAAGGGGAATGTAGTGGTCTGGGTCAATGTACCAGCAGACTCATCTAGCAGTGGCTGGGCAATGGGCAGGATGAGGAGGAAACACAGATATAGACCCAAATAATAAAGTAGGCTAAATGCAGTTCAAAATTGGTAACAGGACTATACAGGCAGCATTGCTTCTTTCAGTGGAGGACAATTGTAACGAGTGACACAGACACAGTTAGTAGGCCCAAAATAAAAAAGTAGGCTAAAAGCAGTTCAAAATTGGTAACAGGACTAAACAGGTGGCATTGCTTTGTTCAGTGGTGGACAACTGTAATGAGTGGCGCAGACACAGTTAGTAGGCCCAAAATAAAAAAGTAGGCTAAATGCAGTTCAAAATTAGAAATTAGTAACAGGACTAAACAGGCGGCCTAGCTTTGTTCAGTGGAGGACAACTGTAATGAGTGGCGCAGACACAGTTAGTATGCCCAAATACAAAACTAGGCTAAATGCAGTTCAAAATTGATAACAGGACTAAACAGGCGGCATAGCTTTGTTCAGTGGAGGACAACTGTAATGAGTGGCGCAGACACAGTTAGTATGCCCAAAATAAAAAAGTAGGCTAAATGCAGTTCAAAATTAGTAACAGGACTAAACAGGCGGCATTGCTTTGTTCAGTGGAGGAGGACAACTGTAATGAGTGGCGCAGACACGGTTAGTAGGCCAAAATACAAAAGTAGGCTGAAAGCAGTTCAAAATTGATAACAGGACTAAACAGGTGGCATACCTAGGTACTGGGGTGGGCTCCTCTGCTGAGTAGCAGACAGTGGTAGTAGGCGCAAAGTATTAACTGGTCTAAATGGAGGCCAGGGCCCCTGTATATTTTAACTGTCATCTATCATTTCAACAAATTTGTATTGGCAGTGCCATTGAAGGATTTAACAGCACAGACTACACAGTGGTGGAGCAGGTAGAGGTAAGTATTGCAAGTGGTAGAGCACTGTTTGAGCTGGGGGAATACTCTCTCGTGGGCGGCAGTACTAGCACAGGGCCCCTCATATTACGACGGTGTGTCTGACGTTGGTTGTGCACCACCACCATCAGAGACACTTCATTGTACTATGAGGGACCCTGTGCCAGTGCCATCGCCCAAGAGTGGGCGCACCCACCTGTCCAGGCAAATGGCACTCGCACGGGTGCTTGCGCCAGGTGGTGACCATAGCCCTGTGGGAGGAGTCAGACCATTTAGGAAGGTATAAAAATGGCCTATGGTGAATATTCAGCAGCTGCAAATGGCGGAATTGGAGAAGTCAGTAAGAGGAGGCCAAAAGCAAGACATTTTTCAGGCAGGCTACATGTCAGCAGGGGAAGGCGGGGCAAAATAATTTGAAATCCATGATTGGTTCATTTTAATGAAGGTTAGATCATCAATATTCTGGGTAGCCAGATGTGTTCTTTTTTCACTCAGTATTGAACCAGCAGCACTGAAGACTAGGGTTGAGTGAAACGGGTCGGCCAGATTCAGAAGTCGCTGACTTTTGGCAAAGTCGGGTTTCATGAAACCCGACCCGACCCCTGTGTGGGGTCGGCCATGAGGTCGGCGATCTTCTGATCTGGAATCGGAATTCCGATACCAAGTTCCGATATGTTTAAGATATCGGGAATCCGTATCAGAATTCATATTTAAGTGTAAAATAAAGATTAAAAATAAAAAAATATTGATATACTCACCCTCGGACGCGCCCTGGTTCTCACCGGCAGCCTTCCTTCCTAAGAATTAGCGCCTGATGGGCCTTCGATTACGTCGCGGCTTGTGATTGGTCGCGTGAGCGGTCACATGGGCGGTCACGCGACCAATCACAAGCCGCGACGTCATCTAAGGTCCTTCAGGCGCTAATTCTTAGGAAGGAAGCGTCCGAGGGCGTGTCCGAGGGTGAGTATATTCCTAATAGGTATATACTCACCCTCGGACACGCCCTGGTTCTAACCCACAGCCTTCCTTCCTAAGAATCCTAAGACGCCCATGTGACCGCTCACGCGACCAATCACAAGCCGCGACGTAATCGAAGGTCCTTCAGGCGCTCATTCTTAGGAAGGAAGGCTGCCGGTGAGAACCAGGGCGCGTCCGAGGGTAAGTATATCAATATTTTTTATTTTGATTCTTTATTTTACACTTAAATATGGATCCCAGGGCCTGAAGGAGAGTTTCCTCTCCTTCAGACCCTGGGAACCATTAGAAACCCAATGCACTGCAGTGGGTTTCGTGTTTCGGCCGACCCCGACCCTGACTTTTCTATAGGATTGGCCGATTTCACTCAACCCGACTTTTGAAAAAGTCGGGTTTCGTGAAACCCGACCCGATCCTATAAAAAGAAAAGTCACTCAACCCTACTGAAGACTCTTTCTGATAGCACACTAGAAGCAGGGCAAGCGAGCTCCTGTAATGCATATTCTGCCAATTCAGGCCAGGTGTCTATTTTAGATGCCCACTAATCAAAGGGGAATGATCTGTGAGGGAGAACATCGATAAGGGAGGAAAAGTAGTTCGTAACCATACTGGACAAATGCTGTCTCCTGTCACTTTGAATCGATGCAGTGGAAGAATGTGGCTGGAAGATATATGAAAAAATACAAGGACTGTAGTATAATTTCAATCTCTCTACAATGATCTCAGGAAAAGTATGGCAGCAATAAAAAGGACTGCTGCACACAAAAGTGTGGACAAATAAACAAGATAACTGTGCAGAAAGGAGCAACAGGATTTTTGCTTTTAAAAAAGCAGTTGGTTTGCACAGCGGCGTGCAACAGCAATGCAGCTATCAGGGAGCCTTATAAGGCAGCCTAATAAGCTACAGAGCTGATGCACAAAAATACAGCCTCCACTGTCCCTGCAAACAAATAGTGGTGTTGGACAGTGGAAATCGCTACAGCACAAGCAGTTTCGGGGCTTAATCTTCCCTCCCTAACTATATCCCTTCTTCTGATGAAGCTGCGGCAACCTCTCCCTATGCTACGATCGGCAGAAGTTGGCGGTCGGCATGCACGCCCCTTTATAGCCCCTGTGACGCCGCAGAAAGCAAGCCAATCACTGTCATGCCCTTCTCTAAGATGGTGGGGACCAAGACCCATGTCATCACGCTGCCCACACTCTGCGTCCTCCTTCATTGGCTGAAAAATGGAGCTGAAAGCGTCATACGAAACGCGACTTTGGGGCGAAGATCGCCAACCTCACGGCCGATCCCACAATAGGATCGGGTCGGGTTTCATGAAACCCGACTTTGCCGAAAGTCGGCGATTTTTGAATTTGTCCGATCTGTTTCGCTCAACCCTACTTCCAATACCATCCATATGCCGATGACACTCAGATCTACCTCTCTGGCCCAGATGTCACCTCTCTGCTCTCCAGAATCCCAGAGAGTCTATTAGCCATTTCCTCCTTCTTCTTCCTCAAACCAAACTAATTATCTTTCCTCCATCGCACACACCTTCCGTACCTGATGTATCTATCACAACAAATGAATTCACACTTTCCCCCGTCCCGGTAACCCTTGACTCTGCCCTGTCCTTTAAAACCGCACATCCAACCTCTCGCCACCTCCTGTCGCCTCCAACTCAAAAATATTTCCAGAATCTGTCCTTTCCTTAACCCTCACTCTACCAAAATGCTTGTGCATGCCTTATCTCTTGCCTCGACTACTGCAACATCCTCCTTTGTGGCCTACTATCTAACACTCTCGCACCCCTCCAGTCCGTGCTTAATTCTGCTGCCCAACTAATTAATCTCTCTCCTCGCAACACTCCTGCTTCCCCTCTTTGCAAATCCCTTCATTGGCTCCCAATTTCCCAGCGTATCCAGTTTAAACTACTAACACTGACCTACAAAGCCATCCATAACTTTTCACCTCCGTATATTTTCGCACTAATCTCTCAATATCTTCCCTCACGTAATCTCCTCCCAAGACCTCCTTCTCTCCTCCATGCTTATTCGCTCCTCACTCTATCGCCTCCAAGTCTTCTCCCGAATATCCCCCATCATCTGGAATTCTTTGCCTCAACACATCCAGTTATCCACCACATTTGGATTCTTCAAATGGAACCTGAAAACCCAACCTCTTCAAAGAAGTTTACAACCTGTAATAACCACATGACCACCTCAACACTAGGGTTGAGTGACTTTTACTTTTTTAGGGTCGAGTCGGGTTTCGCGAAACCCGACTATCTCAAAAGTCGAGTCGAGTGAAATCGGCCGATTATCGCGAAAAGTCGGGGATCGACCGAAACACGAAACCCAATGCAAAGTCAATGGGAAATCTCTCTCTCTCTCGCTCTCTCCCTCCGTCCCTGAACAGAAAAGCTGGTGTTACACATTGCAAATCGCTACAGCGCACAAGCAAGAAGATGGCGATGGGCGTGCACGCCCCTAAGACCTATGTCATCACTCTGCCCATGCTCCTTCATTGGTTGAAAAAATGGCGCCAAACGCGTCATACGAAACGTGACTTTGGCGCGAAGATCGCCGACCGCATGGCCGATCCCACACTAGGATCGGGTCGGGTTTCATGAAACCCGACTTTGCCAAAAGTCGGCGACTTTTGAATTTGTTTGATCCGTTTCGATCAAGCCTACTCAACACCATCGGTGCTACCGCAACCCCTGACCTACTTTCTCCTTCCCCACAATTCTGTAGAATGTAAGACCGCAAGGGCAGGGTAATCTCCCCTCTGTATCAGTCTGTCATTGTTAGTTTTGTTTACTGTAAGTGATATTTGTATTTTGATGTAACCCCGTCTCATGTACAGCACCATGGAATTAATGGTGCGATATACATAAACAATAATAATAAATAATATGCTTTGTAAGAAAGCTGGGGCTAAAGAGTAATCAAAAGGTGGTGATAAAGAAGAACATAACAGCCCACAGGATAGAAATTAAACAGGTGAGTGTATAAAGTTTTCTGTGTATGGGGTTGGTAAAGAAGCAACAGTTCTGAATTATGGAGTACTAAAATGAATTAATAAAGGAATAGATAAAGTAAGCCTGGTGCCTCAGAGGAAAAGTGAACCATGTATTGGAAGAAGAGCAATGGAAAAATCAAACTATCGGCCAATTGCAAATAAATAAAGGAATATAGGGTGAGACCATGTAGATCAGCATGGCGGAGACAGGTCATAGAGGGAAACAGTCCAAAGAGAAACCAATTAATAATTAATAATACTTTTTATTTATATAGCGCCAACATATTCCGCAGCACTTTACAATTAAGCGGGGACATGTACAAACAATAAATTCTGTACGAGTTAAGACAATTTAAACAGTGACATTAGGAGTGAGGTCCCTGCTTGCAAGCTTACAATCTACAAGGAAATGGGGGGACACAATAGGTGAAAAGTGCTTGTTATTTCAGGTCTGGCAATTATAATAAATAGGGATTTTCATATAAAGCTGCATGATCCGGTCATCAGCCTGTGTGTTTAAGTGCAAGAGTCAAGTATCAAGTGCAGTTATCATGTGTATGGAGGTTGTGGAGACAAATGAATAGTAGGGTGCAGATTCAGAGTAATATTTGGAAGGAGGGAACAGGCCAAAGTTAGTTTACTGAGTAGTTGATGTGGTAGGCTTGTTTGAAGAGATTGGTTTTCAAAGCGCGCTTGAATAGGTCAGGGCTAGGTATCAGTCTGATCGTCTGGGGAAGTGCATTCCAGAGAGCTGGCGCAGCACGAGAGAAGTCTTGGAGCTGGAGGTGTGAGGTTCGGATTACAGGGGATGTTAGTCTTAGGTCATTTGTAGAACGGAGGGCGTGTGTAGGGCGAAAGACGGAGATGAGAGAGGAGATATAAGGCGGTGCAGAACTGTGGAGAGCTTTGTGGGTGAGAGAGATGAGTTTATACTGGACCCTGTATCGAATGGGTAGCCAGTGTAATGACTGGCACAAGATGGAGGCATCGGTGAAGTGGCTGGACAGAAATATGACTCTGGCTGCAGTATTTAAGATGGATTGGATAGGAGAAAGTTTGGTAAGAGGGAGACCGATCAGAAGAGAGTTGCAGTAGTCCAGACGGGAATGAATAAGAGCAACAGTAAGAGTCTTAGCAGTTTCAGCGGTGAGAAAAGGTCGGATTCTGGAGATGTTTTTAAGATGCAGGTGACAGGAGCGAGTGAGTGATCGGATATAGGGAGTAAAGGAAAGTTAGGTGTCAAATATGACCCCAAGACAGCGGGCATGCTGCTTGGGAGTTATGGTTGAACCCTCCAGGGTAATTTCGATGTTGGGTAGAGTGAGGTTAGTATAAGGGAGAAACACAAGAAGTTCCGTTTTGGAGAGATTTAGTTTCAGGTAGAGGAAGAACATGATGTTAGAGACAGCAGACAGACAATCCTTGGTATTTTGAATTAGGGTAGGGGTGATATCGGGGGAAGAAGTGTATAATTGGGTGTCATCGGCATAGAGATGATACTGGAACCTAAATCTGCTGATTGTTTGTCCAATAGGGGCCGTGTAAAGAGAGAAGAGGAAGGGGCCTAGGACTGAGCCTTGCGGAACCTTAATATTAAGGGGACGAGGAGAGGAAGAGGAGCCGGCAAAAGATACAGTGAAGGAGCGGTCAGAGAGGTAGGAGGAGAACCAGGAGAGCTGTGTCCTTGAGGCCTATGGAGAAGATCATAGTGAGAAGGAGCTGGTGATCCACAGTGTCAAATGCGGCAGAGAGATCCAGGAGAATCAGCAGAGAACAATGACCTTTGGATTTAGCTGTTATTAGATCATTAGAGACTTTTAGTGAGGGCAGTTTCAGTGGAGTGTAAAGAGCGGAAACCAGATTATAAGGGGTCGAGAAGAGAGTTATCTGAGAGGTAGCGGATTAGACGGGAATGGACCAAGCATTCCAGGAGCTTAGAGATGAAGGAAAGGTTAGAGACAGGTCTGTAGTTAGCAGTGCAGTTCTGGTCCAGGAACGGCTTTTTAAGTAAAGGAGTTATGATGGCATGTTAAATATTTTAGTCAGGTGAGTGGTGACCACTGGTGAGATTGATATGAACCAATTGATATGTACAAGAAGATGATCCACAGGGCATATGTAAGATAACTGATATAAAAATATACGAACAAATATGAAAAATTGTGTATATTGACACAGGGAAATGCCAGACATCTATTAGTGCTTAATAGCTAAATAGAAAAATATAAAAGTATATGTATAAAGTATCACAGCCACCATCATGTCCACAAAGATGCTCAAAGAACTGGTAGCATGAAAGTATTGTCTCCTGTAGTGGGCTATCATGGTCTAAGGAATGGGTTAGTCCGTAAACAGGGGACTCCAAATGATCCAAGATTTTCAGAAGGTAAGTGAAAATATAAGACAAAGAGAGCAAGCAGACATCATAGTAACCTGCGGGTCTTGGACAGATATTGCTCTCCACTGCGGTCTAGGGCACACACTTCTCCAGTGTGATTCATCCCCTGTTTTTCTATTCAGATAAGTCTTTTTCTATCCAGATTGTTACACTATATTGCTATATACGTACGTATGTCTCCTGATGAACCGTTCTCGGGGAAACGCGTCGAGATGAACATACTTAGAGTATTGGAGTATTGATACTAAGAATCTTTATGTGGATTTGAATCATCACGAGTGTGGTAGTTTTTTGGGCACTGTTGCCTTGTACCTACATTAGTCTGACAGGGTGTATTAGCAGTGGCGTAACTACCGCGGTCGCAGCGGTCGCCATTGCGACGGGGCCCGGCTGGTCAGGGACCCTCCACCCGGCAGATCAGAGGCACCGGCCGACACCATGTTGCAGTGCAGGAGGAGATCCCTCCGCACGGCAACAGTCCCAGGCGTATCTAGGGGTGAGGGGGCAGCCGGGGTATGGGAGAGGAACTTGGAAGCAGCTCCAGTCAGCACTGTGAGACTGTGACAGAGTCTCCTGCTCTGAGCCCTGGGACTGAAGGGGAGAGCGGGGGAGGGGCGGGACATGACAGCGGTGTGCAAGCAGGAGACGCTGAGGAGCTGCAGGTTAATATCAGCCTCCCCTTTACCAGAAAGGAGTGTGAGATGTGTGTATGAGCTGGTGTGTTTGTGTGTGATATCTATAGTTAGAGTGTGTGTGTGTGTGTGTGTGTGTGATATCTGTAGTGTGTGTGTCATCTGTAATGTGTGTTTGTGTGTGATATCTGTAGTGCGTGCGTTATATATGTAGTGTGTGTATGACATCTGTAGTGTGTGTGATATCTGTAGTGTGTGTGTGTGTGTGATATCTGTAGTGTGTGTGAGGCAGGGGCGTAACTACGACAGACTGGCAAGTCAGGGGCCTGACAGGTCAGAGGCACCCGACTCCCCCCGTCGCAGTGAACTGTACCGGCGTTTATGATGCCGGTACAGTTCAAAGCAATGATGGAGGAGAGAGCGTCAGCTGAGGCTCCCTCTCCCATCATTCCCCTCTGCCTCTGACACTGCGGGTGCGTGATGACATCACTTCATCGCGCACCCGCTGTGTGTGGGGCCCAGGCAGTGCAGCATCTGCACAGGTGATGGTGGCCGCCATATTGGCAAAGCCTGTGGCGGCTGCTGGGACCGGGAACAGGTAGTTCCGGAGCTAGTGGGGGGCACGTGGACCAAGCCGCCCAGGAGGGGGATGCCGCAGCGGCTCAGCCATATGGAGGATCCGGGGATGAACATCGAGGTGTACGGGATCGGCGGAAGTGAGGTGTGTCTGCTGCCCGTGTGTCGCCGTCTCGGCCCCCAGCGTCCCTGGCCCCCTGTGACACCAGCCCCGTTTCCTCCCTGCTGTCCCGTGCCCCATGTCCTAGTAGGTCCCCAGGTTCAGGTCATGGTGCTCCTCTGGGCAACCCGTACACACCTTGTTCCTCCTCCCCTGGTCTCCCAATGCTCCTCATCTCCCATGCCCTGAGTCCTCCTGCACCCCCCATGCATTCCCTGCCCCTTGTCCCCGTGTGACTCGTCTGCCCTGCTCTCAAGTCTCCCCTGTCCCTTTTCTCACCGTGTGTTCTCCATCTACCCTGTCCTTGTAATCCCTGTGCCCCCTTCTTCCCTCCTCCCAAGTCTCCCCCCCCATCTTCCTCTGTCCCCTTGCGTCCCTATCTACTCTGCCCTCGGAGTCCCCTTGTGTCCTCTTGTGCCTGTCTCCATTGCACCCTAGTCCCCGTGTGTCCCATTGTGCCCTTCTCCCCTTCCTCTTAGTCCCTATGAGTCCCCTTGTGCTTCTATCCCTTGTCCCCGTGTGTAGCCTTGTGTCAGTGTCCCTTGCCCACTAGTCCCTGTGTGTCCCCTTGCGTCTGTCTCCCTTGTCCCCTTATGCTTGTGTCCCTTGTCCCCGTGTGCCAGTCTTCCTTGCCCATTAGTCCCTGTGTGTCCCCTTCTCAGTCTCCCTGGCCAACTAGTCCCTGTGTGTCCCCTTGTGCCAGTCTCCCTTGTCCCCTTGTGTCAGTCTCCCTTGCCCACTAGTCCCCTTGTAACCTTCTCCCCTGCCTCCTAGCCCCCATGTGTCCCCTTGTGCCTGTCTTCCTTGCTCCCTAGCCCCCCTATGTTACCATTGTGCCTGTCTCCCCTACTCCCCTTGTGTCCTTGTCCCCTGCCCCCTAGTCACCATTTGCTCATGTCTTTCTCACTGCCCCTGTATGGAGGGGCTGCATTATACTGTGAGGGGGGCTGCATTATATTCTATGGGGGTTACATTGTATTGTATGGCAGGGCTGCAGTATACTCTGTGGGGTGGCTGTATTATACTATATGTGGGCTGCATTATACTGAATCGAGGACTATGGGGAATATATTATACTATATGAAGAACTATGGTCCATCATACTATGGGAAGTGAATTTTACAACATGGATGACGATGGCGGTGCATTATACTATATGGAGGACTATGAAGACACAAAAGAGAATAGTAAAACCAAAAACACTCAGTTTGAAAAAATGTGGCAGTAATCCGCAAGTGCTAGTAAAAGATGTAAAAAACAGGGTATTTGGTTGATACGTTTTTTGCAAAAAATGTATACTAAGCTGCTCTACCAATCTTCACGGTATACCCTTATCAGAGCAGTCCTAACTAATGTATGCAATCCCTATCTGATGTATTTAAAAACCTGATCATCTGTATATAACCTGTGTGAACAGGGTTCAGAGAGGAAAAATCCATGTGTGCATACAGGGTAGAACAGCTTTTGTGCAGATAGCCCAAGAGGAGTGGTGGAACTCCCCAGTCTTGTAGACACAAGAGAACAATTATGGAAACAGGAACACATGGGCTACTTGCACAGTGAACAAGTCTGTATGATCATGTTCACACACCACCAAGAAACCTGAAGACACAAAAGAGAATAGTAAAACCAAAAACACTCAGTTTGAAAAAATGTTGCAGTAATCCGCAAGTGCTAGTAAAAGATGTAAAAAACAGGGTATTTGGTTGATACGTTTTTTGCAAAAAATGTATACTAAGCTGCTCTACCAATCTTCACGGTATACCCTTATCAGAGCAGTCCTAACTAATGTATGCAATCCCTATCTGATGTATTTAAAAACCTGATCATCTGTATATAACCTGTGTGAACAGGGTTCAGAGAGGAAAAATCCATGTGTGCATACAGGGTAGAACAGCTTTTGTGCAGATAGCCCAAGAGGAGTGGTGGAACTCCCCAGTCTTGTAGACACAAGAGAACAATTATGGAAACAGGAACACATGGGCTACTTGCACAGTGAACAAGTCTGTATGATCATGTTCACACACCACCAAGAAACCTGAAGACACAAAAGAGAATAGTAAAACCAAAAACACTCAGTTTGAAAAAATGTTGCAGTAATCCGCAAGTGCTAGTAAAAGATGTAAAAAACAGGGTATTTGGTTGATACGTTTTTTGCAAAAAATGTATACTAAGCTGCTCTACCAATCTTCACGGTATACCCTTATCAGAGCAGTCCTAACTAATGTATGCAATCCCTATCTGATGTATTTAAAAACCTGATCATCTGTATATAACCTGTGTGAACAGGGTTCAGAGAGGAAAAATCCATGTGTGCATACAGGGTAGAACAGCTTTTGTGCAGATAGCCCAAGAGGAGTGGTGGAACTCCCCAGTCTTGTAGACACAAGAGAACAATTATGGAAACAGGAACACATGGGCTACTTTTGCACAGTGAACAAGTCTGTATGATCATGTTCACACACCACCAAGAAACCTGAAGACACAAAAGAGAATAGTAAAACCAAAAACACTCAGTTTGAAAAAATGTTGCAGTAATCCGCAAGTGCTAGTAAAAGATGTAAAAAACAGGGTATTTGGTTGATACGTTTTTTGCAAAAAATGTATACTAAGCTGCTCTACCAATCTTCACGGTATACCCTTATCAGAGCAGTCCTAACTAATGTATGCAATCCCTATCTGATGTATTTAAAAACCTGATCATCTGTATATAACCTGTGTGAACAGGGTTCAGAGAGGAAAAATCCATGTGTGCATACAGGGTAGAACAGCTTTTGTGCAGATAGCCCAAGAGGAGTGGTGGAACTCCCCAGTCTTGTAGACACAAGAGAACAATTATGGAAACAGGAACACATGGGCTACTTGCACAGTGAACAAGTCTGTATGATCATGTTCACACACCACCAAGAAACCTGAAGACACAAAAGAGAATAGTAAAACCAAAAACACTCAGTTTGAAAAAATGTTGCAGTAATCCGCAAGTGCTAGTAAAAGATGTAAAAAACAGGGTATTTGGTTGATACGTTTTTTGCAAAAAATGTATACTAAGCTGCTCTACCAATCTTCACGGTATACCCTTATCAGAGCAGTCCTAACTAATGTATGCAATCCCTATCTGATGTATTTAAAAACCTGATCATCTGTATATAACCTGTGTGAACAGGGTTCAGAGAGGAAAAATCCATGTGTGCATACAGGGTAGAACAGCTTTTGTGCAGATAGCCCAAGAGGAGTGGTGGAACTCCCCAGTCTTGTAGACACAAGAGAACAATTATGGAAACAGGAACACATGGGCTACTTGCACAGTGAACAAGTCTGTATGATCATGTTCACACACCACCAAGAAACCTGAAGACACAAAAGAGAATAGTAAAACCAAAAACACTCAGTTTGAAAAAATGTGGCAGTAATCCGCAAGTGCTAGTAAAAGATGTAAAAAACAGGGTATTTGGTTGATACGTTTTTTGCATAAAATGTATACTAAGCTGCTCTACCAATCTTCACGGTATACCCTTATCAGAGCAGTCCTAACTAATGTATGCAATCCCTATCTGATGTATTTAAAAACCTGATCATCTGTATATAACCTGTGTGAACAGGGTTCAGAGAGGAAAAATCCATGTGTGCATACAGGGTAGAACAGCTTTTGTGCAGATAGCCCAAGAGGAGTGGTGGAACTCCCCAGTCTTGTAGACACAAGAGAACAATTATGGAAACAGGAACACATGGGCTACTTGCACAGTGAACAAGTCTGTATGATCATGTTCACACACCACCAAGAAACCTGAAGACACAAAAGAGAATAGTAAAACCAAAAACACTCAGTTTGAAAAAATGTTGCAGTAATCCGCAAGTGCTAGTAAAAGATGTAAAAAACAGGGTATTTGGTTGATACGTTTTTTGCAAAAAATGTATACTAAGCTGCTCTATCAATCTTCACGGTATACCCTTATCAGAGCAGTCCTAACTAATGTATGCAATCCCTATCTGATGTATTTAAAAACCTGATCATCTGTATATAACCTGTGTGAACAGGGTTCAGAGAGGAAAAATCCATGTGTGCATACAGGGTAGAACAGCTTTTGTGCAGATAGCCCAAGAGGAGTGGTGGAACTCCCCAGTCTTGTAGACACAAGAGAACAATTATGGAAACAGGAACACATGGGCTACTTGCACAGTGAACAAGTCTGTATGATCATGTTCACACACCACCAAGAAACCTGAAGACACAAAAGAGAATAGTAAAACCAAAAACACTCAGTTTGAAAAAATGTTGCAGTAATCCGCAAGTGCTAGTAAAAGATGTAAAAAACAGGGTATTTGGTTGATACGTTTTTTGCAAAAAATGTATACTAAGCTGCTCTACCAATCTTCACGGTATACCCTTATCAGAGCAGTCCTAACTAATGTATGCAATCCCTATCTGATGTATTTAAAAACCTGATCATCTGTATATAACCTGTGTGAACAGGGTTCAGAGAGGAAAAATCCATGTGTGCATACAGGGTAGAACAGCTTTTGTGCAGATAGCCCAAGAGGAGTGGTGGAACTCCCCAGTCTTGTAGACACAAGAGAACAATTATGGAAACAGGAACACATGGGCTACTTGCACAGTGAACAAGTCTGTATGATCATGTTCACACACCACCAAGAAACCTGAAGACACAAAAGAGAATAGTAAAACCAAAAACACTCAGTTTGAAAAAATGTGGCAGTAATCCGCAAGTGCTAGTAAAAGATGTAAAAAACAGGGTATTTGGTTGATACGTTTTTTGCAAAAAATGTATACTAAGCTGCTCTACCAATCTTCACGGTATACCCTTATCAGAGTATGGGGAATATATTATACTATATGAAGAACTATGGTCCATCATACTATGGGAAGTGAATTTTACAACATGGATGACGATGGCGGTGCATTATACTATATGGAGGACTATGAGGGGTGCATTATACTATATGGAGCACTATGAGCAGTGTATTATACTATATGGAGGACTGAGCAGTGTATTTTAATATATGGAGGACTATGTGGAGTGTATAATACTAAATGGAGGACTGAGGAGTGTATTATACTATATGGAGGACTATGAGGGGTGTATTATACTATATGGAGGACTGAGCAGTGTATTATACTATATGGAGCACTACGAAGAGTGTATTATGCTATATGGAGGACTATGAGGAGTGTATTTTAATATACGGAGGAGTGTATTATACTATATGGAAGACTGAGGAGTGTACAATACTATATGGGGGACTATGGGGAGTGTATTATACTATAAGGAGTACTATGGGGGTGCATTATACTTCTCATATGGATCCCCATGACTTCTATGTTAGCCCCTGATGAGTATAATGGTTTATTTTCTTTTATACATTACATAACAATGGCAGTACGGGGGACAAATATATGCCAGGATGGGGCACTGGATAGTTATGCAACTGAGGTCACACTATACAACTTTGCAATAAAGCTATAGTGTGCAATATTAATAGGGAAAATGTGAATTTGGGTGGAAAATATTTTGGCATGGTGGGGGGCCCCATTTGAAAGTTCGCACCGGGGCCCATAACTTTGTAGTTACGCCACTGGCTTCAGCCACTGTCTCACGTTACTGGATTGAACATCACTTAAGGTATCAGCATACATTAAAACAAATGTGGGCGATATGGTTGACTCTGACAACACTGCGCATGAGTTTTGTATACGCACGACACATTGCAACACAGCATGCAGATCATCATGGAACTTCCGGCCTGACGGACGCCACGCTTCTTTGGTAAAGCAGCACAGCTGCAATTTATCTTATATTTATAGTTCTATAGTATAAATAGGTACACTACACAGGAAATGGCTACCCCTGATGAAATTTCCTTGAGAGGTGACACGCGTCAGGTATTTTTTCCTGCCCTCCCTACTACCATGTGTGCTCCATCGGCTGCCCTCACTTTTGCCTTATAAGATTCAACTACGGCCATTTACCCGTTTAGTCAGCACTATGAGTCTGCTTTGACCTCCTGCTTTATGGTGCAACCTTGGCTTTCATTTAATTACCGTATTGTGGGTTTTCTATAGCTGTACAAACGAAACGAAAAGCACGCTGCACTGCAATGATCGAGTGGGCATTTGAAAAATACGCTTCAACACAAAATGACCTCTCCTCACGTGTCCACTGCATGATGGCAACTGAAAGGCAGAGGAATACAAATCTCCCATCAGCCACTGTAAGCCACACCCACTCTCCCCTCTCTTCGACCGACAGTGCCGCCACAGCATGCAGTGCAAAAAAGCAAATTACCGCGCTCCACCCTGTACAAATATTCCAACAGGTTTGCTGATCTAAACTTTGGGTAAGCCGCTGTTTCTATTTGACTCCATGGCAGGTTTTTGCTATTGAGGGAGGTTATTTACATTCTTTCCCTTACTCTCTGTCTTTAAGGATTTTTGATATGTACAGTACAGACCAAAAGTTTGGACACACCTCATTTAAAGATTTTTCTGTATTTTCATGACTATGAAAATTGTACATTCACACTGAAGGCACCAAAACTGTGAATTAACACATGTGGAATTATATACTTAACAAAAAAGTGTGAAATAACTGAAAACATGTCTTATATTCTAGGTTCTTCAAAGTAGCCACCTTTTGCTTTGATGACTGCTTTGCACACTCTTGGCATTCTCTTGATGAGCTTCAAGAGGTAGTCACCGGGAATGGTTTTCACTTCACAAGTGTGCCCTGTCAGGTTTAATAAGTGGGATTTTTTAACAGAACCCATAAATCACCTTTATGGTTTTACTAGATTGTGGCCCGATTCTAACGCATCGGGTATTCTAGAATATGCATGTCCCCGTAGTATATGGACACTGATGATTCCAGAATTCGCGGCAGACTGTGTCCGTCGCTGATTGGTCGAGGCAACCTTTATGACATCATCGTCGCCATGGCAACCATTATGACATCTACGTCGATACTGTGCCCGTTGCTGATTGGTCGAGGCCTGGCGGCCTCAACCAATCAGACGCGGGATGTCTACGTCCTTTATGACATCATCATCGCTGTGCCCGTCGCTGATTGGTCGAGGCCTGGTGGCCTCGACCAATCAGAGACGTGGGATTTCCAGGACAGACAGACAGACAGAAAGACAGACAGACAGACAGACAGAAAGACAGACAGACGGAAAAACCCTTAGACAATTATATATATAGATGGTGGAGTGTGGATGCCTGGAGGGGTGTCCATTCTTCATCCATTGAGACCATTGGTGTTCGAAAGTAAGCCCCTCTAGGGGGGTCTGTTCGATACGTCAGGGTGAGGGTGGAGGACAATCACCCCCTTTAAGAAAACAAATGCAATATGTAAATGTATTACAGAGAAGGAACTATTTGTTTCTAATAAAGAAGAAACTATATACCGCTATTGAAAATAGGAAGCTTAAAATAGCACTATATAGTGTGTTACTGATCAGAAGTTTGTCACACAGACACAGTGGGGCGTGATATGGTTGTGCCACACTCAATATGGCGCTGAAATCTGTCTGACCTTCTTTGCCGCGCAGGTGCGGATAGTACTCTGCTGCTATTGGCTTACTTACAAGTGATGTAAAAATGACACCCTGTACATCCGCAGTAGGGTACAAGAAACACAGAGAATGGCGTGTACATTCAAATAATGTGGCCAAAAAGCAGTGCACGTCTGGGTGAGTTACTCACTATTAACATAAAACACATGATGGCACTAATAATTGTTTATTAGCAGTATGCACTTTAAAGAGAATATATTGCAATAATAAGATATTCAATAGCACATGCACTTTCAGATGGATATATTGAGGATATATAAGATGTGATTATGTATAAATTATATTTGGAATTCACTGTATAAATGAATTTGCATTGATTGCAAATTATTGACTATGTTCTATATATGTACATGCATTTGATTGTTTTACTGCTTGAAAAAGGCTTGGAGCCAAAACGTCGCCACGCCATGTGGACCCAATAAAGTCCACCTTATTTTGAAACTATTTTGGAGTGCTGCTTTCCGTTTTTTGTCTACTACATATTGGCAAGTATGGATTGATTGCTGGGAGGCTTTGCACCCATCCAATATTAATGCTGTTCCGTTTTTTTCTAACTATAGATATTTCTATAGATAGATATATAGATATATCTATAGATAGATGTACAGTTATATGAAAAAGTTTGGGCACCCCTATTAATCTTAAGCTTAATGTTTTATAAAAATAGTTTTTTTTGCAACAGCTATTTCAGTTTCATATATCTAATAACTGTTGGACACAGTAATGTTTCTGCCTTGAAATGAGGTTTATTGTGTCAGGGTGAAAAGATATATCTTCATACACTTTTTGTACTTTATATTCTTATGCTGTGAAACAATAAGTTTTCCCCTTTGCTTGCTGATGCAAATGTAACTGTATTTAAAATGGCTGCCAGTATTCACCTATGCCTTAGTTTTGTTTCTGAGAAGCTAAGTATCGTTTCTACTGAAGTTGAAACTTGAGATATGTGGAGAGAGGAGGATCCACCAGATGACATCAGGACTAACCAGAAAGAGCGGATACTAGACATATATTGCTTAAATCCTGCCTAACCCCGCCTATTGCACACCTTCCCCTAATACACTACATAATGCTGTGTATCAGGAAATAAAGTCAGTTGCTGTGATCGTTGCAAATACTTGTAGAAGCACGAGCATGCACTGAGATTGAACCAGCACTTTGTCTGATTCATTCTTACCCGGTACCAATGCTCATAGTCTAATTTGGAATGACTGGTGAATGAAGGGTATTGTCGTGATGACCCGACAATTTGGCGCAAACAACGTGGGGCGTGGCCGGCGATCCCAGACCCCCTGGACCCATCCCTGGACGTCCGTGGACGACACCCGTAGAGGCTGACCTCGAGGACTGATCACCCTCCAAACACGGTAAGTGGAGATCATATACTCTGTATGTGTCACACTTGCTAGTGTTTCAGCCATTATTGGTTTGTCTGTGGTCTCCTTGGGTCCGAGGGGTGACCGGTCGAGTGGTGAGACCGAGCGCGATCCCGTGCCATGCTTCGAACCAGCAACTGAGAGACGTCGCATTCTGCGCGTCCTCGAGTACACCATACCTTCTCCACTGGTCATCGTACTCCATTCAACCACCCTACCCGTGACTATTGTCTAGTAGCGAAATAGAGTGAAAGATTGAGAAAGTTGTAGATTGGGGGGCGGCTTAGAGAAAGGGATAGGAGACGCAGCCTCTGTGATATTGTATAGATAGGTAACTAAGACGTCCCGAGAGGGGACCACCTGTATTTCAGTGGAGGGCTCTCATTAGGAGATCGCCTCCCAACGGTTTGGAATATCATGACAGGACAGTCTGTAATCACTGGTGTTCAGGTTAGGGACAGGAAATATCCAGCGCGAGGCTCTATATTCATAGTACGTTGAACGCGAGGTTCCGTGCTTTAGGACACAGTGTTGATTGTCGTTGTCAGCGGCCTGAGCTGCAGCAGGGCGTAGTATTCTGTGAGTCATGTTGCGTCTCTTAAAGCAGAAGAAGTCCGTACCCCACAAGTTAGATGAGGAATGCTGTGATGTTCTTATCTGTTCTGTGTCTCTGGTATGGAGGGGGCAAGTCGCTGCGTTTTCTCGGAATTTTATATCCTTGTGTAGTATGTGCTGGGAGATCTGTGTTTTGTTTAAAACAACAATATTGTATTGAATTAGAAATAAATATTGTAAGTTTAAGGTAAAATATTGTGCCTAGTTTTAGAAGGAAACTTGTAAGTGATAGTTTGGTTATCAGTGTAATTGAAAGATTGGTAAAAGATTCACCTGCTTCAAGTTGAGTGGTTGATATATAGCAAATTAAGGATTAACAGAGGAAGTGAATTCTGATTTGTTTTTGTTACGCTGAAAAAGGAAAGTTGTCTATTACTATGACAAAAACTGGATGTTTGTGGTGCAAGAAGGAACTGAGAAAGTGATTGAGGGTAATGTGTTAGAAAGACAAATCTTTAAAAATAATAATCTGAAACAGGGGGGCTCCCTGTTAGATAATATGGTCCCTCCCCAGGAGATTAAGCCTCTTCTCCCGACTGTAAGCCCTATGCCCCTTAACCCCAAGGCACCAATATATCCTGGACTGCTGAGAAGTTCTATGGGCGTCTTATGGTAGTATTTAAAGATCTGGGGTTTTCACTGTATAATAAAGCCCATTTACACCTTTTTGTGGCAGTTTTAATGTCCGGCCTTAAATCTGAATTGAAAAAGGCAATAATGTCAGTCAGACCCGATATTGAGATTTCCATTCCGGACGATGCATTAAAAAAAGTAGTACAAAGTTTTCAGAAGAACTTAACCCATTCTGCATCAGCAGGGAAATTAGAGGTTAAATCAGCAGCTGCAACGATTTTTTTGCTCACTCTCTAGCCCCCACCGCAGCTTCAAGGAGCCGCAGCTTCAAGGACACAGCTCTATTCCTTATCAGTGGCCCAGACTCCAGCTCCAGCCCCCCTCCCTTACACAAATCCAGTCCCATACTCCAATATCCATTTTAACCCTATGTCTGGGAATCTCCAAGCCCTGCCATGTCAATTCTCAGATCAAGAGCTTGTTTTAATTAGAGTAGATGGCAGACCCAATAAACATACTCTCACAAAACCCATCCCTGTGGGACCTTTCCCTGAAGTTACTGCTCAGTTCGTAATCTCTCCCTCATGTCCGGTAAATTTACTGAGGGCAGATTTATTATCACAGTTCCGCTCCAGAATATAATTCCAAGATGATGGTCAGATGGTACTTACGTTATATAACCCCTATGCAGATGAACATAATGAGATCTGTATCTTACACGCCCTTTCCACGGTTATGATGGCCCTGATAGGCCCAGATTCACCCCAATAATGCCTGCAGAACCAGTAAAAGTGTTTCTCAAACCTGGTGCCCCTTTTCCCAAAGTCCATCAGTACCCTTTGAAATATGATCAGGAGCAGGGCCTCAAGGGGCAAATACAAATGTTACTCGATAATGGTGCCCTGGTAACCTGTGTTTCCCCATGTAACACGCCTTTGTTTCCCGTTAAGAAAAAGACCCCACCCGGCCAACCCCCTGTGTACCGGCTGGTACAAGATCTATGAGCAGTTAATGCAGCTACTGTTCTGGAAACTCTGGTGGTGCCTAAGCCACATACTCTTGTCCCAGATATTTTAGGATGCTGCTTGGTTCACAGTCATCAACCTCGCCAATGCCTTCTTCAGCATTCCATTACACCCAGATTGCCAGTTACTGTTTGCATTCATTTATCAGGGACGACAATTGATGTGGACAGTTATGCCACAAGGGACCCAGAACAGTCCCAATCAGTTTGCAAAAAAAATATGGGCGAGTGTCTTTTACCCTGGCAGTTAGAATATCCTTATGTCACGCTGCTTCAGTATGTGGGTAATCTTTTGTTGTGTGCACAAACAGAGCAGGAAGCCATTGTTGCCACTGTTAGCCTTCTCAAGTATCTGGCAGATCTGAACTGTCGGGTTTCGGCCTCGAAACTTCGGTTCTGCCTTGGTCAAGTGATATTTTTGGGTCACTGTCTCCTTCAGGGTGCCAGACACCTCACAGAAGAAAGAAAAATAGCAGTCAGCGCCCTTCCTTTCCCAAAAGATGAGACTGAACTCCAGCGTTTTCTTGGACTATGTACTTATTGTTGTCAGTGGATACCGGACGCATCCCGCATAATGCAACCTCTCTACAAATGCCCTGAAAGACGGTTCAAGATATGCTGATGATTTTGGCAGATTCCACATCGGATACACTGTTACTACGGAAGACACTGTAGTGCACGCAACTGCACTCTCTCCCTCACTGTCAGCACAAGAAGTAGAACTTCAGGCTCTGTCTACTGCATGTGTTCTGGCCAAAGACAGGCGGGCCAATATATACACGGACTTACAATATGCACTTGGTATTGCTCATGATTTCGGAGCCCTATGGGCCAATCGAGGGTTTGTTACTACTGCCGGGACTCCAGTGAAGAATGCTGAAGCTGTTAAAACCCTCATGGACTCAATCAAATTACCTACCCAGGTGGCCATTATCAAAGTTAAGGAGCACGGTCCTAGGAACAGTCCACAGACTGTTGGTAACGCCTTTGTGGATATGCAAGCAAAAGCTGCTGCTCTCCTACCCGTTGAACCGACCATACCAGCTATGGTGACCACACGCTCTCAGCGTAAACAGTTACAAGAAACACTGACTCTACAGGACCTGATGATCCAGGACAGAGAGAAGTTTTCTGTCGGACCCCGTGAGACCACTTAATGACGATGCAGAGAATGTCCCCAAAGGAAGAAGTGAAGCAGTGAAAGGCTGATGGAGCACGTATGGACAATGGTCTCTGGAAAAAGGACCAACTTATGTGTCTCCCTAAGCGGATGTACCCTGCTATTGCCACGTGGGCACATGGGCCCACATATCGAGGAAAAAAAAACAAAACAGGCCCTTGCCCTGGTACAAAAATTCTACTGGGCTCCAGGTATTTCTACAGTCCTGACAGCACTCAACCGTGCATGTAACATCTGTCAGACCTGCAATCCCGGTCAACTTCAACGTGTACCCCCGAAGCATCTTGCTAAGCCTGACTATCCTTTCCAAAGGCTCCAGGTGGACCACATCACGTTGCCTAAGTCTGGAAGGTATGAATATTGTCTGGTGGTTGTCGACATGTTCTCCAATTGGCCAGAAGCATTCCCCGTTACCAACATGACTGCAAAGATCACAGCGAAGAAACTTGTGATGGAAGTTATATGCAGATATGGTGTTCCAGAAGTTGTTGAAAGTGACCAAGGCCCGGCCTTTTCTTCTCGTGTATCAGGAGGTTCTGATAATTCTTGGATCCACTGTAGCCCTCTATACTCCGTACCATCCACAATCCAGTGGGAAAGTTGAGAGGCTGAACGGCACACTGAAGGGACAATTGACCAAAATGATGCAGGAGACTACGGCTCCATGGCCAGGGCTCTTACACATTCGTACTACCCCTATTGCAAAACATGGCCTGTCCCCATATGAGATATTGTTTGGTGCTAGGCCCTCAGTTGCAAATTTCCAGTCTCAATAGTTATCAGAAGAAACTGACCGTGCTGTTCAATATGTTATTCAGCTTAGTAAAAATGTTGCTAACACCCATGTTTTAGTTTCTTCTTCCCTTCCAGATTCAGCAGAAACCGACACTTGTCACAATTTGAAGCCTGGTGGTTTTATGGTCATGAAAAGCTATGTCAGAAAATACGAACTAGAACCCTTGTATGACGGTCCCTACCAAGTCCTCCTCATCACTCCTATGTCAGTAAAGCTGGAAGGAAGGCCGATGTGGATCCACGCATCGCACTGCAAGCTGGTCAAACAGACTAGTGGCAAATAAGGGGACATAATGTTTTAGTTTTTCGTATTTCCATTTAATAATACTGGTAACCGCATGGGACAGCCTAAATTCTCCAACATCCTTGAATAATAAGTTTGTACAATATCATGAAAGATTAGTAGTACAGATGGGTATAGCCAATAAAATTGTCAGTTCTATTTTCATTTACCCTGTGATTACACAAATGTGGGATAAATTGGTTCGGGCCACAGATTATCCAGATGATCAATTTTGGGATATATAGGATATACTTAATACTACTGTTGCTGTCCAAAACTAACTTATCATAGTCACTAATCAATACACTGTAGTACTGGACTACTTAACAGCAGCACAGGGTGGTGTCAGGTTATTGGACCCACTAGAGTATGATGGCACTGATCCAGGGGAGATCCCTAAGTACGTCCCCCTCAAGAAATTAGACAATACCCCCTACTCTCAGATGAAGCTAAGAGACTTAGTCTAGGGATAGCGGGAGAACTCCATGTGAGGCTAGTGAAGGGTTCAGCTGCTTGGAGGCCTCTCGCAAGGGGAGAGCTTCTGAGGTGTCTGGATGAAGAAATCCACCTACCCTTTCCACATCTCAAAGCATCTTTCTTTTTAGGGAAAAACTTAGTGTTTAGGGGGGGGGGGGGGGGGGATTGTCAGGGTGAAAAGATATATCTTCATACACTTTTTGTACTTTATATTCTTATGCTGTGAAACAATAATTTGCTGATGCAAATGTAACTGTATTTAAAATGGCTGCCAGTATTCACCTATGCTACTACGTGACTGGGCAATATACTACGTCGCTGGGCAATATACTACGTGACTGAGCAATATACTAAGTCGCTGGGCAATATACTACGTGGCAGGGCAATATACTACGTGGCTGGGCAATATACTACATTGCTGGGCAATATACTACGTGGCAGGGCAATATACTACGTGGCTGGGCAATATACTACGTGGCTGGGCAATATACTACGTGGCTGGGCAATATACTACGTGGCTGGGCAATATACTATGTAGCTGGGCAATATACTACGTGGCTGGGCAATATACTAAGTGACTGGCCAATATACTACGTGACTGGGCAATATACTACGTCGCTGGGCAATATACTACGTCGCTGGGCAATATACTATGTGGCTGGGCAATATACTACGTGGCTGGGCAATATACTACGTGGCTGGGCAATATACTACGTGGCTGGGCAATATACTACGTGACTGGGCAATATACTACGTGACTGGCCAATATACTATGTGACTGGGCAATATACTACATCGCTGGGCAATATACTACGTGGCTGGGCAATATACTATGTGGCTGGGCAATATACTATGTTGCTGGGCAATATACTACGTGGCTGGGCAATATACTACGTGACTGGGCAATATACTACGTGGCTGGGCAATATACTACGTGGCTGGGCAATATACTACGTGACTGGCCAATATACTATGTGACTGGGCAATATACTACATCGCTGGGCAATATACTACGTGGCTGGGCAATATACTATGTGGCTGGGCAATATACTACGTGGCTGGGCAATATACTACGTTGCTGGGCAATATACTACGTGGCTGGGCAATATACTACGTGACTGGGCAATATACTACGTGGCTGGGCAATATACTACGTGGCTGGGCAATATACTACGTGACTGGCCAATATACTATGTGACTGGGCAATATACTACATCGCTGGGCAATATACTACGTGGCTGGGCAATATACTACGTGGCTGGGCAATATACTACGTGGCTGGGCAATATACTACGTTGCTGGGCAATATACTATGTCGCTGGGCAATATACTACGTGGCTGGGCAATATACTACGTGGCTGGGCAATATACTACGTGGCTGGGCAATATACTATGTGACTGGGCAATATACTACGTGACTGGGCAATATACTACGTGGCTGGGCAATATACTACGTGACTGGGCAATATACTACGTGACTGGCCAATATACTACGTGACTGGGCAATATACTACGTGGCTGGGCAATATACTACGTGACTGGGCAATATACTACGTGACTGGGCAATATACTACGTGGCTGGGCAATATACTATGTGACTGGGCAATATACTACGTGACTGGCCAATATACTACGTGACTGGGCAATATACTACGTGGCTGGGCAATATACTACGTGGCTGGGCAATATACTATGTGGTTGGGCAATATACTATGTGACTGGGCAATATACTACGTGGCTGGGCAATATACTACGTGGCTGGGCAATATACTACGTGGCTGGGCAATATACTACGTGGCTGGGCAATATACTACGTGGCTGGGCAATATACTACGTGACTGGGCAATATACTACGTGGCTGGGCAATATACTACGTGGCTGGGCAATATACTATGTGGACATGCATATTCTAGAATACCCGATGCGTTAGAATCGGGCCACCATCTAGTCTACTATATAATTGTCTAAGGGTCATTTCCGTCTGTCCTTCTGTCACGGTTATTCATTCGCTGATTGGTCTCGGCAGCTGCCTGTCATGGCTGCCGCGACCAATCAGCGACGGGCATAGTCCGGAAGAAAATGGCCGCTCATTCCTCCCCGCAGTCAGTGCCCGGCGTCCGCATATTCCCCTCCCGGCCAGCGCTCACACAGGGTTAATGGCAGCGTTGACCGCGGTGTAACGCACTCAGTTACCGCCGCTATTAACCCTGTGTGACCACCTTTTTACTATTCATGCTGCCTATGCCATTGCAGACCA
Organism: Ranitomeya imitator; assembly: GCF_032444005.1. Taxonomy (NCBI): domain Eukaryota; kingdom Metazoa; phylum Chordata; class Amphibia; order Anura; family Dendrobatidae; genus Ranitomeya; species Ranitomeya imitator. The sequence goes on from NC_091286.1 coordinate 200,649,069, forward strand.
TCAGCCGCCTACGCTGGATTAACCGGACTTCTTTGTGCATGGTTTCCCTAGACTGACACAAGAGGGCGCTCGCACAGCGTTCACGCAGAACAAGGGCCGCCCAGAGCAGAGGTCGCGGCACGACACAAGGTGACACGAGCGGCATCGTCCAACCCCACAATGTCATGTGCATCGGGCGCCTCAGAGGGGGCGGAGCCCTGAGGAAACTCAGGAAGATGCGCAGGCAACCAATTAAAAACAGGAATCCAGGCAAGCCCCCAAACCGCCTGGGGAGGCGTGTGCGGCCGGTGCGGTCACCTTGCCGCCATGCTTCCCTAGCCAGGGCCGCAGCGGACTTTATCTCACTCATTGCCTGTAATCTCCACGTTGTTATGTTTGCACGAGTTCACAAATCCTTCCACATATAGAGCCAACTATTATAAGGACATTTTATCCCTGAGAATGTAAGTTGCACGCTCTAGTATGCCAGAATCCAAGATGGCCGGCGGCGTTCTAGCCCATGGTGACGTCAAGTCATGTGATGTAAGTGCGCTCCCGAGAGGCTGCCCGGTTTGTTGTCTGGTCGGGAGTGCGCGCAGCTGTGTTGCGGGAGCCGGCGGAGGTCAGTGTGAGCGGTCATCATGGCTGGAGTCGTGGCGCGCAAAGCAGTGGACTATGTCAAGAGCAAAGAGTTCCGCGAATATCTCATGAGGTGAATCCTGGGGACCGGCCGTGTTATCGCAGCGCGGGCTGGTAGAGGGCATGGCAGAGGCGTAGTGCGGCTGGGCACCGTGGTAATGGGTCGGTGTAGTGCGGCTGGGCACCGTGGTAATGGGTCGGTGTAGTGCGGCTGGGCACCGTGGTAATGGGTCTCAGGGTCTGCAGTACTGGAGGACACAGGAGGTGCAGCAGTCTCCTGTCACTGCTCTATGTGGACACAAGGGGCGCAGCAGTCTCCTGTCACTGCTCTATGTGGACACAGGGGGCGCAGCAGAGTCTCCTGTCACTGCTCTATGTGGACACAGGGGGCGCAGCAGTCTCCTGTCACTGCTCTATGTGGACACAGGGGGCGCAGCAGTCTCCTGTCACTGCACTATGTGGACACGGGGGGCGCAGCAGTCTCCTGTCACTGCTCTATGTGGACACTGGGGCGCAGCAGTCTCCTGTCACTGCTCTATGTGGACACAGGGGGCGCAGCAGTCTCCTGTCACTGCTCTATGTGGACACAGGGGGCGCAGCAGTCTCCTGTCACTGCTCTATGTGGACACGGGGGGCGCAGCAGTCTCCTGTCACTGCTCTATGGGGACACAGGGGGCGCAGCAGTCTCCTGTCACTGCTCTATGTGGACACAGGGGGCGCAGCAGTCTCCTGTCACTGCTCTATGTGGACACAGGGGGCGCAGCAGTCTCCTGTCACTGCTCTATGTGGACACAAGGGGCGCAGCAGTCTCCTGTCACTGCTCTATGTGGACACGGGGGGCGCAGCAGCCTCCTGTCACTGCTCTATGTGGACACAGGGGCGCAGCAGTCTCCTGTCACTGCTCTATGTGGACACAGGGGGCGCAGCAGTCTCCTGTCACTGCTCTATGTGGACACAGGGGGCGCAGCAGAGTCTCCTGTCACTGCTCTATGGGGACACAGGGGGCGCAGCAGTCTCCTGTCACTGCTCTATGTGGACACAGGGGGCGCAGCAGTCTCCTGTCACTGCTCTATGTGGACACGGGGGGCGCAGCAGTCTCCTGTCACTGCACTATGTGGACACAGGGGCGCAGCAGCCTCCTGTCACTGCACTATGTGGACACAGGGGCGCAGCAGTCTCCTGTCACTGCACTATGTGGACACGGGGCGCAGCAGTCTCCTGCACTGGGGGTTTAAGGCCGGGGTCACACTTGCGAGTGCAATGTGAGAAACTCGCACATCAATACCCAGCATTGCCGCCAGCACGTGAGACCGGAACGTTCAGTTACATAGAAATACATTCAGCCACACGCTCCGGTCCTGAGTGCCGGGTATTGATGCGAGAGACTGGCGCAAGCTTCTTGCATTGGACTGGCTAGTGTGACCCCGGCCTTACACCCCCAGTGCCCTTCCAGCCTGATTTGCATACGGCTGCACATTAGATTTCTCATAACTGACATATCGGACCTGTACAGTAGGTATTTTTGGAGGACGAGAGCTGACACACGGCTCCTTCTACGTGTAACCCTGCCCTGACCGTTCCCTGAGCCTCTCTGAACGTTCTTTCACCGTTCAGTGTGAATAGTTGGCCCCTTATTCCGCAGGTCAGTAAGATCATGGTGGCTGTTGCACAGTAAATGCTAATCAGAAAGGGGTTTTGTGTCGCCGCGTCCCGTAGCGTTTATCTTTTGCATTGGTTTTTTTTTTTTTTGTCAAACCAATTTTCTTTGATTCCATTCTAACCTTTTGATCACCCTTTATGTATCTTTTTGGCAAACAACTCTAACAAAAGCAGCAATTCTGGTGTTTTATAGGATTGTCAGTGTGGTATAATAGTATATGAAAGGGTTATTTCCATTTACATAAATGCGTATAGTCATGTAGTGCTTATAAAAACTAATCTTGTGATTTATTGCTTTTTTTTCAGTCATTCCTTTGATATTAAAGTGGTGTCCACTAATGATTACAATGTATTATTTCTATAGCGCCAACATATTCTGCAGCAGTTTATATTTTAGAGGGGACTTGTACAGACAATAAAGACTTTACACAATATCACGTAACTAAACAGATAGTGAGAATAGTGACGGCCATGCTTGCAATCGTATATTCTATGAGGAAATAAGGGAGACACAAAAGGTGAAAGGTAAAAAAAAAGCTTGTATTGTGCGGTCCGCCAATCAATAAAATACATAGGCGATTCACAATGCTGCATCATCCGGTCAACAGCCAGTATCCGTATGGATACAGAGGGCTAATAAGTGATGGAAAGTGTGAATAAATGCTACAAGGGTCCAGATTTTGAAGAAAGTTTTGAATGGGCAGAACAGATAGTTGGATAAGTGTGATGAGTCGATAGGCCTAAAGAAATGCGTTTTAGGCCACGCTTAAAACTGTGGGTATTGAGGATTAATTAAATTATCTTGGGTAGTGCATTCCAATGAATTGGCGCAGCAAAAGAGTAGTCTTGGAGACAGGAGTGGGGGTTCTGATTATTGAGGATGTTAGTCTTGGTTCATTAGCAAAATGGAAGGCACATGTAGACTGAGATGAGGAAGGAGATGTAGGGTCATCGGTGTAGCAGTTGGAAAGGATCACTGTAAACCATTTGTTTTTCACTCTCACCCCTATAATCCTTCACTTTCTGCTAACCACCCTAATCCCTACAGCTAGTAAGGAACTGTTCATCTCTTCAATCCTCCCCATCCATTTCACCTCCTTCTCAGAACCTTTCCTCAACATACAATCCTCTGTCTCCAAACAGACAGCCAACTCATGCCCTCTCCTGCTCCCACCTGCTAATACGTTCTCTGCTCCTCCTCACTGCTGGTGATATTGCTCCAAATCCTGGTCCTCCTCACCACATTCCCACAGTCATTGCTACCTCCCATCCACGCTCTATGACAACTTTCTGTAACCTCTCTAACCTTATACCCATTCACCCAGTCCCTCTAACAAGAGCTCTATGGAACGTTCGCTCTGTCTGCAACAAATGTTCCTTCATCCATGATCTTTTCATTACTCACAATCTTTCCTTCTTCGCCATCACCGATACCTGACTCACAGCCTCTCCTGCTGCACTCTCGTATGGTGGATTCAACCTTTCCCACACACCCCAACCCAGCAGCAAGCATGGCGGGAGGGGTTGGTTTTCTCCAGTCAGGTAACTGCTCCTTTACTCCAATCCCACTGCCACCCTCTGTTACCCTCCCTTCCTTTGAGGTGCACTCTGTGCGCAGCTGCTTCCCCTTTAACCTCCACTGGCTGTCATTTACCCCCCCCCCCCCCAGGGTTAGTCACCACCTTCTTTGATCACTACACCAACTGACTACTTCATTTCTTCTCTGCTGACATCCCTACAATCATCTTGGGCGACTTCAACATCCCCATTGACACTTCCCTCTCAGCTGCCACTAAATTTCTATCTCTCACTTCCTCATTTTGCCCTCAATCAATGGTCTTCTGCAGCCACTCACAAAGATGGCCACACACTGGACCTCATCTTCACCCGCCTCTGCTCCCTATCTAACCTCTTTAACTTACCTCTCCCTCTTTCTGACCACAACCTACATTCTCTTCCCTCTCCGCTCCAGGTCCACAATCCCCACCCCACAAACTTGCATACCCTCTTAAATGACTCGATCTACACTTACTGAACCCCTCCTCCCTCTTACAGACATAAGTTCCCTACACAATGTGGATGTTGCTGCCGCTTTATATAACACCACAATAGCTGCAGCTCTGGAATCGGTTGCCCCTCTCACACATACCAAAGCTGGCAAAATCAACAGACAGCCCTGGCACACCAGCCTTTCCCTCACTACTTTCAAGGCCACACTCGCTGCAGCAAAACAAATCTACTTCTTATCTCTCATATCCTCCCTGTCTCACAACCCTAAACAGTTATTCAATGCTTTCTCTAGTCACCTTCCACGACAGCAGTATTGGGAGGATGTCTCCCCGCCCTAATAGGGGACAGGAAACAAAGAGGTTAAATACCCCTCCCATTCCTGCAACCACCAGTGTTTTGCCTGTCCCCTATGGGGCATGAAGAGGTTCTCTGAGAGTGCTGCTGTGGCCGGTGATCGGGAGCACGGTTACCTGTCTAGCCGGGCAGTCGGGGGCTCCGCTCTCCTCCTTCAGACTGCTCCCATCTCCGTGATCTTCACGTGACTTGGGACCCTCGCCCGCCCTACCTGCGCCTCTCTAGGGAGGCAAAGCAGGGCGGTGCTCCTGCGTCCTCCTTCCTCCACGCTCGTGATGGTGTGCGTGCATCGGAAGTGACGCGCACCCGAACTTCCGTTTTTTTTCCCCGGCGCCATACACGCAGCTCCCGCGCGCACAGATCAGCGGCGGCATGGTCGGGCGTCTCTGACCCCCCCCCCCCCCCTAACGGACACTAACGAGGAGGAGGAGCACCACTAATCTCGCTGGGAGCCTCGGTATCCTATTTATTCCTGGCTAGGGAAGCCTCCAGGTAAGACCTCCTGTCTGTGACCCTCTGTAGTCAGGATCTCTGACCATATGGACGGCGAAAAACCCCTACACTCTGCTCCTGCGGAGCCCAGCGCTCACCCACCTGCTGTAAGTAGTGGGATGATGTCCCTTGCTGTCCATTTTGTAATTCAAGCAACTTAGTCCGACTTTCTCTCTCTTTTTAGGGAGATGAGGTCTCTGCCCCTAGGAAGGATAATGTGCCCAGCCGCAAGTGTGCTGCATGTGCGTCCAAGCTTCCCTCCACATATAAAAAGAAGCTCTGCCAACCACGCACAGATGATGTCCTGCGTACTGAACAGCCCTCACTTATGGACAGCATCAGAACTCTCATTAGGCAGGAGGTTCAGTCCTCCATGGCGACCTTTTCCCAGCCGCCGACACCGCAGCCTCCCCCTCCTAAGAAAAGGAAGACAGCCCCGCTAGACTCTGACTCGGGAGAATTACATACTTCAGAGTCAGAGGACATTTGGGAGAATGAGAGTTCTGCTTCTACTTCTGCTCCCAAATCAGATAATGAAAAATACCTCTTTTCCTCCGAGGATTTGGAGGAATTAGTATCTATGGTGAGGGGCACTATGGGAGTGGAAGAGGAGGTGGAGGGCCATTCTGTACAGGATGACATGTTCGGGGGTTTAAAACCTAAGTCAGTAAAGGGATTCCCCATACACAAAAACATCGAAAGCCTTATCCTCCATGAGTGGGGCCTTCCAGAGAAAGGGTTAAATATCCCATCAGAATTCAAAAACCGTTTTCCCCTTGAGGGAGACTGTTCCATTTTTGCAATGCCCAAGGTTGATGTTCAGGTGTCGAGGGTGACCAAAAAAACAGCACTGCCCTTTGAAGATTCCTCCCAGCTGAAAGATCCCATGGATCGCAAGACTGAAAGCTTATTGAGGAAATCTTGGGACACTTCAACAAATTTACTAAGATCTAACGTGACCTCAACATGTGTAGCCAGATCTCTATTTCTCTGGCTGCGTACATTGGAGAATCACCTAATACAAGGTACTCCCAGAGAAGAGATTCTTAATTCTCTTCCTCTGCTCCAGAAGGCAACTGGATTCCTAGCGGACGCCTCCGCAGAATCTGTACGAGTTGCCGCTAAATCAACGGTTCTCACAAATTCAGCCAGAAGGGCTTTGTGGCTGAAATCCTGGGGAGGCGATATTACTTCAAAGTCTAAGCTTTGCGTTATTCCTTTCCAGGGTCATTACATATTTGGCCCAGTTCTGGACAAAATCCTGGACAAAGCTTCAGATAAAAAGGTCCTTCCAGAACAAAGGAACCCTAGAAAGCGTTTTTTTTCGTCCCCTCCCCCCCCCCCCCCCGTGACCAAAACCTCCAGCAAAATTACAGGGGTAAAGGCAAATCGGGACGGTGGAGTTACCCCAAGGGAGGAAAAGCCAGGAATATCCTGGTCCCCCAACCTCAACAGACCTCTGAGAAGCAATGACTGCTCTCCGGTCGGAGGTTGACTCTCGGAATTCCTCTCCCAGTGGCAGACGATCACCATATCAGTGGGTCCTGCGTACCATACGGGAGGGCCTAAGATTGGAGTTCGAGAGTCCTCCTCCTCACAGTCTGGCTATATCACTTCCCTACAATCTCCGGGTCTTCGGGAATCTCTGATGCCGGATATCTTGAACCTGCTTCAGGCGGAGGCGGTTTCCCATGTACCACATCGAGAAATAGGAGAGGGTCACTATTCCCACCTCTTTTTGGTAAAAAAAAAACCCTCCGGGAAACACCGTATCGTTATCAACCTGAAACCTCTGAATCAGGTAATAAGATATCGAAGATTCAAGATGGAATCGATCAGATCAGCAATCCCGCTGATCGGTCACGATTGGGTGATGGCAACGTTGGACCTGAGGGATGCATACTACCATGTGCCGATACATCCAGACCACAGGAAGTTCCTCAGGTTCGCGATTTCCCAAGACAAACGGATCAGCCATTACCAATTCAATGTTCTTCCGTTCGGAGTCTCGTCTGCTCCACGAGTCTTCACCAAGATTATGTCAGAAGCGGTAATCTTTATTCCTCAACAGGGGGTGTGTATCATTCCATACCTGGACGATTTTCTTGTCGTCGCCCCATCCGCTTCACGCCTCAATCAGGATGTGACAAAGGTCCTCGACATCCTAACATCGCTCGGGTGAATCCCGAACCTGGCAAAATCAGACCTTCAGCCTTCTCCACGGAAGAAATTCCTAGGAATCCTTCTAGACTCGGAGAAGAGAATGTCCTTTCTACCCAAGGACCGTCAGACCGATCTCGTCAACAGGATCTCCAGGTTCAGAAATCAAAAAAACTCGACTCTGAGAGACTCTATGTCAATCCTGGGTTCGTTGACATCATGCATCCAGGCAGTCTCCTGGACCCAGGCCCATACGAGAACACTCCAATCACACATCCTGACGTACTCAAGAGGACGCCAGATGGCCTTAACCAGAAGGATTCCCCTTCCCTCTCATGTGAGATCCTCCCTATCATGGTGGCTGAACTCCCAAAATCTACATCGGGGAGTCAGCTGGGATCAGAATCCTCTCAGAGTACTCACAACAGACGCAAGTCAGAGAGGTTGGGGCGCCGTGATAAAAGGCTCCCACTTTCAGGGGTTGTGGACCCCAGATGTAAGACACAGTTCCTCAAATCTGAGGGAACTGAAAGCAGTGGAAGAGGCACTAAGAGCCGCATCTGTTATTGTACAGGATCACCATGTACGAGTGATGTCAGACAATATGACCACCGTGGCCTATCTCCGACACCAAGGGGGCACCGGACACCCGAGCCTGAAGTCAACTGCTGGAAGGATTTTTTTCCTGGGCAGAAAATTGCCTTCTGTCAATCTCTGCAGTACACATAAGGGGATTAGACAATTCCCAGGCGGATTATCTCAGCAGGAGGGACTTCCATCCAGGGGAGTGGTCTCTAAACCAGGATGTATTCTTAAACCTAGTCCAGAAGTGGGGAACTCCCGATGTGGACCTGTTTGCCAACAACCGGAACACAAAATCGAACACCTTCTCCTTGACCCCCTCAAACGAGGCACAGGGACTGGACGCTTTCTCCCACCCTTGGGAGTTTACCCTGGCATATGCTTTTCCGCCAATACCATTGCTACCCAGAATGTTACAGAAGATCTGGATGGATTAAGTCACAACGATTCTGGTAGCCCCATTGTGGTCAGGAAGAAGTTGGTTCAGCGCATTAACAAGCATGTGTTTAGAAGGCCCAATCCTGCTCCCCCAGAGACGCGACCTTCTTTAACAGGGTCCCCTGACCCATCCGGACCTACACAAGCTAAAGCTGACAGCTTGGTTACTGAGGCCGAGATCCTGAAAGCCAGAGGACTCTCGCAGGAAGTAATCGAAACCCTACAGAAGAGTAGAAAGCCAGTAACTAACACCATTTATGGCAAAGTATGCAAAAAATTCTCATCATGGTGTTCCCCAAACAGACCGGATCCTTTCAACCCAGATATTGCACAGATTCTTCAATTTCTCCAGAAGGGCCTGGAACTGGGTCTGTCACCTAGTACCCTAAAGGTTCAGGTGTCAGCTCTCGGGGCTTTCTTCGACCAGGATCTAGCAAACCATCGATGGGTCAAACGATTCATATCATCGGCAACCAGAATCCGTCCCAGACTCCATGTCCATACCCCACCTTGGGACTTGAACCTGGTGTTAAAAGGTCTGACTGGGGACCCCTTTGAACCACTTTCAGCCTCCAGCTTAAAGATCTTGACCCTGAAAACAGTCTTCCTGGTAGCTATCACTACTGCCAGGCGTATAGGGGAGTTACAGGCCTTATCTATCCAGGAACCATTCCTGACTATAACCACGGATAGTATAATCCTCAAATTAGACCCTTCCTTTACACGTAAGGTAGTTTCTGATTTTCACAGAAATCAGGACATCATATTACCTTCTTTCTGTCCAAATCCTTCTAATCCAAAAGAAGAGGCTTTTCACACCCTGGACGTTCGCAGGGTGGTTCTGTTCTATCTCCAGCAGACGGAAGGCTGGAGGTTGGATCAAAACCTGTTCATAGAGTGGGCAGGACAAAATAAGGGCAAGAAGGCCGCCAAAAGCACAATCGCTAATTGGATTAAGCAAGCCATCAGCCTGGCATACTCTTCTCAGAAGCTTACACCTCCAGCTTCACTGGAAGCCCACTCCACCCGCTCAGTCTCGACTTCCTGGGCAGAGAGGGGAAGCGCATCAGCAGAGCAGATATGCAGAGCTGCCACCTGGTCGTCAATCCATACATTCACCAGGCACTATAGGCTCAACTTCAACAGGGATCTATCGTTCGGCAGACGTGTTCTGCAAGTGGTTGTCCCTCCCTAAAGAAATTAGCGGTTGGTATCACTCCGATACTGCTGTTGTGGAAGGTGACTAGAGAAAATAGAATTAGTTCTTACCGGTAATTTGGTTTCTAGGAACCTGCACGACAGCACTAATTTCCCTCCCTATCTAATTTATTTATTTATTTAATGATTCCTGCACTTAAGTGGTAACTATACATGCTACTGTGTCCAGAAAAAACACTGGTGGTTGCAGGGAGGGGTATTTAACCTCTTTGTTTCCTGTCCCCCATTAGGGCGGGGAGACATCCTCCCAATACTGCTGTCGTGGAAGGTTCCTAGAAACCGAATTACCGGTAAGAACTAATTCTATTTTCAATATTCTCCTCCGTCCCCCAGCACCTCCTCCATCTCCAAACATCTCAGCTAAAGACTTTGCCTCATTTTTCAAGCAGAAGATTGATAACATCAGATACAGTTTTGGTTGGCAACCCCCAGAACCCTTCCTCCTAACTGCTCAGCCCTCCTCCTACAAAACCAACTTCTCCACTATTACAGAAGATCAACTCTCCACTCTACTTTCAAGATCACATCTCACCACCTGTGCACTTGACCCGATTTCATCCTACTTCATCCAAAACCTCACCACAGTCTTCAGCCCAACCCTATCCCCTCTTTAATCTTTAAGTGCTTTCTGCCATCGGACTTTTCTGTCCTGCTTTGATGCGGGCTCTGGCGGTCAGCTGTTTTGAACTGTGCCCGCAATAGGCGCAGGCGGAATCGTGATTCCACCCGCGCCTATTAGCTAGTTAAATGCCGCTGTCAAACTCTGACAGCAGCATTTAACAAGTGCTTTCAGCCATCGGGCCAGAAATGCGCGCACCGCTGACCCCTGTCACATGCTCGGGTGTCATAGGTACGTTGGCATAACAACCAGAGGTCTCCTGAAGTGACACTTTTTACTGTGCTCCTGGCTGCAAGCACGCCATGCATGCCGATTCATCTTGTGACACACACATCCTTGATAAAGGCCTGAGAGCCGAAACATCAGAAACTTTGTCTTGTCATATATCGGCTGTGAATACAGATGCTTTTATTACACAGAATATTCTCAAGAATTATCCCTTTTTTGAGTGCCGGAGGTGTTTTCTACTACTGAAAAATAAAAAAGTTATGGCTCTGGGAAGGAGGGGAGCAAAAAACTCTGTGGGTTAAGGGGTTAAACATGCCTCAAGCACACCTATCCTTTAAAAGTCCTCTCTTGACCCATTCTCTGTATCTAGCGATCGGCTTATATCACTTCCCCTCCTCCCCCCCCCCCCCCCGTGCCTCAAAACTACTGGAACAGCACGTCCATCTTGAACTGTCCGCCCACCTCTATTCTTGCTCCCTCTTCTACTGCTTACCATCTGGCTTCCGGCCGCACCACTCCACTGAAACTGCCTTAAATAAGGTCACCAATGACCTATTAACTGCCAAGATCAAGCGACACTACTGTCTTCCTCCTCCTGGACCTGTCCTCTGCCTTTGACACAGTGGACCATTCCCTATTACTACAGACCCTCTCATGTCTTGCATCACTGACTTGGCCCTATCTTGGATCTCGTCATACCTAACAGACCGGACAATCAGTGCCTCCCACTCGCACACCCACCTCCTCACCTCGCCCCTATCTGTCAGCGTCCCGTAAGATTCAGTCCTAGGGCCCCTGCTCTTCTCCATTTAAACCTTCGGGCTTGGACAGCTCATACAGTCTCATTGCTTTCAGTATCACCTCTGTGCTGATGACACACAGATCTACATCTCTGGACCTGATATCACCTCTAGTGACGAGCGAATATACTCATTACTGGAGATTTCCCGAGTATGCTCGGGTGACCTCAGAGTATTTTTTTTTTAGTGCTCGGAGATTGTTTTCATCGTTGCAGCTGAATGATTTACATCTCTTAGCCAGCATAAGTACATGTGGGTGTTGCCTGGTTGCTAAGGAATTCCCACATGTAATCAAGCTCACTAAGAAATGTAAATCATTTAGCTGAGGTGAGGAAAGCTAAATCTCCGAGCACTAAAAAATACTCGGAGGACACCCGAGCGTGCTCGGGAAATCTCGAGTAACGAGTATATTTGCTCATCACAAATCACCTCCCTACTAACCAGCATCCCATGATGTCTGTCTTTCATCCTTCTTCTCCGCTAGATTTCTAAAACTTAATATGGACAAAACAGAATTCATCATCTTTCCCCCATCTCACTCGATCCCCCACCCATGGACCTATCCATTTAAGTAAATGGCTGCCCACTCTCCCCAGTCCCAGAAGCTCGCTGCCTCAGGGTAATCCTTGACATTGATCTCTCCTTCAAACCACATATACAAGCCCTTTCCACTTCCTGCCAACTTCAACTCAAAAATATTTCACAGATCTGTACATTCCTCAACCAAGAATCTGCAAAAACTCTAGTCCATAACCTCATCATCTCCTTCCTTGACTACTGCAACCTCCTGCTGTGGCCTCCCCTCTAACACTCTTGCACCCCTCCAATCTATCCTAAACTAAGCTGCCCGACTAATCCACCTGTCCCCCCTCTATTCCCCGGCCTCTCCCCTCTGTCAGTCCCTGCACTGGCTCCCCATTACCCAAAGACTCAAGTTCAAAACCCTAACCATGGCATACAAAGTCATCCACAACCTGTCTCCTCCATACATCTGTGACCTCGTCTGACCAGCACGCCACCTCCGATCCTCACAAGATCTCCTCTGCTCCCCTCTTATCTCCTTTTCCCACAATAGCATACAAAAGTTCTCCTGCACATCACCCCTACTCTGAAACTCGCTACCACGACATATCATACTCTCGCCTACCGTGGAAACCTTCAAAAAGAACCTGAAGACCTACCTTTTCCGACAAGCCTACAACCTGCAGTAACCACTGGTCGACTAAGCCACTGCATGACCAGCTCTACCCTCACCTATTGTATTCTCATCCATCCCTTGTAGAATGTGAGCCCTCGTTGTCAGGGTTCTCTCTCCTTCTGTACCAGTCGTGAATTGTATTGTTTAAGATTACTGTACTTGTTTTTATTATGTATACCCCTTCTCACATGTAAAGCGCCATGGAATAAATCATGCTATAATATGATGCTGGCTGCTGCAGTTAGGATGGACTGGAAAGGAGAGCGTTTAGTAAGAGGGAGATCGATCAGTAGAGAGCTGCAGTAATACAGACAAGAATGAATAAGCTACAGTAAGTTTTTGCAGCGTCAAAGGTAGGAAAAGGTCAAATTCTAGAGATGTTTTTGAGGTGTGATGACATGAGCAGGTAAGTGATCAGATGTAGGTGGTGAAGGTTAGATTTGAATCAAGAGTAACCCCAAGACAGTGGGTATGTTGCTGGGGAGAAATGGTAGACTCGCACACGAAAATGGCAATATCTGGCATAGGTAGGTTAGTGGAGGGAGGAAACACGTTCCGTTTTTGACAGATTAAGTTGTAGATAAAATGAGGACATGATGTTGGGGACATGCAGGTGTGATGTCAGGAGACAATGTGCATAATGGGTGTCATCAGCATCACCATCTACTGATGATTTATCCAATAGGGGGGGTGTAGGACTGATCCTTGAGAAACCCTGACAGAAGGGGAAGAGGAGCCAGGAAAAGATACAGTGAAGGAGGAGAACCAGGAGAGAACGGTGTCCTTGAGGCCGATAGTGGAGCATAGTGAGGAGGAGCTGGTGATCCCCAGCTACAGCGCAGTGCTTACAAGCTACACAGCAGCAGTGCACGGTCTCCTAGACCGCAAGCTAAAGTTTTTTTTTTTTTATTTTTTTTTTTAGTTATAGCCATCTGAATATAAACAAAATTTGATAGTGTCATAACTCTCTTAATCATATAATGATCATTGTTTATACTGAAGCGAAAACTAAAGGAATCGATGAAAAATAAACATTAATTTCATATTAAAATTCAGGCCCTTATTCTTAAAGGGAATCGGTCAGCAGGATTTCACTCCCAAACTATATGCTCATGTAGTTCTTTCAAAGACAATTCCAGCAATACCTATACATGGCCTGTCTGTTCTTCCATTACTGAGAAATCAGCGTTTCAATTGATATGTAAATAAGGCTGAAGAGCTTTTGTAGATCAGAAGACCTTCTGTTCACTGCCCAGCACAGCCTCCTCCTGCTTGACTGACAGGTCTTTTGACAGAAGTCAGACAGCATTGAGGCTATCAGTCAAGGAGGAAGACCTAGTGACCGATGCTTCAAGAAGTTGTCCCTTCAAGAAGTTGTCCACTATATGGACAAGTTCTCATACCCCATACTCGCCTCCCATGCCGGCGCCGCGGTGTTAACATTCGGTCTCCTAGGGCTCCCGTGCCGTTGTAGTGACACATGACGCCGGTGCCCAATCAGCTCTGGCGTCGCTGTCCCCGCCTCCTAATTGAGCATGACGAGGAAGTCCGAGATCAGCTGCTTCAGACTCCCTCTTCATGTTTGATTTGTCTGAAGGCGGGGACAGTGACACCAGTGCTGATTGGGCATCGGCGTCATGTGTCACAACAACCATATGAAAGCCCCGAAACTGCGAGTGCTGACACTGTGGGAAAGGTGACAGCACAAGAGGTGAGTATAAGTTTTATTATTATTTTATGGGGGCCAAATATTTTGATCAATCAGATCTAAAGCCTCATTTTCATAATCGTACAAAAACTGATTTCTCCATAACGGAGGAACGGAAGATCAATGTAAAATGTATTCCTGGACTTGTCTTTGAAAGAGCTACCGTATTTTTCGCTTTATAAGACGCTCCGGATTATAAATCGCACCCCAAATTTTGAGGAGAAAAATAGGATTTTTTTTTAATAAAATGGTGGTGCTTCTTATAATCCATGTGTCTTATTGCTTACTAGGGGTGGTGGCTGTGGTAAAGTGGAGACCCAGGGTCGCTTTTGGAGGAGGAGTGAGTGGGGTGATGCTGCAGGCTGAGATGAAGGGGTGTCCGGCCGTGCTGCTGGTGTCTGGCTCTGCTGCCCGGTGCTCTACTGGTGTCTCCGATGTTGCGGGTGCCCAGACGGCGCTGCCTGATGCTGCTACGGCGGTCTCCGGTGCTTCCGGGGCTCTGCCGGCATTTTGTGAAAGGCCAGAGCCACACCAGTCCCATGGTTTCCTGTGCGGTGGACTCCGGGAAAATGGCCGCCGGGGGAGAGGCGCATGCACAGATGGAGATCTTGGGTGATGAGATTTCAGCGCTGAAATCTCATCTACCAAGATCTCGGTGCCAAGACCTCCACCTGCGCATGCCCCGCCCGGCGGCTATTTTATCTTAGTCCACTGCACAGGAAACCATGGGACTGCCGGGGTGGGCCCCGGCAGCACCAGAGACCGTCGCAACAGCATCGGGCAGCGCCGGCCGCGCACCCGCAGAACCAGAGACACTGGCAGAGCATCGGGCAGCAGTGTCGGACACACGCAGTAGCACCGCCAGACACCCCCGCAGCACTGCCGGGCACCGGAGACACCCACAGAGCACTGGGGAGCAGCTCTGGACACCCCTTCATCCCAGCCTGCAGTAACAGTACCGGTAAGGTACATTCGCATTATTAGACACACTCCCATTTTCCCCCCCAAATATGAGGGGAAAAAAGTGTCTTATAATCCGAAAAATACGGTATATGCTTATATAAATAGTTTGGGGGTGAAATCCTGCTGACAGATTCCCTTTAACCCCTTAATCCTATATGACGTACTATCCCGTCGAGGTGACCTGGGACTTAATTCCCAGTGACGGGATAGTACGTCATATGCAATCGGCCGCGCTCACGGGTGAGCGCGGCCAGGTGTCAGCTGACTATTGCAGCTGACATCCGGCAGTAATTGCCAGGAGCGGTCACGGACCGCCCCCGGCACACTGCGATCAAACATTGCAGCGTTCCGGGGGCATAGGGAAGCATCGTGCAGGGAGGGGGCTCATTGCGGGCTTCCCTGAGACCCTCGGTACAAGGCGATGTGCTCACCTTGTACCGAGCGTCTCCTCCCTGCAGGCCCCGCATCCAAAATGGCCGCGGGGCTACTTCCGGGTCCTGTAGGGAGGAGGCTTACAAGCGTCTGCTCAGAGCAAGCGCCTGTAAGCCTGGAGCAGTGCACGTCAGATCGCTGATCTGACACAGTGCTCTGCAAAGTGTCAGATCAGTGATCTGTCACTATATAGTGATGACCCCCCTGGGACAATGTGATAATGTAAAAAAAAAATAAATTTATAATTTCTAAAAAAAATATTGTTCCCATAAATACATTTCTTTATCTAATAAATAAAAATAAAAGTACACATTTAGCATCGCCGTGTCCATAACAACCCGACCTATAAAACTGTCCCACTAGTTAACCCCTTCAGTGAACACGTTTAAAAAAAAAAAAAAAGGCAAAAAACAACGCTTTATCATACCGCCGAACAAAAAGTGAAATAACACGCGATCAAAAAGACAGATTTAAATAACCATGGTACCGCTGAAAATGTCATCTTGTCCCGCAAAAAGCAAGCCGCCATACAGCATCATCAGCGAAAAAAGTTATAGTCCTCAGAATAAAGCGATGTAAAAATAATTATTTTTTTCTATAAAATAGTTTTTATCGTATAAAAGCGCCAAAACCTAAACAAATGATATAAATGAGGTACCGCTGTAATCGTACTGACCCGAAGAATAAAACTGCTTTATCAATTTTACCAAACGCAGAATGGTATAAACGCCTCCCCCAAAAGAATTTCATGAATAGCTGGTTTTTGGTCATTCTGCCTCACAAAAATTGGAATAAAAAGCGATCAAAAAATGTCACGCACCTGAAAATGTTACCAATAAAAACGACAACTCGTCCCGCAAAAAACAAGACCTCACATGACTCTGTGGACCAAAATATGGAAAAATTATAGCTCTAAAAAATGTGGAGACGCAAAATCTATTTTTTGCAATAAAAAGCGTCTTTTAGTGTGTGACAGCTGCCAATCATAAAAACCCGCTATAAAAGTAAATGAAACCCCCCTTAGTTAGGTAAAAATAATAAAATTAAAAAATATAGTTGTTTCCATTTTCCTATTAGGGTTAGGTCTGGGGTTAGGGTTGGGGCTAAAATTAGTGTTGGGGCTAAAATTAGGGTTGGGGGGGGGGTGTTGGAGTTAGGAGTGTGGTTAGGGTTGGGATTACGGTTAGGGGTGTGGTTGCGATTAGGGTTAGGGGTGTGTTTGGGTTAGGGTTTCAGTGACAATTGGGGGTTTCCACTGTTTAGGCACATCAGGGCTCTCCAAACGCGACATGGCGTCCGATCTCCATTCCAGCCAATTCTGCATTGAAAAAGTAAAGCGGTGCTCCTTCCCTTCCGAGCTCTCCCGTGCGCCCAAACAAGGGTTTAGCCCAACATATGGGGTATCGGCGTACTCAGGACAAATTGGACAACAACTTTTGGGGTCTAATTTCTCTTGTTACCCTTGGGAAAATAAAACTTTGAGGGGCTTAAAAACCATTTTTGTGAGAAAAAATGATTTTTTTTTTTTTATTTTCATGCCTTTGCGCTATAAACTGTAGTGAAACACTTAGGGGTTCAAAATTCTCAAAACACATCTAGATAAGTTCCTTAGGGGGTCTAGTTTCCAATATGGGGTCACTTGTGGGGGGTTCTTCTGTTTAGGTACATCAGGGGCTCTGCAAATGCAATATGATGCCTGCAGACTAATCCATCTAAGTCTGCATTCCAAATGGCGCTCTTTCCCTTCTGAGCTCTGCCATGCGCCCAAACGTTAGTTCCCCCCCACATATAGGGTATCTGCGTACTCAGGACAAATTGGACAACAACTTTTGGGGTCCAATTTCTCCTGTTACCCTTGGGGAAAATACAAAACTGGGGGCTAAAAAATAATTTTTGTGGAAAAAAAAAAAAAAAATTTATTTTCACGGCTCTGCGTTATAAACTGTAATGAAACACTTGGGGGTTCAAAGCTCTCACAACAAATCTAGATAAGTTCCTTAGGGGGTCTACTTTCCAAAATTGTGTCACTTGTGGGGGGTTTGCATTGAAAAGTCAAACGGCGCTCCTTCCCTTCAGAGCTCTGCCATGCGCCCAAACAGCGGTTTACCCCCACATATGGTGTATCGGCGTACTCAGGACAAATTGTACAACAACTCTTGGGGTCCATTTTCTCCTGTTACCCTTGGTAAAATAAAACAAATTGGAGCTAACTTAATTTTTTTGTGAAAGTTAAATGTTCATTTTTTTTAATTTAAACATTCCAAAAATTCCTGTGAAACACCAGAAGGGTTAATAAACTTCTTGAATGTGGTTTTGAGCACCTTGAGGGGCGAAGTTTTTAGAATGGTGTCACACTAGGGTATTTTCTATCATATAGACCCCTCAAAATGACTTCAAATGTGATGTGGTCCCTAAAAATAAAATGGTGTTGTAAAAATGAGAAATTGCTGGTCAACTTTTAACCCATACCCAACTCAACTTATAACTCCATAACAAAAAAAAAATTTGGTTCCAAAATTATGCTGATTAAAAGTAGACATGTTGGAAATGTTACTTAAGTATTTTGTGTGACATATCTCTGTGATTTAAGGGCATAAAAATTCAAAGTTGGAAAATTGCGAAATTTTTAAAAATTTTGGCAAAATTTCCGTTTTTTTTCACAAATAAACGCAGGTAATATCAAAGAAATGTTACCACTATCATGAAGCCCAATATGTCACAAGAGAACAATGTCAGAATCACCAGGATCTGTTGAAGCGTTCCAGAGTTATAACCTCATAAAGGGACAGTGGTCAGAATTGTAAAAATTGGCCCGGTCCATAACGTGCAAACCACCCTCGGGGCTTAAGGGGTTAAAGACTGGTATTTTGTACTCCATCCTTATTGATGGGAGTGCTGGTGTATGATTTGCCAAATTTACGAACAGGCATGTGCCTCTAAATGAACTTGGCACATCTTGCAGCTGCTGTGTGCCCCCAATGAACACCAGCCAAGATCTAACACACATTTTTTTAAAAAAATTTTGATACCATCTTTTTAGTGAAATTTATGACGAATTTGATAGACGCCTTTGGCCACGCCCTGTCCTACCTTAGTTGCGCCCACTTTGCTTTAAAAAAAAAAAAAAAAAAGTTGTACAATTATATCCATGACTGGATAAAAAAAAATCCCGCTAATTTTTTTTTTTTAATCAGTAAGCTCCTGTAAATGTTCCGCAGTGTACACTTAGGCTAAGTTCACACTTTGCATTTTTGCTGCTTTTTTATGCAAATTTTAAGCTGTTTTACAATTAACAGCAACAGCAATGATATTTCAGAAGTCTCATGTACACACACTATTGTTCCTCTCACGGAGTTGGAAAACTGCAGCATGTCACTTCTTTCAGCGTTTTAGCAGGTTTTTGTTTTCACCCATAGAAGGCAATGAGTTAGTGCAAAACACTCAGGTATCAGGTTTTGCTACGTTTTTGGTGCAAAAACCTTAAAGGGAACCTGTCGGCAGGATTGTGCACCATAACCTACAGACAGTGTCAGGTCGGCGCCATTATACTGAATAATGATACCTTGATTGATGAAATCCATCTTGTGGTTGTTGCTTAATCTTTATTTTCAGTTTTGAGCTATGGATATGCTCATACTTCGGGGCAGTCTGTCTGGGGGTCTTCATGTGGTGCTCTGATTATAAATTCATCTCTGTCTTCTGACAGGTGACTGATCTCTCAGACCTGCCCCCTATATTACATACTGAATATATGTATTGGAAAAAAACACATTCAGCAGGCAGGCACCGGTGCAGCATGACCGTATGTATAATGTGTGTTTAAATATTTTATTTGCTGATATAAATAAATTAAGAAAAATAAAGAAGTTCTGTCTCAATATGGTGCCGGTCGTGCCTGCAAGGTAGCATCTATCAGCAGTCCGATAGATTCTAATGCCCAGGCGCTGGTGGAGGCAATTTTTTTTTCTCTAGCAAGATGGCGCTGTCTGCTCCTGCTCAGGCGTGGCCGGTACCATTTTGAGACAGATTTAATTTATTTTTTTTATATTTATTTATTTATACCAGCAAATAAAATAATTAAATACACATTATACATGTGATCATGCTGCAGCCCCGGCACCTGCCTGCTGAAGGTTATTTATTTTTATTTTTTTTCCAATACATATAATATTCAGTATGTAAAAAGGGGGGGCAGGTCAGTGAGGGATCAGTGACCTGTTAGAAGCCATCAGTATGAATTCCTAATCAGGGCACTACATGAAGACCAGAGATGAGCGAATGTTCGGCTCCCTCCTTGTTCAGCAAGCTATAGCGCTTACCGAATAAGCTGCATCGGGAATACCTGGATCGCTCCTCTTGATCAGCTGTTCGGCTCCGTAGCTGCATGTGACGCCGCTGTGTGACAGTCACAGCACGGAGAGCCTGTTTCTTGGTGCTGGGAAAGGTCACAGAACCCCGGCACCTGCGCACTGCAGTACTTTTTTTTTTTTCTGCCCTAAACAGGGCAGATAGGTACGCCTGCGCAGGAGCGCGATGCCGAGTAGACAGTGTGGATGATACAGGGACGCTTCATCCACAAGAACCAAGGAGGAGGGTGACATTGGGAAGATGGAAGGTGCCAGGCCAAGAAGAGTGCCCTCCTCCCCCCGGATCGGACCGCCCCGCAGGTGAGTATAATAAGTTACTTTTCTTCTCTTTCATGTCGGGTGCAGATATACAGCATTATAGAATGCAGTAGATAAGCCCTGAAAGGCGGTGACCGTTACTCGGATCGGCCCAACCTGGTGACAGATTCCCTTTAACCCCTTAACGACCGCCGATACGCCTTTTAACGGCGGCCGCTAAGGGTACTTAAACCACAGCGCCGTTAATTAACGGCGCTGTGGAAAAAGTAAATAGCGCCCCCCAGAGTCCGATTTTCTCCGGGGTCTCGGCTGCCGTGGGTAGCCGAGACCCCATAGAACATGATTCGGGTTGGTTTTTACCGACCCCGCTTTTGCGATCGCCGGTAATTAACCGTTTACCGGCGATCGCAAGAAAAAACACGATTTCTTTTTAACCCCTTTACCCCCAAGGGTGGTTTGCACGTTAATGACCAGGCCAATTTTTACAATTCTGACCACTGTCCCTTTATGAGGTTATAACTCTGGAACGCTTCAATGGATTCCAGTGATTCTGACATTGTTTTCTCGTGACATATTGTACTTCATGACTATGGTAAAAATTCTTTGATAGTACTTGCGTTTATTTGTGAAAAAAACGGAAATTTGGCGAAAATTATGAAAATTTCACAATTTTCCAACTTTGAATTTTTATGCAATTAAATCACAGATATATGTCCCACAAAATACTTAATAAGTAACATTTCCCACATGTTTACTTTACATCAGCACAATTTTGGAACCAAAATTTTTTTTTGTTAGGGAGTTATAAGGGTTAAAAGTTGACCAGCAATTTCTCATTTTTACAACACCATTTTTTTTAGGGACCACATCTCATTTGAAGTCATTTTGAGGGGTCTATATGATAGAAAATACCCAAGTGTGACACCATTTTAAAAACTGCACCCCTCATGGTGCTCAAAACCATATTCAAGAAGTTTATTAACCCTTCTGGTGCTTCACAGGAATTTTTGGAATGTTTAAATAAAAATGAACATTTAACTTTTTTTCACAAAAAATTTAATTCAGCTCCAATTTGTTTTATTTTACCAAGGGTAACAGGAGAAAATGGACCCCAAAAGTTGTTGTACAATTTGTCCTGAGTACGCTGATACCCCATATGTGGGGGTAAACCACTGTTTGGGCCCATGGGAGAGCTCGGAATGGAAGGAGCGCCGTTTGACTTTTCAATGCAAAATTGACAGGAATTGAGATGGGACGCCATGTTGCGTTTGGAGAGCCACTGATGTGCCTAAACATTGAAACCCCCCACAAGTGACACCATTTTGGAAAGTAGACCCCCTAAGGAACTTATCTAGATGTGTGGTGAGCGCTTTGACCCACCAAGGGCTTCACAGAAGTTTATAATGCAGAAAATAAAACAAACATTTTTTTCCCACAAAAATTATTTTTTAGCCCCCAGTTTTGTATTTTCCCGAGGGTAACAGGAGAAATTGGACCCCAAAATTTGTTGTCCAATTTGTCCTGAGTACGCTGATACCCCATATGTGGAGGGAACCACTGTTTGGGCGCATGGGAGGGCTCGGAAGGGAAGGAGTGCCATTTGGAATGCAGACTTAGATGGAATAGTCTGCAGGCGTCACATTGCGTTTGCAGAGCCCCTAATGTACCTAAACAGTAGAAACCCCCCACAAGTGACCCCATATTGGAAACTAGACCCCCCAGGGAACTCATCTAGATGTGTTGGGAGAACTTTGAACCCCCAAGTGTTTCACTACAGTTTATAACGCAGAGCCGTGAAAATAAAAAATCTTTTTTTTTTTTTCCCACAAAAATTATTTTTTAGCCCTTAGTTTGTTTTTTCCCAAGGGTAACAGGAGAAATTGGACCCCAAAAGTTGTTGTCCTATTTGTCCTGAGTACGCTGATACCCCATATGTTGGGGCAAACCCCTGTTTGGGCACACGGGAGAGCTCGGAAGGGAAGGAGCACTGTTTTACTTTTTCAACGCAGAATTGGCTGGAATTGAGATCGGACGCCATGTCGTGTTTGGAGAGCCCCTGATGTGCCTAAACAGTGGAAACCCTCCAATTATAACTGAAGCCCTAATCCAAACACACCCCTAACCCTAATTCCAACGGTAACCCTAACCACACCCCTAACCCTGACACACCCCTAATCCCAACCCTATTCCCAACTGTAAATGTAATCTAAACCCCAACCCTAACTGTAGCCCCAACCCTAACTGTAGCCCCAACCCTAACTGTAGCCCCAACCCTAACTGTAGCCCCAACCCTAACTGTAGCCCCAACCCTAACTGTAGCCCCAACCCTAACTGTAGCCCCAACCCTAACTGTAGCCCCAACCCTAACTGTAGCCCCAACCCTAACTGTAGCCCCAACCCTAACTGTAGCCCCAACCCTAACTGTAGCCCCAACCCTAACTGTAGCCCCAACCCTAACTGTAGCCCCAACCCTAACTGTAGCCCCAACCCTAACTGTAGCCCCAACCCTAACTGTAGCCCCAACCCTAACTGTAGCCCCAACCCTAACTGTAGCCCCAACCCTAACTGTAGCCCCAACCCTAACTGTAGCCCCAACCCTAACTGTAGCCCCAACCCTAACTGTAGCCCCAGCCCTAACGGGAAAATGGATATAAATAAATTTTTAAAATTTTTCCCTAACTAAGGGGGTGATGAAGGGGGGTTTGATTTACTTTTATAGCGGGTTTTTTAGCGGATTTTTATGATTGGCAGCCGTCACACACTGAAAGACGCTTTTTATTGCAAAAAATATTTTTTGCGTTACCACATTTTGAGAGCTATAATTTTTCCATATTTTGGTCCACAGAGTCATGTGAGGTCTTGTTTTTTGCGGGACGAGTTGACGATTTTATTGGTAACATTTTCAGGCACGTGACATTTTTTGATCGCTTTTTATTCCGATTTTTGTGAGGAAGAATGACCAAAAAACAGCTATTCATTAATTTCTTTTGGGGGAGGCGTTTATACCGTTCCGCGTTTGGTAAAATTGATCAAGCAGTTTTATTCTTCGGGTCAGTACGATTACAGCGACACCTCATTTATATCATTTTTTTATGTTTTGGCGCTTTTATACGATAAAAACTATTTTACGGAAAAAATAATTATTTTTGCATCGCTTTATTCTCAGGACTATAACTTTTTTATGTTTTTGCTGATGATGCTGTATGGCGGCTCGTTTTTTGCGGGACAAGATGACGCTTTCAGCGGTACCATGGTTATTTATATCCATCTTTTTGATCGCGTGTTATTCTACTTTTTGTTCGGCGTTATGATAATAAAGCGTTGTTTTTTGCCTCGTTTTTTTTTTTTTTTTCTTACGGTGTTTACTGAAGGGGTTAACTAGTGGGCCAGTTTTATAGGTCGGGCCGTTACGGACGCGGCGATACTAAATATGTGTACTTTTATTGTTTTTGTTTTTTTTATTTAGATAAAGAAATGTATTTATGGGAATAATATTATTTTTTTTTTTTCATTATTTTGTTTTTTTTTTTTATTTATTTTTTTTTTTTACACATTTGAAAATTTTTTTTTTTACTTTGTCCCAGGGGGGGACATCACAGATCAGTGATCTGACAGTTTGCACAGCACTCTGTCAGATCACTGATCTGAGAGCAGTGCAGGCTGCTTCACAGTGCCTGCTCTGAGCAGGCACTGTGAAGCCACCTCCCTCCCTGCAGGACCCGGATCCGCGGCCATCTTGGATCCGGGCCTGGAGCAGGGAGGGAGGGAGGTAAGACCCTCGCAGCAACGCGATCACTTCGCGTTGCTGCGGGGGGCTCAGGGAAGCCCGCAGGGAGCCCCCTCCCTGCGCGGTGCTTCCCTGCACCGCCGGCACATCGCGATCATCTTTGATCGCGGTGTGTCGGGGGTTAATGTGCCGGGGGCGGTCCGTGACCGCTCCTGGCACATAGTGCCGGATGTCAGCTGCGATAGGCAGCTGACACCCGGCCGCGATCGGCGGCGCTCCCCCCGTGAGCGCTGCCGATCGCATATGACGTACTATTGCGTCCTTGGGAAGTAAAGCCCACCCCACATGGACGCAATAGTACGTCTAATGGCAGAAAGGGGTTAATGTCTTTGTCCTCCGATGTGATCGCACATCAGAGGACAGAGAAATGGGGTCCCAGGTAGCCCCCCAATACTTACCTGTCTCCCCCGGTGCTCCTCGTGGCTCCTGATGGGCGCCGCCATCTTTTTCCGGCAAAAAAATGGCGGGCGCAGTGCGTTATTTGGTGCGTTCCGCTAGCCCTAACACCCCTGTTTTGCGATCGCCGGTAATTAACTGTTTACCGGCGACCGCAAAAAAAAAAAAAAAAAGTAATGTGTAATTCTCTGTCCTCTGATGTGATCGCACATCAGAGGACAGAGAAATAGGGGGATTCGGGGACCCTGCCATACTTACCGGTGTCCCTGGGTCCTCCTGCTGCTCCTCCTGGCCGCCGGCGTCTTCATGGCAAAAGAAAATGGCGGGCGCATGCGAAGTGCGCCCGCCATCTGTCGCCATCTGCTGGCCGGCAGGAGAAGAGCAGTTGGGGCTAAAATTAGGGTTAGGCTTCTTTCACACTTATGTCGGTACGGGGCCGTCGCAATGTGTCGGCCTGACATACCGACGCACGTTGTGAAAATTGTGCACAACGTGGGCAGCGGATGTAGTTTTTCAACGCAACCGCTGCCCAATCTATGTCCTGGGGAGGAGGGGGCGGAGTTACGGCCACGCATGTGCGTCAGAAATGGCGGACGCGACGTACAAAAAAAGTTACATTGAACTTTTTTTGTGCCGACGGTCCGCCAAAACACAACTGATCCAGTGCACGATGGACGCGTCGTGTGGCCATCCGTCACGATTCGTTGGCAATACAAGTCTATGGGCAAAGAACGCATCCTGCGGGCACACTTGCAGGATCCGTTTTTTGTCCAATACGACGGATTGCGACGGATGCCAAACGACGCAAGTGTGAAAGTAGCCTTAGCGTTAGGGTTGGGGCTAAAGTTAGGGCTAGGGTTGGGGCTAAAGTTAGGGTTAGAGTTGGGATTAGGGTTAGGGTTTGGATTAGGGTTGGCATTAGGGTTATGCTTGGGATTAGGGTTAGGTTTGGGATTAGGGTTAAGGTTAGGGTTGTGATTAGGGGTGTATTGGGATTAGGGTTAGGTTTGAGGTTAGGGTTGAGATTAGGATTAGGGGTGTGTTGGATTTAGGGTTTTGATTAGGGTTATGGTTAGGGTTGACATTAGGGTTGTTTTGGGGTAAGGGTTGTGATTATCGTTAGGGTTAGTGATTAGGATTATGGATCGGGTTGGGATTAGGGTTAGGGGTGTGTTAGGGTTGGAGCTAGAATTGGGGGGTTTCCACTGTTTAGGTACATCAGGGGGTCTCCAAACACGACAGCCAATTTTGCGCTCAAAAAGTCAAATGGTGCTCCCTCCCTTCTGAGCTCTTCCGTGCGCCCAAACAGTGGGTTACCCCCACATATGGGGCATCAGCGTTCTCTGGATAAATTGGACAACAACTTTTGGGGTCTGATTTCTCTTGTTACCCTTGTGAAAATAAAAACTTGGGGGCTAAAAAATCTTTTTTGTGGGAAAAAAAATATTTTTTATTTTCACGACTCTGCATTCTAAACTTCTGTGAAGCACTTGGGCATTCAAAGTTCTCACCACACATCTAGTTTCCAAAATGGGGTCACTTGTGCGGGGTTTCTACTGTTTAGGCACATCAGGGGCTCTCCAAACACGACATGGCATCCGATCTCAATTCCAGACAATTTTACATTGAAAAAGAAAAACGGCACTCTTTCTCTTCCTAGCTCTGCGGTGCGCCAAAACAGTGGTTTACCCCCATATATTGGGTATCGACGTACTCAGGAGAAATTGCACTACAACTTTTGTCGTCTAATTTCTCCTGTTACCCTTGTGAAAATAAGAATTTGGGGGCAAAAAGATAATTTTTGTGTAAACAAATGCGATTTTTTTATTTTCATGGCTCTACGTTATAAACTTCTGTGAAGCTCTTGGGGGTTCAAAGTGCTCACCACACATCTAGATAAGTTCCTTAAGGGGTCTAGTTTACAAAATGGTGTCACTTGTGGGGGGTTTCCACTGTTTAGGCACATCAGGGGCTCTCCAAACGTGACATGGCGTCCCATCTCAATTCCAGCCAATTCTACATTGAAAAAGTAAAACGGCGCTCCTTGACTTCCAAGTTCTGCGGTGCGCCCAAAAGTGGTTTACCCCCACAGGGTATTGCCGTATTCAGGAGAAATTGCATAACAAAATTTATGGTTACATTTCTGTTTTTACACTTGTGAAAATAAAAAAAATGGTTCTGAATTAAAATGTTTGCAAAAAAAAGTTAAATGTTCATTTTTTCCTTCCACATTGTTTCAGTTCCTGTGAAGCACGTAAAGGGTTAATAAACTTCTTGAATATGGTTTTGAGAACCTTGAGGGGTGTAGTTTTTAGAACGGTGTCACATTTGGGTATTTTCTATCATATGCACCCCTCAAAATGACTTCAAATGTGATGTGGTCCCTAAAAAAAAAATGGTGTTGTGAAAATGAGAAATTGCTGGTCAAATTTTAACCCTTATAACTCCCTAACAAAAAAAATTTTGTTTCCAAAATTGTGCTGATGTAAAGTAGACATGTGGGAAATGTTATTTATTAACTATTTTTCGTGACATATCTCTCTGATTTAAGGGCATAAAAATACAAAGTTTGAAAATTGCAAATTTTCGCCATATTTCCGTTTTTTTCATAAATAATCACAAGTAATATCGAAGAAATGTTACCACTAACATGAAGTACAATATGTCACGAAAAAACAATCTCAGAATCAGCGGGATCCGTTGAAGCATTCCAGAGTTATAACCTCATAAAGTGACAGTGGTCAGAATTGTAAAAATTGGCTCGGTCATTAAGTACCAAATTGGCTCTGTCACTAAGGGGTTAATCTTGAGCCAGCCATACACATTAGATAGCTGTCAGCCATTGATTGTTCATCCAGCAGATATTGGAGACATCTCTCCCTTGAAGGAGCGCTTATTCTGGCGAGTGGCGATCGCTGCTCCTGTGTTCTCTGAGAGCTGCCTCTGAACTCCTGTGCGCTGGCTTGTCATTTGGAGAATGAACAAGTTGTCAGTCTGTATTTGGGCAAGCCTATACTTGTCTCTCCTGACAATCACCTGTCTGTGGCCCCAATACACAATAGAGTGTTCTCGGAATCTGGCGATATCGTCTGGTTCAGACAAGGTTCTTCTATGGTGTGTGGGGGACTTTAAAGTCCATTAGATGTTGGGTTACTTTAACAGGCATTTTATTAAAGCCATCAAAACAGGTAATTAAGCTGAAAAAGGCTTCTGTCTAAACATAAAACCATTCAGATCCCTATAATCAAGCATTTGATGTTGACTATTGATGAGAAATTATTTAGATCGATATTAGTCTAATATCTATATTCGAAAAGGCACTTGGGTGTTTCTCTACGATGCGCTGCAGATAGGTGAGTTTTCTGCTTAGGTCATGTATGGAAATATCTGAATCTGTTCAGGTAGCCACTTTTAGGGCCCATACACTATGTTGTAAAGCCCCAAGTCCCTGTGCACTTTGCTGTGGTCATGATGGAATGTATCACATGCTCAGACTGCAGTGACTATTATTGGAATAATAACCCTGCAAACACAGTGTGACTGTTCAAGGATATCAGGGTGACGCTGCAGTAGGAACAAATCCCACATTCAAATGAAACTGAAGTGTTTGTACCAAGTTATTCGGCTGCCCCCTGCCCTATTGATGGGGGATAACTTTCTGTGATGTGCTCGTCTAAATCTGACTTTCTTGAGAATGAAAGCACATGCTTTACCTCTGTGCCATTCAGACTGCCTTTCTTGGGACCTTTGGTGGTGCCTGCAGTCAGAATCCTTGAACGTTAGTGTTGGAAGGGACCTTCAGGGTCATCTGGTCCTACCCCCTGCTCAATGCAGGATTCACTAAACCATCTCACACAGATGTCTGTCCAACCTCTGTTTAAAGACTTCCATTGAAGGAGAACTCGCAACCTCTCGTGGCAGCCTGTTCCACTCATTGATTACCCTCAAAAAGTTTTTTCTAATACCTAATCTGTATATTCTCCCTTTCAATTTTATTTCATCTCTTGTTTCCATGTGCTAATGAGAATTAGGATGATCACGCTACACAGTTACATCTGTTCAAATATTTGTAGACGGCTATCAAGTTTCCTCTTAGCCTTCTTTTTTGCAAGCTAAACATTCTGCAATGCTTTAACCGCTTCTCGTAGGACATAGGCCGGTTTCACGTTAGCGTTTTGAGGAGCTGCGGACTTCCTCCGTGAAGCCCCGCCCTCGGCCGCTAGCTCCACCTACTTCTGCATGCTGCTTGCGTACCTATCTTTAACATTAGGCACGCAGATAGTGCGGCTGTATGCGGATGCTTCTGCATGGGTCGTTTTGACGATGCGGCGACCAGCGTAGGACACAACTGGTTGCAATTTCTTTTTTTTCTCCGCATCGTCAAAACGACGCAAGCGGAAGCATCCGCATACAGCCGCACGACCTGCGTACCTAATGTTAAAGATAGGTACGCAGGCCGCATGCAGAAGTAGGCGGAGCTAGCGGCAGAGGTACGGCCGAGGGCGGGGCTTCAAGGAGGAAGTCCGCAGCCCTCCGCAGCTCCTCAAAACGCTAGTGTGAAACTAGCCATACTTTGCAGTCTGCTCACTATCCTGGTAGCTCTTCTCTCAACTTGCTCCAGTTTTTCAATGTCTTTGTTCTTTTTCTTTTTCTCTTTTAACCCCTTCACCCCCTGAGCGTTTTTCGGTGTTGCGCTTTAGTTTTTTGCTCCTCTTTCTCGGAATCATAACTTTTTTTAAATTTTCCTTCAATATGTGAGGGCTTATCTTTTGTGGGACGAGTTGTACTTTTGAACGACGCCATTGGTTTTACCATGTCTTTTACTAGAAAAAGGGAAACAAAATTCCAAGTGCGGTGAAATTGCATAAAAAGTGCAATGCCACTCTTGTTTTTTGCTTAAACTGACCTGCCATTATGATTCTCCAGGTCATTACGAATTCATAGACACCAAACATGTCTAGGTTCTTTTTTATCAAAGTGGTGAAAAAAAATTCCAAACTTTGCCACAAAAAAAACATAGTGCAATATTCCGATACCCGTAGCGTCTCCATTTTTCCTGATCTCGGGTCGGGTGAGGGTTTATTTTTTGCGTGCCGAGCTGACATTTTTAATGATACCATTTTGGTGCAGATACAATCTTTTGATCGCCCGTTATTTAATTTTAATGCGATGTTGCGGTGACCAATAACATGTACCGTAATTCTGGTGTTTTGACTTTATCACTACACCGTTTAGCGATCAGGTTAAAGGGAACCTGTCACCTGAATTTGGCTGGACCGGTTTTCGGTCATATGGGCGGAGTTTTCAGGTGTTTGATTCACCCTTTCCTTACCCGCTGGCTGCATGCTGGCCGCAATATGGGATTGAAGCTCATTCTATGTCCTCCGTAGTACACGCCTGCGCAAGGCAAGATTTCCTTGTGCAGGCGTGTACTACGGAGATCATAGAATGAACTTCAATCCAATATTGCGGCCAGCAGGTAAGGAAAGGGTGAATCAAACACCCGAAAACTCCGCCCATATGACCGAAAACCAATCCTGCCAAATTCAGGTGACCGGTTCCCTTTCATCCATCTTTTTTTTCTTTTTTCTTTTTTTTCGATTGGGCGATTGTGAATGCAGTGATACCAAATACGGTATGTCTGTTTGATTTTTTTTTTTTTTTTTATGATTTTATTTTGAATGGGGCAAAAGGCGGGTGATTTGAACTTTTTATATTTTTTTTATATTGTTAAAAACATTTTTCTTTAACTTTTAGCATGCTTCAATAGCCTCCATGAGAGACTAGAATCTGCCACAGCCCGATCGGCTCAGCTACATAGAGGCGATGATCAGTTCTGGAACACTTCTTGGTGTGTATGGTGAATTCACAGGATAGGTAGTAACTTGCTAATTTTTGGAGGCATACACTCAAGACATGGACTTCTTATCTGCATTTGGAACTTTTATCATTTAGAATGGCGTGGCAGTGGGCATGCCTGACTGCCGCTCCATTCATTCTCATTAGGTTTGCCATAAAATGCTGGGCACATTGCTTGGCAGCCCTATATGAATGGATGCGGTCAGGCATCTGCACTACTGCTCTATTTTACCAGGATAAAAGTTTCATGTTCTGCGGACCCCAGCTTTCAGACCCCCAAGACCGGCAAATTATCACTTGTTAGGTGATAACTAGTTTTTACTTGTCAACCCCTTTAAATTTAGGTGTACTAAACTTGCCGAATCATGTGATGGCCAGAGACGCCTTTGTTCTTTTATTTTCATTCAATGGCTTCAAGCATGAAACACAGTGGTGAGTAGATTGAGTGACAGTGCTCAGTTTCCAGCAGCGACTGATCAGCGTTCTTGAAAGCTCACGGGTCTGGATAAGTAGATAATTTTATCACTGACTTTGTTACTCCTGTGCACTAGTACTTAGGTGATAATTAGAAGTCAGAGGACTTTGTCGGGGGGGGCCTGTGGGAATGGTGTATCGATGTTGTTTCTGCTGCAATAATGTGTTTTTTTGTTTTTTTTTGTTTTTTTTCTCATTCCTTGTCTTTCCTACTGCGTCTTATGGATTTCTGAAACAATGGCTGTTAAACCCACAGTACGGTAAGAAAATTTGCAGAGTATTTTTTTTTTTTTTATAGAATTATACTGTCACTGTTGTGTGAGAATTCTGTCATAACTGCACTTAAAAGGGAAGGAAAAAGCCATTTTGCACAAGCTATTTGCAGTATATAGTCCTAAGCTCATTTGGCTCTGAAGCTAACCATAGGTCTGCGCAGCAGTACTAACGTGGCAGTGACGGTGGCCTTCGGAAGGCCACCCATTTGCACTTGGCTGTCACATTAGGTAGAAGAGAAGGGTGATGGATTCCCAAGCAGGATCTCATTGCTTAAGTGCACCTTTAATGAATGGCAGTAGTATTTGAGGTGTTAATAGTAGCAATTGGACCTGTTAGAGGCAGATGCCAGCTTTGTAGCACATCCGTCATGTGTTGTGTGTGTGTGTGGCGCATGAGTGACTCCAGAACCCACTCCACACACCCCAATATAGGCTGCATGGGGCGTTAAGGGGTTAACAGAGGATCATCTATTTAAAATGGTCATCTTTTAGCAAGAGCGGAGACGAACATCAAAGAGCATCTGTCTCACTAGAGAACTTGTTCTGCATTACTGGGACAGTGGGTTCTCTAGCACTACTCGCTTCTGCATTTTGAGGTTTGCGGCACTGATGCCAGGATACCAGTAGGCAGATATTGTGCATATATTCTGGTCCAACTGGATTCTGGGGGTCCAGTAGACCTTTTGTGAACAACATTAGGCCAGGATGAGATGGCCGTATTTCACAGTTTGTATACGGACCACCGTAATCGGGCTGATCGCTGGTCTCTTGATCAGGCTGTAAGTTCACGTCAGGAGACTAACGTAAAGTCTGGGCATGGGATCCATAAGCGGGCCATGAAATACAGTATTAGAGTACACTCACAAAAAGTAGAGATGGTCACCTATGTCCAACACGCGATCCAGACTGATTTGCATCTACTAAAAGTAAACCATGCAGAACTGCATGCGGAAATCGTAGGAGATGTTGATACACAACGTGTCTTTGGAAAAATGTATTCCTTTTCATTCTACTATATATAAACATAATTCTATAATTTTGTAACATGTTGTAGAGTCTGTTCACGGTTGTGCGTAACACTACTAGCTAGTAAAAAATGCTTTTAAGTATGTACTCGTTTATTCTGAATATTCGCTTATTGATATTATGATCTCTATAGCACTTCTGGGGACCAGTCGCAAACTGGGGGCTCCCAATTGCTGCGTTGAATGACATGAAAAAATCACCCGAGATCATTAGTGGCCGTATGACATTTGGTAAGTAGTTTTTTTTTTTTTTCTATGAAGTTGAAATTCTATTTTTTGTTGGAGAAGCAACTCTGAGGCATTTATGTCTAAAATGAAACCGCTTTTGACCGCACTTTGTATATGCTCCATTTCTGGACTTGTACAGTTGAAATTAGACTAGACACATTATGCATGTTTTTCTATATTTGACATGAAATCAGAATAAACCTTTCCCGCTTTAGGTCAATTAGGATTACCATAATTATTAATATTTGACAAATGCCGGAATAATTGGAGAGCGAGAATGTTTTAAGGCATTTTTATAACTACAAAGTCAAAAATTTACATACACTAAGATTACTATGCCTTAAAACAATTCTGGACTGCCCATATAATAATGTCATGTGTTTTTAAGCTTCGTTTTTTGGCAACATCTGAGTTGGAGATACACCTGTGGATGTATTTTAATGCTCACCACACACTGCTTATTTGTGTAGCATCATGGGAAAGTCTAAAGAAATCAGCCAAGATATCAGGAAGAGAATTGTGGACTTGCACAAGCCTAGCTCATCCTTGGGTAAAATTTCAAGTTACCTGATTTGTCTAATTCATCGGTACAAACAAGATGGAAATGTCCAGCCTCATTCCGCTCAGGAAGCAGACACGTTCTGTGTCCCAGAGATGAACGTGCTTTGGTCTGACATGTGCATATCAACCCAAGGACAAAAGCAAAAAAAACATTGTTAAGATGATGGCGGAAGCCGGTAAGATTGTGTCAATGTCCACAGTGAAACAAATACTGTATCAACATGGAATGAAAGGCCACTCTGCCAGGAAGAAACCACTACTGGAAAAGAAATATAACAAAGCCAGATTAATGTTTGCAAATGCACACAGGAACAAAGACCTTAATTTTTGGAGACATATCCTGTGGTCTGATGAAACTAAAATTGAACTTTTTGGGTATAATGACCATTGTTACTTTGTAGGAAAAAGGGAGAAGCTTGGAAGCCTAAGAACACCATCCCAGCTGTGAAACACAGTTGTGGCAGCATCCTGTTGTGGGGCTGTTTTTCTGCAGGACGGACTGTTGCACTTCACAAAATTATTGGCATCATGAGAAAAGAAGATTGTCGCAATACTGAAGCAACATCTCAAGACCTCAGCCAGGAAGTTAAAGCCTGGGCTGAAATGGGTCTTCCAAATGGACAGTGACCCAAAGCATACTGCCAAAAGGGTAACAAAGTGGCTTAAGGATAGCAAAGTAAATGTTTTGGAGTGGCCATCACAAAGCTCTGATCTCAATCCTTTTGAAAATTTATGGGCAAAGCTAATAAGGCAGGTGCGAGCAAGGCAACCTACAAATCTGGATCAGTTACACCAGTTTTGTCAGGAGGAATGGGCCCAATTTCCAACCAAGAATTGTGAGAAGCTTGTGGAAGGTTTATTCTCATTTCATGTCAGGTATTGAGAAAAACATGCATATGTAACTTTTTATGTATCGTATGTAAACTTCTGGTTCCATCTCTATACGATAATCATGTCCTGTTTATCTGAAGACTAAATAAATGTAAATATTTTAATATTGTCTCATAACCAAGATATTCCATGTCGCATCCATTTTCTCGTCCCATTTTTTTCACCTTTTCTAGCGTTGGGGCATCCTTTGTATGAACTGGTGCCTAGAACTGAACTGCATACAGTGGGGCAAAAGAGTATTTAATACATAGACGATTTTGCAAGTTTTCCCACCTACAAAGAATGGAGAGGTCTGTAATTTTTATCATAGGTACACTTCAACTGTGAGAGACAGAATCTTTGAAAAAATAAAACTTGGTATTTGGTACAGAAAGTTTTTGTTTTTTTGCAATCAGAGGTCAGACATTTCCTGTAGTTCTTGACCAAGTTTGCTCACTCTGCAGCAAGGATTGTGTTCTACTCCTCCATACAGATCTTTCATTTTTTTTGTGCTGTCACTGGGCAACATTGAGTTTCAGCTCTGTCCAAAGATTTTCTATTGGGTTCAGGTATGGAGACTGGCTAGACCACTACAGGACCTTGAAATACTTCTTACAAAGCCACTTCTTAGTTGCCCTAGCTGTGTGTTTCAGGTCATTGTTATTCTGGAAGACCCAGCCACGACCCATCTTCAATGCTCTTACTGGGGGAAGCAGGTTGTTGGCCAAAATTTTGCCATACGTGACCCGATCCATTCTGCCTTCAGTATGGGTTGTACTCATCTTACTTTTTCCTCCAAACACAGCGAGTGGAGTTGATGCCAAAAAGTTCTATTTTGGTCTCCTCTGACCACAGGACTTTCTCCCATGCATCTGTATCATCCAGATTGTGACTGGTGAACTTTAAACGGTCCTGGACATGTGCTGGCATGAGTAGGGTGACCTTTCATGCCCTGCAGGGCTCTAATCCATGATGGTGTATTGTGTTACTAATGGTAATGTTTGAGACTGTGGTCCCAGATCTCTTCAGGTCATTGACCAGGTCCTCCCGTATAGTTCTGGGCTAATTTCAGAATCAACCTTGCCTCCACGAGGTGAGATCCTGCATGGAACCCCAGACCGAGGAAGATTGGCAGTCATCTTGTGTTTCTTCCATTTTCTAATAATTGTGCCAACAGTTGTTGCCTTCTTTCCAAGCTGCTTGCCTATTGTCTGTAGCCCATCCCAGCCTTGTGCAGATCTACAGTTTGTCCCTGTGTCCTTAGACAGCACTTTAGTCTTGGCCTTGGAGAAGAGGTTGGAGTGTGATTTTGATTGGACAGGTGTCGTTTATACAGGTAACAAGTTCAAACATGTGCAATAATACAAGTAATGCGTGCAGAGTAGGAGGGATTCTTAATTAGAAACTAACAGGTCTGAGAGAGCAAGAATTCTTGGTGGTTGGTAGGTGATCAAATGCTTATTTAATACAATTTAATTAGTGAAAAATCATGAAATGTGATTTTCTGGTTTTTATTTTTAGATTCTGTCTTTTAGTGGAAGTGTACCTACTGTGATGCAGCGGTAGGACCATATGCAGTGAATCGGCAGTGACCCAAGCAAGTTCAGACAAAAACATAGTAACATAGTTATTAAGGTTGAAGGAAGACTTTAAGTCCATCTAGTTCAACCCATAGCCTAACCTAACATGCCCTAACATGTTGATCCAGAGGAAGGCAAAAAAAAAACATGTGGCAAATAGTAAGCTTCACTTTGGGGAAAAAAATTCCTTCCTGACTCCACATACGGCAATCAGACTAGTTCCCTGGATCAACGCCCTATCAAGGAATCTAGTATATATACCCTGTAACATTATACTTTTCAAGAAAGGTATCCAGTCCCCTCTTAAATTTAAGTAATGAATCACTCATTACAACATCATACGGCAGAGAGTTCCATAGTCTCACTGCTCTTACAGTAAAGAACCCGCGTCTATTATGCTTAAACCTTCTTTCCTCCAGACGTAGAGGATGCCCCCTTGTCCCTGTCTTAGGTCTATGATTAAAAAGATCATCAGAAACGTCTTTGTACTGTCCCCTCATATATTTATGAGGGGACAGCACAGTGGCGCAGTGGTTAGCACTGCAGCCTTGCAGTTCTAATCCCACCCAGGACAACATCTGCAAAGAGTTTGTATGTTCTCTCCGTGTTTGCGTGGGTTTCCTCCGGGCACTCCGGTTTCCTCCCACATTCCAAAGACCTACTGATAGGGATTCGAGATTGTGAGCCCCATCGGGGACAGTGATGATAATGTGTGCAAAACTGTAAAGCGCTGCGGAATATGTTAGCGCTATATAAAAATAAAGATTATTATTATAATAAGATCACCCCGTAGTCTTTGTTTTTCCAAACTAAATAGCCCCAAGTGTAATAACCTATCTTGGTATTGCAGACCCCCCAGTCCTCTAATAACCTTGGTCGCTCTTCTCTGCACCCGCTCTAGTTCAGCTATGTCTTTCTTATACACCGGAGACCAGAACTGTGCACAGTATTCTAAGTGTGGTCGAACTAGTGACTTGTATAGAGGTAAAATTATGTTCTCATGTGCATCTATGCCTCTTTTAATGCATCCCATTATTTTATTTGCCTTTTGTAGCAGCTGCCTGACACTGGCCACTGAATTTAAGTTTGTCATCCACCCATACATCCAGGTCTTTTTCATTGACTGTTTTGCCCAGAGTTTAAGAATTAAGCACATAGTTATTCATCTTATTACTTCTACCCAAGTGCATGACCTTACATTTATCCCAATTAAAGCTCATTTGCCATTTATCAGCCCAAGCTTCTAGTTTACATAAATCATCCTGTAATATAAAATTGTCCTCCTCTGTATTGATTACCCTGCAGAGTTTAGTGTCATCTGCAAATATTGAAATTCTGCTCTGAATGCCCCCTACAAGGTCATTAATAAATATGTTAAAAAGGAAGTGGGCCTAATACTGACCCCTGTGGTACCCCACTGCTAACCGCTACCCAGTCCGAGTGTGCTCCATTAATAATTACCCTTTGTTGCCTATCCCTGAGCCAGCTCTTAACCCACTTACACATATTTTCCCCTATCCCCATTATTCTCATTTTATGTATCAACCTTTTGTGTGTCACCGTATCAAAAGCTTTTGAAAAGTCCATATACACTACGTCCACTCGGTTCCCTTGGTCCAGTCCGGAACTTACCTCTTCATAGACGTTGATCAGATTAGTCTGACATGAACGGTCCCTAGTAAACCCGTGCTAATACTGGGTCATGAGGTTATTCCTCTTCAGATACTCCAGTATAGCATCCCTTAGAATACCCTCCAGGATTTTACCCACAGTAGAGGTTAAGCTTACTGGCCTATAATTACCGAGTTCAGTTTTTGTCCCCTTTTTGAATATTGACACCACATTTGCTATATGCCAGTCCTGTGGTACAGACCGTTATTATGGAGTCTTTAAAGATTAAAAATAATGGTCTATCAATGACTGTACTTAGTTCCTGCAGTACTTGGGGGTGTATCCCATCCGGGCCCGGAGATTTGTCAGTTTTAGTGATTTTTAGACGCCGCCGTACTTCCTGCTGGGTTAAGCAGGTGACATTTAATGGGGAATTTTTATCACTAGTCATTTTGTCTGCCATGGGATTTTCTTGTGTAAATACTGATGAAAAAAAGTCATTTAGCATATTGGCTTTTTCCTCATCCACCATTTCACCCAGACTATTTTTAAGGAGGCCAACACTATCATTTTTTAGTTTCTTACTATTTACGTAGTTAAAGAATATTTTGGGATTATTTTTACTCTCTCTGGCACTTAGTCTCCCTGTCTCAATCTTTGCTGCCTTGATTTGCTTTTTACAGAATTTATTTAATTTTTTGTATTTATTTAATGCCTCATCACTACAGACTTCCTTTAATTCTCTAAATGCTTTCTTTTTGTCACTAATTGCGCCCCTTACAGCTCTATTTAGCCATATTGGTTTCCTCCTATTTCTAGTATGTTTATTCCCATATGGTATATACTGTGCACAGGTCCTATCCAGGATGCTAATAAACATCTCCCATTTCCTTTATTGTGTTACTTCAGAGTCATTTAGCAATACATAGTAAACGGCATCTTCATCCAGGCCAAAGGAAAATATACAGTACAGGGCTTCTTCATAGTCCATCAGAAATACACAGTAACCGGCTGTACCTTTGCAGTCCCTACACAGGCCAGACTTGCATTTGTCCAGTTTCCCTGGGGTGACCGCCCGCCGATACCAAGTCTCTACTCACGCCATGCACCACACGCTATCCTCCGGATGGTAGCCTGGCAACACAAGACAGCCTGGGACACAGGGTGTCCGTTCCTTTTGCCCATGTGTTGCTCCCCACACCAAGAGCTCTGCAGACAACTTCTCTGTCTGTTTCCAAACCAACACTGACACACCTCCCCCTCTACTACTGGGCTTTTAATCAGTCACTGTTTTTCTTATTACAGCCACACCTTTGTCTGCAGTATGCTCTCATGGCCTCACTACACTTCCATGCACATTCTGGAGCGCACATACAGCGCCCCCTAGCTGTAATGGGTCACTGCCTCACATTACGATAAAAATTACAGACCTCTCCATTCTTTGTAGTTCGTAAAACTTGCAAAATAGGACAACGTATGAAATACTTTTTTTCCCCGCTGTATTTCAGATAAGGTCACACTAACACTTTGTAAGATGGTTGTTATTATGTCCCTGTCCTGTGATTCCCAATATACTGCTGGCCTTAGAAGCTGCTGATTGACATTGCATGCTGATATGTAGTCTGTGATCTACAAACACACTCAGATCCTTCCTTACAAGTGACTCTCCTAGTATTACTCCCTCTAGAACAAATATGTGCCCTGAGATTAGTGCCCAGATGCATATCTTAGCAAATGATGTTCAATGTGGAGTAATGCAAAGTGGATGCTCAAACATTCAGTGTATCCAATTTAGCCTGTAACTTGGCAACATATTCCATAGACTGCACTGTACTGCATGGTTGTGGTGTCAAGTGCAAACATTAGAAACAACACTTATTCCCACCTTCTATATCACTGATAAATAAGTTGAATCATTGCAGACTCTGCACTGAACTTTGGGATATACTACATAACGGGGGGATCATTTAAATTTACGTCATTCACCACAACTCTCCGGGTATGGTCTTTGAGCCAGTTTTTGATCACAATTACAAACCTTACTTTCTAATCCTGTAGACCAGTGTTCCCCCAACCGCTCCCGCCTTGAGACCCACATTCAGCACTGATAGGGTCAGGAGTCACATCCAGACACCCATTTCCCATAGTAATCACTCTGAGGCAGTTTACCAAGGTTACCAGCTAACCCCATTCAATATTTGTGCCTCAAGTGCTCTCACCACATTGTCACATCTAGCTCTAAGCACCTCTTCTGACGAGTAGTATCAACCTATCTCCAGTTTACCATACTAAAATTATCTCTAAACCACCAAGGACAGCACATGTGCATCCAGATGTACTTTTTTGTGTTTAGCTATTTAGAAAAGTCTGGAGACCTACTCTTATGAGTTCGCTAAACCTAGTGTTAAAATATCAAGCTGGCGCATTCAAAAGCCATATCAATGTGTGTTTTTTTTTTTTTTTTTAAACCACCTCAAGCTATCCCGTTTTGGTTGTTGGACACCTGGTATTTGTCAAACTTGGTGGGCGTGTTTGTCTTCACTGTTTTGTACACGTGGATCTCCCTAGCCACTGACCTAATCCTCCACCACCACCTCTCCTTAGTTCAAGTATTCTGTCTCTCGTTCTAGAATTTTCTGCCCCTGAAAAGCAATTCTCCTGCACTCTAGAAACCAGAATCATTCTACTCTACACCAAGATAATAAAAGGACTCAGTCAGTAGGATCTACCCTCCTAAGCGGTCTACATGCAGGTCATAGAAAGTGTAATAAACCTATGCCATATATCTGCCATTTGATGTCTTAAGAAAAATGTGGCTTTCTCTGGAATATGTGAATGAGCTGTTAAGATCTATGATCCAGTCATAGATCTCCCTGAGATTCTCCCTCCAGTACATATTTTAAATGAAAGGGGAAGTTACCAGTGTGATGGAGAGCAGACTGTCAGTCATTATGTCTCACACTGATAACACCCTCTTTAATGTAAAATAATCTCTGGAGACAGATTCTCATCAGTGTCCGGCCCATAAATCTAAATCGCTCGTTTATGTGTAAGAAAAACATGAACTTCTCTGGACTAAGACATCGGATATCGCCGATATCAAGGTATTGTAGTTTTGTTTATTAATAACTCCGCTTCCTGTGACCTGCATGCCCATATAGACGGGTTAGGAGGGTTCATCCTACTAATAGTCCCTTTAAGCCATTCACTTCATTCTCTAGAGGAATTTACACTGCACAAGTACCTTGTGCGAGTATTCCTAGCAATAATCTTTTCCTGGTAATTACAAAATATAAACAGGTTTTTGATCACCCTGCAAACATGCACAACGCCTATTTGCTTGGTGAAATTATCTTTTTTTAATTTTGCACCCAAAAAATCTTTTTTCTCGGCATCATATAGTCCTGCCCTGCCAGGAACAAAACCCATCTATGCGCACTGAGCGATATATTACACATCGTTCAGTGTGCATCTGAAGTGGTTGTTTAGTGCCACCGGTTAGCTAGTATAAATAGGTCCTCTTTAAGGTCCTTCACCAAAAATTACCCCTGCCTTTTTTATTTTAATATACTACTGGTAATAGAAAAACTAAATTAGAAGTAGAATATATTCTTAATATATCGTTAATAAATCAGAGAGGAAATGGCTTTTATTAATATGGGGAAAATATACAAATTAGTGTTATATGCTAATCTGACTATCAGTAAAAAATTTGTGCCATTTCTTAATATACCTAGTGGCGCTATGTAACTCAGAGCATATACCACCTTCAGTGTTGTGTAGTGAGTGTGCGTTGCTCCTTGGTCCATACTACTACTTTATTACAAGACTTTTCCCTGCCTGTCTGCAGCTTCACTATCTATCATTGCCACACTGGTTTTCTGCGCTGATCGGAGTGAAAACGCTCCTTCCTAAGCAAAGACCACTGTTATGGATAATGAACCTGCTGACAGGCAGGAACAACTGTATCAAAGTTATTGCTTCTGGAGCGGCAGTGATTGGTCCTCTTGGCAAATCCCCGGGAGCTACGTGTATGGTAACATATCCTCCATAGCCTACTTTGCTAAGATGTCAGCCGCAGACCGGGTATGGATTGCAGAGGGAGCATCATCGGACTCTCCCGCCTCCATCATTGCTTTCAACTGTATTGGCATCTAGGATGCTTATAATAGTTGAAAGTGCGATTCCGGGCTAGCCAAATATACTCAAGGGACCCACCTATCATCGCGGGCTAAATATACTCCCCTGGCAGGCCAGATTTGGCCCATGGGCCAGAATTTGATGTGCATTAGAGACCTCATCCGCATCCATCAAAGGAAGGCAGTCTGAACGTCAAGTCCTGCAGAAGATGCCGAGGCTGGACTTTAACTCCTCATTGGATTACCGAACAGTCATTCACATATGACGTTGGAGGATGAAGAGGTAGGTCTAGCACCTAACGGTTAATAAAAACCGATTGGGAAGCCCATTGTATTATGTTCGGGTGTATTTTTCCTAGCTGCGTTTACCTGTTTTGAAATATAGAAATCTATTTCTGTAAGAAAATGTTGGTGCATTTTTTTATGCTAGTGATAACTTTTTTTTTTTTTATCTTTATTAGCCCTCACTTGCTATTCATTGCTGTTCATGCGGTTTGCCTACAAAGTGCAGCCCCGAAACTGGTTATTGTTTGCATGTCATTTTACCAATGAGGGTGCACAACTTGTTCAAGGATCTCGGCTGATCAAGTACAAGTAAGTTCACTTCTCAACAGAAGAGCTTTGTTTTCTTGCACAATAACAAAAATAAATGTGTTTGTGCAACGTGTGTGTATATAATTATTTTTTTTTAATTAAACATAGAGGATGAAATACGGTAAGTATTGAACACATCACCAATTTTCTAAGTAATTATATTTTTGAAAGGTGGTATTGACATGAAATTCTCACCAGATGTCTGTAGCAACCCACCGAATCCACACAGGCAAAGAAGTCAAACCATAGATGTCCATAAAGTTGTGTGTGTAATGAGAAGTGGCACAGGGAAAAAGTATTGAACACATGATGAGACAGGCGCACAAATCCATGGAAATACAAATATTTTGGCCTGCACTCTAGAATTGAGTCGGGGTGCTGGTGCGACAGACCATAGGGTCCATGGAAAGGCATGACATCAGCTAGAATCTATCAGTAAATAGAAAGCAATCTTGCCACTTAGTGAAAAATATCTGCTGGTTCAACTGAAGATGGCTTATGAAAGGTGTCTCATTACCAAGGTGCCACACAAGAAACATGATGGATAAAACCAGTAAGCTGTCTCAAGACCTTTGCAGACAGAGGAGTGAAAAGAATTAACAGAAGAGCTGTTCAAGAGTCAAGGACCATCTGTTGAGAGCTACTGAAAGATCTGAAATAGGCAGGTACAATTTGTTTAAAAGAAAACAATAAGTAATGCACTCAAACTTCATAACCTGTATGCACGCT
The DNA here is from genome assembly GCF_032444005.1 of Ranitomeya imitator. Lineage (NCBI taxonomy): Eukaryota > Metazoa > Chordata > Amphibia > Anura > Dendrobatidae > Ranitomeya > Ranitomeya imitator. Next base: position 200,691,301 of record NC_091286.1, read on the forward strand.
CACCATGCAATACTCACTTACTGAACAAAAGCATGTTCAAGGGCATTTAAAGTTTGCACAACAACATTTCAACAAGCCTGTGGAATACTGTGAGATTATAATCTTGTCAGATGAGACCAAACTTGAACTCTTTGAATTCCATATTACATACCATGTTTGAAGGAGAAAAGCCACTGCATATCTCCCCAAAACACCATACCAACATTGAAGTTTGGAGATGGGAACATCATGGTGTGGGGCTGTTTTTCAGCAAACGGAACTGGCATGCTTCATATCATTGAAGGAAAGGTGAATGGACAAATGTACCGAGACGTACTTAATAAAACTCTGCTGCCATCTACCAGGATGATGGTGAAATGGGGGTGTACATTTCAGCAAGAAAATGATCCCAAACACACAGCCAAGAAAACTCTCTCAATTGGTTTCAGAGAATGGCCCAGCCAATCACCTGACTTGAATCCAATAGAAAATTTATGGAAGGAATTAAAGCTCAGCGTTTATAGGAGTCCACGGGACCTTACGGATTTGAATAGGGTTTTGTGTGGAAGAATGAACCAAAATCACACCTGAGCAATGCTTGCACCTAGTTTCTCCATACAGGAGGCGTCTTGAAAATGTCATCACGAACAAAGGCTTTTCATACAAAGTATTACATTTCGGTAAGCATGTTCTATACTTTTTTTCCCTGTGTCACCTCATTATGTGTGGATTGGATGGGTTGTTACCAACATCTAGTCAAATAAAAATATATTTAGAAAATTGGTGACGTGTTGGCACATATCTGGACTAGAAAACAGGCTATAAGTCAATAACTTGCATTTTCTAACAGGTTTCTGTGTATCCATTTCTATCTCCTTTCTCCTCTTTCCCACAACATAGACTTCTATATGCAACAACTCTAATACAATTCTTCAGTGAGCTGAAAACCTGAATCAAAATGGGCCATTTGAAAGATCTGGGGGGAGGGCATCTTTATTAACCCATTCCCAGCAGATAACAACATATTGGTAGATCGTATTTAGCAGTGATTTGCGGACATATGATGTATCTGTACGTCATTGGCTTTTGTATGGGCTCAGGAATACTGCCAACACTATCGCCCCCGGGAGCTCTGCATAGGTCTAGCTGAGCTTCGTCTGTCACAGCCAGGTCGGTGCCTGCACTGCCCCCAGCTGTTTAACCCTTGTATGCCAAGATCATTAGTGATCTCCTAGCCTTTTAAATGCTGCGAGGGAGGGTTCCCGAGCTTAGACGTATTGATATGTTCTGGAGACTGCGCGGGCACAAGAGCTGTACCCACACGATCAATGCTGGATGTTCAGCTAACATGACGGCTAACCTCCGACACTCACAGCCAGGAGTGATTTTCCTGTAAATCTCTGAAATATGTAATTCAGACAGAACCTCTGGCAGGAGATTCACTGTAATGAGGCAGATGGAGACAATGTGAATGCAGTCTGGCTCATGATCTGGCGGTGTCAGTCTTTTTGGGCACAACAGTTTTGTGCAGTATTGAAAAGGACAGTGCTGAGCACAGGCCAGACGGAGTCCTTAATAACTCTGATGCTTCATTAAAGTGAATGGATCCTTCTTTTTGTTTTTTTGTTTTTTTTCTTTTTTTGCCAAAATCAGACAAAAAAAACAAAATCACAGCATGTTGTGAATGTCCTCATATATCGAACAAAACTCTCCGATTTAAAGTCAATGGGTGCGAGAAAAAATTGCATGGCACTTCGACAATGCGAGTGCTGTCCGATTTTTACACACCCACCATGTATTTGTAAGCCCAACATTACATCAGCCGCATACAGTAAAATCACAGCATGATACGACCGTATAGAATAGATAAATTACATACAGTGTACACACATAGAATAGATATTGCAGCAGCAGCTGTAAATACACATAACATCCAGACTTAAAGCCCTTTAGGGGTGGTTACCTTCTCTGGTTCACACAGGAAATATTATATAGAATAAATCTGTTATACTGTGGGGGGAAAAAACCTGAATGACAGTATATAAACAAAAGGGGAGAAAATATTGTGTTGCAGTAATTAAATAAAATTTGCTCTCCAGTTTGATAGGGCACGATACCTTATAGTTTATCACAAGTTATTAGATTGTCTAAAATCTGTGCTTAAATCGAAGATGTCAATAAAGATATCACTGGAATATTGCGGTTGACCAGGCACTTTTGTTTTTAATAATAGTAAAACAAAAAATTTACATAATTTGTCATTAAAAGTTATGTTTTATTAGTTCTTCACTCCAATTGGATTAGTCAGTGAAAAATTTAAAATGTATTCTTTTTGGAGAAATTACAAATACTGTATTAGTTCCCTGTGAAATTGTTTTGGCGCAGTACAACGTACTGAGCACTACAATAGCACATTTGCAATGTTTATTTAGCAACAAGTAGTTTGTAAAATGGGGTCACGTGTGCCTAATAAAAAGAAAACAAAACAAAACAAAAAAAAAAAGCGCGTCATGGTGTCCCCTATCTATTTCAGACAATTTAGCGCTCCAAAGCTCAAATGGCACTCCTTCCCTTAGGAGCCCTGCCGGGTGCCCAAACAGTAATTTTAATTTTTCACTACATATAGGGTATCTGTACGCAGGAGAAAAAGAACCATATTATTTGATGTGCAATTTCTCCTGTTACCCTTGCCTTGTGAAAAATTAAAATTAGCTTTTATCTCTGTAAAGCATCGAAAGGGTTAATAAACTTCTTGAATGCGTTTTCGAGCACTTTAAGGTTTGCTGTTTTTAAATCTGTCCATTGGGGTACTTCCTGTCATGGGCCCCTCAGTCACTTCAACTGTGATGTGCCTCCCTACCCCCCCACCCAAAAAAATGGTTTTATAAAAATTTTTTGTTGTGAAATGAAAAATTGATGATTAACTTTAAACCCTTATAACTTCCTAACAAACTTTAAAAAAAACAAACAAAAAAAAAAAACTGTGCTGATGTAAAGTAGACATGAGGTAAATGTTTATTAATGATTTCATGTAGTCTGGTTTAAGGGCATAAAAATTCAAAGTTTGACATTTTCAATTTTTTTTTTTGTCAAATTTTTGATATTTTCATAAATAAGCGGTAATCCTATTGGCCAAAAATGTTCTGCTAATCCTGAAGTACAATGTCACGAAAAAACACTCTCAATCAGTGGCAGCCGTTGACGCGTAAAAGAGTTATTACCACATAAAGTAACAGTGGTCAGAATGGTATAAACCGGCCTGGTCATGAAGGTGAAACAGGCTTAGGGAGGAAATGGCTTAAGATATATTAAATCAATATTACAAGAAAAGATATTTTAACAAAAAAAATAAAATATTTCCCAGCATACATTTTAGAATTGAATGGTCATGAGTTGGGCAGTGAATGATGTATATAGCATTAGAATTGATTCAAACAAGTTATTTTAGGAATGTTAACTGCTACTATTAACTGTAGACTCGACTACATGTGTACATGTAGTCTATGATGCCCTGTTTGGTGCTATAAACATAACTGTGCCCTTTTATTGTGCATGATTTTTTCCAACCCTTTTGAATTTTTTTTACTTTTCGTAACATCAAACCTTTTTTTTATTTTTTATTCTAGAATGTCTAAAAAGGCAACTGAACAAAACTGAACAGCTTGTCTTCATCCTTGAATACCTCCAACCGAACAATAGGATCCTGCCAACAGTTTATTTGCACTGTGCATAATTTCTAATACTTTAGAACTCAACATCTACCACTACATCTTTAAAATAGTAGTTTTTATTTATAGTAATATGTGCTCTTTAGTATAATCATGCACACACTGGTTTTCTGTAGTTGTTGACAAAGATTCAGGCTATGTTTTGGAGAGAACAGATTGGTGCTTGAATTTTAATTCAGCAATATTCAGAAACTAAAGCAATCTTACTAATGAAGCTGAAGCCTTTATAAATAGTTCAGGGTATTCATATTATGTTATGAATTTTTAAGTGAACATTAATAAAAAATATAAAAATCTTTCTATGACTGCTTAATGTGTTTTTTTTTGTTATACCACTCTTGTTTCCCCTCTCTTTCGGGCTCTTTGAAAGTTTGTAGCATTGGAACAGTTGTAGATATCTTGTGGTTTTAACACTAAAGGTAAAACAAACCGACTAATTACAGCTAACCTGCATATACAAACTTTATTTTTTTTTATTAACTTTGCTACCAAAAATAGATAACATGTCTGTTTTTTTTCTAAATAGGTTGACCACTACTCATACAACTACTTCTCAATATCTGTTTATTATTATTACTAGATGGTGGCCCGATTCTAACGCATCGGGTATTCTAGAATATGCATGTCCACGTAGTATATTGCCCAGCCACGTAGTATATTGCCCAGCCACGTATGTCACAGGTTAAAAAATAAACATATACTCACCTTCCGAGTTCCCCTTGTAGTTCGGTCATGACAGGTCCTTCTCGCGCAGGCGTGCAGGACCTGTGATGATGTTGCGGTCACATGACCGAGACATCATGGCAGGTCCTTCGGAGGGACGGCATGACGTCACATGTGGTTGTTGACGAATGAATTTACCCGCCACTTCTATGTTTGGAATATGGGACTGCAGGCAAGCGCTTAGAATCTTTAAAGAAAACCAGGCCGCATGATGCAATAGTTCAGGGGTGAGGGTGAGTTTTCTTTTAAACACATGCTGATTGGTGTTACCAGTTTCTGGATAGGCCCAAGAAAGCGGTGAGCAAGACAAAAAAAACAAGGAATGTCTTGTGCAGAGAATCATTGCCAAAATCCTATGCTAAAAAAAACTTTGCCGTTCTTGTATAGAAAAAATAATAATTGAGGAATCTCCTTCACTTTTTAGAAAATTAAAAGTTTGGCTAGGTTAACCGTACAGTAAAAAGAGAAAGTGGGCATACCAGACGCCCTTCCACCTGCGGATACACAGCATACACAATCTGAAGTTGGGTCAGAGAAAGAGGAATCCGGGGAATTTATTGACTCGGACAGCTCAGAATAATCTCATTTGATGGTGAATATAGTCAACCATGTTTTCCGGTGAAAAACAGGGAAACTACTAAATACTGTCAGGCCTACTATCAGTGTAGAGACGCTGAAAGAGCGTACATCTGTGCAAGATTCCATGTTTAGTAACCTGGAGGAGCACAAACATCAGGTGTTTCCAATGCATACGAATTCACATTCCCTGATCAAAAAAGAATGGAAGAGGCAAGGTAAGGCTACTTTCTCGTCGGTAGTCGCCCATCACAAAGCGTCGGCGCGACGTACCGACGGAAGTGTGTGCTTTCACATTTCCGTCTGCAGTCCCGGGCAGGAAAGAGACCGTGAGATTTCCTGACGGGCCGCAAAATCCAACGCAACTAGTGCACGACGGACGCAACGTGTGGCCATATGTCGCGATCCGTCGGCAATACAAGTCTATGGGAAAAAAAACGCATCCTGTGGGCAAATTTGCAGGATGCGTTTTTTCCCCAAAACGGAGCATTGTGACGGATACAAAACAACATAAGTGTAAAAGTAGCCTAAGAAGGTTTTGATTCCTAGTACCTTTTAAAAAAAAAAAAAAAAAAAAAAAAAAAAAAATTTGAGGAAGATCCCTAAAAATTGATATTGCCAGGTTTTCTAAAAGTGTGGCCCTTCCCTTTTGAGGATATAGGATCTCTAAAAGATCCATTAGGTAGGAAAGCTGATATCGGTTCATTTAAGCCAAATATAGCCGCTACTTGTATGGCCAGATCCCTGATTAAATGGCTTCAAGAGTTGGATTCCCAGATAAGGAACACATGTTCTAGAGGACAACTTTTAGGAGCATTACCCTCTATTCAAAAAGCAGCTGACTTTTTCTACCAGCCACATCAGTGGAAAATGTTAGATTGGTTGCCCAGGCCTGTGGTTTTTCAGACTCTGCTGACCAATGTTTAAGCCAGAGGGCTCTATGTGCAGACTTCCAGTTAAAATGAAACTGTGTGCCATTCCTTGCCATGGTGAATATTTGGTACGGTCCTTGATGAGGTCCTAGAGAAGGCCGAAGATGAAAAGGAATTTTCCTCCTCCCATTCATAGATATTAAAAAACCTTTCGGGGTTCATCAACCAAAGAAACAAGGCAGTGAAAGTGCTCAACAATCTCGGGGAAGAGAACGGTCAAACTAAGGGATTCCTATTTAATAAGGCCATCACCTATAAAGGAGGACTCGAATAACAATAACGTAAGACTTTCAGTAGGTGGAAGATTAAAAATGTTTTATCAAAGGACTTTGCTTCCTACTACCCAATGGGTAGTATGACAAACACATAACCAAGTTGCATTTTATATGCGTGAGGGGGATATCAGTGGTGGTCTGCCCTCAACAATACTAACCCCAACTCCAAACACAAGCACAGTAGATAGGAGGACATGGAGTACATAGGTTCATAAAAATTCATACATTTATCCATATCAAACTATATAAAACACTTACAGTATAGAAGACACATTCAGGAATAGACATAGGTTTTAAGGTCACTGTCTTTAAGGCTATAATTTTGCAAATATCGCACAGTACCAAAATCAAGTGGGTTTAATAGTGTTGTGATAATGCACAACTGTAGGGCAAGAGCCACTTATATCATAGAATCATAAATATATACTTGTCCGCAAAGTGCGTTATTTTAAAACAAAGCGTGACTCATACCAGATAGAATTAAACCCACAAGAGGCATGAAAGCACTGAAATCAGTGCCTGTAATAAAACTGCAGATGCCCCACATAATCCCAACAGGAAAACAAGTGCTATAGTGCAGTTTTATCGAGGAAGAACATCGTTTCCACAGAGCCAACATTATTATATCTAGGCAAATAAATGGCAAGCCTATTTCTAGCGGGTCCTTGCCAAGATGTAAAGCTGTGATACCCCAGATCAGATCAGGTAAGTGACTCTAAGCACCAAGAATCTTTACCAAGATAGTGGTGAAGATGACATTTACTATAAGAAAAAGAGACATCTTAATAGTGCCATATCTAGATGACTTTATAGTTGTAGGAGACGTAGGGTACCGTCACACAGTGGCACTTTGGTCGCTAGGACGACACGATCCGTGACATTCCAGCGATATCCTTACGATCTCGCTGTGTCTGACACGCTACTGCGATCAGGGACCCCGCTGAGAATCGTACGTCGTACCAGATCGTTTGAAACTTTATTTCGTCGCTGGATCTCTCGCTGACATCGCTGAATCGGCGTGTGTGACGCCAATTCAGCGATGTTTTCACTGGTAACCAGGGTAAACACCGGGTTACTAAGCGCAGGGCCGTGTTTAGCAACCCGATATTTACCCTGGTTACTATTGTAAATGTAAAAAAAAACAAAACACTACATACTTACATTCCCGGTGTCTGGTCATGTCCCTCGCCTTCAGCTTCCCGCACTGACTGGTGAGCGCCGGCCAGCCGTAAAGCACAGCGGTGACGTCACCGCTCTGCTTTCCGACTGTCCGGCGCTCACTGTCAGTGCAGAGAAGAACAGCGCCAAGGGACACGACAGGAATGTAAGTATGTAGTGTTTTTTTTTTTTTTTTCGTTTACGCTGGTAACCAGGGTAAACATCGGGTTACTAAGCGCGGCCCTGTGCTTAGTAACCCGATGTTTACCCTGGTTACCGGGGACTTCGGGATCGTTGGTCGCTGGAGAGCTGTCTGTGTGACAGCTCTCCAGCGACCAAACAGCGACGCTGCAGCGATTGACATCGTCGTATCGCTGCAGCGTCGTTTTAGTGTGACGGTACCCTTAGAAAAAGCCTGTTCAGTATACGCAAAGACAAAACCAGGATAATAATTGCCCGTTCTGGCTGAAAGGGGCCTGGTTTACTTAGCTAAGGATCATGTCCGTCTCGGACCCCTGGATTCTACCTGATGATCCAGACCTCCTCCAAGGGTCCAGTGATCCACCCTCAGGTTCCCAGGTTATACCTGATGACCTGGAAATTGAAAAGGGATCATCAGCCAGGAGGTTCTCACAAAATGTAGTTTCCACTCTCCTGCGAAGTACAAAGAAAGTTACCTCCATTAAATATACAAAATATGGAATAAGTTTATAGAATTTTCAGGTCAGGTTAGTACCACCCAAAATCGGCTAGTTCCCATTTCGGAAATACTAGAATTCCATCAGAAAGGGCTGGAATGGGGCTCTCCAATAGCTCTTTAAAAGTTTAAGTATCAGCCTTGGGAGCATTATTTGAGCACAAGAGTGCTAATGATCCCCCATGGGTACATAGGTTTATTAAAGCATCTTTTTCACCAGTATCAAAAGCCGGTCCTCTGGTAGACCACTGGGACCTATATTTAGATTTGAATGTTCTTACAAAAGCTCCTCTCGAAGCTATGTCAGCTGCTACTATTAGGATGCTTACTGTGACAATGACGGAGATGAAAAAAAGGAATGAAAGGGGTGGACCCACTGGACCATGACAACGATCCTCCCACGGGCGAGCTAACCAGATGGAACCGCCCCCTATACAGGGAGCGTTAGGGGAAGACCCGTGAGAGACTATCGCCACGGCAGCTGGAAGGCAGGGTGAAAGGGCTAGAAATAGGAACCAGGAGGGTATAGCTGAGTAAGCAATAAGACAGGATGGTGAAGTGGTACCAGAGTGAAACACGAACCGGAAGATAACTGAGGTCTGGCTGGAGAGTGCAGCAAGGACGGTGCAGTGGAAATGGACAAGGAGGCAGGACAACGTGGAGGTAGCCTGGATGAGGAACAAGAACAGGACCTAGGGAAATAGAGAAAAAAGCACGAGGTCGGGTAAATGAGACGCTGGACAATAGTGCGGCCAAAGTCCGTTGCAAGCACAAATGAACACAAGGCGAGGTTTGGAGGAAGAGGCGGACTAATAAGGCCAGCGCTGTGAGGACTTCCAGGTTGGAGTCCTCCAGGGGATAGAGAGGAGAGGATAGAGTGGCAGGGACACTCTCAGAGATGTATGCGCGCAGCGCTGAACCGAGCGTGCGTGCAGCCGGCAAGAAGCAGAGTCCAGGCGCGCACGCAGATGAGAGGACGCCGGACGGGAACCTGCAGCAAAGGAGGCGCAACGAATTTAGGTGAGTGCAATAGGAGACAGAGCCGCGGTGGAAGCGAAGATATAACAGTACCTCCTTCTTTACGCCCCCCCCCCCCCTTGTTTTAAGCTAGAAAGAAACAGCCAAAATTCGAGGAGCCTGGATGTTCTCCCGAGGTTCCCTGGACCTCTCCCCGCGACCGAAACCCTTCCAATCCACCAAAAACATAGTCCTACCTCTTAAGTTTTTTCATAGCGAGAATATCTTTTACCTCAAAGACATCATCAGCAGAGGCAGGCGAAGGAGAATGAAGAGCTGAAGCTTGGTACCGATTAAATACCACTGGTTTTAGAAGAGACACATGACATTAATTGGGAATTTGAAGAGAGGAGGGTAACCGAAGCTTGTAAGAGACTTCATTAATGCGAGTCAAAACCTCAAAAGAGCCAATATAACGGGGATCCAGCTTGCAAGAAGGAACTTTAAGATGGATGAATTTAGGAGATAACCACACCTTATCACCCGGTTGATATAAGGGAGGATCCAGACGACTCTTATCTGCATGTCTCTTCATTCTATCCTTTGCTAATTCAAGAGTGGACTTGGTCTCCTGCCAGACCCTGGAGAACTCTCTAGACAGATCAGCTGCCGGTACAGTAGAGACTGGAGGAACCGGTAGAGGAAGACTTGGATGCTGACCATAGACGATAAAAAATGGTGACATGGAAGAAGCTTCGCTGGTATGATTGTTATAAGCAAATTCTGCCCACGGTAGTAGATCTGACCAGATGTTCTGATGAGCATTGGAGAAATGACGAAGATAAGTCACCAAAATCTGATTCATGTGCTCCACTTGACCATTAGTCTGCGGATGGTGGGCCGAAGAAAAGTCAAGTGAGATGTTCATGGATTTACAGAGCGCTCTCCAGAAGCAGGCGGTGAATTGGACTCCTCTGTCAGAAACAATATGTTGTGGTAATCCATGAATACGAAAAATATGGTGAACAAAAATCTTTGCCAACTCAGGAGCCGAAGGTAGGCATGGAAGAGCGATGAAGTGAGCCATCTTAGAGAAACGATCCACAACCACACGGATAATGGTGCAAGCAGAAGAACTGAGTAGGTCAGTAACAAAATCCATTGTGATGTGTTGCCACGGATTGGAAGGAACCGGAAGAGGATGAAGATGACCAGTAGGTAATTGCCTAGCAACTTTATTCTTGGCACAAGAGGGACACGAGGCTACGAAGCCTTGGACATCCTGTGGAAGAGACAGCCACCAGTAATAGCAGGACACTAGGATGAGAGTCTTTTTTGAGACCGGCGTGACCTGCCAACTTGGAGGCATGGCCCCATAGCAAAACTCGTCGCCTGTTCTTCATAGACACAAAAGTCTTACCCGGAGGCAGCGAGGTAAGACCAACTGGGGCGACAGTGATGACCTTAGAGGGCTTGATGATATGCGTGGGCTCCTCCTCGATGTCTTCCGACAAGACGGACCTAGACAATGCATCAGCCTTGAGATTTTTATTACCGGGCTGAAAATGAAGCTCGAAGTCAAAACGGGCAAAGAACAGAGCCCACCTGGCCTGTCTAGGATTAAGTCTGTGCGCAGAATGAATGTACGCCAAGTTCTTATGATCCGTATAGATCATAAAGTGATGCACAGCTCCTTCCAAAAGATACCTCCACTCCTCCAGTGCCTTTTCTTATTAGAGCAGAGATGGAAGTGGACAAAGTGGGAAAAGTGAGGGATAAACTGCCGGTAATAATTCACGAATCCCAGAAATCTCTGAATTGCCTTGACTCCGAGCGGACGCGGCCAGTTGAGCACGGCAGAAAATTTACCCGGATCCATGCGCAAACCGGAATCGGAGACGATGAAACCCTGGAACGGGAGAGACGACTGCTCAAAAGCGCACTTTTCAAGTTTGGCGTACAGACGATTCTCCCTAAGACGCTGAAGTACAAGTCAAACATGGTTTCTATGCGAAGAGAGATCGGGAGAGTACACAAGAATATCGTCAAGGTAAACCACAACGCAGGTATAAAGTAGATCCCGAAAGATGTAATTCACAAACTCCTGGAAGACAGCGGGCACATTGCACAAACCAAATGGCATAACCAAGTACTCGTAGTGACCGTCTCTGGTGTTAAAGGCAGTTTTCCATTCGTCTCCTGAGCGGATACGGATTCAATTGTATGCACCTCGGAGATCCAGTTTAGAGAATATTCGAGCACCACGCAGACGATCAAAAAGTTCAGGTATGAGGGGAAGTGGGTAATTGTTCTTGATTGCGATGTTATTGAGACCCCGGGAATCAATGCAGAGACGAAGGGAACCATCCTTCGTCTTGACAAAGAAGAAACCTGCTCCTGCTGGTGAAGAGGATTTCCGAAAATAGCCCCTGGCCAGGTTCTCTTGCACGTACTCAGACATGGCTTGAGTCTCGGACGGAGATGGAGGATAGATGTGACCACTGGGAGGAGAAGAACCTGGAACGAGGTAGATAGAACAATAATAGGGTCGATGCGGTGGTAAAGTCTCTGCCGCTTTCTTGTCGAAAACATCCGAAAAAGAGCAATAAGCCGAAGGTAGATTTGCAGATTCTGGAGTAGACCGCAAGGATCTAGCAGGCAGAATGGGAAGCAGACACTTATTCTGACAAGAATGTCCCCAATGTAGAATGTCACCGGTGCGCCAGTCCAAGGTGGGTTCGTGACTTCTTAACCAAGGAGGTCCCAGAAGGAAAGTGTGAGACAACGAAGGCAGAACGTAGAAAGTCAATCTCTCTCGGTGTAAAGCTCCAATTTGAAGTTCTAGTTCTTCAGTAACCAGGTTGATGGTCTCCCGCAAAGGCTGACCGTCCACTGAAGCTACTTGACAAGGAGTCTCCAAGGGTCTGACAGGTATCCCAAGTCTCTACTGCCTCATGTTGTACAAAATTTCCTGCCGCTCCCGTATCAATGTATGCCTCCAGAGAAAAATGGCTGGAACCCAAATGCAATAAAACGGAAAGAGTCAAAGGGGTAGAGGATTCATGGTTACCTAGGAAGACCTCTTACCTGTCCCAGGCGGAGGCGTTTCCTGGCTTCTGAGGACAAGAACGCAGGAGATGAGAGGCGCTGCCGCAATAGAAGCAAAGGTCCTGTGTGAGTCTCTCCTTGCGGTGAAGTTCTGTGGGCTTGAGACAATCTACCTGCATGGGCTCAGGAGAAGAAGAAGAAGGTACAGAAGCGGGTTGGGAGTAAGAAGGACCTCGCACAGCAGAGGATAAACTAGGAGGTCTTCTCTCTGCTGACCTCGCGGGAACGTTCTCGGAAGCGTAAATCTATGCGAGTAGCCAAGGAAATCAGGTCTTCCAATAAGGTGGGAGTACCTCGTCCTGCCAACTCATCTTTTATACGAGGAGATAGTCCTCGCCAAAAATCCCCCACCAAAGCCTCATTGATCCAACCCAAATCTGAGGAGAGTGTGCGGAACCGAATGGCATATTGACCTACAGTAAAAGTGCCCTGGTGAAGGTTGAAAAGGGACTTCGTCGTAGAGACCAGATGCCCGGGTTCATCGAATACCTTGCGAAAGGTATCCAGGAATAGAGTGAGTTGAGAGAATAGAGGGTCGTCACGTTCCCAGAGGGGATTAACCCAGGCCAATGCCTCACCTTCCAAATGGGAGAACACAAAGGCCACCTTAGCACGCACGGTCAGTAGGGTATAGTAGTGGTGAGAGTTCAAAATGTAGTTGGCACTGGTTGAGAAACCCACAGCACAACTTTGGATCCCCACTATACCGTGGAGTTCTGGCCAAACGGGGCGAGGAATGCGAAGGAGGGGCTGGACGGGAGCGGAGGTGGAGGTCTGGAGAGAGAGAAGCCGGTTATCCACCGAGGCCATGAAATTCAAAATATGAGACTGAGTGTCTCGTTGCTGGGCTAGCTCCTGCTGGAGAGCAGCCAACTGGGAAGCGTTACCAGGATCGGTGGTCTCTAGGGACGAGAGATGGTACTCCATAGTCTTTAGAAAGGATATAATCCTGGACTAACTCTTCTCTTCACCCAATATGGGTCTTTCTCACAACGATTATCCAGCTTGTCTCGAGAGCGCTTCTCCCATACTAAGACACAGTCTCCAGCTCGAAACTCTGTTGCTGCGGACGAGTTCCTCTCTGCATGTTCTAGCTCCTGTGACATGCTCTGGACCAACCGGTGTAAACTCTGCAGGCCGTGTCAATGTTCTCAAACCAAGGAGGACACCCCCGTCCTTGGGTAGTCCTCTTCTGGGTCCAACACCAACTTGGTGATTCCTTTTCCATCCCAGTCGAACAGAAGGGAGTAAGGTGTATATCCCGTGGTTGTGTATTAGATTATACAACCACACCAGCTCAGAAACGTACTCTGGCCACCAGGCCTTCCGATCTTCCTCTAGAGTCTAGAGTCCTTAACATCTGAATCAGTGTACGGCTGAATCGTTCACATGCACCATTACCTTGAGGGTGGTACGGTGTGGTGCGGGATTTGATAATCTGGCACAGACAGTGCAGTTCATCCATTACTTTTCTCAAGAAACAAGCTCTCTGATCAGAGTGAATTCTCTTTGAACACCCATAGGGTTGAATTAAGTTCTTACATATTTTAAACGCAGTGGACTCTGCAGTCTGATCCCGTGTTGGAGTCACCACGTCGAATTTTGTAAAATGATCCACGATTACCAGGCAATGTTTGTAGCCCTGATGGGCCTGGCCAATGGTTAGATAGTCTATTGTCAAGAGTTCCAGAGGAGCAGAGGTTATAATGGACTGAACGGGAGCCTTCTATTCTGGTGGCTTAGCCAACTCACATATCTGGCACTTTATACAGGCCTCGACCACTTTCGCCTTCAACTGAGGATGGAAGATGAACCGTTGTAGCCATTGGAAGGTCTTCTCTGAACCAAAGTGGGCTCCTTGCTCGTTTGCAGCAACAGCAATTTCAGATAATGACGTTGTTGGAATGAGGACTTGCCGGGTCACATTCGGCTCAATCCTCAGTTGCGCTTTTTGATATAGTAAGCTGTTTTTCATCTGTAGTTGTTCCCACTGTCATAGGATCCGCAACACCTCCGTTGACAAGGTCCTCCTTTCTGACAAGCTTGGTAGTCTCTGAGAAGCTACACATCATTTTAACAAAGCCAGTTTGTCATCTTCCTGTTGAAGCTGAACCCACTCATCTCGATTTCATCCCAGTATGTCATCTTGGACTGGGGTATATATCTGTCCATACATTGCCACCACCGTCCTGAAGGTCCTCCAGAATCTAGGGACGTCTTCATCCTCTAGCTTTTCGTCTCTGTCCTGCGCGAGTTTGGTACTCTTCCTCTGGGACAGGGCATGGGTATTTTCTGCCCATTCTGGCTACCCACCGCTGTTCTAAGGCCCCCAGTCTCGCATTCTCCAGGTGCGCAAGCAGGTTGTTATCAGTACGCACCAACACTTCAGAGTTGGACAAATATTCCGCAAATCTCTCCATCATAGCCCACACCAACGCTAACAGCTCCAACTTGAAAGAACTGTAATTGTCCGGATTGTGTTCGGAATCATGAAGGGACTGACTTGCATCAGCGATCACCCTCTCTCTTCTGTCCTGCATCTGCAACAACACAGCCCCAAGTCCCCGCAGACTCCCATCAGTGTGGAGAATGAACAGGTGAGAGAAATCCACGTAGGCCAGGATAGGAGCCTCGGTGAGTGCCCTTTTGAGTTCTTGAAAGGCTTCTTCTTGGGGCTCCTGCCAACAGATTTTCCAGTTCTTGGCACCAGAGGGTACCTTTTTCAACAGTTCCTGTAAGGGCTTTGCCCATCGAGTGAAATTCTTAGCAAGCCGCCTGTAATAACCAGTCAGTCCCAGGAACGCCCGCACCTCTTTCACGGTCTCTGGAGTGGGCCAGTCTTGAATCATGGTGAACTTCTCTCTGGAGGGTTCCACCCCTTCGACAGAAATGACATGACCTAGGTATTCAATCTGTGTGCGGAGCAAATGCACTTCTGGGGCTTCACCTTTAGTCCGTGCTTCTGAAGGCGGGCCAACACTTGTTTCAGGCATTGCAGATGTTCCTCAAATGAAGACACAAAGACTATAATGTTGCCAAGATAGATGAGTGTTGGCTCAAAGTTCAAGTCCCCTAGACAACTCTCCATGAGATGTTGGAAAGTTTCAGGAGCATTGGCTAGACCGAACGGAATGCGGATGAACTTGTACAGACCCATGGGGAGAATGAAGGCAGTGTTTGCTCGATCTTGTTCAGACATGGGGACTTGTCAGTAGCCGCTGGTGAGGTCCAGTGTAGAGAAGAACCTGGCTTTTCCCAGATCAGACAGGGACTCCTCAATCCGGGGCAGCGGGAACAAATCCCTCACCATACAGGCGTTAAGTTTTCAGTAATCCACACAAAAGTGCAAGGTGCCATCTTTCTTTCGTACCAACACAATTGGGGCAGCCCACAGACTCTGGCTATCCCGAATCACACCAGTCTGCAACATCTGATTCAACATGTTTTTCACTTCCTGGTACAACTGGGGGGGAATTTGCCGATAACACTCTCGCATTGGCGCGGTGCTTCCAGTTGGTATTTTGTGCGCAGACACGGGCGAAGACTTTCTCATACTTTCCCAACAGAGCTTTTAGCTCTTGCATTTAAGCAGGTTAGAGTTTGGCCAGTTCAGCCCGCATTTGTTTCAATATGGGTCGGCCCTCCTTGATATAACGAGGTTCTGACACTGAAATGGAGTTCACTGACACAGTCCATGGGTCTCCGAGTTGTACCTCCAATTGCAATATTTGAGGGGGCATTACTTTTTCAGGTAGGTTCATGATTCGGGCCATCACACTTCTGGGAACGACAGTAATGTCCTGATCTCCTAAGTTAATGCACCGCAACGGAACAGTTCTTTCACTTACAGTGGCCAACGTATGCACCACTAGGAGTCCCGTGGGTAGTTGATCAGAAGAGGATGGTTCTATTTGGACCTCAACCCCCTCCAGGTGGATACAAGCATGAATGGGCAGGGACAGCTGTTATGATCAGGTGACCTTGGAGCAGCATGAAAACTTTCACTGGAGTAGGTGGTAACTATACTGACCGCAAACCCTGATCTTATCACCGCAACTAGAAGTAGCCGTGGAGTGTACCTAACAAAACCTAGACACCTCGACACAGCCGGAGGACTAAATACCCCTATAGCTGGAAATAGGAATTTCTACCTTGCCTCAGAGCAGAACCCCAAAGGATAGGCAGCCCCCCACAAATATTGACTGTGAGTAGTGGAGGAAAAGACACACGTAGGCAGAAAACAGGATTTAGCAAATGAGGCACACACTAGCCATTTGTGACAGGCATTCCCGTAGTTGTTATCTATAAAAGTTTGAAGATTACACCTTCCGTTCTGCCAGTCACAAAAGTTACATTTGTCCGCGTTCAGTTTGGCCTGCAGCATCAGGCTTTATCCAGGGGCACCACGAGGAGGAACGGACTCACCCCCATACACTGCTTAGTCTTCTTCTGCATATAATTTACATATCTTTTGCTCTGATATTAAGTGTTATGCTTAATGTTCTTCTGCTCTTTGTTCTGCAGCCTCTTGTTCTACTGCTTCTCGGTCTTCCATGTCGTCGTCTCCAGGGTCGTCGTCTCCGCCGTCGTCATCTCCGCCGTCGTCGTCGTCATCGGGGTGGTCTTCAGGGTCGTCATCTCCAGGGTCGTCGTCGTCATCTTAGGGGTGGTCTTCCGTGATGTCGTCTTTAGGGTCTTCAACTTGAAAACGTAGCAGAAGGTACAAGAAGGCTGAGAAAATGCGGAGAACCAGCTGATGGAACTGGAACTCGGCTGGCTACCCGAAGGTCCAAGAGCCAATGGAACTACTGAGGACCAGCTGACGTTACTGGAACCCAGTTACTAAGCAGGAGGTACCCGTGCTAAAAAGCACTACCAAGGACCGCCTGACGTTGGCGGAACTCGGATACCCAGAAGGAGGCACCTAAGCCAAAGGCTCTGCCCGGAACCAGCTGACGTTACTGGAACCAGGATGGGGAGCAGAAGGTACAAGAGCAAAAGACACTGCCGAGAACCAGCTGACGGTACTGGAACCCGGATGGGTAGCCGAAGGTCCAAGAGCCAATGGAACTACCGAGGTCCAGCTGACGATACTGGAACCCGGTTACTAAGCAGGAGGTACCCGTGCCTGAAAGCACTACCAAGGACCACCTGACGTTGGTGGAACTCGGATACCCAGAAGGAGGCACCTAAGCCAAAGGCTCTGCCCGGAACCAGCTGACGGTACTGGAACCAGGATGGGGAGCAGAAGGTACAAGAGCAAAAGACACTGCCAAGAACCAGCTGACGGTGCTGGAACCAGGTGGTGGACCCGAAGGTCCACAGGAGAGAACAGCTAGGCCGCGAGGCAGCCGCAGTTACCGAACCCCAACAGTCCTACAGGGGGAGCTTGGCCTACTGGCACTACAGAACCAGCCTTGACTGCCAATTCATGCAGCCCACATAGGAAGCTCCTAAACTGGAGGCACCCTGGAGTTGGCTAACCCGACCGCAACACGACGGGGCAATGCATAGGTGTCTCAGTGAGTTTGACAGTACCCGGAAACAGCTGACGGTGCTGGAACCAGGCTGGGCACGAGGGAGTACCCGTGACAAAAACACTGCCGGGAACCAGCTGGCGGTGCTGGAACCCGGATGCGTTGCCCCAGTGTGCAAGAGCCAATGGCACCGAAGACCAGCTGACGGTGCTGGAACCCGGTTACTAAGCTGTAGGTGCCCGCGCTTAAAAGCACTACCAAGGACCGCCTGGCGATGGCGGAACTCGGATACCCAGGAGGAGGCACCTAAGCCAAAGGCTCTGCCCGGAACCAGCTGACGGTGCTGGAACCAGGTGGTTGACCCGAAGGTCCACAGGAGAGGAGAGAACAGCTAGGCCGCGAGGCAGCCGCAGTTACCGAACCCCAACAGTCCTACAGGGGGAGCTTGGCCTACTGGCACTACAGAACCAGCCTTGACTGCCAATTCACGCAGCCCACATAGGAAGCTCCTAAACTGGAGGCACCCTGGAGTTGGCTAACCCGACCGCAACACGACGGGGCAACGCATAGGTGTCTCAGTGAGTTTGACAGGACCCGGAAACAGCTGACGGTGCTGGAACCAGGCTGGGCACGAGGGAGTACCCGTGACAAAAACACTGCCGGGAACCAGCTGGCGGTGCTGGAACCCGGATGCGTTGCCCCAGTGTGCAAGAGCCAATGGCACCGAAGACCAGCTGACGGTGCTGGAACCCGGTTACTAAGCTGTAGGTGCCCGCGCTTAAAAGCACTATCAAGGACCGCCTGGCGATGGCGGAACTCGGATACCCAGGAGGAGGCACCTAAGCCAAAGGCTCTGCCCGGAACCAGCTGACGGTGCTGGAACCAGGTGGTGGACCCGAAGGCCCACAGGAGAGGAGAGAACAGCTAGGCCGCGAGGCAGCCGCAGTTACCGAACCCCAACAGTCCTACAGGGGGAGCTTGGCCTACTGGCACTACAGAACCAGCCTTGACTGCCAATTCACGCAGCCCACATAGGAAGCTCCTAAACTGGAGGCACCCTGGAGTTGGCTAACCCGACCGCAACACGACGGGGCAACGCATAGGTGTCTCAGTGAGTTTGACAGGACCCGGAAACAGCTGACGGTGCTGGAACCAGGCTGGGCACGAGGGAGTACCCGTGACAAAAACACTGCCGGGAACCAGCTGACGGTGCTGGAACCCGGATGCGTTGCCCCAGTGTGCAAGAGCCAATGGCACCGAAGACCAGCTGACGGTGCTGGAACCCGGTTACTAAGCTGTAGGTGCCCGCGCTTAAAAGCACTACCAAGGACCGCCTGGCGATGGCGGAACTCTGATACCCAGGAGGAGGCACCTAAGCCAAAGGCTCTGCCCGGAACCAGCTGACGGTGCTGGAACCAGGTGGTGGACCCGAAGGCCCACAGGAGAGGAGAGAACAGCTAGGCCGCGAGGCAGCCGCAGTTACCGAACCCCAACAGTCCTACAGGGGGAGCTTGGTCTACTGGCACTACAGAACCAGCCTTGACTGCCAATTCACACAGCCCACATAGGAAGCTCCTAAACTGGAGGCACCCTGGAGTTGGCTAACCCGACCGCAACACGACGAGGCAAGCATAGGCGTCTCAGTGAGCTTGACACTACCCGGAAACAGCTGACGGTGCTGGAACCAGGCTGGGCAGGAGGGAGTACCCGTGACAAAAACACTGGCGAGAACCAGCTGACGGTGCTGGAACCCGGATGCGTTGCCTATTCAAGATTGTCTTCCTAAAGCCACAACTAGCGGTGTTGGAGCAAAGGGTAAGCAGGGGGAGCAGAGTGTAGGCCGAAGCCTGCACTGGAGGCAGCTTTGTGTCTGCGTTGCGTTTGCAGGACACGTTGCTGGCTACACAGCGGGGGAACAGCTGGCGTAGCTGAACCCCACTGACACATTGGCTGGTGTTTTTCTCTGTGCAGCTAGCACGTCCGGGCCCCAACTGGCGGTGTTAGAGCCCAGGGTCAGCAGGAGGAGGAGAGGAGCAGAGTGTAGGCCGCAGCCTAATTGAACCAATTTCAAAGGTCACCTTTAACCCACCCTCAGGTGTTACAATGTAGAAGAGCCACACCTTGTGCAGCAGTAATGCTCCACAAGTGAAAGGTTGCTCTTTAAGTTTTGCTCATTGCACACGCAGAATGAAAGACGTACAAAATTTTGCCCATTGTACAGTAGAACTGTATTGGAGGCGTGACTTGTCTTTTTAATGAGACGCAGCACAGGTGTCCAAAAAATAATGCCTTGGTGCTGGGCGCTGCTTCCTGAGCGTTATTTGCTGTACAGGAGTCTGCGCTCTTGTGTTATCCCTTGGCAACGCCCTGTGACTGTGAGCGCTGCCAATCTTCTGACCTCATTTCATGTTGGCCGGTGCGGTTAGCGATGGCCATGAATCCCAGAGCCACAGTGTGTTTTCTAAAATGCACACTGCGGGTCTTGAATTCCTGGCCTTGTGCAGTAAATATGTTCGCCGCTCACTCATGTCCTTACACCTGCCTCAGACTGTGCGGCCTCAGCTGATCCCTTATCGCATGCCGTGGCCATGAGGCCGCACAGTCTGAAGAAGGCGGAAGGAGATGAGTTAAGACAGGCGAACATATGCAGTGCACATGCCCATCAATCACACCCTCGCTGTCAAAATAAATGAGACAACGAGGGGCGTTGTGTTGGGCAAGGCGGACGCACAGGCACAGCCAGCCAACCAATGATGTCAGAAGACGGGCAGCGCTACCAAGGGGGGTGCTGCGTGTCATTAAAAAGGAAAGTCACACCTCAGGGACAATGTAATGGACTCTACTGAGACACATTTTGTACGTGTTGAGTTCCACGTGGGCAAGGAGTAAAAGTCAGCCACCTTGTACAAATGCAGCATTACTGCTGTACAAGGTGGCTGTTATACATAGAAACACCTTGGGGGGGGGCCAGGGTCCCTTTAATTCAGTTCAGGTGCCTGCATGGCGTTTGCAGGTCACATTGCCAGCTACACAGCAGGGGAACAGCTGGCGGTGCTGAACCCCACTAACACATTGGCGGGTGTTTTTCTCTGTGCAGCTAGCACATCCGGGCCCCAACTGGCGGTGTTAGAACCCAGGGTCAGCAGGAGGAGGAGGAGAGGAGCAGAGTGTAGGCCGAAGCCTGCACTGGTGGCAGCTTTTGGTCTGTTGTACCAGCGTGGCTTGTGCTGGACACGATGCCGGCTACACAGAAGGGGAACAGCTGGCGGTGCTGAACCCCACTAACACATTGGCTGGTGTTTTTCTCTGTGCAGCTAGCACGTCCGGGCCCCAACTGGCGGTGTTAGAGCCCAGGGTCAGCAGGAGGAGGAGACGAGCAGAGTGTAGGCCGCAGCCTAATTGAACCAATTTCAAAGGTCACCTTTAACCCACCCTCAGGTGTTACAATGTAGAAGAGCCACACCTTGTGCAGCAGTAATGCTCCACAAGTGAAAGGTTGCTCTTTAAGTTCTGCTCATTGCACACGCAGAATGAAAGACGTACAAAATTTTGCCCATTGTACAGTAGAACTGTATTGGAGGCGTGACTTGTCTTTTTAATGAGACGCAGCACAGGTGTCCAAAAAATAATGCCTTGGTGCTGGGCGCTGCTTCCTGAGCGTTATTTGCTGTACAGGAGTCTGCGCTCTTGTGTTATCCCTTGGCAACGCCCTGTGACTGTGAGCGCTGCCAATCTTCTGACCTCATTTCATGTTGGCCGGTGCGGTTAGCGATGGCCATGAATCCCAGAGCCACAGTGTGTTTTCTAAAATGCACACTGCGGGTCTTGAATTCCTGGCCTTGTGCAGTAAATATGTTCGCCGCTCACTCATGTCCTTACACCTGCCTCAGACTGTGCGGCCTCAGCTGATCCCTTATCGCATGCCGTGGCCATGAGGCCGCACAGTCTGAAGAAGGCGGAAGGAGATGAGTTAAGACAGGCGAACATATGCAGTGCACATGCCCATCAATCACACCCTCGCTGTCAAAATAAATGAGACAACGAGGGGCGTTGTGTTGGGCAGGGCGGACGCACAGGCACAGCCAGCCAACCAATGATGTCAGAAGATGGGCAGCGCTACCAAGGGGGGTGCTGCGTGTCATTGAAAAGGAAAGTCACACCTCAGGGACAATGTAATGGTCTCTACTGAGACACATTTTGTACATGTTGAGTTCCACGTGGGCAAGGAGAAAAAGTCAGCCACCTTGTACAAATGCAGCATTACTGCTGTACAAGGTGGCTGTTATACATAGAAACACCTGGGGGTGGGGGGCAGGCTTCCTTCAATTTCAGTTCATGTGCCTGCGTGGCGTTTGCAGGTCACGTTGCCGGCTACACAGCAGGGGAACAGCTGGCGGTGCTGAACCCCACTGACACATTGGCGGGTGTTTTTCTCTGTGCAGCTAGCACTTCCAGGCTACAACTGGCGGTGTTATAGCCCAGGGTCAGCAGGAGGAGGAGAGGAGCAGAGTGTAGGCCGAAGCCTGCACTGGTTACAGCTTTTGGTCTGTTGTGCCAGCGTGGCTTGTGCTGGACACGTTGCCGACTACACAGCAGGGGAACAGCTGGCGGTGCTGAACCCCACTGACACATCAGCTAGTGTTTTTTTCTGTGTAGACAACACTTCCAGGTGGCAACTGACAGTGTTGAAACCCAGGGAATCAAAGAGGAGCAGAGTGTAGGCCGAAGCCTGCAGTGGAGCAAGTTGAAAGGGAACCTTTAACCCCCCCCCCAGGCATTTGTTGCTGAAAGAGCCATCTTGTACAGCAGTAATACTGCACATGGAAAATGGTGGCTCCTAAAATTACGCTCCTTGCAAACGCTGAAGTACACACTCATATAAAGTGTCCCCTCATACCGTCAAACCGTCCCGGAAGTGGGACTTTCCTTTGTAATGTGACACAGCACAGCCGTCATTCCAACCCCCTTGGTGCCGTGCGCCACCTCCTCAACGTTGTTTGGTTCTGTCACGGAGCCCGCGCTGTAATGTTATCCCTTGGCCATGCACAGTTAGCGGTGCCCGTCTTCTGACATCATTTAGGTGTCAGGCTGGCAGTGCCTGTGCGTCCAAGCTGCCCGAGATCCAACCTTGCAGTGTCATCTAATGTAATCCCACTGCGGGTCAGGGATCCATGGGCATGCGCAGTGCATATCATCGCCTCTCACTCACCTCCTTCCTGCTTCTTCAGACTGTGCGGCGTCACGGCCGTGGCATGCTATAAGGGATCAGCTGACGCCGCCTAGTCTGAAGAAGCGTGAAGAAGGGGAGTGAGAGGCTAGTATATGCACTGCGCATGGCCATGGATACCAGGCCCACTGTGGGATCACATTAGACAACACTGCGAGGTGGGATTTCGGGCAGCGTGGACGCACAGGCGCAGCCAGGACGACAACAAATGATGTCAGAGGACGGGCAGCGCAAACTGTGCATGGCCAAGGGATAACATAACAGCGCAGGGTCCATGACGGAATCAAACAACGCTAAGGAGCCAGCGCACGGTGCCAAGGGGGTAGCAATGACGGCTGTGCTGCGTCACATTACAAAGGAAAGTCCCACCTCCAGGATGGTTGGACGGTGTGAGGGGACACATTACATGAGTGTGTACTTCAGCGTTTGCAAGGAGCATACTTTCAAGAGCGACCTTTTCCTTGTGCAGTATTAGTGCTGCACAAGGTGGCTCTTTCAGTAACAAACGCCTAGGGGGGGGGACAGGTCCCCTTACATTTTAGTTGTGCCAGCGTGACGGTCGCATGACACGTTGCCGGATAAACAGCTGGGGATCAGCTGACGTTACTGAACCCCAATAACAGAGGAGCGACTGTTGACTGTGCAGACAGCACTTCCAGGCACCAACTGGCGGTGTTAGAGCCCAGGGAGAGCAGGAGGAGCAGATCGGAGGTATTGCCGCATACACAGCTGGGGATCAGCTGACGTTACTGAACCCCAATAACAGAGGAGCGACTGTTGACTGTGCAGACAGCACTTCCAGGCACCAACTGGCGGTGTTAGAGCCCAGGGACAGCAGGAGGAGCAGATTGGAGGTATTGCCGCACACACAGCTGGGGATCAGCTGACGTTACTGAACCCCAATAACAGAGGAGCGACTGTTGACTGTGCAGACAGCACTTCCAGGCACCAACTGGCGGTGTTAGAGCCCAGGGACAGCAGGAGGAGCAGATTGGAGGTATTGCCGCACACACAGCTGGGGATCAGCTGACGTTACTGAACCCCAATAACAGAGGAGGGACTGTTGACTGTGCAGACAGCACTTCTAGGCACCAACTGGCGGTGTTAGAGCCCAGGGACAGCAGGAGGAGCAGATTGGAGGTATTGCCGCACACACAGCTGGGGATCAGCTGACGTTACTGAACCCCAATAACAGAGGAGGGACTGTTGACTGTGCAGACAGCACTTCCAGGCACCAACTGGCGGTGTTAGAGCCCAGGGACAGCAGGAGGAGCAGATTGGAGGTATTGCCGCACACACAGCTGGGGATTAGCTGACGTTACTGAACCCCAATAACAGGAGGGACTGTTGACTGTGCAGACAGCACTTCCAGGCACCAACTGGCGGTGTTAGAGCCCAGGGACAGCAGGAGGAGCAGATTGGAGGTATTGCCGCACACACAGCTGGGGATCAGCTGACGTTACTGAACCCCAATAACAGAGGAGCGACTGTTGACTGTGCAGACAGCACTTCCAGGCACCAACTGGCGGTGTTAGAGCCCAGGGACAGCAGGAGGAGCAGAGGAACAGAGTGTAGGCCGAAGCCTGATTGGAGCAAGTTGAAAGGGAACCTTTAACCCCCCCCCCAAGACGTTTGTAGCTGAAAGAGCCATCTTGTGCAGCAAGATGCAAAAGGAAAAGGTTGCTCTTTTAATTATGCTCCTTGCAAACACAGAAGTAAACACTAAAAATGTGTCCCCTTATACCGTAAAACCGTCCCGGAGGTGCGAATTTCCTTCGTAATGGGGCGCAGCACAGCTGTCATTCCTATCCCCTTTGTGCCGTGCGCTGCCTCCTCAGCGTTGTTTTAAGCTGTCACGGAGCCTGCGCTGTTCTGTTATCCCTTGGACATGCCCAATTAGCGCTGCCTGTCTTCTGACATAATTTGGTGTCAGGCTGTCAGTGCCTGTGCGTCCACGCTGCTCCAGATCCCACCTCGCAGTGTCATCTAACGTAATCCCACTGCGGGCCTTGGATCCATGGGCATGCACAGTGCATATCCTCGACTCTCACTCCCCTCTTTCCCTCTTCTTCAGACTGTGCGGTGTCACGGCCGTGGCATGCTATTAGGGATCAGCTGACGGCGCACAGTCTAAAGAAGGCAGAGGGAGATGAGCGAGAGCCCGAGGGAAAGATATGCACTGCGCATGCCCATGGATCCCAGGCCCGCAGTGTGATTCAATCAGAAGACACTGCGAGGCGGGATCTCGGGCAGCGCGGCCGCACAGGCGCAGCCAGCCTGACACCAAATTATGTCAGAAGACAGGCAGCACAAATAGGGCATGGCCAAGGGATAACAACAGCGCAGGCTCCGTGACAGCTTAAAACAACGCTGAGGAGGCAGCGCATGGCAGCAAGGGGGTAGGAATGACGGCTGTGCTGCGTCACATTACGAAGGAAAGTCCCAGCTCCGGGACAGTATAACGGTATCAGTGAACACATTTTATAAGTGTTAAGTTCTGCGTGTGCAAGGAGCTAAACTAAAAGAGCTACCTTTTCCTTGTGCAGCATTACTGCTGCACAAGGTGGCTCTTTCAGTAACAAACGACGGGGGGGGGGGGACAGGTTCCCTTCCATTTAGGATGTTGTGCCAGCGTGGCGGTCGCAGGACACATTGCCGGCTACACAGCTGGGGATCAGCTGACGTTACTGAAACCAAATAACACTGGGTCGGATGTTTTTACTGTGCAGCCTGCACTTCTGAGCCGCAACTGGCGGTGTTGGAGCCCAGGAATAGCAGTTCAGGTGGTAGAAAGATGAACACAGCAGGAGACCTGGATGACACCCAATTACTTAATCAGGCAGAGGAGTGGCAAATTCCTGCGAGATCCAGGCCTGGTTCATTTTCAGGAAAGTAAGCCGGTCAACGTTATCGGAGGATAGTCGCATGCGACGGTCTGTTATTACACCACCTGCGGCACTAAAGACACGTTCCGATAAGACACTAGCCGCAGGGCAAGCCAGCACCTCCAATGCATACTGGCTTAGCTCTGGCCATGTATCCAGCTTAGAGACCCAAAACTTGAACGGGGAAGAGCCGTCTGGGAGTACAGTAAGAGGGCAAGCCATGTAGTCTGTCACCATCTGACGGAACCGTTGCCTCCTGCTGACTGGAGCCGCCGGTGATGATGTAGACATTTGGGGTGGGCACACAAAAGTTTGCCACAGTTGTGCCATACTGGGCTTGCCTTGGGCAGAGGCACTGCTTCTGCTCCCTCTTTGGGCAGAGCCTCCCCCACTGCCTCGACGCACTGAGCTGCTTTGTAAAGCACTAGCAGCACTCCTCTCAGTTGGACTGGAGAAGATGATGGAATTCACCAGTGTGTCGTGGTACTCCCGCATTTTACGCTCCCCTGTCAACGCTGGGATGAGGTTTTGGAGGTTGTCCCGGTAGCGAGGATCGAGGAGGGTGAACACCCAATAATCAGGCATGTTGAGAATGTGGTCGATGCGGCAGTCGTTTCTCAGGCACTGCAGCATGAAATCCACCATGTGCTGCAGACTGCCAACTGGCCCAGAAACGCTGTCCCCTGCTTGAGACATGATCTCTGCCCGCTCGTCATCACCCCACCCTCGCTGTACACACTGACCACTGGACAATTGTGTCGCTCCCTCCTCTGGACGGAGCTCTTCCTCCTCCATTGACTCCTCCTCATCCTCCTCACAAATTGGCCCCTGCGTACCCCTTTGTGAGGAACCACGTGGCGCTGACTCTCCAGAAGCTGATGGAAAAGGTGACTCCTCATCCTCCACCTCTTCCACAACATCATCCCTTAACCCTTGCAAAGTTTGCTGAAGCAGGCAGATAAGGGGGACAGTCATGCTGACTAGTGCATCATCTGCACTTGCCATCCGCGTGGAATAATCAAAAGGACGCAAAACCAGGCAGACGTCCTTCATAGTGGCCCACTCTGTGGTTGTGAAGTCTGATCGGCGCTGACTGCGACTTCTTTGCGCCTGATGCAGCTGGTACTCCATAACTGCTTGCTGCTGCTCACACAACCGCTCCAACATATGTAAGGTGGAATTCCACCTGGTAGGTAGGTCACATATGATGCGGTGTTCCGGAAGGCGGAATCGGCGCTGCAGAGCAGCAATGCGGGATCTTGCCAAGCTGGAACGCCGCAAGTGAGCACACTCTAGGCGGACCTTGTGCAGCAGTGCATCAAGATCCGGATAGTCCCTCAGAAAACTCCGCACAACCAAATTGAGCACATGTGCCAGACATGGGATGTGAGTGAGGTTGCCAAGGGCCAAAGCTGCCACCAGATTTCGGCCATTGTCACACACTACCATGCCTGGCTGGAGATTCGCTGGCAGTAACCACACATCGCTCTCCTGCTTGATGGCATTCCAGAGCTCCTGCGCTGTGTGGCTTCGATTCCCCAATGAAACTAGTTTCAAGACGGCCTGCTGACGTTTGGCCACGACTGTGCTCATGTCGGTCATAGGTAAACGTTCACGGGAGGTGGACTGTGACGGCTCCTGCAGAGATGATTCTGAGGAACTTGTGTATGAGGAGGAGTCAATGCGTACAGACTGGATTCCTGCAATCCTTGGAGTGGGCAGGACACGTCCTGCGCCACTCGCACGATCTGTACCTGGCTCAACAACATTAACCCAATGGGCAGTGAGGGAAACGTATCGCCCCTGTCCATGCTGACTGGTCCACGCATCGGTGGTGAGGTGGAACTTGCTACTGACGGCGTTCAGTAGCGCATGTTTTATGTTTCCCTCAACATGCCTGTGCAGGGCAGGGACAGCTTGCCTGCTGAAGTAAAAGTGGCTGGGCACCTTGTACTGTGGGACTGCCAATGCCATCAAGTCACGGAAGCTGTCAGTCTCCACCAGCCTGAATGAGAGCATTTCCAGGGACAACAGTTTGGCAATGCCTGCATTCAGAGCCTGTGCTCGGGGGTGGTTGGCCGAGAATGCCCGCCTTTTCTCCCATGCCTGTACTACCGATGGCTGTAGAGTAGACTGGGAGTGTGAGGATGACTGGGAAGGTGGTGCTGTGGGTGGAATTACACTAGGTCTCTGGACAACAGTGGAGGAAGAGGCAACACGAGATGAAGAGGTGGTAGCTGCCGCTGTTGGTTGGCCTACGTCTTCACTGTGTTTCTGTAACTCCACCGCGTGCCTGGTCCGCACATGTTTCCACATATTTGTGGTATTGAGGTTGCTGACACTTTTACCTCTTTTTACTTTCTGATGACACAGCTTGCATTTGACAAAACAAATGTCATCTGCAACTGTGTCAAAAAAGGACCAGGCACTGCAAGTCTTGGGAGCGCCCTTTTTGGCTTTGGAAAGAGACAGGCTCCTAACGGGTGCAAAAATGGAGGCTACAGGCTCCGCAGTCTTCCCCCTCCCTCTCCCTCTTTGGCCCGTAAGGGGAATCTCTTCCTCTGAGCTGCTCCCACCACCTTCCTGTTCCTCACGCCACGATGGGTCAAGGACCTCATCATCTCCACTACCCTCTGCCACCAACTGCTCCTCCTGGGTAGTCTCGGCAGCACAGTACGCACCAGAAAGCGGCACCTGAGTTTCATCATCAGATGCGTACTGCGCTGTGGTCACCGCAGGCACTGGCCCACCAGCCTCTTCAGAGTCAGAGAGACAAAGCTGTTGGGCATCACTGCCTCTTCTTCCATTTCTCCAATGCTGCTTGGCTGGCCCCCTGTTTCCAAGCCAAGAGATTCAGAGAACAGAAGTAGAGACGGCTCCTGTCCTGGGCTCTCTGACTGCCTGGCCAATTTGGCAGGTGGTGAAGAGACAGATGGCTGCTCTCCAGTGCTCTGTGCCTGAGAGGATGTGGCACTAACTGAAGTCGATGCCGAGGCGTTAGCTGCCATCCACCCGACAACGGCTTCAATTTGATCTTCACGCAGCAGCGGTGCACGGCGCTCTCTGACAAAGCTGCGCATGAAGGACTGTTCCCTGCTGAAACTGAGTGACGACGAGTCACCGGTGGCCGCAGCAGGCACAGAATCACCATGTCCTCTCCCTGCTCCGCGCCCACGCCCACGCCCACGTGCCTTACTCCCTGCCCTCTTCATCTTGGTTGACAGATAAAGATAAGCAGAAAAGTACTAAGGCCTTAGTGTGCTTATTCCTGAAATGCTCCTCCTAACAGGTGTAAGAAACACTAATGTTGTAAAGTGTGGACTAAACTTTATTATTTTTCAAATGTGGCCTACACAAGTGTTAAGTGGTGTTTGGTGAACTTTACTTTTTTTTTTTTCTGCAAATCGGACTACAGAGCAAGTTTAACTCACACGGGGACCGTGCAGACAGCCGTAAACGGCGCTGCAAGGCCCAAAAACCCTCCTCTAGGTTATCCTATGTAGTGTTTTTCCACTATTTAGCTGGAGACGGGTGTAAAAACACTAATAGGAAATTTTTTTTAAAATTTTAAACAGGCTGCTCTATTTGAAAAAAAGGAAAATTTTTTAAAAGGTATGAGGCAGTAACGAACCCTGAGCTGAATCCAACCGGCTATGGCTGCACACAGACTACAGGGCGAGCTGCGCTCACACCGAGACCGTGCAGACAGCCGTAAACGGCGCTGCAAGGCCCAAAAACCCTCCTCTAGGTTATCCTATGTAGTGTTTTTCCACTATTTAGCTGGAGACGAGTGGAAAAACACTAATAGGAAATTTTTTTTTAAATTTTAAACAGGCTGCTCTATTTGAAAAAAAGGAAATTTTTTTTCAAGATATGAGGCAATAACGAACCCTGAGCTGAATCCAACCGGCTATGGCTGCACACAGACTACAGGGCGAGCTGCGCTCACACCGAGACCGTGCAGACAGCCGTAAACGGCGCTGCAAGGCCCAAAAACCCTCCTCTAGGTTATCCTATGTAGTGTTTTTCCACTATTTAGCTGGAGACGGGTGGAAAAACACTAATAGGAAATTTTTTTTTAAATTTTAAACAGGCTGCTCTATTTGAAAAAAAGGAAAAATTTTTTCAAGATATGAGGCAGTAACGAACCCTGAGCTGAATCCAACCGGCTAAGGCTGCACACAGACTACAGGGCGAGCTGCGCTCACACCGAGACCGTGCAGACAGCCGTAAACGGCGCTGCAAGGCCCAAAAACCCTCCTCTAGGTTATCCTATGTAGTGTTTTTCCACTATTTAGCTGGAGACGGGTGGAAAAACACTAATAGGAATTTTTTTTTTAAATTTTAACCCCTTTACCCCCAAGGGTGGTTTGCACGTTAATGACCAGGCCAATTTTTACAATTCTGACCACTGTCCCTTTATGAGGTTATAACTCCGAAACGCTTCAACGGATCCTGGTGATTCTGACATTGTTTTCTCGTGACATATTGTACTTCATGATAGTGGTAAAATTTCTTTGATAGTACCTGCGTTTATTTGTGAAAAAAAACGGAAATTTGGCGAAAATTTTGAAAATTTCGCAATTTTCAAACTTTGAATTTTTATGCAATTAAATCACAGAGATATGTCACACAAAATACTTAATAAGTAACATTTCCCACATGTCTCCTTTACATCAGCATAATTTTGGAACCAATTTTTTTTTTTGTTAGGGAGTTATAAGGGTTAAAAGTTGACCAGCAATTTCTCATTTTTACAACACCATTTTTTTTTAGGGACCACGTCTCATATGAAGTCATTTTGAGGGGTCTATATGATAGAAAATGCCCAAGTGTGACACCATTCTAAAAACTGCACCCCTCAAGGTGCTCAAAACCACATTCAAGAAGTTTATTAACCCTTCAGGTGTTTAATAGGAATTTTTGGAATGTTTAAATAAAAATGAACATTTAACTTTTTTACACAAAAAATTTACTTCAGCTCCAATTTGTTTTATTTTACCAAGGGTAACAGGAGAAATTGGACCCAAAAAGTTGTTGTCCAATTTGTCCTGAGTACGCTGATACCCCATATGTGGCAGTAAACCACTGTTTGGGCGCATGGGAGAGCTCGGAAGGGAAGGAGCGCTATTTGACTTTTCAATGCAAAATTGACAGGAATTGAGATGGGACGCCATGTTGCGTTTGGAGAGCCACTGATGTGCCTAAACATTGAAACCCCCCACAAGTGACACCATTTTGGAAAGTAGACCTCCTAAGGAACTTATCTAGAGGTGTGGTGAGCACTTTGACCCACCAAGTGCTTCACAGAAGTTTATAATGCAGAACCGTAAAAATAAAAAATCATATTTTTTCACAAAAATTATATTTTTGCCCCCAATTTTTTATTTTTCCAAGGGTAAGAGAAGAAATTGGACCTCAAAAGTTGTTGTCCAATTTGTCCTGAGTACGCTGATACCCCATATGTGGCAGTAAACCACTGTTTGGGCGCATGGGAGAGCTCGGAAGGGAAGGAGCGCAGTTTGACTTTTCAATGCAAAATTGACAGAAATTGAGATGGGACGCCATGTTGCGTTTGGAGAGCCACTGATGTGCCTAAACATTATAACCCCCCCACAAGTGACACCATTTTGGAAAGTAGACCCCCTAAGGAACTTATCTAGAGGTGTGGTGAGCACTTTGACCCAGCAAGTGCTTCACAGAAGTTTATAATGCAGAACCGTAAAAATAAAAAATCATATTTTTTCACAAAAATTATATTTTTGCCCCCAATTTTTTATTTTTCCAAGGGTAAGAGAAGAAATTGGACCTCAAAAGTTGTTGTCCAATTTGTCCCGAGTACGCTGATACCCCATATGTGGCAGTAAACCACTGTTTGGGCGCATGGGAGAGCTCGGAAGGGAAGGAGCGCCGTTTGACTTTTCAATGCAAAATTGACAGGAATTGAGATGGGACGCCATGTTGCGTTTGGAGAGCCACTGATGTGCCTAAACATTGAAACCCCCCACAAGTGACACCATTTTGGAAAGTAGACCCCCTAAGGAACTTATCTGGATGTGTGGTGAGCACTTTGACCCACCAAGGGCTTCACAGAAGTTTATAATGCAGAGCCATAAAAATAAAACAAAATTTTTTTCCCACAAAAATTATTTTTTAGCCCCCAGTTTTGTATTTTCCCTAGGGTAACAGGAGAAATTGGACCCCAAAAGTTGTTGCCCAATTTGTCCTGAGTACGCTGATACCCCATATGTGGGGGGGAACCACCGTTTGGGCGCATGGGAGGGTTCGGAAGGGAAGGAGCGCCATTTGGAATGCAGACTTAGATGGAATGGTCTGCAGGCGTCACATTGCGTTTGCAGAGCCCCTAATGTACCTAAACAGTAGAAACCCCCCACAAGTGACACCATTTTGGAAAGTAGACCCCCTAAGGAACTCATCTTGATGTGTTGTGAGAGCTTTGAACCCCCAAGTATTTCACTACAGTTTATAACGCAGAGCCATGCAAATAAAAAATATTTTTTTTTCCACAAAAATTATATTTTAGCCCCCAGTTTTGTATTTTTCCAAGGTTAGCAGGAGAAATTGGACCCTAAATGTTGTTGTCCAATTTGTCCTGAGTACGCTGATACTCGATATGTGGGGGGGAACCACCGTTTGGGCGCATGGGAGGGCTCGGAAGGGAAGGAGCATCATTTGGAATGCAGACTTGGATGGATTGGTCTGCAGGCGTCACATTGCGTTTGCAGAGCCCCTAATGTACCTAAACAGTAGAAACCCCCCACAGGTGACCCCATATTGGAAACTAGACCCCTCAATGAACTTATCTAGATGTGTTGTGAGAACTTTGAACCCCCAAGTGTTTCACTACAGTTTATAACGCAGAGCCGTGAAAATAAAAAATCTTTTTGTTTTCCCACAAAAATTATTTTTTAGCCCCCAGTTTTGTATTTTCCCAAGGGTAACAGGAGAAATTGGTCCACAAAAGTTGTTGTCCAATTTGTCCTGAGTACGCTGATACCCCATATGTTGGGGTAAACCCCTGTTTGGGCACACAGGAGAGCTCGGAAGGGAAGGAGCACTGTTTTACTTTTTCAACGCAGAATTGGCTGGAATTGAGATCGGACGCCATGTCGTGTTTGGAGAGCCCCTGATGTGCCGAAACAGTGGAAACCCCCCAATTATAACTGAAACCCTAATCTAAACACACCCCTAACCCTAATTCCAACGGTAACCCTAACCACACCTCTAACCCTGACACACCCCTAACCCTAATCCCAACCCTATTCCCAACTGTAAATGTAATCTAAACCCTAACCCTAACTTTAGCCCCAACCCTAACTGTAGCCCCAACCCTAACCCTAACCCTAGCCCTAACCCTAGCCCTAACCCTAGCCCTAACCCTAACCCTAACCCTAACCCTAGCCCTAACCCTAGCCCTAGCCCTAACCCTAACCCTAGCCCTAGCCCTAACCCTAGCCCTAACCCTAGCCCTAGCCCTAACCCTAGCCCTAACCCTAGCCCTAACCCTAGCCCTAACCCTAGCCCTAATGGGAAAATGGAAATAAATACATTTTTTTTTATTTTTCCCTAACTAAGGGGGTGATGAAGGGGGGTTTGATTTACTTTTATAGCGAGTTTTTTAGCGGATTTTTATGATTGGCAGCCGTCACACACTGAAAGACCCTTTTTATTGCAAAAAATATTTTTTGCAATACCACATTTTGAGAGCTATAATTTTTCCATATTTTGGTCCACAGAGTCATGTGAGGTCTTGTTTTTTGCGGGACGAGTTGACGTTTTTATTGAAAACATTTTTGGGCACGTGACATTTTTTTATCGCTTTTTATTCCGATTTTTGTGAGGAAGAATGACCAAAAGCCAGCTATTCATGAATTTCTATTGGGGGAGGCGTTTATACCGTTCCGCGTTTGGTAAAATTGATAAATCAGTTTTATTCTTCGGGTCAGTACGATTACAGCGATACCTCATTTATATCATTTTTTTATGGTTTGGTGCTTTTATACGATAAAAACTATTTTACAGAAAAAATAATTATTTTTGCATCGCTTTATTCTCAGGACTATAACTTTTTTATTTTTTTGCTGATGATGCTGTATGGCGGCTCTTTTTTTGCGGGACAATATGACGCTTTCAGCGGTACCATGGTTATTTATATCTGTCCTTTTGATCGCGTGTTATTCCACTTTTTGTTCGGCGGTATGATAATAAAGCGTTGTTTTTTGCCTCGTTTTTTTTTTTTTTTTCTTACGGTGTTTACTGAAGGGGTTAACTAGTGGGACAGTTTTATAGGTCGGGTCGTTACGGACGCGGCGATACTAAATATGTGTACTTTTATTGGGGTTTTTTTTTATTTAGATGAAGAAATGTATTTATGGGAATAATATTTTTTTTTTTTTCATTATTTTGGAATATTTTTTTTAATTTTTTTACACATTTGGAAAATTTTTTTTTTACTTTTTTACTTTGTCCCAGGGGGGGACATCACAGATCAGTGATCTGACAGTTTGCACAGCACTCTGTCAGATCACTGATCTGACATGCAGCGCTGCAGCCTTCACAGTGCCTGCTCTAAGCAGGCTCTGTGAAGCCACCTCCCTCCCTGCAGGACCCGGATCCGCGGCCATCTTGGATCCGGGGCTCGAGCAGGGAGGGAGGTGAGGAGACCCTCGCAGCAACGCGATCACATCGCGTTGCTGCGGGGGGCTCAGGGAAGCCCGCAGGGAGCCCCCTCCCTGCGCGGTGCTTCCCTGCACCGCCGGCACATCGCGATCATCTTTGATCGCGGTGTGCCAGGGGTTAATGTGCCGGGGGGCGGTCCGTGACCGCTCCTGGCACATAGTGCCGGATGTCAGCTGCGATAAGCAGCTGACACCCGGCCGCGATCGGCCGCGCTCCCCCCGTGAGCGCGGCCGATCGGCTATGACGTACTATCCCGTCCAGGGTCAGATAAGCCCAGGGCACCTCGACGGGATAGTACGTCTAAGGTCACAGAGGGGTTAAACAGGCTGCTCTATTTGAAAAAAAGGAAATTTTTTTTCAAGGTATGAGGCAGTAACGAACCCTGAGCTGAATCCAACCGGCTATGGCTGCACACAAACTACAGGGCGAGCTGCGCTCACATCGAGACCGTTCAGACAGCCGTAAACGGCGCTGCAAGGCCCAAAAAACCCCCTCTAGGTTATCCTATGTAGTGTTTTTCCACAATTTAGCTGGAGATGGGTGGAAAAACACTAATAGGAATTTTTTAAAAAAAAATTTCAACAGGCTGCACTAGTTGAAAAAAAGGAAAATTTTTCTCAAGGTATGAGGCAGTAACGAACCCTGAGCTGAATCCAACTGGCTATGGCTGCACACAGACTACAGGGCGAGCTGCGCTCACACGGAGACCGTGCAGACAGCCGTAAACGGCGCTGCAAGGCCCAAAAACCCCCCTCTAGGTTATCCTATGTAGTGTTTTTCCACAATTTAGCTGGAGACGGGTGGAAAAACACTAATAGGAAATTTGAGAAAAAATGTGCAGCAGGCTGCACTATGAGCAAAAAAGGACAACTGTGTGAGGCAGTGTGAACCCCCCTGAGCTGAATACAACCGGGTATATGGCTGCACACAGACTACAGAGTGAGCTGCACACACACACACACAGAGAGACCTTGCAGAACGCTGTTAAAACAGCGCGGCAAGGCAAGAGCAAGGTGAACAGTGAAGAACACACAGCGTTTTGCTAAATTAGCCTTTGGAAAGGAAAATAAAGCAATCAGCTATCTCAACTGGCCCTCAGTTAGAACACAGCGTCCTGTCCCTAACTGAAATCACAGCAGAGTGAGCGCAAAATGGCGGCAGCGTTTTTTTATAGTGCTGAGTGACATCATTTCAGCATCCAATCACAGCCTTGCCAGTAGTTACATGCCCACCATGCTAAACAGGATATGCCCACACTTCAATTCATTCCTCATTGGCTGCTGCGTGCTGTTTGAATTTCGGGAACTTCCGATTCCGGTATCCGATACGCGGGAAGTATCGGAATTCGTTATCGGAATTCCGATACCGCAAGTATCGGCCGATACCCGATACTTGCGGTATCGGAATGCTCAACACTAGGCAGAAGTTCAAAGTGCATCTGGCATTGGTTTAGGAAACCTCGACACAATTTAGGATCTCCCCCGTATCGCGGCGGCCTAGCCAGACGAGGAGGATGGTGCGAAGCCGGAGCCTGGGCAGGGGCTGAGGTGGCAGTTTGAAGACGATTATCCACAGAAGCCATGTAACTCAGTATGTAGCCCTGGGTATCACGTTGCTGGGCGAGCTCTTGCTGGAGACTGGCCAGCTGGGTTGCGCTCCCCGGGTCGGAGGGTTGAAGAGCAGCTAAACGGGACTCCATAGATTTAAGAAAACCCATAATCCGGCTTTGGTTCTCCCGTAAAAACAAGAGTTCCTTTTGGGTGGAAGCAGAGGTACCAGCGGGATCCATGGCCTGTCTGTACTGTTACGCTCAGGGACCAGGAAAGCGAGATAAGTGGACCCACTGGATTGAAACAGCGAACCTCCCCAGGACGAGTGGACCAGGTGGACCGCCCCCTATACAGGGAGCGTTAGGAGCAGGCCCAGGGGAGACTACTGAACGGCAGCCGGTACCAAAGTACAAGGAAAGGAAAAGGTCAGGGCAGGGACGACGAAAAAGAGAACGAAGAAGGAGAAGCGGAACGGGTAACGGGAACTGACAAGATAGACAGAGAATGGAAGGACAAACCGGAAGACAGGATGGAGACACGAGACCACGGAAGCGCAGGAGACGATGGCGGAAGGACTAGGCAGAGGATCTGGAACACCGGGAAGAAACGAAGGTACAGGAGAACTGGAGCTGCAAGGGAAGCACGGAGACAGTTAATGATAATACACAGAAACGAAACGTCAGAGACAAGCAGCAGGGAGAACGTAAGGTATGCTAGGAAGCGAGGGAGCCAGAGGCATTTGCCAGAAAACAAATGACAGACAGGCACAGCCAAAAGGAAGAGGCGGCCTTAAATGCAGAGTGGCAGCATACCTTCCGGGTCATGGTCCTCCAGGACCACAGAGAGCAGGGGAAAGAGTGTCCAAAGAAAAAGGCAGAGTGCGCATACAAGTGCTCCCAGTAGAGGGCGCTGTGGACGCGCAGGAGCGCTGCTAGTAACGTCAGCGCTGCCAGCGAGACACAGGGCTGACCGGAGTAGGGAAGGCAGAGTGCGCGTGCGCAGGACACCCTAGTGCATGCGTGCCTGACAGGAAGCAGGAGCCGGGATAGCGAGCAGAGAAGGCGGCGCTGGAACAGAAGCGCGCTGGGATGCCGAGGAGCGGTAAGTAAAAGCGAACAGCAGGGGCCGCGGCGATGATAATGGCGACCTGACACCAAAGTAGCCGAACTAGCCCGATTATTAAGGGCAAACTCGGCCAATGGCAAAAAAGCCACCCAATCATCCTGATCAGCAGACACAAAGCATCTCAAATAAGTCTCCAAAGTCTGATTAGTACGCTCGGTCTGGCCATTTGTCTGAGGATGAAATGCAGAAGAAAAAGACAAATCAATGCCCAGCCTAGCACAAAAGGCCCGCCAAAACCTAGAAACAAACTGGGAACCTCTGTCGGACACAATATTCTCAGGAATACCATGCAAACGGACCACATGCTGAAAAAACAACGGAACCAAATCAGAAGATAAAGGCAATTTAGGCAAAGGCACCAAATGAACCATCTTAGAGAATCGGTCACAAACAACCCAGATAACGGACATCCTCTGGGAAACAGGAAGATCGGAAATAAAATCCATAGAAATATGCGTCCAGGGCCTCTAATGGACCGGCAATGGCAAAAGCAACCCACTAGCACGGGAGCAACAAGGCTTGGCCCGCGCACAAGTCCCACAGGACTGCACAAAAGACCGCACATCACGCGATAAAGAAGGCCACCAAAATGACCTACCAACCAAGTCTCTGGTACCAAAAATACCAGGATGACCAGCCAACACAGAACAGTGAACCTCAGAAATCACTCTACTAGTCCATCTGTCAGGAACAAACAGCTTCCCCACAGGACAACAATCAGGTTTGTCAGCCTGAAATTTCTGAAGAACCCATCGTAAATCAGGAGAAACGGCAGAAAGGACCACCCCTTCCTTCAAAATACCGACTGGTTCCAAGACCTCAGGAGAATCAGGCAAAAAACTCCTAGAGTGGGCATCAGCCTTAATATTCTTAGAACCCGGAAGGTACAAGACCACAAAATCAAAACGAGAAAAAAACAAGGACCATCGAGCCTGTCTAGGATTCAACCGTTTGGCAGACTCAAGGTAAATCAGATTCTTATGATCGGTCAAGACCACAATACGGTGCTTAGCTCCCTCAAGCCAATGTCGCCACTCCTCAATCGCCCACTTCATAGCCAACAACTCCCGATTGCCGACATCATAATTGCGTTCAGCAGGCGAAAACTTACGGGAAAAGAAGGCACACGGTTTCATTAAGGAACCAACAGGATCCCTCTGAGACAAAACAGCCCCTGCCCCAATCTCAGAAGCGTCAACCTCAACCTGAAACGGAAGAGAAACATCCGGTTGACGCAACATAGGAGCAGAAGTAAAACGATGCTTAAGTTCCTGAAAGGCAGAGACAGCCGCAGGGGACCAATTCGCCACATCAGCGCCCTTCTTCGTCAAATCGGTCAAGGGTTTAACCACGCTGGAAAAATTAGAAATGAAACGGCGATAAAAATTAGCAAAACCCAAAAATTTCTGAAGGCTCTTCACATATGTGGGCTGAATCCAATCATGAGTGGCCTGAACCTTAACCGGATCCATCTCTATAGACGAGGGAGAAAAAATAAAGCCCAAAAAGGAAATCTTCTGCACCCCAAAAAGACACTTAGACCCTTTCACAAACAAGGCATTGTCACAAAGGATCTGAAATACCATCCTGACCTGCTGCACATGAGACTCCCAATCATCGGAAAAAATCAAAATATCGTCCAAATATACAATCAGGAATTTATCAAGATAATCCAGGAAGATATCATGCATGAAGGACTGAAAAACAGATGGAGCATTAGAGAGTCCGAATGGCATCACAAGGTATTCAAAATGGCCCTCGGGCGTGTTAAACGCAGTTTTCCATTCATCACCCTGCTTAATACGAACAAGATTATAAGCCCCCCGAAAGGTCAATCTTAGTAAACCAACTAGCTCCCTTAATCCTAGCAAACAAATCGGAAAGCAAAGGTAAAGGATATTGAAACTTGACCGTGATCTTATTCAAGAGGCGATAATCAATACAGGGTCTTAAGGAACCATCTTTTTTAGCAACAAAAAAGAACCCCGCTCCCAACGGTGAAGAAGATGGCCGAATATGCCCTTTCTCCAAAGACTCCTTAATATAGCTCCGCATGGCGGTATGTTCAGGTACAGACAGGTTGAAAAGTCGGCCCTTAGGAAACTTACAGCCTGGAATCAAGTCAATAGCACAATCGCAGTCCCTGTGTGGTGGAAGGAAACTGGACTTGGGCTCATCGAATACATCCTGAAGATCAGACAAAAACTCCGGAATTTCAGAAGAGGGAGAAGGGGCGATAGACATCAGAGGAACATCATTATGAACCCCCTGACAACCCCAACTAGTCACAGACATGGCCTTCCAATCCAAAACAGGATTATGTACTTGCAACCATGGAAAACCCAGCACGATAGCATCATGCAAATTATGCAACACCAGAAATCGACAATCTTCCTGATGGGCTGGCACCATGCGCATGCTCACCTATGTCCAAAACTGGGACTTATTTTTAGCCAAGGGTGTAGCATCAATGCCCCTTAAAGGAATAGGGTTCTGCAAAGGCTGCAAGGGAAAACCACAACGCCTGGCAAACTCAAAGTCCATTAAGTTCAAGGCGGCGCCTGAATCCACAAACGCCATGACAGAAAATGATGACAATGAACAGATCAAGGACACAGATAACAGAAATTTAGGTTGTACAGTACTGATGGTAAATGAACTGGCGATCCTCTTGGTCCGCTTAGGGCAGACAGAAATGACATGGGAAGCGTCGCCACAATAATAACACAACCTATTCTGACGTCTGAAACCTTGTCGTTCCATTCTAGACAGAATCCTATCACATTGCATTGGCTCAGGAATTTGCTCTGAGGATGACACCATAGCGCGCACAGTTCTGCGCTCCCGCAAGCGCCGATCAATCTGAATGGCCAGAGACATAGAATCACTCAGATTGGAGGGTGTGGGAAACCCCACCATAACATCTTTATCGGATTCAGAAAGACCCTTTCTGAAAATTGCCGCCAAAGCATCATTATTCCATTTAGTCAATACAGACCATTTTCTGAATTTCTGACAATACAATTCTGCCGCCTCTTGACCCTGAGACAGGGCCAACAAGGTCTTCTCAGCTTGATCCACCGAATTAGGTTCATCATACAGTAATCCTAACGCCTGAAAGAAGGAGTCTACATTAAGCAAAGCAGGATCCCCAGATTCCAGGGAAAATGCCCAATCCTGTGGATCACCACGCAGCAGGGAAATGATGATTTTAACTTGTTGAATGGAATCACCGGAGGATCGAGGTTTCAATGCAAAAAACAGTTTACAGTGGTTTTTAAAACTCAAAAATTTGGACCTGTCACCAAAAAACAAATCAGGAGTAGGTATCTTCGGTTCTAAAGC
This sequence comes from Ranitomeya imitator, assembly GCF_032444005.1. Classification (NCBI taxonomy): domain Eukaryota; kingdom Metazoa; phylum Chordata; class Amphibia; order Anura; family Dendrobatidae; genus Ranitomeya; species Ranitomeya imitator. The sequence goes on from NC_091286.1 coordinate 200,731,743, forward strand.
AGGAGTCTGAACAATGTAATCAGAAATACCCTGTACTCTAGCAGCAAGCTGGTCTACACGAGAAACTAATTCCTGAATATTCATGCTAGCACAAGGCTCTTCAGCCACCCAGAGATAAAGAGGGAGGAGAAGACAAAACAGACTGGAGAAAAAAAAATGGCTCAAGATCTTTCCTCCCTTCTTCTGAGATGCAATTAACTCATTGTTGGCCAGTAGTACTGTTATGATCAGGTGGCCTTGGAGCAGCATGAAATGACCTTTGCTGGAGCAGTGGTAACTTTACTGACCGCAAACCCTGATCCTATCACCGAAACTAGAAGTAGCCGTGGGGTGTGCCTAACCAGACCTAGACACCTCGACACAGCCTAAGGACTAAATATTCCTAAAGATGGAAATAGGAAAACTCTCTTGCCTCAGAGTAGATCCCCAAAGGATAGGTAGCCCCTCACAAATAATGACTTTGAGTAGGAGAGGAAAAGACACACGCAGACAGAAAACAGGGATAAGCAAAGGAGGCCACTTCTACCTAGATAGGAAAGGATAGTACAGGATACTATGCGGTCAGCATAAAACACTACAAAATATCCACAGCAGAAAAATACAAAAACTCCACCACCTAACTAAAGATGTGGAGAGTATAGCTGCGACTCCAGCGAATCCAACTAGACTGAGAAAAACATCAGACACAGTCTAGCACGAACAAAAATAGAAACAAGATAAACACAGAAAATAAACACACAGCAGTGTGTCTAAAAAAATGAAGCAAACACTTATCTTAGCAGAATTGGCAGCAAGCAGGAGAGGCCAGGCAGAGGACCAACACTTCCAAAGGAACATTGACTACTGGCAAGGACTAATGAGTCCTGCACAGCTAAATACCCCAGTCAGAATTGCAATTAGCAGAAACACCTGTCCAAGACTGCTGCTCAGGAATAACTGCATTACCATCAACAACCACCGGAGGGAGCCCAAGAGCAGAATTCACAACAGGCCCCCATAGAAAACCTAGTCTTGGGCCACTCTCAACTGCTTGGTCTGCCGCCTGCATGCTATTGGACTGCATCCTGCAGACTACACCAATTGTAGGATGCTAGCAGGTGCGTAGGATACAGTGACACACAGGAGGCAGAGCAAGGCTTAATAGGTACTTTATGTATAGAAACAGTAATGGTACAAGCAGGGGGGTAAAGGATGTGATAGCAGGATGGGGGAAAGTCAAATGCACAAGAATATAACAGGTTAACTTATCAGTCTCTGTGCGCTGGAAGAAGGTGGCTGGAAGCTCCCTCGGCGGCGCCTCAGGCGGCGCGAGATGTCTCTGATCCTGTCTCACAGATGAGCGATGGACTTTCTCCTTGCGACGACTAATCTCTTGATCCGTGCGCACGGTGGGGCAGAGGTGATGGTCGGCGGCACAGAAGAAGCAGAAAGTTCAGTAAGCAAGGCCGCAGTAGGAGTACACAGTCCAGCGGACACAGCCAAAGGCACAGGCAGGTCCTCAGCAGGCACTGCAAGGATGGGACTAAGCGGTGCCTCCATGGTCGTGAGCGGAGCAAAGGTCCGTACTCTATCCTGGTCACTACTCGTTGAAGAAGTCTCTCTGGGCTGAGGGCAGGAGACGTCAACAGTCTGGCTAGCTGGGGGTATAGGCACAGCTAACAGGCGTGGGTCCATGAAGAGGGAGTTAACCATCTTTCTACTCACAAGCTCGGTCCCCGCCAAAAGTCCCATCTTCACACTCAAACTGCTATTCATGTTGGAGCCGCCACCATCAGTCAGGTTGCTTGTAATGACTCTATACAATATGAGTTTCACTTTTTGTATTGAAGAACTGAAATAAATTAACTTTCTGATGATATTCTAATTTTGTGAGAAGCACCTGTAAATAGCCCTTAAGTTCCAGAACAGCAGAATCTCCCTCAACTGACCCCATTTTGGAAATTAGACCCCTCTGGGAATTTATTTACAGGTGTAGTGATTTGCCTTCATGGGTGTTTTCCACAAACAGGTAGCTGTGGATATTGTTGAGTGTAAATTGTAAATCTTGCACATTGTCGTGCCCACTACAGAGTAGTGCCCAAACATTGTGGAGATAGGCACCATTTTGGACATAAGCACCTTGTAAATTAAGTGGACTTTCCTCACTGCAAAAATGACAAATGTGGACGCCAAATGTGGTTTAGGGATATTGTGTGGCTTAAAAGAGAAGGTGCCATTTGGGTTTGGGATCACAGAATTTGCTGGATTTCTTTTTTTAGTGGGGGGCCAAAGTGCTTTTCCAGAGCCTTTGTGTTACTAGTAATGTGGAAGTCCCCAATATTTCCATTAACAGATAGCGGAGGACGTTAGTTGAGACTTTTATTTGTGGATTGAGAAGCTTTTATTGGGAACATTTTGCATAACATTTTGGATCAAATTTATCCTGTGCTATATGCTGAGCACTTACATTGGGATTTCTATCTAACTATTCGATTTACGTGATTCAGATGAAACCACAAAGGGATCCATTCACTCTAATGAGGCAGAAGAGTTATTCTGGACTTTGTCAGGCCTCAGTTTAGCGGCATCCATCTTTTCAGATGTGCACAAAACTGACTGACCGTGCTTTTGTGCACACTTAAATGGACTGATTAAGCTGAATCATATGCCAGACAACGTAAAAAGGAACTCTGCCTCACTATGGGGAATCTTCTGCTGGAGGTTCTATCTTAATCATGTTTTTCTGAGATTTACATGGAAACCCTGGTGTTAGCACTCAGAGCTGAGCGCAGAATAAATGAGGTCCTAGCCATACTGCAATCTTTTGGGAGGTAGAATGAACAAATCAACAGCAGTTCAACAATTGGTTTTATTTATTTATCATGCTGTTCTTCATGAGGTATAAAGGATTTGACTTCAGTGAGATTACAGCAAAACCAGATTTATAACATTATTTTATGTTTGACTGCTATCACACACTAGGAAGCAATTTTTTTATCTCCTTTACCCCTGATTGATTCGGAGACTGTTTTATTGTGACATATTGTACTTCATGATAGTGGTAAAATTTATTTGATAGGACTTGTATTTATTTGTGAAAAAAAAGGAAATTTGGGGAAAATTTAGAAAATTTTCTAACTTTGATTTTTAATGCCCTTAAATCACAGAGATATGTCACACAAAATGCTTAATAAGTAACATTTCCCACGTGTCTAATTTACATCAGCACATTTTTGGAACCAATGTTTTTTTTTGTTAGGAAGTTATAAGTGTTAAACGTTGAACAGTGATTTCTCATTTTTACAACACTATTTTTTTTAGGGACCCATCACATGTCACGTCACTTTGAGGGGTCTATATGATAGAAAATATCCAAAAGTGACACCATTCTAAAAACTGTACCCCTCAAAGTGCTCAAAACCTCATTCAAGAAGTTTATTTACCCTTCAGGTGCTTCACATGAATTTTTGGAATGTTATAACTTTTCTTTTCACAAAAAAATTACTTCAGATCAAAACTTTTTACTTTCCCAAGGGTAACAGGAGAAATTGTTGTGCAATTTGTCCTGAGTACACTGATACCCCATATGTGGGGGTAAACAACTGTTTGGGCGCATGGCAGAGCTCAGAAGGGAAGGAGTGGCGTTTGACTTTTTAAACGCAAAATTGTCTGGAATTGAGATCGCACGCCATGTCTCATTTGGAGAGCTTTTGATGTCCCTAAACAGTGTTGGGCAATTTCTCTTGAGAATGCCAATACCCTATATGTAGGGGAATACTACTTTTGAGGCACAGTGCAAATCTGAGAAGGAAAGAGGCGCCATATTGGAGTTCAGATTTTGCTGGAATGGTTTGAGGGTGCCATGTCACATTGGCAGAGCCCCTGAGGTGACACAACAACAGAAACCCCCTATATGTGACCTCGTTTTACAAACTACACACCCCATTTCAAGCACAGTGCAAAGCTCAGAAGGATTTTACTGTTATGGTTAACAGGTGCCATGACCCACTTTGAGAGCCCATGAGCTGCCAGAACAGCAGAACCCCCCATAAGTGACCCCATTTTACAAACTACACCTCTCAATGAATTCATCTAGGGGTGCAGTGACCATATTGACACCATGGGTATGTCACAGAATTTAATACTATTTTGTAGTGAAGACAAAATAACTACATTTTTACCACCAAAATTTTGTTTTAGCCAAAGATTTCACATTTTCACACAAGAAGTGTTTAAAATTTGTCCCACAATTTCTACTGAACATGGCAATACCCCATATGTGGCTGTACAGTACTACTTAGCCATACGGATAGACTCAGGAGGAACGGAGCACTATTTGCCTCCTGAAGTGCAGATTTTCCTAGAAGTTTGAGGACTCCATATACAGAGCTCCTAATTGCTAGAAGAGCTGAATTCCCCCTTAAGTGACCCCATTTGGGAAATTATACCCCTTTGGGAGTTTATCTACAGGTGTAATGACGATTATGACTCCATGGGTATTTTTCAGAAATAAGCAGCAATGAATATTGCCAAGTGAAAATTGCAAACTGCCATTGTAGTGAGCAGTACGCTCTAATGACCAGTACATTGCAGTCACCAGTATATTATGCCCAACCCGTGATTCTGGAGGCATGCACCCTTAAGTTAGCCAGGCTCTCATCGCTTCAGAAATGCCAAATGTGGATGCAATATGTGGTTTAGATACATTGTGGGGCTCCGAAGGGAGAGGGGACATTTGGATTTGGGAGCAGAGAATTTGCTGAATTTCTTTTGGCCGGTGAGTCTTTGTGCTACCAGTAACGTGGAAACCCCCTATATTTTCGTTAACAGATGTCGAACCTGATTGAGGGCTTTTTGTTGGTTGAGTTGAAGCTTTTATTGGGAACATTTTACATAATGTTTAGGATCACATTTATCCGGCACTCTACGCTGAGCACCTACTTTGGGGTTTCCATCTAAATCTCCAAGTGACGTGATTCAGATGAAACCACCAAGGGATCCATTCAGTATAGTTAGGCAGCAGAGTTACTCCGGACTCCATCTGGCCTCTATTCAGCTGCGTCCTTCTTTTCAGAAGTGCACAAAACTGTGGCTAACGGCACAGGTCAGTTGGCGTCCACAGTGCCTCCATCTGCCTTACTATAGGGAATCTTCTTCCGGGAATTCCATCTGAATTATGTATTTCAGAGATTTACTCGGAAACCCCGGTGAAAGCGCTCAGTGCAGGATAAATGTGCGCTGAGCCTTACAGCGATCTTTGAGAGGCAGAATGAAAAAATCAACAGCTTGTGAATAATTGGTTTTATTTATTTTTTTACGTCATTCCTTGTGCAGTATAATCGATTAGGTGACTTATTCTTCTGGTTGGTGCGATTACAGCGATACCAGATTTAGGCCTCTTTCACACGTCCGTGTATCCGGTACACGTGGTGATAGTTTTCACATGTACCGGAGACATGTACGCAAGCAGACCTATTCAAGTGAATGGGTCTATGCATATGTCAGTGTGTTTCCACGGACCGTGTGTCCATGGGCAAAACACGCTGACATGTCCATTTTTTAATGTCAGCACAGGTTGCAAAACGTCCTGCACACGGATAACACACATGGATGTCATCCGTGTGACACGAAACACACCGATGACATCCATGTGTGTTATTCCGCTGGGGAAGAAATGTTACAGTAAGCGCCGGGTGCCGAACACGGCTCTCATCATTCTCCCCTGCTCTGACGGCGATCGGTAAAAGAGACAGAAGGAGGCGGATGGGACTATTACTCCCATCAGCCTACCCCTGTTGCCACCAATAATAGTGACAGCAGGAGCGACTGATGGGGGTAATCTTCAGCCGCCTCCTGCGCTATAAATAAATAAATAAATAAATAAATGAAAAAACGGCATGATTCCTCTGTATTTTCTATAACCAGCCAGGTAAAACTCACAGCTGGGGCTGCAACCCTCATCTTTCAGCTTCAGCAAGGTTGATTATCAAGAATAGAGGTGTTCCCACGCTGTTTTTTTAAAATTATTTACATAAATAAATTTAAAAAACGGTGTGGGGTCCCCCCATTTTTGACAACCAGCCTTGCTAAAGCTCACAGCTGGGGGCTGGTATTCTCAGGCTGATAAAGGGCCATGGATATTGATCCTCCAGCCTAAAAATAGCAGCCCGCAGCCATCTAGAGAAGGCACATCAATTAGATGCGACATTTCTGGCTCTTTGCCCAGCTCTTCGCACTTGCCCTGTAGCGGTGGCAAGCGGGGTTCATATTTGTGGGGTTGATGTCACCTTTGCATTGTCAGGTGACATCAAGCCCACGGATTAGTAATGGAGAGGCTTCTATAGGACACCTATCCATTGCTAATCCTATAGTTATATGGTGAATAATGACACAGCCAGAATAAAGTCTTTTATTAGAAATAAAGCAAAACACTTTTCCATTTTTATTTAAAAATAATAAATACAGTTCTGTTCACCTAATGCCTAATTGCACCAAACCCCTCATTCTAATATAATAAAACAAAAATTAAAAAACAATCATATCTCTCACCTCTCCATTGTTCTGTCCCATGCTGTAATCCATGTCTGGGGGAGAAATAGTTTTCAACCTTGACAGTACCAAGATGCGACTGACCAGGTTGAGAACCACTGGGGAATGAGTTGCTGCGAGACCAATGTCAGTGACTGGCAGTGGCATCATCGAGGTTACTGTCTGCTAGTGAAGCTGCATTCTCAGCCTGGCTGAACTGCAGTGAGCCAGGTAAGATCCAGTGATCTCAGAGAGATTCCCGCTAGCACCGTGAGCTAGCGGGGATCTCACCGAGGTCACCACAGTTCAGCACGGCTGGGAACGTAGGCTCACTGACCGGCATTAGCCTCAATGACGTCATTGCTGGTTATGGTGTTCACTAAAAGGGTTAACTAGTGGGACAGTTTTATAGGTCGGGACATTTCAGATGCAGCAATACCAAATGTGTCTACTTTTATTGTTTTGTTTTTTCCCATTCAAATATTTATTTTGAGATGGAATATATTTTAATTTTTTTATTATTTTTGATTTTTTTTTAAATATTTGTACAATTATTTTAAACATTTTTTTTTTACTTTTTTCTAACTTATTTACTTTGTCTCACTATGGGACTATCATTTTTTGAAGGCTGATCGCTTCGATAGAAGGGAGATGAAGCAGCAACCCCTTGCCGTAGAAACTGTCAGCTCTGCACTGACAGGGAAAGTTGCTGATCTTGCACTGTGCATGATCAGCAAGTTTCCTAGGTCTGATTACCCGTGGACAGATCATTACGTCCGATGAAAGAAAGGGGTTAAAAAAAGTTTTCCATCACCATATATTGAGAGCTATAATTTTGTGTAGATTTTAAAGTCATATGCGGGCTTGTTTTTGGTGGTATGAGTTTAAGTTTTTTTGTTACCATTTTTAGGCACATAACATTTTTTGATTGCTTTCTATTACAATTTTTCAAAGGCAGAATGACCAAAAACAGGGAATTAAGGAATTATTATTATTTATTTTTTTGCACATCACAGTGTGGTAAAAGTTATAAGACATCATTATTCCACGTTGATGTCGTATTTTTATGTTTTGCTGTTTTTACACAATAAGAACAATTTTATGAAAAAAATTGTTTTTGCATTGCAATATTCTGAGAGCTGTAGCTTTATATTTTATTACTGATGGAGCTCTATGAAAATTTGTTTTTGCTGGACAAGAAGACGTTTTCAGCAATACCATTTTTATTTACACACATGTTCAAATTTGTTGGTACCTCTTGTTTAATGACAGAAAAACTCACAATGGACACAGAAATAACTTGAATCTGACAAAAGTATTAATAAATAAAAATCTATGAACAAATGAAAGTCAGACATTGCTTTTCAACCATGCTTCCACTGAATTAAAAAAAAATAAAAAATAAAGCTCATGAAATAGGCCTGGACAGAAATGATGGTACTCTAACCTTAATACTTTGTTGCACAACCTTTTGAGGCAATCACTGCAATCAAGTGATTCCTGTAACTGTTAATTAGACTTCTGCACCTCTCTACAGGTATTTTGGCCCACTCCTCAACAGCAAACTGCTCCAGTTGTCTTGTGTTTGAAGGTTGCCTTTTCCAGACGTCATGTTTCAGCTCTTTCCAATAATGCTCAATAGGATTTAGGTCAGGGCTCATAGAAGGCCACCTCAGAATAGTTCAATGTTTTCCTCTTAGCCATTCTTGGGTGTTTTTAGCTGTGTGTTTTGGGTCGTTATCATGTTGACATGAGACTGAGACCAAGCTTTCTGATACTGGGCAGCACATTTCTATCTAGAATCCCTAGATAGTCTTGAGATTTGATTATACCCTGCACAGATTCTAGACACCCTGTGCCAGATGCAGCAAAGCAGCCCCAGAACATAACAGAGCCTCCTCCATGTTTCACAGTAGTCACAGTGTTCTTTTCTTGATATGCTTAATTTTCCGTCTGTGAACATAGAGCTGATGTGCCTTGCCAATAAGTTCCATTTTTGTCTCATCTGTCCACAAGACATTCTCCCAGAAGTTTTGTGGCTTGTCAACATGAAGTTTGGCAAATTCCAGTCTGGCTTTTCTCTGATTTTTTTTTTTAACAATGGTGTCCTTTTTGGTTATCTTCCATGAAGTCCACTTTGACTCAGACAACGACGGATGGTGCGATTTGACATTGATGTTCCTTGAGCTTGCAGTTCAATTTTATTCAGTTTAGAAGTTTTTCTGGGCTCTTTTTTAACCATTCGTATTATCCGTCTTTGATTTGTCATCAATTTTCATCCTGCGGCCACGTCCAGGGAGGTTTGCTACGGTCCCAAGGATCTTAAATTTCTGAACAATACAGTTACAGTCATGGCCAAAGCTATTGACACCCCTGCAATTCTGTCAGATAATACAAATTTTCTTCCTAAAAATGATTGCAAGCACAAATTATTTGGTATTATTATCTTCATTTAATTTGTCTTAAATGAAAAAACACAAAAAGAATTGTCCTAAAGCCAAATTGGATATAATTCCACACCAAACATAAAAAGGGGGTGGACAAAAGTAATTGGCACTGTTCGAAAAATCATGTGATGCTTCTCTAATTTGTGTAATTAACAGCACATGTAACTTACCTGTGGCACCTAACAGGTGTTGGCAATAACTAACTCACACTTGCAGCCAGTCAACATGTATTAAAGTTGACTCAACCTCTGTCCTCTGTCCTTCTATGTACCACATAGAGCATGGAGAAAAGAAAGAAGACAAAAGAACTGTTTGAGGACTTGAGAAACCAAATTGTGAGGAAGCATGAGCAATCTCAAGGCTACAAGTCCATCTCCAAAGACCTGAATGTTCCTGTGTCTACCGTGCGCCGTGTCATCAAGAAGTTTAAAGCGCATGACACTGTGGCTAACCTCCCTAGATGTGGATGGAAAAGAAACATTGACAAGAGATTTCAATGCAAGATTATGCGGATGTTGGATAAAGAACCTCGACTAACATCCAAACAAGTTCAAGCTGCCCTGCAGTCCGAGGGTACAACAGTGTCAACCCGTACTATCCATCGGCGTCTGAATGAAAAGGGACTGTATTGTAGGAGACCCAGGAAGACCCCACTTCTTACCCCGAGTCATAAAAAAGCCAGGCTGGAGTTTGCCAAAACTTACCTAAAAAAGCCTAAAACGTTTTGGAAGAATGTTCTCTGGTCAGATGAGACAAAAGTAGAGCTTTTTGGGCAAAGGCATCAACATAGAGTTTACAAGAGAAAAAAAGAGGCATTCATAGAAAAGAACACGGTCCCTACAGTCAAACATGGTGGAGGTTCCCTGATGTTTTGGGGTTGCTTTGCTGCCTCTGGCACTGGACTGCTTGACCGTGTGCATGGCTTTATGAAGTCTGAAGACTACCAACAAATTTTGCAGCATAATGTAGGGCCCAGTGTGAGAAAGCTGGGTCTCCCTCAGAGGTCATGGGTCTTCCAGCAGGACAATGACCCAAAACACACTTCAAAAAGCACTAGAAAATGGTTTGAGAGAAAGCACTGGAGACGTCTAAGGTGGCCAGCACCTGAATCCCATAGAACACCTGTGGAGAGATCTAAAAATGGCAGTTGGGAGAAGGCACCCTTCAAATATCAGGGACCTGGAGCAGTTTGCCAAAGAAGAATGGTCTAAAATTCCAGCAGAGCATTGTAAGAAACTCATTGATCGTTACCAGAAGCGGTTGGTCGCAGTTATTTTGGCTAAAGGTTGTGCAACCAAGTATTAGGCTGAGGGTGCCAATACTTTTGTCTGGCCCATTTTTGCAGTTTTGTGTGAAATGATCAATGTTTTGCTTTTTGCTTCAGAATGAAGCAAATCTTTTGAAGAGAATCTTTTGTGTTTTTTCATTTAAGACAAATTAAATGAAGACAATACCAAATAATTTGTGTTTGCAATCATTTTCAGGAAGAAAATGAGTATTATCTGACAGAATTTCAGGGGTGTCAATACTTTTCACCATGACTGTATATAAAAAAGTTTGGGCACGCCTATTACTTATGCTTAATGTTTTAGAAAAATTGTTGTTGTTTTTTGCAACAGCTATTTCAGTTTCATATATCTAATAACTGTTGGACACAGTAATGTTTCTGCCTTGAAATGAGGTTTATTGTACTAACAGAAAATGTGTAATCTGCATTCAAACAAAATTTGACAGGTGCATAAGTATGGGCACCCTTATTATTTTCTTGTTTTAAATACTCCTACCTACTTTTTACTGAGTTACTAAAGCACTTTTTTTGGTTTTCTAACCTCATTGAGCTTTGAACTTCATAGCCAGGTGTATGCAATCATGAGAAAAGCTACTTAAAGTGGCCACTTGCAACTTGTTTTCCTGTTTGAATCTCCTCTGAAGAGTGGCATCATGGTCTCCTCAAAACAACTGTCTAATGATCTGAAAACAAAGATTATTCAACACAGTTGTTCAGGGGAAGGATACAAAAAGCTGTCTCAGAGATTTAACCTGTCAGTTTCCACTGTGAGGAACATAGTAAGGAAATGGAAGAACACAGGTACAGTTCTTGTTAAGGCCAGAAGTGGCAGGCCAAGAAAAACATAAGAAAGGCAGAGAAGAAGAATGGTGAGTTCAGTCAAGGACAATCCTCAGACCACTTACAGAGAGCTGCAGCATCAACTTGCTGCAGATGGTGTCACTGTGCATCGGTCAACTATACAACGCACTTTGCACAAGGAGAAGCTGTATGGGAGAGTGATGCGAAAGAAGCTGTTTCTGCAAGCACGCCACAAACAGAGTCGGCTGAGGTATGCAAAAGCACATTTGGAGAAGCCAATTTTTTTTTTGGAAGAAGGTCCTGTGGACTGATGAATCCAAGATTGAGTTGTTTGGTCATACAGAAAGGTGTTATGCATGGCGGCCAAAAAACACAGCATTCCAAGAAAAACACTTGCTACCCACAGTAAAATTTGGTGGAGGTTCCATCATGCTTTGGGGCTGTGTGGCCAATGCCGGCACCGGGAATCTTGTTAAAGTTGAGGGACATATGGATTCCTCTCAGTATCAGCAGATTCTTGACAATAATGTTCATGAATCAGTGACAAAGTTGAAGTTACGCAGGGGATGGATCTTTCAGCAAGACAATGATCCAAACACCGCTTCAAATCTACTCAGGCATTTATGCAGAGGAACAATTACACTGTTCTGGAATGGCCATCCCAGTCCCCAGACCTGAATATCATTGAACATCTGTGGGATCATTTGAAGAGGGCTGTCCATGCTCGGCGACCATCAAACTTAACTGAACTGGAATTGTTTTGTAAAGAGGAATGGTCAAAAATACCTTCATCCAGGATCCAGGAACTCATTAACCCCTTCATGACCCAGCCTATTTTGACCTTAAAGACCTTGCCGTTTTTTGCAATTCTGACCAGTGTCCCTTTATGAGGTAATAACTCAGGAAAGCTTCAACGGATCCTAGCGGTTCTGAGATTATTTTTTCGTGACATATTGGGCTTCATGTTAGTGGTAAATTTAGGTCAATAAATTCTGCGTTTATTTGTGATAAAAACGGAAATTTGGCGAAAATTTTGAAAATTTCGCAATTTTCACATTTTGAATTTTTATTCTGTTAAACCAGAGAGATATGTGACACAAAATAGTTAATAAATAACATTTCCAACATGTTTACTTTACATCAGCACAATTTTGGAAACAAAATTTTTTATTGTTAGGAAGTTATAAGGGTTAAAATTTGACCAGCGATTTGTCATTTTTACAACGAAATTTACAAAACCATTTTTTTTAGGGACCACCTCACATTTGAAGTCAGTTTGAGGGGTCTATATGGCTGAAAATACCCAAAAGTGACACCATTCTAAAAACTGCACCCCTCAAGGTACTCAAAACCACATTCAAGAAGTTTATTAACCCTTCAGGTGCTTCACAGCAGCAGAAGCAACATGGAAGGAAAAAATGAACATTTAACTTTTTAGTCACAAAAATTATCTTTTAGCAACAATTTTTTTATTTTCCCAATGGTAAAAGGAGAAACTGAACCACGAAAGTTGTTGTCCAATTTGTCCTGAGTACGCTGATACCTCATATGTGGGGGTAAACCACTGTTTGGGCGCACGGCAGGGCTTTGAAGGGAAGGAGCGCCATTTGACTTTTTGAATCAAAAATTGGCTCCACTCTTTAGCGGACACCATGTCACGTTTGGAGAGCCCCCGTGTGCCTAAAAATTGGAGCTCCCCCACAAGTGACCCCATTTTGGAAACTAGACGCCCCAAGGAACTTATCTAGATGCATAGTGAGCACTTTGAACCCCCAGGTGCTTCATAAATTAATCCGTAAAAATGAAAAAGTACTTTTTTTTCACAAAAAAATTCTTTTAGCCTCAATTTTTTCATTTTCACATGGGCAACAGGATAAAATGGATCCTAAAATGTGTTGGGCAATTTCTCCTGAGTACACCAATACCTCACATGTGGGGGTAAACCACTGTTTGGGCACATGGTAAGGCTCGGAAGGGAAGGAGCGCCATTTGACTTTTTGAATGAAAAATTATTTCCATCGTTAGCGGACACCATGTCGCGTTTGGAGAGCTCCTGTGTGCCTAAACATTGGCGCTCCCCCACAAGTGACCCCATTTTGGAAACTAGACCCCCCAAGGAACTTATTTAGATGCCTAGTGAGCACTTTAAACCCTCAGGTGCTTCACAAATTGATCTGTAAAAATGAAAAAGTACTTTTTTTTCACAAAAAAATTCTTTTCGCCTCAATTTTTTCATTTTCACATGGGCAGTAGGGTAAAATGGATCATAAAATTTGTTGGGCAATTTCTCCCGAGTACGTCGATACCTCATATGTGGGGGTAAACCACTGTTTGGGCACTCGGCAGGGCTCGGAAGGGAAGGCGCGCCATTTGACTTTTTGAATGGAAAATTAGCTCCAATTGTTAGCGGACACCATGTCGCGTTTGGAGAGCCCCTGTGTGCCTAAACATTGGAGCTCCCCCACAAGTGACCCCATTTTGGAAACTAGACCCCCCAAGGAACTTATCTAGATGCATATTGAGCACTTTAAACCCCCAGGTGCTTCACAGAAGTTTATAACGCAGAGCCATGAAAATAAAAAATAATTTTTCTTTCCTCAAAAATGATATTTTAGCCTGGAATTTCCTATTTTGCCAAGGATAATAGGAGAAATTGGACCCCAAATATTGTTGTCCTGTTTGTCCTGAGTACGCAGATACCCAATATGTGGGGGTAAACCACTGTTTGGGCGCACGGCAGGGCTCGGAAGGGATGGCACGCCATTTGGCTTTTTAAATGGAAAATTAGCTCCAATCATTAGCGGACACCATGTCACGTTTGGAGAGCCCCTGTGTGCCTAAACATTGGAGATCCCCCAGAAATGACACCATTTTAGAAACTAGACCCCCAAAGGAACTAATCTAGATGTGTGGTGAGGACTTTGAACCCCCAAGTGCTTCACAGAAGTTTATAACGCAGAGCCATGAAAAAAAAAAAAAATTAATTTCTCAAAAATGATCTTTTAGCCTGCAATTTTTTATTTTCCCAAGGGTAACAGGAGAAATTTGACCCCAAAAGTTGTTGTCCAGTTTCTCCTGAGTACGATGATACCTCATATGTGGGGGTAAACCACTGTTTGGGCACATGCCGAGGCTCGGAAGTGAAGTAGTGACGTTTTGAAATGCAGACTTTGATGGAATGCTCTGTGGGCGTCACGTTGCGTTTGCAGAGCCCCTGATGTGGCTTAACAGTAGAAACCCCCCACAAGTGACCGCATTTTGGAAACTAGACCCCGAAAGGAACTTATCTAGATGTGTGGTGAGCACTTTGAACCCCCAAGCGCTTCATAGAAGTTTATAATGCAGAGCCGTGAAAATAATAAATACGTTTTCTTTCCTCAAAAATAATTATTTAGCCCATAATTTTTTAATTTTCCCAAGGGTAACAGGAGAAATTTGACCCCAATATTTGTTGTCCAGTTTCTCCTGAGTACGGTGATACCCCATATGTGGGGGTAAACTACTGTTTGGGCACATGCCGGGGCTTGGAATTGAAGTAGTGACATTTTGAAATGCAGACTTTGATGGAATGCTCTGCGGGCGTAACGTTGCGTTTGCAGAGCCCCTGATGTGCCTAAACAGTAGAAACCCCCCACATGTGACCCCATTTTGGAAACTAGACCCCGAAAGGAACTTATCTAGATGTGTGGTGAGCACTTTGAACCCCCAAGTGCTTCATAGAAGTTTATAATGCAGAGCCGTGAAAATAATAAATACGTTTTCTTTCCTCAAAAATAATTATTTAGCCCAGAATTTTTTATTTTCCCAAGGGTTACAGGAGAAATTGGACCCCAAAAGTTGTTGTCCAGTTTCTCCTGAGTACGCTGATACCCCATGAGTGGGGGTAAACCACTGTTTGGGCACACGTCGGGGCTCAGAAGGGAAGTAGTGACTTTTGAAATGCAGACTTTGATGGAATGGTCTGCGGGTGTCACGTTGCGTTTGCAGAGCCCCTGGTGTGCCTAAACAGTAGAAACCCCCACAAGTGACCCCATTTTAGAAATTAGACCCCCCAAGGAACTTATCTAGATATGTGGTGAGCACTTTGGACCCCCAAGTGCTTCACAGACGTTTACAACGCAGAGCCGTGAAAATAAAAAATCATTTTTCTTTCCTCAAAAATTATGTTTTAGCAAGCATTTTTTTTGATTCACAAGGGTAACAGGAGAAATTGGACCCCAGTAATTGTTGCGCATTTTGTCCTGAGTATGCTGGTACCCCATATGTGGGGGTAAACCACTGTTTGGGCACACGTCAGGGCTCGGAAGTGAGGGAGCACCATTTGACTTTTTGAATACGAGATTGGCTGGAATCAATGGTGGCGCCATGTTGCGTTTGGAGACCCCTGATGTGCCTAAACAGTGGTAACCCCTCAATTCTACCTCCAACACTAACCCCAACACACCCCTAACCCTAATCCCAACTGTAGCCATAACCTTAAACACAACCCTAACCGCAACACACCCCTAACCACAACCCTAACCCCAACACACCCCTAACCATAACCACAACCCTAATTCCAACCCTAACCCTAAGGCTATGTGCCCACGTTGCGGATTCGTGTGAGATATTTTCGCACCATTTTTGAAAAATCCGCGGGTAAAAGGCACTGCGTTTTACCTGCGGATTTTCCGCGGATTTCCAGTGTTTTTTGTGCGGATTTCACCTGCGGATTCCTATTGAGGAACAGGTGTAAAACGCTGCGGAATCCGCACAAAGAATTGACATGCTGCGGAAAATACAACGCAGCGTTTCCGCGCGGTATTTTCCGCACCATGGGCACAGCGGATTTGGTTTTTCATATGTTTACTTGGTACTGTAAACCTGATTGAACACTGCTGCGGATCCGCAGCCAAATCCGCACCGTGTGCACATAGCCTAATTCTAAAGGTATGTGCACACGCTGCGGAAAACGCTGCGGATCCGCAGCAGTTTCCCATGAGTTTACAGTTCAATGTAAACCTACGGGAAACAAAAATCGCTGTGCCCATGCTGCGGAAAAACTGCACGGAAACGCAGCGGTTTACATTCCGCAGCATGTCACTTCTTTGTGCGGATTCCGCAGCGGTTTTTACAACTGCTCCAATAGAAAATCGCAGTTGTAAAACCGCAGTGAAATGCGCAGAAAAACCGCGGTAAATCCGCCATAAATCCGCAGCGGTTTAGCACTGCGGATTTATCAAATCCGCAGCGGAAAAATCCGCAGAGGACCAGAATACGTGTGCACATACCGAAACCCTAACCCTAGCCCTAACCCTACCCCTAGCCCTAACCCTAACCCTAACCCTACCCCTACCCCTACCCCTAACCCTAACCCTACCCCTAACCCTACCCCTAACCCTAACCCTAACCCTATTCTAACATTAGTGGAAAAAAAAATTTCTTTATTTTTTTATTGTCCCTACCTATGGGGGTGACAGAGGGGGGGGGGTCATTTATTATTTTTTTTATTTTGATCACTGAGATATAATCTATCTCAGTGAACAAAATGCACTTTGGAACGAATCTGCCGGCCGGCAGATTCGGCAGGCGCACTGCGCATGCGCCCGCCATTTTGGAAGATGGCGGCGCCCAGGGAGAAGACGGACGGGACCCCGGCTGGATCAGTAAGTATGATGGGGTGGGGGGGGATCACGGGGGGGGATCGGAGCACGGGGGGGGAATCGGAGTGCGGGAGGGGTGGAACGGAGCACGGGGGGCGTGGAACGAAGCACGGGGGGCTGGAATGGAGCACGGGGGGGTGGAACGGAGCACCGGGGGGGTGGATCGGAGTGCAGGGGGGGTGATTGGAGCACGGGGGGGTGATTGGAGCACGGGGGGAGCGGACAAGAGCACGGGGGGGAGCGGAGCACTGGACGGAGGGGAGCCGGAGCAGTGTACCGGCCAGATCGGAGGGCTGGGGGGGCGATCGGTGGGGTGGGGTGGGGGCACACTAGTATTTCCAGCCATGGCCGATGATATTTCAGCATCGGCCATGGCTGGATTGTAATATTTCACCCGTTATAATAGGTGAAATATTACAAATCGCTCTGATTGGCAGTTTCACTTTCAACAGCCAATCAGAGCGATCGTAGCCACGAGGGGGTGAAGCCACCCCCCCTGGGCTAAACTACCACTCCCCCTGTCCCTGCAGATCGGGTGAAATGGGAGTTAACCCTTTCACCCGATCTGCAGGGATGCGATCTTTCCATGACGCCGCATAGGCGTCATGGGTCGGAATGGCACCGACTTTCATGACGCCTACGTGGCGTCATGGGTCGGGAAGGGGTTAAAAGCTACAGGAAGCGACTAGAGGCTGTTATTTTTGCAAAAGGAGGATCTACTAAATATTAATGTCACTTTTCTGGTGGAGTGCCCATACTTATGCACCTGTCAAATTTTGTTTGAATGCAGATTGCACATTTTCTGTTAGTACAATAAACCTCATTTCAAGGCAGAAACATTACTGTGTCCAACAGTTATTAGATATATGAAACTGAAATAGCTGTTGCAAAAAAAACAATTTTTATAAAACATTAAGCTTAAGATTAATAGGGGTGCCCAAACTTTTTCATATAACTGTATGTGCAACTGTAGTCACAGGAACATCAAGCTGCTTGTAGATGATCTTATAACTTTTACCTTTAACATGTTTGTCTATAATTTTCATTCTAATCTCCTGAGACAACTTTCCTTGGCTTCCTCTGGTCCATGTTGAGTGTGATACACACCATGTCACCAAACAGCACAGTGAGTATCTTTAGCCCTATATACATTCCCACTCACTGATTCCAAGATTGTAGACACCTGTGATGCTAGTTAGTGGACACACCTTGATTTATGTCCCTTTTGTCACATTATTTTCAGTGGTACCATCATTTCTGTCCAGGCCTATTTTTCATGAGTTTTTTTTTTTTTTATTCTGTGTGATGGTTGAAAAGCAATGTCTGACTTTCATTTGTTAATTTTCATAGATTTTTTATTTATTATTACTTTTGTCAGATTCAAGTAATTTCTGTGACCATTGTGGGTTTTTCTGTCATTAAACGAGGGGTACCAACAATTTTGACCAAGTGTTTACATTCAGCTTTTTGATTGCGTTTTATTCCCCTTTTTTATTATGGAATGATGAAAAATCTACGTTTTTAGCCATGTTTTTTAATTTTTTTTTTTATGGTGTTCATTGACGTAGCTAAGTAGTGTGTCAGTTTAATAAATCAGACTATTTTATCAAATATGTGTACTTTTTTTGTTTAGTTTTTGTTTTTACATTAATATATGTATTTATTGGTATAATTTTTTTTTTTCATTTTATTGTTCTTTATTTTGTGATTTTTTTTTTAAGGATTTTTTTACAACTTTTTAAAACTTTTTTTAAACTTTTTTACATAGTCCCTCCAGGGGACATCAACTTTCCCTGCCCTAACCGCTGATCTAATACTCTACAATGCTTTTGCATAGCAGGATGTTAGATCAGTGACTTGCACACAGTGAGGAGGCATGTAAGCTCCTGCTCACAGCAGGAACTTACGGACCACCTTACCTGGGTGACATTGCGGTCACCATGGAGACCATCGGCACAATGTGATCTCGTTGTGCCGTACAGAGCAGAGAAGGAACTATCTCCCTGTGCAAGCCAGTTGATGCTGCTGTCGCTATAGACAGTGGCAACACAAGGGCTAAAAGTCCACGATTGGCGCTAGTACCGATTGTGGGAATTACTACAGGGTGTCAGCTATAATGTATTGCTGATACGCACTGAGTGATCATCACGCCATAAATGTACGGAGGTTTGCGGGAACATACCTCCCCTTGAGCCGTACATATATGGCGCATGTCATAGAGGGGTTAAAATATGTGACAAATAAATATTACAAATTAAGCCAACAATAAATATTAATAACTAGATGGTGGCCCGATTCTAACGCATCAGGTATTCTAGAATATGCATGTCCACGTAGTATATTGCACAGCCCACGTAGTATATTGCACAGCCACGTAGTATATTGCCCAACCACGTAGTATATTGCCCAGTCACGTACTATATTGCTCAGCCACGTAGTATATTGCCCAGCCACGTAGTATATTGCCCAGCCATGTAGTATATTGCCCAGCCGCGTAGTATATTGTCCAGTCACGTAGTATATTGCCCAGCCACATAGTATATTGCCCAGCCACGCAGTATATTGCCCAGTCACGTAGTATATTGCCCAGTCACGTAGTATATTGCCCAGCCACGTAGTATATTGCCCAGCCACATAGTATGTTGCCCAGCCACATAGTATATTGCCCAGCCGCGTAGTATATTGCCCAGCCACATAGTATGTTGCCCAGCCACATAGTATATTGCCCAGCCGCGTAGTATATTGCCCAGCCATGTAGTATATTGCCCAGCCGCATAGTATATTTCCCAGTCACGTAGTATATTGCCCAGCCATGTAGTATATTGCCCAGCCATGTAGTATATTGCCCAGTCACGTAGTATATTGCCCAGTCACGTAGTATATTGCCCAGTCACGTATTATATTGCCCAGTCACGTAGTATATTGCACAGCCCGCGTAGTATATTGCACAGCCCACATAGTATATTGCCCAGCCACGTAGTATATTGCCCAGCCATGTAGTATATTGCCCAGCCGCGTAGTATATTGTCCAGTCACGTAGTATATTGCCCAGCCACATAGTATATTGCCCAGCCACGCAGTATATTGCCCAGTCACGTAGTATATTGCCCAGTCACGTAGTATATTGCCCAGCCACATAGTATGTTGCCCAGCCACATAGTATATTGCCCAGCCGCGTAGTATATTGCCCAGCCACATAGTATGTTGCACAGCCACATAGTATATTGCCCAGCCGCATAGTATATTGCCCAGCCATGTAGTATATTGCCCAGCCGCATAGTATATTTCCCAGTCACGTAGTATATTGCCCAGCCATGTAGTATATTGCCCAGCCATGTAGTATATTGCCCAGTCACGTAGTATATTGCCCAGTCACGTAGTATATTGCCCAGTCACGTATTATATTGCCCAGTCACGTAGTATATTGCACAGCCCGCGTAGTATATTGCACAGCCCACATAGTATATTGCCCAGTCACGTAGTATATTGCCCAGCCCGCGTAGTATATTGCCCAGCCCGCGTAGTATATTGCACAGCCCGCGTAGTACATTTCCCAGCCGCGTAGTATATTGCCCAGCCCGCGTAGTATATTGCACAGCCCACGTAATATATAGCAATGTGGGCATCGTATCCCTGTTAAAAAAAGAATTAAAATGAAAAATAGTTATATACTCAACCTCCGTTGGCCCCCGGATCCAGGAAGCGTTTACCGACGTTCCTCGCGCGCTCCGGTCTCAAGAGCGCATTGCGGTCTTGCGAGATGATGACGTAGCAGTCTCGCGAGACTGCTACGTCATCATCTCGCGAGATCGCAATGCATGGATCGGTCACTAGAGCGTCGCGAGGAGCGGGAAAAGCGCCGGAAGGTGTGTATATAATGATTATTTTTTTTTATTATTTTTAACAATAGATCTTTTTACTATTGATGCTGCATAGGCACCATCAATAGTAAAAAAGTTGGTCACACAGGGTTAATAGCAGTGTTAATGGAGTGCATTACACCGCGGCATAACGCGGTCCATTAGCGCCGCCATTAACCCTGTGTGAGCGCTGACTGGAGGGGAGTATGGAGCGGGCACTGACTGCGGGGAGGAAGGAGCGGTCATGTTGCCGCCGGACTGTGCCCGTCGCTGATTGGTCGTGGCAATGGTCGTGGGCGTTTTGCACGACCAATCAGCGACTTGTATTTCCATGACAGACAGAGGCCATGACCAATGAATATCTGTGACAGACAGACAGAAAGACAGACAGACGGAAGTGACCCTTATATACAGGTCCTTCTCAAAAAATTAGCATATAGTGTTAAATTTCATTATTTACCATAATGTAATGATTACAATTAAACTTTCATATATTATAGATTCATTATCCACCAACTGAAATTTGTCAGGTCTTTTATTGTTTTAATACTGATGATTTTGGCATACAACTCCTGATAACCCATAAAACCTGTCTCAATAAATTAGCATATTTCACCCATCCAATCAAATAAAAGTGTTTTTTAATAACAAACAAAAAAACCATCAAATAATAATGTTCAGTTATGCACTCAATACTTGGTCGGGAATCCTTTGGCAGAAATGACTGCTTCAATGCGGCATGGCATGGAGGCAATCAGCCTGTGACACTGCTGAGATGTTATGGAGGCCCAGGATGCTTCAATAGCGGCCTTAAGCTCATCCAGAGTGTTGGGTCTTGCGTCTCTCAACTTTCTCTTCACAATATCCCACAGATTCTCTATGGGGTTCAGGTCAGGAGAGTTGGCAGGCCAATTGAGCACAGTAATACCATGGTCAGTAAACCATTTACCAGTGGTTTTGGCACTGTGAGCAGGTGCCAGGTCGTGCTGAAAAATGAAATCTTCATCTCCATAAAGCATTTCAGCCGATGGAAGCATGAAGTGCTCCAAAATCTCCTGATAGCTAGCTGCATTGACCCTGCCCTTGATGAAACACAGTGGACCAACACCAGCAGCTGACATGGCACCCCACACCATCACTGACTGTGGGTACTTGACACTGGACTTCAGGCATTTTGGCATTTCCTTCTCCCCAGTCTTCCTCCAGACTCTGGCACCTTGATTTCCGAATGACATGCAAAATTTGCTTTCATCAGAAAAAAGTACTTGGGACCACTTAGCAACAGTCCAGTGCTGCTTCTCTGTAGCCCAGGTCAGGCGCCTCTGCCGCTGTTTATGGTTCAAAAGTGGCTTTACCTGGGGAATGCGGCACCTGTAGCCCATTTTCTGCACACGCCTGTGCACGGTGGCTCTGGATGTTTCCACACCAGACTCAGTCCACTGCTTCCTCAGGTTCCCCAAGGTCTGGAATCGGTCCTTCTCCACAATCTTCCTCAGAGTCCGGTCTCCTCTTCTCGTTGTACAGCGTTTTCTGCCACATTGTTTCCTTCCAACAGACTTACAATTGAGGTGCCTTGATACAGCACTCTAGGAACAGCCTATTTGTTGAGAAATTTCTTTCTGGGTCTTACCCTCTTGCTTGAGGGTGTCAATGATGGCCTTCTTGACATCTGTCAGGTCGCTAGTCTTACCCATGATGGGGGTTTTGAGTAATGAACCAGGCAGGGAGTTTATAAAAGCCTCAGGTATCTTTTGCATGTGTTTAGAGTTAATTAGTTGATTCAGAAGATTAGGGTAATAGGTTGTTTAGAGAACCTTTTCTTGATATGCTAATTTATTGAGACAGGTTTTTTGGGTTATCAGGAGTTGTATGCCAAAATCATCAGTATTAAAACAATAAAAGACCTGACAAATTTCAGTTGGTGGATAATGAATCTATAATATATGAAAGTTTAATTGTAATCATTACATTATGGTAAATAATGAAATGTAACACTATATGCTAATTTTTTGAGAAGGACCTGTAGTAGATGTATTATAATAAATGATTTTTTCAAGCATTAGATGTTTTGTAAACGTATTATAGAATAAATTCTTGTCAAGTATACTTGTTTTTTATTTTCTACTAAGTAAGACATTGGATAGGGTGCTTGTAGTACATTTCGGGCATTTTCTGTGACATGTAAAGAGGTCACCATGCAGGGAAAGGAAGGTGTGATGCTATGTTGTTTTAATATGATACGGTCTTGGATGAGAATAAGATGACATGTTGTTTCAGGTGACTTTTCATAGTGAGCTCTTTTGTGTGTATGAGGAGCAGCAATATTTTTGGCCATTTTGTGACATATATTGTGACATATATTTGTTTTCCCTTCTTTAGACATTTCTAATTCCCAGTAATTTCTGAATTTAGGGCTGGACGCTAACTACTGTGATGTTTTGCATACACTGCATAAAGATATGGGAAAATCATGTTCCTATAAATCTGTGTGTACAGCACCTTCAGAAGCAGTAAGTAGGGCACTAAATATCAGTACTGACTAGGGTATCTGTGAGTCCAGCATTAGAGTGAGATAAAACAATTACTAGAGCTTCCAGCATTAGTATCTTTGTGTCTTTTTTTCATTTCTTTCACTCAGAAGATGCTTTACCCTCCCTTGATCATCTCTAGATTTTTATCGGCAGCATGCCATCGCTCTGTGTGTTGTGATCCATATATTTTCAGCACAGGAGGCAGTGTGATATGGAGGAAATAATGAGCTCATAAGTGGAGAAAAGCTTTTTTTTGCAATAAGATATATAAAAACATATATTTGCTTGCACTTGTTTCAAGGTTGTTGTGATGCCCGTTTAATTCTGTTACTTGAAATTTTACAGTTTGTGTTGTGAAACAAAGTTGATTAACCCCTTTACCCCCAAGGGTGGTTTGCACGTTAATGACCAGGCCAATTTTTACAATTCTGACCACTGTCCCTTTATGAGGTTATAACTCCGAAACGCTTCAACGGATCCTGGTGATTCTGACATTGTTTTCTCGTGACATATTGTACTTCATGATAGTGGTAAAATTTCTTTGATAGTACCTGCGTTTATTTGTGAAAAAAACGGAAATTTGGCGAAAATTTTGAAAATTTCGCAATTTTCAAACTTTGAATTTTTATGCAATTAAATCACAGAGATATGTCACACAAAATACTTAATAAGTAACATTTCCCACATGTCTCCTTTACATCAGCATAATTTTGGAACCAATTTTTTTTTTTGTTAGGGAGTTATAAGGGTTAAAAGTTGACCAGCAATTTCTCATTTTTACAACACCATTTTTTTTTAGGGACCACGTCTCATTTGAAGTCATTTTGAGGGGTCTATATGATAGAAAATGCCCAAGTGTGACACCATTCTAAAAACTGCACCCCTCAAGGTGCTCAAAACCACATTCAAGAAGTTTATTAACCCTTCAGGTGTTTAATAGGAATTTTTGGAATGTTTAAATAAAAATGAACATTTAACTTTTTTACACAAAAAATTTACTTCAGCTCCAATTTGTTTTATTTTACCAAGGGTAACAGGAGAAATTGGACCCAAAAAGTTGTTGTCCAATTTGTCCTGAGTACGCTGATACCCCATATGTGGCAGTAAACCACTGTTTGGGCGCATGGGAGAGCTCGGAAGGGAAGGAGCGCTATTTGACTTTTCAATGCAAAATTGACAGGAATTGAGATGGGACGCCATGTTGCGTTTGGAGAGCCACTGATGTGCCTAAACATTGAAACCCCCCACAAGTGACACCATTTTGGAAAGTAGACCCCCTAAGGAACTTATCTGGATGTGTGGTGAGCACTTTGACCCACCAAGTGCTTCACAGAAGTTTATAATGCAGAACCGTAAAAATAAAAAATCATATTTTTTCACAAAAATTATATTTTTGCCCCCAATTTTTTATTTTTCCAAGGGTAAGAGAAGAAATTGGACCTCAAAAGTTGTTGTCCAATTTGTCCCGAGTACGCTGATACCCCATATGTGGCAGTAAACCACTATTTGGGCGCATGGGAGAGCTCGGAAGGGAAGGAGCGCCGTTTGACTTTTCAATGCAAAATTGACAGGAATTGAGATGGGACGCCATGTTGCGTTTGGAGAGCCACTGATGTGCCTAAACATTGAAACCCCCCACAAGTGACACCATTTTGGAAAGTAGACCCCCTAAGGAACTTATCTGGATGTGTGGTGAGCACTTTGACTCACCAAGGGCTTCACAGAAGTTTATAATGCAGAGCCATAAAAATAAAACAAAATTTTTTTCCCACAAAAATTATTTTTTAGCCCCCAGTTTTGTATTTTCCCTAGGGTAACAGGAGAAATTGGACCCCAAAAGTTGTTGTCCAATTTGTCCTGAGTACGCTGATACCCCATATGTGGGGGGGAACCACCGTTTGGGCGCATGGGAGGGTTCGGAAGGGAAGGAGCGCCATTTGGAATGCAGACTTAGATGGAATGGTCTGCAGGCGTCACATTGCGTTTGCAGAGCCCCTAATGTACCTAAACAGTAGAAACCCCCCACAAGTGACACCATTTTGGAAAGTAGACCCCCTAAGGAACTCATCTTGATGTGTTGTGAGAGCTTTGAACCCCCAAGTATTTCACTACAGTTTATAACGCAGAGCCATGCAAATAAAAAATATTTTTTTTTCCACAAAAATTATATTTTAGCCCCCAGTTTTGTATTTTTCCAAGGTTAGCAGGAGAAATTGGACCCTAAATGTTGTTGTCCAATTTGTCCTGAGTATGCTGATACCCGATATGTGGGGGGAAACCACCGTTTGGGCGCATGGGAGGGCTCGGAAGGGAAGGAGCATCATTTGGAATGCAGACTTAGATGGATTGGTCTGCAGGCGTCACATTGCGTTTGCAGAGCCCCTAATGTACCTAAACAGTAGAAACCCCCCACAAGTGACCCCATATTGGAAACTAGACCCCTCAATGAACTTATCTAGATGTGTTGTGAGAACTTTGAACCCCCAAGTGTTTCACTACAGTTTATAACGCAGAGCCGTGAAAATAAAAAATCTTTTTGTTTTCCCACAAAAATTATTTTTTAGCCCCCAGTTTTGTATTTTCCCAAGGGTAACAGGAGAAATTGGTCCACAAAAGTTGTTGTCCAATTTGTCCTGAGTACACTGATACCCCATATGTTGGGGTAAACCCCTGTTTGGGCACACAGGAGAGCTCGGAAGGGAAGGAGCACTGTTTTACTTTTTCAACGCAGAATTGGCTGGAATTGAGATCGGACGCCATGTCGTGTTTGGAGAGCCCCTGATGTGCCGAAACAGTGGAAACCCCCCAATTATAACTGAAACCCTAATCTAAACACACCCCTAACCCTAATTCCAACGGTAACCCTAACCACACCTCTAACCCTGACACACCCCTAACCCTAATCCCAACCCTATTCCCAACTGTAAATGTAATCTAAACCCTAACCCTAACTTTAGCCCCAACCCTAACTGTAGCCCCAACCCTAACCCTAACCCTAGCCCTAACCCTAACCCTAGCCCTAACCCTAGCCCTAACCCTAGCCCTAACCCTAGCCCTAACCCTAACCCTAACCCTAGCCCTAACCCTAGCCCTAACCCTAGCCCTAACCCTAGCCCTAACCCTAGCCCTAACCCTAACCCTAGCCCTAGCCCTAACCCTAGCCCTAACCCTAGCCCTAGCCCTAACCCTAGCCCTAACCCTAGCCCTAACCCTAACCCTAGCCCTAACCCTAGCCCTAATGGGAAAATGGAAATAAATACATTTTTTTTTATTTTTCCCTAACTAAGGGGGTGATGAAGGGGGGTTTGATTTACTTTTATAGCGAGTTTTTTAGCGGATTTTTATGATTGGCAGCCGTCACACACTGAAAGACCCTTTTTATTGCAAAAAATATTTTTTGCAATACCACATTTTGAGAGCTATAATTTTTCCATATTTTGGTCCACAGAGTCATGTGAGGTCTTGTTTTTTGCGGGACGAGTTGACGTTTTTATTGAAAACATTTTTGGGCACGTGACATTTTTTTATCGCTTTTTATTCCGATTTTTGTGAGGAAGAATGACCAAAAGCCAGCTATTCATGAATTTCTATTGGGGGAGGCGTTTATACCGTTCCGCGTTTGGTAAAATTGATAAATCAGTTTTATTCTTCGGGTCAGTACGATTACAGCGATACCTCATTTATATCATTTTTTTATGGTTTGGTGCTTTTATACGATAAAAACTATTTTACAGAAAAAATAATTATTTTTGCATCGCTTTATTCTCAGGACTATAACTTTTTTATTTTTTTGCTGATGATGCTGTATGGCGGCTCTTTTTTTGCGGGACAATATGACGCTTTCAGCGGTACCATGGTTATTTATATCTGTCCTTTTGATCGCGTGTTATTCCACTTTTTGTTCGGCGGTATGATAATAAAGCGTTGTTTTTTGCCTCTTTTTTTTTTTTTTTTTCTTACGGTGTTTACTGAAGGGGTTAACTAGTGGGACAGTTTTATAGGTCGGGTCGTTACGGACGCGACGATACTAAATATGTGTACTTTTATTGGGTTTTTTTTTTATTTAGATGAAGAAATGTATTTATGGGAATAATATTTTTTTTTTTTTTCATTATTTTGGAATATTTTTTTTTATTTTTTTTACACATTTGGAAAATTTTTTTTTTACTTTTTTACTTTGTCCCAGGGGGGGACATCACAGATCAGTGATCTGACAGTTTGCACAGCACTCTGTCAGATCACTGATCTGACATGCAGCGCTGCAGCCTTCACAGTGCCTGCTCTGAGCAGGCTCTGTGAAGCCACCTCCCTCCCTGCAGGACCCGGATCCGTGGCCATCTTGGATCCGGGGCTGGAGGGAGCAGGGAGGGAGGTGAGACCCTCGCAGCAACGCGATCACATCGCGTTGCTCCGGGGGTCTCAGGGAAGCCCGCAGGGAGCCCCCTCCCTGCGCGGTGCTTCCCTGCACCGCCGGCACATCGCGATCATCTTTGATCGCGGTGTGCCAGGGGTTAATGTGCCGGGGGCGGTCCGTGACCGCTCCTGGCACATAGTGCCGGATGTCAGCTGCGATAAGCAGCTGACACCCGGCCGCGATCGGCCGCGCTCCCCCCGTGAGCGCGGCCGATCGGCTATGACGTACTATCCCGTCCAGGGTCAGATAAGCCCAGGGCACCTCGACGGGATAGTACGTCTAAGGTCCCAGAGGGGTTAAAATATATTTAGAGAGTAGTTATAAATGTGTCATATCCTAATTGGATTGAAGGTGTTGGATAATTGTGGGGTGAGTCTAATAAAAAAGGGTTTGGGTATAATTGTCAATAATAAACTAAATAATATCATGCAGCATCAGTCTACTGCTTCAAAAGCAAGCAGAATATTGGTGATTATCTTGTATTACAAAAGTCACATTTATAATAATAATAATCTTTATTTTTATATAGCGCTAACATATTCTGCAGCGCTTTGCTCACATTATCATCGCTGTCCCCAATGGGGCTCACAATCTAAATTCCCTATCAGTATGTATTTGGAATGTGGGAGGAAACCGGAGAACCTGGTGGAAACCCACGCAAACACAGAGAGAACATACAAACTCTTTGCAGATGTTATCCAGGGTGGGGCTGGAACCCCTCCAGCGCTGCAAGGCTGCAGTACAATCCACTGAGCCACCGTGCTGCCCGTCTCTTTACTAAAAAAGCACTGGTGTGACACCACATCATAAATATGTGGGCCAGTTTTGGGCACTAGTCCTTAAAGGAATTGTCTGGTCTTAAGATACAAGTCTGCAGTCACCCTGCAACACATGTACTGCACTAAATGTTGTAACACTCAGATAATGATTTGAAAATCGCTGAAAAACATTTAGATATGAGTAATAAGTGATTATACTAATAAGTGACATGATACCTACAAAAATGTGTTTATGAACCCCACAAAAAGTGAACAAAGAGTGGATATGTATAAAAATATAACAAATTTTATTACATGTCAACATTTACAAAAAAATGTACAAAAGCTATAGTAGAAAAATGGTCAATGGTAAAGACACAAAGAAAGCAGACAAAAAAGAGCACACAAAGGGACAAGAAGGTTGAGTCTGTAGAGGTAGTTGAGGGATTAAAGACTGCTGAAAAGGAAAGTCAAGTAGTAAATGTCCATATACAGTTGTGCTCAAAAGTTTACATACCCGGCAGAATTTTTGCTTTCTTGGCCTTTTTTCAGAGAATATGAATGATAACACCAAAACATTTTCTCCACTCATGGTTAGTGGTTGGGTGAAGCCATTTATTGTCCAACTACTGTGTTTTCTCTTTTTAAATCATAATGACAACCCAAAACATCCAAATGACACTGATCAAAAGTTCACATACCCCATTTCTTAATACCATGTATTGCTCCCTCTAACCTCAATGACAGCTTGAAGTCTTTTGTGGTAGTTGTGGATGAGGTTCTTTATTTTCTCAGATGGTAAAGCTGCCCACTCTTCTTGGCAAAAAGCCTCCAGTTCCTGTAAATTCCCTGGGCTGTCTAGCATGAACTGCGCGCTTGAGATCTCCCCAGAGTGGCTCAATGATATTGAGGTCAGGAGACTGAGATGTACACTCCAGAACCTTCACTTTGTTCTTCTGCAACCAATGACAAGTTGACTAGGCCTTGTGTTTTGGATCGTTGTCATGTTGGAACGTTCAAGTATGTCCGATGCGCAGCTTCCGAGCTGATGATTGCAAATGTGCCTCCAATATTTGCTGATAAGGTGCTGCATTCATCTTTCGTTCAACTTTGATCAAGTTTCCTGTGCCTTTGTAGCTCACATATCCCAAAACATCAGTGATCCACTTATGTGCTTTACAGTAGGAATGGTGTTCCCTTCATCATAGGCCTTGTTGAGCTCTTTCCAAATGTAACGTTTATGGTTGTGGCTAAAAAGTTCAATTTTGGTTTCATCGCTCCAAATTACCTTGTTCCAGAACTTTGAGAGGCTTGTCTCTGTGCTGCTTTGAGTATTGTATGTGAGATACTTTGTGGCATTTGCACAGTAATGGCTTTCTTCTGGCGACCCGACCATGCAGCCCATTTTTCTTCAAGTGCCTCCTTATTGTGCATCATGAAACACCCACACCACTAGTTTTCAGAGAGTCCAATATTTCAGCTGATGTTATTTGTGGGTTTTTTTTGCATCTCGAACAATTTTTCTGGCAGTTGTGGATGACATTTTTGTTGGTCTACCTGACCGTGGTTTTTTTTTTCCCGAGCCCCTGATTTTCCATTTGTTAATCACAGTTTGAACGCTGCTCACTGGCATTATCAATTCCTTGGATAACTTTTTGTATCCCTTTCCTGTTTTATACAGTTCAGTTACCTTTTCCCGTAGATCTGTTGACAAATCTTTTGCTTTCCCCATGACTCACAATCAAGAAACGTTAGTGGCTGGATGAAAGATGCAAGAGTCTGTCTGGATCCCAGAAACTCACTCAGCTTTTATGCATACACATTGATTACAAGCAAACAGTTCACAGCTGAGGATGTTACCTTTAGTAGCCATTCAAACCCATTTTTGTCAACTTCTGTGCATGTTATCGGGCCAAAATCACCAGGGTATGTAAACTTTTGATCAGGGTCATTTTGGATGTTTTGGGTTGTCATTATGATTTAAAAAGAGAAAACAGTATTTTGACAATAAATAGCTTCACCCAACCACTAACCATGAGTGGAGAAAAAGTTTTGTTGTTATCATTCATATTCTCTGAGAAAATGCCAAGAAAGCAAAAATTCTGCCGGGGTATGTAAACCTTTGAGCACAACTGTAGAGGGACTATACGGGGTGCATCCACAAACGTAACTTCAATTTGAATATAATAGTCCTCTAATGCATACAACACATATAGTGACAATACAACTGAGAGAAATAACCTGGGTAATCAGACAAACAGTGCAAAAAACAGCAGTACATGCAACAATTAATGCTCATCTATGTAACTGCATTTTACTGTGTTTGTGTACACAGTCCCGAAGCATGTCTCGCATGGGCTGCCTCGGAGGGCTGTATTCACTTCAATTATGTTTTGAAAAAGTTAATATAACTTATAGAAACTTCCATTATGATTGTGCTTCATGTCATAACATTGAAAATATTGGAAATTGCATTAAGATACACAGAATAAAACACATTTGTATTATCATATTCGTCTTATATGTATGTATTTTCAATGGTGATCCCTCTTGCTACTTCATTCAGTCTGTCCATAGACTCCTACAAAAGAAAAATGAGTTTCTTTGTAATTTTATTTTTATTAATTAATATTTTTAGCAAATGCTTCACAATGCTTCAGTGGTCAATTACTCATGCAAAACTGAGACAGCCAGCGCTGCAGCCAGAAAGTGAGTACTATCTGACCTTTTTTATGCTAGTCTGCATGTGTTTGGAGTCCATTTTGTTCAAAGTGGAAAACCCCTTTAGGGTGCAGACAGACAGCCATACAATATAGGCGACAATCGTATTGCAATGCTCAGACCAGCCGGCGGCTCTCCTGACCCGAGTTTTTGAGCTGCATAAAAATACAAGCCTTCAGGCTGTGGTCGGGAGAGCCGCTGGCCAATCATTGCGATACAATCGCCATCCATATTGTATGGCTGTCTGTCTGTACCCCTAAAATAAATTAAATAAGTACCTTAGAAGCTTATTATGTTTTTCTCAATGTTTTATGAATACATTTGTATTAAATAACTTGAGCAAATGTCAGCTTATGTCACAAATTTGACTTGTTTTCCAAACTGAATTATGAAATACCCTACTCACATATACGTATGCTCAAATACAAGAGATTCTCACTAAATTAGACTATTTATTTCAGTTCTTGAATACAAAAAGTGAAACTCATATACAGTGGGGCAAAAAAGTATTTAGTCAGTCAGCAATAGTGCAAGTTCCACCACTTAAAAACATGAGCGGCGTCTGTAATTTACATCATAGGTAGACCTCAACTATGGGAGACAAACTGAGAAAAAAAAATCCAGAAAATCACATTGTCTATTTTTTTAACATTTTATTTGCATATTATGGTGGAAAATAAGTATTTGGTCAGAAACAAAATTTCATCTCAATACTTTGTAATATATCCTTTGTTGGCAATGACAGAGGTCAAACGTTTTCTGTAAGTCTTCACAAGGTTGCCACACACTGTTGTCGGTATGTTGGCCCATTCCTCCATGCAGATCTCCTCTAGAGCAGTGATGTTTTTGGCTTTTCGCTTGGCAACACGGACTTTCAACTCCCTCCAAAGGTTTTCTATAGGGTTGCGATCTGGAGACTGGCTAGGCCACTCCAGGACCTTGAAATGCTTCTTACGAAGCCACTCCTTTGTTGCCCTGGTGGTGTGCTTTGGATCATTGTCATGTTGAAAGACCCAGCCACGTTTCATCTTCAATGCCCTTGCTGATGGAAGGAGGTTTGCACTCAAAATCTCACGATACATGGCCCCATTCATTCTTTCATGTACCCGGATCAGTCGTCCTGGCCCCTTTGCAGAGAAACAGCCCCAAAGCATGATGTTTCCACCACCATGCTTTACAGTAGGTATGGTGTTTGATGGATGCAACTCAGTATTCTTTTTCCTCCAAACACGACAAGTTGTGTTTCTACCAAACAGTTCAAGTTTGGTTTCATCAGACCATAGGACATTCTCCCAAAACTCCTCTGGATCATCCAAATGCTCTCTAGCAAACTTCAGACGGGCCCGGACATGTACTGGCTTAAAGCAGTGGGACACGTCTGGCACTGCAGGATCTGAGTCCATGGTGGCGTAGTGTGTTACTTATGGTAGGCCTTGTTACATTGGTCCCAGCTCTCTGCAGTTCATTCACTAGGTCCCCCCGCGTGGTTCTGGGATTTTTGCTCACCGTTCTTGTGATCATTCTGACCCCACGGGGTGGGATTTTGCGTGGAGCCCCAGAACGAGGGAGATTATCAGTGGTCTTGTATGTCTTCCATTTTCTAATTATTGCTCAAACTGTTGATTTCTTCACTCCAAGCTGGTTGGCTATTGCAGATTCAGTCTTCCCAGCCTGGTGCAGGGCTACAATTTTGTTTCTGGTGTCCTTTGACAGCTCTTTGGTCTTCACCATAGTGGAGTTTGGAGTCAGACTGTTTGAGGGTGTGCACAAGTGTCTTTTTATACTGATAACAAGTTTAAACAGGTGCCATTACTACAGGTAATAAGTGGAGGAAAGAGGAGACTCTAAAAGAAGTTACAGGTCTGTGAGAGCCAGAAATCTTGATTGTTTGTTTCTGACCAAATACTTATTTTCCACCATAATATGCAAATAAAGTGTTAAAAAAACAGACAATGTGATTTTCTGGATTTTTTTTTCTCAGTTTGTCTCCCATAGTTGAGGTCTACCTATGATGTAAATTACAGACGCTTCTCATCTTTTTAAGTGGTGGAACTTGCACTATTGCTGACTGACTAAATACTTTTTTGCCCCACTGTATTATATAAAGTGGTAACAAACAGAGTGATCTATTTCAAGTGTTTATTTCAGTTAATGTTGATGATTATGGCTTACAGCCAATGAAAAACCCAAAGTCATTATCTCAGTATATTAGAATACTTTATAACATCAAATAATCAACTAAAAATGTTTGCGCTATCCAACACTCTCTCCACCATGTGAAAATAAATCTATAGTATTTAATAGGAGGTCACATTATAGCAAAAAAAACACCAATGGCACTGAATTAACGCATTACATTGAGCAGCATACACATATACATAATGTCCCCCAGAATCTGGGTCTATATTCCAAATGTTCCAAATACTTGTAGGTAGAAAAGTTCCAAGTGCCTCAGAATAAAAGTCAAATTAAATAGGAAGCGTAGCATTAAAAGATACCGTCCTGTAGATGATAGCAGTCACAATTTAGAAGTTACCGTTTCGGAGATTCTTCTGTGAATACAGAGTAGTTTTCAGGGGTGAAGACGGTATCTTTTAGTGCTACGCATCCTATTTAATTTGACTTTATATGTGTATGCTGCTCAAGGTAATGCGTTAATTCAGTGCCATTGGTGTGTTTTTTGCTATAATGTGACCTCCATATTAAATATTATATATTTGTTTTCACATGGTGGAGAGAGTGTTAAATAGCGCAAACATTTTTAGTTATTTATTTGGCTGACATTTTTTGACAAATTTGTGGTGTTGTCCTGTTTGCAACTGCACTCTCCTCCCAATATTAACCAATTTTTGTGCCTACCTTTACACTTTTAAACTTTATAACACCAGCCTGAAAAATTATTTTAAAATCCAAAATGTTGGCCTACTGAAATATATGTTCAGTAAATGCACTCAATACTTGGCCAGGGCTCCTTTGCATCAATTACTGCATCAATGCAATGTGACATGGAGGCGATTAGCCTGTGGCACTGCTGAGGTGTTATGTAAGCCCAGGTTGCTTTGATAGCAGCCTTCAGCTCGTCTGCATTGTTGGCTCTGGTGTCTCTCATCTTCCTCTTGACAATACCTCATAGATTCTCTAAGGGTTAAGGTCAGGCGAGCTTGCTCGCCCATCAAGCACAGTGATACTGTTGTTTTTAAACAAGGTATTGGTACTTTTGACAGTGTGGACAGGTGCCAAGTCCTGCTGGGGAATGAAAATTCCATCTCAAAAAAGCTTGGTGGCAGAGGAAAGCATGAAGTACTTTAAAATTTCCTGGTAGACAGTGGCACTCTACTTTGGTCTTGATAAAATACAGTGGACCTAAACCAGCAGAAGTCATGGCTCCCCAAATCATCACTGATTGTGGAGACTTCACACTAGACCTCAAGCAGTTTGGATTGTATGTCTCTCCACTCTTCGTCCAGACTTTGGGACTTTCATTTCCAAATGAAATGCAATATTTACTTTCATCTAAATACAACATCTTGGACCACTGAGCCACAGTCCAGTTCTTTTTCTCCTTGGTCCAGCTAAGATATTTCTGACGTTGTCTATTGGTCATGAGTGGCTTGACAAAAGGAATGCGACACTTGTAGCCCATGTCCTAAATACATTTGTGTGTGGTGGCTCTTGAAGCAATGACTCCAGCAGCAGTCCACCCCTTGTGAATCTCCCCAAAATTTTTGAATGGCCTTTTCTTAACAATCCTTTCAAGGCTGTGGTTATCCCAGTTGCTTGTGATATAGAAGGGTTAATGTTTTGCCTTTAATTGCTAGAATGTGTTTAGTCATGATGCAGTAGTCTGGTAGGTGTTGTGAATTCTGTTGTCGAGCTCCCTCCTGTGGTCATGAATGGTACTTCGGCTGGTTCTGTCCATGGGCTTCCTCTGGTGGTTGTGAGTAGGGCTGCGGCTTCTGAGTTTCCTTCCACAGGTGACGAGGTTAATTCGTTAGCTGGCTGCTCTATTTAACTCCACTTAGATCATTGCTCCATGCCACCTGTCAATGTTCCAGTATTGGTCTAGTTCGCTCCTGGATCGTTCTTGTGACCTGTCTTCCCAGCAGAAGCTAAGTTCCTGCTTGTTTTTCTCTTGTTTGCTATTTTTCTGTCCAGCTTGCTATTTTGATTTTTGTCTTGCTTGCTGGAAGCTCTGGCACGCAGAGGGAGCGCGTGGTCTTTTTGTAGTTTTTGTGCTGACCGCAAAGTTACCTTTCCTATCCTCTGTCTGTTCAGTAAGTCGGGCCTCTCTTTGCTATATCTATTTCATCTCTGTGTTTGTAATTTTCATCTTAACTCACAGTCATTATATGTGGGGGCTGCCTTTTACTTTGGGGAATTTCTCTGAGACAAGGTAGGCTTTCTTTTTCTATCTTTAGGGCTAGCTAGTTTCTTAGGCTGTGACGAGTTGCCTAGGGAGCGTTAGGAGCAATCCACGGCTATTTCTAGTGTGTGTGATAGGATTAGGGATTGCGGTCAGCAGAGTTCCCACGTCCCAGAGCTTGTCCTGTAGTATTAGTAACTATCAGGTCATTCCGTGTGCTCTTAACCACCAGGTCCATTATTGTCCTAACCACCAGGTCATAACAGGTAGGCTCCTCTTCAAGGTTTGTATACTTCTTATCATATATGTTCTCAATAGTCAGCCACAGCATGTTCTGGGTACGTGAGAAATAAAGGTCAGCATGGCCCGGGGTGACAGGGGGAGGGCTACATGAATTACATTGAGTTACATTTGTTGTAAATGGTATAAAATACTGCCTTTTGCTGCATTACATCAGATAAAAGTGACTTTGCTTACAGAACGTGTGCGATTTCCCTTTTTCTCCAAGCGCTTGTAAATGAAGGGTGTAACCTCCTGATTTGGCCTCACTGGTGATCTGGCATGTCTGACATTCGGTCAGAACGCAAACAGCTACAACACTTGTGCATCTTTTTCTACTAAACTTTTTCCTTCCACTCATCTTTCCATTAATATGCTTGAATACAACACTCTGTGAACAGCTAGCTTCTTTAGCAATGACCTTTTGTGGATTACCATCCTTGTCGAGTTTGTCAATGACTGCCTTCTGGACTTTCGTCAAGTCAGCAGTCTCCCCATGATTGTGGAGCCTACTGAAACAGACTAAGGGACCTTTTTAAATGCTTAGGAAGCTGTTATGACCTGGTGGTAAGGACAATAATGGACCTGGTGGTTAAGAGCACACGGAATGACCTGATAGTTACAAATAATATAGGACGAGATCTGAGACGTGGGAACTCTGCTGACCGCAATCCCTAATCCTATCACACACTAGAAATAGCCGTGGATTGCTCCTAACGCTCCCTATGCATCTCGTCACAGCCTAAGGAACTAGCTAGCCCTGAAGATAGAAAAATTAAGCCTACCTTGCCTCAGAGAAATTCCCCAAAGGAAAAGGTAGCCCCCCACATATAATGACTGTGAGTAAAGATGAAAATACAAACACAGAGATGAAATAGATTTAGCAAAGTGAGGCCCGACTTACTGAACAGACTGAGGATAGGAAAGGTAACTTTGCGGTCAGCACAAAAAACTACAAAAAGACCATGCAGAGGGCGCAAAAGACCCTCCGCACCGACTCACGGTGCGGAGGCGCTCCCTCTGCGTCCCAGAGCATCCAGCAAGCAATACAAAAATCAAAATAGCAAGCTGGACAGAAAAATGGCAAACAAAGAAAAACAAGCAGGAACTTAGCTTCTGCTGGGAAGACAGGTCACAAGAACGATCCAGGAGTGAACTAGACCAATACTGGAACATTGACAGGTGGCATGGAGCAATGATCTAAGTGGAGTTAAATAGAGCAGCCAGCTAACGAATTAACCTCGTCAAATGTGGAAGGAAACTTAGAAGCCGCAGCCCCACTCACAACCAACAGAGGAAGCCCATGGACAGAACCAGCCGAAGTACCATTCATGACCACAGGAGGGAGCTTGACAACAGAATTCACAACAGTACCCCCCCCTTGAGGAGGGGTAACCGAACCCTCACCAGTGCCCCCAGGCCGACCAGGACGAGCCAAATGAAAGGCACGAACCAGATCGGCAGCATGAACATCGGAGGCAAAGACCCAGGAATTATCTTCCTGACCATAACCCTTCCACTTGACCAGGTACTGGAGTTTCCGTCTCGAAATACGAGAATCCAAAATCTTCTCCACCACATACTCCAACTCCCCCTCAACCAACACCGGGGCAGGAGGATCAACGGATGGAACCACAGGCGCCACGTACCTCCGCAACAACGACCTATGGAATACATTATGGATGGCAAAAGAAGCCGGAAGGGTCAAACGAAACGACACAGGATTGAGAACCTCAGAAATCCTATACGGACCAATGAAACGAGGCTTAAACTTAGGAGAGGAAACCTTCATAGGAACATAACGAGACGACAACCAAACCAAATCCCCAACACGAAGTCGGGGACCCACACAGTGCCGGCGGTTAGCGAAACGTTGAGCATTCTCCTGGGACAATGTTAAATTGTCCACCACATGAGTCCAAATCTGCTGCAACCTATCCACCACAGTATCTACACCCGGACAGTCTGAAGACTCAACCTGCCCTGAAGAGAAACGAGGATGGAAACCAAAATTGCAGAAAAACGGCGAAACCAAAGTAGCCGAGCTGGCCCGATTATTAAGGGCGAACTCAGCCAAAGGCAAAAAGGACACCCAATCATCCTGATCAGCAGAAACAAAGCATCTCAGATATGTTTCCAAAGTCTGATTAGTTCGTTCAGTTTGGCCATTTGTCTGAGGATGGTGTTAGGAGTCGAGTTTCCTCTGCTGCACAGGGGGAATCTCGATCCGTGTCTGCTGCGATCTCCCATTCGGTATCGGCCGCAGTGGGCTCTGCTCAGCGGAGACGTCGCTCCCAGCGTCTCGCTGAGGCTGATTCGGTGCATAGGGTCACTACTGCCTTTTCTGGCTTTCCTATGGTACCCTGCACTGATCTGCGGCTAGCAAGCCTCTCTGGGACTAAGTCCTTATTTACTCACACTGAGCATGCCCAGGGCAGGGTCTCCCATTGGAGGTCGAGGGCCACATGCTCGGTCACATGCTCAGGTACTGCAGCACATTCCATTGGTCCTTCTGGAAGGTCCTGAAAGGGCAAAAACTTCAGTAGCAGCTTCCTGTACTGCAACTATATAAACTGCGCATGACCGCACAGCCATGCGCTAGTATTGTCTTGATATAATGTGTGTGTGTAGATGGATGTATGTCGATGGATGAAAGCTCCTAAGTATCCCTCCCTAGTGTTGTTGACTGCTCGCGGATGATGGTAGCTATCTAGCGCCCGACTAGCCATCTGCACGTAACACACATCACAGCGTCCAGTTGCTGTGTCCGCCAGTACGGCGCCGTGCGCTTCCTCTGAGCTTTCCTTACCCAAGCCTGGGTGGTTAGTGGCGTCCGTCAGTGCAGCACCGCACGCACTCTCGTGCCTTTATTTACTATTTCAATAGTTTCCTTACACACCCAGTTGCGGTGTTGTGCCAGCAGTGGTCTAATCGGACTTCAATCCTAGTTGGGGTTGTGTTCGCTGACTTATTGCTCGCGCTCTATGTGCGGTACCGCGGTCCTGTGATGCAACAGGATCGCTTTCTTCACGCAGGGTGAAGTTAACCCTTGTATGTATACTTATAGTACCGCCATATAGTCCGTCTTACTTAGCAGCAGGTACTTTCCTGCACGGTGGATCCCGGGTTGCGAACGCACCAATTCCATTTAATAAATTATATATTTGGTGCGTTCCGCCAACCCTAACAGAATACTAGCGCCAGGATCTGGCTCAGTAATGGCGGATGAACAGCGATTGCAGGGGTACATCCAGCTGCTGGAGGGCCGGTTGGCGTCTCTTGAGCGTGCAACCTCGGCGGTGGATGTTACCGCAATAGCTGTTCAGGCTGCTAGCGTGGCTGCAGCAGCTTTACCCACTGCCACCTCTGTTCCGACCCTATCTCACCTTCCTTTGCCTGAGAGATACTCTGGGGACAGTAAGTCCTGTAGGGGTTTCGTGAGCCAATGTGGTATACACCTCGAGCTCCTGGCTGCACGTTTCCCTACTGAGCGGGCAAAGGTGGGATTCATAATCTCCCTCTTGTCGGACAGAGCGTTGGAGTGGGCTACGCCGCTGTGGGAGCGCAACGATCATGTGGTGCGGAGTGTTCCTCGGTTTCTGGACTCTCTGAAACAGGTCTTTCTAGGACCTCAAGTCACCCATGATACAGCGCTCCAGCTGCTGGCTTTGACTCAGGGTTCAACCATGGTCAGCCATTTTGCTGTTCTCTTCCGGACATTAGCGTCTGAGTTGGAATGGTCAGATAAAACCCTCATTCCCGTATTTTGGAGGGGGCTGGCTGACCATGTGAAAGACGCTTTGGCCACTAGGGAGATTCCCGCCACACTGGAGGAGCTCATAGCCATATCTACTCGCATAGACCTTCGTTTTCACGAGCGAAGGTTGGAGCGAGCCCAGTGTAGGCAGAAGTTTCGGCTGGCTCCCACCTTCGCCAAACCTTTGGAATCTCCAGTCCAGGCGTCCGAGTCACATGAGACCTTAGAGGTGACACGAGCGGGATCCAAGTCTCAGTCCGCCCGTGCACATAAGGTCCGTCATGTTTACCGGCAGTCAGGACATCTTGCCTCCAAGGGTCCTCAGCGGTCGGGGAAACGTCAGCGTTTAGTGGCAGTTGGAGGAGGTACACTAGACACGGCGACGTTTGCCTCAAAGTTGTCCTTCAAGGGGACAATTACCATAGGCCCATCCACTCTTATGGTCGAGCTATGCATGGATTCTGGGGCAGAGGGTAATTTTATGTCTTCCTCTTTTGCCCAGCGTCACGCAATACCCTTGGTGATGCTCGCCAAGCCTGTGACCGTTCGAGTGGTAAATGGGTCAACACTACCCTCACAGATTACCCACCAAACCATTCCTTTTACGCTTTCTGTGTCTCCATCACATCAGGAGATAATCTCCCTATTAGTCATTCCTGAGGGAATTGATGAGGTCCTGTTGGGGATACCATGGCTTCGCTACCATTCTCCTCATATTGAGTGGTCCTCTGGGAGAATTTTGGGATGGAGTAAATCCTGCGAGGGTAGATGTCAGAGGGAGTGCGTTCAGGTTGCTACTACACAGGTACCCGCAGATCTTTCCTCTCTCCCCAAGTACTATTGGCCCTATGTTCTCCAAAAGAGCTGCGGAGACCCTTCCGCCTCACCGCCCCTATGACTGTCCTATTGACCTCTGGCCTGGTGCTGAGCCTCCCCGGGGTCGAGTCTATCCGTTATCTCTCCTGGAGACGGAGGCAATGTCTCAGTACATCCAAGAGAATCTGGCAAGAGGATTCATTAGGAAGTCAGTGTCACCGGCAGGGGCTGGGTTCTTCTTCGTACAGAAGAAGACTGGAGACTTACGTCCATGCATAGACTACAGGGGTCTTAACGCCATCACCGTTAAGAACAAGTACCCATTACCCCTGATATCTGAGCTGTCGATAGGCTACGGGGAGCGAGAGTATTTACGAAGTTAGATCTGCGGGGTGCTTACAACCTGATTCGCATCCGCGAGGGGGATGAATGGAAGACGGCTTTTAACACCAGGGATGGGCACTATGAATATCTGGTGATGCCCTTTGGGCTCTGTAATGCCCCAGCCATTTTCCAAGACTTTGTGAACGACATCTTCCGGGATATGCTCACAACCTCGGTCGTAGTCTATCTGGATGATATTCTCATCTTCTCTCCAGATATTGACTCCCATCGGAGAGATGTTCGCAAAGTCTTCGACCTCTTACGGGCAAACTCCCTCTACGCCAAGTTGGAGAAGTGTGTGTTTGAGCAGGAGTCCTTGCCTTTCCTTGGTTATATCATCTCTGCCCAGGGTTTGGCTATGGATCCTGCCAAGCTACAGGCTGTAATGGACTGGCAGGAACCCCATTCTCTTAAAGTGGTGCAGCGCTTTATGGGGTTCATTAATTATTATCGCCAGTTCATTCCACACTTCTCAACTTTGGTAGCTCCCTTGGTTGCCCCCACCAAGAAGGGAGCAAATCCCAAGTTGTGGTCAGAGGAGGTCTCCAAAGCCTTTCTCTCGATCAAGTCACACTTCGCTAGCGCTCCCATCCTACATCGCCCCGATGTTGATAAGCCATTTATCTTGGAGTTGGATGCCTCATCCGTTGGTGCTGGAGCAGTCCTTTTCCAAAAGGATGCTCAAGGTCGGAAGCATCCTTGCTTCTTCTTCTCCAAGACCTTCACACCAGCAGAGAGGAATTATTCCATCGGGGACAGGGAGTTGCTGGCCATCAAGTTGGCTTTTTCGGAGTGGAGACATCTCTTGGAGGGAGCTCTCTTTCCCTTCCAAGTCTTCACTGACCACAAGAACTTGGTATATCTACAAACGGCCCAGCGGCTGAATTCTCGCCAGGCTAGATGGTCCCTGTTCTTCTCCCGGTTCCATTTTACTCTCCATTTCCTCTCCGGGGAGAAGAACGTTCGTGCTGACGCTCTCTCTCGCTCCGTAGTGTCATCAGAGGAGGAGGAGGAGGAGCCTTGGCTTATTGTCCCTTCTGAGAGCCTGAGAACTGTAGCTCCGGTTTCGCTAGAGTCTGTGCCCCCCGGGCAAGACTTTCGTACCAGCTAACTTGCGTCCAGAGGTTCTCTCTTGGGCTCACTCCTCCAGAGTGGGTGGGCATTTTGAGACCAAGAGGACATCTGAGCTTTTGGCGAGAACATACTGGTTTCCGCATATGGCCCGAGATGTCAGGGACTATATTCAGATGTGCGTTTCTTGCGCCCAGAATCGGTCTCCTCGGCAACGGCCTGCTGGGTTGCTTTACCCTCTACCGGTGGCAGACAGGCCCTGGGAGATGGTCGGGATGGACTTTGTGGTGGGCCTACCCAAGTCACGTGGCTGCTCCATTATTTGGGTTGTCACCGCCCATTTCTCTAAAATGGTGCATTTGGTGCCGCTTCCTCGGTTCCCCTCAGCACGGGCCTTGGCGGTGTTGTTCATTAAGCACGTTTTCCGATTGCATGGTATGCCTGATAAGATTGTCAGCGATCGGGGTCCCCAGTTCGCGTCTCGGTTTTGGAGAGAGCTCTGCCGTTTACTCAGCATAGAGTTAAACCTCTCCTCTGCATACCATCCCGAGACGAATGGGTTGGTGGAGAGAACCAACCAGACTCTGGTGACATATTTGCGACATTTCATCTCTGCTAGGCAGGATGACTGGGCATCTTTGCTACCTTGGGCGGAATTTGCCTTGAACAACGCCGTAGCCGATTCCACTGGTCAAACTCCTTTTCTCCTTAATTACGGCCAGCATCCGCGTGTCCCTGTGCCCATGCCCATGTCCTCCACCGATTCTAGGGTGGCAGACTGGGCGGTGGAGGCACGTGACATCTGGGACTGCACACAGGATTCCATCCGGGCCTCCAAGGAGAGAATTAGGGTTTCGGCTGATACACACCGGCGCCCCGCTCCGGTCTTTGCTCCTGGCGACTTAGTGTGGCTCTCCGCCCGTAACATCAGGCTGCGAGTTGAGTCCACTAAGTTTGCTCCTCGCTACATTGGCCCGTTTAAGGTTCTGGAACAGGTCAACCCTGTGGTCTACCGTTTGGCTATTCCTCCACGCCTTGGTATCACCGATACTTTTCACGTTTCCCTCTTAAAGCCCGTTCATTTGTCCCGGTTTTCTGAGTCATCTGCTGGGACATCGGGTTCATCCACGGATGAGTTTGAGGTGAATGCTATTGTGGGGTGCAAGGTGATACGTGGCAAGAAATTTTATCTGGTGGACTGGAAGGGTCACGGCCCAGAGGATAGAACCTGGGAGCCTGTGGAGCACATTCGGGCTCCGCTGCTTATCGCAGCTTTTGAGCGTAGTGAGGCTCAAGGAGGGGGGGGCCCTAGGAGGGGGGGGTAATGTTAGGAGTCGAGTTTCCTCTGCTGCACAGGGGGAATCTCGATCCGTGTCTGCTGCGGTCTCCCATTCGGTATCGGCCGCAGTGGGCTCTGCTCAGCGGAGACGTCGCTCCCAGCGTCTCGCTGAGGCTGATTCGGTGCATAGGGTCACTACTGCCTTTTCTGGCTTTCCTATGGTACCCTGCACTGATCTGCAGCGAGCAAGCCTCTCTGGGACTAAGTCCTTATTTACTCACACTGAGCATGCCCAGGGCAGGGTCTCCCATTGGAGGTCGAGGGCCACATGCTCGGTCACATGCTCAGGTACTGCAGCACATTCCATTGGTCCTTCTGGAAGGTCCTGAAAGGGCAAAAACTTCAGTAGCAGCTTCCTGTGCTGCAACTATATAAATTGCGCATGACCGCACGGCCATGCGCTAGTATTGTCTTGATATAATGTGTGTGTGTAGATGGATGTATGTCGATGGATGAAAGCTCCTAACTATCCCTCCCTAGTGTTGTTGACTGCTCGCGGATGATGGTAGCTATCTAGCGCCCGACTAGCAATCTGCACGTTCACACATCACAGCGTCCAGTTGCTGTGTCCGCCAGTACGGCGCCGTGCGCTTCCTCTGCGCTTTCCTTACCCAAGCCTGGGTGGTTAGTGGCGTCCGTCAGTGCGGCACCGCACGCACTCTCGTGCCTTTATTTACTATTTCAATAGTTTCCTTACACACCCAGTTGCGGTGTTGTGCCAGCAGTGGTCTAATCGGACTTCAATCCTAGTTGGGGTTGTGTTCACTGACTTATTGCTCGCGCTCTATGTGCGGTACCGCGGTCCTGTGACGCAACAGGATCGCTTTCTTCACGCAGGGTGAAGTTAACCCTTGTATGTATACTTATAGTACCGCCATATAGTCCGTCTTACTTAGCAGCAAGTACTTTCCTGCACGGTGGATCCCGGGTTGCGAACGCATCAATTCCATTTAATAAATTATATATTTGGTGCGTTCCGCCAACCCTAACAGATGGAAAGCCGAGGAAAAAGACAAATCAATGCCCATCCTAGCACAAAAGGCTCGCCAAATCCTCGAAACAAACTGGGAACCTCTGTCCGAAATGATGTTCTCTGGAATGCCATGTAAACGAACCACATGCTGGAAAAACAATGGCACCAAATCAGAGGAGGAAGGCAATTTAGACAAGGGTACCAAATGGACCATCTTAGAGAAGCGATCACAAACCACCCAAATGACCGACATCTTTTGAGAGACAGGGAGATCCGAAATAAAATCCATAGAGATATGCGTCCAGGGCCTCTTCGGGACCGGCAAGGGCAAAAGCAACCCACTGGCACGAGAACAGCAGGGCTTAGCCCGAGCACAAGTCCCACAGGACTGCACAAAAGAACGCACATCCCACGACAAAGACGGCCACCAAAAGGATCTAGCCACCAAATCTCTGGTACCAAAGATTCCAGGATGACCAGCCAACACCGAACAATGAACCTCAGAGATAACTCTACTAGTCCATTTATCAGGGACAAACAGTTTCTCCGCTGGGCAACGGTCAGGTCTATCAGCCTGCAATTTTTGCAGCACCCGCCGCAAATCAGGGGAGATGGCAGACAAAATTACCCCCTCTTTGAGAATACCCGCCGGCTCAGGAACACCCGGAGAGTCGGGCACAAAACTCCTTGACAGGGCATCAGCCTTCACATTCTTAGAGCCTGGAAGGTACGAAACCACAAAATCAAAGCGGGAGAAAAATAGCGACCAACGAGCCTGTCTAGGATTCAACCGTTTGGCAGACTCGAGATAAGTCAAATTC
The DNA here is from genome assembly GCF_032444005.1 of Ranitomeya imitator. Lineage (NCBI taxonomy): Eukaryota > Metazoa > Chordata > Amphibia > Anura > Dendrobatidae > Ranitomeya > Ranitomeya imitator. The sequence continues at coordinate 200,776,515 of NC_091286.1, forward strand.
TTGTGATCCGTCAAGACCACCACGTGATGCTTGGCTCCTTCAAGCCAATGACGCCACTCCTCGAATGCCCACTTCATGGCCAACAACTCTCGATTGCCAACATCATAATTGCGCTCAGCAGGCGAAAACTTTCTAGAAAAGAAGGCACATTGTTTCATCACCGAGCCATCAGAACTTCTTTGCGACAAAACAGCCCCTGCTCCAATCTCAGAAGCATCAACCTCAACCTGAAACGGGAGCGAAACATCTGGCTGGCACAACACAGGGGCAGAAAAAAAACGACGCTTCAACTCCTGAAAAGCTTCCACAGCCGCAGAAGACCAATTGACCACATCAGCACCCTTCTTGGTCAAATCAGTCAACGGTTTAGCAACACTAGAAAAATTACTGATGAAGCGACGATAAAAATTAGCAAAGCCCATGAACTTTTGCAGACTCTTCACAGATGTCGGCTGAGTCCAATCATAAATGGCCTGGACTTTAACAGGGTCCATCTCGATAGTAGAAGGGGAAAAAATGAATCCCAAAAATGAAACCTTCTGAACTCCAAAGAGACACTTTGACCCCTTCACAAACAAAGAATTCGCACGGAGGACCTGGAACACCATTCTGACCTGCTTCACGTGAGACTCCCAATCATCCGAAAAGACCAAAATAGCATCCAAATATACAATCAGGAATTTATCCAGGTACTCTCGGAAGATGTCATGCATAAAGGACTGAAATACTGATGGAGCATTGGAAAGCCCGAATGGCATAACTAGGTACTCAAAATGGCCCTCGGGCGTATTAAATGCTGTTTTCCATTCATCGCCCTGTTTAATACGCACAACATTATACGCACCACGAAGATCTACCTTGGTGAACCAACAAGCCCCCTTAATCCGAGCAAATAAATCAGACAGCAGCGGCAAAGGATACTGAAATTTGACTGTGATCTTTGTTGTGAATTCTGTGGCAGAGCTCCCTCCTGTGGTCACAAGTGGTACTTCGGCTGATTCTCTCTATGAGCTTCCGTTGGTGGAGGAGAGTGGTACTGCGGCTTCTGAGTTTCCTTCCTCAGGTGATGTGGTGAAGTCGTTAGGTGCTGCTCTATTTAACTCCACCTAGTGCTTTGATCCTGGCCTCCAGTCAATGTTCTAGTATAGGACTTGCTTCCTCCTGGATCGTTCCTGTGGCCTGCTGCTCTGCATAGCTAAGTTCCGCTTTTGTTATTTTTGTTTGCTGTTTTTTTCTGTCCAGCTTGCTTGGTTGGTTTTCTTGCTTGCTGGAAGCTCTGGGACGCAGAGGGTGTACCTCCGTGCCGTTAGTCGGTACGGAGGGTCTTTTTGCCCCCTTTGCGTGGTTGTTTGTAGGGTTTTGTGTTGACCGCAAAGTTACCTTTCCTGTTCAGAAAGTCGGGCCTCACTTTGCTAAATCTATTTCATCTCTACGTTTGTCTTTTCATCTTATCTCACAGTCATTATATGTGTGGGCTGCCTTTTCCTTTGGGGTATTTCTCTGAGGCAAGGTAGGCTTATTTTCTATCTTCAGGCTAGCTAGTTTCTCAGGCTGTGCCGAGTTGCATAGGGAGCGTTAGGCGCAATCCACGGCTGCCTCTAGTGTGGTTGGAGAGGATTAGGGATTGCGGTCAGCAGAGTTCCCACGTCTCAGAGCTCGTTCTATGTTTTTGGGTTATTGTCAGGTCACTGTATGTGCTCTGACTTCTATGTCCATTGTGGTACTGAATTACCGAATCATAATAGATCTTATTAAGAAGGCGGTAATCAATACAAGGTCTCAAAGAACCATCCTTCTTGGCCACAAAAAAGAACCCTGCTCCCAATGGTGACGACGACGGGCGAATATGACCCTTCTCCAAGGATTCCTTTACATAACTCCGCATAGCGGCGTGCTCTGGCACAGATAAATTGAACAGTCGGCCCTTAGGAAACTTACAACCAGGAATCAAATTGATAGCACAATCGCAATCCCTATGAGGAGGTAGGGCACTGGATTTGGGCTCATCAAATACATCCCGGTAATCCGACAAAAACTCCGGGACTTCAGAAGGGGTGGATGACGAAATAGACAAAAATGGAACATCACCATGTACCCCCTGACAACCCCAGCTGGACACAGACATTGATTTCCAATCCAATACTGGATTATGGACCTGTAGCCATGGCAACCCCAAAACGACCACATCATGCAGATTATGCAACACCAAAAAGCGAATATCCTCCTGATGTGCAGGAGCCATGCACATGGTCAATTGGGTCCAGTACTGAGGCTTATTCTTGGCCAAAGGCGTAGCATCAACTCCTCTCAATGGAATAGGATACTGCAAGGGCTCCAAGAAAAAACCACAGCGCCTAGCAAACTCCAAGTCCATCAAATTCAGGGCAGCGCCTGAATCCACAAATGCCATAACAGAATAGGATGACATAGAGCAAATCAGAGTAACGGACAAAAGAAATTTCGACTGAACTGTACCAATGGTGGCAGACCTAGCGAAACGCTTAGTGCGCTTAGGACAATCGGAGATAGCATGAGTGGAATCACCACAGTAGAAACACAGCCCATTCCGATGTCTGTGTTCTTGCCGTTCAGCTCTGGTCAAAGTCCTATCACATTGCATAGGCTCAGGTCTATGCTCAGATAATACCGCCAAATGGTGCACAGCTTTACGCTCACGCAAGCGTCGATCGATCTGAATGGCCAAAGACATAGACTCATTCAGACCAGCAGGCATGGGAAATCCCACCATGACATCCTTAAGGGCTTCAGAGAGACCCTTTCTGAAAATTTCTGCCAGGGCACATTCATTCCACTGAGTGAGTACAGACCACTTCCTAAACTTCTGACAATATATCTCTACCTCATCCTGACCCTGACACAGAGCCAGCAAAATTTTCGCTGCCTGATCCACTGAATTTGGTTCATCATAAAGCAATCCGAGCGCCAGAAAAAACGCATCAACATCACGCAATGCCGGATCTCCTGGTGCAAGGGAAAATGCCCAGTCTTGAGGGTCGCCACGTAACAAAGATATAATGATTTTCACTTGTTGAACAGGGTCACCTGAGGAGCGAGGTTTCAAAGCAAGAAACAATTTACAATTATTTTTGAAATTCAGAAACTTAGATCTATCCCCAAAAAACAAATCAGGAATTGGAATCCTAGGCTCTAACATCGGATTCTGAACCACAGAATCTTGAATGTTTTGTACCCTTGCAGTGAGATTATTCATACAAGAGGACAGACCTTGAATGTCCATATCTACACCTGTATCCTGATCCACCCAGAGGTAAAGGGGAAAAGAGAGACAAAACACACTGCAAAGAAAAAAAAATGGTCTCAGAACTTCTCTTATCCCTCTATTGAGATGCATTAATACTTTGGGCCACCTGTACTGTTATGACCTGGTGGTAAGGACAATAATGGACCTGGTGGTTAAGAGCACACGGAATGACCTGATAGTTACAAATAATATAGGACGAGCTCTGAGACGTGGGAACTCTGCTGACCGCAATCCCTAATCCTATCACACACACTAGAAATAGCCGTGGATTGCTCCTAACGCTCCCTATGCAACTCGTTACAGCCTAAGGAACTAGCTAGCCCTGAAGATAGAAAAATTAAGCCTACCTTGCCTCAGAGAAATTTCCCAAAGGAAAAGGCAGCCCCCACATATAATGACTGTGAGTAAAGATGAAAATACAAACACAGAGATGAAATAGATTTAGCAAAGTGAGGCCCGACTTACTGAACAGACTGAGGATAGGAAAGGTAACTTTGCGGTCAGCACAAAAAACTACAAAAAGACCACGCAGAGGGCGCAAAAGACCCTCCGCACCGACTCACGGTGCGGAGGCGCTCCCTCTGCGTCCCAGAGCTTCCAGCAAGCAAGACAAAAATCAAAATAGCAAGCTGGACATAAAAATAGCAAACAAAGAAAAAACAAGCAGGAACTTAGCTTCTGCTGGGAAGACAGGTCACAAGAACGATCCAGGAGTGAACTAGACCAATACTGGAACATTGACAGGTGGCATGGAGCAATGATCTAAGTGGAGTTAAATAGAGCAGCCAGCTAACGAATTAACTTCGTCACCTGTGGAAGGAAACTCAGAAGCCGCAGCCCCACTCACAACCAACAGAGGAAGCCCATGGACAGAACCAGCCGAAGTACCATTCATGACCACAGGAGGGAGCTTGACAACAGAATTCACAACAGGAAGCCTTTGCAGGTGTTTTTTGTTAAATATTCTAACGCAACAAGACAGTCAATGACAAACGTAAGTCTATAGATGTACAAATGGAAATGGCAGGGGCATGTGCAAAGTTCAGAATGCATTGTGCAGAGCCTAGCTAAAATATTTAATCTGATTTGGTACGGCTGCGCTCTAAGGGTTCATTCAGACATCCTTTTTCGGGTGCTATCTGTGGTTTTTGCTGATAGCACTCGTACCTGCAATAGTGTACAGGGTCATTCACATGTCGCGGACTGGATGGTCTGTGGACAATCGCAGAGACGTGTCCAATTTTGATCAAAGCGTTGAATCAAAATCAACAATGCAAGCCTAAGAGTCCAATTTTCATGGACTATCAGTAAGGAGAAGGTGGAGAAACTTTTTTATCCACATGCATGGAAAAACTGATGACACTCGGACCACACTCTGCTCAAACTCTGATCAAAGCAACCGGTCCATTTTTCTTGGACATGGAAAATACTGACATCTTCATGAACCCTAAGAGAGAATACTTGAGCAAGAAATGTTAGACCATTGGGTGACCAAGCTAACATTTATCTGGTGGACACTGTCTCAAAATAGACATAGATATTCTGATTAAGATAACTTACCCGTTTTCTGTTTTTTCTTTCCTTTTTATTCTTATAAGCAATAAAATGGATAAAGGTGAAGATTCTGAAGGCACAAAAGGATTTTCCTCAGTATTGACTAGCCAAGCATACATTGCAATTAATAAAACTTTAGTAGTAAAATATTTCATCTAGTTTAAAGCGAGTCTGTCACCCCCTCCAGCCGTTAGAAACTAAAAGAGCCACCTTGTGCAGCAGTAATGCTGTATTCTGACAAAGTGGCTCTTTTAGTTATTGGTGCAGTCAAAGCAGAAATAAAGCATTTTATAATTTTGCAAAAATACCTGTCTTTAGTCCCGGAGGCCGGTCTTAACCCCCCTGCTGCACACGCCACACTGCCGTCACTCAAGGCTTCTTCGGCACCGAGCACCACCCCTTCCGCGCTGTTTTCCAGTCAAATCCGGTGCCTGCGCTGTTTTGTTCTGCCTGGGGCAGGCGCAGTGAGCGCTGCCCGTCTGACCTCAGATGCAGTCTCGCAGACTGCGTCTGTGCGGCCGCCCTGCTTGTGAATCCCAGCTCCACACTGTGAATAAAGCATAACACACTGCGGGGCTGGGATTCACAAGGTGTGTGGCTGCACAGGCGCAGTCTGCGAGACTGCATCTGAGGTCAGACGGGCAGCGCTCACTGCGCCTGCCCCAGGCAGAACAAAACAGCGCAGGCGCCGGATTTGACTTGAAAACAGCGCGGAGGGGGTGGCGCCCGACGCCGAAGAAGCCATGAGTGACGGCAGTGTGGCGTGTGCAGCAGGGGGTTTAGACCTGCCTCCGGGACTAAAGACAGGTATTTTTGCGAAGTTATAAAACGCTTTATTTCTGCTTTGATTGCACCAATAACTAAATGTGCCACCTTGTCAGAATACAGCATTACTGCTGCACAAGGTGGCTCTTTTAGTTTCTAATGGCTGGAGGGGGTGACAGAGTCGCTTTAAAGTTGACTTATTCGGTGGCCATAATGTAAATATCTGGACATTTAGCTTTTTTCACATTTTACAGTTTAGCCCAAATTAAAACATTTCAACCACAAATGGGGCATTCTTTCATTTGGGAGATTCAACCTCTTTTTGTCAAAGCCAATTTTTTGTTTTTTTGCGCCTTAACTTTTTCCTAACCTTCCAAGAACCATAACTTATTTAATGTTTGAATGATGCAGCCATGTGATAACGTGTTTTCCTTGTGGAACTAGTTGTAGTTTTGAATTACATAATTCACTTTATCATATACTGCACAGAAAAATTTGAATAAAAAAATTAAGTGGTATGATATTGTGAAGGTTATTCACAATATCATAAGGTCAGTAAGGTTAAAGCAATATCAAACTTATATAGTTTTTTTTTATATTTTACTGGATTGTGTCCTCAGTTTCTAAAACTCATAACTCATTTATTTGTCGATAGAGCCATATGAAGGATTGCAATAAAAGCTGTCTCTACAATATTGCACAGATTCACACCCAATAATTGAGTTACCCATATTGGGAAGATGGTGGAACAAATCTGTCAGTAGCTTTGACAAACTGTATTGGGGCGCTGGGCTATACACTGACAGGCTTCATACTCAGACCATGTAGGTTTGTCATAAGTCTCCTGTTTATTGTTTCTTATGCACAACCCACTGTTGGTTACACTTCAACAATGCACTTTAAAGGGTTTCTCTGGTCTAAAATGAAAAGTCTGCAGTCACTCTGTGTGACTGCAGACCTGTGAATCCTCCCAGAGCATGCAATGTGTGTTGGGAGGACTCACTGTTGTATACCTTGGAAACAGCTGCCAAGTATGTAATATACATACTCCCGTCCAGAATAGGTCGTCCACTAGACGGCTGTGCCCAAAACACCGGGCGTGGCCTTGCTCTATACACTTGTGCCCATGAGTTCTGTCCGGGAATATGCATATCACATACGTACCACATACGATACACTTTGTTCCTGGGGTAGATACCGGTGAATCCTTGCAGCGCACAGAGGTTTGCGATCACGCAAAGTGACTGAAAACTTTTCATTTTAGACTGACAACACCTTTAATATAATTATACTACTTTACTGATACTTCATTATAATATAAAATGCCATGTAGCCCCCCGTGTCTGCTATTTCTTAGGCCCATAGTAAAAACAATAACCCCTTTAAGAATTTTAAACCCTTTGTTGAAAGCTAAATTTACTGCATACTGTAAATAAAATGAGCAATGGAGATGACAATAGTGGATCATTTTCCCGGTGATAAAACAGTTATTTTTTCAAAACTACAGCAAGCAGCAGAGTAATGCTGCTCTTACGTTAGGTGCCAAAAACCTGGTGACGCATTCCCTTTAAATAATGCAATCAAATAGTTTATGCTTAGCATTTTTACCTGTGGTACAAAAGAGCACTGAACTGTAATAACAGCAAAATAGCAAACGAAAGTAGGAACATGAATCCAATGGGATCCACATACAGTTTTTCAGTGCTTGAATGGCTGCCATTCACATAAACCTTAGGCAGAACAATATGCACAGATGAGCCTATGATTTGCAGAAAAAATGTTGCAACAATCCACAGCAAGTTGATCATAAAGATGACGAATGTGACCTGTTGGTGTTCAGAAAATAAAAGAATGTAAACATCAAATCTGTAGTTATAGATGTTTTTCAATACATTAACCTCTTACAGACATCTTGTGTACATTTACGCCAGCTTTTAGTCTCCTATGGAGGCTATTGAAGCATGGCAAAAGTAAAATAAAAATGTTTTTAAAAATATTCAAAATAAAAGCAATAAAAATAAAATCAAACATACACATATTTGGTATCACCGTGTTCAGAATCGCCCGATCTATCAATAAAAAAAAGTATTAACCTGATCGATAAACTGCGTAGCAAGAAAAGAAGTAAAAAAGCCAAAATTACATTTTTTCAGTCGCCGCGACATTGCAATAAAATTCAATAACGAGCGATCAAAAGATTTTATCTGCACCAAAATGGTATCATTAAAACGGCAGCTTAGCACGCAAAAATTTAGCCCTTACCCAACCCCAGATCACGAAAAATGAAGACGATACAGATATTGGAAAATGGCACAATTATTTTTTTTTTTTAACAAAGTTTGGATTTTTTTTTACCACTTAGATATAAAAGAAAAGGGAATGAACAGCACCAAGGCAACATGCACTCTTGGACAACAAAAGTCCAGGACCCGTTGAAGCGCACACCGAGCGAAATGGCCGTCGTCCACCTTCCTCTTCCCCGTATCCCTATGAACACCTGCCGCACCCATGGATTTTGTTTTTGAAGCCTGTTATGGTTTAATACAGACTACGACTTCACTGCAAAGGGTGAGTGACGCATTTTCTTTAATTTTAGATATAAAAGAACCTAGACATATTTGGTGTCTGTGAACTCGTAATGACCTGGGGAATCACAATGGCAGATTAGTTTTAGCATTTAGTGAACCTTGTAAAAAAAAGCCAAACAAAAAACTAGTATGGGATTGCAATTTTTTTTTGCAATTTCACAGCACTTGGAATTTTTTTTCCCGATTTCTAGTACATGACATGGTAAAACCAATGGTGTTGTTCAAAAGAACAACTCGTTCTGAAAAAAACAAGCCCTCACATGCCCATATTGACAGAAAAATATAAAAGTTATGGCTCTGGGAAGAAGGGGAGCGAAAAATGAAAACGCAAAACCGAAAAAAGCCCCGGGGTAACGGCGTTAACATACTTATACTTGTCAAGGAAGCAGCTATTAGCAGTCACTTACTTTATTTCTCAAAGACTTTAATTCACTCTGAATCATAGCTTGCTTCTTTTCATCCTCGTTGAAGGGCTTCAGGTGTTGCTGGATAACTCCTTCCCAGAATGGTTCTTCCTCCTACAAAGATCATACGATTGTTCATTGTATTGCTATTTACCAATATTACATAGAGTTGTTTGTGTTTTGATTGCACATCAGCGTGTAACTGGATAAAGCACACCTCCATCACAGAGATTTTTCTTCCACCTATTCATACGTTACAACTTAGCTGTATCAATTACTCACTAAGACCTCGAACACAGTGTCAGTGTGCAAGCTTAACTGCAGTTCCAATCAAATTCCCCCTTGCAATATAGGAACCATGTTGATCTCAATTGCTAGAATAAAGGAGCTACATCACTCTATGGAAATTCATAACTCTTTGTGCTCTTTCTTTGTACAGTTCAGCCCCATTCTGCAACTTAGCTTCATTTATAAGGCTAAGATGCCATTCCCAGCACAGCACCTTGTGATCAGTTGGCATCATGCCAGGAGGACCCTCACAATGGTATAGCTTTGTAACAGACCTAGACCAGTGTTACTTCATGCAGTTCAGTTACCTGCAACAAGTGAAATAAATATTGAACACATCACCAATTTTCTCAGTAAATATATTATTAGGTGCTATTGACATGAAATTCTTACCACAGATGTCGGTAGCAACCCAACCAATCCACTCAGGCAAAGAAATCAATCCATAGATGGCCATACATTAAGTTATGTAATAATGAGAAGTGACACTGGAGAGAAGAAAAAAGCATTGAACACACTTGCTGAAATGTATTTAATACTTCATACAAAAGCCTTTGTTGGTGATGACAACTTCAAGATGCTTAGTGTATGGAGAAACTAGTCGCATGCATTGCTCAGGTGTGATTTTGGCCCATTTTTCTACACAAACACACTGCAAATCCTGATGGTTCCATCATCTCCTTTTACAGATGCTGAGCTTTATTTCCTTACATAAATTTTCTACTGGATTCAGGTCAGGTGATTGGCCGAACCATTCTAGCAGCTTTATTTCCTTTTTCTGAAACCAATTGAGAGTTTCCTTGGCTGTATGTTTGGGATCATTGTTTTGCTGAAATGTCCACCCTCATTTCATCTTCATCAACCTGGTAGATGGCAGCAGATTTTTACCAAGAATGTCTCAGTACATTTGTCCATTCATCCTTCCTTCAATATGATGTTTGCCAATGCCATATGGTGAAAAACAGCCCATCACCATGATGTTCCCACCTCCAAACTAAACTGTTAGTATGATATTTTGGAGGTGATATGCAAAGTCTTTGTGCATAGCATCCAAAGATTTCAATTTTGGTCTCATCTGACCAGACTATATTCTCCCAGTATTTCACAGGCTTGTCCGAATATTGTTGAGCAAATTATAAATGCTCTTGAACATGGTTTTTGCTCAGTAATTGAGTATTGCATGGTCGCATACAGGCTATGAAGTTTGAGTGCATTACTTATTGTTTTCTTTGAAACAATTGTACCTGCTGATTACAGATCTTTTAGTAACAGTCCATAGGAGGTGATTCTCTTCACACCTATGTCTGAAATCGTTTGGGGAGCACCTGGTTGTGGCCGGTTCATGGTGAAATGATGTTCTTTCCACTTCCGAATTATGGCCCCAACAGTGCTCAGTGGAACCGTTCGTAATTTAGAAATTCTTCGGTAACCAATACCATCAGTAGATTTTGCAACAATATTGTTTTGATGGTCAGGAGACAGCTCACTTTTTTATCTATCATGAGCAGATTTTATTTTTCACTAAATTGCAGGATTGTTTTCTAATTACTGATAGATTTCAACTGGTACAATGACTTTCCATGTCTTTTTTTCTTTATTCATGTCTTCAATTCTTTTTCCTTGTGCCATTTCTCATTACTACACATAACTTAATGTGACACTGAGCCACTTCTCACATACAAGCCATGAATCAAGGAAATCAAGGAGTCTGAGGTCAGGAGCCGGGAGGGTATATAATAAGCAGAGGAAGAGACAAAAGCGCAGTCAAATCACAGTCCAGAGTCAGAATTCCAAGGTCAGAGTGCATCAAGGCAAGAGTGGTAGTACAAAAGAGTAGTATGACTGATTCAGAGCACAAAGCCAGAGAACACACCACACTGAGCTGAAAGCTATGACTGTCCGCTATCAGGGACTGACAGCTTAGTAAAATAGCTGGATGATCACTAAGAATAGGGAATACCTGAAGAAAGCTCAACACCTTCCAGTCTGAGATTGGACTGCTGAGCCAGTATCCAAGAAAAGTACGTCTGGCCGCACCCTACAACAGTACCGTCTCTATGGACATCAGGGCGCACATCCTCACCAGGGGGTCCATCCCAGAAAACGAATCCAAATATAGAAACAAAAAAGAGGACAGCGCCACACCAGGAAGTGAAAAAAGCAGCTCACATTTAATTCTGCCTTCTGCGGCAACGTTTCGGTCGTAAGACCTTTGTCAAGCACAGTACAGCAGCAATCCAACCACCATTATAAACCCTTAAACACACCCATTAATTAGCTAACAGCCAATAGGGATCATATGACAAAATAGAAAAAACATACACCAATGTAAACCACATAAACACAGGTAAAAACAAGGATACATAAACAGTAATCACTACATATCTACATCTAACACAGCCTAGTCACCCCTGATCGCTTTTATTCATATGGTAACACTCATAATGCAGCATAGCGTTCCCAGCACCTGCAATGTAAACAAACCACATCCTCCTATCCGGGCGGTGCATCTATCGTTGTCATAGCACCGCAGGTCTGCCCATGGGACACGCCGTCCAATCCGGACACAGTGTAGGTCCCATGTGACCGCAACCTACCCAGCAGGCAACGCCGCCCAATACACAGACCCACAGGTGCTGTTCCAACCGCACAGATTCCCGGAGAGAGGTCCACCCACACATGTCAGAGCCCACCTCCCTGTGTACAACGCCGTGGATCCTTAATCAACAGGAGATATATGGCACAGTGCCAATCCCAGCACGAGTCCAGTGTCATTATAGCAACTGCGCATGTCCCAGGCGTAGATACGCCCATAGATATCCGGGCTCAGCGTTCCATCATGCATAAATAACAAAGTCCTCCAAAACTCCAGTGCGCATGTCCCAATTCCGATGTTTAACATCCTCTTATGCGCATGTTCACAGACAATCTTTGTAGCGCTTGTCACAGAAGATTACAAGGATATATCTCTTTATTCCAAGTCCATAGCGCACAAAACATAATACATCCGGGCAGTATAGGTGAATATGTTGTACATTCCTTATGATACTTCAATATATAGTAGGATAAAGCTCCTTATATTTGCCATGTAGAACCTATAAAATAAATTCTAGATACACTATACAAACAGCAATATCAATCATACATACATAGTGGCATAACTCTACATTCAATAAGGGCCACTTTCCATAAAAGTACTAGTAAGGGAATATAAATACATATATATACCATATGTCATGAAACTTTAATTATAATTTGTGCCGTCATCAAAAGAGTGAAACAACAGAAAGCTGAACTCCAGTGATGAAGGCACCTAACAATTATTATAAAGGCATGTTATGCATATCTACAATAAAATACCCATCAAACCCACTATACCGTGCTACACGAAAAAGAATTTCAGGGAACCAGATATAATGGAATAATACATCTAACTATTCATATATCAAAACAAAAAAAGGAAAAAAGAAAAAAGAAAAAACACTATAATGTGGTTAAAAGCAATACACTGACGAGAAATTTACAATGGATCCACATCACACTAGAGGAGACAACTTTGCTGGTATTCAATATTAAGTCCCCTAGGGGAAAGTGTGTCAAGCTCAAAAATCCACTTGAGCTCCTTTTTCTTCAAAAGAGAGATACGATCACCACCCCGCCTAAACACAGGAACATCATCAATTATTCTATACCTCAACTGATTGACTGAATGTCCAAATTCATGAAAATGCTTAGGTACCGGAAGCTCAGTGCGATTAGTTCTAATAGTACTCTTGTGTTTACTAATTCTAGCTTTGACCTCCATCGTGGTTTCACCCACATAATAGAGGCCACTTGGGCAGCTAAGGACATAGACCACAAAACTACTCTTACACGTGTATCGTTTACGTATCTCGTATTTCTTTCCAGTATGGGGATGATAGAAATAAGCCCCCTTAAGCATGTTGTTACAACATGCACAACCGAGACAAGGGAAATTACCCATGCTCGGACGACTAAGAGTAGTTTGTAGGTCCCTCCTAGCACTGCCCACATCCGATACCACCAACTCATCCCTCAAATTTTTATTCCTTCTGTAGGAGAACAGGGGAGGTTGTTGAAACTCATTAACATGGGCATGACCTCTACCAAGTAGTGGCCAATGCCTCCGTATGACTGCCGAAATCTGATTACTCATACTATTGTATGCTGTTACAAACGGAATCCTCTTATTGGATTCCGCAGTCACCCTAGGGGTAAGAAGCACATCACGATCTATGGACAAAGCTCTCATTTTAAACCTATCCAAATCAGCCTTAGGGTAACCTCTTTTAAGAAATTTCTGACACATTTCGTTGAGTCTCTCATCAATAAGAGTATCACTGGAGACAACTCTTCTAACTCTCAGCAATTGGCTCCATGGCAGAGACTCCACCATACGGCGTGGATGTTCGCTAGAAAAGTGCAACAGATTATTTCTGTCCGTATGTTTAATGAACAGATCAGTATGTAAGAGGCCATCCATCTTGTACACACAAGTGTCTAAAAATTGCATTTTAGTCTGGGAGCAATCCATAGTGAACCCCAACCCAGGATGTATATTATTAAGATACAGATGGAATGCCTCAAGCTCACTCCGATCCCCATCCCATGCCAGGAAGATGTCATCGATGTAGCGCCGCCAGCCCCTGACATGGCCCCAGAAAGATGAACCGTACACATGTTCGCCCTCCAGGACAGCCATATAGATGTTTGCATAAGTGGCGGCCACATTGGACCCCATGGCTGTCCCGCGGCGCTGCAAATAGAACTCATCCCCAAAGAGAAAGAAATTCCTCCCAAGGATGAATTCCAGCAGCGCCAGGGCAAACCGTGCACAATCCGGAGCCATATCGGAGCCGGCAAGTGGCTCTCTCCGGGAATCTGTGCGGTTGGAACAGCACCTGTGGGTCTGTGTATTGGGCGGCGTTGCCTGCTGGGAAGGTTGCGGTCACATGGGACCTACACTGTGTCCGGATTGGACGGCGTGTCCCATGGGCAGACCTGCGGTGCTATGACAACGATAGATGCACCGCCCGGATAGGAGGATGTGGTTTGTTTACATTGCAGGTGCTGGGAACGCTATGCTGCATTATGAGTGTTACCATATGAATAAAAGCGATCAGGGGTGACTAGGCTGTGTTAGATGTAGATATGTAGTGATTACTGTTTATGTATCCTTGTTTTTACCTGTGTTTATGTGGTTTACATTGGTGTATGTTTTTTCTATTTTGTCATATGATCCCTATTGGCTGTTAGCTAATTAATGGGTGTGTTTAAGGGTTTATAATGGTGGTTGGATTGCTGCTGTACTGTGCTTGACAAAGGTCTTACGACCGAAACGTTGCCGCAGAAGGCAGAATTAAATGTGAGCTGCTTTTTTCACTTCCTGGTGTGGCGCTGTCCTCTTTTTTGTTTCTATATTTGGACTGCTGAGCCGTCAAACAAAATATTCAGCACATCCCTGCACGAGATCGGATGACTGAGCGGTCAATCAAAATACCAACAGCTCAGCACGCCCCTGCACAAGACTGGATGACTAAGCAGTCAGTCACTACACCCAAGACACACTGAGTGGTGGACTCGTGACATTTATGGTTTGATTTCTTTGCCTGCATGGATAGGATGGGTTGTTGCCGACATCTGGAGAGAATTTCATGTCAATAACACCTTTACAAATATATTTACTTAGAAAACTTGTGATGTGTTCAATACTCATTTCACCCACTAAATAAAACAAGTATGCTTTTTAAGGCTAGTGATCCTGATTGGAAACTATCATATTCTCGTTATTAACCTCTTCATGACCTATGACATAAAAGTTCATCACTAATACTTTGAATTTTTTACTAAACTTTGAATTTTTTTGCCATTTCCCAGTACATGATATAGTAAAATCAATGGTGTAGTTCAAAAGTACAACTCAGTCTGCAAAAAACAAGCCCTCACATGGCCATATTGACGGAAAAATAAAAAAGATATGGCTCTGGGAAGAAAGTGAACAAAAAACAGAAACACAAAAACAGAAAGACCCAAGGTAGTGAAGGGATTAAGCAGCCAAAAGTAAACAGAAGTCGACCATCACTCACCTCTTCAAGTTTTTCTTCTTTTAATTTAGAGTAGCTTGCTTTCAGCTGCAACTGTGAGATCCAATCTGACCACAGAGAAGAATTGACAGAACACTTAGTAATTAGAAAAGGATACACAAAATGCACCTAAATGCATAAGTGAAAAAAACATCTCCTTAGCACTCTGAGTCCTCAACATTGATATTTCAACCTTATGGAAATGACAGGATTGAGATAATTGTTAATAATAAGAAAATGATGAAAAAATTAAAGCAACATTTTACAAACCATCTAGATTTTTTCAGTTTCTTGTATAATCATTACTTGCTGAATTGCATAAATTTTCACACATTGGTTGTTATCTAGTGGTGAGCGAACGTGCTCGGATAACGTGTCAACCGAGCATGCTCTGGTGTTATCTGAGTATCTCGGGCCTGTGGGTGCATGTTTTGCTGCTGTTAGACAGCTGCAGCACATGCCGGGATTGTGTAACAAACAGGCAATCTCCTAACAGCCACAAATCATGTATGACACCCCAGGTTCCTGCTTGTCACAGGGGCATTGATTTCCTTACAGGGAGAGTGATGTCACGCTTGGAAGCGAGAAAGGATCTCTTATCAGGTAACCACAAACATGCAACGTGTTCATACTCCAGGCCAGAAGGGGGAGCTCTGATCCAGTTTGTGGGGGGGTCTCCCTGTCAGGATATAGGAAGAAGTTCTGATTACTTCAACTACACATACAGAGCTCTCAGATGCAGCTTTCTGTGCCTGCCAGCAAAAGGCTGGAATTCTAAACCCCTCATTTCCCCCTCCTTCAAGAATTTTTATGACTTCGAGCTGCAAAAGCAGGTCTCCTTAAACCCCTGATCCCGTCCGACCTGATACTGGCTAAAACTGGTACAGAAAGCATGAAATTCTATTACTCTTTTAAGGTTATGTATATTGGCACCGATCAGGGCTAGAGATATACGGATTATATATTACGGATGTCCATCGAGAGATCTATAGCTCACGGAAATCGCTAGGAGCTAAACCCAAGGAGTGCAAGGAGCGGGTTTCTCCATAAGTGGGTCATGTAACTACGCCGAGTTTACACTTAAAAGAATCCCCCCGACGGGGTGCACATGCTGATCACTGTGGCTTTCGTATACGAGGTTCATACAGCGAGATATGTGTAAAAATGACATTTCATAACTCTAAGAAAGGGGAGGATTCAGCCCCTGAATGAGGTCACCACAGAGGGAGTGCCTTGGTTTTAGGCTGGGAGATAACTGAGTGGGACATCAGTCTTCTAGTGTCTTTTGTCCATGGTCTAGCTGCTATACAGATGTGTGATATGCATCTTGATGTGTTAACCATCCCCCACAGCACATGGTTTACCATGAGATGAAATGACGTAACGAAATGTAAGTGTTCTTTTCAACTTTAATCCCATTTTATTTGTAATTGTACTGTACATACGATACTTGTCTTCTTTATAATATCTTTATATGCTTCTGTAAACTGCCTACTTTTTTGGAGTAAAATATAAAATTACTAGCTGTGGCTCTCCTTGCTCTATAACTTATGGTCACATCCTCTGAAGTGAATTACGCTACTAAACTGGGTTGGCTCTGGAGCTGTTAATAATTAAGAAATCGGAGCTGGAGGCAGCGGAATTTGTCCTGTGCATTTGGGAGCCTTTGTAGCGACTTGTGGTTTTGATAATTTTTGTTCCCGCCTGAGTGGGAGCAGTTATAACGCCCTCGTTGCAGTGTGCCATTAGCCAGTACAAAGTAAGACAGCCTTTCTGGTGACTAATTATCCTAGGCGCAGTGCCCTGTCTGACCTGAGAGTAAGGGGGCGCCAGAGAGCTGCATGTTCCAAACCGTAACTGGGAAATGGGATATAGATAAATCCCCTTCAGAAAGAATCAGGGGCAACCAAACAACCCCGGTCCATGACAAATTGGTCTGAGTGGAGGGGATAATAAAGATATCCTCCCCGTGAACCTCCTCTATATATATTCTGGTCTGGAGGGAAAGTGAGTCTGTTTGTCAGAGAGACAGAGAAGAGAGCAGTCAGACAGTGAAAGTCAGAAGGACTGAAGGGGCCGTGCAGCCACGAGAGGTGCTGTAGCTGCTGGAAAGCGATAGAATGGAAAGCAGAACAAGCTGTAGAGAGCGTGGAGGGGAAATGGAGCGCAGGAGAGTGAAGAGCTGGGGAGTTAGCTGCAACTGAGCTACCTCCCTACTGAGAGCAGATACCGGTAGCCGGAAGACTGAGGTTGTGAAGCACTCCACAGCTCACAGCAGAAACTGACAGGACAGCTGGATTACAAGTCACCTGTCCACCATTGAAACCTGAGGACACAGCAGAGTATAGAGCCCGGGTCATAATAGAGACCCTGTAAAAAGGCTCGAGCTACCTGTTGTACTGGTAGTGTCCTACCTGTAAGGAGGACAGAGAGAATATGTCAGGACCTTTTGAGAGGACTAAGGCAGCAAGGGACTACGCCACAGCGCTAGAAGGAAGGCTTCTAACCCCACCTGGTAAAGGGGACTCCCAACTCACTTCCAAGCTGGCCAGACCACAACTGCATCTGTGATCTGGTACCCTGGACTGTGGCTGCCTGTAAACCAGTAAACCAGGTAAAGAGACTGCAAACCTGTGTCCTCCATTTCTTATTACACCATCCTTATCCACCACACCGGGAACCCAGCTTCACCTGTGGGAAGCTATACCGTCTTATCTGCCATATCATCACCTCAACAGACCCTTTAGTAGCGTCGGTCACCTCTGACCGAATACCACAGATGGCGTCATGAACACAAACTTTATTTCACAAACCCCTTTTAAAGACCGTCCCTTTTACTTCGGTGGCCAGGGCCACGGACCGGGTTTCTGTCGCCGTGACACATCCCTTTAAGTAGCGGACCCAGTACCGAGTACCCCACAGCCCTGGCGGGCATTCCAACTTGGAGTCACGAACACCACAGCCCTGGCGGGCATTCCAACTTGGCGTCATGAACAGGATGGATCGACCCATTGAAATGGGTTTTGTGCGTCTAAGAGACTGTGTTTTGGTGAGAAACCATGGAACTGCTAAATTTCCACCAAAACTGCTGCCATTACTGCAGAATGTGGCATGCAGGAGGAGAATGGCGTGCTGTCGTGGGCGGCACGACGAAAACAATGGCCGCCCCTCACCAATACTACTAAGTGAGAGATGTATGTCATGAACTAGAGAAGTTCGCCTCCTAGTCTGGGATGGCGGGAAGAAGAAGAGAAAGAACCGCCCACGAAGACGGGCGGGGTGGAATGAAACCACGGGAAACCAGTCCAAGGAGGAAGTGCCTTGAAAGCAGCATGGCGGATGGAGGTGAGCGAGCACCGGATTGTGGGATGGAGCAGGAGGACTCCCTCAGCCGGAGTTTGCAAGAACTGTACCCCTCACCGAAGCTGGATCTGAACCTTCTGTGGAGAAAAGCGGAAGAACTTCCCCAGCAACTCGTGCAGATGCAGCTGGAGGCTGTGGCCGGTTGGAAGGAGGCCTTCATTGAGAGCCTTACCAGACGTCTGCCAGCATCTTTGTGCGGTCCGGAGTTGAAAAGAAGATCCGGTGCTCCAGAAGAAAAGGTAAGGGGTATGACCCTGACCCCGGTGGCGGAAGGCCTGACAGCTAGACCCGAGTCACCCCCACCACTGTATGCACCTGACCAGGGTTTTGGTGAAATGTCTCCGTACACCGAGGGTACCCCGGCCTCAAGTTCTGCTGCAACCCCAGCACCAGATAACACCCTGGTGGGCCCCCTACTGACCGCACTGACTCTAGGAGGAGTACACCATTAGCTACACTGGGACCGGGGGGACAGCAGCTTGGGTCAGATGACAGCCCCGCTAATTCCATACTGTGGGCCCCAGGTTAACTATACTGAACCCATGGTGTTTGAAGAGGGACCAGCAGGGGAAGACATGATAGCACTCAAAGGAGAAATTCCCATTATTACATGGCAGGAGCACTGCAGATGTCGGGAAGAGCAGTAGAGAGAGAAACCACAATCTATGGCCCGACAAGCAGCATTTGAGGAGAAAAATTTAGAGGCAAAGGCCCAAACACACAAAATCCCTTGGGCACAAACGGGACCACTGCAACAGGGAGAGGTAGTGGTCTTCAACCAGAGGAGAGGCTTGGGCTTCATAAAAGAGACTGGTATGATCAATGAAATCTTTGTTAACCAGAAGGATCTGGAATCCCAATTAATGGAGGGACACCCGGACAGGGACCTGAACCCCAGTGACAGAGTGACTTATACCCGCCATATCGGCGACAAAGGGTGGTACGCTCTGGACTGCAGAAGATGTGTACCAATCTCAGTCCCTGTAAGAGGAGTAGCAGATCAGGCCAGTAAATAGATGCCACCAGTCCACCCAGACACCAGTGGTGGAACCAGCCAGTAGGCCTTGGTATGCTGTACCAGTGGAGCGATATGATCCTGAGTTTTCCCGGTCAAGGAGTAGCAAGCGTATGGAGCAACCTTGGCAAAGGAAATAGACAGTTCCTGAATGTTCTAATGACTGCTGAACATTGTAGTTGTTCAAGTTTGAAAATTTGTTTAACCTGGCTTAACCTGGTTTCTGTTTAAAAAGTTCATTTGTTTAAAGACACTGAGGCCATGGACAGTGAGTGGTCCACAAACTTTCCATTGTATGTAGTTGGCACCTCTTTAGGTGCTTTCACATATGGCCAAAGAAGATACTGTTCATTGTTTTGCACTAAAAAGTTGTTTTGATTTAAAGGGACCTGAAGAAAAACTGTCTGGTGTGGCCAAAGACAAGGTCAAGATGTTACGTCTTGTTGCCCGCCCAAGCCTACATTGGAGTTTATGACGGGTCCCCCGCATCGTTGCTGCTGTTATCGTGTTGAAAGATTTGAATAATGTTTGCACCTTTAAATGCACTACCACAGAAAAAAAATGTTGAATCTGTTGCACCTTATGAAAGAGATAATTTAATATTGTTGAGAAGTGAGCTGGTATTGTATTGGTATTGCATTTTATATGCCAGTTAGTTATGCACCAGTGATAGTGAATATTGCAGAGAGAGTTTTGTATATTTGTAGAAGAACTAAAGAAGTGCTACCAAATATAGTATTCTCGTCATGGGTAATCGTCCTTAACTAGTTATTATTTCCTATTTAAAGTCATAGATAGCTCCGTTTTTGAAAAGAAAGTTATATTTTCATATTTTACACTCTGTATTAAAGTTAGGTAACGTTTAAAAATTAATTACCCCCCATAAAGGGAAGCCTAAGTTTAACCTGTTTACATGCATTTCAAACATTTTTGTATGTTTTTGTTTGACCTGTTATTGTTGTTTTTCTTTTCCCAGTCCGGGTGTACTGGATTTAATGGGGTGGAGTGTAACACCCCAGGTTCACAGCAGAAAACCGGCAGGACAGCTGGATTGCAAGTCACCTGTCCACCATTGAAACCTGAGGACACAGTAAAGCATAGAGCCTGGGTTATGATAGAGACCCTGTAAAAAGGCTTGCGCTACCGTCGTACGGGTAGTGTCCTATCTGCAAGGAAGACAGAGAGAATACATGAGGATCTTGGGAGAAGCCTAAGGCAGAAAAGGACTACACCACAGCGCAAGAAGGAAGGCTTCTAACCCCATCTGGTTAAGGGGACTCCCAACTCACTTCCAAGCCGGCCAGACCACACCTGCATCCGTGATCTGGTACCCTGGACTGTAGCTGCCTGAATTCATCAGTAAACTAGGTAAAGAGACTGCAAACCTGTGTCCTCTGTTTCTTACTACACCATCCTTATCCACCACACAGGGAGCCCTGGGGACCCAGCTTCACCTGTCGGAAGTTATACCATCTTAGCTGCCATAACATCACCCCAGCGGACCCCTTTAAGCAGTGTCGGTCATCTCTGGCTGAATACCACAGATGGCGTCACGAACACAAACTTTATTTCACAAACTCCTTTAAAGACCGTCCCTTTTACTTGAGCACCCAGGACCATGGACCGGGTCACCACCACCATGACACATCTCTTTAAGTACCGGCCCAGTACCGAGTACCCCACGGCCCTGGCGGGCGTTCCACATGCAGCTGCGGGGACTCAAACATGTTATTTGAGCACACCCGAGATACTCGGATAACACCTGGGCATGCTCAGATGAGCACGTTCGCTCATCACTACTGCTATCAATGTGGTTATTAAAGGTAGCCTGAGGAATGTTCTGTCACCCTGAATGCACTCGAGCAAATCATCAAGATGCGTTGCTCGCAGCTACCTTTTCAATTGCTGATCGATGACATTCAAGAAGCTGCACATTTAGAACACATAAGCTGCTCATAGTATCACAAGCAACATGTGGTCTGGTATTATCATCATCTTTGGAAAAAAAAATAGCTGGACTGTAAATGAACCTGGAATGAAGGCTAGAGGGGTCCCAATACTGTACATTATGATAAACCACACCATAATCCCTGAAGTAGGATTGGTGTGACTTCCCTCATGAAGGACTCTTCATGGTATTGTCCATATAGTCTCCAGACCTTTTCCTTGAGTATAATTGCATCTAAGACAAAAGTGTGACTCATTATTGAAACAGATAGCTCTCCATTTCAGTCATTATTGCTGTCCTGCTTTGCACAATGACAATCTTTGAGAGCAGTGGAGTGAGATCAATTGGATCACCTATAGTTTGACATCTGGCTCTTGGCCCAGTGTTGTGCAAATGCCTGCTGATGGTTTGAGTAGACACTGTGATGTGACATCCAATTTCACTTGCAGTACAAAATGGATTGATCATGAAATAAGTGGTACAGTTTGTCTAAAGTGCTCAGAGACATTTTTCAATGGCAACATGAGTAACCTGTGTCACCTAAACATCCTACTATAGCATGACATACCATTACATAAACACATCATAAATCGTGAGCAGTCGGCAAGGGATCTTGCTGACATGCCTACTCCAGTGCTTTAAGCATCTCAAAACCTTGTTCAGACAACCGTTAATGACCTGAGCATGCTCATTTTGAGAATTATAAGTGCGTGTATTTCTGCAAATAGCACTGATACTCGATTCTAAATAAATCAAGAAGTTTTTAATATGTTTCCATTTTTCATAATTTGCATATAGCTAACATGTCTATCCATCCTGTGATTTCCATCATTACAGGGGTTATCTGAAACTATTTTTTTACTATGAGCCTAAGAGATAACAGAAAAGTAGTTGCTATTACTTGCCTGCTGTGTCGGCACCAATTTTTGCTGGTACAGAGGGGTCATAGACCACTCCTGCCAGGGATTAATCAGCTACCACTGATGTCACATAGAGAGAGCAGCGGCTTCTCTTTCGCTCTGCCCTGTTTATGTGAAGTGGCATGACAACTGGAAGCTACACCCCACTGACAGAGCAGCCTGGAAGATGAGGAGTTGCTCTGTTGACATGAAACAGCCGAATTGCTGGCAGGAGCAGTTGGTGAGTGCTCTGAGCTGGCAACGGGTAAAAAAGCTTTTAGGCCCATAGTTAAATAGAAAATGTCTCGGACAACCTTGTCAATATTATTGAGCCACTCTGGGGTGATCTTAAACGTGCAGTTCATGCTAGACAGCCCAGGAATTTACAGGAACTGGAGGCTTTTTGCCAAGAAGAGTTGGCAGCTTTACTATCTGGCAAAATAAACAACCTCATCCACAACTACCACAAAAAACTTCAAGCTGTCATTGATGTTAAAGGGGGCAATACACAGTAATAACAAATGGGGTATGTAAAATTTTCATTAGGGTTATTTGGATGTTTTGGGTTGACATTATGATTTAACCCCTTCATGACCGGAGTTTTCTTCGGTTTTGTGTTAACTTTTTAATTTTTCCGTCAATATGGCCATGTGAGGGCTTGTTTTTAGCGGGACTAGTTGTACTTGTGAATGACACCATTGGTTTTACAATGTCGTGTACTAGAAAGTGGGAAAAAAATCCAAGTGTGGTGTAATTGCAAATAAAAGCGCAATCCCACACTTATTTTTTGTTTGGCTTTTTTACTAAGTTCACTAAATGCTAAAACTGACCTGCTTATATGAGTCTCCAGGTCATTATGAATTAATAGACACCAAACATGTCTAGTTTCTTTTTTATCTAAGTGGTGAAAAAAAATTCCAAACTTTGTTTAAAAAAAAAGCGCCATTTTCTGATACCCGTAGCGTCTCCATTTTTTCGTGATCTCGGGATGGGTGAGGGCTTATTTTTTGTTTACTGAGCTGACATTTTTAATTATACAATTTTGGTGCAGACACGATCTTTTGATCGCCCACTATTGCATTTTAATGCAATGTCGCGGCGACCAAAAAAACCTAATTTTGGCGCTTTGACCTTTTTTCTCACTACGCCGTTTAGTGATCAGGTTAATCCTTTTTTTATTAATAGATCGGGTGATTCTGAATGTGGTGAAGCCAAATATGTGTATGTTTGATTTATTTTTATTGTTGCAGTATATTTTGAATGGGGCGAAAGGAGGTGATTTGAACTTTTATATTTTTTTAAAAACATTTTTTTTTTACTTTTGGCATGCTTCAATAGTCTCCATGGGAGACTAGAAGCTGCCACAACCCAATTGACTCTGATTCCATAGAAGCGATGATCAGATCGCCTCTATATAGCAGATTTACTTGCTACGAGCGCCGACCATCGGGTGACGCTCACAGCAAGCTGGCACTGACAACCATAGAGGTCTCCAGGAGGCACAGTATGTGAAGGGAGATATGTGTCACTGCGCATACTGCGGTCAGTGATGTAAAACCAGAGTGTTTTTTTCCTCCAGTGCTGAGAGGGTTAATAGGAACCTATGTAATGGGCTCTGTTTATTTTGCTGAACCCTGCAAAGGTTTATGCTATCTATAATAAGCAGGTTAACTACTACTAGAACTGTTCCTGTGTCTACATTGTGAAGCAGCTAAGTGTGTCAACCCCTTACACAGTATACAGGAAATATACAATGATCACCAGTGACATTATACACAGGAGCTCTGTATATAGCATATAGTGCACAGGTAATACAGTGATCACTAGTGACATTATGCCCTGGTGCTCTGTCTATAGTGTCAGTGTACAGGTAATACACAGTGATCACCAGTAACACTATACACAGGAACTCTGTATATAGTGTATAGTGTAGAGGTAATACAGTGATCACCAGTGACATTATACACCAGAGCTCTGTCTATAGTATACAGTGTATATTGATGCGAGTTTCTCGCATTGCACTTGCAAGTGTGACCCTGGCCTAACAGGACTTCTCCTCCCGCAAACTGAAAACAGTATCCTCAAAAATAATATCCTTTAATTTGCCCCAACAGTAATAATATCCCACATTCTAGACTCCATATGTCCTCCTATTTTACCTCATGTCTCTCCATACTTTCCCCATGTCTCTTCATATTGCTCCCATAGTCATCAATAATAATAATAATAGTATAATGAACCCCCTAGTCATATATAGCAGTATAATACACCCCCAGAGTAGTATAATGTACCCCATAGTCATATATAGTATAATGCACCCCCATAGTATTATAATGCACCCACAGTCATATATAGTATAATGCCGCCCCATACCAGTATAATACACCCCCATATTATTATAAAGCAGCCCCATAGTAGTAAAATGCAGCCCCTTAGCAGTATAATGCAGCCCCATAGCAGTATAATGCAGCCCCATAGTAGTATAATGCACCCCATTATAGTATAATGCACCCCCATAGCGGTATAATGCACCCACATAGTGTTATAATGCACCCCCATAGCGGTATAATGCACCCCCATAGCGGTATAATGCACCCCCATGGTGGTATAATGCACCCTCATAGTAGTATTATGCACCCCATAGTCATATATAGTATAATGCACCCCTATAGTATAATGCACCCCCTTGTTATATATAGTATAGTGCACCCCCATAGTAGTATAATGCAGCCCCATAGCAGTATAATACAGCCCCATAGTTGTATAATGCACTCTCAAAGTAGTGTAATGCACCCCCTTGTCATATATAGTATAATGCACCCCCATAGTATAATGAACCCCCTTGTCATACATAGTATAATGCACCCACATAGTATAATGCACTCCAAAGTAGTATAATGCACACCATAGTACAGTGCACCCCCATTGTATATTACACCCCTTCATCGTATTTATTATAATACACCCCTATATTAAAATGCATCCCCATAGTATAATGCACCCCCTTGTCATATATAGAATAATGCACCCCATAGCAGTTTAATGTGCCCCATACTGCGGTTTCACAAAAAAAAAAGTTTCTTCTTACCTGGCCGAGGTCCAGCGGTGTCCTCCCCTACCATTCAGCTGAGGTGCGCCTCGTTGTTCCGGTGTATTACAGTGACGTCATACGTTGGCAATGTGCGTGCTGACATCAGGTGCCAGCTTGTGATTGACTGGTGTCTGTTAACTGTTGCCGTTAACTGTCTGAGAACGCACAATCAGTTACTGAAGCCACTGGGGCCCGGTGAGCAGAAGACAGGTGTGACAAACATGCAAAAGAATAGAAAATCAGGAAGGGAGCAAACACTTTTTCACACAGCTGTATTTTTAATTAACAACTGGCTCTATAATAAAATAATATTAGAAAAAAAGATCCAAGAATAAATACAGACCCCACAATATATATATATATATATATATATATATATATATATATATATATATATATATATATATATATATATATATATACAGCTCTGGCAAAAAAATAAGAGACCACTGCAAAATGTTCAGTTTGTCTGATTTTTCTCTTTATAGGTATATTTTTGAGTAAAATGTAACTTTTTCATTTATTCTATAAACTTCTGACAACATGTCTCCGAAGTTCCAAGCAATAAATTTCGTATTTTATTCTGAAAAGGAGAAGTGGTCAAATTATAAAAAAAACAACAGTGCTTTCAGACCTCAAACAATGCAAATAAAACAAGTTAATAATCATTTAGAAACAACAATACTAATGTTTTAACTCAGGAAGAGTTCAGAAATCAATATTTTGTGGAATAACCATGATGTTTAATCACAGCTTTCATGCGTCTTGGCATGCTTTCCACCAGTCTTTCACACTGCTCCTGGCGCAAACATTTAAGCAGTTCTTCTTTGTTTGATGGCTTGTGACTATCCATCATCCTCTTGATTACATTCCAGAGGTTTTCAATAGGGTTCAGGTCTGGAGATTGGGCTGCCCATGACAGGGTTTTGATGAGGTGGTCTCTTAATTTTTGCCAGAGGTGTATAAACCACGCTGAATGAACATAAACCTAAAATGCAGACCTTGGATCAGACCTTATAATAAATAGACCCTTAAAATAATTGCAGACCATAGACCAGTCCCCCTAAATAAATACAAATTAAATTAAAAACAACCAAGACAAGCCCTCAAAATATGTACAATTTGCCTAAATTAATACAGACTCCAGGTATCTTTCCGGAAAAGTAGTTTCAACTCATTATATATTGCAATTCAAGAAAAAACTGCAACAAAAATGCAATGTGCAATAAATCTCTGCCGGTGCTACCATCTTTGTTTTGACGTAGCACACTCTGTGGTAGCTCACTCTTGTCCGTGCTTGCCTTAAAGACTATTCATTTACTTTTTTATGCAGTGGTACAATGGAAATAAAGCTTATTATTATCACTACTTATGCAGCTTACAATGCAGACTTACCTTCCTCATGTGTTACTTGGTTTTCTTTAATTTCACATTCATTTTCATAAAGTTCCCTGCAGACAAGAAAAAAGATATATAGATAATGTAATAGCCTAACCAAGCTTTAATTTGAGATAATTACTCTTTGTTTTTGTTTTTTTGCTCTAATAAAGTGAATCTCAACATAAAGACGATGTCCTCTACTGGACAACCCCTTCTTATCAGCTCCACTGCCCATCATAAAATAAAAAAAACTGCACAGGAGACATTCCTAAAATCACAGTATTGCGGTAATATGCAGTTTTTTTAATTTCATGATGGACAGTGAAATTGTAAAGGAGTTGTTCAGTATTGGACAACTTCTTTAAGGAGTTTGAGCATTGTGATATCATAAAAAATACCTACACTATATCTACAACCATAATCCCCCTCCATGCCCATAGCCAATCTAGGTCATGAGGCAAGGTACCCACAATTTAATTTGCCAAACCTGTCATCAATGTTTTGCCTCATTCAGACATTTGTGAATTACATACAGTATGTGTTCTATACACATTTTCCATGGATAGAATTAATTATAGTCCATGTGGTTGTTCACATGTCCGTGGCTTCTTGTGGATTGAGTGGTCCACAAAAAAAATGGAGACATGTCTGATTTTTATCCATGTGACAGATCCAAAATAGTCATACAAGCCTCACCAACATCGGTGCTTCTACAACCCTCAACCTATTGTCTCCATCCCCACCATCCTCTAGAATGTAAGCCTGCAAGGGCAGGGTCCTCGCCTCTCTGCATCAGTCTGTAATTGTTAGTTTGCTTACTGTAAGTGATATCTATAATTTGTATGTAACCCCTTCTCATGTACAGCACCATGAAATCAATGGTGCTATATAAATAAATAATAATAATAATACAAGTCTATGGGTCCTTAAAAATCACTGACAGAAGACATTGTCGTCTGTGTGCTGTCCGTTATGGAGATTGTAAGAGATTGGAGAAGGTTTTTTTTATTTTTCCATATGTGAAAATCGCAGATGAAAGACTGATGAAAATAAGATCCAAAACATTAAACAAAATTGTCCCTTTTTTTGCGTAACGAAATATCACTGATGTCTGAATGAGACCTGTTATCTGCAGAAAAAGTAAGACTTGATAACTATAACTATTCATTCCATTCTCCTGTATAACTTGTAGGTAATATTTGTCACTGGGGTTAGTCACATGTTACTATGTTCATATTCCTGCCTAGAAAAGGTATGATTCGAAACACATCAAGATCCTTCAGATCCAGTATATCAGACTGAGTTTTTCCTAGAATTCAATAACTGTAATGGAAAAGTCGTTATATGAAGCGAATAATCACTAAGGACAAAACACTGTATTCGTTATTATTGCAGTTGAGCCTCTTTGACTAATTGTTGGTGTTTTTTGCCTGTTTTTCATTTGTGCTTAATTGTTTTAATTATCTGCAAATTTTTTAAGTCTACTTTATTAGCTATTTTAGCTACTTTTATTGCACTATCAAATTACACAGAGCTTTACAGACATCATAATTTTATATACAGGGTGATTCATTCGCTACTTTGCTGAAAAATTGCTGTAACTTCTAAAAAATGTTGTTGACCATGCTGAAATTTGCACTGTACATACTTTGGTTCATGAGAAGTGGTCTCGCCAACTTGTTGCCCTGCCGGACATCTCCACTGCGAGATAGATTTGCCTTTCTGTGCATCAGTAGTTTATCGTGGTACTTGCATTTCATTCCTGCCGAATTCCTTATTTATTTGTTAACAATGTACAGATACAGTTTGGAGGAGCGTGTTTTCTTTGTGAAAACATATTAAAAAACTGAGTTCTTAAGATGTGCCAAAGTGAGTTTCTAAAGAATTTTTAAGATCAAAATCCTCTATTCATACCGTGTATTCTGTCAGTAGTGATTACCGGTAAGTCGGAACTTAACGGAATATTACTTGGTAGGCATGATGGAGGATTTCTGAAAATGTCTGAGAAAAAAAATTCAAGATGTGAAACTGCGACTTTTGGCATCTCCATGTAAATCGTTGCTCAGGATTTCCTAGTAGACAGGCATGTCGTATTCCGCATGTCAATGAGCGACCAAGAAAGGTCATGTTCACCCTTAGAAAGTCAATGTTGTTCAGGAATTGAAAGGGTCCGATCAAGAGAAAAGAATTCATGATTGCTGAATTTTTTTCTTTGGGGCCATGTGTACAGTAATGAGCCATGAACATTACAGGTACTCCCTGAGAACATAGAGTTGCAAATTCTGGCTTTGACCCCAGACATCCTCTGCAATACATTCAACAATATGGAACGGTGTGTGCAGGCGTGCTTGGATGCGAATGGTGAACATTTTCAACATGTGCTTTAAAACTTCAGTTTCTCATGAACCAAGGTATGCACAGTCCAAATTTCAGTACGATAGATAGGCTTTTTTAGAAGTTACAGTAACTTTTTGGGGTAAAATAGTGAGTGAATCAATTTGTATATTCACCTGTTTTTTATATGTTCACCCTTGTCAAAATGTTTTTGCACAAATTTTGTGACAATTTGTTGCACATGCAACTTTTCGAGTCTAAACATAAGACGAAAAAATATGTAGACAAAAATAAAGAGCATTTTTACATATTGAGCAGAAGTCATTAATCACATGCAGTTTGAAGAGTTTCTCGCAATAATAAGGTATTGCATACAAAAAAGCAAAAAAAGAAAAGTGAATTCACTGAAACTGCAAAAGATGAATTGGGCCCTAAATGCATGCGGCTTTTTTGCATTGCTGTATTATCTGAAATGTTGCTACTAGGGTTGAGCGAAACTGATCGGACAAATTCAAAAATCGCCGACTTTCGGCACAGTCAGGTTTCATGAAACCCGACCCGATCCTGTGGGATCAGCCATGAGGTTGGCGATCAGCACGCAAAAGTCGCGTTTCGTATTACGCTTTCAGCGCCATTTTTCAGCCAATGAAGGAGGACGCAGAGTGTGGGCAGCGTGATGACATAGGTCTCGGTCCCCACCATCTTATAGAAGGGCATGACAGTGATTGGCTTGCTTTCTGCGTCGTCACAGGGGCTATAAAGGGGCGTGCACGTCGGCCACCATCCTACTTCTGCCGATCTTAGCATAGGGAGAGGTTGCTGCAGCTTCATCAGAAGAAGGGATATAGTTAGGGAGGGAAGATTAACCCCCAAACTGCTTGTGCTGTAGCGATTTCCACTGTCCAACACCACCATTTTTTTGCAGGGACAATGGAGGCTATATTTTTGTGCATTAGCTCTGTAGCTTATTAGGCAGCCTTATAAGGCTACCTGGTAGCTGCATTGCTGTTTGCACGCCGCTGTGCAAACCAACTGCTTTTTTAAAAGCAAAAATCCTGTTGCTCCTTTCTGCACAGCTATCTTGTTTATTTGTCCACACTTTTGTGTGCAGCAGTCCTTTTTATTGCTGCCATACTTTTCCTGAGATCATTGCAGGGAGATTGAAATTGTACTACAGCCCTTGTATTTTTTCATATACAGTGGGGCAAAAAAGTATTTAGTCAGTCAGCAATAGTGCAAGTTCCACCACTTAAAAAGATGAGAGGCGTCTGTAATTTACATCATAGGTAGACCTCAACTATGGGAGACAAACTGAGAAAAAAAAATCCAGAAAATCACATTGTCTGTTTTTTTAACAATTTATTTGCATATTATGGTGGAAAATAAGTATTTGGTCAGAAACAAACAATCAAGATTTCTGGCTCTCACAGACCTATAACTTCTTCTTTAAGAGTCTCCTCTTTCCTCCACTCATTACCTGTAATAATGGCACCTGTTTAAACTTGTTATCAGTATAAAAAGACACCTGTGCACACCCTCAAACAGTCTGACTCCAAACTCCACTATGGTGAAGACCAAAGAGCTGTCAAAGGACACCAGAAACAAAATTGTAGCCCTGCACCAGGCTGGGAAGACTGAATCTGCAATAGCCAACCAGCTTGGAGTGAAGAAATCAACAGTGGGAGCAATAATTAGAAAATGGAAGACATACAAGACCACTGATAATCTCCCTCGATCTGGGGCTCCACGCAAAATCCCACCCCGTGGGGTCAGAATGATCACAAGAACGGTGAGCAAAAATCCCAGAACCACGCGGGGGGACCTAGTGAATGAACTGCAGAGAGCTGGGACCAATGTAACAAGGCCTACCATAAGTAACACACTACGCCACCATGGACTCAGATCCTGCAGTGCCAGACGTGTCCCACTTCTTAAGCCAGTACATGTCCGGGCCCGTCTGAAGTTTGCTAGAGAGCATTTGGATGATCCAGAGGAGTTTTGGGAAAATGTCCTATGGTCTGATGAAACCAAACTGGAACTGTTTGGTAGAAACACAACTTGTCGTGTTTGGAGGAAAAAGAATACTGAGTTGCATCCATCAAACACCATACCTACTGTAAAGCATGTTGGTGGAAACATCATGCTTTGGGGCTGTTTCTCTGCAAAGGGGCCAGGACGACTGATCCGGGTACATGAAAGAATGAATGGGGCCATGTATCATGAGATTTTGAGTGCAAACCTCCTTCCATCAGCAAGGGCATTGAAGATGAAACGTGGCTGGGTCTTTCAACATGACAATGATCCAAAGCACACCGCCAGAGCAACGAAGGAGTGGCTTCGTAAGAAGCATTTCAAGGTCCTGGAGTGGCCTAGCCAGTCTCCAGATCTCAACCCTATAGAAAACCTTTGCAGGGAGTTGAAAGTCCGTGTTGCCAAGCGAAAAGCCAAACACATCACTGCTCTAGAGGAGATCTGCATGGAGGAATGGGCCAACATACCAACAACAGTGTGTGGCAACCTTGTGAAGACTTACAGAAAACGTTTGACCTCTGTCATTGCCAACAAAGGATATATTACCAAGTATTGAGATGAAATTTTGTTTCTGACCAAATACTTATTGTCCACCATAATATGCAAATAAAATGTTAAAAAAACAGACAATGTGATTTTCTGGATTTTTTTTTCTCAGTTTGTCTCCCATAGTTGAGGTCTACCTATGATGTAAATTACAGACGCCTCTCATCTTTTTAAGTGGTGGAACTTGCACTATTGCTGACTGACTAAATACTTTTTTGCCCCACTGTATCTTCCAGCCACTTTCTGCCACTTACATTGTGTTGTTTTATACACTGGGCCTGAGTTTTGGTTCAGTCTCCCCCCAAAAAAGTGAGATTCAAATTCTCACAAAGTGGATATACTGCAGTCCTGTTAGTTTGTCGTATGTCAGCCAGCCACTTTCTGCCATTTAGATTGCGTTGTTTTATACACTGGGCCTGAGTTTTGGTTCAGTCTCCCCCCCAAAAAAATGGAGATTCAAATTCTCACAAAGTGGATATACTGCAGTCCTGTTAGTTTGTCGTATGTCAGCCAGCCACTTTCTGCCACTTAGATTGCATTGTTTTATACACTGGGCCTGAGTTTTGGTTCAGTCTCCCCCCAAAAAAGTGAGATTCAAATTCTCACAAAGTGGATATACTGCAGTCCTGTTAGTGTGTCGTATGTCAGCCAGCCACTTTCTGCCACTTAGATTGCGTTGTTATATACACTGGGCCTGAGTTTTGGTTCAGTCTCCCCCCCAAAAAAAAAGGGATATTTAAATTCTCAACAAGTTTATATACACCTTCTACCTTGTTTTATAGTACCATATAACGGTTATTATTTTGGTTAGATTTTCACAAAAAATGAGGAAGTCTG
Source organism: Ranitomeya imitator (assembly GCF_032444005.1). Lineage (NCBI taxonomy): Eukaryota > Metazoa > Chordata > Amphibia > Anura > Dendrobatidae > Ranitomeya > Ranitomeya imitator. Next base: position 200,808,945 of record NC_091286.1, read on the forward strand.
GTGGAAGAGCCTGTGGGCGGTGGTTGCCAGCTGGTACTGATGGTGGTGGTGCATCTGGTGGTAGTGGCAAAAGCACAATAGCACCTAAGGCTAGAGGTGTTGAGCCAGCGTGCGAGTGCCGATTGCCTGGACAGGTGGGTGGGCCCACTCTTGGGCGACGGCACTGGCACAGGGTCCCTCATAGTACAATGAAGTGTCTCTGATGGTGGTGGTGCACAACCAACGTCAGACACACCGTCGTAATATGAGGGGCCCTGTGCCAGTACCGCCGCCCATGAGAGAGTGTTCCCCCCAGCTCGAACAGTGCTCTACCACTTGCAATACTTACCTCTCCCTGCTCCACCACTGTGTAGTCTGTGCTGTTAAATCCTTCAATGGCACTGCCAATACAAATTTGTTGAAATGATAGATGATAGTTAAAATATACAGGGGCCCTGGCCTCCATTTAGACCAGTTAATACTTTGCGCCTACTACCACTGTCTGCTACTCAGCAGAGGAACCCACCCCTGTACCTAGCTATGCCACCTGTTTAGTCCTGTTACCAATTTTGAACTGCATTTAGCCTACTTTATTATTTGGGCCTACTAACTGTGTCTGCCACTCATTACAGTTGTCCTCCACTGAACAAAGCAATGTCGCCTGTTTAGTCCTGTTAACAATTTTGAACTGCATTTAGCCTACTTTATTATTTGGGCCTACTAACTGTGTCTGCCACTCATTACAGTTGTCCTCCACTGAACAAAACAATGCCGCCTGTTTAGTCATGTTACCAATTTTGAACTGCCTTTAGCCTACTTTATTATTTGGGCCTACTAACTGTGTCTGCCACTCATTATAGTTGTCCTCCACTGAACAAAGCAGTGCCGCCTGTTTAGTCCTGTTACCAATTTTGAACTGCATTTAGCCTACTTAATTATTTGGACATATATCTGTGTTTCCTCCTCATCCTGCCCATTGCCTGGCCACTGCTAGATGAGTCTGCTGGTACATTGACCCAGACCACTACATTCCCCTTGCACTCTACACAGCCAGAATCTAACCCTGCTGAAAGGCAGGTTTCCCTTCCCGCATACTATACCACCTTACACGGGGGCAAAGAGGAAGGTGCAGATGAAAGTGCAGGTTCCTTCATCAGGTGGGGGGCATACTCGTTGACGACGTCACTGGCACAGGGCCTCTCATAGTACGCAAAAGTGTCTCTGCCAGTGGGAGGCGCCACCCGCCGTCAAACACACTGCCGTACTATGAGGGGCTCTGTGCCAGTGCCAATGAGTGGGCCCCCCCTGCTTGCTCTGGATCACAGCACTTGCAAAGTTGAAATACTTACCTCTCCCTGCTCCATCGCCATGACGTATTCCGCGTTTTCTGGGCCCTACCCCCCCACAACTTCAGCCAAATGACTCCCAGTTTTCAATGCCTAACTATTATTATAAAGTAAATTAAGATTGACAAGCTTAAGTAATAAGAATTGATGTTTTTGGCATTAAAATGGGCACTGTAGGTGTTTTCCTGTCCTCCACTCACTGCCGACTTTGACTCCCCACTGACTTGCATTGGGTTTCGTGTTTTAGTCGGCCCCCGACTTTTTGCAATAATCGACCGATTTCACCCGACCCGACTTTTGACAAAGTCGGGTTTCGCGAAACCCGACTCGATCCAAAAAAAGTAAATGTCGCTCAACTCTAGTTGCTACTTCTCAAACAGGGCAATGCTGGTAAAAGATATGTATTGGCTCTAAGTTGGAGTTTTATGTAAGTTTTATGTAAGATCACATTCTCAATATCATAGTTTTTAATCTAGTGATGGAAATATTAAACACGATTAAGATGTCTTCTGCTTCACGTTACCTTTTTGCATCCATGTTATCAATTTGATCTTCTATTATATCTGATTTTTTTTCTTGGTCATCACATTTTGAGTCATAGACCTGTACATCGATATGCCAACAGAGGCATTTACAGTTTTTTTGGCATTTGACTTTTTTTGTTTTTTGTTTCGTTTTTTCTTTAGGTGCCACTGTCTCTCGAGTTCCCCAGGACACTATGTGCATATTAACTAATGAATATATTGTTAGTAGAAGATAACCACTTGGAACACATATAATGTATAAAAGTCCATATATCAGTAGAAAGAACTCCTGAGGGTGAAGTAAGGCTGTTATGACATATATTATGCCCATGGAGATGAGAAATAGGCCCGTGGGTGTCATGAAGGTTTGTTGCTTGATTATGTCAGCTACAAAAAAAAGAGAATTAATTTTTCAAAAATGAAAGGACATGGGCAAATATTAGGCAATATGTGAATACAAAAAAACAACTGTGACCCCACTCTGCCCTCCACCTTGACAGCATAACATGGTGCTCGCTGCCTTCCCTGCAGTAATGACACTACATCCATCATTCATGTAACCCCTGTAGTCAATCACTGGTCTTGGTGGTCACGTGCTGTACATGCAAATGTAACTACTGAAGTCAGCGATTGACCACAATGGTCACATGATTGATGGACATGATTTCAATGTCAGGGACCATCAAGGCACCTGTGCTATGCTGTGCAGTGTGTTAAATAGCTAACTCTTATCTTATATTTATATGTATTTTAAACTAGTAGATAGCCCGTCCAAGGGTGGTGACAGTAACAGAAAATGCACCCACTTAAGTATACCCACTTAAGGGCAGAGTTCTTGTCCTAGAACAGTGACTGCAATCTATAAATATAAAAATCCATGCTCATGAAAACTACTTTGAGAAATTAGGAATAATAGTTGTAATGCAAAGGTATCAGCTATTTCAAATACACAAAATACCCAAGATAAACCAATGTAGAAGTCCCCAATAACAGGAGCCGCTCTCTGTTACACTGCTGAGTCCCGGGAACAGTGCAGCGCGATTGAATGACTTTGGCCTTCTTTTACACTCTTCACCCGAGCGCTTTGATATATCAGCTAAACGCATCCATTGGGCCCAGGAGCCACTGATCCGAGAGGTACGCATCCTCCACCTACCCATTCTTGTACAGCATTGCAATGTGGAAGCTGCATGGAGCAAGGGGCGGTGTGTACAGAAGCCGGTGACCACCATCCCACACTGGCTTGGTACCACCCATATTACAGTGTATGCCCCTGTACAGCACTTCAGATATATTAGATTGTGTTATTTTATGATATAAGTTCATGTCTCGTACACACTGATTAGGGTCAATTACGTAGGTACTTTTGTATGTAACCATAGGCAAAAATCATTAGGATGAGTCTAATCAATATATTGTAAATCTTTCATAAAGAATTTTGACTTACGGTATATTTGTTTTTTACTTTCAGAAAAATAAAAAAACAGATTTTACTTTAAAGTAAATACCAACAAATGTATGTCTGCATACATCGGTTATTTTTTTATGGTTGTGGTGATCAGTGACATTTTTTTCAGCATACTTCAAATATAGCATTTTTTCAGCCATTTTGCCAATGGATTTTCTATATGAGTCTACAGATAAAAAGAAAAGTATTTGTGCAAAATGAAAATTAATAAAAAACACAACACCACAATTTTCCACCCTCGGCCTGGCAAACTAGCTTGTCCAATCATTATAAATACATATCCAAGTGTGAAATTGGATCCAGTAATAAAAAAACGGATCTATTGCAAATGGAAGAAATGGATGACTGAATACTGGATTCGTTTTCATAGACTTCAATGTTAAAAAAACGGATCCAGTTGAGATCAGTGATTTAAAAGAGGACTAAAAAGTTGTGTCTACAATTTTTTCACCAACAGATTGCTGCTCGATCATTCTAACTAAGAACTAAAAATCTAAAAACACAAACACCTGAACATTTGATCCAAGTGGGGGCTACCAAAACAAAGAGCACAGAAATCAAAATGACATCCAGTGGCCAGGATGCTAATATGTAAAAGCAACAAACATATTTTTCAGATTATAAGATGCACCCTAAATTTTGAGGAGACAAATAGGATTTTTTTCCATAAAATGGTGGCGATTTTTATATTCCATGGGTCTTATTGCTTACTGGGGTACATGTATCACAGCTCCCGGGAAATACTGCTGTGGGAAACGCTGCACACAGCAGCAAGGGAGCTGACCAAAGCGCCGGGCTACTAACTAGGTAAAAACAGGACCTGATCCATGTGACAGAGTGGGAGGTAATGGGGCAGAGCCAGACATCAAGGAACAGAGAAAGGATAAACACAAGAGAGTAGTCGAACAAGCTAAGATCGGAGCCAGGAGATCACGAAGTACCAAAGGGGTGAGACAAGGGATTGTCAGAAGTGAAGCCAGAGGTCAGAAATCCAGAAGAACAAGCAAACAGAGTAACGCACGGAGAGCAAGGAAAACAATTGCAAACCAGGCAATACTCCAGGGGTCAGGCACACATACTAGAACAGAAAGTATAGCTGAGAGCGAATACTAGTCTGGAGTGATTATAAATACCCCTCCCAGATCGAAAGAGAGGCCAGCAAAAATAACCCTGAGAAAACAGGACATTAACCATGTCCCAACCATGAAATGGTGGCTGCGGTGAAGCGTGGTCCCAGAGTCACTGCTGGAGGAAGCAGGAGTGGGGTGATGCTGCAGGCCACAGGCTGGGATGAGGGGGTGTTCCGATGTGTGGCGCAGTGCTGTGGGTGTCCGGTGCTGTAGGGGTGTCCAGCGCTGCTGCGGGTAGTCGATGCTGCTGCAGGGATGTCCGGTGCTGCTGCAGGTGTCTCCGGTGCTGCGGGGGGCTCTGCCGACATTTTGTGAAATGCCAAAGCCCCCACAGTTCCATGATTTCCTATGCGGTGGACTCCGGGAAAATGGCTGCCGGGGTGGCGCATGCGCAGATGGAGATCTCATCACCAAGATTTCAGGAGTTGAGATCTCAGTGCTGAGACACCCGCAGCAGCGCCGGACACCCCCTCATCCCAGCCTGCAGCCTGCAGCAATGGTACTGGTAAGGAATATCTGCATTATAAGATGCACCCCCATTTCCCCCAAAAATTTGGGGCGAAAAGTGTGTCTTATAATCTGAAAAATACAGTAATTAAAATAATAAACCTGAAATTAAAATGAACCAGAAAACTTCTAGCACTGCTCCTCATCAGCATCCAAAATGAGCCAAAATATCCTGATACCCTAATTAAATCTAAACATCTTTGAGACATTACAAGGCAAAGCTGCCCATTATCAGACCTTGGGCAAAGTTATGTTCTTTGCAGACCTCAATGCACATATAAGGAGAGAAAAAGAGTTTCTGACCACTAATAGATATCTGCATATTTGCAGAGACTGACTGTCATAGCTTAGTACAAATGATGAGAAATAGTTACCAAAGTACCATCAGCTTCTGAACTTATGTAGAAATCTTGCACTCCACATTATTAATGGCTGCACGAAGGGAGACTCTTTATGATGGCATGCAATAAAAAATCTCAAGTGGATATCGACCCAGATCACAACCAACTGCTTCTACAAATGAAACCCACAACAAAACCATCCACACAAAAGCCACAGCAAAGTTGACTAATGAGCCTGCTACCACGGTGCATGAGAAACTGAAAAGGAGTAAATTTAGCAGTAAAAGTCCTAAATAATATATTGTCCAAAAATTTCTGATCTTAAAAAAGGCAGCTAGAGGCCAAAAAAAAGGAATGTAAGGCCATAAGCCTTACTCCAAACCTGTCTCCATGTGGATTCACTAATATTTTGCTGATACTTGCATATTTAAATAAGTACTCACCATCTTTTATGGCATCCATAACATGAAGGGTTTTTATATATTTATGCTATTAGTACCTGCAACCCGACTCTACTCCACTTATGCTACTTATTTACACTTGATTTATGTCCTCTTTGATTCTTTCAACATGATTCAGGTTTACTTTTTGATTCATATCCTTTTTTTAACATCTTATAATTTATATTAAAATGTATTTTCTATTTTAATACTATAAAGTATATCTCGAGTGGTGATTTTTGGATACTTTGTATCCTTTTTTTGGCTGCATCGATTAGTTATTTGCCCAACTACTAATTTGCTTATAATGTGATTACCTATTGTATATCTTTAACCCCTATATTAATTTTGATATGTTTTTGGATACTTCTTTTGGTCATCCTAAGAAGGAAGAAGGAAAGTTACATCTTCACCAAACTCAACCAACTCAAAGATGCCCTCAAAGACAACTCCTTATGGGAATTGTGGAATAATGTGGGCAGAAATTTTAAGTAAAGCAATCTTTATATCCAAAATGGCAATAAGTGTCTTCAGTACTTCAATGACCTCTACAAAGACATCCAAAATGAAGGACATAGCCAAGAATGAAGCAGATAATGACAAAACTGAAAGCAGAGGAGGAAAATCTCAAAAATATCAAAAACCCTTTAGCTATACCAAGAACACTGCAAGAAGCAACAGAGCAGCCTCGTTGTAATCCCACCAGAAATGAAGGCTGCAATGGCTAAACTGTTTAACATTGTGTTGAGTGTTGGCTACTTCCCTTATACCTGGAGCCAAGGCCTCATCACAATCATTCAGAAGAATAATCGAATAAGACGATGGTCAGTTTTCTCACCCACTACAACATGTTTAGCAAAAGCCAAGCTGGAATCTTGTCAAACAATAGCATCACACTGACCACTATACTCTGCACAGCCTCATTCAGAACTGTGTCCACAACACAAAGCATGTAAAGATTAAAGCCTGTTTTGTGGACTTTAAAGGGAACCTGTCACCTGAATTTTGCGAGACCAGTTTTCGGTCATATGGGCGGAGTTTTTGGGTGTTTGATTCACCCTTTCCTTACCCGCTGGCTGCATGCTGGCCGCAATATTGGATTGAAGTTCATTCTCTGTCCTCCGTAGTACACGCCAGCTCCATAAAGGCACTACTCATCAATCGGAACAAAACCAACATAATAACAGTGTTTCAGAAACATGTCAAAATGGCTCCCTTCATTTGTGCCAAAAACATGCCCAGTTACAGGAATAGACAAAAACTCAGTTGAAGCTAGAAATTCATCACTCAGGGCACTTCAAACAAGTTATCAAGATACTAAAAAACAAAGCATGCAGAAACATGTATTCCATCTGGAGAATACTCTACCATCTAAAGCCACAAGTGAGGGTCAAGCTAAAATCTTTGATTCCATCATTGTCCCAATCATCCTGTGTAGCCGAGATGTCTGGGGTCTTTACATATACCCACTCTTTTACATATCCATCAATGTACCTCTACTAGTGCCTGTCGAGCTGAGAGAGGCAGATTCCACTTAAACCTAAAAGTCCAGATGAGGGCTTTCTCATTTCCCATGTGTAATAGCAGTCCGAGCTATTATCACCCTAAATCCCCATTACACATACAGTAGGTGGTCCAGGCAAACCAGGTGCCCCAGAACAGCTCACCTAAACCCATCCTGACCAAAACTCCAACCTGAGTTGCCTGATAAAAGACAGAATTAGGAAGATGATAGACGAAGAAGAAGATAGGTAGATTGGTGACTGGAGAAACAATATAACCAACTCAAAGAAACTGACCATATATCAAAGTCTACAGAAAAATTACAAACCAGTCTCATATCTGGAGACTCTCCTAAACCCAAAGACCATGAGATCCCAAGCTGATGCAGACTCTGTGACTGCATTCTGGCCATTGAATCCAGCCACCAAAGACAGACTGCAACCTGGAGGCTGTGGACGATGAGACCCACTTTCTGCTACACTGCAACAAATACTCAGCAATGAGGCACACTCGCTTTAGAAGACTCTGATCTCTTCTGAGACTTCGGCTCCTTGGAGGTGGAGCATAATCTGTACAACCTGCTGGGGGAAGATAAGAGCATAGAGGACATATCATTGCAATATGAGGGTGCATGCCTTAGACTGCAGGGAACATGACACATAATGGACTTTTATAGCCACCAACTTGGATGTGCCCCTATCCCACATTCCCTATCCATCATTTTCACAGTTCCTATTCCTATCCAACAGTTCCTATCCCCCAATACTCTACACTTGCTTTAGCAATGTTAATGTGTATTTGGTTCTGCCAATAAAGCTTATTTGAATCTGAATGTAATAAAGTACCGATATTTCATTTTTAAGTCTAAACTGGGGCATTCATTTGTATAATATAAACTAGCTATTGAACCCGTTCTACGCCCGGGTGGCGAGCATTTATATTGGTATATGGTCTCCATCCTGGTATGTGCTGCTCCATCCTGCGCCCTAATCTTGTCATGTGCTGCTCCCATCCTGAGTCCCCCATCCTGTCATGTGCTGCTCCCATCCTGCGCCCCCATTCTGACATGTGCTGCTCCCATCCTGCGCCCCCATTCTGACATGTGCTGCTCCCATCCTGCGCCCCCATTCTGACATGTGCTGCTCCCATCCTGCACCCCCATTCTGTCATGTGCTGCTCCCATCCTGCGCCCCGTTCTGTCATGTGCTGCTCCCATTCTGCGCCACCGTTCTTTAATTTGCTGCTCCCATCCATATGCCCCATACGCTGCTCCATAAAGGTTTATGGCCCCCATAAAATGCTCCATAGTATATGCCCCGTACACTGCTCCATAAAGGTTGATGGCCCCCATAAGATGCTCCATAGTATATGCCCCCATACACTGCTCCATAAAGGTTTACCGCGATCTCCTGGGAGCGTCACTCTGTGGGGGCCAGACTGCGCAGGCGCTTGCGCTTGCGCAGTCTATAAAGGCTTCGGACAGAGTGACGCTCCCAGCTTTATATTATAGATGTCACAAGAAAATTGTAGCTAATAATATTCACTTACCAATAATACTTAAAAATGTTGCCATCATCAAAAAAGCATAGCAAATACTGAGAATTGCAGCTATATTAATCTGAGTGCTGGGCTTCATGATAAAACACACCAGAGTGTACAAAGCAGGAGGAATAATTGCAAACACAATGCTTCCGTTAGCATCCCATTGGAAAAGAAATGATAAGCATCCTGCAAGTAGAAATCAATAGATCATATTTAGGTGTTACAAAATCTTATCTATTCACAAAAAGTGCCATTTTGTATGAAACGCAGCCAATTAAATTAGATAACATAATAAAATAACTCTCTATGATAAATGATGAAATAATGCTGAAGTAACGGGATAATTGGAGTTATGGAACATTACCTGCAATCATTAAGGACACTGTAGCAGGACTGAGAATTGAAGATGCCATTGTCAAAATCTGATAAAGGACATAAAAGTAAGAAATGGAAGGATTTTTCTTTGATATTTGTTTTCCATTGTGTAATAAATCCAAGGTGTTTGCCAATGTTGAAGGAGACCATCTTCTGCGCTGGTTGTAAAACTCATGGAATACTTGTGGCGCATTAGTGTAGGCATCCGAGGCTGCATTATACTCAACACGCCAGCCTTGTTGGAGGAGCAATGTACAAAGCCAACGATCTTCACCTGGTAACATCAATGATTAAAAAGCATGAGCGTCAAAACAAGCAACACAACAAATGTCCATCTGTAGTCTTGACAACAGCACTTACTTCAAAAACAGCTAAAACTCTGTTTATAGAAGTGACATGTCTTTTATTTTTAATGCAGTCATTACTCCAATGATGGCTGTTATTTCAAAATTGATTTTGACAGAACTCATTGATGTGCTGACCCCTAAATTAATTGGGGATTATAATTGAGGCTGAAAGTCTATGGCCCTAATAATTACGAATTACATTTTAACATTTTGTGCGCTAGTCTTCATGAAGAATATGCTTGAGTAAGATGCAAGGGTACATGCCATTTGAATCATGCTAATTGCACGATTTCTGCCAGGTATATATTTTCAGTAAATCCGGCCTCACCCCTGCCGGTTTCTCTAAATGCAGCGCTATGTGATCAACTGGTCCGTTTCATAGCAAGAGTCCTATCAATCACCCCTAGCAGTGCTGTGAAGAGCAAACTGGGGGTGGTACTTGACTAGTCTACTCTCCGGTTATGTTCCCCAGTCAGAACTTTAAGGATTATGTCCATGGCTACAATCGTGCATCCAGGATCTGATTCAAGCTGGCCTCAGTTTGTGCAGCATGAATCAGATGATGGGTTACCTTCTTTTCATGAATTCTGCACATCTTTCATCTACTGTGCGCCAGTTCAAGAGATGTACTCCAGTCGGGGCCTGATTTACATTTGTGTTGTAAGTGATGCCACTGTTTTACTGTAAGTTAGCATGAATTTGACGTCTGTGCTCAGTCTGCAGTGGCCCAATCTCCACTAAGCTCTGCCCACTTTTCAAAAAGTTGTTGGCAAATCTGGACAGGGCTGATGTAAAGACACCAAGTCCCTGATTTATTAAGACTGGTATTTCATATGTAAGTCTTAACGATGGTGTAAGGAATAAGATGTGCCAAATTCATTAGGTTGCACATGCAACTAACGAATTCAAGACACTGGAAACATTTTTGGCATATGAAGCACCACCACTAGTGATGAATTCAATGGGCAGGTGTAGCCATGCTCTGTCTTGCCTCAGCTTATCCCTAGATCTGCCCTTATTTTGATGAAACTGCTTTAAATTGGACAAAAGTTGCAACATTTTTGTGCAACTCGCACAAATAATTTAGCAACTGTTCAAAGCGTTTTATGTATAAATGCTTTAATGAATTGGGGCAAAAAATCACAAGATTTCATAATCTGTTACATTTCAAGCAGTTCTTTGAAAATTGCTTGCTGAATTGTGGGCTCATGTCTCCATTCAGAGTTAATATATATTGCAGTATTTAATAAAATAGTAACTGGTACCTTGATCATACTGAACATATTCCATAGCAGTATTTGCTTTTATGCTGTAGGTTTTCAGTACATTGTCATCCATTATAGCAGATGCTCTGAAAAGACTAAAGCATCCAGGACTGCACAGGACACTGCCAAACACATGTTCTGAAGATTTTTGTAACCAATGTCCTACAGCATATTCAAACTTTTGGTACCAAACCATTGGTCCTAAGGAGGCAAAATAACATTATAATTTTAGGCCTTATCCTCTACAATGAATACAATCATATATACAGACACTGATACAACATCTTATATGAGCTACAGTACAGCATTAAAGTGGTATTTTGTGTTGTCTATCACTAGGTCCTTAGATTTGAATATTATTAATAATTTGTATGCTAGATGTCAAAGATGCTGTACATGTGTTTTACCTCCCACTCCTCAAAAAATCTAAAAAAAAATATTCTGTAAGAAAGAGTGAGAAAATATAGAAAACAAGAATAAAGCATGAGTTGAGAGATGGTTCCATAAAACACAGGAAGTTGTGATTTCAGAGGCATTACACTTTTTGATTGACAGGATGCTTAGTCTTTTGCATATGCCTATACTTATCCCTAATAAATATTGGTCAAATATATCTTTAAAGGGGAACTCCAAGCACATTTGTGGTTAGTAAAACACTGCCATGATGCAATTAGTCTTGTATGTATTTTTGTGTAAAATTCGCATTAAGTTTCAGCTACAAACGTGTTATAATGCAATATGTTGTTTGACAAGAGGTGCCCAAAAATGTACATAAAACAAAAGGATGTTTGTGGTTTATAATTAAACTAACACACACAGGTTTAATATTATCCCTACAATCATCATATATGCTGTGTAAGGCCTAGAACAGAAAGTGTGTGCAGGTGAGTACATGTGCAGGTGTTTGTAGCTCTGGGTATGTGTGCATGCTGTGGAAGGTTGACTCACTTAGCTGCTCCACGAGGTAGACACAGGCACACGTGGGTTAAAGTCTCTGGGTGGTTTATTGTATCATAAACCCAAAATGGTAACAGAAAAACAGAACAACTCTCTGACCATTCTTGAATGGCCGAGCCAGAGCCCTGACCTAAACCCAATTGAGCATCTCTGGATATACCTGAAAATGCCTCTCCACCAACGTTCACCATCCAACCTGACGGAACGGGCGAGAACCTGCACGGAAGAATAGCAGAGCATCCCCAAATCCAGGTGTGAAAAACTTGTTGCATCATTCCCAAGAAGACTCATGGCTGTACTAGCTCAAAAGGGTGCTTCTACTCACTACTGAGCAAAGGGTCTGAATACTATGACCATGTGATATTTCAGTTTTTCTTTTTCATTAAATATGCAAAAATTCATACATTTCTGTTTTTTCAGTCAAGATGGGGTGCAGAGTGTACATTAATGTGAAAAAATTAACTGTTTTTAATTTATCAAATGGCTGCAATGAAACACAGAGTGAAAAATTTACAGGGGTCTGAATACTTTCCGCACCCACTGTAATTGGTTATTATGCAATCCAACATTCCAAATATAAATTATAAGCCACCACTGTGCCCCCACCAACTATAAATAGCCACTTTCCTCATTTAATATGTAAATTAATTAGCAAGTGTACTCTTTCCCCAATTCATTACCAGTCACTTCATCCTCAATGCCCCCCACTACGTACCTCCCGATCTAACCCTAACCCCAATTCATTATATTTACATGCCCCTTCCACCCCAATTCATTTTCATGTCTGTCTCTCCCACCCTCTATTCATCACCAACTGCTCTACCCCACATTCAATACATCATTTACTCCCCCACCCTCAAAATTCATCATTATTTGCTCTCTCCCTAGATCATAATTTGCTGTCCCCACCCTCAACCTTCAATTTATCATTTATCTCCCCACCCTCATCTTCAATTAAATTGCTGTCCCCGACCCTCACACTCAATTCATCATTTGCAGTCCCCCTTACCCCCACTCCATCATGTGCAGTTCTCCTTACCCCCATTTCATCATGTGCAGGCCCTTTTATTGCCCACTTCATCATGTGCAGTCCCCCTCACCCCCACTTCATCATGTGAAGTCCCCCTTACCCCTTCATCATGTGCATTCCCCCTTTACCCCCCTCTTCAGCATGTGCAGTCCTTTTTACACCCACTTCATCATGTGCAGTCCTCCTTACCACCCCAGTTCATCATGTGCATTACCCTTTACCCCCAACTTCACCATGTGCAGTCCTCCTTACCTCCTCACCTCATCATGTGCAGTCCTCCTTACCCCCACCTTATCATGTGCAGTCTTCCTTACCCCCCACTTCATCATGTGCAGTCCTCCTTACCCCACACTTTATCATGTGCAGTCCTCCTTACACTCATTTCATCATGTGCAGTCCTCGTTATCCCCCACTTCATCATTTGCAGTTCCCCCTCCCCATTTAATTCATTTTATAAAAAAAACAAAAACGTTTTACATACTTAGCTCCCAGTCGTTCCCCAGCAGCATAGCTCTGCTTCCAACTTTCGGTTCACGTCGACACGTATGCAATGACGTCATCGCGTATGCACCATCAACTTACCAGAAGTACACAGAGGAAGCAGGAGCTGCGCAGCTGTCAAGGTTAGATGGCCATGCAAGCTCTGAGAAGCTCCCAGGCCCCAGCGCTGTGTGCGCATTAGCGCACAGAATTTTAGTGCACAATGGGACCTAGTTAGCAAAGGCACAAGATTGGGGCCCCGGACTTGTGGGCCCCCTCTGTACTGCTGCTCACTGGGCCCCATACAACAGTAAGGCCAGTATTTCCCTGATAATGGCCTTGGGTCCCAGTTCTGCTGCAACAGCTCCCAAAACTGTTGCCTCTGGGCCGGTGTCAGAGTTTCTGCAATGGTGACATCGTCCACGGTGACTTTAGGACTGGCTCCCAGGCAAGGGGTGTCCAGCGATTCTCGGTCTCGCCAGGGATTTAGCAAGTTCACATGATCGACCTGGTGCAGCTTCCTTCGCCCCAGCTGGAGTACCTTGTGATTAACTTTGCCCAGTTTTTCCACCACCTTACAGTGGGGCAAAAAAGTATTTAGTCAGTCAGCAATAGTGCAAGTTCCACCACTTAAAAAGATGAGCGGCATCTGTAATTTACATCATAGGTAGACCTCAACTATTGGAGACAAACTGAGAAAAAAAAATCCAGAAAATCACATTGTCTGTTTTTTTAACATTTTATTTGCATATTATGGTGAAAAATAAGTATTTGGTCAGAAACAAAATTTCATCTCAATACTTTGTAATATATCCTTTGTTGGCAATGACAGAGGTCAAACGTTTTCTGTAGGTCTTCACAAGGTTGCCACACACTGTTGTTGGTATGTTGGCCCATTCCTCCATGCAGATCTCTTCTAGAGCAGTGATGTTTTTGGCTTTTCGCTTGGCAACACGGACTTTCAACTCCCTCCAAAGGTTTTCTATAGGGTTGAGATCTGGAGACTGGCTAGGCCACTCCAGGACCTTGAAATGCTTCTTACGAAGCCACTCCTTCGTTGCCCTGGCGGTGTGCTTTGGATCATTGTCATGTTGAAAGACCCAGCCACGTTTCATCTTCAATGCCCTTGCTGATGCAAGGAGGTTTGCACTCAAAATCTCACGATACATGGCCCCATTCATTCTTTCATGTACCCGGATCAGTCGTCCTGGCCCCTTTGCAGAGAAACAGCCCCAAAGCATGATGTTTCCACCACCATGCTTTACAGTAGGTATGGTGTTTGATGGATGCAACTCAGTATTCTTTTTCCTCCAAACACGACAAGTTGTGTTTCTACCAAACAGTTCAAGTTTGGTTTCATCAGACCATAGGACATTCTCCCAAAACTCCTCTGGATCATCCAAATGCTCTCTAGCAAACTTCAGACGGGCCCGAACATGTACTGGCTTAAGCAGTGGGACACGTCTGGCACTGCAGGATCTGAGTCCATGGTGGCGTAGTGTGTTACTTATGGTAGGCCTTGTTACATTGGTCCCAGCTCTCTGCAGTTCATTCATTAGGTCCCCCCGCGTGGTTCTGGGATTTTTGCTCATCGTTCTTGTGATCATTCTGACCCCACGGGGTGGGATTTTGCGTGGAGCCCCAGATCAAGGGAGATTATCAGTGGTCTTGTATGTCTTCCATTTTCTAATTATTGCTCCCACTGTTGATTTCTTCACTCCAAGCTGGTTGGCTATTGCAGATTCAGTCTTCCCAGCCTGGTGCAGGGCTACAATTTTGTTTCTGGTGTCCTTTGACAGCTCTTTGGTCTTCACCATAGTGGAGTTTGGAGTCAGACTGTTTGAGGGTGTGCACAGGTGTCATTTTATACTGATAACAAGTTTAAACAGGTGCCATTACTACAGGTAATGAGTGGAGGAAAGAGGAGACTCTTAAAGAAGAAGTTACAGGTCTGTGAGAGCCAGAAATCTTGATTGTTTGTTTCTGACCAAATACTTATTTTCCACCATAATATGCAAAAAAAATGATAAAAAAACAGACAATGTGATTTTCTGGATTTTTTTTTCTCAGTTTGTCTCCCATAGTTGAGGTCTACCTATGATGTAAATTACAGACGCCTCTCATCTTTTTAAGTGGTGGAACTTGCACTATTGCTGACTGACTAAATACTTTTTTGCCCCACTGTATATGGGCCTTGCCACTTGCCTAGGAACTTGCTCTCCACTGTGGGAATAAGCACTAGAACGTGGTCCCCTGGCTGGAACTGCCTCAGCCTTGCTGATCTGTTAAACACCCTTGCCTGTGCCTCCTATGCCTGGAGAAAATGCTCCTTCACAGTAGGCATCACTTTCGAGATTCTCTCCTGCAGCTGGGGGACATGCTCTATGATGCGCCATGGTGTGGCGTGACTTCAGCTTCCCATGCTTCCTTGGCGATGTGCAGTAGACCTCACGGATGTCGACTATACAGGATCTCAAAAGGCAAGAAGCCAGTAGAGGCCTGGGGAACTTCCCTGATGGAGAAGAGCAGAAAAGGAAGCAGGTACTCCCAGTTTCAACCGTCCTTCTCAATTACCTTTTTGAGCATGGTTTCAGGGTTTTATCAAAGCGCTCTACTAGGCCGTCAATCTGTGGATGGTACACTGAAGTTCACAGCTGGGCATTCTGGAGGACCCTACAAAGTTCATTCATAACCTTGCTCATGAAGGTGGTTCCCTGCTCTGTCAGAATCTCCTTCGGCAGGCCCATCCAATCAAAAATATGGACAAGTTCCCATGCGATACTCTTAGCCCAAGAGTTCCTTAGTGTTACTGCTTCAGGGTAACAGATCGCATAGTCCATGACCACTACGATATATTGGTGCTCTCATTCAGACTTAACTAACGGAACTACTAGGTCCATGGCAATTCACTCAAATGGTATCTCTGTTACTGGTAATGACACTGGAGGACTTCGGAAGTGCGCAGAGGGTTATCTGGCAGATGGGGCAGGACCTGCAATAATTTAGGATCTCCCGATAACAAGCCAGCTGTGATGCTGCTGCAGTGCAGTTTAGCGCAACCTCCACCAGGGGGTGCTGGTGAGGGAAGAGAGGTTGCACAATCACAGTGTAACAGTGTAACAACACTGAGCTGCCGCTCAGGTGTCACAGGTAACAACAGAGTGGTCAGACGAGCAGAGTCAGAAACTGTCAGGAACAGAAGGAAGTTTTAGAGGTCACAGCAATGCACGTAAATAATACAAAACCCGGCACTCAACTTTGTGGTGTAAAGAAATGAAAGATTTATTATCCCAAATCAGAAAACGTTTCGGTCCCACAGCTGGACCTTCATCAGTAACGTTTACTGGGACAATGTATAGATTCAAGTGGCTATATGGCCTGCCCGGAGGTTGCTACCAATATAGTATTGGATATCCAGAGAGAAAAGTTACAGCCTATATAGGTGCTGTCATCGCAGCGTCCACCGCTATTCAGCGGTGGACACCGCGATGACAGCACCTATATAGGCTGTAACTTTTCTCTCTCACCTGCTATTCAGAGGTGGACGCCGCGATGACAGCACCTATATAGGCTGTAACTTTTCTCTCTGGATATCCAATACTATATTGGTAGCAACCTCCGGGCAGGCCATATATCCACTTGAATCTATACATTGTCCCAGTAAACGTTACTGATGAAGGTCCAGCTGTGGGACCGAAACGTTTTCTGATTTGGGATAATAAATCTTTCATTTCTTCACACCACAAAGTTGAGAGCCGGGTTTTGTATTATTTGCTGATTACGGTTTGGGAACCTACCCGTGCACCTCATACGGTTGTGCACACGAGTTTCTAACTACAGCAATGCACGTAGTCAGAGACAAGCCAGAAGTTAGTGCCAAACGGGAGTGCGGTATCAAAAACTTGAGACGTAAGATGAAGTCGGGGTGCAAGCCAGATGTCAAAGCCGGTCGGGGAATGCGGTATCAGAGACGGAAAGCAAGAGGTGGGGTTCAGAGATCAGGCCAAGTCATACAATGTAAGGAAAACCACCAGATAGACGCAAAGTCAGGGATAGGGAATGGGTCTCACACAAATACAGGAAGTCAGAGGCAGAAGGATCACCAGGGTATACGGGTCAGCTGCTCTAGCCTGGAAGCATGAACTATCACTGACGCTGGCCAGCAGACTGCAGAGGACTGAAAAAGCCCAGCCAGCTCCAAAATGAGGCAGAGGGGGTTAACCCCTGCATGATCAGTCCAGAGAGAGGATAGCAGAAACAAACTCCGGACTGGATCATGACACCAGCCAATAGAACCTCTGCAGTATTCTCTCCTGTTTTTTTCCCACTCCCAGATGTCCCCCCAAAACATGCGAATGGGCCATGTCTAGAACTCTCCATCGGTATGGCCCTGGAACCAACAGCTGTTCCACCATTTCACCTTCTCTCAGTGTAATCACTCTATACAGCAATACGCTATTGACTGCAAAGTATGGGTACCTGGTGTCAGCCCCGGCTCTTGAGCAACCCCATCAATCACATACACATTTTCAAAGGTCTCTTCGAAGATCCTGCATTTGAGCAGTCCCAAAATTTTCCCCAGAAACCCCCAGCTTAGGAACTTCGGCCTCACTGGTCACAGTTTTGTCCTCATCACCAGCTAAAACATACATGGGGAACTCCTCCACCTCTGACAGGGACTCTTCAGGGTGGTGCTGGCCCCTGCCTGAGAAACTGGGCAACCCTGCCTCTCCCGACAAGTCCCAGAAGAGGTTGAAGTGCGGCCCAATTATCATGGTGTGTAGTAAGTCTCTGACTACCCAGATCTCATGGAACTCCGTACCACGGCTCATTTTAATCAACACTCTGGAAACCGGGTAGTCTTTGGCATCCCTGTAGAAACAGTGTATGCCCACGTTTTCCTAGGATCAACTAGTGGGGATGTGGGACCTCAGACTCCCACCAGTGGTGGCTCTGTTACCCTTCTTTTGGGACTTGGGCTCCCATTTCTGGACCAAATGCAAGAAGTCAAACATTTGTGAGCTGGGAGGTTTGTCACCACAATACGCCCAGTGATGAACCCTTTGGACTCTGACAGATATAGTGACCCCTGAGTATGCCAATATCTCCATTTTCAACTTGGCATATTCCTGGGCATCCTGCAAGGCCAAGTCAAAATAGTCTTTCTGAGGTTCACCTGTCAGATAGGGGCCAGCACCTCCTCCCACTGCTCCGGGGGTAACCTCTTCAGCTTGGCAAACTGTTCAAAAACAGTCAAAAATGCCTCTATATCATCCCATGGGGTCATCTTTCGCATGGCTCATCTTACCGCTTTTAGGACTCAGGATTCATCACCTTGATGTGGGGGAGGAGCGGTTTCTCTGCTGTGGACCTCTCCCATTAATAGTTCCATCTGCCTTTGCTGTTGCTTCAGCTGTTGCATTAGGAGTTTATTAGTCTCCTGCTGTACCTAGCGCTGTTGCTGTTGGCTCAGGATCAGGTGCTTGAGTAGCTCGGCCATTTTGTCCGACCGCTGTTCCATCTCTGTAGCTGCCTTAAAACAGGACATACAATTTGTCCACCGCTGCTACACGCTGCTACACGTGTTCCTGGAACGTTTGTCCACATCTGAAACAACACTTGTGGAAGGACGACTCACTTAGCTGCTCCTCGAGGTAGACACAGGTAAACGTGGGTTAAAGTCTCTGGGTGGTTTATTGTATCATAAACCCAAAATGGTAACAGAAAAACAGCCTTTCTGACTCAAAAGGAAATTAAAAGTTCATAAACAGTCCTGCCCAGCACTTCTGTTCCAACATATATGGCAGCTCTCACAGGAGCGTCAACATATAGGCTTCCTTCCCTCTGCACAACACAGACCACCGAAAAAAAAACTGGCTGGACATTTATTTCCCCAGCCACACCCTTGAAGTGGAGATATGGTGAGTAGGTGTCCGCCCATCTCTTACCTACTCACTTAAAAACCCGCCCATAACATGGCCGCTTAACTACTTTAGCACATATCATGCTGAAAAGAAACTTATGGGATTCTAGATCATGGAGGAAATCAATCTCCGTGACACATATCTCTCCTCACATACCTTGCCAGTGACTCTGTCACAGTGTGCAAATATGTTGTGTAATCCCTATAACAGAAAGTGTGTGTGTGTAATGCGTATAACAAAACTACAGTTTTGCTCAAAAGTTTACATACCTCTGCAGAATCTTTGCTTTCTTTGCCTTTTTTCAAAGAATATGAATGATAACACCAAGGTGAGGAGACTTAAAGCCACAATGCTCCTCTGGGAAATATGCAAATTGTCTCTTCAGAGAGGAAGAGGACTAGAACTCTAGTGCCACCTCCACTTTGCACTGATGAGGGGCAGTACCCTGAAACACAGTGTCTGCAAATTGAGATTTTGGTAGGCTATTATCCTAAGTCATGTGACAAGGCTCATTAAAGGTTCGACATTGACTGTTAGGATTGCTACTTCCAATAGGTGGCACTAGAGTTCTAGTCCTCTTCCTCTCTGAAGAGACAATTTGCATATTTCCCAGAGGAGCATTGCGGCTTTAAGTCTCCTCGCCTCGACATGCTTATCATGTCACTCTCCGCAAGGAGAAACAATACTTCTTGGATCCCGGTCAGACGCCTCTCAATCAGCCAAACCAGATCTCAACTTTGCACTGGCGAAGGGCAGTACCCCAAAACACAGTGTCTGCAAATTGAGATTCTGGTTAGGCTATTATCCTAAGTCATGTGACAAGGCTCGTTAAAGGGTCGACATTGACTGTTAGGATTGCTACTTCCAATAGGTGGCACTAGAGTTCTAGTCCTCTTCCTCTCTGAAGAGACAATGTGCATATTTCCCAGAGGAGCATTGCGGCTTTAAGTCTCCTCACCTCGACATGCTTATCATGTCACTTTCCGCAAGGAGAAACGATACTTCTTGGATTCCGGTCAGACGCCTCCTAATCAGCCAAACCAGATCTCCACTTTGCACTGACGAGGGGCAGTACCCTGAAACACAGTGTCTGCAAATTGAGATTCTGGTTTGGCTATTATCCTAAGTCATGTGACAAGGCTTGTTAAAGGGTCGACATTGACTGTTAGGATTGCTACTTCCAATAGGTGGCACTAGAGTTCTAGTCCTCTTCCTCTCTGAAGAGACAATGTGCATATTTCCCAGAGGAGCATTGCGGCTTTAAGTCTCCTCACCTCGACATGCTTATCATGTCACTTTCCGCAAGGAGAAACAATACTTCTTGGATTCCAGTCAGACGCCTCCTAATCAGCCAAACCAGATCTCCACTTTGCACTGACGAGGGGCAGTACCCCGAAACACAGTGTCTGCAAATTGAGATTCTGGTTTGGCTATTATCCTAAGTCATGTGACAAGGCTTGTTAAAGGGTCGACATTGACTGTTAGGATTGCTACTTCCAATAGGTGGCACTAGAGTTCTAGTCCTCTTCCTCTCTGAAGAGACAATTTGCATATTTCCCAGAGGAGCATTGCGGCTTTAAGTCTCCTCACCTCGACATGCTTATCATGTCACTCTCCGCAAGGAGAAACAATACTTCTTGGATCCCAGTCAGACGCCTCTCAATCAGCCAAACCAGATCTCAACTTTGCACTGGCGAAGGGCAGTACCCCAAAACACAGTGTCTGCAAATTGAGATTCTGGTTAGGCTATTATCCTAAGTCATGTGACAAGGCTCGTTAAAGGGTCGACATTGACTGTTAGGATTGCTACTTCCAATAGGTGGCACTAGAGTTCTAGTCCTCTTCCTCTCTGAAGAGACAATGTGCATATTTCCCAGAGGAGCATTGCGGCTTTAAGTCTCCTGACATCGACATGCTTATCATGTCACTCTCCGCAAGGAGAAACAATACTTCTTGGATCCCGGTCAGACGCCTCTCAATTAGCCAAACCAGATCTCCACTTTGCAGTGACGAGGGGAAGTACCCCGAAGCACAGTGTCTGCAAATTGAGATTCTGGTTTGGCTATTATCCTAAGTCATGTGACAAGGCTCATTAAAGAGTCGACATTGACTGTTAGGATTGCTACTTCCAATAGGTGGCACTAGAGTTCTAGTCCTCTTCCTCTCTGAAGAGACAATTTGCATATTTCCCAGAGGAGCATTGCGGCTTTAAGTCTCCTCACCTCGACATGCTTATCATGTCACTCTTCAGAAGGAGAAATGATACTTCTTGGATCCCAGTCAGACACCTCTCAATCAGCCAAACCAGATCTCCACTTTGCACTGACGAGGGGCAGTACCCGAAGTACAGTGTCTGCAAATTGAGATTCTGGTTTGGCTATTATCCTAAGTCATGTGACAAGGCTCGTTAAAGGGTCGACATTGACTGTTAGGATTGCTACTTCCAATAGGTGGCACTAGAGTTCTAGTCCTCTTCCTCTCTGAAGAGACAATTTGCAATGATAACACCAAAACTTTTTCTCCATTCATAGTTAGTGGTTGGGTTGAAGCCATTTATTGTCAAACTACTGTGTTTGCTTTTAAATCATAATGACAACACAAAATATCCAAATGACCCTGATCAAAAGTTTAAATACCCTGGTGATTTTGGCCTGATATCATGCACAGAAGGTAACACAAATAGGTTTGAATGGCTACTAAAGGTAAGATCCTCATCTGTGACCTGTTTACTTTGTAATCAGTATGTGTGCATAAAAGCTGAGTGAGTTTTTGCTTTGGGAACCAGACAGACTCTTGCATCTTTCATCCAGCCACTGACATCTCTGGATTGTGAGTAATGGAGAAATCAAGAATATTGTCAACGGATCTATGGGAAATGGTAGTTGAATTGTATAAAGCAGGAAAGATAGCCATTACTGCTCAAATGCCACAAAGTATCTTGCCTACAATACGAAAAACAGCACAGAGACATGCCTCAAAACTTCTAGAACAAGGTAATTTGGAGTGATGAGACCAAAATTTTACTTTTTGGCCACAACCATAAACGTTTTATTTGGAGAGAGGTCAAAAAGGCCTATGATGAAATGAACATCATTCCTACTGTAAAGCATGGAGGTTGATCGCTGATGTTTCGGGGATGTGTGAGCTACAAAGGCACAGGAAACTTGGTCCAAATTGAAGGAAAGATGAATGCAGCATGTTATCAGCAAAACTGAAGGCAAATTTGCAATCATCAGCCCGGAAGCTGCGCATGGAATGTACTTGGATGTTCCAACATGACAATGATCCAAAATAAAAGGCCAAGTCGAACTGTCATTGGCTACAGCAGAACAAAGTGAAGAGTGGCCATCTCAGTCTACTGACCTCAATATCATTGATCCACTCTGGGGAGATCTCAAGAGCACAGTTTATGCTAGACAGCCCAGTAATTTACAGGAACTGGAGGCTTTTTGCCAAAAAAAGTGGGCAGCTTTTTTCTTTTAAATTTGTTTATTAGCCACAAAACATATATACATATGTACATATGTATATAACCAGATTAGTACATGTGCACTTATCCAAACAATTTTAATGGAACAGCAAATTTGCACATTAGATTGTCAATACAATTTTAGTTTCATAAGTCTACGTATTGCTGTATGGACAATAAACCAATTAACAAGTGAACAGAACATTATTTAACTTTACAACCATTTGGCAATATACACCTCAAAAATAACACTACACGCCTAATTAAACTAAACCTAACACACCACCAAACATAGTTATGTAATGTTGATACCCATGTGATGCCATAGAATGATTCAATAAATTTTAACTATAGCGTCACGGTGGTATTGGACCACTCACATCAGTATGGTAAGAAGAGAAGAGTTCCACCTGTCCCAAATCTTGTCAAATTTACCCAGACAACCTCTGTTCTTATATAATGTTTGTTTGTATGGTATAACTGTATTTACCAGTTCAATCCAGGCTCTAAGAGAAGGATGTGCACCACCCATCCAATGTAGTGCTAACACCTTTCTAGCTAGAAGGAGTGTCTCACGTAAGAAAATCATAACAGTGTCCCCACATCTCCTCGTCCATCACCCTGAACAAACAGACTAATGAGGTGAGGGGACCAGGATCTGTACTAAGGATGTCAACAGTGATGTTACCTCACTCCAGTAAGAAAGGATAATAGGGTAAGTCCATACCATGTGAGCAAAGTCTGCTTCCAATGAATGACATCTCAAACATTCCAAAGATTGGAAGCGACCCATTTTGAAGAGTCGTGATGGAGTTAAATATGATTGATGTATCAAATATAATTGAGTCATTCTATTATTGATTGATGGGGACACCTTAATTGGAGATTCGAGAACCTTCTCCCAATCCTCATCCTGAGCATCAGGAATAAGGCCCTCTCACCTCCTCCTGATTGCCACTATTGCAGTGCCAATTCCCACAGATAACATATACGTGTACAGAGCAGAAATAAGACCATGGGGTCCTTGTGACTTAAGGACTCCTATTAAAGGGAAAGATGAGATAATTTGGGTCCCACCCAAGCGGATCACCTTTTTAATTTGTATCCAAACTGACCTTGCTAATCGAAGTAAAGGTAATAATCGAGGGACAGCACGGTGGCTCAGTGGTTAGCACAGCAGCCTTGCAGCGCTGGAGTCCTGGGTTCTAATCCCACCCAGGACAACATCTGCAAAGAGTTTGTATGTTCTCTCCGTGTTTGTGTGGGTTGCCTCCGGGTTCATCGGTTTCCTCCCACATTCCAAAGACACACTGATAGGGAATTTAAATTGTGAGCCCCATCGGGGACAGTGATGATGATGTGTGCAAACTGTAAAGCGCTGTGCTATATAAAGATTATTATTATAGGGACACTAAGTTTATCCACTTTTAAAAAACCCAACGGCAATCAACTTCTGCAGTGTGGGCCAGATGACTTTCAGGGTTAGATAAGTGATTATCAGGCACCCATCTACTCAGAGCCTTAATCTTCCCTGCTAGATAGTATAAATTGAAATCCGGCAGTGCCGCTCCCCCCATCTGTTTGGGCCTCTGTAAAGTAGATAATTTAAGCTTGGGTCTAGTTTTCCTCATATAAAAGACATGGCCAGAGAATTTAAATTCGTAAACAAGGATTTAGCGATCAGCACTGCACTATGCTGAAGGGAATAACTAAGCTTAGGAAGCAAAACCATCTTAATTACCGTAGATTTATATGGCCAGCAACAGACAGCGGGAGTTTACTCCAGGATGCAAATTTAAGCTTGGTTCTCACCCATCATGGTCGCAGCGTGTCACAGGACTGTGACCATGACGGGTGAGAAACAATCTTTGACTAGCCAATTTACTTGCTGCACTTAAAGGTGCATACACGTGTTTACTCTATGGTCTATTTGTGCAAAGAATTTGTGTCGGATTTCTTGCTGTCAGCGCTTTTCATGGGACTCTCTTTTACCTGGGTCTTTCAGTCCTTCTGATACCTGGTTTATTTACCAGTGCATTCATATTTATATTGGTACATTTTATATGTAATTGTTAGTGTTGTATTTATGATCAATAAATTGCTCTTGTTTATATGATATAATTTTTTACTCCAATTGTTCTAATTTGACATATATCTGTGGGAGTCTATGATCATACTGAAACAGTGTAGTAGTCAGTGAACATATGATAGATGTATGTGCTCTGATTTATAATTTTCTTAAATTCTTTTAGTTTGTCTGCCATCCCTCTTTTGAGCGATCCATAGTTAATAGTGATATCGTACGGCAAATTTAATGAATGTATAATTGTAAAATCTCTCTTCCTCCCTTTCCAGAAGCAAAAGCACTACCACAAAAGAGTTTATATAATTGTCTTAACTCAATAATATGCGGGAGTGTAAGCAGTTCTGGATAGTATAATAGGGTAAAATGTTGAATGTTGCAGCAGGTTTAAAGTTATTGCTCAAGTCCTGTGTAGCAGGATGAATTACTGTCTCACAGCACCTGCAGGAGCAGCGGCAAGAGACCAGAGATCCCCAAAATAGCAGGAGCCCACGGGCCAGCCATGTTATCAATAGATACGGGAAGTCTCCCGAGGTCCAGGTAAATACCGCTTTAGATGTTTAATGATCAGGATATTGCTCAGGATCTGAATAGCTCTATCTGAACACGTCCTTCTAGCTCCACAGCATTGCCACGCACCCCGAGTTGGCAGCTTTACCATCTGAGAAAATAAATAACCTAATCCACAACTACCACAAGAGACTTCGAGCTGTCATTGATGTTAGAGAGGGCAATACACGTTATTAAGAAATGGGGTATGTGATTTTTTGATCAGGGTCATTTGGATGTTTTGGGTTGTCATTATGATCTATAAAGAGAAAGCACAGTAGTTTGACAATAAATGGCTTCACCCAACCACTAACCATGAGTGGAGAAAAAGTTTTGGTATTATCATTCATATTCTCTGAAAAAAGGACAATAAAACAAAAATTCTGCCGGGGTATGTAAACTTTTGAGCACAACTATATATGATTTAATACTGCACTAAATCCGTAATAATTTCTCTAAACTTGTATTATACAATGTTATTATTTCTACCCATTCCAGTTGGGTGAATTCTTCCACAAGCAGCTCCAACTTCCGGGTATATTCTCAGGCGATCTACTAAAAGCATTAATGATGATGGCTGAAAGTCTGTGTCTCCATCTAGAGCCAATATGTATGTGTTTGACTTTGCCTTCTGTGGAGAAATAAACAAATTAATCTTATAGATGCTTAGATTGAATAAGACAAAATGTACTGTAATATTTAAAAATGGTAATGATAATCCATATAATGAAGGACAATAGATGTGGTGGATCTAAAACATATACATTATATCATTTTTTTACTCCCTTGTTGTGAAACTGCTAGGTTACAGACAGAATGAATATATTACCCAAACTAATTGGGAAAAATCATTCCCTTCCCTTCCCTTACCAATAGCTTTTCCTCGATAGTAGGCTTTTTTTCAGGATTTTTTTCTACCAATACTGCATATTTGCGATAGAGCTTCCAACCTAGCAAGTAGTACATGTACATTATCTGCAAAACAATAGGACAAACTTTGTTTAGGGTAAATAATAGAATATATCCCCCAAAAAATATGTTTTGTATAAACTTTTATGCTAATTTGTGAAATAATATATGTTAATAAATGAATCATTATAGAATAACTTAAAGGAGTGTTCCCAAGATTCTATCCCAATATGTAGTAGGTGTAATAATAATATTAGAAAATACCCCCTATTAGAAATGTAGTATAGTTCTTTTGATTCGCTATGTAGTTCACCCCATGTGCAGGGCATTGCAGTAACTTAGATATACATGGTTATGACCAATAGTAACTAATTAACTAAATAAATACCTAACTAACTGTCACAATATGAGTGACTGTAACTATGGATATC
Source organism: Ranitomeya imitator (assembly GCF_032444005.1). Lineage (NCBI taxonomy): Eukaryota > Metazoa > Chordata > Amphibia > Anura > Dendrobatidae > Ranitomeya > Ranitomeya imitator. Next base: position 200,835,544 of record NC_091286.1, read on the forward strand.
TAAGCTACTGCAATGCCCTGCACTTGGGGTAAACTACATATCTTATCTAAGGAACTATACTATATTTCTAATTGGAGGTATTTGCTAATATAATTTATTATTATACATACTACATATTGGGATAGAAGTAAGTGCCTAGACCTCTATGTATATATGCGGCTGAGCAGATAAGTGAAAATCTCAAATTAATTAAAATAGCAAAGTTTATTAATAAAATATTTAGCAACGCAAAAATATTAAAACCTAAAGTGCCTCACAAAACTGAGGGACATACATAATAGATCTGTTCCTAAGGCTTGTGATGTAAAGGTAGCAAAATAGCATCAATGGCAACCGTACTCATCAATCATTAACAGTGATGCCTGTCTAAAACTGGTTATAGTGCCATAGATTAAAGTTCCAATATGTGTAAATAAATAATTCCATTAGTCGGAAATGTGTTTCTGACTATTATCTAGGTCACACATGCATGACAGGTCCAGTGTCCCTCCACTCAAACCCCCCCTGAGGAAGCGAGGCGAAACATGCTTAATCTATATATATAATCGTCTAAGGGGCACTTCCGTCGGTTTGTCTGTCTGTCACGGAAATCCCACGTCGCTGATTGGTCGTGACCCCAGGCCACGACCAATCAGTGACGGGCACAGTTCGGCTGCGAATTCACCCCTTTCTACTCTCTGTCAGTGCCCCCTCCATACTCCCCTCCAGTCAGCACTCACACAGGATTAATGGCTGCGTTACACCGCATTATTCCGCTGTGTAACACAGTCCGTTAACACTGCTATTAAACCTGTGTGACCAACTTTTTACTATTGATGCTGCCTATGCAGCATGAATAGTAAAAAGATCTAATGTTAAAAATAATAAACAAAATAAAAAATCATTATATTCTCACCTTCTGTCGCCTTTCCTGCTGCTCCTCGCGACACTCTGGTCCATGCATTGCGGTCTCGCGAGATGATGACGTAGCGGTCTCGCGAGACCGCTACGTCATCATCTCGCGAGACTGCAATGCATTCTCGGGACCGGAAAGTCGCGAGGAGCATCGGTAATCGCCTGGGCTGGATCCGGTGGCCGACGGAAGGTGAGTATATAACTATTTTTTATTTTAATTCTTTTTTTTAACAGGGATATGGTGCCCACATTGCTATATACTACGTGGGCTGTGTTAGATACTATGTGGGCTGTGTTATACATTGCGTGGGCTGTGTTATATACTACGTCTCTGTGCTATATACTACGTGGGCTGTACCACGCTTCGCTAATTGGTTGCGCCTGGCCGGCCGAATCCTGTGTATAAATTGCATTATTCTGAAAACTTCATAAATAAACTACATACATGTTCTAGAATATCAGATGCATTAGAATCGGGCCATTATCTAGTCTATATATATAATCGTCTAAGGGGCACTTCCATCTGTCTGTCTGTCTGTCATGGAAATCCAAAGTCGCTGATTGGTCGTGGCCAGCGGACCGGGACCAATCAGCGACGGGCACAGTCCGGCCGCAAAATGACCACTCCCTACTCCCCTGCAGTCAGTGCCCCCTCCATACTCCCCCCCAGTCAGCACCTGCCGCCCACATAGCGTTTTAGCAGTCCGTTAAACCGACTGCGTTACACCGCGGCATACCACGGTGTAACGCAGTCTGTTAACGCTGCTATTAACACTGTGTGACGAACTTTTTACTATTGTTGCTGCCTATGTAGCATTAATAGTAAAAAGATATAATGTTAAAAAATTTTTTTTAAAAATGGTGCTGTTCTCACCTTCTGCCGTCCACCGATGCGCGCAAGCGGCGAGGCTGCCGCCAGCTTCCGTTCCCAGTGATGCATTGCAAAATTACTCAGATGACTTAGCGGTCTCCCACAGGGTGAGTATATAACTATTTTTTATTTAAATTTTTTTTTTTAACAGAGATATGGTGCCCACACTGCTGTATACTACGTGGGCTATGTTATATACTGCGTGACTGATATATACTACATAGGCTGTGTTATATACTACGACTCTGTGCTATATACTACGTGGGCTGTACCACGCTTTGCTAATTGGTCGCGCCCGGCCGGCCGAATCCTGTGTATAAATTGCATTATTCTGAAAACTTCATAAACTACATACATGTTCTAGAATACCAGATGCGTTAGAATCGGGCCACCATCTAGTCTATATATATATAATCGTTTAAGGGGCACTTCCATCTGTCTGTCTGTCTGTCTGTCTGTCACGGATATTGAAAGTCGCTGATTGGTTGTGGCCAGCGGACTGCGACCAATCAGCGACGGGCACAGTCCGGCTGTGAAATGGCCGCTCTCTACTCCCCTGCAGTCAGTGCCCCCTCCATACTCCCCCCAGTCAGCGCCTGCCGCCCACATAGCGTTTTAGCAGTCCGTTAAACCGACTGCGTTACACCGCGGCATACCGCGGTGTAACACAGTCTGTTAATGCTGCTATTAACACTGTGTGATGAACTTTTTACTATTGTTGCTGCCTATGCAGCATCAATAGTAAAAAGATATAATGTTTAAATTATTTTAAAAAATGGTGCTATTCTCACCTTCTGCCGTCCACCGATGCACGCGAGCGGCGAGGCTGCCGCCAGCTTCCGTTCCCAGTGATACATTGCAAAATTTCTCAGATGACTTAGCGGTCTCCCACAGGGTGAGTATACAACTATTTTTTATTTTAATTTTTTTTTTTAACAGATATGGTGCCCACACTGCTGTATACTACGTGGGCTATGTTATATACTGCGTGACTGATATATACTACATAGGCTGTGTTATATACTACGTCTCTGTGCTATATACTACGTGGGCTGTACCACGCTTTGCTAATTGGTCGCGCCCGGCCGGCCGAATCCTGTGTATAAATTGCATTATTCTGAAAACTTCATAAATAAACTACATACATGTTCTAGAATACCAGATGCGTTAGAATCGGGCCACCATCTAGTCTATATATATATATAATCGTTTAAGGGGCACTTCCATCTGTCTGTCTGTCTGTCTGTCTGTCACGGATATTGAAAGTCCCTGATTGGTTGTGGCCAGCGGACTGCGACCAATCAGCGACGGGCACAGTCCGGCCGCGAAATGACCACTCCCTACTCCCCTGCAGTCAGTGCCCCTCCATACTCCCCCCCAGTCAGCACCTGCCGCCCACATAGCGTTTTAGCAGTCCGTTAAACCGACTGCGTTACACCGCGGCATACCGCGGTGTAACGCAGTCTGTTAACGCTGCTATTAACACTGTGTGACGAACTTTTTACTATTGTTGCTGCCTATGTAGCATTAATAGTAAAAAGATATAATGTTAAAAAATTTTTTTAAAAAATGGTGCTGTTCTCACCTTCTGCCGTCCACCGATGCGCGCAAGCGGCGAGGCTGCCGCCAGCTTCCGTTCCCAGTGATGCATTGCAAAATTACTCAGATGACTTAGCGGTCTCCCACAGGGTGAGTATATAACTATTTTTTATTTAAATTTTTTTTTTTAACAGAGATATGGTGCCCACACTGCTGTATACTACGTGGGCTATGTTATATACTGCGTGACTGATATATACTACATAGGCTGTGTTATATACTACGTCTCTGTGCTATATACTACGTGGGCTGTACCACGCTTTGCTAATTGGTCGCGCCCGGCCGGCCGAATCCTGTGTATAAATTGCATTATTCTGAAAACTTCATAAACTACATACATGTTCTAGAATACCAGATGCGTTAGAATCGGGCCACCATCTAGTCTATATATATATAATCGTTTAAGGGGCACTTCCATCTGTCTGTCTGTCTGTCTGTCTGTCACGGATATTGAAAGTCGCTGATTGGTTGTGGCCAGCGGACTGCGACCAATCAGCGACGGGCACAGTCCGGCTGTGAAATGGCCGCTCTCTACTCCCCTGCAGTCAGTGCCCCCTCCATACTCCCCCCAGTCAGCGCCTGCCGCCCACATAGCGTTTTAGCAGTCGTTAAACCGACTGCGTTACACCGCGGCATACCGCGGTGTAACACAGTCTGTTAATGCTGCTATTAACACTGTGTGATGAACTTTTTACTATTGTTGCTGCCTATGCAGCATCAATAGTAAAAAGATATAATGTTTAAATTATTTTAAAAAATGGTGCTATTCTCACCTTCTGCCGTCCAGCGATGCACGCGAGCGGCGAGGCTGCCGCCAGCTTCCGTTCCCAGTGATACATTGTGAAATTACTCAGATGACTTAGCGGTCTCCCGGAGGGTGAGTATATAACTATTTTTTATTTTCATTCTTTTTTTTAACAGAGATATGGTGCCCACACTGCTGTATACTATGTGGACTATGTTATATACTGCGTTACTGATATATACTACATGGGCAGTGTTATATACTGTGTGGGCTGTGTTATTTACTGCATGGGCTGTTATATACTATGTGGCTGCTATATACTACGTGGCTGCTATATACTGTGTGGCTGCTATATACCACGTGGCTGCTATATACTATGTGGCTGCTATATACTATGTGGCTGCTACATACTATGTGGCTGCTATAAACTATGTGGCTGTGCTACAGTATATACTACGTGGCTGTGCTATATACTATGTGGCTGTGCTATATACTATGTGGGCTGTGTTATATACTATGTGGCTGCTATATACTACGTGGTTGTGCTATATACTATGTGGCTGTGCTATATTCTACGGGCTGTGCTATATACTATGTGGCTGCGCTATATACTTCGTGGCTGCTATATACTATGTGGCTGTACTATATACTACGTGGCTGTGCTATATACAACATACTATGTGGCTGTGCTATATACTACTTGGCTGTGTTATATACTACGTGGCTGTACTATATCCTGCACCCCGAACCCCCGACATCCAGCGCCCTGAACCCCCGACATCCTGCGACCAATCAGCGACAGATGCAGTCCATCAGCGAATTGATGTGGGATTTAAACCATGTTTCGCTGATTGGTCGCGCCCAGCCGGCCGCGACCGATCAGCGATATTGGCACAGGATTTAAACACTGCTTCAGTGATTGGTAGCTCGCGGCCGGCCGCGACCAATCAGCGATATTGGCGCAGTATTTAAACACCGCTTCGGTCATTGGTCGTGCCCGGCCGGCCGCGACCAATCAGCGACAGGCGCAGTTCGGCCGCGAATTGGCGCCAGATTTGATCCACGCTTCGCTGAATGGCCAGCCAGGTGCGACCAATCAGCGATATTGGCGCTGATTTTAACCCCCACTCATAGCGCGACGCACATACATACTTACACATTCTAGAATACCCAATGCGTTAGAATCGGGCCACCATCTAGTCATCTATATATAAAAATGAGCCCACTCCACTTAGCCCCAACCAATCACTAAGCATCTTTCATTTCACCAGAGCTGTTTAAAAGAAGCTAAGCTGTGATTGGTTGCTATGAGCAACAGTTTTCCTTGTAGACAGTTGTGGCAACTGAGGCCTATTATTCTTATCACTAGATGGTGGCCCTATTCTAACGCATTGGGTATTCTAGAATATGTATGTATGTATGTATATAGCAGCCACATAGTATATAGCACAGGCCACGTAGTATATAGCAAATATTACGTGGCCTATGCTATATACTATGTGGCTGCTATATACATACATACATATTGTAGAATACCCGATGCATTAATACAGGCCACGCAGGATATAACAGTGGCCACGCAGTATATAACACAGCCCAAACAGTATATAACACAGGCCACACGGTATATAGCAGCCACGCAGTATATAACACAGGTCATGCAGTATATAACACAGGCCACGCAGTATATGACACAGGCCATGCAGTATATAACACAGGCCACGCAGTATATCACACAGCCCACAGAGTATATAACACAGCCCACGTACTATATAACACAGCCCACGCAGTTTATAGCAGCCACGCAGTATATAACACAGGCCACGTAGTATATCACACAGCCCACAGAGTATATAACACAGCCCACAGAGTATATAACACAGCCCACGTAGTATATAACACAGCCCATGTACTATATAACACAGCCCACATACTATATAACACAGCCCATGCAGTATATAGCAGCCACGCAGTATATAACACAGGCGAGGTAGTATATAACACAGCCCACGCAGTATATAACACAGCCCACGTACTATATAACACAACCCACGCAGTATATAACACTGCCCACGCAGTATATAACACAGCCCACGCATTATATATAACACAGCCCACGTACTATATAACACAGCCCACACAGTATATAGCAGCCACGTAGTATATAACACAGGTGACATAGTATATAACACAGCCCACGCAGTATATCACACAGCCCATGGAGTATATAACACTGCCCATGTAGTATATAGCAGCCACGTGGTGTATAACACAGCCCACGCAGTAAATAACACAGGGCACGTAGTATATAGCACAGCCCACACAGTATATCGCACAGCCCACGTAGTATATAACACTGCCTATGTAGTATATAGCAGCCACGCGGTATATAACACTGCCCACACAGTATATTACACAGGGCATGTAGTATATAGCACAGCCCACGCAGTATATCACACAGCCCACGGAGTATATAACACTGCCCATGTAGTATATAGCAGACATGTAGTATATAACGCAGCCCACGTAGTATTTAGCAGTGTGGGCACCATATCCCTGTTAAAAAAAATTTTAAATAACAAATAGTTATATACTCACCCCCTGAGATCCAGCGAAGCTGTGCCGAGAAGCGCGGCTGCCGCCATCTTCCGTTCCCAGGATGCATTACGAAATTACCCAGATGACTTAGCAGTCTCGCGAGACCGCTAAGTCTTCTGGGTAATTTCGCAATGCATCTCTGGGAACGCTAGATGGCGGTCGGCGCGAGTGCATCGTCGGACTACGGAAGGTGAGAATAGCAGGTTTCTTGTTTTTTTATTATTTTTAACATTACATCTGTTTACTATTGATGCTGCATAGGCAGCCTTAATAGTAAAAAGTCTCGCGGCAATGTCGCTGATTGGTCGCGCCGGCTGGGCGCGACCAATCAGGGAAGCGGGATTTAAATCCCGCGGCAATGTCGCTAATTGGTCGCGTGTGCCAGCTGGGCGCTACCAATCAGCGAAGCGGGATTTAAATCCCGCGGCAATGTCGCTGATTGGTTGTGCCTGCTGGGCGCGAGCAATCAGCGAAGCGGGATTTAAATCCCGCTCCAATGTCGCTGATTGGTCGCGCGCACCCGGCTGGGCGCTACCAATCTGCGAAGCGGGATTTAAATCCCGCGGTAATGTCGCTGATTGGTTGCGCCGGCTGGGAGCGAGCAATCAGCGAAGCGGAATTTAAATCCCGTGGCAATGTCGCTGATTGGTCGCGCCGGCTGGGAGCTACCAATCAGCGAAGCGGGATTTAAATCCCATGCCAATGTCGGCTGGGCGAGACCAATCAGCGAAGCGGGATTTAAATCCCGCGCCAATGTCGCTGATTGGTCGCGCGCCGGCTGGGCCCTACCAATCAGCGAAGCGGGATTTAAATCCTGCAGCAATGTCGCTGATTGGTCGCGCGGTGTATTGCGGTCTCGCAAGATGATGACGTAATGGTCTCGCGAGACCGCCACATCATCTCGCGAGACCGCAATGCATGGATCGGTCACAGGAGCATCGCGAGGAGCGCTAAAGGCTGGTTCTGGATGCGGGGGCCGACGGACAGTGAGTATATAACGATTTTTTTTTTTTTTATTATTTTTAACATTAGATCTTTTTACTATTGATGCTGCATAGGCTGCCTCAATAGTAAAAATGTGGTCACACAGGGTTAATAGCAGCGTTAAGGGAGTGCGTTACACTGCGGCATAACGCGGTGTAACGCAGCCATTAACCCTGTGTGAGCGCTGACTGGAGGGGAGGAAGGAGCAGCCATTTTTCCGCCGGACTGTGCCCATTGCTGATTGGTCGTGGCTGTTTTGCCGTGACCAATCAGCGACTTGGATTCCATGACAGACAGAGGCCCCAACCAATGAATATTCGTGACAGACAGAAGAACAGACAGAAAGACGGAAGTGACCCTTAAACAATTATATAGTAGATTTCTATGGTGTTATCGTCCTTCTGTAAAGCTGGAAATAACATAATATATTACCGTGAGGACACAGACCACACTCTGACATAGACTGCAGGAGGAGCCCAGAACCAGGAACTTCTCTTTGTCTGGCATGAAGCATCTCATTAACTTCAAACACAGATTAAAAAAAAACACAAGACGAATTTCTCCAACCCAGGTATCATTTTAATCGGTATAACAGCGTCAACCTGACAATGTTGGCTCTGAGGGGATGATGTGGGATATTAGGGGTAGTAGTCCGGTGGCTTTGGCTGACAAGATGATGGGGAATATTAGGGATAGTAGTCCGGTGGCTCTGACTGATGGGATGATGTGGGATATTATGGGTAGTAATTTCGTGGCTCTGATGGGATGATTGGGATATTAGTGGTGGTAGTCCGGTGGCTCTTGCTTACGGGATGATGTGGGATATTAGGGGTAGTAATTCTGTGGCTCTGATGGGATGATTGGGATATTAGTGGTAGTAGTATGGTGGCTCTGGCTGACGGGATGATGTGGGATATTAGGGGTAGTAATCCAGTGGCTTTGGCTGACAAGATGATGGGGAATATTAGGGATAGTAGTCCGGTGGCTCTGGCTGATGGGATGATGTGGGATATTATGGGTAGTAATTCCGTGGCTCTGATGGGATGATTGGGATATTAGTGGTGGTAGTCCGGTGGCTCTGGCTGATGGGATGATGTGGGATATTAGGGGTAGTAATTCCGTGGCTCTGATGGGATGATTGGGATATTAGTGGTGGTAGTCCGGTGGCTCTGGCTGATGGGATGATGTGGGATATTAGGGGTAGTAATCCGATGGCTCTGATGGGATGATGTAGTATATTAGGGGTAAAAGATCACAGTACCAACCCATACACAAATAAATAATTGGCACAAGGAATGTAAAATTAACAAAATTTTATTGATAAATCTTTAGTAAAACATACTTCATAATAACCTAGGCACCTCACACCACAACTAGACGCCACTAGGCATAGGGCACAAGTAAACACCGCTGCTATATTAATCACAGATACCAGAAAAAATCATAAGGTATAGTCCATGTCAAACACATGGTGTCTCCCTCTGCCATACCTAGTATAAACCACTGGCACACGCCTAAGTGGAGACACAAACCAAGGGAAAACTGTCCATGTGCTTACCAGGATATCTACATAGTATGAACGTACTCCAATAGCAGATGCATAGAGGTATAAAGGTATATTACCTGTGCAGTGCCCACGTCCTAATGCACGGCCCACCCCCCCGTTTATAAAATGGATTATAAGGCCAGGGAAACTGCCTGGCGACAAAAAGCTTCCAATATGTTCAAACCTGGTACTTCTAGGACAACTAGTGATACCTCTATATCTGACAGAGAGACTTTTAAACACTATAGAAATGCTATTTTTAAAAAAACAAGAATTTGGTGGACAAAAACGTCCTTAGAAAATTATGTCCATAATGAAATTGTCCCAAGGGGCCTAAGGATACAATTATTCCCCACTTTTGAGTTGAGTGATGAAGCCCTTGTCAAGAGATGGTCAGCAGCAGCAACAATGTGTTCATTAGAATTTCTTAAAATTATTATAGAGAGTAATGCCCAAACATTGCTAGCTATTGAGAGTGATTTGGAGAAACTGGAACAATCAATGAAAAAGGACATTAAACAAGATATTCTGGAAGCATGGTCAAATGATCTTAATAAGGATATGGAAAAGTGGGAGAAGGAAATCTGCGACAGGAAAGTTAAGAAATATCAGAGGGATATGGCTGATTACGAAGAAAATAAGGTATTTCGATGGCAATTCAAAAAAGATCAGGTTAAACGCCCTCGACTACGGGAATCATCATTCAGTTCAGTTTCATCAGCGTCTGAATATAATGCCTCAGGGAATGAACGTGAGATGCATCAAGTTCCCAAATATAATACCCGGAATGGTGGTAATAAAAGACCTGCGGATATTTTTACTAGAAACCCGAAAAAAGGGAGGAATGATCATCTGAAGGTAATAAACTTATCGGATCATGTATTATCAGAAATCCAGATCTCTGTCCTTGAGAAAGGTTTAACCTTCTCTCCTTCTAAATATCTAGATCCCTTTGTAGCAATCAAGGATCTACACCTCTTTTCAAGAAAGGTGATCTTACAAAGATTGCACTTCAGGACTGGTATAGAAGATGTGTCCTTGTCTGATGTGGAGAGGGAAGCTTTGGAGAATTTGGAATCACTAGCAGAGGAGAGTGAGTATGCAGCCGAGAGGCAGGCCTTTCCGCTTTCTTTGATTAATAAATCCAAGAAATTTCCACCATTAAGCATATGCCCAGCGGTCGAGGTCTATACTAGGCTGGTGTCAGAGGAAATTGAACACTTGAGCCGTAGTGGATATGGTGCCAACAACTGTAGCAAGGAGGAACGGGAGGCTATCTCCAGTCTACAGGAACTGAAAGACGTAGTTTTCAAGCCATCAGATAAAGGGGGCAATCTGGTGGTTTGGCCCCATGAAATGTATGAAAAACAAGCTTTTAAGTTGCTAAATGACAGGAATTGTTATCAGAAAGTGTCAATAAATCCTATTCATACATTTCATGGGGAATTAGTGGGTATTCTTGAGGAGGCGTTCACCAAGGGTATTATCCCAAAAAAGATGTTAGAGGTGGTGAAGGAAATGCATCCACGTCTCCCGACGTTATATTTGATCCCCAAGATACATAAAAATGCCATTGATCCCCCCGGAAGACCTATTGTGTCTGGCAATGGGGGCCTCTGCGAGGTCGTCACCATGGTTATTGACCACTATCTCAAACCATTGGTTAATGATTTGCCCTCCTATATTAAGGACACAAACTCTGCTTTGCGAAGATTGGATAATGTCCATCTGGGTGATGGGGCCATCATGGTGACGGCCGACGTAGAGGCCCTATATACGTCCATTCGCCACCATGATGGCTTGAGGGCAGTATCGTGGTATCTAAAGACATCAAATCTTGATGGGGATCTTATTGAATTGTTGCTACAGTTGTTGGAATATGCACTTACCCACAATATCTTTATCTTTAAGGGTGTGGTGTATAAGCAATGTCAAGGTACTGCTATGGGGGCCTGTTGTGCCCCATCGTATGCGAACCTATTTCTCGGCCTTTGGGAGCGTGAGATCTTTGTCTGTGATCCTATACCTCATTCCGGCCTGATTTCAGGCTGGATGAGGTATATTGATGACATTTGGTTTATCTGGGAAGGCTCCCCTGATGATTTAGGCGCATGTATGGACACACTGAACCAAAATGACTTAAATATTAGGCTCACGTTCAAGGCAGGTAGAAATGTGGAATTCTTGGATTTGTCTATCGGAGTTGATGAACGTGGCTTTCTGTTTACAGATTTATATAGAAAGCTGACGGCAACTAATTCCTTTCTCCACGCTACCTCTGCACATCACCCAGCGACTATTAGAGGGATTCCAACTGGACAATTCCTACGAGCAAAAAGGATCTGTACAAATCCAGAAGACTTTGAAGTGCAGTCTGCTGATCTGAGTAGGAGATTCCTTGAAAGAGGTTACAGCAAGCGTAATATCAGGAAAGGGTACAAAAGAGCAGTAAATACGAATAGGAATGACCTTCTGTATAGACAAGTGGATAAATCTGGACGATCTGACAAGGTAAACGAGGTACGTTTTATCACCACATACCATAATAAGTGGCACCAGTTTACGGGTATCCTCCAGAAACACTGGAAAGTATTACATTCAGACCCAATTCTCAGGAAGATTCTACCGGAGAGACCTATGGTTGTGGCCAAAAGAACTAAAAATTTGCGGGATATACTGGTCCATAGTCTGTATAACCCAGGGGGGGATACCATGTCTGGTGGGTCAGCTAATTCGGGCTTCTACCCTTGTGGTCTGTGCAAAGCGTGCCTCAACCATGTCAAAAGCAAAACCTTCTCCAACTTTGATAATACCAAAACCTTTACCATTAGGAAGCGGATCACATGTGCCTCTCGTGGCGTAATTTATCACGCCACGTGCCCGTGCAACAAAGTCTATATAGGACTTACCACCCGCGAGTTAAAGATCCGGACGCGTGAACACTGCAGGGACATTATAAATGCCAAAACAGCTCAGGAAGAAATAACTTTGAAACCCATACCTAGGCATTTTAGGCAATACCACCAGTGTAATCCACATGGTTTAAAGGTCAAAGGGATAGATGTAGTATCCATGGGAATTAGGGGGGGTAATCTGAGTAAGTTACTTGCACAGACCGAAAGTCGGTGGATCTATAGGCTTGGCACGATAGCGCCACAGGGACTAAATGAGAGCTTTGGCTTTGGGGCATTTTTGTAAAGGTATTTTGTCTCTCTTTTTCTTTTTCTTTTTCTTATATAGAGGTTTTTAGGGGGGGAATTTGTTGTTGTTTTATTTTGTATTGACTCTTTTTATTATTACTCTAGATCTTGTTATCCTTGAGCGGTTCTTATACCTTATATCTGCTTCCGATCGATCAAATTACCCCTGTGGACAATCAAGAAATCTGTAGAACAATGGAAGATTTTTTGCCGGTATGGAGTAGAAGGCATCACTGGATGTTAATATTTTGTCCAATATGGGGAAATGCGTCATATATATAATTTGTGTTCTGTTGTATGTGATCAACTATGTGTCTTCGTTTGCACTATTAGCCCATGTCTGTGTATTTTAATTATGTTTTCAGCACTTGTATTGTTCTATTGTTATTTGGCACGCTATTATGTAGTTGAATGTTTACAATTATGTTATTAGGATTATATTAATATTCACTATACATTTATATAATTACTTATATATGAGTACTATGTACCTTCACTATTCCAATACCACTAGCAGGTATGCGTCACCGGCTTTATTATAGAGTTAGTATACTATGGTTGAGGCCAAGCTGCTACTTTATGCACTATTGCACTTTCCTAGTCACATCTGCACTTTAGTTCAGGGCCATTGGTAGCAGTATGGGCACGTTACGCGGCGGTAATGTGATTATATTACAAAGTTCAGGTTAGGGGTTGTGCGCATGCGCTGCCTTGGTCGCTCCGGGCATCCCTGATCTGGTCTTGTTTGGTCTTGTCTGACTTCCGCTCAGTGATTTGCTGGGCGCAATGCGGCCAATGCCTTTGACCGGCGAGGGGCGGCCCCTGTGGTAGCGATATTGGGCGCCGGATGCGCCGTCATAACCCCGCGTTTGTGTACATTAGACGTCATTGACGCATGATGCGGGGTTACCAGGGACGCGATTTTTCTGATTGGTCTTGAGGCATTTATAAGGTCCGCCTACCTCCCTAAGATACATGCCCCCGGAAGAAGAACAGGCGAAACGCGCGTATGTATGCAAGTATATTAGGGGTAGTAGTCTAATGGCTTTGGCTGATGGGATGATTGGGATATTAGGGGTAGTAGTCCCGTGGCTCTGGCTGATGGGATGATGTGGGATATTAGGGGTAGTAGTCCAGAGGCTCTGGTTGACGGGATGATAGGGGGTATTAAGGGTAGTTGTCTGGTGGCTCTGACTGATGGGATGATGTGGGATATTTGGGGAAGTAATGCAGTGGCTCTGGCTGATGGGATGATTGGGATATTAGAGGTAGTAGTCCAGTGGCTCTGGCTGATGGGATAATGTGAGATATTAGGGGTAGTAATCTGGTGGCTCTGAGGGGATGATGTGGGATATTAGGGGTAGTAATCCAGTGGCTCTGGCTGATGGGATGATTGAGATATTAGGGGTAGTATTCCAGTGGCTCTGGCCTATGGGATGAGGTGGGATATTAGGAGTAGTCATTCGATGTCTCTGATGGGATGATGTGGGATATTAGGGGTAGTAGTCCGGTGGTTCTGGGTGACGGGATGATGTGGAATATTAGGGGTAGTAGTCCAGTGGATCTGGCTGACGGGATGATGTTAGGGGTAGTTGTCTGGTGGCTCTGACTGATGAGATGTTTGGGATATTTGGGGAAGTAGTCCAGTGGCTCTGGCTGATGGGATGATTGGGATATTAGGTATAGTTGTCCGTTGGCTCTGGCTAACGGGATGATGTGGGATATTAGTGGTAGTCATCCAGTGGCTCTGGCTGATAGGATGATTGAGATATTAGGGGTAGTAGTCCAGTGGCTCTGGCCTATGGGATGAGGTGGGATATTAGGAGTAGTCATCCGGTGTCTCTAATGGGATGATGTGGGATATTAGGGGTAGTAGTCCAGTGGCTCTGGCTGAAGGGATGATTGGGATATTAGGGGTAGTCTGGTGGCTCTGGATGATGGGATGATTGGAATATTAGGGGTAGTAGTCAGGTGGCTGTGGCTGATGGGATGATGTTGGATATTAGGGGTAGTAGTCCAGTGGCTCTGGGTGACGCGATGATGTAGAATATTAGGGGTAGTAGTCCGGTGGTTCTGGTTGATGGGATGATTGGGATATTAGGGGTAGTAATCTGGTGGCTCTGATGGGATGATGTGGGATATTAGGGGTAGTAGTCCGGTGGCTCTGGCTGACTTGATGATGTGGGATATTAGGGGTAGTAGTCTGGTGGCTCTGACTGATGGGATGTTTGGGATATTAGGGGTAGTAGTCTGGTGGCTCTGGCTGATGGGATGATGTAGGATATTAGGGATAGTAGTATGGTGGCGCTGGCTGATGGGATGATGTGGGATATTAGGGGTAGTATTCCGGTGGCTCTGGCTGACGGGATGATGTGGGAAAACTATTCATCTTTGCACCGGAAGGAAAATTCCTAAAATGTTGTTTACCAAAAGGCTCTTGAAAGAGTTGAAAATAAAATACTATCAATATCTGGGTAATCATTTAGTTAATTTGTGTTGCAAATCTGTAGTGCTGAGTATATGATATGAAATGTTTTTATGTGCAATATAATCATTATTATTTGTTATAACTAACCACAGTTTGTTACTATGCCTGGGCAACGCCGGGCTCTTCAGCTAACACTGTATATATATATATGTATATATATATACAGTGGGGCAAAAAAGTATTTAGTCAGTCAGCAATAGTGCAAGTTCCACCACTTAAAAAGATGAGAGGCGTCTGTAATTTACATCATAGGTAGACCTCAACTATGGGAGACAAACTGAGAAAAAAAAATCCAGAAAATCACATTGTCTGTTTTTTTAACATTTTATTTGCATATTATGGTGGAAAATAAGTATTTGGTCAGAAACAAAATTTCATCTCAATACTTTGTAATATATCCTTTGTTGGCAATGACAGAGGTCAAACGTTTTCTGTAAGTCTTCACAAGGTTGCCACACACTGTTGTTGGTATGTTGGCCCATTCCTCCATGCAGATCTCCTCTAGAGCAGTGATGTTTTTGGCTTTGCGCTTGGCAACACGGACTTTCAACTCCCTCCAAAGGTTTTCTATAGGGTTGAGATCTGGAGACTGGCTAAGCCACTCCAGGACCTTGAAATGCTTCTTACGAAGCCACTCCTTCGTTGCCCTGGCGGTGTGCTTTGGATCATTGTCATGTTGAAAGACCCAGCCACATTTCATCTTCAATGCCCTTGCTGATGGAAGGAGGTTTGCACTCAAAATCTCACGATACATGGCCCTATTCATTCTTTCATGTACCCGGATCAGTCGTCCTGGCCCCTTTTCAGAGAAACAGCCCCAAAGCATGATGTTTCCACCACCATGCTTTACAGTAGGTATGGTGTTTGATGGATGCAACTCAGTATTCTTTTTCCTCCAAACACGACAAGTTGTGTTACTACCAAACAGTTCCAGTTTGGTTTCATCAGACCATAGGACATTCTCCCAAAACTCCTCTGGATCATCCAAATGCTCTCTAGCAAACTTCAGACGGGCCCGGACATGTACTGGCTTAAGCAGTGGGACACGTCTGGCACTGCAGGATCTGAGTCCATGGTGGCGTAGTGTGTTACTTATGGTAGGCCTTGTTACATTGGTCCCAGCTCTCTGCAGTTCATTCACTAGGTCCCCCTGCGTGGTTCTGGGATTTTTGCTCACCGTTCTTGTGATCATTCTGACCCCACGGGGTGGGATTTTGCGTGGAGCCCCAGATCGAGGGAGATTATCAGTGGACTTGTATGTCTTCCATTTTCTAATTATTGCTCCCACTGTTGATTTCTTCACTCCAAGCTGGTTGGCTATTGCAGATTCAGTCCTCCCAGCCTGGTGCAGGGCTACAATTTTGTTTCTGGTGTCCTTTGACAGCTCTTTGGTCTTCACCATAGTGGAGTTTGGAATCAGACTGTTTGAGGGTGTGCACAGGTGTCTTTTTATACTGATAACAAGTTTAAACAGGTGCCATTACTACAGGTAATGAGTGGAGGAAAGAGGAGACTCTTAAAGAAGAAGTTACCGGTCTGTGAGAGCCAGAAATCTTGATTGTTTGTTTCTGACCAAATACTTATTTTCCACCATAATATGCAAATAAATTGTTAAAAAAACAGACAATGTGATTTTCTGGATTTTTTTTTTCTCAGTTTGTCTCCCATAGTTGAGGTCTACCTATCATGTAAATTACAGACGCCTCTCATCTTTTTAAGTGGTAGAACTTGCACTATTGCTGACTGACTAAATACTTTTTTGCCCCACTGTATATACTAGCTATTGAACCCGTTCTACGCCTGGGTGGTGAGCATTTATATTGGTATATGGTCTCCATCCTGGTATGTGCTGCTCCATCCTGCGTCCCCATCCTGTCATGTGCTGCACCCATCCTGCGTCCCCATCCTGTCATGTGCTGCACCCATCCTGCGTCCCCATCCTGTCATGTGCTGCTCCATCCTGCGTCCCCATCCTGTTATGTGCTGCACCCATCCTGCGTTCCCATCCTGTCATGTGCTGCACCCATCCTGCGTCCCTATCCTGTCATGTGCTGCACCCATCCTGCGTCCCCATCCTGTCATGTGCTGCACCCATCCTGCGTCCCCATCTTGTCATGTGCTGCACCCATCCTGCGCCTCCATCCTTTCATGTGCTGCACCCATCCTGCGTCCCCATCCTGGTATGTGCTGCATCCATCCTGCGTCCCCATCCTGCGTCCCCATCCTGTCATGTGCTGCACCCATCCTGCGTCCCCATCCTGTCATGTGCTGCACCCATCCTGCGTCCCCATCCTGTCATGTGCTGCACCCATCCTGCGCCCCCATCCTGTCATGTGCTGCACCATCCTGCGTCCCCATCCTGTCATGTGCTGCACCCATCCTGCGTCCCCATCCTGTCATGTGCTGCACCCATCCTGCGTCCCCATCCTGCGTCCCCATCCTGTCATGTGCTGCACCCATCCTGCGTCCCCATCCTGGTATGTGCTGCACCCATCCTGCGTCCCCATCCTGCATCCCCATCCTGTCATGTTCTGTACCCATCCTGCGTCCCCATCCTGTCATGTGCTGCACCCATCCTGCGCCACCATCCTGTCATGTGTTGCACCCATCCTGCGCCCCCATCCTGTCATGTGCTGCACCCATCCTGCGTCCCCATCCTGTCATGTGCTTCACCCATCCTGCGTCCCCATCCTGTCATGTGCTGCACCCATCCTGCGCCCCCATCCTGTCATGTGCTGCACCCATCCTGCGTCCCCATCCTGTCATGTGCTGCACCCATCCTGCGCCCCCATCCTGTCATGTGCTGCACCCATCCTGCGTCCCCATCCTGGTATGTGCTGCACCCATCCTGCGTCCCCATCCTGTCATGTGCTGCACCCATCCTGCGCCCCCATCCTGTAATGTGCTGCACCCATCCTGCGTCCCCATCCTGTCATGTGCTTCACCCATCCTGCGTCCCCATCCTGTCATGTGCTGCACCCATCCTGCGTCCCCATTCTGTCATGTGCTGCACCCATCCTGCGTCCCCATCCTGGTATGTGCTGCACCCATCCTGCGTCCCCATCCTGTCATGTGCTGCACCCATCCTGCGTCCCCATCCTGGTATGTGCTGCACCCATCCTGCGTCCCCATCCTGCGTCCCCATCCTGCGTCCCCATCCTGGTATGTGCTGCAACCATCCTGCGTCCCCATCCTGCGTCCCCATCCTGGTATGTGCTGCAACCATCCTGCGTCCCCATCCTGTCATGTGCTGCACCCATCTGGGGGCCTGAGCAGGCGGGGACACCGGCGCGCTGTGGGGGTCAGGTGCCGGTATCGCCTCCAGCTCAGGCCCCCCAGCACTTACTATACTCACCTGTCTGTCCCGTTCCAGCGCTGCGCGCCGCCATCTTCCCGGTCTCCTGGCTGTGACTGTTCAGTCAGAGGGCGGCGCCGGCGCGCATTAAGCGCGTCATCGCACCCTCTGAACTGAAGGTCACAGGCCGAAGACCGGGAAGATGGCGGCGCTCAGCGGTGGAACGCAGGACAGGTGAATATGGCCGATACTCACCCTCCTGGCGGTCCCTGCTTCTCTGTTGGAGATCGCGGTGTGCGTTCAGTGTGAACGCATACCGCGATCTCCCGGGAGCGTCACTCTGTGAGGCTCAGACTGCGCCGGCGCTTGCTCCTGCGCAGTCTATAAAGGCTTCGGACAAAGTGACGCTCCCAGCGTTATATTATAGATATATATAAGATATATATATATCTATAATATAACGCTGGGAGCGTCACTCTGTCCGAAGCCCTAATAGACTGCGCAGGCGCGACGCTCCTAGCGTTACATTGTAGAAAAAATGCCGCCGAGAGCAGGGGGTCGGGAGCACGGGGACGCCGTCTACATATTTGCGCCCTGATTATGCAAGTAATCCGCCGCCATAGTAAGTTTTTACTTACGCTATTCGTTTCTGGCGCCATTGTCTTGCTCCTCCTGGTGCCGGAATCGGCGCCTGCGCAGTCCGCGCTTTCCGGCGCCATTTTCTTGAAGACACAGCAGTGTGTCTTCAAGAAAATGGCGCCGGAAAGCGCGGACTGCGCAGGCGCCGATTCTGGCACCAGGAGCAAGACAATGGCGCCCGAAACGAATAGCGTAAGTAAAAAGTTGCTGTGCCATGAGGCTGTGGCACTTCATGCCACAGCAATTTGTTACTTACGCCATTCCTTTCCGGTGCCATTGTCTTGCTCCTCCTGGTGCCGGAATCAGCGCCTGCGCAGTCCGCGCTTACAGCAGTGTGTCTTCAAGAAAATGGCGCCGGAAAGCGCAGACTGCGCAGGTGCCAATTCCGGCACCAGGAGGAGCAAGACAATGGCGCCGGAAAAGAATCAGGTAGCGTAAGTAACAAATTGCTATGCCATGAGGCTGTGGCACTTCATGCCACAGCTATTTGTTACTTACGCCACCTGATGGGGGTCATAAACCTTTATGGAGCAGCGTATGGGGCATATGGATGGGAGCAGCACATGACAGAATAGGGCAGCACATGACAGAACGGGGGTGCAGGATGGCAGCAGCACATGACAGAACGGGGTCGCAGGATGGGAGCAGCACATGACAGAATAGGGCAGCACATGACAGAACGGGGGTGCAGGATGGGAGCAGCACATGACAGAATGGGGCGCAGGATGGGAGCAGCACATGACAGAACGGGGGCGCAGGATGGGAGCAGCACATGACAGAATAGGGCAGCACATGACAGAACGGGGGTGCAGGATGGCAGCAGCACATGACAGAATGGGGGCGCAGGATGGGAGCAGCACATGACAGAATAGGGCAGCACATGACAGAACGGGGTGCAGGATGGCAGCAGCACATGACAGAACGGGGGTGCAGGATGGAAGCAGCACATGACAGAACGGGGGTGCAGGATGGAAGCAGCACATGACAGAACGGGGCACAGGATGGGAGCAGCACATGACAGAACGGGGGCGCAGAATGGCAGTAGCACATGACAGAACGGGGGTGCAGGATGGAAGCAGCACATGACAGAACGGGGGCGCAGGATGGGAGCAGCACATGACAGAACGGGGGTGCAGGATGGAAGCAGCACATGACAGAACGGGGGCGCAGGATGGGAGCAGCACATGACAGGATGGGGACGCAGGATGGGAGCAGCCAGTGACAGAATGGAGGCGCAGGATGGGTGCAGCACATGTCAGAATGGAGGCGCAGGATGGGTGCAGCACATGTCAGAATGGAGGCGCAGGATGGGTGCAGCACATGACAGAATGGGGGCGCAGGATGGGTGCAGCACATGACAGGATGGGGATGCAGGATGGAGCAGCACATGACAGGATGGGGGCGCAGGATGGAGCAGCTCATGACAGGATGGGGACAAAGGATGGAGCAGCACATGACAGGATGGGGACGCAGGATGGAGCAGCACATACCAGGATGGAGACCATATACCAATATAAATGCTCGCCACCCGGGCGTAGAACGGGTTCAATAGCTAGTATATATATATATGTCTAGACACTTAGATCTATTGTATTTCTCTAGTGAAACCTAGTATAATAGCTGAATATTATTTAGTTGGACATATATTGGTTTGATTATACTGCATGTTGGGATAGGATCTTGGAGAAGGGAACACCACTTAATAATCTTTAATAATAATCTTTATTTTTCTATAGCGCTAACATATTCCGCAGCGCTTTACAGTTTTGCACACATTATCATCACTGTCCCCATTGGGGCTCACAATCTAGAATCCCTATCAGTATGTCTTTGGAATGTGGGAGGAAACCGGAGTACCCGGAGGAAACCCACGCAAACACGGAGAGAACATACAAACTCTTTGCAGATGTTGTCCTGGGTGGGATTAGAACCCAGGACCCCAGCGCTGCAAGGCTGCTGTGCTAACCACTGCGCCACCGTGCTGCCACTTTTAAGTAAACCTGTCATCTGATTCAGGCTGACCAAATCTTGGGCAATATGAATCAGCACATGACTGATTCTCTGAAACACTCTAGCCTAGGGACCATAGCCAGAGGCAAGACTAGTCTGGCTTTGCTTCCAGCACAACTCCAGGTGATAGACAGGTCTGTCGTTATGGGACACACCCGTCAATCACTTAGAGTGGCACTGAAAATAGCTGATTGTGGGCAGTTTGAACAGCATGAATAAGATGCCATGACATCTAGTCTTTTCATTGGATCTCAGTGTGTGGATTCCACACTCAACAGTAAGACTGAAAACAGAAGAAAGTATTTCATTATCTGGTCTATTAACAAAATGGTATTTATGCATTGTAGAGTACAGAATATATAATTATTTTACTAAGTTTTGATCCTATAGTATATTTAGACATCACTGAATGTATAAAGCCAAAAAGAGGTCAGGCATCATATGATTTTTCCTATTTTACCTGTGACCATCTCTTTTTGTGGCGTATTCTCTGTTTGTCTTTCAGATGAACATACAGCATATTCCCACAAGGAAGATTGTAGCACAGCCGTCCTCCATATGGTGTAGGCATAATTGCTTGTATTTTGCATTCTGATGTATTGCTGTGATGAAAGACTTGATTCTTGTTGCGAGTGAAGACTCTTAAGAGTTGAGAATTCAACATTTAAAATAATAAAATGCAAAAGAATAATAATATAAATGATCACAATCAACATACAAATGTTCTAACTAAAGTAAAGATGAAAAATTAGAATTTTTTTAAATACTTATGTTTCAGGCCTGATGCCAAGAATACGTTGTGTCCTAATGACAGTACCACCTCTCCTGTGTGCAGGGTCTTAGCCATAGTGGGTGCAGAGGGAGTAGTGGCACTTTGCCATGGGACCTGAGACCCCTCTCCAACACAAGAATACAACAGAGTAAATATGCAAATAGTAGGTGAGGGGTCCCAGAACATGATGCAATTCTTGGAAAAATGAGGTTAAATAAAATAAATAATTTATCATAACATTAAAATATAAATTGTGCAGAAAACGACATGCATTTTATAAAATATCAAATAAACATTATTCCTAGGTACAGGATTGCCTCAATAGGATCTGGAACCAGAAGAGATTGTTTAGATTTCACAAAATAGAAGTTTAAATATAGTGTCTGTTCCCACCTGTAGACCTCCTCGATTACGGTGACCAGGCATTCAACATAGCTGTTAGTAATTCTTTTTCTTTTTTTGTCATCGGGCTCAGACTTATTGTCGAAAGCATCATCAAAATAAATATGTGCCTCAAAATCAAAGGTATCATTGCTGATTGTAGACTTATATTTGTCTAGCCTGTCAAAAAATATATGTAAATATAATATGACCAAAGACTGGCAAAAAAAAGTTTAAAAAAAACTGCAACAGAAAGGAAGTAATACTAAACCAGGATATGTAAGGTTATATGAACTCATTTGTATGTAACCTCAAGCTGTCAAGTTGCTCTACATTCTCCAACTGATCTAAGACTAACGTCCTCCATAATCTGAACCTTGTACCTCTATCTCCAAGACATCTCTAGTGCTGCACCAATTTTCTAGAATGCACTATCCTGGACTATCCAAGTAATTGCCAGCACACTTCCCTAATCTAACCTCTTCGCTGTTCCTCCTTCTAATCAGAATCTGGTCCCTCTCATTCATCTGCCTCCACATCCTTAATGCACCCAGTAGCGCTTGGTAATTGTACTTACACAGATATTTTTTATGCTTTGCTTATTTGTCAGCAGACAATCTAAGTCTTTGGGAGGAATATGGGAGGAAACTGGATAACCGGAAGGAAGCCCACGCTTGCAGATGTTGCCCTTGATGGGAATTGAGCCCAGGACTCAAGCGCTGCAAAGCAATAGTGCTAGCCACTGAGCCACCGTGCTGCCCTACTGCTCTGCTGGTTGATGATCAGTTCACGCAGCTTTAACCCCTTTACCCCCAAGGGTGGTTTGCACGTTAATGACCGGGGCCAATTTTTGCAATTCTGACCACTGTCCCTTTATGAGGTTATAACTCTGGAACGCTTCAACGGATCCTGATAATTCTGACAATGTTTTCTCGTGACATATCGTACTTCATGATAGTGGTAAAATGTCTTTGATATTACCTGGGTTTATTTGTGAAAAAAATGGAAATTTGGTGAAAATTTTGCAATTTTCCAAATTTGAATTTTTATGCCCTTAAATCACAGAGATATGTCACACAAAATACTTAATAAGTAACATTTCCCACATGTCTACTTTACATCACCACAATTTTGGAACCCAATTTTTTTTTTTGTTAGGGAGTTATAAGGGTTAAAAGTTGACCAGCAATTTCTCATTTTTACAACACCATTTTTTAGGGACCACATCACATTTGAAGTAACTTTGAGGGGTCTATATGATAGAAAATACCCAAGTGTTACACCATTCTAAAAACTGCACATCTCAAGGTACTCAAAACCACATTCAAAAAGTTTATTAACCCTTTAGGTGTTTCACAAGAATTTTTGGAATGTTTAAAAAAAAATGAACATTTAACTTTTTTTCACAAATAAATTCAGCTCCAATTTGTTTTATTTTCCCAAGAGTAACAGGAGAAATTGGACCCCAAAAGTTGTTGTGCAATTTGTCCTGAGTACGCTGATACCCCATATGTAGGGGTAAACCACTGTTTGGGCGCATGGCAGAGCTCGGAAGGGAAGCAGCTCCATTTGACTTTTCAATGCAAAATTGACTGGAATTGAGAAGGGACGCCATGTTGAGTTTGGAGAGCCCCTGATGTGCCCAAACATTGAAACCCCCCACAAGTGACACTATTTTGGAAACTAGACCCCAAAGGAACTTATCTAGATGTGTGGTGAGCACTTTGACCCACCCAGTGCTTCACAGAAGTTTATAATGTAGAGCCGTAAAAATAAAAAATCATATTTTTTCACAAAAATGATCTTTTTGCCCCCAATTTTTTATTTTCCAAGGGTAACAGAAGAAATTAGACCCAAAAGTTGTTGTAAAATTTTTCCTGAGTACGCTGATACCCCATATGTGGGTGTAAACCACTGTTTGGGTGCATGGCAGAGCTCGGAAGGGAAGGCGCTCCATTTGACTTTTCAATTCAAAATTGACTGAAATTGAGATGGGACGCCATGTCGCGTTTGGAGAGCCCCTGATGTGCCTAAACATTGAAAAACCCCACACAAGTGACACTATTTTGGAAAGAAGGCCCCCTAAGGAACTTATCTGGATGTGTTGTAAAAATTTTGAACCTCCAAGTGTTTCACTAAAGTTATAACGCAGAGCCGTGAAAACAAAAATTCTTTTTTTCTCCCCAAAAATTATTTTTTAGCCCCCAGTTTTGTATTTTCCCAAGGGTGACAGGAGAATTTAGACCCTGAAAGTTGTTGTCCAATTTGTCCAGAGTATGCTGATACCCCATATGTGGGGGGAAACCACCGTTTGGGTGCATGGCAGAGCTCGGAAGGGAAGGAGCGCCGTTTGAAATGCAGACTTAGATGGATTGGTCTGCAGGCGTCATGTTGCATTTGCAGAGCCCCTGATGTACCTAAACAGTAGAAACCCCCACAAGTGACCCCATATTGGAAACTAGACCCCCCAAGGACCTTATCTAGATGTGTTGTGAGAACTTTGAACCCCAAGTGTTTCACTACAGTTTATAACACAGAGCCGTGAAAATAAAAAATCTTCTTTTTTTTCCACAAATTATTTTTTAGCCCCCGGTTTTGTAGTTTCAAAAGGGTAACAGGAGAATTGGACCCCAAAAATTGTTGTACAATTTGTCCTGAGTACGCTGATACCCCATATGTTGGGGTAAACCCCTGTTTGGGCGCACGGGAGATCTCAGAAGGGAAGGGGAACTGTTTTACTTTTTCAACGCAGAATTGGCTGGAATTGAGATCGGACCCATTGTCACATTTGGAGAGCCCTGATGTGCCTAAGCAGAGGAAACCCCCCAATCCTAACCCTAACTGAAACCCTATCAGAAACACACCCCTAACCCTAATCCCATCCATAATCCTTACCACACCCCTAACCCTAATCCCAATCCTAATCCCAACCATAAATGTAATCCAAACAATAACTTTAGCCCCAACCCTAACCCTAACTTTAGCCCCAACCCTGACTTTAGCCCCAACCCTAACTATTTTTAGCCCCAAGTCTAACTTTATCCTCAACCTTAGCCCTAACTTTAGCCCCAACCCTAACCCTAACTTTAGCCCCAACCCTAACCATAACCCCAACCCTAACTTTAGCCCCAACCCAAACCCTAACTTTAGCCCCAACCCTAACTTTAACCCCAACCCTAACCCCAACCCTAACTTTAGCCCCAACCCTAACTTTAGCCCCAACCTAACCTTAAACTTAGCCCCAACCCTAACTCCAACCCTAACCTCAACCCTAACCCTAACTTTTGTTAGGGCTAGCGGAACGCACCGAGTAAATATAGATGTTTTATTGTTATAGATGCGTTCGCAGCCCGGGGTCCATCATGCAGGAGAACCTGCTGCTAGCAAACGGCGGCACTATATGAACTAGCTCTGTTATTTCACAGAGTAGCTGTGAAAGCAAAGCCCTGCACCCTGTTAGACTTTACAGAGGCACAGGCTAACTACGCAACTGAGAGCAGTCAGTGGTCATGCATGCACACAAAACTCCTCGCCGGAGGTGCCAGCATTCTAGGGGCTTATTTCAGACAGGTCCCTGAATACACACAAACACAAACACCTCGCCAGAGGTGCCAGCATTCTAGGGGCTTATTTCAGCCGGGTCCCTGAACACAAACTTACATGACCACACTCGAGCAAAGCACATAACTTAGAAAGATACTAGCGCATGGCCGTGTGGCCATGCGAGCTTTAAATAGTTGCAGCAAGTACATGACCTTCCTAGAAGGACCAATGAGAGGCTGCCACAGAGCCTGAGCACCTATAGGACCTTCCTGAAGGACCAATGGATTTAGCTGCAGTTTCTGAACATGTGACCCTCAATCTCCACTGAGAGATCTTACTCTGGGCATGCTCAGAACGAGAAAAGCAGGACTTTGTCCTAGAAGCGTCTGCTCGCCGCTGCCCAGCACTGGCTTTAATGGCAGAAGCAGGAAAAGCAGCAGCAACTCTTTGTACAGAGTGGGACTGAACAAGACGTTGGGACCGACGTCTCCGCTGAGCAGGCTCCACTGCGGCAGGAGAAGAATGGGAGACTGCAGCGGAGATGGCCCGAGATTCCCCCTGTGCAGAGGCGAGAACTCGACCCCTAACAACTTTAGCCCCAAACCTAATGGGAAAATGGAAATAAATACATTTTATTATTTTTCCCTAACTAAGGGGGTGATGAAATGGGGTTTGATTTACTTTTATAGTGGGTTTTTTTAGCGGATTTTTATGATTGGCAGCCATCACACATTAAAAGACGCTTTTTGTTGCAAAAAATAGTTTTTGTGTCTCCACATTTTGAGAGCTATAATTTTCACATATTATGGTCCACAGAGTCATGTGAGGTCTTATTTTTTGCGGGACGAGTTGACATTTTTAATGTTATCATTTTCGGGCACGTGACATTTTTTGATCGCTTTTTATTCCGATTTTTGTGAGGTAGAATGAACAAAAAACAGCTATTCATTAATTTCTTTTGGGGGGGGGGGTGCTTATACCGTTCCACGTTTAGTAAAATTGATAAAGCAGTTTTATTCTTTGGGTCAGAATGATTACAGCGATATGTTATTTATACTTTTTTATGTTTTGGTGCTTTTATACAATAAAAACTATTTTATGTAAAAAATTATTATTTTTGCATCGCTTTATTCTGAGGATTATAACTTTTTTTTTTTTTTCTTGATGATGCTGTATGGCGGCTCGTTTTTTTGCGGGACAAGATGGCGTTTTCAGCGGTATCATGGTTATTTATATCCGTCTTTTGGATCGCGTGTTATTCCACTTTTTGTTTGGTGGTATGATAGTAAAGCGTCGGGTTTTTTTTAACGGTATTCACTGAAGCGGTTAACTAGTGGGAGTTTTATAGGTCGGTTCGATATGGATGTGGTGATACTAAATATGTGTACTTTTGTTTTGTTTTTTTTAGATAAAGAAATGTGTTTATTGGAACAATGTTTTTTAATTTAGGAATTTTATTTTTTTTACCCATTTACATTTTTTTTAAACTTTTTTACATTGCCCCGGGGGGACATTATGCTATAGTATCAGATCGCTGATCTGACACTTTGCAGTGCACTGTGTCAGATCAGCGATCACACAGGCACTGCCGGAGGCTTGAGGCTCTGAGCAGGCCCTTGCAAGCCACCTCCCTGCAGGACCCGGAAGGCCCCCCGATGCCATTTTGGATCTGGGCCTGCAGGGAGGAGGTGGTAGGAGACCCTCGGAGCAATGCGATCACATCGCGTTGCTCCGAGGGTCTCAGGGAAGCACGCAGGGAGCCCCCACCCTGCGAGATTCTTCATTGTGCCACCAGAATGCTGTGATCATCTTTGGTTAATCTGGGGTTAATGTGCCAGGAGTGGTCCGTGATAGTCAGCTGCACCCGGCCCCGATCGGCCGCGCTCCACTCGTGAGCGCGGCTGATCGGTAATGACGTACTATCCTGTCGGTGGTCATAGGGGCCCATACCACCTCGACGGGATAGTACATCAGATGTCAGAAAGGGGTTAAGTCATATCCCCAATGTATTATAATGATGGCTAGAACATACATGACTAGCACTTTTTACCTATTATGTCCACCCTCATTTAGGCTACGTTCAGATCAGCGTTGCGCGCCGCTGCGTCGGCGACGCAACGCACGACGCACGAAAAAACGCGTGCAAACGCACGCAAAAACGCTGCGTTTTGCGACGCGTGCGTCTTTTTTTGACGAAATCGGACGCAAGAAAAATGCAACTTGTTGCATTTTCTTGCGTCCGACGCTAGCGTAAAAAACGACGCACGTGTCGGAAAACGCAACAAGAAAAACGCATGCGTCCCCCATGTAAAACATAGGGGCGCATGACGCGTGCGTCGCCGCTGCGTTTCCCGACGCAGCGTCGGGAAACGCTAATCTGAACGTAGCCTTACTTATAAATTGTAAACCTGTGAGCAGGAAAATTACTCCTTCTGTAACTGTTGATCTATTTGTTATTCTATAATGTTTTTATTGTCTGTACATGTCCCCCTCAATTGTAAAGTGCTACAGAATGTGTTGCTGCTATATAAATAACATTATTATTTATTATTTATTAAGCTGTAATTTTTTTGCTGATAATTTTCAAGCCTAGGCTACAGTTTGTGCAATAGAGCAGATATGTTATAATACTTATTTTACAGAAATAAAAAAACTGCCTAGAATATAAAAATTTATTTTTCAAAAGGCTTAAACTGTGAGACAAGTAACTAACACACAAAACAGGAGAAATTAAATTTGTCTTCTGGCAAGCACATTTTTTGCAGCTCATGAGCTCTGCTGTATTGTAACTCTGTCTGGCTGTCAGCTGGAAGCTGAGAGGAACCTGCAGGTGTCAGTTATAATCACACACAGCTCTGCAGTGAGATAATGAGAGCAAAGAGCGGCCATTACTCATCATACTGGTAACTCTCCCTTCGTGTCAAACAAGCTCTGGAGGCAGAGTTATCATCCAGGCAACATCCACCCCAGAGCCTGGAAGAGCTCACTTATATAAAGTGATAAAAGATGATTTATCAACAACGAGGCATCTGATATGAGACCTACAGGTAGGACTCTTTTCAGCAGTTTAGAATCTCTATGCCCATATTAATATTTTAGATAAGTCAAATGTGGTGACGGATTCCTTTTAAATATTTATTTAAATTCTTTAACACTTACTGTGTTTTAATGCTAGTTACTGGAAAGGATGCCCATATATCTTAGACTGCTGTTGGCTGAACTCTTGTTTTTTGACAACTACAGTACTTTTCAAAAGTTTTAGGCAGATGTGCAAAAGATTTCTGCAAGGTAAGAATGCTTAAAAAATAGAAGTGATAATATATTTTTATCAATTAAGGAAATGGAGAGTGATTTATCAAATTAAAAATATATTTACATTGAATGTTCGATGTGACCACCTTTTGCTTTCAAAACAGCATCAAAGCGTCAATTCTTTTCTGGCATAGTTTTTGAAGAACACAGCATGGAGATTGTTCCAAACATCTTAGATACCTAATCCCAGATCTGTGAATATAGGCTTGTGCAAATCCTTCTATCTCTTCACATAATCCCAGGAATTCCACTTCCAGGAATCCTTGTCCTTCTTTATGTTTAAGATAGTGCTTAAGGGATTTTCTAGTCTAAAATGACAAGTTTGCAATTACTCTTTGTGATTGCAGACTTGTGAATCTTCTCATGGTTTGCACTGCGCGCTGTGAAGACTGTCCGGTGTCCGCCCCAGGAACGGAGGTCACGTGACTGCAAGTATGCGATATGCATACTCACAGTCAGAATCAGTCTTAGTCTGTTTCCAGCCTCATGCAATACTTGCATTGAGCATACTGGAAACAGTAAATTCAGATTCTGCCTGAGAGTATGCTTGTTGCGTACTTCTGGTCTCGTGACTGCCTTTCCTGGCGTTGACACTGGAGAATCCTCACAGCGTGCAGTGCAAGAAATGTGAGGATTCACTAGTCTGCAGTCACATAGACTGGCTGCAGGCTTGTCATTTTAGACCGGTCAACCCCTTTAGTGACAATGATGACATTTGGAGCCAATCAGATGCCTTCCTGATGGTATTGCATGATAAATAATTATCTTCCTGTATTTCTCAGGATTGAGAACATCATTAATTTTAATCAGATGCCCAACTTCATTTGCTGAAATGCAGCCCCAAACTTTCAGAGAACCTCCACCATGCTTCACTGTTGCCCGCAGACACTTAGCATTATACTGCTTTCCAGCCCTTCAGCAAACAGTCTTCTGTTACAGCCAAATATTTCACATTATGACTTATTAGTCCATAAGCACGCTGACTTTTTTCTTCTTTGTGCATAGTTGAGTTACTTGGCCTAGTCCCCATGCTGCAGGTATGCTGAGAAATAAGCTACATTCACATGGCAGCATTTGGTCAGTTTTTCACGTCAGTATTAGAAAGCCAAAACCAGGAGAGAGAAATACAGAATTGATGGTGTGTTTCTATTATACTTTTCCTCTGAATGTTTCT
Organism: Ranitomeya imitator; assembly: GCF_032444005.1. Taxonomy (NCBI): domain Eukaryota; kingdom Metazoa; phylum Chordata; class Amphibia; order Anura; family Dendrobatidae; genus Ranitomeya; species Ranitomeya imitator. The sequence goes on from NC_091286.1 coordinate 200,865,595, forward strand.
CTCCTGGTTTTGGTTTACAAATATAGATATAAAATACTGGCCAAAATGCTTCAATATGAATGTGGTCATGTAGGATGATACTTGCATCATACAGTAACATCACGGAGGCATCTTATTGGTGCCGAATGTATTCTACAGCAGGAGAAAACCCCAAATAAGACATCCTGGATGTGATTATATGGCCCCCACAGTGCCCAGATAGATGGGTTTGAACAAGCTCACATTCACAGAAGATCTGTAGTTAGTGATCCAAGATGTTTGGAACACCCTCCCAATGAAAGTGTAGCAGCAATAAAAAATTGATGCTTTGATGATGTTTTGAAGACACCAAATATTGATTTGATTTAGATTTCTCTTTTGTTTATTTGCTTTGTATTTATTAATTCATAAAAATAAACTATTGACACTTCAGTTTTTTAAAGCATTTGTACTTTGAACTCTTCCATATACATGAGTAATCGGTTAGGTTTTGCCTTTGCATTAGTATTATTTGCAGCAGTTTTTATAGTTTTCCTCCAAAGAATATTTGTTTCCCCATTTTCATTACATTAGATTTATTTATTTTTTAACCATTTGTTTAATTACTGAGTTGATATGTATTTTATAAAATACACTGAAAAGTAATACCTAAATATTGAAGTGAGAATTTTCAGCATTTCATCATAAGTCTCATGCCACATTGTTGCACATAAATAGATCATTACTTTCTCTTTAGACCTGTATGGAAATAAAATGACATTATTCAAATTATATATATTTTATTTAACTATATAAGAACATTATATTAATAAGTATATTTCAAATTATTTTTCGTTTTTTTTACTGGAACATTTAATTAAACAGAAACACTGGGTAAGGCTAAGTTCTCAAAGGATCTAAAGTGAATGGAAATCAGCTTTCTTTTTAAAAAAAAGATCATAGTCTATTCTGTAAAAGAAAATAATCATGGAAATTATGTATTTTGTTTTTTTATCAAAATCCTATAGAAAAATAGGATCTGTTAGTGAGTCCTTTATGAAAAATATTAACAATGAGCAAAAAAAAGCAAATATGAACATTACTTTGGAATTTAGTTTGGAGAATTCAAATGAATGAACCAAGTAATAAAATGTAACCATTGGTCATTAAAGGGACACTGTCACCTGAATTTGGAGGGAACAATCTTCAGCCATGGAGGCGGGGTTTGGGGTTTTTTGATTCACCCCTTCCTTACCCGCTGGCTGCATGCTGGCTGCAATATTGGATTGAAGTTCATTCTCTGTCCTCCGTAGTACACACCTGCACTAGGTGCAATCTTGCCTTGCGCAGGCGTGTACTATGGAGGACAGAGAATGAACTTCAATCCAATATTGCAGCCAGCATGCAGCCAGCGGGTAAGGAAAGGGTGAATCAAAAACCCCCAAACCCCGCCTCCATGGCTGAAGATTGTTGCCTCCAAATCCAGGTGACAGTGTCCCTTTAAAGTCATTGGTCATGTTAGTCATTGAACAAAAGAAAAAAAGTTTTCTTTGCTAAGTAAACAAGTGATGACAAACCATGTCTGATGATCAGACCTAAGTCATCTCAAAAGCTTTAAGTCTTGTCCACACGCTGTCAGCTAACCAAAAAGTATCAACCACTCACCTTAAAGATCAACATTTTTTATCAGGAAGCTATAAATAGCCAATAGTAAATTGTATACACACTCTTTAACTGAAAACTTTGGGTGGAGACATTTCTGTAATTAAAAACCAGCTTCTTAAATTAACCTGCAACAGCTATATAAAAAATTAAAGTCACAACCTGTTTTCAATTTAAAGAGGTTATCCAGTACTGGACAACCCCTTATTAGTGGCTTCAGGGAGCTGCATAGGGTGAAAGAAAATGTATGCCTCCTTCTAGCATAGGGGTGGGGAACTTCCAGCCCTTTTCATCCAGCCCGCGGGCAGGTCCCTGGAGTCCCCAATGCTTGGGCGGCAGTCGTATCCTGCCGGCTGCTGGCTCTTTAACCCCCAAGTGCACGGCACCCAGCGTTCATTATAGAATGCTGCCTGCCCTGCACATGAAACATGACGTCTTCTGCATGGGTGGTGTTAGCGCCGGGGTGGTTGGGGTTAGCGCCCAATGCTCTCTTGTCCTGGAAGAGGAGCTGCTGCTGAGTCCAGAGCGATCTCTGTGCCGGGAGCTCTGTACCTCCCCAAGGATCTCTGTGCCGGCAGCTCTGTGCTTTTCTACTGATGATATGTGCCCCCTCTGATCTATGTGCCCCCCAGCTATGCAGCTATGTGCCCTCATGTGATCTTTTTGCCCCCCGTGATCTGTGTCCCCAACTATATGCCACTCTGGGATCTTTGTGCCTCCTAGCTATGTGCCCCATGTGATCTGTGCCCCCTGTGATCTCTGTGGACACAACTATGTGCCCCCTCTGTGATCTCTGTGCCCCATAGCTATATGTCCCCCTGTAGTCCCTGTTCCCCCCAGCTATGTGCCACCTGTGATATTTGTGCCCTCCAGCTATATGCCCCCTGTGACCTCTGTGCCCTCCAGCTTTATGCTCCCCTGTGATCTCTGTGCCCCCAGCAATATGCCCCTGTGATCTTTGCCCTCCAGTTATATGCCCCCCTGTGATCTGTGCCCCCCAACTATATGCCCCCTGTGATCTATGTGCCCCCTAGCTATGTGCATCCCTGTGATCTATGTGGCTCCCAGCTTTGTGCCCCCTGTAATCTATGTGCCCCTCTGTTATCCCTGTGTCCCCTGCTATGTATACCCTGTGATATTTGTGCTCCCATGTAATCTCTCTGCCCCCTGTGATCTCTTGTCCCTCCAGCTATGTGCCCCTTGGTGATCTGAGCCCCCCTACCCCAGTGATCTACGTGCCTCCCTGGCGATGCCTGTCCCCCCAGTGCTGTATATCCCCCTCCCCCCAGTGCTGTATACCCCCTCACTGCTGTATATGCCCCCAAGTGATGTATAAATTCCCCAGTGCTGCATTTACTCCAAAGGTGCTGTATATACCCCTGAGTACTGTATATCCCCCACCTGTGATATATATAGCACCCAATGATGTATGTGACCCCACTAGTGATGTATATTTTACCCAGGGACATATATACCCCCAGTGCTGTCTGTTCTTCCTAGTGATGTATATAGCCCCTCAGTGAAGTCTATTCCCCTCAGCATCCCCAGTGATGAATATGTCCCAGCATCTCCTGTGATGTCTATGCCTCCCAGCCCCTCCTGTAATTTATATGACGCCAGAGTCTCCTGTGGTGCCTATACAGCAGTCTCAATGTTTTCTATGTTATGTACATACAGCAGTCCCAGCGACTCCTGTGTGATGTATATACAGCAGTCCAAGCATCTCCTGTGTGATGTATATTCAGCAGTCCCAGCATCTCATGTGTGATGTATAAACAGCAGTCCCAGCATCTCCTGTGTGATATATATATACAGCAGTTCCTGTGTCTCCTGTGTGATGTATATACAGCAGTCCTTGTGTCTCCTGTGTGATGTATATACAGCAGTCCCTGTGGCTTCTGTGTGATGTATATACAGCAGTCCCTTCATCTCCTGTGTGATGTATATACAACAGTCCCTGTGTCTCGTATGTGATGTATATACAGCAGTCTCAGCATCTCCTGTGCGATGTATATACAGATGTATATACAGCAGTCCCAGCGTCTCCTATGTGGTGTAAATACAGCTGTCTCAGATGTGATGTATATACAGTAGTCCCGCATCTCCTATGTGATGTATATGATTTACAAAACTTATTATGACAAAAAGTTGACTGCTTTCCTGACCGCCACAAACCTGGAAATGTAGCTGTGAGAAGCAACATGATCAGTATCATCTAACATCACAGCTGCACCAAAGAGAAGCAGCTTCAGCCGTCACATTAAGGGTGAGTTACCGTAATTAATTGTTTGACTAAATATACCGGGGTAATTTTCGAGGTGATCATTTTTGTGTGGCCCCTGAATGATGGTAGAAATTTCCAAATGGCCCCCGGCTAGAAAAAGGCTCCCCACCCCTGTTCTAGATCATGTGCTTCTCCACTTTCAGCTCTCTTTATCCTCTGCTGGTTTCATGACATACACTCTATCAAGTGACCACTGCAACCAATCAGTGGCCTCTGATCAGCTGGAGCCTCTTCAATTAAAAAATAATCTGTCACGAGGTTATTAACACGTAAACTAAGAGCAGCATAATGAAGCGGCTGTAGTTTTGATAAAATCTCTTTTTATCAGTAGAAGATTATCACTAGAAAACTAGTTAACCTACTGCCATGTATTCCTCTATATTATTCAGCTCTGTTTAATGCTGCCCCACCACTGATTGGCAGCTTTCTGCCTATGCACAGTGTACACAGAAAGCTGCCAATCAGTGATATGGGTGGGGTTATTCAAAGCTCAGCATTCAGAGAACTGGTAGATCTGTGGCAGGAAATAAACTGTGATTTTATCAAAACTACATCAAGAAACCCCACATGTGATACTTTGTTGAAATCAAGTTCTCTGCCCTTAAGGTACCGTCTCACAGTGGCACTTTGGTCGCTACGACGGCACGATCCGTGACGCTCCAGCATCGCTCCATTATCGTTCCAGCGTCGTAGACTGCGGTCACACTTCGCAATGCACGACGCTGGAGCGATAATTTCACGACGTATTTGCGATGTAGAAGCCGTTGGTTACTATGCGCACATCGTATACAATATCGTGCACACCTTTGTTACACCATGCGATCATGTCGCCACAGCGGGACACTAGACGACAAAAGAAAGTCTCAAACGATCTGCTACGACGCACGATTCTCAGCGGGGTCCCTGATCGCAGGAGCGTGTCAGACACAGCAAGATCGTAAGTATATCGCTGGAACATCACGAATCGTGCCATCGTAGCGATCAAAATGCCACTGTGTGACGGTACCCTTACACCATGCTGCCCCATATGGGGCACAAATAGAACACAAATCCTTAAAAATAAATAAAACCCTCAGTCCAAAGGTTCATGTACAATATAGCATAACACCTAGCACCAAGGCACCTTTCAGACCTGACCTATATTATTAAGTTGCATAAGTGATTTAAAAAGATTCTATCACTAGATTCTTTTGCTGCCCCATTTGAGGGCAGCACAAAATAGGATCAGAAACCCTAATTCCAATGCTGGGTCACTTACTGGGCTTCTTGCTGTGGTTTTGATAGTACACTGCTTTATCCGGTGCAACTCGTTTAATCTCAGTGATAAGCTTCTACTATGTAGTCCTTAATATGCATGAGTTTGCTTAGTCTAACTAAAGATTGATAGCATTTGACTTAGGCTAGGTTCACATTGCGTTAGGGCAGTCCGTTTAGCGCATAGCGCTACGGTCTTCGCTAAGGCAATGTCCCAAAAGGGATCGCATTTGCCGATCCCGCTAGCGTGGATCCCCGATCTGCGCTAGCATGGAACGGACCGCGAACGCTGCCGTCACTTAAATGATGGCACATCGCTAGCGCATGCCCAATGTGGGCGTGTGCTTGTGATGCGTTCGCCATTACTCGCAATGGCGGCGTTAACGGACTACCTTACACCGCGTTATGCCGCGGTGTAACGTAGTCTGTTAAACGGGTTCACATAACGTGTGAACCTAGCCTTATGCACAAGGTAGGTAGAAAAGTGTCTGTCAATGGTGCAGTTGCAGTTAGACATTGATTTTATCAAAACTACAGCATGAAGCCCAGTAAGTGACACACCTCTGGAATCAGCGTCTCTGCAAAAAAAAGAAAAACTGTTCCAGCTTTTGGTAAAATTTTCTGGTAAAATTTTGATAAGCTTGATAAAGAACAACTGTGCTTGAAACGTGTCACTTGCTCGTGTTCCTGTCCACTATATTTTTATAATTGTATATTGATGCAATAAAGATTACTCTGAAAATTTTACCAGAAGCTGGAACATTTTTTCTTTTTTTTTGCACTTGCTATACAAGAGGGGTCGGCTCATGGTTCCGTGCACGCTGGACTTCTATAAACTTCAACAGTGAATTGGCATTATCTTTTCTGTTTTCTGAATCAGGGTCTCTCTGTCAATATGTTTTGCTGCCCTGAGTTTAAAGAGTTTGTCCAGGTTAAAGATGAAAGTCTGCAGTCACTCTACATGACTGCAGACTTCTGAGTCCTCACAGCACGCTCACCATATGCGATTCTACAGTGAAACCATTATGTGATAAGCATACTTCAGGTCACATTCCAACTAGACGTGTGCGGCCTAATTCAATTCAATTGGATTGAATAATGCCGAACATTTGTAGCCGGTATGTAACCACATGCAGGGCTGTATTTAGAGTTTCTGCTGCCCTAGGCACTTTTAGTGCTGCCTCCCCCATTGGTGAGTATGACACTATCAGCATAGACTTTGGCAAGAATTGCTGATGTGAAAGTAGCCTTTTGCAGCAGATCGGGCAGTTTTTCTGCATCTGCCACATAACGGATCACTTACGGCAACAGTGTGTTTGGTCTCATTCATTCCCTATGGGAGTTGCGGTACTACGTGCGCCGCGGCAAATTTTAGGCCACACCTCTGACCACACCCATTTCACAACTAATCACACCCATACCCAAGTCCCAACCACACCCATTTAGCACTGCTGATCACACTGTTTCATATACATTAAAACAAAAAAAAATATGGCCACACAGTGCTCCATACTGTATAATGGCCCTACATGATGTTCCATACTGTATAATGGCCACACAGTGCTCCATACTGTATAATGGCCACACATGATGCTCCATACTGTATAATGGCCACACATGATGTTCCATACTGTATAGTGGCCACACATGATGCTCCATACTGTATAATGGCCACACATGATGCTCAATACTGTATAATGGCCATTGGCCACACATGATGCTCCATACTGTATAATGGCCACACAAGATGCTCCATACTGTATAATGGTCCCACATGATGCTCCATACTGTATAATGGCCACACATAATGTTCCATACTGTATAATGGCCACACATGATGCTCCATACTGTATAATGGCCACACATGATGCTCCATACTGTATAATGGCCACACATGATGCTCAATACTGTATAAGGGCCACACGATGCTCAATACTGTATAATGGCCATTGGCCACACATGATGCTCCATACTGTATAATGGCCACACATGATGCTCAATACTGTATAATGGCCACACATGATGCTCCATACTGTATAATGGCCACACATGATGCTCCATACTGTATGATGACCCCACATGATGCTCAATAGTGTATAATGACCCCCTCCCATCTTGTATGCATGGCTCATAACTCCCCCCCTGTATGTATGGCTGATGGCTCATATTCCCCGTATGCATGGCCCATAATTCCCCCCCTTGTATGTATGGCTGATGGCTCATATCCCCCTGTATGCATGGCTCATAATTCCCCCCCCCCTGTATGCATGGCTGATGGCTCATAATTCCCCCCCCCCGTATGCATGGCTGATGGCTCATAATTCCCCCCTTCCCCAGTATGCATGGCTGATGGCTCATAATTCCCCCCCGCCCTGTATGCATGGCTGATGGCTCATAATTCCCTCCCATGCATGGCTGATGGCTCATAATTCCCCCCCATGCATGGCTGATGGCTCATAATTCCCCCCCCATGCATGGCTGATGGCTCATAATTCCCCCCCCTGTATGCATGGCTGATGGCTCATAATTCCCCCCCATGCATGGCTGATGGCTCATAATTCCCCCCCTGTATGCATGGCTGATGGCTCATAATTCCCCCCATGCATGGCTGATGGCTCATAATTCCCCCCCTGTATGCATGGCTGATGGCTCATAATTCCCCCCCTATGCATGGCTGATGGCTCATGGCTCATAATTCCCCCTCCCCCGTATGCATGGCTGATGGCTCATAATTCCCCCCAAGGCATGGCTGATGGCTCATAATTCCCCCCCATACATGGCTGATGGCTCATGGCTCATAATTCCCCCCATGCATGGCTGATGGCTCATGGCTCATAATTCCCCCTCATGCATGGCTGATGGCTCATGGTTCATAATTCCCCCCCATGCATGGCTGATGGCTCATGGCTCATAATTCCCCCCCATGCATGGCTGATGGCTCATGGCTCATAATTCCCCCCATGCATGGCTGATGGCTCATGGCTCATAATTCCCCCCCAAGCATGGCTGATGGCTCATGGCTCATAATTCCCCCCATGCATGGCTGATGGCTCATGGCTCATAATTCCCCCCCAAGCATGGCTGATGGCTCATGACTCATAATTCCCCCCCATGCATGGCTGATAGCTCATGGCTCATAATTCCCCCCTATGCATGGCTGATGGCTCATGATCCCCCCACCTATGCATGGCTCATCTCTCCACCCCCTCCCCTTCTCCCGCTCCTTCTCCCGCTCCTTCTCCCGGGCCATCTTGCATGGCGCGGCTGGCTTACCTTCCTCCTTCATCCCCCCGCCCCCATCCCCTGTCCCTCATACTCACCTGTCAGCTGCCTGTCCCACACACACCGTGCGGCTGCCGCAGCCGCCATCCCTCTGGCTCTGTCCCACCGCAGCGCCTTCTTCCTGAGTGAGCGGTCATGTGGTACCGCTGATTAATTCCCCCCCCGTATGCATGGCTGATGGCTCATAATTCCCCCCTATGCATGGCTGATGGCTCATAATTCCCCCCCTGTATGCATGGCTGATGGCTCATAATTCCCCCCCATGCATGGCTGATGGCTCATAATTCCCCCCCATGCATGGCTGATGGCTCAAGGCTCATAATTCCCCCCCTATGCATGGCTGATGGCTCATGGCTCATAATTCCCCCTCCCCCGTATGCATGGCTGATGGCTCATAATTCCCCCCAAGGCATGGCTGATGGCTCATAATTCCCCCCCATACATGGCTGATGGCTCATGGCTCATAATTCCCCCCATGCATGGCTGATGGCTCATGGCTCATAATTCCCCCCCATGCATGGCTGATGGCTCATGGTTCATAATTCCCCCCCATGCATGGCTGATGGCTCATGTCTCATAATTCCCCCCATGCATGGCTGATGGCTCATGGCTCATAATTCCCCCCCAAGCATGGCTGATGGCTCATAATTCCCCCCCATGCATGGCTGATGGCTCATGACTCATAATTCCCCCCCATGCATGGCTGATAGCTCATGGCTCATAATTCCCCCCTATGCATGGCTGATGGCTCATGATCCCCCCACCTATGCATGGCTCATCTCTCCACCCCCTCCCCTTCTCCCACTCCTTCTCCCGCTCCTTCTCCCGGGCCATCTTGCATGGCGCGGCTGGCTTACCTTCCTCCTTCATCCCCCCGCCCCCGTCCCCTGTCCCTCATACTCACCTGTCAGCTGCCTGTCCCACACACCGTGCGGCCGCCACAGCCGCCATCCCTCTGGCTCTGTCCCACCGCAGCGCCTTCTTCCTGAGTGAGCGGTCATGTGGTACCGCTGATTAAGGTCATGAATATGCGCATATTCATGACCTTAATGAGCGGTACCACGTGACCGCTCACTCAGGACGCGCTATAGATGCTGAGACCAGGCATCGCTGGAGCAGGTGAGTATTGTCTTCAAGGAGGGTGGGTGGGACTCGGAGGCGGGGAGGCGGGGGGGGCGGGGCGGTCGTTCGCATTTGTGACCCGGGACTAACAAAAAAAAGAATAAATAAATCCTTGCTCAGGTGCCGCCCCCCCCGCAATGTCGCCGCCCTAGGCACGTGCCCTCGAGTGCCTAGTGGCAAATACGGCCCTGACCACATGTATACAATCTCACCACTGGCACAGGAGACTCTTGACAGCATGTGGAGTGCACACTGTGAGGATTCAAAAGTCTGCAGTCACATAAAGTGATTGCAGACTTTCATTCCAAACCTGGACATCCTGTTTAAGATGCAGATTTCTTTTAAGTTTCTCTAAGTACTATTTAGAACGGGTGTCCCACAGAGGTTCATGTGCAACATAAGACATAAGGCAATGTGCAGAACGCATTTTGGTATGCCAATACAATTGAGTATGGTATTGTATATCAGAAAAAAATATTCCCAAACCCTATATGTGAAGTGAATAAGCCATGGAGAAGTAATATGTAAGGTCATGCACTTGTTTTATTTTCTTACCTGTCAACATCGTCAAATGTATTTTTGTTTAATTTTGTTCGTAAGTTCAGAAGCATGGACTGGTCGATAAAAGTGGCTTCAAACAAGTGTCTTATTAACAATTGCGTGGTTCTTTCAATCCTTTGAACCTTCAGGCTCCAAACTTGGAAATTAGCACAAATGGATCCCACATACCATAATATGCCAGATGCTATCACATACTTGGAAGTGTCAATATTCAGAACTATTTCACACGTCTGCTGAGTTATTTCCAGGAGCAGGCTGTCAATCAATGTTTTGTTGTTGATCAATAAAGTATTTTGACAAAAATAGGAGACATTAAATGTCTGAAGCAGTGCTTCCGATTCACTCTGGACTTCTCTGTACTTTATATAAAAAATGGATATACTGGCTATAATCAGTGATAGCACTGAAAAGGTTAAAGGGATGTAAAAACCTAACTTAACATTGCGCATTTTACATGACATGACTCCAAACCAGTGACACAACACTGAACTGACGGCTTGGATTCCGAAGAGCGTGAAGAGTAAATTCTGATCCTTGGAACTTGCAGATTTTATTGTGGTCCAGACGTCTCCTCCGTGTGACCAGACATATGGGATTATAACCAACCAGGTGACGGTGATCCTGACGATGCTGCCGCACATATAGAGAACATTTCTCTCATCCTCATCTAGTTTGAGTTCATTAAGTGTATTTTTCTGTGGTAGAAATTTTCTATACCAATTCCAGGAAACACAAAATGTTCCTATTACTGCCATTGCGACAAACTCAAAATCAATGTTCCGGTTATTTGTGTCTCTAACTATAAACATGACCAAAAAGACGGCATGGCCTGAAATGCATAGCAGGACAGAAATGATTGCCATTACCCACTTCCAGTTTTTTTTTCTGAAGCCACGATATATTTGAAGAATTGACGAAGCCAAGTGCACACTGCTTAGGATTGTGATGTTGGTAAATATATTGAAATGAGGCATAGCCACAATTATCAGTAATGAGGATCCAAGAGCAACCAGAAAATCAACAGCACAGACCTGTAGGAATAAATTCAAATGGTCAAATATTAAATACTAATTAGTACGTATTTTGTATTTTTTCAGCATTCAAAAGAATATTCCTTCCAAAACATGTCATTTTTAAGATGGATCATTGAATTTTATGTTGATTGGAAGCCTCTTGTAAGGTAAGATGTCTGACAGTTTTCCCCTTTAAGTATAAAAGGGTGTGGTGACTTTTGGTGATTCCCTGCCCAGGGTCAGTACATCACCACATTACCTGATAAAGCATTATAATGACATCTATGTAATATTGATAGCTACCTCTGCCTCAAACAGCTGCGAGTAGAGAGTAGCTCTGCCCAAGTAAGTTAACCTAATTAATGCTGCTGTCGACATTATTACGAGGTGCCAATAGGTTTCCATAGCAGCTAGGGGTATGCTGAAGACCCCTGTGCCAGACATTATGGCAATCCTATGGCTGGCTACACACAGTAATAAGGGATCAGACAATCACATGATCCCCTAGATGGACTGCAAAATGCAGAATACAAGATATATTTTTAAATATTTAAAAATATGAAGTAATGAAATATTAAGTAATTAAAAATATGAAGAAAAGTAAAAATGTCAATGACCCACCCTTTCACCTATTAAAAATACATGAAAAATGCACATATTTGGTATCTCCACATCCGCAAAAGTCCAATCTATCGAAATATAAAATCAACTATCTCATTTAGCAAACACCGTAATGAGAAAAAAATCCAAATACCAGAATTGCGGTTCTCCACGAGCCACAAAACCGCAAAAAAATTAACAAAAAAGGGATCAAAAATTATATCTACCCCAAAATTATCTCAATAAAAGTGACCGCTCAGGGTACAAAAAAAAGTCCAAGAGGTAACAAGAAAATATTTTTTTATGACCTTCTAAAATGTCTTTTTTTTTCACCACTTATATAATAAAATCTATTGCCGTAATCATAAGGATCAGGGAAATCATAGTATCTGGACAATTTCGCCATACAATGAACACCGTAAAAGCAAAAAACAATAGTGTAATTGCACTTTATTTTCGCACTTTCACCTTACTTAAAATCTTTTTCAAGTTCCACAGCACATTACATCATTTCAAAAGTAAAATTAATCCTGCAAAAAAACAAGCCTTCACATATGTATGTTAACAGACAAATAAAAAATGTAATGCTCTTTGAATATGAGGAGGAAAAAAGAAAATGAAAATTTGCAATGTCAGAAAAGGGTTAATAGTAACCGATATCAACTATTAAAAGTATAGTGGTACAAAACATAATATTGGTTGTATTGTTTTCAATGTATTGTCAGTTATTTTTACTTCAACCTTTGGCAGTAAAATATAATATTAAAAGAATACCGTAGGGCAAACTGATACACCTTAATATGGGTGCTTCTCACAAAATTACAATATCATCAAAAAGTTAATTTATTTCAATTCTTCAATGCAAAAAGTGAAACTCATATATTATATATAGTTATTACAGGGTGATGTATTTCAAGATTTTATTTCTATTAATGTTGATGATTATGGCTTACAGCCAATGAAAATCCAAAAGTCATTATGTCAGTAATTAGATTTTAAAATCCGAAATGTTGGCCTACTGAAATGTATGTTCAGTAAACACACTCAATACTTGGTTGGGGCTCCTTTTGCATCAATTACTGCATCAATATGGCATGGCGTGGAGGCGATCAGTCTATGGCACTGCTGAGGTGTTATGGAAGCCTAGGTTACTTTGATAGCAGCTTTCACCTCGTCTGCATTGTTGGATCTGGTGTCTCTCTTCTTCCTCTTGACAATACCCCATAGATTTTCTATGGGGTTAAGGTTAGGTGGGTTTGCTGTCCAATCAAGCACTGTTATTTTTAAACCAGATATTGGTACTTTTGGCAGTGTGGACAGGTGCCAAGGCCTGCTGGGAAATTACATTTCCTTCTCCTAAAAGCTTGTCGGGAGAGGGAAGCATGAAGTGCTCTAAAATTTCCTCACAGATGGCTGCACTGAATTTGGTCTTGATAAAACACAATGGACCTACACCAGCAGATGACAAGGCTCCCCAAACCATCACTGATTGTGGAAACTTCACAATAGACTTCAAGCACCTTTGTTCTGTTCATTTATGAGCAGCAGGTTAAATATTCATAGCGTAATACCAGTCACAACGCTTAGAGGTCATTACTTACCCATCCATCTTGTTTTCTGTATACATTAGTATTTCTCCTTTAACTGTGTTCTGATTAGAACTGCCCCCTTAGCATCCCTGGGAAAGCAAGATATGCATACATCTTTCTCAGGCCTATAAGGCCCCGTCACACATAGCGACGCTTGAGCGATTCCGACAACGATACGACCTGTCAGGGATCGCTCAAGCGTCGCTATGTGGTCGCTGGTGAGATGTCACACAGTGAGATCTCACCAACGACGCAGCAGCGATGCGGCGACCTGTAGCGACCTGTAGCGACCTGTAGAACGATGCTATTTCATGATGATTCAATGGGACGTCCTGTCAGCGAGGTCGTTGGTAAGGTGTCAAACACAGCGATGTGTGCTACCCAGCGGGACCTCAACGATCAAAAAATGGCCCAGGCCATTCCGACACGACCAGCGATCTCACAGCAGGGGCCTGGTCGCTGCTACGTGTCACACATAGCGAGATCGTTACTGAGATCGCTGTTGCGTCACAAAACTTGTGACTCAGCAGCGATCTCGCTAGCGATCTCGCTGTGTGTGACGGGGGCTTTAGAGTGATACACATGTGTTCTGGCTCTCTCTTTCCTACAATCGCTCCTCCTGTCCAGTGGATCCCGGTAAGAGTCACAATGAAGTTATGTGTTTGTGTAGAATCTGTATATGCGAACCATATGCAGCCATGGTGTAATATATTGTGAAGAGAGGTATAATGTGCTCTGTATCCTCCAGTTTAGTTATAATGCTCTTTACACTGCATACAGATAGATGCATTTCTGTATAGAGCAGAACAGTGCTGGCAGCATGAACTTTGCCTTAAATGGCTATGATTACTGCATCTCTGTATTATGCTGTTACAGTGCAGTTGCTGTAATGTCTCAGTTACTGATGCTAATTGTACCCTGTTGTTGCTATAATGTACCAGTACTGGTACACTGTTATTTCTTTGTAGTTTTTACCCATTATCGTTCACATCATCATCTCAATAAATATAGACTTAAAAATCCATACGGTCTGTTTACTGGAAAGTGGACGAGGGTTTAGCCGTATGCGGAAATCCATAGAGCATCATACATGGAGGAAGGCAAAGCAACCTTGGATTGTGTACCTCTCCACTCTTCCTCCAGACTCTGTGACCTTGATTTCCAATTGAAATGAAAAATTTACTTTTATCTGAAAACAACACCTTGGACCACTGAGCAAAAGTCCAGTTCTTTTTTCTCCTTGGTCCAGGTAAGAGCTTCTGGCGTTGTCTATTGGTCATGAGTGGCTTGACACAAGGAATATGACACTTGTAGCCCATGTCCTGGATACATCTGTGTGTGGTGGCTCTTGAATCAATGACTCCAGCAGCAGTCCACCCCTTGTGTATCGCCCCCAAATTTTTGAATGGCCTTTTCTTAACAATCCTCTCAAGGCTGCGGCTATCCTGGTTGCTTGTGCACCTTTTTCTACCACACTTTTTCCTTCCGCTCAACTTTCCAATAATATGTTTGGATACAGCACTCTGTCAATAGCAAGCTTCTTTAGCAATGACCTTTTGTGGCTTACCCTCCTTGTGGTGTGTGTCAATGACTGCCTTCTGGACATCTGTTAGGTAAACTGTCTTCATGGGCCTCAATACAAATGCACTAACAGGGTGCAGCGAACCCAAGTAAAATGGCAACCGCACAGGTGCAATAATACCAAATGCGACAGCCATCCTTCAATCAGGGATTGGCCGTGTGGCACATCAGTGCAAAAAAATGTAATCTGTATATGGCAATGTTCACACAAGGAATGCAGAGCATCTGGTTCTCAGCCTATTAATGATGCCCTATGGTGGGCTGCCCAGTGCTAACTACAATGCATGTTGTGAACAGAGGCCACAGTTTACAGAACCATTTGGGCCCAACTGCACCCCAAAAAAATTTTAAAGTGCACAAAAACATATCAATATATGTAAGGTATTGGTTGATATTCTGGCCATAATACGTAAGCTGGCAACCCACGTCAAGGGTTCTTACACTTGTCATTCCTACTCTAAAATAAAAACACAAAAAGAGGAAAAAATCCTCCAATATTCAAGAAAAAACAGGCAGAGATGCTTACCTGTCTAACTGGGCCTTAATACAAATCCACTAATAGGGTGCAGCGGACCCAAGTAAAATGGCAACCGTACAGGTACAATAATACCAAATGAGACAGACAGCCTTCAATCAGGGATTGGCCGTGTGGCATACCAGTGCAAAAACAATTTAATCTGTATGTGGCAATGTTCACACAAGGAATGCAGAGCATCTGGTTCCCAGCCTATTAATGACACCCTATGGTGGGCTGCCCAGTGCTAACTATAATGCATCCTGTGTGAACAGAGGCCACAGTGTACAGAACCATTTGGTCCCAACTGTACCCCGAAAAATTATAAAGTGCACAAAAAACCAGTTAGACTGTTAAGCATCTCTGCCAGTTTTTGTTTTTTCTTGAATATTGGAGGATTTTTTTCCTCTTTTTGTGGTTTTTAAGTCTTCCCCATGATTGTGGAGCCTACTGAAACAGACTAATGGACCTTTTTAAATGCTTAGGAACTGAAGCCTTTGCAGGTGTTTTTGTTATTTTTTCTAATTTAGTGAGATAATGACTTTTGGATTTTAATTTACTGTAAGCCATAACCATCAACATTAACAGAAATAAACACTTGAAATAGATCACTCTGTTTGTAATGTAATGACTCTATATAACATATGAGTTTCACTTTTTGTATTGAAGAAATTAAATAACTTACCTTTTTGATGATATTCTAATTTTGAGAGAAACACATGTATTTGTAGAAGGGCCTGAAGGGATGATGTATAACAGAGTTTTAAAAAAGAAAAAAGGAACAAAGCTTTAGAAAATGACCGATTGATTAAATAATATGTTTGTGTTAAATGTATTTTTAAAAAATATGAGGAAAATGTTTCAAATATTTTTTTTTTTTTTTTTTTTTAAAGGAGGATATAAGTACCTGAGGACGTTTTAAGATACGATGCCTTTCACAATACTGACTGACACTTTTGGGTGTAACATTGTATCAGTTTTGCATGCAGTGTTACTTTAATCTTTTAATGACCCATGACTTCTCCATTTTCGTGTTTTCATTTTCTCCTTTCCTTGTACCAAGAGAAATATTATTTTTATGTTTCAGTTAGCATAAGTCTTGTGTTTTTGCAGACGACTTACAGTTTTGAATGATACTGTTTATTTTACCATGCATTTTACAAGAATGTGGAAAAAAATTAAAAGTGCAGTGGAAATGTGAAAAAAAAACTGCAAGTCTGACTTTTTGGGTTTTGTTTTTACAGCGTTCATTGGAAAAAGGAACTGCCAACATCATTCTCCAGGTCAGCAAAATTACAGTGGTACCAAATATGTTCAGTTTTTTGGTGTTTTAGTGATGAAAAAATTCTGAAATTTGTAAAAAAAAATATTGTTTCGGTCACTATTTTCTGACACTTGTACCTTTTTTTTTATTTTTCAGTCCATAGTGCTATACGAGGACTTTTTATTGATGCAATTTGGGGAATATATAACATGATAGCTTTTAGTAAGGCAAACTAGGAAAAGGAAAAGCGTACAATAGGGCTTTAAATGTTAAAACAACACATAAACCAACATGGATCTGCTCACCTGGTGGTGTTGCAACAAAGCAATATGTAACAAACGCATAGATCAGCTACTGCCAGATATGAGTCCAAAGAACTTAGAGAAAAAACATATCTGGGTGAAGTGTCACTGGATGTGCTGCTGATATTAGAATTCCACGAATATTTTCCTTAGACAATTTATTTTAGCAGGTTTACAAAGTCAACGCGTTTCCAGGTCAACACAGAACCTCTTCATCAAACGCGTTGACTTTGTAAACCTGTTAAAATAAAGTGTCTAAGGAAAATTGTCGTGGAACTCTATTATCAGCAGCGCATCCAGTGACACTTCACCCAGATTTGATAGTTTTTATTGGGTTACTGGCTAACATGGTACCAAGATATTTATCTTTCAGGTAGAGAAGTTCAGCAACTCAAATATTGCTATTCTGCCAATGTCGATTATTTGTTTATCTATTTATTTTACTTTTATTTTGAAAAGAGTAGTAATTTGAATTGTTATTTTTTTTTTAAAACCTTTCTTTATTAATTTTTAGTCCCTTTAGGGGTGTCACGGGGTCCTTCTCCGGTACCATACAATCAACAGAGCCAGCAAAATCCCAAGACCTTTATTTACAGGTCAGGAGGGGGAAGGTCTCAGGGGCTCATTGTTTCAGCAAGCTAGGGCAACATGTCATTAGCATATTAGCAAACAATACAGTGCTGTGGGGGGTGATATCAGATGGCAACAACAGCCATTCATCAATTAGCAAATAACTCCTACAAGAGAACACCATGAAAATAAGGAAAATAGAAATATACACAAAAATGATACCCACATAGCATATCACACCATCACAAGGGGACTTGAACCTGGTATTGTTTCCTTTAGGGGACTTGAACCTGGTATCGTTTGATCACTATTACTATATGCTGCAATACCATGGTATTTCACTATGTAGTGAAATCGCGGTTCTTCTGTTGAGTTCAGCCTGTAGCTTCATTGGAGTTCCAAGATGGCAGGAATGGGGGCGTTCAACAGGGGGGCATTTAATACAGCTGGCATTCTCAGCTATTGACATGTCAGATATATCTGTATTGGTTTACAGCTCACTTCATAATCTTTCTTATTCTAAAATCTAAAATGTATATTTATTGATAAGTACAAATACTGTTTCTAGAGTCAGAACTAAATTCTTACCTTCAATATCTTGACTTTGTTTGGATTGGGAGAATGAGTGAATATCACCATCCACAGATATTTTATAAGTGTTAGGATGTAGGGTACTTGTATCACTAACCCAAGAACGATTATTTTTAATGGAGTGTCAGAAACAGTTTTGGAGGAATCTCCATTGACCAATATTAGAAGTAGAAGACAGGCCTACAGGAAGAAAAATTAAAATACATTAAACAGATTGCAAAATGTTACAATATGGAGAATGTATTCCCTTATGCAGAGGAACAAAATATGTTTCAATTTCAATTTTTGTGTTTTGCCAACCATTTGTGATGCTACAGTTGTACTCAAAAGTTTACATACTCCGGCAGAATTTTTTCTTTCTTGGCCTTTTTTCAGAGAATATGAATGATAACACCAAAACTTTCTCCACTCATGGTTAGGGGTTGGGTGAAGCCATTTATTATCAAACTACTGTGTTTTCTCTTTTTAAATCATAATGACAACCCAAAACATCCAAATGACCCTGATAAAAAGTTCACATACCCCTATTCTTAATACCATGTATTGCCCCCTCTAACATCAATGGCAGCTTGAAGTCTTTTGTTGTAGTTGTGGATGAGGTTCTGTATTTTCTCAGATGGTAAAGCTGCCCACTATTCTTGACAAAAAGCCTCCAGTTCCTGTAAATTCCTGGGCTGTCTAGCAGGAACTGCACGCTAGAGATCTCCCCAGAGTGGATCAACGATATTGAGGTCATGAGACTGAGATGGCAACTCCAGAACCTTCACTTTGTTCTGCTTTAGCCAAAGAAGGTCGATTTGGTCTGGTGTTTTGGATTGTTGTCATGTTGGAATGTCCAAGTTCATCTCATGCGCAGCTTCCGGGCTGATGATTGCAAATTTGCCTCCAGTATTTGCTGATAACGTGCTGCATTCATCCCTCCTTTAACTTTGACCATGTTTCCTTTGCCTTTGTAGCTCACACATCCCCAAAACATCAGCGATCCACCTCCATGCTTTACAGTAGGAATGGTGTTCCTTTCATCATAGGCCTTGTTGACCTCTCTCCAAAAGTAACGTTTATGGTTGTGACCAAAAAGTTCAATTAATGGTCTCACCACTCAAATTACCTTGTTCCAGAAGGTTTTGAGGCTTGTGCCTGTGCTCTTTTGTGTATTGTAGGCGAGATACTATGTGGTATTTGCACAGTGATGGCTTTCTTCTGTCAACTCAACCATGCAGCCCATTTTTCTTCAAGTGCCTGCTTATTGTGCATCTTGAAACAGCCACCCAGCTAGTTTTCAGAGAGTCCAGTATTTCAACTGATGTTATTTGTGGGTTTTTCTTTGCATCCCAAACAAATTTCCTGGCAGTTGTGGATGAAATTTATGCTGGTCTACCTGACCATGGTTTTGTTGTTACAGAGCCCCTGATTTTCCCTTTGTTAATCACAGTTTGAATGCTGCTGACTGGCATTATCAATTCCTTGCATATCTTTTTGCATTCCTTTCCTGTTTTATACAGTTAAACTACCTTTTCCCGTAGATCCTTTGATAATTCTTTTGCTTTCCCCATGATTCACAATCCAGAAATGTCTGTGGCTGGATGAATATGCAAGCATCTGTCTGGCTCCTAGAAACTCACTCAGCTTTTATGTACATACACATACACTACAAGCAAACAGGTCACATGTGAGGATGTTACCTTTAGTAGCCAATGCCATTCCAACCCATTTGTGTCAATTTCTGTGCATGTTATCAGACCAAAATCACCAGGGTATGTGAACTTTTGATCAGGGTCATTTGGATGTTTTGGGTTGCCATTATGAGTTAAAAAGAGAAAATACAGTAGTTTGACAATAAATGGCTTCACCCAACCACTAACCATGAGTGGAGAAAATGTTTTGGCATTATGATTCATATTCTCTGAAAAAAAAGGCCAAGAAAGCAGAAATTCTGCTGGGGTATTTAAACTTTTGAGCACAACTGTATATGGTTAAGGGAGCATACATGATCCTAGCCTGGTCTTATTTCATGGTTTGAATCTCGGTCTATAGGTTGTATTTAAAGGAAATTGTCAGCAGATTCATGCTCTCCTCACCACAGGCAGCACAGAAAATCAATAGGCTCTCTCATTACAAGGACTTATCTCAAAGTAAAATGTGGTCTTTTTCAGAATTTCTTCTTTTTTTTTTTTACAGGCATGGCAGAGCGAGAAATGTTAAATGGTATCCTTCCCTCCTTCTTTCTGCACATCCAACTAAATTAAAGCGTTTGTCTGGGACTTTAACCCCTTCACCACCCTGGGATTTTCCATTTTTGCATTTTCATTTTTTGCTCTCCTTATTCCCAGAGCCATAACTATTTTATTTCTCCATCAATATGGCCATGTGAGGCTTGTTTTTTGCGGGACGAGTTTTACATTTGAACGTCACCATTGGTTTTAACATATTGTGTACAGAAAAATGGGGAAAAAATTCCAAGTGCGGTGAAATTGAAAAAAAGTGCAATTCCACAATTGTTTTTTTTTTTTTTTTTACTACGTTCAGTGAATACTAAAACTGACCTGCCACTATAATTCTCTTATTGATACAATTTTGGGTCAAATGCCATGTTTTGATCCCCTGTTATTGCACTTTTGCAATGTTGCAGCGACCAAAAAAATGTTATTCTGCTGCTCTGATTTTTTTTCTTCTTAATCTGTGTCGTTAATCAGATCAGATTAATTATTTTTTATATTTTTATCAGGTGTTTCTGAACACGGCGATACCAAACATGTATTTTTTACTTTTTTTATTGCTACACATAGAAGGGCAGGTAGCAGAAATGCTCATCTACTATGAACACCTTCCACTGGGAGGAGCTCATAGCTGAGTGGCCATGACAGCCACAAAGGTCTCCTGCAGATCCCAGGTTTTTCATACCAACCCATCGGAACTCGGAAACCCATGATCCTGTGAGAGGGGCGCCAATAGGCGGATCTTATGATGTGCTTCCAGGAAAGCCTTGTTAAATGCCGCTGTCAGAGATTGACAGCGCCATTTAACATGTTAAACAGCCACAAGTGGATCGATTCCACTCGTGGATATTAGAGGCACATGTCAGCTGATGAAATGCCACAAACCAGCCAATCAGCTGTTTCTGGTGCTAGTGGCAGCCGCAAATGCTCAATTGCAGAGCTGCACAGAAAAGCTCCATTGACAGATTAGGGGCAATGACCGGGTGCAGCACATCCGCCACTATTGATTTGATATTGATAACCTAACCTAAGGATAAGCAATCAATGTTAAATTCCCAGACAACCCCTTTAATGGGTCTGTCCCTATTTGTACATAGCGGGAATACTGGCAGTAAGAAACCGAAGAAGAGAAACACAGTGTAAACGTAACCTTTTTTCCAGTTTCCTTTTATCATATTTCAATTTAGTAAAGTCAAACAGTCATCTACTCCTTGTGCAAAGTGGTTTTGTTTGTATATAGTATGTGACACAATAATTAAAAAAAATGACTTTATACTAAACTTTAATATCTAATTGTAAATCATAGGTTTTCAATGCTTCATTCACCTATCATGCCATGGTACTAGTAGTATGGATGTGTTCACAAGTTACATTCACATATTACTATTAGAAATCACTTTTATTTTCTTATAGATGTAACATGAAAGAGCAGCGTATGACTAAAGTTGCTTAGTACTTTAATAGCTAGAAAAGTGGAATAGGATGTGGGAACATAATATTTCCACAATGCAAGTTTAGGGCTACTCTCTGGAGTTATGTGGTAGTGCCAAATAAAGGAATAGTTCCATGCAGTGCCAAGGAGGTGTGAGGCTACATACCTTACTGAAGAATGCAGAAGCAAAAACTATTAGCCCAATGGCAAAACAAAACAGATATATTAGTAATGTTGTACATCTTCCTGTTTTTTCTTCTCCATCATCCACGGATTGTATCATAAATGGATCCCAACTTCTATTAAATCTAATTTGGAAAAAATAGAGGCTTATGAATTGCATGTAATACACTCCCATGAGTCCCATGAGATACAAAAGCATGTATAAAAAACTTCTTTCACAGAGTTTTATCTGTTTTGCACTAAGGGCAATAGTACGTGTAGCTGTCTATTTTGGACAGGTGACAAGGGCAAATTTATTAGAAAAGGAGATACTACTTGGAATGGTCAGTGGTGCAAAGGGAATGTGAGTTCTAAGGTCAACATCAAGCAATTGAAATAAGTCATGGAGAACAGATAAGTATGGCAAAAGTATCCAGGGGTCAGACAGAACCTGTCTAAAGCCAAGTGCTTATTAGTTATGCTAGATACGAATCAATGCTTCCTTGCAGGTTTCTTTGAATCAAGTAGGAGCCAAGATATGGGACCTTCTGACAGGTCTATACAGTGTATTTTATAGAGATGAATTATGTAATATCGACATTTCTTATTATTGATCCTACATTTTATTAAACATATAAAGGGAAATTCAGTTATTTAAAGAAGATTTTATCCACTGTATTTTGAATGTATATTTTGGCATGTTCCAAAGAAAATTGCTCCCATAGCCGAGATCTCAATCTGCGCATGCCCCACCTCCAGCAGACATTTTCCTGAAGCCCACTGCCAGGAGAGCGATGTGTAGAGGGGGATTCCGCTCCTGTCTGCACCCCTAACATTTTGATGAAACCCACCACTGGGACTCCCCCTCGCCCCAGCCCAGGGCACGCAACATCACCCCACTCCAGCCTCTGCTGGCGACCTTGCCTCCTCTGGCCCTACTTCATGTGACCTCCAGTAAGCTAAATTCGGACTATAAGATGAAACCCCATTTCACACAGTAAAATTTTTTTTTCCTATTTCCCTCCTCAAAATTTGAGGTGCGTCTTAAGGTCCGATGCATCTCATAGTCCACAAAATATGGTCAACAAAGTGCAACACTGAAGAGGCTGCTGCAATCGCATGAGTACCACTATCCTTTCAGAGAGTTGGTTGGTGTTGAAAATCATACTCCTACTGATCTGATATTAACCCCTTTCAGCCATGGGACTGAATAGTACATCCGATGGCAGATCCCCTGCTTTAATGTGGGTTCCGGCAGTGAGCCCTGCTTTGATGCGGGCTCTGGCAGTGAGCCTGCATCAAAGCCGGGACATGTCATCTGTTTTGAATAGCTGACATGTGCCCGCAATAGGCATGGGTGGAATCGCGATCTGCCCACGCCTAATAACTAGTTAAATGCCGCTGTGAAACTCTGACAGCGGCATTTAACAAGCGCTTCCGGCCATCCGGCTGAAAATGTGCACATCGCTGACCCCCGTCACGTGATTGGGGGTCAGCGGTGCGTTGTTATGACAACCAAAGGTCTCCTGAAGACCTCTATGGTTGTTGATGCAAGATTGCTGTGAGCGCCACCCTGTGGTCGGTGCTCATAGCAATGCTGTTATACTACTACATAGGAGCCAAATGTTTTGAAAAATATGAAAAAAATAAAAAAAAATATAAAAGTTTAAATCACCCTCCTTTCGCCCCATCTAATATATAATTGCCTAGAATACTACTTCCTGCAATTTGTGCCAAGTTCCGTGGCTTTGTCCGGAGCTAATGTCCGGAGCTAATGTCCGGAGATTAATTGCCTAGAATACTACTTCCTGCAATTTGTGCCAACTTCCGTGGCTTTGTCCGGAGCTAATGTCCGGAGCTAATGTCCGGAGCTAATGTGCGGAGATAATGTCCGGAGCTAATGTCCGGAGCTAATGTCCGGAGCTAATGTCCGGAGATAAGTGACGTCAACAGTGTCCAGTGTCTGATTGGTTGCCGCCTGCTGCGAGCGACCAATCAGAAACGTGCCGTACTGTGACACACTCCGCCCGCCATTTTGGTGTGATTTTTGAATTTTTACCTCACAGCAAGTTTCTACTGCGTGGAGGCGGGCCCAGTGACGTTGCTCTTCAAGCTCCTGCCGAATTTCGTCAAAAAAATGATAATACCATTTACCAAAACTATATATATTTAGTTGTGAAGTGGTTCAGTGACATTTTCACACCAATTTTGAACTTTTGTTTGGTGTTTTCTCCATATACTGCCTATTATTTTTGTTCTTTCTTACTATTATTTATTAATTGTATTATTCTTACATTTGAATAAATAAAGTATATATGGATTCTAGACTCCCGATTCTTTAGAATCGGGCTGCCATCTAGTTTAATATAAAACAATAAAAAATCAAACATACACATATTTGGTATCGCAGTGTTTAGAATCGCCCAATCTATCAATAAAAAAAGAATTAACCTGATTGCTAAACGGCGTAGCGAGAAAAAATTCAAAACGCCAGAATTATGGTTTTTTTTGGTTGCCGCGACATTGCATTAAAATGCAATAGCGGGCGAACAAAAGAACATATCTGCACAAAAAAGGTATCATTAACCCCTTAGCGACCGCCAATACGCCTTTTAAACGGCGGCCTCTAAGGGTACTTAAACCACAGCGCCGTTAATTAACGGCGCTGTGGAAAAAGTAAATAGCGCCCCCCAGAGTTGGATTTTCTCCGGGGTCTCGGCTGCCGGGGGTAGCCGAGACCCCAGAGAACATGATTCGGGGGGTTTTTAACCCACCCCGCATTTGCGATCGCCGGTAATTAACCGTTTACCGGCGATCGCAAAAAAAAAAAAAACGCGATCTCTTTTTAATTTCTCTGTCCTCTGATGTGATCGCACATTGGAGGACAGAGAAAGGAGGTCCCAGGTAGCCCCCCAATACTCACCTGTCTCCCCCGATGCTCCTCGTGGCTCCCGGTGGGCGCCGCCATCTTCAAAATGGCGGGCGCATGCGCAGTGCGCCCGCCGGCCGGCCCCGCGAAAGTCTTTGGGGTCTTGGCTGCCGGGGGTAGCCGAGACCCCAAAGGGCATGATTGGGGTCGGTTTTACCGACCCCTGTTTTGCGATCGCCGGTAATTAACTGTTTACCGGCGACCGCAAAAAAAAAAAAAAAGTCAAAGTGTAATTCTCTGTCCTCTGATGTGATCGCACATCAGAGGACAGAGAAATAGGGGGATTCGGGGACCCTATCATACTCACCTGTGTCCATGGGTCCTCCTGCTGCTCCTCCTGGTCGCCGGCAAAAGAAAATGGCGGGCGCATGCGCAGTGCGCCCGCCATCTGTCTCCATCTGCCGGCCGGCAGGAGAAGAGCAGTTGGGGCTAAAATTAGGGGTAGGGTTAGGGGTAGGGTTAGGGGTAGGGGTAGGGTTAGGGTTAGGGGTAGGGTTAGGGGTAGGGTTAGGGTTAGGGCTAGGGTTAGAGTTAGGGGTAGGGGTAGGTTTAGGGATAGGGTTAGGGCTAGGGTTAGGGCTAGGGTTAGGGGTAGGGTTAGGGGTAGGGTTAGGGGTAGGTTTAGGGCTAGGGGTAGGGTTAGGGCTAGGGTTAGGGCTAGGGTTAGGAGTAGGGCTAGGGTTAGGGGTAGGGTTAGGGCTAGGGTTAGGGCTAGAGGTAGGGTTAGGGGTAGGATTAGGGTTAGGGTTAGGGCTAAATTTAGGGTTAGGGTTGGGGCTAAATTTAGGGTTAGGGTTGGGGCTAAATTTAGAGTTAGGGTTGGCACTAAATTTAGGGTTAGGCTTCTTTCACACTTACGTCGGTACGGGGCCGTCGCAATGCGTCGGCCCGACATACCGACGCACGTTGTGAAAATTGTGCACAACGTGGGCAGCGGATGTAGTTTTTCAACGCATCCGCTGCCCAATCTATGTCCTGGGGAGGAGGGGGCGGAGTTATGGCCACGCATGCGCAGTCAGAAATGGCGGATGCGACGTACAAAAAAACGTTACATTGAACGTTTTTTGTGCCGATGGTCCGCCAAAACACTGATCCAGCGCACGACGGACGCAACATGTGGCCATCCGTCACGATCCGTCGGCAATACAAGTCTACGGGCAAAAAACGCATCCTGCGGGCACATTTGCAGGATCCGTTTCTTGTCCAAAACGACGGATTGCGACGGATGCCAAACAACGCAAGTGTGAAAGTAGCCTTAGGGCTAGGGTTAGGGTTGGGGCTAAAGTTAGGGCTAGGGTTGGGGCTAAAGTTAGGGTTAGAGTTGGGATTAGGGTTAGGGTTTGGATTAGGGTTGGTATTAGGGTTAGGGTTGGCATTAGGGTTACGCTTGGGATTAGGGTTAGGTTTGGGATTAGGGTTAAGGTTAGGGTTGTGATTAGGGGTGTATTGGGATTAGGGTTAGGTTTGAGGTTAGGGTTGAGATTAGGATTAGGGGTGTGTTGGATTTAGGGTTTTGATTAGGGTTATGGTTAGGGTTGACATTAGGGTTGTTTTGGGGTAAGGGTTGTGATTATGGTTAGGGTTAGTGATTAGGATTATGGATTGGGTTGGGATCAGGGTTAGGGGTGTGTTGGGGTTAGGATTGGAGCTAGAATTAGGGGGTTTCCACTGTTTAGGTACATCAGGGGGGCTGCAAACGCGATAGCCAATTTTGCGCTCAAAAAGTCAAATGGTGCTCCCTCCCTTCTGAGCTCTGCCGTGCGCCCAAACAGTGGGTTACCCCCACATATGGGGCATCAGCATACTCGGGATAAATTGGACAACAACTTCTGGGGTCCAATTTCTCTTGTTACCCTTGTGAAAATAAAAACTTGGGGGCTACAAAATCCTTTTTGTGGAAAAATATATATATATATTTTTTTATGACTCTGCATTATAAACTTCTGTGAAGCACTTGGGCATTCAAAGTTCTCACCACACATCTATATAAGTTCCTTGGGGGGTCTAGTTTCCAAAACGGGGTCACTTGTGGGGGGTTACTACTGTTTAGGTACATCAGGGGCTCTGCAAACGCAACATAACGCCCACAGACCATTCTATCTAAGTGTGCATTCCAAAACGGCGCTCCTTCCCTTCCGAGCTCTGCCGTGCGCCCAAACAGTGGTTTACCCCCACATATGGGGCATCAGCATACCCAGGATAAATTGAACAACAACATTAGTGGTCCAATTTCTCCTGTTACCCTTGTGAAAATAAAAACTTGGGGGCTACAATATCTTTTTTGTGAAAAAAAAAATATTTTTTATTTTCACGACTCTGCATTCTAAACTTCTGTGAAGCACTTGGGCATTCAAAGTTCTCACCACACATCTATATAAGTTCCTTGGGGGGTCTAGTTTCCAAAACGGGGTCACTTGTGGGGGGTTACTACAGTTTAGGTACATCAGGGGCTCTGCAATCGCAACATAATGCCCACAGACCATTCTATCAAAGTCTGCATTCCAAAAAGGCACTCCTTCCCTTCCGAGCTCTGCTGTGCGCCCAAACAGTGGTTTACCCCCACATATGGTGCATCAGCGTACTCGGGATAAATTGGACAACAACTATTGCAGTCCAATTTCTCCTGTTACCCTTGTGAAAATAAATACTTGGGGGCTACAATATCTTTTTTGTGGAAAAAAAAATATTTTTTGTTTTCACGACTCTGCATTATAAACTTCTGTGAAGCACTTGGGCATTCAAAGTTCTCACCACACATCTAGATAAGTTCCTTGGGGGGGTCTAGTTTCCAAAATGGGGTCACTTGTGGAGGGTTTCTACTGGTTAGGTACATCAGGGGCTCTGCAAACGCAACATAATGCCCGCAGACCATTCTATCAAAGTCTGCATTCCAAAACGGCGCTCCTTCCTTCCGAGCTCTGCCGTGCACCCAAACAGTGGTTTACCCCCACATATGGGGTACCAGCATACTCATGACAAATTGGACAACAACTTTTGGGGTCCAATTTCTCTTGTTACCCTTGTGAAAATAAAAACTTGGGGGCTAAAAAATCTTTTTTGTGGAAAAAAAAATATTTTTTATTTTCACGACTCTGCATTATAAACTTCTGTGAAGCACTTGGGCATTCAAAGTTCTCACCACACATCTAGATAAGTTTCATGGGGGGTCTAGTTTCCAAAATGGGGTCACTTGTGGGGGATTTCTACTGTTTAGGCACATCAGGGGCTCTCCAAACGCGACATGGCGTCCGATCTCAATTCCAGCCAATTCTACTTTGAAAAAGTAAAACGGCACTCTTTCTCTTCCAAGCTCTGCGGTGCGCCCAAACAGTGGTTTACCCCCACATATTGGGTATCGACGTACTCAGGAGAAATTACACAACAACTTTAGTGGTCTAATTTCTCCTGTTACCCTTGTGAAAATAAAAATTTGTGGGCAAAAATTCATTTTTGTAGAAAAAATGCGATTTTTTTTTTCACGGCTCTACGTTATAAACTTCTGTGACGCACATGGGGGTTCAAAGTGCTCACCACACATCTAGATAAGTTCCTTAAGGGGTCTAGTTTCCAAAATGGTGTCACTTGTGGGGGGTTTCCACTGTTAAGGCACATCAGGGGCTCTCCAAACGCGACATGGCGTCCAATCTCAATTCCAGCCAATTCAACATTGAAAAAGTAAAACGGCACTCCTTCTCTTCCAAGCTCTGCGGTGCGCCCTAACAGTGGTTTACCCCCGCATATTGGGTATTGACGTACTCAGGAGAAATTGCACAACAACTTTTGTGGTCTAATTTCTCCTGTTACCCTTGGGAAAATAAAAATTTGTGGGCAAAAATATCATTTTTGTAGAAAAAATGCGATTTTTTTTTTCATGGCTGTACATTATAAACTTCTGTGAAGCACATGGGGGTTCAAAGTGCTCACCACACATCTAGATAAGTTCCTTAAGGGGTCTAGTTTCAAAAATGGGGTCACTTGTGGGGGGTTTCTACTGTTTAGGCACATCAGGGGCTCTCCAAACGCGACATGGCGTCCAATCTCAATTCCAGCCAATTATACATTGAAAAAGTAAAACGGCGCTCCATTACTTCCAAGCTCTGCGGTGCGCCCAAACAGTGGTTTACCCTCACATATGGAGTATCGACGTATTCAGGAGAAATCGCACAACAACTTTTATGGTCTAATTTCTCCTGTTACCCTTGTGAAAATAAGAATTTGTGGGTGAAAAGATAATTTTTGTGTAAACAAAAGCGATTTTTTTATTTTCACGGCTCTACGTTATAAACTTCTGTGAAGCACTTGGGGGTTCAAAGTGCTCACCACACATCTAGATAAGTTCCTTAAGGGGTCTAGTTTCCAAAATGGTGTCACTTGTGGGGAGTTTCCACTGTTTAGGCACATCAGGGGCTCTCTAAACGTGACATGGCGTCCGATCTCAATTCCAGCCAATTCTGCATTGAAAAAGTCAAACGGCGCTCCTTCACTTCTAAGTTCTGCGGTGCGCCCAAAAAGTGGTTTACCCCCACATATGGGGTATTGGCGTATTCAGGAGAAATTGCATAACAAAATTTATGGTTACATTTCTGTTTTTACACTTGTGAAAATAAAAAAAATGGTTCTGAATTAAGATGTTTGCAAAAAAAAGTTAAATGCTCATTTTTTCCTTCCACATTGTTTCAGTTCCTGTGAAGCACATAAAGGGTTAATAAACTTCTTGAATGTGGTTTTGAGAACCTTGAGGGGTGTAGTTTTTAGAATGGTGTCACACTTCATTATTTTCTATCATATAGACCCCTCAAAATGACTTCAAATGTGATGTGGTCCCTAAAAAAAAACGGTGTTGTAAAAATGAGAAATTGCTGGTCAACTTTTAACCCTTATAACTCCGTAACAAAAAAAAATTTTGTTTCCAAAATTGTGCTGATGTAAAGTAGACATGTGGGAAATGTTATTTATTAACTATTTTTCATGACATATCTCTCTGATTTAAGGGCATAAAAATACAAAGTTTGAAAATTGCAAAATTTTAAAAATTTTCGCCATATTTCCGTTTTTTTCATAAATGATCGCAAGTAATATCGAAGAAATGTTACCACTAACATGAAGTACAATATGTCACGAAAAAACAATCTCAGAATCAGCAGGATCCGTTAAAGCGTTCCATAGTTATAACCTCATAAAGTGACAGTGGTCAGAATTGCAAAAATTGGCTCGGTCATTAAGTACCAAATTGGCTCTGTCACTAAGAGGTTAAAAATGCCTGCTTGGCATAATAATAAGACATGACCCGACCCGATATCCTGAAAAAGGAAGGCGCTATGGGTCTTGGAAAATTGTGCAATTTATTTATTTATTTATTTATTTTTAACAAAGTTTGTAATTCATTTTCACCACTTAGATAAAAAAATAACCTAGACATGTTTGGTGTCTATGAACTTGCAATGAGAATCATAATGGCAAGTCAGTTTTTGCATGTAGTGAACCTAGCAAAAAAGCCAAACAAAAAACAAGTGTGGGATTGCACTTTTTTGCAATTTTACTGCACTTGGAATTTGTTTCCTTTTTTTAGTACACTTCATGGTAAAACCAATGGTGTCATTCAAAAGTACAACTCGTCCTGCAAGAAATAAGCCCTCACAACTAGTGTTGAGCGATACCGTCCGATACTTGAAAGTATCGGTATCGGATAGTATCGGCCGATACCCGAAAAATATCGGATATCGCCGATACCGATATCCGATACCAATACAAGTCAATGGGACATCAAGTATCGCAAGGTATTCTCATGGTTCCCAGGGTCTGAAGGAGAGGAAACTCTCCTTCAGGCCCTGGGATCCATAGGGATGTGTAAAATAAAGAATTAAAATAAAAAATATTGATATATTTACCTCTCCGGCGGCCCCTGAACTCAGCGCGGGTAACCGGCAGGCTTCTTTGTTCAAAATCAGCGCTTTTAGGACCTGAGAATCACGTCCCGGCTTCTGATTGGTCGCGGGCCGCCCATGTGACCGCCACGCGACCAATCACAAGCCGCGACGTCACCGCAAGCTATTAGCGCGCTCATTTTTTAAAAATGAGCGCGTTAATGACTTTCAAAGACGTAGCGGCTTGTGATTGGTCGCGGCCACGCGACCAATCACAAGCCGCTACGTCTTTGAAAGTCATTAACGCGCTCATTTTTAAAAATGAGCGCGTTAATAGCTTGCGGTGACGTCGCGGCTTGTGATTGGTCGCGGCCACGCGACCAATCACAAGCCGCTACGTCTTTGAAAGTCATTAACGCGCTCATTTTTAAAAATGAGCGCGTTAGTAGCTTGCGGTGACGTCGCGGCTTGTGATTGGTCGCGGCCACGCGACCAATCACAAGCCGCTACGTCTTTGAAAGCCATTAACGCGCTCATTTTTAAAAATGAGCGCATTAGTAGCTTGCGGTGACGTCGCGGCTTGTGATTGGTCGCGGCCACGCGACCAATCACAAGCCGCTACGTCTTTGAAAGCCATTAACGCGCTCATTTTTAAAAATGAGCGCGTTAATAGCTTGCGGTGACGTCGCGGCTTGTGATTGGTCGCGGCCACGCGACCAATCACAAGCCACTACGTCTTTGAAAGCCATTAACGCGCTCATTTTTAAAAATGAGCGCGTTAGTAGCTTGCGGTGACGTCGCGGCTTGTGATTGGTCGCGGCCACGCGACCAATCACAAGCCGCTACGTCTTTGAAAGCCATTAACGCGCTCATTTTTAAAAATGAGCGCGTTAATAGCTGGGGGTGACGTCGCGGCTTGTGATTGGTCGCGTGGCCGCGACCAATCACAAGCCGCTACGTCTTTGAAAGTCATTAACGCGCTCATTTTTCAAAAATGAGCGCGCTAATAGCTTGCGGTGACGTCGCGGCTTGTGACTGGTCGCGTGGCGGTCACATGGGCGGCCCGCGACCAATCAGAAGCCGGGACGTGATTCTCAGGTCCTAAAAGCGCTGATTTTGAACAACGAAGCCTGCCGGTTACCCGCGCTGAGTCCAGGGGCCGCCGGAGAGGTAAATATATCAATATTTTTTATTTTAATTCTTTATTTTACACATCTCTATGTATCCGATACCGATACCCGATACCACAAAAGTATCGGATCTCGGTATCGGAATTCCGATACCGCAAGTATCGGCCGATACCCGATACTTGCGGTATCGGAATGCTCAACACTACTCACAACGCCATATTGATGGAAAAATAAAAAAGTTATGGCTCTGGGAAGGAGGGGAGCGAAAAACGAAAACGCAAAATTTAAAAAATCTCCAGGGTTAAGGGTTTAATGGTCATATAGATGGCTTAGGAGAGATGATCCTACGGACAGATTCCCTATTGCCTAATGATAGCTGTTGCTACATATTTTGATTAGCCCATTAATGACCACCAATACGTCTTTTTACTGACATGAGATATAAGAGAATAGCATCCCCATACAGGTGATAATCCAGCAATTGTCGGCTGTCCACTATAGCTGAAAACTTGTTTGCTCCGTGTTGGCACCATCCATATCTGTTTAACCCCTTAGATGCTGCTGTCAAAAGTGATTACATCATAAAAACGGTTAACAGAGTATGGATACTTCCTGCTTAACCCCATCGACACACAGAGATCATGATCATGTGGTCCATATGTTTGTGATCGCAATTCACAGCCAAATAGCGGCCTTAGAGTCTCCCGGCTACAACGGCCTGATCAGAAGTTAGGGACATTTAGTGGTAAAAATACTATTTTTCATTTGTGTCATGCCACTTTACATTAATTCTTGAAAATAACTGAAGAGTTAAAAAACTAACTGACAGCAGTTTTCAATATGTTGAGGGGAGCTGTTTTAAAATGGTAGCACGTTTGGAGGTTTTCCAACATAAAGTCAGTTCAAACCTGGATAGGTCCCTAAAAAAATACATTTTGTAAATTTCCTTGGAAAAATCAAAAACTACTGCTACATTTTTAAACCTCCTAAAATGCTAACAAAATAAAATAACATTTTACAAATGGTGCTGATGTAAAGCAAACATGTGGGAACTGTTAGTTATTAATGTCTTTCTGTGGTATGACTATCTGGACTAAAGGGATAATCATTTAAAGTTTGAAAATTGCACATTTTTTTTTACATTTTTGTTAATTTTTTAATATTTTTTATAAATAAACACAACACATATAGATCTAATTTTACCGTTATCATAAATTATAATGTGCCACAAAAAATCAATCTCAAAATCACTGGGATTCGTTGAAGCATTCCAAAGTTATTACCACATAAAGTGACATTCATCAAAATTCAAAAATTTGGCCCGGTCATTTAGAGGTTAGGACTGTGATACCGCAAATACTTGTTCTGTGGTTATACACAAACTATTGCTGTGGAATGAATAGTAAATATTAACTTACTTGCCATTACAAGCTCTCTTAATATATGATTGTCTTATTGTTTACTTTGTTGCACCACAGTCACATATGTTTCCAATTGCACAAAGCAAACTTCTACAAGATGTTGCTATCATTCACAACAACAAAATATCTATTTGTAATTAACACTCAGCAGATTTGTTACAAACATGTAAGCTGCTCATAAAATCTTTTCTATATACAGTTGTGTGGCGCCCCTGAGGGTACAGTTGCCACAGAGGTACTGACCTCAGCCAGAGGTACCCGCACACTAGCATCCAACACCACACCACTCCAGGCCAGGGGATCTGGGCGGACCCTACTTAGGGAGGGCCCCATCTCAGGCTGGAGGGGGAACTAGGTAGGGTCATAGGGGCCTGAGAAATGAAGAATCCACCCGTTGCACCCGAATCCACGCTGACTGTAGTCAGGTGGAGGGACCAGGTCACAGTGGGGACCAGCTCCAAACTAGTGGAAGGATTGTAGAACTCAGCAAGCAAACAGGAGTCTGTGGTGTCTGCATGTGCCACAGCCAAATCTACACACATTCGCTAAAAAGGCAGCCACATAGGGTCAAGGGGATCAGATGGATGTCGCCCGACAGGACCTAAGGCTGCTGGCTTGGGACACTGTGTGTGAGGAGCAGGGCAGGAGGGTGTGAGCCAGCGCAGAGCGACAATCTGGAAAGGTACACAAGAAGGGGGTCCTGGAAAGGTGCACCCAAACTACCCAAGAGCTGGCTGGACCACAGACCCGGATGACACAGCACCAAGACTGTGTGTAAAGTGTGAAGACTGCACCCTGCTGTGTCCTCAGAAATATTTACTGTGTCACCTGCCCAGTACTACAACAGTACCATTGCCTAATTTAACCCATATCTGCCCTGGGACCCGCTCTGCCCGTGGAGAGCTGAAACATCTTTGCTGCGTCACCATCGGCCCCAGTGGACCTGAACCGCAACGTCGGCCATCCCTTGCTGAACACCACTGGTGGCATCACAAATCTATCCCTTATAACTTCCCCCTTGCATTTTTGTTGCACGCCCAGGGCCACAGAGATGGGTAACGGCCCCATGACTTCCTCAAAGAACTGTCCGATCCGGTTCCAAGTCCCCTACGGCCCTGGTGGGCATCGCAGCTGCAATCAAAATTATTCAACCGCCATAGTGAGTTAGGTTTATTAACAAAATGTAAAAACTTTCTGCTATTTACAATAAAACTGTTACTGTAAATGATATCTATAACTCTGTATGTAACCCCTTTCTCATGTACAGCACCATGGAATTAATGGTGCTATATAAATAAATAATAATAATAAATAAATTACACAAGAACAAACCATATACCTCAATTATTTATATGGTTTCCTTGGATCCTTGTTTTTAATGGCTTTTGAATTTACTGTATTTTAACCCCTTAGCGACCGCCGATACGCCTTTTAACGGCGGCCGCTAAGGGTACTTAAACCACAGCGCCGTTAATTAACGGCGCTGTGGAAAAAGTCCATAGCGCCCCCCAGAGGCCGATTTTCTCCGGGGTCTCGGCTGCCGAGGGTAGCCGAGACCCCAGAGAACATGATTCGGGGGTTTTTTAACCCACCCCGCATTTGCGATCGCCGGTAATTAACCATTTACCGGCGATCGCAAAAAAAAAAAAAAAGCGATCTCTTTTTAATTTCTCTGTCCTCCGATGTGATCGCACATCGGAGGACAGAGAAAAGGGGTCCCAGGTGGCCCCCCAATACTCACCTAGCTCCCCCGATGCTCCTCGTGTCTCCCGGTGGGCGCCGCCATCTTCAAAATGGCGGGCGCATGCGCAGTGCGCCCGCCGGCCGGCACCGGGAGAATCTTTGGGGTCTCGGCTGCCGGGGGTAGCCGAGACCCCAAAGAGCATGATCGGGGTCGGTATTACCGACCCCTGTTTTGCGATCGCCGGTAATTAACTGTTTACCGGCGACCGCAAAAAAAAAAAAAGTAAAGTGTAATTCTCTGTCCTCTGATGTGATCGCACATCAGAGGACAGAGAAATAGGGGGATTCGGGGACCCTAGCATACTCACCTAGGTCCCTGGATCCTCTTGCTGCTCCTCCTGGCCGCCGGCAGAAGAACATGGCGGACGCATGCCCAGTGCGCCCGCCATCTGTCTCCATCTGCCGGCCGGCAGGAGAACAGCAGTTGGGGCTAAAATTAGGGTTAGGGGTAGGGTTAGGGGTAGGGTTAGGGTTAGGGGTAGGGTTAGGGGTAGGGTTAGGGGTAGGGTTAGGGTTAGGGGTAGGGTTAGGGGTAGGGTTAGGGGTAGGGTTAGGGTTAGGGGTAGGGTTAGGGGTAGGGGTAGGGTTAGGGGTAGGGTTAGGGGTAGGGTTAGGGGTAGGGGTAGGGTTAGGGGTAGAGTTAGGGGTAGGGTTAGGGGTAGGGGTAGGGTTAGGGTTAGGGGTAGGGTTAGGGGTAGGGTTAGGGCTAGGGTTGGGGCTAAATTTAGGGTTAGGGTTGGGGCTAAATTTAGGGTTAGGGTTGGGGCTAAACTTAGGGTTAGGCTTCTTTCACACTTACGTCGGTACGGGGCCGTCGCAATGCGTCGGCCCGACATACCGAAGCACGTTGTGAAAATTGTGCACAACGTGGGCAGCAGCTGTAGTTTTTCAACGCATCCGCTGCCCAATCTATGTCCTGGGGAGGAGGGGGCGGAGTTACGGCCACGCATGCGCGGTCAGAAATGGCGGATGCGACGTACAAAAAAACGTTTCATTGAACGTTTTTTTGTGCCGACGCTCCGCCAAAACACAACTGATCCAGTGCACGACGGACGCGACGTGTGGCCATCCGTCACGATCCGTCGGCAATACAAGTCTATGGGCAAAAAACGCATCCTGCGGGCACATTTGCAGGATCCGTTTCTTGTCCAAAACGACGGATTGCGACGGAATGCCAAACGACGCAAGTGTGAAAGTAGCCTTAGGGCTAGGGTTAGGGTTGGGGCTAAAGTTAGGGCTAGGGTTGGGGCTAAAGTTAGGGTTAGAGCTGGGATTAGGGTTAGGGTTTGGATTAGGGTTGGTATTAGGGTTAGGGTTGGCATTAGGGTTACGCTTGGGATTAGGGTTAGGTTTGGGATTAGGGTTAAGGTTAGGGTTGTGATTAGGGGTGTATTGGGATTAGGGTTAGGTTTGAGGTTAGGGTTGAGATTAGGATTAGGGGTGTGTTGGATTTAGGGTTTTGATTAGGGTTATGGTTAGGGTTGACATTAGGGTTGTTTTGGGGTAAGGGTTGTGATTATGGTTAGGGTTAGTGATTAGGATTATGGATCAGGTTGGGATTAGGGTTAGGGGTGTGTTGGGGTTAGGGTTGGAGCTAGAATTGGGGGGTTTCCACTGTTTAGGTACATCAGGGGGTCTCCAAACACGACAGCCAATTTTGCGCTCAAAAAGTCAAATGGTGCTCCCTCCCTTCTGAGCTCTGCCGTGCGCCCAAACAGTGGGTTACCCCCACATATGGGACATCAGCGTACTCGGGATAAATTGGACAACAACTTCTGGGGTCCAATTTCTCTTGTTACCCTTGTGAAAATAAAAACTTGGGGGCTACAAAATCTTTTTTGTGAAAAAAAAAATATTTTTTATTTTCACGACTCTGCATTCTAAACTTCTGTGAAGCACTTGGGCATTCAAAGTTCTCACCACACATCTAGATAAGTTCCTTGGGGGGTCTAGTTTCCAAAATGGGGTCACTTGTGGGGGGTTACTACAGTTTAGGTACATCAGGGGCTCTGCAATCGCAACATAATGCCCACAGACCATTCTATCAAAGTCTGCATTCCAAAAAGGCGCTCCTTCCCTTCTGAGCTCTGCCGTGCGCCCAAACAGTGGGTTACCCCCACATATGGCGCATCAGCGTACTCGGGATAAATTGGACAACAACTATTGCAGTCCAATTTCTCCTGTTACCCTTGTGAAAATAAAAACTTGGGGGCTACAATATCTTTTTTGTGGAAAAAAAAAAAATTTTTATTTTCACGACTCTGCATTATAAACTTCTGTGAAGCACTTGGGCATTCAAAGTTCTCACCACACATCTAGATAAGTTCCTTGGGGGGTCTAGTTTCCAAAATGGGGTCACTTGTGGGGGGTTACTACAGTTTAGGTACATCAGGGGCTCTGCAATCGCAACATAGTGCCCACAGACCATTCTATCAAAGTATGCATTCCAAAAAGGCGCTCCTTCCCTTCCGAGCTCAGCCGTGCGCCCAAACAGTGGTTTACTCCCACATATGGCGCATCAGCGTACTCGGGATAAATTGGACAACAACTATTGCAGTCCAATTTCTCCTGTTACCCTTGTGAAAATAAAAACTTGGGGGCTACAATATCTTTTTTGTGGAAAAAAAAAATATTTTTTATTTTCACGACTCTGCATTCTAAACTTCTGTGAAGCACTTGGGCATTCAAAGTTCTCACCACACATCTAGATAAGTTCCTTGGGGGGTCTAGTTTCCAAAATGGGGTCACTTGTGGAGGGTTTCTACTGGTTAGGTACATCAGGGGCTCTGCAAACGCAACATAATACCCGCAGACCATTCTATCAAAGTCTGCATTCCAAAACGGCGCTCCTTCCTTCCGAGCTCTGCCGTGCGCCCAAACAGTGGTTTACCCCCACATATGGGGTACCAGCATACTCATGACAAATTGGACAACAACTTTTGGAGTCCAATTTCTCTTGTTACCCTTGTGAAAATAAAAACTTGGGGGCTAAAAAATCTTTTTTGTGGAAAAAAAAATATTTTTTATTTTCACGGCTCTGCATTATAAACTTCTGTGAAGCACTTGGGCATTCAAGGTTCTCACCACACATCTAGATAAGTTCCATGGGGGGTCTAGTTTCCAAAATGGGGTCACTTGTGGGGGATTTCTACTGTTTAGGCACATCAGGGGCTCTCCAAACGTGACATGGCGTCCGATCTCAATTCCAGCCAATTCTACATTGAAAAAGTAAAACGGCACTCTTTCTCTTCCAAGCTCTGCTGTGCGCCCAAACAGTGGTTTACCCCCACATATTGGGTATCGACGTACTCAGGAGAAATTGCACAACAACATTAGTGGTCTAATTTCTCCTGTTACCCTTGTGAAAATAAAAATTTGTGGGCAAAAAGATCATTTTTGTAGAAAAAATGCAATTTTTTTTTTCACGGCTCTATGTTTTAAAATTCTGTGAAGCACATGGGGGTTCAAAGTGTTCGCCACACATCTAGATAAGTTCCTTAAGGGGTCTAGTTTCCAAAATGGTGTCACTTGTGGGGGGTTTCCACTGTTTAGGCACATCAGGGGCTCTCCAAACGCGACATGGCGTCCAATCTCAATTCCAGCCAATTCTACATTGAAAAAGTAAAACGGCACTCCTTCTCTTCCAAGCTCTGCGGTGCGCCCTAACAGTTGTTTACCCCCACATATTGGGTATCAGCGTACTCAGGAGAAATTGCACAACAATATTAGTGGTCTAATTTCTCCTGTTACCCTTGTGAAAATAAAAATTTGTGGGCAAAAAGATCATTTTTGTAGAAAAAATGCGATTTTTTTTTTCACGGCTCTACGTTATAAACTTCTGTGAAGCACATGGGGGTTCAAAGTGCTCGCCACACATCTAGATAAGTTCCTTAAGGGGTCTAGTTTCCAAAATGGTGTCACTTGTGGGGGGTTTCCACTGTTTAGGCACATCAGGGGCTCTCCAAACGCGACATGGCGTCCAATCTCAATTCCAGCCAATTCAACATTGAAAAAGTCAAACGGCGCTCCTTCACTTCTAAGTTCTGCGGTGCGCCCTAACAGTGGTTTACCCTCACATATGGGGTATTGGCGTATTCAGGAGAAATTGCATAACAAAATTTATGGTTACATTTCTGTTTTTACACTTGTGAAAATAAAAAAAATGGTTCTGAATTAAGATGTTTGCAAAAAAAAGTTAAATGTTCATTTTTTCCTTCCACATTGTTTCAGTTCCTGTGAAGCACGTAAAGGGTTAATAAACTTCTTGAATGTGGTTTTGAGAACCTTGAGGGGTGTAGTTTTTAGAATGGTGTCACACTTAATTATTTTCTATCATATAGACCCCTCAAAATGACTTCAAATGTGATGTGGTCCCTAAAAAAAAATGGTGTTGTAAAAATGAGAAATTGCTGGTCAGATTTTAACCCTTATAACTCCCTAACAAAAAAAAATTTTGTTTCCAAAATTGTGCTAATGTAAAGTAGACATGTGGGAAATGTTATTTATTAACTATTTTTTGTGACATATCTCTCTGATTTAAGGGCATAAAAATACAAAGTTTGAAAATTGCAAAATTTTAAAAATTTTCGCCATATTTCCGTTTTTTTCATAAATGATCGCAAGTAATATCGAAGAAATGTTACCACTAACATGAAGTACAATATGTCACGAAAAAACAATCTCAGAATCAGCGGGATCCGTTGAAGCGTTCCAGAGTTATAACCTCATAAAGTGACAGTGGTCAGAATTGCAAAAATTGGCCTGGTCATTAAGTACCAAATTGGCTCTGTCACTAAGGGGTTAATGTGTGGTTGTGCCAGATTCCTTCTTTCCTCCTCCGCTTCATGGCTGTGCCTCACCAGCAGAAGTGGCACCCACCACATGTAATCTCTATCCGGGACATCGATTACTTCGCAGCATGGTGCGTTTCATCCATTTCCCTCTTCTCCACAACTAATATAACAAATTGTTTTCCAACTTTGACTCAAATTGCCACCTTCTGTCTCATGAGCACAGTACAAATCTATGGTTTCATTAGTGAAATCAGGTATGATTTAAATAAAATACATGAAGTGCCTGGAATGGCTCAGAATTTGTTCTTGTGGCGTTTGATTGCATGTTAGAAATATGGCAAATTCAAGAGAGTGGTCCAAAATGTTGAGATCATTGCCTTGCACAAACAAGGACGACGATGTACAAAGATAGCAATGGCATTGAATATTTCTAGGCATTCAGTTGGAGGCATAGTTTAATCCGAGATGAATTATGGGTTCGTTATGACTATGACATGTTTTGTAGCGAAGTTATAGCAAGTAGATAAATTTAAGATTGAAGTACTCAGAATGTAGAGAGAGGAGGGTCTGGATAAGACAGCCTTTCTGTGATGTCACAGCCTTCAGGTTTTAAGTGTCTGGCAGGCATCCCCAGTTTCTTCTTGTCCTATTTTCCTGGAAGAGCTGAGTACATCCCATGAGCTGGGACGTATGGAAAACTGCCCTAGCCTGGGTGCCTGCCATGCTTTGAACATGTGAGTGTTATCTTTTCTCCTTTATTCCCTTTATGTTATAATTACCCGTGTACATATTTGCAATTGTCTCATTTGTAACATCTTTATCAAATATTTTTGATAAAGCACTGCCTAATTTTTATGGAATATAATATTTAATATTAGTTCGTTCTCCTATTCTAAACCGTACCCTAAGTCTTCTGAAGGGAAATACGCTACTGTTGTGTTGGGTTAGCTTCGGACCCGTTTAATCGAAGCTGGTGGCGGCGATACCGTGTGCAGGCTTTTGGGGTGCTGCTGTAGCGACTGCGGCGTTGATAATTATTGTTCCTGCCTAAGTGGGAGTAGTTTATCGCGTCGCTGCAGCGTGCCCAATAGCCAGTACATAGCAGGCAGCCTGTCTGGCGACTAATTACCCTAGGTGCAGTACCTAATCTGACCTGAGAGTAAGGGGGGCGCCAGAGAGCTGCAAGTGTTAAGTGGAACTGTAAGCGGGATATACATAAATCCCTGCAGTTCGTGGTATATAGAAAAGCAATGGGATACCTAAAATAAGCCCCTGCTGTAAACTAAGAGGTCAATAGCCTTGTGTGTGGTTTTTCATCACATCGTGGAGTGGAGGGATAACTAAGATAAGCCCCCCTGCACATGTGATAGCCGTCTGTTGGCCTAAAGTCACCTCAATCCGTGACGTAGGGGTGACGGTCACGGTGTGAATCCTGACCAATTGGTGACAGCGGTCAGGGGAATCGTGACAATTGGTTGCAAGGCGGTGGGATATCTTAGAGCATTAGTGATTTGGTTTGAGTAATCATTCCTCTCACTAAAAACTTGCAGAAAGTTCTTGCGAGGACTCTGCGCAAATAAGTTTGGAGAACGAACTCAGTGCTTTATTAGTCTTGAAACAATTGCGTACTTGTAATTATCCCCTTCCTTCCTCTTCGTTTTTCTATCCTATCTTTTATTTGGCAACCATGGCTGCGAAAGGGGAAGCCTGGTACAACCAGCAGAAGAAGGACATTCTTGCTGGGATATGCATGTACCATGGCCTGAACCCCCAGGACAAGTCCAAGGCTCAAATGAACGCTGACCTGGTGCAATTCGAAGCAGACCAAGCCAGGTCACAGAGCCCAGAGGCCGCAGAAGCCAGCACCAGCGAACATGGTGCTGCAGCAGAGGTCCAACTACTGAATGCCGGCCCTGTTAGCAATCCGGGCGAATTGGACCCCCACCTGTAGGCGGCCTTGAAAGAATTCCCCACTGACGACCATGAGGGACGCCGGCAGCTGATTCAGCAATGCCGGCAGGAGGCCCAGGCCCAGCAAGCCGAGAGAGAGGCCCGAGCTGAGAGAGAGGCCCGAGCCGAGCGGGAGACTGAGAGAGCCGAGCGGGAGGCTGAGAGAGCCGAGCGCCAAGCCCAGCGAGAACATGAACTGGAGATGCTCCGGCAGGGGGGGATGCCCTCCACCGCCCAGAGACGTGAGCCCAGCAGCGCTCAGATACCTAAGCCCCGGCCCGATCACTTTCCTGTTATGGAGAAGGACGGGGACTTGGACACTTTTCTGCGGGCCTTTGAGAAAGCCTGCAGACAGTACCGGCTGCCTACAGATGAATGGGCCCGATACCTGACACCAGGGCTGAGAGGCAAAGCTCTGGAGGCGTTTGCTGCCCTCCCTCAAGAACAAGATGGAGACTATGAGGCCATCAAGCAGGCCCTGATAGCAAATTACCAGCTTACTCCCGAGGTGTACCGTGGAAAGTTCCGGACCCTCCAATGTGGCCCACACGACAGTTACAGTGATGTGGTGCATGGACTG
The DNA here is from genome assembly GCF_032444005.1 of Ranitomeya imitator. Lineage (NCBI taxonomy): Eukaryota > Metazoa > Chordata > Amphibia > Anura > Dendrobatidae > Ranitomeya > Ranitomeya imitator. The sequence goes on from NC_091286.1 coordinate 200,907,962, forward strand.
GGGACCCACTTTGACCAGTGGACCCAAGGACTGTCAGTGACCACCTTTGCACAGCTGCGAGACCTGATGATCCAAGACCAGTTCTTTCATCTTTGCCCAGCTGAGGTCCGACAGTTCGTGATGGACAGAGAACCCAAAGACGTGACGAAAGCAGCGCAGATTGCCGATGCCTATGAGGCCAACCGTAGATCGGAAGTGCAGAAGCCAGTCACCACCAGCTGGAGAGGGGGTAAGCCTGCAACCAACGCCAATATCCCTGCCAGCCAGCACTCCAGAGGTCCTGTCCCCGTAGCCAACAGCACCAGACCTACCACTGAACCTCGCAAGTGTTTCACCTGCCATCAGACTGGTCATATCAGTCCCTCCTGCCCAACCAAGCAGAAGAACACCCCAGCCAAGGCCCCAGGGCCTAATGCAGCAGTTCTTTTGGTGGGTGGTGTGGTTGGGAGGGTGTGTGACAACGTACAGCACGTCACTGTGGGAGGCCATGTTGCTACAGGCCTCAAGGACACCGGGGCTGAATGAACCCTCATCCGACCCGAACTGGCGGCCCCTGAAGAAATCATTCCGGGGAAAACCCTAACTGTCACTGGGATTGGGGGCATCAGCTGTCCCTTACCGATGGCCCGGGTTTTTATTGATTGGGGTGCCGGGAGCGGGGTGAAGGAAGTGGGGCTGTCTGATAATTTGCCCACTGATGTTTTGTTGGGGACTGATTTGGGGAGGATGGTTGCATACTACTTCCCTGACACCCCTCCCCAATCTGCTAAAAAGGGTAACGTTAACCATGATGATGATGATGATGATGATGATGGGAAATCGCATGTGTTACCTGACCATGCTTTATCTTGTAATGATGCCTCTAATAACCATTTTTTCCCTAGGATTGATGGTGAAAATGTTGTACCTGTGCCAACTGAACCTGATAATGATTTTTCTGTGAAGGTTAATGTGTCCATAGGTACAGGCATGCCCAGCTACGTCGCTCTGCGGAGTAAGGCGGCTGAGGAACCCCTAACAGGGGCAAGTGTCGGTGCTACAGGAAATGGGGAGATGCATGGGAACCGTGAGGAAGGTGATGCCATGAAAGTGACCAGTGCCACCGAGGAAGGTAACTGGCCCATAAGTAGCACTGCCCCTGGAGTGTTGGGGGTGGATGGGGAGGAAGAGCCCATAGCAGCATCGGCTGATGGGCCTGTAGAAACCCCCGGGGAGACAGCCTACGTAGCTGCTCTCACCCGCAGTCAGAGTGCCCGGAACGCAGATAACTGTCTGCCTTCCGGACCCTCCTCAGTCATCACTGTGACTGAACCAGAGGTGGACCCAGAGCAGGTCCAAGAGGGTTCCCGTGGGGAAGGGACCCTGACGTTGCTTTTGGCTTCCCCTAGCCAGGAGTTTCAGGACGCTCTGCACACAGATGCAAGCCTAGAGAGTTTGATACAACTTGCCGGGACGCTCTTCTCCGAGGCTGATAAGGAGAAGGTATTCTGGGAACGAGGAAGGTTGTACCGGGAGACAGTACCCGGAGAATCACAAAAGGAGTGGTTGAGGGAGAGACAGCTGGTCGTCCCGCAGCAATTCCGGGGTGAGTTGTTGCGGATTGCCCATGAGATCCCGCTAGCTGGACACTTGGGGATCAGCAAAACTAAGGCCCGGCTGTCTCAACACTTCTATTGGCCTAAGATGGGGACAGATGTGTCAAACTACTGCCGCTCCTGTATCACTTGTCAAAGAGTGGGGAAGGCGGGGTCTGCTATTAAGGCTCCCCTGATCCCTTTGCCAGTGATAGAGGAGCCTTTCCAGAGGATCACGGTGGACATTGTGGGCCCGCTGGCCGTCCCCAGCAGCTCTGGAAAGCAATACATCCTTACTGTGGTAGACTATGCTACCCGGTACCCAGAGGCAGTAGCTCTGTCGTCAACTAGGGCAGATAAGGTGGCGGATGCCCTGTTGGCCATCTTTTCACGTGTAGGGTTTCCCAGGGAAATGCTTACTGATCAAGGGACCCAATTTATGTCTCGCCTAATGGAGGCTCTCTGTAAGAGAATGCAGGTGAAGCACCTGGTATCGAGTGCGTATCACCCACAGACCAATGGCTTGTGTGAACGCTTCAATGGTACCCTCCAACAGATGCTACGCATGCTGGTTGAGACTCAAGGGCGCGACTGGGAGCGGTACCTCCCACACCTGCTGTTCGCTTACCGAGAGGTTCCTCAGGACTCAACGGGGTTCTCCCCCTTCGAGCTCCTGTACGGCAGGCGAGTCCGGGGACGCCTTGGGTTGGTAAGACAATCCTGGGAAGAGGAGCCGAACCCTTCTGAAGTGTCCATAGTGGAGTATGTCATGCGCTTCCGTGACAAGATGCAGACCTTGACGCAGTTGGTGCATGACAACATGACGCAGGCTCAGGCTGATCAGAAGCACTGGTACGACCAGAACGCCCGGGAGCGGACCTACCACGTGGGTCAAAAGGTGTGAGTGCTGGTCCCCGTACCAATGGATAAGCTTCAGGCAGCCTGGGAGGGCCCGTACGTCGTCCACCAACAGCTCAACCCGGTCACTTACGTGGTCACGCTTGACCACACTCGGGGTAGGCGAAAGGCCTTTCACGTCAACATGATGAAGGCTCATCACAAACGTGAACCTTTCGTCCTACCGGTCTGCAGCTTGCCCGAAGACGGGGAGGAAGACACCCTCCTGGACATGCTGGCCCAAGCCAAGGCCAATGGGTCCATCGAGGACGTGGAGGTAAGCGCCTCGTTAACTGAATCCCAGCGGTTGCAGTTGCAAACCACACTGGAACCCTTCCGGGTCGTGTTCTCCAACCAACCTGGGAGGACTCAGTTAGCAGTCCACGAGGTGGACACCGGGAATCACGCCCCACTACGGCGAACACCCTATCGAATCTCTGACCAGGTGCAGCAGATTATGCGCCAAGAGATCGATGAGATGTTACAGCTGGGGGTGATTCGACGGTCAAAGAGCGCGTGGGCATCACCTGTAGTTCTCGTGCCAAAGAAGGACCGGACCACCCGGTTCTGCGTGGACTACAGGGGGCTCAACGCCGTCACAGCCTCGGATGCGCACCCAATGCCACACATCGAGGAGCTGCTTGAGAAGTTAGCTGGCGCAAATTACCTAACAATAATGGATCTGAGTCGAGGATACTGGCAGATTCCCCTGAGCCCTGAGGCACAGCAGAAGTCCGCCTTTATCACACCCTTTGGACTGTACGAGTCCACGGTCATGCTCTTCGGCATGAAGAATGCCCCTGCCACTTTCCAGCGGATGGTCAACCTCCTGCTTCAGGGACTGGAGAAGTACGCTGTGGCGTACTTGGATGACATTGCCATCTTCAGTCCCTCCTGGAAGGAACACCTGCAGCATCTCAAAGAGGTGCTCAGGCAAATTCACCAAGCAGGACTGACTATCAAGCCGGGAAAGTGTCAGATGGGCATGAGGGAGGTTCACTACCTGGGGCACCGGGTAGGCGGGAACACCCTGAAGCCAGAGCCTGACAAAGTGGGAGTGATCGTGAACTGGCCCACTCCCGTGACCAAGAAACAGGTGATGTCCTTCTTGGGCACTGCAGGGTACTATAGGCGCTTCGTACAGCACTATAGTAGCCTGGCAAAACCTTTGACGGACCTCACCAGGAAGAAGCTACCCCACATCGTCAACTGGACAGATGGCTGTGAGGGGGCCTTCCAGGCGTTGAAAACCGCACTGTGCAACGCCCCTGTGTTGAAAGCAGTCGACGGCAGTCGACCGTACTTGGTGCAGACCGACGCCAGCGAGTTTGGCCTTGGTGCTGTGCTCAGCCAGGTTGACTCAGAGGACCAAGAGCACCCCGTGTTATACCTGAGCTGGAAGCTTTTGCCGAGAGAAGTGGCCTACTCCACCATCGAGAAGGAGTGCCTGGCCATAGTCTGGGCCCTGCAGCGCTTGCAGCCCTACTTGTACGGTTGCCCCTTCACTGTGGTGACCGACCACAACCCTCTGCGCTGGCTAAACGCTATGTGTGGAACCAACGGCAGGTTGCTACGCTGGAGCCTTGCCCTTCAGCAGTTTGACTTCACCATTGAACACAAAATGGGCAAAGAGCATGGGAGTGCAGATGGACTCTCCCGCCAGGGTGAACCTACTGAGGTGCCCATGGAGGCATACCGTGGGGTACTGCCTCCCTAGCGCACACCAAAAGGGGGAGGTGTCACGATATGGTATGAAATATCATAAGTAGTTTTCTTGCTAGCCTGCGTGGGCTAAGCCCCCCTTCTTGGAGTGATGCTGCAGCAGTTTGTAGCTTCAAATTCCTTCCCTTTCACTCAGCCAAGAGCTGCTTTGCCAATGTATGGGGGAAGAGAAGTTTTATGGCCGAACGGTATTTACGACCAGGTTAGAATCTTCCACTAGCTGGAACTGGAAAATTGGCTCCAAAATTCATGAAAGATTCTTTGTTTGGGTTTTGTACGATAGTATGCACCAGGTTTACGTTAAGACCACGAAAATATATATTCATATTCTCACTCGGTGTATCGACTCATCCCCCGAAACACGGGCTTCTAACTCCATCTGGTAAAGAAGTAGGGTTTTCTTGGTAAATATGTATCCCAGATAGGACATATTTGATCTCATTAGAATGTTCACGTTAATCCGAGATGAATTATGGGTTCGTTATGACATGTTTTGTAGCGAAGTTATAGCAAGTAGATAAATTTAAGATTGAAGTACTCAGAATGTAGAGAGAGGAGGGTCTGGATAAGACAGCCTTTCTGTGATGTCACAGCCTTCAGGGTTTAAGTGTCTGGCAGGCATCCCCAGTTTCTTCTTGTCCTATTTTCCTGGAAGAGCTGAGTACATCCCATGAGCTGGGACGTATGGAAAACTGCCCTAGCCTGGGTGCCTGTCATGCTTTGAACATGTGAGTGTTATCTTTTCTCCTTTATTCCCTTTATGTTATAATTACCCGTGTACATATTTGCAATTGTCTCATTTGTAACATCTTTATCAAATATTTTTGATAAACCACTGCCTAATTTTTATGGAATATAATATTTAATATTAGTTCGTTCTCCTATTCTAAACCGTACCCTAAGTCTTCTGAAGGGAAATACGCTACTGTTGTGTTGGGTTAGCTTCGGACCCGTTTAATCGAAGCTGGTGGCGGCGATACCGTGTGCAGGCTTTTGGGGTGCTGCTGTAGCGACTGGGGCGTTGATAATTATTGTTCCTGCCTAAGTGGGAGTAGTTTATCGCGTCGCTGCAGCATGCCCAATAGCCAGTACATAGCAGGCAGCCTGTCTGGCGACTAATTACCCTAAGTGCAGTACCTAATCTGACCTGAGAGTAAGGGGGGCGCCAGAGAGCTGCAAGTGTTAAGTGGAACTGTAAGCGGGATATACATAAATCCTTGCAGTTCGTGGTATATAGAAAAGCAGTGGGATACCTAAAATAAGCCCCTGCTGTAAACTAAGAGGTCAATAGCCTTGTGTGTGGTTTTTCATCACATCGTGGAGTGGAGGGATAACTAAGATAAGCCCCCCTGCACATGTGATAGCCGTCTGTTGGCCTAAAGTCACCTCAATCCGTGACGTAGGGGTGACGGTCACGGTGTGAATCCTGACCAATTGGTGACAGCGGTCAGGGGAATCGTGACACTGACTATACAACCTGGACATGGCAGCAAGCAGAATATACCAACAGCTGGCACCAGATTGCTGAGGAGACAGGTGGTCAAAAACACCTGCAGTGAGATTTGGTGGCAATTCATCTACTCATCAAAAAGTACAAAACTAGTGCTTAAACCCATATAAAGAAACCACAGATGTTTGGGAATCTCTCTGTGGAGCAACAAACAAAAACTGGAACTTATTGGGACTATGGATCAGTAGTATGTCCAGCGTAGGAAGCATGAAGCATATGCTGAAAAGAAGACCCTGGCTACGATGACAGTGGCTAGGTGATTCTCTGAGGCTGCCTTGCTTTCTTTGGCATTGGAAACAGGCAGTGTGTGATGTGCAAGATGAATTCAATCAAGTATTTGGAAATTCTAGGAGAAAACATAATTTCTTCGGTGAGGAAGCTGGAAGAGGTCATGTGTTTCTATTATACTTGGTTTTGGCTTACAAATATGGTGCCAGGATGGGAGACAAAAATTACTGGAAGGAGCAAGGACTGGGACTTTACACCATGATGGGAGACACTATTGCTAGCATGGTCCTTGGATGGGGGACATATATTACTAGAAGGTGCCCAGGATCGAGGACATATATTACAGTAAGGGGCCCAGGATTCAGGAAATGTATTATTGGGAAGGTGCCCAGGATGGGGGACAGTATAGCAGCAAGGGGCTCAGGATGTTGGACATTATTACTAGAAAGGGCCTAGGATGTGGGATATTATACCAGAAAGGGGCCTTTATGGAGGACATAATACCAGAAAGGGGCCAAGGATATTGGACATTATTACTGGAAGGGGCATATGATGGGGGACATTAATACCAGAAAAGGCCCAGGATGGAGGATATTATACCAGGAAGGGGTCCAGGATACATTAGTACAGGATTGGTACATTATTACATTATGAGAGGGGGTCTAGAATATAAATCCACTTAAATAAATAATATTTATTTTTTATGCATTAAAAACCTAAATCACAGCAAACAACAGTTAAAGACTATTAATACACATTTAAAACCCCGTGAATTGTAAAGAAAAGAGTTTCTAGATCGAACAGATCATTCCAATACCAGGAGACACAGAGGGGCACTATCAGTACCCTATAGAACTCTACACCAAAACACTACCTAGCTGCAAAGGTTGGCACTCTAAATAGTAAATGGTGACCCCTCTCAACAATGGCTTAATCTAGACTTTTCTAAATGTCCCTGTCATAACGGTGACACAAGAAGTCAATACCATCGGATAAATCCTGTTGTCAGCCATAGCAGTGCAGAGATTAATAGACTTACATTTTGCACAGATAACCAACAATTCCTCATATTAAAGTGTGAAGACAGATTGGTGCTTCACCTTTCAAAGCCCATGCCTCTACATGTTTCCTCACTGTCTATGGTGCACAGGCATAGCATGCAGGGATAACATGCCATTATAGGATTTAGAATTCTAAAATGGCTAATATATCTGACCAACATTTAGGTGGGGACCTAGGTTAAAATTTTGCACAGGGTCCCATCGGACTCCAGTTATGTCACTTTAAATCTATATATATAAAAACGAGTGTATGTGTGTATGTATGTGTGTATCAACGATGATGTCATAAACGTTGCCATGGTGAAGATGATGTCCTAATGGTTGCCATGGCGATGATGATGTCATAATAGGTTGCAATGGTGACAGTTATGTCATAATGGTTGCCATGATGACAATGATGTCATAATAGGTTGCCATGGCGTCAATGATGTCAGAATGGTTGCCGTGGTGACAATGACATCATAGTGGGTATATGGGCACGGAACTATGATATGGAGGATGTGTGATGGGTATATGGGCACGGGACTATGTGATGAAGGATATGTATGATGGGAATATGGGCACGGGACTATGGGATGGAGGATATGTATGATGGGAATATGGGCATGGGACTAAGGGGTGGAGGATGTGTGATGGGCATATGGGCATGGGACTATGGGATGGAGGATATGTATGATGGGTATACGGGCACGGGACTATGGGATGGAGGATGTGTATGATGGGTATATGGGCACGGGACTATGGGATGGAGGTTATGTATGATGGGTATATGGGGACTATGGGATGGAGTATAATCATTATAATTTGTTATAACTAACCACAGTTAGTTACTATGCCAGGGCAACACTGAGCTCTTCAGCTAGTAGATAGACAATAGATAGATATATAGATACATAGATCGATAGATTTGTATGGACAAAACTATTGGGACATGCCACTTAATCATTGAATTCAGGTATCTCATTCAGTTGCATTACCACAGGTTTAAAAAATCCAGCTCCTAGCCATGCAATCTGCCTTTGACCAGTATTTTCACAAATATTTGTGTTCAACAAAGCTCACTGAATTTGAACTTGGTACTATAATAGGATGACACAGCTGCAATAAATCCGTTAATGAAATTCCTTCCTTCCTAAATATTCCATGATCAACTGTGAGTGAAATTATTGAAAAATTGAAGTGCTTAGGGACCACAGAATGCCATTAAAACCAGCATTGTACATTAGTCATATCTTATAAGTGATGTGCACGGATGCCACTGTGCTCCAGTCTGGTATTGGAGTACATTTCTGGTGATAATTTTCAAAGGTATGTACATTTTCAGGAATTAGACATGCCCAGTCTCACCCATGCTCTGTCCATTTTGACAAAATTAGATTGGCGTGTCAACATCAAAAGCTTCTGAATTGCCCAAAAATGTTGAGATTCTTTACGGTGTTTTATGTCACAATTGTGCCATAGACACATTAATGAATCACCAACACTCTGCTGACTTAATAACTGCTGTGTTCCAAACTTCCTTTGGCATTGGCATTAGCATAAAATCTGCTCTCCAGTAGCTTCATGGTATGGGTTTCCATGGCTAATTAGCTGAATGCAAGTCTTACAACACCAAGCACAATGTCAAGCATCAAATGGAATGATGCATGACAACAGTGTCCTCTGGAGCAGAATCACACTTTTGAATCTTGTGAAGAAGTTTGGTAAATGCTTGGAGGACATTACCTGTTTGACTGTATTGTGCTATCTGTAAGGTTTGGTGGATTAAGGATAATGCTATGGGGTTGATTTTCAAGGGTTGGACTAGGCTATTTAGTTCCAGTGAAGGGAAACTTTAATACTTCAAGAACCAAGACATTTTATGCTTTCCACTTTGAGGAAATAGTTTGGCAAAGGCCCATTTCTATTCCAGTATTACTGTTCCTGACCGCACAAAGAAAACTTGATAAAAGCATGAATAGGTGAGTTTAGTGTGAAAGAACTTGACAAGCCTTAACAGTCCCCCGACCTCAACTCCAACCATCACCTTTGCGATAAATTATAATTTAATTTGCCAGCCAGGCATCCTTGCAACAACAGAGTCTAACCTTCTGGATGATTATGTGAAAATGTGAACAAACATGCTCTATGATCTTGTAGAAAGCTGCAAAGGGGAAATCAACTCCATAATAATGTCTATTGATCTAGAATGGGATGTCGTCAATACTGTTGTTAGTGTAATATGTAAGTGCTCTAATACTTTTATTAATGTAGTGTAGATAGATAGATACATACATAAATAAATAGATAGATACATAAATACATAAATAGGTAGATGGATAGTCCCATACTTATCTCTGTCTTCTATTGAGTGGTTTGTCACATCAGTCATTGTATTTGAGTTCTCTCCAGTCTCTGTAGAAAATGATGCTTCCATGTCTTCTGTGCACTTTACAGAAGGAAATGTGGGCTAAAATTGTACCTCGAGGGTGTATTTATGCATCCACTGCTGCTTTTATTTTCTAAAGAAAGGGAGTGGCTTTACTTGAAGAAAGAATGTCTACATGAAATCAAGGAAATAGTTGAGGAAGTTTTATAACTGTTTATTTAACATCATAAACATGTATTGTATTCACCTGAGAGGTTACAAACCAACTCACCGATCCTTTGTTACATCTTTCATCTGCCTACTTCTTGTTAACTTTGTTTTTTAGTTTAGAAAAAGGAAAAGTATAATAGACATGAATATAGCTATGGTATCACACAACACAGGTTGTTTGTTTGTTAAATATGCAAAAAAGTAGATTGGGGCTCACTCTAGAAATAGTAATAATAGCTGATGGATTTCAGTGCGCTAGTGAATGCTGACATCCAACAGACTAAAAAGAATTAACAAATATAAAATAATAACTGGAACATGGAAATCAACCAAATAAATTAAACATAAACACAGAAATATAATGATCAGATATATTATCACAAATTAATATTAATACACACTACTACTTAAATAGAGAGTAGAAAAGACAATAAAGCAACAATATTAAAATATTATAAATTTTATTGAATATGATTAAAATGATGTAAAAAATACCAAACAAAGCTATAAGAGCCACACAAAAGAAGAACACACGGACAATGCCAAATGAATGTCTATAAACCAGGTATGTTTTAAGAATTTATGCCATATTTCATGAAACTTTCATGCGCAACAAGATATATAGTCAGCCTGACATAATAATACTAAAAATGATGCGCCTTATGTGCAAAAAATGCTACAAAAGTGACGGCTAGCAAATGCTACTTAAAGTGCCCGGTGCATCCTACAAACAAAAGAAACTGAATATATATGTATGAATGGTGCTATACAAACTGTCAGATACAGCTAAATAAATAAATAAATAACAACTGAATAACAAAGAGGCTACAAAAATCATGTGTGCACAAAAGATTATAATAATCAGTCTGACAAGACAGATCTTTTTTATAAATAAATAATGAAAGTGCTAATCATTTCATGAAAGGTCATATAATAAAATGCTCTCCACATAATGAATAGCAAACCATGATCAAGTAAATCACAAAATGCATGTAACCAGCTGATGATTGTTAATATAAAGTGCTTAGTGCTCAGTGCAGCCACGTATTGCACATGTGTGCCAATACAAAAGGTGAAGATAACCGGTCTAGAAATCCTTACACCAATGTTACAATACTGCAGATATGGTTGCTACATGGAGAACCAGCGCAAAAAAAAAATGTGATCATACCTGAATGTGAGTGAGTGTGGAAGGTCCCAAACTGCACGTGTGCTCTCACCCCCACGTGATCGCCGAAACGCGCATCGGGGAGGACGCCCACAGTGTTTCCCAGCTGCATAGGTAATATTGACAGCTATTGTTGCTGCTCCGCAGTATATTGTTGTAATATCTTTTTGGGATTGTCATGCAATGGACAAGTGTGCAATAGACTGATGCTATGACCATTTGCAATATTCACTTGCACCTCTATTTGCTATTGTTTTTCTGTGGGCATCCTGTTCTGGACATGTGCGAGTAGGTGTTTTCTTTCCACCTCTCCTCCTTGTGTCACCTGTACTTGGTTTTCTTAATAAAATTTATATGACAGTTATACATCTTATTTTTGGAAGTCGTTTGTCGTGTTTTTTCTTCGTTTTATATTCATTTTTGCGACATTTCTTAGTTATGTCCATATATATCGCAGTGTCCTAATATTAGATTCTATGTCACTACCACTGTGATGTTTTCTTTCATGAGGTGTTCTAAATAGTCAGTCATATGCACCCCATTAGGACTTGGAACCCACATACTGGATGGGCCCATGAAAATCTACTTCACAATATGCGTTTTGTACTCCCGTACTCCTTTATTTTACACATTGGCAGCAAGGTCAGCCCAGCTGCATGGTCAGTCATATGCACCCCATTATGCCTTTGAACCCATATACTGGATAGACCCATGAAAATCCACTTCACAATATGCATTTTGTACTCTAATACTCCTTTGTTTTACACATTGGCAGCAAGGCCAGCCCTGCTGCTTAGTCAGTCACATGCACCCCATTAGGTCTTGGAACCCACATACTGGATGAGGTTTCACATGTACCCATTCAGATGGAGACGTTTATTCTCAGCGAGGTAGGTCAAGCGTAGGACCTGGTATAAGAGAGATGCCGTAAAGAGGCTACCAGGTACACATAAAATTGGCCATTTTTATGCGCTAAAAGCTCTCATTTTTCATATTTCTAGTGCAGTAATGCAGTTCAAATTTCGTGTTTTCAAGTTTGCATGTTTTAGCGTTGCAGTGTGCTGCCTTATTTACTTAACTATATACGAGTTGGCGACTCTGGGTTCAGCACCTGTTCACACTTAGTCTATGTTTGGATGTGCAGGTCAGGTTTTTGAAATGTATTCTCTAGCCTTCTGATCGTGCACTCCGCCCCCTAGCTTCAGGTGTTTTAATTACAGCAGGTCCAATACCCCTCCACAGAGAGAGAGAATTTTAGTCTAAGAAGAGGTTTCACATGTACCCATTCAGATGGAGACGTTTATTCTCAGCGAGGTAGGTCAAGCGTAGGACCTGGTATAAGAGAGATGCCGTAAAGAGGCTACCAGGTACACATAAAATTGGCCATTTTTATGCGCTAAAAGCTCTCATTTTTCATATTTCTAGTGCAGTAATGCAGTTCAAATTTCATGTTTTCAAGTTTGCATGTTTTAGCGCTGCAGTGTGCTGCCTTATTTACTTAACTATATATGAGTTGGCGACTCTGGGTTCAGCACCTGTTCACACTTAGTCTATGTTTGGATGTGCAGGTCAGGTTTTTGAAATGTATTCTCTAGCCTTCTGATCGTGCACTCCGCCTCCTAGCTTCAGGTGTTTTAATTACAGCAGGTCCAATACCCCTCCAGAGAAAGAGAGAATTTTAGTCTAAGAAGAGGTTTCACATGTACCCATTCAGATGGAGACGTTTATTCTCAGCGAGGTAGGTCAAGCGTAGGACCTGGTATAAGAGAGATGCCGTAAAGAGGCTACCAGGTACACATAAAATTGGCCATTTTTATGCGCTAAAAGCTCTCATTTTTCATATTTCTAGTGCAGTAATGCAGTTCAAATTTCGTGTTTTCAAGTTTGCATGTTTTAGCGCTGCAGTGTGCTGCCTTATTTACTTAACTATATACGAGTTGGCGACTCTGGGTTCAGCACCTGTTCACACTTAGTCTATGTTTGGATGTGTGTTATGAACAGGTAATTCAGAACCACAATGGACCTTGAAGTTCAGAGCACACAAAGTGACCTGACATTGACCAAAAACATAGTACGAGCTCTGAGACGTGGAAACTCTGCTGACCGCAATCCCTAATCCTATCACACCACACTAGAGGTAGCCGTGGATTGCACCTAACGCTCCCTATGCAACTCGGCACAGCCTGAGAAACTAACTAGCCCTGAAGATAGAAAAATAAGCCTACCTTGCCTCAGAGAAATTCCCCAAAGGAAAAGGCAGCCCCCCACATATAATGACTGTGAGTAAAGATGAAATACAAACACAGAGATGAAATAGATTTAGCAAAGTGAGGCCCGACTTACTGAATAGACCGAGGATAGGAAAGATAGCTTTGCGGTCAACACAAAAACCTACAAACAACCACGCAGAGGGGCAAAAAGACCCTCCGCACCGACTAACGGTACGGAGGTGCTCCCTCTGCGTCTCAGAGCTTCCAGCAAGCAAGAAAAACCAATATAGCAAGCTGGACAGAAAAAATAGCAAACAAAAGTAACACAAGCAGAACTTAGCTTATGCAGGATAGACAGGCCACAGGAACGATCCAGGAGGAAGCAAGACCAATACTAGAACATTGACTGGAGGCCAGGATCAAAGCACCTGGTGGAGATAAATAGAGCAGCACCTAACGACTTAACCTCATCACCTGAGGAAGGAAACTCAGAAGCCGCAGTACCACTCTCATCCACCAAAGGAAGCTCATAGACAGAACCAGCCGAAGTACCACTGACGACCACAGAAGGGAGCTTGGCCACAGAATTCACAACAGTACCCCCCCCTTGAGGAGGGGTCACCGAACCCTCACCAGAGCCCCCAGGCCGACCAGGATGAGCCACATGAAAGGCACGAACCAGATCGGCAGCATGGACATCAGAGGCAAAGACCCAGGAATTATCTTCCTGACCATAACCTTTCCACTTAACCAGATACTGGAGTTTCCGTCTCGAAACACGAGAATCCAAAATCTTCTCCACTATATACTCCAATTCCCCTTCAACCAAAACCGGAGCAGGAGGATCAATAGATGGAACCACAGGTGCCACGTATCTCCGCAACAATGACCTATGGAACACGATATGGATGGAAAAAGAAGCCGGAAGAGTCAAACGAAAAGACACAGGATTAAGAACCTCAGAAATCCTATATGGACCAATGAAACGAGGCTTAAATTTAGGAGAGGAAACCTTCATAGGAATATAACGAGATGACAACCAAACCAAATCCCCAACACGAAGTCGGGGACCCACACAGCGCCTGCGGTTAGCGAAACGTTGAGCCTTCTCCTGGGACAAAGTCAAATTGTCCACTACATGAGTCCAAATCTGCTGCAACCTATCCACCACAGTATCCACACCAGGACAGTCCGAAGATTCAACCTGCCCTGAAGAGAAACGAGGGTGGAACCCAGAATTGCAGAAAAACGGCGAAACCAAAGTAGCCGAGCTGGCCCGATTATTAAGGGCGAACTCGGCCAAAGGCAAAAAGGACACCCAATCATCCTGATCAGCAGAAACAAAACATCTCAGATATGTTTTGAAGGTCTGATTGGTTCGTTCAGTCTGGCCATTTGTCTGAGGATGGAAAGCCGAGGAAAAAGACAAATCAATGCCCATCCTAGCACAAAAGGCTCGCCAAAACCTCGAAACAAACTGGGAACCTCTGTCAGAAACGATGTTCTCTGGAATGCCATGTAAACGAACCACATGCTGGAAAAACAATGGCACCAAATCAGAGGAGGAAGGCAATTTAGACAAGGGCACCAAATGGACCATCTTAGAGAAGCGATCACAAACCACCCAAATGACCGACATTCTTTGAGAGACGGGGAGATCCGAAATAAAATCCATAGAGATGTGTGTCCAAGGCCTCTTCGGGACCGACAAGGGCAAAAGCAACCCACTGGCACGAGAACAGCAGGGCTTAGCCCGAGCACAAATCCCACAGGACTGCACAAAAGAACGCACATCCCGCGACAGAGACGGCCACCAAAATGATCTAGCCACCAAATCTCTGGTACCAAAGATTCCAGGATGACCAGCCAACACAGAACAATGAACCTCAGAGATAACTTTATTCGTCCACCTATCAGGGACAAACAGTTTCTCCGCTGGGCAACGGTCAGGTCTATTAGCCTGAAATTTTTGCAGCACCCGCCACAAATCAGGGGAGATGGCAGACAAAATTACCCCCTCTTTGAGAATACCCGCCGGCTCAGGCAAACCCGGAGAATCGGGCACAAAACTCCTAGACAGGGCATCCGCCTTCACATTTTTAGAGCCCGGAAGGTACAAAACCACAAAGTCAAAACGGGAGAAAAACAGCGACCAACGAGCCTGTCTAGGATTCAACCATTTGGCAGACTCGAGATAAGTCAAGTTTTTGTGATCAGTCAAGACCACCACGCGATGCTTAGCTCCTTCAAGCCAATGACGCCACTCCTCGAATGCCCACTTCATGGCTAGCAACTCTCGATTGCCAACATCATAATTTCGCTCAGCAGGCGAAAATTTCCTGGAAAAGAAGGCGCATGGTTTCATCACCGAGCAATCAGAACTTCTCTGCGACAAAACAGCCCCTGCTCCAATTTCAGAAG
Organism: Ranitomeya imitator; assembly: GCF_032444005.1. Classification (NCBI taxonomy): domain Eukaryota; kingdom Metazoa; phylum Chordata; class Amphibia; order Anura; family Dendrobatidae; genus Ranitomeya; species Ranitomeya imitator. The sequence continues at coordinate 200,923,331 of NC_091286.1, forward strand.
CATCAACCTCGACCTGGAACGGAAGCGAAACATCTGGTTGGCACAACACAGGGGCAGAAGAAAAACGACGCTTCAACTCCTGAAAAGCTTCCACAGCAGCAGAAGACCAATTGACCACATCAGCACCCTTCTTGGTTAAATCAGTCAATGGTTTAGCAATACTAGAAAAATTATTGATGAAGCGACGATAAAAATTAGCAAAGCCCAGGAACTTCTGCAGACTCTTCAGGGATGTTGGCTGAGTCCAATCATAAATGGCCTGAACTTTAACAGGGTCCATCTCGATAGTAGAAGGAGAAAAAATGAACCCCAAAAATGAAACCTTCTGAACACCAAAGAGACACTTTGACCCCTTCACAAACAAAGAATTAGCACGCAGGACCTGGAACACCATTCTGACCTGCTTCACATGAGACTCCCAATCATCCGAGAAGACCAAAATATCATCCAAGTATACAATCAGGAATTTATCCAGGTACTCTCGGAAGATGTCATGCATAAAGGACTGAAACACTGATGGAGCATTAGAAAGCCCGAATGGCATAACCAGGTACTCAAAATGGCCTTCGGGCGTATTAAATGCTGTTTTCCATTCATCGCCCCGTTTAATACGCACAAGATTATACGCACCACGAAGATCTATCTTGGTGAACCAACTAGCCCCCTTAATCCGAGCAAACAAATCAGACAGGAGCGGCAAGGGGTACTGAAATTTGACCGTAATTTTATTTAGAAGGCGGTAATCAATACAAGGTCTCAGCGAACCATCCTTCTTGGTCACAAAAAAGAACCCCGCTCCCAATGGCGACGATGACGGGCGAATATGACCCTTCTCCAAAGACTCCTTCACGTAACTCCGCATAGCGGCGTGCTCAGGTACAGATAAATTAAACAGTCGACCCTTAGGAAACTTACTACCAGGAATCAAATCGATAGCACAATCACAATCCCTATGCGGAGGTACGGCATTGGACTTGGGCTCATCGAATACATCCCGGTAATCAGACAAGAACTCTGGGACCTCAGAAGGGGTGGATGATGAGATAGACAGAAATGGAACATCACCATGTACCCCCTGACAACCCCAGCTGGACACAGACATTGATTTCCAATCTAATACTGGGTTATGGACTTGTAGCCATGGCAAGCCCAACACGATCACATCATGCAGATTATGCAACACCAGAAAGCGAATATCCTCCTGGTGCGCAGGAGCCATGCACATGGTCAGCTGGGTCCAATAGTGAGGCTTATTCTTGGCCAAAGGCGTAGCATCAATTCCTCTCAATGGAATAAGACACTGCAAGGGCTCCAAGACAAACCCACAGCGCCTAGCAAACTCCAAGTCCATCAAATTCAGGGCAGCGCCTGAATCCACAAATGCCATGACAGAATAGGAAGACAAAGAGCAGATCAAAGTTACGGACAAAAGAAATTTCGACTGTACCGTACCAATGGTGGCGGACCTAGCGAACCTCTTAGTGCGCTTAGGACAATCGGAGATAGCATGAGTGGAATCACCACAGTAGAAACACAGCCCATTCTGACGTCTGTGTTCTTGCCTTTCAGCTCTGGTCAAAGTCCTATCGCACTGCATAGGCTCAGGTTTATGCTCAGACAATACCGCCAAATGGTGCACAGATTTACGCTCATGCAAGCGTCGACCGATCTGAATGGCCAAAGACATAGACTCATTTAGACCAGCAGGCATAGGAAATCCCACCATGACATCCTTAAGGGCTTCAGAGAGACCCTTTCTGAAAATAGCTGCCAGCGCACATTCATTCCATTGAGTGAGCACGGACCACTTTCTAAACTAATGACAATAAATCTCTATCTCATCCTGACCCTGACACAGAGCCAGCAAATTTTTCTCTGCCTGATCCACTGAATTAGGTTCGTCGTACAGCAATCCGAGCGCCAGAAAAAACGCATCAATATTACATAATGCAGGATCTCCTGGCGCAAGGGAAAATGCCCAGTCTTGAGGGTCGCCACGTAATAAAGAAATAATGATCTTAACTTGTTGAACTGGGTCACCAGAGGAGCGGGGTTTCAAAGCCAGAAATAGTTTACAATTATTTTTAAAATTCAAAAACTTAGCTCTATCTCCAGAAAATAACTCAGGAATAGGAATTTTAGGTTCTAACATAGGATTCTGAACCACTAAATCTTGAATGTTCTGTACTCTTATAGTGAGATTATCCATCAAAGAGGACAGACCCTGAATGTCCATGTCCACACCTGTGTTCTGAACCACCCTGATGTAAAGGGGAAAAGAAAGACAGAACACAGTGCAAAGAAAACAAAATGGTCTCAGAACTTCTCTTTTCCCTCTATTGAGAAGCATTAGTACTTTGGGCCTCCAGTACTGTTATGAACAGGTAATTCAGAACCACAATGGACCTTGAAGTTCAGAGCACACAAAGTGACCTGACATTGACCAAAAACATAGGACGAGCTCTGAGACGTGGAAACTCTGCTGACCGCAATCCCTAATCCTATCACACCACACTAGAGGTAGCCGTGGATTGCGCCTAACGCTCCCTATGCAACTCGGCACAGCCTGAGAAACTAACTAGCCCTGAAGATAGAAAAATAAGCCTACCTTGCCTCAGAGAAATTACCCAAAGGAAAAGGCAGCCCCCCACATATAATGACTGTGAGTAAAGATGAAATACAAACACAGAGATGAAATAGATTTAGCAAAGTGAGGCCCGACTTACTGAATAGACCGAGGATAGGAAAGATAGCTTTGCGGTCAACACAAAAACCTACAAACAACCACGCAGAGGGGCAAAAAGACCCTCCGCACCGACTAACGGTACGGAGGTGCTCCCTCTGCGTCTCAGAGCTTCCAGCAAGCAAGAAAAACCAATATATCAAGCTGGACAGAAAAAATAGCAAACAAAAGTAACACAAGCAGAATTTAGCTTATGCAGGATAGACAGGTCACAGGAACGATCCAGGTGGAAGCAAGACCAATACTAGAACATTGACTGGAGGCCAGGATCAAAGCACCAGGTGGAGTTAAATAGAGCAGCACCTAACGACTTAACCTCATCACCTGAGGAAGGAAACTCAGAAGCCGCAGTACCACTCTCATCCACCAAAGGAAGCTCATAGACAAAACCAGCCGAAGTACCACTCACGACCACAGGAGGGAGCTTGGCCACAGAATTCACAACAGATGTGCAGGTCAGGTTTTTGAAATGTATTCTCTAGCCTTCTGATCATGCACTCCACCTCCTAGCTTCAGGTATTTTAATTACAGCAGGTCCAATACCCCTCCACAGAGAGAGAGAATTTTAGTCTAAGAAGAGGTTTCACTTGTACCCATTCAGATGGAGACGTTTATTCTCAGCGAGGTAGGTCAAGCGTAGGACCTGGTATAAGAGAGATGCCGTAAAGAGGCTACCAGGTACACATAAAATTGGCCATTTTTATGCGCTAAAAGCTCTCATTTTTCATATTTCTAGTGCAGTAATGCAGTTCAAATTTCGTGTTTTCAAGTTTGCATGTTTTAGCGCTGCAGTGTGCTGCCTTATTTACTTAACTATATACAAGTTGGCGACTCTGGGTTCAGCACCTGTTCACACTTAGTCTATGTTTGGATGTGCAGGTCAGGTTTTTGAAATGTATTCTCTAGCCTTCTGATCGTGCACTCCGCCTCCTAACTTCAGGTGTTTTAATTACAGCAGGTCCAATACCCCTCCACAGAGAGAGAGAATTTTAGTCTAAGAAGAGGTTTCACATGTACCCATTCAGATGGAGACGTTTATTCTCAGCGAGGTAGGTCAAGCGTAGGACCTGGTATAAGAGAGATGCCGTAAAGAGGCTACCAGGTACACATAAAATTGGCCATTTTTATGCGCTAAAAGCTCTCATTTTTCATATTTCTAGTGCAGTAATGCAGTTCAAATTTCGTGTTTTCAAGTTTGCATGTTTTAGCGCTGCATTGTGCTGCCTTATTTACTTAACGATATACGAATTGGCGACTCTGGGTTCAGCACCTGTTCACACTTAGTCTATGTTTGGATGTGCAGGTCAGGTTTTTGAAATGTAAAAACCACATACTGGATGGGCCCATGAAAATCCACTTCACAATATGCATTTTGTACTCCGTACTCCTTTGTTTTACACATTGGCAGCAAGGCCAGCCCTGCTGCATAGTCAGTCTTATGCACCCCATTAGGCCTTGGAACCCACATACTGGAGGGGCCCATGAAAATCCACTTCACAATATGCATTTTGTACTCCCGTACTCCTTTGTTTTACACATTGGCAGCAAGGCCAGCCCTGCTGCATAGTCATGTGCACACCATTACGCCTTGGAACCCACATACTGGATGGGCCCATGAAAATCCACTTCACAATATGCATTTTGTACTCACGTACTCCTTTGTTTTGCACATTGACAGCAAGGCCAGCCCTGCTGCATAGTCAGTCATATGCACCCCATTGGGCCTTGGAACCCACATACTGGATGGGCCCATGAAAATCCACTTCAAAATATGCATTTTGTACTCCGTACTCCTTTGTTTTACACATTAGCAGCAAGGTCAGCCCTGCTGCATAATCAGTCATATGCACCCCATTAGGCCTTGGAACCCACATATTGGATTGGCCCATGAAAATCCACTTCACAATATGCATTTTGTACTCCCGTACTCCTTTGTTTTATACATTTAAATCCAGATAGATAAATCTGAGTACTCAAAGGTAGTCCAAGAAAAAATATATTTATTTAGGTCACAACCGATCATACAAGATGCCAACGTTTTGGCTCATAAGGCCTTTATCAAGGCAAATTATCTGTATGAAGGTAGGATGAGGCAGGAGAAGAGAATCACAGCGGATACGGGCACCACCGCAATGGATTAGGCCTTGGAACCCACACACTGGATGGGCCCATGAAAATCCACTTTACAACATAAATTTTGTACTCCGTACTCCTTTGTTTTACACATTGGCAGCAAGGCCAGCCCTGTTGCATAGTCAGTCATATGCACCCCATTAGGCCTTGGAACCACAAACTGGATGGGCCCATGAAAATCCACTTCACAATATGCATTTTGTACTTCGTACTCCTTTGTCTTCTTGTGTTACACATTGGCAGCAAGGCCAGCCCTGCTGCATAGTCAGTCATATGCACCCCATTAGGCCTTGGTACCCACATACTGGATGGGCCCATGAAAATCCACTTCACAATTTGCATTTTGTACTCCCGTACTCCTTTGGTTTACACATTGGCAGCAAGGCCAGCCCTGCTGCATAGTCAGTCATATGCACCCCATTAGGCCTTGGAACCCACATACTGAATGAGCCCATGAAAATCTACTTCACAATTTGCATTTTGAACTCCTGTACTCCTTTGTTTTACACATTGGCAGCAAGGCCAGCCCTGTTGCATAGTCAGAAATATACACCCCATTAGGCCTTGGAACCCACATACTAGATGGGCCCATGAAAATCCACTTTACAATATGCATTTCGTACTCCTGTACTCCTTTGTTTTACACATTGGCAGCAAGGCCTGCCCTGCTGCATAGTTAGTCATATGCACCCTGTTACACCTTGGAACTCATATACTGGATGGGCCCATGAAAATCCACTTCACAATATGCATTTTTTACTCCCATACTGCTTTGTTTTACGCATTGGCAGCAAGGCCAGCCCTGTTGCATAGTCAGTCATATGCACCCCATTAGGCCTTGGTACCCACAAACTGGATGGGCCCATGAAAATCCACTTCACAATATGCATTTTGTACTTCGTACTCCTTTGTCTTCTTGTGTTACACATTGGCAGCAAGGCCAGCCCTGCTGCATAGTCAGTCATATGCACCCCATTAGGCCTTGGTACCCACATACTGGATGGGCCCATGAAAATCCACTTCACAATTTGCATTTTGTACTCCCGTACTCCTTTGGTTTACACATTGGCAGCAAGGCCAGCCCTGCTGCATAGTCAGTCATATGCACCCCATTAGGCCTTGGAACCCACATACTGAATGAGCCCATGAAAATCTACTTCACAATTTGCATTTTGAACTCCTGTACTCCTTTGTTTTACACATTGGCAGCAAGGCCAGCCCTGTTGCATAGTCAGTCATATACACCCCATTAGGCCTTGGAACCCACATACTAGTTGGGCCCATGAAAATCCACTTTACAATATGCATTTCGTACTCCTGTACTCCTTTGTTTTATACATTGGCAGGAAGGTGAGCCCTGCTGCATAGGCATATGCACCCCATTAGGCCTTGGAACACACACACTGGATGGGCCCATGAAAATCCACTTCACAATATGAGTTTTGTACTTCGTACTCCTTTGTTTTACACATTGGCAGCAAGGCCAGCCCTGCTGCATAGTCAGTCATATGCACCCAATTGGGCCTTGGAACCCACATACTGGATGGGCCCATGAAAATCCACTTCACAATATGTGTTTTGTACTCCTGTACTCCTTTGTTTTACGCAATGGCAGCAAGGCCAGCCCTGCTGCATAGTCATATGCACCCCATTGCGCCTTGGAACCAACATACTGGATGGGCCCATGAAAATCCACTTCACAATATGCATTTTGTACTTCGTACTCCTTTGTTTTACACATTGGCAGCAAGGCCAGCCCTGCTGCATAGTCAGTCATATGCACCCAATTGGGCCTTGGAACCCACATACTGGATGGGCCCATGAAAATCCACTTCACAATATGCATTTTGTACTCCGAACTCCTTTGTTTTACACTTTGGCAGCAAAGCCAGCCCTGCTGCATAGTCAGTCATATGCACTACATTACGCCTTGGAACCCACATACTGGATAGGTCCATGAAAATCCACTCGTATTTTTTATTGGTATGATGGTTCCCTCTTTCCCGAATTATTTACAGGAGAATTTGGCAATTTTATTTGCCATGTTTTTTAACTCTAAGTTTCAGATACAGCTTTAAATTAGGTTAATACTTGCAATACAACGGAATTGTATTGCAAACTACAAAATTCAAGGAATAGTAAGATTGAATAGTGTGAGTGCGTACACTTTTGTATATGTTAACATACAATGGTTAATAAGTACATATAAGGATTAACCCCTTTCTGCCATTAGACGTACTATTCCGTCCATGTGGGGTGGGCTTTATTTCCCAAGGACGGAATAGTACGTCATAGCCGATCGGCCGCGCTCACGGGGGGAGCGCGGCCGATCGCGGCCGGGTGTCAGCTGCTTATCGCAGCTGACATCCGGCACTATGTGCCAGGAGCGGTCACGGACCGCCCCCGACACATTAACCCCCGGCACACCGCGATCAAACATGATCGCGATGTGCCGGCGGTGCAGGGAAGCATCGCGCAGGGAGGGGGCTCCCTGCGGGCTTCCCTGAGACCCCCGCAGCAACGCGATGTGATCGCGTTGCTCCGGGGGTCTCCTACCTCCCTCCCTGCATCAAGTCCCGGATCCAATATGGCCGCGGATCCGGGTCCTGCAGGGAGGGAGGTGGCTTACCAAGTGCCTGCTCAGAGCAGGCACTTGGTAACACTGCAGCGCTCTGAGACAGATCGGTGATCTGTCAGAGTGCTGTGCAAACTGGCAGATCACCGATCTGTATTGTCCCCCCCGGGACAAAGTAAAAAAGTAAAAAAAAAATTTTTTACAAGTGTGTAAAAAAAAAAAAAAAAAAAATCCTAAATAATGAAAAAAAAAAAAAATATTATTCCCATAAATACATTTCTTTATCTAAATAAAAAAACAAAACAATAAAAGTACACATATTTAGTATCGCCGCGTCCGTAACGACCCGACCTATAAAACTGGCCCACTAGTTAACCCCTTCAGTAAACACCGTAAGAAAAAAAAAAAAAAACGAGGCAAAAAACAACGCTTTATTATCATACCGCCGAACAAAAAGTGGAATAACACGCGATCAAAAAGACAGATATAAATAACCAGGGTACCGCTGAAAGCGTCATCTTGTCCCGCAAAAAATGAGCTGCCATACAGCAACATCAGCAAAAAAATAAAAAAGTTATAGTCCTCAGAATAAAGCGATGCAAAAATAATTATTTTTTCTATAAAATAGTTTTTATCGTATAAAAGCGCCAAAACATAAAAAAATGATATAAATGAGGTGTCGCTGTAATCGTACTGACCCGAAGAATAAAACGGCTTTATCAATTTTACCAAACGCGGAACGGTATAAACGCCTCCCCCCAAAAGAAATTCATGAATAGATGGTTTTTGGTAATTCTGCCTCACAAAAATCGGAATAAAAGGCAATCAAAAAATGTCACGTGCCCGAAAGTGTTACCAATAAAAACGTCAACTCGTCCCGCAAAAAACAAGACCTCACATGACTCTGTGGACTCAAATATGGAAAAATTATAGCTCTCAAAATGTGGTAACGCAAAAAATATTTTTTGCAATAGAAAGCGTCTTTCAGTGAGTGACGGCTGCCAATCATAAAAATCCGCTAAAAAATCTGCTATAAAAGTAAATCAAACCCCCCTTCATTACCCCCTTAATTAGGAAAAAGTAAAAAAAATTTAAAAAATGTATTTATTTCCATTTTCCCATTAGGGTTAGGGCTAGGGTTAGGGTTAGGGTTAGGGCTAGGCTTAGGGCTAGGGTTAGGGCTAAGGTTAGGGCTAGGGTTAGGGTTAGGGCTAGGGTTAGGGCTAGGGTTAGAGCTAGGGTTAGGGTTAGGGCTAGGGTTAGGGTTAGGGCTAGGGTTAGGGCTAGGGTTAGGGCTAGGGTTAGGGCTAGGGTTAGGGTTAGGGCTAGGGTTAGGGCTAGGGCTAGGGTTATGGTTAGGGCTAGGGTTAAGGCTACAGTTAGGGTTAAGGCTACAGTTAGGGTTAAGGCTACAGTTAGGGTTAAGGCTACAGTTAGGGTTGGGGCTAAAGTTATGGTTAGGGTTTGGATTACATTTGCGGTTGGGAATAGGGTTGGGATTAGGGTTAGGGGTGTGTCAGGGTTAGAGGTGTGGTTAGGGTTACCGTTGGAATTAGAGTTAGGGGTGTGTTTGGATTAGGGTTTCAGTTATAATTGGGGGGTTTCCACTGTTTAGACACATCAGGGGCTCTCCAAACGCAACATGGCGTCCGATCTCAATTCCAGCCAATTCTGCGTTGAAAAAGTAAAACAGTGCTCCTTCCCTTCCGAGGTCTCCCGTGTGCCCAAACAGGAGTTTACCCCAATATATGGGGTATCAGCGTACTCAGGACAAATAGGACAACAACTTTTAGGGTCCAAGTTCTCCTGTTACCCTTGGGAAAATACAAAACTGGGGGCTAAAAGATAAGTTTTGTGGGAAAAAAAATTTTTTTTAATTTTCACGGCTCTGCGTTATAAACTGTAGTGAAATACGTGTGGGCTCAAAGTTCTCACAACACATCTAGATAAGTTCCTTTGGGGGTCTAGTTTCCAATATGGGGTCACTTGTTGGGGGTTTCTACTGTTTAGGTACATCAGGGGCTCTGCAAACGCAATGTGACGCCTGCAGACCATTCCATCTAAGTCTGCATTCCAAATGGCGCTCCTTCCCTTCCGAGCCCTCCCATGCGCCCAAACGGTGGTTCCCCTCCACATATGGGGCATCAGCGCACTCAGGACAAATTGGACAACAAATTTTGGGGTCCAATTTCTCCTGTTACCCTCGAGAAAATACAAAACTGGGGGCTAAAAAATACTTTTGGGGGGAATTTTTCTTTTTATTTTCACGGCTCTGCGTTAGAAACTGTAGTGAAACACTTGGGGGCTCAAAGTTCTCACAACACATCTAGATAAGTTCCTTGGGGGGTCTAGTTTCCAATATGGGGTCACTTGTGGGGGGTTTCTATTGTTTAGGTACATTAGGGGCTCTGCAAACGCAATGTGACGCCTGCAGACCATTCCATCTAAGTCTGTATTTCAAATGGCGCTCCTTCCCTTCCGAGCCTTCCCATGCGCCCAAACGGTGGTTCCCCCCCACATATGGGGTATCAGCGCACTCAGGACAAATTGCACAACAAATTTTGGGGTCCAATTTCTCCTGTTCCCCTCGGGAAAATACAAAACTGGGGGCTAAAAAATAATATTTGTGGGAAAAAAAATTTGTTTTATTTTTACGGCTCTGCATTATAAACTTCTGTGAAGCTCTTGGTGGGTCAAAGTGCTCACAACACATCTAGATAAGTTCCTTAGGGGGTCTACTTTCCAAAATGGTGTCACTTGTGGGGGGTTTCAATGTTTAGGCACATCAGTGGCTCTCCAAACGCAACATGGCGTCTCATCTCAATTCCTGTGAATTTTGCATTGAAAAGTCAAACGGCGCTCCTTCCCTTCCGAGCTCTCCCATGCGCCCAAACAGTGGTTTACCCCCACATATGGGGTATCAGCGTACTGAGGACAAATTGTACAACAACTTTTTGGTTCCAATTTCTTCTCTTACCATTGGGAAAATAAAAAATTGGGGGCGAAAAGATAATTTTTGTGAAAAAAAAATGATTTTTTATTTTTACGGTTCTGCATTATAAACTTCTGTGAAGCACTTGGTGGGTCAAAGTGCTCACCATACCTCTAGATAAGTTCCTTAGGGGGTCTACTTTCCAAAATGGTGTCACTTGTGGGGGGTTTCAATGTTTAGGCACATCAGTGGCTCTTCAAACGCAACATGGCGTCCCATCTCAATTCCTGTCAATTTTGCATTGAAAGGTCAAACGGCACTCTTTCCCTTCCGAGGTCTCCCATGCGCCCAAACAGTGGTTTACCCCCACATATGGGGTATCAGAGTACTCAGGACAAATTGTGCAACAACTTTTTGGTTCCAAATTCTTCTCTTACCATTGGGAAAATAAAAAATTGGGGGCGAAAAGATCATTTTTTTTACAAAAAATATTTTTTATTTTTACGGTTCTGCATTATAAACTTCTGTGAAGCACTTGGTGGGTCAAAGTGCTCACCACACCTCTAGATAAGTTCCTTAGGGGGTCTACTTTCCAAAATGGTGTCACTTGTGGGGGGTTTCAATGTTTAGGCACATCAGTGGCTCTCCAAACGCAACATGGCGTCCCATCTCAATTCCAGTCAATTTTGCATTAAAAAGTCAAATGGCGCTCCTTCGCTTCCAAGCTCTGTCATGCGCCCAAACAGTGGTTTACCTCCACTTATGTGGTATCAGCGTACTCAGGACAAATTGTACAACAAGGTTTGGGGTCCATTTTCTCCTGTAACTCTTGGCAAAATAAAACAAATTGGAGCTGAAGTAAATTTTTTGTGAAAAAAAGTAAAATGTTAATTTTTATTTAAACATTCCAAAAATTCCTGTGAAACACCTGAAGGGTTAATAAACTTCTTGAATGTGGTTTTGAGAACCTTGAGGGTTGCAGTTTTTAGAATGGTGTCACACTTGGGTATTTTCTATCATATAGACCCCTCAAAATGACTTCAAATGAGATGTGGCCCCTAAAATAAAATGGTGTTGTAAAAATGAGAAATTGCTGGTCAACTTTTAACCCTTATAACTCCCTAACAAAAAAAAATTTTGGTTCCAAAATTGTGCTGATGTAAAGTAGACATGTGGGAAATGTTACTTATTAAGTATTTTGTGTGACATATCTCTGTGATTTAATTGCATAAAAATTCAAAGTTGGAAAATTGCAAAATTTTCAAAATTTTCGCCATATTTCCATTTTTTTCACAAATAATCGCAAGTAATATCAAAGAAATTTTACCACTATCATGAAGTACAATATGTCACGAGAAAACAATGTCAGAATCACCGGGATCCGTTGAAGCGTTCCAGAGTTATAACCTCATAAAGGGACAGTGGTCAGAATTGTAAAAATTGGCCCGGTCCATAACGTGCAAACCACCCTTGGGGGTAAAGGGGTTAAATACATATAGTGATTGCGAATATATGAAGATTAACTACATACAATATATTTACATCATCCACAAAAGGCTTTTAAACATCATCCGTCTGGAATATCAGAGAAGCAGCACCAAGACAAAGAACCCCTTCGAGATTACTTCAACAGATTCTACAATGGTCGTCCCCAATTATGCAGGTATCAGCACACTGTACATGTACAGGTACCCCAGTTTTGGCACCTGTCTTAGTCAAGTTTCTCTGGTCTTATATAGTGATTTACACTATGTAGTATGTTGTGAATTCTGCTCTTGGGTTCCCTCCAGTGGTTGTAGGTGGGAATGCAGTTGTCTCTGAGTCGCAGTCCTGGCCAGGTGTATCTGATGATTACAATTTTGACTGGGATATTTAGATGTGCAGGATTCTTTAGCCCTTGCCAGTTGTCAATGTTCCTTGTGAAGTGTTGGATCACTTTATGGCTTCTCCTGCTTGCTGCCAAATTCAGCAAAGATAAGTGTTTGGTTTTTGTATCTGTGGCACACTGCTGTGTGCTTGTTTCAGTTTTATTCCTGCTCTGATTGTAGGATTCACTGGAGTTGCAGATTTACGCTCCTACATCTTTAGTCAGATGTAGGAAGTTTTTGTATATTCTGCTGTGGATGTTTTTGAAGGGTTTTAATACTGACCGCACAGAACTCTGTCCTATCCTGTCCTATTTAGCTAGAAGTGGCCTCCTGTGCTAAATCCTGTTTTTCTGCCTGTGTATGTTTTTTCCTCTCCGACTCACCGCCAATATTTGTGGGGGGCTGTCTATCCTTTGGGGATTTTCTCTGAGGCAAGATAGTATTCCTATTTCCATCTTTAGGGGTATTTAGTCCTCCGGCTGTGACGAGGTGTTTGGGGTGTTAGGTACACTCCACGGCTACTTCTAGTTGCGGTGTTAAGTTCAGGATTGCGGTCAGTATAGTGGCCACCTTCTCCAGTGAAAGTTCTCATGCAGCTCCAAGGTCACCGAATCATAACAGTACAACTGGCCAAGAATGAGTTAAATGCATCTCAGAAGAAGGGAAGGAAGCTCTTGAGCAATTTTTTTTCTCCAGTCTGTTTTGTGTTCTCTTCCCTCTTAATATCTGGGTGGCTGAGGAGCCTGGTGCAAGCATGAATGTTCAGGAATTAGCTTCTCATGTAGACCAGCTTGCTGCTAGGGTGCAAGGTATTTCTGATAATATTGTTCAGACTCCTGCTTTAGAACCGAAGATTCCTACTCCTGATTTGTTTTCTGGTGACAGGTCTAAATTTTTGAGTTTCAAAAACAACTGTAAACTGTTTTTTGCCCTGAGACCTCGATCCTCTGGTGATTCCATTCAGCAGGTGAAAATCGTAATCTCCCTGCTGCGTGGCGACCCGCAGGATTGGGCGTTTTCTGTTATGACCTGGTGGTTAGGAGCACCCGACCTGATAGTTAAACTCATACAGGACGAGCTCTGGGATGTGGGAGCTCTGCTGACCGCAAGCCCTAATCCTATCGCACACACTAGAAATAGCCGTGGAGCGCTCCTGACGCTCCCTAGGCGCCTCGTCACAGCCTAAGAGCTAGCTAGCCCTAGAGAAGAAAATAAAGCCTACCTTGCCTCAGAGAAATTCCCCAAAGGAATAGGCAGCCCCCCACATGTAATGACTGTGAGTAAAGATGAAAGTCACAAACGCAGAAATGAGATAGGTTTCAGCAAAGGGAGGCACGACTTACTAAATAGACAGAGGATAGGAAAGGAATCTTTGCGGTCAGCACAAAAACCTACAAAAGACCACGCAGAGTGTGCAAAAGGGTCCTCCGCACCGACTCACGGTGCGGGGGTGCCACCCTGCATCCCAGAGCTTCCAGCTAACAAGACAAAATCAAGATAACCAGCTGGACAAAGAAACAAGAACAATAATAACAATCAGGAACTTAGCTTCTGCAGGAGAAGACAGGACACCAGACAGATCCAGGAGCGAACTGAACCAATGCTAAAACATTGACAGCTGGCATGGAGAAACGATCTGAGTGGAGTTAAATAGAGAAACCAACCAAAGGATAAACCACGTCACCTGTGTAAGGAACCTCAGAAGCAGCAGCTCCACTCACAGCCACCAGAGGGAGCCCATGGACCGAACTCACCGAAGTACCATTCATGACCACAGGAGGGAGCTCGACAACAGAATTCACAACAGTTTTCCCTGGAATCTGGGAATCCGGCTTTGCTTAATATTGACTCCTTTTTTCAGGCTTTAGGATTATTATATGATGAGCCTAATTCTGTGGATCAAGCTGAGAAGACCTTGTTGGCCCTGTCTCAGGGTCAAGAGGCGGCAGAATTGTATTGTCAGAAATTCAGAAAATGGTCTGTGTTGACTAAATGGAATAATGATGCTTTGGCGGCAATTTTCAGAAGGGGGCTTTCTGAATCCGTTAAAGATGTTATGGTGGGGTTTCCCACGCCTTCCGGTCTGAGTGATTCTATGTCTCTGACCATTCAGATTGACCGACGCCTGCGGGAGCGCAGAACTGTGTGCGCTGTGGCGTTATCCTCAGAGCAAATTCCTGAGCCTATGCAATGTGATAGAATTCTGTCTAGAACGGAACGACAAGGTTTCAGACGTCAAAATAGGTTGTGTTATTATTGTGGCGACGCTTCTCATGTCATTTCTGTCTGCCCTAAGCGGACAAAGAGGATCGCCAGTTCAATTACCATCAGTACTGTACAACCTAAATTTTTGTTATCTGTGTCCTTGATCTGCTCATTGTCATCATTTTCTGTCATGGCGTTTGTGGATTCAGGCGCCGCCTTGAATTTAATGGATTTTGAGTTTGCCAAGCATTGTGGTTTTCCCTTGCAGCCTTTGCAGAACCCTATTCCTTTAAGGGGCATTGATGCTACACCCTTGTCTAAAAATAAGCCCCAGTTTTGGACACAGGTAACCATGCGCATGGCGCCAACCCATCAGGAAGATTGTCGATTTCTGGTGTTGCATAATTTGCATGATGTTATCGTGCTGGGTTTTCCGTGGTTGCAGGTACATAATCCTGTGTTGGACTGGAAGTCCATGTCTGTGACTAGTTGGGGTTTTCAGGGGGTTCATAATGATGTTCCTTTGATGTCAATCTCCTCTTCTTCACCTTCTGAAATTCCAGAGTTTTTGTCTGATTTTCAGGATGTATTCGATGAGCCCAAGTCCAGTTTCCTTCCACCGCACAGGGACTGCGATTGTGCTATTGACTTGATTCCAGGCTGTAAGTTTCCTAAAGGTCGACTTTTCAACCTATCTGTGCCTGAACATACCGCAATGCGGAGCTATATTAAGGAGTCTTTGGAGAAAGGGCATATTCGACCATCTTCTTCACCGTTGGGAGCGGGGTTCTTTTTTGTTGCTAAAAATGATGGATCCTTGAGACCCTGTATAGATTATCGCCTCTTGAATAAAATCACGGTCAAGTTTCAATACCCTTTACCTTTGCTTTCCGATTTGTTTGCTAGGATTAAGGGAGCTAGTTGGTTTACGAAGATTGACCTTCGAGGGGCATATAATCTTGTTCGTATTAAGCAGGGTGATGAATGGAAAACTGCGTTTAACACGCCCGAAGGCCATTTTGAATACCTTGTGATGCCATTCGGACTCTCTAATGCTCCATCTGTTTTTCAGTCCTTCATGCATGATATCTTCCGGACTTATCTTGATAAATTCTTGATTGTATATTTGGACGATATTTTGATTTTTCCGATGATTGGGAGTCTCATGTGCAACAGGTCAGGATGATATTTCAGATCCTTCATGACAATGCCCTGTTTGTGAAAGGGTCTAAGTGTCTCTTTGGGGTGCAGAAAGTCTCTTTTTTGGGCTTCATTTTTTCTCCCTCGTCTATAGAGATGGAGCCGGTTAAGGTTCAGGCCATTCATGATTGGATTCAGCCCACATCCGTGAAGAGCCTTCAGAAATTTTGGGGTTTTGCAAATTTTTATCGCCGTGTCATTGCTAATTTTTCCAGCGTGGTTAAACCCTTGACCGATTTGACGAAGAAAGGCGCTGATGTGGCGAATTGGTCCGCTGCGGCTGTCTCTGCCTTTCAGGAGCTTAAACGTCGATTTACTTCTGCTCCAGTGTTGCGCCAACCGGATGTTTCTCTTCCGTTTCAGGTTGAGGTTGACGCTTCTGAGATTGGGGCAGGGGCCGTTTTGTCTCAGAGGGATCCTGTTGGTTCCTTAATGAAACCGTGTGCCTTCTTTTCTCGTAAGTTTTCGCCTGCTGAACGCAATTATGATGTCGGCAATCGGGAGTTGTTGGCTATGAAGTGGGCGTTTGAGGAGTGGCGACATTGGCTTGAGGGAGCTAAGCATCGTATTGTGGTCTTGACCGATAATAAGAATTTGATTTACCTCGAGTCTGCTAAACGGCTGAATCCTAGACAGGCTCGATGGTCCTTGTTTTTTCCCCGTTTTGATTTCGTGGTCTCGTACCTTCCGGGTTCTAAGAATATTGAGGCTGATGCCCTCTCTAGGAGTTTTTTGCCTGATTCTCCTGAGGTCTTAGAGCCGGTCGGTATTCTGAAAGAGGGGGTGGTCCTTTCTGCCATTTCCCCTGATTTACGATGGGTTCTTCAGGAATTTCAGGCTGATAAACCTGACCGTTGTCCTGTGAGGAAATTGTTTGTTCCTGACAGATGGACTAGTAGAGTGATTTCTGAGGTTCACTGTTCCGTGTTGGCTGGTCATCTGTTGTGAATTCCGATCTTGGGCTCCCTCCGGTGGTTGTAAGTGGCACTTTTGTGAGTTCTGCTCTTGGGCTCCCTCTTGTGGTTTCTAGTGGTATGGCTGCTCCTTGGAGTTAGCTGTCATCATCTGCCTCCACTTATCGTCTCTTCTGCTCGGCTATTTAAGTGTGGCTCTTTCTTCAGCCAGTGCCACTTGTAAATGGTTCCTGGTTGGATTCACATCTCTTTGGAGTTCCCTGTTATCCTGACCAGTTCACCTAAGCTAAGTTTTTGCTTGCTCTTTTCTGTTCATAGATTGTGGACTTATCCATTCTGTGCTTTCTATGTTTGTCCAGCTTATCAGTGTGAATTAATTCTGTCTTGCTGGAAGCTCTGGAAGGCAGATTTGCCCTCCACACCTTTAGTCGGGTGTGGAGATTTTTTGTAAACTCTGTGTGGATTTTTGTAGTGTTTTATACTGACCGCACAGTATTCCATCCTGTCCTATCTATTTAGCTAGACTGGCCTCCTGTGCTCATCCTGGTTTCATTCTGTGTATGTCTTTTCCCACTCCACTCACAGTCATTATTTGTGGGGGGCTAATCTATCCTTTGGGGATTTTCTCTGAGGCAAGATAGTTTTCCTGCTTCTTTCTTTAGGGGGAGTTAGCTCTTAGGCTGTGACGAGATGCCTAGGGAGAGTTAGGAGCATTCCACGGCTACTTCTAGTGTTGTGTTTAGCTTAGGGACTGCGGTCAGTACAGTTACCACTTCCTTCAGAGCTCGTTCCATGTTGCTCCTAGACCACCGTATCATAACAGTCATCCTGACATTTTTGGTACCAGAGATTTGGTTGGTAGGTTCTTTTGGTGGCCTTCATTGTCACGTGATGTGCGTTCTTTTGTGCAGTCCTGTGGGACTTGTGCGCGGGCCAAGCCTTGTTGTTCCCATGCTAGTGGGTTGCTTTTGCCATTGACAGTCCCTGAGAGGTCCTGGACGCATATTTCGATGGATTTTATTTCTGATCTTCCGGTCTCCCAGAAGATGTCTGTTATCTGGGTTGTTTGTGACCGGTTCTCTAATATGGTTCATTTGGTGCCCTTGCCTAAATTGCCTTCCTCTTCAGATTTGGTTCCTTTGTTCTTTCAGCATGTGGTTCATTTGCATGGTATTCCGGAGAATATTGTGTCCGACAGAGGTTCCCAGTTTAATTCTAGGTTTTGGCGGGCCTTTTGTGCTAGGCTGGGCATTGATTTGTCTTTTTCTTCTGCATTTCATCCTCAGACAAATGGTCAGACCGAGCGAACTAATCAGACCTTGGAGACCTATTTGAGATGCTTTGTGTCTGCTGATCAGGATGATTGGGTGGCCTTCTTGCCATTGGTCGAGTTTGCCCTTAATAATCGGGCTAGTTCTGCTACCTTGGTTTCGCCTTTCTTTTGTAATTTTGGTTTTCATCCTCGTTTTTCGTCTGGGCAGGTTGAGCCTTCTGACTGTCCTGGTGTGGATTCTGTGGTGGACAGGCTGCAGCAGATTTGGGCTCATGTGGTGGACAAGTTGGTGTTGTCTCAAGAGGAGGCTCAACGTTTTGCTAATCGTCGTTGGTGTGTTGGTTCCTGGCTTCGGGTTGAGGATCTGGTCTGGTTGTCTTCCCGTCATGTTCCTATGAAGGTTTCTTCTCCTAAGTTTAAGCCTCGGTTTATTGGTCCTTATAGGATTTCTGATATTATTAATCCGGTGTCTTTTCGACTGGCGCTTCCGGCCTCTTTTGCTATCCATAATGTCTTCCATAGATCTTTGTTGCGGAAATATGTGGAGCCCGTTGTTCCCTCTGTTGATCCTCCGGCCCCTGTGTTGGTTGATGGGGAGTTGGAATATGTTGTTGAGAAGATTTTGGATTCCCGTTTTTCGAGGCGGATGCTTCAGTACCTGGTCAAATGGAAGGGTTATGGCCAGGAGGATAATTCTTGGGTTTTTGCCTCTGATGTCCATGCTGCTGATTTGGTCCGTGCCTTTCATCTGGCTCGTCCTGATTGTCCTAGGGGCCCTGGTGAGGGTTCGGTGACCCCTCCTCTAGGGGGGGTACTGTTGTGAATTCTGCTCTTGGGTTCCCTCCAGTGGTTGTAGGTGGGAATGCAGTTGTCTCTGATTCGCAGTCCTGGCCAGGTGTATCTGATGATTACAATTTTGACTGGGATATTTAGATGTGCAGGATCCTTTAGCCCTTGCCAGTTGTCAATGTTCCTTGTGAAGTGTTGGATCACTTTCTGGCTTCTCCTGCTTGCTGCCAAATTCAGCAAAGATAAGTGTTTGGTTTTTGTATCTGTGGCACACTGCTGTGTGCTTGTTTCAGTTTTATTCCTGCTCTGATTGTAGGATTCACTGGAGTTGCAGATTTACGCTCCTACATCTTTAGTCAGATGTAGGAAGTTTTTGTATATTCTGCTGTGGATGTTTTTAAAGGGTTTTAATACTGACCGCACAGAACTCTGTCCTATCCTGTCCTACTTAGCTAGAAGTGGCCTCCTGTGCTAAATCCTGTTTTTCTGCCTGTGTATGTTTTTTCCTCTCCGACTCACCGCCAATATTTGTGGGGGGCTGTCTATCCTTTGGGAATTTTCTCTGAGGCAAGATAGTATTCCTATTTCCATCTTTAGGGGTATTTAGTCCTCCGGCTGTGACGAGGTGTCTAGGTGTGTTAGGTACACTCCACAGCTACTTCTAGTTGCGGTGTTAAGTTCAGGATTGCGGTCAGTATAGTGGCCACCTTCTCCAGTGAAAGTTCTCATGCAGCTCCAAGGTCACCGAATCATAACAGTAGTAACTCTAGTTTCACCCAGACCTTAAAGTGACCAGCTTTCAAGGTATGTATGAAACTGAGATATCATGGAGTCATCAGATGAGGGGCCATAATCCCCTAGAATACAAAAGCCACAAGGATTTAGATCAAATCACCACAAGCAGAGTTTCAGTAAACCTTAATGTTTTATAATGACAAACAGCAAACATATAGAGGCTTAGAACTGTTTGTGAAGTGAATAAACAAACATTTCTCAAGATTGTTTCACTATGAGCATTGTCTGTCACATCTGTAAATGTTTTACAAGAAATGCAGCTATGTGATTATCTGAATGCATTCAGTATACAGTATTTTAATCTGGGTTCCAATTCGCCATTTGTATATTCGCCATTTGTACATTTGAGGCAGCCAAAGTTATGGCTCTCAAGGAGAGAAACAAATATAGTCGACAAAGAAATATTTATAATGAACTACTGAGCCAAACTAGCAGCATTGCTTTATAAAATTTATATGAAGTGTATTGAGTCCAATGTGAGCAACTAGGCAACACAAAAAGGAGCTTTTCAAGTGAGATTTTTAAGGTACACAAATGTTATGAAGTCTTTGCCAACAAGGATGTGGTTTCACCAATGGGGTGTACCTTTTTTAAAAAATATACTATTGCCATCACAGCCCCCCTTGCTCAAAATTCTGGGGCCTATAAAAGTACAGAAAACGTTCACCCAGGTCATGTCGTCGGAGATAAGGAAGAGACATTGCAGGAAACAGAGTAAAGAAGTAGGCCCAATGCAGGGGTGTGGGTCTTGGAGACTTGTAATGGAGGGCATGAGCTGACAAACAATTCCCCAATGTGGGGTCCTTTCTTTACTAAATAAAATAGTGCCATCACAGCCCCCTTGCCCAAAATTCACCGTACAGAGCACATTCACCCTGGTGATCTAGTGGCAGTTAAAGGACACATTGCAGGGGACAGAGTTAAGAAGTAGGCCCAATTTAATGTCATGCCCAATTCCCCAATGTGGGGTCCTTTTTTTACTAAATAAAATAATGCCATCACAGCCCCCTTGCCTAAAATTCACCGTACAAAGCACATTCACCCTGGTGATCTAGTGGCAGTTAAAGGACACATTGCAGGGGACAGAGTTAAGAAGTAGGCCCAATTTAATGTAATGCCCAATTCCCCAATGTGGGGCCCTTTATTACTAAATAAAATAGTGCCATCACAGCCCCCTTGCCCAAAAATCACCGTACAGAGCGCATTCACCCTGGTGAACTAGGCAAGGACACATGTGAAAGGACACATTGCAGGAGACAGAGTTAAGAAGTAGGCCCAATGTAATGTCATGTCCAATACCCCAATGTGGGGTCTTTTCTTTACTAAATAAAATAGTGCCATCACAGCATCCTTGCCCAAAATGCACCGTAAAGAGCACGTTCACCCTGGTGAACTAGTGGCAGTTAAAGGACACATTGCAGGAGACAGAGTTAAGAAGTAGGCCCAATGTAATGTCATGCCTAATTCCCCAATGTGGGGTCCTTTTTTTACTAAGTAAAATAGTGCCACACATCCCCCTTCCCCAAAATGCAACGGCCTATGACAGTACATAGCACATTCACCCTGGTCATCTAGTGGTTCTGAATGATGAGGATGAGGATAAGGAGGCGGTTAACAACAAACAGACCAAATCTGGAAGCATATACTCATGTGTGGTTGTGAAGAGGTGCGTCAGAATATACCTCCCCAAAAGAGAGAATGTATTTGAGGTTATGTTTCGCTGTTTTCACTTGGTGGTGTACAGAAGTCTTTCCCAATCCAGCCCTTGTTCATTTTTATAAGAGTTAGCCTGTCAGCATTTTCAGTTGACAGGCGGATGCACTTATCTGTTATAATTCCACCAACGGCACTAAAAACCTGCTCTGACAGAACTCTAGCAGCAGGGCAGGCCAGGACCTCCAAGGCGTAGAGAGCCAGTTCATTCCACGTGTCCAGCTTGGATACCCAATAATTAAAAGGCACAGAGGAATCACGGAGGACGTTTGTACAATCTGCAAGGTACTCCCTCACCATCTTCCCAAACACTGCACTTCTTGTGACAGCACCCCTTGCCTCTGTGCTGTCACGATGGGAGGGTCTGAGAAAACTGTCCCAGAACGTTACCATTGTTCCCCTGCCTGAGCTGGATTGTACTTCTGTCTCTCTCACTTGGACTCCTTGGTTGTACAACAAACTCTGACGTCTGCTGCCAGCATTCTCACATGGGAATTTTCTAAGTAATTCTGCTACAAGGGCCCTCTGGTACTGCAACATTTTAGTACACCTCTCTGCCTCTGGCAGAAGAGATTGAAAGTTCTCCTTGTAGCTTGAGTCTAGAAGTGTCACCGTGTCACCAACCAGTAATGAGTGTCATCCAAAATTTTTATAATGTGGGGGTCACGTGAAACGCAGCGCAACATAAAGTTAGAAATGCATGCCAGACTGCTAACAGGCAAGATTTCCGCGTCCTCACTAACAGGATGACTGACCATGCTGTCCTCCTCCTCCTCATCCTCCTCCCTGTCCTTAGGCAATCCCCGCTGAACAGACGGTATGACAGCTGTGTTTGTAGTACCATCTATAGTGCATGAAAGTAGCTCCTGTTCTTCCTCCTCCTCATTGACTACCAATCCACGTTGAGAAGACATGAGACTGGGCTGAGTGTAATCCCCATGTATGGTTCCTTGCTCCATGTCCTCGTGCTTTGTCTGCAATGCATCCTCTTTAATTGTGAGCAGAAAGGTTTTCAGAATGCTGAGACGTGGGATGGTGACGTTAATTATGGCATCATAGCCTCTCACCATTTTGGTGCAGTCCTTAAAGTTTTGGAGGATGGTATATATGTCGGACATCCATGTCCACTCTTGAAGTCTTATGTGTGGAGTCTGAACTGAATATCGACGGCCTTGTTGATGTTGGTAGTCAACAACTGCCCTCTTCTGCTCACTAATCCTTTCCAACATATGCAGCGTAGAGTTCCAGTGCGTGGAGACATCACACACCAGCCGGTGAGCTGGAAGCTGCAAACACTGCTGAAGCACAGCAAGGGCAGCTGAAGCTGTAGCTGACTTTCTAAAATGGGCAGACAGTTGGCGTACTTTCACTAGCAGATGCGGCAGCTCCGGGTAGCTTTTCAGAAAACGTTGAACCACGAGGTTAAGCACATGGGCCAAGCAAGGTACGTGTGTGAGCTCACCTTGCCTCAGAGCCGCCACGAGGCTATGGCCATTGTCACACATGACCATGCTTGGCTGTAGGTTCAGCGGTGTCATCCAAACATCTGACTGCTCTTTCAGCACTGTCCACAACTCTTCTGCATTGTGCAGTTTGTCACCTATGCAGATTAGCTTCAGCACCACCCATTGCTGCTTGGCTGAGACAGTGCTGCAGTGCTTCCAGCTTCTGACTGATGTGTTAACTTCAGAGATGGAGGATGAAGAGGAGGAGGAGGTACAGGAGCTGTAGACTGTGGGGGCAACCCTGATTGACGTAGGGCCAGCAATCCTCAGCGTGGGGAGGATGTATTTCATCCCAAGGTCTGACTGGGTCCCGGCTTCCACTATGTTAACCCAGTGTGCCATCAGTGATATGCACAATCCCTGCCCACAAGCACTTGTCCACGTGTCCGTGGTTAGGTGGACTTTCCCAGTCCCAGTCACAGCATTGTTGAGGGCACGGGCACATGCTGCAAATGGCCTGTTTGGGATTATCAGAAGAGTCTTTAAAAAATAACCAGAATGGCAACTTCCCTCATGTTGGTGTTACGGGGAACGGATGTACGCCTTCTGTCTATGGCCACCACACTGCTTTTTCCTGACTGTTGGGGGGATATGCCTTCTTCCCCATGTGTGCTGCTGCCCTCGCTCTGCATGTCCTCCTGCCAGGTCAGGTCAGTCAGTCATCCACAACCTCGACTTCCACGTCCACACCCTGCTCCTCCTCTTGACTTTCTGGCAATTGTGTCTCATCATTGTCAACCTCTTCTTACACTTTCCCACCATCACCTTCGTGTGACCGGGGCTGGTCAAAGCTTTGGGCATCTCTACATGCAATCTCATCTGTCCCCACTTCAAGTTGACCGGCCGAGAGTTCTGAATCTTGAAATGGAAAACTGATCAGCTCTTCAGAGTGTCCAAGTGTGGGATCAGTTGTCTCAGGGCACTCGACATGGTGGAAGGAGGGAGGATTAGGGTGAGGAATATCCAGGCCACACTCACAGCTACTCAGACTTGACCGTGTGGAAGACCTGGTGGTGGTGGATAAGTGTTAAGATCCGGTGACCTTGGAGCAGCATGAAAACTTTCACTGGAGTAGGTGGTCACTATACTGGCCGCAAATCCTGATCTTAACACCGCAACTAGAAGTAGCCGTGGAGTGTACCTAACAATCCTAGACACCTCGTCACAGCCGGAGGACTAAATACCCCTAAAGATGGAAATAGGAATACTATCTTGCCTCAGAGCAGAACCCCAAAGGATAGACAGCCCCCCACAAATATTGGCGGTGATTCGGAGAGAAAAAAACATACACAGGCAGAAAAACAGGATTTAGCACAAGAGGCCACTCTAGCTAAATAGGACAGGATAGGACAGAGTTCTGTGCGGTCAGTATTAAAACACTTCAAAAATATCCACAGCAGAATATACAAAAATTTCGTCCATCTAACTAAAGACGTAGGAGCGTATATCTGCAACTCCAGCGAATCCTACATTCAGAGCAGGAATACAATCAAAAACAAGCACACAGCCTGTGTGCCACAGAAAAATAAACAGACACTTATCTTTGCTGAAATGGCAACCAAGCAGGAGAAGCCAGACAGAGATCCATCATATCCCAAAAAACATTGACAACTGGCAAGGACTAATGAGTCCTGCAAGCCTAAATACCCCAGTCAGAACTGCAATTAGCAGATACACCTGTCCAAGACTGCAGCCCAGGAACAACTGCATTACCATCTACTACCACCAGAGGGAGCTCAAAAGCAGAATTCACAACAGATAAGTGACTGGAAGCATTATCTGCTATCCAACCAACAACCGTTGGCTTCAATAGTGGTGTGCTGCGGTCCCCTAGAAACTGGGACAGGAAGGTCGAGCAAGAAGATGTGGGTCTTTGTTCTTGCCCACTTTCACCTTGGCCACGGCCTCGTCCTCTGCATGAACCATCATCATCACGTCCACTTCCCCGTCCCTTGCCTTGCCCATTTTAAATGGACTACTGCACTATTTCAAAGGCTAAACACAAATATATTTATTTGTAGCAAAATAATATCTGATCAGTATGCCTTTTCAAATCCAAACAACAGGCAGGCCTCAGCCTGACATAACAGACTGTATTCAATTTTTGAGGGCTTTTTTGTGGAAAATAGTTCTGCATATAAGTAGAGTAATCGATAGCAAAAAAAAAGTGGTCCACCAGCCTACAATGCTCAGACTTGGAACACGCAGATATATGAGGGCTGTCACGGAAATACCACACTGGCAAATATGTGGCCTTTTTATATTTTTTTATGCTAAATAGTGCTGCATATAATTACAGTAACAAACAGCAAAAAATGTGGTCCACTGGCCTACAATGCCTAAACTTGGAACACGCAGATATATGAGGGCTGTCACGGAAATGCTACACTGGCAAATATGTAACCTTTTTATATTTTTTTATGCCATATAGTGCTGCATATAATTACAGTAACAAACAGCAAAAAATGTGGTCCACTGGCCTACAATGCTTAAACTTGGAACACGCAGATATATGAGGGCTGTCACGGAAATGCTACACTGGCAAATATGTGGCCTTTTTATATTTTTTTATGCCATATAGTGCTGTATATAATTACAGTAACAGACAGCAAAAAAAGTGGTCCAATGGCCTACAATGCCCAAACTTAGAACACGCAGAGGGCTGTCACGGAAATACTACACTGGCAAATATGTGGCCTTTTTATTTTTATTTTTTCGCTAAATAGTGCTGTATATAATTACAGTAACAGACAGCAAAAAAAGTGGTACATCGGCCTACAATGACCAAACTTGGAGCACGCAGATATATGAGGGCTGTCACGGAAATACCATACTGGCAAATATGTGGCCTTTTTACATTTTTTTATGCTAAATAGTGCTGCATATAATTACAGTAACAAACAGCAAAAAATGTGGTCCACTGGCCTACAATGCCTAAACTTGGAGCACACAGATATATGAGGGCTGTCACGGAAATGCTACACTGGCAAATATGTGGCCTTTTTATATTTTTTTATGCTAAATAGTGCTGTATATAATAAGAGTAACAGACATAAATAAAGTGGTCCACTGGCCTACAATGACCAAACTTGGAGCACGCAGATATATGAGGGCTGTGTTAGGGTTGGCGGAACGCACCGAGTATATACAGTACAGACCAAAAGTTTGGACACACCTTCTCATTTAAAGATTTTTCGGTCTTTTCATGACTATGAAAATTGTAAATTCACACTGAAGGCATCAAAACTATGAATTAACACATGTGGAATTATATACCTAACAAAAAAGTGTGAAACAACTGAAAATATGTCTTATATTCTAGGTTCTGCAAAGTAGCCACCTTTTGTTTTGATGACTGCTTTGCACACTCTTGGCATTCTCTTGATGAGCTTCAAGAGGTAGTCACCGGAAATGGCCTTCCAACAATCTTGAAGGAGTTCCCAGAGATGCTTAGCACTTGTTGGCCCTTTTGCCTTCACTCTGTGGTCCAGCTCACCCCAAACCATCTCGATTGGGCTCAGGTCTGATGAGTGTGGAGGCCATGTCATCTGGCGTAGCACCCCATCACTCTCCTTCTTGGTCAAATAGCCCTTACACAGGCTGGAGGTGTGTTTGGGGTCATTGTCCTGTTGAAAAATAAATGATGGTCTAACTAAATGCTAACCGGATGGAATAACATGCCGCTGCAAGATGCTGTGGTAGCCATGCTGGTCCAGTATGCCTTCAATTTTGAATAAATCCCCAACAGTGTCACCAGCAAAGCACCCCCACACCATCACACCTCGTCCTCCATGCTTCACGGTGGGAACCAGGCATGTAGAGTCCATCCGTTCACCTTTTCTGCATCTCACAAAGACAAGGTAGTTGGAACCAAAGATCTAAAATTTGGACTCATCAGACCAAAGAACAGATTTACACTGGTCTAATGTCCGTTCCTTGCGTTCTTTAGCCTAAACAAGTCTCTTCTGCTTGTTGCCTGTCCTTAGCAGTGGTTTCCTAGCAGCTATTTTACCATGAAGGCCTGCTGCACAAAGTCTCCTCTTAACAGTTGTAGAGATGTGTTTGCTGCTAGAACTCTGTGTGGGATTGACCTGGTCTCTAATCTGAGCTGCTGTTAACCTGCAATTTCTGAGGTTGGTGACTCGGATAAACTTATCTTCAGAAGCAGAGGTGACTCTTGGTCTTCCTTTCCTGGGGCGGTCCTCATGTGAGCCAGTTTCTTTGTAGTTCTTGATGATTTTTGCAACTGCACTTGGGGACACTTTGAAAATGTTCCCAATTTTTTGGACTGACTGACCTTCATGCCTTAAAGTAATTATGGCCACTCGTTTTTCTTTACTTAGCTGCTTTTTTCTTGCCATAATACAAATTCTAACAGTCTATTCAGTATAGGACTATCAGCTGTGTATCCACCAGACTTCTGCTCAACACAACTGATGGTTCCAACCCCATTTATAAGGCAAGAAATCCCACTTATTAAACCAGACAGGGCACACCTGTGAAGTGAAATCGATTTCCGGTGACTACCTCTTGAAGCTTATCAAGAGAATGCCAAGAGTGTTCAAAGCAGTCATCAAAGCAAAAGGTGACTACTTTGAAGAACCTAGAATATAAGACATATTTTCAGTTGTTTCACACTTTTTTGTTAAGTATATAATTCCACATGTGTTAATTCATAGTTTTGATGCCTTCAGTGTGAATTTACAATTTTCATAGTCATGAAAAGACAGAAAAATCTTTAAATGAGAATGTGTGTCCAAACTTTTGGTCTGTACTGTATATATATATATATATATATATAAATAGGTGTGTTCGCAACCCGGGGTCCACTGTGCAGGAGAGGAACCTGCTGCTGGCAAATGGCGGCGCTATATGGCGGTATAAGCAAACTCTGTTAACTCCACAGAGTCGCTAGAAATAAGATGCTGTGCCCTGTTTGCGTCACAGGGGAACACAGCTAACTGCTGAGCTGATGGCATTCAGTGGTCACGCACCCAGAAAAGCACACAAACACTCCTCACCGGAGGTGCCGGTATTATAGGGGCTTATTTCAGTAGGGTCCCTGAATACATTCATTCAAACTCATCACCGGAGGTGCCGGTATTCGTTGGGCTTATTTCAGCCGGGTCCATGAATACACACATACAGGCGGGACCACAAATAACAAGCTCATGACTAGAGTTGAGCGACTTTTACTTTTTTAGGATCGAGTCAGGTTTTGCGAAACCCGACTTTGTCAAAAGTCGGGTCGGGTGAAATCGGCCAATTATTGCGAAAAGTCGGGGATCGACCGAAACACGAAATCCAATGCAAGTCAATGGGGAATCAAAGTCGGCAGTGAGTGGAGGACAGGAAAACACCTACAGTGCCCATTTTTATGCCAAAAACATACATTCTTATTTCATAAGCTTGTCAATCTTAATTTACTTTATAATAATAGTTAGGCATTGAAAACAGTGGGTCATTTGGCTAAAGTTGTGGGGGCTAGGGCTGGCTCAAGATTTTAGTGGGACCAGGAAACGCGGACTACGTCACGGCGGTGGAGCAGGGACAGGTAAGTATTTCAACTTTGCAAGTGCTGTGATCCCGAGCAAGCAGGAGGGGCCCACTCGTTCGCATTGGCACTGGCACATGGCCCCTCAAAGTACGGTGGTGTGTTTGACGGCAGCGGCGCCTCCCACCGGCAGAGACACTTTTGCGTACTATGAGGGGCCCTGTGCCAGTGACGTCACCAACGAGTATGCCCCCCCACCTGATGAAGGAACCTGCACTTTCATCTGCACCTTCCTCTTTGTCCCCATGTAAGGTGGTATAGTATGCGGGAAGGGGAACCTGACTTTCAACAGTGTCAGATTCTGGCTGTGTAGAGTGCAAGGGGAATGTAGTGGTCTGGGTCAATGTACCAGCAGAATCATGTAGCAGTGGCTGCCCAATGGGCAGGATGAGGAGGAAACACATATATAGTCCCAAAGAATAAAGTAGGCTAAATGCAGTTAAAAATTGGTAACAGGACTAAACATTCGGCATAGCTTTGTTCAGTGGCAAAAAATTGTAATGAGTGGCAGACACAGTTAGTAGGCCCAAGTAATAAAGTGGGCCAAATGAAATTCAAAATTGGTAACAGGAGTAAACAGGCGGCACAGCTTTGTTCAGTGGAGGAGAACAACAAGCAGCGGCAGACACCGTTAGTACGCCCAACCAAACCAGTAGCCCAAATTCAGTGTAATATGTGATTTAGGCCGAAAGCCTGAAGATTGAAGCTCAGCTTTGTAAAGTGGAGGAGAACACCAAGCAGCCGCAGACACCATTAGTAAGCCCAACCAAACCAGTAGCCCAAATTCAGTGTAATATGTGATGTAGGCCGAAAGCCTGAAAATTGAAGCTCAGCTTTGTAAAGTGGAGGAGAACACCAAGCAGCCGCAGACACCATTGGTACACCCAACCAAACCAGTAGCCCAAATTCAGTGTAATATGTGATGTAGGCCGAAAGCCTGAAGATTGAAGCTCAGCTTTGTAAAGTGGAGGAGAACACCAAGCAGCCGCAGACACCATTAGTACGCCCAACCAAACCAGTAGCCCAAATTCAGTGTAATATGTGATGTAGGCCGAAAGCCTGAAGATTGAATCTCAACTTTGTAAAGTGGAGAACGCCAAACAGCCGCAGACACCATTAGTGCGCCCAACCAAACCAGTAGCCCAGATTCAGTGTAATATGTGATGTAGGCCGAGAGCCTGAAGATTGAAGCTCAGCTTTGTAAAGTGGAGGAGAACACCAAGCAGCCGCAGGCACCATTAGTATGCCCAACCAAACCAGTAGTCCAAATTCAGTGTAATATGTGATGTAGGCCGAAAGCCTGAAAATTGAAACTCAGCTTTGTAAAGTGGAGGATAACACCAAGCAGCCGCAGACACGATTAGTACGCCCAACCAAACCAGTAGCCCAAATGCAGTGTGATATGTGATGTAGGCCGAAAGCCTGAAGATTGAAGCTCAGCTTTGTAAAGTGGAGGAGAACACCAAGCAGCGGCAGACAACGTTAGAACGCCCAACCAAACCAGTAGCCCAAATTCAGTGTAATATGTGATGTAGGCAGAAAACCTGAAGATTGAAGCTCAGCTTTGTAAAGTAGAGGAGAACACCAAGCAGCCGCAGACACCATTGGTACGCCCAACCAAACCAGTAGCCCAAATTCAGTGTAATATGTGATGTAGGCCGAAAGCCTGAAAATTGAAGCTCAGCTTTGTAAAGTGGAGGAGAGCACCAAGCAGCCGCAGACATCATTAGTACGCCCAACCAAACCAGTGGCCCAAATTCAGTGTAATATGTGATGTAGGCCGAAAGCCTGAAGATTGAAGCTCAGCTTTGTAAAGTGGAGAACACCAAGCAGCCGCAAACACCGCTAGTAGGCCCAACCAAACAAGTAGGCCAAATGCAGTTTAATATTTGATATAGGCTGAAAGCCTGTAAATTTAAGATCACCTTTATTCTGTGGAGAACACCAAGCTGCGGCTCACACCATTTGTAGGCCCAACCAAAGAAGTAGGCCAGTTAAATATCTGACACCAGATGAAAATTGAGGCTCGGCTTTGTTCAGTGGAGGACAACAGTAATGGGACGCAGACACAGTTAGTAGGCCTTAATAAGTACGTAGGCAAAATGCAGTTCAAAATAGGTAAGTCGAGTACACAGGCGGCATAGCTTTGTTCAGCAGAGGACAACTGTAATAAGTAGCTCAGAGAGACAGAGTAGGCCCACAATTAAAAAAGGTAGCTAATTGCATTTCAGAGTTGGTACGAGGAGTACACAGGCGGCATAGCGTGGTTAAGCGGAGGAGGACAAGTGTAATTAGTGGCTTTGACACACTGAGTAGGCCTAAAATAAAAAATAAGGCTATATTCTGTTCACAATTGCTAAGAGGACTACAGAGGCGGCATTGCTGGGTTCAGCAGTGGAGGACAACTGTTGTGAGAGTCTGCCACAGTTACCAGGACAAAATAAGTAAGTAGGCTAAATGCTGTTCTAAATTGGTCAGAGGAGTACACAGGTGGCATAGCTTGGTTCAGCGGAGGATGACAACTTTAATAAGTGGCTCAGACAGACAGAGTAGGCCTAAAATAAAAAAAGTAGGCTAATGTCTGTTCAAAATTAGTTTGAGTACAACACAGGCGGCATAGGTTTGTAAAGTGGAGGACAGTTGTAATGTGTGGCACGGACAGACAGACAGACAGAGGCCTAAAATAAAAAAAGTAGGCTAATGTCTGTTCAAAATTAGCTTCAGTAGTATACAGGCAGCATAGCTTTATAAAGCGGAGGACAGTTGTAATGTGTGGAGCTGACAGACAGACAGAGGCCTCAAATAAAAAAGTAGGCTTATGTCTGTTCAAAATTAGTTTGAGTAGTACACAGGCGGCATAGGTTTGTAAAGCGGAGGACAGTTGTAATGTGTGGCACGGACAGACAGACAGACAGACAGACAGAGGCCTAAAATAAAAAAAGTAGGCTAATGTCTGTTCAAAATTAGCTTCAGTAGTACACAGGCGGCATAGCTTTATAAAGCGGAGGACAGTTGTAATGTGTGGCGCTGACAGACAGACAGAGGCTTAAAATAAAAAAGTAGGCTTATGTCTGTTCAAAATTAGTTTGAGTAGTACACAGGCGGCATAGTTTTGTAAAGCGGAGGACAGTTGTAATGTGTGGCACGGACAGACAGACAGACAAAGATCTAAAATAAAAAAGTAGGCTAATGTCTGTTCAAAATTAGTTTGAGTAGTACACAGGCGGCATAGCTTTGTAAAGCGGAGGACAGTTGTAATGTGTGGCACGGACAGACAGACAGAGTCCTAAAATAAAAAAAAGTAGGCTAATGTCTGTTCAAAATTAGTTTGAGTAGTACACAGGCGGCATAGCTTTGTAAAGCGGAGGACAGTTGTAATGTGTGGCACGGACAGACAGAAAGACAGAGTCCTAAAATAAAAAAAGTAGGCTAATGTCTGTTCAAAATTAGTTTGAGTAATACACAGGTGGCATAGCTTTGTAAAGCGGAGGACAGTTGTAATGTGTGGCACGGACAGATAGACAGACAGAGGCCTAAAATATAAAAAGTAGGCAAATGTCTGTCA
This sequence comes from Ranitomeya imitator, assembly GCF_032444005.1. Classification (NCBI taxonomy): domain Eukaryota; kingdom Metazoa; phylum Chordata; class Amphibia; order Anura; family Dendrobatidae; genus Ranitomeya; species Ranitomeya imitator. The sequence continues at coordinate 200,955,095 of NC_091286.1, forward strand.
AAATTAGTTTCAGTAGTACACAGGTGGCATAGCTTTGTAAAGCGGAGGACAGTTGTAATGTGTGGCATGGACAGACAGACAGAGGCCTAAAATAAAAAAAGTAGGCTAATGTCTGTTCAAAATTAGTTTGAGTAGTACACAGGCGGCATAGCTTTGTAAAGCGGAGGACAGTTGTAATGTGTGGCGCTGACAGACAGAGGCCTAAAATAAAAAAAAGTAGGCTAATGTCTGTTCAAAATTAGCTTCAGTAGTACACAGGCGGCATAGCTTTATAAAGCGGAGGACAGTTGTAATGTGTGGCGCTGACAGACAGACAGAGGCTTAAAATAAAAAAAGTAGGCTTATGTCTGTTCAAAATTAGTTTGAGTAGTACACAGGCGGCATAGTATTGTAAAGCGGAGGACAGTTGTAATGTGTGGCACAGACAGACAGACAGACAAAGTCCTAAAATAAAAAAAGTAGGCTAATGTCTGTTCAAAATTAGTTTGAGTAATACACAGGCGGCATAGCTTTGTAAAGCGGAGGACAGTTGTAATGTGTGGCACGGACAGACAGACAGAGGCCTAAAATAAAAAAAGTAAGCTAATGTCTGTTCAAAATTAGCTTCAGTAGTACACAGACGGCATAGCTTTATAAAGCGGAGGACAGTTATAATGTGTGGCGCTGACAGACAGAAAGGCTTAAAATAAAAAAGTAGGCTTATGTCTGTTCAAAATTAGTTTGAGTAGTACACAGGCGGCATAGTTTTGTAAAGCGGAGGACAGTTGTAATGTGTGGCACGGACAGACAGACAGACAAAGTCCTAAAATAAAAAAAGTAGGCTAATGTCTGTTCAAAATTAGTTTGAGTAGTACACAGGCGGCATAGCTTTGTAAAGCGGAGGACAGTTGTAATGTGTGGCACGGACAGACAGACAGACAGAGTCCTAAAATAAAAAAAGTAGGCTAATGTCTGTTCAAAATTAGTTTGAGTAATACACAGGTGGCATAGCTTTGTAAAGCGGAGGACAGTTGTAATGTGTGGCACAGACAGACAGACAGACAGAGGCCTAAAATATAAAAAGTAGGCAAATGTCTGTCAAAATTAGTTTGAGTAGTACACAGGTGGCATAGCTTTGTAAAGCGGAGGACAGTTGTAATGTGTGGCATGGACAGACAGACAGAGGCCTAAAATAAAAAAAAGTAGGCTAATGTCTGTTCAAAATTAGTTTGAGTAGTACACAGGCGGCATAGCTTTGTAAAGCGGAGGACAGTTGTAATGTGTGGCACAGACAGACAAACAGACAAAGTCCTAAAATAAAAAAAGTAGGCTAATGTCTGTTCAAAATTAGTTTGAGTAATACACAGGCGGCATAGCTTTGTAAAGCGCAGGACAGTTGTAATGTGTGGCACGGACAGACAGACAGAGGCCTAAAATAAAAAAAGTAAGCTAATGTCTGTTCAAAATTAGCTTCAGTAGTACACAGACGGCATAGCTTTATAAAGCGGAGGACAGTTATAATGTGTGGCGCTGACAGACAGACAGAGGCTTAAAATAAAAAAGTAGGCTTATGTCTGTTCAAAATTAGTTTGAGTAGTACACAGGCGGCATAGTTTTGTAAAGCGTAGGACAGTTGTAATGTGTGGCACGGACAGACAGACAGACAAAGTCCTAAAATAAAAAAAGTAGGCTAATGTCTGTTCAAAATTAGTTTGAGTAGTACACAGGCGGCATAGCTTTGTAAAGCGGAGGACAGTTGTAATGTGTGGCACGGACAGACAGACAGAGTCCTAAAATAAAAAAAGTAGGCTAATGTCTGTTCAAAATTAGTTTGAGTAATACACAGGTGGCATAGCTTTGTAAAGCGGAGGACAGTTGTAATGTGTGGCACGGACAGACAGACAGACAGAGGCCTAAAATATAAAAAGTAGGCAAATGTCTGTCAAAATTAGTTTGAGTAGTACACAGGTGGCATAGCTTTGTAAAGCGGAGGACAGTTGTAATGTGTGGCATGGACAGACAGACAGAGGCCTAAAATAAAAAAAAGTAGGCTAATGTCTGTTCAAAATTAGTTTGAGTAGTACACAGGCGGCATAGCTTTGTAAAGCGGAGGACAGTTGTAATGTGTGGCACGGACAGACAGACAGACAGAGGCCTAAAATATAAAAAGTAGGCAAATGTCTGTCAAAATTAGTTTGAGTAGTACACAGGTGGCATAGCTTTGTAAAGCGGAGGACAGTTGTAATGTGTGGCATGGACAGACAGACAGAGGCCTAAAATAAAAAAAAGTAGGCTAATGTCTGTTCAAAATTAGTTTGAGTAGTACACAGGCGGCATAGCTTTGTAAAGCGGAGGACAGTTGTAATGTGTGGCACAGACAGACAAAGTCCTAAAATAAAAAAAGTAGGCTAATGTCTGTTCAAAATTAGTTTGAGTAATACACAGGCGGCATAGCTTTGTAAAGCGGAGGACAGTTGTAATGTGTGGCACGGACAGACAGACAGAGGCCTAAAATAAAAAAAGTAAGCTAATGTCTGTTCAAAATTAGCTTCAGTAGTACACAGACGGCATAGCTTTATAAAGCGGAGGACAGTTATAATGTGTGGTGCTGACAGAGAGACAGAGGCTTAAAATAAAAAAGTAGGCTTATGTCTGTTCAAAATTAGTTTGAGTAGTACACAGGCGGCATAGCTTTGTAAAGCGGAGGACAGTTGTAATGTGTGGCACGGACAGACAGACAGAGTCCTAAAATAAAAAAAGTAGGCTAATGTCTGTTCAAAATTAGTTTGAGTAATACACAGGTGGCATAGCTTTGTAAAGCGGAGGACAGTTGTAATGTGTGGCACGGACAGACAGACAGACAGAGGCCTAAAATATAAAATGTAGGCAAATGTCTTTCAAAATTAGTTTGAGTAGTACACAGGTGGCATAGCTTTGTAAAGCGGAGGACAGTTGTAATGTGTGGCATGGACAGACAGAGGCCTAAAATAAAAAAGTAGGCTAATGTCTGTTCAAAATTAGTTTGAGTAGTACACAGGCGGCATAGCTTTGTAAAGCGGAGGACAGTTGTAATGTGTGGCGCTGACAGACAGAGGCCTAAAATAAAAAAGTAGGCTAATGTCTGTTCAAAATTAGCTTCAGTAGTACACAGGCGGCATAGCTTTTTAAAGCGGAGGACAGTTGTAATGTGTGCCGCTGACAGACAGACAGAGGCTTAAAATAAAAAAAGTAGGCTTATGTCTGTTCAAAATTAGTTTGAGTAGTACACAGGCGGCATAGTTTTGTAAAGCGGAGGACAGTTGTAATGTGTGGCACAGACAGACAGACAGACAAAGTCCTAAAATAAAAAAAGTAGGCTAATGTCAGTTCAAAATTAGTTTGAGTAATACACAGGCGGCATAGCTTTGTAAAGCGGAGGACAGTTGTAATGTGTGGCACGGACAGACAGACAGAGGCCTAAAATAAAAAAAGTAAGCTAATGTCTGTTCAAAATTAGTTTGAGTAATACACAGGCGGCATAGCTTTGTAAAGCGGAGGACAGTTGTAATGTGTGGCGCTGACAGACAGAGGCCTAAAATAAAAAAAAGTAGGCTAATGTCTGTTCAAAATTAGCTTCAGTAGTACACAGGCGGCATAGCTTTATAAAGCGGAGGACAGTTGTAATGTGTGGCGCTGACAGACAGAGGCCTAAAATAAAAAAAAGTAGGCTAATGTCTGTTCAAAATTAGCTTCAGTAGTACACAGGCGGCATAGCTTTATAAAGCGGAGGACAGTTGTAATGTGTGGCGCTGACAGACAGACAGAGGCTTAAAATAGAAAAAGTAGGCTTATGTCTGTTCAAAATTAGTTTGAGTAGTACACAGGCGGAATAGTTTTGTAAAGCGGAGGACAGTTGTAATGTGTGGCACAGACAGACAGACAGACAAAGTCCTAAAATAAAAAAAGTAGGCTAATGTCTGTTCAAAATTAGTTTGAGTAGTACACAGGCGGCATAGCTTTGTAAAGCGGAGGACAGTTGTAATGTGTGGCACGGACAGACAGACAGACAGAGTCCTAAAATAAAAAAGTAGGCTAATGTCTGTTCAAAATTAGTTTGAGTAATACACAGGTGGCATAGCTTTGTAAAGCGGAGGACAGTTGTAATGTGTGGCACGGACAGACAGACAGAGGCCTAAAATATAAAATGTAGGCAAATGTCTTTCAAAATTAGTTTGAGTAGTACACAGGTGGCATAGCTTTGTAAAGCGGAGGACAGTTGTAATGTGTGGCATGGACAGACAGACAGAGGCCTAAAATAAAAAAAAGTAGGCTAATGTCTGTTCAAAATTAGTTTGAGTAGTACACAGGCGGCATAGCTTTGTAAAGCGGAGGACAGTTGTAATGTGTGGCGCTGACAGACAGAGGCCTAAAATAAAAAAAAGTAGGCTAATGTCTGTTCAAAATTAGCTTCAGTAGTACACAGGCGGCATAGCTTTATAAAGCGGAGGACAGTTGTAATGTGTGGCGCTGACAGACAGACAGAGGCTTAAAATAAAAAAAGTAGGCTTATGTCTGTTCAAAATTAGTTTGAGTAGTACACAGGCGGCATAGTTTTGTAAAGCGGAGGACAGTTGTAATGTGTGGCACAGACAGACAAACAGACAAAGTCCTAAAATAAAAAGAGTAGGCTAATGTCTGTTCAAAATTAGTTTGAGTAATACACAGGCGGCATAGCTTTGTAAAGCGCAGGACAGTTGTAATGTGTGGCACGGACAGACAGACAGAGGCCTAAAATAAAAAAAGTAAGCTAATGTCTGTTCAAAATTAGCTTCAGTAGTACACAGACGGCATAGCTTTATAAAGCGGAGGACAGTTATAATGTGTGGCGCTGACAGACAGACAGAGGCTTAAAATAAAAAAGTAGGCTTATGTCTGTTCAAAATTAGTTTGAGTAGTACACAGGCGGCATAGTTTTGTAAAGCGGAGGACAGTTGTAATGTGTGGCACGGACAGACAGACAGACAAAGTCCTAAAATAAAAAAAGTAGGCTAATGTCTGTTCAAAATTAGTTTGAGTAGTACATAGGCGGCATAGCTTTGTAAAGCGGAGGACAGTTGTAATGTGTGGCACGGACAGACAGACAGACAGAGTCCTAATATAAAAAAAGTAGGCTAATGTCTGTTCAAAATTAGTTTGAGTAATACACAGGTGGCATAGCTTTGTAAAGCGGAGGACAGTTGTAATGTGTGGCACGGACAGACAGACAGACAGAGGCCTAAAATATAAAAAGTAGGCAAATGTCTGTCAAAATTAGTTTGAGTAGTACACAGGTGGCATAGCTTTGTAAAGCGGAGGACAGTTGTAATGTGTGGCATGGACAGACAGACAGAGGCCTAAAATAAAAAAAAGTAGGCTAATGTCTGTTCAAAATTAGTTTGAGTAGTACACAGGCGGCATAGCTTTGTAAAGCGGAGGACAGTTGTAATGTGTGGCACGGACAGACAGACAGACAGAGTCCTAAAATAAAAAACGTAGGCTAATGTCTGTTCAAAATTAGTTTGAGTAATACACAGGTGGCATAGTTTTGTAAAGCGGAGGACAGTTGTAATGTGTGGCACAGACAGACAGACAGACAGAGGCCTAAAATATAAAAAGTAGGCAAATGTCTGTCAAAATTAGTTTGAGTAGTACACAGGTGGCATAGCTTTGTAAAGCGGAGGACAGTTGTAATGTGTGGCATGGACAGACAGACAGAGGCCTAAAATAAAAAAAAGTAGGCTAATGTCTGTTCAAAATTAGTTTGAGTAGTACACAGGCGGCATAGCTTTGTAAAGCGGAGGACAGTTGTAATGTGTGGCACAGACAGACAAAGTCCTAAAATAAAAAAAGTAGGCTAATGTCTGTTCAAAATTAGTTTGAGTAATACACAGGCGGCATAGCTTTGTGAAGCGGAGGACAGTTGTAATGTGTGGCACGGACAGACAGACAGAGGCCTAAAATAAAAAAAGTAAGCTAATGTCTGTTCAAAATTAGCTTCAGTAGTACACAGACGGCATAGCTTTATAAAGCGGAGGACAGTTGTAATGTGTGGCGCTGACAGACAGACAGAGGCTTAAAATAGAAAAAGTAGGCTTATGTCTGTTCAAAATTAGTTTGAGTAGTACACAGGCGGAATAGTTTTGTAAAGCGGAGGACAGTTGTAATGTGTGGCACAGACAGACAGACAGACAAAGTCCTAAAATAAAAAAAGTAGGCTAATGTCTGTTCAAAATTAGTTTGAGTAGTACACAGGCGGCATAGCTTTGTAAAGCGGAGGACAGTTGTAATGTGTGGCACGGACAGACAGACAGACAGAGTCCTAAAATAAAAAAGTAGGCTAATGTCTGTTCAAAATTAGTTTGAGTAATACACAGGTGGCATAGCTTTGTAAAGCGGAGGACAGTTGTAATGTGTGGCACGGACAGACAGACAGAGGCCTAAAATATAAAATGTAGGCAAATGTCTTTCAAAATTAGTTTGAGTAGTACACAGGTGGCATAGCTTTGTAAAGCGGAGGACAGTTGTAATGTGTGGCATGGACAGACAGACAGAGGCCTAAAATAAAAAAAAGTAGGCTAATGTCTGTTCAAAATTAGTTTGAGTAGTACACAGGCGGCATAGCTTTGTAAAGCGGAGGACAGTTGTAATGTGTGGCGCTGACAGACAGAGGCCTAAAATAAAAAAAAGTAGGCTAATGTCTGTTCAAAATTAGCTTCAGTAGTACACAGGCGGCATAGCTTTATAAAGCGGAGGACAGTTGTAATGTGTGGCGCTGACAGACAGACAGAGGCTTAAAATAAAAAAAGTAGGCTTATGTCTGTTCAAAATTAGTTTGAGTAGTACACAGGCGGCATAGTTTTGTAAAGCGGAGGACAGTTGTAATGTGTGGCACAGACAGACAAACAGACAAAGTCCTAAAATAAAAAGAGTAGGCTAATGTCTGTTCAAAATTAGTTTGAGTAATACACAGGCGGCATAGCTTTGTAAAGCGCAGGACAGTTGTAATGTGTGGCACGGACAGACAGACAGAGGCCTAAAATAAAAAAAGTAAGCTAATGTCTGTTCAAAATTAGCTTCAGTAGTACACAGACGGCATAGCTTTATAAAGCGGAGGACAGTTATAATGTGTGGCGCTGACAGACAGACAGAGGCTTAAAATAAAAAAGTAGGCTTATGTCTGTTCAAAATTAGTTTGAGTAGTATACAGGCGGCATAGTTTTGTAAAGCGGAGGACAGTTGTAATGTGTGGCACGGACAGACAGACAGACAAAGTCCTAAAATAAAAAAAGTAGGCTAATGTCTGTTCAAAATTAGTTTGAGTAGTACATAGGCGGCATAGCTTTGTAAAGCGGAGGACAGTTGTAATGTGTGGCACGGACAGACAGACAGAGGCCTAAAATATAAAAAGTAGGCAAATGTCTGTCAAAATTAGTTTGAGTAGTACACAGGTGGCATAGCTTTGTAAAGCGGAGGACAGTTGTAATGTGTGGCATGGACAGACAGACAGAGGCCTAAAATAAAAAAAAGTAGGCTAATGTCTGTTCAAAATTAGTTTGAGTAGTACACAGGCGGCATAGCTTTGTAAAGCGGAGGACATTTGTAATGTGTGGCACGGACAGACAGACAGACAGAGTCCTAAAATAAAAAAAGTAGGCTAATGTCTGTTCAAAATTAGTTTGAGTAATACACAGGTGGCATAGTTTTGTAAAGCGGAGGACAGTTGTAATGTGTGGCACAGACAGACAGACAGACAGAGGCCTAAAATATAAAAAGTAGGCAAATGTCTGTCAAAATTAGTTTGAGTAGTACACAGGTGGCATAGCTTTGTAAAGCGGAGGACAGTTGTAATGTGTGGCATGGACAGACAGACAGAGGCCTAAAATAAAAAAAAGTAGGCTAATGTCTGTTCAAAATTAGTTTGAGTAGTACACAGGCGGCATAGCTTTGTAAAGCGGAGGACAGTTGTAATGTGTGGCACAGACAGACAAAGTCCTAAAATAAAAAAAGTAGGCTAATGTCTGTTCAAAATTAGTTTGAGTAATACACAGGCGGCATAGCTTTGTGAAGCGGAGGACAGTTGTAATGTGTGGCACGGACAGACAGACAGAGGCCTAAAATAAAAAAAGTAAGCTAATGTCTGTTCAAAATTAGCTTCAGTAGTACACAGACGGCATAGCTTTATAAAGCGGAGGACAGTTATAATGTGTGGCGCTGACAGACAGACAGAGGCTTAAAATAAAAAAGTAGGCTTATGTCTGTTCAAAATTAGTTTGAGTAGTACACAGGCGGCATAGCTTTGTAAAGCGGAGGACAGTTGTAATGTGTGGCACGGACAGACAGACAGAGTCCTAAAATAAAAAAAGTAGGCTAATGTCTGTTCAAAATTAGTTTGAGTAATACACAGGTGGCATAGCTTTGTAAAGCGGAGGACAGTTGTAATGTGTGGCACGGACAGACAGACAGACAGAGGCCTAAAATATAAAATGTAGGCAAATGTCTTTAAAAATTAGTTTGAGTAGTACACAGGTGGAATAGCTTTGTAAAGCGGAGGACAGTTGTAATGTGTGGCATGGACAGACAGACAGAGGCCTAAAATAAAAAAAAGTAGGCTAATGTCTGTTCAAAATTAGTTTGAGTAGTACACAGGCGGCATAGCTTTGTAAAGCGGAGGACAGTTGTAATGTGTGGCGCTGACAGACAGAGGCCTAAAATAAAAAAAAGTAGGCTAATGTCTGTTCAAAATTAGCTTCAGTAGTACACAGGCGGCATAGCTTTATAAAGCGGAGGACAGTTGTAATGTGTGCCGCTGACAGACAGACAGAGGCTTAAAATAAAAAAAGTAGGCTTATGTCTGTACAAAATTAGTTTGAGTAGTACACAGGCGGCATAGTTTTGTAAAGCGGAGGACAGTTGTAATGTGTGGCACAGACAGACAGACAGACAAAGTCCTAAAATAAAAAAAGTAGGCTAATGTCAGTTCAAAATTAGTTTGAGTAATACACAGGCGGCATAGCTTTGTAAAGCGGAGGACAGTTGTAATGTGTGGCACGGACAGACAGACAGAGGCCTAAAATAAAAAAAGTAAGCTAATGTCTGTTCAAAATTAGTTTGAGTAATACACAGGTGGCATAGCTTTGTAAAGCGGAGGACAGTTGTAATGTGTGGCGCTGACAGACAGAGGCCTAAAATAAAAAAAAGTAGGCTAATGTCTGTTCAAAATTAGCTTCAGTAGTACACAGGCGGCATAGCTTTATAAAGCGGAGGACAGTTGTAATGTGTGGCGCTGACAGACAGACAGAGGCTTAAAATAAAAAAAGTAGGCTTATGTCTGTTCAAAATTAGTTTGAGTAGTACACAGGCGGCATAGTTTTGTAAAGCGGAGGACAGTTGTAATGTGTGGCACAGACAGACAGACAGACAAAGTCCTAAAATAAAAAAAGTAGGCTAATGTCTGTTCAAAATTAGTTTGAGTAGTACACAGGCGGCATAGCTTTGTAAAGCGGAGGACAGTTGTAATGTGTGGCACGGACAGACAGACAGACAGAGTCCTAAAATAAAAAAGTAGGCTAATGTCTGTTCAAAATTAGTTTGAGTAATACACAGGTGGCATAGCTTTGTAAAGCGGAGGACAGTTGTAATGTGTGGCACGGACAGACAGACAGAGGCCTAAAATATAAAATGTAGGCAAATGTCTTTCAAAATTAGTTTGAGTAGTACACAGGTGGCATAGCTTTGTAAAGCGGAGGACAGTTGTAATGTGTGGCATGGACAGACAGACAGAGGCCTAAAATAAAAAAAAGTAGGCTAATGTCTGTTCAAAATTAGTTTGAGTAGTACACAGGCGGCATAGCTTTGTAAAGCGGAGGACAGTTGTAATGTGTGGCGCTGACAGACAGAGGCCTAAAATAAAAAAAAGTAGGCTAATGTCTGTTCAAAATTAGCTTCAGTAGTACACAGGCGGCATAGCTTTATAAAGCGGAGGACAGTTGTAATGTGTGGCGCTGACAGACAGACAGAGGCTTAAAATAAAAATAGTAGGCTTATGTCTGTTCAAAATTAGTTTGAGTAGTACACAGGCGGCATAGTTTTGTAAAGCGGAGGACAGTTGTAATGTGTGGCACAGACAGACAGACAGACAAAGTCCTAAAATAAAAAAAAGTAGGCTAATGTCTGTTCAAAATTAGTTTGAGTAATACACAGGCGGCATAGCTTTGTAAAGCGGAGGACAGTTGTAATGTGTGGCACGGACAGACAGACAGAGGCCTAAAATAAAAAAAGTAAGCTAATGTCTGTTCAAAATTAGCTTCAGTAGTACACAGACGGCATAGCTTTATAAAGCAGAGGACAGTTGTAATGTGTGGCGCTGACAGACAGACAGAGGCTTAAAATAAAAAAGTAGGCTTATGTCTCTTCAAAATTAGTTTGAGCAGTACACAGGCGGCATAGTTTTGTAAAGCGGAGGACAGTTGTAATGTGTGGCACGGACAGACAGACAGACAAAGTCCTAAAATAAAAAAAGTAGGCTAATGTCTGTTCAAAATTAGTTTGAGTAATACACAGGCAGCATAGCTTTATAAAGCGGAGGACAGTTGTAATGTGTGGAGCTGACAGACAGACAGAGGCCTAAAATAAAAAAGTAGGCTTATGTCTGTTCAAAAATAGTTTGAGTAGTACACAGGCGGCATAGCTTTGTAAAGCGGAGGACAGTTGTAATGTGTGGCACGGACAGACAGAAAGACAGAGTCCTAAAATAAAAAAAAGTAGGCTAATGTCTGTTCAAAATTAGTTTGAGTAATACATAGGTGGCATAGCTTTGTAAAGCGGAGGACAGTTGTAATGTGTGGCACGGACAGACAGACAGAGGCCTAAAATAAAAAAGTAGGCTAATGTCTGTTCAAAATTAGTTTGAGTAGTACACAGGCGGCATAGGTTTGTAAAGCAGAGGACAGTTGTAATGTGTGGCACGGACAGACAGACAGACAGAGGCCTAAAATAAAAAAAGTAGGCTAATGTCTGTTCAAAATTAGCTTCAGTAGTACACAGGCGGCATAGCTTTATAAAGCGGAGGACAGTTGTAATGTGTGGCGCTGACAGACAGACAGAGGCTTAAAATAAAAAAGTAGGCTTATGTCTGTTCAAAATTAGTTTGAGTAGTACACAGGCGGCATAGTTTTGTAAAGTGGAGGACAGTTGTAATGTGTGGCACGGACAGACAGACAGACAAAGACCTAAAATAAAAAAGTAGGCTAATGTCTGTTCAAAATTAGTTTGAGTAGTACACAGGCGGCATAGCTTTGTAAAGCGGAGGACAGTTGTAATGTGTGGCACGGACAGACAGACAGAGTCCTAAAATAAAAAAAAGTAGGCTAATGTCTGTTCAAAATTAGTTTGAGTAGTACACAGGCGGCATAGGTTTGTAAAGCGGAGGACAGTTGTAATGTGTGGCACGGACAGACAGACAGACAAAGTCCTAAAATAAAAAAAGTAGGCTAATGTCTGTTCAAAATTAGTTTGAGTAATACACAGGTGGCATAGCTTTGTAAAGCGGAGGACAGTTGTAATGTGTGGCACGGACAGACAGACAGAGGCCTAAAATAAAAAAAGTAGGCTAATGTCTGTTCAAAATTAGTTTGAGTAGTACACAGGCGGCATAGCTTTGCAAAGCGGAGGACAGTTGTAATGTGTGGCGCTGACAGACAGAGGCCTAAAATAAAAAAAGTAGGCTAATGTCTGTTCAAAATTAGTTTGAGTAGTACACAGGCGGCATAGCTTTGTAAAGCGGAGGACAGTTGTAATGTGTGGCACGGACAGACAGACAGACAGAGGCCTAAAATAAAAAAAGGTGGCTAATGTCTGTTCAAAATTAGTTTGAGTAGTACACAGGCAGCATAGATTTGTAAAGCGGAGGACAGTTGTAATGTGTGGCACGGACAGACAGACAGAGGCCTAAAATAAAAAAAGGTGGAAAAATGCAGATCTAAACTGCAACTAGGACTAACCAGGCGGCCTAGCTTGTTTCAGGAGGGGAGAGTTGTAATGTGTGGCGCAGACAGACAGACAGAGGCCTAAAATAAAAAAAGGTGGCAAAATGCAGTTCATAACTGCTACCAGGACAAACCAGGCGGCCTAGCTTGTTTCGGGGTGGGGGGGAGTGGAGGGGGGGTGGGGAGGGTGTTGTAATGTGTGGCGCAGAAAGACAGACAGACAGAGGCCTAAAATAAAAAAAGGTGGCAAAATGCAGTTCAAAACTGTTAGCAAGACTAACCAGGCGGCCTAGCTTATTTCAGAGGGGGAGAGTTGTAATGTGTGGCGCAGACAGACAGACAGACAGACAGGGGCCTAAAATAAAAAAGGTGGCTAAATGCAGTTCACAATTGGTAACAGGATTACTCAGGTGGCATAGCTTTGTTCAGCGGAGGACAACTGTTATAAGTGGCTGACACAGTTAGTAGGCCAAAATACTAAAGTTGGCTAAATGTCAGCCAATGAATTGGTCATAAATAAACTGGTGGCATAGCGAGGTACAGAGGTGGGCTCCTCTGCAGAGTTGCAGACAGTGGTAGTTGGCGCAAAGCATTAAGGGGTCAAAAAGGAAGCAAAGGCCCCTGTATATTTAACTATCATCTATCATTGCAACAAATTTGTAATGGCAGTGCCATTTAAGGATTTAACAGCACAGACTACACAGTGGTGGGGCAGGTAAGTTTTGCAAGTGGTAGAGCACAGTTCAAGCTAGGGGGAACACTCTCTCGTGGGCGGCGGTACTGGCACAGGGCACCTCATATTACGATGGTGTGTCTGACGTTGGTTGTGCACCACCACCATCAGAGACACTTCATTGTGCTATGTGGGACCCTGTGCCAGTGCCGTCGCCCAAGAGTGGGCACACACAACTGTCCAGGCAAACAACACTGGCACGGGTGCTTGCGCCAAGTTGTGACCACGGACCTGTGTGGGGAGTCAGCCCATTTAGGGAGGTGTTATGAAAGGCAATTCAGTACCACAATGGACATAGCGGTCAGAGCACATACCGTGATCTGACAATAACTCAAAATCATAGAACGAGCTCTGAGACGTGGGAACTCTGCAGACCGCAATCCCTAATCCTCTCCAAACAACACTAGAGGCAGCCGTGGATTGCGCCTAACTCTGCCTATGCAACTCGGCACAGCCTGAGAAACTAACTAGCCTGAAGATAGAAAATAAGCCTACCTTGCCTCAGAGAAATACCCCAAAGGAAAAGACAGCCCCCCACATATAATGACTGTGAGTAAGATGAAAAGACAAACGTAGGGATGAAATAGATTCAGCAAAGTGAGGCCCGACTTTCTTAACAGAGCGAGGATAGGAAAGATAACTTTGCGGTCTACACAAAACCCTAAAGAATACCACGCAAAGGGGGCAAAAAGACCCTCCGTACCGAACTAACGGCACGGAGGTACACCCTTTGCGTCCCAGAGCTTCCAGCAAAACAATTAGACAAGCTGGACAGAAAAAATAGCAAACAAATAGCAAAGAAGAACTTAGCTATGCAGAGCAGCAGGCCACAGGAATGATCCAGGGAAAAACAAGTCCAACACTGGAACATTGACAGGAAGCCAGGATCAAAGCATTAGGTGGAGTTAAGTAGAGCAGTACCTAACGACCTCACCACATCACCTGAGGTAGGAAACTCAGAAGCCGCAATACCACTTTCCTCCACCAACAGAAGCTCACAGAGAGAATCAGCCGAAGTACCACTTGTAACCACAGGAGGGAGCTCTGCCACAGAATTCACAACAGGGAGGTATAAAAATGGCCTATGGTGGACATTTGGCACCTGCAAATGGCGGAATTGGAGCAGTCAGTAAGAGGAGGCCAAATACAAGCAATTTTTCAGGCAAGCTACGTGTCTGCAGGTGAAGGTGGGGCAAAATATTTCGAAATCCATAATTGGTTCATTTTAATGAAGGTTAGATCATCAACATTTCGGGGAGCCAGACGTGTCCTTTTTTCGGTCAGTATTGAACCAGCAGCACTGAAGACTCTTTCTGAGAACACAGTAGCAGCTGGGTAAGCGAGCTCCTGTAATGCATATTCTGCCAATTCGGGCCAGGTGTCTAGTTTAGATGTCCAGTAATCAAAGGGGAATGACCTGTGGGGGAGAACATCGATAATGGCGGAGAAATAGTTGGTAACCATACTGGACAAATGCTGTCTCCTGTCACTTTGCATCGATGCAGCAGTACCTGTCGTGTCTGCGGTCATTGCGAAATCACTCCACAACCTGGTCATAAAACCCCTCTGTCCAACGCCACTTCGGCTTTGTGCACCTCTAACACCTCTGCCATGTTACCCCCTAGAGCTCGTGTGAGAACCATCAGCGCCGCTGTGTGCTGGGAATGCCAGAACCAAACGGTCTACAAGAGTTGCTTGTTTGGTAGCCAATATTTGCTCAAGGTTCTCATGTGGCATGATCTTTGTAATCCTTGATGTGCGTCAAACTTTGCATCAGCAGACGCATTAGTGGGATGCTCATGCTTATGATGGCGTTGTCCGCACTGACCAGTCATGTGCATTCCTCAAAACACTGAAGGACTTGACAGAGGTCTTGGAGCTTCGACCACTGCACACCAGACAACTCCATGTCTGCCATTCAACTGCCTGCCCGTGTATGTGTATCCTCCCACAAATACATGACAGCACGCCACTGTTCGCACAGCCTCTGAAGCATGTGCAGTGTGGATTTCCACCTTGTTGCCACGTCGATTATTAGGCGGTGCTGGGGAAGATTCAGCTATCGCTGATGGTTAAGCATGCGGCTGGAGGGTACGGGCGACCGGCGGATGTGCGAGCAAAGTCTGCGCACTTTCAGGAGCAGGGCTGGTAAATGTGGGTAATTCTTGAGGAAGCACTGCACTACCAGGTTCAATGTGTGAGCCAGGCAAGGTATGTGCTTCAGTTCTGAAATGGCTATGGCAGCCATAAAATTCCTTCCATTATCACTGACTACCTTGTCTGCCTAAAGGTGTACACTGCCCAGCCATGACTGAGTTTCTTGCTGCAAGTACTCGGCCAGTACTTCCGCGGTGTGTCTGTTGTCGCCCAAACACTTCATTTGCAGCACAGCCTGTTGACGCTTTCCACTAGCTGTTCCATAATGGGACACCACGGGTGCAAGACTGACAGCTGCGGATGGAGTGGTCATGCGACTGTGCTCTGTGGACGCGCTTTCGCTTCTGGAGGAGGAGGAGGTAGGGCATCATCTCTAACGAGATTAGTCGAGCAATGTAGCCGTTCAAACCCTGTGTACGCTGATGAGAGGAAGAGTACTTTCTTTTCCTATCGAGAGTCTCTTTTAGGCTGAGCTGGACTGGAGAGCTGCATATGGTGGAACTAGCGGGGGTGGTGGTGGACATGACAGATTGAGAGAGGCTTGGCGATGGTATTCTTGATGTGGGCCTACCTACAGTGTTTCCAACCAAGAACCTTGCGATTCTGTGACTGCTTTGGCCTTGCGAGAATACCTCCACATTTGCTACTGGTGGTGTCATAACCAGTGGGCTTCCAGTTAGGGAAGCAATGTTGCATTGCTGACTAGCTTCAATATGAGCAGGTGCACGAACGGTACGGGACGTTTGGTAGTTAGTCCATGCTTCCAAGTGCCTGCTGGTTAGATGTCTACGCATGCATGTTGTATTTAAATTTTGAACATTCTTCCCTCTGCTAAAGGTCTTGGAGCATTTCTTACATATAACTTTGGACTGATCATTCGGATCTTGGTTAAAAAATTGCCACACTGCACTTGTCCTACTATGGAATACCTTTTCAGGCTTTGCATGCTGTGCTACTGCCACCGGATTGCAATGCTGTCCTACACCTGTTGTGGTTTTTGACACACATTTTGGGCCTGATGCGGGCCTGCCAGATGACAACTTTTGCGATGTAGATGGCTGCTGCAGATCATCCTCCTCCGCTTCTGAGCTCCAGGCTGCGGCACCCTATTCCCCCAATGGCTGCCAATCTGGGTCAACAACTGGGTCATCTATCACCTCCTCTTCAGTGTCATGTGCACCGTCCTCTGTGTCACCATGTAAGATGCTATAGCGTTCGGGACTGGGCACCATAGTCTCATCAGGGTCAGATTCGGGCTCAGTACACTGTGAGGGCAAAGTTGTGATCTGTGTCAATGGAACAGCATAATAATCAAGCTGTGGCTGTGCATCTGTGCACTCCACGTCCGCTTCTTCCTGTAATGGGCTTTTAACAATTTCCCTCTCTAACCCAGGGAGTAGCGTGTAGTGTTGCCTGCCGCATCCTTCACTTTTGTTTTGGGTGAAGGACACAAAGAAGCAACTTTTTCCGGACATGGAGCATCCACTGATGACTCGCTGGTTTTAGATTTCGAAGCTTCTGAAGAGGAGGTGAAAGAGCTGGAGGCTGAGTCAGCAAGGAATGCCAAAACTTGTTCCTGCTGCTCCGGCTTTAAAAGCTGTTTTCCTACTCCCAGAAAAGGGAGCCTTCGAGGCCTTGTGTAGCCAGACGATGACGCTGCCTCTACACCTCGAGCATTTGGTGCTATCTTGCTTTTCCCAGTACCACCAGATGCTCCACTACCACCACCACGATCAGTACCAGCTGGCAACGACCGCCCACGGCCTCTTCCACCAGACTTCCTCATGTTTGCGGAAATGTTACCAAAATAACAAGCGTTATATGCTACTGTTACACAAGGTAGGAGGTGTATAATAACTATTGGAGAATTTATCTCCCTTTTTTTGGCGGGAAGACAGCAGGAGATTACAGGCCCTGTGTATTACACCACACAGTGGACAAGGCAGAACGTGGCTGGCAGATATACGCCAAACAGAACTCACGTAGATCCACTTAGTGGCAATTTAAAGCTCCCTTTTTATTTTGTTGTTGGGAGACTGCAGGAAAAAACAGGCCCAGTGTATTACATCACACAATGGACAAGGCAGAACGTGGCTGGCAGATATACGCCAAACAGAACTCACGTAGATCCACTTAGTGGCAATGAAAAGCTCCCTTTTTGGGGGGGGGGGATGGGAGACTGCAGGAAAAAAAAGAAAGGCACTGTGTATTACACCACACAATGGACAAGGCAAAACGTGGCTGGCAGACATACGCCAAACAGAACTCACGTAGATCCACTTAGTGGCAATGAAAAGCTCCCTTTTTGGGGGGGGGGATGGGAGACTGCAGGAAAAAAAAGAAAGGCACTGTGTATTACACCACACAATGGACAAGGCAAAACGTGGCTGGCAGACATACGCCAAACAGAACTCACGTAGATCCACTTTGTGGCAATTTAAAGCTCCCTTTATATTTTGTTGGGGGGAGACTGCAGGAAAAAACCGGCCCTGTGTATTACACCACACAATGGACAAGGCAGAACGTGGCTGGCAGATATACGCCAAACAGAACTCACGTAGATCCACTAAGTGGCAATTTAAAGCTCCCTTTTTTGGGGGGACGGGAGACTGCAGGAAAAAACAGGCCCTGTGTATTAAACTACACACAATGTACAAGGCAGAATATGGGTGGCAGATACACGCCAAACAGAACTCACGTCAATCCACTTAGTGGCAATTTAAAGCACCTTTTTTTTTGTGGGAGACTGCAGGAAAAAACAGGCCCTGTGTATTAAACTACACACAATGTACAAGGCAGAACGTGGGTGGCAGATATACTCCAAACAGAACTCACGTTAATCCACTTAGTGGCAATTTAACCCCTTCATGAACCAGCCTATTTTGACCTTAAAGACCTTGCCATTTTTTGCAATTCTGACCAGTGTCCCTTTATGAGGTAATAACTCGGGAACGCTTCAACGGATCCTAGCGATTCTGAGATTGTTTTCTCGTGACATATTGGGCTTCATGTTAGTGGTAAATTTAGGTCGATAATTTTTGCGTTTATGTGTGAAAAAATTGGAAATTTGGCGAAAATTTTGAAAATTTCGCAATTTTCAAATTTTGAATTTTTATTCTGATAAACCAGAGAGATATGTGACACAAAATAGTTAATAAATAACATTTCCCACATGTCTACTTTACATCAGCACAATTCTGGAAACAAATTTTTTTTTTGCTAGGAAGTTATAAGGGTTAAAAGTTGATCAGCGATTTCTCATTTTTACAACAAAATTTACAAAACCATTTTTTTAGGGACCACCTCACATTTGAAGTCAGTTTGAGGGGTCTATATGGCTGAATGTACCCAATATTGACACCATTCTAAAAACTGCACCCCTCAAGGTGCTCAAAACCACATTCAAGAAGTTTATTAACCCTTCAGGTGTTTCACAGCAGTAGAAGCAACATAGAAGGAAAAAATGAACATTTCACTTTTTAGTCACAAAAATGATCTTTTAGCAACATTTTTTTTATTTTCCCAAGGGTAAAAGGAGAAACTGGACCACAAAACTTGTTGTCCAATTTGTCCTGAGTATGCTGATACCCCATATATGGGTGGGAACCACTGTTTGGGCGCATGGCAGGGCTCGGAAGGGAAGGAGCGCCATTTGACTTTTTGAATGACAAAATTAGCTCCAATCTTTAGTGGACACCATGTCGCGTCTGGAGAGCCTCTGTGTGGCTAAACATTGGAGCACCCCCACAAGTGACCCCATTTTGGAAACTAGACACCCCAAGGAACTTATATAGATGCATAGTGAGCATTTTGTACCCCTAGGTGCTTCACAAATTGATCCGTAAAAATGAAAAAGTACTTTTTTTCACAAAAAATTTCTTTTAGCCTCAATTCTTTTCATTTTCACATGGGCAACAGGATAAAGTGGATCCTAAAATCTGTTGAGCAATTTCTCCTGAGTACACTGATACCTCATATGTGGGGGTAAACTACTGTTTGGGCGCACGGCAGAGCTCAGAAGGGAAGGAGCACCATTTGACTTTTTGAATGAAAAATTAGCTCCAATCTTTAGTGGACACCATGTCGCGTTTGGAGAGCCTCTGTGTGCCTAAACATTGGAGCACCCCCACAAGTGACCCCATTTTGGAAACTAGACACCCCAAGGAACTTATCTAGATGCATAGTGAGCATTTTGTACCCCCAGGTGCTTCACAAATTGATCCGTAAAAATGAAAAAGGTCCTTTTTTTCACAAAAATTTTCTTTTAGCCTCAATTTTTTTCATTTTCACATGGGCAACAGGATAAAGTGGATCCTAAAATGTGTTGAGCAATTTCTCCTGAGTGCACTGATACCTCATATGTGGGGGTAAACCACTGTTTGGGCGCACGGCAGAGCTCAGAAGGGAAGGAGCACCATTTGACTTTTTGAATGAAAAATTAGCTCCAATCTTTAGTGGACACCATGTCGCGTTTGGAGAGCCTCTGTGTGCCTAAACATTGGAGCACCCCCACAAGTGACCCCATTTTGGAAACTAGACACCCCAAGGAACTTATCTAGATGCATAGTGAGCATTTTGTACCCCCAGGTGCTTCACAAATTGATCCGTAAAAATGAAAAAGTACTTTTTTTTCACAAAAATTTTCTTTTAGCCTCAATTTTTTTCATTTTCACATGGGCAACAGGATAAAGTGGATCCTAAAATGTGTTGAGCAATTTCTCCTGAGTACACTGATACCTTATATGTGGGGGTAAACCACTGTTTGGGCGCACGGCAGAGCTCAGAAGGGAAGGAGCACCATTTGACTTTTTGAATGAAAAATTAGCTCCAATCTTTAGTGGACACCATGTCGCGTTTGGAGAGCCTCTGCGTGCCCAAACATTGGAGCACCCCCACAAGTGACCCCATTTTGGAAACTAGACCCCCCAAGGAACTTATCTAGATGCATAGTGAGCATTTTGTACCCCCAGGTGCTTCACAAATTGATCCGTAAAAATGAAAAAGTACTTTTTTTTCACAAAAATTTTCTTTTAGCCTCAATTTTTTTCATTTTCACATGGGCAACAGGATAAAGTGGATCCTAAAATGTGTTGAGCAATTTCTCCTGAGTACACTGATACCTTATATGTGGGGGTAAACCACTGTTTGGGCGCACGGCAGAGCTCAGAAGGGAAGGAGCACCATTTGACTTTTTGAATGAAAAATTAGCTCCAATCTTTAGTGGACACCATGTCGCGTTTGGAGAGCCTCTGCGTGCCCAAACATTGGAGCACCCCCACAAGTGACCCCATTTTGGAAACTAGACCCCCCAAGGAACTTATCTAGATGCATAGTGAGCATTTTGTACCCCCAGGTGCTTCACAAATTGATCCGTAAAAATGAAAAAGTACTTTTTTTTCACAAAAAATTTCTTTTAGCCTCAATTTTTTTCATTTTCACATGGGCAACAGGATAAAGTGGATCCTAAAATGTGTTGAGCAATTTCTCCTGAGTACACTGATACCTCATGTGTGGGGGTAAACCACTGTTTGGGCGCACGGCAGAGCTCAGAAGGGAAGGAGCACCATTTGACTTTTTGAATGAAAAATTAGCTCCAATCTTTAGTGGACACCATGTCGCGTTTGGAGAGCCTCTGTGTGCCTAAACATGGGAGCACCCCCACAAGTGACACCATTTTGGAAACTAGACACCCCAAGGAACTTATCTAGATGCATAGTGAGCATTTTGTACCCCCAGTTGCTTCACAAATTGATCTGTAAAAATGAAAAAGTACTTTATTTTCACAAAAATTTTCTTTTAGCCTCAATTTTTTTCATTTTCACATGGGCAATAGGATAAAGTGGATCCTAAAATGTGTTGAGCAATTTCTCCTGAGTACACTGATACCTCATATGTGGGGGTAAACCACTGTTTGGGCGCACGGCAGAGCTCAGAAGGGAAGGAGCACCATTTGACTTTTTGAATGAAAAATTAGCTCCAATCTTTAGTGGACACCATGTCGCGTCTGGAGAGCCTCTGTGTGCCTATACATTGGAGCACCCCCACAAGTGACCCCATTTTGGAAACTAGACCCCCCAAGGAACTTATCTAGATGCATAGTGAGCATTTTGTACCCCCAGGTGCTTCACAAATTGATCCGTAAAAATGAAAAAGTACTTTTTTTCACAAAAATTTTCTTTTAGCCTCAATTTTTTTCATTTTCACATGGGCAACAGGATAAAGTGGATCCTAAAATGTGTTGAGCAATTTCTCCTGAGTACAATGATACCTCATATGTGGGGGTAAACCACTGTTTGGGCGCACAGCAGAGCTCAGAATGGAAGGAGCGCCATTTGACTTTTTGAATGAAAAATTAGCTCCAATCTTTAGTGGACACCATGTCGCGTTTGGAGAGCCTCTGTGTGCCTAAACATGGGAGCACCCCCACAAGTGACACCATTTTGGAAACTAGACACCCCAAGGAACTTATCTAGATGCATAGTGAGCATTTTGTACCCCCAGTTGCTTCACAAATTGATCCGTAAAAATGAAAAAGTACTTTTTTTTCACAAAAATTTTCTTTTAGCCTCAATTTTTTTCATTTTCACATGGGCAACAGGATAAAGTGGATCCTAAAATGTGTTGAACAATTTCTCCTGAGTACACTGATACCTCATATGTGGGGGTAAACCACTGTTTGGGCGCACGGCAGAGCTCAGAAGGGAAGGAGCACCATTTGACTTTTTGAATGAAAAATTAGCTCCAATCTTTAGTGGACACCATGTCGCGTCTGGAGAGCCTCTGTGTGCCTAAACATTGGAGCACCCCCACAAGTGACCCCATTTTGGAAACTAGACCCCCCAAGGAACTTATCTAGATGCATAGTGAGCATTTTGTACCCCCAGGTGCTTCACAAATTGATCCGTAAAAATGAAAAAGTACTTTTTTTCACAAAAATTTTCTTTTAGCCTCAATTTTTTTCATTTTCACATGGGCAACAGGATAAAGTGGATCCTAAAATGTGTTGAGCAATTTCTCCTGAGTACAATGATACCTCATATGTGGGGGTAAACCACTGTTTGGGCGCACAGCAGAGCTCAGAAGGGAAGGAGCGCCATTTGACTTTTTGACATACATAGTGTACATCAGGTTGGTGTGTGTGTGTTGTAGTGTACGTCAGGTTGGTGTGTGTGGTGTATACTGCACCACACACACCAACCTGATGTACACCACACCACACACCAACCTGACATACACTACAACACACACACCAACCTGACGTAGGGTCAGGTTGGCGAGTGTGGAGTAGTGTACATCAGGTTGGTGTGTAGTGTACGTCAGGTTGGTGTGTGTGTGTGTGGTGTATACTACACCACACACACCAACCTGACGTACACTACACCACGCACTAACCTGACATGCATTACAACACACACACCAACCTGACGTAGGGTTAGGTTGGCGAGTGTGGAGTAGTGTACATCAGGTTGGTGTGTAGTGTACGTCGTGTACATCAGGATGTGGTGTAGTGTACGTCAGGTTGGTGTGTGTGTGGTGTATACTACACCACACACACACCAACCTGACGTACACCACACCACACACCAACCGGACATACACTACAACACACACATACACCAACTTGACGTAGGGTCAGGTTGGCGAGTGTGGAGTAGTGTACATCAGGTTGGTGGGTAGTGTACATGTGGTGTAGTGTATGGAGCGATCAGCAGGGCGCGGGAGCGATCACGCGGGAGCGATCAGCAGGGCGCAGGAGCGATCACGCGGGAGCGATCAGCAGGGCGCGGGAGCGATCACGCGGGAGCGATCAGCAGGGCGCGGGAGCGATCACGCGGGAGCGATCAGCAGGGCACGGGAGCGATCAAGCGGGAGCGATCAGCAGGGCGTGGGAGCGATCACGCGGGAGCGATCAGCAGGGCGCGGGAGCGATCATGTGGGAGCAATCAGCAGGGCGCGGGAGCGATCAGCAGGGCGCGGAAGCGATAAGTGGGGCGCGGGGGAGCTGTCAGGCGAAGGGGCCTGAGGAGACGCAGGAGCCGGCAGCAGCAGCGCGGGGGGGGGGGGGTGATCAGGGTGATCACTGGGGCGGGTGATCACCGGGGGGGGCAGGAGGTGGCTGTCAGGTGCGGAGGAAATGTGGGGGCAGGGGAGATGTAGGAGCCTGCAGCAGGGAAGGGTGATCACTGGGCAGGGGGTGATTTCCGGGGCGTGGGAGGGAGTGGCGGTCGGGAGGGGGGATCGGACGGCGGGGGGAGCGGGAGGCAGAGAGGGGGAGTACCGGAAGGCGGACAGGTGGCGATCAGCAGACCGGAAGGAGGACAGGCGACGATCAGCGGGGCACGGGGGAGCTGTCAGGCGACGGGGCCTGAGGAGATGCAGGAGGCGGCAGCAGCAGTGGGGGGGTGATCAGGGGGGCAGGGGGTGATCAGAGTGATCACTGGGGCGGGTGATCACGGGGGGCAGAAGGTGGATGTCAGGAGCGGGGGAAGGAGGGGGCAGGGGAGATGTAGGAGCCTGCAGCAAGGAAGGGTGATCACTGGGCAGGGGGCTGATTTCTGGGGTGTGGGAGGGAGTGGAGGGGTTAACGGATGGCAGGGGGGGATCGGACGGTTGGGGGAGCGGGAGGCAGAGGGGGGAGTACCAGAAGGCGGACAGGCGGCGATCAGTGGACGGGAAGGCAGACAGGCGGCGATCAGTGGGGCACGGGGGAGCAGTCAAGTGAAGGGGCCTGAGGTAATGCAGGAGCCAGCAGCAGCGGGGGGGGGGGGTGATCAGGGGGGCAGGGGGTGATCAGAGTGATCACTGGGGTGGGTGATCACGGGGGGGGGGTCAGATGGTGGCTGTCAGGAGCGGGAGGGGGGGAAGGAGGGGGCAGGGGAGATGTAGGAGCCTGGGCAGGGGGCTGATTTCTGGGGCGTGGGAGGGAGTGCAGGGGTTAACGGACGGCGGGGGGGGATCGGATGGTGGGAGGAGAGGGAGGCAGAGGGGGGAGTACTGGAAGGCGGCAGCAGCGGCGATCAGGCAGCAGGGGGCGATCAGGCAGCGGCGGCGGCGATCTGGCAGCGGCGATCTGGCAGCGGGCGGCGGCGATCTGGCAGTGGCGGCGGCGGGTGCGGCACGCAGGGACCTCACTCTCCAGCTTCCACGGAAGGGATGAAGCTGGAGAGTGATGTCAGACATGTTTCACTCCGCCCCTCCACCGCTGATTGGAGTGAAAGCGTCACATAGACGCTTTCTCCAATCAGAGCTGGAGGGGGGTGAAACAGAGGGCACAGGAGCGATCGTGGCCACGGGGGGGCAAAGCCACCCCCCCTGGGGTCAACTAGAGGTCCTCACGTACCTGCGGGTCGGGTGACAATTCATTGACCCCGGTCACCCGACCCGCAGGAACGCGATCAAACCATGACGCATATGCTGCGTCATGGGTCGGAATGGCACCGACTTTCATGACGCAGCGTATGCGTCAAAGGTCGGGAAGGGGTTAAAGCTCCCTTTTTTGGGGGGTGGGAGACTGCAGGAAAAAACAGGCCTTGTGTGTTAAACTGCGCACAATGTACAAGGCAGAACGTGGCTGGCAGATATACGCCAAACAGAACTCACGTAGATCCACTTAGTGGCTATTTAAAGCTCCCTTTTTTGGGGGGACGGGAGACTGCAGGAAAAAACAGGCCCTGTGTATTACACCACACAATGGACAAGGAAGAACATGGCTGGCAGATATACGCCAAACAGAACTCACGTAGATCCACTAAGTGGCAATTTAAAGCTCCCTTTTTTGGGGGGACGGGAGACTGCAGGAAAAAACAGGCCCTGTGTATTAAACTACACACAATGTACAAGGCAGAATATGGGTGGCAGATATATGCCAAACAGAACTCACATTAATCCACTTAGTGGCAATTTTAGGCTCCCTTTGTTTTTGTTTTTTATGGGAGACTGCAGGAAAAAAACAGGCCCTGTGTGTTAAATTACACACAATGTACAAAGCTGAACGTGGGTGGCAGATATACGCCAAACAGAACTCACGTTGATCCACTTAGTGGCAATTTAAAGCTCCCTTTTTTGGGGGGGTGGGAGACTGCAGGAAAAAACAGGCCCTGTGTGTTAAACTACACACAATGTACAAGGCAGAACGTGGGTGGCAGATATACGCCAAAGAGAACTCACGTTGATCCACTTAGTGGCAATTTAAAGCACCCTTTTTTTTGTTTTTGTGGGAGACTGCAGGAAAAAAACGGCCCTGTGTATTACACCACACAATGGACAAGGCAGAACGTGGCTGGCAGATATACGCCAAACAGAACTCACGTAGATCCACTAAGTGGCAATTTAAAGCTCGCATTTTTGGGGGGACGGGAGACTGCAGGAAAAAACAGGCCCTGTGTATTAAACTACACACAATGTACAAGGCAGAATATGGGTGGCAGATATACGCCAAACAGAACTCACGTTAATCCACTTAGTGGCAATTTAAAGCACCATTTTTTTTTGTGGGAGACTGCAGGAAAAAACAGGCCCTGTGTATTAAACTACACACAATGTACAAGGCAGAATATGGGTGGCAGATATACGCCAAAGAGAACTCACGTTGATCCACTTAGTGGCAATTTAAAGCACCCTTTTTTTGTTTTTGTGGGAGACTGCAGGAAAAAACAGGCCCAGTGTATGACACCACACAATGTACAAGGCAGAATATCAAAATATATTAGAATATCAAAATAGCAGATATATCAAAAAATACAAGGGCTGTAGTAGAATTTCAATCTCCCTACAATGATCAAAGTATGGCAGCAATAAAAAGGACTGCTGCACAGTGCACAAAAAACAGTGTGGACAAAGAAACAAGATAACTGTGCAGAAAGAAGCAACAGGATTTTTGCTTTGAAAAAAGCAGTTGGTTTGCACAGTGGTGTACACACAGCAATGCAGCTATCAGGGAGCCTTATAGGGCAGCCTAAGAAGCTACAGAGCTGATGCACCCCAAAAAAAACACTGTCCCTGCAAAGAAAAGGTGGTGTTGGACAGTGGAAATCGCTACAGCACAAGCGGTTTGGGGGTTAATATTCCCTCCCTAAGTATATCTCTGCTTCTGACGAAGCTGCAGCAACCTCTCCCTATGCTCAGATCGGCAGAAGTAAGATGGCGGTCGGCGTGCACGCCCCTTTATAGCCCCTGTGACGCCGCAGAAAGCTAGCCAATCACTGCCATGCCCTTCTCTAAGATGGTGGGGACCGAGACCTATGTCATCAAGCTGCCCACACTCTGCGTGCACCTTCATTGGCTGAGAAATGGCGCTTAAAGCGTCATACGAAACGTGACTTTGGCGTGCAGATCGCCGACCACATGACCGATCCCACAGTGGGATCGGGTTGGGTTTCACGAAACCCGGCTTTGCCAAAAGTCGGCGATTTATGAAAATGTCCGATCCGTTTCGCTCAACCCTACTCATGACATGAGGTGATAC
Source organism: Ranitomeya imitator (assembly GCF_032444005.1). Lineage (NCBI taxonomy): Eukaryota > Metazoa > Chordata > Amphibia > Anura > Dendrobatidae > Ranitomeya > Ranitomeya imitator. The sequence continues at coordinate 200,981,430 of NC_091286.1, forward strand.
TAGCGCATGGCCGTGCGGCCATGCAAGCCTTTTATAGCTGCAGCAGCTTCAGGACCTTAATAGGGAACCAATTGAAGTTGCTACAGTACCTGAGCAACTTCAGGACCTTCCTAGAGGACCAATGATAGCTACTGCAGTACCTGAGCATGTGGCCCCTGACCTCCAATGAGAGGTCTTACCTTGGGCATGCTCAGTGTGTGCAAAGCAGGACTTAGTCCCAGAAAAGCCTGCTCGCCGTTGACCAGTGCATGCTACAACAGCAGAGCCTGGAAAGGAAGCAGTAACCTTTTGCACAGTATCAGACTGAGTGAGACACTGGGACCAACATCTCTGCTGAGCAGGCTCCACCGTGGCTGAAGTAGAATGGGAGACTGCAGTAGACATGGCTTGAGATTCCCCTTGTGAAGCTGTGGGAATTTGACTATTAACATCCTGAACCCCAGGGTGCTTCACAGAAGTTTGTAATGTTGAGCTGTGAAAATAAAAAAAATCACATTTTTCACAGGTAAATCTTTTTAAGCTCCAAATTTTGCATTTTCATAAGGGTAATAGTAGAAAATGCCCCATACAATTTGTTTAACTTTTCTAAGGGCTAATAGGAATTTTTTTTCACAACAAACTAAGGTCCATTTTTTTTTCCTGAATGGACCAATACCCTACATGTAATCGTGAAATAGTTTTCAGGCACAGTGCAAAGCTCAGAAGGCAAGGAAAGCCAGATTTTACTGTTATGGTTTGCAGGTGCCATGACCCACTGGGAGAACCCATTAGGTGCCAGAACAACATAACTCCCCATAAGTGACCCCATTTTACAAACTACACCTCTCAATGAATTCATCTAGGGGTGCAGTAATCATATTGACACCACGGGTGTGTCACAGAATTTTATGCAATTGTGCAGTGAAGAAAAAATAATAATTTTTACCACCAAAATGTTGTTTTAGCCCCAGATTTTACATTTTCGCACAAGAAGAGGGTAAAAATGGCACCAAAATTTGTCCCACAATTTCTACTGAACATGGCAATACTCCATATGTGGCTGTACAGTACTACAAAGCCATACAAAGAGACAGGGAAGGAACAGAGCGCTAATTGCCTCCGAAGTGCAGATTTTTCTAGAACAGTTTGAGGACTCAATATACAGAGCCCCTAATTGCTAGAAGCAGAATCCCCCCTCAAGTGACCCCATTTTGGAAATGATACCCCTTTGGGAATGTATCTACAGGTGTAGTGACGATTTTGACTCCATGGGTATTTTCCAGAAACAAGCAGCAATGAATGTTGTTGAGTGAAAATTGCAAACTGCCGTTGTAGTGACTAGTATGCTATATGCTTCTGGAGACATGCACCCATAAGTTAGGCAGGCTCTCATTGCTTCAGAAATGCCAAACATGTGGATGCGATATGTGGTTTAAGTGGGGCATTTGGGGGCATTTGGATTGGGAGCGCAGAATTTCCTGACTTTCTTTTGGATGGTTATGGAGCCATTTTGCTTTTCCAGAGCCTTTGTACTACCAGTAACGTGGAAGCCCTCTATATTTCCGTTAACAGATAACAGACCTGAGTGAGGGCTTGCTTTTTTGTGGATTGAATTGATGCTTTTATTGGGAATGCTTTACATAACGTTAGGGATCACATTTATCCGGCGCTCTATGCGGAGCACTTATATTGGGGTTTACATCTAAATCTTTGAGTGACTGTCATGATTCCTCTGCTCCCGGTGTCTGGGACTCTGTGATGGACAGCTCTGTCATCCTATCCTGTGTTGGGGAGTGCTGAGCTGTCAATGCTTTGATTGACAGCTCGGTTGACCTATCTGACAGGGAGGTGCAGATATATCTACATGCCCCCCCCCCCTTTTCTTGGTGATTGCCCTGCTATTTACACCGTGTTCCAAATTATTATGCAAATTATATTTTTCTCGGATTTTCCTAAACGGTCGGTACAAATGACAATCAGTCTAAAAAATGTCATCAACCGTTAGAGTATACATCGAATTTTATTGAAGAAACCTCCCAATGATAACAGTATAATCTCCAAAATGAATAATTAAAAACTCAAAATGCACTGTTCCAAATTATTAGGCACAGTAGAATTTCTAAACATTTGAACTGCAAACTCTAATTTGTGGAATTTGCAACATTAGGCTGGCCTCACACTCAGCGTATAAAAATACGGTCCGTAATTTACGGCCGTAATGCGCTGAAAAGTCCCCAAAATAGTGGTCCGTATCTCCTCCGTAGGCAGGGTGTGTCAGCGTATTTTGCGCATGGCATCCTCCGTATGTAATCCGTATGGCATCCGTACTGCGAGATTTTCTCGCAGGCTCACAAAACCGACATATGGACATACAATTAGTGTTGAGCGATACCGTCCGATATTTGAAAGTATCGGTATCGGATGGTATCGGCCGATATCCGAAAAATATCGGATATCGCCGATACCGATATCCGATACCAATACAAGTCAATGGGACACAAAAATCGGTAGGTATCCTCTATGGTTCCCAGGGTCTGAAGGAGAGGAAACTCTCCTTCAGGCCCTGGGATCCATATTAATGTGTAAAATAAAGAATAAAAATAAAAAATATTGATATACTTACCCTCGGACGGGCCCTGGTTGTCACCGCTGCAATCACCATGCTTTTCTTCCTAAGAATGAGCGCTTTAATGACCTTCGATGACGTCGCGGCTTGTGATTGGGCTCTGCAAGAGTAGTAAAGCCAGTGACTGAGGGCAGATATTAATAGCCTGGAGAGGGTCCATGGTTATTGGCCCCCCCTGGCTAAAAACATCTGCCCCCAGCCACCCCAGAAAAGGCACATCTGGAAGATACGGCTATTCTGGCACTTGGCCACTCTCTTCCCATTCCCGGGTAGTGGTGGGATATGGGGTAATGAAGGGTTAATGTGACCTTGCTATTGTAAGGTGACATTAAGTCAGGTTAATAATGGAGAGGCGTCAATTCTGACACCTACCCATTATTAATCCAATTGTATGAAAGGGTTAAAAAGAGTCTTCAGGTGGATTGAGAGTGGAATAAAATATTAAAACAACCTGTGTGTTTATTTCATTAAAATACTTTGTAATATTGTGTGTGTTTTTTTAACCCTTTCATACAATTGGATTAATAATGGATAGGTGTCAGAATTGCCGCCTCTCCATTATTAATCTGGCTTAATGTCATCTTACAATAGCAAGGTGACATTAACCCTTCATTACCCCATATCCCACCACGACACGGGAATGGGAAGAGAGTGGCCAAGTGCCAGAATAGGCACATCTTCCAGATGTGCCTTTCTGGGGTGGCTGGGGGCAGATGTTTTTAGCCAGGGGGGGCCAATAACCATGGACCCTCTCCAGGCTATTAATATCTGCCCTCAGTCACTGGCTTTACTACTCTGGCGGAGAAAATTGCACGGGAGCCCACGCCAATTTTTTCCGCCATTTAACCCTTTATTTTAATAGCTAGACAGCCCAAATGTGGCACATACACACTACTAACATTAGTAGTGTGGAATATGCAAAAAAAAATGGGGATATGAGATGGTTTACTGTATGTAAACCATGTCTCATATCATGTCGGGTTTAGGAAGGAGATAGCAAAAGCCGGCAATTGAATTACCGGCTTTAAAGCTATATCGCGCTGGATGAAATATTAATATATACATATATGTGTCTCAATGACATATATATATATATATACCTATTCTATGTGTACACATTTATTCTACCTATTCTATTGTAACCTGTCAGTGTGATTTTACTGTACACCACACTGAATTGCCGGCTTTTCTCTCTAACACCGCTGCGTATTTCTCGCAAGTCACACTGCTGGTCCGTGTGTAATCCGTATTTTTCTGGCCCCCATAGACATTCATTGGCGTATTTTTTGCGCAATACGCTGGCAAACGCAGCATGCTGCGATTTTCTATGGCCGTAGAAGACCGTATAATACGGATCAGTAAAATACGGCTGATAGGAGCTGGGGCATAGAGAATCATTGTACCGTATGCAATCCGTATTTTCAGCACCTCTCTTACGTCCGTAAAACACGGTAGTGTGAGGCCGGCCTTAGGAGGTCACATTCACGGAACAAAAAAAGCTATTTAACTCCAAGACATCCTAACAGGCCAAGTTACATGTTAACATAGGAACCCTTCTTTGATATCACCTTCACAATTCTTGCATCCATTGAACTTGTGAGTTTTTGTAGAGTTTCTGCTTATACAGGTCCTTCTCAAAAAATTAGCATATAGTGTTAAATTTCATTATTTACCATAATGTAATGATTACAATTAAACTTTCATATATTATAGATTCATTATCCACCAACTGAAATTTGTCAGGTCTTTTGTTGTTTTAATACTGATGATTATGGCATACAACTCCTGATAACCCAAAAAACCTGTCTCAATAAATTAGCATATCAAGAAAAGGTTCTCTAAACGACCTATTACCCTAATCTTCTGAATCAACTAATTAACTCTAAACACATGCAAAAGATACCTGAGGCTTTTATAAACTCCCTGCCTGGTTCATTACTCAAAACCCCCATCATGGGTAAGACTAGCGACCTGACAGATGTCAAGAAGGCCATCATTGACACCCTCAAGCAAGAGGGTAAGACCCAGAAAGAAATTTCTCAACAAATAGGCTGTTCCCAGAGTGCTGTATCAAGGCACCTCAATGGTAAGTCTGTTGGAAGGAAACAATGTGGCAGAAAACGCTGTACAACGAGAAGAGGAGACCGGACCCTGAGGAAGATTGTGGAGAAGGGCCGATTCCAGACCTTGGGGAACCTGAGGAAGCAGTGGACTGAGTCTGGTGTGGAAACATCCAGAGCCACCGTGCACAGGCGTGTGCAGGAAATGGGCTACAGGTGCCGCATTCCCCAGGTAAAGCCACTTTTGAGCTACAGAGAAGCAGCACTGGACTGTTGCTAAGTGGTCCCAAGTACTTTTTTCTGATGAAAGCAAATTTTGCATGTCATTCGGAAATCAAGGTGCCAGAGTCTGGAGGAAGACTGGGGAGAAGGAAATGCCAAAATGCCTGAAGTCCAGTGTCAAGTACCCACAGTCAGTGATGGTGTGGGGTGCCATGTCAGCTGCTGGTGTTGGTCCACTGTGTTTCATCAAGGGCAGGGTCAATGCAGCTAGCTATCAGGAGATTTTGGAGCACTTCATGCTTCCATCGGCTGAAATGCTTTATGGAGATGAAGATTTCATTTTTCAGCACGACCTGGCACCTGCTCACAGTGCCAAAACCACTGGTAAATGGTTTACTGACCATGGTATTACTGTGCTCAATTGGCCTGCCAACTCTCCTGACCTGAACCCCATAGAGAATCTGTGGGATATTGTGAAGAGAAAGTTGAGAGACGCAAGACCCAACACTCTGGATGAGCTTAAGGCGGCTATTGAAGCATCCTGGGCCTCCATAACATCTCAGCAGTGTCACAGGCTGATTGCCTCCATGCCACGCCGCATTGAAGCAGTCATTTCTGCCAAAGGATTCCCGACCAAGTATTGAGTGCATAACTGAACATTATTATTTGTTGGTTTTTTTGTTTGTTATTAAAAAACACTTTTATTTGATTGGATGGGTGAAATATGCTAATTTATTGAGACAGGTTTTTTGGGTTATCAGGAGTTGTATGCCAAAATCATCAGTATTAAAACAATAAAAGACCTGACAAATTTCAGTTGGTGGATAATGAATCTATAATATATGAAAGTTTAATTGTAATCATTACATTATGGTAAATAATGAAATTTAACACTATATGCTAATTTTTTGAGAAGGACCTGTAGTTCTTTGCATGAAGTCAGAATAGCTTCCCAGAGCTCCTGTTTTGATGTGAACTGCCTCTCACCCTCATAGATCTTTTGCTTGATGATACTCCAAAGGTTCTCTATAGGGTTGAGGTCAGGGGAAGATGGTGACCACACCTTGAGTTTATCTCCTTTTATGCCCATAGCAGCCAATGACTCAGAGGTATTCTTTGCAGTATGAGATGGTGCATTGTCATGCATGAAGATGATTTTGCTCCTGATGGCACTTTTCTGCTTTTTAGACCATGGAAGAAAGTTGTCAGTCAGAAACTCTATATACTTTGCAGAGGTCATTTTCACACCTTCAGGAACATTAAAGGGCCCTACCAGCTGTTTCCCTATGATCCCGGCCCAAAACATGACTCCTCCTCCTCCTTGCTAACATTGCAGCCTTGTTGGGACATGGTGGCCATACATCATCCATCCACTACTCCATCCATCCGAGCCATCCGGGGTTGCTCGACACTCATTAGTAAACAAGACTGTTTGAAAATTAATCTTCATGTATGTCTTGCCCCACTGCAACCGTTTCTGCTTGTGAACACTGTTTAGGGGTGGCCGAATAGTAGGTTTATGCACCACAGCAAGTCTTTGAAGGATCTTACACCTTGATGTTCGAGGGACTCCAGAGGCACCAGAAGCTTCAAATAACTGTTTGCTGCTTTGTAATGGTATTCTGGCAGCTGCTCTCTTTATCCAATGGATTTGTCTGGCAGAAACCTTCCTCATTATGCCTTTATCTGCATGAACTCTGTCTGTGCTCTGTTTCAGTCACAAATCTTCACAGCATGATAGTCACTCTTAAGTTTTTGTGAAATATCTAATGTTTTCATACCTTGTCCAAGGCATTGCACTATTTAACGCTTTTCAGCAGCAGAGAGAGATCCTTTTTATTTCCCATATTGCTTGAAACCTGTGGCCCGCATAATAATGTGCGACATCATTTTTGAGTAGTTTTCCTTTAATTCGAATCACCTGGAAAACTAATTATCACATGTGTTTAAAATTGATTTCAGTGATCCATTGAGCCCTTAGACACAATACCGTCCGCAAATTTATTTGAAAAACAAAACAATTAAATCTTTATGACACAAATCCAATTTGCATAACAATTTGGAACATGGTGTAGATGAGCTGTCTGGTCCAGATCACTGCCAGTCAAAAGCTTATTCTAAGCTTGTGCTCTCTGATGTGTTCGCCTGTACCCTGTACTGTAAGTTCTGTTCTTCTGCTGCTGACCTTTGGACCGTGTTCTCACTACCCATTTGTTATTGCCCCTTTGCATCTGATATTCTGCTGCTGACCTTTGGACCGTGTTCAGACTACCCAAGTCATTGCCCCTTTGCATCTGAAATTCTGCTGCTGACCTTTGAACCATGTTCAGACAACCCGTTTGTTATTTCCCCTTTGCTTATCTGCTATTTCTCTGGTATTCTGACCCTAGCATATGACCTGACTTACGACTTCATATTTTCCCTTGGTTTACTATTGGCTCTTTTGGTATTGACCCCGGAACATCTGACTTTGCTTATTCAGGACCTGGCCATGGATTGTGACGAGTGTCACAGTGACATAATTTAGATGAAACCCTCGAGGGATCCATTCACTATAAAGAGGCGGCAGAGTTACTCTGGACTCCATCTGGCCTCTGTTCAGCCGTGTCCTTCTTTTCAAAAGTGCACAAAACTGTGGCCGATGGCAGTTTTATGCAATCCTAAAAAGACATACACCGCCAGATCACAGGTCAGACGACATCCACAGTGCCTCCATCTGCCTCATTATAGGGAATCTTCTGCCAGAGCTTCCATCTGAATCACATATTTCGGAGATTTACACGGAAACCCCGGTGTAAGTGTTCAGTGCAGAGCGAAGGATAAATGTCCACCGAGGCTTACTGCAATCTTTGGGAAGCAGAATTAAAAAATCAACAGCAGGTGAAGAATTGGTTTCATTTATTTTTTACACCGTTCCTTGTGCGCTTATAGCGATACCAGATTTATATTGGGTTTTTATGTTTGGCTGCTGTCACACACTAAAAGACGCTTTTTATTGTGAAAACTAGTTTTTGCATCACCATATTTTGAGAGCCATAATTTTCTCATAATTCAGCCGACAGACTCATGTGAGGGCTTGAGTTTTGTGGGACGAGCTGACGTTTAAAACCGGTACCATTTTTGGGTGCATGCCCTTTTTTGATCACTTTCTATTCTGATTTTTGGAAGGCAGAATAAACAAAAACCAGCAATTCATGAATGAATTGATAAGGCAGCTTTTTAGCTATGTGCACACGTTGCAGATTTGACTGTGGAATTTCCTGTGCAGTATCTGCATTTCTTGGCAGAAAACGCAGGTCAGAATCTGCGCCTTTTTTTGGTATGCAGATTTTTGTGCAGATTTCTTCCTTTTTTTAGGCCGCCGTCACACATGCGAGTTTTACGGACGTAAAAGCGCAGAATCTACGTCCGTAAAACTCGCAAAAAATACGGCACAATTATTCTCTATGCCCCTGCTCCTATTTGCCGTATTTTACTGATCAGTATTATACGGCTTTCTACGGCCGTACAAAATCGCAGCATGCTGCGTTTGTCACCGTACTGCGCAAGAAATACGCCAATGAAAGTCTATGGAAGCGTGAAAAATACGGATTACACACGGACAAGCAGTGTGACTTGCGAGAAATACGCAGCGCTGTTAGAGAGAAAAGCCGGTAATTCAGTGCGGTGTACAGTAAAATCACACTGACAGCTTACAGTAGAATAGGTAGAATAAATGTGTACACATAGAATAGGTATATATATATATATATGTCATTAGACACATATATGTATATATATTAATATTTATTCCAGCGCTAGACAGCTTGAAAGCCGGTAATTCAATTACCGGCTTTTTCCTTCTCCTTCCTAAAACCCGACATGATTTGAGACATGGTTTACATACAGTAAACCATGTCTTCTCTCCATTTTTTTTGCAGATTCCACACTACTAATGTCAGTAGTGTGTATCTGCAAAATTTGGCCGTTCTAGCTCTTAAAATAAAGGGTTAAATGGCGGAAAAAATTGGCGTGGGCTCCCGCGCAATTTTCTCCGCCAGAGTAGTAAAGCCAGTGACTGAGGGCAGATATTAATAGCCTGGAGAGGGTCCACGGTTATTGGCCCCCCCCTGGCTAAAAATATCTGCCCCCAGCCACCCCAGAAAAGGCGCATCTGGAAGATGCGCCCATTCTGGCACTTGGCCACTCTCTTCCCATTCCCGTGTAGCGGTGGGATATGGGGTAATGAAGGGTTAATGCCACCTTGCTATTGTAAGGTGACATTAAGCCTAATTAATAATGGAGAGGCGTCAATTATGACACCTATCCATTATTAATCCAATACTAGTAAAGGGTTAAATAAAACACAAACACATTTTTTAAAATTATTTTAATGAAATAAAAACAATGGTTGTTGCAGTATTTTATTCAACGCCCAATCCAGTCACTGAAGACCCTCGTTCTGTGAGTAAAAAAACATAATAAACCAACAATATACTTACCCTCCGCAGATCTGTAACGTCCAACGATGTAAATCCTTCTGAAGGGGTTAAAACATTTTGCAGCAAGGAGCTGTGCTAATGCACGCTGCTCCTCGCTGCAAATCCCCAGGGAATGAGGCTAAAAATAGATCAATGATCTATATTTAGCTTCATTTGCGGTGAGGCGCCCTCTGCTGGCTGTTCATAGATCGTGGGAAATTACCTAGAAAGCTCCCTGGCTTTTTGCGCGCGTTTTGCGACGCGTGCGTCGTTTTCCGACGAAAATCGGACGCACAGAAAATGCTACATGTAGCGTTTTCTTGCGTCCGACGCTAGCGTCGGAAACGACGCACGTGGCGAAAAACGCCACCAAAACGACGCACGCGTCCCCTATGTTAAACATAGGGGCGCGTCGCCGCTGCGTCGCCGCTGCGTCGCCGGCGCAACAGCGACGCACATTGGCGGAACGCCAATGTGAACGTAGCCTTAGTGATGAGCAAGTATACTCGTTGCTCAGCTTTTCCAGAGCACGCTCGGGTGGTCTCCGAGTATGACTGCTCGGAGATTTAGTTTTCTTTGCCGCAGCTGGATGATTTGCGGCTACAAGACAGCTAGTTTTATTTCAAACATAATATACTAAAAAGAGACACAAACCTCATTGTCAAAAATGCTATAAAAACACATAAAAAAACATAAAAAAAAACAATGAAAGAACAACACGTAACATAATTTACCTAAAGTCAAAATTTGCAATGCAGTTATGAGTACTGGTTCTTCAAGAGGAAATGTACAAAGAAAATCAATAAAATTCATGAGGAGCGTAGGGAATCTAAGTTATGAGATGAGAAAGATCAAAATGATTATATTTATTTGAAAAGTGTCCAGTAGGGATATGATCAGAAATAGTGCAAACAAATTATATTGTAGATCATTTTAAGGTCACTTTATATAAAAGGAGGTATACCTAAGGTTTAATGGTTTTAATGCACATTTATTGATAAATAACTAAAACATTTTAACCCTTTCGCACCAAAGCCTGTTTTCGCCTTTGTGACCAGGCCAATTTTTACAATTCTGATCAGTGGTTATAACTCTGGAATGCTTCAACATAACTCAGTAATTCTGAGATTGTTTCTTCATGGCATATTGTATTTTATGATACTGGTAAAAATGTTCCATATAACTTGCATTTATTTCTGAAAATATTGGAAATTTGGCAAGCATTTTTAAAATTTCACAATTTTCAAACTTTTAATCTTTATGCGCTGTGAGGCCGGTTTCACACGTCAGTGGCTCTGGTACGTGAGGTGACAGTTTCCTCACGTACCGGAGATACTGACACACGTAGACACATTGAAATCAATGCATCTGTGCAGATGTCATTGATTTTTTGCGGACCGTGTCTCCGTGTGCCAAACACAGAGACATGTCAGTGTTCGTGGGAGCGCACGGATTACACGGACCCATTAAAGTCAATGGGTCCGTGTAAAACATGTACCGCACATGGACGTTGTCCGTGTGCAGTCCGTGTGCCATGCAGGAGACAGCGCTACAGTAAGCGCTGTCCCCCCCACTGGTGCTGAAGCCTCCATTCATATCTTCTCTGCAGCAGCATTTGCTGTAGAGAAGATATAAATATTCCTTTTTTTTTTGTTTCTCGTGTTTACAATAAAGATCCATGTCCCCACCCCCCTCCCAGCCCCTGTGCGCCAGCCCGCTGTTCTTAAAATACTCACCCGGCTCCCTCGCTGGCTGGCGCTGCTTCCTGTCCTGGCCGCACCTTCTACTGTATGAGCGGTCACGTGGGGCCACCGATTACAGTCATGAATATGCGGCTCCACCTCCCATAGGGGTGGAGCCGCATATTCATTACTGTAAATGAGCGGCCCCACGTCACCGCTCATACAGTAGAAGGTGCGGCCAGGACAGAAAGCAGCGCCAGCCAGCGAGGGAGCCGGGTGAGTATTTTAAGAACAGCGGGCGGGCGCACAGGGCGTGGGAGGGGGGTGGGGACATGGATCTTTATTGTAAACACGAGAAACAAAAAAAAAGGAATATTCATATCTTCTCTACAGCAAACGCTGCTGCAGAGAAGATATGAATGGCAGCTTCAGCACCAGATGCAGGGGACAGCGCTAAACTTTAGCGCTGTCTCCTGCACGGTGCGTGTGGTACCCAGTGGGCACACGGATGGCACACGTGTGCCACACTGATGTGCCACAGAGATGCACGGGCACACGGACATGGATAATTCCGGTACCGATTTTTCCGGTACCGGAATTATCTGGACGTGTGAGACTGGCCTGAGGCTGTGGCCTCTGTTACAGCTAGGGGGCACTGTTTGTGTTCTCCCCAGGTTGTGCATGCAGATGGATGAAGTCCATAGGTGTGCAAGAGAGTCACGGATTTTCGGTCTGGGTTTTCCATGTGGCTGAAGGCCACAGGTTTGTGTGTTTAACCCCTTTACCCCCAAGGGTGGTTTGCATGTTAATGACAGAGCCAATTTTTAAAATCTGACCACAGTCCCTTTATGAGGTTATAACTCCGAAACACTTCAACGGATCCCAGTGATTTTGACATTGTTTTCTCGTGACATATTGTACTTCATGTTAGTGGTAAAAATGTCTTTGATATTACCTGCGTTTATTTGTGAAAAAACGGAAGTTTGGCGAAACTTTTGAAAATTTTCCAACTTTGAATTTAAATGCCCTTAAATCACAGAGTTATATCACACAAAATACTTAACCAGCAATTTATCATTCTTACAACACCATTTTTTTAGGGACTACTTCATATTTGAAGTCACTTTGAGGGGTTTATATGATAGAAAACACTGAAGTGTGACACCATTCTAAAAACTGCACCCCTCAAGGTGCTCAAAACCACATTCAAGAAGTTTATTAACTTTTCAGGCATTTCACAGGAATTTTTGAAATGTTTTAAAAACATCAACATTTAACTTTTTTCACAAAAAAATTATTTTAGCTCCAATTTGTTTTATTTTACCAAGAGTAACAGGAGAAATTGGACCCCAAAAGTTGTTGTACAATTTGTTCTGAGTATGCTGATACCCCATATGTGGGGGTAAACCACTGTTTGGGCGCATGGCAGAGTTGAGAAGGGAAGGAGCGCCATTTGACTTTTCAATACAAAATGGACACCATGTCGGGTTTGGAGAGCCCCTGCGGTGCCTTAACATTGAAACCCCCACAATTGACACCATTTTGGAAAGTAGACCCCCTAAGGAACTTATCTAGATGTGTGGTGAGCACTTTGACCCCCCAAGTGTTTCACTACAGTTTATAACGCAGAGTCGGGAAAATAAAAATTATTTTTTTTCCACAAAAATTATTTTTTAGCCCCCAGTTTTGTATTTTCCCAAGGGTAACAGGAGAAATTGGACCACAAAAGTTGTTGTCCAATTTGTCCTGAGTACGCTGATACCCAATATGTGGGAGAAAACTACTCTTTGGGCACATGGCAGAGCTCGGAAGGGAAGGAGAGCCGTTTGGAATGCAGATATAGATGGAATGGTCTGCAGGCATCACATTGCATTTGCAGAGCCCCTGATGTACCTTAACAGTAGAATCCCCCCACAAGTGACCCAATATTGGAAACTAGTCCCCCCAAGGAACTTATCTAGATGTTGTGAGAACTTTGAACACCCAAGTGTTTCACTGCAGTTTATAACGCAGAGCTATGAAAATAAAAAAAATTCCACAAAAATTATTTTTTAATTTTTTACCCCCACTTTTGTATTTTTCCAAGGGTAACAGGAGAAACTGGACACCAAAAGTTGTTGTCCAATTTGTCCTGAGTATGCTGATACCCCATATGTGGGGGGGAACCACCGTTTGGGCGCATAGCAGAGCTCGGAATCCAGATTTAGATGGAATGGTCTGCAGGCGTCACATTGTGTTTGCAGAGCCCCTGATGTACCTAAACAGTAGAAACCCCCTACAAGTGACCCCATATTGGAAACTAGACCCCCCAAAGAACTTATCTAAATGAATTGTGAGAACTTTGAACCCCCATGCGTTTCACTGCAGTTTATAAAGCAAAGCTGTGAAAATAAAAAAAAAAATTTTTCCCACAAAAATGATTTTTTAGCCCCCAAATTTTTATTTTCACAAGGGTAACTAGAGAAATTAGACCCCAAAATTTGTTGTCCAATTTTTCGTGAGTACTCTGATACCCCATGTGTTGGGGTAAACCACTGTTTTGGCACACAGGAGAGCTCGAAAGGGAAGGAGCACTGTTTTACCTTTTCAACCCCGAATTGTCTGGAATTGAGATCGGATGCCATGTCGCATTTGAAGAGCCCCTGATGTGCCTAAACAGTGGAAACCCCCAATTCTAGCTGAAACCCTAACCCAAACACACCTCTAACCCTAATCCCATCCCTAACCATAACCCTAACCACACCCCTAACCCGAACATGCCCCTAACCCTAATCCCAACCACATCCCTAACCCCAACACACCCTTAACCCTAATCCCAACCCTAACCACACCCCTAACTCCAACACACCCCTAACCCTAATCCTAACCATATCCCTAACCACATCCCTAACCCTGACACACCCCTAACCCTAATCCCAACCCTAATCCCAACCGTAAATATAATTCAAACCCTAACCCTAACTGTAGCCCCAACCCTAACCCTAACATTTTTAAAATTTTATTATATTTCCCTAACTAAGGGGGTGATCAAGACGCTTTTTATTGCAAAAAATTGTTTTTGCGTCTCCACTTTTTTGAGAGCTATAATTTTTCAATATTTTGGTCCACAGAGTCATGAGAGGTCTTGTTTTTTGCACGATGAGTTGATGTTTTTATTTGTACAATTTATTGGAACATGACATTTTTTGATCACTTTTTATTGCGATTTTTGCGAGGCAGAATGAACAAAAATCAGCAATTCGTGAATTTCTTTGGGGTGGGCATTTATACCGTTCCGCATTTGATAAAATTGATAAAAAAGTTTTATTCTTCGGGTCAGTACGATTACAGCAATACCTCATTTATCTCCTTTTTTATGTATTGGCGCTTTTATACGATACAATCTATTTTATATAAAAAATAATTATTTTGTATCGCTTTATTCTGAGGACTATAACTTTTTTATTTTTTTTTGCTGATGATGCTTTATGGCCGCTCGTTTTTTGTGGGACAAGATGACGTTTTCAGCTGTACCATGTTTATTTATATCTGTCTTTTTGATCGTGTGTTATTCCACTTTTTGTTCGGGAGTATAATAATAAAGCATTGTTTCTTGCCTCGTTTTTTTTACGGTATTCACTGAATGGGTTAACTAGTGGGACAGTTTTATAAGTCGGGTCGTTACAGACGCGGCAATACTAAACATGTGTACTTTTATTGTTTTTCTTTTATTTAGACAAAGAAATGAATTTATTGGAACAATATATATACATATTTTTTTCTTTATTTTTTTTTTTTTTAGACCTGTAAATTTTTTTTTTACTAGCTTACATTGCCCCAGGGGGGCATGACTATATAGTGTCAGATTGCTGATCTGACACTTTACAGTGCACTGTCAGATCAGCGATCTGACAGGCACTGCAGGGAGGCTTGCCGGCGCCTGCTCTGAGCAGGCGCTTGCAAGCCACCTCCCTGCAGGACTCGGAAGGCCCCCACAGCCATTTTGGATCCAGGGCCTGCAGGGAGGAGGAGGTAAGAGACCCTCAGAGCAACGCAATCACATCGTGTTGCTCCGAGGATCTCAGGGAAGCACGCAGGGAGGATGCTTCCCTATGCTGCCGGAACGCTGCGATGCTTGATTGCAGTGTTCCAGGGGTTAATGTGCCAGGAGCAGTCTGTGACCACTCCTGGCACATAGTGCCAGATGTCAGCTGCGATAGTCAGCTGAAACCCGGCCGCGATCGGCCGCGCTGCCCCCGTGAGCGCGGCTGATCGGTGATGATGTATTATCCCGTCGGGCCCATACCACCTCAATGGGATAGTACGTCAAATGTCAGGAAGGGGTTAAAAGCCCTGCTGTAAGGGGTATGGGTGTGTCAGGTGTGTGAGGTGCATGTCAGTGTCAGTCTGGTGTGTGCTGGTGTGCAGAGCAGAGGCCTGCAGAGTGCTGGCTGAGTGCATGGAGGCACAGGCCAGCAGAGCCAGCACCCAGGGCAGCTGAATAGCCTGGCACCCGCAGCATATACAGTGATACAAGTTGTTCAAGGTACTGGTCTCAGATGTGGACAGTCCTGTGCTCGGAGGTGGATGTCCTGTGCACGAAGGAGTCGGATGTGGACAATCCTGTGCCCGGAGGTGAATGTCCTGTACCCGAAAGAGGACTAGCATGTGTAACGATTGCAAACAGGTGAATAAGGTGCCCGGCTGCTATCCGGAGGATATCCTGGACTGTGTACGGCTGTGTGAGTAAAGAGACTGTGATACAGCGATGCAGGACACCCACGAGAACTAGTCAGAGGAAGGCTGGCGTGTGTAGTGTCTGCAACATATGAGGCTGTGTATATGGGGGCTGTAATATGGTGTGCGGTCGCCCAGGGAAACTGGACAAGAGAAGTCTGGCCTGTTAAGGGACCGCAATCTAAAGCCATATGATTTGTATTGCTATGAACTGGTGTAAACTGAATACTGATAATATACACTGAAGTTATATGCATTTATGTGAATTGGACTTTAATGCTGTGAGGAAACACATTAAAAGAGACTTTTCTGTTTGAACTTTGTGAGTCACTGCCTCTTTACTGCGTACGATGCTACTACAATCTTACAGCGCTTAAATCACACAAAATAGTTCATAAATAACATTTCCCACGTCTACTTTACATAAGCCCAATTTTTGAAACAATGTTTTTTTTTACGAACTTAGGCTAGGGTCACATCACTAGCGAGGAACGGACTACGAACGCTGCCTGCAGCGTTCGCGGTCCGTCACTCAAATGACGGCACATCGCTAGTGCACGCCCAATGTGGGTGTGCGCTAGCGATGCGTTCGCCATTACAATCAATGGCGGCGTTAATGGTCTACGTTACACCGCGTTATGCCACGGTGTAACGTAGTCCGTTAAACATACCGCCATAACGCAGTGTGACCCTAGCCTTAGAAGGGGTAAAAGTTGATCAGCAATTTATAATTTACAAAACCATTTTTAGGGACCATTTCACATTTTAAGTGACTTTGAGAGGCATATATGACAGAAAATACCCAAAAGTGACTCCATTCTAAAAACTGAACCCCTCAAGGTGTTCAAAACTAGAGATGAGCGAATTTGCTCGGGTTCCCTCTTATTAGGCAAGCTGCAAAGGGATCCCGGCTTCCTGGATCGCGCCAGCTGTTCAGCTGATCTGGTGCTGCAGCTGCATGTGTCACGGCTGTGTCACATTCAAGAAGTTTATTAACCCTTCAGGTGCTTCACAGGAATTAATGGAATGCGGAAGGAAAAAATGAACATTTAACTTTTTCCCACAAAAATGTTTTTTTAGGGCCAAATTTTTAGTTTCACAAGGGTAACAGAACATGCACCATAACATTTATTGTGCGATTTCTCCTGAGTATGCCAATACCCCACATGTGGTGGAAAACTACTGTTTGGCCGTATGGCAGTGCTCCGAAGGGAAGTTGCACTGTTTGACTTTTGGAATGGAAAATTGGCTTGAATCAATCGCTGATGCCATGTCACGTTTGGAGAGCTCCTGAGGTGCCTAAACAGTGGAACCCCCCAAATTACCCCATTTTGAAAACTAGACCTCTAAAGAACTTTATCTAGATGTATGATGAGTACCTTGAACTCTCGGGGACAGAATTTTATAATGTGGAGCCGTGAAAACTAAAAAACACAATGTTATTTTAGCCCCAACATATTTTTTATTTTCAGAAGAGTAACAGGAGAAAATGGATGTCAAACTTTTTTGTGCAGTGTTTCAAAAGTACGCAGGTACACCTTATTTGTTGAAAAATGACTGTTTGGATGCATGGTAGGGCTGGAAAGGGAATGAGCGCTATTTTGGCTGTAATAGGTTGTGGATACTATGTTACATTTGAAGAGCCCCTGACATGCCACCCCCACAGGTGAACCCATTTTGTAAACTACACCTATCAAAGAATTTATCTAAGGGAGTAGTGAGTATTTTTAACTCTCTGGCGATTTACAAACTTGTTTAAAATTGGGTTGAGTAAATGAAATATTACTATTTTTTCCACTAAAATGTTGCTTTGACCCCAAGTTTGCAATTTTCAAAAGAGGTAATAGGTAAAAACGAACAGTACAATTTGTTATACAATTTCTCCTGAGTATATCATTACCCCATAAGTGGTCAAAAACTACTTTGAGGCACAGTGCAAAACTCAAAAGGGAAGCCAAATTACAGTGCAGATTTTGCATGGAGTTCCAGAATAGCAGAAACCCCTGTAAGTGAATGTATTTTACAAACTACACCTGTCAATTAATTTATCTAGGGGTGTAGTGATCATATTGATACCTAATGTAGGTCACAGAATTTTATACCATTGGGAATTGAAGAAAAATAATTATATTTTTACCACAAAACAAACTGTTTTCCCCATATTTCACATTTTCACATGGGGAAATGGGTCAAAATGATGCCAAAATGTGTCACACAATTTCTGCTGAACGTGGCAATACCCCATATGTGGCTGTACAGTACTGCTTAGCCACACAGCGAGACTCAGGAGGGAGCGCTATTTGACTCTTGGAGAACAAATTATTATAGAATAGTTTCTGGGCTCCATATACAGAGCTCCTAAGTGCCAGAAGAGCAGAATCCCCCCTCAACTGACCCTATTTTAGAAATTAAGGTACCGTCACACTCAGCGACGCTACAGCGATATAGACAACGAGCCGATCGCTGCAGCGTCGCTGTTTAGGTCGCTGTACAGACGTCAAACACAGCAACTCCAGAACGATGCAGGAACGATCCAGTGACATAACGGCGACTCACTTATCATTCTCGCTGGTTGTTAGCTCCATGTAAAAACGTTGCTGGCATCGTTGCTTTTGATGTCAAACATGACGATACACGCCGACCTGACGACGAAATAAAGTTCTGGACTTCTAGCTCCGACCAGCGATGGCACAGCGGGATCCAGATCGCTGCTGCGTGTCAAACACAGCGAGATCGCTATCCAGAACACTGCAACGTCACGGGTCGTTGTCGTTCTCGTTGCAAAGTTGCTGAGTGTGACGGTACCTTTACATCCCTTTACGAATTTCTCTACAGGTGTACAACCCCTGGCATAAATTATGTAATCACCTGCTTTGGAGGATGTTCATTCAGTTGTTTATTTCTTTATAAAAAAAAAAGCAGATCACAGACACGGCTCAAAACTTCAATCATTTCAAATGACAACTTTCTGGCTTTAATAAACACTAAAAGAAATCATGAACAAAAAGTGTTGTAGTTAGTATTTGTTACTTTTTTTATAACAAGCAGAGGGGAAAAATTATGGACTCACCCAATTATGTGGGAAAAAATTATGGAATCACAATCTAAATTTGAAATCCCAAAACTAACACCTGCATCACATTAGATCTGCTCGTTATTCTGCATCTAAAAAGGAGTGATCACAGGTTGGAGAGTAGTTGCACCAAGTGGACTGACAAGTATCATGGCTCCAACATGAGAGATATCAATTGAAACAAAGGAGAGGCTTATCAAACTCTTAAAAGAGGGTAAATCATCACACAAAGGACCAAATACAAACAACATGGGAAGGTTGTTAGAGGCTGATAGACCAAAGAAGACATCAAAGCATCAAGAATGGAAACTTAAAGCAATATGTCTCCAAAACAGGAAATGCACAACAAAACAAATGAGGAACGAATGGGAGAAAACTGGAGTCAACGTCTGTGACCGAACTGTAAGAAACCGCCTAAAGGAAATGGGATATACATGCAGAAAAGCTAAACGAAAGCCATAATTAACACTTAAACAGAAAAAAACAAGGTTACAATGGGCTAAGGAAAAGCAATCGTGGACTGTGGATGACTGGATGAAAGTCATATTCAGTGATGAATCGCGAATCTGCATTGGGCAAGGTGATGATGCTGGAACTTTTGTTTGGTGCCATTCCAATGAGATTTATAAAGATGACTGCCTGAAGAAAACATGCAAATTTCCACAGTCATTGATGATATTGGACTGCATGTCAGGTAAAGGCACTGGGGAGATGGCTGTCATTATATCTTCAATAAATGCACAAGTTTAAGTTGATATTTTGGACACTTAATAATAATAATAATAATGATAATAATCTTTATTTTTATATAGCGCTAACATATTCCGCAGCACTTTATACTTTGCACACATTATCATCACTGTCCCCGATGGGGCTCACAATCTAGATTCACTATCAGTATAAGTGATTAGGCAACTTTATTCTTCGGGTCGATGTGATTACAGCAATACCAGATTTACATTGGGTTTTTATGTTTGGCTTCTGTCACACACTAAAAAACGTTTTTTGTTCTTTTTTTACGCAAACTTTTTTACATCGCCATATTTTGAGAGCTAGAATTTTTCCATATTTCTGCTGACAGTCATGTGACGGCTTATTTTTTGTGGGACAAGTTGATGTTTTTATTGGAACCATTTTCAGGCACATAACATTTTTTGATCGCTTTCTATTTTGATTTTGCGAGGCAGAATGAACAAAAACCAGCGATTCAGGAATTGTTTTTTGTTTTTTATTGTCATTACATGTTTGGTAAAATTAGGCAGCTTTATTCTTCAGGTCAGTACTAGAGTTGAGCGACTTTTACTTTGTTAGGATCGAGTCGGATTTCGTGAAACCCGACTTTGTCAAAAGGCGGTTCGGGTGAAATCGGACGATTATTTCGAAAAGTCGGGGGCCGACCGAAACACGAAACCCAATGCAAGTCAATGGGGAATCAAAGTCGGTAGTGAGTGGAGGACAGGAAAACACCTACAGTGCCCATTTTAATGCCAAAAACATCAATTCTTATTTCTTAAGCTTGTCAATCTTAATTTACATTATAATAATAGTTAGGCATTGAAAACAGAGGGTCATTTGGCTAAAGTTGTGGGGGGCTGGCTTAAGATTTTCGTGGGCCCAGGAAACGCGGAATACGTCACGGCGGTGGAGCAGGGAGAGGTAAGTATTTCAACTTTGCAAGTGCTGTGATCCAGAGCAAGCAGAGAGGCCCACTAGTTGGCACTGGCACAGGGTCCCTCATAGTACGGCGGTGTGCTTGACGGCGGGTGGCGCCTCCCACTGCCAGAGACACTTTTGCGTACTATGAGGGGCCCTGTGCCAGTGCCAACGAGTATGCCCCCCCACCTGATGAAGGAACCTGCACTTTCATCTGCACCTTCCTCTTTGTCCCCTTGTAAGGTGGTATAGTAAGCGGGAAGGGGAACCTGACTTTCAGCAGGGTCAGATTCTGGCTGTGTAGAGTGCAAGGGGAATGTAGTGGTCTGTACCAGCAGACTCATCTAGCAGTGGCTGGGCAATGGGCTGGATGAGGAGGAAACACAGATATAGGCCCAAAATAAAAAAAAGTAGGCTAAAAGCAGTTCAAAATTGGTAACAGGACTAAACAGGCGGCAAAGCTTTGTTCTGTGGAGGACAATTGTAATGAGTGGCACAGACAGACTTAGTAAGCCCAAAATAAAAAAGTAGGCTAAATGCAGTTCAAAATTGGTAAGAGGAGTACACAGGCGGCATTGATTTGTTCAGTGGAGGAGGACAACTGTAATGAGTGGCTGACAGCCAGACACAGGTAGTAGGCCCAAATGATAAAGTAGGCTAAATGCAGTTCAAAATTGGTAACAGGAGTACACAGGCGGCATTGCTTTGTTCTGTGGAGGAGGACAACTGTAATGAGTGGCTGACAGCCAGACACAGGTAGTAGGCCCAAATAATAAAGTAGGCTAAATGCAGTTCAAAATTGGTAACAGGACTAAACAGGCGGCATAGCTTTGTTCTGTGGAGGACAATTGTAATGAGTGGCGCAGACAGACTTAGTAAGCCCAAAATAAAAAAGTAGGCTAAATGCAGTTCAAAATTGTTAAGATGAGTACACAGGCGGCATTGATTTGTTCAGTGGAGGAGGACAACTGTAATGAGTGGCTGACAGCCAGACACAGGTAGTAGGCCCAAATAATAAAGTAGGCTAAATGCAGTTCTAAATTGGTAACAGGAGTACACAGGCGGCATAGCTTTGTTCAGTGGAGGACAACTGTAATGAGTGGCGCAGACAGA
This sequence comes from Ranitomeya imitator, assembly GCF_032444005.1. NCBI lineage: Eukaryota > Metazoa > Chordata > Amphibia > Anura > Dendrobatidae > Ranitomeya > Ranitomeya imitator. The sequence continues at coordinate 201,003,014 of NC_091286.1, forward strand.
CTTAGTAGGCCTAAAATAAAAAAGAAAGAGAACAGAAAAAACCGAACAAATGTCCAAATAAATTAAATAGATTTATTAGAAATGAATATACCAAATGGTAGAAGGGAAGGAAAACCAAAGAGAAGGCACAACTCCAAGAAGACGGGGGCAAAAATATATATATATATACATATAATCATATTGTAATCATCAGTACATAATATAAAAATCTGTTCAAAAAAAGCCCTACAGCACTGAAAATTATTGAATACGAAAAATTGCACAAAATATTGCACAAAAAATAAGAAAACCAAAATCACAATTTATCATATATGGCCATGCACCTTTTAAAAAAGGGGGAGGAGAGAAAAATAGCCCAGACTACTAAATTATGAATGTGTAATTTATACTCACTTAAAGTATAACTAGTGCTTGATACATGCCATAAAATATATATATATATACAATAGTATGCTGGCATAAGGTGCAACTAGTGCTAAGAATGTGCAGTCACATGACCTGGAGTACTAAGTAACCTATGTGTAATTTTTTCTGACTTAAAGTGCAATTAGTGCTTAATGTCTGCCATGTGAAGGTATTTATAGACATCAGCGTGGGCCACACATAAATATTAAATGATCACTGTTTTGAAAGAAATATTTAGGCCAGGAGCATATGTTACCTGTAGTGCTGCCGTCTCTTGGATGTGCCACTCCCCGACGCGCGTTTCGGCGTCAGCCTTTTATCCTAAAATAAAAAAGTAGGCTAAATGCAGTTCTAAATTGGTAACAGGAGTACACAGGCGGCATTGCTTTGTTCAGTGGAGGAGGACAACTGTAATGAGTGGCGCAGACAGACTTAGTAGGCCCAAAATAAAAAAGTAGGCTAAATGCAGTTCAAAATTGGTAACAGGACTAAACAGGCGGCAGAGCTTTGTTAAGTGGAGGACAATTGTAATGAGAGGCGTGGACACAGGTAGTAGGCCCAAAATACAAAAGTAGGCTAAAAGCAGTTCTAAATTGGTAACAGGACTAAACAGGCGGCATAGCTAGGTACTGGGGTGGGCTCCTCTGCTGAGTAGCAGACAGTGGTAGTTGGCGCAAAGTATTAACTGGTCTAAATGGAGGCCAGGGCCCCTGTATATTTTAACTATCATCTATCATTTCAACAAATTTGTATTGGCAGTGCCATCGAAGGATTTAATAGCACAGACTACATAGTGGTGGAGCAGGGAGAGGTAAGTATTGCAAGTGGTAGAGCACTGTTCGAGCTGGGGGGAACACTCTCTCTTGGGCGGTGGTACTGGCACAGGGCCCCTCATATTACGACGGTGTGTCTGACGTTGGTTGTGCACCACCACCGTCAGAGACACTTCATTGTACTATGAGGGACCCTGTGCCAGTGCCGTCGCCCAAGAGAGAGTGTTCCCCCCAGCTCGAACAGTGCTCTACTACTTGCAATACTTACCTCTCCCTGCTCCACCACTGTGGGGCACACCCACCTGTCCAGGCAAACGGCACTTGCACGGGTGCTTGCGCCAAGTGGTGACCACGGACCTGTGGGGGGAGTCAGCCCATTTAGGGAGGTATAAAAATGGCCTATGGTGGACATTCATCAGCTGCAAATGGAGGAATTGGAGCAGTCAGTAAGAGGAGGCCAAAAGCAAGACATTTTTCAGGCAAGCTACGTGTCAGCAGGGGAAGGTGGGGCAAAATAATTTGAAATCCATGATTGGTTCATTTTAATAAAGGTTAGTTTGTCAACATTTCGGGTAGCCAGACGTGTCCTTTTTTGGGTCAGTATTGAACCAGCAGCACTGAAGACTCTTTCTGATAGCAGACTAGCAGCTGGGCAAGGGAGCTCCTGTAATGCATATTCTGCCAATTCAGGCCAGGTGCCTATTTTAGATGCCCAGTAATCAAGGGGAATGACCTGTGAGGGAAAACATCGATAAGGGAGGAAAAATAGTTCGTAACCATACTGGACAAATTCTGTCTCCTGTCACTTTGAATCGATGCAGCAGTACCTGTCGTGTCTGCGGTCATTGCGAAATCACTCCACAACCTGGTCATAAAACCCCTCTGTCCAACGCCACTTTGGATTTGTGCACCTCTAACACCTCTGCCATGTTGCCCCCTACAGCTCGTGTGAGAACCATCACCGCCGCTGTGTGCTGGGAATGCCTGAACCAAACGGTCTACAAGAGTTGCTTGTTTGGTAGCCAATATTTGCTCAAGGTTCTCATGTGGCATGATATTTTGTAATTTTCCTTTATATCGTGGATGCAGGAGGCAGGCCAAACAGTAATCGTCATCGGTCATCATTTTGATAATGCGGGGGTCCCTTTTTAGGATACGCAAGGCATACTCAGCCATGTGGGCCAATGTTCCAGGTGTCAATTCACTACTTGTGCTGGGTTGAGGAGCACTTTCTTGCAAATTAACATCACTTGTGTCCCGCAAAAACCCTGTACCTGACCTTGCAACGCCACCAGTTTCTATTGCCTCCTGAGAAGCATCCTCCTCTCATAAATATTCATCCCCATCATCCTCCTCCTTTTCCTCTTCATCTGCCACCTCAGGAGAGTTCCCTGAGCAGACAATGGCTGACTGTCATCAAGGCTTCCCTCCTCCTCGGCTGCAGACGCCTGCTCCTTAATGTGCGTCAAACTTTGCATCAGCAGATGCATTAGTGGGATGCTCATGCTTATGATGGTGTCGTCTGCAATTACCAGCCATGTGCATTCCTCAAAACACTGAAGGACTTGACAGAGGTCTTGTAGCTTCGACCACTGCACACCAGACAACTCCATGTCTGCCATTCAACGGCCTGCCCGTATTTGTGTATCCTCCAACAAATACATGGCAGCACACCTCTGTTCGCATAGCCTTTGAAGCATGTGCAGTGTGGAGTTCCGCCCTGTTGCAATGCAATCTTCGGTCGTGCACGCGCAGTATGCCTTGCCCAACTGCTGGCAAAGCCGAAAAGCATTACTGTGCATGCGCCGTGCACTATGTTCCTCAACACAGCTAAATACTTCCGGGACAAAGTGCGCAGGCGCAGTAATGCTTTTCGGCTTTGCCCGCAGTTGGGCAAAGCATACCGCGCGTGCACGACCGAAGATTGCACTGTGCATGCGCCAACTATGGAGCACAAGTACTCTAATTCACTAACATATTATGGACAACAGGGACAGATGGGGTGGAGAAATGAAGATGAAACGCCACCCATCGGACAGGTAAAAAGGCATTTAAATATCCCGCCAATTGAGGTGACAAAGTCCCTTTAAGCAAGAGGCATTGGAGCGCCCCCAGAGGCAGGGCCGCAGGGTACTCGGTACCGGTCCTCTCTGTCTCAGTCCTGGGGTTGTCACGGTGGCTGGACCCGGTCCGTGACCCTGCTAAGGGGCGTCCAATGAAAGGTGATGAAAGTCTGTCAAGGGTTCATGACGCCACCTGTGGTGTTCGGTTAGGGTGACCGACGCTGCTTGGGGTCCACTGGGGTGGTGTTATGGCAGCTAGATGGAATACCTTCCCACAGGTGAAGTGCTTCCCCAGGGCTTCCCGGTAGTGTAGGTGGTGATGATGTAAGGCGCGGTTAATAACGAGGACACAGGGTTGCAGTCTCTTTACCTTTTTTACTGAAGACTTCGGGATCCGCAATCCAGAGCACTGCTAACAGGGCTGGCTGAGACCGGCCGGTCAGAAGGCACATCCAGAGTTCCCTTTGCAAGTGGAAATCAGTGCCTACCAACTAGCGCCTGTGTATTGTAGTCCTTCCCTGCTGAGCACCACGGGATAGTCCTCACAACTTTTGTATTCGTTCGTTCTCTCTCTCTCCGTCCCCCAGTATACCTGGCTAGGACGCAGCCGTTTGACGGGAAGGCCTGGAGTTATTCTTGGACCCTAGAGACGCCCCTCTCCCACAATTGCCCCCTATGTCTGCTTAGGTGATTTAAGGTAGACAGCCATCCTATAATCAACTGTCCTGCCACTGTTTGAAGTAATGCTTGAAGTCTGTTACTTCCTCAGCGTTCCGGCCACCGGCTACGCGCCTCAGTAGGATGTTGCCGTTCTCGGGGCACGACTCCTACTGGTTCTATCTCCTTGTGCTGCAATTTCATTTCTCACTTCTCCACAATATACTCTGCTTCGTGTCCTTCCTTAGGATGCCGCCGCAAGGTAGTGCAGGCGCGGCTCCATAACAATCTGTCCTTTCTTCTAGGTACCTGCCAGGAACCCACCACTGACAGATCCTCCCTGGAGCTCTCCCAGGCTGCTTTCTGACTAACTTCCTATCCAATCCCCAGTTTTACCAGAGTGTGAGGAGCGGCCTAATACATAATGCCTTTTGCTCCCCCTGGTGGCCGGAGTGTGAAGTGTAATGTGTGACTGTGATACCTGGTCAGGTGAACTCCTTTAGTGCAATCAGACATAACATCACTCCCCTTAGTGGCAGAGCGACATTACTGCAACGACCAGGACTCTTGGGTTTTGCAGCATCACTAACCAAAAAACCCTATGAAGACCAAGAAGATCTCCAAACATGTAAGGGACAAAGTTGTTGTGAAGCACAAGTCCGGGTTTGGGCTGTTAAATAGTATCTCAATCTCCAATGATCTCCCCGAAGCACCATCAAATCCATTATCATCAAATGGAAAGAACATGCTACCACAACCAACCTGTTAAGAGAGGGTCACCTGTTATGATCCGGTGACCTTGGAGCAGCATGAAAACTTTCACTGGAGTAGGTGGTAACTATACTGACCGCAAATCCTGATCTTAACATTGCAACTAGAAGTAGCCGTGGGGTGTACCTAACAAATTCTAGACACCTCGTCACAGCCGGAGGACTAAATACCTCTAAAGATGGAAATAGGAATACTATCTTGCCCCAGAGCAGAACCCCAAAGGATAGGCAGCCCCCCACAAATATTGGCGTGAGTAGGAGAGGAAAAACATACACAGGCAGAAAAACAGGATTTAGCACAAGAGGCCACACTAGCTAAAATAGGAAAGGATAGGACAGAGTTCTGTGCGGTCAGTATTAAAACCCTTCAAAAAATATCCACAGCAGATTATACAAAAAAGACGTGGGAACGTATATCTGCAACTCCAGAGAATCCTACATTCAGAGCAGGAATACAATCAAAAAACAAGCACACAGCTTGTGTGCCATAGAAAAAGAAACACTTATCTTTGCTGAAATGGCAGCTAAGCAGGAGAAGCCAGATAGAGATCCATCACATCCCAAAAAACATTGACAACTGGCAAGGACTAATGACTCCTGCAAACCTAAATACCCCAGTCAGAACTGCAATTAGCAGATACACCTGTCCAAGACTGCAGCCCAGGGACAACTGCATTACCATCTACAACCACCGGAGGGAGCCCAAAAGCAGAATTCACAACAGTCACCCACCAAAGCTCTCAGCGTGTGCAAGGAGGCCATTGATCAGAGATGCAGCACAGAGACCAGAGGTAGCCCTGAAGGAGCTACAGGGGTCACATGCAGAGACTGGAGTATCTGTCCTTATGACCATAATAAGCCATACTCTCCACAGAGGTGGTCTTTGTGGAAGAGTGGGTAGAAAAAAAGCCTTTACTGACACAAATTGTAAGGCTCGTTTTGACTCACCAAATGTATAGAGAGAGGTGCTGTGGTCAGATAAGACCAAAATTGACCTTTTTTGGCCACCAAGGTAAACACCATGTCTGGCAAGGAACCAACAGAGCTCATCCCCCCAAGAACACCATCCCCACATTGAAAAATAGGGAATTGGGAAAACTTGTAGAATAACCTCTGACAATAAATTGGATGCTGTACTGTTATGAACTGGTGGTTCAGACACACAATGGACCTGGTGGTTAAGAGCACACAAAGTGACCTGATAGTTACTAATAACATAGGACGAGCTCTGAGACGTGGGAGCTCTGCTGACCGCAATCCCTAATCCTATCACACCACACTAGAGGTAGCCGTGGAGCGCCCCTGACCAGACCTAGGCGCCTCGGGCACAGCCTGAGAAACTAGCTAGCCCTGAAGATAGAAAAATAAGCCTACCTTGCCTCAGAGAAATTCCCCAAAGGAAAAGGCAGCCCCCCACATATAATGACTGTGAGTAAAGATGAAAATACAAACACAGAGATGAAATAGATTTTAGCAAAGTGAGGCCCGACTTACTGAATAGACCGAGGATAGGAAAGATAGCTTTGCGGTCAACACAAAAACCTACAAACAACCACGCAGAGGGCGCAAAAAGACCCTCCGCACCGACTAACGGTACGGAGGTGCTTCCTCTGCGTCCCAGAGCTTCCAGCAAGCAAGACAAACCAAAATAGCAAGCTGGACAGAAAAAATAGCAAACCAAGAAACACAAGCAGAACTTAGCTTATGCAGTGCAGACAGGCCACAAGGACGATCCAGGAGAGAGCAAGACCAATACTGGAACATTGACTGGAGGCAAGGAACAAAGAACTAGGTGGAGTTAAATAGAGCAGCACCTAATGACTTAACCTCGTCACCTGAGGAAGGAAACTCAGAAGCCGCAGCCCCACTCACATCCACCAGAGGAAGCTCATAGATAGAACCAGCCGAAGTACCACTCATGACCACAGGAGGGAGCTTGACCACAGAATTCACAACAGTACCCCCCCCTTGAGGAGGGGTCACCGAACCCTTACCAGAGCCCCCAGGCCGACCAGGATGAGCCAAATGAAAGGCACGAACCAGATCGGCAGCATGAACATCAGAGGCAAAGACCCAGGAATTATCTTCCTGACCATAACCCTTCCACTTAACCAGGTACTGGAGTTTCCGTCTCGAAATACGAGAATCCAAAATCTTCTCCACTATATACTCCAACTCCCCCTCAACCAAAACCGGGGCAGGAGGATCAACGGATGGAACCACAGGTGCCACGTATCTCCGCAACAATGACCTATGGAATACATTATGGATGGAAAAAGAAACTGGAAGGGTCAAACGAAAAGACACAGGATTAAGAACCTCAGAAATCCTATACGGACCAATGAAACGAGGCTTAAACTTAGGAGAGGAAACTTTCATAGGAATATAACGAGACGACAACCAAACCAAATCCCCAACACGAAGTCGGGGACCCACACAGCGCCTGCGGTTAGCGAAACGTTGAGCCTTCTCCTGGGACAATGTCAAATTGTCCACTACATGAGTCCAAATCTGCTGCAACCTATCTACCACAGTATCCACACCAGGACAGTCCGAAGACTCAACCTGCCCTGAAGAGAAACGAGGATGGAAACCAGAATTGCAGAAAAACGGCGAAACCAAAGTAGCCGAGCTGGCCCGATTATTAAGGGCGAACTCAGCCAAAGGCAAAAAGGACACCCAATCATCCTGATCAGCAGAAACAAAACATCTCAGATATGTTTCCAAAGTCTGATTGGTTCGTTCAGTTTGGCCATTTGTCTGAGGATGGAAAGCCGAGGAAAAAGACAAATCAATGCCCATCCTAGCACAAAAGGCTCGCCAAAACCTCGAAACAAACTGGGAACCTCTGTCAGAAACGATGTTCTCCGGAATGCCATGTAAACGAACCACATGCTGGAAAAACAATGGCACCAAATCAGAGGAGGAAGGCAATTTAGACAAGGGTACCAAATGGACCATCTTAGAGAAGCGATCACAAACCACCCAAATGACCGACATCTTTTGAGAGACGGGGAGATCCGAAATAAAATCCATAGAGAATATGTGTCCAGGGCCTCTTCGGGACCGGCAAGGGCAAAAGCAACCCACTGGCACGAGAATAGCAGGGCTTAGCCCGAGCACAAATCCCACAGGACTGCACAAACGAACGCACATCCCGCGACATAGACGGCCACCAAAAGGATCTAGCCACCAAATCTCTGGTACCAAAGATTCCAGGATGACCAGCCAACACCGAACAATGAACCTCAGAGATAACTCTACTCGTCCATTTATCAGGGACAAACAGTTTCTCCGCTGGGCAACGGTCAGGTCTATTAGCCTGAAATTTTTGCAGCACCCGCCGCAAATCAGGGGAGATGGCAGACAAAATTACCCCCTCTTTGAGAATACCCGCCGGCTCAGGCAAACCCGGAGAGTCGGGCACAAAACTCCTAGACAGGGCATCCGCCTTCACATTCTTAGAGCCCGGAAGGTACGAAACCACAAAGTCAAAACGGGAGAAAAACAGCGACCAACGAGCCTGTCTAGGATTCAACCGTTTGGCAGACTCGAGATAAGTCAAGTTCTTGTGATCAGTCAAGACCACCACGCGATGCTTAGCTCCTTCAAGCCAATGACGCCACTCCTCGAATGCCCACTTCATGGCCAACAACTCTCGATTGCCAACATCATAATTACGCTCAGCAGGCAAAAACTTCCTGGAAAAGAAGGCACATGGTTTCATCACCGAACCATCAGAACTTCTTTGCGACAAAACAGCCCCTGCTCCAATCTCAGAAGCATCAACCTCGACCTGGAACGGGAGCGAAACATCTGGCTGGCTGTTGTGAATTCTGTGGCAGAGCTCCCTCCTGTGGTCACAAGTGGTACTTCGGCTGGTTCTCTCTGTGAGCTTCCGTTGGTGGAGGAAAGTGGTACTGCGGCTTCTGAGTTTCCTTCCTCAGGTGATGTGGTGAAGCCGTTAGGTGCTGCTCTATTTAACTCCACCTAGTGCTTTGATCCTGGCCTCCAGTCAATGTTCTAGTATTGGACCTGTTTCCTCCTGGATCGTTCCTGTGGCCTGCTGCTCTGCATAGCTAAGTTACTCTTTGCTATTTGTTTGCTGTTTTTTTCTGTCCAGCTTGTCAATTTGTTTTTTACTGCTTGCTGGAAGCTCTGGGACGCAGAGGGTGTACCTCCGTGCCGTTAGTTCGGTACGGAGGGTCTTTTTGCCCCCTTTGCGTGGTTTTTGTAGGGTTTTGTGTTGACCGCAAAGTTACCTTTCCTATCCTCGCTCTGTTCAGAAAGTTGGGCCTCACTTTGCTAAATCTATTTCATCTCTACGTTTGTCTTTTCATCTTAACTCACAGTCATTATATGTGGGGGCTGCCTTTTCCTTTGGGGTATTTCTCTGAGGCAAGGTAGGCTTATTTTCTATCTTCAGGCTAGCTAGTTTCTCAGGCCGTGCCGAGTTGCATAGGGAGCGTTAGGCGCAATCCACGGCTGCCTTTAGTGTGGTTGGAGAGGATTAGGGATTGCAGTCAACAGAGTTCCCACGTCTCAGAGCTCGTTCTTGTTTTTTGGGTTATTGCCAGGTCACTGTATGTGCGCTGACCTCTATGTCCATTGTGGTACTGAATTACCTTTCATAACAGTACTGGAGGCCGAAAGTACTAATGGTTCTCAATAGAGGGAAAAAAGAAGTTCTGAGACCATTTTTTTTTCTTTGCACTGTGTTTTGCCTTTTTTTTCCCCTAGACATTTGGGTTCAGGACACAGGTGTAGCAATGGACATTAAAGGTCTGTCTTCATGTGTGGATCAGCTCACGGCAAGAGTACAAAGTATTCAAGACTTTGTGGTTCAGAATTCTATGTTAGAACCGAGAATTCCTATTCCTGATTTGTTTTTTGGAGATAGAACTAAATTTCTGAGTTTCAAAAATAATTGTAAACTATTTCTGGCTTTGAAACCTCGCTCCTCTGGTGACCCAGTTCAACAAGTTAGGATCGTTATTTCTTTTTTGCGTGGCGACCCTCAGGACTGGGCATTTTCTCTTGCGTCAGGAGATCCTGCATTAAGAACAAGAAAAAAAAAGCTGACGCACTCTAATACCACAAACTGATATGAACAAGATGGGGGTGCGAACCAAAGTGGCTGAAGTAGTATAGGCACAAAAAAAGAAAAGAAAAAAGAAGCCACTAGAACATATTCGCACACCACCAGTAATACATATCAAAAAGGAACAACTTTATTGAAAGCATAATTAAAAACAGTTAAAATCAGTGCAAACAACAGCTGCCTCCACCCATATATAAAGCCTAGACATAACTGCAAATACTGCAGACCTGGCGCCAAACTGATGGAGAATTATACACAATATATATGTACTGGGATACAATGCACAAAGTCCGAACCTGCTACTGGGCAAGGGTACATCCACAGACAAGGAACGTCACAATGTAATAGAGATGATAAATAAATGGTCCTTAGTAACCCCGTTTAGCCAGGAGGTAGGCACACATTAAGGATCAAAGCATAATAAAGATGAAGCCACCCATATCACCTCTATAAAGAGGCAAAAGCCCCAAGCACTACCATGAAGAAAGATATCCCAGACAAGGCAAAGTACAGCCCAGACACCCAATAGTCACCTGAAATGGAGAGGGTTAAAAATAGCAACCAGGCAATGTCACAGGCCCGGGAGGCAGCTGAGCCCAACGCGTATCGCGGCAAGAAGAGGCCGCTTCGTCAGGGGAAATGCTTACCTTCACAAGTGTACTCCTTTTATAGTAACCTGCAGCTGTCACCAGACGCCGGCGTGTGCACCGCCACAGACCGGAAACCGGAAGACCGGTATATACAAGCGCAGAGCAGAACGCAGCTGCGCGATAGACCTAGTGAGCATGAAGTGGGCAGACGTCTCTGCCCAATTGGATCGAATGCGCACGCGCCGGCAAACGAGCCAGCGGTCCGCATTAGAAACCAAGGAGGAAGATGCGCACACCCCGGTAAAGTAGCCGGCGGTCCGCATTAACCTCCAAAGGGAAAGCGATGCCAGAGCAGGGGCAAGGGGCTGTCAGGGTCACAGTAGAGGGACACACAGATATTATATCGCAAAGACATAACTAGAACAGCGGACCAATTGCCTCCATCCAAGCACACAAAAACTAAAAAACTAAACAGAAACTAAGAATAATAACACACATAGATATTAACAAAAAAAAAAAAAAAAAAAAAAATAATAAATAAATAAATAATAAAACATAATAACTGACAACACACATACTCAGATAGGGCTAGCTATCCCAAAGTGGGGATTTAGCCGCTGATACAATGAATATCTTGACCGCTCTTGTCATGTCCGCTGTTTTAGGATGGAGCACCCACTGATTTATGAAGGCATGGGTCCAATTCCTCATCCTACAGTAATATATGATCCAGCATCCAGACCCCCTGATGGAAACGAAAAGCAACTCCAATAAAAAAAAAAAAAAAAATTTTTTATATAAACCCCCCAGAAAAAACAACAATTTAGCCCAGGAAGCCCGTAAATAGCAAGTCCTCATTTATCCCCTGAGGTGCTGTGGAATGAAGGGAATAAATCCACCTTGATTCAGTTTGTAGCAGTCTTTTGTGTAGAGAACCACCTCTGCCCGAGTTCCTGATATGTTCCAAACCAATTATCTTGATGTTAGCACAACTGCCCCTATGTTGTAGAAGAAAGTGAGAGGCGACCGTGCTGAGCGTCTTGCCCTTCCGTTTGTCCACTGCTGCCGTATTGATGGTAGAAAGATGACTTTGAATCCTGCGTCGTAGTTCTTGCGAAGTCTGGCCTACGTAGATGCAAGGACATGGACAAATCAAGGCATAGACAACATTGGTCGTTTTGCAGTTTATGTAGGCCTTCAATTTATGTTGTGTTTGATCAACCGGGTCACAAAAAACATCACGCGTAGGATGCATAAACTGGCAAATGCTACAGTCACCACACGGAAAGGACCCCCTGATAATTACCCCGCGATTTAATCTCTGTGTTGGCCTCCTATAGTGGCTCTGCGTGAGTATGTCCTTAAAGTTTGGTGCCCTCCTGGCCGTGATTAATGGCCGAGTACTGATGACTTGAGATGTTTGTGTGTCAGAAGTTAAAATTCTCCAATGATTGTTGAGAATCCTACTCACCTCAGACCAACGGGTATGATAGCCCGTAATAAATCGTATAAGGCCATCAGGTTTCCTTTTCCTAGCAACCAATAGTGAATCCTGCGACTGTTGATTAGCCCTCTGGAATGCACGAGATATACACTTCTTGGGATAATTCCTGTTCTTGAATCTGCTCGTAAGATCCTGAGCCTCTCTCCTAAAATCCACATCCCGAGTGCAATTACGCCTGGCTCTGAGAAATTGGCCATTCGGCACTCCATTCCTCATGTGCCCAGGGTGAAAACTCCGATAATCCAAAAGTCCATTAGCCGCAGTGGGCTTGCGGTAAAGACATGTTGAGAGTGTGCCATCTTGACACCCAATCTCCAAATCCAGAAAATTGACTGAAATGGAAGAAAATTGATAGGTCAAAAAAACATTGATGGAATTGTTATTAAGAATGTCCATAAATTGACATAGCTCCTCAGATGAACCTGACCAAATGAAAAAAACATCATCAATGAAGCGTGACCACTGTCGCACCCTATTCCTAAAGTAATCAGAAGCAAAAACAATAGTAGCCTCCCACCACCCTAAAAAAAGATTTGCGAACGAGGGGGCACATCGTGTCCCCATCGCCACACCAGATGTCTGTAAATAATATACCCTATCAAATAAGAAAAAATTGTGCCTTAACGCAAAATCAAGTAAATCAATAATGAAGGAATCATGTAATCTATCGGAGTTTACCTGTAGATCCAGAAAGAATAGAACCGCTTGCATGCCGTCGTCATGATCAATATTGGAATATAACGACTCAACGTCGCATGTGACCAAAAGGTCACCCGGATTCAGCCGAACCCCTTTGTGCATACTGATGAAGTGAGAAGAATCCCTGATATATGAAGGGAGTGTGGTGACCAAAGGCTGTAGAAAGAAGTCTATATAAGAACATGCCTTTTCACATAGACTCCCAATGCTGGAAACTATTGGGCGACCAGGAGGCTTGCTGGTGCATTTATGAACTTTGGGTAGCATATAAAAAGTCGGCGTACTAGGTTGATCTACCCAAATGAAATTCCGCTCATGTACATTTATGATACCCAGCTCAAAGGTTCTGTCCAGCAATGCTCTCAATTTGCTGGAATAGACCCCTGTCGGATCCGAAGGCAACCTACGATAAAAGCGCACATTCTCCAGCTGTCTACGAGCCTCCTCCACATACATCTGGTGGGGCCATAAAATGATGTTACCCCCCTTATCCGCCTCTCTGATTATAAAGTCCTGATTATCTCGAGATCCTGCATTAAGTAATATCGATGCATTTTTCCTGGCGCTCGGATTGCTGTACGATGAGCCTAATTCTGTGGATCAGGCAGAGAAGAATTTGCTGGCTCTGTGTCAGGGTCAGGATGAAATAGAGGTATATTGTCAGAAATTTAGAAAGTGGTCCGTACTCACTCAGTGCAATGAACGTGCGCTCGCAGCTATTTTCAGAAAAGGTCTCTCTGAAGCCCTTAAGGATGTCATGGTGGGATTTCCTATGCCTGCTGGTCTGAATGAGTCTATGTCTTTGGCCATTCAGATCGGTCGACGCTTGTGCGAGCGTAAATCTGTGCACCATTTGGCGGTATTACCTGAGCTTAAACCTGAGCCTATGCAGTGCGATAGAACTTTGACCAGAGTTGAACAGCAAGAACACAGACGTCTGAATGGGCTGTGTTTCTACTGTGCTGATTCCACTCATGCTATCTCTGATTGTCCTAAGCGCACTAAGCGGTTCGCTAGGTCTCCCACCATTGGTACGGTACAGTCAAAATTTCTTCTGTCTGTTACCTTGCTCTGCTCTTTGTCATCATATTCTGTCATGGCATTTGTGGACTCAGGCGCTGCTCTGAATTTGATGGACTTGGAGTATGCTAGGCGTTGTGGGTTTTTCTTGGAGCCCTTGCAGTGTCCTATTCCATTGAGAGGAATTGATGCTACGCCTTTGGCCAAGAATAAGCCTCAATACTGGACCCAGCTGACCATGTGCATGGCTCCTGCACATCAGGAGGTTATTCGCTTTCTGGTGTTGCATAATCTGCATGATGTGGTCGTGTTGGGGTTGCCATGGCTACAAGTCCATAATCCAGTATTAGATTGGAAATCCATGTCTGTGTCCAGCTGGGGTTGTCAGGGGGTACATGGTGATGTCCCATTTCTGACTATTTCGTCATCCACCCCTTCTGAGGTTCCTAAGTTCTTGTCTGATTACCGGGATTTATTTGATGAGCCCAAGTCCGATACCCTACCTCCGCATAGGGATTGTGATTGTGCTATCGATTTGATTCCTGGTAGTAAATTCCCAAAAGGTCGACTGTTTAATTTATCTGTGCCTGAGCATGCCGCTATGCGGAGTTATGTGAAGGAGTCTTTGGAGAAGGGGCATATTCGCCCGTCATCGTCGCCATTAGGAGCAGGGTTCTTTTTTGTAGCCAAGAAGGATGGTTCACTGAGACCTTGTATAGATTACCGCCTTCTAAATAAGATCACGGTTAAATTTCGGTACCCCTTGCCATTGTTATCTGATTTGTTTGCTCGGATTAAGGGGGCTAGTTGGTTCACCAAGATAGATCTTCGTGGTGCGTATAATCTTGTGCGTATTAAGCGAGGCGATGAGTGGAAAACTGCATTTAATACGCCCGAGGGCCATTTTGAGTATCTTGTAATGCCGTTCGGACTTGCCAATGCTCCATCAGTGTTTCAGTCCTTTATGCATGACATCTTCCGAGAGTACCTGGATAAATTCCTGATTGTGTACTTAGATGACATTTTGATCTTCTCGGATGATTGGGAGTCTCATGTGAAGCAGGTCAGAACGGTGTTTCAGGTCCTGCGCGCTAATTCTTTGTTTGTGAAGGGATCAAAGTGTCTCTTTGGTGTTCAGAAGGTTTCATTTTTGGGGTTCATTTTTTCCCCTTCTACTATTGAGATGGACCCTGTTATGGTCCAAGCCATCCATGATTGGACTCAGCCGACATCTCTGAAAAGTCTGCAAAAGTTCCTGGGCTTTGCTAATTTTTATCGTCGCTTCATCTGCAATTTTTCTAGTATTGCTAAACCATTGACCGATTTGACCAAGAAAGGTGCTGATGTGGTCAATTGGTCTTCTGCTGCGGTGGAAGCTTTTCAAGAGTTGAAGCGTCGTTATTCTTCTGCCCCTGTGTTGTGTCAACCAGATGTTTCGCTTCCGTTCCAGGTCGAGGTTGATGCTTCTGAGATTGGAGCAGGGGCTGTTTTGTCGCAGAGAAGTTCTGATTGCTCGGTGATGAAACCATGCGCCTTCTTTTCCAGGAAGTTTTCGCCTGCTGAGCGAAATTATGATGTGGGCAATCGAGAGTTGCTGGCCATGAAGTGGGCATTCGAGGAGTGGCGTCATTGGCTTGAAGGAGCTAAGCATTGCGTGGTGGTCTTGACTGATCATAAGAACTTGACTTATCTCGAGTCCGCCAAGCGGTTGAATCCTAGACAAGCTCGTTGGTCGTTGTTTTTTGCCCGTTTTGACTTTGTGATTTCATACCTTCCGGGCTCTAAAAATGTGAAGGCGGATGCTCTGTCTAGGAGTTTTGTGCCCGACTCTCCGGGTGTATCTGAGCCGGCGGGTATCCTCAAAGAGGGAGTAATTGTGTCTGCCATCTCCCCTGATTTGCGGTGGGTGCTGCAAAAATTTCAGGCTAATAAACCTGATCGTTGCCCAGCGGAGAAACTGTTTGTCCCTGATAGGTGGACGAATAAAGTTATCTCTGAGGTTCATTGTTCGGTATTGGCTGGTCATCCTGGAATCTTTGGTACCAGAGAGTTAGTGGCTATATCCTTTTGGTGGCCATCTCTGTCGCGGGATGTGCGTACTTTTGTGCAGTCCTGTGGGATTTGTGCTCGGGCTAAGCCCTGCTGTTCTCGTGCCAGTGGGTTGCTTTTGCCCTTGCCGGTCCCGAAGAGGCCTTGGACACATATCTCTATGGATTTTATTTCAGATCTTCCCGTCTCTCAAAAGATGTCAGTCATTTGCGTGGTCTGTGATCGCTTCTCTAAGATGGTCCATTTGGTACCCTTGTCTAAATTGCCTTCCTCCTCTGATTTGGTGCCATTGTTTTTCTAGCATGTGGTTTGTTTACATGGCATTCCAGAGAATATCGTTTCTGACAGAGGTTCCCAGTTTGTTTCGAGGTTTTGGCGAGCCTTTTGTGCTAGGATGGGCATTGACTTGTCTTTTTCCTCGGCTTTCCATCCTCAGACTAATGGCCAGACCGAACGAACCAATCAGACCTTGGAAACATATCTGAGATGCTTTGCTTCTGCTGATCAGGATGACTGGGTGTCCTTTTTGCCTTTGGCTGAGTTCGCCCTAAATAATCGGGCCAGCTCGGCTACCTTGGTTTCACCGTTTTTCTGCAACTCGGGGTTCCATCCTCGTTTCTCTTAAGGGCAGGTTGAGTCTTCGGACTGTCCTGGTGTAGATACTGTGGTGGACAGGTTGCAGCAGATTTGGACTCATGTAGTGGACAATTTGACTTTGTCCCAGGAGAAGGCTCATCGTTTCGCTAATCGCAGACGCTGTGTGGGTCCCCGACTTCGGGTTGGGGACTTGGTTTGGTTATCTTCTCGTCATATTCCTATGAAGGTTTCCTCTCCTAAGTTTAAACCTCGTTTTATTGGTCCGTATAGGATTTCTGAGGTTCTTAATCCTGTGTCTTTTCGTCTGACCCTTCCAGATTCTTTTTCCATACATAACGTATTCCATAGGTCATTGTTGCGGAGATACGTGGCACCTATGGTTCCATCTGTTGATCCTCCTGCCCCGGTTTTGGTGGAGGGGGAGTTGTAGTATATTGTGGAGAAGATTTTGGATTCTCGTGTTTCAAGGCGGAAACTCCAGTATCTGGTTAAGTGGAAGGGTTATGCTCAGGAAGATAATTCCTGGGTCTTTGCCTCTGATGTCCATGCTCCCGGTCTTGTTCGTGCCTTTCATATGGCTCATCCTGGTCGTCCTGGGAGCTCTGGTGAGGGTTCAGTGACCCCTCCTCAAGGGGGGGGTACTGTTGTGAATTCTGTGGCAGAGCTCCCTCCTGTGGTCACAAGTGGTACTTCGGCTGGTTCTCTCTGTGAGCTTCCGTTGGTGGAGGAAAGTGGTACTGCGGCTTCTGAGTTTCCTTCCTCAGGTGATGTGGTGAAGCCGTTAGGTGCTGCTCTATTTAACTCCACCTAGTGCTTTGATCCTGGCCTCCAGTCAATGTTCTAGTATTGGACCTGTTTCCTCCTGGATCGTTCCTGTGGCCTGCTGCTCTGCATAGCTATGTTACTCTTTGCTATTTGTTTGCTGTTTTTTTCTGTCCAGCTTGTCAATTTGTTTTTTACTGCTTGTTGGAAGCTCTGGGACGCAGAGGGTGTACCTCCGTGCCGTTAGTTCGGTACGGAGGGTCTTTTTGCCCCCTTTGCGTGGTTTTTGTAGGGTTTTGTGTTGACCGCAAAGTTACCTTTCCTATCCTCACTCTGTTCAGAAAGTTGGGCCTCGCTTTGCTAAATCTATTTCATCTCTACGTTTGTCTTTTCATCTTAACTCACAGTCATTATATGTGGGGGCTGCCTTTTCCTTTGGGGTATTTCTCTGAGGCAAGGTAGGCTTATTTTCTATCTTCAGGCTAGCTAGTTTCTCAGGCCGTGCCGAGTTGCATAGGGAGCGTTAGGCGCAATCCACGGCTGCCTTTAGTGTGGTTGGAGAGGATTAGGGATTGCAGTCAACAGAGTTCCCACGTCTCAGAGCTCGTTCTTGTTTTTTGGGTTATTGCCAGGTCACTGTATGTGCGCTGACCTCTATGTCCATTGTGGTACTGAATTACCTTTCATAACAGCTGGCACAACACAGGGGCAGAAGAAAAACGACGCTTCAACTCCTGAAAAGCCTCTACAGCAGCAGAAGACCAATTGACCACATCAGCACCCTTCTTAGTTAAATCAGTCAACGGTTTAGCAATACTAGAAAAATTATTGATGAAGCGACGATAAAAATTAGCAAAGTCCAGGAACTTTTGCAGACTCTTCAGCGATGTCGGCTGAGTCCAATCATAAATGGCCTGAACTTTAACAGGGTCCATCTCGATAGTAGAAGGGGAAAAAATGAAACCCAAAAATGAAACCTTCTGAACACCAAAGAGACACTTTGACCCCTTCACAAACAAAGAATTCGCACGCAGGACCTGGAACACCATTCTAACCTGCTTCACGTGAGACTCCCAATCATCCGAGAAGACCAAAATATCATCCAAGTATACAATCAGGAATTTATCCAGGTACTCTCGGAAGATGTCATGCATAAAGGACTGAAACACTGATGGAGCATTGGAAAGCCCGAATGGCATAACCAGGTACTCAAAATGGCCCTCGGGCGTATTAAATGCTGTTTTCCATTCATTGCCCTGTTTAATACGCACAAGATTATACGCACCACGAAGATCTATCTTGGTGAACCAACTAGCCCCCTTAATCCGAGCAAACAAATCAGACAGCAGCGGCAAGGGGTACTGAAATTTGACTGTGATTTTATTTAGAAGGCGGGAATCTATACAAGGTCTCAACGAACCATCCTTCTTGGCCACAAAAAAGAACCCTGCTCCCAAAGGCGACGACGATGGGCGAATATGACCCTTCTCCAAGGATTCCTTTACGTAACTTCGCATAGCGGCGTGCTCAGGCACAGACAAATTAAACAGTCGACACTTAGGAAACTTACTACCAGGAATCAAATCGATAGCGCAATCGCAATCCCTATGCGGAGGTAGGGCACTGGACTTGGGCTCATCAAATACATCCCGGTAATCCGACAAGAACTCTGGGACCTCAGAAGGGGTGGATGATGAAATAGACAGAACTGGAAAATCACCATGTACCCCCTGACAACCCCAGCTGGACACAGACATAGATTTCCAATCCAATACTGGGTTATGGACTTGTAACCATGGCAACCCCAACACGACCACATCATGCAGATTATGCAACACCAAAAAGCGAATATCCTCCTGATGCGCAGGAGCCATGCACATGGTCAGTTGGGTCCAGTACTGAGGCTTATTCTTGGCCAAAGGCGTAGCATCAATTCCTCTCAATGGAATAGGATACTGCAAGGGCTCCAAGAAAAACCCACAGCGCCTAGCAAAGTCCAAGTCCATCAAATTCAGGGCAGCGCCTGAATCCACAAATGCCATGACAGAATAGGATGACAAAGAGCAGATCAAAGTAACGGACAAAAGAAATTTCGACTGTACCGTACCAATGGTGGCAGACCTAGCGAACCGCTTAGTGCGCCTAGGACAATCGGAGATAGCATGAGTGGAATCACCACAATAAAAACACAGCCCATTCCGACGTCTGTGTTCTTGCCGTTCAGCTCTGGTCAAAGTCCTATGACATTGCATAGGCTCAGGTTTATGCTCAGATAATACCGCCAAATGGTGCACATTTTTACGCTCACGTAAGCGTCGATCGATCTAAATGGCCAAAGACATAGACTCATTCAGACCAGCAGGCATAGGAAATCCCACCATGACATCCTTAAGGGCTTCAGAGAGACCCTTTCTGAAAATTGCTGCCAGCGCACATTCATTCCATTGAGTGAGCACAGACCACTTCCTAAATTTCTCACAATATATCTCTACCTCATCCTGACCCTGACACAGAGCCAGCAAATTTTTCTCTGCCTGATCCACTGAATTAGGTTCATCATACAGCAATCCGAGCGCCAGAAAAAACGCTTCAATATCGCATAATGCAGGATCTCCTGGCGCAAGGGAAAATGCCCAGTCTTGAGGGTCGCCACGTAATAAAGAAATAATGATCTTAACTTGTTGAACTGGGTCACCAGAGGAGCGGGGTTTCAAAGCCAGAAACAGTTTACAATTATTTTTGAAATTCAGAAACTTAGCTCTATCTCCAGAAAATAAGTCAGGAATAGGAATTCTAGGTTCTAACATAGATTTCTGAACCACAATGTCTTGAATAGGGTTGAGCGAAACGGGTCGAACATTTTCAAAAGTCGCCGACTTTTGGCTAAGTCGGGGTTTCATGAAACCCGATCCGACCCCTGTGCGGGGTCGGCCATGCGGTACGCGACTTTCGCGCCAAAGTCGCGTTTCAATGACGCGAAAAGCGCCATTTCTCAGCCAATGAAGGTAAACGCAGAGTGTGGGCAGCGTGATGACATAGGTCCTGGTCCCCACCATCTTAGAGAAGGGCATTGCAGTGATTGGCTTGCTGTCTGCGACGTCACAGGGGCTATAAAGAGGCGTTCCCGCCGACCGCCATCTTACTGCTGCTGATCTGAGCTTAGGGAGAGGTTGCTGCCGCTTTGTCAGAAGCAGGGATAGCGTTAGGCAGGGTCCATTAACCACAAAACCGCTTGTGCTGCAGCGATTTGCACTGTCCAACACCACCCTCGGTGTGCAGGGACAGTGGAAGTTTTTTTTTTTTTTTTTTTTTCCCCTCAGCGCTGTAGCTCATTGGGCTGCCCTAGAAGGCTCCCTGATAGCTGCATTGCTGTGTGTACGCCGCTGTGCAAACCAACTGCTTTTTTCAAAGCACAAATCCTCTTGTTCCTTCCTTTCTGCACAGCTATCTTTTTTGTTTGTCCACACTTTTTATTTCATTTGTGCATCAGTCCACTCCTTATTGCTGCCTGCCATACCTGGCTGAGATTACTGCAGGCAGGGAGATAGTAGCTGCCTGCCATACCTGGCTGAGATTACTGCAGGCAGGGAGATAGTAATTGTAGGACATTCCCTGTTTTTTTTTTTTTTTTTTTTTTGGTGGGAGATTAAGATTGGCAATTTGGCATTTCTGCTAGAGTGCCATCCCTGTGTGTGCCATCTCTCTCACATAGTGGGCCATAGAAAGCCTTTTCATTTTTCTGTATTTTTTTTTGTGGGGTGTATAAATTCTCCCTGATAAAAATACAGTGGGAGATTAATATTGGCCTTTGGGCTTGTGTGCCAGTCCTGAGTGTGCCATCTCTCTCACAAATAGTGGGCCATAGAAAGCCTATTTTTTTTTTTTTTGGGTTTTATAAATTCTCCCTGAAAAAAAGGGAGATTAATATTGGCCTCTGGGCTTGTGTGCCAGTCCTGAGCGTGCCATCTGTGCCAGCCCTGAGCGTGCCATCTCTCTCACAAATAGTGGGCCATAGAAAGCCTATTTAATTTTTTTTTTGGTTTTATAAATTTTCGCTGAAAAAAGGGAGATTAATATTGGCCTCTGGGCTTGTGTGCCAGTTGTGAGCGTGCCATCTGTGCCAGTCCTGAGCGTGCCATCTCTCTCACAAATAGTGGGCCATAGAAAGCCTATTTAATTTTTTTTTTGGTTTTATAAATTTTCCCTGAAAAAAGGGAGATTAATATTGGCCTCTGGGCTTGTGTGCCAGTTGTGAGCGTGCCATCTGTGCCAGTCCTGAGCGTGCCATCTCTCTCACAAATAGTGGGCCATAGAAAGCCTATTTAAATATTTTTTTGGTTTTATAAATTCTCCCAGAAAAAAAGGGAGATTAATATTGGCCTCTGGGCTTCTGTGCCAGTCCTGAGCGTGCCATCTGTGCCAGTCCTGAGCGTCCCATCTCTCTCACAAATAGTGGGCCATAGAAAGCCTATTTTTTTTTTTTTTTGGGTTTTAGAAATTCTCCCTGGAAAAAAAAAGGGAGATTAATATTGCCCTTTGGGCTTGTGTGCCAGTACTAAGCGTTCCATCTCTCTCTCTCTCTCAGTCAGTGGGCCATAGAACGCCTATTTTTGGTTTTATTTGTTTTCTAAATTCTCCCTGAAAAAATCATTTTATTTTATTTGGTTTCTAAATTCTTCCTGATAAAATCATATTTTTTTTATTATTTTTTTTTCTAAAGTCTCCCTGAAAAAAAAAAAAAAAAAAAAAAAACAGTGGGAGATTAATATTGGCCTCTGGGCTTGTGTGCCAGTTGTGAGCGTGCCATCTGTGCCAGTCCTGAGCGTGCCATCTCTCTCACAAATAGTGGGCCATAGAAAGCCTATTTAAATATTTTTTTGGTTTTATAAATTCTCCCAGAAAAAAAGGGAGATTAATATTGGCCTCTGGGCTTCTGTGCCAGTCCTGAGCGTGCCATCTGTGCCAGTCCTGAGCGTCCCATCTCTCTCACAAATAGTGGGCCATAGAAAGCCTATTTTTTTTTTTTTTTGGGTTTTAGAAATTCTCCCTGGAAAAAAAAAGGGAGATTAATATTGCCCTTTGGGCTTGTGTGCCAGTACTAAGCGTTCCATCTCTCTCTCTCTCTCAGTCAGTGGGCCATAGAACGCCTATTTTTGGTTTTATTTGTTTTCTAAATTCTCCCTGAAAAAATCATTTTATTTTATTTGGTTTCTAAATTCTTCCTGATAAAATCATATTTTTTTTATTATTTTTTTTCTAAAGTCTCCCTGAAAAAAAAAAAAAAAAACAACCAAAAAAAACAGTGGGAGATTAATATTGGCCTTTCTGCTTGTGTGCCAGTCTTGACTCCTGGGTGTGCCATCTCTCTCTCTCTCTCTCTCTCTCTCTCTCCAATTGTGGTCCATAGAAAGCCTATATTTTTTTTCCTTGATTTGGGTTCCAAAATCTACCAGAGAAAATAACTACATCAATCATTGGTAGAAAAATATTGGCCTCTGGGCTTGTGTGCCACTCCTGACTCCTGTGTGCGTCATCTCTCAGTCAGTGGGCCATAGAACGCCTATTTTTGTTTTTATTTGTTTTATAAATTCTCCCTGAAAAAATCATTTTATTTTATTTGGTTTCTAAATTCTTCCTGATAAAATCATATTTTTTTTATTATTTTTTTTTCTAAAGTCTCCCTGAAAAAAAAAAAAAAAAAACAACCAAAAAAAACAGTGGGAGATTAATATTGGCCTTTCTGCTTGTGTGCCAGTCTTGACTCCTGGGTGTGCCATCTCTCTCTCTCTCTCTCTCTCTCTCTCTCTCCAATTGTGGTCCATAGAAAGCCTATATTTTTTTTCCTTGATTTGGGTTCTAAAATCTACCAGAGAAAATAACTACATCAATCATTGGTAGAAAAATATTGGCCTCTGGGCTTGTGTGCCACTCCTGACCCCTGTGTGTGTCATCTCTCAGTCAGTGGGCCATAGAACGCCTATTTTTGTTTTTATTTGTTTTATAAATTCTCCCTGAAAAAATCATTTTATTTTATTTGGTTTCTAAATTCTTCCTGATAAAATCATATTTTTTTTATTATTTTTTTTTCTAAAGTCTCCCTGAAAAAAAAAAAAAAAAAACAAACAAAAAAAACAGTGGGAGATTAATATTGGCCTTTCTGCTTGTGTGCCAGTCTTGACTCCTGGGTGTGCCATCTCTCTCTCTCTCTCTCTCTCTCTCTCTCTCTCCAATTGTGGTCCATAGAAAGCCTATATTTTTTTTCCTTGATTTGGGTTCCAAAATCTACCAGAGAAAATAACTACATCAATCATTGGTAGAAAAATATTGGCCTCTGGGCTTGTGTGCCACTCCTGACTCCTGTGTGCGTCATCTCTCAGTCAGTGGGCCATAGAACGCCTATTTTTGTTTTTATTTTTTTTATAAATTCTCCCTGAAAAAATCATTTTATTTTATTTGGTTTCTAAATTCTTCCTGATAAAATCATATTTTTTTTATTATTTTTTTTTCTAAAGTCTCCCTGAAAAAAAAAAAAAAAAACAAACAAAAAAAACAGTGGGAGATTAATATTGGCCTTTCTGCTTGTGTGCCAGTCTTGACTCCTGGGTGTGCCATCTCTCTCTCTCTCTCTCTCTCTCTCTCCAATTGTGGTCCATAGAAAGCCTATATTTTTTTTCCTTGATTTGGGTTCCAAAATCTACCAGAGAAAATAACTACATCAATCATTGGTAGAAAAATATTGGCCTCTGGGCTTGTGTGCCACTCCTGACTCCTGTGTGCGTCATCTCTCAGTCAGTGGGCCATAGAACGCCTATTTTTGTTTTTATTTGTTTTATAAATTCTCCCTGAAAAAATCATTTTATTTTATTTGGTTTCTAAATTCTTCCTGATAAAATCATATTTTTTTTATTATTTTTTTTTCTAAAGTCTCCCTGAAAAAAAAAAAAAAAAAACAAACAAAAAAACCAGTGGGAGATTAATATTGGCCTTTCTGCTTGTGTGCCAGTCTTGACTCCTGGGTGTGCCCTCTCTCTCTCTCTCTCTCTCTCTCTCCAATTGTGGTCCATAGAAAGCCTATATTTTTTTTCCTTGATTTGGGTTCCAAAATCTACCAGAGAAAATAACTACATCAATCATTGGTAGAAAAATATTGGCCTCTGGGCTTGTGTGCCACTCCTGACTCCTGTGTGCGTCATCTCTCAGTCAGTGGGCCATAGAACGCCTATTTTTGTTTTTATTTGTTTTATAAATTCTCCCTGAAAAAATCATTTTATTTTATTTGGTTTCTAAATTCTTCCTGATAAAATCATATTTTTTTTATTATTTTTTTTTCTAAAGTCTCCCTGAAAAAAAAAAAAAAAACAAACCCCCCAAAAAAATGGGAGATTAATATTGGCCTTTCTGCTTGTGTGCCAGTCTTGACTCCTGGGTGTGCCATCTCTCTCTCTCTCTCTCTCTCTCTCTCTCTCCAATTGTGGTCCATAGAAAGCCTATATTTTTTTTCCTTGATTTGGGTTCCAAAATCTACCAGAGAAAATAACTCCATCAATCATTGGTAGAAAAATATTGGCCTCTGGGCTTGTGTGCCACTCCTGATTCCTGTGTGCGTCATCTCTCACTCAGTGGCCCATAGAAAGCATATAGTTTGTTACATTTGTTTTCTAAATTCTCCCTGCAAAAATCTATTTTTTTTTTTTTGGGGGGTTTCTAAAGTGTTCCTGAAAAAAATAAAAATAAAAAAAAAATAATAGTGTGACATTAATATTAACATTTGTGCTTCAGTAACAGTCCTGCGTGTGGGGCATCTCTCTAATTTGCAGCCACCAAAAAAAGAGTGTGTAACATTGGGCCTGATTTTCGCTGTGGTCTCACCAACCTGTAAAGGGGTAGCTAAATCATACTGAAGTTATAGCTCACCGTGTAAGTTGTGTGACTGCAACAAATAACGTTAGTTTGGTTACGTTTTTAAAACAATGAGGAAGTCTAGTGGAAGAGGTCGTGGCCGGGGGCGTTCATTGTCAGCTGGTAATGAGGGTAGTGGTAGTGGTGGAGCATCAGGTGGTCGTGGGGAAAAAAATATTGCACCTAAGTCTGGAGCTGTGGAGCCAGGTTCGTCGTCTGGCTACACAAGGCCTCGAATGCTCCCTTTTCTGGGATTAGGAAAACCGCTTTTAAAGCCGGAGCAGCAAGAGCAAGTTTTGGCTTATCTTGCTGACTCAGCCTCTAGCTCTTTTGCCTCCTCTCGTGAAACTGGTAAAAGTAAAAGCAGCGCGTCGTTAGTGGATGTTCACGGTCAGGGACAAGTCACTTCCTTGTCCTCTTCAGCAAAAACAACAACAGAGAAGAATGCAGCAGGCGACACAACGGGTTACTCCATGGAGCTCTTTACACATACCGTCCCTGGCTTAGAAAGTGAAGCAGTTAACAGTCCATGCCCATTACAAATTGAATCTGACATGGAGTGCACTGACGCACAGCCACAGCCAGACTACTATGCTGGTCCTTTGACTCAGACCACAACATTGCCCTCGCAGGGTGCTGATCAAGAATCAGACCCTGATGAGACTATGTTGCCCCATCACGAACGCTATACCACCGAACGACACGGTGACACAGACGAAGTTGCGCAGGAGGTACAAGAAGAGTTATTAGATGACCCAGTTCTTGACCCCGATTGGCAGCTATTGGGGGAACAGGGTGCAGGCGGCAGCAGTTCTGAAGCAGAGGAGGAGGAGGGGCCGCAGCAGGCATCAACATCGCCACAGATTCCATCTGCCGGGCCCGTATCTTGCCCAAAACGCGTGGCAAAGCCAAAACCTGGTGGAGGACAGCGTGGCCATCCGGTTAAAGCTCAGTCTGCAATGCCTGAAAAGGTATCCGATGCTAGAAAGAGTGCAGTCTGGCATTTTTTTAAACAACATCCAATTGATCAGCGCAAAGTCATCTGTCAAAAATGTTCTACTTCCTTAAGCAGAGGTCAGAATCTGAAAAGTCTCAATACTAGTTGCATGCATAGACATTTAACCACCATGCATTTGAAAGCTTGGACTAACTACCAAACGTCCCTTAAGGTTGTTGCACCCTCGGCCAATGAAGCTAGTCATCAACGCAACATCCCTTCCGGCAGTGTAGGACCACCATTTAGCGCACCACCTGCTGTATCTGTGCAGGTATCTTTGCCAGGCCAAAGCAGTCAGGGTCAGGGAATCACCAGTTTCGTAGTAGGAAACACTGCATCTAGGGCACCGGCGGCAACAATACCATCTCCCACCGTCTCTCAGTCTGCCATGTCCACCGGCACCCCCGCTAGTTCCACGATCTCCAGCTCTCCAGTCCAGCTCACCCTACATGAGACTATGGTTAGAAAAAGGAAATACTTAGCCTCGCATCCGCGTACACAGGGTTTGAACGCCCACATAGCTAGACTAATCTCGTTAGAGATGATGCCCTACCGGTTAGTTGAAAGCGAAGCTTTCAAAGACCTGATGGACTACGCTGTACCACGCTACGAGCTACCCAGTCGACACTTTTTTTCCAGAAAAGCCATCCCAGCCCTCCACCAGCATGTTAAAGAGCGCATCGTCCATGCACTCAGGCAATCTGTGAGCACAAAGGTGCACCTGACAACAGATGCATGGACCAGTAGGCATGGCCAGGGACGTTACGTGTCCATCACGGCACACTGGGTAAATGTGGTGGATTCAGGGTCCACAGGGGACAGCAAGTTTGGGACAGTTCTGCCTAGCCCACGGTCTAGTAAACAGTTGTCTGTAGCCGTTCACACCCCCTCCTCCTCCTCCTCCTCCTCGTCCTCCTGCAGAAGCAAGAGCTCGTCCACAGACCGCAGTCGCACAAACACTCCATCCGCACCTGCCACTGTTGCACACCAGGTCTCCCATTATGGGGCAGCTACTGGCATACGTCAGCAGGCTGTATTGGCTATGAAGTGTTTGGGCGACAATAGACACACCGCGGAAGTTCTGTCCGAGTTCTTGCAGCAAGAAACGCAGTCGTGGCTGGGCACTGTAGATCTTGAGGCAGGCAAGGTAGTGAGTGATAACGGAAGGAATTTCATGGCTGCCATCTCCCTTTCCCAACTGAAACACATTCCTTGCCTGGCTCACACCTTAAACCTGGTGGTGCAGTGCTTCCTGAAAAGTTATCCGGGGTTATCCGACCTGCTCCTCAAAGTGCGTGGACTTTGCGCACATATCCGCCGTTCGCCTGTACACTCCAGCCGTATGCAGACCTATCAGCGTTCTTTGAACCTTCCCCAGCATCGCCTAATCATAGACGTTGCAACAAGGTGGAACTCAACACTGCACATGCTTCAGAGACTGTGCGAACAGAGGCGGGCTGTTATGTTTTTGTGGGAGGATACACATACACGGGCAGGCAGTAGGATGGCAGACATGGAGTTGTCAGGTGTGCAGTGGTCGAAGATTCAAGACATGTGTCAAGTCCTTCAGTGTTTTGAGGAATGCACACGGCTGGTTAGTGCAGACAACGCCATAATAAGCATGAGCATCCCCCTAATGCGTCTGCTGATGCAAAGTTTGACGCACATAAAGGATCAGGCGTCTGCACCAGAGGAAGAGGAAAGCCTTGATGACAGTCAGCGATTGTCTGGTCAGGGCAGTGTACATGACGAGGTACCGGGCGAAGAGGAGGTGGAGGATGAGGAGGATGATGGGGATGAGTATATTTTTAATGAGGAAGCTTTCCCGGGGGCACGGGAAATTGGTGGCGTGGCAAGGCCGGGTTCTGGTTTTTTGAGGGACACAAGTGACGTAGATTTGCCTGCAACTGTCCCTCAACCAAGCACAACCGCAGATTTGACAACGGGAACTTTGGCCCACATGGCGGATTATGCCTTGCGTATCCTCAAAAGGGACACACGCATTACAAAAATGATGAACGATGACGATTACTGGTTGGCCTGCCTCCTTGATCCTCGCTATAAAGGCAAATTGCAAAATATTATGCCACATGAGAACTTGGAACTAATATTAGCAACAAAACAATCAACTCTTGTTGACCGTTTGCTTCTGGCATTCCCTGCACACAGCGCCCGTGATCGTTCTCACACGAGCTCCAGGGGCCAGCAGACCAGAGGTGTTAGAGGGGCAGAAATCAGAAGTGGCGTTGGCCAGAGGGGTTTTCTGACCAGGTTGTGGAGTGATTTTTCTATGACCGCAGACAGGACAGGTACTGCAGCATCAATTCAAAGTGACAGGAGACAACATTTGTCCAGTATGGTTACAAACTATTTTTCATCCCTTATCGACGTTCTCCCTCAACCGTCATTCCCATTTGATTACTGGGCATCCAAATTAGACACCTGGCCAGAATTGGCAGAATATGCATTGCAGGAGCTTGCTTGCCCGGCAGCTAGTGTCCTATCAGAAAGAGTATTCAGTGCTGCAGGTTCAATACTAACAGAAAAAAGGACTCGTCTGGCTACCCAAAATGTAGATGATCTAACCTTCATTAAAATGAACCACAACTGGATTTCAAAATCTTTTGCCCCACCCTGCCCGGCTGACACCTAGCTTTCCTATGAAAAGGTCTTGCCTGTGGACTATTCTGAATGACTTTTCCAATCTCGTAATTTTCTTCACCTGATTGTCCAGCATACGACATGTTTCCACCTCACGAAATGGCCAAACTCCCCACACGGGGCCGTGCTATCGCCACTTTGCGCTTGGACCCTTGAGAGTGCTGTTTGTCTGAAGAGGTGGGTGTGGCCGCTTTTGGTCGACGGCACTGCCACTGGGTCCCTCATAGTACAATAAAGTGTCTCTGGCGGTGGTGGTGCGCACCCAACGTCAGACACACCGTTGTAATATGAGGGGCCCTGTGCCTGTACCGCCGGCCACAAGACAGTTCCCCCCCCCAGCTCAAACAGTGCTCTACCACTAGCAAAATTATCTCTCACAGCTTCACCAATGTGTAGTCTAGGCGCTGACATCCTTCAATGCCTGGCACTGACAATACCATTGTTTTGACATTTTTGTTATGTTAGGCCTTCGAAGCCTGTCTGCGGTCCCTTCTTTCTACAACTACTACACTGACCAGGCCACTGCTGGCCGTGTTACCCTGGAACCAATTTAAAAGTGCCTACAGTCAGCCCAATTTTGTTATGTTAGGCCTTCGAAGACTGTCTGCCGTCACTCCTTCCACTAGACTTCCACTGACCATACACTGCTGCCCATGTACCCCTGGAACCAATTTAAAGTGCCTACAGCCAGCCCAATTTTGTTATGTTAGGCCTTCGAAGCCTGTCTGCGGTCACTCCTTCCACTAGACTTCCACTGACCAGACCACTGCTGCCCGTGTACCCCTGGAACCAATTTAAAAGTGCCTACAGCCAGCCCAAGTTTGTTATGTTAGGCCTTGGAAGCCTGTCTGCGGTCACTCCTTCCACTAGACTTCCACTGACCAGACCACTGCTGCCCGTGTACCCCTGGAACCAATTTAAAAGTGCCTACAGCCAGCCCAAGTTTGTTATGTTAGGCCTTCGAAGCCTGTCTGCGGTCACTCCTTCCACTAGACTTCCACAGACCAGACCACTGCTGCCCGTGTACCCCTGGAACCAATTTAAAAGTGCCTACAGCCAGCCCAAGTTTGTTATGTTAGGCCTTGGAAGCCTGTCTGCGGTCACTCCTTCCACTAGACTTCCACTGACCAGACCACTGCTGCCCGTGTACCCCTGGAACCAATTTAAAAGTGCCTACAGCCAGCCCAAGTTTGTTATGTTAGGCCTTCGAAGCCTGTCTGCGGTCACTCCTTCCACTAGACTTCCACAGACCAGACCACTGCTGCCCGTGTACCCCTGGAACCAATTTAAAAGTGCCTACAGCCAGCCCAAGTTTGTTATGTTAGGCCTTGGAAGCCTGTCTGCGGTCACTCCTTCCACTAGACTTCCACTGACCAGACCACTGCTGCCCGTGTACCCCTGGAACCAATTTAAAAGTGCCTACAGCCAGCCCAAGTTTGTTATGTTAGGCCTTCGAAGCCTGTCTGCGGTCACTC
Organism: Ranitomeya imitator; assembly: GCF_032444005.1. NCBI lineage: Eukaryota > Metazoa > Chordata > Amphibia > Anura > Dendrobatidae > Ranitomeya > Ranitomeya imitator. The sequence goes on from NC_091286.1 coordinate 201,033,036, forward strand.
CTTCCACTAGACTTCCACAGACCAGACCACTGCTGCCCGTGTACCCCTGGAACCAATTTAAAAGTGCCTACAGCCAGCCCAAGTTTGTTATGTTAGGCCTTGGAAGCCTGTCTGCGGTCACTCCTTCCACTAGACTTCCACTGACCAGACCACTGCTGCCCGTGTACCCCTGGAACCAATTTAAAAGTGCCTACAGCCAGCCCAAGTTTGTTATGTTAGGCCTTGGAAGCCTGTCTGCGGTCACTCCTTCCACTAGACTTCCACTGACCAGACCACTGCTGCCCGTGTACCCCTGGAACCAATTTAAAAGTGCCTACAGCCAGCCCAAGTTTGTTATGTTAGGCCTTGGAAGCCTGTCTGCGGTCACTCCTTCCACTAGACTTCCACAGACCAGACCACTGCTGCCCGTGTACCCCTGGAACCAATTTAAAAGTGCCTACAGCCAGCCCAAGTTTGTTATGTTAGGCCTTGGAAGCCTGTCTGCGGTCACTCCTTCCACTAGACTTCCACTGACCAGACCACTGCTGCCCGTGTACCCCTGGAACCAATTTAAAAGTGCCTACAGCCAGCCCAAGTTTGTTATGTTAGGCCTTGGAAGCCTGTCTGCGGTCACTCCTTCCACTAGACTTCCACTGACCATACACTGCTGCCCATGTACCCCTGGAACAAATTTAAAAGTGCCTACAGCCAGCCCAAGTTTGTTATGTTAGGCCTTCGAAGCCTGTCTGCGTCCCGTTCTTTCAACTACAACTACACTGACCAGGCCACTGATGGCCGTGTTCCCTTGGAACCAATTTTAACTTGCCTACAGCCAGCCCTATGTTATTATGTTAGGCCTTCGAAGCCTGTCTGCGTCCCGTTCTTTCAACTACAACTACACTGACCAGGCCACTGATGGCCGTGTTCCCCTGGAACCAATTTTAACTTGCCTACAGCCAGCCCAATGTTAGGCCTTTGATGCCTGTCTGCCGTCACTCCTTCCACTAGGCCTCCACTGACCTGTCTATTGCTGCCCTTGTACCCCTTGAACCAACATCATTAAATATAAAAAAAATTAATTTGATTATAAAAAATAAGATCGTGTTGAGATCTCAAATGCAGACATTTTAACAATCAAAACAAACACACAACAAATATCTGGAACTGTACTACAAAGGTCCAACAGCTACAATTTCTTTCTCCTGCAAGAAGTTAACTGAAAGTTTTTTGGAGTTGTTAACACAGATATGGCATCCACCGAGTGTTGTCCTGTCGCGTCTCCTTTAAATTATTTCCAATAAGATGTTAAACTATTAATTTAATAAAATCAATAATTAAAAAAATAATTGAGTAAGTCAAAAGCACATTGCAAATAAACATTAATTACAAATCAAGAAGCATGGCGCGTCCGAGGGTGAGTAGATACCGAATAAGAATATAATCACCCTCGGACGCGCAATGCTTATTTACAACAGCCTTCCTTCCTAAGAATCAGCCCTTCCGTGGTGTAGAGAGAGGTTGTGTTACACTCCAAGGTGTTCCCCAGGTTGCCTTTCCTGAGCTTCGATCTTCCGGCTCTCGTTTAGTAGCTGTTGGAAACTACGCTGCATTAGGCCTACTAATTGTGTATGGGTGAAACAGTGGCGCATCTGCGGTCCCTCCTTCCACTAGGCCTCCACTGACCTGTCTACTGCGGCCCGTGTACCCGTTGAACCAACCTAATAAAATATTTAAAAAATTAATTTGATTATAAAAAATAAGATCGTGTTGAGATCTCAAATGCAGACATTTTAACAATCAAAACAAACACACAACAAATATCTGGAACTGTACTACAAAGGTCCAACAGCTACAATTTCTTTCTCCTGCAAGAAGTTAACTGAAAGTTTTTTGGAGTTGTTAACACAGATATGGCATCCACCGAGTGTTGTCCTGTCGCGTCTCCTTTAAATTATTTCCAATAAGATGTTAAACTATTAATTTAATAAAATCAATAATTAAAAAAATAATTGAGTAAGTCAAAAGCACATTGCAAATAAACATTAATTACAAATCAAGAAGCATGGCGCGTCCGAGGGTGAGTAGATACCGAATAAGAATATAATCACCCTCGGACGCGCAATGCATATTTACAACAGCCTTCCTTCCTAAGAATCAGCCCTTCCGTGGTGTAGAGAGAGGTTGTGTTACACTCCAAGGTGTTCCCCAGGTTGCCTTTCCTGAGCTTCGATCTTCCGGCTCTCGTTTAGTAGCTGTTGGAAACTACGCTGCATTAGGCCTACTAATTGTGTATGGGTGAAACAGTGGCGCATCTGCGGTCCCTCCTTCCACTAGGCCTCCACTGACCTGTCTACTGCGGCCCGTGTACCCGTTGAACCAACCTAATAAAATATTTAAAAAATTAATTTGATTATAAAAAATAAGATCGTGTTGAGATCTCAAATGCAGACATTTTAACAATCAAAACAAACACACAACAAATATCTGGAACTGTACTACAAAGGTCCAACAGCTACAATTTCTTTCTCCTGCAAGAAGTTAACTGAAAGTTTTTTGGAGTTGTTAACACAGATATGGCATCCACCGAGTGTTGTCCTGTCGCGTCTCCTTTAAATTATTTCCAATAAGATGTTAAACTATTAATTTAATAAAATCAATAATTAAAAAAATAATTGAGTAAGTCAAAAGCACATTGCAAATAAACATTAATTACAAATCAAGAAGCATGGCGCGTCCGAGGGTGAGTAGATACCGAATAAGAATATAATCACCCTCGGACGCACAATGCTTATTTACAACAGCCTTCCTTCCTAAGAATCAGCCCTTTCGTGGTGTAGAGAGAGGTTGTGTTACACTCCAAGGTGTTCCCCGGGTTGCCTTTCATGAGCTTCGATCTTCCGGCTCTCGTTTAGTAGTTGGTGGAAACTACGCTGCATTAGGCCTACAAATTTGGTATGGGGTGTAGAGACAGGTTGTGTTACACTCCAAGGTTTTCGCCAGGTTGCCTTTCCTGAGCTTCGATCTTCATGCTCTCGTTTAGTAGGTGTCGGAAAGTAGGCTGCATTAGGCCTACAAATTGGGTATGGGGTGGAGAGAGATGGTGTGTTACACTCCAAGGTGTTCCCCAGGTTTCCTTGCCATTGCTTCGGTCTTCCGACTCTCGTTTAGTAGTTGTAGAAAAGTACACAGCATTAGGCCTACAAAATGGGTATGGGGTGGAGAGAGATGGTGTGTTACACTCCAAGGTGTTCCCCAGGTTGCCTTTCCTGAGCTTCGATCTTCATGCTCTCGTTTAGTAGGTGTCGGAAAGTAGGCTGCATTAGGCCTACAAATTGGGTATGGGGTGGAGAGAGATGGTGTGTTACACTCCAAGGTGTTCCCCAGGTTTCCTTGCCATTGCTTCGGTCTTCCGACTCTCGTTTAGTAGTTGTAGAAAAGTACACAGCATTAGGCCTACAAAATGGGTATGGGGTGGAGAGAGATGGTGTGTTACACTCCAAGGTGTTCCCCAGGTTGCCTTTCCTGAGCTTCGATCTTCATGCTCTCGTTTAGTAGGTGTCGGAAAGTAGGCTGCATTAGGCCTAAAAAATGGGGAATGGGGTGGAGAGAGATGGTGTGTTACACTCCAAAGTGTTCCCCAGGTTTCCTTGCCATTGCTTCGGTCTTCCGACTCTCGTTTAGTAGTTGTAGAAAAGTACACTGCATTAGGCCTAAAAAATGGGTATGGGGTGGAGAGAGATGGTGTGTTACACTCCAAGGTGTTCCCCAGGTTGCCTTTCCTGAGCTTCGATCTTCATGCTCTCGTTTAGTAGGTGTCGGAAAGTAGGCTGCATTAGGCCTACAAATTGGGTATGGGGTGGAGAGAGATGGTGTGTTACACTCCAAGGTGTTCCCCAGGTTTCCTTGCCATTGCTTCGGTCTTCCGACTCTCGTTTAGTAGTTGTAGAAAAGTACACAGCATTAGGCCTACAAAATGGGTATGGGGTGGAGAGAGATGGTGTGTTACACTCCAAGGTGTTCCCCAGGTTGCCTTTCCTGAGCTTCTATCTTCAGGCTCTCATTAAATTGTGGTTAAATGGAACAACTGCATTTGGCGTACTAGTTGGTTTGGGGCCTACTATCGGTGTCTGCCACTCCTTGCTGTTCTCCTGGTTTCCTGTCCTGAAATACCATTTTCAGCCTCTCGTTAAGTAGTTGTTAATGTTAGACTGCATTTGGCCTACTAGTTGGGTTGGGGCCTACTATCGGTGTCTGCCACTCCTTGCTGTTCTCCTCCACTGAACAAAGCTGTGCCGCCTGTTTACTACGGTTGCCAATTTTGAACTGCATTTCGACTACTTACTGATTTGGCCCTACTCTCTGTGTCAGCCTCTCATTCCAGTTGTCCTCCACTGCAATGCCCCCTGGTTATTCCTGTGTTACCAATTTTGAACTGCATTTAGCCCACTTTCTTCTTTGGGCCTATATCTGTGTTTCCACTTCATCGTGCCCATTGCCCAGCCAGTGATAGATGAGTCTGCTGGTACATTGACCCATAACGCAACATTCCCCGTGCACGCTACACAACAACATTGTGACCCTGCTGAAAGTCAGGTTGCTCTTCCCGCATACCATACCACCTTACACGGGGACAAAGAGGAAGGTGCAGATGAAAGTGCAGGTTCCTTCATCAGGTGGGGGGAGGAATACTAGTTGGTGACGTCACTGGCACAGGGCCTCTCATAGTACGCAAAAGTGTTGCTGCCAGTGGGAGGCGCCCCCGCCGTGCAAACACACCGCTGTACTTTGAGGGGCCCTGTGCCAGTGCCAATGCCAACGAGTGGGCCCCCCCTGCTTGCTCAGGTTCACAGCACTTGCAAAGTTGAAATACTTACCTCTCCCTGCTCCACTGCCGTGACGTGGTCCAGATTTCCTGGGCCCACTAATTACTTGAACCAGCCCTACCCCCCACAACTTTAGCCAAATGACCCCCAATTTCAAATGCCTTCCAATTATTATAAGGTAAATTACGCTTGACAAGCTTCATTAAGAAGAATGGATGGTTTTGACATTAAAATGGGCACTCTAGGTGTTTTCCTGGCCCCCACTCACTGCCGACTATGCTGCCCCATTGACTTGCATTGGGTTTCGTGTTTCGGTCGATCCCGACTTTACGTCATAATCGGCCGATTTCACTCGACCCGACTTTGGACATAGTCGGGTTTCGCAAAACCCGGCTCGACTCTAAAAAGGTCAAGGTCGCTCAACTCTAGTCTTGAATATTTTGTACTCTTGCAGTGAGATGATCCACATAAGAAAACAGACCTTTAATGTCCATCACTACACCTGTGTCCTGAACCACCCAAATGTCTACGGGAAAAGAAAGACAAAACACAGTGCAGAGAAAAAAAATGGTCTCAGAACTTCTCTTTTCCCTCTATTGAGAAGCATTAGTACTTTGGGCCTCCAGTACTGTTATGAACTGGTGGTTCAGAAACACAATGGACCTGGTGGTTAAGAGCACACAAAGTGACCTGATAGTTACTAATAACATAGGACGAGCTCTGAGACGTGGGAACTCTGCTGACCGCAATCCCTAATCCTATCACACCACACTAGAGGTAGCCGTGGAGCGCTCCTGACCAGACCTAGGCGCCTCGGGCACAGCCTGAGAAACTAGCTAGCCCTGAAGATAGAAAAATAAGCCTACCTTGCCTCAGAGAAATTCCCCAAAGGAAAAGGCAGCCCCCCACATATAATGACTGTGAATAAAGATGAAAATACAAACACAGAGATGAAATAGATTTTAGCAAAGTGAGGCCCGACTTTCTGAATAGACCGAGGATAGGAAAGATAGCTTTGCGGTCAACACAAAAACCTACAAACAACCACGCAGAGGGCGCAAAAAGACCCTCCGCACCGACTAACGGTACGGAGGTGCTTCCTCTGCGTCCCAGAGCTTCCAGCAAGCAAGACAAACCAAAATAGCAAGCTGGACAGAAAAAATAGCAAACCAAGAAACACAAGCAGAACTTAGCTTATGCAGTGCAGACAGGCCACAAGGACGATCCAGGAGAGAGCAAGACCAATACTGGAACATTGACTGGAGGCAAGGAACAAAGAACTAGGTGGAGTTAAATAGAGCAGCACCTAACGACTTAACCTCGTCACCTGAGGAAGGAAACTCAGAAGCCGCAGCCCCACTCACATCCACCAGAGGAAGCTCATAGACAGAACCAGCCGAAGTACCACTCATGACCACAGGAGGGAGCTTGACCACAGAATTCACAACACTGTACAACACAAAACGCCAATGAAAACTGGGCCAATTTTTGCCACTAGTTCAATCTGCTGACCCTGTTTTTTTGGAACTCCATGCTTGTCATGATGATTCTCCTTACGGGTCTCAGAAAATGGCGACACAAGCAATGGTTCTTTGTTTTCCAAATTTCAGAATTTTTTTTCAACACTGAAATAATAAAAAAACTATACATGTTTGATATCTGCATAATTGTACTGACCTGCAGAATCATACTGCCAGGTCAGTTTTCCTGTACAGTGAACATGGTAAAATGAAAAAAAAATTGTGAAATGGCACTTTTTCTTGTAATTTCAATGCACTTGGAATTTTTTTTATTGCTTTCCAGTGCATCACATGATAAAATTAATGATGTCATTCACAAATACAACTTCTGAAAAATAAGCCCTCAAGTGGATGCAAAAATAAAAAAGCTATAACTCTTGGGAAAGGGGGAGGAAAAAACAGAAGCAAAAAAACAGAAAATCGCCCAGTGGTGAAGGAGTTAGCTTTATTAAGATGAAATTGCATATGAATTTATGTTAGTTAAAATATTATTATTTTAGATATTTGTAATATATGCATTACAGTATATTAGTTGTGTTAAAATCATGTGCGCTAGGATAACACTATATGTATACTATACTGTTTGTACAAATTTAACCCCTTAGAAACCAAGTCTGAATGGGCTTTGATTACCGACCAATTTATTTATTTATGATTTTGCTTTTGCCTCTTTGCCTCTGCAGTAGGCATTTTTGGCTTTCACAAAGTTCGCTGAATCAGTTTTTAGATGTTTTAGCGAGATGTTTCTATGATTACTGAAATACAATTATAAACATTTCATAAGTTTCAAACTTTTAGTGACAAATATATCAAGTTTATGTAAAGACTCAATATCTACAGTGTTGTCCCTTACTTTTCAAGAGTTCTATATTTTGCCCTGGAATGATTGATGTCAGCTTCTTGGCCAAATCTTGACTGATGACAACCGAGTCTGGCGTAATGAGCGTTTGGATTTTATTATCATTTCTGTGGTTTCGATTGGCCACTCACTATTTAAAGTTTTACTACGGGTTATAATGGTATTATTTAGACTTGGGGAGTTTCCCAGCCATACACTCAAAGTTGTAATATTTTATTGACTGAGCCACTTTGTTTCCTTTTTCACATTGTGATGAGTTCTCCATCATGCTTGAAAAAGCCTTGCTCATCAACAAATTGCCCCTGGATCAATGGGAGAAGTTCCTCTTGGAGGATGATTAGGTCCCATTTATATTCATGGCAATGTACTTAGGCAAAATTGCGAGTGATCCCACCCCATGGATGGAAAGCAACTCCACATATGAATGGCCTCAGGATGCTTTAGGGCTCGCTTACACTGGCGTACACACAGCCAAGTGCTATTGGATGTTTTATCGGATAGCTCTCGGCCCAATGTTATACTATGCGGCAGTGCAGATCTACGACTATTTCTCATGCCGATTCGGCATTAGAAAACAATCTCAGCCTGCCACTAGTTGGTCTGATCAGATAATGTGCTCCTATACAAGCCTATGGGTGCATATGAAACACTGGACTGCACTTGCATGTCATTTGAGTGCAGTCCATAGACAATGGTGAAGATGGACAAATTAAGTTCTCTGTCCACCCCTGTGATATGATTGTCTCGTGAGAGAATCGGATCACACTCAGATGACAGAGTTTGAGCTGAATGTCAGCATAATTGGCCCAATTCTCTTGATTGAGAGTATATAGGCAGTGTGAGCGAGCCCTAACAGTTGGCATGACACATGACTCATAGGTGAACTCACGTTGTTATTGCCAATCATTCTTCTAGATGTTCAAACAGTCTGAAGGAAAGTTCTTCAGAGACAGAAACTTTATCCCAGTGCTAATAGCCCCATCCATTTACTTCCTGCAAAGTTGTTTTCCAGTTCAGCACTTGCTATTCATGCATCTAATAAACAGCGGTTACGTGGAATTCTGTACTGGTAAGTGATACTATCAATAGCAATAACAGCCAATCTCAGATGCCATAAAACACTTGGCTAAACTCTTCACAGGTCTAAACTTCTTTCTTTAGCAAAAAATAACTTTAAAAAAAAGCTTGGTACTTAGTTGTTGATGAGGGGTGTTTCCCTTGGGTGGGTATATGTATATGATTCATTATGGAAACACTTCTTATCTAATAATATTTTATTATTTTTCTTTAGCTGTTGAGGTATCCACCCATTATATGTACTGTACTAAACAATATTCATGCTATTGCATACTTTGATGGTATATCCTCTATACATATCCATTTGTATGGCTTTCACTGATATGGCTATGCTTGTAGCCTACCAATAATATATAAAATACTTTAAATGCACGAAGAATTTACCTCCATTACTGCCATCATGACAATTATGTGATTGCCAATAACTTAAAGGGGTTGTCCACTACTAGGACACCCCCTTCTTGATCTAAATGTGTGCCACCGATAAAATAAAAAAGCCTATGTTCACTTCCAGTGCTAGCACCGTTCCAGCAGCGTCAGCACTCGCATTCCCAGGGCTCTTGTGTGGTTGTTATGACACGTGAGTCCTGCGCCAAATCAGCACCGATGTCACTGTCTTTGCCTTCGGACAAATTGATCATTTAGTGGAAGTGAGACAGCAGCGGCAGCCCTGACTTCCTCTGATGTTCGATTTGTATGAAGGAGGAGACACTGACACTAGCGCTGATTGGGTGTCGGGCTCACGTGTCATAACCACTGCACGAGAGCGCAGGGAATCTAAGTGCCGAAACTGCTGGAACGGCGCAGGAATGAGAGGGAAGTATAAGCTTTTTATTTTACTGGGGCCAAGCATGGGGTATGAGAAGGGGTTGTCCTAGTAGTGGACAATTTCTTTGATTGTGCATACAGTATATTGGGGAATAACTAGTCTGATTACTTAGCTCCCCAGTACTATTCCTTACAGACATCATGTTACATGTATTTAGTGTCTTTTTTTGTATTATGATTGCCATTTACTTCATCTTCCCACCCAATGCCTATTATATTTTTAGTCTCCTTTTTATCATAATTGGGATTTCTTAAATTTAATGTAATAAAGTATATTGTCTTTTTACTTTTGAGTCTGGCATCTGTTCCACGCCCCTTCTTTTGTCATATTATTGTTAATTCATTAAGACATATTACCTCACTGTCAGTTGCCTGGTAGGATCATTGTAATAAATCACTTGGCTAAACACTTCACAGGTCTCTACCTCTTTCTCTAGTAACAAATAACTTTAAGGCTGAATACCCATGATCAGTAATGCCAGCGTTCTGGACGCAGCATGTTTTCGCTGGGTCCAAAACTCTGTGTTGTTCAGTATAACCACAGTGAATGGGATTAACAGAATTCCAATGCCCACTGTGCTTCTTTTCTGACATGACATTACTGACATCACCGCTCTCTCTGGGTCACACAGAGCGCAGCAGGAGTGACCTATGAAGCTTCATTCAATGAGGCTCTATAGGTTGTACTACAGAATCGGTAGATGTCATGGGAATGCCATGGATTATGTCGGAGCTGTGGGATTAATAAATTGGTGAGTGAGGGACTGTCTCCTATATTTATTTAAATCTCTTTTTTTATATCTTGCAGATTGCCGTTTGTGGACTACGTCAAAATCCTTGGATTACTTTGGATCAGCATGGCTTTTTTAAATTAATAAAATGGTGAACCAGCCAGTCGGAGGGGGGGGGGGGGGGTGTTTTTTAAAATAAAATATTTTTGTGTGTGTCTTTTTTCCTTTCAACTTTCTGGGTTAGTAATAGGGGTACCTGATAGATGCCTTTCCATTACTAATCCCTGTACTTGATGCCAGCTGACACTACACAGCTGACATCAACCCCCCAAAATATTGCACCAATTGCCAACGCACCAGGGAAATCAGTAAGAGTCAGTCAAAGCGCCAGAATTGGCGCATCTAATGTGATGCATCAATACTGAGGTGGCTCGGGGCTGGTATTTTTAGACTAGGAAGGAGCCAATATCCATGGACATTCCCAGCTTCAATATCAGTGTCACAGGTGTGTCAGATGTTACAGAAAGTCGCTCTGCATCTGGCTGAAGAAGGTCTCTGTGTTTGGCATTGCAGATGCCTTCTTAATCCTTCTGACTTTGGGACCCAGTGGCACCTTCCTCTGGTTCTAATTGACACACCTGGTCCTGGGTGCTGTTGGAGGAAGTTTGGTGTTACCTCTCTGAGCCTGGTCAAGCTAAGTTGCTTCCTCCTTGTTTGTCTACCTTCTTCTCTTTAGTTAAACAAAAAAATGTTAACACCTTATAGGGTCAGTGAATTCTATAATTACATATATTGCTATGAAACCATTTAATAAACCCCAGTGCAACAAAAGAAAATGAGTGGGAACCACTCACAAGAGTAGCAAGACCAACCACCAGAGCTATAAACCAAACTCAAAGAAATTAGTAGCACGGATATACGTTTTAAAATATTACTTTATTTGCAGTGGTTGCAACATATTTTGTGTGCACATGTTTGAAGACAAAAAATATATATATAAAATAAGTGACGTATAAAAAATCACCAATATATAAAAACCTAAATAGGCATAAGGTGCACCATAAAAGGATAGGTTTAATACGCAGGACTCCTAGAAATAAAATCTAAGTGTAAAAATAAGTGTATTCCACAAGTGACAATAGTGTATTCCACAAGTGACCTTTTTTTTTTTTTAAAAAAAAGGATTAACAAACCTAAAAATATGGGGCAATAATAACATCCCACAGTGTGAGCCTATATATAAGGCAAAAAATGTGCAAAGTGCAATGATAATATCCCACAATGTGAGCCTATGTGTAAGGCTAGAAAATGTGCAAAATGCAAAGTGCCATAAAGAAAGGGGGAGGTGAAAGGGAATAATTAGGAGTTCCTGTACCTTTAAGGAGTCACCAGATCCAAACAATGTGCACACCCGACGCGCATTTCAGATAAAAAATCCTTCGTCTTCTCTTTAGTGTACAGTGGGGACTGACCCAGTGCCCATCCAACTCTTCTCTATTCAGGGCATAGCTCTAGGGATATACAGGGTTTAGGCTCCTGCTCGGCGATTGGTGTGGAACCAATATAGGGATGGAAGGGGAGGCAGGGTGCTATTAGATCTGCTTAGGTGTCTCCACTCCCCCTTTCCCTAGCGTTTGGACTTCCTTCTCCTCTTCCCCTAGTGTTGCACTTAGTCTTCAGACACTGAGCTGTGTGCTTCACCTTGGCTGCTGTTACGGTTCACGGGGAGGATACCCTTATCTTCCCCACCACTCACACCAATTTGTCATGAACTGAGGTTGTTTGGTTGCCCCTGGATCCTTTCTGAAAGGGATTTATCTATATCCCACTTCCCAGTTCCGGTTTGGAACTTGCAGCTCTCTGGCACCCCCTTACCATCAGGTCAGACCGGGTACTGCACCTAGGATAATTAGTCGCCAGAAAGGCTACCTTACTTTGTACTGGCTAATGGGCATGCTGCAGCAAGGGCAATATAACTACTCCCACTCAGGCAGGAACAATAATTATCAATGCCGTCGTAGCTATAAAACCTCCCAAACGCACAGGACAAATTGGCTGCCACCAGCTCCAATTTCTTAATTAATAACGGGTCCGGAGCCGACCCAAATTAGTAGCGCAATTCACTTCAGAGGACGTGAAAGTACATTATAGAGCAAGGAGAGACAAAGCTAGTAATTTTATATATTTTACTCCAAAAAGGTAGGCAGTGTTTACAGAAGTATGAAAAGATATTATAAAAAAGACAAGTATCGTATGTACAGTACAATTACAAATAAAATGGGATTAAAGTTGAAAAAAACACTTACATTTCACTCAGATCATTTCATCTCATGGCTGACCATGTGCTCAGGGGACACATCAAGATGCATTACAGGTGGGTCTTACAGCTAGACCCTGAGCAAAAGACACATGAAGACTCATGTCTCAATCACTTATCTCTCAGCCTAAAACCAAGGCACTCCCCCTGTGGTGACCTCACTCAGAGGCTGAATCCTGTTGTGAATTCTGTTTTCGAACTCTCTCCTGTGGTCATGAATGGTACTTCGGCGAGTTCTGTTCATGGACTCCCTCTGGTGGCTGTGAGTGGAGCTGCTGCTTCTGAGGTTCCTTCCACAGGTGACATAGTTTATTCTTTGGCTGGCTGTTCTATTTAACTCTACTCAGATCGTTACTCCATGCCAGCTGTCAATGTTCTTGTACTGGTTCAGTTCGCTCTTGGATCTTTCTGGTGACCTGTCTACTCCAGCAGAAGCTAAGTCCCTGCTAGTTATTATTTGTTCATTGTTTCCTTGTCCAGTTGGCTATCATGATTTTGTCTTGCTAGCTGGAAGCTCTGGGATGCAGAGTGGCACCTCCGCACCGTGAGTCGGTGCGGAGGTCTTTTTGCACACTCTGCGTGGTGTTTTGTAGTTTTTTGTGCTGACCGCAAAGATACCTTTCCTATCCTCAGTCTGTTTAGTAAGTCTGGCCTCCCTTTGCTGAAACCTGTTTCATTTCTGTGTTTGTGACTTTCATCTTAACTCACAGTCAATATATGTGGGGGGCTGCCTTTTCCTTTGGGGAATTTCTCTGAGGCAAGGGAGGCTTTATTTTCTATCTTCAGGGCTAGTTAGCTCTTAGGCTGTGAAGAGGCATCTAGGTCATGTTAGGTACGCTCCACGGCTATTTCTAGTTGTGTGATAGGATTAGGGGTTGCGGTCAGCAGAGCTCCCACTTCCCAGAGCTTGTCCTGTGGTAGTTTAACCATCAGTTCATTCCGGGTGCTCCTAACCACCAGGTCCATAACAGAATCCTCCCTTTTCTTAGAGTTATGACAAACCTTTTGTATACATAACTCGCCATATGAACCTCATATGAGAACAACACTATGATCAGGATGTTCACCACATCAGGGGAGTTCTTTTAAGTATAAGCACGGTGTAGATACATGACCCACTTACAGAGAAATCCGTTCCTTGCAACTCATTGGGTTTCGCGCCTAGCGATTTCAGTGAGCTATAGATCTCTCGATGGACATCCAAAATATAATCCTTATATCTCTAGCACAGATTGGTGCCAGTATACATAACTTGGAGAGAACAATAGAGTCCCATGCTGCGTCTGTACCAGTTTTGGCTGGTATTAGGCAGGAGGGGAAATGAGGGATTTTAAAGAGACCGGCTTTCGCAGCTCATAGCCATAAAAATTACTGGCAGCTGGTCTCACATTACACTATATAGCAGGGGGAGGGAGTTGCCTGCAGGCAAAAAGTGGAGAACTTTCTAGGCAGAGTGAAGAGGGGGGTTGGAAAAGCCCACAGCGTGTGTCTGAAAAGGCATGGACCTTTTAGGTATATACTCAAAACATGGCATATTCATATTATATTATTTTTTCTTTCTTTCTTTCTTTGGTTAATCCATATACAGTAAACTATACACGGGCAGCACGGTGGCTCAGTGGATAGCACTTCAGCCTTGCAGCGCTGGGGTCCTGGGTTCGAATCCCACCCAGGACAACATCTGCAAAGAGTTTGTATGTTCTCTCCGTGTTTGCGTGGGTTTCCTCCGGGTACTCCGGTTTCCTCCCACATTCCAAAGACATACTGATAGGGAATCTAGATTGTGAGCCCCATCGGGGACAGTGATGATAATGTGTGCAAAACTGTAAAGCGCTGCGGAATATGTTAGTGCTATATAAAAATAAAGATTATTATTATACACGCACGGCACTAATTATATATCTCAAGGATATCTATTCTCTATCTATTTCTTTGCATATCAAATAACATACCATAGAGACATAAAAATGCATGTGGCAAAAGCGCATGCAAAAATGCAAGAAAAAATGCATGTGAGCTAAGGTGCAAGATTCATGCAGAAATTAAGCTGCATAAAAGCCAAAACAAACACTGATCTCGGGAGCGTAAAATATTATAGCATCGTATTTAGTTGTTGATGATATTGAAAACAGACATAAGTTTCCCTAGAGTAGGGGTGTCAAACTCAAAAACACAGAGGGCCAAAATTAAAAGCATGGACAAAGTCATGGACCAACCTTGATATTTATGAAAAAAATGTCTACAATAAATGGCTACAGATTTTTTTTTGGGGGGGGGGCTGAAAAAATGTAATATATTTTGATCCATCAAGTATTGTGTGTTTTGAGGGGGGGGGTTTATATAACACTTGCAAAAGTCGTTGAAACATTTTCATGTGTTAAATTTCTTACTCATTCACTATTCCATAGATTGGAGTATATTTCTGTGATCTATAAAACTGAGAAAAAGCATTTAAAAATGGTGTAGGGTTACATTTCTCAGCCATACAGTATTATGTGGTCTGTGTACATTTCTATGATCTCTGAAACTGAAAAAAAGTGTTTAAAAATTTTGTAGGATTGCATTTCTCAAACACATAGTATTGCATGGTCTGTGTACATTTCTGTGATATCTAACCTGCCAAGGAAGTATTAAAAAAAATTAGCTGAATTACATTTCTTACCCGCACACTATTCCATGGTATGGGGTATATTTCTGTGATATTATATAACACTACAAAAAATGGTTAAAAAATGGCTGGATTAAAGATCTCATCCATACACTATTCTGTGGTCTGGGGGACATTTCCTGTGATCTATAAAACTGAAAAAAATCATTAAAAAAAATGCAGTCTTAAATTTCTCAGCGATATAGTTTCACATGTTCTGTAATACATTTCTGTGATATCTACAGTAGTGTTCAAAATAAGGAGGTCATGTTGCCTTAGGCTGAAAAGAATATGTCCTTGAAATAGGTGTTTCAACAAGACAATGACCCTAAACACACCAGTAGATGAGCAAAATCTTGGTTCCAGTGCAACAAAATGGATTGGCCAGTCCAATCCCCAGACTGTAATCTGGCGACATAAAAAAATGCAGTTTCTGAGTTAAAGCCAACAAATGACAAAAAATTGTGTGTTGTAGTCCACAGGTTGACAGGTGCCGGAAGTTGGTTGACTCTATGCAACGTAGATGTAAAGCAGGTCTAAAAAACTGAGGGTATGCAACTAAATATTAGGCTAGTGAGTCAAAGGAATGCTAAATCTTCAAAAAAAAGTACATATTGTGAGTTTGTAAAGACAAGTTCATATTAACCCCTTCATGACCTTGGGATTTTCCGTTTTTCCGTGTTCGTTTTTCGCTCCCCTCCTTCCCAGAGCCATAACTTTTTTATATTTCCGTCAATTTGGCCATGTGAGGGCTTATTTTTTGCGGGAACAGTTGTACTTTTGAACGCCATCATCGGTTTTACCATGTCGTGTAATAGAAAACGGGAAAAAAATTCCAAGTGCGGTGAAATTGCAAAAAAAGTGCAATCCCACACTTGTTTTTTGCTTGGCTTTTTTGCTAGGTTCACTAAATGCTAAAACTCACCTGTGATTATGATTCTCCAGGTCATTATGAGTTCATAGACACCTAACATGACTAGGTTATTTTTTATTTAAGTGGTGAAAAAAAATTCCAAACTTTGCTAAAAAAAAAAAAAATTGCACCATTTTCCGATACTCGCAGCGTCTCCATTTTTCGTGATCTGGGGTCGGGTGAGGGCTTATTTTGTGCATGCCGAGCTGGCGTTTTTAATGATAGCATTTTGGTGCAGATACATTCTTTTGATCGCCCGTTATTGCATTTTAATTCAATGTCGCGGCAACCAAAAAAACGTAATTCTGGCGTTTCGAATTTTTTTCTCGCTCGCCGTTTAGCGATCAGGTTAATGCTTTTTTTTATTGATAGATCGGGCGATTCTGAACGCGGCGATACCAAATATGTGTAGGTTCGATTTTTTTTTTTGATTGATTTAATTTGAATGGGGCGAAAGGGGGGTGATTTAAACTTTTATATTTTTTTTATTTTTTTCAAATTTTTTTTAACTTTTTTTTTTACTTTTGCCATGCTTCAATAGCCTCCATGGGAGGCTAGAAGCAGGCACAACGCGATCGCCTCTGCTACATAGCAGCGATCTGCTGTTCGCTGCTATGTATCAGAAATGCAGGTGTGCTGTGAGTGCCGACCACAGGGTGGTGCTCACAGCTACCGGCGATCAGTAACCATAGAGGTCTCAAGGACCTCTATGGTTACTATTCAGAAGCATCGCCCACCTCCGATCATGTGACGGGGTCGGCGATGCGATCATTTCCGGCCGCCCGGCCGGAAGCGGTAGTTAAATGCCGCTGTCTGCGTTTGACAGCGGCATTTAACTAGTTAATAGGTGCAGGCAGATCGCGATGCTACCCATTGAGGTGCAGCCCATCCCTACCGTAGAGCCTGTAGCAAACAGAGAAGTTGGCCCAGTTCTCCAGGAACCCAAACCCTTCCTACCTGCACAAATTTCTATCCCAATTATTTATCTCCCTAACCTCCTGCTGCCTATCAAGTGACGCTCATGGCACTGGCAGTATTTCTGAAAACACCACCTTGGAGGTCCTGGCCTTCAGCTTCTTTCCTAGTTCCCTAAAATCATTCTTAACCCCTTCATGACCCAGCCTATTTTGACCTTAATGACCTGGCCGTTTTTTGCAATTCTGACCAGTGTCCCTTTATGAGGTAATAACTCGGGAACGCTTCAACGGATCCTAACATTTCTCAGACTGTTTTTTCGTGACATATTGGGCTTCATGTTAGTGGTAAATTTAGGTGAATAATTTTTGCGTTTATTTGTGAAAAAAATGGAAATTTGGCTAAAATTTTGAAAATTTCGCAATTTTCAAATTTTGAATTTTTACTCTGTTAAACCAGAGAGTTATGTGACACAAAATAGTTAAAAAATAACATTTCCCACATATCTACTTTACATCAGCACAATTTTGGAAACAAAATTTTTTTTTGCTAGGAAGTTATAAGGGTTAAAATTTGACCAGCGATTTCTCATTTTTACAACGAAATTTACAAAACCATTTTTATAGGGACCACCTTACATTTGAAGTCAGTTTGAGGGGTCTGTATATCTGAAAATACCCAAAAGTGACACCATTCTAAACACTGCTCCCCTCAAGGTACTCAAAACCACATTCAAGAAGTTTATTAACCCTTCAGGTACTTCACAGCAGCAGAAGCATCATGGAAGGAAAAAATGAACATTTAACTTTTTAGTCACAAAAATGATGTTTTAGCAACAATTTTTTTATTTTCCCAATGGTAAAAAGAGAAACTGGATGGCAAACATTATTGTACAATTTGACCTGAGTACGCAGATACCTCATATGTGGGGGGGAACCACTGTCTGGGCGCACGACAGGGCTCTGAAGGGAAGGAGCGCCATTTGACTTTTTCAATGAAAAATTGGCTCCAATATTTAGCGGACACCATGTCGCGTTTGGAGAGCCCCTGTGTGCCTAAACATTGGAGCTTTCCCACAAGTGACCCCATTTTGGAAACTAGACCCCCCAAGGAGCTTATCTAGATGCATAGTGAGCACTTTGAACCCCCAGGTGCTTCACAAATTGATCCGTAAAAATGAAAAAGTACTTTTTTTTCACAAAAAATTTATTTTAGCCTCAATTTTTTAATTTTCACATGGGCAACAGGATAAAATGGATCCTAAAATGTGTTGGACAATTTCTCCTGAGTACACCGATATCTCATATGTGGTCACAAACCACTGTTTGTGCACACGGCAAGGCTCGGAAGGGAAGGAGCGCCATTTGACTTTTGAATGAAAAATTAGCTCCAATCGTTAGCGGACACCATGTCGCGTTTTGGAGAGCCCCTGTGTGCCTAAACATTGGAGCTCCCCCACATGTGACCCCATTTTCGAAACTAGACCCCCCAAGGAACTTATCTAGATGCATAGTGAACACTTTGAACCTCCAGGTGCATCACAAATTGATCCGAAAAAATGAAAAAGTACTTTTTTTTCACAAAAAATTTCATTTAGCCTCAATTTGTTCATTTCCACATGGGCAACAGGATAAAATGGATCCAAAAATTTATTGGGCAATTTCTCCTGAGTACATTGATACCTCATATGTGGGGGTAAACCACTGTTTGGGCATGCGGCAGGGCTCGGAAGGGAAGGAGTGACATTTGACTTTTTGAATGAAAAATTAGCTCCAATCGTTAGCGGACACCATGTCGCGTTTGGAGAGGCCCTGTGTGCCTAAACATTGGAGATCCCCCACATGTGACCCCATTTTGGAAACTAGACCTCCCATGGAACTAATCTAGGTGTGCGGTGACCACTTTAAACCCCCAAGTGCTTCATAGAAGTTTATAACGCAGAGCCGTGAAAATAAAAAATCATTTTTCTTTCCTCAAAAATTATTTTTTAGCCTGCAATTTTTTATTTTCACAAGAGTAACAGGAGAAATTGGACCCAAAAAGTTGTTGTTCAGATTGTCCTGAGTATGCTGATGCCCCATGTGTGGGGGAGAACCACTGTTTGGGCACACGTCGGGGCTCAGAAGGGAAGTAGTGACTTTTGAAATGCAGACTTTGATGGAATGGCGTCACGTTACATTTCCAGAGCCCCTGATGTGCCTAAACAGTAGAAACCCCCACAAGTGACCCCATTTTGGAAACTAGACCCCCCAAGGAACTTATCTAGATACTAGATTGTGGCCCGATTCTAACGCATCGGGTTTTCTAGAATATGCATGTCCCCGTAGTATATGGACAATGATGATTCCAGAATTCGCGGCAGACTGTGCCCGTCGCTGATTGGTCGAGGCAACCTTTATGACATCATCGTCGCCATGGCAACCATTATGACATCTACGTCGATACTGTGCCCGTTGCTGAATCAGAAACGTGGGATTTCTACGTCCTTTATGACATCATCGTCGCTGTGCCCATTGCTGATTGGTCGAGGCCTGGCGGCCTAGACCAATCAGAGACGCGGGATTTCCGGGACAGACAGACAGACAGACAGAAAGACAGACAGACAGAAAGACAGACAGACGGAAAAACCCTTAGACAATTATATATATAGATGTGGTGAGCACTTTGAACCCCCAAGTGCTTCACAGAAGTTTACAACGCAGAGCTGTGAAAATAAAAAATCATTTTTCTTTCCTCAAAAAAGATGTTTTAGCAAGCAATTTTTTATTTTCACAAGGGTAACAGGAGAAATTGGACCACAATATTTGTTGCCCAGTTTATCATGAGTACGCTGATACCCCATATGTGGGGGTAAACCACTGTTTGGGCGCACGTCAGGGCTCGGAAGGTAAAGGGAACCTGTCACCTGAATTTGGCGGGACTGGTTTTGGGTCATATGGGCGGAGTTTTCGGGTGTTTGATTCACCCTTTCCTTACCCTCTGGCTGCATGCTGGCTGCAATATTGGATTGAAGTTCATTCTCTGTCCTCCATAGTACACACCTGTACAAGGCAAGATTGCTTTGCGCAGGCGTGTACTATGGAGGACAGAGAATGAACTTCAATCCAATATTGCAGCCAGCATGCAGCCAGCGGGTAAGGAAAGGGTGAATCAAACACCCGAAAACTCCGCCCATATGACCCAAAACCAGTCCCGCCAAATTCAGGTGACAGAGTCCCTGTAAGTAGTGACGTTTTGAAATGCAGACTTTGATGGAAAGGTCTGCGGGGGTCACGTTGCATTTGCAGAGCCCCTTATGTGCCTAAACAGTAGAAACCCCCCACAATTGACCCCATTTTGGAAACTAGACCCCCCAAGGAACTTTTCTAGATGTGTGGTTAGCACTTTCAACCCCCAAGTGCTTCACAGAAGTTTATAACGCAGAGCCGTGAAAATAAAAAATAATTTTTCTTTCTTCAAAAATTATGTTTTAGCCAGCAATTTTTTATTTTCACAAGGGTATCAAAAGAAATTAGACCCCAATAGTTGTTGCCCAGTTTGTCCTGAGTACACTGATACCCCATATGTGGGGGTAAACCACTGTTTGGGCACATGTTGGGGCTCAGAAGGGAAGTAGTGACGTTTTGAAATGCAGACTCTGATGGAATGGTCTGCGGATGTCACGTTGCATTTGCAGAGCCCCTGATGTGCCTAAACAGTAGAAACCCCCCACAAGTGACCCCATATTGGAAACTAGACCCCCCCAAGGAACTTATCTAGATATGTGGTGAGCACTTTCAACCCCCAAGTGCTTCACAGAAGTTTATAACGCAGAGCCGTGAAAATAAAAAAATAATTTTTCTTTCCTCAAAAATTATGTTTTAGCAAGCAATTTTTTATTTTCGCAAGGGTAACAGGAGAAATTGGACCCCAATAGTTGTTGCCCAGTTTGTCCTGAGTACGCTGGTTCCCCATATGTGGGGGTAAACCACTGTTTGGGCGCACGTTGGGGCCCGGAAGGGAGGGAGCACCATTTGACTTTTTGAACGCAAGATTGGCTGGAATCAATGGTGGCGCCATGTTGTGTTTGGAGACCCCTGATGTGCCTAAACAGTGGAAACCCCTCAATTCTAACTTCAACGCTAACCCCAACACACCCCTAACCCTTATCCCAACTGTAGCCATAACCCTAATCACAATCCTAACCCCAACACACCCCTAACCACAACCCTAACCCCAACACACCCCTAACCCTAATCCCAATCCTAACCATAATCCTAATCCCAACCCTAACCCTAATCCCAACCCTAACCACAACTTTAACCCCAACACACCCCTAACCCTATCCATAACCCTAACCACAAGCCTAATCTTAACCCTATTTCCAACCCTAGCCCTAATTCCAACCCTAACTCTAATTCCAACCCTAACTCTAAGGCTATGTGCACACGTTGCGGATTCGTGTGACATTTTTCCGCACGATTTTCGAAAAATCCACAGGTAAAAGGCACTGCGTTTTACCTGCGGATTTACAGTGGATTTCCAGTGTTTTTTGTGCGGATTTCACCTGTGGATTCCTATTGAGGATCAGGTGTAAAATCGCACAAAATTGACATGCTGCGGAAAATACAACGCAGCGTTTCCGCACGGTATTTTCCACACCATGGGCACAGCGGATTTGGTTTTCCATAGGTTTACATGGTACTGTAAACCTGATGGAAAACTGCTACGAATTCGCAGCGGCCAAACTGCTGCGGATCTCCGGCCAAATCCGCACCGTGTTCAAATACCCTAAACCTAACCCTATCCCTAACCCTAGTTCTAACCCTAACCCTAGTGGAAAAAGAAAAAAAAATATTTTCTTTATTTTATTATTGGCCCTACCTATGGGGGTGATAAAGGGGGGGGGTCATTTACTATGTTTTTATTTTGATCACTGTGATAGGTTATATCACAGTGATCAAAATATACCTGGAACAAATCTGCCAGCCAGCAGATTCGGCAAGCGCACGGCGCATGCGACCGCCATTTTGGAAGATGGCGGCGCCCAGGGAGAAGACGGATGGACACCGGGAGGCCCGATAAGTATAAGGGGGGGAGATCTGAGCATGGGGGGTGGATCAGAGGATGGGGGTGGCATCGGAGCACGGGGGGAGCGGGCAGGAGGACGGGGGAGCGGACAGGACGGAGGAGGGGAGCGGAGTACCGGACGGAGGCCCGGGAGGTGATTGGTGGCGGTGAGGGGGGGTACACCAGTGTTTCCAGCCATGGCCGATGATATTGCAGCATCGGCCATGGCTGGATTGTAATATTTCACCAGTTTTTTAGGTGAAATATTACAAATTGCTCTGATTGGCTGTTGAAAGTGAAACTGCCAATCAGAGCGATCGTAGTCATGGGGGGGGTGAAGCCACTCCCCCTGGGCTAAAGTACCCTGTCCCTGCAGATCGGGTGAAATTGGAGTTAACCCTTTCACCCGATCTGCAGGGACGCAATCTTTCCATGACACCACATAGGCGTCATAGGTTGGATTGGCACCGACTTTCATGACGCCTACGTGGCGTCAAAGGTCGGGAAGGGGTTAATGACCTGCCACCTCCTTCTAACTTTGTCAGTGATACCAATGAGTACCATGACATGACCACTGGGTTTTCCCCAACCCCACCCAGCAATCTGTCTATCCGATATGCAATATATCAAACACGAGCACCCGGCACTGCAGATAACACACTGTTCGGCATTCACGGTCTTAGTGGCAGATGACCCTGTCTGTCCGCCTATTTATAGAGTCCCCTACCACCAACATCTGTCTGGCCTTTGCTGCACTCCTATTTCCCTCCTTCCTACAGCAGTCATTTTCCTGGTTACTAGGAGCAATGTCCTGCTGCAGTGATTCCAGTAATGGGCTTGCATTCCTAATATCAGCCAAACAGGCATATTTACTAGGTTGTGAGAGATCAGGACTGGGCTCTCTTACACTTTTCTCCCTACCCCTACCCCTTCTTGTAACATTTACCCAGCTGCTTACTTATCTTTCCTGATTTTCCCCACATCCATCCTCCTCCATATCACTAGCCCCAGCCAGCACAAGTTCAATGAGCTCTTAAAGGGACACTGTCACCTGAATTTGGAGGGAACAATCTTCAGCCATGGAGGCGGGGTTTGGGGGTTTTTGATTCACCCTTTCCTTACCCGCTGGCTGCATACTGGCTGCAGTATTGGATTGAAGTTCATTCTCTGTCCTCCGTAGTACATGCCTGCACAAGGCAATCTTGCCTTGCGCAGGCGTGTACTATGGAGGACAGAATGAACTTCAATCCAATATTGCTGCCAGCATGCAGCCAGCGGGTAAGGAAAGGGTGAATCAAAAACCCCAAAACCCCGCCTCCATGGCTGAAGATTGTTCCCTCCAAATTCAGGTGACAGTGTCCCTTTAACTTCTCTCCAGGTTTGCAATGCTCCTGAGTGCTGCCAGTTGCAAGTTTAGGTCCATTACCTTGGCTTCCGAACATGTATTTCCCTTGCATCGAGTGCAGACATATTCACCCTCAAACGGCTGTTCAAGGCACGAATACATCTCCCAAGATGCACACCTGATAGAATTTTTCATGGCGCACATATTCAATGTGGACAGCAGTACAGATAAAAGCAGAAAAATAACAATTGGACCTAATAAGGAAAACAGCAAACTATACTCTTGTGTTAAACTATTAAATTGCATTTTACTATAGACTTATCTGCAGCCTCGGACTTAACAGCCCTCACTTCACTCAGCAGCCCTCGCTTAGAGTGCCTGGAACTTGCAGTACACTCAGCAGCATGGCACAGGTCTCCCTGCTGGAAAGTTCTGGAACAAACACTTACCTCACAGATGTCTGATGGACAGGGCTGCCACTAGAAATTTCGGGGCCCCATACTGGCAAAATTTTCGGGGCCCCCTTGAGACTCCGCCCAGGCTCCACCCCAGCCCCACCTCCAGGCTCCACCCCTGGAACTGTCCACAGTCCCACCGCTCTCTCTTGGAAAATCTCTACTTCTCACCTATCACACATTGACAGTTCCCATCACCAGATCACACATATAGCCGGCAGCTTTTGTTTTGGCCAAAAGATTTTTTAAGCCGCCACCATAACACGGTAGACACTTTTGGCCGGGCCCTACTCTGCTGTAACCTATTAAATATTTGTTAAAATATGCAATACAATTTAGGTATATTTTAATTTATTTTTCAATTTTTTAAATGACCTATAATACTACATACAAGGAACAAATACCACAGCACTATGACCAGATGACATATTACCACCACAGTGATCGAATAATATAAAATACAAGGAACAAATACCACCGCATCATGACCAGACCTCATATTACCACCAATGACTGAATACTACAATACTGATCAGTAATAAAAAAAAAAACCCACAATACTATCACCATCAGTGCCATTATACACAGGAGATCTGTAATTAGTAAGCAGTGTCTGTGTACAGGTAATACAGTGATCACCGGTGACATTATACACAGGAGCTCTGTATATAATGTATAGGTAATACAGTGATCACTGGTGACATTGTACACAGGACCTCTGTATATAGTATACAGTGTATAGTGTCAGTGTATAGGTAACACTGACTCACCAGTGACGTCTCTAGGTGAAGTCCTTCATCTTTCATCCAGCACAGACCGCCATCATTTCTTCCAGCCAGGACTCATCTCTGCAGGAAATAACACAGTTATCTCGAGTTCCACTTGCAGAACACATTACTTAATTTTCCCAGCCTCTACATTACACCACATGAAGAAGGTGACATAGTGTCACTCTACACAGTAACAGGACCGCTCCCCATTTAAAACAGTATACTCAAAAAATAACATAAATACATCACTGCAATAATAATATCCCTTAATTAGCCCCATGGTAATATTCGCCATCCTAGCCCCCGTGTGTCTCATTCCAGGCTCCAGCCATATGTTCTCCCATCCTGCCCTCATGAGTATCCATTCTGCCCCATATGATCTCCCAATCCTGCCCCATCTGTCTCCATCGTATCCATCCTGCCCCATCTGTCTCCAATCCTACCCCATCTGTCTACATTCTGCCCCATCTGTTTCCAATCCTGCCCCATCTGTGTCCAGCTTTCTGCCCCATCTGTTTCCAATCCTGCCCCATCTGTGTAAAGCACTCTGCCCCATCTGTTTCCAATCCTGCCCCATCTGTGTCCAGCACTCTGCCCCATCTGTTTCCAATCCTGCCCCATCTGTGTCCAGCACTCTGCCCCATCTGTTTCCAATCCTGCCCCATCTGTGTCCAGCTCTCTGCCCCATCTGTGTCTAGCACTCTGCCCCATCTGTGTCCAGCACTCTGCCCCATCTGTGTCCAATCCTGCCCCATCTGTGTCCAGCACTCTGCCCCATCTGTTTCCAATCCTGCCCCATCTGTGTCCAGCACTCTGCCCCATCTGTGTCCAGCACTCTGCCCCATCTGTGCCCAGCACTCTGCCCCATCTGTGTCCAGCACTCTGCCCCATCTGTTTCCAATCCTGCCCCATCTGTGTCCAGCACTCTGCCCCATCTGTTTCCAATCCTGCCCCATCTGTGTCCAGCACTCTGCCCCATCTGTGTCCAGCACTCTGCCCCATCGGTGTCCAGCACTCTGCCCCACCTGTGTCCAGCACTCTGCCCCATCTGTGTCCAGCGTTTTGCCCCTGTGTCCAGCGTTCTTCCCTGGGCCCCCCGGATCGCCGCTCTCAAGAAAAAAAAAAAAAAAGAAGTTCTTCTTACCTGGCCGTGCTCCTGCGGCGGGCGAAGTCTCCATGCAGCTGCAAGCATGCACTCGCCGGCGACTGACAATGATGTCAGACGCCGGCGACATGCACGCACACTGCGGCTGACGTCAGCTGCCAGCCTCAGATTGGCTGGCGGCTGTTAACTATTGATGTGCGGGCCCGCGCCCGCACGTCAATAGCTTTAAACAGCTGCAGCGTCGGCGCTAAGGGCCCCTGCAGCCTGCGGCTGCTGGTAGGGGCCCGGTGAGTAGATAAGACGGGGCCCGATGGGGGCCCCCTCTGCCCACCGGGTCCCATACGCCAGCCACGGCCGTCATGCCCTGATGGCGGCCCTGCTGATGGACAGGAAGAGGGAGTTGGAGGGGCCAGAGTGAGATGGCGGGCAACTGTTCAGCGAGGCACCAACACTCGTGAATTTGTTTGAGTTAGGAGTTCTTCAGTCTGGAACTTTTTTAAAGAGAGCTCTGACACAAGCAAAATATCCATTCAAAAACTGTATCATACAAATTTCAGCAAGGGCCTGACCACTAAGAAACTAACCACCGCTAGTGTGATCAGGCACATGTGATTTAAGAATGTGACTTGGTTGGTTGAACTCCTGGGTCCAGGATTGGTGTTAGGGGTCGAGTTCCTGCCTCTGCACAGGGGGAATCTCAGGCCATCTCCGCTGCGGTCTCCCATTCTTCTCCTGCCGCAATGGAGCCTGCTCAGCAGAGACGTCGATCCCAGCGTCTTGCTCAGTCTGACTCTGTGCTAAGCATTACTGCTGCATTTCCTGCTTCTGCCTTTGAAGTCAGTGCTGGGCAGCGGCGAGCGGACGCTTCTGGGGCTAAGTCCTGCTTTTCACATTCTGAGCATGCCCAGAGTAAGATCTCTCAGTGGAGATCGAGGGTCACATGATCAGATACTGCAGCTAAGGTCCTTGTAGGTGCTAGGACTAAATCCTGCTTTGCACTCTGAGCATGCCCAGGGTGAGGTCTCTCACTGGAGATCTAGGATCACATGCTCAGGTGCTGCAGCACTCCATTGGTCTTTCTTTGAAAGGTCCTAAATGTGCTGCAACTATTTAAGGCTCACATGGCCGCACGGCCATGCGCTAGTATCAACTCTAATATGTGCTTTGCGCCAGTGTGGTGATGCATGTATGTGTTCAGGGACCCGGCTGAAATAAGCCCCTAGAATGCTGGCACCTCCGGCGAGGAGATTGTGTGAACGTGATTCAGGGACCCGGCTGAAATAAGCCCCTAGAATACCGGCATCTCCGGTGAGGAGATTGTGTGTGTGCATAACCACTGACTGCTATCAGTTCGGCAGTAAGCTTGTGCTCCTGTGAGGCTAACAGGGCGCAGTGCTTTCCTCTCGTGGCTGCTCTGTGAGGTAACAGAGCTAGTCTATACCGCCAAACAGTGCCACCATTCACTAGCAGCAGGTTCCTCCTGCACGGTGGACCCCGGGCTGCGAACGTACCATTCATAATAAACATCTATTTCTACTCGGTGCGTTCTGCTAGCCCTAACATAATACTAGCGCCAGGGTCTGGCTAGTAAATGGCGGACGATCAGCGTGTGCAGCGGTACATCCAGCAGCTGGAGGGTAGGTTGGCGGCTCTAGAGCGTGCAACCTCAGCTGTGGACGTTACTGCTGTCGCTGTTCAGGCTGCAAGTGTAGCTGCAGCCAGTTTGTCCACTGCCACCCCTGCTCCGACTTTATCC
Organism: Ranitomeya imitator; assembly: GCF_032444005.1. Taxonomy (NCBI): domain Eukaryota; kingdom Metazoa; phylum Chordata; class Amphibia; order Anura; family Dendrobatidae; genus Ranitomeya; species Ranitomeya imitator. The sequence continues at coordinate 201,060,125 of NC_091286.1, forward strand.
CGTCTCCCGCTTCCAGACAAGTTTGCTGGTGACAGTAAGCTATGTCGGGGATTCGTGAGCCAGTGCTCCATACATCTCGAGCTGCTGGCTGCACGGTTTCCTACGGAACGGGCGAAAGTGGGATTCATTTTATCTCTTTTGTTGGGCAGGGCTTTGGAGTGGGCAACGCCGCTTTGGGAACGTGATGATCGTGTGGTACAGAGTGCTCCTATCTTCCTGGACGCTCTGAGGCAGGTCTTTTTGGGACCTCGTGTTACCCACGATACCGCGCTCCAATTACTCAGGGTTCGTCCATGGTCAGCCAGTTCGCCATCCAATTCCGGACTCTAGCTTCTGAGCTGGAATGGCCGGATAAAGTCCTTATTCCAGTGTTCTGGAGAGGACTGGCAGATCATGTAAAGGACGCCTTGGCCACCAGGGAGATTCCCGCCACACTGGAGGAGCTCATTACTATATCAACCCGCATCGATCTCCGTTTTAACGAGCGGAGGTTGGAGCGGACCCAGTGTAGGCAGAGGTTTCGGCTGGCTCCCACCTTTGCCAAACCTCAAGAATCTCCTGTTATGGCATCCGACTCCCATGAGGCCATGGAGGTTTCTCGAGCGGAACCTAGGTCTCAGACCGCTCGAGTACCTGTGGTGTGTAAAAATTGCCAGCAACTGGGACATTACGCTAATAAATGTCCACGGCGGTCGGGAAACGTTCGTGTCTAGTGACCATTGGAGGAGGTTCACTGGACACAGCGGCATTTTCCTCCAAATTGTCCTTTAAAGGGACAATCCTGTTAGGCACATCCCCTCATACAGTAGAGCTTTGTGTGGACTCTGGAGCAGAGGGAAATTTTATGTCTTCTGCTTTTGCTCTGCGCCACGCAATACCTCTGATAATGCTTGCCAAACCAGTAACTGTTAGAGTGGTGAATGGGTCGACACTTCCGTTACAGATCACACATCAGACTGTCCCTTTCACGTTAGCCATGTCCCCATCCCACCAGGAGATTATTTCCCTTCTTGTCCTTCCCGAGGGTATGGATGAGATTCTGCTGGGAATACCCTGGCTCCGTTTCCACTCCGCCACATATTGAGTGGACCTCTGGGAGGATATTGGGTTGGAGTGAATCCTGTAAGGGCAGATGTGTGAAAGAGTGCGTTCAGGTTTCCACCACTGAGATACCCGCAGATCTCTCTTCTCTCCCCAAATACTATTGGTCCTATGCAGACGTCTTCTCCAAAAAGGCCGCGGAGACCCTTCCGCCTCACCGTCCCTATGACTGTCCTATAGATCTCTTGCCTGGAGCAGAACCTCCTCGGGGACGTGTCTATCCCCTCTCTCTCCCGGAAACGGAGGCTATGTCCCAATAAATCCAGGAGAATTTGGCAAGAGTGTTTATTAGGAAGTCAGTGTCACCAGCAGGGGCAGGGTTCTTCTTCGTGCAGAAGAAGAATGGAGAATTGTGTCCTTGCATAGATTATAGGGGTCTTAACGCCATCACCGTTAAGAATAAGTACCCGCTGCCCCTGATTTCTGAGCTTTTTGATAGGCTACGGGGAGCTAAGGTATTTACCAAATTAGACCTGCGGGGAGCTTATAACCTGATTCGCATCCGTGAGGGGGACGAATGGAAGACGGCGTTTAACACCAGAGATGGGCACTATGAGTATCTGGTGATGCCCTTCGGGCTCTGTAATGCCCCAGCCGTTTTCCAAGACTTTGTCAACGACATCTTCTGGGATATGCTTTCCACCTCGGTCGTAGTCTATCTGGATGATATTCTCATCTTCTCTCCAGATATTGACTCCCACCGGAGAGATGTTGGCAGAGTCTTCGACCTCTTACGGGCAAACTCTCTTTACGCAAAGTTGGAGAAGTGTGTGTTTGAGCAGGAGTCTTTACCTTTCCTGGGCTATATCATCTCCGCCCAGGGATTGGCTATGGGTCCTGCCAAACTACAGGCTGTGATGGACTGGCAAGAACCCCATTCGCTTAAAGCGGTGCAGCGCTTTATGGGGTTCATTAATTATTACCGCCAGTTCATTCCCCACTTCTCAACTTTGGTAGCTCGCTTGGTAGCCCTTCCAAGAAGGGAGCAAATCCCAAAGTGTGGTCTGAAGAAGTCTCCAGGGCCTTTTCTTCTACTAAGTCTCATTTTGCTAGCGCTCCCATCCTACATCATTCCGATGTCGATAAGTCGTTTATAATGGAGGTGGATGCCTCTTCTGTTGGTGCTGGAGCAGTCCTCTTCCAAAAGGATGCTCAAGGTCGGAAGCATCCGTGCTTCTTTTTCTCTAAGACCTTCACACCAGCGGAGAGGAATTATTCCATCAGGGACAGGGAGTTGCTAGCGATGAAGTTGGCTTTCTCAGAGTGGAGACATCTCTTGGAGGGGGCTCGTTTTCCCTTTCAAGTTTTCACAGACCACAAAAATTTGCTATATTTGCAAACAGCCCAGCGGCTAAATTCTCGCCAGGCCAGATGGTCCTTATTCGTCTCCCGATTCCACTTCACCCTCCATTATCTCGCTGGGGAGAAGAACATTCGAGCTGACACCCTTTCTCGCTCTGTTGTGTCATCTGAGGAGGAGGAAGGAGAGCCTCGGCTTATTGTCCCTTCTGAGAGCTTGAGAACCGTGGCTCCAGTGTCGCTTGAATCTGTGCCTCCGGGCAAGACTTTTGTGCCCATAAATTTGCGACCGGAGGTTCTCTCTTGGGCTCATTCCTCCAGGGTGGGTGGACACTTTGGGACAAAAAGGACATCTGAGCTGCTGGCGATGACGTACTGGTGGCCGCATATGCTCCGAGATGTCAGAGATTACGTTCTGGCATGTGTCTCATGCGCCAAAAATAAGTCTCCTCGACAACGGCCGTCTGGGTTACTCTATCCCTTGCCGGTGGCAGACAGGCCCTGGGAAATGGTCGGGATGGACTTTGTAGTGGGTTTGCCCAAGTCTCACGGCTGTACCGTCATTTCGGTTATTACCGATCATTTCTCAAAAATGGTGCATTTGGTGCCGCTTCCACGGTTACCTTCTGCACGGGCCTTGGCAGCGTTGTTTATAAGACACATCTTCCGCCTACACGGCATGCCAGACAGAATTGTCAGTGACCGGGGTCCCCAGTTTGCGTCTCGATTCTGGAGAGAGCTTTGTCATCTTCTCAGCATTGAGTTAAATCTCTCTTCCGCATATCATCCCGAGACGAATGGGTTGCTAGAGAGGGCCAATCAGACTCTGGTCACATACCTACGACATTTTGTTTCTGCCAGGCAGGATGACCGGGCATCTTTATTACCATGGGCAGAGTTCGCCCTTAACAACTCTGTAGCCGACTCCACCGGTCAGACTCCTTTCCTCCTTAATTACAGCCAGCATCCGCGGGTTCCTGTGCCTATGCCCATGTCCTCTGCTGACTCCAGGGTGGCAGACTGGGCAGTGGAGGCACGGGACATTTGGGACCGCACTCAGGATGCCATTCGGGCCTCGAAGGAGAGAATGAGTTCCCCCGCCGATGCACATCGGCGCCCTGCCCCGACCTTTGCTCCTGGCGATTTAGTGTGGCTCTCCGCCCGTAACATCAGGCTGCGTGTAGAGTCCACTAAGTTTGCACCTCGCTACTTGGGTCCCTTCAAGGTCCTCGAACAGGTTAATCCTGTGGTCTACCGTCTGGCCCTTCCTCCACGCCTTGGTATCACCGACACATTTCATGTGTCCCTCCTTAAGCCCGTATACATGTCCCGGTTTTCTGAGTCATCTGCCGGGACATCGGGTTCGTCTACGGACGATTTCGAGGTGAACGCTATTTTGGGGTGCAAGGTGGTACATGGCAAAAAATTTTATTTGGTGGACTGGAAGGGTTACGGCCCTGAGGATAGGTCCTGGGAGCCAGCTGAGCACATTCGGGCTCCGCAGCTTATTGCTGCCTTTGAACGTAGCGAGGCCCAAGGAGGGGGGGCCTTGGGGGAGGGGTTATGTTAGGGGTCTGGTTCCTGCCTCTGCACAGGGGGAATCTCGGGCCATCTCCGCTGCGGTCTCCCATTCTTCTCCTGCCGCAGTGGAGCCTGCTCAGCAGAGACGTCGATCCCAGCGTATCGCTCAGTCTGACTCTGTGCTAAGAGTTACTGCTGCATTTCCTGCTTCTGCCTTTGAAGTCAGTGCTGGGCAGCGGCGAGCGGACGCTTCTGGGGCTAAGTCCTGCTTTTCACATTCTGAGCATTCCCAGAATAAGATCTCTCAGTGGAGATCGAGGGTCACATGATCAGATACTGCAGCTAAGGTCCTTGTAGGTGCTAAGACTAAATCCTGCTTTGCACTCTGAGCATGCCCAGGGCGAGATCTCTCACTGGAGATCTAGGGTCACATAATCAGGTGCTGCAGCACTCCATTGGTCCTTCTTTGAAAGGTCCTAAACGTGCTGCAGCTATTTAAGGCTCACATGGCCGCTAGTATCAACTCTAATATGTGCTTTGCGCCAGTGTGGTTATGCATGTATGTGTTCATGGACCCGGCAGAAATAAGCCCCTAGAATGTTGGCACCTCCGGCGAGGAGATTGTGTGAACGTGATTCAGGGACCCGGCTGAAATAAGTCCCTAGAATACCGACACCTCCGGTGAGGAGATTGCGTGTGTGCATAACCACTGACTGCTATCAGTTCGGCAGTAAGCTTGTGCTCCTGTGAGGCTAACAGGGCGCAGTGCTTTCCTCTTGCGGCTGCTCTGTGAGGTAACAGAGCTAGTCTATACCGCCAAACAGTGCCACCATTCACTAGCAGCAGGTTCCTCCTGCACGGTGGACCCCGGGCTGCGAACGCACCATTTATAATAAACATCTATTTCTACTCGGTGCGTTCCGCTAGCCCTAACAATTGGTGCCAGTAGGTGACACCACAGCCTCTTTCCCTGTGCTAGGTGCTTCCTTCCTTCCAAAACACTAGTGCAGATGCCTACTGCCCTCAACCTATGCTTGCACATTCTGAGTTATCATCATCAAGCAATTCCAAATCTTTGTCCCAGCACAGCGTTCAGCTGTCACTACCCGAGGTCTTGGAATGAAAGAGGCAGTTTGCAGCCAACCACCCACAGACCCAAAGGCTAAACAAAAGACATTTCCAGAGGAAATGTTACCATTTTGTCATGTGGACAGGAAGGATTTCCTCTGACTTATGACAGCAGCCGTCCCTTGGTACTCTGTCTGCAGCCGCCACTTTTTCTCCTGGTGTTGCATCTCCACCTTGTACCAGCACGTGGCCATGAACATCACCCTTGCCCTTATCAATACACTTACTGGGATTGTCCACTTAACAATCGACATGTGGACAAGTGCTTATGGACAGGGATGCTTCATTTCCCTGGGTGAACATTGTGGAGGTTGAGGCTGAGTCACACCCTGGCACATGTGCTCCTGAAACGGAGGATTGCTGGCCCTACTTCGATCAGGGTTTCCTCCACCTCCTACACCAGTTCCTGCACCCCCTCATGCTCCCCCTCATCCTCTTTCTCTGTTGTTCTATCGAAGAGCATGTTGTCCACATCAGCCGTAAGCTCTACAGCACTGCCTCAGTGATGTGGCAACAGGCTCTGTCTAGGAGTCAAACCGCACACCACAGCAGAGTTACTTAAAGGAATAACCGACCAGACAGATCTGTGGTTTTTCCGCTGAACCTCCAATCAGGCATGGTTGTAAGTGATCATAGGCATTGCTTGGTGGCAGCTGTGAAGCTTGGCAAGCTTGCACACATACCATGCATGGCATATATGTTCAACTTAGTAGTTAAGCGGTTTCTGAAAACCTACAGAGATTTTCCAGAGCTTCTGGTGAAGATACACCACGTCAGCGCGCATTTCTGCAAGTCGTCCACAGCTGCTGTCACTCTCGCAGTGCTGCAGCAGCACATGCAAGTGCCAGCTCACTGACTGGTGTGCAACTTCACCACGTGTTTGAACTCCACACTGCACATGCTGGCAAGAGTTTGTGAGCAGAAGAGGCTAGTGGTTGAGCACCAGCTCCAACACACCCATATTCTGGTTAACCTCTGCGCATCACAACTGAAAAGTGGGCATGGATGTCTGACATTTGTGTGGCTCTCCAAGACTTTGAGGACTCCACAAAGATTGTGAGCGGCAATGATGTCATAGTCAGCACAATAATCCCGTTTCTGTGCCTTCTTAAACAGTTGCTGCTCACAATTAAACATGAAGCTTTGCATGCGGAACTGGTAGGGATGGAGGAAGACAAAACACAGAGATTCGAGCCAGCCAAGCTTCATCTCATGTGCTCAGCACAAATTAGGTGAATGCTGAGGAGGAGGAACAGGAGCTGGTAGCTAGTGCAACAGAGGCTAGCAGCCACACAACCTTAATTCTGTCTCTCCTACGTGGATAGGCTGAGCATGGAAATTAGGAGGAAGAGAGGGAGGAGATGGAGAGTTGTAATCATGGGGACGTGATAGGCTGTATGGAGTTTGGCACATATGGCCGAATTTATGTACCCCTGCCTTTCTCGTGACCATTGTGTTACATTCGTGGTGGAGAGGTCTAATAAAATGTTGAAGGCCCTAGTTAAAAAATTATTTAAAAAATTCCCATCTGACCACACTGGTGGCAGAGGTCACAGTTTCTTGGATAACCAAGGAGTGGAAACTAGGGAGACACACACCAGATGCAGCAGAGGCAGGGCAACACTCTCAAAGGTCAGTTTTCTCAGGCCCTACCATTGCCCAGGCCCTGATGTGCGGGTTTTGGAAGATGCTGAAGGAGTACCAGCATCCTCCATGATTCCTCTGTGCCTTACAACTATTGGTTATCCATGATAGATATGTTGCATGAACTGTCTCTCGACACCTAGGAGGTCCTGGTCTGTCCTGCTTCTAAAGTTTTATCAGATCGGGTTTTTAGTGCCTCCAGTGGTATTATAACTGATAGGCACATCTGCCTGTCAACTATAAATGCTGACACGCTGACTTCTATCAAAATGAACAAGGGCAGGATTTGACCAGACTTCTCTACACCCCCGGATTATAGCAGCGAAACATAAACTCAAATCCAGTGATTTTTTTATGGTCTATTTACATGCACCCCTTCCCACCCAAACATGGCTATACGCTTCAGGATTTCATCTTTTTTTGTGTTGTCCTCCTCTACCACCATATACACAGGGTGATCATGCTACCCTTGCTATAAATTTTTAAAGGCGTTTATGATGCCCGCAATGACGAATTTTAGAGGCCTACCTCAAACATTGTTTTATATCTATATGTATACTCCCGAGGGGTAAAGGTTTTTCAGTCCATTTAGTGCATGGGCATTACCAGTCTGGTATACCTCTTAATAACGGGAAAAAATGTTTTATGATGCCCTCCACTACGTATCTTCAAAGGGGTATTGGAGTGCCCCTTCTAATTTTTGCCATCCTTTGAGTGAGTAATTGCATCCAGAAAAATTTAAATGCTTTTTTGGAGTGTTATATAACTTTAAAATGTACTGCAAAGCACATAATACTCTATGGATGAGTAATTGAATCTAGAAAAATGTTTATATTCTTTTTTGGAGTGTTATAGTTGTGTGAAAAAGTGTTTGCCACCACACTAGTTTCCTATTCTATTCTATTCTATTCTATGTTTTTCACAATTAAATGTTTCAGATCACTAAACAAATATTAATATTAGACAAAGATAACACAGGTAAACACAGTTTTTTAATGATGGTCTTTATTATAAACCCCTTAGAGAACGAGCCAATTTTGACCCTAATAACCAAGCCAAATTTTACAATTCTGACTATTGTCACTTTATGTGGTTATAACTCTGGAATACTTCAAGGAATCCCACTGATTCTGAGAATGTTTTTTCATGAATTGTACGACATACAACCTGAGAAAAATGCAAATTTCCCAATTTTTTTAGAAAATTGTACCATTTTCAAATTTGAATTCTTATGCCCTTAAATCAGAGAGTTATATCACACAAAATAGTTAATAAATAATATTTCCCACATGTCTTTAACCCCTTAATCCCATATGACGTACTATCCCGTCGAGGTGGGGTGGGCCTTAATTCCCACCGACGGTATAGTACGTCATAGCGATCGCGGCCGGGTGTCAGCTGACTATCGCAGCTGTCATCTGGCACTATGTGCCAGGAGTGGTCACGGACCGCTCCCGGCACATTAACCCCCGGCACACCGCGATCAAACATGATCGCGGTGTGCCGGCGGTACAGGGAAGCATCGCGCAGGGAGGGAGCTCCCTGCGTGCTTCCCTGAGACGATCGGTACAAGGTGAAGTGCTCACCTTGTACCGAGCGTCTTCTCCCTGCAGTCCCTGGATCCAAAATGGCCGCGGGGCTGCATCCGGGTCCTACAGGGAGTACTTCCGGGTCGACTGCAGGTGCTGGTAAGCCTGCAGCGATGTGAGTGAGATTGCCGATCTTACAGAGTGCTTTGCAAACTGTAAGATCGGCGATCTGTGATGTCCCCCCCCCCGGGACAAAGTAAAAAAGTAAAAAAAAAAATTCCACATGTGTAAAAAAAAAAAAAAAAAAATTGCTAAATAAATAAAAAAAAAAATATTATTCCCATAAATACATTTCTTTATTTAAAAAAAACAAAACAATAAATGTACACATATTTAGTATCGCCGCGTCCGTAACGACCCAACCTATAAAACTGTCCCACTAGTTAACCCCTTCAGTGAACACCGTAAGAAAAAAAAAAAGAGCCAAAAAAACAACGCTTTACTATCATACCGCCAAACAAAAAGTGGAATAACACACGTTCAAAAAGACAGATATAAATAACCATGGTACCGCTGAAAACGTCATCTTGTCCCACAAAAAACGAGCCACCATACAGCATCATCAGTGAAAAAATAAAAAAGTTATAGTCCTCAGAATAAAGCGATGCCAAAATAATTATTTTTTCTATAAAATAGCTTTTATCGTACAAAAGCGCCAAAACATAAAAAAAATTAAATAATTGAGATATCGCTATAATCGTACTGACCCGACGAATAAAACTGCTTTATCAATTTTACCAAACGCGGAACGGAATAAACGCCTCCCCCAAAAGAAATTCATGAATAGCTGGTTTTTGGTCATTCTGCCTCACAAAAATCGGAATAAAAAGTGATCAAAAACTGTCACGTGTCCAAAAATGTTACCAATAAAAACATCAACTCGTCCCGCAAAAAACAAGTCCTCAGATGACTCTGTGGACCAAAATATGGAAAAATTATAGGTCTCAAAATGTGGACATGCAAAAACTTTTTTGCTATAAAAAAGCGTCTTTTAGTGTGTGACAGCTGGCAATCATAAAAGTCTGATATAAAAAACTCTATAAAAGTAAATCAAACCCCCCTTCATCACCCCCTTAGTTAGGGAAAAATAATACAATTAAAAAAATGTATTTATTTCCATTTTCCCAATAGGGCTAGGGTTAGGGCTAGGGTTAGGGCTATGGTTGGGGCTAGGATTGGGGCTAGGGTTAGGGTTAGGGCTAGGGTTAGGGCTAGGGTTAGGGTTAGGGTTGGGGCTAGGGTTAGGGTTAGGGGTGGGGTTGGGGCTAGGGTTGGAGCTAAAGTTAGGGTTGGGGCTAAAGTTAGGGTTAGGGTTGGGGCTAAAGTTAGGGTTAGGGTTGGGGCTAAAGTTAGGGTTAGGGTTTGGATTACATTTACGGTTGGGATTAGGGTTGGGATTAGAATTAGGGGTGTGTTAGGGGTGTGGTTAGGGTTACCGTTGGGATTAGGGTTAGGGGTGTTGTTGGATTAGGGTTTCAGGTAGAATTGGGGAGTTTCCACTGTTCAGGCACATCAGGGGCTCTCCAAACGTGACATGGCGCCCGATCTCAATTCCAGCCAATTCTGCGTTGAAAAAGTAAAACAGTGCTCCTTCCCTTCCAAGCTCTCCGGTGCACCCAAACAGTGGTTTATCCCCACATATGGGGTATCAGCGTACTCAGGACAAATTGGACAACAACTTTTGGGGTCCAAGTTCTCTTGTTATCCTTGGGAAAATAAAAATTTGGGGGGCTAAAAATCATTTTTGTGGGAAAAATAAGATTTTTTATTTTCACGGCTCTGCGTTGTAAACTGCAGTGAAACACTTGGGGGTTCAAAGTTCTCACAACACATCTAGATAAGTTCCTTGGGAGGTCTAATCTCCAATATGGGGTCACTTGTGGGGGGTTTCTACTGTTTGGGTACATCATGGGCTCTGCAAATGCAATGTGACGCCTGCAGACCAATCCATCTAAGTCTGTATTCCAAATGGCGCTCCTTCCCTTCCGAGCTCTGCCATGCGCCCAAACAGTGATTCCCACCCCCACATATGGGGTATCAGCGTACTCAGGACAAATTGGACAACAACTTTTGGGGTCCAATTTATCCTGCTACCCTTGTGAAAATACAAAACTGGGGGCTAAAAAATCATTTTTGCGAAAAAAAAAGAATTTTTATTTTCACGGCTCTGCGTTATAAACTGTAGTGAAACACTTGGGGGTTCAAAGTTCTCACAACACATCTAGAAAAGTTCCTTGGGAGGTCTAGTTTCCAATATGGGGTCACTTGTGGGGGTTTGTACTGTTTGGGTTAGTGTTGAGCATTCCGATACCGCAAGTATCGGGTATCGGCCGATATTTGCTGTATCGGAAGTCCGATACCGAGTTCCGATATTTTTGTGATATTGGGAATCGGTATCGGGATTAAGATTCATGTGTAAAATAAAGAATAAAAATAAAAAATATTGATATACTTACCCTCACAAGCCGTGACGCCATCGAAGGTCATTAACGCGCTCATTCCTAAGAATGCGCGCGTTAAGGACCTTCGATGACGTCGCGGCTTGTGATTGGTCGCGTGAGCGGTCACATGACCGCTCAGCGACCAATCACAAGCCGTGACGTCATCGAAGGCCCTTAACGCGCTCATTCTTTGCAACGAAAGCATGGCGGTTGCAGCGGTGACAACCAGGGCGCGTCCGAGGGTGAGTATATCAATATTTTTTATTTTTATTCTTTATTTTACACATGAATATGGATCCCAGGGCCTGAAGGAGAGTTTCCGCTCCTTCAGACCCTGGGATCCATTACAGGATACCTTCCGATATTTGTGTCCCATTGACTTGTATTGGGATCGGATATCAGTATCGGCGATATCCGATATTTTTCGGATATCGGCCGATACCATCCGATACCGATACTTTCAAATATCGGACGGTATCGCTCGACACTAGTTTGGGTACATCAGGGGCTCTGCAAATGCAACGTGACGCTTGCAGACCAATCCATCTAAGTCTGTATTCCAAATGGCGCTCCTTCCCTTCCGAGCTCTGCCATGCGCCCAAACAGTGGTTCCCCCCCACATATGGGGTATCAGCGTACTCAGGACAAATTGGACAATAAAGTTTGGGGTCCAATTTATCCGGTTACCCTTGTGAAAATACAAAACTGGGGGCTAAAAATCATTTTTGTGAAAAAAAAAAAGAATTTTTATTTTCACGGCTCTGCGTTATAAACTGTAGTGAAACACTTGGGAGTTCAAAGCTCTCAAAACACATCTAGATAAGTTCCTTAGGGGGTCTACTTTCCAAAATGGTGTCACTTGTGGGGGGTTTCAATGTTTAGGCACATCAGGGGCTCTCCAAACGCAACATAGCGTCCCATCTCAATTCCAGTCAATTTTGCATTGAAAAGTCAAATGGCGCTCCTTCCCTTCCGAGCTCTGCCATGCGCCCAATCAATGGTTTACACCCACATATGGGGTATCAGCGTACTCAGGACAAATTGAACAACAACTTTTGTGGTCTAATTTCTTCTCTTACCCTTGGGAAAATAAAAAATTGGGGGCAAAAAGATCATTTTTGTGAAAAAATATGATTTTTTATTTTTACGGCTCTGCATTATAAACTTCTATGAAGCACTTGTTGGGTCAAAGTGCTCACCACACATCTAGATAAGTTCCTCAAGGGGTCTACTTTCCAAAATGGTGTCACTTGTGGGGGGTTTCAATGTTTAGGCACATCAGGGGCTCTCCAAACGCAACATGGCGTCCCATCTCAATTCCAGTCAATTTTGCTTTTAAAAGTCAAATGGCGCTCCTTCTCTTCCGAGCTCTGCCATGCGCCCAATCAATGGTTTACACCCACATATGGCATATCAGCGTACTCAGGACAAATTGCACAACAACTTTTGTGGTATAATGTCTTCTCTTACCCTTGGGGAAATAAAAAATTGGGGGCAAAAAAATCATTTTTGTGAAAAAATAGGATTTTTTATTTTTACGGCTCTGCATTATAAACTTCTATGAAGCACTTGGTGGGTCAAAGTGCTCACCACACATCTAGATAAGTTCCTTAAGGGGTCTACTTTCCAAAATGGTGTCACTTGTGGGGGGGTTTCAATGTTTAGGCACATCAGGGGCTCTCCAAACGCAACATGGCATCCCATCTCAGTTCCAGTCAATTTTGCATTTAAAAGTCAAATGGCGCTCCTTTCCTTCCGAGCTCTGCCATGCGCCCAAACAGTAGTTTACACCCACATATGGGGTATCAACGTACTCAGGACAAATTGTACAACAACTTTTGTGGTCCATTTTCTCCTGTAACCCTTGGTAAAAATAAAACAAATTGGAGCTGAAATAAATTTTGTGTGAAAAAAAGTTAAATGTTCATTTTTATTTAAACATTCCAAAAATTCCTGTAAAACACCTGAAGGGTTAATAAACTTCTTGAATGTGGTTTTGAGCACCTTGAGGGGTGCAGTTTTTAGAATGGTGTCACACTTGGGTATTTTCTATCATATAGATCCCTCAAAATGACTTCAAATGAGATGTGGTCCCTAAAAAAAAATGGTGTTGTAAAAATGAGAAATTGCTGGTCAACTTTTAACCCTTATAACTCCCTAACAAAAAAAAATTTTGTTCCAAAATTGTGCTGATGAAAGTAGACATGTGGGAAACGTTACTTATTAAGTATTTTGCATGACATATCTCTGTGATTTAAGGGCATAAAAATTCAAAGTTGGAAAATTGCAAAATTTTCAAAATTTTCGCCAAATTTCCGTTTTTTTCTCAAATAAACGCAAGTTATATCGAATAAATTTTACCACTAACATGAAGTACAATATCTCACGAGAAAACAATGTCAGAATCGCCAAGATTCGTTGAAGCGTTCCAGAGTTATAACCTGTGGTCAGAATTGTAAAAATTGGCCCGGTCATTAACGTGCAAACCACCCTTGGGGCTTAAGGGGTTAAATCCGCACAATTTTTTTATACAATTTTTTTTGTTGTTAGGAAGTTATAAGGGTTAAATGTTTACCAACAATTTATAATTTTTCCAACAAAAATTACAAAATCATTTTTTTAGGGACCACATTACATTTGAAGTGACTTTGAAGGGTCTACATGACAGAAGATACCCAAATGTGACACCATTCTAAAAACTGCACCCCTCAAAACCACATTCAAGAAGTTAATTAATCCTCCATGTGCTTCACGGGAACTGATGCAACGTGGAAGGAAAAAATTAACATTTACATTTTTTTCATAATAATTTTACCCAATTTTTTTTTTGTTTCGCAAGGGAAACAAGAGAAACTGGACCACAAAATTTGTTGTGCAATTTCTTTTGAGCATGCCTATGCCCCGTATGTGGGGGAAAAACACTGTTCGGGCACACGCAGAGCTTTGAAGGTAAGGAGCAACGTTTGACCTTTTGATGCAAAATTGTCAGGAACCGAGAGCGCACATCATGTTGGGTTTGGAGAGCCCCTGATGTGGAAACTGTGGAAAAACTCCACAACTGACCACATTTTGGAAATTACGTCCCTCAAGGATTTTATCCAGGGGCATGTTGAGCATTTTGAACCCAGAGGTACAAGACAGAATTTGATAGCATTAGGTTGTCATATTGAAAAAGTTCATTTTATTTTCACAAATCTTGCTTTAGCCCCAAATTTCTCACTTTTGCCAGAGATAACACCAAAAAGTGGACCTTGCAATTTGTCACCCACTTTCTTACGAGGGCGGCGAAACACATGTTGTCAAAAAGTTCTGTTTGGACAAACGGTATGACTCAGAAAGTTATGGGCACAATTTTGGAACACAAATTTGGCTCTACTTGTAATAGATTGTCATATTTGCAGAGCCTGTGTGGTTCAAGAGCAACACAAATCCTTGATAAATGTATTTTTTGTAAATTATATCCTCTAATTTATCTATGGATCTAGAGAATAGTTTCATACCATCATTTTTTATGCAGTTGATGCAACACGAGTTTAAAAATGTACAATTTGCATTTTTTCTCACTGTCTCTTTTATTAACCCCTTTACCCCCAAGGGTGGTTTGCACGTCAATGACGAGGCCAATTTTTACAATACTGACCACTGTCCCTTTATGAGGTTATAACTCTGGAACGCTTCTACGGATCCTGGTGATTCTGACATTATTTTCTCGTGACATATTGCACTTCATGATAGTGGTAAAATTTCTTTGATATTACCTGCATTTATTTGTGAAAAAAATGGAAATTTGGCGAAAATTTGGAAAATTTTGCAATTTTCCAACTTTGAATTTTTATGCAATTAAATCACAGAGATATGTCACACAAAATACTTAATAAGTAACATATCCCACATGTCTACTTTACATCAGCACAATTTTGTAACCAATATTTTTTTTGTTAGGGAGTTATAAGGGTTAAAAGTTGACCAGCAGTTTCTCATTTTTACAACACCATTTTTTTTTAGGGACCACATCTCATTTGAAGTCATTTTGAGAGGTCTATATGATAGAAAATACCCAAGTGTGACACCATTCTAAAAACTGCATCCCTCAAGGTGCTCAAAACCACATTCAAGACGTTTATTAACCCTTCAGGTGTTTCACAGGAATTTTTGGAATGTTTAAATAAAAATGAACATTTAACTTTTTTTCACAAAAAATTTATTCAGCTCCAATTTGTTTTATTTTACCAAGGGTAACAGGAGAAAATGGACACCAAAAGTTGTTGTACAATTTTTCGTGAGTATGCCGATACCCCACATGTGGGGGTAAACCACTGTTTGGGCGCATGACAGAGCTCGGAAGCGAAGGAGGGGAATTTGACTTTTCAATGCAAAATTGACAGGAATTGAGATAGAACGCCATGTTGCGTTTGGAGAGCCCCTGACGTGCCTAAACAGTGGAAACCCCCACAAGTGACACCATTTTGGAAAGTAGACCCCTTATGGAACTTATCTAGAGGTGTGGTGAGCACTTTGACCCACCAAGTGCTTCACAGAAGTTTATAATGCAGAACCGTAAAAATAAAAAACATATTTTTTCACAAAAATCATTTTTTTGCCCACAATTTTTTATTTTCCCAAGGGTAAGAGAAGAAATTGGACCCCAAAAGTTGTACAATTTGTCCTGAGTACGCTGATACCCTATATGTGGGGGTAAACCACTGTTTGGGCGCATGGGAGAGCTCGGAAGGGAAGGAGCGCAGTTTGACTTTTCAATGCAAAATTGACAGGAATTGAGATGGGACGCCATGTTGCATTTGGAGAGCCACTGATGTGCCTAAACATTGAAACCCCCCACAAGTGACACCATTTTGGAAAGTAGACCCCCTAAGGAACTTATCTGGATGTGTGGTGAGCACTTTGACCCACCAAGGGCTTCATAGAAGTTTATAATGCAGAGCCGTAAAATAAAACAAAAATTTTTTCCCACATTAAATGCATTTTTTAAATTTTTTTATTTTTCCCTAACTAAGGGGGTGATGAAGGGAGGTTTGATTTACTTTTATAGCGTTTTTTTAGCGGATTTTTATGATTGGCAGCCGTCACACACTGAAAGACGATTTTTATTGCAAAAAATATTTTTTGCATTAGCACATTTTGAGAACTATAATTTTTCCATATTTGAGTCCACAGAGTCATGTGAAGTCTTGTTTTTTGCGGGACGAGTTGACGTTTTTATTGGTAACATTTTCGGACACATGACATTTTTTGATTGCTTTTTATTCCGATTTTTGTGAGGCAGAATGACCAAAAACCAGCTATTCATGAACTTCTTTTGGGGGAGGCGTTTATACTGTTCCGTGTTTGGTAAAATGGATAAAGGAGTTTTTTTCTTCGGGTCAGTACGATTACAGCGATACCTCATTTATATCATTTTTTTATGTTTTGGCACTTTTATGCGATAAAAACTATTTTACAGAAAAAATAATTATTTTTGCATCGCTTTATTCTGAGGACTATAACTTTTTTATTTTTTTGCTCATGATGCTGTTTGGCAGCTCATTTTTTGCGAGACAAGATGACATTTTCAGCGGTACCATGTTTATTTATATCCGTATTTTTGATCGCGTGTTATTCCACTTTTTGTTCAGCGGTATGATAATAAAGCGTTTTTTGCCTGTTTTTTTTTTTTTTTACGGTGTTCACTGAAGGGGTTATCTAGTGATATAGTTTTATAGGTGGGGTCGTTACGGACGCGGCGATACTAAATGTGTGTACTTTTATAGTTTTTTTTTTATTATTTAGATAAAGAAATGTATTTATGGGAATATTTTTTTTTTTTTTTCATTATTTAGGAATTTTTTTTTATTATTTTTTTTTACACATTTGGAATTTTTTTTAAAACTTTTTTACTTTGTCCCAGGGGGTACATCACAGATCGGTGATCTGACAGTTTGCACAGCACTCTGTAAGATCACCGATCTGACTTACAGTGCTGCAGGCTTACCAAGCGCCTGCTCTGAGCAGGCTCTTGGTAAGCCACCTCCCTCCCTGCAGGTCCCGGATGCCGCGGCCATCTTGGAATCGGGCCTGGAGCAGGGAGGGAGGTAAGGAGACCCTCGCAGCAACGCGATCACATTGCGTTGCTGCGGGGGGCTCAGGGAAGCCCGCAGGGAGCCCCCTCCCTGCGCGATGCTTCCCTATACCGCCAGCACACCGCGATCATGTTTGATCGCGGTGTGCCGGGGGTTAATGTGCTGGGAGCGGTAAATGACCGCTCCTGGCACATTGTGCCGGATGTCAGCTGCGATAGGCAGCTGACACCCGGCCGCGATCGGCCGCGCTCCCCCCGTGAGCGTGGCCGATCGCTATGACGTACTATCCCGTCGAGGGTCAGATAGGCCCAGGGCACCTCGACGGGATAGTACGTCTAGGGTCAGAGAGGGGTTAATCTTTTTTGTATGTTATGAAGAACACACCTCAAATTTTATTGCACTAGTTTTTCAGTTTTCAAAAGTACATCCAATATAGCACCAATGTGAGTACTGGACACACGGCTGTGCCTAGAATAATGGAGGGCACACCATTTGGTCTTTGGGGTAAGAGTGAAGGAATTCCAAGATCCTTTCAAAGATTACAGAGACATTGAGCTACCAAACAAGACCATCTTTATAGGAATTATTACTCACAGAGGGAGTCATTCCCCTAAAAACACATTTACTGATCATAAAATATGGCCTTCCTAACAAAAAAAGTTGTCCCGCAATTGCATATATTATAGCAGGAAAAATAGACTGTACTGGTATGAATTCTTAAAAAGACTCAAAGGTACACATAAAGTACCGTATTTTTCGGACTAAAAGACGCACTTTTTCCCCCCCAAAAAAGGGGGGAAAATGGGGGGTGCGTCTAATAGTCGCAATGCAGGCTTACCTAGGTGGCAGAGGTGCGGTGGCAGAGGTCCGGTGGCAGAGGTGCGGTTGCGGGGGTGTGGCGGCAGAGGAGGCGCAGTAAGCGGGGTCCCTTTCCCTGGTATGGTGATGCAGCAGGCCCGGTATGCAGCAGAGCCGGGTGAATCCTCTTGTTATCGGTGGTGGCGGCCATTTTCCGGAGGCCGCGCATGCGCAGATGGAGCGCTCTGCTTCCCGGGGCTTCAGGAAAATGGCCGCCGCGATCTCCATCTGCGCACGCGCGGCCTCCCGCGGCCATTTTCCTGAAGCCCCGGGAGCAGAGCGCTTCATCTGCACACGCGCGGCCTCAGGAAGATGGCCGCGCCCACCGATAACAAGAGGATTCACCCGGCTCTGCTGCATACCGGGCCTGCTGCATCACCATACAGGGGAAAGGGACCCCGCTTCCTGCGCCTCCTCTGCTGCCACACCCCCGCCACCGCACCTCTGCCACTGGACCTCTGCCACCGCACCTCTGCCACCTAGGTAAGCCTGCATGGTACGCCAGGGACCCCTCTCACGCCATACCTCTCACTGCACCTCCTGATCCCAGCACCTCCTGATCCCAGCACCTCCTCATCCCAGCACCTCCTGATCCCAGCACCTCCTGATCCCAGCACCTCCTGATCCCAGCACCTTCTCATCCCAGCACCTCCTGATCCCAGCACCTCCTGATCCCAGCACCTCCTGATCCCAGCACCTCCTGATCCCAGCACCTTCTCATCCCAGCACCTTCTCATCCCAGCACCTTCTCATCCCAGCACCTCCTCATCCCAGCATCACCCCACCTTGCCTCCTGTGACCCTGCTCTGCCACCGCCATAAGATACTGTAAATTCGGACAATAAGACGGACCCCCATGTTATAAAAAATCTTTTTTTCTGCAATTTTCACCCCAAATTTGGGGTGCGTCTTATGGTCCGGTGCGTCTTATAGTCCGAAAAATACGGTATATGGCCATAAGAGAATATTACTTAAAGTAGTGTACCATCACCGCAATATGTGTACCTATGGACATATATAGGACATATCAGAAAGTTTAACAGAAAACAAAGAAAAACCCAAATGTCAGTCCAATGATTTTGGTATAAGATATATTTATTGATTATAGTATACAACACAAGGTGAGGTGGGGAAAATACCAGAAAAAAGGGAACACAACACACGGGACAGAAAGGGAATTGCAAAAATGGACACAAAGCAGTAAAATATGGTAAAGCTCAAGTGGAAGTTAAAGTGCAACTGTGCTAGATTATAATAACTGGCCAAGTGGCATGTATATACTGCTATAGGTGGATAGTAAATAATGTGTTGTGAATTCTGTGGATGAGTTCACTTCTGTGGTCACAAGTGGTATTGCAGTCTCTGGGCTTCCTCCCTCAGGTGTTTTGGTGAGCTCGTTGGCTGCCTTGCTATTTAGCTCCACCTGAGTCTGTCTTCCTTGCTCCTTGTCAATGTTCCAGTGTTGGATCTGAGCTACTGCATCTTTCCTTGGGCCTGCTGCTCTGCTAGATAAGTGCTTCTAGTTTGTTTTCTGTTTTTTCTGTCCAGCTTGCTATTAACTTTTGCTGGAAGCTCTGAGAAGCAAAGGGGTGCACCGCCGTGCTGTTAGTTCGGCACGGTGGGTCTTTTTGCCCCTTTGCGTGGTTTTCGTTTTAGGGTTTTTTGTAGACTGCATAGTTCTCTTTGCTATCCTCGCTCTGTCTAGAATATCGGGCCTCACTTTGCTGAATCTATTTCATTCCTACGTTTGTCTTTTCATCTTGCTAACAGTCATTATATGTGGGGGGCTGCCTATTCCTTTGGGGTATTCCTCTGAGGTAAGTCAGGCTTGTATTTCTATCTTCAGGCTAGTCAGCTCCTCAGGCAGTGCCGAGTTGCATAGGTAGTTGTTAGGCGCAATCCACTGCTGCTTATAGTTGTGTGAGGATAGATTAGGTACTGCAGTCTACAGAGATTCCACGTCTCAGAGCTTGTCCTATTGTTTTTGGTTATTGCCAGATCTCTGTATGTGCGCTGATTACTGCACGCTGTGTTGCCTGATTGCCAGCCATAACAGTACAAGGAGCCACACCAATGATTCCCAATAGAGGGAAAAAAGAAATCCTGACATCATTTTTTTTTCTTAGCTCTGTCTTCAGTCTTTATTTTCCCCTAGACATTAGAGTGCTTCAGGACACAGCTGTGGACATGGATATTCAGGCTCTGTGCTCCTCAATGGATAATCTCGTTGTAAATGTACAAAAGATTCAAGATACTATTGATCAGAAATCGATGCTAGAACCAAGAATTCCGATTCCTGATTTGTTTTTTGGTGACAGAACTAAGTTCCTGAGCTTCAGAAATAATTGTAAGCTATTTTTGGCCTTGAAACCTCATTCTTCTGGTAATCCTACTCAACAGGTTTTGATTATTATTTCTTTTTTGCGCGGCGACCCACAGGACTGGGCGTTTTCTCTTGCGCCAGGAGACCCTGCATTGAGTAGTGTCGATGCGTTTTTCCTGGCGCTCGGATTGCTTTACGATGAGCCTAATTCAGTGGATCAGGCTGAGAAAAATCTGCTGGCTTTATGCCAGGGTCAGGATGATATAGAAGTATATTGTCAGAAATTTAGAAAGTGGTCAGTACTCACTCTGTGGAATGAATCTGCACTAGCGGCTTTGTTCAGAAAGGGTCTCTCTGAAGCTCTTAAGGATGTAATGGTGGGATTTCCTATGCCTGCTGGTTTGAATGAGTCCATGTCCTTGGCCATTCAGATCGGTCGTCGCTTGCGCGAGCGTAAATCTGTGCACCATCTGGCGGTATTGTCTGAGAGTAAACCTGAGCCTATGCAGTGCGACAGGACTATGACTAAAGTAGAACGGCAAGAACACAGACGTCTGAACAGACTGTGTTTCTATTGTGGTGATTCTACTCATGCTATTTCTAATTGTCCTAAACGCACTAGGCGGTTCGATAGCTCTGCCGTTATTGGTACTGTACAGTCCAAATTCCTTTTGTCCATTACCTTAATGTGCTCTTTGTCATCGTATTCTGTCATGGCGTTTGTGGATTCAGGCGCTGCCCTGAATCTGATGGATTTGGATTATGCTAAACGTTGTGGATTTTTCTTGGAGCCTTTGCGGTGTCCTATTCCGTTGAGAGGAATTGATGCTACACCTTTGGCCAAGAATAAGCCTCAGTACTGGGCCCAGCTGACCATGTGCATGGCTCCTGCACATCAGGAAGTTATTCGCTTTCTGGTACTGCATAATTTGCATGATGTGGTCGTGTTGGGGTTGCCATGGCTACAAACCCATAATCCAGTATTGGATTGGAACTCTATGTCGGTAACCAGCTGGGGTTGTCAGGGAGTACATGGTGATGTTCCATTTTTGTCTATTTCGTCATCCATTCCTTCTGACATCCCAGAGTTCTTGTCGGACTTTCAGGATGTATTTGAAGAGTCCAAGTCTGATGCCCTACCTCCGCATAGGAATTGTGATTGTGCTATCGATTTGATTCCTGGTAGTAAATTCCCTAAGGGTCGTTTATTTAATTTGTCCGTACCTGAACACACCGCTATGCGCAGTTATGTGAAGGAGTCCCTGAAGAAGGGACATATTCGCCCATCGTCGTCACCATTGGGAGCAGGGTTCTTTTTTGTAGCCAAGAAGGATGGTTCGCTAAGACCGTGTATTGATTACCGCCTTCTTAATAAGATCACTGTTAAGTTTCAGTATCCCTTGCCATTGATTTCTGACTTGTTTGCTCGGATTAAGGGGGCTAGTTGGTTCACCAAGATAGATCTTCGTGGTGCGTATAATCTGGTGAGAATCAGGCAAGGAGATGAATGGAAAACGGCATTTAATACGCCCGAGGGTCATTTTGAGTATCTGGTGATGCCGTTTGGACTTGCCAATGCTCCATCTGTTTTTCAGTCTTTTATGCATGACATTTTCCGTGAGTATCTGGATAAATTCTTGATTGTTTACTTGGATGACATTTTGATCTTCTCTGATGATTGGGAGTCTCATGTGAAGCAAGTCAGAATGGTTTTCCAGGTACTGCGTGCTAATTCCTTGTTCGTGAAGGGATCAAAGTGTCTCTTCGGTGTGCAGAAAGTTTCATTTTTGGGGTTCATCTTTTCCCCTTCTACTATCGAGATGGATCCGGTTAAGGTTCAGGCCATTCAGGATTGGACTCAGCCGACATCTCTAAAAAGTCTGCAGAAATTCCTGGGCTTTGCTAATTTTTATCGTCGCTTCATCTGTAATTTTTCTAGCATTGCCAGACCATTGACCGATTTGACCAAGAAGGGTGCTGATTTGGTTAATTGGTCTTCTGCTGCCGTGGAAGCTTTTCAGGAGTTGAAGCGTCGTTTCTGCTGTGCCCCTGTGTTGTGTCAACCTGATGTTTCTCTTCCATTCCAGGTCGAGGTTGATGCTTCTGAGATTGGTGCAGGGGCGGTTTTGTCACAGAGAGGTTCTGGTTGCTCAGTGTTCAAACCATGTGCTTTCTTTTCCAGGAAATTTTCTGCTGCTGAGCGTAATTATGATGTGGGCAACCGAGAGTTGCTGGCCATGAAGTGGGCATTCGAGGAGTGGCGTCATTGGCTTGAGGGTGCTAAGCATCGCGTGGTGGTTTTGACTGATCATAAGAACCTTACTTATCTTGAGTCTGCCAAGCGCTTGAATCCTAGACAGGCCCGTTGGTCGTTATTTTTTGCTCGTTTTGATTTTGTGGTTTCATACCTTCCGGGCTCTAAAAATGTGAAGGCGGATGCTCTGTCTAGGAGTTTTGTGCCCGACTCTCCGGGGTTATCTGAGCCGGCGAGTATCCTCAAGGAAGGAGTCATTGTGTCTGCCATCTCCCCTGATTTGCGGAGAGTGTTGCAGAAATTTCAGGCTAATAAACCTGATCGTTGTCCGGCCGAGAAACTGTTCGTCCCTGATAGGTGGACTAGTAAAGTTATCTCTGAACTTCATTGTTCGGTGCTGGCCGGTCATCCAGGAATCTTTGGTACCAGGGAGTTGGTTGCTAGATCCTTCTGGTGGCCATCTCTGTCACGGGATGTGCGTGCTTTTGTGCAGTCCTGTGGAATTTGTGCTAGGCTAAGCCCTGCTGTTCACGTGCCAGTGGGTTGCTTTTGCCCTTGCCGGTCCCGAAGAGGCCTTGGACACATATTTCGATGGATTTCATTTCTGACCTTCCCGTTTCTCAAAAAATGTCGGTCATTTGGGTGGTCTGTGATCGCTTTTCTAAAATGGTCCATCTGGTGCCCTTGGTTAAATTGCCTTCCTCCTCTGATTTGGTGCCTTTGTTCTTCCAGCATGTGGTTCGTTTACATGGCATTCCTGAGAATATTGTTTCTGACAGAGGTTCCCAGTTTGTCTCGAGGTTCTGGCGAGCCTTTTGTGGTAGGATGGGCATTGACCTATCTTTCTCCTCGGCCTTCCATCCTCAGACTAATGGCCAGACCGAACGAACCAATCAGACCTTGGAAACATATCTGAGATGTTTTGTTTCCGCTGACCAGGATGATTGGGTGTCATTTTTGCCGTTGGCTGAGTTCGCCCTTAATAATCGGGCCAGCTCGGCTACCTTGATCTCTCCATTTTTCTGCAATTCTGGGTTCCATCCTCGTTTCTCTTCAGGACAGGTTGAGTCTTCGGACTGTCCTGGTGTGGATTCCGTGGTGGACAGGTTGCAGCAGATCTGGACTCAGGTGGTGGACAATTTGACCTTGTCCCAGGAGAAGGCTCAGCTTTTCGCTAATCGCAGACGCCGTGTGGGACCCCGACTTCGTGTTGGGGATCTGGTTTGGTTATCTTCTCGTCATATTCCTATGAAGGTTTCCTCTCCTAAATTTAAACCTCGTTTTATTGGTCCGTATAGGATTTCTGAGATTCTCAATCCGGTGTCTTTTCGTCTGACCCTCCCAGACTCCTTTTCCATACATAATGTATTCCATAGGTCGTTGTTGAGGAGATACGTGGCACCTATGGTTCCATCTGTGGAGCCTCCTGCCCCTGTTTTGGTGGAGGGGGAATTGGAGTATATTGTGGAGAAGATTTTGGATTCTCGTGTCTCTAGACGGAAACTCCAGTATCTGGTCAAATGGAAGGGTTATGCTCAGGAAGATAATTCCTGGGTTTTTGCCTCTGATGTCCATGCCCCAGATCTTGTTCGTGCCTTTCATGTGGCTCATCCTGGTCGGCCTGGGGGTTCTGGTGAGGGTTCGGTGACCCCTCCTCAAGGGGGGGGTACTGTTGTGAATTCTGTGGATGAGTTCACTTCTGTGGTCACAAGTGGTATTGCAGTCTCTGGGCTTCCTCCCTCAGGTGTTTTGGTGAGCTCGTTGGCTGCCTTGCTATTTAGCTCCACCTGAGTCTGTCTTCCTTGCTCCTTGTCAATGTTCCAGTGTTGGATCTGAGCTACTGCATCTTTCCTTGGGCCTGCTGCTCTGCTAGATAAGTGCTTCTAGTTTGTTTTCTGTTTTTTCTGTCCAGCTTGCTATTAACTTTTGCTGGAAGCTCTGAGAAGCAAAGGGGTGCACCGCCGTGCTGTTAGTTCGGCACGGTGGGTCTTTTTGCCCCTTTGCGTGGTTTTCGTTTTAGGGTTTTTTGTAGACTGCATAGTTCTCTTTGCTATCCTCGCTCTGTCTAGAATATCGGGCCTCACTTTGCTGAATCTATTTCATTCCTACGTTTGTCTTTTCATCTTGCTAACAGTCATTATATGTGGGGGGCTGCCTATTCCTTTGGGGTATTCCTCTGAGGTAAGTCAGGCTTGTATTTCTATCTTCAGGCTAGTCAGCTCCTCAGGCAGTGCCGAGTTGCATAGGTAGTTGTTAGGCGCAATCCACTGCTGCTTATAGTTGTGTGAGGATAGATTAGGTACTGCAGTCTACAGAGATTCCACGTCTCAGAGCTTGTCCTATTGTTTTTGGTTATTGCCAGATCTCTGTATGTGCGCTGATTACTGCACGCTGTGTTGCCTGATTGCCAGCCATAACAATAATGCAATCAACACAAGTGTTTGTGTGCAGGTGTAGAGATACAGTACAAAAGGATAAAGTGCATGTGCCAAGTTTAGAAAAGAGGCAAAAAAAATGAACAGAGCTTCACTATAAGTCAAGTGACATGATAGGGCATAAAATATACACTGCTCAAAAAAATAAAGGGAACACTTAAACAACAGAATATAACTCCAAGTATATCAAACTTCTGTGAGATCAAACTGTCTACTGAGGAAGCAATACTATTTGATAATCAATTTCACATGCTGTTGTGCAAATGGAATAGACAACAGATGGAAATTATTGGCAATTATCAATACACACTCAATAAAGGAGTAGTTCTGCAGGTTTGGACCACAGACCACATCTCAGTACAAATGCTTTCTGGCTGATTTTTGGCCACTTTTGAATGTTGGTTGTGCTTTCACACTCGTGGTAGCATGAGACACTCTACAACACACACAAGTGGCTCAGGTAGAGCAGCTCATCCAGGATGGCACATCAATGCAAGCTGTGGCAAGAAGGTTTCCTGTGTCTGTCAGTGTAGTGTCCAGAAGCTGGAGGCGTTACTAGGAGATAGGACAGTACACCAGGAGATGTAGAGGGGGTCGTAGGAGGTCAACAACCCAGCAGCAGGACCGCTACATCAGCCTTTGTGCAAGGAGGAACAGGAAGAGCACTGCAAGAGCACCGCAAAATTACCTCCAGCAGGCCACAAATGTGCATGTGTCTGCACAAACGGTTAGAAACTGACTCCATGAGGATGGTCTGAGTGCCCGACGTCCACAGATGGGGTTGTGCTCACAGCCGAACACCGTGCAGGATGATTAGCATTTGCCACAGAACACCAGGATTGGCAAATTCACAGATGAAAGCAGATTCACACTGAGCACATGTGACAGACGTGGCAGAGTCTGGAGACACCGTTGAGAGCGATCTGCTGCCTGCAACATCCTTCAGCATTACCGGTTTGGCAGTGGGTCAGTAATCGTATAGGGTAGCATTTTTTGGAGGGCTGCACAGCCCTCCATGTGCTCTCCAGAGGTAGCTTGACTGCCTTTAGGTACCTCAAACCCCTTGTGAGACTATATGCTGGTGCAGGTGGCCCTGGGTTCCTCTTATGCAGGACAATGCCAGACCTCATGTGGCTGGAGTGTGTCAGGAGTTCCCGAAAGATGAAAGCATTGAAGCTATGAACAGGTCCGCCTGGTCCCCAGACCTGAATCCGATTGAACACATCTGGGACATCATGTCTCACACCATCCACCAATGTCACATTGCACCACAGACTGTCCAGGAGTTGGCAGATGCTTTAGTCCAGGTCTGGGAGGAGATCCCTCAGGAGACCATCTGCCGCCTCATCAGGAGCATGCCCAGGCATTGTAGGGAAGTCATACAGGCACATGGAGACAACAAGCACACAACTGAACATCATTTCCTTGTCTTGAGGCATTTCCACTGAAGTTGGATCAGCCTGTAATTTGATTTTCCACTTTTTGAGTATCATTCAAAATCCAGAACTCCATGGGATATTGATTTTGATTTACATTGATCATTTTATGTCTTATTATTTTCAACACATTCCACTATGTAATCTACGCATCTAGGACGTGGTATTTTAGGGTTCCCTTTATTTTTTTGAGCAGTGTATATATATATATATATATATATATATATATATACCGTATACATATATATATATATATACCGTATTTTCCGCTTTGTAAGACGCACTTTTATTTCCCCCAAATTGGGGGAGAAATGGGGGTGCGTCTTACAATCGGAATAGTGAATAAAATAGGGGAAAAGTAGTAAATATTTCTTACTGAGGGGCTGGCGGTGGCTGTGGAGCAGACTGGTTGTAAGCTGCGGTGGGGCAATGGAGCAGGCCTGGAGCTGGGGGTGGCGGCGCGGTCATCTCCGGTGTTTGTCGCTGCCATCCCCCGTGTTCGGCTGTGCGCGGGCGGCATAATGCTGGCCGGCGCCATTGCACTTCCGGAATTGGAATCCGGAGTTTCCGGTTTCTTGAATCCTGTGCCTGTGTCTACTACACAGGACTTCAAGAAAATGGCAGCCGAATCAGCGCATGCGCAGATAAAGCTCGCTGTTACTGAGCTCCGATCTGCGCCTGCGCTGAAGTAAACCAGCTAATACAGGTAGCTGGCAGCAGGGAAAATTCTGGGCTCCGCTGCACACGGAGCCCTAAAGCAGAGGAGGGAGAGAAGCATGATTCTCCTCCTCCTCACAACCCCCATCATCCTTCAGAATATACTGTACCAATGGGTGTATTTTGATGGATGATGGGGGTTGCAGCCATATGTAGCGTAACAGATCCCCACAACAGTGCATCATCAGCAGATCCCCCCCAATAATTGTGTACCCCCATAACAGTGTGTCATCCACAGATTCCCATAACAGTGTCACCACAGATCCCCCATAACAGTGCGTCATCTGCAGATCCCCATAACAGTGTGTCACCACAGATCCCCATAACAGTGTGTCATCCGCAGATCCCCATAACAGTGCGTAACCAAAGATCCCCATAACAGCAGTCAGTAAAGGACGAAACAATTATACGTTCATTCAAAAAATGTGGGATTAGTAATGCCTTGGATGGCACTGAAGATGGTATGCTATATGAGGACAGTGAAGAAAGTGACACTAATGACTGTGTGGACCTGAGCTTCCTAAACTCTGACAGCAGTGATGAGGAATTTCTGGGATTCACTGACTAGAACATTGTGGTGCTTGAGGATTAAAGTTTCTCCTCACTTGTTAGCCAGAACATGGCTTTTGTCGTTACTTACGGTACATGGGACTGTTCTTACATGTTACCCACAATGCTGCTGTTGACTGCTGTTGAGTCTACTATGTTAAAATATTTTGTTATTTAATTAAAGGTTTTTGCACACTATTTGGCTCAAAATATTTTTTTCCTTATTTTCCTCCTCTAAAACCTAGGTGCGTCTTATAATCAGGTGCGTCTTATAAAGCGAAAAATACGGTATATATATAAATATACACAATATATCTATGTGTGTATATATATACATAGTTGTGCACAAACGTTTACATACCCCAGCAGAATTTTTGCTTTCTTGGCCTTTTTTCAGAGAATAAGAATAACACGAAAACTTTTTCTCAACTCATGCTTAGTGGTTGGGTGAAGCCATTTATTGTCAAACTACTGTGTTTTCTCTTTTGAAATCATAATGACAACCCAAAATATCCAAATGACACTGATTTAAAAGTTCACATACCCTATTTCTTAATATCGTGTATTGCCCCCTCTAACATCAATGACAGTTTGAAGTCTTTTGCGGTAGTTGTGGATGAGGTTCTTTATTTTTTAAGATGCTAAAGCTGCCCACTCTACTTGGCAAAAAGCCCCCAGTTACTGGAAATTCCTGGGATGTCTAGCATGAACTGCGTGCTTGAGATCTCCCCACTTTGTTCTGCTTTAGCCAAAGACAGGTTGACTTGGCCTTGTGTTTTGGATTGTTGTTATGTTGGAACATCCAAGTAGGTCCCATGCGCAGCTTCTGGGCTGATGAGTGCAAATTTGCCTACAGTATTTGCTGATAACATGCTGCATTCATCTCTCCTTCAACTTTGACCAAGTTTCTTGTGCCTTTGTAGCTCTCAAATCCCCAAAACATCAGCGATCTACTTCCATGCTTTACAGTAGGAATGGTGTTCCTTTCATCATAGGCCTTGTTGACCTCTCTCCAAATGTAATGTTTGTGGTTGTGGCCAAAAAGTTCAATTTTGGTCTCATCACTCCAAATTACCTTGCTCCAGAAGTTTTGAGGCTTGTCTCTGTGCTGTTTTGTGTATTGTAGGTGAGATACTTTGTGGCATTTGTGCAGTAATGGCTTTCTTCTGGCAATATACTTCAACTTGCTTATCTGGTCACAAAAACAGTAATTTTGACCAGGGGTGCCCAAGCTTTTACATGCCACTGTATACAAGATGTACACTGCCTACTTTACATTCTGTCATATCTACAGTGTTGTCCAGTGAAAAGATATAATAAAATGTTTACAAAACTGGTGGCATTCATTTTTGCAATATACTATATTAC
This sequence comes from Ranitomeya imitator, assembly GCF_032444005.1. Classification (NCBI taxonomy): domain Eukaryota; kingdom Metazoa; phylum Chordata; class Amphibia; order Anura; family Dendrobatidae; genus Ranitomeya; species Ranitomeya imitator. Next base: position 201,088,864 of record NC_091286.1, read on the forward strand.
TATATAGACACACCCAAAAGGTGTTTAGGCAGACAAATTAATAAAGGAAAACACGAGTCAACCCCCAAAAAATTAAGCAAGGATACCAGATAATACACACCTGAAGAAAAGGTGTAACTGCTGTGGCTCAGGGAATAGAGAAGTCGACCGCAAGACACAGGCTGAAGGGTCTGAACCCAGACGCATGACAGCTATATATGTTTAAAGATTGGGAGGATATTGAAAAACAGGAGCTAAAGATGTACAGCAAACTAAAGAGATGCATCATGGCTGGGGATAGTTACTGTTAGAATCTGTTTAGTTTGTGACTATCCGCCATTTTCTTGTGGTGTTCTGGCTGCTGGTCTTTATCCTCTGGTGCTGGGTTGGTCTTGGGTCAGGTGTTTGTATCACTCCTTATTAACCAGCACCTGCCTCCCAGTCCTTGCTGGACAACAGTGTTAATCTGCTTGAGTTCTAGCTTGGTGCTTTGCTTTGTCTTCTGAGTGTATAATTCGTGCAGTGCTGGGACCTCTGATTCTGCTAGTCTAGTTTTTGTTTTCAGTTGGTTTCTGCAACCTTCTCTGTGTCTTCTATTAGGAGGCGACCCGTTTTTGTACCCAGTCCTTATATCTTTCAGGGACCCCCTTCCCACTATCTATAGGTCTTCGCTTGAGATTAACCTAGGATCGTCGGTGGGCCTATTCGCTAGGAATGGGTCGCCCACTCCATCGTAGGGTATCAGCCTAGTCATAGTGCAGGGTCAGTTTTCCCCCTTCTACCCTAGTCCTGTGCTGCAGTTCCGTAACAGTTACCATGTTATTCTGAGATGACTGAAGATCAAAAAGGTCAGTGAATTACTCCAATTAGAGAATACATCTCCTGTGAATCATTCAATTTAACATTGGTGTTTCTGTGAGTTTTGTTCGGGTGAATGGGACAGTTGCAAGAATTTTAAGTTGTTCTTACTCCTTAGATAGCCATTTTATGGCTGACATCTAATTCATCCTACTTCTGCATGCACATGAATGCTTACATAGTAACATAGTAACATAGTTAGTAAGGCCGAAAAAAGACATTTGTCCATCCAGTTCAGCCTATATTCCATCATAATAAATACCCAGATCTACGTCCTTCTACAGAACCTAATAATTGTATGATACAATATTGTTCTGCTCCAGGAAGACATCCAGGCCTCTCTTGAACCCCTCGACTGAGTTCGCCATCACCACCTCCTCAGGCAAGCAATTCCAGATTCTCACTGCCCTAACAGTAAAGAATCCTCTTCTATGTTGGTGGAAAAACCTTCTCTCCTCCAGACGCAAAGAATGCCCCCTTGTGCCCGTCACCTTCCTTGGTATAAACAGATCCTCAGCGAGATATTTGTATTGTCCCCTTATATACTTATACATGGTTATTAGATCGCCCCTCAGTCGTCTTTTTTCTAGACTAAATAATCCTAATTTCGCTAATCTATCTGGGTATTGTAGTTCTCCTATCCCCTTTATTAATTTTGTTGCCCTCCTTTGTACTCTCTCTAGTTCCATTATATCCTTAATGAGCACCGGTGCCCAAAACTGGACACAGTACTCCATGTGCGGTCTAACTAGGGATTTGTACAGAGGCAGTATAATGCTCTCATCATGTGTATCCAGACCTCTTTTAATGCACCCCATGATCCTGTTTGCCTTGGCAGCTGCTGCCTGGCACTGGCTGCTCCAGGTAAGTTTATCATTAACTAGGATCCCCAAGTCCTTCTCCCTGTCAGATTTACCCAGTGGTTTCCCGTTCAGTGTGTAATGGTGATATTGATTCCCTCTTCCCATGTGTATAACCTTACATTTATCATTGTTAAACCTCATCTGCCACCTTTCAGCCCAAGTTTCCAACTTATCCAGATCCATCTGTAGCAGAATACTATCTTCTCTTGTATTAACTGCTTTACATAGTTTTGTATCATCTGCAAATATCGATATTTTACTGTGTAAACCTTCTACCAGATCATTAATGAATATGTTGAAGAGAACAGGTCCCAATACTGACCCCTGCGGTACCCCACTGGTCACAGCGACCCAGTTAGAGACTATACCATTTATAACCACCCTCTGCTTTCTATCACTAAGCCAGTTACTAACCCATTTACACACATTTTCCCCCAGACCAAGCATTCTCATTTTGTGTACCAACCTCTTGTGCGGCACGGTATCAAACGCTTTGGAAAAATCGAGATATACCACGTCCAATGACTCACCGTGGTCCAGTCTATAGCTTACCTCTTCATAAAAACTGATTAGATTGGTTTGACAGGAGCGATTTCTCATAAACCCATGCTGATATGGAGTTAAACAGTTATTCTCATTGAGATAATCCAGAATAACATCCCTCAGAAACCCTTCAAATATTTTACCAACAATAGAGGTTAGACTTACTGGCCTATAATTTCCAGGTTCACTTTTAGAGCCCTTTTTGAATATTGGCACCACATTTGCTATGCGCCAGTCCTGCGGAACAGACCCTGTCGCTATAGAGTCACTAAAAATAAGAAATAATGGTTTATCTATTACATTACTTAGTTCTCTTAGTACTCGTGGGTGTATGCCATCCGGACCCGGAGATTTATCTATTTTAATCTTATTTAGCCGGTTTCGCACCTCTTCTTGGGTTAGATTGGTGACCCTTAATATAGGGTTTTCATTGTTTCTTGGGATTTCACCTAGCATTTCATTTTCCACCGTGAATACCGTGGAGAAGAAGGTGTTTAATATGTTAGCTTTTTCCTCGTCATCTACAACCATTCTTTCCTCACTATTTTTTAAGGGGCCTACATTTTCAGTTTTTATTCTTTTACTATTGATATAGTTGAAGAACAGTTTGGGATTAGTTTTACTCTCCTTAGCAATGTGCTTCTCTGTTTCCTTTTTGGCAGCTTTAATTAGTTTTTTAGATAAAGTATTTTTCTCCCTATAGTTTTTTAGAGCTTCAATGGTGCCATCCTGCTTTAGTAGTGCAAATGCTTTCTTTTTACTGTTAATTGCCTGTCTTACTTCTTTGTTTAGCCACATTGGGTTTTTCCTATTTCTAGTCCTTTTATTCCCACAAGGTATAAACCGCTTACACTGCCTATTTAGGATGTTCTTAAACATTTCCCATTTATTTTCTGTATTCTCATTTCTGAGGATATTGTCCCAGTCTACCAGATTAAGGGCATCTCTAAGCTGTTCAAACTTTGCCTTCCTAAAGTTCAATGTTTTTGTGACTCCCTGACAAGTCCCCCTAGTGAAAGACAGGTGAAACTGCACAATATTGTGGTCGCTATTTCCTAAATGCCCAACCACCTGCAGATTTGTTATTCTGTCAGGTCTATTAGATAGTATTAGGTCTAAAAGTGCTGCTCCTCTGGTTGGATTCTGCACCAATTGTGAAAGATAATTTTTCTTGGTTATTAGCAGAAACCTGTTGCCTTTATGAGTTTCACAGGTTTCTGTTTCCCAGTTAATATCCGGGTAGTTAAAGTCCCCCATAACCAGGACCTCATTATGGGTTGCAGCTTCATCTATCTGCTTTAGAAGTAGACTTTCCATGCTTTCTGTTATATTTGGGGGTTTGTAACAGACCCCAATGAGAATTTTGTTACCATTTTTCCCTCCATGAATTTCAACCCATATGGACTCGACATCCTCATTCCCTTCGCTAATATCCTCCCTTAAAGTGGACTTTAGACAAGACTTTACATAGAGACAAACCCCTCCTCCTCTCCGATTTTTACGATCCTTTCTAAACAGACTGTAACCCTGTAAGTTAACTGCCCAGTCATAGCTTTCATCTAACCATGTCTCGGTTATTCCCACTATGTCAAAGTTACCTGTAGATATTTCTTAGGTTGTTGTTTGACTTAGGATAGCAGACAAATCCTGCAACCCACACAGTATGATCTTTACTGAACCCACTTTTATGAGGCAAGTGACTAAAATTCCCTAAAGTTGCCTCACCTTAATTTATCAAGACTCCATTAAGAAGCTAAAACATTGATGTATTGGGTGCATAAAGGTCCAAACTCTTTTGAAGCTAGAGTACTGCCATTTGATTTGCTTTTGTTGATTTGTGGTGGGACTTTTGTGGGGGTGCTTGTGGTTTGCCCTTATCCAAGCAATATGCAGGACAAGATCTGGATGCTACCAACCACTACTGGGGTCGCTCTCTCCAAGGGTAATACAGCAACAGCATGGTTTTCATCTATGGCATGTAAACTGTTGGGTGTCACTAGAGTAGATATTTTGGCACTGTCCAGTAGTACAATCCTTTTAGGAAAAGTGGTAAAGCTAATAGTTGACACTTAGTAATTCTGTGAGGTCGTATTGCTCATCTTTTTATAGCTGAAAGTTGCTTGATTCCTTGGCACTTCAAAACACAAACCTCTCAAGTTGCAAATGTACCCAAGACTAAGTTGCTATAAATAAAATTAAATGTCTTACAAAATGTTGGTATTCCAGAGAATTAAGCTAAACATACTGTACATCTCAGATCAATGTTTTAAAAAGATAATGTATATTTTGTATCCACTCTTTTTTTTTTATCATTCTCTACATATTTATTCAACTGCACGTAGTTAGTATTCAGGATTGTTTCACAATATATTGTATAAGTTTCACCTGAATTGTTCCGTATGCTGCCTTTAGTGGCTTAAAGAGATACTGATGTACCTAAACTAGCATCTAAATGTATATTACATTACAAACTGTTAAAGTGCCAGGTTTTTGTCATGTAAAAAAATCATACCAAAAAGAATAATTTTAGAACTTTTACCACCTTTAATGTCATTCGAAATCTGTACAGTTAAAGTGAAATGTCATGAAGTATGACATAAGCCTCATTGTGCCATAACTCATGCAGAGCTCTGCTACATCTCTTAGGTTTGCTGGTCCAAACACACAGCTGCATAGCCCCATCAGTCTGCCTCTGTAATTTTAAACCACTCATTCCCCCTCCCTCCTGTGCAGCTGTGAAACTGGCTGAAAGCAGTTCTACTAGCCATGTGCTTTCTTTCTTGTAGGATATAGTTATTCAAGATGAAATAACTCGACCCCAAGTAATGACATTGGTGTGAAAGTTACATATTTGGGAAGTGCAACAATAGGGCTACACACAAAGTGTGTTTTCTAAGCTCCAACATCATCAGCAAAAGTGAAATTGATTTCTACTTAACCGGGTCACATAGCCAAGCCATGTTTAGACTTATTTGTAAGCTAATTTTGTGAGGAGTCATAAAATACGTTCATCGTCCTTCTATGAGGTTTGCAGAGTACACTATGATGGTTATGAGTTTTAATAAAGTTCTGAGTCTCTTTGGAAAAGGGAGTGGAGTCCATGGCGCAGCCCACTCAGTGCTGTCATGACCATGGGGGGTATAAGATAGTGGGACCTCATTTTGCACACGTCATTGCCCGGGGAGCCAGCTGAGAGACGCTCTGTGATGCATTTTTAATGTCACCCCTCACCCCTACCACTTGGTTGCGATGATCTGAAATGATATGAGAGAACTCTAAATGTATTTTCATCTTTAATCCCTTTTATTTTGTAATCGATCTGTACATACTATACTTGTCTCATCTTGTAATATCGTTTCTATACCTTTTGTAAACACTGCCTAATCTTTTTGGAGTAAAAGCTATAATATTTACTAGTCTTGTCCTCCTTGCTATAAAATGTACCTCCAACGTCCTCTGAAGTAACTTACGCTACTGATTGGGTTGGCTCCTGACCCGCTATTAGTCATAGGAATAGGAGCTGGTGGCAGCAGATCATGCTGAGCTTGTTGGGTAATGCTGGCAGTGACGGAACGGGGTTTATAAGTGTATTGCTCGGCTGCAAATAATTATATTGCCATATAGTACATAGCACGCAGCCTTTCTGGTGACCAATTATCCTAGGTGAAGTTCGATCCCTGACTGACCTTTGGGTAAGGGGGAACACCAGAGAGCTGCAAGTTCCAAACCGGAACTGGGAAGTGGGATATAAATAAATCCCTGAAGAAAGAACTGGGGCAACCAAACACCCCCGGTTCCTGACATGAAAAATAAACAATATTCTTTCAACCGTGAAAAGAAAAATGAAGAACTTAAAAAATGTGGTTGCATAAATATGCACTTGCTTAACCCCTTTCTGACATATGACGTACTATCCCATCGAGGTGGGGTGGGCCCGTATTACCACTGATGGGATAGTACGTCATATGTGATCGGCCGCACTCACGGGGGGAGCGCGGCCAATCGCGGCCAGGTGTCAGCTGATTATCGCAGCAGACATCCAGCACTATGTGTCAGGAGTGGTCACGGACCACTCCTGGCACATTGACCCTCGAAACACCACAATCAAACGATGTGCTTGCGTTGCTCCAATGGTCTCCTACCTCCTTCTCTCTGCAGGCCCCAGATCCAAAATGGCTGCAGGGCTGCTTCCGGGTCCTGCAGGGAGGTGGCTTACAAGCGCCTGCTCAGAGCAAGAGCTGGTAAGCCTGCAGCCCTGCCTGTCAGATCGCTGATACGGGGCAATGTTATAGTGTAAAAAAAAAAATATTCAGATGTGTAAAAAAAATTCCTAAATAAAGAAAAAAAAATATATATACAGTGGGGCAAAAAAGTATTTAGTCAGTCAGCAATAGTGCAAGTTCCACCACTTAAAAAGATGAGAGGCGTCTGTAATTTACATCATAGGTAGACCTCAACTATGTGAGACAAACTGAGAAAAAAAAATCCAGAAAATCACATTGTCTGTTTTTTTAACATTTTATTTGCATATTATTGTGGAAAATAAGTATTTGGTCAGAAACAAAATTTCATCTCAATACTTTGTAATATATCCTTTGTTGGCAATGACAGAGGTCAAACGTTTTCTGTAAGTCTTCACAAGGTTGCCACACACTGTTGTTGGTATGTTGGCCCATTCCTCCATGCAGATCTCCTCTAGAGCAGTGATGTTTTTGGCTTTTCGCTTGGCAACACGGACTTTCAACTCCCTCCAAAGGTTTTCTATAGGGTTGAGATCTGGAGACTGGCTAGGCCACTCCAGGACCTTGAAATGCTTCTTACGAAGCCACTCCTTCATTGCCCTGGCGGTGTGCTTTGGATCATTGTCATGTTGAAAGACCCAGCCACGTTTCATCTTCAATGCCCTTGCTGATGGAAGGAGGTTTGCACTCAAAATCTCACGATACATGGCCCCATTCATTCTTTCATGTACCCGGATCAGTCGTCCTGGCCCCTTTGCAGAGAAACAGCCCCAAAGCATGATGTTTCCACCACCATGCTTTACAGTAGGTATGGTGTTTGATGGATGCAACTCAGTATTCTTTTTCCTCCAAACACGACAAGTTGTGTTTCTACCAAACAGTTCCAGTTTGGTTTCATCAGACCATAGGACATTCTCCTAAAACTCCTCTGGATCATCCAAATGCTCTCTAGCAAACTTCAGACGGGCCCGGACATGTACTGGCTTAAGCAGTGGGACACGTCTGGCACTGAAGGATCTGAGTCCATGGTGGCGTAGTGTGTTACTTATGGTAGGCCTTGTTACATTGGTCCCAGCTCTCTGCAGTTCATTCACTAGGTCCCCCCGCGTGGTTCTGGGATTTTTGCTCACCGTTCTTGTGATCATTCTGACCCCACGGGGTGGGATTTTGCATGGAGCCCCAGATCGAGGGAGATTATCAGTGGTCTTGTATGTCTTCCATTTTCTAATTATTGCTCCCACTGTTGATTTCTTCACTCCAAGCTGGTTGGCTATTGCAGATTCAGTCTTCCCAGCCTGGTGCAGGGCTACAATTTTGTTTCTGGTGTCCTTTGACAGCTCTTTGGTCTTCACCATAGTGGAGTTTGGAGTCAGACTGTTTGAGGGTGTGCACAGGTGTCTTTTTATACTGATAACAAGTTTAAACAGGTGTCATTACTACAGGTAATGAGTGGAGGAAAGAGGAGACTCTTAAAGAAGAAGTTACAGATCTGTGAGAGCCAGAAATCTTGATGGTTTGTTTCTGACCAAATACTTATTAACCACCATAATATGCAAATAAAATGTTAAAAAAACAGACAATGTGATTTTCTGGATTTTTTTTTCTCAGTTTGTCTCCCATAGTTGAGGTCTGTCTATGATGTAAATTACAGACGCCTCTCATCTTTTTAAGTGGTGGAACTTGCACTATTGCTGACTGACTAAATACTTTTTTGCCCCACTGTATATTGTTCCCATAAATACATTTATTTATCTAAATAATAAAAAAACAATAAAAGTACACATATTTAGTATCGCCTTGTCCATAACGACCCGACCTATAAAACTATCCCAATAGTTAACCCATTCAGTGAACACCGTAAAAAAAAAAAGTGGCAAAAAACAACGCTTTATTATCATACCGCCAAACAAAAAGTGGAATAACACTCTATCAAAAAGATGGATATAAATAACCATGGTACCGCTGAAAACGTAATCTTGTCCCGCAAAAAACGAGCCACAATTCATCATTGTCAGCGATAAAATAAAAAAGTTATAGTCCTCAGAATAAGGCGATGCAAAAATAATTTTTATATAAAATAGTTTTTATCGTATAAAGGCGCCGAAACATAAAAAAAGATATAAATGAGGTATCACTGTAATCGTACTAACCCGAAGAATAAAACTGCTTTATCAATTTTACGAAATGCGGAAAGGTATAAACGCCCCCTCCCCCCCCCCCCCCAAAAAAGAAAAAAAAGAAATTCTTGAATAGCTAGTTTTTGGTCACTCTGCCTCACAAAAATTGGAATAAAAAGTGATCAAAAAATGTCACATGCCTAAAAATGGTACAAATAAAAACATGACTCTGTGGACCAAAGTATGGAAAAACTATAGCTCTATAGGGTTGGGGCTAGGGTTAGGGTTGGGGCTAAGGTTAGAGTTGGGGCTAGGGTTAGGGCAAGGATTAGGGCTAGGTTAGGTTTGGGGTTAGAGTTATTGTTGGGGTTAGGGCTACAGTTAGGGTTAGGGTTGGGGTTAGGGTTAGGGCTAAGATTAGGGCTAGGGTTGGGGTTAGGGTTGGGGCTTAATTTAGGGTTAGGGTTGGGGTTAGGGTTAGGGCTAGGGTTAGGGTTGGGGTTATGGTTAGGGTTGGGGTTAAGGCTAAAGTTAGGGTTAGGGTATGGATTACATTTACGGTTGGGATTAGGGTTAGGGGTGTGTCAGGGTTAAAGGTGTGGTTAGGGTTATAGTTGGGATTAGTGTTAAGGGTGTGTTAGATTTAGGGGTGTGGTTAGGGTTGGGATTAGGGTTAGGGGTGTGTTGGAGTTAAGGGTGTGGTTGGGGTTAGGGGTGTGTTTGGGATTAGGGTTAGGGGCATGTTCGGGTTAGGGGTGTGGTTAGTGTTATGGTTAAAGTTGGGATTAGGGTTAGGGATGTGTTTGGGTTAGGAGTGTGTTTGGGTTAGGGTTTCAGATAGAATTGGGGGTTTCCACTATTTAGGCACATCAAGGACTCTCCAAACGCAACATGGCGTCCGATCTCAATTTCAGCCAATTTTGCGTTGAAAAAGTAAAACAGTGCTCCTTCCCTTTCAAACTCTCCCGTGCGCCCAAACAGTGGTTTAACCCCACATTTCGGGTATCAGCGTACTCAGGACAAATTGCACCACGACTTTTGGGGTCCAATTTCTTCTGTTACACTTGGGAAAATGAAAATTGGGGGCGAAAAGAACATTTTTGTGAAAAAATATTTTTTTTTATTTTTTTGGCTCTGCATTATAAACTTCTGTGAAGCACTTGGTGTGTCAAAGTGCTCACCACACATCTAGATAAGTTCCTTAGGGAGTCTGCTTTCCAAAATGGTGTCACTTGTGGGTGGTTTCAATGTTTAGGCACATCAGAGGCTCTCCAAACGCAACATGGCGTTCCATCTTAATTTCAGTCAATTTTGCACTGAAAAGTCAAACTGCGCTCCTTCCCTTCTGAGCTCTGCCATGCGCCCAAACAGTGGTTTTCCCCACATATGTGGTATTGGCATACTCAGGACAAATTGCACAACAACTTTTGTGGTCCAATTTCTTCTCTTACCCTTGAAAAAATAAAAAATTGGGGGCGAAAAAATATTTTTTGTGAAAAAATATGATTTTTTATTTTTACAGCTCTGCATGATAAACTTCTGTGAAGCACTTGGTGGGTCAAAGTGCTCACCACACATCTAGATAAGTTCCTTAGGGGGTCTACTTTCCAAAATAGTGTCACTTGTGGGGGCTTCAATGTTTAGGCACATCAGGTGCTCTCCAAACGCGACATGGCGACCCATCTCAATTCCAGTCAATTTTGCATTGAAAAGTCAAACGGCACTCCTTTGTACAACAACACTTGGAGTCCATTTTCTCCTGGTACCCTTGGCAGAATAAAACAAATTGGAGCTGAAGTAAATTTTTCGTGAAAAAAAGGTAAATGTTAATTTTTTTTAAACATTCCAAAAATTCCTGTGAAACACCTGAAGGGTTAATAAACTTCTTGAATGTGGTTTTGAGCACCTTGAGGGTGTAGTTTTTAGAATGGTGTCACACTTGGTTATTTTCTATTATATTAACCCCTCAAAATGATGTGGTCCTTTAAAAAATTGTGTTGTAAAAACGAGAAATTGCTGGTCAACTTTTAACCCTTATTACTCCCTAACAAAAAAAATGTTGGTTCCAAAATTCTGCTAATGTAAACTAGACATGTGAGAAATGTTACTTATTAATTACTTTGTGTGACATATCTCTGTGATTTAAGGGCATAAAAATTCAAAGTTGGAAAATTGCTAAATTTTCAAAATCTTCGCCAAATTTCTGTTTTTTTTTTCACAAATAAACGCAGGTAATATCAAAGAAATTTTACCACAATCATGAAGTACAATATGTCACGAGAAAACCTTGTCAGAATCATCAGGATCCGTTGAAGCGTTCCAGAGTTATAAAGGGACAGTGGTCAGAATTGTAAAAATTGGCCCGGTCATTAACGTGCAAACCACCCTTGGGGGTAAAGGGGTTAAACTAATAATTTGCTGATGTACTATTTCAGTTTATGACAGCCTTCAGTCTATTTGAATAGGAGTACATCAGCATTGAACATATATAATTGTCCCATTCTCCCTTTTAGTAGCCCTCCAAATCAATCAGATTGTGAGGGTATCTGCTTTATACTTTACCCCTTTTCAGGTCAAACCATAGATTTTTATTGGATCCAGGTCTGGGCTCTGGCTGGACCATTTCAAAACGTTGATTTTCTTCTAGGGAAGTAATTATTTTGTTAATTTGGAGGAATGCATATGGAGCGCCCCATGGGGCCATGGGGTACTCGGTATCGGGTCCTACGGTTCACAGGGAGATGTTCCCAGGGCTTCCCGGTGTGTAGATGGTGGATGGTGAGAGGTGCAGAGAAGAACGAGGACACAAGGTTGCAGTATCTTTACCTTTACTGAAGACTTCAGCATCCACAGTCCAGAGCACCAGATCACAGGGCAGGCAGAGTCCGGCCGGTTTGGAGGCAGAACCCCACCCCTGTCAGGGACCAACTGAGCTGAGGTCAGCCAGCAACTAACTAACTTTCCCTACAGGCGACCAGTTTTACCTATGTGGGGAGTGACCTAATAAATAGGAGCAGAAGCTCTCCCTGGTGGCCTGGAGTGTGAAATGTGTTGCATGTTTGTGATACCTGGATGCAGTTATCCTTCTTTGCCTCCAAAAGAAGCATCAATCACCTCGAGAGGAGAGCAATACAACTGCGACGGCCAAGACCCCCACGGGTTACATTATTCTCTTTATTTTATTCAAAAGTGTATTATCAATACTCATAATCGGCTATATTGAAACATCATTCTAACTAGATTCAAGTTTCAGCTTTCAGGACGATCTTCTATATTAACTCTTTAATATATTCTAGCAAAGTGCAACTAGCAATTCCCTTTAAGGATTGAAACAACATTCAAGTCTCTTTTAGGCTATGTGCACATGTTGCGGATTAGCCTTAGGAATTTCTGGTGCGGATTCTGCCTCTCCTGGCAGAAAACGCACCTGCGGATTTGTCGCGTTTTTTGTGCGGTTCCGCAGCGTTTTTTGTGCATTTTTGCTGCGGTTTTCTTGCGGATTTGATGCGTTTTTTACCCCTACGGTTTTCTATAATGGAATGGGTTCAAAAACGCTGCAGATTCACAAAAAAGAAGTGACATGCTACTTCTGTTAAACCGCAGCGTTTCCGCAGCGTATTTTCCGCAAAGTGTGCACAGCATTTTTTTTTCTCATTGATTTACATTGTACTGTAAATCAATTGCGGATCTGCAGCGGTTCTGCACCTCAAAAAACGCTGCGGATCCGCAGAGAATGCGCAACGTGTGCACATTCAAGTCAATTAATAACGTAGTAACAGCAGGAACGATGCAAGTGACCCGTTATTAACCCCCAACGTTGGTTTTGAGTGGGCTACAAGGCGTGTACCCTGACCTGGAATCCTGCCGCGCTAAACGGGTTTTCCTTCAGGTCTCTGTAAAACAAAGCAGTTCTCACAACAAGATTAGAAGCAGTCTCTTTTAGAAGCAGTCTCTGTAAAAGCTTCCTTTGTAAAACCAGTAGGAAGCACCCTTAAGAAGGTGCAAACTATATACAGCAAAGTTCAGATCATGCACAGTTCATGATTCCCAGTTCGTTAAGGCAACTTGTGCAAACATGTGCAAAACTTAGGATCCTCCTGGAACTGAGGACCCCTTTAAGAAATAACCATGGTCGGGTTCTATTAACTTTAGCAGCAAACGGCAAACAGTTAACTATTTACTGTCAGTGTTCAAGTTTTGTTCTTTTATAACAGTTCTGGAGGTAGCACCGGTGAAGGTAGTCCTTTAGGGTACTGGTGGCTACCAGGTGCTACGTATGGGGCTCCTTCACTCCAGACAGGGGTCTGAGTGCCCACTGATTTCTGTTCCACAACAGCAGCTTTGGTGCAGGTGACAGCTGGTCCTGTGGCTACTGCAGTCTCTGTAGTGGTGATGGTGCACACTGTTGCCTTGGTAAGGGTGCAGGCAGGAGTGATTATAGGGGCAGCAAGGGCTGTGGCCGCTTAAGCACAAGTGGGCGCTGTGACTGCACAAGGTGGCACGGCTGGCATCTTGGTGCTAGGTGGCTTTGTGACAGGGTCCTTGTATTTGTGGACATTGAGAGCGAACCACCCTTTGGCGCTAAAGTGCCTGGTGTAGGTGATGCAATCTCCTGGATACAGATCCCTATCCAGGTGTCCTTCCCAAAGGTGGGACTCCACATCCCTCCTGTTGATGAAGATCTCCCCATAGAATCCCTGCTCTTTGATGAAACCCCAGCCTCCTTTTAGTTTAAAGGCCACTACTATGCCCTGTTTATCCGGGGCCTGGTTAACAGAGCGGTCCTTGCGGGCCTGGGCCTTTGCCTGCAGATCATTTTTATCAAAGGCTCTGCACTGGGCCTGGTGTTCCTCCTCCTGTGCCTCCCATTTACAGGCGAGTTGTCCCTGGTACTCATCCCAGGTCAGGACCCCTAGGGTTTCTCCCTCCTGCTTAGCGGTCCCGGGGAACCCCATGAGGTCGGGTCCAGGGTTGACCCAGTGGTCTTTTCCACATACAATTCCGCATACAATTCACCCGGCAAGGTGGTAGATGCTATCGGGGCCTTCATGAAGCTCTCCAACCCCGTGACCTGGTCCCATGGTTCAAGATTTTGGAGCCGCCTGGACCCGCAGGGAGGTGGCGCTGCTACGGGGCCTACTAACAGTTCCTAGGTCACCGGGACAGGGTCGGCATCCTTACCTGCCGCAGCGGTGTCTCAAACCTATTACGTTTTGCCGGTCTAGAAATAGTTAATTTGCCATCTCAGGGTGATAATCATAATAAATTACTTTTACAAAGGGAAGCCAAATGGATCCTGAGAACCAATGCCCAAGGTCCAATAGGCTTAAATGATAAGCTGGATATGGCTGTTTTTGTTTAGTTCGTCTTTGATAATCAGTCAGTTATTAGAAGTTGGTTGTTTTTAACCTTTTGTATAATGTGTTCTATATATGTGGTGAATGCAACCCTTTAAAAGGAAATGACATCACTATAGGCATTCACAAGGACTCGTAGAAGAGCTTGTGCGCGAAACGGCCGTCGTCCCATCTCTTCACTCTCCCGCTCCCTCGTGCACTCCTGCCATTGCCGCACAATGTCTGTTATGGCGTAAGTGCTAAATAAAGGACACAAATTTAGCTGAAGATACAGGGTGAGTGCCGCATTCTTTCTTTCTGTTTATACTGCATGTACATGTCTTATACTAGAAAATGGGGAAAAAAATTCCAAGTGTGATGAAATTGCAAAAACAGTGCAATCCCACACTTGTTTTTAGTTTAGCTTTTAGTTTAGCTGTTTTACTAGGTTCACTAAATGCTAAAACTGACCTGCCATTATGATTCTCCCAGTCATTACAAGTTCATAGACACCAAACATGTATAGGTTCTTTTTTATCTAAGTGGTGAAAAAAAATTCCAAACTTTGTTAAAAAAAAATTGCGCCATTTTCCGATACCTGCAGTGTCTCCATTTTTCGTGATCTCAGGTTGCGTGAAGGCTTATTTTTTGCATGCTGAGCTGACGTTTTTAATGATACCAATTTGGTGCAGATCCCCCGTTATTGCATTTTAATGCAATGTTGTGGTGACCCAAAAAAATATAATTCTGGCCTTTTGACTTTTTTTCGCTACGCCGTTTAGCGATCAGGTTAATCCATTTTTTATTGATAGATCGGGCAATTCTGAACATGACGATACCAAATATGTGTATATTTGATTTTATTTTTATTGTTTTATTTTGAATGGGGTGAAAGGGGGGTGATTTGAAATTTGAAGTTTCTTTTACATATATATACAGTTAGGTCCATATATATTTGGACAGAGACAACATTTTTCTAATTTTGGTTATAGACATTGCCACAGTGAATTTTAAACAAAACAATTCAGATGCAGTTGAAGTTCAGACTTTCAGCTTTCATTTGAGGATATCCACATTAAAATTGGATGAAGGGTTTAGGAGTTTCAGCTCCTTAACATGTGCCACCCTGTTTTTAAAGGGACCAAAAGTAATTGGACAGATTCAATAATTTTAAATAAAATGTTCATTTTTAGTACTTGGTTGAAAACCATTTGTTGGCAATGACTGCCCGAAGTCTTGAACTCATGGACATCACCAGACGCTGTGTTTCTTCCTTTTTGATGCTCTGCCAGGCCTTCACTGCGGTAGTTTTCAGTTGCTGTTTGTTTGGGGGCCTTTCTGTCTGAAGTTTAGACTTTAACAAGTGAAATGCATGCTCAATTGGGTTGAGATCAGGTGACTGACTTGGCCATTCAAGAATATTCCACTTCTTTGCTTTAATAAACTCCTGGGTGCTTTGGCTTTATATTTTGGGTCATTGTCCATCTGTAGTATGAAGCGACGACCAATCAGTTTGGCTGCCTTTGGCTGGATCTGAGCAAAGTATGGCTCTGAATACCTCAGAATTCATTCAGCTGCTTCTGTCCTGTGTCACATCATCAATAAACACTAGTGACCCAGTGCCACTGGCAGCCATGCATGCCCAAGCCTTCACACTGCCTCCGCCGTGTTTTACAGATGATGTGGTATGCTTTGGATTATGAGCTGTATCACGCCTTCTCCATACTTTTCTCTTTTCATCATTCTGGTAGAGGTTGATCTTGGTTTCATCTGTCCAAAGAATGTTCTTCCAGAACTGTGCTGGCTTTTTTAGATGTTTTTTTTTAGCAAAGTCCAGTCTAGCCTTATTATTCTTGATGCTTATGAGTGGCTTGCACCATGCAGTGAACCCTCTGTATTTACTTTATGCAGTCTTCTCTTTATGGTAGATTTGGATATTGCTACGCCTACCTCCTGGAGAGTGTTGTTCACTTGGTTGGCTGTTGTGAAGGGGTTTCTCTTCACCATGGAGATTATTCTGCGATCATCCACCACTGTTGTCTTCCGTGGGCGCCCAGGTCTTTTTGCATTGATGAGTTCACCAGTAGGGTTGAGCGACTTTTACTTTTATAGGATCGGGTCGGGTTTCACGAAACCCCACTTTTTCAAAAGTCGGGTGGAGTGAAATTGGCCGATCCTATAAAAAAGTCGGGGTCGGCTGAAAATCGAAACCCAATGCAGTGCATAGGGTTTCCAATGGTTCCCAGGGTCTGAAGGAGAGGAAACTCTCCTTCAGGCCCTGCGATCCATATTTAAGTGTAAAATAAAGAATTAAAATAAAAAATATCGCTATACTCACGCTCTGACGCGCGCTGGTACTAACCGGCAGCCTTTCTTCCTTCGAATCAGCGCTTGCAGGACCTTGCGGTGACGTCGCGGCTTCTGATTGGTCGCGCGACCGTCCATCTGACCGCTCGCGCGACCAATCACAAGCCACGACATCACCACAAGGTCCTGCAAGCGCTGATTCTTAGGAAGGAAGGCTGCCGGAAAGAAGCAGGGCGTGTCCAAGGGTGAGTATATTCCTATTAGGTATATTCCTATTAGGTATATATTCACCCTCAGACGCGCCCTGCTTCTTTCCGGCAGCCTTCCTTCCTAAGAATCAGCGCTTGCAGGACCTTGCGGTGACGTCGCGGCTTGTGATTGGTCGCGCGAGCGGTCACATGGGCGGTCGCGCGACCAATCAGAAGCCGCGACGTCACCGCAAGGTCCTACAAGCGCTGATTCGAAAGAAGAAAGGCTGCCGGTTAGTACCAGGGCGCGTCAGAGGATGAGTATAGCGATATTTTTTATTTTAATTCTTTATTTTACACTTAAATATGGATTCCGATACCGATTTCCGATATTGCAAATATATCGGAACTCGGGATCGGAATTCCGATACCAGATCCAGAAGATCGCCGACTTCATGGCCGACCCCCCACACAGGGGTCGGGTCGGGTTTCATGAAAACTCAACCCTATTCACCAGTGCTTTCTTTCTTTCTCTGGATGTACCAAACTGTAGATTTTGCCACTCCTAATATTGTAGCAATTTCTCGGATGGGTTTTTTCTGTTTTCGTAGCTTAAGGATGGCTTATTTCACCTGTATGTATAGCTCCTTTGACTGCATGTTTACTTCACAGCAAAACCTTCCAAATGCAAGCACCACAGCTCAAATCAACTCCAGGCCTTTTATCTGCTTAATTGAGTGTCATAATGAAGGGATTGCCCACACCTGTCCATGAAACAGCCTTGGAGTCAATTGTCCAATTACTTTTGGTCCCTTTAAAAACAGGGTGGCACATGTTAAGGAGCTGAAAGTCCTAAACCCTTCATCCAATATTAATGTGGATACACTCAAATGAAAGCTGAAGGTCTGAACTTCAACTGCATCTGAATTGTTTTGATTAAAATTCATTGTGGTAATGTCTATAACCAAAATTAGAAAAATGTTGTCTCTGTCCAAATATATATGGACCTAACTGTATATATTTAAAAAAAAAGGTTTTTACTTTTGGCATTCTTCAATAGTTTCTATGGGAGACTAAAAGCTGCCATAGCCCGATCAGCTCTGCTACATAGAGGCGGTGATCAGATCACCTCTATATGGCAAGTTTACTGACTTGCCATGAGCGCCGACCACTGGGTGGCACTCACAGCAAGCTGGCACTGACAACCAAAGAGGTCTCCAGGAGACCTCCGGTTGTCATGCCAACACACCGGTGACCCGCAATCAAGTGACGTGGGTCACCGGTGGGCGTATTTTCGGCGCGATTGCCAGAAATGCTTGTTAAATGCCGCTGTCAGAGTATGACAGTGCTACATTTCGGGTTAATAGCCACGGGTGGATCAGCTGACATGTCCTGGAAAGATGTGGGCTCACCGTCGGAGTTCAACATCGGCGTACTATTACGCCCGATGTCGGAAAGGGTTAATGGAAGTATTGTAAACCTACATATTATATGCTACATTTTCTTCAATTGAATAAATAGACAACAAATTTACCTTTGCAGTTTAAATAATATTTTATGGGAATTGTCCCCGTTCTTCTCAATAAAAACTCTAGATAATCAGAAATTTATACAGCCGGCAAATGTTATGCCCATATCTGTAATAAGGTAGTAATGGTAAATGATGTCTTGGCGTGAGTTGATACCACTAGGTCGCCTGGTTTTCAGAACAAAAATCCAATATGTCTCTGTACTCCAAAGCTGTACCCTTCAATCCCCACCCCTTACACAGGCTTTAACTATTTAAATACTTTTAACTTCCAAATCACTAGTATCTCCTATGTGATTTGTAGCAAATGTCGATACACCGCTGAAATGCATGTGATGCCTTTTTTATTGCTATCGTAAATAAGTCTACAATGACACTGATTCACTACTCATAGTCAGGAGAAACCTACCAGGAGTAGGTTTGAGAGACTTTTACTTTTTTAGGATCGAGTCGGGTTTCGCGGAACCCGACTTTCTCAAAAGTCGGGTCGAGTGAAATCGGCCGATTATTGCGAAAAGTCGGGGATCGACCGAAACACGAAACCCAATGCAAGTCAATGGGGAAGCATAGTCAGCAGTGAGTGGAGGCCAGGAAAACACCTACTGTGCCCATTTTAATGGCAAAAACATCCATTCTTGTTACTGAAGCTTGTCAATCTTAATTTACCTTATAATAATAGTTAGGCATGGGAAATTGGGGGTCATTTGGCTAAAGTTGTGGGGGGTAGGGCTGGTTCAAGTTTTTAGTGGGCCCAGGAAACGTGGACAACGTCATGGCGGTGGAGCAGGGAGAGGTAAGTATTTCAACTTTGCAAGTACTGTGATTCTGAGCAAGCAGGGGGGCCCACTCGTTCACATTGGCACTGGCACAGGGCCCCTCAAAGTATGGCGGTGTGTTTGCATGGCGGGGCGCCTCCCACCGGCAGCGACACTTTTGCGTACTATGAGGGGCCCTGTGCCAGTGACGTCGCCAATGAGTATTCCCCCCCCCCACCTGATGAAGGAACCTGCACTTTCATCTGCACCTTCCTCTTTGTCCCCGTGTAAGGTGGTTTAGTATGCAGGACGGGGAACCTGACTTTCAGCAGGGTCACATTCTGGCTGTGTAGTGTGCAAGGGGAATGTAGTGGTCTGGGTCAATGTACCAGCAGACTCATCTAGCACTGGCTGGGCAATGGGCAGGATGAGGAGGAAACACAGATATAGGCCCAAATAATAAAATGGGCTAAATGCAGTTCAAAATTGTTAACAGGACTAACCAGGCGGCATTGCTTTGTTCAGTGGAGGACAACTGTAATGAGAAGCTGACACAGTGAGTAGGCCCAAATAAGTAAGTAGGCTAAATGCAGTTCAAAATTGGTAACAGTAGTTAACAGGCGGCACTGATTTTTTCATTGGAGGAGAACAGCAAGGAGCGGCAGACACCGTTAGTAGACCCCAACCAAACTAGTAGACCAAATGCAGTTTAAAATTTGTAAATATAGGTCGAAAGCCTGAAGTATTGAAGGTCAGCTTTGTTCAGTGGAGGAGAAAAGCAAGGAGCGGCAGACACCGTTA
This sequence comes from Ranitomeya imitator, assembly GCF_032444005.1. Taxonomy (NCBI): domain Eukaryota; kingdom Metazoa; phylum Chordata; class Amphibia; order Anura; family Dendrobatidae; genus Ranitomeya; species Ranitomeya imitator. The sequence goes on from NC_091286.1 coordinate 201,108,380, forward strand.
GTAGGCCCAACCAAACTAGTAGCCCAAATGCAGTTTCATATTAAAAATATAGGCCGAAAGCCTGAAGATTGAAGCTCAGGAAAAAAACAGAACACCAAGGAGCGGCAGACACCGTTAGTAGGCCCCAACCAAACTAGTAGGCCAAAATGCAGTGAAATATCTGATATAGGCCAAAAGCCAGAAGATAGAAGCTTAGGAAATTAAACCAGGAGAACACCTAGGAGCGGCAGACACCGATCGAAACTAGTAGACACCAACCAAACTAGTAGGCCGAATGCAGTTAACAATTTGTAAATATAGGCCGAAAGCCTGAAGATCGAAGCTTAGGAAAGCAAACCAGGAGGACACCTAGGAGCGGCAGACGCCGGTAGTAGGCCCCAACAAATCTAGTAGCCCAAATGCAGTTTCAGATTACAAATATCAGCTGTATTGAGTGGCGCAGACAGACACAAGTAACAGGCCTTAAACTAAAAAGTTGGCTCAATGCAGTTTAAAAAAGGTTACAGGGGTACACGGGCAGCATTGGTGTGGTCAGTGGAGGATGATTGCAAGGAGGGACCGCAGACAGACTTAGTAGGCTGTTATGAACTGGTGGTTTAGGAGCAACATGGGACGAGCTCTGAAGGAGCTGGTACCTGTACTGACCGCAGTTCCTAAGCTCAACACAACACTAGAAGTAGCCGTGGGATGTTCCTGTCACTCCCTAGACACCTCGTCACAGCCTGAGAACTAACTACCCCTAAAGATAGAAACAGGAAAGCTATCTTGCCTCAGAGAAAATCCCCAAAGGATAGATAGCCCCCCACAAGTAATGACTGTGAGTGGAGAGGGAACAGACATACATAGAATGAAACCAGGATGTAGCAAAGGAGGCCAGTCTAGCTAGATAGATAGGACAGGACAGAATACTGTGCGGTCAGTATTAAAAACTACAAAAATCCACACAGAGTTTACAAAAATCTCCACACCTGACTAAAGGTGTGGAGGGTAAATCTGCTTCCCAGAGCTTCCAGCTTAACTGAAATAATCCATACTGACAAGCTGGACAAAACATAGAATGCACAGAACAATTAAGTCCACAACATGTGGACAGAAAAGAGCAAAGCAAGGACTTATCTTTGCTGAACTGGTCAGGATATCAGGGAAATCCAAGCGGAGATGTGAATCCAACCAGGAACCATTGACAAGTGGCACTGGCTGAAGGGAAGAGCCAGGCTTAAAAGCCGAGCAGAAAGACAATCAGTGGAAGCAGCTGCAGACTGCTAAATCCAAGGAGCAGCCATTCCACTTAAAATCACTGGAGGGAGCCCAAGAGCAGAACTCACAAAAGTGCCACTTACAACCACCGGAGGGAGCCCAAGAGCGGAATTCACAACAGTAGGCCTAAAATTAAAAAAGTAGGCTCGATGCAGGTTTAAATAGGTTACAGGGGTACACAGGCAGCATTGGTGTGGTCAGCGGAGGACGATTGCAAGGAGGGATCTGTTGTGAATTCTGCTCTTGGGTTCTCTCCGGTGGTTGTAGGTGGGAATGCAGTTGTCTCTGAGTCACAGTCCTGGCCAGGTGTATCTGATGATCACAATTCGGACTGGGATATTTAAGTGTGCAGGATCCTTTAGCCCTTGCCAATTGTCAATGTTCCTTGTGAAGTGATGGATCACTTTCTGGCTTCTCCTGCTTGCTGCCAAATTCAGCAAAGATAAGTGTTTGGTTTTTGTATCTGTGGCACACTGCTGTGTGCTTGTTTCAGTTTTATTCCTGCTCTGATTGTAGGATTCACTGGAGTTGCAGATTTGCGCTCCTACATCTATTAGTTAGATGTAGGAAGTTTTTGTAATTTCTGTTGTGGATGTTTTTGAAGGGTTTTATACTGACCGCACAGAACTCTGTCCTATCCTGTCCTATCTAGTTAGTGTGGCCTCCTGTGCTAAATCCTGTTTTCTGCCTGTGTATGTTTTTTCCTCTCCGACTCACTGCCAATATTTGTGGGGGGCTGTTTATCCTTTGGGGATTTTCTCTGTTATGTAGGCAATCCAGTAACACAGTGTGCAGTAATCAGAGCACATACATTGATCTGACAATAACCCAAAAACAATAGAACGAGCTCTGAGACGTGGAATCTCTGTAGACCGCAATACCTGAACCTATCCTAAACACAACTAAAGGCAGCTGTGGATTGCGCCTGACACTACCTATGCAACTCGGCACAGCCTGAGGAACTGACTAGCCTGAAGATAGAAATTACAAGCCTGACTTGCCTCAGAGAAATACCCCAAAGGAAAAGGCAGCCCCCCACATATAACGACTGTTAGCAAGATGAAAAGACAAAATGTAGGGATGAAATAGATTCAGAAAAGTGAGGCCCGATATTCTAGATAGAGCGAGGATAGCAAAGAGAACTTTGCAGTCTACAAAAAACCCTAAAGCAAAAAACCACGCAAAGGGGGCAAAAAGACCCACCGTGCCGAACTAACGGCACGGCGGTACACTCTTTGCGTCTCAGAGCTTCCAGCAAAAACGATTAGACAAGCTGGACAGAAAAAACAGCAACAAAAGCAAAGAAGCACTTATCTAAGCAGAGCAGCAGGCCACAGGAAAGATCCAGAAGCTCAGATCCAACACTGGAACATTGACAAGGAGCAAGGAAGACAGAATCAGGTGGAGTTAAATAACAAGGCAGCCAACGAGCTCACCAGAACACCTGAGGGAGGAAGCCCAGAAGCTGCAGTACCACTTGTGACCACAGGAGTGAATTCAGCCACAGAATTCACAACAGTATCCTCCCTTGAGGAGGGGTCACCGAACCCTCACCAGAGCCCCCAGGCCGACCAGGATGAGCCACATGAAAGGCACGAACAAGATCTGGAGCATGGACATCAGAGGCAAAAACCCAGGAATTATCTTCCTGAGCATAACCCTTCCATTTAACCAGATACTGGAGTTTCCGTCTAGAGACACGAGAATCCAAAATTTTCTCCACAATATACTCCAATTCCCCCTCCACCAAAACAGGGGCAGGAGGCTCAACAGATGGAACCATAGGTGCCACGTATCTCCGCAACAACGACCTATGGAATACATTATGTATGGAAAAGGAGTCCGGGAGGGTCAGACGAAAGGACACAGGATTGAGAATCTCAGAAATCCTATACGGACCAATAAAACGAGGTTTAAATTTAGGAGAGGAAACCTTCATAGGAATATGACGAGAAGATAACCAAACCAGATCCCCAACACGAAGTCGGGGACCCACACGGCGTCTGCGATTAGCGAAAAGTTGAGCCTTCTCCTGGGACAAGGTCAAATTGTCCACTACATGAGTCCAGATCTGCTGCAACCTGTCCACCACAGAATCCACACCAGGACAGTCCGAAGACTCAACCTGTCCTGAAGAGAAACGAGGATGGAACCCAGAATTGCAGATAAATGGAGAGACCAAGGTAGCCGAGCTGGCCCGATTATTAAGGGCGAACTCAGCCAAAGGCAAAAAGGACACCCAATCATCCTGGTCTGCGGAAACAAAACATCTCAGATATGTTTCCAAGGTCTGATTGGTTCGTTCGGTCTGGCCATTAGTCTGAGGATGGAAAGCCGAGGAAAAAGATAGGTCAATGCCCATCCTACCACAAAAGGCTCGCCAGAACCTTGAAACAAACTGGGAACCTCTGTCAGAAACAATATTCTCAGGAATGCCATGCAAACGAACCACATGCTGGAAGAACAAAGGCACCAAATCAGAGGAGGAAGGCAATTTAACCAAGGGCACCAGATGGACCATTTTAGAAAAGCGATCACAGACCACCCAAATGACTGACATCTTTTGAGAAACGGGAAGGTCAGAAATGAAATCCATCGAAATATGTGTCCAAGGCCTCTTCGGGACCGGCAAGGGCAAAAGCAACCCACTGGCACGTGAACAGCAGGGCTTAGCCCTAGCACAAATCCCACAGGACTGCACAAAAGTACGTACATCCCGTGACAGAGATGGCCACCAGAAGGATCTAGCCACTAACTCTCTGGTACCAAAGATTCCTGGATGACCAGCCAACACCGAACAATGAAGTTCAGAGATAACTTTACTAGTCCACCTATCAGGGACGAACAGTTTCTCCGCCGGACAACGATCAGGTTTATTAGCCTGAAATTTTTGCAACACTCGCCGCAAATCAGGGGAGATGGCAGACACAATGACTCCTTCCTTGAGGATACTCGCCGGCTCAGATAAACCCGGAGAGTCGGGCACAAAACTCCTAGACAGGGCATCCGCCTTCACATTTTTAGAGCCCGGAAGGTACGAAATCACAAAATCGAAGCGAGCAAAAAATAACGACCAACGGGCATGTCTAGGATTCAAGCGCTTGGCAGACTCGAGATAAGTAAGGTTCTTATGATCAGTCAATACCACCACGCGATGCTTAGCTCCTTCAAGCCAATGACGCCACTCCTCGAATGCCCACTTCATGGCCAGCAACTCTCGGTTGCCCACATCATAATTACGCTCAGCAGCAGAAAACTTCCTGGAAAAGAAAGCACATGGTTTCAACACTGAGCAACCAGAACCTCTCTGTGACAAAACCGCCCCTGCTCCAATCTCAGAAGCATCAACCTCGACCTGGAACGGAAGAGAAACATCTGGTTGACACAACACAGGGGCAGAACAAAAACGACGCTTCAACTCCTGAAAAGCTTCCACGGCAGCAGAAGACCAATTAACCAAATCAGCACCCTTCTTGGTCAAATCGGTCAATGGTTTGGCAATGCTAGAAAAATTACAGATGAAGCGACGATAAAAATTAGCAAAGCCCAGGAACTTTTGCAGACTTTTCAGAGATGTCGGCTGAGTCCAATCCTGGATGGCTTGGACCTTAACCGGATCCATCTCGATAGTAGAAGGGGAAAAGATGAACCCCAAAAATGAAACTTTCTGCACACCGAAGAGACACTTTGATCCCTTCACGAACAAAGAATTAGCACGCAGGACCTGGAAAACCATTCTGACCTGCTTCACATGAGACTCCCAATCATCTGAGAAGATCAAAATGTCATCCAAGTAAACAATCAGGAATTTATCCAGATACTCACGGAAGATGTCATGCATAAAAGACTGAAAAACAGATGGAGCATTGGCAAGTCCGAACGGCATCACTAGATACTCAAAATGACCCTCGGGCGTATTAAATGCCGTTTTCCATTCATCTCCTTGCCTGATTCTCACCAGATTATACGCACCACGAAGATCTATCTTAGTGAACCAACTAGCCCCCTTAATCCGAGCAAACAAGTCAGATAACAATGGCAAGGGATACTGAAACTTAACAGTGATCTTATTAAGAAGGCGGTAATCAATACACGGTCTCAGCGAACCATCCTTCTTGGCTACAAAAAAGAACCCTGCTCCCAGTGGTGATGACGATGGGCGAATATGTCCCTTCTCCAGGGATTCCTTCACATAACTGCGCATAGCGGTGTGTTCAGGCACGGATAAATTAAATAAACGACCTTTAGGGAATTTACTACCAGGAATCAAATTGATAGCACAATCACAATCCCTATGCGGAGGTAGGGCATCGGACTTGGGCTCTTCAAATACATCCTGATAATCAGACAAGAACTCTGGGACCTCAGAAGGAGTGGATAACGAAATAGACAAAAATGGAACATCACCATGTACCCCCTGACAACCCCAGCTGGATACCGACATAGAGTTCCAATCCAATACTGGATTATGGGTTTGTAGCCATGGCAACCCCAACACGACCACATCATGCAGATTATGTAGCACCAGAAAGCGAATAACTTCCTGATGTGCAGGAGCCATGCACATGGTCAGCTGGGCCCAGTACTGAGGTTTATTCTTGGCCAAAGGTGTAGCATCAATTCCTCTCAATGGAATAGGACACCGCAAAGGCTCCAAGAAAAACCCACAACGTTTAGCATAATCCAAATCCATCAGATTCAGGGCAGCGCCTGAATCCACAAACGCCATGACAGAATACGATGACAAAGAGCATATCAAGGTAATGGACAGAAGGAATTTGGACTGTACAGTACCAATGACGGCAGACCTATCGAACCGCTTAGTGCGCTTAGGACAATCAGAAATAGCATGAGTGGAATCACCACAGTAGAAACACAGCCCATTCAGACGTCTGTGTTCTTGCCGTTCAACTCTGGTCATAGTCCTATCGCACTGCATAGGCTCAGGTTTAATCTCAGACAATACCGCCAGATGGTGCACAGATTTACGCTCGCGCAAGCGACGACCGATCTGAATGGCCAAAGACATAGACTCATTCAAACCAGCAGTCATAGGAAAACCCACCATGACATCCTTAAGAGCCTCAGAGAGACCCTTTCTGAACAAAGCTGCCAGCGCAGATTCATTCCACAGAGTGAGTACTGACCACTTCCTAAATTTCTGACAATATACTTCTATATCATCCTGACCCTGGCACAAAGCCAGCAAATTTTTCTCAGCCTGATCCACTGAATTAGGCTCATCGTACAGCAATCCGAGCGCCAGGAAAAACGCATCGACACCACTCAATGCAGGGTCTCCTGGCGCAAGAGAAAATGCCCAGTCCTGAGGGTCGCCGCGCAAAAAAGAAATAATAATCAAAACCTGTTGAACTGAATTACCAGAAGAATGAGGTTTCAAGGCCAGAAATAGCTTACAATTATTTTTGAAGCTCAGAAACTTAGTTCTATCACCAAAAAACAATTCAGGAATAGGAATTCTTGGTTCTAGCATAGATTTCTGATCAATTGTATCTTGAATCTTTTGTACATTTATAACGAGATTATCCATTGAAGAGCACAGAGCCTGAATATCCATGTCCACAGCTGTGTCCTGAAGCACCCTAATGTCTAGGGGAAAAAAAAGACTGAACACAGAGCTGAGAAAAAAAAATGATGTCAGAACTTCTTTTTTCCCTCTATTGAGAATCATTAGTTTGGGGCTCCTTGTACTGTTATGTAGGCAATCCAGTAACACAGTGTGCAGTAATCAGAGCACATACAGTGATCTGACAATAACCCAAAAACAATAGAACGAGCTCTGAGACGTGGAATCTCTGTAGACCGCAATACCTGAACCTATCCTAAACACAACTAAAGGCAGCTGTGGATTGCGCCTGACACTACCTATGCAACTCGGCACAGCCTGAGGAACTGACTAGCCTGAAGATAGAAATACAAGCCTGACTTGCCTCAGAGAAATACCCCAAAGGAAAAGGCAGCCCCCCACATATAATGACTGTTAGCAAGATGAAAAGACAAAACGTAGGGATGAAATAGATTCAGCAAAGTGAGGCCCGATATTCTAGATAGAGCGAGGATAGCAAAGAGAACTTTGCAGTCTACAAAAAACCCTAAAGCAAAAAACCACGCAAAGGGGGCAAAAAGACCCACCGTGCCGAACTAACGGCACGGCGGTACACCCTTTGCGTCTCAGAGCTTCCAGCAAAAACGAATAGACAAGCTGGACAGAAAAAACAGCAACAAAAGCAAAGAAGCACTTATCTAAGCAGAGCAGCAGGCCACAGGAAAGATCCAGAAGCTCAGATCCAACACTGGAACATTGACAAGGAGCAAGGAAGACAGAATCAGGTGGAGTTAAATAACAAGGCAGCCAACGAGCTCACCAGAACACCTGAGGGAGGAAGCCCAGAAGCTGCAGTACCACTTGTGACCACAGGAGTGAATTCAGCCACAGAATTCACAACAGTATCCTCCCTTGAGGAGGGGTCACCGAACCCTCACCAGAGCCCCCAGGCCGACCAGGATGAGCCACATGAAAGGCACGAACAAGATCTGGAGCATGGACATCAGAGGCAAAAACCCAGGAATTATCTTCCTGAGCATAACCCTTCCATTTAACCAGATACTGGAGTTTCCGTCTAGAGACACGAGAATCCAAAATTTTCTCCACAATATACTCCAATTCCCCCTCCACCAAAACAGGGGCAGGAGGCTCAACAGATGGAACCATAGGTGCCACGTATCTCCGCAACAACGACCTATGGAATACATTATGTATGGAAAAGGAGTCCGGGAGGGTCAGACGAAAGGACACAGGATTGAGAATCTCAGAAATCCTATACGGACCAATAAAACGAGGTTTAAATTTAGGAGAGGAAACCTTCATAGGAATATGACGAGAAGATAACCAAACCAGATCCCCAACACGAAGTCGGGGACCCACACGGCGTCTGCGATTAGCGAAAAGTTGAGCCTTCTCCTGGGACAAGGTCAAATTGTCCACTACCTGAGTCCAGATCTGCTGCAACCTGTCCACCACAGAATCCACACCAGGACAGACCGAAGACTCAACCTGTCCTGAAGAGAAACGAGGATGGAACCCAGAATTGCAGAAAAATGGAGAGACCAAGGTAGCCGAGCTGGCCCGATTATTAAGGGCGAACTCAGCCAACGGCAAAAAGGACACCCAATCATCCTGGTCTGCAGAAACAAAACATCTCAGATACGTTTCCAAGGTCTGATTGGTTCGTTCGGTCTGGCCATTAGTCTGAGGATGGAAAGCCGAGTCTACAAAAAACCCTAAAGCAAAAAACCACGCAAAGGGGGCAAGAAGACCCACCGTGCCGAACTAACGGCACGGCGGTACACCCTTTGCGTCTCAGAGCTTCCAGCAAAAACGAATAGACAAGCTGGACAGAAAAAACAGCAACAAAAGCAAAGAAGCACTTATCTAAGCAGAGCAGCAGGCCACAGGAAAGATCCAGAAGCTCAGATCCAACACTGGAACATTGACAAGGAGCAAGGAAGACAGAATCAGGTGGAGTTAAATAACAAGGCAGCCAGCGAGCTCACCAGAACACCTGAGGGAGGAAGCCCAGAAGCTGCAGTACCACTTGTGACTACAGGAGTGAATTCAGCCACAGAATTCACAACATTTCTCTGAGGCAAGATAGTATTCCTATTTCCATTTTTAGGGGTAATTAGTCCTCCGGCTGTGACGAGGTGTCTAGGTGTGTTAGGTACACTCCACGGCTACTTCTAGTTGCAGTGTTAAGTTCAGGATTGCTGTCAGTATAGTGGCCACCATCTCCAGTGAAAGTTTTCATGCAGCTCCAAGATCACCGGATCATAACAGTACAACTGGCCAACAATGAGTTAAATGCATCTCAGAAGAAGGGAAGGAAGCTCTTGAGCCATTTTTTTTCTCCAGTCTGTTTTGTGTTCTCCTCCCTCTTAATATCTGGGTGGCTGAGGAGCCTGGTGCAAGCATGAATGTTCAGGATTTAGCTTCTCGTGTAGACGAGATTGCTGCTAGGGTGCAAGGTATTTCTGATTTTATTATTCAGACTCCTGCTTTAGAACCAAAGATTCCTACTCCTGATTTGTTTTCTGGTGACAGGTCTAAATTTTTGAGTTTCAAAAACAACTGTAAACTTTTTTTTTGCCCTGAGACCTTGAGCCTCTGGTGATTCCATTCAGCAGGTAAAGATCGTTATTTCACTGCTGCGTGGCAACCCGCAGTAGTGGGCGTTTTCCCTGGAATCTGGGAATCCGGCTTTGCCTTTTTTCAGGCTTTAGGATTATTGTATGATGAACCTAATTCTGTGGATCAAGCTGAGAAGACCATGTTGGCCCTGTCTCAAGGTCAAGAGGCGGCAGAATTGTATTGTCAGAAATTCAGAAAATGGTCTGTGTTGACTAAATGGAATAATGATGCTTTAGGGTGGTTTCACATTTGCGTTTTTTTTTGCGTTTTTGCGGTAAAAAAACCCATTGATGTCTATGTAAACGCATGCATTTTTAAGCACATGCGTTTGCATGCGTTTAAAAATGCATGCGTTTTTATAGAAAAACACAAGAATACACACTTATAAGCCATCCCCCAACCCTAACCCTAACCCTAACCCTAAAACACAAACTCTAACCCAAACTGTAACACAAACTGTAACACAAACTGTAACACAAACTGTAACACAAACTCTAACACAAACTGTAACACAAACTCTAACCCTAACCCTAGGGATCCTAACCCTAACCCTAACACAAACCCTAACCCTAGGGATCCTAACCCTAACACATACCCTAGCCCTAACCCTAAAACACAAACTGTAACACAAACTGTAACACAAACTGTAACACAAATTCTAACACAAACTCTAACCCTAACACAAACCCTAACCCTAACCCTAGCCCTAACCCTAGCCCTAACCCTAACCCTAGGGATCCTAATCCTAACCCTAACACAAACCCTAACCCTAACCCTAAAACACAAACTGTAACACAAACTGTAACACAAACTGTAACACAAACTGTAACACACACTCTAACACAAACTCTAACACAAACTCTAACACAAACTCTAACCCTAACCCTAACCCTAGGGATCCTAACCCTAACACAAACCCTAACCCTAACCCAAGGGATCCTAACCCTAACACAAACCCTAACCCTAACCCTTAAACACAAACTGTAAGACAAACTGTAACACAAACTGTAACACAAACTGTAACACAAACAGTAACACAAACTCTAACACAAACCCTAACCCAAACTGTAACCCTAACCCTAGCCCTAACCCTAACCCTAGCCCTAACCCTAACCCTAGGGATCCTAACCCTAACCCTTAGGGTTAGGGTTAGGATCCCTAGGGTTAGGGTTACGGTTAGAGTTAGGGTTTGTGTTAGGGTTAGGATCCCTAGGGTTAGAGTTTGTGTTTTAGGGTTAGGGTTAGGGTTAGAGTTTGTGTTAGGGTTAGGATCCCTAGGGTTAGGGTTAGGGTTTGTGTTAGGGTTAGGATCCCTAGGGTTAGAGTTTGTGTTTTAGGGTTAGGGTTAGGGTTTGTGTTAGGGTTAGGGTTAGAATCCCTAGGGTTAGGGTTAGGGTTAGGGTTTGTGTTAGGGTTAGGATCCCTAAAGTTAGGGTTAGGGTTAGGGTTTGTGTTAGGGTTAGAGTTTGTGTTAGGGTTAGGGTTAGGATCTCTAGGGTTAGGGTTAGGGTTTGTGTCAGGGTTAGGGTTAGGATCCCTAGGGTTAGGGTTAGGGTTAGGGTTTGTGTTAGGGTTAGGATCCCTAGGGTTAGGGTTAGGGTTAGAGTTTGGGTTAGGGTTAGGGTTTGTGTTAGGGTTTCAGCTAGAGTTTGTGTTAGAGTTTGTGTTAGAGTTTGTGTTAGAGTTTGGGTTAGAGTTTGGGTTAGAGTTTGTTTTACAGTTTTGGTTAGAGTTTGAGTTAGGGTTAGAGTTTGTGTTAGGGTTAGGGTTTGTGTTAGGGTTAGGATCCCTAGGGTTAGGGTTAGGGTTAGGGTTTGTGTTAGGGTTAGGATCCCTAGGGTTAGGGTTAGGGTTAGGATCCCTAGGGTTAGGGTCAGGGTTAGGGTTTGTGTTAATGTTAGGATCCCTAGGGTTAGGGTTTGTGTTAGGGTTAGGGTTAGGGTTAGAGTTTGTGTTAGGGTTAGGATCTCTAGGGTTAGGGTTAGGGTTAGGGTTTGTGTTAAGGTTAGGGTTAGGATCCCTAGGGTTAGGGTTAGGGTTTGTGTTACGGTTAGGATCCCTAGGGTTAGGGTTTGGGTTAGAGTTTGGGTTAGGGTTTGTTTTACAGTTTGGGTTAGAGTTTGAGTTGGGGTTAGAGTTTGTGTTAGGGTTTGTGTTAGGGTTAGGGTTAGGATCCCTAGGGTTAGGCTTAGGGTTTGTGTTAGGGTTAGAATCCCTAGGGTTAGGGTTAGGGATAGGGTTTGTGTTAGGGTTAGGATCCCTAGGGTTAGGGTTAGGGTTAGAGTTTGTGTTAGGGTTAGGGTTAGGATCTCTAGGGTTAGGGTTAGGGTTTGTGTTAGGGTTAGGATCCCTAGGGTTAGGGTTAGGGTTTGTGTTAGGGTTAGGATCCCTAGGGTTAGAGTTAGGGTTTGTGTTAGGGTTAGGGTTAGAGTTTGTGTTAGGGGTAGGGTTTGTGTTAGGATTAGGGTTAGGATCCCTAGGGTTAGGGTTAGGGTTTGTGTTAGGGTTAGGATCCCTAGGGTTAGGGTTAGGGTTTGTGTTAGGGTTAGGATCCCTAGGGTTAGGGTTAGGGTTTGTGTTAGGGTTAGAGTTTGTGTTAGGGTTAGGATCTCTAGGGTTAGGGTTAGGGTTTGTGTTAGGGTTAGGGTTAGGATCCCTAGGGTTAGGGTTAGGGTTTGTGTTAGGGTTAGGATCCCTAGGGTTAGGGATAGGGTAGAGTTTGGGTTAGGGTTAGGATCCCTAGGGTTACTAGGGATCCTAACCCTAACCCTAAGTATTTATGTTTATAGTGGGTTTTCTAGTTGATTTTGATGATTGGCAGCTGTCACACACTTCTCATCATGCATTTCAAAAACGCAAATGCGTTTAAACGCGTCTGAACGCGTCAAAACGCGTTTAAACGCAAAAACGCATGCGCTTAAAAAACGCTGCGTTTAAATGCGTTTAAACGCGTTTTTGCACCAAATGCGTTTGCGTTTAAAACGCTGCATTTTAAAACGCAAGTGTTAAACCAGCCTTAGCGGCAATTTTGAGAATGGGGCTTTCTGAAACCATTAAAGATGTTATGGTGGGGTTTCCCACGCCTTCCGGTCTGAGTGAATCTATGTCTCTGGCCATTCAGATTGACCGACGCCTGCGGGAGCGCAGAACTGTGCGCGCTGTGGCGTTATCCTCAGAGCAAATTCCTGAGCCTATGCAATGTGATAGAATTCTGTCTAGAACAGAACGACAAGGTTTCAGACGTCAAAATAGGTTGTGTTATTATTGTGGCGATGCTTCTCATGTCATTTCTGTCTGCCCTAAGCGGTCAAAGAGGATCGCCAGTTCTATTACCATCAGTACTGTACAACCTAAATTTTTGTTATCTGTGTCCTTGATCTGCTCATTGTCATCATTTTCTGTCATGGCATTTGTGGATTCAGGCGCCGCCTTGAATTTAATAGATTTTGAGTTTGCCAAGCGTTGTGGTTTTCCCTTGCAGCCTTTGCAGAACCCTATTCCTTTAAGGGGCATTGATGCTACACCCTTGGCTAAAAATAAGCCCCAGTTTTGGACGCAGGTAACCATGCGCATGGCGCCAGCCCATCAGGAAGATTGTCGATTTCTGGTGTTGCATAACTTGCATGATGTTGTCGTGCTGGGTTTTCCGTGGTTGCAGGTACATAATCCTGTGTTGGACTGGAAGTCCATGTCTGTGACTAGTTGGGGTTGTCTGGGTGTTCATAATGATGTTCCTTTTATGTCAATCTCCTCTTCTTCACCTTCTGAGATTCCAGAGTTTTTGTCTGATTTTCAGGATGTATTCGATGAGCCCAAGTCCAGTTTCCTTCCACCGCACAGGGCCTGTGATTGTGCTATTGACTTGATTCCAGGCTGTAAGTTTCCTAAGGGTCGACTTTTCAACCTATCTGTGCCTGAACATACCGCCATGCGGAGCTATATTAAGGAGTCTTTGGAGAAAGGGCATATTCGACCATCTTCTTCACCGTTTGGAGTGGGGTTCTTTTTTGTTGCTAAAAAAGATGGGTTGAGACCCTGTATAGATTATCGCCTCTTGAATAAAATCACGGTCAAGTTTCAATACCCTTTACCTTTGCTTTCCGATTTGTTTGTTAGGATTAAGGGAGCTAGTTGGTTTACGAAGATTGACCTTCGGGGGGCATATAATCTTGTTCGTATTAAGCAGGGTGATGAATGGAAAACTGCGTTTAACACGCCCGAAGGCCATTTTGAATACCTTGTGATGCCATTCGGACTCTCTAATGCTCCATCTGTTTTTCAGTCCTTTATGCATGATATTTTCCGGACTTATCTTGATAAATTTTTGATTGTATATTTGGACGATATTTTGATTTTTCCCGATGATTGGGACATGTGCAACAGGTCAGGATGGTATTTCAGATCCTTCGTGATAATGCCCTGTTTGTGAAAGGGTCTAAGTGTCTCTTTGGGGTTCAGAAGGTCTCTTTTTTGGGCTTCATTTTTTCTCCCTCGTCTATAGAGATAGATCCGGTTAAGGTTCAGGCCATTCATGATTGGATTCAGCCCACATCTGTGAAGAGCCTTCAGAAACTTTTGGGTTTTGCAAATTTTTATCGCCGTTTCATTGCTAATTTTTCTAGCGTGGTTAAACCCTTGACCGATTTGACGAAGAAAGGCGCTGATGTGGCGAATTGGTCCTCTGCGGCTGTCTCTGCCTTTCAGGAGCTTAAACGTCGATTTACTTCTGCTCCAGTGTTGCACCAACTGGATGTTTCTCTTCCGTTTCAGGTTGAGGTTGACGCTTCTGAGATTGGGGCAGGGGCTGTTTTGTCTCAGAGGGATCCTGTTGGTTCCTTAATGAAACCGTGTGCCTTCTTTTCCCATAAATTTTCGCCTGCTGAACGCAATTATGATGTCAGCAATCGGGAGTTGTTGGCTATGAAGTGGGCGTTTGAGGAGTGGCGACATTGGCTTGAGGGAGCTAAGCACCGGATTGTGGTCTTGACCGATCATAAGAATTTGATTTACCTCGAGTCTGCTAGACGGCTGAATCCTAGACAGGCTCGATGGTCCTTGTTTTTTTCCCGTTTTGATTTCGTGGTCTCGTACCTTCCGGGTTCTAAGAATATTAAGGCTGATGCCCTCTCTAGGAGTTTTTTGCCTGATTCTCCTGAGGTCTTGGAACCGGTCGGTATTCTGAAAGAAGGGGTGGTCCTTTCTGCCATTTCCCCTGATTTACGACAGGCTCTTCAGGAATTTCAGGCTGACAGACCTGACCGCTGTCCTGTGGGGAAATTGTTTGTTCCTGACAGATGGACTACTAGAGTGATTTCTGAGGTTCACTGTTCCGTGTTGGCTGGTTATCCTGGCATTTTTGCTACCAGAGATTTGGTTGGTAGGTCCTTTTGGTGGCCTTCATTGTCACGTGATGTGCGTTCTTTTGTGCAGTCCTGTGGGACTTGTGCGCAGGCTAAGCCTTGTTGTTCCCGTGCTAGTGGGTTGCTTTTGCCGTTGCCAATCCCTGAGAGGCCTTGGACGCATATTTTGATGGATTTTATTTCTGATCTTCCGGTCTCCCAGAACATGTCTGTTATCTGGGTTGTTTGTGACCGGTTCTCTAAGATGGTTCATTTGTTGCCCTTGCCTAAATTGCCTTCCTCTTCAGATTTGGTTCCGTTGTTTTTTCAGCATGTGGTTCGTATGCATGGTTTTCCGGAGAATATTGTGTCCGACAGAGGTTCCCAGTTTGTTTCTAGGTTTTGGCGGGCCTTTTGTGCTAGGCTGGGCATTGATTTGTCTTTTTCTTCTGCATTTCATCCTCAGACAAATGGCCAGACCGAGCGCACTAATCAGACCTTGGAAACTTATTTGAGATGCTTTGTGTCTGCTGATCAGGATGATTGGGTGGCTTTCTTGCCATTGGCCGAGTTTGCCCTTAATAATCGGGCTAGTTCTGCTACCTTGGTTTCGCCTTTCTTTTGTAATTTTGGTTTTGATCCTCGTTTTTCTTCTGGGCAGGTTGAGCCTTCTGACTGTCCTGGTGTGGATTCTGTGGTGGACAGGTTGCAGCAGATTTAGGCTCATGTGATGGACAAGTTGGTGTTGTCTCAAGAGGAGGCTCAACGTTTTGCTAATCGTCGTTGGTGTGTTGGTTCCCGGCTTCGGGTTGGGGATCTGGTCTGGTTGTCCTCCTGTCATGTTCCTATGAAGGTTTCTTCTCCTAAGTTTAAGCCTTGGTTTATTGGTCCCTATAGGATTGCTGAGATTATTAATCCAGTGTCTTTTCGACTGGCGCTTCCGGCCTCTTTTGCTATCCATAATGTCTTCCATAGATCTTTGCTGCTGAAATATGTGGAGCCCGTTGTTCCCTCTGTTGATCTTCCGGTCCCTGTGTTGGTTGATGGGGAGTTGGAATATGTTGTTGAGAAGATTTTGGATTCCCTTTTTTCGAGGCGGAAGCTTCAGTACCTGGTTAAATGGTTAAATGGAAGGGTTATGGCCAGGAGGATAATTTTCTGATGTCCATGCTGCTGATTTGGTCCGTGCCTTTCATCTGGCTCGTCTTGATCGTCCTGGGGGCCCTGGTGAGGGTTTGGTGACCCCTCTGTTGTGAATTCTGTGGCAGAGCTCCCTCCTGTGGTCACAAGTGGTACTTCGGCTGATTCTCTCTGTGAGCTTCCGTTGGTGGAGGAGAGTGGTACTGCGGCTTCTGAGTTTCCTTCCTCAGGTGATGTGGTGAAGTCGTTAGGTGCTGCTCTATTTAACTCCACCTAGTGCTTTGATCCTGGCCTCCAGTCAATGTTCTAGTATTGGACCTGTTTCCTCCTAGATCGTTCCTGTGGCCTGCTGCTCTGCATAGCTAAGTTCCGCTTTTGCTATTTGTTTGCTGTTTTTTTCTGTCCAGCTTGCTTTTTGTTTTTTCTTGCTTGCTGGAAGCTCTGGGACGCAGAGGGTGTACCTCCGTGCCGTTAGTTCGGTACAGAGGGTCTTTTTGCCCCCTTTGTGTGGTTGTTTGTAGGGTTTTGTGTTGACCGCAAAGTTACCTTTCCTATCCTCGCTCTGTTCAGAAAGTCGGGCCTCACTTTGCTAAATCTATTTCATCTCTACGTTTGTCTTTTCATCTTAACTCACAGTCATTATAAGTGGGGGCTGCCTTTTCCTTTGGGGTATTTCTCTGAGGCAAGGTAGGCTTATTTTCTATCTTCAGGCTAGCTAGTTTCTCAGGCTGTGCCGAGTTGCATAGGGAGCGTTAGGCGCAATCCACGGCTGCCTCTAGTGTGGTTGGAGAGGATTAGGGATTGCGGTCAGCAGAGTTCCCACATCTCAGAGCTCGTTCTATGTTTTTGGGTTATTGTCAGGTCACTGTATGTGCTCTGACTTCTATGTCCATTGTGGTACTGAATTACCAGATCATAACAGTACTGGAGGCCCAAAGTACTAATGATTCTCAATAGAGGGAAAAAAGAAGTTCTGAGACCATTTTTTTTTCTCTGCACTGTGTTTTGCCTTTTTTTTCCCCTAGACATTTGGGTGGTTCAGGACACAGGTGTAGCGATGGACATTAAAGGTCTGTCTTCATGTGTAGATCAGCTCACGGCAAGAGTACAAAATATTCAAGACTTTGTGGTTCAGAATACTATGTTAGAACCGAGAATTCCTATTCCTGATTTGTTTTTTGGAGATAGAACTAAATTTCTGAGTTTCAAAAATAATTGTAAACTATTTCTGGCTTTGAAACCTCGCTCCTCTGGTGACCCAGTTCAACAAGTTAGGATCATTATTTCTTTTTTACGTGGCGACCCTCAGGACTGGGCATTTTCTCTTGCGTCAGGAGATCCTGCATTAAGTAATATCGATGCGTTTTTCCTGGCGCTCAGATTGCTGTACGATGAACCTAATTCAGTGGATCAGGCAGAGAAAAATTTGCTGGCTCTGTGTCAGGGTCAGGATGAGATAGAGGTATATTGTCAGAAATTTAGAAAGTGGTCCGTACTCACTCAATGGAATGAAGGTGCGCTCGCAGCTATTTTCAGAAAGGGTCTCTCTGAAGCCCTTAAAGATGTCATGGTGGGATTTCCTATGCCTGCTGGTCTAAATGAGTCTATGTCTTTGGCCATTCAGATCGGTCGACGCTTGCGTGAGCGTAAATCTGTGCACCATTTGGCGGTATTATCTGAGCATAAACCTGAGCCTATGCAGTGCGATAGGACTTTGACCAGAGTTGAACGGCAAGAACACAGACGTCTGAATGGGCTGTGTTTCTACTGTGGTGATTCCACTCATGCTATCTCTGATTGTCCTAAGCGCACTAAGCGGTTCGCTAGGTCTGCCACCATTGGTACGGTACAGTCAAAATTTCTTTTGTCCGTTACTTTGATCTGCTCTTTGTCATCTTATTCTGTCATGGCATTTGTGGATTCAGGCGCTACCCTGAATTTGATGGACTTGGAGTATGCTAGGCATTGTGGGTTTTTCTTGGAGCCCTTGCAGTGTCCTATTCCATTGAGAGGAATTGATGCTACGCCTTTGGCCAAGAATAAGCCTCAGTATTGGACCCAGCTGAACATGTGCATGGCTCCTGCACATAAGGAGGTTATTCACTTTCTGGTGTTGCATAATCTGCATTATGTGGTCGTGTTGGGGTTGCCATGGCTACAAGTCCATAATCCAGTATTAGATTGGAAATCCATGTCTGTGTCCAGCTGGGGTTGTCAGGGGGTACATGGTGATGTCCCATTTCTGTCTATTTCGTCATCCACCCCTTCTGAGGTTCCAGAGTTCTTGTCTGATTACCGGGATGTATTTGATGAGCCCAAGTCCGATACCCTACCTCCGCATAGGGATTGTGATTGTGCTATCGATTTGATTCCTGGTAGTAAATTCCCAAAGGGTCGACTGTTTAATTTATCTGTGCCTGAGCACGCCGCTATGCGGAGTTACGTGAAGGAGTCCTTGGAGAAGGGGCATATTTGCCCGTCATCGTCGCCATTAGGAGCAGGGTTCTTTTTGTGGCCAAGAAGGATGGTTCGCTGAGACCTTGTATAGATTACCGCCTTCTAAATAAGATCACGGTTAAATTTCAGTACCCCTTTCCGTTGTTATCTGATTTGTTTGCTCGGATTAAGGGGGCTAGTTGGTTCACCAAGATAGATCTTCGTGGTGCGTATAATCTTGTGCGTATTAAGCGAGGCGATGAATGGAAAACTGCATTTAATACGCCCGAGGGCCATTTTGAGTATCTAGTAATGCCATTCGGACTTGCCAATGCTCCATCAGTGTTTCAGTCCTTTATGCATGACATCTTCCGAGAGTTCCTGGATAAATTCCTGATTGTGTACTTGGATGACATTTTGATCTTCTCGGATGATTGGGAGTCTCATGTGAAGCAGGTCAGAACGGTGTTTCAGGTCCTGCGTGCTAATTCTTTGTTTGTGAAGGGATCAAAGTGTCTCTTTGGTGTTCAGAAAGTTTCATTTTTGGGGTTCATCTTTTCCCCTTCTACTATCGAGACGGACCCTGTTAAGGTCCAAGCCATCCATGATTGGACTCAGCCGACATCTCTGAAAAGTTTGCAAAAGTTCCTGGGCTTTGCTAATTTTTATCGTCGCTTCATCTGCAATTTTTCTAGTATTGCTAAACCATTGACCGATTTGACCAAGAAGGGTGCTGATGTGGTCAATTGGTCTTCTGCTGCTGTGGAAGCTTTTCAAGAGTTGAAGCGTCGTTTTTCTTCTGCCCCTGTGTTGTGTCAACCAGATGTTTCGCTTCCATTCCAGGTCGAGGTTGATGCTTCTGAGATTGGAGCAGGGGCTGTTTTGTCGCAGAGAAGTTCTGATTGCTCGGTGATGAAACCATGCGCCTTCTTTTCCATGAAGTTTTCGCCTGCCGAGCGAAATTATGATGTTGGCAATCGAGAGTTGCTGGCCATGAAGTGGGCATTCGAGGAGTGGCGTCATTGGCTTGAAGGAGCTAAGCATCGCGTGGTGGTCTTGACTGATCATAAGAACTTGACTTATCTCAAGTCTGCCAAGCGGTTGAATCCTAGACAGGCTCGTTGGTCGCTGTTTTTTGCCCGTTTTGACTTTGTGATTTCGTACCTTCCGGGCTCTAAAAATGTGAAGGCGGATGCTCTGTCTAGGAGTTTTGTGCCCGACTCTCCGGGTTTGTCTGAGCCGGCGGGTATTCTCAAAGAGGGAGTAATTGTGTCTGCCATCTCCCCTGATTTGCGGCGGGTGCTGCAAAAATTTCAGGCTAATAAACCTGATCGTTGCCCAGCGGAGAAACTGTTTGTCCCTGATAGGTGGACGAATAAAGTTATCTCTGAGGTTCATTGTTCGGTGTTGGCTGGTCATCCTGGAATCTTTGGTACCAGAGAGTTAGTGGCTAGATCCTTTTGGTGGCCATCTCTGTCGCGGGATGTGCGTTCTTTTGTGCAGTCCTGTGGGATTTGTGCTCGGGCTAAGCCCTGCTGTTCTCGTGCCAGTGGGTTGCTTTTGCCCTTGCCGGTCCCGAAGAGGCCTTGGACACATATCTCTATGGATTTTATTTCAGATCTTCCCGTCTCTTAAAAGATGTCAGTCATTTGGGTGGTTTGTGATCGCTTCTCTAAGATGGTCCATTTGGTACCCTTGTCTAAATTACCTTCCTCCTCTGATTTGGTGCCATTGTTCTTCCAGCATGTGGTTCGTTTACATGGCATTCCAGAGAATATCGTTTCTGACAGAGGTTCCCAGTTTGTTTCGAGGTTTTGGCGAGCCTTTTGTGCTAGGATGGGCATTGACTTGTCTTTTTCCTCGGCTTTCCATCCTCAGACTAATGGCCAGACCGAACGAACCAATCAGACCTTGGAAACATATCTGAGATGCTTTGTTTCTGCTGATCAGGATGACTGGGTGTCCTTTTTGCCTTTGGCTGAGTTCGCCCTTAATAATCGGGCCAGCTCGGCTACCTTGGTTTCGCCGTTTTTCTGCAACTCTGGGTTCCATCCTCGTTTCTCTTCAGGGCAGGTTGAGTCTTCGGACTGTCCTGGTGTGGATACTGTGGTGGACAGGTTGCAGCAGATTTGGACTCATGTAGTGGACAATTTGACCTTGTCCCAGGAGAAGGCTCAATGTTTCGCTAATCGCAGACGCTGTGTGGGTCCCCAACTTCGTGTTGGGGATTTGGTTTGGTTATCTTCTCGTCATATTCCTATGAAGGTTTCCTCTCCTAAGTTTAAACCTCGTTTCATTGGTCCGTATAGGATTTCTGAGGTTCTTAATCCTGTGTCTTTTCGTCTGACCCTTCCAGATTCTTTTTCCATTCATAACGTATTCCATAGGTCATTGTTGCGGAGATACGTGGCACCTATGGTTCCATCTGTTGATCCTCCTGCCCCGGTTTTGGTGGAGGGGGAGTTGGAGTATATTGTGGAGAAGATTTTGGATTCTCGTGTTTCAAGACGGAAACTCCAGTATTTGGTTAAGTGGAAGGGTTATGCTCAGGAAGATAATTCCTGGGTCTTTGCCTCTGATGTCCATGCTCCCGATCTTGTTCGTGCCTTTCATATGGCTCATCCTGGTCGTCCTGGGGGCTCTGGTGAGGGTTCGGTGACCCCTCCTCAAGGGGGGGTACTGTTGTGAATTCTGTGGCAGAGCTCCCTCCTGTGGTCACAAGTGGTACTTCGGCTGATTCTCTCTGTGAGCTTCCGTTGGTGGAGGAGAGTGGTACTGCGGCTTCTGAGTTTCCTTCCTCAGGCGATGTGGTGAAGTCGTTAGGTGCTGCTCTATTTAACTCCACCTAGTGCTTTGATCCTGGCCTCCAGTCAATGTTCTAGTATTGGACCTGTTTCCTCCTGGATCGTTCCTGTGGCCTGCTGCTCTGCATAGCTAAGTTCCGCTTTTGCTATTTGCTTGCTGTTTTTTTCTGTCCAGCTTGCTTTTTGTTTTTTCTTGCTTGCTGGAAGCTCTGGGACGCAGAGGGTGTACCTCCGTGCCGTAAGTTCGGTACGGAGGGTCTTTTTGCCCCCTTTGCGTGGTTGTTTGTAGGGTTTTGTGTTGACCGCAAAGTTACCTTTCCTATCCTCGCTCTGTTCAGAAAGTCGGGCCTCACTTTGCTAAATCTATTTCATCTCTAAGTTTGTTTTTTCATCTTAACTCACAGTCATTATATGTGGGGGCTGCCTTTTCCTTTGGGGTATTTCTCTGAGGCAAGGTAGGCTTATTTTCTATCTTCAGGCTAGCTAGTTTCTCAGGCTGTGCCGAGTTGCATAGGGAGCGTTAGGCGCAATCCACGGCTGCCTCTAGTGTGGTTGGAGAGGATTAGGGATTGCGGTCAGCAGAGTTCCCACGTCTCAGAGCTCGTTCTATGTTTTGGGTTATTGTCAGGTCACTGTATGTGCTCTGACTTCTATGTCCATTGTGGTACTGAATTACCAGATCATAACACCCCTCCTCAAGGGGGGGTACTGTTGTGAATTCTGCTCTTGGGTTCCCTCCGGTGGTTGTAGGTGGGAATGCAGTTGTCTCTGAGTCACAGTCCTGGCCAGGTGTTTCTGATGATCACAATGCGGACTGGGATATTTAAGTGTGCAGGATACTTTAGCCCTTGCCAGTTGTCAATGTTCCTTGTGAAGTGATGGATCACTTTCTGGCTTCTCCTGCTTGCTGCCAAATTCAGCAAAGATAAGTGTTTGGTTTTTGTATCTATGGCACACTGCTGTGTGCTTGTTTCAGTTTTATTCCTGCTCTGATTGTAGGATTCACTGGAGTTGCAGATTTGCGCTCCTACATCTATTAGTTAGATGTAGGAAGTTTTTGTAATTTCTGCTGTGGATGTTTTTGAAGGGTTTTATACTGACCGCGCAGAACTCTGTCCTATCCTGTCCTATCTAGTTAGTGTGGCCTCCTGTGCTAAATCCTGTTTTCTGCCTGTGTATGTTATTTCCTCTCCGACTCACTGCCAATATTTGTGGGGGGCTGTCTATCCTTTGGGGATTTTCTCTGAGGCAAGATAGTATTCCTATTTCCCTCTTTAGGGGTAATTAGTCCTCCGGCTGTGATGAGGTGTCTAGGTGTGTTATGTACACTCCACGGCTACTTCTAGTTGCGGTGTTAAGTTCAGGATTGCAGTCAGTATAGTGGCCACCATCTCCAGTGAAAGTTCTCATGCAGCTCCAAGGTCACCGGATCATAACAGGGATCGCAGACAGACTTAGTAGGCCTAAAATAAAAAAAGTAGGCACGATGCAGGTTTAAATAGGTTACAGGGGTACACAGGCAGCATTGGTGTGGTCAGAGGAGGACGATTGCAAGGAGGGAGCGCAGACAGACTTAGTAGGCCTAAAATAAAAAAAGTAGACTCAATGCAGTTTAAAAAAGGTTAGAGGGGTACACGGGCAGCATTGGTGTGGTCAGCGGAGGATGATTGCAAGGAGGGACCGCAGACAGACTTAGTAGGCCTAAAATTCAAAAAGTAGGCACAACGCAGGTTTAACAAGGTTACAGGGGTACTGTTATGAAGGCAATCCAGTAACACAGTGTGCCAGTAATCAGAGCACATACAGTGATCTGACAATAACCCAAAAACAATAGAACGAGCTCTGAGACGTGGAATCTCTGTAGACCGCAATACCTGAACCTATCCTAAACACAACTAAAGGCAGCTGTGGATTGCGCCTGACACTACCTATGCAACTCGGCACAGCCTGAGGAACTGACTAGCCTGAAGATAGAAATACAAGCCTGACTTGCCTCAGAGAAATACCCCAAAGGAAAAGGCAGCCCCCCACATATAATGACTGTTAGCAAGATGAAAAGACAAAACGTAGGGATGAAATAGATTCAGCAAAGTGAGGCCCGATATTCTAGATAGAGCGAGGATAGCAAAGAGAACTTTGCAGTCTACAAAAAACCCTAAAGCAAAAAACCACGCAAAGGGGGCAAAAAGACCCACCGTGCCGAACTAACGGCACGGTGGTACACCCTTTGCGTCTCAGAGCTTCCAGCAAAAACAAATAGACAAGCTGGACAGAAAAAACAGCAACAAAAACAAAGAAGCACTTATCTAAGCAGAGCAGCAGGCCACAGGAAAGATCCAGAAGCTCAGATCCAACACTGGAACATTGACAAGGAGCAAGGAAGACAGAATCAGGTGGAGTTAAATAACAAGGCAGCCAACGAGCTCACCAGAACACCTGAGGGAGGAAGCCCAGAAGCTGCAGTACCACTTGTGACCACAGGAGTGAATTCAGCCACAGAATTCACAACAGGGTACACAGGCAGCATTGGTGTGGTCAGAGGAGGACGATTGCAAGGAGGGAACGCAGACAGACTTAGTAGGCCTAATATAAAAAAAGTAGGCTTAATGCAGTTTAAAAAAGGTTAGAGGAGTACACGGGCAGCATTGGTGTGGTCAGCGGAGGATGATTGCAAGGAGGGACCGCAGACAGACTTAGTAGGCCTAAAATAAAAAAAGTAGGCTCGATGCAGGTTTTAATAGGTTACAGGGGTACACAAGCAGCATTGGTGTGGTCAGCGGAGGACAATTGGAAGGAGTGTCTGAGTTAGTATGCCAAAATAATAAAGTGAGGTTAATGTCTGGCAAAAAAATTTTTTCACAAATAAACAGGTGGCATACCTAGGTACAGGGGTGGGTTCCTCTGCTGACTTGCAGACAGTGGTATTTGGCGCAAAGTATTAACTGGTGTAAATGTAGGACAGTGCCCCTGAATATTTTTACTAGCATCATACATGTCAACAAATTGGTATTGGCAGTGCCATTGAAGGATTTCACTGCACAAACTAAACAGTGGTGGAGCGGTGAGAGATAATTTTGCAAGTGGTAGAGCACTGTTTGAGCTGGGGGAACACTCTCTCGTGGGCGGCGGTACTGGCCCAGGGCCCCTCATGTTACGACGGTGTGTCTGACGTTCGGTGCGCACCACCACCGCCAGAGACACTTAATTTTACCATGAGGGACCCTGTGCCAGTGCCGTCGCCCAAAAGTGGGCACACCCACCTCTTCAGCCAAACGGCACTCGCACAGGTGCTTGCGCCAAGTGGTGACCACGGCCCCGTGGAGGGAGTCAGCCCATTTAGGGAGGTGTAAAAATGGCGTATGCTGGACATACAGCAGCTGCAAATGGAGAAATTGGAGCAGTCAGTAAGACCAGTCCAAAAGCAAGACCTTTTTACAGGAAAGCTAGGTGTCAGCAGGGAAAGGTGGGGCAAAAAAATTTGAAATCCATGATTGGTTCATTTTAATGAAGGTTAGATCATCAACATTTTGGGTAGCCAGACGAGTCCTTTTTTCAGTCAGTATTGACCCAGCAGCACTGAATGCTCTTCCTGATAGCACACTAGCTGCAGGGCAAGCAAGCTCCTGCAATGCATATTCTGCCAATTCAGGCCAGGTGTCTATTTTGGATGCCCAGTAATCAAATGGGAATGACTTGTGAGGGAGAACATCGATAAGGGAGGAAAAATAGTTAGTAACCATACTGGACAAATGTTGTCTCCTGTCACTTTGAATTGATGCTGCAGTACCTGTCCTGTCTGTGGTCATTGCGAAATCACTCCACAACCTGGTCAGAAAACCCCTCTGTCCAACGTCACTTCTGATTTGTGCACCTCTAACACCTCGGCCATGTTGACCCCTGCAGCTCTTGGGAGAACCATCACCGCCGCTGTGTGCTGGGAATGCTTGAACCAAACGGTCTACAAGAGTTGCTTGTTTGATAGCCAATATTTGCTCCAGGTTCTCATGTGGCGTGATATTTTGCAATTTCCCTTTATAGCGTGGATCCAGGAGGCAGGCCAACCAGTAATCGTCATCGGTCATCATTTTGATAATGCGGGGGTTGCTTTTTAGGATATGCAAGGCATAAACTGCCATGTGGGCCAATGTTCCAGGTGTCAATTCACTGCTTGTGCTGGGTTGAGGAGCACTTTCTGGCAAATCAACATCACTTGTCTCCCTCAAAAACCCTGTACCTGACCTTGCAACGCCACCAGATTCTATTTCCCCCTGAGAAGCTTCCTCCTCCCATAAATATTCATCCCCATCATCCTCCTCTTCGTCCGCCACCTCATCCAGGAGATTTCGCTGAGCAGACAGTGGCTGACTGTCATCAAGGCTACCCTCGTCCTCGGCTGCAGACGCCTGCTCCTTTATGTGCGTCAAACTTTGCATCAGCAGACGCATTAGGGGGATGCTCATGCTTATGATGGCGTCATCTGCACTAACCAGGCGTGTGCATTCCTCAAAACACTGAAGGACTTGACACAGATCTTGTAGCTTCGACCACTGCACACCTGACAACTCCATGTCTGCCATCCAACTGCCTGCCCGTGTATGTGTATCCTCCCACAAATATATGACAGCACGCCTCTGTTCGCACAGCCTCTGAAGCATGTGCAGTGTGGAGTTCCACTTTGTTGCAACGTCGATTATTAGGCGGTGCTGGGGAAGATTCAAACATCGCTGAGGGTTGTGCATACGGCTGGAGTGTACAGGCGAATGGCGGATGTGCGAGCAAAGTCTTCGCACCTTCAGGAGCAGGGCGGGTAACCCCGGATAACTTTTCAGGAAGCACTGTACCACCAGGTTCAAGGTGTGAGCCAGGCAAGGAATGTGTTTCAGTTGTGAAAGGGCTATGGCAGCCATAAAATTCCTTCCATTATCACTGACTACCTTGCCTGCCTCAAGATGTAAACTGCCCTGCCATGACTTAGTTTCTTGCTGCAAGAAGTCGGACAGAACTTCCGCGGTGTGTCTGTTGTCGCCCAAACACTTAATTTCCAACACAGCCTGCTGACGCTTCCCACAAGCTGTTCCATAATGGGACACCACGGTTGCAACACTGCCAGCTGCGGATGGAGTGGTCGTGCGACTGCACTCTTTTGCTTCTGGAGGAGGAGGAGGGGCAAATGCCTACAGCCAACTGTTTCCTAGACCGTGGGCTAGGCAGAACTGTGCCACTATGGCTGTCCCCTGTGTACCCTGCATCCACCACATTAACCCAGTGCGCCGTGATAGACACGTAACGTCCTTGGCCATGCCTACTGGTCCATGCATCTGTTGTGAGGTGCACCTTTCTACTGACTGATTGCCTGAGTGCATGGACAATGCGATCTTTGACATGCTGGTGGAGGGCTGGGATGGCTTTTCTCGCAAAGAAGTGTCGACTGGGTAGGTCATAGCGTGGTACTGCGTAGGCCATCTGGGCTTTGAAAGCTTCACTTTCAACCAACCGGTAGGGCATCATCTCTAACGAGATTAGTCTAGCAATGTGGGTGTACAAACCCTGTGTACGCAGATGAGAGGATGAGTACATTCTTTTCCTAAGGAGAGTCTCTTGTAGGGTGAGCAGGACTGGAGAGCTGTATATGGTGGAACTAGCGGGGGTGGTGGTGGACATGGCAGACTGAGAAAGGGTTGGTGATGGTATTCTTGCTGTTGGCCTACATACAGTGTTTCCTACCAAGAACCTGGTGATTCCCTAACTGCTTTCGCCTTGCGACGATACCTCCACATTTGCTGCAGGTGGTGTTGTAAACGGTGGGCTTACAGTGAGGGAAGGAATATAGCATTGCTGACTAGCTTCATTGTGAGCGGGTGCAACAACTTTACAGGACGTTTGGTAGTTAGTCCAGGCTTGCAAGTGCATGGTGGTTAAATGTCTACACATGCAACTTGCATTTAAATTTTTGACATTCTGACCTCTGCTAAAGGTCCTTGAGCATTTCTTACAGATCACTTTGCACCGATCATTCAGATCTTGGCTAAAAAATTGCCAGACTTCACTCTTCCTACTATCGAATACCTTTTCAGGCATTGCACACTGAGCTACTGTAACCGGATGGCCACGCTGTCCTACAACTGTTTTTGGTTTTGACACATGTTTTTGGCCAGATACGGGCCTGGCAGATGAAAGCTGTTGCAATGTTGATGCCTGCTGCGGCTCCTCCTCCTCCGCTTCAGAGCTACTGCCAGTGGCACCCTGTTCCCCCAATGGCTGCCAATCGGGGTCAACAACTGGGTCATCTATCACCTCCTCTTCTATGTCCTGTGCACCTTCCTCTGTGTCACCATGTAAGCCGGTGCTATAGCGTTCGGGAGGGGGCACCATAGTCTCATCAGGGTCAGATTCTGGCTCAGTACACTACAAGGGCAATGTTGTGATCTGAGTCAATGGAACAGCATAATAATCTAGCTGTGGCTGTGCATCTGTGCATTCCATGTCCGATTCATCTTGTAATGGGCATGGCCTGTTAACAATTTCCCTTTCTAACCCAGGCACGGTATGTGTAAAGAGCTCCATGGAGTAACCTGTTGTGTCACCTGACGCATCCTTCTCTGTTGTTCTGGATGAAGGATACAAGGAAGCGACTTGTTCCTGACCGGAAGCATCCACTGACGACGCGCTGCTTTTAAATTTTGTACTTTCCGAAGAGGAGGCGAAAGAGCTAGAGGCAGAGTCAACAAGGAATGCCAAAACTTGTTCCTGCTGCTCCGGCTTTAAAAGCGGTTTTCCTACTCCCAGAAAAGGGAACGTTCGAGGCCTTTTGTAGCCAGACGATGACGCTGGCTCTACAACTCGAGACTTAGGTGCTATATTGCTTTTCCCACGACCACCTGATGCTCCATCACCACTACCATCATTACCAGCTGGCAATAACCGCCCACGACCACAACCTCTTCCACCAGACTTCCTCATTCTTGGAAAAATGTAACCAAACTAACAAACGTTATATGGTACTATAAAACCAGTTAGAAGGTGTACGTAAACTTGTTGTGAGTTTAAATCTCCCTTTATAGGTGTGTGAGACTGCTGGGAAAATCAGGCCCACTGTATTACACTACACAGTTTCTGTGTCAGAAAGTGGCTGACAGATATGCCACAAACAGAACTCACGCAGATGCACTGAGTGGCAATATAAATCTCCCTTTTTTATGTGTGGGAGAATGCAGGAAAAAATCAGGCCCACTGTATTACACTACACAGTTTGAGTGGCAGAAAGTGGCTGACAGATATGCCACAAACAGGACTGACGCAGATGCACTTGCAGCACCCCAGAGACCTGGTCGTTGCAGTATGGCCCCAAGGCGAGTAGCGGTACGTCTGATGGCACTAAGGAGCTCTCCTGACCAGGTATCACCAGAACACATTACACTTCACACTCCGGCCACTAGGGGGAGGAAAAGGCTTCATTTATTGGGCCACTCCCCACACTGGTAAAACTGGGGGCTGGGGAGGAAGTTAGTTAGAAGCTGACTGGGTTGGAACCAGGCAACATCCCGTGGCAGGGGGTGTTGCGGGGAGAAGACACAGGGGGGTCCCTGTCAGGTGTGGGAACCTGGCAGGCGCCTAGCGAACAGAACAGAACGTTACGGAACCGCGCCTGCACACCTTGCGGCGGTATCCTAAGAAAGAGACAAGAGGGGAAGAATATTGTGGAACAGTGTAAACGAGATCAGCACAAAGGAGAGCCAGTAAGAGTCGTGCCGAGAGAGGAAGGCAACATCTTACTGAGGCACGTAGTCGGTGGCCGGATCACCGTAGGAGTAACTGACTTCAGGCCTTACTTCAAATTCCGCTGGACAGTCAATTATAGGTTGGCTGTCTACCTTCTACACCTACGAAGATATAGGGGGCAACATTGGGAGAGGGGCGTCTCTAGGGTCCCGGAAGACCTCCAAGCCTTCCCGTCAAACGGGTGGCGTCCTAGCCATATTTTATCTGGGGGACGTTAGAAACTAGCAACATCTGGAACCAAAGAACGAGAGAGAGAGAGAGAGGAAGCTGTAGAGAACGAACGAAGGAGAACAGCAGTTGTGAGGACTATTCCGAGTGCTCAGCAGGGTAGGACTACAACACACAGGCGCTATTGGTAGGCAACGATTTCCATCTGCGTGGGAAACTCTGGATGTGCCCATCGGACCGGCCGGTCTCTGATAGCCCGGTTGAACGTGCTCTGGACCGAGTGTACTGAAGCCTTCAGTAAAAGGTAAAGAGACTGCAACCCTGTGTCCTCGTTATTGCCTGCACCTCACACCATCACCATCTACCTTACTGGGAAGCCCTGGGGACATACTTCACCTGTGGGAAGGTATACCATCCGGCTGCTATTCCATCACCCCAGCGGACCCCACAGCAGCGTCGGTCACACTGACCGAACACCACAGGTGGCGTCACGAACTCCTGACAGACTGTACTACCACCTTCATTGGACGCCCCTTAGCAGGGTCGCGGACCGGGTCTAGCCACCGTGACAGCCTCAGAACCGAACCAGAGAGGCCCGGTACCGAAACGCGTGGCCCTGTGTCTGGGGGCGCTCCACACTCAGTGGCAATATAAATCTACCTTTTTTATGTGTGGGAGAATGCAGGAGAAAATCAGGCCCACGGTATTACACTAGACAGTTTGAGTGGCAGAAAGTGGATGACAGATATGCCACAAACAGGACTGACGCAGATGCACTCAGTGGCAATATAAATCTCCCTTTTTTATGTGTGGGAGACAGCAGAAAAATCAGGCTCACTGTATTACACTACACAGTTTGAGTGGCAGAAAGTGGCTGACAGATATGCCACAAACAGGACTGACGCAGATGCACTCACTGGCAATATAAATCTCCCCTTTCATGTGTGGGAGACAGCAGAAAAATTAGGCCCACTGTATTACACTACACAGTTTGAGTGGCAGAAAGTGGATGACAGATATGCCACAAACAGGACTGACGCAGATGCACTCAGTGGCAATATAAATCTCCCTTTTTTATGTGTGGGAGAATGCAGGAAAAAATCAGGCCCACTGTATTACACTACACAGTTTGAGTGGCAGAAAGTGGTTGGCAGATATATAAAAAAATACAAGGGATGTAGGGCAAGTATGGCAGCAATAAAAAGGACTGCTGCACACTTGAGTGTGGAAAAAGAAACATGAGAACTGTGCAGAAAAGAAGGAGCAACAGGATTTTTGCTTTGAAAAAAGCAATTGGTTTGCACAGCGGCGTACAAACAGCAATGCAGCTATCAGGGAGCCTTATAAGCTACAGAGCTGATGCACAGAAATCTAGCCTCCACTGTCCCTGCAAAGAAAAGGTGGTGTTGGACAGTGGAAATCGCTACAGCACAAGCAGTTTGGGGGTTAAGCTTTCCTCCCTAACAATATCCCTGCTTCGGACGAAGCTACAACAACCTCTCCCTATGCTCAGATTGGCAGAAGTAAGATGGCGGTCGGCATGCACTCCCCTTTATAGCCCCTGTGACGCCGCAGAAAGCAAGCCAATCACTGTAATGCCCTTCTCTAAGATGGTGGGGACTGAGACCTATGTCATCACGCTGCCCACACTCTGCGTCCACCTTCATTGGCTGAGAAATGGCGCTGAACGCGTCATATGAAACGTGACTTTGGCGCGAAGATCGCGTACCGCATGGCCGACTTATGAAATTGGCCAATCTGTTTCGCTCAACCCTAATCAGGAGGGCTCATAGTACAGAGAGGTAAGCCAAGTGCATGGTCAGGAAACAGTTCAGGGTCAAATGACAGATGTCAGAGGCCAGGTCCGAGGTCAGGTACCTGAAGTCAGAGAGCATCAAAACCAGAATGAATAATCCATGAGAATTGTCATAACAGATTCACGTTCAAAAACAAAATAAAAAATTAGTAACAGGGCTAAGCACACACCTACTAAAAGCAAAACCTATCCCGACTTCTGAAGCATCCACCTCTACAATGAATGTTTCCTGAATATTGGGTTTGGTTAGAATAGGAGCAGACATAAAATGCTTTTTCAGTTTTTCAAAAGCCCCAGTAGCATCCGGTGACCAAACCTTGAGGTTTGTCATCTTATGTGTAAGGTCAGTAAGACGTTTAACAATCTGCGAAAACCCCTTATTGAATTTCCTATAATAGTCGGCGAATACTAGAAAATACTGCAGCACTTTTAAGTCACTAGGTTGAACCCAATCTGACCTGCACCTTCCTATGATCCATATTAAAACCATCAGCCGACAAAATCAATCCCAAAAATGAAACCTCCTGAATAGGAAAAATAAATTTCTCAATTTTCGTAGGCAAACAATTTTCCTTCAATCCTTGTAATACAACCCGGACATTTTCCTGCTGAGAATCCAAATTAGAAGAAAATATTATAATAATATTAAGGTAAATAACAAAACATCTCCCAATGCAATCAGAAAAGACATCGTTCATAAAGATTTGAAATACAGCTGGTGCATGAATTAACCCAAAATTTGTTAAAAATGCTGTTTTCCACTCATTCCCCTTCCGGATGCATATTAAATTGTAATCCCCTCTAAGATCAAGTTTAGAAAACCACTTAGCCCCAGTAAGTTGATTATAATATGATATAAATTAGGATCTTGCTCAGTTCTCAGAAATTGAGCCAAGGATGGAGACCCCATCTTTCTTTTTCAAAAAGAAGAATCCATTCACATACTTTATCATTGTGATACGTTCATGCCCAAATAAAGTATACAGGAGAGCTTTAGGTGTTGCAGCACCAAAGACAAGATGAATAGCCCAGTAATAAAGATGATGGGGATGTAATATCTATGACTTTTTTTTCCAAGAACATATCTCTGAAGTCTTTCAGGTACCCAGCTAAACCCTCCAGACTTGTGGAGCATACTTGCACAGAGCTTAGACATTTCTTATTACATTTGGGGCCCCACTTAACACTTTGATTTTTACATCAATCAGTAACAGGATTGTGAAGAGCAACCATGGAAATCCCAGTACCACCACAGCAGGTAACTCATCCAAGACAAAACAGAAAAAGGATTCAGAGTGAAGTGCTCATATTAGAAGCATGAATGCCTCCCTTACAAATTTGACACAGTTTTGAATTATTGGTGTTTTGTGCAAAAATTTGAATGAGTTTTGGCAGACTAACTGTCCTTAGCTGCAGACCCATAGTCAATGAAAGCCAATTCTGGCAATGCATGGTTCTTGAAAGACAAAATCACCACCCAACTACCCAGAGCGCTAAGTTATGGGGAAAAGATGTGTATAGGGAAATAACATCATATGTAATCCACATGTACTCAGTCTGCCAAGAAAGATCACCTAAGAGGACCAAAATATGTTTGGTCTCACAAATTCAGGAATATGTTTTATAAGGGGTGGTAACATATTATCTACCCAGCACTTAGGTTTTCATTTAATTTAATTTGGGCAATGAGTGGAAAATGAACATTTTCGGGCATTCAGCGACGATCAAATCCTTTTGCATTTTATTTAAAAACCCTGATTTAAATCCTCGATCCATTAGTTCTATCAACATATCATTATAGACATTAGTGTGATTATGTTTAATCTTAGAATAAGTGGCAGTGTCACCCAAACACTGTTCATTAACTTTTTCAATTAAATTAATGTGCAAAACATCTATTGCATCACCTTTATTGGCCTTTCTCATTATGATGTTATTATTATGCTCTAAATCCCTATGCGCCTGTTTTTTTCTGTTAAATTGGAATGTTTAGGTATTTTAGACATATTACTATAGAGATCCATAATCTCTCTTTCATCACATCCTTAAAACCATCATTAGCCTCCCCCATAGCACACATTGGATAAAAGAATTTAATAAGGACACTACCAAGTGAACTCCCTGCATCCCTTACGTAATGAATAGAGTCAAGGATTGTAAATTGCAAACAGCTTTTTCACCCTGGAAAAACAATGAGGAAAACATTTTATTGGGAAAATCCATGTGGCACCATAACAATGAAATGCCCATTGACTTTTATAGTGGATATCAATTTATTTTCTTCTACACAGAAGTTACTAAAGCATGAAAAATAGATGAAACATACATTTGCTTGCAAATTTTCTTAATATTAGCTCTGTCTTAGGAACTAATTGTAGTAAGGCACTCTTATGTGTGCAATACCTGTAAGTTTTATAGATCATTTATTCTGGTGAAACCATGTGAAATGGATCTCATAGACTGATTTGACAAATCTTCAGTTAAATAGATGTTCAATTATTTATATTTGTTTTTTTATCTTTGCCTTTCTCATACAAATCTCTTCCTGGAAGCGTTCCACATTTCTAAACAAACCATGATACAATAGTAAATACTGAAAACAGAATTCACAATGTTTGTTCCTGCTAATATTGTCTCTATGAGTAAGGGTAAAACAATTTTAATTTTTATTTCTCGGTCACAACAAATTACAATGCCATGTTTGCTTAGAACTCATGTCTTGTCAATCATGTATAAGTGTTTACAGATGGTTGCTATTTTCTATTTATAGTAGGCCATGACCATATATTTTATTTTAGAAAAGGATATGCAAATATATTGCTAAATGATGCACAAAATGTACTGTACCTATTTTACATAACATGTTTTTTTATATGCATTTACTTCCTGGAGGCAGCCGTACATCCTTTCACAGAAGGTCAAAACTGTGTGGTACTGATGAAGAGCAGCGACATCATAAGCTCTACTAAAAACATTAACAACTCACTCTGTTCTTTATTTGTCTACTCTTTGCCCCGCTTATGTTCACATAAAAGTTGCAATATAATTGTCCTAGTTTTACCTACTGATATTGAACTGTTAGCTTTCATTTTTAATACAGGTATGCTTTTTTACCTAGAACATTAGTTTTTATAGACTGTAGTATTCTCTATTTTATAAGAATATTTAGTAGAAAACATACCAGTTAAATATAACGAAAGAGTATGAGTATGAACCCTATAAAGTAAAATAAATCCTAGCACTGGGTCGGACTGTAACGAACAAACTGCAATTCAATATAACCAAATAAACCAAAGAGAAAAGAAGCAGTCTAAAGTCCAATTATATGCAAATAGACAACCAATCTTTATTAAGAGTAGCAGGTGAACAGGTCCCCCATGGTATCCTCAACACGCAGAAACAGGGCACAGGTAAGTGCACATATAAATATCCATTATTAGGGACAATGTACCATACATAAAGGTAATGCGGACATAGCTGCCAAATAGTATAGACCAGAGGTGTCAGGAACAGTCATAGATGTAAAAATAGTACATACCCGTAGATGAAAATATGGATAACTGTGCACTCACTACCGTGCCCACCTCGACGCGCGTTTCGGCTGATGCCTTTTTCAAGGGGTGACATAGTGTACTCACGGATTCAGTATTTATAGCTGCCGGGCCAAACAGATTTGCGCCAAAATCTTCTTCCTATTGCGTCATCAGAACCGGTCATCGGCGCATCCAGTACGGCGACACCGGAAACACATGGGCCCATGTGATCCGGGGTCACCAGCCCTGCAGCATCCGAGACCGGAAATGACATCCATGCACATGCGCACTATACAGAACCGGCGCCATGTTGGTAAAGGGAATACTGTCATACAGCCATCTTAGTATAGGGACAAGGATAACACCGCTATGTATAATATACAGTATATGGGACCACGTATTAATAGTGATGTATAGTACATACCATATACAGCCGGTAATGGCACATATCATATCACAGTATTAATAGAGGTAAACATGTCCCATTATCAGTGACTAAATACTATAGAGGCAGCAACAAGACATAGCATGGCATATACCCTCCCGGAGCATATCATAGGTACATAATCAGAACGAATAATACCCAAAACATATGATTAAATCTTTTGAGGTGGGGCAGTTTCTCCATCTTAAACGGATCTGCTCCACTGGGGTAGATTTTGAGAGACGGGCTACTGAGCTCAAGATGCAGTTTAGAGCTCGTGGCTATAGTGGGAGATCAATAAAAAAAAGCCTATTTGAGAGCCAAACACACCCCAGGCGAGAAGTTATTAAATGGGGCCCCGGACAGTACAAGGGGACGTAATGACAGTAATGACAGTAAAGTAAGATTCATTACCACCTTCAGTTCGAGGGCTGATGATCTTGATGGTGGATCCCACTATGAAAAAGTTCCTCCCAACTTGGCCATCATTAACATTCAGGAGGGCTAGGAAACTTAGGGATCATTTAGTTAGAAGCCATTATGGAAGCCAACGTCCCACAACATTCTTGGACAGATTTAGGCCAGGGCCTGGATGCATTCCGTGTGGTCATTGTGTAGCCTGCCCCAATGTTGAAAAGAGCAATTCCTTTCTCAATTCTAAGGGTTCCAAATCATATACAATTAGACAACATATTACGTGTATTACACAATATGTTGGGTATTATGCTACGTGTCCCTGCGGGTTGAACTACTACCTGCCAACTAAAGGTACAGATCAGGGAACACGTACTTGGGATACAGGTGGCCTCTGGCCACACGGATGGGTCAATGCTGAAAACCCTGCCAAGGCATTTCTGGGAGTTTCACGACTGCAATTCATCCCTACTAAAAGTTCGGGGCATTGATGCTCTGAAAATTAACATTAGAGGCGGTCAGTTATCCAAACGATTGGGAAAATTGGAGACACAATGGATATGGCGCCTCCAGACCATCCAACCGGATGGTCTGAATGAAAATCTATCTTTTGTCCCATACCTATAGTCCGCTAGTTGCTGTGCTTCCCCCCATGGCGTCCTTTTCTCGTATGTTTTTATTACTTGTTTTTAATGGATTTTTATTTTTTCTAGTAATTCTGTTGTGACATCGTAATTGGGGGTTGTCTATCGAATACTATGAGGATATTATCATCGTTGGACCATGAATTTGAAATTTTCGATGGATACGAAAATAGGAGGATGTGCACATATGTGGATACACACACACATATATATATATATATATATATATACAGTGGGGCAAAAAAGTATTTAGTCAGTCAGCAATAGTGCAAGTTCCCCCACTTAAAAAGATGAGAGGCGTCTGTAATTTACATCATAGGTAGACCTCAACTATGGGAGACAAACTGAGAAAAAAAAATCCAGAAAATCACATTGTCTGTTTTTCTAACATTTTATTTGCATATTATGGTGGAAAATAAGTATTTGGTCAGAAACAAAATTTCATCTCAATACTTTGTAATATATCCTTTGTTGGCAATGACAGAGGTCAAACGTTTTCTGTAAGTCTTCACAAGGTTGCCACACACTGTTGTTGGTATGTTGACCCATTCCTCCATGCAGATCTCCTCTAGAGCAGTGATGTTTTTGGCTTTTCACTTGGCAACACGGACTTTCAACTCCCTCCAAAGGTTTTCTATAGGGTTGAGATCTGGAGACTGGCTAGGCCACTCCAGGACCTTGAAATGCTTCTTACGAAGCCACTCCTTCGTTGCCGTGGCAGTGTGCTTTGGATTATTGTCATGTTGAAAGACCCAGCCATGTTTCATCTTCAATGCCCTTGCTGATGGAAGGAGGTTTGCACTCAAAATCTCACGATACATGGCCCCATTCATTCTTTCATGTACCCGGATCAGTCATCCTGGCCCCTTTGCAGAGAAACAGCCCCAAAGCATGATGTTTCCACCACCATGCTTTACAGTAGGTATGGTGTTTGATGGATGCAACTCAGTATTCTTTTTCCTCCAAACACGACAAGTTGTGTTTCTACCAAACAGTTCCAGTTTGGTTTCATCAGACCATAGGACATTCTCCCAAAACTCCCCTGGATCATCCAAATGCTCTCTAGCAAACTTCAGATGGGCCCGGACATGTACTGGCTTAAGCAGTGGGACACGTCTGGCACTGCAGGATCTGAGTCCATGGTGGCGTAGTGTGTTACTTATGGTAGGCCTTGTTACATTGGTCCCAGCTCTCTGCAGTTCATTCACTAGGTCCCCCCGCGTGGTTCTGGGATTTTTGCTCACCGTTCTTGTGACCATTCTGACCCCACGGGGTGGGATTTTGCGTGGAGCCCCAGATCGAGGGAGATTATCAGTGGTCTTGTATGTCTTCCATTTTCTAATTATTGCTCCCACTGTTGATTTCTTCACTCCAAGCTGGTTAGCTATTGCAGATTCAGTCTTCCCAGCCTGGTGCAGGGCTACAATTTTGTTTCTGGTGTCCTTTGACAGCTCTTTGGTCTTCACCATAGTGGAGTTTGGAGTCAGACTGTTTGAGGGTGTGCACAGGTGTCTTTTTATACTGATAACAAGTTTAAACAGGTGCCATTACTACAGGTAATGAGTGGAGGAAAGAGGAGACTCTTAAAGAAGAAGTTACAGGTCTGTGAGAGCCAGAAATCTTGATTGTTTGTTTCTGACCAAATACTTATTTTCCACCATAATATGCAAATAAAATGTTAAAAAAACAGACAATGTGATTTTCTGGATTTTTTTTCTCAGTTTGTCTCCCATAGTTGAGGTCTACCTATGATGTAAATTACAGACGCTTCTCATCTTTTTAAGTGGTGGAACTTGCACTATTGCTGACTGACTAAATACTTTTTTGCCCCACTGTATATATTATTTTATCTATATCTACCTAGATATCGTTTTCGTTCTACTGTAGTATGTATACTAAGTGGGATTCAATATACTGTGATTGCATGGACACTAGTCACTATACTATGCGTGAATATCTGCAATATATCTATATGGATACCCTTTGTATTTGCTTTATACTCTATATGTACAGTGGATATATACATGCTACTTGAGACATATGATGTGTATGATATCCGTATATATTGTATATGGAAATATGTGCATGTTGGGCCCTCTATATAATATTTACATCTGTATCATACCGATTAAGTTGGTCCTTATCTGCGATTTTTGTTACGTGTATTTATATATTCCTTCCCTATCTTTCCCCATTTTTCTTTTCTTTTTGTATATGTGTTTTATTAATATTACTGTCGTTTTTATGTCTTATTTGGTGTTCCACAATGTATTATTCGGTCTGATTATGTACCTATGATATGCTCCGGGTATGTGCCATACTATGTCTTGTTGCTGCCTCTATAGTATTTAGTCACTGATAATGGGACATGTTTACCTCTATTAATACTGTGATATGATATGTG
The DNA here is from genome assembly GCF_032444005.1 of Ranitomeya imitator. Classification (NCBI taxonomy): domain Eukaryota; kingdom Metazoa; phylum Chordata; class Amphibia; order Anura; family Dendrobatidae; genus Ranitomeya; species Ranitomeya imitator. The sequence goes on from NC_091286.1 coordinate 201,146,747, forward strand.
CCATTAACGGCTGTATATGGTATTTACTATACTTCACTATTAATACGTGGTCCCATATATATTATACATAGCGGTGTTATCCTTGTCCCTATACTAAGATGGCCGCATGACAGTATTCCCTTTACCAACATGGCGCCGGTTCTGTATAGTGCGCATGTGCATGGATGTCATTTCCGGTCTCGGATGCTGCAGGGCTGGTGACCCCGGATCACATGGGCCCATGTGTTTCCGGTGTCATCGTACTGGATGTGCCGATGACCGGTTCTGATGACGCAATAGGAAGAAGATTTTGGCGCAAATCTGTTTTGCTCGGGAGCTATAAATACTAAATCCGTGAGTACACTATGTCACCCCTTGAAAAAGGCATCAGCCGAAACGCGCGTCGGGGTTGGCGCGGTAGTGAGTGCACAGTGATCCATATTTTCATCTACGGGTATGTGTTATGGACCTGGTGGTTAGGAGCACCCGGAACGACCTGATGGTTAAACTCACACAGGACAAGCTCTGGGAAGTGGGAGCTCTGCTGACCGCAACCCCTAATCCTATCACACAACTAGAAACAGCCATGGAGCGTACCTAACACGACCTAGACGCCTCTTCACAGCCTAAGAGCTAACTAGCCCTAAAGATAGAAAATAAAGCCTACCTTGCCTCAGAGAAATTCCCCAAAGGAAAAGGCAGCCCCCCACATATATTGACTGCGAGTTAAGATGAGAGTCACAAACACAGAAATGAAACAGGTTTTAGCAAAGGGAGGCCAGACTTTCTAAACAGACTGAGGATAGGAAAGGTATCTTTGCGGTCAGCACAAAACCCTACAAAAAGACCACGCAGAGTGTGCAAAAAGACCTCCGCACCGCTGCCACTCTGCATCCCAGAGCTTCCAGCTAGCTGGGCAAGATCATGATAGCCAGCTGGACAAGGAAACAATGAACAAATAAATAACTAGCAGGGACTTAGCTTCTGCTGGAGTAGACAGGTCACCAGAAAGATCCAAGAGCGAACTGAACCAGTACAAGAACATTGACAGCTGGCATGGAGTAACGATCTGAGTAGAGTTAAATAGAACAGCCAGCCAAAGCATAAACTACGTCACCTGTGGAAGGAACCTCAGAAGCAGCAGCTCCACTCACAGCCACCAGAGGGAGTCCATGGACAGAACTCGCCGAAGTACCATTCATGACCACAGGAGGGAGTTCGATAACAGAATTCACAACAGTACCCCCCCTTGAGGAGGGGTCACCGAACCCTCACCAAAGCCCCCAGGCCGATCAGGACGAGCCAAATGAAAGGCACGAACTAGATCGGCAGCATGAACATCAAAGGCAAAAACCCAGGAATTATCTTCCTGACCATAACCCTTCCACTTGACCAGGTACTGGAGTTTCCGTCTCGAAATACGAGAATCCAAAATCTTCTCCACCACATACTCCAACTCCCCCTCAACCAACACCGGGGCAGGAGGATCAACGTAGGGAACCATAGGCGCCACGTATTTCCGCAATAACGACCTATGGAACACATTATGGATGGCAAAAGAAGCTGGAAGGGCCAAACGAAATGACACAGGATTGATAACCTCAGAAATCTTATACGGACCAATGAAACGAGGCTTAAACTTAGGAGAGGAAACCTTCATAGGAACATGACGAGATGAAAACCAAACCAAATCCCCAACACGAAGTCGGGGACCAACACAGCGCCGGCGGTTAGCGAAACGTTGAGCCTTCTCCTGGGACAATGTCAAATTGTCCACCACATGAGTCCAAATCTGCTGCAACCTGTCCACCACCGTATCCACACCAGGACGGTCCGAAGGCTCAACCTGCCCTGAAGAGAAACGAGGATGGAAACCAGAATTACAGAAAAAAGGCGAAACCAAAGTAGCCGAGCTGGCCCGATTATTAAGGGCGAACTCAGCCAAAAGCAAGAAGGACACCCAATCATCCTGATCAGCAGAAACAAAGCATCTCAGATATGTTTCCAAAGTCTAATTAGTTCGTTCGGTTTGGCCATTTGTCTGAAGATGGAAAGCCGAAGAAAAAGACAAATCAATGCCCATCTTAGCACAAAAGGACCGCCAAAACCTCGAAACAAACTGGGAACCTCTGTCCGAGACGATGTTCTCCGGAATGCCATGCAAACGAACCACATGCTGGAAAATCAATGGCACCAAATCAGAGGAGGAAGGCAATTTAGACAAGGGTACCAAATGGACCATCTTAGAGAAGCGATCACAAACCACCCAAATGACCGACATCCTTTGAGAAACAGGGAGATCTGAAATAAAATCCATGGAAATATGCGTCCAGGGCCTCTTCGGGACCGGCAAGGGCAAAAGCAACCCACTGGCACGAGAACAGCAGGGCTTAGCCCGAGCACAAGTCCCACAGGACTGCACAAAAGAACGCACATCCCGTGACAAAGAAGGCCACCAAAAGGATCTAGCCACCAAATCTCTGGTACCAAAGATTTCAGGATGACCCGCCAACACCGAACAATGAACCTCAGAGATAACTCTACTAGTCCATCTATCAGGGACAAACAGTTTCTCCGCTGGACAACGGTCAGGTCTATCAGCCTGAAACTTCTGCAGCACGCGCCGCAAATCAGGGGAGATGGCAGACAAAATTACCCCCTCTTTGAGAATACCCGACGGCTCAGGAACACCCGGAGAGTCAGGCACAAAACTCCTTGACAGGGCATCAGCCTTCACATTCTTAGAGCCCGGAAGATACGAAACCACAAAATCAAAACGGGAAAAAAACAGCGACCATCGAGCCTGTCTAGGATTCAACCGTTTGGCAGACTCGAGATAAGTCAAATTCTTGTGATCCGTCAAGACCACCACGCGATGCTTGGCTCCTTCAAGCCAATGTCGCCACTCCTCGAATGCCCACTTCATGGCCAACAACTCTCGATTGCCAACATCATAATTGCGCTCAGCAAGCGAGAATTTTCTAGAAAAGAAGGCACATGGTTTCATCACCGAGCCATCAGAACTTCTTTGAGACAAAACAGCCCCTGCTCCAATCTCAGAAGCATCAACCTCGACCTGAAACGGGAGCGAAACATCTGGCTGGCACAACACAGGGGCAGAAGAAAAATGACGCTTCAACTCCTGAAAAGCCTCTACAGCCGCAGAGGACCAATTGACCACATCAGCGCCTTTCTTGGTCAAATCAGTCAATGGTTTAGCAACACTAGAAAAATTAGCGATGAAGCGACGGTAAAAATTAGCTAAGCCCAGGAACTTCTGCAGGCTCTTCACAGATGTCGGCTGAGTCCAATCATAAATGGCCTGAACTTTAACAGGGTCCATCTCGATAGTAGAAGGGGAAAAAATGAAACCCAAAAATGAAACCTTCTGAACCCCAAAGAGACATTTCGACCCCTTCACAAACAAGGAATTCGCACGAAGGACCTGGAACACCATTCTGACCTGCTTCACATGAGACTCCCAATCATCCGAAAAGACCAAAATATCATCCAAATATACAATCATGAATCTATCCAGGTACTCTCGGAAGATGTCATGCATAAAGAACTGAAACACAGATGGAGCATTAGAAAGCCCGAATGGCATAACCAGGTACTCAAAATGGCCCTCGGGCGTATTAAATGCTGTTTTCCATTCATCGCCCTGTTTAATTCGCACAAGATTATACGCCCCTCGAAGATCTATCTTGGTGAACCAACTAGCCCCCTTAATCCGAGCAAACAAATCAGACAGCAGCGGCAAAGGTACTGAAATTTGACTGTGATCTTATTAAGAAGGCGGTAATCAATACAAGGTCTCAAAGAGCCATCCTTCTTGGCCACAAAAAAGAGCCCTGCTCCCAACGGTGATGACGACGGGCGAATATGACCTTTCTCCAAGGATTCCTTTATATAACTCCGCATAGCGGCGTGCTCTGGCACAGATAAATTAAACAGTCGGCCCTTAGGAAACTTACTACCAGGAATCAAATTAATAGCACAATCGCAATCCCTATGAGGAGGTAAGGCACCGGATTTGGGCTCTTCAAATACATCCCGGTAATCCGACAAAAACTCAGGGACTTCAGAAGGAGTGGAAGGCGAAATTGACAGCAATGGAACATCACCATGTACCCCCTGACAACCCCAGCCGGACACAGTCATAGATTTCCAATCCAATACTGGATTATGGACCTGTAGCCATGGCAACCCCAAAACGACCACATCATGCAGATTATACAACACCAAAAAGCGAATATCCTCCTGATGTGCAGGAGCCATGCACATGGTCAATTGAGTCCAGTACTGAGGCTTATTCTTGGCCAAAGGCGTAGCATCAACTCCTCTCAATGGAATAGGATACTGCAAGGGCTCCAAGAAAAAACCACAGCGCCTGGCAAACTCCAAGTCCATCAAATTCAGGGCAGCGCCTGAATCCATAAATGCCATAACAGAATAGGATGACAGAGAGCAAATCAGAGTAATGGACAAAAGAAATTTAGACTGTACTGTACTAATGGTGGCAGACCTAGCGAACCGCTTAGTGCGCTTAGGACAATCGGAGATAGCATGAGTGGAATCACCACAGTAAAAACACAGCCCATTCCGACGTCTGTGTTCTTGCCGTTCAGCTCTGGTCAAAGTCCTATCACACTGCATAGGCTCAGGCGTATGCTCAGAGAATACCGCCAAATGGTGCACAGCTTTGAAGCGCCGATCGATCGGAATGGCCAAGGACATAGACTCATTCAGACCAGCAGGCGTGGGAAATCCCACCATGACATCCTTAAGGGCTTCAGAAAGACCCTTTCTGAAAATTGCCGCCAGGGCACACTCATTCCACTGAGTAAGCACAGACCACTTTCTAAACTTCTGACAGTACACCTCCGCTTCATCCTGACCCTGACACAAAGCCTGCAAGATTTTCTCTGCCTGATCCACTGAATTTGGTTCATCATAAAGCAATCCAAGCGCCAGAAAAAACGCATCTACATCACGCAATGCAGGATCTCCTGGCGCAAGGGAAAATGCCCAGTCTTGAGGGTCACCACGCAACAAAGAAATAATGATTTTTACTTGTTGAACGGGGTCACCAGAGGAGCGGGGTTTCAAAGCTAGAAACAGTTTACAATTATTTTTGAAATTCAGGAACTTAGATCTATCCCCAGAAAACAAATCAGGAATTGGAATTCTAGGCTCTAACATCGGATTCTGAACCACAAAATCTTGAATGTTTTGTGCCCTTGCAGTGAGATGATCCACACAAGAGGACAGACCTTGAATGTCCATATCTACACCTGTGTCCTGAACCACCCAGAGATTTAAGGGAAAAGAAAGACAAAAAACACTGCAGAGAAAAAATAATGGTCTCAGAACTTCTCTTATCCCTCTATTGAGATGCATTAATACTTTGGGCCAGCTGTACTGTTATGGACCTGGTGGTTAGGAGCACCCGGAACGACCTGATGGTTAAACTCACACAGGACAAGCTCTGGGAAGTGGGAGCTCTGCTGACCGCAACCCCTAATCCTATCACACAACTAAAAATAGCCGTGGAGCGTACCTAACACAACCTAGACGCCTCTTAACAGCCTAAGAGCTAACTAGCCCTAAAGATAGAAAATAAAGCCTACCTTGCCTCAGAGAAATTCCCCAAAGGAAAAGGCAGCCCCCCACATATATTGACTGTGAGTTAAGATGAGAGTCACAAACACAGAAATGAAACAGGTTTTAGCAAAGGGAGGCCAGACTTACTAAACAGACTGAGGATAGGAAAGGTATCTTTGCGGTCAGCACAAAACCCTACAAAAAGACCACGCAGAGTGTGCAAAAAGACCTCCGCACCGACTCACGGTGCGGAGGTGCCACTCTGCATCCCAGAGCTTCCAGCTAGCAGGGCAAGATCATGATAGCCAGCTGGACAAGGAAACAATGAACAAATAAATAACTAGCAGGGACTTAGCTTCTCCTGGAGTAGACAGGTCACCAGAAAGATCCAAGAGCGAACTGAACCAGTACAAGAACATTGACAGCTGGCATGGAGTAACGATCTGAGTAGAGTTAAATAGAACAGCCAGCCAAAGAATAAACTACGTCACCTGTGGAAGGAACCTCAGAAGCAGCAGCTCCACTCACAGCCACCAGAGGGAGTCCATGGACAGAACTCACCGAAGTACCATTCATGACCACAGGAGGGAGTTCGATAACAGAATTCACAACAGGTATGTACTATTTTTACATCTATGACTGTTCCTGACACCTCTGGTCTATACTATTTGGCAGCTATGTTCGCATTACCTTTATGTATGGTAAATTGTCCCTAATAATGTATATTTATATGTGCACTAACCTGTGCCCTGTTTCTGCGTGTTGAGGATACCGTGGGGGATCCTCTCCCTGCTATTTGTTCACCTGCTACTCTTAATAAAGATTGGTTGTCTATTTGCATATAATTGGACTTTAGACTGCTTCTTTTCTCTTTGGATTATTTGGTTCTATTTTATAAGAGTGGACTTCTGCTCTGTCAGACTACTTCAAGTTTTATATAAAATCATTTATGAATCATAACTATATGTAGCACATATTCATCTATTGAGCTACGAGCCCAATGTAAGTCTGTGGGAAACTCGAGCATTTTTTCAGTGCAAGCCCCCCCCCCCCCGGCGGTCTGCAGAGGGACTAGAAATTGCGGAAATCGATGGGAACAGTGCTGTAATTACATGGGAACAGCATGGGGAAGACCCTTGGAAACATTTCTGACTCCCAGGTCACTGCTGTGAACAATGTTGTCAGAGTCTTACGCCACTTTTACAGACTCACAATAAAACATACAAAAACAAAAACAAAATGGATTTTCCTGGGAAATGTGTTAAGGAACATGCTTTTCAGGATAATGACTTATATATAAGGCAAAATAAATAACCAAAAACAAAAATGCTCCTCCACATCTTGGGCTATGTTCACATGTAGCATTTTTGATGCATTTTTGAACTTTAACATTGCTTTCAACCAAGACAAATGCATTCACTGGGAAATGTCATTTTAACATTTTACAACCTTATCTGACCATGTGGTGTGTGACACATCATCAGACACATCCTGTTTCATTTATGAAAGAGGGACTCTGAAAGTCACAAAGCTTATTTTTATAGGGTCATCAGGTGGCCTTTAATATTCTTAAAGGGCCAGTCGTCGGCCCTCACTATTCTTAGAGAGCCATCAGCAAGCTGTACTTTGTTGTTACCATTATTAAACAGTGGGTCTCCTATACTGTTATTGCACATGCAGTGAGTGGCAGGGCTGCCCAAAATTTGGATGCACCCCAATACCCCTTTGAAGAGATGTACAGGAGGGCCTCCTGAAAACAATGTTCCCATTATTAGGAAGTGGGTCTCCCATACTGTTTGCCTATGCAGTGAATGCAAGGGCTGCTAAAAATTTGGACCTACTCTAATGCCCCTTGGAAAAGACGTAGAGGAGGGCCTCATGAAAAAAATGTTGTTCCTATAATTAGGAAGTGGGTCTTCCATAGTGTTTGCCTATGAAGGGAAGCAACGGCTGCCAAAAATTTGGAGGAACTCCAATGCCCCGTGGAAGAGACGTAGAGGTCAGAGGGTCTCCTGAAAACAATGTTCCCATTATTAGGAAGTGGGTCTCTCATAGTGTTTTTCTATGCAATGATGGGCTGCCAAAAATTTGGAGGCACTCCAATGCTCCTTGGAAGAGATGTGGAGGAGGGCCTCATAAATAAATGTTCCCATTAGAAAGGAGCGGATACTTGTAATGCCCATGCACTAAGTGTATGGGCTGACAAATATTTACCCCTCTATACATGAACATACTGTATAACACATTTTTCACATTTTTTTTTACTGGCATCATAAGCACACTTTAAAAAATGTATGTTTGTGTTGCATCACGGGCCACAGTCACCCTGGTGATATGGTGGTGGAGGATGAAGATGAGAAGAAGGAGGAGGACATCAGCAAATAGCCAAAATCAGGAAGCGTATACCCATGTGTGGGTGTGAAGAGGTGCATGAGAATAGACCTCCCAAAAAAAGACACTGGATTTGAGTTTATGTTACACTGCTATCAATTGATAGTGTTGAGAGGTCTGGCCCAATCCAGCGCTTGTTCATATTTTTATAAGAGTCAGCCTGTCAGCATTTTCAGTTGACAGGCTGATGCACTTATCAGGTATAATTCCACCATGGCCACTAAAAATCCGCTCTGACAAAATGCTAGTGGCAGGGCAGGCCAAGACCTCCAAGGCATAGTCAGTTCATGCCACTTGTCCAGTTTGGATACCTAATAATTATAAGGAACAGAGGAATCACGGAGGACATTGGTACAGTCAGAAAGGTTCTCCCTTAGCATCTTCCAAAACTGCACTCCTTGTGAGAGTACCCCGCACTTCAGGGCCTGTACAATGGGAGGGTCTGAGAAAACTCTCCCATAATTTTGACAGTGTTCCACTACCTCTTTTGGATTGGAGTTGTGTCTCTATCGCCTGTATTCCTTGGTTGTCCAACAAACTGTGACCTCTGCTGCCAGCATTTTTAGATGGGAACTTTTTTAATAACTCCGCAACGAGGGCCTTCTGGTACTGCCCCATTTTAGCAGACCTGTCTGCCTTAGGAATAAGATATAGAAAGTTCTCCTTGTAGCGTGGGTCTAGAAGTGTCACCAACTAGTAATGACTGTCAAGCAAAATTTTGAGAATGCGAAGTTCACAGGAAAGGCAGTGTAACATAAACTCAGCCATATGTGCCAGACTGCTAACAGGTAAGACTTCTGTGTCCTCACTAAGAGGATGACTGGCCATGCTTTCCTCCTCCTCCCTGTCCTCAGGCCATCCACACTGAACAGATGGTGTGACAGCTGTGTTTGTTGTACCGTCTATAGCACATGAAAGTAGCTCCTGTTCTTCCTCCTCTTCCTCATTCTCACCCAATCCACGTTGGGATGAGATGAGGCTGGGCTGTGTGTAATCACCCTGTATTGCTCCATGTCCTCCTGCTCCGCCTGCAATGCAACCTCTTTCATTGTGAGCAGAGAGCATTTCAGAACACAGAGAAGTGGGTTGGTGATGCTAATTATGATGTCATCACCGCTCACCATCTTGGTGGAGTCGTCAAAGTTTTGGAGCAAGGTGCATATCTCTGACATCTGTGTCCACGCCTGAGTTCTTATATGTGGAGTCTGAACTAAATACTGACGGCCTTGTTGATGCTGGTAGTCAACAACTGCCCTCTTCTGCTCACAGCTCCTTCCCAACATCTGCAGTGTAGAGTTCCAACGCGTGGGGACATCACACACCAGTCAGTGAGCCGAAGCTGCAAACACTGCTAAAGCACGGCAAGGGAGGTGGAAGCTGTATCTGACTTTCTAAAATGGGTATACAGGTGGCGTACTTTGACAAGCAGATCCGGCAGCTCCATGTAGGTTTTGAGAAAACGCTGAACCACGAGGTTAAGCACATGGGCAAGGCATGGAACGTGTATGAGCTCGCCTCGCCTCAGAGATACCACCAGGTTCTGGCCATTGTCACACGTGACCATACCTGGCTGAGGTTCAGCTGTGTCAGCCACAGATCTGCCAGCTCCTTCAGAGCTGTCCACTAGTGATGAGCGAGCACTAAAATACTCGGGTCGAGCAAATTGGAATACTCAGGTACTCGACCCGAGCAACGAGCCCGATATAAGGCTATGGGAAACTCAAGTTTTTTTTACTGCGATCCCCACAGGGGTCCTTTTAAGGTCTAAAAATGTCAGAAAATGGAAAAACTGGTCAAACGACACAGGAACATCATGGGGATCACCCCGTGAAGCATTTCTGACTCCAAGGTCACAGCTGTAAGCAATGTTGTCAGAGTTTCACGCCATTTTTACAGGTGAACCAAAAAACATACAAAAACGTAACCAAAATGCATTTTACTGGGAAATATATTAAGGACCATACTTTCCAGGGTAATGACTTGTATATAAGGCAAAATAATTAACCCCAGACAAAAATGTTCCTCCACCACTTTGGCTATGTTCACACGCAGCGTTTTTTATAATTAACATTGTGTTCAACCAACACAAATGCATTCACTGGGAAATGTCATTGTAATATATAACAACCCTAGCTGGCCATGTGGTGTGTGACACATAAGGAGGCACATTGTTAGGTGTCGAGTTCCTGCTGCTGCACAGGGGGAATCTCGGACCATGCACGCTGCGGTCTCCCATTCTTCTCCAGCCAAACTGGAGCCTGCTCAGCGGAGACATCGGTCCCAGTGCCTGGCTCAGACAGATACTGTACATTTTGTTACTGCTGCCCTTCCAGGTTCAGCCATTATAACCAGTACTGTTTGGTGGCGAGTAGGCACTCCTGGGACTAAGTCCTGCTTTTCTCCTTCTGAGCGTGCCCTAGGGAAGACATCTCATTGGAGGTCATGCTCAGGTCCTGTAGCAGCTCCTATTGATAGCAAGTGGGCTCATGCTAATGGTCACACTGGAAGAAGCTACGGCGAAACAGCGCTTGTCGGGCGCCGGGGATCCGCACCTGTCTCCTGCTGGTGGTATCAGGCACTTCACTGCGCTTTCATCCACACTGAGGCAATAACTCTGTGACCATTAGCATGAGCCCACTTGCTATCCATTAATAGGTACCTCTCTCTCTCTCTCTGGCCGCCTATATGAACTTGTCCCTTCAGTTTGTTAGCATAATCTATTGCACTACTGTATACATTTTTCTTTTTGTGCCAGCTCCTTGGGAGAATACTCTGGAAAGTGGCTACATGTTAGTTATCAATGATTGCAATGAATTATTTATTATCGCTGTGCAGTGCAGAGCTATTTAGCCTTTATTAATATTGGTGTCACCACTACTACCATCATATATGTGATACTTGTGGCTTATTATTTACTGTGCCAGCACCGAGCAGGTCTGCCTCCCCAGATTTTGTCTGGTGTAAATATACCTCCCCTGTGTGTTTTTTTATTTATATTTTGTGATTATAAAACATTTTTAACTATTGAAAATAAACATTATTCATTTTATAATTATATTTCTTTCTCCTCACTTCGTTTTTTCCTTTGGGATATACCTCTTTCACAAAGGAATATGTGAATCACTCAGTATATATGTGGTGTGAGTCTGTTTAGCTTTGGGGCTGTACACTCAGGCAGGCAGCTATCGTCAGTGGGGGCAATTAGCCTTGGCTTAGCATCTGGTTCCTTTATGTGTGCGAATCACTGAAGAGTTCCAGAGCAAGCACAACCCTTGATGGGGTATTAGTTTCTGTGTACAGCGCAACTCTGTAAGGCAACAGAGGTCACTTACATTTCACACGGGGTGAAGTTTAACCCACGTTTGAGCTCAGTGTCTATCCGCCATTACTTTGCAGTAGGTATCTCTGCACGGTGGACCCCGGGCTGCGAACGCACCTTGTATCAATCTCTCTATTACTTGGTGTGTTCCGCTAGCCCTAACACACATCTTGTTTTATTTATGAATTAGGGACTCTTAAAGTCACAAAGCCTATTTTTAGAGGGGTTTCAGGTGGAATTAATATTCTTAAAGGGACATTATTAAACAGTTGGTCTCCTATGCTGTTATTGCCTATGCAGTGAGTAGCTGGGCTGCCAAGCATTACAATGCACCCCAATACCCCTTTCATGAGAGGTACAGGAGGGCCTCCTGAGAAAATGTTGCATTGAATGCAAGGCCTGCCCTACTATCAAGTCATATGCACCCCGATAAGCCTTTGAACCCAGATACTGGATGGCCACAGGAAAACCCACTTCACATTCTTCAGTTGGTCCTGCCATACAGTTTCCTTATGCATTGAATGCAAGGGCCGCCTTGACCCAAGTTTGCATGCACCCCAATCCCCCTTGGAAGAAACATGGAGGAGGGCCTTCTAAAAAAAACTGTCCCATTACAAAGGAGTGGGTCTCCTAGACTCGTAATGCCCATACACTAAGTGTATGGGCTAACAAACATTTCCCCATGGGGGGTACATTTTTAAAGCATTTTTTTATGGGGAACATAGACACCCTTGCCAAAAAATTGACTGGCTGTAGCAGCACGGAACACGTTAACCCTGGTGATCTAGTGGCAGTGGAAGATGAGATGTGGATGAAGGCCTTATTAAAAACTAGGCCCAAGTTAAAGGAGAAGGTCTCCTAGACTTGAAATGCCCATACACAAAGTGTATCGGCTGACAAACATTTCCCCATGGGGGGTAAATTTAAAAAAAAAATCAGCACAAAATAATGTTTACTGTTTAGAGCTAGGGTAACACAAAGCAAAAAAATGTAGAATGGAAACCTCAAAAGCACACTTTGTAGATAACAGCTAGATGAGGTGTGTCACGGAACTACCACACTGTAATATATATTTTTTTCTTTTTTTTCTACAAAGATAGTGTATAGACCTAGGGTATTAGACAGACCAAAAATTGGAATATATGCATGAAAAACAACTATATTTAGACCACGCATAGAACGGGCGTCGGACGGAGATAACAGACTGTTTCAATATGTGGCCTGTATTTAAAAAAAAAATTCAAACCACAAAATACTGTATACACCGAGCGTATGGGACCAAAAACTGGAATGTGTGGTTGAAAAGCCAAAATCACAGATAGACCAGACTTGTGACTGAGATAACAGACTGTTTCAATATGTGGGATGTATTTTTTAAAATTTTAAAAGCAACAAAATACTGTATACACCAAGGGTAGCAGACCACAAACTGGAATGTATGCCTGAAAAGCCAAGATTTGCAGACCACATATAGACCAGACGTGTGTTAGGTGTCGAGTTCTGCCGCTGCACAGGGGAAATCTCAAACTACTTCCGCTGTGGTCTCCCATTCTCTCATTTACTGCTGATCTTCCAGGCTCTGCCATTGTAACCAGTACTGTTCAGCGGCGAGCAGACGCTCCGGGGACTAAGTCCTGCTTTTCCTCTACTGAGCATGCCCTAGGGACGACCTCTCATTGGAGGTCGGGGGTCACATGCTCAGGTCCTGTAGCAGCTCCTATTGGACCACTGGGAAGGTCCTGGAGAGCTTCCTCTACAAAAGGTTTGCATGGACGCACGGCCATGCGCTAGTATCAACATATGTTCATGAGTGTATGAGCTTTGCTACTTTGTGGTCTGTGTCAGCATGTGCTTAGGGTCGGCAGTAAGCAGTTAGAATTCCGGCACCTCCGGAGATTAGTTTGTTTGTGTGAATTTAGGGCTGGCATACAGCCACTAGAATTCCGGCAGTGCTGTTGCTGACTGTATGACCACTGTATGCTACCTGCTCCGTTAGTGAGCTTCGTTCCTCTGTGAGGTTAACAGAGCACAGCGTTATCTTTAATCCCGGTGACTCTGTGAAGCAGCAGAGTTCACTGCTATACAGACCGGGTGATGGAACCCGAGTCTATTCAGGCGTAGTACCGCCATATAGTGCCGCCATTTACTTGCAGCAGGTTCCACTCCTATACGCACCTATATTATCTCTAAATTTCCTCGGTGCATTCCGCCAGCCCTAACGGTATAGTAGCGCCAGGGTCTGGCTAATAATGGTGGACAATCAGCATCTACAACGGTACATCCAGCTGCTGGAGGGTAGGTTGACGGCTCTTGATTGCACAACCTCGGCTGTGGATGTCACCGCAGTCGCTGTTCAGGCTGTTAGCGTAGCTGCAGCCAGTTTGTCCACTGCCACCCCTGCTCCAACGTTATCCCATCTCCCATTACCAGACAAGATTCGTGAGCCAGTGTGCTATACATCTAGAGCTCCTGGCTACACATTTTCCCACAGAATGGGCTAAAATGGGATTTATTTTATCCCTTCTGTCGTGCAGGGCGTTGGAGTGGGCAACGCCGCTGTAGGAGCGCGATGATCGTGTGGTGCAGAGTGCTCCTCGCTCTTGGACTTTCTGAAACAGGTCTTTATGGGACCTAGTGTCACCCATGGTACGGCGCTCCAACTGCTGGCATTGACACAGGGCTCATCCATGGTCAGTCAATTTGCCGTCCACTTCCAGACTGTGGCTTCTGAGCTGGAGTGGCTGGATAAAGTCCTTATCCCGGTGTTTTGGAAGGAACTGGCTGACCATGTGAAGGATGCCATGGCCACCAGGGAGATTCCTGCCACACTGGAAGAGCTTATAACTATTTCCACCCGCATCGACCTTCGTTTTAACGAACGAAGGTTGGAGCGAACCCAGTGTAGGCAGAGGTTCCGGTTGGCTCCTACCTTCGCCATTCCTCTGGAATCTCCTGTTCAGTCATCTGAGTTCCATGAGCCCATGGAGGTATCTCGAGCAGGTCCTAAGTCCCAGGCTGCTCAAATACCCATGGTCTGTAATGTCTGCAAGCAGATAGGACATTATGCCAAGAAATGTCCCCAGCGGTTGGGAAACGACCGTGTCTAGTAACCGTAGGAAGAGGTTTACTAGACACAGCGGCGTTTTCCTCCAAACTGTCCTTTAAGGGGACAATCACCTTTGGCCCTTCCACTCTTACAGTTGAGCTTTGTGTGGATTCTGGGGCAGAGGGGAATTTTATGTCCTGAGCCTTCACCCAACGCCACGCAATACCCCTGGTGATGCTTGCTAAGCCGGTGACTGTACAAGTGGTGAATGGGTCGACACTGCCCTCACAAATTATACACTAAACCATCCCATTTACATTATCCATGTCTCCATCCCATCAGGAGATCATTTCCCTCCTTGCCGTCCCTGAGGGAATAGATGAGATCCTGCTAGGGATACTCTGGTTACGTTATCACTCCCCTCATATAGAGTAGTCCTCAGGAAGAATTTTGGGATGGAGTGAATCTTGTGAGGGCAGATGTCTGAGGGAGTGCGTTCAGGTTGCTATTACTGAAGTACCCGCAGATCTTCCCTCTCTCCCCAAGCACTATTGGCCCTATGCGGATGTATTCTCCAAGAGGGCTGTGGAGACCCTTCCGCCCCACCACCCCTATGACTGTCCTATTGACCTCTTGCCTGGTGCAGAGCCTCCCCGGGGTCGAGTCTATCCCCTGTCTCTCCCGGAGACGGAGGCGATGTCCCAATACATCCAGGAGAATCTGGCAAGAAGATTCATTAGGAAGTCAGTGTCACCTGCAGGGGCAGGGTTCTTCTTCATGCAGAAGAAGAACGGAGTACTACATCCTTTCCTTTTATTTACAGGGGTCTTAAGGCCATCACCGTTAAGAACAAATACCCTCTGCCTCTGATATCAGAGCTATTCGACAGGTTGCGGGGAGCGAGGGTATTTACTAAGCTAGATCAGCGGGGTGCTTACAACCTGATTCGCATCCGTGAGGGGGACGAATGGAAGACAGCATTTAACACCAGGAACGGGCACTATGAATACCTGGTGATGCCCTTCAGGCTCTGTAATGCCCCTGATGTTTTCCAAGACTTTGTGAATGATATCTTCCAGGATATGCTCTCCAACTCGGTCATAGTCTATCTGGATGATATTCTCATCTACTCTCCAGAAAAAGTCTCCCACCGGAGATATGTTTGCAAAGTCTTTGACCTCCTACGGGCAAACTCCCTCTACGCCAAGTTGGAGAAGTGTGTGTTTGAGCAGGAGTCCTTGCCTTTCCTTGGCTATATTATCTCCGCCCAGGGATTGGCTATGGATCCTGCCAAGCTACAGGCTGTGATGGACTGGCAGAAACCCCATTCTCTCAAAGCGGTGCAGCGCTTTATGGGGTTCATTAATTACTATTGCCAGTTCATTCCCCACTTCTCACCTTTGGTAGCTTCCTTGGTTGCCCTCACCAACAAGGGAGCAAATCCCAAATTGTATAAAAATGTAAACAATGGTGGCGCAAAGTGTCACCGTTATAAGTAATCCAGCAGCACTACCAACAGACTTCCACTTCCGAGTCTGTAAAAAATGCAAAACGTATAGATATGTATATATACAAAAGTGATATATACCGGTAGGCGCTAGGAAAATAACGGAGAATGGTAAAAGAAATAAATAAAATATTCACACAATAACAAGAGAAAGAAAAATCTTCTTAAAAAATGTCCCAGTCTCAGTCTTTCACTAAAACAATGGCCGCTGACAGGATGATAATATATTCGTTTGACACAGGCAATAATAATTCAGAGCACTCGGCAATGGTTCCTACCTGTACCATAAAATAAGAAGTCTTGAGCGCTCCCGTTAGCGATAAGTCCTTCAGCGGACACAGAAAATGTGATCCAGTGGCTGCCCCGGCCGGCGGCAAGCCACAAAGCAGCTGGTCTCCGGGAGGAGACGGAGATCCTGAAGAGCCGACGCCGCGTGTGTAAGCGGCAGTGTGTGCCGGCTGTGCGCAGGACCTGGGTGACGTAACGAGTCACGTGACCGTAACCCCCGGTGACCAGACAAGTGAGTACGGAGTGCGAATGGGGCCAAACAACCGACGCGTTTCGGAGACGCCTGTCTCCTTCCTCAGGGTTGGTCCCTGCCCCGTACTCATGGTTCTATATATAGCTGCTGGTCATGTCCGTTGATTTATTGAAAACCAAAAAGTTCAGCACACATGTTGAGTCCTCTCGGTGCAATAGTATCCAGCATAAAGATCCATTTCGTCTCTGCACGAGACATAGCTTTAATAAAATCGCCACCTCTCCAATGGTGGCGTACCACTGCAATCCCAGTCACTTTCATCCCTTGTACTGTACCGCCATGATGTTCCACAAAATGTTGGGAGAGTGGATGTCCCAAAAATTTCTTTTTTACATTACAAATATGCTCATTTATCCTGATTTTTAACGATCTTTTTGTTCTTCCCACGTAGAATTTTCCACATGGACATTCTATAACATAAATTACCCCAGTGGTGAAACATGTGATAACGTCCCTAATTTGGAAGGTTTTATTTCCTTTTTTAATGTCAGTGCATTTAAACATAATGGTTTTCTTGCATGCCATACATTTGTGGCAAGGAAAAAAACCTTTTAATTTCACATGTGAAAGGGACGTTTGAACCATGGGTAATTTATTTTGAACTGTGGGAGCAACTAAATTTCCCAAATTCTGGCCCTTTTTAAAAACAAACCGCGGTTCATTGCTAATAATATCTCCCAATATTTTATCATTTTTCAAAAGGTGCCAGTGTTTGCTGACTATTCTGCGGAAAAAATATGAATTTGAATTATATTTAGAAATAATGGGAATGAAATCCAGAGTGGCTTTGGACTTAGGGGCAGGATTGATCAGTTCCTGTCTGGGTTTGCTACTGGCCTTATTTTTGGATTCCTCCAGCCTTGTTGCATCATAACCTTTTTCCAGGAATTTTCTAGTAAGAGTATGTGATTCTGCCTCAAAATCCTGGGGCCTAGAACAATTTCAACTTTGTAAAGTCCACAGATACCAATAGCTACATCCCCCTGGATAGCTGCCATCTTCCAGGGTGGTTGTTGAACATTCCGGACAGTCAGTTCACTAGGATCCATCGAAATTGTTGAAGTTGGCTTTCTCGGAGTGGAGACACCTCCTGGAGGGGGCTCGCTTTCCCTTCCAGTTTTACACAGACCACAAAAATTTGGTCTACATACAGACTGCCCAGCGGCTAAATTCACGCCAGACCAGATGGTCCCTGTTCTTCTCCCAGTTCCATTTCACCCTCTATTTTATCTCCAGGCAGAAGAACATTCGTGCCGACGCTCTCTTCCGCTCCGCAGTGTCATCAGCGGAGAAGGAGGAACCTCGGCTTATTGTCCCTTCTGAAAGCCTGAGGACCATGGCTCCGGTTTCGCTAGAGTCTGTACCTCCGGGCAAGACTTTTGTGCCATCAAATTTGTGACCAGTCGTTCTCTCTTGGGCTTACTCGTCCAGGGTGGGTGGACACTTTGGGACCAAAAGGACATCTGAGCTTCTGGCGAGGACATACTGGTGGCCGCATATGGCCCGTGACATTGGAGACTATATTCGGGCGTGTGTCTCCTGCGCCAAGAATAAGTCTCGACAACGGCCAGCTGGGTTACTTTTCCCCCTGCTGGTGGCAGACAGGCCCTGGGAGATGGTCGTAACTGACTTTGTGGTGGGCTTTCCCAAGTCCCGTGGCTGCACCATCATTTGGGTAATCACCGACCATTTTTCTAAAATGGTGCACTTGGTGCCTCTTCCACGGCTACCTTCTGCAACGCTTTGGCAGCGTTGTTTATTAAACACATTTTCCGCCTACATGGTATGCCGGACAAAATTGTTAGTGACTCAGCATCGAGCTGAACTCTCGTCAGCATACCATCCCGAGATGAATGGATTGGTAGAGAAGTCCAACCAGACCTTGGTTACATATCTGCAACATTTTGTTTCTGCTAGGCAGGATGACTGGGCATCCTTGCTACTGTGGGCGGAGTTTGCGCTAAACAATGCTGTAGCCAACTCAACTGGACAGACCCCATTCCTCCTTAACTACAGCCAGCATCCACGGGTTCCTGTGCCTATGCCCGTGTCCTCCGACGATTCTAGGGTGGCATACTGGGCAGTGGAGGCAAGTGACATTTGGGACCACACTCAGGATGCCATCTGGGCTTCCAAGGAGAGAATGAGGTCCCCCGCCGATGCACATCGGCGCCCTGCTCCAAATTTTGCTCCTGGCGACTTAGTGTGGCTCTCCGCCCGTAACATCAGGCTGCGAGTTAAGTCCACTAAGTTTGCACGTCGCTACTTGGGTCCCTTCAAGGTCCTGGAACAGGTTAATCCTGTTGTCTCCCGTCTGGCCCTTCCTCCACGCGTAGGTATTTCCTGACACCTTTCATGTGTCTCTTCTAAAGCCCGTTCACATGTCCCGGTTTTCTGAGTCATCTGCCGGAACATCGGGTTCATCTACGGATGATTATGAAATGAACGCTATCTTGGGGTGTAACATGGTACATGGCAAAAAATTTTATTTGGTGGATTGGAAGGACTATGGTCCAGAGGAGAGGTCCTGGGAGCCTGCTGAGCACAATCGAGCTTGGCAACTCATTGCTGCCTTCGAGCAAAGCAAGGCCCAAGGAGGAGGGGCCCTAGGAGGGGGGGCAATGTTAGGCGTACAGTTTGCGCTGCTGCACAGGGAGAATCTCGAACCACCTCCACTGCGGTCTCCCATTCTTCTTCAGCCACAGAAGAGCCTGCTCGGCGGAGACGACAGTCCCAGCATCTGGCTCGGGCAGATACTGTGAGCTTGGTTACTGCTGATCTTTCAGGCTCTGCTGTAACCAGCACTATTCAGCAGTGAGCAGATGCTCCTGGGACTAAGTCCTGCTTTTCCTCTAGTGAGCATGCCCTAGGGACAACCTCTCATTGGAGGTCGTGGGTCACGTGCTCAGGTCCTGTAGCAGCTCCTATTGGACCACTGGGAAGGTCCTGGAGACCTTCCTCTATAAAATGTTCACATGGCTGCACAGCCATGCACTAGTATCAACTTATGTTCATGAGTGTATGAGTTTTGCTACTTTGTGGTCTGTGTCAGCATTTACTCAGGGTCGGCTGTAAGCCACTAGAATTCCGACACCTCCGGAGAGGAGTTTGTTTGTATGAATTTAGAGCTGGCGTCTAGCCACTAGAATTCCGGCACCTCCGGAGAGGAGTTTGTGTGTGTGAATTTAGGGATGGCTTATAGCCACTAGAATTCCGGCACCTCCGGAGAGGAGTTTGTTTGTATGAATTTAGGGCTGGCATCTAGGAATTCCGGAACCTCTGGAGAGGAGTTGTTTGAGTGCTGTTGCTGACTGTATGACCATTGTATGCTACCTGCTCTGTTACTGAGCTTTGTTCGTCTGTGAGGTTACCAAAGCACAGCGTTATCTTTAATACCGGGACTCTAGGAAGCAATAGAGTTCGATCCTATACAGACCGTGTGACGGAACCCGTGTCTATTCAGGCGTAGTACCGCCATATAGTGCCGCCATTTACTAGCAGCAGGTTCCACTCCTGCACGGTGGACCCCGGGCTGCGAACGCACCTATATTATCTCTAAATTTTCTCGGTGCCTTCTGCCAGCCCTAACAATGTGTGACTGAGATAACAGACTGTTTCAATATGTGGCCTGTATTTTTCACAATTTTAAAAACAACAAAATACTTTAGCCACCAAGGGTAGCAGTCTAGCAGACCAAAAAATGGAATGTATGGCTGAAAAGCCAAGATTTGAAGCCCACAGATAGGCCAGACGTGTGACTGTGATAACAGACTGTTTCAATATGTGGGATGTATTTTTAAAAAATTTAAAAACAACAAAATACTGTATACACCAAGGTTAGCAGACCACAAACTGGAATGTATGCCTGAAAAGTCAATATTTGCAGACCACAGATAGGCCAGACGTGTGACTGAGATACCAGACTGTTTCAATATGTGTTATAAACCCCAAAAAAATATTTACTGACAAACCAATCGTTGAATATTAATCAAATTTATTTTATTTAAAAAAAAAGGACATAGCACAACAAATAACACTTTTTTATTATAAAAATCAATATATATCAATATTAATTTATTAAAAATAAAAATGCAAAAAGTATGTGAGGGGGCTAGGGCACACCAAGACTGATTGGTAAAAAATACAATATAACATCAATTAAGTATACATAATCAAAGAGGAAACCTATATAATCAATACAATAATTACACGGCTGAAGAACAGATTCATGTATATTCTCACAATGAAATACAGTAAAGTTATTATAAATAATATTACATAAATAATATTTCATGTGATGATATAAAAATCAATATCTATATAAATCTATATACCCAATCTCTGCCTATGAATTTTATATAATTGGTAACATGATGTAAAGAGAAAATAAAATAAAAAATAAAATAAAAAATATAAATGAAAAAAAAAAAAAAAAAAAAAAATATAAATAAAAAATAAAGAATAAAAAATAAAAAATAATGAAAATAAAAATAAAAAATATATAATAGTAAATAAAATAAAGTGAGGAATATGTATGTGTATGTACATGTATAAAGTGAAAGGTTATATGAAAAATTTAAGGAAATTAATGTGAATACAATTAATGAGTATAATGGAAATTATATGTGAAAACTAACACTATATCAAATAGTGATGTAAAATATTAAGGTGTGAATAAAAACACTATGTGCCAATAATTTAATTTCAAATATATATATATATAAGTATGTGAGGTAATAACAAATAAGTGAGTGAGGGAAAAATAAAATAATTAATAAATAATTAATTGTATGAGGAATAAGAAATATCTGTATATGAGGTATAAATGTATAGATTTTATATATTTGGCGATATTAGACAGAGATATCAAGCAAAAAGTGCGAGCAGTGCAATGAAAGGAGCAAGAAAAACAAAATAAATATAAAAATGTAAACGATGTGACCAATTATATGTCTGCAACTTCCACATGCTGGGATCAAATATTAGGCGCAAATGTGACCAATTCATAGACTACAAGAACGTGCACAACATATATATATAAAAAAAAAACAACCAGAAATGCGTGCCGCAGCCCTGCACACACCACTCAAACGCACGTTTCGCAACCGCTTCGTCAGGGAGCAGCGTGTGTAGGGTGCGACCGCATTAAATAGTACCCCCACAGCTGCCGATAATAAAAAGATATGGGACGCCATAGTTACATGGCGCCGTTGCAGAACAGGCGCGCGCCTCCGTCCACAGAGCCAGAGACCGGAAGCGCGTCACCGAGTGCGTCCAAAGGTCGCAGTCCATGACGCACTGAGCCACCAGCTCCAGGACGGAACGTGCGCATGCGCCGCCCGGCGCTCAGCGTACCCGCAGCCATTTTGTTTGAAGAAAAAAAGAGGGCATGGAAAATTGAACTAGACCAAAAGGATATATACATATGTGTGCATGAGGAACAAACATTGGGGCATGGTATATAACAAGGCACCTGTTGAAATAAAAATATACCACTTATGTACATAGGGAATTGTATCAATATAAGGAATGAAGATAAGATTATATAATTAATTAATTCAACAATATATATACCTTTCTAGAATACACATATAAATAATAAATAATAAAAAATAAAAAATACAAATATATAAATAAATAAATAAAATAAAAAACGCAAATTTCATACCGATATACAACCTCCATTCATACCATCAGCCTGTCTCCATACACACCATCCATATAAGAAAAATACAAAAAATATATAAATATAGTAAATGTAATGAAAAATATATATCAATTTATTGAGAAAATAAAAAAGGAAAAATGAAATAAATATATTAAAAAATATATATATATCAAATTAATTTATATATAAAAAAAAACCTTTATTGTCCAGCCCCAGGCATATAAATAAAAAATATATAATAATAATAATAAAAATAAATTTGAATAAAAATAATCCTGTTAATGATAGTAATGTAAAAAAGGCACCCTACAACCAGAGAAAGAACACACCTTAATATTTTACATCACTATTTGATATAGTGTTAGTTTTCACATATAATTTCCATTATACTTATTAATTGTATTCACATTAATTTCCTTCAATTTTTCATAAAACCTTTCACTTTATACACGTACATACACATACATATTCCTCTCTTTATTTTATTTATTATTATATATTTTTTTTCATTATTTTTTATTCTTTATTTTTTATTTATATTTTTTATTTTTTATTATTTTATTTTTCATTTATATTTTTTATTATTTATTTATTTTTTATTTTATTTTCTCTTTACATCATGTTACCAATTATATAAAATTCATAGGCAGCGATCGGGAATATAGATTTATATAGATATTGATTTTTATATAATCACATTAAATATTATTTATTTAATATTATTTATAATAACTTTACTGTATTTCATTGTGAGAATATACATGAATCTGTTCTTCAGCCGTGTAATTATTGTATTGATTATATAGGTTTCCTCTCTGATTATTTATACTTAATTGATGTTATATTGTATTTTTTACCAATCAGTCTTGGTGTGCCCTAGCCCCCTCACATACTTTTTGCATTTTTATTCATTTTTATTTTTAATAAATTAATATTGATATATATTGATTTTTATAATAAAAAAGTGTTATTTGTTGTGCTATGTCCTTTTTTAAAAATAAAATAAATTGGATTAATATTCAATGATTGGTTTGTCAGTAAATATTTTTTGGGGTATATTTCTTATGAGTAATATTTACTAAATTGGTTATATTTTGAATATTATTTGGTATTTCTTTTCTATATAGGATTTCTTTGCTTTTTTTTTTAAAAGACCAAGTGATATGGATTACAAAAATCGAGACACAAATTGGCTGTCACAATTAAATACCATTTTTAAGGAAGTGGGAAGGAACACTGATGATAGGATGCCTGATAATATTCAGGAAGATAAAACACACCTGAAGGAATTGTTATATAAAAGGACCAAATCCTGGTGGAATAAGAGTTCACTTGAACAATATATACAACGGAATTTGATACCTCGTGGTCTCCGCATACAGGTATTCCCATCGTTCTCATTAGATGACGAAGTACTGTTGAAAAAGTGGGAGGATGCGTGTAACATATGCTCGCGCACTTTTATGGAAATATTTATTGAAATTGATAAAAGGATTGTGGAAAAACTGGAAGTGGATATTAAATCCATCCAGGAGAAAATTCAGAAGAATCTCTCTGCTGAACAATTAATTAATTTTGATAATGACCTTAATGCATCCTTTACTAAATGGGAATCAGAAATTCAAAAACTTAAGGTGACTAAATTCCAAAGAGACCTACACGACTATCAAAATGGGAGGATATATAAATGGCGTGGTAAACCAGCTGTCAAGAGGTCTGTATCAACCACTTCATTGGCAAGTATCAGCTCATCAAGTGCAACAAATACCTCGATTGGAGATTCATCAGAAGTATTCAATGGATATAATACAAGATTCATGGGTGTAAAAAGAAAGAACTATCGGGAACAAGATTTCAACAATGAGGGCACCTTAAAGGTAATCAACCTATCAAATATACAGTTAACATCTGCTCAGGTTTCCGTATTATCCCTTGGATTGGGTTTTTGCCCTACAGCAAAATTAGAACAATTTTCGGTTATCAAAGATACTTTTTTATTTGCTCGAAAAATTGTATTAAAGAAGTTTCATACTGATAAATTGATGTCTAATGTTTTCTCCACAGAAGAGGAATTGGAAGCCTTACAGGCGCTTGAAGCCTTAATTGCAGAACAGGAGGATACACTAGGTAAAAGTAAAGAAAAGATCAAAAACCTTCCCTCCATTATCACAGAATTCTTCTGTAGAGGTTTTTGTTAAGATGGTATGTGATGAGGTAACCAAGATATCTGCAAACAGACCATATGACAATCTTCGGTATGAACAGAGGAGGGCACTTGATGAGCTAACTAAAATGAAAGAAGTGGTATTTAAACCATCCGATAAGGGCGGCAATATTGTTGTATGGCCATGTACACAATATGAAAAAGAAGCATTCAGACAGTTAGGAGATTTATCCTGCTATGAACGATTGTCCCAGGACCCTACTTTTATGTACCAGAAGAAACTGTTTAATATCTTAGACTCAGCACTGGAGGAAGGTATAATCCCTAAATCCATCTGGGAGGGACTACAGACTGAATCACCAACAGTCCCAACATTATATTTACATTACACTGGCTACCCATCCACTCCAGAATCCAGTACAAAACTACTACCCTCATCCACAAAGCACTCCATGGCTCAGCACCACCCTACATCTCCTCCCTGATATCAGTCTACCACCCTACCCGTGCCCTCCGCTCCGCTAATGACCTCAGGTTAGCATCCTCAATAATCAGAACCTCCCACTCCTGTCTCCAAGACTTTACACGTGCTGCGCCGATTCTTTGGAATGCACTACCTAGGTTAATACGATTAATCTCCAATCCCCACAGTTTTAAGCGTACCCTAAAAACTCATTTGTTCAGACTGGCCTACCGCCTCAATGCATTAACCTAACTATCCCTGTGTGGCCTATTTATAAAAAAAAAAAAAAAACTATCAGGTTCCTCGCATCATGTTCTCATTCACTTTATGCAGTTAATAGCCCACTGTGTCTGTACTGCTACATACTTAGGCAGTTAACTGGTTCATGCAGCTTTACATGAACACCCGAGCCTTACACTATGGCCGGTCCGAATAACTAAAGCAATTGTTACCAACCACCTCTCGTGTCTCCCCTTTTCCTCATAGTTTGTAAGCTTGCGAGCAGGGTCCTCATTCCTCCTGGTATCTGTTTTGAACTGTATTTCTGTTATGCTGTAATGTCTATTGTCTGTACAAGTCCCCTCTATAATTTGTAAAGCGCTGCGGAATATGTTGGCGCTATATAAATAAAAATTATTATTATTATTATTATTTGTTGCCCAAGGTCCATAAGAGCATGATAGACCCTCCTGGGCACCCTATTATATCCGGGAATGGGAGTCTATTGGAACCAATTTCTAAGTTTTTGGATTTTTATCTGAAGCCCATCGTGGTGGAATTAACATCGTACATTAGGGACACCACTGAAGTTCTTCAGAAATTAGACGGAATACATATGAATTCTGATATGCACATTATAACATGTGACGTCGAATCATTGTACACGTCGATACCTCATGAATTTGGCTTAAATGCAGCCAGACGTTACTTGTCTAGTCGCAATCTTGACACATCTTTTATTGAGTTAATGATGGAACTTTTAGAGTATGCGTTATTTCATAACTATTTTATTTTCAAAGATCGGTTTTACTTACAAAAAAGAGGCGTGGCTATGGGTGCAACTTTTGCGCCCTCCTACGCAAATCTTTCTATGGGATCATGGGAACATGATTATGTCCAAAATGAAGATTACACTATGACTGGTGCAGTAATAATGTGGATAAGATTTATAGATGACATTCTGTTTATTTGGCAGGGTCCACGAGAAGAATTGAATAATTACCTTCAATATTTAAACAGGAATGACAACAACATCAAACTTACATGAGTGGTAAAACAGGATGCTATTAATTTTCTGGACCTTGGAATCAGGATTGATGAATCCGGCCATCTCCATACATCTATATATCGGAAGGAAACTAGTGTTAATGCACTTCTACATGCCCAATCTGCCCACCCTGCCCATATCATTCGTGCAATTCCAACTGGACAATTTCTTAGGACAAGATGCATTTGTGATCTGGATACCACTTTTGAAGAACAAGCTGAGGATCTCACTAACAGATTTTTGAAACGGGGATATAAAAATGACGTCGTACAAAGAGCCTATACGAGAGCAAGAAACACCGATCGACAGACTTTAATGACGTCCCGAAAGAAGAACAGGGAAACAGATGAACAAATACGTTTTATCACCAACTATCATTCAAGATGGCGAGAAATGACTGACATTTTTTCAAAATTTTGGCCTATTCTTTTACAAGATACAAATATATCAAAAATAATACCTAAAAAACCTCTTATTGTTGCAAGACGTTGTAAGACTCTGGGTGAGTCATTAGTCCATAGTCATTATGTCCCTCCGACATCTAATTTTATTTTTAATTCAAAGGGCCCTAAATGGGGGTCATATAGCTGCGGATCATGCAAGGCCTGTAGGTATATGACAAAAACGGACGTCTTTTACAACTCAACAAAAACTCGAGAATACAAGATCTTACACCACTTGAATTGCAAGTAAGAGACTTGCACAGAAAGAGTGCAAGTGGATTACTATGTTACAAAGCATGACTCCCGTAGGCCTTAACGAGCAATGGGGATTCTCCAGTTTTCTCTAGATCCACTTTTTTATGTTTTTTAATCCTTTTTTCAATCCGCAGATATATATAATTTAAGATATTATACTTTTTATTTAATATAGGTGTACTTATTTTTATTCATTATATATTGTTAGATTTGTTTATTTATATTTTGTTCATTATATATTATTTATTTTTATGTCTTTACTAATCCATAATTCTTATTTACAGGTTCACTCATTTTTTATATTTTTAATTTTTTGTCTTTTATTTTTATTTTTTATTTTTTATTATTAATTATTATTTTTCACATTCTTTATTTTATTTTTTTATTATTTTTTCATTTAAATACATGGCCTCCCTCTTTCGTGTTCTTTCTGTGGTTGTAGGGTGCCTTTTTTACATTACTATCATTAACAGGATTATTTTTATTCAAATTTATTTTTATTATTATTATATATTTTTTTATTTATATGCCTGGGGCTGGACAATAAAGTTTTTTATCTATAAATTAATTTGATATATATATTTTTTAATATATTTATTTCATTTTTCCTTTATTATTTTCTCAATAAATTGATATATATTTTTCATTACATTTACTATATTTATATATTTTTTTGTATTTTTCTTATATGGATGGTGTGTATGGAGACAGGCTGATGGTATGAATGGAGGTTGTATATCGGTATGAAATTTGCGTTTTTTATTTTATTTATTTATGTATATATATTTTTATTTTTTATTTCTTATTATTTATTATTTATATGTGTATTCTAGAAAGGTGTATATATTATTGAATTAATTAATGATATAATCTTATCTTCATTACTTATATTGATACAATTCCCTATGTACATAAGTGGTATATTTTTATTTCAACAGGTGCCTTGTTATATACCATGCCCCAATGTTTGTTCCTCATGCACTTATATATATCCTTTTGGTCTAGTTCAATTTTCCATGCCCTCTTTCTTTCCCTCAAACAAAATGGCTGCGGGTACGCTGAGCGCCGGGCGGCGCATGCGCGCGCTCCGTCCTGGAGCTGGTGGCTCGGCGCGTCATGGACGCGCTTCCGGTCTCTGGCTCTGTGTACGGAGGCGCGCGCCTGTTCTGCAACGGCGCCATGTAACTATGGCGTCCCATATCTTTTTATTATCGGCAGCTGTGGGGGTACTATTTAATGCGGTCGCACCCTACACACGCCACTCCCTGACGAAGCGGTTGCGAAACGTGCGTTGGAGGGGTGTGTGCGGGGGCTGCGGCACGCATTTCTGGTTGGTATTTACGGCTGTCTTTACGTCTATATATTTTTTTTATATATATGTTGTGCACGTTCTTGTAGTCTATGAATTGGTCACATTTACGCCTAATATTTGATCCCAGCATGTGGAAGTTGCAGACATATAATTGGTCACATTGTTTACATTTTTATATTTATTTTGTTTTTCTTGCTCCTTTCATTGCACTGCTCGCACTTTTTGCTTGATATCTCTGTCTAATATCGCCAAATATATAAAATCTATACATTTATACCTCAGGTATTTCTTATTCCTCATACAATTCATTATTTATTAATTATTTTATTTTTACCTCACTCACTTATTTGTTATTATTTCACATACATATATATATATATATTTGAAATTAAATTATTGGCACATAGTGTTTTTATTCACACCTTAATATTTTACATCACTATTTGATATAGCGTTGGGAAGGAACAAATTATGAAAGATTCTCCATTTTGTGGTAGAGTCTCCATTTTGTGCTTTGACTCCATTTTCTTGTTGGTTAAAGATAAATTCTGTTATTCCATGAAGTAACTCTGTCCTGTTTCTCACGAAGATAACATTTTGTTATTCAACTAGGCTATGGTTCATAATTGGTATAAAGACCTTGAGTGTTCCAATTCGAGAAGAGCCAGATAAGAGACTCGGGGGTGTATCGCTATACAAGACTGAGGCATCTGTTAATATGTTTTTTACGCCAAAAAGACACGACCATATCTGTAGTTTCCGTTTTTTCCTGTATCTTTATGGGTTAAGTTTTTCCTGCATTCTTATAGGTTAAGAACTGTGAGCGTGTTCTTATGCTGATTGGTTGAAGTAGAATTTGCTAATATGATAAAACTGCAACACAATAAACAGGGGCCCAGAGATCTGCTCGATCCCCCACACAGAGGCACGCGTCTCTGTCTGGTCATTTTCAGTTGCCGGCAACGCCCTGTAGATTAATTTGGAAATCACTGAGTCAACCTAGAAGGATCAATTTAGATCCTCCCTCAACAGCTTGGCGCCCAACGTGGGGCCCCAAACAGGAACGCCTCTGCCCCCCGGAGGACAACAAGACAAAGGACCCTCGGAGCAGACACAGTCACTGGAAAATTGGGACTGATCATCCCCCACAACAACCACGGTAAGTTGGCAGTTATACTGTCCAGACTGACCGTTTGGTGTGGTTTTCCTGTGTTTTTGCTGCAAAGAGGATCTGAGGTTGTCCCCGATGGTGGGGTGATTCTTGGGTGGAATCATATAGAGGTGTAGTTCCGTTGGGAGTCCAGTGCTCGAACCGTACCTCATAAGGGACGGACACCCCGGATTGACCAGTGATGTAATTCTCTTTATAGTCAAAATATCCTGAATTCCTGATCATTGATAGAATCAGGCGTGGTGAGGTGATCGAAGATTGGGTAGGATACGTAACTCAGGTATATATTGATATACAGTAAATATATCCAGAGGTATCCGGAGGGAGAGTCTGAGACGCCCTACTCTTTTCACTGAGTACCGCGTTTATGGGTTGTCCCAGCGGGGGACAGGTAGACCCAGTGGAATAGACTATATACGGCCGCTCTTGTACTATGCACGACAAAGTAAGGATATTTAGCTCTAAAGGAGAATCATGTTTCCATGGAAGTAAGAGAAGACTTTGAATTTGTGTGATGAATCTGATATTGTTAGCTCAAAGATGAGGAAAATATTCTCAATCATTGGTTTTTCTAAGGTGGTCTGGTTTTTCATATGAATTGTGT
This sequence comes from Ranitomeya imitator, assembly GCF_032444005.1. Classification (NCBI taxonomy): domain Eukaryota; kingdom Metazoa; phylum Chordata; class Amphibia; order Anura; family Dendrobatidae; genus Ranitomeya; species Ranitomeya imitator. Next base: position 201,176,484 of record NC_091286.1, read on the forward strand.
GATGAAGGTTTTGTAGAAATTAATTAAGTCTGAGAACTGCTGTATTCCGTTTCTCTGTGAAATTTTTAAGATACCCAATGGCAGGGGTCAAACATCTGCGCTATTGCTTTCTTCTTTCTGTGTTGAGGAATGCTGTAAATTCTTATCACTGTGTCTCTGGTATGGAGGGGGCACCAAGCTGCGTCCTCTCTGAATTTTATGTCCTTGATGTAGTATGTGCTGGGAGATCTGTGTTTTGTTTAAAGCAATAGTATTACTACTTGTATTGAAGTAGAAAGAAATGTAAGTTTAAGGTAAAATATGGTGCCTAGTTTTAGAAGGAAACTTGTAAGAGATTGTTTGGTTATCAGTGTAATTGAAAGATTGGTAAAAGATTCATCTGCTTCAAGTTGAATGGTTGATATATAGCAAATTAAGGATTAACAGAGGAAGTGAATTCTGATTTGTTTTTGTGACGTTAAAAAAGGAAAGTTGTCTATTACTATGACAAAAAACTGGATGTTTGTGGTGCAAGAAGGAACGGAGAAAGTGACTGAGATCAATGTGTTGGGAAAAGCAAACAATTAAAAATTTGGGAGAGGGGGTCTCCCTGCTAGATAATATGGTCCTTCCCCAGGAAATTAAGCCTCTACTCCCGACTGTAAGCCCTATGCCCCTTAACCCCAAGGCACCAATATATCCTGGACTGCCGAGAAGTTCTATGGGCGTCTTATGGTAGTATTTAAAGATCTGGGGTTTTCACTGTATAACAAAGCCCATTCACACCTTTTTGTGGCAGCTTTGATGTCCGGCCTTAAATCTGAATTGAAAGAGGCAATAATGTCAGAGAGACCCAGTATTGAGACTTCCATTCTGGACGATGCATTGAAAAAAAGTAGTACAAAGTTTTCAGAAGAACTTAACCCACTCTACATCAGCAGAGAAATTAAAGGTTAAATCAGTAGCCGCAGCGATTTCTGCTCCAATCTCAGGCCCCCCCCCCCCACACACACACACAGTTACAAGGACGCAGCTGGTTCCTTATCAATGGCCCAGACTCCAGCTCCAGCCCTCCTGCCTTACACAAATACAGTCTCATACTCCAATATCCCTTTTTAACCCCATGTCTGGGAATCTCCCTCGCCATGTTAATTCTCAGATCAAGAGCTTGTTTTAATTAGAGTAGATGGCAGACCCAATAAATATACTCTCACAAAACCCATCCCAGTGGGACCTTTCCCTGAACTTACTGCTCAGTTCGTAATCTCTTCCTCATGTCCGGTAAATTTACTTGGGGCAGATTTATTATCACAGTTCCGCTCCAGAATATAATTCCAAGATGATGGTCAGATGGTATTTACATTATATAACCCCTATGCAGATGAACATAATGAGATGTGTATCTTACATGCCCTTTCCACGGTCCCAAAGTCCATCAGTACCCTTTGAAACATGATCAGGAGCGGGGCCTCAAGGGTCAAATACAAACGTTACTCGATAATGGTACCATGTTTCCCCATGTAACACGCCCTTGTTTCCCATTAAGAAAAAGACCCCACCCGGCCAACCCCCTGTGTACCGGCTGGTACAAGACCTACGGGCAGTTAATGCAGCTACTGTTCTAGAAACTCCGGTGGTGCCTAAGCCACATACTCTTGTCCCAGATACCTCAGGATGCTGCTTGGTTCACAGTTATCGACCTCGCCAATGCCTTCTTCAGCATTCCATTACACCCAGATTGCCAGTTTCTGTTTGCATTCACTTATCAGGGACGACAATTGACGTGGACAGTTATGCCACAAGGGGCCCAACAGTCCCAATCAGTTTGCCAAAAATATGGGCGAGTGTCTTTTACCCTGGCAGTTAAATCACCCCTATGTCACGCTGCTTCAGTATGTGGGTAATCTTTTGTTGTGTGCACGGACAGAGCAGGAAGCCATTGTTGCCACTGTTAGCCTCCTCAAGTATCTGGCAGATCTGAACTGTCAGGTTTCGGCCTCGAAACTTCAGTTCTGCCTTGGTCAAGTGATATTTTTGGGTCACTGTCTCCTTCAGGGTGCCTGACACCTCGCAGAGGAAATAAAACAAACAGCCATCAGCTCCCTTCCTTTTCCAAAAGATGAGACTGAACTCCAGCATTTTCTTGGACCAAGTACCTATTTTTGTCAGTGGATACCGGACGCATCCTGCATAATGCAACCTCTCTACAATGCCCTGAAAGATGGTTCAAGGTATGCTGATGATTTTGGCAGATTCCACACCGCATACGCTGTTACTACGGAAGACACTGTAGTGCACGGAGCTGCACTCCCTCCCTCACTGTCAGCACAAGAAGCAGAACTTCAGGCTCTGTCTACTGCATGTGTTCTGGCCAAAGACAGGCAGGCTAATATATACACGGACTCACAGTATGCATTTGGTATTGCTCATGATTTCAGAGCCCTATGGGCCAATCGAGGGTTTATTACCACCGCCGGGACTCCAGTGAAGAATGCTGAAGCTGTTAAAACCCTCATGGACTCAATCAAATTACCTACTCAGGTGGCCATTATAAGATAAGGAGCATGGTCCTAGGAACAGTCCACAGACTGTTGGTAACACCTTTGCGGATATGCAAGCAAAAGCTGCTGCTCTCCTACCCGTTGAACAGACCATACCAGCTATGGTGACAACACGTTCTCAGCGTAAACAGTTACAAGAAACACTGACTCTACAGGAACCTGATGATCTATGCCAGACTGAAGTTTTCTGTTGGACCCCACGAGACCGCTTAATGACGATGCAGAGAATGTCTCCAATGGAAGAAATGAAGCAGTGGAAAGCTGATGGAGCACGTATGGACAATGGTCACTGGAAAAAGGATCAACTTGTGTGTCTCCCTAAGCGGATGTACCCTGCTATTGCCACGTGGGCACATGGGCCCACATATCGAGGAAAAAAACCAGGCCCTTGCCCTGGTACAAAAATTCTACTGGGCTCCAGGTATTTCTACAGTCCTGACAGCACTCAACCGTGCATGTAACATCTGTCAGACCTGCAATCCCGGTCAACTTCAAGCAGAAAATTGAGAACATCAGAGACAATTTTAGTAAACAACCCCCAGAACCCTTCCTCCCAACTACCCAGCCCTCCACCTCCAAAACCAACTTCTCCACCATTACAGAAGACGGACTCTCCACTCTACTCTCAAGATCGCATCTCACCACCTGTGCACTTGACCCACTCCCATCCCACTTCATCCCAAACCTCACCACAGTCTTCATCCCAACCCTAACCCATCTCTTTAACCTATCACTAACAACTGGCATTTTCCCCTCAAGCTTTAAACATGCCACAATCACACCTATCCTCAAAAAGCCCTCTCTTGACCCATCCTCTGTATCTAGCTATCGCCCTATATCACTTCTCCCCTTTGCCTCAAAACTACTGGAACAACATGTCCATATTGAACTGTCCTCCCATCTATCTTCCTGCTCCTTCTTCGACCGCTTTCAATCAGGCTTCCGGTCACACCACTCCACTGAAACTGCCCTAACTAAGGTCACCAATGACCTATTAACCGCCAAGAGCAAGCGACACTACTCTGTCCTCCTCCTCCTGGACCTGTCCTCTGCCTTTGACACAGTGGACCATTCCCTGCTGCTGCAGACCCTCTCATCCCTTGGCATCACAGAATTGGCCCTATCCTGGATCTCATCATACCTAACTGACCGTACATTCAGCGTCTCCCACTCACACACCACCTCCTCACCTCGCCCCCTATCTGTCGGAGTCCCGCAAGGTTCAGTTCTAGGACCCCTGCTCTTCTCCATCTACACCTTTGGCCTGGGACAGCTCATAGAATCTCACGGCTTTCAGTATCATCTCTATGCTGACGACACACAGATCTACATCTCTGGACCAGATATCACCTCCCTACTAACCAGAATCCCTCAATGTCTGTCTGCTATTTCATCCTTCTTCTCCACTAGATTTCTAAAACTTAACATGGACAAAACAGAATTCATCATCTTTCCCCCATCTCACGCGATCTCCCCAACGAACCTATCCATTACAGTAAACGGCTGCACACTCTCCCCCGTCCCACAAGCCCGCTGTCTTGGGGTAATCCTTGACACTGATCTCTCCTTTAAACCACATATCCAAACCCTTTCCACTTCCTGCCGCCTCCAACTCAAAAATATTTCACGGATCCGCACATTCCTAAACCAAGAATCTGCAAAAACCCTAGTCCATGCCCTCATCATCTCCCGCCTTGACTACTGTAACCTCCTGCTCTGTGGCCTCCCCTCTAACACTCTTGCACCCCTCCAATCTATTCTAAACTCTGCTGCCCGACTAATCCACCTGTCCCCCCGCTATTCCCCGGCCTCTCCCCTCTGTCAATCCCTGCACTGGCTCCCCATCACCCAGAGACTCCAGTACAAAAGCCTAACCATGACATATAAAGCCATCCACAACCTGTCTCCTCCATACATCTGTGACCTCGTCTCCCGGTACTTTCCTGCACGCAACCTCCGATCCTCACAAGATCTCCTTCTCTACTCCCCTATTATCTCCTCTTCCCACAATCGCATACAAGATTTCTCTCGTGCATCCCCCCTACTCTGGAATGCTCTACCACAACATATCAGACTCTCGCCTACCATCGAAACCTTCAAAAAGAACCTGAAGACCCACCTCTTCCGACAAGCCTACAACCTGCAGTAACCACCGATTGACCAAACCGCTGCACGGCCAGCTCTACCCTCACCTACTGTATCCTCACCCATCCCTTGTAGATTGTGAGCCCTCGCGGGCAGGGTCCTCTCTCCTCCTGTACCAGTTGTGACTTGTATTTTTCAAGATTATTGTACTTGTTTTATTATGTATACCCCTCCTCACATGTAAAGCGCCATGGAATAAATGGCGCTATAATAATAAATAATAATAATGATAATAATGTACCCCCAAAGCACCTTGCTAAGCCTGACTATTCTTTCCAAAGGCTCCAGGTGGACCACATCACGTTGCCTAAGTCTGGAAGGTATGAATATTGTCTGGTGGTTGTCGATATGTTCTCCAATTGGCCGGAAGCATTCCCCGTTACCAACATGACTGCAAAGACCACAGCAAAGAAACTGGTGATGGAAGTTATATGCAGATATGGTGTTCCAAAAGTTGTTGAAAGTGACCAAGGCCAGGCCTTTTCTTCTCGTGTGTATCTGGAGGTTCTGACAATGCTTGGATCCACGGTAGCCCTCCATACTCCATACATCCACAATCCAGTGGGAAAGTTGAGAGGCTGAACGGCACACTGAGGGGACAATTGACCAAAATGATGTAGGAGACTACGGCTCCATGGCCAGAGCTCCTACCTATTGTACTGTACCACATTCGTACTACCCCTATTGCAAAACATGGCCTGTCCCCATATGAGATACTGTTTGGTGCTAGGCCCTCAGTTGCAAATTTCAAGCCTCAGTAGTTATCAGAAGAAACTGACCGTGCTGTTCAATATGTTATTCAGCTTAGTAAAAATGCTGCTAACACCCATGTTTTAGTTTCTTCTTCCCTTCCAGATTCAGCAGAAACCGACACTTGCCACAATTTGAAGCCTGGTGGTTTTATGGTCGTGAAAAGCTATGTCAGAAAACACGGACTAGAACCCTTGTATGACGGTCCCTACCAAGTCCTCCTCATTACTCCTATGTCAGTAAAGCTGGAAGGAAGGCCGACGTGGATTCACGTATCGCACTGCAAGCTGGTCAAACAGACTAGTAGCAAATAAGGGGACATAATGTTTTGGTTTTTCGTATTGCTATATAATAATATTGGTAACCGCATGGGACAGCCTAAATTCTCCAACATCCTTGAATAATAAGTTTGTACAATATCATGAAAGATTAGTAGTACAGATGGGTATAGCCAATAAAATTGTCAGTTCTATTTTCATTTACCCTATGATTACATAAATGTGGGATAAATTGCTTAGGGCTACAGACTATCTAGATGATCAAATTTGGGGATATATTGGATATACTTAATATTAGTGTTGCTGTCCAAAACAAACTTATCATAGTCACTAATCAATATACTGTAGTACTGGATTACTTAACAGAAGCACAGGGTGGTATGTGTCAGGTTATTGGACCCGCTTTCTGTTATTATACAGATCCCAATAGTACTCTAAAGTTAAAGTTAAAGGATATTCAAAGACTCAGAGATCAATATGATAAAGACAATGACCATAATAGGGACAGTTGGTGGGCAGATATCTTCTCTTTTCTTAATCCAGCCAATTGGTTTGAGGGACTTGGGGGCTGGATAGCTGGAATCTTGCAAAGTTTGTTATACATCGCTGCCTTTATCGTTGTCATGTATGTAATACTAAAACTTGTTCTTTGGTGTATTTCTGTATGTATTAGGAAATCCTGCACTAAGACAACTAATGATGAAACGAAAACCCTTGCCACCCCTGCTCTTCTCTACACCGATTTCACAAAGTTACCTGATGAAGATGGTGAAGCCAAGCGTATGGCTATCTTCAAAAGATCCCCACCACCATTATCAATAATTGTTATTCGTAAATTCTAGTATACAGGGAGGACGGGTACGCCGCAACAGCCATGGCTGGTAACATGGCACCAGTCATGTGAAGACCAGTACCCCTCGAGCTTATAGCTTGGGATAGTACCTCTGATGCTGGACATTAATTAGCAAAATTTATCTAGGGGGGGAATGTGAAGGAACAAATTATGAAAGATTCTCCATTTTGTGCTAGATTCTCCATTTTGTGCTTTGACTCCATTTTCTTGTTGGTTAAAGATAAATTCTGTTATTCCATGAAGTAACTCTGTCCTGTTTCTCACGAAGATAACATTTTGTTATTCAACTAGGCTATGGTTCATAATTGGTATAAAGACCTTGAGTGTTCCAATTCGAGCCGAGCCAGATAAGAGACTCGGGGGTGTATCGCTATACAAGACTGAGGCATCTGTTAATATGTTTTTTATGCCAAAAAGACCCGACCATATCTGTAGTTTCCGTTTTTTCCTGTATCTTTATGGGTTAAGTTTTTCCTGCATTCTTAAGAACTGTGAGCGTGTTCTTATGCTGATTGGTTGAAGTAGAATTTGCTAATATGATAAAACTGCAACACAATGAACGGGGGCCCAGAGATCTGCTCGATCCCCCACACAGAGGCATGCGTCTCCGTCTGGTCATTTTCAGTTGCCGGCAACGTCCTGTAGATTAATTTGGAAATCACTGAGTCAACCGTGAAGGATCAATTTAGATCCTCCCTCAACAGCGTTAGTTTTCACATATAATTTCCATTATACTTATTAATTGTATTCACATTAATTTCCTTCAATTTTTCATATAACCTTTCACTTTATACACATACATATTCCTCACTTTATTTTATTTATTATATATTTTTTATTTTTAATTTTCAATTCTTTATTTTTCATTTATATTTTTTATTTTATTTTCTCTTTACATCATGTTACCAATTATATAAAATTCATAGGCAGCGATCGGATATATAGATTTATATAGATACTAGATTGTGGCCCGATTCTAACGCATCGGGTATTCTAGAATATGCATGTCCCCGTTGTTAGGAGTCGAGTTTCCTCTGCTGCACAGGGGGAATCTCGATCCGTCTCTGCTGCGGTCTCCCATTCTCCTCCAGCCGCAGTGGAGCCTGCTCAGCAGGGACGTCGATCCCAGCGTCTCGCTCAGTCTGACTCTGTGAGAAGAGTTACTGCTGCTTCTCCAGCTTCTGCCTGTAAAGCCTATACGGGTCAGCAGCGAGTGGACTTCTCTGGGACTAAGTCCTTGTCTGCGCACACTGAGCATGCCCAGGGCAAGATCTCCCGTTGGAGATCGAGGGTCATGTGCTCAGACTCTGCAGCGCATTCTATTGGTCCTCTTGGCAGGTCTTGGAAGGGCAAAGTTTCTGTGGCCGCTTCCTGTCCTGCAGCTATATAAACTGCGCATGACCGCATGGCCATGCGCTAGTGTACAATTTAATACGTGTGTTGTGAGTGCAAGTCGTTCTTTAAATACCTCTACCCTATTGTATGATTGTTCGCGTATGGAGTATGGCTGCTATCTAGCGCCCGACTTATCACTCAACGTGTCACACACGTGTCAGCGTCTACTGCTGTGACCGCCAGTGCGGTGCCACGCGCCAGGGTGCGCTTCCTGACCCACGTCTGGGTGCTTAGTGGTGCCTGCCAGCACGGCACAGTTCGCACTTCGGTGCCTTAATTATATAATTCCTTTCACACCCAGTAGCGGTGTAGTGCCAGCAAGGGTCTAATCGGACTACAATCCCTGTTGGGGTTTAGTTCGCTGACCACTTGCTCGCGCTCTATGTGCGGTACCGCGGTCCTGTGACGCAACAGGATCGCTTTCTTCACGCTGGGTGAGGTTTAACCCACGCGTGTATACTTTTGAATACCGCCATATTGTCTGTCATTTCCTAGCAGCAGGTTTCACCTGCACGGTGGACCCCGGACTGCGAACGCATCTATATTATCTCTCTTGGTGCGTTCCGCCAGTCCTAACATTACACTAGCGCCAGGGTCTGGCTAGTGATGACAGACAAACAGCAATCTCTGCGGCATATCCAGCAGCTGGAGGGTAGGTTGGCGGCTCTCGAGAGCGCGACCTCAGCTGTGGATGTTACTGCAGTAGCTGTACAGGCTGCCAGCGTGGCTGCAGCTACTATGTCCATTGCCACCCCTGTTCCGACATTATCTCGCCTCCCGCTGCCAGAAAAATTTTCTGGTGATAGCAAGTTTTGTAGGGGATTTGTGAGTCAGTGCTCTATTCACCTCGAGCTCCTGGCTACACGTTTTCCCACAGAGCGGGCTAAGGTGGGATTTATTCTGTCTCTATTGTCGGACAGGGCGTTGGAATGGGCTACGCCGCTGTGGGAGCGTGGCGATCACGTAGTGCAGAGTGCTCCGCTGTTTCTGAGCGCTCTGAAACAGGTCTTTTTAGGACCTCAAGTCAGCCATGATACTGCGCTCCAATTGCTGGCATTAACTCAGGGTGAGTCCTTAGTCAGTCATTTTGCCGTCCAATTCCGCACCTTAGCATCTGAGCTGGATTGGTCGGATAAAGCTCTTATCCCCATATTTTGGAGGGGCTTGGCTGACCACGTGAAGGACGCTCTGGCCACTAGGGAGATTCCTGCCACACTGGAGGAGTTAATAACTGTCTCCACTCGAATTGACCTCCGTTTTAAAGAGCGGAGGTTAGAGCGAGCCCAGTGTAGGCAGAGGTTTCGGCTGGCTCCTACTTTCGCCAAACCTCTGGAATTTCCGGTCCTGGTTCCTGAGTCACATGAGGCCAGGGAAGTGTCACAAGCAGGATCTAAGTCCCGGACCGCTTGTGCACTCAGGGTCTGTCATGTTTGCCAGCAGTCAGGACATCTAGCCACCAGATGTCCTCAGCAGTCGAGGAGACGTCAGCGTCTAGTGGTAGTAGGTGGAGGTACACTAGACACGGCGACGTTTGCCTCTAAGTTGTCCTTTAAGGGGACAATTACTATTGGCTCATTCTCCCACTCGGTAGAGCTCTGCGTGGATTCTGGGGCGGAGGGCAATTTTTTGTCTTCTGCCTTTGCCCAACGTCACGCAATACCCCTGGTTATGCTTGCTCAACCAGTAACGGTGCGAGTGGTGAATGGGTCGACATTGCCCTCACAGATAACACACCAGACCATCCCTTTTACTCTGTCCATGTCGCCATCTCATCAGGATATAATTTCTCTGCTCGTCATTCCGGAAGGAATTGATGAGGTCCTGTTGGGAATACCTTGGCTACGGTACCACTCTCCTCATATCGAGTGGTCCTCAGGCAGAATTCTGGGTTGGGGTGAATCTTGTGGGGGTAGGTGTCAGAGGGAGAGTGCGTTCAGGTTGCTACTACTGAGGTACCCGCAGATCTATCCTCTCTCCCCAAGCAGTATTGGTCTTATGCAGACGTGTTCTCCAAAAAGGCGGCGGAGGTCCTTCCGCCTCATCGCCCCTATGACTGTCCTATTGATCTCTTGCCTGGTGCTGAGCCTCCCCGGGGTCGAGTTTATCCGCTATCTCTCCCGGAGACGGAGGCAATGTCACAGTACATCCAGGAAAATCTGGCAAGAGGATTCATTAGGAAGTCAGTGTCACCTGCTGGGGCAGGGTTCTTCTTCGTGCAGAAGAAGAATGGGGAATTGCGCCCATGCATAGACTACAGGGGTCTTAACGCCATCACCGTTAAGAATAAGTATCCTTTGCCCTTGATATCTGAGTTATTCGATAGACTTCAGGGAGCAAGGGTATTTACTAAATTAGATTTGCAGGATGCTTACAACCTGATTCGCATCCGTGAGGGGGACGAATGGAAGACGGCCTTTAACACCAGGGATGGGCACTATGAATATCTGGTGATGCCCTTCGGGCTCTGTAATGCCCCAGCCGTTTTCCAAGACTTTGTGAACGATATCTTCCGGGATATGCTTTCCACCTCGGTCGTAGTCTATCTGGATGATATTCTTATCTACTCTCCAGATATTGACTCCCACCGGAGAGATGTTTGCAAAGTTTTCGACCTCCTACGGGCAAACTTCCTCTATGCCAAATTGGAGAAGTGTATGTTTGAGCAGGAGTCTTTACCTTTCCTGGGCTACATCATCTCGGCCCAGGGATTGGCTATGGATCCTGCCAAACTACAGGCAGTGATGGACTGGCAGGAACCCCATTCTCTGAAAGCGGTGCAGGCGCTTTATGGGGTTCATAAATTACTATCGTCAGTTCATCCCCCACTTCTCAACCCTGGTAGCTCCCTTGGTATCCCTCACCAAGAAGGGAGCGAATCCTAAATCGTGGTCCGCAAAAGGTCTCCAAGGCCTTCACTTCTATTAAGTCCCACTTTGCTAGCGCTCCCATCTTACATCGTCCCGATGTGGATAAGCCATTCCTAATGGAGGTGGATGCCTCTTCCGTTGGTGCAGGAGCAGTCCTCTATCAAAAGGATGCTCAAGGTCGGAAGCATCCATGCTTCTTCTTCTCAAAAACCTTCTCACCAGCGGAGAGAAATTACTCCATCGGAGATAGGGAGTTGCTGGCAATGAAGTTGGCCTTTTCGGAATGGAGACATCTCTTGGAGGGTGCTCGGTTCCCATTCCAAGTCTTCACGGACCACAAGAATTTGGTCTATTTACAGACAGCCCAGCGGCTGAATTCTCGTCAGGCCAGATGGTCCTTGTTTTTCTCCCGGTTCCACTTCACTCTACATTATCTCGCCGGGGAGAAGAACATTCGTGCTGACGCTCTCTCTCGCTCCCTGGTGTCAACTGTGGAGGAGGAGGACGAGCCTCGGCTCATTGTCCCTTCAGAGAGTCTGAGAACCGTAGCTCCGGTTTCGCTTGAGTCTGTGCCTCCGGGCAAGACTTTTGTCCCCATTAATTTGCGTCCGGAGGTTCTCTCGTGGGCTCATTCCTCCAGAGTAGGTGGACACTTTGGGGCAAAGAGGACATCTGAGTTGTTGGCGAGAATGTATTGGTGGCCACATATGGTTCGTGACGGAGACTACGTTCGGGCATGTGTCTCTTGTGCCAAAAATAAGTCTCTCCGTCAACGGCCAGCTGGGTTGTTATACCCTCTGCCGGTGGCAGACAGGCCCTGGGAGATGGTCGGGATGGACTTTGTGGTGGGTTTGCCCAAGTCACGTGGCTGTACTGTCATTTGGGTTATCACCGACCATTTTTCTAAAATGGTGCATTTGGTGCCGCTTCCCCGGCTACCTTCTGCATGGGCCTTGGCAGCATTGTTTGTTAAACACGTCTTCCGTCTTCACGGTATGCCAGACAAAATTGTCAGTGACCGGGGTCCCCAGTTTGCGTCTCGGTTCTGGAGAGAGCTTTGTCGCCTTCTCAGTATCGAGTTGAATCTCTCTTCGGCATATCATCCCGAGACGAATGGGTTGGTGGAGAGAGCCAACCAGACCTTGGTCACATATCTGCGACATTTTGTCTCTGCTAAACAAGATGACTGGGCATCTTTGCTACCGTGGGCGGAGTTTGCTCTTAACAATGCTGTAGCTGACTCCACTGGACAGACCCCATTCCTCCTTAACTATGGTCAGCATCCACGGGTACCTGTGCCCATGCCCGTGTCTTCCGCCGATTCCAGGGTGGCAGACTGGGCTGTGGAGGCACGGGACATTTGGGATCGCACTCAGGATGCCATTCGGGCTTCCAAGGAGAGAATGAGGTCCTCCGCCGATGTTCATCGGCGCCCCGCTCCGACCTTTGCTCCTGGCGACTTGGTGTGGCTCTCCGCCCGTAACATCAGGCTGCGAGTTGAGTCCACTAAGTTTGCGCCTCGCTACTTGGGTCCCTTCAAGGTTCTCGAACAGGTTAATCCTGTGGTCTACCGCCTGGCTCTTCCTCCACGCTTGGGTATCACCGACACCTTTCATGTGTCCCTCTTGAAACCCGTATACATGTCCCGGTTTTCCGAGTCATCTGCCGGGACATCGGGTTCGTCTACGGACGATTACGAGGTGAACGCTATTTTGGGGTGTAAGGTGGTACGCGGCAAAAAGTTCTATCTGGTGGATTGGAAGGGTTATGGTCCAGAGAACAGGTCATGGGAGCCTGCTGAAAACATTCGGGCCCCACAGCTCATTGCTGCCTTCGAACGTAGCGAGGCCCAAGGAGGGGGGGGGGCCCTAGGAGGGGGGGTAATGTTAGGAGTCGAGTTTCCTCTGCTGCACAGGGGGAATCTCGATCCGTCTCTGCTGCGGTCTCCCATTCTCCCCCAGCCGCAGTGGAGCCTGCTCAGCAGGGACGTCGATCCCAGCGTCTCGCTCAGTCTGACTCTGTGAGAAGAGTTACTGCTGCTTCTCCAGCTTCTGCCTGTAAAGCCTATACGGGTCAGCAGCGAGTGGACTTCTCTGGGACTAAGTCCTTGTCTGCGCACACTGAGGATGCCCAGGGCAAGATCTCCCGTTGGAGATCGAGGGTCATGTGCTCAGACTCTGCAGCGCATTCTATTGGTCCTCTTGGCAGGTCTTGGAAGGGCAAAGTTTCTGTGGCCGCTTCCTGTCCTGCAGCTTTATAAACTGCGCATGACCGCACGGCCATGCGCTAGTGTACAATTTAATACGTGTGTTTGTTGTGAGTGCAAGTCGTTCTTTAAATACCCCTACCCTATTGTATGATTGTTCGCGTATGGAGTATGGCTGCTATCTAGCGCCCGACTTATCACTCAACGTGTCACACACGTGTCAGCGTCTACTGCTGTGACCGCCAGTGCGGTGCCACGCGCCAGTGTGCGCTTCCTGACCCACGTCTGGGTGCTTAGTGGTGCCTGCCAGCACGGCACAGTTCGCACTTCGGTGCCTTAATTATATAATTCCTTTCACACCCAGTAGCGGTGTAGTGCCAGCAAGGGTCTAATCGGACTGCAATCCCTGTTGGGGTTTAGTTCGCTGACCACTTGCTCGCACTCTATGTGTGGTACCGCGGTCCTGTGACGCAACAGGATCGCTTTCTTCACGCTGGGTGAGGTTTAACCCACGCGTGTATACTTTTGAATACCGCCATATTGTCTGTCATTTCCTAGCAGCAGGTTTCACCTGCACGGTGGACCCCGGACTGCGAACGCATCTATATAATCTCTCTTGGTGCGTTCCGCCAGTCCTAACACCCGTAGTATATGGACAATGATGATTCCAGAATTCGCGGCAGACTGTGCCCGTCGCCGATTGGTCGAAGAAACCTTTATGACATCATTGTCGCCATGGCAACCATTATGACATCTACGTCGATACTGTGCCCGTCGCTGAATCAGAAACGTGGGATTTCTACGTCCTTTATGACATCATCGTCGCTGTGCCCATTGCTGATTGGTCGAGGCCTGGCGGCCTCGATCAATCAGAGACGCGGGATTTCCAGGACAGACAGACAGACAGAAAAACCCTCAGACAATTATATACCGGTATATAGATTGATTTTTATATCATCACATTAAATATTATTTATTTAATATTATTTATAATAACTTTACTGTATTTCATTGTGAGAATATACATGAATCTGTTCTTCAGCCGTGTAATTATTGTATTGATTATATAGGTTTCCTCTTTGATTATGTATACTTAATTGATGTTATATTGTATTTTTTACCAATCAGTCTTGGTGTGCCCTAGCCCCCTCACATACTTTTTGCATTTTTATTCATTTTTATTTTTAATAAATTAATATTGATATATATTGATTTTTATAATAAAAAAGTGTTATTTGTTGTGCTATGTCCTTTTTTTAAAAAATGAAATAAATTTGATTAATATTCAACGATTGGTTTGTCAGTAAATATTTTTTGGGGTATATTTCTTATGATTAATATTTACTAAATTGGTTATATTTTGAATATTATTTGGTATTTCTTTTCTATATAGGATTTCTTTGTTTCAATATGAGGCCTGTATTTTTCACAATTTTAAAAGCAAGAAAATACTTTAGCCACCAAGGGTAGCAGTCTAGCAGACCAAAAAATGGAATGTATGGCTGAAAAGCCAAAATTTGAAGCCGACAGATAGACCAGACGTGTGAGTGAGATAACAGACTGTTTCAATATGTGGCCTGTATTTTTCCCAATTTTAAAAACTACAAAATACTTTATCCACCAAGGGTAGCAGTCTAGCAGACCAAAAAATGGAATGTATGGCTGAAAAGCCAAGACTTGAAGCCCACAGATAGGCCAGACGTGTGACTGAGATAACAGACTGTTTCAATATGTGGGATGTATTTATTTTTTTAAATAAAAAAAAAACAAAGTACTGTATACACCAAGGGTAGCAGACCACAAGCTGGAATGTATGCCTGAAAAGCCAAGATTTGCAGACCACAGATAGACCAGACGTGTGACTGAGATAACAGACTGTTTCAATATGTCACCTGTATTTTTCACAATTTTAAAAATAACAAAATACTGTATCCACCAAGGGTAGCATTCTAGCAGACCCAAAAATGGAATGTATGGCTGAAAAGCCAAGATTTGAAGACCACAGTTAGACCAGACATGTGACTGAGATAACAGACTGTTTCAATATGTGGCCTGTATTTTTCACAATTTTAAAAACAACAAAATGCTGTATCCACCAAGGGTAGCAGTCTAGCACACCAAAAAATGCAATGTATGCTTGCAAAGCAAGGATTTGGACACCACAGATACACCGTGCATCTGAAGGAGATAACACAGTGATCAAAATGTGTCCTCTATATTTTTGGACCACCAAAATTGTGTCAATAAGTAGGCTGTGACACTAAAATAAAACATTTGGAGTTCTAAAATTGTACAATGTTTAGTGCAATGATATGCAATGCATGTGGCATACAAATCACAGTGCTAAATAAAAGAACTGTAGCTAAATATTTTTTTGCCAGCTAAAGATTTTTGGGGCACCAAAATGATGTCCAAAAAAGTAAGACACTCCCAAATAAAACTATAGTACATAAAAAAGACCACAATTTTATGCGCTCTCACATCTGATGCCTGGGACCAAAACAAGAGATTTAAATTGTTAGATTTTAACCCCCTAAGCCCCGAGGGTGGTTTGCACGTTAATGACCGGGCCAATTTTTACAATTCTGACCACTGTCCGTTTATGATGTTATCACTCTGGAACGCTTCAATGGATCCCAGTGATTCTGACATTGTTTTCTCAAGACATATTGTAATTCATGATAGTGGTAAAATTTATTTGATATTACCTTCGTTTATTTGTGAAAAAAATTGAAATTTGGCGAAAAGGTTGAAAATTTTGCAATTTTCCAACTTTGAATTTTTTGCCCTTAACCCCTTCCCGACCTTTGACGCACCGTATGCGTCATGAAAACCTGTGCCATTCCGACCTGTGACGCAGCATATGCGTCATGGCCGGATTGGGCTCCTGCAGGCTGGGTGAAAGGGTTAACTGTAATTTCACCCGGCCTGCAGGGACAGGAGGAGTTGTACTTTAGCCCAGGGGGGTGGCTTCACTTCCCCGTGGCTATGATCGCTCTGATTGGCTGTTGAAAGTGAAACTGCCAATCAGAGCGATTTGTAATATTTCACCTAAAAAACTGGTGAAATATTACAATCCAGCCATGGCCGATGCTGCAATATCATCGGCCATGGCTGGAAACACTGATGTGCCCCCACCCCACCCCACCGATCGCCCCCCCAGCCCTCCGATCTGTGGTCCGCTCCCCTCCGTCCTGTGCTCTGCTCCCCGGTCCTCCTGTCCGCTCCCCCCGTGCCCCAATCCCACCTCCCTGCACTCCGATCCACCCCCCCGCACTGCGATCCACCCCCTCGCACTGCGATCCACCCCCCCATGCTCCGATCCCCCCCCGTGCTCCCCCCCACCCAATCATACTTACGGAGCCTCCCGGGGTCCGTCCGTCTTCTTTCCTGGGCGCCGCCATCTTCCAAAATGGCAGGCGCATGCGCAGTTTCAAGTACATTTTGATCACTGTGATAAAACCTCACAGTGATCAAAATAAAAAAAATACTAAATGACCCCCCCCCTTTGTCACCCCCATAGGTAGGGACAATAATAAAATAAAGAAATTTTTTTTTTCTTCCACTAAGGTTGGGATTAGAACTAGGGTTAGGGTTAGGGTTTCGGTATGTGCACACGTATTCTGGTCCTCTGCGGATTTTTCCGCAGCGAATTTGATAAATCCGCAGTGCTAAACCGCTGCAGATTTACCGCGGTTTTTCTGCGCATTTCACTGCGGTTTTACAACTGCGGTTTACTATTGGAGCAGTTGTAAAACCGCTGCGGAATCCGCAGAAAGAAGTAACATGCTGCGGAATGTAAACCCCTGGGTTTCCGTGCAGTTTTTCCGCAGCATGTGTACAGCGATTTTTGTTTCCCATAGGTTTAAATTAAACTGTAAACTCATGGGAAACTGCTGCGGATCCGCAGCGTTTTCCGCAGCGTGTGCACATACCTTTAGAATTAGGCTATGTGCACACGGTGCGGATTTTTCTGCGGATCGGCAGCGGATTGGCCGCTGCGGATTCGCAGCAGAGTTCCATCAGGTTTACAGTACCAAGTAAACCTATGGAAAACCAAATTCGCTGTGCCCATGGTGCGGAAAATACCGCGCGGAAACGCTGCGTTGTATTTTCCGCAGCATGTCAATTCTTTGTGCGGATTCCGCAGCGTTTTACACCTTTTCCTCAATAGGAATCCGCAGGTGAAATCCGCACAAAAAACACTGGAAATCCACGGTAAATCCGCAGGTAAAACGCAGTGCCTTTTACCCACGGATTTTTCAAAAATGGTGCGGAAAAATCTCACACGAATCCGCAACGTTGGCACATAGCCTTAGGGTTAGGGTTGGAATTAGGGTTGTGGTTAGGGTTGTGATTAGGGTTATGGCTACAGTTGGGATTAGGGTTAGGGGTGTGTTGGGGTTAGTGTTGGAGGTAGAATTGAGGGGTTTCCACTGTTTAGGCACATTAGGGGTCTCCAAACGCAACATGGCGCCACCATTGATTCCAGCCAATCTTGTATTCAAAAAGTCAGATGGTGCTCCCTCACTTCCGAGCCCCGACGGGTGCCCAAACAGTGGTTTACCTCCACATATGGGGTACCAGCATACTCAGGATAAACTGTGCAACAATTATTGGGGTCCAATTTCTCCTGTTACCCTTGTGAAAATAAAAAAATGCTTGCTAAAACATCATTTTTGAGGAAAGAAAAATGATTTTTTATTTTCACGGCTCTGCGTTGTAAACGTCTGTGAAGCACTTGGGGGTTCAAAGTGCTCACCACATATCTAGATAAGTTCCTTGGGGAGTCTAGTTTCCAAAATGGGGTCACTTGTGGGGGGTTTCTACTGTTTAGGCACACCAGGGGCTCTGCAAACGCAACATGACGCCCGCAGACCATTCCATCAAAGTCTGCATTTCAAAAGTCACTACTTCCCTTCTGAGCCCCGACGTGTGCCCAAACAGTGGTTTACCCCCACACATGGGGTATCAGCGTACTCAGGAGAAACTGGACAACAACTTTTGGGGTCAAATTTCTCCTGTTACCCTTGGGAAAAATAAAAAATTCTGGGCTAAAAAATGATTTTTGAGGAAAGAAAACATATTTATTATTTTCACTGCTCTGCGTTATAAACTTCTGTGAAGCACTTGGGGGTTCAAAGTGCTCACCACACATCTAGATAAGTTTCTTTGGGGGTCTAGTTTCCAAAATGGGGTCACTTGTGGGGGGTTTCTACTGTTTAGCCACATCAGGGACTCTGTAAACGCAACGTGACGCCCGCAGAGCATTCCATCAAAGTCTGCATTTCAAAACATCACTACTTCCCTTCCAAACCCCGACGTGTGCCCAAACAGTGGTTCACCCCCACATATGGGGTATCAGCGTACTCAGAAGAAACTGTACAACAACTTTTGGGGTCAAATTTCTCCTTTAACTGTTGGGAAAATAAAAAATTGCGGGCTAAAAAATCATTTTTGAGAAAAGAAATTTTTTTATTTATCTTCATGGTTCTGCGTTATAAACTTCTGTGAAGCACTTGGGGGTTCAAAGTGCTCACCACACATCTAGATTAGTTCCTTTGGGGGTCTAGTTTCCAAAATGGGGTCATTTGTGGGGGATCTGCAAAGTTTAGGCACACAGGGGCTCTCCAAACGCGACATGGTGTCCGCTAATGATTAGAGCTAATTTTCCATTTAAAAAGCCAAATGGCGTGCCTTCCCTTCCGAGCCCTGCCGTGCGCCAAAACAGTGGAAAAACAACAAATTTTAGGATCCATTTTATCCTGTTGCCCATGTAAAAATGAAAAAATTGAGGCGAAAAGAATTTTTTTGTGAAAAAAAAGTACTTTTTCATTTTTACGGATCAATTTGTGAAGCACCTAAGGGTTTAAAGTGCTCACTAGGCATCTAGATAAGTTCCTTGGGGGGTCCAGTTTCCAAAATGGGGTCACTTGTGGGGGAGCTCCAATGTTTATGCACACAGGGGCTCTCCAAACGTGACATGGTGTCCGCTAACGATGGAGATAATTTTTCATTCAAAAAGTTAAATGGCGCTCCTTCCCTTCCGAACCTTACCATGTGCCCAAACAGTGGTTTACCCCCACATGTGAGGTATCGGTGTACTCAGGAGAAATTGCCCAACAAATTTTAGGATCCATTTTATCCTGTTGCCCATGTGAAAATGAAAAAATTGAGGCTAAAAGAATTTTTTTGTGAAAAAAAAGTACTTTTTCATTTTTACGGATAAATTTGTGAAGCACCTGAGAGTTTAAAGTGCTCACTATGCATCTAGATAAGTTCCTTGGGGCATCTAGTTTCCAAAATGGGGTCACTTGTGGGGGAGCTCCAATTTTTAGGCACACGGGAGCTCTCCAAACACGACATGGTGTCCGCTAAAGAGTGCAGCCAATTTTTCATTCAAAAACTCAAATGGCGCTCCTTCCCTTCCAAGCCCTGCCGTGCGCCCAAACAGTGATTTACCCCCACATATGAGGTATCAGCGTACTCAGGACAAATAGGCAAACAACTTTCGTCATTCAGTTTCTCCTTTTACCATTGGGAAAATAAAAAAATTGTTCCTAAAAGATCATTTTTGTGACTAAAAAGTTAAATGTTCATTTTTTCCTTCCATGTTGCTTCTGCTGCTGTGAAGCACCTGAAGGGTTAATAAACTTCTTGAATGTGGTTTTGTGCACCTTGAGGGGTGCAGTTTTTAGAATGTTGTCACTTTTGGGTATTTTCAGCCATATAGACCCCTCAAACTGACTTCAAATATGAGGTGGTCCCTAAAAAAAATGGTTTTGTAAATTTTGTTGTAAAAATGAGAAATCGCTGGTCAAATTTTAACCCTTATAACTTCCTAGCAAAAAAAAATTTTGTTTCAAAAATTGTGCTTATGTAAAGTAGACATGTGGGAAATGTTATTTATTAACTATTTTGTGTCACATAACTCTCTGGTTTAACAGAATAAAAATTAAAATTTGAAAATTGTGAAATTTTAAAAATTTTCACCAAATTTCCATTTTTATCACAAATAAACGCAGAATTTATTGACCTAAATTTACCACTAACATGAAGCCCAATATGTCACGAAAAAGCAATCTCAGAACCGCTAGGATCCGTTGAAGCGTTCCTGAGTTATTACCTCATAAAGGGACACTGGTCAGAATTGCAAAAAACGGCCAGGTTATTAAGGTCAAAATAGGCTGGGTCATGAAGGGGTTAAATCAGAGATATGTCACACAAAATACTTAATAAGTAAAATTTCCCACATGTCTACTTTACATCAGCACAATTTTGGAAACAAATTTTTTTTTTGTTAGGGAGTTACAAGCGTTAAAAGTTGACCAGCAATTTATCATTTTTACAACAACATTTTTTTTAGGGACCACATCATATTTGAAGTCATTTTGAGGGGTCTGTATGAGAAAATAACCAAGTGTGACACCATTATAAAAACTGCACCTCTCAAGGTGCTCAAAACCACACTCAAGAAGTTTATTGCCTTCTGGTGCTTCACAGGAATTTTTTGAATGTTTAACACTAGAAGTCCCAGAAATTTCGAGCTCTAAAGGTTCCAAAGGTAGAAATGTTAAATGACCCCTCTCTCGGACTTCTAGTGTTAAAAAAAATGAACATTTAATTTTGCTTTACAAAAAATTTACTTCTTCTCCAATTTGTTTTATTTTAACAAGGGTAACAGGAGAAATTGGACCCCAAAGGTGTTAGGAGTCGAGTTCCCACCGCTGCACAGGGGGAATCTCGAACCATGTCTGCTGCGGTCTCTCATTCTGCATCAGCCACAGTGGAGCCTGCTCAGTGGAGACGTCAGTCCCAGCATCTTGTTCAGTCTCACTCTGTGCAAAGGATTACTGCTGCTTTTCCAGCTTCTGCCATTGAAGCCTGTGCTGGGCAGCGGCGAGCAGACGCTTTTGGGACTAAGTCCTGCTTTTCCCCTTCTGAGCATGCCCAGGGCAAGATCTCCCTTTGGAGATCGAGGGTCACATGCTCAGATACTGCAGCAGATCCCATTAGTCCTCCAGGAAGGTCCTGAAGGTGCCCAACTTCTGTGGCAGCCTCCCATTGGTCCTTTTGGGAAGGTCCTGTACATGCTGCAGCTATAAAAAGTTTGCATGGCCGCACGGCCATGCGCTAGTATACACTTGTAAACGTGTGTGTGTTGATGTGTGAAAGTCGTTCATTAATTATCCCCTCCCTTGTGTATGACTACTCACGTAAGGTGGATGATTGCTATCTAGCGCCCGACTTAGCCATCAGCACGTGACACACAATACAGTGTCAGATTGCTGTGACCGCCAGTGCGGCGCCGCGTGCTTTCACAGCGCTTTCCCTACCCAAGCCTGGGTGGTTAGTGGTGTCCGCCAGAAATTATTAGTTTTTTTACGTGTGGTACTGCAGCCCTGTGACGCAACAGGGTTCGCTTCTTTCACACAGGGTGAAGCTAACCCGTGTGTATCCTCATTGTACCGCCATATAGTCCGTCATTAGCAGCAGGTTCAATCTCTGCATGGTGGACCCCGGGCTGCGAACGCACCTTATTCCTTTTCTCTAATTATTTGGTGCGTTTCGCTAGCCCTAACATTATACTAGCGCCAGGATCTGGCTAAGTAATGACGGATGAACAGCGATAGTGCAGCGCCCCAGAGTCCTGGTCGTTGCAGTAATATCGTTCTTCCACCAGGGGGGAACAATGTTACGTCTGATGGCACCAAAGGAATTCACCCTGCCAGGTATCACAGCCACACACACACTTCACACGCCGGCCACCAGGGGGAGCCAAAGGTTCTATCTATTAGGCCACTCCTCACATTTGGGTAAAACTGGAGGTTGGTTTGGAAATTAGGAGTAAGAGAAAGGAGTAAGGAGAGGAGAGGAGAGCAGAGCTCCTGGCTGGGGACTGACGAGGAAAGGTCCCCAGGTCGAGCTGGCTGGGGTGATCCCTGCTCAGATCCAGACTGTAGTCTGAGGAGGAAGGAAAGAAGGACACGGAGCTGCGCCTGCAACCCATGCGGCAGCCTCCTAAGAAAGGACACGAAAGAAAGTGCGTCGTAGTGAGTGAGCACAGAAGTCATAGCAACAGGAGTGAAGCAACAGCGGGAGACCAGCTAGAAGCAGGCTGCCTCCCTCTGAGTTCAGATCTAGTGGCCGGAACACCGAGGGAGTAATAGACTCTACGCTTTACTTCAGAGACCAGCAGGGCAGTCGATTCCAAGTTGGCTGTCCGACCTAAACACCTAAGCAGACAAGGTGGCAACGCGGAGGAGGGGCATCTCTAGGGTCCCTATAAAATAGCCTCAGGCCACCACCGTCATATGGGTAATGTCCTATCCATCTGGGGGACAGTGAGAGAGAAGTAACAAGAGTGAGGACCTTATGGTAGCTAATGCAAGTAGGGACCTACTACGTTACTGTGCGCAAGGGGAAGGCTACTGATTTCCACCTGGATAAGGGGACTCTGGAATTGCCATCAGACCGGCCGGACCCTGCTTGTTATGACCTGGTGGTTAGGAGCACCCGGAATGACCTGATAGTTAAACCTCATACAGGATGAGCTCTGGTATGTGGGAGCTCTGCTGACCGCAAGCCCTAATCCTATCACACACACTAGAAATAGCCGTGGAGCGCTCCTGACCAGACCTAGGCGCCTCGTCACAGCCTAAGAACTATCTAGCCCTAGAGATAGAAAATAAAGCCTACCTTGCCTCAGAGAAATTCCCCAAAGGTAAAGGAAGCCCCCCACATAAATTGACCGTGAGTAAAGATGAAAGTCACAAACGCAGAAATGAAACAGGTTTCAGCAAAGGGAGGCCAGACTTACTAAATAGACAGAGGATAGGAAAGGTAACTTTGCGATCAGCACAAAAACCTAGAAAAGACCACGCAGAGTGAGCAAAAAAGACCTCCGCACCGACTCACAGTGCGGAGGAGCCACTCTGCATCCCAGAGCTTCCAGCTAGCAAGACAAAATCATGAAAACCAGCTGGACAAGAAAACAGTGAACAAATAATGACTATCAGGAACTTAGCTTCTGCAGGAGAAGGCAGGTCACCAGAGAGATCCAGGAGCGAACTGAACCAATGCAAAAACATTGACAGCTGGCATGGAGTAACGATCTGAGAGGAGTTATATAGAGCAGTCAACCAAAGGATAAACCACGTCACCTGTGTAAGGAACCTCAGAAGCAGCAGCTTCACTCACAGCCACCAGAGGGAGCCCATAGACAGAACTCGCCGAAGTACCATTCACGACCACAGGAGGAAGTTCGACAACAGAATTCACAACACCTGCTACCCTGTCATCCGGCACTCTGGACTGTGGATGCTGAAGCCTTCAGTAAAGGTAAAGAGACTGCACCCATTGTGTCCTCGTTATTTGCCGCACCTTGCATCATCCACCATCACCATCTACACTTCTGGGAAGCCCTGGGGATATACTTCACCTGTGGGAAGGTACACATCTAGCTGCCATTCCATCACCCCAGCGGACCCCTAAGCAGCGTCGGTCACCCTGACCGAATACCACAGGTGGCGTCATGAACACTACCATTATCTACAAACTCTACCCTTTTATTGGGCGCCCCTCATAGGGCCAAGGTCCGGGGCGGGCCACCGTGACATCCCTGCCGAGGGAACTGAAGGACCCGGTACCGAGTACCCCATTGCCCTTACGTGGGGCTGATCCAATTGCAGGGGTACATCCAGCTGCTGGAGGGCAGGTTGGTGGCTCTCGAGAGTGCAATCTCAGCGGTGGATGTTACCGCAATAGCTGTTCAGGCTGCTAGCGTGGCTGCAGCAGCTATACCCACTGCCATCTCTGTTCCGACCTTATCTCATCTCCCACTGCCAGAGAAATACTCTGGTGACAGTAAATCCTGTAGGGGTTTCGTGAGCCAGTGTGGTTTGCACCTTAAGCTCCTGGCTGCACGTTTTCCCACAGAGCGGGCAAAGGTGGGATTCATAATTTCTCTGTTGTCGGACAGGGCATTGAAGTGGGCTACGCCGCTGTGGAAGCGGGATGATCATGTGGTGCAGAGTGCTCCTCGGTTTTTGAGCACTCTGAAACAGGTCTTTTTAGGACCCCAAGTCACCCATGATACGGTGCTCCAACTGCTGGCATTGACTCAGGGTTCGTCCATGGTCAGCCATTTTGCCGTCCACCTCCAGACATTAGCGTCTGAGCTGGAATGGTCGGATAAGGCTCTTATAAGGCCCGATATTTTGGAGAGGGCTGCCTGAGCATGTCAAGGACGCTTTGGCCACTAGGGAGATTCTCACCACACTGGAGGAGCTCATAGCTATATCAACCCGCATCAACCTTCGTTTTCACGAGGGAAGGTTGGAGCGAGCCCAGTGTAGGCAGAGGTTTCGGCTGGCTCCCACCTTCGCCAAACCTCAGGAATCTTCGGTCCAGGTGTCCAAGTCACATGAGGCCATGGAGGCGTTGCGTGCAGGATCTAAGTCCCGGTCCGCTCGTGCCCCTATGGTCTGTGATGTTTGCCGGCAGTCAGGACATCTTGCCTCCAAGTGTTCTCAGCAGTCGGGGGAACATCAGCGTCTAGTGGTAGTTGGAGGAGGTTCACTAGACATGGAGACATTTTCCTATAAATTGTCCTTCGAGGGGACAATAACCATAGGCCCATCCACTCTTATGGTAGAGCTTTGCCTGGACTCCAGGGCGGAAGGCAATTTCATGTCATCTGCTTTTGCCCAACGTCACGCAATACCCCTGGTGATGCTCGCCAAACCTGTGACCGTACGAGTGGTAAGTGGGTCGACACTACCCTCACAGATTACACATCAGACTATTCCATTCACTCTTTCTATATCTCCATCACATCAGGAGATTATCTCCCTATTAGTCATTCCTGAGGGAAATGATGAGGTCCTGTTGGGGATACTGTTATGATGCGGTGGTTTAGGAGCAACATGGAACAGCTCTGAAGGAAGTGGTAACTGTACTGACCGCAGTCCCTAAACTCAACACAACACTAGAAGTAGCCGTGGGATGCTCCTAACTTTCCCTAGGCACCTCGTCACAGCCTAAGAGCCCCCCACAAATAATGACTGTGAGTGGAGAGGGAAAAGACATACACAGAATGAAACCAGGATGAGCACAGGAGGCCAGTCTAGCTTGATAGATAGGACAGGATGGAATACTGTGCGGTCAGTATAAAACACTACAAAAATCCACGCAGAGTTTACAAAAAATCTCCACACCTGACTAAAGGTGTGGAGGGTAAATCTGCTTCCCAGAGCTTCCAGCAAGACAGAATTAATTCATACTGATAAGCTGGACAAACATAGAAAGCACAGAACGGATAAGTCCACAATCTGTGGACAGAAAAGAGCAAGCAAGAACTTAGCTTTGCTGAACTGGTCAGGATAACAGGGAAATCCAAAGAGATGTGAATCCAACCAGGAACCATTTACAAGTGGCACTGGCTGAAGGAAAGAGCCAGGCATAAATAGCCGAGCAGAAAAGACGATCAGTGGAAGCAGCTGCTGACAGCTAACTCCAAGGAGCAGACATACCACTTGAAACCACAAGAGGGAGCCCAAGAGCAGAACTCACAAAAGTGCCACTTACAACCACCGGAGGGAGCCCAAAAGCGGAATTCACAACAGTACCCCCCCCCCCTTGAGGAGGGGTCACCGAACCCTCACCAGAGCCCCCAGGCCGATCAGGACGAGCCAAGTGAAAAGCACAAACCAAATCGGTGGCATGGACATCGGAGGCAACAACCCAAGAATTAAATTATCCTCCTGGCCATAACCCTTCCACTTGACAAGATACTGAAGCCTCCGCCTCGAAAAACGAGAATCCAATATCTTCTCAACCTCATATTCCAACTCTTCCTCAACCAACACCGGGGCAGGAGGGTCAACTGAGGGAACAACGGGCACCACATATCTCCGCAACAAAGATCTATGGAAAACATTATGAATGGCAAAAGAGGCTGGAAGAGCCAAACGAAAAGACACCGGATTAATAATTTCAGAAATTTTATAAGGACCAATAAACCGAGGCTTAAACCTAGGGGACGAAACCTTCATAGGAACATGACGAGAAGACAACCAAACCAAATCTCCCACACGAAGCCGGGGACCAACAGACCGACGGCGGTTAGCAAAACGTTGAGCCCTTTCCTGAGACAACGTCAAATTGTCCACCAGATGAGTCCAAATCTGCTGCAGCCTGTCCACCACAGAATCAACACCAGGACAATCAGAAGGCTCAACCTGCCCAGAAGAAAAGCGAGGATGAAAACCAAAATTACAAAAGAAAGGTGAAACCAAAGTAGCCGAACTAGCCCGATTATTAAGGGCAAACTCAGCCAACGGCAAGAAAGACACCCAATCATCCTGATCAGCAGACACAAAGCATCTCAAATAGGTCTCCAAGGTCTGATTAGTTCGCTCAGTTTGGCCATAAGTCTGAGGATGAAACGCCGAAGAAAAAGACAAATCAATGCCCATCCTAGCACAAAAGGCCCGCCAAAATCTAGAGACAAACTGAGAACCTCTGTCAGACACAATATTCTCCGGAATGCCATGCAAACGAACCACATGCTGAAAAAACAATGGAACCAGATCTGAGGAGGAAAGCAACTTAGGCAAAGGTACCAGATGGACCATTTTAGAGAACCGGTCACAAACAACCTAGATAACAGACATCTTCTGGGAAACAGGAAGATCCGAAATAAAATCCATGGAAATATGCGACCAGGGCCTCTCAGGGACTGGCAAAGGCAAAAGCAACCCACTAGCGTGGGAACAGCAAGGCTTGGCTCGGGCACAAGTCCCACAGGACTGCACAAAAGCACGGACATCGCGCGACAAGGAAGGCCACCAAAAGGACCTAGCAACCAAATATCTGGTACCAAAAATCCCAAGATGACCAGCCAACACTGAACAATGAACCTTAGAAATTACCTTACTTGTCCATCTATCAGGAACAAACAGCTTCCCCACAGGACAGCGGTCAGGCCTATCAGCCTGAAATTCCTGAAGCACCCGCCGCAAATCAGGGGAGATGGCAGAAAGAATCACCCCTTCCTTAAGAATGCCAACCGGCTCAAGGACTCCAGGAGAATCAGGCGAAAAACTCCTAGAGAGGGCATCAGCCTTAACATTCTTAGATCCCTTAAGATACGAGACCACAAAATCAAAACGGGAGAAAAACAGGGACCATCGAGCCTGTCTAGGATTCAGCCGCTTGGCCGACTCGAGGTAAATCAGATTCTTATGATCAGTCAAGACCACAACGCGGTGCTTAGCTCCCTCAAGCCAATGTCGCCACTCCTCAAACGCCCACTTCATAGCCAACAACTCCCGATTGCCGACATCATAATTGCGTTCCGCAGGCGAAAACTTTCTGGGAAAAAAGGCACACGGTTTCATCAAAGAACCATCAGACTCCCTCTGAGACAAAACGGCCCCTGCCCCAATCTCAGAAGCGTCGACCTCAACCTGAAAAGGAAGAGAAACATCTGGCTGACGCAACACAGGGGCAGAAGTAAATCGGCGTTTAAGCTCCTGAAAGGCCTCAACAGCCGCAGAGGACCAATTCGTCACATCAGCGCTTTTCTTCGTCAAATCAGTAAGGGGCTTAACCACACTGGAAAAGTTGGCAATGAAACGGCGATAGAAATTAGCAAAGCCCAAAAATTTTTGAAGACCCTTCACAGATGTGGGTTGAATCCAGTCATGAATAGCTTGGACCTTAACAGGATCCATTTCTATAGACGAGGGAGAAAAAATAAAACCCAAAAAAGAGACCTTCTGAACTCCAAATAGGCACTTAGACCCCTTCACAAACAAAGCATTATCACGAAGGATCTGGAACACCATCCTGACCTGCTTCACATGAGACTCCCAATCATCGGAAAAAATCAAAATATCATCCAAATATACGACCATGAATTTATCAAGATAATTGCGGAAAATATCATGCATGAAAGACTGGAACACAGATGGAGCATTAGAGAGCCCAAATGGCATCACAAGGTATTCAAAATGGCCTTCGGGCGCATTAAATGCAGTTTTCCATTCGTCACCCTGTTTAAGACGAACAAGATTATATGCCCCTCGGAGGTCAATCTTAGTAAACCAACCATCCCCCTTAATCTGAGCAAACAAATCAGTAAGCAAAGGCAAGGGGTATTGGAATTTGACCGTGATCTTATTAAGAAGACGATAATCAATACAGGGTCTCAAGGAGCCATCCTTCTTAGCAACAAAAAAGAAACCCGCTCCCAATGGTGACGAAAAGGGCCGAATATGCCCCTTCTCCCAAGACCCCTTAACATAACTCCGCATGGCGGCATGCTCTGGCACAGACAGATTGAAAAGTCGGCCCTTAGGGAACTTTCAACCAGGAATCAAGTTAATAGCACAATCACAGTCCCTGTGCAGTGGAAGGGAACTGGACTTGGGCTCTTCAAATACATCCTGGAAATCCGACAAAAACTCAGGGACCTCAGAAGAGGGGGAAGAGGAAATTGACATCAAAGGAACGTCACTATGTACCCCTTGACAACCCCAACTAGTCACAGACATAGTTTTCCAATCCAGCACCGGATTATGTTCCTGTAACCATGGAAAACCCAGTACAACAACATCATGCAGGTTATGCAACACCAGAAAACGGCAATCTTCCTGATGTGCTGGAGTCATGTACATAGTCATCTGCGTCCAGTACTGAGGTTTATCCTTGGCCAAGGGTGTAGCATCAATACCCCTCAAAGGAATAGGGCTCTGCAAAGGCTGCAAGGAAACACCACAGCACCTGGCGAATTCTAAGTCCATTAAGTTCAGGGCAGCGCCTGAATCCACAAATGCCATGACAGAAAAGGACGACAATGAGCAAATCAGGGTCACAGATAAGAGAAATTTAGGCTGTAAAGTACTAATGGTAACAGACCTAGCGACTCTCTTAGTACGCTTAGGACAATCAGAGATAACATGAGTAGAATCACCACAGTAAAAACACAGCCTATTCTGACGTCTGAATTCCTGCCGTTCTGTTCTAGTCAAAATCCTATCACATTGCATAGGTTCAGGACTCTGCTCCGAGGACATTGCCATATGGTGCACAGCTTTGCGCTCGCGCAGACGCCAATGAATCTGAATGGCTAGAGACATAGATTCGCTCAAACCGGCAGGCGTAGGAAAGCCCACCATAACATCTTTAAGGGCTTCAGAAAGACCTTTTCTGAAAATAGCAGCCAGAGCCTCCTCATTCCATTTAGTGAGCACAGACCATTTTCTAAATTTCTGGCAGTATAATTCTGCCGCTTCCTGACCTTGACACAAGGCCAACAGGGTTTTTTCTGCATGATCCACAGAATTAGGTTCATCATACAATAATCCGAGCGCTTGAAAAAATGCGTCTACATTCAATAAAGCCGGATCCCCTGTTTCAAGAGAAAAAGCCCAGTCTTGAGGGTCACCATGCAGCAAGGATATGATGTTTTTTACTTGCTGAATGGGATCACCAGAAGAACGGGGTTTCAAAGCAAAAAACAATTTGCAGTTATTTTTAAAGTTCAAAAACTTGGATCTGTCCCCAAAAAACAAATCAGGAGTAGGAATTCTAGGCTCTAAAGCCGGAGTCTGGACAACATAGTCCTGGATACTCTGTACTCTTGCAGCAAGTTGATCCACACGAGAAAACAAACCCTGAACATCCATGCCAGAGCATATATCCTGAACCACCCAGATATCAAGAGGAAAAAAGATACAAACCAGAGCACAGAAAAAAAAATGGTTCAGAACTTTCTTTTCCTTCTTTTGAGATGCATTTAATTCATTTTCGGCCACTTGTACTGTTATGATGCGGTGGTTTAGGAGCAACATGGAACAGCTCTGAAGGAAGTGGTAACTGTACTGACCGCAGTCCCTAAGCTCAACACAACACTAGAAGTAGCCGTGGGATGCTCCTAACTCTCCCTAGGCACCTCGTCACTGCCTAAGAGCTAACTACCCCTAAAGATAGAAGCAGGAAAACTATCTTGCCTCAGAGAAAATCCCCAAAGGATAGATTAGCCCCCCACAAATAATGACTGTGAGTGGAGAGGGAAAAGACATACACAGAATGAAACCAGGATGAGCACAGGAGGCCAGTCTAGCTTGATAGATAGGACAGGATGGAATACTGTGCGGTCAGTATAAAACACTACAAAAATCCACGCAGAGTTTACAAAAAATCTCCACACCTGACTAAAGGTGTGGAGGGTAAATCTGCTTCCCAGAGCTTCCAGCAAGACAGAATTAATTCATACTGATAAGCTGGACAAACATAGAAAGCACAGAACGGATAAGTCCACAATCTGTGGACAGAAAAGAGCAAGCAAGAACTTAGCTTTGCTGAACTGGTCAGGATAACAGGGAAATCCAAAGAGATGTGAATCCAACCAGGAACCATTTACAAGTGGCACTGGCTGAAGGAAAGAGCCAGGCATAAATAGCCGAGCAGAAAAGTCGATCAGTGGAAGCAGCTGCTGACAGCTAACTCCAAGGAGCAGACATACCACTTGAAACCACAAGAGGGAGCCCAAGAGCAGAACTCACAAAAGTGCCACTTACAACCACCGGAGGGAGCCCAAGAGCGGAATTCACAACAGGATACCATGGCTTCGCTATCATTCTCCTCATATAGAGTGGACCTCAGGGAAAATTTTGGGATGGAGTAAATCATGTGAGGGTAGATGTCAGAGGGAGTGCGTTCAGGTTACTTCTACAGAGGTACCCGCAGATCTTTCCTCTCTCTCCAAGCACTATTGGTCCTATGCGGACGTGTTCTCCAAAAGGGCTGTGGAGATCCTTCCTCCTCACCGCCCCTATGACTGTCCTATTGACCTCTTGCCTGGTGCAGAGCCTCCCCGGGGTCGAGTCTATCCGTTTTCTCTCCCGGAGACGGAGGCAATGTCCCAGTACATTCAAGAGAATCTGGCAAGAGGATTCATTAGGAAGTCAGTGTCACCTGCAGGGGCTGGGTTCTTCTTCGTACAGAAGAAGAGTGGAGAACTGCGTCCATGCATAGACTACAGGGGTCTTAACGCCATCACCGTTAAGAATAAATACCCACTACTCGTGATATCTGAGCTTTTTGAAAGGCTATGGGGAGCAAGGGTATTTACTAAGTTAGATCTGCGGGATGCTTACAACCTGATTCGCATTCGTGAGGGGGACGAATGGAAGACCCCCTCACTTGTGGGGGGTTTCTACTGTTTAGGTACATCAGCGGCTCTGCAAATACAACGTGATGCCTGCAGACCAATCCATCTAAGTCTGCATTCCAAATGGCGCTCCTTCCCTTCCGAGCTCTGCCATGCGCTTTAACGGTGGTTCCCCCCCCCCCCCACATATCAGTGTACTCAGGACAACATCTGGGGTCCAATTTCTCTTGTTACCCTTGGGAAAATAAACATTTGGGGGCTAAAAAAACATTTTTGTAGGAAAAAAAAGATTTTTTATTTTCATGGCTCTGCGTTATAAACTGTAGTGAAATACTTGGGGGTTCAAAGTTCTCACAACACATCTAGATAAGTTCCTTGGGGGTCTAGTTTCCAATATGGGATCACTTGTGGGGGGTTTCTACTGTTTAGGTACATCATGGGCTATGCAAATGCAACGTGATGCCTGCAGACCAATCCATCTAAGTCTGCATTCCAAATGGCCCTCCTTCCCTTCTGAGCTCTGCCATGCGCCCAAACGGTGGTTCCCCCCACATATGGGGTATCAGCGTACTCAGGACAAATTGGACAACATCTGTGGTCCAATTTCTCTTGTTACCCTTGGGAAAATAAAAATTTGGGGGCTAAAAAACATTTTTTTTTTTTAAATATTTTTTATTTTACCGACTCTGCGTTGTTAACTGTAGTGAAACACTTGGGGGTTCAAAATTCTCACAACACATCTAGATAAGTTCCTTGGGGGGTCTAGTTTCCAATATGGGGTCACTTGTGGGGGTGTTCTACTGTTTAGGTACATTAAAGGCTCTGCAAAGGCAATGGGATAACTGCAGAACATTCCACCTAAGTCTGCATTCCAAATGGTGCTCCTTCCTTTCCGAGCTCTGCCATGCGCCGAAACGGTGGTTACCCCCCACATATGGGATATCAGCGTACTCAGGACAAATTGCACAACAACTTTTGGGGTCCAATTTCTCCTCTTACCCTTGGGAAAATACAAAACAGAGGGCTGAAAAATAATTTTTGTGGAAAAAATTTTTTTTTTATTTTCACGGCTCTGCATCATAAACTGTAGTGAAACACTTGGGGGTTCAAAGCTTTCACAACACATCTAGATAAGATCCTCAGGGGGTCTACTTTCAAATATGGTGTCACTTTTGGGGGGTTTCAATGTGTAGGCACATCAGAGGCTCCCCAAGCAATATGGCATCCCATCTCAATTCCAGCCAATTTTGCATTGAAAAGTCAAAAGGCGCTCCTTCCCTTCTGAGCTCTGCCATGCACCCAAACAGTGGTTTACCCCCACATATGGGGAATCAGCATACTTAGGACAAATTGCACAACAACATTTGGGGTACAATTTCTTCTGGTTACCTTGGGAAAATAAAAATTTGGGGGCGGAATGTTCATTTTTGTGAAAAAATATTATTTTTTACTTTTACGGCTCTACATTATAAACTTCTGTTAAGCACTTGGTGGGTCAAAGTGCTCACAACACATCTAGATAAGTTCCTTAGGGGTTCTACTTTCCAAAATGGTGTCACTTGTGGGGGGTTTCAATGTTTAGGCACATTAGTGTCTCTTCAAACGCAACATGGCATCCCATCTCAATTCCAGCCAATTTTGCATTGAAAAGTCAAACTGCACTCCTTCCATTCTGAGCTCTGCCATGCGCCCAAACAGTGGTTTACCCCCACATATGGGGTATCGGAGTTCTCAGGACAAATTGTACAACCACTTTTTGTTAGGGCTAGCGGAACGCACCAAATATTTAGAGAAAAGGAATAAGGTGCGTTTGCAGTCCGGGGTCCGCCGTGCAGAGATGGAACCTGCTGCTAACCAATGACGGACTATATGGTGGTACAATGAGGATACACACGGGTTAGCTTCACCCTGTGTGAAAGAAGCGAACCCTGTTGCGTCACAGGGCCGCAGTACCGCACGTAAAAAAACTAATAATTTCTGGCGGACGCCACTAACCATCCAGGCTTGGGTAGGGAAAGCGCTGTGAAAGCGCACGGCGCCGCACTGGCGGTCACAGCAATCTGACGCTGTATTGTGTGTCACGTGCTGATGGCTAAGTCGGGTGCTTGATAGCAATCATCCACCTTACGCGAGCAGTCATACACAAGGGAGGGGATAATTAATGAACGACTTTCACACATCAACACACACACGTTTACAAGTGTATACTAGCGCATGGCCGTGCGGCCATGTGAAACTTTCATAGCTGCAGCATGTACAGGACCTTCCCCAAAGGACCAATGGGAGGCTGCCACAGAAGTTGAGCACCTTCAGGACCTTCATGGAGGACCAATGGGATCTGCTGCAGTATCTGAGCATGAGACCCTCGATCTCCAACAGTGTTGTGAATTCTGTGGCAGAGCTCCCTCCTGTGGTCACAAGTGGTACTTCGGCTGATTCTCTCTGTGAGCTTCCGTTGGTGGAGGAGAGTGGTACTGCGGCTTCTGAGTTTCCTTCCTCAGGTGATGTGGTGAAGTCCTTAGGTGCTGCTCTATTTAACTCCACCTAGTGCTTTGATCCTGGCCTCCAGTCAATGTTCTAGTATTGGACCTGTTTCCTCCTGGATCGTTCCTGTGGCCTGCTGCTCTGCATAGCTAAGTTCTGCTTTGCTATTTTGTTTGCTGTTTTTTTCTGTCCAGCTTGCTTATTTGTTTTTTCTTGCTTGCTGGAAGCTCTGGGACGCAGAGGGTGTACCTCCGTGCCGTTAGTTTGGTACGGAGGGTCTTTTTGCCCCCTTTGCGTGGTTGTTTGTAGGGTTTTGTGTTGACCGCAAAGTTACCTTTCCTATCCTCGCTCTGTTCAGAAAGTCGGGCCTCACTTTGCTAAATCTATTTCATCTCTACGTTTGTCTTTTCATCTTAACTCACAGTCATTATATGTGGGGGCTGCCTTTTCCTTTGGGGTATTTCTCTGAGGCAAGGTAGGCTTATTTTCTATCTTCAGGCTAGCTAGTTTCTCAGGCTGTGCCGAGTTGCATAGGGAGCGTTAAGCGCAATCCACGGCTGCCTCTAGTGTGGTTGGAGAGGATTAGGAATTGCGGTCAGCAGAGTTCCCACGTCTCAGAGCTCGTTCTATGTTTTTGGGTTATAGTCAGGTCACTGTATGTGCTCTGACTTCTATGTCCATTGTGGTACTGAATTACCTTATCATAACACAACAGGAGATCTTGCCATGGACATGCTCAGAAGGGGAAAAGCAGGACTAGTCCCAAAAGCGTCTGCTCTCCGCTGCCCAGCACAGGCTTCAATGGCAGAAGCTGGAAAAGCAGCAGTAACCCTTTGCACAGAGTGAGACTGAGCAAGACGCTGGGACCAACGTCTCCGCTGAGCAGGCTCCACTGCGGCTGATGCAGAATGAGAGACCGCAGCAGACATGGTTCGAGATTCTCCCTGTGCAGCGGCGGGAACTCGACTCCTAACATTACCCCCCCTATGCCCCCCCCTCCTTGAGCCTTGCTATGCTCAAAGGCTGCAATGAGCAGCGGAGCCCGAATGTGCTCCACAGGTTCCCAGGTTCTGTCCTCAGGGCCGTGGCCCTTCCAGTCCACCAGATAGTATTTTTTGCCACGTACAACCTTGCACCCCACGATAGCATTCACCTCGTACTCATCCGTGGACGAACCCAATGAGGATTAGGGATTGCGGTCAGCAGAGTTCCCACGTCTCAGAGCTCGTTCTATGTTTTTGGGTTATAGTCAGGTCACTGTATGTGCTCTGACTTCTATGTCCATTGTGGTACTGAATTACCTTATCATAACAGTACTGGAGGCCAAAAGTACTAATGATTCTCAATAGAGGGAAAAAAGAAGTTCTGAGACCATTTTTTTTTCTCTGCACTGTGTTTTGCCTTTTTTTTCCCCTAGACATTTGGATGGTTCAGGACACAGGTGTAGCGATGGACATTAAAGGTCTGTCTTCATGTGTGGATCAGCTCACGGCAAGAGTACAAAATATTCAAGACTTTGTGGTTCAGAATTCTATGTTAGAACCAAGAATTCCTATTCCTGATTTGTTTTTTGGAGATAGAACTAAATTTGTGAGTTTCAAAAATAATTGTAAACTATTTCTGGCTTTGAAACCTCGCTCCTCTGGTGACCCAGTTCAACAAGTTAGGATCATTATTTCTTTTTTACGTGGCGACCCCAAGGACTGGGCATTTTCTCTTGCGTCAGGAGATCCTGCATTAAGTAATATCGATGCGTTTTTCCTGGCGCTCGGATTGCTGTACGATGAACCTAATTCAGTGGATCAGGCAGAGAAAAATTTGCTGGCTCTGTGTCAGGGTCAGGATGAGATAGAGGTATATTGTCAGAAATTTAGAAAGTGATCCGTACTCACTCAATGAAATGAAGGTGCGCTCGCAGCTATTTTCAGAAAGGGTCTCTCTGAAGCCCTTAAGGATGTCATGGTGGGCTTTCCTATGCCTGCTGGTCTGAATGAGTCTATGTCTTTGGCCATTCAGATCGGTCAACGCTTGCGTGAGCGTAAATCTGTGCACCATTTGGCGGTATTATCTGAGCATAAACCTGAGCCTATGCAGTGCGATAGGACTTTGACCAGAGTTGAACGGCAAGAACACAGACGTCTGAATGGGCTGTGTTTCTACTGTGGTGATTCCACTCATGCTATCTCTGATTGTCCTAAGCGCACTAAGCGGTTCGCTACGTCTGCCACCATTGGTACGGTACAGTCAAAATTTCTTTTGTCCGTTACCCTGATCTGCTCTTTGTCATCCTATTCTGTCATGGCATTTGTGGATTCAGGCGCTGCCCTGAATTTGATGGACTTGGAGTATGCTAGGCGTTGTGGGTTTTTCTTGGAGCCCTTGCAGTGTCCTATTCCATTGAGAGGAATTGATGCTACGCCTTTGGCCAAGAATAAGCCTCAGTACTGGACCCAGCTGACCATGTGCATGGCTCCTGCACATCAGGAGGTTATTCGCTTTCTGGTGTTGCATAATCTGCATGATGTGGTCGTGTTGGGGTTGCCATGGCTACAAGTCCATAATCCAGTATTAGATTGGAAATCCATGTCTGTGTCCAGCTGGGGTTGTCAGGGGGTACATGGTGATGTCCCATTTCTGTCTATTTCGTCATCCACCCCTTCTGAGGTTCCAGAGTTCTTGTCTGATTACCAGGATGTATTTGATGAGCCCAAGTCCGATACCCTACCTCCGCATAGGGATTGTGATTGTGCTATCGATTTGATTCCTGGTAGTAAATTCCCAAAGGGTCGACTGTTTATTTTATCTGTGCCTGAGCATGCCGCTATGTGGAGTTACGTGAAGGAGTCCTTGGAGAAGGGGCATATTCGTCCGTCATCGTCAACATTAGGAGCAGGGTTCTTTTTTGTGGCCAAGAAGGATGGTTCGCTGAGACCTTGTATAGATTACCGCCTTCTAAGTAAGATCACGGTTAAATTTCAGTACCCCTTGCCGCTGTTATCTGATTTGTTTGCTCGGATTAAGGGGGCTAGTCGGTTCACCAAGATAGATCTTCGTGGTGCGTATAATCTTGTGCGTATTAAGCGAGGCGATGAATGGAAAACTGCATTTAATACGCCCGAGGGCCATTTTGAGTATCTAGTAATGCCATTCGGACTTGCCAATGCTCCATCAGTGTTTCAGTCCTTTATGCATGACATCTTCCGAGAGTTCCTGGATAAATTCCTGATTGTGTACTTGGATGACATTTTGATCTTCTCGGATGATTGGGAGTCTCATGTGAAGCAGGTCAGAACGGTGTTTCAGGTCCTGCGTGCTAATTCTTTGTTTGTGAAGGGATCAAAGTGTCTCTTTGGTGTTCAGAAGGTTTCATTTTTGGGGTTCATCTTTTCCCCTTCTACTATCGAGATGGACCCTGTTAAGGTCCAAGCCATCCATGATTGGACCCAGCCGACATCTCTGAAAAGTCTGCAAAAGTTCCTGGGCTTTGCTAATTTTTATCGTCGCTTCATCTGCAATTTTTCTAGTATTGCTAAACCATTGACCGATTTGACCAAGAAGGGTGCTGATGTGGTCAATTGGTCTTCTGCTGCTGTGGAAGCTTTTCAAGAGTTGAAGCGTCGTTTTTCTTCTGCCCCTGTGTTGTGTCAACCAGATGTTTCGCTTCCATTCCAGGTCGAGGTTGATGCTTCTGAGATTGGAGCAGGGGCTGCTTTGTCGCAGAGAAGTTCTGATTGTTCGGTGATGAAACCATGCGCCTTCTTTTCCAGGAAGTTGTCGCCTGCTGAGTGAAATTATGATGTTGGCAATCGAGAGTTGCTGGCCATGAAGTGGGCATTCGAGGAGTGGCGTCATTGGCTTGAAGGAGCTAAGCATCGCGTGGTGGTCTTGACTGACCATAAGAACTTGACTTATCTCGAGTCTTCCAAGCGGTTGAATCCTAGACAGGCTCGTTGGTCGCTGTTTTTTGCCCGTTTTGACTTTGTGATTTCGTACCTTCCGGGCTCTAAAAATGTGAAGGCGGATGCTCTGTCTAGGAGTTTTGTGCCCGACTCTCCGGGTTTATCTGAGCCGGCGGGTATTCTCAAAGAGGGAGTAATTGTGTCTGCCATCTCCCCTGATTTGCGGCGGGTGCTGCAAAAATTTCAGGCTAATAAACCTGATCGTTGCCCAGCGGAGAAACTGTTTGTCCCTGATAGGTGGACGAATAAAGTTATCTCTGAGGTTCATTGTTCGGTGTTGGCTGGTCATCCTGGAATCTTTGGTACCAGAGAGTTAGTGGCTAGATCCTTTTGGTGGCCATCTCTGTCGCGGGATGTGCGTTCTTTTGTGCAGTCCTTTGGGATTTGTGCTCGGGCTAAGCCCTGCTGTTCTCGTGCCAGTGGGTTGCTTTTGCCCTTGCCGGTCCCGAAGAGGCCTTGGACACATATCTCTATGGATTTTATTTCAGATCTTCCCGTCTCTCAAAAAATGTCAGTCATTTGGGTGGTTTGTGATCGCTTCTCTAAGATGGTCCATTTGGTACCCTTGTCTAAATTACCTTCCTCCTCTGATTTGGTGCCATTGTTCTTCCAGCATGTGGTTCGTTTACATGGCATTCCAGAGAATATCGTTTCTGACAGAGGTTCCCAGTTTGTTTCGAGGTTTTGGCGTGCCTTTCGTGCTTGGATGGGCATTGACTTGTCTTTTTCCTCGGCTTTCCATCCTCAGACTAATGGCCAGACCGAACGAACCAATCAGACCTTGGAAACATATCTGAGATGCTTTGTTTCTGCTGATCAGGATGACTGGGTGTCCTTTTTGCCTTTGGCTGAGTTCGCCCTTGATAATCGGGCCAGCTCGGCTACCTTGGTTTCGCCGTTTTTCTGCAACTCTGGGTTCCATCCTCGTTTCTCTTCAGGGCAGGTTGAGTCTTCGGACTGTCCTGGTGTGGATACTGTGGTGGACAGGTTGCAGCAGATTTGGACTCATGTAGTGGACAATTTGACCTTGTCCCAGGAGAAGGCTCAACGTTTCGCTAATCGCAGACGCTGTGTGGGTCCCCGACTTCGTGTTGGGGATTTGGTTTGGTTATCTTCTCGTCATATTCCTATGAAGGTTTCCTCTCCTAAGTTTAAACCTCGTTTCATTGGTCCGTATAGGATTTCTGAGGTTCTTAATCCTGTGTCTTTTCGTCTGACCCTTCCAGATTCTTTTTCCGTTCATAACGTATTCCATAGGTCATTGTTGCGGAGATACGTGGCACCTATGGTTCCATCTGTTGATCCTCCTGCCCCGGTTTTGGTGGAGGGGGAGTTGGAGTATATTGTGGAGAAGATTTTGGATTCTCGTGTTTCAAGACGGAAACTCCAGTATCTGGTTAAGTGGAAGGGTTATGCTCAGGAAGATAATTCCTGGGTCTTTGCCTCTGATGTCCATGCTCCCGATCTTGTTCGTGCCTTTCATATGGCTCATCCTGGTCGTCCTGGGGGCTCTGGTGAGGGTTCGGTGACCCCTCCTCAAGGGGGGGTACTGTTGTGAATTCTGTGGCAGAGCTCCCTCCTGTGGTCACAAGTGGTACTTCGGCTGATTCTCTCTGTGAGCTTCCGTTGGTGGAGGAGATTGGTACTGCGGCTTCTGAGTTTCCTTCCTCAGGTGATGTGGTGAAGTCGTTAGGTGCTGCTCTATTTAACTCCACCTAGTGCTTTGATCCTGGCCTCCAGTCAATGTTCTAGTATTGGACCTGTTTCCTCCTGGATCGTTCCTGTGGCCTGCTGCTCTGCATAGCTAAGTTCTGCTTTGCTATTTTGTTTGCTGTTTTTTTCTGTCCAGCTTGCTTATTTGTTTTTTCTTGCTTGCTGGAAGCTCTGGGACGCAGAGGGTGTACCTCCGTGCCGTTAGTTTGGTACGGAGGGTCTTTTTGCCCCCTTTGCGTGGTTGTTTGT
Organism: Ranitomeya imitator; assembly: GCF_032444005.1. Taxonomy (NCBI): domain Eukaryota; kingdom Metazoa; phylum Chordata; class Amphibia; order Anura; family Dendrobatidae; genus Ranitomeya; species Ranitomeya imitator. Next base: position 201,216,104 of record NC_091286.1, read on the forward strand.
AGGGTTTTGTGTTGACCGCAAAGTTACCTTTCCTATCCTCGCTCTGTTCAGAAAGTCGGGCCTCACTTTGCTAAATCTATTTCATCTCTACGTTTGTCTTTTCATCTTAACTCACAGTCATTATATGTGGGGGCTGCCTTTTCCTTTGGGGTATTTCTCTGAGGCAAGGTAGGCTTATTTTCTATCTTCAGGCTAGCTAGTTTCTCAGGCTGTGCCGAGTTGCATAGGGAGCGTTAAGCGCAATCCACGGCTGCCTCTAGTGTGGTTGGAGAGGATTAGGAATTGCGGTCAGCAGAGTTCCCACGTCTCAGAGCTCGTTCTATGTTTTTGGGTTATAGTCAGGTCACTGTATGTGCTCTGACTTCTATGTCCATTGTGGTACTGAATTACCTTATCATAACACAACAGGAGATCTTGCCATGGACATGCTCAGAAGGGGAAAAGCAGGACTAGTCCCAAAAGCGTCTGCTCTCCGCTGCCCAGCACAGGCTTCAATGGCAGAAGCTGGAAAAGCAGCAGTAACCCTTTGCACAGAGTGAGACTGAGCAAGACGCTGGGACCAACGTCTCCGCTGAGCAGGCTCCACTGCGGCTGATGCAGAATGAGAGACCGCAGCAGACATGGTTCGAGATTCTCCCTGTGCAGCGGCGGGAACTCGACTCCTAACATTACCCCCCCTATGCCCCCCCCTCCTTGAGCCTTGCTATGCTCAAAGGCTGCAATGAGCAGCGGAGCCCGAATGTGCTCCACAGGTTCCCAGGTTCTGTCCTCAGGGCCGTGGCCCTTCCAGTCCACCAGATAGTATTTTTTGCCACGTACAACCTTGCACCCCACGATAGCATTCACCTCGTACTCATCCGTGGACGAACCCAATGTCCCGGCAGATGACTCAGAAAACCGGGACATATAGACGGGCTTTAAGAGGGAAATGTGGAAGGTGTCGGTGATACCAAGGCGCGGAGGAATAGCCAAATGGTAGACCACAGGGTTAACCTGTTCCAGAATGTTGAAAGGACCAATGTAGCGAGACGCAAACTTAGTGGACTCAACTCGCAGCCTGATGTTACGGGCGGAGAGCCATATTAAGTTGCCAGGAGCGAAGGTCGGAGCCGGGCGCCAGTGAGCATCGGCAGAATCCCTCATTCTCTCCTTGGAAGCCCGAATGGCATCCTGTGTGCGGTCCAAAATGTCACGTGCCTCCACTGCCCAGTCTGCCACCCTGGAATCAGTGGATGATATGGGCATGGGCACAGGGACACGCGGAAGCTGGCCATAATTAAGGAGAAAAGGAGTCTGCCCAATGGAATCTGCTACGGCGTTGTTCAGAGCAAATTCTGCCCAAGGTAGCATTAGATGCCCAGTCATCCTGCCAAGCAGAGACAAAATGTCGCAAATATGTCACCAGAGTCTGGTTGGCCCTCTCTACCAACCCATTCGTCTCGGGATGATATGCAGAGGAGAGATTTAGTTCTATGCTGAGTAAACGACAGAGCTCTCTCCAAAACCGAGACGCGAACTGGGGACCCTGGTCACTGACAATTTTATCAAGCATGCCATGTAAACGGAAAATATGTTTAATGAACAACGCCGCCAAGGCCCGTGCAGAAGGTAACCGTGGAAGCGGCACCAAGTGCACCATCCTAGAGAAATGATCGGTGACAATCCAGATAACGGATAACACTATGTTATAAGGTCAGATCGCTGATCTGACACTTTGCAGAGCACTGTGTCAGATCAGTGATCTGACATGCAGGGCTCCTGGCTTACAGACGCCAGCTCTGAGCAGGCGCTTGGTAAGCCACCTCCCTGCAGCACCTGGATGCAGCCCTGTTGCCATTTTGGATCCGGGGCCTGCAGGGAGAAGAAGGTAGGAGACCCTACCTGATGTGATCGCGTTGCTCCGAGGGTCTCAGGGAAGCCCGCAGGGAGCCCTCTTTCCTGCGCGATGCTTCCCTATACCACCGGAACACTGCGATCATGTTTGATCGCAGTGTGTCGGGGTTAATGTGCCGGGGGCGGTCCATGACCACTCCTGGCACATAGTGCTGGATGTCAGCTGTGATAGTCTGTATGACGATGCAGAAGGTGCTCACTATATAAAAGGTGCTCTGGAAAAAATAGCAATAATACAAGAAGACTCCGGCACACTACTAGATACGAGAAAAAAGTCCTTAGTTCATGCAAAGTATTTATTTTCAAACAGAAATGGTGAATTTCCAAATTTTTGTTAGGATATTCTGTACATTTCAAAATAATGATGGGATTTCCAAAAATTGCATTTATCAAACTCCGTATGGACATAAAACCAAATCCTTCTCAACGTTTCGGCTGTAAAGCCTTTTTCAAGAGATTTAATGTCCCTGAAATACATATGGAAAAAATAACAATAAAGAAATATAGAAATAAAGACATAAATAAACAAATCATAGAAGGGGAGCAGAGTACAATATCACCCCTTTAATGTGTAAATCTTACACTATTCACCATATAAATGTCATATAATGATAATCTCATATTTGGAATTATATCTATGCATCAAACGCTAAAAATTTCCCATACAGTCTTAGTTAACATGGTAGTCTTAGGGGAGACATCTATGAATAGATAAACCCAAGTTCCACTAAATAATCTGATTTTAATTTATATAAAGTGCAACGGCCGTTAAAGTGAGGCTGACGTTAGAATGAACTATGTCCCATGTGCTAAATGGTAGCCAAACCCTCATTGAACCCCGTGAGCAGTAAAAAAAGGGGGATTTCATACTTGAATACAGGAGGAGAGCCGGTAAGGAAAATCCACTGTAGAGCATAAATCTACCATCAGGTGTGGTAGGACACTTTTACCTATTCCTGCCCACTTTTTACAGCACAATCATAATGTGGCCCAACTTAAATATCAGGTGATAGATCATGTGCCTGTGCTTAGGAGGGGGGGAGACAGGATCAAGAAATTAAAGGAGCGGGAATCCTTTTGGATTTTTACATTACAAACTCTGTTCCCACAAGGGCTTAATAGAGAATATGAGGTCTCCTACTAATTAGATCTTTATATAGTTCGGAGTATATGGGCTATTAAATCGTGTCATTCTCTTTCCTTTTTTCCCTCTATGGGACCAACCTTGGTCATTTCAAATTAGTATATCAAAGTCCTCTTTAGTTGCCTATTTTAAATGTATCTTAATATACAAGTAAATTTACCTAAGCCTATTTCTGGCCACTAACTTAGTACATAGTTATAAATACTAAATATAAAGTTTTGATCTATTGTATGTCTCATAGCTATTTTCTTCTTTGTTATATTGCAGCATTCGGGAGCTTCTTAGAGTCCGGTCTCAGACACTTCTGCGCAAGCGCACTATTTCGGCTGCCATCGGCTTTTTTCGTCTTTCCCCGGACTTCAGCATACAGGTCCGTCACTTGCACTCTTACCCGGAAGTATTCCGACGGGCACGAGCGCCGGAGCGGTATAAAATGCCGGCCGCTCAGTACTCCCTCACTGCCTCCCATTAGCGGTTTTCTTTGTGGTCGCAGCAGCACCTGTACGGCGGTATTCTACTCTAAGGTAACTAGCTTTATCCCCTTATCCCTGTAGCGGTGCGGATAGCTCTCGGGTCCAATATTCTTAAGTCTTTTGTATGTTTATTTCTACAGTGGATTTTCCTTACCGGCTCTCCTCCTGTATTCAAGTATGAAATCCCCCTTTTTTTACTGCTCACGGGGTTCAATGAGGGTTTGGCTACCATTTAGCACATGGGACATAGTTCATTCTAACGTCAGCCTCACTTTAACGGCCGTTGCACTTTATATAAATTAAAATCAGATTATTTAGTGGAACTTGGGTTTATCTATTCATAGATGTCTCCCCTAAGACTACCATGTTAACTAAGACTGTATGGGAAATTTTTAGCGTTTGATGCATAGATATAATTCCAAATATGAGATTATCATTATATGACATTTATATGGTGAATAGTGTAAGATTTACACATTAAAGGGGTGATATTGTACTCTGCTCCCCTTCTATGATTTGTTTATTTATGTCTTTATTTCTATATTTCTTTATTGTTATTTTTTCCATATGTATTTCAGGGACATTAAATCTCTTGAAAAAGGCTTTACAGCCGAAACGTTGAGAAGGATTTGGTTTTATGTCCATACGGAGTTTGATAAATGCAATTTTTGGAAATCCCATCATTATTTTGAAATGTACAGAATATCCTAACAAAAATTTGGAAATTCACCATTTCTGTTTGAAAATAAATACTTTGCATGAACTAAGGACTTTTTTCTCGTATCTAGTAGCTGTGATAGTCAGCTGACACCCAGCCACGATCGGCCGCGCTATGACGTACTATCCCGTTCCTGGAAATTAAGTCCCAGATCACCTTGACGGGATAGTACATCAAATGGGATTAAGGGGTTAATCCTCATGTATTAAAATTACCTGGCTGTAGTCTGCAGTGTGACCAAGCCAATAAATGTTGTAAAAAATGGGGCTCTGTATTGCTTTGTGCTAAAAGTTGCAGGTATAAGGTGCGCAAAAAAAAAAATTCATTGCAACGGATAACAGCAGCTATGTATATATAAAATACTCATCAGCAGACAGTAATTGAGCCTTTTGATGTATGCAGAGAGATCTATAAACTGACATACAGTGCCTGCATGCCTTGCCGTGATGTGGATATGTGCACATACTGTAGACTTCCCTGCCTACCTAGCACATTGATCTATATCCCCCCAAAATAGCCCTAAAAAGTACTGTTGGCTTATCATGATTTGTGGAGTGAACACTAATAGACCCAGACTAACTAATAAAAGAACTAATCTGAGCCTATCTCAGTGGTAGCTTTCCCTACACTAGCTGAGTCCGGAGCATAATGAATAATTGGGGGGGGAGGGTATTCAATTTATAGGAGGGGAAGATAGTGCAGACAGAGACCTGGGCACAAATAAGGAAGTTGGGGGTGGCGGTGGCATGGGGGGTGGGGTTAGAACAGTTAATAATTTAAGAAAGAGTAGAGGTACAGAGAGGAACATCAAGTGCATGTATACTAATGCCAGAAGCCTCGCCAACAAAATGGACGAATTAGAACTAATGTTGTTGGAGCATAATTATGACATGGTGGGGATATCTGAAACGTGGCTGGATGAGAGCCATGACTGGGCTGTTAACTTGCAGGGCTATAGTCTGCTCAGAAATGACCGTACAGATAAGCGAGGGGGAGGTGTGTGTCTATATGTAAAATCATCCTTAAAACCCATCCGGCGTGATAATATAGGTGAATCTAATGAAAATGTGGAGTCCCTGTGGGTGGAGATAAGGGGAGGGGGAAAAAAATAATAAATTACTGATAGGGGTTTGTTATAAATCTCCAAAAATAATGGAAGCAATGGAGAATATCCTCGTAAAGCAAATAGATGAAGCTGTGACTCAAGGAGATGTCATTATTATAGGGGACTTCAACTACCCTGAAATAGATTGGGGAACAGAAACCTGCAGTTCCAGCAAAGTTAATCGGTTTTTGACAACTATGAGAGACAATTACCTTTCACAGCTGGTTCAGGACCCAACAAGAAGGGGGGCACTGCTAGACCTAATATTAACCAACAGGCCAGACCGCATAGCAAATATAAGGGTTGGGGGTTACTTGGGAAATAGCGATCACAAAATAATAAGTTTTCATGTATCCTTTAAAAAGATGTGTAATAGAGGGGTTACAAGGACACTAAACTTCAGGAGGGCAAATTTACAACGGATGAGAGAGGATCTTGGTGCAATTAAATGGGATGATATCCTGAGACACAAAAATACACAAAGAAAATGGGAGACATTTATTAGCATCCTGGATAGGACCTGTGCACAGTATATACCGTATGGGAATAAACATACTAGAAATAGGAGGAAGCCAATATGGCTAAATAGAGCTGTAAGGGGCGCAATAAGTGACAAAAAGAAAGCATTTAGAGAATTAAAGGAAGTAGGTAGTGAGGAGGCATTAAATAAATACAAAAAATTAAATAAAGTCTGTAAAAAGCAAATCAAGGCAGCAAAGATTGAGACAGAGAAACTCATTGCCAGAGAGAGTAAAAATAATCCCAAAATATTCTTTAACTACAGTGCCTACAAGTAGTATTCAACCCCTTGCAGATTTAGCAGGTTTACACATTTGGAATTAACTTGGCATTGTGACATTTGGACTGTAGATCAGCCTGGAAGTGTGAAATGCACTGCAGCAAAAAAGAATGTTATTTCTTTGTTTATTTATTTTTTTTAAATTGTGAAAAGTCTTTTCAGAGGGTCATTTATTATTCAACCCCTCAACCCACCAGAATTCTGTTTGGTTCCCCTAAAGTATTAAGAAGTAGTTCAGGCACAAAGAACAATGAGCTTCACATGTTTGGATTAATCATCTCTTTTTCCACCCTTTTCTGACTATTTAAGACCCTCCCCAAACTTGTGAACAGCACTTATACATGGTCAACATGGGAAAGACAAAGGAGCATTCCAAGGCCATCAGAGACAAGATCGTGGAGGGTCACAAGGCTGGCAAGGGGTACAAAACCCTTTCCAAGGAGTTGGGCCTACCTGTCTCCACTGTTGGGAGCATCTTCCGGAAGTGGAAGGCTTATGGAACTACTGTTAGCCTTCCACGGCCTGGACAGCCTTTGAAAGTTTCCTCCCGTGCCGAGGCCAGGCTTGTCCGAAGAGTCAAGGCTAACCCAAGGACAACAAGGAAGGAGCTCCAGGAAGATCTCATGGCAGTGGGGACATTGGTTTCAGTCAATACCATAAGTAACGTACTCCACCGCAATGGTCTCCGTTCCAGACGAGCCCGTAAGGTACCTTTACTTTCAAAGCGTCATGTCAAGGCTCGTCTACAGTTTGCTCATGATCACTTGGAGGACTCTGAGACTGACTGGTTCAAGGTTCTCTGGTCTGATGAGACCAAGATCGAGATCTTTGGTGCCAACCACACACGTGACATTTGGAGACTGGATGGCACTGCATACGACCCCAAGAATACCATCCCTACAGTCAAGCATGGTGGTGGCAGCATCATGCTGTGGGGCTGTTTCTCAGCCAAGGGGCCTGGCCATCTGGTCCGCATCCATGGGAAGATGGATAGCACGGCCTACCTGGAGATTTTGGCCAAGAACCTCCGCTCCTCCATCAAGGATCCTAAGATGGGTCGTCATTTCATCTTCCAACAAGACAACGACCCAAAGCACACAGCCAAGAAAACCAAGGCCTGGTTCAAGAGGCAAAAAATCAAGGTGTTGCAGTGGCCTAGTCAGTCTCCTGACCTTAACCCAATTGAAAACTTGTGGAAGGAGCTCAAGATTAAAGTCCACATGAGACACCCAAAGAACCTAGATAACTTGGAGAAGATCTGCATGGAGGAGTGGGCCAAGATAACTCCAGAGACCTGTGCCGGCCTGATCAGGTCTTATAAAAGACGATTATTAGCTGTAATTGCAAACAAAGGTTATTCCACAAAATATTAAACCTAGGGGTTGAATAATAATTGACCCACACTTTTATGTTTAAAATTTATAAAAATTTAACTGAGCAACAAAACTTTTTGGTTTGCAAGATTTATGCATCTCTTAATAAATCCTGCTCTTGTTTGAAGTTTGAAGGCTCTAACTTATTTGCATCTTATTAAACCTGCTAAATCTGCAGGGGGTTGAATACTACTTGTAGGCATTGTACATAAATAGTAAGAAACTAAAAAATGATAGTGTTGCCCCCCTTAAAAATAGTCTGGGTGAAATGGTGGATGAGGATGAGGAAAAAGCCAATATGCTAAATGACTTTTTTTCATCAGTATTTACACAAGAAAATCCCATGGCAGACAAAATGACTAGTGATAAAAATTCCCCATTAAATGTCACCTGCTTAACCCAGCAGGAAGTGCGGCGGCGTCTAAAAATCACTAAAATTGACAAATCTCCGGGCCCGGATGGGATACACCCTCGAGTACTGCAGGAATTAAGTACAGTCATTGATAGACCATTATTTTTAATCTTTAAAGACTCCATAATAACAGGGTCTGTACCACAGGACTGGCGTATAGCAAATGTGGTGCCAATATTCAAAAAGGGAACAAAAACTGAACTCGGAAACTATAGGCCAGTAAGCTTAACCTCTACTGTGGGTAAAATCCTGGAGGGCATTCTAAGGGATGATATACTGGAGTATCTGAAGAGGAATAACCTCATGACCCAGTATCAGCACGGGTTTACTAGGGACCGTTCATGTCAGACTAATTTGATCAGTTTCTATGAAGAGGTAAGTTCCGGACTGGACCAAAGGAACCCAGTAGATGTAGTGTATATGGACTTTTCAAAAGCTTTTGATACGGTGCCACACAAAAGGTTGATACATAAAATGAGAATAATGGGGATAGGGGAAAATATGTGTAAGTGGGTTGAGAGCTGGCTCAGGGATAGGAAACAAAGGGTGGTTATTAATGGAGCACACTCGGACTGGGTAGCGGTTAGCAGTGGGGTACCACAGGGGTCAGTATTGGGCCCTCTTCTTTTTAACATATTTATTAATGACCTTGTAGGGGGCATTCAGAGTAGAATGTCAATATTTGCAGATGACACTAAACTCAGCAGAGTAATCAATACAGAGGAGGACAATTTTATATTACAGGATGATTTATGTAAACTAGAAGCTTGGGCTGATAAATGGCAAATGAGCTTTAATGGGGATAAATGTAAGGTCATGCACTTGGGTAGAAGTAATAAGATGTATAATAATGTGCTTAATTCTAAAACTCTTGGCAAAACCGTCAATGAAAAAGACCTGGGTGTATGGGTGGATGACAAACTCATATTTAGTGGCCAGTGTCAGGCAGCTGCTACAAAGGCAAATAAAATAATGGGATGCATTAAAAGAGGCATAGATGCTCATGAGGAGAACATAATTTTATCTCTATACAAGTCACTTGTTCGACCACACTTAGAATACTGTGCACAGTTCTGGTCTCCGGTGTATAAGAAAGACATAGCTGAACTGGAGCGGGTGCAGAGAAGAGCGACCAAGGTTATTAGAGGACTGGGGGATCTGCAATACCAAGATAGGTTATTACACTTGGGGCTATTTAGTTTGGAAAAACAAAGACTAAGGGGTGATCTTATGTTAATGTATAAATATATGAGGGGACAGTACAAAGACCTTTCTGATGATCTTTTTAATCATAGACCTGAAACAGGGACAAGGGGGCATCCTCTACGTTTGGAGGAAAAAAGGTTTAAGCATAATAACAGACGCGGATTCTTTACTGTAAGAGCAGTGAGACTATGGAACTCTCTGCCGTATGATGTTGTAATGAGTGATTCATTACTTAAATTTAAGAGGGGACTGGATACATTTCTGGAAAAGTATAATGTTACAGGGTATATACTCTAGATTCCTTGACAGGGCGTTGATCCAGGGAACTAGTCTGATTGCCGTATGTGGAGTCGGGAAGGAATTTTTTTCCCCAAGATGGAGCTTACTCTTTGCCACATGGGTTTTTTTTGCCTTCCTCTGGATCAACATGTTAGGGCAAGTTAGGTTAGGCTATGGGTTGAACTAGATGGACTTAAAGTCTTCCTTCAACCTTAATAACTATGTAACTATGTAACTGTGATTGAACACTAATAGACCCAGACTAACTAATAAAAGAACTAATCTGAGCCTATATCAGTGGTAGCTTTCCCTACACTAGCTGAGTCCGGAGCATAATGCGCCGAGCAGGGCGGCGTCAGGTCTCTTGTAGACCTGATGCTGCTGTGTGGTCAGCCAATCACTATAATACTACAACAAAGATGGCTGTGGTATTACAGTGCATGGCAGACAATGCCCTGCACGTTTATTGGCGCTGTAAAGAACCCCAAAATTGCAGGGCGGAGACACAAGCTCCTGCCTAATAATTCTGGAAATACTCTGTGCTCGCCCAGTACACCGAGCACAGTGATACTCGGACATGTACAGAGTAGTGGCGAGCACGTTCGCTCATCAGTGATCAGTAGCGGTGGATGATGAGATGTGGAGGAAGGCCTCATTAAAAACTAGGCCTAATGTAAAGGAGCGTGTCTCTTAGACTTGTAATGCCCATACACGAAGTGGATGTTCTGACAAACATTTCCCCATGGGGGGTACATGTTTTAAAAATATTTTAAGGGCATCATAGACACCCTTGCAAAAAATTGGACTGGCTGTAGCAGCATAGAATACGTTAACCCTGGTGATCTAGTGGCGGAGAATGAAGAGACATAATGATAAATCATACTGAAATCAAACAAATGAATAAAGGATGTGAATCCACCTATGAAATAAAATAACAAAAGGGAGGGGCGAACACAGGTTCATAGATATGAAGCCAGAATGTGTCCAACTAGATATGTTGGTCCCTAGCAACAGCTCAGACACAGGGATATAAATAAAAATATAATATAATAGTAATTCAAAATTTTTTTATATTGGAGAGGTAAGCACTAGGTCATATGAGCATGGTCCAGAGATAGGAAAAATGGAAAATATAAGAATAAATGGAAAGAATATACGTACATCTAATTTTTACGTCATTTCCCCCTGGGGGAGTAACGTTTGTTTTGGTTTCAAATTAGTAACGGGCATCATAAAAACACCCTTGCACAAAAAATGAATGGCTGTAGCAGCATACAACATGTTCACCATGGTGTTCTAGTGGCGGAGAATGATATGTGGAGGAAGGCATTATTAAAAACTAGGCCCAATGTTAAGGAGCGGGTCTCCTAGACTTGTAATGCCCATACACCAAGTGCATGGGCTGACAAACAGTTCCCCATGGGGGGTACATTTAAAAAAAATTTTTTATGGGTATCATAGACACCCTTGCCCAAAAATGGAATGGCTGTAGCAGCATACAACACATTCGCCATGGTGTTCTAGTGGTGGAGGATGATGACATGTGGAGGAAGGCATTATTAAAAACTAGGCCCAATGTTAATGAGCTTGTCTCCTGACTTGTAATGCCCATACACGAAGTGCATGGGCTGACAAACATTTGCCCATTGGGGGCACATTTTTAGAAAATAATTTATGGGCATCATAGACACCCTTGCAAAAGTTGGACTGGCTGTAACAGCCAGAAAACTTTAACCCTGGTGATCTAGTAGTGGAGAATGATGACACGTTGAGGAAGACCTCATTAGAAACTAGGCCCTATGTAAACGAGCGGGTCTCCTAGACTTGTAATGCCCATACACAAAGTGACAAACTTTTCCCCATGGGGGGTACATTTTTTAAAACTATTTTATGAGCATCATAGACACCCTTGCCCAAAAATGGAATGGCTGTAGCAGCATACAACACATTCGCCATGGTGTTCTAGTGGTGGAGGATGATGACATGTGGAGGAAGGCATTATTAAAAACTAGGCCCAATGTTAATGAGCTTGTCTCCTGACTTGTAATGCCCATACACGAAGTGCATGGGCTGATAAACATTTGCCCATTGCGGGCACATTTTTAGAAAATAATTTATGGGCATCATAGACACCCTTGCAAAAGTTGGACTGGCTGTAACAGCCAGAAAACTTTAACCCTGGTGATCTAGTAGTGGAGAATGATGACACGTTGAGGAACACCTCATTAGAAACTAGGCCCTATGTAAACGAGCGGGTCTCCTAGACTTGTAATGCCCATACACAAAGTGACAAACTTTTCCCCATGGGGGGTACATTTTTTAAAACTATTTTATGAGCATCATAGACACCCTGGCCAAAAATTGGACTGGCTGTAGCAGCACAGAACACGTTAACCATGGTAAACTAGTGGTGATGAATGAGGAGACATAATGATAAATCATACAAAAATCAAACAAATCAATAAAGGATGTGAATCTACCTATGAAAGAAAATAACAAAAGGGAGGGGCAAACACAGGTTCACAGATATGAAGCCAGAATGTGTCCAATGAGATATGTTGGTCCCTAGCAACAGCTCAGAGACAGGGATATAAATAAAAATATAATATACCGTATATACTCGAGTATAAGCCGACCCGAGTATAAGCTGATCCCCCTAATTTTGCCACAAAAAACTGGGAAAACTTATTGACTCGAGTATAAGCCTAGGATAGGAAATGCAGCAGCTACCGGTGAATTTCAAAAATAAAAATAGATGCTCTATATCGTTCATTATTGCCCCATAAGATGCTCCATATAAAGCTGTGCCATATATAATGCTCCATACTGTTCATTATTGCCCCATAGATGTGCCATAGAAAGCTCTGCCATATAGTGCTCTGCACCGTTCATTATTGCCCCATAGCTGCCATATAGTGCTGTGTGCCGTTCAGTATTGCCCCATAGCTGCCATATAATGCTGTGTGCCGTTCAGTACTGCCCCATAGCTGCCATATAGTGCTGTGTGCCATTCAGTACTGCCCCATAGCTGCCATATAGTGCTGTGTGCCGTTCAGTACTGCCCCATAGCTGCCATATAGTGCTGTGTGCCGTTCAGTACTGCCCCATAGCTGCCATATAGTGCTGTGTGCCGTTCAGTACTGCCCCATAGCTGCCATATAGTGCTGTGTGCCGTTCAGTACTGCCCCATAGCTGCCATATAGTGCTGTGTGCCGTTCAGTACTGCCCCATAGCTGCCATATAGTGCTGTGTGCCGTTCAGTACTGCCCCATAGCTGCCATATAGTGCTGTGTGCCGTTCAGTACTGCCCCATAGCTGCCATATAGTGCTGTGTGCCGTTCAGTACTGCCCCATAGCTGCCATATAGTGCTGTGTGCCGTTCAGTACTGCCCCATAGCTGCCATATAGTGCTGTGTGCCATTCAGTACTGCCCCATAGCTGCCATATAGTGCTGTGTGCCGTTCAGTACTGCCCCATAGCTGCCATATACTGCTGTGTGCCGTTCAGTACTGCCCCATAGCTGCCATATAGTGCTGTGTGCCGTTCAGTACTGCCCCATAGCTGCCATATACTGCTGTGTGCCGTTCAGTACTGCCCCATAGCTCCCTATGGGAGGTGGAGCCACCTATTCATTTTTCTAATGAGCGGTCCCACGTGACCGCTGAAGAGGGGAAGAAGCTGCAGCACAGAAGACCGTGGGACGGCAGGGGGAGCGTCAGGATCACTGGGACTAGGTAAGTATGCCTCAGCGCCCTCTCCCCCTCACCCACCGACCCCACCGCTACCGTGACTCGAGTATAAGCCGAGAGGGGCATGACACTGGTATTGTCGAAGCTTCTTGGGAAAGAGGGAGATACCCCCTACTGACACTCTTACCATCCCTTACCTTTTTTCCCCCAGCGCGACCACCCGAACCCCTTCTCCCAATTAAGACAGAGACAAGAGTTTCTTTGGAATTATGTAGGCCACAGCAGCCTGTTTATTAAACAAAAACAACGGTTAACAATTAATGTAAAAGCATACATTTCAAAACTAGGGGAAGTCCTTGGAGCCCAAAAGAATCTGGTGATTTTAACCATACCGCGAACATAACTCAAACCATATTTTACTCCCAGCCGTTGTAAGCCTGGCTCGGGAGCACCAAAAACCCCGCAAGAGGGTTCACTGTTCGCGGTAAAAACATGAGATCCGACCACCCCTGCCGGAACTCCCCACCACCAATCACCAGATCCAAAACATAATAAACTTCAGAACAGAGGAGCCATATACCTATGGACCCCCCAAACCAATTTCCACCAACTCCAAGGACTCCCCCCAACCGCCCAGGCCGCAATGACCCAAAAAGAACCATGTGCATACTAAAACCACCCGCTCACCGCGAGTAATTTACACCCACAGAACCACAAACCAAAAAGGGCGGGAGGGAGGGATGCTTTCAGTGCTGGTGAGCGGGAACTGACCGGCCCCCGCCCCCTGACACTTCCCTAACCCTCTCTTCAACTATCTCCCCCGCCCCCTATACTGTTAACCCTTTCAGCCCCACCCCCTCCTCTCCAACCCATTGTCATGCTGGCCTTCGCTTAGCCGTGGGGGGGAGGGGGCGACTCGCTCCGGCCTGTCCTTGACCCTGGTATTGTCGAAGCTTCTTGGGAAAGAGGGAGATACCCCCTACTGACACTCTTACCATCCCTTACCTTTTTTCCCCCAGCGCGACCACCCGAACCCCTTCTCCCAATTAAGACAGAGACAAGAGTTTCTTTGGAATTATGTAGGCCACAGCAGCCTGTTTATTAAACAAAAACAACGGTTAACAATTAATGTAAAAGCATACATTTCAAAACTAGGGGAAGTCCTTGGAGCCCAAAAGAATCTGGTGATTTTAACCATACCGCGAACATAACTCAAACCATATTTTACTCCCAGCCTTTGTAAGCCTGGCTCGGGAGCACCAAAAACCCCGCAAGAGGGTTCACTGTTCGTGGTAAAAACATGAGATCCGACCACCCCTGCCGGAACTCCCCACCACCAATCACCAGATCCAAAACATAATAAACTTCAGAACAGAGGAGCCATATACCTATGGACCCCCCAAACCAATTTCCACCAACTCCAAGGACTCCCCCCAAGCGCCACAACGAGAGGCCTTTGAAAACCTTAAAGGCCCGAGACCCCACCCGACCGAAAAGCTATGGCCTTCTCAATGCCCTCCTGTAACCCGAGAGCCCAAAAATCCATTCCTACAGCATTCAAATGCACGCCGTCCGCCAACCAATACTCCCCATTTCCAGATTCCAATTCAAAATGTCTGACCGCCGCACCCCCATTCCTAACCACAAAGGCAGACACCGCCCTGTTCACCTTTATGCGGGCCTTATCAATTTTTTGCAAAGACCGCATGTGCTTCCACCGTTTCCGCGGCACGATTTCGGACCAGACGACAGTCAATCCCGGGTACAAAACCCACAAACGTAAACAGTCCTGTTTGATGTCTCTAACCAACTCCCGAAAAGGTCGGACCCCAAGATCGTTACCCCCCACGTGCAAAACCAAAACGTCGGGAGCTCTGTCCAGTCTCACACTGTTCTGGATTTCCCGCAACACACGATTCCAGGCCATACCCCGAAAACCGAGCCACCGGATGACTGCGACGCTTCGATCAAATCCGAGTTGCCTGCCCTCCGTCCGAACGTCGGCTCGCAGAGCTCCCCAGCGCACGTACGAGTGTCCAAGAATCCACACCAATAAACCTTGGTGACCTGGAAAACAAACACAAACTTAACAACTGTCCCCTACTGCAGCAAAACGCTCCATAAAACCCCATCGACCACCCCCTGTGGCCGCACATAACTTCTAAAGCGGTTGGAGCGCCACCTACCGATCCTACGAATGGCGGAATCCTCCAATCCCCCAATTGCCGCTTCAGTTGCGGCACCTATCCGGAAGGAGTGAGGGGCGAAACAAGCCCCATCCAACCCCACCGAGGAAATCGCCTTTTTGAAAACCGCCGTGAACTGGTATCGAGACAAAATGGAGTTCATGTCCATAAATAAATATTTTATTTTACAAATGACAATCATAATACTACACATACATGAATAAAGATGTTTTCAAATAATACCTTAATATAAATCATAACAAAGAGGATAATTGGTAGCAAAAGATGGAAAAATAAACACCTGAAAGGGTTAAACTAGTGCCCGGTAGTTATTATTTAAAGTGCATAGTGCTGTAAACGTCTAGGGGCAAGGACCTACAATAATAAAGTTCTCATACGTAAATCTACCCGGCTAATATGAAGTCATGTAATTTGTATCAGCCCTGCGCACAGACCGAGTGACTACAATAGAGTCCGTAATAGGCCAGTCAGATCTAAGAAATCGCTATAAGTCCATCAAACTAAATCCTTACCCAGATAGGAGGCAACTAGGATAACCCGCCAGGTGGCCCCAACGCGCGTTTCGCGTTAGCTTCGTCAGGGGGCGATGCTGCTATGTGACCTGAAAATGCCTTATATAATGCACCTCACTAGAGGGACCCCTTTCCACCTGTCGCGGCGCATGTCATCACCCGCCCGACCGGAAATTGCATCACCGGCGGCATCCAAGATGGCGCCGCGGTCAGTTCCGTCGCGATGACGTCACTGACCCGCACGCGTCATCACAAGGCGCCGCCCGCAATGCTCCGGACCAAGACGTCAGCGGACATGCGCACAGTGGCCCTGTGCTCAAACTAGAAGATGATGTATCACAAAAAGAGGGGAAGGGGGGCGGAGAAAAACAGTCAAATAACCAGCGGAGCCAATAATAGCCCCAGATAGAGGAGGAAAGATAGAAACAATAGCGTTTGAGATGGTCATACATTGCTCAAAGTGACTAGTTGGTTAACAATCAGTGAAAATAGCGCTAAACATATATAATGACGGGGCCTCATAATGACAGGACATACCCATAAAATTGTGCATAATTTGTAGGTGACAAAAGACAGTGTTTAAGTGCCATGCTCAGGCACAGTGAATATTGATACAAAAAGTGGCACATACAAATCAGCCACATAAGTTCATATGCGCATCTATATACATAACAATATTATGATAAAAAATATACAGATAAAATAAAAAAATATACACGATGCATAAATATTAATTTGTTGATCATTCCATAGGTTCAGTGATCTGAAGGAGACATATGCCGACCATCCGAGAACACATCAAAAGACCGCCTTCTCCACTGACACAGAGGAAAGACTCCGCCGGATAATATAAATATGGTGAGTATAAAAAAATTGAAAACTAAAAAGGCAAAAAAGAAGAAATTAGAAATAAAAATAAAAATAAAAATAATAAAAAAGAATCCAACACAAACAACAACATCAACACAAAATAACATATAAAAGGTAAAAAAATATATATATACAGGAGACAAATATTATAAAAAGGAACTAAAACTGAGCTGCTCATTGAGACCCGCTGGAGCAAGTGTATGTAACACTGCAATCCACCGGCATTCTCGTTGAGCAAGCTTTTTTTTGGCATCACCACCTCTTATGCCAGTATGAACTTTTTCAATGCCCCAAATTTTTAGATCTTTCGGATTGCATTTATGGTATTTTCGAAAATGTTTCGGAATGGGTTTTAAGCTTTCGATGTCCACCACCTCACTGGCTACTTGGATGTCACGCACGTGTTCAGGCACTCGAACACGTAACTCTCTTGATGTCAATCCAATATATATAAGATTACACGTACAAGTCGCGTAATACACGACATAGGTTGTACTACATGTAATGTGTTCTCTAATCATGAACTCACGTGAACCGTCCGAAGAGGTAAAGGTAGAACATCTGACCATATTTCTGCAGGCAAGGCAATCTCCACAAGGAAAGAAGCCATTTTTCTGTTTCCCAATTTTGAATGGGTTTTGGGTTTTTGCCACGTAATGACTGTGCACTAAAATATCCTTGATGTTGTTACTCCTACGTGCTGTCATAAGAGGTCGTGTTGAAAGGCAATTTCTGAGCAAGGGGTCAGTAGTTAAGACAGACCAATGTCTATCAAATATCTGTCTCATTTCCTCCCATCTGTGGTTAAAAGTGGATATAAATCTGGGTTGATTATCCACCGATTTTTTCTTTTTTCCATCTACCAAGAGGTCATTCCTATGTGTACGTTTAGCTCTTACATAACCTCTTTTGATAACACGTTTGCTGTAACCGCGTTGTTGAAACCGCTCCCCAAGGTCCACAGCCTGCCTTTCAAATGATGAATCTGAGGCACAGATCCTTCGAGCCCGAAGGAACTGTCCAATGGGGATGGCTCTTATCGTGGAGGGGGGATGAGATGAGGAAGAGTGAAGAAGAGCATTAACGGAAGTTTCCTTACGATACATATCAGTATGGATTTCTCCATTCTCTTGAACTCGTAGTGTAATGTCAAGAAAGGAGATTTCATTTTTGTGATATGTATATGTGAGTTTGATGTTGGAGCCGTTGTCGTTCAATCCCAACATAAACTGCTGTAACTCCAGGGCAGGGCCGTGCCATATTAAACAATACGTCATCAATATACCTGTACCACCCAAGAATTTGGTGGACAGAGGGGGCGGATTGTGCGCCGCCCTGGAATATCTCACGCTCCCAAAAACCCAAAAATAAATTAGCATAAGACGGCGCACAAGCCGCCCCCATAGCAGTGCCCTGCCGCTGGAGGTAAAAACGATCTTTGAAAACAAAAAAATTGTGAGTGAGGATGAACTCCAACAGCTCCAACACCAACTCACGTACATCCGGGTCAAGATTGCTGGATTCCAGAAAAAATCTTGAAGCCTTCAAACCATCAACATGACGGATGCTTGTATACAATTGCTCAACGTCTGCTGTTACCAATAGCATATCCCCCTCCACGATAAGTCTATCCACCCTACGCAGAACGTCCGTGGTGTCCCTGACATAAGAGGGCAGCGTCTCCACCTGTGGTTTGAGATAAAATTCAATAAATTTGCATGTTACATCGCACAGCCCTCCTATGCCAGAGACAATCGGACGTCCTGGCGGAGAAAGGGGGTCCTTGTGGACCTTGGGGAGGAGGTAGAAGGTGGGTATAACCGGATTTTGGATTAATAAACCACCCAGCGTTTTCTTATTGATGATACCTCTTTCAAACGCTATTTCAAGAATGGTCTGAAGTTGTTTCTGGAAAGTAGGGAGCGGATTTTTATCTAAAGGGGTATAAGTTTCTTTATTTTTCAACTGCCTAAAGGCTTCTTTTTCGTACCTCTCCACAGGCCAGATGACCACGTTTCCCCCCTTGTCTGCCGGTTTTATGACCACATCATCCCACATCTTAATCTCTTGCAGAGCCATCCTCTGTTTAGATGTGAGATTATCTCTTTTTTTGTAATTACTAATTCTACTCAGATCTTCTGTCACCAATTTAGTAAAAATTTCAACCTGTGGACAGAGAGACAATGGGGGAAAAGTGGTACATCTGGCCGAAATATGAGATGGAGAGGCACTTACCCCCACATGAGATTCCTGTTCCAAATCCTCCAGATCCCTCAGCGTTTGCAGTTCCATGGGGTCAGTACACTCCAAATATCCTGACGTACGTAGATGAAGCCTCTTTAACACAATCTTTCGGGCAAAGAGATGTAAATCCTTCAATGCTACAAAAAAGTCAAAATTATTGCATGGAGAAAATGACAACCCTAGTTCCAATACTTCCTTTTGTGATTCAGAGAGAACATGAGTGGATAAATTAATTACCTCTAAAGTGTTGGTTTTCATTTTTTTATCATTAACCGGAGAGGTATTCATTTTACGCTTGTTCCTCAAACGTCCATTTCTCCACTCATTTCTCTCTTGATCTCTTTTCATCCAGAAGGGTCTGATGTTATCAGATCGTTGTATTTTATCATCAGCAGATGACATTGAAGATATGGAGGTGGAACGGCTTCTAGGAGTGGTTTTATTGAATGCACGTCTATTGTGCCACCTGTACATTTGACCCTGCTGTCGGTCAGTCATATCCCGCTGATATTTTTTTGTCTTATTCTGGACCACTTCTGTTTCCCATTTTTTTAGAATCACTTCCATCTCATCTTTAAATTTGTTGGCTGCATCTCCCACCAAACACTTGTTAATTTCCTCCTGTATTAGATTTAACTCAACATCCAATTCTTTAAGTTGCTTATCATTCTGTTTAATCAATAATTCCATAAATTTCTTTGAGCATACAGATGCTGCATCTTCCCACTGTTGAATAAATTCATTTTCTGTTACTGCAAAGGATGGAAACACTTGGACTCTAAGCCCCCTTGGAATCAAACCACATCCGATATACCTCTCAAGAAAAGCCTTATTCCACCAGAGGCGGGTACGCCTATGTAATAGATCCTTATATTTATTGATGACAGTACTCGTGTCTCCTGTTTTAAAATCAATTATGCTACCAACACCCTCCTTGAAGACATGATCAAGCTGGTTTAGCCACGCTTTTTCGCGTTCACGAAAGTCCATCTCTTCAAATCTGATTACTGTGGAAACACAGATAACAATATAGCCAAAAACAATCAAACATGAAGATATTTTATCAAATATCCCAACCATGCTCAACCCCACCATGGGGGAGCGGCCCAAAGAGATATTTAATTATTTTTAGTCACAACGGACACTCCTAAGAATAGCATTTAACAAAAGAAAAAATGGAGTTCATGTCCATAAATAAATATTTTATTTTACAAATGACAATCATAATACTACACATACATGAATAAAGATGTTTTCAAATAATACCTTAATATAAATCATAACAAAGAGGATAATTGGTAGCAAAAGATGGAAAAATAAACACCTGAAAGGGTTAAACTAGTGCCCGGTAGTTATTATTTAAAGTGCATAGTGCTGTAAACGTCTAGGGGCAAGGACCTACAATAATAAAGTTCTCATACGTAAATCTACCCGGCTAATATGAAGTCATGTAATTTGTATCAGCCCTGCGCACAGACCGAGTGACTACAATAGAGTCCGTAATAGGCCAGTCAGATCTAAGAAATCGCTATAAGTCCATCAAACTAAATCCTTACCCAGATAGGAGGCAACTAGGATAACCCGCCAGGTGGCCCCAACGCGCGTTTCGCATTAGCTTCGTCAGGGGGCGATGATGCTATGTGACCTGAAAATGCCTTATATAATGCACCTCACTAGAGGGACCCCTTTCCACCTGTCGCGGCGCATGTCATCACCCGCCCGACCGGAAATTGCATCACCGGCGGCATCCAAGATGGCGCCGCGGTCAGTTCCGTCGCGATGACGTCACTGACCCGCACGCGTCATCACACGGCGCCGCCCGCAATGCTCCGGACCAAGACGTCAGCGGACATGCGCACAGTGGCCCTGTGCTCAAACTAGAAGATGATGTATCACAAAAAGAGGGGAAGGGGGGCGGAGAAAAACAGTCAAATAACCAGCGGAGCCAATAATAGCCCCAGATAGAGGAGGAAAGATAGAAACAATAGCGTTTGAGATGGTCATACATTGCTCAAAGTGACTAGTTGGTTAACAATCAGTGAAAATAGCGCTAAACATATATAATGACGGGGCCTCATAATGACAGGACATACCCATAAAATTGTGCATAATTTGTAGGTGACAAAAGACAGTGTTTAAGTGCCATGCTCAGGCACAGTGAATATTGATACAAAAAGTGGCACATACAAATCAGCCACATAAGTTCATATGCGCATCTATATACATAACAATATTATGATAAAAAATATACAGATAAAATAAAAAAATATACACGATGCATAAATATTAATTTGTTGATCATTCCATAGGTTCAGTGATCTGAAGGAGACGTATGCCCACCATCCGAGAACACATCAAAAGACCGCCTTCTCCACTGACACAGAGGAAAGACTCCGCCGGATAATATAAATATGGTGAGTATAAAAAAATTGAAAACTAAAAAGGCAAAAAAGAAGAAATTAGAAATAAAAATAAAAATAAAAATAATAAAAAAGAATCCAACACAAACAACAACATCAACACAAAATAACATATAAAAGGTAAAAAAATATATATATACAGGAGACAAATATTATAAAAAGGAACTAAAACTGAGCTGCTCATTGAGACCCGCTGGAGCAAGTGTATGTAACACTGCAATCCACCGGCATTCTCGTTGAGCAAGCTTTTTTTTGGCATCACCACCTCTTATGCCAGTATGAACTTTTTCAATGCCCCAAATTTTTAGATCTTTCGGATTGCATTTATGGTATTTTCGAAAATGTTTCGGAATGGGTTTTAAGCTTTCGATGTCCACCACCTCACTGGCTACTTGGATGTCACGCACGTGTTCACGCACTCGAACACGTAACTCTCTTGATGTCAATCCAATATATATAAGATTACACGTACAAGTCGCGTAATACACGACATAGGTTGTACTACATGTAATGTGTTCTCTAATCATGAACTCACGTGAACCGTCCGAAGAGGTAAAGGTAGAACATCTGACCATATTTCTGCAGGCAAGGCAATCTCCACAAGGAAAGAAGCCATTTTTCTGTTTCCCAATTTTGAATGGGTTTTGGGTTTTTGCCACGTAATGACTGTGCACTAAAATATCCTTGATGTTGTTACTCCTACGTGCTGTCATAAGAGGTCGTGTTGAAAGGCAATTTCTGAGCAAGGGGTCAGTAGTTAAGACAGACCAATGTCTATCAAATATCTGTCTCATTTCCTCCCATCTGTGGTTAAAAGTGGATATAAATCTGGGTTGATTATCCACCGATTTTTTTTCTTTTTTCCATCTACCAAGAGGTCATTCCTATGTGTACGTTTAGCTCTTACATAACCTCTTTTGATAACACGTTTGCTGTAACCGCGTTGTTGAAACCGCTCCCCAAGGTCCACAGCCTGCCTTTCAAATGATGAATCTGAGGCACAGATCCTTCGAGCCCGAAGGAACTGTCCAATGGGGATGGCTCTTATCGTGGAGGGGGGATGAGATGAGGAAGAGTGAAGAAGAGCATTAACGGAAGTTTCCTTACGATACAAGCAGTATGGATTTCTCCATTCTCTTGAACTCGTAGTGTAATGTCAAGAAAGGAGATTTCATTTTTGTGATATGTATATGTGAGTTTGATGTTGGAGCCGTTGTCGTTCAATCCCAACATAAACTGCTGTAACTCCAGGGCAGTTTATGTTGGGATTGAACGACAACGGCTCCAACATCAAACTCACATATACATATCACAAAAATGAAATCTCCTTTCTTGACATTACACTACGAGTTCAAGAGAATGGAGAAATCCATACTGATATGTATCGTAAGGAAACTTCAGTTAATGCTCTTCTTCACTCTTCCTCATCTCATCCCCCCTCCACGATAAGAGCCATCCCCATTGGACAGTTCCTTCGGGCTCGAAGGATCTGTGCCTCAGATTCATCATTTGAAAGGCAGGCTGTGGACCTTGGGGAGCGGTTTCAACAACGCGGTTACAGCAAACGTGTTATCAAAAGAGGTTATGTAAGAGCTAAACGTACACATAGGAATGACCTCTTGGTAGATGGAAAAAAGAAAAAATCGGTGGATAATCAACCCAGATTTATATCCACTTTTAACCACAGATGGGAGGAAATGAGACAGATATTTGATAGACATTGGTCTGTCTTAACTACTGACCCCTTGCTCAGAAATTGCCTTTCAACACGACCTCTTATGACAGCACGTAGGAGTAACAACATCAAGGATATTTTAGTGCACAGTCATTACGTGGCAAAAACCCAAAACCCATTCAAAATTGGGAAACAGAAAAATGGCTTCTTTCCTTGTGGAGATTGCCTTGCCTGCAGAAATATGGTCAGATGTTCTACCTTTACCTCTTCGGACGGTTCACGTGAGTTCATGATTAGAGAACACATTACATGTAGTACAACCTATGTCGTGTATTACGCGACTTGTACGTGTAATCTTATATATATTGGATTGACATCAAGAGAGTTACGTGTTCGAGTGCGTGAACACGTGCGTGACATCCAAGTAGCCAGTGAGGTGGTGGACATCGAAAGCTTAAAACCCATTCCGAAACATTTTCGAAAATACCATAAATGCAATCCGAAAGATCTAAAAATTTGGGGCATTGAAAAAGTTCATACTGGCATAAGAGGTGGTGATGCCAAAAAAAAGCTTGCTCAACGAGAATGCCGGTGGATTGCAGTGTTACATACACTAGCTCCAGCGGGTCTCAATGAGCAGCTCAGTTTTAGTTCCTTTTTATAATATTTGTCTCCTGTATATATATATTTTTTTACCTTTTATATGTTATTTTGTGTTGATGTTGTTGTTTGTGTTGGATTCTTTTTTATTATTTTTATTTTTATTTTTATTTCTAATTTCTTCTTTTTTGCCTTTTTAGTTTTCAATTTTTTTATACTCACCATATTTATATTATCCGGCGGAGTCTTTCCTCTGTGTCAGTGGAGAAGGCGGTCTTTTGATGTGTTCTCGGATGGTCGGCATATGTCTCCTTCAGATCACTGAACCTATGGAATGATCAACAAATTAATATTTATGCATCGTGTATATTTTTTTATTTTATCTGTATATTTTTTATCATAATATTGTTATGTATATAGATGCGCATATGAACTTATGTGGCTGATTTGTATGTGCCACTTTTTGTATCAATATTCACTGTGCCTGAGCATGGCACTTAAACACTGTCTTTTGTCACCTACAAATTATGCACAATTTTATGGGTATGTCCTGTCATTATGAGGCCCCGTCATTATATATGTTTAGCGCTATTTTCACTGATTGTTAACCAACTAGTCACTTTGAGCAATGTATGACCATCTCAAACGCTATTGTTTCTATCTTTCCTCCTCTATCTGGGGCTATTATTGGCTCCGCTGGTTATTTGACTGTTTTTCTCCGCCCCCCTTCCCCTCTTTTTGTGATACATCATCTTCTAGTTTGAGCACAGGGCCACTGTGCGCATGTCCGCTGACGTCTTGGTCCGGAGCATTGCGGGCGGCGCCGTGTGATGACGCGTGCGGGTCAGTGACGTCATCGCGACGGAACTGACCGCGGCGCCATCTTGGATGCCGCCGGTGATGCAATTTCCGGTCAGGCGGGTGATGACATGCGCCGCGACAGGTGGAAAGGGGTCCCTCTAGTGAGGTGCATTATATAAGGCATTTTCAGGTCACATAGCAGCATCGCCCCCTGACGAAGCTAACGCGAAACGCGCGTTGGGGCCACCTGGCGGGTTATCCTAGTTGCCTCCTATCTGGGTAAGGATTTAGTTTGATGGACTTATAGCGATTTCTTAGATCTGACTGGCCTATTACGGACTCTATTGTAGTCACTCGGTCTGTGCGCAGGGCTGATACAAATTACATGACTTCATATTAGCCGGGTAGATTTACGTATGAGAACTTTATTATTGTAGGTCCTTGCCCCTAGACGTTTACAGCACTATGCACTTTAAATAATAACTACCGGGCACTAGTTTAACCCTTTCAGGTGTTTATATTTCCATCTTTTGCTACCAATTATCCTCTTTGTTATGATTTATATTAAGGTATTATTTGAAAACATCTTTATTCATGTATGTGTAGTATTATGATTGTCATTTGTAAAATAAAATATTTATTTATGGACATGAACTCCATTTTTTCTTTTGTTAAATGCTATTCTTAGGAGTGTCCGTTGTGACTAAAAATAATTAAATATCTCTTTGGGCCGCTCCCCCATGGTGGGGTTGAGCATGGTTGGGATATTTGATAAAATATCTTCATGTTTGATTGTTTTTGGTATCGAGACAAGCAGGAACCATCCTGGTGACATAACAATGCCCCATCCCGCTTAGGCTGCAGGCCCCAAAAGTTGCTAAGGCAAGAGACTGGACACATAACGGACCCCGCAACTGAGCCCACCACAATTCTGCTGCCCCGCCCCTCCTGATCCGACTTTGACCTTCGCAACCATAACTCCACCTGGCCCCCAGCCAACAATACGTCCCTGGCCAATAAACCCCCCGACCCTTTTTTGTTTGGTGCCACCAACTCTCCTACTCTAAAGGCCCCCAAAAAAGGCCAATGAAAAGGCCAGCCGAAATAAACAAAGCTCAAAAAACGAAGAACACAGTGATGACAATGCTTCGCCCAATTTTTCCAAAACGTTAAAAGACACCGGCCTCCTAGAATCTGTTCCTCTGGGCCGCCGCCTAAAACCTCTTACGGCCCTCTGCACCAAAAAGGACTTGGTGATATCGTCCCGACCCCGCAATTTGCAACCAAAGGCCAGGGCCGCCATGACTCTTGACACTTTTGCGGGAGACCAACCCGCTGATGCCCCCCGGCTCAACCATGACAACAGGATCCCGATCTGATCCTGGTAGCTCCACCCACCAGATTCCGCTGCTAGCAAAAACTCCCACTCCCGCCAAGTTGCCTGATAAGCCTCCCAGGTTCTGGGAGCCAACGACGCCTTAATCAATGCCTGAGCGTCCCGGACACCGCTAGCTAAAGTTCTGGAGGGCACTCCAAACCGACCATCTCCGCCTCCGGGGCCAATGACCGAAAACGATCGAACTGCAAACGAGAAAGAGAGTCAGCGATGGAGTTATGAACTCCCGGCACATGCGACGCTGTGACATGCGCGTTCAAATTCAAACACAACAGCACCAAACGCCGTAACACGCAAACCACCGGCGGCGAAGATGCAGACAAACTATTAATCGCGCAAACCACCCCCATGTTATCGCAACGAAAACGAACACGCCTGTTCCGAAAATTATCTTGCCACAAGTGCACCGCTACCAAAATAGGGAAAATCTCCAGGAGAGCAATGTTACGAACTAAACCAGTAGAAATCCAACTCGCAGGCCACTTTGCAGCGCACCATTGCCCTTGGAAATATGCTCCAAAACCCGAACCTCCGGCTGCGTCAGTGAATAATTCCAACGACTCGTTGTCAATCATGCCCGCCATAAACAACGACCTACCATTATATGACTTCAGGAACTCACTCCACACTGCCAAATCCTCCTTGTGCTCAGCTAATAACCGCACAAAATGGTGGGGAGCCTTAACTCCCGCCGTAGCGCTAGCCAACCTCCTAGAAAAAACTCGCCCCATTGGCATGACTCGACAAGCGAAATTAAGCTTACCGAGCAGAGATTGCAGGTCTCGCAAAGGCACCTTACGCAGGCGACCAGTTCGCACAACGTCTTCCCGTAGGCCCGTCAATTTGTCCTCAGGCAAACGAAACTCCCACCGCACGGTATCGATGACTATGCCTAAGAAACACAAGCACGTACTCGGGCCTTCCGTCTTACCCGGTGCCAGCGGGACCCCGAACCGCGAAGCCACCCATTCAATCGCATTCAAAATCCTTGCACAGCAATCGGACCCCGCCGGGCCGATGCACAAAAAATCGTCTAGGTAGTGTAGGACCGCATCGCAACCAGACATGTCCCGTACCACCCATTCCAAAAAGGAACTAAACGCCTCGAACAAAGCACAAGACAGCGAACAACCCATGGGCAAACATCTGTCAACAAAAAATTTTTTCTCCCAAAAACATCCAAGAAGTCTAACGCTAGACGGATGAACCGGCAACAATCGAAAAGCGGCTTCTATGTCCGTCTTTGCCAACAGGGCACCTTTTCCGCATCTCTGCACCCAAGCTACCGCTTCATCAAACGATGCGTAAACCACCGAGCACAAATCAGGATCAATGCCGTCGTTCACCGACCTACCCTTAGGATACGACAGGTGCTGGATAAGGCGAAATTTTCCCGCTTCCTTCTTAGGGACCACCCCCAGAGGGGAAACAACTAAGTCCTCAAACGGAGCATGGTCAAAAGGGCCAGCCATGCGGCCCAAAGCCACCTCTTTACGTAACTTCTCTGAAACCACCTCAGAGTGTAACAAGGCTGAATGCAGATTTTTCCTAACAACGGGAACCACAAAAGGAGGTGCTGGAATAACAAAACCTTCCGTAAAACCGGACAGTAACAGTGCCGCCTTTTCCTTATCCGGGTACCTACTTAGATAAGGGACCATCCTTTCCACCATCACCGGAGTCTCCCCCATGGGAATTACCTGGACCTGCTTTTGCCTTGCCCTTCTTAAAGCATTTTGCGGCTCCGTGGGAGGAACCACTGCAGTGGGAGCACAAATGTTTAAATCTACAATTGCTTCCAAATTTGCACTGTCCCTCATTAAATTGCCAGCAGACACCCAACTTCTGTCCTCCTGCCTGACCGGCGTTGCTGAGGAGCTCCCTGCACCGGACTGAGATCCATGGCCGGACCCACCGGCCCCCCCTTGAAAGGGATGGCCGAACTTGTACTGCGCCATCACGCGCAACCAGAGACCAATATCCTTCTGGTCCCACCTAATAGCCGGCCGCACAGCTTTTCTCTGCCTAAACTGCTCATCGTATCTCAGCCACGCCTGACCGCCATACACCCTATGAGCCTCACTGATGGAATCCATGTAGCAAAACAGCCCCGAGCAATTCTCCGGAGCCTTCTCGCCAATAACACTGGCCAAAATGGCAAAAGCTTGAAGCCAATTAGCAAAAGTCTGGGGAATCAAACGCCAACGCCGCTTTTCTTCCTCCTCCTTTTTTAAATCCTCCTTCTTCCCCTTGTCAATGTTAAATTTCTCCAAGGGGAGCAGTGAAAAAATTTCCACGTACTCATCCTTACTAATCTTTTCCCTGACCTCTTTCTTAAGATGCGCCCCCAACGGGCCCTCAAAACACACGTATACCTCGCCGTGCGCCCTATCATCTAAGTGGACCCTACACTCCTTCTCCTTCTCAGTCTGCACAGAAACCGAAACTGGCTCCGCAACCTCGGCCTGCGCTGCTGCCGCACTAACCGGACTCCGTGTTACACCAGACCAAGCACCCAAAAAACCCTGCGGAGCCACATCACGATCCAATCTAGCTAGCAGGTTCTGCACATTAACCAAAAGCTCCCGCACCCCTGCCGCTTCACCGCCGCCTGCTACCCCTGCCGCAGCTACGCCGCTAAGCGCTCCCTGACCACCACTAAACGCAGGCGCACTAGCATCATAAGAACAAGCACGAGACACAGACGCATACTCACCGGGCTGCAAGGGATCTGTGGTCCCTCCAGCCGGAGTGCTGGTATCCGGACGTCCACGAACGGCCCAATCCGCCACCGACCCATCCAACGATGTGCCTTGGAGGTGTCCGTCAGACCCGCTGCTCCCGGACGCAGCTGGCCCGTGGGACACTGGATTCGGACTCCCCGCGATGGGGGGAGACGCCGCCTGGACCGGCGAGGGCACATCTTGCTGACCGGCGCCAGCCGCAGTCCAGGCCGCCGTAAGAGGCTGTCCGCTCCAAGGCCCTGGAGCAGGGGGACCCCTGCCACTGCAGTAGGGGCCGACCCAGCGCCGTCCTGCCTTGGGCCGCCCGCCCCGCTTCCATCCACCGCTCCTCTGGGCCCCGCTCTCACCGCCGAGGCAGACCGCGCGGCGGAACCGGCACCGCCGCGGCCTCCCGCTGCTCTAGGCCCCAAGCGCTGCCCGGCGCGTCTTGGCTCCGCCCCCACCGCACCACGAGGTGAGGGCCTAGCAACCGCCGCTGCGCCCCCCCTGGCAGTCGGATTCCTCCCAGGCCGGGGCCTACTCGCCGCTGCTCTTACCGGCGCCCGGCCTGGAGGGTCCCGGGAGGGGCTCCTACTCCTGCGGGGGGCGCTAGGCCCAGGATCCGGCGATAGGCGCTCGGGGGGCCGTGTCCGCCGAGCCCGCCGATCAAGATGGGGGACCGCCGGCGGGGATCCGCTGCCGCCGGCGCCGCCGTCCAGCAGGTGGGCCACCTTCGCCTCCAGCCATCCGGAAGGCCGAGAGGCTGCAGCCGCCCTCAGGCTCTGCAGCACAGCATCCACACCTGACATGCTGCTGCTTTCAGTGCTGGTGAGCGGGAACTGACCGGCCCCCGCCCCCTGACACTTCCCTAACCCTCTCTTCAACTATCTCCCCCGCCCCCTATACTGTTAACCCTTTCAGCCCCACCCCCTCCTCTCCAACCCATTGTCATGCTGGCCTTCGCTTAGCCGTGGGGGGGAGGGGGCGGCTCGCTCCGGCCAGTCCTCTTTCAGCCCAAAATTTTGGGCTGAAAATATCGGCTTATACTCGAGTATATACGGTAATAGTATTTCAATATTTTTATATTGGAGAGGTGTAGACTAGGTCATAAGAGGATGGTCCAGAGAAAGGAAAACTGGAAAACATAAGAATAAATGGGAAGAATATACATACATCTCATTTTTATGACATTTTCCCCTGGGGATGTAACATTTGTTTTGGTTTCAAATTAGTATCGGGCATCATAAAAACACCCTTGCACAAAAAATGAGTGACTTTTGCATCACTGAATACATTCATCCTGGTGTTCTAGTGGTTATGGATGATGAGGATGAGGATAAGGAGGAGGATAACACCAAACAGACTAATTCAGGAAGTGTATACCGATACGTGGTTGTGAAGAGGTGCATGAGAATACACCTTCACAAAAAAGAAGTATGTATTAGGCTACGTTCACATTTGCGGTTTGCGCCGCAACGTCGCCGCCGCAACAAAACGCATGCGTCGTGCGGCCCTATCTTTAACATTGGCGCCGCATGGGGCCGCATGTGCATGCGTTGTGTTGCGTTTTATTGCGTTTTACGCCGCATGCGACGTTAGGGCGCACCTGTCTGGGCGCGGCAAACGCAACATGTTGCATTTTTCGGGCGGCGCCGACCTTTTAAAAAACGCATGCGTCGTGTTTGCGTCGTCGATGCGCCTATTCCCCCATAGACTTGTATTGACAACGCAGACGACGCAAGTACCTGCGTCGTGGTGCGTTGTACGACGCATGCGTTTTCCAATAAAAAATGCAAAACATTGTCTAGACTTTGTCTAGACACAAAAAAAACAACCTATATATATAAAAGAAAAAGGGGTTTGCCATTGTCTTTTACAAGTCATCACCCAGGAGAGAATCTGGAGAGAATCTGCTTTCCAAACTTGTAAGTATATATTTCTCTTTGCACATTTTGTATTCTGTGTTTTATTTCTTGATTTTTATTTATTTTTGCAATGTTTGGTCTGTGCTATTTTACGGTTATGGGTTGTTATTGAAAAATTGTTTTTCTGGTTCTGATGTTCTTCTGGCTTTATATGATTGCGTTTATTGTCTTTGGCTTTTTTTTTTTTTTTACGTTGGTTTTGGATTGGTTTTGTGTTTTGTTCTTGTGTCATGTGGTTGTTCAATGTCTTGATTTTGGCTCATTTTTTCTTGTAAAATTTCAGGTGCATGTTTTTCTGGTTTCTATTGTTGGTGGTAACTGTGTGGCATTTTCTTGGCTCATGTCTTGCTGTGTTTTTATTATGCTGTTGGCTTTATTTTTTCTTTCCTTGAGTGTCTTTTCTTGCTGGTGGGGGGGCTATATTTATGATGTCTCATTTGTATTGTATAGTTCCGTGCTGCTATGCCATTATAGTTTCAATTGTACTTTCCCTTTATTTAAAGAAAAAATCTCTGATGTTTTTACGTCGTTTTCCGTATGGCATATATCTTCCATCATTGACTGTTTGCATTGCCAAGTGTGTAGTATAATTTTTTTTTTTTTTTTTTGGGTGGTGCCCTTTTTGAAAATTTCATGTGTTTTCTTTTCTATTTGACTATGGTTTATCTTTGGGTTGCTGTATATTTTTACAGCGGTTGTCCCGTAATGTTTATTGCTTATTATCTAGAATGGTATTTATTGCCTTTTTCTGATGTCTTTCTGTGGTTAGATGTCACCAGATGGTGTTTTTTTGGATCATGTCTTCTTGCAATTGTAAAGTATGGCGTTCATTATTTTGCTATTTCATTGTCCTTTTTTGTGCCTGTAATGTTTTTTTGGAAAGTTTTGATATGTAAAAATTTGGACATAGGTGTCTATTTTTGCTTGATTTTGCTTGGGTCTATTCTTGTATAGTTTCTTCTATTGTCTTCTCTTGCAATGTATGGCGTTGTGGTGTCGCTTTCTGATTTTGCATTGTCCTATCAGTCAACAGTCAATTGTGGTTGTTTAAATTTTTGGGCCTATTTTATTGTATGTGCCATAGTTAGGTTTGGATGTGATTTTTTTTCCCATTTTTTCATGGCAGAACAAACTTGCAAGAATGGCGAGTGATTCTGAACATAGCCAATCGGCGCAGGGGAGTGCGGTGAGTAATTATGTCCATTTGCTTACTATTCGCTGTCATTTGTAGTATTGAAAATAATTTCTTTATACAATTTTTACAGGCTTCTTCAAGTGAGGGGGAAGGCAGTCAGCGGGAGCAGCGAGGTCAGGGCCAAGGTGTGGCGTCAGGACGGCGAGTGAGTATTTTTTTTTAACAATTTTTTTATTTTTTTGAGTAGCATCCTGCTGTGCCGAACATTACATTTGAGTAGCATCCTGCTTTCACTAGGGATGTTTAGTAAGCTTACATTATAACTTTTCAGGGTAGCAAGTATTGGGGGAAGGTAACAAAGGTGAAACTTTCAGAACAAAAACATTCCAAAATACAGGTGTAGAAACCATCAATATACATATATCAAATGGCAAAGGATAGGGCCAAGGTACATATCATGACAGGTGCTGGTGGTTGTTAATATTTGCATATTTCTAACCTTTTTGGTTTGTAATTTTTTCTAGGTTTCACAACGGGACCAAGGAGTAATTGACGTGGAGCTCCTGATCTCCAGCATCCAGGAGCGTGGCCCGTTGTGGGACAGCCGTGACTCCCGGCACATGGACCAGGTGGTGTTGAGGCGTTTGTGGGTAGAGGTGGCAAAGTCGCTGTGGGAGGGCTTTGACATTGCTCCAGCCAAGGACAAAGCCAACTTTGGTGAGTATTGCTGATACGCAGTGCTGATACGCTGCTATGACCCATCTTTCCAGGATAAACACAACCGTGTGTGATGCAATCAACGCCTAAAGTTTGCATCGCACACGGTTGTTTTATCCTTTTAAAATGCTAAATATGTAACCTTTTTTTTTTCTTTGCATTCACAGTTAAAAGGTTGAGGATCAGATGGCGATCCATGAAGGACCGTTTCAATAAGGGGATCCGGGCTGAGGAGGAGCGATCAAAGAGTGGTGCTGCTGCGGCCAAGTCTGTGCCATACAAATACAGCAAGGCTTTACAGTTCTTAAGACCGGTCCTTGGCCGCCGACAGTAAGTATTTTGTCCACAAACCATATTGCACAGCCACATTACATTGCCCAGCCACATAGCCTACTGCACAGCCACATAGTACATTGCCCAGCCACGTACATTGTGCATCCACATAGTATATTGGCAGGGCACTATATCGCAGCCACATAGTACACGTTCTAGCCACGTATCCACATAGTATATTTCCCAGGCACATAGTGTATTGGCCATCCATGTAGTCAGCGTAACATATTGGCCATCCACGTAAATTTATCTCTAGTGAAATGGTATATAGGCCATTAGTTATTTTTTGGGTTAAGCGTGAGTCCTTGTAGTCCATGACAGGTTAAGTTCTGAGTCAGGGTAGTTCTGATCGCAGGAATAATGATGAAGTCTTGATCACATGATCCTAACGTCATGGTCGTTCCTGCAATCAGATCAGCGAAATCACTGTGTATTTTTTTTTTATCTTGACATTAAATTTTATACTATTTTTGCGGCATAGGCAGCGTCAAGAAAGAGTTTTAGATTCCAAATTTTTTTTTACCCACAGTGGTATGCGGTCAAAAGGCTTTGGCAGCGGGAATGTCCATGATTGTTATCGTCAGCCATAACGGTCAGCTGGCGATAACAATCAGCAATTTATTATAGGCCACACAGACTGAGAGACAGAGGATTTGTATTGTTGTGTAATGTAATGTTACTTTTATTCCAGGAGTTGGCGTATGGGATAGGTTGAAGACTAATTTTTCCATTATCTTTCCACAGGACACACAGCAGCACCCTCGAGAGAGCTCGCCCCGCAGGAGCGGACCTTCATGAATCGCCATCTGACCCATCACAGCCCTCCCACAGCGACAGCAGGCTTGCACCGCCATCTGGAGAACCGGCAGCCGGTACATCAGGTGTTCCCCTGCCCGAGGCCTCTGGCGCACCTTCGTTTGGGAATTCCCGACAGCGCCAGCGGGCCTCGGACAGGCCAGCCATGCCCAAATTTTTGCATTTGAGCACGGTTTTCCAGAACTGTTTCAAGGCATTGAGCGATAAAATGGACACTCGTCTGTCCAATATCGACCGGCGCCTTGAAACTATGGAATCCGAGCTCTCGAGTCCGGCCAAACATTTCTTTAGTACCATTGCTAAGGGCATGGTGGAACACCTTACGCCGGAACTCCAGATTTCGGTAATGCAGGCCTGCAACACTACCTACGTGAGAGCTCTCCAGCAGGCTCGGGTCATGCAGTCAGCGACAATGCCTGTAGTGCCGTCGCTGGCAAGCATGACTCCGACTCCTGCTGGAGAGCCACTCCAGCCACCCCACCGTGGTCCACGTGCCGAGCGACGCCACCACAGGCACCATAGCATAGTGCCGCCGACTCCTGCTCCTGCCATGCCCTCATCCTCCCGTAGGCGTCATTCTGTGGGAGCTGCCGTGGGAGCAAAAAACGGCAAAAAAGGAAAGAGGACACACTGAGGCTCTGGCTGCTCCAGTACAGACACCAAATGCGCGTCGGGGCTCTAGCCGCAGCAGGAGCAGCCAGGGCCAACCAAGAAAAACTCAAAGGCTTGTGTTGCCTCCTCCCTCCCCTACAGAGGTGGCGGTTTCTTCCCCAGTATACCCTGCGGAGGGTTTGGACCTGCCATCGAGCCTCCTGGACTATAGGACATCATCCTCCTCTTCGCCATCATCCTCCTGTTCATCATCATCCTCCCCTTCCTCTCCCCATTCCAAACAAGACACATACCATTCCCCCATGGTGGCACAGGTTGAAACCCCCTAAGTTTATTTCCCCCTTTTTTTTTCTGTTTCCCCCCCCCAATAAAAAATTTTGGTTTAAAAAAACAATATTTGTTCTTAGTTTCCAGAATATTTCTCGGCAAGTCACGCCGTGTGCTGTCTACACATATTTTGTGCTTCAAACACCTCATATATGCAATGTCAGACACTATTTTTACAATTGTTAGTTTGCCTTTTTTTGGGTGTCTCTCATTGCTGTATGAGGTGTTCACAAACACTAAAGTGTATGAGGTGTTCACACTTAATGCAGCAGCGAAACAGACAATGATGCAGATCACTGCAGCGTCGCTGTTTGGTCCCTGGAGAGCTGTCACACAGACAGCTCTCCAGCGAACAACGATGCAGAGGCCCACGGGTAACCAGGGTAAACATCATGTTGCTAAGCGCAGGGCCACGCTTCCGATATTTACCCTGGTTACCATTGTAAAACATCGCTGTTATCGTTGCGTTTGCTGTAAAACACAAAGATACACGGCGATCAGACAAACAAATAAATATGTTATGGTATGGTATAAAAATGTTATTTGAATCGGTATAAAATTAGAAAAAAATTTTATTAAACAACAACATTTTAAAAACAACGGGTTCCAGTTTTTTATAGGCACATTAAATTTGTGAACTATAGTTAGATGCCAAATTTGACATATACCCAACCAACCTAAACGGAACATTTATTGCACATTTACTGGAGAATTACTTTATTTTCATATATTTTTAGCACAGTCACAGTAGAGGTATTTATTGGTGTAGTTAAAATCAGAAGACAGTCCAACAGTAACATTACTACACCATTTGATCTTGCCATGACACACGGCAAACATCTGACACAAAATAGGCCGCAAAACGATCCCGCATCTGCGCAATTTCCACACTTGTCCTCAGAGGATGATCATGGTAATCGGGCAATGGGTTGGCTATGGGTTCATCGAGTTCCACATTCAGTCTCTCTTTGGCCATAATGAAATTGTGGAGAACCACACAAGCCTTCACCACCTCATCCACTGTTTCAATTTTAAGATTAATGGCGGATCCTAATATCCGCCATTTGGAGACAAGGATGCCAAAGGCGCATTCCACAGTCCTTCTGGCCCTGGACAGTCTGTAATTGAAAACCCTTTTTGTATGGTCCAAGCCCAGACTGGAGTAGGGTTTCAATAGGTTGGCAGACATTTGGAATGCCTCATCCCCAACCACAACAAATGGCATCGCAGGGCCTTCGGTGTGGGGAAGAGGTTGTGGCTGTGGGAAATTAAAATTGTTGCCATATAATTTTTGGCCCATATCCGACTCTTTAAATGTGCGCGAGTCATTTGCACGCCCAAATGCACCAATGTCCACTGCGAGAAAACGGCAGTCCGCACCGGCAATTGCCATGAGCACAGTTGAAAAGTATTTTTTGTAATTGTAGAAAACGGATCCACTTTTCGCAGGCTTGGTAATCCGAATGTGCTTTCCATCCACTGCGCCAATACAGTTTGGAAAAGAACACACTTGCTCGAATTTCTGTGCGTTGGCCTCCCAGATTTCGCTTGTAGGGACGGGTAATAATTCCTCCCGGA
Source organism: Ranitomeya imitator (assembly GCF_032444005.1). Lineage (NCBI taxonomy): Eukaryota > Metazoa > Chordata > Amphibia > Anura > Dendrobatidae > Ranitomeya > Ranitomeya imitator. The sequence goes on from NC_091286.1 coordinate 201,252,086, forward strand.
GATTATCCCACAATGCGCGGCATGTGTCAGCAATAATTCCGGAAAGAGTGGAGACTCCAATCCGGAATTGAAAATGAAGTGATCTCAACGTCTCTCCGGTAGCCAGGAAACTGCCAAGAAAATAAAGAAATTTAGATTAAAGTACATTGTAATTTATAAAAGTACATTGACCATTACAATTAAAAACAAAAATTAAAAATAAAATAAAAAGTAAATACATATCACAGTCATTCAAACAGCAACGTACCGTAGAGTCACCAGCAGCCGTTCCTCTGTGGAAATAGCTCTCCGGAGCTGCGTGTCCTGCCTGCTAATGGATCCTTCCACCCGACGCAGAAGATAGCGGAAGCTGTCCTGTGACATCCTGGTATATTCAAAATATTTTTCCCGGTTGTCATTCAGTTCGCCGAACAAGCAATGGTATGCTCCACGGCTCTCCCGGACTTCCACGATAGGGTGTATCCAAAAGCGGCGACGACTCCATCTCCATTTTTCCCTTTCCCTTTGATTAAAACAGGCAACAGCATAGGCATGAGCCAAGGCAAATTCCATCTCCATATCCATGTAGATACTGTCCATGGGTCGCTCCATCATGAATACCAGCAAAATGGGAGGAATTCATCTCTGCCATGGTATATACACATTTTTAACACCAACCCTCTTCTAGCCATTGGTGGTCCTTATCTATTGTGTAGACACTTTTTTTTGTGGGAGGGGGATGAAGAATGACTCACTGCACTATAAACGCATGCGTCGAAAAACGCTGCGTTTTTTGGTAAAAACGCAACTGCGTTTCAAAAAAACGCAGCGTTTTGCGCCGCATGCGTTGAACGCATGCGGCGCAAAACGCTGCGTTGTGCATGCGTTTTGCTGCGTTTTTGTTTGCGTTGTGCGTTGCGGCAACGACGCTGCGGCGCACAACGCAAATGTGAACTTAGACTTAGAGGTTATGTTTCGCTGTTTTCACTTGGTGGTGTACAGAAGTCTTGCCAAATCCAGCCCTTGTTCATTTTTTATAAGAGACAGCCTGTCAGCTTTTTCAGTTGAAATGCAGAACCGCTTATCTGTTGCTCTAAAAACCCGCTCTGACAGAACTCTAGCAGCAGGGTAGGCCATGACCTCCAAGGTATAGAGAGCCAGTTATGCCTTGTGTCCAGCTTGGATACCCAATAATTAAAAGGCATAAAGGAATCCCGAAGGACGTTTGTACGATCTGCAAGGTACTCCCTCAGCATCTTCCCAAACATTGCACTTATTGTGAGAGCCCCCTTGCCTCTGTGCCGGCATAATGGGAGGGTCTGAGAAAACTGTCCCTGAACTTTGCCATTGTTCCCCTGCCTGAGCTGGATTGTACTTCTGTCTCTCTCACTTGGACTCCTTGGCTGTACAACAAGCTCTGCTGTCTGCTGCCAGCATTCTCATATGGGAATTTTTAAAGTAATTCCACTACAAGGGCCCCCTGGTATTGCAACATTTTAGTACACTTGTCTGCCTCTGGAATAAGATATTGAAAGTTCTCCTTGTAGCGTGGGTCTAGATGTGTCACCAAGCAGTAATGAGTGTCACCAAAAATTGCATTAATGCGAGGGTCACGGGAAATGCAGCAAAATATAAAGTCTGCCATACGTGCCAGACTGCTAACAGGCAAGACTTCCCTGTCTTCACCAACAGGACGACTGACCATGCTGTCCTCAACCTGCTCCTTCTCCTCCTCCTCCCTGTCCTCAGGCCATCCCCGCTGAACAGATTATATGACAGCTGTGCTTGTAGTACTGTCTATAGCACATGAAAGTAGCTCCTGTTCTTCCTCCTCCTCCTCATTGTCTACCAGTCCACGTTGGGACGACATGAGGGTGGGCTGAGTGTAATCACCCTATATGGTTCCTTGCTCCATGTCCTCATGCTGTGCCTGCAATGTATCCTATTTTGTTGTGAGCAGAGGTTTTCATTATGTAGGGAAGCAGGATGGTGACGCTAATTATGGCGTCATTGCCGCTCACCATCTTGGTGCAGTCCTCAAAGTTTTGGAGGATGGTACATATGTCTGACATCCATGTTCACTCCTGAGGTCTTATGTGTGGAGTCTGAACTGAATATCGACGGCCTTGTTGATGCTGGTAGTCAACAATTGCCCTCTTCTGCTCACAAATCCTTTCCAACATATGCAGTGCAGAGTTCAAATGTGTGGGGACATCACACACGCGTCGGTGAGCCGGAAGCTGCAAACGTTGCAGAAGCACAGCAAAAGTGGCTGAAGCTGTAGCTGACTTTCTAAAATGGGCAAAAAGACAGTGTACTTTCATTAGCAGATCCGGCAGCTCCGGGTAGCTTTTCAGAAAGCATTGAGCCATGAGGTTTAGCACATGAGCCAGGCAAGGTACGTGTGTGAGCTCACCTTGCCTCAGAGCTGCCACCAGGTTCTGGCCATTGTCACATACGACCATGCCTGGCTATAGGTTCAACGGTGTCATCCAAATATCTGACTGATCTTTCAGTGCTGTCCACAACTGTTCAGCATTGTGCAGTTTGTCACCTAAGCAGACTAGCTTCAGCACAGCTTGTTGTCACTTGGCTGAGGCAGTGCTGCAGTGCTTCCAGCTTCTGACTGATGTGTTCATTTCAGAGACGGAGGCTTAAGAGGAGGAGGTGCAGGAGCTGTAGACTGTGGAGGCAACCCTGATTGACGTAGGGCTCACAATCCTCGGCGTGGAGAGGATGTGTTCCATCCCAAAGTCCGACTGGGTCCCGGCTTCGACTATGTTAACCTAGTGTGCCATCAGTGAGATGTACCATCCCTGCCCACAAGCACTTGTCCACATGTCCGTGGTTAGGTGGACTTTCCCAGTAACAGCATTGTTGAGGGCGCGGGTAATATTGTGGGACACATGCTGGTGTAATGCTGGTACGGCTCACCGGGAGAAATGGTGGTGACTGACAACCGAGTACCTTGGGAAGGCCGCCACCATCAGGTTGCGGAAAGCTTCCATCACAACGAACCTAAAAGGCAACATTTCAAGGCCAAGCAGATGAGAAATGTTAGAATTTAGTACTGTGGCCTGTGGGGCGTTGGCTGGGTATTTCTGCTTGTGTTCCAATGACAGGGGTATAGACAACTGAAGACTGCGCTGGGACAAGGACATGGAAGGGCTTGATAATGGTGCTGGTTCACTGTGGGCAAGAACAGGTGCAGGGCCAGAGGCATCTTCACATGCACAGTGAACTGGGGATTGGCTTCTATGCAAAACAGTGGAAGAAGCAGTGGTGTCACCTGCAGACAGTGTTCCTGGAGCCTGAGGTTCGGCTCACAAAGTCAGGTGCTTTGCTGCCATGTGCCTAATCATGTTGGTGGTGGTCAGGCTGGTAGTTTTGCTACCCCTGCTGATGCGGGCATAGCAGGTGGTGCAAATGGCCTATTTGGGGTTATCGGCAGAGTCTTTAAAAAATAACCATTTCAAAAAACCTGATCTGCACATCCAAACATAGACACAGTGTGAACAGGTGCTGAACCCAGAGTCGCCAACTCGTATATATTTAAGTAAATAGGGCAGCACACTGCAGCGCCAAAACATGCAAACTTGAAAACACAAAATTTGAACTGCATTACTGCACTGAAAATATGAAAAATGAGAGCTTTTAGCGCATAAAAATGGCCAATTTTATGTGTACCTCGTAGCCACGATAAGGCATCTCTCTTATACGAGGCCCTACGCTTGACCTACCTCTCTGAGAATAAACGTCTCCATCTGAATGGGTACATGTGAAACCTCTCCTTGGACTCAAATTCTCTCTCACTGTGGAGGGGTATTGGACCTATTATAATTAAAACACCTGAAGCTAGGAGGCGGGGAGTGCACGATCAGAAGGCTAGAGAATACATTTCAAAAAACCTGATCTGCACATCCAAACATAGACACAGTGTGAACAGGTGCTGAACCCAGAGTCGCCAACTCGTATATATTTAAGTAAATAGGGCAGCACACTGCAGCGCCAAAACATGCAAACTTGAAAACACAAAATTTGAACTGCATTACTGCACTGAAAATATGAAAAATGAGAGCTTTTAGCGCATAAAAATGGCCAATTTTATGTGTACCTCGTAGCCACGATAAGGCATCTCTCTTATACGAGGCCCTACGCTTGACCTACCTCTCTGAGAATAAACGTCTCCATCTGAATGGGTACATGTGAAACCTCTCCTTGGACTCAAATTCTCTCTCACTGTGGAGGGGTATTGGACCTATTATAATTAAAACACCTGAAGCTAGGAGGCGGGGAGTGCACGATCAGAAGGCTAGAGAATACATTTCAAAAAACCTGATCTGCACATCCAAACATAGACACAGTGTGAACAGGTGCTGAACCCAGAGTCGCCAACTCGTATATATTTAAGTAAATAGGGCAGCACACTGCAGCGCCAAAACATGCAAACTTGAAAACACAAAATTTGAACTGCATTACTGCACTGAAAATATGAAAAATGAGAGCTTTTAGCGCATAAAAATGGCCAATTTTATGTGTACCTCGTAGCCACGATAAGGCATCTCTCTTATACGAGGCCCTACGCTTGACCTACCTCTCTGAGAATAAACGTCTCCATCTGAATGGGTACATGTGAAACCTCTCCTTGGACTCAAATTCTCTCTCACTGTGGAGGGGTATTGGACCTATTATAATTAAAACACCTGAAGCTAGGAGGCGGGGAGTGCACGATCAGAAGGCTAGAGAATACATTTCAAAAAACCTGATCTGCACATCCAAACATAGACACAGTGTGAACAGGTGCTGAACCCAGAGTCGCCAACTCGTATATATTTAAGTAAATAGGGCAGCACACTGCAGCGCCAAAACATGCAAACTTGAAAACACAAAATTTGAACTGCATTACTGCACTGAAAATATGAAAAATGAGAGCTTTTAGCGCATAAAAATGGCCAATTTTATGTGTACCTCGTAGCCACAATAAGGCATCTCTCTTATACGAGGCCCTACGCTTGACCTACCTCTCTGAGAATAAACGTCTCCATCTGAATGGGTACATGTGAAACCTCTCCTTGGACTCAAATTCTCTCTCACTGTGGAGGGGTATTGGACCTATTATAATTAAAACACCTGAAGCTAGGAGGCGGGGAGTGCACGATCAGAAGGCTAGAGAATACATTTCAAAAAACCTGATCTGCACATCCAAACATAGACACAGTGTGAACAGGTGCTGAACCCAGAGTCGCCAACTCGTATATATTTAAGTAAATAGGGCAGCACACTGCAGCGCCAAAACATGCAAACTTGAAAACACAAAATTTGAACTGCATTACTGCACTGAAAATATGAAAAATGAGAGCTTTTAGCGCATAAAAATGGCCAATTTTATGTGTACCTCGTAGCCACGATAAGGCATCTCTCTTATACGAGGCCCTACGCTTGACCTACCTCTCTGAGAATAAACGTCTCCATCTGAATGGGTACATGTGAAACCTCTCCTTGGACTCAAATTCTCTCTCACTGTGGAGGGGTATTGGACCTATTATAATTAAAACACCTGAAGCTAGGAGGCGGGGAGTGCACGATCAGAAGGCTAGAGAATACATTTCAAAAAACCTGATCTGCACATCCAAACATAGACACAGTGTGAACAGGTGCTGAACCCAGAGTCGCCAACTCGTATATATTTAAGTAAATAGGGCAGCACACTGCAGCGCCAAAACATGCAAACTTGAAAACACAAAATTTGAACTGCATTACTGCACTGAAAATATGAAAAATGAGAGCTTTTAGCGCATAAAAATGGCCAATTTTATGTGTACCTCGTAGCCACGATAAGGCATCTCTCTTATACGAGGCCCTACGCTTGACCTACCTCTCTGAGAATAAACGTCTCCATCTGAATGGGTACATGTGAAACCTCTCCTTGGACTCAAATTCTCTCTCACTGTGGAGGGGTATTGGACCTATTATAATTAAAACACCTGAAGCTAGGAGGCGGGGAGTGCACGATCAGAGAGGTAGGTCAAGCGTAGGGCCTCGTATAAGAGAGATGCCTTATCGTGGCTACGAGGTACACATAAAATTGGCCATTTTTATGCGCTAAAAGCTCTCATTTTTCATATTTTCAGTGCAGTAATGCAGTTCAAATTTTGTGTTTTCAAGTTTGCATGTTTTGGCGCTGCAGTGTGCTGCCCTATTTACTTAAATATATACGAGTTGGCGACTCTGGGTTCAGCACCTGTTCACACTGTGTCTATGTTTGGATGTGCAGATCAGGTTTTTTGAAATGTATTCTCTAGCCTTCTGATCGTGCACTCCCCGCCTCCTAGCTTCAGGTGTTTTAATTATAATAGGTCCAATACCCCTCCACAGTGAGAGAGAATTTGAGTCCAAGGAGAGGTTTCACATGTACCCATTCAGATGGAGACGTTTATTCTCAGAGAGGTAGGTCAAGCGTAGGGCCTCGTATAAGAGAGATGCCTTATCGTGGCTACGAGGTACACATAAAATTGGCCATTTTTATGCGCTAAAAGCTCTCATTTTTCATATTTTCAGTGCAGTAATGCAGTTCAAATTTTGTGTTTTCAAGTTTGCATGTTTTGGCGCTGCAGTGTGCTGCCCTATTTACTTAAATATATACGAGTTGGCGACTCTGGGTTCAGCACCTGTTCACACTGTGTCTATGTTTGGATGTGCAGATCAGGTTTTTTGAAACGTATTCTCTAGCCTTCTGATCGTGCACTCCCCGCCTCCTAGCTTCAGGTGTTTTAATTATAATAGGTCCAATACCCCTCCACAGTGAGAGAGAATTTGAGTCCAAGGAGAGGTTTCACATGTACCCATTCAGATGGAGACGTTTATTCTCAGAGAGGTAGGTCAAGCGTAGGGCCTCGTATAAGAGAGATGCCTTATCGTGGCTACGAGGTACACATAAAATTGGCCATTTTTATGCGCTAAAAGCTCTCATTTTTCATATTTTCAGTGCAGTAATGCAGTTCAAATTTTGTGTTTTCAAGTTTGCATGTTTTGGCGCTGCAGTGTGCTGCCCTATTTACTTAAATATATACGAGTTGGCGACTCTGGGTTCAGCACCTGTTCACACTGTGTCTATGTTTGGATGTGCAGATCAGGTTTTTTGAAATGTATTCTCTAGCCTTCTGATCGTGCACTCCCCGCCTCCTAGCTTCAGGTGTTTTAATTATAATAGGTCCAATACCCCTCCACAGTGAGAGAGAATTTGAGTCCAAGGAGAGGTTTCACATGTACCCATTCAGATGGAGACGTTTATTCTCAGAGAGGTAGGTCAAGCGTAGGGCCTCGTATAAGAGAGATGCCTTATCGTGGCTACGAGGTACACATAAAATTGGCCATTTTTATGCGCTAAAAGCTCTCATTTTTCATATTTTCAGTGCAGTAATGCAGTTCAAATTTTGTGTTTTCAAGTTTGCATGTTTTGGCGCTGCAGTGTGCTGCCCTATTTACTTAAATATATACGAGTTGGCGACTCTGGGTTCAGCACCTGTTCACACTGTGTCTATGTTTGGATGTGCAGATCAGGTTTTTTGAAATGTATTCTCTAGCCTTCTGATCGTGCACTCCCCGCCTCCTAGCTTCAGGTGTTTTAATTATAATAGGTCCAATACCCCTCCACAGTGAGAGAGAATTTGAGTCCAAGGAGAGGTTTCACATGTACCCATTCAGATGGAGACGTTTATTCTCAGAGAGGTAGGTCAAGCGTAGGGCCTCGTATAAGAGAGATGCCTTATCGTGGCTACGAGGTACACATAAAATTGGCCATTTTTATGCGCTAAAAGCTCTCATTTTTCATATTTTCAGTGCAGTAATGCAGTTCAAATTTTGTGTTTTCAAGTTTGCATGTTTTGGCGCTGCAGTGTGCTGCCCTATTTACTTAAATATATACGAGTTGGCGACTCTGGGTTCAGCACCTGTTCACACTGTGTCTATGTTTGGATGTGCAGATCAGGTTTTTTGAAATGTATTCTCTAGCCTTCTGATCGTGCACTCCCCGCCTCCTAGCTTCAGGTGTTTTAATTATAATAGGTCCAATACCCCTCCACAGTGAGAGAGAATTTGAGTCCAAGGAGAGGTTTCACATGTACCCATTCAGATGGAGACGTTTATTCTCAGAGAGGTAGGTCAAGCGTAGGGCCTCGTATAAGAGAGATGCCTTATCGTGGCTACGAGGTACACATAAAATTGGCCATTTTTATGCGCTAAAAGCTCTCATTTTTCATATTTTCAGTGCAGTAATGCAGTTCAAATTTTGTGTTTTCAAGTTTGCATGTTTTGGCGCTGCAGTGTGCTGCCCTATTTACTTAAATATATACGAGTTGGCGACTCTGGGTTCAGCACCTGTTCACACTGTGTCTATGTTTGGATGTGCAGATCAGGTTTTTTGAAATGTATTCTCTAGCCTTCTGATCGTGCACTCCCCGCCTCCTAGCTTCAGGTGTTTTAATTATAATAGGTCCAATACCCCTCCACAGTGAGAGAGAATTTGAGTCCAAGGAGAGGTTTCACATGTACCCATTCAGATGGAGACGTTTATTCTCAGAGAGGTAGGTCAAGCGTAGGGCCTCGTATAAGAGAGATGCCTTATCGTGGCTACGAGGTACACATAAAATTGGCCATTTTTATGCGCTAAAAGCTCTCATTTTTCATATTTTCAGTGCAGTAATGCAGTTCAAATTTTGTGTTTTCAAGTTTGCATGTTTTGGCGCTGCAGTGTGCTGCCCTATTTACTTAAATATATACGAGTTGGCGACTCTGGGTTCAGCACCTGTTCACACTGTGTCTATGTTTGGATGTGCAGATCAGGTTTTTTGAAATGTATTCTCTAGCCTTCTGATCGTGCACTCCCCGCCTCCTAGCTTCAGGTGTTTTAATTATAATAGGTCCAATACCCCTCCACAGTGAGAGAGAATTTGAGTCCAAGGAGAGGTTTCACATGTACCCATTCAGATGGAGACGTTTATTCTCAGAGAGGTAGGTCAAGCGTAGGGCCTCGTATAAGAGAGATGCCTTATCGTGGCTACGAGGTACACATAAAATTGGCCATTTTTATGCGCTAAAAGCTCTCATTTTTCATATTTTCAGTGCAGTAATGCAGTTCAAATTTTGTGTTTTCAAGTTTGCATGTTTTGGCGCTGCAGTGTGCTGCCCTATTTACTTAAATATTTAAAAAATAACCAGACTTGGGAAGATCTAACAGTTGGAATGGCAATTTCCCTCATGTTGGTGTTTTGGGGAACGGGTGCAAGCCTTCTGTCTGTGGCCACCACACTGCTTCTTCCTGCCTGTTTTGGTGATATGCCTCCTTCCCCATGTGTGCTGCTGTCCTCGCTCTGCATATCCTCCTGCCAGGTTGGGTGAGTCACTATGTCATCCACCACCTCGTCTTCCACATCCGCACCCTGCTCCTCCTCCTGACTTTCTGGCAATTGTGTCTCATCATCGTCCACCTCTTGTGACACTTTCCCACCATTGCCATGTGTGACCGTGACAAGTCAAAGCTTTAGGCATCACTGCATGCGATCTCATCTGGCCCCACTTTAAGTTGACCAGCCGAGAGTCTGGAATCTATAAAGGGAAAACAGAACAGCTCTTTCGAGTGTCCAAGTGTGGGATCAGTTGCCTCAGGGCACGCAGCAAGGTGGGAGGAACGAGGATCATGGTGAGGAATATCCGGTCCACACTCATGGCTACTCAAACTTGACCATGTGCAAGACATGGTGGTCGTGGTGGCTAAGTGACTGGAAGCATTATCCGCTATCCAACCAAAAACAGTTTCACACTGCTCTGGCTTCAATAGTTGTGTGCTGCAGTCCCCTAGAAACTGGGACAGGAAGGTCGAGCGAGAAGATGTGGGGCTTTGTTGTGGCCCACTTTCAGCTTGGCCACGGCCTCATCCTCTGCATGCACCATCAGCATCACGTCCACTTCCTTGTCCCTTGCCTTGCCCATTTTAAATGGACTACTGAAATATTTGAAAAGCTCAATACAAATGGATTTATTTGGCAAAAAATTATATGTGATCAGTATGCCTGAAAAGCAAGTATTTGGAGACCACAGATACACCGAGCGTCTGACGGAGATAACAGACAGTTAAAATATGTTGTTGTTTTTACATATTTTTTTTTAAATAATGAGTATACCAAGGTTATCAAACAAAAAAATACAACGTATGACTGCAAAGCGAATATTTTTACACCACAGATACACCAGGCGTCTGACAGAGATAACAGACTGTATACATTTTTAAAAATGTTTTTTGGTATTTTTTGAAAACATTAAATACTGTGCAGACCAAGGCTAGCAGACAGAACAATGCAACGTATGCCTGCAAAGTGAAGATTTTTACTCCACAGACACATCAGGCGTCTGACAGATATAACAGACTGTTTACATTTTTAAAAATGTTTTTTGGTCATTTTTGAAAACACTAAATACTGAGTAGACAAAGACTAGCAGACAGAACAATGCAACGTATGCCTGCGAAGTGAAGATTTTTACACCACAGATACACCAGGCATCTGACGGAGATATGTTATGATCCGGTGACTTTGGAGCTGCATGAGAACTTTCACTGGAGATGGTGGCCACTGTACTGACCGCAATCCTGAACTTAACACCGCAACTAGAAGTAGCCGTGGAGTGTACCTAACACACCTAGACACCTAGTCACAGCCGGAGAACTAAATACCCCTAAAGATGGAAATCGGAATACTATCTTGCCTCAGAGAAAATCCCCAAAGGATAGACAGCCCCCCACAAATATTGGTGGTGAGTCGGAGAGGAAAAAACACACACAGGCAGAAAACAGAATTTAGCACAGGAGGCCACTCTAGCTAGATAGGACAGGATAGGACAGAGTTCTGTGCGGTCAGTATAAAAACCCTTCAAAAACATCCACTTTAGAAATAACAAAAATTACCTACATCTAACTAATAGATGTAAGAGCGTAAATCTGCAACTCCAGTGAATCCTACAATCAGAGCAGGAATAAAACTGAAACCAGCACACAGCAGTGTGCCACAGATACAAAGAACCAAACACTTATCTTTGCAGAATTTGGCAGCAGGCAGGAGAAGCCAGAAAGTGATCCAACACTTCACAAGGAACATTGACAACTGGCAAGGGCTAATGAATCCTGCACACTTAAATATCCCAGTCCGAACAGCAATTAGCAGATACACCTGGCCAAGACTGTGACTCAGAGACAACTGCATTCCCACCAACAACCACTGGAGGGAACCCAAGAGCAGAATTCACAACAGTACCCCCCCTTGAGGAGGGGTCACCAAACCCTCACCAGGACCTCCAGGACGATCAGGATGAGCCAGATGAAAGGCACGGACCAAATCAGCAGCATGGACATCAGAGGCAAAAACCCAAGAATTATCCTCCTGGCCATAACCCTTCCATTTGACAAGGTACTGAAGCCTCTGCCTCAAAAAACGAGAATCCAAAATCTTCTCAACAACATATTCCAACTCCCCATCAACCAACACAGGGGCCGGAGGATCAACAGAGGGAACAACGGGCTCCACATATTTCCGCAACAAAGATCTATGGAAGACATTATGGATAGCAAAAGAGGCCGGAAGCGCCAGTCGAAAAGACACCGGATTAATAATCTCAGAAATCCTATAAGGACCAATAAACCAAGGCTTAAACTTAGGGGAAGAAACCTTCATAGGAACATAACGGGAAGACAACCAAACCAGATCCCAACCTGAAGCCGGGAACCAACACACCGATGACGGTTAGCAAAACGTTGAGCCTCCTCCTGAGACAACACCAAATTGTCCACCACATGAGCCCAAATCTGCTGCAACCTGTCAACCACAGAATCCACACCAGGACAGTCAGAAGGCTCAACCTGCCTAGAAGAAAAACGAGGATGAAAACCAAAATTACAAAAGAAAGGCGAAACCAAAGTAGCCGAACTAGCCCAATTATTAAGGGCAAACTCGGCCAATGGCAAAAAAGCCACCCAATCATCCTGATCAGCAGACACAAAGCATCTCAAATAAGTCTCCAAAGTCTGATTAGTTCGCTCGGTCTGGCCGTTTGTCTGAGGATGAAATGCAGAGGAAAAAGACAAATCAATGCCCAGCCTGGCACAAAAGGCCCGCCAAAACCTAAAAACAAACTGGGAACCTCTGTCGGACACAATATTCTCTGGAATACCATGCAAACGTACCACATGCTGAAAAAACAACGGAACCAAATCTGAAGAGGAAGGCAATTTAGGCAAGGGCACCAAATGAACCATCTTAGAGAACCGTTCACAAACAACCCAGATAACAGACATCTTCTGGGAGACCGGAAGATCAGAAATAAAATCCATCGAAACATGCGTCCAGGGCCTCTCAGGAATAGGCAATGGCAAAAGCAACCCACTAGCACGGGAACAACAAGGCTTAGCCCGCGCACAAGTCCCACAGGACTGCACAAAAGAACACACATCACGTGACAATGAAGGCAACCAAAAGGACCTACCAACCAAGTCTCTGGTACCAAAAATGCCAGGATGACCAGCCAACATGGAACAGTGAACCTCAGAAATCACTCTACTAGTCCACCTGTCAGGAACAAACAGCTTCCCCACAGGACAACGATCAGGTTTATCAGCTTGAAATTCCTGAAGAACCTGTCGTAAATCAGGGGAAATGGCAGAAAGGACCACCCCTTCTTTCAGAATACCGACTGGCTCCAAGACCTCAGGAGAACCAGGCAAAAAACTCCTAGAGAAGGCATCAGCCTTAATATTCTTAGAACCCGGAAGGTACGAGACCACGAAATCAAAACAGGAAAAAAACAAGGACCATAGAGCCTGTCTAGGATTCAGCCGTCTAGCAGACTCGAGGTAAATCAAATTCTTATGATCGGTCAAGACCACAATACGGTGCTTAGCTCCTTCAAGCCAATGTCGCCACTCCTCAAACGCCCACTTCATAGCCAACAACTCCCGATTGCCGACATCATAATTGCGTTCCGCAGGCGAAAACTTCCGAGAAAAGAAGGCACACGGTTTCATTAAGGAACCAACAAGATCCCTCTGAGATTAAACGGCCCCTGCCCCAATCTCAGGAGCTTCAACCTCAACCTGAAACGGAAGAGAAACATCCGGTTGGCACAACACAGGAGCAGAAGTAAATCGACATTTAAGCTCCTGAAAGGCAGAGACAGCCGCAGAGGACCAATTCGCCACATCAGCACCTTTCTTCGTCAAATCTGTCAAGGGTTTAACCACGCTAGAAAAATTAGCAATGAACCGGCGATAAAAATTTGCAAAACCCAAAAATTTCTGAAGGCTCTTCACGGATGTGGGCTGAATCCAATCATGAATGGCCTGAACCTTAACCGGATCCATCTCTATAGACGAGGGAGAAAAAATGAAGCCCAAAAAAGAGACTTTCTGCACCCCAAAGAGACACTTAGACCCCTTCACAAACAGGGCATTGTCACGAAGGATCTGAAATACCATCCTAACCTGTTGCACATGAGACTCCCAGCCATCGGAAAAAATCAAAATATCGTCCAAATATACAATCAAGAATTTATCAAGATAAGTCCGAAAAATATCATGCATGAAGGACTGAAAAACAGATGGAGCATTAGAGAGTCCGAATGGCATCACAAGGTATTCAAAATGGCCTTCGGGCGTGTTAAACGCAGTTTTCCATTCATCACCCTGCTTAATACGAACAAGATTATAAGCCCCTCGAAGGTCAATCTTCGTAAACCAACTAGCTCCCTTAATCCTAGCAAACAAATCGGAAAGCAAAGGTAAAGGATATTGAAACTTGACCGTGATTTTATTCAAGAGGCGATAATCTATACAGGGTCTCAAGGAACCATCTTTTTTAGCAACAAAAAAGAACCCCGCTCCCAACGGTGAAGAAGATGGCCGAATATGCCCTTTCTCCAAAGACTCCTTAATATAGCTCCGCATGGCGGTATGTTCAGGCACAGATAGATTAAAAAGTCGACCCTTAGGAAACATAGAGCCTGGAATCAAGTCAATAGCACAATCACAGTCCCTGTGCGGTGGAAGAAAACTGGACTTGGGCTCATCGAATACATCCTGAAAATCAGACAAAAACTCTGCAATCTCAGAAGGTGAAGAAGAGGAGATTGACATCAGAGGAACATCATTATGAACCCCCTGACAACCCCAACTAGTCACAGACATGGACTTCTAGTCCAACACAGGATTATGTACCTGCAACCACGGAAAACCCAGCACGACAACATCATGCAAGTAAGGCTGGTGTTGTGAATTCTGCTGTCGGGCTCCCTCCTGTGGTCATGAATGGTACTTCGGCTGGTTCTGTCCATGGACTTCCTCGGGTGGCTGTGGGTGTTTCTGAGTTTCCTTTCACAGGTGACGAGGTTAATTCGTTAGCTGGCTGCTCTATTTAGCTCCACTTAGATCTTTGCTCCATGCCACCTGTCAATGTTCCAGTATTGGTCTAGTTCACTCCTGGATCGTTCTTGTGACCTGTCTTCCCAGCAGAAGCTAAGTGCCTGCTTGTATTTCTCTGGTTTGCTATTTTTCTGTCCAGCTTGCTATTTTGATTGTTGTCTTGCTTGCTGGAAGCTCGGGGACGCAGAGGGAGCGCCTCCGCACCGTGAGTCGGTGCGGAGGGTCTTTTTGCGCCCCTCTCTGAGGCAAGGTAGGCTTTATTTTTCTATCTTCAGGGCTAGCTAGTTCCTTAGGCTGTGCCGAGTTGCATAAGGAGCGTTAGGAGCGATCCACGGCTATTTCTAGTGTGTTTTATAGGATTAGGGATTGCGGTCAGCAGAGTTCCCATGTCCCAGAGCTCGTCCTATATTATCAGTAACTATCAGGTCATTCCGTGTGCTCTTAACCACCAGGTCCATTATTGTCCTGACCACCAGGTCATAACAGTACAGGTGGCCCAAAGTACTAATGCATCTCAATAGAGGGATAAGAGAAGTTCTGAGACCATTTTTTTTCTTTGCAGTGTGTTTTGTCTCTTTTTTCCCCTTTACCTCTGGGTGGTTCAGGACACTGGTGTAAACATGGACATTCAAGGTCTGTCCTCTTGGATGGATAATCTCACTACAAGGGTACAAAACATTCAAGATTTTGTGGTTCAGAATCCGATGTCAGAGCCTAGGATTCCTATTCCTGATTTGTTTTTTGGTGATAGATCTAAGTTCTTGAATATCAAAAATAATTGTAAATTGTTTCTTGCCTTGAAACCTCGCTCCTCAGGTGACCCTGTTCAACAAGTAAAGATCATTATTTCTTTGTTACGTGGTGACCCTCAAGACTGGGCATTTTCCCTTGCGCCAGGAGATCCGGCATTGCGTGATGTTGATGCGTTTTTCCTGGCGCTTGGATTGCTTTATGACGAACCAAATTCAGTGGATCAGGCAGAGAAAATCTTGCTGGCTCTGTGTCAGGGTCAGGATGAAGCGGAGATATATTGTCAGAAGTTTAGAAAGTGGTCTGTGCTCACTCAGTGGAATGAATGTGCCCTGGCAGCAATCTTCAGAAAGGGTCTCTCTGAAGCCCTTAAGGATGTCATGGTGGAATTTCCCATGCCTGCTGGTCTGAATGAGTCTATGTCTTTGGCCATTCAGATCGATCGACGCTTGCGTGAGCGTAAAGCTGTGCACCATTTGGCGGTACTATCTGAGCATGGGCCTGAGCCTATGCAATGTCATAGAACTTTGACCAGAGCTGAACGGCAAGAGCACAGACGTCGGAATGGGCTATGTTTTTACTGTGGTGATTCCACTCCTGCTATCTCCGATTGTTCTAAGCGCACTAAGCGGTTCGCTAGGTCTGCCACCATTGGTACGGTACAGTCTAAATTTCTATTGTCCGTTACTCTGATTTGCTCTTTGTCATCCTATTCTGTTATGGCATTTGTGGATTCAGGCGCTGCCCTGAATTTGATGGACTTGGAGTATGCTAGGCGCTGTGGTTTTTTCTTGGAGCCCTTGCAGTATCCTATTCCATTGAGAGGAATTGATGCTACACCTTTGGCCAAAAATAAGCCTCAGTACTGGACCCGATTGACTATGTGCATGGCCCCTGCACATCAGGAGGATATCCGCTTTCTGGTGTTGCATAATCTGCATGATGTGGTTGTTTTGGGGTTGCCATGGCTACAGGTTCACAATCCAGTATTGGACTGGAAATCTATGTCTGTGTCCAGCTGGGGTTGCCAGGGGGTACACGGTGATGTTCCATTTTTGTCTATTTCGTCTTCCACTCCTTCTGAAGTCCCAGAGTTTTTGTCGGATTATCGGGATGTAGTTGATGAGCCCAAAGCCAGTGCCCTACCTCCTCATAGGGATTGCGATTGTGCAATTAATTTGATTCCTGGTAGTAAGTTTCCTAAGGGCCGATTGTTCAATTTATCTGTGCCAGAACACGCCGCTATGCAGAGTTATATAAAGGAATCCTTGGAGAAAGGCCATATTCGCCCGTCGTCATCACCGTTAGGAGCAGGGTTCTTTTTTGTGGCCAAGAAGGATGGTTCTTTGAGACCTTGTATTGATTACCGCCTTCTCAATAAAATTACAGTCACATTTCAGTATCCTTTGCCGTTGCTGTCTGATTTGTTTGCTCGTATTAAAGGGGCTAGTTGGTTCACCAAGATAGATCTTCGAGGGGCGTATAATCTTGTGCGTATTAAACAAGGCGATGAATGGAAAACAGCATTTAATATGCCCGAGGGCCATTTTGAGTACGTGGTTATGCCATTCGGGCTTTCCAATGCTCCATCAGTATTTCAGTCCTTTATGCATGACATCTTCCGAGAGTACCTGGATAAATTCCTGATTGTGTATTTGGATGATATTTTGGTCTTTTCGGATGATTGGGAGTCTCATGTGAAGCAGGTCAGAATGGTGTTCCAGGTCCTTCGTGCTAATTCCTTGTTTGTGAAGGGGTCAAAGTGTCTCTTTGGAGTTCAGAAGGTTTCATTTTTTGGGTTCATTTTTTCCCCTTCTACTATCGAGATGGACCCTGTTAAGGTCCAGGCCATTTACGATTGGACTCAGCTGACATCTGTGAAGAGCTTGCAGAAGTTCCTGGGCTTTGCTAATTTTTATCGGCGGTTCATCGCTAATTTTTCTAGTGTTGCTAAACCGTTGACTGATTTGACCAAGAAAGGCGCTGATGTGGTCAATTGGTCTTCTGCAGCTGTAGAGGCTTTTCAGGATTGAAGCGTCGTTTTTCTTCTGCCCCTGTGTTGTGCCAGCCAGATGTTTCGCTCCCGTTTCAGGTTGAGGTTGATGCTTCTGAAATTGGAGCAGGGGCTGTTTTGTCGCAAAGAAGTTCTGATGGATCGGTGATGAAGCCATGTACTTTCTTTTCTAGAAAGTTTTCGCCTGCTGAGTGCAATTATGATGTTGGTAATCGAGAGTTGTTGGCCATGAAGTGGGCATTTGAGGAGTGGCGTCATTGGCTTGAAGGAGCCAAGCATCGCGTGGTGGTCTTGACAGATCACAAGAATTTGACTTATCTTGAGTCTGCCAAATGGTTGAATCCGAGACAGGCTCGATGGTCGTTATTTTTCTCCCGTTTTGATTTTGTGGTTTCGTACCTTTCGGGCTCTAAGAATGTGAAGGCTGATGCCCTGTCAAGAAGTTTTGTGCCTGACTCTCCGGGTGTTCCTGAGCCGGCGGGTATTCTCAAAGAGGGGGTAATTTTGTCTGCCATCTCCCCTGATTTGCGGCGGGTGCTGCAAAAATTTCAGGCTAGACCTGACCGTTGCCCAGCGGAGAAACTGTTTGTCCCTGATAGATGGACTAGTAGAGTTATCTCTGAGATTCATTGTTCAGTGTTGGCTGGGCATCCTGGAATCTTTGGTACCAGAGATTTGGTGGCTAGATCCTTTTGGTGGCCGTCTTTGTCACGGGATGTGCGTTCTTTTGTGCAGTCCTGTGGGACTTGTGCTCGGGCTAAACCCTGCTGTTCTCGTGCCAGTGGGTTGCTTTTGCCCTTGCCGGTCCCGAAGAGGCCCTGGACGCATATTTCTATGGATTTTATTTCGGATCTCCCCGTCTCTCAAAAGATGTCGGTCATTTGGGTGGTTTGTGATTGCTTTTCTAAGATGGTCCATTTGGTACCTTTGTCTAAATTGCCTTCCTCCTCTGATTTGGTGCCATTATTTTTCCAGCATGTGGTTCGTTTACATGGTATCCCGGAGAACATCGTTTCTGACAGAGGTTCCCAGTTTGTTTCGAGGTTTTGGCGATCTTTTTGTGCTAGGATGGGCATTGATTTGTCTTTTTCCTCGGCTTTCCATCCTCAGACAAATGGCCAAACCGAACAAACTAATCAGACTTTGGAAACATATCTGAGATGCTTTGTTTCTGTTGATCAGGATGATTGGGTGTCCTTTTTGCCGTTGGCTGAGTTCGCCCTTAATAATCGGGCCAGCTCGACTACTTTGGTTTCGCCGTTTTTCTGCAATTCTGGTTTCCATCCGCGTTTCTCTTCAGGGCAGGTTGAGTCTTCGGACTGTCCTGGTGTAGATACTGTGGTGGATAGGTTGCAGCAGATTTGGACTCATGTGGTGGACAATTTGACATTGTCCCAGGAGAAGGCTCAACGTTTCGCTAACCGCCGGCACTGTGTGGGTCCCCGACTTCGTGTTGGGGATTTGGTTTGGTTGTCGTCTCGTTATGTTCCTATGAAGGTTTCCTCTCCTAAGTTTAAGCCTTGTTTCATTGGTCCGTATAAGATTTCTGAGGTTATCAATCCTGTGTCATTTCGTTTGGCCCTTCCTGCTTCTTTTGCCATCCATAATGTGTTCCATAGGTTGTTATTGCGGAGATACGTGGCGCCTGTGGTTCCATCCGTTGATCCTCCTGCCCCGGTGTTGGTTGAGGGGGAGTTGGAGTATGTGGTGGAGAAGATTTTGGATTCTCGTATTTCGAGACGGAAACTCCAGTACCTGGTCAAGTGGAAGGGTTATGGTCAGGAAGATAATTCCTGGGTTTTTGCCTCTGATGTTCATGCTGCCGATCTGGTTCGTGCCTTTCATTTGGCTCATCCTGGTTGGCCTGGGGGCTCTGGTGAGGATTCGGTGACCCCTCCTCAAGGGGGGGTACTGTTGTGAATTCTGTTGTCGGGCTCCCTCCTGTGGTCATGAATGGTACTTCGGCTGGTTCTGTCCATGGACTTCCTCGGGTGGCTGTGGGTGTTTCTGAGTTTCCTTTCACAGGTGACGAGGTTAATTCGTTAGCTGGCTGCTCTATTTAACTCGACTTAGATCTTTGCTCCATGCCACCTGTCAATGTTCCAGTATTGGTCTAGTTCACTCCTGGATCGTTCTTGTTACCTGTCTTCCCAGCAGAAGCTAAGTGCCTGCTTGTATTTCTCTGGTTTGCTATTTTTCTGTCCAGCTTGCTATTTTGATTGTTGTCTTGCTTGCTGGAAGCTCTGGGACGCAGAGGGAGCGCCTCCGCACCGTGAGTCGGTGCGGAGGGTCTTTTTGCGCCTTCTGCGTGGTCTTTTTGTAGGTTTTTGTGCTGACCGCAAAGCTACCTTTCCTATCCTCAGTCTGTTCAGTAAGTCGGGCCTCACTTTGCTAAATCTATTTCATCTCTGTGTTTGTATTTTCATCTTTACTCACAGTCATTATATGTGGGGGGCTGCCTTTTCCTTTGGGGAATTTCTCTGAGGCAAGGTAGGCTTTATTTTTCTATCTTCAGGGCTAGCTAGTTCCTTAGGCTGTGCCGAGTTGCATAGGGAGCGTTAGGAGCAATCCACGGCTATTTCTAGTGTGTTTTATAGGATTAGGGAATGCGGTCAGCAGAGTTCCCACGTCCCAGAGCTCGTCCTATATTATCAGTAACTATCAGGTCATTCCGTGTGCTCTTAACCACCAGGTCCATTATTGTCCTGACCACCAGGTCATAACAGGCTGGTTTCACACTTGCGTTTAAAAATGCAGCATTTTTAACGCAAACGCATTTGATGCAAAAACGCGTTTAAACACGTTTAAACGCATGCGTTTTTAAACGCATGCGTTTTTTGCGTTTAAACGCGTTTAGACGCGTTTAAACGCGTTTTTCCCTGCGTTTGCGTTTTTGAAACGCATAATGAGAAGTGTGTGACAGCTGCCAATCATCAAAATCAACTAGAAAACCCACTTTAAACATAAATACTTAGGGTTAGGGTTAGGGTTAGGATCCCTAGTAACCCTAGGAATACTAACACTAACCTTAAAACAAACCCTAACCCTAACCCTAGGGATCCTAACCCTAACCCTAACCCTAGGGATCCTAACCCTAATCCTAACACGAACCCTAACCCTAACACAAACTCTAACCCTAACCCAAACTCTAACCCAAACTGTAAAACAAACTCTAACCCAAACTCTAACCCAAACTCTAAAACAAACCCTAACACAAACCTTAACCCTAACCCTAGGGATCCTAACCCTAACACAAACTCTAACCCTAACACAAACCCTAACCCTAACACAAACCCTAACCCTAACCCTAGGGATCCTAACCCTAACACAAACCCTAACCCTAACCCTAGGGATCCTAACCCTAACACAAACACTAACCCTAACCCTAACACAAACCCTAACCCTAACCCTAACACAAACCCTAACCCTCACCCTAACCCTAACCCTAGGGATCCTAACCCTAACCCTAACCTTAACACAAACCCTAACCCTAACCCTAACACAAACCCTAACCCTAGGGATCCTAACCCTAACACAAACCCTAACCCTAACACAAACCCTAACCCTAACACAAACCCTAACCCTAACCCTAACACAAACCCTAACCATAACCCTAACCCTAGGGATCCTAACCCTAACCCTAACACAAACCCTAACCCTAACACAAACTCTAACCCTAGGGATCCTAACCCTAACACAAACCATAACCCTAGGGATCCTAACCCTAACACAAACCCTAACACAAACCATAACCCTAACCCTATGGATCCTAACCCTAACACAAACTCTAACCCTAACACAAACCCTAACCCTAACCATAGGGATCCTAACCCTAACCCTAACACAAACTCTAACCCTAACCCTAACACAACCCCTAACCTTAACCCTAACACAAACCCTAACCCTAACCCAAACACAAACCCTAACCCTAACCCAAACCCTAACTCTAACCGTAACCCTAACCCTAACCCTAGGGATCCTAACCCTAACCCTAAGGGTTAGGGTTAGGATCCCTAGGGTTAGGGTTAGGGCTAGGGTTAGGGCTAGGGTTAGGGTTACAGTTTGGGTTAGGGTTTGTGTTAAAGTTTGTGTGACAGTTTGTGTTACAGTTTGTGTTACAGTTTGTGTTTTAGGGATAAGGGTTTGTGTTAGGGTTAGGGTTAGGATCCCTAGGGTTAGGGTTAGGGCTAGGGTTAGGGCTAGGGTTAGGGTTAGGATCCCTAGGGTTAGGTTGAGGGTTAGAGTTTGTGTTAGAGTTTGTGTTAGAGTTTGTGTTACAGTTTGTGTTACAGTTTGTGTTACAGTTTGTGTTACAGTTTGTGTTTTAGGGTTAGGGTTAGGGTTAGGGTTTGTGTTAGGTTTAGGGTTATTATCCCTAAGGTTAGGGTTAGGGCTAGGGTTAGGGCTAGGGTTAGGGTTTGTGTTAGGGTTAGGGTTAGGATCCCTAGCGTTAGGGTTAGGGCTAGGGTTAGGGTTAGGGCTAGGGTTAGGTTTAGGGCTAGGGTTAGGGTTAGGGTTAGGATCCCTAGGGTTAGGGTTAGGGTTTGTGTTAGGGTTAGGGTTAGGATCCCTAGGGTTAAGGTTAGAGTTTGTGTTACACTTTGTGTTAGAGTTTGTATTAGAGTTTGTGTTACAGTTTGTGTTACAGTTTGTGTTACAGTTTGTGTTTTAGAGTTAGGGTTAGGGTTTGTGTTAGGGTTAGGGTTAGGATCCCTAGGGTTAGGGCTAGGGTTAGGGTTAGGGCTAGGGTTAGGGTTAGGATCCCTAGGGTTAGGGTTAGGGTTAGAGTTTGTGTTACAGTTTGTGTTACAGTTTGTGTTTTAGGGTTAGGGTTAGGGTTTGTGTTAGGGTTAGGATCCCTAGGGTTAGGGTGAGGGTTAGAGTTTGTGTTAGAGTTTGTGTTAGAGTTTGTGTTAGAGTTTGTGTTAGAGTTTGTGTTAGAGTTTGTGTTACGGTTTGTGTTACAGTTTGTGTTTTAGGGTTAGGGTTATGGTTTGTGTTAGGGTTAGGGTTAGGATCCCTAAGGTTAGGGTTAGGGCTAGGGTTAGGGCTAGGGTTAGGGTTTGTGTTAGGGTTAGGATCCCTAGGGTTAGGGTTAGGGCTAGGGTTAGGGTTAGGGCTAGGGTTAGGGTTAGGGTTAGGGTTAGGATCCCTAGGGTTAGGGTTAGGGTTTGTGTTAGGGTTAGGGTTAGGATCCCTAGGGTTAAGGTTAGAGTTTGTGTTACACTTTGTGTTAGAGTTTGTGTTACAGTTTGTGTTACAGTTTGTGTTACAGTTTGTGTTTTAGGGTTAGGGTTAGGGTTTGTGTTAGGGTTAGGGTTAGGATCCCTAGGGTTAGGGTTAGGGCTAGGGTTAGGGTTAGGGCTAGGGTTAGGGTTAGGATCCCTAGGGTTAGGGTTAGGGTTAGAGTTTGTGTTACAGTTTGTGTTAAAGTTTGTGTTACAGTTTGTATTTTAGGGTTAGGGTTAGGGTTTGTGTTAGGGTTAGGATCCCTAGGGTTAGGGTTAGGGTTAGAGTTTGTGTTACAGTTTGTGTTAGACTTTGTGTTAGAGTTTGTGTTAGAGTTTGTGTTACAGTTTGTGTTACAGTTTGGGTTAGAGTTTGTGTTTTAGGGTTAGGGTTAGGGTTAGGGTTGGGGGATGGCTTGTAAGTGTGTATTCTTGTGTTTTTCTATAAAAACGCATGCGTTTTTAACGCATGCAAATGCATGTGCTTAAAAACGCATGCGTTTACATAGACATCAATAGGTTTTTTTACCGCGAAAAAATGCATGCGTTTTCTTCACGGCAAAAAAACGCCACTAAACGCCACTAAAATTACTACGTGTTGCATTTCTGCAACAAAACGCATGCAGCGAAAAAACGCATGCGTTGCAAAAACGCGTCAAAACGCATGCAAAAAAAATGCATGCGTTTTTAATGTTAAGTATAGAAAAAAAAATGTATGCTTTTTTTTGCGTTTTTACCGCAAAAACGCCAAAAAAAAAAACGCAAATGTGAAACCACCCTTATGCAACACCAGAAATCGACAATCTTCCGGATGGGCTGGCGCCATGCGCATGGTTACCTGTGTCCAAAACTGGGGCTTATTTTTAGCCAAGGGTGTAGCATCAATGCCCCTTAAAGGAATAGGGTTCTGCAAAGGCTGCAAGGGAAAACCACAACGTCTGGCAAATTCTAAGTCCATTAAATTCAAGGGGGCGCCTGAATCCACAAACGCCATGACAGAAAATGATGACAATGAGCAGATCAAGGACACAGATAATAAAAATTTAGGTTGTACAGTACTGATGGTAATTGAACTGGTGATCCTCTTAGTCCGCTTAGGGCAGACAGAAATGACATGAGAAGCGTCGCCACAATAATAACACTACCTATTTTGACGTCCGAAACCTTGTCGTTCCGTTCTAGACAGAATCCTATCACACTGCATAGGCTCAGGAATTTGCTCTGAGGATAACGCCACAGCGCGCACAGTTCTGCGCTCCCGCAGGCGTCGGTCAATCTGAATGGCCAGAGACATAGATTCACTCAGACCGGAAGGTGTGGGAAACCCCACCATAACATCTTTAACGGATTCAGAAAGCCCCCTTCTGAAAATTGCCGCTAAAGCATCATTATTCCATTTAGTCAACACCGACCATTTTCTGAATTTCTGACAATACAATTCTGCTGCCTCTTGACCCTGAGACAGGGCCAACAAGGTCTTCTCAGCTTGATCCACAGAATTAGGCTCATCATACAATAATCCTAAAGCCTGAAAAAAGGAATCAATATTAAGCAAAGCAGGATTGCCAGATTCCAGAGAAAACGCCCACTCCTGCGGATCGCCACGCAGCAGTGAAATAACGATTTTTACCTGCTGACTGGAATCACCAGAGGATCGAGGTCTCAGGGCAAGAAAAAGTTTACAGTTGTTTTTGAAACTCAAAAATTTAGACCTGTCACCAGAAAATAAATCAGGAGTTGGAATCTTTGGTTCGAAAGCAGGAGTCTGAAAAATATACTCACAAATACCTTGCACCTTAGCAGCAATCTGGTCTACACGAGAAGCTAAATCCTGAACATTCATGCTTGCACCAGGCTCCTCAGTCACCCAGATATTAAGAGGGAGGAGAACACAAAATAGACTGGAGAAAAAAAAATGGCTCAAGAGCTTCCTTCCCTTCTTCTGAGATGCATTTAACTCATTGTTGGCCAGTTGTACTGTTATGATCTGGTGACTTTGGAGCTGCATGAGAACTTTCACTGGAGATGGTGGTCACTGTACTGACCGCAATCCTGAACTTAACACCGCAACTAGAAGTAGCCGTGGAGTGTACCTAACACACCTAGACACCTCATCACAGCCGGAGAACTAAATACCCCTAAAGATGGAAATCGGAATACTATCTTGCCTCAGAGATAATCCCCAAAGGATAGACAGCCCCCCACAAATATTGGCGGTGAGTCAGAGAGGAAAAAACACACACAGGCAGAAAACAGAATTTAGCACAGGAGGCCACTCTAGTTAGATAGGACCGTATAGGACAGAGTTCTGTGCGGTCAGTATAAAAACCCTTCAAAAACATCCACTGCAGAAATAACAAAAATTACCTACATCTAACTAATAGATGTAAGAGCGTAAATCTGCAACTCCAGTGAATCCTACAATCAGAGCAGGAATAAAACTGAAACCAGCACACAGCAGTGTGCCACAGATACAAAGAACCAAACACTTATCTTTGCAGAATTTGGCAGCAGGCAGGAGAAGCCAGAAAGTGATCCAACACTTCACAAGGAACATTGACAACTGGCAAGGGCTAATGAATCCTGCACACTTAAATATCCCAGTCCGAACAGCAATTAGCAGATACACCTGGCCAAGACTGTGACTCAGAGACAACTGCATTCCCACCAACAACCACTGGAGGGAACCCAAGAGCAGAATTCACAACAGAGATAACAGATTGTGTATATTTTTAAAAACAATTTTGGGTAATTTTTGAATAAACTAAATAATGAGTAGTCCAAGTCTAGCAGACAGAACAATGCAAACTATGCCTGCGAAGTAAAGATTTTTACACCACAGATACACCAGGCATCTGACGGAGATAACAGACTGTATAAATTTTTTGTTAATGTTTTTTGGTAATTTTTGAAAACAATAAATACTGAGTAGACCAAGGCTAGCAGACAGAACAATACAACACATGTCTGCGAAGCAAAGATTTGGGCACCACAGATACACCAGGCGTCTGACAGAGATAACAGACTGTATAATTTTTTTATTTTTTTATTTTTGAAAACAATAAATACTGTGTAGAACAAGGCTAGCAGACAGAATAATGCAATGTATGCCTGCAAAGCAAGGATTTTGACACCACAGATACACCAGGTGTTAGCCACAGATAACAGACTCATCAAAATGTGGCCTTAACCCCTTTCTAACCTTGGACGGGATAGTACGTCCGAGGTCAGATCCCCTGCCTTGATGCAGGGCTCCACGGTGAGCCCGCATCAAAGCCGGGACATGTCAGCTGTTTTGAACAGCTGACATGTGCCCGCAATAGGCGCAAGCAGAATCGCGATCTGCCCGCGCCTATTGACTAGTTAAATGCCGCTGTCAAACGCAGACAGCGGCATTTAACTACCGCATCCGGCCGGGCGGCCGGAAATGACGGCATCGCCGATCCCGTCACATGATCGGAGGTCGGCGATGCTTCTCCATAGTAACCATAGAGCTCCTTGAGACCTCTATGGTTACTGATCGCCGGCAGCTGTGAGCGCCACCCTGTGGTCGGCGCTCACAGCACACCTGCAATTCTGCTACATGGCAGCGAACAGCAGATCGCTGCTATGAAGCAGAGGCGATCGTGCTGTGCCTGCTTCTAGCCTCCCATGGAGGCTATTGAAGCATGGCAAAAGTTAAAAAAAAAGTTAAAAAAAAATGTGAAAAAAATAAAAAAAATATAAAAGTTTAAATCACCCCCCTTTCGCCCCAATCAAAATAAATCAATAAAAAAAATATCAAATCTACACATATTTGGTATCACCGCGCTCAGAATCGTCCAATCTATCAATTAAAAAAAAGTATTAAAGGGAACCTGTCACCCCGTTTTTTCAGATTGAGATAAAAATACTGTTAAATAGGGCCTGAGCTGTGCGTTACAATAGTGTCTGTAGTGTACCTTGATTCCCCACCTATGCTGCGAAATACATTACCAAAGTTGCCGTTTTCGCCTGTCAATCAGGCTGGTCAGGTCAGGTGGGCGTGGTGACATCGCTGTTTCTTCCCCAGCTTTCCGTTGGTGGCATAGTGGTGTGCGCATGTCCAAGTGCCAAATCCACTGCGCGCACGTGAAGAAACAGCGCGCGATCTGCGCTATTACCCTTGTCATCGGTGGGGGCGGCCATCTTCCTGGGGTCGCGCGTGCGCAGATGTAGTGCTCTGCTGCACGGGGCTTCAGGAAAATGGCCGCGGGATGCCGCGTGTGCGCAGATGGAGATCGCGGCGGCCATTTTCCTGAAGCCGAGATGCAAACTCAATCTGAAAAAACGGGGTGACAGGTTCCCTTTAACCTGATCGCTAAACAGCGTAGTGAGAAAAAAATTTGAAACGCCAGAATTACGTTTTTTTGGTCGCCACGACATTGCATTAAAATGCAATAATGGGTGATCAAAAGAACGTATCTGCACCAAAATGCTATCATTAAAAATGTCATCTCGGCACACAAAAAATAAGCCCTCAACCGACCCCAGATCATGGAAAATGGAGACGCTACGAGTATCGGAAAATGGCGCAATTTTTTTTTTTTTTTAGCAAAGTTTGGAATTTTTTTTCACCACTTAGGTAAAAAATAACCTAGTGATGCTAGGTGTCTATGAACTCGTACTGACCTGAAGAATCATAATGTCAGGTCAGTTTCAGCATTTAGTGAACCTAGCAAAGTGTGGGATTGCACTTTTTTGGCAATTTCACCACACTTGGAATTTTTTTCCCGTTTTGTAGTACACGACATGCTAAAACCAATGATGTCCTTCAAAAGTACAACTCGTCCCGCAAAAAATAAGCCCTCACATGGCCAAATTGACGGAAAAATAAAAAAGTTATGCCTCTGGGAAGGAGGGGAGTGAAAAACGAACACGGAAAAACGAAAAATCCCAAGGTCATGAAGGGGTTAATTTTTTTTGGGCCCACCACAATTGTGTCAATAAGTTGGCTATGACACACCAAAATAATGGAGTACTAACATTGTAAGATATTTAGCACAATGATATGCAATGCATGTGGCATACAAAAAAAACTGTGATAAATATAAGAACTGTAGCTAAATATTTTTGGGCAAGCTACAGATTTTTGGGGCAAAAATGTTGTCCAAAAATGTTGTAAGTCACTACAAAATATTAGATAGTACAGAAAAAAATACAGATTTTTTTGGCACACTCACATCTGATACCTGGGACAAAAAACATTTTTCTAAATTCTTAGCTTTGCGCGCTCTTGTATTATAATGACCAAGAAAATAAATGTAGAAAAAAGGGGGCTATGGATTGCTTTAGAATAAAATGAGTAGGTATAAGCTGAAAAACAATTGCCATGGATAACTGCAGCTAGGTATATAGAAAATAAGCAGCATCAGACAGTAAGGAAGCTTTTTGAGGTATGCAGTGAGATCTATGTACTCACATACAGTGCTTGCAGGCCTTGCACTGATGTGGATATGTGCGCATAGACTCCCCTGCCTACCTAGCGCTGCAAACCCTGTTCCCCCGAATTAGCCCTAAAAAGGATTGATGGTTTATCAGGAATGAACACTAGCAGACCCACACTAACTATTAGGCCGGCTTCACACTCAGCGTATGAAAATACGGTCCGTATATTACGGCCGTAATACGCTGAAATGTCCCGAAAATAGTGGTCCGTAGCTCCCCCGTAGGCAGGGTGTGTCAGCGTTTTTTGCGCATGGCATCCTCCGTATGTAATCCGTATGGCATCCGTACTGCGTGGTTTTCTCGCAGGCTTGCAAAACCAACATACCGCTATAGAAATGATCCATGTGTCCCAAAAAGAAAAAAATATATATATATACTGTCTATATATATATATATATATATATATATATATATGTCAGTAGACACATATATGTACTGTATATATATTACTATTTTTTCCAGCGCTATACAGCTTGAAAGCCGGTAATTCAATTACCGGCTTTTTCTTACTCCTTCCTAAAACCCGACATGATTTGAGACATGGTTTACATACAGTAAACCATGTCTTCTCTCCATTTTTTTTGCAGATTCCACACTACTAATGTCAGTAGAGTGTATCTGCAAAATTTGGCCGTTCTAGCTCTTAAAATAAAGGGTTAAATGGCGGAAAAAATTGGCGTGGGCTCCCGCGCAATTTTCTCCGCCAGAGTAGTAAAGCCAGTGACTGAGGGCAGATATTAATAGCCTGGAGAGGGTCCATGGTTATTGGCCCCCCCTGGCTAAAAATATCTGCCCCCAGCCACCCCAGAAAAGGCACATCTGGAAGATGCGCCTATTCTGGCACTTGGCCACTCTCTTCCCATTCCCGTGTAGCGGTGGGATATGGGGTAATGAAGGGTTAATGCCACATTGCTATTGTAAGGTGACATTAAGCCTAATTAATAATGGAGAGGCGTCAATTATGACACCTATCCATTATTAATCCAATTGTAGTAAAGGGTTAAATAAAACACAAACACATTATTTAAAATTATTTTAATGAAATAAAAACAATGGTTGTTGGAGTATTTTATTCTACGCCCAATCCAGTCACTGAAGACCCTCGTTCTGTGAAAGAAAAAACATAATAAACCAACAATATACTTACCCTCCGCAGATCTGTAACGTCCAACGATGTAAATCCTTCTGAAGGGGTTAAAACATTTTGCAGCAAGGAGCTTTGCTAATGCAATGCTACTCCTCGCTGCAAAACCCCGGGGAATGAGTCTAAATATAGATCAATGAGCTATATTTAGCTTCATTTGCGGTGAGGCGCCCTCTGCTGGATGTTCATAGATCGTGGGAACTTTCCTACAATAGCAAGGTGGCATTAACCCTTCATTACCCCATATCCCACCGCTACACGGGAATGGGAAGAGAGTGGCCAAGTGCCAGAATAGGCGCATCTTCCAGATGTGCCTTTTCTGGGGTGGCTGGGGGCAGATATTTTTAGCCAGGATGGGGGCAATAACCATGGACCCTCTCCAGGCTATTAATATCTGCCCTCAGTCACTGGCTTTACTACTCTGGCGGAGAAAATTGCGCGGGAGCCCACGCCAATTTTATCCGCCATTTAACCCTTTATTTTAAGAGCTAGAACGGCCAAATTTTGCAGATACACACTACTGACATTAGTAGTGTGGAATCTGCAAAAAAAATGGAGAGAAGACATGGTTTACTGTATGTAAACCATGTCTCAAATCATGTCGGGTTTTAGGAAGGAGAAAGAAAAAGCCGGTAATTGAATTACCGGCTTTCAAGCTGTATAGCGCTGGAATAAATATTAATATATATACATATATGTGTCTCACTGACATATATATATATATATATATATACCTATTCTATGTGTACACATTTATTCTACCTATTCTACTGTAAGCTGTCAGTGTGATTTTACTGTACACCGCACTGAATTGCCGGCTTTTCTCTCTAACAGCGCTGCGTATTTCTCGCAAGTCACACTGCTTGTCCGTGTGTAATCCGTATTTTTCACGCTTCCATAGACTTTCATTGGCGTATTTCTTGCGCAGTACGGTGACAAACGCAGCATGCTGCGATTTTGTACGGCCGTAGAAAGCCGTATAATACTGATCAGTAAAATACGGCAGATAGGAGCAGAGGCATAGAGAATAATTGTGCCGTATTTTTTGCGAGTTTTACGGACGTAGTTTCTGCGCTCTTACGTCCGTAAAACTCGCAAGTGTGAAGCCGGCCTTAAAAGAATGATTCTGGCGTTATCTCAGCAGCTCTTCCTAAACTAGCTGAGTCCGGAGCAGAATGCAGCGAGCAGGGCAGCGCCAGGTCTCTTATAGACCTGATGATGCTGTGCGGCCAGCCAGTCACTGTAATACCACAACAAAGATGGCTGCGGCATTATAGTGCATGGCAGACAATCCCAGCATGGTTATTGGCACTCTAAAGAGCACCAAAATTGCAGGACGGAGACCCGAGCTCCTGCCGAATAATCCCGGAAATACACGGTGCTCGCCGAGTACATCGAGCATAGTGATACTTGGGAAAGTACTGAGTAGTGGTGAGCACGTTCGCTCATCATCACTACTGTCTACAACTCTTCAGCATTGTGCGGTGTTACGTGTTACGGAACCACTCAGCACCCAGAATATGTTGTGCCGTTATATGTATGTATAATAGGTTCCATGTGAGATGCATGACCCTAATGCATCAGCCCACAGGCTATGCCCCTGGGCAGAGGGGACACGATATTCCCCTTTTGTCCCCCCCCACCTTTGTAATTCCCACAGTAAATATCGGCAGGCTCCGGCCACCTGCAGCTATTGTAATGTTTGTCTGGCCTGCCACTTTTCTATTGGCCTGCCCTCTGTATCTGTGTGATATATTCTGTGTCCTGTGAGTGAAGTGTTGTCAGACTGGAAATACGTGGAGAAACAGTGATCTTTTATATGCGCCCATGAAACCAAGGAATTCCAGCCAGCGTCCTTCATTCAGACTCCAGCCAAAGCAGAGTGGACCTCCGGAAACACGAGGTGGTACTGAAAGAGGTACCCCAGATTGGTAGACCCCGTTACACTGGTGGCAGACAGCGGGATATGATACCCCTTCTACAGGAGGAAAGGAATGAATGGAAAACAACTACCAGAAGTTAAAGAGGACTACATTAAAAGACCTGGTAGAAGCCCGAGGGTTGATCGCCAGCAACAAAACAAAAGCGGATTTGATAGCAGCCATCGTGGAACACGACAGTGCAGTGCCCCCCAATGTGAATGTGGAGGAGACTGAATTCCAGAGGGAGTTAAAGAACAGACTGGCATTCTATGGCCCAAACCCTGCAGTAGAGATCATACGAGAGATGATGGCTGATGTGCGTACTGATCTGAAAGAAAAGATGGCTGAGCGGACCAGGATAGAGCTAGCCAAGATGGAGATGGCAGGGTGGATCAAAGTGGAGCTGGCCAAGATGGAGATGGCAGAGCGGAAAGAGGAGAGTCAGCGAGCAGGGGGAGCTCTGGCCTTCGACCAGGTACCTTCAACAGTAAGCCACAAAAAGATCCAGTATAATGCCTTCTGTCAGTTGGTGGAGGCAGAGGAAGACATTGATGGCTTTCTGCAGAACTTTGAGCGGCAATGTGCCCTTCATCAAGTGAAGCTGGAGGAATGGGTTCAGATTCTGGCCAGCAAGCTGACAGGCCGGGCAGGGGATGCCTATCGCATGGTACCTGATGAGGACTGTATGGACTATGAGCGGATCAAAGAAGTGATCTTGGCCTGGTATGCGCTGACACCAGAGGCATACCGCCAAAATTTCCGCGGACTTACAAAACGCGTAACCGATACCCACTCTGAATGGACCTGTAAATTACGGCCGTCACTGCTACAGTGGCTACAAAGGAGCCAAGCAACCACTAACCAGCTCTTCTTGTTAGAACGATTCTCTAATTTGTTAACCCCCGAGACACAGGAATAGCTTCGGGACAGGCGGCCAACGACTCTTGAGGAAGCCGCTCGTCAGGCCGATGAACATCATGATGCCAGGAGGCTGCAGTTGTCCGGATCAAAGACCCTCCAGGTCCATGGGCGGGCCCCAAACCACCGAAGATTGTAGGGGGACCAGCTAGAAACCCGGCCTACCACAGTCCCCCTGGGGCGCGATGCCATACCTGCCGTCAGCTGGGCCACCTGCAAAGACAATGTCCCAACCGGACTCAGCATACCCAGTGGCCAAAGGCAGGAACAGCTACCTTCAGCCGGGCTGATGTACACTGCTACCAAGGCGAAGCTGACCCGGCATTGGGGCTACGACTAACCAAAGGATGGAAGAGATGGAGGAAGTCCTATATGAAGTAGACCCCGTGCAGACAGCCCGGGAAGATAATCGACAACAACATCGACAGGTCATGTGGGTTAATGGGAAATGTATGCAGGGACTAAGAGATTCCGGGGCAATTTTGACCCTTATGAAGCCTCATCTTATCCGGGACCAAGAGAAGACGGACCGGACATTGGCAGTTCGTGCAGCAGGCGGAGCTATGCATCGACTGCCCACTGCCAGGATTCACCTGAACTGGGGAGTCGGGGATGGCCTTGTTGAGGTCGGCTTGATGGAGGATTTGCCTGCAGATGTCTTGCTGGGAAATGACTTTGGGCCCATGTTGTCTGCATTCTCGGTTTCCCCTCTGGCTGAGACATATCCTGTGACCACCCGGAAACAAGCTCGAGCTGCGGAAGCAGAATCACACTCAGAGGAGGCCCAGGTAAGACATCCCAGCCCTACACATATTTCCATAGCCAGACACATTTCTTGGGCCACCCCAGATGAATTTAAGAGGGAGTTACTTGAGGATCCTTCATTGGAGGGATATCATGGGAAGGCACAGGAGGGGAGAGGGGTACTGGAAGGGGAACAGTTTGTATGGAACCAGGGACTCCTCTATCGGATCACAGAGCAGCACCACACAGGGACGAGCCCCACTATAAAACAACAGCTGGTAGTTCCCAAGAAGTATAGGCAGGAGTTACTGCGAATCTCTCATGACATACCCTTAGCCGGGCACTTCGGCGTCAGTCGCACCAGGCATTGTCTGACACAAAACTTCATTTGGCCGGGGGTAACCTATGATGTTCGTCAGTACTGCCAGACCTGTGACAGTTGCCAGCGCATTGGCAAGAGGGGGGATTGATGCAACCCCAAATTACGCCCCCTCCCCATTGTGGAGGAACCATTTAGCCGAGTAGCGGTCGATCTGATAGGGCTGTTATCCAAACCCAGTCCGTCAGGAAAAAGGTATATATTGACAGTGGTAGATTATGCCACACGGTATCCAGAGGCAGTTGCGTTACCTAACATACTGGCAGAGATGGTGGCGGCCGCCCTGCTCCAGGTTTTCTCACGGGTTGGATTTCCCAGGGAGATTATCTCGGACCAGGGTACCCAGTTTACAGCAGAGGTGACCAACCAACCGTGGAAGCTGTGCGGTGTAAAGCCCAATAGAAGCGCCCCGTACCACCCGCAAACCAGTGGGTTGTGTGAACGCTTTAACCGGACATTAACAGCTCATTGGGACTTTTACCAGGACCTACAGGGACTGGGAGAAATTCTTGCCATACCTCCTGTTTGCCTATCCGGAGGTGCCCCAAGAATCCATGGGGATCTCCCCGTTCGAGCTGGTATACGGGAGACGGGTAAGGGGACCCCTAGACTTAGTGCTAGAACACTGGGAAGGGGAGGGCCTCATAGAAGGGGCACCTATTGTACCCTATGTGCTGGAATTCCAGGACCGCTTACAGGGCTGTACGTGAGAACATGCAGGCGACACAGCGGCACCAGCGCGTATGGTACGATCAGAGGGCCAGAGAGCGCACCTTGGAAATGGGACAGAAGGTCCTGGTGTTAGAGCCCACTAAGCAGAACAAGTTCCAAGCTGCATGGCAGGGGCCCTACCAGATAGTGGGGAAAATAGCCGACACAACCTATAATGTTGCCGATTGTGACAACCCCAGGGTTATCTGCATGTTTCACGTGAATATGCTGAAGTCCTACAGGGAGCGCCCTGAAGAGGTAGTGGCCATCTGTGCTCCTGAAGCAGAGGATTTAGCTGGACTTCCCTTGCCGGATGTCTTAGGGGAAAGGACTTAGTCTAAAACATGGGACCAGGTACACTTGGGTAAAGACCTAGGCCCCCGGGAGAGACAGCAGGCGGAGGAGTTGTTGAGGCCGCAACAGAGGATGTTTTCAGGGAGACCAGGGTACAATCGCCTGGCACAACACAAGGTTGAGACCCAGGATCAGACCCCCCTGTGACAAAACCCCTTCCACAAACCTGAGTCTGTACGAGAGGGGATGCGACAAGAGATACAAGAGATGTTGCGCTTAGGGGTCATTGAAGAGTCAGATAGTCCCTGGGAATCCCCCGTAGTGTTAGTGCCCAATAAGGATGGGACTACACGGTTTTGTGTAGACTATCGTAAGCTCAATGAGAAAACAGTGACGGAGGCATATCCCATGCCACGTGTGGATGAGTTGTTAGATCGGCTAGCGGGGGCAAAGTATTTGACCACCATCGATCTATGCAAAGGCTACTGGCAGATTCCCCTTAGTCCTGACGCTATTCCCAAGTCGGCATTTGTCACCCCGTTCAGCTTATTCCAGTTTCAAGTTATGCCATTCGGGATGAAGAATGCCCCGGCGACCTTCCAAAGGCTGGCTGACCGGCTTCTGGATGGTCTCCAGGACTATGCTTGTGCCTATCTGGACGACATAGCCATCTACATTGCGACATGGGAAGAGCATCTAAATCACTTAGAGACAGTATTGGACAGGATCCACAAGGCCGGAATCACCCTGAAGCCAAACAAGTGTCACGTGAGCAAAGCAGAGGTTCAGTATTTAGGGCATTGGGTGGGAAGTGGGAAACAGCGACCAGAACCAGCCAAGATTGAGGCCATAGCCAAATGACCCACCCCATGCACTAAAACCCAGGTCATGGCATTTCTAGGGACAATGGGGTATTACAGGGAATTCGTTCCCAATTACAGCAGCGTAGCCAAACCCCTCACTGATCTGACCCATAAGAACCAACCCTGCCAGGTAACCTGGACCCCAGAGTGTGAGGAAGCCTTCCGCCAACTAAAGGACACCCTCACCAATACCCCTGCATTGGCTGCACCCGATCCAACTAAATGTTTCCTTGTTCACACAGATGCTTCTATGTTTGGATTGGGGGCAGTACTGAGCCAAGTCGGACCGGACGGCCAAGAACACCCGGTAGCTTACCTGAGTCGGAAAGTACTGCCCTGTGAAGTAAGTTATGCAGTCATCGAGAAGGAGTGCTTGGCGGTAGTATGGGCACTCAAAAAGTTGGACAAAAGGCAGGGAGCCAGCACACCGAGGAAATGCAGTAAGCACGGATCTCCGTCCTGACGTGACGTGAAGAATATCCAAAAAACGAAAAGATGATCCAGCTTCCAAATAAAATATAAAAGTTTAATCCAACATATTAAAATAAGGAGACGACTCCTGGGACGGCATCATACACATAGTAAGGTGAGCGACGCGTTTCGACCAAGTGGTCTTTATCACAGCTTGGTCGAAACGCGTCGCTCGCCTTACTATGTGTATGATGCCGTCCCAGGAGTCGTCTCCTTATTTTAATATGTTGGATTAAACTTTTATATTTTATTTGGAAGCTGGATCATCTTTTCGTTTTTTGGACACTCAAAAAGTTGCAACCATATTTGTATGGACGACAGTTTTCCCTCCTAACGGACCATAATCCCCTAGTCTGGCTTAATCGGGTCTCTGGAGACAACGCCAGATTGCTGCAGTGGAGTTTAGCCCTACAACCTCTGGACTTCACCATCCACTACAGACCCGGCAAACAAAGCAGTAACGCCAATGGACTAAGTCGACAAACGGAACTTGTACCAACCCCATAAACTTCGGTCATCCCCAAACCGATCCGTTAAGGATCAGACTGTGTATGCCGATCACGTTGCTGAAAAGGGGAGCCGTGTTACGTGTTACGGAACCAATCAGCACCCAGAATATGTTGTTCAGTTATATGTATGTATAATAGGTTCCATGTGAGATGCATGTCCCTAATGCATCAGCCCACAGGCTGCGCCCCTGGGCAGAGGGGACACGATATTCCCCTTTTGTCTGCCCCCCCTTTGTAATTCCCACAGTAAATATCGGCAGGCTCCAGCCACCTGCGGCTATTGTAATGTATGTCTGGCCTGCTGCTTTTCTATTGGCCTGCCCTCTGTATCTGTGTGATATATTCTGTGTCCTGTGAGTAAAATGTTGTCAGACTGGAAATACGTGGAGAAGCAGTGATCTTTTATATGCGCCCATGTAACCAAGGAATTCCAGCCAGCGTCCTTCATTCAGACTCCAGCCAAAGCAGAGTAGACCTCTGGAAACACGGGGTGGTACTGAAAGAGGTACCTCAGATTGGTAGACCCCGTTGCATGGGGTTTTTCACCTAAGCATATTAGCTTCAGCCCAGCCTGCTGCTGGTGCTGCAGTGATGTGGTCATTTCGGAGGTGGAGGCTGAAGAGGAGGAGGAGGTGCAGGAGCTGTAGACTCTGGGTGCAACTCTGATTGACCTAGGGCCCGCAATCCTCGGCATCGGGGGGACGTGTTCCATCCCAAGGTCCGACTGGGTCCCGGCTTCCACTATGTTAACCTAGTGTGCCGTCAATGAGATGTATCATCCCTGCCCAC
This sequence comes from Ranitomeya imitator, assembly GCF_032444005.1. Taxonomy (NCBI): domain Eukaryota; kingdom Metazoa; phylum Chordata; class Amphibia; order Anura; family Dendrobatidae; genus Ranitomeya; species Ranitomeya imitator. Next base: position 201,288,725 of record NC_091286.1, read on the forward strand.
AAGCACTTGTTCACGTGTCTCTGGTTAGGTGTACTTTCCCAGTAATTGCATTGTTGAGGGCACGGCTAATGTTGTGGGACACGTGCTTGTGTAATGTGAGGACGGCACATCGGGAGAAATAGTGGCGGCTGGGGACCGAGGGACGGCCGTGGCCACGAGCCGAAAAGGCAACATTTCGAGCACAAGCAGTCGCGAAATGTGAGAATTTAGCAGTGTGACCTGTGGGGCGTTGGCTGCATATTTCCACTTGCGTTCCAAGGACTGGGGTATGGACAACTGAACACTGCTCTGGGCCAAGGACGTGGACATGCTTGCTGATGGTGCTAGTTGAGTGTGTGCAATGACAGGTGCAGGGCAGGTGCCATCTTTGCATGCACCATGAACAGGGTATTGGCTTGCACGCACAAAAGTGGAAGAAGCCGTGGTGTCACCCGCAGAAACTGTTCCTGGACAATGCCAGACCAAATGTATACATAACACCTTAAGGGGTGACATAAAGCTTCACAAACAATTAAAATTAGGGGCAGACACCATGAAAAGTGGCATCAATTGACCCACAATAGAAATTTGCAAATGGCACAGCAGCAGTCAGCCATGGCCCATGCATGAGGTATCAGGGCCTGGTCCAGCATTTATCACTTGGAATTGAAGTTTCAATGAGGACCTGGAGGTTAAGAGTGCGGTGTAAGCCTTCTTTGCTGGAAGACTTGATAACTCATGTAACAACTCTTTTTTTTTTATTAGAGCCACACTCAAATGGCACAAAAATCAGTTTCATACAGTACTATTGGTAGGAAAATGTAAGGAAAGTAGCACAGGTAGTTGACTGATCAATTGACCTACAGTAGAACCTTTTATAATGGCACAGAAGCAGTCAGCCATGGGCCATGCATGAGTTATGAAGCAAAAGAAAAAAAAATCCTCACAATAAATAAATATTGAACCCTTCAAAATCCAACATATTAATAATAATAATAATTTTATTTATATAGCGCCAACATATTCCGCAGCGCTTTACAAATTACACTGGTCTACAAAAAAAAATTCTGGCATGGACTTTAAGAACAGTTTTAGACTAATTTGAGGGTCCTGAATGCAAATCTGATCTTATAATTTCTGTATCACATCACGTTTTTGCGCTATAGGTATATAACCCATTTTCATGAATTCCATGATAAATATAAGTAGTGTATGAAAAGTGCTGGTTTATTCGGTTCACTAAGGTAAATTTAGTTTTCATTTAGTCTCCCAATAAATGTGAGAATATCTTTGTTTTCTTTGAACATGCATAATTCCCATTTGTTATGATAACACCCTTGTTTTCTGTGCTACTGGGACAGTAGAGCTACAGCAGAGCATTGGGTGAAAACTGAATGGCCTCAGCGACAGAGTTTGGCATCTGGCGATAAGAATGTCATCCATGATCCTCTAGTGGATAGGAAGGACATTGTCTTTCCTCCCTTTACACATAAAATTTGGATTGATGAAGCAGTTCTACAAAGCTCTCAATCAAAGTGGAGAATGCTTTAACTATAAGGCCGGCGTCACACACAGCGTAAAACAATACGGTCCGTATATTACGGCCGTAATACGCTGAAAAGTCCCCAAAAAAATGGTCCGTTGCTCCTCCGTAGGCAGGCTGTGTCAGCGTTTTTTGCGCATGGCATCCTCCGTATGTAATCCGTATGGCATCCGTACTGCGTGGTTTTCTCGCAGGCTTGCAAAACCAACATACCGCTATAGAAGTGATCCATGTGTCCCAAAAAGAAAAGAATATATATATATATATATATATATATGTCAGTAGACACATATATGTATATATATTAATACTTATTCCAGCGCTATACAGCTTGAAAGCCGGTAATTCAATTACCGGCTTTTTCTTTCTCCTTCATAAAACCCGACATGATTTGAGACATGGTTTACATACAGTAAACCATGTCTTCTCTCCATTTTTTTTGCAGATTCCACACTACTAATGTCAGTAGTGTGTATCTGCAAAATTTGGCCGTTCTAGCTCTTAAAATAAAGGGTTAACTGGCGGAAAAAATTGGCGTGGGCTCCCGCGCAATTTTCTCCGCCAGAGTAGTAAAGCCAGTGACTGAGGGCAGATATTAATAGCCTGGAGAGGGTCCACGGTTATTGGCCCCCCCCTGGCTAAAAATATCTGCCCCCAGCCACCCCAGAACAGGCACATCTGGAAGATGCGCCTATTCTGGCACTTGGCCACTCTCTTCCCATTCCCGTGTAGCGGTGGGATATGGGGTAATGAAGGGTTAATGCCACCTTGCTATTGTAAGGTGACATTAAGCCTAATTAATAATGGAGAGGCGTCAATTATGACACCTATCCATTATTAATCCAATTGTAGTGAAGGGTTAAATAAAACACAAACACATTCTTTAAAATTATTTTAATGAAATAAAAACAATGGTTGTTGTAGTATTTTATTCAACGCCCAATCCAGTCACTGAAGACCCTCGTTCTGTGAGTAAAGAAACATAATAAACCAACAATATACTTACCCTCCGCAGATCTGTAACGTCCAACGATGTAAATCCTTCTGAAGGGGTTAAAACATTTTGCAGCAAGGAGCTGTGCTAATGCAGGCTGCTCCTCGCTGCAAAACCCCAGGGAATGAGGCTAAAAATAGATCAATGATCTATATTTAGCATCATTTGCGGTGAGGCGCCCTCTGCTGGCTGTTCATAGATCGTGGGAAATTACCTAGAAAGCTCCCTGGCTCCCTGGCTTTCTAGGTAATTTCCCACGATCTATGAACAGCCAGCAGAGGGCGCCTCACCGCAAATGATGCTAAATATAGATCATTGATCTATTTTTAGCCTCATTCCCTGGGGTTTTGCAGCGAGGAGCAGCCTGCATTAGCACAGCTCCTTGCTGCAAAATGTTTTAACCCCTTCAGAAGGATTTACATCGTTGGACGTTACAGATCTGCGGAGGGTAAGTATATTGTTGGTTTATTATGTTTCTTTACTCACAGAACGAGGGTCTTCAGTGACTGGATTGGGCGTTGAATAAAATACTACAACAACCATTGTTTTTATTTCATTAAAATAATTTTAAAGAATGTGTTTGTGTTTTATTTAACCCTTCACTACAATTGGATTAATAATGGATAGGTGTCATAATTGACGCCTCTCCATTATTAATTAGGCTTAATGTCACCTTACAATAGCAAGGTGGCATTAACCCTTCATTACCCCATATCCCACCGCTACACGGGAATGGGAAGAGAGTGGCCAAGTGCCAGAATAGGCGCATCTTCCAGATGTGCCTGTTCTGGGGTGGCTGGGGGCAGATATTTTTAGCCAGGGGGGGGCCAATAACCGTGGACCCTCTCCAGGCTATTAATATCTGCCCTCAGTCACTGGCTTTACTACTCTGGCGGAGAAAATTGCGCGGGAGCCCACGCCAATTTTTTCCGCCAGTTAACCCTTTATTTTAAGAGCTAGAACGGCCAAATTTTGCAGATACACACTACTGACATTAGTAGTGTGGAATCTGCAAAAAAAATGGAGAGAAGACATGGTTTACTGTATGTAAACCATGTCTCAAATCATGTCGGGTTTTATGAAGGAGAAAGAAAAAGCCGGTAATTGAATTACCGGCTTTCAAGCTGTATAGCGCTGGAATAAATATTAATATATATACATATATGTGTCTCACTGACATATATATATATATACCTATTCTATGTGTACACATTTATTATATCTATTGGACTGGAAGCTGTCAGTGTGATTTTACTGTACACCGCACTGAATTACCGGCTTTTCTCTCTAACAGCGCTGCGTATTTCTCGCAAGTCACACTGCTTGTCCGTGTGTAATCCGTATTTTTCACGCTTCCATAGACTTTCATTGGCGTATTTCTTGCGCAGTACGGTGACAAACGCAGCATGCTGCGATTTTGTACGGCCGTAGAAAGCCGTATAATACTGATCAGTAAAATACGGCAAATAGGAGCAGGGGCATAGAGAATAATTGTGCCGTATTTTTTGCGAGTTTTACGGACGTAGATTCTGCGCTCTTACGTCCGTAAAACTCGCATGTGTGACGGCGGCCTAAATGTTCAACTTTTCCTGGTCTTAGTGAAGAGAAGAAAAAGGCTGGAATATTTGATGGACCTCAAATAAGAACACTTATGAGAGACCCAAATTTTATCACATCAATGAATGAGACAAAAGAAAGAGCTTGGAATGCATTTTGTAATGTGGTGCAGAATTTTCTAGGGAATAAGAAAGCAGACAACTATGAAGAGATTGTGGAAGAGCTACTAATGAGTCTGCGAAATCTTGGCTGTAGAATGAGTATCAAGATTCACTATTTACACAGCCATTTGTACTTTTTTCCAGAGAACCTTGGGGATATAAGCGAGGAACAAGGGGAGCGTTTTCATCAGAACATTAAAACAATAGAAGAAGCTTGATGAGAGACAACCCAGAAGCTGTGCATCACAGATCAGCCAAGAAAAGAAAGTTCAAATAACTGCCATTTGTCATTCATCTGTGTGCCATATATATGTGATTTTATATTTTGTAGTTTAATTCTGTAAGTACCGTATATACTCGAGTATAAGCCGAGATTTTCAGCCCAAATTTTTGGGCTGAAAGTGCCCCCCTCGGCTTATACTCGAGTCACGGTAGCGGTGGGGTCGGCGGGTGAGGGGGTGAGGGCGCTGAGGCATACTTACCTAGTCCCAGCGATCCTCGCGCTGTCCCTGCCGTCCCACGGGCTTCGGCGCTGCAGCTTCTTCCTCTCTTCAGCGGTCACGTGGGACCGCTCATTACAGAAATGAATAAGCGGCTCCACCTCCCATAGGGGCGGAGCCGCTTATTCATTTCTCTAATCAGCGGTGCCGGTGACCGCTGATAGAGAAAGAAGCTGCGGCACCGAAGACCAGGCAGAGGGACAGCGCGAGGATCGCCAGGACTAGGTGAGTATGTTATATTCACCTGTCCACGTTCCAGCCGCCGGGCGTCGCTCCATCTTCCCGGCGTCTCCATCTTCCCGGCGTCTGCACTCTGACTGTTCAGGTCAAAGGGCGCGATGACGCATACAGTGTGCGCGGCGCCCTCTGCCTGATCAGTCAGAGCAGAGACGCCGGGAAGATGGAGGCGCCGGAACGAGACGCCGGGAGCTGCAATCAAGGGAGGTGAGTATGTGTTTTTTTTTTTTTATTGCAGCAGTAGCAGCGGCAGAACAGATTAATGTGGAGCATCTATGGGGCACAGTGAACGGTGCAGAGCACCGTATATGGAGCACATCTATGGGGCACAGTGAACGGTGCAGAGCACCGTATATGGAGCACATCTATGGGGCACAGTGAACGGTGCAGAGCACCGTATATGGAGCACATCTATGGGGCACAGTGAACGGTGCAGAGCACCGTATATGGAGCACATCTATGGGGCACAGTGAACGGTGCAGAGCACCGTATATGGAGCACATCTATGGGGCACAGTGAACGGTGCAGAGCACCGTATATGGAGCACATCTATGGGGCACAGTGAACGGTGCAGAGCACCGTATATGGAGCACATCTATGGGGCACAGTGAACGGTGCAGAGCACCGTATATGGAGCACATCTATGGGGCACAGTGAACGGTGCAGAGCACCGTATATGGCACATCTATGGGGCACAGTGAACGGTGCAGAGCACCGTATATGGCACATCTATGGGGCACAGTGAACGGTGCAGAGCACCGTATATGGCACATCTATGGGGCACAGTGAACGGTGCAGAGCACCGTATATGGAGCACATCTATGGGGCACAGTGAACGGTGCAGAGCACCGTATATGGCACAGCTATGGGGCACAGTGAACGGTGCAGAGCACCGTATATGGCACATCTATGGGGCACAGTGAACGGTGCAGAGCACCGTATATGGCACACCTATGGGGCACAGTGAACGGTGCAGAGCACCGTATATGGCACACCTATGGGGCACAGTGAACGGTGCAGAGCATCGTATATGGCACACCTATGGGGCACAGTGAACGGTGCAGAGCATCGTATATGGCACAGTGAACGGTGCAGAGCACCGTATATGGCACAGCTAGGGGGCACAATGAACGGTGCAGAGCACTGTATATGGCACAGCTACGGGGCACAGTGAACGGTGCAGAGCACTATATGGGGCACAGCTATGGGGAAATATGAACGGTGTAGAGCACTATATGGCACAGCTATGGGGAAATAATTATCTATTTTTATTTTTGAAATTCACCGGTAAATGCTGCATTTCCACCCTAGGCTTATACTCGAGTCAATAAGTTTTCCCAGTTTTTTGTGGCAAAATTAGGGGGGTCGGCTTATACTCGGGTCGGCTTATACTCGAGTATATACGGTATATTTGATTTACTGTACATAGACTTTGTAATCTTTGTTATTCCTTGATTAAAAAATATACAAAATGTAGTCCCGAAAATCATGTTTTTATCATAAAACATTAGGAGAAATTTTCATAAATATTGAAAATATCTCGAAATCCTGATGTGATAGCCAAAAATGGAGTTCATATTCATAATCAGCAGCCAAAATTGTCTTAAAATATGTTTTAAAACCTTTTGCCAGAAAAATTGCGTTGACCAGTGTTATAGAGGGGATTTGTACAGACAATAGACATTACAGCATAACAAAAATCTCAGTTCATAATAGATACCAAGAGGAATGAGGGCCCTGCTCGCAAGCTTACAAACTAAGATGAAAAAGGGGAGACACGAGAGGTGGATGGTAACAATTGCTTTCGTTGTTCGGACCAGCCATAGTGTAAGGATCGAGTGTTCATGTAAAGCTGCATGAACCAGTTAACAGCCTACATATCTAACAGTACAGACACAGAGGACTATTAACTGCATAAATTGTATGAGAACATGATGCGAAGAACCTGATTTTGGTTTAATTTATATGAATGGGCCACACAGGGATAGTTAGGTTAATGCGTTGAGGCAGTAGGCCAGTCTGAACAAATGCGTTTTTAGGGCACGCTTAAAACTGTGGGGATTGGGATTAATCGTATTAACCTGGGTAGTGCATTCCAAATAATTGGCAAAGCACGTGAAAAGTCTTGGAGACGGGAATGGGAGGTTCTGATTATTGAGGAAGCTAACCTCAGATCATTAGCAGAACGGAGAGCATGGGTAGGGTGGTAGACTGAGACTAGGGAGATGAAGGGTGGTGCTGAGCCATGGAGTGCTTTGTGGATGAGGAAAATAGTTTTGTACTGGATTCTAGAGTGGATGGGTAACCAGTGTAATGACTGGCACAGGGTAGAGGCATCGGTGTAACGGTTGGTGAGGAATATAATTCTGGCAGCAGCATTCAGAACAGATTGGAGCGGGGAAAGTTTGGTAAGAGGGATGCCGTTTAGGAGAGAGTTACAATAGTCCAGACGAGAATGAATGAGTGAAACAGTAAGAGTTTTTGCAGAGTGGAAAGGAAGTCAAAAGTAAGAAAAGGGCGAATTCTAGAAATGTTTTTGAGATGCAGGAAAGAAGAGCAAGCCAATGATTGGATGTGGAGGGTGAAGGAAAGCTCAGAATCAAGTATGACTCCAAGGCAGCGGGCATGTTGCTTGGGAGTAATGGTGGAACCAGACACGGAGATGGCAATGTCAGGCAAAGATAGCTTAGTAGAGGGAGAGAACACGAGGAGATCAGTTTTTGACAGGTTCAGTTTCAGATAGAGGGAGGACATGATGTTAGAGACAGTGGTAAGATAATCACTGGTGTTTTCTAAAAAGGCAGGTGTGAGATCAGGAGAAGAAGTGTATAATTGGGTGTCATCAGCATAGAGATGGTACTGGAACCCAAATCTACTGCTTGTTTGTCCAATAGGGGCAGTATACAAAGAGAAGAGGAGGGGGCCTAGACTGCTCCTTGAGGAACCCCAACAGTAAGGGGAAGGTGAGAGGAGGAGGAACCAGCAAAAGATACATTGAAGGAGCGATCAGAGAGATAGGAGGAGAACCAGGAGAGAACAGTGTCTTTGAGGCTGATGGAGCGGAGCATAGTGAGGAGGAGCTGATGATCCACATTATCGAATGCTGCGGAGAGATCCAAGAGAATTAGCATGGAGTAGTGACCAATAGATTTAGCTGTTAGATCATTAGAGACTTTAGTGAGGGCAGATTCAGTAGAGTGTAAAGAGCGGATACCAGATTGAAGACGGTCGAGAAGAGAGTTATCTGAGAGACAGCGGGTAAGACGGGAGTGGACCCGGCGTTCGAGGAGTTTAAAGATGAAGGGAAGATTAGAGACAGGTCTATAATTAGCAGGACGGTTTTGATCGAGGGACGTTTTTTTACGTAGTGGATGTATGATGGCATGCTTAAATGAGGAGGGAAAGAAGAGAGAGAAAGGTTGAATATTTTTGTTAAATGAGACGTGACAGCTGGGGAAAGGGACTGTAGGAGATGTGACGGAATGGGGTCACTGGTGCAAGTGGTCGGGCGAGAAGATGCAAGGAGCCTGATTACTTCTTCTTCTGTAACTGGTTCAAAGTCAGAGAGTGAACTAGATGCTGTGGGGGAGAGAGGACGGTGCATGGTATGAAGGGATTGGGAGATAATTTTCTGTCGGATGTGGTCAATTTTTTCTTTGAAGTAATTGGCTAGATCGTCAGCGTGGAGATTTGTGGTTGGGGCCTGCACTCTTGGGTTGAGTAGGAACTGGAAAGTGTCAAAGAGATGTTTAGGGTTATTGGACAGGGAGGTGATGAGGGTGTTAAAATAGGTTTGTTTGGAGAGGTGAAGGGCAGAGTTGTATGTTTTAAGCAAGAACGTGTAATGAATGAAATCTTCGCGTAGATTAGATTTTCTCCACAGACGTTCGGCACACCTGGAGCACTGCTGCAGGAAACGTGTTTGCGGCATGTGCCAAGGTTGTCGCCGTATGTGCCGAGTTGTTCTATGTATAGGAGGTGCAGTTTCATCCAGGGCACTTTGCAGGGTTTCATTGTAATACTTCAGTGCAGAATCAGGACATGAGATGGAGGAGATAGGGGCCAATGAGGACTGCAAGTTCTTCATAAGTTTCCTGGTGTTAATGGCCTGTATGTTTCTATAAGTGTGGAAAGTGCGGGTGACCTGGGTGGGATGGCAGTTCTTGATAGAGAATGAAAGAAGGTTGTGGTCAGAGAGCGGGAGAGGGGAGTTTGTGAAATCGTCCACTGAGCAAAGCCGGGAGAAGACCAAGTCGAGGGAGTTTCCGTCTTCATGCGTTGGAGAGTTAGTATGCTGTGAGAGGCCAAAAGAGGAGGTTAGAGGTAAAAAGTGAGAAGCAGATGGGGAGAGGGGAAAAGCAATGGGGATGTTGAAATCACCTATGATGAGGGTGGGGATGTTACAGGCAAGAAAGTGAGGAAGTCAGGTGGCAAAGTGATACAGGAACTGATAAGAGGGGACGGGAGGACGATACACCACCTCCACTAGCAAGGAGAATGGAATGTAGAGTGTGACCACATGGACCTCAAAAAAAGGGAAGACAAGTGAGGGTACTTGGGGAATAACTTGGAATGTACATTTGGTTGATAGAAGCAGGCCAACGCCTCCACCTGCTCTGTTGTCTGATATTGGGGTATAAGAAAAGTGTAGTCCTCCATATGAAAGAGCAGCAGCAGTGGTGGTGTCTGACTGTTGGATCCAGGTTTCAGTAAGAGCCAGGAGGTTAAGAGAATTTGAAAGGAAGAAGTCATGGATGAAGGAGAGTTTATTACACACAGTGTTAGGGCTAGCGGAACGCACCGAGTAAATATAGATGTTTTATTGTAATTGATGCGTTCGCAGCCCGGGGTCCACCGTGCAGGAGAACCTGCTGCTAGCAATGGTGGCACTATATGGCAGTATGAACTAGCTCTGTTATTTCACAGAGTAGCCGTGAAAGCAAAGCACTGCACCCTGTTAGACTTCACAGAGGCACAGGCTAACTGCACAACAGAGAGCAGTCAGTGGTCATGCATGCACACAAAACTCCTCGCCGGAGGTGCCAGCATTCTAGGGGCTTATTTCAGCTAGGTCCCTGAATACATACACACACAATCTCCTCACTGGAGGTGCCAGCATTCTAGGGGCTTATTTCAGCCGGGTCCCTGAACACAATCTTACATGACCACACTGGCGCAAAGCACATAACTTAGAAAGATACTAGCGCATGGCCGCATGCATGAGCCTTAAATAGTTGCAGCAAGTACAGGACCTTCCTAGAAGGACCAATGAGAGGCTGCTACAGAGCCTGAGCACCTACAGGACCTTCCTGGAGGACCAATGGATTTAGCTGCAGTATCTGAACATGTGACTCTCGATCTCCACTGAGAGACCTTACTCTGGGCATGCTCAGAACGAGAAAAGCAGGACTTAGTCCTAGAAGCGTCTGCTCGCCACTGCCCAGCACTGGCTTCAATGGCAGAAGCAGGAAAAGCAGCAGTAACTCTTTGTACAGAGTCAGACTGAGCAAGACACTGGGACTGACGTCTCCGCTGAGCAGGCTCCACTGCGGCAGGAGAAGAATGGGAGACCGCAGCACAGATGGCCCGAGATTCCCCTTGTGCAGAGGTGGGAACTCAACCCTTAACACAGAGTGAGAATTCCAAAGGGCACAATTGAAAGAGACAGAAGGCATGCATGGGATATTAATAAGCTTAGAGGGGTTTCTGAGTATAACAGTTGGGAGGTTAGACTTGCTATAACATTGGGGGCCGGGGTTGGGAGAGATGTCTCCAGCAACTAGGAGAAGGAGGATAGAAAGAGTGAGCAGATGGTTAAGTGATTTGTGAGAGCGTCTCTTATGTTGGATGGTGGGACTGAATGGATCTGCGCTGTTAAGTAATGTGAAAAGAGCGTGACTGCTATACATATGAGAGGAAAGGATAGAGGGGGCGATATGAATGGAGTGTAAAGAGTTAATGCAAGGGCGTTGAATGTGAGTGAATGCAGCAGCCAGGATATAGATTATACAGATATATGGTGAGTATTTGTTCTGTTCCAAATGAACAGGGAATAGATTTATTTAATTGTCTTAACCGTCTCCTGCCCTGTCTAACTGCCATGTTTTAACTGACAGTACTTTGAAAACTGTACTTCGAATAAATGTACATGAATAATAGTGCACGAATGCTCCCCTGCATGAATGCGTCCCCAAACTATGTCTATATTTGTAGAGGGCTAGCTCTTAAAATATTAGCACCAAAAGAGAACAACTGAAGGATCAGTCAATAGAAGCAATATATAAGCTATCAAATTTTATTAAACAATTATAACATAAGATTAGCACCAAAGTAACATACACTAGGACTAAAAATGTACAAGGGATAGCAAACTTGAGACCAAACACAGCTATTACCACCAAAATTCATATCAATGAGACATCAATATTATATGAATGAAGTAACACTAGATATGTATATGGACTCACCCATTATAATGAACAATATCACAGAGTAATATAAAGTGGCTATAGTGCATTAAATGACTTAATATATGGCATGCTATGATCAATAAATATATAATGAAAAATTATAAGTTATAAGATGCTATACTGACATCCAAAAAATGCCTCAGGAAAAAGTGGTGTAATTAATCAAAAAATATCCATTATATAAGGGATTAATCCTGGATACATGTAAGGCAGATACCAATATCAAAATAGCCACAGCAGAACATGAATACTAGTTACCTGTGTCCATAATATAAGGGTGTTAGGGCCGCTGTGACACACCTCGACGCGCGTTTCTCTGCCGCTTGCAGTTTTGTCAGGAGGTGAAGTAGCACAAATATGCTAGTCTTTAAATACTGATAGTTTGATGGATTATTTGGCAGGGCCTGTGTTCCAGCGCATAGCCGCCATGTTGTGACATCACAGGGAGGACGGCGCTTGGCATACATGCCACCTGGCAACATCGTCTGGTCACATCGTCCGGTCACATGACCGGGAACATTACCAAGGTGACGCCTTGCCTGTGTGAGCGCATCCACACCAAGACAACAGCACACACGCAGCTATGCGCACCACAGGTAATATAAGAGTAGCATACGGATGCTGATGGTTCAAAAGCAAAGCGGCTTAGGCCACTTCTATATAGACTAGATATAACGCCTACATGCCGAGACAACACATTACATACACAACCATAGGCATTGCAGGTAAAAGTAGGAGCGCTATAAATTAGCACAACCCAGCAATGGCTGCTTGCATGTATTAGTAAACAAAGTATTAAATGGAATATATGAAGAATACACAGAACCTCAGCAATTGACTAAAGTGCAAAGTGTCTAAACTAAAATAAATTGGAGAGAAATCCCATACTTAAATAGGACAATTATAAGTAAATATATACATTTATAATTATGTTAAGCATAAAAAAATATAAAAAATAAATACCATAATTTCTGTGGACAGTAACATATGTACAATACAGCATAAATAATTACAATAATTAATAAATAATAAATTTAGAAACCATAGTGCTACTGTGATTTAAACTAAACACTTCAATATACACAAAATATATTGATAAAAAAACAAATTAAAGTGCATAATTGTATAAACTAACAAAAAGTGACATATTAATTAAACTAATGTGAGGATCCATATGATGATATTCATAGTTGTTTTGTATTATTTTTCATAGAATCAGACTCGTCGTCCCGGCAATACGTCCCATACCAACACCCTCAGCTTTGAGCCATATGATCAACTACTGAAGAAAGATATACAGGTAAGTACAATAGAACACAAAAATTATATTAGAAAACAAAAAATTAAAATGCAAAATAACAATTAAAAAAAATAAATAAGAAACCAAAAACCCTACCCAATAATTATAAAATTTGCTCTACTCTAGAAAAGATTTGAAACTCAAAAATTTGTTTAAACCCTTGGGGGCTACAGTATCCAGAACCACTATCCACTTTGTTTCTTTTTTAAACAACTCCCTTTTGTAATCGCCTCCCCTAGTACCCAATTGTACACGATCTATACCGCTAACTTTGAAATGGTGTTATGATAAATCCTATAATGTTTTGGGATAGTTTCAAAAACTCTCGATATCTTTTTCCAACTTTGCACTCCTGATATCACGAACATGTTCAAGAATGCATGTATGCATCTGATGGGTGGTCGTTCCAATATTAATAAGATTACAGGGACCGCGTGCATGGTATATAATATTATCCGTCTTGCACTTGATATTATGAGTGATGGAAAAAGTTCTATTGCCACAACTGTTCTCAAAATCAGTAGCGCTCTCAACATACTTACATGCAGAACAGTCCCCACATTGAAAGGAACCCCATCTTAGGCCAGCGTTATCTGTGAAAAGGGGTCTTTGGGGTGCCACATAGTGGCTATGTGTAAGAAGATCTTGTAAATTTTTAGACCTTCTCCACGTTACTGCTGGATGCCTGGGGATATGCTGTTTCAAATCCTTATCCACCAGTAAGACTGACCAATGTTTACCAAGTCTAGTCATAATTGTCCTCCATTCAGAATTGAAGTTGGTGATCAACCTTACAGGTTTTTCATCTGAAGGAATCCTATTTTTTGATTGGAGTAGCAATTGTTCTCTTGGTGTCAATTTGGCCTTTCTATATCCTGCTCTGATCACTTTATGATTATACCCTGTCTTCTAAAGATTATCTCTTAGGATATTACCCTGTTGTTCAAAAAGCATATCATTGGAACAAATCCATTTTATGTGCAAAAACTGGCTAATCGGTACAGATTTGAAGGTTTAGGTGCGACGATTCAGCGTGCAGTAATATATTTGTGGCAGTGGACTTGCGGAATACAATTGTTTTAATTAAACCTTCTACGTCCTTTTCCACACTCACATCAAGAAAGTCCACTCTGCCTTTGCTAAATTTCCATGTCAGATGAATACTGATCTGATTGTTGTTGAGCCTATTGAGAAAGGAGTTGAAAGAAGATTCAGATCCTTGCCAAATAAAAAGTATATCATGAATATACCTTGACCATGAGATCACAGCATCAATGCCCTCCAAATTTTGGACTACATCCCTGATGGTGATAGTTGAGTGCGTGCAACGACAGGTGCAGGGCAGGAGGCATCTTTGCATGCACCATGAACAGGGGAACATTTTATAATGGCACAGAAGCATTCAACCATGGGTCATGCATGAGGTATCAGGGTCTGAGACAGCATTTACAGCTTTGAATTGAAGTTTCAATTAAGACGTGATGGGTGAGGGTGGGGGACCAGTGTAGTCTGGCAGTGCTGATACCTCATGCAATACACCAAATTTCTTTTTTGCTCAGCCACACTCAAGTGGCACAAATATCAGCTTGGTAGACTACTATTGGTATAAAAAATTAAGGATAGTAACACAGGTAGTTGACTGATCAATTGACCCACAGTACATTTTAGAATGGCACAGCAGCAATCAGAAATAGACCATGCATGTTGCATTAGGGTCTGGGCCAGCATTTAGAGTGAGGAATTTAAGTTTCAATTAAGACATGGTGGCTAAGAGAGCAGTGTATGCTTTCAACACATATATAGAAAAATGGCTTACAAAGCCATAGCCAGCTCACCGACCAGACCAGCAGGTACGGAGCACGGGAGTTCGTCCTGACCTGGACGTCCAGCAGCAGCAAATCCAATAGAAAGTAGGTACTCCAGCTCCAATAAAAAAGTGAAGTCTTTATTAATCCAAAATGGTTAAAATATAATCCTTTCAGTCGGTGGACCAAACAGGTGTTTGTAGTAGTTATGGCAACGAGTTTCGACCTGGATCGGTCTTACTCATGCCTATGTCACAATACAAATGAGAGCTACATATATAGTGTTCATAGAAAAAGGTTCCGCCCTCTTAACATCACATGATTTCATACAGAAGGTCCTACAAGCATATATGTGAATTTGACATACAGATGAAAAAAATAACACTAAACAATTAGCAATAATGGTACAATATTTCGTTTCTTTTATTTAAGCCTAAGGGAAAGCGAGTGTTTAAATTATAAATCCAAAACGCCTCTCTTGTGAGTAGGCGTCTCTTTATATCTCCTCCTCGATTGGGCTGATAAATTTTTTCAATGCCATGCACTTTGAGTGATGAAACATCCCCGTTGTGTATCGCAAAGAAATGCAGTGATTGATACATTTCTGTTAGTAGTATTGCACATATTAACATCTCTAAGATGCTCCGTTATGCGTGTTTTCAGTTTACGTGACGTACAGCCCACATGGGATTTTTGACATATATTACAGTCTATTTTGTAAACTACATTTTTCGTATTGCAATTGATAAAACTGTTTATATTGTAACTCTTGGTTTTGTCAGAGTTCCAAAATTTATTCCCCAGCTGCGCATGGGCACATGTACTGCACGCTGCGGTACCGCATCTAAAGAAACCTTTACAGTCTAACCAGGTATTGGAATAAGATCCAGTTTTGGGCTGAAGTGAATTGGGGGCAATTATATCACCAATAGTTAGTGCCCATCTTGCAACTATATTAACTCCATCCTTTAACCCCTTCCCGACCCATGACGCCACGTAGGCGTCATGAAAGTCGGTGCCAATCCGACCCATGACGCCTATGTGGCGTCATGGAAAGATCGCTTCCCTGCAGATCGGGTGAAAGGGTTAACTCCTATTTCACCCGATCTGCAGGGACAGGGGGAGTGGTAGTTTAGCCCAGGGGGGGTGGCTTCACCCCCCCCCCCCCCCCCCGTGGCTACGATGGCTCTGATTGGCTGTTGAAAGTGAAACTGCCAATCAGAGCGATTTGTAATATTTCACCTATTATAACTGGTGAAATATTACAATCCAGCCATGGCCGATGCTGCAATATCATCGGCCATCGCTCGAAACACTAATGTGCCCCCACCCCACCGATCGCCCCCCCAGCCCTCCGATCTGTCCGGTACACTGCTCCGGCTCCCCTCCGTCCTGTGCTCCGCTCCCCCCGTGCTCTTGTCTGCTCCCCCCGTGCTCCAATCACCCTCCCCGTGCTCCAATCACCCCCCCTGCACTCCGATCCACCCCCCCGTGCTCCGTTCCACCCCCCGTGCTCCGTTCCACCCCCCGTGCTCCGTTCCACCCCCCCGTGCTCTGTTCCACCCCTCCCGTGCTCCGATCCACCCCCCCATGCTCCCCCCCACCCCATCATACTTACCGATCCTGCCGGAGTCCGTCCGTCTTCTCCCTGGGCGCCGCCATCTTCCAAAATGGCGGGCGCATACGCAGTGCGCCCGCCGAATCTGCCTACCGGCAGATTCGTTCCAAAGTGCATTTTGATCACTGAGATAGATTATATCTCAGTGATCAAAATAAAAAAAATAATAAATGACCCCCCCCCCCCTTTGTCACCCCCATAGGTAGGGACAATAAAAAATAAAGTATTTTTTTTTCCACTAATGTTAGAATAGGGTTAGGGGTAGGGTTAGGGGTAGGGTTAGGGGTAGGGTTAGGGGTAGGGATAGGGCTAGGGTTAGGGCTAGGGTTAGGGGTAGGGTTAGGGGTAGGGTTAGGGTTTCGGTATGTGCACACGTATTCTGGTCCTCTGCGGATTTTTCCGCTGCGGATTTGATAAATCCGCAGTGCTAAACCGCTGCGGATTTATGGCGGATTTACCGCATTTTTTCTGCGCATTTCAGTGCGGTTTTACAACTGCAATTTTCTATTTGAGCAGTTGTAAAACCGCTGCGGAATCCGCACAAAGAAGTCACATGCTGCGGAATGTAAACCGCTGCGTTTCCGTGCAGTTTTTCCGCAGTATGTGTACAGCGATTTTTGTTTTCCATAGGTTTACATTGAACTGTAAACTCATGGGAAACTGCTGCGGATCCGCAGCGTTTTCCGCAGCGTGTGCACATACCTTTAGAATTAGGTTATGTGCACATGGTGCGGATTTGGCTGCGGATCCGCAGCAGTGTTCCATCAGGTTTACAGTAGCATGTAAACCTATGGAAAACCAAATCCACTGTGCCCATGGTGCGGAAAATACCGCGCGGAAACGCCCAAACAGTGGTTTACCCCCAAATATGGGGTACCAGCATACTCAGGATAAACTGCGCAACAATTACTGGGGTCCAATTTCTTCTGTTACCCTTGTGAAAATAAAAAAATGCTTGCTGAAACATCATTTTTGAGGAAAGAAAAATGATTTTTTATTTTCACAGCTCTGCGTTGTAAACGTCTGTGAAGCACTTGGGGGATCAAAGTGCTCACCACATATCTAGATAAGTTCCTTGGGGGGTCTAGTTTCGAAAATGGGTTCACTTGTGGGGGGTTTCTACTGTTTAGGCACACCAGTGGCTCTGCAAACGCAACGTGACGCCCGCAGACCATTCCATCAAAGTCTGCATTTCAAAAGTCACTACTTCCCTTCTGAGCCCCGACGTGTGCCCAAACAGTGGTTTACCCCCACATATGGGGTATCACCGTACTCAGGAGAAACTGGACAACAACTTTTGGGGTCCAATTTCTCCTGTAACCCTTGGGAAAATAAAAAATTCTGGGCTAAATAATTATTTTTGAGGAAAGAAAACGTATTTATTATTTTCACGGCTCTGCATTATAATCTTTTATGAAGAACTTGGGGGTTCAAAGTGCTCACCACACATCTAGATAAGTTCCTTTCGGGGTCTAGTTTCCAAAATGGGGTCACTTGTGGGGGGTTTCTACTGTTTAGCCACATCAGGGGCTCTGCAAACGCAACGTGACGCCCACAGAGCATTCCATCAAAGTCTGCATTTCAAAACGTCACTACTTCACTTCCGAGCCCCGGCATGTGCCCAAACAGTGGTTTACCCCCACATATGGGGTATCAGCGTACTCAGGAGAAACTGGACAACAACTTTTGGGGTCAAATTTCTCCTGTTACCCTTGGGAAAATAAAAAATTGCAGGCTAAAAGATCATTTTTGAGAAAATAATTTTTTTTTTTTATTTTCATGGCTCTGTGTTATAAACTTCTGTGAAGCACTTGGGGGTTCAAAGTCCTCACCACACATCTAGATTAGTTCCTTTGGGGGTCTAGTTTCCAAAATGGGGTCATTTCTGGGGGATCTCCAATGTTTAGGCACACAGGAGCTCTCCAAACGTGACATGGTGTCCGCTAATGATTGGAGCTAATTTTCCATTTAAAAAGCCAAATGGCGTGCCTTCCCTTCCGAGCCCTGCCGTGCGCCCAAACAGTGGTTTATCCCCACATATGAGGTATCAGCGTACTCAGGACAAACTGGACAACAACATTTGGGGTCCAATTTCTCCTATTACCCTTGGCAAAATAGGAAATTCCAGGTTAAAAAATCATTTTTGAGGAAAGAAAAATTATTTTGTATTTTCATGGCTCTGCGTTATAAACTTCTGTGAAGCACCTGGGGGTTTAAAGTGCTCAATATGCATCTAGATAAGTTCCTTTGGGGGTCTAGTTTCCAAAATGGGGTCACTTGTGGGGGAGCTCCAATGTTTAGGCACACAGGGGCTCTCCAAACGCGACATGGTGTCAGCTAACAATTGGAGCTAATTTTCCATTCAAAAAGTCAAATGGCGCGCCTTCTTTTCCAAGCTCTGCCGTGTGCCCAAACAGTGGTTTACCCCCACATATGAGGTATCGGCGTACTCGGGAGAAATTGCCCAACAAATTTTATGATCCAATTTATCCTATTGCCCATGCAAAAATGAAAAAATTGAGGCGAAAATAATTTTTTTGTGAAAAAAAAGTACTTTTTCATTTTTACAGATCAATTTGTGAAGCACCTGAGGGTTTAAAGTGCTCACTAGGCATCTAGATAAGTTCCTTGGGGGGTCTAGTTTCCAAAATGGGGTCACTTGTGGGGGAGCGCCAATGTTTAGGCACACAGGGGCTCTCCAAACTCGACATGGTGTTCGCTAACGATGGAGATAATTTTTCATTCAAAAAGTCAAATGGCGCTCCTTCCCTTCCGAGCCTTACCATGTGCCCAAACAGTGGTTTACCCCCACATGTGAGGTATTGGTGTACTCAGGAGAAATTGCCCAACAAATTTGGGATCCATTTTATCCTGTTGCCCATGTGAAAATGAAAAAATTGAGGCTAAAAGAATTTTTTTGTGGAAAAAAAAGTACTTTTTCATTTTTACGGATCAATTTGTGAAGCACCTGGGGGTTCAAAGTGCTCACTATGCATCTAGATAAGTTCCTTGGGGCGTCTAGTTTCCAAAATGGGGTCACTTGTGGGGAGCTCCAATTTTTAGGCACACGGGGGCTCTCCAAACGTGACATGGTGTCCACTAAAGAGTGGAGCCAATTTTTCATTCAAAAAGTCAAATGGTGCTCCTTCCCTTCCAAGCCCTGCCGTGCGCCCAAACAGTGGTTTACCCCCACATATGAGGTATCAGCGTACTCAGGACAAATTGGACAACAACTTTCATTATTCAGTTTCTCCTTTTACCATTGGGAAAATAAAAAAATTGTTGCTAAAAGATAATTTTTGTGACTAAAAAGTTAAATGTTCATTTTTTCCTTCCATGTTGCTTCTGCTGCTGTGAAGCACCTGAAGGGTTAATAAACTTCTTGAATGTGGTTTTGAGTACCTTGAGGGGTGCAGTTTTTAGAATGTTGTCACTTTTGGGTATTTTCAGCCATATAGACCCCTTAAACTGACTTCAAATGTGAGGTGGTCCCTAAAAAAAATGGTTTTGTAAATTTCGTTGTAAAAATGAGAAATCGCTGGTCAAATTTTAACCCTTATAACTTCCTAGCAAAAAAAATTTTGTTTCCAAAATTGTGCTGATGTAAAGTATACATGTGGGAAATGTTATTTATTAACTATTTTGTGTCACATAACTCTCTGGTTTAACAGAATAAAAATTCAAAATGTGAAAATTGCGAAATTTTCAAAATTTTCGCCAAATTTCCGTTTTTATCACAAATAAACGCAGAATTTATTGACCTAAATTTACCACTATCATGAAGCCCAATATGTCACGAAAAAACAATCTCAGAACCGCTAGGATCCGTTGAAGCGTTCCTGAGTTATTACCTCATAAAGGGACACTGGTCAGAATTGCAAAAAACGGCAAGGTCTTAAGGTCAAAATAGGCTGGGTCATGAAGGGGTAATAAGTGTAACAAAGTATCATCTTCATAAAGAATAGGTAATCTTTTATTAATAATTTTTTTGATCGAATTGAATTGTGGGGAAAATTGTAAACATAGATGTAAATTATTTGCATGTTTTTTGTTTTTATTTTAATTATCATTTGCGCAATTATCAGTCCTCCCTTTGTTTTTTTCCCACTATATTCATGGCCCTATCTAATGTCCAATTCGGATAATTTCTAGCTTTAAATTTAGTTTTTAATTCGTGAAACTCTTTCAATTTATTTTTTGGCATAAAATTTACATATGTTCAGGACAAAAAATCTATTTCTTTCCTAGATCTAGAATTGAGTGGTATTGCCGGTGAAGAAATCACTAGTCGAACTCATATAAAACCAATTAGCGGTAATACAATCTTACACGCTGACAGTAGTCACCCAGCCCACACTATAAAATCCATACCAGTGGGGGAGTTCACTAGGCTGAAACGAAATTGCAGCAAAGAAGAGGATAAATTGAAAAAGTTTCACGAATTAAAAACTAAATTTAAAGCTAGAAATTATCCGAATTTAGAAGGTGGGGTAGAGGGAAAAGTGCCAGGGAGGCTAGTCCTCATCTGGCTCACCCCAATAAGTTTGCTAAATTGGCAGCTGAGGGGGGTGTCAGTACAGGCGTAGCACTGCTGCAGCAAGGCATGTTCTCTGAAAGCCAGAGGAGTGTCTGCTCCAGTAAGGGGGGAAATAGGTAGGGCAGGCAAGAAGACAGGTGCTGGTAGTGGGGGACTCAATTATTAGGGGAACAGATAGGGCAATATGCAGCCGCAAATCTAGGGGGTCAGCTGGGGTATGTGCCCCGGGTGCAGCCGACAGGGGGCGTCATCAGGCCGCCTGATGCACGGCCCAAGGAGAAGGCTCCCCATCAGTGGCGTTTTGCTGCCCCCACACTGAGATTCTGCTGTTCTCTTAGCCGGCTGTCAAACTGATAGCTGGCTCAGAGAAAGTGCTGCGCGTCGGTTCCCAGGGATTTGTACTAGCATCTTCAGATGCAAGTACACTTGAACAAAGCCCTGATCACCCCGGCACTTCCTGATGAGTGAACACCTGCAGCATGATCAGGTCATATGATCACGCTGCTGACGTCACTTACCGGCTCTTCAGAGGTGATAACACAGGGCGCAGTGTTGTGGTTGGTGGTAAATGCTCCAGACAGGGTAATGGAGCTGAAGATACCGAAGATTTTAATGGTGGACAGGTGCTGAGTGTGTGTGTGTGTGTGTGTGTGTGGACAGGTGCTGTGTGTGTGTGTGTGCATGCGTAGCGTTGTGGGTGAATGTGCAGAGAGGTAAATGGTGCTGTGTGTGTAGGGGGAGGAAAGGGCAATGATGGGGCTGATGGGGAGAGGGCAATGATGGGGATGGTGGAGGAGGAGGAAATGATGGGGATGGTGGGGAGGAGGAAATGATGGAGGTGATGGAATGGGCAATGATGGGGTGGGAGGAGAAGGCAGTGATGGATGTGGTGGAATGGGCAATGATGGTGGTGGGGAGAAAATGCAATGATGGTGGTGGGGGAGGAGGAAATGATGGAGGTGGTGGAAAGGGCAATAATGGGGGGTGGAGGGGGAGGAAATGTGGAGGTGGTGAAATGGGCAAGGATGGATGTGATGGTAAGGGCAATGAAGGGGATGGTGGGAAGGAGGAAGTGATGGATGTGATGGAAAGGGCAATGAAATGAAAGGCAGTATAGAAAGTGAGGGGGAAAAAATATGAGGAGACAGTATAGTGAACAGGGGGCAGATGAGAGGAGACAGTATGAAGAGGGAGGGGAATAGTGTGAGGAGACAGTATGCGGGGAGAAAAGTGAGTTTGCACAGAATAGAAACTGAGTAGTGGCGGCGTAGCATGGAGGGACAGTGTAAGGGCACAGCCAGGAGGGGACAGTATACCAAGGAGGGGGAGTGTGATGAGAGTACAGTATAAATACTGGGCCCTATAGGGGGGACACAGTATGAGAGGACAGTGTGAAGAGGGGGCAGGTATGGAAAGGAAAGGTGAGTGTGAAGAGCCTGTACCATAAGAGGGACAGTGTCGGGTCATATTTTGTGCAGACAATATAGTGAGAGGCAATTTTTTATTCAGGAGCATTATAATGACGCTTCTATATTTAAGGGCATCATGTGGAGATTTCCTACAAAAGAGCGGAGAAGATGGAAGTCTGCAGAGACGATCTGTGGATGAGAAAACTCATCATGGGGTCTGGACAAGATGAAGGAAAGAAGGAGAACGACTCCAGAGACAATGACATCTATAAGGTACCTGGATGTAAGTGTTATTTGTGATACTTACTAATTCTCATGTTTTTATTTGTTAGGAGCATTAAAGGGGTTGTCCAGGTTTGTAATGAGTCTGCAGTCATTCTTTGTGACTGCAGACTTCTGAATTCTTACAGTGCGCACTGCACGCTGTCAGGATTTTCTCATGCTGGTGATTTACATACATGTGGTCACGTGCTGACTAGACATACATAAGTGGCCTCACTCAATCAAAATGAACTGAGCGAGGCAGGGCACGTCTAGTCAGAACGTGGTCAGTAGTATACAGTACAAATAGCATGCTTGTGCTGACATGACCGTCCACTGGCAAGGGAGAATCCTAAAAGTGTGCAGTGCATTAGTTGTGAGAATTCAGCAGCCTGCGATGTCAAGATTCAGCTCTGCAGGTTCCAGTAGTCATCACATGGACACTTCACTAATATGCGACTTTCATACTTATGGTCCTGTGATATCGAGCTTCTCTCTTCTTCTTCTCTCAGTTTTTCACTGAATATTGAGAGCATACACTAAACGACTTACCAACAATCATGACCAGCGATACGACCTGGCCGTGATCGTTGGTAAGTCGTTGTGTGGTCGCTGGGGAGCTGTCACACAAACAGCTCTCCAGCGACCAACGATCCGGGGAAAGACTTCGGCATCGTTGAAACTGTCTTCAACGATGCCGAAGTCCCCGGGTAACCAGGGTAAACATCGGGTTACTAAGCGCAGGGCCCCGCTTAACCCGATATTTACCCTGGTTACCATTGTAAAAGTTAAAAAAAAAAACAGTACATACTTACATTCTGATGTGTCACGTCCCCCGCCATCAGCTTCCTGCACTGACTGTGTCAGTGCCGGCTGTAAAGCAGAGCCAGAGCACAGCGGTGACCTCACCGCTGTGCTCTGCTTTCCGGCCGGTGCTCACAGTCAGTGCAGGGAAGCTGACGCCGGGGGACGTGACAGACATCAGAATGTAAGTATGTACAGTTTTTTTTTTTTACTTTTACAATGGTAACCAGGGTAAATATCGGGTTACTAAGCGCGGCCCTGCACTTAGTAACCCGATGTTTACCCTGGTTACAGGTGAACTGTTATGACCTGGTGGTCAGGACAATAATGGACCTGGTGGTTAAGAGCTCACGGAATGACCTGATAGTTACTGATAATAAAGGACGAGCTCTGGGACGTGGGAACTCTGCTGACCGCAATCCCTAATCCTATCAAACACACTAGAAATAGCCGTGGATTGCGCCTAACGCTCCCTATGCAACTCGGCACAGCCTAAGGAACTAGCTAGCCCTGAAGATAGAAAAATAAAGCCTACCTTGCCTCAGAGAAATTCCCCAAAGGAAAAGGCAGCCCCCCACAAATAATGACTGTGAGTAAAGATGAAAATACAAACACAGAGATGAAATAGATTTAGCAAAGTGAGGCCCGACTTACTGAACAGACCGAGGATAGGAAAGGTTACTTTGCGGTCAGCACAAAAACCTACAAAAAGACCACACAGAGGGCGCAAAAAGACCCTCCGCACCGACTCACGGTGCTGAGGTGCTCCCTCTGCGTCCCAGAGCTTCCAGCAAGCAAGACAACAATAAAAATAGCAAGCTGGACAGAAAAATAGCAAACCAAAGAAATACAAGCTGGAACTTAGCTTCTGCTGGGAAGACAGGTCACAAGAACGATCCAGGAGTGAACTAGACCAATACTGGAACATTGACAGGTGGCATGGAGCAAAGATCTAAGTGGAGTTAAATAGAGCAGCCAGCTAACGAATTAACCTCGTCACCTGTGGAAGGAAACTCAGAAACACCCACCAGAGGAAGTCCATGGACAGAACCAGCCGAAGTACCATTCATGACCACAGGAGGGAGCCCGACAACAGAATTCACAACAGTACCCCCCATTGAGGAGGGGTCACCGAACCCTCACCAGAGCCCCTAGGCCGACCAGGCTGAGCCAAATGAAAGGCACGAACCAGATCGGCAGCATGAACATCAGAGGCAAAAACCCAGGAATTATCTTCCTGACCATAACCTTTCCACTTGACCAGGTACTGGAGTTTCCGTCTCGAAACACGAGAATCCAAAATCTTCTCCACCACATACTCCAACTCCCCCTCAACCAACACCGGGGCAGGAGGATCAACGGATGGAACCACAGGCGCCACATATCTCCGCAATAATGACCTATGGAACACATTATGGATGGCAAAAGAAGCAGGAAGGGCCAAACGAAATGACACAGGATTGATAACCTCAGAAATCTGATATGGACCAATGAAACGAGGCTTAAACTTAGGAGAGGAAACCTTCATAGGAACATAACGAGACGACAACCAAACCAAATCCCCAACACGAAGTCGGGGACCCACACAGCGCCGGCGGTTAGCGAAACGTTGAGCCTTCTCCTGGGACAATGTCAAATTGTCCACCACATGAGTCCAAATCTGCTGCAACCTATCCACCACAGTATCTACACCAGGACAGTCCGAAGACTCAACCTGCCCTGAAGAGAAACGAGGATGGAAACCAGAATTGCAGAAAAACGGCGAAACCAAAGTAGCCGAGCTGGCCCGATTATTAAGGGCGAACTCAGCCAACGGCAAAAAGGACACCCAATCATCCTGATCAGCAGAAACAAAGCATCTCAGATATGTTTCCAAAGTTTGATTAGTTCGTTCGGTTTGGCCATTTGTCTGAGGATGGAAAGCCGAGGAAAAAGACAAATCAATGCCCATCCTAGCACAAAAAGATCGCCAAAACCTCAAAACAAACTGGGAACCTCTGTCAGAAACGATGTTCTCCGAGATACCATGTAAACGAACCACATGCTGGAAAAATAATGGCACCAAATCAGAGGAGGAAGGCAATTTAGACAAAGGTACCAAATGGACCATCTTAGAAAAGCGATCACAAACCACCCAAATGACCGACATCTTTTGAGAGACGGGGAGATCCGAAATAAAATCCATAGAAATATGCGTCCAAGGCCTCTTCGGGACCGGCAAGGGCAAAAGCAACCCACTGGCACAAGAACAGCAGGGCTTAGCCCGAGCACAAGTCCCACAGGACTGCACAAAAGAACACACATCCCGTGACAAAGACGGCCACCAGAAGGATCTAGCCACCAAATCTCTTACCAAAGATTCCAGGATGCCCAGCCAACACTGAACAATGAATCTCAGAGATAACTCTACTAGTCCATCTATCAGGGACAAACAGTTTCTCCGCTGGGCAACGGTCAGGTCTATCAGCCTGAAATTTTTGCAGCACCCGCCGCAAATCAGGGGAGATGGCAGACAAAATTACACCCTCTTTGAGAATACCCGCCGGCTCAGGAACACCCGGAGAGTCAGGCACAAAACTCCTTGACAGGGCATCAGCCTTCACATTCTTAGAGCCCGGAAGGTACGAAACCACAAAATCAAAACGGGAGAAAAATAACGACCATCGAGCCTGTCTCGGATTCAACCATTTGGCAGACTCAAGATAAGTCAAATTCTTGTGATCTGTCCAGACCACCACGCGATGCTTGGCTCCTTCAAGCCAATGACGCCACTCCTCGAATGCCCACTTCATGGCCAACAACTCACGATTACCAACATCATAATTACGCTCAGCAGGCGAAAATTTTCTAGAAAAGAAAGTACATGGCTTCATCAACGAGCCATCAGAACTTCTTTGCGACAAAACAGCCCCTACTCCAATCTCAGAAGCACCAACCTCAACCTGAAACGGGAGCGAAACATCTGGCTGGGACAACACATGGGCAGAAGAAAAACGATGCTTCAACTCCTGAAAAGCCTCTACAGCTGCACCCTTCTTGGTCAAATCAGTCAACGGTTTAGCAACAGTAGAAAAATTAGCGATGAAGCGCCGATAAAAAGTAGCAAAGCCCAGGAACTTTTGCAGGCTCTTCACAGATGTCGGCTGAGTCCAATCGTAAATGGCCTGGACTTTAACAGGGTCCATCTCGATAGTAGAAGGGAAAAAAATGAACCCCAAAAATGAAACCTTCTGAACTCCAAAGAGACACTTTGACCCCTTCACAAACAAGGAATTCGCACGAAGGACCTGGAACACCATTCTGACCTGCTTCACATGAGACTCCCAATCATCCGAAAAGACCAAAATATCATCCAAATACACAATCAGGAATTTATCCAGGTACTCTCGGAAAATGTCATGCATAAAGGACTGAAATACTGATGGAGCATTGGAAAGCCCGAATGGCATAACCAGGTACTCAAAATGGCCCTCGGGCGTATTAAATGCTGTTTTCCATTTATCGCCTTGTTTAATACGCACAAGATTATACGCCCCTCGAAGATCTATCTTGGTCAACCAACTAGCCCCTTTAATACGAGCAAACAAATCAGACAGCAACGGCAAAGGATACTGAAATTTGACTGTAATTTTATTAAGAAGGCGGTAATCAATACAAGGTCTCAAAGAACCATCCTTCTTGGCCACAAAAAAGAACCCTGCTCCTAACGGTGATGACGACGGGCGAATATGGCCTTTCTCCAAGGATTCCTTTATATAACTCCGCATAGCGGCGTGTTCTGGCACAGATAAATTGAACAATCGGCCTTTAGGAAACTTACTACCAGGAATCAAATTAATTGCACAATCGCAATCCCTATGAGGAGGTAGGGCACTGGCTTTGGGCTCATCAAATACATCCCGATAATCCGACAAAAACTCTGGAACTTCAGAAGGAGTGGAAGACGAAATAGACAAAAATGGAACATCACCATGTACCCCCTGGCAACCCCAGCTGGACACAGACATAGATTTCCAGTCCAATACTGGATTGTGAACCTGTAGCCATGGCAACCCCAAAACGACCACATCATGCAGATTATGCAACACCAGAAAGTGGATATCCTCCTGATGTGCAGGAGCCATGCACATGGTCAATTGGGTCCAGTACTGAGGCTTATTCTTGGCCAAAGGCGTAGCATCAATTCCTCTCAATGGAATAGGATACTGCAAGGGCTCCAAGAAAAAACCACAGCGCCTAGCATACTCCAAGTCCATCAAATTCAGGGCAGCGCCTGAATCCACAAATGCCATAACAGAATAGGATGACAAAGAGCAAATCAGAGTAACGGACAATAGAAATTTAGACTGTACCGTACCAATGGTGGCAGACCTAGCGAACCGCTTAGTGCGCTTAGGACAATCGGAGATAGCATGAGTGGAATCACCACAGTAAAAACATAGCCCATTCCGACGTCTGTGTTCTTGCCGTTCAGCTCTGGTCGAAGTCCTATCACATTGCATAGGCTCAGGCCCATGCTCAGATAGTACCGCCAAATGGTGCACAGCTTAACGCTCACGTAAGCGTCGATCGATCTGAATAGCCAAGGACATAGACTCATTCAGACCAGCAGGCATGGGAAATCCCACCATGACATCCTTAAGGGCTTCAGAGAGACCCTTTCTGAAGATTGCTGCCAGGGCACATTCATTCCACTGAGTGAGCACAGACCACTTTCTAAACTTCTGACAATATATCTCCGCTTCATCCTGACCCTGACACAGAGCCAGCAAGATTATCTCTGCCTGATCCACTGAATTAGGTTCGTCATAAAGCAATCCAAGCGCCAGGAAAAACGCATCAACATCATGCAATGCCGGATCTCCTGGCGCAAGGGAAAATGCCCAGTCTTGAGGGTTACCACGTAACAAAGAAATAATGATCTTTACTTGTTGAACAGGGTCACCTGAGGAGCGAGGTTTCAAGGCAAGAAACAATTTACAATTATTTTTGAAATTCAAGAACTTAGATCTATCACCAAAAAACAAATCAGGAATTGGAATCCTAGGCCCTGACATCGGATTCTGAACCACAAAATCTTGAATGTTTTGTACCCTTGTAGTGAGATTATCCATCCAAGAGGACAGACCTTGAATGTCCATGTTTACACCAGTGTCCTGAACCACCCAGAGGTAAAGGGGAAGAGAGAGACAAAACACACTGCAAAGAAAAAAAAATGGTCTCAGAACTTCTCTTATCCCTCTATTGAGATGCATTAGTACTTTGGGCCACCTGTACTGTTATGACCTGGTGGTCAGGACAATAATGGACCTGGTGGTTAAGAGCACACGGAATGACCTGATAGTTACTGATAATAAAGGACGAGCTCTGGGACGTGGGAACTCTGCTGACCACAATCTCTAATCCTATCAAACACACTAGAAATAGCCGTGGATTGCGCCTAACGCTCCCTATGCAACTCGGCACAGCCTAAGGAACTAGCTAGCCCTGAAGATAGAAAAATAAAGCCTACCTTGCCTCAGAAAAATTCCCCAAAGGAAAAGGCAGCCCCCCACAAATAATGACTGTGAGTAAAGATGAAAATACAAACACAGAGATGAAATAGATTTAGCGAAGTGAGGCCCGACTTACTGAACAGACCGAGGATAGGAAAGGTTACTTTGCGGTCAGCACAAAAACCTACAAAAGACCACGCAGAGGGCGCAAAAAGACCCTCCGCACCGACTCACGGTGCTGAGGTGCTCCCTCTGCGTCCCAGAGCTTCCAGCAAGCAAGACAACAATAAAAATAGCAAGCTGGACAGAAAAATAGCAAACCAAAGAAATACAAGCTGGAACTTAGCTTCTGCTGGGAAGACAGGTCACAAGAACGATCCAGGAGTGAACTAGACCAATACTGGAACATTGACAGGTGGCGTGGAGCAAAGATCTAAGTGGAGTTACATAGAGCAGCCAGCTAACGAATTAACCTCGTCACCTGTGGAAGGAAACTCAGAATCACCCACCAGAGGAAGTCCATGGACAGAACCAGCCGAAGTACCATTCATGACCACAGGAGGGAGCCCGACAACAGAATTCACAACAGTGAACACATCGCTAGATCGGCATCACACACGCCGATCTAGCGATGACAGCGGGGTGATCAGCGACCATAAAAAGGTCCTGATCATTCCCCACGACCAACGATCTCCCAGCAGGGGCCTGATCGTTGGTCGCTGTCACACATAAAGATATCGTTAGCGTGATCGTTGCTACGTCACAAAAAAGCATGACGTTGCAACGATATCCTTAACGATATCGTTATGTGTGAAGGTACCTTTAGGGAGAGGAGGTCGTGGGTACATGACTAAGTGTGCAAATCACATACAGTGGGGCAAAAAAGTATTTAGTCAGTCAGCAATAGTGCAAGTTCCACCACTTAAAAAGATGAGAGGCGTCTGTAATTTACATCATAGGTAGACCTCAACTATGGGAGACAAACTGAGAAAAAAAAAATCCAGAAAATCACATTGTCTGTTTTTTTTAACATTTTATTTGCATATTATGGTGGAAAATAAGTATTTGGTCAGAAACAAAATTTCATCTCAATACTTTGTAATATATCCTTTGTTGGCAATGACAGAGGTCAAACGTTTTCTGTAAGTCTTCACAAGGTTGCCACACACTGTTGTTGGTATGTTGGCCCATTCCTCCATGCAGATCTCCTCTAGAGCAGTGATGTTTTTGGCTTTTCGCTTGGCAACACGGACTTTCAACTCCCTCCAAAGGTTTTCTATAGGGTTGAGATCTGGAGACTGGCTAGGCCACTCCAGGACCTTGAAATGCTTCTTACGAAGCCACTCCTTCGTTGCCCTGGCGGTGTGCTTTGGATCATTGTCATGTTGAAAGACCCAGCCACGTTTCATCTTCAATGCCCTTGCTGATGGAAGGAGGTTTGCACTCAAAATCTCACGATACATGGCCCCATTCATTCTTTCATGTACCCGGATCAGTCGTCCTGGCCCCTTTGCAGAGAAACAGCCCCAAAGCATGATGTTTCCACCACCATGCTTTACAGTAGGTATGGTGTTTGATGGATGCAACTCAGTATTCTTTTTCCTCCAAACACGACAAGTTGTGTTTCTACCAAACAGTTCCAGTTTGGTTTCATCAGACCATAGGACATTCTCCCAAAACTTCTCTGGATCATCCAAATGCTTTCTAGCAAACTTCAGACGGGCCCGGACATGTACTGGCTTAAGGAGTGGGACACGTCTGGCACTGCAGGATCTGAGTCCATGGTGGCGTAGTGTGTTACTTATGGTAGGCCTTGTTACATTGGTCCCAGCTCTCTGCAGTTCATTCACTAGGTCCCCCCGTGTGGTTCTGGGATTTTTGCTCACCGTTCTTGTGATCATTCTGACCCCACGGGGTGGGATTTTGCGTGGAGCCCCAGATCGAGGGAGATTATCAGTGGTCTTGTATGTCTTCCATTTTCTAATTATTGCTCCCACTGTTGATTTCTTCACTCCAAGCTGGTTGGCTATTGCAGATTCAGTCTTCCCAGCCTGGTGCAGGGCTACAATTTTGTTTCTGGTGTCAGCTCTTTGGTCTTCACCATAGTGGAGTTTGGAGTCAGACTGTTTGAGGGTGTGCACAGGTGTCTTTTTATACTGATAACAAGTTTAAACAGGTGCCATTACTACAGGTAATGAGTGGAGGAAAGAGGAGACTCTTAACCCCTTCAAGACCCAGCCTATTTTGACCTTAAAGACCTTGCCGTTTTTTGCAATTCTGACCAGTGTCCCTTTATGAGGTAATAACTCAGGAACGCTTCAACGGATCCTAGCGGTTCTGAGATTGTTTTTTCGTGACATATTGGGCTTCATGTTAGTGGTAAATTTAGGTCAATAAATTCTGCATTTATTTGTGATAAACACGGAAATTTGGCGAAAATTTTGAAAATTTCGCAATTTTCACATTTTGAATTT
This sequence comes from Ranitomeya imitator, assembly GCF_032444005.1. Taxonomy (NCBI): domain Eukaryota; kingdom Metazoa; phylum Chordata; class Amphibia; order Anura; family Dendrobatidae; genus Ranitomeya; species Ranitomeya imitator. The sequence continues at coordinate 201,319,869 of NC_091286.1, forward strand.
TTATTCTGTTAAACCAGAGAGATATGTGACACAAAATAGTTAATAAATAACATTTCCCACATGTTTACTTTACATCAGCACAATTTTGGAAACAAAATTTTTTTTTGTTAGGAAGTTATAAGGGTTAAAATTCGACCAGCGATTTGTCATTTTTACAACGAAATTTACAAAACCATTTTTTTTAGGGACCACCTCACATTTGAAGTCAGTTTGAGGGGTCTATTTGGCTGAAAATACCCAAAAGTGACACCATTCTAAAAACTGCACCCCTCAAGGTACTCAAAACCACATTCAAGAAGTTTATTAACCCTTCAGGTGCTTCACAGCAGCAGAAGCAACATGGAAGGAAAAAATGAACATTTAACCTTTTAGTCACAAAAATTATCTTTTAGCAACAATTTTTTTATTTTCCCAATGGTAAAAGGAGAAACTGAACCACGAAAGTTGTTGTCCAATTTGTCCTGAGTACGCTGATACCTCATATGTGGGGGTAAACCACTGTTTTGGCGCACGGCAGGGCTTGGAAGGGAAGGAGCGCCATTTGACTTTTTGAATCAAAAATTGGCTCCACTCTTTAGCGGACACCATGTCACGTTTGGAGAGCCCCCGTGTGCCTAAAAATTGGAGCTCCCCCACAAGTGACCCCATTTTGGAAACTAGACGCCCCAAGGAACTTATCTAGATGCATAGTGAGCACTTTGAACCCCCAGGTGCTTCACAAATTGATCCGTAAAAATGAAAAAGTACTTTTTTTTCACAAAAAAATTCTTTTAGCCTCAATTTTTTCATTTTCTCATGGGCAACAGGATAAAATGGATCCTAAAATGTGTTGGGCAATTTCTCCTGAGTACACCAATACCTCACATGTGGAGGTAAACCACTGTTTGGGCACATGGTAAGGCTCGGAAGGGAAGGAGCGCCATTTGACTTTTTGAATGAAAAATTATTTCCATCGTTAGCGGACACCATGTCGCGTTTGGATAGCTCCTGTGTGCCTAAACATTGGCGCTCCCCCACAAGTGACCCCATTTTGGAAACTAGACCCCCCAAGGAACTAATTTAGATGCCTAGTGAGCACTTTAAACCCTCAGGTGCTTCACAAATTGATCTGTAAAAATGAAAAAGTAATTTTTTTTCACAAAAAAATTCTTTTCGCCTCAATTTTTTCATTTTCACATGGGCAGTAGGATAAAATGGATCATAAAATTTGTTGGGCAATTTCTCCCGAGTACGCCGATACCTCATATGTGGGGGTAAACCACTGTTTGGGCACTCGGCAGGGCTCGGAAGAGAAGGCGCGCCATTTGACTTTTTGAATGGAAAATTAGCTCCAATTGTTAGCGGACACCATGTCGCGTTTGGAGAGCCCCTGTGTGCCTAAACATTGGAGCTCCCGCACAAGTGACCCCATTTTGGAAACTAGACCCCCCAGGGAACTTATCTAGATGCATATTGAGCACTTTAAACCCCCAGGTGCTTCACAGAAGTTTATAACGCAGAGCCATGAAAATAAAAAATAATTTTTCTTTCCTCAAAAATGATTTTTTAGCCTGGAATTTCCTATTTTGCCAAGGATAATAGGAGAAATTGGACCCCAAATATTGTTGTCCAGTTTGTCCTGAGTACGCTGATACCCCATATGTGGGGGTAAACCACTGTTTGGGCGCACGGCAGGGCTCGGAAGGGATGGCACGCCATTTGGCTTTTTAAATGGAAAATTAGCTCCAATCATTAGCGGACACCATGTCACGTTTGGAGAGCCCCTGTGTGCCTAAACATTGGAGATCCCCCAGAAATGACACCATTTTAGAAACTAGACCCCCAAAGGAACTAATCTAGATGTGTGGTGAGGACTTTGAACCCCCAAGTGCTTCACAGAAGTTTATAACGCAGAGCCATGAAAATAAAAAAAAAAATTATTTTCTCAAAAATGATCTTTTAGCCTGCAATTTTTTATTTTCCCAAGGGTAACAGGAGAAATTTGACCCCAAAAGTTGTTGTCCAGTTTCTCCTGAGTACGCTGATACCCCATATGTGGGGGTAAATCACTGTTTGGGCACATGCCGGGGCTCGGAAGTGAAGTAGTGACGTTTTGAAATGCAGACTTTGATGGAATGCTCTGTGGGCGTCACGTTGCGTTTGCAGAGCCCCTGATGTGGCTTAACAGTAGAAACCCCCCACAAGTGACCCCATTTTGGAAACTAGACCCCCAAAGGAACTTATCTAGATGTGTGGTGAGCACTTTGAACCCCCAAATGCTTCATAGAAGTTTATAATGCAGAGCCGTGAAAATAATAAATACGTTTTCTTTCCTCAAAAATAATTATTTAGCCCAGAATTTTTTAATTTTCCCAAGGGTAACAGGAGAAATTTGACCCCAATATTTGTTGTCCAGTTTCTCCTGAGTACGGTGATACCCCATATGTGGGGGTAAACTACTGTTTGGGCACATGCCGGGGCTTGGAATTGAAGTAGTGACGTTTTGAAATGCAGACTTTGATGGAATGCTCTGCGGGCGTCACGTTGCGTTTGCAGAGCCCCTGATGTGCCTAAACAGTAGAAACCCCCCACAAGTGACCCCATTTTGGAAACTAGACCCTGAAAGGAACTTATCTAGATGTGTGGTGAGCACTTTGAACCCCCAAGTGCTTCATAGAACTTTATAATGCAGAGCCGTGAAAATAATAAATACGTTTTCTTTCCTCAAAAATAATTATTTAGCCCAGAATTTTTTATTTTCCCAAGGGTTACAGGAGAAATTGGACCCCAAAAGTTGTTGTCCAGTTTCTCCTGAGTACGCTGATACCCCATATGTGGGGGTAAACCACTGTTTGGGCACACGTCGGGGTTCAGAAGGGAAGTAGTGACTTTTGAAATGCAGACTTTGATGGAATGGTCTGCGGGTGTCACGTTGCGTTTGCAGAGCCCCTGGTGTGCCTAAACAGTAGAAACCCCCCACAAGTGACCCCATTTTGGAAACTAGACCCCCCAAGGAACTTATCTAGATATGTGGTGAGCACTTTGAACCCCCAAGTGCTTCACAGACGTTTACAACGCAGAGCCGTGAAAATAAAAAATCATTTTTCTTTCCTCAAAAATTATGTTTTAGCAAGCATTTTTTTAGATTCACAAGGGTAACAGGAGAAATTGGACCCCAGTAATTGTTGCGCAGTTTGTCCTGAGTATGCTGGTACCCCATATGTGGGGGTAAACCACTGTTTGGGCACACGTCAGGGCTCGGAAGTGAGGGAGCACCATTTGACTTTTTGAATACGAGATTGGCTGGAATCAATGGTGGCGCCATGTTGCGTTTGGAGACCCCTGATGTGCCTAAACAGTGGTAACTCCTCAATTCTAACTCCAACACTAACCCCAACACACCCCTAACCCTAATCCCAACTGTAGCCATAATCCTAATCACAACCCTAACCCCAACACACCCCTAACCACAACACTAACCCCAACACACCCCTAACCACAACCCTAATTCCAACCCTAACCCTAACCCTAACCCTAAGGCTATGTGCCCACGTTGCGGATTCGTGTGAGATATTTCCGCACCATTTTTGAAAAATCTGCGGGTAAAAGGCACTGTGTTTTACCTGCGGATTTTCCGCGGATTTCCAGTGTTTTTTGTGCGGATTTCACCTGCGGATTCCTATTGAGGAACAGGTGTAAAACGCCGCGGAATCCGCACAAAGAATTGACATGCTGCGGAAAATACAACGCAGCGTTCCCGCGCGGTATTTTCCGCACCATGGGCACAGCGGATTTGGTTTTTCATATGTTTACATGGTACTGTAAACCTGATGGAACACTGCTGCGAATCCGCAGCCAAATCCGCACCGTGTGCACATAGCCTAATTCTAAAGGTATGTGCACACGCTGCGGAAAACGCTGCGGATCCGCAGCAGTTTCCCATGAGTGTACAGTTCAATGTAAACCTATGGGAAACAAAAATCGCTGTACACATGCTGCGGAAAAACTGCACGGAAACGCAGCGGTTTACATTCCGCAGCATGTCACTTCTTTGTGCGGATTCCGCAGCGGTTTTACAACTGCTCCAATAGAAAATCGCAATTGTAAAACCGCAGTGAAATGCGCAGAAAAAAACGCGGTAAATCCGCCATAAATCCGCAGCGGTTTAGCACTGCGGATTTATCAAATCCGCAGCGGAAAAATCCGCAGAGGACCAGAATACGTGTGCACATTCCTAACCCTAACCCTAACCCTAGCCCTAACCCTACCCCTAACCCTACCCCTAACCCTAACCCTACCCCTAACCCTACCCCTAACCCTAACCCTAGCCCTACCCCTAACCCTACCCCTAACCCTACCCCTAACCCTAACCCTACCCCTAACCCTAACCCTATTCTAACATTAGTGGAAAAAAAAAAATTTCTTTATTTTTTTATTGTCCCTACCTATGGGGGTGACAAAGGGGGGGGGTCATTTATTATTTTTTTTATTTTGATCACTGAGATAGATTATATCTCAGTGATCAAAATGCACTTTGGAACGAATCTGCCGGCCGGCAGATTCGGCGGGCGCACTGCGCATGCGCCCGCCATTTTGGAAGATGGCGGCGCCCGGGAGAAGACGGACGGGACCACGGCTGGATCGGTAAGTATGATAGGGTGGGGGGGGACCACGGGGAGGGGGATCGGAGCACGGGGGGGGGGAATCGGAGCGCGGGAGGGGTGGAACGGAGCGCGGGGGGCGTGGAACGGAGCACGGGGGGGCTGGAATGGAGCACGGGGGGTGGAACGGAGCACGGGGGGGGGTGGATCGGAGTGCAGGGGGGGTGATTGGAGCACGGGGGGGTGATTGGAGCACGGGGGGAGCGGACACGAGCACGGGGGGAGCGGAGCACTGGACGGAGGGGAGCTGGAGCAGTGTACCGGCCAGATCGGGGGGGTGGGGGGGCGATCGGAGGGGTGGGGTGGGGGCACACTAGTATTTCCAGCCATGGCCGATGATATTGCAGCATCGGCCATGGCTGGATTGTAATATTTCACCCGTTATAATGGGTGAAATATTACAAATCGCTCTGATTGGCAGTTTCACTTTCAACAGCCAATCAGAGCGATCGTAGCCACGAGGGGGTGAAGCCACCCCCCCTGGGCTAAACTACCACTCCCCCTGTCCCTGCAGATCGGGTGAAATGGGAGTTAACCCTTTCACCCGGCCTGCAGGGACGCGATCTTTCTATGACGCCGCATAGGCGTCATGGGTCGGATTGGCACCGACTTTCATGACGCCTACGTGGCGTCAAAGGTCGGGAAGGGGTTAAAGAAGAAGTTACAGGTCTGTGAGAGCAAGAAATCTTGATTGTTTGTTTCTGACCAAATACTTATTTTCCACCATAATATGCAAATAAAATGTTAAAAAAACAGACAATGTGATTTTCTGGATTTTTTTTTCTCAGTTTGTCTCCCATAGTTGAGGTCTACCTATGATGTAAATTACAGACGCCTCTCATCTTTTTAAGTGGTGGAACTTGCACTATTGCTGACTGACTAAATACTTTTTTGCCCCACTGTATGTCCTTGGGAGGGGTGGCGCCAAAATGAATTCTTGCCCCGGGTACTAGAAAACTTAGATACAACTCTGGCAATATGTCACAAAGACAGGGATTGTGAAACAGTGTGCTGCCTAGCTGGTTCTCGAGTCCAACACATCGCTGATCGGGTTGACAGATTATTGGGAGGGGCTGGTGAGGATCCAGCGGTCATGGTGCACATTGTCACAAATGACAAAGTTAGATATTGGTGGAAGGTCCTTAACCCCTTTCTACCATCTGACGTACTATGCCGTCCATGTGGGCTGGGCCCGTCTGACCATGGATGGGAATATTACGTCATAGTCGATTGGCCTTACACCCGGGTGGTGTGCGGCCAATCGGGGCTGCGTGCCAGATGATTGTCACAGCTGACACCCGGCACTAAGTGCCAGGAGCGGTCATGGCACTTTAACCCCTGGAACACTGCGATCAAACATGATAGCAGCATTCCGGTGCTGGCAGAGGCATAGAGAAGCATTGCGCAGGGAGGGGGCTCCCTGCGTGCTTCCTTCAGAAAAGCGCGATGTGATCGCGTTGTCCTGAGGTTCTCCTTTCAAACCCCAGCTCCAAGATGGCAGTGGGGTCCTTCCAGGTCTGGCAGGGAGGTGGCTTTTAAGTGCCTTCTGAGAGCAGGCACCGGCAAGCCTCCTTCACTGCCTGTCAGCTGATCTGATACAGTGCAGTGCAAAGTGTCAGATCAGCGATCTGACTTTATATAGTGATGTCCCATCCTGGGACAATGTAAAAAAGTTAAAAAAAAATATTGGCATGTGTAAAAATGTTTTTTTTTTAATTCCTAAATAAAGAAAAAATAAATAAATAAATATTTTTCCAATAAATACATTTCTTTATGTAAATAAAAAAAAACATAAAATAACACATACCGTATATACTCGAGTATAAGCCAACCCGAGTATAAGCCGACCCCCTAATTTTGCCACAAAAAACTGGGAAAACTTATTGACTCGATTATAAGCCTAGGGTGGAAATGCAGCATTTACCGGTGAATTTCAAAAATAAAAATAGATCATTATTTCCCCATAACTGTGCCATATAGTGCTCTGCACCGTTCATGATTGTCCCATAGCTGTGCCCCATATAGTGCTCTGCACCGTTCATAGTTCCCTATAGCTGTGCCCCATATAGTGCTCTGCACCGTTCATGATTGTCCCATAGCTGTGCCCCATAAAGTGCTCTGCACCGTTCATTATTTCCCTATAGCTGTGCCCCATATAGTGCTCTGCACCGTTCATTATTTCCCTATAGCTGTGCCCCATACAGTGCTCTGCACCGTTCATTATTTCCCTATAGCTGTGCCCCATACAGTGCTCTGCACCGTTCATTGTTTCCCTATAGCTGTGCCCCATACAGTGCTCTGCACCGTTCATAGTTCCCTATAGCTGTGCCCCATATAGTGCTCTGCACCGTTCATTATTTCCCTATAGCTGTGCCCCATACAGTGCTCTGCACCGTTCATTATTTCCCTATAGCTGTGCCCCATACAGTGCTCTGCACCGTTCATAGTTCCCTATAGCTGTGCCCCATATAGTGCCCTGCACCGTTCATTATTTCCCTATAGCTGTGCCCCATACTATGCTCTACTCCGTTCATTATTTCCCTATAGCTGTGCCCTATATAGTGCTCTGCACCGTTCATAGTTCCCTATAGCTGTGCCCCATATAGTGCTCTGCACCGTTCATTATTTCCCTATAGCTGTGCCCCATACTATGCTCTACTCCGTTCATTATTTCCCTATAGCTGTGCCCTATATAGTGCTCTGCACCGTTCATTATTTCCCTATAGCTGTGCCCCATATACAGTGCTCTGCACCATTCATTATTTCCCTATAGCTGTGCCCCATACTGTGCTCTGCACCGTTCATTATTTCCCTATAGCTGTGCCCCATATAGTGCTCTGCACCGTTCATTATTTCCCTATAGCTGTGCCCCATACAGTGCTCTGCACCGTTCATTATTTCCCTATAGCTGTGCCCCATATAGTGCTCTGCACCGTTCATAGTTCCCTATAGCTCTGCCTCATATAGTGCTCTGCACCGTTCATAGTTCCCCATAGAAAGCTCTGCCATTGCCGCTGCTGCTGCAGTAAAAAAAAAAAAAAAAAAAAACATACTCACCTCTCTTGCTTGCAGCTCCCGGCGTCTCATCCCGGCGTCTCTGCACTGACTGATCAGGCAGAGGGCGCTGCGCACACTATATGCGTCATCGCGCCCTCTGACCTGAACAGTCAGAGCGCAGAGACGCCGGGAAGATGGAGCGGCGCCGGGAAGATGGAGCGGCGCCCGGCGGCTGGAACGCAGACAGGTGAATATTACATACTTACCTGCTCCCGGCATCCGGCTCCTTCTCCCGGACAGCTGTCTTCGGTGCCGCAGCTTCTTTCTCTAATCAGCGGTCACCGGCACCGCTGATTAGAGAAATGAATAGGCGGCTCCACCCCTATGGGAGGTGGAGCCGCTTACTCATTTCTCTAATGAGCGGTCCCACGTGACCGCTGAACAGGGGAAGAGCTGCAGCACAGAAGACCGTGGGACAGGCGGGGAGCGCCAGGATCGCTGGGACTAGGTAAGTATGCCTCAGCGCCCTCACCCGCCGACCCTGCCACCCATCTTGACTCGAGTATAAGCCGAGAGGGGCACTTTCAGCCCAAAAATTTGGCTGAAAATCTCGGCTTATTCTCGAGTATATACGGTATTTGGAATCACGGCGTCCGTAACATCCTGACCTATAAAACTGTCCCACTAGTTAACCCTTTTAGTGAACCCCATAAAAAAATTAAAAAACAAAGCAAAAAAACAATGTTTTATCATCATACCGCCGAATAAAAAGTGCAATAACTCTCGATTAAAAAGACAGCTATAAATAAACATGGTACCGCTGAAAACGACTTGTCTTGCAAAAAACGAGCCGTGATACAGCGTCATCAGCGAAAAAATAAAAAAGCTATAGCTCTCAGAATAAAGCGATGCAAAAATAAATTTTTTTTATATAAAATAGCTTTTATTGTATAAAAGCGTCAAAACATAAAACAAACATATAAATGAGGTATCGCCGTAATCACACTAACCCGAAGAATAAAAATGCTTTATCAATTTTACCACACTCAGAGCGGTATAAACACCCCAAAAAGAAATTCATGAATTGCTAGTTTTTATTCATTCTGCCTCCCAAAAATCATAATAAAAAGTGATCAAAAAATGTAATGTGCCGGAAAATGGTTCCAATAAAAACGTCAACTCGTCCCGCAAAAAAACAAGACCTTACATTACTCTGTGGGCCCAAATATGAAAAAATTATAGCTCTCAAAATGTGGTGCTGCAAAAACAATTTTTTGCAATATAAAGCATCTTTTAGTGTGTGACAACTGCCAAACATAAAAACCCGCTATAAATTATATAGTTACATAGTTACATAGTTATTAAGGTTGAAGGAAGACTATAAGTCCATCTAGTTCAACCCATAGCCTAACCTAACATGCCCTAACATGTTGATCCAGAGGAAGGCAAAAAAAACCATGTGGCAAAGAGTAAGCTCCACATTGGGGAAAAAAATTCCTTCCCGACTCCACATACGGCAGTCAGACTAGTTCCCTGGATCAACGCCCTATCAAGGAATCTAGTATATATACCCTGTAACATTATACTTTTCCAGAAAGGTATCCAGTCCCCTCTTAAATTTAAAGGGAAGGTGCCGTGATTTTAATTTTTGTATTAATAATTATTGATTATACAATCAATTATTTTTAATACAAAATTAAATTAACTACTTTAATAGTTTTTTATTTATTGACATTTGTGTGTGCCACTGGGGGCTGCCATTTTGACTAGTGGGGGTGTGTGTGTCTGGGAACGACACTTGCACTCCTCACTTACGGCACACATGGACATAGGAGCCAACAGTCGGACCCCGACCGCATCTCTTACATTGAGGCCGCTTCTCCTGCCTCTCAGCTGTGACCTGGACACGCCCACTGGGCTGCTACGTCACAGCTGTGAGAGGAGCTGTGAGAGGAGATCGCGGCCATTTTGTTTGCTGTGGGCTGCGAGGACAGAAGATGTTGAGGAGAAGCTGCTGGGAGCGAGGGTTTGGGGTAAGTATCTGCAGCATTAGCAGTGATCACAGCCTGTACTTATTACAGTACAGGCTGCGATCACTGCCGACCTGCCCTGTGTTGCTGAAAGCTTCCTCCCTCAGTCCAGGGGCAGGAAATCCCCCAGCAGCAGCAGTGTGTCTCCCTGTACATGGAGCGTTATGTGTGCAGCACTGATCTGTGGCAACACTTCATCACCCCACACAGTGACTGTCCCTGTAGACAGGGCCGCCATCAGGGCATGACAGCCGTGACTGGCGTATGGGGCCCGGTGAGCAGAGGGGGCCCGCATCGGGCCCCGTCTCATCTGGTCACCGGGCCCCCCCTGCAGGCGCTGCGGCAGCGGCACACTATTGACGTGCGGGCCCGTGCCCGCACGTCAATAGTTAACAGCCGCCAGCCAGTCTGAGGCTGGCGGCTGAATAGGGCCGCAGTGCGCACTCGCCGGCGTCGCCGGCGTCTGACGTCATTGTCAGCCGCCGGGCCCGGCGGCGAGTTCGTCTGTGTGGAGCCTGGAGAGGGAGCTTCACCCGGCGCTGGAGCTTGGCCAGGTAAGAAGTTGTGTTTTTTTTTTTTCTTTGAGAGCTGCTGCGATCCAGGGGGGCCCGGGGGGCAGGATGATGGACACACAGGGGCAGAAATGCTGGACACACAGGGGCAGAATGGTGGACACAGTGGGGCAGAATGCTGGACACACAGGGGCAGAAATGCCGGACACAGTGGGGCAGAAATGCCGGACACAGTGGGGCAGAAATGCTGGACACAGTGGGGCAGAAATGCTGGACACAGTGGGGCAGAATGGTGGACACAGTGGGGCAGAATGGTGGACACACAGGGGCAGAAATGCTGGACACAGTGGGGCAGAAATGCTGGACACAGTGGGGCAGAATGGTGGACACACGGGCAGAATGGTGGACACACAGGGGCAGAATGGTGGACACAGTGGGGCAGAATGCCGGACACACAGGGGCAGAAATGCTGGACACAGTGGGGCAGAAATGCTGGACACAGTGGGGCAGAATGGTGGACACACAGGGGCAGAATGGTGGACACACAGGGGCAGAATGGTGGACACAGTGGGGCAGAATGGTGGACACACAGGGGCAGAAATGCCGGACACAGTGGGGCAGAATGGTGGACACAGTGGGGCAGAAATGCTGGACACAGTGGGGCAGAAATGCTGGACACAGTGGGGCAGAAATGCTGGACACAGTGGGACAGAATGGTGGACACACAGGGGCAGAATGGTGGACACACAGGGGCAGAATGGTGGACACAGTGGGGCAGAATGCTGGACACAGTGACACAGGGGCAGAAATGCCGGACACAGTGGGGCAGAATGCTGGACACAGTGGGGCAGAAATGGTGGACACAGTGGGACAGAATGGTGGACACACAGGGGCAGAATGGTGGACACACAGGGGCAGAATGGTGGACACAGTGGGGCAGAATGCTGGACACAGTGGGGCAGAAATGTGGACACACAGGGGCAGAAATGCTGGACACAGTGGGGCAGAAATGCTGGACACAGTGGGGCAGAAATGCTGGACACAGTGGGGCAGAAATGCTGGACACAGTGGGGCAGAAATGCTGGACACAGTGGGGCAGAAATGCTGGACACAGTGGGGCAGAAATGCTGGACACAGTGGGGCAGAAATGCTGGACACAGTGGGGCAGAAATGCTGGACACAGTGGGGCAGAATGGTGGACACACAGGGGCAGAATGGTGGACACACAGGGGCAGAAATGCCGGACACAGTGGGGCAGAATGGTGGACACAGTGGGGCAGAAATGCTGGACACAGTGGGGCAGAAATGCTGGACACAGTGGGACAGAATGGTGGACACACAGGGGCAGAATGGTGGACACACAGGGGCAGAATGGTGGACACAGTGGGGCAGAATGCTGGACACAGTGACACAGGGGCAGAAATGCCGGACACAGTGGGGCAGAATGGTGGACACAGTGGGGCAGAATGCTGGACACAGTGGGGCAGAAATGGTGGACACAGTGGGACAGAATGGTGGACACACAGGGGCAGAATGGTGGACACACAGGGGCAGAATGGTGGACACAGTGGGGCAGAATGCTGGACACAGTGGGGCAGAAATGTGGACACACAGGGGCAGAAATGCTGGACACAGTGGGGCAGAAATGCTGGACACAGTGGGGCAGAAATGCTGGACACAGTGGGTCAGAAATGCTGGACACAGTGGGGCAGAAATGCTGGACACAGTGGGGCAGAAATGCTGGACACAGTGGGGCAGAAATGCTGGACACAGTGGGGCAGAAATGCTGGACACAGTGGGGCAGAAATGCTGGACACAGTGGGGCAGAAATGCTGGACACAGTGGGGCAGAATGCTGGACACAGTGGGGCAGAATGCTGGACACACAGTGGGGCAGAATGCAGGACACAGTGGGGCAGAATGCTGGACACAGTGGAGCAGAATGCTGGACACAGTGGGGCAGAATGCTGGACACAGTGGGGCAGAAATGCTGGACACAGTGACAGGGGCAGAATGCTGGACACAGTGACAGGTGCAGAATGCTGGACACAGGGGCAGACTGTGAGACCCAGGGGCAGAATGGAGATATGGGGCATGATTGGAGACACGGGGCAGGATGAAAGACATGGGGGCATGACTGGAGACAGATGGGGCAGGATTGGAGACACAGGGGGCATGATTGGAGACAAGTGTCAGGATTGCAGACATGGGGGCATGGTTGGAGACATAGGGGGCAGAATGGAGACATGGGGCATGATTGGAGACACTGGGGGCAGAATTGGAGACAGATCGTGCAGGATCATGGGGCAGGATGGATATGATGGAGACAGATGGGGCAGGATGGAGAGATCACATGGGGCGATCATATGGGGCAGGATAAGGAGATCATATGGGGCAGAATGGATACTCATGAGGGCAGGATGGGAGAATATCTGGCTGACGCCAGGAATGAGACACACGGGGCCAGGCTGGGTGATATTATTAATACCATAGGGGCTAATTTAGGGATATTATTACTGCAGTGATGTATTTATTTTATTTTTTGAGTATACTGTTTTAAATGGGGGGCGGTCCTGTTACTGTATAGAGTGATACTATGTCGCCTTCTTCATGTGGTGTAATGTAGAAGTTGTGAAAAATTAAGTAATGTGTTCTGCAAGCGGAGCTCGAGATAACTGTGTTATTTCCTGCAGAGAGAAGTCCTGGCTGGATGAAATGATGGCGGTCTGTGCTGGATGAAAGATGAAGGACTTCACCTAGAGACGTCACTGGTGAGTCAGTGTGTTACCTATACACTGACACTATACACTGTATACAGAGCTCCTGTGTATAATTTCACTAGTGATCACTATATTTTCTGTACACAGACACTGCATACTAAGTACAGATCTCCTGTGTATAATGGCACTTATGGTGATAGTATGGTGCTTTTTTAAAAATTACTGATCAGAATTGTAGTATTCAGTCACTATGTGGTGGTAATATGTGGTCTGGACATGGTGTTGTGGTATTTGTTCCTTGTATGTGATATTATTCGATCACTGTGGTGGTAATATGTGGTCTGGTCATGGTGTTGTGGTATTTGTTCCTTTTATGTGATATTATTCGATCACTGTGGTGGTAATATGTCATCTGGTCATGGTGTTGTGGTATTTGTTCCTTCTATGTGATATTATTGGGCATTTTAAAAATTGAAAAATAAATAAAAATATACCTAAATTGTATTGCATATTTTAACAAATATTTAATAGGTTACAGCAGAGTAGGGCCCGGCCAAAAGTGTCTACCGTGTTATGGTGGCGGCTTAAAAAATCTTTTGGCCAAAACAAAAGCTGCCTGCTATATGTGTGATCTGGTGATGGGAACTGTTAATGTGTGATTGGTGAGAAGTGGAGTTTTTCCAAGAGAGAGCGGTGGGACTGTGGACAGTTCGAGGGGTGGAGCCTGGAGGCGGGGCTGGGGTGGAGCCTGGGCGGAGTCTCAAGGGGGCCCCGAAAATTTTGCCAGTATGGGGCCCCGAAATTTCTAGTGGCAGCCCTGCCTGTAGATTGCAGCCTGGAGTCTGAAGCCCCATGATTCTAAAAATAGAGCGATTCTCTGCAGCAGGGGATCCCTCCTGGTTACAAGGGGCGGCACCCAGGCTGGCCTGTAATGGTTAACCCTTCCCTGCCTGCAGCTGTGCATGGTGCAGGGGGATCAGTGTGCAAGCAGGCAGCAGCCTGGGGGCTTCACCTATGGATCAGGTGGGAGGTCTGCACAGTGTAAAGAGGTGGGCTATGGTTGGCACAGTAATAGTGTTCTAACATTTGGGCTATGGTTGGCACAAGGAAGCAGACCCAGGGGGTGATGACACTCAGCAAGCTCTAGCTGCTGTGTCACTACAAGTCCCAGCATGCCAGGACTGAGCTCCTAAGTGTTGTAGTCCTGCAGCTCCTCAGGTCTCCTGCCTGATCGTCCTACTATACAGTGCAGAGCAGAGGGCAGGTGGTCTGAGACTAGTGATCCAGGGAGCAGAAGAGGAAAGACTGAGACTGAGCCCTGACACCCACCCTAAGCTCACTGACCCACCCCATGCCCCCTGACACCCATCTCCTGCTCCCTGAAACCCACCTCAATCTCACCGACACCCCAAGCCTGCTGTCTTTCAGGACAAGCTGTGAGGATCGTCACCAGGGGCGTACATACAAATCATAGGGCGACATAGCATAAGGTCTAATTGCCCCCCCCAAAAAAAAAAAATAATAATTGTGGGGGTCACAGAAGGGCATAGCTCACAACTTTCCTGCCTTTACATAATAAATATACCGCCATATATATTTATTACATAATACTGCCATATAGGTCATACATAATGCCGCCAGATATATCTATTACATAATACTGTAATATGGACGGAACGTAATGTTGCCATATATATATTTTTTGCATACTGCTGCCATATAGATCAAACATGATGCCACCATATAATGTATATTTTTTACATAATGCTGCCATATAGACCACACTTGATGCCGCTAATTATTATGTGTGACCTGTATGATGGCATTATGTGTGATCTATATGACAGTATTATATGTAATATGTATGGTTGTATTATGTTTGATCAGTATGGTGCAATAATATAAGAACTATATGACGGGATTATATGAGAACTGTATTGTGGGATTATGTGTGATCTATCTATGTGGCAGTATTATGTGAGAATTATATGGTGGTTTTATGTGTGATCTACATGGCGGTATTATGTGTGATCTGTATGTCAGTATTATATTCAGAAAGCGGACCCATTCTAGGGTGGTTCTGGCTGAGCACCTGCACGCGGGTCTGGGGTAATAGAGGGGACAGCATGACCTCCAGTTAGGTGTAGTCAGGGGAAGGCTGGTGAGGCAGCTGAAGAGAGGGGTCTCATTTTTATTGTTACTATATGGCTACATTTCCTTCCCAGCATCACCCCGACTGTGCCTGTCGCCTTGCTTTCACACATCGCCAGGACAGGATCTGAGGAGGGGAATGGGGTCTGCATGCAAAGTCTGGATCAGAACAGGCCATCAATCCTCAGAAATGTTTCCTGGATTTCTGTGGAGCAGACGGTCCATCCAGGTGTGTATAAGACAGCGCTCTATGTATAATCCCTGGCTGCTCCGCGCACCAAACAGGGGGCCCCTATAGACCAGCACACTGCTCTCCTGAAATACTCTGTGCTGCTGTCACCCTGCTCCCTCCACCACATATCTCCCAGAATCCTTGCTGCCTGCCATGGTGACTGTCTACTTGTCAGTATAAGGCTGCTTTCACACTAGCGTCGGTACGGGCCTTTCACAGTGCGTCGTACTGAAGCATGCTGTGAAAGAAATGCCCGACGTGGGCAGCGGAAGCAGTCTTGCGACGCTTCCGTTGCCCCATTGTAAGGTCTGGGCATGAGGGGGCGGAGTTTCGGCTGTGCATGCGCGGTCGAAAATGGTGGACTCGACGCACAAACGTTACATGCGTCGATAATGTTAGTCTATGGGGAAAAACGCATCCTGCAGACAACTTTGCAGGATGCGTTTTTTCTCCTGAATGACGCATTGCACCGTACAGCCAAAATCGCTAGTGTGAAAGTAGCCTAAGGCTGCCGTCCACGCTCAGTATTTGGTCAGTATTTTACCTCAGTATTTGTAAGCCAAATCCAGGAGTGGGTGATAAATGCAGAAGTGGTGCATATGTTTCTATTATACTTTTCCTCTATTTGTTCCACTCCTGGTTTTGGCTTCCAAATACTGAGGTAAAATACTGACCAAATACTGATAGTGTGACGGCAGCCATACTCTGCAGTCACCAACAAAATGGCTGCTCACTGGGTTCCTGAATATCATCCTCTCTAATCCCTTAGCAAACACCCAGAAGGGGAGGAGAGGAGACATCACACAGTCAGCAGACTCCGCCCAGAATTACTGCAGTGCAGTAATGTGAGCTATTTGTACACTAGGTTTTTCTGAAATTTCAGCAGCTGCTCCCCCTAGTGTTGAAAAGTGGAAATTCCAAAACTTTTCAAATTATTTTTCATATTTTACTAAATTATAAACAAATGATAATATTTTTTAAGAAAATGTAATCATTAATTCTTTACATTTTTACAATTTCTGAAAAAAATTTTTTTTTTATGGCACCTTCCCTTTAAGTAATGAATCACTCATTACAAGATCATACGGCAGAGAGTTCCATAGTCTCACTGCTCTTACAGTAAATAGTAAAACAAACCCCCTTTTATCACTTCCTTAGTTAGTGAAAAATAATAAAATAAAAAAAGTATTTCTATTTTCCCAGCCTTCTGTGCTGCTGGTCTCGCTCCCATGTTGGGTCAGTGACTACATAGTCCACCACCTCGTGTTCCACTTCTGCACTCTGGTCCTCCTGCCTTGTTGATTTAACATCACTGGTTGACAACTGTGCCTCATCATCATCTACCTCTTAAAACATTAATTGCCTTTCCCCTTGTCATCTTCTACTAACCATGGGTGCTCAAATATTTGAGCATCACTACAGACGAGCTCCTCATGTCCCTCTAGAAACGTGCAGGATGAGAGGCCAAAATCAATAAATGAAAATGTAAAGAGCTCTTTGGAGTGTCCAAATGTGGGAACACTTGTCTCCTGGAAGTCGCCATGGAGGATCAGGGTGATGATTATATGTTTCCAGACTTTTGGCTAGTGAGTAGAGATGAGCAAACTTGTTCAGAAAACATTCTCCAATTTAAAATTCTCAAGAACGTATCACTTTCAGATTCATGTTCGGACACCCGGGCATTTTTACTAAAAATAGGCAAAATTTCCACTAATGGTTTTTATGACTTTAGCTAGGATAGTGGTGCTATATGATGAGTGGGGGGATGTGTTTTGTGAGGGGAGGGGGTGTGTATAGGCATTGTCGGACTGGAGCACCTTAGGCCCACCATAGAAAATCATTCTTGGGGCCCACTATGCAGTTACATAGAAATAAATTCAAGACCATCAATTGTGTGGTAAAACATGCCAATATCAGGGTATAATATAAGGTAGTACACATCTTAATTATGTAGCCAGGGTTGGGTTAGCCCCCTCATAGAATATAAAGTAGCCCCCCTCATAAAGTATAATACAGCACCCCACCAAATATAATGCAACCCCCTAATAATGTATAATGCAGCACCCATAGAATATAATATAGCACCCTCAGAGTATAATGCAACCCCTTCATAAGGCAGCCCCCCATAGAATATACTGTTGCCCCCTCATAGGGCATAATGCAGCTCCCCTCATATACTATGATGCAGCCCCATGAGAGAATAATGCAGCCCCCACAGAATTATAATGTAGCCCCTCATAGGGTATAATGCAGCCCCCCTCCACCACCATCATTGTTCTCCCCCTCCAACCCCATCATTTTACTCATTACCATCTCCATCATTGCCTTCTCACCCATGACCTCCATCATTGCCTCCTCCCCATCACCAATGTTCTTTCCACCACTACCATCTTTGTCCTTTACACTACCATCATTGCTTTCTCCCCGCTCCACCTCCATCATTGCCCATTCCAACACCTCCATCATTGCCTCCCCCCACCAACATCATCATTGTCCTTTCCACCACAACCATCATTGCCTTCTCCCCACCACCCCATCATTGCCCATTCCACCACCTCCATCCCTGCCTCCCTCCACCACCATCACAATTGCCTCCCCCACCACCATTATCATCATCATTGCCTCTCCCACTACCATCATCATTGCCCCACCACCACGACCATCATTGCCTCCCCCACCACCACCATCATTGCCTTCTCCCCCACCACCCCCAACACCCACATCATTGCCAATCTCCAATACACACAACACCACTATCACACATACATGACCACACACAGACAGCACTGCACCACTTTCACACACACACAAACACACACAAAGCACCGCACCACACACACACAGCCACACATACGCAAGCAGGCAGAGAGACACACACACAGCACCCACTCACCTCCCTGCACGTTCCCAGCAGCCGCAGCATAGCCCGGCAGCTTCCTCTCTAAAACAGCCGAGCTGAATGATGACGTCATCCAGCTGCACTGAGTCAAACACGAAGTGCCGGGCAGGCGGGCAGGAAGGAGGACAGTGTTGAATCCCTGCAGCTCTGTTCCAATCCCAAGCTGCAGGGATCGCAATCAGGGTTTGCTGCCCTTTATAGGCCCACCTCCAGGGCCCCGATTTAGTAGCATCGGTGGGCAGTGTTAGTCTCAGCCTGCAGCTAACGCTGCCCGCTATTAAAGTGAAATGGTATTCACTCCTCTCCATGCCCATCGGGGCGTGGGGAAGCATGAATATTCATTTCTCTTTAGCAGCGGGGACAGGCACCATTAGCCAAGTCTAACCGCACCATCAGTGAACAATCTTGTGCTTGCTTAGTCATGCCCCTCCAGGCTCTCTGTGGTCCTTGACACAGTGGTTCCACTAACCACGTCCGTGACAATATCCTATATAGTATGATGTCCCCCCAGCTCCTAGTATAATGTTACCCACAGTTTCTGATATAATATGATGTCCCCCACAGCCAGCCCCTCTTATGTCCCTCACAGCCAGAGTAACATTTGTGCCCAATAAGTTGGAGAAATGTATCTCTTGGTGATATCATGCTTAGCTTCCATAAAATCCACTCTGTCTGCGAGTAGCTTACATCTTGGCGTGTAGAGCTAATTTCTACTCTGCAAGCATCTTTGACTTCTGAGACAAGGAACTTGAATTCTTCATTGTTGAGATGACTGAGATATTTTAGAAGAATTTATGTTCTGAGGTGAAATCCATGTCTGTTTATTCAGAATCAGATGGGGGGTCCTGGGAGCCTTCATTCGTATCCTGAAAGGAAAACAAGTGCAGAGAGTGATGGTGTTGGTGCAAATTCCATGTCCGGAGGGTTTTGCTAGGTAGCTTTATTTTTTAACAATCTTCACTTACGAACTGATTGTCTTTGCGACTCTGGTAGCATAACAGTTGCGACACTGTGGGTTCCTTTTACCAGAAACTTGTCCAGTAGAGTTAGATAGGCCTTGTTTCTCTGCACCCTCCGTGTTGGTTCAGTTCACCTCTCCCCTTTGGTTTTGGCCAGTGTCTTACATAAGGATCTCAGTTTGCTTTCTTTCTGATGATGGTGAGGTCTGGAACATTACTTTTCTGTTGTCATTAGGTAATATTTTTTAGCCTGACATCTTTGTCTAAGGCTGGTTTCACACTTGCGTTTAAAAACGCAGCGTTTTAAACGCAAACGCATGCGTTTTTGCATGTTTTAACGCAAACATGGCGTTTTGATGCGTTTAAACGCGTTTTTTCTTGCGTTTGCGTTTTTAAACGCATGATGAGAAGTGTGTGACAGCTGCCAATCATCAAAATCAACTAGAAAACCCACTATAAACATAAATACCTAGGGTTAGGGTTAGGATCCCTAGTAACCCTAGGGATCCTAACCCTAACACAAACCCTAACCCTCGGGATCCTAACCCTAACCCTAACATAAACCCTAACCCTAACCCTAGGGATCCTAACCCTAACCCTAACACAAACTCTAACCCTAACCCTAAAACACAAACTCTAACCCTAACCCAAACTCTAACCCAAACTCTAACCCAAACTCTAAAACAAACTCTAACACAAACTCTAACACAAACTCTAACACAAACTCTAACACAAACTCTAACACAAACTCTAACACAAACTCTAACACAAACCCTAACACAAACCCTAACACAAGCCCAAACTCTAACCCTAACCCTAGGGATCCTAACCCTAACCCTAACACAAACTCTAACCCTAACCCAAACTCTAACCCTAACCCTAACTCTAACCCTAAGGGATCCTAACCCTAAAGGTTAGGGTTAGGATCCCTAGGGTTAGGGTTAGGATCCCTAGGGTTAGGGTTAGGGCTAGGGTTAGGGTTACAGTTTGGGTTAGGGTTAGGGTTTGTGTTAGGGTTTGTGTTAGAGTTTGTGTTAGAGTTTGTGTTAGAGTTTGTGTTAGAGTTTGTGTTAGAGTTTGGGTTAGAGTTTGGGTTAGAGTTTGGGTTACAGTTTGGGTTAGAGTTTGTGTTTTAGGGTTAGGGTTAGAGTTTGTGTTAGGGTTAGGGTTTGGGTTAGGGTTTGTGTTACAGTTTGTGTTAGAGATTGTGTTACAGTTTGTGTTAGAGTGTGTGTTAGAGTTTGTGTTAGAGTTTGTGTAAGAGTTTGTGTTAGAGTTTGTGTTAGAGTTTGGGTTAGAGTTTGGGTTAGAGTTTGGGTTAGAGTATGTGTTAGAGTTTGGGTTAGAGTTTGGGTTAGAGTTTGGGTTAGAGTTTGGGTTAGAGTTTGGGTTAGAGTTTGGGTTACAGTTTGGGTTAGAGTTTGTGTTTTAGGGTTAGGGTTAGAGTTTGTGTTAGGGTTAGGGTTTGGGTTAGGGTTTGTGTTACAGTTTGTGTTAGAGATTGTGTTACAGTTTGTGTTAGAGTGTGTGTTAGAGTTTGTGTTAGAATTTGTGTTACAGTTTGTGTTACAGTTTGTGTTACAGTTTGTGTTAGAGTTTGGGTTAGAGTTTGGGTTAGAGTTTGGGTTAGAGTTTGGGTTAGAGTTTGGGTTAGAGTTTGGGTTAGAGTTTGGGTTAGAGTTTGGGTTACAGTTTGGGTTAGAGTTTGTGTTTTAGGGTTAGGGTTAGAGTTTGTGTTAGAGTTTGTGTTAGAGTTTGTGTTAGAGTTTGTGTTAGAGTTTGGGTTAGTGTTATGACCTGGTGGTCAGGACAATAATGGACCTGGTGGTTAAGAGCACATGGAATGACCTGATAGTTTCTGATAATAAAGGACGAGCTCTGGGACGTGGGAACTCTGCTGGCCGCAATCCCTAATCCTATCAAACACACTAGAAATAGCCGTGGATTGCGCCTAACGCTCCCTATGCAACTCGGCACAGCCTAAGGAACTAGCTAGCCCTGAAGAAAGAAAAATAAAGCCTACCTTGCCTCAGAGAAATTCCCCAAAGGAAAAGGCAGCCCCCCACATATAATGACTGTGAGTAAAGATGAAAATACAAACACAGAGATGAAATAGATTTAGCAAAGTGAGGCCCGACTTACTGAACAGACCGAGGATAGGAAAGGTTACTTTGCGGTCAGCACAAAAACCTACAAAAAGACCATGCAGAGGACGCAAAAAAGACCCTCCGCACCGACTCACGGTGCGGAGGCGCTCCCTCTGCGTCCCAGAGCTTCCAGCAAGCAAGACAACAATAAAAATAGCAAGCTGGACAGAAAAATAGCAAACCAAAGAAATACAAGCTGGAACTTAGCTTCTGCCGGGAAGACAGGTCACAAGAACGATCCAGGAGTGAACTAGACCAATACTGGAACATTGACAGGTGGCATGGAGCAAAGATCTAAGTGGAGTAAAATAGAGCAGCCAGCTAACGAATTAACATCGTCACCTGTGGAAGGAAACTCAGAAACACCCACCAGAGGAAGTCCATGGACAGAACCAGCCGAAGTACCATTCATGACCACAGGAGGGAGCCCGACAACAGAATTCACAACAGTACCCCCCCCTTGAGGAGGGGTCACCGAACCCTCACCAGAGCCCCCAGGCCGACCAGGATGAGCCAAATGAAAGGCACGAACCAGATCGGCAGCATGAACATCAGAGGCAAAAACCCAGGAATTATCTTCCTGACCATAACCCTTCTATTTGACCAGGTACTGGAGTTTCCGTCTCGAAACACGAGAATCTAAAATCTTCTCCACCACATACTCCAACTCCCCCTCAACCAACACCGGGGCAGGAGGATCAACGGATGGAACCACAGGCGCCACGTATCTCCGCAATAACGACCTATGGAACACATTATGGATGGTAAAAGAAGCAGGAAGGGCCAAACGAAATGACACAGGATTGATAACCTCAGAAATCTTATACGGACCAATGAAACGAGGCTTAAACTTAGGAGAGGAAACCTTCATAGGAACATAACGAGACGACAACCAAACCAAATCCCCAACACGAAGTCGGGGACCCACACAGCGCCGGCGGTTAGCGAAACGTTGAGCCTTCTCCTGGGACAATGTCAAATTGTCCACCACATGAGTCCAAATCTGCTGCAACCTATCCACCACAGTATCTACACCAGGACAGTCCGAAGACTCAACCTGCCCTGAAGAGAAACGAGGATGGAAACCAGAATTGCAGAAAAACGGCAAAACCAAAGTAGCCGAGCTGGCCCGATTATTAAGGGCGAACTCAGCCAACGGCAAAAAGGGCACCCAATCATCCTGATCAGCAGAAACAAAGCATCTCAGATATGTTTCCAAAGTTTGATTAGTTCGTTCAGTTTGGCCATTTGTCTGAGGATGGAAAGCCGAGGAGAAAGACAAATCAATGCCCATCCTAGCACAAAAGGATCGCCAAAACCTCGAAACAAACTGGGAACCTCTGTCAGAAACGATGTTCTCCGGGATACCATGTAAACGAACCACATGCTGGAAAAATAATGGCACCAAATCAGAGGAGGAAGGCAATTTAGACAAAGGTACCAAATGGACCATCTTAGAAAAGCGATCACAAACCACCCAAATGACCGACATCTTTTGAGAGACGGGGAGATCCGAAATAAAATCCATAGAAATATGCGTCCAGGGCCTCTTCGGGACCGGCAAGGGCAAAAGCAACCCACTGGCACGAGAACAGCAGGGCTTAGCCCGAGCACAAGTCCCACAGGACTGCACAAAAGAACGCACATCCCGTGACAAAGACGGCCACCAGAAGGATCTAGCCACCAAATCTCTGGTACCAAAGATTCCAGGATGCCCAGCCAACACTGAACAATGAATCTCAGAGATAACTCTACTAGTCCATCTATCAGGGACAAACAGTTTCTCCGCTGGGCAACGGTCAGGTCTATCAGCCTGAAATTTTTGCAGCACCCGCCGCAAATCAGGGGAGATGGCAGACAAAATTACCCCCTCTTTGAGAATACCCGCCGGCTCAGGAACACCCGGAGAGTCAGGCACAAAACTCCTTGACAGGGCATCAGCCTTCACATTCTTAGAGCCCGGAAGGTACGAAACCACAAAATCAAAACGGGAGAAAAATAATGACCATCGAGCCTGTCTCGGATTCAACCGTGTGGCAGACTCAAGATAAGTCAAATTCTTGTGATCTGTCAAGACCACCACGCAATGCTTGGCTCCTTCCAGCCAATGACGCCACTCCTCGAATGCCCACTTCATGGCCAACAACTCACGATTACCAACATCATAGTTATGCTCAGCAGGCGAAAACTTTCTAGAAAAGAAAGCACATGGCTTCATCACCGAGCCATCAGAACTTTTTTGCGACAAAACAGCCCCTACTCCAATCTCAGAAGCATCAACCTCAACCTGAAACGGAAGCGAAACATCTGGCTGGCACAACACAGGGGCAGAAGAAAAACGACGCTTCAACTCCTGAAAAGCCTCTACAGCTGCAGAAGACCAATTGACCACATCAGCACCCTTCTTGGTCAAATCAGTCAACGGTTTAGCAACAGTAGAAAAATTAGCGATGAAGCGCCGATAAAAATTAGCAAAGCCCAGGAACTTTTGCAGGCTCTTCACAGATGTCGGCTGAGTCCAATCGTAAATGGCCTGGACTTTAACAGGGTCCATCTCGATAGTAGAAGGGGAAAAAATGAACCCCAAAAATGAAACCTTCTGAACTCCAAAGAGACACTTTGACCCCTTCACAAACAAGGAATTTGCACGAAGGACCTGGAACACCATTCTGACCTGCTTCACATGAGACTCCCAATCATCCGAAAAGACCAAAATATCATCCAAATACACAATCAGGAATTTATCCAGGTACTCTCGGAAGATATCATGCATAAAGGACTGAAATACTGATGGAGCATTGGAAAGCCCGAATGGCATAACCAGGTACTCAAAATGGCCCTCGGGCGTATGAAATGCTGTTTTCCATTCATCGCCTTGTTTAATACGCACAAGATTATACGCCCCTCGAAGATCTATCTTGGTGAACCAACTAGCCCCTTTAATACGAGCAAACAAATCAGACAGCAATGGCAAAGGATACTGAAATTTGACTGTAATTTTATTAAGAAGGCGGTAATCAATACAAGGTCTCAAAGAACCATCCTTCTTGGCCACAAAAAAGAACCCTGCTCTTAACGGTGATGACGACGGGCGAATATGGCCTTTCTCCAAGGATTCCTTTATATAACTCCGCATAGCGGCGTGTTCTGGCACAGATAAATTGAACAATCGGCCCTTAGGAAACTTACTACCAGGAATCAAATTAATTGCACAATCGCAATCCCTATGAGGAGGTAGGGCACTGGCTTTGGGCTCATCAAATACATCCCGATAATCCGACAAAAACTCTGGAACTTCAGAAGGAGTGGAAGACGAAATAGACAAAAATGGAACATCACCATGTACCCCCTGGCAACCCCAGCTGGACACAGACATAGATTTCCAGTCCAATACTGGATTATGAACCTGTAGCCATGGCAACCCCAAAACGACCACATCATGCAGATTATGCAACACCAGAAAGCGGATATCCTCCTGATGTGCAGGAGCCATGCACATGGTCAATTGGGTCCAGTACTGAGGCTTATTCTTGGCCAAAGGCGTAGCATCAATTCCTCTCAATGGAATAGGATACTGCAAGGGCTCCAAGAAAAAACCACAGCGCCTAGCATACTCCAAGTCCATCAAATTCAGGGCAGCGCCTGAATCCACAAATGCCATAACAGAATAGGATGACAAAGAGCAAATCAGAGTAACAGACAATAGAAATTTAGACTGTACCGTACCAATGGTGGCAGACCTAGCGAATCGCTTAGTGCGCTTAGGACAATCGGAGATAGCATGAGTGGAATCACCACAGTAAAAACATAGCCCATTCCGACGTCTGTGTTCTTGCCGTTCAGCTCTGGTCAAAGTCCTATCACATTGCATAGGCTCAGGCCAATGCTCAGATAGTACCGCCAAATGGTACACAGCTTTACGCTCACGCAAGCGTCGATCGATCTGAATGGCCAAGGACATATACTCATTCAGACCAGCAGGCATGGGAAACCCCACCATGACATCCTTAAGGGCTTCAGAGAGACCCTTTCTGAAGATTGCTGCCAGGGCACATTCATTCCACTGAGTGAGCACAGACCACTTTCTAAACTTCTGACAATATATCTCCGCTTCATCCTGACCCTGACACAGAGCCAGCAAGATTTTCTCTGCCTGATCCACTGAATTAGGTTCGTCATAAAGCAATCCAAGCGCCAGGAAAAACGCATCAATATCACGCAATGCCGGATCTCCTGGCGCAAGGGAAAATGCCCAGTCTTGAGGGTCACCACGTAACAAAGAAATAATGATCTTTACTTGTTGAACAGGGTCACCTGAGGAGCAAGGTTTCAAGGCAAGAAACAATTTACAATTATTTTTGAAATTCAAGAACTTAGATCTATCACCAAAAAACAAATCAGGAATTGGAATCCTAGGCTCTGACATCGGATTCTGAACCACAAAATCTTGAATGTTTTGTACCCTTGTAGTGAGATTATCCATCCAAGAGGACAGACCTTGAATGTCCATGTTTACACCAGTGTCCTGAACGGTAAAGGGGAAGAGAGAGACAAAACACACTGCAAAGAAAAAAAAATGGTCTCAGAACTTCTCTTATCCCTCTATTGAGATGCATTAGTACTTTGGGCCACCTGTACTGTTATGACCTGGTGGCCAGGACAATAATAGACCTGGTGGTTAAGAGCACACGGAATGACCTAATAGTTTCTGATAATAAAGGACGAGCTCTGGGACGTGGGAACCCTGCTGACCGCAATCCCTAATCCTATGAAACACACTAGAAATAGCCGTGGATTGCGCCTAACGCTCCCTATGCAACTCGGCACAGCCTAAGGAACTAGCTAGCCCTGAAGAAAGAAAAATAAAGCCTACCTTGCCTCAGAGAAATTCCCCAAAGGAAAAGGCAGCCCCCCACATATAATGACTGTGAGTAAAGATGAAAATTCAAACACAGAGATGAAATAGATTTAGCAAAGTGAGGCCCGACTTACTGAACAGACCGAGGATAGGAAAGGTTATTTTGCGGTCAGCACAAAAACCTACAAAAAGACCACGCAGAGGACGCAAAAAAGACCCTCCGCACCGACTCACGGTGCGGAGGCGCTCCCTCTGCGTCCCAGAGCTTCCAGCAAGCAAGACAACAATAAAAATAGCAAGCTGGACAGAAAAATAGCAAACCAAAGAAATACAAGCTGGAACTTAGCTTCTGCTGGGAAGACAGGTCACAAGAACGATCCAGGAGTGAACTAGACCAATACTGGAACATTGACAGGTAGCATGGAGCAAAGATCTAAGTGGAGTTAAATAGAGCAGCCAACTAACGAATTAACCTCGTCACCTGAGGAAGGAAACTCAGAAACACCCACCAGAGGAAGTCCATGGACAGAACCAGCCGAAGTACCATTCATGACCACAGGAGGGAGCCCGACAACAGAATTCACAACAGGTTAGAGTGTGTGTTTTAGGGTTAGGGTTAGAGTTTGTGTTAGGGTTAGGGTTTGGGTTAGGGTTTGTGTTAGAGTTTGTGTTACAGTTTGTGTTAGAGTTTGTGGTAGTTTGTGTTACAGTTTGTGTTACAGTTTATGTTAGAGTTTGGGTTAGAGTTTGTGTTAGAGTTTGGGTTAGAGTTTGTGTTAGAGTTTGTGTTAGAGTCTGTGTTACAGTTTGGGTTAGAGTTTGTGTTTTAGGGTTAGGGTTAGGGTTGGGGGGTGGCTTATAAGTGTGTATTCTTGTGTTTTTCTATAAAAATGCATGCAAACACATGTGCTTAAAAATGCATGCGTTTACATAGACATCAATAAGGTTTTTTTTGCCGCAATGCGTTTTTTTTTTGCGGAAAAAAAAACGCATGCGGGTTTTTTTTGCGGCAAAAAAACGCCGCTAAAATTACTACATGTTGCATTTCTGCAACACAACGCATGCAGAGAAAAATCACATGCATTGCAAAAAACGCGTCAAAACGCATGCTAAAAAACGCATGCGTTTTTAATGTTAAATATAGGGGGGAAAACGCATGCTTTTTTTGCATTTTTTACCGCAAAAACGCAAAAAAAAACGCAAATGTGAAACCAGCCTAAGAAAGTTAAAGTGAGGCCTACTGCAGAATGGCCCAAGCTTTGATTTAGGCTATGTGCACACGTTGCGGATTTGCCTAGGGAATTTTCAGTGCAGATTCTGCCTCTCTTGGCAGAAGACGCACATAACAATCCGTGCGGATTTGATGCGATTTTTATGCGGATTTTCATGCGGATTCCTATGTGTTTTTGAAAGCTAAATAAAGGTCTATTACACTGGTCTACAAAAAAAAAAATTTCTGGCATGGACTTTAAGAACAGTTTTTGACTAATTTGAGGGTCCTGAATTCAAATCTGTTATATTTATAATTTCTCTATCACATCACGTTTTTTGCGCTATAGATATATAGCCCATTTTCATGAATTCCATTGTAAATATAAGTAGTGTATGAAAAGTGCCGGTTTATATGGTTCACTAAGGTAAATTTAGTTTTCATTTAGTCTCCCAATAAATGTGAGAATATCTTTGTTTTCTTTGAACATGCATAATTCCCATTTGTTATGATAACACCCTTGTTTTCTGTGCTACTGGGACAGTAGAGCTACAGCAGAGCATTTGGTGAAAACTGAATGGCCTCGGCGACAGAGTTTGGCATCTGGCGATAAGAATGTCATCCATGATCCTCTAGTGGATAGGAAGGACATTGTCTTTCCCCCCTTAAGGTACCTTCACACTCAGCGACGCTGCAGCGATACCGACAACGATGTCGATCGCTGCAGCGTCGCTGTTTGGTCGCTGGAGAGCTGTCACACAGACAGCTCTCCAGCGACCAACGATCCCGAAGTCCCCGGGTAACCAGGGTAAACATCGGGTTACTAAGCGCAGGGCCGCGCTTAGTAACCCGATGTTTACCCTGGTTACCAGCGTAAAAGTAAAAAAAACAAACAGTACAAACTTACCTACCGCTGTCTGTCCCCGGCGCTGTGCTTCTCTGCACTCCTCCTGCACTGGCTGTGAGCACAGCGGCCGGAAAGCAGAGCGGTGACGTCACCACTCTGCTTTCCGGCTGACCGACGCTCACAGCCAGTGCAGGAGGAGTGCAGGAAGCAGAGCGCCGGGGACAGACAGCAGTAGGTAAGTATGTACTGTTTGTTTAATTTACTTTTACACTGGTAACCAGGGTAAACATCGGGTTACTAAGCGCGGCCCTGCGCTTAGTAACCCGATGTTTACCCTGGTTACCAGTGAAGACATCGCTGGATCGGTGTCACACACGCCGATCCAGCGATGTCTGCAGGGAGTCCAGCGACGAAATAAAGTTCTGGACTTTCCTCAGCGACCAACGATCTCCCAGCAGGGGCCTGATCGTTGGTCGCTGTCACACAGAACGATTTCCTTAACGATATCGTTGCTACGTCACAAAAAGCAACGATATCGTTAACGATATCGTTATGTGTGAAGGTACCTTAACACATAAAACTTGGATTGATGAAGCAGTTCGTCAAAGCTCTCAATCACAGTGGAGAATGCTTTAACTATAAATGTTCAACTTTTCCTGGTCTTAGTGAAGAGAAGAAAAAGGCTGGAATATTTGATGGACCTCAAATAAGCACACTTATGAGAGACCCAAATTTTATCACATCAATGAATGAGACAGAAGAAAGAGCTTGGAATGCATTTTGTAATGTGGTGCAGAATTTTCTAGGGAATAAGAAAAAACAGCAAAATAAGGCAGAGATGCTTACCTGCCTAGGCCTCAAACAAATGCACTATCAGGATGCAGTGGACCCATGTGATTAAGATAGAAAAAACACAGGTGCAGCATAACCGATGAGGCAGCCACTCTCAACCTGCCAAACTAATGGAGGGGGTGGCTGCTTGGCACATTGCTGCACATAAAAGACTTGTATGTGGCGCTGTTCACACAATGGAGATGCACAGCATCCAGGCAAGCCTAGTAGTGACACCCTTCTATTAGATCAGGTGGGCCTGCCCAGCGCTAACCAAATGCACCCCATGTGAACAGACACCACAGTTTACAAGACAAAAATGGGCCCAACTGCACCCCGAAAAAAAAAGTGCAAAAAACACATAAGAAAAAAATCTTTATGTGAGGGATTAGTTGATATTTTGGCCAAAATACGGAAGCTCATGACCCGCGTCAAGGGTCCCCACGCTCATGAGTCCTAACTCTAAACAGCATTTGTTTGAGGCCTAGGCAGGCAAGCATCTCTGCCTTATTTTGCTGTTTTTACTAATTTTTGGAGGATCTTTGAATCCTCTTTTTGTGCTCTAGGGAATAAGAAAGCAGACAACTATGAAGAGATTGTGGAAGAGCTACTAATGAGTCTGCGAAATCGTGGATGTAGAATGAGTATCAAGATTCACTATTTACTCAGCCATTTGGACTTTTTTCCAGAGAACCTTGGGGATATAAGCGAGGAACAAGGGGAGCGTTTTCATCAGGACATTAAAACAATAGAAGAACGGTATCAAGGCCGGTGGGACTCACATATGATGGCTGACTATTGCTGGAGCTTGATGAGAGACAACCCAGAAGCTGTACATCACAGATCAGCCAAGAAAAGAAAGTTCAAATAACTGCCATTTGTCATTCATCTGTGTGCCATATATATGTGTTTTTATATTTTGTAGTTTAAATCTGTAAGTATATTTGATTGCTGTACATAGACTTTGTAATCTTTGTTATTCCTTGATTAAAAGTATACAAAATGTAGTACCGAAAATCATGTGTTTTTATTATAAAACATTAGGAGTAATTTTCATCAAAAATTGAAAATATCTCGAAATCCTGATGTGATAGCCAAAAACGGAGTTCATATTCGTAATCAGCAGCCAAAATTGACTTAAACTTTTTAAAAACCTTTTGCCAGAAAAATTGCACTGACCAGTGTTATTGAACAAAAAAAAAGAATTGTGATGTCAGTCCTTGTCCAACCTCTTCACTTACATACTCCATTGAAAAATAATGTTTACACACAGATAGATGGATACCGTATATACTCGAGTATAAGCCGAGATTTTCAGCCCAAATTTTTGGGCTGAAAGTGCCCCTCTTGGCTTATACTCGAGTCACGGTGGGCAGCAGGGTCGGCGGGTGAGGGGGAGAGGGCGCTGAGGCATACTTACCTAGTCCTGGCGCTCCTGACGCTGCCCCTGCCTGTCACACTGTCTCCGGGTGCCGCAGCTCTTCCTGTTAGCGGTCACGTGGAACCGCTCATTAGAGAACTGAATATGGACTCCACTCCCATAGGGGTGGAGCCACATATTCATTCCTCTGAGCGGTGCCAGTGACCGCTGACAGGAAGAGCTGCGGCACCCGGAGACAGTGTGACAGGCAGGGGCAGCGTCAGGAGCGGCAGGACTAGGTGAGTATTTTATATTCACCTGTCCCCGTTCCAGCCGCCGGGCGTCGCTCCAGCGCCGCTCTGTCTTCCCGGCGTCTCTGCGCTCTGACTGTGCGGGTCAGAGGGCGCGATGACGCATATAGTGTGCGCGGCGCCCTCTGCCTGAACAGTCAGTGCGGAGAGACGCCGGGACGAGACACCGGAACGAGACGCCGGGAGCTGCAATCAAGAGAGGTGAGTATGGCTTTTTTTTTTTATTATTGCAGCAGCAGCAGCAATGGCAGAGCTTTATAAGGAGCATATATGGGGCAAGAATGAACGGTGCACAGCTTTATAAGGAGCATATATGGGGCAAGAATGAACTGTGCACAGCTTTATAAGGAGCATATATGGGGCAAGAATGAACGGTGCAGAGCACTATATGGCACAGATATGGGGCAATAATGAACCGTGCAGAGCACTATATGGCACAGCTATGGGGCAAGAATGAACGGTGCAGAGCACTATATGGCAGAGCTATGGGGCAAGAATGAACGGTGCAGAGCACTATATGGCAGAGCTATGGGGAAATAATGAACGGTGCAGAGCACTATATGGCACAGCTATGGGGCAAGAATGAACGGTGCAGAGCACTATATGGCACAGATATGGGGCAAAAATGAACGGTGCAGAGCACTATATGGCACAGCTATGGGACAATAATGAACGGTGCCGAGCACTATATGGCACAGCTGGGGCAATAATGAACTGTGCAGAGCACTATATGGCACAGCTATGGGGCAATAATGAACGGTGCAGAGCAATATATGGCACAGCTATGGGGCAATAATGAACGGTGCAGAGCACTATATGGCACACCTTTCTATGGTACATCTATGGGGCAATAATGAACGGTGCAGAGCACTATATGGCACAGCTATGGGGCCATAATGAACGGTATGGAGCATCTATTTTTATTTTTGAAATTCACCGGTAGCTGCTGCATTTTCCACCCTAGGCTTATGCTCGAGTCAATAAGTTTTCCCAGTTTTTTGTGGCAAAATTAGGGGGGTCGGCTTATACTCGGGTCGGCTTATACTCGAGTATATACGGTAGATAATAGATAGGTAGATAGATAGATCTATAGATAGATATATCTATCCATCTATCTATAGATCTATGTATCTATCTATAGATCTATCTATCTATAGAGAGAAGGATAGATAGATCTTTAGATAGATATATCTATAGGTAGATCTATAGATAGATATCTATCTATCTATAGATCCATCTACTATAGATAGATAGATCTATGGAGATATCTATAGATAGATAGATATCTATAGATAGAAAGATAATACCAAGCCCAATGTATAGTAATAAACATATTAAAATGGTACATAAAGAGTTAAATAAAAACACACACACACACAAAATCTGCGTTAGGCCATTCTGCTGCATAGAAATACATGCAGCTTGCACGCTCCGATCCCGAGTGTCGGCGGCAGTGTCGGGTGTTGATGCGAGAGACTCGTGCAAGTTTCTCATAAGTGTGACCTCGGCCTTAAACACAATATCTGTTTAATTTATTTTAAAAAAATGGCGTGTGCTCCCTTGCAATTTTCTGCGCCAGAGAGGGAAAGCCAGAGATTAGGGGCTGATGTTTATAGCCTGGGAAAGGGTTAATACCCATGGATCTTCCCAGGCTATGATTATCAGCTCGCAGCTGTATATTTAGTCTTTACTGGCTATTTAAATATGGGAGCCCCCCAAAAATGACATAATTAATAAAAGGCTATGCAGTCTGCTGCGGGCTGATATTCCTAACCTGGGAAGGGGCCATGGATATTTGCCCCCCGGCGACAAACACCAGCACTCAGCCGCTCGCCTCTCTCTTCCCACTGCCCTGTAGTGGCATATATGGTAATAGGGGGGTTAATGTCACCTTTGACTTGTAAGATGACATCAAGCCGGATTAGTAATGGAGAGGCGTCAGTTAGACACCAATCCATTACTAATCCTATAGTAGTTAATGGGTTAAATAAACACACACACATGCAGAATAAAGTATTTTAATGAAATAAAACACCACACAGTTTTATTTTTCTGATGCAGTCCATTTAATAACGAGTGTTCCATGATGATCTCCCTTACAGAGCTGTGACATCAGGAGATGGGACAGCTCTATAGGCTTCCAGTGACACACTGACAGGAGACAATGGCTCCTTCAGTGTTATCACTGAGGGTTCAATGGCATCTCACTTTACGGCAGTGCTGCGTGAGAATTTTCCCACGTAGCGGTGCCACAAGTGACAGTATGAACTATACTGTACTCACAGTGGCGGAGGGATACAGTGAGGAAGGATACCTTCCGTCATTGTATCCCAGAGCCCCTGGAGAGCGGTCACATCTGCCGATGTGACAGCTCTCCACGGGAAATCATAATTGTGGGACACTCGTTATTAAATGGATTACATCAGATCAGGGAGTATACTGTTGGTTTATTATTTTTAAAATTTTTACAGGTGATCGAGGGCTTTGGGGATTAGCTGTATGGTGAGTATGTACTGTATGTTGTATGTACTGTATGTGTATATGTGTGTATGTGTTTTTTTTTTACACTTCAACACAGTAGCCGGATGATGGGACTACTACTGTCCCATCATCTCGCTACCTGTCACTGTAGCAGGCATAGCTGGAAGGGACTAGTACTCCCATCGGATGATGCCTGCCTAGACACAGACACCCACACACAGCCCCGCACACGCACACACAGCTCCGGACAACTTCTCCGCACACACACACATACAGCCTCGCACACAAATGCACACACTCACAGATACACAGCCCCGCACATCTTCTCCGCACACACACAGCTTCCGCTCACACACACAGTATCCGCCCACTCCACCTACACTCTCTTCCTCCTCCTTATCTGCAGCGTTTCTCGCAGGCACATCCACAGCAAATCCGCAAATCTTTTTTAAACCTGCGGTTTTGCTGGGGATGGGCCTGATACAATGGAAGTCAATGGGTGCAGAAACACTGCAGGTCTGCAAAAAGAATTGACATGCTGTGGGAAGAAAAGTGCAATTTTGCACTTTTTTTTCCTCAGCATCTGCACACCAAATGTCAATTTCACATTGACTAACATTGCTTGTGCACTACACTGCAGATTTGATGCAATTCCACGAGTACAAAAATGCTGCAGATCTCCATCAAAATCCGCAA
The DNA here is from genome assembly GCF_032444005.1 of Ranitomeya imitator. Lineage (NCBI taxonomy): Eukaryota > Metazoa > Chordata > Amphibia > Anura > Dendrobatidae > Ranitomeya > Ranitomeya imitator. The sequence goes on from NC_091286.1 coordinate 201,353,749, forward strand.
CGTGTTCACATAGCCTTAGTGAGCAAGGGGAACCCTTCATTCTGAGTTTTTAAATTCAACAGTGTAATTTCAAGAAATGCCACTCAGTGGCAGCAGAGCTCAGCAAATGATAAGTTGTACCTTAGGCTACTTTTACACATCAGTTTTTGCCATCAGGCTGTATCTGGTGAATTTTGAAAAAAACGCATCCATCACAAATTGAGAAAAACTGATACAACGGATCTGTTTTTTCGCCTGACCCGAGGCTGTTCCAGAGAGAGAGAGAGACCCCAGAATGGAAAATGTATGCTTAGTTTAAAAAAACGAAATCTGTCGCCGGATTCCATCATTTGACGGATCCGCTGCCATAGGGTTCCATTATAGCAAACGAAGGACCGCGATGGATTCGTCACTGTCCATTTTTTCAACGGACACAAAAAACTTTCCTATGTTCGTTTTCTCCGGCCGCCAGAAAACGAATTTTCAATGGATCCAGCGAAAAACAGATACAATGTGAGGCGATCCATCGCAATCCGTCGCTAATACAAGTCTATGAGAAAAAAACGGATGCGTTGGCATCTTTTGCCGGATCCGTTTTTTCAAAATTCGCCTGATTGTGCCTGACGGCAAAAAACTGATGTGTGAAAGTAGCCTTAAGCTTTTGAAGTATATATCACAGGCTTATGTATTTATTTTCTGTGCTTCAAATTACTAAGTGCCTATGAGTGTCCTGTAATACCAATGTTCAGGTGTTTAATAAACTTAAGTCTCACTTCCCCAGCAAGTTCAGTCCTAGGGATGCGTAAATGTGCTCAGTGATACTCAGCTATTGCTTGAGTATCACGGTGCTCGGATGTGCTCGTTACTCGGCGAGCAATGGGTAGTGCTCGAGTTCAAACTCGAATGCTCGCCCCGCATCTTTGGCGCCTGTTACACAGTCAATAAGCATGATAACACGACCAGGCAACATAATAAATTCTGGGGGGGTAGATGCACTAAATAGTGCAAAGTAACCCCCCACCAAGCAAAAGAACCAACTCCATACAACTATATGAAAAAGGAGTATACAAGGAGCATAGAGGTAATCAAGAAATAACAATACTTTATTAAGTTACATATAAAAATATAACATACCAATAATATGCAAGTAACGTAAACAATACCGTACTCAAGGATAGTTAAAAACAATACATAAGTGGGCAACCCCCGGTGTGCACCATCTCTAGAGCCAATGTACAAGCAAACGGTTACAGTGTGCCACTATAGGTGCATATATCTGTAACTACACCAATACTTTTAACCATGCCCAGTGGCGTGAGAGAAAGATGTAACGTTGCTACACTTACCGATGCAGGGCTCCAAGAGGGGGCACACCGGGCGGGATCCACCTATGCGACCCCCATAGGGGTCGCATAGGTGGATCCCGCCCGGTGTGCCCCCTCTTGGAGCCCTGCATCGGTAAGTGTAGCAACGTTACATCTTTCTCTCACGCCACTGGGCATGGTTAAAAGTATTGGTGTAGTTACAGATATATGCACCTATAGTGGCACACTGTAACCGTTTGCTTGTACATTGGCTCTAGAGATGGTGCACACCGGGGGTTGCCCACTTATGTATTGTTTTTAACTATCCTTGAGTACGGTATTGTTTACGTTACTTGCATATTATTGGTATGTTATATTTTTATATGTAACTTAATAAAGTATTGTTATTTCTTGATTACCTCTATGCTCCTTGTATACTCCTTTTTCATACAGTCAATAAGCATGCAGAGATTGCCTGTGAGCAGGGCCAGTTTTAGGCAAAGTGGGGCCCTAGGCAAAGTTTAAAATTGCTAACATATTGCACATCACATAGAAGCATTTCGGTTGTATTTACATGCGCTGAGTTCAGGCCGCTAAACGAGTGTGATCGACAGTATTGAAATCGTTCAACCAGAGGCGTAGCTAGGGTGTTGGTCCAGGGGGGCGAAGCTTCTGAGTGCGCCCCTAACCAGGTAACGTTGATTACAGCTGGGTGATGCGCCCTATTAGTGGAGGAGAACCTCAGCAGATGACCGCGCTATTACTGAAGATAATCTCTATACAAAGACCAACATGGATATTACCGCCATATGGTCAGTGGTAGATACCAGCCCTACAGAACATAGATCACAGCACAGTTACAGATAATGACTTACCGCTGACGTTCTTTATGATGGAGTCGTCACTTTTCCCATCTTTTCCATCTGGCCCAAACCGACATGACAACTTCTTCCAGCAACGACTCACCTGCAGAGAAAACAACAAAGAAACATTTCACTTCTCACATTCCAGCCCCATCACCATCTATTCCCAACCTGCACAAACTCCTCATCCTGCTGATACCCCAATACTGAGCCGCTGCTGCCGTATGTGTCCTTATTACTGCCCCTGATACCCCAATACTGAGCCGCTGCTGCCATATGTGACAATATTACTGCATCTGATACCCCAATACTAAGCCGCTGCTGCCATATGTGTCCCTTTTACTGTACCTGATACCCCAATACTGAGCTGCTGCCGTATGTGTCCCTATTACTGCCCCTGATACCCAAATACTGAGCTGCTGCTGCCGTATGTGACCCTATTACTGCACCTGATACCCCGATACTGAGCTGCTGCTGCCGTATGTGTCCCTATTACTGCACCTGATATCCCAATACTGAGCTGCTGCTGCCGTATGTGTCCCTATTGCTGCACCTGATATTCCAATACTAAGCCACAGCTGCCGCATGTGTCCCTATTACTGCACCTGATACCCCAATACTGAGCTGCTGCTGCTGTATGTGACCCTATTACTGCACCTGATACCCCAATACTGAGCTGCTGCTGCCGTATGTGTCCCTATTGCTGCACCTGATACCCCAATACTGAGCTGCTGCTGTATGTGTCCCTATTACTGCACCTGATACCCCAATACTGAGCCGCTGCTGCCGTATGTGTCCCTATTACTGCACCTGATACCCCAATATTGAGCCGCTGTCGTATGTGTCCCTATTACTGCACCTGAACCCCAATACTGAGCCGTTGCTGCCGTATGTGTCCCTATTACTGCACCTGATACCCCAATATTGAGCCGCTGCTGCCGTATGTGTCTCTATTACTGCACCTGATACCCCAATACTGAGCCGCTGCTGCCGTATGTGTCCCTATTACTGCACCTGATACCCCAATACTGAGCCGCTGCTGCCATATGTGTCCCTATTACTGCACCTGATACCCCAATACTGAGCCGCTGCTGCTGTATGTGTCCCTATTACTGCACCTGCTATGTGTTTCTCTGTGCCCTCTAAATTCTAAAGCACCCCTCTATAATATTGTAATGCCGGGTGCAAGTGCCTTGGAAAACAGTACCCATATTTTGCCCCCTAGAAAGTAATATTGCCCTGTGTGCTCCTTTGATAGTCCTAGTAACCTGAGATCCCCTATAACAATAAGTGCCCACTTTACATTTAATAATGTCCAGAGTCTACCCCCTGTACAGCTCCCCTATACAAAGTATGATACCTTAGTAGCCTCCAAACTGTTTGATGGCTCCAACACTGTAATCTCCACACTGTATGATGCCCCTCTAGATAGCCTCCATATAGTATAATGCACCAGATAGTCCTCAATATAGTATAATGCACCAGACAGTCCTCAATATAGTATAATGCACCAGATAGTCCTCAATATAGTATAATACACCAGATAGTCCTAAATATAGTATAATGCACTCCCCATAGGCAGACTCTGTAGTATAAGGCAGCATCCCCATAGGCAGACCCTGTAGTATAAGGCAGACCCTGTAGTATTAGGCAGACCCCCATAGGCAGACCCTGTAGTATTAGGCAGACCCCCCATAGGCAGACCCTGTAGTATTAGGCAGACCCCCCATAGGCAGACCCTGTAGTATTAGGCAGACCCCCATAGGCAGACCCTGTAGTATTAGGCAGACCCCCATAGGAAGACCCTGTCGTATTAGGCAGACCCCCCATAGGAAGACCCTGTCGTATTAGGCAGACCCCCCATTGGCAGACCCTGTAGTATTAGGCAGACCCTGTAGTATTAGGCAGACCTCCCCATAGGCAGACCCTGTAGTATAAGGTAGACCCCCCACAAGCAGACCCTGTAGTATTAGGCAGACCCCCTATAGGCAGACCCTGCAGCATTAGGCAGACCCCCCATAGGCAGGCCATGTAGTATTAGGCAGACCCCCCATAGGCAGACCCCCACAGGCAGACCCTGTAGTATTAGGCAGACCCCCTATAGGCAGACCCTGTAGTATTAGGCAGACCCCCCCATAGGCAGACCCCCACAGGCAGACCCTGTAGTATTAGGCAGACCCCCTATAGGCAGACCCTGTAGTATTAGGCAGACCCCTTTCATATGCAGATCCTGCAGCATTAGGCAGACTCCCATAGGCAGACCCTGTATATTAGGCAGACCCCCATAGGCAGACCCTGTAGTATAAGAAAGCACATCCCCCATAGGCAGACCCTGTAGTATTAGGCAGACCCCCATAGGCAGACCCTGTAGTATAAGACAAACCCCCAGAGGCAGATTCTGTAGAATAAGGCAGCACCCCCTTAAATAAATAAATAAATACTCCCCTCTTCTTTCTGGTTCCTGTGCTGCTCTCAGCTTCCACTCATCTCCTGACAGCGGGCGCTGGGCAGTGACTCATCGCACCCTCTGTCAGCATTGCCGACATCAGACGCTGACAGGGGGATGATGGGGGAAGGAGCGCAGCGCGCCTTCCCTCATCATTGCAGTCAGCTATATTGGCTAAATGCCGGTACAGCTGACCCTGCGATGACAGGCGGGGGGCCCACTGCTGGCACCGGGCCCCCCCCGCCTGCTCAGGGGCCCCATAGCCGCATAGCAGGGAGATCGATTCTCCCTGGTCTGCAGCAGAATATAACTGTATCGGCGCCCACACCCTCTGCCCCCCCGGTAGCTACACTACTGCGTTCAACGCTTGTTTCCTGGACTCTTTCCACCATCTGAGAAAGAATGATGGGAACAGAATGATCACTATTAGATCGCTAACAGATCACCATACAGTATCATGTTATCAGCAGCAAATCTACAGTTTACACCTGCGATGTGCTGCTGAGAACAATTATTTTTGTTGCGGCATAAAAAATCCAATCAATCGATGAATATATAGCATTTTGCATGTTTAGTATAATACACCCCATAGTCCTCCATATACTATAATGGGCACCACAGTCCTCCATATTGTAAAATGCACCTCCTCGAGATGCTTCAGGTGTTCCTCCCAGGAGGGACTGAAGATGGCAATGTCATCCAAGTACGCCACTGCGTACTTCTCCAGTCCCTGAAGCAGGAAGTTGACCATCCACTGGAAAGTGGCAGGGGTATTCTTCATGCCGAAGGGCATGACCGTGGACTCGTACAGTCCGAAGGGCGTGATAAAGGCGGACTTCTCCTGCGCCTCAGGGCTCAGGGGAATCTGCCAGTATCCTTGACTCAGATCCATTATTTTCAGGTATTTTGCACCAGCTAACCTTTCAAGCAGCTCCTCGATGCGCGGCATTGGGTGCGCGTCAGAGGCTGTGATGGCGTTGAGCCCCCTGTAGTCCACACAGAACCGGGTGGTCCAGTCCTTCTTTGGCACAAGAACTACAGGTGAATCCCACGCGCTCTTGGACCATCTAATCACCCCCACCTGTAGCATCTCATCGATCTCCTCGCGCATAACATGCTGCACCTGGTCAGAGATTCGATAGGGTAGGGGGGCGTGATTCCCAGTGTCCACCTCGTGGACTGCTAACTCAGTCCTCCCAGGCCGGTTGGAGAACACGACCCAGAAGGGTTCCAGTGTGGATTGGAACTGCAACAGCTGTGGTTCAGTTAACGAGGCGCTTACCTCCACGTCCTAGATGGACCCACCGGCCTTGGCTTGGGCCAGCATGTCCAGGAGGGTGTCTTCTTCCCTGTCCTCGGGTACGCTGCAGACCAGTAGGATGAAAGGTTCACGTTCATGATGAGCCTTCATCATGTTGACGTGAAAGGCCTTTCGCCTACCCCGAACGTGGTCAAGCGTGACCACGTAGGTGACCGGGTTGAGCTATTGGTGGACGACGTACGGGCCCTCCCAGGCTGCCTGAAGCCTATCCTTTGGTATGGGGACCAGCACCCACACCTTTTGACCCACATGGTAGGCCCGCTCCCGGGCGTTCTGGTCGTACCAGTGCTTCTGGTCAGCCTGAGCCTGCGTCATGTTGTCATGCACCAACTGCGTCAAGGTCTGCATCTTGTCACGGAAGCGCATGACATACTCCACTATGGACACTTCAGAAGGGTTCGGCTCCTCTTCCCAGGATTCTCTTACCAACCCAAGGGGTCCCCGGACTCGCCTACCGTACAGGAGCTCGAAGGGGGAGAACCCCATCGAGGCCTGCGGAACCTCTCGGTAAGCGAATAGCAGGTGTGGGAGGTACCGCTCCCAGTCGCGCCCTTGGGTCTCATCCAGCATGAGTAGCATCTGTTTGAGGGTACCATTGAAGCGTTCACACAAGCCATTGGTCTGTGGGTGATACGCACTCGATACCAGGTGCTTCACCTGCATTCTCTTACAGAGAGCCTCCATTAGGCGAGACATAAATTGGGTCCCTTGATAAGTAAGCATTTCTTATGCCAACAGGGCATCCGCCACCTTATCTGCCCTAGTTGACAACAGAGCTACTGCCTCTGGGTACCGGGTAGCATAGTCTACCACAGTAAGGATGTATTGCTTTCCAGAGCTGCTGGGGACGGCCAGCGGGCCCATAATGTCCACCGCGATTCTCTGGAAAGGCTCCTCTATCACTGGTAAAGGGATCAGGGGAGCCTTAAGAGCAGGCCCCGCCTTCCCCACTCTTTGACAAGTGATACAGGAGCGCAGTAGTTTGACACATCTGTCCCCATCTTAGGCCAATAGAAGTGTTGAGACAGCCGGGCCTTAGTTTTGCTGATCCCCAAGTGTCCAGCTAGCAGGATCTCATGGGCAATCCGTAACAACTCACCCCGGAATTGCTGCGGGACGACCAGCTGTCTTTCCCTCAACCACTCCTTTTGCAATTCTCCGGGTACTGTCTCCCGGTATAACCTTCCTCGTTCCCAGAATACCCTCTCCTTATTAGTCTCGGAGGTGGGCGTCTCGGCGAGTTGTCTCAAACTCTCTAGGCTCGCATCTGTGCGCAGAGCGGCCTGAAACTCCTAGCTACGGGAAGCCAGAAGCAATGTCAGGTTCTCTTCCCCACGGGAACCCTCTTGGACCTGCTCTGGGTCCACCTCTGGTTCAGTCACACTGATGACTGAGGAGGGTCCGGAAGGCCGACAGTTATCTGCGTTCCGGGCACTCTGACTGCGGGTGACAGCAGCTACGTAGGCTGTCTCCCCGGGGCTTTCTACAGACCCATCAGCCGGCGCTGCTATGGGCTCTACCTCCCCATTCACCCCCAACACTCCAGGAGCAGTGCTACTTATGGGCCAGTTACCTTCCTCGGTGGCACTGGTCACTTTCATGGCATCACCTTCCTCACGGTTCCCATGCATCTCCCCATTTCCTGTAGCACCGACACTTGCCCCTGTTAGGGGTTCCTCAGCTGTCTCACTCCGCAGAGAGACGTAGCTGGGCACGCCTGTACCTATGGACACATTAACCTTCACAGAAAAATCATTATCAGGTTCAGTTGGCACAGGTACAACATTTTCACCATCAATCCTAGGGAAAAAATGGTTATTAGATGCATCATTACAAGATAAAGCATGGTCAGGTAACACATGCGATTTCCCATAATCATCATCATCATCATCTGGGTTAACGTTACCTTTATTAGCAGATTGGGGAGGGGTGTCAGGGACGTAGTATGCAACCATCCTCCCCAAATCAGTCCCCAACAAAACATCAGTGGGCAAATTATCAGACAGCCCCACTTCCTTCACCCCGCTCCCGGCACCCCAATCAATATAAACCCGGGCCATCGATAAGGGACAGCTGATGCCCCCAATCCAGTTAGGGTTTTCCCCGGAATGATTTCTTCAGGGGCCGCCAGTTCGGGTTGGATGAGGGTTCGTTCAGCCCCGGTGTCCTTGAGGCCTGCAGCAACATGGCCTCCCACCGTGACGTGCCGTACGTTGTCACACACCCTCCCCACCACACCACACACCAAAAGAACTGCTGCATTAGGCCCTGGGGCCTTGGCTGGGAGGTTCTTCTGCTTGTCTGGACAGTGGGTACTGATATGACCAGGCCGCTTGCAGAAGAAACACTGGTGAGGTTCGGTGGTAGGTCTGGTGTTGTTTGCCATGGGGGCAGGACCTCTGGTGTGTTGGCTGGCAGGGGTACTGGGGTTGGTTGCAGGCTTACCCCCTCTCCAGCTGGTGGTGACTGGCTTCCGCGCTTCCGATCTACGGTTGGCCTCATAGGCATCGGCAATCTGCGCTGCTTTCGTCACGTCTTTGGGTTCTCTGTCCATCACGAACTGTCGCACCTCAGCTGGGCAAAGATGTAAGAACTGGTCTTTGATCATCAGGTCTCGCAGCTGTGCAAAGGTGGTCACTGGCAGTCCTTGGGTCCACTGGTCAAAGTGGGTCCCCAGTCCATGCACCACATCACTGTAACTGTCGTGTGGGCCACGTTGGAGGGTCCGGAACTTTCTACAGTACACCTCGGGTGTAAGCTGGTACTTTGCTATCAGGGCCTGCTTGATGGCCTCATAGTCTCCATCTTGTTCTTGAGGGAGGGCAGCAAACGCCTCCAGAGCTTTGCCTCTCAGCCCTGGTGTCAGGTATCAGGCCCATTCATCTGTAGGCAGCCGGTACTGTCTGCAGGCTTTCTCAAAGGCCCGCAGAAAAGTGTCCAAGTCCCCATCCTTTTCCATCACAGGAAAGTGCTCGGGCCGGGGCTTCGGTGTCTCTTCGCTGCTGGGCTCACGGCTGGACTGGAACGACCCCTGTATTTGCAGTCGGGCCATCTGCAGCTGGTACTCCCGCTCCTGGTATTGCTGGATCAGCTGCCGACATCCATCACGGTCATCGGCGGGGAGTAGTTCCAAAACCGCCAGCAGACTGGGGTCCAAACCGCCCTGATGGCTAATCGGGCCGGCATTCAATGGTTGGACCTCTGCTGCAGCACCATGTTCGCTTGTGCTGGCTTCTGCGGCCTCTGGGCTCTGTGGCCTGGGTTGGTCTGCTTCAAATTGCACCAGTTCAGCGACCATTTGAGCCTTGGTCTTACCCTGGGGGTTCAGGCCATGGTACGTGCATATCCCAGCAAGAGAGTCCTTCTTCTGCTGGGTGTACCAGGCTTCCCCTTTCGCAGCCATGGTTGCCAAATAAAAGATAGGACAGAAAAACAAAGAGAAAGGGAGGGGATAATTACCAGTACACAATTGTCTCAAGACTAATAAACACTGAGTTCGTTCTCCAAACTTATTTGCGCAGAGTGCTCGCAAGATCTTTGCAAGTTTTTAGTGAGAGGAATGATTACTCAAAACGAATCACTAATGCTCTAAGATATCCCACCGCCTTGCCACCAATTTGACCTACGTCACGGGTCGGGGTGTCTTTAGGCCAACGGACGGCTATCACATGTGCAGGGAGGCTTATCTTAGTTATCCCTCTGCTCCACAATGTGATGAAAAAACACAAACAAGGCTATTGACCTCTTAGTTTACAGCAGGGGCTTATTCTAGGTATCCCACTGCTCTTCAATATACCAAGAACTGCAGGGATTTATGTATATCCCTCTTACAGTTCCACTTAACACTTGCAGCTCTCTGGCACCCCCTTACTCTCAGGTCAGATGAGGTACTGCACCTGGGGTAATTAGTCGCCAGAAAGGCTGCCTGCTATATGCTGGCTATTGGGCACGCTGCAGCAACGCGATAAAATACTCCCACTCAGGCAGGAACAATAATTATCAACGCCACAGTCGCTACAACGACACCCAAAAGCCTGCACAAATGTACGCTGAACCAGGGTCCGAAGCTAACCGAAAAACAGTAGTGTAATTACCTTCAGTAGACTTAGGGTACGTTTTAGAGCAGGAAGAACGAAAACTAGTAATTTTATATATTTTACTCCAAAATTAAGGCAGTGTTATAAAAAGATGTTACAATATGAGACAATTGAAATATGTACAAGATAATTATAAAATAAACAGGGATTAAATAAGAAAAGGTACAACTCACATGTTCTCAGTTCATATCAGTTCAGGCAACCAGGCTAGGTCCATATGTCCCAATGCATTAGGACTGGTTAGGAACAGCTCTTCAGGTCAGACTCACATGGCTTCCAGCAGCAGACTGACTGCTGGAGTCTGGCAAAACAGTTATAGTTCAGCTTGGTGACATCACCAAAAGGGCTGGCTATCCCAGACCCTACTACCTTTTCAGTTTAAACTAACTTTCCTAAATTTCTCTAATGCTTGTAACTCTGCTACAGAACATTTCATGGTCATAACAAACCCAGCATTCATCTCGTATTAACATTGGCATTCTAATGAGATCAAATATGTCATATGTGTGATGCGTCATTACAGAGAAATCCCTACCTTTTTACCTAATAAAGTTAGAAGCTCAGGTTTACCGTGATGGATAGAGGCTACGATGGACTTTAGCAATATCTAATTAATATTCTCTTACGCCCAGTAGTTGGCCCAATATCTTATCATATTAGAACAAAGGACTCTCATGGATTTCTGGAAACTTCTAGACATTTCTAAACAGTTCTCTGCTAGAGGAAGATTTGAGCCTAGTCGTAAATACCTTTCGGCAATAAAACTCCCCCACATGCATTGACAAGACAGGTTCTTGCCTGAGTGAAAGGGAAGGGGGGGTTTTAGCCCACCGCCTGGCTAACAAGAGAAACTAAACTTATATGATATTTCATACAATATCGTGACACCTTCCCCTTTTGGTGTGCGCTACAGCGGCAGAACCCCTCTGTATGCCTCCATGCGCACCTCAGTAGGTTCACCCTGGCGGGACAGTCCATCTGCATTTCCATGCTGCCTGCCCATTTTGTGTTCAATGTTGAAGTCAAACTGCTGAAGGGCAAGGCTCCAGCGTAGCTACCTGCCGTTGGTTCCACACATAGCGTTTAGCCAGCGCAGAGGGTGGTGGTCTGTCACCACAGTGAAGGTGCGACCGTACAAGTAGGGCTGCAAGAGCTGCAGGGCCCAGACTATGGCCAGGCACTCCTTCTCGATGGTGGAGTAGGCCACTTCCCTCGGCAAAAGTTTCCGGCTCAGGTATAACACGGGGTGCTCTTGGTCCTCTGAGTCAACCTGGCTGAGCACAGCACCAAGGCCAAACTCGCTGGCATCAGTCTGCACCAAGAACGGTCGACTGCTGTCGACTGCTTTCAACACAGGGGCGTTTGTTGTGAATTCTGTGGCAGAGCTCCCTCCTGTGGTCACAAGTTGTACTTCGGCTGGTTCTCTCTGTGAGCTTCCGTTGGTGGAGGAAAGTGGTACTGCGGCTTTTGAGTTTCCTTCCTCGGGTGATGTGGTGAAGTCGTTAGGTGCTGCTCTATTTAACTCCACCTAGTGCCTTGATCCTGGCCTCCAGTCAATGTTCTAGTATTGGACCTGTTTCCTCCTGGATCGTTCCTGTGGCCTGCTGCTCTGCACAGCTAAGTTCCTCTTTGTCATTGTTTGCTGTTTTTTTCTGTCCAGCTTGTCAATTTGTTTTTTTCTGCTTGCTGGAAGCTCTGGGACGCAGAGGGTGTACCTCCGTGCCGTTAGTTCGGTACGGAGGGTCTTTTTGCCCCCTTTGCGTGGTTTTTGTAGGGTTTTATGTTGACCGCAAAGTTACCTTTCCTATCCTCGCTCTGTTCAGAAAGTTGGGCCTCACTTTGCTAAATCTATTTCATCTCTACGTTTGTCTTTTCATCTTAACTCACAGTCATTATATGTGGGGGCTGCCTTTTCCTTTGGGGTATTTCTCTGAGGCAAGGTAGGCTTATTTTCTATCTCCAGGCTAGCTAGTTTCTCAGACCATGCCGAGTTGCATAGGGAGCGTTAGGCGCAATCCACGGCTGCCTTTAGTGTGGTTGGAGAGGATTAGGGATTGCGGTCAACAGAGTTCCCACGTCTCAGAGCTCGTTCTTGTTTTTTGGGTTATTGCTAGGTCACTGTATGTGCGCTGACCTCTATGTCCATTGTGGTACTGAATTACCTTTCAGAACAGTACTGGAGGCCAAAAGTACTAATGATTCCCAATAGAGGGAAAAAAGAAGTTCTGAGACCATTTTTTTTTCTTTGCACTGTGTTTTGCCTTTTTTTTCCCCTAGACATTTGGGTGGTTCAGGACACAGGTGTAGCAATGGACATTAAAGGTCTGTCTTCATGTGTGGATCAGCTCACGGCAAGAGTACAAAGTATTCAAGACTTTGTGGTTCAGAATTCTATGTTAGAACCGAGAATTCCTATCCCTGATTTGTTTTATGGAGATAGAACTAAATTTCTGAGTTTCAAAAATAATTGTAAACTATTTCTGGCTTTGAAACCTCGCTCCTCAGGTGACCCAGTTCAACAAGTTAGGATCGTTAATTCTTTTTTGCGTGGCGACCCTCAGGACTGGGCATTTTCTCTTGCGTCAGGAGATCCTGCATTAAGTAATATCGATGCATTTTTCCTGGCGCTCGGATTGCTGTACGATGAGCCTAATTCTGTGGATCAGGCAGAGAAGAATTTGCTGGCTCTGTGTCAGGGTCAGGATGAAATAGAGGTATATTGTCAGAAATTTAGAAAGTGGTCCGTACTCACTCAGTGGAATGAAGGTGCGCTCGCAGCTATGTTCAGAAAGGGTCTCTCTGAAGCCCTTAAGGATGTAATGGTGGGATTTCCTATGCCTGCTGGTCTGAATAAGTCTATGTCTTTGGCCATTCAGATCGGTCGACGCTTGCGCGAGCGTAAATCTGTGCACCATTTGGCGGTATTACCTGAGCTTAAACCTGAGCCTATGCAGTGCGATAGGACTTTGACCAGAGTTGAACGGCAAGAACACAGACGTCTGAATGGGCTGTGTTTCTACTGTGGTGATTCCACTCATGCTATCTCTGATTGTCCTAAGCACACTAAGCGTTTCGCTAGGTCTGCCACCATTGGTACGGTACAGTCAAAATTTCTTCTGTCTGTTACCTTGATCTGCTCTTTGTCATCGTATTCTGTCATGGCATTTGTGGACTCAGGCGTTGCTCTGAATTTGATGGACTTGGAGTATGCTAGGCGTTGTGGGTTTTTCTTGGAGCCCTTGCAGTGTCCTATTCCATTGAGAGGAATTGATGCTACGCCTTTGGCCAAGAATAAGCCTCAGTACTGGACCCAGCTGACCATGTGCATGGCTCCTGCACATCAGGAGGTTATTCGCTTTCTGGTGTTGCATAATCTGCATGATGTGGTCGTGTTGGGGTTGCCATGGCTACAAGTCCATAATCCAGTATTAGATTGGAAATCCATGTCTGTGTCCAGCTGGGGTTGTCAGGGGGTACATGGTGATGTCCCATTTCTGACTATTTCGTCATCCACCCCTTCTGAGGTTCCTGAGTTCTTGTCTGATTACCGGGATTTATTTGATGAGCCCAAGTCCGATACCCTACCTCCGCATAGGGATTGTGATTGTGCTATCGATTTGATTCCTGGTAGTAAATTCCCAAAAGGTCGACTGTTTAATTTATCTGTTCCTGAGCACGCCGCTATGCGGAGTTATGTGAAGGAGTCTTTGGAGAAGGGGCATGTTCGCCCGTCATCGTCGCCATTAGGAGCAGGGTTCTTTTTTGTAGCCAAGAAGGATGGTTCACTGAAACCTTGTAGAGATTACCGCCTTCTAAATAAGATCACGGTTACATTTCAGTACCCCTTGCCATTGTTATCTGATTTGTTTGCTCGGATTAAGGGGGCTAGTTGGTTCACCAAGATAGATCTTCGTGGTGCGTATAATCTTGTGTGTATTAAGCGAGGCGATGAGTGGAAAACTGCATTTATTACGCCCGAGGGCCATTTTGAGTATCTAGTAATGCCATTCGGACTTGCCAATGCTCCATCAGTGTTTCAGACCTTTATGCATGACATCTTCCGAGAGTACCTGGATAAATTCCTGATTGTGTACTTAGATGACATTTTGATCTTCTCGGATGATTGGGAGTCTCATGTGAAGCAGGTCAGAACGGTGTTTCAGGTCCTGCGTGCTAATTCTTTGTTTGTGAAGGGATCAAAGTGTCTCTTTGGTGTTCAGAAGGTTTCATTTTTGGGGTTCATCTTTTCCCCTTCTACTATCGAGATGGACCCTGTTAAGGTCCAAGCCATCCATAATTGGACTCAGCCGACATCTCTGAAAAGTCTGCAAAAGTTCCTGGGCTTTGCTAATTTTTATCGTCGCTTCATCTGCAATTTTTCTAGTATTGCTAAACCATTGACCGATTTGACCAAGAAAGGTGCTGATTTGGTCAATTGGTCTTCTGCTGCGGTGGAAGCTTTTCAAGAGTTGAAGCGTCGTTTTTCTTCTGCCCCTGTGTTGTGTCAACCAGATGTTTCGCTTCCGTTCCAGGTCGAGGTTGATGCTTCTGAGATTGGAGCAGGGGCTGTTTTGTCGCAGAGAAGTTCTGATTGCTCGGTGATGAAACCATGCGCCTTCTTTTCCAGGAAGTTTTCGCCTGCTGAGCGAAATTATGATGTGGGCAATCGAGAGTTGCTGGCCATGAAGTGGGCATTCGAGGAGTGGCGTCATTGGCTTGAAGGAGCTAAGCATCGCGTGGTGGTCTTGACTGATCATAAGAACTTGACTTATCTCGAGTCCGCCAAGCGGTTGAATCCTAGACAAGCTCGTTGGTCGTTGTTTTTTGCCCGTTTTGACTTTGTGATTTCATACCTTCCGGGCTCTAAAAATGTGAAGGCGGATGCCCTGTCTAGGAGTTTTGTGCCCGATTCTCCGGGTTTGCCTGAGCCGGCGGGTATTCTCAAAGAGGGGGTAATTTTGTCTGCCATCTCCCCTGATTCGCGGCGGGTGCTGCAAAAATTTCAGGCTAATAGACCTGACCGTTGCCCAGCGGAGAAACTGTTTGTCCCTGATCGGTGGACGAATAAAGTTATCTCTGAGGTTCATTGTTCGGTGTTGGCTGGTCATCCTGGAATCTTTGGTACCAGAGATTTGGTGGCTAGATCCTTTTGGTGGCCATCTATGTCGCGGGATGTGCGTTCTTTTGTGCAGTCCTGTGGGATTTGTGCTCGGGCTAAGCCCTGCTGTTCTCGTGCCAGTGGGTTGCTTTTGCCCTTGCCGGTCCCGAAGAGGCCTTGGACACATATCTCTATGGATTTTATTTCGGATCTCCCCGTCTCTCAAAGAATGTCGGTCATTTGGGTGGTTTGTGATCGCTTCTCTAAGATGGTCCATTTGGTGCCCTTGTCTAAATTGCCTTCCTCCTCTGATTCGGTGCCATTGTTTTTCCAGCATGTGGTTTGTTTACATGGCATTCCAGAGAACATCGTTTCTGACAGAGGTTCCCAGTTTGTTTCGAGGTTTTGGCGAGCCTTTTGTGCTAGGATGGGCATTGATTTGTCTTTTTCCTCGGCTTTCCATCCTCAGACAAATGGCCAGACTGAACGAACCAATCAGACCTTGGAAACATATCTGAGATGTTTTGTTTCCGCTGATCAGGATGATTGGGTGTCCTTTTTGCCTTTGGCTGAGTTCGCCCTTAATAATCGGGCCAGCTCGGCTACTTTGGTTTCGCCGTTTTTCAGCAATTCTGGGTTCCACCCTCGTTTCTCTTCAGGGCAGGTTGAGTCTTCGGACTGTCCTGGTGTGGATACTGTGGTGGATAGGTTGCAGCAGATTTGGACTCATGTAGTGGACAATTTGATTTTGTCCCAGGAGAAGGCTCAACGTTTAGCTAACCGCAGGCGCTGTGTGGGTCCCCGACTTCGTGTTGGGGATTTGGTTTGGTTGTCATCTCGTTATATTCCTATGAAGGTTTCCTCTCCTAAGTTTAAGCCTCGTTTCATTGGTCCATATAGGATTTCTGAGGTTCTTAATCCTTTGTCTGATCGTTTGACTCTTCCAGCTTCTTTTTCCATCCATAACGTGTTCCATAGGTCATTGTTGCGGAGATACGTGGCACCTGTGGTTCCATCTATTGATCCTCCTGCTCCGGTTTTGGTTGAAGGGGAGTTGGAGTATATAGTGGAGAAGATTTTGGATTCTCGTGTTTCGAGACGGAAACTCCAGTATCTGGTTAAGTGGAAAGGTTATGGTCAGGAAGATAATTCCTGGGTCTTTGCCTCTGATGTCCATGCTGACAATCTGGTTCGTGCCTTTGATGTGGCTCATCCTGGTCGGCCTGGGGGCTCTGGTGAGGGTTCGGTGACCCCTCCTCAAGGGGGGGTTACTGTTGTGAATTCTGTGGCAGAGCTCCCTCCTGTGGTCGTGAGTGGTACTTCGGCTGGTTCTGTCTATGATCTTCCTTTGGTGGATGAGAGTGGTACTGCGGCTTCTGAGTTTCCTTCCTCAGGTGATGAGGTTAAGTCGTTAGGTGCTGCTCTATTTAACTCCACCTAGTGCTTTGATCCTGGCCTCCAGTCAATGTTCTAGTATTGGTCTTGCTTTCTCCTGGATCGTTCCTGTGGCCTGTCTATCCTGCATAAGCTAAGTTTTGCTTGTGTTATTTTTGTTTGCTATTTTTTCTGTCCAGCTTGCTATATTGGTTTTTCTTGCTTGCTGGAAGCTCTGGGACGCAGAGGGAGCACCTCCGTACCGTTAGTCGGTGCGGAGGGTCTTTTTGCCCCCTCTGCGTGGTTGTTTGTAGGGTTTTGTGTTGACCGCAAAGCAATCTTTCCTATCTTCGGTCTGTTCACTTTGCTAAATCTATTTCATCTCTGCGTTTGTATTTTCATCTCAACTCACAGTCATTATATGTGGGGGGCTGCCTTTTCCTTTGGGGTATTTCTCTGAGGCAAGATAGGCTTATTTTTCTTTCTTAGGGCTAGCTAGTTTCTCAGGCTGTGCTCGAGGCGCATAGGACTGGTCAGGAGCGCTCCACGGCTACCTTTAGTGTGGTTGGATAGGATTAGGGATTGCGGTCAGCAGAGTTCCCACGTCTCAGAGCTCGTCCTATGTTTTTGGTAATTGTCAGGTCACTTTGTGTGCTCTGAACTTCAAGGTCCATTGTGGTTCTGAATCCCTGTTCATAACAGTCAGGGTCCCTTCCCCACGGGAACCCTCTTGGACCTGCTCTGGGTCCACCTCTGGTTCAGTCACACTGATGACTGAGGAGGGTCCGGAAGGCCGACAGTTATCTGCGTTCCGGGCACTCTGACTGCGGGTGACAGCAGCTACGTAGGCTGTCTCCCCGGGGCTTTCTACAGACCCATCAGCCGGCGCTGCTATGGGCTCTACCTCCCCATCCACCCCCAACACTCCAGGGGCAGTGCTACTTATGGGCCAGTTACCTTCCTCGGTGGTACTGGTCACTTTCATGGCATCACCTTCCTCACGGTTCCCATGCATCTCCCCATTTCCTGTAGCACCGACACTTGCCCCTGTTAGGGGTTCCTCAGCCGTCTCACTCCGCAGAGCGACGTAGCTGGGCACGCCTGTACCTATGGACACATTAACCTTCACAGAAAAATCATCAGGTTCAGTTGGCACAGGTACAACATTTTCACCATCAATCCTAGGGAAAAAATGGTTATTAGATGCATTATTACAAGATAAAGCATGGTCAGGTAACACATGCGATTTCCCATCATCATCATCATCATCATCAGGGTTAACGTTACCCTTATTAGCAGATTGGGGAGGGGTGTCAGGGACGTAGTATGCAACCATCCTCGCCAAATCAGTCCCCAACAAAACATCAGTGGGCAAATTATCAGACAGCCCTACTTCCTTCACCCCGCTCCCGGCACCCCAATCAATATAAACCCGGGCCATCGATAAGGGACAGCTGATGCCCCTAATCCCAGTGACAGTTAGGGTTTTCCCTGGAATGATTTCTTCAGGGGCCGCCAGTTCGGGTCGGATGAGGGTTCGTTCAGCCCCGGTGTCCTTGAGGCCTGCAGCAACATGGCCTCCCACCGTGACGTGCCGTACGTTGTCACACACCCTCCCCACCACACCACCCACCAAAAGAACTGCTGCATTAGGCCCTGGGGCCTTGGCTGGGAGGTTCTTCTGCTTGTCTGGACAGTGGGTACTGATATGACCAGGCCGCTTGCAGAAGAAACACTGGTGAGGTTCGGTGGTAGGTCTGGTGTTGTTGGCCATGGGGGCAGGACCTCTGGTGTGTTGACTGGCAGGGGTACTGGCATTGGTTGCAGGCTTACCCCCTCTCCAGCTGGTGGTGACTGGCTTCCGCGCTTCCGATCTACGGTTGGCCTCATAGGCATCGGCAATCTGCGCTGCTTTCGTCACGTCTTTGGGTTCTCTGTCCATCACGAACTGTCGCACCTCAGCTGGGCAAAGATGTAAGAACTGGTCTTTGATCATCAGGTCTCGCAGCTGTGCAAAGGTGGTCACTGACAGTCCTTGGGTCCACTGGTCAAAGTGGGTCCCCAGTCCATGCACCACATCACTGTAACTGTCGTGTGGGCCACGTTGGAGGGTCCGGAACTTTCTACAGTACACCTCGGGTGTAAGCTGGTACTTTGCTATCAGGGCCTGCTTGATGGCCTCATAGTCTCCATCTTGTTCTTGAGGGAGGGCAGCAAACGCCTCCAGAGCTTTGCCTCTCAGCCCTGGTGTCAGGTATCGGGCCCATTCATCTGTAGGCAGCCGGTACTGTCTGCAGGCTTTCTCAAAGGCCCGCAGAAAAGTGTCCAAGTCCCCATCCTTTTCCATCACAGGAAAGTGCTCGGGCCGGGGCTTCGGTGTCTCTTCGCTGCTGGGCTCACGGCTGGACTGGAACGACCCCTGTATTTGCAGTCGGGCCATCTGCAGCTGGTACTCCCGCTCCTGGTATTGCTGGATCAGCTGCCGACATCCATCACAGTCATCGGCGGGGAGTAGTTCCAAAACCGCCAGCAGACTGGGGTCCAAACCGCCCTGGTTGTTAATCGGGCCGGCATTCAATGGTTGGACCTCTGCTGCAGCACCATGTTCGCTTGTGCTGGCTTCTGCGGCCTCTGGGCTCTGTGGCCTGGGTTGGTCTGCTTCAAATTGCACCAGTTCAGCGACCATTTGAGCCTTGGTCTTACCCTGGGGGTTCAGGCCATGGTACGTGCATATCCCAGCAAGAGAGTCCTTCTTCTGCTGGGTGTACCAGGCTTCCCCTTTCGCAGCCATGGTTGCCAAATAAAAGATAGGACAGAAAAACAAAGAGAAAGGGAGGGGATAATTACCAGTACACAATTGTCTCAAGACTAATAAACACTGAGTTCGTTCTCCAAACTTATTTGCGCAGAGTCCTCGCAAGAACTTTGCAAGTTTTTAGTAAGAGGAATGATTACTCAAACTGAATCACTAATGCTCTAAGATATCCCACCGCCTTGCCACCAATTTGTCACGATTCACACCGTGACCGTCACCCCTACGTCACGGGTCGGAGTGTCTTTTGGCCAACGGACGGCTATCACATGTGCAGGGAGGCTTATCTTAGTTATCCCTCCGCTCCACAATGTGATGAAAAAACACACACAAGGCTATTGACCTCTTAATTTACAGCAGGGGCTTATTCTAGGTATCCCACTGCTCTTCAATATACCACGAACTGCAGGGATTTATGTATATCCCGCTTACAGTTCCACTTAACACTTGCAGCTCTCTGGCGCCCCCTTACTCTCAGGTCAGATGAGGTACTGCACCTGGGGTAATTAGTCGCCAGAAAGGCTGCCTGCTATGTACTGACTGTAGTTGGCCCAATATCTTATCATATTGGAACAAAGGACTCTCATGGATTTCTGGAAACTTCTTGGAAACTTCTAGACACTTCTAAACAGTTCTCTGCTAGAGGAAGATTTGAGCCTAGTCGTGAATACCTTTCGGCAATAAAACTCCCCCACATGCATTGACAAGACAGGCTCTTCCCTGAGTGAAAGGGAAGGGGGGGTTTTAGCCCACCGCCTGGCTAACAAGAGAAACTAAACTTATATGATATTTCATACAATATCATGACACCCACATATAGTATAATGCAGTCACCCCATAGAGCATAATGCAGCCACCCAACAGAGTATAATGGTATAATGCAACCACCCCACAGAGTATAATGTAACCCCCATAGAATATAATGCAGCCCCCCTCACATAGTATAATGTAGCCCCCTCAAAGAGTATGATGCAATCACCCCTCATACAATATAAATATAATACAACCCCCCATTGAATATAATGTCACCCATCAAAGAGTATGATGCAATCCTCCCTCATAAAATCTAATATAGCCCCCATAGAATATAATGTAGCCCCCCCCCCCATGGAATATAATACAGCCCACCTCCCCATATTATATAATGTAGCTCCCCAATGAATATAATGTACCCCCCAAAAGTATATAACACAGCCTCCCCCATAGAATATAATATACCACCCCAAAAGCATATAACATAGCCTC
Organism: Ranitomeya imitator; assembly: GCF_032444005.1. NCBI lineage: Eukaryota > Metazoa > Chordata > Amphibia > Anura > Dendrobatidae > Ranitomeya > Ranitomeya imitator. The sequence goes on from NC_091286.1 coordinate 201,374,288, forward strand.
CCCCATAGAATATAATATACCCCCAATAGTATATAACACAGCCTCCCCATAGAATATTATATCCCCCAATAGTATAGAACACAGCCTCCCCCTTACAATACAATATACCCCCCATAGTAATAACACACCTTCCCCCGGGCACAGTCCGGAAAAAAATGGCCACTCCTGCCTCCCCGCAGTCAGTGCCCAGTGCCTGGCGCCCGCATACTCCCCTCTGGTCACCGCTCACACAGGGTTAATGCCGGCGGTAACAGACCGCGTTATGCCGCGGGTAACTCACTCCGTTACCGCCGCTATTAACCCTGTGTGACCAAGTTTTTACTATTGATGCTGCCTATGCAGCGTCAATAGTAAAAAAATGTAATGTTAAAAATAATAAAAAAATGAAAAACCTGCTATACTCACCCTCCGTTGTCCGTTGAGACGCGTGCGGCCTCCGCCATCTTCCATTCCCATAGATGCATTGCGAAATTACCCAGAATACTTATCGGTCTCGCGAGACCGTTAAGTCATCTGAGTAATTTCGCAATGCATCCTGGGAATGGAAGATGGCGGCAGCCGTGCGCGTATCGCCGGAGCTTCGGTGGATCCCGCCAGAGGGTGAGTATATAACTATTTTTTATTTTAATTATTTTTTTTAACAGGGATATGGTGCCCACACTGCTGTATACTATGTGGGCTGTGTTACATACCTCGTGGCTCTGTGCTGTATACTACATAGGCAGTGTTATATACTATGTGGGTTGTGCTATATACTGCGTGGGTTGTGCTATATATTACATGGCCACTGTTATATACTGCGTGGGCAGTGTTATATACTACATGGCTGGGCAATATACTACGTGGCTCTGTGCTGCATACTACGTGGCTCTGTGCTGTATACTACGTAGCTGGGCAATATACTACGTGACTGGGCAATATACTACATGTCTGTGCTGTATACTACGTGGCTCTGTGCTGTATACTACGTCCCTGGCCAATATACTACGTGGCTGGGCAATATACTACGCCGCTGGGCAATATACTACGTCGCTGGCCAATCTACTACGTGGCTGGGCAATATACTATGTGGCCTGTGCAATATACTACGTGTTTGTGCTGTATACTACGTCGCTGTGCAATATACTACATGACTGGGCAATAAACTACATGGCTGGGCAATAGACTACATAGCTGGGCAATATACTACGTAGCTGGGCAATATACTATGTGGCTGGGCAATATACTACGTGACTGGGCAAATACACTACGTGGCTGGGCAATATACTACGTAGCTAGGCAATATACTACGTGGCTGGGCAATATACTACGTGGCTGGGCAATATACTACTTGGCTGGGAAATATACTACGTGGCTGGGCAATATAGTACGTGGCTGTGCAATATACTATGTGGACATGCATATTCTAGAATACCCAATGCGTTAGAATCGGGCCACCATATAGTAGTATATAACACAGCCTCCCCAGAGAATATAATATACCCCACATAGTATATAGCACAGCCCACATAGTATATAACACAGCCTGCATAGTATATAGCACAGCCTGCACAGTTATTAGCACAGCCCGAACAGTATATAGCACAGCCCACACAGTATATAGCACAGCCTGCACAGTATATAACACAGCCCGCATAGTATATAGCACAGACCGCATCTCCCCCCCAAGAATGGCCCCACATTCCAGTACTCACTGTTATAGTGAAAAAAACATATTCCTCACCTCTCCTCGTGCCCATGCTGCTCCCTGTTCCTGTCTCAGCAGAAAGTTAATGCGCAAACATCATCGCGCACCCACAGTGTCAAAGGCAGAGCGAGGAATGATAGGAGAGGGAGCATCGGCTGATGCTCTCTCCTACATTATTGCATTGAACTATATCGGCATAGTTCAATGCAGCGGCAGGGGAATCGGCGCTGGCGGCAGGTGGGCCCCCTGCCTCACAGGGGCCCCATGGTGGCTGCTTGATGTGCCGCTAGCTGGGGGCTCCTGGGGAAGCGGGGGTCCTTGGCAGCTGCCTGGTCCACCTGCCCCTTGTGCCATCCCTGCCTGTGAGTCACTGTAATACCGTAGCCTTCTTGCTTGTGGCATTACTGTGACTGGCTTGCCGTCTGACATCATCAGGGGTAATAGAAGAACAGGCACCGCCCAGCTCGGCATACTGATGCCATTGCACAGCTATGTTACACTTGGTATTGGAGGGAAAGAATGCTTGTCTAGACCTGTGGGCACAGGATAATGAATCAGAGGCATCTAATGTTGATACTGTACTGGTGCGAAACTGAGCCATCATACTAACAGCCCTTCTAAGGGCTAATTGTTTGCAGCACATATAATCGGCATTTAGCCTAGGGACGGAGAGAGAGTCGCAGGACTCGGTCCGTTGGTAAATAGTTGTTGTTTTTTATGTGGGGACTCAAAAAATTGAATATATTTTGTTCCATCAAGTATTATGTGCTTTGAGGTCCCGAGGAAGTGTTACGAAACGCGCGTTGGGGTAAAGGAACAGAGACACGGACATCATACCTTATGTAAATTATTCTTAGCGTGCCCATGCTTTCCACTGTGTGACCTACAAATGTGATTTTATAGGTGTCTTTGAGGAGGCGGTGAATGCCACTATATACGTGCCTTTCGGCAGTAATGATTATTTAACTTAACCCCCTCATTGCATCTCCTGTAATTAACTTTACTTCCATTTTCTGTGGATTGGCTGTTTTTTTTTCCAGCTGTATGTAGGTTCTTCCTTATTTATGCAGTTGATTAAGTGTGGGCATTTTGGGTATTTATTCGTCATATAGGTTTTTTCTGATGTTATGTGAACAAATCCGCTCCTTCACATTGGGAGGATTTTCTCTTGGATATTATATACGGTTGCTAACTCTCTGTGAATTATTAATAAAGTTTATTGAATTTAATATTACAGGACATTGTGTTTTTAGTCCGATTGCGTTGGTTGGCAATTTAGGACTTGGTTTTTTGGGTTATTTGATTGATAGCATAACACAATGATATCATAGGGATCAATAAGTGGTTGATTATCATTGGTAAATAGTTGTAGTTTTTTTCTGTGGGGACTCAAAAAATTGAATATATTTTGTTCCATCAAGTATTATGTGCTTTGAGGTCCTTTTTTGTGTTATATAAAAATTGCTGCAACATTTTCTTGGGCAACATTTCTCAGCCATACACTATTCCATAGTGTGGAATAAATTTCTGTGATCTGAAAAAATGCTAAAAAGCTTTTAAAAATTTTGTAGGCTTCCATTTCCCAGACATTATTGTTATTATTATTTATTTATATAGCACCATTAATTCCATGGTGCTGTACATGAGAAGGGGTTACATCAAAATACAAATATCACTTACAGTAAACAAAACTAACAATGACAGACTGATACAGACGGGCGAGGACCCTGCACTTGCGGGCTTACATTCTACAGGATAATGGGGAAGGAGACAGTATGTCGAGGGTTGCAGTAGCTGCAGACATAGAGTATTACGTGGTCTGTGAACATTTCTGTGATCTCTAAAACTGAGAAAAAGCATTGATACATTTTTCTGGATTGAATTTGATTGTCATCCATACACATTTGCGTTATTTCGGTTACATTATGGTGGAGGAAACTCACAAAAACAGCTTTGATTTCTGTTGGTGGCCAATTTTTTTTTTCATTTTTTAAAAATAAACTTGGTTTCAAGAGACCTAGCAATTACAAAATGCGTAATGGATGCATTAAGGAATGTGGAAGTGAAAATGCTAATGATGTGGCACACAACTGCCGAAGACGTGGGGCACATTCGACTACGCCTGTTGCTAGAGCACAAGAAACACGTGCATTCATAACACATAGGTTCCTGTCCCACTGTGAGGGAGACACGGTACACCACTTCTGAAGCCAGAGCAATGCAAACAGGTGGTTGGATGGATAGCAGATAATGCTTCCAGCATGTTTGCCAGTACCACCCAGTCTTCTACACGATCCAGTCTCACCAGCCTAAAGCCTGGATCACTTAATCCTTACACTGATGCTCCTTCCTCCCACCTTTTTGAGTCCCAGGAAACTAATGATTCCACACTAGGACACTCCGAGGAGCTCTTTACCACAACATTTCTTGATTGTGGCCTCTCAACCTGCATGCTCCAAGAGTGACAGGACGACGTGCTGTTTAGTGATGCACAAAGGTTAGAGCAAAAACATGACAGTGGGGAATGGCAAATTTGGGATAAAGAGGATGATGAGGATGAGACACAGTTGCCGCTAAGTCTTGTTCTTGTTAAGTCACAAAGTCAGGCGCACCAGGGTGCAGTGGTGAAAGATGAGGTGATGGATGACTAAGTCACCAACCCAAGCGCTAGGATGTATATTTCCTAGCTTTATAAAAACTCAGCCTCCTCTAGCCTTGTGCCAAAAAACAGCAGCCATGTGTTCTAAGCAGCTGTCTAGCACTCTGAAAATAAAAATGGTGGATAGGCCCATAAAGCAGGAGAAGGCAATAAGAAGATAAAGCGTATTTAAGTTCAGCTTTTCTTAGTTCAAAATGTTATTAAGAAATGGCAGTTAATAGGAACAGGGGAGGTCAAGATAAGGTCTGGAATACCAAGCAAAATTTTAGTGAGAGCTGCTGGTAGAATTGTTAGAGAGGCAAATCAGAATCCCTGCTTGACTATGAAAGACCTTAAGAAAGAAGTAGCAGATCCTCGAGTCATGGTACATTGTTCTACTGTTCAGAGACATCTGCACAAATATGGCCTTCACGGAAGAGTCTTCTGAAGAAAACCTCTCCTGCATCCTCACCATAAAATTCTGCATCAGAAGTATGCAAAAGAACATCTAAACAGGCTAAAATAGGACTCTTTGGCCACAATGAACAAAGGTATCTGTGGAGAAAAAAGGGCTCAGAATTTAAGGAAAAAAACTCACCAATCATTAAGAATGGAGGTGGATTATTAATAATAAACAATCTTTATATAGCGCTAACATATTCCACAGCGCTTTACAGTTTTGCACGCATTATAATCACTGTCCCCAATGGGGCTCACAATCTAAATTCCCTATCAGTATGTCTTTGGAATGTGGGAGGAAACCGGAGTACCCAGAGGAAACCCACGCAAACACAGGGAGAACATACAAACTCCTTGCAGATGTTGTCCAAGGTGGGATTAGAACCCAGGACTCCAGCGCTGCAAGGCTGCAGTGCTATCCACTGAGCCACCGTGCTGCCCAGTCAATGGCACAGGGAACATTTCACAGGTAGAGGGAATAATGGATTCAATAAAATTTCAACAAATTCTTGATGCAATCAACACCATCTGTAAAAAAACTAAAGTTGAAAAGAAGATGGCTACTATAAGTGGATAATGATACTAAAAACATGCCAAAATCCACAATAGACTACCTCAAAAGGCGCAAGTTGAAGGTTTTACGATGGCTCTCACAGTCCCTTAATCTGCACATCATTGTAAATCTGTCGCTAGACCTCCAAATAGTAGTACATGCAAGACAACCAAGCAATCTCACAGAACTGGAAGAATTTTCCAAAAAAGAGTGGATGAAAATTGCTCAAACATTACTTAAAAGGCCGGGGTAACGCTTGCGAGTGCAATGCAAGAAACTTGCGCTAGTCTCTCACATCAATACCCGACACTGTCGCCGGCACTCGGGACCGGAGTGTGTATTTCTATGCAGCTGAACGCTCCATTCCCGAGTGCCAGCAGCAGTTCCGGGTATTGATGGGAGAGACTCATGTGAGTTTCTTGCATTATACTCGCAAGTGTGACCCCGGCCAAAGACTCTTGGTTGGCTATAAAAAGCATTTACAAGCTGTGATACTTTTAAAAGGGGTTGCTGTTTAGTACTAACAATGAAGGGTGCCCAAACTTTTGAATCGACCCATTTTTTTTTGTAATTTTTAAAATGTAAAAGATGAAAATATTTTTTTTTTGCCTAAAAGACAAAGAAAATTTGTCATGCCCACCAGTGTGCACTGTCAGCATGGATCCCGAAGCATCAGTCCACCATAGGGACCCACTGTAAAGAGACATATACTGGTTGGCATACATCTCTTTGCAGTATCCCAGTATAAGGGCCCCTTTCCACTTGCGAGGAAAAAGTGCAATCCGATAAAAAATCGGATTGCACTTGGACCAATGTTATTCAATAGGTGACATTCAATTTGCGATTTTTTTCTCAGCCGAAATCGGACTGAGAAAAAAATCGCAGCATGCTGCGTATTGCTGCGATTCTCGGACGAGAATCGCCAATGCAAGTCAATGGGTGCGAGAAAAAAAACACACAGCACTCGCACCATGCGAGTGCTGTCCGATTTTTACGCATCGGTGTCCTTTGAAAAGCCGGCAATTCAGCGCGGTGTACAGTAAAATCACACTGACAGGTTAGATTAGAGTAGATATATACACATAGAATAGGTATATATACATATATATATGTCAGTGAGACACCTATATATATATATATATATTTATATTTAATCCAACCCTAACCCTAACTGCAAAGAATGGTAAAAAAATAAAAAAAAATTTTATTACTTTTACCTAACTAAGGGGATGAATAAGGGAGGTTTGATTTACTATATTTTTTTAATTTTTCTCACTGTGTTAGGGTCTATCACAGTGATCAAAATGAACCAACAGGAAAATCTCCTATTGTTGCCAGGTACTGGCCGGCAGATCTCGAGGGCACACTGCGCATGCGCCTGCCATTTTCTTCCAGGAAGAAGACGCCGAGGGCCAGGGACAGACCCGGAGGGTCCAGAGATGGCAGAGGTTCCAGGTGGTGGAGGCTCCCCATTTCTCTCTCCTCTGGTATACTAGATCATATAAGAGGAGAGAGAAATGAATGGGAAATTGGACTTTTTTTTTTGCTGTCGCCGTTGCAGTGCCCCAGAGATCTGGTCGTTGCAGTAACATCGCTCTGCCACTTAGGGGAGTGGTGGTACGTCTGATTACACTAAAGGAGTTCTACTGACCAGGTATCACCAGCACACATTACACTGCACACTCCGGCCACTAGGGGGAGTAAAAGGCTTTATTTATTGGGCCACTCCTCACATTGGTAAAACTAGGGGTTGGACAGGAAGTTAGGCAGAACGAAGCCTGGGAGAGCTCCAGGGAGGACCTGTCAGAACTGGGAAATTTGGCAGGTACCTAGCGAAAGGGCAGATTGTTATGGAACCGTGCCTGCACTACCTTGCGGCGGTATCTAAAGAAAGGACACAAAGTGAAGGATATTGTGGACAGTGAGAAAACAAAATCAAGTACATAGGAGAGCCAGTAGGAGTCGTGCCCCGAGAACGGCAACATCCTACTGGGGCGCATAGCCGGTGGCCGGAGCACCGAGGAAGTAACAGTCTCCACGCATTACTTCAAACAGCGGCAGGACAGTTAATTACAGGTTGGCTGTCTACCATACAACACCTAAGAAGGACATAGGAGGCAATCGTGAGAGAGGGGCAACACTAGGGTTCCAGAATAACTCCAGGCCTACCTGTCATAAAGGTGCGTCCTAGCCATAACATACCTGGGGGACGGAAAAGAGAAAGATCTAGAAAGAATGAGAACAGAAGTTGTGAGGACTATCCTGAATGCTCAGCAGGGAAGCACTACAACACACAGGCGCTAGTGGGTAGACACTGATTTCCACCTGCAAAGGGAACTCTGGATGTGCCTTCGGACCGGCCGGTCTCAGACAGCCCTGTTGACAGTGTCCTGGATTGAGGATCCTGAAACCTTCAGTAAAAGGTAAAGAAACTGCAACTCTGTGTCCTCGTTATTCCTTGCACTACGCACCATCACCCTTTTATTGGACGCCCCTTAGCAGGGTCACTGGCCGGGTCTAGCCACCGTGACAACCCCGGACCGAGTACCCCGTGGCCCTGTGTCTGGGGGCGCTCCAACTTGGCGTCACGAACAGGATCTACTTAAGCCTGAGGAATCAGGTCATGTGTGCCTTGGAACTGTGATTGAACTGTGACTTATTGCAAAGACTGTGTATTGCTATTTGCCGCCAAAAATCCGCCATTGCCGCGCAGTGTAGAGCGCGAAGGGAGGAGCCATAGCTTCGTGGGTGGAGCCGGCTGGAAAAGCGCGCGGAGCGGAAGATGCGGTGAGGCGCCGACCCCGGAAGGAGAACCCCGACCCCGACAGATTAGCAAGGGGGAGGAACGGCCATGTCGGATTCCGGAGGAGCAGAGGCGGCGGCCACAGCTGCAGACTCGGGAGCACTTCCGGATTCCGCGGTAAGTGCAGCCACAAACCCGGTATCACCGCTAGAGGCCCGCGATACTTTGGAGAAGCTCATAGGTTTAAAGAATGGATTTGTAGCCTGCTCGAGTTTTATCCCTTGACGGAGCCTCAGAAGGTTCATATGATAATCGGCCAACTCTTTGGAGCGGCATTGAGGGAAGTGAAGTCCCGGCCCACTGCAGACAAGAAAACTGCGCAACAAGTATTTGCCAAGCTTAAAGCCACCTTTGACACCCGCACCGCTACGGAAATTAAATTGACGTTCTATGGGTGCAAGCAGCGGCCGCAGGATAGCTTAAGGGACTATGCCCTTAATCTGCAGGAGGCACTGCGGGCCATCAAGCGAAGTGACCCAAACAGCATGCAAGATGAAGATAAACTCCTGAAATGTGTGATGTGTGGGCCCATGTGCCCATGTGGCAATAGCAGGGTACATCCACTTAGGGAGACACACAAGTTGGTCCTTTTTCCAGAGACCATTGTCCATACATGCTCCATCAGCCTTCCACTGCTTCACTTCTTCCTTTGGAGACATTCTCTGCATCGTCATTAAGCGGTCTCGCGGGGTCCGACAGAAAACTTCAGTCTGTTGTGGATCATCAAGTTCCTGTAGAGTCAGTGTTTCTTGTAACTGTTTACGCTGACCATAGTTGGTATGGTCTGTTCAACGGGTAGGAGAGCAGCAGCTTTTGCTTGCGTATCCGCAAAGGCGTTACCAACAGTCTGTGGACTGTTCCATAGTACCGTGCTCCTTAACTTTGATAATGGCCACCTGAGTAGGTAATTTGATTGAGTCCATGAGGGTTTTAACAGCTTCAGCATTCTGCACTGGAGTTCCGGCAGTAGTAATAAACCCTAGATTGGCCCATAGAGCCCAAAAATCATGAGCAATACCAAATGCATACTGTGAGTCCGTGTATATATTAGCCCGCCTGTCTTTGGCCAGAACACATGCAGTAGACAGAGCCTGAAGTTCTGCTTCTTGTGCTGACAGTGAGGGAGGGAGTGCAGCTCCGGGCAATACAGTGTCTTCCGTAGTAACAGTGTATCCAGTGTGGAATCTGCCAAAATCATCAGCATATCTTGAACCGTCTTTCAGGGCATTGTAGAAAGGTTGCATTATGCGGGATGCGTCCGGTATCCAGTGACGACAATAGGTACATAGTCCAAGAAAACGCTGGAGTTCAGTCTCATCTTTTGGGAAAGGAAGGGAGCTGACAGCTATTTTTTTTTTCTTCTGTGAGGTGTCTGGCACCCTGAAGGAGACAGTGACCCAAAAATATCACTTAACCAAGGCAGAACTGAAGTTTCGAGGCCGAAACCCGACAGTTCAGATCTGCCAGATACTTGAGGAAGCTAACAGTGGTAACAATGGCTTCCTGCTCTGTTCATGCACACAACAAAAGATCAGCCACATACTGAAGCAGCGTGACATAGGGGTGATTTAACTGCCAGGGTAAAAGACACTCGCCCATATTTTTTGCAAACTGATTGGGACTGTTTTGGGCCCCTTGTGGCATAACTGTCCACGTCAATTGTCGTCCCTGATAAATGAATGCAAACAGAAACTGGCAATCTGGGTGTAATGGAATGCTGAAGAAGGCATTGGCGAGGTCGATAACTGTGAACCAAGCAGCATCCTGAGGTATCTGGGACAAAAGAGTATGTGGATTAGGCACCAGCGGAGTTTCCAGAACAGTAGCTGCATTAACTGCCCGTAGATCTTGTACCAGCCGGTACACAGGGGGTTGGCCGGGTGGGGTCTTTTTCTTAACGGGAAACAAAGGCGTGTTACATGGGGAAACACGGTACCATTATCGAGTAACGTTTGTATTTGACCCTTGAGGCCCCGCTCCTGATCATGTTTCAAAGGGTACTGATGGACTTTGGGAAAAGGGGCACCAGATTTGAGAAACACTTTTACTGGTTCTACAGGCATTATTGGGGGTGGTTCTGAGCCTATCAGGGCCATCATAACCGTGGCAAGGGCGTGTAAGATGCACATCTCATTATGTTCATCTGCATAGGGGTTATATAACGTAAATACCATCTGACCATCATCTTGGAATTATATTCTGGAGCGGAACTGTGATAATAAATCTGCCCCCAGTAAATTTACCGGACATGAGGGAGAGATTACGAACTGAGCAGTAACTTCAGGGAAAGGTCCCACAGGGATGGGTTTTGTGAGAATATATTTATTGGGTCTGCCATCTACGCTAATTAAAACAAGCTCTTGATCTGAGAATTAACATGGCAAGGGAGATTCCCAGACATAGGGTTAAAAAGGGATATTGGAGTATGGGACTGGATTTGTGTAAGGCAGGAGGGCTGGAGCTGGAGTCTGGGCCACTGATAAGGATCCAGCTGCGTCCTTGTAACTGTGGGGGGGCGGGGGGTTGGCTGAGATTGGAGCAGAAATCGCTGCGGCTACTGATTTAACCTTTAATTTCTCTGCTGATGTAGAGTGGGTAAGTTCTGAATCTGAAAACGTTTTTTTTTTTTTTACTACTTTTAATGCATCATCCGGAGTGGAAGTTTCAATATCGGGTCTAACTGACATTATTGCCTCTTTCAATTCAGATTTAAGACCGGACGTTAAACCTACTACAAAAAGGTGTGTATGGGCTTTATTTTACAATGAGAATCCCAGATCTTGAAATACTACCATAAGACGCCCATAGAACTTCTCGGCAGTCCAGGATATATTGGTGCCTTGGGGTTAAGGGGCATAGGGCTTACAGTCTGGAGTAGAGGTTTAATTTCCTGGGGAGGGACCATATTATCTAGCAGGGAGCCCCCCTGTCCCAAATTTTTAATTGTTTGCTTTCTCAACACATTGATCTCAGTCACTTTCTCAGTTCCTTCTTACACCACACAACATCCAGTTTTTTGTCATAGTAATAGACAACTTTCCTTTTTCAACGTAACAAAAACAAATCAGAATTCACTTCCTCTGTTAATCCTTAATTTATTATTATTATTATTTATTGTTATAGCGCCATTTATTCCATGGCGCTTTACATGTGAGGAGGGGTATACATAATAAAAACAAGTACAATAATCTTAAACAATACAAGTCATGACTGGTACAGGAGGAGTGAGGACCCTGCCCGCGAAGGCTCACAATCTACAAGGGATGGGTGAGGATACAGTAGGTGAGGATAGAGCTGGTCATGCAGCGGTTTGGTCGATCGGTGGTTACTGCAGGTTGTAGGCTTGTCGGAAGAGGTGGGTCTTCAGGTTCTTTTTGAAGGTTTCGATGGTTGGAGAGAGTCTGATGTGTTGTGGTAGAGGGTTCCAGAGTAGGGGTGATACGCGAGAGAAATCTTGTATACGATTGTGGGAAAAGGAGATAAGAGGGGAGTAGAGTAGGAGATCTTGTGAGGATCGGAGGTTGCGTGTAGGTAAGTACCGGGAGACGAGGTCACAGATGTATGGAGGAGACAGGTTGTGGATGGCTTTGTACGTCATGGTTAGGCTTTTGTACTGGAGTCTCTGGGCAATGGGGAGCCAGTGAAGGGATTGACAGAGGGGAGAGGCCAGGGAATAGCGGGGGGACAGGTGGATTAGTCGGGCAGCAGAGTTTAGAATAGATTGGAGGGGTGCGAGAGTGTTAGAGGGGAGGCCACAGAGCAGGAGGTTGCAGTAGTCAAGGCGAGAGATGATGAGGGCATGGACTAGGGTTTTTGCAGATTCATGGTTGAGGAATGAAAGGGCTTGGATATGTGGTTTGAAGGAGAGATCAGCGTCAAGGATCACCCCGAGGCAGCGAGCTTGTGGGACTGGGGAGAGTGGGCAGCCATTTACTGTAATGGATAGGTTCGTTGGGGGGGTCGCGTGAGATGGGGGAAAGATGATGAATTCTGTTTTGTCCATGTTAAGTTTCAGAAATCTAGCGGAGAAGAAGGATGAAATAATGGACAGACATTGAGGGATTCTGGTTAGAAGGGAGGTGATATCTGGTCCAGAGATGTAGATCTGTGTGTCGTCAGCATAGAGGTGATACTGAAAGCCATGAGATTGTATGAGCTGTCCCAGGCCAAAGGTGTAAATGGAGAACAGCAGGGGCCCAAGGACTGAACCTTGTGGGACTCCGACAGATAGAGGGCGAGGTGAGGAGGTGGTGTGTGAGTGGGAGATGCTGAATGTCCGGTCTGTTAGGTATGATGAGATCCAGGATAGGGCCAAGTCTGTGATGCCAAGGGATGAGAGGGTCTGTAATAATAGGGAATGGTCCACTGTGTCAAAGGCAGCCGACAGGTCGAGAAGGAGGAGGTCAGAGTAGTGTCGCTTGCTCTTGGCGGTTAAGAGGTCATTGGTGACTTTAGTTAGGGCAGTTTCAGTGGAATGGTGTGACCGGAAGCCAGATTGTAGGCGGTCAAAGAGGGAGCAAGAAGAGAGATGGGAGGACAGTTCAAGGTAAACGTGTTGTTCCAGTAGTTTGGAGGCATAGGGGAGAAGTGATATAGGGCGATAGCTAGATACAGAGGATGGGTCAAGAGAAGGCTTTTTGAGGATAGGTGTGATGGAGGCATGTTTAAAGCTTGAGGGAAAAACACCAGTTGTTAGTGATAGGTTGAAGAGATGGGTTAGGGTTGGGATGAAGACTGTGGTGAGGTTTGGGATGAGGTGGGATGGGAGCGGGTCAAGTGCACAGGTGGTGACATGCGATCTTGAGAGTAGAGTGGAGAGTTGATCTGTAATGGTGGAGAAGTTGGTTTTGGAGGTGGAGAGCTGGGAAGTCGGGAGGAAGGGCTCTGGGGGTTGTTGACCAAAACTGTTTCTGATGCTATCAATCTTCTGCTTGAAGAATGAGGCAAAGTCTTCAGCGGAGATAAATGGGGAGGGAGGAGGTGCTGGGGGACGGAGGAGAGAATTGAAGGTGTTGAATAACTGTTTAGGGTTGTGAGACAGAGAGGATATGAGAGATGAGAAGTAGGTTTGTTTAGCTGTGGCGAGTGTGGTCTTGAAAGTAGTGAGGGACTGTTTGAATGCGATGAAGTGCTCGTTAGAGTGGGATCTTTTCCATCTGCGCTCAGCAGCCCTGGAAGCTCGCCTCAGTTCTTTGGTCAGGCTGGTGTGCCAGGGCTGTCTGTTGATTTTGCGAGCTTTGGTATGTGTAAGTGCGGCAGCAGATTCCAAAGCTACAGCTATTGTGGTGTTATATAGAGCGGCAGCGTCATCCGCATTGTGTATGGAACTTATGTCTGTGAGAGGGAGGAGGGATTCAGAGAATGAATGTAGGTCAAGATGTTTAATATTTCTGCGAGGGTGTGAAAGTTTGTGGGGTGGGGATTGTAGATATGGAGTGGGGAGAGATGAGAATGGGAGAAGGTTGTGGTCAGAGAGTGGAAGAGGTGAGTTAGAGAGGTTAGATAGGGAGCAGAGGCGGGTGAAGATGAGGTCCAATGTGTGACCATCTTTGTGAGTGGCTGCAGAAGACCATTGAGTGAGGCCGAAGGAGGAAGTGAGAGTTAGAAGTTTAGTGGCAGCTGAGAGGGAAGTGTCAATTGGGATGTTGAAGTCGCCCATGATGATAGTGGGGATGTCCGCAAAAAGGAAATGAAGTAGCCAGGTGGTGAAGTGGTCAAAGAAGGTGGTGGCTGGCCCTGGGGGGCGGTAAATGACAGCCAGTTGGAGGTTGGTGGGGGAGTAGATGCGCACAGAGTGCACCTCAAAGGAAGGGAGGGTAACAGAGGGTGGCAGTGGGATTGCGGTGAAGGAGCAGTTATCTGACAGGAGAAAACCAACTCTTCCACCATGTTTGCTGCTGGGGCGGGGTGTGTGGGAAAGGTGGAAGCCACCGTAAAAGAGTGCAGCAGGGGAGGCTGTGTCAGAAGGGGTGAGCCAGGTTTCGGTGATGGCGAGGAAGGAAAGTTTGGTAGTAACAAAAAGATCATGGATGTAGGAAAGCTTGTTGCAGACAGAGCGAGCGTTCCACAGAGCTCCTGTTAGTGGGACTGGGGAGGCGGGGGCTGGGCGAATGGGTATAAGGTTAGAGAGGTTACGGAAGTTTGTAATAAAGCGTGGATGGGAGGTAGAAATGATTGTGGGAATGTGGTGAGGAGGACCAGGATTTGGAGATATATCACCAGCATTGAGAAGGAGCAGAGAAAGTGTTAGCAGGTGGGAGCAGGAGAGGGCATGAGAGGGCTGTCTGTGCTTGGAGACAGAAGATTGTATGTTAAGGATCAGTTCTGAGGAGGACGTGAGGTGGATGGGGAGGATTGAAGAGGAGATGAACAGTTCCTTACTTGGTGTGGGGATTGGGGGAGGTAGCAGAAAGTGAAGGATTATACGGGTGAAAGTGAAAACAAACAGAAGCATTGTTTACAGTGACTGGCCAGTTACCTTCAGTTCCCTTCAGGTTCAATTCAGGTTTTAATTCTACTGTAATCCACACTTTTAAGGACACACTTCTAAGGGATCACACATCAGACTAAAGTCATTGCAGACTTTTGCAATGCAATATATGGAAAACTAAGTGCGATCAGGTGTGAAGCAGAGAGGAGTGATCTCTGCTCATCTTGGTCAGAGAATTAAGAGTGGACCAGATGCATACAATCAGGCCTGAGTAAACAACGTCATAAATAACACTAGGGTAGAGCTGGGGTTAGCTGAAAAGCATACCATGAGAATGCTAGGAGCAGAGGGAAATCTATGTGCAAAGCTGGGTGATGTACTATGTGCACTTCATAGACAGACAAAGCAGGAGAGCAGGCTGGAGAGCTGGGTGGATAAACATACCATGAGAATGCTAGGAGCAGAAGGAAATCTATGTGCAAAGCTGGGTGATGTACTATGTGCACTTCATAGACAGACAAAGCAGGAGAGCAGGCTGGAGAGCTGGGTGGATAAACATACCATGAGAATGCTAGGAGCAGAGGGAAATCTATGTGCAAAGCTGGGTGATGTACTATGTGCACTTCATAGACAGACAAAGCAGGAGAGCAGGCTGGAGAGCTGGGTGGATAAACATACCATGAGAATGCTAGGAGCAGAGGGAAATCTATGTGCAAAGCTGGGTGATGTACTATGTGCACTTCATAGACAGACAAAGCAGGAGAGCAGGCTGGAGAGCTGGGTGGATAAACATACCATATTGCTATATATCAACCACTCAACTTGAAGCAGGTGAATCTTTTACCAATCTTTCAATTACACTGATAACCAATTTCTTACAAGTTTCCTTCTAAATCTAGGCGCCATATTTTACCTTAAACTTACAATATTTCTTTCTACTTCAATACAATATTGTACTATTGCTTTAAACAAAACACAGATCTCCCAGCACATACTACACAAGGATAGAAAATTCAGAGAGAACGCAGCTATGTGCCCCCTCCATACCAGAGACACAGAACAGATAAGAACATCACAGCATTCCTCAGCACAGAAGGAAAAACAATAGCGCAGCTGTTTGACTTACCCCTCCCATCTGGTATCTTAGAAATTTACACACAGCAATGGAATACAGCAGTTCTCAGACTTAATTAATTTCTACAAAACCTTCATGACACAATTCATATGCCAGAACACCTTAGAAAAACCAATGATTGAGAATATTTTTCCTCATCTTTGGGCTAACAATATCAGATTCATCACACAGATTCAAAGTCTTCTTTTACTTAACCGGAAACTGATTCTCCTTAGAGCTAAATATCCTTACTTTAGTCGTGCATAGTACTTGAGCGGCCGGATAGTCTATTCCACTGGGTCTACCTGTCCCCCGCTGGGACAACCCAAAAACGCGGTACTCAGTGAAAGGAGGAGGGCGTCTTAGACTAACCCTCCGGATACCTCTGGATATATTTACTGTATATCAATATATACCTGACTTACGTATCCTACCCAATCTTCGATCACCTCACCGCGCCTGATTCTAACAGTGATCAGGAATTCAGGATATTTTGACTATAAAGAGAATTACATCACTGGTCAATCCGGGGTGTCCGTCCCTTATGAGGTACGGTTCGAGCACTGGGCTCCCAACGGAACTACACCTCTATATGATTCCACCCAAAAATCACCCCACCATCGGGGACAAACCTCAGATCCTTTTTGCAGCATAAACACAGGAAAACCACACCAAACGGTCAGTCTGGACAGTATAACTGCCAACTTACAGTGGTTGTTGTGAGGGATGATCAGTACCAATTTTCCAGTGCCTGTGTCTGCTCCGAGGGTCCTTTGTCTTGTTGTCCTCCGGGGGCAGAGGCGTTCCTGTTTGGGGCCCCACATTTCGGGCGCCAAGCTGTTGAGGGAAGATCTAAATTGATCCTTTACGGTTGACTCAGTGATTTCCTAATTAATCTACAGGGCGTTGCCGGCAACTGAAAATGACCAGATGGAGACGCATGCCTCTGTATGGGGGATCAAGCAGATCTCTGGGCCCCCGTTTATTGTGTTGCAGTTTTATCATATTAGCAAATTCTACTTCAACCAATCAGCATAAGAACACGCTCACAGTTCTTAACCTATAAGACTGCAGGAAAAACTTAACCCATAAAGATACAGGAAAAAATGGAAACTACAGATATGGTCATGTCTTTTTGGCATAAAAAACGTATTAACAGGTGCCTCAAAGTCTTATCTAGCGATACACTCCCGAGTCCCCTCCCTGGTTCGAGTTAGAACACTCAAGGTCTTTATACCAATTATGAACCATGGCCTAGTTGAATAACAAAATATTATCTTCGTGAGAAACAGGACAGAGTTACTTCATGGCAGCTGTAACCTTCTACCTAATTAAATAACAGAATTTATCTTTGACCAACAAGAAAATGGAGTCAAAGCAGAAAATGGAGAATCTAGCACAAAATGGAGAATCTTTCATAAGGTCACGGTGATCAAGGACTGGCCGCAGCCCAGTAACCTTCATGAGGTCCGGCAGTTCCTCGGGTTGGTGGGTTACTACCAGAGGTTTATCAAGGACTTCACCAAGAAGGCCGCGCCGTTGCAAGACCTGTTGGTGGGCCAGCCCAAAAAACCTAAGGGAAAGAATACCCCTTTGGATTGGAACGACGGACTGGAAGGATCGTTCACTTGCTTAAAATCGGCACTGACGGGAGAAGAAATACTAGCCTACCCGGAATACGACCAACCGTTTGTATTGTATACGGACGCCAGCAACGTGGGGCTGGGAGCGGTGCTGTCCCAGGTCCAGAAGGGCAAGGAACGAGTAATCGCTTATGCCAGCAGGAAGCTTCGCCCCACTGAAAGGAACCCAGACAGCTACAGTTCCTTTAAGCTGGAGTTCCTCGCCGTCCTTTGGGCCGTGACGGAGAGGTTCAAGCACTATCTGGCCTCAGAGAAATTCACCGTCTTCACGGATAATAATCCACTTACGCACTTGGACACAGCGAAACTCGGCGCCTTGGAGCAGCGATGGATGGTCCGGTTGTCCAATTACGACTTCATCATCAAGTACCGGGCGGGGCACAAGAATGCGAATGCCGATGCATTGCCCCGAATGCCTCACCTACCCAAAACGGAGGAAGACCCAGAAGCATTTGAAGAAGTGGAGCTGCATGCTTTCCATCGTCCCAAGGTAACTCAGTGTTCCCATCAGGTGGAGAACAGGCGCAGAAACAAACAGGGTGCCCCGTTGAATCCCCTGCCCCACCACGGGTGGACAGAGAACCAGGATGGTGACCCTGCGGTCCATCAGGTGAAAGAGCTCCTGACGCAGGCAGGTTTGCATCCTGGCCCGGATGATCCACCGGAGACATTACAGTTGTGGAAGGAGAGGGGCAAACTGTTTATTCACAATGGCAAGCTGTGCCGAAGGAGCATCGACCCCCACTGTTGTAAATTCTGTTGTCGAACTCCCTCCTGTGGTCGTGAATGGTACTTCGGCGAGTTCTGTCCATGGACTCCCTCTGGTGGCTGTGAGTGAAGCTGCTGCTTCTGAGGTTCCTTACACAGGTGACGTGATTTATCCTTTGTTTGGCTGCTCTATTTAACTCCACTCAGATCGTTACTCCATGCCAGCTGTCAATGTTCCTGCATTGGTTCAGTTCGCTCTTGGATCTTTCTGGTGACCTGTCTTCTCCAGCAGAAGCTAAGTTCCTGATAGTTATTATTTGTTCATTGTTTCCTTGTCCAGCTGGTTATCATGATTTTGTCTTGCTAGCTGGAAGCTCTGGGATGCAGAGTGGCATCTCCGCACTGTTAGTCGGTGCGGAGGTCTTTTTGCACACTCTGCATGGTTTTTTGTAGTTTTTTGTGCTGACCGCAAAGATACCTTTCCTATCCTCTGTCTGTTTAGTAAGTCTGGCCTCCCTTTGCTGAAACCTGTTTCATTTCTGTGTTTGTGACTTTCATCTTTACTCACAGTCAATATATGTGGGGGGCTGCCTTTTCCTTTGGGGAATTTCTGAGGCAAGGTAGGCTTTATTTTCTATCTCTAGGGCTAGCTAGCTCTTAGGCTGTGAAGAGGCGTCTAGGGAGAGCCAGGAACACTCCACGGCTATTTCTAGTGTGTGTGATAGGATTAGGGGCTGCGGTCAGCAGAGCTCCCACATCCCAGAGCTTGTCCTGTGTGAGTTTAACTATCAGGTCGTATCGGGTGCTCCTAACCACCAGGTCATAACACCCCGCACTCATGAATTAGTGTGGCAGATTGTGGTCCCCAGACAAGATGTGCCCATTGTCCTGGGAGCGTACCACGATGGGGCAGGACACTTCGGATGGAGGAAGCTGGAGAGGCTACTCCGAGGGAGGTTCTACTGGATCGGTATGAGGAAGGTCATCGAGAGGTGGTGTCGAGAGTGTGGCCCCTGTAGCCTTCGCTGGAAGGATCGTGCAGCCCATCATCACCAAACGGCCGCTCGAGTTGGTCGCGCTGGATCACGTAAAGCTAACACCTAGCCGGTCAGGGTATATCTACGCTCTCACCATTGTGGACCACTATTCCAGATTCCTGGTAGTCGTACCAGTCAAAGATCTGATGGCTAGGACAGCTGCCAAAACCTTCCAGCAGTACTTCTGTCGCCCCATGGGTACCCAGAGAAGGTGTTGACCGCTCAAGGGCCACCATTTGAAGCGGAGGTGTTCCAGGAGTTCTGCAATTTGTACGGGTGTAAGAAGATCAGAACCACGCCATGCCATCCACAGACCAACGGGATGTGTGAGAAGATGAACCAAGTGGTGATCGACTTACTGAAAACCTTACCTGTAGAGGAGCGGAACTTGTGGCCTACAAAGTTACCAGACTTGGTAGACATGTACAACCACATCCCGGTGAATTCCACCAACTGCACCCCAGCGTACCTGATGCGAGGAAGGTCTAGCAAGTTACCCGTCGATCTGGACATGGGGGTTCTGACCCCCGAAGATATATCACCAGATGCGGATTGGCATACCGAGAGGCAGCAGAGGTACCGCAAAGTACAGGAATGTGTGGAAAAGAGTCTCGCTCAAGCCAGGCAGAAGCAAGAGAGGGACTACAACCAGCATGCTCCCGCGACTCCATTGGCACCTGGTGAGCAAGTACTCAAAAGAAAGAGGAAGCTACACAAGCTTGATGATCAATGGGAAGCGGAACCGTATACCATTCTCCCCTCCAATTTCGACAAAACAATGGTCTGTCTCATCAGTAAAGATGGAGGAGAGACCTCAGTGGCCATATCCAAAGACCACCTGAAAATATGCCCTGATAAGCTGAAAGATGGGGAAATAGATCCCAGGACTTGATGATACACACTGTTCTTGGCGATTTTCCCCAGTCCTGGACTCAAATAAATCAAGCCATTGTGGTACCTGTCCTAACGTTCCGTCAACCGAGACCGCCAGAACTAAATGTGGTGCCAGGGCAGCTGGACCCGCAAGCGCCGCCGACCCCACCAGAAGATGCGATGCCAACGGTTGAACCAGCGGGTCCTCCCTCTGTCATTGGTGAATCTGCCATGTCCACCATTAATAGTGGCAGCACTGAGGACTCCAGTATGCCAGTGCTGCCCAGACTCACTAGAAGTGTAGCTAGAAGACAGTGCACTGTTATGAAAGGCAATTCAGTACTACAATGGACATAGCAGTCAGAGCACATACAGTGATCTGACAATAACCCAAAATCATAGAACGAGCTCTGAGACGTGGGAACTCTGCAGACCGCAATCCCTAATCCTCTCCAAACAACACTAGAGGCAGCCGTGGATTGCGCCTAACTCTGCCTATGCAACTCGGCACAGCCTGAGAAACTAACTAGCCTGAAGACAGAAAATAAGCCTACCTTGCCTCAGAGAAATACCCCAAAGGAAAAGGCAGCCCCCCACATATAATGACTGTATGTTAAGATGAAAAGACAAACGTAAAGATGATATAGATTCAGCAAAGTGAGGCCCGACTTTCTTAACAGATCGAGGATAGAAAAGGTAACTTTGCGGTCTACACAAAACCCTAAAGAAAACCACGCAAAGGGGGCAAAAAGACCCTCCGTACCGAACTAACGGCACGGAGGTACACCCTTTGCGTCCCAGAGCTTCCAGCAACAAATTAGACAAGCTGGTCAGAAAAAATAGCAAACAAATAGCAAAGAAGAACTTAGCTATGCAGAGCAGCAGGCCACAGGAATGATCCAGGGAAAAGCAAGTCCAACACTGGAACATTGACAGGAAGCCAGGATCAAAGCATTAGGTGGAGTTAAGTAGAGAAGCACCTAACGACCTCACCAGATCACCTGAGGGAGGAAACTCAGAAGCCGCAGTACCACTTCCCTCCACCAACAGAAGCTCACAGAGAGAATCAGCCGAAGTACCACTTGTGACCACAGGAGGGAGCTCTGCCACAGAATTCACAACAGTGCACTACACTAGCGATAGCAAGCGTAGCGGGTCCTGTCAGGCCAGTAGCAGCCCCTGCGCTGCGGAGATCCACGCGTAGCACCAAGAATCAGACTCCACTTCGTTATAGACCTTGGCGATATTAACGATAGTTGCTATTTGGTTGAAAATGCTTGTGTAAATATCTGTGTTATAGGCTAAAAAATGGACAATGGTGTGATGGACAGTGAATCACTCCAAAACTTTCACAGGGGCCCCTTTGTTTACCCGGGGTCCCTGCTACTACATGGTTGCACTTACTGAACTGGGAGTCATGGACTGTGCACGACTAATCTTTTGCAACGTTCAAGCGTCCTTACCTTCCATAACGAAAAGCACTGTTATACTTATTTGTTCATAGTATATATATAGGAATTTTTGTGTGTTTTCTATTAACATGTATAGTTATACTTCTTTTCCCAGTCCGGGAGTACTGGATTTAACTGGGGGGGAGTGCAGCACCCCAGAGATCTGGTCATTGCAGTAACGTCGCTCTGCCACTAAGGGGAGTGGTGGTACGTCTGATTGCAATAAAGGAGTTCTACTGACCAGGTATCACCAGCACACATTACACTTCACACTTCGGCCACTAGGGGGAGTACAGGGCTTTATTTATTGGGCCACTCCTCACATTGGTAAAACTAGGGGTTGGACAGGAAGTTAGGCAGAACGAAGCCTGGGAGAGCTCCAGGGAGGACCTGTCAGAACTGGGAAATCTGGCAGGTACCTAGCGAAAGGACAGATTGTTACGGAACCGCGCCTGCACTACCTTGCGGCGGTATCTAAAGAAAGGACACAAAGCGAAGGATATTGTGGACAGTGAGAAAACGAAATCAAGTACATAGGAGAGCCAGAAGGAGTCATGCCCCGAGAACGGCAACATCCTACTGAGGCGCATAGCCAGTGGCCCGAGCACCGAGGAAGTAACAGTCTCCACGCATTACTTCAAACAGCGGCAGGACAGTTAATTACAGGTTGGCTGTCTACCATACAACACCTAAGAAGGACATAGGAGGCAATCATGGGAGAGGGGCGACACTAGGGTTCCAGAATAACTCCAGGCCTACCTGTCATAAAGGTGCGTCCTAGCCATAACATACCTGGGGGACGGAGAAGAGAAAGATCTAGAAAGAACGAGAACAGAAGTTGTGAGGACTATCCTGAATGCTCAGCAGGGAAGCACTACAACACACAGGCGCTAGTGGGTAGACACTGATTTCCACCTGCAAAGGGAACTCTGGATGTGCCTTCTGACCGGCCGGTCTCAGACAGCCCTGTTGACAGCGTCCTGGATTGAGGATCCTGAAACCTTCAGTAAAAGGTAAAGAAACTGCAACCCTGTGTCCTCGTTATTCCTCGCACTACGCACCATCACCCTTTTATTGGACACCCCTTAGCAGGGTCACTGGCCGGGTCTAGCCACCGTGACAATCCCGGACCGAGTACCCCGTGGCCCTGTGTCTGGGGGCGCTCCACCGTTATTCGGTGAATAATGCAATCACAAGACTTGGGACGGTAAAAACCGACCCGATTCATATTCTCTGGGCCTGGTCCTATGAACAGTATGTAATTTTGAAGTATAAATGCATATTTTCAAACTATTTACTGTTTTTTTCAGGTGGGTCATGAAGCCGATCTGCTTGAAAGAAATGTCATGTGCACAACCCATTTACACATAGGGCACTTTTTTTTACCTAATAATAAACATTTAATTTACACGAGGGGTGGGGAACCTTTTTTCTGCCAAGCACCATTTCGACATTTATAGCATCCTTCAGGGACCATACACAATTATCAAATTGAAAATTATCCTTCTTTATTTGGTCAAATATTTAATTAACTCACCCCTAATGTAATGGCTGTAACTGCTTCTCTTTTGTGTGATGTATAATGTTAGGTGATGTGGATGATATTGCTACTTGCAACTGCTTTTCCAGATTTGGGTCAGTCTGGAGCGCTAGCGGTTCTTTGCAATGATAAGTGTTGTAAAGGACTCGCAGCAGTAAGTCATACTGAACACAGATGTATCTGCAGTATACACTGGAGAAAATAAAAACCCTGAACACCGAACATAGGTCAAGGGATAAATGACGCGCATTTCGGAACAGAGACTTCGTCCTCTGTTTCGAAAAGCTCATCATTTATGCCTTGAACTATATTCGTGTTCTCTTCTTGGTTTTCAGCATTTTCTTGAATGGTCTGCCATTCTGTTCCCCATGACATATGTCATCTTCAGACATGATGTGCATCATATTTCCCAACTTTGTACATATATGATCTGCCACGTCCAGTTTTTCTTTTCTAACTGGAGAAAATAAGTACACTGACGATTTTATAAGTTTTCCCCTCGATGTAGTGCTCCATGCAAGATCTCACCTTATGGGGTAAGGATGATTCTGAGATCTCCAGGCCTGAACCCAATAGAAAATCTTTGGAGGGAGCTTAAACTCAATGTTGCCCACCAACAGTCCCAAAACCTGAAAAGTCTAGAAAAGATCTGGATAAAAGCATCAGTAAACCAGGATTCAGGTTTGGGCAATGGGCAGGCTAGTCCATAGAATCAATGCCTTCATCATGCAGGAACTGATGACACACTTCAGCCACATGAGGCCTAGCATTGTCATGCATCAGAAGGAACCCAGAGCCCATTGATCCTGCATATGATTTCACAATGGGTTTAAGAATCTCATCCCGGTACCTAATGGCAATCAGGATACCTCTGGCTAACACATGGAGGGCTGTGCAGTCCTCCAAAGAAATGCCACCCCACACCATTACTGACCCATTGCCAAACCAATCATGCAGAAGGATGTTTTTCACAGCGTATCCAGACTCTGTCAGGTATGTCACATGTGCTCAGTGTGAGCATGCTCTCATCCTTGAAGAGCAAAGGCACCAATGTTGAATCTGCCAATCTTGGTGTTCTCTGCAAATGTCAATTGCCCTGCATGGTGTTGGGCTATAAGCGCACACTCACTTGTGGATATCAGGCCCTCGTACCACCCTCATGGAGTCTGTTTCTGACAGTTTTAGCAGATACATTGATGTTAGTAGCATGCTTTAGGTCATTTTACAAAGCTTTGGCACTGCTCTTCTTTGCACAAATGAGGAGGTAACAGTCCAGCTGCCCTACTACGGCCCTTCCTATGTCTCCTGGTGTACTGGCTTGTCTTTTGCTATCTGCTCCATGCTCTGACACTGTGCTGACAGACACAGCTACCCTTTTTGCCACAGCTCACATTGATGTGATATCCTGGATAAGCCACACTACCTGAGCAACTTCTGTGGGCTGTAGACACTGCCTCATGCTACTGTACAGTACCCATAGGGGTGGGAGCAATGACAAAATGCAAAAGTGACCAAAACAACAGCCAAAAAGGATGAGAACAGAAAAATGATCAGTGGTCACCCCCTCCAAAACTACTCCTTTATAGGGATTACCTTGGTATTTGCCTATCATTTTGACCTGCAGTCTGTTCCATTTGCCCAACAGCAGTAGAAATTGATTCACAATCACTGTTGCTTTATGGACAGGTTGATTTCACAGAAGTGTGATTGACTTAGAGTTACAGTGTGTTGTTTATGTGTTCCCTTTATTTTTTTGAGTATTGTATGTTCTGATGCTGTATTCATGTACTGATGGTGGGACTGGTGTGGCACTCATGTGCTGTCGGTGGTTCTGATCTTGTACACATTTTAGCAATCAATAACATGCTTGACGGCTGTGTTAAAACTTAAAAATCCAAAAACGTAAATATTTAACATTAGAAGATCAGGCGAGCTTCTGCTCCAAAAACTCAGTTTAAGTTACCATGTGTTTACAATGATTTTTTTCCAAGCAGAAACTTTCAAAATTCTCAAATTGTTGCTATACACAGCTATGGCAAAAATTAAGAGACCACTGAAAAATTTTCAGATTGTCTGATTTTTCTCTTTATAGGTATATTTTTGAGTTAAATGTAAATTGTGCTTTTATTCTATAAACTATTGACAATATGTCTCCGAAGTTCCAAGCAATAAATTTTGCATTTATTTTCTGAAAATGAGAAATGGTCAAAATAACAAAAAAATGCATTGCTTGCAGACCTCAAATAATGTAAAAAAAAAAAAACCAAATTCATAATCATTTAGAAACATTAATACTGTTTTAACTCAGGATCTCAGCGTTCCTCCCTGCTGCACGGCGCACTCGCACACTGGGATACAGCGCGGTTCTTTTTACAATAGTTTTGCCTTTACCTCTTGCGCTGTCCTTGGCTTATGATACCCAGCTGGATTACAGTACATACCCGCTGCAGCAGGTCCCTATAATTTGGACGCTCATGACCACTTACAGAGCACCCCTTCACATCCAGTTCATGTTAAAGAATGTTCTGATGAAGGTCCTGTGACGGACCGAAAACGTTCATAACCATTTTTGTCTGGATGCACAAATAAAAGGAAGCTCTTTTTTGTTCAAATACTGAGTGCCAAGTTTATTATTATATTAACTCAGGAAGAGTTCAGAAACAAATATTTTTTGGAATAACCATGATTTTTAATCACAGCTTTCATGCATCTTGGCTTGTTTTCCACCAGTCTTTCACACTGCTTTTGGGTGACCTTATGCCACTCGTAATACAAAAACTTAAGCAGTTCTTCTTTGTTTGATGGCTTGTGACTATCCACCTTCCTCTTGATTACATTCCAGACGTATTCCATGGGGCTGAGGTCTGGAGATTGGGCTGCCCATGAAAGGGATTTGATGTGGTGGTGACACAGGGACAGTGTCAGCGGGGTCTAGGCCAGGGGCGCTAGTCGATACACATGGACCAAGAAGACCAAAGTGTGCAGAGCGCACAGGACCTGAGCTAGGCCGGTCATGTGATCACAGAGGGTGGAGCTAAGCCAGTCATGTGACCACAGGGGCGGAGCTACCCGTGAGCGGACGGAGAGTTGACCGTGGTGCTGAGAAAGGTGCGCAAACCAAATAACAAAGTCAAAGCAAAGCCAAGGGTCAGAAGCCAGACAAGTAAAAGGTAACCAAGGGCAAAACAGAAGAGTAAACAGGGTCGAGCCAAGGGGTGAGAATACCAGGAAGGACAAAGCAGTACCGAGCAGTAAAAACAGAGACAGTAGTAAAGGGACAAACCGGGTCACATACAGCAAAACTCACACACGCAGAGGAACAGCGATTAGAGACGAGTAATCTGGGTCAGCAAACTCTAGCCGAGTAAACACAAGTATCACCGACACTGGACCCAGGAACTACCAGCATTAAATAGCCACTCCAGAACCAAAGAGAGGCGAACAAACTTAACCCTGACCTGCCCAGGACGGAGAAGAACCGCCCCCCCCATCCTGAGTCATGACAGGTGGTCCTTTGTCCACACCTTGATTGGCCTAGCTGTGTGGCATGGTGCATTGTCCTGCTGGAAATAACAGTCCTCAGAGTTGGGGAACATTGCCTGAGCAGAAGGAATCAACTGTTTTTCCAGGATAATCTTGTATGCGGCTTGATTCATACGTCCTTCGCAAAGAACCTGCCCAATTCCAGCCTTGCTGAAGGATCTCCAGATCATCACCGATCCTCCACCAAATTTCACAGTGTGTGCAAGACACTGTGTCTTCTACACCTCTCCAGGTCTCTGTCTAATCATTAGATGACCAGGTGTTGGGCAAAGCTGAAAATTACACTCATCAGAGAAGATTACCTTACTCCAGTCCTCTATGGTCCAATCCTTATGGTCTTTCTCAAACTTCAGCCTGGCTCTCCTTTGCTTCTCATTGATGAAAGGCTTTTTTCTAGCTTTACATGACTTGAGTGCTGCCTCTAGGAGCAGGAACTGTTCTTGCCATGCACTTCACCCCAGCTGCCATTTGCCATTCCTTTTGTAGGTCACTTGATGTCATCCTGCGGCTGCTGAGTGACACTCAAATAAGATGATGGTCATCCCAGTCAGTGGAGAGTCGTTTTCACTCTCTGCCGGTCTGTAGCTTTGTTGTCCCCAATGTCTGCTGCTTGACCTTGTTGTAATGGACTATCATCTTAGAAATTTTAAGGATGGAGGCAACATGATGCTCACTGTGTCCTTCTGCTAGTAAAGCCAGAATTGAGCCCTTCTTTTCCTCACTCAAGACTTTTCTTTTCAACTCCTTTGGCATGGTTAAAAGTTATTTTTTCATTCCTATTACTTTTGGGATATTACTAGCACTTGTTTTGCTATCCAGTTTGTCATATTGTAAGAGGATTGTGAACACAACAGCAGTGTTTTTTATACTTTCCTTCGTTAAATAAGATTTGGTTCAGGTGATCACCTAATCAGAAGCACATTAAGTAGAATGAGGTGTACTCTGGTTGGAATTCAACTGACACTGGAATGGAATGGCTGACGGACATGTAGAGAACCTGATTTTTATAAAACTGTTCAGTGGTCTTGTCACGATATGGTATGAAATATCATAAGTAGTTCTCTTGCTAGCCTGCGTGGGCTAAGCCCCCCTTCTTGGAGTAAGTTTGTAGCTGCCAATTCCTGGCTTTCCTTCTCAGAGAGTGTGGGGAGTTTTATGGCCGAACGGAATTTACGACCGGCATTTCCTGTGTAAGCTCTTGTTCAGCTATCAGTGAAGTAGAAACTTCAAGGATCCATGAAAGATTCTTTGTTTAGTTTTGTTAGATATTAGGCAAACGATTTAAGCTAGAAATACGAAAATATATATTCTTATCCTCACTCGGTGTATCTACCCATCCCTTGAAACTCGGGCTTCTAACTCCGTCTGGTAAAGAAGTAGGGTTTTCTCTGTAAATATGTATCCCAGATAGGACATATTTGATCTCATTAGAATGCTCACGTTAATCCGAGATGAATGATAGGTTTGGTCTGACTCTGTCATGTGTTGTAGCGAAGTTATAGCAAGTAGATAAATTTAAGATTGAAGTACTCAGAATGTAGAGAGAGGAGGGTCTGGATAAGCCAGCCCTTCTGTGATGTCAAAGCCTTAAGGTATTAAGTTGTGGCAGGCTCCCCAGCTCAGTCTCTCTGCTTGATTTCTTCTTCTGGACTTCTTGTCTTCTCCTGAAGCCAGCAGCCCGTCCTAATGAGCTGGGACATATGGAAAACTCCACTAGCCTGCTTGCCTGTCATGCTTTGAACATGTAAGTGCTGCTTTTTTCTCAGTTATTCCCTTTATGTTATAATTACCCTTGTACATATTTGCAATTGTCTCATTTGTCACATCTTTATAAACTATTTTTGATAAAGCACTGCCTAATTATTTTTATGGGATATAATATTTCATATATTAGTTCGTTCATCCATGCTCTAAACGTACCCTGTCTCTTGAAGAGAATTACGCTACTGTGTTGGGTTAGCTTCGGACCCGTTTAATCGAAGCTGGTGGCAGCGAGAAGTGTGCAGACTTTTGGGTTATGTTGTAGCGGCTGCGGCATTAATAATTATTGTTCCTGCCTGAGTGGGAGTAGTTATCGCGTCGCTGCAGCGTGCCCAATAGCCAGTACATAGCAGGCAGCCTTTCTGGCGACTAATTACCCAGGGTGCAGTACCTAATCTGACCTGAGAGTAAGGGGGGCGCCAGAGAGCTGCAAGTGTTAAGTGGAACTGTAAGCAGGATATACATAAATCCCTGCAGTTCGTGGTATATAGAAAAGCAGTGGGATACCTAGAATAAGCCCCTGCTGTAAGCTAAGAGGTCAATAGCCTTGTGTGTGTTGTTTCATCACATTGTAGCAGTGGAGGGATAACTAAGATAAGCCCCCCTGCACATGTGATAGCCGTCTGTTGGCCTCAAGTCACCTCAATCTGTGACGTAGGGGTGACGGTCACGGTGGGAATCCTGACTAATTGGTGACAGCGGTCAGGGGAATCGTGACAATTGGTGGCAAGGCGGTGGGATATCTTAGAGCATTAGTGATTTGGTTTGAGTAATCATTCCTCTCACTAAAAACTTGCAGAAAATTCTTGCGAGGACTCTGCGCAAATAAGTTTGGAGAACGAACTCAGTGCTTTTTAGTTGTGAGACAATTGCGTACTGGTAATTATCCCTTCCCTTTCTCTTCGTTTTTCTATCCTATCTTTTATTTGGCAACCATGGCTGCGAAAGGGGAAGCCTGGTACAACCAGCAGAAGAAGGACTTTCTTGCTGGGATATGCACGTGCCATGGCCTGAACCCCCAGGGTAAGACCAAGACTCAAATGGTCACTGAACTGGTGCAATTTGAAGCAGACCAAGCCAGGCCACAGAGCCCAGAGGCTGCAGAAGCCAGCACAAGCGAACATGGTGCTGCAGCAGAGGTCCAACCACTGAATACGGGCCCTACTGGCAACCAGGGGGGCTCGGACCTCCTCCTGCAGCTGGCTCTGCAACAATGCGCCGCAGATGACCTAGAGGGACGTCGGCAGCTGATTCAGCAATACCATGAGCGAGCCGAGCGAGAGGCCCAGCGAGCCGAGCGGCAAGCGGAGCGGGAGTACCAGCTGCAGTTAGCCCAACTGCAAATGCAGGGGTCGTCCCAGTCCAGCCGTGAGCCCAGCAGCGCTCAGATACCTAAGCCCCGGCCCGATCACTTTCCTGTTATGGAGAAGGACGGAGACTTGGACACTTTTCTGCGGGCCTTTGAGAAAGCCTGCAGACAGTACCGACTGCCTACAGATGAATGGGCACGATACCTGACACCAGGGCTGAGAGGTAAAGCTCTGGAGGCGTTTGCTGCCCTCCCTCAAGAACAAGATGGTGACTATGAGGCCATCAAGCAGGCTCTGATAGCCAAGTACCAACTTACACCCGAGGTGTACCGTAGAAAGTTCCGGACCCTCCAACGTGGCCCACACGACAGTTACAGTGATGTGGTGCATGGACTGGGGACCCACTTTGACCAGTGGACCCAAGGACTGTCAGTGACCACCTTTGCACAGCTGCGAGACCTGATGATCAAAGACCAGTTCTTACATCTTTGCCCAGCTGAGGTGCGACAGTTCGTGATGGACAGAGAACCCAAAGACGTGACGAAAGCAGCGCAGATTGCCGATGCCTATGAGGCCAACCGTAGATCGGAAGCGCGGAAGCCAGTCACCACCAGCTGGAGAGGGGGTAAGCCTGCAACCAACGCCAGTACCCCTGCCATCCAGCACACCAGAGGTCCTGTCCCCGTAGCCAACAGCACCAGACCTACCACCGAACCTTGCAAGTGTTACCACTGCAATCAGACTGGTCATATCAGTACCTACTGCCCAGCCAAGCAGAAGAACACCCCAGCCAAGGCCCCAGGGCCTAATGCAGCAGTTCTTTTGGTGGGTGGTGACGGTGTGGTTGGGAGGGTGTGTGACAACGTACAGCCCGTCACTGTGGGGGGCCATGTTGCTACAGGCCTCAAGGACACCGGGGCTGAACGAACCCTCATCCGACCCGAACTGGCGGCCCCTGAAGAAATCATTCCGGGGAAAACCCTAACTGTCACTGGGATTGGGGGCATCAGCTGTCCCTTACCGATGGCCCGGGTTTTTATTGATTGGGGTGCCGGGAGCGGGGTGATGATTGTTGGGGACTGATTTGGGGAGGTTGGTTGCCCACTACGTCACTGATACCCCTCTCCAATCTTCTAATAAGGGTAACGTTAACCCTGATGATGATGATGATGGGAGATCGCATGTGTTACCTGACCATGCTTTATCTTGTAATGATGCATCTAATAACCATTTTTTCCCTAGGATTGATGGTGAAAATGTTGTACCTGTGCCAGCTGAACCTGATAATGATTTTTCTGTGAAGGTTAATGTGTCCATAGGTACAGGTGTGCCCAGCCACGTCGCTCTGCAGAGTGAGACGGCTGAGGAACCCCTAACAGGGGCAAGTGTCGGTGCTACAGGAAATGGGGAGATGCATGGGAACCGTGAGGAAGGTGATGTCATGAAAGTGACCAGTGCCACCGAGGAAGGTAACTGGCCCATAAATAGCACTGCCCCTGAAGTGTTGGGGGTGGATGGGGAGGTAGAGCCCATAGCAGCGCCGGCTGATGGGCCTGTAGAAACCCCCGGGGAGACAGCCTACGTAGCTGCTGTCACCCGCAGTCAGAGTGCCCGGAACGCAGATAGCTGTCAGCCTTCCGGACCCTCCTCAGTCATTACTGTGACTGAACCAGAGGTGGACCCAGAGCAGGTCCAAGAGGGTTCCCGTGGGGAAGGGACCCTGACGTCGCTTCTGGCTTCCCCTAGCCAGGAGTTTCAGGCCACTCTGCACACAGATGCGAGCCTAGAGAGTTTGAGACAACTCGCCGGGACGCGCTTCTCCGAGACTGATAAGGAGAAGGTGTTCTGGGAACAAGGAAGGTTATAGCGGGAGACAGTACCCGGAGAATCACAAAAGGAGTGGTTGAGGGAAAGACAGCTAGTCGTCCCGCAGCAATTCCGGGGTGAGTTGTTGCGGATTGCCCATGAGATCCCGCTAGCTGGACACTTGGGGATCAGCAAAACTAAGGCCCGGCTGTCTCAACACTTCTATTGGCCTAAGATGGGGACAGATGTGTCAAACTACTGCGCTCCTGTATCACTTGTCAAAGAGTGGGGAAGGCGGGGCCTGCTATTAAGGCTCCCCTGATCCCTTTGCCAGTGGTAGAGGAGCCTTTCCAGAGGATCGCGGTGGACATTGTGGGCCCGCTGGCCGTCCCCAGCAGCTCTGGAAAGCAATACATCCTTACTGTGGTAGACTATGCTACCCGGTACCCAGAGGCAGTAGCTCTGTCGTCAACTAGGGCAGATAAGGTGGCGGATGCCCTGTTGGCTATCTTTTCACGTGTAGGATTTCCCAGGGAAATGCTTACTGATCAAGGGACCCAATTTATGTCTCGCCTAATGGAGGCTCTCTGTAAGAGAATGCAGGTGAAGCACCTGGTATCGAGTGCGTATCACCCACAGATCAATGGCCTGTGTGAACGCTTCAATGGTACCCTCAAACAGATGCTACACATGCTGGTTGAGACTCAAGGGCGCGACTGGGAGCGGTACCTCCCACACCTGTTGTTCGCTTACCGAGAGGTTCCGCAGGCCTCGACGGGGTTCTCCCCCTTCGAGCTCCTGTATGGCAGGCGAGTCCGGGGACCCCTTGGGTTGGTAAGAGAATCCTGGGAAGAGGAGCTGAACCCTTCTGAAGTGTCCATAGTGGAGTATGTCATGCGCTTCCGTGACAAGATGCAGACCTTGACGCAGTTGGTGCATGACAACATGACGCAGGCTCAGGCTGATCAGAAGCACTGGTACGACCAGAACGCCCGGGAGCGGACCTACCACGTGGGTCAAAAGGTGTGGGTGCTGGTCCCCGTACCAACGGATAAGCTTCAGGCCACCTGGGAGGGCCCGTAAGTCGTCCACCAACAGCTCAACCCGGTCACTTACGTGGTCACGCTTGACCACGCTCGGGGTAGGCGAAAGGCCTTTCACGTCAACATGATGAAGGTTCACGAACGTGAACCTTTCGTCCTACCGGTCTGCAGCTTGCCCGAAGACGGTGAGGAAGACACCCTCCTGGACTTGCTGGCCCAAGCCAAGGCCAATGGGTCCATCGAGGATGTTGCAAACCACACTGGAACCTTTCCGGGTCGTGTTCTCCAACCGACCTGGGAGGACTGAGTTAGCAGTCCACGAGGTGGACACCGGGAATCACGCCTCACTACGGCGAACACCCTATCGAATCTCTGACCAGGTGCAGCAGATTATGCGCCAAGAGATTGATGAGATGTTACAGCTGGGGGTGATTCGACGGTCAAAGAGTGCGTGGGCCTCACTTGTAGTTCTCGTGCCAAAGAAGGACCGGACCACCCGGTTCTGCGTGGACTACAGGGGGCTCAACACCATCACAGCCTCTGACGCGCACCCCATGCCGCGCATCGAGGAGCTGCTTGAGAAGTTAGCTGGCGCAATATACCTGACAATAATGGATTTGAGTAGAGGATACTGGCAGATTCCCCTGAGCCCCGAGGTGCAGGAGAAGTCCGCCTTTATCACACCCTTCGGAGTGTACGAGTCCACGGTCATGCCCTTCGGCATGAAGAATGCCCCTGCCACTTTCCAGCGGATGGTCAACCTCCTGCTTCAGGGACTGGAGACGTACGCCGTGGCGTACTTGGATGACATTGCCATCTTCAGTCCCTCCTGGAAGGAACACCTGCAGCATATCGAGGAGGTGCTCAGGCGAATTCACCAAGCAGGACTGACTATCAAGCCGGGAAAGTGCCAGATGGGCATGAGGGAGGTTCACTACCTGGGGCACCGGGTAGGCGGGAACACCCTGAAGCCAGAGCCTGACAAAGTGGGAGTGATCGTGAACTGGCCCACTCCCGTGACCAAGAAACAGGTGATGTCCTTCTTGGGCACTGCAGGGTACTATAGGCGCTTCGTACAGCACTATAGTAGCCTGGCAAAACCTTTGACGGACCTCACCAGGAAGAAGCTACCCCACATCGTCAACTGGACAGATGGCTGTGAGGGGGCCTTCCAGGCGTTGAAAACCGCACTGTGCAACGCCCCTGTGTTGAAAGCAGTCGACAGCAGTCGACCGTTCTTGGTGCAGACCGACGCCAGCGAGTTTGGCCTTGGTGCTGTACTCAGCCAGGTTGACTCGGAGAACCAAGAGCACCCCGTGTTATACCTGAGCCGGAAACTTTTGCCGAGGGAAGTGGCCTACTCCACAATCGAGAAGGAGTGCCTGGCCATAGTCTGGGCCCTGCAGCGCTTGCAGCCCTACTTGTATGGTCACACTTTCACTGTGGTGACCGACCACAACCCTCTGCGCTGGCAAAACGCCATGTGTGGAACCAACGGCAGGTTGCTACGCTGGAGCCTTGCCCTTCAGCAGTTTGACTTCACCATTGAACACAAAACGGGCAGGGAGCATGGGAATGCAGATGGACTCTCCCGCCAGGGTGAACCTACTGAGGTGCCCATGGAGGCATACCGTCGGGTTCTACCTCCCTAGCGCACACCAAAAGGGGGAGGTGTCACGATATGGTATGAAATATCATAAGTAGTTCTCTTGCTAGCCTGCGTGGGCTAAGCCCCCCTTCTTGGAGTAACAGTTTGTAGCTGCCAATTCCTGGCTTTCCTTCTCAGAGAGTGTGGGGAGTTTTATGGCCGAACGGAATTTACGACCGGCATTTCCTGTGTAAGCTCTTGTTCAGCTATCAGTGAAGTAGAAACTTCAAGGATCCATGAAAGATTCTTTGTTTAGTTTTGTTAGATATTAGGCAAACGATTTAAGCTAGAAATACGAAAATATATATTCTTATCCTCACTCGGTGTATCTACCCATCCCTTGAAACTCGGGCTTCTAACTCCGTCTGGTAAAGAAGTAGGGTTTTCTCTGTAAATATGTATCCCAGATAGGACATATTTGATCTCATTAGAATGCTCACGTTAATCCGAGATGAATGATAGGTTTGGTCTGACTCTGTCATGTGTTGTAGCGAAGTTATAGCAAGTAGATAAATTTAAGATTGAAGTACTCAGAATGTAGAGAGAGGAGGGTCTGGATAAGCCAGCCCTTCTGTGAAGTCAAAGCCTTAAGGTATTAAGTTGTGGCAGGCTCCCCAGCTCAGTCTCTCTGCTTGATTTCTTCTTCTGGACTTCTTGTCTTCTCCTGAAGCCAGCAACCCGTCCTAATGAGCTGGGACATATGGAAAACTCCACTAGCCTGCTTGCCTGTCATGCTTTGAACATGTAAGTGCTGCTTTTTTCTCAGTTATTCCCTTTATGTTATAATTACCCTTGTACATATTTGCAATTGTCTCATTTGTCACATCTTTATAAACTATTTTTGATAAAGCACTGCCTAATTATTTTTATGGGATATAGTATTTCATATATTAGTTCGTTCATCCATGCTCTAAACGTACCCTGTCTCTTGAAGAGAATTACGCTACTGTGTTGGGTTAGCTTCGGACCCGTTTAATCGAAGCTGGTGGCAGCGAGAAGTGTGCAGACTTTTGGGTTATGTTGTAGCGGCTGCGGCATTAATAATTATTGTTCCTGCCTGAGTGGGAGTAGTTATCGCGTCGCTGCAGCGTGCCCAATAGCCAGTACATAGCAGGCAGCCTTTCTGGCGACTAATTACCCAGGGTGCAGTACCTAATCTGACCTGAGAGTAAGGGGGGCGCCAGAGAGCTGCAAGTGTTAAGTGGAACTGTAAGCGGGATATACATAAATCCCTGCAGTTCGTGGTATATAGAAAAGCAGTGGGATACCTAGAATAAGCCCCTGCTGTAAGCTAAGAGGTCAATAGCCTTGTGTGTGTTGTTTCATCACATTGTAGCAGTGGAGGGATAACTAAGATAAGCCCCCCTGCACATGTGATAGCCGTCTGTTGGCCTCAAGTCACCTCAATCTGTGACGTAGGGGTGACGGTCACGGTGGGAATCCTGACCAATTGGTGACAGCGGTCAGGGGAATCGTGACAGGTCTCTTAATTTTTCCCAGAGCTGTATGAATGCACGGTGGTTCTGGTGATGATTTGTTCATGTAAGTACTCTTTAAAAAATGTTTGTGGCCCTTGGGATTGGTTCAGCATGGCTATGTGGCCCTTAGACCAAAAAATGTTGTGCACTCCTGCTTTAACAGATGAGTACAAACAATTTTGTCCATGTGTGTATTTTCAAAACTTCATTATTTTTTCCGGTTATTAAGTATTTGTGAAAGCATGAATGTAGTTCACCCTTCAGCTTTAGTGCTTGAGGCTGGTGCGCTTACATTAGGTTTAATACGGTGTTTCCTCCTCATGTTACCATTTAGTGGGAAGGGCTAGATGATCAATGCATGCAATAAAAGCCTTTCAAGGAAGCACTGGGAGCCCTGACATGGACGATACACAGGTGAGGTCTTTACATTTTCATTCAATGAGATACATACTTTAGTAATGATTACAACATATTTACATTTCTAGGTTGCAGAATGAGAACTGTAATCAGATGTTCTTCAATTTTAGTGAATACAAATGCTATTAATACAAGGCACTAAACCTGGAGCGCACCCTTCTTTTAGCTTGCTCTTACACAGCAACAGTATCATGAACAGATTAATGTTTGCCCTTTTTGCTAAAGTGTGTGTGAACTTAGAGAGATGATTCATGGAAGAACACAAATGTGTTGGGTGTGCCGGGTACACAAATGTGTAGGTGTGTCTGTAAAACCTAAGCTTCACTCCTAGATATTTATATATCAATAGATAGTAGCATTTGCTCATTTAAAAGAACAAAAAATGCTGAAATAAATAAAACTGATATTTCAGCAATTCTTCAAATTAATCTCTTTTTTTTTGTCTCCTACTATTAGAAAAAAATGTATTACTATTATTTACTACTAACAGAATGTATTAGTATGTATTATTACTATTATTATTACCATTATTTACTAATCCTGAGGATTAGACAGTGTAAACTTAGACAGTCTAAGGCTGGATTCAGAAGAACATATTTCATGGTCCTTATACGGACCACAGTGCCGGGACTGACTGAGGGTCTCCTGACCAGAATTTACAGTCTCATAGACACATGAGGCTGAAAGGTTGGTTGTGGTCTGTCTGGTCAATGCGGTCCGTACAGGCCGAATCCATCCTAATCTAGGTTCACAATCAATTTCTGCCAGACATTTGTGGTAACATAGGGGCTCAGTCTGAAGACTTGAAAAACAGTATTTAGAAGGAACCGCTGATGAAGCCATTCATTATAAAGATGGAGACTGAGATCACTTTGTTTTCTGCCTGCCTCCATTTTGGCAGTATCAGTCTTTGTAGCAGGCACAAACTGTGGTATACTGCACTCAACTGCCTAAAAAGACAGACACTTCTGTTAAAAAGGCCAGAGTACAAAATGACCTCATCCGCCTCGTTGATCTATGGCAGAAATGTCAACACAGCTTTAAAATGCAGCAACTTTATTCTAAATGACTTATGATGGAGAAGTCTGGTACACTTTTTTAAACTGTAATGCATGCTGCCAACCAATCAAAGCCCAGCAGCTAATATAAGATTGCAAGGCATTGGCGTCCCATGGCAGCGATGTTATGTATCATCACAACAGGCATGCGGACATCAGCTGCCAGCCTATGATTGGCAGGAAGAGTCCCTGTGCTGCAGTATACATCTGTGTCCTCGGGCCCCCCTCCCACATGGGCTCTGTAGAGGAGGGTAGAGAACAGTGTATACCAGAAAGGGGCCCAGGATGGGAGACATACAGTATATACCAGGTAGGGGCCCAGGATAAGGGACATATATACCAGGATGTGCCAATAATGGGAGACATATATACTAGGATAGGGGATGTATACCAGGATGGGCCAACAATGGAAGACATATATACCAGATTGGCCCAGAATGGGAGACATAAATACCAGGAAGGGGCCATGCACAGTATATACCAGGATGGGAGATATATATACCAGGATGGGGGACATTTATAACATAATGAGGAACATATACTGTATACCAGCAGGGGGGACATACATTATATATCAAAAAGGGGGACATGCATACCAGGATAAGACACATATACCAGGATAAGACACATATACCAGAATGGGAGACATTTATACCAGGATGGGGAACATATATGTCAGAAAGGGGCACAAGATGGGGGACATATATACAAGAATGGAGAACATACAGGTGCTTCTCAAAAAATTTGAATATGATCAAAAAGTTAATTTATTTCAGTTCTCCAATAGAAAAAGTGAAAGTAATATATTATATAGAGTCATTACAAACACAGTGGTTTATTTCTGTTAATGTTGATGACTATGGCATACAGCCAATGAACCCCCAAAAGACATTATCTTAGTCAATTAGAATAATTAACAAAAAACACCACCACATTGACACACTCCACGCGGAAGGTAAGCCACAAAAGGTCATTGCTAAAGAAGCTGATACAAAGTTCTGTATCCAAGCATACAGTTAGGTCCATATATATTTGGACAGAGACAACATTTTTCTAATTTTGGTTATAGACATTACCACAATGAATTTTAAACAAAATAATTCAGATGTAGTTGAAGTTCAGACTTTCAGCTTTCATTTAAGGGTATCCACATTAAAATTGGATGAAGGGTTTAGGAGTTTCAGCTCCTTAACATGTCTTACTCTGTTTTTAAAGGGACCAAAAGTAATTGGACAGATTCAATAATTTTAAATAAAATGTTCATTTTTAGTACTTGTTTGAAAACCGTTTGTTGGCAATGACTGCCTGAAGTCTTGAACTCATGGACATCACCAGACACTGTGTTTCCTCCTTTTTGATGCTCTGCCAGGCCTTCATTGCGGTGGTTTTCAGTTGTTGTTTGTTTTGGGCCTTTCTGTCTGAAGTTTAGTCTTTAACAAGTGTAATGCATGCTCAATTGGGTTGAGATCAGGTGACTTACTTGGCCATTCAAGAATATTCCACTTCTTTGCTTTAATAAACTCCTGGGTTGCTTTGGCTTTATGTTTTGGGTAATTGTCCATCTGTAGTATGAAACAACGACCAATCAGTTTTGCTGCATTTGGCTGGATCTGAACACACAGTATGTCTCTGAATACCTCAGAATTCATTCGGCAGCTTCTGTCCTGTGTCACATCATCAATAATCACTAGTGACCCAGTGCCACTGGCATCCATGCATGCCCTAGCCATCACACTGCTTCTGCCATGTTTTACAGATGATGTGGTATGCTTTGGATCATGAGCTATACCACGCCTTCGCCATACTTTTCTCTTTTCCATCATTCTGGTAGAGGTTGATCTTGGTTTCATCTGTCCAAAGAATGTTCTTCCAGAACTGTACTGGCTTTTTTAGATGTTTTATAGCAAAGTCCAGTCTAGCCTTTTTATTCTTGATGCTTATGAGTGGCTTGCACTGTGCAGTGAACCCTCTGTATTTACTTTCATGCAGTTTACTCTTTATGATAGATTTGGATATTGATACGCCTACCTCCTGGAGAGTGTGGTTCACTTGGTTGGCTGTTGTGAAGGGGTTTCTCTTCACCATGGAGATTATTCATCCACCACTGTTGTTTTCCGTGGGCGCCCAGGTCTTTTTGCATTGATGAGTTCACCAGTGCTTTCTTTCTTTCTCAGGATGTAGCAAACTGTAGATTTTGCCACTCCTAATATTGTAGCAATTTCTCGGATGGGTTTTTTCTGTTTTCGCAGCTTAAGGATGGCTTGTTTCACCTGCATGGACAGCTCCTTTGACTACATGTTTACTTCACAGCAAAACCTTCCAAATGCAAGCACCACACCTCAAATCAACTCCAGGACTTTTATCTGCTCAACTGAGAATGACATAACGAAGGGATTGCCCACACCTGTCCATGAAATAGCCTTGGAGTCAATTGTCCAATTACTTTTGGTCCCTTTAAAAACAGGGTGGCACATGTTAAGGAGCTGAAACTCCTAAACCCTTCATCCAATTTTAATGTGGCTACCTTCAAATGAAAGCTGAAAGTCTAAACTTCAACTGCATCTGAATTGTTTTGTTTAAAATTCATTGTGGTAATGTCTTTAACCAAAATTAGAAAAATGTTGTCTCTGTCCAAATATATATGGACCTAACTGTATTAATGGAAAGTTGAGTGGAAGGAAAAAATGTGGTGCAGGATATCCACAGCCTTGAAAGGATTGTTAAGAAAAGGCCATTCAAATATTTGGGGGAGATGCACAAGGAGTGGACTGCCGCTGCAGTCATTGCTTCAAGAGCCACCACACACAGAGGTGTCCAGGACATGGGCTACAAGTGTCGCATTCCCTATGTCAAGCCACTCATGACCTATAGACAACGCCAGAAGCGTCTTACCTGGGCCAAGGAGAAAAAGAACTGGACTGTTGCACAGTGGTCCGAGGTGTTTTCAGATTAAAGTAAATTTTGCATTTCATTTGGAAATCAAGGTCCCAGAGTCTGGAGGAAGAGTGGAGATGCATACAATCCAAGCTGTGTAAGGTCTAGTGTGAAGTTTCCACGATCAGTGATGGTTTCGGGAGCCATGTCATCAGCTGGTGTAGGTCCACTGTGTTTTATCAAGACCAAAGTCAGCGCAGTCGTCTACCATGAAATTTTCTCTGCCGAGAAGCTTTTTAGAGATGGAAATTTCATTCTCCAGCAGGACTTGGCACCTGTCTACACTGCCAAAAGTACCAATACCTGGTTTAAAAACAACAGTATCACTGTGCTTGATTGCCCAGCAAACTTGCTTGATATTAACCCATAGAGAATCTATGGGGTATTGTCAAAGGAAGATGAGCGACACCAGACCCAACAATGCATACAAGCTGAAGGCTGCTATCAAAGCAACCTGGGCTTCAATAACACCTCATCAGTGCCACAGGCTGATCGCCTCCATGCCACGCTGCATTGATGCAAAAGGAGCCCTGACCAAGTATTGAGTGCATTTAATGAACATACATTTCAGTAGGCCAACATTCAAGATTCAAGATTCAAGATTCAAAGAAGCTTTATTGGCAGGACCAAATACACATCAGTTTTGCCAAAGCAAGTGTATAGAGGCAATAGGGATAGGGACTGAGGGGATGTTGGGTAGGAGCTGTGGGGGGAGGTGGATGGGGCAGATCCAGGTTGGGGGCTATAGTCCATGGCATAGGGGAGGTGGATGGGGCAGATCCAGGTTGGGGGCTATAGTCCATGGCATAGGGGAGGTGGATGGGGCAGGTTCAGGTTGGGGGCTATAGTCCATGGCATAGGGGAGGTGGATGGGGCAGGTCCATTGTGGGGGCTATAGTCCATGGCATAGGGGAGGTGGATGGGGCAGATCCAGGTTGGGGGCTATAGTCCATGGCATCATAGTTCTCTTTCTCGCAGTCTATGGCATTCGCTCACATACCGCGCTGCTATCTCCACCGCTCTCTCTTCTTCTCCCAGCAAGATATATGTTTTCTCTTCCTCCTTCATGGTGATGAAGTCTGGGAAGAGATGTGAGAGTCTCCTGAAGTGAGTGTCCCTCACTGCTGAGTATTTGGAGCAGTGTAGCAGGAAGTGGGTTTCGTCCTCTATGGCCTCCTGATCACAGTGTTGGCACAGTCTTTCCTCCCTGGGCTTGTAGCTCTGCCTGTGTCGGCCACATTCGATGGCCAGACTGTGGGCGCTGAGTCTATATCGGCTCAGGATCTGGCGGTCTCTGGGGTCCGGGAGTTTCTCCAGATATGGGGCCAGTCTGTAGTCTCTCTGTAGGCTCCGGTACATGGTCAGTTTCTGTGAGCTGATGATATCATTCTTCCAGTCACTGACATACCTCTCCTGGCCTTCATCTGCCATCTTCCTAATTCCGGCTTTTGTCAGGTTGTTGTGATTGGTGTTCTGCTCCGGTTGGGTTTGGCTGGGCTGTTCCGGGGGTTCTGGTTTTTCTGTTTCACCTTCATGTATCAGGGCTTTATGGTGATGGGAGCTTGGATTGCTCCTATGCAGGTGAGCCCGGAATGACAGCGCCCTCTTTAGAACTGTCAGGTGTAGAGGGAATCTGCCCAGCTCGGCCCGACAAGCACTGTTGGAGGTGCTCCGATGGACCTGGAGAAGGTGCTTGCAGAATTCCAGGTGGAATATTTCTGTTGGACTGGAGTCCCACTTTGACCAGTCTGGGTAGGTGTGAGGACCCCAGACTTCGCTGCCATACAGGAGGA
Organism: Ranitomeya imitator; assembly: GCF_032444005.1. Taxonomy (NCBI): domain Eukaryota; kingdom Metazoa; phylum Chordata; class Amphibia; order Anura; family Dendrobatidae; genus Ranitomeya; species Ranitomeya imitator. The sequence continues at coordinate 201,416,015 of NC_091286.1, forward strand.
TTGGGGCGATGATGGAGTCGAAGATTTTTAGCCAGACCCTCACTGGTGGCTTCAGATGGTAGAGTGTCCTTCGGATGGCATAGAAGGTTTTGCAGGCCTTGTCTTTCAGGGTCTCTATGGCTTGTTTGAAGTTCCCTGACCGGTGAATCTCTAGGCCCAGGTAGGTATATTTGTCCGTTCCTGTGAGGTCGCAGTTGTTGAGGATAAATGATGGGTGTTGGTCTGATCTTCTCTTTCTCCTCTGGAACACCATGGTGTTGGTTTTCTTCAGGTTGACCGGTAGGGCCCAGGTGGAGCTGAATTTCTCTAGGATTTTCAGGTTGTCCTGGAGGCCTTTCTCGGTTGGTGACAGCAGCAGCAGGTCATCTGCATACAGCAGGAATTTCACCTGAGCGTCGTGGAGGGTGAGTCCTGGTGCTGAGGAGGATTCCAGGGCGGTAGCCAGCTCGTTGATGTAGATGTTGAAGAGCGTTGGGCTTAGGCTGCAGCCTTGTCTTACTCCGCGGCTCTGCTGGAAAAAAGCCGTTCTTTTGCCGCTCACACTCACGCTGCAGCGGTTCTCGGTGTAGGAGCTTTTGATGACATCGTAGGTCTTTCCTCCTATTCCACTCTCCAGCAGTTTCAGGAATAAGCCCGGGTGCCACACTGAATCAAAGGCCTTTTTAAAGTCCACAAAGCAGGCGTATATCTTCCCATTCTTTGTATTGTAGACGTGTCTCTGAATGAGGCTGTGCAGAGTATAGATGTGGTCAGTGGTGCGGTGGTTCGGCATGAACCCTGCTTGGCTCTTGTTGAGGACGTTGTGCTCGGTGAGGAAGGTGAGGATCCTCTTGTTCAGGATACTGTTGAACAGTTTTCCCAGGTTGCTGCTGACGCATATGCCTCTGTAGTTGGCTGGGTCATACCTGTCCCCACTCTTGTGGATGGGTGTGATGAGGCCTTGGTTCCAGGTACGAGGGAAGTAGCCGGCACTCAGTACAATATTGAAGAGTTTAACCATTGCAGCCTGTATTTCTGGTGGGCTGTACTTCAGCATTTCTGGTAGGATTCCATCTAGGCCACCGGCTTTTCTACTTCTTATGGAGGAGAGTCTCTCGGTTACTTCCTGTAGTGTTATAGGTGTATCCACCGGGTTTTGGAAGTTTTTGATTTTTTCCTCCATTGCTTTTAGTTTCGCCATTATGTTTTCCTGTTCTTGGCTTAGTCCTTCCTTTGGAATGTCTTTATAGAGGTCTCTGAAGTATTGGAGCCAGAGGTTGCCATTTTGGATATGGTTGTTGTTTTTCTTGTCTTTGGTGTCCATGTGGTTCCATAGTTCCCAGAAGGAGTGGTCTTGGAGGGCGTCTTGGAGTTGATTGAGCTTCGTAGAGATGTAACTCTGCTTCTTCCTCCTGAGGATGGTTTTGTACTGCTTTTGTATGGAGTCATAGGCTTCCCTCAGACCCAGGTGGTTGGGGTCTCTGTGTTTCTTGTTGGAGGCTGTTCTCAGGGTCTTCCGTACAGCTTTACATTCTCTGTCAAACCAGCCATTGACCTGTGTTTCTTTTGGTCTCTTGTAGTCGACTTTTTTAAGGTCGGACAGTCTGGCCATTGCGTAGAATATATTGTTGAGGTCCTTTGCTGCTTGGTTCACTCCCTCTGGGTTTGGCATGTACTCAAGGTTGTAGAAGTGGTGGAGCATCCGCTGTATTTCAGGTCTTCTGGAAGCTTCTTTATATCTTAGTGCCGATATTTTGGACCATTTATAGGATGGAGGCCGGGTGAAGAGGCCGCTCTGCTGTGGCTTCTGAGTGGATGGTTTCTCTGTAGATTTCATGTACAGAAGAAGTTGGCTGTGGTCTGACAGGTGCGTTTGTGGGGTGACTATGAAGGCGCTGACATCTGCCAGGTTCATGTCTGTAATGGCGTAATCAACTACACTCCTCCCTACATGGGAGTTTAGTGTATACCTTCCTAAGGAGTCACCCTTGCATCGTCCATTAAGGATATGAAGTCCTAAACTTTTACATACGTTCAGGAGCTTTCTGCCACTTTTGTTGACTGTACTGTCATAGCTGTTTCTCTCAGTGTGTACAGGGTCTTGGCCGTCATTCTCTGCTCCAAGTATGTAGATGTTTCCATCCGTGGTCAGGAAGTCTCTCTCTCTCCCTGTTCTTGCATTGAGGTCTCCAAAGATGAGAACTTTGCCCAGGGCCTGATAATGGGCGGCTTCTCTTTGTAAGATTTCGAAGCAGTCTGGATTGAAGTAGGGGGACTCTGGCGGTGGTATATAGGTGGCACAGAGGTGGACATCAGACTGACAGGTGAGGATGGAGCTGCTGATTCTGATCCATATGTGGCTGCCTCCTTTCTTCACCGGTTTGATGTACTGGTGGAGCTCCTCTTTATACCAGATCGCTACTCCTCCTGAGCCCCGGCCCTGTTTGATGTTTTTATTTTTCTGGGCATGGACCAAGAATTCCTTGTATCCAATAGGCACCAGGGATTCGTTTTCGGCTCTGGTCCATGTTTCCAGGAGGATCTGAATGTCTATATTTTTCATACTTTGTATAAAATCAGGGTCCTTTGTTTTAGATCCAAAGGTTGAGGCGTTGAGACCCTGGATATTCCAGCTGCTGATTGTAAGTGAAGACATTCTTCTGTGTGGTTTGTGTGTATATACCTTGTAATGAGTATGGCTGTGTGGGACAAACTGGATTTCTGACCGTTTTATAGTCATTTCGGATTTTAAAATAATTTTTCAAGGTGGTGTTATAAAATATTCTAATTTACTGAGATAATGACTTTTGGGTTTTCAGTGGCTGTAAGCCATAATCATCAACATTAACAGAAACATTAAACCACACTCACACTGAGTCTGATCCTCAAAACTCTGCACAGAATCCTTGCAGGGACTGTTCAAGTTTTTAGTGACATGAGTGATGATCTGTGATTCCATCGCTTGCCAAATGGAATCGCGCAGATCCCACCACTGCCACCAGTTTGTCTTGAAAAACATTGAAGAGATAATGCAGATCTCACTGCTGCCATCAATTTGTCAGGGAGAACACCGGAGAGATCACACAGATACCACCACTGCCACCAGTTTGTCAAATGACGCAACTCTGCTGGCTCTAATTGCCAGGACAATTTCACAATTGACTGGCAAGTGATGGACGAAGCTGCAACTCTTTCCCCTACTAGGTCAATTACTGGGGAACGCACAGTGAGTGTATGGTACCGTGTATACCCCTCCGATTCCAACGCATATACATATATATATATATACTCCCATTTGGTCATTGCCAACTCCACCATAACAAAAGGAACTACTAGCTGCCACTACCAATTGTATATACAGCCTGTTTGGACACCCGTTATAGGTAGCTTATGGCTTCAGGGGTCTGCTTTACAGAGCAAGAGGAACGAAGCTATTCAATTTTATATATTTAATCCGGAAACGTAGGTATCCTTTATAAAATAAAATACAAAAATGTTACAAAATGGGAACAAAACAATATTGTATATACAAATATATAAAATAAAAGGGGTAACAAAAGAAAATTACTAAACCTGTGCCAGGCAAGCTGTTCCTTCTTGGACAGACAAATGACAGAAACCCAAACTCTGATTTTTATTAAATCAGGTTACACGCACATACCTCCCTTTGGTGAGCTTATATGAGGGCTAGTCGTGGGATAGGCTAGGTCTTTTAGAAGTTTGAAATCCCCAACTTTCAGAATACTTTTGCCCCTGGAGGTCACAGGTGAGAGATACTGTTGTCATGTCATTCTATCACGATTTTACCTTTCTATAAAGATCAAACATGGCATGGATAACATCATCCATCTTCCCAATATTAAGTTGGAGGTCTTCGGCTGGCCCTACGATGATGTGAGTGAATGCAAAATGTTTGTCCCTTTGTTACATGCCAAAAATATATCTCCGATAAATATTGGATAGCTGCAAACTCCAAAATTCATCAATGACAAATGGCTCCAGAGCTTCTGAGACAATTCCTTTGAACAGAGGAAGTCCATGTACTTCTCCGCCCCAGAATACATACCAATCCTATTCTTGGCTAGTTCTCATCAAATCCCCTGTGGTAATTACCTGTCAACAACAGGCGGCATTACTTCAGTGGAGGTTGAAGTGTTAGCTCTTTCTCATTTCCCCAGGTATAATTAATCCCATATGTTCAATGTGACCATGATATGACCCCTCTCTGGAGAAGTATTTTATAATTTTTATATAGGGTTCAGTAAAAATTGCCTAACAAGTTCTTGGGTACATGCACCGTACATATACTGGTCTGCGGGAACTGTGTTCCAGCAAACAGCAATATGTGTATGGCGTTGCGATCGCACTGCCTCACACTGAGCGCCGCGGAAAACAAGTGTGAGTGTCAGCTCTGTGCGAAAGCGGACACCCTGCAGCAACGCCCACGATCGGTGCTAGCACTTATCGCAGGCGTTTATCCCCTCTGATGCCGCTGTCAATAGTAACAGCAACATCAAGGAGACCGCACACAAGGAGGGGGCTCCCTGAGTGCTCCCATCACAACAAAGCGATGTGATACTGTACAATCCTGGGACAATTAAAAAATATTAAAAAGTTTAAAATATTTTTCAAAAATCCCCAAATAAAGAACGAAAAAAAAGAAACAAATATTTTTCCAATAAATACATTTATGTAAAAAAACAAACAGAAAAAGTACATATATTTGGTATCGTGTCATCTGTAATGACCCGACCTATAAACCTGTCCTACTAGTTAACCCTTTCAGTGAACACGGTAAAAAAAAATGCGAGGCAAAAAACAATGCTTGATCATCATACCACTAAACAAATTGTGCAGTAAAATGCCATCAAAAAGACGATTGTAAATAAAAATGGTACACTGAAAACGTCATCTTATCCCGCAACAACCATGTCACCATACAGATCCATCAGTGGAAAAATAAAAAATGTATAGCTCTCAGAATAAAGCAATCCAAAAATATATATTTTCTTATTACATACAGTCATGGCCAAAAGTATTGACACCCCTGCAACTCTGTCAGATAATACTCAGTTTCTTCCTGAAAATTTTTGCAATCACAAATTCTTTGGTATTATTATCTTCATTTAATTTGTCTTAAATGAAAAAAACACAAAAAGAATTGTCCTAAAGCGAAATTGGATATAATTTCACACCAAACATAAAAAAGGGGGTGGACAAAAGTATTGGCACCATTCGAAAAATCATGTGATGCTTCTCTAATTTGTGTAATTAACAGCACCTGTAACTTACCTGTGGCACTTAACAGGTGTTGGCAATAACTAAATCACACTTGCAGCCAGTTGACATGGATTAAAGTTGACTCAACCTCTGTCCTGTGTCCTTGTGTGTACCACATTGAGCATGGAGAAAAGAAAGAAGACCAAAGAACTGTCTGAGGACTTGAGAAACCAAATTGTGAGGAAGCATGAGCAATCTCAAGGCTACAAGTCCATCTCCAAAGACCTGAATGTTCCTGTGTCTACCGTGCGCAGTGTCATCAAGAAGTTTAAAGCCCATGGCACTGTGGCTAACCTCCCTAGATGTGGACGGAAAAGAAAAATTGACAAGAGATTTCAACGCAAGATTGTGCGGATGTTGGATAAAGAACCTCGACTAACATCCAAACAAGTTCAAGCTGCCCTGCAGTCCGAGGGTACAACAGTGTCAACCCGTACGATCCGTCGGCGTCTGAATGAAAAGGGACTGTATGGTAGGAGACCCAGGAAGACCCCACTTCTTACCCCGAGACATACCGTATATACTCGAGTATAAGCCGACCTGAGTATAAGCTGACCCCCCTAATTTTGCCACAAAAAACTGGGAAAACTTAATGACTCGAGTATAAGCCTAGGGTGGGAAATGCAGCAGCTACCGGTAAATGTCAAAAGTAAAAATAGATACCAATAAAAGTAAAATTAATTGAGACATCAGTAGGTTAAGTGTTTTTGAATATCCATATTGAATCAGGAGCCCCATATAATGCTCCATAAAGTTTATGATGGGCCCCATAAGATGCTCCATATTAAAATATGGTCCATATAATCCTGCATAAAGGTTAATAATGGCCCCATAAGATGCTCCATAGACACATTTGCCCAATATAATGCTGCACAAATGCTGATTATGGCCCCATAAGATGCTCCATAAGGATATTTGCCCCATATAGTGCTGCACAAACCTTGATTATGGCCCTATAAGATGCTCCATACAGACACTTGCCCCATATACCGTAATGCTCCACAAACGTTAATTATGGCCCCATACAGACACTTGCCCCATATAGTGCTGCACAAACGTTATGGCCTCATATAGTGCTGCACAAACGTTATGGCCCCAAAGATGCTCCATGCAAACACTTGCCCCATATAGTGCTGCACAAACTTTATGGCCCCATAGAGTGCTGCACAAATGTTATGGCCCCATATAGTGCTGCACAAATGTTATGGCCCCATAGAGTGCTGCACAAATGTTATGGCCCCATATAGTGCTGCACAAACGTTATGGCCCCATAGATGCTCCATACAGACACTTGCCCCATTTGTGTTTGCTGCGTTAAAAAAAAATAAATCACATATTCACCTCTCCGTCACTCAGGCCCCCCGCACTTTCAATATTCATCTGCTCCTCATTCCGGCGCCGCTCCATCTTCAGCACTGACATTCAGGCAGAGGGTGCACACTAACCACTTCACCGCGCCCTCTGACCTGAACGTCACTGCAGAAGATGGAGCGGCACCGGAACGGGGAGCAAGTGAATACGCACAGCGCTCCCCTCCCCACTATACTCACCTGCTCCTGGCGCGGTGCAGTCCCTGCTTCCCCGATGCTGCAGCTTCATCCTGTACTGAGCGGTCACCGTTACCACTCATTACAGTAATGAATATGCGGCTCCACCTCTATGGGAGGTGGAGCCGCATATTCATTACTGTAATGAGCGGTACCATGTGACCGCTCAGTACAGGAAGCTGCCGGCGGCAGGGAAGCCAGGGACCTGTGCAGGGACCATGCCAGGAGTAGGCGAGTATAATTAGACAGCCCCCACTCCCTCTCCGTTCCCGACCCCTGGGTATGACTCGAGTATAAGCCGAGAAAGTGGGCTGAAAATCTCGGCTTATACTCGAGTATATACGGTAAAAAAAGCCTGGTTGGAGTTTGCCAAAACGTACCTGAAAAAGCCTAAAACTTTTTGGAAGAATGTTCTCTGGTCAGATGAGACAAAAGTAGAGCTTTTTGGGCAAAGGCATCAACATACAGTTTACAGGAGAAAAAAGAGGCATTCAAAGAAAAGAACACGGTCCCTACAGTCAAACATGGTGGATGTTCCCTGATGTTTTGGGGTTGCTTTGCTGCCTCTGGCACTGGACTGCTTGACAGTGTGCATGGCATTATGAAGTCTGAAGACTACCAACAAATTTTGCAGCATAATGTAGGGCCCAGTGTGAGAAAGCTGGGTCTCCCTCAGAGGTCATGGGTCTTCCAGCAGGATAATGACCCAAAACACTTCAAAAAGCACTAGAAAATGGTTTGAGAGAAAGCACTGGAGACTTCTAAGGTGGCCAGCAATGAGTCCAGACCTGAATCCCATAAAACACCTGTGGAGAGATCTAAAAATGGCAGTTTGGAGAAGGCACCCTTTAAATATCAGGGACCTGGAGCAGTTTGCCAAAGAAGAATGGTCTAAAATTCCAGCAGAGCATTGTAAGAAACTCATTGATGGTTACCGGAAGCGGTTGGTTGCAGTTATTTTGGCTAAAGGTTGTGCAACCAAGTATTTGGCTGAGGGTGCCAATACTTTTGTCTGGCCCATTTTTGGAGTTTTGTGTGAAATGATCAATGTTTTGCTTTTTGCTTCATTCTCTTTTGTGTTTTTTCATTTAAGACAAATTAAATGAAGATAATAATACCAAAGAATTTGTGTTTGCAATCATTTTCAGGAAGAAACTGAGTATTATCTGACAGAATTGCAGGTGTGTCAATACTTTTGGCCATGACTGTAGTTGTTATTGTGTAACAGCACCAAAACATAAAAAAATGTAAATGGGTATCGCTGTAATTGTACTGACCCGAAGAATAAAGCTGCCTTATCAATTTTACTACACGTGGAATGGTATAAAAAAAACAATTCCTGAATTGCTGTTTTTCGTTCATTCTGCCTCACAAACATCAGAATAGAAAGCGATCAAAAAATAACATGTGACCGAAAATTATATCAATAAAAATGTCAACTTATGCCACAAAAAACAAGCCATCACATGACTCCGTGGGCTAAAATATGAAAAAAATTATAGCTCTCAAAATATGGGGATGTAAAACCTAGTTTTTGCAATAAAAGGCATCTTTTAGTGTGTGACAGTAGTCAAACACAAAAACCCAATATAAATCTGATATTGCTGTAATTGCACCGACCTGAAGAATGAAGTCATCTAATCACTTATACAGCACGAGGCATGGCGTAAAAAATAAATAAAACTAATTCTTCACATACTATTAATGTTTTTCATTCTGCCATCCAAAGATTGCAATGAGGCTCGGTGTACATTTATTCTGCACTCTGCGCTGAGCGCTTACACCGGGGTTTCCGTGTAAATCTCTGAAATACGTGATTCAGACTGAACCATGGCAGAAGATTCTCTATGAAGCAGATGGAGGCACTGTGGATGCCACAGGACCTGTGATTCGGCGGTGTTTGTCTTTTTAGGTGCATATACAGGTCCTTCTCAAAAAATTAGCATATAGTGTTAAATTTCATTATTTACCATAATGTAATGATTACAATTAAACTTTCATATATTATAGATTCATTATCCACCAACTGAAATTTGTCAGGTCTTTGATTGTTTTAATACTGATGATTTTGGCATACAACTCCTGATAACCCAAAAAACCTGTCTCAATAAATTAGCATATTTCACCCATCCAATCAAATAAAAGTGTTTTTTAATAACAAAAAACCCATCAAATAATAATGTTCAGTTATGCACTCAATACTTGGTCGGGAATCCTTTGGCAGAAATGACTGCTTCAATGCGGCGTGGCATGGAGGCAATCAGCCTGTGACACTGCTGAGATGTTATGGAGGCCCAGGATGCTTCAATAGCGGCCTTAAGCTCATCCAGAGTGTTGGGTCTTGCGTCTCTCAACTTTCTCTTCACAATATCCCACAGATTCTCTATGGGGTTCAGGTCAGGAGAGTTGGCAGGCCAATTGAGCACAGTAATACCATGGTCAGTAAACCATTTACCAGTGGTTTTGGCACTGTGAGCAGGTGCCAGGTCGTGCTGAAAAATGAAATCTTCATCTCCATAAAGCATTTCAGCCGATGGAAGCATGAAGTGCTCCAAAATCTCCTGATAGCTAGCTGCATTGACCCTGCCCTTGATGAAACACAGTGGACCAACACCAGCAGCTGACATGGCACCCCACACCATCACTGACTGTGGGTACTTGACACTGGACTTCAGGCATTTTGGCATTTCCTTCTCCCCAGTCTTCCTCCAGACTCTGGCACCTTGATTTCCGAATGACATGCAAAATTTGCTTTCATCAGAAAAAAGTACTTGGGACCACTTAGCAACAGTCCAGTGCTGCTTCTCTGTAGCCCAGGTCAGGCGCCTCTGCCGCTGTTTATGGTTCAAAAGTGGCTTTACCTGGGGAATGCGGCACCTGTAGCCCATTTCCTGCACACGCCTGTGCACGGTGGCTCTGGATGTTTCCACACCAGACTCAGTCCACTGCTTCCTCAGGTTCCCCAAGGTCTGGAATCGGTCCTTCTCCACAATCTTCCTCAGGGTCCGGTCTCCTCTTCTCGTACAGCGTTTTCTGCCACATTGTTTCCTTCCAACAGACTTACCATTGAGGTGCCTTGATACAGCACTCTGGGAACAGCCTATTTGTTGAGAAATTTCTTTCTGGGTCTTACCCTCTTGCTTGAGGGTGTCAATGATGGCCTTCTTGACATCTGTCAGGTCGCTAGTCTTACCCATGATGGGGGTTTTGAGTAATGAACCAGGCAGGGAGTTTATAAAAGCCTCAGGTATCTTTTGCATGTGTTTAGAGTTAATTAGTTGATTCAGAAGATTAGGGTAATAGGTCGTTTAGAGAACCTTTTCTTGATATGCTAATTTTTTGAGACAGGTTTTTTGGGTTATCAGGAGTTGTATGCCAAAATCATCAATATTAAAACAATAAAAGACCTGACAAATTTCAGTTGGTGGATAATGAATCTATAATATATGAAAGTTTAATTGTAATCATTACATTATGGTAAATAATGAAATTTAACACTATATGCTAATTTTTTGAGAAGGACCTGTAAAACCACAGTTTTGTGCACTTCTGAAAAGGACAATGCTTAACAGAGGCCAGACACAGTCCAGAGTCACTCTGCTGCCTCATTATAGTGAATGGTTCCCTTAAGTGTTTCATCTGAATCACATCACTCAGAGATTTAGATGGAAACCACAAAGTAAGTGGTCAACGTAGAGCACCAGATAAATGTGATCTCAAACACTATGTAAAGTGTTCCCAATAAAAGCGTCAACACAATCTAAAAAAAAGCAAGTCTCCACTCAGGTCTATCATCTGTTAACTGAAATATAGGGGGCTTCAACGTTACTGGTAGCACAAAGGCTCTGGAAAAGCAAAATGGCTGCTCGCCCCTCAAAGGATATGTAGCAAATTCTGCGCTTTAAAATCCAAATGCTTCCCTCCTTTCTGAGCCCCAGTTTGCCTAAACCACATTTAGCGCCCACATGTTTGGCATTTCTGTAGTGATGAGAGCCTGCCTAATTTCTGGGTGCGTTTCACCAGAAGCATGAGCTGGGCATAATGTTCTAGTCACTACAACGTACTGGTTACTACAATGGCAGTTTGCAATTTTCACTCAGCAACTTCCACTACTGCCTGTTTCTGGAAAACACCCATGGAGTCAAAATTGTCACTACATCTGTAGATAAATTCGCAAAGGGCTATAATTTCCAAAATGGGCTCACTTGAGGGGGATTCTGCTTTTCTAACACTTAGGGGCTCTGTATATGGAGTCTGCAAACTATTTTAGGAAAATCTGCGTTCCAGGAGGCAAATAGCTCTCCGTCCCTCCCGAGTCTCTCCTTATGGCTAAGCAGTACTGTACAGCCACATATCGTATATTTCTACATTAAGCAGAAATTGTGGGACAAATTTTGGTGTCATTTTTACCGGGTTCCAAGTAAGAAAATGTAAAATTTGAGGCGAACACACAATTTTGGTGGTTAAAAATGTAATTTATTTTTTCTTCACTGCCCAATGGTATAAAATTCTAAAATACACCTGTGGTGTCAAGATGATCAGCGCACCCCTGGATGAGAGGTTTAGTTTGTAAAATAGGGTCACTTGTGGGGATTCCGAGGTTCTGGCATCTCATGGGGTTTTCCAATGTGACATAGCACCCTCAAACCAGTGCAGCAAACTCTGCACTGCACTTCCCTTCTGAGCTTTGCAGTGTGCCTCAAAAGTAGTTTTGGACCACATATGGGGTATCGGTGAACTCAGAGAAATTGCACAACAAATTTTGGGGTCAATTATTTGCTATTCCCTGTGAAAATCCAAAATTTGGGGCTAAAAAACATTTTTGTGGGAAAAAAGGGATTTTTTTTATTTTCATGGCTCAACGTTATAAACTGCTGTGAAGCACCTGAGGTTTCAAAGTGCTCAATACACATTGTGTCACTTGTGGGGGCTTTCCACTGTTTAGGCACATCAGGGGCTCTCTGTTGTGAATTCTGTGGCTGAATTCACTCCTGTGGTCACAAGTGGTACTGCAGCTTCTGAGCTTCCTCCCTCAGGTGTTCTGGTGAGCTCGTTAACTGCTTCATTACTTAACTCCGCCTGATGCTGCTATCCTGGCTCCTTGTCAATGTTTCAGTGTTGGATCTGAGCGTCTCCTGATTGTTCCTGTGACCTGCTGCTCTGTATAGCTAAGTGCTTTTTGCTTTTTTGTTGCTTTTTTTCTGTCCAGCTTGTCTTTTGTTTTGCTGGAAGCTCTGAGACGCAAAGGGTGTACCGCCGTGCCGTTAGTTCGGCACGGTGGGTTTTTTTTTGCCCCCTTTGCGTGGTTTTGCTTTAGGGTTTTTTGTAGACTGCAAAGTTCGCTTTACTGTCCTCGCTCTGTCCTAGAATATCGGGCCCCACTTTGCTGAATCTATTTCATCCCTACGTTTTGTCTTTTCATCTTACTCACAGTCATTATATGTGGGGGGCTGCCTTTTCCTTTGGGGAATTTCTCTGGGGCAAGTCAGGCCTATTTTTCTATCTTCAGGCTAGCTAGTTTCTTAGGCTGTGCCGAGTTGCCTAGGTAGTTGTTAGGCGCAATCCACAGCCGCTTTTAGTTGTGTTTAGGATAGGATCAGGTGTGCAGTCTACAGAGTTTCCACGTCTCAGAGCTCGTTCTTGTATTTTTGGGTATTTGTCAGATCTCTGTGTGCGCTCTGATCGCTAAGCACACTGTGTTTCTGGATTGCCTTCATAACACCTGTCATTAGCAAACATAACAGTACAAGGAGCCAAACTAATGATTCTCAATAGAGGGAAAGAAAAAGTTCTGACATCATTTTTTTTTTTTTCCTGCTCTGTGTTCACTTTTTTTTTTTCCCCTAGACATTTGGGTGATTCTGGACACAGGTGTGGACATGGATATTCAGGGTCTGTGCTCTTCAATGGATAATCTCGTTATAAATGTACAAAAAATTCAAGATACTATTGATCAGAAATCTATGTTAGAACCAAGAATTCCTATTCCTGATTTGTTTTTTGGAGATAGAACTAAGTTTCTAAGTTTCAAAAATAATTGTAAGCTATTTCTGGCCTTGAAACCTCATTCTTCTGGTAATCCTATTCAACAGGTTTTGATTATTATTTCTTTTTTGCGCGGCGACCCTCAAGACTGGGCATTTTCTCTTGCGCCAGGAGACCCTGCATTGAGTAGTGTCGATGCGTTTTTCCTGGCGCTCGGATTGCTGTACGATGAGCCTAATTCAGTGGATCAGGCTGAGAAAAATTTGCTGGCTTTGTGCCAGGGTCAGGATGATATAGAAGTATATTGTCAGAAATTTAGGAAATGGTCAGTACTCACTCAGTGGAATGAATCTGCGCTGGCAGCTTTGTTCAGAAAGGGTCTCTCTGAGGCTCTTAAGGATGTCATGGTGGGATTTCCTATGCCTGCTGGTTTGAATGAGTCTTTGTCTTTGGCCATTCAGATCGGTCGACGCTTGCGCGAGCGTAAATCTGTGCACCATTTGGCGGTACTGCCTGAGGTTAAACCTGAGCCTATGCAGTGCGATAGGACTATGACTAGAGTTGAACGGCAGGAATACAGACGTCTGAATGGTCTGTGTTTCTACTGTGGTGATTCCACTCATGCTATTTCTGATTGTCCTAAGCGCACTAAGCGGTCCGCTAGGTCTGCCGTCATTGGTACTGTACAGTCCAAATTCCTTCTGTCCATTACCTTGATATGCTCTTTGTCGTCGTTTTCTGTCATGGCGTTTGTGGATTCGGGCGCTGCCCTGAATCTGATGGATTTGGATTATGCTAAACGTTGTGGGTTTTTCTTGGAGCCTTTGCGGTGTCCTATTCCATTGAGAGGAATTGATGCTACACCTTTGGCCAAGAATAAACCTCAATACTGGGCCCAGCTGACCATGTGCATGGCTCCTGCACATCAGGAAGTTATTCGCTTTCTGGTGTTGCATAATCTGCATGATGTGGTCGTGTTGGGGTTGCCATGGCTACAAACCCATAATCCAGTATTGGATTGGAATTCCATGTCGGTATCCAGCTGGGGTTGTCAGGGGGTACATGGTGATGTTCCATTTTTGTCGATTTCGTCATCCACCCCTTCTGAGGTCCCAGAGTTCTTGTCTGATTATCAGGATGTATTTGAAGAGCCCAAGTCCGATGCTCTACCTCCGCATAGGGATTGTGATTGTGCTATCAATTTGATTCCTGGTAGTAAATTCCCTAAAGGTCGATTATTTAATTTATCCGTGCCCGAACACGCTGCTATGCGCAGTTATGTGAAGGAATCCCTGGAGAAGGGACATATTCGCCCATCGTCATCACCACTGGGAGCAGGGTTCTTCTTTGTAGCCAAGAAGGATGGTTCGCTGAGACCGTGTATTGATTACCGCCTTCTTAATAAGATCACTGTTAAATTTCAGTATCCCTTGCCATTGTTATCTGACTTGTTTGCTCGGATTAAGGGGGCTAGTTGGTTCACTAAGATAGATCTTCGTGGTGCGTATAATCTGGTGAGAATCAGGCAAGGAGATGAATGGAAAACTGCATTCAATACGCCCGAGGGTCATTTTGAGTATCTAGTGATGCCGTTCGGACTTGCCAATGCTCCATCTGTGTTTCAGTCTTTTATGCATGACATCTTCCGTGAGTATCTGGATAAATTCCTGATTGTTTACTTGGATGACATTTTGATCTTCTCAGATGATTGGGAGTCTCATGTGAAGCAGGTCAGAATGGTTTTTCAGGTCCTGCGTGCTAACTCTTTGTTTGTGAAGGGATCAAAGTGTCTCTTCGGTGTGCAGAAAGTTTCATTTTTGGGGTTCATCTTTACCCCTTCTACTATCGAGATGGATCCAGTTAAGGTCCAAGCCATCCAGGATTGGATTCAGCCGACATCTCTGAAAAGTCTGCAAAAGTTCCTGGGCTTTGCTAATTTTTATCGTCGCTTCATCTGTAATTTTTCTAGCATTGCCAAACCATTGACCGATTTGACCAAGAAGGGTGCTGATTTGGTTAATTGGTCTTCTGCTGCTGTGGAAGCTTTTCAGGAGTTGAAGCGTCGTTTTTGTTCTGCGACCGGGTTGTGTCAGCCAGATGTTTCTCTTCCGTTCCAGGTCGAGGTTGATGCTTCTGAGATTGGAGCAGGGGCGGTTTTGTCACAGAGAGGTTCTGATTGCTCAGTGATGAAACCATGTGCTTTCTTTTCCAGGAAGTTTTCGCCCGCTGAGCGTAATTATGATGTGGGCAATCGAGAGTTGCTGGCCATGAAGTGGGCATTCGAGGAGTGGCGTCATTGGCTTGAAGGAGCTAAGCATCGCGTGGTGGTATTGACTGATCATAAGAACTTGACTTATCTCGAGTCTGCCAAGCGCTTGAATCCTAGACAGGCCCGTTGGTCGTTATTTTTTGCCCGCTTCGACTTTGTGATTTCGTACCTTCCGGGCTCTAAAAATGTGAAGGCGGATGCTCTGTCTAGGAGTTTTGTGCCCGACTCTCCGGGTTTATCTGAGCCAGCGGGTATCCTCAAGGAAGGAGTCATTGTGTCTGCCATCTCCCCTGATTTGCGGCGGGTGCTGCAAAAATTTCAGGCGAATAAACCTGATCGTTGTCCAGCAGAGAAACTGTTCGTCCCTGATAGGTGGACTAATAAACTTATCTCTGAACTTCATTGTTCGGTGTTGGCTGGTCATCCTGGAATCTTTGGTACCAGAGAGTTAGTGGCTAGATCCTTCTGGTGGCCATCTCTGTCACGGGATGTACGTACTTTTGTGCAGTCCTGTGGGATTTGTGCTAGGGCTAAGCCCTGCTGTTCTCGTGCCAGTGGGTTGCTTTTGCCCTTGCCGGTCCCAAAGAGGCCTTGGACACATATTTCGATGGATTTCATTTCTGACCTTCCCGTTTCTCAAAAGATGTCAGTCATTTGGGTGGTCTGTGATCGCTTTTCTAAAATGGTCCATCTGGTGCCCTTGGCTAAATTGCCTTCCTCCTCTGATTTGGTACCTTTGTTCTTTCAGCATGTGGTTCGGTTGCATGGCATTCCTGAGAATATTGTTTCTGACAGAGGTTCCCAGTTTGTTTCAAGGTTTTGGCGAGCCTTTTGTGGTAGGATGGGCATTGACCTATCCTTTTCCTCGGCTTTCCATCCTCAGACTAATGGCCAGACCGAACGAACCAATCAGACCTTGGAAACATATCTGAGATGTTTTGTTTCTGCAGACCAGGATGATTGGGTGTCCTTTTTGCCGTTGGCTGAGTTCGCCCTTAATAATCGGGCCAGCTCGGCTACCTTGGTTTCTCCATTTTTTTGCAATTCTGGGTTCCATCCTCGTTTCTCTTCAGGACAGGTTGAGTCTTCGGACTGTCCTGGTGTGGATTCTGTGGTGGATAGGTTGCAGCAGATCTGGACTCAGGTAGTGGACAATTTGATCTTGTCCCAGGAGAAAGCTCAACTTTTCGCTAATCGCAGACACCGTGTGGGTCCCCGACTTCGTGTTGGGGATCTGGTTTGGTTATCTTCTCGTCATATTCCTATGAAGGTTTCCTCTCCTAAATTTAAACCTCGTTTTATTGGTCCGTATAGGATTTCTGAGGTTCTCAATCCTGTGTCTTTTCATTTGACCCTCCCAGACTCCTTTTCCATACATAATGTATTCCATAGGTCGTTGTTGCGGAGATACGTGGCACCTATGGTTCCATCTGTTGAGCCTCCTGCCCCGGTTTTGGTGGAGGGGGAATTGGAGTATATTGTGGATAAGATTTTGGATTCTCGTGTTTCTAGACGGAAACTCCAGTATCTGGTTAAATGGAAGGGTTATGCTCAGGAAGATAATTCCTGGGTTTTTGCCTCTGATGTTCATGCTTCCGATCTTGTTCGTGCCTTTCATGCGGCTCATCCTGGTCGGCCTGGGGGCTCTGGTGAGGGTTCGGTGACCCCTCCTCAAGGGGGGGGTACTGTTGTGAATTCTGTGGCTGAATTCACTCCTGTGGTCACAAGTGGTACTGCAGCTTCTGAGCTTCCTCCCTCAGGTGTTCTGGTGAGCTCGTTAACTGCTTCATTACTTAACTCCGCCTGATGCTGCTATCCTGGCTCCTTGTCAATGTTTCAGTGTTGGATCTGAGCGTCTCCTGATTGTTCCTGTGACCTGCTGCTCTGTATAGCTAAGTGCTTTTTGCTTTTTTGTTGCTTTTTTTCTGTCCAGCTTGTCTTTTGTTTTGCTGGAAGCTCTGAGACGCAAAGGGTGTACCGCCGTGCCGTTAGTTCGGCACGGTGGGTTTTTTTTTGCCCCCTTTGCGTGGTTTTGCTTTAGGGTTTTTTGTAGACTGCAAAGTTCGCTTTACTGTCCTCGCTCTGTCCTAGAATATCGGGCCCCACTTTGCTGAATCTATTTCATCCCTACGTTTTGTCTTTTCATCTTACTCACAGTCATTATATGTGGGGGGCTGCCTTTTCCTTTGGGGAATTTCTCTGGGGCAAGTCAGGCCTATTTTTCTATCTTCAGGCTAGCTAGTTTCTTAGGCTGTGCCGAGTTGCCTAGGTAGTTGTTAGGCGCAATCCACAGCCGCTTTTAGTTGTGTTTAGGATAGGATCAGGTGTGCAGTCTACAGAGTTTCCACGTCTCAGAGCTCGTTCTTGTATTTTTGGGTATTTGTCAGATCTCTGTGTGCGCTCTGATCGCTAAGCACACTGTGTTTCTGGATTGCCTTCATAACACCTGTCATTAGCAAACATAACAGCTCTCCAAATGCGACATGGCGTCTGCTAATTTTTTCAGCAAATGTTATATTCAAAAAATCAAATGGCGCTCCTTTCCTTCCGAGCCCTGTTGTGTGTGCAAACATACGGCATATTCAGAAATTGTATGGTGCATCTACAACAAATTGTATGGTGCAATTTCTCCAGTTACCCTTATGAAAATAATAAAAATTGGGTCTAAAAGAACATTTTTGTGAAAAAAAAGTTTCCTTCCACATTCCATTAATTTCTGTGAAGCACCTGAGGGGTTAATTAACTTCTTGAATGTGGTTTTGAGTATCTTCAGGGGTGCAGTTTTTAGAATGGTGTCACTTTGGGGTATTTTCTGTCATATAGGCCACCCAAAGTCACTTCAAATGTGATGTGGTCCCTAAAAAAATGGTTTTGTAAATTTTGTTGTAAAAATGAGAAATCACTGGTCAAATTTTAACCATTATAACTTCCCAACAAAAAAAATATGTTTCAAAAATTGTGCTGATGTAGAGTAGACATGTTGATTTAAGGGTATAAAAATTAAAAGTTTGAAAATTGCAAAATTTTCACCAAATTTTTGATTTTTTTCACAAATAAACACAAGTCATATCAAAGAAATTTTACCATTATCGAGAAGTACAATATGTCACAAAACAAATCTCAGAATCAGTGGAATCCATTGAAACGTTCCAGAGTTATGACCTCCTAAAGTTACAGTGGTCAGAACTGAAAAAATTGGCCTGGTCAGGAAGGTGAAAACAGGATTCCGTTGAAATTTCTGTTGAAAAAATGTAATTATTCATTTTTTCATTCTTCTTTTGCATTAATCCCCATGAAGCACCTGAAGGATTGTCAAACATCCTGAATGGTGTTTTGATAACGTCAAGAGGTTTTTAAACTGGTATCACAATGGGGGGTGGGGGGGTGGGGGGTTGACGTTTAGGCCCCTCAAAGTCACTTCAAAACTTAATAGGTTTGTGAAAAATATAGATTATGTGGATTTTATTGAAAAAAATTAAACTAGCTGCCTTTACCCCTTCTGACATCCTAATAAAATAAAAGAGAATTTCAAAAATAATGCTGATGTAAACCAGACATATGGGAAATGTTGTTCAATAATTATTATGTGTGATTTGACTATTTGTTATAAGGGCATGAAAATTCAAAGTTTGAAAATACCTAATATTTCTACATTTTCATCAAATTTCCAATATAAAAAATAACGAAAATGAAATGTGTCACGAAAAACAGCCTCAGAATCACTGGGATTGAAAAAAGCTTTCCAGAGTTACAGTATTACCACATAAACTGACACAATTCAGATTTGAAAAATGAGTTTTTGTAAGGAAAAATAAATAAAAAAATGATTTGGCCTCATTATTAAAACCAGGAGCGGACACAGACATAAGAGAGCCCCTGAGCTGTTTATGGGCCATTTGCAGCTCATTATAATACACAATTGCACAGGGGCTGACTGGCAAATTTTAGCCTGGGGGGCAAGCACACAGCAGTGGCCCATGAGTAGCGGCTCATCCTTAAAGGGGTTGTCGGATCTTATGCTACATGTCTACAGACACTATGTGTGAATCCTCATATCATGCGCTATGAAGATTCTCTGGTGCCGGCAACAGGTGGTCTTGTGACTGCAAGCATGCGATATATATATTCCCAGCCACATTTCGACTAGACTGTTTTGGGCCTTGTTCAATACAGTTGCATTAGGCCATGCAAGTCTGGTCGGCATGTGACCGCACGTATGCAAATCACAAACTTACAGCCACACACCCGCCAAATAACCACAGCACTGCCAGCAATGTGAGAAGCACAAGTCTGCAGTCCAAAGAATGACAGAGTGAATGCACCAATGGCACACACACACACGCACAGCCCCACTGTATAATGACACACACACAGCCCCACTGTATAATGACACACACACACAGCTACACTGTATAATGACACACACAGCCCCACTGTATAATGACAGACACATGCACAGCCCCACTGTATAATGACACACACACACACGCACAGCCCCACTGTATAATGACAGACACATGCACAGCCCCACTGTATAATGACACACACACACAGCTACACTGTATAATGACACACACACACAGCTACACTGTATAATGACACACAGCCCCACTGTATAATGACACACACACACAGCCACACTGTATAATGACACACACACACAGCCACACTGTATAATGACACACAGCCCCACTGTATAATGACACACACACACAGCTACACTGTATAATGACACACACACACAGCCACACTGTATAATGACACACAGCCCCACTGTATAATGACACACACACACAGCCCCACTGTATAATGACACCCACAGCCCCACTGTATAATGACACACACAGCCCCACTGTATAATGACACCCACACACGCACAGCCCCACTGTATAATGTCACACACACAGCCCCACTGTATGACAGGCACATGCACAGCCCCACTGTATAATGACAGGCACACGCACAGCCCCACTGTATAATGACAGGCACACGCACAGCCCCACTGTATAATGACACACACACGCACAGCCCCACTGTATAATGACACACACACACGCACAACCACACTGTATAATGACACACACACGCACAGCCCCACTGTATAATGACACACACACACGCACAACCACACTGTATAATGGCATACACACACAGCCCCACTGTATAATGGCATACACACACGCACAGCCCCACTGTATAATGACACACACGCACAACCCCACTGTATAATGACACACACACGCATGGCCCCACTGTATAATGACACATGCACAGCCCCACTGTATGACAGGCACACGCACAGCCCCACTGTATAATGACAAACACACACCCACAGCCCCACTGTATAATGACACACACGCACAACCCCACTATATAATGACAGGCACACGCACAGCCCTACTGTATGACACGCACAGCCCCACTCTATAATGACACACACACGCACAGCCCCACTGTATAATGACACACACACAGCCCCACTATATAATGACATACACACATGTACAGCCCCACTGTATAATGACACACACACGCACAGCCCGACTGTATAATGACACACACACACACACACACACGCGCAACAGCACCACTCTATAATGACAGGCACACGCACGGCCCCACTGTATGACAGGCACACGCACGGCCCCACTGTATAATGACAGGCAAACGCACGGCCCCACTGTATAATGACAGGCACACGCACGGCCCCACTGTATAATGACACACATGCACAGCCCCACTGTATAATGACAAACACACACAGCCCCACTGTATAATGACAGGCACACGCACGGCCCCAATGTATAATGACAGGCACACGCACGGCCCCACTGTATAATGACACACACACACACAGCCCCCCTCTGTATAATGACAGGCACACGCACAGCCCCACTATATAATGACAGGCACACGCACGGCCCCACTGTATAATGACACACACACGCACAGCCCCACTGTATAATGACACACACACACGCACAACCACACTGTATAATGGCATACACACACAGCCCCACTGTATAATGACACACACACACACAGCCCCCCTCTGTATAATGACAGGCACACGCACAGCCCCACTATATAATGACACGCACACGCATGGCCCCACTGTATAATGACAGGCACATGCACGGCCCCACTGTATAATGACACACACACACACAGCCCCCCTCTGTATAATGACAGGCACACGCACAGCCCCACTATATAATGACAGGCACACGCACGGCCCCACTGTATAATGACACACACACGCACAGCCCCACTGTATAATGACACACACACACGCACAACCACACTGTATAATGGCATACACACACAGCCCCACTGTATAATGACACACACACACACAGCCCCCCTCTGTATAATGACAGGCACACGCACAGCCCCACTATATAATGACACGCACACGCATGGCCCCACTGTATAATGACAGGCACATGCACGGCCCCACTGGATAATGACACACACACACACACCCATTGTATAATGACAGGCACACGCACGGCCCCACTATATAATGACAGGCACACGCACGGCCCCACTGTATAATGACACGCACACGCACGGCCCCACTGTATAATGACACACATGCAGCTCACAGATGCACGCAGCACACACACGCACGCAGCTCACACACACGCACGCAGCTCACACACACGCACGCACGCAGCTCACACACACGCACGCAGCTCACACACACACGCACGCAGCTCACACGCACACATGCACGCAGCTCACACGCACAGATGCACGCAGCTCACACACACACACACGCACGCAGCTCACACACACACGCATGCACGCAGCTCACACACACACGCACGCACGCAGCTCACACACGCACGCACGCAGCTCACACACACACGCACGCAGCTCACACACACACGCACGCACGCACGCACGCAGCTCACACACACACTCTCCTCATACACACACACACTCTCTCCTCATACACACACAGACACTCTCCTCTGTGGTGCAGGGGCCGGCTGATGTCCATGTGCAGCTCTTCAGTTTCTCCTGCTCACAGCTCTGCACTGTCCCGGCACCTCCCCCATCTCTCCTTCTCTGCCGGGATAGCAGATAAGAGCAGGAGAAGCCGGAGCTCCGTGCACACACAGGCCGGTATGCCGGTATGCTGACCTTTCATCTTGGCTGCTGGCTCTCTCCCTCAGAGTGGCCGTGGCGCATAGGAGCCTGCTCATCACATACCCCTGCAGCTTGCATGTTAGGGCTGCTGGCGGGATGACACCATCGCGCACTACAGGTGCGCTATGTATTAGTCACTGCCAGTCCTCCAGCAGCCCTGTGCAGCTGCTTAGACACCGGCCCGGGGGGCATATGCATTTCTGCCACCTGGGCCAGCCCGCGCCTGCAATTGCAACAGCTTCGGAGGTAGAAGAGTTCCCCCCTTACCACTTCAGCCTCTGTAAAGCAAATTTCATTTTTTTAAATAGCTCCGATATAAATTATGTGTTTAACATGTGAGCGGTGTGTGTGCTCTACATGTGTCTGATATGTAAACAGTTTGCGTGCTGCATGTGTGTCTGATATATGAGCGGTGTGTGTGCTGCATGTGTCTGATATGTGAACGGCGTGTGTGCTGCATGTTTCATATGTGAGCGGTGTGTGTGCTGTATGTGTCTGATGTCAGCTGTGTGTGCTGCATGTTTGATATGTGAGCGGTGTGTGTACTGCATGTGTCTGATATGTGAGCGGTGTGTGTGCTGTATGTGTCTGATATGTGATTGGTGTGTGTGCTGCATGTGTCTGACATGTGAACGGTGTGTGTGCTGCATGTGTTTGATATGTGAACGGTGTGTGTGCTGCATGTATGATATGTGAACGGTGTGTCTGTTGCATGTCTGATATCTGAGCAGTGTGTGTGCTGCATGTGTCTGATATGTGAGCGGTGTGTGTGCGGCATGTGTTTGATATGTGAGCGGTGTGTGTGCTGTATGCGTCTGATATGTGAGCGGTGTGTGTGGTGCATGTGTTTGATATGTGAGCGGTGTGTGTGCTGCATATGTTTGATAAGTGAGCAGTGTGTGTGCTGAATGTGTCTGATACGTGAGCAGTGTGTGCTGCATGTTTGATATGTAAGCGGTGTGTGTGCTGAATGTGTCTGATATGTGAACGGTGTGTGCTGCATATGTTTGATATGTGAGCGGTGTGTGTGCTGTATGGGTCTGATATGCGAGCGGTGTGTGTTACATGTTTGATATGTGAGTGGTGCGTGTGCTGCATGTGTTTGATATGTGAGCGGTGTGTGCTGCATGTTTGATATGTGAGCGGTGTGTGCTGCATGTGTCTGATATGTCAACGGTGTATGTGCTGCATGTGTCCGATATGTGAGCGGTGTGTGTGCTGCATGTGTCTGATATGTGAGCGGTGTGTGCTGCATGTGTCTGATATGTGAGCAGTGTGTGTGCTGCATGTGTCTGATATGTGAGCGGAGTATGTGCTGCATGTGTGATATGTGAGTGGTGTGTGTGCTGTATGCGTCTGATATGTGAGCGGTGTCTGTGCTGTATGCGTCTGATATGTCAGCAGTGTGTGTTACATGTTTAATATGTGAGCGGTGCGTGTGCTGCATGTGTTTGATATGTGAGCGGTGTGTGCTGCATATGTTTGATATATGAGCAGTGTGCTGCATGTGTCTGATATGTGAGCGGTGTATGTGCTGCATGTGTCTGATATGTGAGCGGTGTGTGCTGCATGTGTCTGTGAATGGTGTGTGTGCAGTATGTGTCTGATATGTGAACAGTGTGTGTGCTGCATGTGTCTGATATGTGAACGGTGTGTGTGCTGCATGTGTCTGATATGTGAACGGTGTGTATGCTGCATGTGTCTGATATGTGAACGGTGTGTGTGCTGCATGTGTCTGATATGTGAACGGTGTGTGTGCTGCATTTGTCTGATATATGAGTGGTCTGTGCTGCATGTGTCTCAAATATGAGCGGTGTGTGCTGCATGTGTCTGATATGTGAACGGTGTGTGTACTGCATGTGTGTCATATATGAGCGATGTGTGCTGCATGTGTCTGATATGTGAACGGTGTGTGGGCAGCATGTGTCTGATATGTGAACGGTGTGTGTGCTGCATGTGTCTGATATGTGAGCGGTGTGTGTGCTGCATATGTCTGACATGTGAACGGTGTGTGTGCTGGATATGTCTGATATGTGAACGGTGTGTGTGCTGCATGTGTCTGATATGTGAGCGGTGTGTGTGCTGCATGTGTCTGATATGTGAGCAGTGTGTGTGCTGCATGTGTGTGATATGTGAACGGTGTGTGTGCTGCATGTGTTTGATATGTGAGCGGTGTGTGCTGCATGTGTCTGATATGTGAACGGTGTGGGTGCTGCATGTGTCTGATATGTGAACGGGGTGTGTGCTGCATGTCTCTGATATGTGAAAGGTGTGGGCTGCATGTGTCTGATATGTGAACGGTGTGTGTGCTGCATATGTCTGACATGTGAACGGTGTTTGTGCTGGATGTGTCTGGTATGTGAACGGTGTGTGTGCTGGATGTGTCTGATATGTGAACGGTGTGTGTGCTGCAAGTGTCTGATATGTGAACGGTGTGTGTGCTGCATGTGTCTGACATGTGAACGGTGTGTGTGCTGCATGTGTCTGACATGTGAATGGTGTGTGTGCTGGATGTGTCTGATATGTGAACGGTGTGTGCTGGATTTGTCTGATATGTGAGTGGTGTGTGTGCTGCATGTGTCTGATATGTGAGCGGTGTGTGATGCATGTGTCTGATATATGAGCGGGGTATGTGCTGCATGTGTCTAAGATGTGAAAGGTGTGTGTGCTGTATGTGTCTGATATGTGAACCGTGTGTGTGCTTCATGTGTCTGATATGTGAGCGGTGTGTGTGCTGTATGCGTCTGATATGTGAGCGGTGTGTGTGTTACATGCTTGATATGTGAGCGGTGCGTGTGCTGCATGTGTTTAATATGTGAGCGGTGTGTGTGCTGCATATGTTTGATATATGAGCAGTGTGCTGCATGTGTCTGACATGTGAACGGTGTGTGTGCTGCATGTGTCTGACATGTGAACGGTGTGTGTGCTGGATGTGTCTGATATGTGAACGGTGTGTGCTGGATTTGTCTGATATGTGAGCGGTGTGTGTGCTGCATGTGTCTGATATATGAGCGGGGTATGTGCTGCATGTGTCTGATATGTGAACGATGTGTGTGCTGCATGTGTCTGACATGTGAACGGTGTGTGTGCTGCATGTGTCTGATATGTGAGCGGTGTGTGCGTTACATGCTTGATATGTGAGCGGTGCGTGTGCTGCATGTGTCTGATATGTGAACGGTGTGTGTGCTGCATGTGTTTGATATGTGAACGATGTGTGCTGCATGTGTGTGATATGTGAGCGGTGTGTGTGCTGCATGTGTCTGATATGTGAGCGGTGTGTGTGCTGCATGTGTTTGATATGTGAACGGTGTGTGTGCTGCATGTGTTTGATATGTGAACGGTGTGTGTGCTGCATGTGTCTGATATGTGAGCGGTGTGTGTGCTGCATGTGTCTGATATGTGAGCGGTGTGTGTGCTGCATGTGTCTGATATGTGAACAGTGTGTGTGCTGCATGTGTCTGATATGTGAAAGGTGTGTGCTGCATGTGTCTGATATGAGTGGTCTGTGCTGCATGTGTCTCATATATGAGCGGTGTGTGCTGCATGTGTCTGATATGAGAACGGTGTGTGTACTGCATGTCTCATATATAAGCGGTGTGTGCTGCATGTGTCTGATATGTGAACGGTGTGTGTGCTGCATGTGTCTGATATGTGAGCGGTGTATGTGCTGCATGTGTCTGATATGTGAGCGGTGTGTGTGTTGCATGTGTCTGATATGTGAGCTGTGTGTGCTGCATGTGTCTGTGATTGGTGTGTGTGCTGCATGTGTCTGACATGTGAACGGTGTGTGTGCTGCATGTGTCTGATATGTGAACGGTGTGTGTGCTGCATGTGTCTGATATGTGAGCGGTGTGTGTGCTGCATGTGTCTGATATGTGAACGGTGTGTGTGCTGCATGTGACTGATATGAGCGGTGTGTGTGCTGCATGTGTCTGACATGTGAACAGTGTGTGTGCTGCATGTGTCTGATATATGAGCGGTGTGTGTGCTGCATGTGTCTGATATGTGAACGGTGTGTGTGCTGCATGTGTCTGATATGTGAACGGTGTGTACTGCATGTGTCTGACATGTGAACAATGTGTGTGCTGCATGTGTCTGATATATGAGCGGGGATGTGTGCTGGATGTGTCTGATATGTGAACGGTGTGTGTGCTGCATGTGTCTGATATGTGAATGGTGTGTGTGCTGCATGTGTCTGATATGTGAATGGTGTGTGTGCTGCATGTGTCTGATATGTGAACCATGTGTGTGCTGCATATGTCTGACATGTGAACGGTGTGTGTGCTGGATGTGTCTGATATGTGAACGGTGTGCGCTGCATGTGTCTGATATGTGAATGGTGTGTGTGCTGCATGTGTCTGATATGTGAATGGTGTGTGTGCTGCATGTGTCTGATATGTGAACGATGTGTGTGCTGCATATATCTGACATGTGAATGGTGTGTGTGCTGGATGTGTCTGATATGTGAACCGTGTGTGCTGCATGTGTCTGATATGTGAACGGTGTGTGTGCTGGATGTGTCTGATATGTGAACCGTGTGTGCTGCATGTGTCTGATATGTGAACGGTGTGTGTGCTGCATGTGACTGATTTATGAGCGGTGTGTGTGCTGCATGCGTCTGATATGTGAACAGTGTGTGTGCTGCATGTGTCTGATATGTGAATGGTGTGTGTGCTGCATGTGTCTGATATGTGAACGGTGTGTGTGCTGGATGTCTCTTATATGTGAACGGTGTGTGTGCTGTATGTGTCTGATATGTGAACGGTGTGTGTGCTGCATGTGTCTGACATGTGAACGGTGTGTGTGCTGCATGTGTCTGATATGTGAACGGTGTGTGTGCTGCATGTGACTGATATATGAGCGGTGTGTGTGCTGCATGCGTCTGATATGTGAACAGTGTGTGTGCTGCATGTGTCTGATATGTGAACGGTGTGTGTGCTGGATGTGTCTGATATGTGAACCGTGTGTGTCCTGCATGTGTCTGATATGTGAACGGTGTGTGTGCTGGATGTCTCTTATATGTGAACGGTGTGTGTGCTGTATGTGTCTGATATGTGAACGGTGTGTGTGCTGGATGTCTCTTATATGTGAACGGTGTGTGTGCTGTATGTGTCTGATATGTGAACCGTGTGTGTGCTGCATGTGTCTGATATGTGAACGGTGTGTGTCCTGCATGTGTCTGATATGTGAACGGTGTGTGTGCTGGATGTCTCTTATATGTGAACGGTGTGTGTGCTGCATGTGTCTGACATGTGAACGGTGTGTGTGCTGCATGTGTCTGATATGTGAACGGTGTGTGCTGCATGTGTCTGATATGTGAATGGTGTGTGTGCTGCATGTGTCTGATATGTGAACGATGTGTGTGCTGCATATGTCTGACATGTGAACGGTGTGTGTGCTGGATGTTTCTGGCATGTGAATGGTGTGTGTGCTGCATGTGTCTGATATATGAGCGGGGTGTGTGCTGGATGTGTCTGATATGTGAACCGTGTGTGTGCTGCATGTGTCTGATATGTGAACGGTGTGTGCGCTGGATGTGTCTGATATGTGAACCGTGTGTGTGCTGCATGTGTCTGATATGTGAACAATGTATGTGCTGCATGTGTCTGATATGTGAACGGTGTGTGTGCTGCATGTGTCTGATATGTGAACGAAGTGTGTGCTGCATGTGTCTGATATGTGAACAGCGTGTGTGCTGCATGTGTCTGATATGTGAGCGGTGTGTGCGCTGCATGTGTCTGATATGAGAACGGTGTGTGTACTGCATGTGTCTGATATGTGAGCGGTGTGTGCGCTGCATGTGTATGATATGCGAACGGTGTGTGTGCTGCATGTGTTTGATATGTGAACGGTGTGTGTGCTGCATGTGTCTGATATGTGAACGGTGTGTGTGCTGCATGTGTCTGATATGTGAACGGTGTGTGTGTTGCATGTGTCTGATATGTGAACGGTGTGTGTGCTGCATGTGTCTGATATATGAACGGTGTGTGTGCTGCATGTGTCTGATATATGAACGGTGTGTGTGCTGCATGTGTCTGATATGTGAGCGGCGTGTGTGCTGCATGTGTCTGATATGTGAACGGTGTGTGTGCTGCATGCGTCTGATATATGAACGGTGTGTGTGCTGCATGTGTCTGATATGTGAACGGTGTGTGTGCTGCATGTGTCTGATATATGAACGGTGTGTGTGCTGCATGTGTCTGATATGTGAGCGGCGTGTGTGCTGCATGTGTCTGATATGTGAACGGTGTGTGTGCTGCATGTGTCTGATATATGAACGGTGTGTGTGCTGCATGCGTCTGATATGTGAACGGTGTGTGTGCTGCATGCGTCTGATATGTGAACGGTGTGTGTGCTGCATGTGTCTGATATGTGAGCGGCGTGTGTGCTGCATGTGTCTGATATGTGAACGGTGTGTGTGTTGCATGTGTCTGATATGTGAACGGTGTGTGTGCTGCATGTGTCTGATATGTGAACGGTGTGTGTGCTGCATGCGTCTGATATGTGAACGGTGTGTGTGCTGCATGTGTCTGATATGTGAACGGTGTGTGTGCTGCATGTGTCTGATATGTGAGCGGTGTGTGTGCTGCATGTGTCTGATATGTGAACGGTGTGTGTGCTGCATGTGTCTGATATGTGAGCGGTGTGTGCTGCATGTGTCTGACATGTGAACGGTGTGTGTGCTGCATGTGTCTGATATATGAACGGTGTGTGTGCTGCATGTGTCTGATATGTGAACGGTGTGTGTGCTGCATGTGTCTGATATGTGAGCGGTGTGTGTGCTGCATGTGTCTGATATGTGAACGGTGTGTGTGCTGCATGTGTCTGATATGTGAACCGTGTGTGTGCTGCATGTGTCTGATATGGTTACGGTGTATGTGCTGCATGTGTCTGATATGTGAACGGTGTGTGTGCTGCATGTGTCTGATATATGAACGGTGTGTGTGCTGCATGTGTCTGATATGGTTACGGTGTATGTGCTGCATGTGTCTGATATGTGAACGGTGTGTGTGCTGCATGTGTCTGATATGTGAGCGGTGTGTGTGCTGCATGTGTCTGATATATGAACGGTGTGTGTGCTGCATGTGTCTGATATGTGAGCGGTGTGTGTGCTGCATGTGTCTGATATATGAACGGTGTGTGTGCTGCATGTGTCTGATATGGTTACGGTGTATGTGCTGCATGTGTCTGATATGTGAGCGGTGTGTGTGCTGCATGTGTCTGATATATGAACGGTGTGTGTGCTGCATGTGTCTGATATGTGAACGGTGTGTGCTGCATGTGTCTGATATGTGAACGGTGTGTGTCCTGCATGTGTCTGATATGTGAACGGTGTGTGCTGCATGTGTCTGATATGTGAGCGGTGTGTGTGTTGCATGTGTCTGATATGTGAACGGTGTGTGCTGCATGTGTCTGATATATGAACGGTGTGTGTGCTGCATGTGTCTGATATGTGAACGGTGTGTGTGCTGCATGTGACTGATATGAGCGGTGTGTGTGCTGCATGTGTCTGACATGTGAACAGTGTGTGTGCTGCATGTGTCTGATATATGAGCGGTGTGTGTGCTGCATGTGTCTGATATGTGAACGGTGTGTGTGCTGCATGTGTCTGATATGTGAACGGTGTGTACTGCATGTGTCTGACATGTGAACAATGTGTGTGCTGCATGTGTCTGATATATGAGCGGGGATGTGTGCTGGATGTGTCTGATATGTGAACGGTGTGTGTGCTGCATGTGTCTGATATGTGAATGGTGTGTGTGCTGCATGTGTCTGATATGTGAATGGTGTGTGTGCTGCATGTGTCTGATATGTGAACCATGTGTGTGCTGCATATGTCTGACATGTGAACGGTGTGTGTGCTGGATGTGTCTGATATGTGAACGGTGTGCGCTGCATGTGTCTGATATGTGAATGGTGTGTGTGCTGCATGTGTCTGATATGTGAATGGTGTGTGTGCTGCATGTGTCTGATATGTGAACGATGTGTGTGCTGCATATATCTGACATGTGAATGGTGTGTGTGCTGGATGTGTCTGATATGTGAACCGTGTGTGCTGCATGTGTCTGATATGTGAACGGTGTGTGTGCTGGATGTGTCTGATATGTGAACCGTGTGTGCTGCATGTGTCTGATATGTGAACGGTGTGTGTGCTGCATGTGACTGATTTATGAGCGGTGTGTGTGCTGCATGCGTCTGATATGTGAACAGTGTGTGTGCTGCATGTGTCTGATATGTGAATGGTGTGTGTGCTGCATGTGTCTGATATGTGAACGGTGTGTGTGCTGGATGTCTCTTATATGTGAACGGTGTGTGTGCTGTATGTGTCTGATATGTGAACGGTGTGTGTGCTGCATGTGTCTGACATGTGAACGGTGTGTGTGCTGCATGTGTCTGATATGTGAACGGTGTGTGTGCTGCATGTGACTGATATATGAGCGGTGTGTGTGCTGCATGCGTCTGATATGTGAACAGTGTGTGTGCTGCATGTGTCTGATATGTGAACGGTGTGTGTGCTGGATGTGTCTGATATGTGAACCGTGTGTGTCCTGCATGTGTCTGATATGTGAACGGTGTGTGTGCTGGATGTCTCTTATATGTGAACGGTGTGTGTGCTGTATGTGTCTGATATGTGAACGGTGTGTGTGCTGGATGTCTCTTATATGTGAACGGTGTGTGTGCTGTATGTGTCTGATATGTGAACCGTGTGTGTGCTGCATGTGTCTGATATGTGAACGGTGTGTGTCCTGCATGTGTCTGATATGTGAACGGTGTGTGTGCTGGATGTCTCTTATATGTGAACGGTGTGTGTGCTGCATGTGTCTGACATGTGAACGGTGTGTGTGCTGCATGTGTCTGATATGTGAACGGTGTGTGCTGCATGTGTCTGATATGTGAATGGTGTGTGTGCTGCATGTGTCTGATATGTGAACGATGTGTGTGCTGCATATGTCTGACATGTGAACGGTGTGTGTGCTGGATGTTTCTGGCATGTGAATGGTGTGTGTGCTGCATGTGTCTGATATATGAGCGGGGTGTGTGCTGGATGTGTCCGATATGTGAACCGTGTGTGTGCTGCATGTGTCTGATATGTGAACGGTGTGTGCGCTGGATGTGTCTGATATGTGAACCGTGTGTGTGCTGCATGTGTCTGATATGTGAACAATGTATGTGCTGCATGTGTCTGATATGTGAACGGTGTGTGTGCTGCATGTGTCTGATATGTGAACGAAGTGTGTGCTGCATGTGTCTGATATGTGAACAGCGTGTGTGCTGCATGTGTCTGATATGTGAGCGGTGTGTGCGCTGCATGTGTCTGATATGAGAACGGTGTGTGTACTGCATGTGTCTGATATGTGAGCGGTGTGTGCGCTGCATGTGTATGATATGCGAACGGTGTGTGTGCTGCATGTGTTTGATATGTGAACGGTGTGTGTGCTGCATGTGTCTGATATGTGAACGGTGTGTGTGCTGCATGTGTCTGATATGTGAACGGTGTGTGTGTTGCATGTGTCTGATATGTGAACGGTGTGTGTGCTGCATGTGTCTGATATATGAACGGTGTGTGTGCTGCATGTGTCTGATATATGAACGGTGTGTGTGCTGCATGTGTCTGATATGTGAGCGGCGTGTGTGCTGCATGTGTCTGATATGTGAACGGTGTGTGTGCTGCATGCGTCTGATATATGAACGGTGTGTGTGCTGCATGTGTCTGATATGTGAACGGTGTGTGTGCTGCATGTGTCTGATATATGAACGGTGTGTGTGCTGCATGTGTCTGATATGTGAGCGGCGTGTGTGCTGCATGTGTCTGATATGTGAACGGTGTGTGTGCTGCATGTGTCTGATATATGAACGGTGTGTGTGCTGCATGCGTCTGATATGTGAACGGTGTGTGTGCTGCATGCGTCTGATATGTGAACGGTGTGTGTGCTGCATGTGTCTGATATGTGAGCGGCGTGTGTGCTGCATGTGTCTGATATGTGAACGGTGTGTGTGTTGCATGTGTCTGATATGTGAACGGTGTGTGTGCTGCATGTGTCTGATATGTGAACGGTGTGTGTGCTGCATGCGTCTGATATGTGAACGGTGTGTGTGCTGCATGTGTCTGATATGTGAACGGTGTGTGTGCTGCATGTGTCTGATATGTGAGCGGTGTGTGTGCTGCATGTGTCTGATATGTGAACGGTGTGTGTGCTGCATGTGTCTGATATGTGAGCGGTGTGTGCTGCATGTGTCTGACATGTGAACGGTGTGTGTGCTGCATGTGTCTGATATATGAACGGTGTGTGTGCTGCATGTGTCTGATATGTGAACGGTGTGTGTGCTGCATGTGTCTGATATGTGACCGGTGTGTGTGCTGCATGTGTCTGATATGTGAACGGTGTGTGTGCTGCATGTGTCTGATATGTGAACCGTGTGTGTGCTGCATGTGTCTGATATGGTTACGGTGTATGTGCTGCATGTGTCTGATATGTGAACGGTGTGTGTGCTGCATGTGTCTGATATATGAACGGTGTGTGTGCTGCATGTGTCTGATATGGTTACGGTGTATGTGCTGCATGTGTCTGATATGTGAACGGTGTGTGTGCTGCATGTGTCTGATATGTGAGCGGTGTGTGTGCTGCATGTGTCTGATATATGAACGGTGTGTGTGCTGCATGTGTCTGATATGGTTACGGTGTATGTGCTGCATGTGTCTGATATGTGAGCGGTGTGTGTGCTGCATGTGTCTGATATATGAACGGTGTGTGTGCTGCATGTGTCTGATATGTGAACGGTGTGTGCTGCATGTGTCTGATATGTGAACGGTGTGTGTCCTGCATGTGTCTGATATGTGAACGGTGTGTGCTGCATGTGTCTGATATGTGAGCGGTGTGTGTGTTGCATGTGTCTGATATGTGAACGGTGTGTGCTGCATGTGTCTGATATGTGAACGGTGTGTGTGTTGCATGTGTCTGATATGTGAACGGTGTGTGCTGCATGTGTCTGATATATGAACGGTGTGTGTGCTGCATGTGTCTGATATGGTTACGGTGTATGTGCTGCATGTGTCTTTATAGAATAGACCTGACCTGCAACAGCTATGGAATAATTGGCAATTCTACACGCGAGTACATATGGGAATTTCATTATTTAGACACCATGTACCTACGTCATAGTAGTACAACTCAAAGCAGCTTAAATTGTAACTTGTATTCATTTAATACATAAACGGCAATATCAAAAACTCCGTAGTATATCTTTATCAGAGAAACTCGCTTCTGTCTCCGTCAGGACTGATATTTCATTTTCAAAATTCTCAATTCCTGGGGGACATCAGGGTCCAATGACAGGGGTGAGGGGAGCCAGGGGCCATCATCATCCTCCCTCTCCCCTGTACATAGAAGCACCGACTGTCATCTCCTAGCTCAGTTATGGAAAATTCTTCACTGAACACAGATTTTAACTATGAATTGAGAAAAATAACTGATCGGTCCCGGCGGAGAAAGAAGCAATGTCTGTGAACCTTCTGGAATTCCTGCCACCAAGCAGAGAGTGACTGGGCACAATCCCTGCATGTAACAGCACTGGCTGGCAGGCACGGACATGCTGCTGTGACACCATGGCTTATGTTCGCACAGGCATTTAGGATCACGATCAAGACTGAGAATCGCGACAGGAGGGGCCACACTGTCGCAGCATTGTATATTCAGTGTTGACCCCGCAGGCTTCCGTAGTCCGTACACGCTCTGGGGGAGGGGCCATGCATGTCACAGTTCCGGACACCAGGCGGAGATTGCCGTCAAGCGAGTCACATGCTGTTGTCATCACGTGACAGGACGTGAAGGTGGCTGGCTGTACGGTGTGTCACTGGTGGAGTGTGGTGTCGTACAGAGGGAGGCATGGATAAGCTGCGGAGGGTCCTGAACGGCCATGAGGACGAAGAGCGGGGTCTGACAGCTCAGGTACGGGCTACTAGTCATCTTATGCCGGATGTCCGCCCTGCTCCATAAGGGGCGTGCTGTGCTGCAGGCAGATGGCCGGGCTTGGATGGGTTACAGCTGGTTATACCCCGTGTACTATATATCCGGTCTTGGCCCTGTTAGACCCAGAATGCACTGCTTCCATCTCAGATATTCGGCCCCTGCAGTGTATATAGGTGCCCACTCATATATAATGCTCTACTATCTGCCCCTGCAGTGTATATAGGTGACCACTCATACATAAAGCTCTATACTATCTGCCCCTGCAGTGTATATAGGTGACCACTCATACATAAAGCTGTATACTATCTGCCCCTGCAGTGTATATAGGTGACCACTCATACATAAACCTCTACTATCTGCCCCTGCAGTGTATATAGGTGACCACTCCTACATAAAGCTGTATACTATCTGCCCCTGCAGTGTATATAGGTGCCCACTCCTACATAAAGCTGTATACTATCTGCCCCTGCAGTGTATATAGGTGACCACTCATACATAAACCTCTACTATCTGCCCCTGCAGTGTATATAGGTGACCACTCCTACATAAAGCTGTATACTATCTGCCCCTGCAGTGTATATAGGTGACCACTCATACATAAACCTCTACTATCTGCCCCTGCAGTGTATATAGGTGACCACTCCTACATAAAGCTGTATACTATCTGCCCCTGCAGTGTATATAGGTGCCCACTCCTACATAAAGCTGTATACTATCTGCCCCTGCAGTGTATATAGGTGACTACTCATACATAAACCTCTACTATCTGCCCCTGCAGTGTATATAGGTGACCACTCCTACATAAAGCTGTATACTATCTGCCCCTGCAGTGTATATAGGTGACCACTCATACATAAACCTCTACTATCTGCCCCTGCAGTGTATATAGGTGACCACTCCTACATAAAGCTGTATACTATCTGCCCCTGCAGTGTATATAGGTGACCACTCCTACATAAAGCTGTATACTATCTGCCCCTGCAGTGTATATAGGTGCCCACTCATACATAAAGCTGTATACTATCTGCCCCTGCAGTGTATATAGGTGACCACTCCTACATAAAGCTGTATACTATCTGCCCCTGCAGTGTATATAGGTGACCACTCATACATAAAGATCTGTACTATCTGCCCCTGCAGTGTATATAGGTGACCACTCATACATAAACCTCTACTATCTGCCCCTGCAGTGTATATAGGTGACCACTCCTACATAAAGCTGTATACTATCTGCCCCTGCAGTGTATATAGGTGCCCACTCCTACATAAAGCTGTATACTATCTGCCCCTGCAGTGTATATAGGTGACCACTCATACATAAAGCTCTGTACTATCTGTCCCTGCAGTGTATATAGGTGACCACTCATACATAAAGCTCAATACTATCTGCCCCTGCAGTGTATATAGGTGACCACTCATACATAAAGCTGTATACAATCTGCCCCTGCAGTGTATTTAGGTGACCACTCATACATAAAGCTGTATACTATCTGCCCCTGCAGTGTATATAGGTGACCACTCGTACATAAAGCTGTATACTATCTGCCCCTGCAGTGTATATAGGTGACCACTCCTACATAAAGCTGTATACTATCTGCCCCTGCAGTGTAGGTGACCACTCCTACATAAAGCTCTATCCTATCTGCCCCTGCAGTATATTTAGGTGCCCACTCATACATAAAGCTCTATCCTATCTGCCCCTGCAGTATATTTAGGTGACCACTCATACATAAGGCTCTATACTATCTGCCCCTGCAGTGTATATAGGTGACCACTCGTACATAAAGCTGTATACTATCTGCCCCTGCAGTGTATATAGGTGACCACTCGTACATAAAGCTCTATACTATCTGCCCCTGCAGTGTATTTAGGTGACCACTCATACATAAAGCTCTATACTATCTGCCCCTGCAGTGTATTTAGGTGACCACTCATACATAAAGCTCTACTATCTGCCCCTGCAGTGTATATAGGTGACCACTCATACATAAAGCTCTGTACTATCTGTCCCTGCAGTGTATATAGGTGACCACTCATACATAAAGCTGTATACTATCTGCCCCTGCAGTGTATATAGGTGACCACTCCTACATAAAGCTGTATACTATCTGCCCCTGCAGTGTATATAGGTGCTCACTCATACATAAAGCTCTGTACTATCTGCCCCTGCAGTGTATATAGGTGACCACTCCTACATAAAGCTGTATACTATCTGCCCCTGCAGTGTATATAGGTGACCACTCATACATAAAGCTGTATACTATCTGCCCCTGCAGTGTAGGTGACCACTCATACATAAAGCTGTATACTATCTGCCCCTGCAGTGTATATAGGTGACCACTCATATATAAAGCTCTGTACTATCTGCCCCTGCAGTGTATATAGGTGACCACTCATACATAAAGCTCTGTACTGTCTGCCCCTGCAGTGATTATAGGTGACCACTCCTACATAAAGCTGTATACTATCTGCCCGTGCAGTGTATATAGGTGCCCACTCCTACATAAAGCTCTGTACTATCTGTCCCTGCAGTGTATATAGGTGCCCACTCATACATAAAGCTCTGTACTATCTGTCCCTGCAGTGTATATAGGTGACCACTCATACATAAAGCTCAATACTATCTGCCCCTGCAGTGTATATAGGTGACCACTCATACATAAAGCTGTATACAATGTGCCCCTGCAGTGTATTTAGGTGACCACTCATACATAAAGCTGTATACTATCTGCCCCTGCAGTGTATATAGGTGACCACTCGTACATAAAGCTGTATACTATCTGCCCCTGCAGTGTATTTAGGTGACTACTCATACATAAAGCTCTACTATCTGCCCCTGCAGTGTATATAGGTGACCACTCCTACATAAAGCTGTATACTATCTGGCCCCTGCAGTGTAGGTGACCACTCATACATAAAGCTCTATACTATCTGCCCCTGCAGTGTATATAGGTGATCACTCGTACATAAAGCTGTATACTATCTACCCCTGCAGTGTAGGTGACCACTCATACATAAAGCTGTATACTATCTGCCCCTGCAGTGTATATAGGTGACCACTCATACATAAAGCTCTACTATCTGCC
This sequence comes from Ranitomeya imitator, assembly GCF_032444005.1. Taxonomy (NCBI): domain Eukaryota; kingdom Metazoa; phylum Chordata; class Amphibia; order Anura; family Dendrobatidae; genus Ranitomeya; species Ranitomeya imitator. The sequence continues at coordinate 201,453,288 of NC_091286.1, forward strand.
CCTGCAGTATATTTAGGTGCCCACTCATACATAAAGCTCTATCCTATCTGCCCCTGCAGTATATTTAGGTGACCACTCATACATAAGGCTCTATACTATCTGCCCCTGCAGTGTATATAGGTGATCACTCGTACATAAAGCTGTATACTATCTACCCCTGCAGTGTAGGTGACCACTCATACATAAAGCTGTATACTATCTGCCCCTGCAGTGTATATAGGTGACCACTCGTACATAAAGCTGTATACTATCTGCCCCTGCAGTGTATATAGGTGACCACTCATACATAAAGCTCTATACTATCTGCCCCTGCAGTGTATATAGGTGACCACTCATACATAAAGCTCTATGCTATCTGCCCCTGCAGTGTATATAGGTGACCACTCGTACATAAAGCTGTATACTATCTGCCCCTGCAGTGTATATAGGTGACCACTCATATATAAAGCTCTACTATCTGCCCCTGCAGTGTATATAGGTGACCACTCATATATAAAGCTCTACTATCTGCCCCTGCAGTGTATATAGGTGACCACTCATACATAAAGCTCTATACTATCTGCCCCTGCAGTGTATATAGGTGACCACTCATACATAAAGCTCTATACTATCTGCCCCTGCAGTGTATTTAGGTGACTGTTATGTAGGCAATCCAGTGACACAGTGTGCCAGCAATCAGAGCACATACAGTGATCTGACAATAACCCAAAAACAATAGAACGAGCTCTGAGACGTGGAATCTCTGTAGACCGCAATACCTGAACCTATCCTAAACACAACTAAAGGCAGCTGTGGATTGCGCCTGTCACTACCTATGCAACTCGGCACAGCCTGAGGAGCTGACTAGCCTGAAGATAGAAAAACAAGCCTGACTTGCCTCAGAGAAATACCCCAAAGGAAAAGGCAGCCCCCCACATATAATGACTGTTAGCAAGATGAAAAGACAAACGTAGGGATGAAATAGATTCAGCAAAGTGAGGCCCGATATTCTAGATAGAGTGAGGGATAGCAAAGAGAACTTTGCAGTCTACAAAAAACCCTAAAGCAAAAAACCACGCAAAGGGGGCAAAAAGACCCACCGTGCCGAACTAACGGCACGGCGGTGCACCCTTTGCGTCTCAGAGCTTCCAGCAAAAACGAATAGACAAGCTGGACAGAAAAAGTAGCAACAAAAGCAAAGAAGCACTTATCTAAGCAGAGCAGCAGGCCACAGGAAAGATCCAGAAGCTCAGGTCCAACACTGGAACATTGACAAGGAGCGAGGAAGACAGAATCAGGTGGAGTTAAATAACAAAGCAGCCAACGAGCTCACCAGAACACCTGAGGGAGGAAGCTCAGAAGCTGCAGTATCACTTGTGACCACAGGAGTGAATTCAGCCACAGAATTCACAACAGTACCCCCCCCTTGAGGAGGGGTCACCGAACCCTCACCAGAGCCCCCAGGCCGACCAGGATGAGCCACATGAAAGGCACGAACAAGATCTGGAGCATGGACATCAGAGACAAAAACCCAGGAATTATCTTCCTGAGCATAACCCTTCCATTTAACCAGATACTGGAGTTTCCGTCTAGAAACACGAGAATCCAAAATTTTCTCCACAATATACTCCAATTCCCCCTCCACCAAAACCGGGGCAGGAGGCTCAACAGATGGAACCATAGGTGCCACGTATCTCCGCAACAACGACCTATGGAATACATTATGTATGGAAAAGGAGTCTGGGAGGGTCAGACGAAAAGACACAGGATTGAGAATCTCAGAAATCCTATACGGACCAATAAAACGAGGTTTAAATTTAGGAGAGGAAACCTTCATAGGAATATGACGAGAAGATAACCAAACCAGATCCCCAACACGAAGTCGGGGACCCACACGGCGTCTGCGATTAGCGAAAAGTTGAGCCTTCTCCTGGGACAAGGTCAAATTGTCCACTACCTGAGTCCAGATCTGCTGCAACCTGTCCACCACAGAATCCACACCAGGACAGTCCGAAGACTCAACCTGTCCTGAAGAGAAACGAGGATGGAACCCAGAATTGCAGAAAAATGGAGAGACCAAGGTAGCCGAGCTGGCCCGATTATTAAGGGCGAACTCAGCCAACGGCAAAAAGGACACCCAATCATCCTGGTCTGCAGAAACAAAACATCTCAGATATGTCTCCAAGGTCTGATTGGTTCGTTCGGTCTCGCCATTAGTCTGAGGATGGAAAGCCGAGGAAAAAAACAGGTCAATGCCCATCCTACCACAAAAGGCTCGCCAAAACCTCGAAACAAACTGGGAACCTCTGTCAGAAACAATATTCTCAGGAATGCCATGCAAACGAACCACATGCTGGAAGAACAAAGGCACCAAATCAGAGGAGGAAGGCAATTTAACCAAGGGCACCAGATGGACCATTTTAGAAAAGCGATCATAGACCACCCAAATGACTGACATCTTTTGAGAAACGGGAAGGTCAGAAATGAAATCCATCGAAATATGTGTCCAAGGCCTCTTTGGGACCGGCAAGGGCAAAAGCAACCCACTGGCACGTGAACAGCAGGGCTTAGCCCTAGCACAAATCCCACAGGACTGCACAAAAGTACGTACATCCCGTGACAGAGATGGCCACCAGAAGGATCTAGCCACTAACTCTCTGGTACCAAAGATTCCAGGATGACCAGCCAACACCGAACAATGAAGTTCAGATATAACTTTACTAGTCCACCTATCAGGGACGAACAGTTTCTCCGCCGGACAACGATCAGGTTTATTCGCCTGAAATTTTTGCAACACTCGCCGCAAATCAGGGGAGATGGCAGACACAATGACTCCTTCCTTGAGGATACTCGCCGGCTCAGATGAACCCGGAGAGTCGGGCACAAAACTCCTAGACAGAGCATCCGCCTTCACATTTTTAGAGCCCGGAAGGTACGAAATCACAAAATCGAAGCGGGCAAAAAATAACGACCAACGGGCCTGTCTAGGATTCAAGCGCTTGGCAGACTCGAGATAAGTAAGGTTCTTATGATCAGTCAATACCACCACGCGATGCTTAGCTCCTTCAAGCCAATGACGCCATTCCTCGAATGCCCACTTCATGGCCAGCAACTCTCGGTTGCCCACATCATAATTACGCTCAGCAGCCGAAAACTTCCTGGAAAAGAAAGCACATGGTTTCAACACTGAGCAACCAGAACCTCTCTGTGACAAAACCGCCCCTGCTCCAATCTCAGAAGCATCAACCTCGACCTGGAACGGAAGAGAAACATCTGGTTGACACAACACAGGGGCAGAACAAAAACGATGCTTCAACTCCTGAAAAGCTTCCACAGCAGCAGAAGCCCAATTAACCAAATCAGCACCCTTCTTGGTCAAATCGATCAATGGTTTGGCAATGCTAGAAAAATTACAGATGAAGCGACGATAAAAATTAGCAAAGCCCAGGAATTTTTGCAGACTTTTCAGAGATGTCGGCTGAGTCCAATCCTGGATGGCTTGGACCTTAACCGGATCCATCTCGATAGTAGAAGGGGAAAAGATGAACCCCAAAAATGAAACTTTCTGCACACCGAAGAGACACTTTGATCCCTTCACAAACAAAGAATTAGCACGCAGGACCTGGAAAACCATTCTGACCTGCTTCACATGAGAGTCCCAATCATCTGAGAAGATCAAAATGTCATCCAAGTAAACAATCAGGAATTTATCCAGATACTCACGGAAGATGTCATGCATAAAAGACTGAAACACAGATGGAGCATTGGCAAGTCCGAACGGCATCACTAGATACTCAAAATGACCCTCGGGCGTATTAAATGCAGTTTTCCATTCATCTCCTTGCCTGATTCTCACCAGATTATACGCACCACGAAGATCTATCTTAGTGAACCAACTAGCCCCCTTAATCCGAGCAAACAAGTCAGATAACAATGGCAAGGGATACTGAAATTTAACAGTGATCTTATTAAGAAGGCGGTAATCAATTTATGGTCTCAGCGAACCATCCTTCTTGGCTACAAAAAAGAACCCTGCTCCCAGTGGTGATGACGATGGGCGAATATGTCCCTTCTCCAGGGATTCCTTCACATAACTGCGCATAGCGGCGTGTTCAGGCACGGATAAATTAAATAATCGACCTTTAGGGAATTTACTACCAGGAATCAAATTGATAGCACAATCACAATCCCTATGCGGAGGTAGGGCATCGGACTTGGGCTCTTCAAATACATCCTGATAATCAGACAAGAACTCTGGGACCTCAGAAGGAGTGGATGACGAAATAGACAAAAATGGAACATCACCATGTACCCCCTGACAACCCCAGCTGGATACCGACATAGAGTTCCAATCCAATACTGGATTATGGGTTTGCAGCCATGGCAACCCCAACACGACCACATCATGCAGATTATGTAGCACCAGAAAGCGAATAACTTCCTGATGTGCAGGAGCCATGCACATGGTCAGCTGGGTCCAGTACTGAGGTTTATTCTTGGCCAAAGGTGTAGCATCAATTCCTCTCAACGGAATAGGACACCGCAAAGGCTCCAAGAAAAACCCACAACGTTTAGCATAATCCAAATCCATCAGATTCAGGGCAGCGCCTGAATCCACAAACGCCATGACAGAATACGATGACAAAGTGCATATCAAGGTAATGGACAGAAGGAATTTGGATTGTACAGTACCAATGACGGCAGACCTATCGAACCGCTTAGTGCGCTTAGGACAATCAGAAATAGCATGAGTGGAATCACCACAGTAGAAACACAGACCAGACGTCTGTGTTTTTGCCGTTCAACTCTGGTCATAGTCCTATCGCACTGCATAGGCTCAGGTTTAATCTTAGACAATACCGCCAAATGGTGCACAGATTTACGCTCGCACAAGCGTCGACCGATCTGAATGGCCAAAGACATAGACTCATTCAAACCAGCAGGCATAGGAAAACCCACCATGACATCCTTAAGAGCCTCAGAGAGACCCTTTCTGAACAAAGCTGCCAGCGCAGATTCATTCCACAGAGTGAGTACTGACCACTTCCTAAATTTCTGACAATATACTTCTATATCATCCTGACCCTGGCACAAAGCCAGCAAATTTTTCTCAGCCTGATCCACTGAATTAGGCTCATCGTAAAGCAATCCGAGCGCCAGGAAAAACGCATTGGCATTACTCAATGCAGGGTCTCCTGGCGCAAGAGAAAATGCCCAGTCCTGAGGGTCGCCGCGCAAAAAAGAAATAATAATCAAAACCTGTGGAATAGGATTACCAGAAGAATGAGGTTTCAAGGCCAGAAATAGCTAACAATTATTTTTGAAATTAAGAAACTTAGTTCTATCACCAAAAAACAAATCAGGAATAGGAATTCTTGGTTCTAACATAGATTTCTTATCAATAGTATCTTGAATCCTTTGTACATTTGTAACGAGATTATCCATTGAAGAGCACAGACCCTGAATATCCATGTCCACACCTGTGTCCTGAAACACCCAAATGTTTAGGGGGAAAAAAAGGCTGAACACAGAGCTGAGAAAAAAAAATGATGTCAGAACTTCTTTTTTCCCTCTATTGAGAGTCATTAGTAGGCTCCTTGTACTGTTATGTAGGCAATCCAGTGACACAGTGTGCCAGCAATCAGAGCACATACAGTGATCTGACAATAACCCAAAAACAATAGAACGAGCTCTGAGACGTGGAATCTCTGTAGACCGCAATACCTGAACCTATCCTAAACACAACTAAAGGCAGCTGTGGATTGCGCCTGTCACTACCTATGCAACTCGGCACAGCCTGAGGAGCTGACTAGCCTGAAGATAGAAAAACAAGCCTGACTTGCCTCAGAGAAATACCCCAAAGGAAAAGGCAGCCCCCCACATATAATGACTGTTAGCAAGATGAAAAGACAAACGTAGGGATGAAATAGATTCAGCAAAGTGAGGCCCGATATTCTAGATAGAGTGAGGGATAGCAAAGAGAACTTTGCAGTCTACAAAAAACCCTAAAGCAAAAAACCACGCAAAGGGGGCAAAAAGACCCACCGTGCCAAACTAACGGCACGGCGGTGCACCCTTTGCGTCTCAGAGCTTCCAGCAAAAACGAATAGACAAGCTGGACAGAAAAAGTAGCAACAAAAGCAAAGAAGCACTTATCTAAGCAGAGCAGCAGGCCACAGGAAAGATCCAGAAGCTCAGGTCCAACACTGGAACATTGACAAGGAGCGAGGAAGACAGAATCAGGTGGAGTTAAATAACAAAGCAGCCAACGAGCTCACCAGAACACCTGAGGGAGGAAGCTCAGAAGCTGCAGTACCACTTGTGACCACAGGAGTGAATTCAGCCACAGAATTCACAACAGGTGACCACTCATACATAAAGCTCTACTATCTGCCCCTGCAGTGTATATAGGTGACCACTCATACATAAAGCTCTGTACTATCTGCCTCTGCAGTGTATATAGGTGACCACTCATGCATAAAGCTGTATACTATCTGCCCCTGCAGATAGTATACTCATATATACTCCACTCATACATACATAAAGCTGTATACTATCTGCCCCTGCAGTGTAAATAGGTGCCCACTCCTACATAAAGCTCTGTTTTATCTGCCCATGCAGTGTATATGGGTGACCACTCATACATAAAGCTCTGTACTATCTGTCCCTGCAGTGTATATAGGTGACCACTCATACATAAAGCTGTATACTATCTGCCCCTGCAGTGTATATAGGTGACCACTCATACATAAAGCTGTATACTATCTGCCCCTGCAGTGTATATAGGTGACCACTCATACATAAAGCTGTATACTATCTGCCCCTGCAGTGTATATAGGTGACCACTCGTACATAAAGCTCTGTACTATCTGTCCCTGCAGTGTATATAGGTGACCACTCATACATAAAGCTGTATACTATCTGCCCCTGCAGTGTATATAGGTGACCACTCATACATAAAGCTGTATACTATCTGCCCCTGCAGTGTATATAGGTGACCACTCATACATAAAGCTCTACTATCTGCCCCTGCAGTGTATATAGATGACCACTCATACATAAAGCTCTATACTATCTGCCCCTGTAGTTTATATAGGTGACCACTCATACATAAAGCTCTATATTATCTGTCACTGCAGCGTAGTCATCTTCTGAGAGTTGGGAAACATATTTAGGGTAATTTTACTGTGAATTCTTTCACTGCGTATTTTATTACAGAGTTTTTTGTGACTGAGAAACATTGTATCAGATAAAAGGGACAGTTGCGGAACTGCCAAGTGGAGATCTAACCTAGTTTTGCACTGGCTGACCTATGGTGTTCAACAACCGCCGTTAGGATTCATGTCTGGTGATTATTTAATCGACTGCCTGACTACACTTAATGTACACAGAATGATCAGCAACAGCTCTGAATGTATAACTTGTCATTGTTCTCGGCAGCTCATGTCCCATCTACTCGAGACCTGTGATGGATAATTTTTAAGCAAACCTAAAAATAATTTACAGAACCAGAAACACATGGGCTACTTGCACAATGAACAAGTCTGTAGGAACCTGTTCACACACCAAGAAACTTGAAGACACAAAAGAGCACAGTGAGGTAAAAAATACTCTGTTTAAAAAAAAAAATCACAGTAATAAGCAAGTGCTAGTCAAAAGATGGAAAAAAACAGGGTATTTAGTTGATACTTTTTTTTTGCAAAAAAAATGTATACTAAGCTGCTCCACCAATCGTCAAGGTAAACCCATATAGAGCAGTCCTACCTATTGTATATAATCCCCATCTGATGTATTTAAAAACCTGATCATCTGTATAGTACCTGTATAAGCAGGGTTCAGAGAGGGAATTTTCATGTGGACATGCAGGATGGAACAGCTTAGATTCAAATGACCCACAGAGGATTGGTGGACTCTCCAGTCTTGTAGAAACAAGAGAACAATTACAGAACCAGAAACACATGGGCTACTTGCACAATGAACAAGTCTGTAGGAACCTGTTCACACACCACTAAGAAATTTGAAGACACAAAAGAGCACAGTGAGGTCAAAAATACTCTGTTGTAAAAAAAAAAAAATTACAGTAATAAGCAAGTGCTAGTCAAAAGATGGGAAAAAAACAGGGTATTTAGTTGATACTTTTTTTTTTGCAAAAAAATGTATACTAAGCTGCTCCACCAATCGTCAAGGTATACCCATATAGAGCAGTCCTACCTAATGTATATAATCCCCATCTGATGTATTTAAAAGCCTGATCATCTGTATAGTACCTGTATAAGCAGGGTTCAGAGAGGGAATAATAATTTAACCTGAGAATGAGTGTTCGATACGCGACTGGCAGCCTGTGTTCACTAGCGCAGTGTTCCCCAACTCCAGTCCTAGAGCCTTGATGAAATTCTTCCCTTGTACCTTCCCTGCATGTGTGATTCCAGCCTTACTGACATTCAGAGCTTTGTCTTGCAGAAAAGCTTCAATACCAGATTTGACCTTGTAGAAAGCTAGAAAAGTCCAATGGATAAGCCAGGGTGTTTATTAGAGGGGTATTGATAAGTTGCTGCTTAATACATTTTTGCATCGCCTGTCTCCTGAGTAATTGAAAGAGCTGGAATGTTCAAGTGCAACATGCTCTGGGTGTGTCCCCAACCACGGACAGAGGGGTTAATCTCATGCACATTGCTAGTGTTGTGTATGTACAGTGTAGCTGACCAGGCATTAGCTGGTGCTGGGGATAAGATCTGGCCCTGCCTCTGTGAAGCCACAGGATGTTGCAGGGTGTGTTCACCATTGCTGGCTCAATCCCAGAAGTCATCTTTTGCAATGTTGCTACTCAGTAGCTGTCACAGTAATATGCACACTGTCCTTTGTTTCTTTATCCAAATTTTAAGTTTCTAAACATTTAACCCCTTCACTCCGAAACATGTTTTCACGTTTCTGATCAGAATGTGGTAATAACTCTGGAACGCTTCAACAGATCCCACCGATTGAGTGTTTTCTCGTGACATATTGTACTTCATGATAGTCGTAAAATTTGTTCGATATGACTTTTATTTGTGGAAATATTGGAAATATGTCGAAAATTTAGCACTTTTCAATCTTTTTTCTGTCCTTAAATCAGACAGTTATGTCACACAAAATAGTTAATGAATAACATTTCCCACACCCCTACTTTACATGAGCACAATTTTTAAAATTAAAACATAATTTGTTTGTTTTAGGAAGTTAGAATGGTGAAAAGTTGACCAGCGATTTCTCATTTTTCCAACAAAATTTACAAAGCAATTTTTTTTAGGTACCATATCACCATTGAAATGACTTTGAGGGGTCTATATGAGAGAAAATACCCAAAAGTGACACCATTCTAAAAACTGCACCCCTCAAGGTTTTCAAAACCACATTCAAGAAGTTTATTGACCCTTCAGTTGCTTCACGTGAATTAAAGGGAACCTGTCACCCCAAAAATCGTGGGTGAGGTAAGCCCACCGGCATCAGGGGCTTATCTACAGCATTCTGTAATGCTGTAGATAAGCCCCCGATGTTACCTGAAAGAGGAGAAAAAGACGTTATATTATACTCACCCAGGGGCGGTCCAGCTGCTGGTCAGGTCGGATGGGCATCTCCGGTCCGCTCCGGCGCCTCCCATCTTCATTACAAGATGTCCTCTTCTGATCTTCAGCCACGGCTCCGGCGCAGGCGTACTTTGCTCTGCCCTGTTGAGGGCAGAGGATAGTACTGCAGTGCGCAGGCGCCGGAAAGGTCAGAGGCCCGGCGCCTGCGCACTGCAGTTACTTTGTCTGCCCTCAACAGGGCAGAGCAAAGTACGCCTGCGCCGGAGCCGTGGCTGAAGATCAGAAGAGGATGTCTTGTAATGAAGATGGGAGGCGCCGCAGCGGACCGGAGACGCCCATCCGACTGGTGCCCATCCGACCTGACCAGCAGCGGGAACGCCCCTGGGTGAGTATAATATAACGTCTTTTTCTCCTCTTTCAGGTAACATCGGGGGCTTATCTACAGCATTACCTGCGAATTTCCCTTTAATGGAATGTGGAAGGAAAAAATGAACATTTTACTTTTCCACAACATTTTTTTTTTTTTTAAGACCCAAATTTATTTTCGCAAGGGTAACCGGAAAAAATGGACCCGAACATTTGTAGTGCAATTTCTCGTGAATACACAGATACCCCATTTATGAGGGAAAGCCACTGTTTGGGCGCACTGCAGAGCTTGGAAGGGAAGGAGCACCATTTGACTTTTGAATTTAAAATTTGGTGGAATAATTAGTGGACGCATGTCACATTTGGAGAGCCCCTGATGTGCCAAAAGAGTGGAAACCCCCCACAGGTGAACCTACTTTAGAAACTAGACCCCTCAAGGAACTTATGTAGATGTGTGGTGGAGTATCTTGAATCCCCAGGTGCTTCATAGAAGTATTTAACATTGAGCAGTGAAAAAAAAAAAAAAACTTTTTCCCCACAAAAATGTTTTTTAGCTCCAAATTTATATATTTTCGCACGGGTATCAGGAGAAAATAAATCCCCAAATATTTTTTGCAATATCTCCTGAGTACGCCGAAACTTCATGTGTGGGAAGAAACTATTGTTTGGGTGCACGGCAGGGCTCAGAAAGAATGTATTGACGTTTTGGAACGCAAATGTTAATGGAATATTCTTTGGGTGTCATGTTGCGTTTGAAGAGCCCCTGATGTGCCTAAACACTGGAATCCCCCCACAAGTGACCCCATTTTGGAAACTAGACCTCACTAGGAATTTATCTAGATGTGTGGTTAGCACTTGTGATGAGCGAATATACTGTATTTTTCGGACTATAAGACGCACCGGACTATAAGGCGCACCCAGGTTTTAGAGGTGGAAAATAGGAAAAAAAAATATTTGAAGCTAAAAAATGTGGTAAAATATTTAATAACATAAATGACATACTATTATATGTGGTGTTATTATATATAATAGTATGTTATTATGTTGGAAGCTGTGGGACCAGTGCGGTGTCTGTAAAGCACTATATGAAGATGCTGGAGGGTATATATGCTGGAGTATAAGAATGGGGGCACAGGGCTTATATTTAAAGCACCACTCCAGCACTGCAAAATAACACTGGAGTGCTGCTTTAAAATCCCATGGGAGAACTATAACTCCCAGCATGTCCTGCAGATCCTATGACATGCTGGGAGTTATAGTTCACCAAAGGAGTGGCAGAGTGCTTTAGTGTGTTTTGTAAAGACTAACCTCTTAAATGTGGCAGCCAGCCACACTGTGGTGAGGTTACAGCTGGAGCATCCCATGACTGCTTTCCTTTCCACAGCACAGGTTATGAGGAAGCTGCAGATTCTAGTGGAGACTGGAGAGCCTGAAGGACCTGTGATGATGTCAGGAAGAGGGAGGGCTCTGAGCTGCCATGTGATGCTCCAGCCCGCCCACTCCTGACATCATCACAGGTCCTCCTGCACAGAACTCAGCGTCCAGCCCAGGCATGGCAGGCAGGTATGCAGCCATCTCCTCTCTCCCTTGGCCCCTGCTGCCTCCTCTCCCGGACACACAGACCTGCCCAGCTGCTGCAGAAATCAGCGCTGGAGAAGCCATGTGTGTCCCTGCTTAAGCATTTGCTGCTCCCGGCTCACAGCTCAGCTGATAGGTGGGCGGGGAGCCGCTAATGAATATTCACTGCACTTAATCATCGGGAGCACATGGTTTCTCCAGCACTGATTCTGGGCACTGGGGACATCCTGAAGTGGGATAACAGTGCGATCCCACTCACTGCTGCCCCCCTCCCCACATGCTACATCCGTACCATAAGAAGCACCCACACTTTCCTCCCAAATTTGGAGGAAAAAAAATGCGTCTTATGGTCGGAAAAATACGGTACTCATTACTCGAGATTTCTCGATCACGCTCGGGGGTCCTCCGTGTATTTTTTAGTGCTCGGAGATTTATTTTTTCTTGCCGCAGCTGAATGATTTACATTTCTTAGTGAGCTTGATTACATGTGGGAATTCCCTAGCAACCAGGCAACCCCCATATGTACTTATGCTGGCTAACAGATGTAAATCATTCAGCTGCGGCAAGAAAAACTAAAACTCCGAGCACTAAAAAATACTCGAAGGACCCTCGAGCGTGATCGAGAAATCTCGAGTAACGAGTATATTCGCTTATTACTAGTGAGCACCTTGCACCCTCAGGTGCTCCACAGAAGTTTGTAGTGTTGAGCCATGAAAATAAAAATATTTCCCACAAAAAAAGTTTACAGGGGAAAATGAATTTGTGCAATTCTCCTAAGTACAGAGATGCCCCATATGTGGTCGAAAGGCTCAGAAGGGAAGAAGTGCCATATTGGAATTCAGATTTTGCTGGAATGGTTTGAGGGTGCCATGTCACGTTAGCAGAGCCCCTGAGGAGCCAGAACAGCAGAACTCTCCCCCTCCATCCACAAATGACCCTATTTTACAAACTACACCTCTCAGTGAATTAATCTACGGGTGCAGTGATTATATTGACACCACACATGGGTCACATAATGTTATACCATTGTGCAATGAAGAAAAAATAATTACATTTTTGCCACCCAGATTTTACATTTTCACACTGGTAAAAATAGCACCAAAATTTGAACAATTTCTGCTGAATGTAGAAATACCCTACCTATGGCTGTTTAGTACTGCTTAGCCACTCTGGAGGGACAGAGCGCTATTTTCCTCCTGGAGCGCAGATTTTGCTAGAATAATTTGTGGACTCCATATACGGAGCCCCTAATCCTAGAAGAGCAGAATTCTTCTTCAAGTGACCCCATTTTAGAAATTACACCCCTTTGGGAATTTATCTACAGGTGTAATAACAATTTTGACTCCATAATTGTTTTCCAGAAACTAGCAGTAGTGGATGTTGCTGAGTGAAACTTGCCATTGAAACGTACTAGGCACAGCTGTCACTAGTACGTGTGTGTTGTAGTCACCAGTGTGCTGTGGTGCCCATCTCATGCTTCTGGAGACACTCATCCGAAAATTAGGCGGGCTGTCATCGCTACAGAAATGACAAACTGTGGGGATCAGAAGGGGGAGGGCATTTGGATTTGGGAGCGCAGAATTTGCTGAATTTATTTTTTTTTTTTGGGGGGGGGAGGGGTGGAGCTATAACAATATTCCAGAACTTTTGTGCTACCAGTAACGTGGAAACCCCCTATATTTCCGTTAACAGATAACAAACCTGAGTGGGGATTTGTTTTTTTGTGGATTGAGTTGAAGCTTTTATTGGGAACATTTAACATAACGTTTGGGATCACATTTATCCGGCGCTCTATGCTGAGCACTTACTTTTGGGTTTCCATATAAATCTCTGAGTGATGTGATGCAGATGAAACCCTGGGGGATCTGTTCACTATAATGAGGCAGCAGAGTTACTCTGGTCTCCGTCTGGACTCTATTCAGCCTTTTCCTTCTTTTCAGACGTGCACAAAACTATGGCGGACAACGCTTTTTTGCACAACTAAAAAGATGGACTTCTGGATCATAGGTGGCCAGACAGCATCCACAGTACCTCCATCTGCCTCATTATAGGGAATCTTCCTCTGGGTGTTCTAACTGAATCACGTATTTCATAGATTTAAACGGAAACCCCAGTGTAAGCACTGGATTAATGTGAGATGAGCCTTACTGCGGTCTTTGGGAGGCAGAATGAACACATCAAGAGCAGGTGAAGAATTTGTTTTATTTATTCTTTACGCCGTTCCTAGTGCGGTATAAGTGATTAGGTGACTTTATTCTTCTGGTTGGTGTCATTACAGCGATACCAAATTTTTATTGGGTTTTCGTTTGCCTGTTGTCACACACTAAAAGATGCCTTTTATTGCAAAAATAGCTATAATTTTTCCATATTTCATCTGACCGTTATGTGAGGGCTTGTTTTTTGCGGGACGAGTTAACATTTTTATTGACACCATTTTCGGGCAGGAAGCCTGCAGTGGAATTTGCCTATGTTAAGGAGCAAAGGGGGGAAAGAAAAAACGGTCATGTAGCCCAGATTTTATTAAAATGGTAAACATGTCCTTACAGATGAGGCAGAAAGTGCATCTGTGCAGTGCAAAAAAAGTGCAGGACACACGGTACAAGCTTATATCAAAGTACCATAACAAGAAAATGGTAAATACCGTAATTACGAAATTTATACCCCACAATTAATACCAAGTGGTAGGGCGTCATATATCAGGGAGTAGAACCAGTATTGCAACTACATTGAGGGAGTATGAAAAAGCATAAAAGGCAGACAATATTTGAATTAAATATAGCATACCTGATATAGACAGACCAAGGGGGGGAAGCTGAGTAAGGCGTGGGTCCGCCCCATGGGCTCCTGCCTCCTGTGACCCAACTCCAATGCTTTCCTCCACCCCACTCTTCTCCCAGCAGGCAAGATAAGCTACATTTGGACTAGAACATGCACCCCCATTTTCCTTACTCTTTTTTTTCCCCACAAAACATTTGGATCTTATAGTCTGAAAATTACAGTAGTTGTGCTTGAAAAAGTGTATGGCTGTCTTAATGAGCAGAGGCACTGGAGTAAGACATGCCTAGTTCATTAAGTGGCACACCTAACAGGTGCAGTGCATTTATGGCAGAAAATGACTCCAGTTAGGGACTGGAGTGCCCTATTAGCGCTGCCCAACACCTTAAGTTCACACTGGAGAGAGCAGGGCAAGACACCATCTGGTGGCCACTTACCTACCTTGGGCTGTGAGGCACGGACCAGCCGCAGTCTCCTTACCTGAATGCACAGCCTCATATAGACCACAAAGGATTGTGCATGTTCATGTTGACCTTGTTCAATAATTTTTCACTGACATTATCATCTAATACATATTAGTGGGTCATATTTTTACCAAATTTGACAGTTCTCCCAGACTGTTAGGTCATGTCCAAATTGTGCTGCGGTTTCCATTGTAAACAGTAACCACAATGCTGGACCCATTGCACACCACCAGTACTGAGCCCAGTGGTTGGAGCAGTGGAGAAGCAGCGCTGGCATGGCCCAGGTAAGTACGGCTGATTTTGTTGTTTTACATAGAACAAACAGATGCAGCACTTGCCATGTTTTCATATTTCTACAGAATATAGACCTTTGAGCTGATTGATTCCTATGGGTAATGCCACAGTCTTCTAGTTTCGCTCGGTTTTGAAAACCCCCTCCCAGATTTAGGGACGCTCTACAGGTAGAGCTAAATCCTAACACAATCCAAGTCACCCAATGTCATGTAATGCCTGCAGCTTCCTAGGTATTAAACTGTAATGTCATGTGCTGATTTTATTTTTTGCATTGCTTTGTTTTCTGTTCTTTTTTTTTTTTTCTTGCTTACGGAAGGATTGTCATCTACTCCAGGAAAGGTAAATGAAACCTATGTGTATTATACATAACTCTTATAATTGTTTGCTTATAAACATCTAATGAATAATATATTATCTGTACATGTTGTGAAAGCACTACGCATGCTGCATCCAAATTCGGACGGTTGGTTTATTCATAGTTGATATTGGACCGGTCTTTAACAATTAGTGACTACATTCTATACTTTCCCCATAGACATGCACGCTAAGCCTGGTGCTTAGTTATTTTGCTGTGAAGAGGGAATTAGCCCCTGCTAACGTCTTATCTCCGCGACACGCTGAAATCCAATTTCTCCTATTGTCCGGAGATGGTGCTAGCCATTGCATACATTACTTTTCCGACCATTTTTTTTTTTCTTTTCTCTGTATGGACATTTTAGTTGTAATTAAGTTTTTTCTAATTGTGCCACATGAACAGCCCATTAATACATTTTTACTTTATTTTAGGTTTTGGATTCCTCCTCATTAAATTTTGGCACTCGAGTGAAATGGTTTGCAATATGCTTTGTTTCTGGAATTGTCTCTTCAATCCTGGTAAGTAAACTGCACCATTCCCTCATTTTTCCCATACATTTTCTGTATTTGCCTGTACAATTAAAGGGAAAAAAAGCCTTATCTAAGGGTATTGCTAATTAGATTTCGGTGCATTGGGGCCGGACTGTACATTGGGTCTTCTCCCTCTCTGTGATTCCAGATCTCCTTCGCTTTCCTCTTCCTCTGGTGTTTGAAAAACGGGTCACTGCTTTTTCACTGACATGTCGCCCCCTTTCTATTAAAAATCTCCTCTGCAGAGGGGCCGAGGAATCACAGACAGGAATGAGTAGGCCCAGTGTACAGTAAACTTTGAGAATTCAAGAACACCAAAGTTGTTTTTATTTTTTTTTGGTCACTGCAGTACTATGAATAATGCTCTAATAAGTGATCAAATTGTCATACCTATCCCAAAATGGTATCAATAAAAACGTTGTGCCATCACACACCTCCATCGACTGAGAAATGAAACCGTGACGGGTCTCGGAATATGGTGTCGCAGCTCCTAAATTTTCTTTTCTTTTCCAAAGTTCAGATTTTGTTTTCCCAGTACTAAAATAAAAACAAACAAACAAAAAAACCTCGATATCTTTGGTATCACCGTAATCGTGCCGATGAGCAGAATCGTATTACTAGGTCATTTTGTACCACACAATGTACGCCATGAAAACAATTCACAAAAAATCAACTTTAGAATTTTATTATTTATTTTTTTTTGTTTCACCTCATAGAATTTTCTACCCGTTTTCCAGTACAGTATATGCTAAAATTAATGGTGTCATTCAGCAGTTCAACTCGTCCCTCAATAAACAAGCCCTCATGTGTATGCGGACAGAAAAATAAAAGTTAAGGCTCTGGGAGGAAAAAACATAAAGACAAAATCAAAAATTGATCAAAAACCAAATAAAAAAAAACACAGTCCCAAAAATTAGCTTTTATCTCTTTAAAAAAAGGCTCTATTTCAATAAATAACACAAATCTTGATGAGTGGATCAGACATTGGTTCTTATACCAGGTTTTAAAAGATATTTAGAAAATAGTCTAAGGGAACAGATATTAGTACTCCGTTTCCCTACCTGGCAGCAGAGGCTGGCACCCTAGGGGATACGTTGTGGCACCCCCGCACAATGTAGGCTCACCCTGTCTGACCCTTCAGGGAAATCCCTCATCAAGCTGTCACCAACACCCAAAAAAATGTATTTTATAGGTATCCAATGAACTGAAACGTTTGTATGCTCAATATTTCAGAGTAATAAAAGGTGCGAATTAGTGGTTAGAGTAGATATAGTTAGGCTATGTTCACACTTTGCGGATTCCACTGCGGATTTTTCCGCAGCAGAATTCCAAAATCCGCAGTTAAAACCCGTCGCGGTTTTTACTGCGGATTTATCGCGGTTTTTACTTCGGTTTCTTCTGCGGATTTTCATCTGCAGTTTTCTATTGGAGCAGGTGAAAATCCGCAGAAAAGAAGTGACATGCAGCGTTTCCGCGCGGATTTTTCTGCAGCATGTGCACGGCGTTTTTTGTTTCCCATAGGTTTACATTGTAATGTAAACTCATGGGAAACTGCTGCGGATCCGCAGCGGTCAAATCCGCTGCGGATCCGCAGCAAAATCCGCAAAGTGTGAACATAGCCTTATACTTCAAGATCTATAGTTTTGTGTTTTTCTCTTTATTTGCATAACACATGTTACAAATGATCTAACATACTCACTATATAGTTATGAGATAACGTTTGTTATAACTAAAGTATTTTACTGTATGCTTAACAATGCATAATTCATATGTATTGCTTACTATGCTCAAAATTCTTGGATACAAATGTGTATGTACTACAGTTTATTTTGTTAATAAACAAATTTTTTTAAATAAAAGAGTACTAGAAATTGTCTGTATTGTTGTAATATTGTTAATATACCGGTATGTTTGAAATAGTCTGTTTTAACATGCATAACAGCACCCTTCGTCCTGTATCCTCACACCCCATAAAATCTCTTAATAACTGAATGATCAGCTGTCAATAGAGCAAAGGATAGATATATGGCATCCAGTAATTGGCTAGGGACACATTATCCTCCAAAACCACAATAGCCACTTAAACATATCACCCTTACTGAGCATGACTGACAGGTCCAATAAGAATTCTTGCAAGTTATAATAACTCTTTTGCAAATAACCATTGGCATTATGTCGCTTAGCTTTGGATTAAAAAAAACGCATCCCATCCCGATGCGTTTTCCCCCTTCTTTAATGGCGTAAGGGGTTCATCAGGGGAATCAGTAGTGAAGGGGCTCCAGTCAACACAAATGCTGCTTTCTGCCAATGTGTGGACCCTCAGTGAATCTGAGACCCACATTGTTGGCTTTCAGGTGTGAGACAATTGACTCAAAAGAATGTTTACCACCTGACCACAGGAAGAGGATGTCAGCAATGTATCACCCCCCAGAATTTAATCCGGGGGCACCATGTGACATCCTTATCCTGGAAGACAACAGTATCCTCCCACCAGCCCGGGACCTAGATAATGATACTGCCTCCAGGCCCTGATCATGTGGGATAATGCTGTATAAACAATTAATGCTAAAATAGTGTCAAGTTGCAAGTCTTCCAGTTTAGTGAGTAAGTCTGTGGTGTCTCTTTTTTTATTTTTCACGCACCAGCTCCTTGTTGCGTTTGGCGGGCATGTCAAAACGACGCACGGGGACGCATCCGCATACAACGCATGTCCCTGCGTACACAATGTTGACAATAGGTACGCAAGACGCATGCGGATCTATGCGCAGGCCTACTACGCTAGTGTGAAGCCGGCCTTATTTTATTGATAGTACTCACCAATTTGGCATTCAAAAGGGGACCTGACAACTGATACATGCTGCCTGGGAATATCAGGTAGCAGGTATCTGGCACTGGCTGCATGATTACAGCCATATATATTTAACTCCTAAAATGCTGAGGTGTTTCAGAGAAAACCATAGTTTAACCCCTTAATGACAGCCAATACGTCTTTTTACTGACATGAGATATAAAAGAATAGCCTCCCCATACAGGTGACAATCCAGCAGCTGTCGGCTGTCCACTATAGCTGACAACTTGCTGCATCAGCCACGATCAGTGTTGGCACCTTCCATATCTGTTTAACGCCTTAGATGCTGCTGTCAATAATGACTATCATATAAATGGTTAACAGAGTGTGGGGACTTCCTCTTTATCCCCATCGGCACCCTGAGATAATGATTGTGTGGTCCTGAAATTTGCCATGGCTAATCACGGCCAAATAGTAGCCTTAGAGTCTGCCAGCTACTGTAGCCTGTTCAAAAGTTAGCAATATTTAGGTGGTAAAAATATTCTTTTTCATTCCTATCCTGCCACTTTGCATTAATTACTGAAAAGCACCTGAAGGGTTAATAAACTACCTGACAGCAGTTTTCGGTATGTCAGGGGGTGCTGTTTTTAAAATGGTATCACTTTGCGGTTTTTCCAATATATAGGACCCCTGAAGTCACTTCAAACCTGGACAGGTTCCTAAAAAATACATTTTGTAAATTTCCATGAAAAAATGAAAACTTGCTGCTACATTTTTAAACCTCGTAAAATGCTAACAGAATAAAATAACATTTTACAAGTGGTGCTGATGTAAAGCAAACATGTGGGAAATGTTATTTATTAATGTTTTTGTGTAGTATGACTCTCTGGATTAAAGGGAAAATCACCAACCCACCAACCCACTTCCTTGACCATTTCACTGCCTGACTGCCACGCTTCATGTCCTCAGAATTACCAACCATTATCCTGGGAGACTTCAACATCCCCATTAACAATCCAACTTCCCCATCTGCATCCCATCTACTATCTCTAACCACTTCTCTTGGCCTTTCACACCTCTCAACCTCTGAGATACACAAAGATGGTAACACCCTTTACCTGGTCTTTTCAATCTCCTACCTAGATAACTCACTGCTTCCCCTCTGTGATCACAACAATCTCTCCTTCATGATCACAAGTCCCTGCCCACCCCAGCACACTTTTACCTACCACTCCTGCGTAAATTTACAACCCGTTAACCATTGTTCACTTACAGACCCCCTACATTCATCACTGTCCCCAATATCCTCCTTTTCCTGTCGCGATCTGGCTGTACACCACTACAATGACACTCTCAGAAGCTCCATTGGCCAAGTACCTCCCCTCACCCGCAGAACTTCCAAACATAGAGTAAAACTGTCTACTAACCTCCCTAAATCTGACATTTCCCTCTCCGTGGGTGGCACCATAATAACACCCCGACAGCAGGCGCGCTGTCTGGGTGTTATGTTTGACACTCTCTCCTTCACATCCCATATACAATCTCTTGCCCGCTCCTGCTGCTTACACCTAAAGAACATTTCTAAAATCCGCCCCTTTCTCACAATGGAAACAACAAAAACCCTCACTGTTGCCCTGATCCACTTCCGCCTGGACTACTCTAATGCTCTATTAATTGGCCTCCCCCTTACTCGACTTTCCCCTCTCCAATCCAACCTTAATGCAGCAGCCAGGGTTTTCTATCTGGCTAATCGTTACTCGGTCGCATCCGTTCTTCGCCAGTCGTTAAACTGGCTGCCCATTCATTATAGAATCCAATTCAAACTGTTTGTCCTCACCCACAAAGCTCTCCATAATGTGGCACCCCCCACATCTCCTCCGTCATTTCTGTTTATAAGCCTACCCGCTCGCTACGCTCTGCAAATAACTTTCAACTAACCTCTGCACTAACTACCTCCCACTCCTGGCTCCAAGACTTCTCCCGTGTTGTGCCAATCCTCTGGAATGCTCTACCCCAGGAAATTCAGACTAACCACAACTTAAACAACTTTAGGCGCTCCGTCAAAACACATCTGTTCAGAGCAGCCTATCACATTCCCTAATCAAAGTCCTTTTATGTATGTGTGTGTGTGTGGCCCATTCACTATCTATCTGTGAATCACCCACCATCAAACTCCTCCGCACCCAACAGCACCACAAAAACTGGCTGGTGACAACCTCATGCAGCCATTATCCATCCCCATTCCCTCAAGATGGCTGGACAATCTTTGTAAATAAGCCCCTGCATTTTGTGTCTCCCCCACCTCATTGTAGATTGTAAGCTCTTACGGGCAGGGTCGTCATTATTTTGCTTTAATTATTGCATTACTTTGAATGTTACTTATGACTTGTATATGAACTTCTGTATTGTAAAGGACTGCAGAATATAAATAAAGATTATTATTATTATCATTCAAATTTGAAAATTGCTAATTTTTTTACATTTTTGTCAAATCTCTGATATTTTTTATAAATAAACACAACATATTGACCTAAATTTTCCACTATCATAAAGTATAATGTGCCACGAAAAAAACAGTCTCAAAAGCACTGGGATTTATTGAAGCATTCCAGAGTTATTACTACATAAAGTGACACTGGTCAGATTTTACAAGTTTGGCCCGGTCAGTAAGGGGTTATTAGCTGCCAGGGACGACACATGGGAGACTAGTAAGATAGGAACTGGTTTTAATATACACTCTAAAAATTGTAACCGTGCACCGAGGCATAGGCCATGCCAAGGATGCACTGAATCACCCTCATTTGCATAGTAAATAAAATACGGTAGATTTTTCAGTAAATAATAAGCTAAACTGTATATGCATGGTATGATTTTTATAGGGGCGACATCTTTTACATAAATATTTACCGTATATACTCGAGTATAAGCCGACCCGAATATAAGCCGACCCCCCCCCCCTAATTTTGCCACAAAAAAACTGGGAAAACTTATTGACTCGAGTGTAAGCCTAGGGTAGGAAATGCAGCAGCTACCGGTGAATTTCAAAAATAAGAATAGATGCTCCATACCATTCATTATTGCCCCATAAGATGCTCCATATAAAGCTGTGCCACATATAATGCTCCATACATTTCATTATTGCCCCATAGACGCTCCATATAAAACTGTGCCACATATAATGCTACATACTGTTCATTATTGCCCCATAAGATGCTCCATATATAGCTGTGCCATATATAGCTGTGCCATATATAATGCTCTGCACCGTTCATTATGGCCCCATAGATGCTCCATATAAAGCTGTGCCATATAAAATGCACTGCACCGTTCATTATGGCCCCATAGATGCTCCATATAAAGCTGTGCAATATATAATGCTCCATACATTTCATTATTGCCCCATAGACGCTCCATATAAAACTGTGCCACATATAATGCTACATACTGTTCATTATTGCCCCATAAGATGCTCCATATATAGCTGTGCCATATATAGCTGTGCCATATATAATGCTCTGCACCGTTCATTATGGCCCCATAGATGCTCCATATAAAGCTGTGCCATATAAAATGCACTGCACCGTTCATTATGGCCCCATAGATGCTCCATATAAAGCTGTGCAATATATAATGCTGCTGCAATAAAAAAAAAAAATACATACTCTCCTCTCTTGCTGCCCGCAGCTCCTCAGCGTCCCGTCTCGGCGTTTCTCCTCACTGACTGTTCAGGCAGAGGGTGGCACGCAGATAAGTACGTCATCGCGCCCTCTGACCTGAACAGTCAGTGCAGAGGACGGGAAGATGGAGCGGCGCCCGGCGGGTGGAACGTGGACAGGTATATATGTAATACTCACCTGCTCCCGGCGTCCCTTGCTCTTTATCCCGGACAGATGGTCTCCGGGTGCCGCAGCCTCTTCCTCTGTCAGTGGTCACCGTTACCGCTCATTACCGCGGCTTGACCCCTATGGGAGTGGAGTCCATATTCATAACTTTAATGAGCGGTACCACGTGACAGCTGAACAGGGGAAGAGCTGCGGCACCCAGAGACCATTTTTTTTAAGGCTGAAAATGCCCCTCTCTGCTTATACTCGAGTCATTGCCAGGGGGTCGGCGGGGGAGGGGGAGTGGCGGCTGTCACATCATACTCACCTTCTCCCGGCACGGTCCCTGCTTCTCTGTTGCGATGCGATGGTCTCCGGGCACCTCAGCTCTTCATGTGTTCAGTGGTCACGTGGTACCGCTCATTAAAGTAATGAATATGGACGTGACTTCACTCCCATAGGGGTGGAGCGCATATTCATTACTTTAATGAGCAGTACCAGTGACCGCTGAACACCGGAACAAGCTGCCGGCCTGGGACGACGGAGAAGCAGGGACCGCGCCGGGAGGGTGAGTATAACGGGGGAGGGTGAGCATTGTGAGATATTCACCTGTCCCCGGTCCACCGCCGGGCTCTGTCTTCCCCGTCTCTGGCTGTGACTTTCTGGTAAGAGGGCGCGATGACATGGTTAGCACGCCTGAACAGTCAGAGGAGCCGGAAGACCGAGTGGCGCACGGCTGTGGAACGGGGACAGGTGAATATCGCAAGTTTTGGGGGCCTGAGCAACGAGAGGTGAGTGTTTATATATATATATATATATATATATATATATATATATATATATATATATATATATATATATATATATATATATATATATATATATAATGTGTGTATATAATTTTTTTTTTTTTTTTTTTTTTATCGCGGCACATGGGCCATAATCTATGGAGCATCTTAAGGGGCCATCAACCTTTATGCAGCATTATATGGGGCATAATCTATGGAGCATCTTAAGGGGACATCATTAATCTTTTGTGCAGCATTGTATGGGGCATATTTTAATATGGAGCATCTTATGGGGCCCATCATGAACTGTATTGAGCATTATATGAGGCTCCTGATTCAATATGGATATTCAAAAACACTTAACCTACTGATGTCTCAATCAATTTTACTTTTATTGGTATCTTTTTTTATTTTTTAAATTTACCAGTAGCTGCTGCATTTCCCACCCCAGGCTTATACTCAAGTCAATACGTTTTCCCAGTTTTTTATGGCAAAATTAGGGGTCTCGGCCTCAAGTATATACGGTAATAACATTTCCTACACGTCAACTTTACATAAGCACAATTTAGGAAACATAATTTTTTTTTTTTTTGTTAGGATGTTATAAGGGTTAAAAGTTGACCAGCGATTTCTAATTTTTCCAACAAAATTTACAAAACCATTTTTTTAAGGGACCACCTTATATTTGAAGTGAGTTTGGAGGTCAATATAACAGAAAATACCCAAACATGACACCGTTCTAAAAACTGCACCCCTCAAGTTGCGCAAAACCACATTCAAGAAGTTTATTAACCGTTCAGGTGCTTCACGAGAACTAAAGCAATATGGAAGGAAAAAATTTACATTTTACTTTTTCCGCCAAAAATTTACTTTGGAACCAATTTTTTCTATTTTCATATGGGTATCAGGAGAAAATGGACCACAAAATTTGTTGTGTAATTATTCCTGAGTGTGACGATACCCCATATGTGGGGGAAAGCCACTGTTTGGGTGCATGGCAGGGCTCAGAACGGAGGAAGCACTGTTTGACTTTTTGAACGCAAAATTGGCTGGAATCAATGGTGGTGCTATGTCGCGTTCGGAGACCCACTGATGTACCTAAACAGTGGAAACCCCCCAATTTGAACTCCAACCCTAACCCCAACACACCCCTAACCCTAATCACAACCCTAATCCCAACCATAACCCTAACCACAAACCTAACCCTAACACACCCCTAACCCTAATCCCAACCATAACTACAACCCTAACACTAGCCCAACGCTAGCTGTTGCCCAATCCAAACCCTATTCCCAACCCTAGCTTTAGCCCAGCCATAACCCTAGCTTTAGCCCAACTCTAACCCTAATTGAAAAATGGAGATAAATATATATTTATTTTTCCCTAACTAAGGGGTGATAAAGGGGGGTTTATTTACTATTTTTTTTATTTTGATCACTGTGATAGGGTCTGTCACAGTGATCAAAATGAACCAATAGGAAAAAATCCCTATGGGTGCCGGCCGACAGATCTCGGCGGGCGCATGTGCAATTTTCTTCTTGGAAAAAGACCGAGGGATTTCACGGGGGGATGCAGGGACATGGGGGATCGGGGGACCCCATTTCTCTCTCCTCTGATGTGCGATCACATCAGAGGAGAGAGAAATTAAATGGGATATCGGACTTTTTCTTTTTTTGTGATTGCAACACTTGGATCAGTAAAAACTGACCCGAGTAAAGTTGTCTGAGGTCTCGGCTACCCCTCCCCCACCCCCCCGGTAGTAGAGACTCTGGAGAAATGCCTGGGGGGTGCGCTATGCACTTATTTCTCGGCACCGTTAAAAAGCGGCGCTGAGGGCATAAGTACCCTTAACTGCTGCCGTTTAAAAGGCATATCGGCAGTCCTTAAGGGGTCAAATAGCTGTTGGCTGAATGTTATCTCTCATCTCCATCATATACATATGAAGGCTCATGCTTGTTAGGGGAGCAGAGAGAGCCTCTGCCAGCAGCCTATGTCCTAGTCAGTCTAATATGAATGGGGCCTCCATTCCACTTGCTCAACTATTTCTCTGCATTCAATCACTTACAGCACCTTGTAATATACTGCTGTGCAATCTACTGCAACTAAGACAGTGGATCCTAATCAACCCAACATGATCTAATATGGGTGCATAAGCTTCAGCGTGGCGAGACATGCAGGCAATGAGGTCATTGTGTGGTGTCAAGTCATTAGCGACTTGGTTTTGTGTCCTGACAGTTCAGACAGATTTTCAATAGGCTTCCAGATCTTCCTGCTGAAGACCGCTGCAGCTAGAGCGCCTCAGGTTGGATAACTCTGCCTTGGGCCCGACACTATTATAGTGCCCTGATATAACCCTGCCTACCAGCGGAGGTTGGTACCCTAACTTGAACGCAAATTGGCGCCCCCACTCACGCTGATAACACTAGGAGTGCCTACTTAGCTTGTAGCACCATAACCAATAATACCATCAATTACTACAACAAAACACCTGTCATCAGACCAATGATACTTATTCAAGGCCTGAGCGAGTAGTCCAACATAAATAAGGGACTGTGGTGGGACTTAATATAAAGGCAGCCAAGGTTCGAATGCCAACCAAACGAGGAATGTACTACCAGATCCAAAAAGCACACCACTATTATTAAATCCAGCAATGAAAAGATATTTTATTTACGTTTTTGGTTTTAAAGGAGGTGAAAAGATATTAAAGATATATTTAACTATAATTCACCCTCTGGAATCCCTAATAAAGCAGTCCATTCTTTGCTGCGGAGGTTGGCACCCTAGATAGTACGTAAGTGGCGCACCCACTGAGGATTCTCCCTCTCTGACCCTTAAATCTTTCCCTCCAAAGTGTGCCTAGACAAAGGGGTACCAGTGAAGTGGTGGAAAATTGGGTGATCATCTTGGGTGTCCCTTGTTGGAAGTGCTCAAGAATTAAATTCATTCCTCAAAATCAATTTTTGCAAAGAATTTGGAGCTAGAGGATCATTGAACTCCCCAGAAATTGGTCAGCAAAAAATGTGCAACATGCTCAGGTTATGTGAATATAAATTAAGGTCCCAGCTTCCTTCCACCAATACACATTATATTCACAACTTTATCAAGAAGCATACAAAAATCTAGCAGCCCTGGGTTTTTCAAAAGATACTTTAATTTTTACACATCTTTTATAGGCTTGCTTCTAGTGCTCATAGCACATCATTCAGTACCCACCATAGCCCAACTAAAGTACCCAGACAGGGATCAAGCAAAGAGCAGTATGCACTAAATAGTCAACTATTGCATCGTGCCCAAAGTAGATAAAAATATATAAAACAATATTGATAGACTTATCTGAACTCATTCATAGAAACATGATTTCAGCCTCGACGCGTTTCTCTCCTGTGATGAAAGTTTATCAGGAGGCATGGGACTTTGTGTAAATTCACAACATCCGAGATGACCACAGTCACCCGCCTGGTTGCGGGTGTGACATATCCACCGAATCTACCAAACATTGGTTCATCAGAAAAGGAAAGATGGGGTAGGAGCCACGCCATGTGCAGTGCTTTCTGTGTAGTGTATAGGACTTTGCATATCACAATTTCTATAAACTACTCTTGGCACTGAAGTAAAACATGTCAACATTTATGACCTGTTGCTGTCTCACAGATGGGGATACTACTGACCTTGGGAGTAGAACAACCTGACATGACAGTGTGGCTCTTAATGGGAATCCGTTGCCAGGTTTATTCTTTTCATTCAGGGGCAGCATAAAATTAGGAGCACAGACCTTGATTCCTGCAATGTGACTTACTGGGCATCTTGATTTAATTTTGATTAATATCAGTGTTTTATCTGATAGTCCTCTTGGTGATGAGCTCTGTCCGCCGAGCTTATGTGATTGACTTGATTTATTATGAGCCCAGAGGACTGGAGACTCAGCAGAAACACTTGCTCCTGTGATAAAACAAGTAGAGAAATGTGTTACCTCAGAAAGCAGAAGTCATTTATTATAAGAGACTTTGGCTTACCATGCCCACAGCCAGGAGCGTTGGTGTGTGCCTACCTTAGCTGCTTCAGTTCCTGCACAAGCAGACACTGCCATTACACAGTACACAGCAGGGACACATTTATAAGATTATCTCAGCACAGGAACATTTTATTCTAACACATTTAATTGTAAAACTTTATTATATTGCCAAGGTCTATTAATTAAAATGTACTTTGTTCATGGAACAACCATGAATTTTTTTATTTTTCTTATGATTATTTTGACAAACTTTTCATTCCAGGGAAGTGCATTACTTTGGGTTCCCAATGCCGGAATCAAGCTCTTTGCCATTTTCTACACACTGGGGAACATTGCTGCATTAGCTAGGTAAGCATTCATTTTCAAGCCACCTAAATACTACTTTCCTCTGTCTAGGCGCTACAGTGTAGAATATATTTCTAGAATTATGCAACTGATTTTCTTCCAATGAATTTTACCCAAAATGGCTATTTATGAACATTGTGCCCAACGCTGCAGCATTTCACAGCTTGAGTTCAGTCGTGTCACCTGACTTGCTCTGCTGTATCTGATTGGTCACTGCGGCTCCAGTTTGTAGACTTATTCAAACTTCAGCCAGCTTATTCAATCTAAAAAAAAATTGCACACACAACCGCTTTATCCTCAGCCATTGTGTTTTTTTGTTTTGTTTTTACAGTCTTAATTGTGCAAAAAAAAATCTTGGCAATATGATTCTCCAATTCGTTTCAATTGATTTGATGGGGGTGCGGCAACCTGTTACATTTATTTTTCTCATTATGGCATTTATCATTTAGGTTAATGTTGTATGTTGTTTGGACTTTTACAGACATTGCGATACCAATGTGCATTTCTTTAAATTAATAGGATAACAGTTTTGATATTTTTTTTTATATATATTTATACGGTAAAAAAGTTAATTTCTTTAGGGAATTTTAACCTGC
The DNA here is from genome assembly GCF_032444005.1 of Ranitomeya imitator. Lineage (NCBI taxonomy): Eukaryota > Metazoa > Chordata > Amphibia > Anura > Dendrobatidae > Ranitomeya > Ranitomeya imitator. The sequence continues at coordinate 201,481,545 of NC_091286.1, forward strand.
AATCATGTGCAGTCCCTGCTTCCTCGGCACAGCAGCTTCTTCCTGTACTTGAGCGGTCACCGTTACCGCTCATTACAGTAATGAATATGCGGCTCCACCCTTATGGGAGGTGGAGCCGCATATTCATTACTGTAATGAGCGGTACCATGTGACCGCTCGGTACAGGAAGAAGTTGGGGCGCCGGGCAACCAGGCACCGCGCCAGAAGCAGGTGAGTATAATTAGACAGCCCCCGCTCCCCCTCCCCTGCCAACACCTGGGTATGACTCGACTATAAGCAGAGAGGGGGACTTTCAGCCCCCAAAAATGGGCTGAAAATCTCGGCTTATACTAGAGTATATACGGTATATATATTTTTTCCTCTTACTCTTGCTTAGTGGTGTTGCACTTTTGCTGCACCTGTTTTTTCCTTCTTTCAAATTCTGTCACTGGGCAAATTTGCCAGTAATATACCATATATACTCGAGTATAAGCCAAGATTTTCAGCCCATTTTTTTGGGCTGAAAGTCCCCCTCTCGGCTTATACTCGAGTCATACCCGGGGGTCGGCAGGTGAGGGGGGTCGGGGGCTGTCTAGTTACACTTACCTACTCCTGGCGCAGTCCCGGCTACTTCCAGCGCTGCAGATTCTTCCTGTACTGAGGGGTCACATGGTACCGCTCATTACAGTCATGAATATGCGGCTCCACCTCCCATAGAGGTGGAGCCGCATATTCATGACTGCAATGAGCGGTAACTGTGACCGCTCAATACAGGAAGAAGATGCAGGGACCGCGCCAGGAGCAGGTAAGTATACGGGGAGGGGAGCGCTGCGCGATATTTACCGCTCCTCGTTCCGCTGTGGCTCCGTCTCCAGCGTCCTCTGGCAGTGACGCTCAGGTCGGAGGGCGCGTTGACGTAGTCAGTGCGCGCCCTCTGCTGAGCGTCAGTGCTGGAGACGGAGCCGCACGAGGAGCAGGTAAATATTGAAAGCGCCGGCGTCCTGCGCGAAGAGAGGTGAGTATGTGATTTTTTTTTTTTTATTGCAGCAGCAGCAGCATTATATATTGGACAGCTTTATATGGAGCATCTATGGGGCAATAATCAACAGTGCAGAGCATTATATGTGGCACAGCTTTATGTGGAGCATCTATGGGGCCATAATGAACGGTGCAGAGCATTCTATATGGCACAGCTTCATTATGGCCCCATAGATGCTCCATATAAATGGTGAAGAGCATTCTATATGGCACAGTTTTATATGGAGCATCTATGGGGCCATAATGAACGGTGCAGAGCATTATATGTGGCACAGCTTTATATGGAGCATCTATGGGGCAATAATGAACGGTATGGAGCATCTATTTTTTTTTTCTTAAATTCACCGGTAGCTGCTGCATTTCCTACCCTAGGTTTATACACGAGTCAATAAATTTTACCCAGTTTTTTGTGGCAAAATTAGGGGGGTCGGCTTATACTTGGGTCGGCTTATACTCAAGTATGTACGGGTATATTGCGCGTTTTTTGTAATTGGTGTATTATAATTAAAATATTTGTGATAAATTTAATTTGGATGCACTGCTCTATTTTTTGAGAATGTTTACAATTTGATGGGAGTATATCCATAGCTATTGCAATGAGTGGTTTTGGCAAGTAGCCGTACACCACTTTCTTTACTATGTGGTCACTCAATATGAGGAGATTGGAAACGTAACCAGAGCATCCCCAGTAGAATCTCATCCATTCCCTCGGGAAGGACAAGCAGGGAGATAATTTCCTGATGGGAAGGAGACATAGATAACGTGAAAGGGATGGTCTGATGTGTAATTTGTGTGGGCAGTGTTGACCCATTTACCACTCGAACAGTTACTGGCCTGGTGAGCATCACCAGGGGTATAGCGTGGCTTTGGGCGAAGGCAGAGGACATAAAATTCCCCTCCGCCCCAGAGTCCACACAAAGCTCGACTGTGAGAATGGAAGAGCCTAAAGTGATTGTCCCCTTAAAGGACAGCTTAGAGGAAAATGCGTCTAGTGAACCTCCTCCTATGGTTACTAGACGCGATTGTTTCCCGACAGCTGGGGACATTTATTGGCATAATGTCCCTTCTGCTGGCAGTTATTACAGACCATGGGTACTCAAGAGCCCGGGACTTACGTCCTGCTCGAGAAACCTCCATGGCCTCATGGGAGTCGGACGCCTGGATGGGAGATTCCAGAGGACTAGCAAAGATAGGAGACAACCGGAACCTGTGCCTACACTCGATCCGCTCCAACCTCCGCTCGTTAAAACGGAGGTCGATGCAGGTAGATATAGTTATGAGGTCCTCCAGTGTGGCGGGAATCTCCCTGGTGGCCAAGACGTCAAGGGCTCCTTCCCTTTCAAGTTTTTACTGACCACAAAAATCTGGTATACTTACAGACAGCTCAGCGGCTAACTTCTCACCAGGCCAGATGGTCCCTGTTCTTCTCCCGGTTCCATTTCACTCTCCATTTTCTCTCCGGGGAGAAGAACATTTGTGCCGACGCTCTCTCTCGCGCCGTTGTGTCTTCTGTGGAGGAGGAAGAGGAACCTTGGCTTATTGTCCCCACTGAGAGCCTGAGAACTGTGGCCCCAATCTCGCTAGAGTCTGTGCCTCCGGGCAAGACTTTTGTGCCATCTCATTTCCGACCGGAGGTTCTCTCTTGGGCTCATTCGTCTAGGGTTGCCTAAGATTTTGTATTCATCAAATCCATAATAAATGTTTGTTTTTTTGCTTAGCTTTTTATTGAAAAAAAGGGTAAAAGAAAAGAGGGGAAAAACAAACATGGAACAATAAATATAAATTTTTGTCAAGAATATCAGTGTGTGACAATATATGTTACAACTTACAAGTAGTCAAACATTTGTCAGTGCATTAAATGGTGGCCAACCTTATTATATACCAGACTTGGGCAAAATGCAGGCCTTTTGGCTGTTCCAGTGAGGTCTTCAGACCAGGACAGCGAGAGGGCTTTATGCAGTGGCGTTCCACAGCACGCAGCCGCCCTCCACCTGACTGGTATATGTATATATCCTCCGCTTCCTCTTCCATCATTAATCATTCCATAATAATGGTGTGGTGATGTCATAATGTGTAGGGAAATCATACTGTTTGCGTGTGTGGACCGTGGAGACATTATTTTGGGAGCTGCTGATTAAAATTCAATGGCTGACTAACGAGCAATATGATTTACTGCTTTATATAAACTTTATAAAATCAGTAAATTACCGTATATGGTTCTGATTACCTGCTACAGGTAAAAATGTGACAATAAGCCCCAGCATAACGTGTATTAGCAGTAGCAACTAATTCGCAGACTTAATTCTGCTCAATATTACGTGCTAAAAATTAGTATACAACAGTATAAAACAATAATAAGCAGAATTAAGTTTGTCAGGTAACACAGACTGTGCTCAGGCTGTGTTGAAGTAGCAAGATGAAGCTGAGGGAGAACTGTAGGGCTCGTACTTATCTGCAAGGAAAACTGACTAGTGCAATCTGATTTTAAAAAAAATCGGATAGCACTCTGAGCATTATTAACTTGTATATTTACTGTTCATCTGCCATTTTTATTTATTTTTTTCTCAGCTGAAATAGGACTGAGAAGAAAATTGCAGCATGCTGCGATTGTTCTCGTATCTCGGACGAGACTCGCCAATGAAAGTCGATGGGTGTGATTAAAAAAAAAAAAAAAAAATCGCCTGGCACTCAGACCATGTGAGTGCCATCTCTCATTTTTACACATCCATGTCCATAGAATAGATAGAATTTTACTGAATAAATTATTTTCTGAAAAAAATGGTGTGGAGTTCCCCAACATTTTATTAACCAGTAGAAGGTAAGCCAACGGCTGGGGGCAGATGTTTATAGCCTGGGAAGGGGGTAATACTATCAACCCCTTACTGCTGCACCAGAACCGTGAGGCTGAGTGCCAGAATTGGCGCATCTTATGGATCTTGTCTCTCTCTATATCAAGATATACCGTATTTTTAGGTCTATAAGACGCAGCGGACCATAAGTCGCACCCCAAATTTTTGGGTGGAAAATATTAGATAAAAAGATTTTTATAAGATGGAGGTCCATCTTATTGTCCGAATTTAAGGTATCTTGCCTGAGGGCTGGCCGTGGTACAGCGGGGTCACAGAAGGCATGGTCCCTTCCTCAGGAAGCCGGTGGCGTCAGAAGTGGGGCAATGCTGTCCGGTGTCGGCGGTGAGGCAGAGCATGGAGCAGGGTCCCTTCTTCAGGATGCAGGCAGCAGAAATGTGGCGACACCGCGGCCCAGTGTCCACCGTTTTCCCTGCTGCCATCTTACTGAAGCCGTGGGATGCCTCGCGTGTGCAGATTGAGATCTCGGCGGCCATTTTCCTGAAGCCAAGTGCCGCCGAGATTTCAATCTGCGCACGAACAGCCTCCAGCGGCCATTTTCCTGAAGCCTCCAGTGGCCCTCAGCTTCAGGAAGATGGCCGCAGGGAAACCAGTGATGCACTCGGCTTTGCTTATCGTGGATCAACGGTGTCGCCAGACTCGCCACATTTCTGCCGCCGGCATCCTGAAGATGGGAACCTGCTCAGGTGCACTCTGCACCGCCCAACGCCACAGCATCTCAACACCTACTGCAACCCCCGGTAAGCCTGTGTTCGCACTATAAGATGCACCCCCCATTTTCCTCCCAAATTTTTTTGGGGGAAAGTGCGTCTTATAGTCTGAAAAATATGGTATATATCTCTATCAATCTTGAATATTTCATGGAAAACTGTGTAAATACATAGAGAATTACTCTGTAAATGGTCATGTTAAAATAGCATTGCAATCGGATCGCATTCACATGTAAATCGGATGCTAGGTGTTCAAAATTGGATTATACTCGCATGAAAATCGCATGACCCTTGCATGACACTCATCCCACTTTTCGGACCTTTATTTTCACAGTGATGGGTATGAGTCCTTAGGCTGAGTTACAGGGGTCTGCTCCCTGCTGGCTTGCCGCCCAGGCAGAAAAGCTATATTAGTTTATTAGGGGCATTATCATTAAGCATTTATGCAAAACCAGTTTTGGATTTGGGGTGGTGGACAGCCTTTTTAATTATGGCATATGGGCAGCATGAAAGGGAGGGAAGGCAACTTGAAATGAAACTAGTATTTTGAAACCTAAGTCCATGTTTGTAGACTGGATCAGGTTATTGCTTATGCAGCTGCAATAGCAATCACAATAATTGAAATTTCCATAGTCCACCCATGTCACCTGCCACATGACAATGGGTGACAGATGAGTTCTGTCGTTTTCTGTGCTGCGTGGCTCACAATTGTTTGCCTTCGGCAATCCTCCATAGACATTACCACTCATCGTTTCTGCATCATGCAGTAGGTTTGCATTGAGTCATATTTGCATTGTTCAAATTTGATCAGATGTGAATCCTGACGGGAGGGAAGGATAAACAGACATGTACTTTTCTTTTTGCTTCCGGCGTTCCACCTCTTTCCCTCTGACTTTGCTGATTTGTTTCATTGTGCCGTCAGTAATTTCATACACAGGATACAGCATGGGTTCAGGATTAGATTGCAAGGGGTTGTGAACTTGGAATTTAAGCTGGAAAAGCATTTCCTCCAATTATGAAAATAGCACAGCTCCATGGTACAGTAGAGGAACGAACCCCTGTTCGTAGCTGCCATATTTCATAGCAGATCTCTAAGAAGGGGTGTATTGATTTCACCTGCACCCAAAGGGCACTAAATAGGAAATGTCAATATATTTTCTTTTTTTATTGTTTTGGCCAAGGGTATTGTTTTTTTGTTTGTGTTTTTTTAACGGGTACGATATATGTCCACACCTGCAACAGAGGCTCTTAATAGTAGGTTCTGTCATTGTTTGGCATGACAGGTCAAATTCAGCAATATTTGCCCATCATAATTATATTGCCTTGGTAAAACCCAGTAGATGCCAAGTCATTGGGTTGGTTCAATGCTGGTTGTTGACCATCTCTGACCAGAACTATAATCCAAAATCACAAGGCAGAAGGGAGCAGAGTCAGATACTGAGAGATGCACATGCAGCAACTAAATGTCCCCGGTATAGGAAGCGTGCACAAATCATGTCGGACTAGGATTTTTTATTCTTGGGATTCCTAATTCTTCTTCTTTTTGTCATTCCAGCACATGTTTTCTTATGGGTCCACTTAAGCAACTTAAAAAGATGTTTGAGCCAACCAGACTTATTGCAACAATAATTATGCTGGTGAGTAAGGAATGCTTCAGTAATCCTTCAGAGATAGTTGGGAAACCCCCACAGTATTTGCCTAATTCCTGATTATGCAATGAAGGTGAAGGCACCTGGAATCCACCACTTGTAAACCTGTTAGTTGTGTTTCCAGTCATGATGTATTGCAGGAGTGATTTTGCCACATTATTGCAATGATCATCTATGCCTCATTTTTTTGTTCACTTCCACATGCGTAGAAAATATTGTGGAAACCTCCCTTACGTTCCAATCCCTACACTAGCACCAGGGAACATTGGTTGTCAGTAGATGAAGGTACTGGTGGCACGTCCCACTATTTGCTGACCAACTTTCAGTTTAGTTTCCAGATCCTCCAGCCTAATAATCTTCTATTTGTTCATTGCTTTTTTTTATTATTTCTCAACAGCTTTGCTTGGTTTGTACATTGTGCGCTGTATTTTGGGTAAGTAACCTTTTTAAATATGCGATAATTTAAATGTAGCATATTTCATGACCATACAGCCTTCAGAATCCTAAGCACAGTGGATATCGTGCTAAAATATGATATTCTTTCACTTTAAAGGGAACTGGTCATGTTATTCATGCTGTCCATACTGCAACAACAAGAATCCGAGAGTAGCAACAGGATTGCAGCCAGGTATATTTTTATATCTCTGAAATGCTGTGGTGTTTCAGAGAAAGTATATACGAGGGGCGATCCAAAAGTAATGATAATCAATACTAAACACAATGAATATATTCAAAAAATAAATTTATTTTTCTACATAGTCTCCTAACAAGTCTATACATTTAATCCATCTCTTTTCTAAACTTAGAATTCCCTTCAAAAAAAATTCTTGATCTTGACCCTCAAAAAAATCCCCAACAGCGGTTATCACGTCGCTATTGTCGTAAAATTTCTTGCCCCGGAGGGGTTCCTTGAGCCGAGGAAAGAGAAAGAAGTCACTGGGGGCTAGATCTAGTGAATAGGGGGGGTGTTCTACCAGTTCAAAGCCCGCTTCTTGAATGGTAGCCATAGCAACAGCAGCTTTGTGAGCCGGCGCGTTATCTTGGTGAAACAACACTCCAGCCCGCAGTTTGCCACGCCTTTTCTCCTTGATAGCCTCCCGCAATCTTCTTATTTGTTCTGCGTAGTAGGAGCCCGTAATAGTGGCTCCCTTCTCCAAATAGTCCACCATAATAATTCCTTCAGCGTCCCAAAAAACGGACGCCATAACCTTCCCTGCTGAGCTTGACACTTTGAATTTCTTCGGCGTCGGTTCGTTGGCTCGTTTCCATGTCATCGATTGTTGTTTAGTTTCGGGATCAAAGTGGTGGATCCAGGTCTCGTCCATGGTCAAAAAACGTGACAAAAAATTTTCCTTGTCTGCTTGGAACTTTTCGAGATTTGCTATTGAAATGTCAACTCGTTTCTTCTTTTGTTCGTCGGTTAACATTTTTGGCACCCAACGCGCGGAGACCTTTCTCATATGCAATTCTTTTGCAAGGATTCTTTGAATACTGCCATATGAGATCCCTGGGACCTCAGCTACATGCCTGATAGTCACTCTTCGATCTGCCAATACAACTTCTTCAACTTTTTTCACGTTTTCTTCATTGAGGGACGTGGATGGGCGTCCTTCACGATGTTCATTTTCCGTCGATGTTCTTCCCAGCTTAAATTCCTTGGCCCAGCGTGCAACTGTGGAATATGGAGGAGAAGAGTCCCCCAATGTTTCCACCAAGTCGCTGTGTATGTCTTTGGTAGTCATTTTTTTCAAGCAGAGGTATTTGATGACAGCTCTGAGCTCGTTTTTTTCCATTTTGATGTTCACTCCTCGGCAGTTCATATTCAAATGAATGTAGCTCCCGGGAATCGTGGTCTATTTAAGTAATTTTGTTTTCCTGGACTAGTGGGTACCTAAGAGAGAAGAAAACATTTTATTTTAATTTCTGTGTGCAATAGAAATAACTGATTATCATTACTTTTGGATCGCCCCTCGTACATTTGAAGATCCTGCTAGGTACCATGGCCAGAGGCTAGACTAGTCCCCAGCTGGCTCTTTGCAGCATGCTAAAGGTGATTGACTGGTCTTCCACTATGGAACACACCTGTCAGTCACCTAGATCAATGCCTGGAAATGCTGTCTGGGGACGACATTGGTGTCCTCTCATCTCTGCCGATGGTCCCTGGCCAGATCTCTAAAGTATATTTTTCTTCTGAACATTTGAGCATTTCAGAGAAAATTATACCTTGCTGCAATCACAGCCAGGCTCGGATTCATGCGGTCTGTGGTTTGGGCAGCATGAATCAGGTGACATGTCCTCTTTTCCAGAAAGGTTTTTTGTTGTATTCACAGTCTTTTTCAAAATCTGTGTTTTAATTTGTCCACACTTTTTAGCAGTCCAGGGGCAGGTTTGTGATAACCTTTTGTTTTAACCCCTTGGAGAACCTGCCCTTTTTCTTTTTTGCATTTTCGTTTTTCGCTCCCCTTCTTCCCAGAGCCATAACTTTTTTATTTTTCTGTTAATATGGCCATGTGAGGGCTTGTTTTTTGCAGGACGAGATGAAATTTTGAACGACACCATTGGTTTGACCATGTCACGTTCTAGAAAATGAGAAAAAAATTCCAAGTGCTGTCAAATTGCAAAAAAAGTGCAATCCCGCACTTGTTTTTTGTTTTGGCTTTTTTGCTCTAAATGCACTAAATGCTAACACTGACCTTCCATTATGATTCTGCAGGTCATTACGAGTTCATAGACACCAAACATGTCTGGGTTTATTTTATCTAAGTGGTGAAAAAAATTCCAAACTTTGTTTTCGTGATCTCGAGTTGGGTGAGGGCTTATTTTTTGTGTGCTGAGCTGACGTTTTTATGAATAACATTTCGGTAGAGATACGTTCTTTTGATCGCCCGTTATTGCATTGTAATTCTGGCTTTTTGAATTTTTTTTTATTGCTACGCCATTTAGCGATCAGGTTAATTCTTTTCTTTTTTATTGATCGGACAATTCGGAATGCGGCAATACCAATTATGTGTAGGTTTGATTTTTTTTTTTTTTTTTTTTATTATTTATTTTGTATGGGGCGAAAGGGGGTGATTTAAACTTTTTTATATATATTTTTATTTTTTTTGTATTTTTTTTAAAACTTTTTTTTTTAACTTTTGCCATGCTTCAATAGCCTTCATGTGAGGCTAGAAGCTGACACAGCCTGATCGGCTCAGCTACATAGGAGTGATGCTTAGATCGCCCTTATATAGCACACAGCAATCTGGCATCAACAACCATAGAGGTCTTCAGGAGACCTCTAGTTGTTTTGCCAACGCACCGATGACCCCAGATCACGTGACGGGGATCAGCGGTACGCATACTTCAGCTGCGCGGTCAGGAGCGCTTGTATAATGCTCTCCGCGTTTGACAGCGGCATTCAACTAGTTAATAGCGGCGGGTGGATCGCGATTCCACCCGCCACTATTGCGGGCACATGTTAGCTGTACAAAACAGCTGACATGTCCCGGCTTTGATGTGGGCTCACCACCGAAGAAGGAAGAGATGCGGCCTCCGCAGTACAAGTACAGCGGAGGTCGCGAAGGGGTTAAATTGCCCACATCCAATAGTGTTGTTCCCATTGAGGAATGATATACAGTACCATAACAATCTGATTGTTGGCTCCAATAATACCTTAAGGCCATGTGCACATGTAGAATGGTCCACTGCAGATTTTTCCTCAGCAGATTTGATAAATCTGCAGGGCAAAAACGCTGCATTTTTGCTGCAGATTTATCTCAGATTTACCGCGGTTTTTGTTGGCGGATTTCACTGCGGTTTTACACCTGCGGTATTCTATTGGAGCAGGTGTAAAACCGCTCGCTGCGGAATCCGAAGAAAAGTGACATGCTGCAGAATGTAAACCGCTGCGTTTCCGCGCTTTTTTTTCCGCAGCATGGGCACAGCGTTTTCTGTTTCCCATAGGTTTACATTGAAATGTAAACTCATGGGAAACTGCTGCGGATCCGCAGCAAAATCCGCATCGTGTGCACATAGCCTGAGAATGAGTGCAATTTAGAGGGGTTGTCCGATACCTATAAATGGCCTGTTAAACATATCTATCTTTTTTACTCAGCTATATTATAAATTTGCCTAGTTTACTCCCTATCCTGCTAATCCTTATATCTGTTCTTTTTTATTTTTTTTTTTTTAACTTCACGTACTGCAACATTTTGTTTGACGGGAATCTCAAGCGGGATGGCACAGGAAGGTAGCTCTGCAGCCACTTCTCGCAGATTCTAATACGAAGTAGGATATCAGAGGGGGTGTTACAGTAACTTACCACAGGTTCTGTCGCTACCATCCCTGATGATTTTTCGGGGGTGATGAAGAAGTTACTGTAGCTTCTGTCCCCGCTGCCCACATACTGAGTGGTCACCGCCACATAATCTATGTGCTGTAATTGGCAACCATTTAATTTTTGTGTTTTTATTTATTTTCTTCCAGTGGAAAAAGAAAGGCCTGGCACTTCTATTTTGTATCCTACAGTTTCTAGCGATGACTTGGTAAGTAATTTATAATGCATATTTACGGCCATCCGATACTTGCTGATCTGTATATTTGATTTTTGGTGATTCCAGCCTGAAGCATTTACTACTTATCCAATGGACAAGTGATTAAATATAAGATCTGTCTATTGGGACCTACAATAATCGTCAAAATGAGGGATGCTAGTTCCTCGTGTTTCCCCACACACATTTTCACTGGCTTATCGTAGAACACCAGTTTACATGAAGTTATGTCTACTACTTTCCATATGCCTTCTGAGGCTATCAAGATGTGTTCTCGAGGGCATGCCCCGGTGTGAAGATAAGCCTGGTGGATTCAAGGTCAGCTAGTCATTCTAATAGGCTGTATGTAATTTTTTGCTTTGAGAGACATTCAATCACATCAGGTAATACAAAGTTAAATACGAGAAGAAATGGAACCTGGGAATGTTTAGATCTCTCATACAGTCGCTATAAAAAGTCTTGACACCTCCGTTAAAATGCCATAGTTTGTTATGAAAAATAATCTTACCAAGAAGAATCATTTCAGAACTTTTCCACCTTTAATGTGTTCTATATTCTGTAAACTTCAAATTAAAATCAAACTGAAATCAAAACCTAAGTCATGTCAACCAAAAGCATGTGGGAATATTTCTACTGGTCTGATGAGACCAAGGCTGAACTTTTTAGCCTTAGTTCCAAAAAGTTTGTTTAGCGCAAATGCAACATTGTTCATCACCAAAAGAACACCATACACACAGTGAAGCATGGTGGAGGAAGCATTTTACTTTGGTGCTGTCTTTTGTCAGCTAGAACTAGGGCTTATGTTATAGAAACATTTACATTAAAGGGAATCTGACAGGTCCCTCTGTTCCAGTCTGCACTCAGTGACTGACCGAGTCAGGTTGTGCTCAAGAATATCCCTGTATTTCTCACCATCTTCTCCTTTACTCGAACCATTTTCCCTGTCCCTCCTGCTGTAAAACATCCCCACAACATGATGCTGCCACCACCATGTTCCACTGTGGGGGTGGTTTTCTTGGGGGTTTTCTTTAAAGGGACACTGTCACCTGAATTTGGAGGGAACAATCTTCAGCCATGGAGGCGGGGTTTTTGGGTGTTTGATTCACCCTTTCTTTACCCGCTGGCTGCATGCTGGCTGCAATATTGGATTGAAGTTCATTCTCTGTCCTCCGTAGTACATGCCTGCACAAGGCAATCTTGCGCAGGCGTGTACTATGGACAGAGAATGAACTTCAATCCAATATTGCAGCCAGCGGGTAAGGAAAGGGTGAATCAAACACACAAAAACCCCGCCTCCATGGCTGAAGATTGTTCCCTCCAAATTCAGGTGACAGTGTCCCTTTAATCCTTCTCATCAGAAGATGCTCCTGTTTAGGTGTCAACTTCTTTGGTCAGTCTAGATGTCTCTGAAATACTTGCAGTACATCTTTGTTGGGTAATACATACATTCGCACAACACAACATATCTAACAAAAAATGGAATGGCAACCCACCCATCTAGGAGACATTGAGACCGACCACAGAAGTTGACACCTAAACAGGAGCATCTTCTATATATTCTAGATAAATGTGTGATATTTATGCCTTTTATCTACCATGATTAGAACTTTTTTTCAGTTTGCCAGCATTGTGTGATGTTATTTTTGTTTCTTGTTTTCTAGGTACAGCCTCTCTTTTATTCCATTTGCAAGGTACATACGCAAACTGGTTTTTTTAACAGAATTTATAACATTGGTAATTTGGAGAAAAAAATTGTCTTCAAGCAGAACTGAGTTTTCTGTTTATCTTTTTTCATATTTAACATCTCTTAGTATATTTGTAATATGTACTACTTTTTTGCTGCTTAATTAAACACAAAAACGTAGAACATTTTTGTGATAATTAATCCTGTTTTTGGCCTTCCTTGGTATTTCCATCGTTTGCTCAAAATACCATGGAGGCACTGAGGTGGGCGCCATCTACTGCTGAACACGGAGGCGGTGGGTGCAGCGCCTACTACTGCTGCCCCTGGAGGCAGTGGGTGTGAGATTCCTACTGCTGCACATTGAAGTGTTGGGTGAGAGATTCCTACTGCAGCGAATGGAGGCGGTGGTTAGGAGGTTCCTATTGCTGCAAATGGAGGTGATGTGTGTGAACTTTCTACTACTGCACATGGATGTGGTGGGTGAGAGATTCCTACTGCTGCACATGGAGGTGGTAGGTGGGAGCTTCCTACTGCTGCTCATGGAGGCGGTGGGTGGGAGATTCCTACTGCTGCACATGGAGGCGGTGGGTGGGAGATTCCTACTGCTGCACATGGAGGCGGTAGGTGGGAGCTTCCTACTGCTGCACATGGAGGCGGTGGGTGGGAGATTCCTACTGCTGAACATGGAGGCGGTGGGTGGGAGATTCCTACTGCTGCACATGGAGGCGGTGGGAGGGAGCTTCCTACTGCTGCACATGGAGGCGGTAGGTAGGAGCTTCCTACTGCTGCACATGGAGGCTGTGGGTGGGAATTTCCCACTGCTGCACATGGAGGCGGTGGGTGGGAGCTTCCTACTGCTGCACATGGAGGTGATGGGTGGGAACTTTCTACTACCTCACATGGATGTGGTGGGTGGGAGATTCCTACTGCTGCACATTGAAGCGGTGGGTGAGAGATTCCAACTGTTGCACATGGAGGCGGTGGGTGGGAGATTCCTACTGCTGCACATGGAGGCGGTAGGTGGGAGCTTCCAACTGCTGCACATGGAGGCGGTGTGTGGGAGATTCCTACTGCTGCACATGGAGGCGGTGGGTGGGAGCTTCCAACTGCTGCACATGGAGGCGGTAGGTGGGAGGTTCCAACTGCTGCACATGGAGGCGGTAGGTGGGAGCTTCCAACTGCTGCACATGGAGGCGGTGTGTGGGAGATTCCTACTGCTGCACATGGAGGCGGTGGGAGGGAGCTTCCTACTGCTGCACATGGAGGCGGTAGGTGGGAGCTTCCTACTGCTGCACATGGAGGCTGTGGGTGGGAACTTCCTACTGCTGCACATGGAGGCGGTGGGTGGGAGCTTCCTACTGCTTCACATGGAGGCGGTGGGTGGGAGCTTCCTACTGCTGCACATGGAGGCGGTGGGTGGGAGCTTCCTACTGCTGCACATGGAGGCGGTGGGTGGGAGCTTCCTACTGCTGCACATGGAGGCGGTGGGTGGGAGCTTCCTACTGCTGCACATGGAGGCTGTGGGTGGGAACTTCCTACTGCTGCACATGGAGGCTGTGGGTGGGAACTTCCTACTGCTGCACATGGAGGCGGTGGGTGGGAGCTTCCTACTGCTGCACATGGAGGCGGTGGGTGGGAGCTTCCTACTGCTGCACATGGAGGCTGTGGGTGGGAACTTCCTACTGCTGCACATGGAGGCGGTGGGTGGGAGCTTCCTACTGCTGCACATGGAGGCTGTGGGTGGGAGCTTCCCACTGCTGCACATGGAGGCGGTGGGAGGGAGCTTCCTACTGCTGCACATGGAGGCGGTGGGTGGGAGCTTCCTACTGCTGCACATGGAGGCGGTGGGTGGGAGCTTCCTACTGCTGCACATGGAGGCTGTGGGTGGGAACTTCCTACTGCTGCACATGGAGGCGGTGGGTGGGAACTTCCTACTGCTGCACATGGAGGCGGTGGGTGGGAGCTTCCTACTGCTGCACATGGAGGCTGTGGGTGGGAGCTTCCTACTGCTGCACATGGAGGCTGTGGGTGGGAGCTTCCCACTGCTGCACATGGAGGCTGTGGGTGGGAGCTTCCCACTGCTGCACATGGAGGCTGTGGGTGGGAGCTTCCCACTGCTGCACATGGAGGCTGTGGGTGGGAGCTTCCCACTGCTGCACATGGAGGCTGTGGGTGGGAGCTTCCCACTGCTGCACATGGAGGCAGTGGGTGGGAGACTCCTGCTGCACATCCTCACAGTCGCCTATCTATATATCTAATATTCTAAGATGGGTTTCTGTCAATTTAAGAGGGTAGCAACCATTTTAATTTCCTACAGTGACTACCTCCCTAGATAAAACAGGTGTGATTTGCTAATTGAAGGTTCTTATAAAAAATATAATAGGAATATATTTACATGCTATTCCCTATTCCTGTAGATCCTCTTATAACATACAAATTTCTCTTCTTTTCTCTATCACAGGGATGTTGTGAAAAAGTGCTTCGCTTCATGTCTGAATTAGAATTCAAGATGGCTGCAGAAATAATGGCGTTCTCTTTGTATCAATTGGTTTGATATTCTCTATCCACAAAGAAATCTAATTTTTTGTAAATAACAAAGTTCTGATTCCCTAAATGTACAATGTTTAAAGAAACAATATATTCTGTTTTTAATTTTTTTTTTCTATAACACATATTTATGCAGTAACAAAAAATAAGTGCACTCATACAATATGTTGACCGAAGTGCCTTATTTCAGGGGGGGGGGGGGGGTTGTGAAACACTTTATTTTTTAAGATGCTAGCTTTGTAAATATTTAAATCTATAATAAATCTACTTGTGAAATAATTGTACTGTAAATCTTAAATCCATTTTGTCGGAAGTAAAGCGGATTAATCCAGATGTTGGCTGATTTAACACCGGGTTTGTAATTATGCACCATTTTCTGTCTATCTCCGCAGGTATCAGTTAACCTGCTCTGTCAGTTCGCAAATTTTTGTACATATGTTGCATGAAAATGGTGGGATTAGCAGAAAGCTGCCATAGGAATTGAACAGTGTACAGGGGGAACACAGCAGCATCATGCATTGGTTATGACGAGTATGCAGCACATTTAGTTGACTAGGACAGGGGGTGTCAAACTGCATTCCTCGAGGGCCTCAGACCATGCGTGTTTTCAAGATTTCCTTAGCATTGCACAAGGTGCTGGAATCATACTCTGCAGGTGATTAAATTATCACCTGTGCAATACAAGGAAATCCTGAAAACATGACCTGTTTGTAGCCCTTGAGGAATGCAGTTTGACACCTCTGGACTAGGAGATGAACAGCAGTACTCGGCAGCTGCACCTAGGCAATGTACAGAGCTGCGGTGTTTTTCACCCGTAGATCTCTGCTGTAGCAGTATTCAGCTGATTAACATTTGGTAACCCAAGCAGACTCCTACCAATCTTATATTGATGACTTATCCATCGGTCAATAAAGGGTTTTCTACTTTGATGAGTGGAGCCTAAATGCATTTATGTAAGTTACATAACTATCAGAGCCGTTAATCTCCCTCCCAGGGCCCAGCGCTGACTCTCTGCGTGTGAGCCGGTCTCAGTATTTTGACTGTAGCGGTTACGTCACTGCTGCAGCCAATCTCTTTACTGAGTGGTTCCTGCACTCAAATTTTTATTTTGTTTCCAAAACTGTACTTTTTTCCCATCTACCCATTTGACCAGGCCAAATTTTTTTAATCTTACCAGTGTCACTTTATTCAGCAATAACTCTGGAACGCTTTAACGGATCCCAGTGATTTTAAGATTTGTTTTTTGGTGACACATTTTATTTTATGATGATGGTAAATTTAGGCGGATATGTCGTTGTTTATTTATAAGAATCAGAAATGTCAAAATTTGCAATGTTCAAAATTACCTCTGTTAATCCAGATAATCATACCACATAAAAACATTAATAAATAACATTCTCCTTTTATATATGCTCTACATCAGTACCATTTGTAAGATGTTTTTTTTTAGGTTTATAAATGTAGCAGTTATTTAGCTTTAACTTTTTTTTTTCAAGGAAGTGAACAAAATGTTGTTTTTTTTTAGAGACCTATTCAGGTTTGAAGTGATTTTGGGGGTTATTTTGGAAAAACCCCAAAAGTGATACCATTTTAAAAGCTGCATCCCTCAACGTCTTCAAAATTGCTGTCAAGTAGTTTATTAACCCTTCAGTTGCTGTTCAGAAATTAATGCAAAGTGGCATAACAGAAATGAAAAAATGTATTTTTACCACCT
The DNA here is from genome assembly GCF_032444005.1 of Ranitomeya imitator. Classification (NCBI taxonomy): domain Eukaryota; kingdom Metazoa; phylum Chordata; class Amphibia; order Anura; family Dendrobatidae; genus Ranitomeya; species Ranitomeya imitator. Next base: position 201,498,265 of record NC_091286.1, read on the forward strand.
AAATGTTGCTAACTTCTGAACAGGTCACACAATCTGGAAGACTCTAAGGCCGCTATTTGGCCATGAATCGCCATTTCAAACATCAGGACCACACAATCATAATTTTAGGCTGCTGATGGGGTTAAAGATGGAGCCCCCACACTCTGTTAACGATTTATATGATGTAGTCACTATTAGCAGCAGCATCTAAGGGGTTAAAGAGACATGGTCGGTGCCAACACTAATCGTGACTGATGCAGCAGTGTCAGCTACAGTGTACAGCCGACAGCTGCTGGATTGTCACTTGTCATTAAGTGGTTAAATATGACTCTTTGCTTACTTTTCATTTTTTTTATCCTACAGTTTTAGCATGTTTTTAACTTATTTTACTCCCTTATTCTGCGCATTACAATACGCTCTGCATACTTTTTTTATGTTACGTTCCCAACAGGAGTTTTGTGTTGCATATTTTTACTGTATGAAAAAGGTAACATCTTACAGTTCCAGTGGATAGAATGTAAAGATATCTGCCCACTGTGCTTTTTTTTTTTTTAACACACGTAAACTGACCTCCGATGCCTGAAATCCGCAACATGTCAAATTCTCTTGCAGGTACGCTGAGTTTTGTTTGCAGATTTTATCCATAGAACTGTATGAAATGCAGGGTAAACTGCAGGTAAAAAAAAAATATATATATATATATATATATATATATATATATATATATATATATATATATATATATATATATATATATATATATATATATATATATATATATATATATATATATATATATATATACACACACAATTGTCTAAGGGTCACTTCCGTCTGTCTGTCTTTCTGTCACGGATATTCATTGGTCGCGGCCTCTGTCTGTCATGGAAATCCAAGTCGCTGATTGGTCGCGGCAAAACAACCACGACCAATCAGCGACGGGCACAGTCCGGAAGAAAATGGCCGCTCCTTCCTCCCCACAGTCAGTGCCCGGCGCCTGCATACTCCCCTCCAGTCAGCGCTCACACAGGGATAATGGCAGCGTTGACCGCGGTGTAACGCACTTGGTTCACGCTGCTATTAACCCTGTGTGACCAACTTTTTACTATTCATGCTGCCTATGCAGCATGAATAGTAAAAAGATCTAATGTTAAAAATAATTTAAAAAAATAAAAAATCGTTATACTCACCGTCCGTCGGCCCCCCAGATCAGGAACCGGCCTTTCCCGCTCCTCGCGACGCCCCGGTGACCGCTCCATGCATTGCGGTCTCGCGAGATGATGACGTAGGGGTCTGACTGCTGCGTCATCTCGCGAGACCCCAGTGCACTCTTAAGACCGAAGCGCGAGGAGCGTCGGTAACCGCTTCGATCCAGGGGCCAACAGAGGGTGAGTATATAACTATTTTTTATTTTAATTCTTTTTTTTTAACATGGATATTGTGCCCACATTGCTATATACTGCGTGGGCTGTGCAATACCCTGTTTCCCCGAAAGTAGGACCCCCCCGAAAGTAAGACAGGGTGGGGGTTTCGGGGGGGTCCTCGAATGTAAGGCCTCCCCCGAATGTAAGGCAGGGTTGGGGGGGCCGCTGTGAAATGTAAGGCCCTTACCTTTGGGCCGCCGCTGTCCCCCATTGGGTCCCCAGGCTCCAGAGGTGTCCTCAGGTGCAGCTGGGCGGGTCCAGTGCTCATGGGGTTAACTCGCCGTGTTAACCCCGCAATCCGCCCAGCTCAACAGCTCATTGGCCGCCCCTGCTCCCCACGTCACCGCCGGCCCCCGGCTCGAGCGCTGATTGGCCAATCAGCTCGAGTGCTGATTGGCCCAGCAGCTCGAGCTGTAATTGGCCGCCCCAGCCCCACGTCACCGCTGTTTCCCTGCTGATTGGCACAGCGTTCCCTGCAGCACAGGCCTTCCGCACCCACAGCCGCACCGCAGAGGAAAACGTCCAGCATTTAAAAACCAAGTAGGGAAACATGTACTGTATAGGGTATGGGGCTGTGTGCAGTGGGATACGGCACTGTTATGGGGTATGGGGCTGTGTGCAGTGGGATACGCCACTGTTATGGTATGCAGGCAGAGGGTATACGGCAATTACCGTACAGTACCGTACCGTAGTGTGTACGGTAGTAACAAGATATTCTTGATACGCTACATTTGTTTTATTCTACTGTTTGGTGATGACCGACTCTTCAGCATGTTAATAAATGTTGATTTATTGGTTAAAAAGAAATTGTCATTTTTTTTTCGGCTAATGTAAGACCTCCCCCGAAAGTAAGACAGGGTGGGACTTTTTGGGGTAAAATTAATGTAAGACAGGGTCTTACTTTCGGGGAAACACGGTATATTACGTGGGCTGGGCAATATACTACGTGAGCTGTGCAGTATACTACGTGGGCTGGGCAATATATTACGTGGGCTGGGCAATATACGCTGTGCAATGTACTGCGCGGGCTATGCAATGTACTTCGTGGCCTGTGCAATATAGTACGCGGGCTGTGCAATATAGTACGCGGGCTGTGCAATATACTGCGTGGGCTGTGTTATACACTACGTGGCCTGTGTTATATACTGTGTGCGTGGTACTGCGCGGGCTGTGCAATATACTCCGCGGGCTGTGCAATATAGTCCGTGGGCTGTGCAATATACTGCGTGGGCTGTGTTATACACTACGTGGCCTGTGTTATATACTGCGTGCGTGGTACTGCGCAGGCTGTGCAATATACTGCGCGGGCTGTGCAATATACTCCGCGGGCTGTGCAATATACTCCGCGGCCTGTGCAATATACTCCGCGGGCTGTGCTATATACTCCGCGGGCTGTGCTATATACTCCGCGGGCTGTGCCACGTACTACGTGGCTGTGCTATATACTACGTGGCCGGCCGCGAACAATCAGCGACAGGCGCAGTCCGTCCGCGAATTGGCGCGGGATTTGAACCATGCTTCGCTAATTGGTCACGGCCGGCCGAATCCTGTGTATCCAATGTATTATTCTAAAATCTTCATAAATAAACTACATACATATTCTAGAACAGAGGTCCCCAACTCCAGTCCTCAAGGCCCACCAACAGGTCATGTTTTCAGGATTTCCTTTGCATTGCACAGGTGATGCAATTATTACCTGGGCAAGACTAAGGACATCCTGAAAACATGACCTGTTGGTGGGCATTGAGGACTGGAGTTGGGGACCTCTGTTCTAGAATACCCGATGCGTTAGAATCGGGCCACCATCTAGTATATATATGTGATTCTGCTGCGGAAAGGCACTAAAATCACATGTAATCCACACATAACACACGTATCAATAAAGATTTCAGAGGCAAATACCAAAAGGCACCCAAGAGAAAAATTACAAAACGTGCAGCATCAAAAACTTTAAAAAAAAGTCACATTCAAAAACGCAATGAAAAAACGCAAGTAATCCAATTCACCTGATAGGTGCAGAAAATATGCAACATCAAATCCTCATCATGGGGATGTGTTTTGTTTTTGTTTTTTGCGGCTATATAGCTCGAGTCTTTCCATATGTGGTGATACCAATTGTCATTTTTTAAGTACAAACAAAAAGTAAAAAAGATAACTATTTTTCCAGTTCACCACCTGACAGCACCATTGGAGGATGTCCTTCTTACCCTCAGTGGGACAGGAGCAACAAGCGGTTAAAAGGACCTCCCCACTCCACCCACCAGTATTTTTCCTGTCCCACTGTGGATAGGAACGGCAAGCTTATCCTCCGACGGTGGTGTGCAGATGGTGGGGATTGGGGGGGCCCAGCCTTTCCCTTCCCTGCTGCAAGATATCTGCGGCTGATACCTGCGATGGGGGGTCCCTCAGCCTCCCCAGTGTAGCGTTGCTCCTGGGGTCGGATCCTTTCCTCCATACTGGGGGCTCTCAGTCCGGGTGCCTGTTTGCTGGGGGGTGTATGCGGGGGCCATCTCCAACACGGCGGCCGATTCCAGCATGCGGCCGTGTCCATTCCCGGCAAGCACTCTCAGCGCGGTAGCCGCTGCTAGCTCCAGGACCAGCGGCTGCGTCACTTCCGGCCGACGGCCGCATCACTTCCAGTTGCGACAAGCGCCGGACAGTGGAATGCCAGCGACAGCGCTGACCTCAGGGAGGTCTTCCAGCACAGTCATACCGCGTGGGATGAGGTAAGGAGGGCAGGATCAACCAGATAAAGAACAATATAAAAATGGGGTATGTGGATTTATGTGCCGCTGGCCATCCTGATAAGGAGCATCCGGCTATTATACCTTTATAATGGAGGAATCCGCCAGACCTGAGGGGACAGAGCTGTCACAGGGGCAAGTGAGTAGGCTATTCAAAGCCATACTGCAATGCCTCCTGCCTATTCCCTATGCCCCCCTATTCGATGATCTCTATATTTTAAGGAGAGCCTCCCAACCCCGTACCTGAAAAGAAAAAGGCTGGGAAGAAAAAATTTCCTGTTTGCGCAGCTAGATTTCCTGAGAACTGGCGGAAACCGCTCTGCAAATCATGCACATCTAAGATTATATAAAGGGTTGGGATGAAGTTCCTAAGATAGATGTGCCAATAGCAAAAGTGGCAAAGAAGACGGCGATTCCTTTTGAAGACTCCTCCGCGTTGAAGGATCCAGTGGATCGCAAAGCAGATTGACTGTTGAGGAGAACTTGGGAATCCTCGGCTGCAATAATACGTGCTAATATAGCAGCAACCTCGGTAGCCCGGTCCATGCATTTATGGATGGACGATCTGGAAGAACATCTCAGGGCTAAAACCTCTAGAGATGTTATCCTCAAATCCCTACCATTTCTAAAGCTGTCAACAGGTTTCATGGCGGACGTTTTGGCAGAATCTACAATTCGCCGCCAGAAGCGAATCTTTATCCAATGCAGCCAGAAGAGCAATCTGGCTAAAGACTTGGTCAGGCGATATTCAGTCATAGAATAAACTTTGTGGGATTCCGTTTTCAGGGGGTAAAGTGTTTGGGCCTATTCTAGACGACATATTAGAAAAAGCCTCAGACAAAAAGAAAGGATTCCCTGAGGATAATAATAAAAAATACCAGCCCTTTCGTAGATTCCGGCCTAGTCAGAAGACAGACTACAGGGGGAAAGGGAAGACTGGGAGATGGTCCTATCCCAAGGGTGGAAAAAGTAGAGACTCCATCTTCCAGGGTTCAGGGAAGCCTAATAAATGACATCAGAGTGGGAGGTCGATTACAAAGGTTTCTGGGGGGTTGGCAGAAAATATCCAAAAACCCTTGGATTCTGCAGGTGATTGCTCACGGTTACAAATTAGAATTCACCAGTCCTCCAGAAAGGTTCGTAGTAACCAGATCTTCTCCCCTCTTAAACTTTCCTATGTGGCCAGACATCCAGGAGTTGTTAGAAATAGAAGCAATCGTCCCAGTACCCATCTCAGAGAGAGGCAAGAGCCATTATTCACACTTATTTTCAATTTTAAAAAAACCGGGAGACTCCCGGACGATTATAAATCTGAAACCCCTGAACAAATGGATAAGGTACAGGAGGTTCAGGATGGAGTCTATAAAGTCCACAATACCTCTCATAGACAAGGACATGGTGATGTGCACCTTGGATCTAAAGAGTGCATACTACCATGTCCCAAAACATGCTTGCTACCAGAAATTCCTGAGATTCGCCCTGACGAACAGAGGTAGTTTATCACTTTCAATTCAAGTGTCTTCCCTTCGGCCTAGCCTCGGCCCCAAGGATATTTACCAAACTAATGTCAGAAGTAGTCGCCTATCTAAGGAATCAAGGTATTGCCATAGTACCATACCTAGATGACTTTTTGATAATGGCGAGGTCAGAGAAGCTCCTCAAGATCGACCGCGACTTCACACTCTCCATTCTACAAGATCTGGGGTGGATTGTGAATTGGGAAAAGTCATGCCTAGTTCCAAATTCCAGAATAAATTTTTTGGGGGTTATATTAGATTCCAACACCAGAACATCTTGTCTACCAGAGGAAAGACAGAAGTCGTTAATTGAGAACATTTACCGGTTTAGAAAAAGCACTTCCTCTATAAGGGAAGCGATGAGAGTCCTAGGCTTAATGATGGCCTGTATTTGCTGTGTGAAATGGAGCCAATTTCACTCACGGGGGTTACAGAAGCAAATCCTGAAATCTTGGGACAGAAGGCAAAATTCTCTGGAGAAGAAGATGGTTCTTTCTCCTTCGGTAAAGAAGTCCCTAACCTGGTGGACCGTCCCGGAAAACCTGAAGGTGGGAGTTCCATGGATCCTCTATCCCTGTGGCACCGTTACCACAGACGCCAGTCAGAACAGATGGGGCGGACACATAGGAAGGACATACTACCAAGGGAAGTGGAGTCCAGAAGCGTTGGCCAAGTCATCAAACTTCAGAGAACTGTATGCAATTTGGAAAGTGCTCTACCAGTCTCAGGTCAGAGACAGACACATGAGGATTCTGTCCGACAGCGTGACAGCAGTGGCATTTCTAAGGTACCAGGGAGGCCCAAGACATCCATCTCTACAGCACTTGGCAGACCAGATTTTCAGATGGGCAGAAAAATCCGTCAGGTCCATCTCAGGAGTTTACCTGGAAGGTGCCAAAAACCAGGTAGCAGATTTTCTAAGCAGAACGACAGTAGATCCCAGAGAATGGGAATTGAATCCAGAAGTGTTCAGCAATCTGTGCCAGCGGTGGGTTACGCCTCTAGTGGATCTCTTTGCCATAAGATCAAAAGCAAAGGCCAGAGCATTTTTCTCTCTCAATCCTCTAGTGCGGGAGTCGACGCACTGTCTCAACATTGGGGAGAAGGTCTTCTGTACGCTTTTCCACCCCTGCCACTGATCCCGAGAACACTCAGGAAGATACGAGACGAAAGAGCAACTGTAATCCTGGTGGTTCCATTTTGGCCCAAGAGGAGCTGGTCTTCTCTTCTATCCAGAATGACGACAGAAACACCTATCCTCCTGCCGAAGAGGCAGGACCTTCTGTGCCAAGGTCCAGTGTTACACAGCAATCCGGATTCAATACAGCTCTCTGCCTGGATCCTGAACGCCTGACTCTAAGATCCAGAGGCCTGTCAGAAGAGGTTATCACCACACTCGAGGCAAGCAGGAAACCGGTGACTTCAGCGATATATAACAACATCTGGGAGCGGTATTGCTCTTTCCTAGGATAGATTCCTATAGATACCTCAAAACCAGACATTCCTAAAATCCTTGACTTTTTACAACTTGGATTTAAAAAAGGCCTCCGGCCTAGTACTTTAAAAGTACAGATTGCGGCCCTAAGGGTATGTGCACACGTCAGGATTTCTTGCAGAAATTTTCCTGACAAAAAACGGACATTTCTGCCAGAAATCCGCATGCGTTTTTGACGCGTTTTTTGTGCGTTTTTTTCCCAAATGCATAGAATAGCGGGAAAAACGTAGAAAATCTGCAAAATTAATAAACATGCTCCTTTTTTTACCGTGATGCGTTTTTTTCGCGGAAAAAAATGCATCATGTACACAAAACATGCAGAATGCATTCAAAATGATAGGATGCATAATGCATGTGTTTTTAATGAGTTTTCATAGCGTTTTTACCACGGAAAAAAACGTGAAAAAACCTGAACGTGTGCACATACCCTTAGTGTGTTTTTTGACTCATCATTAGCCTCCCATCCTTGGATAGCAAGGTTTGTTAGGGCCATACAAAGAATGAGACCTCTTGTGAGGAAATCGTCTCCTCCTTGGGACCTGAATTTGGTCCTTAACCCCTTTCTGACCTCGGACGGGATAGTACGTCCGAGGTCAGATCCCCTGCTTTGATGCAGGGCTCCGCGGTGAGCCCGCACCAAAGCCGGGACAGTTTTGAACAGCTGACATGTGCCCGTAATAGGCGCGGGGAGAATCGCGATCTGCCCGCACCTATTAACTAGTTAAATGCCTCTGTCAAACGCAGACAGCGGCATTTAACTACCGCTTCTGGCCGGGTGGCCGGAAATGACGTCATCGCCGACCCCCGTCACATGATCGGGGGTCGGCGATGCGTCTCCATTGTAACCATAGAGGTCCTAGAGACCTCTATGGTTACTGATCGCCGGTGGCTGTGAGCGCCACCCTGTGGTCGGCGCTCATAGCACATCTCCATTTCTGCTACATAGCAGCGATCAGCGGATCGCTGCTATGTAGCAGAGGCGATCGAGTTGTGCCTGCTTCTAGCCTCCCATGGAGGCTATTGAAGCATGGCAAAAGTTAAAAAAAAAAGTTGAAAAAAATGTTAAAAAAAAAAAAAATATATAAAAGTTTAAATCACCCCCCTTTCGCCCCAATCAAAATAAATCAATAAAAAAATATAAAATATACGCATATTTGGTATCGCCGCGCTCAGAATCGCCCGATCTATCAACTAAAAAAAAGCATTAACCTGATCGCTAAACAACGTAGCGTGAAAAAAATTCGAAACGCCAGAATTACGTTTATTGGTCGCCGCGACATTGCATTAAAATGCAATAACGGGCGATCAAAAGAACGTATCTACACTGAAATGCTATCATTAAAAACGTCATCTCGGCACGCAAAAAATAAGCCCTCAACTGACCCCAGATCATGAAAAATGGAGACGCTACGGGTATCGGAAAATGGTGCAATTTTTTTTTTTTTTTTTTTTTTAGCAAAGTTTGGATTTTTTTTTTCACTACTTAGATAAAAAGTAACCTAGTCATGTTTGGTGTCTATGAACTCGTACTGACCTGCAGAATCATAATGGCAGGTCAGTTTTAGCATTTAGTGAACCTAGCAAAAAAGCCAAACAAGAAACAAGTGTGGGACTGCACTTTTTTTGCAATTTCACCGCGCTTGGAATTTTTTTCCCATTTTTTAGTACACGACTTGGTAAAACCAATGATGTCGTTCAAAAGTACAACTCGTCCTGCAAAAAATAAGCCCTCACATGGCCAAATTGATGGAAAAATAAAAAAGTTATGGCTCTGGGAAGGAGGGGAGCGAAAAACGAACACGGAAAAAACGGAAGAAACACGAAGGAAGGGGTCTATCATAACCTTGACGTTAGAGAGACAGTTCTGAAATACCTAGGGGCGACTGAAGGTTGGAGACGAGACACGAACCTGTTCATACAGTATGGGGGACCAAATAAAGGTTGTAAGGCAGCGAAGTCAACCATTGCTAGGTGGATTAATACTACTGTAAACCTAGCGTATACAGCCCAGGGGAAGGATCCCCCAGATATCCTTAGAGCCCACTCAACCCGATCTATTGCTACATCATGGGCAGAGAGGGGGGGAGCTTCAGCAGAGCAGATCTGTAGGGCTGCGACTTGGACCAGTCTTTCTACTTTTGCCAGACACTATAAACTAGATGTCTCATCAGAGCAATTATCTTTTGGTAGAAAAGTATTACATGCAGTAGTCCCACCCTACGTTTCCAGTCTTTGGTATTCCAACAATGGTGCTGTCAGGTGGTGAACTGGAAAATGGTAATTAGACCTACCGGTAATTGTATTTCCAGGAATCCATCCTGACAACACTACTAGTTCCCTCCCACTGAAATTTGTATTAATAAACTAATGTGATGTAACATTGGTGTAAATTTGTTGAATAAACTCTTTTTTGCATCCATCCAGATGTGGTACTTGGAAAATCACTGGTGGGTGGAGTGGGGAGGGTCCTTTTAACCGCTTGTTGTTTCTGTCCCACTGAGGGTAAGAAGGACGTCCTCCAATGGTGCTGTCAGGATGGATTCCTGGAAATACAATTACCGGTAGGTCTAATTACCATTTTTCTGTTCATCCCACACACACACACACTTATTTTATTTTTGTTACGTTTTTACAGATTTTATTACATTTTTTGTTACATACATATAATTTTTGTACAACTTTAGGACTTGAACTTTCACTGGTTTGATCGCTGGTCTAATACTCTGCAAGCCATGATTGGATTGGTGCTAGGGCCAATTTAGTCTTTGCGGCAGAGTATTGCCTACAATAATATACAGCTGACCCCTGCTAGTGATGACGCCATCTCTACTCCTGAATCTAAGGTGCGGTACTTTGAGGGATCTCCTCGCCCGCTGATTTACGGAAAATGTCCGGAGGGGATAAAAAATATTGAAATACACAGTAAAAATGTATAACTTTTTTTTTCACCTCAAGCCCAGTTTGGCATGTAGGTTCTCAATCAATGTTCAATTATACTTTTTTTTTTTTTCTTTTTAAGTATATTCATACTGAGGTTTTTTGAGGAGTCTTTGGAGCAGAAATTCTCCAAATCATCCTCCAATCTTTTTTTTTTTCTTCCCACCCCAAAAGCTTGGCAAAAAGACTAATGGTCTGATTCTTCATGACTGGTGTAGCACTCGCATTACACCACTCTTGATATAGCATAAGGTGATAAATACTTGAGGGTATGTGCACACGATCTGGAGTTGGTGCAGGTTTGATGCTGCGTGTTTATGCAGCGTCCAACCCGCAGCAGCCAGCTGTGACAACATAGTGGATGAGATTTCAAGAAAACCCATACCCACTACACGTCCACAGACACGTGGATCACCCGCGGAGACAGACATGTGGTGTGTCTTTCCAGACCGCAGCATGTCCATTTCTCTTGCGGATTTACCTACGGTCATAGACTGCAGCGCTTGGGAAGCAGCGAACGTGTGCTGCGTCCAAACCGCTTCTAGTTCCAGATCCAGGACACCCGGCCTAAGAGACCCACACCGCTAAAAGGGGTTGTGCCATGAACAAAAGCATATTTTAATCAACAGATCTTGGAATAAAAATAAACTTCACAATTTGATGATCCTGTCACAAAATAATTTTATAAATTTGCCCCACTGTAATGGCTGTGTCTGACCGTGCAGGAATGGGTTGGCTATACCACAGCTCCTGGGCAGTGGAGGAAGTAAGAGTATACAGGCAGGACCGCACGGGATTACAGCTACCATATATACTTGAGTATAAGCAGACCCCCCTAATTTTGCCACAAAAAAACAGGGAAAACTTAATGACTTGAGTATAAGTCTAGGGTGGGAAATGCAGCAGCTACCGGTAAATGCCAAAAGTAAAATTAGATACCAAAAAAAGTAAAATTATTTGAGACATCAGTAGGTTGTGTTTTTGAATATCCATATTGAATCAGGAGCCCCATATAATGCTCCATAAAGTTTATGATGGCCTCATAAGATGCCCCATATTAAAATATGCCCCATATAATCCTGCATAAATGTTAATAATGGCCCCATAAGATGCTCCATAGACACATTTGCCCAATATAATGCTGCAAAAATGTTGATTATGGCCCCATAAGATGCTCCATAAAGATATTTGCCCCATATAGTGCTGCACAAACGTTATGGCCCCATAAGATACTCTATACAGATATTTGCCCCATATAATGCTGCACAAACGTTGATTATGGCCCCATAAGATGCTCCATACAGACACTTGCCCAATATAGTACTGCACAAACGTTGATTATGGCCCCATACATACACTTGCCCCATATAGTGCTGCACAAACGTTATGGCCCCATAAGATACTCCATACAGACATTTGCCCCATATAATGCTGCACAAACGTTGATTATGGCCCCATAAGATGCTCCATACAGACACTTGCCCTATATAGTGCTGCACAAACGTTATGGCCCCATAGATGCTCCATACAGACACTTAACCCCATTTGCTGCGCTAAAAAAAAAAAATCACATATTCACCTCTCCGTCGCTCAGGCCCCTGGCACTTGCAATATTCACCTGACTTCGTTCCGGCGCCGCTCCATCTTCAGCGTCTTCTGCACTGACGTTCAGGCAATGGTCGTGCACTAACCACTTCAGTCGCGACCTCTGACCTGAGAGTCACTGCAGAAGACAGAGCGGTGCCCGGAACGAGGAGCAGGTGAATATCGCGCAGTGCTCCCCCTCCCCGTTATACTCACCTGCTCCTGGTGTGGAGCAGTCCCTGGTTCCCCGGCGCTGCTGCTTCCTATACTGAGCGGTCACCATTACTGCTCATTACAATAATGAATGTGGCTCCACCCCTATGGGAGGTGGAGCCGCATATTCATTACTGAAATGAGCGGTACCATGTGACCGCTCAGTATAGGAAGAAGCTGGGGAGCCAGGGACCTGCAGGGACCGTGCCAGGAGCAGGTGAGTATTATTAGACAGTCAACGCCCCCCCTCCCCTGCCGACCCCTGGGAATGACTCGATTATAAGCCGAAAGGGGGACTTTCAGCCCCAAAAAATGGGCATAAAATCTCGGCTTATACTCGAGTATATACGGTAATTCTTTTTTCTTTTTTTTTTTAGGTAAAATATTGTTTAAAAACAGGCTGCAAAATGTTTTACCTCACAGAATGAATCAGCTGTGATCCTATGATGTCCTGTCTGTATACTCTCTTGCTTCTCCCCCTGCCCAGGAGATGTGGTGTGAACAGACCATGTTCCTGCATGGTCAGACACGGCCATTACACAGTACACAGCAGGGGCACATTTATAAGATTATCTCAGCACAGGAACATTTCATTTAAACACATCCAATTGTGGAACTTCTTATTATTCCAAGATCTATTGATTAAAATTCACTTTTTTCCGTGGCACAACCTCTTTAACCCCTTCGCCCCAAAGCCTGTTTTCACCTAAGTGACAGGGCCAATTTTTACAATTCTGACCACTGTCACTTTATGAGGTCATAACTCTGAAACGCTTCAACGGATCCTGGTGATTCTGACACTGTTTTCTCGTGACATATTGTACTTCATGATAGTGGTAAAACTTCTTCGATATGACTTGCATTTATTTGTGAAAAAAACAAAAATTTGTCGGAAATTATGAAAATTTAGCAATTTTCAAACTTTTAGTTTTTATGCCCTTAAATTAGAGAGTTATATCACATAATATTGTTAATAAACAACATTTCCCACATGTCTGCTTTACATCAGCACAATTTTGGAAACATAATTTTTTTTTGTTAGGACGTTATAAGGGTTAAAAGTTGACCAGCGATTTCTCATTTTTGCAACAAAATTTGCAAAACCATTTTTTTACGGACCACCTCACACTTGAAGTGACTTTGAGGGGTCTATATGACAGAAAATGCCCAAAAGTGACACCATTCTAAAAACTGCACCCCTCAAGGTACTCAAAACCACATTCAAAAAGTTTATTAACCCTTCAGGTGCTTCACAGGAATTTTTTGAATGTTTAAAAAAATTGAACATTTAACTTTTTTTTCACAAAATTTTTACTTCAGGTCCAATTTGTTTCATTTTACCAAGGGTAACAGGAGAAATTGGACCACAAAAGTCGTTGTACAATTTGTCCTGAGTACGCCGATACCCCATATGTGGGGGTAAACCACTGTTTGGGCACATGGCAGAGCTCGGAAGGGAAGGAGCGCCATTTGACTTTTCAATGCAAGATTTGCTGGAATTGAGATCGGAGCCCATGTCACGATTGGAGAGCCCCTGATGTGCCTAAACAGTGGAAACCCCCACAAGTGACACCATTTTGGAAAGTAGACCCCCTAAGGAACTAATCTAGATGTGTGGTGAGCACTTTGAACCTCCAAGTGCTTCACAGAAGTTTATAATGTAGAGCCGTAAAAAAAAATTTTTTATTAATTTTCACAAAAAATGATCTTTTTGCCCCAAATTTTTTATTTTCCCAAGGGTAAAAGGATAAATTGGACCCCAAAAGTTGTTGTGCAATTTGTCCTGAGTACGTCGATACTTCATATATGGGGATAAACCACTGTTTGAGCGCATGGCAGAGCTCGGAAGGGAAGGAGTGCCATTTGACTTTTCAATGCAAAATTGGCTGGAATTGAGATCGGACGCCATGTCGCATTTGGAGAGCCCCTGACGTGCCTTAACAGTGGAAACCCCCCACAAGTGACCCCATTTTGGAAAGAAGACCCCCTAAGGAACTTATCTAGATGTGTGGTGAGCACTTTTAACCCCCAATTGTTTCACTAAAGTTTAGAATGTAGCATTGTGAAAATTAAAAAATAATTTTTTCTTTCCACAAAATGTTTTAGCCCGCAATTTTTTTTTTCCCAAGGGTAACAGGAGAAATTGGACCACAAATGTTATTGTCCAATTTGTCCTGAGTACGCTGATACCCCACATGTGGGGGGGAACCACCGTTTGAGTGCATGGCAGAGCTCGGAAGGGAAGGAGCACCGTTTGAAATGCAGACTTAGATGGAATGGACTGCAGGTGTCATGTTGCATTTGCAGAGCCCCTGATGTACCTAAACAGTAGAAACCCACCACAAGTGACCCCATATTGGAAACTAGACCCCCCAAGGAACTTATCTAGATGTGTTGTGAGAGCTTTGAACCAACAAGTGTTTCACTACAGTTTATAACGCAGAGCCGTAAAAATAAAAAATATTTTTTTTTCCACGAAAATGATATTTTATCCCCTATGTTTTTATTTTCCCAAGGGTAACAGGACAAATTGGACCCCAAAAGTTGTTGTCCAACTTGTCCTGAGAATGCTGATACCCCATATGTTGGGGGGAACCACTGTTTGGGCACACAGGAGAACTCGGAAGGGAAGGAGCCCTGTTTTACTTTTTCAAAGCAGAATTGGCTGGAATTGAAATCGGACGCCATGTCACGTTTGGAGAGCCCCTGATGTGCCTAAACAGTGGAAACCCCCAATTATAACTGAAACCCTAGCCCTAACCCTAGCCCTGGCCCTAACCCTAGCCCTAACCCTAGCACTAATGGGAAAATGGAAATAAATACATTTTTTTACATTTTATTATTTTTCCCTAACTAAGGGGGTGATGAAGGGGGGTTTGATTTACTTTTATAGCATTTTTTTGGCGGATTTTTATGATTGGCAGCTGTCACACACTAAAAGACGCTTTTTATTGCAAAAAATAGTTTTTGCATCACCACATTTTGAGAGCTATAATTTATCCATATTTTGGCCCACAGAGTCATATGAGGTCTTGTTTTTTGCGGGACGAGTTGACGTTTTTATTGGTAACATTTTCGGGCAGATGACATTTTTTGATCGCTTTTTATTCCGATTTTTGGGAGGCGGAATGAACAAAAACCAGCAATTCCTGAATTTCTTTTAGGGGGGCGTTTATACCGTTCCACGTGTGGTAAAATGGATAAAGCAGTTTTATTCTTCGGGTCAGTACGATTACAGCGATACCTCATTTATGTAATTTTTTTTATGTTTTGGCGCTTTTACACAATAAAAACTATTTTATATAAAAAATAATTGTTTTTGCATCGCATTATTCTGAGAGCTATAACTTTTTTATTTTTCTGCTGATGATGCTGTATGGCGGCTTTTTTTTTGCGGGACAAGATGACGTTTTCAGTGGTACCATGGTTATTTATATCTGTCGTTTTGATCGCGTGTTATTCCACTTTTTGTTCGCCTGTATGATAATAAAGCGTTTTTTGCCTTGTTTTTTTTTTTTTTTTTTTTTTGCGGTGTTCACTGAAGGGGTTAACTAGTGGGATAGTTTTATAGAGCGGGTCGTTACGGACGCGTCGATACCAAATATGTGTACATGTATTGTTTTTTTTTTTTTTTTTTTTTACATAAATTTAATGGATTTATTGGGAAATGTTTTTTTTTTTTATTTGGGGATTTTTTTTTATTTTTTTTTTACACATTCTATTTTTTTTTTTTTTTACTTTCTAACATTGTCCCAGGGTGGGACATCTCTGTATTAGATCAGATCGTTGATCTGACACTGTGCATAGCACACTGTCAGATCAACGATCTGACAGGCAGCTTAGCTGGCTTCCAGCGCCTGCTCTCAGCAGGCGCCGGCTAGCCAGGTCACTTCATGACCCGGAAGGAGTCCGGCGGCCATCTTGGATCCGGGGACTCCTTCCGGGTCACCGGAGCAACGCGATCTTATTGCGTTGCTCCGGTGGGAGAGCGCAGGGAGCCCCTGTCCCTGCGCGATCCCCCTCTATGCCGCTGTCACTACTGACAGCGGCATCAGAGGGGTTAAATGCCCGCGATCGGCGATGGCGCCGATCGTGGGCATTGCTGCTGGGTGTCAGCTGTCGTATACAGCTGACACCCGCACCCGATCACCGCGGCGCTCAGCGCGAGATCGCGGTGATCGGTGCGCCGTACTAGTACTGCTGCTGGCACTAATGCAGTGCCGGCAGCGCAGTACTAGTACGGCGCATGTCGCGAAGGGGTTAAAGAATTTGCCGCATCCTATTAGTGTTGTGCATCCTGCCGAAAATGCTTATCCATTGCAAAATTCCTACCCAGCTCCACTCATTTCACCTGAGCTGATTCAAACTGCTGTGAGAATGAGCATATGAAAAATTGTCCAAACTTTATCCATGTTATCCTTATTCCACCAGTTTGTGATTTGTCTGTGGTTTTGTTTCAGATAAAATGTACCAGCTCAAATACAACACCGTTCTCCTAGGAAATGGTATCTAAGAATGGATACAGTACGTATGATCCGTAGGGGTTCTGTCTTCTTTTTTTGTGCACCCATAGGTTTGAATAGACTATCATCTTAAAAAACAAAGAGCGGTGCATGCCGTAATTTTTCCCTTTTTTATTTTTTTTCACAGAAACTTGGTGTAGAAAACTAACTTGTCAGCTGAACAGCCCTCCTTAATAACATTAGTCTGTTCTGATTTATAACTTGTCCAGCTCATGTACACAAAATACGTTGCCCTGAACGAACACTGACAGGCTGGAATACTGGTCTGCACTAGGCGGTGTATCATCAAAGGCCCATATTCCCAAGTGCCCCTATAGGACTAATAAACATGCTAAAATATTAGATATACTTTGCTACTCTCCTATTTGTATAAACTCATAAGTTAGAATTTTCTTGTCTTTACCGGTACTTATTCATTTTTATTTTATCTTTTTGCCTCTCCCAAATTAGTACACGTTGAAAACGCCAGCTTGTCAGGCAAAAAATAAACCTTTGTGGCACTCTGAATATAGAGACCCAAAAACAATTTTTGTTTTTTCCCCCCAGGTTGTGGATTTATTACTTTTGAGCAATACATACAATTAAATTTGGTATTGCCGTATTAGTACTGACCCACCGATCAACACTTGATTTGTGCAGCACTACCAATTTACAACCTAGAAGTATGACTACACATATGTTATAAGTGATTTTTATTTAATACATAAATTATACATATGTAATAAGTATAATATGTAATAAGTATAACACCGCCCTCTGTATCTAGGGGTAGAAACAGGAACGGTATCAACATCACATTTCAATTATCACTTTTCAAGGATACTAATAAACTATAAAATTCATCCATGCATATGACCTAGGTGAAAAAATCCAAATGTATGCCAAATATGAAATATGCACATCCCTAAATAATAGGGATACATTTTATGCTGCCTCTGAGATATGGTAATCAATCATAAGCCCTAAATAGTACAGACCCTAGTTACCGCCACAAGTATTTGCTAGGAATCACTATATAGTGCAGATATATACACTGCTCAAAAAAAATAAAGGGAACACTAACATACCACATCATAGATATCTCTGAATGAAATACTCCAGTTGCAAATTTTTATTCATTGCATAGTGGAATGTGTTCAGAAAAATAAAACATAACAATTCTCAATGTAAATCAAAATGAATATCCCATGGAGGTCTGGATTTGGAATGATACTCAAAATCAAAGTGGAAAATCAAATTACAGGCTGATCCAACTTCGGTGGAAAGGCCTCATGACAAGGAAAAGATGCTCCGTATTATGTGTGGCCTCCCCGTGCCTGTATGACCTCCCTACTGTACAACGCCTGGGCATGCTCCTGATGAGACGGCGGATGGTCTGAGGGATCTCCTCCTAGACCTGGACTAAAGCATCCGCCAACTCCTGAAAAGTCTGTGGTGTAACGTGACGTTGGTGGATGGAGCGACACATGATGTCTCAGATGTGCTTAATCGGATTCAAGTCTGGGGAACGGGCTGGCCAGTCCATAGCTTCAATGCCTTCATCTTGCAGGAACTGCTGACACACACCAGCCACATGAGGTCTGGCACTGTTCTGCATTAGGAGGAACCCAGGGTCAACCGTGCCAGCATATGGTCTCACAAGGGGTCGGAGGATCTCATCTTGGTACCTAATGGCAGTCAGGCTACCTCTGGCGAGCACATGGAGAACTGTGCATCCCTCCAAAGAAATGCCACCCCACGCCATTACTGACCCACTGCCAAACCGGTCATGCTGAAGGATGTTGCAGACAGCAGATCGCTTTCCACGGCGTCTCCAGACTCTGTCATGTCTGTCACATGTGCTCAGTGTGAACCTGCTTTCATCTGTGAAGAGCACAGGGTGACAGTGGCGAATTTGCCAATCCTGGTGTTCTGTGGCAAATGCCAAGCATCCTGCACGGTGTTGGGCCGTGAGCACAACCCCCATCTGTGGACGTCGGGCACTCAGATCATCCTCATGGAGTCAGTTTCTAACCGTTTGTGCAGACACATGCACATTTGTGGCCTGCTGGATGTCATTTTGCAGGGCTCTGGCAGTGCTCCTCCTGTTCCTTCTTGCACAAAGGCGAAGGTAGCGGTCCTGCTGCTGGGTTGCCCTCCTACGGCCCCCTCCACGTCTCCTGGTGTACTGGCCTGTCTCCTGGTAGCGCTTCCAGCCTCTGGACATTATGCTGACAGACACGGCAAACCTTGCCACAGCTCACATTGATGTGCCATCCTGGATGAGCTGCACTACCTGAACCACTTGTGTGGGTTGTAGAGTCCCTCTCATGCTACCACATGTGTGAATGCACAACCAACATTCAAAAGTGACCAAAACATCAGCCAGAAAGCATTGGTACTGAGATGTGGTCCCCACCTGCAGAACCACTCCTTTATTGAGTGTCGTAAAGGGAACCTGTCACCCCCGTCCCCCCAGGCGTTTGTAGCTAATAGATCCACCTTGTGCAGCACTAATGCTGCATTCTGACAAGGTGGCTCTTTTAGTTATTGGTGCTGTAACTTCAGAAATAATCCATTTTATAATTTGTCCCAAATACCTTGAATCAGTCCTGGAGGCAGGTCTCTCCCCCCCCTGCTGCAAACGCAACACCGCCGTCACTCATGTCCTCTTGGCGCCGGGCGCCGCCTTAGCGCTATTTTTAAATGAGCCGGCGCTGCGCTCTTTTCTCATGCCTTAGGCATGCGCAGTGAGCACTGCCCATCCTCTGTCCTCATTTGCAGTCAAGCTGACTACGCCTGTGCGGCTGCCCTGCCCAAGATCCCGCCCCATAGTGTCTTCTGATTTATTCTCACTGCGGGGCAGGATCTCGGGCAGGGCGGCTGCACAGGCACAGTGAGCTAGACTGCAAATGATGACAGAGGATGGGCAGCGCTCACTGCGCATGCCCAAGGCATGAGAAAAGAGCGCAGGCGCCGGCTCATTTGAAAACAGCGCTGAAGAGGCGGCACCAAGAGTGACGGTGGTGCTGCGTTTGCAGCAGGGGGGGAGAGACCTGTCTCCAGGACAAATTATAGAATGGATTATTTCTGAAGTTAAAGCACCAAAAACTAAAAGAGCCACCTTGTCAGCATTAGTGCTGCACAAGGTGGTTCTTTTAGTTACAAACGCCTGGGGAGGGTGACAAGTTTCCTTTAATAATTTCCATCTGTTGTCTATTCCATTTGCACAACAGCATGTGAAATTGATTGTCAAACAGTGTTGCTCCCTAAGGCTAGTTTCGCATTTGCGTTCGAATCCGCAGCGTTTAATCCGCATCCGCAAGTGCAGGAAAAACTCATAGAAACACGTACAAACGCAGCGTTTTTTTTAGAAGCATGCGGCTTATAAAACGCTGCGTTTTCACACTTTTCCATGCCTTTTGTTATGCGCTTGCGTTTTTTGTGCGCATGGTGGAAAATTTTATAGGAGAAAAATCTAGATAACCAGACACCGCCAATGTGACTACAGAAGGGCGTGTATTATGGGATATCTATATATAGACCCTTGGACTGCTGAAATCTTAACAGTTTGCTACTGTATCCTGTGTCATGATGGATCTTCGCATTGAGAGCTCTTATTTCAACCTGGATTTAAGCATCAAGCTGTTTCTTGCCTGTGCATTTGCTTGGGAGCAACACAGAAATCGCGAAAGATGGAGAAGGACACGGCATAGGCGTTTTTGGCGACACCCCATTATCGAACTACGTGAGAGCTATGGAGCCTATCACACGCTATATGGCGAGCTTAATGCCAACCCGGACAAATTTCTGGAATATACAAGGATTCCGGGATTTGCTTGGTCGTGTCCATGGAGCCATCCGGAGACCGGACACCCAGCTCCGTAGAGCGATTCCACCTGAGGAACGTCTGCTGGTTACATTAAGGTACGTAACAATTCTAAACAAATGCCAGTCCTAATTTTGGTTGTTCTGCCATGTATTCTTTGTATTTTTCTTTATGTCTTTAGCAGAACAATACCATAAAAAGAATTGATTGTAAAAAAAAAATTTATTTATTTTTTTTACAGATTTCTGGCAACCGGAGAGAGTTTATCATCCCTCCACTTCCAATACCGGCTTGGAATTTCCACCCTGTCCGGAATAGTTGCAGACACCTGCCAGGCTTTGTGGAATGTACTCCGGGATGAGTTTATACCCCTACCCACCGCGGACATGTGGATTGCAATTGCTGAAAAATTCTGGAGTGTGTGTGATTTCCTCAACTGTTTGGGAGTTGTGGATGGAAAGCACATCCGCATTATCAAACCAGCCAGAACAGGACCGGAGTACTTCAATAATAAAAAAATATTTTTCTGTTGTGCTCATGGCAATAGCAGATGCAGACTGTTGCTTCATCGCCGTGGACATTGGAGCTTTTGGTCTTGGCAACGATTTCCAGACTTTCAAGAACTCGGATATGGGGCGCCGTTTGTATAGCAAAAATTTTAATTTTCCACGGCCACGACCTCTCCCCAACACTCAAGGTCCACTGATGCCATTTGTTATGGTTGAGGATGAGGCCTTTCAGATGTGTGAAAACCTACTGAAGCCATATTCCAGTCAGGACTTGAACCACCCTAAAAGGATCTTTAACTACAGACTGACCAGGGCCCGAAGAACAGTAGAGTGTACCTTTGGGATTCTAGTCTCAAAATGGCGCATTCTTGCAACAGCCATTAATCTAAAAATGGAGACAGTCAAGGTGGACAAAGCCTGTATGGTTCTCCACAATTATATAATGGCTAAGGAGCGACCCAACATTGAACTGGATGAACTAGTTGCAAACCCATTGCCAGATTACCAGCATCAACCGCTGCGGTCAACTGCTGAAGTTCGCCACATGCGGGACCAATTTGCTGCCTTTTTTTTATTCTGATATTGGACGTGTGGCATAGCAGGACAATATTGTGTAAAATGTCCTGTTGGGTTTGGGTCTGTAACAGTTATGTTACTAATATTTGTTGTTAATAAACTTTATAGTTTTGGTATCTTGACCGTGTCTCCTATGTATTTCCTCTACAAACTACTTAGGTTGTTAGTGGTAAGGTTGTTGACGTCATTGCGTCCTGATTCTGTTCTGCAGTATCTGTTGGACGCTGACTGAAGAGACAATGGCTGTTTAATACAAAACATCCATACTCATCAAGTCAGGTGTCAGAAATAATGAATTCATGATGCACGTATAACAGCCTAATGAATTGACTATTTCTGACACATGTCCAGGTGAGCATAGATATGCCTTGTATGACTGCCATCGTCCCTTCACTTTGTGTGAAATAGATTACGTACACATAAGAGAAAATGGAGGTTATACAAGGCAGTTCTCTACTCACCAGGTCAGGTGTCCTAACTAATGAGTTTTTGGACACATGACCTGTTATAGTTCTGCATTGTATTGCCGCCATTTTCTCTTCAGTCTGCAACACTAGTCACAGACTAAGCAGAAGGAAGAGATTATGGATAAAATACAAGTATAAATTTTTTGGCCCACCTCATATCTCTATACTAAAGACACACAAAACTGCAGTGTTGTACTTGCTAACTACTGGAGCTATGATGTGGGCAAAAAATAAAGTGTGCGGCACAGTTTTTTATTTGGCACGCGGTGTGTGTTGCCGGTGGCGAAATACACAATTAACCAAACATTTTTGGGGGCAAAAAACATTTATTTTTATTTAAAAAAAAAAAGAAAAATTAACTGCGCCTGCTTAGGGTAGAGTGCTGGAAACGGGGGGTATATAGCTGTGAAGTTTGACTCACTGTGGACGACGCAGGGGTGGCAGGAGAAGGGGCAATTAAATTACTGGGGTCTGGCAGATTGGGGATGGGGCTCGACGCATGAGAGGGATGAGACACGCTGGAAGGGTGAGACAAAGCTGACATAACAGACACATTGGGAGGTGAGGGGGGAGGAATAGAAATAGTCCGCTTTTTTTCCTTTTTGGGATCGGTGCTGCGGTCTGGGGAGCCTCAGCGGGCTCATTTCTTGCGGCCTGGTCATAGTGGCCAAACTGTCACTGTCTTTGTCCCGCTGCTGCAGCTGCATGGTTGCGGTAGGAGTTTGTAAGGCCATGCCAGGGTCTTGCTGCATCGTGGTGGCGGAGCGGAAGGCCATGCCAGAATCCTGCTGCATCGTGGTGGCGGAGCGGAAGGGAATGCCAGGGTCCTGCTGCATCGTGGTGGCGAGGCGGAAGGCCATGCCAGGGTCCTGCTGTATCGTGGTGGCAGAGCGGAAGGGAATGCCAGGGTCCTGCATTGTGGTGGTGGAGCGGAAGGCCATGCCAGGGTCTTGCTGCAGCCAGTGGAGGAGGTCCAAGCAGGAGCAGCAGTTGTGATGGTGGTGGTGCTGTAGTGGTGTCAGGCAGTGCTTGGAATGGAGGTGGCCGTGCAGTGGTACGCAGCAAAGGTCGGCATTGAGGTCAAGCGTGACAGTGTAGGCACAGGTGGTTATGCCGCCACTGCTGAAAATATCTACTGCTGCATAGCCTGCACGTAAGCAGCATTGCAAGCCTGCATGACACTAAGCTGGAGATCAGGAGTAAGGTGTTCCGCCATGCCCTGTTCAATTTGATTAAAAAAATCATGTGCTGGCCTCTGGAGGTCGGCTTTTACTTGGTCAAGGCTTTTGGTGACCTCCTGGATACATGTATTCATATGGCTAATGGCAGTATCCAGTCGGTCACCCAAAGCCTTGAGTCCATCGTGAAAAACCGAACTCAAGTGCAAAAACCCGGGCATGAGTGACCTGTCCGATGCCCGTTGCCGGGAGGAGCCCCCAAAAAAGGGGCAGAGGACTGGGAAAGGGGAACACCTGATGGACCAGCTTCCTGGTCTCCAGTTAGTGTGGCAGGCCCACTTGCTGCAGCGCTGCTGGATGGCTGGGACGGGTCCGTGGCTGTCTGATGAAGGACCGCTCCAGACCCTGGGTCAACAGTGCTGCTCCATGTGCTGTGAAAAAAGAAAAAAAATTGAATACCAAAAATTTAGAAAATGCCAACTCCTGTGGAATAGAAACATACAGATTATGGCAATACAACACAACCTAATACACCGAAAAAATACTTGCGTTCTCTGGGCAAGGACCGGTCTTAAAAATGCCAGAATGGGATGGTATTTATATTTTCGGATCCTTGCTCCAGAACCACTGGGAACAGGGCTCTCTTGAAGCAGGTCCTTGTTGAAGCGGTCCTTTATCGAACGCCAACGTGTTTTGACTTTGAGCACTGTTGAAAAAACAAAAAATAATGGTTAGACAATGGACTTGTGGCCGTGCTCACATAACTGTGTGTGATGACAGAAACTCCTGAGAGTTTCTGTCATCACACACAGTTTAGTGATCCCGACCAAGGTCTCTGCTGCATCACACTGCATTGCAATACTTACAAAATGCATTTCGGACCCGAGTCGGGGCATTGTCCCAGCCATCCCACATCGCTTTGGCCACCGGATCGTCACGTTGTCCAAGTGCTGGGGAACCTGGGTGTCCCACAACGGGACTCGCTCATGGACCAGGGAGATGAGGATATCCTTGTCAATGAGGTCCTCATCCCGTTCTGGAACCTGAAAAATAAATAAAGACTTTAATGTTGGATACATTAACATAAGTAAATGAAAGAAGAGGCAGAAAAATGGCATGAATAATGAAAGTCAAGATAAAAAAGGAGTCCAGGAGAAAAATGTAAAGAAAGAGGAAAGTAAAGAAAGGAAGATTCAAGAATACTAAAGTGAGGATACAGTAAACAGTCAGCCAGGTATACTTACAAGCTGCCGCCTTGCCACCCGACCGTGAACCCGCTGCTCCTGCTCACCCTCTGCCGCAGTGGAAGAAGTGCTCTAAAAAAAAAAAAAAAAAAAAAATTGTCACATGTGTAGATGTGACAGTGAATACTTACCAATCTGAGGCGTTGAGTACTCACTTCACTGACATGTTCGGCTTGTGAAGGCCCACGACGTTGCTCCTCATCAGAAGATGACATTCTGATGCATGCAGAAAGAAAAAAATGGCAGAAATTAGGACATGAAGAGACAGAAAATAGAAAATAAAGGCATTGGCTAGGATATACTCACATTGTTCAGTCTTGTTTCCTCCAAGTCTGGTCTGGTTCTCTGTCTGCTGAGTAGTGACCTGCAAATGTTCACTCCCTCCCTTTATCACTTTGTATGTGGGGGGTGGCTAATTAGTGGCTAGACATGTTTTCCTGTGGTTCAACGCATGCGTTCACAAACGCAAAGGCATGTGCTTGCGGCCGAATGTGTTCATATAGACAGCAATGCGTTTTTTTGCCGCATACTTTTCTAGGCAGCAAATTGACGCCTCTAAAATTACTACATATAGCGTTTACTGGGCCAAACCGCAGTCGACGAAATGACGCATGCGTCGTCAAACGCGGCAAAACGCAACCGATCGCAGACACATGCGTCTCTAATGTTAAATATAGGAATACACAACGCATGCAGATAATTGCGGAAGAAACGCTGCGGACACAACTAGCCTTAGAGGACAGTTTGATTTCACAGAAATTTGATTTACTTGGAGATATATTCTGTTTAAGTGTTCCCTCTATTTTTTTTGAGCAGTGTATTATATTACCTTGTGTCTGATGTGCGTTTCACCATCGCTTCTTCCTGGGGTAGCATTTATATGGTTTGTGTTTTTTTGTTTTTTTAATTATTTCTCCTCAAAGATTAATACTTCTGTTATATGTACTTTGAAGTGGTGCCTCTCACAAAAAAAAGGCTCATCTACAGCTACCTTGGCCAAAAAAAAATAAATTATAATTTATGTTTCCTGGAATGTGATGATTATGAAAAACAAAAAGTTTGGTCATTAAATGCTTAAAGGGTATAGATATCATCTATCCACATGACCGGTAATAACTTATTTATCAATGAAGTGTAACTGCTGGGACCCCCATTTATCAGCATAACGGGGTACTTTTGACCTGGGAGAATGGAGTGGCAATATGCTAGCCTGACTGCTGCTACATTTATTCTCTATGGGCCTTTGACTAAGGTGCATTCAATACTCAGCAGCTCCAGAGGGAATTAATGTAGCGGTTGTCCAGCATGTCCACGGCCGCACCATGATAAAGGGAATTTAAGTTCCCCTTTCTGCTAATCAGTGCAGGTCCCAGTGCTCATTCCCCCATGATCATTAATTGTCACCTATCCTGTGGATAGGTGATAACTTGTTTTTTATTGGAGAGCCCGGTTAAGGTTGATGGAGCACATCTCAACAGATTGAGCCAAATGTGCCTTATACAATCAGAGTAAAAGAAATCCGTAAAGCATTCCAAAGTAAGAGCTTCTTCCAGCTAATGAAGAATTATTCTGCTGCCTTGTCCTCTGCTTCCACTCTTCTGGGAAAACTTTCTACCGTAGTTTGTGTGATCAGATAATGTTGTTGGATAAGAGGGCCTGGCTCACAATTTTTGTTCTGGTTCCTGCCAAAAGTGTTTATTGGGGTTGAGGTCAGAGCCCTGAACAGGCCAGTCAAGTTTTTCCACACCAAACTCTTGCCCAAACCTGCTTTTATATACCTTACTTTGTGCACTGGATCACAGTCATACTCGAATAGAAAGACTTTCCTCAAAACTGCTCCCACAAAGTTGGAAGCTACCATTGTCCAAATGTCTGGATATGCAGCAACAGAATTTCCTTCACTGGAACTAAGGGACTTAGGCCAACCCCTGAAAATCAACTACTACATAGCATTATCCTTCCTCTACCAAAGTGGTAGAACAAATGATATGACCATTTCACACAACTCCTTCTAGCCTGAGGATGAGAAAATGAAAGAATGAAATCCTTGTATCATCCAGACAAGCTACCTTGCAATTACAAACTGTTAATTACTGAAGGATATTACTCAGCCCTTCCTTGTAGATGACACGATTCATGTACTGGATACATAGGTTACTCAGTACAAACTTGTTATTGTGCAAGAAACCAAGGACACCAGATCGTACAGGGAAATTCTGCAACCCAACATCCTTGGTACCACACCTGTATAAAGAGCCTGCCCAAAAGGAAGGTTGGAACAGATCAGACATATGGAGGCAATTGAGAGACCCCTTTAGACCACTTCATGACATTTTTGTCCTATCATACAGGCAATTATATTGTTGCCAAATGAAAGCCATATACAATTAACTTTTTCCATTGCCTGCTGAACGCAATCACATTCCTGTGAAAATCCCAGTGTTCATCAGAACGGGGAAGCCATGCTGCCGTGTCAGGGGCTTAATCCTGTTCATTTGAGCACTAAGTTGCAATACCAGACACGACCAGGGCAGCGGCGCTACAGCAAGCATATCCCTGACTCAGTGAGTGTGTGTCCCCCACAGATCACACATAGCTTATTCTAAGGAAAGGATCTTGCACCTAGGGAGGCCATATACGTGAGATTAAGACCAAGGCCGGGGTCACACTTGCGTGTGTAATGCGAGAAACCTGCACAAGTCTCTCACATCAATACCGGGCACTCGGACCGGAGCGTGCGGCTGCATGTATTTCTATGCAGCTGCATGCTCCGGTCCCGAGAGCCAACAGCAGTGCCGGGTATTGATGTGAGATTCCTGCGAGTTTCTCACATTACACACGCAAGTGTGATCGCGGCCTAATATTTATGCTTTTGTCACAATATGCTTGTTACTGAAACATCTTAACTAGTGATGAGCAACTCTACTCGGTACTCGAGATTTCCTGAGCACGCTCGGGTGTCCTCTGAGTATTTGTAAGTACTCGGAGATTTAGTTTTCAGTGCCACAGCAGAATGATTTACATCTGTTAGCCAGCATAAGTACATGTGGGGATTCCCTAGCAACCAGGCAACCCCACCATGTACTTATGCTGGCTAACAGATGTAAATCATTCAGCTGCGGCGATGAAAACTAAATCCCCGAGTGCTTACAAATACTCGGAGGACACCCAAGCGTGCTCGGGAAATCCCGAGTATACTCGCTCATCACTAATCTTAACAAAAATTGCTATGTGGTTCATAGTTGGTCTCTGAAGGTTTACATTTTGCACAATAATTTCCATTAGTTAAAATGACAAATCACTGACCATTGATGGCACACACGTCTCTTTCAGCAGGTGTGACTTTTGAACAACTGCACCCAACAGTGACCAAAACAATCCAATATAAGAGCTTGGCATTTCAGCAAACCACACTAATTTTGTAGGAAAATAGTCTACACTGGCCTTTTTGGACTACGGCCAGCCTAAACAAGTTTTCTGGTGCCTCTCCCGTCCGCATCACTGATGACATTGGCTACAAGTGCCTACAGGTACAGTTGCATGTCCAGCAGGTATCATGCTTGAGTCCTATGCTAATGAACTGATGGAAAAGTGAAAGGTGCTAGAATACCCTTTTCAAGTGGCCTCCCAGTCCAAGGTCAACCTTTTAAATACGATAGGGATGAAGTAACGTTACTTGGTGGACCTCTGTGTTGTCGCAAAATGGTCTGCTTGTCAACTTTTACCAAACAGCTGTGTGAGACTTCATATCACTCGCCATTTTACAGACAACTCTTCTGTTTGCCAACCCTGAAATGATTGTTTGGACATCAAGGTTCCATCTGATGACTGAGTATCATAACACAACAGGAAACCTCCAGGGTGCAATTGCAAAAGGCTTCTTCAGCACCTGGGAAATTTGCCAACTCATTGGGGAATCTGTTTTCAAGGAGCTTCGCACTTGTGGACAGTGCTTCACAGACTACCCAATGCATACTCAAATTTGTTTTGGAACAAGAGGGTTGCTTTGATGCCATAAAGTAAATGTGGACATATGCATGTGCAGATTTGGCTGCACAGGAGCCCACTAGAAATGTATAAGGGTACTGTCACATTTAGCGACTTTAGAGCGATAACGATAGCGATCCGTGACGTTGCAGCGTCCTGGATAGCGATATCGTTGTGTTTGACACGCAGCAGCGATCAGGATCCTGCTGTGACATCGCTGGTCGTTGCTGAAAGTCCAGAACTTTATTTCGTCGCTGGATCACCCGCTGACATCGCTGAATCGGCGTGTGTGACGCCGATCCAGCGATGTCTTCACTGGTAACCAGGGTAAACATCGGGTTACTAAGCGCAGGGCCGCGCTTAGTAACCCGATGTTTACCCTGGTTACCATTGTAAAAGGAAAAAAAAAAAACACTACATACTTACATTCCTGTCACGTTCCCCAGCGTCAGCTTCCCTGCGTCCCCCAGTGTCAGCACCAGCCGTCACCGCTCTGCTTTCCGGCCGGCGCTTACACAGTGCAGGGAAGCTGGCGCTGGGGGACGTGACAGGAATGTAAGTATGTAGTGTTTTTTTTTTTTTTACTTTTACAATGGTAACCAGGGTAAACATCGGGTTACTAAGCGCGGCCCTGCGCTTAGTAACCCGATATTTACCCTGGTTACCCGGGGACTTCAGCATCTTTGGTCGCTGGAGAGCTGTCTGTGTGACAGATCTCCAGCGACCAAACAGCGACGGTGCAGCGATCGGCATCGTTGTCTATATCACTGCAGCGTTGCTTAATGTGACGGTACCTTAAGTCATAGGCAGTCAGAGACTGGGCAGTACCGCTGAGCAAAACGCCAAAAGTATTTGTGTAAAATAACCAGCGCCTTGAAAGGATTGTTAAGAAAAGGCCATTCAAAAATTTGGGGAAATTCACAAGGTGTGGACTGCTGCTGGAGTCATTACTTCAAGAGCCACCACACACAGACATATCCAGGACATGGGCTAGAAGCATGTTACCTGGGCCAAGGAGAAAAAGCACTAGACTGTTCAGTGGTCCAAGGTGTTGTTTTCAGATGAAAGTAAATTTTGCATTTTATTTGGAAATCAAGGTCCCAGAGTCTTGAGGAAGAGTGGAGAGGCACACAATCCAAGCTGCTTCAGGTCTAGTGTGAAGTTTACACAATCACTGATGGTTTGGGGAGCCTTATCATCTAATGGCGTAGAAAAATAAACAAAAATGTTGCACTGTATTGTGCTAAAGCATATCAATGTGAAATGTAGGAAATATAAATAGCTATACGGCTTCTGAATAGTAGAAAAAAACCAAGACCATGACTTGGCCAAATTATGTGCAAAGCATCTCATTTTTTCTAGTATTCAGAACTCGTGTAGCTATTCATATTTCATATACAGTACAGACCAAAAGTATGAACACCTTCTCATTTAAAGATTTTTCTGTATTTTCATGACTATGAAAATTGTACATTCACACTGAAGGCATCAAAACTATGAATTAACACATGTGGAATTATATACTTAACAAAAAAAGTGTAAATTTATGTCTTATATTCTAGGTTCTTCAAAGTAGCCACCTTTTGCTTTGATGACTGCTTTGCACACTCTTGGCATTCTCCTGATTAGCTTCAAGAGGTAGTCACCGGGAATGGTTTTCACTTCACAGGTGTGCCCTGTCAGGTTTAACAAGTGGGATTTCTTGCCTTTTAAATGGGGTTGGGACCATCAGTTGTGTTGTGCAGAAGTCTGGTGGATACACAGCTGATAGTCCTACTGAATAGACTGTTAGAATTTGTATTATGGCAAGAAAAAAGCAGCTAAGTAAAGAAAAACGAGTGGCCATTATTACTTTAAGAAATGAAGGTCAGTCAGTCTGAAAAATTGGGAAAACTTTGAAAGTGTCCCCAAGTGCAGTGGCAAAAACCATCAAGCGCTACAAAGAAACTGGCTCACATGAGGACCGGCCCAGGAAAAGAAGACCAAGAGTCACCTCTGCTTCTGAGGATAAGTTTATCCGAGTCACCAGCCTCAGAAATCACAGGTTAACAGCAGCTCAGATTAGAGACCAGGTCAATGCCACACAGAGTTCTAGCAGCAGACACATCTCTACAACAACTGTTAAGAGGAGACTTTGTGCAGCAGGCCTTCATGGTAAAATAGCTTCTAGGAAACCACTGCTAAGGACAGGCAACAAGCAGAAGAGACTTGGTTGGGATAAAGAACACAAGGAATGGACATTAGACCAGTGGAAATCTGTGCTTTGGTCTGATGAGTCCAAATTTGAGATCTTTGGTTCCAACCACTGTGTCTTTCAGCGACGCAGAAAAGGTGAACGAATGGATTCTACATGCCTGGTTCCCACCGTGAAGCATGGAGGAGGAGGTGTGATGGTGTGGTGCTTTGCTGATGACACTGTTGGGGATTTATTCAATATTGAAGGGATACTGAACCAGCATGGCTCCCACAGCATCTTGCAGCGGCATGCTATTCCATCCGGTTTGTGTTTAGCTGGACCATAATTTATTTTTCAACAGGACAATGACCCCAAACACACCTCCAGGCTGTGTAAGGGCTATTTGACCAAGAAGGAGAGTGATGGGGTGCTACGCCAAATGACCTGGCCTCCACAGTCACCACACCTGAACCCAATCGAGATGGTTTGGGGGGAACTGGACAGCAGAGTGAAGGCAAAAGGGCCAACAAGTGCTAAGCATCTCTGGGAACTCCTTCAAGATTGTTGGAAGACCATTCCCGATGACTACCTCTTGAAGCTCATCAAGAGAATGCCAAGAGTATGCAAAGCAGTCATCAAAGCAAAACGTGGCTACTTTGAAGAACCTAGAATATAAGACATAATTTCAGTTGTTAAACACTTTTTTTAAGTATATAATTCCACATGTGTTAATTCATAGTTTTAATGCCTTCAGTGTGAATGTACAATTTCCATAGTAATGAAAATACAGAAAAATCATTAAATGAGAAGGTGTGTCCAAACTTTTGGTCTGTACATCTCTGGCAAAAATTAAGAGACCATCACATCAAAACCCTGTCATGGCAGCCCAATCTCCAGACCTGAACTGAATTGAAAACCTCAAATGTAATCAAGAGGATGAAGAATAGTCACAAGCCATCAAGCAAAGAAGAACTGCTTACATTTTTGCGCCAGAAGCAGTGTGAAAGACTGGTGGAAAGCATGCCAATGCGCATGAAAGCTGTGATTAAAAATCATGGTTATTCCACAAAATATTGATTTCTGAACTCTTCCTGAGTTAAAACATTAGTATTGTTGTTTCTAAATGATTATTATCTTGTTTTCTTTGCATTATTTGAGGTCTGAAAGCACTGGGATTTTTTTTTCTATTTTGACCATTTTTCTTTGTAAGAAAAAAAATACAAAATTTATTGCTTGGAAATTCAGAGACATGTTGTCAGAAGTTTATAGACTAAAAGAACAATTTACATTTTATTAAAAAATATACCTATAAAGAGAAAATCAGACAAACTGAACATTTTGCAGTGGTCTCTTAATTTTTGCCAGAGCTGTATTTCACATTGACATGCTTTAGCACGATACAGTGCAACTTTTTTTTGTATTTTTTTGTATATTGTATATGGAGGTAGCTGCTCCTAAGTTTGCAACTATTCACACTAGCTTGGATGTGCCAGTCAGTTTTTTTTGTTATCTGCAGGTGTAGGTCCACTGTGTTTTATCAAGACCAAAGTCAGCGCAGCCGTCTATCAGGAAATTTTAAAGCACTTCATATCTCTCTCTCCGTTTTTTCTTTGCCGGATTGTGCCTGAAACCAAAAACATGATGTGTGAAAGTAGCCTAAGGGTTTCACTTTCAGTATTGAAGAACTGAAATAAATTAACTTTTTGATGATCTAATTTAGTGAGAAGCACCTGTATGTGGCATGTGCCTAATGTGTGACTGGCATGTATGTGACATCAAGTACATATAGTGTGTGTCTGCTGTTTATGTGGTACGTCTGGTTATGACTGGTGTGTATATGAAGTGCCTAGTGTGACTGATGAGGTGGCATGTGCTTAGTACATGACTGGTGTGTATGTTTCGTCTAGCGCAAGACTGGCGTGTATGTGTGACTGGTGTGCATGTGCCTAGTGCGTTACTGGCGCATATTTGGCATGTGCCCAGTGTGAAAGACGCGTATGTGGCGTGTGCTGACTGTGACTGGCCTGTAAGTAGCTTGTACCTAGTGCATGACTGGTGCGCAAGTGCCTTGTCCCCAGTATAAATGGCGCATGTGGTGTGGGCCTAGTGTGTGACTGGCAGGGGCGTAACAACTGCGGTCGCAGGGGTCGCAGCTGCGACTGGGCCCGCAGCGTTTAGGGGCCCGCCCAGTCCAGCAAACAAGCAGACAAGTCACGCACCCTGCTGGCCACACCCACAATGGGCAGCTTCCCAACTTCCAGCAGTGTGCGGCGAGTGGGCGTGTCCGTGAAGGACATGTGACCTAGCAGAAGGGCTGGGCATGTCACTGAAGCTTGACAGAGATGGAAGGCAGCAGCTGGTGAGTGAAGCGGCTGAAAAGTGCTGATGTGCTGCTTACACCTGAAACATGCGCGTGTATACACACACACACACCTACCTGTTCTGTGCGCACAGGACCTGTGATGAGGTCACAGGAGGGGAGGAGTCAGGGGTCACATGATCAGTGGCCTCAGTGTATGCAGGACTCTGCTGTGCTTGATTGTCATGGTGCTGAATGAGGGGATGTTTATGTGTGGGGTCAGGAGGGGTTTACAGTGTGGATGTAACAGAGCCGTGTGTGTACAAGGTGTACAAAGCTGAGCCGAGGGTGAAAGAGGTGAACGGAGTCATGTATGTATGGGGTGTATGGAGTGATGCAGCGTGTTTATGAGGTGTATGGAGCGGAGCCGCATGTGGACGGAGTGGAGAAGTGTGTGTATGGAGTATACAAAGCGGAGCTGTGTGTGTGAGGTGTACGGAGCAGATCCGCGGGTGTAAGGAGTGGAGCCGCGTGTGTGCAAGGTGTAAGAAGCAGAGCAGCGTGTGCAAGGTGTAAGGAGCAGAGCCGCGTGTGTGCAAGGTGTAAGGAGCGGAGCCGCGTGTGTGCAAGGTGTAAGGAGCAGAGCCGCGTGTGTGCAAGGTATAAGGAGCAGAGCCGCGTGTGTGCAAGGTGTAAGGAGCAGAGCCGCGTGTGTGCAAGGTGTAAGGCGCAGAGCCGCGTGTGTGCAAGGTGTAAGGCGCAGAGCCGCGTGTGTGCAAGGTGTAAGGTGCAGAGCCGCGTGTGTGCAAGGTGTAAGGAGCAGAGCCGCATGTGTGCAAGGTGTAAGGAACAGAGCTGCGTGTGTACAAGGTGTAAGGAGCAGAGCCGTGTGTGTGCAAGGTGTAAGGTGCAGAGCCGCGTGTGTGCAAGGTGTAAGGGGCAGAGCCGCGTGTGTGCAAGGTGTAAGGTGCAGAGCTGCGTGTGTGCAAGGTGTAAGGAGCAGAGCCGCGTGTGTGCAAGGTGTAAGGTGCAGAGCCGCGTGTGTGCAAGGTGTAAGGAGCAGAGCCGCATGTGTGCAAGGTGTAAGGAGCAGAGCCGTGTGTGTACGGGCTGTAAATTTCCGAGTCGGGAAGAATGGCACACGGCTGTGGGCAGAGCCCAGCATGTGCACTGTGGGGGAGTATTGGGTGTACTCGCCAGCGTCAGAATGTGCAGTGCGCATGCTCCGGAGCCAACCAGTACACCCAATACACCCCCACACTGCACAGGTCTGGAAATGACGCACTGCAGCGTCATACCAGGAAGAAACAGCACGCAGATTTCAAATGCCGGGAGTGCGCTTGGAATTAGAGCCAGGGAGGACATGAACGCCCAGAGTCTGCACTTCCGAAGACATCGCCCTAATTAGTATAGGGACATGTTAGTTATAAAATCATTTTTCTCAGCGATTACAGGGCAGTAATAGGTCAGACTACACATTGCAACAAAACTATAGTGTGCGAAATGTTCTGTCCCCACATGAGGCGAATGAAGGTGTCGCAGACTAATAAGAGTTGTGAGAGAGATAATCGTACCTTCGCATTTCCTCGATATGAGGCAGACAGGACCAATGCTGCTCAGCGTCCAGAGAGATGATGCACTCCAGGGATTGTGTAATCCAGACTTGTTTATTTTGTTGATCTGGACATACAGCGTATAACTGGTAATACAGAACTTCTCCAGAAATGCAGGGTAGACAGGGTACAATAAGATGTAGCACCAAGTGTGTCTGCAAGTGTGAGCAGCATGAGAGAGTGGTCGAAAGACTGATGCCTTCCTAAGCCCAGTTCAAAAGCACGTCCTCTCACAACAGAAAGTAAACTGGAAATGGCTGCCAGAGGAAGAGAAGATTTGACCCCTGAACCGGATGTAAGACATGCCCACAAGAAATACATGAAAAATAAGCTGCCATACAGAAAAAGGCCATTGGGTGGCAGCAGAGTAAAATATAACAACATACATGGAAACTGAGGAATATACATGGAACAGCACACTCCCCGTCTGAAATTCCGAAAGGGATTTCACTATATCAATGTCCTTAAAAAGTCCAACAACCTAGAAAGTGAAACCAAACATGCATGTAATGCAATAATAACTTTAAACAAGACATTAAGTCAGCTCCTGAGATAATCCAATGGAAAACCCATCTTCGGATCAGAGAAGCCGCACTAGGCCAAACTATCTCTGACCCACTGTAATCCAATGGGTAAAGTACTAGTGCAGTGTTCTGTTCATAGCTTATCCTACCGGAATGTCCTCGATTGGTAGTACCAGTACGAGATCGTGGATTGGCCTCTGAAATGTCTTAGGTTCACCTTTCCTAAGGACTTTCAGCTCCACCTTCCGGACCTTACCGTCTTCACTAGGGAAAGTCTTTTTAATGATTCCCATAGGCCAGTCAATCCTTTGAGCTTGTTGTTCCTTCATTAACACAATATCTCCTTCCTTCAAGTTCGGTTTACTCTGTCGCCATTTTCTTCTTCCTTGCAGAACCACAAGATACTCCTTTCTCCATCGGTTCCAGAAGTAATTGGCAAGGTACTGTATGCGTTTCCACTGCTTCTGGTAGGAGTTTGCGTGAGTAAACTCTCCACTGACTGTTAGCGGGTTCCCGATCTTTTGGGTAAGAAGAGTAGCCGGCGTAAGAATAGTTGGCGTTTCAGGATCCATTGACCCTGGGACAAGGGGTCTTGAGTTGATTATGGCAGAAACTTCAGCCAGAAGAGTAACCAAGGTCTCATGCGTAAGTCTTGAAGAGTTTATGTCCATAAGCATAGAGTTCAAGATGTTGCGTGAGATCCCGATCATCCTTTCCCAGGAACCTCCCATGTGAGAACTATGCGGAGGATTGAAGATCCAGGTGCAACCTCTTTCTGCCAGTTGATCCTGAATTGGCTTGATGTCAATACCCAGCTCTCGACATGCACCGATGAAGTTGCTTCCGCGGTCGGACCTTAACTGTTTCACTGGTCCTCTGATCGCTAGAAACTGCCGAAGGGCGTTAATCAGGCTGGATGTGTCCATAGATTCTATCACTTCTATGTGAACGGCACGGACACTCATGCAAGTGAATAGTACGGCCCAACGTTTGCTGTTGGCATGACCTCCACGAGTCCTGCGTGCAGATACCATCCATGGCCCAAAGACGTCTAGGCCAACGTAGGTAAAAGGCGGTTCGGTGCTCAGTCTGTCGAAGGGTAGGTCAGCCATTTGTTGATGTACCTGTTTTCCTCTAGTTTTGCGACATTGCACACAGCGATGTATTGATCCCGCTACACGTCTTTTCATGCCTATGATCCAAAGTCCCGCAGACCGTATCTTGCCCTCTGTGATCTGCCTGCCTTGGTGTTCAGTTTTTTCATGAAAGTGCCGAATCAGTAGATCGGTGATGTGATGTCTACTGGGAATGATGCAAGGATGTTGCTCTGAAAACTCTAGCTTGGCTCGACTTAATCGACCTCCGACTCTCAGCAAACCAAAGCTGTCCATTAGTGGATTCAAATGGGCAATGGGGCTTTTCGGAGGGATCTGCTGTTTGTGGTATAAGCATTCCCATTCGGTACTGAATACACTCTGCTACATAAAGTATTATAAGAGACTCACAGTGAGCAATGTCCTCAGCAGAGAGTGGTTTTTGACAGACGTGCCAACCATGACAGTCTTTGTCTCCATGTGAATTGTGATAAGATCTCGCAATGTGGACTAACCTTGCAATAGTCTTAATGAGTTTCATCCAATTGGAGAAGCGTTTGAAGCACTGGCAACCGAGGGAGGAGGTTGGTTTAGCGTTCGTGGCCAGAGCACTGACCTCGGAGCGGACTTCTGGATCATCGTCCGGATCCTGGATGCTGAAGACTTCCTGAACACATTCACTTCCCTTCTGTTCCAGCAGAAACTTTGGACCTGAAAGCCAAGAAGAGTTAGCAAAGGAATTTATAGACATAGGTCTAGTGGCATGGTCGGCTGGATTAAGTTCAGATGGGATATAGTGCCACTGTTAAGGTTTGGAAGACCTTCTTATTCTCTCAATGCGGTTACTGACGTACACGTAGAAGCGCCTTGTTTGGTTGTAGATGTAACCTAAGACAACTTTACTGTCACTGTAGTATTGTACGTCATCTATGTGAGTGTCCAGCTCATGCTGAATAAAGTCTGCGAGTTCTACTGCAAGCACAGCCCCACAGAGTTCCAGCCTGGGAATAGTGTGGTCAGGCTTGGGAGCCAACTTAGCTTTGCCGAAAACGAACCCAACATGATCTTGATTGTCAGATCCCGTTACCTTCAGGTAGACAACAGCTGCAATGGCCTCCGTGGATGCATCCGAGAACACATGGAGTTCCGTCCTAGTGCTAGCAGCAAGTGAGATTCCAGCGTAGCATCTCGTTATATGGATTTTATCCAAGGCACACAAAGACTGCTTCCAGGTTTCCCATTTTGGTTCCTTATCAGGAGGTAGAGGGGTATCCCAGTCCTTGACAGTTTCGGACAGCTGTCTCAGAAGGGATTTACCTTGTATGGTAATTGGTGCTACGAATCCCAGTGGGTCATACAGGCTATTTACCACTGACAGGACACCACGTTTAGTGAATGGTTTGTCTGCACAGTTGATTTGGAATCCGAAGGTGTCGGCTGACAGGTTCCACCTCAGGCCTAAGCTTCTCTGCACAGGCGGACGGTCTGGTCCCAGGTCTATGTCCTTGAATAAAGTCGCTTGACTCAAAGGCTCTCATGACAGCCGGGCTGTTTGAAGCAATTTTGTGCAGTCTAAGCTTAGCTCGGTACAGCATATGTTGGGTCCTTTTGAGTAGGTCGATTGCAGCTTCTTTTGTAGGTAGAGATTTTAGTCCATCATCTACGTAGAAGTCTTTCTCTACAAAGTCTCTGGCGTCTGTTCCATACTCGGACTCTCCTTCTTGTGCGGTTCTCCGCAGGCCATATGTTGCCACAGCGGGTGAAGGGCTGTTCCCGAATACGTGCACCCGCATGCGATACTCCACCATCTCTTTGCTGGGGTCATTGTCCTTGTACCACAGGAACCTGAGGAAATTCCTGTGGTCCTCTCGGACTATGAAACAGTGGAACATATGTTCAATGTCGGCGGTGATGGCAATGGGCTCTTTCCTGAACCTCATCAACACTCCTACTAAGTTGTTTGTCAGATTAGGACCTGTGAGGAGGACATCATTGAGAGATACGCCTTGATGTTTGGCGCTTGAATCAAAGACAACTCTAATTTGTTTAGGTTTCTTCGGGTGATATACTCCAAATGAGGGTAGGTACCAGCACTCCTCATTTTCCTTTAAGGGAGACGCTGGCTCCGCATGGTTGTTATGGAATATTTTGCCCATAAAGGTGACAATGTGTTCTTTCATCTCCGGTTTATTGCTTAGCGTGCGCTGGAGAGAGTTAAATCTGGACAAGGCTTGTTCACGATTGTTCAGGAGCCTTACCCTGGTAGCTCGGAAGGGTAAGGGGAAAACCCAGTGATTGGTTTCGTCCTTAAGGAACTCATTGTCCATTATCCTGACAAATTCCTTGTCTTCCATAGACGGGGCTACTTTGTTGTCATCCTTAGTGGTATGAAACACCAATTTTCCCAAGTCATCTGCGTAGGGAGAAGGGATAACATCAGGCAGCTCTACGGAATCTGGAAGCTTTTCCTTCACCTCATAGTGATGAGGACATGGTTTGCAGAAGGTAGTGCGCCCGTCTCGGCGTACGTACGTCTTAAAGGAATGGACTCCTGTTTGGTCCAAGCATACATTTCCTATGACTACCCACCCCAAGTCAAGTCTCTGGGCGTAGTCAGGACCATTACACTGTTGGCGGACCTTATGTATCCTCAAATTGTCTCTGCCGAGCAGAAGTAGGATTTCAGCATCTGTGTCCAAAGGTGGGATAACGCTGGCTAGGTGCCTTAAGTGTGGTTGGTGGAAAGCAGCTTCCGGGGTAGGGATCTCATCCCTTTGGTCTGGTATTTGATCGCATTCAATTAGCGTAGGTAGGGGTATTTCTACGTCTTCATTGACAGGAGAAGCGATGAAACCTTGTGCTCTTCTGCCGCTAGTCTCTATGCGCCCCGAGCAAGTATTCAGAGTGTAGGGCGTTGCTGGTCCCTTGATTCTAAAGGCTTCAAAGAACTTAGGTCCAGCTAGGGATCGATTGCTCTGATCGTCAATGATGGCATACATTTTTACAGCCTTCTCTGGTTGCCCTTCTGGATAGACTCTGATTAGGCATATCCTGGCACAGCATTTAGCACTTTGATTCTCCCCACATACCTCTGAGCATGAGCAGGACACAGCTGTGGTGGACTTGGCGTGATTCTGTGGCTCCCCGCCATGGTTTGTAGCGGGACCAGAGGTAACTGCGACTGCTGGATCGCTGGTGGCTGAGCCTGGGTGCAAGGCTGATGGGTGTCTGTCGCTATGACACTCTTCACACTTAATGGCAGATTTACAGTCCTTGGCCATGTGTTCTGATGAAGCGCAGCACTTGAAACATACCCCAAGTTCGTTGAGGATTTTCTTGCGCTCCTGCATGGTTTTGGACCTGAAGCCTCTACATTTGTTCAGTGAGTGTGGTTTTTTGTGAATGGGACACTCACGATTGAAAGACTTATCCCTCGACGGAATAGTGTACTGCTTGTCGGCAGGTACTGCAGGTGATGGCAGGTTAGTCTTTCTGACGCTTACACTGTTCCTTGAGTCCTTGCGTCTATGTGCGACGCTTTCATACCTTGATGAAGGTGTTGCTGGAGCTGCAGTGTTAGACTCCAGGAAGTCGAGGCTAGGGTCGTTCCTCATTTGGGCTTGTTCGTCAATGAACTTGCAGAACTGAATGAACGGAGGAAAGGTGATGTCATGTGACCTTTTATACCTGGAGACGCACACTGCCCACTTCTCTTGCAGACTGTGTGGCAGCTTTGAGATGATCGGGTTCACCCCGTGGGCAGTGTCCAGGTAGCACAGTCCAGACAGACGAGGGTCTCTTTTAGCAAGTTCCAGCTCCATAAGCAGGTCACTTAAATCCAGAAGCTTGTGGGCTTCCTTAAGGTTGATCCTTGGAACGTTCTGCAGTCTCTTGAATAGGGACTTTTCTATGGCTTCAGCGCTGCCGTAGGTTCTTTCAAGTCTCTGCCAGGCCGCAGCGAGACCTGCTTCAGCTTGCCCCACATAGACAGTCCTAAGACTCTTGATACGGTTTGTGGATTCAGGACCCAACCATTTTACCATGAGGTCGAGCTCCTGCTCCGCGGATAGGTTGAGATCAGCAATGGCGGCCTTGAAGGTTGCTTTCCAGGCTCTGTAGTTCTCTGCACGGTCGTCGAATTTTGAGAGGCTAGTGCTGATTAGCTCCCTGCTCACCATGAACCTGGCAAACTCGGACATGTCTGATCCTTCACTCCTTGTTACCATATTAGCTTGTGGTGCCCCTCGGGCGTATAAGCTGTGTGGCGTGGAAGGGTGAATTGTTCCCGGGTAGAATGATGTCGCTGCAGGGTTGAGCTGTGGTTTAACCTCTAGAGATTCCGATGACTGCTGCTTGAACTGTGGAGGCGGGCTGGAGTGTGCCTTGTGGTCGTCTTGCGATGATGATTGCTCCTGAGGGGGTACATCACGGCGTTGGTCTTGGGTCTCTGTAGGGGCTGTGGGCGATACTGGCACCATAGGGTGGGCTGACTTGGACGTTTCCGCAATGTTGGGTTGAACGTCACTGGAGAAGGTGTGCGCTGCAGGTATCTGTTTCTGCACGTAGTCTCTGGTACGAACAGCTGGGTCGTCTTCTTCCTGTGGTGGC
This sequence comes from Ranitomeya imitator, assembly GCF_032444005.1. Lineage (NCBI taxonomy): Eukaryota > Metazoa > Chordata > Amphibia > Anura > Dendrobatidae > Ranitomeya > Ranitomeya imitator. The sequence goes on from NC_091286.1 coordinate 201,538,764, forward strand.
AGGCAAATTGGGTCGAGGTTTTGCTTCAATGCTTGCTCGAGTATTTTTACTTCGGCTAATGCAATTTCTTCCTCCATTTCTGTTTGAAGAATCCTTGCTTGAGCCTCTGCTTCTGCTCTCTTCGCTTCTGCTTCTGTTTGAAGAATCTTTGCTCGAGCCTCTGCTTCTGCTCTCTTCGCTTCTGCTTCTGTTTGAAGAATCTTTGCTCGAGCCTCTGCTTCTGCTTTCTTTTCGGTGTATGAACGTCTTAGTTTGGACCGCTCTGCATTTAAACGGGCCTCTAGGATTCTGTCGCTGAGGGCTGAAGTTCTTGAGCAGGATGATTTGTACGACCGAGCAGAGTGTTTAGACGAGGCTGACCTGTGCGATCTAGTTTCTTGCAGATGGGTGATACGAAGCTCCGCTTTATCTTTGGCGTCTTGCACGGCGGCGTCCCTTTCTGTCTGTGGAATCTGCCTTGCTTAACTCTGATAGGGCTTCGTCGATTTTAGATTCTTTTAGGAAGGCAGCATACTTTGTGGACAGTCTCTTGTATCTGCCGTGGGCCACGTCTAGCTGTCTTATAGTGTCCTGTAAACCCGCTGCATCATTTTTATGGCGTTGGACGCTTGACATAAGGGAGGCGACTCGTTCCCATAGGTCGTCCAAGTTGTCATTGAACTCATCCCTTGTGGAACAGTAATTCTCGAGGACCTTTAATGTTGGCTTGATGGAACGTACTGGTCGTGCATCTGGGTCTGCTGTGGAAGCGGGCTCTGCTTCCTGGTCTTCATAATGGACAGTATCAGGTTGTATTTGCTCTGTTTCAGCATTGGGGAACTGTGGAAGGTCCTTTTCGGCCATTTTGATTTAAGGTGCGCTGTCCCTTTAAGAAACTGAACCTTTAAATTGGGGGCTGGAAATTGCGGTGCAGCTTAGTTGCGACCCCCTGATAAGATTCCCAAGGTGTTGTTGGAGAATTGTGGGGTTCTGCGGTCCGACGATCTGCAGCAGTGCGGTATAATACACAGAGAGTCTTTATGTACAATGCAGTCTGAGGTGATGCTGCAGGAGATTTCTTAGCAGAGCAGGGCTGCAGTATGTGAGCGGGCAGAGAGCGGGCACGTGAATAGTGATATAAGGGTGATTCTGGCCGGGCTTCAAGGCAGTCTTTCGACTGTTCTGTCCCCACATGAGGCGAATGAAGGTGTCGCAGACTAATAAGAGTTGTGAGAGAGATAATCGTACCTTCGCATTTCCTCGATATGAGGCAGACAGGACCAATGCTGCTCAGCGTCCAGAGAGATGATGCACTCCAGGGATTGTGTAATCCAGACTTGTTTATTTTGTAGATCTGGACATACAGCGTATAACTGGTAATACAGAACTTCTCCAGAAATGCAGGGTAGACAGGGTACAGTAAGATGTAGCACCAAATGTGTCTGCAAGTGTGAGCAGCATGAGAGAGTGGTCGAAAGACTGATGCCTTCCTAAGCCCAGTTCAAAAGCACGTCCTCTCACAACAGAAAGTAAACTGGAAATGGCTGCCAGAGGAAGAGAAGATTTGACCCCTGAACCGGATGTAAGACATGCCCACAAGAAATACATGAAAAACAAGCTGCCATACAGAAAAAGGCCATTGGGTGGCAGCAGAGTAAAATATAACAACATACATGGAATCTGAGGAATATACATGGAACAGCACACGAAATGAAAAGGGAAAATCTGAATTTGGGTGGGAAATATTTTGGAGGGGGGCCCTCACTTTGTAGTTACGCCACTGGTGACTGGCACATATGTGGATTGTGCTGAGTGTGACTGGTGTATATATGGCTTGTACCTAGTGCACGACTGGCATGTATGCGGTGTGTGACAGGTGCGGAACTGGAACGTATATGGTGTGTGCCTAGTGGGTGACAGACGGGTACTAGGCGTGTGCCAGGCAGGTATGTGCCCAGTGTGACTGGTGCTTATGTAGCTCCTACCCACTGCGTGACTGACACATATGTGGCATGCGCCCAGTGTGACTGACACATATCTGGCATGCACCCAGTGTGGCAGACGGGTATGTGGCATGCGCCCAGTGTGACAGACGGGTATGTGGCATGCGCCCAGTGTGACAGACGGGTATGTGGCATGCGCCCAGTGTGACAGACGGGTATGTGGCATGCGCCCAGTGTGACAGACGGGTATGTGGCATGCGCCCAGTGTGGCAGACGGGTATGTGGCATGCGCCCAGTGTGACAGACGGGTATGTGGCATGCGCCCAGTGTGACAGACGGGTATGTGGCATGCGCCCAGTGTGGCAGACGGGTATGTGGCATGCGCCCAGTGTGACAGACGGGTATGTGGCATGCGCCCAGTGTGGCAGACGGGTATGTGGCATGCGCCCAGTGTGGCAGACGGGTATGTGGCATGCGCCCAGTGTGGCAGACGGGTATGTGGCATGCGCCCAGTGTGGCAGACGGGTATGTGGCATGCGCCCAGTGTGGCAGACGGGTATGTGGCATGCGCCCAGTGTGGCAGACGGGTATGTGGCATGCGCCCAGTGTGGCATTCTGTGCCCCAAGCTGGCGGTGCCCCCGCATACACTTTTCCTGAGGCCACAGAAGCTCCGCACTCCCATCACTTTGCAGGACCTCTTCTGCCGGCACATGGGCTCCCTCATGTCCGCGCCGTCGCTATGGAGCCGTGTGGGCGGAGGACGGACCTGCCCGACCAGTTGTGTGCAGATAGCGGGTGAATCAGCGGAGGGCGGCCGGGAGGGAAGGAGGGACGGGCTCCGGTTATTAGCCATTGTCACAGGGAGCTGCTCATTCCAGACATGGCTCTGCCTCCCATCCCGCAGCATCAGCTCCCGCCTCACCGGGCACAGCTGCCTCCTCACCGGGCTCAGCTCCCGCCTCACCCGGGACAGCTCGCTAAACTTGTGGACAGGAAGGCTTCTGCCCAGCCGCCACCGCCGTGTGACTCCAGGAGGCGCACCCTGGACCACCTGTCCAACTCCTGGCCATCGGCGACCCTCAGGAGGCATAAAGCCACTCCGGGGCAGCACGGAGACCCTCTGCACCCAGCCCGGCGCTTCCTGGAGCAGGTGCCCGTGGCCATGACTCGCTCCTGTGAAAGCGTCATCCATCCACGGCCATCAGTCCTTCCCAGGACCAGGAGGGAGCTGCCCAGAGACCCCCCGGGCAGGAGACCAGCCCAGAAAGCGCACACGGGCCAGCAGCAGGAGGCAGCACCCCCGAAGCCCCCCGAGGTGCCCCTCTCCCTGCGCCTCACCCCAGAAGCCATCCTGGTGATCCAGAAGAGGAGCCTGGAGAAGCAGCGCAGTGCCACCAATGCCCGCAGGCTCTTCGCCAGCAGTGGGCGCTGCCCCCGGAGCTCTCTGCACAGATCGCCCCCAGATGTCAGCCAGCTGCTGAAGATCTCACTGCTGAACGAGCAGCATCGCTACGATGACATGGAGTATGAGGACGAGTGCTGGCTGCGGGCCGGCGAGGAGGGGCTGGTGAGGAAGTGCACGGAGTGGCTGCAGGGGGTAGAGATGGCCACAGGGCGGGGGGTCACCCTCCATGACAAACTGCAGTCTCTGCCCCATCTCAACACCTTCTGACCCGTCAGCTCCATCAACTGCCAAGTACTGTGACTGTGCCAGGCTGGAGGGGGCATGCTGCCCATGGGGTCCAGATCTGGTGACTGTGCCAGGCTGGAGGGGGCATGCTGCCCATGGGACCCAGATCTGGTGACTGTGCCAGGCTGGAGGGTCATGCCCATTAGACCCAGATCTGGTGACTGTGCCAGGCTGGAGGGTCATGCCCATTAGACCCAGATCTGGTGACTGTGCCAAGCTTGAGGGGACATGCTGCCCATGGGGTCCAGATCTGGTGACTGTGCCAGGCTGGAGGGTCATGCCCATTAGACCCAGATCTGGTGACTGTGCCAGGCTGGAGGGGGATGCTGCCCATGGGACCCAGATCTGGAGTTTATAGACTTCCATCACCTGTCATGAGGAGACTTGTGCCTTACACCCTGGATTGTTGGGCTCCTGCCCAGGATTACAATGATCTTGTATATTTATGAATATTGTATAGAAATCTGAAGCTCAGTATCCAGCGCTTCCCACAGTCTCCATAGTTAGAGCTTCTTCATTAACTGAACTAAACAAGTCATAATGAGGCGCGGAAAGTGTGGACAATTTACTGTGGTTGTGCTGGGGCTCTACGGACATCTGGTGCCAACTCCCATATAGTCTGCTGTCATCTTGTCTAATTCTCATGGACGTCGATTGGCCATGCTCTGCCTTGTGTTACTGTTACAATGTGATATGCAATAAGTGTATACGCTCTGTGATCATATTCGCTTCTGTGCCTGATAGACTGTGACCCCACTGTGAGACTGATGACCAAATTATGACCCCACTGTGAGACTGATGACCAAATTATGACCCCACTGTGAGACTGATGACCAAATTATGACCCCACTGTGAGACTGATGACCAAATTATGACCCCACTGTGAGACTGATGACCAAATTATGACCCCACTGTGAGACTGATGGCCAAATTATGACCCCACTGTGAGACTGATGACCAAATTATGACTCCAATGTGTGAGATCCTGAAAGGGGTTTTCAGAAAATACACAATGATTTCTTAGGGTTCTTCAGGTCAAAACCAGTGATCACCCATCCCTTCTAATGGGGATAACAGATCCCAATGATGAGCAAGTTAGAACTAGGGATGAGCGGACCAGTGGGAGTTCGGGTTCTGGTACCCAACTGAACTGTAGCCCAAAGTTCGAACTCAGGTACCAGAACTGTACCCGAATTTGAACCTGAACCCTATTGAAATCGATGGGGACCCAAACTTTGGGGCTGGAAAATATCTCTCTTCTCATCTCTTCTTGTCTCTCCGGACTCCCTAAGTGTAAAACAGACTTCGAGGAGAAGTCCACGTTCAGAGTTCAGCATCGGACACTGTACGAACCCTGGCTCATCTCTGTTATCCCCTGTCCAGTGTCTGTCCGTGGCTTTCCCACAGAGAACATGGGAGCACTCTGTGCAACGACTGCTCCTGTGTATCGGCTAAACGGTTTGGTGAAGCATTGGTCAAGCAGCTATGTAATGTTTTGGAGGGCTTAAATGTTTTCTCTGAGCAGGACCCTTAGTGCACTTGCACTTTTCAATTAAAGCAACTTCTGACATGTCTGAGTAGGGTCCATGGCCCGGTGACTGTTATCAAAGTGGTGGGACCGTAGCACAAAGCTGGGGGCCGTGTTTTTTATCGACTTCATTCGGGAAAGGTGAAGACTTTCATTACCCGTCAGTCACAAGTGAGAATTTAATTAATTTGTGTAGGGTAATTTCTTGTTATCTGCCCCCTACTGACCATATAGGGTACTAGATTATAGACCTGCGCTGCCATTATATGCCGAGATCACATATACGGGTCACCTGTCAGGCCTTCGAACATCAAATACAAATGTGACAGCATCTTTTATGTGAATTCTACGGTGTGTTTCCTATGTTATTAACCCATGTGAAAAGTGGACTAGTAACACCCATTTGTCCATTTTTTTTAAATAAATTTCTAGGAGGAATAATAGAGGAGATGCAAACATAGAAAGCTAAGAACATGAGATTTGGATTGCTGGGAACTACAATATTTAGTAAACCGGACTTTTAGGAGAGCGGCAGGTCAGTGTTGTATCTAGAGGGGACCCATGCTTGCCGAGTGTATCCATCAGAGGGTTTAGTGACTTATAACCCCACAAAGGATCCGGACAAACCCTCCGATGACTTTAGATGTATCTATGGTGTTAAGCGCGTGGAAATGTTCCGCTTTTAGGAAGATCTTGTATTTGATATTCTCGGCTATTGGACTTTAAGGCAATATTGTGCATTTACAAACACTATTTGCGGTGGCAGATTGGAAGCGTTGCCCATCGCACCATGTCACAGCTTTCTTATCTGGGATTGTATTGTGTGGAGTCAAACAACATCCAGGTCCTCCTCCCGCAATCGTCACCCGAGCCTCGCCATCACAGCCCCTTTATCTGTCGTGCTTTGCTTCCAGCTTGTGGCCTTTAGGTCTGTGCTTTTCTCTAATGAATGCTGCTGTATGAAATCTGAAGGTTTCATAGGAACCTGTAGATTTCTGGGGGATATTTGTGTAATCTGAGCCCCATTGGTCCTTTTTGCTTTGGAAATGTCCCCCATTGACTTTTCACAGATATGGAAGATGCTGCTGCTGACATTTCAGTAGATTGGATTGTTGACGTGTATGTGAGCTGTTATTTTGCCTTTTATGTATGAAGGTTCCTGCTTTGTGCAGACTCATAATAAACTGAATATTAGATGATGGGGGGTGCTTCCAATCTGTTAACTCATTCATGATTGCCATGGACTTTACACATCCAGGTGTTCCACACTTTAAAGGGAACCTGTCACCCCCGTTTTTTCAATATGAGATAAAAATACCGTTAAATAGGGCCTGAGCTGTGCTTTACAATAGTGTATTTTTTGTCCCCTGATTCCCCACCTACGCTGCCAAAATACCTTACTAAAGTTGCCGTTATCGCCTGTCAATCGTGCTGGTCAAATGGGCGTGGTTAAATCCCTGTTTCGCTCCTCGCCGTGTCTGACGTAAGTCGATCTGTGAATCGCACAGATCGCGCTCTTTTTTTGAAGTTACGCAGTGCATTTGGCTCTTGCGCCTGCGCAGTATGCTTTGCCCAACTGAGGGCAAAGCCGAAAACCATCAGTGCGCGTGTGCCGGCGCACTATGTCCCGGAAGTATTTTGTTGTTCCAGGACATAGTGCGCCGGCGCGTGCGCACTAATGGTTTTCGGCTTTGCCCGTTTTTGTTTTGTTATATAATCTGAGAGCAGCATAATGTAGGGGCAGAGACCTTGATTTCAGTTATGTGTCAATTACAAGGCTCTGTGTTGTTTTGTCAATAAAATCAGTGTTTTATCAGCAGGAGTAATCACTACAGGACTAGGCGTCTTGTGCATTGTAGTCAACTGTTCTGTATAACCATGCCCCATCACTGATAAGCAGTTTTGTGCAATGTACAGTGCATACAGAAAGCTGCCTAGCTCAGCATTAGAGCACTGTTAGAGAAAACAATGATTGTATCAAAATGACAGCATGCAGAATAGTATCGCTGGAATCAGGTTCTCTGCCCCTACATCATGTTGCTGTCAGATAATAACCTGCAGTTAGATTCCCTTAAATATGCTGAAATTCTGAAATCTTCTGCCAAATGTTTTTTAAGACCATATGGGATGCACACTGTGTGAAATTAATGAAGAAATAAATAAAAAAAACAAGAATAAATAAAATAAAAAAAAACTGACAGTCTGAATTGTGTGTACAATATAGAAAAATAATTGTTGCGCAAAAGGGAGCACAATTTTTGTCACTGTATAATAAGGTGAAATATAAACACAGATTTTTGATTTTTCTTTACATGATCCCAATAAAAGCAAGAAAAATAATAACATAAAACTTAAGCCCCATGTATTGTGAAAAAAATATTTGATTTTCTGAAGGAGAAAAAAATGTTACTTCCATTAAAAGCGTATGCATGAAGGGAAAAAAAGAAAGTGTGCCCAGTCAGGAACTGGGGAAAGTGGACCAGTCTGGAACTGGTTAAAAAAAAGTATCCTGAAACTATAACAGAAACAAAATGTATCTTCACTAATCAGTTCCGGTGACCGCAGGGTGCGTCCCAGCGCGTATCAGCGCCATTTCTGGCCATGTCAGGAAGTGATGTCACCGCCCTGCCGTTACTTATTCCAGTACATATGGCGTCCCACCACGGCTGCCACTGGAGCCCTCTGTATCTGTATTGACGGGTGACTGGTCCATTTTTACAATTGCCCTGTCCTTTTACCACTGCTCATGTCCTTGAGATCTGAGAAGGTGACTCCTCTCAAGGGCCTCACTATTAGTTTACACAGGCCATTTTGTTTAAGCTATACACTATCTAGTATTCTGGGTGTTGATAATCAGTGCTAGGGCTTATTGGGGTCATGTAGCAGGGGCGCAGTATCGTCTACATTAGGGTCCCGACCTCCTCGGACAGGCAGGGTTAATCCAGGGTATATATAGGGGCAGATAGGCCTGTTTAGACTTAGTAACATAGTAACATAGTTAGTAAGGCCGAAAAAAGACATTTGTCCATCCAGTTCAGCCTATATTCCATCATAATAAATCCCCAGATCTACGTCCTTCTACAGAACCTAATAATTGTATGATACAATATTGTTCTGCTCCAGGAAGACATCCAGGCCTCTCTTGAACCCCTCGACTGAGTTCGCCATCACCACCTCCTCAGGCAAGCAATTCCAGATTCTCACTGCCCTAACAGTAAAGAATCCTCTTCTATGTTGGTGGAAAAACCTTCTCTCCTCCAGACGCAAAGAATGCCCCCTTGTGCCCGTCACCTTCCTTGGTATAAACAGATCCTCAGCGAGATATTTGTATTGTCCCCTTATATACTTATACATGGTTATTAGATCGCCCCTCAGTCGTCTTTTTTCTAGACTAAATAATCCTAATTTCGCTAATCTATCTGGGTATTGTAGTTCTCCCATCCCCTTTATTAATTTTGTTGCCCTCCTTTGTACTCTCTCTAGTTCCATTATATCCTTCCTGAGCACCGGTGCCCAAAACTGGACACAGTACTCCATGTGCGGTCTAACTAGGGATTTGTACAGAGGCAGTATAATGCTCTCATCATGTGTATCCATTGCCCATTTATTGTAATACGTTTCCATTTTGAGCCCTTTTTCTGGCTTTTTTTTTATAATTTATGTTTTCTTGAGTGTTGGTTTTAATAAATATTTAATAAAATTGTGTTTTTTAGGGGTTTATTTTGCTTGGTTATTTTCCATGCCTACATCCAGACCTGGGGTTCATATTGAAAATGAGGTGTTGTGTCATGTTGGGAGCTTTCAATCACTTCTACACTTCACTGGATTTTTTTTTATAACCCCTTTAAAGGGAACTTGTCATGTGAAAAAATGCTATTAACCTGCAGATATGGGGTTAATCTGGACGCTAATAGCATTCTGAACCTGATCAACTCCCGCACTTCATTCCCTGCTGCCCATAGGGAATTCACTTTATTCCTCCCAGTAGGGTTCGGGTTTCAGTCATGGGGGCGGTGCAGGTTCAGTCACCGCTCGGTGTAGATAGAACGGTGGCTGTAACTGCGACCTTGCAACTGACTGACAGCCGGCCCTAAGGCTGGTTTCACATTTAGGCTGTGTTCACATCCGGACATGCTCTATCTTTTAGCGTTTTTTTTTGCGGATTTCCCACTCCAAAATTCATTGGGAAGTGTCCGGAAAAAAACGCGGCAAAAACACATGCGGTTTTCTTGCGGATTTCATGCAGAAAATGTCCGGAATTCTCAGGAATTTTCTGCATGAATTCCTGAACATGTGCACATAGCCTTAGTTTTGGTAGTCCATTAGACGGACTGCGTTACACCGCAGCATAACGCGGTGTAACGCAGTCCGTTAACACCGCCATTAATCCCTATGTCGGACGCATCGCTAGCACACGCCCACAATGGGCGTGCGCTAGTGATGTGCCGCCATTGAGTGACGGACCCTGGGACGCGGGCTGCAGCGTTTTTGGGTCCGCCACTGCTAACGCTGATAGAACATATGCTAGCTCTATCTGCGCTAGCGAAATTCGGCACTTGCGTTAATAGCAGCCCGTTAACGCATGTGTTGAACGGGCTGCTGTTAACGCAATGTGAACCTGGCCTAATGCTGAGCTGCTATCAGTCAGTGTGGTGGTACAGACGGCGCTCTCTATACACAGAACGATGACTGAAACCACCTCGACGCCACCCTTATGGAAGCCGAATGTTGCCGGGATAAGGGTGTTCAGCGGGGGTCTAAGTGTGGCCACCAGGCATGTTCCCAATGCTATTAACCTGTAGATTAACCCCATATCCGCAGGTCTTTTCATGTGATAGGTTTCCTTTAAGGCCACGTGCACACGTTCAGTATTTTACCTCAGTATTTATAAACCAAAACCAGGAGTGGGTGATAAATCCAGAAGTGGTGACGTGTTTCTATTACACTTTTCCTCTGATTGTTCCACTCATACTGATAGTGTGAACGTGGTCTAAAAGGAAGATGGCAGCTGCACTGTGAAATTCTTGGTGAGGTTACAAGAAAGCAACCTTATGTTAATTTGGGGGGTGGGGTTAATTTTTTATTTTGGGAAGTAGATTTTGACCCTGTGAGCCAAGGAATTATAGATGTCACTAACATTTCATTATAAAAAGAATCAGTCTCCTTATTGAGTGTTGAGGAGCAGGATGTGTCTGACCGTGTGTTTATTGTGGTGATCTATACGGCCAGCCATATTGCTGCATTACCTGTTCCACCTCGTGGAGCTTAATAATAGTGCCATGTCTCATAAACCAGTGACACCAGGGACAGTAACACCTTACAGCACCAGGAACACCATTTACAGTCCAGTTATCCCACCTGCCGATAACATGTACTTACCGTAGGTTTTCATTCTTTTCTGTTTCCTGCACCGTGACAGCATTTCCTGTAGGGCTGTACTGATGTTACCAGTAAAATCGGTACATGCTCCTGTGGCACCCCTAGGGGTATTTGCCACAAAAATAGTTACTGACAGTAAGTACAAATACTAAAATAGCAAGACTGCACTACCACCTCCGGCCAGAAGGGGGAGCTCCAGAGACTCCCCTTGATCCATTCTGGTCTGAGAGAAGAAATGGCAGTTGGGCCAAGGAGCTGATAGTGAGAGGTCATACAGTTGAATCTCTAACAGCCCTGTGACTGTTACCAGGCCTAAATCACCGGCCTGAGGAGAAGAGGGATAGAGAAAAAGGACATTGTGAGAACCGGGTAGCATTAATCACTACCCAGAACAGGCGCAAAGACGGATACCGGATCCGTGGCTGTATTCATTATATATAATACAGCAACCGGAAAAACGTGAGGTGATATCAGCTTCACTAGGGTCGGATGCAGCAACAGACACAGAGTTCAGCGGTACTCCCAGAGGGGGTAAACCGATAAAAGGACTTGGGTTGCCCGTCGAACCAGGACCCGGAGGGGACAGATTGGGCCGGCAGCCAGTTCACATACAGCAGCAGGGCCACACAGAAATTGCGCACAATAAGAGGCGAAGACCCCGGCAGGGTCAAAGTAACTCAGAGTTCCCATACAGACTCCGGTGACAGGACTGGTTGTAAATCCTTTTATGTTAAAGTAAACTGGTTAAACGTTTCAGTGCCTCAGTCTTTCATTTGGACAATAGCCATCTATCCAGGATCGAGATCGTCACCGCTGGGAGAACCTGCTGCTGATCAAGTAAGTGCCTGTCCCCTCACGATACCCCTTACACTGTGCATTGCCTGAGGCCACAGCACCGGGTCAAGCCACCCGTGACATCCCGCTTAAGAGACAGACCCCATTGGTCCGGTGCTGGGTATCCCGGTCTCCTGGGCGTCACACTCCCAATAGGGCCCCCAATCTAATGTGTCCTATGTCTGATCACTAGGGATATGCTTTGTGGAATGTAGGGCTAAAGTCACGCAGGCAGGGGAGGAACAAACAAGTGCCATGTATCTGTCCGGTGGGTTTCCTCTCATTCTCTGAAGACCTTCTAATAGGAATATTAGATTGTGAGCTCCAATGGGGACAGTGATGATGATGTCCGTAAAGTGCGGTGGAAAATGAATAAGAATGAAATTGGATCCAGGACTCTGATGCTGCAAGCCAAAATTGCCAACCACTGAGTGCCCATTCCTGGTGGCATGCTTCAATAATATATTTATGGACTATGTGCTTGGAGTCTAATTGGTATCAAAACGATCCTGCTCCGCAGACTACAAATATTTCAAGATTATAAAGTGGACAAAATATGTCAACTGTTTCCTGTTGCAGTACAAAACGGTGTTGGCACCCTACACATCGTTCATTGTCAGCAACAAAGAGACACCTGACCAATACAATGGAACTGCAATGTTCATGCTACTGGAAAACAATTCATTTTTCATTCCTCCACCCAAACCATGAAAACTGAGGAGGATTAGCCCCACAGGAAATTACGGGCTCTTTTCTGCTATGTCCTCACACAATGCCTTTAGAAATAAACTACATACCCTAAAGGTGTATTCCCATCTCATGCATTTATGGCATACTTTTATTTTACTCGCTTACATAATGCTATTCATTCGATAGCTGTTTACAGACATCATCATCACTGTCCCCGTAATATAAATTCCTATCACTATGTCTTTGGAATGTGGGAAGAAAGCTGAGGAAACCTACACAGACGCGGGGAGAACATACCAACTCCTGGCAGATGTCCTTGGTGGGATTTGGACCCAGGACCCCAGCGCTATGATAGATGCTGCTCTTACCAATAGGACCTCCATCTTTGTCATCAATATGGCTTTTTTCACCTGCTGTCTGTGAAGAGATGACTATACTTATTTCCATTCATTTGTATGGGAGCTCCAATCACCTCTCTATTGACATTGGTGAGTGTCAGGGCCCCATTTTTTAATCAAATGTAGGTCCCATCCATGATATATCCTAATGAATATGCTTTAAATTGTAGAAGATGGGACAATCCCTTTAACAGGTATAATCATGAAGAGTCTCAAACCACCAGAAAGGGTATTGATGCAGGTGCCCCTGTATCTTCTGCATAAGTGCGCCTGCGGACAAGGATTTGAAAAATTGTCAGAGTTTCATCCAAAAAAATCCTTCCTTTTTGTTCCAGTAATCATTCATGTGCCACACATGTGTCCGTTTTTTACATCCGCAAGAAGTCTGTGTGGTCTATGTGGGAAACAATTTTTTTCTTGCACCCATAGATTTGAATGTGTGAGTCTCATCCGAGACTCGGAATAAAGTAGTCCAACCTGAGATTCTGTCCTCACGGACAATGCATGGGAGGAAAAAAGAAATTATCTTCTGAACAGCCCTATTGAGGTACATGGGTCAGTGTGCTGTCCGATTGGAAATCATCTTCATGAGCCCTAAATGTAATCGTTACATTACACTGAGCTTGACAATACAACAAAACAAAGGAGAGATGCATATATGCAAGGATCAACATAAAAAATTAACACATTTTGGGTGGGTTACATGGGAGTCGGTCCCCGACCATTAATTTCTCCAGCGATATGCATGGTGTGAGCATGTTCATTTGGTGCTTATTCGAAACCTTTCTGGAGAGTTATTTTGCACACTGAGCAACGGTGATGACCTCAGCTATGATGCTTTTATTATTACGGCATTAATTGCTCTTTTTGTGTCCAGGTTAACCTTTTTTTGCCCTCATAGCCTGTTACAGGGACTGCACTTTCCACTTTCTGTATCTATATTGGGTACCAATTTTCTATAGGTGATATCATATATTATATTGCTAATGAGGTAATATTATGGTCCAGACCCATGCTTTCTATTCTCTCCCCATATTTTGTTTTTGGGTTTATTTTGTGCTTTGTGGGTTTTAAATGTTTTTAAATTGTGATTTGTGTGGTTTGAAAAACTTTAGATAAATAAAATGTATTAATTTTTTATGTTGATCCTTGCATATACTGTATGCATGTCTCTTTTGTTTCGTTGTATTATCTAGTTTTCGACATGCTGCAGGTTGAGGACACAGAATACTGTTGTTGATGGTGCCCTCTATTTGTTAGTGTTTTGTCATTACACTGAGCTTGAGGACAACATCCAGGGCTTTATTAATGCGATTTTCATTTTATAAATCAATAGCAAATGTTACAGAACCCCCAGCACCAAGAATATGTTATGCTGTATATATTATGTATGCAGTAAAAGAGAAGAAACTAATGCGGCACTCACCCCGAATTTGCTGTGAAGATTGTGATCTTTAATGGAGAAAGATGAAAATTACATCCATCAGGACATCAGGTACATATGAGGGTGCGGTATAGGAGCACGGACGACGGCCGTTTCGCACACACAGGTGCTTCTACGGGTCCCGTAGAAGCACCTGTGTGTGCGAAACGGCCGTCGTCCGTGCTCCTATACCGCACCCTCATATGTACCTGATGTCCTGATGGATGTAATTTTCATCTTTCTCCATTAAAGATCACAATCTTCACAGCAAATTCGGGGTGAGTGCCGCATTAGTTTCTTCTCTTTTACTGCATACCGATTACTCTCTGGACATTCATGCAGAGCACCATTACCCTTTACGATTGTGACGCCTGAATACACAGCTGTCCATTAACAGTCCTGCATGCTTGGAAACATTCTGCTCTAGTGCCGTTCTGCTCCCTATACTATTGCTGTATATATTATGTATAATAGGTTCCATGTGAAATGCATCAGTCCATAGGCTGTGCCCCTGGACAAGATATTCTCTTTCTGACCTCCCCCCACCTTTGTAATTCCCACAGTAAATAGCGGCAGGCTCTGGTCCCCTGCGGCTATTGTAATGTATGTCTGGCCAGCTATTTTCCTATTGGCCTGTCCTGTGTATCTGTGTTATATATTCTGTGTGCTGAAAATAAAGTGTGTTCTTTTAGACTGGAAATATGTGGGGTAGCAGTCAGCTTTTATATGCTCTCACGTAACCAAGGAACTCCAGCCAGCATCCTTCATTCAGAATCCAGCAAAAGCAGCGTGGACCTCCTGAAACACGGGGTGGTACTGAAAGAGGTACCCCAGCTTGTTAGACCCCGTTACACTGGTGGCAGCAGTGGGATCTGATACCCCTTCTACAGGAGGAAAGGAATGAATGGAAGACAACTACCAGAAGTTAAAGATGACTACATTAAAAGATCTGGTGGAAGCCCGAGGGTTTATCGTCAGCAACAAAACAAAAGCGGATTTGATAGCAGCCGTCATGGAACACGACAGTGCAGCGCCCCCCAATGTGAACGTGGAGGAGACTGAATTCCAGAGGGAGGTAAAGAACAGACTGGCGTTCTATGGCCCAAACCCTGCAGTAGAGATCATACGAGAGGTGATGGCTGATGTGCGTACTGATCTGAAGGAAAAGATGGCCGAGCGGACCAGGATAGAGCTGGCCAAGATGGAGATGGCAGAACGGACCAAAGTGGAACTGGCCAAGATGGAGATGGCAGAGCGGAGAGAGGAGAGTCAGCGAGCAGGGGGAGCTCTGGCTTCCGCCCAGGTACCTTCAACAGTAAGCCACAAAAAGATCCAGTATAATGCCTTCCGACAGTTGGGGGAGGCAGAGGAAGACATTGATGGCTTTCTGCAGGACTTTGAGCGGCAGTGTGCCCTTCATCAAGTGAAGCCGGAGGAACGGGTTCAGATTCTGGCCAGCAAGCTGACAGGCCGGGCAGCGGACGCCTATCGCACGGTACCTGATGAGGACTGTATGGACTATGAGCGGATCAAAGAAGTGATCTTGGCCCGGTATGCGCTGACACCAGAGGCATATCGCCAAAAGTTCCGCGGACTTAAAAAACGAGTAACCGATACCCAAGCTGAATGGGCCTGTAAATTACGGCGGTCACTGCTACAGTGGGTACAAGGGAGCCAAGCAACCACTAAGGAGGACATCCTCCAGCTCTTCTTGTTAGATCGATTCTTTAATGGATTAAATCCCGAGACACAGGAATGGCTTCGGGACAGGCGGCCAATGACTCTTGAGGAAGCTGCTAGTCTGGCCGATGAACATCATGACGCCAGGAGGCCTCAGTTGTCAGGATCAAAGATGGTCACTAGGGGTCCGCCCATGGACCTGGAGGGCCCCAAACCACCGAAGATTGTAGGGGGACCAGCTAGAAACCCAGCCTACCACAGTTCCCCTGGGGCACGATGCCACACCTGCCATCAGCTGGGCCACCTGCAAAGACAATGTCCCAACCGGACTCAGCATACCCAGTGGCCAAAGGCGGGAACAGCTACCTTCCGCCGGGCCGCTGTACACTGCTACCAAGGCGAAGCTGACCCGGCATTGGGGGCTACAACTAACCAAGGGGTGGAAGACATGGAGGAAGTGCTGCATGAAGTAGACCCCGTGCAGGCAGCCCGGGCAGATAATCGACAACAGCATCGACAGGTCGTGTGGGTTAATGGGAAACGCATGCAGGGACTAAGAGATTCCGGAGCAACTTTGACCCTTGTGAAGCCTTATCTCATCCGGGACCAAGAGAAGACGGACCGGACAGTGGCAGTCCGTGTAGCAGGGGGAGCCATACATCGACTGCCCACTGCCAGGATTCACCTGAACTGGGGAGTTGGGGATGGCCTTGTTGAGGTCGGCTTGATGGGGGATTTGCCTGCAGACGTTTTGCTGGGAAATGACTTGGGGCCCATGTTGTCTGCCTTCTCGGTTGCCCCTCTGGCTGAGACATATCCTGTGACCACCCGGAGACAAGCTCGAGCTACGGAGGCGGAATCACACTCAGAGGAGGCCCAGGTAAGACATCCCAGCCCTACACGTATTCCCATAGCCAGACACATTTCTTGGGCCACCCCAGATGAATTTAAGAGGGAGTTACTTGAGGATCCTTCATTGGAGGGATATCGTCGGAAGGCACAGGAGGGGAGAGGGGTACTGGAAGGGGAACAGTTTATATGGAAGCAGGGACTCCTCTACCGGATCACAGAGCAGCACCACACAGGGACGAGCCCCACTATAAAACGACAGCTGGTAGTTCCCAAGAAGTATAGGCAGGAGTTACTGCGAATCTCTCATGACATACCCTTGGCCGGGCACTTCGGCGTCAGTCGCACCAAGCATCGTCTGACACAAAACTTCTTTTGGCCAGGGGTAACCTATGATGTTCGTCAATACTGCCAAACCTGTGACAGTTGCCAGCATATTGGCAAGAGGGGAGATCGATGGAAGGCCAAATTACGGCCCCTCCCCATTGTGGAGGAACCATTTAGCCGAGTAGCGGTCGATCTGATAGGGCCGTTAGCCAAACCCAGTCTGTCAGGGAAAAGGTATATATTGACAGTGGTAGATTATGCCAGACGGTATCAAGAGGCAGTTGCGTTACCTAACATACTGGCAGAGACGGTGGCGGCTGCCTTGTTCCAGGTTTTCTCATGGGTTGGATTTCCCTGGGAGATTATCTCAGACCAGGGTACCCAGTTTACAGCAGAGGTGACCAACCAACTGTGGAAGCTGTGCGGCGTAAAGTCCATTAGAAGCGCCCCGTACCACCCGCAAACCAATGGGTTGTGTGAACGCTTTAACGGGACGTTAGAACAACTCATTGGGCTTTTACCAGGACCTACAGGGACTGGGAGAAATTCTTGCTTCACCTCCTGTTTGCCTATCGAGAGGTGCCAAAAGAATCCACGGGGTTCTCCCCATTCGAACTGGTATATGGGAGACGGGTAAGGGGACCCCTAGACTTAGTGCTAGAACACTGGGAAGGGGAGGGCACCATAGAAGGGGTACCTATTGTACCCTATGTGCTGGAATTCCGGGACCGCCTACAGGAGCTGACCCAGGCTGTACGTGGGAACATGCAGGTGGCCCAGCGGCCCCAGCGCGTATGGTACGATCAGAGGGCCAGAGAGCGCACCTTGGAAATAGGGCAGAAGGTCCTGGTGTTAGAGCCCACTAGGCAGAACAAGTTCCAAGCTGCATGGCAGGGGCCCTACCAGGTAGTGGGGAAAATAACTGACACCACCTATAATGTCGCAAATTGTGCCGACCCCAGGGTTATCCACATATTCCACGTGAATATGCTGAAGCCCTATTGGGAGCGCCCTGAAGAGGTAGTGGCCATCTGTGCACCTGAAGCAGAGGATTTAGCCGGACTTCCCTTGCCTGATGTCTTAGGGGAGAGGACTCAGTCTAAAACATGGGACCAGGTACACTGGGGTGAAGACTTAGGTCCCCGGGAGAGACAGCAGGCGGAGGAGTTGTTGAGGCAGCGACAGAGGATGTTTTCGGGGAAACCCGGGTACACTCACCTGGCACAACACAAGGTTGAGACCCAGGATCAGACCCCCCTGCGACAACTCCCCTTCCACGTCCCTGAGTCTGTACGAGAAGGGATGCGACAAGCGATACAAGAGATGTTACGTTTAGGGGTCATTGAAGAGTCAGATAGTCCCTGGGCATCCCCCGTAGTGTTAGTGCCCAAGAAGGATGGGACTACACGGTTTTGTGTAGACTATCGTAAGCTCAATGAGAAAACAGTGACGGATGCGTATCCCATGCCGCGTGTGGATGACTTGTTAGACCGGCTGGCAGGGGCAAAGTATTTGACCACCATCGATCTATGCAAAGGCTACTGGCAGATTCCCCTTAGTCCTGATGCTATTCCCAAGTCGGCATTTGTCACCTCGTTTGGCTTATTCCAGTTTCGAGTTATGCCATTCGGGATGAAGACTGCCCCGGCGACCTTCCAGAGGCTGGCTGACCGGCTTCTGGATGGTCTCCAGGACTATGCGTGTGCCTACCATGGGAAGAGCATCTAAATCACCTAGAGACAATATTGGACAGGATCCACAAGGCCGGAATCACCTGAACCCAAACAAGTGTCACGTGGGCAAAGCAGAGGTTCAGTATTTAGGGCATTGGGTGGGAAGTGGTAAACAGAGACCAGAACCAGCCAAGATTGAGGCCATAGCCAAATGGCCCACCCCACGCACTAAAACCCAGGTCATGGCGTTTCTAGGGACAGCGGGGTATTACAGGAAATTCGTTCCCAATTACAGCAGCGTAGCCAAGCCACTCACTGATCTGACCCGTAAGAACCAACCCCGCCAGGTAACCTGGACTCCAGAGTGTTAGGAAGCCTTCCGCCAGCTAAAGGACGCCCTCACCAATACCCCTGTATTGGCCGCACCCGATCCAACTAAACGTTTCCTGGTCCACACAGACGCTTCTACGTTTGGATTGGGGGCAGTACTGAGCCAAGTCGGGCCGGACGGCCAAGAACACCCGGTAGCTTACCTGAGTCGGAAACTACTGCCCCGTGAAGTGAGCTATGCGGCCATCGAGAAGGAGTGCCTAGCAATAGTATGGGCACTCAAAAAGTTACAACCATATTTGTATGGACGACAGTTTTCCCTCCTAACGGACAATAATCCCCTAGTCTGGCTTAATCGCGTCTCCGGAGACAATGCCAGATTACTGCGGTGGAGTTTAGCCCTACAACCTCTGGACTTCACCATCCATTACAGACCCGGCAAACAAAACGGTAACGCCGATGGATTAAGTCGACAAACAGAACTCGTACCAACCCCATAAACTTCGGTCATCCCCAAACCGATCCGTTAACGATCAGACTATGCCGATCGTGTCGCTGAAAGGGGGAGCTGTGTTACAGAACCCCCAGCACCAAGAATATGTTATGCAGTATATATTATGTATAATAGGTTCCATGTGAAATGCATCAGTCCACAGGCTGTGCCCCTGGACAAGATATTCTCTTTCTGACCTCCCCCCACCTTTGTAATTCCCACAGTAAATAGCGGCAGGCTCCGGCCCCCTGCGGCTATTGTAATGCATGTCTGGCCAGCTGTTTTCCTATTGGCCTGTCCTATGTATCTGTGTTATATATTCTGTGTGCTGAAAATAAAGTGTGTTCTTTTAGACTGGAAATACGTGGGGTAGCAGTCAGCTTTTATATGCTCTCACGTAACCAAGGAATTCCAGCCAGCATCCTTCATTCAGAATCCAGCAAAAGCAGCGTGGACCTCCTGAAACACGGGGTGGTACTGAAAGAGGTACCCCAGCTTGTTAGACCTCGTTACAGCAAATATTAACATTTCAGTTCATGTGAAGAGAATGCCAGAGAGCAAAGAGTTTATCAAGCCCTTTAACTCAAAATGACATATAGGTACGTCATTGAGGGAGTTATTGTGTGTGGGCCTCTGACATATAGAGCCCAGCAGAAGCCTATCATACATATACAGCCCAGCAGAAGCCTGTCATACATATACAGCCCAGCAGAAGCCTCTCATACATATATAGCCTAGCAGAAGCCCCTCATACATATACAGCCCAGCAGAAGCCTCTCATACATATACAGCCCAGCAGAAGCCTCTCATACATATAGAGCCCAGCAGAAGCCTCTCATACATATACAGCCCAGCAGAAGCCCCTCATACATATACAGCCCAGCAGAAGCCTCTCATACATAAAGAGCCCAGCAGAAGCCTCTGACATACAGTATAGAGCCAAGCAGAAGCCTCTCATACATATACAGCCAAGCGGAAGCCTCTCATACATATACAGCCCAGCAGAAGCCTCTGACATATAGAGCCCAGCAGAAACCTCTGACATATAGAGCCCAGCAGCAGTGTATGATATAGACAGCCCAAATTTCTACAATATAACATAGTAACATAGTTAGTAAGGCCGAAAAAAGACATTTGTCCATCCAGTTCAGCCTATATTCCATCATAATAAATCCCCAGATCTACGTCCTTCTACAGAACCTAATTGTATGATACAATATTGTTCTGCTCCAGGAAGACATCCAGGCCTCTCTTGAACCCCTCGACTGAGTTCGCCATCACCACCTCCTCAGGCAAGCAATTCCAGATTCTCACTGCCCTAACAGTAAAGAATCCTCTTCTATGTTGGTGGAAAAACCTTCTCTCCTCCAGACGCAAAGAATGCCCCCTTGTGCCCGTCACCTTCCTTGGTATAAACAGATCCTCAGCGAGATATTTGTATTGTCCCCTTATATACTTATACATGGATATTAGATCGCCCCTCAGTCGTCTTTTTTCTAGACTAAATAATCCTAATTTCGCTAATCTATCTGGGTATTGTAGTTCTCCCATCCCCTTTATTAATTTTGTTGCCCTCCTTTGTACTCTCTCTAGTTCCATTATATCCTTCCTGAGCACCGGTGCCCAAAACTGGACACAGTACTCCATGTGCGGTCTAACTAGGGATTTGTACAGAGGCAGTATAATGCTCTCATCATGTGTATCCAGACCTCTTTTAATGCACCCCATGATCCTGTTTGCCTTGGCAGCTGCTGCCTGGCACTGGCTGCTCCAGGTAAGTTTATCATTAACTAGGATCCCCAAGTCCTTCTCCCTGTCAGATTTACCCAGTGGTTTCCCATTCAGTGTGTAATGGTGACATTGATTCCTTCTTCCCATGTGTATAACCTTACATTTATCATTGTTAAACCTCATCTGCCACCTTTCAGCCCAAGTTTCCAACTTATCCAGATCCATCTGTAGCAGAATACTATCTTCTCTTGTATTAACTGCTTTACATAGTTTTGTATCATCTGCAAATATCGATATTTTACTGTGTAAACCTTCTACCAGATCATTAATGAATATGTTGAAGAGAACAGGTCCCAATACTGACCCCTGCGGTACCCCACTGGTCACAGCGACCCAGTTAGAGACTATACCATTTATAACCACCCTCTGCTTTCTATCACTAAGCCAGTTACTAACCCATTTACACACAATTTCCCCCAGACCAAGCATTCTCATTTTGTGTACCAACCTCTTGTGCGGCACGGTATCAAACGCTTTGGAAAAATCGAGATATACCACGTCCAATGACATATTTTAATCTTTAACGCCCTTTCAGGACTTCAATGGTTGACAAGGTCAGATATACTGCGTGAATTGGACTTTAGTGACATCATTAGTGATTTTGCAGCACACAAATCAAGGAAAGTGCCCGGATTGTAAAAAATGAATGATTTTACTTAAATTACTCTGCGTAAATGATTTTTGTAAATAAACTTGCGTTCGTTTCATTTTGTGTTTATGTATTACATATTGCAGCACCTTGAAAAATGGGCCTCCCTCCAAAATGGGCCCCGGGCCACCCACCTCTTAAATCCGACCCTGATCCAGTCCCCTCTTAAATTTAATTAATGAATCACTCATTACAACATCATACGGCAGAGAGTTCCATAGTCTCACTGCTCTTACAGTAAAGAACCCGCGCCTGTTATTATGCTAAAACCTTCTTTCCTCCAGACGTAGAGGATGCCCCTTGTCCCTGTCTCAGGTCTATGATTAAAAAGATCATCAGAAAGGTCTTTGTACTGTCCCCTCATATATTTATACATTAAAATAAGATCACCCCTTAGTCTTCGTTTTTCCAAACTAAATAGCCCCAAGTGTAATAACCTATCTTGGTATTGCAGACCCCCTAGTCCTCTAATAACCTTGGTCGCTCTTCTCTGCACCCGCTCCAGTTCAGCTATGTCTTTCTTATACACCGGAGACCAGAACTGTGCACAGTATTCTAAGTGTGGTCGAACTAGTGACTTGTATAGAGGTAAAATTATGTTCTCCTCATGAGCATCTATGTCGCTTTTAATGCCTCCCATTATTTTATTTGCCTTTGTAGCAGCTGCCTGACACTGGCCACTGAATATGAGTTTGTCATCCATCCATACACCCAGGTCTTTTTCATTGACGGTTTTGCCCAGAGTTTTAGAATTAAGCACATAGTTATTCATCTTATTACTTCTACCCAAGTGCATGACCTTACATGTATCCACATTAAAGCTCATTTGCCATTTATCAGCCCAAGCTAGTTTACATAAATCATCCTGTAATATAAAATTGTCCTCCTCTGTATTGATTACCCTGCAGAGTTTAGTGTTATCTGAAAATATTGAAATTCTGCTCTGAATGCCCCCTACAAGGTCATTAATAAATATGTTAAAAAGAAGAGGGCCCAATACTGACCCCTGTGGTACCCCACTGCTAACCGCGACCCAGTCCGAGTGTGCTCCATTAATAACCACCCTTTGTTTCCTATCCCTGAGCCAGCTCTTAACCCACTTACACATATTTTCCCCTATCCCCATTATTCTCATTTTATGTATCAACCTTTTGTGTGGCACCGTATCAAAAGCTTTTGAAAAATCCATATACACTACATCCACTGGGTTCCCTTGATCCAGTCCAGAACTTACCTCTTCATAGAATCTGATCAGATTAGTCTGACATGAACGGTCCCTAGTAAACCCATGCTGATACTGGGTCATGAGGTTATTCCTCTTCAGATACTCCAGTATAGGCTTACTGGCCTATAATTACCGAGTTCAGTTTTTGTCCCCTTTTTGAATATTGGCACCATATTTGCTACACGCCAGTCCTGTGGTACAGACCCTGTTATTATAGAGTCTTTAAAGATTAAAAATTATGGTCTATCAATGAATATTCTTAATTCCTGCAGTACTCGGGGGTGTATCCCATCCGGGCCCGGAGATTTGTCAATTTTAGTGATTTTTAGACGCTGACGTACTTCCTGCTGGGTTAAGTAGGTGATATTTAATGGGGAATTTTTGTTATCACTGATCACTGAAGAAAAAAAGTCATTTAGCATATTGGCTTTTTCCTCATCCTCATCCACCATTTCACCCAGACTATTTTTAAGGGGGCCAACACTATCATTTTTTAGTTTCTTACGATTTACGTAGTTAAAGAATATTTTGGGATTATTTTTACTCTCTCTGGCAATGAGTCTCTCTGTCTCAATCTTTGCTGCCTTGATTTGCTTTTTACAGAATTTATTTAATTTTCTGTATTTATTTAATGCCTCCTCACTACCTACTTCCTTTAATTCTCTAAATGCTTTCTTTTTGTCACTTATTGCGCCCCTTACAGCTCTATTTAGCCATATTGGTTTCCTCCTATTTCTAGTATGTTTATTCCCATACGGTATATACTGTGCACAGGTCCTATCCAGGATGCTAATAAACGTCTCCCATTTTCTTTGTGTATTTTTATGTCTCAGGATATCGTCCCAGTTAATTGCACCAAGATCATCTCTCATCCGTTGGAAATTTCCCCTCCTGAAGTTTAGTGTCTTTGTAACCCCCCTACTACACATCTTATTAAAGGATGCATGAAAACTTATTATTTTGTGATCACTATTCCCCAAGTGACCCCCAACCCTTATATTTGATATGCGGTCTGGCCTGTTGGTTAATATTAAGTCTAGCAGTGCCCCCCTTCTTGTTGGGTACTGAACCAGTTGTGAAAGGTAATAGTCTCTCATAGTTGTCAAAAACCAATTACCTTTGCTGGAACTGCAGGTTTCTGTTCCCCAATCTATTTAAATTAATTAAAAGAGGTCTGGATACACATGATGAGAGCATTATACTGCCTCTCTACAAATCCCTAGTTAAACCGCACATGGAGTACTGTGTCCAGTTTTGGGCACCAGTGCTCAGGAAGGATATAATGGAACTAGAGAGAGTACAAAGGGCAACAACATTAATAAAGGGGATGGGAGAACTACAATACCCAGATAGATTAGCGAAATTAGGATTATTTAGTCTAGAAAAAAGACGACTGAGGGGCGATCTAATAACCATGTATAAGTACATAAGGGGACAATACATATATCTCGCTGAGGATCTGTTTATACCAAGGAAGGTGACGGGCACAAGGGGGCATTCTTTGCGTCTGGAGGAGGGAAGGTTTTTCCACCAACATAGAAGAGGATTCTTTACTGTTAGTGAGAATCTGGAATTGCTTGCCTGAGGAGGTGGTGATGGCGAACTCAGTCGAGGGGTTCAAGAGAGGCCTGGATGTCTTCCTGGAGCAGAACAATATTGTAACATACAATTATTAGGTTCTGTAGAAGGACGTAGATCTGGGGATTTATTATGATGGAATATAGGCTGAACTGGATGGACAAATGTCTTTTTTCGGCCTTACTAACTATGTTACTATGTTGCTATGTTATTTCAGGGTAGTTGAAGTCCCCCATAATAATGACTTCTCCTTGAGTCTCAGCTTCATCTATTTGCTTTACGAGGATATTCTCCATTGCTTACATTATTTTGGGAGATTTATAACAGACCCCTATCAGTAATTTATTATTTTTTCCCCCTCCCCTTATCTCTACCCACAGGGACTCTACATTTTCATTAGATTCATCTATATTATCATGCCGGATGGGTTTTATGGACGATTTTACACACCCCTCCCCCTCGCCTATCCATTCGGTCATTTCTGAACAGACTATAGCCCTGCAAGTTTACAGCCCAGTCATGGCTCTCATTCAGCCACGTTTCAGATATCCCCACCATGTCATAATTATGCTCCAACAACATTAATTCTAATTCATCCATTTTGTTGGTGAGGCTTCTGGCATTAGTATACATGCACTTGATGTTCCTCTCTGTACCTCTATTCTTTCTTAAATTATTTTCTGTTCTAACCCCACCCCCCATACCACCATCACCCCCAACTTCCTTATTTGTGCCCAGGTCTCTATCTGCACTATCTTCCCCTCCAATAAAATGAATAACCTCCCCCCAATCCCTAGTTTAACACTTGGTTAACAATCCTCCAACCTTCTAGCCATTTTCTCCCACAACACAGCTGCACCCTCCCCATTGAGGTGCAGCCCGTCCCTAGCGTAGAGCCTGTAGCCAACTGAGAAGTTGGCCCAGTTCTGTAGGAACCCAAACCCCTCCTCCCTACACCAATTCTTGAGCCACTTATTAACCTACCTAATCTCCCATTGCCTCTCTTGCGTGGCACGTGGTACAGGCAGTATTTCGGAAAATACCACGTTGGAGGTTCTTGCTTTCAGCTTGCAGCCTAATTCCCTGAAATCATCTTTAAGGACCTTCCACCTACCTCTAACTTTGTCATTTGTGCCAATGTGCACCATGGCCGCTGGGTCCTCACCAGCCCCTCCCAGTAATCTGTCCACCCGATCAGCGATGTGTCGGACTCGAGCGCAGATAGGCAGGATACCGTTCGACGATCCCTGTCTTTGTGACAGATTGCCCTATCTGTTCCCCTAATAATTGAGTCCCCCACTACCAGCACCTGTCTGGCCTGCCCTGCTCTCCTATTTCCCTCCTTACTGGAGCAGTCACTCCTACGGCTTTCAGAGGACATGCCTGGCTGCAGCAGTGCTACCCCTGTACTGGCACCCCCCACATCTGCCAACTTAGCAAACTTATTGGGGTGTACCAGATCAGGACTAGCCTCCCTGGCTCTCTTCTCTCTACCCGGCCTTCTGTCACCCAGCTTGCTACTCCACTGTCCAGCGGCTCCATCCTTCATCTATCCCATTGAGCGTCTGCTCAGTGAGCAGAAGACTCCTTTCCATATTGTCAATGGATCTCAGCGTTGCCAGCTGCACATTTAGATCCAGAATCTGGGCTTCCAAATGCACAACATGCTCACATCTCGCACAGCAGTATGCACCCTCGACCGGCTGATCAAGGACTGCATACATGTGGCAAGATGTGCACTGGATGGCATTAGCAATAGTGGAGCACATTTCCTAATGGGGATTGCACCACACAGAAACGTTAAATAAAAACAAAAAAAAACAAATGCAAAGTATTAAGATACAGACAGCAAATCAGTAATTCCTCCCTTGGAAACTCCCTGAATCCAAAGTCACTGAATCACAAGTCACACTTACCGTCGTTCACACTTACGCTCAGGTCACTCTCAGCTCGTTCACACTCGCTAAGATGAAGATTTAAAGATTTTTTTTTCCTTTTTCCCCTCGACAGCAATCTACCTTGCTGTTCAATGCACTTCCATGCAACATGTGCAAAGATGCAGGCAGGCAGATTTGATTTTGTAAGCATTTCACTACAACCAGAGGCGTAGCTAGGGTTGTGGTCCAGGAGGGGGCAAAGCTTCAGAGTGGGCCCCTAACCAGGTAACCTTGATTACAGCTCGATGACGCCCCCTAATAGTGGAGGAGAACCTCAGCAGATGACCGCGCTGTTACTGAAGAAAATCTCTATATAACAACCAACATGGATATTACCGCCATATGGTCAGTGGTAGATACCAGCCCTACAGAGCATATAAGAGATCACTGCACAGTTACAGATAATGACTTACTATTGACGTTCTTTATGATGGAGTCGTCACTTTTCCTGTCTTTTCCATCTGGCCCAGACCGACATGATAACTTCTTCCAGCTACAACTCGTCTGCAGAGAAAACAACAAAGACACGTTTTACTTCTCACATTCCAGCCATCACCATCTATTCCCTACCTGCACAACCTCCTCATCCTGCTGATATCTCAATACTGAGCCGCTGCTGCTGTATGTGTCCCTATTACTGCCCCTGATACCCCAATACTGAGCCGCTGCCGTATGTGTCCCTATTACTGCCCCTGATACCCCAATACTGAGCCGCTGCTGCCGTATGTGTCCCTATTAATTCACCCGATACCCCAATACTGAGCCGCTGCCGTATGTGTCCCTATTAATGCACCCGATACCCCAGTACTGAGCCACTACTACCGTATGTGTCCCTGTTACTGCCCGATACCCCAATACTGAGCCGCTGCCGTATGTGTCCGTATTACTGCACCTGATACCCCAATACTGTGCCGCTGCTGCCATATGTGTCCCTATTACTGCACCTGATACCCCAATACTGAGCTGCTGCTGCCGTATGTGTCCTTATTACTGCACCTGATACCCCAATACTGAGCCGCTGCTGCCGTATGTGTCCCTATTACTGCTCGATACCCCAATACTGAGCCGCTGCTGCCATATGTGTCCCTATTACTGCACGTGATACCCCAATACGGAGCCACTGCTGCCATATGTGTCCCTATTACTGCACCTGATACCCCAATACTGAGCCGCTGCTGCCGTATGTGTCCCTATTACTGCACCTGATACCCCAATACTGAGCCGCTGCTGCCGTATGTGTCCCTATTACTGCCCCTGATACCCCAATACTGAGCTGCTGCTGCCATATGTGTCCCTATTACTGCACTTGATACCCCAATACGGAGCCGCTGCTGCCGCATGTGTCCCTATTACTGCACCTGATACCCCGATACTGAGCCGCTGCTGACCTATGTGACCCTATTACTGCCCCTGATACCCCAATACTGAGCTGCTGCTGCCATATGTGTCCCTATTACTGCATGTGATAGCCCAATACGGAGCCGCTGCTGCCATATGTGTCCCTATTACTGCACCTGATACCCCGATACTGAGCCGCTGCTGCGGTATGTGAGCCTATTACTGCACCTACTCTGTGGTTCTCTGTACCCTCTAAATTCTAAAGTACCCCTCTATAATATAGTAATGCCGGGTGCAGGTGCCCTAGAAAACAGAGCCCACATGCCCTCTGGTGCCCTTTTGATAGTCACAGTAACCTGAGTTCCCCTATTACAATAAGTGCCCACTTTACATTTAACCCCTTTCTGACATGTGACGTACTATCCCGTCAAGGTGGGGTGGGCCCGTATGACCACCAACGGGATAGTACGTCATATGCGATCGGCCGCGCTCACGGGGGGAGCGTGGCCGATGGCGGCCGGGTGTCAGCTGACTATCGCAGCTGACATCCGGCACTATGTGCCTGGAGTGGTCACGGATCGCCCCCGGCACATTAACTCCCGACACACTGTGATCAAACATGATCGCAGTGTTCCGGCGGTATAGGGAAGCATCGCGCAGGGAGGGGGCTCCCTGCGTGCTTCCCTGAGACCCCCGGAGCAACGCGATGTGATCGCGTTGCTCTGAAGGTCTCCTACCTCCTTCCTCCCTGCAGCAGGCCCGGATCCAAAATGGCCACGGCATCTGGGTCCCGCAGGGAGGTGGCTTCACAGCGCCTGCTCAAAGCAGGCGCCGGGAAGCCTCCAGGAGAGCACGTCAGATCGCTGATCTGACACAGTGCACAGCAAAGTGTCAGATCAGCAATCTTACACTATAACATGATGCTCCCCCCCTGGGGCAATGTTATAGTGCAAAAAAAAAAATATTCACATGTGTAAAAAAAAATTTAAAAAAATTCCTAAAAAAATATATATATATATTGTTCCTATAAATACATTTCTTTATCTAAATAAAAAAAAACAATAAAAGTAATCATATTTAGTATCGCTGCGTCCGTAACGACCCAACCTATAAAACTGTCCCACTAGTTAACCCCTTCAGTGAACACCGTAAAAAAAAAAAAAAAAAAACGAGGCAAAAAACAACGCTTTATTATCATACCACCAAACAAAAAGTGGAATAACACACAATCAAAAAGATGGATATAAATAACCATGGTACTGCTGAAAACGTCATCTTGTCCCGCAAAAAACGAGCCACCACACAGCATCATCAGCAAAAAAATAAAAAAGTTATAGTCCTCAGAATAAAGCGATGCAAAAATAATTAGTTTTTCTATAAAATTGTTGTTATCGTATAAAAGCGCCAAAACATAAAAAATGATATAAATGAGGTATCGCTGTAATCGTACTGACCCAAAGAATAAAACTACTTCATCCATTTTACCAAAAGCGGAACGGTATAAATGCCTCCCCCAAAAGAAATTCGTGAATAGCTGGTTTTTGGTCATTCTGCATCACAAAAATCCGAATACAAAGCCCAATCACCCCGATTACAGACACCCAGAGAACAGCACCAAACCAGGATTTATATTTAAAATATGCTTTTATTACATCATCATAATAGCAACAACACAAAATAGATAATAAAAATTGTATCATATAAAATCATTAAATCTGTACGTATCACAGGACATATAAAGATAGTAAAATAACGGCAAACCCAATATTACATCATAGGTCCCAACCAGAGTAAAAAAAAAACACCTGACGAAGGAAATTGTCCGAAACGCGCGTCGGGGTGCGTTATCGCAGGACAAGGCTACCCTAAAGGTATATACCGACATTTATATTTCTTTGGTCCCTCCTAGCACCTTGCACATATTCATTATATAGCACTTGATTAGGTTGCTCAAGAACGGCTGTAGCACATTGCACTTTTTGGAATATATGCAATTGATTTCTTTTAGCACATAGCACTTTATATGATTCACTCTGGAGTACATATGGTGTTTATATTGCACATTTGAAGGAAAGTGTTTTATATTTATGAATGAGATTTACACTTTGTTTGTTTTTTTGTTTTTTTTACTCTGGTTGGGACCTATGATGTAATATTGGGTTTGCCGTTATTTTACTATCTTTATATGTCCTATGATACGTACAGATTTATTGATTTTATATGATACAATTTTTATTATCTATTTTGTGTTGTTGCTATTATGATGATGTAATAAAAGCATATTTTAAATATAAATCCTGGTTTGGTGCTGTTCTCTGGGTGTCTGTAATTGGGGTGATTGGGCTTTGTATTCCACTTGGTGGTGGTAATCACACACTTACATAGAGTACTGGAATTGGTAGATATTTTAAATTTTGGCCTATACAGGTGTATAAACGTCTCCTGATATTTGTGGTACTTCTGTGTTTTAACATCACAAAAATCGGAATAAAAAGCGATCAAAAAATGTTACGTGCCCAAATATGTTACCAATAAAAACGTCAACTCGTCCTGCAAAAAACAAGACCTCACATGACTCTGTGGACCAAAATATGGAAAAATATTTTTTGCAATAAAAAGCGTCTTTCTGTGTGTGACAGCTGCCAATCATAAAAATCAGCTAAAAAACCCGATATAAAAGTAAATCAAACCCCCTTCATCACCCCCTTAGTTAGGGAAAAATTAAAAAATTTAAAACATGTATTTATTTCCATTTTCCCGTTAGGGCTGGGGTTAGGGCTAGGGTTAGGGCTAGGGTTAGGGTTTGGGTTAGGGTTTGGATTAGGGATAGGGCTAGGGTTAGGGCTAAGGTTATGGCTAGGGCTAGGGTTAGGGCTAGGGTTGGGGCTAGGGTTAAGGCTACAGTTAGGGTTGGGGCTAAAGTTAGGGTTAGGGTTGGGGCTAAAGTTAGGGTTAGGGTTTGGATTACATTTACGGTTGGGAATAGGGTTGGGATTAGGGTTAAGGGTGTGTCAAGGTTAGGGGTTTGGTTAGGGCTACCATTGGGATTAGGGTTAGGGATATGTTTGGATTAGGGTTTCAGTTATAATTGTGGGGTTTCCACTGTTTAGGCACATCAGGGGCTCCCCAAATGCGGCATGGCGTCCGATCTCAATTCCAGCCAATTCTGCGTTGAAAAAGTAAAACAGTACTCCTTCCCTTCCAAGCTCTCCCGTGCGCCCAAACAGAGGTTTACCCCAACATATGGGGTATCAGTGTACTCAGGACACATTGGACAACAACATTTGGGGTCCAATTTCTCCTGTTACCCTTGGGAAAATACAAAACTGGGGGCTAAAAAATGATTTTTGTGGAAAGAAAAAGATTTTTTATTTTCACGGCTCTGCGTTATAAACTGTAGTGAAACACTTGGGGGTTCAAAGTTATCACAACACATCTAAATCAGTTCCTTGGAGGGTCTAGTTTCCAATATGGGGTCACTTGAAACACGTGGGGGTTCAAAGCTCTCACAACACATCTAGATGAGTTCCTTAGGGGGTCTACTTTCCAAAATGGTGTCAGTTGTGGGGGGTTTCAATGTTTCGGCCCATCAGTGGCTCTCTAAACGCAACATGGCGTCCCATCTCAATTCCAGTCAATTTTGCATTGAAAAGTCAAATGGCGCTCCTTCCTTTCCAAGCTCTGCCATGCGCCCAAACAGTGGTTTACCCCCACATATTGGGTATCAGCGTACTCAGGACAAATTGTACAACAACTTTTGGGTCCAATTTCTTATCTTAACCTTGGGAAAATAAAAAATTGGGGGTGAAAAGATCATTTTTGTGAAAAAATATGATTTTTTATTTTTACGGCTCTGCATTATAAACTTCTGTGAAGCACTTGGTGGGTCAAAGTGCTCACCACACATCTAGATAAGTTCCTTAGGGGGTCTGCTTTCCAAAATGGTGTCACTTGTGGGGGTTTCAATGTTTAGGCACATCAGAGGCTCTCCAAACACAACATGGCGTCCCATCTCAATTCCAGTCAATTTTGCATTGAAAAGTCAAATGGTGCTCCTTTGCTTCCGAGCTCTGCAATGCGCCCAAACAGTGGTTTACCCCCACATATGGGGTATCGGCGTACTCAGGACAAATTGTGCAACAACTTTTGCTGTACATTTTCTCCTGTTACCCTTGGTAAAATAAAACAAATTGGAGCTGAAATAAATTTTTTGTGAAAAAAAGTTAAATGTTCATTTTTATTTAAATATTCCATACATTCCTGTGAAACACCTGAAGGGTTAATAAACTTCTTGAATGTGGTTTTGAGCACCTTGAGCGGTGCAGTTCTTAGAATGGTGTCACACTTGGTTATTTTCTATCATATAGACCCCTCAAAATGACTTCAAATGAGATGTGGTCCCTAAAACAAATGGTGTTGTAAAAATGAGAAATTGCTGGTCAACTTTTAACCCTTATAACTCCCTAACAAAAATAAAATTTTGGTTCCAAAATTGTGCTGCTGTAAAGTAGACATAAAAACAACTAGTACGTAATTGTCAGAGGGATTATTCGTATACAGCTCACAGATATCCACCCTTTATTAAAAATATAAACCTTTATTAAACCTTAATAAATATAAACAACACACCAACACCACAAGAAAGAAAACAACCGGGGGTGTGCCTACCCCTACACTAGCCTAACTTAACCTACCTATTTGCGGAGGTTGGCATCCTAAAACCTGCGCAGTGGCACCCCCGCTCCTCGACGGCTCTCCCTGCTCACCCTGCTGGGCCCTATCGTGGCAGGGAGTGAGGAAGATGGTGAATAGGCTGGTGAGAAAGAGAAGAGGTATGTGTGCAGTATTGTTTCTATATAGATATCTTGACTAGTATAACTTGGTGAAATGGCTAGATTGGTACTCTGATGAATATGCTAAACTACAATTGCAATTGCCCTCAACTAGCTTAACTAGTATAACTTGGTACAATAGCTAGATTAGTATTCTGATGAAGCTGCTAGACTGAAGTTGTAACTGCCCACAACAATGTATTATCAGTACTTCTCTACAATAGACTGTATCTATAGAGGATCTCTTTTGCTCTGCTCAATGTAACAAGACGTCTTATAGGATATTCCTCTCAAGGAGATAATTTTCTACACCCTTGCAAATCCCAATATAGAAGGTGTATTTAGAATTTACTTAGAAAGGAGATACTCTACATACTCTGTTTTATCCACTATGTGCAGACAAATGCAGAGGGTCTAATCCCTACCAATCTAAGTGTATCTTAGTTCATGTAGTACTATTATGATACAAGCAAAAGATAATCCGAAGTCACCAAGAGGATACTTGCTCATACATAGGCCAGGAAAAAAAATATATATATATTTAAACCAAAAAAGAAAACACAAAACACCCCAAAAACAGTGCCAAATAGTATTGGTCAAATGGCAACCTATAATTTCACGAAGCCATTACGCCCTATTTCAGATATTTGAGTCAACTACCGACTCCCAAGGCATATTGCCCATAGAGTTATGTACCAGGTTATAGTCAATTACTCGATGCGTTTCCCCTCTTAACCGAGGTTCATCAGGAGGAGGATGTGAACGAGGTACTTATCACTGCAGATACAGGCCTAAGGTGAATCGATTCGATACAGTGGTCGGGACAATCCCCTGTCTCGGTATGATGCCATGGAGCTGAACCGCCCGTATCCCCCTCTTATATAGATGCGCTATTAGCAGTCTCGTGTACGTTACCATCTGTACCGCCGCACTTCCGGTTTCCGACAGCGCCTGGTGATGACGACATGAATCGGCGTGCGTGTCAGAACAACGTGTACAGGGAGTGTGCGGTCCACCCCTCGCTATGATGTACCATTACCGCCCATACGAGGCGTAGGTGTCCGCCCCCTAATACCTGATATGCAAAGATGGGGCGTATATCTAAAGAACATGCATGTCAGACCAACGTGTCCAGGGAGTGTGCGGTCCACCCCTCGCTATGATGTACCGCCCATATGAGGCGTAGGTGTCCGCCCCCTAATACCCGATATGCAAAGATGGGGCGTATATCTAAAAGACATACCGATTTAAAACAAACAGATGTGCCATATATATATATAGCTATGATATGGATGTCATTGATACAGAGCGGGCATGTAATTATTAAATGAAAAAAACGGGTATGATACCAGAATGTACCGGCCACGCACATTAGAATGACGTAGGTGCATGTCCCCTATTAGCCGATATATAGAGAAGGCTTATGAATAGCGCAAGTACAGTTGGAACATAAACATAGCAAAGCCGACACTTATATACACTATAATTAAGTCGACAATCGTTGCAAGATATATATGGTACCATTATGATGTATATAGGTAGTATAGATGCTCCTCAATGTTCTTTTTAGAATTTTTAAATATTTTTTTCCATTTTTTACTTGCTAGCTTAACAGTGGAAAAATCCGGAGAGGTTCACATAGAAAAGCTCCATTAGATATCTCCCCACTCTAATCTTAGGAGGAGAAAGGACTAGATAAAAATTCTCTGCAGTGAGAGTAGATAGAGGACAGTTTTGGGTCTTTCCGACCGGTATAAGGCCTGGGCTATAGATACAACGAGCCGTCGAGGAGCGGGGGCGCCACTGCGCAGGTTTTAGGGTGCCAACCTCCGCAAATAGGTAGGTTAAGTTAGGCCAGTGTAGGGGTAGGCACACCCCCGGTTGTTTTCTTTCTTGTGGTGTTGGTGTGTTGTTTATATTTATTAAGGTTTAATAAAGGTTTATATTTTTAATAAAGGGTGGATATCTGTGAGCTGTAAAGTAGACATGTGGGAAATGTTTCTTATTAAGTATTTTGTGTGACATATCTCTGTGATTTAATTGCATAAAAATTCAAAGTTGGAAAATTGCGAAATTTTCAAAATTTTCGCCAAATTTCCATTTTTTCACAAATAAATGCAGGTAATATGAAAGAAATTTTACCACTAACATGAAGTACAATATGTCACGAGAAAACAGTGTCAGAATCACCGGGATCCGTTGAAGCGTTCCAGAGTTATAACCTCATAAATGGACAGTGGTCAGAATTGTAAAAATTGGCCCGGTCATTAACGTGCAAACCACCCTTGGGGGTAAAGGGGTTAATAGTGTCCAGAGTCTCCCCCCTGTACAGCTCCCCCATACACAGTATAATGCCCCCGAACTGTATAGTACCACCCACACAGTATACTGACCCCTTAGTAGCCTTCAAACTGTTTGATGGCTCCAACACTGTAATCCCCACACTGTATAATGGCCCCATAGATAACCTCCATATAGTATAATGTGCCAGATAGTCCTCAATATAGCACAAGGCAGCACCTCTATAGGCAGACCCTGTAGTTTAAAGCAGCACCCCCCATAGGCAGACCCTGTAGTATAAGGCAGCACCCCTCCATAGGCAGATCCTGTAGAATAAGGCAGCACCCCCCATAGGCAGATCCTGTAGAATAAGGCAGCACTCCCCCATAGGCAGATACTGTAGAATAAGGCAGCCCTCCACCTATAGGCAGATCCAGTATATAAGGCAGCACTCCCCCCATAGGCAGATACTATAGAATAAGGCAGCACTCCCCCCATAGGCAGATACTGTAGAATAAGGCATCACTCCCCCCTATAGGCAGATCCTGTATATAAGGCAGCACTCTCCCCATAGGCAAATACTATAGAATAAGGCAGCACTCCCCCATAGGCAGATCCTGTAGAATAAGGCAGCACTCCCCCCATAGGCAGATCCTGTAGAATAAGGCAACACTCCCCCCTATAGGCTGATCCTGTTTATAAGGCAGCACTCCCCCCCTATAGGCAGATTCTGTAGAATAAGGCAGCACTCCCCCCTATAGGCAGATCCTGTATAAAAGGCAGCACTCCCCCCATAGGCAGATACTATAGAATAAGGCAGCACTCCCCCATAGGCAGATCCTGTAGAATAAGGCAGCACTCTCCCCCATAGGCAGATACTGTAGAATAAGGCAGCACTCCCCCCTATAGGCAGATCCTGTATATAAGGCAGCACTCCCTCCCCTATAGGCTGATCCTGTATATAAGGCAGCACTCCCCCCCTATAGGCAGATACTGTAGAATAAGGCAGCACACCCTCCCCCATAGGCAGATCCTGTATATAAGGCAGCACTCCCTCCACTATAGGCTGATCCTGTATATAAGGCAGCACTCGCTCCCCCATAGGCAGATCCTGTAGAATAAGGCAGCACTCCCCCCATAGGCAGATCCTGTAGAATAAGGCAGCACTCCCCCCCATAGGCAGATCCTGTAGAATAAGGCAGCACTCCCCCCTATAGGCAGATCCTGTATATAAGGCAGCACTCCCTCCCCTATAGGCTGATCCTGTATATAAGGCAGCACTCCCCCCTATAGGCAGATACTGTAGAATAAGGCAGCACTCCGCCCCCCATAGGCAGATCCTGTATATAAGGCAGCACTCCCTCCTCTATAGACTGATCCTGTATATAAGGCAGCACTCACTCCCCTATAGGCAGATCCTGTAAAATAAGGCAGCACTCCCCCCTATAGGCAGATACTATAGAATAAGGCAGCACTCCCCCCCATAGGCAGATCCTGTAGAAGAAGGCAGCCCCCATAAAAACACAGTAAATAAATACTCACCTCTCTAACTCCTTGTTCCAGCGGTGCTTCCTGCTCCTGCTCCCGCTCATCTGACAGCGGGCGCTAGGGGGTGACGTCATCGCGCCCGCTGTCAGACGGTGTGGGGGATGATGGGGGAAGGAGCACAGCGCTCCTTCCTTCACCACTGTGGTGAGCTGTATCGGCTAGAAACTGTCTGCAACTATGCCGAAGTCCCCGGGTAACCAGGGTAAACATCGGGTTACTAAGTGCAGGGCCGCGCTTAGTAACCCAATATTTATCCTGGTTACCATTGTAAAAGTAAAAAAAAAACAGTACATACTCACATTCCGATGTCTGTCACGTCCCCCGCTGTCAGCTTCCCGCACTGACTGTGTCAGCGCCGGCCGTAAAGCAGAGCACAGTCAGTGCAGGGAAGTTGACGGCGGGGGACGTGACAGACATCGGAATGTGAGTATGTACTGTTATTTTTTTACTTTTACAATGGTAACCAGGGTAAATATCGGATTCCTAAACGCGGCCCTGCGCTTAGTAACCCGATGTTTACCCTGGTTACAAGAGAACACATCGCTGGATCGGCGTCACACACGCCGATCCAGCGATGACAGCGGGTGATCAGTGACCAAAAAAAGGTCCTGATCATTCCCCAGTGACCAGCGATCTCCCAGCAGGGGCCTGATCGTTGGTCGCTGTCACACATAACGAGATCGTTAGCGGGATCGTTGCTACGTCACAAAAAGCGTGACGTTGCAAAGATATCATTAACGAAATCGTTATGTGTGAAGGTACCTTTAGAAAGAATATCAAGTTGTAATAAGAGCAGACAAGACACCGGTTGGCGAGCATGAAAGGCCATTTAATTCTCCCACTGTTAACGAAGTAGCTATTGTAATGGTTGGACAGGATTATCAAAGCTCAGATACAATTATTCAGCAACCAAGCGACAATCTTCAACGTATTGCAGAAACACATAGATCATATGATGCTCTGCAATATCTGATAATATTTTAGAACGGCCGAGATGGCTATCAATTTAACCCCTTCATGACCTTGGGATTTTTCGTTTTTCCGTGTTCGTTTTTCACTCCTCTCCTTCCCAGAGCCATAACTTTTTTATTTTTCAGTCAATTTGGCCATGTGAGGGCTTATTTTTTGCGGGACGAGTTGTACTTTTGAACGACATCATTGGTTTTAGCATGTCGTGTACTAGAAAACGGGAAAAAAATTCCAAGTGCGGTGAAATTGCAAAAAAAGTGCAATCCCACACTTGTTTTTTGTTTGGGTTTTTTGCTAGGTTCACTAAATGCTAAAACTGACCTGCCATTATGATTCTCCAGGTCAGTACGAGTTCATAGACACCTAACATGACTAGGTTATTTTTTATCTAAGTGGTGAAAAAAAATTCCAAACTTTGCTAAAAAAAAAAAAAAAAAAAATTGCGCCATTTTCCGATACCCATAGCGTCTCCATTTTTCATGATCTGGGGTCGGTTGAGGGCTTATTTTTTGCGTGCCGAGATGACGTTTTTAATGATAGCACTTTGGTGCTGATACGTTCTTTTGATCGCCCGTTATTGCATTTTAATGCAGTGTCGCATTTTTTTCTCGCTACGCCGTTTAGTGATCAGGTTAATGCTTTTTTTATTTGATAGATCGGGCGATTCTGAGCGCGGCGATACCAAATATGTGTAGATTTGATTTTTCTTTTATTCATTTATTTTGATTGGGGCGAAAGGGGGGTGATTTAAACTTTTATATTTTTTTTATTTTTTTTAACTTTTTTTTTAAACTTTTGCCATGCTTCAATAGCCTCCATGGGATTCTAGAAGCAGGCACAACGTGATCGGCTCTGCTACATAGCACGATCATCAGATTGCTGCTATGTAGCAGAATTGCAGGTGTGCTGTGAGCGCCGACCACAGGGTGGCGCTCACAGCTGCCGAGGATCAGTAACCATAGAGGTCTCAAGGACCTCTATGGTTACTATTCTGAAGCATCGCCGACCCCCGATCATGTGACGGGGGTCGGCGATGACGTCAGTCCGGCCGCCCGGCCGGAAATGGTAGTTAAATGTCTGCGATTGACAGTGGCATTTAACTAGTTAATAGGTGCGGGCAGATCGCGATTCTGCCCGCGCCTATTACGGGCACATGTCAGCTGTTCAAAACAGCTGACATGTCCCGGCTTTGATGCGGGCTCACCGCGGAGCCCTGCATCAAAGCAGGGGATCTGACCTCGGACGTACTCTAACGTAATCTAACACAGACTGATCCCAAGACTGTTAGGCCAACCAATAAAAAAATATAAACTATGGACTTTTATGCCTACCAAATAATGATTAGACATGGGTCTTCTAACCACATTTTACAATGTACACAACTTTTTCAGCAATTTATAGGTGATATGTATGCCAAGGTGGAAAGTGAGTGTCTTTTGTACATACGATTGAACCAACATAAACTTAGAGTGTATGAATACATTCATTTAAGGGATGCTGTTGCTAATGATGGCAACATGGCTGACATTGGGCATATGTTTATTTTACCGGCTTCATTTACTGGAAGTCCCAGACATATGCATGAGAATGCTCAGGATGGCATGACATATGTTCGGATATGTCATCCTGATTTGTTTATTACAGTTACATGTAATCCAACTTGGCCAGAGATAGGTGAAGAGCTTCTGAATGGTCAGGGCCCCTCTGATCGACATGATTTAACAGCAAGGGGTTTTAAACAACAACTGATCAAGCTCATAAATGTAATTACAAAGTGTTACATTTTTGGTAAAAGTCAGTGTTGGACGTATTCAATGCTCATTTACTGATATGGCTAAAGGATAAGATACACCCTGATCAAATTAACAGTGTTATTTCTGTTGAGCTTCCAAATCCAGAAGAGGACCCGGTACTTTTTGGAACTTTTTCCAAAAATATGATCCATGGCCCATGTGGGTCACTTAACCCAAGATCACCACGTATGAAGGAAGGAAAATGTACTAAAAATTATCCTCGCCACTTGATTGTAGAAACACAAACAGGAGATGATGGTTATCCTCTACAGAAGACGGAAACCTGAAGAGGGAGGATATACTGCATCAATCAGATTAAAAACAGTTAAGCAAAACACAGATATTAAAATAGATAATCGATGGGTTGTACCTTACTCTCCACTGCTTTGAAAAATGTTTGATGCACACATTAACGTAGAATATTGTAACTCTGTTAAGTCAATTAAATACATTTGCAAATATGTTAACAGTTTTCCAGCAAGAGAATCCAAAATGTACATCTGAAGAGATTATGCTGTATCAGATGGGAAGGCATATATCTAGTAATGAAGCCGTGTGGCGATTACTACATTCTCCCATCCATTAAAGACATCTGACAGTAGTTCATCTCAATGTCCATCTTGAAAATGGACGACTTTATTTTACGCCCAACAATGCAGAGGAAAGAGCTGCTCAACCACCCAATACAACATTGACAGCTTTCTTTCTCCTATATCAAGCAGATCCAATTGCAATGACGTTATTATATTCAGATGTTACAAATATTATACATGGAATAAATCTAGAAAAGTATTTTGCAAGAGGAAACAAGGTGCAAAGGTCCCAGGATGGGGCGGACATTCCAGTGATGCTCATGGGCGTGTGTATACGGTGCATCCAAACAACGCAGAGTGTTATGTTATTACCTCTGATTACTGCTTCACATTGTACGTGGGCCAACTTCTTTCGCAGATTTGAAAATAGTTGATGGAGAGCTGTGTCAAACTTACAGGGAAGCATGCCAAAAGCGTGGTCTGATCGAAGACGATCAACACTGGGACATGACATTGCAGGAAGCATCTCTCACTCGCTTTCCACCTCAACTAAGAGACCTGTTCTCTATAATAATTACAACCTGCGCACCTTCCAATCCCTGTGCGCTTTGGGACAAATACAAAGAATATCTTAGTGAAGTTATTCTTAGAGTGCAAAGGAGCATTAATCCAGACTTAGACTTAAATTTCACTGCTGACATATTCAACAGAGCCCTCTTGATGTTAGAAGAAAGGTGCATATCTATCAATAGTAAGACTCTAATACAAATAGGTTTACCAGCACCAATCGACCAGACTTAGATATTATGAACAGAGATATTCTGCAAGAAAAAAAGCTATGATTTGGAAAAATGTAAACAATTTGTCATATTAAATAAGCCTCTTTTGGTTCATGACCAAAGATCAGCCTATATGGCAATTATGATTCAGATCTCCAGTGGAAATGGGCGACTATTTTACCTAGATACATCAAGAGGTATTGGTAAAATATTTTTAATTAATTTGCTGCTTGCAGAAATTCACTCAAAACAATGACATTGCCTTGGCTGTTGCATTATCTGGGATTGCGGACACTCTTTTAGATGGAGGACGCACAGCTCATTCAGCACTAGGATTGCCCTTTAATCTATCTCTGTCAGAAATTCCTGCTTGTAATATCACTAAGGGCTCTGGGAAAGCTAAGGTATTACAAACTTGCAAAGTTAATTGTTTGGGATGAATGTACCATGGCGCACAAGAAAGCGGTCGAGGCCCTTGATCGCACCTTGAAAGATCTACGGGGAACAGATTGTTTAATGGGGGGAATTGTTGTAATTTTTGCAGGTGACTTCTGCCAGACATTGAATTTTTATGCCCTTAAATCACAGAGATATGTCACACAAAATACTTAATAAGTAACATTTCCCACATGTCTACTTTACATCAGCATAAATTTGGAATCAAATTTTTTTCTGTTAGGGAGTTATAAGGGTTAAAAGTTGACCAGCAATTTCTCATTTTTACAACACCATTTTATTTTAGGGACCACATCTCATTTGAAGTCACTTTGAGGGGTCTATATGATAGAAAATACCCAAGTGTGACACCATTATAAAAACTGCACCCCTCAAGGTGCTCAAAACCACATTCAAAAAGTTTATTAACCCTTCAGGTATTTCACAGGAATTTTGGAATGTTTAAAAAAAATGAACATTTAATTTTTTTTCACAAAAAAATTACTTTAGCTCCAATTTGTTTTATTTTACCAATAGTAACAGGAGAAATTGGACCAGAAAGTTGTTGTACAATTTGTTCTGAGTATGCTGATACCCCATATGTGGAGGTAAACCACTGTTTAGGCGCATGGCAGAGCTCGGAAGGAAAGGAGCGCCGTTTGACTTTTCAATGCAAAATTGACTGGAATTGAGATGGGACACCATGTCGCGTTTGGAGAGCCCCTGATGTGCCTAAACATTGAAACCCCCCACAAGTGACACCATTTTGGAAAGTAGACCCCTTAAGGAACTTATATAGATGTGTGGTGAGCACTTTGACCCACCAAGTGCTTCACAGAAGTTTATAATGTAGAGCTTTAAAAATAAAAAATCATATTTTTTCACAAAAATGATATTTTTGCCCCCAATTTTTTATTTTCCCAAGGGTAAGAGAAAAAATTAGACCCCAAAATTTGTTGTGTGATTTGTCCTGAGTACGCTGATACCCCATAGGGTAAACCACTGTTTGGGTGCATGGCAGAGCTCGGAAGGGAAGGAGCGCCGTTTGACTTTTCAATGCAAAATTGACTGGAATTGAAATGGGACCCCATGTCGCGTTTGGAGAGCCTCTGATGTGCCTAAACATTGAAACCCCCCACAAGTGACACCATTTTGGAAAGTAGACCCCCTAAGAAACTTGTCTAGATATGTGATGAGCACTTTGGACCCCCAAGTGTTTCACTACAGTTTATAACGCAGAGCCGTGAAAATAAAAATTCTTTTTTTTTTGTCCACAAAAATTATTTTTAGCCCCCAGTTTTGTATTTTCCCAAGGGTAACAGGAGAAATTGGACCCCAAAAGTTCTTGTCTAATTTGTCCTGAGTACACTGATACCCCATATGTGGGAGAAAACTACTGTGGGAGAAAACTACTGTTTAGGCACATGGCAGAGCTTGGAAGGGAAGGAGCGCCGTTTGGAATGCAGA
This sequence comes from Ranitomeya imitator, assembly GCF_032444005.1. NCBI lineage: Eukaryota > Metazoa > Chordata > Amphibia > Anura > Dendrobatidae > Ranitomeya > Ranitomeya imitator. The sequence goes on from NC_091286.1 coordinate 201,581,135, forward strand.
CTTAGATGGAATGGTCTGCAGGCGTCGCATTGCGTTTGCAGAGCCCCTGATGTACCTAAATAGTAGAAAACCCCTATAAGTGACCCCATATTGGAAACTAGACAAATAATTTTTTAGCCCCCCAAATTTTTATTTTCCCAAGGGTAATCAGAGAAATTGGGCCCCAAAAGTTGATGTTCAATTTGTCCTGAGTACGCTGATACCCCATATGTTGGAGTAAACCCCTGTTTTGGCGCACAAGAGAGCTCGGAAGGGAAGGAGCACTGTTTTACTTTTTCAACGCAGAATTGGCTGAAATTGTGATCGAATGCCATGTCACCTTTGGAGAGCCCCTAATGTGCCTAAACAATGGAAACCCCCAATTCTAACTGAAACCCTAACCACAACACACCCTTAACCCTAATCCCAACCCTAACCCTAACCACACCCCTAACCCATGAAACCACATGAGACCATGAAACCACAAAAACACTAGTACATGCCCTTATCATCTCCCGCCTCGACTACTGCAACTTCCTACTCTCTGGCCTCCCCTCTAGCACTCTGGCACCACTCCAATCCATCCTAAACTCTGCTGCCCGACTAATCCACCTGTCTCCCCGTTACTCCCCAGCCTCTCCTCTCTGCCAGGCCCTTCACTGGCTTCCTATTGCCCAGAGGCTACAGTTCAAAACACTAACAATGACATACAAAGCCATTCAAAATCTGACTCCTCCATACATCTGTGACATGGTCTCCCGTTACCTACCTACACGCAACCTTCGATCATCTCATGATCTCCTTCTCTACTCCTCTCTCATCTCTTCCTCCCACAACCGCATCCAAGACTTCCCCCTTGCTTCCCCTATAACCTGGAACTCTCTACCCCAACACATCAAGCTCTCACCTACCATGGAAACCTCCAAAAGGAACCTGAAGACCCACCTCTTCCGACAAGCCTACAACCTGCAGTGATCCCCAGTATACTGAACCACCACATGACCAGCTCTACCCTCACCTAGTGTATCCTCCCCCATCCCCTGTAGACTGTGAGCCCTTGCGGGCAGGGTCCTCTCTCCTCCTGTACTTGTGTATGCCTTGTTTTACTCATGTTTATTGTACTTGTCTATATTTGCCCCGTTCACATGTAAAGCGCCATGGAATAAATGGTGCTATTAAAATGAATAATAATAATAACCTGAACATACCCCTAACCCTAATCCCAACCACACCCCCAATCCCAACACACCCCTAACCCTAATCCCAACTCTAACCATAACCCTAACCACACCCCTAACCCGAACATGCCCCTAATCCCAACCACACCCCTAACTCCAAAACACCCCTAACCCTAATCCCAACCCTAACCAGGGGCGGATTATCAGAGGGTCAATATGGGCGGTAGCCCAGGGCCCAGTGGTCTGGGGGGGCCTTGGGCTACCGCACAGATTGACCCTCTGATGATCATCTGTGAATGCCGCTGCCGGCGGCCGCCGCCGCCGGCATTTATGTGCCCCTGCCGTAACCGGTGGGCAGAGAGAGGGGGCCCGCATCGGGCCCCTTCTCATCTGCTCACCGGGCCCCTTCCGGCGCTGCGGCGGTTTCCTATTGATGTGCCGGCGCGCGCCCGCACGTCAATAGTTAACAACAGCCGCCAGCCAATTGGAGGCTGGCGGCTGATGTCGGCCGCAGGCGCACACGTCGCCGGCGTCTGACGTCATTGTCAGTCGCCGGCGAGTGTGCTCTGTTGGAGGGAGCTCGTCGCTGGAGCGAGGACAGGTGAGGAGTTTTTTTTTGGCAGATTGCTGGAGGACACTGGGGCAGATTGCTGGAGGACACTGGGGCAATGCTGGAGGACACTGGCAATTCTGGAGGACACTGGGGCAATGCTGGAGGACACTGGGGCAGATTGCAGGAGGACACTGGGGCAATGCTGGAGGACACGGGCAATGCTGGAGGACACTGGGGCAGATTGCTGGAGGACACTGGGGCAGATTGCTGGAGGACACTGGGGCAGATTGCTGGAGGACACTGGGGCAATGCTGGAGGACACGGGCAATGCTGGAGGACACTGGGGCAATGCTGGAGGACACTGGGGCAATGCTGGAGGACACTGGGGCAATGCTGGAGGACACTGGGGCAGATGGCTGGAGGACACTGGGGCAGATGGCTGGAGGACACTGGGGCAGATGGCTGGAGGACACTGGGGCAGATTGCTGGAGGACACTGGGGCAATGCTGGAGGACACTGGGGCAATGCTGGAGGACACTGGGGCAGATTGCTGGAGGACACTGGGGCAGATTGCTGGAGGACACTGGGGCAATGCTGGAGGACACTGGGGCAATGCTGGAGGACACTGGGGCAGATTGCTGGAGGACACTGGGGCAGATTGCTGGAGGACACTGGGGCAATGCTGGAGGACACTGGGGCAATGCTGGAGGACACTGGGGCAGATTGCTGGAGGACACTGGGGCAGATTGCTGGAGGACACTGGGGCAGATTGCTGGAGGACACTGGGGCAATGCTGGAGGACACTGGGGCAATGCTGGAGGACACTGGGGCAATGCTGGAGGACACTGGCAGATGGCTGGAGGACACTGGCAGATGGCTGGAGGACACTGGGGCAGATGGCTGGAGGACACTGGGGCAGATGGCTGGAGGACACTGGGGCAGATGGCTGGAGGACACTGGGGCAGATGGCTGGAGGACACTGGGGCAATGCTGGAGGACACTGAGGCAGATTGCTGGAGACACTGGGGCAATGCTGGATGACACTGGGGCAATGCTGGAGGACACTGGGGCAATGCTGGAGGACACTGGGGCAGATTGCTGGAGGACACTGGGGCAATGCTGGAGACACTGGGGGAAATGCTGGACATACTGGGGGAAATGCTGGACATACTGGGGCAGATTGCTGGACACACTGGTGGTAATATTCTGGACACACTGTCTGGGGGCAATGCTGGACGCACTGGGGCAGATTGCTGGACACACTGGGGGCAATATGCTGGACACACTGGGGGTAATATGCTGGACACACTGGGGCAGATTGCTGGACACACTGGGGCAGATTGCTGGACACACTGTCTGGGGGCAATGCTGGACACACTGGGGGCAATATGCTGGAGACACTGGGGCAGATTGCTGGACACTGGGGCAATATGCTGGACATACTGGGGCAGATTGCTGGACACAATGGGGGCAGGACTGGAGGCATGGGCAGAATGTAGACACGGGGCATGATTGGAGACACGGGGCAGAATTAAAGACATGGGGCAGGATTGGATCATGGGGCAGGATGGATACGATGGAGACATATGGGGCAGGATGTGGAGATCATATGGGGTAGAATGGATACTCATGAGGGCAGGATGCGAGAACATATGGCTGGAGCCAGAAATGAGACACACAGGGCCAGGATGTGGAATATTATTACCATAGGGGCTAATTAAGGGATATTATTACTGCAGTGATGTATTTATTTTATTTTTTGAGTATACTGTTTTAAATGGGGGTCGGTCCTGTTACTGTGCAGAGTGACACTATATCGCCTTTTTTTCTTCATGTGGTGTAATGTAGAAGTTGTGAAAAATTAAGTAATGTGTTCTGCAAGCGGAGCTCGAGATAACTGTGTTATTTCCTGCAGAAACGAGTCCTGGCTGGAAGAAATGATGGCGGTCTGTGCTGGCTGAAAGATGAAGGACTTCACCTAGAGACGTCACTGGTGAGTCAGTGTTACCTATACACTGACACTATACACTGTATACTATATAGAGCTCCTGTGTATAATACCACCAGTGATCTCTGTATTACCTCTACACAGACACTGCATACTAAGTACAGATCTTCTGTGAATACTGGCACTTATGGTAATATTATTGTGTTGTTGTTTTTTACTGATCAGTATTGTAGTATTCAGTCACTATGTGGTGGTAATATGTGGTCTGGAAATGGTGTTGTGGTATTTGTCCCTTGTATGTGATATTTGGTCACCAAGTGGTGGTAATATGTGGTCTTGACATGGTGCGGTGGTATTTGTTCCTTGTATGTGATATTATTCGATCACTGTGGTTGTAATTTGTGGTCTGGTCATGGTGCGGTGGTATTTGTTCCTTGTATGTGATATTATTCGATCACTGTGGTTGTAATTTGTGGTCTGGTCATGGTGCGGTGGTATTTGTTCCTTGTATGTGATATTATTGGTCAAAATATACCTAAATTGTATTGCAGATTCTAACAAATATTTAATAGGTTACAGTAGAGTAGGGCCCGGCCATTTTTCTGGAATAATCTGGTTCGGGTATATCATGACCCCCGTCACATGACCCCCGTCACATGGCCCCCGTCACATGACCCGGGGGGGGGGGCCCACAGTGTCTGAACAGCCCAGGGCCCTGGCTACCCTTAATCCACCCCTGACCCTAACCATAACCCTAACCACACCCCTAACCCGAACATGCCCCTAATCCCAACCACACCCCTAAGTCCAACACACCCCTAGCCCTAATCCTAACCATAACCCTAACCACACCCCTAACACTAACTTTTGCCCCAACCCTAACCCTAACTTTAGCCCCAACTCTATCCCTAACTTTAGCCCCAACCCTAACCCTAACTGTAGCCCCAACCCTAACTGTAGCCCCAAGCCTAACACTAGTCCCAACCCTAACTGTAGCCCTAACCCTAACTTTAGCCCCAACCCTAACCCTAACTTTAGCCCCAACCCTAACCCTAACTTTAGCCCAACCCTAACCCTAACTTTTGTCCCAACCCTAACCCTAACTTTAGCCCCAAATCTAACCCTAACTTTAGCCCCAACCCTAACCCTAACTGTAGCCCCAACCCTAACTGTAGCCCCAACCCTAACAGTAGTCCCAATCCTAACTGTAGCCCTAACCCTAACTTTAGCCCCAACCCCATCCCTAACTGTAGCCCTAACCCTAACCTTAACCCCAACCCTAACCCTAACCCTAATGGGAAAATGGAAATAAATACATTTTTTTAAATTTTATTATGTTTCCCTAACTAAGGGGGTGATGAAGGGGGGTTTGATTTACTTTAGAATGGATTTAAAGCTGATTTTTATGATTGGCAGCTGTCACACACTAAAAGACGCTTTTTATTGCAAAAAATAGTTTTTCCATCTCCACATTTTGAGATCTATAATTTTTCCATATTTTGGTCCACAGAGTCAAGTAAGGTCTTGTTTTTTGCAGGACAAGTTGACATTTTTATTGGTACCATTTTTGGGCAAGTGACATTTTTTGATCGCTTTTTATTCTGATTTTTGTAAGGCAGAATGAACAAAAACCAGCAATTCGTGAATTTCTTTTGTGTGTGTGTGTGTGTGTGTGTGTGTGGGGGGGGGGGGGGGGGCGTTTATACCATTACACATTTGATAAAATTGATAAAGCAGTTTTATTCTTTGGGTCAGTACGATTACAGCGATACCTCATTTATTTTTTTTATGTTTTGGCGCTTTTATAGGATAAAATCTATTTTATATAAAAAATAATTATTTTTGCATCGCTTTATTCTGAAGACTATAACCTTTTTATTTTTTTGTTGATGACGCTGTATGGTGGCTCCTTTTTTTGCTTGACAAGATGACGTTTTCAGCAGTACCATGTTTATTTATATCCGTCTTTTTGATCACGTGTATTCCACTTTTTGTTCGGCGGTATGATAATAAAGCGTTGTTTTTTGCCTTGGTTTTTTTTCTTTTACGGTCATCACTGAAGGGGTTAACTAGTGGGACAGTTTTATAGGTCGGGTCGTTACGGACGCAGCGATACTAAATATGTGTACTTTTATTGTTTTTTTTTTTTATTTAGACAAAGAAATGTATTTATTGGAACAATATTTTTTTTACACATATAATTTTTTTTTTTACTTTTTTTACTTTGTGCCAGTGTGGGACATCATGTTATAGTGTCAGATAGCTGATCTGACACTTTGCAATGCACTGTGTCAGATCAGCGAACTGACATGCAGTGCTCCAGGCTTGCCGACGCCTGCTCTGAGCAGGGCACTTGCAAGCCACCTTCCTGCAGGACCCGGAAGGAGCCCCGCGGCCATTTTGGATCCGGGGCCTGCAGGGAGGAGGAGGTAGGAGACCCTCTGAACAACGTGATCACATCGCATTGTTCTGAGGGTCTCAGAGAGGCACGCAGGGAGCCTCTCCATGCCCGATGCTTCCTGACCGCTCCTTGCACATAGTGCCAGATGTCAGCTGTAAAAATCAGCTGACACCCGGCGGTGATCGGCCACGATTCCCCCGTGAGCGCGGCCGATCGCCTATGATGTACTATTCCGTCCAAGGGAAGTAGGGCCCGGGTCACATGGACAGAATAGTACGTCTAATGGCAGAAAGGGGTTAAGGGAGCAACACCAGCAGATGAGCTGAATGCCTGTCTAAAATCTTCTTATCTGTGGATAAATTTTTCATTAGCAAACTCTTACTACTAATATGCATGTTCATTTGATGGGAATTGCAACTGCGGACAAATTTACACACCAGCTACTATGCCTTGGAAATGACAGGTTCCCTACTGATTCCACTCCTGGTCTCATTTCCTTTCCGGAACATTTTTTTGAAATGACATCTACGGCAATGGAACTTATTGACAGAGTTTTCCCTGATATTTGTAACAATTTTAACAACCATCAGTGGCTTTGTGAACGTGCAATCCTAGCGCCTAAAAATGATAGCGCCAAGTTGATAGATTCAGCGGCTCTCAACACGTGCAAGGGCCCTGGATAAATCCCCACCCCATGGACCCAAGGAGACCTGCTCAATAGCCTTGATAATAAGCTTACTTGCATCACGTCCATGAAACAGTCGAAAATGTTTAGGTAGAGTTTTCAGCAAGTCCAAATCTTGTGCAGTCGTGAATTACCGTGAGTCGGAAGATCCTGTTCCAGGCGCCGTTTAGCTGGGACATTCTCTACACAGCTGCGGTCACTCGGTACACGCCTGGCACACGCCTGGCACACGCCTCTCTATTCTACTTCATTCATTGGACGAGCCTCTCATAAATAACCTATGGAATCCCTCCACCAACACACCTCTCCTGAAGAAGTCTTAACGAAACGTGCCCAGTAGCAGTGGGGATGCCTAGGTTACCTCTATCTCACGACAGTAAATTTATTTTTCTTATTATGTGCGTTCTTTCAGTTATACATAATACCTATCACCGCTGATCCATCAGGCTTTACTATGACCAGTGATCAAAATAAAAGCCACACAGGCCACGTAATACTCCTATCCTATATACTACGTGGCCTGTGCTTTATACTATGTGGCTGCTATTTACATACATACATACCGTATTCTAGAATACCCGATGCATTAGAATCGGGCCACCATCTAGTATTTATTGTATTTATGGGATTTACATTCTTGTATTTTATACTTTTTGTAATGTATGCATATACTAATCACTACAACAGCACTTAATTGCTTGTCAAATATTTTTGCAATTTTTCAGTACTTTATGGTAACTCTGGCTCTTGCAATCTGGTTTCTAGCAGACTTTTTTGTATCTATTTTTATACAGTAGTGTATTATATGTCTAAATAAAGATTGGATTCTCTTGGATTATACTCTGTGGTGGTGGTTCATTGCCCCCTAAGTCTAGTGTTATCTATATACTTGGGTTTTTCGTCCATAAGTACTTATTTTTGGGCTTTTTTAATAAAGAATAAAAATTAAACACTCCAGAATTGTGTTTTTCCAGTCATCACACCTCCCTAAAAAGAAGCAATAGAAAGTGATGAAATTGTCATATGCACCCCAAATGTGGTTCAATGAAACCATCAGCTAACCATACAAGAAACCAAGACCTCACACAACTTGATCACCAAAAATATGAAAAGTTAAGGGTCTCAAAAATGATACAAACCATTGTAAATTTCTGAACATATTTACAACATTATACCATCGTAAACACAGAGCCGAAAAAACAGTGGATGAATTGTGGGTCATTTTTTTCCCTACAACCTGTCTCGAAAAAATATAAGCCCACGAGTTATGAATTTTTTCTACCACTTAAATAAAAAAAATCTATGCAAGTTTGATATTGCCGTAATTGTATTAATTGTACTGACCTGGAGCATTAGGCTGCAAGATTATTTGTACCATACAATGAATGCCACAAAAACAAAGACCAAAAAATAATGGTGGAATTGCATTTGTTTCTCTAGTTCATCTCAATTGGATTTTTCCCCCATTTTTCACTACATTACATTATAAAATGAATGGAATGGAGTCTTTCAAAATTAGAACTTGTCTGACAAAAAACAAACCTTCATACTGCTATTTCTGCAGAAAAATATAAAAGTTATGGCTCTCGGATGAAGGGAAAGAAAAAAAAATTGACTGCTGATGCAAGGGCTTAACTACATTACGCACCATATTAATAAAAAATCTTTAGCATACCCCTATCTAAAGATACATTTAAATAATAAATAAACATAACACATTGATTTAGCGGAAATAGCTGGCCATGGCCTTTATTAACCCTTCCCAACATACGCTGAACATATACTGCTCTGCGGGAGGTGCGTTCCTGCAAAGAGCAGTATATCTATGGTGGCACGCTCGTGCGGCGTCACGCTGAGTGCCGCAGCGATCAGGTGCGGGTGTCAGCTTTATGTGACAGCTGACACTCCGCAGCAATGCCCACTATCGGTGCTAGACAACCCTGGCACACCAGCCTGAACAAAGAACTGAGGCGGGCTTCCAGGGTTGCTGAGCGAAGATGGAAAAGATCACACTCCAATGAGGACTTCATTGCATTCAAACAGTCCCTGACTATTTTCAAGGCCACACTTGCTGTAGCAAAACAAACCTACTTTTTATCTCTCATTTCCTCCCTGTCTCACACTCTTAAACAGTTATTCAACATTTTCAATTCTCTTCTCTGTCCTCCAGCACCCCCTCCTTCTCCACTTATGTCGGCCGAAGACTTTGCCTCAATTTTCAAGCAGAAGATTGATAACATCAGAGACAGGTTTGGTCGACAACCCCCAGAGCCCTTCCTCCCAACTGCTCAGCCCTCCTCCTGCAAAAGCAATTTCTCCACCATTACAGAAGATCTACTCTTCACTCTACTCTCAAGATCACATCTCACTACCTGTGCACTTGACCCGATTCCATCCCACTTCATCCCAAACCTCACCACAGTCTTCATCCCAACCCTATCCATTCTCTTCAACCTATCATTAACAACTGGTGTTTTCCTCTCAAGCTTTAAACATGCCTCAATCACACCTATCCTCAAAAAGCGCTCTCTTAACCCATCCTCTGTATATAGCTATCACCCCATATCACTTCTTCCTTATGCCTCAAAACTACTGGAACAACATGCCCATCTTGAACTTTTGAACTGTCCTCCCACCTCTCTTCTTGCGCCCTCCATGACCGCTTACAATCTGGCTTCTAGCTGCATCACTCCACTGAAACTGCCCTGACTAAAATCACCAATGACCTATTAACTGCTAAAGCCAAGCAACGCTACTCTGTCCTCCTCCTGGACCTGACCTCTGCCTTTGTACCATTCCCTATTACTACAGACCCTCTCATCTCTTGGCATCACTGACTTGGCCCTATCTTGAATCTCATCATACCTAACAGACCAGACATTTAGCATCTCCCACTCACACACCCACATTCTCACCTCGCCCCCTATCTGTTGGAGTCCTGCAAGGTTCAGACCTAGGGCCCTTGCTCTTCTACATATACACCTTTGGACAGCTTATAGAATCTTACGGCTTTCAGTATCACCTCTATGCTGATGATGACACACAGATCTACATCTCTGGACCAGATATCACCTCCCTACTATCCAGAATCCCACAATGTCTGTCCGCTATTTCATTCTTCTTTTCCACTAGATTTCTAAAACTTAATATGGACAAAACAGAATTCATCATCTTTCCCCTGACTCACTAAACCCAGTCCCACAGTCCCACAGAAAATGGTTGCTCATTCTCCCCAGTCCTACAAGCTCACTGCCTCGGGGTAATCCTTGACTCTGACCTCTCCTTCAAATCACATATCCAGGCTCTTTCCACTTCCTGCCGACTTCAACTCAAAAATATTTCTCGGATCCGTACATTCCTCAACCAAGAATCTGCAAAAACCCTAGTCCATGCACTCAGTACTACCACCTTGACTACTGCAATCTCCTGCTCTGTGGCCTCACCTCTAACACTCTCGTAACCCTCCAATCTATTCTAAATTCTGCTGCCTGACTGATCCACCTGTCCCCCCACTATTCCCCGGCCTTTCCCCTTTGTCAACCCCTGCACTGGTTCCCCATTACCCAAAGACTCCAGTTCAAAAACCTAACCATGGCATACAAAGCTATCCACAACCTGTCTCCTCCATACATCTGTGACCTTGTCTCCCGGTACTAATCTGCACGCAACCTCTAATCCTCACAAGAACTCCTTCTCTTCTCCCCTCTTATCTCCTCTTCCCACAGTCGCAAACAAGATTTCTCCCGTGCATCACCCCTACCCTGGAACTCTCTACCACAACATATCAGACTCTCGCCTACCACGGAAACCATAAAAAAAAATCTGAAGACCTACCTATTCCGACAAGCCTACAAGCTCCCTCCCTACACACCTCCATTAGGCCATCGCTATGTGATCGTGTTGGCCTGATGGCCTCCATGGAGACCCCCGGCACCAAGATGGCCGCGGGGTCCTTCTGGGTCCTGGAGGAAAGGTGGCTTGCGATCGCCTGTTGGGCGCAGGAGCTGGCCAGCCTCCTTCCTTGCCTGTCACAGCAGATCTGATACTCTGCTGTGGAGTTTCATATCAGCGATCTGACATCATATAATGATATCCCATACTGGGACAATGTAGAAAAGCTAAAAAAAAATATTTCTTAAAATATCTAAATAAAGAAAACAAATAAATATTTTTCCAATAAAGTCATTTATTTCTGTTAAAAAAAAAGCAATAAAAGTACACATATTTAATATTGCGGCATCTGTAACGACCCACTCTATAACACAGTTCCATTAGTTAACCCCTTCAGTGCACACTGTAAAAAAAAAAAAAAAAAATCGAGGCAAAAAAAATGCTTTATCATCATAATGCCAAACAAACAGTGCAATAAAACGCGATATAAAAGACAGATGTAAATAAAAATGGTACCACTGAAAACGTCATCTTGTCCCGCAAAAAAGAAACTGCCATACAGCTCCATCAGCAAAAAAATAAAAAAAGTTATAGCTCTCAGAATAAAGAGATGCAAAAATAATTATTTTTTCTATAAACTAGTTTTTATTGTGTAAAATCGCTAAAACATAAAAAAATATAAATGAGGTATCGCTGTAATCATACTGACCCGAAGGATAAAGCGGTCTTACCAATTTTACTACACATGGAATGGTATAAAAAACAAAAGCAATTCCTGAATTGCTGATTTTTGTTCATTCTGTCTCCCAAAAATCAGAATAGAAAGCGATCAAAAAATGTCATGTGCCCTAAAATAATACCAATAAAAACGTCAGCTCGTCCCGCAAAAAATAAGCCCTCACATGAGATATAAAAATATTATCACTCTGAAAACATGGTGATGCAAAAACTTGTTTTTGCAATAAAAAGCATCTTTTAGTCTGTTACAGCAGCCAAACATAAAACCCCCATATAAATCTGGTATCGCTGTAATCATACCAACCCGAAGAATAAAGTTGCCTAATCACTTATACCGCACAAGGAACGGTGTAAAAAATAGATAAAACCAATTCTTCACCTACTGTTGATTTTTTTCATTCTGCCTCCCAAAGATCGCAGTAAGGCTTGGCGCACATTTATCCTGCGCTCTGCGCTGAGCGCTTACATGGGAGTTTACGTGTAGCTCATTCACTGGGTGAGCAGCAGAGTATTTACACAGCAAGATGATCGTGACTGAGCGTTTTTAATGCTCAAGATTGTCTGTGACCTTTGAGACCTCACTACCCTAGAAATAACATTCAGGAAGGGCAAGTTCAAAGGGGATAAATTGGTCCACAGTTTCCTTGACCCACCATGACCCCAAGATACTTGATAAGGCTGTAAGGTCACTGGGTCCTTTAGAGGTGGGTCCTATAAATTATGCCATTACATCAACCCCTGAAAGAGCTTTTGGCTTGCATTAACAGGTAGGACATTTCTGAAAGAAATATAGCCAACTGTAGACTACAGGAGTGGTGTATCTCTGTACTTCCACATGAACTATGATGGAAAAACTACACAGCAAATACAGATTTGTATACGAGAACATATTAGTGACAACAGGCATCACAGGGATACACAGATCTCTAGACATGTGCATGAGAAGCATCTCTATGTGTTCATACCATGCTAATATTCATACTAGTATGCTAATTCTCAGTGTAATGAATATATTTTATATAACTATTAGTGCTCGCACACACGAGCGTATAACTAGGAGTGCTATTCTATGAGGCAGCGCAGAACTGTGTTTTTTTTCTGCAAACCGTACCAGTTTGTGAAAAAAAGGCAGCATGCATCAGATCATGCACACTCATTCATACAGTCTATGGGAAGCCCAGAAAGGGCTATTCTGATAATGGTTGGAATGGCATCATACGTTGTTTTGCTCAACTTATGATGGTATGTATTGGTATCTGTGGTTTACCATCCATAGCGGGAGCCCACGTGGCTGCCATGTGACCCATGGGTGACAGGGCCTTGTCACCACACTTTCAGGTGTATCCGCATCCCCATGATGTGAATACCATTGAATAGAATGGGGAATCGGGGAGCTGAAAGCTTTGTGATCCACCTGTGAGCCTGTTCCTGTGAGTCTGAGACTCTGTGCACACTTGTAGTGTGGTGCCTTAGTACCCACAAAGCACCGACCACAACTGTCTGCTAGGAGGGTGGAGAGGTACGGTGCGGTGAGTAGTGTGTTTTTTTTTTTTTTTAAATGCCAGTATTTTTGGGAGCATCATACTAAGTGAGTATTCTTATGCTGAGTAGGAGGCTGGAAGAGGCCCTCATACTGAGTGGGCCACTCTATTGAGGGGGGCAGGTGGGAGTCAATATACTGAGTGGGGTGCTGGTGTGGGCCATTATACTGAATAAATGACTGTGAGAGCCCCCATACTGAGTTGGGGATTGTGGGGGCTCGCATACTGAGTGTTCTGCTGTGGGAGTCCTCATTCTGTGAAGGGGACTGTGGTGGCCTTATGCTGTGTGATGGGCTGTGGTGCGCTTACGCTGAGTGGTGAGCTGTGGGGCCCATGATACTGAGCAGGAAGTTGTGGGGCCATTACATTGTGTGAGGTACTGTGAGTGCCATTTTACTATGTGAGGGGCTGTGGGGGCCATTACACTGTGTGAGGAGCTGTGGGGGTCATCATACTGCGTGATGGGCTCCAGGACCCATCATATTGGGTGGGGGCTCCCCTACTAAATGAGGGGCTGTGGAACAATCATTCTGTAAGGGATATCATAGTTTGGGATGGCACTTTAGGGGTTTCATGGGGATATTATACTTTGTTAGTGGCACTGTGGGGACATCATATACTTGGCTGGAGGCATTGTGGAGTCATCATAATGTACATATAGGGTAAAATTGTGAGGGGGTTTCATTATGCAGATACCAAGAACAATGTGTGTGGATGGGGGCAATAAAAGGAGTGTTGCTGGTGAGTACACTAAGGGGCAACAATAAGGAAATAATTACTGTGCACGTGTCACAATACATACAGTTACGGCTGAAGATTTTGGCACCCTTGAAATTGTTTCAGAAAATTTATTATTTTGCACAGAAACTTATTGCAATTAGGCTGGTTTCACACTTGCGTTTTGATCTGCAGTGTTTTTAACGCGTTGAAAACGCATGCAAAAACGCATGTCAACGCGTGTCAACGCTGCATTTTTTTTGCCGCATGCGTTAACGCATGCGTCTAAAAAACGCAGCGTTGGCACGCGTTTACATGCGTTTTTGCATGCGTTTGCGTTTTTTGTGCACATGCCCAAAAATATCAAAGGAGCCAAACAAAGATAACCTGACACCACCAATGGGAATAGAGAGGGCGTATATGATGGGCTCTCTATATAGACCCTAAGGGTACTGAAATTTTAACAGCTTGCTACTGTATCTTGTGTCATGATGGATCTTTCCATGGAGAGCTTTTATTTCAACCTGGATTTCAGCTTCAAGATTTTTCTGGCCTGTGCTTTTGCTTGGGAGCAAGACCGAAACCGCGAAAGATGGAGTAGGAGACAATGTAGGCGTTTTTGGAGGCACCCCATAATAGAAGTGCGTGAGAGCCGTGGAGCCTATCACACGCTCTATGCCAAGCTGAATGACAACCCGGAGAAATTCCAGGAGTACACGAGAATGTCGCAAGAATCGTTCCGGGATTTGCTGTCTCATATCCAAGGAGCCATACGGCGACAGGACACCCAGCTCTGTAGAGCGATTCCACCCGAGGAACGTCTGCTGGTGACATTAAGGTACGTTCAAAATCTAAACCAATGACAGTCCCAATTTTGTTTATTCTGACATTTTTTTTTGTGTTTTCCTCTTTTTTTTTTTTAACCACACCATAAAAAGAGTAGATTGTTTGTGTTTTTCTTCTAGATTATTATCTTCCCTCCAGTGGCGTAGGAAGGGGGGTGCGGGGGGGGGCGGTCCGCCCCGGGCGGCACAATGCTGGGGGCGGCCGGCGCTGCAGGAGAAGATTAAAAAAAAAAAAAAAAAAAAAAAAAAGACGCCCCTTTAAATCTTCGTGCGGCGCCGTCCGCCGCCACGACCAGGGCCAGCTCCCCCCACCCCCGGGTCCCGCCCCCGCCCCCGCCCCCGCCCCCCGCTCTAATACTCACCTCTCCTGGTTCCTGCGGCTTCAGCGTCCTCTGACTCTGCGACGTCTCAGAGCAGAGGGCGCGATGACGTCACTACTGTGCGCGCCGCTCTGCCTCTCTGTCCTGAGCGTCGCAGAGCCGGAGAGACGCTGACTGCACCGGACCTGCGCTGGGAACGGGAGAGGTGAGGATTTTACTTTTTTTTTTTTTTTCTTTATGTCTGACTGTCTGGGGCTGGGGCAATGCTGGAGACCATGGGGCAGATTGCTGGACACACTGGGGCAATACAGGAGACCATGGGGCAGATTGCTGGACACACTGGGGCAATACAGGAGACTATGGGGCAGATTGCTGGACACACTGGGGCAATACAGGAGACCATGGGGCAGATTGCTGGACACACTGGGGCAATACAGGAGACCATGGGGCAGATTGCTGGACACACTGGGGCAATACTGGAGACTATGGGGCAGATTGCTGGACACACTGGGGCAATACTGGAGACCATGGGGCAGAATGCTGGACACACTGGGGCAATACTGGAGACCATGGGGCAGAATGCTGGACACACTGGGGCAATACAGGAGACCATGGGGCAGATTGCTGGACACACTGGGGCAATACAGGAGACTATGGGGCAGATTGCGGACACACTGGGGCAATACAGGAGACCATGGGGCAGATTGCTGGACACACTGGGGCAATACAGGAGACCATGGGGCAGATTGCTGGACACACTGGGGCAATACAGGAGACCATGGGGCAGATTGCTGGACACACTGGGGCAATACTGGAGACCATGGGGCAGAATGCTGGACACACTGGGGCAATACTGGAGACCATGGGGCAGAATGCTGGACACACTGGGGCAATACTGGAGACCATGGGGCAGAATGCTGGACACACTGGGGCAATACTGGAGACCATGGGGCAGAATGCTGGACATACTGGGGCAATACTGGAGACCATGGGGCAGATTGCTGGACACACCGGGGCAATACTGGAGACCATGGGGCAGAATGCTGGACACACTGGGGCAATACAGGAGACCATGGGGCAGATTGCTGGACACACTGGGGCAATACTGGAGACCATGGGGCAGAATGCTGGACACACTGGGGCAGTACAGGAGACTATGGGGCAGAATGCTGGACACACTGAATACTGGAGACCATGGGGCAGATTTCAGGACACATTGAGGCAATGCTGGAGACCCTGGGGCAGACTTCTGGACATACTGGGGCAATACTGGAGACCATGGGGCAGAATGCTGGACACACTGGGGCAATACAGGAGACCATGGGGCAGATTGCTGGACACACTGGGGCAATACTGGAGACCCTGGGGCAGATTGCTGGACACACTGGGGCAATACTGGAGACCCTGGGGCAGATTTCTGGACACATTGAGGCAATGCTGGAGACCCTGGGGCAGACTTCTGGACACACTGGGGCAGACTTCTGGACACACTGGGGCAATGCTGGACACTGGGGCAGATTGCTGGACACACTGGGGGTAATATACTGGACACACTGGGGCAATGCTGGACACTGGGGGTAATATGCTGGACACACTGGGGCAGACTGCTGGACACACTGGGGAAAGGCTGGACACTGGGGCAGATTGCTGGACACACTGAGGGCAGATTGCTGGACACACTGGGGGTAATATGCTGGACATACTGGGGCAGATTGCTGGACACACTGGGGCAGATTGCTGGACAACATGGGGGTAATATGCTGGACACACTGGGGCAGATTGCTGGACAACATGGGGGTAATATGCTGGACACACTGGGGGCAGGACTTGAGGCATGGGCAGAATGTAGATACGGGGCATGATTGGAGACACGGGGCAGGATTGGATCATGGGGCAGGACGGATACGATGGAGGCTGGTGGGGCAGGATGGGGAGATCATATGGGGTAGAATGGATACTCATGAGGGCAGGATACGACAACATATGGCTGGAGCCAGGAATGAGATAAACGGGGCCAGGGTGGGGAATATTATTACCATAGGGGATAATTAAGGGATATTGTTATTGCAGTGATGTATTTATTTTATTTTTTGAGTATACTGTTTTAAATGGGGGGGCGGTCCTGTTACTGTGCAGAGTGACACTATATCACCTTTTTTTCTTCATGTGGTGTAATGTAGAAGTTGTGAAAAATTAAGTAATGTGTTCTGCAAGCGGAGCTCGAGATAACTGTGTTATTTCCTGCAGAAACGAGTCCTGGCTGGAAGGAATGATGGCGGTCTGTGCTGGATGAAAGATGAAGGACTTCACCTAGAGACGTCACTGGTGAGTCAGTGTTACCTATACACTGACACTATACACTGTATACTATATAGAGGTCCTGTGTATAATGTCACCAGTGATCTCTGTATTACCTGTACACACACTGCATACTAAGTACAGATCTCCTGTGAATACTGGCACTTATGGTGATAGTATTGTGGGTTTTTTTTTATTACTGATCAGTATTGTAGTATTCAGTCACTATGTGGTGGTAATATGTGGTCTGGAAATGGTGCGGTGGTATTTGTCCCTTGTATGTAGTATTATTCGGTCACTGTGGCCTGGTCATGGTGTGGTGGTATTAAGTCACAGGTGTGGCATGTGGGGGTGACACCATTAGGCCCAGTTTAAGTTCTACAAAACAGGAAAACCATTTTTGGTAACCTTTGTGTGTATTGAGCTGGGGGGGGGGGGGATGGGGGGGGGGCGCCAAACTCGGGATCAGCCCCGGGCGGCAAAAGCTCTAGCTACGCCTCTGCTTCCCTCCACTTCCAATACTGGCTTGGAATATCCACCCTGTCCGGAATAGTTGTGGACACCTGTCGGGCTTTATGGAATGTACTCCATGAGGAGTTTATACCAGTACCCACCGTGGACATGTGGCGTGAAATTGCAGATACATTTTTGAATGTGTGTGATTTCCCCAACTGTTTAGGGGCGGTGGATGGAAAGCACATCTGCATTATCAAACCTGCCAGAACCGGATCGGAGTTTTTCAACTACAAAAAATATTTTTCTGTAGTGCTCATGGCAATAGCAGATGCGGACTGTCGCTTCATCGCCGTGGACATTGGAGCTTTTGGCCATGGCAATGATTCCCAGACTTTCAAGAGCTCGGATATGGGCTGTCTTGTGTATGACAACAATTTTAATTTTCCCCCTCCACAGCCTCTCCCCAACACTCAAGGCCCACTGTTGCCATTTGTTATGGTTGGGGATGAGGCCTTCCAGATGTGTGAAAATATACTGAAGCCATATTCCAGTCGGGACTTGGACCACACTAGAAGGATCTTCAACTACAGACTGACCAGGGCCCGGAGAACAGTAGAGTGTACCTTTGGCATTCTGGTTGCTAAATGGCGCATTCTTGCAACAGCCATAAATCTAAAAGTGGAAACAGTCGACGAAGTGGTCAAAGCCTGTGTGGTTCTCCACAATTACATAATTACTAAGGAGCGACCCCACATTGAACTGGATGAACCAGTTGCACACCCACTGCCTGATTTTCAGCATCACCTGCTGCGGTCAACTGCAGCCGTTGGTCTCATACGGGACCAATTTGCAGCCTATTTTATTTCAGATATTGGACGGGTGTCATGGCAGGACAATGTTGTGTAAATGTCCTGTTGTATCTTTATCTTTACCAGTAATTTTTTACAATGAAAAAAATATTTCAAATTAATAAACTTTAGTGTTGGTTATGTTGACCGTGTCTCCTATCTTTTTCCTCTCCAAACAAAGGTTGCCCAAAAACGGGCAGTAGATATGTATGTAATATCATTTTTTGTAATCCAAAACCAGGAGTGGGTGATAGAGGCAGAGGTAATAGTTATTATTTTAATATCATAATTGACCTCGTATTGTTGCACTCCCTATTTTGGTTTACAAATAATGATATAAAACACTGGCCACATACTTCTAATAATGGCAACCATGTTGATTTATTGGTAAGCTTGTTGACGTCATTGCGTCAAGACTGAGACAATCACTGTCACGCTATCTATACCCATTAAGTCAAGTGTCAGAAATAATGAATTCATGATAAACATATACAGGCTCATGAATTCACAATTTCTTACACCTGGGCAGGTGAGCATAGATACAGTATGTAGCGTGTGACAACCATTGTCACCTCAATTGGTGTATAGTAGATTAGGTATAAAGAAGAGAATATGGTGAATATACAAAGCAGTTATCAACTCAATAGGTCAGGTGTCCTAACTTATGAGTTTTTGGACACCTGACCTGTTCAGTAGAGGACTGAACTGGATTTACACCATTTTCTCTTCGTACTGTCACACTAGGCATATACAAAAACAGAGTATGGAAATAAATGTTATATTTTTTGGGCCACCTCATATCTCTATACTAAAGACACACATATAGCTGCAGTCTTGTATTTTAAACCACTGGAAATATGTTGTGGCCCAAAGAATACGTGTGTGGCGAAGTTTCTTGGCGCACGCTGTGTATTCCCGGCGGCGATAGACACAATAAACCAAACATAATTGTGGCAAATTAAAAATTTTTTATTTAGTTAAATTCAAAAACGTATTTTTTGGTACCGCGACGGGTTGTACCACGACGGCTTGGGGTAGAGTGATGTAAACGGGGGGTGTGAAGAACTGAAGCCTGGCTAACCGTGGAGGAGGCAGAGGTGGCAGGAGAAGGGGCAATGAAACTGGAAGGGTCTGGAAGTTCGGGGATGGGGCTTGACACATGAGAGGCTTGAGATGCACTGGAAGGGTGAGACAAAACTGACAATACAGACACATCGGTAGGTGATGGGGGAGGAATACTAAGAGTTTTTTTTTTTCTGAGTTTTGGTTTGTGTTTGCCTGGTAGGGGGACGTCTTGGTGGGCCCAAATGCTGTAGCGTGGTGGTGGGAGACACGTCAGGGTCCGGCTGTACTGTCTCACAGTCCATTGCGCTTGTCGATCGCTCGGCCACGCCAGAGTCCTGCTGCATCGTAGTGGGGGGGAACATAAAGCCCTGCCAGGGTCCTGCTGCATTGTTGGGGGGGGACATAAAGCCCTGCCAGGGTCCTGCTGCATCGGGGGGGGTCCTGCCCGGAAAGCCATGCCTGGGTCCTGCTGCATGGGGGGGTCCTGCCCGGAAAGCCATGCCTGGGTCCTGCTGCATGGGGGGGTCCTGCCCCGAAAGCCATGCCTGGGTCCTGCTGCATCGGGGTGGGTCCTGCCCAGAAAGCCATGCCTGGGTCCTGCTGCATCGGGGTGGGTCCTGCCCGGAAAGCCATACCTGGGTCCTGCTGCATGGGGGGGGTCCTGCCCGGAAAGCCATGCCTGGGTCCTGCTGCATGGGGGGTCCTGCCCGGAAAGCCATGCCTGGGTCCTGCTGCATGGGGGAGTCCTGCCTGGAAAGCCCTGCCAGGGTCCTGCTGCATCGGGGGGGTCCTGCCCAGAAAGCATTGCCTGTGTCCTGCTGCATGGGGGGGTCATGCCCGGAAAGCCATGCCTGGGTCCTGCTGCATGGGGGGGGGTCCTGCCCGGAAAGCCATGCCTGGATCCTGCTGCATCAGGGTGGGTCCTGCCCAGAAAGCCATGCCTGGGTCCTGCTGCATCGGGGTGGGTCCTGCCCGGAAAGCCATACCTGGGTTCTGCTGCATGGGGGGGGGGGGTCCTGCCCGGAAAGCCATGCCTGGGTCCTGCTGCATCGGGGGGTGTCCTGTCCGGAAAGCCATGCCTAGGTCCTGCTGCATCGGGTGGGCCAGTCCGATACGCCATGCCTGGGTCCTGCTACATCGGGAGGGTGCCGGTCCAAAAAGCCACGCCAGGGTCCTGCGGCATCGTGGTGTCAGTGGAGGAGGTCCAAGCCGGAGAAGCAGTTGTCACGGTGGTGGCGGTGGGATGTCCAACAGCACTCGTCATGGTGTTGCCGCTGTAGTGGAGTACACCTGTGGAAGGAATTGAGGTGGCCGAGCAGTGGTATGCAGCAGAGGTAGGAATGGAGGTTAATCGTGACAGTGACGGCACAGTTGGATATGCCGCCACTGTCTGCTGTAAACTCTGCTGCATAGCCTGCACAAAAGCAGCATTGCAGGCCTGCATCACACTGAGCTGGAGATCAGATCTAAGGTGTTCCGACATGCCCTGCTCAATTTGGTTGAAAAAATGATGAGCTGGCCTCTGGAGGTCGGCTTTAACTTGATCAAGGCTTTTGGTGACCTCCTGGATACGGCAATTCAAGAGGTTATGAGACACATCCATTCGGTCACCTAAAGCCTTGATTGCTTCGTGTAAAACCGAGCTCAAGTGCAAAAACTCGGGCATGAGTGACCTGTCCGAAGCCCTCTGTCACTGCCGGGATGAGCCCGCAAAAAAGGGTGCAGTGAAAGAGGACCTGATGGGCCAGCTCCCTGGTCTCCAGTTAGTGTGGAAGGCCCACCTGCTGCTGCGCTGCTGGATGGCTGGGACGGGTCCATGGCTGCCGGCTCAAGGACCAATCCAGAACCTGGGGCGACAGTCGTGCTGTGTGTGCTGTGAAAAAAAGAAACAGAAAATTAATACCAAAAAATAACCAGACGCTAAATCCTGTGGAATTTGAAAATACATATTATGTCAATGCAATACAACCGGAAGCATGTGAGAAATACTTACGTTCTCTGGAGAATTACTGGTCTTAAAAATGACAGCACACGATGGTATTTGTACAGTCTGATCCTTGCTCCTAAACCACTTGCAGCACGACTCTCTTCGCGCAGGTCCTTGTTGAAGCGGTCCTTCATGGAAAGCCAATGTGTTCTTATTTTGTCCACTGTTAAATAAAAATAAAATATAATGGTCAGTAAATGGACTTTTGGCCATGCAAAGACAACTGTGTGTGATGAAAGAAACTCCGAAGAGTTTCTTTCATCACACACAGTCAAGAGAGCACGGCCAAGGTCTCTGCTGCTTCACACTGCAGTGCAATACTTACCAAATGCATTACGGACCCGTGGCAGGGCATTGTCCCAGCCATCCCACAATGCTTGGGCCACCTCACTCCATAAACGGCGGAGCGTGCTGTTCATTGCATGCTGTGGATCCCGGCTGTCCCACAACGGAACTCGCTCCTGGACCAGGGTTATCAGGAGGTCGTTGTCGATGCGGTCATCGTCCCGTCGTGAAACCTATAATTAAAAGAAAATCATTAAAGTTTGCTCAATCACATAAGGAAAAAAAAGATAACAGATGATGAGAAATGGCATGAATATGAAAGTCTACATACAAAAGGATTCCAGAAGAAAAATTTAAAGAAATTCAAGGGTAAAGAAAGGAAGATTCAAGAATAGTACAATGAGGACAGTCAGCCTTGTATACATACCCGCTGCCGTCTTCCCACTGGACCTTCACTCCGCTGCTCCGGCCCGGTCTGTGCCTCAGTAGAAGTGCTCTAAAAAAAAGGAAAAATCAAATTGTCACATGTGTCGATGTGACAGTGAATACTTACCAAGCTGATGGGGCAAAAACTCACCTCACTAACATGATCCACTTCCGACTGACGTGGCGGATATTCCTCATCAGATGAAGACTCCGCAGAAGACATTCTGATGCATGTAGAAAGAAATAAATGGAAGAAATTAGGACATGTAGAGCCAAAAAATAGAAAATAAAGGCATTGGCTAGGATATACTCACATTGATCTGGGTCTTGTCCTCCAAAATGCGGCCTGACAGTGTCTTGTCTTCTTGAGAGTCTGATGAGAAGTGTCCTGAAACTTCCCCCAAGCTCCCTTTTATCACCTTGATGCTAGGGGGTGGCTTATCAGTGTCTAGACATGCTTATCTTAATTGAAACGCATGCATTCAAAAATGCATGCAAACGAATGTACGTAAAAAAACGCATACGTTTCCATAGACTCCAATGCATTTTTTGACGCAAAAAAACGTAAACGCATGCATTTTTATGCGTTTTTATGCGTCAAAAAAAGCCTCTGAAAAATTACTACATGTTGCATTTCTGCAAATAAACGCATGCAGCAAAAAAACGCATGCGTTGTAAAACGCTACCAAACGCATGCGTTTTTAATGTTAAAGATAGGGGAAAAAAACGCATGCTTTTTTTGCATCACAAACACTGCAGATCAAAACGCAAGTGTGAAACCAGCCTTACACATGTTTTGTTATACACATGTTTTTTATTTCCTTTTTGTGTATTGGACAACACAAAAAAATGCGAATTGGACGTAATTTCACACAAAACTCCAAAAATGGACCTGCCAAAATTGTTGGTATGTTTCCAAAATTTTGGGGGAAACAACTTTGTTTCAAGCATGTCATCCTCAATCAAACTCACCTGTGGCAAGTAACAGGTGTGGGCAAGATGAAAATCATACCTGAAACTAGAAAAAAAGGAGAAAAGTTAACTCAATCTTTGCACGGTGTGTCTGTGTGTGCCACAATAAGGGCTGAAACTCACTTGCGTGAAATACGACCGAGTCTCACATGGTAACACCCGGCTCTGCTGCCGGTACTTGGGAGCGGAGAGTGCAGCTCCATGTATTGCTGGGCGGCCGCACGCTCTGCTCTGGAGTGCCGGTGCCAGAGCTGGGTTTTAACCTGCGAAACTCAGCCGTATTTCACGCAAGTGAGTATAAGCCCTAAGACGAGAAAACAGAGGAGAAGAGAACCGTCTGTGGACCTGAGTACCAAAATTGTTGAAAATATCAACAA
The DNA here is from genome assembly GCF_032444005.1 of Ranitomeya imitator. NCBI lineage: Eukaryota > Metazoa > Chordata > Amphibia > Anura > Dendrobatidae > Ranitomeya > Ranitomeya imitator. The sequence goes on from NC_091286.1 coordinate 201,604,645, forward strand.
TCTCAATGTTACAAGTTCATCTCCAGAGATCTTGATGTTCTTTTGTCCATCAGAAAACAAACTACTAACACTTGTTTTGCCATCCAGCTTGTCCTAATGCAAGAGGATTGTCCAAGGAGATCAGAGATAGAATTGTGGCAAGGCACAGATCTGGCCAAGGTTACAACAGAATTTCTGCAGTACTCAAAGCTCCTAAGAGCACAGTGGTCTCCGTAATCATTAAATGGAAGAAGTTTGGGATCACCAGAAGTCTTCCTAGACCTGGCTGTCCAGCCAAACTGAGCAATCGTGGGAGAAGAGACCTGGTGAGAGAAGTAAAGAAGAACCCCAAGATCACTGTGGCTGAGATCCAGAGATGCAGCAGGGAGATGGGAGAAAGTTCCACAAAGTTAACTATCACTGCAGCCCTCTACCAGTCTGGCCTTTATGGCAGAGTGGCCCGACGGAAGCTTCTCCTCAGTGCAAGGCATATGAAAGCCCGCTAAGATTATGCAAAAAAAACAAAACATAAAGACTCCCAGACTATGATAAATAAGATTCTCTGGTCTGATGAGACGAAGATAGACCTTTTTGGTGATAATTCTAAGAGGTATGTGTGGAGAAAACTAAGCACTGCTCATCACCTGCCCAATACAATCCCAACAGTGAAACATGGTGGTGGCAATATCATGCTATGGGGTTGTTTTCCAGCTGCAGGGACAGGACAACTGGTTGTCACTGAAGGAAACACGAATGTGGCCAAGTACAGCGATATCCTGGATGAAAACCTCTTCCAGAGTGCTCTGGACCTCAGACTTGGCCGAAGGTTCACCTTCCAACAAGACAATGACCCTAAGCACACAGCTAACATAACAAAGGAGTGGCTTCAGAACAACTCTTTGACCATTCTTGACTGGCACAGCCAGAGCCCTGACCTAAACCCAATTGAGCTTCTCTGGAGAGACGTGAAAATGGCTGACCACCAATGTTCACCATCCAACCAGATGGAACTGGAGAGGATCTGCAAGGACGAATGGCAAAGGATCCCCAAATCCAGTTGTGAAAAACTTGCTGCATCATTCCCATGAAGACTCATGGCTGTGCTGTGCTCAATACTGAGCAGAGTCTGAATACTTATGACCATGTGACATTTCAGTGTTTCTTTTTTAATAAATGTGCAAAAATTACTACATTTCTGTTTTTTCAGTCAAGATGGGGTGCAGAGTGTACATTAATGAGAAAAAACGAACTTTTTTGAATTTACCAAATGGCTGCAATGAAACAAAGACTGAAAAATGTAAATGATTATCAATACTTTCCGTACCCATTGTAGATGGTGTCTGCCAGTTCATTTCACTCTAGGTGTCAAGTAGCAGTCTAATGTAAGTGAACACTGAAGTCAAACAGTATTGTACGTTACCTGAGCGCATTATTAGGATTTACCATTAGTGCGGATTAATATTGTATGTCATGGTTTATGTTCCAAGCTATCACTGTTTTCTTTGCTCTTAGCCTTCCAAGTCTTTGCTACACATCTTTATGTTGTGTAATTATGTGGAATAAGAGCCAATTATCTGTCTGAAGTATGAATCACAAGTACAGAACCAAATATTGAAAACAAAAGAGACACTCGCAGGTGACTAGCAACTAACAAACACATTGGTCTTCCCGTTCTCTGCACTTTTAAAGTGTCATAGTTGTTTTTGAACTAGACATCTGTCTCCTGCATAAAGTATTTGTAGTTTGCATTGTTTATTTAGTGCAGTCAGTAAAGAATTTACTGTAATAAGTGATAAAAAGTATGCAAATAATAAAACTGTCTTCATCAAAATCATCAGTGTTTTCTGAATCACAGGACTGATCTACATAAAAATGAATTCTGTGTCATCAGCTGTTTGGATAATAGGGTAAGTGGATCACTTTGGTTGTTACATTCATAGATCTAGAATAACGCCTTTATAGATCAGGTTAATTAGACAAAGGGGTTGCTTGATAGATTACTCAGCACAAAAGACAATCTTTATTCCAATTACATTTGGGGTGGGTGCTAGTGCCATGAAAACAGCCTTTTTATTAGGTAGAAATTGTTTGTTGAAGCTTTCAGCTGTTTAACCCCTTCATGACCCAGCCTATTTTGACCTTAAAGACCTTGCCGTTTTTTGCAATTCTGACCAGTGTCCCTTTATGAGGTAATAACTCAGGAACGCTTCAATGGATCCTAGCGGTTCTGAGAATGTTTTTTCGTGACATATTGGGCTTCATGTTAGTGGTAAATTTAGGTCAATAAATTCTGTGTTTATTTGTGATAAAAACGGAAATTTGGCGAAAATTTTGAAAATTTCGTAATTTTCACATTTTGAATTTTTATTCTGTTAAACCAGAGAGATATGTGACACAAAATAGTTAATAAATAACATTTCCCACACGTCTACTTTACATCAGCACAATTTTGGAAACAAATTTTTTTTTTGCTAGGGAGTTATAAGGGTTAAAATTTGACCAGCGATTTCTCATTTTTACAACGAAATTTACAAAACCATTTTTTTTAGGGACCACCTCACATTTGAAGTCAGTTTGAGGGGTCTATATGGCTGAAAATACCCAAAAGTGACACCATTCTAAAAACTGCACTCCTCAAGGTGCACAAAACCACATTCCAGAAGTTTATTAACCCTTCAGGTGCTTCACAGCAGCAGAAGCAACATGGAAGGAAAAAATGAACATTTAACTTTTTAGTCACAAAAATGATTTTTCAGCAACAATTTTTGTATTTTCCCAATGGTAAAAGGAGAAACTGAACAACGAAAGTTGTTGTACAATTTGTCCTGAGTACGCTGATACCTCATATGTGGGGGTAAACCACTGTTTGGGCGCACGGCAGGGCTTGGAAGGGAAGGAGCGCCATTTGACTTTTTGAATGAAAAATTGGCTGCACTCTTTAGCGGACACCATGTCACGTTTGGAGAGCCCCCGTGTGCCTAAAAATTGGAGCTCCCCCACAAGTGACCCCATTTTGGAAACTAGACACCCCAAGGAACTTATCTAGATGCATAGTGAGCACTTTAAACCCTCAGGTGCTTCACAAATTGATCCGTAAAAATGAAAAAGTACTTTTTTTTTTCACAAAAAATTTTTCGCCTCAATTTTTTCATTTTCACATGGGCAATAGGATAAAATGGATCCTAAAATTTGTTGAGCAATTTCTCCCGAGTACGCCGATACCTCATATGTGGGGGTAAACCACTGTTTGGGCACACGGCATGGCTCGGAAGGGAAGGCGCGCCTTTTGACTGGAAAATTAGCTCCAATTGTTAGCGGACACCATGTCGCATTTGGAGAGCCCCTGTGTGCCTATGCAATGTAGCTCCCCCACACGTGACCCCATTTTGGAAACTAGACCCCCCAAGGAACTTATCTAGATGCATACTGAGCACTTTAAACCCCCAGGTGCTTCACAGAAGTTTATAATGCAGGGCCATGAAAATAAAAATAATTTTTCTTTTCTCAAAAATGATTTTTTAGCCTGGAATTTCCTATTTTGCCAATGGTAATAGGAGAAATTGGACCACAAATGTTGTTGTCCAGTTTGTCCTGAGTACGCAGATAACCCATATGTGGGGGTAAACCACTGTTTGGGCGCACGGCAGGGCTCAGAAGGGAAGGCACGCCATTTGGCTTTTTAAATGGAAAATTAGCTCCAATCATTAGCGGACACCATGTCGCGTTTGGAGAGCCCCTGTGTGCCTAAACATTGGAGATCCCCCACAAATGACCCCATTTTGGAAACTAGACCCCCAAAGGAACTAATCTAGATGTGTGGTGAGCACTTTGAACCCTCAAGTGCTTCACAGAAGTTTATAACGCAGAGCCATGAAAATTAAAAAAAAAAAATTCTTTTCTCAAAAATGATTTTTTAGCCCGCAATTTTTTATTTTCCCAAGGGTAACAGGAGAAATTTGACCCCAAAAGTTGTTGTCCAGTTTCTCCTGAGTACGCTGATACCCAATATGTGGGGGTAAACCACTGTTTAGGCACATGCTGGGGCTCGGAAGTGAAGTAGTGACGTTTTGAAATGCAGACTTTGATGGAATGCTCTGCGGGCGTCACGTTGCGTTTGCAGAGCCCCTGATGTGGCTAAACAGTAGAAACCCCCCACAAGTGACCCCATTTTGGAAACTAGACCCCGAAAGGAACTTATCTAGATGTGAGGTGAGCACTTTGAACCCCCAAGTGCTTCACAGAAGTTCATAACACAGAGCAGTGAAAATAATAAATTCGTTTTCTTTCCTCAAAAATAATTTTTTAGCCCAGATTTTTTTATTTTCCCAAGGGTTACAGGAGAAATTGGACCACAAAAGTTGTTGTCCAGTTTGATGGAATGGTCTGCGGACATCATGTTGCGTTTGCAGAGCCCCTGGTGTGGCTAAACAGTAGAAACCCCCCACAAGTGACCCCATTTTGGAAATTAGACCCCCCAAGGAACTTATCTAGATATGTGGTGAGCACTTTGAACCCCCAAGTGCTTCACAGACGTTTACAACGCAGAGCCGTGAAAATAAAAAATCATTTTTCTTTCCTCAAAAATGATGTTTTAGCAAGCAATTTTTTATTTTCTCAAGGGTAACAGGAGAAATTGGACCCCAGTAATTGTTGCGCAGTTTGTCCTGAGTATGCTGGTACCCCATATGTGGGGGTAAACCACTGTTTGGGCACACGTCGGGGCTCGGAAGTGAGGGAGCACCATTTGACTTTTTGAATACAAGATTGGCTGGAATCAATGGTGGCGCCATGTTGCGTTTGGAGACCCCCTGATGTGCCTAAACAGTGGAAACCCCTCAATTCTAACTCCAACACTAACCCCAACACACCCCTAACCCTAATCCCAACTGTAGCCGTAACCCTAATCACAACCCTAACCCCAACACACCCCTAACCCTAACCACAACCCTAATTCCAACCCAACCCTAACCCTAAGGCTATGTGCCCACGTTGCGGATTCGTATGAGATTTTTCAGCACCATTTTTGAAAAATCCGCGGGTAAAAGGCACTGCGTTTTACCTGCGGATTTACCGCGGATTGCCAGTGTTTTTTGTGCGGATTTCACCTGCGGATTCCTATTGAGGAACAGGTGTAAAACGCTGCAGAATCTGCACAAAGAATTGACATGCTGCGGAAAATACAACGCAGCGTTCCCGCGCGGTATTTTCCGCACCATGGGCACAGCGGATTTGGCTTTCCATATGTTTACATGGTACTGTAAACCTGATGGAACACTGCTGCGAATCCGCAGCGGCCAATCCGCTGCGGATCCGCAGCCAAATCCGCACCGTGTGCACATAGCCTAATTCTAAAGGTATGTGCACACGCTGCGGAAAACACTGCGGATCCGCAGCAGTTTCCCATGAGCTTACAGTTCAATGTAAACCTATGGGAAACAAAAATCGCTGTACACATGGAAAAACTGCACGGAAACGCAGCGGTTTACATTCCGCAGCATGTCACTTCTTTCTGCGGATTCCGCAGCGGTTTTACAACTGCTCCAATAGAAAATCGCAGTTGTAAAACCGCAGTGAAATGCACAGAAAAACCGCGGTAAATCCACAGCGGTTTAGCACTGCGGATTTATCAAATCCTCTGCGGAAAAATCCGCATAGGACCAGAATACGTGTGCACATCCCGAACCCTAACCCTACCCCTACCCCTAACCCTACCCCTAACCCTACCCCTACCCCTAGTTCTTACCCCAACCTTAGTGGAAAAAAAATATATATATTTATTTTTTTTATTTGTCCCTACCTATGGGGGTGACAAAGGGAGGGGGGTCATTTACTTTTTTTTTTTATTTTGATCACTGAGATATAACCTATCTCAGTGATCAAAATTCACTCTGGAACGAATATGCCGGCCGGCAGATTCGGCGGGCGCACTGCACATGCGCCCGCCATTTTGGAAGATGGCGGCGCCCAGGAAAGAAGATGGACGGACCCCGGGAGGCCAGGTAAGTATAAGGGGGGAGATCAGGGCACGGGGGGGCGTCGGAGCACGGGGGGGTGGATCGGAGCATGGGGGGGTGGATCGGAACACGGGGGGGGTGGATTGGAGCACGGAGTGGGGGATCGCTGTGCGGGCGGGTGGATCGGAGCACGGGGGGGGATCGCTGTGCGGGGGGGATCGCTGTGCAGGGGGTGGGGATCGGAGTGCGGGGGGGTTTGATTGGAGCACGGGGGGTGTGATTGGAGCACGGGGGGAGCGGACAGGAGGACGGGGGAGCGGAGCACAGGACGGAGGGGAGCGGACCACAGATCGGGGGGCTGGGGGGGCGATCGGTGGGGTGGGGTGGGTGCACATTAGTGTTTCCAGCCATGGCCGATGATATTGCAGCATCGGCCATGGCTGGATTGTAATATTTCACCATTTTTTTAGGTGAAATATTACAAATCGCTCTGATTGGCAGTTTCACTTTCAACAGCCAATCAGAGCGATCGTAGCCACGGGGGGGTGAAGCCACCCCCTCATGGGCTAAACTACCACTCCCCCTGTCCCTGCAGGCCAGGTGAAATGGGAGTTAACCCTTTCACCCGATCTGCAGGGACGCAATCTTTCCATGACGCATATGCTGCGTCATGGGTCGGAATGGCACCGACTTTCATGACGTAGCGTATGCGTCAAAGGTCGGGAAGGGGTTAAAGGGAACCTGTCACCCCGAAAATCGCGGGTGAGGTAAGCCCACCGGCATCAGGGGCTTATCTGCAGCATTCTGTAATGCTGTAGATAAGCCCACGATGTTCCTGAAAAAGGAGAAAAAGACGTTAGATTATACTCACCCAGGGGCGGTCCTGCTGCTGGTCAGGTCGGATGGGCGTCTCTGGTCCACTCCGGCGCCTCCCATCTTCATTACAAGACGTCCTCTTCTGATCTACAGCCACGGCTCCGGCGCAGGCGTACTTTGCTCTGCCCTGTTGAGGGCAGACAAAATACTGCAGTGTGCAGGCGCCGGGCCTCTGACCTTTCCGGCGCCTGCGCACTGCAGTACTATCCTCTGCCCTCAAGAGGGCAGAGCAAAGTATGCCTGCGCCGGAGCCGTGGCTGTAGATCAGAAGAGGACGTCTTGTAATGAAGATGGGAGGCACCGCAGTGGACCAGAGACGCCCATCCGACCTGACCAGCAGCGGGACCGCCCCTGGGTGAGTATAATATAACGTCTTTTTCTCCTTTTTCAGGTAACATCGGGGGCTTATCTACAGCATTACAGAATGCTGCAGATAAGCCCCTGATGCCGGTGGGCTTACCTCACCCGCGATATTCGGTGTGACAGGTTCCCTTTAAAGTACTTCCACAGACAGAATAACACATGCTACCACTTTTACCAAATCACAGGGGTTGCCTTGGCTTTCATCCTTCAACTCCTGTGACAAGGATCTGAATTTCCACAATGACCCCTGGGCTGGGGCCATAGAGTCAGCTGCTGCTGGATGGAGCAAGCTGTTGGCAAAAAGGTCATCACACAGGGTCAATACCACAAGGCCATGTCAGGGATTAAATCAGAAAGAAAGTGGGTGTTCAAAAATACACCTAAGGGCTCATTCTCACATGCGAGAAACTCGGATGAGTCTCGCACGTCAATACCCGGCACTACACCCAGCACTCAGGAGCGGAGCGTGCGGCTGCATGTATTGCTACGCTGCTGCACGCTCCGATCCGAGTGCCGGGTGCACTGCCGGGTATTGACGTGCGAGACTCTTCTGGGTTTCTCGCATGTGAGAATGAGCCCTTAGGCAAAAAACAGGAGCCAATAGGAGACACTGCAGCAGCAATGACTGGGGCTATAGACCAGGTAAGAAGAACTTATTGACTGGCAGTGGAAGTCAGAGGTTAAGGGGTGTAAAAACTACTGCCCTGCCCAGATTCTTGATCGTATTGTTCAACCACAGATAAGCCACAAGAAGAGATGTCTGTCAGCAGTTTTCACATAGAGAATGAGTGTGCGTGTGTATGAAAAAGGTGGTAAAGAAACTTAGTTTAAAAGTCTGCTTTATTTTTTAAAATTAACTGACCCTATGTCCTATATGGTAAGGTTTGGTGTTGGGGCCATGGGCAATTGCTGCATTATTTTATTTTACAAACGTGCAGCCATTGACTTGCCGTAGCTCAGCAGAGCTTTTGCTGTTCTTCCACACCTCCTGGCCGCACGTGCCCTTAGTTCTCCATGCAAGAAAACCTTTTCAATTAAACTTTTTAAATCTCTTACTGATTTGTGATGTACGAATACATTACTCATTGGGTGTGTCTGCAATGGGCTCAAGAAATGGCAAATACGGACTGTATAGTTGGCATCTTGTTGTAACAGCAATGATAATAGCTAAGCTAATTTAAGGTGGGTGGAGCTGTTTTAACTATTTGAGGGCATTATAAGAGATGATCTGCAGAGATATATTGCAGAGAATAATATAATAACTGAAAACCAGCACGGATCCATGAAGGATAGGTTGTGTCTAACCAACATGTTGGGTTTCTAAGAGGAGGTAAATGCAAATCTGGATGTTTGGTAATGCAGCTAATGTGATTTATCTGGACTTTGCAAAGGCATTTGATGCTGTTCCACCTAACAACCTTACTGAAGCTACAGAAGTAAGGACTGGGGGAAACTATGTACAGATGGGTAAGGAATTGGTTAAATGACAGGAAACAAAGAGTCGTCAGAAATGGTACATTTTCTAAATGGGATATAGTCAGCAGCTCTTAACCTCTTTATTAATGACCTAGTGGATGGAATTGAGAGTAAAGTGTCAGTCTTTGCTGAGAGCACCAAACTGTGTAGGATATTAAAAACTGACCTTGACATTACAATATTGCACAATGATCTGGATAAGGCCAGTCTCACACGTCCAGATAATTCCGGTACCGGAGTAAACGGTACCGGAGTATCCGTGTCCGTGTTCTCATGTAGGCCATCCATGTGGGATCTGTGTGATGTCCGTGAGTACGTTTTTAGGGTCCGTGTGCTGTCTGTGTGCTGTACGTATGCTGTACGTGTGCTGTACGTGTGCTGTACGTGTGTCCGTGTCCGTGTATTGCAACAATTTTTACAATTTTAACCCTATGACAGGAAAAACGCATACGGACAGCACACGGATGGCACATGGACATCATCCATGTACGGTACGTGTTTACACAGACCCATTGACTTTAATGGGTCCGTGTGATCCGTGCCCTCCCACGAACACTGACATGTCTCCGTGTTTTGCAAACGGACACACGGTCCGTGAAAACACGCTGACATGTGCAGAGACACATTTATTTTAATGTGTCTATGTGAGTCAGTGGCTCCGGTACATGAGGAAACTGTCACCACACGTACCGGAGCCACTGACGTGTGAAACCGGCCTAAGATAACTGAGTGGGCAAACACTTGGCAAATGAGACTTAATATAAATAAATGCAGTTATGCACCTAGGATGGAGTAATCCTATTGCTGTATATATATATATATATTAACCCATTTCTGACGTTGGACGGGATAGCACTAATTGTGCGAAATGGCCGTCATCCAGCTCATTCTCCCCGCACTCTCGACGTCTCCGCTTGTCTTTTATGCAAAGTCTGTACATGGATTAAAGACAGATTAAAGATATATTTACTTCGCAACCTGGGTGAGTGCCGCATTTTTCTACTTTCTTGTACAAAGTTTTACTGTGCTGTTATAGCTATTGATGCTGAGCACCACGCTCCAGTACTGCATGGATACCGAACGCTGTGGGTCTAAAGAGGTGTGTTTGATTCAGCGCTCCCAATACTGCATTGTTGAGTCCTGGTGCCGTTCGTCTCTTTGAACTTTTTTGCAATTTCACCACACTTGGAATTTTTTCTCCTTTTTTTCCCCGTTTTCGAGTACATGACATAGTAAAACCAATGGTGTTATTCAAAAGTACAATTCGTCCCACAAAAAATAAGCCCTCACATGGCCATATTGATGGAAAAATAAAAAAGTTATGGCTCTGTGAAAAAGGGGAGCGAAAAACAAAAATCTCCAGTCATGAAGGGGTTAAATGAGAGTATAATATGTAAGTATGTGGTACTGATAAAAATGTCAACTCATAAACAAACCCTCACACAGTTTCAGTAATGGAAAAATTAAAAAGGTACCTATCTTATGGAATGGCAACAGAAACCAACTTTCTACAAATAAACAGTAAAAAATAAATATACAAGTAAGGTATTACCATAATTATGAAGAAAAGAAAAAATCGTTCCAGCTCCAAATAGTAAAATCCAAATTCCAACTTTATTAAACCAATATAAAAACAACGGTGGACATATGCTCTACATGTGCATATCAGGACACGAGCGACGCGTTTCGATCCTACACGGATCTTTATCAAAGCTACATATGAAATGGTCATCAACCAATATATAGACCCTATACACCAATGGCATTCAAATGAACGGTCACATGATCTTATGGGCGGTCCTTCATGAATACACATAGTAATGAAAAAAAAAAAAAGGAAAAAAAAGAAAGAGAAAAAAAAAAAGAGAAAAAAAAAAAAAGAAAAGGAAAACACATTATGATAAAAACAAATCTGTGATAAACCACATAGCAACAACATATATAAACACATTCTAATAATGAAACATTAATTAAATTAAAAAAAGGAAAACACATTATGATAAAAACAAATCTGTGATAAACCACATAGCAACAACATATATAAACACATTCTAATAATGAAACATTAATTCGTTACGTCTATTCAAACCTGTGGGAGATCGAGTGCTGAGATGGTAAATCCAAAAGGCCTCACGGGTATGGAGGCAACGAATAATTTCTCCACCCCGTAGAGGTTTATTAACACGTTCAATCCCGTATGCCCGAAAGAATTTGGTGCTGCGAGCATGAGCAGTTACAAAGTGTCTGGAAGCCGCTGATAAGGTACGTGTAGATTCACCTGTATAACCTATATCATAAAGATGTTCATTGATACGAATTTTTAACTTTCGTGACGTACATCCAACATAGGACAACTGACATGCAGTACAATCAATTTTGTAAATAACACATTTAGTATTGCAGTTAATATACTGCTTGATATTAAAACATTGTGTGTTATTATAATTAGAAATTTTTTTGGTAATAACAGCATGTGCGCATGTTCTACAGTTATTAGTACCGCACTTGAAAAAACCATTGCACTCTAGCCATGTTTTATTTCTTTTTTTATCTGTGCAGAAAAAACTCGGTGAGACTCTGTTACCTATGGATGGTGCTTTTCTTGCAACAACATTGACACCAGTTTTCAAAATTTCTGCTAAACTTGCATCCTCATATAATATGGGAAGGAATTTATTTATGATCCCTTTAATTTGGTAAAATTGTCGACTAAATTGAAAGCACACATAGGGCTTTCTGTATGTGGGAGATGTCGATGTTGATATTTTCTTCTCTTTCCGTGCAATAAGATCTTCACGATTTTTATTATCGAGAATCTTTTTAGCTCTTTTGAGTGTCCAATCTGGATAGTTACGACGTTTCAATTTGCTAGAGACCAAATCTATCTCCGCATTTAAATCACCCTGATCGCTACAATTACGTTTAATTCTAACAAATTCACCAACCGGCACAGACCGGATGGTGTGTCTGGGGTGGCCGCTGCTGGCATGTAGTATAGTGTTTCCACTTAACGACTTATGGTATGTGCTAGTAGAAATGAAACAATTATTTATACCTTTTAATTTTAAATCCAAAAATTGAATATGAGCCGGATCTTGCCTGTATGTGAAACGAATGTTGTATTGATTGGAATTCAAATATTCAATGAATTTAGGTATGGCAGATATATCGGACCCCCAAATAATTAGTAGGTCATCAATATATCTGCCATACCATATCAAACACGAGAGAAAAGGATTGGATGCTGAAAAAATAAATTCGTACTCCCAAAAGGCCATTACAAGGTTAGCTAGAGATGGTGAGAATTTAGCGCCCATAGCCACGCCTGATTTTTGCAAAAAAAAATTACCATTAATCGAAAAAAAATGATGTGTCATCAGAAAAAGAATTGCCTGTAAAATGAAATTTTTTAAATCAAACGAATAATTACTGAAATGATCCAAATGAAATTGAATAGCATGCATAGCCAATTTGTGTGGGATACATGTGTATAATGAGAGGACATCGCAGCATAGCCATGAATAGTTGGGCAACCATAATTTGTCAGAGAAGACTTTTAATACCTCTTTGGAATCTCTCAAATAACCAGGAATTCTACGTACCAGAGGCTGCAATACTGAGTCTACCCATTCACACAGGTGCTCATTTGCTGAGCCAATGCCTGACACTATTGGCCTCATGGGTGGAATCACATCGCTCTTATGGACTTTGGGGAGACCATGAAGGATTGGGCACACAGGATTGTCCACAATCATATACTCTTTTTGTTTCACAGATAATACACCAATGCTGTGCCCTTCCTCAATAATTTTGTCCACCTTTTCTTTAAATTTAATCGAAGGGTCACAACTCAGTTTATCATACACTAGTGTGTCAGAAAGCAATTCCATGTAGAATTTAATACAACCACCAATCCACCCTTATCTGACATCTTAATCACAATGTCATCCATTTCTTTGAGTCCATGTAGCGCTTTGCGTTGTCTATAGGAGAAATTGCCAGACTGGTAATTACCATTAACAGAGGTGAGATTATCACTCAGCTTTTTTAGTTCTCTCTCCACAATCTCCTGAAATCTGTCCATGCAGTCAGATCTAGCATGGACTGGATAAAAATATGGATTTTTCGTTACAAAACTAGGGGAATGATCTATAATAACATTATCAACCCGATTCTCCATATCAAGAGACTGTAAAGAAACCAAAGCGACTTGCTCTGAAAAATTCATACCCAAAAACTCATTAATCAAACCTGTGTCACGGCAGATATGTTCATCAGGATTAATACCATCTGTGTTGTCCATATTATTCAGAAAGTGTTTTTTCACAGTAAGGTTTCGGACAAACTTGTTGATATCTAAAATTGTAGAAAATAAGTCAAAGTTCTGATTGGGCACAAAATTCAGACCCAGAGACAGAACCTCAAGTTGGTCTTGTGTTAGAGTCCTTGATGATAAATTCAAAACATTGTTATTAGCCGTAGAATTTATTTTAACAGACGTTTCTTCCGACGAGTCACAATTCCGTATGCTTCTGTGGTGCTTCCTGCCACCACGCCTTTTGCGTTTTTTGAGTGACGAAAAAACTTCTTTCTAGCTCCAAATACAGATTCTCCCGATGACACATCTGACATGCTGGGATTATTGTCCGATGACTCAGGATCAGATGGGTTGAAATTGACATGCGGTTTGGCTAGTTGTCTGCGGTTACCTGAGCTGCTTTTCAAAATGGACCTAGGGGTCCTATTGCCGTGCTCCCATTGGCCCCACTCATAGACTTTTTTAGTGGCATAGTCATTGAGATCTCGGGCAAACTTACGTTTTTTTCTCTCCATAATGTCCTCTTCCACAGCATTCACATTGTCCTGCATTTTATTAACAAGAGAATCAAACTGTGCCATAGTTTTAAAATGAACCAGGGACAAATTAACAGCCTCCATTTCTTGCTGAACTTCCCTCAGTTTAACCTCTTCATGCTTGACAATTAGTCTCATGAGATTCAAAGAACAATTGCTTAAAAGAGTATTCCATTCATCCATAAATTCCATGGAATAAACGGTGGTGGGTAATTTTTTAATGCGCAGTCCCCTTGGGACCATATCTTTGGAAATATAGTTATTCAACGTTGTTTGATCCCACCAAATCTTAGTCTCTTGCAGTAAAAGTTTTTCCAGACTTTTTAAACCATCATGCAAGTCAGGTGCCACAATACATTCCTCCATATCATTAGAGAACACCTGAGCAGCTTTATGTGATCTGTCTCTTGTCAGATTTGTAGCTATAACGAAAAAATGATAAATGAATGATAAAATAAAATATCGGTCCTGAATGCAGCAATGTCAATTTATTTGTCAGCACTATGTGCCATAGAAACAGAAAAATAGAAGCAATCCACAAGGGAGCAACGGCAATCACAAAACTGGAAATAGCAAAGAAGAAAAAAAGCCAGCTCACCAAGTAGCCACCGCAGGAGCACGGAACCCAACGCTGGTCCACGCGGTCATCTCATGAAGAAAAGAAAAAATCGTTCCAGCTCCAAATAGTAAAATCCAAATTCCAACTTTATTAAACCAATATAAAAACAACGGTGGACATATGCTCTACATGTGCATATCTGTGAAACAAAAAGAGTATATGATTGTGGACAATCCTGTGTGCCCAATCCTTCATGGTCTCCCCAAAGTCCATAAGAGCGATGTGATTCCACCCATGAGGCCAATAGTGTCAGGCATTGGCTCAGCAAATGAGCACCTGTGTGAATGGGTAGACTCAGTATTGCAGCCTCTGGTACGTAGAATTCCTGGTTATTTGAGAGATTCCAAAGAGGTATTAAAAGTCTTCTTCGACAAATTATGGTTGCCCAACTATTCATGGCTATGCTGCGATGTCATCTCATTATACACATGTATCCCACACAAATTGGCTATGCATGCTATTCAATTTCATTTGGATCATTTCAGTAATTATTCGTTTGATTTAAAAAATTTCATTTTACAGGCAATTCTTTTTCTGATGACACAATTTTTTTTCATTTAATGGTAATTTTTTTTGCAAAAATCAGGCGTGGCTATGGGCGCTAAATTCTCACCATCTCTAGCTAACCTTGTAATGGCCTTTTGGGAGTACGAATTTATTTTTTCAGCATCCAATCCTTTTCTGTCGTGTTTGATATGGTATAGCAGATATATTGATGACCTACTAATTATTTGGGGGTCCGATATATCTGCCATACCTAAATTCATTGAATATTTGAATTCCAATCAATACAACATTCGTTTCACATACAGGCAAGATCCGGCTCATATTCAATTTTTGGATTTAAAATTAAAAGGTATAAATAATTGTTTCATTTCTACTAGCACATACCATAAGTCGTTAAGTGGAAACACTATACTACATGCCAGCAGCGGCCACCCCAGACACACCATCCGGTCTATGCCGGTTGGTGAATTTGTTAGAATTAAACGTAATTGTAGCGATCAGGGTGATTTAAATGCGGAGATAGATTTGGTCTCTAGCAAATTGAAACGTCGTAACTATCCAGATTGGACACTCAAAAGAGCTAAAAAGATTCTCGATAATAAAAATCGTGAAGATCTTATTGCACGGAAAGAGAAGAAAATATCAACATCGACATCTCCCACATACAGAAAGCCCTATGTGTGCTTTCAATTTAGTCGACAATTTTACCAAATTAAAGGGATCATAAATTCCTTCCCATATTATATGAGGATGCAAGTTTAGCAGAAATTTTGAAAACTGGTGTCAATGTTGTTGCAAGAAAAGCACCATCCATAGGTAACAGAGTCTCACCGAGTTTTTTCTGCACAGATAAAAAAAGAAATAAAACATGGCTAGAGTGCAATGGTTTTTTCAAGTGCGGTACTAATAACTGTAGAACATGCGCACATGCTGTTATTACCAAAAAATTTTCTAATTATAATAACACACAATGTTTTAATATCAAGCAGTATATTAACTGCAATACTAAATGTGTTATTTACAAAATTGATTGTACTGCATGTCAGTTGTCCTATGTTGGATGTACGTCACGAAAGTTGAAAATTCGTATCAATGAACATCTTTATGATATAGGTTATACAGGTGAATCTACACGTACCTTATCAGCGGCTTCCAGACACTTTGTAACTGCTCATGCTCGCAGCACCAAATTCTTTCGGGCATACGGGATTGAACGTGTTAATAAACCTCTACGGGGTGGAGACATTATTCGTTGCCTCCATACCCGTGAGGCCTTTTGGATTTACCATCTCAGCACTCGATCTCCCACAGGTTTGAATAGACGTAACGAATTAATGTTTCATTATTAGAATGTGTTTATATATGTTGTTGCTATGTGGTTTATCACAGATTTGTTTTTATCATAATGTGTTTTCCTTTTTTTTTTTTTCTCTTTTTTTTTTTTTCTCTCTTCCTTTTTTTTCCCTTTTTTTTATTTCCTTTTTTTTTTTTTTTTTACTCTTTGTTTTTTATCCCTTTTTTTATTTCCCTTTTTTTTATTTCCCTTTTTTTTTCTCTCTTCTTTTTTTTCCCTTTTTTTTTTTTTCTCTTTTTTTTTTTTTTTTTCATTACTATGTGTATTCATGGAGGACCGCCCATACGATCATGTGACCGTTCATTTGAATGCCATTGGTGTATAGGGTCTATATATTGGTTGATGACCATTTCATATGTAGCTTTGATAAAGATCCGTGTAGGATCGAAACGCCTCGCTCGTGTCCTGTTATGCACATGTATAGCATATGTCCACCGTTGTTTTTATATTGGTTTAATAAAGTTGGAATTTGGATTTTACTATTTGGAGCTGGAACGATTTTTTATTTATTTTTTATTTTTTTCTTTTCTTCATGAGATGACCGCGTGGATCAGCGTTGGGTTCCGTGCTCCTGCGGTGGCTACTTGGTGAGCTGGCTTTTTTTCTTCTTTGCTATTACCATAATTATACTGATCATGAAAAACGTGTTGTCAGGTCATTTTAACGGACAATGACAATGGCGGAATTGTATTTTTTTCACCAGTTTACTGCACTTGAAATTTTTGTTTCAGTTTTCCAGTACATTATATGGTAAAATGAACAGTGTCATTAAAAAATAAAACTGGTCCATCTAAAAATCAAGTTATACTGCTATGTTGATTGAATAATACAATAGTTATCATTCCTGAAAGGAGAAATAAAAAGAAATATATATATATATATATATATATATATATATACTAGATGGTAGCCCGATTCTAACGCATCGGGTATTCTAGAATATGTATGTAGTTTATTTATGAAGATTTTAGAATAATACATTGAATACACAGGATTCAGCCGGCCGCGACCAATTAGCGAAGCGTGGTTCAAATCCCGCACCAATTCGCGGCCGGACTGCGCCTGTCGCTGATTGTTCACGGCCGGCCACATAGTATACAGCACAGCCACGTAGTATATAACAGCCAACATAGTAAATAGCACAGCCACGTAGTATATTGCACAGCCACGTAGTATATAGCACAGCCACGTAGTATATAGCACAGCCCACGGAGTATATAGCACAGCCCACGGAGTACATAGCACAGCCCACGGAGTACATAGCACAACCCACGGAGTATATTGCACAGCCCGCGTAGTATATTGCCCAGCCACGTAGTATATTGCACAGCCCGCGTAGTATATTGCACAGCCCGCGCAGTACCACGCACGCAGTATATAACACAGGCCACGCAGTATATAACACAGGCCACGTAGTTTATAACACAGGCCACGTAGTGTATAACACAGCCCACGTAGTGTATAGCACAGCCCACGCAGTATATTGCACAGTCCGCGTAGTACATTGCACAGCCCGCGTACTGTTGTGAATTCTGCTTTTGGGTTCCCTCCGGTGGTTGTAGGTGGTAATGCAGTTGTCTCTGGGCTGCAGTCCTGGACAGGTGTTTCTGCTAATTGCAGTTCTGACTGGGGTATTTAGGTGTGCAGGACTCTTTAGTCCTTGCCAGTTGTCAATGTTTCTTGGGAAGTGTTGGATCTCTGTCTGGCTTCTCCTGCTTAGCTGCCAATTCAGCAAAGATAAGTGTCTGTTTCTTTTTCTTTGGCACACAAGCTGTGTGCTTGTTTTTTGTTTGTATTCCTGCTCTGAGTATAGGAGTCTCTGGAGTTGCAGATATACGTTCCACGTCTTTAGTTAGATGGAGGAATTTTTTGTATAATCTGCTGTGGATATTTTTGGAAGTGTTTTAATACTGACCTCTCAGCACGCTGTCCTATCCTTTCCTATTTTAGCTAGAGTGGCCTCTTGTGCTAAATCCTGTTTTCTGCCTGTGTTTGTCTTTCCTCTCCTACTCACAGCCAATATTTGTGGGGGGCTGCCTATCCTTTGGGGTTCTGCTCTGAGGCAAGGTAGTATTCCTATTTCTATCTGTAGGGGTATCTAGTCCTCCGGCTGTGACGAGGTGTCTAGGGTTTGTTAGGTACACCCCACGGCTACTTCTAGTGCGGTGTTAAGATCAGGATTTGAGGTCAGTATAGTTACCACCTACTCCAGTGAAAGTTTTCATGCTGCTCCAAGGTCACCGGATCATAACAGTACAACTGGCCAATAATGAGTTAAATGCATCTCAGAAGAAGGGAAGAAAGGTGTTGAGCCATTTTTTTTCTTCAGTCTGCTTTCTCTTCTCTTCCCTCTTTATCTCTGGGTGGCTGAGGAGCCTAGTGCTAGCATGAATGTTCAGGAATTAGTTTCTCGTGTAGACCAGCTTGCTGCTAGGGTACAGGGTATTCCTGATTATATTGTTCAGACTCCTGTTTTAGAACCAAAGATTCCTACTCTTAATTTGTTTTTTGGTGACAGGTCCAAATTTTGAGTTTTAAAAGCAACTGTAAACTGTTTTTTGCTTTGAGACCTCGATCCTCCGGTGATTCCATTCAGCAGGTTAAAATCGTCATCTCCCTGCTGCGTGGCGACCCGCAGGATTGGGCGTTTTCCCTGGAATCTGGGAATCCGGCTTTGCTTAATGTAGACTCCTTTTTTCAGGCTTTAGGATTATTATATGATGAACCTAATTCTGTGGATCAAGCTGAGGAGACCTTGTTGGCCCTGTCTCAGGGTCAAGAGGCGGCAGAATTGTATTGTTAGAAATTCAGAAAATGGTCTGTGTTGACTAAATGGAATAATGATGCTTTGGCGGCAATTTTCAGAAAGGGTCTTTCTGAATCCGTTATACATGTTATGGTGGGGTTTCCCACGCCTTCCGGTCTGAGTGATCCTATGTCTCTGGCCATTCAGATTGACCGGCGCTTGCGGGAGCGCAGAACTGTGCGCGCTGTGGCGTTGTCCTCAGAGCAGATTCCTGAGCCAATGCAGTGTGATAGGATTCTGTCTAGAACGGAACGACAAGGATTCAGACGTCAGAATAGGTTGTGTTATTATTGTGGCGACGCTTCTCATGTCATTTCAGTCTGCCCTAAGCGGACAAAGAGGATCGCTAGTTCAATTACCATCAGTACTGTACAACCTAAATTTCTGTTATCTGTGTCCTTGATCTGCTTATTGTCATAATTTTCTGTCATGGCGTTTGTGGATTCAGGCGCCGCCTTGAACTTAATGGACTTTGAGTTTGCCAGGCGTTGTGGTTTTCCCTTGCAGCCTTTGCAGAACCCTATTCCTTTAAGGGGCATTGATGCTACACCCTTGGCTAAAAATAAGCCCCAGTTTTGGACACAGGTGACCATGCGCATGGCGCCAGCCCATCAGGAAGATTGTTGATTTCTGGTGTTGCATAATTTGCATGATGCTATCGTGCTGGGTTTTCCGTGGTTGCAAGTACATAATCCTGTGTTGGATTGGAAGTCCATGTCTGTGACTAGTTGGGGTTGTCAGGGGGTTCATAATGATGTTCCTTTGATGTCAATCTCCTCTTCTTCCTCTTCTGAAATTCCAGAGTTTTTGTCTGATTTTCAGGATGTATTCGATGAGCCCAAGTCCAGTTTCCTTCCACCGCACAGGGACTGCGATTGTGCTTTTGACTTGATTCCAGGCTGTTAGTTTCCTAAGGGTCAACTTTTCAACCTGTCTGTGCCTGAACATACCGCCATGCGGAGCTATATTAAGGAGTCTTTGGAGAAAGGGCATATTCGGCCATCTTCTTCACCGTTGGGAGCGGGGTTCTTTTTTGTTGCTAAAAAAGATGGTTCCTTGAGACCCTGTATTGATTATCGCCTCTTGAATAAAATCACGGTCAAGTTTCAATACCCTTTACCTTTGCTTACCGATTTGTTTGCTAGGATTAAGGGAGCTAGTTGGTTTACGAAGATTGACCTTCGGGGGGCATATAATCTTGTTCGTATTAAGCAGGGTGATGAATGGAAAACTGCGTTTAACACGCCTGAAGGCCATTTTGAATACCTTGTGATGCCATTCAGGCTCACTAATGCTCCATCTGTTTTTCAGTCCTTCATGCATGATATTTTCCGGACTTATATTGATAAGTTCTTGATTGTATATTTGGATGATATTTTGATTTTTTCCGATGATTGGGAGTCTCATGTGCAACAGGTTAGGATGGTATTTCAGATCCTTCGTGACAATGCCCTGTTTGTGAAAGGGTCTAAGTGTCTCTTTGGGGTGCAGAAGGTTTCTTTTCTGGCCTTTATTTTTTCTCCCTCGTCTATAGAGATGGATCCGTTTAAGGTTCAGGCCATTCATGATTGGATTCAGCCCACATCCGTGAAGAGCCTCCAGAAATTATTGGGTTTTGCAAATTTTTATCGCCGTTTCATTGCTAATTTTTCCAGCGTGGTTAAACCCTTGACCGATTTGACGAAGAAAGGTGCTGATGTGGCGAATTGGTCCTCTGCGGCTGTCTCTGCCTTTCAGGAGCTTAAACGTCGATTTACTTCTGCTCCGGTGTTGCGCCAACCGGATGTTTCTCTTCCGTTTCAGGTTGAGGTTGACGCTTCTGAGAATGGGGCAGGGGCCGTTTTTTCTCAGAGGGATCCTGTTGGTTCCTTAATGAAACCGTGTGCCTTCTTTTCCTGTAAGTTTTCGCATGCTGAACGCAATTATGATGTCGGCAATCGGGAGTTGTTGGCTATGAAGTGGGCGTTTGAGGAGTGGCGACATTGGCTTGAGGGAGCTAAGCACCATATTGTGGTCTTGACCGATCATAAGAATTTGATTTACCTCAAGTCTGCCAAACGGCTGAATCCTAGACAGGCGCGATGGTCCTTGTTTTTTTCCCGTTTTGATTTCGTGGTCTCGTACCTTCCGGGTTCTAAGAACATTAAGGCGCTCCATCAGTGGTCAGTGTTTCAGTTCTTCCATCAGTAGTCAGTGTTTCAGTTCTTTCATCAGTGGTCAGTGTTTCAGTTCTTCCATCAGTGGTCAGTGTTTCAGTTCTTCCATCAGTGGTCAGTGTTTCAGTTCTTCCATCAGTAGTCAGTGTTTCAGTTCTTCCATCAGTGGTCAGTGTTTCAGTTCTTCCATCAGTGGTCAGTGTTTCAGTTCTTCCATCAGTGGTCAGTGTTTTAGTTTTTCCATCAGTAGTCAGTGTTTCAGTTCTTCCATCAGTAGTCAGTGTTTCAGTTCTTCCATCAGTGGTCAGTGTTTCAGTTCTTCCATCAGTGGTCAGTGTTTCATTTCTTCCATCAGTGGTCAGTGTTTCAGTTCTTCCATCAGTAGTCAGTGTTTCAGTTCTTCCATCAGTGGTCAGTGTTTCAGTTCTTCCATCAGTGGTCAGTGTTTTAGTTTTTCCATCAGTAGTCAGTGTTTCAGATTTCCATCAGTGGTCAGCGTTTCAGTTCTTCCATCAGTAGTCAGTGTCTCAGTTCTTCCTTCAGTGGTCAGTGTTTCAGATTTTTTTCAGTAGTCAGCGTTTCAGTTCTTCCATCAGTGGTCAGTGTTTCAGTTCTTTCATCAGTGGTCAGTGTTTCAGTTCTTCTATCAGTGGTCAGTGTTTCAGTTCTTCTATCAGTGGTCAGTGTTTCAGATTTCTTTCAGTCGTCAGTGTCTCAGTTCTTCCATCAGTGGTCAGTGTTTCAGTTCTTTCATCAGTGGTCAGTGTTTCCGTTGT
Organism: Ranitomeya imitator; assembly: GCF_032444005.1. Taxonomy (NCBI): domain Eukaryota; kingdom Metazoa; phylum Chordata; class Amphibia; order Anura; family Dendrobatidae; genus Ranitomeya; species Ranitomeya imitator. The sequence goes on from NC_091286.1 coordinate 201,626,365, forward strand.
TCCATTAGTCGTCAGTGTTGTAGCTGTTTCTTCTGACTATTCTAAATATTAGACCAAATATGAATGCTTAAAGGGAACCTGTGACCCCCAAAATCGAAGATGAGCTAAGCCTACCGGCATCAGGGGCTTATCTACAGCATTCTGGAATGCTGTAGATAAGCCCCTTATGTATCCTGAAAGATGGGAAAAAGAGGTTAGATTATACTCACCTGGGTAGGCGGTCCGATCTGATGGGCGTCGCGGTCCGGTCCGGGGCCTCCTATCATCTTACGATCACGTCCTCTTCTTGTCTTCATGCTGCGGCTCCGGCGCAGGCATACTTTGTCTGCCCTGTTGAGGGCAGAGCAAAGTACTGCAGTGCGCAGGCGCCAGGCCTCTCTGACCTTTCCCGGCGCCTGCGCACTGCAGTACTTTGCTCTGCCCTCAACAGGGCAGACAAAGTACGCCTGTGCCGGAGCCGCAGTGTGAAGACAAGAAGAGGACGTCATCGTAAGAAGATGGGAGGAGCTGGACCGGACTGCGACGCCCATCAGACTGGACCGCAGCGGGAACACCCCTGGGTGAGTATAATCTAACCTCTTTTTCTCATCTTTCAGGATACATCGGGGGCTTATCTACAGCATTCCAGAATGCTGTAGATAAGCCCATGATGTCGGTGGGCTTAGCTCACCTTCGATTTTGGGGTGACAGGTTCCCTTTAAGAAAAATATTAAGCAAAATGTGAGACTGAGACTAGTTAATACTAAAAATATTATAGAATACAGAAAAATATTAACCCTTCTATATCATAAGTGTTTCAGTTTTTTCATCATCGGTCAGTATTTCAGTTTTTCCATTAGTGTTTCCTCAGTGACTTTTTACTTATGAAAAAGAAACAAAAACTGACGAGTTCTCCTACCCATTGTTATAGTAAGGTCCATTTACAGAGACCAAGGAGCGGTACAATACAACCGTCAATTGCTATATTTTTATCCGATCAGCGGTCATTTGATTGCTTGTTTTCAGATTCATAACAAATGTGCACTGAGTGATCGTTACTAGGTCGCTCAGTGTGCATAGGCTGCCATGGATCTCGTCAGAGTGAGACCTGTTTACACAGGATGATGCACTGCCGAAAATTATGAGCTTTTGTTCTGGGCAAAAGGTAGTTTCACCCTATGAGAAACAAGAGTTTTGCTCGTTCATCAGGTTATCGTCAGCCTGTTTATATGCCAAGGTAATCGTGAAAAGAGCATTACCTTGTAGTGTAAATGCACTTTTAGCCACAGATAGCACAGGGTCTTCACACAGACGGCAATGTGTGTTGTTCGTTATTTTCTCAAATGCATAGACTTGTATGGTAATTTTGATCAAATACAGACACGTTTTTGTGATTTTTTTTTTTTGTGAGCAAACGGTCTATAAAAAAACATTAGCAAGTGAATAGTACAGTAGAATATAATGGGTCTGTGTTCTACCCGTGAAAATCACAGAAAGAACATGTGAATTCATGGGCGTATGAATGAGATCGGACCAAAAATTTGCACTGTACTTATATTCAGCCGTATACATTTTCTATCTCTCCATAGGGAGAGTTTTTGCTTTTCGCTCTTTGCTTTTATTCACTGGTAATAATTTAAATATTTTGAATCCATTTAAAGATATTTAAAACCCCATACAATGGCACACAATGTTCACAAACATTGCTCAGCTTAATTTCTTCCTTGTATAGAGAAGTTTGCATCATGGAAATATGCAGTTGATCTCTGTCATTGGTCTGCCGTCTATTTATGGCCTGGCACATTGTGTGTTAAACACACATGTTACGTAAATGGATAGTTAATCTTGATTAGCCCTGGGTAAGTACTGTATGCTATTCTTTCTACAGGAGGGTTTGCGTTATCAATTTCTCACTTAGAATTTCTAGCAGAAATATTATTTCTAGGTTATGTTGTTCACATCATGTGTTTCAGATGCATTTTTTGCCACAATTTACTTTTTTTTAACCAATCTTCCATATTGGTAATGAATGCATTTAGTGAACATGGCTTAAATTCCTGCATTAGGGACAGGTAGGCTAGGCATCTGCCTAGGGCCCCGCTAATGCAGGGGCCCCCAGCCAATAGCGTGCCGCTAAGAGTGGCACACCACGTGGCCGCTATGCATCTATGATGCCTATACAGTTGAAAGCAATGATGGATTAGAGAGCGACAGATGCCGCTCCTTCTCCCATTACTCCCCCTCTGCCTCTGACGCAGTGGGCACGCGATAATGTCACTTCATCAGAGGAATAAACCGGAGGAACAAAGATTTGATGCACTGCCCATCACTGAACCCATGGAGACGTTTGGAGAATCCAGGTTTGGACAATAAAGTAACCTGGTCACATACCTCAAATGGACACTGTGAGCTTGCTGCTACCTCCTCTCTGTGGGTGCTGTTATGAAAGGCAATTCAGTACTACAATGGACATAGCGGTCAGAGCACATACAGTGATCTGACAATAACCCAAAATCATAGAACGAGCTCTGAGACGTGGGAACTCTGCAGACCGCAATCCCTAATCCTCTCCAAACAACACTAGAGGCAGCCGTGGATTGCGCCTAACTCTGCCTATGCAACTCGGCACAGCCTGAGAAACTAACTAGCCTGAAGATAGAAAATAAGCCTACCTTGCCTCAGAGAAATACCCCAAAGGAAAAGGCAGCCCCTCACATATAATGACTGTGAGTTAAGATGAAAAGACAAATGTAGAGATGAAATAGATTCAGCAAAGTGAGGCCCGACTTTCTTAACAGATCGAGGATAGAAAAGGTAACTTTGCGGTCTACACAAAACCCTAAAGAAAACCACGCAAAGGGGGCAAAAAGACCCTCCGTACCGAACTAACGGCACGGAGGTACACCCTTTGCGTCCCAGAGCTTCCAGCAACAAATTAGACAAGCTGGACAGAAAAAATAGCAAACAAATAGCAAAGAAGAACTTAGCTATGCAGAGCAGCAGGCCACAGGAATGATCCAGGGAAAAGCAAGTCCAATACTGGAACATTGACAGGAAGCCAGGATCAAAGCATTAGGTGGAGTTAAGTAGAGAAGCACCTAACGACCTCACCAGATCACCTGAGGGAGGAAACTCAGAAGCCGCAATACCACTTCCCTCCACCAACAGAAGCTCACAGAGAGAATCAGCCGAAGTACCACTTGTGACCACAGGAGGGAGCTCTGCCACAGAATTCACAACAGGGTGCTCACCAAAATGTGGGAACTACTGGTTGGGATTGTTGGCCCTAAAAGCCACGAAGTTGCCGATCTTCTAAGGGTATGTTTCCACGTTCAGGAAACGCTGCGTGTTTGACGCTGCATAGAGCAGCAGCGTCAAACACGCAGCGTCCAGATGTTACAGCATAGTGGAGGGGATTTAATGCCGCCGCAAGGTAAAACACAGGGCCCTATGTGTGGGGTGCGATGATACCGGATGTGTGCAATGATTACATCCGGCATCATCGCGTCCCCAGAAGGGGGTGGAGCTTTGGGCGGAGCGATTTTGCCGCTCCGTCCAAACCGCCAGCCATCCTGAACGTGGACACGTACCCTAATTCTCGGCGAGCCAGCGGAAGGGTGAGGCTCTGTCATTTGCACCATCGTATGTACTTGCTGGGACTGTACTATATGTAATTGAGTTTTGATGATCCAATAAAGTATCACCCCATTGTGTTAGCTTTACCCTGTGTTGTACAAGTAGCATTATGCCCTAGAGGAAGAAGAACGAGCGTTCAGTGGGATGAGCCCTGATCCTTGCAGTCTTAGACAGCCAGGCCAGTAGACGAGAGCACCCACTGACTCTCGTGTCTCCACAACACATATTTGGTATTGGTGCAGTCAGAAATGCCCGACCTATCAAAATACAAAAAGAATTAATCCGATCAGAAACAATGCAATGAGAAAAAAATCAAAACACCAAAATTACTTTTTTTGGTCACTGCAACACTAAAATGCAATAACAGGCGGCGATCAGAATATCATACCTACCCCAAAATGGTATCAATAAAAACGTCAGCTCGGCATGCAAAAAATAAGCTCTCACCCAACCCCAGATCACACAAAATGGAGACACTCGGAAAATGGCACCATTTTTTTTTTAAAGTTTTGGATTTGTTTCATATTAAAAAGATAGAAACCTATACATGCTTGGTATTGGCGAAGTCATAATGACCTGCAAAATCATAATGGCAAGTTAGTTTTAGCATTTAATGAACATCGTTAAAAAGCTAAAAAATTTTTGTAGAATTGCGCTTTTTTTGCAATTTCACCACACTTGAGATTTTTATCCTGTTTTCTAGTATGCTATATTCCAAAATCAATGGTGTCTTTCAAAAGTACAACTCGTCCCGTAAAAAGCAAGCCCTCTCACGGTTACAAAAGTTATTGTTCTGGGAAGAAGGTGAGCAAAAAATGAAAACGCAAAAATGGAAAATGGCCCATGGGTTAAGGGGTTAAACCTGTGTCGCTATAAATGTTTAGCACATGTTTACAGCTTCTGTTCTCAGTCATAAAGCAATCAGGCTCCTTGCATCTTCTCGCCCGACCACTTGCACCAGTGACCCCAATCCATCACATCTCCTCCAGCCCCTTTCCCCTGCTGTCGCCGCTCACCTAACAAAAATATTCAGCCTCTTTCCTCTTCTGGTATCTTTCCCTCCCCATTTAAGCATGCCATCATACATCCATTAATTAAAAAGCCATTCCTCAACCAAAACTGTGCTGCTAACTAGAGACGTGTCTCTAATCTTCCCTTCATCTCTAAACTCCTCGAATGCCTGGTCCACTCCCGTCTTTTCTGTTATCTCTCAGATAACTCTTTTTTTTACCCTCTACAATCCGGTTTCCGCTCTTTATACTCTACTGAAACTGCCCTCACTAAAGTCTTTAATGATCTACTAACAGCTAAATCTAATGGTCACTACTCCATGCTAATTCTCCTGGATCTTTCCGCAGCATTCAACACTGTGGATCATCAGCTCCTCCTCACTATGCTCCGCTCCATCAGTCTCAAGGACACCGTTCTCTCCTGGTTCTCCTCCTATCTCTCTGACCACTCCTTCACTGTATCTATTGCTGGCTCCTCCTCCTCTCATCTTCTCCTTACTGTTGGGGTTCCTCAAGGATCGGTTCTAGGCCCCCTCCTCTTCTCTTTGTATACTGCCCCTATTGGTCAAACAATCAGTAGATTTGGGTTCCAGTACCATCTCTATGCTGATGACACCCACCTATACACTTCTTCTCCTGATATCACGCCTGCCTTTTTAGAAAACACCAGTGATTGTCTTACCGCTGTCCCTAACATCATGTCCTCCCTCTATCTGAAACTGAACCTGTGAAAAACTCAACTCCTTGTGTTTTCTCCCTCTACTAATGTACCTATGTGTGACATTGCCATTTCCATGTGTGGTTCCACCATTACTCCCCAGCAACATGCCCGCTGCCTTGGGGTCATCCTTGATTCTGACCTTTCATTCACCCCCTACATTCGATCACTAGCTCGCTCTTGTTATCTGCACCTCAAAAACATTTCTAGAATTCGACCCTTTCTTACTTTCGACTCTGCAAAAACTCTCACTGTTTCTCTTATTCATTCTTGTCTGGACTATTGTAATTCTATACTAATCGGTCTCCCTCTTACCAAACTCTCCCTGCTCCAATCTGTCCTGAAAGCTGCAGCCAGGATCATATTCCTCACCAACCGTTACACCGATGCCTCTACCTTGTGCCAGTCATTACACTGGCTACCCATCCACTCCAGAATCCAGTACAAACTTATTACCCTCATCCACAAAGCACTCCATGGCTCAGCACCACCCTACATCTCCTCTCTGGTCTCAGTCTACCACCCTACCCGTGCCCTCCGCTCTGCTAATGACCTCAGGTTAGCATCCTCAATAATCAGAACCTCCCACTCCCGTCTCCAAGACTTTTCACGTGCTGCGCCAATTCTTGGTAATGCACTACGCAGGTTAATACGATTAACCCCCAATCCCCACAGTTTTAAGCCTGCCCTAAAAACGCACTTGTTCAGACTGGCCTACTGCCTCAACACATTAACCTAACTATCCCTGTGTGGCCCATTCAAAATTTTTACCATAACCAGGTTCCTCACATCATGTTCTCACATGCTTTATGCCCTCTGTGTCTGTACTGCTACATACAACCAGTTCATTCAGCATTACATGAACACCCGATTCTTACACTATGGCTGGTCTGAACAACTAAGCAATTGTTACCATCCACCTCTCGTGTCTCCCCTTTTCCTCATAGATTGTAAGCTTATGAGCAGGGCCCTCATTCCTCTTGGTATCTGTGTTAATCTATGTACTTATTGTTATGCTGTAATGTCTATTGTATGTACAAGTCCCCTCTAAAATGTAAAGTGCTGAGGAATATGTCGGCACTATAGAAATAAAATTATTATTATTATTATTAATATAAAAAAGCAGATCTCATTTCTATTTTTTTTATTTTTGCATGATTAATACTGTAAATAGAAAAGATATTATAAAATGGCACAAATGCAATCCTAGATGTTACAAACATAAAACAAAACCTATGCTTTTTCAAAGTATGCAAAAACTGAACTATTTGAAACTTTTTTTTAACAGAGTTTTGCATGAGTGTACAAATGGAACCTAGGGTTAAAAACATTCTAGGTTTTATGTAATAGATTCTCTGTTTATTAAATGGACACAGTGTGAATGTGCACCTACACATTGCACTTATACCAATATGTGTTCTGACTCTTGTTCTGCGTGAGTGTACAAATTATTAAATAACGTAGCAGCGACATACAGGTTTTGAACAATAGCAAGTTGGTGGAGGGTGATGGGTAAGAATTAGGGCTGGTGTGTTGTGCTGTGACTGCTCAGAAGTTGGATGATGTGGACTTCAGATGTCTCTTTGCCAAGGTAATATCCACAACTGGTACTGTACATGCCCTGCTGGGTTATATAAAGCAGAGTCTGCTCTAGAACAAATGGTCCAATGGTTGGTTAATGTCCGAGTGTTAGTGGAGGAAGTGCATACAATGGCAGTTCATATGTTACTACAGGAGTTACAACACTGGGGACTTGTGATGGTGCATGTCAGGGCAAACAGCACTAATTAATTAGTCATCGGGGCGTTTATGCCTTGTTTGTTGTTGTATGTTGTGATGCTGAATGAATGGTATCTGAGAAAACATACAGAGAGGACTGACTGGTGACACACTGAATGCACAAACCTCAGTGTGTTGTCATCTCCTGTTTGTGAGCTGTCTGATAGGTTATTACGAAATGTTTGTCATTCTCGTAGTTAGATATTATAAATTGTTGAGGAATAGAAAATGAATGTAAACACAATGATGCTTCATTTTGTATGCAGTGTACGTACAGCAGATAGGTACGCCAGATATTCAGGTAAATGAAATAAATAATCTAATATATAAATTTATTTTATAGCAAGAAATTGCAAATTGTTAAAGAGTAACTATTCTTTTAATTTTTCATCTTCACAAATCAACAGTACCTGTTAACCCCTATAGGACATGTGCCATACTAGTACTGCTCTGCGGGAAGTGCGTTCCCGGAAACCGCAGTACTAAAATGGCTGCACATTGCACGGCCTCATGCTGAGCGCCGCAGCGATTACGTGCGGGTGTCAGCTGTAGCACCAATCGCGGGCATTTAACCCCTTTGATGCCGCTGTCAGTAGTGACAGGAACATAGAGGGGCACCGCGCAGCAAGGGGGCTCCCTGAGCGCTTCCATCAGGTCAACGCGATGCCCCAAGATGGCTGTGGGGTCCTTCCGGGTCCTGCAGGGAAGGTGGCATGTGAGCGCCTACTTCTCTGCCTGTCAGATCCTGACCTGATGCTCTGCAGTGCAGTGACAGAGTAGCGATCTGACGTTATATAGTAATGTCCCATCCTGGGACAATTTAAAAAGAACATTTTTTTTTTACAAAATATAAAAATATTTTTTTTTTTAAAAATCCCTAAATAAAGAAAAATAAATAAATATTTTTCCAATAAATACATTTATTTATGTAAATAAAAAAACAATAAAAGTATATATATTTGGTATCACTGCATCCGTAGCGACCCACTCTATAAAACTGTCCCACTAGTTAACCCCTTCAGTGAACACCGTAAAAAAAAAAGAGGCAAAATAAATGCTTTATCATCATACCGCCGGACGAAAAATGCAATAAAACGTGATCAACAAGATGGATGTAAATAAAAATGGTACTGCTGAAAATCTCACCTTGTCACTTTAACCCCTTAGCGACCGCCGATACGCCTTTTAACGGCGGCCGCTAAGGGTACTTAAACCACAGCGCCGTTAATTAACGGCGCTGTGGAAAAAGTCAATAGCGCCCCCCAGAGGCCGATTTTCTCCGGGGTCTCGGCTGCCGAGGGTAGCCGAGACCCCAGAGAACATGATTCGGGGGGGTTTTAACCCACCCCGCATTTGCGATCGCCGGTAATTAACCGTTTACCGGCGATCGCAAAAAAAAAAAAAAACGCGATCTCTTTTTAACCCCTTCCCGACCTTTGACGCATACGCTGCGTCATGAAAGTCGGTGCCATTCCGACCCATGACACAGCATATGCGTCATGGAAAGATCGCGTCCCTGCAGATCGGGTGAAAGGGTTAACTCCCATTTCACCCGATCTGCAGGGACAGGGGGAGTGGTAGTTTAGCCCAGGGGGGGTGGCTTCACCCCCTCGTGGCTACGATCGCTCTGATTGGCTGTTGAAAGTGAAACTGCCAATCAGAGCGATTTGTAATATTTCACCTAAAAAAATGGTGAAATATTACAATCCAGCCATGGCCGATGCTGCAATATCATCGGCCATGGCTGGCCACACTAATGTGCACCCACCCCACCCCTCCGATCGCCCCCACAGCCCCCCGATCTGTGGTCCGCTCCCCTCGGTCCTGTGCTCCGCTCCCCCGTCCTCCTGCCCGCTCCCCCGTGCTCCAATCACACCCCCGTGCTCCAATCAAACCCCCCCGCACTCCGATCCCACCCCCCGCACAGCGATCCCCCCCGCACAGCGATCCCCCCTCGTGCTCCGATCCACCCGCCCGCACAGCGATCCCCCACTCCGTGCTCCAATCCACCCCCCCGTGTTCCGATCCACTCCCCCGTGCTCCGATGCCCCCCCCCCCCCGTGCCCTGATCTCCCCCCCTTATACTTACCTGGCCTCCCGGGGACCGTCCGTCTTCTTTCCTGGGCACCGCCATCTTCCAAAATGGCGGGCGCATGTGCAGTGCGCCCGCCGAATCTGCCGGCCGGCAGATTCGTTCCAGAGTGAATTTTGATCACTGAGATATAATCTATCTCAGTGATCAAAATAAAAAAAAGTAAATGACCCCCCCCCCCTTTGTCACCCCCATAGGTAGGGACAATAAAAAAAATATATATATATTTTTTCCACTAAGGTTGGGGTAAGAACTAGGGTTAGGGGTAGGGGTAGGGTTAGGGGTAGGGTTAGGGTTAGGGGTAGGGTTAGGGGTAGGGTTAGGGTTAGGGGTAGGGTTAGGGGTAGGGTTAGGGGTAGGGGTAGGGTTAGGGGTAGGGTTAGGGGTAGGGTTAGGGGTAGGGTTAGGGGTAGGGGTAGGGTTAGGGGTAGGGTTAGGGTTAGGGGTAGGGTTAGGGTTAGGGTTTCGGCATGTGCACACGTATTCTGGTCCTCTGCGGATTTTTCCGCAGCAGATTTTGATAAATCCGCAGTGCTAAACCGCTGCGGATTTATGGTGGATTTACCGCATTTTTTCTGCGCATTTCAATGCGGTTTTACAACAGCGATTTTCTATTTGAGCAGTTGTAAAACCGCTGCGGAATCCGCAGAAAGAAGTGACATGCTGCGGAATGTAAACCGCTGCGTTTCCGTGCAGTTTTTCTGCAGCATGTGTACAGCGATTTTTGTTTCCCATAGGTTTGCATTGAACTGTAAACTCATGGGAAACTGCTGCGGATCCGCAGCGTTTTTCGCAGCGTGTGCACATACCTTTAGAATTAGGCTATGTGCACACGGTGCGGATTGGCCGCTGCGGATCCGCAGCAGTGTTCCATCAGGTTTACAGTACCATGTAAACATATGGAAAGCCAAATCCGCTGTGCCCATGGTGCGGAAAATACCGCGCGGGAACGCTGCGTTGTATTTTCCGCAGCATGTCAATTCTTTGTGCGGATTCCGCAGCGTTTTACACCTGTTCCTCAATAGGAATCCGCAGGTGAAATCCGGACAAAAAACACTGGAAATCCGCGGTAAATCCGCAGGTAAAACGCAGTGCCTTTTACCCGTGGATTTTTCAAAAATGGTGCTGAAAAATCTCATACGAATCCGCAACGTGGGCACATAGCCTTAGGGCTAGGGTTGGGTTGGAATTAGGGGTGTGTTGGGGTTAGGGGTGTGTTGGGGTTACGGGTGTGTTGGGGTTAGGGTTGTGATTAGGGTTATGGCTACAGTTGGGATTAGAGTTAGGGGTGTGTTGGGGTTAGTGTTGGAGTTAGAATTGAGGGGTTTCCACTGTTTAGGCACATCAGGGGTCTCCAAACGCAACATGGCGCCACCATTGATTCCAGCCAATCTTGTATTCAAAAAGTCAAATGGTGCTCCCTCACTTCCGAGCCCCGACGTGTGCCCAAACAGTGGTTTACCCCCACATATGGGGTACCAGCATACTCAGGACAAACTGCGCAACAATTACTGGGGTCCAATTTCTCCTGTCACCCTTGAGAAAATAAAAAATTGCTTGCTAAAACATCATTTTTGAGGAAAGAAAAATGATTTTTTATTTTCACGGCTCTGCGTTGTAAACGTCTGTGAAGCACTTGGGGGTTCAAAGTGCTCACCACATATCTAGGTAAGTTCCTTGGGGGGTCTAGTTTCCAAAATGGGGTCACTTGTGGGGGGTTTCTACTGTTTAGGCACACCAGGGGCTCTGCAAACGCAACATGACGTCCGCAGACCATTCCATCAAAGTCTGCATTTCAAAAGTCACTACTTCCCTTCTGAGCCCCGACGTGTGCCCAAACAGTGGTTTACCCCCACACATGGGGTATCAGCGTACTCAGGAGAAACTGGACAACAACTTTTGGGGTCCAATTTCTCCTGTAACCCTTGGGAAAATAAAAAAATTCTGTGCTAAAAAATTATTTTTGAGGAAAGAAAATGTATTTATTATTTTCACGGCTCTGTGTTATAAACTTCTGTAAAGCACTTGGGGGTTGAAAGTGCTCACCACATATCTAGATAAGTTCCTTTGGGGGTCTAGTTTCCAAAATGGGGTCACTTGTGTGGGGTTTCTACTGTTTAGGCACACCAGGGGCTCTGCAAACGCAACGTGACGCCCGCAGACCATTCCATCAAAGTCTGCATTTCAAAAGTCACTACTTCCCTTCTGAGCCCCGACGTGTGCCCAAACAGTGGCTTACCCCCACACATGGGGTATCAGCGTACTCAGGAGAAACTGGAAAACAACTTTTGGGGTCCAATTTCTCCTGTAACTCTTGGTAAAATAAAAAATTCTGGGCTAAAAAATTATTTTTGAGGAAAGAAAACGTATTTATTATTTTCACGGCTCTGTGTTATAAACTTCTGTAAAGCACTTGGGGGTTGAAAGTGCTCACCACATATCTAGATAAGTTCCTTTGGGGGTCTAGTTTCCAAAATGGGGTCACTTGTGTGGGGTTTCTACTGTTTAGGCACACCAGGGGCTCTGCAAACGCAACGTGACGCCCGCAGACCATTCCATCAAAGTCTGCATTTCAAAAGTCACTACTTCCCTTCTGAGCCCCCACGTGTGCCCAAACAGTGGTTTACCCCCACACATGGGGTATCAGCGTACTCAGGAGAAACTGGACAACAACATTTGTGGTCCAATTTCTCCTGTAACCCTTGGGAAAATAAAAAATTCTGGGCTAAAAAATTATTTTTGAGGAAAGAAAACTTATTTATTATTTTCACTGCTCTGTGTTATGAACTTCTGTGAAGCACTTTGAACCCCCAGTTCAAAGTGCTCACCTCACATCTAGATAAGTTCCTTTCGGGGTCTAGTTTCCAAAATGGGGTCACTTGTGGTGGGTTTCTACTGTTTAGCCACATCAGGGGACTCTGCAAACGCAACGTGACGCCCGCAGAGCATTCCATCAAAGTCTTGGGAAAATAAAAAATTGCGGGCTAAAAAATCATTTTTGAGAAAAGAATTTTTTTTTTTTTATTTTCATGGCTCTGCGTTATAAACTTCTGTGAAGCACTTGAGGGTTCAAAGTGCTCACCACACATCTAGATTAGTTCCTTTGGGGGTCTAGTTTCCAAAATGGGGTCATTTGTGGGGGATCTCTAATGTTTAGGCACACAGGGGCTCTCCAAACGCGACATGGTGTGCGCTAATGATTGGAGCTAATTTTCCATTTAAAAAGCCAAATGGCGTGCCTTCCCTTCTGAGCCCTGCCGTGCGCCCAAACAGTGGTTTACCCCCACATATGGGGTATCTGCGTACTCAGGACAAACTGGACAACAACATTTGTGGTCCAATTTCTCCTATTACCATTGGCAAAATAGGAAATTCCAGGCTAAAAAATCATTTTTGAGAAAAGAAAAATTATTTTTTATTTTCATGGCCCTGCATTATAAACTTCTGTGAAGCACCTGGGGGTTTAAAGTGCTCAGTATGCATCTAGATAAGTTTCTTGGGGGGTCTAGTTTCCAAAATGGGGTCACTTGTGGGGGAGCTCCATTGCATAGGCACACAGGGGCTCTCCAAATGCGACATGGTGTCCGCTAACAAATGGAGCAAATTTTCCATTCAAAAAGTCAAAAGGCGCGCCTTCCCTTCTGAGCCCTGCCGTGTGCCCAAACAGTGGTTTACCCCCACATATGAGGTATCGGCGTACTCGGGAGAAATTGCTCAACAAATTTTAGGATCCATTTTATCCTATTGCCCATGTGAAAATGAAAAAATTGAGGCGAAAAGAATTTTTTTGTGAAAAAAAAGTACTTTTTCATTTTTACGGATCAATTTGTGAAGCACCTGAGGGTTTAAAGTGCTCACTAGGCATCTAGATAAGTTCCTTGGGGGGTCCAGTTTCCAAAATGGGGTCACTTGTTGGGGAGCTCCAATGTTTAAGCACACAGGGTCTCTCCAAACGCGACATGGTGTCCGCTAACGATGGAGATAATTTTTCATTCAAAAAGTCAAATGGCGCTCCTTCCCTTCCGAGCCTTACCATGTGCCCAAACAGTGGTTTACCCCCACATGTGAGGTATCGGTGTGCTCAGGAGAAATTGCCAAACAAATTTTAGGATCCATTTTATCCTGTTGTCCATGTGAAAATGAAAAAATTGAGGCTAAAAGAATTTTTTTTGTGAAAAAATAGTACTTTTTCATTTTTACGGATCAATTTGTGAAGCAGCTGGGGGTTTAAAGGGCTCACTATGCATCTAGATAAATTCCTTGGGGCGTCTAGTTTCCAAAATGGGGTCACTTGTGGGGGAGCTCTAATTTTTAGGCACACGGGGGCTCTCCAAACTTGACATGGTGTCCGCTAAAGAGTGCAGCCAATTTTTCATTCAAAAAGTCAAATGGCGCTCCTTCCCTTCCAAGCCCTGCTGTGCGCCCAAACAGTGGTTTACCCCCACATATGAGGTATCAGCGTACTCAGGACAAATTGGACAACAACTTTCGTGGTTCAGTTTCTCCTTTTACCATTGGGAAAATACAAAAATTGTTGCTGAAAAATCATTTTTGTGACTAAAAAGTTAAATGTTCATTTTTTCCTTCCATGTTGCTTCTGCTGCTGTGAAGCACCTGAAGGGTTAATAAACTTCTTGAATGTGGTTTTGAGTACCTTGAGGGGTGCAGTTTTTAGAATGGTGTCACTTTTGGGTATTTTCAGCCATAGAGACCCCTCAAACTGACTTCAAATGTGAGGTGGTCCCTAAAAAAAATGGTTTTGTAAATTTCGTTGTAAAAATGAGAAATCGCTGGTCAAATTTTAACCCTTATAACTTCCTAGCAAAAAAAATTTTGTTTCCAAAATTGTGCTGATGTTAAGTATACATGTGGGAAATGTTATTTATTAACTATTTTGTGTCACATACCTCTCTGGTTTAACAGAATAAAAATTCAAAATGTGAAAATTGCGAAATTTTCAAAATTTTCGCCAAATTTCCGTTTTTATCACAAATAAACACAGAATTTATTGACCTAAATTTACCACTAACATGAAGCCCAATATGTCACGAAAAAACAATCTCAGAACCGCTAGGATCCATTGAAGCATTCCTGAGTTATTACCTCATAAAGGGACACTGGTCAGAATTGCAAAAAACAGCAAGGTCTTTAAGGTCAAAATAGGCTGGGTCATGAAGGGGTTAATTTCTCTGTCCTCCGATGTGATCGCACATCGGAGGACAGAGAAAAGGGGTCCCAAGTGGCCCCCCAATACTCACCTAGCTCCCCCGATGCTCCTCGTGTCTCCCGCTGGGCGCCGCCATCTTCAAAATGGCGGGCGCATGCGCAGTGCGCCCGCCGGCCGGCACCGGGAGAATCTTTGGGGTTAGGGTTAGGGTTAGGGGTAGGGTTAGGGTTAGGGTTAGGGGTAGGGTTAGGGTTAGGGGTAGGGTTAGGGGTAGGGTTAGAGGTAGGGGTAGGGTTAGGGTTAGGGCTAGGGTTGGGGCTAAATTTAGGGTTAGGGTTGGGGCTAAATTTAGGGTTAGGGTTGGGGCTAAATTTAGGGTTAGGCTTCTTTCACACTTACGTCGGTACGGGGCCGTTGCAATGCGTCGGCCCGGCATACCGACGCACGTTGTGAAAATTGTGCACAACGTGGGCAGCAGCTGTAGTTTTTCAACGCATCCGCTGCCCAATCTATGTCCTGGGGAGGAGGGGGCGGAGTTACGGCCACGCATGTGCGGTCAGAAATGGCGGATGCGACGTACAAAAAAACGTTTCATTGAACGTTTTTTTGTGCCGACGCTCCGCCAAAACACAACTGATCCAGTGCACGACGGACGCGACGTGAGGCCATCCGTCACGATCCGTCGGCAATACAAGTCTATGGGCAAAAAACGCCTCCTGCGGGCACATTTGCAGGATCCGTTTCTTGTCCAAAACGACGGATTGCGACGGAATGCCAAACGACGCAAGTGTGAAAGTAGCCTTAGGGCTAGGGTTAGGGTTGGGGCTAAAGTTAGGGCTAGGGTTGGGGCTAAAGTTAGGGTTAGAGCTGGGATTAGGGTTAGGGTTTGGATTAGGGTTGGTATTAGGGTTAGGGTTGGCATTAGGGTTACGCTTGGGATTAGGGTTAGGTTTGGAATTAGGGTTAAGGTTAGGGTTGTGATTAGGGGTGTATTGGGATTAGGGTTAGGTTTGAGGTTAGGGTTGAGATTAGGATTAGGGGTGTGTTGGATTTAGGGTTTTGATTAGGGTTATGGTTAGGGTTGACATTAGGGTTGTTTTGGGGTAAGGGTTGTGATTATGATTAGGGTTAGTGATTAGGATTATGGATCAGGTTGGGATTAGGGTTAGGGGTGTGTTGGGGTTATGGTTGGAGCTAGAATTGGGGGGTTTCCACTGTTTAGGTACATCAGGGGGTCTCCAAACACGACAGCCAATTTTGCGCTCAAAAAGTCAAATGGTTCTCCCTCCCTTCTGAGCTCTGCCGTGCGCCCAAACAGTGGGTTACCCCCACATATGGGGCATCAGCGTACTCGGGATAAATTGGACAACAACTTCTGGGGTCCAATTTCTCTTGTTACCCTTGTGAAAATAAAAACTTGGGGGCTACAATATCTTTTTTGTGAAAAAAAAAATATTTTTTATTTTCATGACTCTGCATTCTAAACTTCTGTGAAGCACTTGGGCATTCAAAGTTCTCACCACACATCTAGATAAGTTCCTTGGGGGGTCTAGTTTCCAAAATGGGGTCACTTGTGGGGGGTTACTACAGTTTAGGTATATCAGGGGCTCTGCAATCGCAACATAATGCCCACAGACCATTCTATCAAAGTCTGCATTCCAAAAAGGCGCTCCTTCCCTTCCGAGCTCTGCCGTGCACCCAAACAGTGGTTTACCCCCACATATGGCGCATCAGCGTACTCGGGATAAATTGGACAACAACTATTGCAGTCCAATTTCTCCTGTTACCCTTGTGAAAATAAAAACTTGGGGGCTACAATATCTTTTTTGTGGAAAAAAAAATATTTTTTATTTTCACGACTCTGCATTCTAAACTTCTGTGAAGCACTTGGGCATTCAAAGTTCTCACCACACATCTAGATAAGTTCCTTGGGGGGTCTAGTTTCCAAAATGGGGTCACTTGTGGGGGGTTACTACAGTTTAGGTATATCAGGGGCTCTGCAATCGCAACATAATGCACACAGACCATTCTATCAAAGTCTGCATTCCAAAAAGGCGCTCCTTCCCTTCCGAGCTCTGCCGTGCGCCCAAACAGTGGTTTACCCCCACATATGGCGCATCAGCGTACTCGGGATAAATTGGACAACAACTATTGCAGTCCAATTTCTCCTGTTACCCTTGTGAAAATAAAAACTTGGGGGCTACAATATCTTTTTTGTGGAAAAAAAAAATATTTTTTATTTTCACGACTCTGCATTCTAAACTTCTGTGAAGCACTTGGGCATTCAAAGTTTTCACCACACATCTAGATAAGTTCCTTGGGGGGTCTAGTTTCCAAAATGGGGTCACTTGTGGAGGGTTTCTACTGGTTAGGTACATCAGGGGCTCTGCAAACGCAACATAATACCCGCAGACCATTCTATCAAAGTCTGCATTCCAAAACGGCGCTCCTTCCTTCCGAGCTCTGCCGTGCGCCCAAACAGTGGTTTACCCCCACATATGGGGTACTAGCATACTCAGGACAAATTGGACAACAACTTTTGGGGCCCAATTTCTCTTGTTACCCTTGTGAAAATAAAAACTTGGGGGCTAAAAAATCTTTTTTGTGGAAAAAAAAAATATTTTTTATTTTCACGGCTCTGCATTATAAACTTCTGTGAAGCACTTGGGCATTCAAGGTTCTCACCACACATCTAGATAAGTTCCATGGGGGGTCTAGTTTCCAAAATGGGGTCACTTGTGGGGGTTTCTACTGTTTAGGCACATCAGGGGCTCTCCAAACGCGACATGGCGTCCGATCTCAATTCCAGCCAATTCTACATTGAAAAAGTAAAACGGCACTCTTTCTCTTCCAAGCTCTGCGGTGCGCCCAAACAGTCGTTTACCCCCACATATTGGGTATCGACGTACTCAGGAGAAATTGCACAACAACTTTAGTGGTCTAATTTCTCCTGTTACCCTTGTGAAAATAAAAATTTGTGGGCAAAAAGATCATTTTTGTAGAAAAAATGCAATTTTTTTTTTTCACGGCTCTACGTTATAAACTTCTGTGAAGCACATGGGGGTTCAAAGTGCTCGCCACACATCTAGATAAGTTTCTTAAGGGGTCTAGTTTCTAAAATGGTGTCACTTGTGGGGGGTTTCCACTGTTTAGGCACATCAGGGGCTCTCCAAACGCGACATGGCATCCAATCTCAATTCCAGCCAATTCTACATTGAAAAAGTAAAACGGCGCTCCTTCTCTTCCAAGCTCTGCGGTGCGCCCTAACAGTGGTTTACCCCCACATATTGGGTATCAGCGTACTCAGGAGAAATTGCACAACAATTTTTGTGGTCTAATTTCTCCTGATACCCTTGTGAAAATAAAAATTTGTGGGCAAAAAGATCATTTTTGTAGAAAAAATGCAATTTTTTTTTCACGGCTCTACATTATAAACTTCTGTGAAGCACATGGGGGTTCAAAGTGCTCACCACACATCTAGATATGTTCCTTAAGGGGTCTAGTTTCCAAAATGGGGTCACTTGTGGGGGGTTTCCACTGTTTAGGCACATCAGAGGCTCTCCAAACGGGACATGGCGTCCAATCTCAATTCCAGCCAATTCTACATTGAAAAAGTAAAACGGCGCTCCTTCACTTCCAAGCTCTGCGGTGCGCCAAAACAGTGGTTTACCCTCACATATGGGGTATCGACGTATTCAGGAGAAATCACACAACAACTTTTGTGGTCTAATTTCTCCTGTTACCCTTGTGAAAATAAGAATTTGTGGGCGAAAAATCATTTTTGTGTAAACAAAAGCGATTTTTTATTTTCACGGCTCTACGTTATAAACTTCTGTGAAGCACTTGGGGGTTCAAAGTGCTCACCACACATCTAGATAAGTTCCTTAAGGGGTCTAGTTTCCAAAATGGTGTCACTTGTGGGGAGTTTCCACTGTTTAGGCACATCAGGGGCTCTCTAAACGTGACATGGCGTCCGATCTCAATTCCAGCCAATTCTGCATTGAAAAAGTCAAACGGCGCTCCTTCACTTCTAAGTTCTGCGGTGCGCACAAAAAGTGGTTTACCCCCACATATGGGGTATTGGCGTATTCAGGAGAAATTGCATAACAATATTTATGGTTACATTTCTGTTTTTACACTTGTGAAAATAAAAAAAATGGTTCTGAATGAAGATGTTTGCAAAAAAAAGTTAAATGTTCATTTTTTCCTTCCACATTGTTTCAGTTCCTGTGAAGCACGTAAAGGGTTAATAAACTTCTTGAATGTGGTTTTGAGAACCTTGAGGGGTGTAGTTTTTAGAATGGTGTCACACTTCATTATTTTCTATCATATAGACCCCTCAAAATGACTTCAAATGTGATGTGGTCCCTAAAAAAAAATGGTGTTGTAAAAATGAGAAATTGGTGGTCAACTTTTAACCCTTATAACTCCCTAACAAAAAAAATTTTGTTTCCAAAATTGTGCTGATGTAAAGTAGACATGTGGGAAATGTTATTTATTAACTATTTTTTGTGGCATATCTCTCTGATTTAAGGGCATAAAAATACAAAGTTTGAAAATTGCAAAATTTTAAAAATTTTCGCCATATTTCCGTTTTTTTCATAAATAATCGCAAGTAATATCGAAGAAATGTTACCACTAACATGAAGTACAATATGTCACGAAAAAACAATCTCAGAATCAGCGGGATCCGTTGAAGCGTTCCAGAGTTATAACCTCATAAAGTGACAGTGGTCAGAATTGCAAAAATTGGCCTGGTCATTAAGTACCAAATTGGCTCTGTCACTAAGGGGTTAAAAAACAAGCAGCCATTTAGCTTCAACAGTATAAAATAGTTTTTTATTTTGTAAAAGCACCAAAACATAAAAAAACTATATAAATGAGGTATCATACTGACCTGAAGAATAAAGCGGTCTCAACAATTTTACCACACTCAGAAAGGTATAAAAATAAAAAAACAAAAAACAATTCCTGAATTGCTGGTTTTTGTTCATTCTGTCACCCAAAAATCAGAATAGAAAGCGATCAAAAAATTTCATGTGCCTGAAAATGGTACCAATAAAAACATCAACTCGTCCCGCAAAAAACAATCCATCACATGACTGTCGGCTGAAATATGAAAAAATTATAGCTCTCAAAATATGGTAATACAAAAACTAGTTTTCGCAATAAAAAAACATCTTTTAGTGTGTAACAGAAGCCAAACATAAAAATCCGATATAAATCTGGTATCGCTGTAATCACACGACCCAAAAATAAAGTCACCTAATCACGAGGAACAGAGTAAAAAATAAATAAAACCAATTCTTCACATGCTGTGAATTTTTTATTCTGCCTCCCAAAGATCGCAGTAAGGCTGGTTTCACACGTCAGTGGCTCCGGTACGTGAGGTGACAGTTTCCTCACGTACCGGAGCCACTGACACACGTAGACACATTGAAATCAATGCATCTGTGCAGATGTCATTGATTTTTTGCGGACCGTGTCTCCGTGTGCCAAACGCGGAGACATGTCAGTGTTCGTGGGAGCGCACGGATTACACGGACCCATTAAAGTCAATGGGTCCGTGTAAAACACGTACCGCACACGGACGTTGTCCGTGTGCAGTCCGTGTGCCGTGCAGGAGACAGCGCTACAGTAAGCGCTGTCCACCCCACTGGTGCTGAAGCCACCATTCATATCTTCTCTGCAGCAGCATTTGCTGTAGAGAAGATATGAATATTCCTTTTTTTTTTGTTTCTCGTGTTTAAAATAAAGATCCATGTCCCCACCCCTCTCCCACCCCCTGTGCGCCCGCCCGCTGTTCTTAAAATACTCACCCGGCTCCCTCGCTGGCGCTGCTTCCTGTCCTGGCTGCACCTTCTACTGTATGAGCGGTCACGTGGGGCCGCCAATTACAGTCATCAATATGCGGCTCCACCTCCCATAGGGGTGGAGCCGCATATTCATTACTGTAAATGAGCGGTCCCACGTGACCGCTCATACGCACTCTGCTGGTTGTCCTCATATGACCTCGAGCCTGTGAGCTTTCTAGGAAAGTTCCCACGCTCCAGGAACAGCCAGCAGAGGGCGCCCTCACCGCAAATGAAGGTAAATATAGGTCATTGACCTACATTACCTTCATTCCCCGGGGTTTTGCAGCCAGGAGCAGTTGCATTAGCAGAGCTCCTGGCTGCAAAATATTTTAACCCCTTCAGATGGATTTACATCGTGGGACCTTACAGATCTTCGGAAGGTATGTATATTGTTGGTTTATTATTTTTTCTTTGTCACAGTGTGAGGGTCTTCAGATGGATTGAGCGTAGAATAAATTATTACAACAACCTTTGTTTTTATTTCATTAAAATAATTTTTATTAATGTGTGTGTGTGTTTTTTAACCCTTTAATAGTATTGGATTAATAATGGATAGGTGTCACAATTGACGCCTCTCCATTATTAATTTGGCTTAATGTCACCTTACAATAGCAAGGTGGCATTAACCCTTCATTACCCCATATCCCACCGCTACACGGGAATTGGAAGAGAGTGGCCAAGTGCCAGAATAGGCGCATCTTCCAGATGTGCCTTTTCTGGGGTGGCTGGGGGCAGACGTTTTAAGCCAGGGGGGGGGCAATAACCATGGACCCTCTCCAGGCTATTAATATCTGCCCTCAGTCACTGGCTTTACTACTCTGGCGGAGAAAATTGCGCAGGAGCCCAAGCCAATTTTTTCCGCCATTTAACCCTTTAATTTAATAGCTAGAACGGCCAAATTTTGCACATACACACTACTAACATTAGTAGTGTGGAATATGCAAAAAAAAGGGGATATAAGATGGTTTACTGTATGTAAACCATGTCTCATATCATGTCGGGTTTAGGAAGGAGATAGCAAAAGCCGGTAATTGAATTACCGGCTTTAAAGCTATCTAGCGCTGGATGAAATAATAATATATATACATATATGTGTCTCACTGACATATATATATATATATACCCCTATTCTATGTGTACACA
Source organism: Ranitomeya imitator (assembly GCF_032444005.1). Taxonomy (NCBI): domain Eukaryota; kingdom Metazoa; phylum Chordata; class Amphibia; order Anura; family Dendrobatidae; genus Ranitomeya; species Ranitomeya imitator. Next base: position 201,647,744 of record NC_091286.1, read on the forward strand.
TTTATTCTACTTATTCTATTGTAAGCTGTCAGTGTGATTTTACTGTACACCGCACTGAATTGCCGGCCTTTCTCTCTAACACCGCTGCGTATTTCTCGCAAGTCACACTGCTGGTCCGTGTGTAATCCGTATTTTTGGGTCTTCCATAGACTTTCATTGGCTTTTTTTTTGCGCAATTCGGTGGCAAACGCAGCATGCTGCGATTTTCTACGGCCAAACACCAATCCACCAGAGTCAGGAACCCAATTCCAAAAATCAGAGACGTGGCAAGGGTATATTTATAATAATAATATATCTTTATTAGGTAATGATGATAACATATAAATATGTGCACATATGGAAGGATATAAAAATACAATCACAATATTAAAATCACAAAAATATGGATAAAAATATAGGTAGATATGAAGTATGCCAAAAAAAGGTTACTATCAGGACTCTCATAAAAAATAAATACCAAAAATATGTAAAAAAGTGTATGTAACGAGTGCTAAAAAATAATAATGAATTAAAATGTCTATGGGATTTTATAAAAAATTAATAGCCCACAGTGCAAATGTATTCAGGTCATATGGCCGACCTACAAAATAGAAAGTGCAAATAGTGCAAATCAACTGCATACAACGTAACCAGGAAGCACCACAGTGTAAGAGAAATCACAAGGTAAACACAAGAAGTGATTGGGGAAAAAATGATTTAGGAGAGTACCTGTACCTTTAATGGCAATACGAAATCCGACCAAAGCGCACCCCGTAGAAAGCCATATAATACTGATCAGTAAAATACGGCAGATAGGAGCAGGGACATAGAGAATAATTGGGACGTTTGTTAGGCGAGTTTTACGGACGTATTTTATGCGCTCATACGTCCGTAAAACTCGCTAGTGTGACTCCAGCCTCATTGTTCCACTCCTAGTTTTGGTTTACAAATACTGATGTAAAATAATGACCAAATACTGCTAGTGTGACGGCAGCCTAAGAGATAAAGTCAGGGAGGGATCAGCCTTAGGCTGCCGTCACACTAGCAGTATTTGGTCAGTATTTTACCTCAGTATTTGTAAGCCAAAACCAGGAGAGGAACAATTAGAGGAAAAGTATATTAGAAACATATGCACCACTTTTGCATTTATCACCCACTCCTGGTTTTGGCTGAGAAATACGGATGTAAAATACTGACCAAATACTGCTAGTGTGACGGCAGCCAAATATGAGGTTCAGACAGAACCCCCGGCAGAACATTCTCTATAATGAGGCAGATGGAGGCTCTGTGGATGCCATAGAACCTGTGATCTGGCGGTGCCTTTCTTTTTAGGATTGCATAAAAGTGCCGTCAGCCAGTTTTGTGCACTTCTGAAAAGGACACAGTTGAACTGAGACCAGACAGAGTCCAGAGTAACTCTGCTGCCTCATTATAATGAATGGATCTCTGGGGGTTTCAAATGAATCACATCACTCAGAGATTTAGATGGAAACCTTAAAGTGCTCAGCGTAGAGCGCCAGAAAAATCTGATTCCAAACTTTATGTAAAATGTTACCAATAAAACCTTCAACTCAATCCTCAAAAAAGCAATTCCCTACTCAGATCTGTCACCTGTTAATGGAAATATAGGCAGAGTAGCAAAAAAGGGATAAAAAGGTGGAGTAACTCCGTGCTGCTTGAAAGATAGAAGTCCAAATGGATATTCAGATGAAAAAATGGCTTTATTCAATGCGTTTCAGAGTACTATGACTCCTTCATCAGGACACCACTAAAGTAATTGATATATACTGTGTATATATAGAGAGAGAGATATATTTTAGTGGTTTCCTGATGGAGCCATAGTACTCCGAAACGCGTTCAATAAAGCCACTTTTTCATCTGAATATCCATTTGGACTTCTATCTTTCAAGCAGCGTGGGGTTAATCCACCATTTATCCCCTTTTTTTTCCTCTGGCTAGTCACGAGGAGACCTGTGGATCTGCAGCAGCTATTATTTCTATAAGCCTGTGTTTGGGCTCTATCTGGTGAGTAAAATCTGATTAGAGGTATCTCTTAATTCCCAGAAAAGACCCTATTGCGCTTTTACTTTCCTTCCAGCTTTTTATTGAATGGAAATATAGGGACATCCACGTTACTGGTAGTACAAACGCTCTGGAAAAGCAAAATGGCTCCTCACCCGCCAAAAGAATTTCAGCAAATACTGCGCTCCCAAATCCAAATCCCCTCCTCCCTTCCGAGCCCCAGTGTGCCTAAACAACATATAGCGCCCACATGTTTGGCATTTCTGTAGTGATCAGAGCCCGCTTAATTATTGGTGTGTGTCTCCAGAGCATGAGCTGGGCATAATGTACTGGTCACTACAATAGCAGTTTGCAATTTTCATTCAGCAACATCCACTGCTGCCTGTTTTTGGAAAACGCCCATGGAGTCAAAATCGTCACTAAATCTGTAGATAAATTCACAAATGGTTATAATTTCCAAAATGGGGTCACTTATGGTGATACAGCTGCACTGTAATATGGCGCCACTTCCCTTCTGAGCTCTGCACTGTGCCTCAAAAGTAATTTTTGCACACATATGGGGTTTCTGTGAAGTCAGGAGATTTTGCACAACAAACTTTGGGGTCCATTTTCTCTTTTTGCCCTTGTGAAAATACAAAATTTGTAGGTAAAAAAGATTTTTGTGGGAAAAATGTGATTTTTTTTTTTAAATTTTCACGGCTTAACGTTATAAACTTATGTGATGCTACTGGGGGTTCATGGTGCTCAATACACATCTAGATAAGGTCCCAAAGGGGTCTAGTTTCCAAAATGGTGTCATTTGTGGGGGTTTCCACTGTTTAAGCACATCAAGGGCTCTTCAAACACGACATGGCGTCTGCTAATTATTCCATCAAATTTTGCATTCAAAAAGTCAAATGGCGCTCCTTCCCTTCCAAGCCCTGCTGTATGGAAACCGTAGTATTCCCTGTTGTGAATTCTGTGGTCAAGCTCCCTCCTGTGGTCAGGAGTGGTACTTCGGCTGGTTCTGTCTATGAGCTTCCTCTGCTGGATGTGAGTGGGGCTGCGGCTTCTGAGTTTCCTTCCTCAGGTGACGAGGTTAAGTCGTTAGGTGCTGCTCTATTTAACTCCACCTAGTTCTTTGTTCCTGGCCTCCAGTCAATGTTCCAGTATTGGTCTTGCTTTCTCCTGGATCGTTCTTGTGGCCTGTCTGCCTTGCATAAGCTAAGTTCTGCTTGTGTTACTTTTGTTTGCTATTTTTTCTGTCCAGCTTCCTATATTGGTTTTTCTTGCTTGCTGGAAGCTCTGAGACGCAGAGGGAGCACCTCCGTACCGTTAGTCGGTGCGGAGGGTCTTTTTGCCCCCTCTGCTTGGTTGTTTGTAGGTTTTTGTGCTGACCGCAAAGCTATCTTTCCTATCCTCGGTCTATTCAGTAAGTCGGGCCTCACTTTGCTAAAATCTATTTCATCCCTGTGTTTGTATTTTCATCTTACTCACAGTCATTATATGTGGGGGGCTGCCTTTTCCTTTGGGGAATTTTTCTATCTTCAGGGCTAGCTAGTTTCTCAGGCTGTGCCGAGGCGTCTAGGTCTGGTCAGGTACGCTCCACGGCTACCTTTAGTGTGGTATGATAGGATTAGGAATTGTGGTCAGCAGAGTTCCCACGTCTCAGAGCTCGTCCTATGTGATTAGCAACTATCAGGTCATTTTCTGTGCTCGTAACCACCAGGTCCATTGTGGTTCTGAATCACCTGTTCATAACAGTACTGGAGGCCCAAAGTACTAATGCTTCTCAATAGAGGGAAAAGAGAAGTTCTGAGACCATTTTTTTTTCTTTGCACTGTGTTTTGTCTTTCTCTTCCCCTAGACATTTGGGTGGTTCAGGACGCAGGTGTAGTAATGGACATTAAAGGTCTGTCTTCTTGTGTGGATAATCTCACTGCAAGAGTACAAAAAATTCAAGACATTATGGTTCAGAAATCTATGTTAGAACCTAGAATTCCTATTCCTGAGTTGTTTTCTGGAGATAGAGCTAAGTTTCTGAATTTCAAAAATAATTGCAAACTGTTTCTTGCTTTGAAACCCCGCTCCTCTGGTGACCCAGTACAACAAGTTAAGATCATTATTTCTTTATTACGTGGCGACCCTCAAGACTGGGCATTTTCCCATGCGCCAGGAGATCCTGCATTATGTAATATTGATGCGTTTTTTCTGGCGCTCGGATTGCTGTATGATGAACCTAATTCAGTGGATCAGGCAGAGAAAAATTTGTTGGCTCTGTGTCAGGGTCAGGATGAGGTAGAGATATATTGTCAGAAATTTAGGAAGTGGTCTGTGCTCACTCAATGGAATGAATGTGCTCTGGCAGCAATTTTCAGAAAGGGTCTCTCTGAAGCCCTTAAGGATGTCATGGTGGGATTTCCTATGCCTGCTGGTCTGAATGAGTCTATGTCTTTGGCCATTCAGATCGATCGGCGCTTGCGTGAGCGTAAAACTGTGCACCATTTGGCGGTATTACCTGAGCATAAACCTGAGCCTATGCAGTGCGATAGGACTTTGACCAGAGCTGAACGGCAAGAACACAGACGTCAGAATGGGCTGTGTTTTTACTGTGGTGATTCCACTCATGCTATCTCCGATTGTCCTAAGCGCACTAAGCGGTTCGCTAGGTCTGCCACCATTGGTACGGTACAGTCAAAATTTCTTTTGTCCGTTACTTTGATCTGCTCTTTGTCGTCCTATTCTGTCATGGCATTTGTGGATTCAGGCGCTGCCCTGAATTTGATGGACTTGGAGTATGCTAGGCGCTGTGGGTTTTTCTTGGAGCCCTTGCAGTATCCTATTCCATTGAGAGGAATTGATGCTACACCTTTGCCCAAGAATAAGCCTCAGTGCTGGACCCAGCTGACCATGTGCATGGCTCCTGCGCATCAGGAGGATATTCGCTTTTTGGTGTTGCATAATCTGCATGATGTGGTCGTGTTGGGGTTGCCATGGCTACAAGTCCATAACCCAGTATTGGATTGGAAATCTATGTCTGTGTCCAGCTAGGGTTGTCAGGGGGTGCATGGTGATGTTCCTTTTCTGTTTATTTCATCATCCACCCCTTCTGAGGTCCCAGAGTTCTTGTCGGATTACTGGGATGTATTTGATGAGCCCAAGTCCAGTGCCCTACCTCCGCATAGGGATTGTGATTGTGCTATCGATTTGATTCCTGGTAGTAAGTTTCCTAAAGGTCGACTGTTTAATTTGTCTGTGCCTGAGCACGCCGCTATGCGGAGTTACGTAAAAGAATCCTTGGAGAAGGGTCATATTCGCCCGTCGTCGTCGCCATTGGGAGCAGGGTTCTTTTTTGTGGCCAAGAAGGATGGTTCGCTGAGACCTTGTATTGATTACCGCCTTCTAAATAAAATCACGGTCAAATTTCAGTACCCCTTGCCGCTGCTGTCTGATTTGTTTGCTCGGATTAAGGGGGCTAGTTGGTTCACCAAGATAGATCTTCGTGGTGCGTATAATCTTGTGCGTATTAAACAGGGCGATGAATGGAAAACAGCATTTAATACGCCCGAGGGCCATTTTGAGTACCTGGTTATGCCATTCGGGCTTTCTAATGCTCCATCGGTGTTTCAGTCCTTTATGCATGACATCTTCCGAGAGTACCTGGATAAATTCCTGATTGTATACTTGGATGATATTTTGGTCTTCTCGGATGATTGGGAGTCTCACGTGAAGCAGGTCAGAATGGTGTTCCAGGTCCTGCGTGCAAATTCTTTGTTTGTGAAGGGGTCAAAGTGTCTCTTTGGTGTTCAGAAGGTTTCGTTTTTGGGTTTCATTTTTTCCCCTTCTACTATCGAGATGGACCCTGTTAAAGTTCAGGCCATTTATGATTGGACTCAGCCGACATCTCTGAAGAGTCTGCAAAAGTTCCTGGGCTTTGCTAATTTTATCGTCGCTTCATCAATAATTTTTCTAGTATTGCTAATCCGTTGACTGATTTAACCAAGAAGGGTGCTGATGTGGTCAATTGGTCTTCTGCTGCTGTGGAAGCTTTTCAAGAGTTGAAGCGTCGTTTTTCTTCTGCCCCTGTGTTGTGCCAACCAGATGTTTCGCTCCCGTTCCAGGTCGAGGTTGATGCTTCTGAGATTGGAGCAGGGGCTGTTTTGTCGCAAAGAAGTTCTGATGGCTCGGTGATGAAACCATGCGCCTTCTTTTCCAGGAAGTTTTCGCCTGCTGAGCGTAATTATGATGTTGGCAATCGAGAGTTGCTGGCCATGAAGTGGGCATTCGAGGAGTGGCGTCATTGGCTTGAAGGAGCTAAGCATCGCGTGGTGGTCTTGACTGATCACAAGAACTTGACTTATCTTGAGTCTGCCAAACGGTTGAATCCTAGACAGGCTCGTTGGTCGCTGTTTTTCTCCCGTTTTGACTTTGTGGTTTCGTACCTTCCGGGCTCTAAAAATGTGAAGGCGGATGCCCTGTCTAGGAGTTTTGTGCCCGACTCTCCGGGTTTGTCTGAGCCAGCGGGTATTCTCAAAGAGGGGGTAATTTTGTCTGCCATCTCCCCTGATTTGCGGCGGGTGCTGCAAAAATTTCAGGCTAATAGACCTGACCGTTGCCCAGCGGAGAAACTGTTTGTCCCTGATAAATGGACGAGTAGAGTTATCTCTGAGGTTCATTGTTCGGTGTTGGCTGGTCATCCTGGAATCTTTGGTACCAGAGATTTGGTGGCTAGATCCTTTTGGTGGCCGTCTCTGTCACGGGATGTGCGTTCGTTTGTGCAGTCCTGTGGGATTTGTGCTCGGGCTAAGCCCTGCTGTTCTCGTGCCAGTGGGTTGCTTTTGCCCTTGCCAGTCCCGAAGAGGCCATGGACACATATCACATGTCGGTCATTTGGGTTGTTTGTGATCGCTTCTCTAAGATGGTCCATTTGGTACCCTTGTCTAAATTGTCTTCCTCCTCTGATTTGGTGCCATTGTTCTTCCAGCATGTGGTTCGTTTACATGGCATTCCGGAGAACATCGTTTCTGACAGAGGTTCCCAGTTTGTTTCAAGGTTTTGGCGAGCCTTTTGTGCTAGGATGGGCATTGATTTGTCTTTTTCCTCGGCTTTCCATCCTCAGACAAATGGCCAGACTGATCGAACCAATCAGACCTTGTAAACATATCTGAGATGTTTTGTTTCTGCCGATCAGGATGATTGGGTGTCCTTTTTGCCTTTGACTGAGTTCGCCCTTAATAATCGGGCCAGCTCGGCTACTTTGGTTTCGCCGTTTTTCTGCAATTCTGGTTTCCATCCTCGTTTCTCTTCAGGGCAGGTTGAGTCTTCGGACTGTCCTGGTGTGGATACTGTGGTGGATAGGTTGCAGCAGATTTGGACTCATGTGGTGGACAATTTGACATTGTCTCAGGAGAAGGCTCAACGTTTTGCTAACCGCAGGCGCTGTGTGGGTCCCCGACTTCGTGTTAGGGATTTGGTTTGGTTGTCATCTCGTTATATTCCTATGAAAGTTTCCTCTCCTAAGCTTAAGCCTCGTTTCATTGGTCCGTATAGGATTTCTGAGGTTCTTAATCCTGTGTCTTTTCGTTTGACCCTTCCAGCTTCTTTTTCCATCCATAACGTATTCCATAGGTCATTGTTGCGGAGATACGTGGGACCTGTGGTTCCATCCGTTGATCCACCTGCCCCGGTTTTGGTTGAGGGGGAGTTGGAGTATATAGTGGAGAAGATTTTGGATTCTCGTATTTCGAGATGGAAACTCCAGTACCTGGTTAAGTGGAAGGGTTATGGTCAGGAGGATAATTCCTGGGTCTTTGCCTCTGATGTTCATGCGGCCGATCTGGTTCGTGCCTTTCATTTGGCTCATCCTGGTCGGCCTGGGGGCTCTGGTGAGGGTTCGGTGACCCCTCCTCAAGGGGGGGGTACTGTTGTGAATTCTGTGGTCAAGCTCCCTCCTGTGGTCATGAGTGGTACTTCGGCTGGTTCTGTCTATGAGCTTCCTCTGGTGGATGTGAGTGGGGTTGCGGCTTCTGAGTTTCCTTCCTCAGGTGACGAGGTTAAGTCGTTAGGTGCTGCTCTATTTAACTCCACCTAGTTCTTTGTTCCTGGCCTCCAGTCAATGTTCCAGTATTGGTCTTGCTTTCTCCTGGATCGTTCTTGTGGCCTGTCTGCCCTGCATAAGCTAAGTTCTGCTTGTGTTACTTTTGTTTGCTATTTTTTCTGTCCAGCTTGCTATATTGGTTTTTCTTGCTTGCTGGAAGCTCTGAGACGCAGAGGGTCTTTTTGCCTCCTCTGCGTGGTTGTTTGTAGGTTTTTGTGCTGACCGCAAAGCTATCTTTCCTATCCTCGGTCTATTCAGTAAGTCGGGCCTCACTTTGCTAAAATCTATTTCATCCCTGTGTTTGTATTTTCATCTTACTCACAGTCATTATATGTGGGGGGCTGCCTTTTCCTTTGGGGAATTTCTCTGAGGCAAGGTAGGCTTATTTTTCTATCTTCAGGGCTAGCTAGTTTCTCAGGCTGTGCCGAGGCGTCTAGGTCTGGTCAGGTACGCTCCACGGCTACCTTTAGTGTGGTATGATAGGATTAGGAATTGTGGTCAGCAGAGTTCCCACGTCTCAGAGCTCGTCCTATGTGATTAGCAACTATCAGGTCATTTTCTGTGCTCGTAACCACCAGGTCCATTGTGGTTCTGAATCACCTGTTCATAACAATTCCCCCATATATGTGGTATCAGCGTACTCAGGTGAAATTGCACAACAAATTTTATGCAGTAATTTCTCCTGTTAGCCTTATTAAAATGCAAAATATGGAGCTAAAATTGATCTATGAAAAATGTGATTTTCATTGGTTTCCATTGTTTAGGCACATTTTACGTTTTTTGCAGGCGCTGAAGTATGGTAAGTATGGTTAAATGAAGAATATTAAAATACTTTTTTCCTAATGTGTGTGTGTTTTATTAACCCTTTCTTACCTTTATTACTATTACTATAACTCTCTTCTTGACCCCTTACAATCTGGTTTCCCCTCTCTACACTCCACTGAAACTGTCCTCACTAAAGTCTGATCTAATAGCAGCTAAATATAAAGGTTATTGCTCTCTGCTGATTCTCCTGGATCTCTCTGCCGCTTTTGACACTGTGGATCACCAGCTCCTCCTCACTATGCTCCGCTCTATAGGCCTCAAGGACACAGCCCTCTCCTGGTTCTCCTCCTACCTCTCTGACCGCTCCTTCACTGTATCTTTCCTCGTCCCCTTACTATCGGGTTTCCGCAAGGCTCAGTCGTAGGCCCCCTCCTCTTCTCTCTTTACACGGCCCCTATTGGACAAACAATCAGCAGATTAGCGTTCCAGTATCATCTCTATGCTGATGACACCCAATTATACACTTCAATTATACACTTCTTCCCCCGACATCACCCCTACCCTAATTCAAAATACCAAGGATTGTCTGTCTGCTGTCTCTAACATCATGTCCTCCCTCTACCTGAAACTAAATCTCTCCAAAACGGAACTTCTTGTGTTTCTCCCTTTTACTAACCTCACTCTACCCAACATCGAAATTACCCTGGAGGGTTCAACCATAACTCCAAAGCAGCATGCCCGCTGTCTTAGTGTCATATGCGACACCGAACTTTCCTTTACTCCCTATATCCGATCACTCACTCGCTCTTGTCACCTGCATCTTAAAAACATCTCCAGAATCCGACCTTTTCTCTCTGTTGAAACTGCTAATACTCTTACTCTCGCTCTTATTCATTCCCGTCTGGACTACTGCAACTCTCTTCTGATCGGTCTCCCTCTTACCAAACTTTCTCCTCTTCAATCCATCTTGAATGCTGCAGCCAGAGTCATATTTCTGTCCAGCCGCTTCACCGATGCCTCCATCTTGTGCCAGCCATTACACTGGCTACCCATTCGCTACGGTATCCAGTATAAACTCATCTCTCTCACCCACAAAGCCCTCGACAGTTCTGCACCACCTTATATCTCCTCTCTCATCTCTGTCTATCGCCCTACACGTGCCCTCCGTTCTTCAAATGACCTAAGACTAACATCCCCTGTAATCCGAACCTCACACCTCCGTCTCCAAGATTTTTCTCATGCTGTGCCAGCTCTCTGGAATGCACTTCCCCAGACGATCAGACTGATACCTAGCCCCGACCTATTCAAGCGTGCTTTGAAAACCCATCCCTTCAAACAAGCCTACCACATCAACTACTCAGTAAACTAACTTTGCCCTGTTCCCTCCTTCCAAATATTACTCTGAATCTGCACCCTACTATTCATCTGTCTCCACACCCTCCATAAACATGATAACTGCACTTGATACTTGACTATTGCACTTAAACACACGGGCTGATGACCGGATCATGCAGCTTTGTATGAAAATACCTATTTATTATAATTGCCAGACCATGAAATAACAAGCACTTTGCGAGCAGGGACCTCACTCCTAATGTCACTGTTTAAACTGTCTTAACTCGTACCGAATTTATTGTTTGTACATGTCCCCGCTTAATTTTAAAGTGCTGCGGAATATGTTGGCGCTATTTAAATAAAAATTATTATTATTATTATATATTATTAGAATACTGGCACCTCCAGTGAGGAGTTTGTGTATGTAGATTCAGGGTTTGGCTGAAATAAGCCCCTAGAATACCGGCACCTCTGGTGAGGAGTTTTGTGTGTGCTATGCTGACTGCATGACCACTGTCGGCTCTATTACGTATCGGTTCCCTTGTGAGGTTAACAGGGCACAGCGTTCTCTTTCTCAAGCGAATCTGTGAAGTAACAGAGTTCGCTTATACCACCATATAGTACTGTCTTTTACTAGCAGCAGGTTCTCTCCTGCACGGTAGACCCCGGGTTGCGAATGCGAACGCACCTACTACTCAATAAATATATATATATTCGGTGCGTTCCGCCAACCCTAACAGAATACTAGCGCCAGGGTCTGGCTAGTAAATGGCGGACAAACAGCAATCCTTGCGGTACATCCAACAGCTGGAGGGTAGGTTGGCGGCTCTCCAGCGTACAACCTCAGCTGTGGATGTTAATGCAGTTGCTGTTCAGGCTGCTAGCGTGGCTGCAGCAACCTTGTCCACTGCCACCCCTTTTCCGACTCTATCTTGCCTCCCGCTGCCAGAAAAATTTTCTGGTGATAGTAAATCTTGTAGGGGTTTCATGAGCCAGTGCTCTATACACCTCAAGCTTCTGGCTGCATGTTTCCCCACAGAGTGGGCAAAGGTGGGATTTATTGTCTCTCTTGTCAGACAGGGCATTGGAGTGGGCTACGCCGCTGTGGGAGCATGGTGATCATGTGGTGCAGAGTGCTCCGCTGTTCCTGAGCACTGTAAAAAAGGTCTTTTTAGGACCTCGAGTCACACATGATATGGCACTCCAACTGTTGGCATTGACTCAGGGCTCGTCCTTGGTCAGCCATTTTGCTGTCCACTTCCGTACCCTAGCATCTGAGTTGGAGTGGTAGGATAAAGTCCTTATCCCAATATTTTGGGGGGGGCTGGCTGACCACGTGAAGGACCCTCTGGCCACTAGGGAGATTCCCGCCACACTGGAGGAGCTAATAGCTGTGTCCACTCATATTGACCTCCGTTTGTACAAGCGGAGGTTAGAGGGAGCCCAGTGTAGGCAGTGTAGGCTGGCTCCTACCTTCGCCAAACCTTTAGAATCTCCGGTCCTGGTCCCTGGGTCACATGAGGCCATGGAGGTGTCATGAGCGAGATCTAAGTCCCAGACCGCTCGTACCCTCAAGGTCTGTCATGTTTGCCAGCAGTCAGGACATCTTGCCACCAGATGTCCCCAGTGGTCGAGGAAACATCAGTGTCTAGTGGTAGTAGGTGGAGGTACACTAGACACGGCGACCTTTGCCTCCAAATTGTCCTTTAAGGGGACAATTACTATGGGCTCATTCTCCCACTCGGTAGAGCTCTGCATGGATTCTGGGGCGGAGGGCAATTTATGTCTTCAGCCTTCGTCCAACGTCACACAATTTCCCTGGTAATGCTAGTTTAACCAGTTACCGTACGAGTGGTGAATGGGTCGACACTACCCTCTCAGATAACACACCAGACCATCCCTTTCACTCTATCCATGTTGCCATCTCATCAGGAGATTATATCTCTGCTCGTCATTCCTGAGGGAATTGATGAGGTCCTGTTAGGGATGCCTTGGCTACGGTACCACTCTCCTCATATTGAGTGGTCCACAGGCAGAATTTTGGGATGGGGTGAATCTTGTGGGGGTAGTTGTCAGAGGAACTGCGTTCAGGTTGCTACTACCGAGGTACCCGCAGATCTATCCTCTCTCCCCAAGCAATATTAGCCCTATGCGGACGTGTTCTTCAAAAGGGCTGTGGAGACCCTTCCGCCTCACCGCCCCTATGACTGTCCTATAGACCTCTTGCCTGGTGCTGAGCCTCCCCGGGGTCGAGTCTATCCGTTATCCCTCCCGGAGATGGAGGCAATGTCACAGTACATCCAGGAAAATCTGGCAAGGGGATTCATTAGGAAGTCAGTGACACCTGCAGGGGTCGGGTTTTTCTTTGTGCTGAAGAAGAAAAGGGAACTACGTCAATGTATAGATTGCAGGGGTCTTAACGCCATCACTGTTAAGAATAAATATCCAAGTAAAAGAGAAAAATGTTCCAGCTTCTTGATAAAATGTAAAACTTTAATCCATCATATAAAATAGTAGAAGACACACTCCTGGGACAATGCCATGTCACAAGTGAAGAAAGCTACGCGTTTTGACCATACGGTCTTTGTCACAGCTGATCTACTCAGCAGTCCATCCAGTATAAGAAGGACTGACCTACCAATGGAAAGGTAAAAGAAAAAAAAAAAAAAAAGGGGGCTCACCTGACCAAGAGGGCTTCGACCTCTTAGGCTACGTTCAGACTAGCGTTGTGCGCCGCTGCGTCGGTGACGCAACGCACAACGCACCGAAAAACGCGGCAAAACGCACGCAAAAACGCTGCGTTTTGCGACGCGTGCGTCGTATTTTGCCGAAAATCGGACACAAGAAAAATGCAACTTGTTGCGTTTTCTTGGTCCGACGCTAGCGGCAAAAAAGACGCATGCGTCGCACAACGCAACAAACAAAAACACATGCGTCCCCCATGTTAAACATAGGGGCGCATGACGCGTGCGCCGCCGCTGCGTCGCCCGACGCTAACGCGACGCACACTAGCACAACGCTAGTCTGAACGTAGCCTTACATGCTAATTCCCTCTATGGCAAGTTGGAGAAATGTGTGAGCAGGAGTCCTTACCTTTCCTGGGCTATATCATCTCCGCCCAGGGATTGGCTATGGATCCTGTCAAAGTACAGGCTGTGATGGACTGGCAAGAACCCCATTCTCTTAAAGCGGTGCAGCGCTTTATGGGGTTCATTAACTATTATCGCCAGTTCATTCCTCATTTCTCCACTTTGGTAGCTCCCTTGGTAGCCCTCACCAAGAAGGGAGCAAATCCCAAATTGTGGTCTGAGGAGGTCTCCAAGGCCTTCACTTCTATTAAGTTCCATTTTGTTAGCGCTCCCATCCTACATCGCCCAATGTAGATATGCCATTTATAATGGAGGTGTATGCCTCTTCCATTGATGCTGGAGCAGTCCTCTTTCAAAAGGGTGCTCAAGGTCTGAAGCATCCTTGCTTCTTCTTTTCCAAGACCTTCACACCAGCGGAGAGGAATTATTCCATCGGGGACAGCGAGTTGCATGAAGTTGGCCTTCTATGAGTGGAGACCTCTTTCGGAGGGGGTTCGCTTTCCTTTCCAAGTATTCACAGACCACAAGAATTTGGTTTGCCTACAGACAGCCCAGTGGTTAAATTCTCACCAGGCCAGATGGTCCTTGTTCTTCTCCCGGTTCCATTTCACCCTCCATTTCCTTTCTGGGGCGAAGAACATTCGTGCCGACGCTCTTTCTTGCTCTGTTGTGTAATCTGAGGAGGAGGAAGAGGAGCCTCAGCTTATTGTCCCTACCGAGAGTCTGAGAACTGTGGCTCCGGTTTCCCTAGAGTCTGTGCCTCCAGGCAAAACTTTTGTACCATCCAGTCTGCGTACAGAGGTTCTCTCTTAGGCTCACTCGTCCATGGTGGGTGGACATTTCGGCTCCAAAAGGACATCTGAGCTACTGGCGAGGACATACTGGTGGCCGCATATGGCCCGAGATGTCGCAGACTATGTTCGGGCGTGTGTCTCCTGTGCCAAGAACAAGTCTCCTCGTCAACGGCCAGCTGGGTTGCTTTACCCCCTGCCGGTGGCGGACAGGCCCTGGGAGATGGTTAGGATGGATTTTGTGGTGGGCTTACCCAAGTCTCGTAGCTGCACCATTATTTGGGTGATCACCGACCATTTTTCCAAAATGGTGCACTTGGTGCCTCTTCCACGGCTACCTTCTGCACGAGCTGGCAGCGTTGTTTATCAAACATATCTTTCGCCTACACGGTATGCCGGACAAAATTGTCAGTGACCGGGGGCCCCAGTTTGCATCTCCATTCTGGAGAGTGCTTTGTCGTCTACTCAGCATTGAGTTGAATCTCTCCTCGGCATATCATCCCGAGATGAATGAGTTGGTAGAGAGGGCCAACCAGACTCTGGTCACATATCTACGTCATTTTGTTTCTGCCAGGCAGGATGACTGGGCATACTTGCTACCGATGGCGGAGTTTGCGTTTAACAATGCCGCAGCCGACTCCACCGGTCAGACTCTATTCCTCCTTAATTACGGCCAGCATTCGCATGTTCCTGTGCCCATGCCCGTGTCTTCCGCCGACTCCAGGGTGGCAGACTGGGCTGTGGAGGCACGGGACATTTGGGACCACACTCAGGATGCCATTCGGGCCTCCAAGTAGAGAATGAGGCCCTCCGCCAATGCACATCGGCGCCCCGCTCCGACCTTTGCTCCTGGCGACTTAGTGTGGCTCTCCACCCGTAACATCGGGTTGCGTGTTGATTCCACTAAGTTTGCACCTCGCTATTTGGGTCCCTTCAAGGTCATCGAACAGGTTAACCATGTGGTCTATCGTCTGGCCCTTCCTCCACACCTAGGTATCACCGACACCTTTCATGTGTCCCTCTTGAAGCCCGTATACATGTCCCGGTTTTCCGAGTCATCTGCCGGGACATCGGGTACATCTACGGACGATTACGAGGTGAATGCTATTTTGGGATGCAAGGTGGCAAAAAATCTTATTTGGTGGACTGGAAGGGTTATGGCCCAGAGGACAGGTCTTGAGAGCCTGCTGAGCACATTCGAGCTCCGCAGCTCATTGCGGCCTTCGAGCATGGCGAGGTCCAAGGAGGAAGGGGGCCCTGGGAGGGGGGTAATGTTAGAGGTCGAGTTCCCTCTTTTGCACAGGGTGAATCTCGAACCATCTCCGCTGCGGTCTCCCATTCTTCTCCAGCCCCAGTGGAGCCTGCTCAGCGGAGACGTCGGTCCCAGCATCTGGCTCAGCCTGATATGGTGCAGATGATTACTGCTGCCTTTCCAGGCTCAGCCATTGTAGCCAGTACTGGTCAGCAGCGAGCAGACATCTCTGGGACTAAGTCCTGCTTTTCCCCTTCTGAGCATGCCCAGGGTAAGACCTCTCATTGGAGGTCAGGGGTCACATGCTCAGATACTGCAGCAGCTCCCATTGGTCCTGTAGGAAGGTCCTGAAGTTGCTCAGGTACTGTAGCAGCTCCCATTGGTCCTCTAGAAAGGTCCCGAAGTTGCTGCAGCTATAAAAGGTTCGCATGGCCGTGCCATTAACTTAAGTTATGAGCTCAGCGCCAGTGTGGTCATGCTTGCATGTGGTCAGGGTTCAGCTGAAATAAGTCCCTAGAATACCGGCACCTCCGTTGAGGAGTTTGTGTATGTGGATTCAGGGTTTGGCTGAAATAAGCCCCTAGAATACCAGCACCTCCCGTGAGGAGTTTTGTGTGTGCTATGCTGACTGCATGACCACTGTCGGCTCTATTAGGTAGCTGTTCCCTTGTGAGGTTAACAGGGCACAGCGTTCTCTTTCTCAAGCAAGTCTGTGAAGTTACAGAGTTCGCTTATACCGCCATATAGTACTGTCTTTTACTAGCAGCAGGTTTTCTCCTGCACGGTGGACCCCAGGTTGCGAACCCACCTACTACTCAATATATATATATATATATATATATATATATATATATATATATATATATGTATATATATATATGTATATATATATATATACAGTGGGGCAAAAAAGTATTTAGTCAGTCAGCAATAGTGCAAGTTCCACCACTTAAAAAGATGAGAGGCGTCTGTAATTTACATCATAGGTAGACCTCAACTATGGGAGACAAACTGAGAAAAAAAAATCCAGAAAATCACATTGTCTGTTTTTTTAACATTTTATTTGCATATTATGGTGGAAAATAAGTATTTGGTCAGAAACAAACAATCAAGATTTCTGGCTCTCACAGACCTGTAACTTCTTTAAGAGTCTCCTCTTTCCTCCACTCATTACCTGTAGTAATGGCACCTGTTTAAACTTGTTATCAGTATAAAAAGACACCTGTGCACACCTTCAAACAGTCTGACTCCAAACTCCACTATGGTGAAGACCAAAGAGCTGTCAAAGGACACCAGAAACAAAATTGTAGCCCTGCACCAGGCTGGGAAGACTGAATCTGCAATAGCCAACCAGCTTGGAGTGAAGAAATCAACAGTGGGAGCAATAATTAGAAAATGGAAGACATACAAGACCACTGATAATCTCCCTCGATCTGGGGCTCCACACAAAATCCCACCCCGTGGGGTCAGAATGATCACAAGAACGGTGAGCAAAAATCCCAGAACCATGCGGGGGGACCTAGTGAATGAACTGCTGAGAGCTGGGACCAATGTAACAAGGCCTACCATAAGTAACACACTACGCCACCATGGACTCAGATCCTGCAGTGCCAGACGTGTCCCAATGCTTAAGCCAGTACATGTCCGGGCCCGTCTGAAGTTTGCTAGAGAGCATTTGGATGATCCAGAGGAGTTTTGGGAGAATGTCCTATGGTCTGATGAAACGAAACTGGAACTGTTTGGTAGAAACACAACTTGTCGTGTTTGGAGGAAAAAGAATATTGAGTTGCATCCATCAAACACCATACCTACTGTAAAGTATGGTGGTGGAAACATCATGCTTTGGGGCTGTTTCTCTGCAAAGTGGCCAGGACGACTGATCCGGGTACATGAAAGAATGAATGGGGCCATGTATCGTGAGATTTTGAGTGCAAACCTCCTTCCATCAGCAAGGGCATTGAAGATGAAACGTGGCTGGGTCTTTCAACATGACAATGATCCAAAGCACACCGCCAGGGCAACGAAGGAGTGGCTTCGTAAGAAGCATTTCAAGGTCCTGGAGTGGCCTAGCCAGTCTCCAGATCTCAACCCTATAGAAAACCTTTGGAGGGAGTTGAAAGTCTGTGTTGCCAAGCTAAAAGCCAAAAACATCACTGCTCTAGAGGAGATCTGCATGGAGGAATGGGCCAACATACCAACAACAGTGTGTGGCAATCTTGTGAAGACTTACAGAAAACGTTTGACCTCTGTCATTGCCAACAAAGGATATATTACAAAGTATTGAGATGAAATTTTGTTTCTGACCAAATACTTATTTTCCACCATAATATGCAAATGAAATGTTAAAAAAACAGACAATGTGATTTTCTGGATTTTTTTTTCTCAATTTGTCTCCTATAGTTGAGGTCTACCTATGATGTAAATTACAGACGCCTCTCATCTTTTTAAGTGGTGGAACTTGCACTATTGCTGACTGACTAAATACTTTTTTGCCCCACTGTATATATATGAGAAAAAAAGGAAAACAGCACACACAAAAAAATTGAAAAAGTGGGCTTTTAATGCCTGAACGGCGTGGCAACGTTTCGGATTTCCAATCCTTTTTCAAGCTTGAAAAAGGATTGGAAATTCGAAACTTTGCCTGGCCGTTCAGGCATTAAAAGCCCACTTTTTCTATTTTTTTTGTGTGTGCTGTTTTCCTTTTTTTCTCATATTGTTGGAGCCATTGGAATATTGGTTTAGAGAGCTTTGCACTACAAGTGTGGTAATATGATGCTGTTCTAATTTTTGTCTATATATATATATATATATATATATATATATATATATATATATATATATATATATATATATATATATATATATATATATATATATATACTCGGTGCGTTCCACCAACCCTAACAACTGGAGCATGGTCTGAGGTGGCTATGTTATCAATATTTACAGTGATTAATTTAGCTAATAAGGAGGGGGAGACCAGAAGATAATCAATCCAGGACCAGGAGTTAGTGGTGTGTGTTTGGTACCATTTTTACCAATTTCCCCTTTGAAAATGTAAAATATGGAGCCACAACAAAAGTTTTGTGGCAAAATGTAATTATTTTTCTTCACTGCACAATGGTATAACATTTTGTGACGCACTGCAGCCTTTGAGAGATTCATTGAGGGGTGTAATTTATAAAATATGGTCACTTATGGCGAGGTTCTACTGTTCTGGTACCTCAGGGGCTCTTCCAGTGGGCCATGGTACCCACAAAAACCATAACCGCAAAATCTGCGCTATAATATAGTCTTCTTTCCCTTCTAATCTTTCCACAATGCCTTAAAAAGGGTAAGGTATTGACGCACTCAGGAGAAATTGCACAACAAACAGTTTTCCTATTGGCCCTTATAAAATTAAAAACTTGTGGCTAAAACAACATTTTAGTGGTAAAAATGTAATTATTCTTTGTTCACTGCCTAATGGTATAAAATTAAATGAGGCATATGTGTTGTCAACATGCACACTGCATCTCTAGATGAATTCATTGGGGTGTAGATTTTAAAATTCGGTCACTTATGGAGAGGTTCTGCTCGTCTGGCATCTCATGGGCTGTGCTAATGTGACATGGCACCCTCAAACAATCACAGCAAAATCTGCGTTCCAATATGGCACTTCTTCCCTTCTGAGCTTTGCACTCTGCTTCAAAAGTAGGTTTTCATCAAAGGTGGGGCACTGGCCTACACAGGAGAAAATGCG
This sequence comes from Ranitomeya imitator, assembly GCF_032444005.1. Taxonomy (NCBI): domain Eukaryota; kingdom Metazoa; phylum Chordata; class Amphibia; order Anura; family Dendrobatidae; genus Ranitomeya; species Ranitomeya imitator. Next base: position 201,666,795 of record NC_091286.1, read on the forward strand.
TAACAAATTGTACCATTCATTTTCTCCTATTATCCTTTTGAAAATTAAAAACTTGGGGTTAAAAAACTTTTTCTTGGAAAAATGGTAATTTTCCATTGACTCACTACACTCCATGACAGAAGTTATGTCGCTTATCCATGTTATGTAAATAAAAGCTTATAACCTGACGTTAAATTCATCCATTGGTTGTATAAATTATTCTTTTGAAAGCTGAAACCCTCCGAAATGTGGTTTAGCTTAAGAAAATAAATTGTCATCAATGCAGAAATATTGATCAGTTAATGGACACAGAATAGTCAGATTTTGGCAAGAAAAAAGTTGGTCACATAATGCACCCAATCCTAGTTTACATCCTCACCTGGGCTCAGTAAATGATCGGTTAATTAGTGTGTGTGTGTGTGTGTGTGTGTGTGTGTGTATAAAAAGAAACCCAGCACCCCAGGCTTTCACTTGAACTGCAACTTGAGCTCTGACAACATGCCAAAAATCCACCCTGCGACCAAAGCCTGGATTATCAAGAGGCTGAAGACCAGATCCACGGCAGAGGTGGCTGGCACCTTTAATGTGTCTCAGCATCAAGTACAAAGAATTAATAAAAGATTTGAAGAGACTGGAGATGTGTTTGACAAGCCCAGGTCCGGCAAACCCCGCAAGACAACTGCTCAGGAGAAACGTTTGTTGGTTAGAAAATCCAAAGCAAGCCCCTTTTCAACTGCAGCAGAACTCCAACAGGCCTGGTCGCCTCAAGTCCCTGTGTCAACTAGTACAGTTTGTAGGATTCTGTCGCGAAATGGCCTCCATGGTCGAATCAGTGCCCGGAAGCCAGCACTAAACAAAAGGCAAATAAAAACCGTGTGGCATTACAAAGTCCCACAGCCTGCTAAATAGATGGACACTGGAAAAGTGGCAGAAGGTGGATTTCTCTGATGAATCTTCAGTAGAATTACACCACAGCCGCCGCAAATACTGCGGGAGACCTAGTGGAGCCCATATGGTTCCAAAATACATCCCGAAAACAGTTAAATTTGGTGGTGGAAAGATCATGGTCTGGGGTTACATTCAGTATGGGGGTGTGCGAAACATTTGCAAGGTGGAAGGCAATATCAATAGCCTAAAATATCAAGAAGTATTAGCTACCTCTTATATTCCAAATCATAAAAGGGGTCAAATTCTGCAGCAGGATGGTGCTCCATCTCATACATCCATCTCTACAACAAAGTTCCTCCAGGCAAAAAAGATCAAGGTGCTCAAGGACTGGCCAGCCCAGTCACCAGACATGAACATCATTGAGTATGTGTGGGGTAGGATGAAAGAGGAAGCTGGGAATGCAAAACCAAAGAATCTAGATGAACTCTGGGAGGCATGTAAGACTGCATTCTTTGCTATTCCTGATGACGTCATTAATAAATTGTATGAATCATTGTTGAACTTCATGGATGCAGTCCTTCAAGTTCATGGAAGTCACAGAAAATATTAAATATGACTCTAATAGCACCACAACTTCATTCACCAATGTTATGCAATATATATTTGTATTTTAATTATTTGTTTGAATATCACATTACTTTCTGTAGGCGACAAAACTTTTTTTCTTGCCACAATCTGACCATTCTGTGTCCTTTAACTGATCAATTTTTCTGCATTGATGCCAATTTATTTTCTTAAACTAAACCACATTTCGGAATGTTTCAGCTTTCTGTTATGTAGGCAATCCAGTGACACAGTGTGCCAGCAATCAGAGCACATACAGTGATCTGACAATAACCCAAAAACAATAGAACGAGCTCTGAGACGTGGAATCTCTGTAGACCGCAATACCTGAACCTAACCTAAACACAACTAAAGGCAGCTGTGGATTGCGCCTGACACTACCTATGCAACTCGGCACAGCCTGAGGAGCTGACTAGCCTGAAGATAGAAAAACAAGCCTGACTTGCCTCAGAGAAATACCCCAAAGGAAAAGGCAGCCCCCCACATCTAATGACTGTTAGCAAGATGAAAAGACAAACGTAGGGATGAAATAGATTCAGCAAAGTGAGGCCCGATATACTAGATAGAGCGAGGATAGCAAAGAGAACTTTGCAGTCTACAAAAAACCCTAAAGCAAAAAACCACGCAAAGGGGGCAAAAAGACCCACCGTGCCGAACTAACGGCACGGCGGTACACCCTTTGCGTCTCAGAGCTTCCAGCAAAACGAAAAGACAAGCTGGACAGAAAAAGTAGCAACAAAAGCAAAAAGCACTTATCTAAGCAGAGCAGCAGGCCACAGGAAAGATCCAGAAGCTCAGATCCAACACTGGAACATTGACAAGGAGCAAGGAAGACAGAATCAGGTGGAGTTAAATAACAAAGCAGCCAACGAGCTCACCAGAACACCTGAGAGAGGAAGCTCAGAAGCTGCAGTACCACTTGTGACCACAGGAGTGAATTCAGCCACAGAATTCACAACAGTACCCCCCCCCCTTGAGGAGGGGTCACCGAACCCTCACCAGAGCCCCCAGGCCGACCAGGATGAGCCACATGAAAGGCACGAACAAGATCTGGAGCATGGACATCAGAGGCAAAAACCCAGGAATTATCTTCCTGAGCATAACCCTTCCATTTAACCAGATACTGGAGTTTCCGTCTAGAAACACGAGAATCCAAAATTTTCTCCACAATATACTCCAATTCCCCCTCCACCAAAACCGGGGCAGGAGGCTCAACAGATGGAACCATAGGTGCCACGTATCTCCGCAACAACGACCTATGGAATACATTATGTATGGAAAAGGAGTCTGGGAGGGTCAGACGAAAAGACACAGGATTGAGAATCTCAGAAATCCTATACGGACCAATAAAACGAGGTTTAAATTTAGGAGAGGAAACCTTCATAGGAATATGACGAGAAGATAACCAAACCAGATCCCCAACACGAAGTCGGGGACCCACACGGCGTCTGCGATTAGCGAAAAGTTGAGCCTTCTCCTGGGACAAGGTCAAATTGTCCACTACCTGAGTCCAGATCTGCTGCAACCTGTCCACCACAGAATCAACACCAGGACAGTCCGAAGACTCAACCTGTCCTGAAGAGAAACGAGGATGGAACCCAGAATTGCAGAAAAGAGACCAAGGTAGCCGAGCTGGCCCGATTATTAAGGGCGAACTCAGCCAACGGCAAAAAGGACACCCAATCATCCTGGTCTGCAGAAACAAAATATCTCAGATATGTTTCCAAGGTCTGATTGGTTCGTTCGGTCTGGCCATTAGTCTGAGGATGGAAAGCCGAGGAAAAAGATAGGTCAATGCCCATCCTACCACAAAAGGCTCGCCAAAACCTTGAAACAAACTGGGAACCTCTGTCAGAAACAATATTCTCAGGAATGCCATGCAAACGAACCACATGTTGGAAGAACAAAGGCACCAAATCAGAGGAGGAAGGCAATTTAGACAAGGGCACCAGATGGACCATTTTAGAAAAGCGATCACAGACCACCCAAATGACTGACATCTTTTGAGAAACGGGAAGGTCAGAAATGAAATCCATCGAAATATGTGTCCAAGGCCTCTTTGGGACCGGCAAGGGCAAAAGCAACCCACTGGCACGTGAACAGCAGGGCTTAGCCCTAGCACAAATCCCACAGGACTGCACAAAAGTACGTACATCCCGTGACAGAGATGGCCACCAGAAGGATCTAGCCACTAACTCTCTGGTACCAAAGATTCCAGGATGACCAGCCAACACCGAACAATGAAGTTCAGATATAACTTTACTAGTCCACCTATCAGGGACGAACAGTTTCTCCGCCGGACAACGATCAGGTTTATTCGCCTGAAATTTTTGCAACACTCGCCGCAAATCAGGGGAGATAATAATAATAATAATAATAATTTTATTTATATAGCGCCAACATATTCCGCAGCGCTTTACAAATTATAGAGGGGACTTGTACAGACAATAGACATTGCAGCATAACAGAAATACAGTTCAAAACAGATACCAGGAGGAATGAGGGCCCTGCTCGCAAGCTTACAAACTATGGGGAAAAGGGGAGACACGAGAGGTGGATGGTAACAATTGCTTTAGTTATTCGGACCAGCTATAGTGTAAGGCTCAGGTGTTCATGTAAAGCTGCATGAACCAGTTAACTGCCTAAGTATGTAGCAGTACAGACACAGAGGGCTAATACTGCATAAAGTGTATGAGAACATGATGCGAGGAACCTTTTTTTTTTTTTTATTATAAATAGGCCACACAGGGATCGTTAGGTTAATGCATTGAGGCGGTAGGCCAGTCTGAACAAATGAGTTTTTAGGGCACGCTTAAAACTGTGGGGATTGGGGATTAATCATAGTAACCTAGGTAGTGCATTCCAAAGAATCGGCGCAGCACGTGTAAAGTCTTGGAGACGGGAGTGGGAGGTTCTGATTATTGAGGATGCTAACCTGAGGTCATTAGCGGAGCGGAGGGCACGGGTAGGGTGGTAGACTGATACCAGGGAGGAGATGTAGGGTGGTGCTGAGCCATGGAGTGCTTTGTGGATGAGGGTAGTAGTTTTGTACTGGATTCTGGAGTGGATGGGTAGCCAGTGTAATGACTGGCACAGGGTAGAGGCATCGGTGTAACGGTTGGTGAGGAATATGATCCTGGCTGCAGCATTCAGGACAGATTGGAGCGGGGAGAGTTTTGCAAGAGGGAGACCGATTAGTAGAGAGTTACAATAGTCCAGACGAGAATGAATAAGTGAAACAGTCAGAGTTTTTGCAGAGTCGAAATTAAGAAAAGGGCGAATTCTAGAAATGTTTTTGAGATGCAGGTAAGAAGAGCGAGCCAGTGATCGGATGTAGGGGGTGAATGAAAGGTCAGAATCAAGGATGACCCCAAGGCAGCGGGCATGTTGCTTTGGAGTAATGGTGGAACCGCACACGGAGATGGCAATGTCAGGCAAAGGTAGGTTAGTAGAGGGAGAGAACACGAGGAGTTCAGTTTTTGACAGGTTTAGTTTCAGATAGAGGGAGGACATGATGTTAGAGACAGCGGTAAGACAATCACTGGTGTTTTCTAAAAAGGTCGGTGTGATATCGGGAGCAGAAGTGTATAATTGGGTGTCGTCAGCATAGAGATGGTACTGGAAACCAAATCTACTGATTGTTTGTCCAATAGGGGCAGTATACAACAAGAAGAGTAGGGGGCCTAGGACTGATCCTTGAGGAACCCCAACAGTAAGGGGAAGGTGAGAGGAGGAGGAACCAGCAAAACATACAGTGAAGGATCGGTCAGAGAGATAGGAGGAGAACCAGGAGAGAACGGTGTCCTTGAGGCCGATGGAGCGGAGCATAGTGAGGAGGAGCTGATGATCCACAGTGTCGAATGCTGCAGAGAGATCCAAGAGAATTAGCATGGAGTAGTGACCATTAGATTTAGCTGTTAGTAGGTCATTAGAGACTTTAATGAGGGCAGTTTCAGTAGAGTGTAAAGAGCGGAAGCCAGATTGAAGAGGGTCGAGAAGAGAGTTATCTGAGAGATAGCGGGTAAGACGGGAGTGGACCAGGCGTTCGAGGAGTTTAGAGATGAAGGGAAGATTAGAGACAGGTCTATAATTAGCGGCACAGTTTTGATCGAGGGATGGTTTTTTAAGTAATGGATGTATGATGGCATGCTTAAATGAGGAGGGAAAAATACCGGAAGTGAGGGAAAGGTTGAATATTTTTGTTAGGTGAGAGGTGATAGCCGGGGAAAGGGACTGGAGGAGATGTGACGGAATGGGGTCACTGGTGCAAGTGGTCGGGCGAGAAGATGGCAGACACAATGACTCCTTCCTTGAGGATACTCGCCGGCTCAGATGAACCCGGAGAGTCGGGCACAAAACTCCTAGACAGAGCATCCGCCTTCACATTTTTAGAGCCCGGAAGGTACGAAATCACAAAATCGAAGCGGGCAAAAAATAACGACCAACGGGCCTGTCTAGGATTCAAGCGCTTGGCAGACTCGAGATAAGTAAGGTTCTTATGATCAGTCAATACCACCACGCGATGCTTAGCTCCTTCAAGCCAATGACGCCATTCCTCGAATGCCCACTTCATGGCCAGCAACTCTCGGTTGCCCACATCATAATTACGCTCAGCAGCCGAAAACTTCCTGGAAAAGAAAGCACATGGTTTCAACACTGAGCAACCAGAACCTCTCTGTGACAAAACCGCCCCTGCTCCAATCTCAGAAGCATCAACCTCGACCTGGAACGGAAGAGAAACATCTGGTTGACACAACACAGGGGCAGAACAAAAACGATGCTTCAACTCCTGAAAAGCTTCCACAGCAGCAGAAGACCAATTAACCAAATCAGCACCCTTCTTGGTCAAATCGGTCAATGGTTTGGCAATGCTAGAAAAATTACAGATGAAGCGACGATAAAAATTAGCAAAGCCCAGGAATTTTTGCAGACTTTTCAGAGATGTCGGCTGAGGCCAATCCTGGATGGCCTGTACCTTAACCGGATCCATCTCGATAGTAGAAGGGGAAAAGATGAACCCCAAAAATGAAACTTTATGCACACCGAAGAGACACTTTGGAAAACCATTCTGACCTGCTTCACATGAGAGTCCCAATCATTAGAGAAGATCAAAATGTCATCCAAGTAAACAATCAGGAATTTATCCAGATACTCACGGAAGATATCATGCATAAAAGACTGAAACACAGATGGAGCATTGGCAAGTCCGAACGGCATCACTAGATACTCAAAATGACCCTCGGGCGTATTAAATGCAGTTTTCCATTCATCTCCTTGCCTGATTCTCACCAGATTATACGCACCACGAAGATCTATCTTAGTGAACCAACTAGCCCCCTTAATCCGAGCAAACAAGTCAGATAACAATGGCAAGGGATACTGAAATTTCACAGTGATCTTATTAAGAAGGCGGTAATCAATACACGGTCTCAGCGAACCATCCTTCTTGGCTACAAAAAAGAACCCTGCTCCCAGTGGTGATGACGATGGGCGAATATGTCCCTTCTCCAGGGATTCCTTCACATAACTGCGCATAGCGGCGTGTTCAGGCACGGATAAATTAAATAATTGACCTTTAGGGAATTTACTACCAGGAATCAAATTGATAGCACAATCACAATCCCTATGCGGAGGTAGGGCATCGGACTTGGGCTCTTCAAATACATCCTGATAATCAGACAAGAACTCTGGGACCTCAGAAGGAGTGGATGATGAAATAGACAAAAATGGAACATCACCATGTACCCCCTGACAACCCCAGCTGGATACCGACATAGAGTTCCTATCCAATACTGGATTATGGGTTTGCAGCAATGGCAACCCCAACACGACCACATCATGCAGATTATGTAGCACCAGAAAGCGAATAACTTCCTGATGTGCAGGAGCCATGCACATGGTCAGCTGGGTCCAGTACTGAGGTTTATTCTTGGCCAAAGGTGTAGCATCAATTCCTCTCAACGGAATAGGACACCGCAAAGGCTCCAAGAAAAACCCACAACGTTTAGCATAATCCAAATCCATCAGATTCAGGGCAGCGCCTGAATCCACAAACGCCATGACAGAATACGATGACAAAGAGCATATCAAGGTAATGGACAGAAGGAATTTGGATTGTACAGTACCAATGACGGCAGACCTATCGAACCGCTTAGTGCGCTTAGGACAATCAGAAATAGCATGAGTGGAATCACCACAGTAGAAACACAGACCATTCAGACGTCTGTGTTCTTGCCGTTCAACTCTGGTCATAGTCCTATCGCACTGCATAGGCTCAGGTTTAATCTTAGACAATACCGCCAAATGGTGCACAGATTTACGCTCGCGCAAGCGTCGACCGATCTGAATGGCCAAAGACATAGACTCATTCAAACCAGCAGGCATAGGAAAACCCACCATGACATCCTTAAGAGCCTCAGAGAGACCCTTTCTGAACAAAGCTGCCAGCGCAGATTCATTCCACAGAGTGAGTACTGACCACTTCCTAAATTTCTGACAATATACTTCTATATCATCCTGACCCTGGCACAAAGCCAGCAAATTTTTCTCAGCCTGATCCACTGAATTAGGCTCATCGTAAAGTAATCCGAGCGCCAGGAAAAACGCATTGACATTACTCAATGCAGGGTCTCCTGGCGCAAGAGAAAATGCCCAGTCCTGAGAGTCGCCGCGCAAAAAAGAAATAATAATCAAAACCTGTTGAATAGGATTACCAGAAGAATGAGGTTTCAAGGCCAGAAATAGCTTACAATTATTTTTGAAATTAAGAAACTTAGTTCTATCACCAAAAAACAAATCAGGAATAGGAATTCTTGGTTCTAACATAGATTTCTGATCAATAGTATCTTGAATCCTTTGTACATGTGTAACGAGATTATCCATTGAAGAGCACAGACCCTGAATATCCATGTCCACACCTGTGTCCTGAAACACCCAAATGTCTAGGGGAAAAAAAAGACTGAACACAGAGCTGAGAAAAAAAAATGATGTCAGAACTTCTTTTTTCCCTCTATTGAGAATCATTAGGTTGGCTCCTTGTACTGTTATGTAGGCAATCCAGTGACACAGTGTGCCAGCAATCAGAGCACATACAGTGATCTGACAATAACCCAAAAACAATAGAACGAGCTCTGAGACGTGGAATCTCTGTAGACCGCAATACCTGAACCTAACCTAAACACAACTAAAGGCAGCTGTGGATTGCGCCTGACACTACCTATGCAACTCGGCACAGCCTGAGGAGCTGACTAGCCTGAAGATAGAAAAACAAGCCTGACTTGCCTCAGAGAAATACCCCAAAGGAAAAGGCAGCCCCCCACATCTAATGACTGTTAGCAAGATGAAAAGACAAACGTAGGGATGAAATAGATTCAGCAAAGTGAGACCCGATATACTAGATAGAGCGAGGATAGCAAAGAGAACTTTGCAGTCTACAAAAAACCCTAAAGCAAAAAACCACGCAAAGGGGGCAAAAAGACCCACCGTGCCGAACTAACGGCACGGCGGTACACCCTTTGCGTCTCAGAGCTTCCAGCAAAACGAAAAGACAAGCTGGACAGAAAAAGTAGCAACAAAAGCAAAAAGCACTTATCTAAGCAGAGCAGCAGGCCACAGGAAAGATCCAGAAGCTCAGATCCAACACTGGAACATTGACAAGGAGCAAGGAAGACAGAATCAGGTGGAGTTAAATAACAAAGCAGCCAACGAGCTCACCAGAACACCTGAGAGAGGAAGCTCAGAAGCTGCAGTACCACTTGTGACCACAGGAGTGAATTCAGCCACAGAATTCACAACAGCTTTCAAAAGAATAATTTATACAACCAATGGATGAATTTAACATCATGTTATAAGCTTTTATTTACATAACATGGATAAGCGACATAACTTCTGTCAGGGAGTTTAGATTAATTCCTCAAGAGGTGTAGTTTCCAAAATGGGGTCACTTGTGCGAGTTTCTGCTGTTTTGGGATGTGAGGGGATCTTCAAATGTGACATGGCGTCCGCAAACTATTCTAGTCAAAATTGCGCTCCGAATTCAATTGGAGTTTCTTCCCATCCAAGCCCTGTCATGTCCCAAACAGTAGTATTCCATGACATAGGGGTATCGGTGTGACAAATAGGCAATCCCTGCATGTGTTGTGTCTGTCAAACAGCCACGAGACATGCAGCTTCGGTGACTCTAAGATACTCAATTAGGAAACAAGCGTGCTCGGATAACACCTTGTCCGAGCATGCTCGCTCATCTAGGCATATTTTCCGGTTTATCATATGAATTTTATGAGCTAGAGCAGCTAGTCCACGTGAGTTTTCCTGAGGCTTTCAACACCAGGAAATGGAAAATTCCTGATGAGAGATAATAGAGCCGTTGAATGAAAAACACTGAAATTAGCAGAGTATTATGAAATCGCATGATATACTTATGATGGAAGCATGCATATCATTAAATAAATATGGTAAATTCATTGTAGAAGAATAATGTATGTAAGTAGTGATGTTGGAGAACATTTTGCGTTGCAAACATGTTTTTCAAGTGTTTTGGATGTCTTAAAGCAGGGGTAATAATAATAGTCTTTATTTATATAGCACCAACATATTCCGCAGCGCTTTACAGTTAAACACTTTCAAACACAACAGTCATAATAACAGTGTTAACAATAATATAATGATTAAATCAAAATAAAACAACCCTGCTCGTGAGAGCTTACAATCTATAATGAGGTGGGGGAGTGTCATGATCCCAATGGCAGGGGATCACAAAAGGACAAGCACAAAAACAAAACAAGCTCTAGGGTGATGGAACCTGATCTGACCGCGATCCTGAACCTAAACACACAACTAGCAGTAGCCGGGGAACGTGCCTACGATGATTCCTAGACGTCTCGCGCCAGCCGAAGGATTAACTTCCCCTATTAGAAGAAACACAGACCTCATTTGCCTCCAGAGAAACACCCCACAGAAATAGCAGCCCCCCACATGTAATAACGGTGAAATGAGAAGAAAGCACATACGTAGTTATGAAAATAGAATCAGCAAAAATGAGGCCCGCTAAAGCTAGATAGCAGAGGATACAAAAGTGAACTGCGCGGTCAGCGAAAAACCCTTCAAAAAACCATCCTGAAATTACTTGAACTCATGTGCCAACTCATGGAACATGAGGAGTAATTTCAGCCCACTAGAGCAACCAGCAGCAAGGAATCACATATCTGCAAGCTGGACTAAGACAAAAATAAAACAAAACGTGGAACAGGAAAATCAAAACTTAGCTTGTCCTGAAGATAACAGACGCAGGGAGCCGAGGTAAAAAGACACGCTGATTACATTGATAGCCGGCGAGGAAATGACAAAAAAGCCAGGTTAAATAGGAAACTCCCATAACCTGATGGAACAGGTGGACACCAGAGACCGCAGAGAACACAAGTCACCCAGTACCATCAGTAACCACCAGAGGGAGCCCAAAAACAGAACTCACAACAGGGGAGATACAAAGTACAGGTGTGTATTTACAATGATGGAACAGCCATCTTCAGGGGTTGGGGGATAGGTGGAGGTAGTGAATGGGCTACACACACACACTTACACATAAAATAACTTTGATTAGGTAATGTGGAAGGCCGCTCTGAACAAATGTGTTTTGAGCGAGCGCCTAAAACTATGCAAATTGTGGATGGTCCTACTATCTTGGGGTAGAGCATTCCAGAGGATTGGCACAACGCGGAAGAAGTCTTGGAGTCGGGAGTGGGAGGTACGGTTTAGTGGAGAGGTTAGTCAAAAGTCATTTGCAGAGCGCAGCGATCTGCTAGGCCGATAGAGAGAAATGAAGGAGGAGATGTAAGGGGGTGCCGCACTGTGGAGAGCTTTGTGAGTGAGAGCGCCGATCCTTTCGCATGAGATAATCACAGTACAGGTGCTGAGGAAACGTAGAAAGTAATTTCTCCATCTCCTTTATTACCGGTATCTGCTGTAATCGGATTGCACTTTGATGACATCCCATAGACTTGTATGGGCGAGTGTTATCCGCACTATGCTGCGATTGATTTCTCCTGCAGAATCAGCATGGGAAAATAATCGTGGATCTGTTCTGCCTCATAGTATAACATTGGGCCAAGTGCAATCTGATAAATCACTCGACCATTTTATATGCTTGTGTGAGCGAACCCTGGAACAGAATGTTAGTAATGCTACCTAAGGAAATTGTTGACTTCTCTCTTTGTAAGTGAAGACTTATCCTAGTATAATTATCCTACAGTATCTCTATGCTTTATTATGTATTGCATGATATATAGCATGCATGTCAGTGAACTTAAGACAATGCAGTGTGCAGAAACCATATACAGTAGAACCTACAGAAGAATTGTACTAATGGCCTAGCACACAGTATCTGTTTTACATAAGGGCATATTTTGAAATCAAAAAGTCAAGGAATGCAGTCAAGGAATGTAACTCCAAGTGATTATGGAGGCTGTTTAAGTGACAGTAAGAGCTGCGGAAGTGTAGATTGCTGGTCAGAAGAAACGACTTGATCAATTATTGTCAATGCAAGGTTCCCATACATTCTTTTCCTTTGACAGAATGTGAGATACTGTAGTATCAACCGGCTGAAGGTTTGCTTTTGTTGATTACAGAAGGCCATCAAAGATAAATTAACTTTTTACTATACATTAAGGCTTTGTGCACACGTTGCAGAATTGCCGCGGAAATTTAGGCGGCAATTCTGCAACTCCCTGTCGCGGGTATAACGCATGCAGAATTGGCATGCGTATTCCCGCTAAACACTAGCGTTTTGCAAGCTTAATTAGCTTGCAGAATGCTAGTGATTTCCAAGCGATCTGTAGCATCTGACCACTGTCCCTTTATGAGGTTATAACTCTGGAACGCTTCAACAGATCCTGGTGATTCTGACATTGTTTTCTTGTGACATATTGTACTTCATGATAGTGGTAACATTTCTTTGATATTACCTGCGCTTATTTGTGAAAAAAACGGAAATTTGGCAAAAATTTGGAAAATTTTGCAATTTTCCAACTTTGAATTTTTATGTAATTAAATCACAGAGATATGTCACACAAAATACTTAATAAGTAACATATCCCACATGTCTACTTTACATCAGCACAATTTTGGAACCAAAATTTTTTTTTGTTAGGGAGTTATAAGGGTTAAAAATTGACCAGCAATTTCTCATTTTTACAGCACCATTTTTTTTAGGGACCACATCTCATTTGAAATCATTTTGAGGGGTCTATATGACAGAAAATACCCAAGTGTGACACCATTCTAAAAACTGCACCCCTCAAGGTGCTCAAAACCACAAATTTACTTCAGCTCCAATTTGTTTTATTTTACCAAGGGTAACAGGAGAAAATGGACCCCAAAAGTTGTTGTACAATTTCTCCTAAGTACGCCGATACCCCATATGTGGGGGTAAACCACTGTTTGGGCGCATGACAGAGCTCGGAAGCGAAGGAGCGCCATTTGACTTTTCAATGAAAAATTGACAGGAATTGAGATGGGACGCCATGTTGCATTTGGAGAGCCACTGATGTGCCTAAACAGTGGAAACCCCCACAAGTGACACCATTTTGGAAAGTAGACCCCCTAAGGAACTTATCTGGATGTGTTGTGAGCACTTTGACCCACCAAGGGCTGCACAGAATTTTATAATGCAGAGCCATAAAAATAAAACAAAAATTTTTTCACACAAAAATAATTTTTTAGTCCCCAGTTTTGTATTTTCCCGAGGGTAACAGGTGAAATTGGACCCCAAAAGTTGTTGTCCAATTTGTTCTGAGTATGCTGATACCCCATATGTGGGGGTGAACAACCGTTTGAGCGCATCGCAGAGCTCGGAAGGGAAGGAACATCATTTGGAATGCAGACTTAGATGGATTGGTCTGCAGGCGTCACATTGCGTTTGCAGAGCCCCTAATGTACCTAAACAGTAGAAACCCCCCCCAAGTGACCCCATATTGGAAACTATACCCCCCAAGGAACTTATCTAGATGTGTTGTGAGAACTTTGAAGCCCCAACTGTTTCACTACAGTTTATAACGCAGAGCCGAGAAAATAAAAAATCCTTTTTTTCCCCACAAAAATTTATTTTTTAGCCCCCAGTTGTTGTCCAATTTGTCCTGAGTACGCTGATACCCCATATGTTGGGGTAAACCCCTGTTTAGGCACACGGGAGAGCTCGGAAGGGAAGGAGCACTGTTTTACTTTTTCAACGAAGAATTGGCTGGAATTGAGATCGGACGCCATGTCGCGTTTGGAGAGCCCCTGATGTGCCTAAACAATGGAAACCCCCCAATTATAACTGAAACCCTAATCCAAACACACCCCTAACCCTAATCCCAACAGTAACCCTAACCACACCTCTAACCCAGACACACCCCTAACCCTAATCCCAACCGTAAATGTAATCATAACCCTAACTTTAGCCCCAACCCTAACCCTAACTTTAGCACCAACCCTAACTGTAGCCCTAACCCTAGCCCTAACCCTAGCCCTAACCCTAGCCCTAATTTTATGATTGGCAGCCATCACACACTGAAAGATGCTTTTTATTGCAAAAAATATTTTTTGCATTACCACATTTTGAGAGCTATAAATTTTCCATATTTGAGTCCACCGAGTCATGTGAGGTCTTGTTTTTTGCGGGACGAGTTGACGTTTTTATTGGTAATATTTTCGGGCACGTGACATTTTTTGATCGCTTTTTATTCCGATTTTTGTGAGGCAGAATGACCGAAAACCAGCTATTCATGAACTTCTTTTGGGGAGGCGTTTATACCATTCCGCGTTTGGTAAAATGGATAAAGCAGTTTTATTCTTTGGGTCAGTACGATTACAGCGATTCCTCATTTATATCATTTTTTTATGTTTTGGCGCTTTTATACGATAAAAACTATTTTATAGAAAAAATAATTATTTTTGCATCCCTTTATTCTGAGGACTATAACTTTTTTATTTTTTCGCTGATGATGCTGTGTCACGGCTTGTTTTTTGTGGGACAAGATGACGTTTTCAGCGGTACCATGGTTATTTATATCTGTCTTTTTGATCGCGTGTTATTCCACTTTTTGTTTGGCGGTATGATAACAAAGCGTTGTTTTTTGCCTCGTTTTTTTTTTTACAGTGTTCACTGAAGGGGTTAACTAGTGATATAGTTTTATAGGTGGGGTCGTTACGGACGCAGCGATACTAAATGTGTGTACTTTTATTGTTTTTTTTTTATTTAGATAAAGAAATGTATTTATGGGAATAATATTTTTTTTCATTATTTACGAATTTTATTTTTTTTTTATTTTTTTTTTACACATTTGGATTTTTTTTTTTACTTTTTTGCTTTGTACCAGGGGGGGACATCACAGATCGGTGATCTGACAGCTTGCACAGCACTCTGTCAGATCACTGACTTACAACACTGCAGGCTTACCAAGCGCCTGCTCTGAGCAGGCACTTGGTAAGCCACCTCCCTCCCTGCAGGACCCGAATGCCGCAGCCATCTTGGATCCGGGCCTGGAGCAGGGAGGGAGGTAGGGAGACCCTCGCAGCAACGCGATCACATCGTGTTGCTGCGGGGGGCTCAGGGAAGCCCGCAGGGAGCCCCTCCCTGCGTGATGCTTCCCTATACAGCCGGCACACCGCGATCATGTTTGATTGCGGTGTGCCGGGGGTTAATGTGCCGGGGGCGGTTCGTGACCGCTCCTGGCACATTGTGCCGGATGTCAACTGCGATAGGCAGCTGACACCCGGCCGCGATCGGCCGCGCTCCCCCTGTGAGAACGGCCGATCGCTATGACGTACTATCCCGTCAAGGGTCAGATAGGCCCAGGGCACCTCGACGGGATAGTATGTCTAAGGTCAGAGAGGGGTTAATGTAACTCACTTAAAATAACCTGGAGTATACAAAACTAAAACTATCTATCTAGAACCACAAGGCATAAGTCCAAGTGGAGGAAGAGGTGAAGGTGGTGGTATGGGTGGAAGAGGCAAAGGAGAAGTAATCCAACACTGTTTTTTTTTACTCGTTTTATGTAACTCACTTAAAATAACCTGCATTTTGATATAGGATATATATATATACGGTATCTTGGTACCATGTTAGCCAGTAGATAGAAAAATATTTAGAATTGAGAGTCCCCAGTGGTTGATACCTTTTGATGGCTAACTGAAATTCAGTTAGCCATTAAAAGGTATCAATCTCTGAGGACTCTCAATTCTAAATATTTTAAAATAACCTAGAATTTACAAAACTAAAACTAGCTATCTAGAACCACGAGGCGTGGGTCCAAGTGGTGGAAGAAGTTGACGTAGCAGTATAGGTGGAAGAGGCAAGGGACGAGTAATCCAACACTGTTTATTTTTTTTTAAGGGAAACGACTTCAGAGAACATAGAATGAATCCAAATTAATTATTATTATTATTATACATCTATATAGCGCCATTTATTCCATGGCGCTTTACATTTGAAAATGGGAAAATATAGACAAGCACAATAAACATGAGCAATGCAAAGCACACACAAGTACAGAAGGAGAGAGGACCCTGCCCACGGGGGCTCACAGTCTGCAGGGGATGGGTGAGGATGCACTAGGAGAGGGTAGAGCTGGTCGTGCGGCGGTTCAGCAGACTAAGGATCACTGCAGATTGTAGGCTTGTCGGAAGAGGAGGTAATCTAACAAACTACAACCAAAGGGCAGAGGTCAAACTGGAAGAAGAGGCAGACGTGGCTGTGTAGGTAGAAGAGGCGGAGGAGGAGGTAGCCAACACGTTTTTATTTGGGGAGGAGGCACCCAAATGAAATGAATGGCAAATAGAGTTGAAGACTGGCTTGATGCTACTGTTATAGTTGTCTAGTCATTCAAAGGTATGGACACATCCTGTGGGATCGATACCTGGTTCATTTTAAGGAATGTTAGCTTCCCCACATCGACGTGGCAGGCGTATGTGCTCCCTGTCATGTTAAAGACACGTTCCAACAGTACACTTGCCGCACAGCAATACAGCACCTCCAAGGAATAAAGGGAAAGCTTAGGCCATGTGTCCTGTTTGAAGACCCAGAAGTTAAATTGGGCAGACCCATCTGTTAGTGCATGGAGACATGTGGATATGTGCTCTTCCACCATGTTGTTGTAACGCTGCCTCCTGCTAATATGTACCGTATTAGCTGCTGGTGTCAGATATTGTTTTGTGCTCATAAAGTTTTGACACATTCTGGCCATGTTAACCCTGCCTTCTGAGGTGGTGTCGATTCCCCAGCTGCATTGGCGACTTCCTCCTCCACCTGTGCCCTGTTGTTCCACTGAGCCCCTTCTGTCAAGTGGACATGCCATTAGTAGTCCAAATATGAAGAAAATGAAGAGCACTCACCGTCCTTAAAAAATTCCAAGTCTTTATTACGACATGCAAATCTTCAGCAGGGGAGAATGTGAATTGTTTGGACATATTTGGACTTTGCATTTCTGTTTTGTGGAATGAGCACTCGGTTCCTTTATGGGCGATCATAAGCAGTGAGCTGTTTATTGTGTGAGATTCATTGGTCTGAACAGTGCAGTGGTGGGGATAATCTTTTTCTGTTATTTATCTTTTTTGGACAAGCCATTAGTAGTTTTTCTACAAGCGTGTGCTTTTATTCACGTATTTTGCAGTACCTCTCTAGGGACTGAGTCCGTGATGGTTCGTTGTCCTTGTAAGGGGAATTAAGCAGATTGGCCACCTAGTAATCTGCACTGGTAACAATGCAGGCAGCTCAGAGGTCATTGCGCAGGTACTGCATGTATTGGCTTATGTGGGCAAGGCTGCCCAGAGGCAATAACAAGCTGTCCTCAGTGGGAGGTACTGTATGTTGTCTGGGTACTCTGTATCCCCCATCCTCACTCCAGTGATACCCGGGAGCTGATCTGAGTGCCACCCTGCTGTGAACATGGTTGTTCCTCTACCCCCTATCATCATCCTCCCAAACTGTCCTCTGGCTTTACAGTTGGATACCTGGCCGATGTTGGGACAGTAACCCACCATCTGAGCCATGTGTGGACCAAAGGCCTGATAATGGTGTGAATTGGCTGTTCTCCTCCCTTGCTCCTCTTGCTCCTGTGTCACCATCTCATTCATCATGGCCTGAATTGTTTTTTCCAGCAGGTATATACAGTGCCTTGAAAAAGTATTCGGCTCCCGGGATCTTTTCAACCTTTTCCCACATATCATGCTTCAAACATAAAGATACCAAATGTAAATTTTTGGTGAAGAATCAACAACAAGTGGAACACAATTGTGAAGTTGAATGAAATTTATTGGTTATTTAAAATTTTTATGGAAATTCAAAAACTGAAAAGTGGGGCGTGCAATATTATTCGGCCCCTTTAACTTAAAACTTTGTTGCGCCACCTTTTGCTGCGATTACAGCTGCAAGTCGCTTGGGGTATATCTCTATCAGTTTTGTACATCGAGAGACTGAAATTCTTGCCCATTATTCCCTTGGCAAACAGCTCAAGCTCAGTGAGGTTTGATGGAGATCGTTTGTGAACAGCAGTTTTCATCTCTTTCCACAGATTCTCGATTGGATTAAGGTCTGGAATTTGACTAACTTTTCTAACACCTGGATACATTTATTTGTGAACCATTCCATTGTAGATTTTGCTTTTTGTTTGGGATCATTGCAGCGCCCCAGGGTCCTGGTCGTTGCAGTAATATCATTCTCCTCTAGGGGGGAGTGATGTTACATTTGGAGGCAATAAAGGAGATCTCTGCAACCTCCTGCTCTGTGGCCTCCCTTCTAACACTCTCACACCCCTCCAATCTATTTTAAACTCTGCTGCCTGACTAATCCACCTGTCCCTCCGCTATTCCCCAGCTTTTCCCCTCTGTCAATCCCTTCACTGGCTCCCCAATGCCCAGAGATCCCCACCATGACGTACAAAGCCATCCACAACCTGTCTCCTCCATGCATCTGTGACCTCGTCTCCTGGTACTTACCTACACGCAACCTCCGATCCTCACAAGACCTCCTTCTCTACTCCCCTCTTATCTCCTCTTCCCACAATCGTATACAAGATTTCTCTCGCGTATCACCCCTACTCTGGAACCCTCTACCTCAACATATCAGACTCTCACCTACCATCGAAACCTTCAAAAAGAACCTGAAGACCTACCTCTTTGGGCAAGCCTATAACCTGCAGTAACCACCGATCGACCAAACCGCTGCATGACCAGCTCTACCCTCGCCTACTGTATTCTCACCCATCCCTTGTAGATTAAGAAAAGCACATCCAGCCCATGAATGGCAGCGCTTCCCAGGACTCACATTCAAAGATGATATTTCATATTTTTTTATTTCATAACTTAAAATAGAAGAGATACAACGCGTTTCGGATACAGTATATATCCTTCTTCAGGTATCATAAAAACACAGTACAAATCCTACTAGTATAAAATTCAATTACACTTATATATAGTATCACACCTTTTATCCCAGTCTCAGAAACTTGATTTGGGGTGTGGACCAAGTTCAGGAAAACACCCACTGATTGATACAGCCTTGTTAACATTGATGCAAGGAAGAGAGAAAAAAAAATTAAAAAAATAAAAAAATATGTATCAAAGGGAATACATATTTTTTTATTTTTTTTATTTTTTTTTCTCTCTTCCTTGCATCAATGTTAACAAGGCTGTATCAATCAGTGGGTGTTTTCCTGAACTTGGTCCACACCCCAAATCAAGTTTCTGAGACTGGGATAAAAGGTGTGATACTATATATAAGTGTAATTGAATTTTATACTAGTAGGATTTGTACTGTGTTTTTATGATACCTGAAGAAGGATATATACTGTATCCGAAACGCGTTGTATCTCTTCTATTTTAAGTTATGAAATAAAAAAATATGAAATATCATCTTTGAATGTGAGTCCTGGGAAGCGCTGCCATTCATGGGCTGGATGTGCTTTTCTTGAACTACTCATCCTGTGTGAGCCTTACTCTGGCTCTCTCACTTGGATCCACCCGAGGCAAGCTGCAAGCCCTGTATATTGAAAAGTATCTCAGAGGGAATTTGGAGGATACACGATCTAAAGCCATTTTAGTCTTTTATCAGGTGAGTGCATAAAATTGTGCACCCTTTAAAGACTATAATATTGTGTTTACGCACTTAGGGCGCCGCGATTTGTCTGTTCTTCTCTCCCAAACAGGGTTTTTTTGTATATCCCTTGTAGATTGTGAGCCTTCGCGGGCAGGGTCCTCTCTCCTCCTGTACCAGTTATGATTTGTATTGTTTAAGATTATTGTACTTGTTTTTATTATGTATACCCCTCCTTACATGTAAAGCGCCATGGAATAAATGGTGCTATAACAATAAATTATAATAGAAAGAAGGCCACGGAGCTGCGCTACCCCACGTGCGGCAGCTTCCAGAAAGAGACACGAACAGGGAACTTGTATTATAGAGAGTGAGAAGAAGTCATAGCAAAAGGAGAGGAAACCAGAAGGAGTTCTGCCCTACACAGGCTGCCTCCTTCTGAGGCGCAGGATTCGGTAGCTGGAACACTGAGGGAGCGACAGTTCTTTATGCCTTGCTCCAGAGACCGTCAGGTGTTATGACCTGGTGGTTAGGAGCACCCGGAATGACCTGATGGTTAAACTCACAGGACAAGCTCTGAGAAGTGGGAACTTTGCTGACCGCAATCCCTAATCCTATCACACACACTAGAAATAGCCGTGGAGCGTACCTAACAGGCATAGATGCCTCGGCACGGCCTAAGAATTAGCTAGCCCTAGAGATAGAAAATAAAGCCTACCTTGCCTCAGAGAAATTTCCCCAAAGGAAAAGGCAGCCCCCCACAAATATTAACTGTGAGTAAAGATGGAAGTCACAAACACAGAAATGAAACAGGTTTAGCAAAGGGAGGCCAGACTAACTAGATAGACAGAGGATAGGAAAGGTATCTTTGCGGTCAGCACAAAAACTACAAAAGACCACGCAGAGAGTGCAAAAAGACCCCCGCACCGACTCACGGTGCGGAGGCGCCACCCTGCATCCCAGAGCTTCTAGCTAGTAAGACAAAATCATGAAAGCAAGCTGGACTAGAAAACCATGAACAGAAAATAACAAACGGGGACTTAGCTTCTTGCAGGAAGAGACAGGTCTCCAGAAGATCCAATAGCGAACTGAACCAGCACAGGAACATTGACAGCTGGCCTGGAGTAATGATCTGAGTGGAGTTAAATAGAGCAGCCAACCAAAGGATAAACCACGTCACCTGTGTAAGGAACCTCAGAAGCAGCAGCTTCACTCACAGCCACCAGAGGGAGTCCATGGACAGAACTAGCCGAAGTACCATTCCCGACCACAGGAGGGAGTTCGACAACAGAATTCACAACAGTACCCCCCCTTGAGGAGGGGTCACCAAACCCTCACCAGAGCCCCCAGGCCGACCAGGACGAGCCAAATGAAAGGCACGAACTAGATCAGCAGCATGAACATCAGAGACAAAAACCCAGGAATTATCTTCCTGACCATAACTAGTGTTGAGCATTCCGATACCGCAAGTATCGGGTATTGGCCGATACTTGCGGTATCGGAATTCCGATACCGAGATCCGATACTTTTGTGGTACCGGGTATCGGTATCGGATCCATAGTGAGGTGTAAAATAAAGAATTAAAATAAAAAATATTGATATATTCACCTCTCAGGCATTCTCAGGCACTAAACTCCTCATTCTAGGAATTTAGGACCTGAGGAATGACGTCGCGGCTTCTGATTGGTCGCGTGGCGGTCACATGGGCGGCACGCGACCAATCAGAAGCCGCGACGTCATTCCTCAGGTCCTAAACGCGCTCATTTTAAACAAAGAAGCCTGACGGTTACCCGCGGTGATGTCCAGGGGCCGCCGGAGAGGTGAATATATCAATATTTTTTATTTTAATTCTTTATTTTACACATTAATATGGATCCCAGGGCCTGAAGGAGAGTTTCCTCTCCTTCAGACCCTGGGAACCATCAGGATACCTTCCGATACTTGGTGTCCCATTGACTTGTATTGGTATCGGATATCGGTATCGGCGATATCCGATACTTTTCGGGTATCGGCCGATACTATCCGATACCGATACTTTCAAGTATCGGACGGTATCGCTCAACACTAACCATAACCCTTCCACTTGACCAGGTACTGGAGTCTCCGTCTCGAAACACGAGAATCCAAAATCTTCTCCACCACATACTCCAACTCCCCCTCGACCAACACCGGGGCAGGAGGATCAACGGAGGGAACCATAGGCGCCACGTATCTCCGCAACAACGACCTATGGAACACATTATAGATGGCAAAAGAAGCTGGAAGGTCCAAACGAAATGACACAGGATTAAGAACTTCAGAAATCTTATGGCCCAATGAAACGAGGCTTAAACTTAGGAGAAGAAACCTTCATAGGAACATGACGAGATGACAACCAAACCAAATCCCCAACACGAAGTCGGGGACCAACACAGCGCCGGCGGTTAGCGAAACGTTGAGCCTTCTCCTGGGACAATGTCAAATTGTCCACCACATGAGTCCAAATCTGCTGCAACCTGTCCACCACCGTCCCAACACCAGGACAGTCCGAAGGCTCAACCTGCCCTGAAGAGAAACGAGGATGGAAACCAGAATTACAGAAAAAAGGAGAAACTAAAGTAGCCAAGCTGGCCCGATTATTAAGGGCGAACTCAGCCAAAGGCAAGAAGGACACCCAATCATCCTGATCAGCAGAAACAAAGCATCTCAGATATGTTTCCAAAGTCTGATTAGTTTGTTCGGTTTGGCCATTAGTCTGAGGATGGAAAGCCGAAGAAAAAGACAAATCAATGCCCATCTTAGCACAAAAGGACCGCCAAAACCTTGAAACAAACTAGGAACCTCTGTCCGAGACGATGTTCTCTGGAATGCCATGCAAACGAACCACATGCTGGAAAAACAATGGCACCAAATCAGAGGAGGAAGGCAATTTAGACAAGGGTACCAAATAGACCATCTTAGAGAAGCGATCACAAACCTCCCAAATGACCGACATCCTTTGAGAAACAGGGAGATCAGAAATAAAATCCATGGAAATATGCGTCCAGGGCCTCTTTGGGATCGGCAAGGGCAAAAGCAACCCACTGGCATGAGAACAGCAGGGCTTAGCCCGAGCACAAGTCCCACAGGACTGCACAAAACAACGCACATCCCGTGACAAAGAAGGCCACCAAAAGGATCTAGTCACCAAATATCTGGTACCAAAGATTCCAGGATGACCAGCCAACACCGAACAATGAACCTCAGAGATAACTCTACTAGTCCATCTATCAGGGACAAACAGTCTCTCCGCTGGACAACGGTCAGGTCTATCAGCCTGAAACTTCTGCAGCACGCGCCGCAAATCAGGGGAGATGGCAGACAAAATTACCCCCTCTTTAAGAATACCCGCCGGCTCCGGAACACCCGGAGAGTCAGGCACAAAACTCCTTGACAGGGCATCAGCCTTCACATTCTTAGATCCCGGAAGGTATGAAACCACAAAATCAAAACGGGAGAAAAAGAGCGACCATCGAGCCTGTCTAGGATTCAACCGTTTGGCAGACTCGAGATAAGTCAAATTCTTGTGATCCGTCAAGACCACCACGCGATGTTTAGCTCCTTCAAGCCAATGTCGCCACTCCTCGAATGCCCACTTCATGGCCAACAACTCTCGATTGCCAACATCATAATTGCGCTCAGCAGGCGAGAATTTTCTAGAAAAGAAGGCACATGGTTTCATCACCGAGCCATCAGAACTTCTTTGCGACAAAACAGCCCCTGCTCCAATCTCAGAAGCATCAACCTCGACCTGAAACGGGAGCGAAACATCTGGCTGGCACAACACAGGGGCAGAAGAAAAACGATGCTTCAACTCCTGAAAAGCCTCTACAGCCGCAGAGGACCAATTGACCACATCAGCACCTTTCTTGGTCAAATCAGTCAACGGTTTAGCAATACTAGAAAAATTAGCGATGAAGCGACGGTAAAAATTAGCAAAGCCCAGGAACTTCTGCAGGCTCTTCACAGATGTCGGCTGAGTTCAATCATAAATGGCCTGAACTTTAACAGGGTCCATCTCGATAGTAGAAGGGGAAAAAATGAAACCCAAAAATGAAACCTTCTGAACTCCAAAGAGACACTTTGACCCCTTCACAAACAAGGAATTCGCACGAAGGACCTGGAACACCATTCTGACCTGCTTCACATGAGACTCCCAATCATCCGAAAAGACCAAAATGTCATCCAAATATACAATCATGAATCTATCCAGGTACTCTCAAAAGATGTCATGTATAAAGGACTGAAACACAGATGGAACATTAGAAAGCCCGAATGGCATAACCAGGTACTCAAAATGGCCCTCGGGCGTATTAAATGCTGTTTTCCATTCATCGCCCTGTTTAATCCGCACAAGATTATACGCCCCTCGAAGATCTATCTTGGTGAACCAACTAGCCCCCTTAATCCGAGCAAACAAATCAGACAGCAGCGGCAAAGGATACTGAAATTTGACTGTGATCTTATTAAGAAGGCGGTAATCAATACAAGGTCTCAAAGAGCCATCCTTCTTGGCCACAAAAAAGAACCCTGCTCCCAATGGTGACGACGACGGACGAATATGACCCTTCTCCAAGGACTCCTTTATATAGCTCCGCATAGCGGCGTGTTCTGGCACCGATAAATTGAACAGTCGACCCTTAGGAAACTTACTACCAGGAATCAAATCAATAGCACAATCACAATCCCTATGAGGAGGTAGGGCACTGGATTTGGGCTCATCAAATACATCCCGGTAATCCGACAAAAACTCAGGGACTTCAGAAGGAGTGGAAGATGAAATTGACAGCAATGGAACATCACCATGTACCCCTTGACAACCCCAGCTGGACACAGACATTGATTTCCAATCCAATACTGGGTTATGGACCTGTAGCCATGGTAACCCCAAAACGACCACATCATGCAGATTATGCAACACCAAAAAGCGAATATCCTCCTGATGTGCAGGAGCCATGCACATGGTCAAATGAGTCCAGTACTGAGGCTTATTCTTGGCCAAAGGCGTAGCATCAATTCCTCTCAATGGAATAGGATACTGCAAGGGCTCCAAGAAAAAACCACAGCGCCTGGCAAACTCCAAGTCCATCAAGTTCAGGGCAGCGCCTGAATCCACAAATGCCATAACAGAATAGGAGGACAGAGAGCAAATCAGAGTAACGGACAAAAGAAATTTAGACTGTACAGTACCAATGGTGGCAGACCTAGCGAACCGCTTAGTGCACTTAGGACAATCGGAAATAGCATGAGTGGATTCACCACAGTAAAAACATAGCCCATTCCGACGTCTGTGTTCTTGCCGTTCAGCTCTGGTCAAAGTCCTATCACACTGCATAGGCTCAGGCCTATGATTAGAGAATACCGCCAGATGGTGCACAGCTTTGCACTCACGCAAGCGCCGATCGATCTGAATGGCCAAGGACATAGACTCATTCAGACCAGCAGGCGTGGGAAATCCCACCATGACATCCTTAAGGGCTTCAGAAAGACCCTTTCTGAAAATTGCCGCCAGGGCACACTCATTCCACTGAGTAAGCACAGACCACTTTCTAAACTTCTGACAGTACACCTCCGCTTCATCCTGACCCTGACACAAAGCCAGCAAGATTTTCTCTGCCTGATCCACTGAATTTGGTTCATCATAAAGCAATCCAAGCGCCAGAAAAAACGCATCAACATCACGCAATGCAGGATCTCCTGGCGCAAGGGAAAATGCCCAGTCTTGAGGGTCACCACGCAACAAAGAAATAATGATTTTTACTTGTTGAACGGGGTCACCAGAGGATCGGAGTTTCAAAGCTAGAAACAGTTTACAATTATTTTTAAAATTCAGAAACTTAGATCTATCCCCAGAAAATAAATCAGGAATAGGAATTCTAGGCTCTAACATCGGATTCTGAACCACAAAATCTTGAATGTTTTGTACCCTTGCAGTGAGATGATCCACACAAGAGGACAGACCGTGAATGTCCATCTCTACACCTGTGTCCTGAACCACCCAAAGGTCTAGGGGAAAAGAAAGACAAAACACCGTGCAAAGAAAAAAAAATGGTCTCAGAGTTTCTCTTATCCCTCTATTGAGATGCATTAATACTTTTGGCCAGCTGTACTGTTATGACCTGGTGGTTAGGAGCACCCGGAATGACCTGATGGTTAAACTCACAGGACAAGCTCTGGGAAGTGGGAACTTTGCTGACCGCAATCCCTAATCCTATCACACACACTAGAAATAGCCGTGGAGCGTACCTAACAGGCATAGACGCCTCGGCACGGCCTAAGAATTAGCTAGCCCTAGAGATAGAAAATAAAGCCTACCTTGCCTCAGAGAAATTTCCCCAAAGGAAAAGGCAGCCCCCCACAAATATTAACTGTGAGTAAAGATGGAAGTCACAAACACAGAAATGAAACAGGTTTAGCAAAGGGAGGCCAGACTAACTAGATAGACAGAGGATAGGAAAGGTATCTTTGCGGTCAGCACAAAAACTACAAAAGACCACGCAGAGAGTGCAAAAAGACCCCCGCACCGACTCACGGTGCGGAGGCGCCACCCTGCATCCCAGAGCTTCCAGCTAGCAAGACAAAATCATGAAAGCAAGCTGGACTAGAAAACCATGAACAGAAAATAACAAACGGGGACTTAGCTTCTTGCAGGAAGAGACAGGTCTCCAGAAGATCCAATAGCGAACTGAACCAGCACAGGAACATTGACAGCTGGCCTGGAGTAACAATCTGAGTGGAGTTAAATAGAGCAGCCAACCAAAGGATAAACCACGTCACCTGTGTAAGGAACCTCAGAAGCAGCAGCTTCACTCACAGCCACCAGAGGGAGTCCATGGACAGAACTCGCCGAAGTACCATTCCCAACCACAGGAGGGAGTTCGACAACAGAATTCACAACAGGACAGCTAATTCCATGTTACCTACCCGCCCTATACCCAGGAGGCAAGGTGGCACCCATGAGAGGCTGGGGCATGATAGAGTCCCTGTAAAAAGCCTCACGCCACCGTTCATATGGGGTTGTCCTATCCATCCAGGGGACAGAGAGAGACACAACATCTAGAACATCTACAATAGTTGTGAGGACCTTATGAGAGGCTCAGCAATAAGGTACTACAACATCCAGGTGCTAGAGGAAGGCTACTGATTCCACCTGGATAAGCAGACTCTGGATTTGCCTCCAAACCGGCCGGACTCTGCCTGCCCTGTAATCTGGTGCTCTGGACTGTGGAGGCTGAAGTCTTCAGTAAAAAGGTAAAGAGACTGCAACCTTGTGTCCTCGTCCGTCACTGCACCTATTCACCATCCACCATCTACAAACTGAGAAGTCCTGGGGACACACTTCACCTGTGGGAAGGTATACCATCTAGCTGCCATAACATCACCCAGCGGACCCCTAAGCCGCGTTGGTCACCCTGACCGAACACCAAAGGTGGCGTCATGAACATTTCCCCTTTAAAGACCTTTCCCTTTTTCAACGGACCTCCTGAGGGCCACAGACCAGGTCAGCCACTGTGACATCCCCCTTTGAGAACTGAAGGACCCGGTACCGAGTACTTCTTGCCCTATGGGGGCGATCCATCATTGTCTTGTTGGAAGACAAATCTCTGTCTCAGTCTCAGGTCTTTTGCAGACTCCAACAGGTTTTCTTCAAGAATGGTCCTGTATTTGGCTCCATCCATCTTCCCATCAATTTTAACCATCTTCCCTGTCCCTGCTGAAGAAAAGCAGGCCCAAACCATAAAGCTGCTACCACCATGTTTGACAGTGGGGATGGTGTGTTCAGGGTGATGAGCTGTGTTGCCTTTACACCAAACATATCGTTTGGCATTGTTGCCAAAAACTTCAATTTTGTCTTTTTGTGATCAGAGCACCTTCTTCCACATGTTTGGTGTGTCTCCCAGGTGGTTTGTTGCAAACATTAAGCGACACTTTATGGATATCTTTGAGAAATGGCTTTCTTCTTGCCACTCTTCCATAAAGGCCAGTTTTGTGCAGTGTACAACTGATTGTTGTCCTATGGACAGACTGTCCCACCTCAGCTGTAGATCTCTGCAGTTCATCCAGAGTGATCATGGGCCTCTCGGCTGCATCTCTGATCAGTCTTCTCCTTGTTTGAGATGAAAGTGTAGAGGGACGCCGGGTCTTTGTAGATTTGCAGTGGGATGATACTCCTTCCATTTCAATATGATCGCTTGCACGGTGCTCCCTGGGATGTTTAAAGGGAACCTGTCACCTGAATTTGGCGGGACCTTGCGCAGGTGTGTACTACGGAGGACATAGAATGAACTTCAATCCAATATTGCGGCCAGCATGCAGCCAGCGGGTAAGGAAAGGGTGAGTCAAACAACTGAAAACTCCGCCCATTTGACCGAAAACTGGTCCCGCCAAATTCAGGTGACAGGTTCCTTTTAATGTTTTGGAAATAATTTTGTATCCAAATCCGGCTTTAAACTTCTCCACAACAGTATCACGGACCTGCCTGTTGTATTCCTTGGTCTTCATGATGCTCTCTGTGCTTCAACCAGAACCCTGAGACTATCACAGAGCAGGTACATTTATACGGAG
The DNA here is from genome assembly GCF_032444005.1 of Ranitomeya imitator. Classification (NCBI taxonomy): domain Eukaryota; kingdom Metazoa; phylum Chordata; class Amphibia; order Anura; family Dendrobatidae; genus Ranitomeya; species Ranitomeya imitator. Next base: position 201,694,936 of record NC_091286.1, read on the forward strand.
ACTTGATTACACTCAGGTGGATTATATTTATCATCATTAAGCATTTAGGAAAACATTGAATCATTCAGAGATCCACAATGATCTTCTGGAATGAGTTTGCTGCACTTAAAGTAAAGGGGCAGAATAATATTGCACGCCCCACTTTTCAGTTTTTGAATTTCCACAAAAATTTAAAATAACCAATAAATTTCGTTCAACCTAACAATTGTGTTCCACTTGTTGTTGATTCGTCACCAAAAATTTACATTTGGTAATTTTATGTTTGAAGCATGATATGTGGGAAAAGGTTGAAAAGTTCCAGGGAGCCGAATACTTTCGCAATGCACTGTAAGTGGTATAGAAAAGCTGATGATGCTGGCCAAATTGATGCAATATTCGAAGCAGCGTAACACGGCACACAGTTCCTGTATCAGGCCTAGTCATTGGTCGTGAAGTGGTATTATTCTGCCTAGTGACTCAGCCATGCATGTTGTAGCTGAATCTTCACTATTGCCTGTTGCTGCTCGCACAGTCTCTCCAGCATATGCAAGGTGGAGTTCCACCTTGTTGGTACATTGCATATCAGCCAGTGAACAGGAAGGCAGAAGTGACGCTGCAGCACAGACAAGCGAGCAGCAGCAGGGTGAGAATGACGAAAGTGCGCACACATTGCTCGCATTTTCAGCAGCAGCTCCGACATGTATGGGTAGTTTTTCAGGAAGCTCTGCACCGCTAAGTTTAACACATGCGCTAGGCAAGGGATGTGCGTCAAACTGACTATGTCCAGAGCTGCTATGAGATTTTGCCTGTTATCACCTGGGGGTGACTGATGAAGGTTTGCATCCAAAATGCGTGTTGGGGCGGACACACAAGCTTTGTGAGCCCCTGCTGGTGTCAGTTCTCAAGTATATCATCTACCATTTTCTACTATCATGGTACCAAATAAATATATTGTGGGATATGATAGCTCCTTGCTCTTTGTGTCCCATGCACATATCTGATATGTGTTTTTGTCTATGCTGTTTGTCCACGTTATCCCATGCCTGTTCTACTAACATTTGCTTAATAAAGATGTGTTACTTTTTTACTCCATATGGGACTCTTTGATCATTTTTTTTCTCCTCCCCTGATCATATCGGTGGTATTGTGGACCTTGCCACTGATGGCATTGCTCAGTGCACACCTGATTCGATCCACAACATGTTTGTGCAGTGCAGAGCTGGCTCACCTGGAAAAGTAGTGGCGACTGGGAACAGCATACCGCGGGACAGCCACAGCCATCAGTTTTTTTAAACTATCAGTCTCCACCAGCTGGAATGGCAGCATTTCAAAGACCAGTAATTTTGAAATGCTGTCATTCAGGATCATGACTTGTGGGTGGCTAGAGGGGTTTCTCATCTTTCTCTTGAGGATTTGGGTGATGGAAAGCTCAACACTTCGATGGGATGGTGTGTAGATGCTAGTTGACAATGGTAGTGGTGATGTTGTCCATGGGCGGACACTAACAGCTTGAGGCCCGTGTGCAAGAAATGTGTCTGGGCGCCACTCCCTCCCCGGCATTCTGACTATGATGAAGGCAATCTGGCAGTGAGACCCCTGAGGCCTAATGGTCCAAGAATCAAGCCATATTGCCCTCAAAATTACTGCCCTGCAAGCAGGGGCGTACATTGCAATCACAGAGTACCATAGCAAAAGTTCTATTTGGGCCCTCACAACTCTAAAAATATATATATTTATTCTTTTCACTGAAATGCAGATATATACATACTGTATGTGTAATAAATATGAATGAATACATATACAGTACAGACCAAAAGTTTGGACACACCTTATTTAAAGATTTTTCAATATTTTCATGACTATGAAAATTGTACATTCACACTGAAGGCATCAAAACTATGAATTAACATATGTGGCATTATATACTTAACAAAAAAGTGTGAAACAACTGAAATTATGTCTTATATTCTAGGTTCTTCAAAGTAGCCACCTTTTGCTTTGATGACTGCTTTGCACACTCTTGGCATTCTCTTGATGAGCTTCAAGAGGTAGTCACCGGGAATGGTCTTCCAACAATCTTGAAGGAGTTCCCAGAGATGCTTAGCACTTGTTGGCCCTTTTGCCTTCACTCTGCGGTCCAGCTCACCCCAAACCATCTCAATTGGGTTCAGGTCTGGTGACTGTGGAGGCCAGGTCATCTGGCGTAGCACCCCATCACTCTCCTTCTTGGTCAAATATCCCTTACACAGCCTGGAGGTGTGTTTGGGGTCATTGCCCTGTTGAAAAATAAATGGTCCAACTAAATGCAAACCGGATGGAATAGCATGCCGCTGCAAGATGCTGTGGTAGCCATGCTGGTCCAGTATGCCTTCAATTTTGAATAAATCCCCAACAGTGTCACCAGCAAAGCACCCCCACACCATCACACCTCCTCCTCCATGCTTCACGGTGGGAACCAGGCATGTAGAGTTCATCCGTTCACCATTTCTGCGTCGCACAAAGACACGGTGGTTGAAACCAAAGATCTCAAATTTGGAATCATCAGACCAAAGCACAGATTTCCACTGGTCTGATGTCCATTCCTTGTGTTTTTTACAGCCCAAACATATCACTCCTGCTTGTTGCCTGTCCTTATCAGTGGTTTTCTAGCAGCTATTTTACCATGAAGGCCTGCTGCCTTAACAGTTGTTGTAGAGATGTGTCTGCTGCTAGAACTCTGTGTGGCATTGACCTGGACTCTAATCTGAGCTGCTGTTAACCTGCGATTTCTGAGGCTGGTGACTTGGATAAGGTCTTCCTTTCCTGGGGCGGTCCTCATGTGAGCCAGTTTCTTTGTAGCGCTTGATGGTTTTTGCCACTGCACTTAGGGACACTTTCAAAGTTTGTCCAATTTTTCGGACTGACTGACCTTCATTTCTTAATGTAATGATGGCCACTCATTTTATCTTTACTTAGCTGCTTTTTTCTTGCCATAATACAAATTCTAACAGTCTATTCAGTAGGACTATCAGCTGTGTATCCACCAGACTTCTGCACAACACAATTGATGGTCCCAACCCCATTTATAAGGCAAGAAATCCCACTTATTAAACCTGACAGGGCACACCTGTGAAGTGAAAACTATTCCCGGTGACTACCTCTTGAAGCTCATCAAGAGAATGCCAAGAGTGTGCAAAGCTGTCATCAAAGCAAAAGGTGGCTACTTTGAAGAACTAGAATAGAAGACATAATTTCAGTTGTTTCACACTTTTTTGTTAAGTATATAATTCCACATGTGTTAATTCATAGTTTTGATGCCTTCAGTGTGAATGTACAATTTTCATAGTCATGAAAATACAGAAAAATCTTTAATTGAGAAGGTGTGTCCAAACTTTTGGTCTCTACTTTATATATATGTGTGTGTGCATATATATATGTATATGTATGTATGTATGTCTATATATATATATATATATATATATATATATATATATATATATATATATATATATATATGTACTAGCTATTGAACCCGTTCTACGCCCGGGTGTCGAGCATTTATATTGGTATATGGTCTCCATCCTGGTATGTGTTGCACCCATCCTGCCCCCACCGTTCTGTCATGTGCTGCCCTATTCTGTCATGTGCTGCTCCCATCCTGCGCCCCCGTTCTGTCATGTGCTGCTCCCATCCTGCTCCAGCATTCTTTAATTTGCTTCACCCATCCATATGCCCCATACACTGCACCATAAAGGTTTATGGCCCCCATAAGATGTTCCATAGTATATGCCCCCATACACTGCTCCCTAAAGGTTTATGACCCCCATAAGATGCTCCATAGTATATGCCCCCGTACACTGCTCCATTATGGTTGATGGCCCCCATAAGATGCTCCATAGTGTATGCCCCGTACAGTGCTCCATAAAGGTTTATGGCCCCCATAAGATGCTCCATAGTGTATGCCCCCGTACACTGCTCCATTATGGTTGATGGCCCCCATAAGATGCTCCATAGTATATGCCCCCGTACACTTCTCCATTATGGTTTATGGCCCCCATAAGATGCTCCATAGTGTATGCCCCGTACACTGCTCCATTATGGTTGATGGCCCCCATAAGATGCTCCATAGTATATGCCCCGTACACTGCTCCATTATGGTTTATGGCCCCCATAAGATGCTCCATAATGTATGCCCCCGTACACTGCTCCATTATGGTTTATGGCCCCATAAGATGCTCCATAGTGTATGCCCCCGTACACTGCTCCATTATGGTTGATGGCCCCATAAGATGCTCCATAGTGTATGCCCCCTGTTGTGAATTCTGCTTTTGAGCTCCCTCTGGTGGTAGCAGATGGTAATGCAGTTGTTCCTGGGCTGCAGTCTTGGACAGGTGTATCTGCTAATTGCAGTTCTGACTGGGGTATTTAGGCTTGCAGGACTCATTAGTCCTTGCCAGTTGTCAATGTGTTTTGGGATATGATGGATCTTTTTCTGGCTTCTCCTGCTTGGTTGCCATTTCAGCAAAGATAAGTGTATGTTTCTTTTTCTGTAGCACACAGGCTGTGTGCTTGTTTTTGATTGTATTCCTGCTCTGAATGTAGGATTCGCTGGAGTTGCAGATTTACGCTCCTACGTTTTTAGTTAGATACAGGAAACAGGAACAGGAACACATGGGCTACTCGCACAGTGAACAAGTCTGTAGGAACATGCTCACACACCACCAAGAAACTTGAAGACACAAAAGAGCATGGTAGAACCAAAAACACTCAGTTTAAAAAAAATCACAGAAATCCGCAAGTGCTAGTAAAAAGATGTAAAAAACAGGGTATTTGGTTGATACGTTTCTGATCTGGGTATACCTTGACGTTTGGTGGAGCAGCTTAGTATACATTTTTTGCAAAAAACATATCAACCAAATACCCTGTTTTTTACATCTTTTTACTAGCACTTGCGGATTACTGTGATTTTTTGAAACTGAGTGTTTTTGGTTCTACCATGCTCTTTTGTGTCTTCAAGTTTCTTGGTGGTGTGTGAGCATGTTCCTACAGACTTGTTCACTGTGCAAGTAGCCCATGTGTTCCTGTTTCCATAATTGTTCTCTTGTGTCTACAAGACTGGGGAGTTACCCACCACTCCTCTTGGGCTATCTGCACAAAAGCTGTTCCACTCAGCATGTCCACATGGACTTTTCCTCTCTGAACCCTGTTCACACAGGTAATATACAGATGATCAGGTTTTTAAATACATCAGATAGGGATTGCATACATCAGTTAGGACTGCTCTGATATGGGTATACCTTGACGTTTGGTGGAGCAGCTTAGTATACATTTTTTGCAAAAAACGTATCAACCAAATACCCTGTTTTTTACATCTTTTTACTAGCACTTGCGAATTACTTTGATTTTTTGAAACTGAGTGTTTTTGGTTCTACCATGCTCTTTTGTGTCTTCAAGTTTCTTGGTGGTGTGTGAGCATGTTCCTACAGACTTGTTCACTGTGCGAGTAGCCCATGTGTTCCTGTTTCCATAATTGTTCTCTTGTGTCTACAAGACTGGGGAGTTACCCACCACTCCTCTTGGGCTATCTGCACAAAAGCTGTTCCACTCAGCATGTCCACATGGTCTTTTCCTCTCTGAACCCTGTTCACACAGGTAATATACAGATGATCAGGTTTTTAAATACATCAGATAGGGATTGCATACATCAGTTAGGACTGCTCTGATATGGGTATTGTTGTGAATTCTGTGGCCAAGCTCCCTCCTGTGGTCGAGAGTGGTACTTCGGCTGGTTCTGTCTATGAGCTTCCTTTGGTGGATGAGAGTGGTACTGCGGCTTCTGAGTTTCCTTCCTCAGGTGATGAGGTTAAGTCGTTAGGTGCTGCTCTATTTAACTCCACCTGGTGCTTTGATCCTGGCCTCCAGTCAATGTTCTAGTATTGGTCTTGCTTCCCCCTGGATCGTTCCTGTGGCCTGTCTTCCTGCATAAGCTAAGTTTTGCTTGTGTTATTTTTGTTTGCTATTTTTTCTGTCCAGCTTGCTTTATTGGTTTTTCTTGCTTGCTGGAAGCTCTGAGACGCAGAGGGAGCACCTCCGTACCGTTAGTCGGTGCGGAGGGTCTTTTTGCCCCACTGCGTGGTTGTTTGTAGGTTTTTGTGTTGACCGCAAAGCTATCTTTCCTATCCTCGGTCTATTCAGTAAGTCGGGCCTCACTTTGCTAAATCTATTTCATCTCTGTGTTTGTATTTTCATCTTACTCACAGTCATTATATGTGGGGGGGCTGCCTTTTCCTTTGGGGAATTTCTCTGAGGCAAGGTAGGCTTATTTTTCTATCTTCAGGGCTAGTTAGTTTCTCAGGCTGTGCCGAGTTGCATAGGGAGCGTTAGGCGCAATCCACGGCTACCTCTAGTGTGGTGTGATAGGATTAGGGAATGCGGTCAGCAGAGTTTCCACGTCTCAGAGCTCGTCCTTTGTTTTTGGTAATTGTCAGGTCACTTTGTGTGCTCTGAACTTCAATGTCCATTGTGGTTCTGAATTACCTGTTCATAACAGGGTATACCTTGACGTTTGGTGGAGCAGCTTAGTATACATTTTTTGCAAAAAACGTATCAACCAAATACCCTGTTTTTTACATCTTTTTACTAGCACTTGCGGATTACTGTGATTTTTTGAAACTGAGTGTTTTTGGTTCTACCATGCTCTTTTGTGTCTTCAAGTTTCTTGGTGGTGTGTGAGCATGTTCCTACAGACTTGTTCACTGTGCGAGTAGCCCATATGTTCCTGTTTCCATAATTGTTCTCTTGTGTCTACAAGACTGGGGAGTTACCCACCACTCCTCTTGGGCTATCTGCACAAAAGCTGTTCCACTCAGCATGTCCACATGGACTTTTCCTCTCTGAACACTGTTCACACAGGTAATATACAGATGATCAGGTTTTTAAATACATCAGATAGGGATTGCATACATCAGTTAGGACTGCTCTGATATGAACATACCTTGACGTTTGGTGGAGCAGCTTAGTATACATTTTTTGCAAAAAACGTATCAACCAAATACCCTGTTTTTTTACATCTTTTTACTAGCACTTGCGGATTACTGTGATTTTTTGAAACTGAGTGTTTTTGGTTCTACCATGCTCTTTTGTGTCTTCAAGTTTCTTGGTGGTGTGTGAGCATGTTCCTACAGACTTGTTCACTGTGCGAGTAGCCCATGTGTTCCTGTTTCCATAATTGTTCTCTTGTGTCTACAAGACTGGGGAGTTACCCACCACTCCTCTTGGGCTATCTGCACAAAAGCTGTTCCACTCAGCATGTCCACATGGACTTTTCCTCTCTGAACCCTGTTCACACAGGTAATATACAGATGACCAGGTTTTTAAATACATCAGATAGGGATTGCATACATCAGTTAGGACTGCTCTGATATGGGTATACCTTGACGTTTGGTGGAGCAGCTTAGTATACATTTTTTGCAAAAAAACGTATCAACCAAATACCCTGTTTTTTACATCTTTTTACTAGCACTTGCGGATTACTGTCATTTTTTGAAACTGAGTGTTTTTGGTTCTACCATGCTCTTTTGTGTCTTCAAGTCTTTAGTTAGATGTAGGAAGTTTTTGTATATTCTGCTGTGGATATTTTTGAAGGGTTTTAATACTGACCGCACAGAACTCTGTCCTATCCTGTCCTATTTAGCTAGAAGTTGCCTCTTGTGCTAAATCCTGTTTTTCTGCCTGTGTTTGTTTTTTCCTCTCCGACTCACCGCCAATATTTGTGGGGGGCTGTCTATACTTTGGGGTTCTGCTCTGAGGCAAGATAGTATTCCTATTTCCATCTTTAGGGGTAATTAGTCCTCCGGCTGTGACGAGGTGTCTACGATTGGTTAGGTACGATCCACGGCTACTTCTAGTTGCGTTGTTAAGATCAGGATTTGCGGTCAGTATAGTGAGCACCTACTCCAGTGAAAGTTTTCATGTTGCTCCAAGGTCACTGGATCATAACAGTACAACTGGCCAATAATGAGTTAAATGCCTCTCAGAAGAAGGGAAGAAAGGTGTTGAGCCATTTTTTTTTCTTCAGTCTGCTTTCTGTTTTCTTCCCTCTTAATCTCTGGGTGACTGAGGAGCGTTGTGCTAGCATGAATGTTCAGGAAATAGCTTCTCGTGTAGACCAGATTGCTGCTAGGGTACAGGGTATTTCAGATTACATTGTTCAGACTCCTGCTTTAGAACCGAAGATTCCTACTCCCGATTTGTTTTCTGGTGACAGGTCTAAATTTTTGAGTTTTAAAAACAACTGTAAACTGTTTTTTGCTCTGAGACCTCGATCCTCTGGTGATTCCATTCAGCAGGTAAAAATCGTAATCTCCCTGCTGCGTGGCAACCCGCAGGATTGGGCGTTTTCCCTGGAATCTGGGAATCCGGCTTTGCTTAATGTAGACTCCTTTTTTCAGGCTTTGGGATTATTATATGATGAACCTAATTCTGTGGATCAAGCTGAGAAGACCTTGTTGGCCCTGTCTCAGGGTCAAGAGGCGGCAGAATTGTGTTGTCAGAAATTCAGAAAATGGTCTGTGTTCACTAAATGGAAAGATGATGCTTTGGCGGCAATTTTCAGAACGGGTCTTTCTGAATCCGTTAAATATGTCATGGTGGGGTTTCCCACGCCTTCTGGTCTGAGTGATTCTATGTCTCTGGCCATTCAGATTGACCGGCGCTTGCGGGAGTGCAGAACTGTGCGCACTGTGGAGTTGTCGTCAGAGCAGATTCCTGAGCCAATGCAGTGTGATAGGATTCTGTCTAGAACAGAACGACAAGGATTCAGACGTCAAAATGGGTTGTGTTATTATTGTGGCGATGCTTCTCATGTCATTTCAGTCTGTCCTAAGCGGACAAAGAAGATCGCTAGTTCATTTACTATCAGTACTGTACAACCTAAATTTCTGTTATCTGTGTCCTTGATCTGCTCATTGTCATCATTTTCTGTCATGGCATTTGTGGATTCAGGCGCCGCCTTGAACTTAATGGACTTTGGGTTTGCCAGGCGTTGTGGTTTTTCCTTGCAGCCTTTGCAGAACCCTATTCCTTTAAGGGGCATTGATGCTACACCCTTGGCTAAAAATAAGCCCCAGTTTTGGACACAGGTGACCATGCGCATGGCGCCAGCCCATCAGGAAGATTGTCGATTTCTGGTGTTGCATAATTTGCATGATGCTATCGTGCTGGGTTTTCCGTGGTTGCAGGTACATAATCCTGTGTTGGATTGGAAGTCCATGTCTGTGACTGGTTAGGATTGTCAGGGGGTTCATAATGATGTTCCTTTGATGTCAATCTCCTCTTCTTCCTCTTCTGAAATTCCAGAGTTTTTGTCTGATTTTCAGGATGTATTCGATGAGCCCAAGTCCAGTTTCCTTCCACCGCACAGGGACTGTGATTGTGCTATTGACTTGATTCCAGGCTGTAAGTTTCCTAAGGGTCGACTTTTCAACCTGTCTGTGCCTGAGCATACCGCCATGCTGAGCTATATTAAGGAGTCTTTGGAGAAAGGGCATATTCGGCCATCTTCTTTACCGTTGGGGGCGGGGTTCTTTTTTGTTACTAAAAAAGATGGTTCCTTGAGACCCTGTATTGATTGTCGCCTCTTCAATAAAATCACGGTTAAGTTTCAATATCCTTTGCCTTTGCTTACCGATTTTTTTGCTAGGATTAAGGGAGCTAGTTGGTTTACTAAGATTGACCTTCGGGGGTCATATAATCTTGTTCGTATTAAGCAGGATGATGAATGGAAAACTGCGTTTAATATGCCTGAAGGCCATTTTGAATACCTTGTGATGCCATTCAGGCTCTGTAATGCTCCATCTGTTTTTCAGTCCTTTATGCATGATATCTTCCGGACTTATATTGATAAGTTCTTGATTGTATATTTGGATGATATTTTGATTTTTTCCGATGATTGGGAGTCACATGTGGAGCAGGTCAGGATGGTATTTCAGATCCTTCGTGACAATGCCCTATTTGTGAAAGGGTCTAAGTGTCTCTTTGGGGTGCAGAAGGTCTCTTTTTGGGCTTTATTTTTTCTCCCTCATCTATAGAGATGGATCCGGTTAAGGTTCAGGCTATTCATGATTGGATTCAGCCCACATCTGTGAAGAGCCTTCAGAAATTTTTGGGTTTTGCAAATTTTTATCGCTGTTTCATTGCTAATTTTTCCAGCGTGGTTAAACCCTTGACCGATTTGACGAAGAAAGGCGTGGATGTGGCGAATTGGTCCTCTGCGGCTGTCTCTGCCTTTCAGGAGCTTAAACGTCGATTTACTTCTGCTCCGGTGTTGCGCCAACCGGATGTTTCTCTTCCGTTTCAGGTTGAGGTTGACGCTTCTGAGATTGGGGCAGGGGCCGTTTTGTCTCAGAGGGATCCTGTTGGTTCTTTAATGAAACCGTGTGCCTTCTTTTCCCGTAAGTTTTCGCCTGCTAAACGCAATTATGATGTCGGCAATCGGGAGTTGTTGGCTATGAAGTGGGCGTTTGAGGAGTGGCGACATTGGCTTGAGGGAGCTAAGCACCGTATTGTGGTCTTGACTGATCATAAGAATTTGATTTACCTCGAGTCTGCTAAACGGCTGAATCCTAGACAGGCTCGATGGTCCTTGTTTTTTTCCCGTTTTGATTTTGTGGTCTCGTACCTTCCGGGTTCTAAGAATATTAAGGCTGATGCCCTCTCTAGGAGTTTTTTGCCTGATTCTCCTGAGGTCTTGGAACCGGTCGGTATTTTGAAAGAAGGGGTGGTCCTTTCTGCCATTTCCCCTGATTTACGATGGGTTCTTCAGGAATTTCAAGCTGATAAACCTGATCGCTGTCCTGTGGGGAAATTGTTTGTTCCTGACAGATGGACTAGTAGAGTGATTTCTGAGGTTCACTGTTCCGTGTTGGCTGGTCATCCTGGCATTTTTGGTACCAGAGACTTGGTTAGCAGGTCCTTTTGGTGGCCTTCTTTGTCACGTGATGTGCGTTCTTTTGTGCAGTCCTGTGGGACTTGTGCGCGGGCCAAGCCTTGTTGTTCCCGTGCTAGTGGGTTGCTTTTGCCATTGCCGGTCCCTGAGAGGCCCTGGACGCATATTTCTATGGATTTTATTTCCGATCTTCCGGTTTTCCAGAGGATGTCGGTTATCTGGGTTGTTTGTGACCGGTTCTCTAAGATGGTTCATTTGGTGCCTTTGCCTAAATTGCCTTCCTCTTCGGATTTGGTTCCGTTGTTTTTTCAGCATGTGGTCCGTTTGCATGGTATTCCGGAGAATATTGTGTCCGACAGAGGTTCCCAGTTTGTTTCTAGGTTTTGGCGGGCCATTTGTGCTAGGCTGGGCATTGATTTGTCTTTTTCTTCTGCGTTCCATCCTCAGACAAATGGTCAGACCGAGCGAACTAATCAGACTTTGGAGACTTATTTGAGATGCTTTGTGTCTGCTGATCAGGATGATTGGGTGGCTTTCTTGCCATTGGCCGAGTTTGCCCTTAATAATCGGGCTAGTTCGGCTACCTTGGTTTCGCCTTTCTTTTGTAATTTTGGTTTTCATTCTCGTTTTTCTTCTGGGCAGGTTGAGCCTTCTGACTGTCCTGGTGTGGATTCTGTGGTGGACAGGTTGCAGCAGATTTGGTCTCATGTGGTGGACAATTTGGTGTTGTCTCAAGAGGAGGCTCAACGTTTTGCTAATCGTCGTCGGTATGTTGGTTCCCGGCTTCGGGTTGGGGATCTGGTCTGGTTGTCTTCCCGTCATGTTCCTATGAAGGTTTCTTCTCCTAAGTTTAAGCCTCGGTTTATTGGTCCTCATAGGATTTCTGAGATTATTAATCCGGTGTCTTTTCGACTGGCGCTTCCGGCCTCTTTTGCTATCCATAATGTCTTCCAAAAATCTTTATTGCGGAAATATGTGGAGCCTGTTGTTCCCTCTGTTAATCCTCGGCCCCTGTGTTGGTTGATGGGGAGTTGGAATATGTTGTTGAGAAGATTTTGGATTCCCGTTTTTCGAGGCGGAAGCTTCAGTACCTTGTCAAATGGAAGGGTTATGGCCAGGAGGATAATTCTTGGGTTTTTGCCTCTGATGTCCATGCTGCTGATTTGGTTCGTGCCTTTCATCTGGCTAATCCTGATCGTCCTGGGGGCTCTGGTGAGGGTTCGGTGACCCCTCCTCAAGGGGGGGTACTGTTGTGAATTCTGCTTTTGAACTCCCTCTGGTTGTAGCAGATGGTAATGCAGTTGTTCCTGGGCTGCAGCCTTGGACAGGTGTATCTGCTAATTGCATTTCTGACTGGGGTATTTAGGCTTGCAGGACTCATTAGTCCTTGCCAGTTGTCAATGTGTTTTGGGATATGATGGATCTTTTTCTGGCTTCTCCTGCTTGGTTGCCATTTCAGCAAAGATAAGTGTCTGTTTCTTTTTCTGTGGCACACAGACTGTGTGCTTGTTTTTGATTGTATTCCTGCTCTGAATGTAGGATTCGCTGGAGTTGCAGATTTACGCTCCTACGTCTTTAGTTAGATGTAGGTATTTTTTGTATATTCTGCTGTGGATATTTTTGAAGGGTTTTTAATACTGACCACACAGAACTCTGTCCTATCCTGTCCTATTTAGCTAGAAGTTGCCTCTTGTGCTAAATCCTGTTTTTCTGCCTGTGTATGTTTTTTCATCTCCGACTCACCGCCAATATTTGTGGGGGGCTGTCTATCCTTTGGGGTTCTGCTCTGAGGCAAGATAGTATTCCTATTTCCATCTTTAGGGGTAATTAGTCCTCCGGCTGTGACGAGGTGTCTAGCATTGGTTAGGTACACTCCACGGCTACTTCTAGTTGCGGTGTTAAGATCAGGATTTGCGGTCAGTATAGTGACCACCTACTCCAGTGAAAGTTTTCATGTTGCTCCAAGGTCACTGGATCATAACAGCCCCCGTACACTGCTCCATTATGGTTTATGGCCCCATAAGACGCTCCAGTGTGTATGCCCCCATATGCTGCAGCGATATATAAAAAAAAATACCATACTCACCTATCGTCGCTGGGCGCCGAGTGCTGGGGGGCCTGAGCAGGCGGGGACACCGGCGTGCTGTGGGGGTCAGGTGCTGGTATCGCCGCTAGCTCAGGCCCCCCAGCACTTGCTATATTCACCTGTCCCCCATTCCAGCACTGCGTCCGCTCCGTGTTCCGGCTCCTCTGGCTGTGACTGTTCAGTCAGAGGGCGGCGCCGGCGCGCATTAAGCGCGTCATCGCGCCCTCTGAACTGTGAACGTCACAGCAGAGGACCGGGACATGGAGCCGCACGCAGCGCTGGAACGGGGGACAGGTGAATATAATACTCACCCTCCTGGTGCGTCCACGGTCCCTGCCTCTCCGGTGGAGATCGCGGTGTGCGTTCAGTGTTTATGCATACCGCGATCTCCTGGGAGCGTCACTCTGTGGGGTCCAGACTGCGCCGGCGCTTGCGCTTGCGCAGTCTATAAAGGCTTCGGACAGAGTGACGCTCCCAGCGTTATATCATAGATATAGGTATGTACAGTACATGTGTGTATATATATATATATATATATATATGTACGTATGTACAGTGTGAATATACAGTATGTATATATATGTATATATAATATATATGTATGTATGTATATATATATCAAAAAATGAAGAAAGACGCGGCAACACTCACCGATCCTGTAAAGCGGGCTTTACCTCTTTATTCAAGTAAGTGTGAGACCATCTTCACGGCACGGGGGAAACAAAATGAAGGAGGTGAGCGGGGGAGAGGACAACAGCCGTTTCGCGCCTGCACCGGCGCTTCTACGGGTCCACCCGTGTGTGCATGTATATATGTATGTATATATGTGTATATATATATATATGTGTGTGTGTGTACACACACACACACACACATACACATACACACACACACATATATACACACACATATACACACACACACACATATATATATATATATATATATATACACAGACACACACATATATACACACACACACATGTACACACACATACACACACACGTACACACACACAGCTCTGGCAACAATTAAGAGACCACTGTTAAAAATGTTCAGTTTGTCTGATTTTTCTCTTTATAGGTATATTTTTTAGTAAAATGTAAATCGTTTTTTTATCCTAAAAACTACTGACAACATGTCTCCGATTTTCCATGCAATAAATTTTGTATTTTTTTTTTCTGAAAAGGAGAAATGGTCAAAATTTAGCAAAAACTCAGTGTTTTCAGACCTCAAAAAATGCAAAGAAAGCAGGTTCATAATCATTTAGAAACAACAATGCAAATGCTTTAACTCAGGAAGAGTTCAGAAATCAATATTTTGTGGAATAACCATGATTTTTAATCACTGCTTTCATGAGTCTTGGTATGCTTTCCATCAGTCTTTCATACTGCTTCTGGCGCAAAAATTTAAGCAGTTCTTCTTTCTTTGATGGTTTGTGACTATGCGGTTCAGGTCTGGAGATTGGGCGGCCCATGACAGGGTTTTGACGTGGCTGTCTCTTAATTTTTGCCAGAGCTGTGTGTGTGTGTGTATATATATATATATATATATATATATTTGTATATATAAGAGGCATCATGATTACTCGCTAATCCCGCCCCCTGCACAGAAGCTTCGCCTCCCACCACATCACCACACACAATCCCGCCCCCACCACATCACCGCACACAAACCCGCCCCCCACCCCATCACCACACCATCCCGACCCCACCACATCACCACACACAATCCCGCCCCCCACCCCATTACCACACACAATCCCGCCCCCACCCCATTACCACACATAATCCCGCTCCCCACCACATCACCACACATAATTCCGCCCCCCCACCACATCACCACACATAATCCCGCCCCTCACCACATCACCACACATAATCCCACACATAATAATGAAAATATGAAGTTTACCTCTTGCTATGGGAATAATAATCTTGAGTATTTAGAAATATTTTGACAAAGGTCTTTAGGAAACAAACTGCAACAAATAATATACTGCATTTTGAGAGTGCTCACCCATTGCATACAAAAAGAGGGCTTCCTTACAGCCAAATGGTTAGACTACGTAAGATCAATAGTAGTAATAAAATATTTAATGAGCAAATCAGTGAATTAAAATCTCGCTTTCTAAAGAGAGGTTATCCTCAACAGCTATTAAAAGAAGCCGAATCCCGTATTAATAAATTTACACAACGTGATTTTTTAATTAGAAAAAACAAAAGTACTAATGAATCCTGTTTGGGAAAAACTGAAAAAACAGACAATTTTTCTTTCTGCTTTAAGCACAGTAATTTGGATAAAGTTATCCACGCCTCTATCAGAAAAAATTGGCACGTATTACAAACGGATAAAGAACTTATATCGATTTATAAAAACGCTCCAAATTTGCGTATAAACGTGCCCATAATCTATCTGATTTATTGGTACATAATAGACTAACATCATCTAAAAGTACTTGGCTAACTTGTAATACACCAGCCGGTAACCATAAATGCGGCAATTGTAGGTTCTGCCATCTCCACATAATAAAAAATCCTTTACAAATAGGCTCTATCACCCATGTGGTAAAAGATTTTATTTTTTGTAAGAGTAAATTTGTTATCTATGTTTTATTCTGTCCTTGCCGATATTTTTATATCGGAAAAACAATAAGACCCCTGATCATAAGATTTAAGGAGCACTATAACTCAATTACAACGGGTAAAGGCTGTCTAAGACTTATTCAGCATATGAGAGAAAAACATAATGCTAATCCTTGATCTTCTTAATTTTGCGGGCATAGAAATAGTTAAATTTCCTCCACAGGGAGGTGATCAAAATAGAATTTTATTACAAAAAGAAGCCAAATGTATTCTAAATGCAAACGCACAGGGACCAATCGGTTTAAACGATAGGCTCGACATGTCTGTATTTCTTTAGAATATTAAAGGTTATTGCGCTGTTATAAGTGAGGTTCTTGTAAGGTAATACTGCAAGCAAAGTAACATTTACTGTAGTATAGCTGATTTATTGCAAAATGCAGAATCCTTTAGAATTGCATGTTTTGTATGTAGATTATTTTATAATATTGCACAGTTTACGCATTTTTCACGTTGTTGAATTTGTTATCTTCACGTTTCTAACAATGCATACACGTCAGAGATCCTTTATAAGGAAATGATGTGTTGTAATCTACCATCTGGACCCGTCGAAGCACCTATGGGCGAAACGGCCGTCGTCCAAGCTCCAATACCGCACCCTCCTGTTTACCTGATGTCCTGACGGATGTATTTCATTCATTTTCTCCATTAAAGTTCACATTTTCCACTGCTCAATTGGGGTGTGTGCCGCACATTTTCTTTTCTTCTGTTCATATATGGACTTCTGGCATACATTCTATATGCAGAGCACCGCAACCTCTAGCATTCGTGACGCCTGAGGGATGAGAGTCCTTTACCAGTCCTACTTACTGGATATTGTATCGCTCTAGTGCCGTCCGTTTCTTTATACTTGTCACGGCTATATATATATATATATATATATGTGTACACACACACACACACATACACACACATATACGCACACACACATAATCGGGCTAGTTCGGCTACTTTGGTTTCGCCTTTTTTTTGAAATTTTGGTTTTCATCCTCGTTTTTCTTCTGGGCAGGTTGAGACTTCTGACTTTCCTGGTGTGGATTCTGTGGTTGACCGGTTGCAGCAGATTTGGGCTCAGGTGGTGGACAATTTGGTGTTGTCTCAGGAGGAGGCTCAACGTTTTGCTAACCGACGTCGCTGTGTTGGTTCCCGGCTTCGGGTTGGGGATCTGGTTTGGTTATCTTCCCGTCATGTTCCTATGAAGGTTTCTTCTCCTAAGTTTAAGCCTCGGTTTATTGGTCCTTATAAGATTTCTGAGATTAATCCGGTGTCTTTTCGTCTGGTGCTTCCGGCCTCTTTTGCTATCCATAATGTCTTCCATAGATCTTTGATGCGGAAATATGTGGAGCCCGTTGTTCCCTCTGTTGATCCTCTGGCCCCTGTGTTGGTCGATGGGGAGTTGGAATATGTGGTTGAGAAGATTTTGGATTCTCGTTTTTCGAGGCGGAAGCTTCAGTACCTTGTCAAATGGAAGGGTTATGGCCAGGAGGATAATTCTTGGGTTTTGGCTTCTGATGTCCATGCCGCTGATTTGGTTCGTGCCTTTCATCTTGCTCGTCCTGACCGGCCTGGGGGCTCTGGTGAGGGTTCGGTGACCCCTCCTCAAGGCGGGGTACTGTTGTGAATTCTGCTCTTGGGCTCCCTCCGGTGGTTGTTGATGGTAATGCAGTTATTCCTGAGCAGCAGTCTTGGACAGCGGTTTCTGCTAATTGCAATTCTGACTGGGGTATTTAGCTGTGTAGGACTCATTAGTCCTTGCCAGTAGTCAATGTTCCTTTGGAAGTGTTGGTCCTCTGCCTGGCCTCTCCTGCTTGCTGCCAATTCAGCTAAGATAAGTGTTTGTTTCATTTTTTTAGACACACTGCTGTGTGTTTATTTTCTGTGCTTATCTTGTTTCTATTTTGTTCCTGCTAGACTGTGCCTGATGTTTTTCTCAGTCTAGTTGGACTTGCTGGAGTCGCAGATATACTCTCCACATCTTTAGTTAGGTGGTGGAGTTTTAGTATTTTTCTGCTGTGGATATTTTGTAGTGTTTTATGCTGACGGCATAGTATCCTGTACTATCCTTTCCTATCTAGGTAGAAGTGGCCTCCTTTGCTTATCCCTGTTTTCTGTCTGCGTGTGTCTTTTCCTCTCCTACTCACAGTCATTATTTGTGGGGGGCTATCTATCCTTTGGGGATCTACTCTGAGGCAAGAGAGTTTTCCTATTTCCATCTTTAGGGATATTTAGTCCTTAGGCTGTGTTGAGGTGTCTAGGTCTGGTTAGGCACACCCCACGGCTACTTCTAGTTTCGGTGATAGGATCAGGGTTTGCGGTCAGTAAAGTTACCACTGCTCCAGCTAAGGTCATTTCATGCTGCTCCAAGGCCACCTGACCATAACACCCACCTCATTACCACACACAATCCTGCCCCCCACCCCATCACCACACAATCCCGCCCCCCACCACATCACCACACACAATCCCGCCCCCCAACACATCACCACACATGATCCCGCCCCCCAACACATCACCACACACAATCCCGCCCCCACCCCATCACCACCCATAATCCCGCCCCCACCCCATCACCACCCATAATCCCACCCCATCACCACCCATAATTCTGCCCCCCATCACCACCCATAATCCCACCCCCTACACCATCACCACCCATAATCCCGCCCCCCCACCCCATCACCACCCATAATACCGCCCCCCCACCCCATCACCACCCATAATCCCGCCCCCCCACCCCATCACCACCCATAATCCCGCCCCCCCACCCCATCACCACCCATAATCCCGCCCCCCCACCCCATCACCACCCATAATCCCGCCCCCCCACCCCATCACCACCCATAATCCCGCCCCCCCACCCCATCACCACCCATAATCCCGCCCCCCCACCCCATCACCACCCATAATCCCGCCCCCCACCCCATCACCACCCATAATCCCACCCCCCCACCCCATCACCACCCATAATACCGCCCCCCACCCCATCACCACCCATAATCCCGCCCCCCACCCCATCACCACCCATAATTCCGCCCCCCCACCCCATCACCACCCATAATGAATCACCACACATAATCCCGCCCCCCCACCCCATCACCACACATAATACTGCCCTCCACCCCATCACCACACATAATGCCGCCCCCCCACCACATCACCACACATAATACCGCCCCCCACCTCATGACCACACATAATCCTGCCCCCCACCCCATCACCACACATAATCCCGCCCCCCACCACATTGCCACACATAATCCCGCCCCCCACCACATCACCACAAATAATCCCGCCCCCCACCACATTACCACACATAATCTCGCCGTACCACATCACCACACATAATCCCGCCCCCCACCACATTGCCACACATAATCCTGCCCCCACCACATTACCAGTCATCATCCCGCCCCCCACATTACCACACATAATCCCGCCCCCACCAGATTACCACACATAATCCCGCCCCCACCACATTACCACACATAATCCCACCCCCACCACATTACCACACATAATCCCACCCCCACCACATTACCACACATAATCCCACCCCCCCCACCACATTACCACACATAATCCCGCCCCCCCACCACATTACAACACATAATCCCGCCCCTTCACCACATCACCACACATAATCCCGCCCCCCCACCAAATTACCACACACAATCCCGTCCCCACACATTAAATTGTACCTGGTAGAAGTCAAGGAAAGATCTTTGAAAATGACGAAAATGACTATACATTTAATTGTGTTTACAGAGAAATTTTAACTTAATTTATGTTTCGTTATGAAATTTGTTTAGCTGCTGGAATGAATAACAAACGCACATTTTCCTGAATCCAGTTTGTTTTATATTTTACACTGTGAATAAAATGTATTATTAGTATTATTCAGATTTTTAATGATTATTATTGTTATTAACTTCATTTTAAGTTAATTTACCACCTGGGTAAGCGCTATTGAATGTTGTAATTATTTACTTTAGTTTAATCACCAGCAGCGTTAATTAGATAGCAATGAACGTGCCGAGCGTTAGCTGGCTGGAAACAGCTAGTGTATATATATATATATATATATATATATATATATATATATATTACTCAAATAAATAAAGGGAACACTAAAATCCAAAATCCTAGATATCACTGAATGAAATATTCCAGTTTTAAATATTTATTCATTACATAGTGGAATGTGTTGAAAACATTAAAAACCTAAAAATTATCAACGTAAATCACAACTAATATCCCATGGAGGTCTGGAGTTGGAATGATGCTCAAAATCAAAGTGGCAAATGAAGTTACAGGCTGATCCAACTTCATTGGAAATGCCTCAAGACAAGGAAATGATGTTCAGTAGTATGTGTGGCCTCCACGTGCTTGTATGACTTCATTACAATGCATGGGCATGCTCCTGATGACATGACGGATGGTCTCCTGAGGGATCTGTGATGCCCCAGGGTCCTGGTTGTCACAGTGGCATTGCTTTCCTCACGGGGAGAGTGATGTCATGCTTGGAAGCGATGGAAGATTCCTCTTAACAGGTAATTAGCACATACAACACCATTCTGACTTCAGGCCAGAAGGAAGAGCTCTACACCCAAAATCAGGGAAGCTGCTCTCTCTTTGGTTGGGAGGAGGAGTTAGTTGCTAGGCAGTTGCTAGGCAGTTGGAAATATTTAGACAGTTGGTGCTGGACAGCAGACTGGAGCAGTCTGAGGCAGAAGGACGGGTGAGGGGCCGCACAGCCTGAAGTGCTGTAGCTCCTAGATAATGAGATACAGAAGGAAGAGCAGCCTTTAGCTAGCATGCCAGAGAGCAAAGCACAGGAGTGTGATGACAGGGGAGAATAGCTGGGACTGGGCTACATCCCTGATTGAGCGCAGACACCGGTAGCTGGAAGACCGAGGCTTTTGTGGGACTCTAAGACACATAGCAGAAACCGGCAGGACAGCTGGATTATGCATCACCTGTTCGCCCTAACACCCAGGTGACACCGTGGCACATAGAGCCTGGGTCGTGATAGAGACCCTGTAAAAAGGCTTGAGTCACCTGTCATACGGGATTGAGTCCCACTTACACAAAGGACAGAGATAACTGAGAGGACCTTGCTACAAAGCCATAGGCAGTAAGGGACTATAACAACACAGCGCTAAAAGGAAGGCTTTTAACTACACCTGATAAAGCTGGACCCTGAACTCGCTTCCAAGCCAGATGGACCCTGCCTGTACCTGTGATCTAGTGCCCTGGACTGTGGCTACCTGCTACCATCAGTAAACCAGGTAAAAAGACTGCACAACTGTGTTCTTCGTTCTTTACTGCACCATTAACCATCCTCCATCTATTCACCCTGGGGACCTACTTCACCGGTGGGAAGTTGTACCATCTGGCTGCCATAACATCACCCCAAAGGACCCCTTTAAGCAGCATTGGTCATCCCTGACCGAATGCCACAGGTGGCGTCACAAACATTTATTATTTTACAAATCCCTTTAAAGCCCATCCATTTAACATGGGTGCCCAGGGCCACGGACCGGGTCAACGCCGCCGTGACTCGGCCCTTACCGAGTACCCCATGGCCCCGGCGGGTGCATCATTTTGGCGTCACGAACAGGATGGACCGACCCAGCAAACGGGTCTTGTGCACCTAAGAGACTGTGCTTAAAAGAGAGACTTTATTAAGCTGTATGCCAAAGACTTTAATGGGTTTCTAAAACATCACCATCAAAACATCGCCATAACTGTGTCACTCGGTGCGCGCACTTTGTTTTAAAAAGAACCGCCAACACCCACCAGAAAAAGCACCGCGAGGAGCACAGGAAAAGAGGGGTGTGCCATTGTGGTCGGAGCCTGAAGAGAGAGCAGCAACAGAGGACAACGTGCAGGAGAACCACAAGTGAAGACACTGGATGGAGGGCCAGGAAAAGCACCTGACCACACACAGAGGAACCGCTGCAGACCGCGCACTGGAGTAACCGCTGCAGACTCCGGAAGAGAAGCGTCGGGCCTCTATAAGGTTAGCAAGGGGACATGTCTGACCCGGGAAGAGAATTAGTGGTGGACGCAGCCACAGGTCCCATAATGCACTGCAGTAAACGTTCCTATATTTCCGCTATCCATGCCTTATATACCAGGAGCGGCCTGGCTGCCACAATATTCTGGGAAGTCCCATACACTAAGTGACTTGAAGGAAAGGCTCTGCAGCCTATTTGAAGTATATCCTCTAACAGAACATCAAAAGGTCAGCATCCTAATTGGCCAACTGATTGGCGCAGCCCTAAGAGAAGTAAAATCCTGGCCAGATATTGAAAAAGGAACTGTTAGGCAGATATTTGCCAAACTTAAGGACACTTTTGACACTCGCACTGCAGCATTAGTAAACATGAGATTCTTTGGATGCAAACATTGGGTGCAGGACAATATAAGGGACTATGCCCTCAATCTTCAGGAGGCACTAACAGCATGCAGGATGAAGACAAGCTCTTAAAGGAACAGTTCATTGAAGGACTCCTGTCCAGCACCCACAGAACACAGTTACGCATCCTTGCCCTGCAAAACCCTGACCTGGACTTTGCCCAATTCAAAGATAGGGCCATTCGGGTGGCTGGAGGTCTCCTCCCAGACCAGGACTAAAGCATCCGCCAACTCCTGGACAGTTTGTGGTGCAACGTGTCATTGGTGGATGGTGCAAGACATGATGTCCTATGAGGAACGGGCGGGCCAGTTCATAACTTCAATGCCTTCATCTTGTAGGAACTGCTGACACACTCCAGCCACATGATGTTTGGCATTGTTCTGCATTAGGAGGAACCCAGGGCCAGCCGCACCAGCATATGGTCTCACAAGGGGTCTAAGGATCTCATCTTGGTAGCTAATGCCAGTCAGGCAACCTCTGGCGAGCACATGGAGGGCTGTGCGGCCCTCCAAAGAAATGCCACCCCACACCATTCCTGACCCACTGCCAAACCGATCATGCTGAAGGATGTTGCAGGCAGCAGATCGCTCTCCACGGCATCTCCAGACTCTGTCACGTCTGTCATGTGCTCAGTGTGAACCTGCTTTCATCCATGAAGAGCACAGAGGGCCAGTGGCAAATTTGCCAATCCTGGTGTTCTGTGTCAAATGCCAAGTGTCCTGCACGGTTTTGGGCTGTGAGCACAACCCTCATCTTTGGACGTCGGGCACTCAGACCATCCTCATGGAGTCGGTTTCTAACCATTTGTGCAGCCACATGGACATTTGTGGTCTGCTGCAGGTCCTTTTGCAGGGTTCTGGCACTGCTTCTCCTGTTCCTCCTTGCACAAAGGCTGAGGTAGTGGTCCTGCTGCTGGGTTGTTGCCCTCCTACGGCCCCCTCCATGTCTCCTGGTCTACTGGCCTGTCTCCTCATAGCACCTTTAGACTCTGGACACTACACTTACACACACAGCAATCCTTCTTGCCACAGCTCGCATTGATGTGCTATCGTGGATGAGCTGCACTACCTGAGCCACTTGTGTGGGTTGTAGAGTCCGTCTCATGCTACAATGAGAGGGAAAGCACAACCAACATTCAAAAGTGACCAAAACATCAGCCAGAAAGCATTAGTACTGAGATGTGGTTTGTGGTTCCCACCTGCAGAACCACTTCTTTATTGAGTGTGTCTAGATAATTGCTAATAATTTCCATCTGTTATCTATTCCATTTGCACAACAGCATGTGAGATTGATTGTCAAACATACTCTGAGACCACCCGAGTATACTCGCTCATCCTTATTCCCTTTATTTTTTTGAGCAATATATATATATATATATACTAGATAGTGGCCCGATTCTAACGCATTGGGTTTTCTAGAATATGCATGTCCACGTAGTATATTGCCCAGCCACATAGTATATTGCCCAGCTACGTAGTATATTGCCCAGCTACGTAGTATATTGCCCAGCTACGTAGTATATTGCCCAGCTACGTGGTATATTGCGCAGCTACGTAGTATATTGCCCAGTGACGTAGTATATTGCCCAGTGACGTAGTATATTGCCTAGCCACGTAGTATATTGCCCAGCCACGTAGTATATTGCCCAGCCACGTAGTATATTGCCCAGCCGCGTAGTATATTGCCCAGCCGCATAGTATATTGCCCAGCTGCGTAGTATATTGCCCAGCCGCGTAGTATATTGCCCAGCTACGTTGTATACAGCACAGAGCCACGTAGTATATTGCTCAGTTACGTAGTATATTGCCAAGCCACATAGTATATTGCCCAGCCACGTATGCAACAGGTTAAAAAATAAAAAATAAACATACTCACCTTCTGAAGAGCTCTTGTAGTCCTGTCGCCTGTGTGCGGTGCACGCGGCAGCTTCCGGTCCCAGGGTTGGTATGAGCACAGGACCTGTGATGACGTCGCGGTCACATGACCGTGACATCATGGCAGGTCCTTCTCGCATAGCATCCTTAGCCCCGGAACCTGCCGCTTGCACTGCCGAGGACAGGACGACACGTCGGAGGGTGAGAATAACGTTTTTTTTTTATTATTATTATTTGTAACAGTAGATCTTTTTATTATTGATGCTGCATACGCAGCATCAATAGTAAAAATTTGGTCACACAGGGTTAATAGCTGGGTAACCGGAGTGCGTTACACCGCACTCCGGTAATGCTGGCATTAACCCTGTGTGAGGGCTGACTGGATGACTGGAGGGGAGTATGGAGTGGGCACTGACTGCGGGGAGGAATGAGCGACCATATTGCCGCCGGACTGTGGCCGTCGCTGATTGGTCGTGGCAATGGTCATGGGCGTTTTGCCACGACCAATCAGCGACTTGGATTCCATGACAGACAGTGGCCGCGACCAATGAATATCCGTGACAGAAGGACAGACAGACAGAAAGACGGAAGTGACCCTTAGACAATTATCTATATATATAATTGTCTAAGGGTTTTTCCGTCTGTCTGTCTGTCCTGGAAATCCCTGCTCTCTGATTGGTCGAGGCCGCCAGGCCTCGACCAATCAGAGACCGGCACAGCATCGACGTAGAAATCCCACGTCTCTGATTGGTCGAGGCCACCAGGCCTCGACCAATCAGCAACGGGCACAGCAACGATGATGTCATAAAGGACGTAGTCATCCCGCGTCTCTGATTGGTCGAGGCCGCCAGGCCTCGACCAATCAGCAACGGGCACAGCGACGATGATGTCATAATGATTGCCATGGCGACGATGATGTCATAAAGGTTGCCTCGACCAATCAGCAACGGGCACAGTCTGCCGCGAATTCTGGAATCATCATTGTCCATATATTACAGGGACATGCATATTCTAGAATACCCGATGCGTTAGAATCGGGCCACAATCTAGTCTATATATATAATTGTCTAAGGGTTTTTCCGTCTGTCTGTCTGTCTGTCTGTCTGTCCTGGAAATCCCGCGTCTCTGATTGGTCGAGGCCGCCAGGCCTCGACCAATCAGCAACGGGCACAGCGACGATGATGTCATAAAGGACGTAGAAATCCCACGTTTCTGATTCAGCAACCTGCACAGTATCGACGTAGATGTCATAATGGTTGCCATGGCGACGATGATGTCATAAAGGTTGCCTCGACCAATCAACGACGGGCACAATCTGCTGCGAATTCTGGAATCATCATTGTCCATATACTATGGGGACATGCCTATTCTAGAATACCCGATACGTTAGAATCGGGCCACAATCTAGTATATATATAATTGTCTAATATATATATATATATATATATATATATATATATATATATATATATATAAAAAGTATTAGAGCAGCACAAAAAACACAAAAGTGAAAATGGGAAAATAGAGTCAGGTACAGAGCCCCCCAGGCATAGACCAAACCTCACATGTAGGAATCCAAAAAACGGAGGCAGCACACTATTAGGCCTGTCCCACACATCCAGATAATTCCGGTACCGGAAAAATCGGTACCGGAATTATCCATGTCCATGTGTCCGTGTGCTTACGTAGCACATCAGTGTGGCACACGTGCGGCAGCCGTGTGCCGCCCGTGTTGCTGACTGAGGACCACACGGACCGTGCAGGAGACAGCACTACAGTTAAGCGCTGTCCCCTGCATGCGGTGCTGAAGCCGGTATTCATCCCTTCTTCCCAGCAACGTTCACTGGAAAGAAGGAATGAAAAATCTTTTTTTTTTTTTTAAATAAAGTTGCCGGTAATCTGCCCCCTCCCACCCCCTGTGCGCCCGCCCGCTAGCATTAAAATACTTACCCAGCTCCCTCGGCGCTTCCATCCTCTCAGCATCGCAGCTCTTCCTGTATGAGCGGTCACGTTGTGCCGCTTATTACAGTGATGAATATGCGGCTCCACCGCTATGGGAGGTGGAGCCGCATATTCATCACTGTAATGTGCGGCATCACGTGACCGCTCATACAGGACAAGCAGCGAAGCTGATAGGATGGAAGCGCCGAGGGAGCTTGGTAAGTATTTTAATGCCAGCGGGTGGGCGCACAGGGGGTTGGAGGGGGCAGATTACCGGCAACTTTATTTTTTATTTTAAAAACAAAAACATTTTTTTTAAAATGATTTTTCATTCCTTCTTTCCAGCGAACGCTGCTGGAGAGAAGAAATGAATGGGGTTTCAGCACCACAAGCTGGGGGGACAGCGCTTACAGTAGCGCTGTCTCCTGCACGGCACACGGACTGCACACGGACAGCATCCGTGTGCGGTACGTGTTTTACACGGACCCATTGACTTTAATGGGTCCGTGTGATCCGTGCGCTCCCACGAACACTGACGTGTCTCCGTGTTTTCCAAACGGACACACGGTCTGTGAAATCATGCTGACATGTGCAGAGACACATTGATTTTAATGTGTCTACGTGAGTCAGTGTCTCCGGTACGTGAGGAAACTGTCACCTCACGTACCGGAGCCACTGACGTGACAGTGAGGAATATGCGCGTATTCCTCACTGTAATGAGAGGGACCACGTGACCGCTCACACAGCACAGGCTGCAGCCGCTGAGAGGAGACATCGCTGGAGCTGGCTGTTGGTGAGTATTTCCTGGCAAGCGGGGGGGGCGCACAGGGGATTGGAGGCGGGAGGGGACGCACATACTTTATTTTTAAGGGGAAAGAAAAAAAAAAGATTATTCATTCCTTCTTTCCAGCGAACGCTGCTGGGAAGAAGGGATGAAAACCGGCTTCAACACCGCATGCAGGGGACAGCGCTTAACTGTAGCGCTGTCTCCTGCACGGTCCGTGTGGTCCTCAGTCGGCACACGGGCGGCACACGGCTGTCGCACGTGTGTCACACTGATGTGCTACGTAAGCACACGGACACATGGACACGGATAATTCCGGTACTGATTTTTCCGGTACCCGAATTATCTGGACGTGTGGGACAGGCCTTAGTAGTGAAAAAAGCAGGAGCTACTTTTATTAGCCCAGCTCAGCAGCGTTTCGGTTCTGGTAGATGTGAACCTTTTTTCAAGCTTGAAAAAGGTTCACATCTACCAGAACCGAAACGTTGCTGAGATGGGCTAATAAAAGTAGCTCCTGCTTTTTACACTACTAATGGTGTGCTGCCTCCGTTTTTTGGATAGATAGATAGATAGATAGATAGATAGATAGATAGATAGATAGATAGATAGATAGATAGATGTCTTTATCTTTCATAGAGAGATAGAATAAAAGCAGGTAATTCATCTGCTGGCTTCTGTAACATCGATGCAGGAGCAGACAGGATAGAAGCGATGGATTACATACAGTAAATAAATATAGAATAGGTAGATATATACCGTAAATGCCAGTGACAAATACAATTAGTACAGCGTGTGTGCAAATTAGGGGACATGTACCGTATGTAATTAATAAAAGATTATTTTACGGGAAAAAATGGCGTGGTCTCCTATCCTGTCGGCTCCTGCAGTGAATTTACAGACCCCGGCAAATGAATTATTGGCTATTCTTGCATCTATCTCTCTATCTATGTAATATAAATACACATATATATATATATATATATATATATATATACTAGCTGAAGAGCCCGGCGTTGCCTGGGCATAGTAAATATCTGTGGTTAGTTATAGCACCTCACTTCTCTTATTTTCCCATCACGCCTCTCATTTTCCCAATCACATCTTTCATTTTCCCCCTCACATCTCTCATTTTCTCCCTCACACCTCTCATTTTCTCCCTCACTCCTCTCATTCCCCCCTAACACTTGTCATTTCAGCCTCACATCTGTCATTTTCTGATCACTCCACTATTTTTCCTCACTCCTCTCATTTTGCATTCACACCTTTTCATTTTCACCTCACACCTCTCATTTTCACCTCATCACCTCAGTATATACATGTTTGTCATCTCCCTTATATATAGTATACATCTGTATGTCATCTCCTGTATATAGTATATACCTGTATGTCATCTCCCCTGTATATAGTATATACCTGCTGTGTGTCATCTCCCCTATATATAGTATATACCTGAATGTCATCTCCTTCTATATATAGTATATACCTGTATGTCATCTCCTCCTGTATATAGTATATACCTGTGTGTCATCTCCCCTGTATATAGTATATATCTGAGTGTCATCTCCTCCTCCATATAGTATATACCTGCATGTCATCTTCTATATATAGCATATACCTGTATGTCATCTCCTCCTGTATATAGTATATACCTGTATGTCATCTCCTCCTGTATATATATGTACCTATATGTCATCTCCTCCTCTATATAGTATATACCTGTGTGTCATCTCTCCTGTATATAGTATATATCTGTGTGTCATCTCCCCTGTATATAGTATATACCTGTGTGTCATCTCCTCCTGTATTAGACCTCGTTCACACGTTATTTGCTCAGTATTTTTACCTCAGTATTTGTAAGCTAAATTGGCAGCCTGATAAATCCCCAGCCAACAGGAAGCCCTCCCCCTGGCAGTATATATTAGCTCACACATACACATAATAGACAGGTCATGTGACTGACAGCTGCCGTATTTCCTATATGGTGCAATTGTTGTAGTTTGTCTGCTTATTAATCAGATTTTTATTTTTGAAGGATAATACCAGACTTGTGTGTGTTTTAGGGCGAGTTTCGTTTGTCAAGTTGTGTGTGTTGAGTTGCGTGTGGCGACATGCATGTAGCGACTTTTGTGAGATGAGTTTTGTGTAGCAACATGCGTGTAGCAACTTTTTGTGTGTCGAGTTGCATGTGACAGGTTAGTGTAGCAAGTTGTGTGCAGCAAGTTTTGCGCATGGCGAGTTTTGCGCGTTGCGAGTATTATGTGTGGTGCCTTTTGAGTATGTGAAAGTTTTGTGTGAGGCAACTTTTGCATGTGTTGCAACTTTTGTGCATGTGGCAATTTTTCCGCGTTTGCAAGTTTTGCGTGTGGCGAGTTTTTCATGAGGAGAATTTTGCACTTGTGGCGAGTTTTGCAAGAGCCTAGTTTTTGCATGTGGCGAGTTCTGCGCGTGGCGAGTTTTGAGTGGCGACTTTTGTGTTTTGACTTTTATGTGGCGAGGTTGGTGTATTTGTGGTGAAATGTGTGCTGAGGGTAATATGTGTTCAAGCACGTGGTAGTGTGTGGCGCATTTTGTGTGTGTTCATATCCCCGTGTGTGGTGAGTATCCCATGTCGAGGCCCCACCTTAGCAACTGTACGGTATATACTCTTTGGCGCCATCGCTCTCATTCTTTAAGTCCCCCTTGTTCACATCTGGCAGCTGTCAATTTGCCTCCTACACTTTTCCTTTCATTTTTTCCCATTATGTAGATAGGGGCAAAATTGTTTGGTGAATTGGAAAGCGCGGGGTTAATATTTCACCTCACAACATAGCCTATGACGCTCTCAGGGTCCAGACGTGTGACTGTGCAAAATTTTGTTGCTGTAGCTGCGACGCTTCCAACACTTTTCCTTTCACTTTTTTCCCCATTATGTAGATAGGGGCAAAATTGTTTAATGAATTGGAACGCGCGGGGTTAAAATTTCGCCTCACAATATAGCCTATGACGCTCTCGGGGTCCAGACGTGTGACTGTGCAAAATTTTGTGGCTGTAGCTGCGACGCCTCCAACACTTTTCCTTTCACTTTTTCCCCATTATGTAGATAGGGGCAAAATTGTTTGGTGAATTGGAATGCGCGGGGTTAAAATTTCACCTCACAACGTAGCCTATGACGCTCTCGGGGTCCAGACGTGTGACTGTGCAAAATTTTGTTTCTGTAGCTGCGACGCCTCCAACACTTTTCCTTTCACTTTTTTCCCCATTATGTAGATAGGGGCAAAATTGTTTGGTGAATTGGAACGCGCGGGGTTAAAATTTCACCTCACAACGAAGCCTATGACGCTCTCAGGGTCCAGACGTGTGACTGTGCAAAATTTTGTGGCTGTAGCTGCGACGCCTCCAACACTTTTCCTTTCACTTTTTCCCCATTATGTAGATAGGGGCAAAATTGTTTGGTGAATTGGAACGCGCGGGGTTAAAATTTCACCTCACAACGTAGCCTATGACGCTCTCGGGGTCCAGACGTGTGACTGTGCAAAATTTTGTTTCTGTAGCTGCGACGCCTCCAACACTTTTCCTTTCACTTTTTTCCCCATTATGTAGATAGGGGCAAAATTGTCTGGTGAATTGGAACGCGCGGGATTAAAATTTCACCTCACAACGAAGCCTATGACGCTCTCAGGGTCCAGACGTGTGACTGTGCAAAATTTTGTTGCTGTAGCTGCGACGCTTCCAACACTTTTCCTTTCACTTTTTTCCCCATTATGTAGATAGGGGCAAAATTGTTTGGTGAATTGGAACGCGCGGGGTTAAAATTTCGCCTCACAATATAGCCTATGACGCTCTCAGGGTCCAGACGTGTGACTGTGCAACATTTTGTTGCTGTAGCTGCGACGCATCCAACACTTTTCCTTTCACTTTTTTCCCCATTATGTAGATAGGGGCAAAATTGTTTGGTGAATTGGAACGCGCGGGGTTAAAATTTCGCCTCACAATATAGCCTATGACGCTCTCGGGGTCCAGACGTGTGACTGTGCAAAATTTTGTGGCTGTAGCTGCGACGGTGCAGATGCCAATCCCGGACACACACACACACACACACACACACACACACACACACACACACACACACACACACACACACACACACACACACACACACACACACACACACACACACACACACACACACACACACACACACCTTTATATAGTAGATGTTTGCGTGTTACTAACATCTATATATATATGTATTGTATGTGTACATACAGTATCTATTCTATCTTTTCTATTCTAACCTGTCAGTGTGATTTTTACAGTAGCCGGATATGAATTGCCGGCTTTTCTAAGGACACCGTTGCATAAAAAATGGACAGCTCTCACATGGTGTGAGTGCTTTATGTTTATTTTTTCTCGCATCCATTGACTTGCATTGGCGAGTCTCACCGAGATATGCAGCAAATCGCAGCATGCTGCAAATTTTTTCTCAGTCCGATTTCAGCAGAGAAAAAAATCGCAGATGAGATGTCACCTATTGAATAATATAGGTCCGAGTGCAATCCGATAAACAATTGTCCGTTTTCTCGCAAGTGAGAGTATGAGCCCTCAAAGTGCCATTGGTCAGAATTGAAAAAAATGGCCTGGGCAGAAGGTAAAATCCAGCTTAGGGCTGAAAGGGTTAACCAAGATTTTGACTCTGGTATGTCCCCTATTAAGAGAGGCATGAACAACTTAATGAATTAGGCCAATGTGTAAGCATGCTTGTTTATGCAAACCGCGCACATTGAATGCAGTTAGTTGAACGCGCTTTTTTACGGCTTTGTCATGGCTGCATCACAACTGTGCTGCCTGGCCTCAATTAAGTCATTAATAAAGATGCAATGAAATGCGGATCACAGA
The DNA here is from genome assembly GCF_032444005.1 of Ranitomeya imitator. Taxonomy (NCBI): domain Eukaryota; kingdom Metazoa; phylum Chordata; class Amphibia; order Anura; family Dendrobatidae; genus Ranitomeya; species Ranitomeya imitator. The sequence goes on from NC_091286.1 coordinate 201,726,463, forward strand.
ACGGCTTACAAATCACAGCAACAACAGTTTAGCAGATTTTCCTGTCTATAGTCTATTGTCTGCATGATGCTTGTAGTTTAGTCTTGGCATTTTTATGATTTCAGCCTAGTAGGTCAGAATTAAATGCAGCGAAATGAATTAAATGGCAACTACATCCAGTTATATAGCAACAAAAAGCAATCTCCGTTGGTATGCTGTAAATGGTTCTTTACTATGTCAATAAACATCAGTAACTTATATTACATTCCGACTTTAATGGCGCAATAAATATAGCTTCCCTACCTGTATTTATTATGTGACAGAGCTGACCACACGCAGGCTGAAAAACAAGTAGAGCAAACAATAGATACAGGCGTGGAGGGACGAAGTTTGTGTTTCTTCCATACAGTTGCAAAAGAGCTTGGATATGGCATGATGCCTAAATATGTTTTAAAAGAACGTCTACTTTTATACCAGAAAGTTCAATGTGGAGCACAAACGTAGAACTGTATAGTATAGTTATCATATGCCATGGTCAAATTTCCTAAAGAAATTCTCCGGAATGACAAATTTGAACAATTTGTGATTTGATTTGTGAGAATTGAAAAGAACAATACCCAGCGCCATTTCTTACATTGCTGAAGAGTCGAGACATTGCATCAGCCAGAGAGCTGGCTCGTCCTATCAGGCATGGCCACTAGTGCTCCCCATAAGCCATTACAGTATATGAGCTAGAGCAGCCAATCAGGGAAGGCTACCACAAGAACTATAAAAGATGAGGTCAGACAAAGTCTATGCCATTCTGCAATTTTACAACCTATAGTCAGAGCACACCGCTCATTACTACACTTGGGATATGTTCACATGACCATATAAAAAATCTGACCCATTTTCATTCAGAAAAGTTAGACTATTGTAATACATAGTGGAGTCCGCATACAAGCTGAGTGTAATACGATTATGCGATTATGCCATTGCATGCCATCCATATGCAATCTGAATTAATCGTTGTTTGTTTTCAATTTTCTATTAAATTAAGGGCTTCTTTGATGCCAATCCTATAAAAATAACCCATAACGGTTATATGGTGATATGACTGGACCATATCCATTTAGTCAGTATATTCTACACTGACTAGTAATTATTGGACGGCTCTCAATATGGCTAATTTGTCATTGTCCCTGCTGAGCATGCCTTTTTGTCCTGGGTGGTCTCCAGACAGTTTTGAAGAGCAGCACAGACTGATCCTGGATACAAGGAGGTGTCCCAAACTATGTGTCCATGCTCTGGTCAGTCAATGGGCCTCTAGAGTCCTCTTCCACGGGCTGCATGGGGAGCTTAGGCTACGTTCACATTTGCGTTGTGCGCCGCTGCGTCGGCGACGCAACGCACAACGCAAATAAAAACGCACCAAAACGCACGCTAAAACGCAGCGTTTTGCGACGCATGCGTCCTTTTTTGCCGAAATTTGGACGCAAAAAAATGCAACTTGTTGCGTTTTCTGCGCCCAACGCTTGCGGCAAAAAAAACGCATGCATCGCACAACGCAGCACAACGCATATCCATGCGCCCCCCCATGTTAAATATAGGGGCGCATGACGCATGCGTCGCCGCTGCAGCGCCCGACGCAAACACGCAAAACACTAATGTGAACGTAGCCTAAGCCGACACCCTGACAAATCTTTCTCCTTTCTCCACATGCACTTTGCCACATTTGGTTGCCTGGTAGACTCCTAAAGCTACTTTCACACATCAGGTTTTCGCTGTCAGGCTAAATCCGGCTAAATAAAAAAAAAAAACGGATCCAGCGAATGTTGCTGCCGGATCCAGTTTTTTTTCCCATAGACTTGCATTAGTGCCGGATTGCGCCAGATGACATTGCGTTTCGTCCAGTTTTCGCCGGATCTGGCAAATCTGCCGTTTCCGGTTTCTGTAAAAAATGTCCATAGCAACGTTTCTTGTCTCCGGCGAATTACTAGAATGGAAGCCTATGTGAGCCGGAAGGTGCTGGATCCAGAAAATGAGGATTCCGGCGCCGGATTCCAGTTTTTTAAGCTGAGCATGCTCCAATTTTTTTTTTATCCAATAATCTAGATATGCTAGCTGGATCTGTCGAAAAAACGGATACGTCGCATCAGTTTTTTACAATCTGCGCCGGATCCTGTTTTTGCAACATTCGCCGGATTGTGACTGATGCAAAAAACCTGATGTGTGAAAGTAGCCTAAGGCCGGCGTCGCACTGGCGTATTGCATCTGATGCGAGATCATCGGATGCGATATGCTAATGACACTCAGCTCCTGCTCGCAGCAGAACAGGAGCCAAGTGTCATGTGTCTGTGCTCGGATTCTCTCGCACAGGGAGGATGCTGCGATTGTCTCAGGCCGCCGTCACACATGCGAGTTTTACGGACGTAAGAGCGCAGAATCTACGTCCATAAAACTCGCAAAAAATTTGGCACAATTATTCTCTATGCCCCTGCTCCTATTTGCCGTATTTTACTGATCAGTATTATACGGCTTTCTACGGCCGTACAAAATCGCAGCATGCTGCGTTTGTCACCGTACTGCGCAAGAAATACGCCAATGAAAGTCTATGGAAGCGTGAAAAATACGGATTACACACGGACAAGCAGTGTGACTTGCGAGAAATACGCAGCGCTGTTAGAGAGAAAAGCCGGTAATTCAGTGCGGTGTACAGTAAAATCACACTGACAGCTTACAGTAGAATAGGTAGAATAAATGTGTACACATAGAATAGGTATATATATATATATATGTCAGTGAGACACATATATGTATATATATTAATATTTATTCCAGCGCTAGACAGCTTGAAAGCCGGTAATTCAATTACCGGCTTTTTCCTTCTCCTTCCTAAAACCCGACATGATTTGAGACGTGGTTTACATACAGTAAACCATGTCTTCTCTCCATTTTTTTTGCAGATTCCACACTACTAATGTCAGTAGTGTGTATCTGCAAAATTTGGCCGTTCTAGCTCTTAAAATAAAGGGTTAAATGGCGGAAAAAATTGGCGTGGGCTCCCGCGCAATTTTCTCCGCCAGAGTAGTAAAGCCAGTGACTGAGGGCAGATATTAATAGCCTGGAGAGGGTCCACGGTTATTGGCCCCCCCCTGGCTAAAAATATCTGCCCCCAGCCACCCCAGAAAAGGCACATCTGGAAGATGCGCCTATTCTGGCACTTGGCCACTCTCTTCCCATTCCCGTGTAGCGGTGGGATATGGGGTAATGAAGGGTTAATGCCACCTTGCTATTGTAAGGTGACATTAAGCCTAATTAATAATGGAGAGGCGTCAATTATGACACCTATCCATTATTAATCCAATACTAGTAAAGGGTTAAATAAAACACAAACACATTTTTTAAAATTATTTTAATGAAATAAAAACAATGGTTGTTGCAGTATTTTATTCAACGCCCAATCCAGTCACTGAAGACCCTCGTTCTGTGAGTAAAAAAACATAATAAACCAACAATATACTTACCCTCCGCAGATCTGTAACGTCCAACGATGTAAATCCTTCTGAAGGGGTTAAAACATTTTGCAGCAAGGAGCTGTGCTAATGCAGGCTGCTCCTCCTGCAAAACCCCAGGGAATGAGGCTAAAAATAGATCAATGATCTATATTTAGCTTCATTTGCGGTGAGGCGCCCTCTGCTGGCTGTTCATAGATCGTGGGAAATTACCTAGAAAGCTCCCATTATTAATTAGGCTTAATGTCACCTTACAATAGCAAGGTGGCATTAACCCTTCATTACCCCATATCCCACCGCTACACGGGAATGGGAAGAGAGTGGCCAAGTGCCAGAATAGGCGCATCTTCCAGATGTGCCTTTTCTGGGGTGGCTGGGGGCAGATATTTTTAGCCAGGGGGGGGCCAATAACCGTGGACCCTCTCCAGGCTATTAATATCTGCCCTCAGTCACTGGCTTTACTACTCTGGCGGAGAAAATTGCGCGGGAGCCCACGCCAATTTTTTCCGCCATTTAACCCTTTATTTTAAGAGCTAAAACAGCCAAATTTTGCAGATACACACTACTGACATTAGTAGTGTGGAATCTGCAAAAAAAATGGAGAGAAGACATGGTTTACTGTATGTAAACCATGTCTCAAATCATGTCGGGTTTTAGGAAGGAGAAGGAAAAAGCCGGTAATTGAATTACCGGCTTTCAAGCTGTCTAGCGCTGGAATAAATATTAATATATATACATATATGTGTCTCACTGACATATATATATATATATATATATATACCTATTCTATGTGTACACATTTATTCTACCTATTCTACTGTAAGCTGTCAGTGTGATTTTACTGTACACCGCACTGAATTACCGGCTTTTCTCTCTAATATATGTGTCTGTTTTTATCTAAATAAAAAAAAAAAAAACAATAAAAGTACACATATTTAGTATCGCCGCGTCCGTAATGACCCGACCTATAAAACTGTTCCACTAGTTAACCCCTTCAGTAAACACCGTAAGAAAAAAAAAATGAGACAAAAAACAGCGCTTTATTATCATACCGCCAAACAAAAAGTGGAATAACACGCGATCAAAAAGACAGATATAAATTACCATGGTACCGCTGAAAGCGTCATCTTGTCCCGCAAAAAACAAGCCGCCATACAGCAACATCAGCAAAAAAATAAAAAAGTTATAGTCCTCAGAATAAAGCGATGCAAAAATAATTATTTTTTCTATAAAATAGTTTTTATCATGTAAAAGCGCCAAAACATAAAAAAAATGATATAAATGAGGCGTCGCCGTAATCGTACTGACCCGAAGAATAAAACTGCTTTATCAATTTTACCAAACGCAGAACGGTATAAACGCCTCCCCCAAAAGAAATTCATGAATAGCTGGTTTTTGATACTTCTGCCTCACAAAAATCGGAATAAAAGGCGATCAAAAAATGTCACGTGCCCGAAAATGTTACCAATAAAAACATCAACTCGTCCCGCAAAAAACAAGACCTCACATGACTCAAATATGGAAAAATTATAGCTCTCAAAATGTGATAACGTAAAAAATATTTTTTGCAATAAAAAGCATCTTTCAGTGTGTGACGGCTGCCAATCATAAAAATCCGCTAAAAAACCCGCTATAAAAGTAAATCAAACCCCCCTTCGTCATCCCCTTAGTTAGGGAAAAATAAAAAAAATGTATTTATATCCATTTTCCCATTAGGGTTAGGGTTAGGGCTACGGTTAGGGCTAGGGTTAGGGCTAGGGCTAGGGTTAGGGCTAGGGTTAGGGTTAGGGTTAGGGCTAGGGCTAGGGTTAGGGTTAGAGTTAGGGTTAGGGTTAGGGCTAGGGTTAGGGCTAGGGTTAGGGTTAGGGCTAGGGTTAGGGCTAGGGTTAAGGCTACAGTTAGGGTTGGGGCTAAAGTTAGGGTTAGGGTTAGGGTTTGGATTACATTTGCAGTTGGGAATAGGGTTGGGATTAGGGTTAGGGGTGTGTCTGGGTTAGAGGTGTATTTAGGGTTACCGTTGGAATTAGGGCTAGGGGTGTGTTTTGATTAGGGTTTCAGTTATAATTGGGGGGTTTCCACTGTTTAGACACATCAGGGGCTCTCCAAACGCGACATGGCGTCCGATCTCAATTCCAGCCAATTCTGCGTTGAAAAAGTAAAACAGTGCTCCTTCCCTTCCGAGCTCTCCCATGTGCCCAAACAGGAGTTTACCCCAACATATGGGGTATCAGCAAACTCAGGATAAATTGGACAACAACTTTTGGGGTCCAATTTCTCCTGTTACCCTTGGGAAAATACAAAACTGGGGGCTAAAAAATAATTTTTTATTTTCACGGCTCTGCGTTATAAACTGTAGTGAAACACTTGGGGGCTCAAAGTTCTCACAACACATCTAGATAAGTTCATGGGGGGGTCTAGTTTCCAATATGGGGTCACTTGTGGGGGGTTGCTACTGTTTAGGTACATTAGGGGCTCTGCAAACGCAATGTGACGCCTGCAGACCATTCCATCTAAGTCTGCATTCCAAATGGCGCTCCTTCCCTTCCGAGCCCTCCCATGCGCCCAAACGGTGGTTCCCCCCACATATGGGGCATCAGCGCACTCAGGACAAATTGGACAACAACTTTTGGGGTCCAATTTCTCCTGTTACCCTCGAGAAAATACAAAACTGGGGGCTAAAAAATAATTTTGGGGGGAATTTTTATTTTTTTATTTTCACGGCTCTGCGTTAGAAACTGTAGTGAAACACTTGGGGGCTCAAAGTTCTCACAACACATATAGATAAGTTCATTGGGGGTCTAGTTTCCAATATGGGGTCACTTGTGGGGGGTTTCTACTGTTTAGGTACATTAGGGGCTCTGCAAACGCAATGTGACGCCTGAAGACCATTCCATCTAAGTCTGTATTCCAAATGGCGCTCCTTTCCTTCCGAGCCCTCCCATGCGCCCAAACGGTGGTTTCCCCCCCACATATGGGGTATCAGCGCACTCAGGACAAATTGCATAACAACTTTTGGGGTCCAATTTCTCCTGTTACCCTCGGGAAAATACAAAACTGGGGGCTAAAAATTAATTTTTGTGGGAAAAAATGTTTGTTTTATTTTTACGGCTCTGCATTATAAACTTCTGTGAAGCTCTTGGTGGGTCAAAGTGCTCACCACACCTCTAGATAAGTTCCTTAGGGGGTCTACTTTCCAAAATGGTGTCACTTGTGGGGGGTTTCAATGTTTAGGCACATCAGTGGCTCTCCAAACGCAACATGGCGTCTCATCTCAATTCCTGTGAATTTTGCATTGAAAAGTCAAACGGCGCTCCTTCCCTTCCGAGCTCTCCCATGCGCCCAAACAGTGGTTTACCCCCACATGTGGGGTATCAGCGTACTCTGGACAAATTTTACAACAACTTTTTGGTTCCAATTTCTTCTCTTACCATTGGGAAAATAAAAAATTGGAGGCGAAAAGATAATTTTTGTGAAAAAAAATGATTTTTTATTTTTACGGTTCTGCATTATAAACTTCTGTGAAGCACTTGGTTGGTCAAAGTGCTCACCACACCTCTAGATAAGTTCCTTAGGGGGTCTACTTTCCAAAATGGTGTCACTTGTGGGGGGTTTCAATGTTTAGGCACATCAGTGGCTCTCCAAACGCAACATGGCGTTCCATCTCAATTCCAGTCAATTTTGCATTAAAAAGTCAAATGGCGCTCCTTCGCTTCCAAGCTCTGTCATGCGCCCAAACAGTGGTTTACCTCCACTTATGGGGCATCGGCATACTCAGGAGAAATTGTCAAATTGTACAACAAGGTTTGGGGTCCATTTTCTCCTGTAACCCTTGGTAAAATAAAACAAATTGGAGCAGAAGTAAATTTTTTGTGAAAAAAAGTTAACTGTTAATTTTTATTTAAACATTCCAAAAATTCCTGTGAAACACCTGAAGGGTTAATAAACTTCTTGAATGTGCTTTTGAGAACCTTGAGGGGTGCAATTTTTAGAATGGTGTCACACTTGGGTATTTTCTATCATATAGACCCCTCAAAATGACTTCAAATGAGATGTGGTCCCTAAAATAAAATGGTGTTGTAAAAATGAGAAATTGCTGGTCAACTTTTAACCCTTATAACTCCCTAACAAAAAAAAATGTTGGTTCCAAAATTGTGCTGATGTAAAGTAGACATGTGGAAATGTTACTTATTAAGTATTTTGTGTGACATATCTCTGTGATTTAATTGCATAAAATTTCAAAGTTGGAAAATTGCGAAATTTTCAAAATTTTCGCCATTATTCCATTTTTTTCACAAATAAACGCAGGTAATATCAAAGAAATTTTACCACTATCATAAAGTACAATATGTCACGAGAAAAGAATGTCAGAATCACTGGGATCTGTTGAAGCTTTCCAGAGTTATAACCTCATAAAGGGACAGTGGTCAGAATTGTAAAAATTGGCCCGGTCCATAACGTGCAAACCACCCTTGGGGGTAAAGGGGTTAAAATTGGTCCGAGTGCAATGCGATTTTTTTTTTTATCGCATTGCACTTGGCCGTTTAAAACGCCAGTGTGACGCCGGCTTAAATATTACTATGTGACAATATATTTCGGCTGAGGAATGTTTTCTTATCTTAACTTAGTTAAGTTTTAAATCCCACATTTTATTTGTAATGTCTCCTTTAAAGTTGTTGGTTTGCTAGTTTCACCCTTTTCTTGAATGGTCTCAATAATTATATCAGTCTGTAATGTTTGTGATTCTGTTGGTGCACACTTTATACCAGAGTCGAGATGCTGCAGACCTTCATTTGCGGAGTGCTATGGCTTCCTCACAAGTTTGCCTGTGTGGTTGCACATAGTTCCACTAACAAAACCTGCTGGACTCCATAAATGTAACCAACATGGTGTGCCTTCGCTTCGGTTTCTATATTATTGTTTCTGGTACCCATGTCTGCTTGTGGCTACAAACATTATTTTTGGTAACATGTAATTACAGAATGCTCTGACACACATTATTGCATGGTCTTCCACTCTACTAAATTATATATTGGGCTTAACGCCACCATATAATTCCCATGTGTGCGCATAGCAATTTCTCCATTCAATAAAAAAACAGCAATATAATTTTTAGACACCTAGTAACTTATAGATTGTCAGTTTGGCCCTAATTCTAGAAGTGTATGTGCTCCCTTACTGAAAATATATAAATATTCTGTTATTAAAGAAGTTGTCCACTACAATAAAATTTTTTTTCCATAAATCTTGTTATATGCCACTGAAAACATCTACTGTGTTTACTTTAGCAATATTACCTGTTATCATGCTGTAGCAGCACATCTTCAGTGCTGGATCCAGCTCTCATGGGGTTAATCGACAACTTCCTTTCTCCTGAGTTAGGGTAAATTCACACAGGACTTTTTTGCTGCGTATTTTTGCTGCTTTTTTATGCTAATTTTCAGTTGCTTTTTACAGTACCAACAAAGCCTATGAGATTTCAGAAATCTCATGCACACACATTGGGTTTTTGTTTGATCAGTATTTTGTGCTTTGCTGCATTTTTTTGACATAGAGCATGTCACTTCTTTCAGCGTTTTTGCTGCGTTTTTTCACCCATTGACTTGAATGGGTGTTAAAAAAACACCGGTATCATTATTTGCTGCGTTTTTGCTGCTGAAAATCCAAGGACATTAGCCTGGAAAAAGAGAAAAAATAAACGCACCAAATACGCACCAAAAAACGCACCAAAAACGCACCTAAATTAGCATAAAAAAACGCAGCAAAAATATGCAGCAAAAAAGTCCTGTCTGAACTTACCCTTATAATACTACAAGTTCCATGATGCATTGCACTGGCCACTAAGCCCGAACCTACCACACCCACTTCAAAACACACCCAAACCCCTCCCTCATCTCTCTCCTCTATCTTCAGAAAGATTTGCGATGTCATTTGTGTCCAACCTTCTCTTTGTCCAACCCACACTCCATTACACACAGATAGATGGATAGATAGATATGTATCTATATATCTATGTCTATTTCCATAGATATGTCCATATCCATGTTTCTAAACCCTTTCACCCCTGGAGCTTTTTTCGTTTATCACTCCCCTTCTTTCCAGAGCCATAATTTTTCCATCAATATTCTACTTTTGAATGACACCATTGGTTTTACCATGTCATGTAACAGAAAATGTGAAAAAAATTCAAAGTGCGATGAAATTGCAAAAAAAGTGCAATCCCACACTTGTTTTTTTTGCTAGGTTCACTAAATGCTAAGGCTGTGTGCATACGTTGCGGATTTAATTGCAGATCGCAACGTTTTTTGCCGCACATTATTGCATCAAATCTGCAGTGTAGTGCACAACCAATATAAGTCTATGGGAGCCGCAGGCTTGTTGTGCACATGCTGTGGAAAACGCCGCACTGAAACGCAGCTTTTTTTTTCCCCGCAGCATGTCACTTCTTTTGTGCCAAACTGCAGCGTTTCTGCACCCTTAGACTTTCATTGAGTCAGGCACATCCGCAGCAAAACCACAGATGTAAAAAAGATCTGCAGTTTTGCTGCGGATGTGGGTCTGAGAAACGCTGCAGTTCGGGAGGAGGGAAGTGTGTGGGCGGTGACTGTGTGCATGTGTGTGTGCGGGCGGGGTCTGTGGGCTGTTCGGATGTGTGCGGGACTGGTCGGGTGTGTGCGGGCAGGGTCTGCGGGCTGTTCGGATGTGTGCGGCGCTGTGCGGGACTGTTCAGGTGTGTGTGGGGTCTGTGGGCTGTTCGGATGTGTGTGGGACTGTTCGGATGTGTGCGGCGCTGTGCGGGACTGTTCGGGTGTGTGCGGGACTGTTCGAGTGTGTGCGGGACTGTTCGAGTGTGTGCAGGACTGTTCGGGTGTGTGCGGGACTGTTCGGGTGTGTGCCGGGCTGTTCGGGTGTGTGCGGGGCTGTGCGGGGGGTCTTTTGGTGAGTGTGTGCAGGCATCATCCGATGGGACTACAAGTACGCAGCATCCAATCTGCAGCTAATTCGAATGTAATCCGGACAGTGGACACTGTTATAAAAGGTAATTCAGTACCACAATGGACATAGAGGTCAGCACACATACAGTGACCTGGCAATAACCCAAAAAACAAGAACGAGCTCTGAGACGTGGGAACTCTGTTGACCGCAATCCCTAATCCTCTCCAACCACACTAAAGGAGGCAGCCGTGGATTGCGCCTAACGCTCCCTATGCAACTCGGCACGGCCTGAGAAACTAGCTAGCCTGAAGATAGAAAATAAGCCTACCTTGCCTCAGAGAAATATCCCCAAAGGAAAAGGCAGCCCCCACATATAATGACTGTGAGTTAAGATGAAAAGACAAACGTAGAGATGAAATAGATTTAGCAAAGCGAGGCCCAACTTTCTGAACAGAGCGAGGATAGGAAAGGTAACTTTGCGGTCAACACAAAACCCTACAAAAACCACGCAAAGGGGGCAAAAAGACCCTCCGTACCGAACTAACGGCACGGAGGTACACCCTCTGCGTCCCAGAGCTTCCAGCAAGCAGGAAAAAACAAATAGACAAGCTGGACAGAAAAAAACAGCAAACAAATAGCAAAGAATAACTTAGCTATGCAGAGCAGCAGGCCACAGGAACGATCCAGGAGGAGACAGGTCCAATACTAGAACATTGACTGGAGGCCAGGATCAAAGCACTAGATGGAGTTAAATAGAGCAGCACCTAACGACTTCACCATATTACCTGAGGAAGGAAACTCAGAAGCCGCAGTACCACTTTCCTCCACCAACGGAAGCTCACAGAGAGAATCAGCCGAAGTACCACTTGTGACCACAAGAGGGAGCTCTGCCACAGAATTCACAACAGGACACGCACCCTACACTATCCATACATCTATTAATAGATATATCTATCCAGATATATCTATAGATAGATATATGAATAGATAGATGTGTGCATCTATAGATCTATCTATATGTAGATCTGTCTATCCATTTCATCTATCATCTATCTGTCTATCTGTGTGTGGGTTGGACAAATGTAAATGAGGATGTTGGACAATAATGACATCACAAATCTTTTTTTTTTGCTCAATAATACATCTTTATTTAGCTTTCAAAAACGCATACAAAAGCGCACAAAAAACGCGCAAAGACCGCACACAAAAAATGAATCAAAACCGCGCAAAAAATGTACCAAAAGCTCATCAAAACCACAGCAAAAACTGCATAAAAAACGCATCAAAAACGCACCAAAAACTGCATCAAAACCACATCAAAAACTGCATCAAAAACGCATGAAAACCGCACCAAAAACCGCATCAAAACCGCACCAAAAACTGCATCAAAAACTGCATCGAAACCACACCAAAAACTGCATCGAAACCGCAACAAAAACTGCATCAAAACTGCAACAAAAACTGCATCAAAACTTCACCAAAAACTGCATAAAAAAGCATCAAAACCTGAATCAAAGCCACGCAAAAAACTGCACCAAATACTGCAGCAAAAACTGTAACAAAACCGCGCAAAAAATGCACCAAAAGCCGCATCAAGAGCTGCATCAAAACCACACAAAAAACTTGCATCAAAACCTCGCAAAAAATGTGAAAAAAATGCATGAAAAACGCAGCTGCGTTTTCTGCAAGGAGATCAGATTTTGGGCAGAAAATTCTGCACCCAAATCTGCAACGTGTGCACACAGCATAAAACTGACCTACCATTATGATTCTCCAAGTCATTAAGAGTTCATAGACACCAAACACGCCTAGGTTATTTTTTATCTAAGTGGTGGAAAAAATTCCAAACTTTGCTAAAAAGAAATAAAATAATTGCGCCATATTCCGATACCCGTAGCATCTATATTTTCTGAGATATCGAGTTGGGTGAGGGCTATTTTTTTGCGTGCCGAGCTGACGTTTATGATACGTTCTTTTGATCGCATGTTATTGCATTTTAATGCAATGTCGCAGCGACCAAAAAAAACATAATTTTGGCTTTTTTTTTCTCGCTACGCCGTTTAGCGATCATGTAAATTTTTGTTGTCGTATTGAAAGCAGCCTACATGTTGCGGCTTTGAAGTGGGCTCACCGCCAAAACCCTTCTCAAAGTGGGGGATACTGCCAGCTGACGTACTATTCCATCAGCTGGCAGAAAGGGGTTAATGAACAATATGTTTCAGTTAAAAAAAACGGAAAAAAAATGGCGTGGGCTCCCGCGCAATTTTCTGCGCCAGAGGGGGAAAGCCGACGGCCGGGGGCCAATATTTGTAGCCTGCTATGAATATCAGCCCGCAGCTGTCTGCGTAGCCTTTACTGGCTATTAAAATAGGGGGACCCCCCTAAAAAATGATGTGGGGTCCCCCTATATTTTTTGTAGCCAGAAAGGCTACGCAGACAGCTGCAGGCTGATATTCATAGCCTAGAGAGGGGCCATGGATATTGCGCCCCCCCCCCCCCCCCGGCTACAAATACCAGCCCGCAGCCTCCCCAGAAATGGCACATCTGTGAGATGCGCCAATTCCGGCAGTTAGCCCCTCTCTTCCCACTCCCAGGTAGCGGTGGGATATGGGGTAATAAGGGGTTAATGTCACCTTGCTATTGTAAGGTGACATTAAGCCGGGTTAATAATGGAGAGGTGTCAATAAGACGCCTATCCATTATTAATCCTATAGTAGTGAAAGAGTTTAAAAAAAAAAAAAAAAGACACAGCCAGAAAAAAGTATTTTAATATTCTTCATTTAACCATACTTACCATACTTCAGCGCCTGCAAAAAAATGTAAAATAATAAACCATATACTACCTGTCTGCCATAGTCCAATTAATAACGAGTGTCCCACGACGATCTCCCCTATAGAACAGTGACATCGGGTGACATAGGACCCTCAGTGACACACTGCCAGGAAACAATGGCTCCTGCAGTGCATCACTGAGAGGTTACTATAGTTCACTGGTCTCACTTTATGGCATTTGCTGTGTGGGAACTTTCTCACACAGCAATGCCAAAAGTGAGACTAGGGACCATTTTCTCACAGGGGCATAGGAATACACTGTGGGGAATACATTGTCGAAGGATACCTTCCATCATTGTATTCCTGGAGCCCCTGGAGAGCGGTTGCATCAGATGATGCTGCTGCTCTCCATGGGAGATTGTCATGGGACACTCGTTTTAATAGGATATCTGTGGATTAGGGAGTATAGTGTTTGTTTATTATTTTTATATTTTTTACAGGTGACACTGGCTTCAAGTGATCAAAGTGACAAGTGACGGTGAGTATATACTCTGTTATATGTACTGTATGTCTGTATGTATGAATGTTGTATGTATGTACTGTATGTACAGTCATGGCCAAAAGTATTAACACCCATGCAATTCTGTCAGATAATACAGAAATTATTTGGTATTATTATCTTCATTTAATTTGTCTTAAATGAAAAAAACACAAAAAGAATTGTCCTAAAGCCAAATTCGATATAATTCCACAACAAACATAAAAAAGCGGGTGGACAAAAGTATTGGCACTGTTTGAAAAATCATGTCATGCTTCTCTAATTTGAGTAATTAACAGCACTTGTAACTTACTTGTGGCACCTAACAGGTGTTGGCAATAACTAAATCACACTTGCAGCCAGTTGACATGGATTAAAGTTGACTCAACCTCTGTCCTGTGTCCTTGTGTGTACCACATTGAGCATGGAGAAAAGAAAGAAGACCAAAGAACTGTCTGAGGACTGGAGAAATCAAATTGTGAGGAAGCATGAGCAATCTTAAGGCTACAAGTTCATCTCCAAAGACCTGAATGTTCCTGTGTCTACCGTGCGCAGTGTCATCAAAAAGTTTAAAGCCCATGGCACTGTGGCTAACCTCCTTAGATGTGAATGGAAAAGAAAAATTGACAAGAGATTTCAAGGCAAGATCGTGCGGATGTTGGATAAAGAACCTCGACTAACATCCAAACAAGTTCAAGCTGCCCTGCAGTCCAATTGTACAACAGTGTCAACCCGTACTATCTATCGGCGTCTGAATGAAAAGGGACTATATGGTAGGAGACCCAGGAAGACCCCACTTCTTACCCCGAGACATAAAAAAGCCAGGCTGGAGTTTGCCAAAACTTGCCTGTAAAAGCCTAAAACATTTTGGAAGAATGTTCTCTGGTCAGATGAGACAAAAGTAGAGCTTTTTGGGCAAAGGCATCAACATAGAGTTTACAGGAGAAAAAAAGAGGCATTCAAAGAAAAGAACACGGTCCCTACAGTGAAACATGGCGGAAGTTCCCTGATGTTTTGGGGTTACTTTGCTGCCTCTGGCACTGGACTGCTTGACCGTGTGCATGGCGTTATTAAGTCTGAAGACTACCAACAAATTTTGCAGCATAATGTAGGGCCCAGTGTGAGAAAGCTGGGTCTCCCTCACAGGTCATGGGTCTTCCAGCAGGACAATGACCCAAAACACACTTCAAAAAGCACTAGAAAATGGTTTGAGAGAAAGCACTGGAGACTTCTAAGGTGGCCAGCAATTAGTCCAGACCTGAATCCCATAGAACACCTGTGGAGAGATCTAAAAATGGCAGTTTGGAGAAGGCACCCTTCAAATATCAGGGACCTGGAGCAGTTTGCCAAAGAAGAATGGTCTAAAATTCCAGCAGAGCATTGTAAGAAACTCATTGATGGTTACCGGAAGTGGTTGGTCGCAGTTATTTTGGCTAAAGGTTGTGCAACCAAATATTAGGCTGAGGGTGCCAATACTTTTGTCTGGCCCATTTTGGGAGTTTTGTGTGAAATGATCAATGTTTTGCTTTTTGCTTCATTCTCTTTTGTGTTTTTTTCATTTAAGACAAATTAAATGAGGATAATAATGTCAAATAATTTGTGTTTGCAATCATTTTCAGGAAGAAAATGAGTATTATCTGACAGAATTGCAGGGGTGTGAATACTTTTGGCCATGACTGTATGTACTGTATGTGGCATGTTGAATGTCACATGTTGCATGTCGCATGCTGCATGTCTCATATCGCATGTTGTCACATGTTGCATGTCGTCACATGTTGCATGTTGCCACATGTCGCATGTTGTCACATGTCGCATGTTGTCACATGTCGCATGTTGTCACATGTTGCATGTCATCACATGTCACATGTCGCATGTCACATGTCGTCACATGTTGCATGTCGCATGGTGCATGTCATGTTGCATGTCATGCCGCATGGTGCATGTCATGTCGCATGTCATGTCGCATGGTGCATGTCATGTCGCTTGGTACATGTCCCATGGTGCATGTCACATGGTGTATGTTCTGTATGTGTGTAATGTATGTTGTCTGTACTGTATATGTTTTTTTTTTGTTTTTTTTTACATTCAACCCATTAGCCGGATGATGGGACTACTACTGTCCCATCATTGGCTAATGTGTCACTCAATGTCACTGTAGCAGGCATAGCCTGATGGGACTTGTAGTCCCTTTGGATGATGCCTGCACACAGAGACACACACCAATGACCCCACCGCACAGCCCCGCAGACCCCCTGCCCGCAGACTCCAGCACCTTTTGCAGACCTGCACCGGCCGCCGCCAGCAGCGCACCAGACGCCGACACCACCACCGCACTGACCGCACATCTCAGCACATTAGTGTGGCCGGCCAGCAGACCCCAGCCCCGCCCGCAGACCCCAGCCCCGCCCACCCACAGATCCCAGCCCCGCCCGCAGACCCCAGCCCCGCCCACCCCCAGCACAGCCCCGCTCACCCCCAGCACAGCCCCGCAGGCAGCCCCCAGCCCCGCCCACAGCCCAGTCACTCTTGAGTGACCGCTGTCTGGAGGATGGGTCACGCCTGCTGCTGATGTCAAGTCAATTTCCAGAGTCTGGAAATTGACGTGACGTCGGCGGAAATTAGCGGCAGCTGCAGCCTGGGGGTCACGTGACCCAGACTCAGCCGCCGCCATAGCGCCGCTCACAGGTGAAAACGGCAACAGAAGGTATTTATAAAATTCATTAGGGGCCCCGGGGGGATACATTGGGGGGTTAACTGAAAGTAGTGGACAACCCCTTTAATTGTCTAAATTAATGTGCCCTTTTGTTTGGCTTACAGGTTTCTAGTAACTGGAAATTTTGAACCATTGCATTTGGAGTTTTTGGTGGGGAAGTCAACTATTTCATTGATTGTGCGATCCACCTGTGATGTCATATGAGAGAAACTCCAAAAGTCAGTGGCACCTTCACCCCCAGATTGCCAGGGATTTTGGCTGAAATTGTCAATTTCCTAATGTATTGGGGCTCTGCTTAGGAAACACGTTCATGTGAAAAAGTCGCTGTACTCACAGTCCTGATACTACAATTATAAACAATACTTTTCTGTAGTTCCCTGCAGATTTGGAATCCTGTGTGCCAAATAGAGGGTCTTCATGAGTGTCATACAGTGAAATGAAGCAAATGTTAATGAAGTTATCAAAGTTTGTGTTATCCTCAACAATTACATGCACAAGTGTGACTCTCTTGTGGAAGGTGATGCAGATGAAGGCCCCAATCCTGCCTTGGTACATAATGTGCTGAAAAATCGCCATACCTCTTCAGGAGTCAGAGACAGAGTGATTTGTTTGACAGCTAATTTTTGATGCCTGAGGGAGCTACTCCACGACAACAGAGTTATGTTACTGCTCATTTGTGATTTAGGTTTTTTGGACTGTGAAATAAAACAATATTTCCTTCCAAATATGTCTGTTGTGTAAATCATTACATTCAAGACATGACCATCCTGTCGAAGAGTTTGACACACACATTGGTAATGATTAGCACACACGTTTTACCTTTTGCTGTACAAATCAGTACACCTATTTATACCATGCTTTCAACAAATGTATTTTTTGAGGGTACAACAAATAAATTGGTTAACATAGCACTGTTCAATAAACCCTAATGCCTATAGGGCAACACTACACAATAGATTACAACATAGTAACCCTGGGAATATGCATCCCAGGACCAAAGAAGTGAACAATAAAAGGGGTATGTGTAAAATGTAAATTTTTTTAAAGAAATTACCATAATGAAAAAATTAAAATAGGATAAGGTACCTCATGCCAGATAGAGGCGCAGTAACTAGGATCTAGTAAACAATAAGTAAATCAAACAAAGCTCACTTATTTCATTCACAGTCTTGGCACAATCATAAACCCTTCATGAGTCACAGTCATACTAAGTTGTAGGTATAATTACATAAAATGAATCAACCATAACAATAAATATATGGTAATGGTGTTATTACCTAAGACAAGGTGCTGATGGTATCCACATAGGTAAGGTACTACATTCCTCCATTTTCCAAGGGTCACTATGTTGTAACAAAAAAATTATACAACATTCCTGTAGTACACAAAATATGTAACATCCATAAAGACATCTCTGGAGAAGGGACATATCACACTCACATTGAACATATGGGTTTAACCCCCTTCCGACATCGGCTGTACATTTACGCTGATCTCAGACCCCCTCCCACGTCATGCTGAGCTGACATCTTTCCGGGGACATATCAGCTGTTTTGAACAGCTGACATGTGCCCGCAATAGCCGCAGGTGGAATCGCAATTCCATCCGTGGCTATTAACCAGTTATATGCTGCTGTCAAACTCTGACAGCGGCACTAAATCGCACTTCCGGCAATCGCACTGGAAATGCGCACACTCGTGACCTCCGTGATGTGATTGCGGGTCACCGGTGTGTTGGCATGACAACCTGAGGTCTCTTGGAGACCTCTATGGTTTTCAGTGCCGGCTTGCTGTGAGCGCCACCCAGTGGTCGGCGCTCATAGCAAGACAGCAATTCTGCTATATAGAGGCGATCTGAACATGACCTCTATGTAGCAGAGCCAATTGGGTTGTGACAGCTATTGAAGCATGCCAAAAGCAAAAAAAAAATGTTTTTAAAAATAAAAAAATAAATAAAAATAAAAGTTCAAATCACCCCCCTTTCACCTCATTCAAAATAAAACAATAAAAATAAACTAAAATATACACATACTTGGTATCGCCTCTTTCAGAATAGCCCAATCTATCTATAAAGAAAAGATTAACCTGATAGCCAAACAGCATAGTGAGAAAAAAGTAAAAACGCCAAAATTATGTTTTTTTGATCACAGCGATATTGCATTAAAATGCAATAATGGGTGATCAAAAGATCGTATCTGCACCAAAATGGTATCATTAAAAACGTCAGCCTGGCACACAAAAAATAAGCCCTCACCTGACTCCAGATCACGAAAAATGGAGACGCTACGGGTATCGGAAAATGGCTCAATTTTTTTTTAACAAAGTTTGGAATTTTTTTGTTCACCACTTAGATAAAGTAGAAACTTGACATGTTTGGTGTCTATGAACTTGTAATGCCCTGGAGAATCATAATGGCAGGTCAGTTTTAGCATTTAGTGAACCTACTTAAAAAAAAAAAAAAAGTGTGGGATTGCACATTTTTTGCAATTTCACCGCACTAGGAATTTTTTTCCCATTTTCTAGTACATGTCATGGTAAAACCAATGGCGTAATTCAAAAGTACAACTCATCTCGCAAAAACAAGCCCTCACATGGCCAAATTGACGGAAAAATAAAAAGTTATGGCTCTGGGAAGAAAGGGAGCGAAAAACGAAAACGCAAAACCGAAAAAAAGCTTCGGGGGTTAAGGGGTTAATTATAACAGTGTGAAAGAGCTAACACTTCAACCTCCATTAAAGTAGGACCTCCATGGTGAACAGATAATTACAGCAGAGATCTGAGGAGAACCAGTCAGCAAGTCTAGGATTCGTATATACTAAGCTGACGAGCAAAAGGTAACAATGTTTTGATCTTTTGAATTTCAGGCTCCATATCTCACCAGCCACTACTGCTTAGAACTTGAGACTACCATAATTTTCTAGACAATCATCTTGGCTATCTCATATATAAATTTGACTTGCAACCATTCAGGATATGATATGTTATTTAGATCTTTGTCATGTCATTGCCTTGTTATTATTTTGCTCCTGGTCATGGAAAAATCTTTTTCCTCCTGTATACTGCAAAATACAACCTGCGTCACATTCCCTAGTAGCTCATTTTGTCATGATGTTGTTTCCCAAGTGAAATCTCACTGCTTGAATTGAGGAGCAGCCATAAACAAGATTTCCAAAGAAAAATGAAACCGCATCATACAGCTAATAGAAAGTGGTCTCTTGGCCAAGAAAATTGTCAAACTGTATCAACTGTAACTGTGAGTGCCATGACAGTTGGAAGAATATGAATATGCTATGAAGTCTGTCCATCCATTCAAAAGCCAAGAGGTGGACATCCAGGCAAAATATCGGAGTCAACAAGTCGGCTCATCAAAAGGTCTATTGTGGCCTTCTCATGTGGTGTATGGCTGAGGGTTGTACTCCTGACAGGGTATGATGTATCTTACGGTGGCCAAGTTTTCTGTCAGAAGAGTCTTTCCTTCTTAAATTACACACACAGGATTACACTCATGGTTGATGATTGCTGTGTACCTGCAGACAGGCAGATCTTAGTAACCTCTGGTTTTATTAAGTCTGAATATTTCTTCTTCAACACTGTGCTCTGTTTCTGCCCTGAGGTAATTCTTCATTCTAGAGGTGCAATGATAGTCTTCCTCATATGAAGACTATTAATTTCCCTTATTGTATCAGTACCCTTTTTAAGCAAAGCAGGCAGGGAGAAGGTAGATAATTCCTTCACCTACAAAATGGCTTCCTCTTCTCAAGATGTCCAACCACCAACCCCACTTCAAATTAAAACCATCTCACAGGACTTGGCTCCTCCCCTTTTTTGTGACTATCCTTGCCTGGATGCACTGCTTCAAAAACTAAAGTCACTGTGTGCTCACTTCCACTATTCACACCCTGTAGGTCATCGACTTGCAGGTCTTTCGGCCTACTGGTTAACAGTTTGATATGCTATGTGGAATTCCACTCTGCACATGTTGCAGCGACTGTGGCCGCAGTGATTAGCCTTGGTGCAGTATGTCCTTTTGCATTCGAACTCGGCTTCAGGAAAATGGCCGCCGCGATGTCCATCTGCGCACGCGCGGCATCTTGCGGCCATTTTCCTGAAGCCCCGGGAAGCAGGAGACTCCATCTGCGCACGCGCGGCCTCAGGAAGATGGCCGCGCCCACCGAGAAACCGCTGAATAGCGGCGAGCGCGCTCTTTTTCTACAGCTGCGCAGTGCATTCGGCACTTGCGCATGCGAGAAGCACTACGTCACCAACGGGAACATAAGCAAGATGTGGGGGAGAAACAGCGCTGTGACCACGCCCATCCGACCTGACCAGCCTGATTGACAGGCGAAAAAGGCCACTTTTGTAAGGTATTTCGGCAGCATAGGTAGGGAATCAGGGGACAAAAAATACCCTATTGTAAAGCACAGCTCAGGCCCTATTTAACGGTATTTTTATCACCTACTGAAAAAACGGGGTGACAGGTTCCCTTTAAAAATAGCAGTGTCATTACAATGCTCCTGAATACAAATATTTTCCCTATGCTGAGCCCCTGAATTAATTTTTTCTTCAGTATATACCCTGCACAAAATATGAGCCACACACTCCCTCTTATGGTACATGCTCTTCACATTGCCCTCTCCTTTCCATACTGGGCCCCCTCTTCACACTAAAATCTCACAGTGGGTCCCTCTATAGGGCCAAGTCTCTATACTGTGCCCCCTCATCACACTTCTTCTGATGGTTTACTGTCCCCTCCTGGCTTTGCCCTTACACTATGTCCCCATGCTACCCCCCAATCAGTCTCTATTCTCTGCACACTTTTCTCCCTCATATTGTCTCCTCACACTATTCTCATAAATAGTCCTGTCACACGTTTCCCCCTCCCTCCTCTTACTGTCTCATCTCACATCCCCCCGCTAACCATGCTGTCTTCACATATATGTACCCCTTTGCTCTCCATACTGCCTCCTTACACATCCACTGACTTCCCATACTGTGTCTGCACCATCCCATTACCCTCAGTCCTCATTCAGTGTCTGCTTACATGCTTTTCTTCACTCCTCATTCTGTGACCGTATACATTCCCCTCACACTACTCATACTGTGTCTGGATCCATCCCTCCACTCACCAAATTGTGTCTCCACCCATCTTTTCACTCACTATGCTGTATCTGCACACATCCCCTCCGTCGCTCCCCATACTGTGCTTGCACCCATGCCCTCCCTTGCTTCCCATATTTTGTCCACATACATTCCCCCTTTCGCTCTCCATACTGTGTCCACATATATTCCTTGCTTCGCTCCCCATACTGTGTTTGCATACATTCCCTCCCCTTTGCTCCCCATACTGCATCCACACCCATTCTCTCCATTCTGTGTCCACACTCATCCGTTCACTTTCCAAACTGTGTCTGCACCCATCTTTCCACTCATTATACTGTATCTGCACCCATCCGCTCCCTCATTCCCCATAATGTGCCTGCATCCATCCCCTCCCTTTCTCCCCATACTGTGCCTGCACAAATACCCACTTGCTCCCCATACTGTGTCTGCATATATGTCCCTTTCTCTGCCCATACTATGTCCGCATATATTCCCTCCTCTTCGTTCCCTATAGTCTGTCCACACTAATCCTCTCCATTCTGTGTCCATGTAGAAGAGAAGACCGGGCTGTGGGTGCTGATAAGGCACTGGGTCCAGAACTGCTGGGGCCGGGCCCACTGTTGCAGGGGGGAAGGAGATGCAGGATGGAGGAGGCCCTTGACTTGTGTAGAGGGGGCATAGTGAGCCAGGGAGGTATAAGAGGGTTTGAGTGGGAAGAGAGAGAGGGACTTCCCGCCAGAGAAAGGAGTTAGTGGGAACCGGCACTGAGCTCCAAGAAGAGATAGGCCGCTCGGCAGCGATAAAGGTCGGGTGCAGGGAGGACCCTCAGATTCTGTCTGGCGTCTGGATGAGAGCACGCCAAGCGGAGATTCAGTCTCTACTGCGACAATCGTTAAACTAGTGTTCTCCGTGGCTGGAGGACGCAGCCCAGAGCCTGAGAGACAAAGGAAGAGAGATGGCATAGTTATTATTATTATTATTATAGTTGCCACGAGCCCTACAGTCTGGACTGAAGTAAATAGGCTAGCTGTTCACCGCTTACTTGACACCATGTCGCAAGTGACCACCATGCTGGAAGCTTACTTTAGACAACACTTCCCAGTAGTATCACGGCCATAGTGAGGAACCATTAATTAGATTGACAGCAACCAATCAGTTGCTCATCACGGTCACAGGGGTGGTCTATATGGAGATCAGAGTGTGTAGAAAGGATGTAGGCAGAAAAGGGGTCATTTTGGTTGCTGGAAATGTTGTCTGCAGGCCCGTAATGACCCTCTGAATTAATATATTGAAAGAGATTGGACAACTCCTGATCAATGAGGCACGAGGGACCTTTTTGAACCAGTGGAGCTAGACAACCCCCCAACGAAAGGTGTTCCAGCAACTTATTCGAGCTGCCCAAGCTCAGGAAACATCGGGTGAAGGGAAACTTTTGGGGAAGGTGATGGTTCCTGCAGCTGCCAAACTCACCCTACCGCCCTGCCAGACAGTGCTCACGTTACCGGTATGAGCTTGTACACCTCTCGAGGGGGTGAAGGTTCAGATAGAGCCGACATCAATGGACCATGCACCCCCTGGACTTCTCGTAGCCCAGACACTAGCTACAGTCTATGGCGGCAATGTTGTAGTGCAGTAGGTCAACATGGGAGAAGATAGTCTCATCCTCTTACCTAGGAGCGAAGTGGCCCAAATCCTGGGAATGCCTGAGAAGTTGTGACCTCAAGCAGTAAAACTGGTTATCGTACGAGGAGATCCCTGGACTTTAGCAGTCACAATGATGCCGGAACCCCTGCCTGGCATCACCAAGGAGGGTCGTAGGATCTTAGAGCAGATGCGGGCTAAATTGACGTGACTGTCACCTCAACAGGTGCGACAAGTGGAAGCCGGTCTCTTCACAATTCAGAACATAACCCAGGCAATTATAGCTCATTCAACCTGGAACTGCTGGCGCTGCTGTGGGCAATGACTGAAAAGTTCACGGAATACTTGTCTGTGTCAGAGGTCCTGGTGCAGACGGACAATAACCTTCTGGCCCACCTGGAAAATGCAAAGTTGGGGCCTTAGAACAGCAATGGGTGGCCTGCATGGCGACGAATTTGTACAAGATCACCTATCGGGTCAGGGCTGAGAACACCCACAGTGACACTTTCTCTAGGGTGACTCATGAGCGACCTGAACAAGACTGATATGAAGAGTTGGAGGCGGAACAGATTCCTAGCTTCCGGGACTGTGTCAAATCGTTGGTGGCAATGCAGGGACAGATCGGGGAGGTGTGTTGGGATGGTCCCGGCACAACTGGGTTCGACTTCAACAGACAGATAAGGAAATTGCCCAGCTGTGACAGTGGGGGTAGCACTGAAACCACTTCCTAGCCAGCGAGAGAGAGATGCTCTGTCTCCAGGAACCCTATGGATTTTGAGGCAGTTGGAAAGGCTCCAGTTGGAGGATGAATTGCTATATCAGAGAGTACATCTGCTGCGAGAAGTGGGAGTCACTTGGCAAGTAGTGCTCCTGGAGAAGTTGATCAGAGTAGTGGATATGGAGGCTCATGAGAGGGGGGCTCAGTTTGGTCAGGAGAAGACGTTTCAGTGGTTGCAGAAGCTGATGTATCACCCACAATTGAGGGCTGTGGTGGAGGTTGCTTGCCAACAATGTCGGAGCTGCGAGTTAACCAAGCCCTCAGAACAGAGGGTTCTGATACAGACTGCTCCCTTGGAGGTTCTGATGATCGATTGACCCTAGGCTCAATCGGACGCTGATCCAGATGATTAGAATGTTAGGCCGGTGTCAACCTTGCGTGTGCAATGCGAGAAACTCGAACGAGTCTCTAGCATCAATTCCCGGCACTGCCGTTGGCACTCAGGACTGGAGTGTGCAGCTGCATGTATTTCTATGCAGCTGTACACTCTGGTCCCAAGTGCCGGTGGCAGTGCCGGGTATTGATGCGAGAGACTAATGCGAGTTTCTCGCATTGCACACCAAGTGTGACCCCGGCCTCAGGAAGATCGGCAGATACAACGGCCTGAGTTCATGGCCGAGTTAGTATGGGTATACAACAATCAAGTGCATAGTACAATGGGAATCACTCCGCTTACCTTGCTGTTCGGGCGAAGGGGGGCGAGAGATCACTGAGTTGGAGTTGGACCCAGACATGGACGGAGGTGTCTTCTTGGGTTTGAGAGCACCGACATAGACTACAGACCCTCTGACGGTTGGTGTAGACGAAGTTTCAAGAACTCAAGCATCATAAGGTGTCCCCTAATCGAGGGACTGCTCTGAGATCAGGGGACCGGGTGTCGATCTAGAACAAGCGACCTCAAGGAAAGCTGGAAAGCCGATGGGAGAGTAACATGACGAGTCGGTTCTGACTGGCCAGTATATGAACTTCAGCCTGAACAGGCGGAAGGAGCACCTACCCCGGTGGTGCACTGTAGCATGCTGCGGCCCTGCCTGTCCAAAGGAATCAAGGATGGAGAAAAATTGCCGAAAATAGCTCTTTACCTCCCATCAGTCAACCCGGATTACGCCGATCAAAGCGAACGATGCCTGGGGTGCCTCCCACCCATTATGAGCAAGATCAATTCATTTGGCAACAAATTGTTCAAGAAGCTAAGAAATGCGAATGCCCGGTGAAAGAGCGCTCACCTGTGGAATGGTGAGGTAAAGGAGAATGAGGGTGTAGATAGGAAGACTGGGCTGTGGGTGCTGACAAGGCACTAGGACCGGAACTGCTGGGGACAGGCTCAGTGTTGCAGGAGGAAAGGAGATTGAGGATGGAGCAGACCCTTGACCTGTGTAGAGGGGGCATGGTGAGCCAGAGAGGTATAAGAGGGTTTGCGCAGGAGAAGAGAGAGGAGTTAGCGGGGACAGGCGCTGAGCCTCAAGAAGAGAGAGACCGCTCGGCAGTGGTCGGGTTAAGTAAGGACTCCGTTGGGTGTGCGGAGGAGTGCACGCCGAGCAGAGATTCACCATGGACTATTCTTGGCTGCATAGCAGCATAATAGACTAGGGGCTCAGCGGCTCAGAAGGAAACCAAATTGTTTGGCGGAGAGGCCAGAAAAACTCAGCACCAGCCTCAGACGGCAGCCAGCCATCTTACCTGGGAGAAGAGACAAGCCCCCGGGTCACACTAAGTGAAATTGACATATATAAACTGCTACTTTGAGTTGTTCTTTCCCCTTTGCTTCCCACTTTATTCATCTGATTTATTCACTGTTGCTCCTTGCGAGGCAAGGAGGTCTATCCCTGTAATAATTGAATTAGAAATAGTTTTCCCCTGTTAACCTTTGCTCTGTGCCTCTGTGTCACTGCATCCAATTACCTGTGTTACATCCTCACTCATCCCTCCACTCAACAAACTGTATCTGCACCCATTGCCCCATATGGTTTACTCATACATGTTCCCTTCTAACACCTTGCTCCTCATACTGTGTATTCAAATTTCTCCTGCTCCTTATTTTGTGTCTGCACCTGTCTCTTCCTTGGCTCCCCAAACTGTGTTCTCAAATCCATAACACTAAATCTTCGGTGTCTTGAGGTCCACTAAAGCACTTACCACCAATGTGTGTCTCTGCAGTGCCGGCGAGTGATGTCAGCAGCATGATCACATGACCTTAAGTATGCTGCTGACTTTGCCCTTACCACTAGGTCAGAACTTAAATTGTACTCTCGTCTGAAAAAAGTGAGTATAATTGATCACTGGAGTCCAGTTCGCTGCGCTTTCTCTCAGCTTCAGCAAAATACTGCCGCCGCGGAGATACCTTGGACTACTGTATCAGAGTGTCCAACGGTGCCCCCTTGTCAGCTGCGCCCAGGGTATATGTCCTGTCTTCTTCCCCCAGATACGACTCTAATTTAGCACTTGTTTACCTCAACACTTGCTTTATTACTAACCTTGGAATATAAAGATAATTCACAGTAATGATCAGGTTGTATGAACAAATCTCCCTACCTTGGTGCACTGGACACCTAGACAAAGGGCGGTTAAACACAGACATGAAGTCTCAGAAGTCTTGGGTAAAGAGTAATTTATTAATGTTTGTCTGACTTTGCATAGCAATAAATTAAACTATTAACAATGCTTCTCTCATTGTAGAAGAAAATTCCATTGTTTAAACATGTAAACATTAAATAGTGCCTGATGATAATCAAAGCCAGGTTTAAAGGGAATCTGTGACCAGGTTTTTTCCAACCAATTTGAGGGCAATAGTAACAGAGACCTTGCGGCCATTTTCCTGAAGCCCCGGGAAGCAGGAGACTCCATCTGCGCACGCGCGGCCTCAGGAAGATGGCCGCGCCCACCGAGAAGCCGCTGAATAGCGGCGAGCGCGCTCTTTTTCTACAGCTGCGCAGTGCATTCGGCACTTGCGCATGCGAGAAGCACTACGTCACCAACGGGAACATAAGCAAGATGTGGGGGAGAAACAGCGCTGTGACCACACCCATCCGACCTGACCAGCCTGATTGACAGGCGAAAAAGGCCACTTTTGTAAGGTATTTCGGCAGCATAGGTAGGGAATCAGGGGACAAAAAATACCCTATTGTAAAGCACAGCTCAGGCCCTATTTAACGGTATTTTTATCACCTACTGAAAAAACGGGGTGACAGGTTCCCTTTAAAAATAGCAGTGTCATTACAATGCTCCTGAATACAAATATTTTCCCTATGCTGAGCCCCTGAATTAATTTTTTCTTCAGTATATACCCTGCACAAAATATGAGCCACACACTCCCTCTTATGGTACATGCTCTTCACATTGCCCTCTCCTTTCCATACTGGGCCCCCTCTTCACACTAAAATCTCACAGTGGGTCCCTCTATAGGGCCAAGTCTGTATACTGTGCCCCCTCATCACACTTCTTCTGATGGTTTACTGTCCCCTCCTGGCTTTGCCCTTACACTATGTCCCCATGCTACCCCCCAATCAGTCTCTATTCTCTGCACACTTTTCTCCCTCATATTGTCTCCTCACACTATTCTCATAAATAGTCCTGTCACACGTTTCCCCCTCCCTCCTCTTACTGTCTCATCTCACATCCCCCCGCTAACCATGCTGTCTTCACATATATGTACCCCTTTGCTCTCCATACTGCCTCCTTACACATCCACTGACTTCCCATACTGTGTCTGCACCATCCCATTACCCTCAGTCCTCATTCAGTGTCTGCTTACATGCTTTTCTTCACTGCTCATTCTGTGACCGTATACATTCCCCTCACACTACTCATACTGTGTCTGGATCCATCCCTCCACTCACCAAATTGTGTCTCCACCCATCTTTTCACTCACTATGCTGTATCTGCACACATCCCCTCCGTCGCTCCCCATACTGTGCTTGCACCCATGCCCTCCCTTGCTTCCCATATTTTGTCCACATACATTCCCCCTTTCGCTCTCCATACTGTGTCCACATATATTCCTTGCTTCACTCCCCATACTGTGTTTGCATACATTCCCTCCCCTTTGCTCCCCATACTGCATCCACACCCATTCTCTCCATTCTGTGTCCACACTCATCCGTTCACTTTCCAAACTGTGTCTGCACCCATCTTTCCACTCATTATACTGTATCTGCACCCATCCGCTCCCTCATTCCCCATAATGTGCCTGCATCCATCCCCTCCCTTTCTCCCCATACTGTGCCTGCACAAATACCCACTTGCTCCCCATACTGTGTCTGCATATACAGTGGGGCAAAAAAGTATTTAGTCAGTCAGCAATAGTGCAAGTTCCACCACTTAAAAAGATGAGAGGCGTCTGTAATTTACATCATAGGTAGACCTCAACTATGGGAGACAAACTGAGAAAAAAAAATCCAGAAAATCACATTGTCTGTTTTTTTAACATTTTATTTGCATATTATGGTGGAAAATAAGTATTTGGTCAGAAACAAACAATCAAGATTTCTGGCTCTCACAGACCTGTAACTTCTTCTTTAAGAGTCTCCTCTTTCCTCCACTCATTACCTGTAGTAATGGCACCTGTTTAAACTTGTTATCAGTATAAAAAGACACCTGTGCACACCCTCAAACAGTCTGACTCCAAACTCCACTATGGTGAAGACCAAAGAGCTGTCAAAGGACACCAGAAACAAAATTGTAGCCCTGCACCAGGCTGGGAAGACTGAATCTGCAATAGCCAACCAGGTTGGAGTGAAGAAATCAACAGTGGGAGCAATAATTAGAAAATGGAAGACATACAAGACCACTGATAATCTCCCTCGATCTGGGGCTCCACGCAAAATCCCACCCCGTGGGGTCAGAATGATCACAAGAACGGTGAGCAAAAATCCCAGAACCACGCGGGGGGACCTAGTGAATGAACTGCAGAGAGCTGGGACCAATGTAACAAGGCCTACCATAAGTAACACACTACGCCACCATGGACTCAGATCCTGCAGTGCCAGACGTGTCCCACTGCTTAAGCCAGTACATGTCCGGGCCCGTCTGAAGTTTGCTAGAGAGCATTTGGATGATCCAGAGGAGTTTTGTGAGAATGTCCTATGGTCTGATGAAACCAAACTGGAACTGTTTGGTAGAAACACAACTTGTCGTGTTTGGAGGAAAAAGAATACTGAGTTGCATCCATCAAACACCATACCTACTGTAAAGCATGATGGTGGAAACATCATGCTTTGGGGCTGTTTCTCTGCAAAGGGGCCAGGACGACTGATCCGGGTACATGAAAGAATGAATGGGGCCATGTATCGTGAGATTTTGAGTGCAAACCTCCTTCCATCAGCAAGGGCATTGAAGATGAAACGTGGCTGGGTCTTTCAACATGACAATGATCCAAAGCACACCGCCAGGGCAACGAAGGAGTGGCTTCGTAAGAAGCATTTCAAGGTCCTGGAGTGGCCTAGCCAGTCTCCAGATCTCAACCCTATAGAAAACCTTTGGAGGGAGTTGAAAGTCCGTGTTGCCAAGCGAAAAGCCAAAAACATCACTGCTCTAGAGGAGATCTGCATGGAGGAATGGGCCAAGATACCAACAACAGTGTGTGGCAAACTTGTGAAGACTTACAGAAAACGTTTGACCTCTGTCATTGCAAACAAAGGATATATTACAAAGTATTGAGATGAAATTTTGTTTCTGACCAAATACTTATTTTCCACCATAATATGCAAATAAAATGTTAAAAAAAACAGACAATGTGATTTTCTGGATTTTTTTTCTCAGTTTGTCTCCCATAGTTGAGGTCTACCTATGATGTAAATTACAGACGCCTCTCATCTTTTTAAGTGGTGGAACTTGCACTATTGCTGACTGACTAAATACTTTTTTGCCCCACTGTATGTCCCTTTCTCTGCCCATACTATGTCCGCATATATTCCCTCCTCTTCGTTCCCCATAGTCTGTCCACAC
The DNA here is from genome assembly GCF_032444005.1 of Ranitomeya imitator. NCBI lineage: Eukaryota > Metazoa > Chordata > Amphibia > Anura > Dendrobatidae > Ranitomeya > Ranitomeya imitator. The sequence continues at coordinate 201,756,353 of NC_091286.1, forward strand.
TAATCCTCTCCATTCTGTGTCCATGTAGAAGAGAAGACCGGGCTGTGGGTGCTGATAAGGCACTGGGTCCAGAACTGCTGGGGCCGGGCCCACTGTTGCAGGGGGGAAGGAGATGCAAGATGGAGGAGGCCCTTGACTTGTGTAGAGGGGGCATAGTGAGCCAGGGAGGTATAAGAGGGTTTGAGTGGGAAGAGAGAGAGGGACTTCCCGCCAGAGAAAGGAGTTAGTGGGAACCGGCACTGAGCTCCAAGAAGAGATAGGCCGCTCGGCAGCGATAAAGGTCGGGTGCAGGGAGGACCCTCAGATTCTGTCTGGCGTCTGGATGAGAGCACGCCAAGCGGAGATTCAGTCTCTACTGCGACAATCGTTAAACTAGTGTTCTCCGTGGCTGGAGGACGCAGCCCAGAGCCTGAGAGACAAAGGAAGAGAGATGGCATAGTTATTATTATTATTATTATTTATTATTATAGTTGCCACGAGCCCTACAGTCTGGACTGAAGTAAATAGGCTAGCTGTTCACCGCTTACTTGACACCATGTCGCAAGTGACCACCATGCTGGAAGCTTACTTTAGACAACACTTCCCAGTAGTATCACGGCCATAGTGAGGAACCATTAATTAGATTGACAGCAACCAATCAGTTGCTCATCACGGTCACAGGGGTGGTCTATATGGAGATCAGAGTGTGTAGAAAGGATGTAGGCAGAAAAGGGGTCATTTTGGTTGCTGGAAATGTTGTCTGCAGGCCCATAATGACCCTCTGAATTAATATATTGAAAGAGATTGGACAACTCCTGATCAATGAGGCACGAGGGACCTTTTTGAACCAGTGGAGCTAGACAACCCCCCAACGAAAGGTGTTCCAGCAACTTATTCGAGCTGCCCAAGCTCAGGAAACATCGGGTGAAGGGAAACTTTTGGGGAAGGTGATGGTTCCTGCAGCTGCCAAACTCACCCTACCGCCCTGCCAGACAATGCTCACGTTACCGGTATGAGCTTGTACACCTCTCGAGGGGGTGAAGGTTCAGATAGAGCCGACATCAATGGACCACGCACCCCCTGGACGTCTCGTAGCCCAGACACTAGCTACAGTCTATGGCGGTAATGTTGTAGTGCAGTAGGTCAACATGGGAGAAGATAGTCTCATCCTCTTACCTAGGAGCGAAGTGGCCCAAATCCTGGGAATGCCTGAGAAGTTGTGACCTCAAGCAGTAAAACTGGTTATCGTACGAGGAGATCCCTGGACTTTAGCAGTCACAATGATGCCGGAACCCCTGCCTGGCATCACCAAGGAGGGTCGTAGGATCTTAGAGCAGATGCGGGCTAAATTGACGTGACTGTCACCTCAACAGGTGCGACAAGTGGAAGCCGGTCTCTTCACAATTCAGAACATAACCCAGGCAATTATAGCTCATTCAACCTGGAACTGCTGGCGCTGCTGTGGGCAATGACTGAAAAGTTCACGGAATACTTGTCCGTGTCAGAGGTCCTGGTGCAGACGGACAATAACCTTCTGGCCCACCTGGAAAATGCAAAGTTGGGGCCTTAGAACAGCAATGGGTGGCCTGCATGGCGACAAATTTGTACAAGATCACCTATCGGGTCAGGGCTGAGAACACCCACAGTGACACTTTCTCTAGGGTGACTCATGAGCGACCTGAACAAGACTGATATGAAGAGTTGGAGGCGGAACAGATTCCTAGCTTCCGGGACTGTGTCAAATCGTTGGTGGCAATGCAGGGACAGATCGGGGAGGTGTGTTGGGATGGTCCCGGCACAACTGGGTTCGACTTCAACAGACAGATAAGGAAATTGCCCAGCTGTGACAGTGGGGGTAGCACTGAAACCACTTCCTAGCCAGCGAGAGAGAGATGCTCTGTCTCCAGGAACCCTATGGATTTTGAGGCAGTTGGAAAGGCTCCAGTTGGAGGATGAATTGCTATATCAGAGAGTACATCTGCTGCGAGAAGTGGGAGTCACTTGGCAAGTAGTGCTCCTGGAGAAGTTGATCAGAGTAGTGGATATGGAGGCTCATGAGAGGGGGGCTCAGTTTGGTCAGGAGAAGACGTTTCAGTGGTTGCAGAAGCTGGTGTATCACCCACAATTGAGGGCTGTGGTGGAGGTTGCTTGCCAACAATGTCGGAGCTGCGAGTTAACCAAGCCCTCAGAACAGAGGGTTCTGATACAGACTGCTCCCTTGGAGGTTCTGATGATCGATTGACCCTAGGCTCAATCGGACGCTGATCCAGATGATTAGAATGTTAGGCCGGTGTCAACCTTGCGTGTGCAATGCGAGAAACTCGAACGAGTCTCTAGCATCAATTCCCGGCACTGCCGTTGGCACTCAGGACTGGAGTGTGCAGCTGCATGTATTTCTATGCAGCTGTACACTCTGGTCCCAAGTGCCGGTGGCAGTGCCGGGTATTGATGCGAGAGACTAATGCGAGTTTCTCGCATTGCACACCAAGTGTGACCCCGGCCTCAGGAAGATCGGCAGATACAACGGCCTGAGTTCATGGCCGAGTTAGTATGGGTATACAACAATCAAGTGCATAGTACAATGGGAATCACTCCGCTTACCTTGCTGTTCGGGCGAAGGGGGGCGAGAGATCACTGAGTTGGAGTTGGACCCAGACATGGACGGAGGTGTCTTCTTGGGTTTGAGAGCACCGACATAGACTACAGACCCTCTGACGGTTGGTGTAGACGAAGTTTCAAGAACTCAAGCATCATAAGGTGTCCCCTATTCGAGGGACTGCTCTGAGATCAGGGGACCGGGTGTCGATCTAGAACAAGCGACCTCAAGGAAAGCTGGAAAGCCGATGGGAGAGTAACATGACGAGTCGGTTCTGACTGGCCAGTATATGAACTTCAGCCTGAACAGGCGGAAGGAGCACCTACCCCGGTGGTGCACTGTAGCATGCTGCGGCCCTGCCTGTCCAAAGGAATCAAGGATGGAGAAAAATTGCCGAAAATAGCTCTTTACCTCCCATCAGTCAACCCGGATTACGCCGATCAAAGCGAACGATGCCTGGGGTGCCTCCCACCCATTATGAGCAAGATCAATTCATTTGGCAACAAATTGTTCAAGAAGCTAAGAAATGCGAATGCCCGGTGAAAGAGTGCTCACCTGTGGAATGGTGAGGTAAAGGAGAATGAGGGTGTAGATAAGAAGACTGGGCTGTGGGTGCTGACAAGGCACTAGGACCGGAACTGCTGGGGACAGGCTCAGTGTTGCAGGAGGAAAGGAGATTGAGGATGGAGCAGACCCTTGACCTGTGTAGAGGGGGCATGGTGAGCCAGAGAGGTATAAGAGGGTTTGCGCAGGAGAAGAGAGAGGAGTTAGCGGGGACAGGCGCTGAGCCTCAAGAAGAGAGAGACCGCTCGGCAGTGGTCGGGTTAAGTAAGGACTCCGTTGGGTGTGCGGAGGAGTGCACGCCGAGCAGAGATTCGCCATGGACTATTCTTGGCTGCATAGCAGCATAATAGACTAGGGGCTCAGCGGCTCAGAAGGAAGCCAAATTGTTAGGCGGAGAGGCCAGAAGGACTCAGCACCAGCCTCAGACGGCAGCCAGCCATCTTACCTGGGAGAAGAGACAAGCCCCCGGGTCACACTAAGTGAAATTGACATATATAAACTGCTACTTTGAGTTGTTCTTTCCCCTTTGCTTCCCACTTTATTCATCTGATTTATTCACTGTTGCTCCTTGCGAGGCAAGGAGGTCTATCCCTGTAATAATTGAATTAGAAATAGTTTTCCCCTGTTAACCTTTGCTCTGTGCCTCTGTGTCACTGCATCCAATTACCTGTGTTACATCCTCACTCATCCCTCCACTCAACAAACTGTATCTGCACCCATTGCCCCATATGGTTTACTCATACATGTTCCCTTCTAACACCTTGCTCCTCATACTGTGTATTCAAATTTCTCCTGCTCCTTATTTTGTGTCTGCACCTGTCTCTTCCTTGGCTCCCCAAACTGTGTTCTCAAATCCATAACACTAAATCTTCGGTGTCTTCAGGTCCACTAAAGCACTTACCACCAATGTGTGTCTCTGCAGTGCCGGCGAGTGATGTCAGCAGCATGATCACATGACCTTAAGTATGCTGCTGACTTTGCCCTTACCACTAGGTCAGAACTTAAATTGTACTCTCGTCTGAAAAAAGTGAGTATAATTGATCACTGGAGTCCAGTTCGCTGCGCTTTCTCTCAGCTTCAGCAAAATACTGCCGCCGCGGAGATACCTTGGACTACTGTATCAGAGTGTCCAACGGTGCCCCCTTGTCAGCTGCGCCCAGGGTATATGTCCTGTCTTCTTCCCCCAGATACGCCTCTAATTTAGCACTTGTTTACCTCAACACTTGCTTTATTACTAACCTTGGAATATAAAGATAATTCACAGTAATGATCAGGTTGTATGAACAAATCTCCCTACCTTGGTGCACTGGACACCTAGACAAAGGGCGGTTAAACACAGACATGAAGTCTCAGAAGTCTTGGGTAACGAGTAATTTATTAATGTTTGTCTGACTTTGCATAGCAATAAATTAAACTATTAACAATGCTTCTCTCATTGTAGAAGAAAATTCCATTGTTTAAACATGTAAACATTAAATAGTGCCTGATGATAATCAAAGCCAGGTTTAAAGGGAATCTGTGACCAGGTTTTTTCCAACCAATTTGAGGTCAATAGTAACAGAGACCCTAATTCCAGTGATTTGTCACTTAATGGGCTACTTGCTGTAGCTTTGCTAAAATCAGTGGTTTATCAATAGGAGATTACCATCTAAAAACTAGTAAACCTGCTGCCATGAGCTAGCCATGAGCTCTGCATAAACCCTCCCCCATCACTGATTGACAGCTTTTTGCCTATTTATAGTGTACACAGAAGGCAGCCAATCTGTGTTGTGTGGGGGTACACAAAACTCAGAATTAGGCTGCAGTCACACTATCAGTATTTGGTCAGACTCAGTATTTCTCATCAGTATTTGTAAGCCAAAACCAGGAATGGGTGAGAAATGCTGAAGTGGTGCATATGTTTCTATTATACTTTTCCTCTGATTATTCCTCACCTGGTTTTGGCTTCCAAATACTGATGTAAAATACTGACCAAATACTGATAGTGTGACTGCAGCCTTAGAGAACTAGTAGATCAGCAACAGGTAACAGTGAATTTTTTCAAACCTACAGCAAGCAGACCTGTAAGGGTATGTGTGCATGAAGTCTTTTAGAACAGCGGCTTTTTTCCTGAAGCAGCTTGCCTGGTGGTTTTGTTGCTCACGGCATCTTCTTTCTGTTACACATATTACAACTACTGAGAGGCATCTATTAGGACTAGGAAGTGGACCCTCTGGGTCACAACTTCAGAGTCCCTGAGGGCGAGTGAACCAGATGGTGCCACCCCCTGTACAGGGAGTGTTAGGGACAGGCCCAAGGAGGGTGAAGCCGCAACTGCCGGAGCCAAAGGGGCGACTGAAGATAGAACCGACAGAGAACGGAGGACAGAGAGAAGATGGAGCTACTGAAGAGGCTAGAATGGCGGAGGCACTGGACAGATAGGGGCAGTAAAAGACAAAGTACTGACCGGAAAGATGAAGGCACACGTAGACGAAAACAACGGAGACTCAGAACTAGCAGGCACAACAGGAACACAGGACTGGCAGGTATGGCAGGAACACGGAACTTGATACACAGCAGGAACATGGGACTGGAAGGCACAGCGGGAACACGGAACTGGAAGGCACAGCAGGAACATAGGACTGGCATGCACAGCAGGAACACGGGACTGGAAGGCACAGCAGGAACATGGAACTGGAAGGCACAGCAGGATCGCGGGACTTGAAGGCACAGCAGACTGAGACAATCTAGAGACAAAGCAAGAGATGCACGGAGCCAAGAAACCTAAGGTGATGCTGGTAATAACCAGCAAACACAATAGATGCAAAGGCGTCTTACCCGGTCAGATGCAGGAGAAAGATACCTGACGGGCGCCGCCATATTGGGGGCGGAGCCAGTGGGTCATGACCTCCCAGAAGCCCCGGCGGTGAGAAGAGCTCGTCTGTGCATGCGAGGACTGCCGAAGGGACGAACACCAGGGAATCCAGACGGAGAGGAGCGAGGAGGAGCATCGGGAGCTTTCAGGCCGGAGAGGTAAGTATAGAACGGTGTAACAGTACCCCCTCTCTTACCCCTCTCCCTTTAGAACTAGAAAGGAACCTCTTCAAGACTAGAGGAGCATTGATATTCTCAAGAGGCTCCCAAGACCTTTCCTCGGGTCCAAACCCCTTCCAATCAGTCAAATAAAACGTCTTGCCCTTGACAGATTTCTTAGCGAGAATATTCTTAACTTCAAAAGAGGCATCGGAAGAAACGAGACGAAACGGAATGAAAATGATTAAAAATTGCAGGGTTTGAGGAGTGATACATGAAAAGCGTTAGGAATGCGTAGGGAAGAGCGCAATTTCAACTTGTATGCTACGTTATTAATTTGGCTAGAAGCCTCAAAGGGACCAATGTAACGTGGACCTAACTTCTGAGAGGGAATTTTGAGTCGGATGTAGCGAGTGGAAAGCCAGACCTTATCACCAGGTCGATAAGGAGGGACATCCAAACGCTTTTTGTCAGCATACCTTTTCATTCTGCTACTAGCCTTTTCAAGCGCCTCCTTAGTCTCCTGCCAAATTTTGGAAAACTCCTGGGACAAGGAATCTGCCGCCGGTATGCCCAAGGTGGGGGGAACAAAGAGAGGAATGCTGGGATGTTGCCCAAAAGCAATAAAAAAGGAGACTTAGATGAAGATTCGCTAGTGTGGTTATTGTAGGCGAATTCTGCCCAGAGAAGAGACACCCAGTCATCATGGTGAGCATTGGTAAAATGACGAAGATAAGATATGAAGATTTGATTTACACGCTCCACCTGACTGTTGGACTGGGGATGATAAGCAGAAGAAAAATCTGGCGATACCTTCATAAGACCACAAAGGGCTCTCCAAAAACGGGAGGTAAACTGGACTCCTCGGTCGGAGACGATATGCTGAGGGAATCCGTGGAGTCGAAAAATTTGAAGTAAAAAGATCTTCGCTAGGTCAGGAGCAGATGGAAGAACAGGTAGAGAGATGAAGTGAGCCATCTTGGAAAATCTGTCCACCACCACCAAAATTGCAGTGCAATTAGAGGACTTCGGTAAGTCGGTGACAAAGTCCATAGCAATATGAGTCCAGGGTACAGATGGCACAGGGAGTGGAAGCAGAGAACCAGAAGGCAGCTATCGAGGAACCTTGTTCCGAGCACATGAGGAACAGGAAGCAACAAAATCCAACACATCCTGGCGAAGAGAAGGCCACCAATAATGATGAGAAATCAAGGAGAGAGTCTTCTTACCTCCAACATGTCCAGCGAACTGGGAGGAATGACCCCAACGTAAGACCTTCAACTTGTCGCGATTAGAGACAAGAGATTTTCCCGAAGGCGGCGTGATCACATCTAGAGGAGCCAAAGAAACAATCTTAGCTGGATCAAGAATGTGCGTAGGTCTCTCCTCTACATCTAACGGTTGAAAAGACCGTGACAGGGCGTCCGCTCTGATGTTCTTATCTCCAGGTCGGAAATGTAATTCGAAATCGAAACGTCCGAAGAACAAGGACCATCTGGCTTGTCGAGGATTCAGCCTTTGGGCTGACTGGACATAGGCTAGATTCTTGTGGTCAGTAAAAATTACGAAAGGATGAACAGCCCCTTCAAGAAGATACCGCCACTCCTCCAGGGCCAATTTGATGGCAAGCAATTCCTTGTCACTGATGGAATAATTACGTTCTGGAGGAGAAAATGCCTTGGAGAAAAAACCACAAGAGACTAATCGTCCCGAGTTAGACCTCTGTAGAAGTACAGCTCCGGCTCCGATAGAGGATGCATCCACCTCTAGAATGAATGGCCTATTTGTATCTGGTCAATGAAGCACCGATGCAGAAGCAAACTCTTGCTTCAGAGTTTGGAAGGCTGTTTCAGCCTCCGGTGGCCAAAGATTAGGATCGACCCCCTTGCAGACCAAAGCAGAGATTGGCTTAGACAGAGAGGAGAAGTGAGGAATAAATAGCCTGTAATAATTGGCAAAGCCAAGAAATCGCTGAATAGCCTTTACCCCCGATGGACGGTGCCAATTCAGAACGGCAGACACCTTCTCAGGATCCATCTTCAGACCATCCTCGGAAACGATATAACCCAGGAAAGGCACGGAAGACTGTTCGAAGACGCATCTTTCAATCTTTGCGAAGAGATTATTCTCCCTTAGATGAAGTAAGACTAGGCGAACGTCTCGTCGATGGGTGGAAAGATCAGGAGAGAAGACAAGGATGTCATCCAAGTAGACCACAACACTGGTATAGAGACAGTCTCGAAAGATGTCATTGGCAAACTCTTGGAACACTGCAGGCGCATTACAAAGCCCAAAAGGCATTACCAAATACTCGTAGTGTCCGTCCCGAGTGTTGAATGCGGTCTTCCATTCGTCTCCCGCACAGATGCGAACCAAGTTGTAGGCTCCCCGAAGTTCAAGCTTGGTAAAGATTTGTGCTCCTCTCAGATGGTCAAAAAGTTCAGAGATTAGAGGTAAGGGGTATTTGTTCTTCACAGTGATGTTATTTAATCCCCTGTAATCAATACACGGGCGAAGAGTACCATCCTTCTTCTTCACAAAAAAGAAACCTGCCCCAGCTGGAGAGGAAGATTTCCGAATAAAACCTCTAGCGAGGTTCTCCTGAACATAGTCTGACATAGCTTGAGTTTCTGCAGGCGAGAGAGGATAGATTCTTCCCCTAGGAGGCGTGGCACCAGGAATGAGATCTCTAGGACAGTTGTAGGGTCGATACAGAGGAAGAGACTCTGCCTCCTTCTTATCAAAAACATCCGAAAAAGAAGGCAACCCGGAGGGAATGGGAGAGGGACAGGGAACACCCACAGGACGCATCGGCAGCAGACAACGAGACCGACCGGAATCTCCCCAACAAAGAATGTTGCCCTTACGCCAATCTAGAAAAGGTTCGTGGAGTTGCAGCCACGGAAGGCCGAGGAGAATAGGATGAGAAATGTTGGCTAAAACGAAGAATGAGGTTTTCTCCCTATGAAGAGCACCTACCTGAAGCTCTACCAAGTGCGTAACTTGAGTTATGGTTTCTTGCAAGAGTCTTCCGTTAACAGAAGCGAGAAGAAGAGGATTCTCTAAAGCCCTTACGGGAACTGAGAATTTAATTACCGTATTTTCTGGTGTATAAGACGACTGGGCGTATAAGACGACCCCCAACTTTTCCATATAAAATCTGGAATTTGGGATATGCCCGCCGTATAAGACGGGGGTCATCTTATTCACCTGACTGCTCATGTGACCGCGACGTCATCGAAGGTCCTTCACTCTCTGCATTCTCAGGAACGGAGGCAGACGCTAGCAGCGCTGTGAGCCAGGGGCCGTCCGAGGGTGAGTATATCCATGTTTTTTATTTTTATTCTCTATTTTTTACATGAATATGGATCCCAGGGCCTGAAGGAGAGTCTCCTGTCCTCCGACTTTTGGGACAATTTTTAGGGGTCAAAAAGTCGTCTTATACGCCGGAAAATACGGTACCTCCTCCAACCTAATAAAATTTCCCGCTGCACCCGAGTCCAAATAAGCCTCAAGAGAAAAACGTTTACCAAGAACATGTAACAAAACGGGCAGAGTGAGGGGTTGAGAGGTTTCACATACACCCAAGGAGGCCTGTCTTACCTGACCTAGACGGAGGAGTTTTCCGGACGGTCTGGGCAGGCACGGAGAAGATGTGAGGAACTTCCACAGTAAAAACAAAGACCCTGGGAGCGCCTCTCCTTGCGACATTGTTTGGAGAGTTTAACGCGATCAAGTTGCATAGGCTCTGGAGCGGAAGCAGAAGTAGAGACCCTGGGACGTGGACTGGGAGGCCTACGGGGAGTCATAGAAGAACGAGGAAATTTTCTCTACCAAGCTCGTTCCTGAAAGCGAAGATCTATTCGTGTTGCCAAGGCAATTAAATCCTCCAAATTAGTTGGAGTATCTCAACCTGCTAATTCATCTTTAACAAGGCTAGAAAGCCCTCGCCAGAAAGCCCCTAACGCCTCATTATTCCAGCCCAGGTCGGAAGATAAGGTCTATGGAAGATATGGATAGCATATTGCCCAACAGTTAAAGACTCCTGCAGTAAATTAAACAATGCCTCAGTGGTTGAGGCCAAGTGACCCGGTTCATCAAAAACCCGATGAAAAGTCTCTAGAAATGGAGTGAGCTGAAGAACCACTGGATCATCCCGCTCCCAAAGAGGATTAACCCATGCCAAAGCATCTCCCTCCAAATGAGAAACAATAAAAGCCACCTTGGCCCGATCCGTAGGATACTGCATAGGAAGGAGTTCAAAATGAAGACGGCACTGATTGAGAAATCCCCGACATAGTTTGGGATCACCATTAAAGTGAGGAGGCTTGGCCAAACGAAGAGTGGGATGAGGAGCTAGAGCTGGTGAAGGACCGGACGCGGCTGCCTGGAGAGAAAGAAAACGATTATCAACAGAAGCCATATACCCCAGAATATGGGACTGAGCATCATGCTGCTGTGCCAGTTCTTGTTGCAAACTGGCCAGCTGGGAGGCATTTCCCAGATCAGAGGACTGAAGAGCAGAGAGACAGGGAGTACATAGACTTCATAAAGGACATCATCCGAGTCTGGTTCTCTCGCAGGAAGACAAGCTCTTTCTGAGCAGCCGCAGCTCCAGCGGGATCCATGGCCTTTGCGTACTATTAGGACTAGGAAGTGGACTCTCTGGGTCAAGACTTCAGAGCCCCCGAGGGCGAATGAACCAGATGGTGCCACCCCCTGTACAAGGAGTGTTAGGGACAGGCCCAAGGAGGGTGAAGCCGCAACTGCCGGAGCCAAAGGGGCGACTGAAGGTAGAACAGAGAGAGAACGGAGGATGGAGAGAAGATGGAGCTACTGAAGAGGCTAGAATGGCGGAGGCACTGGACAGATAGGGGCAGTAAAAGACAAAGTACTGACCGGAAAGATGAAGGCACACGTAGACGAAAACAACGGAGACTCAGAACTAGCAGGCACAACAGGAACTCAGGACTGGCAGGTATGGCAGGAACATGGAACTGGAAGCACAGCAGGAACATGGGACTGGAAGGCACAGCAGGAACACGGAACTGGAAGGCACAGCAGAAACATGGGACTGGCAGGCACAGCAGGAACACGGGACTGGAAGGCACAGCTGGAACATGGGACTGGTAGGCAGAGCAGGAACATGGGACTGGAAGGCACAGCAGGAACACGGAACTGGAAGGCACAGCAGGAACACGGGACTGGAAGGCACAGCAGGAACACGGGACTGGAAAACACCGCAGGAACACGGAACTGTAAGGCACAGCAGGAACGCGGGACTAGAAGGCACAGCAGGAACATGGAACTGGAAGGCACAGCAGGAACACGGAACTGGAAGGTACAGCAGGAACACGGGACTGGAAGGCACAGCTGGAACACGGGACTGGAAGGCAGAGCAGGAACACGGGACTAGAAGGCACAGCAGGAACACGGAATTGGAAGGCACAGCAGGAAAGCGGGACTGGAAGGCACAGCAGGAACACGGAACTGGAAGGCACAGCAGGAACACGGGACTGGAAGGCACAGCTGGAACACGGGACTGGAAGGCAGAGCAGGAACACGGGACTGGAAGGCACAGCAGGAACACGGAATTGGAAGGCACAGCAGGAACGCGGGACTGGAAGGCACAGCAGGAAGGAGAGAACGGAGGATGGAGAGAAGATGGAGCTACTGAAGAGTCTAGAATGGCGGAGGCACTGGACAGATAGGGGCAGTAAAAGACAAAGTACTGACCGGAAAGATGAAGGCACACGTAGACGAAAACAACGGAGACTCAGAACTAGCAGGCACAACAGGAACTCAGGACTGGCAGGTATGGCAGGAACACGGAACTGGAAGCACAGCAGGAACATGGGACTGGAAGGCACAGCAGGAACACGGAACTGGAAGGCACAGCAGAAACATGGGACTGGCAGGCACAGCAGGAACACGGGACTGGAAGGCACAGCTGGAACATGGGACTGGTAGGAAGAGCAGGAACATGGGACTGGAAGGCACAGCAGGAACACGGAACTGGAAGGCACAGCAGGAACACGGGACTGGAAGGCACAGCAGGAACACGGGACTGGAAAACACCGCAGGAACACGGAACTGTAAGGCACAGCAGGAACGCGGGACTAGAAGGCACAGCAGGAACATGGAACTGGAAGGCACAGCAGGAACACGGAACTGGAAGGCACAGCAGGAACACGGGACTGGAAGGCACAGCTGGAACACGGGACTGGAAGGCAGAGCAGGAACACGGGACTGGAAGGCACAGCAGGAACACGGAATTGGAAGGCACAGCAGGAAAGCGGGACTGGAAGGCACAGCAGGAACACGGAACTGGAAGGCACAGCAGGAACGCGGGACTGGAAGGCACAGCAGGAAGGAGAGAACGGAGGATGGAGAGAAGATGGAGCTACTGAAGAGTCTAGAATGGCGGAGGCACTGGACAGATAGGGGCAGTAAAAGACGACAAAGTACTGACCGGAAAGATGAAGGCACACGTAGACGAAAACAACGGAGACTCAGAACTAGCAGGCACAACAGGAACTCAGGACTGGCAGGTATGGCAGGAACAGGGAACTGGAAGCACAGCAGGAACATGGGACTGGAAGGCACAGCAGGAACACGGAACTGGAAGGCACAGCAGAAACATGGGACTGGCAGGCACAGCAGGAACACGGGACTGGAAGGCACAGCTGGAACACGGGACTGGTAGGCAGAGCAGGAACATGGGACTGGAAGGCACAGCAGGAACACGGAACTGGAAGGCACAGAAGGAACACGGGACTGGAAGGCACAGCAGGAACACGGGACTGGAAAACACCGCAGGAACACGGAACTGTAAGGCACAGCAGGAACGCGGGACTAGAAGGCACAGCAGGAACATGGAACTGGAAGGCACAGCAGGAACACGGAACTGGAAGGCACAGCAGGAACACGGGACTGGAAGGCACAGCTGGAACACGGGACTGGAAGGCAGAGCAGGAACACGGAATTGGAAGGCACAGCAGGAAAGCGGGACTGGAAGGCACAGCAGGAACACGGAACTGGAAGGCACAGCAGGAACGCGGGACTGGAAGGCACAGCAGGAACACGGAACTGGAAGGCACAGCAGGAACGCGGGACTGGAAGGCACAGCAGGAACACGGAACTGGAAGGCACAGCAGGAACGCGTGACTGGAAGGCACAGCAAGAACATGGAACTGGAAGGCACAGCAGGAACGCGGGACTGGAAGGCACAGCAGACTGAGACAATCTAGAGACAAAGCAAGAGATGCACGGAGCCAATGAACCTAAGGTGATGCTGGTAATAACCAGCAAATGCAATAGACGCAAAGGCGTCTTACCCGGACAGATGCAGGAGAGAAATACCCGACGGGCGCCGTCATATTGGGGGTGGAGCCAGCGGGTCACGACCTCCCAGAAGCCCCGGCGGTGAGAGGAGCACGTCTGTGCATGCACAGACCGCCGAAGGGATGAACACCAGGGAATCCAGACGGAGAGGAGCGAGGAGGAGCATCGGGAGCGCGCCGGCCGGAGAGGTAAGTATCGAACGGTGTAACAGCATCCAAGCAGAAGCTGCCTGGGGGAGTAAGCTACTTTTTTTAAACAATTATTTTTTGAACCTTGAAGCAGTTGAAAGCAGTAGCAAAATAATGAATATGTGCATTGCAATGTTGTTTTTACATTGCTGTGCATTACCTTAATTTTTAGCTGTGAGTATGTGGCCTTTTTTTTCCACCTTGAAAAAAACATCTTGTGAACAGACCCTAAGGCTGGAGACACACTAGCAATTTTAAAATCGGTTTGATTTTGTTCCTGCAAAGTCGGAAGAGTGTCATGCATTTTTCATGTGAGTAGAATTCGAGTTTTAACACTTAGCATCCGATTTACTTCCAAATGCAGTGTGATTGCTATCCGATTGCAATGCGATTTTAAAATGAGTTTTTTCAAAGAGCAATTCTGTCTGTAATTCACACATTGATTTCAAAGCAAATATTCTTCAAAACACATAGTTAGATAGGTAGATAGATAGGTAGATAGATAGATAGATAGATAGATAGATAGATAGATAGATAGATAGATAGATAGATAGATAGATAGATACAGGTGCATCTCACTAGATTAGCATATCATCAAAAAGTTAATTTATTTCGGTTCTTCAGTACAAAAACTGAAACTCATATATTAGATAGAGTCATTACAAACTGTTTCAAGTGTTTATTTATGTTAATATTGATGTGTATGGCTTACAGTCAATGAAAATCCAAAAGTCATTATCCCAGTAAGTTAGAATGCTTTATAACACCAGCTTGAAAAAATTATTTTAAAATCTGAAATGTTGGCCTACTCAAATGTATATTCAGTAAACGCACTCAATACTTGGTCGGGGCTCCTTTTGCATCAATTACTGCATCAATGCGGCGTGGCATGGAGGCGATCGGCCTGTGGCACTGCTGAGGTGTTATGGAAGCCCAGTTTGCTTTAAAGGGACTCTGTCACCTGAATTTGGAGGGAACAATCTTCAGCCATAGGGGCGGGATTTTCGGGTGTTTGATTCACCCTTTCCTTACCCGCTGGCTGCATGCTGGCTGCAATATTGGTTTGAAGTTCATTCTCTGTCCTCCATAGTACACGCCTGCGCCTCCACTGTCCAACACCACCATTTGTTTGCAGGGACAGTGGAGGCTATATTTTTATACATCAGCTCTGTAGCTTATTAGGCTGCCTTATAAGGCTACCTGGTAGCTGCATTGCTGTTTGTACGCCGCTGTGCAAACCAACTGCTTTTTTTAAAGCAAAAATCCTGTTGCTCCTTTCTGCACATTTATCTTGTTTATTTGTCCACACTTTTGTGTGCAGCAGTCCTTTTTATTGCTGCCATACTTTTCCTGAGATCATTGTAGGGAAATTGAAATTGTACTACAGTCCTTTGTATTTTTTCATATATCTTCCTGCTACTTTCTGCCACTTAGATTGCATTGTTTTATACACTGGGCCTGAGTTTTGGGTCAGTCTCCCCTAAAAAAGGGAGATTCAAATTCTCACAAAGTGGATATACTGCAATCCTGTTAGTTTAGTATATGTCAGCCAGCCACTTTCTGCCACTTAGATTGCATTGTTTTATACACAGGGCCTGAGTTTTGGGTCAGTCTCACCTAAAAAAGGGAGTTTCAAATTTTCACAAAGTGGATCTACTGCAGTCCTGTTAGTTTGGTGTATGTCAGCCAGCCTCTTTCTGCCACTTAGATTGTGTTGTTATATACACTTGGCCTGAGTTTTGGGTCAGTCTCCCTCCAAAAAAGGGAGATTCAAATTCTCAACAAGTTTATATACACCTTCTACCTTGTTTTACAGTACCATATAACGGTTGTTATTTTGGTTAGATTTTCCAAAAAATGAAAGTCTCGTGGAAGAGGCAATGGGCGGTGGTTGCCAGCTGGTACTCATGGTGGTGGTGCATCTGGTGTAGTGGCAAAGGCACAATATCACCTAAGGCTGGAGGTGTTGAGCCAGCGTCATCGTCTGGCTACACAAGGCCTCGAACGCTCCCTTTTCTGGGAGTAGGAAAATGGCTTTTAAAGCCGGAGCAGCAGGAAAAAGTTTTGGCTTTCATTGCTGACTCAGCCTCTAGCTCTTTCGCCTCCTCTTCAGAAAGTTCCAAATATAAAAGCAGCGAGTCGTCAGTGGATGCTCCTGGTCAGGAACAAGACGTTTCCTTGTGTCCTTCACCTAAACCAAAAGTGAAGGATGCGTCAGGCGACACTACAGGTTATAAAAGTGTAAACAATGGTGGCGCAAAGTGTCACCGTTATAAGTAATCCAGCAGCACTACCAACAGACTTCCACTTCCAAGTCTGTAAAAAATGCACAACGTGTGGGTATGTATATATACACAAGTAATATATACCGGTAGGCGCACAGAAAATAACGGAAAATGGTAAAAGAAGTAAATAAAATATTCACACAACTGGAGAAAAAACTTATTAAACACGTGTCTCAGTCTCAATCTTGGATTAAAACACTGACCGCTGACAGGATAACAGAATGTCCGTTTAACACAGGCAATGGTAATTCAGAGCACCCAGCAGTAGTTCCTACCTGTACCGTAGGATGAGAAGTCGTGAGTGCTCCCGTTGACAATAAGTCCTTCAGAGGACAAGAGAGTCTAATCCAGTGGCTGCCCCGGCCGGCGGCAAGCCACAAAGCAGCTGGTCTCCGGGAGGAGACAAAGATCCTGAAGAGCCGACGCCGCGTGTGTAAGCGGCAGTGCGTGCCGGCTGTGCGCAGGACCTGGATGACATGATGGATCACGTGACCGCAACCCCCGGTGACCAGACGAGTGAGTACGGAGTGCGAATGGGGCCAAACAACCGACGCGTTTCGGAGACGTCTGTCTCCTTCCTCAGGGTTGGTCCCTGCCCCGTACTCATGATTCTATATATAGCTGCTAATCCTGTCCATTAGTTTATTGGAAACCAAAAAGTTCAGCACACATGTTGAGGCCTCTCGGTGCAATAGTATCCAGCATGAAGATCCATTTCGTCTCTGCACGAGACATAGCTTTGATAAAGTCGCCACCTCTCCAATGGTGGCGTACCACTGCAATCCCAATAACTTTCATCCCTTGTGCTGTACCGCCATGATATTCCACAAAATGTTGGGAGAGTGGATGTCCCAAAAATTTCTTTTTTACATTACGAATATGCTCGTTTATCCTAATTTTTAACGATCTTTTTGTTCTCCCCACGAAGAATTTACCACATGGGCATTCTATAACATAAATTACCCCAGTGGTGGAGCATGTAATAACGTCCCTAATTTGAAAGGTTTTATTTCCTTTTTTAATGTCAGTGCATTTAAACATAATAGTTTCCTTGCATGCCATACATTTGTGGCAAGGAAAAAAACCTTTTAATTTCGCATGTGAGAGGGACGTTTGAACCATGGGCAATTTATTTTGAACCGTGGGAGCAACTAGATTTCCCAAATTCTGGCCCTTTTTAAAAACAAAACGCGGTTCATTACTAATAGTGTCTCCCAGTATTTTGTCATTTTTTAAAAGGTGCCAGTGTTTGCTGACTATTCTACGCAACAAATATGAATTAGAGTTATATTTGGTAATAATGGGAATAGATTCTAAAGTGGCTTTGGATTTAGGGGCAGGATTGATCAGTTCCTGTCTGGGTTTGCTACTGGCCTTATTTTTGGATTCCTCCAGCCTAGCTGCATCATAACCTTTTTCCAGGAATTTGCTAGTAAGAATAAGTGATTCTGCCTCAAAATCCTGGGGCCTAGAGCAATTTCGGTGGATCCTAGTGAATTGGCTGTCCGGAATATTCAACAGCCACCCTGGAAGATGGCAGCTATCAAGAGGGATGTAGCTATTGGTATCTGTGGGCTTTACAAAGGTACATGTATGTATTTTTGAATCCTCAATAAAAATTCTTAAATCTAAAAAATTAATTTCCAAAGAACTGGTGGTAGAAGTAAAATTTAAAAAATACTGATTTTTATTAACGTCCGTTAAAAACTGTTTCAAAGAATCTTCACCACCAGACCAAATAAAAACAATATCGTCTATAAAACGCCGCCAGAGGACCAGGTTCGAGCGCAGCACCCCCCCTGGGCAGATAAAATGCTCCTCCCATCTGCCCACATAGAGGTTAGCGTAACTGGCACTACAGGTTACTCCATGGAGCTCTTTACACATATCGTGCCTGGGTTAGGACTGGAAATTGTTAACTGCCCATTACAAGATGAATCGGGCATGGAGTGCACTGATGCACAGATTATAATGCTGTTCCATTGACTCAGATCACTACATTGCCCTCGCAGTGTACTGAGCCAGAATCTGACCCTGATGAGACTATGGTGCCCCGTCCCGAACGCTATAGCACCTTACACGGTGACACAGAGGAAGGTGCACATGAAATTGAAGAGGAGGTGATAGATGACCCAGTTGTTGACCCAGATTGGCAGCCATTGGGGGAAGAGGGTGCCGCTGCCAGTAGCTCAGAAGCGGAGGAGGATGATCTGCTGCCGCCATCTACATCGCAACAACTGTCATCTGGCAGGCCCTATCAGGCCAAAAACGTTTGTCAAAAACAAAAACAGTTTTAGGACAGCGTGGCCATCCGGTGAAATTAGCACAGCGTGCAATGCCTGAAAAAGTATTCCATAGTAGGAAGAGTGCAGTGTGGGAATTTTTCAACCAAGATCTGAATGATCAGTCAAAAGTTATCTGTAAGAAATGCTCAAAGACCTTTAGCAGAGGGAAGAATCTTCAAAATTTAAATACAACGTGCATGCTTAGACATTTAACCAGCATGCACTTGCAAGCCTGGACTAGTTACCAAACGTCCCGTACCGTTGGTGCACCTGCTCAGAATGAAGGTAGTCAGCAACACTACATTGCTTCCCTCACTGTAAGCCCACCAGTTAGGACACCACCAGCAGCAAATGTGGAGGTATCGTCGCAGGGCCAAAGCAGCCTGGGAATCACAAGGTTATTGGTAGGAAACACTGTATGTAGGCCAACATCGAGAATACCATCACCAACCCTCTCTCAATGTGCTATGTCCACCACCACCACCGCTAGTTCTACCATATGCATCTCTCCAGTCCAGCTCACCCTACAATAGACTCTCATTAGGAAAAGAAAGTACTCATCCTCTCATCCGCGTACACAGGGTTTGAACGCCCACATAGCTAGACTAATCTCGTTAGAGATGATGCCCTACCGGTTGGTTGAAAGTGAAGCTTTCAAAGCCCTGATGGCCTAAGCAGTACCACGCTATGAACTACCCAGTCGACACTTCTTTGCGAGAAAAGCCATCCCAGCCCTCCACCAGCATGTCAAAGACCGCATTGTCCATGCACTGTGCCAATCAGTCAGTAGAAAGGTGCACCTCACAACAGATGCATGGACCAGTAGGCATGGCCAGGGACGTTACGTGTCCATCACGGCTCACTGGGTTAATGTGGTGGATGCAGGGTCCACAGGGGACAGCCATAGTGGGACAGTTCTGCCTAGCCCACGGTCTAAGAAACAGTTGGCTGTAGGCGTTCGCCACCCCTCCTCCTCCTCCTCCTCCAGAAGCGAAAGCTCGTCCACAGAGTGCAGTCGCATGACCACTCCATCCGCAGCTGCCAGTGTTGCACACGAGGTGTCCCATTATCGAACAGCTAGTGGTAAGCGTCAGCAGGCTGTGTTAGAAATGAAGTGTTTGGGCGACAACAACAGACACACCGTGGAAGTACTGGCCGAGTACTTGCAGCAACAAACTCAGTCATGGCTGGGCAGTGTACATCTTGAGGCAGGCAAGGTAGTCAGTGATAACGGAAGGAATTTTATGGCTGCCATAGCCCTTTCAGAACTTAAACACATTCCCTGCCTGGCTCACACCTTGAACCTGGTGGTGCAGTGCTTCCTGAAAAATTATCCGGAGTTACCAGCCCTGCTCCTGAAGGTGCGAAGACTTTGCTCGCACATCCGCCAGTCGCCTGTACACTCCAGCCGTATGCTGAACCATCAGCGATCACTGAATCTTCCCCAGCACCGCCTAATAATCGACGTTGCAACAAGGTGGAACTCCACACTGCACATGGTTCAGAGGATGTGCGAACAGAGGCGTGCCGTGATTAATTTGTGGCAGGATACACATACACAGGCAGGCAGTTGGATGGCAGACATGGAGTTGTCTGGTGTGCAGTGGTCGAAGCTCCAAGACCTCTGTCAAGTCCTTCAGTGTTTTGAGGAATGCACATGGCTGGTAAGTGCAGATGACGCCATCATAAGCATGAGCATCCCACTAATGCATCTGCTGATGCAAAGTTTGATGCACATTAAGGAGCTGGCGCCTGCAGCCGAGGAAGAGGGAAGCTTTGATGATAGTCAGCCATTGTCTGGTCAAGGAACTCTCCTGGACGAGGTGGCGGACAAAGAGGATGATGAGGAAGATGATGAGGATGAATATTTATGGGAGGAGGATGCTTCACAGGGGGCAATAGAAACTGGTGGCGTTGCAAGGTCAGGTACAGGGTTTTTGCGGGACACAAGTGATGTTGATTTGCAAGAAAGTGCTCCTCAACCCAGCACAAGCAGTGAATTGACACCTGGAACATTGGCCCACATGGCTAAGTATGCCTTGCGTATCCTAAAAAGGGACCCCCGCATTATCAAAATGATGACCGATGACGATTACTGGTTGGCCTGCCTCCTGGATCCACGATATAAAGGAAAATTACAAAATATCATGCCACATGAGAACCTTGAGCAAATATTGGCTACCAAACAAGCAACTCAGTCTTTACCTGGTTTATTGATGGTAGCAGGCCTCAGTCCAGGGTACCGGCAACAGGTGCAGAAGGAGTCCAGGCAGCCTGGAAACAAACAGTAATCCCCTAGGCAGGTCAGGTTGGGAGCCTTCCACTATGCGTTGGTTTTCTGGTCCCTTGCTGCCTGTAGTTTGCTGTCAAGGTACCCCTTCCTCTGTCCTGTCCTGGGACAGTACCTGCATGCTAGGCAGCTTGAGCTGTTCTCTTGGGGGTCTCTGACACGACACGGTGACTCCAGGCTCTAACTGCTGCTGTACCTCAGGCGTTGTATGGCAATTTACTTATAGTCCTATGCCCTCAAGTTCTGCAGTAGAACTTGCAGTTGTGCACAACCTCCGTCTCCCGCTGCTTGGTTTCTGTGCTCTGGCTCACAGGAGGCTCAATCACACCCTCCTTAAGCTCCTAATCTCTCCTCTGTTCCTTCCCTGTCTCTCGTCTCACACAGACTGTCTAACTCCTCCTCCAGACCAAGATGGATATTAGGGAAGTTCCCCATAAAACAGGGTTTTGAGCTCCCCTTCTGGCCTGGAGTTAGAATGAGTTATGTGTAAGGCTTACCTACCAAAGGGATCCCACTTGTCTCCAGGTATTGCACTACCCTCCGAGAGGAAGGCAGAATCACTGTGGTACCCGAACTCCTGGGGTGCAACATACGCAAGACGTATGCAGATGTAAGTGGAGCTGAATGGAAGAGGTGCGGCAGTGGGTGGGGCTTAAAAGAGGAAGTATGCAGCCCTCCACAGCTCTGCCCTACGCAAGTATGAAACCTGCCTTAGTGAGGGTAAAATGTAGCACTACAAACAAAACGAGGCGCCCACATGGACAATGAAATAACACATAATTACACCAAATGGTAGTAATATAGATTGAATGATCAATATTCCAAATAAATAAAACATTTATATTAAAAATTTATCAATTAAAAGCCAATACACCAGGTGATATATACAGTAAATTGACATAGGCATTGCACATAAGTGATGAGCAAGAGGGGAGAAAAAAAGGGGAGACACAAAGACCAATCATATACTGTCAATGTGACAAGGAATATTAGTATTGTTGACAATAAGTGAATAAGTTATATATGTTCAAAACTCAGTGAATCAATAAGATCAAATTGAGATGGTTTTAGCGTTGCTTCATTATTTATTAATTAATTTTTTATCGCCATGATTTCTGAACGTATAGGTTTCTAACTGCTATATTTTTTCTAGCTAGTCTCTTTTGTCACCTTGCACTTTATTGTGTGACATATATTATTTATTTTTGGTCTTATTGATTTGCTGAGCTGTGCACAAGAAACGTGAACACCCAACATGGAGGTAATCTTGATAGTATCACATTTATGCTGGGGTCACACTTGCGAGTGCAATGCGAGAAACTGGCACGTGTCTCTCGCATCAATACCCGGCACTGCCGCTGGCACTCGGGACCGGAGTGTTCAGCTGCATAGAAATGCATGCAGCCGCACGCTCCGGTCGGCGGCAGTGCCGGGTATTGATGCGAGAGACTCGTGCGAGTTTCTCGCATTGCACTCGCAAGTGTGACCCCGGCCTTAGAGTCATAGAAGTAGGTAGTCCACTGATTAGGCAGGGAGATTGGGACAACAAAATCCTGCAAAGGGAAAGCAGGTAGATTTTTTGACTGGAGAGCATAAGTCCTGGTGGATTGAACGAACAGATTAGCTTCACAAGCGTCATATAAGCCTATTTGTAATATGATTTATTTTATTTATGATAGATAAACCAAACGAGCCAAAGGAACCATTAATGGTTTATGCAAGCCATTGGCAAAATTAACATCAATAGCAAAGTATATTTATATGTGGGAGGGGTTTTATGGATAACCCCATTTATGGGTCCCACGGATGGATCTGATATGCATGGTTAAGAGACTGGAGACATATGTGTCCATATGTATTGTCAGCGTAGGAAACCCAGTATCATAAAAGAATACGTACTGCGCATGTCACTAAGATGAGACGCATTTGCGTCTCAAACCCCAGAAAAATATTCGGCAGAACAGGAAGCCGGGATGACTCGCATATGCTACCACAAGGATGAAACACTCTTGCATTCCACCGACCGGAAGTGCATCCTGGATTGGACACCAGATGTACTGCCAAGCGAGATTGGTACACAAGAAATTTGCAGGCATACCTATAATCAGGGGTCTAATTTGCTTTTCCTATTGGACCGGAAATGGTAATTATGGTAACGTGGTTATAAAATACGGGACCTGCTGGTTACCCTGTTAAAAATGGTTATTTCGCACATTTATTTAATCAAGACTTAACCAGGTGCGTTATTCTTAAAAACTTATACTCTGAGCTACATACACAGAAATAGCTTTTGATAGTGTCAGCAAGAAACAATGTGCTCAGTACAGAATTGAGAATAATTAAATTACGGTAATAATTAATATTTAACATACCCCCACCAATTTTTTCCTACTATGGCATACTCCTATCCTCAGTCCCCTGATGAGCCCTGAAAGAAAGGAAGGGGCGAAATGCATAGGGTCAAGGGACAACAATTAAGCTAAGTGATCCATTGTGATCTTCTACCTAAGAAAATGGGTCTGCAATTTTCCATGACCTCTTAACATTTTTTGCCTGCTTGCAAAACATTTTTGCCTGCTTGTAATTGTGTCTATGACCACAAGACAAATAACTACCGGTATGTCTGTTTACCTGGTTTATTGTGGTGACTTTTGAAGGTGGTCTCTGTTAGTGGTTAGTACATAGGCACTCATATTTGCCATACTGATCTATAGTCTCTTTTACTGAACAGAGCTGTTAGACAGTCTGGCCCTCTGTTATTGAGCTAATTAATAGGTAAAAGATATATGCTACATGCGATCTTCTCATGTCGTTCTTGAAACGGGCAGGGTGAGAGGCCAGAATCTATAAATGGAAATGTGAACAACTCTTCGGAGTGTCCAAGTATGGGATCACTTGTCTGGGCACTCCGCATGGTGGAAGGAAGGAGAATCAGAGTGATGATTATGTGGTCCAGAATCATGGCTACAGAGAGTGGACCATGTGGAAGACAAATTGGTGCTGGCAAAAAGACTGAAAGCATTATCTGCTATCCATCCAACAACCTTTTAACACTGACCTGGCTTCAAGAGTTATGTTCCACACACCTCCTACAAAGTGGGACAGGAAGCTAGGTCAACATGAAGTGTGTGCTTGTTGTGCACCCGCAGAATGCACAGTTTCACATTATCCACATGCTTGGCCTCTGCACTCACCATCAGCATCACGTCCACTTCCCTGTCCCTTACCAAGCACCTTGCCTATTTTTAATAATGTATGATATATCCCTGTTTAGAAAACTTTTCAGGATTAGTATCGCATGAAAATGTGCCCACCTCAGATGGATTTGTTACACTGCAGGAGCAATATAGCAATGCTGTTGCTAACCAAGTCTGGCTGTATGCTTTTAACTCACAAATGGCATAATATAAATTAAGTATAATATTTCCCTGCTGAAAAGAAAAAACATTGCAGGATTAGTATCACAGGAAAATTGATCCACCTCACATGAACTTCTTAGTTTGTAGGAGCAATATAGTGATGCTATTGCTAACCAACTAAGTCTGGGTGCATGTTTTTGACACAGAACTGGCACAAAATAAACAGCCTATAATATTTCCCTGCTGAAAAGCCTTTGCAGGATTAGTATTGCAGAAATATTTGCCCTCCTCAGATGGACTTGGTACAGTGCTTGAGCAATATAGCAATGCTATTGCTAACCAAACAAGTCTGGCTGTAGGCTTTCGATGCACAACTTGCGCAATACTGTATATATGACATATAATATTTCCCTGCTGAAAAAACTTTGCAGTATTACTATTGTAGGAAAATTCGCCCACCTTAGAAGGACTTCTTGCACTTCAGAAGCAATTTAGCGATGCTATTGCTAACCAACGAAATCTGGCTGTATGCTTTTGATCCAAAACTGTCGCAGTATAAATCTTATATAATATTTCCCTGCTGAAAAAAAATTGCAGGATTACTATTGCAGGAAAATTTGCCCACCTCAGATGGACATCTTACACTGCAGGAGCAATATAACGATGCTATTGATAATCAACCAAGTCTGGCTGTATGCTTTTGATGCAAAACTGGTGCAGTATAAACAGTGAATAATATTTTCCTGCTGAAAAAACTTTGCGAGATTACTATGGCAGGAAAATTTTCCCACCTCAGGTAAACTTGTTGCAGTGCAGGAGCAATATAGCGATGCTATTGCTAACCAACCTGTCACAGGGTTACCGCAACAGAAAGGAGCCGGAAGACCACAGTGTCTAATTGCGCTTATTCCTGCACTGAGAAGAAACACTTTTCCTTCTTTTTAATGGAGTTTATTTCTTTTGCAGATCAGGGGTTAATCGGCCATGTTGGAAACTCTGAGCTCTCAGCTGAGCTAAGTTAGCCACTCCAATCCCCTTTATAGTCTGGGGCCTGATTCAAACCCATGTCAGAGCTAGCATTTGCAACATGGCTTAGGAGGAGAGGTGTATATATGAGAAGGAGTTTTGCAGGAGTTATCTGTGACTGTTGCATTGTTTGTAAGTGTGGTAATTCCCTTCCCTCCTCTTATTTGGTTTTCCTCATCCTCCACACTCCGTTGCATTCCTCTGTTATCTGTGAGTGAATATTTGTATGCATGGTATTTTAAGTTACCCCCTTGTTACTGTAGCCTTGTTTGTCAGGTTGGTGTACAGCTGAGCACAGTAACTCTCCTCTTCCCTGGTTGGGGGAAGACAACAAATGGAGGGCTAACTCAGGAGATAAGGCAAGGGTGTTGGCTCTGGTATCTTCACCTTCAGAAGTATCCCAGGAAATAGGGTGAACTAGGGTGCCCCCTAGTGGTAGGGGCAGGGAAGGAGCCCCTGATTCCAGGTCACCCGACAGCTGAGTCATGACACAACCAAGTCTTGATGTATGCTTTTGACTCACAACTAGTGCAGTATAAATGGCTCATAATATTTCCCTGCTGAAAAAAAATTAGCAGGATTAGTAGCACAGGAAAATTTTCCCACTTCAGATGGACTTGTTACACTGCAGTAGCAATATAGCTATTTGTGGTGAAATATGTGTATATATATCTATATGTGTGTAGTGACATATGTCTAGGGTTATATGTGTGACTAGTGATAATGTAGCATCTGTCCTGAAGGCAAGTCGCACCTAGGTGTTAATAGGTACTTCCTTGGGACTAGTAGAAATTGTGTCTCCATATCACACCAGCAGGTCTAGCTAGAGCCAAGAAGAAGGTAACATTTGGCAACTCTGAGGTCTAGGAGGGGAGATGCTAAATTGCGGCCTGAGGTGATGTATTCCTGGGAACCTGGTCACAAGTGTCTGAAGAGGAAAATAATATATATTCATTAGTAGAGCGGCAGTGGCCAATCAACAAGCCAGCAATTATGATATTAACCTGAGGGGCCGGTCTAGAAACCTGACCTCAGACCAAAGTTATAAATTTAGGCTGCAGACAGAGAATTGTGTTCACATGTGAGGGCAGCCTGAGAAGCTGATGTGTTCCACCAACTCCATTCACCCCCCCTCAGGGAGCAGAAAGCAAACTACCAGTTAGATGATTTCTGTAAGTTTTTCTCCTCTTTATTTTGACACTGTTTTGCATAAGTTGTATGTCTTTTTATTATCATATTTGTATAACTTTTTCTTATTGTAAGCATTGAACCTTTTGTTGTTAAAGTTTTATACTTTAATAAGTTGAACCGTGAATGTTCTAAAAGAATCCATAGCCTAAGGTGTGTGAGCCTTATAAGTGATAAACATATTTTTATTAGTATTATTATTATTGGGACTCATCACCCGTGTATTCGGTGAGTGGTGGGAGCGCGTATGAGCGGGTGTGTGGCCTGGGTCGGTGTTTGATTTATGCTCCCATTACAGCATAGGACAGAGGTTGAATGCTGGACTGAGAGTGGGGAGATAGATTAACCATTGCAGGCACAACCCCAAGTCACGTGTGAGAGCAGGCATGTGACAAATTAATGACACCACGGAGTAGGGATCCGTGACATTATGCTATTGCTAACCATACAAGTCTGGCTGTATGATTTTGATACACAACAGGCGCTGTATAAATTATGTATATTTCCATGCTCAGAACAATTTGCAGGATTAAGAGCAAAAAGAATATTATTAACCCCGAAAAGGGCTTTTGGTATGAGTTGCAGCAGAATGGACGTGCAATTAACCCCATCCTATACTATCCCCTCTGCACAATCTCTCCCTAAGTGCAGTAATGTCACAACCAAGATGGCTATGGCATTACAGCGACTGACAGGCAATTGACACATGCTTATTGGCTGTCTAGCACATGTCAAACTTGCAGTGTGAGGACTTGAGCTTGCGGGCTAGCATTCAAAAATTCTCACTGAGTAACGAGCATCTTGAGCACACTGATGCTCGAGCGAGTAGCGAGCAGTGTCAAGCACGCTTGCTCATCACTAACAGCCCTACTAAGGGCTAATCGTGCGCAGCATAAACAATCTGCATATAACCTAGTGAGGGAGAGAGAGTCGCAGAAGTAGGAAGAGTGACAGAATCCAGTCTGTAGACTGGGATTAGGCCTGTGCAGCCAGCCTCTGTAAATATATAGCTGCTGTTGTTTTTTTGGGTGCTAGAAAAATGTTATATGTTTTGATCAATTAAGTATTACGTGCTTTAAGGTCCTTATTTGTGTTATATAACACACTCAAAAATCGTTGAAATATTTTCCTGGGTTAAATTTCTCAGCCATGCACTATTTCGTAGTGTGGAGTAAATTTCTGTGATATCTAAAAGTGAACAAAAGATTTTAAAAATTTTGTAGGCCTCCATTTCTTAGACCTATAGTGTTAAGTGGTCTGTGAATATTTCTGTAATCGCTAAAGGTGACCAAAAGCTTTTAAATATTTTGTAGGCTTCCATTTCTCAGACACACAGTGTTACGTGGTCTATGAAAATTTCTGTGATCTGAAAAACTGCTATAAAACTTTTAAAAAGTTTGTAGGCCTCCGTTTCTCAGCCATACAGTGCTATGTGGTCTGTGAATATTTGTAATCTCTAAAACTGAACAAAATATTTTAAAAAATGTTTTAGGCATTCATTTCTCAAACAGTGCTACTTGGTCTGTGAATATTTCTGTGATCTCTAAAAGTGAACAAAAGTTTTTAAAAATTTTGTAAGCCTCCATTACTCAGACATACAGTGTTATGTGGTCAGTGAATAATGTGATCTCTAAAAGTGAACAAAAGCTTTTAAAAATTTTGTAGGCTTCCATTCCCCAAATATACAGTGTTACATGGTCTGTAAATATTTTTGTAGTCTCAAAAAGTGAACAAAAGCTTTAACAAATGTTATAGCCTTCCATTTTTTCAGATGCAGCGCCCCAGGGTCCTGGTTGTTGCAGTAATGTCATTTCCCTCTAGAGGGGAGTGATGCTACGTTTGGGGGCAAACAAAGACAACTGAAATCCAGGTATCACAAACATTTCACACTCCAGGCCACCAGGGGGAGCTACGCTCCTATTTATTAGGGCACTCTTCACACTTGGGTAAAAGTGGTTGCCTGGAGAGGAAGTTAGGCACTTGCTGGCTGAGCTTTGCTCAGGTAGTTGGTCCCTGACAGGGGTGGTAGCCTGTCAGAGGCTGAGTGTAACAACCCTGCCGGCATCACTGCATGGCCTTCCATTCCCCACCTGCCTGTTACATCTACTCACTCACCCAGTGCCATGCTGTGAGATCTGTCTGCTGCCGGTTCCATGCCATGTGCTTCATGGCGGCCTGCTCTGTGTACACTTCCTGGCTGTGTGCATAGGGGGCGGCGCCAGCCACTCCGGATTCTTATTGAGACTGTGTGCACCTCCCTAAGGTGCTTCTGGCCAATAGCCTTGAGGTCTCTGATACTTAAGGCATCCTCACCCATTGGAGGATGCCTGAGCAAACTATTCCCCTCAGTTAGCATTTGCTACTGAGCTGCCAGGTTGTGTGTTTCCTGTCTCAGAGGGCTGCACTACTGCAGGCCTTCATCTGTGTTCTGTTTGTGTATCCGTGTCCGTTCCTGTCTGTACTCTGGTCTATGTCCGTCCCTGCTCCTTCTTTGTCATTAGTCATTTCCCACTCTGCTGTGTGTACCTCTGCCTTATCTTTCTGCTCTGTTCGCCACTGTCTGTGGCTCTGCTTCTCTCTGCTCAGTTCTACCACAACCTGTGGATCTGTGTCTCTCAGCTTTTTTCTCAGCTCTGCTCTCTGTAACTTTGCTCTGCACTCTGACCTTGCTTTACACTCTGTGGCTTTGCTCTCAGCTCTGCACTCAGACCTTGCTCCGCACTCTGTGGCTTTGCTCTGCGGCTCCGCTCCTTGCGGTTCCACCTGGCACCGCTCCTTGCGGTTCTACATCTTTAGCTCTTGGCGTTACCTCCTGCGGTTCCGCTCTTGGCCCCGCCTCCAGCGTCTCCGCTCTTGGCTCCCCCTCCAGCGTCTCCGCTCTTGGCTCCGCCTCCAGTGTCACCACTCTTGGCTCTGCCTCCAGCTTCTCCGCTCTTTGCTCCGCCTCCAGCATCTCCGCTCTTGGCTCCGCCTCCAGCGTCTCTGCTCTTGTCTCTGCCTCCTGCGGCTCTGTCCTTGGCTCTGCCTTCTCCTTCTCTACTCTCTGCTCTGCCTTCTCCTTCTCTTCTCATAGCTCTGCCTTCTCCTTCTCTTCTCTTAGCTCCACCTTCTACTCGTACTCCGCCTCCTGTGATTCAGCTTTGCTTCCACTCTTGCTCTATCTTTATTCTGCAACTTTCCATACAGGTCTCTACATGTTCCTTTATATTCTCCAGTCTGAACAGGTTCTTACCTGTTTCCACACATCCATCTGAATACCAGTTCCTACCAGAGTATCAGTCCTGTCTGCCAGTGCCAGCCGTGCCCGCCTGTCTACCTGAGTGCCAGCCACGCCCATCTGCCTGCCTGTATCTCCGTCAAGCCAGTCCGCCCGTCAGGGCCTCTGCCATACCCGTCTGTCAGCCAGTGTCACAGCCGTGCCCGTGTCTTGTCCCCGGTGGGATCAGCATCCACAGTCCGATTCCACCCTGGAGTGGTACCTGGTAGCTTCCTATTGCACAAGTCTGACCTCACCATCAGAGGCTCCAGCGAACACCTAGGAAGCTACTTAGTTACGCCCCTTCCAGGGAAGTTCGGTCTGTGGTCCAGTGGGGCCACACCCCCAGGCGCCCGCGCCAACCAGTCTCGGCGCGAGCGTTACACTGAGACAGAAGGACACGGAGCTGTGCCTGCCGTAAGTGTAGCAGTTCCTAAGAAAGGACACGAAAAGAGAACTGTATTGTAGAGAGGGTGAAAAGAAGTCATAGCAAAGGAGTGGATACCAGGAGGAGTTCTGCCCTACACAGGCTGCCTCCTTCTGAGGTGCAGGATCCCGGTTGCCAGAACACCGAGGGAGCAACAGTCCTTTATGCCTTGCTCCAGAGACCGACAGGACAGCTAATTTCACGTTACTGATCCGCCCCTACACCCAGGAGGCAAGGTGGCACCACTTAGAGGCTGGGGCATGATAAAGTCCCTGTAAAACGCCTCAATCCACCGGTCATATGGGTCTGTCCTATCCATCTGGGGGACAGAGAAGGAAACATAACATCTACAACATCTGTGAGGACCTTATGAGATGCTTAGCAGTAAGGTACTACAACACCAAGGCGCTAGAGGAAGGCTACTGATTTCTTTCTGGATAAGAGGATTCTGGATATGCCTCCAAACCGGCTGGACTCTGCCAGCCCTGTGATCTGTGCTGCAACCTTGTGTCCTCGTTCCTCACTGCGCCTCACACCATCCACCATCTACACATTGGGAAGCCCTGGGGACATACTTCACCTGTGGGAAGGTATACCATCCAGCTGCCATAACATCACCCCAGCGGACCCCTTAAAGCATCATCGGTCACCCTGACCGAATACCACAGGTGGCGTCATGAACTATCCCTTTAAAGACCTTTCCCTTTAACACTGATGTCCCAAGGGCCACGGACCAGGTCAGCCACCGTGACAATCCCCTGAGAACTGAAGGACCCGGTACCGAGTGCCCCACGGCCCCATGGAGGCGCTCCAAACTTTGGCATCACGAACAGAATCTACTTAAGCCTGAAAATCAGGTCATGTGTGCCTAGAGACTGTGCCAGAATTGTGCTTGAACTGTGATTTACTAAAGGACTGTGTATTGCAAAAGACCGCCAAAAATTCCCGCCAAAACCACCGCCATTACCACGCCACAAGGAGCGCAAGAGAAGAATGGCATGCCGTCGTGGGCATGAACAAACTGAGAAGCGAGAAAAATAATGGCCGCCCAGTCTAAATATCTTTGTACCTTGAGGACATGTCTGTCAGCAGCTGAGATCCGCCTCCTGATCCTCAATGGCAGGCGGAGACAAAGAAAAAGAAACCGCCCCCGGAGAAGAGAGCGGGAAAAGGATCAGGAAGGTGCCAGCCATGAGGACGACGCCATGGCCAGCCGCCCAGAATCAGAGCGTGGGGTGGAAGCAGAGGACTCCCCCAGCTACCTGGAGAGACACCGCAGCCAGGCATCACCCGTTGGCCTCGACTTCCTGCAGACTGGCGTGGAGGAGCTCATAGCTCGGCTGAGCGCCAAGGCCACATGTCGGACGGCGCCTGCGGAGGATCCACCAGCACCGCTCCCAGCATCGCTTACATTACCACTTCCAGCACCGCTGCAGACTCCGCCGCCAACGGAACCAACTGGCACCGAAGACACCGATGCGGCAGGTAAGAACGCCGACCCTGCCCCGGTGACCGAGGGACTGCTGATAGGCCCTGTAGCAGCGCCACCTCCCCGCGGTACCAGCCGGCTCCAACATCTTGAGCCCTGGGACCAGGCCACGGGGATGGAACAGTTTTTGAAGGCTCCGATCCAGCCAACCGGCCTGTCTAGTGAGATCCATGCGGAGAACGTCGTGTACCGCTGGGTGAATCCCAGACCAGACTTTATGGGGTTCCCCGGGATGGAGAAGCAGAAGGAAGAGACTGTAGAGGTCTTAAGTTGGGAAGACTACCAGTCCCAGCTCGACCACAAGTGGGAAGAGAAAGACACCAGGCTCAGCGCAGAGCCTTTTGACAAGCAGGATCTGCAGGTCAAAGCCCAGGCCCGCAAGGACCATACCACTAACCAGGCCCCGCATAAGCAGGGCACAGTGGTCTCTTTTAAACTGCAAGGAAGATGGGGTTTCTTTAAGGAGCAGGGGTTGTACGCAGAAATATTCATAAACCGGAGGGACGTGGAATCCCATCTCTGGAAAGGACACCTGGATAGGGACCTGTATCCAGGAGATAGTGTCACCTACACCAGGCACCTTGGTGAAAAGGGTTGGTTTGCTTTAAATGTCCACAAGCGCAGAGGTTCTACGACAAACAGCTCTAAAGCATCAGCTATGCCTCCTCCTGTGACAACAGCGCCACCTTGTGCCAAAACTGCAGCCACTCTCATTACGCATACAGTTACCCCTACCTGCACCTTTACAAGGACCACAGTGTGTACTGTCACCACCACAGAGACTGCGGTAACTACAGAACCAACTGTAACCTGTGCCAAGGCTATTCCAGAGCAGAATTCAGTGGGCACTCAGACCCCCATCTGGAGTGAGGGAGCCCCATATGTAGCACCTGGTGATAGGAGTCGAGTTCCCGCCGCTGCACAGGGGGAATCTCGAGCCGTGTCTGCTGCGGTCTCCCATACTGCATCGGCCGCAGTGGAGCCTGCTCAGCGGAGACGTCAGTCCCAGCGTCTCACTCAGCCTGATACTGTGCAAAGGGTTACTGCTGCCTTTTCAGGCTCTGCTATTGTACCCTGCACTGGTCTGGGGTGAGCAGGCTTTTCTGGGACTAAGTCCTGCTTTGCACACATTGAGCATGCCCACAGTAAGATGTCTCAGTGGAGGTCTAGGGTCACATGCTCAGGTGTTGTGAATTCAGCTTTTGGGCTCCCTCCGGTGGTTGTAGAGGGTAATGCAGTTGTGCCTGGATTGCAGGAGTGGACATGTGTATCTACTAATTGCAGGACTGACTGGGGTATATAGCTTTGCAGGATCCTTTAGTCAGTGCCAGTTGTCCATTGTTCTTGAAGGATTCACTTCCCTGCTGGTCTTTCCAGTTTGCTGTGTTTTTCTACAAAGATAAGTCCTGGCTTTGTTTTTGCTGTCCACCTGCAGTGGACCTTATAGTTCTGTGCATTTTCATGTTTTTGTCTTGTCCAGCTTGGTCTGTGAAGGATTTTTTGCAGCCTAGCTATATCTCTGGAGATGCAGATATACCCCCCATGTCTTTAGTCAGATGTGGTGATCCGTATTTTCTGCGGTGGATATTTTCTAGTGTTTTTATACTGACCGCATAGTACTCTGTTCTATCCTTTCTTTTTAGCTAGTATGGCCTCCTATGCTAAAATCTGATTTCATATCTGCGTATGTTATTTCCCTCTCCTCTCACAGTCAATATTTGTGGGGGGCTATCTATCCTTTGGGGATTTTCTCTGAGGCAAGAAAGGTTTCCTGTTTCTGTCTTTAGGGGTAGTTAGATCTTAGGCTGTGCCGAGGGGTCTAGGGAGTGTTAGGTACCCCCCACGGCTGCTTTTAGTTGCGCTGCTAGGTTCAGGGTTTGCGGTCAGTACAGGGACCACCTTCTCCAGAGTACGTCTCATGCTGCTCCAAGGCCACCAGTTCATAACAGTACAACTGGCCACAATGAGTTAATTGCATCTCAGAAGAAGGGTGGAAAGATTTTGAGCCATTTTTTTTACTTTGCCTGTTTGGTCTGTTCCTCCCTCTTTACCCCTGGGTGGCTACGGAGTCTTGTATTAACCTGAATGTTCAGGAGTTAGGTTCTCGGGTGGATCAGCTTGCTGCTAGGGTACAGGGTATTTCAAATTATATTGTTCAAACTCCTGCCTTAGAACCTAAGATTCCCACTCCTGATTTATTCTTTGGTGACAGATCCAAATTTTTGAGTTTCAAAAATAACTGTAAACTGTTTTTTTGCATTAAGACCCCGGTCTTCTGGTGATCCTATTCAGCAGGTTAAAATCATCATATCTCTGCTGCGTGGTGACCCACAGGATTGGGCATTTTCCCTGGAAACCGGCAATCCTGCTTTGCCTGATGTTGATTCGTTCTTTCAGGCATTGGGGTTGTTGTATGATGAGCCTAATTCTGTGGATCAGGCTGAGAAAATTTTGTTAGCCCTGTGTCAAGGTCAAGAAGCGGCAGAATCGTATTGCCAGAAATTTAGAAAATGGTCTGTACTGACTAAATGGAATGAGGATGCCTTGGCGGCAATTTTCAGAAAGGGTCTTTCTGAATCCGTTAAAGACGTTATGGTGGAGTTCCCCACGCCTGCTGGTCTGAGTGATTCTATGTCTCTGGCCATTCAGATTGATCGGCGCTTGCGCGAGCGCAGAATTGTGCACACTGTGGCGTTGTCCTCTGAGCGGAGCCCTGAGCCTATGCAGTGTGATAGGATTTTGTCTAGAGTTGAACGTCAAACATTCAGGCGTCAGAATAGGTTGTGTTTTTACTGTGGCGATTCTGCTCATGTTATTTCTGATTGCCCTAAGCGTACCAAGAGAATCGCTAGTTCTGTTGCCATCAGTACTATACAACCTAAATTTCTGTTATCTGTGACCTTGATCTGCTCATTATCATCATTTTCTGTCATGGCATTTGTGGATTCAGGCTCCACTCTGAACTTAATGGACTTAGAATTTGCCAGACGTTGTGGTTTTCCCTTGCAGCCTTTGCAGAACCCTATTCCTTTGAGGGGCATTGATGCTACACCGTTGGCTAAAAATAAACCTCAGTTTGGACACAGATGACCATGCGCATGGCGCCAGCCCATCAGGAAGATTGTCGTTTTCTGGTGTTGCATAATTTGCATGATAATATTGTGCTGGGTTTTCCATGGTTACAGCTACATAATCCGGTGTTAGACTGGAAATCCATGTCTGTGACTAGTTGGGCTTGTCAGGGGGTTCATGATCAGGTTCCTTTGATGTCAATTTCCTCTTCCCCCTCTTCTGAAGTTCCTGAGTTTTTGTCAGACTTTCAGGATGTATTCGATGAGCCCAAGTCCAGTTCCCTTCCACCGCATAGGGACTGTGATTGTGCTATTGACTTGATTCCAGGTTGTAAGTTCCCTAATGGTCGACTTTTCAACCTGTCTATGCCTGAACATGCCGCCATGCGGAGCTATATTAAGGAGTCTTTGGAGAAAGGGCATATTCGGCCATCTTCTTCACCGTTGGGAGCGGGGTTCTTTTTTGTTGCCAAGAAGGATGGATCCTTGAGACCCTGTATTGATTATCGCCTCTTGAATAAGATCACGGTTAAATTTCAATACCCCTTGCCTTTGCTTACTGATTTGTTTGCTAGGATTAAGGGGTGTAGCTGGTTTACTAAGATTGACCTTCGAGAGGCATATAATCTTATTCGTATCAAGCAGGGTGATGAATGGAAAACTGCATATAATACGCCCGAAGGCCATTTTGAATACCTTGTGATGCCATTCGGACTCTCTAATGCCCCATCTGTGTTCCAATCCTTCATGCATGATATCTTTCAGAGTTATCTTGATAAATTCATGGTTGTATATTTGGATGATATTTTGATTTTTTCCAATGATTGGGAGTCTCATGTGAAACAGGTCAGGATGGTATTTCAGATCCTCCATAATAAAGCTTTGTTTGTGAAGGGGTCAAAGTGTCTCTTTGGAGTGCAGAAGGTTTCTTTTTTGGGTTTCATTTTTTCTCCCTCATCTATAGAAATGGATCCGGTTAAGGTTCAGGCCATTCATGATTGGATTCAGCCCACATCTGTGAAGAGCCTTCAGAAATTCTTGGGCTTTGCTAATTTTTATCGTCGTTTCATTGCCAACTTCTCCAGTGTGGTTAAACCTCTAACCGATTTGACCAAGAAAGGCGCTGATGTGACGAATTGGTCGTCCGCGGCTGTTTCTGCCTTTCAGGAGCTTAAACGCCGATTTACTTCTGCCCCTGTGTTGCGTCAGCCAGATGTTTCTCTTCAATTTCAGGTTGAGGTTGACGCGTCTGAGATTGGGGCAGGGGCCGCTTTGTCTCAGAGGAATTCTGATGGTTCCTTGATGAAACCGTGTGCCTTCCTTTCTCGGAAGTTTTCGCCTGCGGAACGCAATTATGATGTCGGCAATCGGGAGTTGTTGGCTATGAAGTGGGCATTTGAGGAGTGGCGACATTGGCTTGAGGGGGCCAAGCACCGTATTGTGGTCCTGACCGATCATAAGAATCTGATTTACCTCGAGTCTGCCAAATGGCTGAATCCTAGACAGGCTCGATGGTCTCTGTTTTTCCCCCGTTTTGATTTTGTGGTCTCGTACATTCCTGGTACTAAGAATGTTAAGGCGGATGCCCTCTCTAGGAGTTTTTTTCCTGATTCCCCTGGGGTTCTTGAGCCGGTCGGCATTTTGAAGGAAGGGGTGATTCTTTCTGCCATCTCCCCTGATTTGCGACGGGTTCTTCAGGAATTTCAGGCTGATAAGCCTGACCGCTGTCCTGTGGGGAAACTGTTTGTTCCTGATAGATGGACTACTAAAGTGATTTCTGAGGTTCATTGTTCTGTGTTGGCTGGCCATCTTGGGATTTTTGGTACCAGAGATTTGGTTAATAGGTCCTTTTGGTGGCCTTCTTTGTCTCGGGATGTGCGTTCTTTTGTGCAGTCCTGTGGGATTTGTGCGCGGGCTAAGCCTTGCTGTTCCCGCGCTAGTGGGTTGCTTTTGCCATTACCGATCCCCGAGAGGCCCTGGACACATATTTCTATGGATTTTATTTCCGATCTTCCTGTTTCCCAAAGAATGTCGGTTATCTGGGTTGTCTGTGACCGATTTTCTAAAATGGTTCATTTGGTGCCTTTGGCTAAATTGCCTTCTTCTTCTGATTTGGTTCCATTGTTTTTTCAGCATGTGGTGCGTTTGCATGGTATTCCGGAGAATATTGTGTCCGACAGAGGTTCCCAGTTTGTTTCTAGGTTTTGGCGGGCCTTTTGTGCCAAGCTGGGCATTGATTTGTCTTTTTCTTCTGCATTTCATCCTCAGACAAATGGCCAGACTGAGCGAACTAATCAGACCTTGGAGGCTTATTTGAGATGCTTTGTGTCTGCTGATCAGGATGATTGGGTGGCTTTTTTGCCATTGGCCGAGTTTGCCCTTAATAATCGGGCCAGTTCGGCTACTTTGGTTTCGCCTTTTTTTTGTAATTTTGGTTTTCATCCTCGTTTTTCTTCTGGGCAGGTTGAGCCTTCTGACCTTCCTGGTGTGGATTCTGTGGTCGACAGGTTGCAGCAGATTTGGGCTTATGTGGTGGACAATTTGGTGCTGTCTCAGGAGGAGGCTCAACGTTTTGCTAATCGTCGTCGGTGTGTTGGTTCCCGGCTTCGGTTGGGGATCTGGTTTGGTTATCTTCCCATCATGTTCCTATGAAGGTTTCTTCCCCTAAGTTTAAGCCTCGATTTATTGGTCCTTATAGGATTTCTGAGATTATTAATCCGGTGTCCTTTCGCCTGGCGCTTCCGGCCTTGTTTGCTATTCATAATGTCTTCCATAAATCTTTGTTGCGGAAATATGTGGAGCCCGTTGTTCCCTCTGTTGATCCTCCGGCCCCTGTATTGGTCGATGGGAAGTTGGAATATGTTGTTGAGAAGATTTTGGATTCTCGTTTTTCGAGGCGGAAGCTTCAGTACCTTGTCAAGTGGAAGGGTTATGGCCAGGAGGATAATTTTTAGGTTTCTGCCTCTGATGTCCATGCCGTTGATTTGGTTCGTGCCTTTCATCGGGCTCATCCTGATCGGCCTGGGGGCTCTGGTGAGGGTTTGGTGACCCCTCCTCAAGGGGGGGGGTACTGTTGTGAATTCAGCTTTTGGGCTCCTTCCAGTGGTTGTAGAGGGTAATGCAGTTGTGCCTGGATTGCAGGAGTGGACATGTGTATCTACTAATTGCAGGACTGACTGGGGTATATAGCTTTGCAGGATCCTTTAGTCAGTGCCAGTTGTCCATTGTTCTTGAAGGATTCACTTCCCTGCTGGTCTTTCCAGTTTGCTGTGTTTTTCTACAAAGATAAGTCCTGGCTTTGTTTTTGCTGTCCACCTGCAGTGGACCTTATAGTTCTGTGCATTTTCATGTTTTTGTCTTGTCCAGCTTGGTCTGTGAAGGATTTTTTGCAGCCTAGCTATTTCTCTGGAGATGCAGATATACCCCCCATGTCTTTAGTCAGATGTGGTGATCCGTATTTTCTGCGGTGGATATTTTCTAGTGTTTTTATACTGACCGCATAGTACTCTGTTCTATCCTTTCTTTTTAGCTAGTATGGCCTCTTATGCTAAAATCTGATTTCATATCTGCGTATGTTATTTCCCTCTCCTCTCACAGTCAATATTTGTGGGGGGCTATCTATCCTTTGGGGATTTTCTCTGAGGCAAGAAAGGTTTCCTGTTTCTGTCTTTAGGGGTAGTTAGATCTTAGGCTGTGCCGAGGGGTCTAGGGAGTGTTAGGTACCCCCCACGGCTGCTTTTAGTTGCGCTGCTAGGTTCAGGGTTTGCGG
Source organism: Ranitomeya imitator (assembly GCF_032444005.1). Classification (NCBI taxonomy): domain Eukaryota; kingdom Metazoa; phylum Chordata; class Amphibia; order Anura; family Dendrobatidae; genus Ranitomeya; species Ranitomeya imitator. The sequence goes on from NC_091286.1 coordinate 201,794,481, forward strand.
TCAGTACAGGGACCACCTTCTCCAGAGTACGTCTCATGCTGCTCCAAGGCCACCAGTTCATAACACTCAGGTACTGCAGCGACTTCCATTGGTCCTCCAGGAAGGCCCTGTATCTGATCAAGTTCTGTGGCAGCCTTCCATTGGTCCTTCTTGGAAGGTCCTGTACGTGCTGCAGCTTTAAAAGGTGCGCTAGTATCACGTCATGTCATGAGCTTGTTAATTGTGGTTGCGCCTGTATGTGTGTGTTCAGGGACCAGCTGAAATAAGCCCCTAGAATACCGGCACCTCCGTTGAGGAGTATTGCATGTATCTTATTTCCAGCGACTCTGTGGAGTTAACAGAGTTTGCTTATACCGCCATATAGGGCTGCCATTTGCCAGAAGCAGGTTCCTCTCCTGCACGGTGGACCCCGGGTTGCGAACTCACCTATTTATACATATATATATTCGGTGCGTTCTGCCAACCTTATCACCTGGTAGCCGCCAGTACCCAAAAGGGCTACCTCCACCAGTGCTACCTCCAGAACTGCAATAGAACCTACCGAAAACAGGAACACTGACTGTACATACTTAATTGTTCAATCTGTTTGCTGCTTTAAACCCATCTAGGGTTATGTCTTAAAGGGGTCCTCAGTTCAAGGAGTATTCCAAGTTTTGAACTCCACTAGGGTTATTTCTAAAAGGGGTTCCCTGTTAAGGGGATCCTTAGTTTGCACAAGTTGCCTTGCTTTCCGTTTAAAGAACACTTGAATCATGGACGGTGAATGATTCACAAACTGTCTTGCAAATAGTTTGCACCTTCTTAAATGTGCTTCCTACTGGTTTTACAATGGTGGTTTTTACAGAGACTGCCTCCAATAGAGACTGTTACTAATCTTGTTGTGAGAATTGCTTGTTTTTCAGCGACGTGAAGAAAAACCCGTTGGTGTGGCAGAATTCCGGGTCAGGTTACATGCTTTTTAGCCCCCCAAGACCAACGTTGGGGGTTCGTCACAGGTCCCTTGCATCATGTCACTTATGTTGCTAAACGAACTTGAATCTTGATGTGATTGATTGTTTGCACTGCCTCATTGAAAGACTTGAATGCTATTGGAACTCTTAAAGGGAATGTTGAATCGTTGCACTTTGTTGAATGATGGACAGAGAAAGAGACATAACATCTACAACATCTGTGAGGACCTTATGAGACGCTTAGCAGTAAGGTACTACAACACCAAGGCGCTAGAGGAAGGCTACTGATTTTTTCTTGGATAGGGGGGCTCAGGATTTGCGTCCAAACTGGCCGGACTCTGCCAGCCCTGTGATCTGTGCTCTGGACTGTGGATGTTGAAGCCTTCAGTAAAAGGTAAAGAGACTGCAACCTTGTGTCCTCGTTCCTCACTGTGCCTCACACCATCCACCATCTACACACTGGGAAGCCCTGGGGACATACTTCACCTGTGGGAAGGTATACCATCCAGCTGCCATAACATCACCCCAGCGGACCCCTTAAAGCATCATCGGTCACCCTGACCGAATGCCACAGGTGGTGTCACGAACTATCCCTTTAAAGACCTTTCCCTTTAACACGGACGTCCCAAGGGCCACGGACCGAGTCAGCCACCGTGACATCCCCCTGAGAACTGAAGGACCTGGTACCGAGTACCCCATGGCCCCATGGGGCGCTCCACAGACATACAGTGTTATGAGGTCTGTGAACATTTTTGTAATCTAAAACTTTTTAAAAGCTTTAAAAAATTTGTAGGTGCCCATTTCTCAAACATACAGTGGGGGAAATAAGTATAAATATAATTTTAAGGTCAATTTTAACATTGAGAGATAGAATATCAAAAGTAAAATCCATAAAATCACATTGTATAAATTATATAAAATGTATTTGCATTTTGCAATGAGAAATAAGTATTTGATCACTCTGGCAAACAAGACTTAACACCAAAACCTAGTTGTTAAGCTCAGCAGTCAGACTTTTTTGTAGTTGATGATGAGGTTTGCGCATGTCAGGAGGAATTTTGGTCCACTCCTCTTTGCAGATCATCTCTAAATCATTACGATTTTGAGACTGTTGTTGGGAACTCGGAGTTTCAACTCCCTCCATAAGTTTTCTATGGGATTAAGGTCGGGAGACTGGCTAGGCCACTCCATGACCTTAATGTGCTTCTTTTAGAGCCACTCCTTCGTTGCCTTGGCTGTATGTTTTAGTTCATTGTTTTGCTGGAAGACCCAGCCACAACCCATTTTTAATGTCCTGGCAGAGGGAAGGATGTTGTCACTCAGGATTTTACAGTACATGGCTCCATCCATTCTCCCATTGATGCAGTGAAGTTGTCTGGTGCCCTTAGCAGAGAAACACCCCCAAAGCATAATGTTTCCACCTCCATGCTTGACAGTGGGGACAGTGTTCTTTCGGTCATAGGCAGCATTTCTCTTCCTCCAAGCACGGCGAGTTGAGTTAATGCCAAACACCTCAATTTTTTGTCTCATCTGACCACAGCACCTTCTCTCAATGACTCACAGAATCATGCATGTATTCATTGGCAAACTTCAGACGGGCCTGCACATGTGCTTTCTTGAGCCGGGGGACCTTGCGAGCACTGCAGGATTTTGAACTTTTACGGCGTAATGTGTTACCAATGGTTTTCTTGGTGACTGTGGTTCCATCTGCCTTCATATGATTAACAAGTTCCCCAGTGTATTTTTATGCTGATTTCTCACCTGCCTCATGATCAAGGATACTCCATGAGGGGAGATTTTGTATGGTGCCCCAGATAGATGTCGATTGACAGTCATTTTGTATTTCTTCCATTTTCTTACTATTGCATCAACAGTTGTCTCCTTTTCACCCAGCATCTTATTTGTGGTTTTGTAGCCCATTCCAACTTTGTGCAGGTCTATGATCTTGTCCCTGACTTCCTTATAAGGCTCTTTGGTCTTGCCCATATTGCAGAGATTAAAGTCTGACTGATTAATTGTGTCTGTGGACCGGAGACTTTTATAAAGGTGACTATGTAAGACTGCTGTCTTTAATGCAGGTAACGAGTTGATTTGGAGTGTCTAACTGGTCTGTAGGAGCCAGACCTCTTAACCCCTTAACCCCCAGGGGTGGTTTGCATGTTAATGACCAGGCCAATTTTTACCATTCTGACCACTGTCCATTTGTGAGGTAATAACTCTGGAACACTTAAACGGATCCCCGTAATACTGACATTTTCTCATGACATATTGTTCTTCATGATAGTGATAAAATTTCTTTGATATGACTTGCATTTATTTGTGAAAAAAATGGAAATTTCGCGAAAATGTTGGAAATTTCGCAATTTTCCAACTTTGAATTTTCGTGCCCTAAAATCACAGAGATATATTACACGAAATACTTAATAAGTAACATTTTCCACATGTCTACTTTGTAAAGAACAATTTTGGAACCAATTTTTTTTTTCTTTTGTTAGGGAATTATAAGGGTTAAAAGTTGACCAGCGGGCGTGGCTTGAGCACTGCTGTGGTTGGAAGCAGGATCCCTGAGCTCCCTCTAAATCGGAACTAAAACAACGAAAAGCGGACGCGTGACCCGGACTTCCAAGTCTGTAAACTTTTCTGAGGGACCCTGGACCTGCCAGAACCCGGTTCTAGAGGATTTAAACCCATAAACGTGGAAATATACAACATCAAACAAGAGGACATCTGCGTTGTGTTTGAGGCGGAGGGATATCGTCCACACTTCCTAACGTGAGGAGGAAAAGGAGCTGTGACTCTCCATAAGGATCACAAGGTACTGTGACCTCTACCCCAGACTATCAGGGGACCCCCAGAAGCCCTTTTTGGGGAGGCACCACCTTATTCTCTTCCCCGAAACAGACCGCTCATATAGTGCAGCTGCAAAGGGAAAAAGTAGTCCCCACCGCAGCACAGTGCAAAAGGACACAGTTTCAGAAGTTGTGCCGCCGATCTAAGGCTAAGGGGCAGCTCTAATTAGCTAGTCTACCCCCAGCGGACCCCCCTTTCCCCCACTAAGAGAGGCACACACGAGCGAGAGCTCAAAACCGAAAGCATACACCGCCGCCGCTGCAAGCGCCGGCTAAACAGCGGTGAAAGCAGATCCGGCCGCTCAGGAGCTTCGCTGATCGGCGCTCTGTGCAGGGCGGAGGGATCCCAAGTCCTCGCCGCACATCTTCACCAGTACGCCACCGGCACAGTACATTCAGCGGCAAAGAAGATCCAGCAGCACAGGAGCTTCCAGGAACAGCGCTCGGTGCAGGGCGGTGGGATCCAAAGTCCCAGCCGCGCGCCCGCACTACCACACCGACGACTTAGTTTAATCGGCGGTAAAGAAGTCCCGGCCGCTCAGAGTATCCGGCGGGCAGCGCTGAATGCAGGGGGGAGGGTGCCACCTCTATAACTTCACCCCTGCACTAAACGTGTCCCCTGGGTCTCTCCCCAAAGGTGCCTGGTGCAGGGCGGAGGGATCAGCAGCCCCATCAGTGATTAAACAGCTGCGAAAGAGTCCCAACTGCACAGGAGTTCATGAAGTTCACCTGGGGCTTACACTTGTAATAAGTGAACACTGACATTTATTAAAACAGTAATAAAGCTGTCCTGGCTACATAAGACCCCAGAAGTCTCAGCCATACCCCTGCACTACCTCCACTCTTCAGGCGCCTTACTGGACATTGCAGCATAAGAACAGCTGCAGATGATAATAAGCTAGAGGTGGAGGAATATAAAAGCACAACTGAACAGCAGACTCTCCTATCTCTGGCTACAAAAGATCTTTAGGATCCCCAATTCTCCCTGAAAAGGGTACCTGAAACATATAAAAAGTGTCTGCAACACACAGTTGGGGCCAGCTAAATAACCCCAGTAATGCTGCGGTCTTTCTATAGGTCACAGTGAATAAAAACACCTTATTAAAGGCAAAGTGACATATTACAAATAACCCACTGATGCTGCACTGTCAACTCCACTATCCTAAGGCTGCAGTGAACTCAAAACTATATTAACTGAACGTTTGCCACACCACTGACAGCTCACGGAGGCTCCATTCCTCCTATATGAAAAAGCAGCAGATCCCATATATCTAGGCTGTAACTGCTACTAACCGCTGTATTGACTGTACAGTAAATCATAAATCCTGTTCCATTAAGACGCTCAAGTTTGGCCCCACGGGGGTGTGGCCTACGCCCTGAAATATGAGCCAGTAGGAAAAAGGGGCGCAGGGGAATAGCATCCCAACCCTACCTACTAATCTACCTAAATCAGGCCAGACTGCGCTCATAACTTACAGGACATATCTCTGACTTGATCTATTCCTCCTTTGGAGAAACTCGATAATTCATACCGAGGCACAAACTACTAGCTGGCCGCATTAAACAGAGACTAAAAATACCAAAACCTACCTGTCCAGACTTCAGAGTCCTCATCCACCCCAATTTTAAGTCTCCTCAGAGAAACCAACAGTCCTACTTGACCAGACCAGGACTAGTCAACGCCAACAAGTACACCCACCATGAGTGGCTCTAAACCAAAAAGTGGAGCTCTTCACCTACCTTTGGCTAAATCCCAAAGTGCACTAAAGCAAAACAAATACTAGAGCAACCGACTAATTGAAAAGGATCAAGTAAACCTTATTAGTCCTACCAAATCAAGATCCCCACCAAGAGACATCAATCATCGTCCGGAATTAAATAGAAAAGTGAATTTCACCGAAAAACCCCAATCACCAAACAAGATGGACTCTTCTTTCTCCTCTAAAAGAAACACACCAGGAGCTACCGGAGAAAAATATGAGAATCTACAAGATATCTACGACTCAGAAGAGTCTTCAAACGATTGCTCCCCAAACCCAAGCCCAGCCAAACAAAGATCAAGAACGGATAATCCTGAAGAAATATACGAACAGAGCCATATGACTACACAATCCCATGCAACCGTACAAAACCAAGACAATGATGACGCCATGTACAATAAACTAAGCACGTTACTAGACAAGAGATTCGAAATGCAAAACAAAAAAATCGACGACGCCAACCAGCAATTCCTGAAGTTCTGCGAAAAGGTAGATAAACAGCTAACAAATCATGAAAACAGGATTCAAAAACTAGAACGAAGCGCCACTGAAACAACAGTTGACCTGGAGTATATTTCCGCCAAGGTTCACAAACTAAGAATAAAAATGGCGGATATTGAAGACAGGGGACGTCGCAACAATTTAAAAATTAGAGGCATACCGGAGGCCATAACCCCAGAAGAACTCTCGGACCACATACAGGGTATCTTTAAATCGGCCATTCCGGACCTAACTCCCTCAGACCTCATCATAGACCGGGCTCATAGACTTCCACGACCACCTAGGATATCTCCAGAGGTCCTCAGAGACGCGATCCTAAGAATTCATTTTTACCAGACAAAAGAAAGAATTTTAAACTACCTGAAAACTAATAAGACTTTCCCTGAACCTTACAAGGAACTAAAAATATTCCCAGACCTCTCTAAAGAGACACTGGATGGTCGTAGGGAATTTAACAAAGTCACTGCCATCCTTCGAGAGAAGAAGATACAGTACAGATGGGGTTTTCCATTAAAGTTGTTGGTAACCTACAGAGCAAGAACCATCCCATTACACTCTCCTGAGGAAGGTATGGATTTCATCCAGTCAATAAGAGAGTCATTCCCCAGCACGAAAGACTGAATCAAGCAAGTCCTACAGTGATCATAGCTAAAGAGATGGGCGAGTTGAGCCCGATGTTCACTTTTTCTTGGATGCATTCCCTGTTTTTTCCCTTCCACAGATATACCCCCATTGAGTAGAGGTAGTCTCTTTTTTGATCTACCTGAGCAGAAATAACTGTTTATTCTAGCATTTTCTCTTTCCACAGGATACTATTTGAATAGTTAAACTCTAGCCGTATCGAATTACTGCCGTTTGATGATAATTCTAACATTTATTTCCACAGGTTATTATTTGAACAGTTGAACTCTTGCCATATCGAGTTGTTACTAATTGACGACAATTATTGATAATTAAAGTTAAGTTAAAGTTGTTCGACCTATTTACATTGAACCTTTGTGAGTTTTAATAACTGCTATGGAAAAATTAAAACCTAGTCATTTACGAATGCAAAAATGGAATTAAAAATCGTTTCATATAATGTCAAAGGCTTGAATAACCCAAGGAAACGACATGCCCTTTGGAGGGAATTGATCAAATCTAATGTAGACATAGCATGCATCCAGGAATCAAAATTCCTGGAGGGGAACCACCCATATTTTTCCCACCACAAGTTTCAACATATGTTTGAGGCATGCAACACAAAAAAAAAAGCAGGAGTCATAACAATAATAGGAAGCTCGACCCCATTTGAAGCCCTGGAAGAATACAGGGACAAAGAAGGTCGATACCATATTTTAATTTGTAAAATAAATGAGCAAGAATGTACACTGGTAAATATATACGCCCCGAACAAGAAACAAATTCCGTTTTTGAACAGATTAATGGAAAAACTTTCAGAGGTCAAGAGAGGAAACTTGTTTCTAGTGGGCGATTTCAATATCACTCCAGATAATAAACTTGACTCCTCCTCGAAGGTTAGACCCATTACTGACAACCTCAATTCTTGGTTAGATAAAAATGAACTATTTGATTCATTTAGATGCATAAATTCTACAGCTAGAGAATATACACATTTCTCAGAAGTTCATAACACAGCATCTCGAATCGATCTGATTGTATCGGACATTTTCTCCCTAACTAAATGTAAAGAGATTTCAATTGGAGACAGAACCATCTCCGACCACGCACCAGTCTTTGGAAAAATTACAATAGGTCCCTTCCTATTAAACACCAGACTCTGGAGATGCAATGTTAAAACTTTACATAATCCAACAAACAAACAAATCATACAAAAAGCTATTGATAATTATTTTAAGGACAATAAATCAGCCATGACAAACCCTTGTACCAACTGGTGTGCCCATAAGGCGGTAGTCAGAGGAGTTATAATGGGCATTACCTCTAAAGAAAAGAAAGAGTCCAGAAATAAAATCCAAGAACTATCCCATGAAATTCGTAAACTAGAAAACAAAATACTTAACTCCACAGTAACATCGCAGGACTCACACAGTGAACTCAATAAGCTAAGATCTGACCTTAGGGACTTATTATTCTCACCTTATGATGCTATTGTAAAAGCATCCAAATACAAATTTTATACGTCCCACAATAGACCAACCAAATTTATGGTCAACAAAATAAAAAAAAAGAGACTCCATAGCAGGATCAGTAGAATCAATTCAGCAGATGGCGGAGGTAAAATATCCCACCCACGAGATATAGCGAATGAATTTGCGAAATTCTATGCAAAACTTTATAATTTAAACCCCAAACAAAACGACCCCTCACAAATTGCGGAAAAAGCTGATAATATTGAGAAATTTCTGTCACACATCAATCTTCCCTCTTTGTCACCAGATGATCTACTATTTCTAAAGTCACCGATCACAACAGACGAAATAGAAAATACTATTAATAAACTAGAAATCCACAAATCCCCAGGCCCAGATGGGTTCACAAACGCTTATTTCAAATCCTACACTAAAACTCTCTCTCCACATCTAGCCGAAGTTTTCAACCACATCTTTCAAGGTGGTACTTTCCCCCCGGAGATGCTGATGGCATCAATCTCAGTCATACCCAAAGCGAAAGGCGACCCAGAAGCCTTAGAAAACTTCAGGCCAATATCACTTATAAACACCGATATAAAAATATACTCCAAGATCTTGGCAGATAGAATTAGTTTATCCCTACCCAACCTCATCAAAAACGACCAGATGGGTTTCATTAAGGGTAGGCAGCCTGCTGATGCAACCAGAAGGATCATCGATGTCATAAAAAGGGCTAATCAAAACAAAACTCCATTAGCCTTACTGTCTCTAGATGCCGAAAAGGCATTTGACAGAATCGATTGGGACTTCCTGAGATCAACCCTTATTAAATTTGGTTTTGATGATACCCTGGTTGCACGCATCATGGCGCTTTACTCAGAACCCAAAGCAAGGGTTTGCTGTAACAACCAAATTTCAGACCCCTTCAACATCAGCAATGGCACTAGGCAAGGCTGCCCCTTATCCCCTATATTATTCGATCTGGTTATGGAACCCCTAGCAGAGTCAATTAGGTCCAATACCGAAATTACAGGGATCACTACTAAAACGCGTCATCACAAAATAACACTCTTTGCCGACGATATTATCTTAACACTAACCAACCCAGAAAACTCAATTCCTGAAACCCTCCTTGAAATAGAAAAATTCTCCCTACTCTCAAATTATAAGATCAATGAAAATAAATCAAATATCCTGCCTTTAGATCTGAATAAAAACCAAACCCGATTAATCAAAGACACAACATCATTCAAATGGTGCGAGAGAGAGTTCTCCTATCTAGGAATTATAATAAATAAAACCCTTTTAGGTACAATGAGGTCGAATCTGAAACTCTTATATGAGACAGTAAATAAAGATTGCATGATTCATAAAGATAATTTGCTATCGTGGTGGGGCAAAGCCCTTACAGTGGGGATGTTCACACTCCCAAAAATCTTATACATTTTTAGATGCGTCCCTCTACTGATACCTGCCATTCACATTGCAAAAATACAAACCCAGATCAATTCCTTCATCTGGAACTATAAAAGATCAAGAACAGCCACACAAACCCTCTTTAAAAGGAGACTTAATGGAGGGATTAACATTCCTAATATCAAGGCCCATTATGACTCCTTATTATTAAAACAAAGCATGCATTGGCTCAGGGATACAGACCCCCCAGTATGGTTTGACCTGGAAACTGCAATAAATAATAATTCCCACCCCAAACTAATCATCTATAAGGCCTTATGTGACAATCCACCTAACTTCGTTGCCCATCCTGTTTTTCAAGCGGTGGCTAAAGCATGGTATAAAATATCACAACCAAAGAGAAGTACAAATCATCTAGACATCATCAAAGAAGTCCCTTTGTCCCTCACATACTCCATAATCAACGAGACCTTACCTAGCATATGGCCCAACTCAAAAGTAGTAAAAATAGGAAATATTTTCAATGGACAAAGATTCGTAGACTTCCAAACATTAAAAAGTAAATTTGGTATCCACTCTTCTTTTTTCATGGATTATTTGATCCTTAAAAAGAACATCAGATCATTCCTGGAGAAAAAACCAAAATTTTCTGAAGACTCGATTAAAATACTGAGTAATGTTGGTCACCGCATTTTTTGGAGCCACAGATTTATCTACAACTGTTTTAATTTTGACCATAACCTCTCCAAAAGCCCTTCAATCAAAAAATGGGAAAAGGACCTAAACTCTACATTTAGTACTGAAGACTGGGAGGAGGCCATTTCTGTCTCTTATCAGTCCACCACATCAATGTCCCTACAAGAGTCTCATTTTAAAGTCATGTCGCGCTGGTATTTCACACCAAATAGACTAGCTCATATAGGGTCCTCTAACTCCCCCCTCTGCTGGAGAGGTTGCGGACAAAATGGAGACATGCTACATGTCTTCTGGAACTGCCCAACTATAAATTCCCTATGGACTCAGATTTCAAAAAAAATATTTAGTAAACTTCTTAACACTCCTTTCACCCTTTCACCTCAGACAGCCCTACTTTCATTAGAACTGGATCAAATGGATCATGCTGTGAAACTCATCATAATCCATATCTGCATAGTAGTAAAGAACAGTATAGCTTATCATTGGAAGAGTCAACACACCCCCTCATTAACTGAAATAAAGCTTATAATTACTCAACACAGAGCCCATGAACTCCAATTCGCCTTAGCAAACAATCAACTCACCAAATTCACAAAAAAATGGTCCAAATGGGATAAGTCTTTCCCCCCTCTGACTTCTTGAACCTCAAGAGTAACTAACATAACTACTTTAACTTTAGAAGGAATGACTTAGGTTAATAAAAGTTTCACACTCTCACATGTTAATATGTTCATTTACAAGATGTACACCACATGACTCACTAAATGTTTGCATATTTTTATGTCAACAAAATGTTTGATACCTGATGTACATTATACTGACTGTTAATGTTATTTTTCCCCTTACCCCCTCTTATCATTTCCCTTTCCCTTCCCCCCCCCCTACCCACCCCTCATAATTACCCTATTTTCAGTTGAAAATCCAATAAAATTGTTTGGAACAAAAGTTGACCAGCGAATTCTTAATTTTACAACACCATTTATTTCTTAGGTACCACATCACATTTGAAGTGACACCATTCTAAAAACTTCATCACTCAAGGTACTCAAAACCACATTCCAGAAGTTTATTAACCCTTCAGGTGCTTCACAGAAATTCTTGGAATGTTTAAAAATAAAATGAATATTTAACTTTTTTTCACAAAAAAATTCAGATCCAATTTGTTTTATTTTACCAACGCTAACAGGAGAAATTGGACACCAAAACATGTTGTACAATTTGTCCTGCGTACGCCGATACCCCATATGTGGAGGTAAACCACTGTTTGGGCACATGGCAAAGCTCGGAAGGAAAGGAGCGCTGTTTGACTTTTCAATGCAAAATTGGCTGGAATTGAGATCGGACACAATGTTGCATTTGGAGAGCCCCTGATGTGCCTAAACAGTGGAAACCCCCCCATTCTAACCCCAACACACCCCTAATCCTAATCCCAATAAATAAACGTAATCCAATCCCTAACCCCAACGGGAAAATTGAAATAAATACATTTTTTTAGTTTATTATTTTTCCCTACCTAAGTGGGTGATAAAGGGGAGTTTGATTTACTATTTATAGTGGGTTTTTATAGCTGGTTTTTATGTTTGGCAGCTGCCACACACTAAAAGACACTTTTTATTGCAAAAAATAGTTTTTGCATCACATTTTGAGAGCTATAATTTTTTCATATTTTGGCCCACAGAGTCATGTGAGGTCTTTATTGGTACCATTTTCGGGCACATGACATTTTTTGATCTCTTTTTATTCCAATTTTTGGGAGGCAAAATGAACAAAAACCAGCAATTCATGAATTTCTTTTGGGGGCGTTTATACCGTTCCGCGTGTGGTAAAATTGATGAAGCAGTTTTATTCTTCAGGTCAGTACGATGACAGCGATACCTCATTTGCATTGTTTTTTTATGTTTTGGCGCTTTTATACAATAAAAACTACTTTATATAAAAAAATAATAATTTTTGCATCACTTTATTCTGAGAGCTATAACATTTTTTATTTTTCCAGTGATGGAACTGTATGGTGGCTTGTTTTTTGCAGGACAAGATGATGTTTTCAGCCGTATTTATTTATATCCATCTTTTTGATAGCGTGTTATTGCACGTTTTGTTCGGCGGTATGATGATAAAGCATTGATTTTTTGCTTTTTTTTTATAATGGTGTTCGCTAAAGGGGTTAACTAGTGGGACACTTTCATAGGTCGGGTCATTATGGACATGACAATACTAAATATGTGTACTTTTATTGTTTACATTGTCTTTTCATTTAAATATTTATTGATAAAGAAAATAATAAACAATTCAATATTTATTCTAAAATATTTTTACAATTATTTAAAAAAATTTTTTTTATTCATTCCTACTTTTACCATGTGTCCCACTATGAGACAATCATTTCCTGCAGGCTGATCGCTTCTATAGCATGCAGACCACGGGAGTGGTCCATGACCGCTCGTTGCACTTGATGTGAGAATCAGCTGACACCCGGCTGCAATCAGCCGCGCATCCCCCCCCCCCGTGAGAGCGGATGATCGCCTTAGATGTACTATTCCATCCCTGGGAATTAAGTTCCAGGTGACATGGATGGAATAGTATGTCTGATGGCAGAAAGGGGTTAAAGCTTTTAAGGGGTTAAAGCTTTTAAAAATTTTGTAAGCATCCACTTCGCAGACATACAGTATTACTTGGTCTGTGAACATTTCTGTGATTGGTAAATCTACATAAAAATCTTTTAAATATTTTGTAGGCATCCTTTTTTAGACATACAGTGTTACTTTGTCTGTAAATATTCCTGTGATCTCTAAAAGTGATCTAAAGCTTTTAAAAATTTGGAAGGCTTCCATTTCTGAGATATACATTGTTACGAGGTCTGTGAACATTTCTGTGATCTGTAAAACTACTAAAAAACTTCTAAAAATTTTGTAGGCAGTCATTTCTGACATACAGTGTTACGTGGCCTGTACATATTTCTGTGATCTCTAAGTTAACAAAAGCTTTTAAAATGCTATAGGCTTCCATTTCTCCATGATCTCTAAAAGAGAATAAAAGCTTTTTCAAATTTTGTAGTCTTCCATTTATCAAACATACATTGTTTTGTGGTCTGTGAATATTTCTGTGATCTCTAAATGTGATAAAATGCTTTAAAAAATGTTGTAGGCTTCCATTTCTGACATACAGTGTTATGTGGTCTGTGAACATTTCTGTGATCTGTAAAACTGCTAAAAAGCTTTTACAAATTTTGTAGGCCTCCATTTCTCAGACATACAGTGTTACTTGGTCTGTAAGTATTTCTGTGATCTCTAAAAGCAAACAAAAGCTTTTAAACATTTTGAAGTCTTCCATTTCTCAGACATACATTGTTATGTGGTCTGTGAACATTTCTGTAATATCTAAAACTGAGAAAAATCATTGAAACATTTTTCTGGATTGAATTTGATTGTCATCCATACACTTTTGCGTTCTTTCTGTTGCACTACGGTGCAGCAAACTCCCAAAAAATAGCTTTGATTGCTGCAGGTGACCAGTTTTTTCCTTTATTAACCCCTTCATGACCCAGCCTATTTTGACCTTAATGACCTGGCCATTATTTGCAATTCTGACTAGTGTCCATTTATGAGGTAATAACTCAGGAACGCTTCAACAGATCCTAGCGGTTCTGAGACTGTTTTTTCGTGACATATTGGGCTTCATGTTAGTGGTAAATTTAGGTCAATAAATTCTGCATTTATTTGTGATAAAAACAGAAATTTGGCGAAAATTTTGAAAATTTCGCAATTTTCACATTTTGAATTTTTATTCTGTTAAAACAGAGAGTTATGTGACACAAAATAGTTAAAAAATAACATTTCCCACATGTATACTTTACATCAGCACAATTTTGGAAACAAAATTTTTTTTTGCTAGGAAGTTATAAGGGTTAAAATTTGACCAGCGATTTCTCATTTTTACAACGAAATTTACAAAACCATTTTTTTTAGGGACCACCTCACATTTGAAGTCAGTTTGAGGGGTCTATATGGCTGAAAATACCCAAAAGTGACACCATTCTAAAAACCTTACCCCTCAAGGTGCACAAAACCACATTCAAGAAGTTTATTAACCCTTCAGGTGCTTCACAGCAGCAGAAGCAACATGGAAGGAAAAAATGAACATTTAACTTTTTAGTCACAAAAATGAATTTTAGCAACAATTTTTTTATTTCCCAATGGTAAAAGGAGAAACTGAACCACGAAAGTTGTTGTCCAATTTGTCCTGAGTACGCTAATACCTCATATGTGGGGGTAAACCACTGTTTGGGCGCACGGCAGGGCTTGGAAGGGAAGGAGCGCCATTTGATTTTTTGAATGAAAAATTGGCTCCACTCTTTAGCGGACACCATGTCACGTTTGGAGAGCCCCTGTGTGCCTAAAAATTGGAGCTCCCCCACAAGTGACCCCATTTTGGAAACTAGACGCCCCAAGGAACTTATCAACTTATCTAGATGCATAGTGAGCACTTTAAACCGCCAGGTGCTTCACAAATTGATCCGTAAAGATGAAAAAGTACTTTTTTTCACAAAAAAATTCTTTAGCCTCAATTTTTTCATTTTCACATGGGCAGCAGGATACATTGGATCCTAAAATTTGTTGGGCAATTTCACCTGAGTACACCGATACCTCACATGTGGGGGTAAACCACTGTTTGGCACATGGTAAGGCTCGGAAGGGAAGGAGCGCCACTTGACTTTTTGAATGAAAAATTATCTCCATCGTTAGTGGACACCATGTCGCGTTTGGAGAGACCCTGTGTGCCTAAACATTGGAGCTCCCCCACAAATGACCCCATTTTGGAAACTGGACCCCCAAGGAACTTATCTAGATGCCTATTGAGCACTTTAAACCCTCAGGTGCTTCACAAATTGATCCGTAAAAATGAAAAAGTACTTTTTTTTCACAAAAAAATTCTTTTTGCCTAAATTTTTTCATTTTCACATGGGAAATAGGATAAAATGGATCCTAAAATTTGTTTAGCAATTTCTCCTGAGTACGCCGATACTTCATATGTGGGGTAAACCACTGTTTGGGCACACGGCATTGCTCAGAAGGGAAGGAGCGCCATTTGACTTTTTGAATGGAAAATTAGCTCCAATTGTTAGCGGACACCATGTCGTGTTTGGAGAGCCCCTGTGTGCCTAAACATTGGAGCTCCCCCACAAGTGACCCCATTTTGGAAACTAGACCCCCCAAGGAACTTATCTAGATGCATATTGAGCACTTTAAACCCCCAGGTGCTTCACAGAAGTTTATAACGCAGAGCCATGAAAATAAAAAATAATTTTTCTTTCCACAAAAATGATTTTTTAGCCTGGAATTTCCTATTTTGCCAAGGGTAATAGGAGAAATTGGACCCCAAATGTTGTTGTCCAGTTTGTCCTGAGTACGCTGATACCCCATATGTGGGGGTAAACCACTGTTTGGGCGCATGGCAGGGCTTGGAAAGGAAGGCACGCCATTTGGCTTTTTAAATGGAAAATTAGCTCCAATCATTAGCGGACACCATGTCACGTTTGGAGAGCCCCTGAGTGCCTAAACATTGGAGATCCCCCACATATGACCCCATTTTGGAAACTAGACCCCCAAAGTAATTCATCTAGATGTGTGGTGAGCACTTTGAACCCCCAAGTACTTCACAGAAGTTTATAACGCAGAGCCATGAAAAAAAATTCTTTTCTCAAAAATGATTTTTTAGCCCGCAATTTTTTATTTTACCAAGGGTAACAGGAGAAATTTGACCCCAAAAGTTGTTGTCCAGTTTCTCCTGAGTACGCTGATACCCCATATGTGGGGGTAAACCACTGTTTGGGCACATGTCAGGGCTCGGAATCGAAGTAGTGACGTTTTGAAATGCAGACTTTGATGGAATGCTCTGCGGGCGTCACGTTGTGTTTGCAGAGCCCCTGATGTGGCTAAACAGTAGAAACCCCCCACAAGTGACCCCATTTTGGAAACTAGACCCCAAAAGGAACTTATCTAGATGTGTGGTAAGCACTTTAAACCCCCAAGTGCTTCACAGAAGTTTATAACGCAGAGCCGTGAAAATAATAAATGCGTTTTCTTTCCTCAAAAATAATTATTTAGCCCAGAATTTTTTAATTTTCCCAAGGGTAACAGGAGAAATTTGACCCCAATATTTGTTGTCCAGTTTCTCCTGAGTATGGTGATACCCCATATGTGGGGGTAAACTACTGTTTGGGCACATGCCGGGGCTCGGAAGGGAAGTCGTGACGTTTTGAAATGCAGACTTTGATGGAATGCTCTGCGGGCGTCACGTTGCATTTGCAGAGACCCTTATGTGGCTAAACAGTAGAAACCCCCCACAAGTGACCCCATTTTGGAAACTAGACCCTGAAAGGAACTTATCTAGATATGTGGTGAGCACTTTGAACCCCCAAGTGCTTCACAGAAGTTTATAACGCAGAGCCGTGAAAATAATAAATACGTTTTCTTTCCTCAAAAATAATTTTTTAGCCCAGAATTTTTTTATTTTCCCAAGGGTTACAGGAGAAATTGGACCCCAAAAGTTGTTGTCCAGTTTCTCCTGAGTACGCTGAATGGGAAACCACTGGGTAAATCTGACAGGGAGAAGGACTTGGGGATCCTAGTTAATGATAAACTTACCTGGAGCAGCCAGTGCCAGGCAGCAGCTGCCAAGGCAAACAGGATCATGGGGTGCATTAAAAGAGGTCTGGATACACATGATGAGAGCATTATACTGCCCCTGTACAAATCCCTAGTTAGACCGCACATGGAGTACTGTGTCCAGTTTTGGGCACCGGTGCTCAGGAAGGATATAATGGAACTAGAGAGAGTACAAAGGAGGGCAACAAAATTAATAAAGGGGATGGGAGAACTACAATACCCAGATACATTAGCGAAATTAGGATTATTTAGTCTAGAAAAAAGACGACTGAGGGGCGATCTAATAACCATGTATAAGTATATAAGGGGACAATACAAATATCTCGCTGAGGATCTGTTTATACCAAGGAAGGTGACGGGCACAAGGGGGCATTCTTTGCATCTGGAGGAGAGAAGGTTTTTCCACCAACATAGAAGAGGATTCTTTACTGTTAGGGCAGTGAGAATCTGGAATTGCTTGCCTGAGGAGGTGGTGATGGCGAACTCAGTCGAGGGGTTCAAGAGAGGCCTGGATGTCTTCCTGGAGCAGAACAATATTGTATCATACAATTATTAGGTTCTGTAGAAGGACGTAGATCTGGGGATTTATTATGATGGAATATAGGCTGAACTGGATGGACAAATGTCTTTTTTCGGCCTTACTAACTATGTTACTATGTTACGCTGATACCCCATGTGTGGGGTAAACCACTGTTTGGGCACACGTCGGGGCTCAGAAGGGAAGTAGTGACTTTTGAAATGCAGAATTTGATGGAATGGTCTGCGGGCGTCACGTTGCATTTGCAGAGCCCCTGGTGTGCCTAAACAGTAGAAACCCCCCACAAGTGACCCCATTTTGGAAACTAGACCCCCCAAGGAACTTATCTAGATATGTGGTGAGCACTTTGAATCCCCAAATGCTTCACAGAAGTTTATAACGCAGAGCCGTGAAAATAATAAATACGTTTTCTTTCCTCAAAAATAATTTTTTAGCCCAGAATTTTTTTATTTTCCCAAGGGTTACAGGAGAAATTGGACCCCAAAAGTTGTTGTCCAGTTTCTCCTGAGTACGCTGAATGGGAAACCACTGGGTAAATCTGACAGGGAGAAGGACTTGGGGATCCTAGTTAATGATAAACTTACCTGGAGCAGCCAGTGCCAGGCAGCAGCTGCCAAGGCAAACAGGATCATGGGGTGCATTAAAAGAGGTCTGGATACACATGATGAGAGCATTATACTGCCTCTGTACAAATCCCTAGTTAGACCGCACATGGAGTACTGTGTCCAGTTTTGGGCACCGGTGCTCAGGAAGGATATAATGGAACTAGAGAGAGTACAAAGGAGGGCAACAAAATTAATAAAGGGGATGGGAGAACTACAATACCCAGATACATTAGCGAAATTAGGATTATTTAGTCTAGAAAAAAGACGACTGAGGGGCGATCTAATAACCATGTATAAGTATATAAGGGGACAATACAAATATCTCGCTGAGGATCTGTTTATACCAAGGAAGGTGACGGGCACAAGGGGGCATTCTTTGCATCTGGAGGAGAGAAGGTTTTTCCACCAACATAGAAGAGGATTCTTTACTGTTAGGGCAGTGAGAATCTGGAATTGCTTGCCTGAGGAGGTGGTGATGGCGAACTCAGTCGAGGGGTTCAAGAGAGGCCTGGATGTCTTCCTGGAGCAGAACAATATTGTATCATACAATTATTAGGTTCTGTAGAAGGACGTAGATCTGGGGATTTATTATGATGGAATATAGGCTGAACTGGATGGACAAATGTCTTTTTTCGGCCTTACTAACTATGTTACTATGTTACGCTGATACCCCATGTGTGGGGTAAACCACTGTTTGGGCACACGTCGGGGCTCAGAAGGGAAGTAGTGACTTTTGAAATGCAGAATTTGATGGAATGGTCTGCGGGCGTCACGTTGCATTTGCAGAGCCCCTGGTGTGCCTAAACAGTAGAAACCCCCCACAAGTGACCCCATTTTGGAAACTAGACCCCCCAAGGAACTTATCTAGATATGTGGTGAGCACTTTGAATCCCCAAATGCTTCACAGACATTTACAACACAGAGCCGTGAAAATAAAAAATAATTTTTCTTTCCTCAAAAATGATGTTTTAAAAAGCAATTTTTTTATTTTTTACAAGGGTAACAGGAGAAATTGGACCCCAGTAATTGTTGCGCAGTTTGTCCTGAGTATGCTGGTACCACATATGTGGGGGTAAACCACTGTTTGGGCACATGGTAAGGCTCGGAAGGGAAGGAGCGCCACTTGACTTTTTGAATGAAAAATTATCTCCATCGTTAGCGGACACCATGTCGCGTTTGGAGAGACCCTGTGTGCCTAAACATTGGAGCTCCCCCACAAGTGACCCCATTTTGGAAACTGGACCCCCAAGGAACTTATCTAGATGCCTATTGAGCACTTTAAACCCTCAGGTGCTTCACAAATTGATCCGTAAAAATGAAAAAGTACTTTTTTTTCACAAAAAATTTTTTTGGCCTCAATTTTTTCATTTTCACATGGGCAATAGGATAAAATGGATCCTAAAATTTGTTTAGCAATTTCTCCCGAGTACGCTGATACTTCATATGTGGGGGTAAACCACTGTTTGGGCACACGGCATTGCTCAGAAGGGAAGGAGCGCCATTTGACTTTTTGAATGGAAAATTAGCTCCAATTGTTAGCGGACACCATGTCGTGTTTGGAGAGCCCCTGTGTGCCTAAACATTGGAGCTCCCCCACAAGTGACCCCATTTTGGAAACTAGACCCCCCAAAGGAACTTATCTAGATGCATATTGAGCACTTTAAACCCCCAGGTGCTTCACAGAAGTTTATAATGCAGATCCATGAAAATAAAAAATAATTTTTCTTTCCACAAAAATGATTTTTTAGCCTGGAATTTCCTATTTTGCCAAGGGTAATAGGAGAAATTGGACCCTAAATGTTGTTGTCCAGTTTGTCCTGAAGTGAGGGAGCACCATTTGACTTTTTGAATACAAGATTGGCTGGAATCAATGGTGGCGCCATGTTGCGTTTGGAGACCCCTGATTTGCCTAAACAGTGGAAACCCCTCAATTCTACCTCCAACACTAACCCCAACACACCCCTAACCCTAATCCAAACTGTAGCCATAACCCTAATCACAACCCTAACCACAACCCTAATTCCAACACTAACCCTAAGGCTATGTGCCCACGTTGCGGATTCGTGTGAGATTTTTCAGCACCATTTTTGAAAAATCCGCGGGTAACAGGCACTGCGTTTTACCTGCGGATTTACCGCGGATTTCCAGTGTTTTTTGTGCGGATTTCACCTGCGGATTCCTATTGAGGAACAGGTATAAAACGCTGCGGAATCCGCACAAAGAATTGACATGCTGCGGAAAATACAACGCAGCGTTTCCGTGCGGTATTTTCCGCACCATGGGCACAGCGGATTTGGTTTTCCATTGGTATACATGGAACTGTAAACCTGATGGAACACTGCTGCGAATCCGCAGCGGCCAATCCGCTGCAGATCCGCAGCCAAATCCGCACCGTGTGTACATAGCCTAATTCTAAAGGTATGTGCACATACTAGGAAAACGCTGCGGATCCGCAGCAGTTTCCCATGAGTTTACAGTTCAATGTAAACCTATGGGAAACAAAAATCGCTGTACACATGCTGCAGAAAAACTGCACGGAAACGCAGCGGTTTACATTCCGCAGCATGTCACTTCTTTCTGCGGATTCTGCAGCGGTTTTACAACTACTCCAATAGAAAATCGCAGTTGTAAAACCACAGTGAAATGCGCAGAAAAACCGCGATATATTCGCCATAAATCCGCAGCGGTTTAGCACTGCGGATTTATCAAATCCGCTGCGGAAAAATCCGCAGAGGACCAAAATACGTGTGCACATACCGAAACCCTAACCCTAACACTAGTTCTAACCCCAACCTTAGTGGAAAAAAAAAATTCTTCATTTTATTATTGTCCCTACCTATGGGGGTGACAAAGGGGGGGGGTCTTTAACTATTTTTTTTTATTATGATCACTGTGATAAAACTTATCACAGTGATCAAAATGCACATTGGAACGAATCTGCCTACCGGCAGATTCGGGGGGCGCACTGCGCATGCGCCGGCCATTTTGGAAGATGGCGGCGCCCATGGAGAAGACGGACGGACCCCGGGAGGCTTGGTAATATGATGGGGTGGGGAGGTGCACGGGGGGTGGATCGGAGCATGGGGGGTGGATTGGAGCGCGGGGGGGTGGATTGGAGCACGGGGGGGTGGATTGGAGTGCAGGGGGGTTGGATTGGAGCACGGGGGTGGGATTGGAGCACGGGGGGAGCGGACAAGAGCACGGGGGGAGCGGACAGGAGGACGGAGGGGAGCGGAGCACTGTACCGGACTGATCGGAGGACTGGGGGGGCCATCGGTGGGGTGGGGGGGCAGACCAGTGTTTCCAGCCATGGCCGATGGTATTGCAGCATCGGCCATGGCTGGATTGTAATATTTCACCAGTTTTAATAGGTGAAATATTACAAATCGCTCTGATTGGCAGTTTCACTTTCAACAGCCAATCAGAGCAATCGTAGCCACTTGGGGGTTAAGCCACCCCCCTGGGCTGTACTACCACTCCCCCTGTCCCTGCAGGGACGCGATCTTTCCATGACGCCACATAGGCATCATGGGTCGGATTGGCACCGACTTTCATGACACCTACGTGGTGTCAAAGGTCGGGAAGGGGTTAAAATTAAACATGGTTTCAAGAGACCTAGCTATTACAAAATGCATAAGGCATGCATTAATGAGAGGGGAAGTGGAAGTGCTGATGATTGTGCACACAGATGCCGAGGACAGGTTCAACTCCGCCTGTTGCTATAGCACAAGAAACCTGCACAAACAGGCACGGTACACCACTTCTGAACCCTGAACAGTACGAACAGGTGGTCGATTGGATAGCAGACTTTAACACGCTTGGCAGCGCAACCCAGTCTTCAATATGGTCCAGTCTCTTCGGCCTAAAGTCTGGATCACTTAGTACTTACTCTGACCCTCCTGGCTACCACCATGTTGAGTCCCAGGAGACTAGTGGTCCTACACTAGGACAACATTTTCTTGATTGTGGTTTCTCAACCTGCATGCTCCAAGATGGACAGGATGACATGCTGTTTAGTAATGCAAAAAACTTAAAGCAGACATGGCCACAAAAACATGATGGTGGGGAATGCCAAATTTGTGATCAGAAGGAGGAAGATGATGATGAGACACAGTTGCCGCTAAACTTGTTGTTGTTAAATCATGAAGTCAGTTGGATCATGGTGCGGTGGCGGAAGACGAGGTAGTGGATCATGAAGTCGCTGACCCAACCTGTGAAGCTAGCTTGCAATGGGGCCAGCAGCACTGAGGGGGACGGATCAGTAGCACCAAAACAGGCAGGAAGAGGCAGTGGAGTGACCATAATAATAATAATAATAATCTTTATTTATATAGTGCCAACATATTCAGCAGCGGTTTACAGTTTAACAGTATCAGAAGGAGAAGGCAGGAAACTGTTCTGAAGAGCACCAACATTCCTGAATTTCTCCAGCAAAAAGTTAAGTGTGCCCCTGTCTGGCACTTTTTTAAAGAGAGTTCTGCAACTAAAAATATGGCTATCTGTAACATGTGCCATGCAAAGATCAGCAGGAGCCTGATCACTAAGAACCCAACCCGGATGTTACATTAACCTGATGACACACTGGGTGAACATTGTGGAGGCTGGGACTGAGTCACACCCTAGCACAGTGCATGTGTTCCTGATGCCAAGGATTGCTGGCCTTAGTTCTATCAGGGTTCTCTGCAACTCATATAGCAGTTCCTGCATGAAGGGGGGGGGGGGGGGCAATCATAACAGCCAGGCGCTTTCGCCTGTCAACAGAGAATGCAGACAGGCTCTCTCATAAAAATGAACAAAGCCTTGATTAGCCCTAACTTTTCCACACCATCAGATCACAGCAGCACATAAAGTGTTTGAAATATTTAATATTTCAATGAGTCTAGCCAATTGTTGCCTTTCAGGGGTCTATGGATGACCCTCATCCTATTTTCTGACTGTCTTTGGACTTTCTGCAGAGTCTTTATGACTGTATAGTTACATTAACTATAATTTCAAACTATGTTTGTTCAACATGTTGTTATGGATTCAATGACTCATCCATACAGTTTAACACGGTTAATGTTGTATTATGGTGGTATGTAAAATGTACAAAACGCCTAGAAAATAATACAGGAATAGATTACTCATCCATACACTGCTCTCTGTCACATTCTGGAGATATACAACAGTAGAAAAGAGCGTTGGAAAATTTTGCTTGTTTCTTCACATTTCTTACCCATACATTATTTCATGTTCTGGGGTACATTTTGAGATATACAGTATAAGAAAAAAAAAAGTTTAAAATTGTGCTAGGTATTACATGTTTTTGTGACATTTCACTGGTATATAACCTTCCGAAAACTTGTTCAAAATTTATAGGTATTATATTGCTCACCATAGACTATTCTGTGGTCTGGAGTTCATTTTATGGTTATAAAAGCCTCAAAAAACTTGTAAAAATAAAATGTATAGGTATTATATTGCTCATCCATAGGGTATTATACTCTCTTTGGTAAATTTAGTTGCAATATAAGCCTCAAAAAACTTGTTAAAAATGTATCAGTATTTTACTGCTCGCCCATAGGATATTACATCTGCTTTGGTACATTTCATAGCTGTAAAAGCCTCCAAAAACTTGGTAAAAATGTATTGGTATTGTAATGCTCACCTATAGACTATTCCATGGTATGGAGTACATTTCTTTGCCTAAAAAAATTTGTTCAAAATTTATCGGTATTAAAATGCTCACCTAGAGGGTATTACATCTTCTTGAGTACATTTATTTGCTATATACCCACCAAAAAATGTATTCAAAATTTTATTGTTGTTAAATTGTTCACCTCATTGCTATATAAGTCTCAAAAAAATTGTTTCAAATGTTATTGTTATTATACTGCTCAACTATATTCTATTATATCTTCTTTGGTACATTTTGTTGCTGTAAAAGCCTGAAAAAAACTTGGTATTGGGTATTGTGTGGTCTGGATTTCATTTTGTTGATATATAATCCAGAAAAAACTTGTTCAAAATTTATCAGTATTATATTGCTCATCCATATGGTATTACATCTTCTTGGGTATGTTTAGTTACTATATAAGCCTCAAAAAATGTGTTCAAAATGTATTGGTATTATACTGCTCGCCCATAGGGTATTATATCTTCTTTGGTACATTTCGTTGCTACAAAAGCCTAAAAAAACTTGGTAAAAAATGTGTATGTATTATATTGCTCACCTATAAACTATGGAGTAAATGTGTCCTGAACGGTTGCCGGGTGACCAGCGACTCTAACGCTAGTGGGTGTCCTAGCTTGCCCTATTTCCTCGGTTACTTCTAAAGGTGAAGATGCCAGGGCGATGTACCTTGTCTTATCTCATGTAAACGCCCTCCTTCTGTTCCCTTCTCCCATCAGGGAAGAGGGAAGCAGCCATGCACTGCACTACACCAACCAGATGAACAAGGCAACACGAATATTGGCAACTGAAAATACCTGGCATACAAATATTCATTCACATATAACAGAGGAATGCACCAGGAAGTGGAGGATGGGGAAAACCAAAGTAAGAGAAGGAAAGGGAATTATCACACTTACAAACCCAAGCAACAGTCACTGCTCAACCCACCATACGCCTTCTCATAAAACTAATAACTCCAGCCATGCAGCATAAGCTAGTTCTGACAATATATGTCAGTCAGGACCCAGACTATATAGGGGATAGGAGTGGCTAACCATGCTCAACTGAGAGCCCATACTCCCAGAGCTCCCAACATGGCAAAAGTGAAGTGCTCCTTTCCAGCGCAGGAGTGGCACAATCAGATGCTGCATTCTTCTGGCTCCTCTCTGTCACTGTAACCCCGTAACAGTACGATCCCTTCTACGAGGGACCTCTGGAACCTCATGACCGGGTTTATCAGGGGTGCCACGTGAAAAGACCGGATCAGTCTGGCCCATGGACATCAGATGCTGGTACCCACATCCCTCAGGACTGTATCCTCTAAAATGTACCAAATACTGAAGCAACAGACTAACTAAACGAGAATCCTTGATTTTTGCTATCTGAAATTCTAAGTTTACATCCACAATGACAGGAGATGGTGGTAGCGGTTGATGGTACCGAAGACTAAACTTATTTTTTGAGGAGAGATCGATGAAACACATTATGGATTCTAAAGGTAGGTGGCAAAGCAAAGTGGAATGCTACGGGATTGACGATGGCTACTCTCTTATAAAGACCAATACATATGAGACTCAGTTTACAAAATGGAACCTTCAACTTAATGTTCCTAGAGGACATCCCTAATCCTCTCCAACCACACTAAAGGCAGCCGTGGATTGCGCCTAACGCTCCCTATGCAACTCGGCACGGCCTGAGAAACTAGCTAGCCTTGAAGATAGAAAATAAGCCTACCTTGCCTCAGAGAAATACCCCAAAGGAAAAGGCAGCCCCCAATATAATGACTGTGAGTTAAGATGAAAAGACAAACGTAGAGATGAAATAGATTTAGCAAAGTGAGGCCCAACTTTCTGAACAGAGCGAGGATAGGAAAGGTAACTTTGCGGTCAACACAAAACCCTACAAAAACCACGCAAAGGGGGCAAAAAGACCCTCCGTACCGAACTAACGGCACGGAGGTACACCCTCTGCGTCCCAGAGCTTCCAGCAAGCAGAAAAAAACAAATTGACAAGCTGGACAGAAAAAAACAGCAAACAAATAGCAAAGAGGAACTTAGCTATGCAGAGCAGCAGGCCACAGGAACGATCCAGGAGGAAACAGGTCCAATACTAGAACATTGACTGGAGGCCAGGATCAAAGCACTAGGTGGAGTTAAATAGAGCAGCACCTAACGACTTCACCACATCACCTGAGGAAGGAAACTCAGAAGCCGCAGTACCACTTTCCTCCACCAACGGAAACTCACAGAGAGAACCAGCCGAAGTACCACTTGTGACCACAGGAGGGAGCTCTGCCACAGAATTCACAACAATCCCCCGGTCAGAAACAATCTTAGTCAGGATCCAATGTAAGTTTACAATTTCCCTGATGAAAATTTTCGCCAAGGTCTTGATGTTTGGTAAAGCTGGTAATGCAATGAAATGAGACATCTTACTGAATCTATCCACAGCCACCAAATTACAGTATTCCCCACCGACACAGGTAGACCTGTGATAAAATCGAAAAAAGTGAGTCCAAGGTGTGCTGGGAATCTCCAATGGTTGGAGAGACCCCGACGAATGAGTATGAGAGGTCTTAGAATGCGCACAGACACGACAGGTGGTTTCGTACTCCCAGAATAACCTGATGAACCAAAAAACTGAGTAAGAAGATCAGTGGTGGCTTTATTTCCAGGATGTCCGGTCCACACTGAATTACGATGTTCACTAAAGATTCGTAGAAAAAGATTCAGAGGTGCAAACAGTTTATCTAACGGACAGGCAGCAGGAGCATTCCCTGAGCATCAACAACCTCTTTTTCCAGATCGGAGCATATAGACGCTATAACCTCCCCTTTTTGTAGATTAGGTAGCAGTTCACAATTATTTCCACCTCCAGAAAAACAACAACATAAGGCATCTGCCTTAATGTTTTTGTTCCCCAGCCTATACGTGACAAAAATGTTAAACCTGTTGAAGAAAAATCTTGCCTGTCGAGGTGTTAGACGTTTTGCAGATTCTAAATATACAAGATTTGTGATCATAATAACCAGATGAACTGCTTCCTCCAAGAAATGACACCACTCTTCAAAAGCCCACTTGATTGCTAAGAGTTCCCTGTTACCTATGTCATAATTTTTCTCTGCAGATGACAGTTTTTACAAAAAATATACACATGGATGCCATTTACTAGGAGACGCACCCTGCGAAAATGTTGCCCCCACTGTCACCTCAGATGCGTCAACCTGACCAATAAAAGGCTGAGTGATGTCAGGCTATATGAGGATCAGCGCAGATACAAAACACCTCTTCAAGGTATCATATGCCTCCCTGGTTGGACTGGACCACTTGGAAAAGTCTGTCCCCTTCCTAGTCATATCCGTCAGCAGTTTAACTACTACCGAAAAGTTTGTGATGAACGTACGGTAGTAGTTGGAAAACCTAAAAACCTTTGTAAAGCTTTCAAATCCTCAATCTTGTACCACCTGGACTTTCGCCGGATCCATATGAAAACCGGTGAACAATAACAAATATCTTAGAAAACTGATCTCCTCAACTGAGAGAATACATTTCTTCGGTGTGACAAATAATTTATTGTCTCTGAGTATTTTTAAGACCTGCCTGACATGTACCTGATGTGACTCAAGGTCAGGTGACTAAACTACTATGTCATCAAGAAAGATTACTACAAATTTACCTTTTAGGTGACTAAAAATGCCATTTACAAAGGGCTGAAAGACAGCAGACGCATTCGTCAACCCAAATGGTATCACCAGATCGTCATAGTGACTCTCAGGAGTATTGAAAGCTGTATTCCACTCATCCTCCTCTTTAATGCGAATGAGATTACACCCCCCCTGAGGTCCAGTTTAAAAAAAACATTTTGCTTCTGCAATCTGATTAAAGAGTTCCGGGATCAGAGGGAGTGGATATGGATCCCGGACCATGATCAGATTGAGATAGTCGAGATATAGGCAAGGGCGAAACCCCCATCTTTCTTCTTTAGAAAGAAAAACCCTACAGCAAATGGGGATGAGTATGGTCTGATATGACCCTGTTGAGGGAGGATCTAACTTAATCCTTCACGGTTGACTCAGTGATTTCCAAATTAATCTACAGGGCGTTGCCGGCAACTGAAAATGACCAGACGGAGACTCATGTCTCTGTATGGGGGATCGAGCAGATCTCTGGGCCCCCGTTTATTGTGTTGCAGTTTTATCATATTAGCAAATTCTACTTCCACCAATCAGCATAAGAACACGCTCACAGTTCTTAACCTATAAGAATGCAGGAAAAACTTAACCCATAAAGATACAGGAAAAAACGGAAACTACATATATGGTCATGTCTTTTTGGCATAAAAAATGTATTAACAGGTGCCTCAAAGTCTTATCTAGCGATACACTCCCGAGTCCCCTCCCTGGCTCGGCTCGAGTTAAAACACTCAAGGTCTTTATACCAATTATGAACCATAGCCTAGTTGAATAACAGGCTTGTGAAAAACAAGATAAAACTACTTCATGGCAGCTGTAACCTTTTACCTAATTAAATAACAGAATTTATCTTTGACCAACAAGAAAATGGAGTCAAAGCACAAAATGGAGAATTTAGCACAAAATGGAGAATCTTTCATAACTTTATTCAACCAATGACCACACTGGCGCTGCACATATATAAAGAGAAGAGGAGGTACAAGAAAGCAGCTGGTATTTAGACAGAAGTTGTGCTGACCTCTGTCAATAAATTGAACACAAATAATCAGCTTTAAAAATACCGCGCTATAGAATATGCATATATATTAAGAAAAAAAAAAACATTCACATATATACGCATGCATATATCTTCCACTACAGAGAAGCCATGCGACCACAGGATGCCGCTATTTGCAAGTAAAAGTTTGGTAGGTATCCACTATATAGGGGGCTGCAGTCAGAAAATAGCAGGATATTGAACGCTTACAAGGAAGGTTTATATATCCTGCTATTTTCTAACTGCAGCCCCCTATATAGTGGATACCTACCAAACCTTTACTTGCAAATAGCGGCATCCTGTGGTCGCATGGCTTCTCTGTAGTGGAAGATATATGCATGCGTATATATGTGAATGTTTTTTTTTTTAATATATATGCATATTCTATAGCGCGGTATTTTTAAAGCTGATTATCTTTCATAACTTGTTCCTTTACAACCCTTTGCCAAACTTTCTGCAATATAGTCCTTCATGGCTTGCCTCTCTGGACCAGATATATTATAAGTCTGCTCTTAAGGCCCCTTCACATTAAGCGACGCTGCAGCGATACCGACAACGATCCGGATCGCTGCAGCGTCGCTGTTTGGTCACTGGAGAGCTGTCACACAGACCGCTCTCCAGCGACCAACGATGCCGGTAACCAGGGTAAACATCGGGTAACTAAGCGCAGGGCCGCGCTTAGTTACCCGATGTTTACCCTGGTTACCATCCTAAAAGTAAAAAAAACAAACACTACATACTTACCTAACGCTGTCTGTCCCCGGCGCTCTGCTTCTCTGCACTCCTCCTGCACTGACTGAGCACAGCGGCCGGAAAGCAGAGCGGTGACGTCACCGCTCTGCTTTCCGGCTGACCGACGCTCACAGCCAGTGCAGGAGGAGTGCAGAGAAGTAGAGCGCCGGGGACAGACAGCGTTAGGTAAGTATGTAGTGTTTGTTTTTATTACTTTTACGCTGGTAACCAGGGTAAACATCGGGTTACTAAGCGCGGCCCTGCGCTTAGTTACCCGATGTTTACCCTGGTTACCAGTGAAGACATCGCTGGATCGGTGTCACACACGCCGATCCAGCGATGTCCGCGGGAGATCCAGCGACGAAATAAAGTTCTGGACTTTGTTCAGCGACCAACGATGGCACAGCAGGGGCCTGATCGTTGGTCGCTGTCACACATAACGATTTCCTTAACGATATCGTTGCTACGTCACAAAAAGCAACGATATCGTTAACGATATCGTTATGTGTGAAGGTACCTTTAGGTAGCTTGGCCCCAGGAACAAGATTAACGGCTCAGTCATAAGGACAATGGGAAGGAAGTTCTTGGCACCCCTGCTCTTAGAACACATCCCCAAAGTTAGACAGGTATTTAGGCACAGACTGGGTATTCACCCTAGCTAGACATGTACCCAAGTAGTGTCCTTGACAATACTCTCTCCACTTTACTACTTCCTGAGTCTGCCAATCTACCACAGGATTGTGCAGAGTGAGCCAAAGAAGTCCAAGAACCACAGGAAAGGGCAAACCCTCTATCGAATAACAGTCAATTACTTCAGAATGCATGGTCACTACCTGAAGATGTAAACCTTGGATGACTTGAGCAAAATACCTCTGTCTTAAGGGGGTGGAGTTGATAGCGATTATGGGTATAGGTGTATGTGAATTGAGGCCCCGGACCTGGACAAACCTAGCATTGATCAAGTTGAATCCTGCCCCACTGTCCAGAAGTGCAGACACAACAACGTAAT
Organism: Ranitomeya imitator; assembly: GCF_032444005.1. Lineage (NCBI taxonomy): Eukaryota > Metazoa > Chordata > Amphibia > Anura > Dendrobatidae > Ranitomeya > Ranitomeya imitator. Next base: position 201,824,675 of record NC_091286.1, read on the forward strand.
TTCACCCAGGTGAATCTCAGCTGGCAGAATAAATTGTGTCCTACCCACGGAGATGATAAGTACACTTTCATTGCTAACCTCCCTGCAACCCGGGCCTCTTAGTTTTCCGGCAGTTGTTTTACTCTGAGGTTGGGAAAGACACTTGCTCACAAAATGGCCCTTTTTACCACAGTAGCAACACACTCTCTCTTGGCGCCAAACAACAAACTTATCTAGGATGAGATGCCACACCCACCTGCATGGATTCCTCAGATGACTCAGACCCGATCACCCTTGGCCCAGGATCTCCCGCACATTGGGATGTCTCCCTATGTCTCTAGTGAGGACAGCAATTAACCCGGATAGCCAGAGACATGGCCAACTCAAGGGAGACTGGACTCTCATACAGGGATAAGGCATCCTTCACCTTACTGATAGCCCCTCACAGAACAGGCTACAGGTCATTCCACTTAGTGTTTGTGGTCAACCTCCTAAACTCAGAGCAATACTCCTCCCCACATATGGGGTATCGGCGTACTCAGGAGAAATTGCACAACAAATTGTGTCAATTGTGTCAATTTTCTCCTGATACCCTTGTCAAAATAAAAAAAAAGTTGGTTCCAAAGTAAAATTTTTGTGAAAAAAGTAAAATGTTAATTTTTTTCTTTCACATTGCTGTAGTTCTCGTGAAGCATATTGCGGATATAAATGTCAGCAAATATACGTCCAGAACAATCTATGCCTAAAAATCAGATGGCATAGGGATGGTCGGTGTGCCGTCTGTTTTTTTTTATCACACCCATTGACTTGCATTAGCAATTCTCATTTGATATGCGCGGTCACTCGCAGCATGCTGCAATTTTTTCTCAGCCAGATCCCAGCTGAGAAAAAAATGGCAGAACAGCACTGACACATTAAATAACATTGGTACAAGTGCAATCCAGGCTATTCGATTGTTAACATGTCCATGTATTTCTGTGTACTGAGTGCTCTGCACAAAATCATGGAGACAGAATCATGTCAGAACTTGATATAATTCTAAGGTCAAAATCTCCAATGCAAGTCTATGGGTCTCTGAAAAAAATCGGACAACACTCAGATGCTATCAGTATGCTGTCCATTTGTCACAAAAAGTTTTTTCATTTGAGAAAAATTGAACCAACTCTGATGGTAAAAGCTGACACATTGACCAAACTGATAGATGACAACAATGGAACTCGGACAATTTGTTTCATACAATGCAGCTCAGTGATGGCTCATTGATTAGCACTGTTGGTTAGCAGCGCTGGTGTCCTCCTGGCTTCACTTTCCACCATGGACAACATCTGCAAGGAGTTTGTGTGTTTTCCCCGTGTTTGTGTGGGTTTCCTCCTGTTTCCTCCAACACTCCAAAGACTTACTGATAGAAAACAAAGATTGTGAGCCCCAATGGGGACAGTAATGACAGTATCTGTAAAGTGCTGTGGAATATCATGGTGCTATGTAAGTAAGCATAATAATGCATTAGAAACATAAGTAGAACACCACACAGCTGAAAGTGACAGACCCCTTTCTCCCCACCCGCCAAAAAGAAAAAAGATATTTTATGTCAAACTATTATCTATATTACCCATAGCAAACAGGAAAAATAATGCATGTATCAGTATATCTGTCAGCTATTTTTTATTAGCTATTTAATTTTCTCAATACAATAAAGCATGCATGATTGTATCAGCTTTATTTTTAATGTTCTACATATTTGTGCTCACAAAGGAACAAACTATGCTCATTGCTCACTATAGGGAGCTATTTTCATTTATTTATTTTGGGTACCTATCAAAAGATGTAGATAAAGAATGTGCACTTGTTATGTTCCTATAGCAACTGCTTAATACAGATTTTACCTCCCAATGTGAAAAGACACAATGTAGCCATGTGCTGCCTGCATACTAATCTCTAACAAAGGGACATTTCTTTTCAATTTAGGAAGCAAGTTCCTTGCAAAGGGGATTGTTAATGTCTGAAGGTTGGCGTGTCTCTGCTTGCCCATACTTAATCAGTGCATGAATTTAGTAGAAAACTCTGAATCATCACTTTTCCCGAATGCAGATGATGACCCGGGGATTACCACAGACAGAGCGTTACTTCCTATGTGCCCGATAGCTCCTCAGTAACAGCCATAAACGCAGTCACAAAATAAATCCTGGACCACAAAAGCTTTATTGCTTGACCTGCAAAGAAAAAAAATATTCCTGAGTGACCATGGCTAGTGGCCGTAAAATAAGTGTCAAAGTCACATGAGATCTGTTAGCAATAATAAATTATTACATTTATATTAAAGTGGTCTCCCCTTTTCAGAAAATTACCGTCTTCTGGCACACAAACTGCATTTACTGAAAGTGGAGCAGGTTTTATTGTAATAATCTCCTGTCTGTGAGTGACTTTCTTTACGCTTCCCATTGACAACACTCGAATGCTCACACCTTCATTTCAATGGGAAAACCAGGAGTGAGAGCTGGCAATCAACGAGCTTGTGCATGTACTGGTGCTGCTCACAAAATTAAAATATCATCAAAAAGTTAATTTTTTCAGTTCTTCAGGACAAAAAGTGAAAATCATTGAATAATTACAAACAGAGTGATTGATTTAAATTATTTATTTCTGTTAATGTTGATGATTATGGCTTACAGCCAATGAAAACCCAAAAGTCATTATCTCAGTAAATTAGAATACCCTATAACTAGTGATGAGCAAATTTACTCGTTACTTGAGACTTCTCGAGCATGCTCGGGGGTCCCCCGAATATTTTTTAGTGCTCAGAGATTTAGTTTTTCTTGCCGCAGCTGAATGATTTACATCTGTTAGCCAGCATAAGTACATGTGGGGGTTGCCTGGTTGCTAGGGAATCCCCACATGTACTTATGCTGGCTAACAGATGCAAATCATTCAGCTGCGGCAAGAAAAACTAAATCTCCTAGCACTAAAAAATACTCGGAGGACCCTCGAGCATGCTCGAGAAATCTTGAGTAACGAGCATATTCGCTCATCACTATAACACCAACTTGAAAAATGATTTTAAAATCCGAAATGTAGGCCTACTGAAATGTATGTTCAGTAAATGCACTCAATACTTGGTCGTGGCTCCTTTTACATCAGTTACTGCATCAATGCGATGTGGCATGCAGGCGATCAGCCTGTGACACTGCTGAGGTGTTATGGAAGCCCAGGTTGCTTTGACAGCAGCCTTCAGCTCGTCTGCATTGTTGGGTCTGGTGTCTCTCATCTTTCTCTTGACAATACCCCGTAGATTCTCTCTGGGGTTATGGTCAGGTGAGTTTGCTGGCCAATCAAGCACAGTGATACTGTTGTTTTTAAACCAGGTATTGGTACTTTTGGCAGTGTGGGTAGGTGCCAAGTCCTGCTGTAGAATTAAATTTCCATTTCCAAGAAGCCTGTCGGCAGAGGGAGGCGTGAAATTTCCTGGTAGACGGCTGCGCTGACACAGTGGATCTACACCAGCAAATGACATGGCTCCCCAAACCATCACTGATTGTGCAAACGTCACACTAGACCACAAGCAGCTTGGATTGTGTGCCTCTCCACTCTTCCTCCAGACTAAGGGATCTTGATTTCCAAATGAAATGCAAAATTAACTTTCATCTGAAAACAACACCTCGGACCACTGAGCAACGGTCCAGTTTCTTTTCTCCTTGGCCAAGGTAAGACACTTCTGGCGTAGTTTATTTGTCATGAGTGGCTTGACACAAGGAATGCAGCACTTGTAGCCCGTGTCCTGGATATGTCTGTGTGAGTCTTGAAGCAATGACTCCAGCAGCAGTTCACTCCTTGTGAATCTCCCCCAAATTTTTGAATGGCTTTTTTAACAATCCTTTCAAGGTTGCTGTTATCCCGGTTGCTTGTGCACTTTTTTCTACCACAGTTTTTCCTTCCTCTCAACTTTCCATTAATATGCTTGGATACAGAACGCTGTGAACAGCCAGCTTCTTTAGCAATGACCTTTTGTAGCTTACCCTCCTTGTGGACTGTGTCAATGACTGCCTCCTGGACATCTAGAAAGTCAGCAGTCTTCCTCATGATTGTGGAGCCCACTGAAACAGACTATGGGACCTTTTTAAATGCTTAGGAAGCCTTTGCAGGTATTTTTTGTTAATTATTCTAATTTACTGAGATAATGACTTAAGGGTTTTCATTGGCTGTAAGCCATAATCATCAACATTAACAGAATTAAGCACTTGAAATAGATCACTGTTTGTAATGACTCTATATAATATATTATATAATACACGAGTTTCACTCTTTGTATTGAAGAACTGAAATAAATTAACTTTTTGATGTTATTCTAATTTTGTGAGAAGCACCTATATATGGCCAGTGTAAGTCTATCCAGTGAATGGAATACATCAAGGCCTAGACACTGTTCTGTTAAGGCCTTATTCCAGGGGTGAACACTGACAGCTTGGGATTTCTGTGCAAGAAGTATGTCTGGGCCCCCCTCCTTTTATGGTGACAAAGCTACACCCACCCATATATATTTTACATAGTCTCCTTTATTATGTATATTGCCGTCCCTTATTACACAGTGCCCTCTCTTGCTATGTACAGCACCATTCCTTACATATCGGACAATATAGAGCCCTGTCTTTATTACACATCATCCTGTCTTGTTAGATATATAATGCAGTTGGATCGCCCCCCAAGGGCCATGGGGTACTCAGTACCTGGTCCTGCGGTTCACAGGGGGATGTCACGGTGGCTGACCCGGCCCGTGGCCCTGGGACGTCCATGTAAAAGGGAAAAGGTATTTAAGGGGAATGTTCGTGACGCCACCTGTGGTATTCGGTCAGGGTGACCAACGCTACTTTAAGGGGTCCGCTGGGGTGATGTTATGGCAGCTAGATGGTATACCTTCCCACAGGTGAAGTATGTCCCCAGGGCTTCCCGGTGTATAGATGGTGGTATGGTGAGAGGCACAGAGAAGAATGAGGACACAAGTTTGCATTCTCTTTACCTTTACTGAAGACTCCAGCATCCACAGTCCAGGGTACCATATCACAGGGCAGGCAGAGTCCAGCCATTTTGAAGGCAAGTCCAGAGTTCCCTTGTCCAGGTGAAAATCAGTAGCCATCCCTTGCGCTGCGGTGGTGTAGTCCCTTACTACCTAAGGCTTCACATAAGGGTCTCACAGATGTGGTGTTTCATTCTCTCTGTTCCCCATATAGGATAGGACAAAACCCCTATGACTGGTGACTTGAGCCTGTTCATAGGGTCTCTTAGGCTACGTTCACATTAGCGTTATGCTAGTTTGCGTCGGGTTTGCGTCGGGCGACGCAGCGGCGACGCATGCGTCATGCGCCCCTATTTTTAACATGGGGGACGCATGCGTTTTTGTTTGTTGCGTTGTGCGACGCATGCGTCTTTTTTGCAAGTTGCATTTTTCTTGCGTCCAAATTTCGGCAAAAAACGACGCATGCGTTGCAAAACGCAGCGTTTTTGCATGCGTTTTGGTGCGTTTTTATTTGCGTTGTGCGTTGCGTCGCTGACGCAGCGGCGCACAACGCAAATGTGAACGTAGCCTTACATAACCCGGCTCTGTAGGTGTCACTGTGCCTCCTGGGTGTAGGTGCGGACAGGTAACCAGCAATTAGCTGTCCTGCCGGTCTCTGAAATAAGGCGTAGAAGTCCTTACTCCCTCGGTGTTCCGGCTACCGGGATGTTGCGCCTCAGAAGGAGACAGCTTGAGCGGGGCTGGTCCCCTTCTGGTATCCTCTCCTTTGCTTTACTTTCCTTCACGCTCGCTGCAATACAATTCGGTCTTTCAATCTCTCATTCTGGGAGCTGCAGCTCTGAGGGCATGCACAGCTCCTTTAACCTTCCATCCTCCTCAGACTCTGGTCTGGAACTAACAGAACTCCTGTCTGGAGCTCTGCCAGCAACTGAACTAACTTTCCCTACAGACTACCAGTTATATATATATGGGGAGTGACCTAATAAATAGGAGCAGAAGCTCCCCCTGGTGGTCTGGAGTGTGAACTGTGTTGCATGTTTGTGATACCTGGATGCAGTTATCCTTCTTTGCCTCCAAACGTAGCATCACTCTCCCCGAGAGGAAAGCAATACCACTGCGACAACCAGGACCCTGGGGTGCCGCACAATGATGGCTGATGGAGCATGGAAAAGCTTCTTTTCTAATGGAGGAGCTGATCGACTGTAAATCTGGTCACCGGTGTTAAATATGCTTATTTTGCACATTTATTTAATCAGGACTCTTTACCAGATGCGTTACTCTTAAAGAAAAAATGTCATGATATTTTCATAAAAAATGTAGTGGTTTATTGGATTGTCCACACAAAAATCACATTGCAGCAAAACATAAAATAGGTGAAACAATTACGAACAGATTGTCCATTTGTTCCTCATCTTTCCTGAGATGGTAAAAAGCGTCTGTCTGTCATGGAATAGAAGTCATCATGGCTACCAGTTGTTCATTCCTTCTGAGAGTTGTCTGAAGTCCATGGAGAAGGATGGAGAAGCAGGCAGGAGGTGACAGCCCCACCCTTCTGTGAGTCTCGCTTATATGTCCCACAGACCACGTATTCTCTCTATATGGTGTTAACTTATACTCTGAGCTACATATACAGAAATAGCTTTTTGTAAAGTCAGCAAGAGACAATGTGCTCAGTACAGAATTGAGAATAAGAATAATTCAATTAATAATAAATATTTAACAACCGGCTACTCCATCAGCCGTCATTTTATATCTAACAAGAGAGGGTTATGTAATAAAAAAAGAGTGCTGTGAATAACAAAAATAACAAGAATACACTATGTAAGAGACAGTGCTGTACACACCAACAGAGGGAGCTATATAATAAGGGACGGCACCATATATAACTAGAGAGGATGGTACGTAATAAGGAACGGTGTTATACATAATAAATAAGGAAACTATGTAATTAAGGATGGCACTATACAGTTGGTATGGAAAGTATTCAGACCCCTTTAAATTTTTCACTCTGTTTCATTGCAGCCATTTGGTAAATTTAAAAAAGTCCATTTTTGTTCTCATTAATGTACACTCTGCGTCCCATCTTGACTGAAAAAAACAGAAATGCAGTAATTTTTGCAAATGTATTAAAAAAGAAAAACTGAAATATCACATGGTCATAAGTATTCAGACCTTTTGCTCAATATTGAGTAGAAGCACCCTTTTGATCTAGTACAGCCATGAGTCTACTTAGGAATGATGCAACAAATTTTTCACACCTGGATTTGGGGATCCTCTGCCATTCTTGCTTGCAGAGCCTCTCCAGTTCCGTCAAGCTGGATGGTGAACGTTGGTGGACAGTCATTTTTAGGTCTCTTCAGATATGCTCAACTGGGTTTAGGTCAGGGCTCTTGCTAGTCCAGTCAAGAAAGATCACAGAGTTGATCTGAAGCCAATCCTTTGTTATTTTAGCTGTGTGCTTAGGGTTGTTGTCTTGGTGGAAGATGAACCTTCGGCCAAGTCTGAGGTCCAGAGCACTCTGGAAGAGGTTTTCATTCTGGATATCTCTGTATTTGGCCACATTCATGTTTCCTTCGATGACAACCAGTCATCCTGTCCCGCCAGCTGAAAAATACCCCATAGCATGATGCTACCACCACCATGTTTCACTATTGGGATTGTAGTGGGCAGGTCATGAGCAGTGCCTGGTTTTCTCCTCACATACCACTTAGAATTATCAACAAAATGGTCTATCTTCATCTCATCAGACCAGAGAATCTTATTTCTAATAGTTTGAGAGTCCTTCATGAGTTTTTTTTTAGCAATCTGTATGCGGGCTTTCATATGTCTTTCACTGAGGAGAGGCTTCCATCGGGCCACTCTGCCATAAAAACCTGACTGGTGGAGGGCTACAGTGATAGTTGACTTTGTGGAACTTTCTCCCAAGTGCATCTCTGGAGCTCAGCCACAGTGATCTTGGGGTTCTTCCTTACCTCTCTCATCAAGGCTCTTCTCTCACGATTGCTCAGTTTGGCTGGATGGCCAGGCCTAAGAAGACTTCTGGTGGTCACAAACTTCTTTCATTTAAGGATTATGGAGGCCACTGTGCTCTTAGGCTATGTGCATATGCAGCGCCCCAGAGTCCTGGTTCGTTGCAGTAATGTTATTCTTCCACCAGGGGGAGTGATGTTACGTCTGAAGGCAATGAAGGAGATCTTCTGTCCAGGTATCACAGCCACACACACACTTCACACTCCAGTCCACCAGGGGGAGCCAAGTGTGAGGAGTAAAGGCCACTCCTCACACTTGGGTAAAAACTGGTGGGTTGGGGAGGAAGGGGGTCAGAGTTCCTGGCTGGGGACCAACGAGGAAAGGTCTCCAGGTCAAGCTGGCTGGAGTGATCTCCAGTCAGATCCAGACTGCGGTCTGAGGAGGACGAGGGTACACGGAGCTGCGCCTGCATCCCATGCGGCAGCATCCCAGGAAAGGACACAAAGAGAATTGTGCTGTAGTGAGTGAGAAAAGAAGTCATAGCAACAGGAGTGAAACATCAGTGGGAGACCAGCTACAAGCAGGCTGCCTCCATCTGAAGCGCAGATCCGGTAGCCAGAACACCGAGGGAGTAAAGAGCTCTATGCCATTACTTCAGAGATTGGCAGGACAGTTAATTCCACGCTAGCTGCCCGACCTTAATACCCAAGAAGACACGGTGGCAACTTGTGGGGGCCGGGGCGTCTCTAGGGTCCCTATAAAAAGCCTCAGGCCATCAGTCATACGGGTTTTTGTCCTATCCACACCGGCTGGGGACAGAGAGGAGTAATAACAGTGAGGACCTTATTGGAGCTTATGCAAGTAGGGACCTACTGTGTTACTGTGTGCTAGGGGAAGGCTATTGAATTCCTCCTGGATAAGAGAATTCTGGATTTGCCTTCAGACCGACCGGACTCTGCCTGCCCTGTGGTCCCTACCCTGGACTGTGGATGCTGAAGTCTTCAGTAAAGGTAAAGAGACTGCACCCTTGTGTCCTCATTATTCACTGCGCCTTGCACCATCCACCATCTGCACACTGGGAAGCCCTGGGGACATACTTCACCTGTGGGAAGGTATACCATCTAGCTGCCATAACACCACCCCAGTGGACCCCTAAGCAGCGTCGGTCACCCTGACCGAATACCACAAGTGGCATCACGAACACTATCCTATAAACTGTTGTCCTTTTATTGGATGCCCCTCAAAGGGCCACGGACTGGGTCTAGCCACCATGACATCCCCACAGACTACAGAAGGGCCCGGATCCAAGTACCCCATTGCCCTGACGTGGGGGCGCTCCAACTTTGGTGTCACGAACAGGATCTACTTAAGCCTGAAAAATCGGGTCATGTGCACCTAAGAATTGTGCCAGCATCGTATTTGAACTGTTTTTGCTGAAAGACTGTGTATTGATAATTGCTGCCAAAATTCCCACCAAAACCACCGCCATTACTGCGCCATGAGGAGCGCTGGAGAAGAAGAAGGGCGTGAAGTTGTGGGCGTGAACGAACTGAGGAGCGCGTAAAACAATGGCTGCCCAGTCCAAATATCTTTGTACCTTGAGGACGTGTCCGTCAGCAGCTGAGATCCGCCTCCTGATCCTCAATGGCGGGCGGAGACAACGAAACAGAAACCGCCCGTGGAGGAGAGCGGGAAAAGTACGAGGAAGACACCAGCCACGTGGAGGATGCCATGGCCAGCCGCCCAGAGCCAGAGCATGGGGTCAGAGCAGGAGACTCCCCCAGCTACCCGGAAGGGCACCGCAGCCAAACCTTCACCGCTGACGCTGACTCCCTGCAGATTGGGATGGAGGAGCTGATAGACCAACTCCTGCAGCTGCAAGTGAAGACCAAGGCCTCGTACCAGGTGGCGCCTGCAGAAGATCCACTGGCGCTGACATCAGTCCCTGCACCGCTACCTGAGCTGCTACCGACACCATCACAGACACCGCCGCTGGCAGAGCAAGTCGACATCCGGGACACCGTGGTGGCAGGTAAGGACACTGACCCTGCCTGTTATGTTTGCTAATGACAGGTGTTATGAAGGCAATCCAGAAACACAGTGTGCTTAGCGATCAGAGCGCACACAGTGATCTGACAAATACCCAAAAATACAAGAACGAGCTCTGAGACGTGGAAACTCTGTAGACTGCACACCTGATCCTATCCTAAACACAACTAAAAGCGGCTGTGGATTGCGCCTAACAACTACCTAGGCAACTCGGCACAGCCTAAGAAACTAGCTAGCCTGAAGATAGAAAAATAGGCCTGACTTGCCCCAGAGAAATTCCCCAAAGGAAAAGGCAGCCCCCCACATATAATGACTGTGAGTAAGATGAAAAGACAAAACGTAGGGATGAAATAGATTCAGCAAAGTGGGGCCCGATATTCTAGGACAGAGCGAGGACAGTAAAGCGAACTTTGCAGTCTACAAAAAACCCTAAAGCAAAACCACGCAAAGGGGGCAAAAAAAACCCCACCGTGCCGAACTAACGGCACGGCGGTACACCCTTTGCGTCTCAGAGCTTCCAGCAAAACAAAAGACAAGCTGGACAGAAAAAAAGCAACAAAAAAGCAAAAAGCACTTAGCTATACAGAGCAGCAGGTCACAGGAACAATCAGGAGAAGCTCAGATCCAACACTGAAACATTGACAAGGAGCAAGGATAGCAGCATCAGGCGGAGTTAAGTAATGAAGCAGTTAACGAGCTCACCAGAACACCTGAGGGAGGAAGCTCAGAAGCTGCAGTACCACTTGTGACCACAGGAATGAATTCAGCCACAGAATTCACAACACCTGCCCCGGTGACTGAGGACCAGCTAGTGGACCCTGTCGCAGTGCCACCTCCCCACGGTGCTCACCTGTTGTGAATTCTGCTTTTGGGCTCCCTCCGGTGGTTGTAGAGGGTAATGCAGTTGTGCCTGGACTGCAGGATTGGACAGGTGTATCTGCTAATTGCAAAGCTGACTGGGGTATATAGCTTTGCAGGACTCTTTAGTCCCTGCCAGTTGTCCATTGTTCCTTTGGAAGTGTTGGTCCTGCCTGGCCTCTCCTGCTTACTGCCAATTCAGCAAAGTTAAGTGTTTGCTTCATTTTGTTTTAGACACACTGCTGTGTGTTTATTTTGTGTGCTATCTTGTTTCTATTTTGTTCCTGCTAGACTGTGCCTGATGTTTTTCTCAGACTAGTTGGATTCGCTGGAGTCGCAGATATACTCTCCACATCTTTAGTTAGGTGGTGGAGTTTTTGTATTTTTCTGCTGTGGATATTTTGTAGTGTTTTATGCTGACCGCATAGTATCCTGTACTTTCCTTTCCTTTCTAGGTAGAAGTGGCCTCCTTTGCTTATCCCTGTTTTCAGTCTGCGTTTGTCTTTTCCTCTCCAACTCACAGTCATTATTTGTGGGGGGCTGTCTATCCTTTGGGGGTCTACTCTGAGGCAAGAGAGTTTTCCTATTTCCATCTTTAGGGATATTTAGTTCTCCGGCTGTGTCGAGGTGTCTAGGTCTGGTTAGGCACACCCCACGGCTACTTCTAGTTGCGGTGATAGGATCAGGGTTTGCGGTCAGTATAGTTACCACTGCTCCAGCGAAGGTCATTTCATGCTGCTCCAAGGCCACCTGATCATAACACTCACCGCCTCCAGCGCCTCGAGCCCTGGGACCAGGCCACGGGCATGGAGCAATTCCTGAAGACCCCAATTTCGCCCACCACCCTGCTGGGTGAGGTCTATGAGGAGCGGACTGTGTACCGCTGGGTGAATCCCGGATTGGATTTCATGGGGTTCCCCGGGGCAGAACGACAAAAGGGAGAGACAGTGGAAGTGCTAAGTTGGGAGGAATACCAGGCCCATCTTGCCCGGAAGTGGGAGGAGAAAGAGGAGGAATACCAGGCCCAACGTCAGGCTCATGACCAATGAGACCTAGCAGTCAAGGCTCAGGCCAAAAAGGACCGCAACACTCACCAGGCCCCGCGTAAGCAGGGCACAGTTGTCGCCTTCAAACTCCGAGGAGGATGGGGCTTCATCAAAGAGCAAGGACTGTACGCCGAGGTCTTTGTAAATAGGAGGGACGTGGAATCCCACCTTCGGGAGGGCCATCCAGACCGAGACCTTTACCCGGGAGACATAGTCACCTACACCAGGCACTTTGGTGAGAAGGGCTGTTTCACCATAAACGTGCACAAAAAGAGAGACTCTGTGGTGCACCATGCCAAAGCTCCAGCCCAATTGTCTCCTGTGGCAACAGTGCCACCTTGCGTCCAGACTACTGCTATTACAAAGACCACAACCGTTACCCCGACGTGTACCATCATCCGGACCACGACATGTACCATCGCCACCACTACCACTGTGGTGGCCAAGGAGTTGACTGTTGGCCTGTGCTCCAGCTGCTCCTAAACAGAAGACTGTGGGTATGCAAACCCCAATCTGGAGTGAGGGAGCCCCCTATGTAGCACCAGGTAGCCGCCAGTATCCAGCCGGGCTACCTCGACCATTGCTACCTCGAGAACTAGAATAAACCTCGAAACCCTGAAAATGTAAATAGTTCTTTTAAAACTTTCCCTGTTTCTTTGCTACTTTAAAACCCATCCTGGGTTAACACTTAAAGGGATCCTTTTGTTTACCCGGGATCCCTATTGTTTCAAGTTTTGCACAAGTTGATCATTGTTTCTAAAGAACACTGGAATCATGGACGGTGAATGGTTCACAAACTGTCCGTTGTACATAGTTTGCACCTTCTTAAAGGTGCTCTCTACTGGTTTAACTAATAGAAGACTTTGCAAAGAAACTGTCCCTGAGGACTTCGTGAAAGTTTTGCTGTTTAAAAGTTGATGACTGACTTGTTGATTGTTTGCACTACCTCGAAAAATACTTGAGTTTCCTCTTAAAGGGAATGTTTACTTGTTGCACGTTGCCTTAGGAAATTAGTTAGCAATAATGTTTACATAGCAGATAATATGTAGCAGGTTAGATAGTGATAGAATGTTTTATGATGCTTAGAATAAAATGTTAGAGTGATGTACTTTAAATAAAATGATAAGTTTTAGGAAAGTAAATGCAGTAGGCCCGTGGGGGTAGACAGATAGTCCTGCATATGTAGAAGAAAGATAAGAAGAATGTTGATTAACACTTTAACCCCTTTACCCCCAAGGGTGGTTTGCACGTTAATGAGCGGGCCAATTTTTACAATTCTGACCACTGTCCCTTTATGAAGTTATAACTCTGGAACGCTTCAACGGATCCCAGTGATTCTGACATTGTTTTCTCGTGACATATTGTACTTCATGACAATGGTAAAAATTCTTTGATAGTAACTGCGTTTATTTGTGAAAAAAACGGAAATTTGGCAAAAATTATGAAAATTTCGCAATTTTCCAACTTTGAATTTGTATGCAATTAAATCACAGAGATATGTCACACAAAATACTTAATAAGTAACATTTCCCACATGTCTACTTTACATCAGCACAATTTTGGAACCAAAATTTTTTTTTTAGGGAGTTATAAGGGTTAAAAGTTGACCAGCAATTTCTCATTTTTACAACATCATTTTTTTTAGGGACCACATCTCATTTGAAGTCATTTTGAGGGGTCTATATGATAGAAAATACCCAAGTGTGACACCATTCTAAAAACTACACCCCTCAAGGTGCTCAAAACCATATTCAAGAAGTGTATTAACCCTTCTGGTGCTTCACAGGAATTTTTGGAATGTTTAAATAAAAATGAACATTTAACTTTTTTTCACAAAAAATTTAATTCAGCTCCAATTTGTTTTATTTTACCAAGGGTAACAGGAGAAAATGGACCCCAAACATTGTTGTACAATTTGTCCTGAGTACGCCGATACCCCACATGTGGGGGTAAACTACTGTTTGGGCGCATGGCAGAGCTTGGAAGCGAAGGAGCGCCATTTGACTTTTCAATGCAAAATTGACTGGAATTGAGATGGGACGCCATGTTTCGTTTGGAGAGCCCCTGATGTACCTAAACATTGAAACCCCCCACAAGTGACACCATTTTGGAAAGTAGACCTGTAATGACCAGAGGTCCGAATAAGATCCAGTGAGTCACAAACCAAAACCAAGGCAGAAATCTCCAACGGTATTTACTCAAAGGCAAAATAATCAAGGTAATATGGAGAATATTAAGGCAGATGCACCCCAAAGATACACTAATTCAGCAGCAGCTGAAATCACTGTGCCACTCAAAGGTCTCCTGAGAACTGTATACTACAACAGACTAGTAAGAAATTTACCTAACAGGCAACTAAAAACAGGAACAAGTGTAAATTGAATGTAGTGTTATTAAGGGAGCCCCTGGAATGGCACATTGAGTATAACTTACACAACTCTAATATAAGATACACCTCTAAAGTAACAATTTAACACTCTGAGCAGAGATACCCGGGTATCTATAACTATGGTACCGTATCCTGAGATGGATTTCCTCTCAGGCAGGAATCCGCAGAGGCTGTAGCCAGTCCATATCTTCAGCGCCAATAAGTTACAGCAAGCTCCTCTTGTCTTGTCGGCCGATGCCGAGCCCAAACGCCGGGGACTTAGTTAGTGGTCTCACGATGTAGTCTCTGCTTCTGTAGCTCCTAGGAATGCTTCCACGACAATCCGTCCGTCTCTGTATCAGCAGTCTGTCCAGACTTGTTTCTCCACTCAATGCACAGGGAATCCACAGACTTCCAAATTCGTACTGGGTTCTTAGCAAAGTCTCCGTCTTTTCTTAGATAAAGGGTTAGCTCCTCTCCAGGAAACGTTAGCAACACAAGTCTCTCACAGAGTTAAACAAAAGGTTAGCTCTTCTCCAGGGGAACGTTAGCAACAAAAAGTCTCTCAAAAGCTTCTTTTCCTCCAAAAACACTTGCAGTAAATCCACACAGTCTCTTTTTAAGATCTCACAGCAGCTTCTCCTTTTCTTCCCGCCTTTTCTCTCTCAGCTCTCACTTCCTACTTTCACTTTACACTCGAGACACTAGACCCCACCCCGCAGCACACATTGTCTCTGGGAGGTCTGTCCTCTGCTGCAACAGGCAAAAACCACAGGGTCCTAGTGCCCTCTCAGTGGGACTACAGTTCACCCTCTTACATGCCACCCCACTAGAGGTTGGCGTCCTCGACATACCTTCCCACTCAAATTCATCTTGAGCATATCGCTGAGGCGGTATTCCTGCCGTAGATCGTGTAGTTCTCCTGAGTCCTACATCAACAGGTGCGACCTTAGAGGGAGCTAGAGTCTCTTCCGTGGTCGTGTTAGTGGGCGTAAGTGGAGTTGTCTCCTCCTGCGGCTCGATGTCCTGTGATACAGCGTCAGGACCAAGCAGTTGACCTGATGCACTCTCCTCAACAACATCATCCATATCCCCAACATTCTCATCACCCGAGGCCAGATCGGTCACAGGGGGCAAATAAGCAGGCGCAGGAGTAAGCACACCATCAAACTCAAGATCATTCAGAGCTTCCGCCCCTTGGAACATGGCCTCTGGCTCTAGGGGGGTAGGCGCCGAATCTTCAAACCAGCACCGTTGTAACATGTTACGATGCAAATTACTGGTTGGCCCCCCTGTCCCCACCGGTTCGACCTCGTACACTGGAATCTCAGGGTTCACCTGTTTTTTTATCAGATACGGTATCGCCTCCCATCGGTCACTCAGCTTTCCTGACCGTCGTTTTGTCCTCACCAACACTCTGTCCCCCGGAGAGAACAGCTGTGTTTGTACAGGTCGCGTGTCCTTATGGACCACCTGTCGAAGGCGGTCGCCCACCACCTGATGCACCACCCTCAACCGCCGCCGATGCTCTCGTACCCACTCGGATGCAGTCCGAAGGGGGGCGGAGGAGGGATCTGGCATGTTCAAATTCTCAATGTCTCGGCCAGGTCTACCAAACATCAACATGTGTGGTGAGTAACCAGTAGTACTGTGCACCCTGTTATTGTAAGCCCACATCAATTCGGGGAGATACTCAGGCCAGCATGTCTGTTGCTGACTCTCTAAGGACCTCAACATTTGCAACAGGGTCCGATTAAAACGCTCACACGCCCCATTACCCTGAGGGTGGTAAGGCGTTGTTCTCGACTGCTCGATACCATAGAGCTGGTGCAACTCTTTCATCAGCGTCCCCTGAAAGCAGGCCCCTTGATCTGAATGTATTCTCTGCGGACACCCGAACACTTGGAAGAAATGTCGGCACACTGCCTCAGCCGCCGACTTGGCCGTCTGATCTCTTGTCGGCACCGCTACAGCATACTTGGTAAAGTGATCTGTCATCACCAGGCAATAGGAGTACCCTGACGTAGAGTACCCTATCAACACGTAGTCAATCATGAGTAGCTCCAGTGGAGCTGAAGTCTTAATAGACTGTGTGGGAGCCCGCTGCTCAGTGCTTTTGTTGAGCCCACAAATTCGGCACTGCCGACACGCGTCGGCCACCATCCCTCCCAACTCAGGGCAGTAGAGGACTCGCTGCAACCACTGAAGTGTCTTTTCACTTCCAAAATGGGCCCCCTTCTCATGCGCCTCACGAGCGACCACCGGCCCCATCCCCACAGGAATTATCAGTTGGTACCGATGCTGCAGCTCCGATGGCAGGTACACCTTACGATACAAAAGACCTTGCTCCACACACAATTTATCCCATTGTCGAAGGAGTTTCATTCCTTCCATGGACAACTGAGCCTTGTACTCTGCACTGGGCCAGGCCTTGTTTTGTACCCAACGGCGCACAAGTGCAATGTCCGGACACTCATCCTGGACTCTTGTCCAATCTGAGGGTGTTTTACCCAGGACACAGGGCATCCCGGTGGCCACCCCACTTGAGTGTACCACACTTTGGAAGATAGGTATCTGCCCCAAAGCTGGAGTTTCAGTATCCTCAAGTTGTTTGTCAACATCTTCCCCGGATGACCCAAGGGGCACCCTTGACAATGCATCTGCATTGCCGTTCTCTCGACCAGAGCGAAATTTAATGCGGTAATTGAACTTGGCCAGTCTGGCGACCCACCGCTGCTCCAACGCCCCCAGTTTTGCATTCTCTAAGTGAGCTAGCGGGTTGTTATCTGTCATGACTAGCACCTCAGCTCCTGTTAGATACTCGGCGAAGCGTTCTGTCATTGCCCACACCAGGGCCAGCAATTCCAGCCGGAATGAGCTGTAGTTAGCCGGATTTCGCTCGGAGTCTCTTAAAGATCTGCTGCCATAAGAAATCACTCGTTCTCGGCCGTCCTGCACCTGTGCTAGTACTGCCCCCAACCCATGAAGACTACCATCGGTATACAACAAAAAAGGGGTGTCAAACCGGGCGTAGGCCAGCAATGGGGCACTCGTTAGGGCGGTTTTCACTCCATCAAATGCCTTTTTCTGTAGGGGCCCCCATGGAATGGGGCGATTTCGAGGACCCAGCGCTGTCCCTCTCAAAAGTTCATTCAAGGGACTCACCACTTGTGAGAATTTAGGCACAAACCGCCGATAGTATCCTGCTAGGCCCAGGAAGGCCCGCACTTCTCGCAGGTCACAAGGAGGTGGCCACTCTTGTACCGCCTTAATCTTACTGGCTAAAGGTAGTACCCCGTCCGGGGTCACCAGATGCCCCAAATATTCAATCTGGTTTCGTAACAGTTGACATTTTTTTGGCTTTATTTTCAGGCCGTAGCTCTTGAGCCACCGGAGAACTTGACGCAGCTTCTCCAGATGATCTTCAAATGAGGTTCCGAACACCACAATGTCGTCTAGATATATCAGGACTGATTCAAAATTTAGATCGCCCAAGCAATGTTCCATCAGGCGTTGGAAGGTTCCTGGGGCGGTAGCGAGGCCAAAGGGCATCCGGTTGAACTCAAAGAGCCCCATTGGCAAGACAAACGCCGTCTTGGCCCGATCTTTTTCAGCCACTGGGACCTGACAGTACCCGCTTGCCAAATCCAACGTTGAGAAATACTTGGCCCGACCCAGGGCCGACAGGGATTCTTCAATACGGGGTAAAGGATATGCGTCCAGTACGGTGTGGGCATTCAATTTCCGATAGTCCACACAAAATCGGAGTGTCCCATCCTTCTTGCGGACCAAGACTACAGGGGCCGCCCAGGGACTCCGGCTCTCTCGGATCACTTGGTTGTCCAGCATACTGGCCACCTCTTGATAGAGCGCCGGAGGAATTTGACGATATCTTTCTCTAATGGGTGGAGTATCCCCCGTTGGAATCTCATGCTCAATCGTCTGGGTACACCCGAAGTCCTCTCCATGTCGGGAAAATGTCTCTTGATGTTCCCACAAAACTCTCTCCAACTGCTCCAACTGCACGGGGGTCAGCTTCTCCCGATCCACTCCCATCTGCTCCATGATCACATGAACATTCCATTCCTCCGTAGGAGGTTCAGTCCGGCCTACCTCGACCGCGAATGTCCAGGATGACTGTTGGTCTGGTCGCAATTCGAACCCTGCATTTTCCGGCACCTTCTCTGCCGGCACGAACAGTTCAGCCAGTATGGTCCCAGCGGGAATTGCAACAGCTTCATCTAAAACATTGATGCATCGGACCGGCACTCGTCCATTCTTCACAATCGCCAAAGACCGGGCCACATGTACCTTGGCAAATGAGGAACCCTCTCGGGCGGGCTCAAGTAGCACTTCAAGCCCATTCAATCTCTGTGCAGCTCCCACAGGCAGCATTAAGAGTTCCTCTTGTCTGGGTCCCAGCAGGATCGGGGCCCTCGAAGTCACTCGGACCCGGCCCACCCGGCCACCTGGGACCGCACTTTTCAGCAAGTCGCAACTCAGCACTAGACGGTGTAGAATTCTCTGTGTGGGTCGGTGTCTTGTCGCACGGGCCCAGTATCGGGGTCCTTCACTGGCATACATCTGGTGATTCAAATCTCACAGCACGTTCATTCCGAGCGTCACTTCCATCCCTCTTCTAGGGGGGTGATCCACCAGTACTACCCCTTTCTGCCCCAGCTCTTGACCAAACATTTTTAGTTGCATCCACACGATCACTTTGACTGACAATTGACCATTATTTGCGGCGGTCAGTCGTATCACTCGGCCATCCTCTGGAATCACTAGTCGACTGAAGTATCTCTCATATACTTCTAGAGGCATTTGAAAAATGAGAGCTTTTAGCGCACAAAAATGGCCAATTTTATGTGTACCTCGTAGCCACGTTAAGGCATCTCTCTTATACGAGGTCCTACGTTTGACCTACCTCACTGAGAATAAACGTCTCCATCTGAATGGGTACATGTGAAACCTCTTCTTGGACTCAAATTCTCTCTCTATGTGGAGGGGTATTGGACCTACTATAATTAAAACACCTGAAGCTAGGAGGCGGGGAGTGCACGATCAGAAGGCTAGAGAATACATTTCAAAAAACCTGATCTGCACATCCAAACATAGACTGAGTGTGAACAGGTGCTGAACCCAGAGTCGCCAACTCGTATATAGTTAAATAAATAGGGCAGCACACTGCAGCGCCAAAACATGCAAACTTGAAAAAACGGAATTTGAACTGCATTACTGCACTAGAAATATGAAAAATGAGAGCTTTTAGCGCACAAAAATGGCCAATTTTATGTGTACCTCGTAGCCACGTTAAGGCATCTCTCTTATACGAGGTCCTACGTTTGACCTACCTCACTGAGAATAAACGTCTCCATCTGAATGGGTACATGTGAAACCTCTTCTTGGACTCAAATTCTCTCTCTATGTGGAGGGGTATTGGACCTACTATAATTAAAACACCTGAAGCTAGGAGGCGGGGAGTGCACGATCAGAAGGCTAGAGAATACATTTCAAAAAACCTGATCTGCACATCCAAACATAGACTGAGTGTGAACAGGTGCTGAACCCAGAGTCGCCAACTCGTATATAGTTAAATAAATAGGGCAGCACACTGCAGCGCCAAAACATGCAAACTTGAAAAAACGGAATTTGAACTGCATTACTGCACTAGAAATATGAAAAATGAGAGCTTTTAGCGCACAAAAATGGCCAATTTTATGTGTACCTCGTAGCCACGTTAAGGCATCTCTCTTATACGAGGTCCTACGTTTGACCTACCTCACTGAGAATAAACGTCTCCATCTGAATGGGTACATGTGAAACCTCTTCTTGGACTCAAATTCTCTCTCTATGTGGAGGGGTATTGGACCTACTATAATTAAAACACCTGAAGCTAGGAGGCGGGGAGTGCACGATCAGAAGGCTAGAGAATACATTTCAAAAAACCTGATCTGCACATCCAAACATAGACTGAGTGTGAACAGGTGCTGAACCCAGAGTCGCCAACTCGTATATAGTTAAATAAATAGGGCAGCACACTGCAGCGCCAAAACATGCAAACTTGAAAAAACGGAATTTGAACTGCATTACTGCACTAGAAATATGAAAAATGAGAGCTTTTAGCGCACAAAAATGGCCAATTTTATGTGTACCTCGTAGCCACGTTAAGGCATCTCTCTTATACGAGGTCCTACGTTTGACCTACCTCACTGAGAATAAACGTCTCCATCTGAATGGGTACATGTGAAACCTCTTCTTGGACTCAAATTCTCTCTCTATGTGGAGGGGTATTGGACCTACTATAATTAAAACACCTGAAGCTAGGAGGCGGGGAGTGCACGATCAGAAGGCTAGAGAATACATTTCAAAAAACCTGATCTGCACATCCAAACATAGACTGAGTGTGAACAGGTGCTGAACCCAGAGTCGCCAACTCGTATATAGTTAAATAAATAGGGCAGCACACTGCAGCGCCAAAACATGCAAACTTGAAAAAACGGAATTTGAACTGCATTACTGCACTAGAAATATGACAAATGAGAGCTTTTAGCGCACAAAAATGGCCAATTTTATGTGTACCTCGTAGCCACGTTAAGGCATCTCTCTTATACGAGGTCCTACGTTTGACCTACCTCACTGAGAATAAACGTCTCCATCTGAATGGGTACATGTGAAACCTCTTCTTGGACTCAAATTCTCTCTCTATGTGGAGGGGTATTGGACCTACTATAATTAAAACACCTGAAGCTAGGAGGCGGGGAGTGCACGATCAGAAGGCTAGAGAATACATTTCAAAAAACCTGATTTGCACATCCAAACATAGACTGAGTGTGAACAGGTGCTGAACCCAGAGTCGCCAACTCGTATATAGTTAAATAAATAGGGCAGCACACTGCAGCGCCAAAACATGCAAACTTGAAAAAACGGAATTTGAACTGCATTACTGCACTAGAAATATGAAAAATGAGAGCTTTTAGCGCACAAAAATGGCCAATTTTATGTGTACCTCGTAGCCACGTTAAGGCATCTCTCTTATACGAGGTCCTACGTTTGACCTACCTCACTGAGAATAAACGTCTCCATCTGAATGGGTACATGTGAAACCTCTTCTTGGACTCAAATTCTCTCTCTATGTGGAGGGGTATTGGACCTACTATAATTAAAACACCTGAAGCTAGGAGGCGGGGAGTGCACGATCAGAAGGCTAGAGAATACATTTCAAAAAACCTGATCTGCACATCCAAACATAGACTGAGTGTGAACAGGTGCTGAACCCAGAGTCGCCAACTCGTATATAGTTAAATAAATAGGGCAGCACACTGCAGCGCCAAAACATGCAAACTTGAAAAAACGGAATTTGAACTGCATTACTGCACTAGAAATATGAAAAATGAGAGCTTTTAGCGCACAAAAATGGCCAATTTTATGTGTACCTCGTAGCCACGTTAAGGCATCTCTCTTATACGAGGTCCTACGTTTGACCTACCTCACTGAGAATAAACGTCTCCATCTGAATGGGTACATGTGAAACCTCTTCTTGGACTCAAATTCTCTCTCTATGTGGAGGGGTATTGGACCTACTATAATTAAAACACCTGAAGCTAGGAGGCGGGGAGTGCACGATCAGAAGGCTAGAGAATACATTTCAAAAAACCTGATCTGCACATCCAAACATAGACTGAGTGTGAACAGGTGCTGAACCCAGAGTCGCCAACTCGTATATAGTTAAATAAATAGGGCAGCACACTGCAGCGCCAAAACATGCAAACTTGAAAAAACGGAATTTGAACTGCATTACTGCACTAGAAATATGAAAAATGAGAGCTTTTAGCGCACAAAAATGGCCAATTTTATGTGTACCTCGTAGCCACGTTAAGGCATCTCTCTTATACGAGGTCCTACGTTTGACCTACCTCACTGAGAATAAACGTCTCCATCTGAATGGGTACATGTGAAACCTCTTCTTGGACTCAAATTCTCTCTCTATGTGGAGGGGTATTGGACCTACTATAATTAAAACACCTGAAGCTAGGAGGCGGGGAGTGCACGATCAGAAGGCTAGAGAATACATTTCAAAAAACCTGATCTGCACATCCAAACATAGACTGAGTGTGAACAGGTGCTGAACCCAGAGTCGCCAACTCGTATATAGTTAAATAAATAGGGCAGCACACTGCAGCGCCAAAACATGCAAACTTGAAAAAACGGAATTTGAACTGCATTACTGCACTAGAAATATGAAAAATGAGAGCTTTTAGCGCACAAAAATGGCCAATTTTATGTGTACCTCGTAGCCACGTTAAGGCATCTCTCTTATACGAGGTCCTACGTTTGACCTACCTCACTGAGAATAAACGTCTCCATCTGAATGGGTACATGTGAAACCTCTTCTTGGACTCAAATTCTCTCTCTATGTGGAGGGGTATTGGACCTACTATAATTAAAACACCTGAAGCTAGGAGGCGGGGAGTGCACGATCAGAAGGCTAGAGAATACATTTCAAAAAACCTGATCTGCACATCCAAACATAGACTGAGTGTGAACAGGTGCTGAACCCAGAGTCGCCAACTCGTATATAGTTAAATAAATAGGGCAGCACACTGCAGCGCCAAAACATGCAAACTTGAAAAAACGGAATTTGAACTGCATTACTGCACTAGAAATATGACAAATGAGAGCTTTTAGCGCACAAAAATGGCCAATTTTATGTGTACCTCGTAGCCACGTTAAGGCATCTCTCTTATACGAGGTCCTACGTTTGACCTACCTCACTGAGAATAAACGTCTCCATCTGAATGGGTACATGTGAAACCTCTTCTTGGACTCAAATTCTCTCTCTATGTGGAGGGGTATTGGACCTACTATAATTAAAACACCTGAAGCTAGGAGGCGGGGAGTGCACGATCAGAAGGCTAGAGAATACATTTCAAAAAACCTGATTTGCACATCCAAACATAGACTGAGTGTGAACAGGTGCTGAACCCAGAGTCGCCAACTCGTATATAGTTAAATAAATAGGGCAGCACACTGCAGCGCCAAAACATGCAAACTTGAAAAAACGGAATTTGAACTGCATTACTGCACTAGAAATATGAAAAATGAGAGCTTTTAGCGCACAAAAATGGCCAATTTTATGTGTACCTCGTAGCCACGTTAAGGCATCTCTCTTATACGAGGTCCTACGTTTGACCTACCTCACTGAGAATAAACGTCTCCATCTGAATGGGTACATGTGAAACCTCTTCTTGGACTCAAATTCTCTCTCTATGTGGAGGGGTATTGGACCTACTATAATTAAAACACCTGAAGCTAGGAGGCGGGGAGTGCACGATCAGAAGGCTAGAGAATACATTTCAAAAAACCTGATCTGCACATCCAAACATAGACTGAGTGTGAACAGGTGCTGAACCCAGAGTCGCCAACTCGTATATAGTTAAATAAATAGGGCAGCACACTGCAGCGCCAAAACATGCAAACTTGAAAAAACGGAATTTGAACTGCATTACTGCACTAGAAATATGAAAAATGAGAGCTTTTAGCGCACAAAAATGGCCAATTTTATGTGTACCTCGTAGCCACGTTAAGGCATCTCTCTTATACGAGGTCCTACGTTTGACCTACCTCACTGAGAATAAACGTCTCCATCTGAATGGGTACATGTGAAACCTCTTCTTGGACTCAAATTCTCTCTCTATGTGGAGGGGTATTGGACCTACTATAATTAAAACACCTGAAGCTAGGAGGCGGGGAGTGCACGATCAGAAGGCTAGAGAATACATTTCAAAAAACCTGATCTGCACATCCAAACATAGACTGAGTGTGAACAGGTGCTGAACCCAGAGTCGCCAACTCGTATATAGTTAAATAAATAGGGCAGCACACTGCAGCGCCAAAACATGCAAACTTGAAAAAACGGAATTTGAACTGCATTACTGCACTAGAAATATGAAAAATGAGAGCTTTTAGCGCACAAAAATGGCCAATTTTATGTGTACCTCGTAGCCACGTTAAGGCATCTCTCTTATACGAGGTCCTACGTTTGACCTACCTCACTGAGAATAAACGTCTCCATCTGAATGGGTACATGTGAAACCTCTTCTTGGACTCAAATTCTCTCTCTATGTGGAGGGGTATTGGACCTACTATAATTAAAACACCTGAAGCTAGGAGGCGGGGAGTGCACGATCAGAAGGCTAGAGAATACATTTCAAAAAACCTGATCTGCACATCCAAACATAGACTGAGTGTGAACAGGTGCTGAACCCAGAGTCGCCAACTCGTATATAGTTAAATAAATAGGGCAGCACACTGCAGCGCCAAAACATGCAAACTTGAAAAAACAGAATTTGAACTGCATTACTGCACTAGAAATATGAAAAATGAGAGCTTTTAGCGCACAAAAATGGCCAATTTTATGTGTACCTCGTAGCCACGTTAAGGCATCTCTCTTATACGAGGTCCTACGTTTGACCTACCTCACTGAGAATAAACGTCTCCATCTGAATGGGTACATGTGAAACCTCTTCTTGGACTCAAATTCTCTCTCTATGTGGAGGGGTATTGGACCTACTATAATTAAAACACCTGAAGCTAGGAGGCGGGGAGTGCACGATCAGAAGGCTAGAGAATACATTTCAAAAAACCTGATCTGCACATCCAAACATAGACTGAGTGTGAACAGGTGCTGAACCCAGAGTCGCCAACTCGTATATAGTTAAATAAATAGGGCAGCACACTGCAGCGCCAAAACATGCAAACTTGAAAAAACGGAATTTGAACTGCATTACTGCACTAGAAATATGAAAAATGAGAGCTTTTAGCGCACAAAAATGGCCAATTTTATGTGTACCTCGTAGCCACGTTAAGGCATCTCTCTTATACGAGGTCCTACGTTTGACCTACCTCACTGAGAATAAACGTCTCCATCTGAATGGGTACATGTGAAACCTCTTCTTGGACTCAAATTCTCTCTCTATGTGGAGGGGTATTGGACCTACTATAATTAAAACACCTGAAGCTAGGAGGCGGGGAGTGCACGATCAGAAGGCTAGAGAATACATTTCAAAAAACCTGATCTGCACATCCAAACATAGACTGAGTGTGAACAGGTGCTGAACCCAGAGTCGCCAACTCGTATATAGTTAAATAAATAGGGCAGCACACTGCAGCGCCAAAACATGCAAACTTGAAAAAACGGAATTTGAACTGCATTACTGCACTAGAAATATGAAAAATGAGAGCTTTTAGCGCACAAAAATGGCCAATTTTATGTGTACCTCGTAGCCACGTTAAGGCATCTCTCTTATACGAGGTCCTACGTTTGACCTACCTCACTGAGAATAAACGTCTCCATCTGAATGGGTACATGTGAAACCTCTTCTTGGACTCAAATTCTCTCTCTATGTGGAGGGGTATTGGACCTACTATAATTAAAACACCTGAAGCTAGGAGGCGGGGAGTGCACGATCAGAAGGCTAGAGAATACATTTCAAAAAACCTGATCTGCACATCCAAACATAGACTGAGTGTGAACAGGTGCTGAACCCAGAGTCGCCAACTCGTATATAGTTAAATAAATAGGGCAGCACACTGCAGCGCCAAAACATGCAAACTTGAAAAAACGGAATTTGAACTGCATTACTGCACTAGAAATATGAAAAATGAGAGCTTTTAGCGCACAAAAATGGCCAATTTTATGTGTACCTCGTAGCCACGTTAAGGCATCTCTCTTATACGAGGTCCTACGTTTGACCTACCTCACTGAGAATAAACGTCTCCATCTGAATGGGTACATGTGAAACCTCTTCTTGGACTCAAATTCTCTCTCTATGTGGAGGGGTATTGGACCTACTATAATTAAAACACCTGAAGCTAGGAGGCGGGGAGTGCACGATCAGAAGGCTAGAGAATACATTTCAAAAAACCTGATCTGCACATCCAAACATAGACTGAGTGTGAACAGGTGCTGAACCCAGAGTCGCCAACTCGTATATAGTTAAATAAATAGGGCAGCACACTGCAGCGCCAAAACATGCAAACTTGAAAAAACAGAATTTGAACTGCATTACTGCACTAGAAATATGAAAAATGAGAGCTTTTAGCGCACAAAAATGGCCAATTTTATGTGTACCTCGTAGCCACGTTAAGGCATCTCTCTTATACGAGGTCCTACGTTTGACCTACCTCACTGAGAATAAACGTCTCCATCTGAATGGGTACATGTGAAACCTCTTCTTGGACTCAAATTCTCTCTCTATGTGGAGGGGTATTGGACCTACTATAATTAAAACACCTGAAGCTAGGAGGCGGGGAGTGCACGATCAGAAGGCTAGAGAATACATTTCAAAAAACCTGATCTGCACATCCAAACATAGACTGAGTGTGAACAGGTGCTGAACCCAGAGTCGCCAACTCGTATATAGTTAAATAAATAGGGCAGCACACTGCAGCGCCAAAACATGCAAACTTGAAAAAACGGAATTTGAACTGCATTACTGCACTAGAAATATGAAAAATGAGAGCTTTTAGCGCACAAAAATGGCCAATTTTATGTGTACCTCGTAGCCACGTTAAGGCATCTCTCTTATACGAGGTCCTACGTTTGACCTACCTCACTGAGAATAAACGTCTCCATCTGAATGGGTACATGTGAAACCTCTTCTTGGACTCAAATTCTCTCTCTATGTGGAGGGGTATTGGACCTACTATAATTAAAACACCTGAAGCTAGGAGGCGGGGAGTGCACGATCAGAAGGCTAGAGAATACATTTCAAAAAACCTGATCTGCACATCCAAACATAGACTGAGTGTGAACAGGTGCTGAACCCAGAGTCGCCAACTTGTATATAGTTAAATAAATAGGGCAGCACACTGCAGCGCCAAAACATGCAAACTTGAAAAAACGGAATTTGAACTGCATTACTGCACTAGAAATATGAAAAATGAGAGCTTTTAGCGCACAAAAATGGCCAATTTTATGTGTACCTCGTAGCCACGTTAAGGCATCTCTCTTATACGAGGTCCTACGTTTGACCTACCTCACTGAGAATAAACGTCTCCATCTGAATGGGTACATGTGAAACCTCTTCTTGGACTCAAATTCTATCTCTATGTGGAGGGGTATTGGACCTACTATAATTAAAACACCTGAAGCTAGGAGGCGGGGAGTGCACGATCAGAAGGCTAGAGAATACATTTCAAAAAACCTGATCTGCACATCCAAACATAGACTGAGTGTGAACAGGTGCTGAACCCAGAGTCGCCAACTCGTATATAGTTAAATAAATAGGGCAGCACACTGCAGCGCCAAAACATGCAAACTTGAAAAAACGGAATTTGAACTGCATTACTGCACTAGAAATATGAAAAATGAGAGCTTTTAGCGCACAAAAATGGCCAATTTTATATGTACCTCGTAGCCACGTTAAGGCATCTCTCTTATACGAGGTCCTACGTTTGACCTACCTCACTGAGAATAAACGTCTCCATCTGAATGGGTACATGTGAAACCTCTTCTTGGACTCAAATTCTCTCTCTATGTGGAGGGGTATTGGACCTACTATAATTAAAACACCTGAAGCTAGGAGGCGGGGAGTGCACGATCAGAAGGCTAGAGAATACATTTCAAAAAACCTGATCTGCACATCCAAACATAGACTGAGTGTGAACAGGTGCTGAACCCAGAGTCGCCAACTCGTATATAGTTAAATAAATAGGGCAGCACACTGCAGCGCCAAAACATGCAAACTTGAAAAAACGGAATTTGAACTGCATTACTGCACTAGAAATATGAAAAATGAGAGCTTTTAGCGCACAAAAATGGCCAATTTTATGTGTACCTCGTAGCCACGTTAAGGCATCTCTCTTATACGAGGTCCTACGTTTGACCTACCTCACTGAGAATAAACGTCTCCATCTGAATGGGTACATGTGAAACCTCTTCTTGGACTCAAATTCTCTCTCTATGTGGAGGGGTATTGGACCTACTATAATTAAAACACCTGAAGCTAGGAGGCGGGGAGTGCACGATCAGAAGGCTAGAGAATACATTTCAAAAAACCTGATCTGCACATCCAAACATAGACTGAGTGTGAACAGGTGCTGAACCCAGAGTCGCCAACTCGTATATAGTTAAATAAATAGGGCAGCACACTGCAGCGCCAAAACATGCAAACTTGAAAAAACGGAATTTGAACTGCATTACTGCACTAGAAATATGAAAAATGAGAGCTTTTAGCGCACAAATATGGCCAATTTTATGTGTACCTCGTAGCCACGTTAAGGCATCTCTCTTATACGAGGTCCTACGTTTGACCTACCTCACTGAGAATAAACGTCTCCATCTGAATGGGTACATGTGAAACCTCTTCTTGGACTCAAATTCTCTCTCTATGTGGAGGGGTATTGGACCTACTATAATTAAAACACCTGAAGCTAGGAGGCGGGGAGTGCACGATCAGAAGGCTAGAGAATACATTTCAAAAAACCTGATCTGCACATCCAAACATAGACTGAGTGTGAACAGGTGCTGAACCCAGAGTCGCCAACTCGTATATAGTTAAATAAATAGGGCAGCACACTGCAGCGCCAAAACATGCAAACTTGAAAAAACGGAATTTGAACTGCATTACTGCACTAGAAATATGAAAAATGAGAGCTTTTAGCGCACAAAAATGGCCAATTTTATGTGTACCTCGTAGCCACGTTAAGGCATCTCTCTTATACGAGGTCCTACGTTTGACCTACCTCACTGAGAATAAACGTCTCCATCTGAATGGGTACATGTGAAACCTCTTCTTGGACTCAAATTCTCTCTCTATGTGGAGGGGTATTGGACCTACTATAATTAAAACACCTGAAGCTAGGAGGCGGGGAGTGCACGATCAGAAGGCTAGAGAATACATTTCAAAAAACCTGATCTGCACATCCAAACATAGACTGAGTGTGAACAGGTGCTGAACCCAGAGTCGCCAACTCGTATATAGTTAAATAAATAGGGCAGCACACTGCAGCGCCAAAACATGCAAACTTGAAAAAACGGAATTTGAACTGCATTACTGCACTAGAAATATGAAAAATGAGAGCTTTTAGCGCACAAAAATGGCCAATTTTATGTGTACCTCGTAGCCACGTTAAGGCATCTCTCTTATACGAGGTCCTACGTTTGACCTACCTCACTGAGAATAAACGTCTCCATCTGAATGGGTACATGTGAAACCTCTTCTTGGACTCAAATTCTCTCTCTATGTGGAGGGGTATTGGACCTACTATAATTAAAACACCTGAAGCTAGGAGGCGGGGAGTGCACGATCAGAAGGCTAGAGAATACATTTCAAAAAACCTGATCTGCACATCCAAACATAGACTGAGTGTGAACAGGTGCTGAACCCAGAGTCGCCAACTCGTATATAGTTAAATAAATAGGGCAGCACACTGCAGCGCCAAAACATGCAAACTTGAAAAAACGGAATTTGAACTGCATTACTGCACTAGAAATATGAAAAATGAGAGCTTTTAGCGCACAAAAATGGCCAATTTTATGTGTACCTCGTAGCCACGTTAAGGCATCTCTCTTATACGAGGTCCTACGTTTGACCTACCTCACTGAGAATAAACGTCTCCATCTGAATGGGTACATGTGAAACCTCTTCTTGGACTCAAATTCTCTCTCTATGTGGAGGGGTATTGGACCTACTATAATTAAAACACCTGAAGCTAGGAGGCGGGGAGTGCACGATCAGAAGGCTAGAGAATACATTTCAAAAAACCTGATCTGCACATCCAAACATAGACTGAGTGTGAACAGGTGCTGAACCCAGAGTCGCCAACTCGTATATAGTTAAATAAATAGGGCAGCACACTGCAGCGCCAAAACATGCAAACTTGAAAAAACGGAATTTGAACTGCATTACTGCACTAGAAATATGAAAAATGAGAGCTTTTAGCGCACAAAAATGGCCAATTTTATGTGTACCTCGTAGCCACGTTAAGGCATCTCTCTTATACGAGGTCCTACGTTTGACCTACCTCACTGAGAATAAACGTCTCCATCTGAATGGGTACATGTGAAACCTCTTCTTGGACTCAAATTCTCTCTCTATGTGGAGGGGTATTGGACCTACTATAATTAAAACACCTGAAGCTAGGAGGCGGGGAGTGCACGATCAGAAGGCTAGAGAATACATTTCAAAAAACCTGATCTGCACATCCAAACATAGACTGAGTGTGAACAGGTGCTGAACCCAGAGTCGCCAACTCGTATATAGTTAAATAAATAGGGCAGCACACTGCAGCGCCAAAACATGCAAACTTGAAAAAACGGAATTTGAACTGCATTACTGCACTAGAAATATGAAAAATGAGAGCTTTTAGCGCACAAAAATGGCCAATTTTATATGTACCTCGTAGCCACGTTAAGGCATCTCTCTTATACGAGGTCCTACGTTTGACCTACCTCACTGAGAATAAACGTCTCCATCTGAATGGGTACATGTGAAACCTCTTCTTGGACTCAAATTCTCTCTCTATGTGGAGGGGTATTGGACCTACTATAATTAAAACACCTGAAGCTAGGAGGCGGGGAGTGCACGATCAGAAGGCTAGAGAATACATTTCAAAAAACCTGATCTGCACATCCAAACATAGACTGAGTGTGAACAGGTGCTGAACCCAGAGTCGCCAACTCGTATATAGTTAAATAAATAGGGCAGCACACTGCAGCGCCAAAACATGCAAACTTGAAAAAACGGAATTTGAACTGCATTACTGCACTAGAAATATGAAAAATGAGAGCTTTTAGCGCACAAAAATGGCCAATTTTATGTGTACCTCGTAGCCACGTTAAGGCATCTCTCTTATACGAGGTCCTACGTTTGACCTACCTCACTGAGAATAAACGTCTCCATCTGAATGGGTACATGTGAAACCTCTTCTTGGACTCAAATTCTCTCTCTATGTGGAGGGGTATTGGACCTACTATAATTAAAACACCTGAAGCTAGGAGGCGGGGAGTGCACGATCAGAAGGCTAGAGAATACATTTCAAAAAACCTGATCTGCACATCCAAACATAGACTGAGTGTGAACAGGTGCTGAACCCAGAGTCGCCAACTCGTATATAGTTAAATAAATAGGGCAGCACACTGCAGCGCCAAAACATGCAAACTTGAAAAAACGGAATTTGAACTGCATTACTGCACTAGAAATATGAAAAATGAGAGCTTTTAGCGCACAAAAATGGCCAATTTTATGTGTACCTCGTAGCCACGTTAAGGCATCTCTCTTATACGAGGTCCTACGTTTGACCTACCTCACTGAGAATAAACGTCTCCATCTGAATGGGTACATGTGAAACCTCTTCTTGGACTCAAATTCTCTCTCTATGTGGAGGGGTATTGGACCTACTATAATTAAAACACCTGAAGCTAGGAGGCGGGGAGTGCACGATCAGAAGGCTAGAGAATACATTTCAAAAAACCTGATCTGCACATCCAAACATAGACTGAGTGTGAACAGGTGCTGAACCCAGAGTCGCCAACTCGTATATAGTTAAATAAATAGGGCAGCACACTGCAGCGCCAAAACATGCAAACTTGAAAAAACGGAATTTGAACTGCATTACTGCACTAGAAATATGAAAAATGAGAGCTTTTAGCGCACAAAAATGGCCAATTTTATGTGTACCTCGTAGCCACGTTAAGGCATCTCTCTTATACGAGGTCCTACGTTTGACCTACCTCACTGAGAATAAACGTCTCCATCTGAATGGGTACATGTGAAACCTCTTCTTGGACTCAAATTCTCTCTCTATGTGGAGGGGTATTGGACCTACTATAATTAAAACACCTGAAGCTAGGAGGCGGGGAGTGCACGATCAGAAGGCTAGAGAATACATTTCAAAAAACCTGATCTGCACATCCAAACATAGACTGAGTGTGAACAGGTGCTGAACCCAGAGTCGCCAACTCGTATATAGTTAAATAAATAGGGCAGCACACTGCAGCGCCAAAACATGCAAACTTGAAAAAACGGAATTTGAACTGCATTACTGCACTAGAAATATGAAAAATGAGAGCTTTTAGCGCACAAAAATGGCCAATTTTATGTGTACCTCGTAGCCACGTTAAGGCATCTCTCTTATACGAGGTCCTACGTTTGACCTACCTCACTGAGAATAAACGTCTCCATCTGAATGGGTACATGTGAAACCTCTTCTTGGACTCAAATTCTCTCTCTATGTGGAGGGGTATTGGACCTACTATAATTAAAACACCTGAAGCTAGGAGGCGGGGAGTGCACGATCAGAAGGCTAGAGAATACATTTCAAAAAACCTGATCTGCACATCCAAACATAGACTGAGTGTGAACAGGTGCTGAACCCAGAGTCGCCAACTCGTATATAGTTAAATAAATAGGGCAGCACACTGCAGCGCCAAAACATGCAAACTTGAAAAAACGGAATTTGAACTGCATTACTGCACTAGAAATATGAAAAATGAGAGCTTTTAGCGCACAAAAATGGCCAATTTTATGTGTACCTCGTAGCCACGTTAAGGCATCTCTCTTATACGAGGTCCTACGTTTGACCTACCTCACTGAGAATAAACGTCTCCATCTGAATGGGTACATGTGAAACCTCTTCTTGGACTCAAATTCTCTCTCTATGTGGAGGGGTATTGGACCTACTATAATTAAAACACCTGAAGCTAGGAGGCGGGGAGTGCACGATCAGAAGGCTAGAGAATACATTTCAAAAAACCTGATCTGCACATCCAAACATAGACTGAGTGTGAACAGGTGCTGAACCCAGAGTCGCCAACTCGTATATAGTTAAATAAATAGGGCAGCACACTGCAGCGCCAAAACATGCAAACTTGAAAAAACGGAATTTGAACTGCATTACTGCACTAGAAATATGAAAAATGAGAGCTTTTAGCGCACAAAAATGGCCAATTTTATGTGTACCTCGTAGCCACGTTAAGGCATCTCTCTTATACGAGGTCCTACGTTTGACCTGCCTCACTGAGAATAAACGTCTCCATCTGAATGGGTACATGTGAAACCTCTTCTTGGACTCAAATTCTCTCTCTATGTGGAGGGGTATTGGACCTACTATAATTAAAACACCTGAAGCTAGGAGGCGGGGAGTGCACGATCAGAAGGCTAGAGAATACATTTCAAAAAACCTGATCTGCACATCCAAACATAGACTGAGTGTGAACAGGTGCTGAACCCAGAGTCGCCAACTCGTATATAGTTAAATAAATAGGGCAGCACACTGCAGCGCCAAAACATGCAAACTTGAAAAAACGGAATTTGAACTGCATTACTGCACTAGAAATATGAAAAATGAGAGCTTTTAGCGCACAAAAATGGCCAATTTTATGTGTACCTCGTAGCCACGTTAAGGCATCTCTCTTATACGAGATCCTACGTTTGACCTACCTCACTGAGAATAAACGTCTCCATCTGAATGGGTACATGTGAAACCTCTTCTTGGACTCAAATTCTCTCTCTATGTGGAGGGGTATTGGACCTACTATAATTAAAACACCTGAAGCTAGGAGGCGGGGAGTGCACGATCAGAAGGCTAGAGAATACATTTCAAAAAACCTGATCTGCACATCCAAACATAGACTGAGTGTGAACAGGTGCTGAACCCAAAGTCGCCAACTCGTATATAGTTAAATAAATAGGGCAGCACACTGCAGCGCCAAAACATGCAAACTTGAAAAAACGGAATTTGAACTGCATTACTGCACTAGAAATATGAAAAATGAGAGCTTTTAGCGCACAAAAATGGCCAATTTTATGTGTACCTCGTAGCCACGTTAAGGCATCTCTCTTATACGAGGTCCTACGTTTGACCTGCCTCACTGAGAATAAACGTCTCCATCTGAATGGGTACATGTGAAACCTCTTCTTGGACTCAAATTCTCTCTCTATGTGGAGGGGTATTGGACCTACTATAATTAAAACACCTGAAGCTAGGAGGCGGGGAGTGCACGATCAGAAGGCTAGAGAATACATTTCAAAAAACCTGATCTGCACATCCAAACATAGACTGAGTGTGAACAGGTGCTGAACCCAGAGTCGCCAACTCGTATATAGTTAAATAAATAGGGCAGCACACTGCAGCGCCAAAACATGCAAACTTGAAAAAACGGAATTTGAACTGCATTACTGCACTAGAAATATGAAAAATGAGAGCTTTTAGCGCACAAAAATGGCCAATTTTATGTGTACCTCGTAGCCACGTTAAGGCATCTCTCTTATACGAGGTCCTACGTTTGACCTACCTCACTGAGAATAAACGTCTCCATCTGAATGGGTACATGTGAAACCTCTTCTTGGACTCAAATTCTCTCTCTATGTGGAGGGGTATTGGACCTACTATAATTAAAACACCTGAAGCTAGGAGGCGGGGAGTGCACGATCAGAAGGCTAGAGAATACATTTCAAAAAACCTGATCTGCACATCCAAACATAGACTGAGTGTGAACAGGTGCTGAACCCAGAGTCGCCAACTCGTATATAGTTAAATAAATAGGGCAGCACACTGCAGCGCCAAAACATGCAAACTTGAAAAAACGGAATTTGAACTGCATTACTGCACTAGAAATATGAAAAATGAGAGCTTTTAGCGCACAAAAATGGCCAATTTTATGTGTACCTCGTAGCCACGTTAAGGCATCTCTCTTATACGAGGTCCTACGTTTGACCTACCTCACTGAGAATAAACGTCTCCATCTGAATGGGTACATGTGAAACCTCTTCTTGGACTCAAATTCTCTCTCTATGTGGAGGGGTATTG
The DNA here is from genome assembly GCF_032444005.1 of Ranitomeya imitator. Lineage (NCBI taxonomy): Eukaryota > Metazoa > Chordata > Amphibia > Anura > Dendrobatidae > Ranitomeya > Ranitomeya imitator. The sequence continues at coordinate 201,859,764 of NC_091286.1, forward strand.
GACCTACTATAATTAAAACACCTGAAGCTAGGAGGCGGGGAGTGCACGATCAGAAGGCTAGAGAATACATTTCAAAAAACCTGATCTGCACATCCAAACATAGACTGAGTGTGAACAGGTGCTGAACCCAGAGTCGCCAACTCGTATATAGTTAAATAAATAGGGCAGCACACTGCAGCGCCAAAACATGCAAACTTGAAAAAACGGAATTTGAACTGCATTACTGCACTAGAAATATGAAAAATGAGAGCTTTTAGCGCACAAAAATGGCCAATTTTATGTGTACCTCGTAGCCACGTTAAGGCATCTCTCTTATACGAGGTCCTACGTTTGACCTACCTCACTGAGAATAAACGTCTCCATCTGAATGGGTACATGTGAAACCTCTTCTTGGACTCAAATTCTCTCTCTATGTGGAGGGGTATTGGACCTACTATAATTAAAACACCTGAAGCTAGGAGGCGGGGAGTGCACGATCAGAAGGCTAGAGAATACATTTCAAAAAACCTGATCTGCACATCCAAACATAGACTGAGTGTGAACAGGTGCTGAACCCAGAGTCGCCAACTCGTATATAGTTAAATAAATAGGGCAGCACACTGCAGCGCCAAAACATGCAAACTTGAAAAAACGGAATTTGAACTGCATTACTGCACTAGAAATATGAAAAATGAGAGCTTTTAGCGCACAAAAATGGCCAATTTTATGTGTACCTCGTAGCCACGTTAAGGCATCTCTCTTATACGAGGTCCTACGTTTGACCTACCTCACTGAGAATAAACGTCTCCATCTGAATGGGTACATGTGAAACCTCTTCTTGGACTCAAATTCTCTCTCTATGTGGAGGGGTATTGGACCTACTATAATTAAAACACCTGAAGCTAGGAGGCGGGGAGTGCACGATCAGAAGGCTAGAGAATACATTTCAAAAAACCTGATCTGCACATCCAAACATAGACTGAGTGTGAACAGGTGCTGAACCCAGAGTCGCCAACTCGTATATAGTTAAATAAATAGGGCAGCACACTGCAGCGCCAAAACATGCAAACTTGAAAAAACGGAATTTGAACTGCATTACTGCACTAGAAATATGAAAAATGAGAGCTTTTAGCGCACAAAAATGGCCAATTTTATGTGTACCTCGTAGCCACGTTAAGGCATCTCTCTTATACGAGGTCCTACGTTTGACCTACCTCACTGAGAATAAACGTTTCCATCTGAATGGGTACATGTGAAACCTCTTCTTGGACTCAAATTCTCTCTCTATGTGGAGGGGTATTGGACCTACTATAATTAAAACACCTGAAGCTAGGAGGCGGGGAGTGCACGATCAGAAGGCTAGAGAATACATTTCAAAAAACCTGATCTGCACATCCAAACATAGACTGAGTGTGAACAGGTGCTGAACCCAGAGTCGCCAACTCGTATATAGTTAAATAAATAGGGCAGCACACTGCAGCGCCAAAACATGCAAACTTGAAAAAACGGAATTTGAACTGCATTACTGCACTAGAAATATGAAAAATGAGAGCTTTTAGCGCACAAAAATGGCCAATTTTATGTGTACCTCGTAGCCACGTTAAGGCATCTCTCTTATACGAGGTCCTACGTTTGACCTACCTCACTGAGAATAAACGTCTCCATCTGAATGGGTACATGTGAAACCTCTTCTTGGACTCAAATTCTCTCTCTATGTGGAGGGGTATTGGACCTACTATAATTAAAACACCTGAAGCTAGGAGGCGGGGAGTGCACGATCAGAAGGCTAGAGAATACATTTCAAAAAACCTGATCTGCACATCCAAACATAGACTGAGTGTGAACAGGTGCTGAACCCAGAGTCGCCAACTCGTATATAGTTAAATAAATAGGGCAGCACACTGCAGCGCCAAAACATGCAAACTTGAAAAAACGGAATTGGAACTGCATTACTGCACTAGAAATATGAAAAATGAGAGCTTTTAGCGCACAAAAATGGCCAATTTTATGTGTACCTCGTAGCCACGTTAAGGCATCTCTCTTATACGAGGTCCTACGTTTGACCTACCTCACTGAGAATAAACGTCTCCATCTGAATGGGTACATGTGAAACCTCTTCTTGGACTCAAATTCTCTCTCTATGTGGAGGGGTATTGGACCTACTATAATTAAAACACCTGAAGCTAGGAGGCGGGGAGTGCACGATCAGAAGGCTAGAGAATACATTTCAAAAAACCTGATCTGCACATCCAAACATAGACTGAGTGTGAACAGGTGCTGAACCCAGAGTCGCCAACTCGTATCTGGTTAAATAAATAGGGCAGCACACTGCAGCGCCAAAACATGCAAACTTGAAAAAACGGAATTTGAACTGCATTACTGCACTAGAAATATGAAAAATGAGAGCTTTTAGCGCACAAAAATGGCCAATTTTATGTGTACCTCGTAGCCACGTTAAGGCATCTCTCTTATACGAGGTCCTACGTTTGACCTACCTCACTGAGAATAAACGTCTCCATCTGAATGGGTACATGTGAAACCTCTTCTTGGACTCAAATTCTCTCTCTATGTGGAGGGGTATTGGACCTACTATAATTAAAACACCTGAAGCTAGGAGGCGGGGAGTGCACGATCAGAAGGCTAGAGAATACATTTCAAAAAACCTGATCTGCACATCCAAACATAGACTGAGTGTGAACAGGTGCTGAACCCAGAGTCGCCAACTCGTATATAGTTAAATAAATAGGGCAGCACACTGCAGCGCCAAAACATGCAAACTTGAAAAAACGGAATTTGAACTGCATTACTGCACTAGAAATATGAAAAATGAGAGCTTTTAGCGCACAAAAATGGCCAATTTTATGTGTACCTCGTAGCCACGTTAAGGCATCTCTCTTATACGAGGTCCTACGTTTGACCTACCTCACTGAGAATAAACGTCTCCATCTGAATGGGTACATGTGAAACCTCTTCTTGGACTCAAATTCTCTCTCTATGTGGAGGGGTATTGGACCTACTATAATTAAAACACCTGAAGCTAGGAGGCGGGGAGTGCACGATCAGAAGGCTAGAGAATACATTTCAAAAAACCTGATCTGCACATCCAAACATAGACTGAGTGTGAACAGGTGCTGAACCCAGAGTCGCCAACTCGTATATAGTTAAATAAATAGGGCAGCACACTGCAGCGCCAAAACATGCAAACTTGAAAAAACGGAATTTGAACTGCATTACTGCACTAGAAATATGAAAAATGAGAGCTTTTAGCGCACAAAAATGGCCAATTTTATGTGTACCTCGTAGCCACGTTAAGGCATCTCTCTTATACGAGGTCCTACGTTTGACCTACCTCACTGAGAATAAACGTCTCCATCTGAATGGGTACATGTGAAACCTCTTCTTGGACTCAAATTCTCTCTCTATGTGGAGGGGTATTGGACCTACTATAATTAAAACACCTGAAGCTAGGAGGCGGGGAGTGCACGATCAGAAGGCTAGAGAATACATTTCAAAAAACCTGATCTGCACATCCAAACATAGACTGAGTGTGAACAGGTGCTGAACCCAGAGTCGCCAACTCGTATATAGTTAAATAAATAGGGCAGCACACTGCAGCGCCAAAACATGCAAACTTGAAAAAACGGAATTTGAACTGCATTACTGCACTAGAAATATGAAAAATGAGAGCTTTTAGCGCACAAAAATGGCCAATTTTATGTGTACCTCGTAGCCACGTTAAGTCATCTCTCTTATACGAGGTCCTACGTTTGACCTACCTCACTGAGAATAAACGTCTCCATCTGAATGGGTACATGTGAAACCTCTTCTTGGACTCAAATTCTCTCTCTATGTGGAGGGGTATTGGACCTACTATAATTAAAACACCTGAAGCTAGGAGGCGGGGAGTGCACGATCAGAAGGCTAGAGAATACATTTCAAAAAACCTGATCTGCACATCCAAACATAGACTGAGTGTGAACAGGTGCTGAACCCAGAGTCGCCAACTCGTATATAGTTAAATAAATAGGGCAGCACACTGCAGCGCCAAAACATGCAAACTTGAAAAAACGGAATTTGAACTGCATTACTGCACTAGAAATATGAAAAATGAGAGCTTTTAGCGCACAAAAATGGCCAATTTTATGTGTACCTCGTAGCCACGTTAAGGCATCTCTCTTATACGAGGTCCTACGTTTGACCTACCTCACTGAGAATAAACGTCTCCATCTGAATGGGTACATGTGAAACCTCTTCTTGGACTCAAATTCTCTCTCTATGTGGAGGGGTATTGGACCTACTATAATTAAAACACCTGAAGCTAGGAGGCGGGGAGTGCACGATCAGAAGGCTAGAGAATACATTTCAAAAAACCTGATCTGCACATCCAAACATAGACTGAGTGTGAACAGGTGCTGAACCCAGAGTCGCCAACTCGTATATAGTTAAATAAATAGGGCAGCACACTGCAGCGCCAAAACATGCAAACTTGAAAAAACGGAATTTGAACTGCATTACTGCACTAGAAATATGAAAAATGAGAGCTTTTAGCGCACAAAAATGGCCAATTTTATGTGTACCTCGTAGCCACGTTAAGGCATCTCTCTTATACGAGGTCCTACGTTTGACCTACCTCACTGAGAATAAACGTCTCCATCTGAATGGGTACATGTGAAACCTCTTCTTGGACTCAAATTCTCTCTCTATGTGGAGGGGTATTGGACCTACTATAATTAAAACACCTGAAGCTAGGAGGCGGGGAGTGCACGATCAGAAGGCTAGAGAATACATTTCAAAAAACCTGATCTGCACATCCAAACATAGACTGAGTGTGAACAGGTGCTGAACCCAGAGTCGCCAACTCGTATATAGTTAAATAAATAGGGCAGCACACTGCAGCGCCAAAACATGCAAACTTGAAAAAACGGAATTTGAACTGCATTACTGCACTAGAAATATGAAAAATGAGAGCTTTTAGGCATTATAGTACATTCGGATCCCGTGTCAACCAAGCACCTCATCTTCCGCCCTTCAAACTCTGCTTCTATCACTGGACTACATGCAAACAAATCTTGTTCATTCCGTCGAGGGCTTTGTGTGGGTGGGGCCGCTGCTACTTGCCCTCTCATGGCAGCGGCCGGAAGTTTAAAGCCGGCGACGGGGTTTCTGGGGCTGTAAGCGCCCGGCAGTAACGCGAGATGTGTCCCTGGCGGCCACACTTCCAGCAGGTGATTGTTCCTCGTGGGCGAGGGCTTGACTCATTCTGATAGGACGACCTGGCCATTTGCGGGGTCACCGTTCCAGGGGGTGGGGCAGGAGGTTCCCGTGAGGGGGTAGAGGCGGGATCAACTGTCAGTTGAGACAATTTCAGCTTCAACTCCTTCACCTCAGCACGCAAAGCTTGTACCACGCTTACAAGCCCCTCTCCCCCCGACCCTGATGACACACCTTCCTCCAGCTGGGCACTGTTCACTGACCCCTCGGGAACATAGGCTGATTTCTCTTCCCTTTCCACTGCAGCTCGGTAAATCTGCCAGAAAGATAACTCTGGTGCAACCCGGGCCATTTCCAACAGCTTGTCCCGGAGAAGTCTATGGGCAAAACCGGTGATGAATTGGTCCCGGAGCAAGCGGTCTACCTCCCGGAATGCCCCCATGGCCCCCGGGTCTAGTCGCTGCATCTCATTCAACATCTCTTGTAAAATATTAGAGTACTGCATCAGGGACTCACACTCTCTCTGGGGACGATTAAAGAATAGGGACCGAAGCTGGGCCACACGAGCTCGGCCCCCCAAACTCCCCTCTAACAGTTCCAAAATCTTTTCTAATGTATCCCTCTCTGATTCTGGGCGCACCATCACCATACGCCTAATATCACCCTCCAGTGCATTTAATGCCAGCTCAGCGCGTAACGCGGGGGTCAAATTACACATGCGCAGAATACTCCGGATTCTCTCAGCCCAATCTTGCAACGCCATATTGCGCCCATCGTATTTCGGCATGTGCTGAAGTAAAGTTCCTACAGGCACATACCCTCCCGGAGTCGCAGCGGCCGCCAGGGGAACCCCAACCCCCGAGGAGGATGCGGATACAGCGGGGTCATTTCCACCCTCGCCCTCGTCCATGACAAACACTGGATCCTGCCGACTACGCCAAAAATGTAATGACCAGAGGTCCGAATAAGATCCAGTGAGTCACAAACCAAGACCAAGGCAGAAATCTCCAACGGTATTTACTCAAAGGCAAAATAATCAAGGTAATATGGAGAATATTAAGGCAGATGCACCCCAAAGATACACTAATTCAGCAGCAGCTGAAATCACTGTGCCACTCAAAGGTCTCCTGAGAACTGTATACTACAACAGACTAGTAAGAAATTTACCTAACAGGCAACTAAAAACAGGAACAAGTGTAAATTGAATGTAGTGTTATTAAGGGAGCCCCTGGAATGGCACATTGAGTATAACTTACACAACTCTAATATAAGATACACCTCTAAAGTAACAATTTAACACTCTGAGCAGAGATACCCGGGTATCTATAACTATGGTACCGTATCCTGAGATGGATTTCCTCTCAGGCAGGAATCCGCAGAGGCTGTAGCCAGTCCATATCTTCAGCGCCAATAAGTTACAGCAAGCTCCTCTTGTCGGCCGATGCCGAGCCCAAACGCCGGGGACTTAGTTAGTGGTCTCACGATGTAGTCTCTGCTTCTGTGGCTCCTAGGAATGCTTCCACGACAATCCGTCCGTCTCTGTATCAGCAGTCTGTCCAGACTTGTTTGTCCACTCAATGCACAGGGAATCCACAGACTTCCAAATTCGTACTGGGTTCTTAGCAAAGTCTCCGTCTTTTCTTAGATAAAGGGTTAGCTCCTCTCCAGGAAACGTTAGCAACACAAGTCTCTCACAGAGTTAAACAAAAGGTTAGCTCTTCTCCAGGGAAACGTTAGCAACAAAAAGTCTCTCAAAAGCTTCTTTTCCTCCAAAAACACTTGCAGTAAATCCACACAGTCTCTTTTTAAGATCTCACAGCAGCTTCTCCTTTTCTTCCCGCCTTTTCTCTCTCAGCTCTCACTTCCTACTTTCACTTTACACTCGAGACACTAGACTCCACCCCGCAGCACACATTGTCTCTGGGAGGTCTGTCCTCTGCTGCAACAGGCAAAAACCACAGGGTCCTAGTGCCCTCTCAGTGGGACTACAGTTCACCCTCTTACAGACCCCCTAAGGAACTTATCTAGAGGTGTGGTGAGCACTTTGACCCACCAAGTGCTTCACAGAAGTTTATAATGTAGAACCGTAAAAATAAAAAATCATATTTTTTCACAAAAATTATCTTTTCGCCCCCAATTTTTTATTTTCCCAAGGGTAAGAGAAGAAATTGGACCCCAAAAGTTGTTGTACAATTTGTCCTGAGTACGCTGATACCCCATATGTGGGGGTAAACCACTGTTTGGGCGGATGGGAGAGCTCGGAAGGGAAGGAGCGCCTGTCATGATATGTACTTTTGTCCAGTCCTGTATTTGAATAATATGCCATTTGATGTATGTAACTGTTCTCTGGTTTCTATTAGCTGTAATTTATGTATTTTCTTGTGCTGGGAGTTCACCTGTAACAATATGTCTCCTTCCCCCAATACTTGCAGCCCTAAGCTATAATGTAATTAAGCTTTGTCCATACCACTAGTGAAAGAATAGCCATTCTTCCTCACAGCAGGTGGCTAGTCAAATGTACATACTACATAGACTACGTGGAGCCCACCAGTCTAGAATCTTCTGGTGGACCCAACCATTGAATAGAAGGTGTGACCCCTACCCCCCTTCATGGGCGGATCCCAGGAGCTCAGACAATCCATTCTTATTTTGAGATCAGATGTGAGTTGATCCTTGAAGGAGAAGGAGTGGGGATTCTTAGCTGAGGCAAGACCCCACATCCATCTGTGACTGCGGAAGCGAACGGGGCGAGACTTGAGCTGAGTACATATCTCGTCGTTCGTGAGATTGTTTTGGGATCCCTTGGACTCGTGTGGACTATTGCTTTGTTAGCTGGCACAAGGATTATCGGTAGGTGCCCCCAAACCTGTTCCATTGGACTAATTGTGGACTCTGTAGATCTACCTGCATGTGTTGTTCCAGCGTTCTTGATAATAAATCTGTGGAATCATCCCTTAGCCTGTTGCCCCTTCTGGCTCTGCCCTACACCCCGTCACAGCGCCGTTTGACTTTTCAATGCAAAATTGACAGGAATTGAGATGGGACGCCATGTTGCGTTTGGAGAGCCACTGATGTGCCTAAACATTGAAACCCCCCACAAGTGACACCATTTTGGAAAATAGACCCCCTAAGGAACTTATCTAGAGGTGTGGTGAGCACTTTGACCCACCAAGTGCTTCACAGAAGTTTATAATGCAGAGCCGTAAAAATAAAACAAAAATTTTTTCCCACAAAAATTATTTTTTTAGCCCCGTTTTTTATTTTCCCGAGGGTAACAGGAGAAATTGGACCCCAAAATGTGTTGCCCAATTTGTCCTGAGTGCGATGATACACCATATGTGGGGGGAACCACTGTTTTGGCACGTGGGAGGGCTCGGAAGGGAAGGAGTGCCATTTGAATGCAGACTTAGATGGAATGGTCTGCAGGTGTCACATTGCGTTTGCAGAGCCCCTAATGTACCTAAACAGTAAAAAAAACCACAAGTGACACCATTTTGGAAACTAGACCCCCTAAGGAACTTATCTAGATGTGTGGGGAGCGCTTTGACCCACCAAGGGCTTCACAGAAGTTTATAATGGAGAGCCGTAAAAATAAAACAAAATTCTTTTCCCACAAAAATTATTTTTTAGCCCCCAGTTTTGTATTTTCCCGAGGGTAACAGGAGAAATTAGACCCGAAAAATTTGTTGTCCAATTTGTCCTGAGTGCGCTGATACCCCATATGTGGGGGGGGAACCACTGTTTGGGCGCATGGGAGGGCTCGGAAGGGAAGGAGTGCCATTTGAATGCAGACTTAGATGGAATGGTCTGCAGGTGTCACATTGCGTTTGCAGAGCCCCTAATGTACCTAAACAGTAGAAACCCCCAACAAGTGACACCATTTTGGAAACTAGACCCACTAAGGAACTCATCTAGATATGTTGTGAGAGCTTTGAACCCCCAAGTGTTTCACTACAGTTTGTAACGCAGAGCCGTAAAAATTAAAAAAAAAAAAACTTTCCCCCAAAAATTATTTTTTAGCCCCCAGTTTTGTATTTTCCCGAGGGTAAGAGGAGAAATTTGACCCCAAAAGTTGTTGTCCAATTTGTCCTGAGTACGCTGATACCCCATATGTGGGGGGGAACCACCGTTTGGGCGCATGGGAGGGCTCGGAAGGGAAGGAGTGCCATTTGGAATGCAGACTTAGATGGAATGGTCTGCAGGCGTCACATTGCGTTTGCAGAACCCCTAATGTACCTAAACAGTAGAAACCCCCACAAGTGACCCCATATTGGAAACTAGACCCCCCAGGGAACTTATCTAGATGTGTTGTGAGAACTTTGAACCCCCAAGTGTTTCACTACAGTTTATAACGCAGAGCCGTGAAAATAAAATATCTTTTTTTTCCCCACAAAAATAATTTTTTAGCCCCCAGTTTTGTATTTTCCCAAGGGTAACAGGAGAAATTGGACCCCAAAAGTTGTTGTCCTATTTGTCCTGAGTACGCTGATACCCCATATGTTGGGGTAAACCCCTGTTTGGGCACACGGGAGAGCTCGGAAGGGAAGAAGCACTGTTTTACTTTTTCAACGCAGAATTGGCTGGAATTGAGATCGGACGCCATGTCGCATTTGGAGAGCCCCTGATGTGCCTAAACAGTGGAAACCCCCCAATTATAACTGAAACCCTAATCCAAACACACCCCTAACCCTAATCCCAACAGTAACCCTAACCACACCTCTAACCCTGACACACCCCTAACCCTAATCCCAACCCTATTCCCAACTGTAAATGTAATCTAAACCCTAACTGTAACTTTAGCCCCAACCCTAACCCTAACTTTAGCCCCAACCCAAACTGTAGCCCTAACCCTAGCCCTAACCCTAGCCGTAACCCTAGCCAAAGCCCTAACCCTAGCCCTAACCCTAGCCCTAAAGGGAAAATGGAAAAAAATACATTTTTTTACTTTTTCCCTAACTAAGGGGGTGATGAAGGGGGGTTTGATTTACTTTTATAGCGGGTTTTTTAGTGGATTTTTATGATTGGCAGCCGTTACACACTGAAAGACGCTTTTTATTGCAAAAAATATTTTTTGCGTTACCACATTTTGAGAGCTATAATTTTTCCATATTTTGGTCCACAGAGTCATGTGAGGTCTTTTTTTTTTGTGGGACGAGTTGACGTTTTTATTGGTAACATTTTCGGGCACGTGACATTTTTTGATCGCTTTTTATTCCGATTTTTGTGAGGCAGAATGACCAAAAACCAGCTATTCATGAATTTCTTTAGGGGGAGGCGTTTATACCGTTCCGCGTTTGGTAAAATTGATAAAGCAGTTTTATTCTTCGGGTCAGTACGATTACAGCGACACCTCATTTATATCATTTTTTTATGTTTATAGTTTTTTATAGAAAAAATAATTATTTTTGCATCGCTTTATTCTCAGGACTATGACTTTTTTAATTTTTTGCTGATGATGCTGTATTGCGTCTCTTTTGCGGGACAAGATGACGTTTTCAGCGGTACCATGGTTATTTATATCTGCCTTTTTGATCGCGTGTTATTCCACTTTTTGTTAGGCGGTATGATAATAAAGCGTTGTTTTTTGCCTCGTTTTTTTTTTTTTTTTTTACGGTGTTTACTGAAGGGGTTAACTAGTGGGCCAGTTTTATAGGTCGGGCCGTTATGGACGCGGCAATACTACATATGTGTACTTTTATTGTATTTTTTTTTTTTATTTAGATAAAGAAATGTATTTATGGGAATAATATTTTTTTTCTTTATTTAGGAATATTTTTTTTTATTTTTTTTTACACATTTGGAATTTTTTTTTTAACTTTTTTACTTTGCCCCAGGGGGGGACATCACAGATCGATGATCTGACAGTTTGCACAGCACTCTGTCACATCACCGATCTTACTTACAGGGCTGCAGGCTTCACAGTGCCTGCTCTGAGCAGGCTCTGTGAAGCCACCTCCCTCCCTGCAGGACCCGGATGCCGCGGCCATCTTGGATCCGGGTCTGGAGCAGGGAGGGAGGTGAGCAGACCCTCGCAGCAACGCGATCACATCGCGTTGCTGCGGGGGGCTCAGGGAAGCCCGCAGGGAGCCCCCTCCCTGCGCGATGCTTCCCTGCACCGCCGGCACATCGCGATCATGTTTGACCGCGGTGTGCCAGGGGTTAATGTGCCGGGGGCGGTCCGTGACCGCTCCTGGCACATAGTGCCGGATGTCAGCTGCGATAGGCAGCTGACACTCGGCCGCGATCGGCTGCGCTCCCCCCGTGAGTGCCGCCGATCGCGCTGGACGTACTATCCCGTCGGTGGTCATAGGGCCCCACCGCACCTCGACGGGATAGTACGTCCGATGTCAGAAAGGGGTTAAGGGTTAATGATAGTATACCCTTAGAGGGTACTTGCACTTAGTAAGATAGAATACCTGTATGGGTAATTATGTTTCATAGATAGATAGTAATTGTTTTGTATTTGCCTTTGAAAGTTGTACGCACAATGTAAATATGTTATTGTTTGCAACTTTCAAGTGTTCTCACCTCCCATAATGGGAAACTTAATATATATAAACTTGTTTATTAGCATTTCAAAAATTTTGCATGTCTTTTGCTGATGTATTGTTGTTTTCTTTTTCCCAGTCCGGGAGTACTGGATTTAACGGGGGGTTTGGGTGTGCAGCGCCCCAGAGTCCTGGTTCGTTGCAGAAATGTTACTCTTCCACCAGGGGGAGTGATGTTACGTCTGAAGGCAATGAAGGAGATCTTCTGTCCAGGTATCACAGCCACACACACACTTCACACTCCAGTCCACCAGGGGGAGCAAAGGTTCTATCTACTAGGCCATTCCTCACACTTGGGTAAAAACTGGTGGGTTGGAGTGGAAGGGGGTCAGAGTTCCTGGCTGGGGACCGACGAGGAAAGGTCTCCAGGTCGAGCTGGCTGGAGTGATCTCCAGTCAGATCCAGACTGCGGTCTGAGGAGGACGAGGGTACACGGAGCTGCGCCTGCATCCCATGCGGCAGCATCCCAGGAAAGGACACAAAGAGAATTGTGCTGTAGTGAGTGAGAAAAGAAGTCATAGCAACAGGAGTGAAACATCAGTGGGAGACCAGCTACAAGCAGGCTGCCTCCATCTGAAGCGCAGATCCGGTAGCCAGAACACCGAGGGAGTAAAGAGCTCTATGCCGTTACTTCAGAGACTGGCAGGACAGTTAATTCCACGTTAGCTGCCCGACCTTAATACCTAAGAAGACACGGTGGCAACTTGTGGGGGCCGGGGCATCTCTAGGGTCCCTATAAAAAGCCTCAGGCCATCAGTCATACGGGTTTTTGTCCTATCCACACCAGCTGGGGGACAGAGAGGAGTAATAACAGTGAGGACCTTATTGAAGCTTACGCAAGTAGGGGCCTACTGTGTTACTGTGCGCTAGGGGAAGGCTATTGAATTCCTCCTGGATAAGGGGACTCTGGATTTGCCTTCAGACCGGCCGGACTCTGCCTACCCTGTGGTCCCTAACCTGGACTGTGGATGCTGAAGCCTTTAGTAAAGGTAAAGAGACTGCACCCTTGTGTCCTTGTTATTCACTGCGCCTTGCACTATCCACCATCCACCATCTACACACTGGGAAGCCCTGGGGACATACTTCAACTGTGGGAAGGTATACCATCTAGCTGCCATAACACCACCCCAGTGGACCCCTAAGCAGTGTCGGTCACCCTGACCGAATACCACAGGTGGCGTCACGAACACTATCCTATAAACTGTTGTCCTTTTATTGGATGCCCCTCAAAGGGCCACGGACCGGGTCTAGCCACAGTGACATCCCCACTGACTACAGAAGGGCCCAGATCCGAGTACCCCATTGCCCTGACGTGGGGGCGCTCCACACATGTAGAATGGTCCTCTGCGTAGGGGTGAACCTAGCCACACTGCTGCTTGAGGCGAACTTCAAAACGGCACCCCCCCAAACACATATACAGTACAGCCCCCCTATAGGGCTCCCATCTCATATACAGTCCCCCCATACATTACATGAGTGATAACTATTGTTCATTCTATAATAGAGTTTTTGAAATTTAAATAGTAAGTCTTGGGTTTGTATCAATCATTTAAATCATAAATAATTTCCATAAAATATGATTTTTATTTAAACTCTTAAAATGCCACCAACCTGTGGCTACCGACACTCTAAATCACCGTGAAAAAAACAATAGTGCAAACAATAGTGAAAAAAGACGGTGAAGAAACACTATTTGGGGGGAGGGTTTAGCTGAAACCTATTATGTTATGTATTGCAGGGATTATCACAACAATGGCTTATTATGGTGCTCTCCAAAATATCATCGCCGGCTCACAAGTCTATTCAATAACTCATACTACTCATCATAAAGCCGTCTGCCGCCCACCTTTTCTCGCCTCGCCTGTTGTGATAATTCCTGCAATATCAAGGGAGGGATTAAGGTGCTTGGGACGTTTCTGTGGTACAGAGACTTTTGCACTGGTACTGTATTACTGCATGTATATATATAGAAGCATTGACCAGGAGCATGCAAAATCTGGATATACTGCCGACCCTTGCCGTAATACATGTTCTCCATTGTTTTTAATAGGATTGGGGGATGAGATTTTCCTTAGGCTAGGTTCACATTGCGTTAGGGCAATCCATTTAGCGCATACGCTAGCGGATTGCGCTAACGCAATGTCCCAAAAGGGATCACGTTTGGCTATCCCGCTAGCGCAGATACCCAATCTGCGCTAGCGAGGAAGGACCTCAGACGCTGCTTGCAGCATCCGAGGTCCGTCCGAAACTAACGGGACATCGCTAGCGCATGCCATTGCATGCGCTAGCGATGTGCTAGAGATCCGTTAGCACATTGCAGTCAATGGGTGCGCTAACGGATACATTACATAGCGTTAATTGCGACAATTGTGCCATGTAACGGAGTCCGCTAGAGGACACCCATTAACGCAATGTGAACCTAGCCTTAGCTGTAGGATTGACCTTTGTATAGACATCATGAGACCCTTCAGATATGTATCTGGGTAGAAGGGTTGACACTCACTACAGGGTATATCTAGGGACCCTAGGGAAAGCCATTGTTGAGCGGGGGGTGCCACAACGCTCCCCATAAGGTACCAACCCCTGCAGTGAGGTAGGCATCAGTATAGATAACATAATAGGTGTCAGCTAAACTCTTCCCCCAAATAGTGTTTTTTCACTGTCTTTTTCACTACTGTTTGCACTATTGTTTTTTTCACGGTGATTTAGTGTGTCGTTAGCCACAGGTTGGTGGCATTTTAAGAGTTTAAATAAAAATCGTATTTTATGGGAATTATTTATCATTCTACAATAGGTCATAAATCAGACAGTATAGTCCTCTATACAGTATTCTGGGCACCACAGTGCTCCATATAGAATAATGAGCCCCATATATTGCTCCATACAGTATAATGGCCACACATGATGCTGTACACTGTATAATGGCCACACATGATGCTCCATACTGTATATTGGCCGCACATGATGCTCCATACTGTATAATGGCCCAACATGATGCTCCATACTGTATAATGGCCCCACATGATGCTCCATACTGTACAATGGCCCCACATGATGCTCCATACTGTACAATGGCCCCACATGATGCTTCATACTGTACAATGGCCCCACATGATGCTCCATACTGTACAATGGCCACACATGATGCGCCATACTGTATAATGGCCACACATGATGCGCCATACTGTATAATGGCCACACATGATGCGCCATACTGTATAATGGCCACACATGATGCTCCATACTGTATATTGGCCACGCATAGTGCTCCATACTGTATATTGCCTGTACATGATGCTCCATACTGTATAATGGCCCCACATGATGCTCCATACTGTTTAATGGCCACACATGATGCTCCATACTGTATAATGGCCACACACACTGCTCCATACTGTATAATGGCCACACATGATGCTCCATTCTGTATAATGGCCACACACAGTGCTCAATACTGTATAATGGCAGCACATGATACTGCGTACCATATAATGGCTACACATAGTTACTCCTACACACGCAGCTGCGCTCCGTACACCTTGCACGCACGGCTCCGCTCCATACACAGGTGGCTCCGCTCCATACACCTCATACACACCCGGCTCTGCTCAGTACACCTAATACACACCCAGTTCCTCTCCGTACACCTCATACACACATGGCTTCGCTCACCTCATACACACACGGCTCCGCTCCGTACACCTCGTACACATTCAGCTCCGCTCCATATACTTCGTACACATTCAGCTCCACTCAATACACCTCATACACATTCAGCTCCGCTCCATACACCTAATACACACATGGCTCAGCTCCGTACACCTCGTACACATTCAGCTCCGCTCCGTACACCTCATACACACACGGCGCTGCTACATCCACACTGTAAACCCCTCCTGACCCCACACATAAGGTAGCTTACCATGGCAACCAGCACAGCAGAGTCCTGCAATCCATGGAGGTCCCGTTCATGTGACCCCTGACTCCTTCCCTCCAGTAACCTCATCACAGGTCCTGTACACACAGAGCAGCCAATAGGTTGTGGGTTGTGAGCAGGGGCGCGCACACCACACTAGAGACACTTAGCAAATGTCAGGGATTATGAAGAGTCGGCACCACGTGTTTTCATTTGGTCTGACATGCACTGTGAGCTGTGAGGTGTTATATAGACAGGTGTGTGCTTTTCTAAATCAAGTCCTATCAGTTTAGTTAAACACAGGTGGCCTACAATGAAGGAGTAGAACCATCTCAAGGAGGATCACAAGAAAATGGACATGTGACTTAAATATGAGTGTCTGAGCAAAGAGTCTGAATACTTATGACCATGTGATATTTCAGTTTTTCTTTTTATTAAATTTTGCAAAAATGTCTACATTTCTGGGTTTTTTTTTTCAATCAAGATGGCATGCAGAGTGTACATTAATGAGAAGAAAAATACCTTTTTTGAATTTACCAAATGGCTGCAATGAAAAAAAGAGTGAAAAATTTAAAGGGGTCTGAATACTTTCCATACCCACTGTACATAAAAAGTGAATACACTATATACTAAGGGACTGTGCTATACATAATAAGTGAGTATACTATATACTAAGTGACTGTGCAATACATAATAAGTGAATACACTATATACTAAGTGATTGTGCTATAAATTATAAGTGAGTATACTATACATTAAGGGACTGTGCTATACATAATAAGTGAGTATACGATATACTAAGGGACTGTGCTATACATAATAAGTGAGTACACTATATACTAAGGGACTGTGATATACATCATAAGTGAGTACACTAAATACTATGGGACTGTGCTATACATAATAAGGCTGCATTCCTGTATCTGTGTGCAGCGTCTGTGTTCTGTGTGCTTTTACAGACCCATTGAACATGTCCTATTCTGATCCTCAAAATCAGATCAGAACAGAACATTCTCTGACCCTCACGGATCTCTTTCTCAGACTCGTGATTTTCACGGATGTGCGAATGGACCTATAAAACTCTACGAGTCCGAGTGCCATCCGATAAAAAAATCTGGAAGCACATGGACATTTCACACAAATGTAAGAATGTAGAATAAGGGATTTCACCAATAACATTATTAATACAAGTCCCACAGTACAGATACAGAATAATATTTGCATCCAGGCACTTACCCCTGACATCTCTTCTAATTAGAGCCATTGTCTGCTGTTTCTTCTCCATCTGGTCAGACCTTCATGTAGACATCTCCTAGCCACTACTTGTCACGATGATCGTTGCAGCCCTAAAAGTACAAGGTCACTTATATTGTATACATACATGTATCTCACCCCTGAATATAGATATGCACCCCACCATTAAAAATATAAAGTGATAAGCAGTACTGTGTTCCCCATTAACTATAATCTCTGCCACCCAATAAATATAAATTATTCAGTCTCTGTGACTCTCCCCGATTAACTGTAAGGCTATGTGCAAATGGAAAATATTCAAGGTTTTACAGTACAAGCAAAGTGAATGAGATCCCTGAAGTCTCAAGCACACAATGCTTATTTTTTCCTTGCAAATTTTCAGCAGATTAAAATCTACATAATGTCAATTCTTGCAGCGTATTTCACCCATACTAATGAGTGGGGGAACGTAAGCAACAAAACACCAAAGGATGTCAAAAACATTGCAAAAAAATAAAATTTTACGCATCATTCTTCCTGTCAACACAGGATATGCAGCAGAATTTTGTCCTGCAAATCCTGAATGTGTGCACATAGACATAGTCCTGTGTCCTCCCCATTCATTATAAGTCCTTGATAGCATCATAATGGATTTGTGGGTCAGAGAAGACATCAGTCACTGAGCATCCTCTGCCACCTCCCAATTCATTACAAGTCCCTGACAGAGTCTTCACCCACCTTTCATTTCATTATAAATTTTCCTATGCACCTTACCCTCTCTTCTCCCACTCCCCTAAATTTTAAGTCTCCGGTAGCATCACAATGAATTGGGAGATGGAAGAGGACGCTATCAGGGGCTTAGCACCCTCTCCACCACCCAATTAATTTTACATCCATATCTAACGTCCTCCTCCCCCTCCCTCTGTTCATAAGTCCATTAAAATTCCCCCTTCCTCTCGTCCCAATCACCCACATCCCTAATTGTCCTCCTCCCCCACATCCCATCATTGTCTTCTCCCCACCTCATCATTATCCTCTCTACCACCTCCATCATTGCCCTCTCCACCTCCCCCATTATTGCCCTCTCCAACAACTCCCTCATTGCCCTTTCACTACACTCGTCATTGCTTTCTCCAGCACTTTCATCATTGCCCTTTTCACCACCTCCATTATTGCCCTCTCTGCCACATCCATCATTGTTTTCCCCACCTCCATCATTGCCCTCTCCACCTCCCCCATCATTGCCCTCTCCACCACCCCATCATTGCCCTCTCCCCACCTCCATCATTGCCCTCTCCACCACCCCATCATTGTTCTCCCCATCTCCATCATTGCCCTCTCGATCACCCCCAACATTGCCCTCTCCACCGCCTCCATCATTGACCTCTCCATCACCTCCATCATTACCCTCTCCACCACCCGAATCATTGTTCTCCCCCTCCAACCCCATCATTGCCCTCTCCCCACCTCTATTATTGCCCTCTTTACCACCCCCATTATTGTTCTCTGCCACCACCTCCATCATTGCCTTCTCCCCAACTTCATCATTGCCCTCTCCACCACGTCCATCATTGCCTTCTCTCCCACCTCCATCATTGCCCTCTCCACCGCCTCCACCATTGACCTCTCCACCACAATCACTGTTCTTCACCACCATCATTGCCCTCTTGACCACCCTAATTATTGTTCTCATCCTCCAACCCCATTATTGCCCTCTCCCCATCTCCATCATTACCTTCTCCCCACCTCCATTATTGCCCTCTCCACCACCTCCATCATTGCCTTCTCTCTCACCTCCATCTTTGCCCTCTCCACCACCACCACCATCATTATCCTCTCCACCGCCTTCACCATTGACCTCTCCACCTCTGCCCTCCACCACACCAATCATTGTTCTTCCCCCCACTTCCATCATTGCCCTCTTGACCACCCTTATTATTGTTCTCCCCCCTCCAACCCCACCATTGCCCTCTCCCTGTCTCCATCATTGCCTTCTCCCCACTTCCATTATTGCCCTCTCCACCGCCTCCATCATTGCCTTCTCTCTCACCTCCATCATTGCCCCCCCACCACCCCCATCATTGCCCTCTCCACGGCCTCCATCATTGCTCTCTCCACCACCCCCATCATTTCCCTCTCCACCACACCAATCATTGTTCTCCCCCATCACCTCCATCATTGCCCTCTTCATCACCCCAATCATTGTTCTCCCCACCACCTCAATCATTGTTCTCTCCCACCATCTCCATCATTGCCCTCTCCACCACCCCAATCATTGTTCACCCACACTTCCCCCTAATGTATTGGTAAAAAAAAAAAAACACCATCACTCACATCTCTGCACGCTCCATCACAGCTGCAGCATCATTGTTGCTGGCACCATTCTCTCTGACAAAGGTGCGTGCTGAATGCTGATATCATTCAGCTGTGCGACTGTGTCAAATAGAAAGAGATGGGCAGGAAGCAAAAGATGGATCCCTGCAGCTCCACTCCACTGCCATTTCCTCCTGTAGGCAGCGAAGCTGCAGGGATTGCTCCCTGCCCGCCGCACATGAGGGCGATCTGGCCATGGCCCCCTCAGAGCCTCGGGATTTGAGAGACAGGCCAGATTGCCCTCATTATTAGTCGCCCTGTATGGCCCCCCTCCACCTCTGGGCCCTGGTGCAGTTGCACCAACAGTATGACTTCACCTGCTTTATTTACATGTCAGTATTTTTGCATCAGTATTTGTATGGTAAAACCAAGAGTGACTCCAAAACAGAGAACAAGTGTCAATAATTAATTGATAGTTAATTGTTTAAGCGATGAATGATATGATTGTGAATAGTAAAGAAAAACATATGTGACCTTATTTGGCCTATTATTGCCTCATTATTTTGCGATATACACATCTTATGCTTAAGCCACCAATGCTATTTTGATTGTGTATACGTATATATATTTTTTGTATATGGCAACTGTTTGGCACACAATCATGTACAATTTGGTTCTCAGGGAGAGTAGTCCCTAAGTTCAGGACATGTGCTTGAGAATTTGAATATTTAATCTATTCTTTGATATATTGTAGTCTGACAGACAATACTTCGTCTCTTGATTGGTATTCATTCTTAGCCATACATATGTGACTCCCCCTGGGAACCTTTTTATTGCCTCTTTTATACCAGAGTTGTCATGTATTCACAATATAGACGGCTTTTGTAATTCTTGAATATTCTTGCATTTTTGCACATTTCTTACTCACCTGCCTTTCATTGTCTTGCATGTCGCTCCACTATGATTTTATTTGCTTTAATTGTAACTTTCTGTCTGTTTTGGCATTGTTGTTGTAATAAAGCCTTTTTTTTTTTTACATATTATGTAAATTTGTGTGCACTATACTTTGCACTCTTTTTCTTTACTATTAACAATTTTGGTCGCGCATGGAGTAGCACCTGGCTTTAAGGATTATTTGTATTAGATAAGTTGGTGCCCACTTTCTCTCTATTTCGAATGATATGATTGGATCTCACGAAGTGTAAATGTTGTAGACAAGTAATTAAATTGGAAAAATATCATGTAACTGTTAGTTTACAATAATTAAATTGCTACATGGAACATTATTCACTGTGTTCACTCCTCCTATCTGAAGCCAGATTATCGACTGGATGGACAATCTCCATTTATGCTGTGTGGCCATAATGAGCTTTTGGTGATGTTTTGACATTTGTAAGATAGCGCTTACCGCATGTGTTGGGGGACACTCGCTTGGCAACGGGATTCAGTCACAAAGGCACGTTTTTCTCACATAAACAGTCCATGTGGTTTATGCAGTCATAAACCGGGTTATGCACAGTTCATTGTATAAATCATAGAACACAATAGGCACCAACAGATGACATTAAGTTGCAGTCTCTAAACATGCTGGACCTTACTCCATCCAGTTACTATGGGTGACTGCACAGTTCATTAACTGACCCCCTGTCAGTGCATACAGTTTCTCTACTCTGGGTTACTTTCCTGGAGGCTCCTGCTCCACACGCTGACTCATCAGTCCTTGTTCCCAGGGAAGCTGCCGAACTGGGTTCACCGTCCAGAACAATGGCTTGCTCACTAGGCCAAATGACAGTCCAGATCCTCAGACGGGCTGTAGCTTCCCTAATGCAGTGCCATTGCAGACTCTGCATACATTCGGTCTTTCCATACACTCTTCAGGACGTCCGACCCCACCTGGGACTGTCCAACACACAGGCTACTGCGTGTGCTGTTCAAAACCTCCATCCCCACTTGGGACCATCCAACACACAAGTCTCTCAGTGCGCTATTCAGGGATTCGGTCCACACACAGGACCTCCCAACACACAAGCCAACCAGGATCACACCATGGTCACATTATGAACCTGTAACCACTCCCATAGGTGAGTGGTGTGTGGTTAGTTCGACCCACCCAGCTCTCAAACTAACCCCGTAAGTCTCCCTTTACAACTATACAAACACAAATACTTGTGGGACTACAGGTCCCAGAACAACCTTACTTCAGGCTTACAGTGCAGACTCCCTCTGCGACACATACCGGCCGTTTACAATCATGCCAGACACGGTTTCATTATCATAATCACAGATATGCCTCCATGCGCATCCTGACGAGAACATACAGCACCCCCTAGCTGAAACAGGGGTCACCGCATCACACATTGCATATTTTTGCTGCAGTGTCTTACAGTTAAAGCAAAGTGGAAGGGATTTATAGAAATATCATGCCCACTGCGCTTCTTTTTTACTCAGCATAAACTAACATGTGGTGGGTGCGCCAAATCCACAGAATGTCATTTTCTCTTATGGGTTCACCGAGGTTTATCTGCAGATTTTTCTCATAGGCCGGAGTCACACTAGAGAGGAATACGGACAAGTGCTATGCGAGAATAAATCGCATAGCACTCGGACCAATGTTAATCTATGGGGCAGCTCCCATGATCCATTTTTTCATCAGCCATATTATACGTGTGAGAGAAATTGCAGCATGCTGCGATTTACACCGTATTATGGCCGAAACTCGCCAATGCAAATCTGAGGGTGCAAGAAAAAAAGGGATTACACACGGACCAAGCATGTGACTTGCGATAAATACGCAAGACTTCTCCAGGTGACAGGAAATAGAATCATCCATTATCAGGAAGCTTTGGTATGCTAATTAGCTTGGGAAGCTCAACGAAAAACGAGGAAGCACGCCACCACGGAGTACACCATCATGACAACATATATCAATGTTCAGATGCTCATAGTTCTCGTGCAAGAGATGCCAGAACTATGGGATCAGAGGGACGCCCACTATGTAGACCGGGTACGAAAGGAGGCAGCATGGAGGAGGATATGTGTCCACATGTTCCCTAACTATGAGGACAAACCTTGTGAGGCCCAGAAGCAAATTAGTAAGTACAATCCTTTAATAATATTATGGAGCAATGTAACACGTGTTACCATCAGACACAAAAATCATAATATGTGATGTTTTTGTTAGAATATGTGGCTTATTTTTTTGCTAAAACTTGCAAAGTATCGGGCTACATCAGAGTGCAAACTACATTTTATCTATTAAAAAAATAAAATTTTGAATTTCAAAAATTTTGGTTATGTTACGTTGCAGTGAATGGTGTCACAAGATGCTGGCGCAGCATCAGGGGCCAGTACCAGTGGGAATGTCAGCAGCGGGCCAGGAATGGCGTTGAATCACCGACAAAAAGGAAGTACATATACTTCGATAGGCTTTCATTTCAGGCTCCCATTCTGGATCTGAGACCGTAAGTGCATGCATCACACCACATTTTTAACATGCTGTTAGGGTCACATCTATTTTTTTTTTTTCACATAAAACAGCACTCAGTCAAACCTAACTGAGAGGGAGACAGCCTCTGACTCAGAGGCCCTGTCGATCCAGCCGGCCAAGGTGAAGAGGTGGCTGGCCCATCTACTGCACCTTCCAGCTGCATCCACCCACCACCACCACCACCACTAGCACTGGCATAAGCACAACAGGAGGAACATCCAGAGGAGGATCAAGGACACAGCAGCAGCCTAACCGTGCCTCTGGAGACCTCACCCCAGGCTGCCGTCATCCCACGCCATGTCCAACGCAGGAGAGGCATTACAGCCTCTGACACCAGGAGGCATGTTGATGATGGGTCTTAAACTATTTGGCCAGGGCTGCCCACGATGATGGTGAGGAAGCCTATGCCCGCAGCCTGGCCCGGTACCTCCGTCCAATACCATGGGAGTTCAGGCTGTGTGCCCAAGGAGCCATTCAGATATTGATTGATGCCTCCCCACCTCCAATAGCCCCACCATGGTTTGGGAATTTTTGGAACGGTGGCAGCTGTCCAACAATAATCAGCTTCCAATGGCGGCAATAACACAAGTGCAGGCACAATCAGTATCTGAGCCACCTCCTTCCTGAGTGCCAACACCACAACCAAATCATCCCCCTGACATTGGCCTACACAGGGCCAAATGTCAACTTATAAAGCACCTGAACTATATGACCACTTGACCAGACCCTCGGTTGGAGGCCGGTTCCAACATGGGTTTGGTCGACATGGCCATATTGGGGGTTATGAACCACGTGGGTACCCACATACACAGGAGTATCCACTACAGTATCCCTCATCCCATTTCTTCCCGCCACAACAGGATCCTGGCCAGATCCACCATCCTGGGGCTGAATATGTAAACCCACAAGGTGAGGTATTAGTTGCGCGTCAAACGCAGCAAACCGCTCAAGCTGCCCTCCTGCCATCACCACCCCCAACCTACCATAACTTATTTTTTTTGTTTGTTTTTATTTAAAAAACTTTGTAATTTTTTTGTTTTTATTATGCTAATTTTTTATTCTTTGTTGCATTGGCCAAAAAAGCCATATGCTAATAAAATGGGGTTTTTCTGGAAACAAAATATGTTTGGATTAAGAACAGTTACAACTATATGACTTATGTTTGCTGTAATGACCAGGGCTGCCACTAGAAATTTCGGGGGCCCCATACTGGCAAAATTTTCGGGGCCCCCTTGAGACTCCGCCCAGGCTCCACCCCAGCCCCGCCTCCAGGCTCCACCCCTCGAACTGTCCACAGTCCCACCGCTCTCTCTTGGAAAAACTCCACTTCTCACCAATCACACATTAACAGTTCCCATCACCAGATCACACATATAGCCGGCAGCTTTTGTTTTGGCCAAAAGATTTTTTAAGCCGCCACCATAACACGGTAGACACTTTTGGCCGGGCCCTACTCTGCTGTAACCTATTAAATATTTGTTAAAATATGCAATACAATTTAGGTATATTTTTATTTATTTTTCAATTTTTAAAATGCCCAATAATATCACATAGAAGGAACAAATACCACAACACCATGACCAGATGACATATTACCACCACAGTGATCGAATAATATTACATACAAGGAACAAATACCACAACACCATGACCAGACCACATATTACCACCACAGTGATCGAATAATATCACATACAAGGAACAAATACCACAACACCATGTCCAGACCACATATTACCACCACATAGTGACTGAATACTACAATTCTGATCAGTAATTTTTAAAAAAGCACCATACTATCACCATAAGTGCCATTATACACAGGAGATCTGTACTTAGTATGCAGTGTCTGTGTACAGATAATATAGTGATCACTAGTGAAATTATACACAGGAGCTCTGTATACAGTGTATAGTGTCAGTGTATAGGTAACCGCCATCATTTCATCCAGCCAGGACTTCTCTCTGCAGGAAATAACACAGTTATCTCGAGCTCCGCTTGCAGAACACATTACTTAATTTTTCACAACTTCTACATTACACCACATGAAGAAGGCGACATAGTATCACTCTATACAGTAACAGGACCGCCCCCCATTTAAAACAGTATACTCAAAAAATAAAATAAATACATCACTGCAGTAATAATATCCCTAAATTAGCCCCTATGGTATTAATATCACCCAGCCTGGCCCCGTGTGTCTCATTCCTGGCGTCAGCCAGATATTCTCCCATCCTGCCCTCATGAGTACCAATTCTGCCCCATATGATCTCCTTATCCTGCCCCATATGATCGCCCCATGTGATCTCTCCATCCTGCCCCATCTGTCTCCATCATATCCATCCTGCCCCATGATCCTGCACGATCTGTCTCCAATTCTGCCCCCAGTGTCTCCAATCATGCCCCATGTCTCCATTCTGCCCCCTATGTCTCCAACCATGCCCCCATGTCTGCAATCCTGACACTTGTCTCCAATCATACCCCCTGTGTCTCCATTCTGCCCCATCTGTCTCCAATCCTGCCCCATCTGTCTCCAGTCATGCCCCCATGTCTTTCATCCTGCCCCGTGTCTCCAATCATGCCCCGTATCTCCATTCTGCCCCGTGTCTCGCATTCTGCCCCTGGGTCTCACAGTCTGCCCCTGTGTCCAGCATTCTGCCCCTGTCACTGTGTCCAGCATTTCTGCCCCACTGTGTCCAGCATTCTGCCCCACTGTGTCCAGCCTTCTGCCCCACTGTGTCCAACATTCTGCCCCACTGTGTGTCCAGCATTCTGCCCCACTGTGTCCAGCATTCTGCCCCACTGTGTCCAGCATTCTGCCCCACTGTGTCTCGCATTCTGCCCCACTGTGTCCAGCATTCTCCCCCACTGTGTCTCGCATTCTGCCCCAATGTCCAGCATTCTGCCCCTGTCACTGTGTCCAGCATTTCTGCCCCTGTCTCCAGCATTCTGCCCCACTGTGTGTCCAGCATTCTGCCCCACTGTGTGTCCAGCATTCTGCCCCACTGTGTGTCCAGCATTCTGCCCCACTGTGTGTCTAGCATTCTGCCCCACTGTGTGTCCAGAATTTCTGCCCCTGTGTGTGTCCACCATTCTGTCCCACTGTGTCCACCATTCTGTCCCACTGTGTCCAGCATTTCTGCCCCACTGTGTCCAGCATTTCTGCCCCACTGTGTGTCCAGCATTTCTGCCCCTGTGTGTCCAGCATTCTGCCCCTGTGTGTCCAGCATTCTGCCCCACTGTGTCCAGCATTTCTGCCCCACTGTGTCCAGCATTTCTGCCCCACTGTGTCCAGCATTTCTGCCCCACTGTGTCCAGCATTTCTGCCCCACTGTGTCCGGCATTTCTGCCCCACTGTGTCCGGCATTTCTGCCCCACTGTGTCCGGCATTTCTGCCCCACTGTGTCCGGCATTTCTGCCCCACTGTGTCCGGCATTTCTGCCCCTGTGTGTCCAGCATTCTGCCCCACTGTGTCCACCATTCTGCCCCTGTGTGTCCACCATTCTGCCCCTGTGTGTCCAGCATTCTGTCCCACTGTGTCCACCATTCTGCCCCACTGTGTCCAGCATTTCTGCCCCACTGTGTGTCCAGCATCCTGCCCCACTGTGTCCAGCATTCTGCCCCACTGTGTCCAGCATTCTGTCCCACTGTGTCCAGCATTTCTGCCCCTGTGTGTCCACCATTCTGCCCCACTGTGTCCACCATTCTGCCCCACTGTGTCCAGCATTTCTGCCCCACTGTGTCCAGCATTTCTGCCCCACTGTGTCCAGCATTTCTGCCCCACTGTGTCCGGCATTTCTGCCCCTGTGTGTCCAGCATTCTGCCCCACTGTGTCCACCATTCTGCCCCACTGTGTCCAGCATTTCTGCCCCACTGTGTCCGGCATTTCTGCCCCTGTGTGTCCAGCATTCTGTCCCACTGTGTCCACCATTCTGCCCCACTGTGTCCAGCATTTCTGCCCCACTGTGTGTCCAGCATTCTGCCCCTGTGTGTCCAGCATTCTGCCCCACTGTGTCCACCATTCTGCCCCTGTGTGTCCAGCATTTCTGCCCCTGCGTGTCCATCATCCTGCCCCCCGGCCCCCCTGGATCGCAGCAGCTCTCAAAGAAAAAAAAAAACACAACAAGCTCCAGCGCCGGGTGAAGCTCCCTCTCCAGGCTCCACAGACGCACTCGCCGCCGGGCCCGGCGGCTGACAATGACGTCAGACGCCGGCGACGCCGGCGAGTGCGCACTGCGGCCCTATTCAGCCGCTAGCCTCAGACTGGCTGGCGGCTGTTAACTATTGACGTGCGGGCGCGGGCCCGCACGTCAATAGTGTGCCGCTGCCGCAGCGCCTGCAGGGGGGGCCCGGTGACCAGATGAGACGGGGCCCGATGCGGGCCCCCTCTGCTCACCGGGCCCCATACGCCAGTCACGGCTGTCATGCCCTGATGGCGGCCCTGGTAATGACGATATTGGACATTTATGATGTACACAGTTTACACATTATAAGGGAAACACAACACACACTTCAAACAAAAAACATGATTTTAGTTTCACCACATAATTCAAATTTACAACATAGAAACAGCATTATCTTGCCATGGAGTAGCTCCCTGTGGTGAAAAAAAATAATTTGTCAACACATCTCACACTTTTAGAACTGAGGGCTGACATCCGGGAGGTATCACATGTGTAATAGGCCTCACAACATTTGACAACACAACTTTATCACCATCAGATGAGGAGCAATCATGTATTCTGGTAAAATTGTGAAGAACACGCTTTAATCACCTCATTCACATTTGATTCACTAAGCTGAATGGCTGACTGCAGAACACACCATTTGGCACAAAGAATGCCAAAGGCACACTTCACCAGTCATTGTGCACGGGATAGGTGGAAATGGAATATTCTGCGCCAGTGGTCCATGGTTCTACGGGAATAGGGCCTCATGACGTGACGGGTAATTTGAAAGACCTCATCTTAAACCATCAAATAAGGCATAGCTTCCATAGTGGACCCTGGTAGGTGACATGGGGGTCATAGGTCCAACTCGTTATTGCACAGCCGCTGACCCATAATGGAAGAATTGAAGACTCTGGAGTCTCCAGTTCTTCCATAGGCTCCAATATCAACAATTATAAACCTGTAGTGGCTGTCGACCAGGGCCAACAGCACTACAAAAAAATACTAAAATTCTAAAGAATCGGGAGTCTAGAATCCATATATACTTTATTTATTCAAATGTAAGAATAATACAATTAATAAATAATAGTAAGAAAGAACAAAAAATGGCTGCACTTACCAGCTCTTGACAATTCTTGTTATTTAAGAAATTGCTGGGCAATAATGGACAATGTCCTTATGTGGCAAATAATAGAGCAATATACCCAATGTGGCAAAGAAGAGGTTAATAAACGGCAGTCTCTCAGTATAACAGTCAGTGAATAATAGGCAGTATATGGAGAAAACACCAAACAAAAGTTCAAAATTGGTGTGAAAATGTCACTGAACCACTTCACAACTAAATATATATAGTTTTGGTAAATGGTATTATCATTTTTTTGACGAAATTCGGCAGGAGCTTGAAGAGCAACGTCACTGGGCCCGCCTCCACGCAGTAGAAACTTGCTGTGAGGTAAAAATTCAAAAATCACACCAAAATGGCGGGCGGAGTGTGTCACAGTACGGCACGTTTCTGATTGGTCGCTCGCAGCAGGCGGCAACCAATCAGACACTGGACACTGTTGACGTCACTTATCTCCGGACATTAGCTCCGGACATTAGCTCCGGACAGGAAGTTGGCACAAATTGCAGGAAGTAGTATTCTAGGCAATTATATATTAGATGGACCCTGAGTTTGGCAGCTTACGCTCCAATACAGTTGGGAAACTGCCACCTCTCCTCAAAGCCACAGGCTATCCGCAACCAGTCTTCCATTTTGGGCTTCGGCATGACCACGATGTAGTCGGGACCATATTTCCAAGCACGTAGCCCAGAAAATGCCAGAAATGGTTGATTTTCCGATTAAAAATTCTAGATGCAGTGTTGCATATGAAAGGCCAGTGGAAAGCAAGCTAAAAGTAAACCGAAAAAGAAAAAAAAATTAGAATACATTCCACCAAAAAACAAGTTTATTCATTCAGAAAAGTTTGACTCGAGTCATTACTCATTAGCTAATAAGCCATGCCTTTAAATAAAATGCAATGGCTTTGCTCTTCATAATACCAGAATATATTGTGAATGTCCAAATGTTGTATTTTCCAAATATAAAACAAGGAACACAAAAAGTAAGGTATGAGTGCATAAAATAAACAAGGGTGTTTGATACATCATCAATAGAGGATGAAGACATACCGTAACATAAGAATAAGGCGCTCCTCTGCAGAAATACACTTGCGCATCCTGGTGTCCTTAAAGCTGATCCCAGGGCGCAATATCTCCAGCAGAATGTCGAAGGTGGCAAGGGTCATCCGACAATATTGGAAAAACTTGTCAGGATGGGTACGCAGAGATGCATAGAGATTGTGGAAATGGCCTTCAGTGCCTCAAAAGCGGATGCACCCACATTCGTCTCCGCCTCCTCGGATCCACAATCACTGGGTATGACTTTCCAAAACGTTGTGACAAAACCCAGTTGTAAAGCACCCGCTCAGTAGTGTTGAATGTAAGTCTGTCTGACATGTTTGTCACAAAGCACAAATACACCAACACAAGCGCAGACTCCAGTGCCAAGATTTGAGGCTGCCACCTGTTGTAGAGGCAATAAATAGGGATGTTGATTAGGATTTTAATTATTTTCAGGCCTAGAAACTGTTATATGTCCATTTTGCAAGGCTGCAAGAAAATCTCGCTATACGGGTGCCATATGGATGTCACACGGATACTTTGATGCGAGGAAATCGCATCCAAGCATTGCACACGGATGACATACGGATCATTGTTCAGGGAACATTGATACGATTCTAGTCCGTGAAAAACGTACCAATTTTTATACGTTATGTGTGACTCCGGCCATAGACTTGCATCAGGTGAAGAAAATGTGAAGGTAGAAAACAGACATGCGCTTTTAGGCCATTTCTCCAGCAGAAATGCATTAAAAATGCATGTTATCCACATATAATTGCATTAATAAAGTTTTGTCAAAGACAAATACCAGGGAGTATCAAAAACAAAGCAAATTTGGGTTATTTGTCACTCAATCCACTCACATTATCGTGATTGATGAGTCGCAAACGTTAGAATCTTAACGATAATCAGCCAGTGGAAATGAACCCTAAGGGTATGTTCACACAATGTTTTTTTCAGACAGATATAGAGCGGGTCTTCTCCATAAACCTCGTGAAAAAGCACAACGAAAAAGCTAAAAAAACGAACATATTCATTTCCATGTAAAAAAAAAAGACTTGCTCTTCATATTTCCATATTGTCATGCGTCTCTAATAGCCGCGGGTTAGTACTAGATCTACTCGTGGCTGTTAACAAGTTAAATGCCACTGTCAATTTCTGACAGCAGCATTTAATATGCCCTGGGTAGAAGCGCGTTACAAGACACAACCATCGGCGTCCCTTTGACGTGATCGTGGGGCGCCGATGGGATGTCATGACAGCCGGGGACCTGTAGACCTCCGTGCTATGCACTGCTATGTGTAGCACAGGGATTCAGATGATCACAGTTTCAAGTCTCCTATGGGGACTATGGAAGCCAGTAAAAAGTTTTAAAAAGTTTAATTAATTTTAAAAATCACAAAGTTCAGATCACCCCCCTTTTGCCCCGTTCAACATAAAACAACTAAAACAAAATAAAAAATACACATGTTTGGTATCGCTGCATTCAGAAATGTCAGATCTACCAAAATATACAACTCGTCCCCAAAAAACAATCCCTCATATTGCTATACTGACGGAAAAACAAAAAAGTTCTGAGTCTGGGAAAAAGGGGAGCAAAAAACAAAAGCACAAAAACAGAAAATCGCAAGGCGGTGAAGGGGCTAACTAAGTCACATGACTCTGTATAAGGACATGTTAGTGAGGTAGAGTTTATCAGAAACAAAGATGGTCAGCTGTTCACCAATCTGTGAACAATTGTGTCTAAGGCTACGTTCACATTTGCGTTCTGCTGGGCTGCGTCAGGCACAGCCACGGCGACGCATGCGCCCCTATATTTAACATGGGGGCGCGTGGACATGCGTTTTGCCATGCATGCGTTTTTTTTGCCGCAAGCGTTAGGGCGCAGAGGTCGCAGCAAGATGCATTTTTTTGCGTCCAAAATTCGGCAAAAAAGGACGCATGCGTCGCAAAACTATGCGTTTTAGCGTGCGTTTTTGTTTGCGTTGTGCGTTGCGTCGCCGACGCAACATCGCACAACGCAAATGTGAACGTAGCCTTAGTTGTTAAAATCAGGCATGATTCGGTTATGCAAATTATTCCATGGGCCCAGAAATCCCTATCTGTAAACATACAGTGGGTACGGAAAGTATTCAGACCCCTTTACATTTTTCACTCTTCGTTTCATTGCAGCCATTTGGTAAATTCAAAAAAGTTTATTTTTTTTCTCATGAATGTACACTCTGCACCCCAACTTTACAGACAAAAAAACCCAGAAATATAGAAATTTTTGCAACGTTATTAAAAAAGAAAAAAGCCAAACAGAAGTTGGACAATGGGGGAAAATGCGAACGCGTTGGGATGGGGCACCAGTCCCCGGAGACAAGTTGATCTTATCATGATTACACACCTATGTGCTGTTTTTGATATACAGTATCTGTGACCACTTCTGGCTGGGATAAAAATCTATGCAACTTCTTTTTGGCTTAACATGTATCAATGCCATAATTAGGCTACTTTCACACTAGCGTCGGATGCACTGCACAACGGGTGCAGCGGATGCATTTCCCCGGCGCATCCACTGCCCCATTGTGAGGTGCGTGGAGGTGGGGGCGGAGTTCCGGCCGCGCATGCGCGGTCGGAGAAAGCGGTCCGTCAGGAGCAAAAAACGTTACATTTAACGTTTTTTGCTCCCGGCGGCCCGCCACAACACGGCGCAACCGTCGCACGACAGTTGCGACGTGTGGCAAAGCGTCGCAATGCGTCGCTAATGTTAATCTATGGGGCAAAAACGCATCCTGCAAACAACTTTGCAGGATGCGTTTTTTGCCATAAACGACGCATTGCGACGTCTGGCAAAAAACGCCAGTGTGAAAGTAGCCTTAGATGGTTATTTTTGCCATTAATACCAGATCATCCCCTTTTGTGCCCAATGGTACGTGCTGCTATATCTGTGACCATTTCTGGCAGGAATTATAGTCTGGGCAACCTCTCGTATTGGCACTATATATGAATGCTATAACCCGATGGTTATGTTGCAATTAGCACCAGATTATTCTCTCTTTGCCTAAGGAGATTTTTATGACTTGGGTAACATTAGAAAGCAGTGTTTGTTGCTAGCATTTTGGACTTATCTGCTTACCACTGAGCCTGATATCTCGTTGTTCATCAGACATTTTGTGGTCTTTTTTGTTGATCAGGCTCATAAATATAACATAATAGGGTATATTTGATCTAGTTATAAACTAGATAAAGTATTGACATGAGATATGTGTGTCCACTCTATATATATATATATATATATGCTTTGGAGAGTGATTTTGAATCATCAGTACATCCATACGAGATAATTATATTCTCTTTGTTATAACAACCTATGGATGTACTATGTACTATCTAAATATTTCTGATTTGCACTATACTATACCCTCTCTATTATCACCTGAGCATAATTTATTGAGCCTCCAGTTATATTTACACAGCTCCGCCTTTGGAACAATACATTAATTTATATGTGGACTTATTAAGCCACATAAGGACTATATACGGATCAGGCTACGTATATTGCACTAACAGCACTTTATATTCTAGGTGTTTGGGGATTGGTGGTGGCTTTTTGATAGGGATTCTTGTTGAGGGTCCTGAGGGTCAGTCGACGTTGAGCAGGGGGCCAGAAAGGGACGCTAATAGGTAAGGCACATTCTATTTTCCCTAGTCCATTCCTATGTGTAGTTAACTAGTGGCTTATTAACTGACACTAATTACTGTGTCTAACCTTTTTCTTGGTGCAATCAGTTTTTTATGTCACTGACATCTACAGTTCAGACCCTCAACTTTCCCTATTGTTAGGAAAGTATTTTTGTTTTTTTTGTACTTTTAATCATCTATATTTAAAGGTATTTTTTATGGCTCTGTTTTTATTATGGTGCAGCGCAAGATCACAGTAAAGGTCTATCCTTTTCAAGAGATATTGGTGTGGAGACCAAGTGAACAACTCCATGAAGAGGCCATCATGATGGAACATAACGCCATTCCTCCTCCAAGGCTCATGGTGTCAGGTGGCATAATACATGGTAGCTCAGTTTACACTGCTTTGGCCTTAAAAACAGTGGTATGCACCTTTCTCCAAATTGTGACCGGAGCCATTTTTCAACACAACGCTATGACATGTTGCCCATGCTACTGTGAGCAACCTCTAAAGGTGCCATCATGGCCTGCAGTGTCTCCAGATTTGTCTCATACTGTGCCGGTTTGGGACGTCTGGTCAGCAAATGTAAAGGGAGCTGCCAGCAGCAGATCTTGACAATTTGCGTGCCCATGTGCATTCAGCATGGCAAAACAGTACTCAATCCTTAAAGGGGTTGTCCCACAAATAAAATAGTATTTTGGAACTCACAGGATTCACGTTGATGATGTGCAAATAATGAAAAAAATTGAAACAAAGTTAGTCAATAGATCTTGGAATAATAATAATTTCCACAATTGGATGTGTAAAAAAAAATGTCCCTGAGCTGAGATAATCTTATAAATGTGCCCCTGCTGTGTACTGTGTCATGGCCGTGTCTGACCATGCAGGAACATGGTCTGATTATACCACAGCTCCTGGGCAGGGGAGGATGCAAAAGAGTATACAGGCAGGACATCATGGGATCACAGCTGATTGTTTCTGTGAGCTAAAATACGTTTTAAACAGGCAGAGAAATGCTTTACCTCACAAAAAAGCACCTGCGATCCAGTGCTGTAATATCTGAACACTCCCATTTGCGTAATTAAAGGGAACCTGTCACCCACTCAGGCGTTTGTAACTAAAAGAGCCTCCTTGTGCTGCACAAATGCTGCATTTTGACAAGGTGGCTCTTTTAGTTATGCTCCCTGCACACGCTGAAATAAACGCTTATAAAATGTGCCCCCTCATACCGTGAAATCGTCCCAGTGGCGTGTTTTTACCCCCTAATCAGACGCAGCACAGCCGTCACTCCGAGCGCCGCCTCTTCTTGCTTCATTAGTGTCCCTGGCACCTGCGCTGTAAGTTCGAAGGGCAGCGCAACTGTGCATGCCCAGAAAAAAAATACTTACAGCGCAGGCGCCGGGAAAGCTAATGAAGCAAGAGGAGACGGCACTCACAGTCCCAGAGTGATGGCTGTTCTGCGTCTGATTAGGAAGGAGAGTCCCGCCCCCCGGGACGATTTCACGTTATGAGGGGGGCACATTTTATAAGCGTTTATTTCAGCGTGTGCAGGGAGCATAACTAAAAGAGCCACCTTGTCAGAATGCCTCCACCCCTCTTTTTTTGAGCTGTGCGCACAGGAGCCGTTCTGTCCAGCGTTTCCACATGGACATTCCTTTTCTGAATCCTGCTCATACAGGCATTGTACATATGACCAGGTTTTAAATACATCAGATAGGGATTACATACATTAGTTAGGACTGCTCTGATATGGGTATACCTTGACGTTTGGTAGAGTGGCTTAATATACATTTTTTTTACAAAAAACGTATCAACCAAATACCCTGCTTTTTCCATCTTTTTACTAGCACTTGCTGTCCACTGTGATTTTTTTTGCAACAGAGTGTTTTTGGTTTTACTGTGCTTTGTTGTGTTTTCAAGTCTCTTGGTGGTGTGAACTTGTCTCTACGGGCTTGTTCATTGTGCACGCAGCTCATGTGTTATGGTTTTACATATATTATTTTAATGAAGTCAGCACTCCCTTTTTTCTTTATTATGATCACTTGCTGATAGATGCTGGCAGCGCCATTTTATTGGAGGGAAAAAAATTGGCTGCAGCAAAATGGTCCCGCCATTATGCCACAGCCAATTTTTTTTCCTCCAACAAAATGGCGCTGCCAGCAGTGGATAGGCAGTAGCATCTATCGCCGGCAAGCAATAGATGTTATTGCACACAATATGTAGTAATTAAAATAATAGTAATTAAAATAGGAGGTAGGTCACTGAACGACCAGTGACCTGTCTTTTAAGCCCATAAGGATGACGATGAGGCCAGAGCACCAAATAAAGCCACGCCCACAGGCCGCCCCGGAGTACAAGCATATCATTAACTCAAAACTGCAACACAAGAACAACCACAAGATGGATTTAATCAACCAAGGTGTAATAAGTATAATGGCACCGACCTGACACTGTCTGTAGGTTACTGTGCACAATCCTGCTGACAGGTTCCCTTTAAAGCCCAAAGAGGTTACATAGTTACATAATTATTAAGGTTGAAGGAAGACTATAAGTCCATCTAGTTCAACCCATAGCCTAACCTAACATGCCCTAACATGTTGATCCAGAGGAAGGTAAAGAAAACCCATGTGGCAAAGAGTAAGGGAAAAAAATTCCTTCCGACTCCACATACGGCAATCAGACTAGTTCCCTGGATCAACGCCCTATCAAGGAATCTAGTGTATATAACCTGTAACATTATACTTTTCCAGAAAGGTATCCAGTCCCCTCTTAAATTTAAGTAATGAATCACTCATTACAACATCATACGGCAGAGAGTTCCATAATCTCACTGCTCTAACAGTAAAGAACCCGCGTCTGTTATTATGCCTAAACCTTCTTTCCTCCAGACGTAGAGGATGCCCCTTTGTCCCTGTCTCAGGTCTATGATTAAAAAGATCATCAGAAAGGTCTTTGTACTGTCCCCTCATATATTTATACATTAACCCCTTTACCCCCAAGGGTGGTTTGCACGTTATGGACCGGGCCAATTTTTACAATTCTGACCACTGTCCCTTTACGAGGTTATAACTCTGGAACGCTTCAACGGATCCCGGTGATTCTGACAATGTTTTCTCGTGACATATTGTACTTCATGATAGTGGTAAAATTTCTTTGATATTACCTGCGTTTATTTGTGAAAAAAACGGAAATTTGGCAAAAATTTTTAAAATTTCGCAATTTTCCAACTTTGAATTTTTATGCAATTAAATCACAGAGATATGTCACACAAAATACTTAATAAGTAACATTTCCCACATGTCTACTTTACATCAGCACAATTTTGGAACCAAAATTTTTTTTGTTAGGGAGTTATAAGGGTTAAAAGTTGACCAGCAATTTCTCATTTTTACAACACCATTTTATTTTAGGGACCACATCTCATTTGAAGTCATTTTGAGGGGTCGATATGATAGAAAATACCCAAGTGTGACACCATTCTAAAAACTGCACCCCTCAAGGTTCTCAAAACCACATTCAAGAAGTTTATTAACCCTTCAGGTGCTTCACAGGAATTTTTGGAATGTTTAAATAAAAATTAACATTTAACTTTTTTTCACAAAAAATTTACTTCAGCTCCAATTTGTTTTATTTTACCAAGGGTTACAGGAGAAAATGGACCCCAAACGTTGTTGTACAATTTGTCCTGAGTACGCTGATACCCCATATGTGGGGGTTAACCACAGTTTGGGCGCATGGCAGAGCTCGGAAGGGAAGGAGCGCCATTTGACTTTTCAATGCAAAATTGACTGGAATTGAGATGGGACGCCATGTTGCGTTTGGAGAGCCACTGATGTGCCTAAACATTGAAACCCCCCACAAGTGACATCATTTTGGAAAGTAGACCCCCTAAGGAAGTTATCTAGAGGTGTGGTGAGCACTTTGACCCACCAAGTGCTTCACAGAAGTTTATAATGCAGAACCGTAAAAATAAAAAATCATTTTTTTTTCACAAAAATTATCTTTTCGCCCCCAATTTTTTATTTTCCCAATGGTAAGAGAAGAAATTGGACCACAAAAGTTGTGGCACAATTTGTCCTGAGTACTCTGATACCCCATATGTGGGGGTAAACCATTGTTTGGGCGCATGGGAGAGCTCGGAAGGGAAGGAGCGCCGTTTGACCTTTCAATGCAAAATTGACAGGAATTGAGATGGGACGCCATGTTGCGTTTGGAGAGCCACTGATGTACCTAAACATTGAAACCCCCCACAAATGACACCATTTTGAAAAGTAGACCCCCTAAGGAACTTATCTAGATGTGTGGTGAGCACTTTGACCCAATAAGAGCTTCACAGAAGTTTATAATGCAGAGCCGTAAAAATAAAACAAAACTTTTTTCCCACAAAAATAATTTTTTAGCCCCCAGTTTTGTATTTTCCTGAGGGTAACAGGAGAAATTGGACCCCAAAAGTTGTTGTGCAATTTGTCCTGAGTGCGCTGATACCCTATATGTGGGGGAGAACCAGCGTTTGGGCGCATGGGAGGACTCGGAAGGGAAGGAGCGCCATTTGGAATACAGACTTAGATGGAATGGTCTGCAGGCGTCACATTGTGTTTGCAGAGCCCCTAATGTACCTAAACAGTAGAAACCCCCCACAAGTGACCCCATATTGGAAACTAGACCCCCCAAGGAACTTATCTAGATGTGTTGTGAGAACTTTGAGCCCCCAAGTATTTCACTACAGTTTATAACGCAGAGCCGTGAAAATAAAAAATCTCTTTTTTTACCACAAAAATTATTTTTTAGCCCCCAGTTTTGTATTTTCCCAAGGGTAACAGGAGAAATTGGACCCCAAAAGTTGTTGCCCAATTTGTCCCGAGTACGCTGATACCCCATATGTTGGGGTAAACTCCTGTTTGGGCACACGGGAGAGCTCGGAAGGGAAGGAGCACTGTTTTACTTTTTCAATGCAGAATTGGATGGAATTGAGATCGGTCGCCATGTCGCGTTTGGAGATCCCCCTGATGTGCCTAAACAGTGGAAACCCCCCAATTATAACTGAAACCCTAATCCAAACACACCCCTAACCCTAATTCCAACGGTAACCCTAACCACACCTCCAACCCTGACACACCCCTAACCCTAATCCCAACCCTATTCCCAACCGTAAATGTAATCCAAACCCTAACCCTAACTTTAGCCCCAACCCTAACTGTAGCCTTAGCCCTAACCCTAGCCCCAACCCTAACCCTAGTCCCAACCCTAGCCCTAACCCTAATGGGAAAATGGAAATAAATACATTTTTTTCATTTACTTTTATAGCGGGTTTTTTAGCGGATTTTTATGATTGGCAGCCGTCACACACTGAAAGACGCTTTTTATTGCAAAAAATATTTTTTGCGTTGCCACATTTTGAGAGCTATAATTTTTCCATATTTGAGTCCACAGAGTCATGTGAGGTCTTGTTTTTTGCGGGACGAGTTGACGTTTTTATTGTTAACATTTTCGGGCACGTGACTTTTTTGATCGCTTTTTATTCCGATTTTTGTGAGGCAGAATGACCAAAAACCAGCTATTCATGAATTTCTTTTGGGGGAGGCGTTTATACCGTTCCGCGTTTGGTAAAATTGATAAAGCAGTTTTATTCTTCGGTTCAGTACGATTACAGCGACACCTCATTTATATCATTTTTTTATGTTTTGGCGCTTTTATACGATAAAAACTATTTTATAGAAAAAAATAATTATTTTTGCATCGCTTTATTCTGAGGACTATAACTTTTTTATTTTTTGCTGATGTTGCTGTATGGCGGCTCATTTTTTGCGGGACAAGATGACGCTTTCAGCGGTACCATGTTTATTTATATCCGTCTTTTTGATCGCGTGTTATTCCACTTTTTGTTTGGCGGTATGATAATAAAGCGTTGTTTTTTGCCTCTTTTTTTTTTTTTTTTCTTACGGTGTTTACTGAAGGGGTTAACCAGTGGGCCAGTTTTATAGGTCGGGTCGTTACGGACGCGGCGATACTAAATATGTGTACTTTTATTGTTTTTTTTTTTATTTAGATAAAGAAATGTATTTATGGGAATAATATTTTTTTTTTTTTTTTTCATTATTTAGGTTTTTTTTTTTTTTTTTTTACACACTTGGAAATTATTTTTTTTACTTTTTTACTTTGTCCCAGGGGGGGACAATACAGATTGGTGATCTGCCAGTTTGCACAGCACTCTGACAGATCACCGATCTGTCTGAGAGCAGTGCAGCGTTACCAAGTGCCTGCTCTGAGCAGGCACTTGGTAAGCCACCTCCCTCCCTGCAGGACCCGGATCCTCGGCCATCTTGGATCCGGGACTTAATGCAGGGAGGGAGGTAGGAGACCCCCGGAGCAACGCGATCACATCGCGTTGCTGCGGGGGTCTCAGGGAAGCACGCAGGGAGCCCCCTCCCTGCGCGATGCTTCCCTGCACCGCCGGCACATCGCAATCATCTTTGATCGCGGTGTGCCGGGGGTTAATGTGCCGGGGGCGGTCCGTGACCGCTCCTGGCACATAGTGCCGGATGTCAGCTGCGATAAGCAGCTGACGCGCGGCCGATCGCGCTGGACGTAATATTCCGTCCTTGGGAATTAAGGCCCACCCCACATGGACGGAATATTACGTCCAATGGCAGAAAGGGGTTAAAATAAGATCACCCCTTAGTCTTCGTTTTTCCAAACTAAATAGCCCCAAGTGTAATAACCTATCTTGGTATTGCAGACCCCCCAGTCCTCAAAACCTTGGTCGCTCTTCTCTGCACCCTCTCTAGTTCCGCTATGTCTTTCTTATACACCGGAGACCAGAACTGTGCACAGTATTCTAAGTGTGGTCGAACTAATGACTTGTATAGAGGTAAAATTATGTTCTCCTCATGAGCATCTATGCCTTTTTTAATGCATCCCATTATTTTATTTGCCTTTGTAGCAGCTGCCTGACACTGGCCACTGAATATGAGTTTGTCATCCACCCAGGTCTTTTTCATTGACGGCTTTGCCCAGAGTTTTAGAATTAAGCACATAATAATACATCTTATTGCTTCTACCCAAGTGCATGACCTTACATTTATCCCCATTAAAGCTCATTTGCCATTTATCAGCCCAAGCTTCTAGTTTATATAAATCATCCTGTAATATAAAATTGTCCTCCTCTGTATTGATTACCCTGCAGAGTTTAGTGTCATCTGCAAATATTAAAATTCTACTCTGAATGCCCCCTACAAGGTCATTAATAAATATGTTAAAAAGAAGAGGGCCCCTCTGACCCCTGTGGTACCCCACTGCTAACCGCTACCCAGTCCGAGTGTGCTCCATTAATAAACACCCTTTGTTTCCTATCCCTGAGCCAGCTCTTAACCCACTTACACATATTTTCCCCTATCCCCATTATTCTCATTTTATGTATCAACCTTTTGTGTGGCACCGTATCAAAAGCTTTTGAAAAGTCCATATACACTACATCCACTGGGTTCCCTTGGTCCAGTCCGGAACTTACCTCTTCATAGAAACTGATCAGATTAGTCTGACATGAACGGTCCCTAGTAAACCCGTGCTGATACTGGGTCATGAGGTTATTCATCTTCAGATACTCCAGTATATCATCCCTTAGAATGCCCTCCAGGATTTTACCCACAGTAGAGGTTAAGCTTACTGGCCTATAGTTTCCGAGTTCAGTTTTTGTTCCCTTTTTGAATATTGGCACCACATTTGCTATACGCCAGTCCTGTGGTACAGACCCTGTTATTATGGAGTCTTTAAAGATTAAAAATAATGGTCTATCAATGACTGTACTTAATTCCTGCAGTACTCGGGGGTGTATCCCATCCGGGCCCGGAGATTTGTCAATTTTAGTGATTTTTAGACGCCGACATACTTCCTGCTGGGTTAAGCAGGTGACACTTAATTTGGAATTTTTGTTATCACTGATCATATTGTCTGCCATGGGATTTTCTTGTGTAAATACTGTAAATACTGATGAAAAAAAGTCATTTAGCATATTGGCTTTTTCCTCATCCTCATCCACTAGGTCAGTAAAGGAAAAGAAAAAAACAAGGCCCAGTAAACCTGTCAGTATAAATGTAATATGCAAGTACACATGTACAGTGTGACTTAAAATCAAAACATAGGTCCAGTTTACAATTTGCAGAGGGGGGAGGCGAGTCACTTTCTTTTTATGGCTTGTGGTATTACTTGCTGTTTTCAGCACCAAATTTTCCAAATCGGCTACACATGATTCATGAATTGAGTACAAATTCAAAAATATTTTTTTCTGTCTTGTACTGTTTTTGCACCAAAAGTGGCAAATTGTGCCAAAATAGCTCCAAAATACTGCTGCTTAAAAATACAACAGGTATGGAGGACTGAAGTGGAGTTAATGAATCAGTTGAAAACATCTGGAATTGTTAAACTCAACCACAATGTGAGAAAAAAGGAATAAAAAACAAACAAAAAGCAGATGAGCACATAAAATGGACTTTAAAAAGGTGGAAATAAATCAATTGGGTGCAAATTAAAAAAGGTGCAAAACACAAAACTAGACTAAAAAACAGGCACAAAGGCAATGACGATTCTGGGCCATAATACGTTGACACTGCAGTACGTAAATAGTAATATTTTTTAATCAAAATAATGTAAAGGGCATTCCACCGCAACAAGGTGCGCCCAAAGAGGGTAGTCCCTAACTCAAGTAACTTACCTCACCATGTGCTAACCAGGCCTCAAAATAGGTTAATGTAGATTTTTGTTTTTATTTTCTTTTGTCACATACACACACATTGAGTACATACTGTGACTCACTGAAGGGTCACCATATTTGTTACATTCCTGAATGGTGAAATTGTTCTGGATTGGGGAGGGGCCAGTATTACAGTTTACTAATCTATTAGTTTGGAAGGCACTGGTGCTAGCTTCTCTAGTGGCTATCATGCAGGGTGAAATTTGCAAATGAAGATGGAGGGTGAATGGAAGAAACAGAAGGCCAAACTACATAGAAGCATATGGTATACAAGAGAGGAGCAGAGTGTGACAGACAAGTGGGTGGTGCAGTATAGGAAATAAAAACTGGGAATGCTTCTTTACGAACCATCTTGGAGGTTAGAAAAAATGCACACACACATCTATTAAGGCCAGGCAGGATGTACAATTTGTGAAATTGAGGACTTGAATGCTCACAAGATTTCCACGACCGTACCTTGGTTGATAAATAAAAAATGAGTGGGTAGGTCACCAGTATCACTC
This sequence comes from Ranitomeya imitator, assembly GCF_032444005.1. NCBI lineage: Eukaryota > Metazoa > Chordata > Amphibia > Anura > Dendrobatidae > Ranitomeya > Ranitomeya imitator. The sequence goes on from NC_091286.1 coordinate 201,901,699, forward strand.
AGTAGTGCAGCCTCACGACTTGGCCTTAAATTTCAGACATAGAGAGATTTTACATTTTAAAGATTCAGAAGTTTTGCAAGCCCATCATTCATAGGTGCCACCTCTAAAAATCTGGTGTTGAGAGATAAAACCAGAAATATTTAGGCTGGAGAACTCCCTTTGATGATCAAAGCAGTAAATAGAATCAAATGTGGTTTTTTATTATTTTAAGAATCATTGCAGTTTACAAAGAGTTAAAAAAATATAGCAGCCAGTGCCAACTCAACAAAGATATAAACTACAGAAAAAAAGTTAAGACTTCAGGCAGACTGATATCTTTTACGTCTAGTATTTAAGAGTCCTGTTAACAAGACCCAAACTCCTCTATCCACTTCTCATATTTTTCAATATCCAAGGCAGACACGGATTTGGAAACTTTCTTCAATGCCATCTCAAAGTCTTCCATTGTAGTGGGCATGTGCATGTCATCTCTGGATAGATTGCGAATTTCTTCTGGAGTTAAGCCTTCAATGCGTCTTCTCATTGCCATTAAAGAAGCGTCTCTGTGGAGATATGTGCATTTCTAGGTCAAGAAGTATTAAATGGATTATGCTACCAGGTTTTTGCCATCTAAATGTTGCGATCTAACCGGGAGGGGGGGGAAGGGGGGCAGAGGCACTGATTCCAGCAATGTGTCACTTACTGGACTGCTTTGACCAAATCATTATTTTATCAGCAGCAGATAAATCACAAAAAGACTAGTGAACCTGGTGCCATGTAGTCAAACATATTCATGAGTAGAGTTGAACGAATTTGTTCGGGTTCCCTCTTATTTGGCAAGCTATAGAGCTTGCCAAATAAGCTGCAGAGGGAACTCAGCTTCCTGGATCGTGCCAGTTGATCAGCGCCGCAGCTGTGTCACAGTTACAGCACCAAAATGGAGAGTCCAACATACAGGCTGGCTATCCATGCATATGGTGTGACAGCCGTGACACATGCAGCTGCGGCGCCGATCAGCCGGCGCGCTCCATGTATCCAGGTTCCCTCTGCAGCTTATTCGGTAAGCACTATAGCTTGCCAAATAAGAGGGAACCTGAACAAATTCGCATTACTCTATTCATGAGCTCTGTATAATTCTGTCCCCACCACTGATTGGCAGATTTCAGAATATGCACAGTGTAGACAGAAAGCTGCCAATCAGTGGTATGCGCAGGGTAATACACAGCTCAGCTTTTCAGAGCACTGGTAGATCTGCAGCAGAGAAAAACGTGATTTTATCAATGCTGCAGCAAGCAGACCTGTAAGTGATACATAGCTGGAATCAGGGTCTCTGCCCCCACAGGATGGTGCTCTCTGATTACATAATAAAGTCAGGTCACAGGCCTACAGGTGCTTAACGTCATCGGGCCATTCTGCAGCGGATTTCTCCACTTTATAGAATAAACTTTTCATTTTAATATATGTATACTTTGTTTATATTCGGAATATAAATAAGCAACTAAGGGCGCAGCACACAGTCTCGAGTCTCTGCAGCAAATAAAGGGACAATACCACCCTATTTGTCCAGTATAAAAAGATTTATAAAAGAGAAATTAATATTTGCACTAAGAAACTGAGAACACTTAAAATAAAATAAAAAAATCCAACCTAATATGGGAATAAAACTATGCAATATAAAAGGAAGAGAAAACCTTGATACTCAGATAAAACCAAAAAAGAAAATATCAAATTACCTCTCTGAAAAAGGATAGCGGCGTACGAATGATGGTCCCAACTGAGAGCAGTTCTTAAGGTGTGTCGGTCCTCTTGTTTGAATGTGGTTCAATGTCCACCACGGTATGGCATCATAACCAGAGCAAGGGTAAAAAAAATCATACCCAAGAAGTTGGGGCGCCGTTTCGGCCGGTAACAGACGCCCCTCTGGGAAATATCAAGCTGCCACGTGCAGTAGATGCTTGCACAGGATCTACAGTAAAGCTGGCAAGGTGCAGAGGAGCTGCAGGACCTTGCGTGACGTCATGGTCACGTGATGAATCACGTGACTGGCTATGGAGCGCACAATGGACCAAAATCCAACTAATTTCGGAATACACAGTGTATTTTTTTGGTTTTATCTGAGTATCAAGGTTTTCTCTTCCTTTTATATTGCATAGTTTTATTCCCATATTAGGTTGGATTTTTTTTTTTTTTTTTTTTTTTTTTTTTTTAAGTGTTCTCAGTTTCTTAGCGCAAATATAAATTTCTCTTTTACAAATTATATAAGTCTACAATTAACATACCAATCTAGTTATTACCAATTACATATTGCTTTTGTAAGACATACCTGCATACATTTGTAATATCTGCACCAGAATAACCATCCATGTTTTCTGCTATGTTGTCAATGTCAACATCATCTGCCAACTCCAACTCTTTAAGGTTTATTCTTAGGAGCTCTCCTCTGCCTTTGGCTGGAAAAGACAAAGCAAAAATTAGAGACACACTGAGGCATATTCATACACAGATGTATACAGAGTTCTCCATTCACTCAAAAGAAGAATTAAAAATAAATGTATATTCCCCCCTCTTCTGCCTTAGTGGAGAACACATATCAAATAGGGGACGTGGTCCTGCTGTAGCTTCTGCGGAGAGAGGACGTGATCAATCTGTGCCCGTTACGTGTCCAAGTGCAACACCTTCCTCATGTGCACACAGGCGACAGGACTTTATGCGTCATTTCATAGTACCGAGTATCGCTGGCCGAATGGTGAGGCCAGAACATGTTGAGGCGGTGTTAGATTGGATGGCTGAAAATGCTTCCAGTTCCTTGGCGTTGTCTTCCACCCAGTCCCTTGCAAAAAGCACAGAGTTGGCACCTGAAGACCATTTTTCTTCCACCCCTCACCCCCTTGTAAATCCTCCAAGGAGTCTGAGCCAAAGTCATGCAGCAGTCTCTTCTGCTGTTTGATGACTCCGGTGGCTGGGGTTCTGTAGCCAATCCACCTGGCCTGCTCCAGAAGTGGAAGAGACTGAGTGCACTGATGTTCAACTAAAGGTACCGTCACACTTAGCGACGCTGCAGCGATACCGACAACGATCCGGATCGCTGCAGCGTCGCTGTTTGGTCGCTGGAGAGCTGTCACACAGACAGCTCTCCAGCGACCAACGATCCCGAGGTCCCCGGTAACCAGGGTAAACATCGGGTTACTAAGCGCAGGGCCGCTCTTAGTAACCCAATGTTTACCCTGGTTACCATCGTTAAAGTAAAAAAAACAACCACTACATACTTACCTACCGCTGTCTGTCCCCAGCGCTGTGCTTCTCTGTACTGACTGTGAGTGCCGGGCAGCCGGAAAGCAGAGCGGTGACGTCACCGCTCTGCTTTCCGGCCGCTGTGCTCACAACCAGAGCAGAGAAGCACAGCGCCGGGGACAGACAGCGGTAGGTAAGTATGTAGTGGTTGTTTTTTTTTACTTTAACGATGGTAACCAGGGTAAACATCGGGTTACTAAGCGCGGCCCTGCGCTTAGTAACCCGATGTTTACCCTGGTTACCAGCGAAGACATCGCTGAATCGGCGTCACACGCGCCGATTCAGCGATGTCAGCGGGAGATCCAGCGACGAAACAAAGTTCTGGACTTTCTTCCCCGACCAGCGACATCACAGCAGGGGCCTGATCGCAGCTGCGTGTCACACTGGACGATATCGCTAGCCAGGACGCTGCAACGTCACGGATCGCTAGCGATATCGTCTAGTGTGACGGTACCTTAATTGTTATGTTGGAGGATGAGTACATGGGAGGGCTAATTCAGCCAGCGGACAACAAAAATTAGGTGCCAACTGCTGCGTCTTTCTGAAATGTGCAGATGGGCAAGGGTGAGTAGTGGGTGAAAGATGATGCAGGGGATAATGAGGTCCTAGACAACACATTGAACAAATCCCATCCTAGTGATGTGCGCAATTCGGAGGAAGAGGAAGTGGTCCACACTGCACCAGCAGCACAGAAAGAGCAGGGTGCAAAAGTATAGCGGGTGGCCACTAGTCAGTACGTCTGCTGCTACTGCCCACCATGTCAAGTAAACAAAAGCCAGCTCAAAAGAGCTTCCTGGAGTGGCATTTCTTCAGGCATTGTGCTGACGACAAGACATGTGTGGTTTGCACACTGTGCTGTTGGAGCCTGAAGCGAGGCACAAATCTTCTCAACCTGAGCACCACCCGCATGACAAGGCATCTGAATTCCAAACTCAAGGTGCAGTGGAGTGCACACCTTACTGTTAACAGCATGACAGATCTGATCCTCCTTCCTGCTCCTTCTTCTGTTATAGTCTCGGCGTCTTCCTCCTGCTAACCACTAACAGGGCAGCCTGCCTCCCTTCAAAGAGAGGATGTGACAGTACCCCCAGCAGTGTCACCGAGCATTTCCACACCATCCCATGGAAGTATTAAGCTCTCCTTCCCCTAAAACCCTCAAGAGAAAGAGAAAATACCTCCATACCCACCCACGAACCATGGTCCTGAATGACAGCATTCCCAAATTCCTGGTCTGTGAAATGCTGCCATACTGGGTGGTGGCGACGGACAGTTTTAAAAAACTGATGGCTGTGGCTTTCCCGCAGTACATTGTTCCCAGTCGACACTACTTTTACAGGCTTGCCATCCCTGCCCTACACACACATACAACCAAATCAGATGTGCACTGCGCAATGCTATCAGTGGCAAGGTCCACATAACCACTGGACTAGTAAGCACCACAATCGCCATGTAGTGGGGGCTGGGACAGAGGCGGAAGGCGCTCTACCTCATGTCCTACCACCACTGAGGATTGCTGGACATTTCTCTGTCCTTGTTGCCTCCTCCTCATACTCAGCTTCCTCCATAGCCTCCTCATCCGGTCACAGTAAGCCCTGCAACACCAACTTCAGCACAGCCAGGGGCGCAAGAGCCATGGACGTGTATCAAACAGCAAACACATGAGTGGTTGGTGCCGGTGAACCTCAAGCCCGTTCTGGTGGGTGCAATAATGGGCTAAATCTCATAGCAGCTGTGGGCCTAGTCACTTTGAGATGCCTGGCACATGTGCTGAATTTGGTGGTGCACAACTTCCTTAAAAATGACCCACATAAGTCAGAGCTGCTGCTGAAATTGTAGGCAGTGTGTTCACACACTTTCGGTGTTCTCACCCTACTGCTGCTTGCTGCCGGCGCAGCAGCATCACTTCTGCTTTCCCGGTCATGGCCTCATATGCAACGTGCCAACAAAGTGGAACTCCACCTTGCATATGATGGATAGATTGTAAGCAGCAGCAGGCAATAGTGGAGTTTCAACTGTAGCACGCGTGGGTGAGTTGCTCTGTGGAACAACAACACTTCACCACCAAAGAGTGGGCCTCCAAATAGGACATGTATGCCTCCATGCAGGACATATGTGCTGCTTTCAATACTCCACCAACATGGCCAGTGCTGATGATGCCATCATTAGCGTTATTATACCACTTCTATGCCTGCTCCAAAAAAAGAAAAAAAAATTCAGGAGATGATAGATGAGGTGATAGCACAGGAGGAACAGGGACCATTCACACAGTTACCAGTCCTGCCATTCACACATGGATAAGAGGGCGGGTTCCTTTACCAACAGTGGCAAGAGCCAGGTACACAACTGTCCAACCAGGGGATAGTTTTGGAGGATGAGGAGAAACAGTGTTCACAGCAGGGTGGCACTCATGGCATCTTATGGGCATCATTGAAGCGTGACTGGGGTGATACAGAGGAGCCAGACCATACACCTCTCACTGAGGACAGCTTGTCGTTGCCTCTGGGCAGCCTGGCACACATGAGCCAATACATGCTGCAGCATCGGCGCAATGACCGCCAAGTTGCAGTGCAGGTTACTGGGTGGCCACCCTGATGGATCCCCACTACAAGGACAACATACCATCATTACTTCCGTCACTGGAGTGGCAAAATGCGTGAATACAAGCGCACGCTGGTAGAAGCAATACTGACGACGTTCCCACCTGACAGCGAGGGGTTCAATGGAAGAACAAGACAGAGGAGGAATAGGAAGTTGCCAATGCAGCTGGGACACCGGCACCACCTTGGAATGCAGAGTTAGCATACTGAAATGAGGAAAAACTTCCTCAGCACACCACAACAACCGGCACCACCACCTGATACAGTCCATATTAGCAGGAGGCAGCGTTACAACACATGCGTGAAAGCAGAGAGCAGTGGAAGCTGCATGGGGGGGGAGGTATCCTACATAGGTCACTTGCAGTCGTGTCTCAAGGGCGATGATGTCGTAATTTAAATACGGGGTTAGAAATGGGGGTGTCTGACAGTCGTCTCTCCATTACTAACCTATGGGCTTGATGCCAGCTGACATTACAAAGCTGACATCAACCCCATAAACCATTACCCCGATTGACACCGAACCAGGGCAATGGGGAAGAGCCAAGTCTAAGTGCCAGAATTGGCGCATCTAATATATGTGCCATTTCAGGAGTTGCTGAGGGCTGATCTTAATAGGCTGGAAAGGGGACATTATCCATGGATCCTCCCAGCCTATTAATATCAGCCCCCAGATGTCTGCTTTGCCTTATCTGGTTATTAAATAATAGGGGGGACTCCACATAATTTTTTGTGTCAGGCCCCGACGTTAGTTTTGGCATTTAATGCCTTCTTCTGGACCCTGCTTTCTCCCTTAGGCCATGTTCACACTATGCGGTTTTTACTGCGGAACCGCGGCGATTTTGCCGCTGCGGGTCCGCAGCTGTTTTCCATGCAGGGTACAGTACAATGTTACCCTATGGAAAACAGAAACCGCAGTGCACATGATGCGGAAAAACCCGAAAAAAACCGCGCAGAATTGCTGCGGAAAAAAAGAAGGACCATGTCACTTCTTTGTGCAGAATCGCAGCGATTCTGCACCCATAGAAGTGCATTGATCCGCTTACTTCCCGCATGGGGCTGTGCACACCATGCGGGAAGTAATGCGGATAATGTGCGGGTTATACCCGGGGTGGAGGAGAGGAGACTCTCCTCCAGGCCCCGGGAACCATATTTGTATTAAAAAAAAAAAGAATAAAAATAAAAAATCATGTATACTCACCCTCTGAAGTCTCAGCGCTGCACGCGGCCGTCCGGTCTCAGGTTTGCTATGCGACCAGGACCTTCGGTGACGTCGCGGTCACATGACCGTGACGTCACCGAAGGTCCTGGTCGCACAGCATCTTTGGAACCGGACCGCCGCCTGCAGCGCCCAGGAGATCGGGACGTCAGAGGGTGAGTATATCATCATTATTTTATTATTTTTAACATTACTATTGATGCTGCATATTGCTGCATATGCAGCATCAATAGTAGGGGTAAATCCCGCAGCGGAACCCGCGATAAATCTGCAGGGATAACCGCAGCGGGTTTGCCCTGCAGATTTATCAAATCCGCTGCGGGAGAACCCGCAGAATAAAAAGCAACGTGTGAATGTGGCCTTACCCCCTTTTTTCTGTTCTGTTACTTCCATGCCTGAACTGTATGATCCATACCCTACAACAGCCATTTTATAACAATTCATTTATTTAATGATTAATATTACTACCATAGCTAAATATTTTCAATGCCATTGATTGTTCTACCATGACTTCCAAAGGTTTTTTTTTAACTATGTATATACAGTACATACACAACAAGGAACAGACTAATGTTTTGTCTTTATGATGGGGATGTACACTGCGATTACGCGTTATGAACTTGGAGTGTGGTGCCAATTGCTGGTTTTTACCACTTTTTAATGTGTGTGTAAAACACATTTTATATATTACTAGGATTCATTGTTTACAATTTTTTCTCTTCGGATGACATTCTCTATTGTACTGAACCTTGTTCATTCCATGTGTTATATTGGGCGCACACACTTTAAATTTGATTTTGATATTGGTGCCCCATGTCTGCTCCTTTTGCTTTTACCATACTCCCCTGCTGCTACTCTCCCAATGGAGATTCCTTTTCCATATGTATAAACAAGTGATTGCTGCAGCCAATCATTGGCAGTAGTGGTCATAAATCACAAAGGGAAAGCAAGGAGAACAGCAGGAGACCCTGGCTGCTTACACTGCATTTTTTACATCACGCTTGGCCACTTATCCACATAAAAGGGAAGACAACCCTTTTATCTACAATACCAAAGGAGTTAAATAACCTGGCTATTGCTGCAGAATTGATAACTGCAAGACTGGCTGCCTGATCACTACCGCGTACATATGGATTATATCATTATTAGTATAGCTTCTACAAACATAGAAATCAGAAACAACATATTAATTAATGGAAACAAATTAATTCAGGCCAAAATTTTGTAGGAAAGCAAGACTGTCCACCTACCAGATGGCAAAGGAATATAAATCCGCTTTTCCAAACGCCTCCTTAAAGCTTCATCAATATCCCATGGAAAATTAGTGGCAGCAAGGACCATTACCATTTTAGACGGATCTTCATTTTCAGAAGCACCTCCAACACCTAAAAAAAAAGGTGGGTTACGGTGACAGTTATTGGACAGCATCTCACAACAGCCTCATAAGTTGCATTCCCAACTGGGTTTTTTGGTCTGCGTAAAATATCTCTCGGTTTGTACCTTCCAAAGTTCAGCCTTTGAAATCTTTAATTTTCACCAACAAATTTTACCCTTTACAGTGACTTTCCCTTAGGCGGTGCTCACATCTGTGTATATAATCAGTGAGTGCAATATGAAGGGGGGGAAAAAAAAAATCGCATTGAACTAGCAACAATATTATTCAATGTTCATCTGTGAGGTTTTCCTCACCTGGAATTAGAGTGAGGGTGGTGGGGGAATTGCAGCATGCTCTGTATGACCGAGACTCGCCAATGCAAGTCAATGGGTGCGAGAAAAGAAAAATTGTACGGCACATTGGTCATGGTTTTTAAGCAGCCATTTCAAAGGAAACGCTACATTTCATCAGCTGAGTACAGTGAAATCACAGTGTGAACCGTCAGAATAGATTGGATTGAATAGGTATATAGATAGAACAGATAGAAAGAGGTCAGTGAGATATATAATTAGTGCAGTGTGTGTACTTTACTGCACATGTATTCATGGATCTTCCCAGTCTATTAACAGCTCACAGCTGTCTGCGTCGCCTTTACTGGTTATTAAAAATGGGGGCACCAAAACAAATGATGTGGGCTCCCCTCCATTTTTCACCCCTTCACCCCCGGAGCTTTTTTCGTTTTTTCATTTTCGGATTTCGCTCCCCTACTTCTCAGAGCTATAACTTTTTTACTTTTCCGTCAATATGGCCATGTAAGGGCTTATTTTTTGCAGGAAGAGTTGTACTTTCGAACCATAGCACTTGTTTTACCATGTCGTATAACAGAAAACGGGAAAAAAAATTCCAAATGCGATGAAATTGCAAAAAAAAAAGTGCAATCCCGCACTTGTTTTTTGTTTGGCTTTTTTTGCTAGGTTCACTAAATGCTAAAACTGACCTGCCACTATGATTCTCCAGGTCATTACGAGTTCATAGACACCAAACATGTCTAGGTCCTTTTTTATCTAAATGGTGAAAAAAAATCCAAACTTTGCTAAAAAAAAATTAAATAAATTGTGCAATTTTGCGATACCAGAAGCGTCTCCATTTTTCGTGATCTGGGGTCGGATGAGGGCTTATTTTTTGTGTGCTGAGCTGACGTTTTTAATTATACCACTTATGTGCAGATATGTTTTTTTGATCGCCCGTTATTGCATTTTAATGCAATGTCGCGGCGCCCAAAAAACGTAATTTTGGCATTTCGATTTTTTTTCTCACTACGCCGTTTAGCGATCAGGTTAATACTTTTTTTCTATTGATAGACTGGGCGATTCTGAACGTGGCAATACTAAATATGTGTAGGTTCGATTTTTTTGATTATTGTTTTATTTTGATTGGGGCGAAAGGGGGGGTGATTTAAACTTTTATATTTTTTTAAACATTTTTTTTTTGGCATGCTTCAATAGCCTCCATGGGGCTAGAAGAATGCACAACTCGATCGCCTCTGCTACATAGAGGTGAAGCACAGATCACCTCTATGTAGCAGAAATGCAGCATTGCTTTGAGTGCCGACCACAGGGTGGCGCTCAAAGAAATCGGCCATCAACAACCATAGAGGAGACCCCCGATCAGCCGGCAGCGCTTGTTAAATGCCGCTGCCAGACTTTGACAGCGGCATTTAACTAGTTAAGGGGTGCGGGCGGATAGCGATTCCGCTCGCGCCCATTGCGCTCACATGTCAGCTGTTGAAAATAGCTGACATGTCGCGGTTTTGAGGTTGGCTCACAGCCGGACCCCACCTCAAAGCGGGGGAGTCTGCCAGCTGACATACTATCCCGTCAGCTGGCAGAAAGGGGTTAATTACCAGAAAGCTGGATATTAGACCCCTCCCATACTAATAACACCAGCCCTTAGCCACCCCGAAGCGGCGCATCCATTAGACGCGCCAATTCTAGCACTTTGCCTCCTCAGCTCTTCTAGCTTGCCCTGGTGCATTGGCAAGTGGGGTAGTGGTTTTGGGGTTGATGTCAGCTGTGTAATGTCCGCTGACATCAATCTCAGAGGTCAGAAATGGAGAGACATCTATAAGACACCCTCATTACTAACACATTAGTCAAAACCAATAAACACACACTGAGAAAAGTCTTTAAATTGTATAAAGCACTCCCGGACCCCCTTTAACCTATTTATTACCTTTAAAAAATAAAATAAGGTGTCTGCCGCAAATCTGTCCCACAACGATCTCCGAATCCGCTACATCTGGATGCAGTGCTGAGTGTTGACATCAGTAATGTGACCGCTCAGCACGGCAACCAAAATACAAAGACAGTGTGTGAATCCAGTTGCTCTGAAGAGCGCTGATGTTTGTAAGGTTATGGCAGCTCATCGGCTATGCACTACGATAAGCTTACTGACATAAGCGATTGTCGCAGCAGCAAGAGTCACACACTACTGTCATTGTGTCCTGGATGCCGTGCTGAGCGGTCACATTAGTAACGTCACCACTCAGCACGGTATCCGGATGTAGCGGAGTTGGGGATTGTTGTCAGACGTGGGACGGATTCATGGTAGATCGCTTTGGATTATTTTATTTTTTAAAGGTAATAAATGGATTAAAGGGGGTCGGGAAGTGCTTTTTACAATTAAAAATGTTTTTGTGTGTGTGTTTATTGCTTTTGACTACGGGGTTAGTAATAGGGTGTCTTATAGACACCTCTCAATTACTAACCCCTGGCCTATTACCCTGATTACCAACGCACCAGGGCATTCCAGAGAAGATAAGAGGCTAAGCGCCAGAATCGGCACATCTAATGGATGCATAATTTCTGGGGTGGTTGAGAGCTGGTGTAATTAGTTTTGGAGGAAGTCAATACCCATAGCCACTTACCAGCCTAATAATACCAGCCCGCATCTGTTTGATTAGCTTTTGCTAATTTTTTGTGGACCTTTTTAACCCCTTAGTGATGGAGCTAATTTTGACCTTAATGACAAAGTCAAATCTTTTGAAATCTGATCAGTGTCACTTTAAATGGTAATAACTCTAAAAGCTTCAACGGTTCACAATGATTATGAGAATGTTTTTTGATAACATATAGTACTTCATGTTAGTGGTACATTTTGATCGATATGATTTGCGTGTATTTCTAAAAATATCGAAAATTTGATAAACAAAAATGGAAAATTTCGCACTTTTCAAACTTTAACCCCTTCCTGACATTAGAAGTATCCATACGTCATGGTCAGCTGGTATTTAAAGTCATGGCGATTTTGCACGAACAGAGGCTGGGCTTGCGATCGTTGACTGGTGTTAGCTGATCCTGACAGCTGACACAGGACTAGTACCCGCACCGCTTCTGGCACTTTAACCCCCTAAATACTGCAAACGATATACCAGTTGGAGGGAGCCCCCCTCTGATCTTCGATCGATGCCCCCGTCATGACAACATCTGGGTCACCAGAACTAGCAAACCTGTTAGATCATTCTCAAAGCATTATGTTGCAAGTTTGTCTGTAAGTGCAGCGCTGACCAATTATAAAGCATAGCATATATGTATATATATATATACAGTGGGGCAAAAAAGTATTTAGTCAGTCAGCAATAGTGCAAGTTCCACCACTTAAAAAGATGAGAGGCGTCTGTAATTTACATCTTAGGTAGACCTCAACTATGGGAGACAAACTGAGAAAAAAAAACCCAGAAAATCACATTGTCTGTTTTTTTAACATTTTATTTGCATATTATGGTGGAAAATAAGTATTTGGTCAGAAACAAAATTTGATCTCAATACTTTGTAATATATCCTTTGTTGGCAATGACAGAGGTCAAACGTTTTCTGTAAGTCTTCACAAGGTTGCCACACACTGTTGTTGGTATGTTGGCCCATTCCTCCATGCAGATCTCCTCTAGAGCAGTGATGATTTTGGCTTTTCGCTTGGCAACACGGACTTTCAACTCCCTCCAAAGGTTTTCTATAGGGTTGAGATCTGGAGACTGGCTAGGCCACTCCAGGACCTTGAAATGCTTCTTACGAAGCCACTCCTTCGTTGCCCTGGCGGTGTGCTTTGGATCATTGTCATGTTGAAAGACCCAGCCATGTTTCATCTTCAATGCCCTTGCTGATGGAAGGAGGTTTGCACTCAAAATCTCACGATACATGGCCCCATTCATTCTTTCATGTACCCGGATCAGTCGTCCTGGCCCCTTTGCAGAGAAACAGCCCCAAAGCATGATGTTTCCACCACCATGCTTTACAGTAGGTATGGTGTTTGATGGATGCAACTCAGTATTCTTTTTCCTCCAAACACGACAAGTTGTGTTTCTACCAAACAGTTCCAGTTTGGTTTCATCAGACCAAAGGACATTCTCCCAAAACTCCTCTGGATCATCCAAATGCTCTCTAGCAAACTTCAGATGGGTCCGGACATGTACTGGCTTAAGCAGTGGGACACGTCTGGCACTGCAGGATCTGAGTCCATGGTGGCGTAGTGTGTTACTTATGGTAGGCCTTGTTACATTGGTCCCAGCTCTCTGCAGTTCATTCACTAGGTCCCCCCGCGTGGTTCTGGGATTTTTGCTCACCGTTCTTGTGATCATTCTGACCCCACGGGGTGGGATTTTGCGTGGAGCCCCAGATCGAGGGAGATTATCAGTGGTCTTGTATGTCTTCCATTTTCTAATTATTGCTACCACTGTTGATTTCTTCACTCCAAGCTGGTTGGCTATTGCAGATTCAGTCTTCCCAGCCTGGTGCAGGGCTACAATGTTGTTTCTGGTGTCCTTTGACAGCTCTTTGGTCTTCACCATAGTGGAGTTTGGAGTCAGACTGTTTGAGTTTGTGCACAGGTGTCTTTTTATACTGATAACAAGTTTAAACAGGTGCCATTACTACAGGTAATGAGTGGAGGAAAGAGGAGACTCTTAAAGAAGAAGTTACAGGTCTGTGAGAGCCAGAAATCTTGATTGTTTGTTTCTGACCAAATACTTATTTTCCGCCATAATATGCAAATAAAATGATAAAAAAACAGACAATGTGATTTTCTGGGTTTTTTTTTCTCAGTTTGTCTCCCATAGTTGAGGTCTACCTATGATGTAAATTACAGACGCCTCTCATCTTTTTAAGTGGTGGAACTTGCACTATTGCTGACTGACTAAATACTTTTTTGCCCCACTGTATATATATATATATATGTGTGTGTGTGTGTGTGTGTGTGTGTGTGTGTGTGTGTGTATGTATATATATATATATATACACACACACACACACACACACACACACAGTGCCCTGCGAAATTATTCATGTAAATTTTTGGTAAGGAAGCTCGAGCTGTTTGCCAAGGAAGAATGGGCAAGAATTTCAGTCTCTCGATGTACAAAACTGAGAGAGACATACCCCAAGCGACAGGCAGCTGTAATTGCAGCAAAAGGTGGTGCATCAAAGTATTAAGTTAAAGGGGCCGAATAATATTGCACTCCCCACTTTTCAGTTTTTGAATTTCCACAAAAATTTAAAATAACCAATAAATGTTGTTCAACTTCACAATTGTGTTCCACTTGTTGTTGATTCTTCACCAAAAATTTACATTTGGCATCTTTATGTTTGAAGCATGATATGTGGGAAAAGTTTGATAAATTTCAGGGGGCCGAATACTTTCGCAAGGCACTGAGTGTGCGCGTGTATGTGTGCGTGTATATATATCTATAATATAACGCTGGGAGCGTCACTCTGTCCGAAGCCTTTATAGACTGCGCAAGCGCCGGCGCAGTCTGGGCCTCACAGAGTGACGCTCCCCGCCTGCTCAGGCCCCCCAGCGACGATAGGCGAGTATGTTTTTTTTTTTTTTTTATATATGGCAGCAGCATACGGGGCATATATAATGGAGCATCTTATGGGGGGCATATAATACAATGGTGGCGCAGGATGGGAGCAGCACATGACAGAACGGGCGCAGGATGGCAGCAGCACATGACAGAACGGGCGCAGGATGGGAGCAGCACATGACAGAACGGGGGCGCAGGATGGGAGCAGCACATGACAGAACGGGCGCAGGATGGCAGCAGCACATGACAGATCGGGCGCAGGACGGGAGCAGCACATGACAGAACGGGGGCGCAGGATGGCAGCAGCACATGACAGAACGGGCGCAGGATGGGAGCAGCACATGACAGAACGGGGGCGCAGGATGGGAACAGCACATGACAGAACGGGCGCAGGATGGCAGCAGCACATGACAGAACGGGCGCAGGATGGGAGCAGCACATGACAGAACGGGGCGCAGGATGGGAGCAGCACATGACAGAACGGGGGCGCAGGATGGCAGCAGCACATGACAGAACGGTGGTACAGGATGGGAGCAGCACATGACAGAACGGGGGCACAGGATGGGAACAGCACATGACAGGATGGGAGCAGCAAATGACAGAATGGAGGCGCAGGATGGGTGCAGAACATGTCAGAATGGAGGCGCAGGATGGGTGCAGCATATGTCACAATGGGGGCGCAGGATGGGAGCAGCACATGACAGAATGGGGGCGCAGGATGGGTGCAACACATGACAGAATGGGGGCGCAAGATGGGTGCAGAACATGTCAGAATGGAGGCGCAGGATGGGTGCAGAACATGTCAGAATGGCGGCGCAGGATGGGAGCAGCACATGTCACAATGGGGGCGCAGGATGGAAGCAGCACATGACAGAATGGGGGCGCAGGATGGGTGCAACACATGACAGAATGGGGGCGCAGGATGGGTGCAACACATGGCAGGATGGGGGCGTAGGATGGGTGCAGCACATGACAGGATGGGGACGCAGGATGGAGCAGCACATGTCAGAATGGGGGTGCAGGATGGGAGCAGCACATGTCAGAATGGGGGTGCAGGATGGGTGCAGCACATGTCAGGATGGGGACGCAGGATGGAGCAGCTCATGACAGGATGGGGACGCAGGATGGAGCAGCACATACCAGGATGGAGACCATATACCAATATAGATGCTAGCCACCCGGGCGTAGAACGGGTTCAATAGCTAGTCTACTATATAAAGCTGAATGTGTGTATGTGTGTGTATGTGTGTGTGTGTGTGTGTGTGTGTGTGTGTGTGTATGTCCGGGATTGGCATCTGCACCGTCGCAGCTACAGCCACAAAATTTTGCACAGTCACACATCTGGACCCCGAGAGCGTCATAGGCTACGTTGTGAGGCGAAATTTTAACCCCGCGCGCTCCAATTCACCAAACAATTTTGCCCCTATCTACATAATGGGGAAAAAAGTGAAAGGAAAAGTGTTGGAGGCGTCGCAGCTACAGAAACAAAATTTTGCACAGTCACACGTCTGGACCCTGAGAGCCTCATAGGCTATGTTGTGAGGTGAAATTTTAACCCCGCGCTTTCCAATTCACCAAACAATTTTGCCCCTATCTACATAATGGGGAAAAAGGTGAAAGGAAAAGTGTTGGAGGCGTCGAAGCTACAGCCACAAAATTTTGCACAGTCACACGTCTGGACCCCGAGAGCGTCATAGGCTACGTTGTGAGGTGAAATTTTAACCCCGCGCTTTCCAATTCACCAAACAATTTTGCCCCTATCTACATAATGGGGAAAAAAGTGAAAGGAAAAGTGTTGGAAGCGTCGCAGCTACAGAAACAAAATTTTGCACAGTCACACGTCTGGACCCTGAGAGCGTCATAGGCTACGTTGTGAGGTGAAATTTTAACCCTGCGCTTTCCAATTCACCAAACTATTTTTCCCGTATCTACATAATGGGGAAAAGTGAAAGGAAAAGTGTTGGAGGCAAATTGACAGCTGCCAGATGTGAACAAGGGGGACTTAAAGAATGAGAGCGATGGTGCCAAAGAGTATACACCGATCAGTTGCTAAGGTGGGGCCCTGACATGAGATACTCACCACACATGGGGATATGAACACACACACAAAATGCGCCACACACTACCACGTGCTTGAACACATATACCACCCTCAGCACACATTTCACCACACATACACCAACCTCGCCACATAAAAGTCGAAACACAAAAGTCGCCGCTCAAAACTCACCACGCGCAAAACTCGCCACATGCAAAAACTAGGCTCACGCAAAACTCGCCACAAGTGCAAAACTCACCTCATGGAAAACTCGCCACACGCAAAATTTGCACACGCGGAAAAATTGCCACATGCACAAAATTTGCAACACATGCAAAAGTTGCCTCACACAAAACTTGCACATACTCAAAAGGCACCACACATAAAACTCACCACGTGCAAAACTCGCCATGCGCAAAACTTGCTGCACACAACTTGCTACACTAACCTGTCACATGCAACTCGACACACAAAAAGTTGCTACACGCATGTTGCCACACAAAACTCATCTCACAAAAGTCGCTACATGCATGTCGCCACACACAACTCAACACACACAACTTGACAGACGAAACTCGCCCTAAAACACACACAAGTCTGGTATTAGCCTTCAAAAATAAAAATCTGATTAATAAGCAGACAAACTACAAGAGCAACAAATGTACCATATAGGAAATACAGCAGCTGTCAGTCACATGACCTGTCTATTATGTGTATGTGTGAGCGAATATATACTGCCAGGGGGAGGGCTTCCTGTTGGCTGGGGATTTATCAGGCTGCCAATTTATCTTACAAATACTGAGGTAAAAATACTGAGCAAATAACGTGTTAACGAGGTCTAATACAGGAGATCACACAGGTATATACTATATACAGGGGAGATGACACACAGATATATACTATATACAGGAGAGATGACACACAGGTATACACTATATAGAGGAGGAGATGACACAGGTACATACTATATACAGGAGGAGATGACATACAGGTATATACTATATACAGGAGGAGATGACACAGGTATATACTATATACAGGAGCAGATTACCTACAGGTATATACTATATACAGGAGGAGATGACATACAGGTATATGCTATATATAGAAGATGACATACAGGTATATACTATATACAGGAGGAGATGACACACAGATATATACTATATACAGGGGAGATGACACACAGCAGGTATATACTATATACAGGAGGAGATGACATACAGGTATATACTATATATAGAAGGAGATGACATACAGGTATATACTATATATAGGAGGAGATGACATACAGGTATTTACTATATATAGGAGGAGATGACACAGGTATATACTATATACAGGGGAGATGACACACAGCAGGTATATACTATATACAGGGGAGATGACATACAGGTATATACTATATACAGGAGATGACATACAGGTGTATACTATATATAAGGGAGATGACAAACATGTATATACTGAGGTGAAAATGAGAGGTGTGAGGTGAAAATGAAAAGGTGTGAGTGCAAAATGAGAGGAGTGAGGGAAAATAGTGTAGTGATCGGAAAATGACAGATGTGAGGTCGAAATGACAAGTGTTAGGCGGGAATGAGGAGTGAGGGAGAAAATGAGAGGTGTGAGGGAGAAAATGAGAGATGTGAGGGGGAAAATTAAAGATGTGATTGGGAAAATGAGAGGAGTGATGGGAAAATAAGAGAAGTGACGTGCTATAACTAACCACAGATATTTACTATGCCCAGGCAACGCCGGGCTCTTCAGCTAGTCTAATATATAAAGCTGAATGTGTGTATGTGTGTATGTTCGGGATTGGCATCAGCACCGTCGCAGCTACAGCCACAAAAGTTTGCACAGTCACATGTCTGGCCCCCGAGAGCGTCATAGGCTATGTTGTGGGGCGAAATTTTAACCCTGCGCTTTCCAATTCACCAAACAATTTTGCCCCTATCTACATAATGGGGAAAAAGTGAAAGGAAAAGTGTTGGAGGCAAAGTGAGAGCGATGGCGCCAAAGAGTATATACCGTACAGTTGCTAAGGTGGGGCCCCGACATGGGATACTCACCACACACGGGGATATGAACACACACACAAAATGCGCCACACACTACCATGTGCTTGAACACATATACCACCCTCAGCACACATTTCACCACACATACACCAACCTCGCCACATAATAGTCGAAACACAAAAGTCGTCACTCAAAACACGCCACACGCAAAATTCGCCACATGCAAAACTAGGCTCAGGCAAAACTAGCCACACGTGCAAAACTCACCTCATGGAAAACTCGCCACACGCAAAACTTGCGCATGCAGAAAAATTGCCACATGCACAAAAGTTGCAACACATGCAAAAGTTGCCTCACACAAAACTTGCACATACTCAAAACGCACCACACATAAAACTCGCCATGCGCAAAACTCGCCACACTAACCTGTCACATGCAACTCGACACACAAAAAGTTGCTACATGCATGTCGCCACACGCAACTCAACACACACAACTTGACACATGAAACTCGCCCTAAGACACACACAAGTCTGATTTAGCTTACAAATACTGAGGTAAAAATACTGACCAAATAACATGTGAACGAGGTCTAATACAGGAGGAGATGATATACAGGTACATACTATATACAGGGGAGATGACACACAGGTATAAACTATATACAGGAGCAGATGACACAGGTATATACTATATACAGGAGGAGATGACTTACAGATATACTATATACAGGAGGAGATGACACACGTATATACTATATACAGGAGGAGATGACATACAGGTATATACTATATAAAAGAGGAGATGACACATAGGTATATAGAGGAGGAGATGACATACAGCAGGTATATACTATTTACAGGGGAGATGACATACAGGTATATACTATATATAGGAGATGACATACAGGTATATACTATATACAGAAGAGAGGACATACAGGTATATACTATATACAGGAGGAGATGACATACAGGTATATACTATATAGGCATATACTATATACAGGAGGAGATGACATACAGGTATATACTATATATAGGAGAGGACATACAGGTATATACTATATACAGAAGAGAGGACATACAGGTATATACCTTATACAGGGGAGATGACATACAGGTATGTACAGGAGATGACATACAGGTGTATACTATATATAAGAGAGATGACAAACATGTATATACGGAGGGGAAAATGAGAGGTGTGAGGAGAAAATTAAAAGGTATGAGTGCAAAATGAGAGGAGTGAGGGAAAATAGTGGAGTGATCGGAAAATGACAGATATGAGGTCGAAATGACAAGTGTTAGGGGGGGAATGAGAGGAGTGAGGGGGGAATGAGAGGAGTGAGGGGGAAAATATGAGGTGTGAGGAAGAAAATATGAGGTGTGAGGGAGAAAATGAGACGTGTGAGGGATAAAATGAGAGATGTGAGGGGGAAAATAAGAGACGTGAGGTGCTATAACTAACTACAGATATTTACTATGCCCAGGCAACGCCGGGCTCTTCAGCTAGTGTATGTATGTATATAATATATATATATATATATATATATATATATACACACACACTCTAACACACACACATACAGTATATATACACACAGATATATATATATATGTACAGGGTGGAGCGCGGTAATTTGCTGATTTGGGAATGAAATAAAAAAATTATGATCATTAGAAAAATTTATTTTATATTTTAATTATACTGAACAGTAATGGAATTTTTAAATTACATGGTTTTAAATAGTGTATCTGGCAAATGTCGACCTTCGCTATCCACACACTGCTGCATACGTTTTCTGAAGTTTTCATGAACTCTAACAAGCATGTCCACTGGTATTCTGCCAATTTCAGCTTCAATATTGTTCCTTAGGTCTTCCAAGGTGTTGGGACGGTTGATATACACTTTAGACTTCAGGTAACCCCAAAGGAAAAAATCGCATGGGGCTAAATCTGGTGAGCGTGCTGGCCAGTTCACATCTCCCCTCAAAGAGATAAGCCGTCCAGGAAACATTTGCCTCAAACAATTCATGGTAACCCTCGCTGTGTGTGCAGTGGCACCATCCTGTTGGAACCATGTATCCTCTAGTTCCATTGCCTCAAGAGCCGGCTGAAAATAATCCTGTATCATAGACAAGTACCGTTCGGAGTTCATAGTTATGGCACGACCATTATCCTGAAAAAAGTAAGGACCAATGATGCCTACTCGTGATATGGCGCACCACACAGTGACGCGGTCCGAATGCAGAGGTCTCTCGTGAACTTCTCTGGGGTTTGTTTCACTCCAGTAACGCATATTTTGTTTGTTTACACACCCACTGAGGTGAAAATGTGCCTCATCAGAAAAAAACACAATTGCGTCACGGGGTATCGTTGCTAACATGTCTTCACAAGAGGTCCGCCGTGTCAAATAGTCCCATGCTGACAAATGTTGGACCACGCACATTTTATACGGGTGAAAATTCAGTTCATCATGAAGAATCCAGTGGAGAGAACGTCTTGAAATGCCAAGAGCAAATGATTGCTTCCGAGCAGAGCGTTTCGGAGATTGCAGTACTGCTGCTCTAACTCTCTCGATGTTTTGTGGTGTTGTAATCCTTCTCTCAGGTCCCCTTCGTACACATGACACATTCCCTGCTGTTCTGAATGCATTCACCCAATTTACAATTGATTGCCATCCAGGAACACGTCCGCGTGGAGGAACAGCGAATTGTAAACGAAAAGCACGCTGCACTGCAATGATCGAGTGGGCATTTGAAAAATACGCTTCAACACAAAATGACCTCTCCTCACGTGTCCACTGCATGATGGCAACTGAAAGGCAGAGGAATACAAATCTCCCATCAGCCACTGTAAGCCACACCCACTCTCCCCTCTCGTCGACCGACAGTGCCGCCACAGCATGCAGTGCAAAAAAGCAAATTACCGCGCTCCACCCTGTGTGTATATATATATATATATATATATATATATATATATATATATATATATATATATATATATATATATATATATATATATATATATATATATATATATATACACATACACACACACACATATATTGTATATAGTTAGAGTACCTGTAAATAAATATTATGATAAAAAGTACATACAGTGGGGCAAAAAAGTATTTAGTCAGTCAGCAATAGTGCAAGTTCCACCACTTAAAAAGATGAGAGGCGTCTGTAATTTACATCATAGGTAGACCTCAACTATGGGAGACAAACTGAGAAAAAAAAATCCAGAAAATCACATTGTCTGTTTTTTTTAACATTTTATTTGCATATTATGGTGGAAAATAAGTATTTGGTCAGAAACAAAATTTCATCTCAATACTTTGTAATATATCTTTTGTTGGCAATGACAGAGGTCAAACGTTTTCTGTAAGTCTTCACAAGGTTGCCACACACTGTTGTTGGTATGTTGGCCCATTCCTCAATGCAGATCTCCTCTAGAGCAGTGATGTTTTTGGCTTTTCGCTTGGCAACACGGACTTTCAAGTCCCTCCAAAGGTTTTCTATAGGGTTGAGATCTGGAGACTGGCTAGGCCACTCCAGGATCTTGAAATGCTTCTTACGAAGCCACTCCTTCGTTGCCCTGGCGGTGTGCTTTGGATCATTGTCATGTTGAAAGACCCAGCCACGTTTCATCTTCAATGCCCTTGCTGATGGAAGGAGGTTTGCACTCAAAATCTCACGATACATGGCCCCATTCATTCTTTCATGTACCCGGATCAGTCGTCCTGGCCCCTTTGCAGAGAAACAGCGCCAAAGCATGATGTTTCCACCACCATGCTTTACAGTAGGTATGGTGTTTGATGGATGCAACTCAGTATTCTTTTTCCTCCAAACACGACAAGTTGTGTTTCTACCGAACAGTTCCAGTTTGGTTTCATCAGACCATAGGACATTCTCCCAAAACTCCTCTGGATCATCCAAATGCTCTCTAGCAAACTTCAGACGGGCCCGGACATGTACTGGCTTAAGCAGTGGGACACGTCTGGCACTGCAGGATCTGAGTCCATGGTGGCGTAGTGTGTTACTTATGGTAGGCCTTGTTACATTGGTCCCAGCTCTCTGCAGTTCATTCACTAGGTCCCCCCGCGTGGTTCTGGGATTTTTGCTTACCGTTCTTGTGATCATTCTGACCCCACGGGGTGGGATTTTGCGTGGAGCCCCAGATCGAGGGAGATTATCAGTGGTCTTGTATGTCTTCCATTTTCTAATTATTGCTCCCACTGTTGATTTCTTCACTCCAAGCTGGTTGGCTATTGCAGATTCAGTCTTCCCAGCCTGGTGCAGGGCTACAATTTTGTTTCTGGTGTCCTTTGACAGCTCTTTGGTCTTCACCATAGTGGAGTTTGGAGTCAGACTGTTTGAGGGTGTGCACAGGTGTCTTTTTATACTGATAACAAGTTTAAACAGGTGCCATTACTACAGGTAATGAGTGGAGGAAAAAGGAGACTCTTAAAGAAGAAGTTACAGGTCTGTGAGAGCCAGAAATCTTGATTGTTTGTTTCTGACCAAATACTTATTTTCCACCATAATATGCAAAAAAAATGATAAAAAAACAGACAATGTGATTTTCTGGATTTTTTTTTCTCAGTTTGTCTCCCATAGTTGAGGTCTACCTATGATGTAAATTACAGACGCCTCTCATCTTTTTAAGTAGTGGAACTTGCACTATTGCTGACTGACTAAATACTTTTTTGCCCCACTGTATATAAAACAAAAAAAGTGCACATTAGGTATTGTCACTTCCAGAATGACCAGGCCTAGAAAACACTAAGCAAACCCTTAGTACCGTATATACTCGAGTATAAGCTGAGATTTTCAGCCCATTTTTTTGGGCCGAAAGCCACCCTCTCGGCTTATACTCGAGTCATACCCAGGGGTCAGCAGGGGAGGGGGAGCGGGGGCTGTCTAATTATACTCACCTGCTCCTGGCGCGGTCCCTGCAGGTCCCTGGCTCCCCGGCGCCCCAGCTTCTTCTTGTACTGAGTTGTCACATGGTACCGCTCACTACAGTAATGAATATGCTGCTCCACCTCCCATAGGGGTGGGGCCGCATATTCATTACTGTAATGTGTGGTAACAGTGACCGCTCAGTACAGGAAGAAGCTGCAGCGCTGGGGAACCAGGGACTGCACAGCGCCAGGTCAGAGGGCGTGATGACGTGATTAGTGCGCGCCCTCTGCCTGAATGTCAGTGCAGAAGACGCTGAAGATGGAGCGGCACCGGAACGAAGTCAGGTGAATATTGAAAGTGACGGGGGCCTGAGCGACGGAGAGGTGAGTATGTGAATTTTTTTTTATCGCAGCAACAGCAAATGGGGCAAGTGCATCTTATGGGGCCATAACGTTTGTGCAGCACTATATGGGGCAAGTGTCTGTATGGGGCTATAATCAAGGTTTGTGCAGCACTATATGGGGCAAGTGTCTGTATGGGGCCATAATCAACATTTGTGCAGCACTATATGGGGCAAGTGTCTGTATGGGGCCATAATCAACGTTTGTCCAGCACTATATAGTGTCTGTATGGGGCCATAATCAACGTTTGTGCAGCACTATATTGGGAAAGTGTCTGTATGGAGCATCTTATGGGGCCATAATCAACGTTTTTTCAGTACTATATGGGGCAAGTGTCTGTATGGAGCATCTTATGGGGCCATAATCAACGTTTGTGCAGCACTATATGGGGCAAATATCTTTATAGTCACAACTCCCCTAACTACAATCTTTAATCTTTCCCTCTCCTCTGGCATTTTCCCCTCCTCCTTCAAACACTCTATCATTACTCCATTACTAAAGAAACCCGCTCTCGACCCATCCTGCTCAAATAACTACAGACCAGTCTCCAATCTTCCCTTCATCTCTAAACTCTTGGAGCGCCTGATATACTCCCTCCTTACCCATTACCTCTCCACTCACTCCTAGACCCTTTACAGTCCGGTTTCCGCCCCCTACATTCGACTGAAACTGCACTCATCAAAGTGACCAATGACCTTCTGACAGCAAAACGTAACGGTAACCACACTCTGCTCATTCTTCTCGACCTTTCTGCAGCTTTCGACACTGTTGACCACCCTCTCCTACTCTCTAGGCTCCAGTAACTAGGCATTAGGGACACTGCTCTCTCCTGGTTCTCTTCCTATCTTTCTGACCGCTCCTTCAGTGTTCTGTTCTCTGGCTCCAATTCCTCTCACTGTCGGGGTACCTCAGGGCTCAGTCCTTGGCCCCTTTCTCTTCTCCCTCTACACGGCCCCAATTGGACAGACCATCAGCAGATTTCAGTATCATCTTTATGCTGATGACACACAACTATACACGTCATCCAATGACCTTACCCCCGCTGCACTACAGAACGCCACTGACTGTCTGCAGTCTCCAACATCATGTCCGCTCTCTATCTGAAACTCAACCTCTCCAAAATTGAACTTCTTCTGCTCCTGCCGTCTACTAACCTCCCTAAATCTGACATTTCCCTCTCCGTGGGTGGCACCATAATAACACCCCGGCAGCAGGCGCGCTGTCTGGGTGTTATGTTTGACTCCAATCTCTCCTTCACATCCCATATACAATCTCTTGCCCGCTCGTGCCGCTTACACCTAAAGAACATCTCTAGAATTTGCCCTTTTCTCACCATAGAAACAACAAAAACCCTCACTGTCACCCTGATCCATTCCCGCCTGGACTACTGTAATGCTCTATTAATTGGCTTCCCCCTCACTCGACTTTCCCCTCTCCAGTCCATCCTTAATACAGCAGCCAGGGTCGTCCATCTGGCTAATCATTACTCGGACGTGTCCGCTCTTCGCCAGACATTACACTGGCTGCCCATTCATTACAGGATACAATTCAAAGTACTTGTTCTCACCGACAAAGCTCTCCACAGTGCGGCACCCCCTTACATCTCCTCCATCATTTCTGTCTATCGGCCTATCTGACCGCTGCGCTCTGCAAATGACTTTCAACTAACCTCTGCGCTAATCCGTACCTCCCACTCCCGACTAACACTTCTCCCATGCTGCACCAATCCTCTGGAATGCTCTACCCCAAGATATTAGGACCATCCACAATTTGCATAGTTTTAGGCGCTCGCTCAAAACACATTTGTTCAGAGCGGCCTATCACGGTCACTAATCAAACTCATTTTATGTTTGTGTGTGTGTGTGTGTGTGTGTGTGTGTGTGTAGCCCATTCACTATCCCCATCTATCTCCCAACCCCTGAAGATGGCTGGACCATCATTGTAAATACATCATTGTAAATACACACCTGTGCTTTGTGTCTCCCCCACCTCATTGTAGATTGTAAGCTCTCACGAGCAGGGTCATTTTATTTCGCTTTAATTATTGTATTGTTAACGTTGTTAATTATGTCTGTTGTGTTTGATACTGTTAAACTATAAAGCGCTGTGGAATATGTTGGCGCTATATAAATAAAGATTATTATTATTATTTATAGAGCATCTTATGGGGCCATAATTAATGTTTGTGCAGCATTGTATGGGGTAAATGTCTGAATGGAGTATCTTATGGGGCCATAACGTTTGTGCGGCACTATATGGGGCAAATATCTTTATGGAGCATCTTATGGGGCCATAATCAGCATTTGTGCAGCATTATATTGGGCAAATGTGTCTATGGAGAATCTTATGGGGCCATTATTAACCTTTATGCAGGATTATATGGGGCATATTTTAATATGGAGCATTTTATGGGGCCATCATAAACTTTATGGAGCATTATATAGGGCTCCTGATTCAATATGGATAGTCAAAAACACAACCTACTGATGTCTCAATTAATTTTACTTTTATTGGTATTTATTTTTACTTTTGACATTTCCCGGTAGCTGCTGCATTTCCCACCCTAGGCTTATACTCGAGTCATTAAGTTTTCCCAGTTTTTTGTGGCAAAATTAGGGGGGTCGGCTTATACTCGGGTCGGCTTATACTCGAGTATATACGGTAATTAAAAAACAAGGCAAAAATCAGTGCTTTATAATCATGCCGCCAAACAAAAAGTGGAATAAAACGTGATAAAATAGATGAGTGAAAATAAAAATGGTATAGCTCAAAACGTCATTTAGTCCCGCAAAAAACAAGCCTCCATACAGCTCCCATCAGCAGAAAAATAAAAAAGTTATAGCGTTCAGAATAAAGTGATGCAAAAATATATATTTTTTCTATAAATGGTTTTTATTGTGAAAAAGGGACAAAACACAAAAAATATATAAACGTGATGCAATAAAAAGCGTCTTATTGTGTGACAGCGGCCAAACAGAAAAGCCCAATATAAATCTAGTATTGCTGTAATCAACCGACCCAAAGAATAAAGTCACTTATGCAACACAAGGAACGGCATAAAAAAGACTCGGCGAATGTTTATCCTGCACCCTGTGCTGAGCACGTTAATCTCTGAAATACGTGATTCAGACAGAACACCCTCAGAAAGATTCCCAATAATGAGGCAGATGGAGGCACACCGTCTGGCCTATGATCCAGCTGGGGCTAAAAGTAAATTTTGGTGGTAAAATTATAATTATTTTTTTCATTGCCCAATGATATAAAATTCCGTGAAACACCTGTAGTGTCAATATGATCACTGCAGCCCAAGATAAATTCATTGAGAGGTGTAGTTTGTAAAATGGTGTTTCTTACGGAGAGTTCTGCTGTTCTAGCACCTTAGGGGCTCTGCCAATGTGACATGGCACCCTCAAACCAGTCCAGCAAAATGTGAACTTCAAAATGGCACTTCTTACCATCTGAGCGTTGCACTGTGCTTTAAAAGTCGTTTTCAAGAATATATGGGGTATTGGCCTACTTAGGAGAAATTTCACAACAAATTTTGGAGTCTATTTTCTCCTGATACCATTGTGAAAATAAAAAATTTGGGGCTAAAAAACATTTTCGTGGGAAAAATGTGATTTTTTTTTTATTTTCACGACTCTACGTTATAAGCACCTGGGGGTTCAAGGTGCTCACCACACATCTAGATAAGTTTCCTGAGGTGGCTAGTTTCCAAAATGGTGTCACTGTTGGGGGTTCCTCCTGTTTAGGTACCCCAGGGGCTCTCCAAATGCGACATAGCATCCACCAATTATTCCAGCAAAAACGGTGTTCCTGTTGTGCACTCAAACAGTGGTTTTCCCCCATATTTGTGGTACTGGCATGCTCAGGAGAAATTGCACAACAAATTTTGGGGGCCATGTTTTCCTGTTACCGTGGTGAAAATAAAAAAAATTAAGTCTAAAGTACAATTTTTGTTAAAAAAATTTAATGTTAATTTTTTTTCCTGCCATGTCACGGATCCCTTCTCTGTGGTGTCACTTATTCGTCACGTGCCTGCTCTCACGCGTGACTTTGGGTTGTGCCTGCAAGGGTTAATCTATCTCCCCACTCTCAGTCCAGCATTCAACCTCTGTCCTGGGAGCATAAATCACAAACCGACCCAGGCCACACACCCGCTCATACACGCTGCCACCACTCATCGAATACACGGGCGATGAGACCGAGAACTAATAATACTAATAAAAATATGTCTCTCACTCATAAGGCTCACACACCTTAGCCTATGGATTCTTTTAGAACATTCAAGGTTCAACTTGTTAAAGTTTTATACTTTAATAACAAAAGGTTCAATGCTTACAATAAGAAAAAGGTATAAAAATATGATAATAAAAAGACATACAACTTATGCAAAACAGTATCAAAATAAACAGGTGAAAACTTACATAAATTATCTAACTGGTAGTTGCTTTCTGCTCCCTGAGGGTAAGAAGAATGTAGGTTGGATCACACCAGCTTCTCAGGCTGCCCCCATCATGTGAACACAATTCTCTATCTGCAGCCTAAATTTATAACTTTGGCCTGAGGTCAGGTTTCTAGACCGGCTTCCCAGGTTAATATCATAATTGCGGTCTGTTTGATTGGGCACGGCCGCTCTACTAATGAATATATATTATTTTCCTCTGGAGACACTTGTGAGATGGTTCCCATTAATAGCTAACCCTCAGGCCGCAATTAGCATCTCCCCTCCAAGCACTAGGGGGTGTCAAGTGTTCCTTTCTTCTTGGCCTTAGCTAGACCTCCTGGTGAGATATGGAGACACAATTTCTACTAGTCCCAAGCAAGTACCTATTAACATCTAGGTGCGACCTACCTTCAGGACAGATGTTACATTATCACTAGTCACACAAATAACCCTAGACATATGTCACTACACACATATAGATATATATACACATATTTCACCACATTCCACATTCTAAAAATTCCTGTGAAGCACCTGAAAGGTTAACAAACTTTTTGAATGTGGTTTTGAGCACCTTGAGGGGGGCAGTTTTTAACATGGTGTCACTTTTGAGTATTTTCTGTCATATAGACCCTGAAAGGTCACTTAAAATATAATGTAGCCCCTAAAAAATGGTTTTGAATATTTTGTTTTAAGAAATGAGGAACTTTTAACCCTTCAAACTTCCTATAAAAAAAAATGTTTCAAAAAGTGTGCTGATGTACAGTGGGAACAATATTTGTTAACTATTTTGTGTGAGATAACTCTGAGTTAAGGGCATCAAAATTAAAAAAGTTTGAAAATTAAAACATTTTGTGCCAAATTTCCGTTTTTTTCACAAATAAACGCAAGTCATAGAGAAGAAATTTTGCCAGTATCATGAAGTACAATATGTCAGAATTGTAAAATTTGTCCTGGTCATGAAGGTGTAAACAGACATGGGGGCTGAAGGGGTTAAACGTTTATGCCTTTAAATCAGATAGCTATACCACAAAGAATAGTTAATAAATAACGTTTCCCACGTGTCTACTTTACATCTGCATCATTTTTTAAACATTTTTTTTTATTAGGAAGTTATAAGGGTTAAAAGTTGACCAGCGATTTCTAATTTTTACAACAAAATTTACAAAACCATTTTATTTTAGGGCCCACATCACATGTGAAGTAACTTTGGGGGTCTATATGACAGAAAATACCCCAAAGTAACACCTTTCTACAAACTGCACCCCTCCAGGTGCTCAAAACCACATTCAAGAAGTTTATTAACCCTTCAGGTGCTTCACAGGAATTAATGGAATGTGGAAGGCAAAGAATGAACATTTAACTTTTTTCACAAACATTTTTCCTTTAGCCCCAATGTTTTTACTTTCACAAGGGTAACAGCGGAAAATGAAACAAAAAGTTTGTTGGGCAATTTCTCCTGAGAAACCTATTGTTTGGGTGCACGGCGGGGCTCAGAAAGTGACGAATGAAAATGATAATTGCTAGGGAACTCATGAACAGGTAGAAGATATAAAGGTGTCGATGGATTTACATTTCGCAGACCTGCAAGCCCATAAATGCAGTAGGTGGCAGGGGTGTTGATCTTACTGAGAGATTCCATTTAAGAAAGTCCTAGCAGCCTAGATCCCTGGCATCCCTTCTGCCCGGCAAGTTGGCAGCATCAAGTCGCTGTGGTTGTAGAAGAGCACATAGGCTGAGTGTGAGTGTATGGAGTGGGCTAAGGAGATGTGTGAAACAGTTGATATCTGCATCAAATCTCTTCTAATAGTTACATTTAAGTGTTGCAATCAAGAGGGTGTCTGGGTCTATTTCAAAGGCCATCAGCATTCGTGGCAAAGAGAAAAAAATCACATTGGCCCGATGGGCTTCCATGACAGCCAAAGCCCTACTGAAGACCTTGTCACCATCATATACATCACATACTCTTGTCCCCAGCCATAGATTCAGACAGGAGAATTCCAAAAATATATTGTTGGAATGATTGTAGTGGGCACCGAAACAGCCCTGCACCATAGAGTTTGGGTAAGAAGAAAGCTAAAAAAGGCAATGGAGCATTGAACAAAAATTGATAACATTGCTATTGCTGAAGGATAAATAAAGGACATTCAAGTGTGTGTATATATATATATATATATATATATATATATATATATATATATATATATATATATACATATATATATCATCAAAATATGCAGGTTTTTTTTAGACTTTGATTGAAGGGAACCTGTCACCAGGTTTGGCCGATACAAGTTACAGGGCTTTTATACAGCATTCTGTAATGCTGTTTATCTGCACCCGATCTGACCGGTAAGAGAAGAAAAATAACTTCTTATACTCACCTGAAGGGTGGTCCGGTCCGATCCGAGGGGTGTCACTCTTCTTGGTCCGCTGCCTCCCATATTCTTGCAATGCCGCCTTCCTCCTTGGTTCGTGTGGATAACGCGAAGTACTGCAGTGCGCAGGTGCCGGAGAAGTTCAGAGAGGCCCAGCGCCTGCGCACTGCAGGATTTTGCCCTCAACAGGGCAGATAAGTACGCCTGCGCAGGAGCACGATGCCGAGAAGACTATGTGGATGCTGCAGGGACGAGTCATCCACACAAGCCAAGGAGGAGGACGGCATTGCAAGAAGATAGGAGGCACCGGACCAAGAAGAGTGACACCATCGGACCGGACCGCCCTGCAGGTGAGTATAATAAAAGTTATGTTTCGTCTCTTGCAGGTCGGGTTGGGGCAGATACACGGCATTATAGAAAGCTGTACATAAGCCCTGAAAGGTGGTGGCCGTTACTCGTATCAGCCAAACCTGGTGACAAGTTCCCTTTAATTTAACAAAAATGGTAAAACCAACTTTAAGTTTCTTAAATCCAGTGAGCAGCAATAGTTACCATCCATCTGAACTAAGAGCTCTGCTTTTACTCTTCTGCTGGCTTCGTGCTCTTCAGAGGTACCTCGTCGGCTGCATATGGAGTCAATTTCATCAATAAATATAGTTGTCGGGGCATAGAAACGTGCCTAAAGCAAAAAGTTTAATAGGTGTTCAGCAAAAAAGGAACAGCAACTGCACTAAAGGACCACCTCTATGTACATTTCTTAACCCTTAACAGTCAGCTTAAAATTAAAGGAAAAAAAAAGTTTAAAAGTGTAACATTAAACTTTTTTATATAGATCTAGCTCCCACATAAATTTGGTCTCCTTATCATATCATGAAGTGAGTGAGATAGTGTAGGATAAATTGTGTTTACACTTAGGGTACCGTCACACAGTGCCATTTTGATCGCTACGACGGCACGATTTGTGACGTTCCAGCGATATCCATACGATATCGCTGTGTCTGACACGCAGCAGCGATCAGGGACCCTGCTGAGAATCGTACGTCGTAGCAGATCGTTTGGAACTTTCTTTCGTCGCTGGATCTCCCGCTGTCATCGCTGGATCGGTGTGTGTGACACCGATCCAGTGATGCGTTCACTTGTAACCAGGGTAAACATCGGGTTACTAAGCGCAGGGCCGCGCTTAGTAACCCGATGTTTATCCTGGTTACCATCGTAAATGTAAAAAAAAACAAACAGTACATACTTACATTCCGGTGTCTGTCAGGTCCCTTGCCGTCTGCTTCCCGCACTGACTGACTGCCGGCCGTAAAGTGAAAGCAGAGCACAGTGCGCTGTGCTTTCACTTTACAGCCGGCAGTCAGTCAGTGCATGAAGCAGACGGCAAGGGACAGACACTGGAATGTAAGTATGTAATGTTTTTTTTTTTTTACGCTGGTAACCAGGGTAAACATCGGTTACTAAGCGCGGCCCTGCGCTTAGTAACCCGATGTTTACCCTGGTTACCCGGGGACCTCGGCATCGTTGGTCGCTGGAGAGCTGTCTGTGTGACAGCTCTCCAGCGACCACACCACGTGATCGTTGGTAAATCGTATAGTGTAACGGTACCCTTAGACATACAGCATTAACAACAATTTGTGGGGCTTTACACAACAGTCACAGCCAGTTTAAATGAACATAATGCATTCTTGTATCATCAAAATTAAGGGTTACCATTTCAAACAAAAGACGGACAAGCTTCTCCGATTCTCCTCTGTATTTGGATGTAAGTGTAGAGGATGAAACGTTGAAAAATGTAGTCTTGCATTCTGTTGCAACAGCTTTGGCTAAGAGAGTCTTCCCTGTTCCCGGTGGTCCAACCATTAAAACACCCTTTAGAGAAGAAAAGTTTCATGTGTACATATTTTAGAAAATGCAGTAACCACTAGAACACTGCTGTGGAGCTGCGACTGATTATAACTAGTGATGAGCAAATATACTCGTTGCTCGGGTTTTCCCCAGCATGCTCGGGGGTCCTCCGAGTATTTATGACTGCTCGGAGATTTAGTTTTCCTTGCAGCAGCTGAATGATTTACATGTTAGCCAGCATAAGTACATGTGGGGGTTGCGTGGTTGCTAGGGAATCCCCACATGTAATCAAGCAGACTAATAGCTGTAAATCATTCAGCTGCGGCGATGAAAACTAAATCTCCGAGCACTAAAAAATACTTGGAGGTCACCTGAGTGTGCTGGGGAAAACCCGAGCAATGAGTATACTCGCTCATTATAACCAATGCAGTACAGCAGTGTTAAACCTTGTCTCATTGCAAACATATTTGCAGTGCTGTCAGCTCTGCTGTACTGCCTCTGCCCCTTGCCAGGCCCTTGGCCTATAAGTCTGGCCCATCACTCAAGAAGGTGAAACGTATCCCCCTATGCGAGTCAAGGGTCAGTTATTACAGGTTTCACATTGGAAACTCCAGTCATTTAATATAGGCTCTTCAAGCAGATTGTCATGCAGGTAAACAGCTCATTTACATGCAACAAAAGCACACATTTCTCTGGAAACACTGATCATAAGTCCGAGATAGTTTAACATCGGCCACTGCTTTTTTTAGTCTTCCCTCTCAAATAAAAAACAATTCGGCCATATTTATGGTTCGTGGGTATCAGGACAGATTCTGACAAATCCAGTTAGAGTAGTAGCTTGCCTTCTTTCCATCATCCACTGAGAGATTACAAAACAATATGAATCAACGATGACACACCTCTGGACATAATTTAATGACAAGTCCCAGCATTTGAAAGAACCTTTTACAAAAATGTCACTATATTAAGAGTACGTTTCTTCACAACGAGCAGTAAGGGAGGTTTTCGGAAGTCTAACCCTATATAAAAAAAACCTCATTTAACACCTTCCCAATGGGGCCAATTTCTTTTTTATGTTTTTTTTTTCCTCCCCTTCTTCCCAATCCCTTAACGGGAATCTGTCTGTAGGTTTTTGCTACCTCATCTGAGAGCAGCCTGATGTAGGAAAATAGAAGCTGAATCCAATGATGTATCACTTAGTTTATTGTGTGCATTGGTTCGGATACAATCCAAGCTTTTAGATTTAGCATGAAGCCGGCTGAGAAAGCTAACCTCGCCCACACCAGGTTCTCCCTGAACAAAGTCCATAGACAGTGAGCTGCCTATTCCAAAGGGAGGAGGAATTCTTCACAGTTTGTAAATAATAGCACGCACTTTGACAATTGACACATCCCTGAATTCTGTGTTTCAGCCTCTATCTCCTGCTGTCCTCAGATTACACAGGAAAAACCTGCTAACAGATTCCCTTTAACTTTTTTATTTTTCCAGCCACAGATATACGAGGGCTTATTGTTTGTAGGACGAGTTGTACTTTTAAATGACGCAATTTATTTTATCACATTATGTACAGGAAAATGGAAAATTAAAAGTGCGGTGAAATTGTGAAAAAAACGCAATTCTAACATTTTTGGGGGGGAATTGTTCACGGAGTGGTAAAAATAACCTTGTAATGATTTGCCTCATCAGTTCAATTATGGCAATACTAAACATGTCCAGTTTATTATTTTAGTGGGGGGATCAAAAGTTTGAAAAAAACAACAACATTTTTGGGGTTGTGTCACCATTTTCCAAAACCCGTAATGTTTTCATTTCATTATTATTTGCGATGTGAGACAACGTTTTTATTTATACCACTTTGGGATAGATATGACATTTTCATCTTGTTACAAAACTTTTTGTGGTATTCCAGCGACTAGATAAAAGGAATTTTGGCACTCTTGAGTTTGCCTACGTTTAGGTTGTTTACCGATCGGATTAATTATTTTTATGTTTTGATAGGTTGGACTTTTATGAAAGTGGCAATACCACATCTGTATTTTTTTATCTTTATTTTTAAAGGGGGAAAAAGAGGGGTGATATGCCATATTATTGCTGTACATAGTAAAAATAGTAAATTATTGCTGTACATAGTAAAAAATCACAGTCTGCTTTGAAGCCTAGATACAAGCAACCCATCAGTACCCCGTGAGCACGACGCGAGGGCGCCGATGGGTACTTAGAATGATGAGGGACCCCTGCCAGCGTGTTGTTAATGCCGATGTCAGAGATTGCAAGCGGCCTTTAACAGGCGGGGGTGAGCACACCCCATGAATCCGCTGCATACACCCGCTACAGACTTGTGCTGTACATGTACGGTGGAGGTTGGTAAGTGGTTAAAGTCTAATCATCACATTAACCTACATAAAGTGCAGCACAGATTCATCTCATCCAAAAGCCAAGCTCCTTAGATCAGGAACAGAACAGACATTTATAGGACTTTTCAGAACTTTCCCAAATTCTTATGAAAACATTTACAGCACATCCTGCACTGAACTTATCTTAGGAGTCAGAGTCTGTCCATTTTACACCAACTCCACCAAAATGGACACCCCTGTGAAAAATGCATTATATCTTAAATATATTCCTCCTGGAATGATCATCCACTCTCAGTTCATAGGTAACATCTGTCTCCAGTGAATGCAGATTTTCAGCTTAGGCTGGATGAGAGGATAGCTGCTGCTCGTAAAGGTCTATGGTGAGGGGAAATGGGGAAGCTGGATACAGACTGGCTGCTGACAATCACACGGTGTTCATGAAATAACTAATAAATTGTATTCTGAATAAGTTCTATTTGATCTTTACCTTCCATGGCCGCCTTATTCCCTTAAAAAATTCTGGCATCCACATTGGTAGGACTACAGCTTCTTTCAACAATTTTTTGGCTTCTTCCAAGTCTGCAATGTCATCCCTGTGTATGACAAACATATAAGCAACTTTTCCAAGTTAGGCTAACCCTGTGGTCACGTATAAGGAGCATGTAATATTCGAACCCTAGCTCTCACTTCACATTACAGAGCAATTAAACTGGCCTATGCATATTATAAGAAAGATGTAGAAAATGGACATTTTCAATCATCTCCAACGTTTTAAAATGTTTTCCACAAATGATAGTCATATGAAAAACCTTTCTGGAAGAATTTTTACAAACAAAAAGTGTTATATATATATATATATATATATAAAAACTCTCTTTGTAGAGATCTTTCATCCTTTTCTCAGAACAACTAACCAGCAATCTTGTCCGATGTCCAAGACCATCTTTACACTCACCATCGAACATTGGGGTTCTGGGAAATGATATCTCTTTCCAAAGCTTCTACCAGATCCTTATCATATCCAGTTCCATCAAATTTCTTGGGCTCTGGCTCCGATTCATCAGCTGATGACTTGTTCTACAAACAGATTGGTATAAGGTAAATGATAAGGTTATAAATCCTGGCAGTGTGTAATGTGCACACTCACCCGATTCCCCTGTATTTGCAATCGTACAGTCACATGACCACAAATGTGTAAATTACATACATGCAGTCATGTGCCACCTACAGTGTCAGTCACTTAACACATTTGGCAAGTACATGGAGCGAACAAAGACTTTTCAGTCTGGAAATCCCCTTCAGGCACATTTTGCTGCATGTAGTTTGAGTTGCAAAGTTCTGGAAAATTCTGAAACTTGAATATAAATACTTCTAAAAGCTTTCTAAGTCCAGGTTGAACAACTCCTTTAACACGTTCCCGACGTACATGTACGGCGCAGCGCAAAATGCTTTCCGCACACCACTGTAAATGTATAGCGCGGCAATCACTGACACCCCGCAGTAACAGCCGTCCATGATCAGGAGTTTAAGGCTCTGTGCACACAATGCGGTTTTTACCGTGGAACCGCAGCTATTTTGATGCTGAGGGTCCGCAGCAGTTTCCATTGCGTTTACAGTAACATGTAAACCTATGGAAACCGTAAGCCGCTGTGCACATGCTGTAGGAAAAACCACGCAGAAATGCAGCGTTGTTTTTTCTGCAGCATGTCACTTCTTTGTGCGGAACTGCAGCGGTTCTGCACCCATTGACCTCCATTGTGACGGTCAAACCCGCAGTAAAACCCACAGATGAAAAACTATCTGCGGGTTTGGGTGTCACAAACCGCTGCAGCAGGAAGTGATGTCAGGCGGGAGGAAGTGCGTGGGCGGAGTGTGGTCCTGTACACGTCAGAAGTCACCGTCGTCATGGAGGCATATCGTCGTATGGGGATTGATGTCGGGCGTCTGACGATCTGGTATGTATGTCTGTCTGCGTGCGTCTGTCTGTCTGTGTGCGTCTGTCTGTCTGTGTGCGTCTGTCTGTCTGTGTGCGTCTGTCTGTCTGTGTGCATGTGTCTCCATGCGACGATAGTGCCACCCAATTGTGCTAAGTCGCCGTATGGGATTACTACTCCCATCCGGTATTAGGATGGGAGAGTTGTCCCTGTGTCCGGCGACTTAGCACAATTGTCAGTAAAACACAAAACACATCACACACAATACACATATACAATACACGTAACATACATGACAGACATTACATACACCATATAACATAGAGTATATACTCACCATACAGCACACTGGTATGCGAAGCCCTGTCTCCTAGGAAAAAATCTCCAAAAAATAAACCAAATCCATACTCCCTGTCCGCAGAAATCCAATAACGAGTGTCCCACGCCGATCGTTTGCTCTCCGGTAGTGTTGAGCATTCCGATACCGCAAGTATCGGGTATCGGCTGATACTTGCGGTATCGGAATTCTGACACCGAGATCCGATACTTTTGTGGTATCGGGTATCGGATCCATAGCGAGGTGTAAAATAAAGAATTAAAATAAAAAATATTGATATATTCACCTCTCCGGCGGCCCCTGGACATCACCGCGGGTAACCAGCAGGCTTCTTTGTTTAAAATGAGCGCGTTTAGGACCTGAGGAATGACGTTGCGGCTTCTGATTGGTCGTGTGCCGCCCATGTGACCGCTAAGTGACCAATCAGAAGACGCGACGTCATTCCTCAGGTCCTAAATTCCTAAAAGCGCTCATTTTAAACAAAGAAGCCTGTCGGTTACCCGCGGTGATGTCCAGGGGCCGCCGGAGAGGTGAATATATCAATATTTTTTATTTTAATTCTTTATTTTACACATTAATATGGATCCCAGGGCCTGAAGGAGAGTTTCCTCTCCTTCAGACCCTGGGAACCATCAGAATACCTTCCGATACTTGGTGTCCCATTGACTTGTATTGGTATCGGATATCGGTATCGGCGATATCCGATACTTTTCGGGTATCGGCCGATACTATCCGATACTGATACTTTCAAGTATCGGACGGTATCGCTCAACACTACTCTCCGGCGATACACTACCAGGAGTTCTGCGGCTCCGGCGTCTCAATTTACGGCACTAGAGCTGCGTGTGAACTTTCCCACGCAGTGGTGCCGTAAAGCGAGAGTACCGGGGTCAATGAACACCGGTAAACTCTCGCGCATGCGCAGTTACACACCGACAGGAGCCGGAGCTCCTGTCAGTGTGTTGCTGCCACCGTGGAGAGCAGACACATCTCAGGATGTGTCTGCTCTCCATGGCAGATCGTCGTGGGACACTCGTTATGGGATTTCTGCGGACAGGGAGTATGAATTTGGTTTATTTTTTAATTTTTTTTGCAGGACGAGGGTCTTCAGGTGGAATGAGCTTTTAATAAAAGATTTGTCAAAAAGTATGTGTAATTATTTCATAAAAATATTTTTTTCTACTGTGTTTTTTAAAAAACTTTACTAGGATTAATAATGGATAGGCGTCTTATTGACGCCTCTCCATTATAAACCGGGCTTAATGCCATCTTACAATAGCAAGGTGGCATTAACCCCTTATTACCCGATATCCCACTGCTACACGGGAGTGGGAAGAGAGGGGCTAAGTGCCGGAATTGGCACATCTTTTAGATGCGCCTTTTCTGGGGTGGCTGCAGGCTTATATTTGTAGCCAGGGGGTTGGGGGGGGCAAATATCCATGGCCCCTTTCCTAGGCTATGAATATAAGCCCACAGCTGTCTGCCTAGCCTTTCTAGCCTAAAAATATAGGGGGACCCTACGTCATTTTTTTGTGGGGGTCCCCCTATATTTGAGAGCCATAAAGGCTACGCAGACAGCTGTGGACTTAAAGGGAACCTGTCACCTGAATTTGGCGGGACCGGTTTTCGGTCATATGGGCGGAGTTTTCGGGTGTTTGATTCACCCTTTCCTTACCCGCTGGCTGCATGCTGGCCGCAATATTGGATTGAAGTTCATTCTCTGTCCACCGTAGTACACGCCTGCTCAAGGCAATCTTGCCTTGCGCACGCGCAGTATGCTTCACCCAACTGCGTGCAAAGCCGAAAAGCATAAGTGCGCATGCGCTGGCACACTTTGTCCCGGAAGTATTTCGCTGTGTTCCGGGGCATAGTGCGCCGACGCATGTGCACTAATGCGGGTAAGGGGTCAGCTGATGACCCCGTGCTTGTCATTACAAAACTCTTTTGAAACCCTGCCTGTGTTCTGAGTTTAAAAAAAGCTATGATGGAATAGATACTACCAATACACAAGGAAGAATCTCACTAGAAAAATATGTTATACAGCACCAAAGTTAGAATTAAAATACAACTTTTAATTTGTCAATTAAAATGTAAAAAAGAAAATATGTGCCACCATGTAAGTGAAAGGAGATATTCTTCCGGTTAGCAAAAAAAATTATAGAAAACCAAGAAAGACAGCTGTAGGATACATAAATTCCTCATGCAGTAGCCTAGGCATCACTGCATATAGCACAAGTGATCAGATGATCACATCTTCAAGTAGTTAAAACAAAACAAAAAAAAACACACACACACCTTTTAAAAAATATGAAACCATTAAAAAAATAAATAATCTCAAATCACTCCCTTTCTCCTCAGTGAAAATAAAAAAATATTAAAACATTTTAAAAACATGCGTTTGGTATCACCGTGTTCAGAAAAGTCCAATCTATCAAAATATAAAAACAATTAACCCCGGTCAGTAAACACCATAAATGGAAAAAATTAAAGAATACCAAAATTACATTTTTTTGGTTGCCACAATTTCACAAAACATGCTCTAACAAGCGATCAAAAAGTCTCATGCATCTCAAAATGGTACTAAAAAAAAAAAACACGTTGTCTCGCCCCGCAAAAATAATATATCATACAGCTCCATCGGAAGAAAACTAAAAATGTTACGTGTCTGGGAAAGTGGCAACGCTACTACAAAGTTTTGGGTGGCAAACTTTTGATTTTATTTTCACAGATGAAAAAAAAAAAAACTGGACATGTTTCGCCGTAATCATATTCATGAGGAAAATCATATTGCATGGCCATTTTTACCACAAAATGTACACCGTAAAAAAAATTCCCAAAAAACAATGCCAGAATTGTGTTTTTTTTCATAATTTCACCCCGCTTGGAATTTTTTGCCTTTTTTGAGAACACTATGTGGCAAAATGAATCATGTCATTCAAAAGTACAACTCGTCCAGCAAAAAACAAGCTTTCATAGTATTTGAACATATGTTGACACTTGGCAACTACCTTTTCTTTCACTTTCTGCAAGGGATCTTTCCGCTCTCGTGCTCTGGCAGGTTTTACTTTCTGGTTATTGGCATTTCTCGAGGATGGTGGGGTTGGACCCTTTCCAGCCACACTTATGCGGTTGTTATGTACTCGATTGTCACTGAATTGAGCAGACTGTCGTTTCCGGGGTCCTGGTGAAGGCCTCAAAATACAAATACAATGAATTACAATAAGATTAACTATATGTCCAAAAATATATGACTTGGTAAAGAAAGAGAATCCTGATACAAAAAATAAATCACAAAACTGTAAATGATATGTGGATTATAACAGTGTTAATAAAAGGGTTTCTGGAATACATCAATTAAAAAATGGAAAAATTGAAAAAGTGATGAGATCATTGAGGTGAGGGTATGTAACAGGGGACCTGGGGAGACTGTGTGGGAACAGTCTGATTGCCCCCGGTCTGGTATTGCCCCCATGAAGATCACCATGGAGGTGTCTGGATATGTAACGGAGGACCTGGGGAGACCGTGTGGGAACAGTCTGATTGCTCCCGGTCTGGTATTGCCCCCTTGAAGGTCACCATGGAGGTGTCTGGATATGTAACAGGGGACCTGGGGAGACCATGTGGGAACAGTCTGATTGCCCCCGGTCTGGTATTGCCCCCATGAAGGTCACTATGGAGGTGTCTGGATATGTAACAGGGGACCTGGGGAGACCGTGTGGGAACAGTCTGATTGCCCCCGGTCTGGTATTGCCCCCTTGAAGGTCACCATGGAGGTGTCTGGATATGTAACGGAGGACCTGGGGAGACCGTGTGGGAACAGTCTGATTGCTCCCGGTCTGTTATTGCCCCCTTGGTTGTAACCATGGAGGTGCCTGGATAAGTAATGGAGGACCTGGGGAGACAGTGTGGGAACAGTATGCTTACCCCCGGTCTGGTATTGCTCCCTTGGTTGTGACCATGGAGGTGCCTGGATAAGTAACGGAGGACCTGGGGAGACCGTGTGGGAACAGTCTGATTGCCCCCGGTCTGGTATTGCCCCCTTGAAGGTCACCATGGAGGTGTCTGGATATGTAACGGAGGACCTGGGGAGACCGTGTGGGAACAGTCTGATTGCCCCCGGTCTGGTATTGCCCCCTTGGTTGTGACCATGGAGGTGCCTGGATAAGTAATGGAGGACCTGGGGAGACAGTGTGGGAACAGTATGATTACCCCCGGTCTGGTATTGCTCCCTTGGTTGTGACCATGGAGGTGCCTGGATAAGTAACGGAGGACCTGGGGAGACGGTGTGGGAACAGTCTGATTGCCCCTGGTCTGGTATTGCCCCCTTGGTTGTGACCATGGAGGTGTCTGGATATGTAACGGAGGACCTGGGGAGACGGTGTGGGAACAGTCTGATTGCCCCCGGTCTGGTATTGAACCCCCTAGGATGTGACCATGGAGGTGCCTGGATAGGTGTGAGCACAGTCTGATTGCCCCTCTGTGATGTGACATGGATTAGGTCTGCATTATAGCGTACACAATAATGCTGTATACTGCACTTGTCATGGAAGATGAACAGCAGAGGTCATGGAAAAATCTAACATATTGTGATCAATTAGAAAGAGGTCAGGTTTCTAAAGTTACTTAAGACATCTGCTGATAGCGGAGACATTTCTTTATCAAGGTATGGCTGTACTAGATTATTAGCTGCAGCGTGTTTGATCTTTGGGGGTGGGAATGGGAAGACCCCCACTAACAGGCAAAGCAAGACGTTTTTTGGTTATGCAGACGGTGGCGGGGACACAAATAGGTGCAATCAGACTACAAATTTTTCATATGTCCTTAGCTGCCATAAGTTTGACTTTCTGATGCAAGGAAAGAAAAACATAAGCCAAAAGTTATTACGATAATTTCTTATTTTAATAAAATTGGTGCAGTTTATTCAAGTGCAAGTCAGTTTAAAGCTGGTGTATGAAATACCAGTCTTGGTAAAAATGGAAAGCTGAATAAGAGGGTTTACTACCCGCAGCCTCCACTAGAGGGAGTACCGAGTATGACAAGTTCAGTACCACAGTACGCAGCTCCCATGCTCCCTCTAGTGGATAAAAGTAATCACACAGGCACATTTGGCTCAAACTGAAAGTCTTAAAATCAGGAGCCAAATCGTATAGTTTGGTTGCATTTGTGACCATTTGAGTCACACTACAGTTCTGGCTCAGCTCATATGTGAATTTCATGACTCTCCTTAAAAAACAGCAGAATCCCCCTCCCACCCACACAAAAAATGGGCACTCCTTTTGTGATCAGTAGGGGTTTCAAAACCTCAACCACAAATGATTACATCTTTCGGCATGTCATATGCTGAAGTTTCATAAAACTACCTTGACATTTTAAAGGGAATCGGTCAGCTGGATTTCACCCTCCTTTACCCCCTACCAACAACTTTAACGAAACAGTCCATTCTGCTGCTACTGAGAAATCAGTGTTTGAATGCATGTACAAGGGAGGATGAAGTGTTTTTGACATATGGAAGCTCTTTCCAAGCCTCCGTCAGTCCAGTTCTATTTGCTGCCCAGCGACACCTCTTTCTGCTTGACCAACAGCTTCATTGCTGATCACCCAGTATAAAGGCTGTCAGGCAAGAAGCTGGAGGGGGTGTTGCTGGGCAGGGAATAGAACTGGACTGACGGAGGCTTGGAAAGAGCTTTCTCCAGCCCAGGGCACTTCAGACACATTAGCATAATGCATATCCATTGGAACTCTGATTTCTCAGTAATGGAGGAACAGACCGGCCATGTTAAGGTATTACTGGACTTGTCTTTGAAAGAACTACATGCACATATAAATAGCTTGGGGTGGGGGGTTAAACCCTGCAGATAGGTTCCCTTTAAAGGTGACAACCTACATTGATTGGTAACGATAGGATTAGAAAATGTGATAAACAGGTTTTCCATGGAATATACATTCATTTTTAATTATTACAGTTAATATGCAAGGAGATTTGAAGTGAAGCCTGATAAGAGCTATGCGTTACCTTTATAGTAATTGGTGGTTCACTATGTGTGGCTAATCTTTAAAAAAAAAAAAAAAAAAAAAAGTTGTTTTCAAATTCTAAATGATTGGACTTCCATGTTTCAAATTCATATTCAGTAAGATTCTAGATCAAATGTAAAAAATAAACGTCCGCTACAGTTTCCTACTTAACTACCGTAAATACACATACTGTATATAGATGACATTGTCACTCCTGCAGTTCACGTTCAGCTCACCTACGTTCCACTGGCACTGGTAATGACCAGACCTCGCCGTCCTGAGCTGGAAAGTCATGTTCTGCTGCTTTCACAGGAGAGCTGTCCAATTTATAACTTTCCAGTGTAGACATAATGTCCTTCACGTGTTTAGCTTCCACGCTGATCCCGTGCCAAACCTGCCAATGAGATAAAGATTGGATCATC
This sequence comes from Ranitomeya imitator, assembly GCF_032444005.1. Classification (NCBI taxonomy): domain Eukaryota; kingdom Metazoa; phylum Chordata; class Amphibia; order Anura; family Dendrobatidae; genus Ranitomeya; species Ranitomeya imitator. The sequence goes on from NC_091286.1 coordinate 201,945,115, forward strand.
GGAGATACAAGGTCTCTTTACCTTCTGAACATATGCAATACAAGAATGGATCCAGCATAATCTATTGATCCCTCTCCATCTTATCATCCATATATTATCAGGCCACCGGGGAGAAGGATCTAAACACTTTCTCGGCTGAACCAGTGGAGGAAGGACACGAGTACCCGCTATGCTTGCCATCACAGTACCTTCCACCATTTCTTTTTGGAGTGCTCAAAGTTGTCTCGATTTTGATCTGAAGTACAGCGTATTTTCTCTAAAATATTACATTTTTTTTTAACTCTTTCCACCCTAGGAAGATGTGCTTTTCCATTTCTTAGTATGTATTCCTTCAAACATACTTTATTGCTACAGATATGCCCCAAGACAGGGAAGGGTTAAAATAAGGTGTGATATCGGTAGTGCTATACACCACTCAGGGCCTTTTTGCTCTCTGAACACCACTGATGCCGACAGTCTTGCTCCTGTGCACTATACACATGTCCTCATTAGACAAACCAGATACTGGATTTTGTAAAGAAAAAAAAAATTATTTTATTCCCTACGCACACAAGGTGTCAAGGAGGATGGGAGGCCAGGGTAAGAAGCGGAGCCGGCCGTGCCCAAATCCCACACAAGCTGGCTTGATTGGTATCCCCAAGGACAGGGCACATCACCCTAAAACCTAATCAGGGATTTTGATGAAGCTCGATTGGGTGAGATTAAAGGGAACCGGTCATCAGTTTTGGCCTATTGAGGGCGCATACGCACTTACCGTATGTCTTTGGCTCTGCCCGCAGTAGGGAAAAACGTAGTGCGAAAGCGCGGGCCTAATTTTCTGTACGCAGGCTTCAGATTTCATTAGGCAATGTGAACGACACATCAATTAAAGGAGGACAGAGAGTAGCAGCCAGGGGGAGGGATGGAGAGTACCGGACCAACCCGATTTCCATACAGCACTGGAGAACTTAAAAAGGTTTTTCGGGGTATGCAGGGGGAGTCAGGAGATTATATAAGCATTTATAAAGTGCAGCACGGGCACTGAAGGAGGTCATAGTTTTAGTTGTGATATGACAAAACTGGTGACAGGTTTCCTTTAATGCTTAATGCCTCAAACTAGTAATCAAGTTCTTGTTCTGCTAGTGGTGACTGGTTATATGCAGGGCTGTGGGGTCGGTAAGCGAAACCTCCGACTGACTGACTCCACGACTGACTCCCTCATACCAGGGCTCTGGATTCTGTAAGACAAACCTCCGACTTCAACTCCTCAATTTCGATGACTCCCATTCCACAGCCCTGGTTATATGCACACGTTGCATTTGTTTTAATGTAAATTTTTAGCTGCGTTTTACAGTACCAGCAAAAGCTGAGATTTCAGAAATCTCATGTACACAATTGTTTTCCTGGCGGCTGAATTGGTAAGGTGCTGCGTTTTTGAAAACTTCAGTATGTCAACTCTTTCAACATTTTTGCAGTATTGTTGTACACATAGAAAGTAATAAGTTCAAAAACATAACTAAAATGCTGCTACCAGTTTTTGCAGTGTTTGGGGTGAAAGAAACACAGCTGCAGCTGGATGTAAAACCCATTTATTGTTGTGATTTTTCCAAGTGCCTTGGTGTCCTCACATGAGCATGGATGCTATTATTGCTACAGTTTACTTAATCCCTTAGTGACAGAGTCAATTTTGACTTTAATGACCAGACCAAATTTTAGGAATCTGACCAGTGTAACTTTATGAGCCAATAGTTTTTGAACATTTCAATGGATCCCACTGGATTATGACAATGGTAAAATTTGTTCAATATGAGTATCGCAACTTTGGCAACAATTTTCAAACTAAATTTTAATCTGTATATCCTTAAAACAGTCAATGCTGTACAAAATAATTAATAAATGACATTTCCCATACATCTACTTCACATCTGCATCATTTTTCAAACATCATTTTATTTTGCAAGGATGTTAGAGAGGTTAAGTTTAGCAGCAATTTATCACTTTTTCAACAAATTTATAAAACCACCTGACTCTTTAGGGACCTATTCAGATTTACCGTAAATGGACCTTGAGGGGCCTATATTGGAAATGCCCCAAATGTGATACCATTTTAAAAACCGCACCCCTCAAATACTTCAAACTGTTCTCAAGAAAAAATGTAACCCTTCATGTTCTACACAGGAATTAATGCAAAGAGGTATGAAAAAAAATCAATAAATAATTTCACCTCTGAAATGTTATTTCCCCAATTTTTTCACTTTTGCAAGAGGTAACACAAAAAGTGGACCCCACAGTTTATTACCCTCTTTCTTTTGAGCACAGCCAAACCCCACATATGGACAAAAAGTTCTGTTTGGAGGACTGGCAGGGATCAAAATGGTAGAAGCACCAATTGAATTTTGGAACACAAATTGGCTGAAATAGATTGCGGGCGCCATATCACATTTGAAGGGCCTCTAAGGTGCCTAAACAGCAGGAACCCCCTACAACTGACACCATTTTGGAAACTGCACTCCTCAAAGATTTTATTCAGGGGTATAGTGAGGATCTTGAATCTAAAAGTACTACACGGAATTTGATGACATATTTCATATGACAACATAATGTCATTGTCATTTTATTATTTTAATTTAAGTTTTGATTAAAAAAAAACAACCCTAAACCCAACTGTTCTGTCCAGCCATATAATTGCTGTCTAGAAAGTTTAGTCATTTTTTTTATGTCTCTGTTATTACAGACATTGTTTTTTGTATGGGAGAGAATGATAGGTATCGCAAGGCGAATCATCGATTCAATCTTCTTACAGGAAAGATCTGCAAGACTGACAAGTGTCAGCCATCATAAACGCCAGACCGTTGACTCCAATTTCCAGTGATCCTGATGACCCAACTGTTGTCACCCCAGCCCTGCTGCTTACGCAGAAGACCGACCCTAATTGCTCTCCACCAGGACAATTTAATGTTAAAGTCCGTTACAGGAGTCGATGGAGACAAGTACAGAGTCTCTCCAATGCCTTTTGGGACAAGTGGAAAAAACAGCACCTGCCTACTCTGCAACAGAGGAGAAAGTGGCAAACCAGCAAGCCTAACCTCCAGCCTGGCGATATAGTGCTAATGAAAGACTGTCAGTCTCTGAGAAACGAATGGCCATTAGGTCTCATTACACAGACATTCCCAAGTAAGGACGCCAAGTAAGGACGGAATCGTAAGTGAGGTGGAAGTAAAAATAGGGAAACAAGGCAGGACCAAATTGTTCCTCAGGCCAGTAGGGGAACTTGTTCTGCTGTTCTCGTCCAATAAACACAATAATGAGGTCGGCTGATTGTTCTGTCCAGCCATATAATTGCTGTCTAGAAACAAAGTTTAGTCATTTTTTTTATGTCTCCGTGATTATAGACATTGTATTTTTGTGTGTATTAATCCTTCCTATATTTCATATTGTAAGGTAACAGCACCATCTGCTGGCCACTTAATGCATAGATTTTATTTTAATTTGCAATGTGTTATGGGAAGTTCCTAGGGCATTGTAGGATTGTTCCTGTTGCATTGTGGTCTTATGACGACATTGTGAAGGGAACAGCAGCCATTGTTCCTCCATGCCTCTTAGTAGAAACCACATCATTCGTTTTCTTCATGCTCCTTAACCCCTTAATCCCATATGACGTACAATCCCGTCGAGGTGACCTGGGACTTAATTCCCAGTGACGGGATAGTACGTCATATGCAATCGGCATGCGAATATGTCTACAGCTAACATTCACCATGGTCCAACTCTGCACCTGGCACTGATAAGTAGCTCACTGTCAACACAATGTACACAGAAAGCTGCTAGTCAGGAGTGTTGGTGAGGTTTGGCTTTCTAAGCTCCGCTACATGTCACTTCTAAAAACTCTGATTGTTTACTGGGTGCAGCAGTTGTTAAAGTAATACATACCTGGAATCACAATATCTTTCCCTACATTATCTTTTCCTCATGAGGCAGCAAAAAACTGGCGACAGATTCCCTATAACCCCTTAACGACCGCCGATACGCCTTTTAACGGCAGCAGTTAAGGGTACTTAAACCACAGTGCCGTTAATTAACGGCGCTGTGGAAAAAGTAAATAGCCCCCCCCAGAGTCCGATTTTCTCCGGGGTCTCGGCTGCCAGGAGTAGCCGAGACCCCAGAGAACATGATTCGGGGTTTTTTTTTACCGACCCCGCTTTTGCGATCGCCGGTAATTAATCGTTTACCGGCGATCGCAAAAAAAACCAAAACGCGATTTCCCTTTTAATTTCTCTGTCCTCCGATGTGATCGCACATCAGAGGACAGAGAAATGGGGTCCCAGATAGCCCCCCAATACTGACCTGTCTCCCCCGGTGCTCCTCGTGGCTCCTGATGGGCGCCGCCATCTTTTTCCGGCAAAAAAAATGGCGGGCGCATGCTCAGTGCACCCGCCGGCCGGCATCGGGAGGATCTTTGGGGTCTCGGCTGCTGGAGGTAGCCGAGACCCCAAAGAACATGATCGGGGTCGGTTATACCGACCCCTGTTTTGCAATCGCCGGTAATTAACTGTTTACCGGCGACCGCAAAAAAAAAAAAAAAAAAAAAAAAGTGTGTAATTCTCTGTCCTCTGATGTGATCGCACATCAGAGGACAGAAATAGGGGGATTCAGGGACCCTATTATATTTACCGGTGTCCCTGGGTCCTCCTGCTTCTTTTCCTGGCCGCCGGCGTCTTCTTTGGCAAACAAAATGGCGGGCGCATGCGCAGTGCGTCCGCCATCTGTCGCCATCTGCCGGCCGGCAGGAGAAAGCAGTTGGGGCTAAAATTAGGTTAAATAAATAGGGCAGCACACTGCAGCGCCAAAACATGCAAGCTTGAAAACACGAAATTTGAACTGCATTACTGCACTAGAAATATGAAAAATGAGAGCTTTTAGTGCACAAAAATGGCCAATTTTATGTGTACCTCGTAGCCACTTTACGGCATCTCTCTTATACGAGGTCCTACGCTTGACCTACCTCACTGAGAATAAACATCTCCATCTGAATGGGTACATGTGAAACCTCTTCTTGGACTCAAATTCTCTCTCTCTGTGGAGGGGTATTGGACCTACTATAATTAAAACACCTGAAGCTAGGAGGCGGGGAGTGCACGATCAGAAGGCTAGAGAATACATTTCAAAAACCTGACCTGCACATCCAAACATAGACACAGTGTGAACAGGTGCTGAACCCAGAGTCGCCAACTCGTATATAGTTAAATAAATAGGGCAGCACACTGCAGCGCCAAAACATGCAAGCTTGAAAACACGAAATTTGAACTGCATTACTGCACTAGAAATATGAAAAATGAGAGCTTTTAGCGCACAAAAATGGCCAATTTTATGTGTACCTCGTAGCCACTTTACGGCATCTCTCTTATACGAGGTCCTACGCTTGACCTACCTCACTGAGAATAAACGTCTCCATCTGAATGGGTACATGTGAAACCTCTTCTTGGACTCAAATTCTCTCTCTCTGTGGAGGGGTATTGGACCTACTATAATTAAAACACCTGAAGCTAGGAGGCGGGGAGTGCACGATCAGAAGGCTAGAGAATACATTTCAAAAACCTGACCTGCACATCCAAACATAGACACAGTGTGAACAGGTGCTGAACCCAGAGTCGCCAACTCGTATATAGTTAAATAAATAGGGCAGCACACTGCAGCGCCAAAACATGCAAGCTTGAAAACACGAAATTTGAACTGCATTACTGCACTAGAAATATGAAAAATGAGAGCTTTTAGCGCACAAAAATGGCCAATTTTATGTGTACCTCGTAGCCACTTTACGGCATCTCTCTTATACGAGGTCCTACGCTTGACCTACCTCACTGAGAATAAACGTCTCCATCTGAATGGGTACATGTGAAACCTCTTCTTGGACTCAAATTCTCTCTCTCTGTGGAGGGGTATTGGACCTACTATAATTAAAACACCTGAAGCTAGGAGGCGGGGAGTGCACGATCAGAAGGCTAGAGAATACATTTCAAAAACCTGACCTGCACATCCAAACATAGACACAGTGTGAACAGGTGCTGAACCCAGAGTCGCCAACTCGTATATAGTTAAATAAATAGGGCAGCACACTGCAGCGCCAAAACATGCAAGCTTGAAAACACGAAATTTGAACTGCATTACTGCACTAGAAATATGAAAAATGAGAGCTTTTAGCGCACAAAAATGGCCAATTTTATGTGTACCTCGTAGCCACTTTACGGCATCTCTCTTATACGAGGTATACGAGGGGGCTAAAATTAGGGTTAGGGCTAAATTTAGGGTTAGGGTTGGGGCTAAATATAGGGTTAGGCTTCTTTCACACTTGCGCCAGTACGGGGCCGTCGCAATGCGTCAGCCCGACATACCGACGCACGTTGTGAAAATTGTGCACAACGTGGGCAGCGGATGCAGTTTTTCAACGCATCCGCTGCCCAATCTATGTCCTGGGGAGGAGGGGGCGGAGTTACATTGAACGATTTTTTTGTGCCGACGGTCAACCAAAACAAAACTGATCCAGTGCACGTCGCGATCCGTCGGCAATACAAGTCTATGGGCAAAAAATGCATCCTGCGGGCACATTTGCAGGATACGTTTTTTGTCCAAAACGACGGATTGCGACGGATGTCAAACGATGCAAGTGTGAAAGTAGCCTTAGGGTTAGGGTTGGGGCCAAAGTTAGGGCTACAGTTGGAGCTAAAGTTAGGGTTAGGGTTGGGGCTAAAGTTAGGGCTATGGTTGCGGCTAAAGTTAGGGTTAGAGTTGGGATTAGGGTTAGGGTTTGGATTAGGGTTGGCATTGGGGTTACGCTTGGGATTAGGGATAGGTTTGGGATTAGGGTTAAGGTTAGGGTTGGGATTAGGGGTGTTTTGGGATTAGGGTTAGGTTTGAGATTAGGATTAGGGGTGTGTTGGATTTAGGGTTTTGATTAGGGTTATGGTTAGGGTTGACAGGGTTTTTTTGGGGTAAGGGTTGTGATTGTTGTTAGGGTTGTGATTAGGATTATGGATCGGGTTGGGATTAGGGTTAGGGGTGTGTTGGGGTTAGGGTTGGAGTTAGAATTGGGGGGTTTCCACTGTTTAGGTACATCAGGGGGTCTCCAAACACGACAGCCAATTTTGCGCTCAAAAAGTCAAATGTTGCTCCATCCCTTCTGAGCTCTGCCGTGCGCCCAAACAGTGGGTTACCCCCACATATGGGGCATCAGCGTACTCGAGATAAATTGGACAACAACTATAGTGGTCCAATTTCTCCTGTTACCCTTGTGAAAATAAAAACTTGGGGGCTACAATATCTTTTTTGTGGAAAAAAAAAATATTTTTTATTTTCACGACTCTGCATTCTAAACTTCTGTGAAGCAATTGGGCATTCAAAGTTCTCACCACACATCTAGATAAGTTCCATGAGGGGTCTAGTTTCCAAAATGGTGTCACTTTTGGGGGGGTTTCCATTGTTTAAGCACATCAGGGGCTCTCTAAACATGACATGGCGTCCGATCTCAATTCCAGCCAATTCTACATTGAAAAAGTAAAATGGCACTCCTTCTCTTCCAAGCTCTGCGGTGCGCCCAAACAGTGCTTTACCCCCACATATGGGGTAGTGACGTACTCAGGAGAAATTGCACAACAACTTTTGTGGTCTAATTTCTCCTGTTACCCATGTGAAAATAAGAATTTGGGGGCAAAAAGATCATTTTAGTGTAAACAAATGGGATTTTTTATTTTCACGGCTCTACGTTATAAACTTCTGTGAAGCACTTGGGGGTTCAAAGTGCTCACCACACATCTAGATAAGTTCCTTAAGGGGTCTAGTTTCCAAAATGGTGTCACTTGTGGGGGGTTTCCACTGTTTAGGCACATCAGGGGCTCTCTAAACGTGACATGGCGTCCGATCTCAATTCCAGCCAATTCTGCATTGAAAAAGTAAAACGGCGCTCCTTCACTTCCAAGCTCTGCGGTGCGCCCAAAAAGTGCTTTACCCCCACATATGGGGTATTGGCGTATAAAACAAAATTTATGGTTACATTTCTGTTTTTACACATGTGAAAATAAAAAAAAATGGTTCTGAATTAAAATGTTTGCAAAAAAAAGTTAAATGTTCATTATTTCCTTCCACATTGTTTCAGTTCCTGTGAAGCACGTAACGGGTTAATAAACTTCTTGAATGTGGTTTTGAGAACCTTGAGGGGTGTAGTTTTTAGAATGGTGTCACACTTCGTTATTTTCTATCATATAGACCCCTCAAAATGACTTCAAATGTGATGTGGTCCCCCAAAAAAATGGTGTTGTAAAAATGAGAAATTGCTGGTCAACTTTTAACCCTTATAACTCCCTAGCAAAAAAAATTTTGTTTCCAAAATTGTGCTGATGTAAAGTAGACATGTGGGAAATGTTATTTATTAACTATTTTTCGTGACATATCTCTCTGATTTAAGGACATAAAAATACAAAGTTTGAAAATTGCAAAATTTTAAAAATTTTCGCCATATTTGTTTTTTTCATAAATAATCACAAGTAATATCGAAGAAATGTTACCACTAACATGCAGTACAATATGTCACAAAAAAACAGTCTCAGAATCAGCGGGATCCGTTAAAGCGTTCCAGAGTTATAACCTCATAAAGCGACAGTGGTCAGAATCGTAAAAATTGGCTCGGTCATTAAGTACCAAATTGGCTCTGTCACTAAGGGGTTAAATAGGCAGGTTTTCCCTACTTCTGGGGTACGTTTATGTGCACTAATAGGCCATTGTAGAGAGGTTGGCATGCTAACACTCGCTATGTGTGTGTTTACAAGCAGCCACTTTGGGTATGGCATCTCTGAACATTCCGAGCATCCTGTTAAACCCCATAATACAACATGGTAATGCAGTAACAAGGACTCTAAGCAGACATGTATCTCTGAGAAAGCAACATGTATCAGTAACTATCCACTATATAGTTGTCTAAGGGTATGTGCACACGATGCAGATTTAGTGCAGAACTGCAGCAGATTTTTCTGCACCAAATCTGCATCGTGTGCACACAGCCTAAGGGTCACTTCCGTCTGTCCTTCTGCTTGTCACGGTTATTCATTCGCTGATTGGGCTCACCAGCTGCCTGTCATGGCTGCCGCGACCAATCAGCGACAGGCACAGTCCGGAAGAAAATGGCCGCTCGTTACTCCCCGCAGTCAGTACCTGTCGCCCACATACTCCCCTCCGGTCACCGCTAACACAGGGTTAATGCCGGCGGTAACGGACCGCGTTATGCCACGGATAATGCACTCAGTTACCGCCGCTATTAACCCTGTGTCCCCAACTTTTTACTATTGACGCTGCCTATGCGGCATCAATAGTAAAAAATGTAATGTTAAAAATAATTTAAAAAAAAACCTGCTATACTCACCCTCCGTTGCAGCTCGCACTGGCCGCCATCTTCCGTTGCAGGTTCCGGTGGCAGAAGGATCTGCCATGACGTCACGGTCATGTGACCGCGACGTCATTACAGGTCCTGCGCTAATACCAACCCTGGGACCGGTACCTGCCGTGGACTAGGACCTCGGAAAGGTGAGTATATGTTTATTTTTTATTTTTTCATCTGTGACAAACCTGGCTGGGCAATATACTACGTAGCTGGGCAATATACTACGTGGCTCTGTGCTGTATACTACTTCGCTGTGCAATATACTACGTGGCTGGGCAATATACTACGTCACTGGGCAATATACTACATCACTGGACAATATACTACGTGGCTGTGCAATATACTACGTAACTGGGCAATATACGTCACTAGGCATAATACTACGTGGCTGGCCAATATATTACATCACTGGGCAATATACTACGTGGCTGGGCAATATACTACGTGGACATGCATATTCTAGAATACCCGAATACCCACCATCTACTTCATTATATTTGGCTTGCTCTCTTTTATAACCCCATGGCATTTTGGCTTGTTAATAGGCATATTAAATAAACCTGATCACGTTAGAAACTGGTTACGCATCACTAGAACTTAGCCGACATTGAGAAAGGGCACCATTTAGGCAAATTAAGAATGACAGCCTCCGCAGCATAGATAACGTTTTCTATAAGATTTAGAGCCTTACAGGGAGATTATAAGTGTGTATCCCTTGAATGTGGAGTGATCGTGTCACGGGTTCAGAGAGGTGCCGGAAGACTGCAGCATCTGATTTCCTGCAGTCCTGCACTGATTAGAAGAACCACTCAGAACGGTACCGGCTTTCGTTTGATATGTCACAAGGCTATGTTTCTTTATATTTTGTTTTGGAGAAATCAAATTCAAAATTTTGATGCGCAATTGTGAAAAAAAACATGTTTTAAAATTGTGAAAACATGCATGTGTGTTACTTGTGTTCTTGTTTATATTTGTACAGGGATTCAACTTGGGACCTATCAAATGTTTTTTTGTAAGCCTTCAATCATCTGATTTTATGTTTGTGCAAGTTTCTTCCTTTTTTCTTTTCAAATTACAACTTATTGCATTCAACATTTATATGCAACCAAAAAGAAACACAAAAAACTACTGAAGTGCCAGAATAAATACGTCTTAATCATCATAACACAACATGTTCATTGCATTCAGGTTGAAAATGCTGAGCAAGCCAAAAGAAAAAAGGTGATCAAATCCTCAAGTGTGATTTTCTAAATACTGTCTGATCCTAATTATAGGTTAAAAACTAGATTAAAAGAACCAATATTTTGACCACCTATTTATACGGTTGTGGCCAAAAGTATTGACACCCCTGCAATTCTTAGAGAATACTCAGTTTCTTCCTGAAAATGATTGCAAACACAAATTATTTGATAATATTATCTTCATTTAATTTGTCTTAAATGAAAAAACACAAAAAGAATTGTCCTAAAGCCAAATTGGATATAATTCCACACCAAACATAAAGGGGTGGACAAAAGTATTGGCACTGTTCGAAAAATCATGTGATGCTTCTCTAATTTGTGTAATTAACAGCACCTGTAACTTACCTGTGGCACCTAACAGGTGTTGGCAATAACTAAATCACATCTGCAGCCAGTTAACATGGATTAAAGTTGACTCAACCTCCGTCCTGTGTCCTTGTGTGTATCACATTGAGCATGGAGAAAAGAAAGAAGACTAAAGAACTGTCTGAGGACTTGAGAAACCAAATTGTGAGGAAGCATGAGCAATCTCAAGGCTACAAGTCCATCTCCAAAGACCTGAATGTTCCTGTGTCTACCGTGCGCAGTGTCATCAAGAGGTTTAAAGCCCATGGCACTGTGGCTAACCTCCCTAGATGTGGACGGAAAATAAAAATTGACAAGAGATTTCAACGCAAGATTGTGCGGATGTTGGATAAAGAACCTCGACTAACATCCAAACAAGTTCAAGCTGCCCTGCAGTCTGAGGGTACAACAGTGTCAACCCGTACTATCCGTCGGCGTCTGAATGAACAGGGACTGAATGGTAGGAGACCCAGGAAGACCCCACTTCTTACCCCGAGACATAAAAAAGCCAGGCTGGAGTTTGCCAAAATTTACCTGAAAAAGCCTAAAACGTTGTACAGGAGAATAAAAGAAGCATTCAAAGAAAAGAACACGGTCCCTACAGTCAAACATGGCGGAGGTTCCCTGATGTTTTATGGTTGCTTTGCTGCCTCTGGCAATGGACTGCTTGACCATGTGCATGGCATTATGAAGTCTCAAGACTACCAATAAGTTTTGCAGCATAATGTAGGGCCCAGTGTGAGAAAGCTGGGTCTCCATCAGAGGTCATGGGTCTTCCAACAGGACAATGACCCAAAACACACTTCAAAAAGCACTAGAAAATGGTTTGAGAGAAAGCACTGGAGACTTCTAAGGTGGCCAGCAATGAGTCCAGACCTGAATCCCATAGAACACCTGTGGAGAGATCTAAAAATGGCAGTTTGGAGAAGGCACCCTTCAAATATCAGGGACCTGGAGCAGTTTGCCAAAGAAGAATGGTCTAAAATTCCAGCAGAGCATTGTAAGAAACTCATTGATGGTTACCGGAAGCGGTTGGTCGCAGTTATTTTGGCTAAAGGTTGTGCAACCAAGTATTAGGCTGAGGGTGCCAATAATTTTGTCTGGCCCATTTTTAGAGTTTGGTGTGAAATGATCAATATTTTGCTAGTTGCTTCATTCTCTTTTGTGTTTTTTTATTTAAGACAAATTAAATGAAGATAATAATACCAAAGAATTTGTGATTGCAATCATTTTCAGGAAGAAACTGAGTATTATCTGACAGAATTGCAGGGGTGTCAATACTTTTGGCCACAACTGTACATGTAACAATTTTTTTTCTACAATATCACTAACCATGTAATTTATGAAGTGTTTAAGAAGAATAGTACAGATGTTAAATCCTTGTTCTATAAAATATGAGCTAATCAAAGAATTAATAGTAGGTTTTTACACTGGCCTTTTATCATCAATGTGTCCCTTCTAGTGGGTGAAATGTAATCTTGTCCATAAGCGCTTACTACCAATGGCCGTTTCCTTTTGTGTCAGAGTATGTGCGGCCGGTCATTGTGCTCGGCTCCACCTGAGTTCATATCTGATTTTTGTTAATTTTTACAATGTCTGGTTTTCTTGGATGCACAATGGACGGCGCTGGACAAGAAGCTGCAGAAAAGTCCTTTCTACTTTTCACAATCTGGAGAGTACAGTAGCCGCCGCCAGCGCCAATCATATTCACAGGTCACATCACCAGTTACGTCATCCATTGCCGATCTTGTGCCGCCTTCTACCACGTGATGGACTTCACTGTCTTTGCTGAATGAAAAAAACCCTTGTTTTTATTTCTGTTTCACTACATGGAATGAAAGTGTGCTATAGCTGAGTCCCTTTGATGGGTTCTGCTTCCTGTAACCGAGGTTTTAATAAACTCTCCTCTTCGTAGTCCTGGTTTGTACAATACACGAACAGGATGTTAGGAATATTTTTCTCACTCCATTTGAAAAGTTGCACGGATGTTAAGATTTGGTCTGAATATGGCCTCTGGAGGCCCGAGCTGCTGCCTGTCATCTGCTCTGCATTCACTGTCTACCCCTGGTCATTCTCAGCCCTAACAAAGCTTTCTCCTCTGTCCTCTCCTGCTTCTAAGGCTTCTTTCACACTTGCGTCGGTACGGGGCCGTTGCTATGTGTCGGCGCGACGTACCGACGCACATTGTGAAAATTTGGCACAACTTGGGCAGCGGATGCAGTTTTTCAACGCATCCGCTGTCCATTGTAAAGTCCCGGGGAGGAGGGGGCGAAGTTTCGGCAGCGCATGAGCGGTAGGAAATGGCTGACCCGATGTACGAAAAAACGTTCCCTTGAACGTTTCTCATGACACATCCAGTGCACGACGGACGCAATGCATAACCATACGTCGCGATCCGTCGGCAATACAAGTCTATGGGCAAAAAATGCATCCTGCGGGCACATTTGCAGGATCCGTTTTTTCCCCAAAACGACGCATTGCGACGGATCTAAAAAGACGCAAGTGTGAAAGAAGCCTAAGCTGTAACATAATAAAATAATACAGTAATATCTAACAATCAAGGATTATTTGGTAAATACAGACCCCACACTGTTAGACCACAGGCTGAACAGATCTGAATTCAAGATTTTTGAATTGACACTAATAGTTTTATTTATTTTTTTTTAAATATGATCCCATCACGATCCCAACTTGTATTTTGGTACAGATGTGGCTAGGAGCATAGCAGGCACATGTGCAGTTTTTGACATTTTGAAATTACCGTATATACTCGAGTATAAGCCGAGATATTCAGCCCATTTTTTGGGCTGAAAGTCCCTCTCTCGGCTTATACTCGAGTCATACCCAGGGGGTGGAGCCGCATATTCATTACTGTAATTAGCGGTAACGGTGACCGCTCAGTACAGGAAGAAGCTGCAGCGCTGGGGAAGCAGGGACTGCACTGCGCCAGGAGCAGGAGAGTATAATGGGGAGGGGGAGCGCTGCGCGATTTTCACCTGCTCCCCGTTCCGTGCGCCGCTCCGTCTTCAGCGTCTTCTGCAGTGATGCTCAGGTCAGAGGCCGCGGTGACGTGGTTAGAGCGCGCCCTCTGCCTGAACATCAGTGCTGAAGACGCTGAAGATGGAGCGGCACCGGAACAAAGTCAGGTGAATATTGCAAGTGCCGGGGGCCTGAGCGACGGAGAGGTGAGTATGTGATTATTTTTTTTTTATCGCAGCAACAGCAAATGGGGCAAGTGTATGTATGGAGCATCTTATGGGGCCATAACGTTTGTGCAGCATTATATGGGGCAAGTATCTGTATTGTGCCATAATCAACGTTTGTGCAGGATTATATGGGGTAAGTGTCTGTATGGGGCCATAATCAGCATTTGTGCAGCATTATATGGAGCAAGTGTCTGTATGGAGCATCTTATGGGCCATAACATTTGTGCAGTACTATATGGAGCAAGTGTCTGTATGGAGTATCTTATGGGGCCATAATCAAGGTTTGTGCAGCACTATATGGGGCAAATATCTTTATGGAGCATCTTATGGGGCCATAATTAACGTATGTGGAGCATTATATGGGGCAATCTACAGCATTCCAGAATGCTGTAGATAAGCCCCTGACGCTGGTGGGCTTAGCTCATCTTCGATTTTGGGGGTGACAGGTTAATTCTGAACACAGCCACATCCCCAATTGTAAGAGGGCGTTTACACTTATGCAACCACGTTATTTTACTTGTTAATTTTATTTCCTCCTCAAAAATAATTTTGTTTACATTTGTACTGATTTATGGGTGTCCATAAGCATGGAAAATCTGATGAAATGATTCATCTTGATATCATTTTTTTTTTTTCTACATGACAAAAACTTGCCATTTTAATAGGGATGTGTGGACTTGTCACATCCCCCGTATGTCCTGCTTTTATAGGACAATGTGCTGCTGAAAATTATGATTTGTAAGCAACATATACTAACAGAAACGTTGACCAGATTAAATGATTGTCTACTTTAAACAAACTATTACCACAATAAAAAAAAATGGAAAAGAAAATGTATGTGTAGCTTGTTAATTATTGTATTCATCATCATAAAAAAAGAATTCCATTCAAGCAGAGATCTCACTTCTAGAGGCTTTAGAAAAGTAAAAAAAAAAATACGTTAGTCAGTGGAGTGACTGGAATGTGTATGAAAACTTGTCTCCGTATATTCAGACGACTTGTTAGTTACAAAAAGAAAATCACCACGAAACCCATGCTATTAAAACGTAACAGGAACTGAAAAAGCAAACTAAATGTAATGAATATGGTACAAAGCAGGCACGACAACCGGGTGATGGCGGACACTTATCATACTTACATCTCAAACCTCCAATGATGCTGTGTTGGAGGATTTTTTAAAAAAAATGAAAAAACAAACAAACAAAAAAAACAGTATTTAGTTGTTCGTATTTTTTTTACACATGTTCAAAGCTTTGAAAACGGCATATAACATTTTCAAGACCCCATTTCTGAAGATAATTTTTCATCCACTGTTGGGGCAGATCTGTTTGTATGTCTGCAACTTGTCAGGAAGCATCAGAAAGCAAACTTTCCGTACAATTTCCCATACTACCTTTCAGTAATACCAACAATCTTAAAATACCATTTATTTTTATAATTCATTGCATTTCTGCTCATATAATGCCAAGCATGTGACAAAGCAGTCCAGCCGTAAATCATATGCCAGACATAGAGTAACGAGCAGCGTCAGAACACCTTACCTGCTGCCACTTTTGTTGGAGGAAGGTGTCTTTGACGTATAAGTATTTGTTCATCTGATCCAACACCCCTTGGTAGTAAACCATGGCGGAGTCGTAGTTACCCAAGAGGGCGTACTCTCGTGCTAGCTTCAAATTTTCACTTATCATGAGCAGACTCATCTTGACTGCAAAAGTTTAAAAAAAAAAACTAAGATTAGGCAAATGGATATTTTGTTTCATAATTTCCATCGCTGGATGGAGTAAAATACAAGTTTGAATCTATTAAAATACCACACACGAACAGATTAGTTTTGGACCCCACCATACATATTATGCCAGAGTCACTAAATATGAATTGGCCTGTATTGTGTCATACCACCATGTAATAAAGCCTTTTTTGTAGAAAAAGAATTAAAGCGGACTTGACAGCTTTTCCAGGCCGTGAAACCACCAGCATGTACCGTATATATTGCAATCTGCTTATCCTTCTTATTTATTGTCTTATTGATTGCGACCTATGCATAAAAACAATCTTATAGCTGCGGTTGCCATATGCCATTTACTGGGTGACTAATCATGGGGGTATTTTTTCACCAGACTAATCATCCCACTGCATGCACCCCTGATTCAACAGGACAATGCAACGTTCCCGGGAGACAGGACGTGCGCTGGTGAAGCCGGCTGCTTACAGTCGGTTACTGCGCACAGTCACAGAGGCAAAGCTCTACAAAGAGCCCGTGGTGACTTGTAAAATATATCATTCACTCCCAAGGAGGCGCGATCGCATTATTAGTGGGATATAAAGTTTGGGGAAAACTAACATATCACCAAAGTAAAAAAAAAAACTGTTATGGCATATGCAATAAACAGTTAACCCTTGTCAGGCTGCATAATTTTACAACCTTAACAGGCTGCATAGGTACAATTGTACCTTCACATATACCTCCACTGTGGGAAGACTTTACTTGGTTTCAGAAACTAAAGTTCATTCAGCTACAAATGTTATGCTGATATCTATTGTTCAGTGTTGTTACTGGTCACTTATGTTGCTGTCAATTAAGTTAATTCAAACTGGGAGTGGCTTCTACTTGTCTTCCTGCCTCCCTCCTCTCATTAGCCATTTTGCTGTTCATCTCATTGCTGTGAGCACACATTTCTAGGCTTGTGAAGTCTTCAATTTCTTGGAAACGAAGGTAGGAAAGTCTCACAGCATCTAACAGCCAGTTATACCTTTATTCTCATTATGTGGGGACAGAACAGTCAAATTGTCTTTCAGCCTGGACTTGGCTTACATATATTTTGTATGAAACTTATCACTATAGGTATAATTTTTATACGAAAAATGGATAATAATTAGTATCTACATATTGTTTTACGATGTTTTATTTATATTCAGCACAAAATACGAAGCCAAAATTCATCTAGCAAGTCATCATGAGTGATAGTAATGCTGGATCTAGTTTCCGCCATAATCCAAGAAAACGTGTTTGCAGGTTAGTATAATTTTGTGAAAAGCCAATAATGTAGTATTTCGGAAAATTATTTATTTTACATTTTTTCATATTTACAGATTTACGTCTGACGAAATAATGCGAATGCTAGAAGAATCTGATTCTGAGCATGAGGATGAACCATATGTTCCATCTGATGATGAAAACTATGTACCACAAGTGGATGTTACTGAAGAAGATTCAGACATTGAACAAGAAATGGTCATAGAGCATGAAAATGAATACGAATCAGACGAAAGTGTTGAGGATGATTCTGTGCCTCAAAGTGCAGGCGACATTTGGACTGCTAAGGATGAAACTCAATGGTGCAGTAATCCACTGCCAAATGCACAAACAAAATCTCGTAATGTCCTACGACAAAGAGGTGGCCCTGCAGCAATCAGCAACCTATATACAGCAAAAGAGCTATTCAAGTCCATCATGACTCCCGAGATGTGTGACATCATATTACGGGAAACGAATCGAAAGGCCAAGAGAGTTTGTGATGCTTACAACAACGAACTGGTACAACGTTTTCCTGATTCTTCCAAACGGCCACCACAAAAAACATTCAAGCAATTTACTGAAACTGAACTTCATGCATTTTTGGGCATACTGATTGCTGCTGGTGTGCACAGAGCCAACAAAGAGAATCTGGAGGAAATGTGGAATGTTGCTGCTCTGCCTCTTATACGTGCAGCCATGTCTCGTGACCGCTTCAAGATGATACTCAGATTTATCAGGTTTGACAACGAAAATACACGTGCAGAACGTGTGCAAACAGATAAAGCTGCACCAATACGGGACATCTGGACAATGCTGAACAGTAATCTGGAGAGAGCCTACAAGCCATATCATTGTATCACCGTCGACGAGCAATTATTTCCATTTAGAGGTCATACTAAATTTACCCAGTATATACCTTCAAAACCAGCTAAATATGGCATAAAGATTTTCTGGGCTTGTGACTCATCAAATGCCTACCCTTTACAAGGTCAGCTCTACACTGGGAAACCAACTGATGGTCCTCGACAAGTAAACATTGGAGAACGAACAGTATTGGACCTAGTGAGCTCGTATAAAGGCTCTGGAAGAAATGTCACCACCGATAACTTCTTTACAACCATGGAACTAGCTAAGGTATTGAACTCCTGGAACATGACACTAGTTGGTACAGTGAGAAAAA
Organism: Ranitomeya imitator; assembly: GCF_032444005.1. Classification (NCBI taxonomy): domain Eukaryota; kingdom Metazoa; phylum Chordata; class Amphibia; order Anura; family Dendrobatidae; genus Ranitomeya; species Ranitomeya imitator. Next base: position 201,963,506 of record NC_091286.1, read on the forward strand.
ACAAAAGGTTCCTACCTAACAACATGCAGCCTGCCAAAGAAAGGCCTGTATACTCGACAAATTTTGCCTACAATCATGATGCAACAGTCTGTTCATATGTACCAAAGAAGAACAAATCAGTCGTGCTTCTATCATCTATGCACATGACGGGAGAAGTTGAAGAGACACTAGCAGCCAAGCCAGAGATAATAAAATACTACAACATAACAAAAGGTGGCGTTGATGTTATGGATAAAATGTTGGGAGAGTACACTGTGAAACGACGAACATCACATTGGACTTTGGCATTTTTCTACAATATGATTGATGTCAGTGGGTTAGCATCCTACATCATCTACAGAGAACACAATCCAAGCTTCAGGGCAAAGGATCAACGAAGAAAGTTCCTGAAAGATCTCGCAAATCAGCTGTGTATGATTGCAATTGAAGATCGTAGTACAAACAAAATGATAATGAGAAACCATTTTCTTCGAGGTGCAGTAGAAATGGTGCTTGGACGATGCATTCTGGTAGCATCGCAGCCAGCAGCTGGCCCCAAAATACCTCATGGTAGTCGTGGACCCTCCCCTGTTGTTGGTAGTTGCTATGTCTGCAGAGACCTGAGGCGAAAACAACGCAAGACTAGAAAGTCTTGTGTGGTTTGTGTGAAACCCATTTGCGATGAACACTCTGTAGCAAAGCCAACATGCATTACTTGCAAAGAAAATCAATAAAAAAAAGTTTCTTACATTTTCTTTTATAATGTAAATGAACAGTTTTTTACTTGTTTATAATAGTTAAATAGCATTATCATTAAAAAAAAATTTATGCTTTTTCCCTTGCATTATCTTCATTCAAAATATATGAGGTACATTTGTACCTATGCAGCTTGTTATGGATGCAAAAAGATCTCGACCCCTTATCTCGGAAGCGGGTGGAGATATTTTATTGAAATTTGGCCAATATATTCTGGACCAAAAATGTAGAGATGTCACGAAATTTCAGCCCTCTACGTCTTTTCAAAAAAAAGTTATTGCAATTTTAAAACGGAATAGTTACAATTGTACCTATTCAGCCGGATAAGGGTTAAAGAATACAAAGGAAGGTTATACAGATGGCTTTTATTAGTGCATTTAAAAGTCTGAAAATCCCAAAACAATGTGATAGAAATTAATTAAAAATTAAAATTTCTCTTAGCATATACGCTGCTCCAAAATATAAAGGGAACACTAAAATCCCACATCCTAGATATCACTGAATGAAATATTCCAGTTGTAAATCTTTATTCATTACACAGTAGAATGTGTTGAGAACAATAACACCTAAAAATGATCAATGTAAATCACAACTAATATCCCACAGAGGTCTGGAGTTGGAATGATGCTCAAAATCAAAGTGGAAAATCTAGTTACAGGCTGATCCAACTTCAGTAGAAATGCCTCAAGACAAGGAAATGATGCAAAGTAGTGTGTGTGGCCTCCACGTGCCTGTATGACCTCCCTACAATGCCTGGGCATGTTCCTGATGAGGCGGTGGATGTTCTCCTGAGTGTTCTCCTCCCAGACCTGGACTAAAGCATCTGCCAACTCCTGGACAGTCTGAGGTACAACATGTTGTTGGTGGATGGTGCGAGACATGATGTCGCAGATGTGATCAATCGGATTCAGGTCTGGGGAACAGGCGGGCCAGTCCATAGCTTCAATGCCTTCATCTTGCAGGAACTGCTGACACACTCCAGTCACATGAGGTCTGGCATTGTCCTGCATTAGGAGGAACTCGGGGTCTGAGGATCTCATCTTGGTACCTAATGGCAGTCAGGCTACCTCTGGCGAGCACATGGAGGGCTGTGCGGCCCTCCAAAGAAATGCCCCCCATACCATTACTGACCCACTGCCAAATCGGTCATGCTGAAGGATGTTGAAGGCAGCAGAATCTTCTCCACGGCATCTCCAGACTCTGTCACATGTGCTCAGTGTTAATCTGCGCTCTTCACAGATAAAACTACTAAAATTATTAAAAACAATTAGAATGCTATCCACTTAGGATTATTTCCTTTTTTTTAAATCATTAGACATAAAAACTGCATATATCAATCGCAGCAATAAGGAAATCCTACCTTTTAACAGTCCTGATTATTTTAAGATCATAACTCAGGACATTTCATTACGCACATAGCACCTCATTAATGCATTGCTAGCACATTGTTATGGAATTTTTAATGTTAAAAGCAATAATAAAAGTTATATTTTAGATAACATTACTCATATTGAAATAGTGAATGAATTGATTTGAATATTATTGGAGAATCCCAGAAAATTATGTACAGTGAAATTATTTAAAAGAAGGTTATAGAGTTAGCAATAAATAAATGGCAATTTGGGAGGCTTAGGGAAGATGTCACGTTTGCGCTTTCCCCTCCCCCCAAGCTCTTCACATAGTAAACCTGCAGTAAACGGTATGAACTAATAAAAATGGTTGACAGCAGGTCTCCCGATGGGTTAACAAATGTGACTTATCATAAACCTGCTGAGCAGCAAGCTGTTAACATTGAGCACTAATACATAAGTATCATAAGAATGACTCACAGTGAAGTACAGGAACAAGCACATTCTATAGCTCACAATCCGCCAGGACATTACACGTGCAACCTACGTGCTGGGGAAAATGCATTGCCGATAGCAGATTCATTAGGCTCAATGTCCTTGTAGAACTCCATACAAGGACATGTTTTCCAGGGAAAACATTCCGATATTTAGAATTATGTAACAATTCACGAGGTGCACTGTAAGCAAAAGCTGCCTATTCATTGGCAAAAACAAGCTACCGGTATGTGCCGGAGTGTTTAACATCTTGCAATCCTGAAGAAACGCACCCACAAGGAAACCATACCCTCCCACCCAACTAGCTGTAGCATTTTACCGATTTCTGTATTTCAGATGCTAAAAGGTGTTGTCTGCCCTTGTGGACTTTTGCTCTCTTAAATGCATGAACATGAGGCCAAAATTAATTTTTGCAATTGGGTTTCTTAAAAATAAAAAAATTGAACAGCTTCCTTTCTATTGCTGTGTTATGCTATTTTTTTTGCCAACTGAAGAATTAGTTAAAGGGGTTATCGACTTTCAGAGAAGTGGGCCCAAAACTATTACAGTAAATACCGTACCTAAAATAAACTCAGCAGGCACTAGATTACTCCTCCCTGGGTCCAGCGCCATCACTTTGGTTGCAGCGGTGTAGTCACGTCGATAGTTCGAGTGGTCGCACTAGCCAGTTATTGAGCTCAGAGGTGGCGACACGCACTGTTGATGTAACGTCACTGCAACGGTCAAAACAGCGAGACTCGACCAACGGCGCCGGAACTTGTTGAGTTTGTTATTTTAGGCATCTTCTTATCTTAACGTTTAATTTGTTATTTTATCTATTTGCTGCAGACATTTCCGTATCAAAAATGTATCTCTTGGCAGGAAAATCGTTGCAAAACAAAAACAATCCACAACAGTGACATCACCTAGAACTGGATGTCCCTCAAAAATTGGTAAAGAAAAGACCAGAAAAAAAAAATTGGTCCAGGAGGTCGCTTAGAGGCCTTCATCAACATTAAAGCATCTGCAGGAATTTCTGGTAAGTACTGCACATGACAAAAATCTCCCATATTCTTCAACTGCCTGGCCTGTGGGGTAGGGTGTCGAGACAGAAGATATCTTACAAAGAAAAACATCCAGGTCCAGCTATGCTTTACCAAAAGTATGTAGGAAAACGTGATCTGATGACACCAAGGGTGAGTCCTTTAGACAAAATTCCAAAAGGTATTTTTGGCACAAAACCAACACCGCAAATGACCAAAAGCAGCACAGTAGAGGCAGCATTGGAGGTGTATTCCCACGAACAAAAGTTAATTTTAATCAATAGATCTAATAATAAGTTCCACAATTGGATGCGTTTAAACAAAAAGTTCCTGAGCTGAGATAATCTTATAAATGCGCCCCTGCTGTGTGCTGTGTAATGGCCGTGTCTGACCGTGCAGGAACATGGTCTGATCATACACAGCTCCTGGGCAGGGGAGGAAGGAGAAGAGTATAAAGACAGGACAGCACTGAATCGCAAATGTTTCTTTCTTTGAAGTAAAACATTGTTTAAAAACAGGCAGGAAATGTTTTACCTCACAAAAAGAACCGAACTGTCCTGCCTGTATAATCTTTTGCATCCTTCCCTGCCCAGGAGCTGTGTGATCAGACCATGTTCCCGTACGGTCAGACACGGCCATTACACAGCTGGGTCATATCTGTAAGATTATCTCAGCTCATGGACATTTTGTTTAAACACATAAATGATGGAACTTGTTATTATTCCAAGATCTATTGATTAAAATTGACTTTTGTTAGTGGGAAAACGCCTTTGACCTCAGGGGACGTTTTACAGGACAAGGTGGAGGGAATTATGAACAGTTCCAAATATCAATCAATTTTGCTTCAAATCCTTCAGACCTCTGATGAAAAGCTGAAGATGAACACCCGTAAGCATACCCCCAAATGAAGAAAACAATGGCTTAGAAAGAAGATCAAAGTTTTGGAACGGCCCAGACAATACCAACCATCTTATAGATTTGGAGCGCTAACGCAAGACAGAATGGGAATGACTGCCGCCTCTAGATGTGCCTCACCGAAAGACCCAAACCCAAAAAGACCGGAAGATGTCAAACTCAAAGACTACTTTCAACAAAGTATTAGTTTTAATGTGAATGTTTATGCAATCACGTTCGTTTATTCTTTATTTTCCTTCTGAATTGTACAGATTATGTGTGACATTAAAGATGGGAAAAACTCTGAATTGATTCTTCTAGGTACAATTTTTTTTTTCACAAGACAAAAACCTGGCATCCTAAGGGGTATGTAGACTTTTTTTTATATCCAGTGTATACCAGAAGTATAAAGATCATGCTGTGAGGAAAATACATTATGTCTGCACGCGGTATATTATGTAGCCGTCATTCTATATGGGCCAAAGTCGGATTTGTCACCACACGCTTCATTCAAGAACTATTTTACATTGCAAAAAAACAACACCTGTGGCGGACTGTGTTTGTCTATAATAAAGCAGATGATGATATGCTCAGAATATGCACTGGCCATGGTTACCACAGTGAACATGCAGGAACAGGATCAGGGAGGGAGCCACAGGATGTTTATGGGAAGCGCGCTGCTCCACCTCTACTACAGCTGAGGTAGCACTTTTCTCATAAAGCCTCCCACAAAGCAAATACATGGTTTGATGTAAGGAATCACCTTGATGGTTAAATTCCTTATTGACACTCCATAACCAAACTCATCATCATTTCAGTGTACAAGAACCTAATGAAAAGCAAAACAAAACCTGGAGGATACATCCTTCAAAAAGTGCTTGAATGAACCTGAAGGAGCTTGTCTAGCTTACTAAACTCAACTTTACACACACTAAAATAGGTAAGGGGTGTCCCTTAACACTAGAAGTCCCGGGAATTTCAAGATCCCCCTGAAGTCCTGAGAGAGGGTCAAATGACCCTCAGTCCATATTGACACCTTAATTAGCATCATTTCATTTGTAAATGTGCTCTAAGATAAGAGTGTGTAAACAGAAGAATGCAAGCTATTCCTGAGTGTGGGGGTTGCTGCTCACAAGAAAAACCTATTTTGGTTTCTCCCCGAGTGTGGGGGAGAAACCTATTTTGTTCACAGGAAAGAAAATGGAGAGAAGGCACACCATTGAAGAGGCATTGGAACTGATTCTGAGCCACACAAGCCCTTCAGACTCAGATGGAGAAGACATAGTCCTTCAACCGGCACATGTGGGGTCTGTGCTGACACATGCCGTTGGCACGGACATACGGGACACATGTTCCCCTATGGCCCCATTCCGCACAAACTGTGTCTCTGTGTGGAGCACATGCGTGTCCGTCTGCTCCACACAGTGACATGTCCGTTGTTTTGGGAAAGCACGGACCGCTTTTTGCCGAAAACATCCATGCACACAGATGTCATCCGTGTGACTTCCGTGTGCACAGACCACGGAGGAAAGTGAAAAGCCTAAAAATAAAGAATTTCATATTCACCTCAGTCCAGCGCTGACAGTTCCTCTCACTTCCGGTGCCGCTCATTAGGCTATGAATATTCACTTCACTGAGCCCAAGAGTGAACCGGAAGTGAGAGGAGAAGAGGCGCTGGAGGGAGGTGAGTATGTGGTGACAGCAGACAGCGCTATCTGTGGATTCACGGATAGCACACGGACATCACCCACGGTGCATGGGGGCCAAAAGGGATCCTGTTCTGCTTGTTTCAAAAACGGACAGAACAGGATGCCAAAAAAGGCAGTGTGAGTTACCTATTTTATTTCCTATCTTTTTTATTTTGAACCAAAACAAAATGCTTATTTGAAATTATTTATCTTGCAGATGAGGAGACTCCGCCTCTACCAAAAAAGAGAGCTCGGTTGGCGAGTGAGCTGACAGAGATCGCAAAAGATGGCACAGTGTGGCATGAAGTACAAGTGGGGAAACATCTCCATTTGACCCCAATAGAACCGTACCCTACAGATGGAGAGCCAAGTGCTAAGGCCAGACGAAGTGTCCAGAGTCGCCTTCAGAGCTTCCTCTGTTTTATCAGTCTTGACATGCTTCGTAGCATTGAAGAATGGACTACTCAACATGCACGTCACACGGAGCAGGTGGATTGGTTCATGGGTCTCCCGGAACTAATGGCATTTATTTCAGTCATTATCTTGCGGGGGGTGACCAAGGTTCCATCACTACGTGACAGCTGGTCAGCAAACCTGGGAAACCCAAGGATCATTGCCACTATGACCCGAAACCGCAGAACTGTAACCACGGACAATTTCTTTACATCATTGTCACTTGCACAACGACTGCTAAGCCGGGAAACCACTATCCTCGGCACAGTCAACAAGAGTCGCCGGGAAATTCCTCAATCCGCTAGACAGATGGACCGCACTGAATTCACCACTCAGGTGTTTTCAACCACTGGTGCCACACTGACAGTGTATGCACCCAAACGAAAGAAGGCCGTCTACATTCTCAGCAGCATGCACAGCGTGGTTGAGACTGAGGATACCAACAAAAGGAAGCCAAACACGGTCACACAATACAACCACACAAAGTGCGGTGTGGATGTAATGGACCAAATGGTGTGGGAGTACAGTGTGCGTGCAGGAACACGGAGATGGTCAGTCGCCGTGTTCTACAACATGATTGACATGGCAGCACTCAATGCTCATGTTCTTTATCAGGCATGCACTGGGGTGCAGGAGAGACGGGTGGACTTCCTGGTTGAGCTTGCAAAAGAGTTAGGTGGCCGTCATATGACTGAAAAGAAGGCACGCAAGGAGAAACTCCTTTGGCAACTTCCTTCCACACCCAGCCCTGGCAAAAGGGGTCAAGTGTCAGGTCAACCATCGATGCACGAACAATTGTGCAACTGAGATGTGTTGACTGCTACAAATACACGTGTGGCAAATGTACCAGGGACATACCCAGGCAGTGCCAGGTATGTTCCGACATGTTCAGACAGACTGCTGAGTGAGTGCTGAAATGCTAGTCACACAAGGACATGCCACTCACACACACACAGCCCCCCACTGCAGCCTATGGAAAATATGTGTGGAATTGTTTTATTCCTTGTATTTTTTTAACAATTTTATAACAAAAATAAAAAGCATCCTTTGATGCGCGCTCCTTTACTCCCCTACCCCCATGTATTTGTCTTTACCCTTTCCCCCCTCCCCTCTTCCCACTCCTCCACCAACATCCCTCCCTGTTGTATAATTTGATTATATTGTTTTCTTGTTCACTGTTTTATCACATTTGTTTGGCCATGCCGGTTATACACTGCTCATCTTGAAAATGTGACTATTTGTTTGATGTTGGTGTGAAATAACCCTTTAGTGAAAAAAAAATCTTATTGGTCTTTAAAAAAAAATAAAAAGCATCAAAACAAATAACAGTTGTTCTTTTGTATATTTTTCACACAAAAATTTCAGTCCTCTTGTGCGAATTTTTTTCGCGCCAAATTTACACAAGAATGAACATGCTGCGATTTTTTTTCGCTAGTGTGATTGAGGCCTAAAGGTACAGTTACACGTTACGATCTCGTTGACGATATCGTTTGAAAACGTCACATGATCACGTCGTTCATGCAATGTCGTTTTCACATCGTTGCGTGTAACGTGAAGATATCGGACGAACACATCGTTGGATCGCTGATCGCAGATTTGAGGTCAGGATCTCAAATCTGACGATTCTCGTCCAATTATGTGTCAGAAGATGTGCAGCATCGTTCAGTGTAACTCTGAGATGAACGATTTTGGTCTAAATTCTCCTATTCCTGCCATTGTGAAAAATCGTTCTGCAAACGTTTGCAATGAGGCTAACGCGGAGCCAAAATTTACATCGTTAACATGATAGTTGCATGTGACGCCTCTTGGACGATGTGAAACTGATTGCACGAACGATGTGATCACGTGACATTTCTAACTATATCGTCGACGAGATCGTAACATGTAACGATACCTTTGACCGCTGCGGATCCGCAGCAGTTTCCCCCGAGTTTACAGTACAATGTAAACTTATGGGAAACAAAAAACGCTGTGCACATGCTGAGGAAAAATCCGCGCGGAAACGCTGCGGATTACATTCCGCAGCATGTCACTTCTTTTCTGCGGATTTTCACCTGCTCCAATAGGAAACTGCAGATGAAAATCCGCAGAAGAAACCGCAGTAAAAAACGCGATAAATCCGCAGTAAAAACCGCAACGGGTTTTCACTGCGGATTTTGGAATTCCGTTGCGGAAAAATCCGCAGTGGAATCAGCAAAGTGTGCACATAGACTTAGACACAAATGCTTCTGGTCATTACTCACAGCTGTACCTTGCTCTAAAATTTCTAATTCTCTATTTAAAATATATAAAAAATGATTCATTGTTTCAGCGCTTTTTTGCACAAATAATACTAAACTAAATACAATATGTATAGTCTTTATATTAGCAAATACAATAAACTGAACAGAACTAACTTGAAACTACATGGGTAAACTGATGGAAAACAGCAAACAACCTCCTGTGGTGCAACAGTAATGGCCTTAATTACAGAACAAAAGACAGTGAATAGAGATAAGATAAGCTATAGATAAAATCCTTTAGGTCATTTGACCCTTCTCTGGGTTTCAAAGGTAGAAATGTCAAATGACCCATCTCTGGGACTTCTAGTGTTAATTGAAGATCTACTAGTCAAAGTGGAGAGACAATATAAATAGTCTCTCTCCATGTGGAGGACCTATCCAGGCCTGATTTACAAAGAGAACTTGCCTCTGGGTAAAGGCCTATTATACCATCAGCATGTGATGCATCAGGGAGTAGCCTCCGAACATGAAAGGCAAAGGTGGCTCTCAACTTTAGGTAGTAACAGAACATAATCACTTGATAGAATTCCCACCCCATTCTACATTGGCACTGTGCAGATGAAGCTTCAACAGGGCAAGGTATAGTTTTAGAACATAGAAGAAAACTTAAAGGCAAAGTCCAGACAACATATTGATGACCTGTCATTAGCATAGCTCCTCAAAGTCAAATTGGTAGGGGTCCGATACTTCTTAGGGTACCGTCACACTATACGATTTACCTACGATCACGACCAGCGATATGACCTGGCCGTGATCGTAGGTAAATCGTAGTGTGGTCGCTGGGGAGCTGTCACACAGACAGCTCTCCAGCGACCAATGATGCCGAGGTCCCTGGGTAACCAGGGTAAACATCGGGTAACTAAGCGCAGGACCGCGCTTAGTTACCCGATGTTTACCCTGGTTACAAGCGTTAAACTAAAAAAAAAAAACAGCACATACTTACATTCTGGTGTCCGTCAGGTCCCTTGCAGTCTGCTTCCCGCACTCAGTGACTGCCGGCCGTAAAGTGAAAGTGAAAGCACAGCCGCTGTGCTCTGCTTTCACTTTACGGCCGGCAGTCACAGTGCGGGAAGCAGAGACGGCAAGGGACCTGACGGACACCAGAATGTAAGTATGTGCTGTTTGTTTTTTTTTAGTTTAACGCTTGTAACCAGGGTAAACATCGGGTAACTAAGCGCGGTCCTGCGCTTAGTTACCCGATGTTTACCCTGGTTACAAGCGAACGCATCGCTGGATCGCATCGCTAGATCGCTAGATCGGTGTCACACACACCGATCTAGCGATGACAGCGGGAGATCCAGCGATGAAAGAAAGTTCCATACGATCTGCTACGACGTACGATTCTCAGCAGGATCCCTGATCGCTGCTGCGTGTCAGACACAGCGATATCGTAACGATATCGCTGGAACGTCACGAATCGTACCGTCGTAGCGATCGAAATGGTATAGTGTGACGGTACCCTTAGTCCCACCAATTATCTGTTATTTTCTCCAGTAGCAGTGTGTCTACTGTGCTTCATGGCGAGAGGTGGACGCAGGGTCTTCTGGTTCTCAGTGACCTACCCAGTGTGAGACGTAGTCCTGGATGTATGACGTCAATGAAACAGCGTGGGGGCAGCACATGCGCAGATCCGAGATTTCGCTCAATTCATAGCTGCAATCTTGATCAGTGCATATGCTGTCTCCATTTTATGGAAGTCCTGCACACAGGACGCTAACTCACACTGCGCACGTCGCCCACACAATAATGGCGGCAGCACGGAATGTTAAAGAGGAGGAAGGTCACTGAATAATACAAGAAGCAGAGGAGGCTAGTGGGGGACAAGAACCAGCCTCCTGGCCCCCAAGCAGAAGCTTCACAAGGTGAGTAATTCCACAACCACAGATCAGATCCCTTCACATCAGATTAACCAGCATCACAGCGCCATTATGGCCATGCCTTTAGTTTTTAGGGCTAAATCTTGCTGACAGGTTCTCTTTAAGAGCCATTGGGCAGTACGACGCAGTGGCTACCACACAATGAATGGAGTTGCACTTTTCATCTCCATACAAATTTTTGACATCCGGCAGCTGCCGGAGTAAATAACAGATGATCGGTAGACACACGCCGCGGATAGGTCATCAATGTGGTGACCGGACAACACCATTAATATGCACACTTTCAGATGTAACAAAGTTGCAAATTTATGGTAAAAAAGTAATGTTGTCCTTCTACACCTTATATACAGTGCCTACAAGTAGTATTCAACCCCCTGCAGATTTAGCAGATTTACACATTTGGAATTAACTTGGCATTGTGACATTTGGACTGTAGATCAGCCTGGAAGTGTGAAATGCACTGCAGCAAAAAAGAATGTTATTTCTTTATTTTTTTTTTAAATTGTGAAAAGTCTTTTCAGAGGGTCATTTATTATTCAACCCCTCAACCCACCAGAATTCTGTTTGGTTCCCCTAAAGTATTAGGCTGCCGTCACACTAGCAGTATGTGGTCAGTATTTTACATCAGTATTTGTAAGTCAAAACCAGGAGTGGAACAATTAGAGGAAAAGTATTTATGCACCACTTCTGCGTTTATCACCCACTCCTGGTTTTGGCTACAAATACTGATGTAAAATACTGACCAAATACTGCTAGTGTGACGGCAGCCTTAAGAAGTAGTTCAGGCACAAAGAACAATGAGCTTCACATGTTTGGATTAATTATCTCTTTTTCCAGCCTTTTCTGACTATTTAAGACCCTCCCCAAACTTGTGAACAGCACTCATACATGGTCAACATGGGAAAGACAAAGGAGCATTCCAAGGCCATCAGAGACAAGATCGTGGAGGGTCACAAGGCTGGCAAGGGGTACAAAACCCTTTCCAAGGAGTTGGGCCTACCTGTCTCCACTGTTGGGAGCATCATCCGGAAGTGGAAGGCTTATGGAACTACTGTTAGCCTTCCACGGCCTGGACAGCCTTTGAAAGTTTCCTCCCGTGCCGAGGCCAGGCTTGTCCGAAGAGTCAAGGCTAACCCAAGGACAACAAGGAAGGAGCTCCGGGAAGATCTCATTGCAGTGGGGACATTGGTTTCAGTCAATACCATAAGTAACGTACTCCACCGCAATGGTCTCCGTTCCAGACGAGCCTGTAAGGTACCTTTACTTTCAAAGCGTCATGTCAAGGCTCGTCTACAGTTTGCTCATGATCACTTGGAGGACTCTGAGACTGACTGGTTCAAGGTTCTCTGGTCTGATGAGACCAAGATCGAGATCTTTGGTGCCAACCACACACGTGATGTTTGGAGACTGGATGGCACTGCATACGACCCCAAGAATACCATCCCTACAGTCAAGCACGGTGGTGGCAGCATCATGCTGTGGGGCTGTTTCTTAGCCAAGGGGCCTGGCCATCTGGTCCGCATCCATGGGAAGATGGATAGCACGGCCTACCTGGAGATTTTGGCCAAGAACCTCCGCTCCTCCATCAAGGATCTTAAGATGGGTCGTCATTTCATCTTCCAACAAGACAACGACCCAAAGCACACAGCCAAGAAAACCAAGGCCTGGTTCAAGAGGCAAAAAATCAAGGTGTTGCAGTGGCCTAGTCAGTCTCCTGACCTTAACCCAATTGAAAACTTGTGGAAGGAGCTCAAGATTAAAGTCCACATGAGACACCCAAAGAACCTAGATAACTTGGAGAAGATCTGCATGGAGGAGTGGGCCAAGATAACTCCAGAGACCTGTGCCGGCCTGATCAGGTCTTATAAAAGATTAGCTGTATTTGCAAACAAAGGTTATTCCACAAAATATTAAACCTAGGGGTTGAATAATAATTGACCCACACTTTTATGTTTAAAATTTATAAAAATTTAACTGAGCAACAAAACTTTTTGGTTTGTAAGATTTATGCATCTGTTAATAAATCCTGCTCTTGTTTGAAGTTTGAAGGCTCTAACTTATTTGCATCTTATTAAACCTGCTAAATCTGCAGGGGGTTGAATACTACCTTGTAGGCACTGTATAGATATTTGTACTTCACGCCACTATCCACTATGTGACCATAACGCACAAAATTGTGATTAAAGAGACTTTTCTGTTATGCATAACCGACATGTCAGAACTACTGTGGAAAACGGATCTCTGTAGCCTTTGTAGACTACTTCACTAGTGAACTTGGATTAGCAGCTTAGAAACTTGAGCCACGTCAGTGTTGTTCAGGTTCTCCTCTAATGCTCTGCTAAACTCACAATCAGGCTTACCGGTAGGTTCATACTCCGGGGAAATCTATAAGCATATACGGTATGTGCCAGACATCACCCATAGGGTCACATGCAGGAGAAATACATAATGACCTGGATTTATCTCAGGCAGTCCCAAAGATAATGAATGGCGCGGAGCTACTGGAGATCTGTATAAATCCCAGAACTCAGTTATCCCCTATCCTGTGGGCTTGATACATACCTTTTATGAGTCCATTGAACTTAAGAGGAGAGCCAGTAAGGGCACTCTAGGTAACAGGGTGCTTCGTGCAAAAACAGACAAGGAAGAAGTGCCAAAGCCCTTTAGCCACAGAGGCTTAAAGGAACTTTCCACTTCAAACCTTAGGCTTCCTGTGTGCATGTCAGTACAGGACCAAAGAGCCCAGAATCAGGTCAGCAATGTCCACAGTAGCAGAGGAAAGGCCAGGCTGGAGTGGCAGGGGATATGGGGATTTTCGATTATTCTATCTTCAGGAATACAGTACTCTCTTGCCTTCCTGCTCCAGAGGGGAAGGTGCCCTCCTAAAGATTGATAGTTCGGAAAATAGTATGGTCACACGGATGGTCCTAACAGTGCGCTCTCCCATGCTGCAAGCCGAGGCGGCTATACCTCTGCAGCATGGCAGTGGAGCAGAGGTAATGAAGCTGGCTGGATCCAGTGATCGGGCAAGAGTCAAAGCAGTGATCGCACGTGTGCACTCTTAGTCTGGGAAACAGCTGAGGAGGCCGGGAACCTAGGCAACAACCTGTACTAAATAGAAGTCCTCTGTTCTTGCCAATGGAGAGGCTCTTTATTAGGAGGTAAATTGGAAAGCTGGCTGTTTTTACAAGCACTTTGTCATTTTACCCATGTAACAAGATAAGACAAGCCCTTTAAGGCTACGTTCACACTAGCGTTGCGCGCCGCTGCGTCGGCGACGCAACGCACGACGCACGCAAAAACGTGTGCAAACGCACGCAAAAACCCTGCGTTTTTCGACGCGTGCGTCGTTTTTTGACGAAAATCGGACGCAAGAAAAATGCAACTTGTTGCGTTTTCTTGGTCCGACGCTAGCGTCAAAAAAGACGCACGTGTCGGAAAACGCAACAATCAAAAACGCATGCGTCCCCCATGTTAAACATAGGGGCGCATGACGCGTGCGTCGCCGCTGCGTCGCCCGACGCTAGCGCGACGCACACTAGCGGAACGCTAGTGTGAACGTAGCCTAACCCCATTGTGCTCACGAGCACAACTGTACGTCTGCGCAGGGGTGACCGCATGGGAATAACTCAGGAGCCGACCTCCCGCCACATGTGGCTGATATGGGCTATATTGCATACCCGACTTCTGCCTCCAAGAGCCACTGCCGGACAGAGTGTGGCCATTAACCATCTACATACTGCCGTGAGTCTCTGACAACGGCATTTAGACATCACAGGCTGAAGGCCTTCATCACTGCCATCTTGGTCCCCCCTTGAAGCTGAGCTACATTCTGAGCTTTCAAGACCACCATGATTTTCACTATATATTCTGGTGGTCACTGGATGAGGTGCCCTAAGGGAACTAAAAAGATCAGAATTTAAACCACCTCCTTCCCCCAAATCAAAGCGCTAGAAATGCACCCTTACATTCACCAAACATCTTATCTTCCCCAGAATGGGATCAAGAAAAACATCAGTTCACCGTGTATATAAAACGTGCCCTCAAACAACGGAATTCATGGAAAAGAAAAAAATATTACAGATTTCAGAATATTTTTTTAACCACCCTAAATAAAAATAAAAATAAAGAAAGAAATGTTCAACTTTAGTATCACTCTAATCAAACTGACCTTCAGAATCAGGTTTCCAGGTCATTTTTACCGCTCAATCAATGCTGTGAAAATAAAACCCTAAAAACACCGTGAGACTTGAATGTTTCCACCATTTCTCAGCACTTGCACTTTTTCCCCCATTATGCAGTACATAAAATGAATGGTTTTTGGAAGAAGAGTAAAAAATGAAAGTGCAAAACATAAAAATTCTCCGATGCTGGAGGGGTTAGGTGATGTGTTTTGTTTATTTGAGGTTGTTTTTTACTACACACAGACTGAGTCTAAGGATTGAAATAAACTAAAAGACATAAAACCCCCTGGGCTATAATTCAAAATCTGGCTCCGGCAGAATAAAGGAATGCTGGCGGGCGCCCTACGTCCGGATGAAGGAAAAAAAAACTAGGGGGTTAGGATGTAGTCTGTGTACGCGCCAATCATGTCACTGACTGAATAAAGTGGAATATCGCTATACGAGCAGATGTAAAGGTCATACAGCCTGGTCAAATTCACAATACCCCCCTGAGAGCGGGCACCACAGATACACAATAACCCAACACCTGAGAGCAGGCACCGCAGATACACAATACCCCCCGCCTGAGAGCAGGCACCGCAGATACACAATACCCCCCGCCTGAGAGCGGGCACCGCAGATACACAATACTCCCCACCTGTGAGCAAGCACCATATACGTACAATGCCCCCATCTGTGAGCGAGCACTATATATATATATATATATATATATATATATATATATATATATATATATATATATATATATATATATATATACACATATACATATACATATATATATATATATATATACACACACACACACACACATAGCCCCCACCTGTGAGCGGGCACCATATACATACAATGCCCCCACCTGTGAGCGGGCACCATATACATACAATGCCCCCACCTGTGAGCAAGCACCATATACATACAATGCCCCACCTGTGAGCGGGCACCATATGCGTATAATTCCCCCACCTGTGAGCGGGCACCTTATACATACAATGCCCCCACCTGTGAGCAAGCACCATATACATACAATGCCCCACCTGTGAGCAGGCACCATATATCTACAGAACACTAAAAGATGCCAGACGTTATAAGAACCATGTAAACGTATGGAGCTGTTGATGAGGGGTCAGTCGGCAGCACGCATGGAGGGGGCAGCCGTGCGCGGCACTTCCCCCCCATACAGTAAAAATATATACAGTACAGACCTAAAGTCTGTACACGCCTTCTCATTTAAAGATTTTTCTGTATTTTCACGACTGTGAAAATTGTACATTCACACTGAAGACATCAAAACCATGAATTAACACATGCGGAATTATATACTTAACAATAAAGTGTGAAATAACTAAAATTATGTCTTATATTCTAGGCTCTTCAAAGTAGCCACCTTTTGCTTTGATGACTGCTTTGCACACTCTTGGCATTCTCTTGATGAGCTTCAAGAAGTAGTCACCGGGAATGGTCTTCCAACAATCTTGAAGGAGTTCCCAGAGATGCTTAGCACTTGTTGGCACTTTTGCCTTCACTCTGCGGTCCAGCTCACCCTAAACCATCACAATTGGGTTCAGGTCTGGTGACTGTGGAGGCCAGGTCATCTGGCGTAGCACCCCATCACTCTCCTTCTTGGTCAAATAGCCCTTACACAGCCTGGAGGTGTGTTTGGGGTCATTGTCCTGTTGAAAAATAAATGACGGTCCAACTAAACGCAAACCGGATGGAATAGCATGCCGCTGCAAGATGCTGTGGTAGCCATGCTGGTTCAGTATCCCTTCAATTTTGAATAAACACCCAACAGTGTCACCAGCAAAGCACCTCCACACCATCACACCTCCTCCGCCATGCTTCATGGTGAGAACCAGGCATGTAAGTCCATCCGTTCACCGTTTCTGCATCGCACAAAGACACGGTGGTTGGAACAAAAGATCTCATATTTGGACTCATCAGGCCGAAGCACAGATTTCCACTGGTCTAATGTCCATTCCTTGTGTTCTTTAGCCCAAACAAGTCTCTTCTGCTTGTTGCCTTTCCTTAGCTGCTAGGAAACCACTGCTATTTTACCATGAAGGCCTGCTGCACAAAGTCTCCTCTAAACAGTTGTTGTAGAGATGTGTCTGCTGCTAGAACTCTGTGTGGCATTGACCTGGTCTCTAATCTGAGCTGCTGTTAACCTGCGATTTCTGAGGCTGGTGACTCGGATAAACTTATCCTCAGAAGCAGAGGTGACTCTTGGTCTTCCTTTCCTGGGGCGGTCCTCATGTGAGCCAGTAGCGCTTGATGGTTTTTGCAATTGCACTTGGGGACACTTTCAAAGTTTGCCCAATTTTTCGGACTGACTGACCTTCATTTCTTAAAGTAATGATGGCCACTCGTGTTTCTTTACTTAGAATTTGTATTATGGCAAGAAAAAGCAGCTAACAGTCTATTCAGTAGGACTATCAGCTGTGTATCCACCAGACTTCTGCTCAACACACCTGATGGTCCCAACCCCATTTATAAGGTAAGAAATCCCACTTATTAAACCTGACAGGGCACACCTGTGAAGTGAAAACCATTTCCGGGGACTACCTCTTGAAGAGAATGCCAAGAGTGTGCAAAGCAGTCATCAAAGCAAAAGGTGGCTACTTTGAAGAACCTAGAATACAAGACATAATTTCAGTTGTTTCACACTTTTTTGTTAAGTATATAATTCCACATGTGTTAATTCATAGTTTTGATGCCTTCAGTGTGAATGTACAATTTTCATAGTCATGAAAATACAGAAAAATCTTTAAATGAGAAGGTGTGTCCAAACTTTTGTTCTGTACTGTACATCACCTGGATCAGCTCCGCTTCCTTTCACCAGGACTGCAGTGAAACTTGCCGGACTACACTTTTCCCGGCCGCCTTCTCATCTCCATATCTCCTCCTCACACATTCAAACCGAGCACCTGCGTCACTTCCGCCCTCCCCAGCCATCAGCCCCATGTCCCTCACCGTGCAGTCCATAGAGACGGACGCCACCTGCCCTACCGTTGTATTATACCGGCACTGCACGTCCGGTCACTAATAATAGCTAGGAATAAGAAAAGGTAACGTGTGAGATTGCTGCAAAGAGACACTGAAATGAAATAAGTAAAAAAAAAAAAAAAAAAAAAACACGCTCTGCATTGGTCGGGAATTGAACCCAGGGCCTTCCGCGCGACAAACGAGATTTCTACCACAGCGCTACCAATGCTCGCTGTTGTAGGTCTGCTCACAAATGGCTGATGTAGTGTTTCTTCACCGATGTTGCTCAATGCATTCTGTAAGGACAGTAATCAGACTGAGCTTTGGTGTAGATCACTATTCACACTAGGTGCTGCCATACTCCGGTGTTCCAGTATATAAGCGCATGCAATCAAAGGATCGCAGGTCAAGTAGCCTATGAAAACTAAGATTAAAAAAACATATTTCGTATCTTTAAAAATCCGGTCCATCCAAATATAAAATGAATTCACCTGAACAGTAAGTGCTGTAAAAAACGTAACACATTAGAATTGTGATTTTTATTTTTTGGCCTCCATTTTACCATACAAACACACCGTAAGAACAAAGCTCCGCACCATTTTCACTGGAATAGATTGCAAACGCCATATCACAGTTATGTGCGAAAGTAGCAAAATATAAAACAAATATATAAAAATCTGCTATCACTGTAATCGTACTAACCCGACAATAAAGCTGTCACCACTTAACCCTTTAACGACCGCCAATACGTCTTTTAACGGCCATTAAGGCTTCTTTCACACAAGCGTCGGAATCTCCCCGTCGCAATGCGTCGGGGAGAGATTCCGACGCTAGCGTTTAGCGCATTGCACAATGGAGGCAGCGGATGCATTTCTCCGGCGCATCCACTGCCCCATTGTAAGGTGCGGGGAGGTGGGGGCGGAGTTCCAGCCGCGCATGCGCGGTCGGAAAAAGCGGTCCGTCAGGAGCAAAAAACGTTACATGTAGCATGTTTTGCTCCCGACGGTCCGCAGAAGCACGACGCATCCGTCGCTTGACGTCGCAAATGCGTCGTCAATGCAAGTCTATGGGGAAAAAACGCATCCTGCAAGCACTTTTGCAGGATGCGTTTTTTCTGCAAAACGACGCATTGTGACGGATTGCAGAAAACGCTAGTGTGAAAGTAGCCTAAGAGGTCTTAGTCCTCAGCGCCATTTTTTGCCAGCACTGATTAACAAGTGAATAGCGCCGCCCCGCAGCCGAAATTCCCACCAGTGATAGTTGTACATAACATCTGACACCCTGTGGTATCAACACCAGCGAGTTTTGGAGCCGATTTGGGCCCTTAAATATCAATTTGAATGGCAATAGAGGTATCTTAGGCTATGTTCAGACTAGCATTGCGCGCCGCTGCGTCGGCGCCGCAACGCACAACGCACGCAAAAACGCGGCAAAACGCACGCAAAAACGCTGCGTTTTGCGACGCATGCATCGTTTTTGGCCGAAAATCGGACGCAAGAAAAATGCAACTTGTTGCGTTTTCTTGGTCCGACGCTTGCGGCAAAAAAGACGTATGCGTCGCAAAACGCAACAAACAAAAACGCATGCGTCCCCCATGTTAAACATAGGGGCGCATGACGCGTGCGTCGCCGCTGCGTCGCCCGACGCTAACCCGACGCACACTAGCACAACGCTAGTCTGAACGTAGCCTTAATGGTTAAAACAGGGTTAAAAGACCCCCTATGGCATGATCGACCTCCCTCCGGTCATAATCTTGGGCGACCAATTTTTATGCACACATCTCAAGTACAGTAAATATACCAGCCCAAACCATCAGAAATAAATAGGATAGATGCCATGTAGAAATTTAATGTCACAAACCCCCTACATAAAACAAACTAGCGCCCTTAGTGCCTTCCATGTGGCACTAAAGAGTACTTAGCCTTAATTAATTTATTAATTATTTTTAATAACCAGCTAAGTTAAGGCAGACAGCTGCAGGCTTATGTTATCAAGCTCGGAAGGGCCAGATAACTACGGACTTTCCCAGCCTATTAATATCAGCTCACAGCTATCTGCTTTGCCTTTGCTGGTTAGAAAAAAATGGGGAAGACTAAAAAAATTGCGTGGGGTCCACCCCATTTTTGATAACCAGCAAAGGCAATGCACACAGCTGTGAGTTGATATTAATAGATCGTAGAGAGTCGTAATGGACAGATTTTTCCACTGCCTTCCCAGGCCGATGCTCACCTAAAATAGTAGTAAGTAGTAATTCTAAAATAGTACCTACAGGAGCCTCGTCCCCCAAAGGTTGCCCTGAAAAATCCAGAAACTTTTTCCATGTTCTACCATAAATTCTTGATGTGACCGGTTTTCTACTTTTCAACAATGTGGAGACTAACCCTGGTGAAAACCCCTGCCTACTCAGTAATGCCCTCTCAAATTCCAGGCTGCAAGATGGAAGCCCTTCACCTGAGAGTGGCATATTGGACCCTGGGTAAGCAGGTCCGGAATTTCTGGTAGAATTCATGGGTCAGTTATTGACATCTGTCTTAGGAGGGAAAACCAAGGTCTTTTCAGCCAAAATGGAGCAATCAAAATTACTCTCGCCTGCTCCATTCTGATCTTCCTTACCACTGCCGGAATCAACGCTATCGGTGGAAAAACATAAGCGAGACTGAATTTCCATTGGATTTGAAGAGCATCCACCGCAAAAGGTTTCTCTCTCGGGTCTAACGATCAGAAACTCTCTACTTTCCTGTTGTTCAGAGTGGCAAATAAATCTATTACAGGTATGCCCCAAGCCTGCACTATCTGTTGAAACACCTGGGAATTCAATGACCACTCTCCCTGTTTTAGTGTCTGGCGACTTAGGTAGTCCGACTTCATATTTTCGACCCCCTTTATGTGAAGGGCAGAGAGGGATAGTAGGTGGTGCTCTGCTAGTTGTAGGAGGACAGACGGTGACTTCATAAGGGAAGGGGATCTCGTCCCCCTTGGTGGTTGATATACGCTACCACTGCATGATTGTCTGACATGACTCTGGTATGGTGACCCTTCAGGATAGGAAGGAAATGTTTTATAGCTCTCTCTACAGCCCATAATTCTCTTAAATTGGACGCCTGCTGTGATTCTAGTCGGGACCAGGATCCCTGAACTGAGAGAGTTCCTAAATGGGCCCCCCATCCTGTACCACTTGCGTCTGTGGTGATGACCTGCTCTATCGGAGTTATCCATTGGACCCCCGACGCCAAATGATCTTTTACTGCCCACCATTTTAGGGAATCTGTTACATCCAATGAAAGGCATAGCTTCCCCTATAAACGCCTTTTTAACCACTTTTGTGTTGACAGGACCTCCCACTGTAACTGTCTTAGATGAAACTGCGCCCATCTTACTGCGGGTATACAGGATGTCAGAGAACCCAACAGGGACATCACCTTTCTCAGTGTCATTACAGGGTGTTGAATTGCCGACTCCACAAGATTTTGAATTTTGACCAATTTGTTTTCTGGTAGGAGACAAAGTTGACGCCTGGAGTCCAGAACTAAGCCCAGAAAGGACTAAACTAACTCCGGCGTCAACCTTGATTTGGTGAGATTTATTTTCCAACCCAACACCTCTAGCGTTGCCGTGACCTATTTTATTTGTGCCAGGCAATGTACTGCCGAATTCCCTATTATAAGGAAGTCGTCTAGATACGGAACTATAACCACGTTCCGAGAACGGAGGAAGGATATGACCTCTGACATTAGCTTGGTGAATATTCTTGGCGCTATAGACAGGTCGAATGGGAGGGCAGCGTATTGATAGTGCCTGAGACTTCGTTGGACATAAACTGCTACTCTTAGAAATTTTTTGTAGTCCCGATGGATTGGGACATGGTAGTAGGCGTCCTTTAAGCCTATAGCCGCCTTGAAGCAATTTGGGAACAAGAGCTTTATCGCTGTATTTACGGACTCCATTTTGAAGGAGCAGTTTACTACCGACTGATTGAGATTTTTTAAATTGACAATAGTTCTTAGTGACCCGTCCGGTTTTCGTATCAAAAAAAGCGGGGAATAAAAACCTTTTCCTTCCTCCTCCCCCGGGACTTGTACCAGAACTCGCTTTGACACCAGTTCTAATACCTCTGCTTCCAAAGCTAGCTGTTCTTCCGGGGATTTTCTTTGGGATGTTAAAACAAAAGTCTGCCGCGGTGGATAAACAAAGTATCTGATAACCTTCAGAGTCCAATGACTGGGGGAGATATTTACCCAGTCGGGGAAAAAGAATGAGAGTCTTCCCCCTACCTCTGGCCTGGCGTCATTGGGAGGGCTTTTTTGCTGATGTTGAGGGACCCTTAAACATGTATCCAAATCCTTTTCTCTCTCTGGAGTCCCAATTCCTCTTATCTCCCGGGGGGTGGCCTCTACTAAATTTTCCTCTCCGAAAATAAGGTCTTCTAATGTCCACCGGAAAGCGAGGAAAACCCTTTTTCCTATCCCCTGCTTTTTCCAAAATGTCTTCTAACTTCTGACCAAAGAGGAAATGGCCGTCACACGGTATGGGACAAAGTCTATTCTTTGACGGCAAGTCGCCCGGGCACCCCTTCAACCAAAGAGCACATCTAGCCGCATTGGAAAGATACGCTGCTCTAGCTGCTAGCCTCACGGAGTCTGTCTAGGAATCTGCTATAAAGGCTGCCGCTCCTTTAGCCATAGTTATATTGGTTAGGATGTCTTCCCTTGGTACTTTAGATTTCAATTGCTCTTCTATCTGTTGTAGCCAGACTATAAGGGAGAGTGCGACACAAGTTCCCGCAATCGCCGGTTTTAAACCTCCTGCGGTTGCTTCCCAGGTGTGTCTTAGGAACCCATCCGCTTTTTTGTCAGAGTCTTCTAAGGGAAGGGGTAATTTTTTTAGACGATCTAGCTACCGCACCATCAATTTTTGGAACCTTATCCCACGTCTCCGAATTTTTCTCCTCAAAGGGGTAACGTCTTTTAGAAGCCGAGGGCAGATTACCCGATTTCTCCGGCTTCTTCCATTCCTTCTCTATAAGGGCTTTAACTTTGGAGTTAACTGGGAAAGTACGCTTTCTTTTCTCCTCTAAACCCCCAAACATAATGTCCTCCAGGGATTTGGCCGCTTTTTTCATCTTTTAGGCCCACTGAAGCTCTGACGGCTTTTATTAACTTATCCGTGTTCTCAGAAAGCACGGACGCCCCCCCAGATCGCTATCTGAAGAGGAGCCAGAGGACATGGAAGAGGAGGAGAAGGGAGATAACGGTTCCTCCTGACCTTCCTCGTCAGAATGAGAGATTTCGGAAACAGACACAGGTTCTGGGTTTTTACTACCCTTTTTCTTAAGGGCTGCTTTTACAGAGCCTTTTACTTCTGCTCTAATTATTGCCCTAAGACTAGAGGCAAAGTCAGGGGTCTCGTCCTGGATAGTCTTTTGGATGCAATCTACACAAAGACTTTTCTGCCACTGGACTGCCAACGGAACTCTACAGAGGGCACATTCCTTGTTCCTTGACTTGGTGCTAGCCTTCCTCGGCTCCTGCCAAGTAAATAGAAAATGTAGCCCATTACCACCAGGGTGACATTCACGTAGATCACTCACCACCCGCTGACCATGAAGGGTACCGGATTCTGAAGCTGAATAGGAGCACGGACAGCGTCCCTCCTAGAAGCTGAAGAGTCCTGTGATATCCGGCTAGGACGACTGCCACTCTTTCCACTCGAGCGGCCACTTTTCTTAACATGTTGGTGAGCAGGTGTATCACCTGATAAGGGCTCTTGCTGCTGCTGCTGTAATAGCTGCTGCTGCGGCTTCATACGATCCTCCATATCTGGAGAGCTGTATCGAAATGAGCGACGCTCTGTGCAAACTTCACCCTTAAAAAAGGGTGATCCGCAGAGCTCACCGCCTCTTCCGGTACTTGTTATGCACCTCTCCCTCCTCCTGAATCCTGCCGAGAAGCCTGAATCGTCGCTGGCGTCCGAGCCATGGGCGCCGCTGTCTTGGATCCGGCGCGCAGCTCCGACGTCACGCAGGCACGCCCATTCCCAGCGTGCCTTGCACGCACAAAAATACCGCCGTGATTCAGCACAAGGGTTCCCATCAGGACAGGAAACCCAACTGAAGCGAGGGAGAGGTACCGCCCTTTTATTTCAGTAGGTTTCCTGTCCCGACTGGGCGGATCCCTCTCTCAGGTGTGCTGTCATGGGAGACAGGAAAAATACGGTAATAAAGATATAGGCCTATAGCTACTACATGAGTTGGGGTCTTTCCCTAGTTTGGGAATGACTGCAAAATGTGCCATTGTGGAAGGGGGAGGAAAGAAAGACTCTGATATGGAATTAAACGATTGTAATATTAACGGAGACAATTGTTCAAAAAATACTTGATAGAATTCTGCTGTGAAACCCTCAGGCCCTGGAATTTTATTGCTAGGGAGATCTCGAACAGAGGCTTCTAGTTCTTGATGTGAAAAAGGTTTTTCCAGGAATTTTACTGTTTCATTCTCCAATCTTTTGGAGAGAGTTGAGGTATTAATATAATTTCCTGTGTGTAGGGCAGATGTAGGCAAGTTATATACAGTAGCTTTGAATAGTATGAATGGAAGACAGCTGCAATTTCAGGTGTGGTAAGAACCAATTTATCTTGAGTATTCTTAATACAGGGAATATCTGTTTTAGCATTAAGGGCTGTAGCTAACATTCTTCCCGGGATGTTTCCAAACTCACAGAACCTACTCTGACCTAACTGAAATAAACATTTACATGAAGAATCAAGTCATTTTTTTAGCTTATAATCTTGCTTTGAGAGATCTCTGAGGGTTGCAGTAGAGAGCGCCTTTTTTATTAATTAACCCCTTTGAGATGAAGCCTGTTTTCACCTAAACGACCGGGCTAATTCTTACAATTCTGACCACTTTCCCTTTATGAGATTATAACTCCAGAACGCTTCAACGGATCCCGAGGATTCTGATTTTGATTTCTCGTGACATATTGTACTTTATGATAGTGGTAAAAATTCTTCGATATGACTTGCGTTTATTTGTAAAAAATATGGAAACTTGTCGAAATATTTCAAAATTTTGCAATTTTCAAATATTTAGTTTTTATGCCCTTAAACTAGAGTCATATCACACAAAATAGTTAATAAATAATATTTCCCACAGATACACAATACCCCCCCCCCACCTGAGAGTGGGCATCGCAGATACACAATACCCCCCCACCTGAGAGCGGGCATCGCAGATACACAATATCCCCCCACCTGAGAGCGGGCATCGCAGATACACAATACCTCCCCCCCCCCACCTGAGAGCGGGCATCGCAGGTACACAATACCCCCCCCCACCTGAGAGCGGGCATCGCAGGTACACAATACCCCCCCCCCCCACCTGAGAGCGGGCATCGCAGGTACACAATACCCTCCCCCCCCCACCTGAGAGCGGGCATCGCAGGTACACAATACCCCCCCACCTGAGAGCGGGCATCGCAGATACACAATACCCCCCACCTAAGAGCGGGCAATGCAGATACACAATACCCTCCACATCTGTGAATGGGCACTGCAGATACACAATACCCTCCCACACCTGAGAGCGGGCACCATATACATACAATGCCCCCACCTGTGAGCAGGCACCATATACATACAATGCCCCCACCTGTGAGCGGGCACCATATACATACAATACCCCCACCTGTGAGTGGGCACCTTATATGTATAATGTACAAACCTGTGAGCGGGCACCATATACACACAATGCTCCCACCTGTGAGCAGGCACCATATACGTATAATGCCCCCACCTGTGAGCGGGCACCATATACATGAAATGCCCCCATCTGTGAGTGGGCACCATGTACATACAATGCCCCTCATTGAGCGGGCACCATATGCGTATAATGCCCCCACCTGTGAGCGGGCACCATATACATACAATGCCCCCACCTGTGAGCGAGCACCATATACATACAATGCCCCCACCTGTGAGCGGGCACCATATATATACAGAACATTAAAAGATGCCAGACGTTATAAGAACCATGTAAACATATGTAGCTGTTGATGAGGGGGGCAGTCGGCAGCACGCACGAAGGGCGCAGTCGGCAGCACGCACGGAGGGCGCAGTCGGCAGCACGCACGGAGGGTGAAGTAGGACACGGCAACACGCACGGAGGGGGCAGTCGGCAGCACGCACGGAGGGGGCAGTCGGCAGCACGCACGGAGGGGGCAGTCGGCAGCACGCACGGAGGGGGCAGTCGGCAGCACGCACGGAGGGGGCAGTCGGCAGCACGCACGGAGGGGGCAGTCGGCAGCACGCACGGAGGGGGCAGTCGGCAGCACGCACGGAGGGGGCAGTCGGCAGCACGCACGGAGGGGGCAGTCGGCAGCACGCACGGAGGGCGCAGTCGGCAGCACGCACGGAGGGCGCAGTCGGCAGCACGCACGGAGGGCGCAGTCGGCAGCACGCACGGAGGGCGCAGTCGGCAGCAAGCACGGAGGGCGCAGTCGGCATCACGCACGGAGGGTGAAGTAGGACACGGCAACACGCACGGAGGGGCAGTCGGCAGCACGCACGGAGGGGGCAGTCGGCAGCACGCACGGAGGGGGCAGTCGGCAGCACGCACGGAGGGGGCAGTCGGCAGCACGCACGGAGGGGGGCAGTCGGCAGCACGCACGGAGGGGGCAGTCGGCAGCACGCACGGAGGGGGCAGTCGGCAGCACGCACGGAGGGGGCAGTCGGCAGCACGCACGAGGGGGCAGTCGGCAGCACGCACGGAGGGGGCAGTCGGCAGCACGCACGGAGGGGGCAGTCGGCAGCACGCACGGAGGGGGCAGTCGGCAGCACGCACGGAGGGGGCAGTCGGCAGCACGCACGGAGGGGGCAGTCGGCAGCACGCACGGAGGGGGCAGTCGGCAGCACGCACGGAGGGGGCAGTCGGCAGCACGCACGGAGGGGGCAGTCGGCAGCACGCACGGAGGGGGCAGTCGGCAGCACGCACGGAGGGGGCAGTCGGCAGCACGCACGGAGGGGGCAGTCGGCAGCACGCACGGAGGGGGCAGTCGGCAGCACGCACGGAGGGCGCAGTCGGCAGCAAGCACGGAGGGCGCAGTCGGCATCACGCACGGAGGGTGAAGTAGGACACGGCAGCACGCACGGAGGGGGCAGTCGGCAGCACGCACGGAGGGGGCAGTCGGCAGCACGCACGGAGGGGGCAGTCGGCAGCACGCACGGAGGGGGCAGTCGGCAGCACGCACGGAGGGGGCAGTCGGCAGCACGCACGGAGGGGGCAGTCGGCAGCACGCACGGAGGGGGCAGTCGGCAGCACGCACGGAGGGGGCAGTCGGCAGCACGCACGGAGGGGGCAGTCGGCAGCACGCACGGAGGGGGCAGTCGGCAGCACGCACGGAGGGGGCAGTCGGCAGCACGCACGGAGGGGGCAGTCGGCAGCACGCACGGAGGGGGCAGTCGGCAGCACGCACGGAGGGGGCAGTCGGCAGCACGCACGGAGGGGGCAGTCGGCAGCACGCACGGAGGGGCAGTCGGCAGCACGCACGGAGGGGGCAGTCGGCAGCACGCACGGAGGGGGCAGTCGGCAGCACGCACGGAGGGGGCAGTCGGCAGCACGCACGGAGGGGGCAGTCGGCAGCACGCACGGAGGGGGCAGTCGGCAGCACGCACGGAGGGGGCAGTCGGCAGCACGCACGGAGGGGCAGTCGGCAGCACGCACGGAGGGGGCAGTCGGCAGCACGCACGGAGGGGGCAGTCGTGCGCGGCACTTCCCCCCCATACAGTATAAATATATACAGTACAGACCTGAAGTCTGGACATGCCTTCTCATTTAAAGATTTTTCTGTATTTTCATGACTTTGAAAATTGTAAATTCACACTGAAGGCATCAAAACTATGAATTAACACATGTGGAATTATATACTTAACAAAAAAGTGTGAAATAACTGAAATTATGTCTTATATTCTAGGCTCTTCAAAGTAGCCACCTTTTGCTTTGATGACTGCTTTGCACACTCTTGGCATTCTCTTGATGAGCTTCAAGAGGTAGTCACCGGGAATGGTCTTCCAACAATCTTGAAGGAGTTCCCAGAGATGCTTAGCACTTGTTGGCCTTTTTACCTTCACTCTGCAGTCCAGCTCACCCTAAACCATCACAATTGGGTTCAGGTCTGGTGACTGTGGAGGCCAGGTCATCTGGCGTAGCACCCCATCACTCTCCTACTTGGTCAAATAGCTCTTACACAGCCTGGAGGTGTGTTTGGGGTCATCGTCCTGTTAAAAATAAATGATGGTCCAACTAAACGCAAACCGGATGGAATAGCATGCCGCTGCAAGATGCTGTGGTAGCCATGCTGGTTCAGTATGCCTTCAATTTTGAATAAATCCCCAACAGTGTCATCAGCAAAGCACCTCCACACCATCACACCTCCTCCTCCATGCTTCACGGTGGGAACCAGGCACGTAGAGTCCATCCGATCACCTTTTCGGTGTCGCACAAAGACACGGTGGTTGGAACCAAAGATCTCAAATTTGGACTCATCAGGCCGAAGCACAGATTTCCACTGGTCCAATGTCCATTCCTTGTGTTCTTTAGCCCAAACAAGTCTCTTCTGCTTGTTGCCTGTCCTTAGCAGTGGTTTCCTAGCAGCTATTTTACCATGAAGGCTTGCTGCACAATGTCTCCTCTTAACAGTTGTTGTAGAGATGTGCCTGCTGCTAGAACTCTGTGTGGCATTGACCTGGTCTCTAATCTGAGCTGCTACTATTTGAGCCAGTAGCGCTTGATGGTTTTTGCAATTGCACTTGGGGACACTTTCAAAGTTTGCCCAATTTTTCGGACTGACTGACCTTCATTTCTTAAAGTAATGATGGCCACTCATTTTTCTTTACTTAGAATTTGTATTATGGCAAGAAAAAAGCAGCGAACAGTCTATTCAGTAGGACTATCAGCTGTGTATCCACCAGACTTCTGCTCAACACACCTGATGGTCCCAACCCCATTTATAAGGCAAGAAATCCCACTTATTAAACCTGACAGGGGACACCTGTGAAGTGAAAACCATTTCCGGTGACTACCTCTTGAAGAGAATGCCAAGAGTGTGCAAAGCAGTCATCAAAGCAAAAGGTGGCTACTTTGAAGAACCTAGAATACAAGACATAATTTCAGTTGTTTCACACTTTTTTGTTAAGTATATAATTCCACATGTGTTAATTCATAGTTTTGATGCCTTCAGTGTGAATGTACAATTTTCATAGTCATGAAAATACAGAAAAATCTTTAAATAAGAAGGTGTGTCCAAACTTTTGTTCTGTACTGTACATCACCTGGATCAGCTCCGCTTCCTTTCACCAGGACTGCAGTGAAACTTGCCGGACTACACTTTTCCCGGCCGCCTTCTCATCTCCATATCTCCTCCTCACACATTCAAACCGAGCACCTGCGTCACTTCCGCCCTCCCCAGCCATCAGCCCCATGTCCCTCACCGTGCAGTCCATAGAGACGGACGCCACCTGCCCTACCGTTGTATTATACCGGCACTGCACGTCCGGTCACTAATAATAGCTAGGAATAAGAAAAGGTAACGTGTGAGATTGCTGCAAAGAGACACTGAAATGAAATAAGTAAAAAAAAAAACAAACAAAAAAAAAACACGCTCTGCATTGGTCGGGAATTGAACCCAGGGCCTTCCGCGCGACAAACGAGATTTCTACCACAGCGCTACCAATGCTCGCTGTTGTAGGTCTGCTCACAAATGGCTGATGTAGTGTTTCTTCACCAATGTTGCTCCATGCATTCTGTAAGGACAGTAATCAGACTGAGCTTTGGTGTAGATCACTATTCACACTAGGTGCTGCCATACTCCGGTGTTCCAGTATATAAGCGCATGCAATCAAATTGATCGCAGGTCAAGTAGCCTAAGAAAACTAAGATAAAAAAAAAAAAAAAAAAAACATTTCGTATCGCTGTATCTTTAAAAATCCGGTCCAACCAAAGATAAAATGAATTCACCTGTACAGTAAGTGCTGTAAAAAACGTAACACATTAGAATTGTGATTTTTTTTTTTTGACCTCCATTTTACCATACAAACACACCGTAAGAACAAAGCTCCGCACCATTTTCACTGGAATAGATTGCAAACGCCATATCACAGTTATGTGCGAAAGTAGCAAAATATAAAACAAATATATAAAAATCTGCTATCACTGTAATCGTACTAACCCGACAATAAAGCCGTCACCACTTAACCCTTTAACGACCGCCAATATGTCTTTTAACGGCCATTAAGAGGTCTTACTCCTCAGCGACATTTTTTGCTAGCACTGAATAGCGGCGCCCCGCAGCCGAAATTCCCACCAGTGATAGTTGTACATAATAGCTGACACCCTGTGGTATCAACACCAGCTGGTTTTGGAGCCGATTTGGGCCCTTAAACATCACTGTGAATCGCAATAGAGGTATCTTAAAGGGAACCTGTCACCCCGAAAATCGCGGGTGAGGTAATCCCACCGGCATCAGGGGCTTATCTACAGCATTCTGTAATGCTGTAGATAAGCCCCCGATGTTACCTGAAAAAGGAGAAAAAGAGGTTAGATTATACTCACCCAGGGGCGGTCCCGCTGCTGGTCAGGTCGGATGGGTGTCTCCCGTCCGCTGCGGCGCCTCCTATCTTCTTTCCATGACGTCCTCTTCTGATCTTCAGCCACGGCTCCGGCGCAAGCGTACTTTGCTCTGCCCTCTTGAGGGCAGAGGATAGTACTGCAGTGCGCAGGCGCTGGAAAGGTCAGAGGCCCGGCGCCTGCGCACTGCAGTACTTTGTCTGCCCTCAACAGGGCAGAGCAAAGTACGCCTGCGCCGGAGCCGTGGCTGAAGATCAGAAGAGGACGTCATGGAATGAAGATAGGAGGCGCCGGAGCGGACCGGAGACGCCCATC
Organism: Ranitomeya imitator; assembly: GCF_032444005.1. Classification (NCBI taxonomy): domain Eukaryota; kingdom Metazoa; phylum Chordata; class Amphibia; order Anura; family Dendrobatidae; genus Ranitomeya; species Ranitomeya imitator. Next base: position 201,994,402 of record NC_091286.1, read on the forward strand.
CGACCAGACCAGCAGCGGGACCGCCCCTGGGTGAGTATAATCTAACGTCTTTTTCTCCTTTTTCAGGTAACATCGGGGGCTTATCTACAGCATTACAGAATGCTGCAGATAAGCCCCTGATGCCGGTGGGATTACCTCACCCGCGATTTTCGGGGTTACAGGTTCCCTTTAATGGTTAAAAGACGGTTGAAAGACCCCCTATGGCAGGATCGACCTCCCTTCGGTCATAATCTTGGGCGACCAATTTTTATGCACACATCTCAAGTACAGTAAATATACCAGCCCAAACCATCAGAAATAAATAGATAGATGTCATGTAGAAATTTAATGTCACAAACCCCCTACATAAAACAAACTAGCGCCCTTAGTGCCTTCCATGTGGCACTAAAGGGTATTTAGCCTTAATTAATTTATTATTTTTAATAACCAGCTAAGTTAAGGCAGACAGGTGCAGGCTTATGTTATCAAGCTCGGAAGGGCCAGATAACTACGGACTTTCCCAGCCTATTAATATCCGCTCACAGCTATCTGCTTTGCTGGTTAGAAAAAAATGGGGGAGACTAGAAAAATGGCGTGGGGGTCCCCCCATTTTTGATAACCAGCAAAGGCAATGCAGACAGCTGTGAGTTGATATTAATAGATCGTAGAGAGTCGTAATAGACAGATTTTTCCACTGCCTTCCCAGTCCGATGCTCACCTGGGTTGCCCAAGGGGATTCTCAAAATGTGGATGACCTGATTGGCCTAGTAGAAAGGTACCAGGTGGTGGAGAGGTCCCTAAGGAAGCCGGGTGGTGTTGCATCCCCATACTGGTGTACCCAAAGGAAGTCCGAAACCAAAAAGAGGGGTAGTAGAGCCACCACTGGGGAAAGTCCGAGATCCCAAGGGGTCGCTGAGGTGTTACCAAAGGCCAGGGGTAAGGACTTTCTCTGATGGAGATATCACGGTCCCGGTCATTTAGCCGTCCGTGTCTTATTCCCTACTATCAGATGGACTGTATCATGTGGAGGCGCTGTTCATACTATGCCTACCCCTCCTGCAGTGTGGACTATCAGCCCGGTGAGGGTCCACAGGCATGTTCCGTAGCTATAAATGGGGTACTAGTGTCAAGACTCTTGGACTCCGGGAGTTTGGCCACACTCCCCCACCAGTTGATCCCCGGAAAACACGTGGGCATCTTCTGTATTCACGGGGATGCCAAAGACTACCCCATTGCCAGAGTGTTTATATAAACAACTGTGGGGCTGAGACCCATGAGATCGAGGTGGTTAAGGACTTGCTACACCCGGTGATAATAGGGCAGGACTTTAGCCTGTTCTGGGACTTATGGCGGAAGGCTGGGATACCAAGTGACTCAGACAGGAGCCAGTTCAATCATGACGAAACCCCATCGCAGTGGGATGAGTTCGCCTTGTGTGTCCTGGCTGGTGACGAGGATGAGAGGGTTACCAGTGAGGCTAAGATTCCTAAACTGAGGGTTTATGGGGGATATTTTGGGACTGCTCAAATGCAGGACCTCACTCTAAAAGGGGTAGATGACAATGTATCTGTGATAAATGGGGTTGTTCAAAAGCCGGGGATGACACCAGGTTCCCACATTTTAAATTAAGAGTTGCTATATCGGGTCACTAAATTTAGAGAGGAAGTGGTAGAGCAGTTGTTAGTACCGGGTCCCTATAGGCATAGGGTACTAGACCTGGCCCATTCTCATGCCTTGGTTGGGCATCTGGGAGTAGAGAAAACTCAAGAATGGGTCCTTCAGAGGTTCTACTGGCCTGTGTGCCACAGAGAGATTGTTAACTACTGCCGGTCCTGCACTACTTGTCAACTTATTGCTACCGTATACAACTTCCAAACTCCCCTAGTGCCGTTGCCCATTATAGATGTCACATTTGACCGGATTGCCTTGTAGCACCCCTAGTTAAGTTCGCCAGAGGGCACCAATACATCTTAGTGGTGATGGACTATGCAACACGGTACCCGGAGGTAATAGAGGGGGCAGCATGACCTCCAGTTAGGTGCAGTCAGGGGAAGGCTGGTGAGGCAGCTGAATATAAGGGTCTCATTTTTATCGTTACTGTATGGCTACATTTCCCCCCAGCGTCACCCCAGACTGCGCCTGTCGCCTCGCTTTCACACATCGCCAGGACAGGATGGAGAAGACAGGATCTGAGGAGGGGAATGGGGTCTGCATGCAATGTCTAGATCAGAACAGGCCATCAATCCGCAGAAATGTTTCCTGGATTTCTGTGGAGCAGACGGTCCATCCATGTGTATAAAAGACAGCGCTCTATGTACAATCCCTGGCTGCTCCGCGCACCGAACATGGTGCCTCCATACACCAGCATATTGCTCTCCTGAAATACTCTGTGCTGCTAAATAGCAAATGGCCAACAGCACATTAGACATGTGGATGCACATCCTAGTTCCACTGGACCCCCATGGAAAGTTTACATAGCAAGTAAACAATGAAGGACAGCATCCAATCCAGGTGAAATGTTCAAAAAAGGATTTCTTTATTTGCCAAAGGCAACGTTTCAACCCACAAAGGTCTTTTTCAAGCATGCTTGAAAAAGACCCTTGTGGGTTGAAACGTTGCACTTTGGCAAATAAAGAAATCCTTTTTTAAACATTTCACCTGGATTGGATGCTGTCCTTCATTGTTTACTTGGTGTATACTCTGTGCTGCTGTCACCCTGCTCCCTCCACCATTTATCTCCCAGAATCCTTGCTGCCTGCCATCCTCTGTGGCTGTCTACTTGTCAGTAAAACTTTGCAGTCACCAACAAAATGGCTTCTCACTGTGTTCCAGAATATCGTCTCTTATCCTTTAGCAAACACCCAGGAGAGGAGAGATCATACCCATGTCAGCAGACTCCGCTCATAATTACTGCAGTGCAATAATGTGAGCTAGTTGTACTCTAGGTTTTTGTCAAATTTCATTAGCTGCTCCCCCTAGTGTTTAAAAGTGGAAATGCCAAACCTTTTAAAATTATTATTCATATTTTACTAAATTATAAACAAATTATATTTTTTAAGAAAAGTTAAACTATAATTCTTTACATTTTTTCACTTGCTGGAATTTTTTTTTTTTTAATGGCACCTTCCCTTTAAGGCCTGTTCCAGATTCTATATTCTCTGAAACCAGTAATGCTACTTCATTGTTTGTATTAAGCTGCATCTGGCCCTGATATATGGTACTAGCTATTGAACCCGTTCTACGCCCGGGTGGCGAGCATTTATATTGGTATATGGTCTCCATCCTGGTATGTGCTGCTCCATCCTGCGCCCCCATCCTGTCATGTGCTGCTCCATCCTGCGTCCCCATCCTGTCATGTGCTGCTCCATCCTGCGTCCCCATCCTGTCATGTGCTGCTCCCATCCTGCGCCCCCATTCTGACATGTGCTGCTCCCATCCTGCGCCCCCATTCTGGCATGTGCTGCTCCCATCCTGCGCCTCCATTCTGACATGTGCTGCACCCATCCTGCGCCTCCATTCTGACATGTGCTGCACCCATCCTGCGCCCCCATCCTGTCATGTGCTGCACCCATCCTGCGCCTCCATTCTGTCATGTGCTGCACCCATCCTGCGCCTCCATTCTGTCATGTGCTGCTCCCATCCTGCGCCTCCATTCTGTCATGTGCTGCATCCATCCTGCGCCTCCATTCTGTCATTTGCTGCTCCCATCCTGCGTCCCCGTTCTGTCATGTGCTGCTTCCATCCTGCACCCCCGTTCTGTCATGTGCTGCTGCCATCCTGCGCCCCCTTTCTGTCATGTGCTGCTCCCATCCTGCACCCCCGTTCTGTCATGTGCTGCTCCCATCCTGCGCCCCCGTTCTGTCATGTGCTGCTCCCATCCTGCGCCCCCGTTCTGTCATGTGCTGCTTCCATCCTGCACCCCCGTTCTGTCATGTGCTGCTACCATCCTGCACCCCCGTTCTGTCATGTGCTGCTTCCATCCTGCACCCCCGTTCTGTCATGTGCTGCTGCCATCCTCCGCCCCCATTCTGTCATGTGCTGCTCCCATCCTGCGCCCCCGTTCTGTCATGTGCTGCTGCCATCCTGCGCCACCGTTCTGTAATTTGCTGCTCCCATCCATATGCCCCATACGCTGCTCTATAAAGGTTTATGGCCCCCATAAGATGCTCCATATTATATGAACCGTACACTGCTCCATAAAGGTTTATGGCCCCCATAAGATGCTCCATAGTATATGCCCCCGTACACTGCTCCATTATGGTTGATGGCCCCATAAGATGCAACATGGTATTATATGCCCCGTATGCTGCTGCGATATATAAAAAAAAAAATACCATACTCACCTATTGTCGCTGGGCGCCGAGTGCTGGGGGGCCTGAGCAGGCGGGGACACCGGCGCGCTGTGGGGGTCAGGTGCCGGAGTCGCCGCTAGCTCAGGCTCCCGACACTTGCTATATTCACCTGGCCCTGATTCAGCGCTGCGTGCCGCTCCGTGTTCCGGGTCCTCTAGCTGTGACTGTTCAGTCAGTCAGAGGGCGGCGCGCATTAAGCGCGTCATCGCGCCCTCTGAACTGTGAACGTCACAGGAAGAGGACCCGGAGGACAGAGCGGCGGGCAGCGCTTGAACGGGACAGGTGAAAATAGCTCATACTCACCCTCCTGGCACGTCCCTGCTATCCGTTGGAGATCGCGGTGTGCGTTCAGTGCTTACGCATACCGCGATCTCCTGGGAGCGTCACTCTGTGGGGTCCAAACTGCGCCGGCGCTTGCGCAGTCTATAAAGGCTTCGGACAGAGTGACACTCCCAGCCTTATAATATTGATCCTTATCTACTTGTTTACTATATGGGACTGTGTATTTTGTAGCAGTTGTAAGATATGCTTTTTTGAATTTATATTGTATAGCATATTTATATTTCGTGTGATATACTTTTCACCTGGTGGTTAATATGGGTCGTTCATGACTTTTTAACATTTACAGTTATAATTTACTTTACTCTTCTGTGTGTATGGTGTTACCACTTACCAAGCGTTGTAATAATAATGGCATTTTACTTTTATGATTGTTCCTGTCCTTTTCTGACCACATGTTCGGCTTTTTCCTGTTAGTCCTCAGTCATTTTGAGGATGTTAACCCGGCCAAACCAGGAGAACTCTCCACGGTTCCAGGAATTAAGATCCCTTTCCAATGTGGACAAAAATCGACCAAAGTTCAAGTCAAACAATTCTGATAAATCCGCCAAAATAAAGGTGCCCAAGTAGTTAATATGACTATTTGAGGGACATTTAAATGAAAATTTAGATTTAAGATCATTCACCATTTGCAGGGGTAGGGAATATTCATGGCTTCAGAATTATCGAGATTGATCTTAAAATTGGACCAACTACTAAAACGTGCCAGCTCAGACATCAGGAAAGGAAGCGAGATATGTGGATCAGTTAGATAAACTGGGTGTATTAAGTCAGGGAGGGGGGATTTAAGTCTATTGGCCAAAAGCTTGGCATATAATTTTAAATTTACATTTACCTCATTTTTCGTACCATAAGACGCACCCCAAATTTTCAAAAGGAAATTAGGGAATAAAAAAACGTATCAAATGGGGATCCGTCTTACAGCCCGAATTCAGCTTACCGGGGAGGGGATTCGGCACAGGTGGAGGAGTGGTCATAGGGATTGTTCTGTGGTCCAGGCTGGTGCAGTGTCCTCTGGGAAATCTCATCCCAGGCTGGTACAGTGGTGCTGCTCTGTGGTGTGGCGGGGCTCCGCCGGCATTTTGTGACAGGTGCTCTGTGGGGCTGGGGTGCTCTGTGGGGCTGCGGTGGCCTCTGGGGCTGGGGTGTTCTGTGGGGCAGCGGTGCTCTGTGGGGCTGCGGTGGCCTGTGGTGCTTTGTGGGATGGGGGCGGCGGCGGTCTGTGGGGCGGCGGTGACCTGTGGGGCTGCGGTGGTGGTGGTGCTTTGTGGGATGAGGGCGGCGGTTGTCTGTGGGGCGGCAGTGGTCTGTGGGGCGGCAGGGCTCCGCCGGCATTTCGTGAATTCCCAGAGGCCAGCGCAGATCCATTCCTGCGATGCGGTGGCCTGCGATGCGGTGGCATGCTCAGATTCAGATTTTCTTGGAGGCCATCGCATGGCAGGAATGGATCTGCGCGGGCCTCCGAGCATTCACAAAATGCCGGCGGAGCCCCGCCGCCCCACAGACCACTGCTGCCCCATCCCACAAAGCACCTCCACCGCAGCCCAACAGGCCACCGCCGCAACAGAGAGCAGCACCAGCCTGGGAAGGGAGGCTGCAGCGTCGGACCGGGACCGCCGCCACGTTATTTGTAAGTATATTCCGACTATAAGATGCACCCCCATTTTCCCCAAAAAATTTTTTGGGAAAAAGTGCATCTTATAGTACAAAAAATATGGTAATAAAGATATAGGCCTATAGCTACTACATGAGTTGGGGTCTTTCCCTAGTTTGGGAATGACTGCAACATGTGCCATTATGGAATGGGGAGGAAAGAAAGTAGACTCTGATATGGAATTAAACGATTGTAATATTAACGAAGACAATTGTTCAAAAAATACTTGATAGAATTCTGCTGTGAAATCCTCAGGCCCTGGACTTTTATTGCTAGGGAGATCTCGAACAGAGGCTTCTAGTTCTTGATGTGAAAAAGGTTTTTCCAGGAATTTTACTGTTTCATTCTCCAATCTTTTGGAGAGAGTTGAGGTATTAATATAATTTCCTGTGTGTAGGGCAGATGTAGGCAAGTTATATACAGTAGCTTTGAATAATATGAATGGAAGACAGCTGCAATTTCAGGTGTGGTAAGAACCAATTTATCTTGAGTATTCTTAATACAGGGAATATCTGTTTTAGCATTAAGGGCTGTAGCTAACATTCTTCCCGGGATGTTTCCAAACTCGTAGAACCTACTCTGACCTAACTGAAAGCATTAAGCTACTTACTGGTAGCGGCATTTTTCGGAGGCCCATGACAGCACTACGAGAGAGGGGATCCGCCCTTCAGGAACAGGAAACCTACAGATACAAAAGGGCGGCACCTCTCCCCATGCATCAGTTGTATTTCAGAGCCTGAGAGGACTACCGCGGTTAGTGGCACACAAATATACATTATATACAGTTTATATACAAAAACAATCTATCATATCGAACTAGAAACCACACGTGAGATCTATCTATCTCATTATATACACTATAGGAAGTGCAACCCCCACGTGAATAGGGAGGGAACTAAGGGTGTTGTCATGGGCCTCCGAAAAATGCCGCTACCAGTAAGTAGCTTAATGCTTTATTCGGACTCCCATGACAGCACTACGAGAGAATTACAGAGATGTAAACTACCTTAGGAAGGGACTATAGCCTGTAGCACCCTTAACCCGAAGGTGAGATCAGAAGAGAACCCCAAGTCCAACTTATAGTACTTGAAAAAGGAGGAAGGGGACGACCACGTGGCTGCCTTACATATCTGGTCGATCGAAACTCCAGATCTTTCTGCCCAGGATGTAGCCATGGCCCAGGTGGAATGTGCCCTCAGATTCTGCGGAGCTGGACCTCCACCTGTAGTATAAGCCAGAGAGATAGCCTCCCTGATCCACTTTGCTAACGTATACTTTGACACTCCAAGCCCTTTCCTGGGACCTTGGAAGGATAGAAACATCGCATCCTCTCTCTTCCAAGCATCAGTGACTGAGATATATTTTAACAGACATCTCCTAACATCCAATGTATGGAGTAGCTCCTCCTTAGGATTAGAAGGATTAGGGAGAAATGACGGTAACACGATCTCCTGAGATCTGTGAAAATCTGAGGCTACCTTTGGTAAATAGGCCGGGTCTGGTCTGAGGACTACTCTGTCCTGTAGAAACTCTGTATAAGGGGAAAGTCTAGAAAGAGCCTGTATGTCCCCTACCCTATTGCCACCAAAAACGCTGTTTTGAGGGATAATAATTTAAGTGAGGCTGAATGTAAGGGCTCAAACGGTTCCTTAGTCAAGGCTGAAAGGACTAGATTGAGATCCCAAGGCATTGACCTATTCCTGTGTATAGGTCTGGATCTACTAGATGCTTTGATAAACCTTGATACCCAATAGTTACTAGCAATGTTACAAGAAAATAGGGCCCCTAGGGCTGAGACTTGTACTTTTAGCGTACTTGTGGATAGATTTAGCTCTAGCCCTTTCTGCAGGAATTCTAGAATCTGGTTGATTGGTATTCCCTCTTCAATATTAAAATTTAAAGAGGCCAGAAACTTCCTCCAAGTTCTAGAGTAGATCTTAGTTGTTATGTGTTTCCTACTCTTCATAAGGGTATCAATTAGATTTGGGGAAAACCCTCTATTTTTTAACAATGACCTCTCAAACACCATGCCGTCAAATGGAGTCCCTTCACTTGTGGATGGTTGATCGGACCTTGATGAAGTAAATCCGGAATGTCCGGAAGTACCCAGGTCTCTTCTACTGACATGGTCCTGAGCCAGGAAAACCAAGCCCTCCTGGGCCAGAATGGGGCGATCAGTATGACTCTCGCTTGATCCTCCCTTATTTTCCTGACCACAAGAGGCAACAGGCCCAGCGGAGGGAACACATAAGCCAATCGAAAATCCCATCTGATCAGAAAGGCATCCACTGCCAACGGATTCTCCCTGGGATTTAAGGAACAGAACTTTTATGTTTTTCTGTTGTCCCTGGTGGCAAATAAATCCACCTCTGGATGACCCCACATGCGGACTATCTGGTTGAAGATACCTCCGTTCAGAGACCATTCCCCTTGTTTTAAGGTGTTTCGGCTTAGAAAGTCTGCTCTTATATTTTCTTTCCCTTTTATATGCAGTGCAGTCAAAGATAGAAAATGACTTTCTGCTGTCTGGAGCAGGCGGTTCGCTACTTCCATCAGGGACTCGGAGCGTGTTCCACCCTGGTGATTCACGTAGGCCACTGACACCTGGTTGTCGGAGAGGACCTTGACATGGTGACCCTGTAGATACACGAGGAGTTTCTTAACCGAAAGTTCATTTGCCATTAACTCTCTCTGATTAGAAGAGGCTGATGTTTGGGGGTCCCATAGACCCTGAACTATAACGTCACCCATGTGTGCCCTCCACCCCGTGGGGCTGGCGTCTGTTGTTATTACACGAGTCACGTGTGTCACCCAGGGAACTCCTGCTGACAGCTTGTCTTCGTCTAGCCACCATCTAAGAGATGTAAGAACCGCTGGACTTAATGTCACTTGACCCTGTAAGGAACTTTGTAAGACTCTATCATTATCCAGTACCTCAAATTGTAAAGGCCTGATATGGAACTGGGCCCAACGGACGGCAGGAATACACGAAGTTAGGGAACCTAATAGTGACATAGCCTGTCTAAGGGTCATGGATGGTTTATTAATTGCTTTTAGCACTTGCTGTTGAATATGGAGTAATTTATCAGGTGGAAGAAAGCATTGTTGGGTCTCGGAATTTAACAACAGCCCTAGGAATCTCTGGATCTTTAAGGGCTGTAATCGGGATTTTTCATAATTTATGATCCAGCCCAGATGTTCTAGTTTAGTCATAGCTGTTTTTACTTGAGCAAGGCAATGGTCTGCTGAGTTTCCAACTATCAGGAAATCATCCAGATAAGGGATAATGAGGATATCGAATTCTCGTAAGTGCGCCATGACCTCAGCGACTACTTTAGTAAACACCCTAGGTGCTGCTGAAAGGCCGAAGGGAAGAGCTCTAAATTGAAAATGGCGAACAATGCCTCCCATAGACTCCGGAACTCTTAGGAACCTCTGGAAGTTTTCGTGGATAGGAACATGATAGTATGCATCCTTTAAATCTACAACCACCATGAAGCAGTGTTTGAACAGCATCTTTATTGTTGAGCTGATTGACTGCATTTTAAAGGTAGAATTAATCAGGTACTCATTAAGGGACTTGAGATTAATAATAGTCCTGAATGACTTGTCTGGTTTTTGAATCAGAAAAAGAGGAGAGTAGAATCCTCTTCCCCTTTTTGATTCTGGGACCTCAATCAGCACCTTTTTAAGGCATAAACTCACAACTTCTGCCTCCAAAGCCGTCTGTTCAATGGCGGAGGAGCGTAAGGGGGTTAACATAAATTTATCCCGAGGCCAGTGATCAAATTCCAGTCTCAGACCCTCCGATATGACGCCTCGGACCCAGTCACTGTTTGTGATGTTAGACCATGCGTAAGAGAAGGCTGACAATCTCCCTCCCACAGGGATTGCTAGTCATTGGTCTGGTTTTTTACGTTCTTTTGAGGAACGGCGAAACATGTAGCTCGTATCTCTCCTGCGTCTGTCCTCCCATCTGAAATTATCTCTAGACGGCGAGGATGCGCGTTTTCTTCCACGACCAAATCTCCTTCTGCTGAACGGACGTCGGTAAGAGGCTGATGACAAATTAGGGAATTTTTTCTTGTCATCCCCTGCCTTCTCAAGCAACTCATCTAAGGTTGGACCAAAGAGATATTCCCCTTTACATGGAATAGATCATAGCTTGGATCTTGACTGAATGTCACCCGACCAACTCTTCAACCATAAGGCTCTACGAGCCGCGTTGGAGAGTCCTGCCGCTCTGGCAGCCATTTTGATTGAATCCACCGAAGCGTCAGACAGGAAGGCAGCAGCATCCTGAATTACTGGGAGCGAAGATAAGATTGAACTTCTGGAAGTACCTCCTTTAAGTTGGGACTCCAACTGTTCCAGCCAGACCATTAAGGATCTGGCTGTACATGTCGCGGCCACTGCCGGTCTCAAAGATCCGGCTGCCATCTCCCAGGTACCTTTAAGGAAGGAATCTGCCTTCCTATCAAGAGGATCTTTAAGGGTCCCCATGTCCTCAAAAGGTAATGCTGCTCTTTTCGATGCTTTCGCCACCGCAGCATCTAATTTAGGGGCCTTGTCCCAGGTATCCACAGCCGTATCCTCAAAAGGATACCTGCGCTTTAAAGCTGGTGGCAATGAACCCTTTTTCTCCGGTCTTTTCCACTCTCGGAGAATCAAGTCCTGAATCTTTTCATTCACCGGAAAAGATCTACGTTTTTTGTGATCTAAGCCGCTGAACATCAACTCTTGACGGGAAGGCTGTGTTTTAGGTTCTTCTAAGCCCATCGTACCCCTGACCGATTTAACTAATTTATCAACCCGGTCTAGGGGTAGACAATATCGGCCAGAGTCCTCTTCAGATGACGAGGAAGAGGGAAACGAGTGATAGGAACCTTCCTCCCTTTCTTCCTCCGAAGAATCAGAGATCACTGGAGCCTTATGTTTTGAAGTTCCCTCCGTGGGATAATGACCGCAGAGATTCCCTTACTTCCGTACGGATCATCTCCTGTAGATTAGCCATAGACAGAGATTCTTCCGCTACCTAGGGGATGACAATAAGGATGATACCAACTATCTAACCTGATGTCACCCAACTCCTGTAGACCTCACCGTCTGCTGTATACAGGGGGCGCATAATTATTTAGGGCAAGAATCTGGTAAAGGGACTCCGCATAGGGCACACTCCTTATGTTTCGTCTTTGCATTTCTCTTCCCCTAGAATGACAAAGTATAAGGGGCATGCGTCACTGAGTGAACATTCACGTAGATCATTTACCAGCGTACGCCCCAAAAAAAGGTACCGGAAGATGAGGGGGTTCCTTGCCAGTCGATGCTCTAGATCCCTGCTTGGATGAGCTTTTACGGCTGGACTGGTCACTTCTGGCATGCTCCTTCTCCGTGGGCTTCTGTCGCACCTCATCCGACAGCTGAAGCTGCCGCTCACCATCACTCTCCATGATGAAGATGTGGCCAAAAGCAGGGCTCTAAATCCAGCTCCTGCTTAAATCCCCCTCAGATCCGGTCAGCAGGCAGCCTGGCGCCACTCTTATTGGTCCCTGCTGATGAGACTGCAGCTGGGGGGGTCAGCGCAGTCTGTGAGGAATCCGGCGTTCAGGATCGATGGGCGCCGCCATCTTGGATGAACTGCGCATGCGCAGTCACCCAGTGACCCGGAAGCGCCTGCTGACTCGGCCCCCCGACATCACCGCACCCGGAAACGCTCCAGCAGACGCTGAGAGCGGTGCAGGACGCCGAAGAACATGCAGCAGCGCTCCGGACAGCGTTCCCCTCCTGACACCGCTACCTCACCACCGCGCTGCACCGCCGCATGGACCCGAAGGAGCGCTATACTTACCGGCGCTAGAAGAGATCAGGAATCCTCCGGACTCTGCTCCCAGCTGTATACGTCACTGACGTGCAGTCCAGCCAGGACCACCGTGATGTCTTCCAGGGGCTTCCGCACCGGCCGAGGTAGGAGACCCCCCGCTACCAGATTTGGCCGGCCTTGGATTCATTACGAGGAAACATCTGTAGGATCCTATCCCTCCAGGAACAGGAAACCAACTGATGCATGGGGAGAGGTGCCGCCCTTTTGTATCTGTAGGAAGGGCGGATCCCCTCTCTCGTAGTGCTGCCATGGGAGTCCAAATAAATAAACGTTTACATGAAGAATCAAGTCATTTTTTAGCTTATAATCTTGCTTTGAGAGATCTCTGAGGGTTGCAGTAGAGAGCGCCTTTTTTATGAATTAACCCCTTTGAGATGAAGCCTGTTTTCACCTAAACGAGCGGGCTAATTCTTACAATTCTGACCACTGTCACTTTATGAGATTATAACTCCAAAACGCTTCAACGGATCCCGGTGATTCTGATATTGATTTCTCGTGACATATTGTCCTTTATGATAGTGTTAAAATTTCTTCAACATGACTTGCGTTTATTTGTAAAAAATATGGAAATTTGGCGAAATATTTGAAAATTTCGCAATTTTCAAACTTTTAGTTTTTATGTCCTTAAACTAGAGTCATATCGCACAAAATAGTTAATAAATAATATTTCCCACAGATACACAATACCCCCCACCTGAGAGCGGGCACCGCAGATACACAATACGCCCCACCCTGATAGAGGGCACGGCAGAACACTTGTGAGCGGGCACCAATGCCCCCACCTGTGAGCAGGCACCATATATATACAATGCCCCCACCTGTGAGCGGGCACCATATACGTATAATGTCCCCCACCTGTGAGCGGGCACCATATATATACAGAACACTAAAAGATGCCAGACTTTATAAGAACCATGTAAGCGTATGGAGCTGTTGATGAGGGGCGCAGTCGGCAGCACCCGCGGGGGGCGCAGTCGGCAGCACCCGCGGGGGGCGCAGTCGGCAGCACCCGCGGGGGGCGCAGTCGGCAGCACGCGCGCGGGGCGCAGTCGGCAGCACGCGCGCGGGGCGCAGTCGGCAGCCGTGCGCGGCACTTCCCCCATACAGTATAAATATATACAGTACAGACCTAAAGTCTGTACACGCCTTCTCATTTAAAGATTTTTCTGTATTTTCATGACTATGAAAATTGTACATTCACACTGAAGGCATCAAAGCCATGAATTAACACATGTGGAATTATATACTTAACAAAAAAGTGTGAAATAACTGAAATTATGTCATACTCTAGGCTCTTCAAAGTAGCCACCTTTTGCTTTGATGACTGCTTTGCACACTCTTGGCATTCTCTTGATGAGTTTCAAGAGGTAGTCACTGGGAATGGTCTTCCAACAATCTTGAAGGAGTTCCCAGAGATGCTTAGCACTTGTTGGCCCTTTTGCCTTCACTCTGCAGTCCAGCTCACCCTAAACCATCACAATTAGGTTCAGGTCTGGTGACTGTGGAGGCCAGGTCATGTGGCGTAGCAGCCCATCACTCTCCTACTTGGTCAAATAGCCCTTACACAGCATGGGTCATTGTCCTGTTGAAAAATAAATGACGGTCCAACTAAACGCAAACCGGATGAATAGCATGCCACTGCAAGATGCTGTGGTAGCCATGCTGATTCAGTATGCCTTCAATTTTGAATAAATCCCCAAGAGTGTCACCAGCAAAGTACCCCCACACCATCACACCTCCTCCATGCTTCACGGTGGGAACCAGGCATGTAAGTCCATCCATTCACCTTTTCTGCGTCGCACAAACACACGGTGGTTGGAACCAAAGATCTCAAATTTGGACTCATCAGGCCGAAGCACAGATTTCCACTGGTCTAATGTCCATTTCTTGTGTTCTTTAGCCCAAACAAGTCTCTTCTGCTTGTTGCCTGTTCTTAGTAGTGGTTTCCTAGCAGCTATTTTACCATGAAGGCCTGCTGCACAAAGTCTCCTCTAAACAGTTGTTGTAGAAATGTGTCTGCTACTAGAACTCTGTGTGGCATTGACCTGGTCTCTAATCTGAGCTGCTGTTAACCTGCGATTTCTGAGGCTGGTGACTTATCCTCAGAAGCAGAGGTGACTCTTGGTCTTCCTTTCCTGGGGCAGTCCTCATGTGAGCCAGTTTCTTTGTAGCGCTTGATGGTTTTTGCAATTGCACTTGGGGACACTTTCAAAGTTTGCCCAATTTTTCGGACTGACTGACCTTCATTTCTTAAAGTAATGATGGCCACTCATTTTTCTTTACTTAGAATTTGTATTATGGCAAGAAAAAAGCAGCGAACAGTCTATTCAGTAGGACTATCAGCTGTGTATCCACCAGACTTCTGTTCAACACACCTGATGGTCCCAACCCCATTTATAAGGTAAGAAATCCCACTTACTAAACCTGACAGGGCACACCTGTGAAGTGAAAACCATTTCCGGTGACTACCTCTTGAAGAGAATGCCAAGAGTGTGCAAAGCAGTCATCAAAGCAAAAGGTGGCTACTTTGAAGAACCCAGAATACAAGACAATTTCAGTTGTTTCACACTTTTTTGTTACGTATATAATTCCACATGTGTTTATTCATAGTTTTGATGCCTTCAGTGTGAATGTACAAACTCATAGAACCTACTCTGACCTAACTGAAATAAACGTTTACATGAAGAATCAAGTCATTTTTTAGCTTCTAATCTTGCTTTGAGAGATCTGAGGGTTGCATTAGAGAGCACCTTTTTTATGAATTAACCCCTTTGAGATGAAGCCTGTTTTCACCTAAACGAGCGGGCTAATTCTTACAATTCTGACCACTGTCACTTTATGAGATTATAACTCCAGAACGCTTCAACGGATCCCGGTGATTCTGAGATTGATTTCTCGTGACATATTGTCCTTTATGATAGTGTTAAAATTTCTTCGATATGACTTGCGTTTATTTGTTTAAAATATGGAAGTTTGGCAAAATATTTGAAAATTTCGCAATTTTCAAACTTTTAGTTTTTATGCCCTTAAACTAGAGTCCTATCACACAAAATAGTTAATAAATAATATTTCCCGCAGATACACAATACTCCCCCCCACTCGAGAGCGGGCACCGCAGATACACAATACTCCCCCCCTACCCGAGAGCGGGCACCACAGATACACAATACCCCCCACCCGAGAGCGGGCACCACAGATACACAATACCCCCTCCCAACCCGAGAGCGGTCACCGCAGATACACAGTACCCCCACACCTGAGAGCGGGCACTGCAGATACACAGTACCCCCCACACCTGAGAGCGGGCACTGCAGATACACAGTACCCCCCACACCTGAGATCGGGTACCACATACGTATAATGCCACCTGTGAGCGGGCACCATATACATGTAATGCCCCCACCTGTGACCGAGCACCATATACATACAATGCCCCGACCTGTGAGCAGGCACCATATACGTATGATGCCACCACCTGTGAGCGGGCACCATATACATACAATGGCCCCACCTGTGAGCAGGCACCATATACGTATGATGCCACCACCTGTGAGCGGGCACCATATACATACAATGCCCCCACCTGTGAGCAGGTACCATATAGATACATTCAATGCCCCCACCTGTGAGCGGGCACCATATACAGTCATGGCCAAAAGAATTGACACCCCTGCAATTCTGTCAGATAATACTCAGTTTCTTCCTGATAATGATTGCAAACACAAATTATTTTGTATTATCTTCATTTAATTTCTCTTAAATGAAAAAACACAAAAGAGAATGAAGCAAAAAGCAAAACATTTCACACAAAACTCCAAAAATGGGCCAGACAAAAGTATTGGCACCCTCAGCCTAATACTTGGTTGCACAACCTTTAGCCAAAATAACTGCGACCAACCGCTTCCGGTAACCATCAATGAGTTTCTTACAATGCTCTGCTGGAATTTTAGACCATTCTTCTTTGGCAAACTGCTCCGGGTCCCTGATATTTGAAGGGTGCCTTCTCCAAACTGCCATTTTTAGATCTCTCCACAGGTGTTCTATGGGATTCAGGTCTAGACTCATTGCTGGCCACCTTAGAAGTCTCCAATGCTTTCTCTGAAACCATTTTCTAGTGCTTTTTGAAGTGTGTTTTGGGTCATTGTCCTGCTGGAAGACCCATGACCTCTGAGGGAGACCCAGCTTTCTCACACTGGGCCCTACATTATGCTGCAAAATTTGTTGGTAGTCTTCAGACTTCATAATGCCATGCACACGGTCAAGCAGTCCATTGCCAGAGGCAGCAAAGCAACCCCAAAACATCAGGGAACCTCCGCCATGTTTGACTGTAGGGACCGTGTTCTTTTCTTTGAATGCCTCTTTTTTTCTACTGTAAACTCTATGTTGATGCCTTTGCCCAAAAAGCTCTACTTTTGTCTCATCTGACCAGAGAACATTCTTCCAAAACGTTTTAGGCTTTTTTAGGTAAGTTTTGGCAAACTCCAGCCTGGCTTTTTTATGTCTCGGGGTAAGAAGTGGGGTCTTCCTGGGTCTCCTACCATACAGTCCCTTTTCATTCAGATGCCGACGGATAGTACGGGTTGACACTGTTGTACCCTCGGACTGCAGGGCGGCTTGAACTTGTTTGGATGTTAGTTGAGGGTCTTTATCCAACATCCGCACAATCTTCCGTTGAAATATCTTGTCAATTTTTCTTTTCCGTCCACATCTAGGGAGGTTAGCCACAGTGCCATGGGCTTCTTGATGACACTGCGCACGGTAGACACAGGAACATTCAGGTCTTTGGAGATGGACTTGTAGCCTTGAGATTGCTCATGCTTCTTCACAATTTGGTTTCTCAAGTCCTCAGACAGTTCTTTGGTCTTCTTTCTTTTCTCCATGCTCAATGTAGTACACAGAAGGACACAGGACAGAGGTTGAGTCAACTTTAATCCATGTCAACTGGCTGCAAGTGTGATTTAGTTATTGCCAACACCTGTTAGGTGCCACAGGTAAGTTACAGGTGCTGTTAATTACACAAATTAGAGAAGCATCACATGATTTTTTGAACAGTGCCAATACTTTTGTCCACCCCCTTTTTTATGTTTGGTGTGGAATTCTATCCAATTTGGCTTTAGGACAATTCTTTTTGTGTTTTTTCATTTAAGACAAAGTAAATGAAGATAATACCAAATAATTTGTGTTTGCAATCATTTTCAGGAAGAAACTGAGTATTATCTGACAGAATTGCAGGGGTGTCAGTACTTTTGGCCATGACTGTACATACATAGCCCCCAACTGTCAGCGGGCACCATATACGTATAATACCCTACACCTGAGCGGGCACCATATATATATATATATTCAATGCCCCCACCGGTGAGCAAGCACCATATACATACAATGCCCCCACCTGTGAGCGGGCACCATATACATACAATGTTCCCACCTGTGAGCGGGCACCATATACATACAATGCCCCCACCTGTGAGCGGGCACTATATACATACAATGCCCCCACCTGTGAGCGGGCACCATATACATACAATGCCCCCCCCCCTTTGAGCGGACACCATATACATACAATGCCCCCACCTGTGAGCGAGCACCATATACATACAATGTTCCCACCTGTGAGCGGGCACCATATACATACAATGCCCCCACCTGTGAGCAGGCACCATATACATACAATGCCCCCAGCTGTGAGCGGGCACCATATACGTACAATGCCCCCAACTGTGAGCGGGCACCATATACGTATAATGCCCCCAACTGTGAGCGGGCACCATATATATATATATATATATATATATATATATATATACATACAATGCCCCCACCGGTAAGCAAGCACCATATACATACAATGCCCCCACCTGTGAGCGGGCACCATATACATACAATGTTCCCACCTGTGAGCGGGCACCATATACATACAACGCCCCTACCTGTGAGCGGGCACCATATACATACAATGCCCCCACCTGTGAGCGGGCACCACATACATACAATGCCCCCCCCCCTTTGAGCGGGCACCATATACACACAATGCCCCCACCTGTGAGCGAGCACCATATACAATGTTCCCACCTGTGAGCGGGCACCATATACATACAACGCCCCTACCTGTGTGCGGGCACCATATACATACAACGCCCCCACCTGTGAGCGGGCACCATATACATACAACGCCCCCACCTGTGAGCGGGCACCATATACATACAATGCCTCCAGCTGTGAGCGGGCACCATATACATACAATGCCCCCACCTGTGAGCGGGCACCATAAACATACAATGCCCCCAGCTGTGAGCGGGCACCATATACATACAATGTTCCCACTTGTGAGCGAGCAACATCTACATACAATGCCCCCAACTGTGAGCGGGCACCATATACGTATAATGCCCTACACCTGAGCGGGCACCATAAAGATATATTCAATGCCCCCACCTGTGAGCAGGCACCATATACGTATAATGCCCCCAACTGTTAGCGGGCACCATATATATATATATTCAATGCCCCCACCTGTGAGTGGGCACCATATACATACAATGCCCCCACCGGTGAGCAAGCACCATATACATACAATGCCCCCACCTGTGAGCGGGCACCATATACATACAATGTTCCCACCTGTGAGCGGGCACCATATACATACAATGCCCCCACCTGTGAGCGGGCACCATATACATACAATGCCCCCCCCTTTGAGAGGGCACCATATACATACAATGCCCCCACCTGTGAGCGGGCACCATATACATACAATGCTCCCACCTGTGAGCGGGCACCATATACATACAATGCCCCCAGCTGTGAGCGGGCACCATATACATACAATGCCCCCACCTGTGAGCGGGCACCATATACATACAATGCCCCCACCTGTGAGCGGGCACCATATATATACAGAACACTAAAAGATGCCAGACGTTGTAAGAACCATGTGAACGTATGGAGCTGTTGATGAAGGGCGCAGTCGGCAGCACGCACGGAGGGGGGCAGTCGGAAGCACGCACGGAGGGGGCAGTCGGCAGCACGCACTGAGGGGGGGGGCAGTCGGAAGCACGCACGGAGGGGGGGCAGTCGGAAGCACGCACGGGGGGGCAGTCGGAAGCACGCACGGAGGGGGGGCAGTCGGAAGCACGCACGGAGGGGAGGCAGTCGGAAGCACGCACGGAGGGGGGGCAGTCGGAAGCACGCACGGAGGGGGGGCGGTCGGAAGCACGCACGGAGGGGGGCGGTCGGAAGCACGCACGGAGGGGGGCGGTCGGAAGCACGCACGGAGGGGGGCGGTCGGAAGCACGCACGGAGGGGGGGCGGTCGGAAGCACGCACGGAGGGGGGGCGGTCGGAAGCACGCACGGAGGGGGGGGGGCGGTCGGAAGCACGCACGGAGGGGGGGGCGGTCGGAAGCACGCACGGAGGGGGGGGCGGTCGGAAGCACGCACGGAGGGAGGGGGGCGGTCGGAAGCACGCACGGAGGGAGGGGGGCGGTCGGAAGCACGCACGGAGGGAGGGGGGCGGTCGGAAGCACGCACGGAGTGGGGGCAGTCGGAAGCACGCACGGAGGGGGGGGCAGTCGGAAGCACGCACGGAGGGGGGGGGCAGTCGGAAGCACGCACGGAGGGGGGGGGCAGTCGGAAGCACGCACGGAGGGGGGGGGCAGTCGGAAGCACGCACGGAGGGGGGGGGCAGTCGGAAGCACGCACGGAGGGGGGGGCAGTCGGAAGCACGCACGGAGGAGGGGGGCAGTCGGAAGCACGCACGGAGGAGGGGGGCAGTCGGAAGCACGCACGGAGGAGGGGGGCAGTCGGAAGCACGCACGGAGGAGGGGGGCAGTCGGAAGCACGCACGGAGGGGGGCAGTCGGAAGCACGCACGGAGGGGGGGCAGTCGGAAGCACGCACGGAGGGGGGGCAGTCGGAAGCACGCACGGAGGGGGGGCAGTCGGAAGCACGCACGGAGGGGGGCAGTCGGAAGCACGCACGGAGGGGGGGCAGTCGGAAGCACGCACGGAGGGGGGGCAGTCGGAAGCACGCACGGAGGGGGGCAGTCGGAAGCACGCACGGAGGGGGGGCAGTCGGAAGCACGCACGGAGGGGGGGCAGTCGGAAGCACGCACGGAGGGGGCAGTCGGAAGCACGCACGGAGGGGGGCAGTCGGGCCAGCAGCACTTCCCCCCATACAGTATAAATATATGTACATCACCTGGATCAGCTCCGCTTCCTTTCACCAGGACTGCAGTGAAACTTGCCGGACTACACTTTTCCCGGCCGCCTTCTCATCTCCATATCTCCTCCTCACACATTCAAACCGAGCACCTGCGTCACTTCCGCCCTCCCCAGCCATCAGCCCCATGTCCCTCACCGTGCAGTCCATAGAGACGGACGCCTCCTGCCCTACCGTTGTATTATACCGGCACTGCACGTCCGGTCACTAATAATAGCTAGGAATGAGAAAAGGGAACATGTGAGATTGCTGCAAAGAGACGCTGAAATTAAATAAGTAATTTAAAAAAAAAATTTGCGTTGGTCGGGAATCGAACACAGGGCCTTCTGCGCGGCAGACTACGAACGAGATTTCTACCACAGCGCCACCAATGCTCGCTGTTGTAGGTCCTCTCACAAATGGCTGATGTAGTGTTTCTGTACCAATGTTGCTCCATATGCAAATTGCCTCTTCTGAGAAAAAGAGGACTTAAACTCTATAGCGCCACCTATTGGAAGTAGCGATCCTACAAGTCACAATCAACTCTTTAATGAGTCGTGCAATATGATTTAGGATTAAAGCCAAATCAGTATCTCAATTCGCAGACAATGTTGCTCCATGCATTCTGTAAGGACAGTAATCAGACTGAGCTTTGGTGTAAATCACTATTCTAGTGCTGAGCATTCCGATACCGAGTTCTGATACTTTCAGTATATCGGATACCGGAATCGGAAGTTCCCATAATTCAAAGAGCCAGTTTCATTTAATTCAGCCAATGAGGAATGATTAGATATGTGGGCACATCCTGTTCAGCATGGTAGGCATGTAACTACTGGCATGGCTGTGATTGGCTGCTGAAATGATGTCATGATGCACTATAAAAGTCGCCGCCATTTAGGGTTCACTGACTCTGCTGTGAATTCAGTTAGGGACAGGACACTGTGTTCTGACTGAGGGCCAGTGTAGAGATAGCGATTTGCTTCATTGTGCTTTACCCAGGCTAATTTAGCAACCGCTGTGTGACTACCTTGCTTTTGCCTTGCAGCGCTGTTCACAGCTGTCCAAGGTCTCTGTGTGAGTGCAGCTCACTCTGTAGTCTGTCCGCAGCCACAGCCGGTCGTGGTCAGCTCAGGGTGCATCACTGCCTCATACTGTTCAATCCATTGTCCTTTTTTGCAATTAGTGCAGCCTGCTAGATTGTGGAAAAACACTACATACGATTACATAGAGGAGCTTGTTTTGGCCTTGCAGCACCGTTCACGGCTGTCTGCACGGTCTGTGTGTGAGTGCAGCTCACTCTGTAGTCTGTTCTGCCACCACAGCTGATTGTAGTCAGCTCAGGGTGCGTCACTGCCTCATACCGTTCCATTGTCCGTTTCTCAATTAGTGCAGCCTGCTGCACATTTTTTCAAATTTATTCTATTCGTGGCTTTCCCTCGGTATCCTTCTAGATTGTGGAAAAACACTATATAGGATTACATAGAGTAGCTTGTTTTTTCCTTGCAGCACCGTTCACGGCTGTCTGCACGGTCTCTGTATGAGTGCAGCTCGCCTCGCTCTGTAGTCAGTTCTGCCCCAAAAAATAAAATAATAAAGTTCACCAAACACACCACTTTACAGTTGTGTAGGCCACATTAGCTCATATAAAAGTCTAGTCCACACTTTAGAAAATTAGTGTTTCTTATACCTGTTAGGAGCAGTTCAGGAATAAGCACACTAAGCCCTTAGTACTTTTCTGCCTATCTTTATCAGTCTACCATGATGAAGAAGGCAGGAAGTAAGGCACGTGGAGCAGGGAGAAGACGTGGGGATTCTGTGCCTGCTGCGGGCACCAGTGACCCATCATCACCCAGTTTCAGTAGGGAACAGTCCTTCATGCGCAGCTTTGAAGGAGATCGCCGTACCCTGCTGCTGCGGGAAGAACAAATTGAAGCCGTTGTCGGATGGATGGCAGCTAACGCATCGACTTCAATTAGTGCCACATCCTCTCAGGCACAGAGCACTGGAGAGCACCCATCTGTCTCTTCACCACCTGCCTAATTGCCCAGGCAGTCAGAGAGCCCAGGACAGGAGCCATCTCTACTTCTGTTCTCTGAATCTCTTGGCTTGGAAAGAGGGGGCCAGCCAAGCAGCATTGGAGAAATGGAAGAAGAGGCAGTATGCAGTGATGCCCAACAGCTTTGTCTCTCTGAGTCTGAAGAGGCGGGTGGGCCAGTGCCTCCGGTCAGCACACCTCAGTACGCATCTGATGATGAGACTCAGGTGACACTTTCTGGTGCGTACTGTGCTGCCGATACTACGCCGGAGAAGCAGTTGGTGGAAGAGGGTAGTGTAGATGATGAGGTCCTTGACCCATCGTGGCGTGAGGTACAAGAAGGTGGTGGGAGCAGCTCTGTGGAAGAGATTCCCCAAACAGCCCAAAGAGGGAGGGGGAAGACTGCGGTGCCTGTAGCCTCCACTTTGGCACCCATTCGGAGCATGGCTCTTCCGAAAGCCAAAACGGGCGCTCCCAAGACTTGCAGTGCCTGGTCCTTTTTTGACACAGTTGCAGATGACATTTGCTTAGTCAAATGCAAGGTGTGTCATCAGAAAGTCAAAAGAGGGAAAAGTGTCAGCAACCTCAATACTACAAATATGTGGAAACATGTGCGGACCAGGCACGCGGTGGAGTTACAAAAACACACTGAAGACCTAGGCCAACCTACAGGGGCACCTACCACCTCTTCAACTCGTGTTGTTGCCTCTTCCTCCAGCTCACACACAGCTGGTTCGGCTTCCTCACAGGATCGCCATGGAAGAACCTCTGGCACTGTTGTCCAGAGACCCAGTGTAATTCCACCCACATCACCATGTTCCCAGTAATCCTCACACTCCCAGCCCACTCTACAGCCATCGGTAGCACAGGCATGGGAGAAAAGGCAGCCATTCTCTGCAAACCACCACCGAGCACAGGCTCTGAATGCTGGCATTGCAAAACTACTGTCCCTTGAAATGCTGTCATTCAGGCTGGTGGAGACTGACACCTTCCATAACTTGATGGCATTGGCAGTCCCACAATACAATGTGCCCAGCTGCTTTTATTTCAGCAGGCAAGCCGTCCCTGCCCTGCAAAAGCATGTGGAGGGACACATAAAAAACGCGCTAATGAACGCCGTCACTAGCAAGGTTCACCTCACCACCGATGCGTGGACCAGTCACCATGGACAGGGGCGATACCTTTCCCTCAGTGCCCATTGGGTTAATGTTGTGGAGCCGGGTACAGATCGTGCGAGTGGCGCTGTACGTGTTCTGCCAACTCCAAGGATTGCAGGAATCCAGTCTGTACACATTGCCTCCTCCTCATACTCCAGTTCCTCAGAATCATCGCTGCAGGAGCTGTAGCAGTCTACCTCCTCCTTGACCCGTGAACGTTTACCTGTTACGACCAATATGAGCACAGCCGTGGCCAAACGTCAACAGGCCGTATTGAAATTAATTTCTTTGGGGAATCGAAGCCACACAGCACAGGAGCTCTGGAATGCCATCAAGCAGGAGAGCGACGTGTGGTTTGTGCAGCGAATCTCCAGCCAGGCATGGTAGTGTGTGACAATGGCCGAAATCTGGTGGCAGCTCTGGCCCTAGGCAACCTAACTCACATCCCATGTCTGGCGCATGTGCTCAACTTGGTCGTGCAGAATATTTTGAGGGACTATCCGGATCTTGATGCACTGCTGCACAAGGTCCGCCTAGAGTGTGCTCATTTGCGGCTTTCCAGCATGGCAAGATTGCGCATTGCAGCTCTGCAGCGCCGATTCCGCCTTCCCGGAACATCGCATCATATGTGACATACCCACCAGGTGGAATTCCACGTTACATATGTTGGAGTGGTTGTGTGAGCAGCAGCAAGCAGTAATGGAGTACCAGCTGCATCAGGCGCAAAGAAGTCGCACTGCGCGCCGTTCAGACTTCACAACCACTGAGTGCGCCACTATGAAGGGCATCTGCCAGGTTTTGCATGCCTTCGATGATTCCACACGGATGGCGAGAGCAGATGATGCACTAGTCAGCATGACTGTCCCCCTTATCTGCCTGCTTGAAAGAATACTGCAAGCGCTAAGGCTGGGTTCCCATTGCGTTATGGGACCGCGTTAAACGGACAGCGTTGCACGGCAAAATTAACGCCGTGCAACGCTTCCGTTAACGCGCCCATTCACGCTAATGGGAACGCGCTTCACTAGCGCATGCCATGTTCGGCACGCGCTAGCGTCCGAGGCGCGCCCGCGGTCCGTTCCCCGCTCTCGCAGATTGGGGATCTGCGAGAGCGGGGACGTTACCGCGACCCCGACCGCAGCCCCATAGAAAACATTGCGTTAGCGCAATCCGCTAGCGCTAAACGGATTGCACTAACGCAATGTGACCCTAGCCTTAGGGATGATGTTGTGGAAGAGGTGGAGGATGAGGAGTCACAAATTCCATCTGCTTCTGGACAGTCAGCGCAACGTGGTTCCTCACAAAGGCCTAGACAGGGGACACTTTGTGAGGAGGAGTCAGTGGAGGAGGAAGACGTCGGTCCAGAGGAGGGAGTTACACAATTCTCAAGTAGTCAGCGTGTAGAGCGAGGGTGGGGTGATGCAGAACAGGCAGAGATCACGCCTCAAGCAGGGCACAGCGTTTCTTGGCCTGTCGGTAGTCTGCAGCACATGGTTGATTTCATGCTGCAGTGCCTGAGAAACGACCGCCGCATCACCCACATTCTCAACACGGCTGGTTATTGGGTGTACACCCTCCTAGATCCGCGCTACCGGGACAACTTACAAACCCTCATAACACCATTGAACCGGGAGCGTAAAATGCGGGAGTACTTAGACACACTGGTGCATTCCGTCATCTTCTCCTGTCCAACTGAGAGCAGTGCTGCTAGTGCTTTACAAAGCAGCTCAGTGCGTCGAGGCAGCGGAGGAAGGTCAGCACAAACAGGGAGCAGAAGCAGTGCCTCAGCACAAGGCAAGACCAGTAGGGTTGAGCGAAACGGGTCGAACATTTTCAAAAGTCGCCGACTTTTGACAAAGTCGGGTTTCATGAAACCCGATCCGACCCCTGTGCGGGGTCGGCCATGCGGTACGCGACTTTCGCGCCAAAGTCGCGTTTCGATGACGCGAAAAGCGCCATTTCTCAGCCAATGAAGGTAAACGCAGAGTGTGGGCAGCGTGATGACATAGGTCCTGGTCCCCACCATCTTAGAGAAGGGCAATGCAGTGATTGGCTTGCTGTCCGCGGCGTCACAGGGGCTATAAAGGGGCGTTCCCGCCGACCGCCATGTTACTGCTGCTGATCTGAGCCTAGGGAGAGGTTGCTGCCGCTTCGTCAGAAGCAGGGATAGCGTTAGGCAGGGTCCATTAACCACCAAACCGCTTGTGCTGTAGCGATTTCCACTGCCCAACACCACCTTCGGTGTGCAGGCACAGTGGAAGCTACATTTTTTTTTTTTTTCCCCTCAGCGCTGTAGCTCATTGGGCTGCCCTAGAAGGCTCCCTGATAGCTGCATTGCTGTGTGTACGCCGCTGTGCAAACCAACTGCTTTTTTCAAAGCACAAATCCTCTTGTTCCTTCCTTTCTGCACAGCTACCGTATATACTCGAGTATAAGCCGACCCGAGTATAA
This sequence comes from Ranitomeya imitator, assembly GCF_032444005.1. Taxonomy (NCBI): domain Eukaryota; kingdom Metazoa; phylum Chordata; class Amphibia; order Anura; family Dendrobatidae; genus Ranitomeya; species Ranitomeya imitator. The sequence continues at coordinate 202,020,443 of NC_091286.1, forward strand.
GCCGACCCCCCTAATTTTGCCACAAAAAACTGGGAAAACTTATTGACTCGAGTATAAGCCTAGGGTGGAAATGCAGCATTTACCGGTGAATTTCAAAAATAAAAATAGATCATTATTTCCCCATAGCTGTGCCATATAGTGCTCTGCACCGTTCATATTTCCCCATAGGTGTGAACCATATAGTGCTCTGCACCGTTCATTGTGCCCCCTAGCTGTGCCATATACGGTGCTCTGCACCGTTCACTGTGCCCCATAGATGTGCCATATACGGTGCTCTGCACCGTTCACTGTGCCCCATAGCTGTGCCATATACGGTGCTCTGCACCGTTCACTGTGCCCCATAGCTGTGCTGTGTCATATACGGTGCCCTGCACCGTTCACTGTGCCCCATAGCTGTGCCATATACGGTGCTCTGCACCGTTCACTGTGCCCCATAGCTGTGCTGTGCCATATACGGTGCTCTGCACCGTTCACTGTGCCCCATAGCTGTGCTGTGCCATATACGGTGCTCTGCACCGTTCACTGTGCCCCATAGCTGTGCTGTGCCATATACGGTGCTCTGCACCGTTCACTGTGCCCCATAGCTGTGCTGTGCCATATACGGTGCTCTGCACCGTTCACTGTGCCCCATAGCTGTGCTGTGCCATATACGGTGCTCTGCACCGTTCACTGTGCCCCATAGCTGTGCTGTGCCATATACGGTGCTCTGCACCGTTCACTGTGCCCCATAGCTGTGCTGTGCCATATACGGTGCTCTGCACCGTTCACTGTGCCCCATAGCTGTGCTGTGCCATATACGGTGCTCTGCACCGTTCACTGTGCCCCATAGCTGTGCTGTGCCATATACGGTGCTCTGCACCGTTCACTGTGCCCCATAGCTGTGCTGTGCCATATACGGTGCTCTGCACCGTTCACTGTGCCCCATAGCTGTGCTGTGCCATATACGGTGCTCTGCACCGTTCACTGTGCCCCATAGCTGTGCTGTGCCATATACGGTGCTCTGCACCGTTCACTGTGCCCCATAGCTGTGCTGTGCCATATACGGTGCTCTGCACCGTTCACTGTGCCCCATAGATGTTCCACATAAATTTGTGCCGCCGCTGCCGCAATAAAGAAAAAAAAACACATACTCACCTCCCTTGATTGCAGCTCCCGGCGTCTCGTTCCGGCGCCTCCATCTTCCCAGCGTCTCTGCTCTGACTGATCAGGCAGAGGGCGCCGCGCACACTGTATGCGTCATCGCGCCCTCTGCCTGAACAGTCAGAGAGCAGAGACGCCGGGAAGATGGAGGCGCCGGCCGGGAAGATGGATCGGCGCCCGGCGGCTGGAACGAGGACAGGTGAATATGCTATACTTACCTAGTCCTGGCGATCCTCGCGCTGTCCCTCTGCCTGGTCTTCGGTGCCGCAGGTTCTTTCTCTATCAGCGGTCACCGGCACCGCTGATTAGAGAAATGAATAAGCGGCTCCGCCCCTATGGGAGGTGGAGCCGCTTATTCATTTCTGTAATGAGCGGTCCCACGTGACCGCTGAAGAGAGGAAGAAACTGCAGCGCCGAAGCCCGTGGGACGGCAGGGACAGCGCGAGGATCGCTGGGACTAGGTAAGTATACCTCAGCGCCCTCACCCCCTCACCCGCCGACCCCACCGCTACCGTGACTCGAGTATAAGCCGAGGGGTGCACTTTCAGCCCAAAAATTTGGGCTGAAAATCTCGGCTTATACTCGAGTATATACGGTATCTTGTTTGTTTGTCCACACTTTTTATTTAATTTGTGCATCAGTCCACTCCTTATTGCTGCCTGCCATACCTGGCTGAGATTACTGCAGGGAGATAGTAATTGAAGGACAGTTCCTTTTTTTTTTTTTTTTTTTTGTGGGAGATTAAGATTGGCATTTCTGCTAGAGTGCCATCCCTGTCTGTGTCATCTCTCACTCAGTGGGCCATAGAAAGCCTATTTATTTTTTTGCTTGATTTGGGTTCTAAAATCTACCTGAAAAAATCACTACATCAATCAGTGGGAGAAAAATATTGGCCTCAGGGCTTGTGTGCCACTCCTTACTCCTGTGTGTGCCATCTCTCAGTGGGCCATAGAAAGCCTATTTATTTTTTTGCTTGATTTGGGTTCCAAAATCTACCTGAAAAAATCAATAAATCAATCAGTGGGAGATTAATATTGGCCTTTGGGCTTGTGTGCCAGTCCTAAGCGTGCCATCTCTCTCTCTCAGATAGTGGGCCATAGAAAGCCTATTTATTATTTTTTTTATTGGGTTTATAAATTTTCCCTGGAAAAAAAAAAAAAAAGTGGGAGATTAATATTGGCCTCTGGGCTTGTGTGCCAGTCCTGAGCGTGCCATCTCTCTCACAAATAGTGGGCCATAGAAAGCCTATTTATTTTTTTGGTTGATTTGGGTTCTAAATTCTACCTGAAAAAATCAATAAATCAATCAGTGGGAGATAAATATTGGCCTCTGGGCTTGTGTGCCACTCCTGTGTGCGTCCTCTCTCACTCAGTGGGCCCTAGAAAGCCTATTTTTTGTTTTATTTGTTTTCTAAATTCTCCCTGAAAAAATCATTTTATTTTATTTGGTTTCTAAATTATTCCTGAAAAAATCATTTTTTTTGTTTGTTTTTTTTCTAAAGTCTCCCTGAAAAAAAAAAAAAAATCAAATCAGTGGGAGATTAATATTGCCCTTTCTGCTTGTGTGCCAGTCTTGACTCCTGGGTGTGCCATCTCTCTCTCTCCAATTGTGGGCCATAGAAAGCCTATTAATTTTTTTGCTTGATTTGGGTTCCAAAATCTACCTGAAAAAATCACTAAATCAATCAGTGGGAGATAAATATTGGCCTCTGGGCTTGTGTGCCACTCCTGACTCCTGTGTGCGTCCTCTCTCACTCAGTGGGCCCTACAAAGCCTATTTTTTTTTTATTTGTTTTCTAAATTCTCCCTGAAACAATCATTTTATTTTATTTTGTTTCTAAATTCTTCCTGAAAAATTCATTTTTTTGTATTTTTTTTTCTAAAGTCTCCCTGAAAAAAAAAAAATCAAATCAGTGGGAGATTAATATTGCCCTTTCTGCTTGTGTGCCAGTCTTGACTCCTGGGTGTGCCATCTCTCTCTCTCCAATTGTGGGCCATAGAAAGCCTATTAATTTTTTTGCTTGATTTGGGTTTCAAAATCTACCTGAAAAAATCACTTAATCAATCAGTGGGAGATAAATATTGGCCTCTGGGCTTGTGTGCCACTCCTGACTCCTGTGTGCGTCCTCTCTCACTCAGTGGGCCCTAGAAAGCCTATTTTTTGTTTTATTTGTTTTCTAAATTCTCCCTGAAAAAATCATTTCATTTTATTTGGTTTATAAATTCTTCCTTAAAAAATCATTTTTTTTTTTTTTTTCTAAAGTCTCCTTTTTAAAAAAAAAAACACAAATCAGTGAAAGATTAATATTTACATTTGCGCTTCAGTGACAGTCCTGCGTGTGTGGCATCTCTCTCATTTGTTGCCACCAACAACAGAGTGTGTAACATTGTGCCTGATTTTCGTTGTGGTCTCACCCACCTGTAAAGGGGTAGCTAAATCATACTGAAGTTATAGCTCACCGTGTAAGTTGTGTGACAGCAACAAATACCGTTAGTTTGGTAACGTTTTTAAAACAATGAGGAAGTCTGGTGGAAGAGGTCGTGGCCGGGGGCGTTCATTGTCAGCTGGTAATGAGGGTAGTGGTAGTGGTGGAGCATCAGGTGGTCGTGGGAAAAAAAATATTGCACCTAAGTCTGGAGCTGTGGAGCCAGGTTCGTCGTCTGGCTACACAAGGCCTCGAACGCTCCATTTTCTGGGAGTAGGAAAACCGCTTTTAAAGCCGGAGCAGCAAGAGCAAGTTTTGGCTTATCTTGCTGACTCAGCCTCTAGCTCTTTTGCCTCCTCTCGTGAAACTGGTAAAAGTAAAAGCAGCGCGTCGTTAGTGGATGTTCACGGTCAGGGACAAGTCGCTTCCTTGTCCTCTTCAGCAAAAACAACAACAGAGAAGAATGCAGCAGGCGACACAACGGGTTACTCCATGGAGCTCTTTACACATACCGTCCCTGGCTTAGAAAGTGAAGCAGTTAACAGTCCATGCCCATTACAAGTTGAATCTGACATGGAGTGCACTGATGCACAGCCACAGCCAGACTACTATGCTGGTCCTTTGACTCAGACCACAACATTGCCCTCGCAGGGTGCTGATCAAGAATCAGACCCTGATGAGACTATGTTGCCCCATCACGAACGCTATACCACCGACCGACAAGGTGACACAGACGAAGTTGCACACGAGCTACAAGAAGAGGTAATAGATGACCCAGTTCTTGACCCCGATTGGCAGCCATTGGGGGAACAGGGTGCAGGGGGCAGCAGTTCTGAAGCGGAGGAGGAGGGGCCGCAGCAGGCATCAACATCGCAACAGGTTCCATCTGCCGGGCCCGTATCTTGCCCAAAACGCGTGGCAAAGTCAAAACCTGTTGGAGGACAGCGTGGCCATCCGGTTAAAGCTCAGTCTGCAATGCCTGAAAAGGTATCCGATGCTAGAAAGAGTGCAGTCTGGCATTTTTTTAAACAACATCCAATTGATCAGCGCAAAGTCATCTGTCAAAAATGTTCAACTACCTTAAGCAGAGGGCAGAATCTGAAAAGTCTCAATACAAGTTGCATGCATAGACATTTAACCACCATGCATTTGCAAGCTTGGACTAACTACCAAACGTCCCTTAAGGTTGTAGCACCCTCGGCCAATGAAGCTATTCATCAACGCAACATCCCTTCCGGCAGTGTAGGGCCACCATTTTCTGCACCACCTGCAGTATCTGTGCAGGTTTCTTTGCCAGGCCAAAGAAGTCAGGGTCAGGGAATCACCAGTTTCGTAGTAGGAAACACTGCATCTAGGGCACCGGCGGCAACAATACCATCTCCCACCGTCTCTCAGTCTGCCATGTCCACCGGCACCCCCGCTAGTTCCACGATCTCCAGCTCTCCAGTCCAGCTCACCCTACATGAGACTATGGTTAGCAAAAGGAAGTACTTAGCCTCGCATCCGCATACACAGGGTTTGAACGCCCACATAGCTAGACTAATCTCGTTAGAGATGATGCCCTACCGGTTAGTTGAAAGCGAAGCTTTCAAAGCCCTGATGGACTACGCTGTACCACGCTACGAGCTACCCAGTCGACACTTTTTTTCCAGAAAAGCCATCCCAGCCCTCCACCAGCATGTTAAAGAGCGCATCGTCCATGCACTCAGGCAATCTGTGAGCACAAAGGTGCACCTGACAACAGATGCATGGACCAGTAGGCATGGCCAGGGACGTTACGTGTCCATCACGGCACACTGGGTAAATGTGGTGGATGCAGGGTCCACAGGGGACAGCAAGTTTGGGACAGTTCTGCCTAGCCCACGGTCTAGGAAACAGTTGGCTGTAGCCATTCGCACCCCCTCCTCCTCCTCCTCGTCCTCCTGCAGAAGCGAGACCTCGTCCACAGACCGCAGTTGCACAACCACTCCATCCGCAGCTGCCACTGTTGCACACCAGGTCTCCCATTATGGGGCAGCTACTGGCAAATGTCAGCAGGCTGTATTGGCTATGAAGTGTTTGGGCGACAACAGACACACCGCTGAAGTTCTGTCCGAGTTCTTGCAGAAAGAAACGCAGTCGTGGCTGGGCACTGTAGATCTTGAGGCAGGCAAGGTAGTGAGTGATAACGGAAGGAATTTCATGGCTGCCATCTCCATTTCCCAACTGAAACACATTCCTTGCCTGGCTCACACCTTAAACCTGGTGGTGCAGTGCTTCCTGAAAAGTTATCCGGGGTTATCCGACCTGCTCCTCAAAGTGCGTGGACTTTGCTCACATATCCGCTGTTCGCCCGTACACTCCAGCCGTATGCAGACCTATCAGCGTTCTTTGAACCTTCCCCAGCATCGCCTAATCATAGACGTTGCAACAAGGTGGAACTCAACACTGCACATGCTTCAGAGACTGTGTGAACAGAGGCGGGCTGTTATGTTTTTGTGGGAGGATACACATACACGGGCAGGCAGTAGGATGGCAGACATGGAGTTGTCAGGTGTGCAGTGGTCGAAGATTCAAGACATGTGTCAAGTCCTTCAGTGTTTTGAGGAATGCACACGGCTGGTTAGTGCAGACAACGCCATAATAAGCATGAGCATCCCCCTAATGCGTCTGCTGATGCAAAGTTTGACGCACATAAAGGATCAGGCGTCTGCAGCTGAGGAAGAGGAAAGCCTTGATGACAGTCAGCCATTGTCTGGCCAGGGCAGTGTACAGGACGAGGTAGCGGGCGAAGAGGAGGAGGAGGACGAGGAGGATGATGGGGATGATTATATTTTTAATGAGGAAGCTTTTCCGGGGCCAGTGGAAATTGTTGGCGCGGCAAGGCCGGGTTCTGGTTTTTGGAGGGACACAAGTGACGTGGATTTGCCTGAAACTGCCCCTCAACCAAGCACAACCACAGATTTGAGAACTGGAACTTTGGCCCACATGGCGGATTATGCCTTACGTATCCTCAAAAGGGACACACGCATAACAAAAATGATGAACGATGACGATTACTGGTTGGCCTGCCTCCTTGATCCTCGCTATAAAGGCAAATTGCAAAATATAATGCCACATGAGAACTTGGAACTAATATTAGCAACCAAACAATCAACTCTTGTTGACCGTTTGCTTCTGGCATTCCCTGCACACAGCGCCCGTGATCGTTCTAACACGAGCTGCAGGGGCCAGCAGACCAGAGGTGTTAGAGGGGCAGAAATCAGAAGTGTCGTTGGCCAGAGGGGTTTTCTGACCAGGTTGTGGAGTGATTTTGCTATGACCGCAGACAGGACAGGTACTGCAGCATCAATTCAAAGTGACAGGAGACAACATTTGTCCAGTATGGTTACTAACTATTTTTCATCCCTTATCGACGTTCTCCCTCAACCGTCATTCCCATTTGATTACTGGGCATCAAAATTAGACACCTGGCCAGAATTGGCAGAATATGCATTGCAGGAGCTTGCTTGCCAGGCAGCTAGTGTCCTATCAGAAAGAGTATTCAGTGCTGCAGGTTCAATACTAACAGAAAAAAGGACTCGTCTGGCTACCCAAAATGTAGATGATCTAACCTTCATTAAAATGAACCACAACTGGATTTCGAAATCTTTTGCCCCACCTTGCCCGGCTGACACCTAGCTTTCCTATGTAAAGGTCTTGCCTGTGGACTATTCTGAACGACTTTTCCAATCTCGTAATTTGCAGCACCTGATTGTCCAGCATCCGACATGTTAACACCTCCCTAAATGGCCAAAGTCCCCACACGGGGCCGTGGTATCGCCACTTGGCGCCAGCACCCGTGAGAGTACTGTTTGTCTGAAGAGGTGGGTGTGCCCGCTTTTGGTCGACGGCACTGCCACTAGGTCCCTCATAGTACAATAAAGTGTCTGGCGGTGGTGGTGCGCACCCAACGTCAGACACACCGTTGTAATATGAGGGGCCCTGGGCCTGTACCACCGGCCACAAGACAGTCCCCCCCCCCAGGTCAAACAGTGCTCTACCACTTGCAAAATTTTCTTTCACAGCTCCACCAATGTTTAGTCTATGCGCTGACATCCTTCAATGCCTGGCACTGTCAATACCATTGTATTGACATTTTTCTTATGTTAGGCCTTCGAAGCCTGTCTGCGGTCACTCCTTCCACTAGGCCTCCACTGACCTGTCTACTGCTGCCCGTGTTCCCCTGGAACCAATTTTAAATTGCCTACAGCCAGCCCAATTTATTATGTTAGGGCTTCGAAGCCTGTCTGCGGTCCCTCCTTCCACTAGGCCTCCACTGACCTGTCTACTGCTGCCCGGGTTCCCCTGGAACCAATTTTAAATTGCCTACAGCCAGCCCAATTTATTATGTTAGGGCTTCGAAGCCTGTCTGCGGTCCCTCCTTCCACTAGGCCTCCACTGACCTGTCTACTGCCGCCCGTGTTCCCCTGGAACCAATTGTAAATTGCCTACAGCCAGGCCAATTTATTATGTTAGGGCTTCGAAGCCTGTCTGCGGTCCCTCCTTCCACTAGGCCTCCACTGACCTGTCTACTGCTGCCCGTGTACCCCTTGAACCAACATCAGAAAATATAAAAATAAGTATTTTGCTTATAAAAAAAGAAAATACTGGAGAGATCTCAAATGCAGACATTTTAACATTAAAAACAAACACATACAACAAAAATCTGGTACAGTACTAAAAATGGCCACCAGCTACAATAACTTTCTCCTGCAAGTAGTTAACTGAAAGTTTTTTTCAATTTAAAACCCAGATATGGCATCCACCGAGTGTTGTCCTGTCGCATCTTCTTTATATTATTGCCAAGAAGATGCAAAACAATGAAAATAATAAAATCATTATTTACCAAAAAAATAGAGTAAGTCAAAACCACATTGCAAATAAACATTCATTACAAATAAAGAAGCAGGGCGCGTCCGAGGGTGAGTATATACCTAATAATAATATAATCACCCTCGGACGCGCCCTGCTTCTTTCCGACAGCCTTCCTTCCTAAGAATCAGCCCTTCCGTGGTGTAGAGAGAGGGTTTGTTACACTCCAAGGTGTTCCCCAGGTTGCCTTGCCATTGCTTCGGTCTTCCGACTCTCGTTTAGTAGTTGTAGAAAACTACACAGCATTAGGCCTACAAAATGGTTATGGGGTGGAGAGAGATGGTGTGTTACACTCCAAGGTGTTCTCCAGGTTTCCTCGCCATTGCTTCGATCTTCCGACTCTCGTTTAGTAGTTGTAGAAAACTACACTGCATTAGGCCTACAAAATGGGTATCGGGTGGAGAGAGATGGTGTGTTACACTCCAAGGTGTTCCCCAGGTTGCCTTGCCATTGCTTCGGTCTTCCGACTCTCGTTTAGTAGTTGTAGAAAACTACACTGCATTAGGCCTACAAAATGGGTATCGGGTGGAGAGAGATGGTGTGTTACACTCCAAGGTGTTCCCCAGGTTGCCTTGCCATTGCTTCGGTCTTCCGACTCTCGTTTAGTAGTTGTAGAAAACTACACAGCATTAGGCCTACAAAATGAGTATGGGGTGGAGAGAGATGGTGTGTTACACTCCAAGGTGTTCTCCAGGTTTCCTCGCCATTGCTTCGATCTTCCGACTCTCGTTTAGTAGTTGTAGAAAACTACACTGCATTAGGCCTACAAAATGGGTATCGGGTGGAGAGAGATGGTGTGTTACACTCCAAGGTGTTCCCCAGGTTGCCTTGCCATTGCTTCGGTCTTCCGACTCTCGTTTAGTAGTTGTAGAAAACTACACTGCATTAGGCCTACAAAATGGGTATCGGGTGGAGAGAGATGGTGTGTTACACTCCAAGGTGTTCCCCAGGTTTCCTTGCCATTGCTTCGGTCTTCAGACTCTCGTTTAGTAGTTGTAGAAAACTACACTGCATTAGGCCTACAAAATGGGTATCGGGTGGAGAGAGATGGTGTGTTACACTCCAAGGTGTTCCCCAGGTTTCCTTGCCATTGCTTCGGTCTTCCGACTCTCGTTCAGTAGTTGTAGAAAACTACACTGCATTAGGCCTACAAAATGGGTATCGGGTGGAGAGAGATGGTGTGTTACACTCCAAGGTGTTCCCCAGGTTTCCTTGCCATTGCTTCGGTCTTCCGACTCTCGTTCAGTAGTTGTAGAAAACTGCACTGCATTAGGCCTACAAAATGGGTATCGGGTGGAGAGAGATGGTGTGTTACACTCCAAGGTGTTCTCCAGGTTGCCTTTCCAGAGCTTCGATCTTAATGCTCTCGTTTAGTAGTTGTTGGAAACTACACTGCATTAGGCCTCCAAATTGGCTATGGGGTGGAGAGAGATGGTGTGTTACACTCCAAGGTGTTCTCCAGGTTTCCTCGCCATTGCTTCGATCTTCTGACTCTCGTTTAGTAGTTGTAGAAAACTACACTGCATTAGGCCTACAAAATGGGTATCGGGTGGAGAGAGATGGTGTGTTACACTCCAAGGTGTTCCCCAGGTTTCCTTGCCATTGCTTCGGTCTTCCGACTCTCGTTTAGTAGTTGTAGAAAACTGCACTGCATTAGGCCTACAAAATGGGTATGGGGTGGAGAGAGATGGTGTGTTCCACTCCAAGGTGTTCTCCAGGTTGCCTTTCCTGAGCTTCTATCTTCAGGCTCTCGTTAAATTGTGGTTAAATGGAACAACTGCATTTGGCGTACTAGTTGGTTTGGGGCCTACTAACAGTGTCTGCCGCTCCTTGCTGTTCTCCTGGTTTCCTGTCCTGAAATTCCGTTTTCAGGCGCTCGTTAAGTAGTTGTTAATGTTAGACTGCATTTGGCCTACTAGTTGGGTTGGGGCCTACTATCGGTGTCTGCCACTCCTTGCTGTTCTCCTCCACTGAACAAAGCTGTGCCGCCTGTTTACTACGGTTGCCAATTTTGAACTGCATTTCGACTACTTACTGATTTGGGCCTACTCTCTGTGTCAGCCTCTCATTCCAGTTGTCCTCAACTGCAATGCCCCCTGGTTATTCCTGTGTTACCAATTTTGAACTGCATTTAGCCAACTTTATTCTTTGGGCCTATATCTGTGTTTCCTCCTCATCCTGCCCATTGCCCAGCCAGTGATAGATGAGTCTGCTGGTACATTGACCCATAACGCAACATTCCCCGTGCACGCTACACAACAACATTGTGACCCTGCTGAAAGTCAGGTTGCTCTTCCCGCATACCATACCACCTTACACAGGGACAAAGAGGAAGGTGCAGATGAAAGTGCAGGTTCCTTCATCAGGTGGGGGGAGGAATACTAGTTGGCGACGTCACTGGCACAGGGCCTCTCATAGTACGCAAAAGTGTTGCTGCCGGTGGGAGGCGCCCCCGCCGTGCAAACACACCGCTGTACTTTGAGGGGCCCTGTGCCAGTGCCAATGCCAACGAGTGGGCCCCCCCTGCTTGCTCAGGTTCACAGCACTTGCAAAGTTGAAATACTTACCTCTCCCTGCTCCACTGCCGTGACGTGGTCCAGATTTCCTGGGCCCACTAATTACTTGAACCAGCCCTACCCACCACAACTTTAGCCAAATGACCCCCAATTTCAAATGCCTTCCAATTATTATAAGGTAAATTACGCTTGACAAGCTTCATTAAGAAGAATGGATGGTTTTGACATTAAAATGGGCACTCTAGGTGTTTTCCTGGCCCCCACTCACTGCCGACTATGCTGCCCCATTGACTTGCATTGGGTTTCGTGTTTCGGTCGTTCCCGACTTTATGTCATAATCGGCCGATTTCACTCGACCCGACTTTTGAGATAGTCGGGTTTCGCGAAACCCGGCTCGACTCTAAAAAGGTCAAGGTCGCTCAACTCTAAAGACCAGTATGGCCCAACTGTGGCAAACTTTTGTTTGCCCGCCACAAATGTCTACACCATCACAGAGGGCTCCAGTCAGCAGGAGGCAATGTTTCCGTCAGATGGTGACAGACTACATGGCTTGCCCTCTCAGTGTACTCCCAGACGGCTCTTCCCCCTTCAAGTTTTGGGTCTCTAAGCTGGATACATGGCCAGAGCTTAGCCAGTATGCATTGGAGGTGCTGGCTTGCCCTGCTGCTAGTGTATTATCGGAAAGCGTCTTTAGTGCCGCAGGTGGTGTACTAACAGACCGTCGCATGCGACTATCCTCCGATAACGTTGACCGGCTTACTTTTCTGAAAATGCACAAGGCCTGGATCTCGCAGGAATTTGCAACTCCTCTTCCAGATTAAAAAATGAGTTGGCTACAGTATCCAGGTCTCCTGTTGCGTTCATGTTTCTACCACCTGAACTGTAAGGAATTTGCAACTCCTCTTCCAGATTAAAAAATTAGTTGGCTACAGTATCCAGGTCTCCTGTTGCGTTCATGTTTCTACCACCTGAACTGTAATCCCTGGGCTCCAACACCGCCAGTTGCTGCTCAGAAGTGCCGTTTGCACAGTCAAAACAATGACTCAGTGTTATTGGGTTTCAGTAACGTCAGCTGATCCCCAGCTGTGTATCCGGCAATGTGTCCTGCGACCGCCACGCTGACACTACAACTGAAATTAAAGGGAACCTGTCCCCTCCCCCAGACGTTTGTATCTGAAAGAGCCACCTTGTACAGCAGTAACGCTGCACAAGGAAAAGGTGGCTCTTTTAGTTATGCTCTTTGCACACGCTGAACTTAACACTTATAAAATGTGTCCCCTCACACCGTGAAACCGGCCGGGAGGTGGAACTTTCCTTCCTAACGAGACGCAATGCAGCCGTCATTCCTACCCCCTTGGCGCCAGGCGCCGCTTCCTCAGCGTTGTTTGAATCTGTCCCGTAGCTGTTATGTTCAGCCTTGGCCATGCGCAGTTAGCATTGCCCGTCTTCTGACATTATTTGGTGTCAGGCGGACTGTACCTGTGCGGCCGCGCTGCCCGAGATCCCGCCTCGCTGTGTCTTCTGATCTAATCAAACTGCGTGCCTGGGATTCATGGGCATGCACAGTGCATATCTTCACCTCAGGCTCTCACTCATCTCCCTCCGCGTTCTTCAGACTGTGCGCCGTCAGCTGATCCCTAATAGCATGCCGCGGCTGTGACGCCGCACAATCTGAAGAAGCCGGGAGGAGGTGAGTGAGAGGCGAAGATATGCACTGCGCGTGCCGATGAATCCCAGGCCCGCAGTGTGATTAAATCAGAAGACACTGCGAGGCGGGATCTCGGGCTGCGCGGCCGCACAGGTGCAGTCTGCCTGACACCAAATGTTGTCAGAAGACGGGCAGCGCTAACTGCGCATGGCCAAGGTTTAACATAACAGCGCAGGCTCAGGGACAGATTCAAACAATGCTGAGGAAGCGGCGCCCTGTGCCAAGGGAGTGGGAATGACGGCTGTGCTGCGTGTCATTATGAAGGAAAGTCCCACCTCCGGGACGGTTTCACGGTATCAGGGGACACATTTTAAAAGTGTTTAGTTCTGCGTTTGCAAGGAGCATAATTAAAAGAGCCACCTTTTCCTATTGCAGCATAGCTGCTACACAAGGTGGCTCTTTCAGTTACAAACGCCTGGGGGGGTTTAAAGGTTCCCTTTCAACTTGCTACAGTTAGGCCTCGGCCTACACTCTGCTCCTCCTGCTTTCCCTGGGCTTCCACACTGCCAGTTGTTGCCCAGAAGTGCTGTCTGCACAGTCAACAGTTGCTCCTCTGTTATTGGGGTTCAGTAACGCCAGCTGTTCCCCTGCTGTGTGTGCGGCAAAAACTAAAGTCTGCTCCTCCTGCTTACCCTGGGTTTCAACACTGCCAGTTGATGCCCGGAAGTGCTGTCTGCACAGTCAACAGTTGCTCCTCTGTTATTGGGGTTCAGTAACGCCAGCTGTTCCCCTGCTGTGTGTGCGGCAAAAACTAAAGTCTGCTCCTCCTGCTTTCCCTGGGTTTCAACACTGCCAGTTGTTGCCCGGAAGTGCTGTCTGCACAGTCAACAGTTGCTCCTCTGCTATTGGGGTTCAGTAACGCCAGCTGTTCCCCTGCTGTGTGTGCGGCAAAAACTAAAGTCTGCTCCTCCTGTTTTCCCTGGGTTTCAACACCGCCAGTTGTTGCCTGGAAGTGCTGTCTGCACAGTCAACAGTTGCTCCTCTGTTATTGGGGTTCAGTAATGCCAGCTGTTCCCCTGCTGTGTGTGCGGCAAAAACTAAAGTCTGCTCCTCCTGCTTTCTCTGGGCTTCAACACCGCCAGTTGTTGCCGGAAAGTGCTGTCTGCACAGTCAACAGTTGCTCCTCTGTTATTGGGGCTCAGTAATGCCAGCTGTTCCCTTGCTGTGTGTGCGGCAAAAACTAAAGTCTGCTCCTCCTGCTTTCCCTAGGTTTCAACACTGCCAGTTGTTGACCGGAAGTGCTATCTGCACAGTCAACAGTTGCTCCTCTGTTATTGGGGTTCAGTAACGCCAGCTGTTCCCCTGCTGTGTGAGCGGCAAAAACTAAAGTCTGCTCCTCCTGTTTTCCCTGGGTTTCAACACCGCCAGTTGTTGCCTGGAAGTGCTGTCTGCACAGTCAACAGTTGTTCCTCTGTTATTGGGGTTCAGTAATGCCAGCTGTTCCCCTGCTGTGTGTGCGGCAAAAACTAAAGTCTGCTCCTCCTGTTTTCCCTGGGTTTCAACACTGCCAGTTGTTGCCTGGAAGTGCTGTCTGCACAGTCAACAGTTGTTCCTCTGTTATTGGGGTTCAGTAATGCCAGCTGTTCCCCTGCTGTGTGTGCGGCAAAAATTAAAGTCTGTTCCTCCTGCTTTCCCTGGGTTTCAACACCGCCAGTTGTTGCCCGGAGGTCCTGTCTGCACAGTCAACACTTGCTGCCGTGTTATCGGGGTTCAGTAATGCCAGATGTTCCCCTGCTGTGTGTGCGGCAAAAACTAAAGTCTGCTCCTCCTGCTTTCCCTGGGTTTCAACACCGCCAGTTGTTGCCTAGAATTGCTGTCTGCACACTCAACAGTTGCTCCTCTGTTATTGGGGTTCAGTAACGCCAGCTGTTCCCCTCCTGTGTGTGCGGCAAAAACTAAAGTCTGCTCCTCCTGCTTTCCCTGGGTTTCAACACCGCCAGTTGTTGCCTAGATTTGCTGTCTGCACACTCAACAGTTGCTCCTCTGTTATTGGGGTACAGTAACGCCAGCTGTTCCCCTGCTTTGTGTGCGGCAAAAACTAAAGTCTGCTCCTCCTGTTTTCCCTGGGCTTCAACACCGCCAGTTGTTGCCCGGAAGTGCTGTCTGCACAGAGAAAAACACTCGCTCCTGTGTTAGTGGGATTCCTACCCCCTTGGCGCTGGGTGCCGCCTCCTCAGCATTGTTTGAATATGTCCCGTAGCCTGCGCTGTTATGCTCAACCTTGGCCATGCTGAGTTAGCGCTGCCCGTCTTCTGACATCATTTGGTGTCAGGCGGACTGTGCCTGTGCAGCCGCGCTGCCCAAGATCCCGCCTCGCAGTGTCTTCTGATTTAATCACACTGCGGGCCTGGGATTCATCGGCAGGCGCAGTGCAAGAAGGAGATGAGTGAGAGACGAAGATATGCACTGCGCATGCCCATGAATCACAGCCCCGCAGTGTCAAAAAATCTGAAGACACTGCGGGGCGTGATCTCGGATAGGGTGGCCGCACTGGCACAGCCAGCCTGACAACAAATGATGTCTGAAGACGGGAAGCGCTAACTGCGCAGGGCCAAGGGACAACATAACAGCGCAGGCTCCAGGACAGATTCAAACAATGCTGAGGAGGCGGCGCACGGCGCCAAGGGGGTGTGAATGACAGCTGTGCTGCGTCTCATTAAGAAGGAAAGTCCAGCCTTCTGGACAGTTTCAGGGTATAAGGGGACACATTTTATAAGTGTTAACTTCAGCATGTGCAAGGAGCATAATGAGAAGAGGCACCTTTTCCTTGTGAAGCATTAGTGTCGCACAAGGTGGCTCTTTTAGTTACAAACGCCATGGGGGGGGACAGGTTCTCTTTAATATCTGTTGTAGTGTCAGCGTGGTGGTCGCAGGACACATTGCCGGCTACACAGCAGGGGAACAACTGACATTACTGAACCCCACTGACACATGAGCGAGTGTTTTTCTCTGTGCAGCCAGCACTTCCGAGCACCAACTGGCGGTATTGGAGCCCAGGGAATCCAGGAGGAGCAGAGTGTAGGCCGAGGCCTGCACTGGAGGCAGTTTAATGTCTGTTGTTGTGTCTGCGTGGTGGTCGCAGGACACGTTGCCGGCTACACAGCAGGGGAACAGCTGACGTTACTGAACCCCACTGACACATGAGTGAGTGTTTTTCTCTGTGCAACCTGCACTTCCGAGCACCAACTGGTGATATTGGAGCCCCGGGAATCTAGGAGGAGCAGAGTGTAGGCCGAGGCCTGCACTGGAGGCAGTTTAATATCTGTTGTGTCTGCGTGGCGGTCGCAGGACACATTGCCGGCTACACAGCAGGGGAACAGCTGGCGTTACTGAACCCCACTGACACATGAGCGAGTATTTTTCTCTGTGCAGCCAGCACTTCCGAGCACCAACTGGCGGTGTTAGAGCCCAGGGAATGCAGGAGAAGCAGAGTGTAGGCCAAGGCCTAATTGTAGCAATTTGAAAGGGAACCTTTAACCCCCCCCCCCCCACCAGGCGTTTGAAACTGAAAGAGCCATCTTGTGCAGCAATAATGCTGCACAAGGAAAAGGTGGCTCTTTTAATTATGCTCCTTGCAAACGCAGAACTAAACACTTCTAAAATGTGTCCACTGATACCGTGAAACCGTCCCGAAGATGGGACTTTCCTTCGTAATGGGACGCAGCACAGCCGTCATTCCTACCCCCTTGGCGCCGTGCACTGCCTCTTCAGCGTTGTTTGAATCTGTCCTCTAGCCTGCGGGCCTGGGATTCATGGTCATGCGCAGTGCATATCTTCACCTCAGGCTCTCACTCATCTCCCTCCGCCTTCTTCATACTGTTCGCCATCAGCTGATCCCTAATAACATGCCCCGGCCGTGACGCCGCACAATCTGAAGAAGCCGGAAGGAGGTGAGTGAGAGGCGAAGAAATGCACTGCGCATGCCCATGAATCCCAGGCCCGCAGTGTGATTAAATCAGAAGACACTGCGAGACAGGATCTCGGGCAACGCGGCCGCAGAGCCGAGTGTCAGCCTGACACCAAATGTTGTTAGAAGACGGGCAGCGCTAACTGCGCATGGCCAAGGTTGAACATAACAGCGCAGGCTACAGGACAGATTCAAACAACGCTGAAGAGGCAGCGCACGGTGCCAAGGGGGTAGGAATGATGGCTGTGCTGCGTCCCATTACGAAGGAAGTGCTGGTTGCACAGAGAAAAATACTCGCTCATGTGTCAGTGGGGTTCAGTAACGCCAGCTGTTCCCCTGCTGTGTAGCCGGCAATGTGTCCTGCGACCGCCACGCAGACACAACAGATATTAAACTGCCTCCAGTGATGGCCTCGGCCTACACTCTGCTCCTCCTGGATTCCCTGGGCTCCAATACCGCCAGTTGGTGCTCGAAAGTGCTGGCTGCACAGAGAAAAACACTCGCTCATGTGTCAGTGGGGTTCAGTAACGTCAGTTGTTCCCCTGCTGTGTAGCCGGCAATGTGTCCTGCGACCACCACGCTGACACTACAACAGATATTAAAGGGAACCTGTCCCCCCCAAGGTGTTTGTAACTAAAAGAGCCACCTTGTGCGACACTAATGCTGCAGAAGGAAAAGGTGCCTCTTTTCATTATGCTCCTTGCACATGCTGAAGTTAACACTTATAAAATGTGTCCCCTCATACCCTGAAACTGTCCCGAAGGCTGGACTTTCCTTCTTAATGAGACGCAGCACAGCTGTCATTCACACCCCCTTGGCGCCGTGCGCCGCCTCCTCAGCATTGTTTGAATCTGTCCTGGAGCCTGCGCTGTTATGTTGTCCCTTGGCCCTGTGCAGTTAGCGCTTCCCGTCTTCAGACATCATTTGTTGTCAGGCTGGCTGTGCCAGTGCGGCCACCCTATCCGAGATCACGCCCCGCAGTGTCTTCAGATTTATTGACACTGCGGGGCTGTGATTCATGGGCATGCGCAGTGCATATCTTCGCCTCTCACTCATCTCCTTCTTCTGACTGTGCCGCGTCACGGCCGTGGCATGCAATTTGGGATCAGCTGGTGCGGCACAGTCTGAAGAAGGCGGAAAGAGATGAGTGAGAGGCGAAGATATGCACTGCGGATGCCCATGAGTCCCAGGTCCGCAGTGTCTTCAGATTTATTGACACTGCGGGGCTGTGATTCATGGAGATGCGCAGTGCATTTATTCGCCTCTCACTCATCTCCTTCCGCCTTCTTCCGACTGTGCCACGTCACGGCCGTGGCATTGAATTTGGGATCAGCTGGCGCGGCTCAGTCTGAAGAAGACGGAAGGAGATGAGTGAGAGGCGAAGATATGCACTGCGGATGCCCATGAATCCAAGGCCCGCAGTGTGAATAAATCAGAAGACACGGCGGGGCGGGATCTCTGGCAGGGTAGTCGCACAGGCTCAGCCAGCCTGACAACAAATGATGTGTGAAGACGGGCAGCGCTAACTGCGAATGGCCAAGGGATAACATAACAGCGCAGGCTCCGGGACAGATTCAAACAATGCTGAGGAGGCGGCGCATGGCACCAAGGGGGTGTGAATGACAGCTGTGCTGCGTCTCATTAAGAAGGAAAGTCCCCCCTCCAGGACGGTTTCAGGGTATGAGGGGACACATTTTGTTAACTTCAGCGTGTACAAGGAGCATAATGAAAAGAGGCACCTTTTCCCTGTGCAGCATTAGTGCCGCACAAGGAGGCTCTTTTAGTTGCAAACACCTTTGGGGGTTAAAGGTTCCTGCGCTCCATTCTGGCCCTGTACTATCCGCGCATGCGCCGTTGCTTTGCGTTCCACCTAGGTCCTAGGCACACTGCGCAGGCGCCGGTCCTCCATTTCCCATGCGCCCCCCCAGCTTTGCATTCCACGTCATCTCCTGGCGTCCTCCCTTTTCCCACCCTACCTCACTTCCTGCCCCAGGTCTATTTAACCCACTGGCCACCAATGATGGTCCACACCACCGCCAACTCTCTTGCCTCTGGACCCACAGGTACTGTATGTCTGGTACCATGTGCATACCTTACAGCGCTTTTCACATCGCCGTTTCACATGCCCTGATTTTGCGCTTCTCTATTCTGTTTTTCTAGGGATCCCACTCCTTGTTCGTGCTATTCCGGATGCTCTCATTTTCTTCTTTCTCCAGTGGTAGGTGCGCTTTTTGTCTATGGCATCTCTATGGTTTTGTTTTGATGGCAGTATTATGGGTAGCTTGGTCTCTCTTTCTTTTTTTCTTTTTTATCCTTCCTTTACCCTTTCTTTTACCTACTATTACTTGACATTTCTCCCTTAACCCCTCTCAGGAGCCGCTGTGTCCTTCCTTGACATTGCTCACCTCTCCTTCCATTGCCCTCCACTTTAAAGGTCAGTTATGCTTTACACTTTGCATACACGTATTATACCAGCTTTTCTTGTTTTGGCTTTACACTTTGCATGTATTTACTGTACCAGGTTTTCCATGCTCCATGTATTAGCAAAACAGCGCTGTCCACCTTTTCTGCCCTCGCCCTTTTGCAGCTCTGAGCAGTTCATCCATTTTTGTTTGCGTCTCATAGGGCATCTATTGTACATATTGTATATATTATATATTGTGCATATTGTATATAGCATTCTCCTATATACCATTGTCTGTTTATATGGGTACTCCTGCAATTTTTGTACGCCTTCTACTTTTGGCGTCCTTTCGGCATCCTCCTTGCATCATTTTGTGTACCTTTAGCTATATATAGTCCTTTTCCTAGATTTTTTTAATTATTTTGTTTATGATCTCTAATATATTAATTTTCTGTGTCTTTACAGCGAAGTTTGATAAAGGCCCATAAAAGGGTCAAAACGTTACCTCAACATTTGATTATATCACTGCGGTGTTCCTATTAAAATTTTCACATTTATGACGAAAATTCAGATCTTGAGTGCGGTTGTTTTCTTCAATTTCTGAAAGGTTCCCTTTCAACTGGCTCCAATTAGGCCTCAGCCTTTTCTCTGCTTCTCCTGGATTCCCTGGGCTCCAACACCGCCAGTTGCTGCTCAGAAGTATCTTTGCCATGGGTAGTCCCTCCTGCCCATCCTGGTTCCAGTACCGTCAGCTGGTTCCGGGCAGAGCCTTTGGCTTAGGTGCCTCCTTCTGGGTATCCGAGTTCCACCAACGTCAGGTGGTCCTTGGTAGTGCTTTATGGCACGGGTACCTCCTGCTTAGTAACCGGGTTCCAGTAATGTCAGCTGGTCCTTGGTAGTTCCATTGGCTCTTGTACCTTCGGCTAGCCATCCGGGTTTCAGTACCGTCAGCTGGTTCTCGGCAGGGTCTTTTGCTCTTGTACCTTCTGCTCCCCATCCTGGTTCCAGTACCGTCAGCTGGTTCCGGGCAGAGTCTTTGGCTTAGGTGCCTCCTTCTGGGTATCCTAGTTCCACCAACGTCAGGTGGTCCTTGGGAGTGCTTTCTGGCACGGGTACCTCCTGCTTAGTAACCGGGTTCCAGTAACGTCAGCTGGTCCTCGGTAGTTCCATTGGCTCTTGTACCTTCGGCTAGCCATCCGGGTTCCAGTACCGTCAGCTGGTTCTCGGCAGGGTCTTTTGCTCTTGTACCTTCTTCTCCCCATCCTGGTTCCAGTATCGTCAGCTGGTCCTGGGCAGAGCCTTTGGCTTAGGTGCCCCCTCCTGGGTATCCGAGTTCCACCAACGTCAGTTGGTCCTTGGTAGTGCTTTCTGGCACGGGTACCTCCTGCTTAGTAACCGGGTTCCAGTAACGTCAGCTGGTCCTCGGTAGTTCCATTGGCTCTTGTACCTTCGGCTAGCCATCCGGGATCCAGTACATCAGCTGGTTCTCGGCAGGGTCTTTTGCTCTTGTACCTTCTGCTCCCCATCCTGGTTCCAGTACCGTCAGCTGGTTCTGGGCAGAGCCTTTGGCTTAGGTGCCTCCTTCTGGGTATCCGAGTTCCACCATCGTCAGGTGGTCCTTGGTAGTGCTTTATGGCACGGGTACCTCCTGCTTAGTAACCGGGTTCCAGTAATGTCAGCTGGTCCTTGGTAGTTCCATTGGCTCTTGTACCTTCGGCTAGCCATCCGGGTTTCAGTACCGTCAGCTGGTTCTCGGCAGGGTCTTTTGCTCTTGTACCTTCTGCTCCCCATCCTGGTTCCAGTACCGTCAGCTGGTTCCGGGCAGAGTCTTTGGCTTAGGTGCCTCCTTCTGGGTATCCTAGTTCCACCAACGTCAGGTGGTCCTTGGTAGTGCTTTCTGGCACGGGTACCTCCTGCTTAGTAACCGGGTTCCAGTAACGTCAGCTGGTCCTCGGTAGTTCCATTGGCTCTTGTACCTTCGGCTAGCCATCCGGGTTCCAGTACCATCAGCTGGTTCTCGGCAGGGTCTTTTGCTCTTGTACCTTCTTCTCCCCATCCTGGTTCCAGTACCGTCAGCTGGTCCTGGGCAGAGCCTTTGGCTTAGGTGCCCCCTTCTGGGTATCCGAGTTCCACCAACGTCAGTTGGTCCTTGGTAGTGCTTTCTGGCACGGGTACCTCCTGCTTAGTAACCGGGTTCCAGTAACGTCAGCTGGTCCTCGGTTGTTCCATTGGCTCTTGTACCTTCGGCTAGCCATCCGGGTTCCAGTACCGTCAGCTGGTTCTCGGCAGTGTCTTTTGCTCTTGTACCTTCTGCTACATTTCCAAGTTCAAGACCCTAAAGAAGACGACCCTGAAGATCGAGAAGCAGAAGAACAAGAAGCTGCAGAACAAAAAGCAGAAGAACATTAAGCATAAGACTAAAAATCAGAGCAAAAGATATTATCTAAATTATAAGCAGAAGAAGACTAAGCAGTGTATGGGGGTGAGTCCGTTCTTCCTCGTGGTGCCCCTGGAAAAAACCTGCTGCTGCAGGCCAAACTGAACGCGGACAAATCCTGTTGTACATCTTTTGTGACAGGCAGAACAGAAGGTGTAATCTTCAAACTTTTATAGATAACAACTACAGGAAGGCCTAGCTGTCACAAATAAGAATATGACGATGAAGTAGAAGATGAAGAAGTTGATTATGAATAATAATAATAGTTAGTTGAATAAAAAGAATATGAAGAATGTAAAAAAAAAAAAATACGAAGAAGATGAATAAGGCGAAGGAGAAATTGATGGAAAAGATGATGCTGCTGAGGATGATGAAGAAGAAAGTGTGGGAGAAATTAAAAGAAAGGTGAACAGCATGGAAGTAGTGAAACATAAATATTTGACTAAATATAAAAAATCGTAACATAGTCAATAGCTTTGTAACTCCGAACGTCTTAAAAACAAATTTAATTCCTGCTATCCCATTTGATTGGGCTAAACCTCTATGCCTTTAACCCCTTTCTGACTTCGGACGGGATAGTACGTCCGAGGTCAGATCCCCTGCTTTGATGCGGGCTCCGGCGGTGAGCCCGCATCAAAGCCGGGACATGTCAGCTGTTTTGAACAGCTGACATGTACCCGTAATAGGCGCGAGCAGAATCGCGATCTGCCCGCGCCTATTAACTAGTTAAATGCTGCTGTCAAACGCAGACAGCGGCATTTAACCACCGCTTCCAGCTGGGCGGCCGGAAATGACGTCATCGCTGACCCCGTCACATGATCTGGGGTCGGCGATGCTTCAGAATTGTAACCATAGAGGTCCTTGAGACCTCTATGGTTACTGATCGCCGGCAGCTTTGAGCGCCACCCTGTGGTCAGCGATCACAGCGCACCAGATTTTCAGCTACATAGCAGCGAACAGCAGATCGCTGCTATGTAGCAGAGGCGATCGTGCTGTGCCTGCTTCTAGCCTCCCATGGAGGCTATTGAAGCATGGCAAAAGTAAAAAAATGTGAAAAAAATAAAAAATATATAAAAGTTTAAATCACCCCCCTTTCGCCCCAATCAAAATAAATCAATAAAAAAAATATCAAATCTACGCATATTTGGTATCGCCGCGCTCAGAATCGCCCGATCTCTCACCTAAAAAAAAGCATTAACCTGATCGCTAAACAGCGTAGCAAGAAAAAAATTCAAAACGCCAGAATTACATTTTTTTTGTCGCCGCGACATTGCATTAAAATGCAATAATGGGCGATCAAAAGAACGTATCTGCACCAAAATGGTATCATTAAAAACGTCATCTCAGCACACAAAAAATAAGCCCTCAACCAACCCCAGATCATGAAAAATGGAGACGCTACGGGTATCGGAAAATGGCGCAAATTTTTCTTTTTTTTTTTTTTAGCAAAGTTTGGAATTTTTATTCACCACTTAGGTAAAAAATAACCTAGACATGTTAGGTGTGTATGAACTCGTACTGACCTGGAGAATCATAATAGCAGGTCAGTTTTAGCATTTATTGAACCTAGCAAAAAAGCCAAACAAAAAACAAGTGTGGGATTGCACTTTTTTTGCAATTTCACCGCACTTGGAATTTTTTTCCCGTTTTCTAGTACATGACATGCTAAAACCAATGATGTCGTTCAAAAGTACAACTCGTCCCGCAAAAAGTAAGCCCTCACATGGCCAAATTGACGGAAAAATAAAAAAGTTATGGCTCTGGGAAGGAGAGGAGTGAAAAACGAACACGGAAAAACGAAAAATCCCAAGGTCATGAAGGGGTTAATGTCTCCTCCACCTCCCCCAATACATCCTACATTATTCTTAGTTGTTTTCCTTCATGTAGAATTAACCTACAAGGAAAGAAAGGATTTATTTTAATTCCAATATTTAGTTCCCATTGACTTGCATTGGTATCGGGTATCGGTATCGGCGATATCCGATATTTTTTGAATATCGGCCGATCCAATCCGATACTTTTGGATATCGGAAGGTATCGCTCAACACTACTATTCACACTACGTGCTGCAATACTCCGGTGTTCCAGTATATAGAGCATGCAATCAAAGGATCGCAGGTCCAAGTAGCCTAAGAAAACTAGGATTAAAAAAAAAACATATTTTGTTTCGCAGTATCTTCAAAAATCCGGTCCATCCAAATCTAAAATGAATTCACCTGTACAGTAAATGCTGTAAAAAACGTAACACATTAGAATTGTGATTTTTTTTGGGGGGCCTCCATTTTACCATAAAAACACGCCGTAAGAACAAATCTCCGCGCCATTTTCACTGGAATAGATTGCAAACGCCATATCACAGTTATGTGCGAAAGTAGCAAAATATAAAACAAATATATAAAAATCTGCTATCACTGTAATCGTACTAACCCGACAATAAAGCTGTCACCACTTAACCCTTTAACGACCACCAATACGACTTTTAACTGCCATTAAGAGGACTTATTCCTCAACGTCACTTTTTGCCAGCACTGAGTAACAAGTGAATAGCGCCGCCCAGCAGCCGAAACCAGTGATAGCTGTACATAACAGCTGGCACCCTGTTATATCAACACGAGCCGGTTTTGGAGTCGATTGGGGCCCTTAAATATCACTGTGAATCGCAATAGAGGTATCTAAATGGTTAAAAGACGGTTGAAAGACCCCCTATGGCACGATCGACCTCCCTCCGGTCATAATCTTGGGCGACCAATATTTATGCACACATCTCAAGTACATTAAATGTACCAGCCCAAATCATCAGAAATAAATAGATAGGATAGATGTCATGTAGAAATTTAATGTCACAAACCTCCTACATAAAACAAACTAGCGCCCTTAGTGCCTTCCATGTGGCACTAAAGGGTATTTCACCTTAATTAATGTATTAATTAATTTTAATAACCAGCTAAGTTAAGGCAGACAGGTGCAGGCTTATATTATCAAGCTCGGAACGGCCAGATAACTACGGACTTTCCCAGCCTATTAATATCAGCTCACAGCTATCTGCTTTGCCTTTGCTGGTTAGAAAAAATGGGGGAGATTCTAAAAAAAATGGCGTGGAGGTCCCCCCCAATTTTGGTAACCAGCAAAGGCAAAGCAGACAGTTATGAGTTGATTGTTATGGAAATTTGGTTTGGATAAATCAATCACTGTGTGTGCTGCGGCCGTTCCCAATAAGACTGAGTATTTTGAGCCCTCATCAAGAATGGACTGTACACCATTGTGACAGAAAAACATTCCATCAATACTGATGATTTATTGTACATACATGGATTTATAATTGCATATAGAAAGGAGGTGGTTAGGGGTGATTAGTTAATTACCATATTGTCTAGCTCCTCTGTTATTGGTTATCTAAATATATATGGAATATTGTGATTAATGCACATATGAATGCTGATTAAACAACTAAAATGTAGCTGTCACATTTATTCTGCTATTCAGCAGGATTCTTAGACATTAGTTCAAGACATCTGGCCTAAGTTCCAGTTTTTGGGTTTCTGGAAAGTACCTCGGAGCCATCTGGCCTAGCTCATGTGGTCAAGTTGAGCAATTTATTATAAACTAGCTGAGTATATAGATATATTTGCATTTATGTGAGTATATGTGATTATAAAGAAGTATACATGCAAGTGAGATCTACATGATATATATATATATATATATATATATATTTACATCACAATCCCCCCTTAGATATCACTTGCCCTAATCCTAGCCTCCTGTCCCAAAGCGCTGCCACTCTTTTATGCTGCCGGTGAGCTGACGCATGCATAGCGCATACAGACTTTTCGCAAATGGGCGGTCAGGAGATCTGTCCCTAACGGGGGTTCGTTGCAATCAGTCTCTTAGTCAGCAGCATGTGTAGTGAGCGGTGGGTATTCTTTATCAGGTAGGTCATCTATTCGGTCAGGCGGGGCATCCACAACATCATTCTGGCTTGGGTGTCATCCTCTGGTAGGGGAGCTTTCTTGCAATGCGATGAGTGGATCCAAGTGGGTCCTCCCTCCAGCTTCACAGAGGTTGGTGTCAACAGTGGCACTTGGACAGGACCATCAGATCTGGGATCGAGTGGTGTTCTCTTTACAAGCTTTTTCACCAACACCCAATCTCCTGGCTTCAAGGAGTGCGTACCAGACACTGAATCTGGAACTGGCAATGAAGAAAAAAACTCGAGAATGGATGTTAGCAAGTTTCTTGGTGAGTTCATAAGCAGACAAAGTATCATATTGCATAGTCAGCTGATGAGGGAAAGAATACCCCTAACCTGGGACTAGACCCAAACAAAATTTCATATGATGACAGCTTTTCTGGGCCTCTGGGAGTGTGCTTAACACTAAGTAGTGT
The DNA here is from genome assembly GCF_032444005.1 of Ranitomeya imitator. Taxonomy (NCBI): domain Eukaryota; kingdom Metazoa; phylum Chordata; class Amphibia; order Anura; family Dendrobatidae; genus Ranitomeya; species Ranitomeya imitator. The sequence goes on from NC_091286.1 coordinate 202,046,259, forward strand.
GATTGGGAGTGTCTCCTGCCATGGTTTGTTTGTCTCTTGGGCAACTTTCAACATCCTGTTCTTAAGTGTCCCATTCAGTCTTTCCACTTTCTCGCTACTCTGGGGATTGTAGGGAGTGTGTAGGTCTAAGTCTGACCCTACTGCTGACCAGATCTCCCGTGTGAAATTTGCTGTGAATGCGGGTCCCTGGTCACTCTCTATTAGGGTTGAGCGAAACGGATCGGACAAATTCAGAAATCACCGACTTTCGGCATAGTCGGGTTTCGTGAAACCCGACCTGATCCTAGTGTGGGATCGGCCATGAGGTCGGCGATCAGCACGTCAAAGTCGCATTTTGTATGATGCTTTCAGCGCCATTTGTCATCCAGTGAAGGAGGATGCAGAGTGTGGGCAGCGTGATGACATAGGTCTTGGTCCCCACCATCCTAGAGAAGGGCATAACAGTGATTGGCTTGCTTTCTGCGGCGTCACAGGGGCTATAAAGGGGCGTGCACGCCGACCGCCATCTTACTTCTGCCGATCTTAGCATAGGGACAGGTTGCTGCTGCAGCTGCATCAGAAGAAGGGATATAGTTAGGGAGGGAAGATTAAGCCCCAAAACTGCTTGTGCTGTAACGATTTCCACTGTCCAACACCACCTTTTCTTTGCAGGGACAGTGGAGTTTATTTTTTTGTGCATCAGCTCTGTAGCTTATTAGGCTGCCCTATAAGGCTCCTTGATAGCTGCATTGCTGTTTGTACGCCGCTGTGCAAACCAACTGCTTTTTTAAAAGCAAAAATCCTGTTGCTCCTTTCTGCACAGTTCTCTTGTTTCTTTGTCCACACTTTTGTGTGCAGCAGTCCTTTTTATTGCTGCCATACTTGTCCTGAGATCATTGTAGGGAGATTGAAATTGTACTACAGCCCTTGTATTTTTTTTTTCTTCCAGCCACGTTCTGCCACTTACATTGTGTAGTGTAATACACTGGGCCTGAGTTTTGTTGCAGTCTCCCCCAAATAAAAGGGAGATTTAAATTGGCACTAAGTGGATCTACGTCACAGTTCTGTTAGTTTGTCGTACATCTTCCAGCCACGTTCTGCCACGTACATTGTGTAGTGTAATACACTGGGCCTGAGTTTTGTTGCAGTCTACCCCCCAAAAAACGGAGATTTAAATTGGCACTAAGTGGATCTATGTCACAGTTCTGTTAGTTTGCCGTACATCTTCCAGCCACGTTCTGCCACTTACATTGTGTAGTGTAGTACACTACGGAAACATGAACACATGGGCTACTTGCACAGTGAACAAGTCTGTAGGATCATGTTCACACACCACCAAGAAACCTGAAGACACAAAAGAGAATAGTAAAACCAAAAACACTCAGTTTGAAAAAAATGTTGCAGTAATCCGCAAGTGCTAGTAAAAGATGTAAAAAACAGGGTATTTGGTTGATACGTTTTTTGCAAAAAATGTATACTAAGCTGCTCTACCAATCTTCACGGTATACCCTTATCAGAGCAGTCCTAACTAATGTATGCAATCCCTATCTGATGTATTTAAAAACCTGATCATCTGTATATTACCTGTGTGAACAGGGTTCAGAGAGGAAAAATCCATGTGTGCATACAGAGTAGAACAGCTTTTGTGCAGATAGCCCAAGAGGAGTGGTGGGTAGCTCCCCAGTCTTGTAGACACAAGAGAACAATTATGGAAACATGAACACATGGGCTACTTGCACAGTGAACAAGTCTGTAGGATCATGTTCACACACCACCAAGAAACCTGAAGACACAAAAGAGAATAGTAAAACCAAAAACACTCAGTTTGAAAAAAATGTTGCAGTAATCCGCAAGTGCTAGTAAAAGATGTAAAAAACAGCACTTTTACTAGCACTTGCGGATTACTGCAACATTTTTTTCAAACTGAGTGTTTTTGGTTTTACTATTCTCTTTTGTGTCTTCAGGTTTCTTGGTGGTGTGTGAACATGATCCTACAGACTTGTTCACTGTGCAAGTAGCCCATGTGTTCATGTTTCCATAATTGTTCTCTTGTGTCTACAAGACTGGGGAGCTACTCACCACTCCTCTTGGGCTATCTGCACAAAAGCTGTTCTACTCTGTATGCACACATGGATTTTTCCTCTCTGAACCCTGTTCACACAGGTAATATACAGATGATCAGGTTTTTAAATACATCAGATAGGGATTGCATACATTAGTTAGGACTGCTCTGATAAGGGTATACCGTGAAGATTGGTAGAGCAGCTTAGTATACATTTTTTGCAAAAAACGTATCAACCAAATACCCTGTTTTTTACATCTTTTACTAGCACTTGCGGATTACTGCAACATTTTTTTCAAACTGAGTGTTTTTGGTTTTACTATTCTCTTTTGTGTCTTCAGGTTTCTTGGTGGTGTGTGAACATGATCCTACAGACTTGTTCACTGTGCAAGTAGCCCATGTGTTCATGTTTCCATAATTGTTCTCTTGTGTCTACAAGACTGGGGAGCTACCCACCACTCCTCTTGGGCTATCTGCACAAAAGCTGTTCTACTCTGTATGCACACATGGATTTTTCCTCTCTGAACCCTGTTCACACAGGTAATATACAGATGATCAGGTTTTTAAATACATCAGATAGGGATTGCATACATTAGTTAGGACTGCTCTGATAAGGGTATACCGTGAAGATTGGTAGAGCAGCTTAGTATACATTTTTTGCAAAAAACGTATCAACCAAATACCCTGTTTTTTACATCTTTTACTAGCACTTGCGGATTACTGCAACATTTTTTTCAAACTGAGTGTTTTTGGTTTTACTATTCTCTTTTGTGTCTTCAGGTTTCTTGGTGGTGTGTGAACATGATCCTACAGACTTGTTCACTGTGCAAGTAGCCCATGTGTTCATGTTTCCATAATTGTTCTCTTGTGTCTACAAGACTGGGGAGCTACTCACCACTCCTCTTGGGCTATCTGCACAAAAGCTGTTCTACTCTGTATGCACACATGGATTTTTCCTCTCTGAACCCTGTTCACACAGGTAATATACAGATGATCAGGTTTTTAAATACATCAGATAGGGATTGCATACATTAGTTAGGACTGCTCTGATAAGGGTATACCGTGAAGATTGGTAGAGCAGCTTAGTATACATTTTTTGCAAAAAACGTATCAACCAAATACCCTGTTTTTTACATCTTTTACTAGCACTTGCGGATTACTGCAACATTTTTTTCAAACTGAGTGTTTTTGGTTTTACTATTCTCTTTTGTGTCTTCAGGTTTCTTGGTGGTGTGTGAACATGATCCTACAGACTTGTTCACTGTGCAAGTAGCCCATGTGTTCATGTTTCCATAATTGTTCTCTTGTGTCTACAAGACTGGGGAGCTACCCACCACTCCTCTTGGGCTATCTGCACAAAAGCTGTTCTACTCTGTATGCACACATGGATTTTTCCTCTCTGAACCCTGTTCACACAGGTAATATACAGATGATCAGGTTTTTAAATACATCAGATAGGGATTGCATACATTAGTTAGGACTGCTCTGATAAGGGTATACCGTGAAGATTGGTAGAGCAGCTTAGTATACATTTTTTGCAAAAAACGTATCAACCAAATACCCTGTTTTTTACATCTTTTACTAGCACTTGCGGATTACTGCAACATTTTTTTCAAACTGAGTGTTTTTGGTTTTACTATTCTCTTTTGTGTCTTCAGGTTTCTTGGTGGTGTGTGAACATGATCCTACAGACTTGTTCACTGTGCAAGTAGCCCATGTGTTCATGTTTCCATAATTGTTCTCTTGTGTCTACAAGACTGGGGAGCTACCCACCACTCCTCTTGGGCTATCTGCACAAAAGCTGTTCTACTCTGTATGCACACATGGATTTTTCCTCTCTGAACCCTGTTCACACAGGTAATATACAGATGATCAGGTTTTTAAATACATCAGATAGGGATTGCATGCATTAGTTAGGACTGCTCTGATAAGGGTATACCGTGAAGATTGGTAGAGCAGCTTAGTATACATTTTTTGCAAAAAACGTATCAACCAAATACCCTGTTTTTTACATCTTTTACTAGCACTTGCGGATTACTGCAACATTTTTTTCAAACTGAGTGTTTTTGGTTTTACTATTCTCTTTTGTGTCTTCAGGTTTCTTGGTGGTGTGTGAACATGATCCTACAGACTTGTTCACTGTGCAAGTAGCCCATGTGTTCATGTTTCCATAATTGTTCTCTTGTGTCTACAAGACTGGGGAGCTACCCACCACTCCTCTTGGGCTATCTGCACAAAAGCTGTTCTACTCTGTATGCACACATGGATTTTTCCTCTCTGAACCCTGTTCACACAGGTAATATACAGATGATCAGGTTTTTAAATACATCAGATAGGGATTGCATACATTAGTTAGGACTGCTCTGATAAGGGTATACCGTGAAGATTGGTAGAGCAGCTTAGTATACATTTTTTGCAAAAAACGTATCAACCAAATACCCTGTTTTTTACATCTTTTACTAGCACTTGCGGATTACTGCAACATTTTTTTCAAACTGAGTGTTTTTGGTTTTACTATTCTCTTTTGTGTCTTCAGGTTTCTTGGTGGTGTGTGAACATGATCCTACAGACTTGTTCACTGTGCAAGTAGCCCATGTGTTCATGTTTCCATAATTGTTCTCTTGTGTCTACAAGACTGGGGAGCTACCCACCACTCCTCTTGGGCTATCTGCACAAAAGCTGTTCTACTCTGTATGCACACATGGATTTTTCCTCTCTGAACCCTGTTCACACAGGTAATATACAGATGATCAGGTTTTTAAATACATCAGATAGGGATTGCATACATTAGTTAGGACTGCTCTGATAAGGGTATACCGTGAAGATTGGTAGAGCAGCTTAGTATACATTTTTTGCAAAAAACGTATCAACCAAATACCCTGTTTTTTACATCTTTTACTAGCACTTGCGGATTACTGCAACATTTTTTTCAAACTGAGTGTTTTTGGTTTTACTATTCTCTTTTGTGTCTTCAGGTTTCTTGGTGGTGTGTGAACATGATCCTACAGACTTGTTCACTGTGCAAGTAGCCCATGTGTTCATGTTTCCATAATTGTTCTCTTGTGTCTACAAGACTGGGGAGCTACCCACCACTCCTCTTGGGCTATCTGCACAAAAGCTGTTCTACTCTGTATGCACACATGGATTTTTCCTCTCTGAACCCTGTTCACACAGGTAATATACAGATGATCAGGTTTTTAAATACATCAGATAGGGATTGCATACATTAGTTAGGACTGCTCTGATAAGGGTATACCGTGAAGATTGGTAGAGCAGCTTAGTATACATTTTTTGCAAAAAACGTATCAACCAAATACCCTGTTTTTTTTACATCTTTTACTAGCACTTGCGGATTACTGCAACATTTTTTTCAAACTGAGTGTTTTTGGTTTTACTATTCTCTTTTGTGTCTTCAGGTTTCTTGGTGGTGTGTGAACATGATCCTACAGACTTGTTCACTGTGCAAGTAGCCCATGTGTTCATGTTTCCATAATTGTTCTCTTGTGTCTACAAGACTGGGGAGCTACCCACCACTCCTCTTGGGCTATCTGCACAAAAGCTGTTCTACTCTGTATGCACACATGGATTTTTCCTCTCTGAACCCTGTTCACACAGGTAATATACAGATGATCAGGTTTTTAAATACATCAGATAGGGATTGCATACATTAGTTAGGACTGCTCTGATAAGGGTATACCGTGAAGATTGGTAGAGCAGCTTAGTATACATTTTTTGCAAAAAACGTATCAACCAAATACCCTGTTTTTTACATCTTTTACTAGCACTTGCGGATTACTGCAACATTTTTTTCAAACTGAGTGTTTTTGGTTTTACTATTCTCTTTTGTGTCTTCAGGTTTCTTGGTGGTGTGTGAACATGATCCTACAGACTTGTTCACTGTGCAAGTAGCCCATGTGTTCATGTTTCCATAATTGTTCTCTTGTGTCTACAAGACTGGGGAGCTACCCACCACTCCTCTTGGGCTATCTGCACAAAAGCTGTTCTACTCTGTATGCACACATGGATTTTTCCTCTCTGAACCCTGTTCACACAGGTAATATACAGATGATCAGGTTTTTAAATACATCAGATAGGGATTGCATACATTAGTTAGGACTGCTCTGATAAGGGTATACCGTGAAGATTGGTAGAGCAGCTTAGTATACATTTTTTGCAAAAAACGTATCAACCAAATACCCTGTTTTTTACATCTTTTACTAGCACTTGCGGATTACTGCAACATTTTTTTCAAACTGAGTGTTTTTGGTTTTACTATTCTCTTTTGTGTCTTCAGGTTTCTTGGTGGTGTGTGAACATGATCCTACAGACTTGTTCACTGTGCAAGTAGCCCATGTGTTCATGTTTCCATAATTGTTCTCTTGTGTCTACAAGACTGGGGAGCTACCCACCACTCCTCTTGGGCTATCTGCACAAAAGCTGTTCTACTCTGTATGCACACATGGATTTTTCCTCTCTGAACCCTGTTCACACAGGTAATATACAGATGATCAGGTTTTTAAATACATCAGATAGGGATTGCATACATTAGTTAGGACTGCTCCGATAAGGGTATACCGTGAAGATTGGTAGAGCAGCTTAGTATACATTTTTTGCAAAAAACGTATCAACCAAATACCCTGTTTTTTACATCTTTTACTAGCACTTGCGGATTACTGCAACATTTTTTTCAAACTGAGTGTTTTTGGTTTTACTATTCTCTTTTGTGTCTTCAGGTTTCTTGGTGGTGTGTGAACATGATCCTACAGACTTGTTCACTGTGCAAGTAGCCCATGTGTTCATGTTTCCATAATTGTTCTCTTGTGTCTACAAGACTGGGGAGCTACCCACCACTCCTCTTGGGCTATCTGCACAAAAGCTGTTCTACTCTGTATGCACACATGGATTTTTCCTCTCTGAACCCTGTTCACACAGGTAATATACAGATGATCAGGTTTTTAAATACATCAGATAGGGATTGCATACATTAGTTAGGACTGCTCTGATAAGGGTATACCGTGAAGATTGGTAGAGCAGCTTAGTATACATTTTTTGCAAAAAACGTATCAACCAAATACCCTGTTTTTTACATCTTTTACTAGCACTTGCGGATTACTGCAACATTTTTTTCAAACTGAGTGTTTTTGGTTTTACTATTCTCTTTTGTGTCTTCAGGTTTCTTGGTGGTGTGTGAACATGATCCTACAGACTTGTTCACTGTGCAAGTAGCCCATGTGTTCATGTTTCCATAATTGTTCTCTTGTGTCTACAAGACTGGGGAGCTACCCACCACTCCTCTTGGGCTATCTGCACAAAAGCTGTTCTACTCTGTATGCACACATGGATTTTTCCTCTCTGAACCCTGTTCACACAGGTAATATACAGATGATCAGGTTTTTAAATACATCAGATAGGGATTGCATACATTAGTTAGGACTGCTCTGATAAGGGTATACCGTGAAGATTGGTAGAGCAGCTTAGTATACATTTTTTGCAAAAAACGTATCAACCAAATACCCTGTTTTTTACATCTTTTACTAGCACTTGCGGATTACTGCAACATTTTTTTCAAACTGAGTGTTTTTGGTTTTACTATTCTCTTTTGTGTCTTCAGGTTTCTTGGTGGTGTGTGAACATGATCCTACAGACTTGTTCACTGTGCAAGTAGCCCATGTGTTCATGTTTCTATAATTGTTCGTTCTCTTGTGTCTACAAGACTGGGGAGCTACCCACCACTCCTCTTGGGCTATCTGCACAAAAGCTGTTCTACTCTGTATGCACACATGGATTTTTCCTCTCTGAACCCTGTTCACACAGGTAATATACAGATGATCAGGTTTTTAAATACATCAGATAGGAATTGCATGCATTAGTTAGGACTGCTCTGATAAGGGTATACCGTGAAGATTGGTAGAGCAGCTTAGTATACATTTTTTGCAAAAAACGTATCAACCAAATACCCTGTTTTTTACATCTTTTACTAGCACTTGCGGATTACTGCAACATTTTTTTCAAACTGAGTGTTTTTGGTTTTACTATTCTCTTTTGTGTCTTCAGGTTTCTTGGTGGTGTGTGAACATGATCCTACAGACTTGTTCACTGTGCAAGTAGCCCATGTGTTCATGTTTCCATAATTGTTCTCTTGTGTCTACAAGACTGGGGAGCTACCCACCACTCCTCTTGGGCTATCTGCACAAAAGCTGTTCTACTCTGTATGCACACATGGATTTTTCCTCTCTGAACCCTGTTCACACAGGTAATATACAGATGATCAGGTTTTTAAATACATCAGATAGGGATTGCATACATTAGTTAGGACTGCTCTGATAAGGGTATACCGTGAAGATTGGTAGAGCAGCTTAGTATACATTTTTTGCAAAAAACGTATCAACCAAATACCCTGTTTTTTACATCTTTTACTAGCACTTGCGGATTACTGCAACATTTTTTTCAAACTGAGTGTTTTTGGTTTTACTATTCTCTTTTGTGTCTTCAGGTTTCTTGGTGGTGTGTGAACATGATCCTACAGACTTGTTCACTGTGCAAGTAGCCCATGTGTTCATGTTTCCATAATTGTTCTCTTGTGTCTACAAGACTGGGGAGCTACCCACCACTCCTCTTGGGCTATCTGCACAAAAGCTGTTCTACTCTGTATGCACACATGGATTTTTCCTCTCTGAACCCTGTTCACACAGGTAATATACAGATGATCAGGTTTTTAAATACATCAGATAGGGATTGCATACATTAGTTAGGACTGCTCTGATAAGGGTATACCGTGAAGATTGGTAGAGCAGCTTAGTATACATTTTTTGCAAAAAACGTATCAACCAAATACCCTGTTTTTTACATCTTTTACTAGCACTTGCGGATTACTGCAACATTTTTTTCAAACTGAGTGTTTTTGGTTTTACTATTCTCTTTTGTGTCTTCAGGTTTCTTGGTGGTGTGTGAACATGATCCTACAGACTTGTTCACTGTGCAAGTAGCCCATGTGTTCATGTTTCCATAATTGTTCTCTTGTGTCTACAAGACTGGGGAGCTACCCACCACTCCTCTTGGGCTATCTGCACAAAAGCTGTTCTACTCTGTATGCACACATGGATTTTTCCTCTCTGAACCCTGTTCACACAGGTAATATACAGATGATCAGGTTTTTAAATACATCAGATAGGGATTGCATACATTAGTTAGGACTGCTCTGATAAGGGTATACCGTGAAGATTGGTAGAGCAGCTTAGTATACATTTTTTGCAAAAAACGTATCAATCAAATACCCTGTTTTTTACATCTTTTACTAGCACTTGCGGATTACTGCAACATTTTTTTCAAACTGAGTGTTTTTGGTTTTACTATTCTCTTTTGTGTCTTCAGGTTTCTTGGTGGTGTGTGAACATGATCCTACAGACTTGTTCACTGTGCAAGTAGCCCATGTGTTCATGTTTCCATAATTGTTCTCTTGTGTCTACAAGACTGGGGAGCTACCCACCACTCCTCTTGGGCTATCTGCACAAAAGCTGTTCTACTCTGTATGCACACATGGATTTTTCCTCTCTGAACCCTGTTCACACAGGTAATATACAGATGATCAGGTTTTTAAATACATCAGATAGGGATTGCATACATTAGTTAGGACTGCTCTGATAAGGGTATACCGTGAAGATTGGTAGAGCAGCTTAGTATACATTTTTTGCAAAAAACGTATCAACCAAATACCCTGTTTTTTACATCTTTTACTAGCACTTGCGGATTACTGCAACATTTTTTTCAAACTGAGTGTTTTTGGTTTTACTATTCTCTTTTGTGTCTTCAGGTTTCTTGGTGGTGTGTGAACATGATCCTACAGACTTGTTCACTGTGCAAGTAGCCCATGTGTTCATGTTTCCATAATTGTTCTCTTGTGTCTACAAGACTGGGGAGCTACCCACCACTCCTCTTGGGCTATCTGCACAAAAGCTGTTCTACTCTGTATGCACACATGGATTTTTCCTCTCTGAACCCTGTTCACACAGGTAATATACAGATGATCAGGTTTTTAAATACATCAGATAGGGATTGCATACATTAGTTAGGACTGCTCTGATAAGGGTATACCGTGAAGATTGGTAGAGCAGCTTAGTATACATTTTTTGCAAAAAACGTATCAACCAAATACCCTGTTTTTTTTACATCTTTTACTAGCACTTGCGGATTACTGCAACATTTTTTTCAAACTGAGTGTTTTTGGTTTTACTATTCTCTTTTGTGTCTTCAGGTTTCTTGGTGGTGTGTGAACATGATCCTACAGACTTGTTCACTGTGCAAGTAGCCCATGTGTTCATGTTTCCATAATTGTTCTCTTGTGTCTACAAGACTGGGGAGCTACCCACCACTCCTCTTGGGCTATCTGCACAAAAGCTGTTCTACTCTGTATGCACACATGGATTTTTCCTCTCTGAACCCTGTTCACACAGGTAATATACAGATGATCAGGTTTTTAAATACATCAGATAGGGATTGCATACATTAGTTAGGACTGCTCTGATAAGGGTATACCGTGAAGATTGGTAGAGCAGCTTAGTATACATTTTTTGCAAAAAACGTATCAACCAAATACCCTGTTTTTTACATCTTTTACTAGCACTTGCGGATTACTGCAACATTTTTTTCAAACTGAGTGTTTTTGGTTTTACTATTCTCTTTTGTGTCTTCAGGTTTCTTGGTGGTGTGTGAACATGATCCTACAGACTTGTTCACTGTGCAAGTAGCCCATGTGTTCATGTTTCCATAATTGTTCTCTTGTGTCTACAAGACTGGGGAGCTACCCACCACTCCTCTTGGGCTATCTGCACAAAAGCTGTTCTACTCTGTATGCACACATGGATTTTTCCTCTCTGAACCCTGTTCACACAGGTAATATACAGATGATCAGGTTTTTAAATACATCAGATAGGGATTGCATACATTAGTTAGGACTGCTCTGATAAGGGTATACCGTGAAGATTGGTAGAGCAGCTTAGTATACATTTTTTGCAAAAAACGTATCAACCAAATACCCTGTTTTTTACATCTTTTACTAGCACTTGCGGATTACTGCAACATTTTTTTCAAACTGAGTGTTTTTGGTTTTACTATTCTCTTTTGTGTCTTCAGGTTTCTTGGTGGTGTGTGAACATGATCCTACAGACTTGTTCACTGTGCAAGTAGCCCATGTGTTCATGTTTCCATAATTGTTCTCTTGTGTCTACAAGACTGGGGAGCTACCCACCACTCCTCTTGGGCTATCTGCACAAAAGCTGTTCTACTCTGTATGCACACATGGATTTTTCCTCTCTGAACCCTGTTCACACAGGTAATATACAGATGATCAGGTTTTTAAATACATCAGATAGGGATTGCATACATTAGTTAGGACTGCTCTGATAAGGGTATACCGTGAAGATTGGTAGAGCAGCTTAGTATACATTTTTTGCAAAAAACGTATCAACCAAATACCCTGTTTTTTTTACATCTTTTACTAGCACTTGCGGATTACTGCAACATTTTTTTCAAACTGAGTGTTTTTGGTTTTACTATTCTCTTTTGTGTCTTCAGGTTTCTTGGTGGTGTGTGAACATGATCCTACAGACTTGTTCACTGTGCAAGTAGCCCATGTGTTCATGTTTCCATAATTGTTCTCTTGTGTCTACAAGACTGGGGAGCTACCCACCACTCCTCTTGGGCTATCTGCACAAAAGCTGTTCTACTCTGTATGCACACATGGATTTTTCCTCTCTGAACCCTGTTCACACAGGTAATATACAGATGATCAGGTTTTTAAATACATCAGATAGGGATTGCATACATTAGTTAGGACTGCTCTGATAAGGGTATACCGTGAAGATTGGTAGAGCAGCTTAGTATACATTTTTTGCAAAAAACGTATCAACCAAATACCCTGTTTTTTACATCTTTTACTAGCACTTGCGGATTACTGCAACATTTTTTTCAAACTGAGTGTTTTTGGTTTTACTATTCTCTTTTGTGTCTTCAGGTTTCTTGGTGGTGTGTGAACATGATCCTACAGACTTGTTCACTGTGCAAGTAGCCCATGTGTTCATGTTTCCATAATTGTTCTCTTGTGTCTACAAGACTGGGGAGCTACCCACCACTCCTCTTGGGCTATCTGCACAAAAGCTGTTCTACTCTGTATGCACACATGGATTTTTCCTCTCTGAACCCTGTTCACACAGGTAATATACAGATGATCAGGTTTTTAAATACATCAGATAGGGATTGCATACATTAGTTAGGACTGCTCTGATAAGGGTATACCGTGAAGATTGGTAGAGCAGCTTAGTATACATTTTTTGCAAAAAACGTATCAACCAAATACCCTGTTTTTTACATCTTTTACTAGCACTTGCGGATTACTGCAACATTTTTTTCAAACTGAGTGTTTTTGGTTTTACTATTCTCTTTTGTGTCTTCAGGTTTCTTGGTGGTGTGTGAACATGATCCTACAGACTTGTTCACTGTGCAAGTAGCCCATGTGTTCATGTTTCCATAATTGTTCTCTTGTGTCTACAAGACTGGGGAGCTACCCACCACTCCTCTTGGGCTATCTGCACAAAAGCTGTTCTACTCTGTATGCACACATGGATTTTTCCTCTCTGAACCCTGTTCACACAGGTAATATACAGATGATCAGGTTTTTAAATACATCAGATAGGGATTGCATACATTAGTTAGGACTGCTCTGATAAGGGTATACCGTGAAGATTGGTAGAGCAGCTTAGTATACATTTTTTGCAAAAAACGTATCAACCAAATACCCTGTTTTTTACATCTTTTACTAGCACTTGCGGATTACTGCAACATTTTTTTCAAACTGAGTGTTTTTGGTTTTACTATTCTCTTTTGTGTCTTCAGGTTTCTTGGTGGTGTGTGAACATGATCCTACAGACTTGTTCACTGTGCAAGTAGCCCATGTGTTCATGTTTCCATAATTGTTCTCTTGTGTCTACAAGACTGGGGAGCTACCCACCACTCCTCTTGGGCTATCTGCACAAAAGCTGTTCTACTCTGTATGCACACATGGATTTTTCCTCTCTGAACCCTGTTCACACAGGTAATATACAGATGATCAGGTTTTTAAATACATCAGATAGGGATTGCATACATTAGTTAGGACTGCTCTGATAAGGGTATACCGTGAAGATTGGTAGAGCAGCTTAGTATACATTTTTTGCAAAAAACGTATCAACCAAATACCCTGTTTTTTACATCTTTTACTAGCACTTGCGGATTACTGCAACATTTTTTTCAAACTGAGTGTTTTTGGTTTTACTATTCTCTTTTGTGTCTTCAGGTTTCTTGGTGGTGTGTGAACATGATCCTACAGACTTGTTCACTGTGCAAGTAGCCCATGTGTTCATGTTTCCATAATTGTTCTCTTGTGTCTACAAGACTGGGGAGCTACCCACCACTCCTCTTGGGCTATCTGCACAAAAGCTGTTCTACTCTGTATGCACACATGGATTTTTCCTCTCTGAACCCTGTTCACACAGGTAATATACAGATGATCAGGTTTTTAAATACATCAGATAGGGATTGCATACATTAGTTAGGACTGCTCTGATAAGGGTATACCGTGAAGATTGGTAGAGCAGCTTAGTATACATTTTTTGCAAAAAACGTATCAACCAAATACCCTGTTTTTTACATCTTTTACTAGCACTTGCGGATTACTGCAACATTTTTTCAAACTGAGTGTTTTTGGTTTTACTATTCTCTTTTGTGTCTTCAGCTTTCTTGGTGGTGTGTGAACATGATCATACAGACTTGTTCACTGTGCAAGTAGCCCATGTGTTCCTGTTTCCATAATTGTTCTCTTGTGTCTACAAGACTGGGGAGTTCCACCACTCCTCTTGGGCTATCTGCACAAAAGCTGTTCTACCCTGTATGCACACATGGATTTTTCCTCTCTGAACCCTGTTCACACAGGTTATATACAGATGATCAGGTTTTTAAATACATCAGATAGGGATTGCATACATTAGTTAGGACTGCTCTGATAAGGGTATACCGTGAAGATTGGTAGAGCAGCTTAGTATACATTTTTTGCAAAAAACGTATCAACCAAATACCCTGTTTTTTACATCTTTTACTAGCACTTGCGGATTACTGCAACATTTTTTCAAACTGAGTGTTTTTGGTTTTACTATTCTCTTTTGTGTCTTCAGGTTTCTTGGGGGTGTGTGAACATGATCATACAGACTTGTTCACTGTGCAAGTAGCCCATGTGTTCCTGTTTCCATAATTGTTCTCTTGTGTCTACAAGACTGGGGAGTTCCACCACTCCTCTTGGGCTATCTGCACAAAAGCTGTTCTACCCTGTATGCACACATGGATTTTTCCTCTCTGAACCCTGTTCACACAGGTTATATACAGATGATCAGGTTTTTAAATACATCAGATAGGGATTGCATACATTAGTTAGGACTGCTCTGATAAGGGTATACCGTGAAGATTGGTAGAGCAGCTTAGTATACATTTTTTGCAAAAAACGTATCAACCAAATACCCTGTTTTTTACATCTTTTACTAGCACTTGCGGATTACTGCAACATTTTTTCAAACTGAGTGTTTTTGGTTTTACTATTCTCTTTTGTGTCTTCAGGTTTCTTGGTGGTGTGTGAACATGATCATACAGACTTGTTCACTGTGCAAGTAGCCCATGTGTTCCTGTTTCCATAATTGTTCTCTTGTGTCTACAAGACTGGGGAGTTCCACCACTCCTCTTGGGCTATCTGCACAAAAGCTGTTCTACCCTGTATGCACACATGGATTTTTCCTCTCTGAACCCTGTTCACACAGGTTATATACAGATGATCAGGTTTTTAAATACATCAGATAGGGATTGCATACATTAGTTAGGACTGCTCTGATAAGGGTATACCGTGAAGATTGGTACAGCAGCTTAGTATACATTTTTTGCAAAAAACGTATCAACCAAATACCCTGTTTTTTACATCTGTTACTAGCACTTGCGGATTACTGCAACATTTTTTCAAACTGAGTGTTTTTGGTTTTACTATTCTCTTTTGTGTCTTCAGGTTTCTTGGTGGTGTGTGAACATGATCCTACAGACTTGTTCACTGTGCAAGTAGCCCATGTGTTCCTGTTTCCATAATTGTTCTCTTGTGTCTACAAGACTGGGGAGTTCCACCACTCCTCTTGGGCTATCTGCACAAAAGCTGTTCTACCCTGTATGCACACATGGATTTTTCCTCTCTGAACCCTGTTCACACAGGTTATATACAGATGATCAGGTTTTTAAATACATCAGATAGGGATTGCATACATTAGTTAGGACTGCTCTGATAAGGGTATACCGTGAAGATTGGTAGAGCAGCTTAGTATACATTTTTTGCAAAAAACGTATCAACCAAATACCCTGTTTTTTACATCTTTTACTAGCACTTGCGGATTACTGCAACATTTTTTCAAACTGAGTGTTTTTGGTTTTACTATTCTCTTTTGTGTCTTCAGGTTTCTTGGTGGTGTGTGAACATGATCATACAGACTTGTTCACTGTGCAAGTAGCCCATGTGTTCCTGTTTCCATAATTGTTCTCTTGTGTCTACAAGACTGGGGAGTTCCACCACTCCTCTTGGGCTATCTGCACAAAAGCTGTTCTACCCTGTATGCACACATGGATTTTTCCTCTCTGAACCCTGTTCACACAGGTTATATACAGATGATCAGGTTTTTAAATACATCAGATAGGGATTGCATACATTAGTTAGGACTGCTCTGATAAGGGTATACCGTGAAGATTGGTAGAGCAGCTTAGTATACATTTTTTGCAAAAAACGTATCAACCAAATACCCTGTTTTTTACATCTTTTACTAGCACTTGCGGATTACTGCAACATTTTTTCAAACTGAGTGTTTTTGGTTTTACTATTCTCTTTTGTGTCTTCAGGTTTCTTGGTGGTGTGTGAACATGATCATACAGACTTGTTCACTGTGCAAGTAGCCCATGTGTTCCTGTTTCAATATTACACAAGTGTTTATATAAGTCACACATTAATGTCCGAATATTTATACCCGTATTTGATTGGGTAGAGTATCCCTTAAAAAAACTAAATTTGATTCACAAAATGTTACCAAAAGAAAATTATATATATGAATATATATATATATATATATATATATATATATATATATATATATATATAATTACGAAAGATACTGAGTCATAAAACGGGGGAGCACAATGCCATAGGCCACAGCAAAGCACAAGCTTATTCTAAGAAAGTAGCAGCCCTATATAAATCCATAACTAACAGTTCCGAATTCAAAAAGAAGGGATTTGAAAAATGCCAAATATCAATGCCAGTTGCTTGCGATAAGGTATATGAACTGGAAAAGACAAATAAACAGTGACTATGGTTTGAGCCAATATAATGAATGGCTAAAAAGCTATATATCATATGAAGACAACCTAGAAATACACAGTAACTATACCATCTTTGTGTAAGGAAACTACTAAAACTGGCAAATGAATGGAATTAAGTGTAACTACAATAGGGCATGATTTACCTGTAGTATAATGAGCACTTGGAAGAGCCTGGCGTCCCTCTGCCCTAAGTGTTTATATGAAAGTGGACTTGTGACTGTAATACCCTCAGGAGAGTACTGTATAGTGGCCTAGACAGCACTCAACTCTGCTCCCAGCAAATTCATAGGGGTATTGTCACTAACAATAAGTTTGTAAGCACCTCTTGGCTATCTCGTGACTCTAGTCTTTCCTTGTTTAGTCATAGGGGCTTCAGTCGCTTGTCCCCCTACCCTCACGTATTCCACAGTCTCATCAGTAATCATGTCTTGCAATATCAAGTCTTTGTGTACTAGTCCCAGCTGCCCCAGTGTTGGTCAAGAATTCTGTCTATTTCCCTCCCAGCATTGGTATGGTGGTCATCAAGGCAGGACCAGGTCCGGAGGGGACAAGAACAGGGCACACATTTGTCACTGGGTTGTCAGTTTCCTAGTCTGAAGGTGAAGGAGGTGGAAGATTGGTCTGAGTGTCCATTTTCTCCACAATTCCAGCACTTCACTGTTTCTAAGTCCATAGGTCCCTTACTACGTCTCTACTGTTTTCCTTGTGCTCCAGCATACATGACACGTCGTCTTATTGTCCTAGTTTCTTCAACTCCTGAGCAACCTTCAGGAGGTCTTTGGATCTACATTTCTCCATTTAGGTCTGGCTGTCTGTACTGCGTCTCGTAAGCCTTTTGTCATACCGTCAATGAATGTATTTACCAATATTTTAACATCAAGTGGGTTTACTGGACTGTACCCCATGTCTGCCCATTTCAGCTGTAACCGTCCAGAGTACATATCTACTCTCTCTCCTTTAGTCACATCTGTAAAAGTCTTAATTTGCATCCTAGTACGTCACCTGCTTTGGTGCTCACCAACTCTCTAGGTCTGCTCAGGTGCACTTATACGTCCATCATATTGTCTTTGTCTGTAAAATGGGAAAGGTTTGTTCTCAGGGTCAGCCAATCATTTTAGCATAGCTAGCTAGTCAGAGGGCTTCCAGGGATAATACTCCTGTATCTGTCTTACACTACCTGATTACATCACAGATCATACAAGTATTTCTCCAGTCTGGGTTTGTCTGACCGCAATGTTTACAAGTCCATTTGTCTTGTCTTGGTCTCTGGTTATACAAAGGTATGACCGTAGCAGTAATGTGTCGGTCATAGTCGGACTTTTAAGCATCAAAACATTCATAATACACCTTACTACCGTCCTGCTGCACTCAGACGCCATTTATTCACATGCTATTTTCCTCATTTGTCTGTGCCTTTTTGAACATCCAAACAGCCATCCACTCACTGGCATTTTTGCCTGTTTCAATATTGGTCTCACATCTTTCACTGCTTCCTTTTTCCAATCTGTACAGCGGTTTTTGGATCCCATTGGGGGCCCTGACTGCACACAGCATAAGTTGCCCATGGCTTCAACTTATCCGCTCAACAACACCGAGCAGGTTCCCTACCTACCACTCGGTGGCACCGAGCAGGTGCACTACCTACCACTCGGTGAACTTAAAGGATTTTACCAAGCAGGTTCACTACCTACCACTCGGTAAATCAGCTGGCTAGCACAGCTCCATGGACGGCAAGGTTACACCACCTAATGCCGTAGACTGACTGTAGCAGGTCACTCCGTACACTACATCAGCCGTGCAGTTGGCTACCTCCTCTGCTGATCCTCAATTCGCTATATCAATCACTCAACTTGAAGCAGGAGAATCTTTTACCAATCTTTTCAATCACTTACAAATTTTCCTTTATACTAGGCACAATTCTACCTCATTCACTTTCAATTCCAACTTGAACTTACGATATTTCTTTCTACTTCAATACATACAGTACTGTTGCTTTAAACACAAATCTCTTAGCGCGTAGTAAACCAAGGACAGAATATGCACAGCTCCATATTCTTCAGCGCAGCTGCATGGACCCCCCCTTTCTCTGGCCCGCATCACAAGGAGGAGAAAATCAAAAACAATTCGCGCAGGGGTTCGCCCCTCGCATCAAGTGTAAACACAGATAAGAGCTTGTCTTACACACACAGAAACAGAATGCAGCAGTTTTCAGACTTAATCTCTACAAAACATTCATTCTCTTGGAATTAAAAACAGTTTCTCTATACAGGCAGATCACTGCATAACTTGAATAAGCTGATTCTGACCGCGTCCAGCCAAAACACATATAGAAACCTATCCAATATCAAACCACACATAACACGGATTTCACTGAATCTCAGATGTAAATTAAATGTACATTAAAAATATCCACAACTCATTCATCCTGGACAATTAACAACAGTTAGATAAGTAATGATAAGTAATGATACTTATGTGATCACTCATACATACATGCTCATTCAGGGATTGTTGTTTCTTTTCCTTTCACTTTCAGTAGATTTTCACAAGAAGAAAATCCCTTATCTCAATCCCTCCACCTAATTCAGCTCAAACTGCGCTGAATAATGTCTTCTGTCACATACAGAGGACCACACCTAACGGAACCCCTCATCAATCAGGGATTTATGTTTATTCCTTATACTCATTTACTCACCTGTCATCTCATTCAGAGTTCTCATAGACATACAAGGTTCACACAGCCTGCCTATTTTACACTTTGGAATTAACACAACTCTATATAACAAAAACTGCAGCAGTGTCCACTGACACTCTTAAAGCACTTTAAGGCCAAACAACAAAAAACCACGGCCTTAATACAAAATACAGCTTCATATAATGTACTGCCAATCCAAAATGACCAAAATAACAACACTGCACAGAGTCTATCCCAACTCTGTATTACACACTACGCAAATACACAACCAAATAGGGTAATGACAAATGATACAGATAACAATTATCATCTTATAACTCTATTATTCAACTCTCATACGGACATAAATAGACAAAACACAAAACTCACTGGTGATGTGGATTCTTTGAACCATGTTCGCAGCCTTTTACCCAGAGGTATGGAGAGATCCAGATGAGAGATTGCAAGTGCAAAACAGGTTTGTAAGAATAACATTTCTCACCTTGCTGCAGCTGGTGTTTTGCATGCCAATCTCCCAGAAGCTCCCCCATACGGATTCCGAATAAGCTGGATACACAGCCCCACGTTGGGCGCCAAAACTGTCGTAGCTGTTTTTCGTTCTGACCTAAATGTCAGCTGACAGATAACCAGTGAGGGCCAAATTGTGGAGTTACGCCCGTCATTTTACAAGCGCGCTTGGAGACAAAAAGACACCTCACACATATCCTGTGAGCAAGTCACTTTTATCTGAAGTAATAGAGCAAGAAGCAATATTTTATACCATTTACACATTATACATTTCAATGTAACTCATGTAGCGCCCACCATCACCCAGGGTCATACTGACCTTTATTCTCTAACGTACCCGGAGCATGTTGTGACTGAATATTGGGAACATACATGATAAGAAGTACAGTCTCCTTGAAGAGGAGACCGTCAGACTACTGAGTCAACAGATTCTAGTAATTCTAACACTTAAAGGCAAAAGGCACTTAAAGGCAAGGTAGTTAAAGGCAAACTATTAACCCTTCTATATCAAGCCTTAGCCAGCACTTGTGCCCACGCCTTAAGCCTTAGCCAGCACTTGTGCCCACGCCTTAAGCCTTCGCCAGCACTTGTGCCCACGCCTTAAGCCTTAGCCAGCACTTGTGCCCACGCCTTAAGCCTTAGCCAGCACTTGTGCCCACGCCTTAAGCCTTAGCCAGCACTTGTGCCCACGCCTTAAGCCTTAGCTAGCACTTGTGCCCACGCCTTAAGCCTTAGCCAGCACTTGTGCCCACGCCTTAAGCCTTAGCCAGCACTTGTGCCCATGCCTTAAGCCTGAGCCAGCACTTGTGCCCACGCCTTAAGCCTTAGTCAGCACTTGTGCCCACTCCTTAAGCCTTAGCCAGCACTTGTGCCCACGCCTTAAGCCTTAGCCAGCACTTGTGCCCACGCCTTAAGCCTTAGCCAGCACTTGTGCCCACGCCTTAAGCCTTAGCCAGCACTTGTGCCCACGCCTTAAGCCTTAGCCAGCACTGGTGCCCACGCCTTAAGCCTTAGCCAGCACTGGTGCCCACGCCTTAAGCCTTAGCCAGCACTTGTGCCCACGCCTTAAGCCTTAGCCAGCACTTGTGCCCACGCCTTAAGACTTAGCCAGCACTTGTGCCCACGCCTTAAGACTTAGCCAGCACTTGTGCCCACGCCTTAAGACTTAGCCAGCACTTGTGCCCACGCCTTAAGCCTTAGCCAGCACTTGTGCCCACGCCTAAGCCTTAGCCAGCACTTGTGCCCACGCCTTAAGCCTTAGCCAGCACTTGTGCCCACGCCTTAAGCCTTAGCCAGCACTTGTGCCCACGCCTTAAGCCTTAGCAAGCACTTGTGCCCACGCTTTAAGCCTTAGCAAGCACTTGTGCCCACGCCTTAAGCCTTAGCAAGCACTTGTGCCCACGCCTTAAGCCTTAGCCAGCACTTGTGCCCACGCCTTAAGCCTTAGCCAGCACTTGTGCCCACGCCTTAAGCCTTAGCAAGCACTTTTGCCCACGCTTTAAGCCTTAATCAGCACTTGTGCCCACGCCTTAAGCCTTAGCCAGCACTTGTGCCCACGCCTTAAGCCATAGCCAGCACTTGTGCCCACGCCTCAAGCCTTAGCCAGCACTTGTGCCCACGCCTTAAGCCTCAGCCAGCACTTGTGCCCACGCCTTAAGCCTCAGCCAGCACTTGTGCCCACGCCTTAAGCCTCAGCCAGCACTTGTGCCCACGCCTTAAGCCTTAGCCAGCACTTGTGCCCACGCCTTAAGCCTTAGCCAGCACTTGTGCCCACGCCTTAAGCCTTAGCCAGCACTTGTGCCCACGCCTTAAGCCTTAGCCAGCACTTGTGCCCACGCCTTAAGCCTTAGCCAGCACTTGTGCCCACGCCTTAAGCCTTAGCCAGCACTTGTGCCCACGCCTTAAGCCTTAGCCAGCACTTGTGCCCACGCCTTAAGCCTTAGCCAGCACTTGTGCCCACGCCTTAAGCCTTAGCCAGCACTTGTGCCCACGCCTTAAGCCTTAGCCAGCACTTGTGCCCACGCCTTAAGCCTTAGCCAGCACTTGTGCCCACGCCTTAAGCCTTAGCCAGCACTGGTGCCCACGCCTTAAGCCTTAGCCAGCACTGGTGCCCATGCCTTAAGCCTTAGCCAGCACTTGTGCCCACGCCTTAAGCCTTAGCCAGCACTTGTGCCCACGCCTTAAGACTTAGCCAGCACTTGTGCCCACGCCTTAAGACTTAGCCAGCACTTGTGCCCACGCCTTAAGACTTAGCCAGCACTTGTGCCCACGCCTTAAGACTTAGCCAGCACTTGTGCCCACGCCTTAAGCCTTAGCCAGCACTTGTGCCCACGCCTAAGCCTTAGCCAGCACTTGTGCCCACGCCTTAAGCCTTAGCCAGCACTTGTGCCCACGCCTTAAGCCTTAGCCAGCACTTGTGCCCACGCCTTAAGCCTTAGCAAGCACTTGTGCCCACGCTTTAAGCCTTAACCAGCACTTGTGCCCACGCCTTAAGCCTTAGCAAGCACTTGTGCCCACGCCTTAAGCCTTAGCCAGCACTTGTGCCCACGCCTTAAGCCTTAGCCAGCACTTGTGCCCACGCCTTAAGCCTTAGCAAGCACTTTTGCCCACGCTTTAAGCCTTAATCAGCACTTGTGCCCACGCCTTAAGCCTTAGCCAGCACTTGTGCCCACGCCTTAAGCCTTAGCCAGCACTTGTGCCCACGCCTTAAGCCTTAGCCAGCACTTGTGCCCACGCCTTAAGCCTCAGCCAGCACTTGTGCCCACGCCTTAAGCCTTAGCCAGCACTTGTGCCCATGCCTTAAGCCTTAGCCAGCACTTGTGCCCACGCCTTAAGCCTTAGCCAGCACTTGTGCCCACGCCTTAAGCCTTAGCCAGCACTTGTGCCCACGCCTTAGGCCTTAGCCAGCACTTGTGCCCACGCCTTAAGCCTTAGCCAGCACTTGTGCCCACGCCTTAAGCCTTAGCCAGCACTTGTGCCCACGCCTTAATCCTTAGCCAGCACTTGTGCCCACGCCTTAAGCCTTAGCCAGCACTGGTGCCCACGCCTTAAGCCTTAGCCAGCACTGGTGCCACGCCTTAAGCCTTAGCCAGCACTTGTGCCCACGCCTTAAGACTTAGCCAGAACTTGTGCCCACACCTTAAGCCTTAGCCAGCACTTGTGCCCACGCCTTAAGCCTTAGCCAGCACTTGTGCCCACGCCTTAAGCCTTAGCCAGCATTTGTGCCCACGCCTTAAGCCTTAGCCAGCACTTGTGCCCACGCCTTACACGTTAGCCAGCACTTGTGCCCAAGCCTTAAGCCTTAGCCAGCACTTGTGCCCACGCCTTAAGCCTTAGCCAGCACTTGTGCCCACGCCTTAAGCCTCAGCCAGCACTTGTGCCCACGCCTTAGTCAGCACTTGTGCCCACGACTTAGCCAGCACTTGTGCCCACGCCTTAGCCAGCACTTGTGCCCACGCCTTAACCAGCACTTGTGCCCACGCCTTAGCCAGCACTTGTGCCCACGCCTTAGCCAGCACTTGTGCCCACGCCTTAAGCCTTAGCCAGCACTTGTGCCCACGCCTTAAGCCTTAGCCAGCACTTGTGCCCACGCCTTAAGCCTTAGCGGGCACTTGTGCCCGTGCCTTAAGCCTTAGCGGGCACTTGTGCGCGTGCCTTAAGCCTTAGCCGGCACTTGTGCCCCTGCCTTAAGCCTTAGCCGGCACTTGTGCCCATGCCTTAAGCCTTAGCCGGCACTTGTGCCCATGCCTTAAGCCTTAGCCGGCACTTGTGCCCATGCCTTAAACCTTAGCCGGCACTTGTGCCCATGCCTTAAGCCCTAGCCGGCACTTGTGCCCATGCCTTAAGCCTTTGCCGGAACTTGTGCCCATGCCTTAAGCCTTAGCCGGCACTTGTGCCCATGCCTTAAGCCTTAGCCGGCACTTGTGCCCATGCCGTAAGCCTTAGCCGGCACTTGTGCCCATGCCGTAAGCCTTTGCCGGCACTTGTGCCCATGCCTTAAGCCTTAGCCGGCACTTGTGCCCATGCCTTAAGCCTTAGCCGGCACTTGTGCCCATGCCTTAAGCCTTAGCCGGCACTTGTGCCCATGCCTTAAGCCTTAGCCGGCACTTGTGCCCATGCCTTAAGCCTTAGCCGGCACTTGTGCCCATGCCTTAAGCCTTAGCCGGCACTTGTGCCCATGCCTTAAGCCTTAGCCGGCACTTGTGCCCATGCCTTAAGCCTTAGCCGACACTTGTGCCCATGCCTTAAGCCTTAGCCGGCACTTGTGCCCATGCCTTAAGCCTTAGCCGGCACTTTTGAGCCCCTTGCATGTTTGTTTTTCTGTCTTTAGTTACATGATGGTTATGCACACAGGGCAGGCTTTACGCTCTTCGCTCTTGTCCCGTCTGAATGCGCATGCACGACTGTAATTGGGGAAAAAGGCATTACCCATTTACGGAGGACAGACAAGAAGTGCCTGGTCGCTTGGAGCATGGGGTTATGGAGAGGCTCCGCACTGTACAACAAAGGATCTAGTCCTAAATGTCCAAGTACAGAGTAGAGGGGTGAAAGCTAGCTCTACACCCCTATGGGTGCCTAACCCTTTATGCAAAGAGTGCAAAGAGTTAGCCGTATGCCTTAAGCCTTAGCCAGCACTTGTGCCCACGCCTTAAGCCTTAGCCAGCACTTGTGCCCACGCCTTAAGCCTTAGCCAGCACTTGTGCCCACGCCTTAAGCCTCAGCCAGCACTTGTGCCCACGCCTTAAGCCTTAGCCAGCACTTGTGCCAACGCCTTAAGCCTTAGCCAGCACTTGTGCCCACGCCTTAAGCCTTAGCCAGCACTTGTGCCCACGCCTTAAGCCTTAGCCAGCACTTGTGCCCACGCCTTAAGCCTTAGCCAGCACTTGTGCCCACGCCTTAAGCCTTAGCCAGCACTTGTGCCCACGCCTTAAGCCTTAGCCAGAACTTGTGCCCATGCCTTAAGCCTTAGCCAGCACTTGTGCCCACGCCTTAAGCCTTAGCCAGCACTTGTGCCCATGCCTTAAGCCTTAGCCAGCACTTGTGCCCACGCCTTAAGCCTTAGCAAGCACTTGTGCCCACGCCTTAAGCCTTAGCCAGCACTTGTGCCCACGCCTTAGCCAGCACTTGTGCCCACGCCTTAGCCAGCACTTGTGACCACACCTTAAGCCTTAGCCAGCACTTGTGCCCACGCCTTAGCCAGCACTTGTGCCAACGCCTTAAGCCTTAGCCAGCACTTGTGCCCACGCCTTAAGCCTTAGCCAGCACTTGTGCCCACGCCTTAAGCCTTAGCCAGCACTTGTGCCCACGCCTTAAGCCTTAGCCAGCACTTGTGCCCACGCCTTAGCCAGCACTTGTGCCCACGCCTTAGCCAGCACTTGTGCCCACGCCTTAAGTTTTAGCCAGCACTTGTGCCCACGCCTTAGCCAGCACTTGTGCCCACGTCTTAAGCCTTAGCCAGCACTTGTGCCAACGCCTTAGCCAGCACTTGTGCCCATGCCTTAAGCCTTAGCCAGCACTTGTGCCCACGCCTTAAGCCTTAGCCAGCACTTGTGCCCATGCCTTAAGCCTTAGCCGGCACTTTTGAGCCCCTTGCATGTTTGTTTTTCTGTCTTTAGTTACATGATGGTTATGCACACAGGGCAGGCTTTACGCTCTTCGCTCTTGTCCCGTCTGAATGCGCATGCACGACTGTAATTGGGGAAAAAGGCATTACCCATTTACGGAGGACAGACAAGAAGTGCCTGGTCGCTTGGAGCATGGGGTTATGGAGAGGCTCCGCACTGTACAACAAAGGATCTAGTCCTAAACGTCCAAGTACAGAGTAGAGGGGTGAAAGCTAGCTCTACACCCCTATGGGTGCCTAACCCTTTATGCAAAGAGTGCAAAGAGTTAGCCGTATGCCTTAAGCCTTAGCCAGCACTTGTGCCCACGCCTTAAGCCTTAGCCAGCACTTGTGCCCACGCCTTAAGCCTTAGCCAGCACTTGTGCCCACGCCTTAAGCCTCAGCCAGCACTTGTGCCCACGCCTTAAGCCTTAGCCAGCACTTGTGCCAACGCCTTAAGCCTTAGCCAGCACTTGTGCCCATGCCTTAAGCCTTAGCCAGCACTTGTGCCCACGCCTTAAGCCTTAGCCAGCACTTGTGCCCACGCCTTAAGCCTTAGCCAGCACTTGTGCCCACGCCTTAAGCCTTAGCCAGAACTTGTGCCCATGCCTTAAGCCTTAGCCAGCACTTGTGCCCACGCCTTAAGCCTTAGCCAGCACTTGTGCCCACGCCTTAAGCCTTAGCCAGCACTTGTGCACACGCCTTAAGCCTTAGCAAGCACTTGTGCCCACGCCTTAAGCCTTAGCCAGCACTTGTGCCCACGCCTTAGCCAGCACTTGTGCCCACGCCTTAGCCAGCACTTGTGACCACACCTTAAGCCTTAGCCAGCACTTGTGCCCACGCCTTAGC
Source organism: Ranitomeya imitator (assembly GCF_032444005.1). Classification (NCBI taxonomy): domain Eukaryota; kingdom Metazoa; phylum Chordata; class Amphibia; order Anura; family Dendrobatidae; genus Ranitomeya; species Ranitomeya imitator. Next base: position 202,072,374 of record NC_091286.1, read on the forward strand.
CAGCACTTGTGCCAACGCCTTAAGCCTTAGCCAGCACTTGTGCCCACGCCTTAAGCCTTAGCCAGCACTTGTGCCCACGCCTTAAGCCTTAGCCAGCACTTGTGCCCACGCCTTAAGCCTTAGCCAACACTTGTGCCCACGCCTTAGCCAGCACTTGTGCCCACGCCTTAGCCAGCACTTGTGCCCACGCCTTAAGTTTTAGCCAGCACTTGTGCCCACGCCTTAGCCAGCACTTGTGCCCACGTCTTAAGCCTTAGCCAGCACTTGTGCCAACGCCTTAGCCAGCACTTGTGCCCACGCCTTAAGCCTTAGCCAGCACTTGTGCCCATGCCTTAAGCCTTAGCCAGCACTTGTGCCCATGCCTTAAGACTTAGCCAGCACTTGTGCCCACGCCTTAAGCCTTAGCCAGCACTTGTGCCCACGCCTTAAGCCTTAGCCAGCACTTGTGCCCACGCCTTAAGCCTTAGCCAGCACTTGTGCCCACGCCTTAAGCCTTAGCCAGCACTTGTGCCTACGCCTTAAGCCTTAGCCAGCACTTGTGCCCACGCCTTAGCCAGCACTTGTGCCCACGCCTTAAGCCTTAGCCAGCACTTGTGCCCTTGCCTTAAGCCTTAGCCAGCACTTGTGCCCACGCCTTAAGCCTTAGCAAGCACTTGTGCCCACGCCTTAAGCCTTAGCCAGCACTTGTGCCCACGCCTTAAGCCTTAGCCAGCACTTGTGCCCACGCCTTAAGCCTTAGCAAGCACTTTTGCCCACGCTTTAAGCCTTAATCAGCACTTGTGCCCACGCCTTAAGCCTTAGCCAGCACTTGTGCCCACGCCTTAAGCCTTAGCCAGCACTTGTGCCCACGCCTTAAGCCTTAGCCAGCACTTGTGCCCACGCCTTAAGCCTCAGCCAGCACTTGTGCCCACGCCTTAAGCCTTAGCCAGCACTGGTGCCCATGCCTTAAGCCTTAGCCAGCACTTGTGCCCACGCCTTAAGCCTTAGCCAGCACTTGTGCCCACGCCTTAAGACTTAGCCAGCACTTGTGCCCACGCCTTAAGACTTAGCCAGCACTTGTGCCCACGCCTTAAGACTTAGCCAGCACTTGTGCCCACGCCTTAAGCCTTAGCCAGCACTTGTGCCCACGCCTAAGCCTTAGCCAGCACTTGTGCCCACGCCTTAAGCCTTAGCCAGCACTTGTGCCCACGCCTTAAGCGTTAGCCAGCACTTGTGCCCACGCCTTAAGGCTTAGCAAGCACTTGTGCCCACGCTTTAAGCCTTAACCAGCACTTGTGCCCACGCCTTAAGCCTTAGCAAGCACTTGTGCCCACGCCTTAAGCCTTAGCCAGCACTTGTGCCCACGCCTTAAGCCTTAGCCAGCACTTGTGCCCACGCCTTAAGCCTTAGCAAGCACTTTTGCCCATGCTTTAAGCCTTAATCAGCACTTGTGCACACGCCTTAAGCCTTAGCCAGCACTTGTGCCCACGCCTTAAGCCTTAGCCAGCACTTGTGCCCACGCCTTAAGCCTTAGCCAGCACTTGTGCCCACGCCTTAAGCCTCAGCCAGCACTTGTGCCCACGCCTTAAGCCTTAGCCAGCACTTGTGCCCACGCCTTAAGCCTTAGCCAGCACTTGTGCCCACGCCTTAGGCCTTAGCCAGCACTTGTGTCCACGCCTTAAGCCTTAGCCAGCACTTGTGCCCACGCCTTAAGCCTTAGCCAGCACTTGTGCCCACGCCTTAAGCCTTAGCCAGCACTGGTGCCACGCCTTAAGCCTTAGCCAGCACCTGTGCCCACGCCTTAAGACTTAGCCAGAACTTGTGCCCACACCTTAAGCCTTAGCCAGCACTTGTGCCCACGCCTTAAGCCTTAGCCAGCACTTGTGCCCACGCCTTAAGCCTTAGCCAGCATTTGTGCCCACGCCTTAAGCCTTAGCCAGCACTTGTGCCCACGCCTTACACGTCAGCCAGCACTTGTGCCCAAGCCTTAAGCCTTAGCCAGCACTTGTGCCCACGCCCTAAGCCTTAGCCAGCACTTGTGCCCACGCCTTAAGCCTCAGCCAGCACTTGTGCCCACGCCTTAGCCAGCACTTGTGCCCACGCCTTAGCCAGCACTTGTGCCCACGCCTTAGCCAGCACTTGTGCCCACGCCTTAGCCAGCACTTGTGCCCACGCCTTAGCCAGCACTTGTGCCCACGCCTTAAGCCTTAGCCAGCACTTGTGCCCACGCCTTAAGCCTTAGCCAGCACTTGTGCCCACGCCTTAAGCCTTAGCCGGCACTTGTGCCCGTGCCTTAAGCCTTAGCGGGCACTTGTGCGCGTGCCTTAAGCCTTAGCCGGCACTTGTGCCCCTGCCTTAAGCCTTAGCCGGCACTTGTGCCCATGCCTTAAGCCTTAGCCGGCACTTGTGCCCATGCCTTAAGCCTTAGCCGGCACTTGTGCCCATGCCTTAAACCTTAGCCGGCACTTGTGCCCATGCCTTAAGCCCTAGCCGGCACTTGTGCCCATGCCATAAGCCTTTGCCGGAACTTGTGCCCATGCCTTAAGCCTTAGCCGGCACTTGTGCCCATGCCTTAAGCCTTAGCCGGCACTTGTGCCCATGCCGTAAGCCTTAGCCGGCACTTGTGCCTATGCCGTAAGCCTTTGCCGGCACTTGTGCCCATGCCTTAAGCCTCAGCCGGCACTTGTGCCCATGCCTTAAGCCTTAGCCGGCACTTGTGCCCATGCCTTAAGCCTTAGCCGGCACTTGTGCCCATGCCTTAAGCCTTAGCCGGCACTTGTGCCCATGCCTTAAGCCTTAGCCGGCACTTGTGCCCATGCCTTAAGCCTTAGCCGGCACTTGTGCCCATGCCTTAAGCCTTAGCCGGCACTTGTGCCCATGCCTTAAGCCTTAGCCGGCACTTGTGCCCATGCCTTAAGCCTTAGCCGGCACTTGTGCCCATGCCTTAAGCCTTAGCCGGCACTTTTGAGCCCCTTGCATGTTTGTTTTTCTGTCTTTAGTTACATGATGGTTATGCACACAGGGCAGGCTTTACGCTCTTCGCTCTTGTCCCGTCTGAATGCGCATGCACGACTGTAATTGGGGAAAAAGGCATTACCCATTTACGGAGGACAGACAAGAAGTGCCTGGTCGCTTGGAGCATGGGGTTATGGAGAGGCTCCGCACTGTACAACAAAGGATCTAGTCCTAAATGTCCAAGTACAGAGTAGAGGGGTGAAAGCTAGCTCTACACCCCTATGGGTGCCTAACCCTTTATGCAAAGAGTGCAAAGAGTTAGCCGTATGCCTTAAGCCTTAGCCAGCACTTGTGCCCACGCCTTAAGCCTTAGCCAGCACTTGTGCCCACGCCTTAAGCCTTAGCCAGCACTTGTGCCCACGCCTTAAGCCTCAGCCAGCACTTGTGCCCACGCCTTAAGCCTTAGCCAGCACTTGTGCCAACGCCTTAAGCCTTAGCCAGCACTTGTGCCCACGCCTTAAGCCTTAGCCAGCACTTGTGCCCACGCCTTAAGCCTTAGCCAGCACTTGTGCCCACGCCTTAAGCCTTAGCCAGCACTTGTGCCCACGCCTTAAGCCTTAGCCAGAACTTGTGCCCATGCCTTAAGCCTTAGTCAGCACTTGTGCCCACGCCTTAAGCCTTAGCCAGCACTTGTGCCCACGCCTTAAGCCTTAGCCAGCACTTGTGCCCACGCCTTAGGCCTTAGCAAGCACTTGTGCCCACGCCTTAAGCCTTAGCCAGCACTTGTGCCCACGCCTTAGCCAGCACTTGTGCCCACGCCTTAGCCAGCACTTGTGACCACACCTTAAGCCTTAGCCAGCACTTGTGCCCACGCCTTAGCCAGCACTTGTGCCCACGCCTTAAGCCTTAGCCAGCACTTGTGCCCACGCCTTAAGCCTTAGCCAGCACTTGTGCCCACGCCTTAAGCCTTAGCCAGCACTTGTGCCCACGCCTTAAGCCTTAGCCAGCACTTGTGCCCACGCCTTAGCCAGCACTTGTGCCCATGCCTTAGCCAGCACTTGTGCCCACGCCTTAGCCAGCACTTGTGCCCACAACTTAGCCAGCACTTGTGCCCACGTCTTAAGCCTTAGTCAGCACTTGTGCCCACGCCTTAGCCAGCACTTGTGCCCACGCCTTAAGCCTTAGCCAGCACTTGTGCCCATGCCTTAAGCCTTAGCCAGCACTTGTGCCCACGCCTTACACGTTAGCCAGCACTTGTGCCCAAGCCTTAAGCCTTAGCCAGCACTTGTGCCCACGCCCTAAGCCTTAGCCAGCACTTGTGCCCACGCCTTAAGCCTCAGCCAGCACTTGTGCCCACGCCTTAGCCAGCACTTGTGCCCACGCCTTAGCCAGCACTTGTGCCCACGCCTTAGCCAGCACTTGTGCCCACGCCTTAGCCAGCACTTGTGCCCACGCCTTAGCCAGCACTTGTGCCCACGCCTTAAGCCTTAGCCAGCACTTGTGCCCACGCCTTAAGCCTTAGCCAGCACTTGTGCCCACGCCTTAAGCCTTAGCCGGCACTTGTGCCCGTGCCTTAAGCCTTAGCGGGCACTTGTGCGCGTGCCTTAAGCCTTAGCCGGCACTTGTGCCCCTGCCTTAAGCCTTAGCCGGCACTTGTGCCCATGCCTTAAGCCTTAGCCGGCACTTGTGCCCATGCCTTAAGCCTTAGCCGGCACTTGTGCCCATGCCTTAAACCTTAGCCGGCACTTGTGCCCATGCCTTAAGCCCTAGCCGGCACTTGTGCCCATGCCATAAGCCTTTGCCGGAACTTGTGCCCATGCCTTAAGCCTTAGCCGGCACTTGTGCCCATGCCTTAAGCCTTAGCCGGCACTTGTGCCCATGCCGTAAGCCTTAGCCGGCACTTGTGCCTATGCCGTAAGCCTTTGCCGGCACTTGTGCCCATGCCTTAAGCCTCAGCCGCCACTTGTGCCCATGCCTTAAGCCTTAGCCGGCACTTGTGCCCATGCCTTAAGCCTTAGCCGGCACTTGTGCCCATGCCTTAAGCCTTAGCCGGCACTTGTGCCCATGCCTTAAGCCTTAGCCGGCACTTGTGCCCATGCCTTAAGCCTTAGCCGGCACTTGTGCCCATGCCTTAAGCCTTAGCCGGCACTTGTGCCCATGCCTTAAGCCTTAGCCGGCACTTGTGCCCATGCCTTAAGCCTTAGCCGGCACTTGTGCCCATGCCTTAAGCCTTAGCCGGCACTTTTGAGCCCCTTGCATGTTTGTTTTTCTGTCTTTAGTTACATGATGGTTATGCACACAGGGCAGGCTTTACGCTCTTCGCTCTTGTCCCGTCTGAATGCGCATGCACGACTGTAATTGGGGAAAAAGGCATTACCCATTTACGGAGGACAGACAAGAAGTGCCTGGTCGCTTGGAGCATGGGGTTATGGAGAGGCTCCGCACTGTACAACAAAGGATCTAGTCCTAAATGTCCAAGTACAGAGTAGAGGGGTGAAAGCTAGCTCTACACCCCTATGGGTGCCTAACCCTTTATGCAAAGAGTGCAAAGAGTTAGCCGTATGCCTTAAGCCTTAGCCAGCACTTGTGCCCACGCCTTAAGCCTTAGCCAGCACTTGTGCCCACGCCTTAAGCCTTAGCCAGCACTTGTGCCCACGCCTTAAGCCTCAGCCAGCACTTGTGCCCACGCCTTAAGCCTTAGCCAGCACTTGTGCCAACGCCTTAAGCCTTAGCCAGCACTTGTGCCCACGCCTTAAGCCTTAGCCAGCACTTGTGCCCACGCCTTAAGCCTTAGCCAGCACTTGTGCCCACGCCTTAAGCCTTAGCCAGCACTTGTGCCCACGCCTTAAGCCTTAGCCAGAACTTGTGCCCATGCCTTAAGCCTTAGTCAGCACTTGTGCCCACGCCTTAAGCCTTAGCCAGCACTTGTGCCCACGCCTTAAGCCTTAGCCAGCACTTGTGCCCACGCCTTAGGCCTTAGCAAGCACTTGTGCCCACGCCTTAAGCCTTAGCCAGCACTTGTGCCCACGCCTTAGCCAGCACTTGTGCCCACGCCTTAGCCAGCACTTGTGACCACACCTTAAGCCTTAGCCAGCACTTGTGCCCACGCCTTAGCCAGCACTTGTGCCCACGCCTTAAGCCTTAGCCAGCACTTGTGCCCACGCCTTAAGCCTTAGCCAGCACTTGTGCCCACGCCTTAAGCCTTAGCCAGCACTTGTGCCCACGCCTTAAGCCTTAGCCAGCACTTGTGCCCACGCCTTAGCCAGCACTTGTGCCCATGCCTTAGCCAGCACTTGTGCCCACGCCTTAGCCAGCACTTGTGCCCACAACTTAGCCAGCACTTGTGCCCACGTCTTAAGCCTTAGTCAGCACTTGTGCCCACGCCTTAGCCAGCACTTGTGCCCACGCCTTAAGCCTTAGCCAGCACTTGTGCCCATGCCTTAAGCCTTAGCCAGCACTTGTGCCCACGCCTTAAGCCTTAGCCAGCACTTGTGCCCACGCCTTAAGCCTTAGCCAGCACTTGTGCCCACGCCTTAAGCCTTAGCCAGCACTTGTGCCCACGCCTTAAGCCTTAGCCAGCACTTGTGCCCACGCCTTAAGCCTTAGCCAGCACTTGTGCCTACGCCTTAAGCCTTAGCCAGCACTTGTGCCCACGCCTTAGCCAGCACTTGTGCCCACGCCTTAAGCCTTAGCCAGCACTTGTGCCCACGCCTTAAGCCTTAGCCAGCACTTGTGCCCACGCCTTAAGCCTTAGCCAGCACTTGTGCCCATGCCTTGAGCCTTTGCCAGCACTTGTGCCCATGCCTTAAGCCTTAGCCAGCACTTGTGCCCTTGCCTTAAGTTTTAGCCAGCACTTGTGCCCATGCCTTAAGCCTTAGCCAGCACTTGTGCCCATGCCTTAAGCCTTAGCCAGCACTTGTGCCCATGCCTGAAGCCTTAGCCAGCACTTGTGCCCATGCCTTAAGCCTTAGCCAGCACTTGTGCCCATGCCTTAAGCCTTAGCCAGCACTTGTGCCCATGCCTTAAGCCTTAGCCAGCACTTGTGCCCATGCCTTAAGCCTTAGCCAGCACTTGTGCCCATGCCTTAAGCCTTAGCCAGCACATGTGCCCATGCCTTAAGCCTTAGCCAGCACTTGTGCCCATGCCTTAAGCCGTAGCCAGCACTTGTGCCCATGCCTTAAGCCTTAGCCAGCACTTGTGCACATGCCTTAAGCCTTAGCCAGCACTTGTGCCCATGCCTTAAGCCTTAGCCAGCACTTGTGCCCATGCCTTAAGCCTTAGCCAGCACTTGTGCCCATGCCTTAAGCCTTAGCCAGCACTTGTGCCCATGCCTTAAGCCTTAGCCAGCACTTGTGCCCATGCCTTAAGACTTAGCCAGCACTTGTGCCCATGCCTTAAGCTTTAGCCAGCACTTGTGCTCATGCCTTAAGACTTAGCCAGCACTTGTGCCCATGCCTTAAGCCTTAGCCAGCACTTGTGCCCATGCCTTAAGCCTTAGCCAGCACTTGTGCCCACGCCTTAAGCCTTAGCCAGCACTTGTGCCCACGCCTTAAACCTTAGCCAGCACTTGTGCCCACGCCTTAAGCCTTAGACAGCACTTGTGCCCACGCCTTAAGCCTTAGCCAGCACTTGTGCCCACGCCTTAAGCCTTAGCCAGCACTTGTGCCCACGCCTTAAGCCTTAGCCAGCACTTGTGCACATGCCTTAAGCCTTAGCCAGCACTTGTGCCCATGCCTTAAAACTTAGCCAGCACTTGTGCCCATGCCTTAAGCCTTAGCCAGCACTTGTGCCCATGCCTTAAGCCTTAGCCAGCACTTGTGCCCATGCCTTAAGCCTTAGCCAGCACTTGTGCCCATGCCTTAAGACTTAGCCAGCACTTGTGCCCAGGCCTTAAGCTTTAGCCAGCACTTGTGCCCATGCCTTAAGCCTTAGCTAGCACTTGTGCCCATGCCTTAAGCCTTAGCCAGCACTTGTGCCCATGCCTTAAGCCTTAGCCAGTACTTGTGCCCACGCCTTAAGCCTTAGCCAGCACTTGTGCCCACGCCTTAAGCCTTAGCCAGCACTTGTGCCCACGCCTTAAGCAATAGCCAGAACTTGTGCCCACGCCTTAAGCCTTAGCCAGCACTTGTGCCCACGCCTTAAGCCTTAGCCAGCACTTCTGCCCACGCCTTAAGCCTTAGCCAGCACTTGTGCCCACGCCTTAAGCCTTAGCCAGCACTTGTGCCCACGCCTTAAGCCTTAGCCAGCACTTGTGCCCACGCCTTAAGCCTTAGCCAGCACTTGTGCCCACGTCTTAAGCTTTAGCCAGCACTTGTGCCCACGCCTTAAGCCTTAGCCAGCACTTGTGCCCACGCCTTAAGCCTTAGCCAGCACTTGTGCCCACGCCTTAAGCCTTAGCCAGCACTTGTGCCCACGCCTTAAGCCTTAGCCAGCACTTGTGCCCACGCCTTAAGCCTTAGCCAGCACTTGTGCCCACGCCTTAAGCCTTAGCCAGCACTTGTGCCCACGCCTTAAGCCTTAGCCAGCACTTGTGCCCACGCCTTAAGCCTTAGCCAGCACTTGTGCCCACGCCTTAAGCCTTAGCCAGCACTTGTGCCCACGCCTTAAGCCTTAGCCAGCACTTGTGCCCACGACTTAAGCCTTAGCCAGCACTTGTGCCCACGCCTTAAGCCAGCACTTGTGCCCACGCCTTAAGCCTTAGCCAGCACTTGTGCCCACGCCTTAAGCCTTAGCCAGCACTTGTGCCCACGCCTTAAGCCTTAGCCAGCACTTGTGCCCACGCCTTAAGCCTTAGCCAGCACTTGTGCCCACGCCTTAAGCCTTAGCCAGCACTTGTGCCCACGCCTTAAGCCTTAGCCAGCACTTGTGCCCACGCCTTAAGCCTTAGCCAGCACTTGTGCCCACGCCTTAAGCCTTAGCCAGCACTTTTGCCCATGCCTTAAGCCTTAGCCAGCACTTTTGAGCCCCTTGCATGTTTGTTTTTCTGTCTTTAGTTACATGATGGTTATGCACACAGGGCAGGCTTTACGCTCTTCGCTCTTATCCCGTCTGAATGCGCATGCACGACTGTAATTGGGGAAGAAGGCATTACCCATTTACGGAGGACAGACAAGAAGTGCCTGGTCGCTTGGAGCATTGGGTTATCGAGAGGCTCCGCACTGTACAACAAAGGATCTAGTCCTAAATGTCCAAGTACAGAGTAGAGGGGGGTGAAAGCTAGCTCTTCACCCCTATGGGTGCTTAACCCTTTATGCAAAGAGTGCAAAGAGTTAGCCGAATGCCTTAAGCCTTAGCCAGCACTTGTGCCAATGCCTTAAGCCTTAGCCAGCACTTGTGCCCATGCCTTAAGCCTTAGTCAGCACTTGTGCCCATGCCTTAAGCCTTTGCCAGCACTTGTGCCCATGCCTTAAGCGTTAGCCAGCACTTGTGCCCATGCCTTAAGCCTTAGCCAGCACTTGTGCCCATGCCTTAAGCCTTAGCCAGCACTTGTGCCCATGTCGTAAGCCTTAGCCAGCACTTGTGCCCATGCCTTAAGCCTTAGCCAGCACTTGTGCCCATGCCTTAAGCCTTAGCCAGCACTTGTGCCCATGCCTTAAGCCTTAGCCAGCACTTGTGCCCATGCCTTAAGCCTTACCCAGCACTTGTGCCCATGCCTTAAGCCTTAGCCAGCACTTGTGCCCATGCCTTAAGCCTTAGCCAGCACTTGTGCCCATGCCTTAAGCCTTAGCCAGCACTTGTGCCCATGCCGTAAGCCTTAGCCAGCACTTGTGTCCATGCCTTAAGCCTTAGCCAGCGCTTGTGCCCATGTCTTAAGCCTTAGCCAGCGCTTGTGCCCATGCCTTAAGCCTTAGTCAGCGCTTGTGCCCACGCCTTAAGCCTTAGCCAGCGCTTGTGCCCACGCCTTAAGCCTTAGTCAGCGCTTGTGCCCATGCCTTAAGCCTTAGCCAGCGCTTGTGCCCACGCCTTAAGCCTTAGCCAGCACTTGTGCCCACGCCTTAAGCCTTAGCCAGCACTTGTGCCCACGCCTTAAGCCTTAGCCAGCACTTGTGCCCATGCCTTAAGCCTTTGCCAGCACTTGTGCCCATGCCTTAAGCCTTAGCCAGCACTTGTGCCCATGCCTTAAGCCTTAGCCAGCACTTGTGTCCATGCCTTAAGCCTTAGCCAGCACTTGTGCCCACGCCTTAAGCCTTAGCCAGCACTTGTGCCCACGCCTTAAGCCTTAGCCAGCACTTGTGCCCACGCCTTAAGCCTTAGCCAGCACTTGTGCCCACGCCGTAAGCCTTAGCCAGCACTTGTGCCCACGCCTTAAGCCTTAGCCAGCACTTGTGCCCACGCCTTAAGCCTTAGCCAGCACTTGTGCCCACGCCTTAAGCCTTAGCCAGCACTTGTGCCCACGCCTTAAGCCTTAGCCAGCACTTGTGCCCACGCCTTAAACCTTAGCCAGCACTTGTGCCCACGCCTTAAGCCTTAGCCAGCACTTGTGCCCACGCCTTAAGCCTTAGCCAGCGCTTGTGCCCACGCCTTAAGCCTTAGCCAGCGCTTGTGCCCACGCCTTAAGCCTTAGCCAGCGCTTGTGCCCACGCCTTAAGCCTTAGCCAGCGCTTGTGCCCACGCCTTAAGCCTTAGCCAGCGCTTGTGCCCACGCCTTAAGCCTTAGCCAGCGCTTGTGCCCACGCCTTAAGCCTTAGCCAGCGCTTGTGCCCACGCCTTAAGCCTTAGCCAGCGCTTGTGCCCACGCCTTAAGCCTTAGCCAGCGCTTGTGCCCACGCCTTAAGCCTTAGCCAGCAATTGTGCCCACGCCTTAAGCCTTAGCCAGCACTTGTGCCCACGCCTTAAGCCTTAGCCAGCACTTGTGCCCACGCCTTAAGCCTTAGCCAGCACTTGTGCCCACGCCTTAAGCCTTAGCCAGCACTTGTGCCCACGCCTTAAGCCTTAGCCAGCACTTGTGCCCACGCCTTAAGCCTTAGCCAGCACTTGTGCCCATGCCTTAAGCCTTAGCCAGCACTTGTGCCCATGCCTTAAGCCTTAGCCAGCACTTGTGCCCATGCCTTAAGCCTTAGCCAGCACTTGTGCCCATGCCTTAAGCCTTAGCCAGCACTTGTGCCCATGCCTTAAGCCTTAGCCAGCACTTGTGCCCATGCCTTAAGTCTTAGCCAGCACTTGTGCCCATGCCTTAAGCCTTAGCCAGCACTTGTGCCCATGCCTTAAGCCTTAGCCAGCACTTGTGCCCATGCCTTAAGCCTTAGCCAGCACTTATGCCCATGCCTTAAGTCTTAGCCAGCACTTGTGCCCATGCCTTAAGCCTTAGCCAGCACTTGTGCCCATGCCTTAAGCCTTAGCCAGCACTAAGGCTAAGGCCAGCCCACGCCTTAAGCGTTAACCAGCACTTGTGCCCACGCCTTAAGCCTTAGCCAGCACTTTTGCCCATGCCTTAAGCCTTAGCCAGCACTTTTGAGCCCCTTGCATGTTTGTTTTTCTGTCTTTAGTTACATGATGGTTATGCACACAGGGCAGGCTTTACGCTCTTCGCTCTTGTCCCGTCTGAATGCGCATGCACGACTGTAATTGGGGAAGAAGGCATTACCCATTTACGGAGGACAGACAAGAAGTGCCTGGTCGCTTGGAGCATTGGGTTATGGAGAGGCTCCGCACTGTACAACAAAGGATCTAGTCCTAAATGTCCAAGTACAGAGTAGAGGGGTGAAAGCTAGCTAGCTAGCCTTAAGCCTTAGCCAGCACTTGTGCCCATGCCTTAAGCCTTAGCCAGCACTTGTGCCCATGCCTTAAGCCTTAGCCAGCACTTGTGTCCATGCCTTAAGACTTAGCCAGCACTTGTGCCCATGCCTTAAGCCTTAGCCAGCACTTGTGCCCACGCCTTAAGCCTTAGCCAGCACTTGTGCCCATGCCTTAAGCCTTAGCCAGCACTTGTGCCCATGCCTTAAGCCTTAGCCAGCACTTGTGCCCACGCCTTAAGCCTTAGCCAGCGCTTGTGCCCACGCCTTAAGCCTTAGCCAGCACTTGTGCACATGCCTTAAGCCTTAGCCAGCACTTGTGCCCATGCCTTAAGCCTTAGCCAGCACTTGTGCCCACGCCTTAAGCCTTAGCCAGCACTTGTGTCCACGCCTTAAGCCTTAGCCAGCACTTGTGCCTATGCCTTAAGACTTAGCCAGCACTTGTGCCCATGCCTTAAGCCTTAGCCAGCACTTGTGCCCACGCCTTAAGCCTTAGCCAGCATTTGTGCCCACGCCTTAAGCCTTAGCCAGCATTTGTGCCCACGCCTTAAGCCTTAGCCAGCACTTGTGCTCACGCCTTAAGCCTTAGCCAGCACTTGTGCCCACGCCTTAAGCCTTAGCCAGCACTTGTGCCCACGCCTTAAGCCTTAGCCAGCACTTGTGCCCACGCCTTAAGCCTTAGCCAGCACTTGTGCCCACGCCTTATGCCTTAGCCAGCACTTGTGCCCACGCCTTAAGCCTTAGCCAGCACTTGTGCCCACGCCTTAAGCCTTAGCCAGCACTTGTGCCCATGCCTTAAGCCTTTGCCAGCACTAAGGCTAAGGCCAGCCCACGCCTTAAGCGTTAGCCAGCACTTGTGCCCACGCCTTAAGCCTTAGCCAGCACTTTTGCCCATGCCTTAAGCCTTAGCCAGCACTTTTGAGCCCCTTGCATGTTTGTTTTTCTGTCTTTAGTTACATGATGGTTATGCACACAGGGCAGGCTTTACGCTCTTCGCTCTTGTCCCGTCTGAATGCGCATGCACGACTGTAATTGGGGAAAAAGGCATTACCCATTTACGGAGGACAGACAAGAAGTGCCTGGTCGCTTGGAGCATTGGGTTATGGAGAGGCTCCGCACTGTACAACAAAGGATCTAGTCTTAAATGTCCAAGTACAGAGTAGAGGGGTGAAAGCTAGCTCTTCACCCCTATGGGTGCCTAACCCTTTATGCAAAGAGTGCAAAGAGTTAGCCGTATGCCTTAAGCCTTAGCCAGCACTTGTGCCCATGCCTTAAGCCTTAGCCAGCACTTGTGCCCATGCCTTAAGCCTTAGCCAGCACTTGTGCCCATGCCTTAAGCCTTAGCCAGCACTTGTGCCCATGCCTTAAGCCTTAGCCAGCACTTTTGCCCATGCCTTAAGCCTTAGCCAGCACTTGTGCCCATGCCTTAAGCCTTAGCCAGCACTTGTGCACATGCCTTAAGCCTTAGCCAGCACTTGTGCCCATGCCTTGAGCCTTAGCCAGCACTTGTGCCCATGCCTTAAGCCTTAGCCAGCACTTGTGTCCATGCCTTAAGCCTTACCCAGCACTTGTGCCCACGCCTTAAGCCTTAGCCAGCACTTGTGCCCACGCCTTAAGCCTTAGCTAGCACTTGTGCCCACGCCTTAAGCCTTAGCCAGCACTTGTGCCCACGCCTTAAGCCTTAGCCAGCACTTGTGCCCACGCCTTAAGACTTAGCCAGCACTTGTGCCCTTGCCTTAAGCCTTAGCCAGCACTTGTGCCCATGCCTTAAGACTTAGCCAGCACTTGTGCCCATGCCTTAAGCCTTAGCCAGCACTTGTGCCCATGCCTTAAGCCTTAGCCAGCACTTGTGCCCACGCCTTAAGCCTTAGCCTGCACTTGTGCCCACGCCTTAAACTTTAGCCAACACTTGTGCCCACGCCTTAAGCCTTAGCCAGCACTTGTGACCACACTTTAAGCCTTAAGCCTTAGCCAGCACTTGTGCCCACGCCTTAAGCCTTAGCCAGCACTTGTGCCCACGCCTTAAGCCTTAGCCAGCACTTGTGCCCACGCCTTAAGCCTTAGCCAGCACTTGTGCCCATGTCTTAAGCCTTAGCCAGCACTTGTGCCCACGCCTTAAGCCTTAGCCAGCACTTGTGCCCATGCCTTAAGCCTTAGCCAGCACTTGTGCTCATGCCTTAAGCCTTAGCCAGCACTTGTGCCCATGCCTTAAGCCTTAGCCAGCACTTGTGCCCATGCCTTAAGCCTTAGCCAGCACATGTGCCCATGCCTTAAGCCTTAGCCAGCACTTGTGCCCATGCCTTAAGGCTTAGCCAGCACTTGTGCCCATGCCTTAAGCCTTAGCCAGCACTTGTGCCCATGCCTTAAGCCTTAGCCAGCACTTGTGCCCATGCCTTAAGCCTTAGCCAGCACTTGTGCCGACGCCTTAAACCTTAGCCAGCACTTGTGCCCACGCCTTAAGCCTTAGCCAGCACTTGTGCCCACGCCTTAAGCCTTAAGCTTTAGCCAGCACTTGTGTCCACGCCTTAAGCCTTAGCCAGCACTTGTGCCCACGCCTTAAGCCTTAGCCAGCACTTGTGCCAACGCCTTAAAACTTAGCCAGCACTTGTACCCACGCCTTAAGTCTTAGCCAGAACTTGTGCCCATGCCTTAAGCCTTAGCCAGCACTTGTGCCAACGCCTTAAAACTTAGCCAGCACTTGTGCCCACGCCTTAAGTCTTAGCCAGAACTTGTGCCCACGCCTTAAGCCTTAGCCAGCACTTGTGCCCACGCCTTAAGCCTTAGCCAGCACTTGTGCCCACGCCTTAAGCATTAGCCAGCACTTGTGCCCACGCCTTAAGCCTTAGCCAGCACTTGTGCCCACGCCTTAAGCCTTAGCCAGCACTTGTGCCCACGCCTTAAGCCTTAGCCAGCACTTGTGCCCACGCCTTAAGCCTTAGCCAGCACTTGTGCCCACGCCTTCAGCCTTAGCCAGCACTTGTGCCCACGCCTTAAGCCTTAGCCAGCACTTGTGCCCACGCCTTAAGCCTTAGCCAGCACTTGTGCCCATGACTTAAGCCTTAGCCAGCACTTGTGCCCATGCCTTAAGCCTTAGCCAGCACTTGTGCCCATGCCTTAAGCCTTAGCCAGCACTTGTGCCCATGCCTTAAGCCTTAGCCAGCACTTGTGCCCATGCCTTAAGCCTTAGCCAGCACTTGTGCCCATGCCTTAAGCCTTAGCCAGCACTTGTGCACATGCCGTAAGCCTTAGCCAGCACTTGTGCCCACGCCTTAAGCCTTAGCCAGCACTTGTGCCCACGCCTTAAGCCTTAGCCAGCACTTGTGCCCACGCCTTAAGCCTTAGCCAGCACTTGTGCCCACGCCTTAAGCCTTAGCCAGCACTTGTGCCCACGCCTTAAGCCTTAGCCAGCACTTGTGCCCACGCCTTAAGCCTTAGCCAGCACTTGTGCCCACGCCTTAAGCCTTAGCCAGCACTTGTGCCCACGCCTCAAGCCTTAGCCAGCACTTGTGCCTACGCCTTAAGCCTTAGCTAGCACTTGTGCCCACGCCTTAAGCCTTAGCCAGCACTTGTGCCCACGCCTAAAACCTTAGCCAGCACTTGTGCCCACGCCTTAAGCCTTAGCCAGCACTTGTGCCCACGCCTTAAGACTTAGCCAGCACTTGTGCCCACGCCTTAAGCCTTAGCCAGCACTTGTGCCCACGCCTTAAGCCTTAGCCAGCACTTGTGCCCACGCCTTAAGCGTTAGCCAGCACTTGTGCATACGCCTTTAGCCTTAGCCAGCACTTGTGCCCATGCCTTAAGCCTTAGCCAGCACTTGTGCCCACGCCTTAAGCCTTAGCCAGCACTTGTGCCCACGCCTTAAGCCTTAGCCAGCACTTGTGCCCACGCCTTAAGCCTTAGCCAGCACTTGTGCCCACGCCTTAAGCCTTAGCCAGCACTTGTGCCCACGACTTAAGCCTTAGCCAGCACTTGTGCCCACGCCTTAAGCTTTAGCCAGCACTTGTGCCCACGCCTTAAGCCTTAGCCAGCACTTGTGCCCACGCCTTAAGCCTTAGCCAGCACTTGTGCCCACGCCTTAAGCCTTAGCCAGCACTTGTGCCCACGCCTTAAGCCTTAGCCAGCACTTGTGCCCACGCCTTAAGCCTTAGCCAGCACTTGTGCCCACGCCTTAAGCCTTAGCCAGCACTTGTGCCCACGCCTTAAGCCTTAGCTAGCACTTGTGCCCACGCCATAAGCCTTAGCCAGCACTTGTGCCCACGCCTTAAGCCTTAGCCAGCACTTGTGCCCATGCCTTAAGCCTTAGCCAGCACTTGTGCCCAAGCCTTAAGCCTTAGCCAGCACTTGTGCCCACGCCTTAAGCCTTAGCCAGCACTTGTGGCCACGCCTAAAACCTTAGCCAGCACTTGTGCCCACGCCATAAGCCTTAGCCAGCACTTGTGCCCACGCCTTAAGCCTTAGCCAGCACTTGTGCCCACGCCTTAAGCCTTAGCCAGCACTTGTGCCCAAGCCTTAAGCCTTAGCCAGCACTTGTGCCCACGCCTTAAGCCTTAGCCAGCACTTGTGCCCACGCCTAAAACCTTAGCCAGCACTTGTGCCCACGCCTTAAGCCTTAGCCAGCACTTGTGCCCACGCCTTAAGACTTAGCCAGCACTTGTGCCCACGCCTTAAGCCTTAGCCAGCACTTGTGCCCACGCCTTAAGCCTTAGCCAGCACTTGTGCCCACGCCTTAAGCCTTAGCCAGCACTTGTGCCCACGCCTTTAGCCTTAGCCAGCACTTGTGCCCATGCCTTAAGCCTTAGCCAGCACTTGTGCCCACGCCTTAAGCCTTAGCCAGCACTTGTGCCCACGCCTTAAGCCTTAGCCAGCACTTGTGCCCACGCCTTAAGCCTTAGCCAGCACTTGTGCCCACGCCTTAAGCCTTAGCCAGCACTTGTGCCCACGCCTTAAGCCTTAGCCAGCACTTGTGCCCACGCCTTAAGCCTTAGCCAGCACTTGTGCCCACGCCTTAAGCCTTAGCCAGCACTTGTGCCCACGCCTTAAGCCTTAGCCAGCACTTGTGCCCACGCCTTAAGCCTTAGCCAGCACTTGTGCCCACGCCTTAAGCCTTAGCCAGCACTTGTGCCCAAGCCATAAGCCTTAGCCAGCACTTGTGCCCACGCCTTAAGCCTTAGCCAGCACTTGTGCCCACGCCTTAAGCCTTAGCCAGCACTTGTGCCCACGCCTTAAGCCTTAGCCAGCACTTTTGAGCCCCTTGCATGTTTGTTTTTCTGTCTTTAGTTACATGATGGTTATGCACACAGGGCAGGCTTTACGCTCTTCGGTCTAGTCCCGTCTGAATGCGCATGCACGACTGTAATTGGGGAAGAAGGCATTACCCATTTACGGAGGACAGACAAGAAGTACCTGGTCGCTTGGAGCATGGGGTTATGGAGAGGCTCCGCACTGTACAACAAAGGATCTAGTCCTAAATGTCCAAGTACAGAGTAGAGGGGTGAAAGCTAGCTCTTCACCCCTATGGGTGCCTAACCCTTTATACAAAGAGTGCAAAGAGTTAGCCGTATGCCTTAAGACTTAGCCAGCACTTGTGCCCATGCCTTAAGCCTTAGCCAGCACTTGTGCCCATGCCTTAAGCCTTTGCCAGCACTTGTGCCCATGCCTTAAGCCTTAGCCAGCACTTGTGCTCATGCCTTAAGCCTTAGCCAGCACTTGTGCCCATGCCTTAAGCCTTAGCCAGCACTTGTGCCCATGCCTTAAGCCTTAGCCAGCACTTGTGCCCATGCCTTAAGCATTAGCCAGCACTTGTGCCCATGCCTTAAGGCTTAGCCAGCACTTGTGCCCATGCCTTAAGCCTTAGCCAGCACTTGTGCCCATGCCTTAAGCCTTAGCCAGCACTTGTGCACATGCCTTAAGCCTTAGCCAGCACTTGTGCACATGCCTTAAGCCTTAGCCAGCACTTGTGCCCATGCCTTAAGACTTAGCCAGCACTTGTGCCCATGCCTTAAGTCTTAGCCAGAACTTGTGCCCATGCCTTAAGACTTAGCCAGCACTTGTGCCCATGCCTTAAGCCTTAGCCAGCACTTCTACCCATGCCTTAAGCCTTAGTCAGCACTTGTGCCCATGCCTTAAGCTTTAGCCAGCACTTGTGCCCATGCCTTAAGACTTAGCCAGCACTTGTGCCCATGCCTTAAGCCTTAGCCAGCACTTGTGCCCATGCCTTAAGCCTTAGCCAGCACTTGTGCCCATGCCTTAAGCCTTAGCCAGCACTTGTGCCCATGCCTTAAGCCTTAGCCAGCACTTGTACCCATGCCTTAAGCCTTAGCCAGCACTTGTGCCCACGCCTTAAGCCTTAGCCAGCAATTGTGCCCACGCCTTAAGCCTTAGCCAGCACTTGTGCCCACGCCTTAAGCCTTAGCCAGCACTTGTGCCCACGCCTTAAGCCTTAGCCAGCAATTGTGCCCACGCCTTAAGCCTTAGCCAGCACTTTTGAGCCCCTTGCATGTTTGTTTTTCTGTCTTTAGTTACATGATGGTTATGCACACAGGGCAGGCTTTACGCTCTTCGGTCTAGTCCCGTCTGAATGCGCATGCACGACTGTAATTGGGGAAGAAGGCATTACCCATTTACGGAGGACAGACAAGAAGTACCTGGTCGCTTGGAGCATGGGGTTATGGAGAGGCTCCGCACTGTACAACAAAGGATCTAGTCCTAAATGTCCAAGTACAGAGTAGAGGGGTGAAAGCTAGCTCTTCACCCCTATGGGTGCCTAACCCTTTATGCAAAGAGTGCAAAGAGTTAGCCGTATGCCTTAAGACTTAGCCAGCACTTGTGCCCATGCCTTAAGCCTTAGCCAGCACTTGTGCCCATGCCTTAAGCCTTAGGCAGCACTTGTGCCCATGCCTTAAGCCCTTGCCAGCACTTGTGCCCATGCCTTAAGCCTTAGCCAGCACTTGTGCTCATGCCTTAAGCTTTAGCCAGCACTTGTGCCCATGCCTTAAGCCTTAGCCAGCACTTGTGCCCATGCCTTAAGCCTTAGCCAGCACTTGTGCCCATGCCTTAAGCATTAGCCAGCACTTGTGCCCATGCCTTAAGGCTTAGCCAGCACTTGTGCCCATGCCTTAAGCCTTAGCCAGCACTTGTGCCCATGCCTTAAGCCTTAGCCAGCACTTGTGCACATGCCTTAAGCCTTAGCCAGCACTTGTGCACATGCCTTAAGCCTTAGCCAGCACTTGTGCCCATGCCTTAAGACTTAGCCAGCACTTGTGCCCATTCCTTAAGTCTTAGCCAGAACTTGTGCCCATGCCTTAAGACTTAGCCAGCACTTGTGCCCATGCCTTAAGCCTTAGCCAGCACTTGTGCCCATGCCTTAAGCCTTAGCCAGCACTTGTGCCCATGCCTTAAGCTTTAGCCAGCACTTGTGCCCATGCCTTAAGACTTAGCCAGCACTTGTGCCCATGCCTTAAGCCTTAGCCAGCACTTGTGCCCATGCCTTAAGCCTTAGCCAGCACTTGTGCCCATGCCTTAAGCCTTAGCCAGCACTTGTGCCCATGCCTTAAGCCTTAGCCAGCACTTGTACCCATGCCTTAAGCCTTAGCCAGCACTTGTGCCCATGCCTTAAGCCTTAGCCAGCACTTGTGCCCAAGCCTTAAGCCTTAGCCAGCACTTGTGCCCACGCCTTAAGCCTTAGCCAGCACTTGTGCCCACGCCTTAAACCTTAGCCAGCACTTGTGCCCATGCCTTAAGCCTTAGCCAGCACTTGTGCCCATGACTTAAGCCTTAGCCAGCAATTGCGCCCATGCCTTAAGCCTTAGCCAGCACTTGTGCCCATGCCGTAAGCCTTAGCCAGCACTTGTGCCCATGCCTTAAGCCTTAGCCAGCACTTGTGCCCATGCCTTAAGCCTTAGCCAGCACTTGTGCCCATGACTTAAGCCTTAGCCAGCAATTGTGCCCATGCCTTAAGCCTTAGCCAGCACTTGTGCCCACGCCGTAAGCCTTAGCCAGCACTTGTGCCCACGCCTTAAGCCTTAGCCAGCACTTGTGCCCACGCCTTAAGCCTTAGCCAGCACTTGTGCCCACGCCTTAAGCCTTAGCCAGCACTTGTGCCCACGCCTTAAGCCTTAGCCAGCACTTGTGCCCACACCTTAAGCCTTAAGCCTTAGCCAGCACTTGTGCCCATGCCTTAAGCCTTTGCCAGCACTTGTGCCCATGTCTTAAGCCTTAGCCAGCACTTGTGCCCATGCCTTAAGCCTTAGCCAGCACTTGTGCCCATGCCTTAAGCGTTAGCCAGCACTTGTGCCCATGACTTAAGCCTTAGCCAGCAATTGTGCCCATGCCTTAAGCCTTAGCCAGCCCTTGTGCCCATGCCGTAAGCCTTAGCCAGCACTTGTGCCCACGCCTCAAACCTTAGCCAGCACTTGTGCCCACGCCTTAAGCCTTAGTCAGCACTTGTGCCCACGCCTTAAGACTTAGCCAGCACTTGTGCCCACGCCTTAAGCCTTAGCCAGCACTTGTGCCCATGCCTTAAGCCTTAGCCAGCACTTGTGCCCATGACTTAAGCCTTAGCCAGCAATTGTGCCCAAGCCTTAAGCCTTAGCCAGCACTTGTGCCCACGCCTTAAGCCTTAGCCAGCACTTGTGCCCACGCCTTAAGCCTTAGCCAGCACTTGTGCCCAAGCCTTAAGCCTTAGCCAGCACTTGTGCCCACGCCTTAAGCCTTAGCCAGCACTTGTGCCCACGCCATAAGCCTTAGCCAGCACTTGTGCCCACGTCTTAAGCCTTAAGCCTTAGCCAGCACTTGTGCCCATGCCTTAAGCCTTTGCCAGCACTTGTGCCCATGCCTTAAGCCTTAGCCAGCACTTGTGCCCATGCCTTAAGCCTTTGCCAGCACTTGTGCCCATGCCTTAAGCCTTAGCCAGCACTTGTGCCCATGCCTTAAGCCTTAGCCAGCACTTGTGCCCATGCCGTAAGCCTTATCCAGCACTTGTGCCCATGCCTTAAGCCTTAGCCAGCACTTGTGCCCATGCCTTAAGCCTTAGCCAGCACTTGTGCCCACGCCTTAAGCCTTAGCCAGCACTTGTGCCCACGCCTTAAGCCTTAGCCAGCACTTGTGCCCACGCCTTAAGCCTTAGCCAGCACTTGTGCCCACGCCTTAAGCCTTAGCTAGCACTTGTGCCCACGCCTTAAGCCTTAGCCAGCACTTGTGCCCACGCCTTAAGCCTTAGCCAGCACTTGTGCCCACGCCTTTAGCCTTAGCCAGCACTTGTGCCCACGCCTTAAGCCTTAGCCAGCACTTGTGCCCACGCCTTAAGCCTTAGCCAGCACTTGTTCCCACGCCTTAAGCCTTAGCCAGCACTTGTGCCCACGCATTTTGCCTTAGCCAGCACTTGTGCCCACGCCTTAAGCCTTAGCCAGCACTTGTGCCCACGCCTTAAGCCTTAGCCAGCACTTGTGCCCACGCCATAAGCCTTAGCCAGCACTTGTGCCCACGTCTTAAGCCTTAAGCCTTAGCCAGCACTTGTGCCCATGCCTTAAGACTTAGCCAGCACTTGTGCCCATGCCTTAAGCCTTAGCCAGCACTTGTGCCCATGCCTTAAGCCTTAGCCAGCACTTGTGCCCATGCCTTAAGCCTTAGCCAGCACTTGTGCCCATGCCTTAAGCCTTAGCCAGCACTTGTGCCCATGCCTTAAGCCTTAGCCAGCACTTGTGCCCATGCCTTAAGCCTTTGCCAGTACTTGTGCCCATGCCTTAAGCCTTAGCCAGCACTTGTGCCCATGCCTTAAGCCTTAGCCAGCACTTGTGCCCATGCCGTAAGCCTTAGCCAGCACTTGTGCCCATGCCTTAAGACTTAGCCAGCACTTGTGCCCATGCCTTAAGACTTAGCCAGCACTTGTGCCCATGCCTTAAGTCTTAGCCAGAACTTGTGCCCATGCCTTAAGACTTAGCCAGCAGTTGTGCCCATGCCTTAAGCCTTAGCCAGCACTTCTACCCATGCCTTAAGCCTTAGTCAGCACTTGTGCCCATGCCTTAAGCTTTAGCCAGCACTTGTGCCCATGCCTTAAGACTTAGCCAGCACTTGTGCCCATGCCTTAAGCCTTAGCCAGCACTTGTGCCCATGCCTTAAGCCTTAGCCAGCACTTGTGCCCATGCCTTAAGCCTTAGCCAGCACTTGTGCCCATGCCTTAAGCCTTAGCCAGCACTTGTACCCATGCCTTAAGCCTTAGCCAGCACTTGTGCCCACGCCTTAAGCCTTAGCCAGCAATTGTGCCCACGCCTTAAGCCTTAGCCAGCACTTGTGCCCACGCCTTAAGCCTTAGCCAGCACTTGTGCCCACGCCTTAAGCCTTAGCCAGCAATTGTGCCCACGCCTTAAGCCTTAGCCAGCACTTTTGAGCCCCTTGCATGTTTGTTTTTCTGTCTTTAGTTACATGATGGTTATGCACACAGGGCAGGCTTTACGCTCTTCGGTCTAGTCCCGTCTGAATGCGCATGCACGACTGTAATTGGGGAAGAAGGCATTACCCATTTACGGAGGACAGACAAGAAGTACCTGGTCGCTTGGAGCATGGGGTTATGGAGAGGCTCCGCACTGTACAACAAAGGATCTAGTCCTAAATGTCAAAGTACAGAGTAGAGGGGTGAAAGCTAGCTCTTCACCCCTATGGGTGCCTAACCCTTTATGCAAAGAGTGCAAAGAGTTAGCCGTATGCCTTAAAACTTAGCCAGCACTTGTGCCCATGCCTTAAGCCTTAGCCAGCACTTGTGCCCATGCCTTAAGCCTTAGGCAGCACTTGTGCCCATGCCTTAAGCCCTTGCCAGCACTTGTGCCCATGCCTTAAGCCTTAGCCAGCACTTGTGCTCATTCCTTAAGCTTTAGCCAGCACTTGTGCCCATGCCTTAAGCCTTAGCCAGCACTTGTGCCCAAGCCTTAAGCCTTAGCCAGCACTTGTGCCCACACCTTAAGCCTTAGCCAGCACTTGTGCCCACGCCTTAAACCTTAGCCAGCACTTGTGCCCATGCCTTAAGCCTTAGCCAGCACTTGTGCCCATGACTTAAGCCTTAGCCAGCAATTGCGCCCATGCCTTAAGCCTTAGCCAGCACTTGTGCCCATGCCGTAAGCCTTAGCCAGCACTTGTGCCCACGCCTTAAGCCTTAGCCAGCACTTGTGCCCACGCCTTAAGCCTTAGCCAGCACTTGTGCCCATGCCTTAAGCCTTAGCCAGCACTTGTGCCCACGCCTTAAGCCTTAGCCAGCACTTGTGCCCACACCTTAAGCCTTAAGCCTTAGCCAGCACTTGTGCCCATGCCTTAAGCCTTTGCCAGCACTTGTGCCCATGCCTTAAGCCTTAGCCAGCACTTGTGCCCATGCCTTAAGCCTTAGCCAGCACTTGTGCCCATGCCTTAAGCGTTAGCCAGCACTTGTGCCCATGACTTAAGCCTTAGCCAGCAATTGTGCCCATGCCTTAAGCCTTAGCCAGCCCTTGTGCCCATGCCGTAAGCCTTAGCCAGCACTTGTGCCCACGCCTCAAACCTTAGCCAGCACTTGTGCCCACGCCTTAAGCCTTAGTCAGCACTTGTGCCCACGCCTTAAGACTTAGCCAGCACTTGTGCCCACGCCTTAAGCCTTAGCCAGCACTTGTGCCCATGCCTTAAGCCTTAGCCAGCACTTGTGCCCATGACTTAAGCCTTAGCCAGCAATTGTGCCCATGCCTTAAGCCTTAGCCAGCACTTGTGCCCACGCCGTAAGCCTTAGCCAGCACTTGTGCCCTTGCCTTAAGCCTTAGCCAGCACTTGTGCCCACGCCTTAAGCCTTAGCCAGCACTTGTGCCCACGCCTTAAGCCTTAGCCAGCACTTGTGCCCACGCCTTAAGCCTTAGCCAGCACTTGTGCCCACACCTTAAGCCTTAAGCCTTAGCCAGCACTTGTGCCCATGCCTTAAGCCTTTGCCAGCACTTGTGCCAATGCCTTAAGCCTTAGCCAGCACTTGTGCCCATGCCTTAAGCGTTAGCCAGCACTTGTGCCCATGCCTTAAGCGTTAGCCAGCACTTGTGCCCACGCCTTAAGCCTTAGTCAGCACTTGTGCCCACGCCTTAAGACTTAGCCAGCACTTGTGCCCACGCCTTAAGACTTAGCCAGCACTTGTGCCCACGCCTTAAGCCTTAGCCAGCACTTGTGCCCACGCCTTAAGCCTTAGCCAGCACTTGTGACCACGCCTTTAGCCTTAGCCAGCACTTGTGCCCACGCCTTAAGCCTTAGCCAGCACTTGTGCCCACGCCTTAAGCCTTAGCCAGCACTTGTGCCCACGCCTTAAGCCTAAGCCAGCACTTGTGCCCACGCCTTAAGCCTTAGCCAGCACTTGTGCCCACGCCTTAAGCCTTAGCCAGCACTTGTGCCCACGCCTTAAGCCTTAGCCAGCACTTGTGCCCACGCCTTAAGCCTTAGCCAGCACTTGTGCCCACGCCTTAAGCCTTAGCCAGCACTTGTGCCCACGCCTTAAGCCTTAGCCAGCACTTGTGCCCACGCCTTAAGCCTTAGCCAGCACTTGTGCCCATGCCTTAAGCCTTAGCCAGCACTTGTGCCCACGCCGTAAGCTTTAGCCAGCACTTGTGCCCACGCCTTAAGCCTTAGCCAGCACTTGTGCCCACGCCTTAAGCCTTAGCCAGCACTTGTGCCCACGCCTTAAGCCTTAGCCAGCACTTGTGTCCACGCCATAAGCCTTAGCCAGCACTTGTGCCCACGCCTTAAGCCTTAGCCAGCACTTGTTCCCACGCCTTAAGACTTAGCCAGCACTTGTGCCCACGCATTTTGCCTTAGCCAGCACTTGTGCCCACGCCTTAAGCCTTAGCCAGCACTTGTGCCCACGCCTTAAGCCTTAGCCAGCACTTGTGCCCACGCCGTAAGCTTTAGCCAGCACTTGTGCCCACGCCTTAAGCCTTAGCCAGCACTTGTGCCCACGCCTTAAGCCTTAGCCAGCACTTGTGCCCACGCCTTAAGCCTTAGCCAGCACTTGTGCCCACGCCATAAGCCTTAGCCAGCACTTGTGCCCACGTCTTAAGCCTTAGCCAGCACTTGTGCCCACGCCTTAAGCCTTAGCCAGCCCTTGTGCCCTCGCCATAAGCTTTACCTAGCACTTGTGCCCACGCCTTAAGCCTTAGCCAGCACTTGTGCCCACGCCTTAAGCCTTAGCCAGCACTTGTGCCCACGCCTTAAGCCTTAGCCAGCACTTGTGCCCACGCCTTAAGCCTTAGCCAGCACTTGTGCCCACGCCTTAAGCCTTAGCCAGCACTTGTGCCCACGCCTTAAGCCTTAGCCAGCACTTGTGCCCACGTCTTAAGCCTTAAGCCTTAGCCAGCACTTGTGCCCATGCCTTAAGCCTTAGCCAGCACTTGTGCCCATGCCGTAAGCCTTAGCCAGCACTTGTGCCCACGCCTTAAGCCTTAGCCAGCACTTGTGCCCACGCCTTAAGCCTTAGCCAGCACTTGTGCCCACGCCTTAAGCCTTAGCCAGCACTTGTGCCCACGCCTTAAGCCTTAGCCAGCACTTGTGCCCACGCCTTAAGCCTTAGCCAGCACTTGTGCCCACGCCTAAAGCCTTAGCTAGCACTTGTGCCCACGCCTTAAGCCTTAGCCAGCACTTGTGCCCACGCCTTAAGACTTAGCCAGCACTTGTGCCCACGCCTTAAGACTTAGCCAGCACTTGTGCCCTTGCCTTAAGCCTTAGCCAGCACTTGTGCCCATGCCTTAAGCCTTAGCCAGCACTTGTGCCCATGCCTTAAGCCTTAGCCAGCACTTGTGCCCATGCCTTAAGCCTTACCCAGCACTTGTGCTCACGCCTTAAGCCTTAGCCAGCACTTGTGCCCACGCCTTAAGCCTTACCCAGCACTTGTGCCCACGGCTTAAGCCTTAGCCAGCACTTGTGCCCACGCCTTAAGCCTTAGCCAGCACTTGTGCCCACGCCTTAAGCCTTAGCCAGCACTTGTGCCCACGCCTTAAGCCTTAGCCAGCACTTGTGCCCACGCCTAAAGCCTTAGCTAGCACTTGTGCCCACGCCTTAAGCCTTAGCCAGCACTTGTGCCCACGCCTTAAGCCTTACCCAGCACTTGTGCCCACGCCTTAAGCCTTAGCCAGCACTTGTGCCCACGCCTTAAGCCTTAGCCAGCACTTGTGCCCACGCCTTAAGCCTTAGCCAGCACTTGTGCCCACGCCTTAAGCCTTAGCCAGCACTTGTGCCCACGCCTAAAGCCTTAGCTAGCACTTGTGCCCACGCCTTAAGCCTTAGCCAGCACTTGTGCCCACGCCTTAAGACTTAGCCAGCACTTGTGCCCACGCCTTAAGACTTAGCCAGCACTTGTGCCCTTGCCTTAAGCCTTAGCCAGCACTTGTGCCCATGCCTTAAGCCTTAGCCAGCACTTGTGCCCATGCCTTAAGCCTTAGCCAGCACTTGTGCCCATGCCTTAAGCCTTACCCAGCACTTGTGCTCACGCCTTAAGCCTTAGCCAGCACTTGTGCCCACGCCTTAAGCCTTACCCAGCACTTGTGCCCACGGCTTAAGCCTTAGCCAGCACTTGTGCCCACGCCTTAAGCCTTAGCCAGCACTTGTGCCCACGCCTTAAGCCTTAGCCAGCACTTGTGCCCACGCCTTAAGCCTTAGCCAGCACTTGTGCCCACGCCTTAAGCCGTAGCCAGCACTTGTGCCCACGCCTTAAGCCTTAGCCAGCACTTGTGCCCACGCCTTAAGCCTTAGCCAGCACTTGTGCCCACGCCTTAAGCCTTAGCCAGCACTTGTGCCCACGCCTTAAGCCTTAGCCAGCACTTGTGCCCACGCCTTAAGCCTTAGCCAGCACTTGTGCCCACGCCTTAAGCCTTAGCTAGCACTTGTGCCCACGCCTTAAGCCTTAGCCAGCACTTGTTCCCACGCCTTAAGCCTTAGCCAGCACTTGTGGCCACGCATTTTGCCTTAGCCAGCACTTGTGCCCACGCCTTAAGCCTTAGCCAGCACTTGTGCCCACGCCTTAAGCCTTAGCCAGCACTTGTGCCCACGCCTTAAACCTTAGCCAGCACTTGTGCCCACGCCTTAAGCCTTAGCCAGCACTTGTGCCCACGCCTTAAGACTTAGCCAGCACTTGTGCCCACGCCTTAAGACTTAGCCAGCACTTGTGCCCTTGCCTTAAGCCTTAGCCAGCACTTGTGCCCATGCCTTAAGCCTTAGCCAGCACTTGTGCCCATGCCTTAAGCCTTAGCCAGCACTTGTGCCCATGCCTTAAGCCTTACCCAGCACTTGTGCTCACGCCTTAAGCCTTAGCCAGCACTTGTGCCCACGCCTTAAGCCTTACCCAGCACTTGTGCCCAAGGCTTAAGCCTTAGCCAGCACTTGTGCCCACGGCTTAAGCCTTAGCCAGCACTTGTGCCCACGCCTTAAGCCTTAGCCAGCACTTGTGCCCACGCCTTAAGCCTTAGCCAGCACTTGTGCCCACGCCTTAAGCCTTAGCCAGCACTTGTGCCCACGCCTTAAGCCTTAGCCAGCACTTGTGCCCACGCCTTAAGCCTTAGCCAGCACTTGTGCCCACGCCTTAAGCCTTAGCCAGCACTTGTGCCCACGCCTTAAGCCTTAGCCAGCACTTGTGCCCACGCCTTAAGCCTTAGCCAGCACTTGTGCCCACGCCTTAAGCCTTAGCTAGCACTTGTGCCCACGCCTTAAGCCTTAGCCAGCACTTGTTCCCACGCCTTAAGCCTTAGCCAGCACTTGTGGCCACGCATTTTGCCTTAGCCAGCACTTGTGCCCACGCCTTAAGCCTTAGCCAGCACTTGTGCCCACGCCTTAAGCCTTAGCCAGCACTTGTGCCCACGCCTTAAGCCTTAGCCAGCACTTGTGCCCACGCCTTAAGCCTTAGCCAGCACTTGTGCCCACGCCTTAAGCCTTAGCCAGCACTTGTGCCCACGCCTTAAGCCTTAGCCAGCACTTGTGCCCACGCCTTAAGCTTTAGCTAGCACTTGTGCCCACGCCTTAAGCCTTAGCCAGCACTTGTGCCCACGCCTTAAGCCTTAGCCAGCACTTGTGCCCACGCCATAAGCCTTAGCCAGCACTTGTGCCCACGCCTTAAGCCTTAGCCAGCACTTGTTCCCACGCCTTAAGCCTTAGCCAGCACTTGTGCCCACGCCTTAAGCCTTAGCCAGCACTTGTGCCCACGTCTTAAGCCTTAAGCCTTAGCCAGCACTTGTGCCCATGCCTTAAGCCTTTGCCAGCACTTGTGCCCATGCCTTAAGCCTTAGCCAGCACTTGTGCCCATGCCTTAAGCCTTTGCCAGTACTTGTGCCCATGCCTTAAGCCTTAGCCAGCACTTGTGCCCATGCCTTAAGCCTTAGCCAGCACTTGTGCCCATGCCGTAAGCCTTAGCCAGCACTTGTGCCCATGCCTTAAGCCTTAGCCAGCCCTTGTGCCCATGCCGTAAGCCTTAGCCAGCACTTGTGCCCATGCCTTAAGCCTTAGCCAGCACTTGTGCCCATGCCGTAAGCCTTAGCCAGCACTTGTGCCCATGCCGTAAGCCTTAGCCAGCCCTTGTGCCCACGCCTTAAGCCTTAGCCAGCCCTTGTGCCCACGCCTTAAGCCTTAGCCAGCCCTTGTGCCCACGCCTTAAGCCTTAGCCAGCCCTTGTGCCCACGCCTTAAGCCTTAGCCAGCCCTTGTGCCCACGCCTTAAGCCTTAGCCAGCCCTTGTGCCCACGCCTTAAGCCTTAGCCAGCCCTTGTGCCCACGCCTGAAGCCTTAGCCAGCCCTTGTGCCCACGCCTTAAGCCTTAGCCAGCTCTTGTGCCCACGCCTTAAGCCTTAGCCAGCCCTTGTGCCCACGCCTTAAGCCTTAGCCAGCCCTTGTGCCCACGCCTTAAGCCTTAGCCAGCACTTGTGCCCACGCCTTAAGCCTTAGCCAGCACTTGTGCCCACGCCTTAAGCCTTAGCCAGCACTTGTGCCCACGCCTTTAGCCTTAGCCAGCACTTGTGCCCACGCCTTAAGCCTTAGCCAGCACTTGTGCCCACGCCTTAAGCCTTAGCCAGCACTTGTGCCCACGCCTTAAGCCTTAGCCAGCACTTGTGCCCACGCCTTAAGCCTTAGCCAGCACTTGTGCCCACGCCTTAAGCCTTAGCCAGCACTTGTGCCCACGCCTTAAGCCTTAGCCAGCACTTGTGCCCATGCCTTAAGCCTTAGCCAGCACTTGTGCCCATGCCTTAAGCCTTAGCCAGCACTTGTGCCCATGCCTTAAGCCTTAGCCAGCACTTGTGCCCATGGCGTAAGCCTTAGCCAGCACTTGTGCCCACGCCTTAAGCCTTAGCCAGCACTTGTGCCCACGCCTTAAGCCTTAGCCAGCACTTGTGCCCACGCCTTAAGCCTTAGCCAGCACTTGTGCCCACGCCTTAAGCCTTAGCCAGCACTTGTGCCCACGCCTTAAGCCTTAGCCAGCACTTGTGCCCACGCCTTAAGCCTTAGCCAGCACTTGTGCCCATGCCTTAAGCCTTTGCCAGTACTTGTGCCCATGCCTTAAGCCTTAGCCAGCACTTGTGCCCATGCCTTAAGCCTTAGCCAGCACTTGTGCCCATGCCGTAAGCCTTAGCCAGCACTTGTGCCCATGCCTTAAGACTTAGCCAGCACTTGTGCCCATGCCTTAAGACTTAGCCAGCACTTGTGCCCATGCCTTAAGTGTTAGCCAGAACTTGTGCCCATGCCTTAAGACTTAGCCAGCAGTTGTGCCCATGCCTTAAGCCTTAGCCAGCACTTCTACCCATGCCTTAAGCCTTAGTCAGCACTTGTGCCCATGCCTTAAGCTTTAGCCAGCACTTGTGCCCATGCCTTAAGACTTAGCCAGCACTTGTGCCCATGCCTTAAGCCTTAGCCAGCACTTGTGCCCATGCCTTAAGCCATAGCCAGCACTTGTGCCCATGCCTTAAGCCTTAGCCAGCACTTGTGCCCATGCCTTAAGCCTTAGCCAGCACTTGTACCCATGCCTTAAGCCTTAGCCAGCACTTGTGCCCACGCCTTAAGCCTTAGCCAGCAATTGTGCCCACGCCTTAAGCCTTAGCCAGCACTTGTGCCCACGCCTTAAGCCTTAGCCAGCACTTGTGCCCACGCCTTAAGCCTTAGCCAGCAATTGTGCCCACGCCTTAAGCCTTAGCCAGCACTTTTGAGCCCCTTGCATGTTTGTTTTTCTGTCTTTAGTTACATGATGGTTATGCACATAGGGCAGGCTTTACGCTCTTCGGTCTAGTCCCGTCTGAATGCGCATGCACGACTGTAATTGGGGAAGAAGGCATTACCCATTTACGGAGGACAGACAAGAAGTACCTGGTCGCTTGGAGCATGGGGTTATGGAGAGGCTCCGCACTGTACAACAAAGGATCTAGTCCTAAATGTCAAAGTACAGAGTAGAGGGGTGAAAGCTAGCTCTTCACCCCTATGGGTGCCTAACCCTTTATGCAAAGAGTGCAAAGAGTTAGCCGTATGCCTTAAAACTTAGCCAGCACTTGTGCCCATGCCTTAAGCCTTAGCCAGCACTTGTGCCCATGCCTTAAGCCTTAGGCAGCACTTGTGCCCATGCCTTAAGCCCTTGCCAGCACTTGTGCCCATGCCTTAAGCCTTAGCCAGCACTTGTGCTCATTCCTTAAGCTTTAGCCAGCACTTGTGCCCATGCCTTAAGCCTTAGCCAGCACTTGTGCCCAAGCCTTAAGCCTTAGCCAGCACTTGTGCCCACGCCTTAAGCCTTAGCCAGCACTTGTGCCCACGCCTTAAACCTTAGCCAGCACTTGTGCCCATGCCTTAAGCCTTAGCCAGCACTTGTGCCCATGACTTAAGCCTTAGCCAGCAATTGCGCCCATGCCTTAAGCCTTAGCCAGCACTTGTGCCCATGCCGTAAGCCTTAGCCAGCACTTGTGCCCATGCCTTAAGCCTTAGCCAGCACTTGTGCCCACGCCTTAAGCCTTAGCCAGCACTTGTGCCCATGCCTTAAGCCTTAGCCAGCACTTGTGCCCACGCCTTAAGCCTTAGCCAGCACTTGTGCCCACACCTTAAGCCTTAAGCCTTAGCCAGCACTTGTGCCCATGCCTTAAGCCTTTGCCAGCACTTGTGCCCATGCCTTAAGCCTTAGCCAGCACTTGTGCCCATGCCTTAAGCCTTAGCCAGCACTTGTGCCCATGCCTTAAGCGTTAGCCAGCACTTGTGCCCATGACTTAAGCCTTAGCCAGCAATTGTGCCCATGCCTTAAGCCTTAGCCAGCCCTTGTGCCCATGCCGTAAGCCTTAGCCAGCACTTGTGCCCACGCCTCAAACCTTAGCCAGCACTTGTGCCCACGCCTTAAGCCTTAGTCAGCACTTGTGCCCACGCCTTAAGACTTAGCCAGCACTTGTGCCCACGCCTTAAGCCTTAGCCAGCACTTGTGCCCATGCCTTAAGCCTTAGCCAGCACTTGTGCCCATGACTTAAGCCTTAGCCAGCAATTGTGCCCACGCCGTAAGCCTTAGCCAGCACTTGTGCCCTTGCCTTAAGCCTTAGCCAGCACTTGTGCCCACACCTTAAGCCTTAAGCCTTAGCCAGCACTTGTGCCCATGCCTTAAGCCTTTGCCAGCACTTGTGCCAATGCCTTAAGCCTTAGCCAGCACTTGTGCCCACGCCATAAGCCTTAGCCAGCACTTGTGCCCACGCCTTAAGCCTTAGCCAGCACTTGTTCCCACGCCTTAAGCCTTAGCCAGCACTTGTGCCCACGCCTTAAGCCTTAGCCAGCACTTGTGCCCACGTCTTAAGCCTTAAGCCTTAGCCAGCACTTGTGCCCGTGCCTTAAGCCTTTGCCAGCACTTGTGCCCATGCCTTAAGCCTTAGCCAGCACTTGTGCCCATGCCTTAAGCCTTTGCCAGTACTTGTGCCCATGCCTTAAGCCTTAGCCAGCACTTGTGCCCATGCCTTAAGCCTTAGCCAGCACTTGTGCCCATGCCGTAAGCCTTAGCCAGCACTTGTGCCCATGCCTTAAGCCTTAGCCAGCACTTGTGCCCACGCCTTAAGCCTTAGCCAGCACTTGTGCCCACGCCTTAAGCCTTAGCCAGCACTTGTGCCCACGCCTTAAGCCTTAGCCAGCACTTGTGCCCACGCCTTAAGCCTTAGCCAGCACTTGTGCCCACGCCTAAAGCCTTAGCTAGCACTTGTGCCCACGCCTTAAGCCTTAGCCAGCACTTGTGCCCACGCCTTAAGCCTTAGCCAGCACTTGTGCCCACGCCTTAAGACTTAGCCAGCACTTGTGCCCTTGCCTTAAGCCTTAGCCAGCACTTGTGCCCATGCCTTAAGACTTAGCCAGCACTTGTGCCCATGCCTTAAGCCTTAGCCAGCACTTGTGCCCATGCCTTAAGCCTTACCCAGCACTTGTGCCCATGCCTTAAGCCTTACCCAGCACTTGTGCTCACGCCTTAAGCCTTAGCCAGCACTTGTGCCCACGGCTAAAGCCTTAGCCAGCACTTGTGCCCACGGCTTAAGCCTTAGCCAGCACTTGTGCCCACGCCTTAAGCCTTAGCCAGCACTTGTGCCCACGCCTTAAGCCTTAGCCAGCACTTGTGCCCACGCCTTAAGCCTTAGCCAGCACTTGTGCCCACGCCTTAAGCCAGCACTTGTGCCCACGCCTTAAGCCTTAGCCAGCACTTGTACCCACGCCTTAAGCCTTAGCCAGCACTTGTGCCCACGCCTTAAGCCTTAGCCAGCACTTGTGCCCACGCCTTAAGCCTTAGCCAGCACTTGTGCCCACGCCTTAAGCCTTAGCCAGCACTTGTGCCCACGCCTTAAGCCTTAGCCAGCACTTGTGCCCACGCCTTAAGCCTTAGCCAGCACTTGTGCCCACGCCTTAAGCCTTAGCCAGCACTTGTGCCCACGCTTTAAGCCTTAGCCAGCACTTGTGCCCACGCCTTAAGCCTTAGCCAGCACTTGTGCCCACGCCTTAAGCCTTAGCCAGCACTTGTGCCCACGCCTTAAGCCTTAGCCAGCACTTGTGCCCACGCCTTAAGCCTTAGCCAGCACTTGTGCCCACGCCTTAAGCCTTAGCCAGCACTTGTGCCCACGCCTTAAGCCTTAGCCAGCCCTTGTGCCCACGTCTTAAGCCTTAGCCAGCCCTTGTGCCCACGCCTTAAGCCTTAGCCAGCCCTTGTGCCCACGCCTTAAGCCTTAGCCAGCCCTTGTGCCCACGCCTTAAGCCTTAGCCAGCCCTTGTGCCCACGCCTTAAAACTTAGCCAGCCCTTGTGCCCACGCCTTAAGCCTTAGCCAGCCCTTGTGCCCACGCCTTAAGCCTTAGCCAGCCCTTGTGCCCACGCCTTAAGCCTTAGCCAGCCCTTGTGCCCACGCCTGAAGCCTTAGCCAGCCCTTGTGCCCACGCCTTAAGCCTTAGCCAGCTCTTGTGCCCACGCCTTAAGCCTTAGCCAGCCCTTGTGCCCACGCCTTAAGCCTTAGCCAGCCCTTGTGCCCACGCCTTAAGCCTTAGCCAGCACTTGTGCCCACGCCTTAAGCCTTAGCCAGCACTTGTGCCCACGCCTTAAGCCTTAGCCAGCACTTGTGCCCACGCCTTAAGCCTTAGCCAGCACTTGTGCCCACGCCTTAAGCCTTAGCCAGCACTTGTGCCCACGCCTTAAGCCTTAGCCAGCACTTGTGCCCACGCCTTAAGCCTTAGCCAGCACTTGTGCCCACGCCTTAAGCCTTAGCCAGCACTTGTGCCCACGCCTTAAGCCTTTGCCAGTACTTGTGCCCATGCCTTAAGCCTTAGCCAGCACTTGTGCCCATGCCTTAAGCCTTAGCCAGCACTTGTGCCCATGCCTTAAGCCTTAGCCAGCACTTGTGCCCATGGCGTAAGCCTTAGCCAGCACTTGTGCCCATGCCTTAAGCCTTAGCCAGCACTTGTGCCCACGCGTTAAGCCTTAGCCAGCAATTGTGCCCACGCCTTAAGCCTTAGCCAGCACTTGTGCCCACGCCTTAAGCCTTAGCCAGCACTTGTGCCCACGCCTTAAGCCTTAGCCAGCAATTGTGCCCACGCCTTAAGCCTTAGCCAGCACTTTTGAGCCCCTTGCATGTTTGTTTTTCTGTCTTTAGTTACATGATGGTTATGCACACAGGGCAGGCTTTACGCTCTTCGGTCTAGTCCCGTCTGAATGCGCATGCACGACTGTAATTGGGGAAGAAGGCATTACCCATTTACGGAGGACAGACAAGAAGTACCTGGTCGCTTGGAGCATGGGGTTATGGAGAGGCTCCGCACTGTACAACAAAGGATCTAGTCCTAAATGTCAAAGTACAGAGTAGAGGGGTGAAAGCTAGCTCTTCACCCCTATGGGTGCCTAACCCTTTATGCAAAGAGTGCAAAGAGTTAGCCGTATGCCTTAAAACTTAGCCAGCACTTGTGCCCATGCCTTAAGCCTTAGCCAGCACTTGTGCCCATGCCTTAAGCCTTAGGCAGCACTTGTGCCCATGCCTTAAGCCCTTGCCAGCACTTGTGCCCATGCCTTAAGCCTTAGCCAGCACTTGTGCTCATTCCTTAAGCTTTAGCCAGCACTTGTGCCCATGCCTTAAGCCTTAGCCAGCACTTGTGCCCAAGCCTTAAGCCTTAGCCAGCACTTGTGCCCACGCCTTAAGCCTTAGCCAGCACTTGTGCCCACGCCTTAAACCTTAGCCAGCACTTGTGCCCATGCCTTAAGCCTTAGCCAGCACTTGTGCCCATGACTTAAGCCTTAGCCAGCAATTGCGCCCATGCCTTAAGCCTTAGCCAGCACTTGTGCCCATGCCGTAAGCCTTAGCCAGCACTTGTGCCCATGCCTTAAGCCTTAGCCAGCACTTGTGCCCACGCCTTAAGCCTTAGCCAGCACTTGTGCCCATGCCTTAAGCCTTAGCCAGCACTTGTGCCCACGCCTTAAGCCTTAGCCAGCACTTGTGCCCACACCTTAAGCCTTAAGCCTTAGACAGCACTTGTGCCCATGCCTTAAGCCTTAGCCAGCACTTGTGCCCACGCCTTAAGCCTTAGCCAGCACTTGTGTCCACGCCATAAGCCTTAGCCAGCACTTGTGCCCACGCCTTAAGCCTTAGCCAGCACTTGTTCCCACGCCTTAAGACTTAGCCAGCACTTGTGCCCACGCATTTTGCCTTAGCCAGCACTTGTGCCCACGCCTTAAGCCTTAGCCAGCACTTGTGCCCACGCCTTAAGCCTTAGCCAGCACTTGTGCCCACGCCGTAAGCTTTAGCCAGCACTTGTGCCCACGCCTTAAGCCTTAGCCAGCACTTGTGCCCACGCCTTAAGCCTTAGCCAGCACTTGTGCCCACGTCTTAAGCCTTAGCCAGCACTTGTGCCCACGCCTTAAGCCTTAGCCAGCACTTGTGCCCACGCCTTAAGCCTTAGCCAGCACTTGTGCCCACGCCTTAAGCCTTAGCCAGCACTTGTGCCCACGCCTTAAGCCTTAGCCAGCACTTGTGCCCACGCCTTAAGCCTTAGCCAGCACTTG
The DNA here is from genome assembly GCF_032444005.1 of Ranitomeya imitator. NCBI lineage: Eukaryota > Metazoa > Chordata > Amphibia > Anura > Dendrobatidae > Ranitomeya > Ranitomeya imitator. The sequence continues at coordinate 202,107,525 of NC_091286.1, forward strand.
TGCCCACGTCTTAAGCCTTAAGCCTTAGCCAGCACTTGTGCCCATGCCTTAAGCCTTAGCCAGCACTTGTGCCCATGCCGTAAGCCTTAGCCAGCACTTGTGCCCATGCCTTAAGCCTTAGCCAGCACTTGTGCCCACGCCTTAAGCCTTAGCCAGCACTTGTGCCCACGCCTTAAGCCTTAGCCAGCACTTGTGCCCACGCCTTAAGCCTTAGCCAGCACTTGTGCCCACGCCTTAAGCCTTAGCCAGCACTTGTGCCCACGCCTAAAGCCTTAGCTAGCACTTGTGCCCACGCCTTAAGCCTTAGCCAGCACTTGTGCCCACGCCTTAAGACTTAGCCAGCACTTGTGCCCACGCCTTAAGACTTAGCCAGCACTTGTGCCCTTGCCTTAAGCCTTAGCCAGCACTTGTGCCCATGCCTTAAGCCTTAGCCAGCACTTGTGCCCATGCCTTAAGCCTTAGCCAGCACTTGTGCCCATGCCTTAAGCCTTACCCAGCACTTGTGCTCACGCCTTAAGCCTTAGCCAGCACTTGTGCCCACGCCTTAAGCCTTACCCAGCACTTGTGCCCACGGCTTAAGCCTTAGCCAGCACTTGTGCCCACGGCTTAAGCCTTAGCCAGCACTTGTGCCCACGCCTTAAGCCTTAGCCAGCACTTGTGCCCACGCCTTAAGCCTTAGCTAGCACTTGTGCCCACGCCTTAAGCCTTAGCCAGCACTTGTTCCCACGCCTTAAGCCTTAGCCAGCACTTGTGGCCACGCATTTTGCCTTAGCCAGCACTTGTGCCCACGCCTTAAGCCTTAGCCAGCACTTGTGCCCACGCCTTAAGCCTTAGCCAGCACTTGTGCCCACGCCTTAAGCCTTAGCCAGCACTTGTGCCCACGCCTTAAGCCTTAGCCAGCACTTGTGCCCACGCCTTAAGCCTTAGCCAGCACTTGTGCCCACGCCTTAAGCCTTAGCCAGCACTTGTGCCCACGCCTTAAGCCTTAGCCAGCACTTGTGCCCACGCCTTAAGCTTTAGCTAGCACTTGTGCCCACGCCTTAAGCCTTAGCCAGCACTTGTGCCCACGCCTTAAGCCTTAGCCAGCACTTGTGCCCACGCCATAAGCCTTAGCCAGCACTTGTGCCCACGCCTTAAGGCTTAGCCAGCACTTGTTCCCACGCCTTAAGCCTTAGCCAGCACTTGTGCCCACGCCTTAAGCCTTAGCCAGCACTTGTGCCCACGTCTTAAGCCATAAGCCTTAGCCAGCACTTGTGCCCATGCCTTAAGCCTTTGCCAGCACTTGTGCCCATGCCTTAAGCCTTAGCCAGCACTTGTGCCCATGCCTTAAGCCTTTGCCAGCACTTGTGCCCACGCCTTAAGCCTTAGCCAGCCCTTGTGCCCACGCCTTAAGCCTTAGCCAGCCCTTGTGCCCACGCCTTAAGCCTTAGCCAGCCCTTGTGCCCACGCCTTAAGCCTTAGCCAGCCCTTGTGCCCACGCCTTAAGCCTTAGCCAGCCCTTGTGCCCACGCCTGAAGCCTTAGCCAGCCCTTGTGCCCACGCCTTAAGCCTTAGCCAGCTCTTGTGCCCACGCCTTAAGCCTTAGCCAGCCCTTGTGCCCACGCCTTAAGCCTTAGCCAGCCCTTGTGCCCACGCCTTAAGCCTTAGCCAGCACTTGTGCCCACGCCTTAAGCCTTAGCCAGCACTTGTGCCCACGCCTTAAGCCTTAGCCAGCACTTGTGCCCACGCCTTAAGCCTTAGCCAGCACTTGTGCCCACGCCTTAAGCCTTAGCCAGCACTTGTGCCCACGCCTTAAGCCTTAGCCAGCACTTGTGCCCACGCCTTAAGCCTTAGCCAGCACTTGTGCCCACGCCTTAAGCCTTAGCCAGCACTTGTGCCCACGCCTTAAGCCTTAGCCAGCACTTGTGCCCACGCCTTAAGCCTTAGCCAGCACTTGTGCCCACGCCTTAAGCCTTAGCCAGCACTTGTGCGCACGCCTTAAGCCTTAGCCAGCACTTGTGCCCACGCCTTAAGCCTTAGCCAGCACTTGTGCCCATGACTTAAGCCTTAGCCAGCAATTGTGCCCATGCCTTAAGCCTTAGCCAGCACTTGTGCCCATGCCGTAAGCCTTAGCCAGCACTTGTGCCCACGCCTCAAACCTTAGCCAGCACTTGTGCCCACGCCTTAAGCCTTAGCCAGCCCTTGTGCCCACGCCTTAAGCCAGCCCTTGTGCCCACACCTTAAGCCTTAGCCAGCACTTGTGCCCAAGCCTTAAGCCTTATCAAGCACTTGTGCCCACGCCTTAAGCCTTAGCCAGCACTTGTGCCACGCCTTAAGCCTTAGCCAGCACTTGTGCCCACGCCTTAAGCCTTAGCCAGCACTTGTGCCCACGCCTTAAATCTTAGCCAGCACTTGTGCCCATGAATTAAAGCCTTAGCCACCACTTGTGCCCATGCCTTAAGCCTTAGCCAGCACTTGTGCCCACGCCTTAAGCCTTAGCCAGCACTTGTGCCCACGCCTTAAGCCTTAGCCAGCACTTGTGCCCACGAATTAAAGCCTTAGCCATCACTTGTGCCCACGCCTTAAGCCTTAGCCATCACTTGTGCCCACGCCTTAAGCCTTAGCCAGCACTTGTGCCCACGCCTTAAGCCTTAGCCAGCACTTGTGCCCACGCCTTAAGCCTTAGCCAGCACTTGTGCCCACGCCTTAAGCCTTAGCCAGCACTTGTGCCCACGCCTTAAGCCTTAGCCAGCATTTGTGCCCACGCCTTAAGCCTTAGCCAGCACTTGTGCCCACGCCTTAAGCCTTAGCCAGCACTTGTGCCCACGCCTTAAGCCTTAGCCAGCACTTGTGCCCACGCCTTAAGCCTTAGCCAGCACTTGTGCCCACGCCTTAAGCCTTAGCCAGCACTTGTGCCCACGCCTTAAGCCTTAGCCAGCACTTGTGCCCACGCCTTAAGCCTTAGCCAGCACTTGTGCCCACGCCTTAAGCCTTAGCCAGCACTTGTGCCCACGCCTTAAGCCTTAGCCAGCACTTGTGCCCACGCCTTAAGCCTTAGCCAGCACTTGTGCCCACGCCTTAAGCCTTAGCCAGCACTTGTGCCCACGCCTTAAGCCTTAGCCAGCACTTGTGCCCACGCCTTAAGCCTTAGCCAGCACTTGTGCCCACGCCTTAAAGGGACACTGTCACCTGAATTTGGAGGGAACAATCTTCAGCCATGGAGGCGGGGTTTTGGGGTTTTTGATTCACCCTTTCCTTACCTGTTGGCTGCATGCTGGCTGCAATATTGGATTGAAGTTCATTCTCTGTCCTCCATAGTACACGCCTGCACAAGGTGCAATCTTGCCTTGCACAGGTGTGTCCTATGGAGGACAGAGAATGAACTTTAATCCAATATTGCAGCCAGCATGCAGCCAGCGGGTAAGGAAAGGGTGAATCAAAAACCCCAAAACCCCGCCTCCATGGCTGAAGATTGTTCCCTCCAAATTCAGGTGACAGTGTCCCTTTAAGCCTTAGCCAGCACTTGTGCCCACGCCTTAAGCTTTAGCCAGCACTTGTGCCCACGCCTTAAGCCTTAGCCAGCACTTGTGCCCACGCCTTAAGCCTTAGCCAGTACTTGTGCCCACGCCTTAAGCCTTAGCCAGCACTTGTGACCACGCCTTAAGCCTTAGCCAGCACTTGTGCCCACGCCTTAAGACTTAGCCAGCACTTGTGCCCTTGCCTTAAGCCTTAGCCAGCACTTGTGCCCATGCCTTAAGACTTAGCCAGCACTTGTGCCCATGCCTTAAGCCTTAGCCAGCACTTGTGCCCATGCCTTAAGCCTTAGCCAGCACTTGTGCCCATGCCTTAAGCCTTACCCAGCACTTGTGCTCACGCCTTAAGCCTTAGCCAGCACTTGTGCCCACGCCTTAAGCCTTACCCAGCACTTGTGCCCACGCCTTTAGCCTTAGCCAGCACTTGTGCTCTCGGCTTAAGCCTTAGCCAGCACTTGTGCCCACGCCTTAAGCCTTAGCCAGCACTTGTGCCCACGCGTTAAGCCTTAGCCAGCACTTGTGCCCATGCCTTAAGCCTTAGCCAGCCCTTGTGCCCACGCCTGAAGCCTTAGCCAGCACTTGTGCCCACGCCTTAAGCCTTAGCCAGCCCTTGTGCCCACGCCTTAAGCCTTAGACAGCCCTTGTGCCCACGCCTTAAGCCTTAGCCAGCACTTGTGCCCACGCCTTAAGCCTTAGCCAGCCCTTGTGCCCACGCCTTAAGCCTTAGCCAGCACTTGTGCCCACGCCTTAAGCCTTAGCCAGCACTTGTGCCCAGGTCTTAAGCCTTAAGCCTTAGCCAGCACTTGTGCCCATGCCTTAAGCCTTTGCCAGCACTTGTGCCCATGCCTTAAGCCTTAGCCAGCACTTGTGCCCATGCCTTAAGCCTTAGCCAGCACTTGTGCCCATGCCTTAAGCCTTAGCCAGCACTTGTGCCCATGCCTTAAGCCTTAGCCAGCACTTGTGCCCATGCCGTAAGCCTTAGCCAGCACTTGTGCCCATGCCTTAAGCCTTAGCCAGCACTTGTGCCCACGCCTTAAGCCTTAGCCAGCACTTGTGCCCACGCCTTAAGCCTTAGCCAGCACTTGTGCCCACGCCTTAAGCCTTAGCCAGCACTTGTGCCCACGCCTTAAGCCTTAGCCAGCACTTGTGCCTACGCCTTAAGCCTTAGCCAGCACTTGTGCCCACGCCTTAAGCCTTAGCTAGCACTTGTGCCCACGCCTTAAGCCTTAGCCAGCACTTGTGCCCACGCCTTAAGCCTTAGCCAGCACTTGTGCCCACGCCTTAAGACTTAGCCAGCACTTGTGCCCTTGCCTTAAGCCTTAGCCAGCACTTGTGCCCATGCCTTAAGACTTAGCCAGCACTTGTGCCCATGCCTTAAGCCTTAGCCAGCACTTGTGCCCATGCCTTAAGACTTAGCCAGCACTTGTGCCCATGCCTTAAGCCTTAGCCAGCACTTGTGCCCATGCCTTAAGCCTTAGCCAGCACTTGTGCCCATGCCTTAAGCCTTACCCAGCACTTGTGCTCACGCCTTAAGCCTTAGCCAGCACTTGTGCCCACGCCTTAAGCCTTACCCGGCACTTGTGCCCACGCCTTAAGCCTTAGCCGGCACTTGTGCCCACGCCTTAAGCCTTAGCCGGCACTTGTGCCCACGCCTTAAGCCTTAGCCGGCACTTGTGCCCACGCCTTAAGCCTTAGCCGGCACTTGTGCCCACGCCTTAAGCCTTAGCCAGCATTTGTGCCCACGCCTTAAGCCTTAGCCAGCACTTGTGCCCACGCCTTAAGCCTTAGCCAGCACTTGTGCCCACGCCTTAAGCCTTAACCAGCACTTGTGCCCACGCCTTAAGCCTTAACCAGCACTTGTGCCCACGCCTTAAGCCTTAGCCAGCACTTGTGCCCACGCCTTAAGCCTTAGCCAGCACTTGTGCCCACGCCTTAAGCCTTAGCCAGCACTTGTGCCCACGCCTTAAGCCTTAGCCAGCACTTGTGCCCACGCCTTAAGCCTTAGCCAGCCCTTGTGCCCACGCCTTAAGCCTTAGCCAGCCCTTGTGCCCACGCCTGAAGCCTTAGCCAGCCCTTGTGCCCACGCCTGAAGCCTTAGCCAGCCCTTGTGCCCACGCCTTAAGCCTTAGCCAGCCCTTGTGCCCACGCCTTAAGCCTTAGCCAGCCTTTGTGCCCACGCCTTAAGCCTTAGCCAGCCCTTGTGCCCACGCCTTAAGCCTTAGCCAGCCCTTGTGCCCACGCCTTAAGCCTTAGCCAGCCCTTGTGCCCACGCCTTAAGCCTTAGCCAGCCCTTGTGCCCACGCCTTAAGCCTTAGCCAGCCCTTGTGCCCACGCCTTAAGCCTTAGCCAGCCCTTGTGCCCACGCCTTAATCTTAGCCAGCACTTGTGCCCAAGCCTTAAGCCTTAGCCAGCACTTGTGCCCACGCCTTAAGCCTTAGCCAGTACTTGTGCCCACGCCTTAAGCCTTAGCCAGCACTTGTGCCCACGCCTTAAGCCTTAGCCAGCACTTGTGCCCACGCCTTAAGTCTTAGCCAGCACTTGTGCCCACGAATTAAAGCCTTAGCCACCACTTGTGCCCATGTCTTAAGCCTTAGCCAGCACTTGTGCCCACTCCTTAAGCCTTAGCCAGCACTTGTGCCCACGCCTTAAGCCTTAGCCAGCACTTGTGCCCACAAATTAAAGCCTTAGCCATCACTTGTGCCCATGCCTTAAGCCTTAGCCAGCACTTGTGCCCACGCCTTAAGCCTTAGCCAGCACTTGTGCCCACGCCTTAAGCCTTAGCCAGCACTTGTGCCCACGCGTTAAGCCTTAGCCAGCACTTGTGCCCACGCCTTAAGCCTTAGCCAGCACTTGTGCCCACGCCTTAAGCCTTAGCCAGCATTTGTGCCCAAGCCTTAAGCCTTAGCCAGCACTTGTGCCCACGCCTTAAGCCTTAGCCAGCACTTGTGCCCACGCCTTAAGCCTTAGCCAGCACTTGTGCCCACGCCTTAAGCCTTAGCCAGCACTTGTGCCCACGCCTTAAGCCTTAGCCAGCACTTGTGCCCACGCCTTAAGCCTTAGCCAGCACTTGTGCCCACGCCTTAAGCCTTAGCCAGCACTTGTGCCCACGCCTTAAAGGGACACTGTCACCTGAATTTGGAGGGAACAATCTTCAGCCATGGAGGCGGGGTTTTGGGGTTTTTGATTCACCCTTTCCTTACCTGTTGGCTGCATGCTGGCTGCAATATTGGATTGAAGTTCATTCTCTGTCCTCCATAGTACACGCCTGCACAAGGTGCAATCTTGCCTTGCACAGGTGTGTCCTATGGAGGACAGAGAATGAACTCTAATCCAATATTGCAGCCAGCATGCAGCCAGCGGGTAAGGAAAGGGTGAATCAAAAACCCCAAAACCCCGCCTCCATGGCTGAAGATTGTTCCCTCCAAATTCAGGTGACAGTGTCCCTTTAAGCCTTAGCCAGCACTTGTGCCCACGCCTTAAGCCTTAGCCAGCACTTGTGCCCACGCCTTAAGCCTTAGCCAGCACTTGTGCCCACGCCTTAAGCCTTAGCCAGCACTTGTGCCCACGCCTTAAGCCTTAGCCAGCACTTGTGCCCACGCCTTAAGCCTTAGCCAGCACTTGTGCCCACGCCTTAAGCCTTAGCCAGCACTTGTGCCCACGCCTTAAGCCTTAGCCAGCACTTGTGCCCACGCCTTAAGCCTTAGCCAGCACTTGTGCCCACGCCTTAAGCCTTAGCCAGCACTTGTGCCCACGCCTTAAGCCTTAGCCAGCACTTGTGCCCACGCCTTAAGCCTTAGCCAGCACTTGTGCCCACGCCTTAAGCCTTAGCCAGCACTTGTGCCCACGCCTTAAGCCTTAGCCAGCACTTGTGCCCACGCCTTAAGCCTTAGCCAGCACTTGTGCCCACGCCTTAAGCCTTAGCCAGCACTTGTGCCCACGCCTTAAGCCTTAGCCGGCACTTGTGCCCACGCCTTAAGCCTTAGCCGGCACTTGTGCCCACGCCTTAAGCCTTAGCCGGCACTTGTGCCCACGCCTTAAGCCTTAGCCGGCACTTGTGCCCACGCCTTAAGCCTTAGCCGGCACTTGTGCCCACGCCTTAAACCTTAGCCGGCACTTGTGCCCACGCCTTAAGCCTTAGCCGGCACTTGTGCCCACGCCTTAAGCCTTAGCCGGCACTTGTGCCCACGCCTTAAGCCTTAGCCAGCACTTGTGCCCACGCCTTAAGCCTTAGTCAGCATTTGTGCCCACGCCTTAAGCCTTAGCCAGCACTTGTGCCCACGCCTTAAGCCTTAGCCAGCACTTGTGCCCACGCCTTAAGCCTTAGCCAGCACTTGTGCCCACGCCTTAAGCCTTAGCCAGCACTATAGAGTTGAAAATCCATTAATATCTCTACTCACAGCTCGCACCCCCAGTTACTAGGGAGTAGGATTCAAATCCAAAGAATCCTGAAAGATTTACTGGTATATGATTAATATGGAATATACCTTGCAGGTGCCACTTTAGCACTTTAGCACTTTAATAATATTTGTGGTGTTGGTGGTGGTGTTTTCTTTAAGTAGTCTCCATTAGGGTCTCAAGGGAGAGCCGTCGTTGAGTGGGGGCGCCATGTCGACTTTAGGGTGCCAACATCCGCGGTAAGGTAGGGTGAGTTAGGGAGAGAACACCCCCCTCACCTAGATACCTCTATCCTTTTTAGTATTAAGTTATATGGTTAAGTAATACTGTCTCCTGACTCTCTTAGGTCATTTTACCTATTTCTAATTAAAAGTTATATTTTAGGGGCATTTTTTGTCTTTTTTGGTTGTTAATGAGTTATATGCCCCGATTCTATTTTTTGTCGGGTTGTTTTTTTTTTTTTACCGGGTAGCGTAGTCTACCACAGTAAGGATGTATTGCTTTCCAGAGCTGCTGGGGATGGCCAGCGGGCCTACAATGTCCACCGCGATCCTCTGGAAAGGCTCTTCTATCACTGGCAAAGGGATCAGGGGAGCCTTAAGAGCAGGCCCCGTCTTCCCCACTCTTTGACAAGTGATACAGGAGCGGCAGTAGTTCGACACATCTGTCCCCATCTTAGGCCAATAGAAGTGTTGAGACAGCCGGGCCTTAGTTTTGCTGATCCCCAAGTGTCCAGCTAGCGGGATCTCATGGGCAATCCGCAACAACTCACCCCGGAATTGTTGCGGGATAACCAGCTGTCTTTCCCTCAACCACTCCTTTTGTGATTCTCCGGGTACTGTCTCCCGGTATAACCTTCCTCTTTCCCAGAACACCTTCTCCTTATCAGCCTCGGAGAAGTGCGTCCCGGCAAGTTGTCTCACACTCTCTAGGCTCGCATCTGTGTGCAGAGCGGCCTGAAACTTCTGGCTAGGGGAAGCCAGAAGCGACGTCAGGGTCCCTTCCCCACGGGAACCCTCTTGGACCTGCTCTGGGTCCACCTCTGGTTCAGTCACAGTGATGACTGAGGAGGGTCCGGAAGGCAGACAGTTATCTGCGTTCCGGGCACTCTGACTGTGGGTGACATGTTATGAACTGGTGGTTCAGAAACACAATGGACCTGGTGGTTAAGAGCACACAAAGTGACCTGATAGTTACTAATAACATAAGACGAGCTCTGAGACGTGGGAACTCTGCTGACCGCAATCCCTAATCCTATCACACCACACTAGAGGTAGCCGTGGAGCGCTCCTGACCAGACCTAGGCGCCTCGGGCACAGCCTGAGAAACTAGCTAGTCCTGAAGATAGAAAAATAAGCCTACCTTGCCTCAGAGAAATTCCCCAAAGGAAAAGGCAGCCCCCCACATATAATGACTGTGAGTAAAGATGAAAATACAAACACAGAGATGAAATAGATTTTAGCAAAGTGAGGCCCGACTTACTGAATAGACCGAGGATAGGAAAGATAGCTTTGCGGTCAGCACAAAAACCTACAAACAACCACGCAGAGGGCGCAAAAAGACCCTCCGCACCGACTAACGGTACGGAGGTGCTCCCTCTGCGTCCCAGAGCTTCCAGCAAGCAAGACAAACCAATATAGCAAGCTGGACAGAAAAAATAGCAAACAAAAGTAACACAAGCAGAACTTAGCTTATGCAGGGCAGACAGGCCACAAGAACGATCCAGGAGAGAGCAAGACCAATACTGGAACATTGACTGGAGGCAAGGAACAAAGAACTAGGTGGAGTTAAATAGAGCAGCACCTAACGACTTAACCTCGTCACCTGAGGAAGGAAACTCAGAAGCCGCAGCCCCACTCACATCCACCAGAGGAAGCTCATAGACAGAACCAGCCGAAGTACCACTCATGACCACAGGAGGGAGCTTGACCACAAAATTCACAACAGTACCTCCCCCTTGAGGAGGGGTCACAGAACCCTCACCAGAGCCCCCAGGCCGACCAGGATGAGCCAAATGAAAGGCACGAACCAGATCGGCAGCATAAACATCAGAGGCAAAGACCCAGGAATTATCTTCCTGACCATAACCCTTCCACTTAACCAGGTACTGGAGTTTCCGTCTCGAAATAGGAGAATCCAAAATCTTCTCCACTATATACTCCAATTCCCCCTCAACCAAAACCGGGGCAGGAGGATCAACGGATGGAACCACAGGTGCCACGTATCTCCGCAACAATGACCTATGGAATACATTATGGATGGAAAAAGAAGCTGGAAGGGTCAAACGAAAAGACACAGGATTAAGAACCTCAGAAATCCTATACGGACCAATGAAACGAGGCTTAAACTTAGGAGAGGAAAATTTCATAGGAATATAACAAGACGACAACCAAACCAAATCCCCAACACGAAGTCGGGGACCCACACAGCGCCTGCGGTTAGCGAAACGTTGAGCCTTCTCCTGGGACAATGTCAAATTGTCCACTACATGAGTCCAAATCTGCTGCAACCTATCCACCACAGTATCCACACCAGGACAGTCCGAAGACTCAACCTGCCCTGAAGAGAACCGAGGATGGAAACCAGAATTGCAGAAAAACGGCGAAACCAAAGTAGCCGAGCTAGCCCGATTATTAAAGGCGAACTCAGCCAAAGGCAAAAAGGACACCCAATCATCCTGATCAGCAGAAACAAAACATCTCAGATATGTTTCCAAGGTCTGATTGGTTCGTTCAGTTTGGCCATTTGTCTGAGGATGGAAAGCCGAGGAAAAAGACAAATCAATGCCCATCCTAGCACAAAAGGCTCGCCAAAACCTCGAAACAAACTGGGAACCTCTGTCAGAAACGATGTTCTCCGGAATGCCATGTAAACGAACCACATGCTGGAAAAACAATGGCACCAAATCAGAGGAGGAAGGCAATTTAGACAAGGGTACCAAATGGACCATCTTAGAGAAGCGATCACAAACCACCCAAATGACCGACATTTTTTGAGAGACGGGGAGATCAGAAATAAAATCCATAGAGATATGTGTCCAGGGCCTCTTCGGGACCGGCAAGGGCAAAAGCAACCCACTGGCACGAGAACAGCAGGGCTTAGCCCGAGCACAAATCCCACAGGACTGCACAAACGAACGCACATCCCGCGACAGAGACGGCCACCAAAAGGATCTAGCCACCAAATCTCTGGTACCAAAGATTCCAGGATGACCAGCCAACACCGAACAATGAACCTCAGAGATGACTCTACTCTTCCATTTATCAGAGACAAACAGTTTCTCCGCTGGACAACGGTCAGGTCTATTAGCATGAAATTTTTGCAGCACCCGCCGCAAATCAGGGGAGATGGCAGACAAAATTACCCCCTCTTTGAGAATACCCTCCGGCTCAGGCAAACCCGGAGAGTCGGGCACAAAACTCCTAGACAGGGCATCCGCCTTCACATTCTTAGAGCCCGGAAGGTACGAAACCACAAAGTCAAAACGGGAGAAAAACAGCGACCAACGAGCCTGTCTAGGATTCAACCGTTTGGCAGACTCGAGATAAGTCAAGTTCTTGTGATCAGTCAAGACCACCACGCGATGCTTAGCTCCTTCAAGCCAATGACGCCACTCCTCGAATGCCCACTTCATGGCCAACAACTCTCGATTGCCAACATCATAATTACGCTCAGCAGGCGAAAACTTCCTGGAAAAGAAGGCACATGGTTTCGTCACCGAGCCATCAGAACTTCTTTGCGACAAAACAGCCCCTGCTCCAATCTCAGAAGCATCAACCTCGACCTGGAACGGGAGCGAAACATCTGGCTGGCACAACACAGGGGCAGAAGAAAAACGACGCTTCAACTCCTGAAAAGCTTCTACAGCAGCAGAAGACCAATTGACCACATTAGCACCCTTCTTGGTTAAATCAGTCAACGGTTTAGCAATACTAGAAAAATTATTGATGAAGCGACAATAAAAATTAGCAAAGCCCAAGAACTTTTGCAGACTCTTCAGAGATGTCGGCTGAGTCCAATCATAAATGGCCTGAACTTTAACAGGGTCCATCTCGATAGTAGAAGGGGAAAAAATGAAACCCAAAAATGAAACCTTCTGAACACCAAAGAGACACTTTGACCCCTTCACAAACAAAGAATTCACACGCAGGACCTGGAACACCATTCTAACCTGCTTCACGTGAGACTCCCAATCATCCGAGAAGACCAAAATATCATCCAAGTATACAATCAGGAATTTATCCAGGTACTCTCGGAAGATGTCATGCATAAAGGACTGAAATACTGATGGAGCATTAGAAAGCCCGAATGGCATAACCAGGTACTCAAAATGGCCCTCGGGCGTATTAAATGCTGTTTTCCATTCATCGCCCTGTTTAATACGCACAAGATTATACGCACCACGAAGATCTATCTTGGTGAACCAACTAGCCCCCTTAATCCGAGCAAACAAATCAGACAGCAGCGGCAAGGGGTACTGAAATTTGACTGTGATTTTATTTAGAAGGCGGTAATCAATACAAGGTCTCAACGAACCATCCATCTTGGCCACAAAAAAGAACCCTGCTCGCAATGGCGACGACGACGGGCAAATATGACCCTTTTCCAAGGATTCCTTTACGTAACTCCGCATAGCGGCGTGCTCAGGCACAGACAAATTAAACAGTCGACCCTTAGGAAACTTACTACCAGGAATCAAATCGATAGCACAATCGCAATCCCTATGCGGAGGTAGGGCACTGGACTTGGGCTCATCAAATACATCCCGGTAATCAGACAAGAACTCTGGGACCTCAGAAGGGGTGGATGATGAAATAGACAGAATTGGAACATCACCATGTACCCCCTGACAACCCCAGCTGGACACAGACATAGATTTCCAATCCAATACTGGGTTATGGACTTGTAGCCATGGCAACCCCAACACGACCACATCATGCAGATTATGCAGCACCAAAAAGCGAATATCCTCCTGATGCGCAGGAGCCATGCACATGGTCAGTTGGGTCCAGTACTGAGGCTTATTCTTGGCCAAAGGCGTAGCATCAATTCCTCTCAATGGAATAGGATACTGCAAGGGCTCCAAGAAAAACCCACAGCGCCTAGCAAAGTCCAAGTCCATCAATTTCAGGGCAGCGCCTGAATCCACAAATGCCATGACAGAATAGGATGACAAAGAGCAGATCAAAGTAACGGACAAAAGAAATTTCGACTGTACCGTACTAATGGTGGCAGACCTAGCGAACCGCTTAGTGCGCTTAGGACAATCGGAGATAGTATGAGTGGAATCACCACAATAAAAACACAGCCCATTCTGAAGTCTGTGTTCTTGCCGTTCAGCTCTGGTCAAAGTCCTATCACATTGCATAGGCTCAGGTTTATGCTCAGATAATACCGCCAAATGGTGCACATTTTTACGCTCACGTAAGCGTCGATCGATCTGAATGGCCAAAGACATAGACTCATTCAGACCAGCAGGCATAGGAAATCCCACCATGACATCCTTAAGGGCTTCAGAGAGACCCTTTCTGAAAATTGCTGCCAGCGCACATTCATTCCATTGTGTGAGCACAGACCACTTCCTAAACTTCTGACAATATATCTCTACCTCATCCTGACCCTGACACAGAGCCAGCAAATTTTTCTCTGCCTGATCCACTGAATTAGGTTCATCATACAGCAATCCGAGCGCCAGAAAAAACGCATCAATATCGCATAATGCAGGATCTCCTGGCGCAAGGGAAAATGCCCAGTCTTGAGGGTCGCCACGTAATAAAGAAATAATGATCTTAACTTGTTGAACTGGGTCACCAGAGGAGCGGGGTTTCAAAGCCAGAAACAGTTTACAATTATTTTTGAAATTCAGAAACTTAGCTCTATCTCCAGAAAATAAGTCAGGAATAGGAATTCTAGGTTCTAACATAGATTTCTGAACCACAATGTCTTGAATATTTTGTACTCTTGCAGTGAGATGATCCACACAAGAAAACAGACCTTTAATATCCATCACTACACCTGTGTCCTGAACCACCCAAATGTCTAGGGGAAAAGAAAGACAAAACACAGTGCAGAGAAAAAAAAATGGTCTCAGAACTTCTCTTTTCCCTCTATTGAGAAGCATTAGTACTTTGGGCCTCCAGTACTGTTATGAACTGGTGGTTCAGAAACACAATGGACCTGGTGGTTAAGAGCACACAAAGTGGCCTGATAGTTACTAATAACATAAGACGAGCTCTGAGACATGGGAACTCTGCTGACCGCAATCCCTAATCCTATCACACCACACTAGAGGTAGCCGTGGAGCGCTCCTGACCAGACCTAGGCGCCTCGGGCACAGCCTGAGAAACTAGCTAGTCCTGAAGATAGAAAAATAAGCCTACCTTGCCTCAGAGAAATTCCCCAAAGGAAAAGGCAGCCCCCCACATATAATGACTGTGAGTAAAGATGAAAATACAAACACAGAGATTAAATAGATTTTAGCAAAGTGAGGCCCGACTTACTGAATAGACCGAGGATAGGAAAGATAGATTTGCGGTCAGCACAAAAACCTACAAACAACCACGCAGAGGGCGCAAAAAGACCCTCCGCACCGACTAACGGTACCGAGGTGCTCCCTCTGCGTCCCAGAGCTTCCAGCAAGCAAGACAAACCAATATAGCAAGCTGGACAGAAAAAATAGCAAACAAAAGTAACACAAGCAGAACTTAGCTTATGCAGGGCAGACAGGCCACAAGAACGATCCAGGAGAGAGCAAGACCAATACTGGAACATTGACTGGAGGCAAGGAACAAAGAACTAGGTGGAGTTAAATAGAGCAGCACCTAACGACTTAACCTCGTCACCTGAGGAAGGAAACTCAGAAGCCGCAGCCCCACTCACATCCAACAGAGGAAGCTCATAGACAGAACCAGCCCAAGTACCACTCATGACCACAGGAGGGAGCTTGACCACAAAATTCACAACAGTGACAGCAGCTACGTAGGCTGTCTCCCTGGGGGGTTCTTCAGAGCCATCAGCCGGCGCTGCTAAGGGCTCTACCTCCCCATCCACCCCCAACACTCCAGGGGCAGTGCTACTTATGGGCCAGTTACCTTCCTCGGTGGCACTGGTCACTTTCATGGCATCACCTTCCTCACGGTTCCCATGCATCTCCCCATTTCCTGTAGCACCGACACTTGCCCCTGTTAGGGGTTTCTCAGCCGTCTCACTCCGCAGAGCGACGTGGCTGGGCACGCCTGTACCTATGGACACATTAACCTTCACAGCAAAATCATTATCAGGGTCAGCTGGCACAGGTACAACATTTTCACCATCAATCCAAAGAAAAAAATGGTTATTAGATGCATCATTACCAGATAAAGCATGGTCAGGTAACACATGCGATTTCCCATCATCATCATCATCATCAGGGTTAACTTTACCCTCATTAGTAGATTGGGGAGGGGTGTCAGGGACGTAGTATGCAACCATCCTCCCCAAATCAGTCCCCAACAAAACATCAGTGGGCAAATTATCAGACAGCCCCACTTCCTTCACCCCGCTCCCGGCAACCCAATCAATATAAACCCGGGCCATTGGTAAGGGACAGCTGATGCCCCCAATCCCAGTGACAGTTAGGGTTTTCCTCGGAATGATTTCTTCAGGGGCTGCCAGTTCGGGTCGGATGAGGGTTCGTTCAGCCCCGGTGTCCTTGAGGCCTGTAGCAACATGGCCTCCAACAGTGACGTGCTGTACGTTGTCACACACCCTCCCAACCACACCACCCACCAAAAGAACTGCTGCATTAGGCCCTGGGGCCTTGGCTGGGGTGTTCTTCTGCTTGGTTGGGCAGGAGGGACTGATATGACCAGTCTGATGGCAGGTGAAACACTTGCGAGGTTCGGTGGTAGGTCTGGTGCTATTGGCCACGGGGCCAGGACCTCTGGTGTGTTGGCTGGCAGGGATACTGGCGTTGGTTGCAGGCTTACCCCCTCTCCAGCTGGTGGTGACTGGCTTCCGCACTTCCGATCTACGGTTGGCCTCATAGGCATCGGCAATCTGCGCTGCTTTCGTCACGTCTTTGGGTTCTCTGTCCATCACGAACTGTCGCACCTCAGCTGGGCAAAGATGAAAGAACTGGTCTTTGATCATCAGGTCTCGCAGCTGTGCAAAGGTGGTCACTGACAGTCCTTGGGTCCACTGGTCTAAGTGGGTCCCCAGTCCATGCACCACATCACTGTAACTGTCGTGTGGGCCACGTCGGAGGGTCCGGAACTTTCTACGGTACACCTCGGGTGTAAGCTGGTATTTGGCTATCAGAGCCTGCTTGATGGCCTCATAGTCACCATCTTGTTCTTGAGGGAGGGCAGCAAACGCCTCCAGAGCTTTGCCTCTCAGCCCTGGTGTCAGGTATCGTGCCCATTCATCTGTAGGCAGCAGGTACTGTCTGCAGGCTTTCTCAAAGGCCCACAGAAAAGTGTCCAAGTCCCCGTCCTTCTCCATAACAGGAAAGTGATCGGGCCGGGGCTTAGGTATCTGAGCGCTGCTGGGCTCACGGTTGGTCTGGGACGACCCCTGCATTTGCAGTTGGGCTAACTGCAGCTGGTACTCCCGCTCCGCTTGCCGCTCGGCTCGCTGGGCCTGAGCCTCTCGCTCGGCTTGCCGCTCGGCTCGGGCTCTCTCTCAGCTCGGGCCTCTCTCTCGGCTTGCTAAGCCTCCCGCCGGTATTGCTGAATCAGCTGCCGACGTCCCTCATGGTCGTCAGTGGGGAATTCTTTCAAGGCCGCCTGCAGGTGGGGGTCCAATTCGCCCGGATTGCTAACAGGGCCAGCATTCAGTGGTTGGACCGCTGCTGCAGCACCATGTTCGCTGGTGCTGGCTTCTGCGGCCTCTGGGCTCTGTGACCTGGCTTGGTCGGCTTCAAATTGCACCAGGTCAGCGACCATTTGAGCCTTGGACTTGTCCTGGGGGTTCAGGCCATGGTACATGCATATCCCAGCAAGAATGTCCTTCTTCTGCTGGTTGTACCAGGCTTCCCCTTTCGCAGCCATGGTTGCCAAATAAAAGATAGGATAGAAAAACGAAGAGAAGGGAGGGGATAATTGCGAGTACGCAATTGTCTCAAGACTAATAAAACACTGAGTTCGTTCTCCAAACTTATTTGCGCAGAGTCCTCGCAAGAACTTTCTGCAAGTTTTTAGTGAGAGGAATGATTGCTCAAACCAAATCACTAATGCTCTAACATCCCACCGCTGCCACCAAATGTCAGGATTCCCCTGACCGCTGCCACCAATTCGTCACGATTCACACCGTGACCGTCACCCCTACGTCACGGGTTGGAGTGACTTTAGGCCAACAGACGGCTATCACATGTGCAGGGGGGCTTTGTTGTGAATTCTGTTGTCAAGCTCCCTCCTGTGGTCATGAATGGTACTTCGGCTGGTTCTGTCCATGGGCTTCCTCTGATGGTTGTGAGTGGGGCTGCGGCTTCTGAGTTTCCTTCCACAGGTGACGAGGTCAATTCGTTAGCTGGCTGCTCTATTTAACTCCACTTAGATCATTGCTCCTGGCCACCTGTCAATGTTCCAGTATTGGTCTAGTTCGCTCCTGGATCGTTCTTGTGACCTGTCTTCCCAGCAGAAGCTAAGTTCCTGCTTGTTTTTCTATTGTTTGCTATTTTTCTGTCCAGCTTGCTATTTTGATTTTTGTCTTGCTTGCTGGAAGCTCTGGGACGCAGAGGGCGCCTCCGCACCGTGAGTCGGTGCGGAGGGTCTTTTTGCGCCCTCTGCTTGGTCTTTTTGTAGGTTTTTGTGCTGACCGCAAAGTTACCTTTCCTATCCTCTGTCTGTTCAGTAAGTCGGGCCTCTCTTTGCTAAATCTATTTCATCTCCGAGTTTGTAATTTCATCTTAACTCACAGTCATTATATGTGGGGGGCTGCCTTTTCCTTTGGGGAATTTCTCTGAGGCAAGGTAGGCTTTATTTTTCTATCTTCAGGGCTAGCTAGTTCCTTAGGCTGTGACGAGTTGCATAGGTAGCGTTAGGAGCAATCCACGGCTATTTCTAGTGTGTGTGATAGGATTAGGGATTGCGGTCAGCAGAGTTCCCACGTGCCAGAGTTTGTCCTGTATCATTAGTAACTATCAGGTCATTCTGTGTGCTCTTAACCACCAGGTCCATTATTGTCCTAACCACCAGGTCATAACAGTACAGGAGGCCAAAAGTACTAATGCATCTCAATAGAGGGATAAGAGAAGTTCTGAGACCATTTTTTTTCTTTGTAGTGTGTTTTGTCTCTCTTTTCCCCTTTACCTCTGGGTGGTTCAGGATACAGGTGTAGATATGGACATTCAAGGTCTGTCCTCTTGGATGGATAATCTCACTGCAAGGGTACAAAACATTCAAGATTTTGTGATTCAGAATCCGATATCAGAGCCTAGGATTCCAATTCCTGATTTGCTTTTTGGGGATAGATCTAAGTTTCTGAATTTCAAAAATAATTGTAAATTGTTTCTTGCTTTGAAACCTCGCTCCTCAGGTGACCCTGTTCAACAAGTGAAAATCATTATTTCTTTGTTATGTGGCGACCCTCAAGACTGGGCATTTTCCCTTGCGCCAGGAGATCCGGCATTGCGTGATGTTGATGCGTTTTTTCTGGCGCTTGGATTGCTTTATGATGAACCAAATTCAGTGGATCAGGCAGAGAAAATCTTGCTGGCTCTGTGTCAGGGTCAGGATGAGGTAGAGATATATTGTCAGAAGTTTAGGAAGTGGTCTGTACTCACTCAGTGGAATGAATGTGCTCTGGCAGCAATTGTCAGAAAGGGTCTCTCTGAAGCCCTTAAGGATGTCATGGTGGGATTTCCCATGCCTGCTGGTCTGAATGAGTCTGTCTTTGGCCATTCAGATCGATCGACGCTTGCGTGAGCGTAAAGCTGTGCACCATTTGGCGGTCTTATCTGAGCATAGACCTGAGCCTATGCAATGTTATAGGACTTTGACCAGAACTGAACGGCAAGAACACGGACGTCGGAATGGGCTGTGTTTTTACTGTGGTGATTCCACTCATGCTATCTCCGATTGTCCTAAGTGCACTAAGCGTTTCGCTAGGTCTGCCACCATTGGTACGGTACAGTCGAAATTTCTTTTGTCCGTTACTCTGATTTGCTCTTTGTCATCCTATTCTGTTATGGCATTTGTAGATTCAGGCGCTGCCCTGAATTTGATGGACTTGGAGTTTGCTAGGCGCTGTGGTTTTTTCTTGGAGCCCTTGGAGCATCTTATTCCATTGAGAGGAATTGATGCTACGCCTTTGGCCAAGAATAAGCCTCAGTACTGGACCCAATTGACCATGTGCATGGCTCCTGCACATCAGGAGGATATTCGCTTTTTGGTGTTGCATAATCTGCATGATGTGGTCGTTTTGGGGTTGCCATGGCTACAGGTCCATAATCCAGTATTGGATTGGAAATCAATGTCTGTGTCCAGCTGGGGTTGTCAGGGGGTACATGGTGATGTTCCATTTTTGTCTATTTCGTCATCCACCCCTTCTGAAGTCCCGGAGTTTTTGTCGGATTACCGGGATGTATTTGATGAGCCCAAATCCAGTGCCCTACCTCCTCATAGGGATTGCGATTGTGCTATTGATTTGATTCCTGGTAGTAAGTTTCCTAAGGGCCGACTGTTCAATTTGTCTGTGCCAGAACACTCAGCTATGCGGAGTTATATAAAGGAATCCTTGGAGAAGGGTCATATTCGCCCGTCGTCGTCACCATTGGGAGCAGGGTTCTTTTTTGTGGCCAAGAAGGATGGTTCTTTGAGACCTTGTATTGATTACCGCCTTCTTAATAAGATCACAGTCAAATTTCAGTACCCTTTGCCGCTGCTGTCTGATTTATTTGCTCGGATTAAGAGGGCTAGTTGGTTCGCCAAGATAGATCTTCGTGGTGCGTATAATCTTGTACGTATTAAACGCGGCGATGAATGGAAAACAGCATTTAATATGCCCGAGGGCCATTTTGAGTACCTGGTTATGCCATTCGGGCTTTCTAATGCTCCATCTGTGTTTCAGTCCTTTATGCATGACATCTTCCGAGAGTACCTGGATAAATTCCTGATTGTATATTTGGATGATATTTTGGTCTTCTCGGATGATTGGGAGTCTCACGTGAAGCAGGTCAGAATGGTGTTCCAGGTCCTTCGTGCTAATTCTTTGTTTGTGAAGGGGTCAAAGTGTCTCTTTGGAGTTCAGAAGGTTTCATTTTTGGGTTTCATTTTTTCCCCTTCTACTATCGAGATGGACCCTGTTAAAGTCCAGGCCATTTCTGATTGGACTCAGCCGACATCTGTGAAGTGTCTGCAAAAGTTCCTGGGCTTTGCTAATTTTTATCGTTGCTTCATCAGTAATTTTTCTAGTGTTGCTAAACCGTTGACTGATTTGACCAAGAAGGGTGCTGATGTGGTCAATTGGTCTCCTGCGGCTGTGGAAGCTTTTCAGGAGTTGAAGCGTCGTTTTTCGTCTGCCCCTGTGTTGTGCCAGCCTGATGTTTCGCTCCCGTTTCAGGTCGAGGTTGATGCTTCGGAGATTGGAGCAGGGGCTGCTTTGTCACAAAGAAGTTCTGATGGCTCGGTGATGAAACCATGTGCCTTCTTTTCTAGAAAGTTTTCGCCTGCTGAGCGCAATTATGATGTTGGCAATCGAGAGTTGTTGGCCATGAAGTGGGCATTCGGGGAGTGGTGTCATTGGCTTGAAGGAGCCAAGCATCGCATGGTGGTCTTGACGGATCACAAGAATTTAACTTATCTCGAGTCTGCCAAACGGTTGAATCCTAGACAGGCTCGATGGTCGCTATTTTTCTCCCGTTTTGATTTTGTGGTTTCGTACTTTCCGGGCTCTAAGAATGTGAAGGCTGATGCCCTGTCAAGGAGTTTTGTGCCCGACTCTCCGGGTGTTCCTGAGCCGGCGGGTATTCTCAAAGAGGGGGTAATTTTGTCTGCCATTTCCCCTGATTTGCGGCGGGTGCTGCAAAAATTTCAGGCTGATAGACCTGACCGTTGCCCAGCAGAGAAACTGTTTGTCCCTGATAAATGGACTAGTAGAGTTATCTCTGAGGTTCATTGTTCGGTGTTGGCTGGTCATCCTGGAATCTTTGGTACAAGAGATTTGGTGGCTAGATCCTTTTGGTGGCCGTCTTTGTCGCGGGATGTGCGTTCTTTTGTGCAGTCCTGTGGGACTTGTGCTCGGGCTAAGCCCTGCTGTTCTCGTGCCAGTGGGTTGCTTTTGCCCTTGCCCGTCCCGAAGAGGCCCTGGACGCATATTTCTATGGATTTTATTTCGGATCTCCCTGTCTCTCAAAAGATGTCGGTCATTTGGGTGGTTTGTGATCGCTTCTCTAAGATGGTCCATTTGGTACCCTTGTCTAAATTGCCTTCCTCCTCTGATTTGGTGCCGTTGTTTTTCCAGCATGTGGTTCGTTTACATGGCATTCCGGAGAACATCGTTTCGGACAGAGGTTCCCAGTTTGTTTCGAGGTTTTGGTGATCCTTTTGTGCTAGGATGGGCATTGATTTGTCTTTTTCCTCGGCTTTCCATCCTCAGACAAATGGCCAAACCGAACGAACTAATCAGACTTTGGAAACATATCTGAGATGCTTTGTTTCTGCTGATCAGGATGATTGGGTGTCCTTTTTGCCTTTGGCTGAGTTCGCCCTTAATAATCGGGCTAGCTCGGCTACTTTGGTTTCGCCGTTTTTCTGCAATTCTGGTTTCCATCCTCGTTTCTCTTCAGGGCAGGTTGAGTCTTCGGACTGTCCTGGTGTAGATACTGTGGTGGATAGGTTGCAGCAGATTTGGACTCATGTGGTGGACAATTTGACATTGTCCCAGGTGAAGGCTCAACGTTTCGCTAACCGCCGGCGCTGTGTGGGCCCCCGACTTCGTGCTTGTGATTTGGTTTGGTTATCGTCTCGTTATGTTCCTATGAAGGTTTCCTCTCCTAAGTTTAAGCCTCGTTTCATTGGTCCGTATAAGATTTCTGAGGTTCTCAATCCTGTGTCATTTCGTTTGACCCTTCCAGCTTCTTTTGCCATCCATAATGTATTCCATAGGTCGTTGTTGCGGAGATACGTGGCGCCTGTGGTTCCATCCATTGATCCTCCTGCCCCGGTGTTGGTTGAGGGGGAGTTGGAGTATGTGGTGGAGAACAATTTGGATTCTCGTATTTCGAGACGGAAACTCCAGTACCTGGTCAAGTGGAAGGGTTATGGTCAGGAAGATAATTCCTGGGTCTTTGCCTCTGATGTTCATGCTGCCGATCTGGTTCGTGCCTTTCATTTGGCTCGTCCTGGTCAGCCTGGGGGCTCTGGTGAGGGTTCGGTGACCCCTCCTCAAGGGGGGGTGGGGGTACTGTTGTGAATTCTGTTGTCAAGCTCCCCCCTGTGGTCATGAATGGTACTTCGGCTGGTTCTGTCCATGGGCTTCCTCTGATGGTTGTGAGTGGGGCTGCGGCTTCTGAGTTTCCTTCCACAGGTGACGAGGTTAATTCGTTAGCTGGCTGCTCTATTTAACTCCACTTAGATCAGTGCTCCTGGCCACCTGTCAATGTTCCAGTATTGGTCTAGTTCGCTCCTGGATCGTTCTTGTGACCTGTCTTCCCAGCAGAAGCTAAGTTCCTGCTTGTTTTTCTATTGTTTGCTATTTTTCTGTCCAGCTTGCTATTTTGATCTTTGTCTTGCTTGGTGGAAGCTCTGGGATGCAGAGGGGCGTCTCCGCACCGTGAGTCGGTGCGGAGGGTCTTTTTGCGCCCTCTGCTTGGTCTTTTTGTAGGTTTTTGTGCTAACCGCAAAGTTACCTTTCCTATCCTCTGTCTGTTCAGTAAGTCGGGCCTCTCTTTGCTAAATCTATTTCATCTCTGAGTTTGTAATTTCATCTTAACTCACAGTCATTATATGTGGGGGGCTGCCTTTTCCTTTGGGGAATTTCTCTGAGGCAAGGTAGGCTTTATTTTTCTATCTTCAGGGCTAGCTAGTTCCTTAGGCTGTGACGAGTTGCATAGGGAGCGTTAGGAGCAATCCACGGCTATTTCTATTGTGTGTGATAGGATTAGGGATTGCGGTCATTAGAGTTCCCACGTCCCAGAGCTTGTCCTGTATCATTAGTAACTATCAGGTCATTCTGTGTGCTCTTAACCACCAGGTCCATTATTGTCCTTACCACCAGGTCATAACAGGGCTTATCTTAGTTATCCCTCCACTGCTAACAATGTGATGAGAAAACACACACAAGGCTATTGACCTCTTAGTTTACAGCAGGGGCTTATTCTAGGTATCCCACTGCTTTCAATGTACCACAAACTGCAGGGATTTATGTATATCCCGCTTACAGTTCCACTTAACACTTGCAGCTCTCTGGCGCCCCCCTTACTCTCAGGTCAGATTAGGTACTGCACCCTGGGTAATTAGTCGCCAGAAAGGCTGCCTGCTATGTACTGGCTATTGGGCATGCTGCAGCGACGCGATAACTACTCCCACTCAGGCAGGAACAATAATTATCAACGCCACAGTCGCTACAGCATCACTCAACAGTCAGCACACTCTCGCTGCCACCAGCTTCGATTAAACGGGTCCGAAGCTAACCCAACACAACAGTAACAGTAGCGTATTTCCCTTCAGAAGACTTAGGGTACGGTTTAGAACAGGAGAACGAACTAATATTAAATCCCATAAAAATTAGGCAGTGCTTTATCAAAAATATTTTATAAAGATTTTACAAATGAGACAATTGCAAATATGTACACGGGTAATTATAACATAAAGGGAATAAAGGAGAAAAGATAACACTCACATGTTCAAAGCATGGCAGGCACCCAGGCTAGGGCAGTTTTCCATACGTCCCAGCTCATGGGATGTACTCAGCTCTTCCAGGAAATAAAAGGACCAGAAAGAAAGCTGGGGATGTGTGCAGACAGTTATAGCCAAGCCTGTAACATCCCAGAAAGGGGTTGGATCACCTCGTCCCTCCTACCGCTTCAGTTAACTCATTTTTTCTAATCTATATCTAATTTCGATAACTCCGCTACAAAACATGTTATAGTCCTAACAAACTCATCATTCATCTCGGATTAACGTGAGCATTCTAATGAGATCAAATATGTCCTATCTGGGATACATATTTACAGAGAAAACCCTACTTCTTTACTAGATGGAGCTAGAAGCTCAGGTTTTACGTGGTGAATAGATCCACCGAGGGGTGTAAAGAATATATATTTTTCCTATTTCTAGCTTAAATCGTTTGCCTAATATCTTACAAAAACTAAACAAAGAATCTTTCATGGATCCTCGAAGTTTCTACTTCACTTATAACTGGACAAGAGCTTACACAGGAAATACCGGTCGTAAATACCTTTGGCTCTCCTAAAACCCCCACACTCTCTGAGAAGGAAAGCCAGGAATTTGAAGCTACAAACTGTTGCAGTATCACTCCAAGAAGGGGGGCTTAGCCCACGCAGGCTAGCAAGAGAACTACTTATGATATTTCATACCATATCGTGACAGCATCTCTCTTATACCAGGTCCTACACTTGCCTTACCTCGCTGAGAATAAACATCTCCATCTGAATGGGTACATGTAAAAACCTCTTACTAGACTAAAATTCTCTCTCTCTCTGTGGAGGGGTATTGGACCTGCTGTAATTAAAACACCTGAAGCTAGGAGGCGGAGTGCACGATCAGAAGGCTAAAGAATACATTTCAAAAACCTGACCGGCACATCCAAACATAGACTCAGTGTGAACAGGTGCTGAACCTAGAGTCGCCAACTCGTATATAGTTAAGTAAGTAAGGCAGCACACTGCAGCGCTAAAACATACAAACTTGAAAAACAAAATTTGAACTGCATTACTGCACTAGAAATATGAAAAATGAGAGCTTTTAGCGCATAAAAATGGCCAATTTTATGTGTACCTGGTAGCCCCGTTACGGCATCTCTCTTATACCAGGTCCTACACTTGCCTTACCTCGCTGAGAATAAACGTCTCCATCTGAATGGGTACATGTGAAAACCTCTTACTAGACTAAAATTCTCTCTCTCTGTGGAGGGGTATTGGACCTGCTGTAATTAAAACACCTGAAGCTAGGAGGCGGAGTGCACGATCAGAAGGCTAAAGAATACATTTCAAAAACCTGACCAGCACATCCAAACACAGACTCAGTGTGAACAGGTGCTGAACCTAGAGTCGCCAACTCGTATATAGTTAAGCAAATAAGGCAGCACACTGCAGCGCTAAAACATACAAACTTGAAAAACGAAATTTGAACTGCATTACTGCACTAGAAATATGAAAAATGAGAGCTTTTAGCGCATAAAAATGGCCAATTTTATGTGTACCTGGTAGCCCCGTTACAGCATCTCTCTTATACCAGGTCCTACACTTGCCTTACCTCGCTGAGAATAAATGTCTCCATCTGAATGGGTACATGTGAAAACCTCTTACTAGACTAAAATTCTCTCTCTCTGTGGAGGGGTATTGGACCTGCTGTAATTAAAACACCTGAAGCTAGGAGGCGGAGTGCACGATCAGAAGGCTAAAGAATACATTTCAAAAACCTGACCGGCACATCCAAACATAGACTCAGTGTGAACAGGTGCTGAACCTAGAGTCGCCAACTCGTATATAGTTAAGTAAATAAGGCAGCACACTGCAGCGCTAAAACATACAAACTTGAAAAACGAAATTTGAACTGCATTACTGCACTGGAAATATGAAAAATGAGAGCTTTTAGCGCATAAAAATGGCCAATTTTATGTGTACCTGGTAGCCCCGTTACGGCATCTCTCTTATACCAGGTCCTACACTTGCCTTACCTCGCTGAGAATAAACGTCTCCATCTGAATGGGTACATGTGAAACCTCTTCCTAGACCAAAATTCTCTCTCTCTGTGGAGGGGTATCGGACCTGCTATAATTAAAACACCTGTGGCTAGGAGGCGGAGTGCACGATCAGAAGGCCAGAGAATACATTTCAAAAACCTGACCGGCACATCCAAACATAGACTCAGTGTGAACAGGTGCTGAACCTAGAGTTGCCAACTCGTATATAGTTAAGTAAATAAGGAAGCACACTGCAGCGCTAGAACATACAAACTTGAGACACGAAATTTGAACTGCATTACTGCAGGTGTTTTAATTACAGCAGGTCCGATACCCCTCCACAGAGAGAGAGAATTTTGGTCTAGGAAGAGGTTTCACATGTACCCATTCAGATGGAGACGTTTATTCTCAGCGAGGTAAGGCAAGTGTAGGACCTGGCATAAGAGAGATGCCGTAAAGGGGCTACCAGGTACACATAAAATTGGCCATTTTTATGCGCTAAAAGCTCTCATTTTTCATATTTCTAGTGCAGTAATGCAGTTCAAATTTCGTGTCTCAAGTTTGTATGTTCTAGCGCTGCAGTGTGCTGCCTTATTTACTTAACTATATACGAGTTGGCGACTCTAGGTTCAGCACCTGTTCACACTGAGTCTATGTTTGGATGTGCCGGTCAGGTTTTTGAAATGTATTATACAGTATGGAGCATCATGTGGAGCCATTATACAGTATGGAATCATATGCGGTCATTATACAGTATGGAGAATTATGTGGGGCCATTATACAGTATTGAGCATCATGTGGGGCCATTATACAGTATGGAGCATCATGTGCGGTCATTATACAGTATTGAGCATCATGTGGGGTCATTATACAGTATGGAGCATCATGTGTGGCCAATATACAGTATGGAGCATCATGTGCGGTCATAATACAGTATGCAGCATCATGTGGGGCCATTATACAGTATGGAGCATCATGTGCGGTCATTATACAGTATGGAGCATCATGTGGAGCCATTATACAGTATGGAATCATATGCGGTCATTATACAGTATAGAGAATTATGTGGGGCCATTATACAGTATTGAGCATCATGCGGGGCCATTATATAGTATGAAGCATCATGTGCGGTCATTATACAGTATTGAGCATCATGTGCAGTCATTATACAGTATGGAGCATCATGTGGAGCCATTATACAGTATGGAGCATCATGTGGAGCCATTATACAGTATGGAGCATCATGTGCGCTCATTATACAGTATTGAGCATCATGTGCGGTCATTATACAGTATTGAGCATCAAGTGCGGTCATTATACAGTATGGAGCATCATGTGTGGCCATTATACAGTATGGAGCATCATATGTGGCCATCATACAGTATGGAGCATCATGTGCGGCCATTATACAGTATGGAGCATCATGTGCGGCCAATATACAGTATGGAGCATCATGTGCGGCCATTATACAGTATGGAGCATCATGTGTGGCCATTATACAGTATGGAGCATCATATGTGGCCATCATACAGTATGGAGCATCATGTGCAGTCATTATACAGTATTGAGCATCATGTGCGGTCATTATACAGTATTGAGCATCATGTGCGGTCATTATACAGTATTGAGCATCATGTGCGGCCATTATACAGTATGGAGCATCATATGTGGCCATTATACAGTATGGAGCATCATGTGTGGCCATTATACAGTATGGAGCATCATGTGTGGCCATCATACAGTATGGAGCATCATGTGCAGTCATTATACAGTACTGAGCATCATGTGCGGTCATTATACAGTATTGAGCATCATGTGCGGTCATTATACAGTATTGAGCATCATGTGCGGCCATTATACAGTATGGAGCATCATGTGTGGCCATCATACAGTATGGAGCATCATGTGTGGCCATTATACAGTATGGAGCACTGTGTGGCCATTTTTTTTGTTTATAATTATTGTATATGAAACCGTGTGATCAGCAGTGCTAAATGGGTGTGGCTGGGACGTGGATATGGGTGTAACTAATTATGAATGGGTGTGGTCAGGGGCGTGGCCTAAAAGTTGCCGCGTTGCGCGCCGCAAACTTTGTCCCTCTTTCCCATCTTCATAAGTTGAGAGGTATGGTTCTATACTTATGGTCTATATAACCTGAAGGGGTGTGGGTTTATTGGTCATGTAGTCATGTTTTTAAATGGTTTTATTAGTGTGTCATTGAGGTATAATAAAGGTTTTTCTATTTTCTTATAATTGGTGGCCGTGCATGCCATTATTAGTCTAGTCTTTTTCTTTGTCCTCCAGTTTATGATTGCTACAGACTAGGTTTTGCACCCCATACTATTATTGTTATGTGAGTGCACCCTATATATGCATTTACTGCTTCATTGACATCTTCAGCAATTCCATAGAAAAAGCATTAAAAAGCCGGATGAGGAGACTACAATGAAGTTTGTATGTGGAGTTCGTGGAACCAACTCCCATTCAGTCATTTCAGTGCTGAACTGTAACGTTGGAGGGGATTTTTTGAGGTCCTCTCTCCATCAACTCCGATCTAATCACCTGGCACTGAAGAATGTAGATCAGAGTGACTATGGCGAGATCATCAAATCATCTACCATCTAGGAACCTAATGAGCCGTCTAGAACGGACTGGCTAAAAAAATCCATTCCGATCCAGACGGTATTCCCACAGAAAACACAGCCTCGTCAGTTCCGACCACGCATGTGCGGGCGACGGCGGCTGTCATGACAACGTTAAACTACCTGCTCCTACACAACGCCCCCTCATATCTGCTCCTGCGCATGCGCTGGCATCTATTAAAGGTCATTACAAACAAGGCCTTGTGGGCAGTATTATATGATAATTGCGCATGCGCCACATGCACGCGCGGCACTCGCGTCCGCACGGTCGCGCGCACCTGGCGCTTGCGCAGTAGCTAGGGCTACTGCGCGCCGCCCGAGGCTGCACGGCCGCGCGCACCTGGCGCACTTAGCGCATGCGCAGTAGCTGCGCGCCGCCCGAGGCTGTAATAGCAATGCCTTGTGGTGGGCGTGTAATAGCAATGCCTTGTGGTGGGCGGGTGGTCTCCTGGGCGGGTTCTCTCCCAGCGAAACACGCCCCAACCCCCTTCTCCCGCCTTCTCGTTTTGGCGGCATGCCAGACAGCGGACAGTGACACTGCTACCGGTATTAACCCTTTAGGGGGGTGGCAGCCCTGCTACCGGTATTAACCCTTTAGGGGGGTGCCAACACTTCTACCGGTATTAACCCTTTAGGGGGGTGCCAACACTTCTACCGGTATTAACCCTTTAGGGGGGGTTCCAATACTGCTACCGTTATTAACCCTTTGGGGGTGAGAGGGTGTGGGGGGGCTCAGAGAGGGGGGAGAGGGCGCGGGGGGGTGAGCACGGATAGATAGGGGGGTCTGTTATGGCGGGGGCCCGTGTATGGATGGATAGGGGGTCCCTTACTGGGGGGGGGGGAGGGTGCGTACGGATAGATAGGGGGTCCCTTACTGGGTTGGGGGGGTGAGTATGGATAGATAAGGGGGTCCGTTATGGCGGGGGTCAGTGTATGGATGGATAGGGGGTCCCTTACTGGGGGGGGGGGGGGGGGAGTACGGATAGATAGGGGGTCCCTTACTGGGGTGGGGGGGTGAGTATGGATAGATAAGGGGGTCCGTTATGGCGGGGGTCAGTGTATGGATGGATAGGGGGTCCCTTACTGGGGGGGGGGGCTGTGTATGGATGGATAGGGGGTCCCTTATGACGGGGGCCCGTGTATGGATAGATAGGGGGTCCCTTACTGCGGGGGGGGGGGTGAGTACGGATAGATAGGGGGTCCCTTACTGGGGGCGGTGAGTACGGATAGATAGGGGGGTCCGTTATGGTGGGGGCCTGTGTATGGATGGATAGGGGGTCTCTTAAGGCGGGGGCCTGTGTATGGGTGGATAGGGGGTCCCTTACTGGGGGTGTGAGTACGGATAGATAGGGGGGTCCGTTATGGCGGGGATCGGATCACTGAGCGCATCTGATCACTGAGCGCATCTGATCACTGAGCGCACTGGATCACTGAGCGCATCGGATCACTGAGCGCATCGGATCACTGAGTGCAGCGGATCACTGAGCGCACTGGATCACTGAGCGCACTGGATCACTGAGCGCATCGCATCACTGAGCGCAGCAGATCGCCGAGCACACTGGATCACTGAGTGCAGCGGATCACTGAGCGCAGATCACTGAGCGCACTGGATCCCTGAATGCACTGGATCACAGCGCACTGGATCACTGAGCGCACTGGACCACTGAGTGCACTGGATCACTGAGTGCACTGGATCACTGAGTGCAGCGGATCACTGAGCGCACTGGATCACTGAGCGCACTGGATCACTGAGCGCATCGCATCACTGAGCGCAGCAGATCACGGAGCGCACTGGATCACTGAGTGCAGCGGATCACTGAGCGCACTGGATCACTGAGCGCATCGCATCACTGAGCGCAGCAGATCACTGAGCGCACTGGATCACTGAGTGCAGCGGATCAATGAGCGCACTGGACCACTGAGCGCAGCAGATCACTGAGCACAGCAGATCACTGAGCGCACTGGATCACTGAGCGCAGTTCACTGAGCGTACTGGACCACTGAGCGCACTGGACCACTGAGCGCACCGGATCACTGAGCACCTGCGGATTTACCTGCGTGATCAGAACGCCGCGTCGAAGACGCTATTATTCCTGATCGTTGAGAACGTGGCCAATATGGTTATATTTTCTTTTTGTTTTCTTACAGGAGATGAGGGCTTCGGTGGAATAAGGTGTTAGGTGAGTAATACTGTGTTTAGTCTGATTTCTAATAAAGGACTTTATTCTGTCTGTGTCTTTATTTACCATATAACTATAGGATTAGTAATGGAGAGGTGTCTTATAGACGCTTCTCCATTACTAACCAGTGGGCTTGATGTCACTGGACAATACAGAGGTGACATCAACCCCACAAATACGAACCCCACGTGCCACCGCTACAGGGCAACTGAGAAGAGTCGGGCAAAGCGCCAGAATTGGAGCATCTAATAGATGTGCCTTTTCTGGGTAGCTGAGGGCTGCTATTTGTAGGCTGGAGGGGGTCAATATCCATGGCCCCTTACCAGCCTGAGAATACCAGCCCCCAGCTGTCTGCTTTAGCGATCATGGTTGTCAAAAAAGGGGGTGACTCCTCTATTCTTGATAACCAGCCATGATAGCCCTGAGGGTTGCTGCCCCAGTTTTGCCTGGTTGGTTATCAAAAATACAGGGGAACCCATGGCATTTTTTAACATTTATTTATAGTGTAGGAGCCGGATGATGAATACTGTTAGGAGCGGCAGCAGGCATAGGCTGATGGGAGTAGTAGTCCCATCAGCCTACGCCTGTAACCAGAGGTAACATTTCAACTTCGAACACGGGAGGGATATATATGAACATATATTCCTGCCCACAATGCCTTGTACTTCATATACTCTGGACACAGGAAGCCATAACGCCATGCAAATAGACGTATGAGCATGCGCGCCACTGACTGGCGGTCTCTGATCATGTGACAGTACGTCAAGACTTGCCGTTCGGTGTAGACTATCTTAGCAACGTTACGCCACGCTGTGGTTTACCTGGCGAAGGGGACAGCAGACAAGGCATTGTGGGCAGGAATATATGTTCATTGCGCATGCGCCACATGCACGCGCGGCACTCGCGTCCGTGCGCACCTGGCGCATGCGCAGCAGCTGCGCGCCGCCCGAGGCTGTAATAGCAGGTGGGCGGGTGCTCTCCCTGCGAAACACGCCCAACCCCCTTCTCCCGCCTTCTCGTTTTGGCGGCATGCCAAAACAGCGGACAGCCGGACACTGCTACCTACCCCTACCCTTTAGGGGGGGGTGCCAACACTGCCACCTGTATTAACCCTTTGGGGGAGAGAGGGCGCGGGGGGCTGAGAGGGGGGAGAGGGCGCAGGGGGTGAGTACGGATAGATAGGGTGGTACGTTATGGCGGGGGTCCGTGTATGGATGGATAGGGGGACCCTTATGGCGGGGGGGTGTGTGTGGATAGGGGGTCCCTTACGGCGGGGGCCCATGTATGGATGGATAGGGGGTCCCTTACTGGGGGGGGTGAGTACGGATAGATAGGGGGGTCCGTTATGGCGGGGGCCTGTGTATGGATGGATAGGGGGTCTCTTATGGCGGGGGCCTGTGTATGGATGGATAGGGGGTCCCTTACTGGGGGGGTGAGTACGGATAGATAAGGGGGTCCGTTATGGCGACAACCATCTTCTGTAATGGTGGCATTTTGGAGGCTGCAATTTCATCGGCCATGGCTGGAAACACTAATGTGCCCCCACCCCACCGATCGCCCCCCCAGCCCTCCGATCTGTCCGGTACACTGCTCCGGCTCACCTCCGTCCTGTGCTCCGCTCCCCCCGTGCTCCAATCACCCCCCCCCCGTGCTCTGATCCAACCCCCCTGCACTCCGATCTGCACCCCTCGTGCTCCGATTCACCCCCCGTGCTCCGTTCCACCCCCTGCGATTTTCTATTGGAGTAGTTGTAAAACCGCTGCGGAATCCGCAGAAAGAAGTGACATGCTGCAGAATGTAAACCACTGCATTTCCGTGCAGTTATTCTGCAGCATGTGTACAGCGATTTTTGTTTCCCATAGGTTTACATTGAACTGTAAGCTCATGGGAAACTGCTGCGGATCCGCAGCGTGTGCACATACCTTTAGAATTAGGCTATGTGCACATGGTGCGGATTTGGCTGCGGATCCGCAGCGGATTGGCCGCTGCGGATTTGCAGCAGTGTTCCATCAGGTTTACAGTACCATGTAAACCTATGGAAAACCAAATCCGCTGTGCCCATGGTGCGGAAAATACCGCGCGGAAACGCTGCGTTGTATTTTCCGAAGCATGTCAATTCTTTGTGCGGATTCCGCGGCGTTTTACACCTGTTCCTCAATAGGAATCCGCAGGTGAAATCCGCACAAAAAACACTGGAAATCCGCAGGTAAAACGCAGTGCCTTTTACCCGCGGATTTTTCAAAAATGATGCTGAAAAATCTCACACGAATCCGCAACGTGGGCACATAGCCTTAGGGTTAGGGTTGGAATTAGGGTTGTGGTTAGGGTTGTGATTAGGGTTAGGGGTGTGTTGGGGTTAGTGTTGGAGGTAGAATTGAGGGGTTACCACTGTTTAGGCACATCAGGGGTCTCCAAACGCAACATGGCGCCACCATTGATTCCAGCCAATCTTGTATTCAAAAAGTCAAATGGTGCTCCCTCACTTCCGAGCCCCGGCGTGTGCCCAAACAGTGGTTTACCCCCACATATGGGGTACCAGCATACTAAGGACAAACTGCGCAACAATTACTGGGGTCCAATTTCTCCTGTTACCCTTGTGAAAATAAAGAAATGCTTGCTAAAACATCATTTTTGAGGAAAGAAAAATGATTTTTTATTTTCACGGCTCTGCGTTATAAACTTCTGTAAAGCACTTGGGGGTTCAAAGTGCTCACCACATATCTAGATAAGTTCCTTGGGGGGTCTAGTTTCTAAAATGGGGTCACTTGTGGGGGGTTTCTACTGTTTAGGCACACCAGGGGCTCTGCAAACGCAACGTGACGCCCGCAGACCATTCCATCAAAGTCTGCATTTCAAAAGTCACTACTTCCCTTCTGAGCCCCGACGTGTGCCCAAACAGTGGTTTACCTCCACACATGGGGTATCAGCGTACTCAGGAGAAACTGAACAACTTTTGGGGTCCAATTTCTCCTGTAACCCTTGGGAAAAAAAAATTCTTGGCTAAATAATTATTTTTGAGGAAAGAAAACGTATTTATTATTTTCACGGCTCTGCATTATAAACTTCTATGAAGCACTTGGGGGTTCAAAGTGCTCACCACACATCTAGATAAGTTCCTTTCGGGGTCTAGTTTCCAAAATGGGGTCACTTGTGGGGGGTTTCTACTGTTTAGCCACATCAGGGGCTCTGCAAACGCAACGTGACGCCCGCAGAGCATTCCATAAAAGTCTGCATTTCAAAACGTCACTACTTCAATTCCGAGCCCCGGCATGTGCCCAAACAGTAGTTTACCCCCACATATGGGGTATCAGCGTACTCAGGAGAAACTGGACAACAAATATTGGGGTCAAATTTCTCCTGTTACCCATGGCAAAATAAAAAATTGCAGGCTAAAAGATCATTTTTGAGAAAATAATTTTTTTTTTTTATTTTCATGGCTCTGCGTTATAAAATTCTGTGAAGCACTTGGGGGTTCAAAGTCCTCACCACATATCTAGATTAGTTCCTTTGGGGGTATTACTAATCCCATAGTTATATGGTAAATAAAGACACAGACAGAATAAAGTCCTTTATTAGAAATCAGACTAAACACAGTATTACTCGCCTAACACCTAATTCCACCGAAGCCTGTTATGTTTGCTAATGACAGGTGTTATGAAGGCAATCCAGAAACACAGTGTGCTTAGCGATCAGAGCGCACACAGTGATCTGACAAATACCCAAAAATACAAGAACGAGCTCTGAGACGTGGAAACTCTGTAGACTGCACACCTGATCCTATCCTAAACACAACTAAAAGCGGCTGTGGATTGCGCCTAACAACTACCTAGGCAACTCGGCACAGCCTAAGAAACTAGCTAGCCTGAAGATAGAAAAATAGGCCTGACTTGCCCCAGAGAAATTCCCCAAAGGAAAAGGCAGCCCCCCACATATAATGACTGTGAGTAAGATGAAAAGACAAAACGTAGGGATGAAATAGATTCAGCAAAGTGGGGCCCGATATTCTAGGACAGAGCGAGGACAGTAAAGCGAACTTTGCAGTCTACAAAAAACCCTAAAGCAAAACCACGCAAAGGGGGCAAAAAAAACCCACCGTGCCGAACTAACGGCACGGCGGTACACCCTTTGCGTCTCAGCGCTTCCAGCAAAACAAAAGACAAGCTGGACAGAAAAAAAGCAACAAAAAGCAAAAAGCACTTAGCTATACAGAGCAGCAGGTCACAGGAACAATCAGGAGAAGCTCAGATCCAACACTGAAACATTGACAAGGAGCAAGGATAGCAGCATCAGGCGGAGTTAAGTAATGAAGCAGTTAACGAGCTCACCAGAACACCTGAGGGAGGAAGCTCAGAAGCTGCAGTACCACTTGTGACCACAGGAGTGAATTCAGCCACAGAATTCACAACAGTACCCCCCCCCTTGAGGAGGGGTCACCGAACCCTCACCAGAGCCCCCAGGCCGACCAGGATGAGCCGCATGAAAGGCACGAACAAGATCGGAAGCATGAACATCAGAGGCAAAAACCCAGGAATTATCTTCCTGAGCATAACCCTTCCATTTAACCAGATACTGGAGTTTCCGTCTAGAAACACGAGAATCCAAAATCTTCTCCACAATACACTCCAATTCCCCCTCCACCAAAACCGGGGCAGGAGGCTCAACAGATGGAACCATAGGTGCCACGTATCTCCGCAACAACGACCTATGGAATACATTATGTATGGAAAAGGAGTCCTGGAGGGTCAAACGAAAAGACACAGGATTGAGAACCTCAGAAATCCTATACGGACCAATAAAACGAGGTTTAAATTTAGGAGAGGAAACCTTCATAGGAATATGACGAGAAGATAACCAAACCAGATCCCTGTGGAGATCAGACTGAACTAAAGGAATCCATCTTGTCTTCTTCCTGAGAAATCTCGCTTACAACAAGATACATTTCTGCTGACTTGACATTTCCTTTTATGGAAGTAATCATGTGTGCATTCCTTCTTTCAATAGCAGCCTTTCATTCACCTTCCAGATGATGTAACTTTCTACTGATAAAGACTGGTATAGATTGTTTATGTAAGAGATAGTGAAATATGAGCGCTTGTGCGCATGTCTGTAAAAGAATAATTCTTTTCTATATAAAGGGAGGGCAAAGCCCAGAGAGAGAGATGTGCTCCTGGGCTTCCCCTGTATATGATCACACAATACCTTGTTTGCGTGTCATTTACTCAGGATCCCTACCTCTAGTAAGCCAGGGACTGAGAAGGACTCAACATTTCTTTGGCGCACCGAACAGGGACCCGAGATGAGAGTATTTGCTCGAGATTCACCTGCAGATACGGACAATGGAGATCTGGGATAATGGATGGCAAATGAACTGAAAAACCTGGCCAGGTAAGAGACATTATTAGTTCTCTTTTATCTGCCTTGTATTGTCCGAAAGATCTCTATGAGCCGTGTCACGCTGGGTTAGTCTAGTAGTGAGTAGATACCTATAAAACTCGGGTTACTATATTGTATAGATTTATGAGTCCTGTCCCTGGCAGTGTGTGAACAGTGTGAAGGTTGTGGTATGTTGTGAAAGAAGAGCAAAAGTGCGTAGAAAAATAAGCCGAAATAGTTGGGGTATAAGCCTTATACACGGAAGTCAGCCTAACTGGGTCATGTGGTTGCGTCCTTTCGGGGAGACCTCCGCCCATGCTTGACTCTCATTTAAGTGCTTAACCTCCTTCATTTCTGGATAAGGTTTGATAGAATGAGCCCAGGACGCGGGTCCATGAGCCTGGGACAAGTATGCTAACTGACACAGAAAGTTTTGTGATCTGTATGGTGTTGCTGGGTCTGTTTGCGTGCATAATAGCACTTAAGTACATTCTGCACATTAGAAAGAATGGAGCAGATCAGCCCTTCAATATTTTAGCTCCCTAGGAGAGAAGGCAACGAGACATCACCTAGGATAAGTGATTGTCCAAACGTCACCTGGGGTAGAAATAGCTAATATTGAAAAAAAAATAAAAAAGAAAAATGGGAAATAAACAGACAAAAACCGTCTTAGGACAAGTGGAAGCAGCAGATATCATACAGGAAAGATGTGGGAAGACAGTCAGAAGTCAGATTAGAAGGGTAAGAGAAAAATTGGGAATTTCAGAAGCACTTATGTTCAGTACAGAATGGGAAAAACTGAGTAAAGAACGAGGTGGAATTATCAAAGACAATGGGTGGGAAGAAATCATACACTGTATGATAGAGGTCTCAAAAACAGCTAAAGAGGAGAATTGGAAGTATGATCCAGACACTTCTAAATGGATTATGGGGAAGGGAAAAAGTTGTGACATAATCCCACCACCTTACCTAGATCCAAAAGCCCAATCATTTGTACCATCTGGAGGAGCAGAAGGAGGAAAACAATTTCCAGCCTTGTATCCCAATCTTGGTGGGGTAGGAGGATGGGTATGTTCACACTGTGGACAACAAAATCCAGATTGGAGAAATGATTGCCTAGTCTGTGGTACACCTAGACATGGCGCTGTACTTGCCCCTGTTAGGGTAGTACCAAGACCCTTTAGGGAACCTGGTGCTGACGGGGTAATGGGAACTAGATATCACCAGACCCGACAGTATTTTCCTTGGTCCCCTGCTGAAGGTATGTCCCTCCTGCATAATGCGCCTGATCCCACTCAATATCCCATCCGATTTGCACAATACATACAACAAATCATGCAGACTCATGCTGGGGTCTGGGCGGACGGGGAAGAATTATGTAGAATGAAAATGTCCCCCGGACTTTTTCAGGAATTATTGACACACCTACAGCCCAATAGACCAGTGGCAGAAGGGGGTGCCTTACAGACAGAAGCATCAGGTACCCAGTTCACAGAGGCATTAATAATTTTCATGAGAGAAAAACAGAGGGAAAGGGGATCTACGGGTGTGATTATGCAAAAATTTGGGCAAAGTATTGAAGAATATAGTCAAGAATTAGAAAATAGCTTTAGGGATGAAGGATTGGATTTGACTGATGCTTCAGTAAGGAGACTTTTTACAAAACAATTAATAGAGGGGCTAGATCCGAAAATCAGAGAAAAATTTAAATCCTCTACTCCAGATTGGAGAACAATTGAACAACCAAATATTGTGAAACAACGATGTTTAGGAATAGTCATGGATATGAGAGAGAATCGTAAGCCTGTTAGAATAGCACAAGCTAATACAGGAGGAAGAGTGAGACACAACTTTCCTTGCCACTACTGTAAAAAGCCAGGTCATTTCCAAAGAGAGTGCAGGAAGAAGTTGGCAGATATAAAGTCAGGCAAATTTGTTCCCAGAAATAACCCTCCCCAAACGGACAACCAGCAGAAATCTACCATCATAGATGGTCCCATACCAGATTCAGATTGACTCGATGTGTTACAAACTTCCCTACCAGCTAGAAGACCTATGATACAGGTGAATGTGGGGGGGGAGAGAGATTCCATTTTTGATAGATACAGGTGCAACTTCCTCAATTTTGAATCAAGATTTTCTTCCGAATCCGGAAGATATTTCAGAACAAACAACTTTTGCTGAGGGTTATGATGGGGTAATTCGAACACTGCCATATACTGTGCCCCTAGAGGTCTCATTAGGACCTAAATGTTTTGCATCCAGATTTTTGTATGCCAGAGGTGCCCCAACATGTTTGTTAGGAACTGATGTCCTAAAGAAATTAGAAGCTAACATCAATTTTAGGGAAGATGGCACAGTTATACTGACTATCCCTGATGATGCAGAAACATTAGAACAATATGTTAGAATTCAGGCTTTTGAGGATTATGCTGAAGAAAAAGAGTACACCACAGATCTAGACCTCTCAATGGTCCCAGAAACACTGTGGGCACAGGGTGACACCGATGTGGGACTATTGCATATCTCTCCTGTAAAACTATCTGTGCAACCAGGAACTGTTCTCCCACAGCTCAGACAATACCCTGTGAGTGCCCAGCAGGAACTAGCGATTACAAAACAGATAGAGGGATATAAAGAGAAAGGAGTTTTGGTAGAGATACAATCACCTGCTAACACTCCTCTGTATCCAGTCAAAAAGAGAACTCTTGATAAGAGTTCTATGCCCAAATATCGTATGGTACACGATTTAAGAGAAATAAACAAAGTTCTAGATCCAATCACCCCAGTTGTACCCAATCCTCATACGTTACTATCACAGATACCAGCCAGTTCTCAAGTATTTACTGTAATAGATCTTTCAAATGCATTTTTCTCGGTTCCTTTACACCAAGATAGTTGGCATTTGTTTGCATTTACATTTAAGGGCAAACAGTTGGCGTGGACACGCCTTCCACAGGGAATGATACACTCCCCTACTCTTTATTCAAATGCCCTACAAACAGTCCTTCAGAGGTTTGAACCCGAACCACAGGTAGTAATTTTGCAGTATGTGGATGACCTACTACTTTGCTGCCCAGATCTAGAAACTGCAGAAAGGTCCACTGTGAGTTTACTATGTTTTTTAGAAAAAGAAGGGTGTAAAGTGAATAGACAAAAGCTACAAGTTTGTCAGACCAAAGTGGTCTTTCTAGGTCATTGCATTTCTCAAGGTAAAAAGCATCTTACACCACAAAGAACTGAAGCAATAAGACAGATGAATGAGCCTAGAAATCATAAACAGCTACGAGCATTTTTAGGAATAGTGTCTCATTGTAGACAATGGATTATACATGCCAGTCAACTAATGCAACCACTGTATGACTGTGTAAAAAGTGAACCTTATTTGTTGACAAAAGAAGGTCAGATTTCGTTCCAACAATTAAAAGATGCCCTTGTTTCAGCTCCAGCGTTAGGGCTACCAGACTACACCAAACCGTTTCAGCTTATGGCTGCAGAAGTTGATTCCCATGCTACAGGAGTTCTTACCCAGAAGCATGCAGGGAAACAAAGACCAATTGCATATCTTTCAGCAAGGTTAGATCCCGTAGCTAGAGCAGCGCCAACCTGTGTACGTGTAGTTGTTGCTGTCTCACTATTGTTGGACAAAGCATCAGAAATTGTTCTAGAGTATCCACTCACAGTTCAAACTACACATGATGTTTATGGGATATTAAACCAGGTCCAACCAAAACACATTTCCATGGCCAGACATTTGCGGCTACAGTGTTCTTTGTTGCTCCCCTCTACTATCACATTTGCTAGGCTTCAGACTCTCAATATAGCTACACTGCTACCTCTCGAGTCTGAAGGGGGGAATAAGGACACTGATCCACACGCAAATTTTTTCCCTACAGACACACATGATTGTACAGAGCTCATTTTACAAGAAACGGTAGGCTTACCCAATGTATCCGAAACACCACTTCAAAATCCAGATTTAGAGCTGTTTATAGATGGTAGTAGGTTTGCAGATGACACAGGTAACTTCCATACAGGGTATGCAGTTGTGTCAGAATCTGAAACTCTCAAAGCAGAACCACTTCCACCGAAACAGTCTGCACAAGAAGCAGAACTAACAGCATTGATTGAAGCTCTTAAAATAGCTGAGAACCAGACAGCTAATATATACACTGATTCTAGGTATGCACATGGTATTGTGTTTGATTTTGGAGTAATCTGGAGAGCTAGAGGTTACATGACAGCGTCAGGACAACCTGTAAAACATGCTTCTCTGATCAAACAGATCTTAGAGGCTGCACAAGAAACAAAAGAAGTAGCAGTAATCAAGGTAGCTGCACATGTGAGACTCGACACTAGGGAATCTAGGGGAAATGATAGGGCTGATAAAGCAGCCAAAGCAGCAGCTGTCAAACCCTTACAACAGGTTCATACTGTAAACCCCACAGAAAATACTGAAGATAGACTGAGACAAGCACAGGAAGATGCAGGAGAAGAGGAGAGGGACAGGTGGAAAAAGGAAGGGGCAGAAGAACAAGCGGGAATTTGGAAGAAAGATGGACTAATATGTCTACCTAGAGCCTGGTATCCGATTGTAGTTGGTGGACTGCACCACCCTACTCATGTGTCTGCAAATGCAATGACACTACTGGCAAAGCAAGTCTGGTTGGCTCCAGGTTTTGGCAACTATGCAAGAGACTATTGTGCTGCATGCGCTATATGCCTGGCACATAATCCCGGACAGACAACAAAGACCCCTATGAAGCACCACGTCCGACCTCTCTACCCGTTTCAGCGATTACAAATAGACTTTATCCAGCTGCCAAAAAGTAATGGGTATCAGTATGTGTTGGTATGTGTGGACATGTTCTCGGGGTGGCCAGAGGCCTATCCAGTTCGGAAGGCTTCAGCTAAAAACACTGCTGTAAAGCTAGTTGCCGAACTGATACCCCGTTACGGTCTCCCTGAAGTGATCGAGTCAGATAGGGGTACTCATTTTACTGGAGAAATATTTCAAAATGTACTGAAAATGTTGGGTGTTGAAAGTCAGTTACACACTCCGTACCATCCTCAAAGTTCTGGTAAGGTGGAACGCATGAATGGAACTTTAAAATTAAAAATACAGAAAGCCATGGCTGAAACAGGAAAGCCTTGGACAGAATGCCTTCCACTGGCCCTTTACTCAATACGCAATACCCCAAGGGGTAAGACTAAACTGTCTCCATATGAAATTTTGTTTGGCAGGACTGCCAATTTAGGATGTTATTTTCCACAGCAACTTGTGTTAAATATTGAGTCATTGACTTCTTATGTGCAAAATCTTCAGAAACAATTAACTAAGGTGCATGCACAAGTTTTTGCTTCCCTTCCAGATCCTGACAACACAGAAGGAAGTCACAAGTTGGAACCAGGTGATCAAGTCTATGTAAAAAGACACACCAGAAAGGCTCTAGAACCAAGGTTTGACGGACCCTTCCAAGTCCTGTTGACAACACCTACATCAGTCAAGCTTGAAGGAAAGGCATCATGGATACATGCAAGCCATTGCAAGAAAAGCAGTATAAACTCATGATATTG
Source organism: Ranitomeya imitator (assembly GCF_032444005.1). NCBI lineage: Eukaryota > Metazoa > Chordata > Amphibia > Anura > Dendrobatidae > Ranitomeya > Ranitomeya imitator. The sequence continues at coordinate 202,149,048 of NC_091286.1, forward strand.
ATGTTAATAATGATAACCTCAACGGAGGCGTGGGATAGACTGAATTCTCTAGCCCCTTTGAACAATAGATTCGTACAACATCATAGAAAATTAGTGCATGACTTGTTAAACAATACACAAACCCTGACAGATTGTTGGATCTGTACCCATTCGCCGGTATCAGCCACAAGTATACCTTTTCTAGCAGTTCCCGTATTAGCAGAAGAAATATTCGCTTGGCCTAATTGTTCAGACAACCTGGCCAACAACCAAATTGGTAATGCTAGGCTGTGGAATACTACAATCGCCATACCAATTGTGGGATGGGTAGAATTTCCTTGGTGGCAGGGTAATCTCTCAGGGAGTAACACACATCTACAATATTTAGCATTTAGGGGAGGAAAATGGGTACCTAGAAATAAGACTGGATTAACTAATTTAGGACAGGTCCCCACAGAAAATCTACAGCTTAGTTTCAGTACAACCGTCCCCCCCTCTGATGCTTTCAAACCTGTAGTATTGGAAAGATACATACATAATAGAAAATGGAAACATTCTAAATTGTTCCCCCAAGGTGATGCAAACAGTTGTACAAGTAAGCTGGGGAACCTGGTTTGTAATGAATCCAATGAGTATATCAAAGGAATGCCTGTATGTGGGAATCCCGCAGCCGGGTACTGTAGCCCCTTGGGACAAAAACCCTCTTGGTGTATGCTTCAGAATGTATCTAGATTTGTGGACTTGGCTCACAGATTGGTATTGCAGCACTCAGCTCTATGGGATCTGCCTGAAGGTACATTTTGGATATGCGGAGAAGGAGCATATAAATGGCTTCCCGTAGGTATAAAGGGTACTTGTACATTAGGACGCCTAACCCCGGCTACATTCATAATTTCAAATAAACAAGTGAATATGCAAGCCGTGCCCAAGCACACACTGTATAAAAGAGCTGCAGATAACTCACCACGTCCCTCGGGGAGGCCACATATAGTACAAATGGGAATTCCTAACAAAATTGCTAGTACCATTTTTATTTATCCTATGTTAACACAGATGTGGGATAAATTAGTTAGAGCCACGGATTATCTAGATGATCAGATCTGGGATATATTGGATATACTAAACACTAGTATAGCTGTACAGAATCAGCTTATAATAGTCACTAACCAACATACCCTGGTATTGGATTACCTAACTGCCTCACAAGGGGGTATGTGTCAAATCATCGGACCCACCTGCTGTCATTATATAGACCCGAATAGTACTATGAGTATGACATTTAAATTAAAGGACGTACAACGACTCAGAGATCAGTATGACAAAGACAATGACCAGAATAAGGATAGCTGGTGGTCAGATACCTTTTCTTTTCTTAACCCAGCCAACTGGTTCAGAGGAATCGGTGGGTGGGTTGCTGGGATTATGCAGAGCATAATACATATAGTTATGATTATTGTAGTCATATACGTACTATTCCAGATTGTGCTCAAGAGTATCTCAGTATGCACAGATAAACTTTGTGTAATAGATGCAAGAGTATAAAGTTTTTTTTCCTTCTTCTCTTATGTTATCCTTTGCTAATACTGATTATTGCGCTTATTTTGCTATCCCTTTGTAATATCTGTACTTATTGCAAAACAAAGAAAAGGTTGCGAGAGTTAAACGGAAGAATTAATACTAGATTTGATTCTCTTATTGAATACAAGCATGTACATGCGCAATACCAAATAAAGGCTTTGTCTTTGGCCCTGTGGTAATAAAATAAATAAAAGAAAATGTCAAAGGGGGGAATTGTGGAGATCAGACTGAACTAAAGGAATCCATCTTGTCTTCTTCCTGAGAAATCTCGCTTACAACAAGATACATTTCTGCTGACTTGACATTTCCTTTTATGGAAGTAATCATGTGTGCATTCCTTCTTTCAATAGCAGCCTTTCATTCACCTTCCAGATGATGTAACTTTCTACTGATAAAGACTGGTATAGATTGTTTATGTAAGAGATAGTGAAATATGAGCGCTTGTGTGCATGTCTGTAAAAGAATAATTCTTTTCTATATAAAGGGAGGGCAAAGCCCAGAGAGAGAGATGTGCTCCTGGGCTTCCCCTGTATATGATCACTGTGGAGATCAGACTGAACTAAAACAATCCATCTTGTCTTCTTCCTGAGAAATCTGGCTTACAACAAGATACATTTCTGCTGACTTGACATTTCCTTTTATGGAAGTAATCATGTGTGCATTCCTTCTTTCAATAGCAGCCTTTATTCACCTTCTAGATGATGTAACTTTCTACTGATAAAGACTGGTATAGATTGTTTATGTAAGAGATAGTGAAATATGAGCGCTTGTGCGCATGTCTGTAAAAGAATAATTATTTTCTATATAAAGGGAGGGCAAAGCCCAGAGAGAGAGATGTGCTCCTGGGCTTCCCCTGTATATGATCACACAATACCTTGTTTGCGTGTCATTTACTCTGGATCCCTACCTCTAGTAAGCCAGGGACTGAGAAGGACTTAACATTTCTTTGGCGCACCGAACGGGGACCCGAGATGAGAGTATTTGCTCGAGATTCACCTGCGGATACGGACAATGGAGATCTGGGATAATGGACGGCAAATGAACTGAAAAACCTGGCCAGGTAAGAGACATTATTAGTTCTCTTTTATCTGCCTTGTATTATCCGAAAGATCTCTATGAGCCGTGTCGCGCTGGGTTAGTCTAGTAGTGAGTAGATACCTATAAAACTCGGGTTACTATATTGTATAGATTTATGAGTCCTGTCCCTGGCAGTGTGTGAACAGAGTGAAGGTTGTGGTATGTTGTGAAAGAAGAGCAAAAGTGCGTAGAAAAATAAGCCGAAATAGTTGGGGTATAAGCCTTATACACGGAAGTCAGCCTAACTGGGTCATGTGGTTGCGTCCTTTCGGGGAGACCTCCGCCCATGCTTGACTCTCATTTAAGTGCTTAACCTCCTTCATTTCTGGATAAGGTTTGATAGAATGAGCCCAGGACGCGGGTCCATGAGCCTGGGACAAGTATGCTAACTGACACAGAAAGTTTTGTGATCTGTATGGTGTTGCTGGGTCTGGTTGCGTGCATAATAGCACTTAAGTACATTCTGCACATTAGAAAGAATGGAGCAGATCAGCCCTTCAATATTTTAGCTCCCTAGGAGAGAAGGCAACGAGACATCACCTAGGATAAGTGATTGTCCAAACGTCACCTGGGGTAGAAATAGCTAATATTGAAAAAATAGAAAAATGGGAAATAAACAGACAAAAACCGTCTTAGGACAAGTGGAAGCAGCAGATATCATACAGGAAAGATGTGGGAAGACAGTCAGAAGTCAGATTAGAAGGGTAAGAGAAAAATTGGGAATTTCAGAAGCACTTATGTTTAGCACTGAATGGGAAAGACTGAGTAAAGAACGAGGTGGAATTATCAAAGACAATGGGTGGGAAGAAATCATACACTGTATGATAGAGGTCTCAAAAACAGCTAAAGAGGAGAATTGGAAGTATGATCCAGACACTTCCAAATGGATTATGGGGAAGGGAAAAAGTTGTGACATAATCCCACCACCTTACCTAGATCCAAAAGCCCAATCATTTGTACCATCTGGAGGAGCAGAAGGAGGAAAACAATTTCCAGCCTTGTATCCCAATCTTGGTGGGGTAGGAGGATGGGTATGTTCACACTGTGGACAACAAAATCCAGATTGGAGAAATGATTGCCTAGTCTGTGGTACACCTAGACATGGCGCTGTACTTGCCCCTGTTAGGGTAGTACCAAGACCCTTTAGGGAACCTGGTGCTGACGGGGTAATGGGAACTAGATATCACCAGACCCGACAGTATTTTCCTTGGTCCCCTGCTGAAGGTATGTCCCTCCTGCATAATGCGCCTGATCCCACTCAATATCCCATCCGATTTGCACAATACATACAACAAATCATGCAGACTCATGCTGGGGTCTGGGCGGACGGGGAAGAATTATGTAGAATGAAAATGTCCCCCGGACTTTTTCAGGAATTATTGACACACCTACAGCCCAATAGACCAGTGGCAGAAGGGGGTGCCTTACAGACAGAAGCATCAGGTACCCAGTTCACAGAGGCATTAATAATTTTCATGAGAGAAAAACAGAGGGAAAGGGGATCTACGGGTGTGATTATGCAGAAATTTGGGCAAAGTATTGAAGAATATAGTCAAGAATTAGAAAATAGCTTTAGGGATGAAGGATTGGATTTGACTGATGCTTCAGTAAGGAGACTTTTTACAAAACAATTAATAGAGGGGCTAGATCCGAAAATCAGAGAAAAATTTAAATCCTCTACTCCAGATTGGAGAACAATTGAACAACCAAATATTGTGAAACAACGATGTTTAGGAATAGTCATGGATATGAGAGAGAATCGTAAGCCTGTTAGAATAGCACAAGCTAATACAGGAGGAAGAGTGAAACACAACTTTCCTTGCCACTACTGTAAAAAGCCAGGTCATTTCCAAAGAGAGTGCAGGAAGAAGTTGGCAGATATAAAGTCAGGCAAATTTGTTCCCAGAAATAACCCTCCCCAAACGGACAACCAGCAGAAATCTACCATCATAGATGGTCCCATACCAGATTCAGATTGACTCGATGTGTTACAAACTTCCCTACCAGCTAGAAGACCTATGATACAGGTGAATGTGGGGGGGAGAGAGATTCCATTTTTGATAGATACAGGTGCAACTTCCTCAATCTTGAATCAAGATTTTCTTCCGAATCCGGAAGATATTTCAGAACAAACAACTTTTGCTGAGGGTTATGATGGGGTAATTCGAACACTGCCATATACTGTGCCCCTAGAGGTCTCATTAGGACCTAAATGTTTTGCATCCAGATTTTTGTATGCCAGAGGTGCCCCAACATGTTTGTTAGGAACTGATGTCCTAAAGAAATTAGAAGCTAACATCAATTTTAGGGAAGATGGCACAGTTATACTGACTATCCCTGATGATGCAGAAACATTAGAACAATATGTTAGAATTCAGGCTTTTGAGGATTATGCTGAAGAAAAAGAGTACACCACAGATCTAGACCTCTCAATGGTCCCAGAAACACTGTGGGCACAGGGTGACACCGATGTGGGACTATTGCATATCTCTCCTGTAAAACTATCTGTGCAACCAGGAACTGTTCTCCCACAGCTCAGACAATACCCTGTGAGTGCCCAGCAGGAACTAGCGATTACAAAACAGATAGAGGGATATAAAGAGAAAGGAGTTTTGGTAGAGATACAATCACCTGCTAACACTCCTCTGTATCCAGTCAAAAAGAGAACTCTTGATAAGAGTTCTATGCCCAAATATCGTATGGTACATGATTTAAGAGAAATAAACAAAGTTCTAGATCCAATCACCCCAGTTGTACCCAATCCTCATACGTTACTATCACAGATACCAGCCAGTTCTCAAGTATTTACTGTAATAGATCTTTCAAATGCATTTTTCTCGGTTCCTTTACACCAAGATAGTTGGCATTTGTTTGCATTTACATTTAAGGGCAAACAGTTGGCGTGGACACGCCTTCCACAGGGAATGATACACTCCCCTACTCTTTATTCAAATGCCCTACAAACAGTCCTTCAGAGGTTTGAACCCGAACCACAGGTAGTAATTTTGCAGTATGTGGATGACCTACTACTTTGCTGCCCAGATCTAGAAACTGCAGAAAGGTCCACTGTGAGTTTACTATGTTTTTTAGAAAAAGAAGGGTGTAAAGTGAATAGACAAAAGCTACAAGTTTGTCAGACCAAAGTGGTCTTTCTAGGTCATTGCATTTCTCAAGGTAAAAAGCATCTTACACCACAAAGAACTGAAGCAATAAGACAGATGAATGAGCCTAGAAATCATAAACAGCTACGAGCATTTTTAGGAATAGTGTCTCATTGTAGACAATGGATTATACATGCAAGTCAACTAATGCAACCACTGTATGACTGTGTAAAAAGTGAACCTTATTTGTTGACAAAAGAAGGTCAGATTTCGTTCCAACAATTAAAAGATGCCCTTGTTTCAGCTCCAGCGTTAGGGCTACCAGACTACACCAAACCGTTTCAGCTTATGGCTGCAGAAGTTGATTCCCATGCTACAGGAGTTCTTACCCAGAAGCATGCAGGGAAACAAAGACCAATTGCATATCTTTCAGCAAGGTTAGATCCCGTAGCTAGAGCAGCGCCAACCTGTGTACGTGTAGTTGTTGCTGTCTCACTATTGTTGGACAAAGCATCAGAAATTGTCCTAGAGCATCCACTCACAGTTCAAACTACACATGATGTTTATGGGATATTAAACCAGGTCCAACCAAAACACATTTCCATGGCCAGACATTTGCGGCTACAGTGTTCTTTGTTGCTCCCCTCTACTATCACATTTGCTAGGCTTCAGACTCTCAATTTAGCTACACTGCTACCTCTCGAGTCTGAAGGGGGGAATAAGGACACTGATACACACACAAATTTTTTCCCTACAGACACACATGATTGTACAGAGCTCATTTTACAAGAAACGGTAGGCTTACCCAATGTATCCGAAACACCACTTCAAAATCCAGATTTAGAGCTGTTTATAGATGGTAGTAGGTTTGCAGATGACACAGGTAACTTCCATACAGGGTATGCAGTTGTGTCAGAATCTGAAACTCTCAAAGCAGAACCACTTCCACCGAAACAATCTGCACAAGAAGCAGAACTAACAGCATTGATTGAAGCTCTTAAAATAGCTGAGAACCAGACAGCTAATATATACACTGATTCTAGGTATGCACATGGTATTGTGTTTGATTTTGGAGTAATCTGGAGAGCTAGAGGTTACATGACAGCGTCAGGACAACCTGTAAAACATGCTTCTCTGATCAAACAGATCTTAGAGGCTGCACAAGAAACAAAAGAAGTAGCAGTAATCAAGGTAGCTGCACATGTGAGACTCGACACTAGGGAATCTAGGGGAAATGATAGGGCTGATAAAGCAGCCAAAGCAGCAGCTGTCAAACCCTTACAACAGGTTCATACTGTAAACCCCACAGAAAATACTGAAGATAGACTGAGACAAGCACAGGAAGATGCAGGAGAAGAGGAGAGGGACAGGTGGAAAAAGGAAGGGGCAGAAGAACAAGCGGGAATTTGGAAGAAAGATGGACTAATATGTCTACCTAGAGCCTGGTATCCGATTGTAGTTGGTGGACTGCACCACCCTACTCATGTGTCTGCAAATGCAATGACACTACTGGCAAAGCAAGTCTGGTTGGCTCCAGGTTTTGGCAACTATGCAAGAGACTATTGTGCTGCATGCGCTATATGCCTGACACATAATCCCGGACAGACAGCAAAGACCCCTATGAAGCACCACGTCCGACCTCTCTACCCGTTTCAGCGATTACAAATAGACTTTATCCAGCTGCCAAAAAGTAATGGGTATGAGTATGTGTTGGTATGTGTGGACATGTTCTCGGGTTGGCCAGAGGCCTATCCAGTTCGGAAGGCTTCAGCTAAAAACACTGCTGTAAAGCTAGTTGCCGAACTGATACCCCGTTACGGTCTCCCTGAAGTGATCGAGTCAGATAGGGGTACTCATTTTACTGGAGAAATATTTCAAAATGTACTGAAAATGTTGGGTGTTGAAAGTCAGTTACACACTCCGTATCATCCTCAAAGTTCTGGTAAGGTAGAACGCATGAATGGAACTTTAAAATTAAAAATACAGAAAGCCATGGCTGAAACAGGAAAGCCTTGGACAGAATGCCTTTCACTGGCCCTTTACTCAATACGCAATACCCCAAGGGGTAAGACTAAACTGTCTCCATATGAAATTTTGTTTGGCAGGACTGCCAATTTAGGATGTTATTTTCCACAGCAACTTGTGTTAAATATTGAGTCATTGACTTCTTATGTGCAAAATCTTCAGAAACAATTAACTAAGGTGCATGCACAAGTTTTTGCTTCCCTTCCAGATCCTGACAACACAGAAGGAAGTCACAAGTTGGAACCAGGTGATCAAGTCTATATAAAAAGACACACCAGAAAGGCTCTAGAACCAAGGTTTGACGGACCCTTCCAAGTCCTGTTGACAACACCTACATCAGTCAAGCTTGAAGGAAAGGCATCATGGATACATGCAAGCCATTGCAAGAAAAGCAGTATAAACTCATGATATTGATGTTAATAATGATAACCTCAACGGAGGCGTGGGATAGACTGAATTCTCTAGCCCCTTTGAACAATAGATTCGTACAACATCATAGAAAATTAGTGCATGACTTGTTAAACAATACACAAACCCTGACAGATTGTTGGATCTGTACCCATTACTTATTGCAAAACAAAGAAAAGGTTGCGAGAGTTAAACGGAAGAATTAATACTAGATTTGATTCTCTTATTGAATACAAGCATGTACATGTGTAATACCAAATAAAGGCTTTGTCTTTGGCCCTGTGGTAATAAAATAAATAAAAGAAAATGTCAAAGGGGGGAATTGTGGAGATCAGACTGAACTAAAACAATCCATCTTGTCTTCTTCCTGAGAAATCTGGCTTACAACAAGATACATTTCTGCTGACTTGACATTTCCTTTTATGGAAGTAATCATGTGTGCATTCCTTCTTTCAATAGCAGCCTTTATTCACCTTCTAGATGATGTAACTTTCTACTGATAAAGACTGGTATAGATTGTTTATGTAAGAGATAGTGAAATATGAGCGCTTGTGCGCATGTCTGTAAAAGAATAATTATTTTCTATATAAAGGGAGGGCAAAGCCCAGAGAGAGAGATGTGCTCCTGGGCTTCCCCTGTATATGATCACACAATACCTTGTTTGCGTGTCATTTACTCTGGATCCCTACCTCTAGTAAGCCAGGGACTGAGAAGGACTTAACAATCACACAATACCTTGTTTGCGTGTCATTTACTCAGGATCCCTACCTCTAGTAAGCCAGGGACTGAGAAGGACTCAACATCCCCAACACGAAGTCGGGGACCCACACGGCGTCTGCGATTAGCGAAAAGTTGAGCTTTCTCCTGGGACAAGATCAAATTGTCCACTACCTGAGTCCAGATCTGCTGCAACCTATCCACCACAGAATCCACACCAGGACAGTCCGAAGACTCAACCTGTCCTGAAGAGAAACGAGGATGGAACCCAGAATTGCAAAAAAATGGAGAAACCAAGGTAGCCGAGCTGGCCCGATTATTAAGGGCGAACTCAGCCAACGGCAAAAAGGACACCCAATCATCCTGGTCTGCAGAAACAAAACATCTCAGATATGTTTCCAAGTTCTGATTGGTTCGTTCGGTCTGGCCATTAGTCTGAGGATGGAAAGCCAAGGAAAAGGATAGGTCAATGCCCATCCTACCACAAAAGGCTCGCCAAAACCTTGAAACAAACTGGGAACCTCTGTCAGAAACAATATTCTCAGGAATGCCATGCAACCGAACCACATGCTGAAAGAACAAAGGTACCAAATCAGAGGAGGAAGGCAATTTAGCCAAGGGCACCAGATGGACCATTTTAGAAAACCGATCACAGACCACCCAAATGACTGACATCTTTTGAGAAACGGGAAGGTCAGAAATGAAATCCATCGAAATATGTGTCCAAGGCCTCTTTGGGACCGGCAAGGGCAAAAGCAACCCACTGGCACGAGAACAGCAGGGCTTAGCCCTAGCACAAATCCCACAGGACTGCACAAAAGTACGTACATCCCGTGACAGAGATGGCCACCAGAAGGATCTAACCACTAACTCTCTGGTACCAAAGATTCCAGGATGACCAGCCAACACCGAACAATGAAGTTCAGAGATAAGTTTATTAGTCCACCTATCAGGGACGAACAGTTTCTCTGCTGGACAACGATCAGGTTTATTCGCCTGAAATTTTTGCAGCACCCGCCGCAAATCAGGGGAGATGGCAGACACAATGACTCCTTCCTTGAGGATACCCGCTGGCTCAGATAAACCCGGAGAGTCGGGCACAAAACTCCTAGACAGAGCATCCGCCTTCACATTTTTAGAGCCCGGAAGGTACGAAATCACAAAGTCGAAGCGGGCAAAAAATAACGACCAACGGGCCTGTCTAGGATTCAAGCGCTTGGCAGACTCGAGATAAGTCAAGTTCTTATGATCAGTCAATACCACCACGCGATGCTTAGCTCCTTCAAGCCAATGACGCCACTCCTCGAATGCCCACTTCATGGCCAGCAACTCTCGATTGCCCACATCATAATTACGCTCAGCGGGCGAAAACTTCCTGGAAAAGAAAGCACATGGTTTCATCACTGAGCAATCAGAACCTCTCTGTGACAAAACCGCCCCTGCTCCAATCTCAGAAGCATCAACCTCGACCTGGAACGGAAGAGAAACATCTGGCTGACACAACACAGGGGCAGAACAAAAACGACGCTTCAACTCCTGAAAAGCTTCCACAGCAGCAGAAGACCAATTAACCAAATCAGCACCCTTCTTGGTCAAATCGGTCAATGGTTTGGCAATGCTAGAAAAATTACAGATGAAGCGACGATAAAAATTAGCAAAGCCCAGGAACTTTTGCAGACTTTTCAGAGATGTCGGCTGAATCCAATCCTGGATGGCTTGGACCTTAACTGGATCCATCTCGATAGTAGAAGGGGTAAAGATGAACCCCAAAAATGAAACTTTCTGCACACCGAAGAGACACTTTGATCCCTTCACAAACAAAGAGTTAGCACGCAGGACCTGAAAAACCATTCTGACCTGCTTCACATGAGACTCCCAATCATCTGAGAAGATCAAAATGTCATCCAAGTAAACAATCAGGAATTTATCCAGATACTCACGGAAGATGTCATGCATAAAAGACTGAAACACAGATGGAGCATTGGCAAGTCCGAACGGCATCACTAGATACTCAAAATGACCCTCGGGCGTATTGAATGCAGTTTTCCATTCATCTCCTTGCCTGATTCTCACCAGATTATACGCACCACGAAGATCTATCTTAGTGAACCAACTAGCCCCCTTAATCCGAGCAAACAAGTCAGATAACAATGGCATGGGATACTGAAATTTAACAGTGATCTTATTAAGAAGGCGGTAATCAATACACGGTCTCAGCGAACCATCCTTCTTGGCTACAAAGAAGAACCCTGCTCCCAGTGGTGATGACGATGGGCGAATATGTCCCTTCTCCAGGGATTCCTTCACATAACTGCGCATAGCGGCGTGTTCGGGCACGGATAAATTAAATAATCGACCTTTAGGGAATTTACTACCAGGAATCAAATTGATAGCACAATCACAATCCCTATGCAGAGGTAGAGCATCGGACTTGGGCTCTTCAAATACATCCTGATAATCAGACAAGAACTCTGGGACCTCAGAAGGGGTGGATGACGAAATCGACAAAAATGGAACATCACCATGTACCCCCTGACAACCCCAGCTGGATACCGACATGGAATTCCAATCCAATACTGGATTATGGGTTTGTAGCCATGTCAACCCCAACACGACCACATCATGCAGATTATGCAACACCAGAAAGCGAATAACTTCCTGATGTGCAGGAGCCATGCACATGGTCAGCTGGGCCCAGTATTGAGGTTTATTCTTGGCCAAAGGTGTAGCATCAATTCCTCTCAATGGAATAGGACACCGCAAAGGCTCCAAGAAAAACCCACAACGTTTAGCATAATCCAAATCCATCAGATTCAGGGCAGCGCCCGAATCCACAAACGCCATGACAGAAAACGACGACAAAGAGCATATCAAGGTAATGGACAGAAGGAATTTGGACTGTACAGTACCAATGAAGGCAGACCTAGCGGACCGCTTAGTGCGCTTAGGACAATCAGAAATAGCATGAGTAGAATCACCACAGTAGAAACACAGACCATTCAGACGTCTGTATTCCTGCCGTTCAACTCTAGTCATAGTCCTATCGCACTGCATAGGCTCAGGTTTAACCTCAGGCAGTACCGCCAAATGGTGCACAGATTTACGCTCGCGCAAGCGTCGACCGATCTGAATGGCCAAAGACAAAGACTCATTCAAACCAGCAGGCATAGGAAATCCCACCATGACATCCTTAAGAGCCTCAGAGAGACCCTTTCTGAACAAAGCTGCCAGCGCAGATTCATTCCACTGAGTGAGTACTGACCATTTCCTAAATTTCTGACAATATACTTCTATATCATCCTGACCCTGACACAAAGCCAGCAAATTTTTCTCAGCCTGATCCACTGAATTAGGCTCATCGTACAGCAATCCGAGCGCCAGGAAAAACGCATCGACACTACTCAATGCAGGGTCTCCTGGCGCAAGAGAAAATGCCCAGTCTTGAGGGTCGCCGCGCAAAAAAGAAATAATAATCAAAACCTGTTGAATAGGATTACCAGAAGAATGAGGTTTCAAGGCCAGAAATAGCTTACAATTATTTTTGAAACTTAGAAACTTAGTTCTATCTCCAAAAAACAAATCAGGAATAGGAATTCTTGGTTCTAACATAGATTTCTGATCAATAGTATCTTGAATTTTTTGTACATTTATAACGAGATTATCCATTGAAGAGCACAGACCCTGAATATCCATGTCCACACCTGTGTCCAGAATCACCCAAATGTCTAGGGGAAAAAAAAAAAAATGAACACAGAGCAGAAAAAAAAAAAAAAAAAAAAAATGATGTCAGAACTTTTTCTTTCCCTCTATTGAGAATCATTAGTTTGGCTCCTTGTACTGTTATGTTTGCTAATGACAGGTGTTATGAAGGCAATCCAGAAACACAGTGTGCTTAGCGATCAGAGCGCACACAGTGATCTGACAAATACCCAAAAATACAAGAACGAGCTCTGAGACGTGGAAACTCTGTAGACTGCACACCTGATCCTATCCTAAACACAACTAAAAGCGGCTGTGGATTGCGCCTAACAACTACCTAGGCAACTCGGCACAGCCTAAGAAACTAGCTAGCCTGAAGATAGAAAAATAGGCCTGACTTGCCCCAGAGAAATTCCCCAAAGGAAAAGGCAGCCCCCCACATATAATGACTGTGAGTAAGATGAAAAGACAAAACGTAGGGATGAAATAGATTCAGCAAAGTGGGGCCCGATATTCTAGGACAGAGCGAGGACAGTAAAGCGAACTTTGCAGTCTACAAAAAACCCTAAAGCAAAACCACGCAAAGGGGGCAAAAAAAACCCACCGTGCCGAACTAACGGCACGGCGGTACACCCTTTGCGTCTCAGAGCTTCCAGCAAAACAAAAGACAAGCTGGACAGAAAAAAAGCAACAAAAAGCAAAAAGCACTTAGCTATACAGAGCAGCAGGTCACAGGAACAATCAGGAGAAGCTCAGATCCAACACTGAAACATTGACAAGGAGCAAGGATAGCAGCATCAGGCGGAGTTAAGTAATGAAGCAGTTAACGAGCTCACCAGAACACCTGAGGGAGGAAGCTCAGAAGCTGCAGTACCACTTGTGACCACAGGAGTGAATTCAGCCACAGAATTCACAACAGAAGCCCTCATCTCCTGTAAGAAAACAAAAAGAAAATATAACCATATTGGCCACGTTCTCAACGATCAGGAATAATAGCGTCTTCGACGCGGCGTTCTGATCACGCAGGTAAATCCGCCGGTGCTCAGAGATCCGGTGTGCTCAGTGATCCGGTGCGCTCAGTGGTCCAGTGCGCTCAGTGGTCCAGTGCGCTCAGTGATCTGCTGCGCTCAGTGATCCGCTGCACTCAGTGATCCAGTGCGCTCAGTGATCTGCTGCGCTCAGTGATGCAGTGCGCTCAGTGGTCGAGTGCGCTCAGTGATCCAGTGCACTCAGTGATCCAGTGCATTCAGTGATCCAGTGCGCTCAGTGATCTGCTGCGCTCAGTGATCTGATGCGCTCAGTGATCCAGTGCGCTCAGTGATCCAGTGCGTTCAGTGATCCAGTGCGCTCAGTGATCCGATGCTCTCAGTGATCCGCTGCACTCAGTGATCTAGTGCGCTCAGTGATCTGCTGCGCTGTGATGCAGTGCGCTCAGTGGTACAGTGCGCTCATTGATCCGCTGCACTCAGTGATCCAGTGCGCTCAGCGATTCAATGCTCTCAGTGATCCGATGCTCTCAGTGATCCAGTGCGCTCAGTGATCCGCTGCACTCAGTGATCCAGTGCACTCAGTGGTCCAGTGCGCTCAGTGATCCAATGCGCTCAGTGATCCAGTGCACTCAGTGATCCAGTGCGCTCAGTGATCTGCTGCGCTCAGTGATCCGCTGCACTCAGTGATCCAGTGTGCTTAGTGATCTGCTGCGCTCAGTGATGCGATGCGCTCAGTGATCCAGTGCGCTCAGTGATCCGATGCTCTCAGTGATCCGCTGCACTCAGTGATCCAGTGCGCTCAGTGATCTGCTGCGCTCAGTGATGCAGTGCGCTCAGTGGTCCAGTGCGCTCAGTGGTCCAGAGCGCTCATTGATCCGCTGCACTCAGTGATCCAGTGCGCTCAGCGATTCAATGCTCAGTGATCCGATGCTCTCAGTAATCCAGTGCGCTCAGTGATCCGATGCTCTCAGTGATCCGCTGCACTCAGTGGTCCAGTGCGCTCAGTGATACGATGCGCTCAGTGATCCAGTGCGCTCAGTGATCCAGTGCACTGTGATACAGTGCGTTCAGTGATCCAGTGCGCTCAGTGATCTGCTGCGCTCAGTGGTCCGCTGCACTCAGTGATCCAGTGCGCTCAGTGATCCAGTGCGCTCAGTGATCCGATGCTCTCAGTGATCCGCTGCACTCAGTGATCCAGTGCACTCAGTGGTCCAGTGCGCTCAGTGATCCAGTGCGCTCAGTGATCCAGTGCGCTCAGTGATCCAGTGCGCCCGGTGATCTGCTGCGCTCAGTGATCCAGTGCGCTCAGTGATCCAGAGCGCTCAGTGATCCGCTGCGCTCAGTGATCCGATGCGCTCAGTGATCAGATGCGCTCAGTGATCCGATCCCCGCCATAACGGACCCCTCTATCTATCCGTACTCACCCCCCCAGTAAGGGACCCCCTATCCATCCATACACAGGCCCCCGCCTTAAGAGACCCCCTATCCATCCATACACAGGCCCCCACCATAACGGACCCCCTTATCTATCCGTACTCACCCCCCCAGTAAGGGACCCCCTATCTATCCGTACTCACCCCCCCCGCAGTAAGGGACCCCCTATCTATCTATACACGGCCCCCGTCATAAGGGACCCCCTATCCATCCATAAACAGGCCCCCACCCAGTAAGGGACCCCCTATCCATCCATACACTGACCCCCGCCATAACAGACCCCCTTATCTATCCACTAGATTGTGGCCCGATTCTAACGCATCGGGTATTCTAGAATATGCATGTCCCTGTAGTATATGGACAATGATGATTCCAGAATTCGCGGCAGACTGTGCCCGTCGCTGATTGGTCGAGGCAACCTTTATGACATCATCGTCGCCATGGCAACCATTATGACATCTACGTCGATACTGTGCCCGTCGCTGATTGGTCGAGGCGAATTCGCGGCAGACTGTGCCCGTCGCTGATTGGTCGAGGCCTGGCGGCCTCGACCAATCAGAGACGCGGGATTTCCAGGACAGACAGACAGACGGAAAAACCCTTAGACAATTATATATATAGATACTCACCCCCCCACCCCAGTAAGGGACCCCCTATCTATCCGTACTTCCCCCCCCCCAGTAAGGGACCCCCTATCCATCCATACACTGACCCCAGCCATAACGGACCCCCTTATATATCCATACTCACCCCCCCACCCCAGTAAGGGACCCCCTATCTATCCGTACTCACCCTCCCCCACCCCAGTAAGGGACCCCCTATCCATCCATACACGGGCCCCCGCCATAACGGACCCCCTTATCTATCCATACTCACCCCCCCCCACCCCAGTAAGGGACCCCCTATCTATCCGTACTCACCCTCCCCCCCCCCCCCAGTAACGGACCCCCTATCCATCCACGGGCCCCCGCCATAACAGACCCCCCTATCTATCCGTGCTCACCCCCCCCCGCGCCCTCTCCCCCCTCTCTGAGCCCCCCCGCACCCTCTCACCCCCAAAGGGTTAATACCGGTAGCAGTGTTGGCACCCCCCTAAAGGGTTAATACCGGTAGAAGTGTTGGCACCCCACTAAAGGGTTAATGCCGGTAGCAGTGCTGGCACCCCCCTAAAGGGTTAATACCGGTAGCAGTGTCACTGTCCGCTGTCTGGCATGCCGCCAAAACGAGGAGGCGGGAGAAGGGGGTTGGGGCGTGTTTCGCTGGGAGAGAACCCGCCCAGGAGACCACCCGCCCACCACAAGGCATTGCTATTACACGCCCACCACAAGGCATTGCTATTACACGCCCACCACAAGGCATTGCTATTACACGCCCACCACAAGGCACTGCTATTACAGCCTCGGGCGGCGCGCAGCAACTGCGCATGCGCCATGTGCGCCAGGTGCTCGCGGCCGTGCAGCCTCGGGCGGCGTGCAGTAGGCCTAGCTACTGCGCAAACGCCAGGTGCGCGCGGCCGTGCGGACGCTAGTTCCGCGCGTGCATGTGGCGCATGCGCAATTATCATATAATACTGCCCACAATGCCTTGTCATTACAACTGGTGACCACCCACGTGACACGGCACCAGAGATGACGCATTTCCGGTGCCACGTGTCATTTCCGGTGGCGCGCTCTATAAATGCCTGCCACGTGCATTGTTATACATGTCAAAAGCGCGGGAGCACGCCAACCGCACGGCAGAGCAAGGTAAGACCTGCTGCACGCCCTAATTGGGCTGGCACACTTGGTATTTCTCTAGGGCCCCTTGTCAGGTTCTTCCATCGCGCATTCATCTGTATCAGCGCCATACATGCCGATGCACATGAAAGCGATGATGGAGGAGAGAGCGCGTCCGGCTACGCTCCCTTTACGTCACTGCACTGCGCGCCACACTGGCCTCAACGTCACTGCAGTGCGCGCCACCCTGCTGAGGGGCAGCGGAGAAATGGGGATACGAAAGCAATGTATTTTTTGTAATTGTTTCATTGGCGGCGTTGTGTTCTCTACCTACCTCCGTGGGGAGCCGGTCATTGCCGCTTTTCATTGTGTACTGTATATGTGAGCACTGCATTGTGTGTACTGCATAGTGTGTACTACTTTGGGGCCTCTTAATTGCCCTCTCTGTGGGGAGCTCTGCGTTTGCCGCTTCCTTGGGACTCCCTGCATTGCCCGCTTCGTGGGGAGCCCCTCATTGCCCCCTCTTCACTGTGTACTGTATATGTGATCTCTGTATACTGCATTGTGTGTTCTTGGGGGTCTCTGCAGTGCCCGCTTCGTGGGGAGCCCCTCATTGCCCACTCTTCACTGTGTACTGTATATGTGATCTCTGCTTTGTGTACTGCATTGTGTGCTGTTCTTGGGGGTCTCTGCATTGCCCGCTCCGTTGGGAGCCCCTCATTGCCCACTCTTCACTGTGTACTGTATATGTGATCTCTGCTTTGTGTACTGCATTGTGTGTTGTTCTTGGGGGTCTCTGCATTGCCCGCTCCGTGGGGAGCCCCTCATTGCCTGCTCTTCACTGTGTACTGTATATGTGATCTCTGCTTTGTGTACTGCATTGTGTGTTGTTCTTGGGGGCCTCTGCATTGACCGCTCCGTGGGGAGCCCCTCATTGCCTGCTCTTCACTGTGTACTGTATATGTGATCTCTGCTTTGTGTACTGCATTGTGTGTTGTTCTTGGGGGCCTCTGCATTGACCGCTCCGTGGGGAGCCCTTCATTGCCCGCTCTTCACTGTTTACTGTATGTGAGCTCTGCTTTGTGTACTGCATTGTGTGTTGTTCTTGGGGGCCTCTGCATTGACCGCTCTGTGGGTCGCTCTGCATTGGCCGCTCCGTGGGGTGCTCTGCATTCCCCTCTCCATGGGGAGCCCCTCATTGCCCGCTCTTCACTGTGTACTGTATATGTGATCTCTGTATACTGCATTGTGTGTTCTTGGGGGGTCTCTGCATTGCCCGCTCCGTGGGGAGCCCCTCATTGCCCGCTCTTCACTGTGTACTGTATATGTGATCTCTGCTTTGTGTACTGCATTGTGTGTTGTTCTTAGGGGCCTCTGCATTGCCCGCTCCGTGGGGAGCCCCTCATTGCCTGCTCTTCACTGTGTACTGTATGTGATCTCTGCTTTGTGTACTGCATTGTGTGTTGTTCTTGGGGGCCTCTGCATTACCCTCTCCGTGGGGAGCCCCTCATAGCCCGCTCTTCACTGTGTACTGTATATGTGAGGCGCACTGCATTGCTCGCTCTGTGGGGCGCTCTGCATTGTGGGGTGCTCTGCATTGCTCGCTTTGTGGGGCGCTCTGCATTGCTCACTCTGTGGGGCGCCCTGCATTGCCCGCTCTGTGGGACGCGCCCTGCATTGCTCGCTCTGTGGGGCCCTCTGCATAGCTCGCTCTGTGGGGCCCTCTGCATAGCTCGCTCTGTGGGGCCCTCTGCATTGCTCGCTCTGTGGGGCCCTCTGCATTGCTCGCTCTGTTGGGCCCTCTGCATTGCTCGCTCTGTGGGGCCCTCTGCATTGCCCGCTCTGTGGGGGGGGGGGTGCCCTGCATTGTGTACTGTGTATGTTTAAGCTCTGTGTTGTGTAGTGCATTGTGTGTACTTCCTGGGGACCTCTGCATTTGCTCTTTGTTGTGATGGGGAGGGAGGACTCTGCATTGCTCGCTCTGTGGGTCCCTCTGCATTGCTCGCTCTGTGGGGCCCTCTGCATTGCTCGCTCTGTGGGTCCCTCTGCATTGCTCGCTCTGTGGGGCCCTCTGCATTGTCCGCTCTGTGGGGAGCTCTGCATTGCCCGCTCTGTGGGGTGCTCTGCATTGGCCCCTTCCTTGGGGCTCTCCGCATTCTCCGCTCTTCACTGTGTACTGTATATGTGAGCTCTGCTTTGTGTACTTCATTGTGTGTTCTTCTTGGGGGGCCTCTGCATTGGGCGCTCTGCATTGTATACTGTGTATGTATGAGCTCTGTGTTGTGTAGTTCATTGTGTACCTCCTGGGGTCCTCGGCATTTGCTTTGTTGCAATAGGGAGGGAGGACTCTGCATTGCCTGCTCTGTGGGGCGCCCTGCATTGCCCGCTCTGTGGGGAGCTCTGCATTGCCCGCTCTGTGGGGCGCGCTCTGCATTGCCCGCTCTGTGGGGCGCGCTCTGCATTACCTGCTCTGTGAAGCGCTCTGTATTGCCCGCTCTGTGGGGTGCTCTGCATTGGCCCCTTCCTTGGGGCTCTCCGCATTCTCCGCTCTTCACTGTGTACTGTATATGTGATCTCTGTATACTGCATTGTGTGTTCTTGGGGGTCTCTGCATTGCCCGCTCCGTGGGGAGCCCCTTATTGCCCACTCTTCACTGTGTACTGTATCTGTGATCTCTGTATACTGCATTGTGTGTTCTTGGGGGTCTCTGCAGTGCCCGCTCCGTGGGGAGCCCCTCATTGCCCACTCTTCACTGTGTACTGTATATGTGATCTCTGCTTTGTGTACTGCATTGTGTGTTGTTCTTGGGGGCCTCTGCATTGACCGCTCCGTGGGGAGCCCCTCATTGCCCGCTCTTCACTGTGTACTGTTTATGTGATCTCTGTATACTGCATTGTGTGTTGTTCTTGGGGGCCTCTGCATTGACCGCTCCGTGGGGAGCCCCTCATTGCCTGCTCTTCACTGTTTACTGTATGTGAGCTCTGCTTTGTGTACTGCATTGTGTGTTGTTCTTGGGGGCCCCTTCATTGCCCGCTCTTCACTGTTTAGTGTATGTGAGCTCTGCTTTGTGTACTGCATTGTGTGTTGTTCTTGGGGGCCTCTGCATTGACCGCTCTGTGGGTCGCTCTGCATTGGCCGCTCCGTGGGGTGCTCTGCATTGACCGCTCTGTGGGGCGCCCTGCATTGGTCGCTCTGTGGTGCGCTCTGCATTGCTCGCTCTGTGGGGAGCCCGGCATTGCCCGCTCTGCATTGTATACTGTGTATGTTTGAGCTCTGTGTAGTGTAGTGCATTGTGTGTACTTCCTGGGGGCCTCTGCATTTGCTCTTTGTTGCGGTGGGGAGAAGGACTCTGCATTGCCCTCCCCGTGGGGCGCTCTGCATTGCCCTCTCCGTGGGGCGCTCTGCATTGGCCGCTTCCTTGGGGCTCCCCGCATTCCCCTCTCCGTGGGGCGCCCTGCATTGCTCGCTCTGTGGGGCGCCCTGCATTGCTCGCTCTGTGGGGCGCTCTGCATTGCTCGCTCTGTGGGGCGCTCTGCATTGTGGGGTGCTTTGTGGGGCGCTCTGCATTGCTCGCTCTGTGGGGCGCCCTGCATTGCTCGCTCTGTGGGGCGCCCTGCATTGCCCGCTCTGTGGGTCGCCCTGCATTGCCCGCTCTGTGGGTCGCCCTGCATTGCCCGCACTGTGGGTCGCCCTGCATTGCCCGCACTGTGGGGCGTCCTGCATTTCCCGCTCTGTGGGGCGCCCTGCATTTCCCGCTCTGTGGGGCGCCCTGCATTGCCCGCACTGTGGGGTGCCCTGCATTGTGTACTGTGTATGTTTAAGCTCTGTGTTGTGTAGTGCATTGTGTGTACTTCCTGGGGACCTCTGCATTTGCTCTTTGTTGCAATGAGGAGGGAGGACTCTGCATTGCCCGCTCTGTGGAGCGCACTGCATTGCCCGCTCTGTGGTGCGCTCTGCATTGCCCGCTGCGTGGGGAGCCTGGCATTGCCCATTTCACTGTGTACTGTATATGTGATCTCTGTATACTGAATTGTGTGTTCTTGGGGGGTCTCTGCATTGCCCGCTCCGTGGGGAGCCCCTCATTGCCCGCTCTTCACTGTGTACTGTATATGTGATCTCTACTTTGTGTACTGCATTGTGTGTTGTTCTTGGGGGCCTCTGCATTGCCCGCTCCGTGGGGAGCCCCTCATTGCCTGCTCTTCACTGTGTACTGTATATGTGATCACTGCTTTGTGTACTGCATTGTGTGTTGTTCTTGGGGGTCTCTGCATTGCCCGCTCCGTGGGGAGCCACTCATTGCCTGCTCTTCACTGTGTACTGTATATGTGATCTCTGCTTTGTGTACTGCATTGTGTGTTGTTCTTGGGAGCCCTTCATTGCCCGCTCTTCACTGTATACTGTATGTGAGCTCTGCTTTGTGTACTGCATTGTGTGTTGTTCTAGGGCGCCCTGCATTGCCCGCTCTGTGGGGCGCCCTGCATTGCCCGTACTGTGGGGCGCCCTGCATTGCCCGCACTGTGGGGCGCCCTGCATTGCCCGCACTGTAGGGCGCCCTGCATTGTGTACTGTGTATGTTTAAGCTCTGTGTTGTGTAGTGCATTGTGTGTACTTCCTGGGGACCTCTGCATTTGCTCTGTTGTGATGGGGAGGGAGGACTCTGCATTGCCCGCTCTGTAGGGCGCTCTGCATTGCTCGCTCTGTGGGGCGCTCTGCATTGCTCGCTCTGTGGGGCACTCTGCATTGCTCGCTCTGTGGGGTCCTCTGCATTGCCTGCTCTGTGTGGCGCTCTGCATTGTCCGCTCTGTGGGGAGCTCTGCATTGTCCGCTCTGTGGGGCGCCCTGCATTGCCCGCACTGTGGGGTGCCCTGCATTGTGTACTGTGTATGTTTAAGCTCTGTGTTGTGTAGTGCATTGTGTGTACTTCCTGGGGACCTCTGCATTTGCTTTATTGCAATGAGGAGGGAGGACACTGCATTGCCCGCTCTGTGGAGCGCACTGCATTGCCCGCTCTGTGGGGCGCTCTGCATTGCCCGCTGCGTGGGGAGCCTGGCATTGCCCGCTCTGCATTGTATACTGTGTATGTTTGAGCTCTGTGTAGTGCATTGGGTGTACTTTCTGGGGGCCTCTGAATATGCTCTTTGTTGCGGTGGGGACTGACGACTCTGCATTGCTTGCTCTGTGGGGCGCTCTGCATTGCTCGCTCTGTGGGGGGCCCTGCATTGCTCGCTCTGTGGGGCGCTCTGCATTGCTCGCTCTGTGGGGCCCTCTGCATTGCTCGCTCTGTGGGGCCCTCTGCATTGCTCGCTCTGTGGGGCCCTCTGCATTGCTCGCTCTGTGGGGCCCTCTGCATTGCTCGCTCTGTGGGGCCCTCTGCATTGCTCGCTCTGTGGGGCCCTCTGCATTGCTCGCTCTGTGGGGCCCTCTGCATTGCTCGCTCTGTGGGGCCCTCTGCATTGCCCGCTCTGTGGGGGGGTGCCCTGCATTGTGTACTGTGTATGTTTAAGCTCTGTTGTGTAGTGCATTGTGTGTACTTCCTGGGGACCTCTGCATTTGCTCTTTGTTGTGATGGGGAGGGAGGACTCTGCATTGCCCGCTCTGTGGGGTGCTCTGGATTTAATCGCTCTGTAGGGCGCTCTGCATTGCTCGCTCTGTGGGTCCCTCTGCATTGCTCGCTCTGTGGGGCCCTCTGCATTGTCCGCTTTGTGGGGAGCTCTGCATTGTCCGCTCTGTGGGGCGCGCTCTCAATTGCCCGCTCTGTGGGGTGCTCTGCATTGGCACCTTCCTTGGGGCTCTCCGCATTCTCCGCTCTTCACTGTGTACTGTATATGTGAGCTCTGCTTTGTGTACTTCATTGTGTGTTCTTCTTGGGGGGCCTCTGCATTGACCGCTCCGTGGGGCGCTCTGCATTGTATACTGTGTGTATGAGCTCTGTGTTGTGTAGTGCATTGTGTACCTCCTGGGGTCCTCGGCATTTGCTTTGTTGCAATGGGGAGGGAGGACTCTGCATTGCCTGCTCTGTGGGGCGGGCTGCATTGCCTGCTCTGTGGGGCGGGCTGCATTGGTCGCTCTGTGGTGCGCTCTGCATTGCTCGCTCTGTGGGGAGCCTGGCATTGCCCGCTCTGCTTTGTATACTGTGTATGTTTGAGCTCTGTGTAGTGCATTGGGTGTACTTCCTGGGGGCCTCTGAATATGCTCTTTGTTGCAGTGGGGAGTGATGACTCTGCATTTCGCTCTGTGGGGCGCTCTGCATTGCCCGCTCTGTGGGGCGCTCTGCATTGCTCGCTCTGTGGGGTCCTCTGCATTGCCTGCTCTGTGTGGCGCTCTGCATTGTCCGCTCTGTGGGGAGCTCTGCATTGTCCGCTCTGTGGGGAGCTCTGCATTGTCCGCTCTGTGGGGCGCCCTTCATTGCCCGCACTGTGGGGCGCCCTGCATTGTGTACTGTGTATGTTTAAGCTCTGTGTTGTGTAGTGCATTGTATACCTCCTGGGGTCCTTTGCATTTGCTTTGTTGCAATGGAGAGGGAGGACTCTGCATTGCCTGCTCTTTGGGGCGCTCTGCATTGGTCGCTCTCTGGGGCGCTCTGCATTGGTCGCTCTGTGGTGCGCTCTGCATTGCTCGCTCTGTGGGGCGCTCTGCATTGCCCGCTGCATGGGGAGCCCGGCATTGCCCGCTCTGCATTGTATACTGTGTATGTTTGAGCTCTGAGTAGTGTATTGGGTGTACTTCCTGGGGGCCTCTGAATATGCTCTTTGTTGCGGTGGGGAGTGATGACTCTGCATTGCCCGCTCTGTGGGGTGCCCTGCATTGTGTACTGTTTGTTTAAGCTCTGTGTTGTGTAGTGCATTGTGTGTACTTCTTGGGGACCTCTGCATTTGCTCTTTGTTGCGGTGGGGAGGGAGGACTCTGCATTGCCCTCCCCGTCGGGCGCTCTGCATTGCCCTCTCCGTGGGGTGCTCTGCATTGGCCGCTTCCTTGGGGCTCCCCGCATTCCCCTCTCCGTGGGGCGCCCTGCATTGCTCGCTCTGTGGGGCGCCCTGCATTGCTCGCTCTGTGGGGCGCCCTGCATTGCTCGCTCTGTGGGGCGCTCTGCATTGCTCGCTATGTGGGGCGCTCTGCATTGCTCGCTCTGTGGGGCGCTCTGCATTGTGGGGTGCTATGTGGGGTGCTCTGCATTGCTCGCTCTGTGGGGCGCCCTGCATTGCCCGCTCTGTGGGGCGCCCTGCATTGCCCGCTCTGTGGGGCGCCCTGCATTGCCCGCACTGTGGGGCGCCCTGCATTGCCCGCACTGTGGGGCGCCCTGCATTTCCCGCTCTGTGGGGCGCCCTGCATTTCCCGCTCTATGTGGCGCCCTGCATTTCCCGCTCTGTGGGGCGCCCTGCATTGCCCGCACTGTGGGGTGCCCTGCATTGTGTACTGTGTATGTTTAAGCTCTGTGTTGTGTAGTGCATTGTGTGTACTTCCTGGGGACCTCTGCATTTGCTTTGTTTCTATGAGGAGGGAGGACTCTGCATTGCCCGCTCTGTGGAGCGCACTGCATTGCCCGCTCTGTGGGGCGCTCTGCATTGCCCGCTGCGTGGGGAGCCTGGCATTGCCCGCTCTGCATTGTATACTGTGTATGTTTGAGCTCTGTGTAGTGCATTGGGTGTACTTAATGGGGGCCTCTGAATATGCTCTTTGTTGCGGTGGGGACTGACGACTCTGCATTGCTCGCTCTGTGGGGCGCTCTGCATTGCTCGCTCTGTGGGGCGCTCTGCATTGCTCGCTCTGTGGGGCGCTCTGCATTGCTCGCTCTGTGGGGCGCTCTGCATTGCTCGCTCTGTGGGGCGCTCTGCATTGCTCGCTCTGTGGGACGCTCTGCATTGCTCGCTCTGTGGGGCCCTCTGCATTGCTCGCTCTGTGGGGCGCTCTGCATTGCTCGCTCTGTGGGGCCCTCTGCATTGCCCGCTCTGTGGGGCGCCCTGCATTGCCCGCTCTGTGGGGCGCTCTGCATTGCTCGCTCTGTGGGGCGCTCTGCATTGCTCGCTCTGTGGGGCGCCCTGCATTGCTCGCTCTGTGGGGCGCTCTGCATTGCTCGCTCTGTGGGGCCCTCTGCATTGCTCGCTCTGTGGGGCCCTCTGCATTGCTCGCTCTGTGGGGCCCTCTGCATTGCTCGCTCTGTGGGGCCCTCTGCATTGCTCGCTCTGTGGGGCCCTCTGCATTGCTCGCTCTGTGGGGCCCTCTGCATTGCTCGCTCTGTGGGGCCCTCTGCATTGCTCGCTCTGTGGGGCCCTCTGCATTGCTCGCTCTGTGGGGCCCTCTGCATTGCTCGCTCTGTGGGGCCCTCTGCATTGCTCGCTCTGTGGGGCCCTCTGCATTGCTCGCTCTGTGGGGCCCTCTGCATTGCTCGCTCTGTGGGGCCCTCTGCATTGCTCGCTCTGTGGGGCCCTCTGCATTGCTCGCTCTGTGGGGCCCTCTGCATTGCTCGCTCTGTGGGGCCCTCTGCATTGCTCGCTCTGTGGGGCCCTCTGCATTGCTCGCTCTGTGGGGCCCTCTTCATTGCTCGCTCTGTGGGGCCCTCTGCATTGGCCCCTTCCTTGGGTCTCTCCCCATTCTCCGCTCTTCACTGTGTACTGTATATGTGAGCTCTGCTTTGTGTACTTCATTGTGTGTTCTTCTTGGGGGCCTCTGCATTGGCCGATCCGTGGGGCGCCCGGCATTGCCCGCTCTGCATTGTATACTGTGTTTGTTTGAGCTTTTTGTGTAGTGCATTGGGTGTACTTCCTGGGGGCCTCTAAAGATGCTCTTTGTTGCGGTGGGGAGTGATGACTCTGCATTGCCCGCTCTGTGGGGTGCCCTGCATTGTGTACTGTGTATGTTTAAGCTCTGTGTTGTGTAGTGCATTGTGTGTACTTCCTGGGGGCCTCTGCATTTGCTCTTTGTTGCGGTGGGGAGGGAGGACTCTGCTTTGCCCGCTCCGTGGGGTGCTCTGCATTGCCTGCTCGGTGGGACGCTCTGCATTGCCCGCTCTGTATTGTTTACTGTGTATGTTTGAGCTCTGTGTAGTGCATTGGGTGTACTTTCTGGAGGCCTCTGAATATGCTCTTTGTTGCGGTGGGGAGTGACGACTCTGCATTGCTCGCTCTGTGGGGCGCTCTGCATTGTCCGCTCTGTGGGAGCTCTGCATTGTCCGCTCTGTGGGGAGCTCTGCATTGCCCGCTCTGTGGGGTGCTCTGCATTGGCCCCTTCCTTGGGGCTCTCCGCATTCTCCGCTCTTCACTGTGTACTGTATATGTGAGCTCTGCTTTGTGTACTTCATTGTGTTGTTCTTGGGGGCCTCTTCATTGGCCGCTCCATGGGGCGCTCTGCATTGTATACTGTGTATGTATGAGCTCTGTGTTGTGTAGTGCATTGTGTACCTCCTGGGGTCCTCTGCATTTGCTTTGTTGCAATGGGGAGGGAGGGCTCTTCATTGCCTGCTCTGTGGGGCGCCCTGCATTGCCCGCTCTGTGGGGCGCTCTGCATTGCCCGCTGCGTGGGGAGCCTGGCATTGCCCGCTCTGCATTGTATACTGTGTATGTTTGAGCTCTGTGTAGTACATTGGGTGTACTTTTTGGGGGCCTCTGAATATGCTCTTTGTTGCGGTGGGGAGTGATGACTCTGCATTGCCCGCTCTGTGGGGTGCCCTGCATTGTGTACTGTGTTTGTTTAAGCTCTGTGTTGTGTAGTGCATTGTGTGTACTTCCTGGGTGCCTCTGCATTTGCTTTTTGTTGCGGTGGGGAGGGAGGACTCTGCTTTGCCCGCTCCGTGGGGTGCTCTGCATTGCCTGCTCGGTGGGACGCTCTGCATTGCCCGCTCTGTATTGTTTACTGTGTATGTTTGAGCTCTGTGTTGTAGTGCATTGTGTATGCTTTCTGGGGGCCTCTGCATTGCCAGCTTTGTGGGGCGCTGTGCATTGCCCGTTGCGTGGGGCGCTGTGCATTGCCCGCTGCGTGGGGCGCTGTGCATTGCCCGCTGCGTGGGGCGCTGTGCATTGCCAGCTGCGTGGGGCGCTGTGCATTGCCAGCTGCGTGGGGTGCCGTGCATTGCCCGCTGCGTGGGGTGCCGTGCATTGCCCGCAGCGTGGGGCGCCGTGCATTGCCCGCAGCGTGGGGCGCCCTGCATTGCCCTCTGCGTGGGGCGCTCTGCATTGCCCTCTGCGTGTGGCGCTCTGCAGTGCCCTCTGCGTGGGGCGCCCCTCATTGCCTGCTCTTCACTGTGTACTGTATATGTGAGCTCTGCTTTGTGTACTGCATTGTGTTATTCTTGGGGGCCTCTGCAATGCCTGCTCCGTGGGGCACTCTGCATTCCCCTCTCTGTGGGGAGCCCCTCATTGCCTGCTCTTCACTGGGTACTGTATATGTGAGCTCTGCTTTGTGTACTGCATTGTGTGTTGTTCTTGGGGGCCTCTGCATTGACCGCTCCGTGGGGTGCTCTGTATTGTCCGCTTCCGTGGGGCTCCCCGCATTCCCCTCTCCGTGGGGCGCTCTGCATTGTATACTGTGTATGTTTAAGCTCTGTGTTGTATAGTGCATTGTGTGTACTTCCTGGGGGCCTCTGCATTTGCTCTTTGTTGCGGTGGGGAGGGAGGATTCTGCATTGCTCGCTCTGCATTTTCCGCTCCGTGGGGCCCTCTGCATTGCCCGCTCTGTATTGTTTACTGTGTATGTTTGAGCTCTGTGTATCTTAAGGCTCCCCGCATTCCTCTCTCCGTGGGGCGCCTTGCATTGTATACTGTGTATGCTTGAGCTCTGTGTTGTAGTGTTTTACGCCTTACGCCTAGCCAGCACTTGTGCCCATGCCTTAACCCTAGCCAGCACTTGTGCCCACGCCTTAAGCCTTAGCCAGCACTTGTGCCCATGCCTTAAGCCTAGCTAGCACCTGTGCCCATGCCTTATGCCTAGCCAGCACTTGTGCCCATGCCTTAAACCTAGCCAGCACTTGTGCCCATGCCTTAAGCCTAGCCAGCACTTGTGCCCATGCCTTAAGCCTTTGCCAGCACTTGTGCCCACGCCTTAAGCCTTAGCCAGCACTTGTGCCCGCGCCTTAAGCCTTAGCCACCACTTGTGCCCACACCTTAAGCCTTAGCCAGCACTTGTGCCCACGCCTTAAGCCTTAGCCAGCACTTGTGCCCACGCCTTAAGCCTTAGCCAGCACTTGTACCCACGCCTTAAGCCTTAGCCAGCACTTGTGCCCACGCCTTAGCCAGCTCTTGTGCCCACGCCTTAGCCAGCACTTGTGCCCACGCCTTAGCCAATACTTGTGCCCACGCCTTAGCCAATACTTGTGCCCACGCCTTAGCCAGCACTTGTGCCCACGCCTTAGCCAGCACTTGTGCCCACGCCTTAAGCCTTAGCCAGCACTTGTGCCCACGCCTTAAGCCTTAGCCAGCACTTGTGCCCACGCCTTAGCCAGCACTTGTGCCCACGCCTTAGCCAGCACTTGTGCCCACGCCTTAAGCCTTAGCCAGCACTTGTGCCCACGCCTTAAGCCTTAGCCAGCACTTGTGCCCACGCCTTAAGCCTTAGCCAGCACTTGTGCCCACGCCTTAAGCCTTAGCCAGCACTTGTGCCCACGCCTTATGCCTTAGCCAGCACTTGTGCCCACGCCTTAAGCCTTAGCCAGCACTTGTGCCCACGCCTTAAGCCTTAGCCAGCACTTGTGCCCACGCCTTAAGCCTTAGCCAGCACTTGTGCCCACGCCTTATGCCTTAGCCAGCACTTGTGCCCACGCCTTAAGCCTTAGCCAGCACTTGTGCCCACGCCTTAAACCTAGCCAGCACTTGTGCCCACGCCTTAAGCCTTAGCCAGCACTTGTGCCCACGCCTTAAGCCTTAGCCAGCACTTGTGCCCACGCCTTAGCCAGCTCTTGTGCCCACGCCTTAGCCAGCACTTGTGCCCACGCCTTAGCCAATACTTGTGCCCACGCCTTAGCCAATACTTGTGCCCACGCCTTAGCCAGCACTTGTGCCCACGCCTTAGCCAGCACTTGTGCCCACGCCTTAAGCCTTAGCCAGCACTTGTGCCCACGCCTTAAGCCTTAGCCAGCACTTGTGCCCACGCCTTAGCCAGCACTTGTGCCCACGCCTTAGCCAGCACTTGTGCCCACGCCTTAAGCCTTAGCCAGCACTTGTGCCCACGCCTTAAGCCTTAGCCAGCACTTGTGCCCACGCCTTATGCCTTAGCCAGCACTTGTGCCCACGCCTTAAGCCTTAGCCAGCACTTGTGCGCACGCCTTAAGCCTTAGCCAGCACTTGTGCCCACGCCTTAAGCCTTAGCCAGCACTTTTGCCCACGCCTTAAGCCTTAGCCAGCACTTTTGAGCAGCTTGCATGTTTGTTTTTCTGTCTTTAGTTACATGATGGGTATGCACACAGTGCAGGCTTTACGCTCTTCGCTCTTGTCCCGTCTGAATGCGCATGCACGACTGTAATTGGGGAAGAAGGCATTACCCATTTACGGAGGACAGACAAGAAGTGCCTGGTCGCTTGGAGCATGGGGTTATGGAGAGGCTCCGCACTGTACAACAAAGGATCTAGTCCTAAATGTCCAAGTACAGAGTGAAGGGGTGAAAGCTAGCTCTTCACCCCTAAGGTTGCCTAACCCTTTATGCAAAGAGTGCAAAGAGTTAGCCGTATGCCTTAAGCCTTAGCCAGCACTTGTGCCCATGCCTTAAGCCTTAGCCAGCACTTGTGCCCATGCCTTAAGCCTTAGCCAGCACTTGTGCCCACACCTTAAGCCTTAGCCAGCACTTGTGCCCATGCCTTAAGCCTTAGCCAGCACTTGTGCCCACGCCTTAAGCCTTAGCCAGCACTTGTGCCCACGCCTTAAGCCTTAGCCAGCACTTGTGCCCACGCCTTAAGCCTTAGCCAGCACTTGTGCCCACGCCTTAAGCCTTAGCCAGCACTTGTGCCCACGCCTTAAGCCTTAGCCAGCACTTGTGCCCACGCCTTAAGCCTTAGCCAGCACTTGTGCCCACACCTTAAGCCTTAGCCAGCACTTGTGCCCACGCCTTAAGCCTTAGCCAGCACTTGTGACCACGCCTTAAGCCTTAGCCAGCATTTGTGCCCACGCCTTAAACGTTAGCCAGCACTTGTGCCCACGCCTTAAGCCTTAGCCAGCACTTGTGCCCACGCCTTAAGCCTTAGCCAGCACTTGTGCCCACGCCTTAAGCCTTAGCCAGCACTTGTGCCCACGCCTTAAGCCTTAGCCAGCACTTGTGCCCACGCCTTAAGCCTTAGCCAGCACTTGTGCCCACGCCTTAAGCCTGAGGCTGCGTGTCCACGATCAGGATGGCCGGCGGTATCGTCGGAGCGGCTTAGCCGCTCTGCGGTAAGCCCCGCCCCCTTCTGGAGACGCGATGATGCCGGATGTGTTCACAGCACACATCCGGCATCATCGCTCCCCACCATAGGGCCCTGTGCTATATCTTGCGGCGACGCAGCGTCGCCGTAAGATATACGGACATGCTGCGATCTGAAAAGACGCGCAGCATGTCCGGAGTCGCAGGCCGCCGCGTGCGTGTTACCACGCATAGTGGAGACGGGATTTCATTAAATCCCCTCCACTATGCTGTAACATCTGGACGCTGCGTGTCTGACGCTGCGGCTCAATGCAGCGTTAGACACGCAGCGTTTCCTGATCGTGGAAACAGTCCCTTAGCCAGCACTTGTGCCCACGCCTTAAGCCTTAGCCAGCACTTGTGCCCACGCCTTAAGCCTTAGCCAGCACTTGTGCCCACGCCTTAAGCTTTAGCCAGCACTTGTGCCCACGCCTTAGCCAGCACTTGTGCCCACGCCTTAAGCCTTAGCCAGCACTTGTGCCCACGCCTTAAGCCTTAGCCAGCACTTGTGCCCACGCCTTAGCCAGCACTTGTGCCCTCGCCTTAGCCAGCACTTGTGCCCACGCCTTAGCCAGCACTTGTGCCCACGCCTTAGCCAGCACTTGTGCCCACGCCTTAGCCAGCACTTGTGCCCACGCCTTAGCCAGCACTTGTGCCCACGCCTTAAGCCTTAGCCAGCACTTGTGCCCACGCCTTAGCCAGCACTTGTGCCCACGCCTTAGCCAGCACTTGTGCCCTCGCCTTAGCCAGCACTTGTGCCCATGCCTTAGCCAGCACTTGTGCCCACGCCTTAGCCAGCACTTGTGCCCACGCCTTAGCCAGCACTTGTGCCCATGCCTTAAGCCTTAGCCAGCACTTGTGCCCATGCCTTAAGCCTTAGCCAGCACTTGTGCCCACGCCTTAGCCAGCACTTGTGCCCACGCCTTAAACCTTAGCCAGCACTTGTGCCCACGCCTTAGCCAGCACTTGTGCCCTCGCCTTAGCCAGCACTTGTGCCCACGCCTTAGCCAGCACTTGTGCCCACGCCTTAGCCAGCACTTGTGCCCACGCCTTAGCCAGCACTTGTGCCCACGCCTTAGCCAGCACTTGTGCCCATGCCTTAAGCCTTAGCCAGCACTTGTGCCCATGCCTTAAGCCTTAGCCAGCACTTGAGCCCACGCCTTAAGCCTTAGCCAGCACTTGTGCCCACGCCTTAAGCCTTAGCCAGCACTTGTGCCCACGCCTTAAGCCTTAGCCAGCACTTGTGCCCACGCCTTAAGCCTTAGCCAGCACTTGTGCCCACGCCTTAAGCCTTAGCCAGCACTCTTGCCCACGCCTTAAGCCTTAGCCAGCACTTGTGCCCACGCCTTAAGCCTTAGCCAGCACTTGTGCCCACGCCTTAAGCCTTAGCCAGCACTTGTGCCCACTCCTTAAGCCTTAGCCAGCACTTGTGCCCATGCCTTAAGCCTTAGCCAGCACTTGTGCCCACGCCTTAAGCCTTAGCCAGCACTTGTGCCCACGCCTTACGCCTTAGCCAGCACTTGTGCCCACGCCTTAAGCCTTAGCCAGCACTTGTGCCCACGCCTTAGCCAGCACTTGTGCCCACGCCTTAGCCAGCATTTGTGCCCACGCCTTAGCCAGCATTTGTGCCCACGCCTTAGCCAGCACTTGTGCCCACGCCTTAGCCAGCACTTGTGCCCACGCCTTAGCCAGCACTTGTGCCCACGCCTTAAGCCTTAGCCAGCACTTGTGCCCACGCCTTAGCCAGCACTTGTGCCCATGCCTTAGCCAGCACTTGTGCCCACGCCTTAGCCAGCACTTGTGCCCACGCCTTAAGCCTTAGCCAGCACTTGTGCCCACGCCTTAAGCCTCAGCCAGCACTTGTGCCCACGCCTTAAGCCTCAGCCAGCACTTGTGCCCACGCCTTAAGCCTTAGCCATCACTTGTGCCCACGCCTTAAGCCTTAGCCAGCACTTGTGCCCACGCCTTAAGCCTTATCCAGCACTTGTGCCCACGCCTTAAGCCTTCGCCAGCACTTGTGGCCACGCCTTAAGCCTTAGTCAGCACTTGTGCCCATGCCTTAAGCCTTAGCCAGCACTTGTGCCCACGCCTTATGCCTTAGCCAGCACTTGTTCCCACGCCTTAAGCCTTAGCCAGCACTTGTGCCCATGCCTTAAGCCTTAGCCAGAACTTGTGCCCACGCCTTAAGCCTTAGCCAGCACTTTTGAGCCCCTTGCATGTTTGTTTTTCTGTCTTTAGTTACATGATGGTTGTGCACACAGGGCAGGCTTTACGCTCTTCGCTCTTGTCCCGTCTGAATGCGCATGCACGACTGTAATTGGGGAAGAAGGCATTACCCATTTACGGAGGACAGACAAGAAGTGCCTGGTCGCTTGGAGCATGGGGTTATGGAGAGGCTCCGCACTGTACAACAAAGGATCTAGTCCTAAATGTCCAAGTACAGAGTAGAGGGGTGAAAGCTAGCTCTTCACCCCTATGGGTGCCTAACCCTTTATGCAAAGAGTGCAAAGAGTTAGCCGTATGCCTTAAGCCTTAGCCAGCACTTGTGCCCATGCCTTAAGCCTTAGCCAGCACTTGTGCCCATGCCTTAAGCCTTTGCCAGCACTTGTGCCCATGCCTTAAGCCTTAGCCAGCACTTGTGCCCCTGCCTTAAGCCTTAGCCAGCACTTGTGCCCATGCCTTAAACCTTTGCCAGCACTTGTGCCCATGCCTTAAGCCTTAGCCAGCACTTGTGCCCATGCCTTAAGCCTTAGCCAGCACTTGACTTGTGCCCATGCCTTAAGCCTTAGCCAGCACTTGTGCCCATGCCTTAAGCCTTAGCCAGCACTTGTGCCCATGCCTTAAGCCTTAGCCAGCACTTGTGCCCATGCCTTAGCCAGCACTTGTGCCCACGCCTTAGCCAGCACTTGTGCCCACGCCTTAAGCCTTAGCCAGCACTTGTGCCCACGCCTTAAGCCTTAGCCAGCACTTGTGCACACGCCTTAAGCCTTAGCCAGCACTTGTGCCCACGCCTTAAGCCTTAGCCAGCACTTGTGCCCACGCCTTAAGCCTTAGCCAGCACTTGTGCCCACGCCTTAAGCCTCAGCCAGCACTTGTGCCCACGCCTTAAGCCTCAGCCAGCACTTGTGCCCACGCCTTAAGCCTCAGCCAGCACTTGTGCCCACGCCTTAAGCCTTAGCCAGCACTTGTGCCCACGCCTTAAGCGTTAGCCAGCACTTGTGCCCACGCCTTAAGCCTTAGCCAGCACTTGTGCCCACGCCTTAAGCCTTCGCCAGCACTTGTGGCCACGCCTTAAGCCTTAGCCAGCACTTGTGGCCACGCCTTAAGCCTTAGCCAGCACTTGTGCCCACGCCTTAAGCCTTAGCCAGCACTTGTGCCCACGCCTTAAGCCTTAGCCAGCACTTGTGCCCACGCCTTAAGCCTTAGCCAGCACTTGTGCCCACGCCTTAAGCCTTAGCCATCACTTGTGCCCACGCCTTAAGCCTTAGCCAGCACTTGTGCCCACGCCTTAAGCCTTAGCCAGCACTTGTGCCCACGCCTTAAGCCTTCGCCAGCACTTCAGCCCACGCCTTAAGCCTTAGCCAGCACTTGTGCCCACGCCTTAAGCCTTAGCCAGCACTTGTGCCCACGCCTTAAGCCTTAGCCAGCACTTGTGCCCACGCCTTAAGCCTCAGCCAGCACTTGTGCCCACGCCTTAAGCCTCAGCCAGCACTTGTGCCCATGCCTTAAGCCTCAGCCAGCACTTGTGCCCACGCCTTAAGCCTCAGCCAGCACTTGTGCCCACGCCTTAAGCCTTAGCCATCACTTGTGCCCACGCCTTAAGCCTTAGCCAGCACTTGTGCCCACGCCTTAAGCCTTCGCCAGCACTTGTGCCCACGCCTTAAGCCTTAGCCAGCACTTGTGCCCACGCCTTAAGCCTTAGCCAGCACTTGTGCCCACGCCTTAAGCCTCAGCCAGCACTTGTGCCCACGCCTTAAGCCTCAGCCAGCACTTGTGCCCACGCCTTAAGCCTCAGCCAGCACTTGTGCCCACGCCTTAAGCCTTAGCCATCACTTGTGCCCACGCCTTAAGCCTTAGCCAGCACTTGTGCCCACGCCTTACGCCTTAGCCAGCACTTGTGCCCACGCCTTAAGCCTTAGCCAGCACTTCTGCCCACGCCTTAAGCCTTAGCCAGCACTTCTGCCCACGCCTTAAGCCTTAGCCAGCACTTGTGCCCACGCCTTAAGCCTTCGCCAGCACTTGAGCCCACGCCTTAAGCCTTAGCCAGCACTTGTGCCCACGCCTTAAGCCTTCGCCAGCACTTGAGCCCACGCCTTAAGCCTTAGCCAGCACTTGTGCCCACGCCTTAAGCCTTAGCCAGCACTTGTGCCCACGCCTTAAGCCTTAGCCAGCACTTGTGCCCACGCCTTAAGCCTCAGCCAGCACTTGTGCCCACGCCTTAAGCCTCAGCCAGCACTTGTGCCCACGCCTTAAGCCTCAGCCATCACTTGTGCCCACGCCTTAAGCCTTAGCCAGCACTTGTGCCCACGCCTTAAGCCTTAGCCAGCACTTGTGCCCACGCCTTAAGCCTTCGCCAGCACTTGTGCCCACGCCTTAAGCCTTAGCCAGCACTTGTGCCCACGCCTTAAGCCTTAGCCAGCACTTGTGCCCACGCCTTAAGCCTTAGCCAGCACTTGTGCCCACGCCTTAAGCCTTAGCCAGCACTTGTGCCCACGCCTTAAGCCTTAGCCAGCACTTGTGCCCACGCCTTAAGCCTTAGCCAGCACTTGTGCCCACGCCTTAAGCCTTAGCCAGCACTTGTGCCCACGCCTTAAGCCTTAGCCAGCACTTGTGCCCACGCCTTAAGCCTTAGCCAGCACTTGAGCCCACGCCTTAAGCCTTAGCCAGCACTTGTGCCCACGCCTTAAGCCTTAGCCAGCACTTGTGCCCACGCCGTAAGCCTTAGCCAGCACTTGTGCCCACGCCTTATGCCTTAGCCAGCACTTGTGCCCACCCCTTAAGCCTTAGCCAGCACTTGTGCCCACGCCTTAGCCAGCACTTGTGCCCACGCCTTAAGCCTTAGCCAGCACTTGTGCCCACGCCTTAGCCAGCACTTTTGCCCACGCCTTAGCCAGCACTTGTGCCCACGCCTTAGCCAGCACTTGTGCCCAAGCCTTAGCCATCACTTGTGCCCACGCCTTAAGCCTCAGCCAGCACTTGTGCCCACGCCTTAAGCCTCAGCCAGCACTTGTGCCCACGCCTTGAGCCTTAGCCATCACTTGTGCCCACGCCTTAAGCCTTAGCCAGCACTTGTGCCCACGCCTTAAGCCTTAGCCAGCACTTGTGCCCATGCCTTAAGCCTTCGCCAGCACTTGTGCCCACGCCTTAAGCCTTAGCCAGCACTTGAGCCCACGCCTTAAGCCTTAGCCAGCACTTGTGCCCACGCCTTAAGCCTTAGCCAGCACTTGTGCCCACGCCTTAAGCCTTAGCCAGCACTTGTGCCCACGCCTTAAGCCTTAGCCAGCACTTGTGCCCACGCCTTAAGCCTTAGCCAGCACTTGTGCCCACGCCTTAAGCCTTAGCCAGCACTTGTGCCCACGCCTTAAGCCTTAGCCAGCACTTGTGCCCACGCCTTAAGCCTTAGCCAGCACTTGAGCCCACGCCTTAAGCCTTAGCCAGCACTTGTGCCCACGCCTTAAGCCTTAGCCAGCACTTGTGCCCACGCCGTAAGCCTTAGCCAGCACTTGTGCCCACGCCTTAAGCCTTAGCCAGCACTTGTGCCCACCCCTTAAGCCTTAGCCAGCACTTGTGCCCACGCCTTAGCCAGCACTTGTGCCCACGCCTTAAGCCTTAGCCAGCACTTGTGCCCACGCCTTAGCCAGCACTTTTGCCCACGCCTTAGCCAGCACTTTTGCCCACGCCTTAGCCAGCACTTGTGCCCACGCCTTAGCCAGCACTTGTGCCCAAGCCTTAGCCATCACTTGTGCCCACGCCTTAAGCGTTAGCCAGCACTTGTGCCCACGCCTTAAGCCTTAGCCAGCACTTGTGCCCACGCCTTAAGCCTTCGCCAGCACTTGTGCCCACGCCTTAAGCCTTCGCCAGCACTTGTGCCCATGCCTTAAGCCTTAGCCAGCACTTGTGCCCACGCCTTAAGCCTTAGCCAGCACTTGTGCCCACGCCTTAAGCCTTAGCCAGCACTTGTGCCCACGCCTTAAGCCTTAGCCAGCACTTGTGCCCACGCCTTAAGCCTCAGCCAGCACTTGTGCCCACGCCTTAAGCCTCAGCCAGCACTTGTGCCCACGCCTTAAGCCTTAGCCATCACTTGTGCCCACGCCTTAAGCCTTAGCCAGCACTTGTGCCCACGCCTTACGCCTTAGCCAGCACTTGTGTCCACGCCTTAAGCCTTAGCCATCACTTGTGCCCACGCCTTAAGCCTTAGCCAGCACTTGTGCCCACGCCTTAAGCCTTAGCCAGCACTTGTGCCCACGCCTTAAGCCTTCGCCAGCACTTGAGCCCACGCCTTAAGCCTTAGCCAGCACTTGTGCCCACGCCTTAAGCCTTAGCCAGCACTTGAGCCCACGCCTTAAGCCTTAGCCAGCACTTGTGCCCACGCCTTAAGCCTTAGCCAGCACTTGTGCCCACGCCTTAAGCCTTAGCCAGCACTTGTGCCCACGCCTTAAGCCTTAGCCAGCACTTGAGCCCACGCCTTAAGCCTTAGCCAGCACTTGTGCCCACGCCTTAAGCCTTAGCCAGCACTTGTGCCCACGCCGTAAGCCTTAGCCAGCACTTGTGCCCACGCCTTAAGCCTTAGCCAGCACTTGTGCCCACCCCTTAAGCCTTAGCCAGCACTTGTGCCCACGCCTTAGCCAGCACTTGTGCCCACGCCTTAAGCCTTAGCCAGCACTTGTGCCCACGCCTTAGCCAGCACTTTTGCCCACGCCTTAGCCAGCACTTGTGCCCACGCCTTAGCCAGCACTTGTGCCCACGCCTTAGCCAGCACTTGTGCCCACGCCTTAGCCAGCACTTGTGCCCACGCCTTAGCCAGCACTTGTGCCCACGCCTTAGCCAGCACTTGTGCCCTCGCCTTAGCCAGCACTTGTGCCCATGCCTTAGCCAGCACTTGTGCCCACGCCTTAGCCAGCACTTGTGCCCACGCCTTAAGCCTTAGCCAGCACTTGTGCCCACGCCTTACGCCTTAGCCAGCACTTGTGCCCACGCCTTAAGCCTTAGCCATCACTTGTGCCCACGCCTTAAGCCTTAGCCAGCACTTGTGCCCACGCCTTAAGCCTTAGCCAGCACTTGTGCCCACGCCTTAAGCCTTAGCCATCACTTGTGCCCACGCCTTAAGCCTTAGCCAGCACTTGTGCCCACGCCTTACGCCTTAGCCAGCACTTGTGCCCACGCCTTAAGCCTTAGCCATCACTTGTGCCCACGCCTTAAGCCTTACCCAGCACTTGTGCCCACGCCTTAAGCCTTAGCCAGCACTTGTGCCCACGCCTTAAGCCTTACCCAGCACTTGTGCCCACGCCTTAAGCCTTAGCCAGCACTTGTGCCCACGCCTTAAGCCTTAGCCAGCACTTGTGCCCACGCCTTAAGCCTTCGCCAGCACTTGTGCCCATGCCTTAAGCCTTAGCCAGCACTTGTGCCCACGCCTTAAGCCTTAGCCAGCACTTGTGCCCACGCCTTAAGCCTTAGCCAGCACTTGTGCCCACGCCTTAAGCCTCAGCCAGCACTTGTGCCCACGCCTTAAGCCTCAGCCAGCACTTGTGCCCACGCCTTAAGCCTCAGCCAGCACTTGTGCCCACGCCTTAAGCCTTAGCCATCACTTGTGCCCACGCCTTAAGCCTTAGCCAGCACTTGTGCCCACGCCTTAAGCCTTAGCCAGCACTTGTGCCCACGCCTTAAGCCTTCGCCAGCACTTGTGCCCACGCCTTAAGCCATAGCCAGCACTTGTGCCCACGCCTTAAGCCTTAGCCAGCACTTGTGCCCACGCCTTAAGCCTTAGCCAGCACTTGTGCCCACGCCTTAAGCCATAGCCAGCACTTGTGCCCACGCCTTAAGCCTTAGCCAGCACTTGTGCCCACGCCTTAAGCCTTAGCCAGCACTTGTGCCCACGCCTTAAGCCTTAGCCAGCACTTGTGCCCACGCCTTAAGCCTTAGCCAGCACTTGTGCCCACGCCTTAAGCCTTAGCCAGCACTTGTGCCCACGCCTTAAGCCTTAGCCAGCACTTGTGCCCACGCCTTAAGCCTTAGCCAGCACTTGTGCCCACGCCTTAAGCCTTAGCCAGCACTTGTGCCCACGCCTTAAGCCTTAGCCAGCACTTGTGCCCACGCCTTAAGCCTTAGCCAGCACTTGAGCCCACGCCTTAAGCCTTAGCCAGCACTTGTGCCCACGCCTTAAGCCTTCGCCAGCACTTGTGCCCACGCCTTAAGCCTTAGCCAGCACTTGTGCCCACGCCTTAAGCCTTAGCCAGCACTTGAGCCCACGCCTTAAGCCTTCGCCAGCACTTGAGCCCACGCCTTAAGCCTTAGCCAGCACTTGAGCCCACGCCTTAAGCCTTAGCCAGCACTTGTGCCCACGCCTTAAGCCTTAGCCATCACTTGTGCCGACGCCTTAAGCCTTCGCCAGCACTTGTGCCCACGCCTTAAGCCTTAGCCAGCACTTGTGCCCACGCCTTAAGCCTTAGCCAGCACTTGTGCCCACGCCTTAAGCCTTAGCCAGCACTTGTGCCCACGCCTTAAGCCTCAGCCAGCACTTGTGCCCACGCCTTAAGCCTTAGCCATCACTTGTGCCCACGCCTTAAGCCTTAGCCAGCACTTGTGCCCACGCCTTAAGCCTTAGCCAGCACTTGTACCCACGCCTTAAGCCTTAGCCAGCACTTGTGCCCACGCCTTAAGCCTTCGCCAGCACTTGTGCCCATGCCTTAAGCCTTAGCCAGCACTTGTGCCCACGCCTTAAGCCTTAGCCAGCACTTGTGCCCACGCCTTAAGCCTTAGCCAGCACTTGTGCCCACGCCTTAAGCCTCAGCCAGCACTTGTGCCCACGCCTTAAGCCTCAGCCAGCACTTGTGCCCACGCCTTAAGCCTTAGCCAGCACTTGTGCCCACGCCTTAAGCCTTAGCCAGCACTTGTACCCACGCCTTAAGCCTTAGCCAGCACTTGTGCCCACGCCTTAAGCCTTAGCCAGCACTTGTGCCCACGCCTTAAGCCTTAGCCAGCACTTGTGCCCACGCCTTAAGCCTTAGCCAGCACTTGTGCCCACGCCTTAAGCCTCAGCCAGCACTTGTGCCCACGCCTTAAGCCTCAGCCAGCACTTGTGCCCACGCCTTAAGCCTCAGCCAGCACTTGTGCCCACGCCTTAAGCCTCAGCCAGCACTTGTGCCCACGCCTTAAGCCTTCGCCAGCACTTGTGCCCATGCCTTAAGCCTTAGCCAGCACTTGTGCCCACGCCTTAAGCCTTAGCCAGCACTTGTGCCCACGCCTTAAGCCTTAGCCAGCACTTGTGCCCACGCCTTAAGCCTCAGCCAGCACTTGTGCCCACGCCTTAAGCCTCAGCCAGCACTTGTGCCCACGCCTTAAGCCTCAGCCAGCACTTGTGCCCACGCCTTAAGCCTTAGCCATCACTTGTGCCCACGCCTTAAGCCTTAGCCAGCACTTGTGCCCACGCCTTAAGCCTTAGCCAGCACTTGTGCCCACGCCTTAAGCCTTCGCCAGCACTTGTGCCCACGCCTTAAGCCATAGCCAGCACTTGTGCCCACGCCTTAAGCCTTAGCCAGCACTTGTGCCCACGCCTTAAGCCTTAGCCAGCACTTGTGCCCACGCCTTAAGCCATAGCCAGCACTTGTGCCCACGCCTTAAGCCTTAGCCAGCACTTGTGCCCACGCCTTAAGCCTTAGCCAGCACTTGTGCCCACGCCTTAAGCCTTAGCCAGCACTTGTGCCCACGCCTTAAGCCTTAGCCAGCACTTGTGCCCACGCCTTAAGCCTTAGCCAGCACTTGTGCCCACGCCTTAAGCCTTAGCCAGCACTTGTGCCCACGCCTTAAGCCTTAGCCAGCACTTGTGCCCACGCCTTAAGCCTTAGCCAGCACTTGTGCCCACGCCTTAAGCCTTAGCCAGCACTTGTGCCCACGCCTTAAGCCTTAGCCAGCACTTGAGCCCACGCCTTAAGCCTTAGCCAGCACTTGTGCCCACGCCTTAAGCCTTCGCCAGCACTTGTGCCCACGCCTTAAGCCTTAGCCATCACTTGTGCCCACGCCTTAAGCCTTAGCCAGCACTTGTGCCCACGCCTTAAGCCTTAGCCAGCACTTGTGCCCACGCCTTAAGCCTTAGCCAGCACTTGTGCCCACGCCTTAAGCCTTAGCCAGCACTTGTGCCCACGCCTTAAGCCTTAGCCAGCACTTGTGCCCACGCCTTAAGCCTTAGCCAGCACTTGTGCCCACGCCTTAAGCCTTAGCCAGCACTTGTGCCCACGCCTTAAGCCTTAGCCAGCACTTGTGCCCACGCCTTAAGCCTTAGCCAGCACTTGTGCCCACGCCTTAAGCCTTAGCCAGCACTTGTGCCCACGCCTTAAGCCTTAGCCAGCACTTGTGCCCACGCCTTAAGCCTTAGCCAGAACTTGTGCCCACGCCTTAAGCCTTAGCCAGCACTTTTGAGCCCCTTGCATGTTTGTTTTTCTGTCTTTAGTTACATGATGGTTGTGCACACAGGGCAGGCTTTACGCTCTTCGCTCTTGTCCCGTCTGAATGCGCATGCACGACTGTAATTGGGGAAGAAGGCATTACCCATTTACGGAGGACAGACAAGAAGTGCCTGGTCGCTTGGAGCATGGGGTTATGGAGAGGCTCCGCACTGTACAACAAAGGATCTAGTCCTAAATGTCCAAGTACAGAGTAGAGGGGTGAAAGCTAGCTCTTCACCCCTATGGGTGCCTAACCCTTTATGCAAAGAGTGCAAAGAGTTAGCCGTATGCCTTAAGCCTTAGCCAGCACTTGTGCCCATGCCTTAAGCCTTAGCCAGCACTTGTGCCCATGCCTTAAGCCTTTGCCAGCACTTGTGCCCATGCCTTAAGCCTTAGCCAGCACTTGTGCCCATGCCTTAAGCCTTAGCCAGCACTTGTGCCCCTGCCTTAAGCCTTAGCCAGCACTTGTGCCCATGCCTTAAACCTTTGCCAGCACTTGTGCCCATGCCTTAAGCCTTAGCCAGCACTTGTGCCCATGCCTTAAGCCTTAGCCAGCACTTGACTTGTGCCCATGCCTTAAGCCTTAGCCAGCACTTGTGCCCATGCCTTAAGCCTTAGCCAGCACTTGTGCCCATGCCTTAAGCCTTAGCCAGCACTTGTGCCCATGCCTTAGCCAGCACTTGTGCCCACGCCTTAGCCAGCACTTGTGCCCACGCCTTAAGCCTTAGCCAGCACTTGTACCCACGCCTTAAGCCTTAGCCAGCACTTGTGCCCACGCCTTAAGCCTTAGCCAGCACTTGTGCCCACGCCTTAAGCCTTAGCCAGCACTTGTGCCCACGCCTTAAGCCTTAGCCAGCACTTGTGCCCACGCCTTAAGCCTCAGCCAGCACTTGTGCCCACGCCTTAAGCCTCAGCCAGCACTTGTGCCCACGCCTTAAGCCTCAGCCAGCACTTGTGCCCACGCCTTAAGCCTCAGCCAGCACTTGTGCCCACGCCTTAAGCCTTAGCCATCACTTGTGCCCACGCCTTAAGCCTTAGCCAGCACTTGTGCCCACGCCTTAAGCCTTAGCCAGCACTTGTGCCCACGCCTTAAGCCTTCGCCAGCACTTGTGGCCACGCCTTAAGCCTTAGCCAGCACTTGTGCCCACGCCTTAAGCCTTAGCCAGCACTTGTGCCCACGCCTTAAGCCTTAGCCAGCACTTGTGCGCACGCCTTAAGCCTTAGCCAGCACTTGTGCCCACGCCTTAAGCCTTAGCCAGCACTTGTGCCCACGCCTTAAGCCTCAGCCAGCACTTGTGCCCACGCCTTAAGCCTCAGCCAGCACTTGTGCCCACGCCTTAAGCCTCAGCCAGCACTTGTGCCCACGCCTTAAGCCTTAGCCATCACTTGTGCCCACGCCTTAAGCCTTAGCCAGCACTTGTGCCCACGCCTTACGCCTTTGCCAGCACTTGTGCCCACGCCTTAAGCCTTAGCCATCACTTGTGCCGACGCCTTAAGCCTTAGCCAGCACTTGTGCCCACGCCTTAAGCCTTCGCCAGCACTTGTGCCCACGCCTTAAGCCTTAGCCAGCACTTGTGCCCACGCCTTAAGCCTTAGCCAGCACTTGTGCCCACGCCTTAAGCCTTAGCCAGCACTTGTGCCCACGCCTTAAGCCTCAGCCAGCACTTGTGCCCACGCCTTAAGCCTCAGCCAGCACTTGTGCCCACGCCTTAAGCCTCAGCCAGCACTTGTGCCCACGCTTTAAGCCTCAGCCAGCACTTGTGCCCACGCCTTAAGCCTTAGCCATCACTTGTGCCGACGCCTTAAGCCTTAGCCAGCACTTGTGCCCACGCCTTAAGCCTTAGCCAGCACTTGTGCCCACGCCTTAAGCCTTAGCCAGCACTTGTGCCCACGCCTTACGCCTTAGCCAGCACTTGTGCCCACGCCTTAAGCCTTAGCCAGCACTTGTGCCCACGCCTTAAGCCTTAGCCAGCACTTGTGCCCACGCCTTAAGCCTTCGCCAGCACTTGTGGCCACGCCTTAAGCCTTAGCCAGCACTTGTGCCCACGCCTTAAGCCTTAGCCAGCACTTGTGCCCACGCCTTAAGCCTTAGCCAGCACTTGTGCGCACGCCTTAAGCCTTAGCCAGCACTTGTGCCCACGCCTTAAGCCTTAGCCAGCACTTGTGCCCACGCCTTAAGCCTCAGCCAGCACTTGTGCCCACGCCTTAAGCCTCAGCCAGCACTTGTGCCCACGCCTTAAGCCTCAGCCAGCACTTGTGCCCACGCCTTAAGCCTTAGCCATCACTTGTGCCCACGCCTTAAGCCTTAGCCAGCACTTGTGCCCACGCCTTACGCCTTTGCCAGCACTTGTGCCCACGCCTTAAGCCTTAGCCATCACTTGTGCCGACGCCTTAAGCCTTAGCCAGCACTTGTGCCCACGCCTTAAGCCTTCGCCAGCACTTGTGCCCACGCCTTAAGCCTTAGCCAGCACTTGTGCCCACGCCTTAAGCCTTAGCCAGCACTTGTGCCCACGCCTTAAGCCTTAGCCAGCACTTGTGCCCACGCCTTAAGCCTCAGCCAGCACTTGTGCCCACGCCTTAAGCCTCAGCCAGCACTTGTGCCCACGCCTTAAGCCTCAGCCAGCACTTGTGCCCACGCTTTAAGCCTCAGCCAGCACTTGTGCCCACGCTTTAAGCCTCAGCCAGCACTTGTGCCCACGCCTTAAGCCTTAGCCATCACTTGTGCCCACGCCTTAAGCCTTAGCCAGCACTTGTGCCCACGCCTTAAGCCTTAGCCAGCACTTGTGCCCACGCCTTACGCCTTAGCCAGCACTTGTGCCCATGCCTTAAGCCTTAGCCATCACTTATG
This sequence comes from Ranitomeya imitator, assembly GCF_032444005.1. Classification (NCBI taxonomy): domain Eukaryota; kingdom Metazoa; phylum Chordata; class Amphibia; order Anura; family Dendrobatidae; genus Ranitomeya; species Ranitomeya imitator. The sequence goes on from NC_091286.1 coordinate 202,192,632, forward strand.
CCCACGCCTTAAGCCTTAGCCAGCACTTCTGCCCACGCCTTAAGCCTTAGCCAGCACTTGTGCCCACGCCTTAAGCCTTCGCCAGCACTTGAGCCCACGCCTTAAGCCTTAGCCAGCACTTGAGCCCACGCCTTAAGCCTTACCAGCACTTGTGCCCATGCCTTAAGCCTTAGCCAGCACTTGTGCCCATGCCTTAAGCCTTAGCCAGCACTTGTGCCCATGCCTTAGCCAGCACTTGTGCCCACGCCTTAGCCAGCACTTGTGCCCACGCCTTAAGCCTTAGCCAGCACTTGTACCCACGCCTTAAGCCTTAGCCAGCACTTGTGCCCACGCCTTAAGCCTTAGCCAGCACTTGTGCCCACGCCTTAAGCCTTAGCCAGCACTTGTGCCCACGCCTTAAGCCTTAGCCAGCACTTGTGCCCACGCCTTAAGCCTCAGCCAGCACTTGTGCCCACGCCTTAAGCCTCAGCCAGCACTTGTGCCCACGCCTTAAGCCTCAGCCAGCACTTGTGCCCACGCCTTAAGCCTCAGCCAGCACTTGTGCCCACGCCTTAAGCCTTAGCCATCACTTGTGCCCACGCCTTAAGCCTTAGCCAGCACTTGTGCCCACGCCTTAAGCCTTAGCCAGCACTTGTGCCCACGCCTTAAGCCTTAGCCAGCACTTGTGCCCACGCCTTAAGCCTTAGCCAGCACTTGTGCGCACGCCTTAAGCCTTAGCCAGCACTTGTGCCCACGCCTTAAGCCTTAGCCAGCACTTGTGCCCACGCCTTAAGCCTTAGCCAGCACTTGTGCCCACGCCTTAAGCCTCAGCCAGCACTTGTGCCCACGCCTTAAGCCTCAGCCAGCACTTGTGCCCACGCCTTAAGCCTCAGCCAGCACTTGTGCCCACGCCTTAAGCCTCAGCCAGCACTTGTGCCCACGCCTTAAGCCTTAGCCATCACTTGTGCCCACGCCTTAAGCCTTAGCCAGCACTTGTGCCCACGCCTTAAGCCTTAGCCAGCACTTGTGCCCACGCCTTAAGCCTTAGCCAGCACTTGTGCCCACGCCTTAAGCCTTAGCCAGCACTTGTGCGCACGCCTTAAGCCTTAGCCAGCACTTGTGCCCACGCCTTAAGCCTTAGCCAGCACTTGTGCCCACGCCTTAAGCCTCAGCCAGCACTTGTGCCCCCGCCTTAAGCCTCAGCCAGCACTTGTGCCCACGCCTTAAGCCTCAGCCAGCACTTGTGCCCACGCCTTAAGCCTTAGCCATCACTTGTGCCCACGCCTTAAGCCTTAGCCAGCACTTGTGCCCACGCCTTACGCCTTAGCCAGCACTTGTGCCCACGCCTTAAGCCTTAGCCATCACTTGTGCCCACGCCTTAAGCCTTAGCCAGCACTTGTGCCCACGCCTTAAGCCTTCGCCAGCACTTGAGCCCACGCCTTAAGCCTTAGCCAGCACTTGTGCCCACGCCTTAAGCCTTAGCCAGCACTTGTGCCCACGCCTTAAGCCTTAGCCAGCACTTGTGCCCACGCCTTAAGCCTCAGCCAGCACTTGTGCCCACGCCTTAAGCCTCAGCCAGCACTTGTGCCCACGCCTTAAGCCTCAGCCAGCACTTGTGCCCACGCTTTAAGCCTCAGCCAGCACTTGTGCCCACGCCTTAAGCCTTAGCCATCACTTGTGCCCACGCCTTAAGCCTTAGCCAGCACTTGTGCCCACGCCTTAAGCCTTAGCCAGCACTTGTGCCCACGCCTTAAGCCTTAGCCAGCACTTGTGCCCATGCCTTAAGCCTTAGCCATCACTTATGCCCACGCCTTAAGCCTTAGCCAGCACTTCTGCCCACGCCTTAAGCCTTAGCCAGCACTTGTGCCCACGCCTTAAGCCTTCGCCAGCACTTGAGCCCACGCCTTAAGCCTTAGCCAGCACTTGAGCCCACGCCTTAAGCCTTACCAGCACTTGTGCCCACGCCTTAAGCCTCAGCCAGCACTTGTGCCCACGCCTTAAGCCTCAGCCAGCACTTGTGCCCACGCCTTAAGCCTCAGCCAGCACTTGTGCCCACGCCTTAAGCCTCAGCCAGCACTTGTGCCCACGCCTTAAGCCTCAGCCAGCACTTGTGCCCACGCCTTAAGCCTTAGCCATCACTTGTGCCCACGCCTTAAGCCTTAGCCAGCACTTGTGCCCACGCCTTAAGCCTTAGCCAGCACTTGTGCCCACGCCTTAAGCCTTCGCCAGCACTTGTGCCCACGCCTTAAGCCTTAGCCAGCACTTGTGCCCACGCCTTAAGCCTTAGCCAGCACTTGTGCCCACGCCTTAAGCCTTAGCCAGCACTTGTGCCCACGCCTTAAGCCTTAGCCAGCACTTGTGCCCACGCCTTAAGCCTTAGCCAGCACTTGTGCCCACGCCTTAAGCCTTAGCCAGCACTTGTGCCCACGCCTTAAGCCTTAGCCAGCACTTGTGCCCACGCCTTAAGCCTTAGCCAGCACTTGAGCCCACGCCTTAAGCCTTAGCCAGCACTTGTGCCCACGCCTTAAGCCTTAGCCAGCACTTGTGCCCACGCCTTAAGCCTTAGCCAGCACTTGTGCCCACGCCTTAAGCCTTAGCCAGCACTTGTGCCCACGCTTTAAGCCTCAGCCAGCACTTGTGCCCACGCCTTAAGCCTTAGCCATCACTTGTGCCCACGCCTTAAGCCTTAGCCAGCACTTGTGCCCACGCCTTAAGCCTTAGCCAGCACTTGTGCCCACGCCTTAAGCCTTAGCCAGCACTTGTGCCCATGCCTTAAGCCTTAGCCATCACTTATGCCCACGCCTTAAGCCTTAGCCAGCACTTCTGCCCACGCCTTAAGCCTTAGCCAGCACTTGTGCCCACGCCTTAAGCCTTCGCCAGCACTTGAGCCCACGCCTTAAGCCTTAGCCAGCACTTGAGCCCACGCCTTAAGCCTTACCAGCACTTGTGCCCACGCCTTAAGCCTCAGCCAGCACTTGTGCCCACGCCTTAAGCCTCAGCCAGCACTTGTGCCCACGCCTTAAGCCTCAGCCAGCACTTGTGCCCACGCCTTAAGCCTCAGCCAGCACTTGTGCCCACGCCTTAAGCCTCAGCCAGCACTTGTGCCCACGCCTTAAGCCTTAGCCAGCACTTGTGCCCACGCCTTAAGCCTTAGCCAGCACTTGTGCCCACGCCTTAAGCCTTAGCCAGCACTTGTGCCCACGCCTTAAGCCTTCGCCAGCACTTGTGCCCACGCCTTAAGCCTTAGCCAGCACTTGTGCCCACGCCTTAAGCCTTAGCCAGCACTTGTGCCCACGCCTTAAGCCTTAGCCAGCACTTGTGCCCACGCCTTAAGCCTTAGCCAGCACTTGTGCCCACGCCTTAAGCCTTAGCCAGCACTTGTGCCCACGCCTTAAGCCTTAGCCAGCACTTGTGCCCACGCCTTAAGCCTTAGCCAGCACTTGTGCCCACGCCGTAAGCCTTAGCCAGCACTTGAGCCCACGCCTTAAGCCTTAGCCAGCACTTGTGCCCACGCCTTAAGCCTTAGCCAGCACTTGTGCCCACGCCTTAAGCCTTAGCCAGCACTTGTGCCCACGCCTTAAGCCTTAGCCAGCACTTGTGCCCACCCCTTAAGCCTTAGCCAGCACTTGTGCCCACACCTTAGCCAGCACTTGTGCCCACGCCTTAAGCCTTAGCCAGCACTTGTGCCCACGCCTTAGCCAGCACTTGTGCCCACGCCTTAGCCAGCACTTGTGCCCACGCCTTAGCCAGCACTTGTGCCCACGCCTTAGCCAGCACTTGTGCCCACGCCTTAGCCAGCACTTGTGCCCACGCCTTAAGCCTTAGCCAGCACTTGTGCCCACGCCTTAGCCAGCACTTGTGCCCACGCCTTAGCCAGCACTTGTGCCCACGCCTTAGCCAGCACTTGTGCCCATGCCTTAGCCAGCACTTGTGCCCACGCCTTAGCCAGCACTTGTGCCCACGCCTTAAGCCTTAGCCAGCACTTGTGCCCATGCCTTAAGCCTTAGCCAGCACTTGTGCACACGCCTTAAGCCTTAGCCAGCACTTGTGCCCATGCCTTAAGCCTTAGCCAGCACTTGTGCCCACGCCTTAAGCCTTAGCCAGCACTTGTGCCCATGCCTTAAGCCTTAGCCAGCACTTGTGCCCACGCCTTAAGCCTCAGCCAGCACTTGTGCCCATGCCTTAAGCCTCAGCCAGCACTTGTGCCCACGCCTTAAGCCTTAGCCAGCACTTGTGCCCACGCCTTAAGCCTTAGCCAGCACTTGAGCCCACGCCTTAAGCCTTAGCCAGCACTTGTGCCCACGCCTTAAGCCTTAGCCAGCACTTGTGCCCACGCCTTAAGCCTTAGCCAGCACTTGTGCCCACGCCTTAAGCCTTAGCCAGCACTTGTGCCCACGCCTTAAGCCTTAGCCAGCACTTGTGCCCACGCCTTAAGCCTTAGCCAGCACTTGTGCCCACGCCTTAAGCCTTAGCCAGCACTCTTGCCCACGCCTTAAGCCTTAGCCAGCACTTGTGCCCACGCCTTAAGCCTTAGTCAGCACTTGTGCCCACGCCTTAAGCCTTAGCCAGCACTTGTGCCCACGCCTTAAGCCTTAGCCAGCACTTGTGCCCACGCCTTAAGCCTTAGCCAGCACTTGTGCCCACGCCTTAAGCCTTAGCCAGCACTTGTGCCCACGCCTTAAGCCTTAGCCAGCACTTGTGCCCACGCCTTAAGCCTTAGCCAGCACTTGTGCCCACGCCTTAAGCCTTAGCCAGCACTTGTGCCCACGCCTTAAGCCTTAGCCAGCACTTGTGCCCACGCCTTAAGCCTTAGCCAGCACTTGTGCCCATGCCTTATGCCTTAGCCAGCATTTGTGCCCACGCCTTAAGCCTTAGCCAGCACTTGTGCCCACGCCTTAAGCCTTAGCCAGCACTTGTGCCCACGCCGTAGCCAGCACTTGTGCCCACGCCGTAGCCAGCACTTGTGCCCACGCCGTAGCCAGCACTTGTGCCCACGCCGTAGCCAGCACTTGTGCCCACGCCTTAGCCAGCACTTGTGCCCACGCCTTAGCCAGCACTTGTGCCCACGCCTTAGCCAGCACTTGTGCCCACGCCTTAGCCAGCACTTGTGCCCTCGCCTTAGCCAGCACTTGTGCCCATGCCTTAGCCAGCACTTGTGCTCACGCCTTAGCCAGCACTTGTGCCCACGCCTTAAGCCTTAGCCAGCACTTTTGAGCCCCTTGCATGTTTGTTTTTCTGTCTTTAGTTACATGATGGTTGTGCACACAGGGCAGGCTTTACGCTCTTCGCTCTTGTCCCGTCTGAATGCGCATGCACGACTGTAATTGGGGAAGAAGGCATTACCCATTTACGGAGGACAGACAAGAAGTGCCTGGTCGCTTGGAGCATGGGGTTATGGAGAGGCTCCGCACTGTACAACAAAGGATCTAGTCCTAAATGTCCAAGTACAGAGTAGAGGGGTGAAAGCTAGCTCTTCACCCCTATGGGTGCCTAACCCTTTATGCAAAGAGTGCAAAGAGTTAGCCGTATGCCTTAAGCCTTAGCCAGCACTTGTGCCCACGCCTTAAGCCTTAGCCAGCACTTGTGCCCACGCCTTAAGCCTTAGCCAGCACTTGTGCCCACGCCTTAAGCCTTAGCCAGCACTTGTGCCCATGCCTTAAGCCTTAGCCAGAACTTGTGCCCACGCCTTAAGCCTTAGCCAGCACTTTTGAGCCCCTTGCATGTTTGTTTTTCTGTCTTTAGTTACATGATGGTTGTGCACACAGGGCAGGCTTTACGCTCTTCGCTCTTGTCCCGTCTGAATGCGCATGCACGACTGTAATTGGGGAAGAAGGCATTACCCATTTACGGAGGACAGACAAGAAGTGCCTGGTCGCTTGGAGCATGGGGTTATGGAGAGGCTCCGCACTGTACAACAAAGGATCTAGTCCTAAATGTCCAAGTACAGAGTAGAGGGGTGAAAGCTAGCTCTTCACCCCTATGGGTGCCTAACCCTTTATGCAAAGAGTGCAAAGAGTTAGCCGTATGCCTTAAGCCTTAGCCAGCACTTGTGCCCATGCCTTAAGCCTTAGCCAGCACTTGTGCCCATGCCTTAAGCCTTTGCCAGCACTTGTGCCCATGCCTTAAGCCTTAGCCAGCACTTGTGCCCATGCCTTAAGCCTTAGCCAGCACTTGTGCCCCTGCCTTAAGCCTTAGCCAGCACTTGTGCCCATGCCTTAAACCTTTGCCAGCACTTGTGCCCATGCCTTAAGCCTTAGCCAGCACTTGTGCCCATGCCTTAAGCCTTAGCCAGCACTTGACTTGTGCCCATGCCTTAAGCCTTAGCCAGCACTTGTGCCCATGCCTTAAGCCTTAGCCAGCACTTGTGCCCATGCCTTAAGCCTTAGCCAGCACTTGTGCCCATGCCTTAGCCAGCACTTGTGCCCACGCCTTAGCCAGCACTTGTGCCCACGCCTTAAGCCTTAGCCAGCACTTGTGCCCACGCCTTAAGCCTTAGCCAGCACTTGTGCACACGCCTTAAGCCTTAGCCAGCACTTGTGCCCACGCCTTAAGCCTTAGCCAGCACTTGTGCCCACGCCTTAAGCCTTAGCCAGCACTTGTGCCCACGCCTTAAGCCTCAGCCAGCACTTGTGCCCACGCCTTAAGCCTCAGCCAGCACTTGTGCCCACGCCTTAAGCCTCAGCCAGCACTTGTGCCCACGCCTTAAGCCTCAGCCAGCACTTGTGCCCACGCCTTAAGCCTTAGCCATCACTTGTGCCCACGCCTTAAGCCTTAGCCAGCACTTGTGCCCACGCCTTAAGCCTTAGCCAGCACTTGTGCCCACGCCTTAAGCCTTCGCCAGCACTTGTGGCCACGCCTTAAGCCTTAGCCAGCACTTGTGCCCACGCCTTAAGCCTTAGCCAGCACTTGTGCCCACGCCTTAAGCCTTAGCCAGCACTTGTGCCCACGCCTTAAGCCTTAGCCAGCACTTGTGCCCACGCCTTAAGCCTTAGCCAGCACTTGTGCCCACGCCTTAAGCCTCAGCCAGCACTTGTGCCCACGCCTTAAGCCTCAGCCAGCACTTGTGCCCACGCCTTAAGCCTCAGCCAGCACTTGTGCCCACGCCTTAAGCCTTAGCCATCACTTGTGCCCACGCCTTAAGCCTTAGCCAGCACTTGTGCCCACGCCTTACGCCTTAGCCAGCACTTGTGCCCACGCCTTAAGCCTTAGCCATCACTTGTGCCCACGCCTTAAGCCTTAGCCAGCACTTGTGCCCACGCCTTAAGCCTTCGCCAGCACTTGAGCCCACGCCTTAAGCCTTAGCCAGCACTTGTGCCCACGCCTTAAGCCTTAGCCAGCACTTGTGCCCACGCCTTAAGCCTTAGCCAGCACTTGTGCCCACGCCTTAAGCCTCAGCCAGCACTTGTGCCCACGCCTTAAGCCTCAGCCAGCACTTGTGCCCACGCCTTAAGCCTCAGCCAGCACTTGTGTCCACGCCTTAAGCCTCAGCCAGCACTTGTGCCCACGCCTTAAGCCTTAGCCATCACTTGTGCCCACGCCTTAAGCCTTAGCCATCACTTGTGCCCACGCCTTAAGCCTTAGCCAGCACTTGTGCCCACGCCTTAAGCCTTAGCCAGCACTTGTGCCCACGCCTTACGCCTTAGCCAGCACTTGTGCCCATGCCTTAAGCCTTAGCCATCACTTGTGCCCACGCCTTAAGCCTTAGCCAGCACTTCTGCCCACGCCTTAAGCCTTAGCCAGCACTTGTGCCCACGCCTTAAGCCTTCGCCAGCACTTGAGCCCACGCCTTAAGCCTTAGCCAGCACTTGAGCCCACGCCTTAAGCCTTAGCCAGCACTTGTGCCCACGCCTTAAGCCTTAGCCAGCACTTGTGCCCACGCCTTAAGCCTCAGCCAGCACTTGTGCCCACGCCTTAAGCCTCAGCCAGCACTTGTGCCCACGCCTTAAGCCTCAGCCAGCACTTGTGCCCACGCCTTAAGCCTCAGCCAGCACTTGTGCCCACGCCTTAAGCCTTAGCCATCACTTGTGCCCACGCCTTAAGCCTTAGCCAGCACTTGTGCCCACGCCTTAAGCCTTAGCCAGCACTTGTGCCCACGCCTTAAGCCTTAGCCAGCACTTGTGCCCACGCCTTAAGCCTTAGCCAGCACTTGTGCCCACGCCTTAAGCCTTAGCCAGCACTTGTGCCCATGCCTTAAGCCTTAGCCAGAACTTGTGCCCACGCCTTAAGCCTTAGCCAGCACTTTTGAGCCCCTTGCATGTTTGTTTTTCTGTCTTTAGTTACATGATGGTTGTGCACACAGGGCAGGCTTTACGCTCTTCGCTCTTGTCCCGTCTGAATGCGCATGCACGACTGTAATTGGGGAAGAAGGCATTACCCATTTACGGAGGACAGACAAGAAGTGCCTGGTCGCTTGGAGCATGGGGTTATGGAGAGGCTCCGCACTGTACAACAAAGGATCTAGTCCTAAATGTCCAAGTACAGAGTAGAGGGGTGAAAGCTAGCTCTTCACCCCTATGGGTGCCTAACCCTTTATGCAAAGAGTGCAAAGAGTTAGCCGTATGCCTTAAGCCTTAGCCAGCACTTGTGCCCATGCCTTAAGCCTTAGCCAGCACTTGTGCCCATGCCTTAAGCCTTTGCCAGCACTTGTGCCCATGCCTTAAGCCTTAGCCAGCACTTGTGCCCATGCCTTAAGCCTTAGCCAGCACTTGTGCCCCTGCCTTAAGCCTTAGCCAGCACTTGTGCCCATGCCTTAAACCTTTGCCAGCACTTGTGCCCATGCCTTAAGCCTTAGCCAGCACTTGTGCCCATGCCTTAAGCCTTAGCCAGCACTTGACTTGTGCCCATGCCTTAAGCCTTAGCCAGCACTTGTGCCCATGCCTTAAGCCTTAGCCAGCACTTGTGCCCATGCCTTAAGCCTTAGCCAGCACTTGTGCCCATGCCTTAGCCAGCACTTGTGCCCACGCCTTAGCCAGCACTTGTGCCCACGCCTTAAGCCTTAGCCAGCACTTGTGCCCACGCCTTAAGCCTTAGCCAGCACTTGTGCACACGCCTTAAGCCTTAGCCAGCACTTGTGCCCACGCCTTAAGCCTTAGCCAGCACTTGTGCCCACGCCTTAAGCCTTAGCCAGCACTTGTGCCCACGCCTTAAGCCTCAGCCAGCACTTGTGCCCACGCCTTAAGCCTCAGCCAGCACTTGTGCCCACGCCTTAAGCCTCAGCCAGCACTTGTGCCCACGCCTTAAGCCTCAGCCAGCACTTGTGCCCACGCCTTAAGCCTTAGCCATCACTTGTGCCCACGCCTTAAGCCTTAGCCAGCACTTGTGCCCACGCCTTAAGCCTTAGCCAGCACTTGTGCCCACGCCTTAAGCCTTCGCCAGCACTTGTGGCCACGCCTTAAGCCTTAGCCAGCACTTGTGCCCACGCCTTAAGCCTTAGCCAGCACTTGTGCCCACGCCTTAAGCCTTAGCCAGCACTTGTGCCCACGCCTTAAGCCTTAGCCAGCACTTGTGCCCACGCCTTAAGCCTTAGCCAGCACTTGTGCCCACGCCTTAAGCCTCAGCCAGCACTTGTGCCCACGCCTTAAGCCTCAGCCAGCACTTGTGCCCACGCCTTAAGCCTCAGCCAGCACTTGTGCCCACGCCTTAAGCCTTAGCCATCACTTGTGCCCACGCCTTAAGCCTTAGCCAGCACTTGTGCCCACGCCTTACGCCTTAGCCAGCACTTGTGCCCACGCCTTAAGCCTTAGCCATCACTTGTGCCCACGCCTTAAGCCTTAGCCAGCACTTGTGCCCACGCCTTAAGCCTTCGCCAGCACTTGAGCCCACGCCTTAAGCCTTAGCCAGCACTTGTGCCCACGCCTTAAGCCTTAGCCAGCACTTGTGCCCACGCCTTAAGCCTTAGCCAGCACTTGTGCCCACGCCTTAAGCCTCAGCCAGCACTTGTGCCCACGCCTTAAGCCTCAGCCAGCACTTGTGCCCACGCCTTAAGCCTCAGCCAGCACTTGTGTCCACGCCTTAAGCCTCAGCCAGCACTTGTGCCCACGCCTTAAGCCTTAGCCATCACTTGTGCCCACGCCTTAAGCCTTAGCCATCACTTGTGCCCACGCCTTAAGCCTTAGCCAGCACTTGTGCCCACGCCTTAAGCCTTAGCCAGCACTTGTGCCCACGCCTTACGCCTTAGCCAGCACTTGTGCCCATGCCTTAAGCCTTAGCCATCACTTGTGCCCACGCCTTAAGCCTTAGCCAGCACTTCTGCCCACGCCTTAAGCCTTAGCCAGCACTTGTGCCCACGCCTTAAGCCTTCGCCAGCACTTGAGCCCACGCCTTAAGCCTTAGCCAGCACTTGAGCCCACGCCTTAAGCCTTAGCCAGCACTTGTGCCCACGCCTTAAGCCTTAGCCAGCACTTGTGCCCACGCCTTAAGCCTCAGCCAGCACTTGTGCCCACGCCTTAAGCCTCAGCCAGCACTTGTGCCCACGCCTTAAGCCTCAGCCAGCACTTGTGCCCACGCCTTAAGCCTCAGCCAGCACTTGTGCCCACGCCTTAAGCCTTAGCCATCACTTGTGCTCACGCCTTAAGCCTTAGCCAGCACTTGTGCCCACGCCTTAAGCCTTAGCCAGCACTTGTGCCCACGCCTTAAGCCTTAGCCAGCACTTGTGCCCACGCCTTAAGCCTTAGCCAGCACTTGTGCCCACGCCTTAAGCCTTAGCCAGCACTTGTGCCCACGCCTTAAGCCTTAGCCAGCACTTGTGCCCACGCCTTAAGCCTTAGCCAGCACTTGTGCCCACGCCTTAAGCCTTAGCCAGCACTTGTGCCCACGCCTTAAGCCTTAGCCAGCACTTGTGCCCACGCCTTAAGCCTTAGCCAGCACTTGTGCCCACGCCTTAAGCCTTAGCCAGCACTTGTGCCCACGCCTTAAGCCTTAGCCAGCACTTGTGCCCACGCCTTAAGCCTTAGCCAGCACTTGAGCCCACGCCTTAAGCCTTAGCCAGCACTTGTGCCCACGCCTTAAGCCTTAGCCAGCACTTGTGCCCACGCCTTAAGCCTTAGCCAGCACTTGTGCCCACGCCTTAAGCCTTAGCCAGCACTTGTGCCCACCCCTTAAGCCTTTGCCAGCACTTGTGCCCACGCCTTAGCCAGCACTTGTGCCCACGCCTTAAGCCTTAGCCAGCACTTGTGCCCACGCCTTAGCCAGCACTTGTGCCCACGCCTTAGCCAGCACTTGTGCCCACGCCTTAGCCAGCACTTGTGCCCACGCCTTAGCCAGCACTTGTGCCCACGCCTTAAGCCTTAGCCAGCACTTGTGCCCACGCCTTAGCCAGCACTTGTGCCCATGCCTTAGCCAGCACTTGTGCCCACGCCTTAGCCAGCACTTGTGCCCACGCCTTAAGCCTTAGCCAGCACTTGTGCCCATGCCTTAAGCCTTAGCCAGCACTTGTGCACACGCCTTAAGCCTTAGCCAGCACTTGTGCCCATGCCTTAAGCCTTAGCCAGCACTTGTGCCCACGCCTTAAGCCTTAGCCAGCACTTGTGCCCATGCCTTAAGCCTTAGCCAGCACTTGTGCCCACGCCTTATGCCTCAGCCAGCACTTGTGCCCATGCCTTAAGCCTCAGCCAGCACTTGTGCCCATGCCTTAAGCCTTAGCCAGCACTTGTGCCCACGCCTTAAGCCTTAGCCAGCACTTGAGCCCACGCCTTAAGCCTTAGCCAGCACTTGTGCCCACGCCTTAAGCCTTAGCCAGCACTTGTGCCCACGCCTTAAGCCTTAGCCAGCACTTGTGCCCACGCCTTAAGCCTTAGCCAGCACTTGTGCCCACGCCTTAAGCCTTAGCCAGCACTCTTGCCCACGCCTTAAGCCTTAGCCAGCACTTGTGCCCACGCCTTAAGCCTTAGCCAGCACTTGTGCCCACGCCTTAAGCCTTAGCCAGCACTTGTGCCCACGCCTTAAGCCTTAGCCAGCACTTGTGCCCACGCCTTAAGCCTTAGCCAGCACTTGTGCCCACGCCTTAAGCCTTAGCCAGCACTTGTGCCCACGCCTTAAGCCTTAGCCAGCACTTGTGCCCACGCCTTAAGCCTTAGCCAGCACTTGTGCCCACGCCTTAAGCCTTAGCCAGCACTTGTGCCCACGCCTTAAGCCTTAGCCAGCACTTGTGCCCACGCCTTAAGCCTTAGCCAGCACTTGTGCCCACGCCTTAAGCCTTAGCCAGCACTTGTGCCCATGCCTTATGCCTTAGCCAGCATTTGTGCCCACGCCTTAAGCCTTAGCCAGTACTTGTGCCCACGCCTTAAGCCTTAGCCAGCACTTGTGCCCACGCCGTAGCCAGCACTTGTGCCCACGCCGTAGCCAGCACTTGTGCCCACGCCGTAGCCAGCACTTGTGCCCACGCCGTAGCCAGCACTTGTGCCCACGCCTTGGCCAGCACTTGTGCCCACGCCTTAGCCAGCACTTGTGCCCACGCCTTAGCCAGCACTTGTGCCCACGCCTTAGCCAGCACTTGTGCCCTCGCCTTAGCCAGCACTTGTGCCCATGCCTTAGCCAGCACTTGTGCTCACGCCTTAGCCAGCACTTGTGCCCACGCCTTAAGCCTTAGCCAGCACTTTTGAGCCCCTTGCATGTTTGTTTTTCTGTCTTTAGTTACATGATGGTTGTGCACACAGGGCAAGCTTTACGCTCTTCGCTCTTGTCCCGTCTGAATGCGCATGCACGACTGTAATTGGGGAAGAAGGCATTACCCATTTACGGAGGACAGACAAGAAGTGCCTGGTCGCTTGGAGCATGGGGTTATGGAGAGGCTCCGCACTGTACAACAAAGGATCTAGTCCTAAATGTCCAAGTACAGAGTAGAGGGGTGAAAGCTAGCTCTTCACCCCTATGGGTGCCTAACCCTTTATGCAAAGAGTTAGCCGTATGCCTTAAGCCTTAGCCAGCACTTGTGCCCATGCCTTAAGCCTTAGCCAGCACTTGTGCCCATGCCTTAAGCCTTTGCCAGCACTTGTGCCCATGCCTTAAGCCTTAGCCATCACTTGTGCCCACGCCTTAAGCCTTAGCCAGCACTTCTGCCCACGCCTTAAGCCTTAGCCAGCACTTGTGCCCACGCCTTAAGCCTTCGCCAGCACTTGAGCCCACGCCTTAAGCCTTCGCCAGCACTTGAGCCCACGCCTTAAGCCTTAGCCAGCACTTGTGCCCACGCCTTAAGCCTTAGCCAGCACTTGTGCCCACGCCTTAAGCCTCAGCCAGCACTTGTGCCCACGCCTTAAGCCTCAGCCAGCACTTGTGCCCACGCCTTAAGCCTCAGCCAGCACTTGTGCCCACGCCTTAAGCCTCAGCCAGCACTTGTGCCCACGCCTTAAGCCTTAGCCATCACTTGTGCCCACGCCTTAAGCCTTAGCCATCACTTGTGCCCATGCCTTAAGCCTTTGCCAGCACTTGTGCCCATGCCTTAAGCCTTAGCCAGCACTTGTGCCCATGCCTTAAGCCTTAGCCAGCACTTGTGCCCCTGCCTTAAGCCTTAGCCAGCACTTGTGCCCATGCCTTAAACCTTTGCCAGCACTTGTGCCCATGCCTTAAGCCTTAGCCAGCACTTGTGCCCATGCCTTAAGCCTTAGCCAGCACTTGACTTGTGCCCATGCCTTAAGCTTTAGCCAGCACTTGTGCCCATGCCTTAAGCCTTAGCCAGCACTTGTGCCCATGCCTTAAGCCTTAGCCCGCACTTGTGCCCATGCCTTAAGCCTTATTCAGCACTTGTGCCCATGCCTTAAGCCTTAGCCAGCACTTGTGCCCATGCCTTAAGCTTTAGCCAGCACTTGAGCCCACGCCTTAAGCCTTAGCCAGCACTTGTGCCCACGCCTTAAGCCTTAGCCAGCACTTGTGCCCACGCCTTAAGCCTTAGCCAGCACTTGTGCCCACGCCTTAAGCCTTAGCCAGCACTTGTGCCCACGCCTTAAGCCTTAGCCAGCACTTGTGCCCACGCCTTAAGCCTTAGCCAGCACTTGTGCCCACGCCTTAAGCCTTAGCCAGCACTCTTGCCCACGCCTTAAGCCTTAGCCAGCACTTGTGCCCACGCCTTAAGCCTTAGCCAGCACTTGTGCCCACGCCTTAAGCCTTAGCCAGCACTTGTGCCCACTCCTTAAGCCTTAGCCAGCACTTGTGCCCACGCCTTAAGCCTTAGCCAGCACTTGTGCCCACGCCTTAAGCCTTAGCCAGCACTTGTGCCCACGCCTTACGCCTTAGCCAGCACTTGTGCCCACGCCTTAAGCCTTAGCCAGCACTTGTGCCCACGCCTTAAGCCTTAGCCAGCACTTGTGCCCACGCCTTAAGCCTTAGCCAGCACTTGTGCCCACGCCTTAAGCCTTAGCCAGCACTTGTGCCCACGCCTTACGCCTTAGCCAGCACTTGTGCCCACGCCTTAAGCCTTAGCCAGCACTTGTGCCCACGCCTTAAGCCTTAGCCAGCACTTGTGCCCACGCCTTAAGCCTTAGCCAGCACTTGTGCCCACGCCTTAAGCCTTAGCCAGCACTTGTGCCCACGCCTTAAGCCTTAGCCAGCACTTGTGCCCACGCCTTAAGCCTTAGCCAGCACTTGTGCCCACGCCTTAAGCCTTAGCCAGCACTTGTGCCCACGCCTTACGCCTTAGCCAGCACTTGTGCCCAAGCCTTAAGCCTTAGCCAGCACTTGTGCCCACGCCTTAAGCCTTAGCCAGCACTTGTGCCCACGCCTTAAGCCTTAGCCAGCACTTGTGCCCACGCCTTAAGCCTTAGCCAGCACTTGTGCCCACGCCTTACGCCTTAGCCAGCACTTGTGCCCACGCCTTAAGCCTTAGCCAGCACTTGAGCCCACGCCTTAAGCCTTAGCTAGCACTTGTGCCCACGCCTTAAGCCTTAGCCAGCACTTGTGCCCACGCCTTAAGCCTTAGCCAGCACTTGTGCCCACGCCTTAAGCCTTAGCCAGCACTTGTGCCCACGCCTTAAGCCTTAGCCAGCACTTGTGCCCACGCCTTAAGCCTTAGCCAGCACTCTTGCCCACGCCTTAAGCCTTAGCCAGCACTTGTGCCCACGCCTTAAGCCTTAGCCAGCACTTGTGCCCACGCCTTAAGCCTTAGCCAGCACTTGTGCCCACTCCTTAAGCCTTAGCCAGCACTTGTGCCCACGCCTTAAGCCTTAGCCAGCACTTGTGCCCACGCCTTAAGCCTTAGCCAGCACTTGTGCCCACGCCTTAAGCCTTAGCCAGCACTTGTGCCCACGCCTTAAGCCTTAGCCAGCACTTGTGCCCACGCCTTAAGCCTTAGCCAGCACTTGTGCCCATGCCTTAAGCCTTAGCCAGCACTTGTGCCCATGCCTTAAGCCTTTGCCAGCACTTGTGCCCATGCCTTAAGCCTTAGCCAGCACTTGTGCCCATGCCTTAAGCCTTAGCCAGCACTTGTGCCCCTGCCTTAAGCCTTAGCCAGCACTTGTGCCCATGCCTTAAACCTTTGCCAGCACTTGTGCCCATGCCTTAAGCCTTAGCCAGCACTTGTGCCCATGCCTTAAGCCTTAGCCAGCACTTGACTTGTGCCCATGCCTTAAGCCTTAGCCAGCACTTGTGCCCATGCCTTAAGCCTTAGCCAGCACTTGTGCCCATGCCTTAAGCCTTAGCCAGCACTTGTGCCCATGCCTTAAGCCTTAGCCAGCACTTGTGCCCATGCCTTAAGCCTTAGCCAGCACTTGTGCCCATGCCTTAAGCCTTAGCCAGCACTTGTGCCCATGCCTTAAGCCTTAGCCAGCACTTGTGCCCATGCCTTAAGCCTTAGCCAGCACTTGTGCCCATGCCTTAAGCCTTATTCAGCACTTGTGCCCATGCCTTAAGCCTTAGCCAGCACTTGTGCCCATGCCTTAAGCTTTAGCCAGCACTTGAGCCCACGCCTTAAGCCTTAGCCAGCACTTGTGCCCACGCCTTAAGCCTTAGCCAGCACTTGTGCCCACGCCTTAAGCCTTAGCCAGCACTTGTGCCCACGCCTTAAGCCTTAGCCAGCACTTGTGCCCACGCCTTAAGCCTTAGCCAGCACTTGTGCCCACGCCTTAAGCCTTAGCCAGCACTTGTGCCCACGCCTTAAGCCTTAGCCAGCACTCTTGCCCACGCCTTAAGCCTTAGCCAGCACTTGTGCCCACGCCTTAAGCCTTAGCCAGCACTTGTGCCCACGCCTTAAGCCTTAGCCAGCACTTGTGCCCACTCCTTAAGCCTTAGCCAGCACTTGTGCCCACGCCTTAAGCCTTAGCCAGCACTTGTGCCCACGCCTTAAGCCTTAGCCAGCACTTGTGCCCACGCCTTAAGCCATAGCCAGCACTTGTGCCCACGCCTTAAGCCTTAGCCAGCACTTGTGCCCACGCCTTAAGCCTTAGCCAGCACTTGTGCCCACGCCTTAAGCCTTAGCCAGCACTTGTGCCCACGTCTTAAGCCTTAGCCAGCATTTGTGCCCACGCCTTAAGCCTTAGCCAGCACTTGTGCCCACGCCTTAAGCCTTAGCCAGCACTTGTGCCCACGCCTTAAGCCTTAGCCAGCACTTGTGCCCACGCCTTACGCCTTAGCCAGCACTTGTGCCCACGCCTTAAGCCTTAGCCAGCACTTGTGCCCACGCCTTAAGCCTTAGCCAGCACTTGTGCCCACGCCTTAAGCCTTAGCCAGCACTTGTGCCCACGCCTTAAGCCTTAGCCAGCACTTGTGCCCACGCCTTAAGCCTTAGCCAGCACTTGTGCCCACGCCTTAGCCAGCACTTGTGCCCATGCCTTAAGCCTTAGCCAGCACTTGTGCCCACGCCTTAGCCAGCACTTGTGCCCACGCCTTAAACCTTAGCCAGCACTTGTGCCCACGCCTTAGCCAGCACTTGTGCCCACCCCTTAGCCAGCACTTGTGCCCACCCCTTAGCCAGCACTTGTGCCCACGCCTTAGCCAGCACTTGCGCCCACGCCTTAGCCAGCACTTGCGCCCACGCCTTGGCCAGCACTTGTGCCCACACCTTAAGCCTTAGCCAGCACTTGTGCCCACGCCTTAAGCCTTAGCCAGCACTTGTGCCCACGCCTTAAGCCTTAGCCAGCACTTGTGCCCACGCCTTAAGCCTTAGCCAGCACTTGTGCCCACGCCTTAAGCCTTAGCCAGCACTTGTGCCCACGCCTTAAGCCTCAGCCAGCACTTGTGCCCACGCCTTAAGCCTCAGCCAGCACTTGTGCCCACGCCTTAAGCCTTAGCCAGCACTTGTGCCCACGCCTTAAGCCTTAGCCAGCACTTGTGCCCCAGCCTTAAGCCTTAGCCAGCACTTGTGCCCACGCCTTAAGCCTTAGCCAGCACTTGTGCCCACGCCTTAAGCCTTAGCGAGCACTTGTGCCCACGCCTTAAGCCTCAGCCAGCACTTGTGCCCACGCCTTAAGCCTTAGCCAGCACTTGTGCCCACGCCTTAAGCCTTAGCCAGCACTTGTGCCCCAGCCTTAAGCCTTAGCCAGCACTTGTGCCCACGCCTTAAGCCTTAGCCAGCACTTGTGCCCACGCCTTAAGCCTTAGCGAGCACTTGTGCCCACGCCTTAAGCCTTAGCCAGCACTTTTGAGCCCCTTGCATGTTTGTTTTTCTGTCTTTAGTTACATGATGGTTGTGCACACAGGGCAGGCTTTACGCTCTTCGCTCTTGTCCCGTCTGAATGCGCATGCACGACTGTAATTGGGGAAGAAGGCATTACCATTTACGGAGGACAGACAAGAAGTGCCTGGTCGCTTGGAGCATGGGGTTATGGAGAGGCTCCGCACTGTACAACAAAGGATCTAGTCCTAAATGTCCAAGTACAGAGTAGAGGGGTGAAAGCTAGCTCTTCACCCCTATGGGTGCCTAACCCTTTATGCAAAGAGTGCAAAGAGTTAGCCGTATGCCTTAAGCCTTAGCCAGCACTTGTGCCCATGCCTTAAGCCTTAGCCAGCACTTGTGCCCATGCCTTAAGCCTTTGCCAGCACTTGTGCCCATGCCTTAAGCCGTAGCCAGCACTTTTGCCCATGCCTTAAGCCTTAGCCAGCACTTGTGCCCCTGCCTTAAGCCTTAGCCAGCACTTGTGCCCATGCCTTAAGCCTTTGCCAGCACTTGTGCCCATGCCTTAAGCCTTAGCCAGCACTTGTGCCCATGCCTTAAGCCTTAGCCAGCACTTGTGCCCATGCCTTAAGCCTTAGCCAGCACTTGTGCCCATGCCTTAAGCCTTAGCCAGCACTTGTGCCCATGCCTTAAGCCTTAGCCAGCACTTGTCCCATGCCTTAAGCCTCAGCCAGCACTTGTGCCCATGCCTTAAGCCTTAGCCAGCACTTGTGCCCATGCCTTAAGCCTTAGTCAGCACTTGTGCCCATACCTTAAGCCTTAGCCAGCACTTGTGCCCACGCCTTAAGCCTTAGCCAGCACTTGAGCCCACGCCTTAAGCCTTAGCCAGCACTTGTGCCCACGCCTTAAGCCTTAGCCAGCACTTGTGCCCACGCCTTAAGCCTTAGCCAGCACTTGTGCCCACGCCTTAAGCCTTAGCCAGGACTTGTGCCCACGCCTTAAGCCTTAGCCAGCACTTGTGCCCACGCCTTAAGCCTTAGCCAGCACTTGTGCCCACGCCTTAAGCCTCAGCCAGCACTTGTTCCCACGCCTTAAGCCTCAGCCAGCACTTGTGCCCACGCCTTAAGCCTCAGCCAGCACTTGTGCCCACGCCTTAAGCCTTAGCCAGCACTTGTGCCCACGCCTTAAGCCTTAGCCAGCACTTGTGCCCCAGCCTTAAGCCTTAGCCAGCACTTGTGCCCACGCCTTAAGCCTTAGCGAGCACTTGTGCCCACGCCTTAAGCCTTAGCCAGCACTTGTGCCCCAGCCTTAAGCCTTAGCCAGCACTTGTGCCCACGCCTTAAGCCTTAGCGAGCACTTGTGCCCACGCCTTAAGCCTTAGCCAGCACTTGTGCCCCAGCCTTAAGCCTTAGCCAGCACTTGTGCCCATGCCTTAAGCCTTAGCCAGCACTTGTGCCCATGCCTTAAGCCTTAGCCAGCACTTGTGCTCATGCCTTAAGCCTTAGCCAGCACTTGTGCCCATGCCTTAAGCCTTAGTCAGCACTTGTGCCCATGCCTTAAGCCTTAGCCAGCACTTGTGCCCATGCCTTAAGCCTTAGCCAGCACTTGTGCCCACGCCTTAAGCCTTAGCCAGCACTTGAGCCCACGCCTTAAGCCTTAGCCAGCACTTGTGCCCACGCCTTAAGCCTTAGCCAGCACTTGTGCCCACGCCTTTAGCCTTAGCCAGCACTTGTGCCCACGCCTTAAGCCTTAGCCAGCACTTGTGCCCACGCCTTAAGCCTTAGCCAGCACTTGTGCCCACGCCTTAAGCCTTAGCCAGCACTTGTGCCCACGCCTTAAGCCTTAGCCAGCACTTGTGCCCACGCCTTAAGCCTTAGCCAGCACTTGTGCCCACGCCTTAAGCCTTAGCCAGCACTTGTGCCCACGTCTTAAGCCTTAGCCAGCACTTGTGCCCACGCCTTAAGCCTTAGCCAGCACTTGTGCCCACTCCTTAAGCCTTAGCCAGCACTTGTGCCCACGCCTTAAGCCTTAGCCAGCACTTGTGCCCACGCCTTAAGCCTTAGCCAGCACTTGTGCCCACGCCTTAAGCCTTAGCCAGCACTTGTGCCCACGCCTTAAGCCTTAGCCAGAATTTGTGCCCACGCCTTAATCCTTAGCCAGCACTTGTGCCCACGCCTTAAGCCTTAGCCAGCATTTGTGCCCACGCCTTAAGCCTTAGCCAGCACTTGTGCCCACGCCTTAAGCCTTAGCCAGCACTTGTGCCCAAGCCTTAAGCCTTAGCCAGCACTTGTGCCCAAGCCTTAAGCCTTAGCCAGCACTTGTGCCCACGCCTTACGCCTTAGCCAGCACTTGTGCCCATGCCTTAAGCCTTAGCCAGCACTTGTGACCACGCCTTAAGCCTTAGCCAGCACTTGTGCCCACGCCTTAAGCCTTAGCCAGCACTTGTGCCCACGTCTTAAGCCTTAGCCAGCACTTGTGCCCACGCCTTAGCCAGCACTTGTGCCCATGCCTTAAGCCTTAGCCAGCACTTGTGCCCACGCCTTATGCCTTAGCCAGCACTTGTGCCCACATCTTAAGCCTTAGCCAGCACTTGTGCCCACGCCTTAAGCCTTAGCCAGCACTTGTGCCCACGCCTTAAGCCTTAGCCAGCACTTGTGCCCACGCCTTAAGCCTTAGCCAGCACTTGTGCCCACGCCTTAAGCCTTAGCCAGCACTTGTGCCCACGCCTTAAGCCTTAGCGAGCACTTGTGCCCATGCCTTAAGCCTTAGCCAGCACTTGTGCCCATGCCTTAAGCCTTAGCCAGCACTTGTGCTCATGCCTTAAGCCTTAGCCAGCACTTGTGCCCATGCCTTAAGCCTTAGTCAGCACTTGTGCCCATGCCTTAAGCCTTAGCCAGCACATGTGCCCACGCCTTAAGCCTTAGCCAGCACTTGAGCCCACGCCTTAAGCCTTAGCCAGCACTTGTGCCCACGCCTTAAGCCTTAGCCAGCACTTGTGCCCACGCCTTAAGCCTTAGCCAGCACTTGTGCCCACGCCTTAAGCCTTAGCCAGCACTTGTGCCCACGCCTTAAGCCTTAGCCAGCACTTGTGCCCACGCCTTAAGCCTTAGCCAGCACTTGTGCCCACGCCTTAAGCCTTAGCCAGCACTTGTGCCCACGCCTTAAGCTTTAGCCAGCACTTGTGCCCACGCCTTAAGCCTTAGCCAGCACTTGTGCCCACGCCTTAAGCCTTAGCCAGCACTTGTGCCCACGTCTTAAGCCTTAGCCAGCACTTGTGCCCACGCCTTAAGCCTTAGCCAGCACTTGTGCCCACTCCTTAAGCCTTAGCCAGCACTTGTGCCCACGCCTTAAGCCTTAGCCAGCACTTGTGCCCATGCCTTAAGCCTTAGCCAGCACTTGTGCCCACGCCTTAAGCCTTAGCCAGCACTTGTGCCCACGCCTTAAGCCTTAGCCAGAATTTGTGCCCACGCCTTAATCCTTAGCCAGCACTTGTGCCCACGCCTTAAGCCTTAGCCAGCATTTGTGCCCACGCCTTAAGCCTTAGCCAGCACTTGTGCCCACGCCTTAAGCCTTAGCCAGCACTTGTGCCCAAGCCTTAAGCCTTAGCCAGCACTTGTGCCCAAGCCTTAAGCCTTAGCCAGCACTTGTGCCCACGCCTTACGCCTTAGCCAGCACTTGTGCCCATGCCTTAAGCCTTAGCCAGCACTTGTGACCACGCCTTAAGCCTTAGCCAGCACTTGTGCCCACGCCTTAAGCCTTAGCCAGCACTTGTGCCCACGTCTTAAGCCTTAGCCAGCACTTGTGCCCACGCCTTAGCCAGCACTTGTGCCCATGCCTTAAGCCTTAGCCAGCACTTGTGCCCACGCCTTAAGCCTTAGCCAGCACTTGTGCCCACGCCTTAAGCCTTAGCCAGCACTTGTGCCCACGCCTTAAGCCTTAGCCAGCACTTGTGCCCACGCCTTAAGCCTTAGCCAGCACTTGTGCCCACGCCTTAAGCCTTAGCCAGCACTTGTGCCCACGCCTTAAGCCTTAGCCAGCATTTGTGCCCACGCCTTAAGCCTTAGCCAGCACTTGTGCCCACGCCTTAAGCCTTAGCCAGCATTTGTGCCCACGCCTTAAGCCTTAGCCAGCACTTGTGCCCACGCCTTAAGCCTTAGCCAGCACTTGTGCCCAAGCCTTAAGCCTTAGCCAGCACTTGTGCCCAAGCCTTAAGCCTTAGCCAGCACTTGTGCCCACGCCTTACGCCTTAGCCAGCACTTGTGCCCATGCCTTAAGCCTTAGCCAGCACTTGTGACCACGCCTTAAGCCTTAGCCAGCACTTGTGCCCACGCCTTAAGCCTTAGCCAGCACTTGTGCCCACGCCTTAAGCCTTAGCCAGCACTTGTGCCCACGTCTTAAGCCTTAGCCAGCACTTGTGCCCACGCCTTAGCCAGCACTTGTGCCCATGCCTTAAGCCTTAGCCAGCACTTGTGCCCACGCCTTAGCCAACACTTGTGCCCACGCCTTAAACCTTAGCCAGCACTTGTGCCCACGCCTTAGCCAGCACTTGTGCCCACCCCTTAGCCAGCACTTGTGCCCTCGCCTTAGCCAGCACTTGTGCCCACACCTTAGCCAGCACTTGCGCCCACGCCTTAGCCAGCACTTGCGCCCAAGCCTTAGCCAGCACTTGTGCCCATGCCTTGGCCAGCACTTGTGCCCACGCCTTAAGCCTTAGCCAGCACTTGTGCCCACGCCTTAAGCCTTAGCCAGCACTTGTGCCCACGCCTTAAGCCTTAGCCAGCACTTGTGCCCACGCCTTAAGCCTTAGCCAGCATTTGTGCCCACGCCTTAAGCCTTAGCCAGCACTTGTGCCCACGCCTTAAGCCTTAGCCAGCACTTGTGCCCAAGCATTAAGCCTTAGCCAGCACTTGTGCCCACGCCTTACGCCTTAGCCAGCACTTGTGCCCATGCCTTAAGCCTTAGCCAGCACTTGTGACCGCCTTAAGCCTTAGCCAGCACTTGTGCCCACGTCTTAAGCCTTAGCCAGCACTTGTGCCCACGCCTTAAGCCTTAGCCAGCACTTGTGCCCACGTCTTAAGCCTTAGCCAGCACTTGTGCCCACGCCTTAGCCAGCACTTGTGCCCATGCCTTAAGCCTTAGCCAGCACTTGTGCCCACGCCTTAGCCAACACTTGTGCCCACGCCTTAAACCTTAGCCAGCACTTGTGCCCACGCCTTAGCCAGCACTTGTGCCCACGCCTTAGCCAGCACTTGTGCCCACCCCTTAGCCAGCACTTGTGCCCTCGCCTTAGCCAGCACTTGTGCCCACACCTTAGCCAGCACTTGCGCCCACGCCTTAGCCAGCACTTGCGCCCAAGCCTTAGCCAGCACTTGTGCCCACGCCTTGGCCAGCACTTGTGCCCACGCCTTAAGCCTTAGCCAGCACTTGTGCCCACGCCTTAAGCCTTAGCCAGCACTTGTGCCCACGCCTTAAGCCTTAGCCAGCACTTGTGCCCACGCCTTAAGCCTCAGCCAGCACTTGTGCCCACGCCTTAAGCCTCAGCCAGCACTTGTGCCCACGCCTTAAGCCTTAGCCAGCACTTGTGCCCACGCCTTAAGCCTTAGCCAGCACTTGTGCCCACGCCTTAAGCCTTAGCCAGCACTTGTGCCCACGCCTTAAGCCTTAGCCAGCACTTGTGCCCACGCCTTAAGCCTTAGCCAGCACTTGTGCCCACGCCTTAAGCCTTAGCCAGTACTTGTGCCCACGCCTTAAGCCTTAGCCAGCACTTGTGCCCACGCCTTAAGCCTTAGCCAGCACTTGTGCCCACGCCTTAAGCTTTAGCCAGCACTTGTGCCCACGCCTTAAGCCTTAGCCAGCACTTGTGCCCAAGCCTTAAGCCTTAGCCAGCACTTGTGCCCACGCATTAAGCCTTAGCCAGCACTTGTGCCCACGCCTTAAGCCTGAGCCAGCACTTGTGCCCACGCCTTAAGCCTCAGCCAGCACTTGTGCCCACGCCTTAAGCCTCAGCCAGCACTTGTGCCCACGCCTTAAGCCTCAGCCAGCACTTGTGCCCACGCCTTAAGCCTCAGCCAGCACTTGTGCCCACGCCTTAAGCCTCAGCCAGCACTTGTGCCCACGCCTTAAGCCTTAGCCAGCACTTGTGCCCACGCCTTAAGCCTTAGCCAGCACTTGTGCCCACGCCTTAAGCCTTAGCCAGCACTTGTGCCCACGCCTTAAGCCTTAGCCAGCACTTGTGCTGACGCCTTAAGCCTTAGCCAGCACTTTTGAGCCCCTTGCATGTTTGTTTTTCTGTCTTTAGTTACATGATGGTTGTGCACACAGGGCAGGCTTTACGCTCTTCGCTCTTGTCCCGTCTGAATGCGCATGCACGACTGTAATTGGGGAAGAAGGCATTACCCATTTACGGAGGACAGACAAGAAGTGCCTGGTCACTTGGAGCATGGGGTTATGGAGATGCTCCGCACTGTACAACAAAGGATCTAGTCCTAAATGTCCAAGTACAGAGTAGAGGGGTGAAAGCTAGCTCTTCACCCCTATGGGTGCCTAACCCTTTATGCAAAGAGTGCAAAGAGTTAGCCGTATGCCTTAAGCCTTAGCCAGCACTTGTGCCCATGCCTTAAGCCTTAGCCAGCACTTGTGCCCATGCCTTAAGCCTTTGCCAGCACTTGTGCCCATGCCTTAAGCCTTAGCCAGCACTTGTGCCCATGCCTTAAGCCTTAGCCAGCACTTGTGCCCCTGCCTTAAGCCTTAGCCAGCACTTGTGCCCATGCCTTAAACCTTTGCCAGCACTTGTGCCCATGCCTTAAGCCTTAGCCAGCACTTGTGCCCATGCCTTAAGCCTTAGCCAGCACTTGACTTGTGCCCATGCCTTAAGCCTTAGACAGCACTTGTGCCCATGCCTTAAGCCTTAGCCAGCACTTGTGCCCATGCCTTAAGCCTTAGCCAGCACTTGTGCCCATGCCTTAAGCCTTAGCCAGCACTTGTGCCCATGCCTTAAGCCTTAGCCAGCACTTGTGCCCATGCCTTAAGCCTTAGCCAGCACTTGTGCCCATGCCTTAAGCCTTAGCCAGCACTTGTGCCCATGCCTTAAGCCTTATTCAGCACTTGTGCCCATGCCTTAAGCCTTAGCCAGCACTTGTGCCCATGCCTTAAGCCTTAGCCAGCACTTGAGCCCACGCCTTAAGCGTTAGCCAGCACTTGTGCCCACGCCTTAAGCCTTAGCCAGCACTTGTGCCCACGCCTTAAGCCTTAGCCAGCACTTGTGCCCACGCCTTAAGCCTTAGCCAGCACTTGTGCCCACGCCTTAAGCCTTAGCCAGCACTTGTGCCCACGCCTTAAGCCTTAGCCAGCACTTGTGCCCACGCCTTAAGCCTTAGCCAGCACTCTTGCCCACGCCTTAAGGCTTAGCCAGCACTTGTGCCCACGCCTTAAGCCTTAGCCAGCACTTGTGCCCACGCCTTAAGCCTTAGCCAGCACTTGTGCCCACTCCTTAAGCCTTAGCCAGCACTTGTGCCCACGCCTTAAGCCTTAGCCAGCACTTGTGCCCACACCTTAAGCCTTAGCCAGCACTTGTGCCCACGCCTTAAGCCTTAGCCAGCACTTGTGCCCACGCCTTAAGCCTTAGCCAGCACTTGTGCCCACGCCTTAAGCCTTAGCCAGCACTTGTGCCCACGCCTTAAGCCTTAGCCAGCATTTGTGCCCACGCCTTAAGCCTTAGCCAGCACTTGTGCCCACGCCTTAAGCCTTAGCCAGCACTTGTGCCCACGCCTTAAGCCTTAGCCAGCACTTGTGCCCACGCCTTACGCCTTAGCCAGCACTTGTGCCCACGCCTTAAGCCTTAGCCAGCACTTGTGCCCACGCCTTAAGCCTTAGCCAGCACTTGTGCCCACGCCTTAAGCCTTAGCCAGCACTTGTGCCCACGCCTTAAGCCTTAGCCAGCACTTGTGCCCACGCCTTAAGCCTTAGCCAGCACTTGTGCCCACGCCTTAAGCCTTAGCCAGCACTTGTGCCCACGCCTTAAGCCTTAGCCAGCACTTTTGAGCCCCTTGCATGTTTGTTTTTCTGTCTTTAGTTACATGATGGTTGTGCACACAGGGCAGGCTTTACGCTCTTCGCTCTTGTCCCGTCTGAATGCGCATGCACGACTGTAATTGGGGAAGAAGGCATTACCCATTTACGGAGGACAGACAAGAAGTGCCTGTTCGCTTGGAGCATGGGGTTATGGAGATGCTCCGCACTGTACAACAAAGGATCTAGTCCTAAATGTCCAAGTACAGAGTAGAGGGGTGAAAGCTAGCTCTTCACCCCTATGGGTGCCTAACCCTTTATGCAAAGAGTGCAAAGAGTTAGCCGTATGCCTTAAGCCTTAGCCAGCACTTGTGCCCATGCCTTAAGCCTTAGCCAGCACTTGTGCCCATGCCTTAAGCCTTTGCCAGCACTTGTGCCCATGCCTTAAGCCTTAGCCAGCACTTGTGCCCATGCCTTAAGCCTTAGCCAGCACTTGTGCCCCTGCCTTAAGCCTTAGCCAGCACTTGTGCCCATGCCTTAAACCTTTGCCAGCACTTGTGCCCATGCCTTAAGCCTTAGCCAGCACTTGTGCCCATGCCTTAAGCCTTAGCCAGCACTTGACTTGTGCCCATGCCTTAAGCCTTAGCCAGCACTTGTGCCCATGCCTTAAGCCTTAGCCAGCACTTGTGCCCATGCCTTAAGCCTTAGCCAGCACTTGTGCCCATGCCTTAAGCCTTAGCCAGCACTTGTGCCCATGCCTTAAGCCTTAGTCAGCACTTGTGCCCATACCTTAAGCCTTAGCCAGCACTTGTGCCCACGCCTTAAGCCTTAGCCAGCACTTGAGCCCACGCCTTAAGCCTTAGCCAGCACTTGTGCCCACGCCTTAAGCCTTAGCCAGCACTTGTGCCCACGCCTTAAGCCTTAGCCAGCACTTGTGCCCATGCCTTAAGCCTTAGCCAGCACTTGTGCCCACGCCTTAAGCCTTAGCCAGCACTTGTGCCCACGCCTTAAGCCTTAGCCAGCACTTGTGCCCACGCCTTAAGCCTCAGCCATCACTTGTGCCCACGCCTTAAGCCTCAGCCAGCACTTGTGCCCACGCCTTAAGCCTTAGCCAGCACTTGTGCCCACGCCTTAAGCCTTAGCCAGCACTTTTGAGCCCCTTGCATGTTTGTTTTTCTGTCTTTAGTTACATGATGGTTGTGCACACAGGGCAGGCTTTACGCTCTTCGCTCTTGTCCCGTCTGAATGCGCATGCACGACTGTAATTGGGGAAGAAGGCATTACCCATTTACGGAGGACAGACAAGAAGTGCCTGGTCGCTTGGAGCATGGGGTTATGGAGAGGCTCCGCACTGTACAACAAAGGATCTAGTCCTAAATGTCCAAGTACAGAGTAGAGGGGTGAAAGCTAGCTCTTCACCCCTATGGGTGCCTAACCCTTTATGCAAAGAGTGCAAAGAGTTAGCCGTATGCCTTAAGCCTTAGCCAGCACTTGTGCCCATGCCTTAAGCCTTAGCCAGCACTTCTGCCCATGCCTTAAGCCTTTGCCAGCACTTGTGCCCATGCCTTAAGCCTTAGCCAGCACTTTTGCTCATGCCTTAAGCCTTAGCCAGCACTTGTGCCCACGCCTTAAGCCTCAGCCAGCACTTGTTCCCACGCCTTAAGCCTCAGCCAGCACTTGTGCCCACGCCTTAAGCCTCAGCCAGCACTTGTGCCCACGCCTTAAGCCTTAGCCAGCACTTGTGCCCACGCCTTAAGCCTTAGCCAGCACTTGTGCCCCAGCCTTAAGCCTTAGCCAGCACTTGTGCCCACGCCTTAAGCGTTAGCGAGCACTTGTGCCCACGCCTTAAGCCTTAGCCAGCACTTGTGCCCACGCCTTAAGCCTTAGCCAGCACTTGAGCCCACGCCTTAAGCCTTAGCCAGCACTTGTGCCCACGCCTTAAGCCTTAGCCAGCACTTGTGCCCACGCCTTAAGCCTTAGCCAGCATTTGTGCCCACGCCTTAAGCCTTAGCCAGCACTTGTGCCCACGCCTTAAGCCTTAGCCAGCACTTGTGCCCACGCCTTAAGCCTTAGCCAGCACTTGTGCCCACGCCTTAAGCCTTAGCCAGCACTTGTGCCCACGCCTTAAGCCTTAGCCAGCGCTTGTGCCCACGCCTTAAGCCTTAGCCAGCACTTGTGCCCACGTCTTAAGCCTTAGCCAGCACTTGTGCCCACGCCTTAAGCCTTAGCCAGCACTTGTGCCCACTCCTTAAGCCTTAGCCAGCACTTGTGCCCACGCCTTAAGCCTTAGCCAGCACTTGTGCCCACGCCTTAAGCCTTAGCCAGCACTTGTGCCCACGCCTTAAGCCTTAGCCAGCACTTGTGCCCACGCCTTAAGCCTTAGCCAGAATTTGTGCCCACGCCTTAATCCTTAGCCAGCACTTGTGCCCACGCCTTAAGCCTTAGCCAGCATTTGTGCCCACGCCTTAAGCCTTAGCCAGCACTTGTGCCCACGCCTTAAGCCTTAGCCAGCACTTGTGCCCAAGCCTTAAGCCTTAGCCAGCACTTGTGCCCAAGCCTTAAGCCTTAGCCAGCACTTGTGCCCACGCCTTACGCCTTAGCCAGCACTTGTGCCCATGCCTTAAGCCTTAGCCAGCACTTGTGACCACGCCTTAAGCCTTAGCCAGCACTTGTGCCCACGCCTTAAGCCTTAGCCAGCACTTGTGCCCACGTCTTAAGCCTTAGCCAGCACTTGTGCCCACGCCTTAGCCAGCACTTGTGCCCATGCCTTAAGCCTTAGCCAGCACTTGTGCCCATGCCTTAAGCCTTTGCCAGCACTTGTGCCCACGCCTTAAGCCTTAGCCAGCACTTGTGCCCACACCTTAAGCCTTAGCCAGCACTTGTGCCCACGCCTTAAGCCTTAGCCAGCACTTGTGCCCACGCCTTAAGCCTTAGCCAGCACTTGTGCCCACGCCTTAAGCCTTAGCCAGCACTTGTGCCCACGCCTTAAGCCTTAGCCAGCACTTGTGCCCACGCCTTAAGCCTTAGCGAGCACTTGTGCCCATGCCTTAAGCCTTAGCCAGCACTTGTGCCCATGCCTTAAGCCTTAGCCAGCACTTGTGCTCATGCCTTAAGCCTTAGCCAGCACTTGTGCCCATGCCTTAAGCCTTAGTCAGCACTTGTGCCCATGCCTTAAGCCTTAGCCAGCACTTGTGCCCACGCCTTAAGCCTTAGCCAGCACTTGAGCCCACGCCTTAAGCCTTAGCCAGCACTTGTGCCCACGCCTTAAGCCTTAGCCAGCACTTGTGCCCACGCCTTAAGCCTTAGCCAGCACTTGTGCCCACGCCTTAAGCCTTAGCCAGCACTTGTGCCCACGCCTTAAGCCTTAGCCAGCACTTGTGCCCACGCCTTAAGCCTTAGCCAGCACTTGTGCCCACGCCTTAAGCCTTAGCCAGCACTTGTGCCCACGCCTTAAGCCTTAGCCAGCACTTGTGCCCACGCCTTAAGCCTTAGCCAGCACTTGTGCCCACGCCTTAAGCCTTAGCCAGCACTTGTGCCCACGCCTTAAGCCTTAGCCAGCACTTGTGCCCACGTCTTAAGCCTTAGCCAGCACTTGTGCCCACGCCTTAAGCCTTAGCCAGCACTTGTGCCCACTCCTTAAGCCTTAGCCAGCACTTGTGCCCACGCCTTAAGCCTTAGCCAGCACTTGTGCCCATGCCTTAAGCCTTAGCCAGCACTTGTGCCCACGCCTTAAGCCTTAGCCAGCACTTGTGCCCACGCCTTAAGCCTTAGCCAGAATTTGTGCCCACGCCTTAATCCTTAGCCAGCACTTGTGCCCACGCCTTAAGCCTTAGCCAGCATTTGTGCCCACGCCTTAAGCCTTAGCCAGCACTTGTGCCCACGCCTTAAGCCTTAGCCAGCACTTGTGCCCAAGCCTTAAGCCTTAGCCAGCACTTGTGCCCAAGCCTTAAGCCTTAGCCAGCACTTGTGCCCACGCCTTACGCCTTAGCCAGCACTTGTGCCCATGCCTTAAGCCTTAGCCAGCACTTGTGACCACGCCTTAAGCCTTAGCCAGCACTTGTGCCCACGCCTTAAGCCTTAGCCAGCACTTGTGCCCACGTCTTAAGCCTTAGCCAGCACTTGTGCCCACGCCTTAGCCAACACTTGTGCCCATGCCTTAAGCCTTAGCCAGCACTTGTGCCCACGCCTTAAGCCTTAGCCAGCACTTGTGCCCACGCCTTAAGCCTTAGCCAGCACTTGTGCCCACGCCTTAATCCTTAGCCAGCACTTGTGCCCACGCCTTAAGCCTTAGCCAGCATTTGTGCCCACGCCTTAAGCCTTAGCCAGCACGTGTGCCCACGCCTTAAGCCTTAGCCAGCATTTGTGCCCACGCCTTAAGCCTTAGCCAGCACTTGTGCCCACGCCTTAAGCCTTAGCCAGCACTTGTGCCCAAGCCTTAAGCCTTAGCCAGCACTTGTGCCCAAGCCTTAAGCCTTAGCCAGCACTTGTGCCCACGCCTTACGCCTTAGCCAGCACTTGTGCCCACGCCTTAAGCCTTAGCCAGCACTTGTGACCACGCCTTAAGCCTTAGCCAGCACTTGTGCCCATGCCTTAAGCCTTAGCCAGCACTTGTGCCCACGCCTTAAGCCTTAGCCAGCACTTGTGCCCACGTCTTAAGCCTTAGCCAGCACTTGTGCCCACGCCTTAGCCAGCACTTGTGCCCATGCCTTAAGCCTTAGCCAGCACTTGTGCCCACGCCTTAGCCAACACTTGTGCCCACGCCTTAAACCTTAGCCAGCACTTGTGCCCACGCCTTAGCCAGCACTTGTGCCCACCCCTTAGCCAGCACTTGTGCCCTCGCCTTAGCCAGCACTTGTGCCCACAACTTAGCCAGCACTTGCGCCCACGCCTTAGCCAGCACTTGCGCCCAAGCCTTAGCCAGCACTTGTGCCCACGCCTTGGCCAGCACTTGTGCCCACGCCTTAAGCCTTAGCCAGCACTTGTGCCCACGCCTTAAGCCTTAGCCAGCACTTGTGCCCACGCCTTAAGCCTTAGCCAGCACTTGTGCCCACGCCTTAAGCCTTAGCCAGCACTTGTGCCCACGCCTTAAGCCTTAGCCAGCACTTGTGCCCACGCCTTAAGCCTTAGCCAGCACTTGTGCCCAAGCCTTAAGCCTTAGCCAGCACTTGTGCCCACGCCTTACGCCTTAGCCAGCACTTGTGCCCATGCCTTAAGCCTTAGCCAGCACTTGTGACCACGCCTTAAGCCTTAGCCAGCACTTGTGCCCACGCCTTAAGCCTTAGCCAGCACTTGTGCCCACGCCTTAAGCCTTAGCCAGCACTTGTGCCCACGTCTTAAGCCTTAGCCAGCACTTGTGCCCACGCCTTAGCCAGCACTTGTGCCCATGCCTTAAGCCTTAGCCAGCACTTGTGCCCACGCCTTAGCCAACACTTGTGCCCACGCCTTGAACCTTAGCCAGCACTTGTGCCCACGCCTTAGCCAGCACTTGTGCCCACGCCTTAGCCAGCACTTGTGCCCACCCCTTAGCCAGCACTTGTGCCCTCGCCTTAGCCAGCACTTGTGCCCACACCTTAGCCAGCACTTGCGCCCACGCCTTAGTCAGCACTTGCGCCCAAGCCTTAGCCAGCACTTGTGCCCACGCCTTGGCCAGCACTTGTGCCCACGCCTTAAGCCTTAGCCAGCACTTGTGCCCACGCCTTAAGCCTTAGCCAGCACTTGTGCCCACGCCTTAAGCCTTAGCCAGCACTTGTGCCCACGCCTTAAGCCTTAGCCAGCACTTGTGCCCACGCCTTAAGCCTCAGCCAGCACTTGTGCCCACGCCTTAAGCCTTAGCCAGCACTTGTGCCCACGCCTTAAGC
Organism: Ranitomeya imitator; assembly: GCF_032444005.1. Taxonomy (NCBI): domain Eukaryota; kingdom Metazoa; phylum Chordata; class Amphibia; order Anura; family Dendrobatidae; genus Ranitomeya; species Ranitomeya imitator. The sequence goes on from NC_091286.1 coordinate 202,224,012, forward strand.
CTTAGCCAGCACTTGTGCCCACGCCTTAAGCCTTAGCCAGCACTTGTGCCCACGCCTTAAGCCTTAGCCAGCACTTGTGCCCACGCCTTAAGCCTTAGCCAGCACTTGTGCCCACGCCTTAAGCCTTAGCCAGCACTTGTGCCCACGCCTTAAGCCTTAGCCAGCACTTGTGCCCACGCCTTAAGCCTTAGCCAGCACTTGTGCCCACGCCTTAAGCCTTAGCCAGCACTTGTGCCCACGCCTTAAGCTTTAGCCAGCACTTGTGCCCACGCCTTAAGCCTTAGCCAGCACTTGTGCCCACGCCTTAAGCCTTAGCCAGCACTTGTGCCCACGCCTTAAGCCTTAGCCAGCACTTGTGCCCACGCCTTAAGCCTGAGCCAGCACTTGTGCCCACGCCTTAAGCCTCAGCCAGCACTTGTGCCCACGCCTTAAGCCTCAGCCAGCACTTGTGCCCACGCCTTAAGCCTCAGCCAGCACTTGTGCCCACGCCTTAAGCCTCAGCCAGCACTTGTGCCCACGCCTTAAGCCTCAGCCAGCACTTGTGCCCACGCCTTAAGCCTCAGCCAGCACTTGTGCCCACGCCTTAAGCCTTAGCCAGCACTTGTGCCCACGCCTTAAGCCTTAGCCAGCACTTGTGCTGACGCCTTAAGCCTTAGCCAGCACTTTTGAGCCCCTTGCATGTTTGTTTTTCTGTCTTTAGTTACATGATGGTTGTGCACACAGGGCAGGCTTAACGCTCTTCGCTCTTGTCCCGTCTGAATGCGCATGCACGACTGTAATTGGGGAAGAAGGCATTACCCATTTACGGAGGACAGACAAGAAGTGCCTGGTCACTTGGAGCATGGGGTTATGGAGATGCTCCGCACTGTACAACAAAGGATCTAGTCCTAAATGTCCAAGTACAGAGTAGAGGGGTGAAAGCTAGCTCTTCACCCCTATGGGTGCCTAACCCTTTATGCAAAGAGTGCAAAGAGTTAGCCGTATGCCTTAAGCCTTAGCCAGCACTTGTGCCCATGCCTTAAGCCTTAGCCAGCACTTGTGCCCATGCCTTAAGCCTTTGCCAGCACTTGTGCCCATGCCTTAAGCCTTAGCCAGCACTTGTGCCCATGCCTTAAGCCTTAGCCAGCACTTGTGCCCCTGCCTTAAGCCTTAGCCAGCACTTGTGCCCATGCCTTAAACCTTTGCCAGCACTTGTGCCCATGCCTTAAGCCTTAGCCAGCACTTGTGCCCATGCCTTAAGCCTTAGCCAGCACTTGACTTGTGCCCATGCCTTAAGCCTTAGCCAGCACTTGTGCCCATGCCTTAAGCCTTAGCCAGCACTTGTGCCCATGCCTTAAGCCTTAGCCAGCACTTGTGCCCATGCCTTAAGCCTTAGCCAGCACTTGTGCCCATGCCTTAAGCCTTAGCCAGCACTTGTGCCCATGCCTTAAGCCTTAGCCAGCACTTGTGCCCATGCCTTAAGCCTTAGCCAGCACTTGTGCCCATGCCTTAAGCCTTATTCAGCACTTGTGCCCATGCCTTAAGCCTTAGCCAGCACTTGTGCCCATGCCTTAAGCCTTAGCCAGCACTTGTACCCATGCCTTAAGCCTTAGCCAGCACTTGAGCCCACGCCTTAAGCCTTAGCCAGCACTTGTGCCCACGCCTTAAGCCTTAGCCAGCACTTGTGCCCACGCCTTAAGCCTTAGCCAGCACTTGTGCCCACGCCTTAAGCCTTAGCCAGCACTTGTGCCCACGCCTTAAGCCTTAGCCAGCACTTGTGCCCACGCCTTAAGCCTTAGCCAGCACTTGTGCCCACGCCTTAAGCCTTAGCCAGCACTCTTGCCCACGCCTTAAGCCTTAGCCAGCACTTGTGCCCACGCCTTAAGCCTTAGCCAGCACTTGTGCCCACGCCTTAAGCCTTAGCCAGCACTTGTGCCCACTCCTTAAGCCTTAGCCAGCACTTGTGCCCACGCCTTAAGCCTTAGCCAGCACTTGTGCCCACGCCTTAAGCCTTAGCCAGCACTTGTGCCCACGCCTTAAGCCTTAGCCAGCACTTGTGCCCACGCCTTAAGCCTTAGCCAGCACTTGTGCCCACGCCTTAAGCCTTAGCCAGCACTTGTGCCCACGCCTTAAGCCTTAGCCAGCATTTGTGCCCATGCCTTAAGCCTTAGCCAGCACTTGTGCCCACGCCTTAAGCCTTAGCCAGCACTTGTGCCCACGCCTTAAGCCTTAGCCAGCACTTGTGCCCACGCCTTACGCCTTAGCCAGCACTTGTGCCCACGCCTTAAGCCTTAGCCAGCACTTGTGCCCACGCCTTAAGCCTTAGCCAGCACTTGTGCCCACGCCTTAAGCCTTAGCCAGCACTTGTGCCCACGCCTTAAGCCTTAGCCAGCACTTGTGCCCACGCCTTAAGCCTTAGCCAGCACTTGTGCCCACGCCTTAAGCCTTAGCCAGCACTTGTGCCCACGCCTTAAGCCTTAGCCAGCACTTGTGCTGACGCCTTAAGCCTTAGCCAGCACTTTTGAGCCCCTTGCATGTTTGTTTTTCTGTCTTTAGTTACATGATGGTTGTGCACACAGGGCAGGCTTTACGCTCTTCGCTCTTGTCCCGTCTGAATGCGCATGCACGACTGTAATTGGGGAAGAAGGCATTACCCATTTACGGGGGACAGACAAGAAGTGCCTGGTCGCTTGGAGCATGGGGTTATGGAGATGCTCCGCACTGTACAACAAAGGATCTAGTCCTAAATGTCCAAGTACAGAGTAGAGGGGTGAAAGCTAGCTCTTCACCCCTATGGGTGCCTAACCCTTTATGCAAAGAGTGCAAAGAGTTAGCCGTATGCCTTAAGCCTTAGCCAGCACTTGTGCCCATGCCTTAAGCCTTAGCCAGCACTTGTGCCCATGCCTTAAGCCTTTGCCAGCACTTGTGCCCATGCCTTAAGCCTTAGCCAGCACTTGTGCCCATGCCTTAAGCCTTAGCCAGCACTTGTGCCCCTGCCTTAAGCCTTAACCAGCACTTGTGCCCATGCCTTAAACCTTTGCCAGCACTTGTGCCCATGCCTTAAGCCTTAGCCAGCACTTGTGCCCATGCCTTAAGCCTTAGCCAGCACTTGACTTGTGCCCATGCCTTAAGCGTTAGCCAGCACTTGTGCCCATGCCTTAAGCCTTAGCCAGCACTTGTGCCCATGCCTTAAGCCTTAGCCAGCACTTGTGCCCATGCCTTAAGCCTTAGCCAGCACTTGTGCCCATGCCTTAAGCCTTAGCCAGCACTTGTGCCCATGCCTTAAGCCTTAGCCAGCACTTGTGCCCATGCCTTAAGCCTTAGCCAGCACTTGTGCCCATGCCTTAAGCCTTATTCAGCACTTGTGCCCATGCCTTAAGCCTTAGCCAGCACTTGTGCCCATGCCTTAAGCCTTAGCAAGCACTTGAGCCCACGCCTTAAGCTTTAGCCAGCACTTGTGCCCACGCCTTAAGCCTTAGCCAGCACTTGTGCCCACGCCTTAAGCCTTAGCCAGCACTTGTGCCCACGCCTTAAGCCTTAGCCAGCACTCTTGCCCACGCCTTAAGCCTTAGCCAGCACTTGTGCCCACGCCTTAAGCCTTAGCCAGCACTTGTGCCCACGCCTTAAGCCTTAGCCAGCACTTGTGCCCACTCCTTAAGCCTTAGCCAGCACTTGTGCCCACGCCTTAAGCCTTAGCCAGCACTTGTGCCCACGCCTTAAGCCTTAGCCAGCACTTGTGCCCACGCCTTAAGCCTTAGCCAGCACTTGTGCCCACGCCTTAAGCCTTAGCCAGCACTTGTGCCCACGCCTTAAGCCTTAGCCAGCACTTGTGCCCATGCCTTAAGCCTTAGCCAGCATTTGTGCCCACGCCTTAAGCCTTAGCCAGCACTTGTGCCCACGCCTTAAGCCTTAGCCAGCACTTGTGCCCACGCCTTAAGCCTTAGCCAGCCCTTGTGCCCACGCCTTAAGCCTTAGCCAGCACTTGTGCCCACGCCTTAAGCCTTAGCCAGCACTTGTGCCCACGCCTTAAGCCTTAGCCAGCACTTGTGCCCACGCCTTAAGCCTTAGCCAGTGTTACGATATGGTATGAAATATCATAAGTAGTTCTCTAGCCTGTGTGGGCTAAGCCCCCCTTCTTGGAGTAACAGTTTGTAGCTGCAAATTCCTGGCTGTCCTTCTCTGAGAGTATGGGGGAAGAGAGGTTTTATTGCCGAACGGAATTTACGACTAGCATTTCCTGTGTAAGCTCTTGTTCAGCTATAAGGAAAAGTCGCTCCAAAAATTCATGAAAGATTCTTTGTTTAGTTTTTGTTAGATATTAGGCAAACGATTTAAGCTAGAAATACGAAAATATATATTTTTATTCTCACTCGATGTATCTACACAACCCGCGAAACACGAGTTTCTAACTCCATCTGGTAAAGAAGTAGGGTTTTCTCTGTAAATATGTATCCCAGATAGGACATATTTGATCTCATTAGAATGCTCACGTTAATCCGAGATGAATTATGGGTTTGGTATGACTCTGTCATGTTTTGTAGTGAAGTTATAGAAATTAGAGAGAATAGTTTAAAGTTTAGGCAGAATGTAGAGAGAGGAGGGTCTGGATAAGCCAGCCTTTCTGTGATGTCACAGCCTTAATGTTTTAAGTGTCTGGCAGGCTCTGAGGAGTCACTTTTTGCTGATTTCTCCCTCTGGACTGCTTTGTCCTATTGTCCTGGAAGAGCTGGTACATCCCATGGACTGGGATGTATGGAAACTGCACTAGCCTGGATGCCTGCAATGCTTTTAATATGTGAGTGTTATCTTTTCTCATTTATTCCCTTTATGTTATAATTACCCTTGTACATATTTGCAATTGTCTCATGTATAACATCTTTATAAACTATTTTTAATAACGCACTGCCTAGTTATTTTGAATGGGATATACTATTATATATTAGTTCGTTCTCCTGCTCTAAACCGTACCCTAAGTCTCTTGAAGGGAAAATACGCTACTGTTACTGTTGTGTTGGGTTAGCTTCGGACCCGTTTAATCGAAGCTGGTGGCAGCGAAAGTGTGCTGACGGTTGGATTATGCTGAAGCAACTGCGGGTTTGATAATTATTGTTCCTGCCTGTGTGGGAGTAGTTATCGCGTCGCTGCAGCGTGCCCAATAGCCAGTACATAGCAGGCAGCCTTTCTGGCGACTAATTACCCAGGGTGCAGTACCTAATCTGACCTGAGAGTAAGGGGGCGCCAGAGAGCTGCAAGTGTTAAGTGGAACTGTAAGCGGGATATACATAAATCCCTGCAGTTCGTGGTATATAGAAAAGCAGTGGGATACCTAGAATAAGCCCCTGCTGTAAACTAAGAGGTCAATAGCCTTGTGTGTGGTTTTTCATCACATTGTTAGCAGTGGAGGGATAACTAAGATAAGCCCCCCTGCACATGTGATAGCCGTCTGTTGGCCTAAAGTCACCCTGATCCGTGACGTAGGGGTGACGGTCACGGTGTGAATCCTGACCCAGTGGTGACAGCGGTCAGGGGAATCGTGACAGCCAGCACTTGTGCCCACGCCTTAAGCCTTAGCCAGCACTTGTGCCCATGCCTTAAGCCTTAGCCAGCACTTGTGCCCACGCCTTAGCCAGCACTTGTGCCCACGCCTTAAACCTTAGCCAGCACTTGTGCCCACGCCTTAGCCAGCACTTGTGCCCACGCCTTAGCCAGCACTTGTGCCTTCGCCTTAGCCAGCACTTGTGCCCACGCCATAGCCAGCACTTGCGCCCACGCCTTAGCCAGCACTTGTGCCCAAGCCTTAGCCAGCACTTGTGCCCACGCCTTGGCCAGCACTTGTGCCCACACCTTAAGCCTTAGCCAGCACTTGTGCCCACGCCTTAAGCCTTAGCCAGCACTTGTGCCCACGCCTTAAGCCTTAGCCAGCACTTGTGCCCACGCCTTAAGCCTTAGCCAGCACTTGTGCCCACGCCTTAAGCCTTAGCCAGCACTTGTGCCCACGCCTTAAGCCTCAGCCAGCACTTGTGCCCACGCCTTAAGCCTCAGCCAGCACTTGTGCCCACGCCTTAAGCCTTAGCCAGCACTTGTGCCCACGCCTTAAGCCTTAGCCAGCACTTGTGCCCACGCCTTAAGCCTTAGCCAGCACTTGTGCCCACGCCTTAAGCCTTAGCCAGCACTTGTGCCCACGCCTTAAACCTTAGCCAGCACTTGTGCCCACGCCTTAAGCCTTAGCCATCACTTTTGAGCCCCTTGCATGTTTGTTTTTCTGTCTTTAGTTACATGATGGTTATGCACACAGGGCAGGCTTTACGCTCTTCGCTCTTGTCCCGTCTGAATGCGCATGCACGACTGTAATTGGGGAAGAAGGCATTACCCATTTACGGAGGACAGACAAGAAGTGCCTGGTCGCTTGGAGCATGGGGTTATGGAGAGGCTCTGCACTGTACAACAAAGGATCTAGTCCTAAATGTCCAAGTACAGAGTAGAGGGGTGAAAGCTAGCTCTTCACCCCTATGGGTGCCTAACCCTTTATGCAAAGAGTGCAAAGAGTTAGCCGTATGCCTTAAGCCTTAGCCAGCACTTGTGCCCATGCCTTAAGCCTTAGCCAGCACTTGTGCCCATGCCTTAAGCCTTAGCCAGCACTTGTGCCCACGCCTTAAGCCTTAGCCAGCACTTGTGCCCACGCCTTAAGCCTTAGCGAGCACTTGTGCCCACGCCTTAAGCCTTAGCCAGCACTTGTGCCCATGCCTTAAGCCTTAGCCAGCACTTGTGCCTACGCCTTAAGCCTTAGCCAGCACTTGTGCCCACGCCTTAAGCCTTAGCCAGCACTTTTGAGCCCCTTGCATGTTTGTTTTTCTGTCTTTAGTTACATGATGGTTATGCACACAGGGCAGGCTTTACGCTCTTCGCTCTTGTCCCATCTGAATGCGCATGCACGACTGTAATTGGGGAAGAAGGCATTACCCATTTACGGAGGACAGACAAGAAGTGCCTGGTCGCTTGGAGCATGGGGTTATGGAGAGGCTCCGCACTGTACAACAAAGGATCTAGTCCTAAATGTCCAAGTACAGAGTAGAGGGGTGAAAGCTAGCTCTTCACCCCTATGGGTGCCTAACCCTTTATGCAAAGAGTGCAAAGAGTTAGCCGTATGCCTTAAGCCTTAGCCAGCACTTGTGCCCATGCCTTAAGCCTTAGCCAGCACTTGTGCCCACGCCTTAAGCCTTAGCCAGCACTTGTGCCCACGCCTTAAGCCTTAGCCAGCACTTGTGCCCACGCCTTAAGCCTTAGCCAGCACTTGTGCCCACGCCTTAAGCCTTAGCCAGCACTTGTGCCCACGCCTTAAGCCTTAGCCAGCACTTGTGCCCACGCCTTAAGCCTTAGCCAGCACTTGTGCCCACACCTTAAGCCTTAGCCAGCACTTGTGCCCACGCCTTAAGCCTTAGCCAGCACTTGTGCCCACGCCTTAGCCAGCACTTGTGCCCACGCCTTAAGCCTTAGCCAGCACTTGTGCCCACGCCTTAGCCAGCACTTGTGCCCACGCGTTAGCCAGCACTTGTGCCCTCGCCTTAGCCAGCACTTGTGCCCTCGCCTTAGCCAGCACTTGTGCCCACGCCTTAGCCAGCACTTGTGCCCTCGCCTTAGCCAGCACTTGTGCCCTCGCCTTAGCCAGCACTTGTGCCCACGCCTTAGCCAGCACTTGTGCCCACGCCTTAGCCAGCACTTGTGCCCACGCCTTAAGCCTTAGCCAGCACTTGTGCCCACGCCTTAAGCCTTAGCCAGCACTTGTGCCCACGCCTTAAGCCTTAGCCAGCACTTGTGCCCATGCCTTAAGCCTTTGCCAGCACTTGTGCCCATGCCTTAAGCCTTAGCCAGCACTTGTGCCCACGCCTTAAGCCTCAGCCAGCACTTGTGCCCACGCCTTAAGCCTTAGCCAGCACTTGTGCCCACGCCTTAAGCCTTAGCCAGCACTTGTGCCTACGCCTTAAGCCTTAGCCAGCACTTGTGCCCACGCCTTAAGCCTTAGCCAGCACTTTTGAGCCCCTTGCATGTTTGTTTTTCTGTCTTTAGTTACATGATGGTTATGCACACAGGGCAGGCTTTACACTCTTCGCTCTTGTCCCGTCTGAATGCGCATGCACGACTGTAATTGGGGAAGAAGGCATTACCCATTTACGGAGGACAGACAAGAAGTGCCTGGTCGCTTGGAGCATGGGGTTATGGAGAGGCTCCGCACTGTACAACAAAGGGTCTAGTCCTAAATGTCCAAGTACAGAGTAGAGGGGTGAAAGCTAGCTCTTCACCCCTATGGGTGCCTAACCCTTTATGCAAAGAGTGCAAAGAGTTAGCCGTATGCCTTAAGCCTTAGCCAGCACTTGTGCCCATGCCTTAAGCCTTAGCCAGCACTTGTGCCCATGCCTTAAGCCTTTGCCAGCACTTGTGCCCATGCCTTAAGCCTTAGCCAGCACTTGTGCCCATGCCTTAAGCCTTAGCCAGCACTTGTGCCCATGCCTTAAGCCTTAGCCAGCACTTGTGCCCATGCCTTAAGCCTTAGCCAGCACTTGTGGCCATGCCTTAAGCCTTAGCCAGCACTTGTGCCCATGCCTTAATCCTTTGCCAGCACTTGTGCCCATGCCTTAAACCTTAGCCAGCACTTGTGCCCATGCCTTAAGCCTTAGCCAGCACTTGTGCCCATGCCTTAAGCCTTAGCCAGCACTTGTGCCCATGCCTTAAGCCTTAGCCAGCACTTGTGCCCATGCCTTAAGCCTTAGCCAGCACTTGTGCCCATGCCTTAAGCCTTAGCCAGCACTTGTGCCGATGCCTTAAGCCTTAGCCAGCACTTGTGCCCACGCCTTAAGCCTTAGCCAGCACTTGTGCCCACGCCTTAAGCCTTAGCCAGCACTTGTGCCCACGCCTTAAGCCTTAGCCAGCACTTGTGCCCACGCCTTAAGCCTTAGCCAGCACTTGTGCCCACGCCTTAAGCCTTAGCCAGCACTTGAGCCCACGCCTTAAGCCTCAGCCAGCACTTGTGCCCACGCCTTAAGCCTCAGCCAGCACTTGTGCCCACGCCTTAAGCCTCAGCCAGCACTTGTGCCCACGCCTTAAGCCTCAGCCAGCACTTGTGCCCACGCCTTAAGCCTCAGCCAGCACTTGTGCCCACGCCTTAAGCCTCAGCCAGCACTTTTGCCCACGCCTTAAGCCTCAGCCAGCACTTGTGCCCACGCCTTAAGCCGCATCCAGCACTTGTGCCCACGCCTTAAGCCTCAGCCAGCACTAGTGCCCACGCCTTAAGCCTCAGCCAGCACTTGTGCCCACGCCTTAAGCCTCAGCCAGCACTTGTGCCCACGCCTTAAGCCTCAGCCAGCACTTGTGCCCACGCCTTAAGCCTCAGCCAGCACTTGTGCCCACGCCTTAAGCCTCAGCCAGCACTTGTGCCCACGCCTTAAGCCTCAGCCAGCACTTGTGCTCACGCCTTAAGCCTCAGCCAGCACTTGTGCCCACGCCTTAAGCCTCAGCCAGCACTTGTGCCCACGCCTTAAGCCTCAGCCAGCACTTGTGCCCACGCCTTAAGCCTCAGCCAGCACTTGTGCCCACGCCTTAAGCCTCAGCCAGCACTTGTGCCCACGCCTTAAGCCTCAGCCTGCACTTGTGCCCACGCCTTAAGCCTCAGCCAGCACTTGTGCCCACGCCTTAAGCCTCAGCCAGCACTTGTGCCCACGCCTTAAGCCTCAGCCAGCACTTGTGCCCACGCCTTAAGCCTCAGCCAGCACTTGTGCCCACGCCTTAAGCCTCAGCCAGCACTTGTGCCCACGCCTTAAGCCTCAGCCAGCACTTGTGCCCACGCCTTAAGCCTCAGCCAGCACTTGTGCCCACGCCTTAAGCCTCAGCCAGCACTTGTGCCCACGCCTTAAGCCTCAGCCAGCACTTGTGCCCACGCCTTAAGCCTCAGCCAGCACTTGTGCCCACGCCTTAAGCCTTAGCCAGCACTTGTGCCCATGCCTTAAGCCTTTGCCAGCACTTGTTCCCACGCCTTAAGCCTCAGCCAGCACTTGTGCCCACGCCTTAAGCCTCAGCCAACACTTGTGCCCACGCCTTAAGCCTCAGCCAGCACTTGTGCCCACGCCTTAAGCCTCAGCCAGCACTTGTGCCCACGCCTTAAGCCTCAGCCAGCACTTTTGCCCACGCCTTAAGCCTTAGCCAGCACTTTTGAGCCCCTTGCATGTTTGTTTTTCTGTCTTTAGTTACATGATGGTTATGCACACAGGGCAGGCTTTTCGCTCTTCGCTCTTGTCCCGTCTGAATGCGCATGCACGACTGTAATTGGGGAAGAAGGCATTACCCATTTACGGAGGACAGACAAGAAGTGCCTGGTCGCTTGGAGCATGGGATTATGGAGAGGCTCCGCACTGTACAACAAAGGATCTAGTCTTAAATGTCCAAGTACAGAGTAGAGTGGTGAAAACTAGCTCTTCACCCCTATGGGTGCCTAACCCTTTATGCAAAGAGTGCAAAGAGTTAGCCGTATGCCTTAAGCCTTAGCCAGCACTTGTGCCCATTTCCTAAGCCTTAGCCAGCACTTGTGCCCACGCCTTAAGCCTTAGTCAGCACTTGTGCCCACGCCTTAAGCCTTAGCCAGCACTTGTGCCCACGCCTTAAGCCTCAGCCAGCACTTGTGCCCAAGCCTTAGCCAGCACTTGTGCCCACGCCTTAAGCCTTAGCCAGCACTTGTGCCCACGCCTTAAGCCTTAGCCAGCACTTGTGCCCACGCCTTAAGCCTTAGCCAGCACTTGTGCCCACGCCTTAAGCCTTAGCCAGCACTTGTGCCCACGCCTTAAGCCTTAGCCAGCACTTGTGCCCACGCCTTAAGCCTTAGCCAGCACTTGTGCCCACGCCTTAAGCCTTAGCCAGCACTTGTGCCCACGCCTTAAGCCTTAGCCAGCACTTGTGCCCACGCCTTAAGCCTCAGCCAGCACTTGTGCCCACGCCTTAAGCCTCAGCCAACACTTGTGCCCACGCCTTAAGCCTTAGCCAACACTTGTGCCCACGCCTTAAGCCTTAGCCAGCACTTGTGCCCACGCCTTAAGCCTTAGCCAGCACTTGTGCCCACGCCTTAAGCCTTAGCCAGCACTTGTGCCCACGCCTTAAGCCTTAGCCAGCACTTTTGAGCCCCTTGCATGTTTGTTTTTCTGTCTTTAGTTACATGATGGTTATGCACACAGGGCAGGCTTTACGCTCTTCGCTCTTGTCCCGTCTGAATGCGCATGCTTGACTGTAATTGGGGAAGAAGGCATTACCCATTTACGGAGGACAGACAAGAAGTGCCTGGTCGCTTGGAGCATGGGGTTATGGAGAGGCTCCGCACTGTACAACAAAGGATCTAGTCCTAAATGTCCAAGTACAGAGTAGAGGGGTGAAAGCTAGCTCTTCACCCCTATGGGTGCCTAACCCTTTATGCAAAGAGTGCAAAGAGTTAGCCGTATGCCTTAAGCCTTAGCCAGCACTTGTGCCCATTTCCTAAGCCTTAGCCAGCACTTGTGCCCACGCCTTAAGCCTTAGTCAGCACTTGTGCCCACGCCTTAAGCCTTAGCCAGCACTTGTGCCCACTCCTTAAGCCTTAGCCAGCACTTGTGCCCAAGCCTTAGCCAGCACTTGTGCCCACGCCTTAAGCCTTAGCCAGCACTTGTGCCCACGCCTTAAGCCTTAGCCAGCACTTGTGCCCACGCTTTAAGCCTTAGCCAGCACTTGTGCCCACACCTTAAGCCTTAGCCAGCACTTGTGCCCACGCCTTAAGCCTTAGCCAGCACTTTTGCCCACGCCTTAAGCCTTAGCCAGCACTTGTGCCCACGCCTTAAGCCTTAGCCAGCACTTGTGCCCACGCCTTAAGCCTTAGCCAGCACTTGTGCCCACGCCTTAAGCCTTAGCCAGCACTTGTGCCCACGCCTTAAGCCTTAGCCAGCACTTGTGCCCACGCCTTAAGCCTCAGCCAGCACTTGTGCCCACGCCTTAAGCCTTAGCCAACACTTGTGCCCACACCTTAAGCCTTAGCCAACACTTGTGCCCACGCCTTAAGCCTTAGCCAGCACTTGTGCCCACGCCTTAAGCCTTAGCCAGCACTTGTGCCCACGCCTTAAGCCTTAGCCAGCACTTGTGCCCACGCCTTAAGCCTTAGCCAGCACTTTTGAGCCCCTTGCATGTTTGTTTTTCTGTCTTTAGTTACATGATGGTTATGCACACAGGGCAGGCTTTACGCTCTTCGCTCTTGTCCCGTCTGAATGCGCATGCACGACTGTAATTGGGGAAAAAGGCATTACCCATTTACGGAGGACAGACAAGAAGTGCCTGGTCGCTTGGAGCATGGGGTTATGGAGAGGCTCCGCACTGTACAACAAAGGATCTAGTCCTAAATGTCCAAGTACAGAGTAGAGGGGTGAAAGCTAGCTCTTCACCCCTATGGGTGCCTAACCCTTTATGCAAAGAGTGCAAAGAGTTAGCCGTATGCCTTAAGCCTTAGCCAGCACTTGTGCCCATTTCCTAAGCCTTAGCCAGCACTTGTGCCCACGCCTTAAGCCTTAGTCAGCACTTGTGCCCACGCCTTAAGCCTTAGCCAGCACTTGTGCCCACGCCTTAAGCCTTAGCCAGCACTTGTGCCCAAGCCTTAGCCAGCACTTGTGCCCACGCCTTAAGCCTTAGCCAGCACTTGTGCCCACGCCTTAAGCCTTAGCCAGCACTTGTGCCCACGCTTTAAGCCTTAGCCAGCACTTGTGCCCACACCTTAAGCCTTAGCCAGCACTTGTGCCCACGCCTTAAGCCTTAGCCAGCACTTGTGCCCACGCCTTAAGCCTTAGCCAGCACTTGTGCCCACGCCTTAAGCCTTAGCCAGCACTTGTGCCCACGCCTTAAGCCTTAGCCAGCACTTGTGCCCACGCCTTAAGCCTTAGCCAGCACTTGTGCCCACGCCTTAAGCCTCAGCCAGCACTTGTGCCCACGCCTTAAGCCTTAGCCAACACTTGTGCCCACGCCTTAAGCCTTAGCCAACACTTGTGCCCACGCCTTAAGCCTTAGCCAGCACTTGTGCCCACGCCTTAAGCCTTAGCCAGCACTTGTGCCCACGCCTTAAGCCTTAGCCAGCACTTGTGCCCACGCCTTAAGCCTTAGCCAGCACTTTTGAGCCCCTTGCATGTTTGTTTTTCTGTCTTTAGTTACATGATGGTTATGCACACAGGGCAGGCTTTACGCTCTTCGCTCTTGTCCCGTCTGAATGCGCATGCACGACTGTAATTGGGGAAGAAGGCATTACCCATTTACGGAGGACAGACAAGAAGTGCCTGGTCGCTTGGAGCATGGGGTTATGGAGAGGCTCCGCACTGTACAACAAAGGATCTAGTCCTAAATGTCCAAGTACAGAGTAGAGGGGTGAAAGCTAGCTCTTCACCCCTATGGGTGCCTAACCCTTTATGCAAAGAGTGCAAAGAGTTAACCGTATGCCTTAAGCCTTAGCCAGCACTTGTGCCCATGCCTTAAGCCTTAGCCAGCACTTGTGCCCATGCCTTAAGCCTTTGCCAGCACTTGTGCCCATGCCTTAAGCCTTAGCCAGCACTTGTGCCCATGCCTTAAGCCTTAGCCAGCACTTGTGCCCATGCCTTAAGCCTTAGCCAGCACTTGTGCCCATGCCTTAAGCCTTAGCCAGCACTTGTGGCCATGCCTTAAGCCTTAGCCAGCACTTGTGCCCATGCCTTAATCCTTTGCCAGCACTTGTGCCCATGCCTTAAACCTTAGCCAGCACTTGTGCCCATGCCTTAAGCCTTAGCCAGCACTTGTGCCCATGCCTTAAGCCTTAGCCAGCACTTGTGCCCATGCCTTAAGCCTTAGCCAGCACTTGTGCCCACGCCTTAAGCCTTAGCCAGCACTTGTGCCCATGCCTTAAGCCTTAGCCAGCACTTGTGCCCACGCCTTAAGCCTCAGCCAGCACTTGTGCCCACGCCTTAAGCCTCAGCCAGCACTTGTGCCCACGCCTTAAGCCTCAGCCAGCACTTGTGCCCACGCCTTAAGCCTCAGCCAGCACTTGTGCCCACGCCTTAAGCCTCAGCCAGCACTTGTGCCCACGCCTTAAGCCTCAGCCAGCACTTGTGCCCACGCCTTAAGCCTCAGCCAGCACTTGTGCCCACGCCTTAAGCCTCAGCCAGCACTTGTGCCCACGCCTTAAGCCTCAGCCAGCACTTGTGCCCAAGCCTTAAGCCTCAGCCAGCACTTGTGCCCACGCCTTAAGCCTCAGCCAGCACTTGTGCCCACGCCTTAAGCCTCAGCCAGCACTTGTGCCCACGCCTTAAGCCTCAGCCAGCACTTGTGCCCACGCCTTAAGCCTCAGCCAGCACTTGTGCCCACGCCTTAAGCCTCAGCCAGCACTTTTGCCCACGCCTTAAGCCTTAGCCAGCACTTTTGAGCCCCTTGCATGTTTGTTTTTCTGTCTTTAGTTACATGATGGTTATGCACACAGGGCAGGCTTTTCGCTCTTCGCTCTTGTCCCGTCTGAATGCGCATGCACGACTGTAATTGGGGAAGAAGGCATTACCCATTTATGGAGGACAGACAAGAAGTGCCTGGTCGCTTGGAGCATGGGATTATGGAGAGGCTCCGCACTGTACAACAAAGGATCTAGTCTTAAATGTCCAAGTACAGAGTAGAGGGGTGAAAACTAGCTCTTCACCCCTATGGGTGCCTAACCCTTTATGCAAAGAGTGCAAAGAGTTAGCCGTATGCCTTAAGCCTTAGCCAGCACTTGTGCCCATTTCCTAAGCCTTAGCCAGCACTTGTGCCCACGCCTTAAGCCTTAGTCAGCACTTGTGCCCACGCCTTAAGCCTTAGCCAGCACTTGTGCCCACGCCTTAAGCCTTAGCCAGCACTTGTGCCCAAGCCTTAGCCAGCACTTGTGCCCACGCCATAAGCCTTAGCCAGCACTTGTGCCCACGCCTTAAGCCTTAGCCAGCACTTGTGCCCACGCCTTAAGCCTTAGCCAGCACTTGTGCCCACACCTTAAGCCTTAGCCAGCACTTGTGCCCACGCCTTAAGCCTTAGCCAGCACTTGTGCCCACGCCTTAAGCCTTAGCCAGCACTTGTGCCCACGCCTTAAGCCTTAGCCAGCACTTGTGCCCACGCCTTAAGCCTTAGACAGCACTTGTGCCCACGCCTTAAGCCTTAGCCAGCACTTGTGCCCACGCCTTAAGCCTCAGCCAGCACTTGTGCCCACGCCTTAAGCCTCAGCCAACACTTGTGCCCACGCCTTAAGCCTTAGCCAACACTTGTGCCCACGCCTTAAGCCTTAGCCAGCACTTGTTCCCACGCCTTAAGCCTTAGCCAGCACTTGTGCCCACGCCTTAAGCCTTAGCCAGCACTTGTGCCCACGCCTTAAGCCTTAGCCAGCACTTGTGCCCACGCCTTAAGCCTTAGCCAGCACTTTTGAGCCCCTTGCATGTTTGTTTTTCTGTCTTTAGTTACATGATGGTTATGCACACAGGGCAGGCTTTACGCTCTTCGCTCTTGTCCCGTCTGAATGCGCATGCTTGACTGTAATTGGGGAAGAAGGCATTACCCATTTACGGAGGACAGACAAGAAGTGCCTGGTCGCTTGGAGCATGGGGTTATGGAGAGGCTCCGCACTGTACAACAAAGGATCTAGTCCTAAATGTCCAAGTACAGAGTAGAGGGGTGAAAGCTAGCTCTTCACCCCTATGGGTGCCTAACCCTTTATGCAAAGAGTGCAAAGAGTTAGCCGTATGCCTTAAGCCTTAGCCAGCACTTGTGCCCATTTCCTAAGCCTTAGCCAGCACTTGTGCCCACGCCTTAAGCCTTAGTCAGCACTTGTGCCCACGCCTTAAGCCTTAGCCAGCATTTGTGCCCACGCCTTAAGCCTTAGCCAGCACTTGTGCCCAAGCCTTAGCCAGCACTTGTGCCCACGCCTTAAGCCTTAGCCAGCACTTGTGCCCACGCCTTAAGCCTTAGCCAGCACTTGTGCCCACGCTTTAAGCCTTAGCCAGCACTTGTGCCCACACCTTAAGCCTTAGCCAGCACTTGTGCCCACGCCTTAAGCCTTAGCCAGCACTTGTGCCCACGCCTTAAGCCTTAGCTAGCACTTGTGCCCACGCCTTAAGCCTTAGCCAGCACTTGTGCCCACGCCTTAAGCCTTAGCCAGCACTTGTGCCCACGCCTTAAGCCTCAGCCAGCACTTGTGCCCACGCCTTAAGCCTTAGCCAACACGTGTGCCCACGCCTTAAGCCTTAGCCAACACTTGTGCCCACGCCTTAAGCCTTAGCCAGCACTTGTGCCCACGCCTTAAGCCTTAGCCAGCACTTGTGCCCACGCCTTAAGCCTTAGCCAGCACTTGTGCCCACGCCTTAAGCCTTAGCCAGCACTTTTGAGCCCCTTGCATGTTTGTTTTTCTGTCTTTAGTTACATGATGGTTATGCACACAGGGCAGGCTTTACGCTCTTCGCTCTTGTCCCGTCTGAATGCCCATGCACGACTGTAATTGGGGAAGAAGGCATTACCCATTTACGGAGGACAGACAAGAAGTGCCTGGTCGCTTGGAGCATGGGGTTATGGAGAGGCTCCGCACTGTACAACAAAGGATCTAGTCCTAAATGTCCAAGTACAGAGTAGAGGGGTGAAAGCTAGCTCTTCACCCCTATGGGTGCCTAACCCTTTATGCAAAGAGTGCAAAGAGTTAACCGTATGCCTTAAGCCTTAGCCAGCACTTGTGCCCATGCCTTAAGCCTTAGCCAGCACTTGTGCCCATGCCTTAAGCCTTTGCCAGCACTTGTGCCCATGCCTTAAGCCTTAGCCAGCACTTGTGCCGATGCCTTAAGCCTTAGCCAGCACTTGTGCCCATGCCTTAAGCCTTAGCCAGCACTTGTGCCCATGCCTTAAGCCTTAGCCAGCACTTGTGGCCATGCCTTAAGCCTTAGCCAGCACTTGTGCCCATGCCTTAATCCTTTGCCAGCACTTGTGCCCATGCCTTAAACCTTAGCCAGCACTTGTGCCCATGCCTTAAGCCTTAGCCAGCACTTGTGCCCATGCCTTAAGCCTTAGCCAGCACTTGTGCCCATGCCTTAAGCCTTAGCCAGCACTTGTGCCCACGCCTTAAGCCTTAGCCAGCACTTGTGCCCATGCCTTAAGCCTTAGCCAGCACTTGTGCCCACGCCTTAAGCCTCAGCCAGCACTTGTGCCCACGCCTTAAGCCTCAGCCAGCACTTGTGCCCACGCCTTAAGCCTCAGCCAGCACTTGTGCCCACGCCTTAAGCCTCAGCCAGCACTTGTGCCCACGCCTTAAGCCTCAGCCAGCACTTGTGCCCACGCCTTAAGCCTCAGCCAGCACTTGTGCCCACGCCTTAAGCCTCAGCCAGCACTTGTGCCCACGTCTTAAGCCTCAGCCAGCACTTGTGCCCAAGCCTTAAGCCTCAGCCAGCACTTGTGCCCACGCCTTAAGCCTCAGCCAGCACTTGTGCCCACGCCTTAAGCCTCAGCCAGCACTTGTGCCCACGCCTTAAGCCTCAGCCAGCACTTGTGCCCACGCCTTAAGCCTCAGCCAGCACTTGTGCCCACGCCTTAAGCCTCAGCCAGCACTTGTGCCCACGCCTTAAGCCTCAGCCAGCACTTGTGCTCACGCCTTAAGCCTCAGCCAGCACTTGTGCCCACGCCTTAAGCCTCAGCCAGCACTTGTGCCCACGCCTTAAGCCTCAGCCAGCACTTTTGCCCACGCCTTAAGCCTTAGCCAGCACTTTTGAGCCCCTTGCATGTTTGTTTTTCTGTCTTTAGTTACATGATGGTTATGCACACAGGGCAGGCTTTTCGCTCTTCGCTCTTGTCCCGTCTGAATGCGCATGCACGACTGTAATTGGGGAAGAAGGCATTACCCATTTACGGAGGACAGACAAGAAGTGCCTGGTCGCTTGGAGCATGGGGTTATGGAGAGGCTCCGCACTGTACAACAAAGGATCTAGTCCTAAATGTCCAAGTACAGAGTAGAGGGGTGAAAGCTAGCTCTTCACCCCTATGGGTGCCTAACCCTTTATGCAAAGAGTGCAAAGAGTTAGCCGTATGCCTTAAGCCTTAGCCAGCACTTGTGCCCATGCCTTAAGCCTTAGCCAGCACTTGTGCCCATGCCTTAAGCCTTTGCCAGCACTTGTGCCCATGCCTTAAGCCTTAGCCAGCACTTGTGCCGATGCCTTAAGCCTTAGCCAGCACTTGTGCCCATGCCTTAAGCCTTAGCCAGCACTTGTGCCCATGCCTTAAGCCTTAGCCAGCACTTGTGGCCATGCCTTAAGCCTTAGCCAGCACTTGTGCCCATGCCTTAATCCTTTGCCAGCACTTGTGCCCATGCCTTAAACCTTAGCCAGCACTTGTGCCCATGCCTTAAGCCTTAGCCAGCACTTGTGCCCATGCCTTAAGCCTTAGCCAGCACTTGTGCCCATGCCTTAAGCCTTAGCCAGCACTTGTGCCCACGCCTTAAGCCTTAGCCAGCACTTGTGCCCATGCCTTAAGCCTTAGCCAGCACTTGTGCCCACGCCTTAAGCCTCAGCCAGCACTTGTGCCCACGCCTTAAGCCTCAGCCAGCACTTGTGCCCACGCCTTAAGCCTCAGCCAGCACTTGTGCCCACGCCTTAAGCCTCAGCCAGCACTTGTGCCCACGCCTTAAGCCTCAGCCAGCACTTGTGCCCACGCCTTAAGCCTCAGCCAGCACTTGTGCCCACGCCTTAAGCCTCAGCCAGCACTTGTGCCCACGTCTTAAGCCTCAGCCAGCACTTGTGCCCAAGCCTTAAGCCTCAGCCAGCACTTGTGCCCACGCCTTAAGCCTCAGCCAGCACTTGTGCCCACGCCTTAAGCCTCAGCCAGCACTTGTGCCCACGCCTTAAGCCTCAGCCAGCACTTGTGCCCACGCCTTAAGCCTCAGCCAGCACTTGTGCCCACGCCTTAAGCCTCAGCCAGCACTTGTGCCCACGCCTTAAGCCTCAGCCAGCACTTGTGCCCACGCCTTAAGCCTCAGCCAGCACTTGTGCCCACGCCTTAAGCCTCAGCCAGCACTTGTGCCCACGCCTTAAGCCTCAGCCAGCACTTTTGCCCACGCCTTAAGCCTTAGCCAGCACTTTTGAGCCCCTTGCATGTTTGTTTTTCTGTCTTTAGTTACATGATGGTTATGCACACAGGGCAGGCTTTTCGCTCTTCGCTCTTGTCCCGTCTGAATGCGCATGCACGACTGTAATTGGGGAAGAAGGCATTACCCATTTACGGAGGACAGACAAGAAGTGCCTGGTCGCTTGGAGCATGGGGTTATGGAGAGGCTCCGCACTGTACAACAAAGGATCTAGTCCTAAATGTCCAAGTACAGAGTAGAGGGGTGAAAGCTAGCTCTTCACCCCTATGGGTGCCTAACCCTTTATGCAAAGAGTGCAAAGAGTTAGCCGTATGCCTTAAGCCTTAGCCAGCACTTGTGCCCATTTCCTAAGCCTTAGCCAGCACTTGTGCCCACGCCTTAAGCCTTAGTCAGCACTTGTGCCCACGCCTTAAGCCTTAGCCAGCACTTGTGCCCACGCCTTAAGCCTTAGCCAGCACTTGTGCCCAAGCCTTAGCCAGCACTTGTGCCCACGCCTTAAGCCTTAGCCAGCACTTGTGCCCACGCCTTAAGCCTTAGCCAGCACTTGTGCCCACGCTTTAAGCCTTAGCCAGCACTTGTGCCCACACCTTAAGCCTTAGCCAGCACTTGTGCCCACGCCTTAAGCCTTAGCCAGCACTTGTGCCCACGCCTTAAGCCTTAGCCAGCACTTGTGCCCACGCCTTAAGCCTTAGCCAGCACTTGTGCCCACGCCTTAAGCCTTAGCCAGCACTTGTGCCCACGCCTTAAGCCTTAGCCAGCACTTGTGCCCACGCCTTAAGCCTTAGCCAGCACTTGTGCCCACGCCTTAAGCCTTAGCCAGCACTTGTGCCCACGCCTTAAGCCTCAGCCAGCACTTGTGCCCACGCCTTAAGCCTCAGCCAGCACTTGTGCCCACGCCTTAAGCCTCAGCCAGCACTTGTGCCCACGCCTTAAGCCTCAGCCAGCACTTGTGCCCACGCCTTAAGCCTCAGCCAGCACTTGTGCCCACGCCTTAAGCCTCAGCCAGCACTTGTGCCCACGCCTTAAGCCTCAGCCAGCACTTGTGCCCACGTCTTAAGCCTCAGCCAGCACTTGTGCCCAAGCCTTAAGCCTCAGCCAGCACTTGTGCCCACGCCTTAAGCCTCAGCCAGCACTTGTGCCCACGCCTTAAGCCTCAGCCAGCACTTGTGCCCACGCCTTAAGCCTCAGCCAGCACTTGTGCCCACGCCTTAAGCCTCAGCCAGCACTTGTGCCCACGCCTTAAGCCTCAGCCAGCACTTGTGCCCACGCCTTAAGCCTCAGCCAGCACTTGTGCCCACGCCTTAAGCCTCAGCCAGCACTTGTGCCCACGCCTTAAGCCTCAGCCAGCACTTGTGCCCACGCCTTAAGCCTCAGCCAGCACTTTTGCCCACGCCTTAAGCCTTAGCCAGCACTTTTGAGCCCCTTGCATGTTTGTTTTTCTGTCTTTAGTTACATGATGGTTATGCACACAGGGCAGGCTTTTCGCTCTTCGCTCTTGTCCCGTCTGAATGCGCATGCACGACTGTAATTGGGGAAGAAGGCATTACCCATTTACGGAGGACAGACAAGAAGTGCCTGGTCGCTTGGAGCATGGGGTTATGGAGAGGCTCCGCACTGTACAACAAAGGATCTAGTCCTAAATGTCCAAGTACAGAGTAGAGGGGTGAAAGCTAGCTCTTCACCCCTATGGGTGCCTAACCCTTTATGCAAAGAGTGCAAAGAGTTAGCCGTATGCCTTAAGCCTTAGCCAGCACTTGTGCCCATGCCTTAAGCCTTAGCCAGCACTTGTGCCCATGCCTTAAGCCTTTGCCAGCACTTGTGCCCATGCCTTAAGCCTTAGCCAGCACTTGTGCCGATGCCTTAAGCCTTAGCCAGCACTTGTGCCCATGCCTTAAGCCTTAGCCAGCACTTGTGCCCATGCCTTAAGCCTTAGCCAGCACTTGTGGCCATGCCTTAAGCCTTAGCCAGCACTTGTGCCCATGCCTTAATCCTTTGCCAGCACTTGTGCCCATGCCTTAAACCTTAGCCAGCACTTGTGCCCATGCCTTAAGCCTTAGCCAGCACTTGTGCCCATGCCTTAAGCCTTAGCCAGCACTTGTGCCCATGCCTTAAGCCTTAGCCAGCACTTGTGCCCACGCCTTAAGCCTTAGCCAGCACTTGTGCCCATGCCTTAAGCCTTAGCCAGCACTTGTGCCCACGCCTTAAGCCTCAGCCAGCACTTGTGCCCACGCCTTAAGCCTCAGCCAGCACTTGTGCCCACGCCTTAAGCCTCAGCCAGCACTTGTGCCCACGCCTTAAGCCTCAGCCAGCACTTGTGCCCACGCCTTAAGCCTCAGCCAGCACTTGTGCCCACGCCTTAAGCCTCAGCCAGCACTTGTGCCCACGCCTTAAGCCTCAGCCAGCACTTGTGCCCACGTCTTAAGCCTCAGCCAGCACTTGTGCCCAAGCCTTAAGCCTCAGCCAGCACTTGTGCCCACGCCTTAAGCCTCAGCCAGCACTTGTGCCCACGCCTTAAGCCTCAGCCAGCACTTGTGCCCACGCCTTAAGCCTCAGCCAGCACTTGTGCCCACGCCTTAAGCCTCAGCCAGCACTTGTGCCCACGCCTTAAGCCTCAGCCAGCACTTGTGCCCACGCCTTAAGCCTCAGCCAGCACTTGTGCCCACGCCTTAAGCCTCAGCCAGCACTTGTGCCCACGCCTTAAGCCTCAGCCAGCACTTGTGCCCACGCCTTAAGCCTCAGCCAGCACTTGTGCCCACGCCTTAAGCCTCAGCCAGCACTTTTGCCCACGCCTTAAGCCTTAGCCAGCACTTTTGAGCCCCTTGCATGTTTGTTTTTCTGTCTTTAGTTACATGATGGTTATGCACACAGGGCAGGCTTTTCGCTCTTCGCTCTTGTCCCGTCTGAATGCGCATGCACGACTGTAATTGGGGAAGAAGGCATTACCCATTTACGGAGGACAGACAAGAAGTGCCTGGTCGCTTGGAGCATGGGGTTATGGAGAGGCTCCGCACTGTACAACAAAGGATCTAGTCCTAAATGTCCAAGTACAGAGTAGAGGGGTGAAAGCTAGCTCTTCACCCCTATGGGTGCCTAACCCTTTATGCAAAGAGTGCAAAGAGTTAGCCGTATGCCTTAAGCCTTAGCCAGCACTTGTGCCCATTTCCTAAGCCTTAGCCAGCACTTGTGCCCACGCCTTAAGCCTTAGTCAGCACTTGTGCCCACGCCTTAAGCCTTAGCCAGCACTTGTGCCCACGCCTTAAGCCTTAGCCAGCACTTGTGCCCAAGCCTTAGCCAGCACTTGTGCCCACGCCTTAAGCCTTAGCCAGCACTTGTGCCCACGCCTTAAGCCTTAGCCAGCACTTGTGCCCACGCTTTAAGCCTTAGCCAGCACTTGTGCCCACACCTTAAGCCTTAGCCAGCACTTGTGCCCACGCCTTAAGCCTTAGCCAGCACTTGTGCCCACGCCTTAAGCCTTAGCCAGCACTTGTGCCCACGCCTTAAGCCTTAGCCAGCACTTGTGCCCACGCCTTAAGCCTTAGCCAGCACTTGTGCCCACGCCTTAAGCCTTAGCCAGCACTTGTGCCCACGCCTTAAGCCTTAGCCAGCACTTGTGCCCACGCCTTAAGCCTCAGCCAGCACTTGTGCCCACGCCTTAAGCCTTAGCCAACACTTGTGCCCACGCCTTAAGCCTTAGCCAACACTTGTGCCCACGCCTTAAGCCTTAGCCAGCACTTGTGCCCACGCCTTAAGCCTTAGCCAGCACTTGTGCCCACGCCTTAAGCCTTAGCCAGCACTTGTGCCCACGCCTTAAGCCTTAGCCAGCACTTTTGAGCCCCTTGCATGTTTGTTTTTCTGTCTTTAGTTACATGATGGTTATGCACACAGGGCAGGCTTTACGCTCTTCGCTCTTGTCCCGTCTGAATGCCCATGCACGACTGTAATTGGGGAAGAAGGCATTACCCATTTACGGAGGACAGACAAGAAGTGCCTGGTCGCTTGGAGCATGGGGTTATGGAGAGGCTCCGCACTGTACAACAAAGGATCTAGTCCTAAATGTCCAAGTACAGAGTAGAGGGGTGAAAGCTAGCTCTTCACCCCTATGGGTGCCTAACCCTTTATGCAAAGAGTGCAAAGAGTTAACCGTATGCCTTAAGCCTTAGCCAGCACTTGTGCCCATGCCTTAAGCCTTAGCCAGCACTTGTGCCCATGCCTTAAGCCTTTGCCAGCACTTGTGCCCATGCCTTAAGCCTTAGCCAGCACTTGTGCCGATGCCTTAAGCCTTAGCCAGCACTTGTGCCCATGCCTTAAGCCTTAGCCAGCACTTGTGCCCATGCCTTAAGCCTTAGCCAGCACTTGTGGCCATGCCTTAAGCCTTAGCCAGCACTTGTGCCCATGCCTTAATCCTTTGCCAGCACTTGTGCCCATGCCTTAAACCTTAGCCAGCACTTGTGCCCATGCCTTAAGCCTTAGCCAGCACTTGTGCCCATGCCTTAAGCCTTAGCCAGCACTTGTGCCCATGCCTTAAGCCTTAGCCAGCACTTGTGCCCACGCGTTAAGCCTTAGCCAGCACTTGTGCCCATGCCTTAAGCCTTAGCCAGCACTTGTGCCCACGCCTTAAGCCTTAGCCAGCACTTGTGCCCACGCCTTAAGCCTTAGCCAGCACTTGTGCCCACGCCTTAAGCCTTAGCCAGCACTTGTGCCCACGCCTTAAGCCTTAGCCAGCACTTGTGCCCACGCCTTAAGCCTTAGCCAGCACTTGTGCCCACGCCTTAAGCCTTAGCCAGCACTTGTGCCCACGCCTTAGCCAGCACTTGTGCCCACGCCTTAAGCCTTAGCCAGCACTTGTGCCCACGCCTTAGCCAGCACTTGTGCCCACGCCTTAAGCCTTAGCCAGCACTTGTGCCCACGCCTTAGCCAGCACTTGTGCCCACGCCTTAGCCAACACTTGTGCCCTCGCCTTAGCCAGCACTTGTGCCCTCGCCTTAGCCAGCACTTGTGCCCACGCCTTAGCCAGCACTTGTGCCCTCGCCTTAGCCAACACTTGTGCCCACGCCTTAGCCAGCACTTGTGCCCACGCCTTAGCCAGCACTTGTGCCCACGCTTTAAGCCTTAGCCAGCACTTGTGCCCACGCCTTAAGCCTTAGCCAGCACTTGTGCCCACGCCTTAAGCCTTAGCCAGCACTTGTGCCCACGCCTTAAGCCTTAGCCAGCACTTGTGCCCACGCCTTAAGCCTTAGCCAGCACTTGTGCCCACGCCTTAAGCCTTAGCCAGCACTTGTGCCCACGCCTTAAGCCTCAGCCAGCACTTGTGCCCACGCCTTAAGCCTCAGCCAGCACTTGTGCCCACGCCTTAAGCCTCAGCCAGCACTTGTGCCCACGCCTTAAGCCTCAGCCAGCACTTGTGCCCACGCCTTAAGCCTCAGCCAGCACTTGTGCCCACGCCTTAAGCCTCAGCCAGCACTTGTGCCCACGCCTTAAGCCTCAGCCAGCACTTGTGCCCACACCTTAAGCCTTAGCCAGCACTTGTGCCCACGCCTTAAGCCTTAGCCAGCACTTGTGCCCACGCCTTAAGCCTTAGCCAGCACTTGTGCCCACGCCTTAAGCCTTAGTCAGCACTTGTGCCCACGCCTTAAGCCTTAGCCAGCACTTGTGCCCACGCCTTAAGCCTTAGCCATCACTTGTGCCCACGCCTTAAGCCTTAGCCAGCACTTGTGCCCACGCCTTAAGCCTTAGCCAGCACTTGAGCCCACGCCTTAAGCCTTAGCCAGCACTTGTGCCCACGCCTTAAGCCTTAGCCAGCACTTGTGCCCACGCCTTAAGCCTTAGCCAGCACTTGTGCCCACGCCTTAAGCCTTAGCCAGCACTTGTGCCCACGCCTTAAGCCTTAGCCAGCACTTGTGCCCACGCCTTAAGCCTTAGACAGCACTTGTGCCCACGCCTTAAGCCTTAGACAGCACTTGTGCCCACGCCTTAAGCCTTAGCCAGCACTTGTGCCCACGCCTTAAGCCTTAGCCAGCACTTGAGCCCACGCCTTAAGCCTTAGCCAGCACTTGTGCCCACGCCTTAAGCCTTAGCCAGCACTTGTGCCCACGCCTTAAGCCTTAGCCAGCACTTGTGCCCACGCCTTAAGCCTTAGCCAGCACTTGTGCCCACGCCTTAAGCCTTAGCCAGCACTTGTGCCCACGCCTTAAGCCTTAGCCAGCACTTTTGAGCCCCTTGCATGTTTGTTTTTCTGTCTTTAGTTACATGATGGTTATGCACACAGGGCAGGCTTTACGCTCTTCGCTCTTGTCCCGTCTGAATGCGCATGCACGACTGTAATTGGGGAAGAAGGCATTACCCATTTACGGAGGACAGACAAGAAGTGCCTGGTCGCTTGGAGCATGGGGTTATGGAGTAGCTCCGCACTGTACAACAAAGGATCTAGTCCTAAATGTCCAAGTACAGAGTAGAGGGGTGAAAGCTAGCTCTTCACCCCTATGGGTGCCTAACCCTTTATGCAAAGAGTGCAAAGAGTTAGCCGTATGCCTTAAGCCTTAGCCAGCACTTGTGCCCATGCCTTAAGCCTTAGCCAGCACTTGTGCCCATGCCTTAAGCCTTTGCCAGCACTTGTGTTCATGCCTTAAGCCTTAGCCAGCACTTGTGCCCATGCCTTAAGCCTTAGCCAACACTTGTGCCCATGCCTTAAGCCTTAGCCAGCACTTGTGCCCATGCCTTAAGCCTTAGCCAGCACTTGTGCCCATGCCTTAAGCCTTAGCCAGCATTTGTGCCCATGCCTTAAGCCTTTGCCAGCACTTGTGCCCATGCCTTAAGCCTTAGCCAGCACTTGTGCCCATGCCTTATGCCTTAGCCAGCACTTGTGCCCATGCCTTAAGCCTTAGCCAGCACTTGTGCCCATGCCTTAAGCCTTAGTCAGCACTTGTGCCCATGCCTTAAGCCTTAGCCAGCACTTGTGCCCATGCCTTAAGCCTTAGCCAGCACTTGTGCCCATGCCTTAAGCCTTAGCCAGCACTTGTGCCCATGCCTTGCGCCTTAGCCAGCACTTGTGCCCTGCCTTAAGCCTTAGCCAGCACTTGTGCCCATGCCTTAAGCCTTAGCCAGCACTTGTGCCCATGCCTTAAGCCTTAGCCAGCCCTTGTGCCCAAGCCTTACGCCTTAGCCAGCACTTGTGCCCACGCCTTAAGCCTTAGCCAGCACTTGTGCCCACGCCTTAAGCCTTAGCCAGCACTTGTGCCCACGCCTTAAGCCTTAGCCAGCACTTGTGCCCACGCCTTAAGCCTTAGCCAGCACTTGTGCCCACGCCTTAAGCCTTAGCCAGCACTTGTGCCCATGCCTTAAGCCTTAGCCAGCACTTGTGCCCACGCCTTAAGCCTCAGCCAGCACTTGTGCCCACGCCTTAAGCCTCAGCCAGCACTTGTGCCCACGCCTTAAGCCTCAGCCAGCACTTGTGCCCACGCCTTAAGCCTCAGCCAGCACTTGTGCCCACGCCTTAAGCCTCAGCCAGCACTTGTGCCCACGCCTTAAGCCTCAGCCAGCACTTGTGCCCACGCCTTAAGCCTCAGCCAGCACTTGTGCCCACGCCTTAAGCCTCAGCCAGCACTTGTGCCCACGCCTTAAGCCTTAGCCAGCACTTGTGCCCACGCCTTAAGCCTTAGCCAGCACTTGTGCCCACGCCTTAAGCCTTAGCCAGCACTTGTGCCCACGCCTTAAGCCTTAGCCAGCACTTGTGCCCACGCCTTAAGCCTTAGCCATCACTTGTGCCCACGCCTTAAGCCTTAGCCAGCACTTGTGCCCACGCCTTAAGCCTTAGCCAGCACTTGAGCCCACGCCTTAAGCCTTAGCCAGCACTTGTGCCCACGCCTTAAGCCTTAGCCAGCACTTGTGCCCACGCCTTAAGCCTTAGCCAGCACTTGTGCCCACGCCTTAAGCCTTAGCCAGCACTTGTGCCCACGCCTTAAGCCTTAGCCAGCACTTGTGCCCACGCCTTAAGCCTTAGCCAGCACTTGTGCCCACGCCTTAAGCCTTAGCCAGCACTTGTGCCCACGCCTTAAGCCTTAGCCAGCACTTGTGCCCACGCCTTAAGCCTTAGCCAGCACTTGTGCCCACGCCTTAAGCCTTAGCCAGCACTTGTGCCCACGCCTTAAGCCTTAGCCAGCACTTGAGCCCACGCCTTAAGCCTTAGCCAGCACTTGTGCCCACGCCTTAAGCCTTAGCCAGCACTTGTGCCCACGCCTTAAGCCTTAGCCAGCACTTGTGCCCACGCCTTAAGCCTTAGCCAGCACTTGTGCCCACGCCTTAAGCCTTAGCCAGCACTTGTGCCCACGCCTTAAGCCTTAGCCAGCACTTGTGCCCACGCCTTAAGCCTTAGCCAGCACTTTTGAGCCCCTTGCATGTTTGTTTTTCTGTCTTTAGTTACATGATGGTTATGCACACAGGGCAGGCTTTACGCTCTTCGCTCTTGTCCCGTCTGAATGCGCATGCACGACTGTAATTGGGGAAGAAGGCATTACCCATTTACGGAGGACAGACAAGAAGTGCCTGGTCGCTTGGAGCATGGGGTTATGGAGTAGCTCCGCACTGTACAACAAAGGATCTAGTCCTAAATGTCCAAGTACAGAGTAGAGGGGTGAAAGCTAGCTCTTCACCCCTATGGGTGCCTAACCCTTTATGCAAAGAGTGCAAAGAGTTAGCCGTATGCCTTAAGCCTTAGCCAGCACTTGTGCCCATGCCTTAAGCCTTAGCCAGCACTTGTGCCCATGCCTTAAGCCTTTGCCAGCACTTGTGCCCACGCCTTAAGCCTTAGCCAGCACTTGTGCCCACGCCTTAAGCCTTAGCCAGCACTTGTGCCCACGCCTTAAGCCTTAGCCAGCACTTGTGCCCATGCCTTAAGCCTTAGCCAGCACTTGTGCCCACGCCTTAAGCCTTAGCCAGCACTTGAGCCCACGCCTTAAGCCTTAGCCAGCACTTGTGCCCACGCCTTAAGCCTTAGCCAGCACTTGTGCCCACGCCTTAAGCCTTAGCCAGCACTTTTGCCCACGCCTTAAGCCTTAGCCAGCACTTGTGCCCACGCCTTAAGCCTCAGCCAGCACTTGTGCCCACGCCTTAAGCCTCAGCCAGCACTTGTGCCCACGCCTTAAGCCTCAGCCAGCACTTGTGCCCACGCCTTAAGCCTTAGCCAGCACTTGTGCCCACGCCTTAAGCCTTAGCCAGCACTTGTGCCCACGCCTTAAGCCTTAGCCAGCACTTGTGCCCACGCCTTAAGCCTTAGTCAGCACTTGTGCCCACGCCTTAAGCCTTAGCCAGCACTTGTGCCCACGCCTTAAGCCTTAGCCATCACTTGTGCCCACGCCTTAAGCCTTAGCCAGCACTTGTGCCCACGCCTTAAGCCTTAGCCAGCACTTGAGCCCACGCCTTAAGCCTTAGCCAGCACTTGTGCCCACGCCTTAAGCCTTAGCCAGCACTTGTGCCCACGCCTTAAGCCTTAGCCAGCACTTGTGCCCACGCCTTAAGCCTTAGCCAGCACTTGTGCCCACGCCTTAAGCCTTAGCCAGCACTTGTGCCCACGCCTTAAGCCTTAGACAGCACTTGTGCCCACGCCTTAAGCCTTAGACAGCACTTGTGCCCACGCCTTAAGCCTTAGCCAGCACTTGTGCCCACGCCTTAAGCCTTAGCCAGCACTTGAGCCCACGCCTTAAGCCTTAGCCAGCACTTGTGCCCACGCCTTAAGCCTTAGCCAGCACTTGTGCCCACGCCTTAAGCCTTAGCCAGCACTTGTGCCCATGCCTTAAGCCTTAGCCAGCACTTGTGCCCACGCCTTAAGCCTTAGCCAGCACTTGTGCCCACGCCTTAAGCCTTAGCCAGCACTTTTGAGCCCCTTGCATGTTTGTTTTTCTGTCTTTAGTTACATGATGGTTATGCACACAGGGCAGGCTTTACGCTCTTCGCTCTTGTCCCGTCTGAATGCGCATGCACGACTGTAATTGGGGAAGAAGGCATTACCCATTTACGGAGGACAGACAAGAAGTGCCTGGTCGCTTGGAGCATGGGGTTATGGAGTAGCTCCGCACTGTACAACAAAGGATCTAGTCCTAAATGTCCAAGTACAGAGTAGAGGGGTGAAAGCTAGCTCTTCACCCCTATGGGTGCCTAACCCTTTATGCAAAGAGTGCAAAGAGTTAGCCGTATGCCTTAAGCCTTAGCCAGCACTTGTGCCCATGCCTTAAGCCTTAGCCAGCACTTGTGCCCATGCCTTAAGCCTTTGCCAGCACTTGTGTTCATGCCTTAAGCCTTAGCCAGCACTTGTGCCCATGCCTTAAGCCTTAGCCAGCACTTGTGCCCATGCCTTAAGCCTTAGCCAGCACTTGTGCCCATGCCTTAAGCCTTAGCCAGCACTTGTGCCCATGCCTTAAGCCTTAGCCAGCATTTGTGCCCATGCCTTAAGCCTTTGCCAGCACTTGTGCCCATGCCTTAAGCCTTAGCCAGCACTTGTGCCCATGCCTTAAGCCTTAGCCAGCACTTGTGCCCATGCCTTAAGCCTTAGCCAGCACTTGTGCCCATGCCTTAAGCCGTAGTCAGCACTTGTGCCCATGCCTTAAGCCTTAGCCAGCACTTGTGCCCATGCCTTAAGCCTTAGCCAGCACTTGTGCCCATGCCTTAAGCCTTAGCCAGCACTTGTGCCCATGCCTTGCGCCTTAGCCAGCACTTGTGCCCATGCCTTAAGCCTTAGCCAGCACTTGTGCCCATGCCTTAAGCCTTAGCCAGCACTTGTGCCCATGCCTTAAGCCTTAGCCAGCACTTGTGCCCAAGCCTTACGCCTTAGCCAGCACTTGTGCCCACGCCTTAAGCCTTAGCCAGCACTTGTGCCCACGCCTTAAGCCTTAGCCAGCACTTGTGCCCACGCCTTAAGCCTTAGCCAGCACTTGTGCCCACGCCTTAAGCCTTAGCCAGCACTTGTGCCCACGCCTTAAGCCTTAGCCAGCACTTGTGCCCATGCCTTAGCCAGCACTTGTGCCCACGCCTTAAGCCTCAGCCAGCACTTGTGCCCACGCCTTAAGCCTCAGCCAGCACTTGTGCCCACGCCTTAAGCCTCAGCCAGCACTTGTGCCCACGCCTTAAGCCTCAGCCAGCACTTGTGCCCACGCCTTAAGCCTCAGCCAGCACTTGTGCCCACGCCTTAAGCCTCAGCCAGCACTTGTGCCCACGCCTTAAGCCTCAGCCAGCACTTGTGCCCACGCCTTAAGCCTTAGCCAGCACTTGTGCCCACGCCTTAAGCCTTAGCCAGCACTTGTGCCCACGCCTTAAGCCTTAGCCAGCACTTGTGCCCACGCCTTAAGCCTTAGCCAGCACTTGTGCCCACGCCTTAAGCCTTAGCCATCACTTGTGCCCACGCCTTAAGCCTTAGCCAGCACTTGTGCCCACGCCTTAAGCCTTAGCCAGCACTTGAGCCCACGCCTTAAGCCTTAGCCAGCACTTGTGCCCACGCCTTAAGCCTTAGCCAGCACTTGTGCCCACGCCTTAAGCCTTAGCCAGCACTTGTGCCCACGCCTTAAGCCTTAGCCAGCACTTGTGCCCACGCCTTAAGCCTTAGCCAGCACTTGTGCCCACGCCTTAAGCCTTAGCCAGCACTTGTGCCCACGCCTTAAGCCTTAGCCAGCACTTGTGCCCACGCCTTAAGCCTTAGCCAGCACTTGTGCCCACGCCTTAAGCCTTAGCCAGCACTTGTGCCCACGCCTTAAGCCTTAGCCAGCACTTGTGCCCACGCCTTAAGCCTTAGCCAGCACTTGAGCCCACGCCTTAAGCCTTAGCCAGCACTTGTGCCCACGCCTTAAGCCTTAGCCAGCACTTGTGCCCACGCCTTAAGCCTTAGCCAGCACTTGTGCCCACGCCTTAAGCCTTAGCCAGCACTTGTGCCCACGCCTTAAGCCTTAGCCAGCACTTGTGCCCACGCCTTAAGCCTTAGCCAGCACTTGTGCCCACGCCTTAAGCCTTAGCCAGCACTTTTGAGCCCCTTGCATGTTTGTTTTTCTGTCTTTAGTTACATGATGGTTATGCACACAGGGCAGGCTTTACGCTCTTCGCTCTTGTCCCGTCTGAATGCACATGCACGACTGTAATTGGGGAAGAAGGCATTACCCATTTACGGAGGACAGACAAGAAGTGCCTGGTCGCTTGGAGCATGGGGTTATGGAGTAGCTCCGCACTGTACAACAAAGGATCTAGTCCTAAATGTCCAAGTACAGAGTAGAGGGGTGAAAGCTAGCTCTTCACCCCTATGGGTGCCTAACCCTTTATGCAAAGAGTGCAAAGAGTTAGCCGTATGCCTTAAGCCTTAGCCAGCACTTGTGCCCATGCCTTAAGCCTTAGCCAGCACTTGTGCCCATGCCTTAAGCCTTTGCCAGCACTTGTGCCCACGCCTTAAGCCTTAGCCAGCACTTGTGCCCACGCCTTAAGCCTTAGCCAGCACTTGTGCCCACGCCTTAAGCCTTAGCCAGCACTTGTGCCCATGCCTTAAGCCTTAGCCAGCACTTGTGCCCACGCCTTAAGCCTTAGCCAGCACTTGAGCCCACGCCTTAAGCCTTAGCCAGCACTTGTGCCCACGCCTTAAGCCTTAGCCAGCACTTGTGCCCACGCCTTAAGCCTTAGCCAGCACTTTTGCCCACGCCTTAAGCCTTAGCCAGCACTTGTGCCCACGCCTTAAGCCTTAGCCAGCACTTGTGCCCACGCCTTAAGCCTTAGCCAGCACTTGTGCCCACGCCTTAAGCCTTAGCCAGCACTTTTGAGCCCCTTGCATGTTTGTTTTTCTGTCTTTAGTTACATGATGGTTATGCACACAGGGCAGGCTTTACGCTCTTCGCTCTTGTCCCGTCTGAATGCGCATGCACGACTGTAATTGGGGAAGAAGGCATTACCCATTTACGGAGGACAGACAAGAAGTGCCTGGTCGCTTGGAGCATGGGGTTATGGAGTAGCTCCGCACTGTACAACAAAGGATCTAGTCCTAAATGTCCAAGTACAGAGTAGAGGGGTGAAAGCTAGCTCTTCACCCCTATGGGTGCTTAACCCTTTATGCAAAGAGTGCAAAGAGTTAGCCGTATGCCTTAAGCCTTAGCCAGCACTTGTGCCCATGCCTTAAGCCTTAGCCAGCACTTGTGCCCATGCCTTAAGCCTTTGCCAGCACTTGTGCCCACGCCTTAAGCCTTAGCCAGCACTTGTGCCCACGCCTTAAGCCTTAGCCAGCACTTGTGCCCACGCCTTAAGCCTTAGCCAGCACTTGTGCCCACGCCTTAAGCCTTAGCCAGCACTTGTGCCCACGCCTTAAGCCTTAGCCAGCACTTGTGCCCACGCCTTAAGCCTTAGCCAGCACTTGTGCCCACGCCTTAAGCCTTAGCCAGCACTTGTGCCCACGCCTTAAGCCTTAGCCAGCACTTGTGCCCACGCCGTAAGCCTTAGCCAGCACTTGTGCCCACGCCTTAAGCCTTAGCCAGCACTTGTGCCCACGCCTTAAGCCTTAGCCAGCACTTGTGCCCACGCCTTAAGCCTTAGCCAGCACTTGTGCCCACGCCTAAAGCCTTAGCCAGCACTTGTGCCCACGCCTTAAGCCTTAGCCAGCACTTGTGCCCACGCCTTAAGCCTTAGCCAGCACTTGTGCCCACGCCTTAAGCCTTAGCCAGCACTTGTGCCCACGCCTTAAGCCTTAGCCAGCACTTGTGCCCACGCCTTAAGCCTTAGCCAGCACTTGTGCCCACGCCTTAAGCCTTAGCCAGCACTTGTGCCCACGCCTTAAGCCTTAGCCAGCACTTGTGCCCACGCCTTAAGCCTTAGCCAGCACTTGTGCCCACGCCTTAAGCCTTAGCCAGCACTTGTGCCCACGCCTTAAGCCTTAGCCAGCACTTGTGCCCACGCCTTAAGCCTTAGCCAGCACTTGTGCCCACGCCTTAAGCCTTAGCCAGCACTTGTGCCCACGCCTTAAGCCTTAGCCAGCACTTGTGCCCACGCCTTAAGCTTTAGCCAGCACTTGTGCCCACGCCTTAAGCCTTAGCCAGCACTTGTGCCCACGCTTTAAGCTTTAGCCAGCACTTGTGCCCACGCCTTAAGCCTTAGCCAGCACTTGTGCCCACGCCTTACGCCTTAGCCAGCACTTGTGCCCACGCCTTAAGCCTTAGCCAGCACTTGTGCCCACGCCTTAAGCCTTAGCCAGCACTTGTGCCCACGCCTAAAGCCTTAGCCAGCACTTGTGCCCACGCCTAAAGCCTTAGCCAGCACTTGTGCCAACGCCTAAAGCCTTAGCCAGCACTTGTGCCCACGCCTTAAGCCTTAGCCAGCACTTGTGCCCACGCCTTAACCCTTAGCCAGCACTTGTGCCCACGCCTTAAGGCTTAGCCAGCACTTGTGCCCACGCCTTAAGCCTTAGCCAGCACTTTTGCCCACGCATTAAGCCTTAGCCAGCACTTGTGCCCACGCCTAAAGCCTTAGCCAGCACTTGTGCCCACGCCTTAAGCCTTAGCCAGCACTTGTGCCCACGCCTTAAGCCTTAGCCAGCACTTGTGCCACGCCTTAAGCCTTAGCCAGCACTTGTGCTCACGCCTTAAGCCTTAGCCAGCTCTTGTGCCCACGCCTTAAGCCTTAGCCAGCACTTGTGCCCACGCCTTAAGCCTTAGCCAGCACTTGTGCCCACGCCTTAAACGATAGCCAGCACTTGTGCCCACGCCTTAAGCCTTAGCCAGCACTTGTGCCCATGCCTTAAGCCTTAGCCAGCACTTGTGCCCACGCCTTAAGCCTTAGCCAGCACTTGTGCCACGCCTTAAGCCTTAGCCAGCACTTGTGCTCACGCCTTAAGACTTAGCCAGCTCTTGTGCCCACGCCTTAAGCCTTAGCCAGCACTTGTGCCCACGCCTAAAGCCTTAGCCAGCACCAGTGCCCACGCCTAAAGCCTTAGCCAGCACTTGTGCCCACGCCTAAAGCCTTAGCCAGCACTTGTGCCAACGCCTAAAGCCTTAGCCAGCACTTGTGCCCACGCCTTAAGCCTTAGCCAGCACTTGTGCCCACGCCTAAAGCCTTAGCCAGCACTTGTGCCAACGCCTAAAGCCTTAGCCAGCACTTGTGCCACGCCTTAAGCCTTAGCCAGCACTTGTGCCCACGCCTTAAGCCTTAGCCAGCACTTTTGAGCCCCTTGCATGTTTGTTTTTCTGTCTTTAGTTACATGATGGTTATGCACACAGGGCAGGCTTTACGCTCTTCGCTCTTGTCCCATCTGAATGCGCATGCACGACTGTAATTGGGGAAGAAGGCATTACCCATTTACGGAGGACAGACAAGAAGTGCCTGGTCGCTTGGAGCATGGGGTTATGGAGTAGCTCCGCACTGTACAACAAAGGATCTAGTCCTAAATGTCCAAGTACAGAGTAGAGGGGTGAAAGCTAGCTCTTCACCCCTATGGGTGCCTAACCCTTTATGCAAAGAGTGCAAAGAGTTAGCCGTATGCCTTAAGCCTTAGCCAGCACTTGTGCCCATGCCTTAAGCCTTAGCCAGCACTTGTGCCCATGCCTTAAGCCTTTGCCAGCACTTGTGTTCATGCCTTAAGCCTTAGCCAGCACTTGTGCCCATGCCTTAAGCCTTAGCCAACACTTGTGCCCATGCCTTAAGCCTTAGCCAGCACTTGTGCCCATGCCTTAAGCCTTAGCCAGCACTTGTGCCCATGCCTTAAGCCTTAGCCAGCATTTGTGCCCATGCCTTAAGCCTTTGCCAGCACTTGTGCCCATGCCTTAAGCCTTAGCCAGCACTTGTGCCCATGCCTTAAGCCTTAGCCAGCACTTGTGCCCATGCCTTAAGCCTTAGCCAGCACTTGTGCCCATGCCTTAAGCCTTAGTCAGCACTTGTGCCCATGCCTTAAGCCTTAGCCAGCACTTGTGCCCATGCTTTAAGCCTTAGCCAGCACTTGTGCCCATGCCTTAAGCCTTAGCCAGCACTTGTGCCCATGCCTTGCGCCTTAGCCAGCACTTGTGCCCATGCCTTAAGCCTTAGCCAGCACTTGTGCCCATGCCTTAAGCCTTAGCCAGCACTTGTGCCCATGCCTTAAGCCTTAGCCAGCCCTTGTGCCCAAGCCTTACGCCTTAGCCAGCACTTGTGCCCACGCCTTAAGCCTTAGCCAGCACTTGTGCCCACGCCTTAAGCCTTAGCCAGCACTTGTGCCCACGCCTTAAGCCTTAGCCAGCACTTGTGCCCACGCCTTAAGCCTTAGCCAGCACTTGTGCCCACGCCTTAAGCCTTAGCCAGCACTTGTGCCCATGCCTTAAGCCTTAGCCAGCACTTGTGCCCACGCCTTAAGCCTCAGCCAGCACTTGTGCCCACGCCTTAAGCCTCAGCCAGCACTTGTGCCCACGCCTTAAGCCTCAGCCAGCACTTGTGCCCACGCCTTAAGCCTCAGCCAGCACTTGTGCCCACGCCTTAAGCCTCAGCCAGCACTTGTGCCCACGCCTTAAGCCTCAGCCAGCACTTGTGCCCACGCCTTAAGCCTCAGCCAGCACTTGTGCCCACGCCTTAAGCCTTAGCCAGCACTTGTGCCCACGCCTTAAGCCTTAGCCAGCACTTGTGCCCACGCCTTAAGCCTTAGCCAGCACTTGTGCCCACGCCTTAAGCCTTAGCCAGCACTTGTGCCCACGCCTTAAGCCTTAGCCATCACTTGTGCCCACGCCTTAAGCCTTAGCCAGCACTTGTGCCCACGCCTTAAGCCTTAGCCAGCACTTGAGCCCACGCCTTAAGCCTTAGCCAGCACTTGTGCCCACGCCTTAAGCCTTAGCCAGCACTTGTGCCCACGCCTTAAGCCTTAGCCAGCACTTGTGCCCACGCCTTAAGCCTTAGCCAGCACTTGTGCCCACGCCTTAAGCCTTAGCCAGCACTTGTGCCCACGCCTTAAGCCTTAGCCAGCACTTGTGCCCACGCCTTAAGCCTTAGCCAGCACTTGTGCCCACGCCTTAAGCCTTAGCCAGCACTTGTGCCCACGCCTTAAGCCTTAGCCAGCACTTGTGCCCACGCCTTAAGCCTTAGCCAGCACTTGTGCCCACGCCTTAAGCCTTAGCCAGCACTTGAGCCCACGCCTTAAGCCTTAGCCAGCACTTGTGCCCACGCCTTAAGCCTTAGCCAGCACTTGTGCCCACGCCTTAAGCCTTAGCCAGCACTTGTGCCCACGCCTTAAGCCTTAGCCAGCACTTGTGCCCACGCCTTAAGCCTTAGCCAGCACTTGTGCCCACGCCTTAAGCCTTAGCCAGCACTTGTGCCCACGCCTTAAGCCTTAGCCAGCACTTGTGCCCACGCCTTAAGCCTTAGCCAGCACTTTTGAGCCCCTTGCATGTTTGTTTTTCTGTCTTTAGTTACATGATGGTTATGCACACAGGGCAGGCTTTACGCTCTTCGCTCTTGTCCCGTCTGAATGCGCATGCACGACTGTAATTGGGGAAGAAGGCATTACCCATTTACGGAGGACAGACAAGAAGTGCCTGGTCGCTTGGAGCATGGGGTTATGGAGTAGCTCCGCACTGTACAACAAAGGATCTAGTCCTAAATGTCCAAGTACAGAGTAGAGGGGTGAAAGCTAGCTCTTCACCCCTATGGGTGCCTAACCCTTTATGCAAAGAGTGCAAAGAGTTAGCCGTATGCCTTAAGCCTTAGCCAGCACTTGTGCCCATGCCTTAAGCCTTAGCCAGCACTTGTGCCCATGCCTTAAGCCTTTGCCAGCACTTGTGCCCACGCCTTAAGCCTTAGCCAGCACTTGTGCCCACGCCTTAAGCCTTAGCCAGCACTTGTGCCCACGCCTTAAGCCTTAGCCAGCACTTGTGCCCATGCCTTAAGCCTTAGCCAGCACTTGTGCCCACGCCTTAAGCCTTAGCCAGCACTTGAGCCCACGCCTTAAGCCTTAGCCAGCACTTGTGCCCACGCCTTAAGCCTTAGCCAGCACTTGTGCCCACGCCTTAAGCCTTAGCCAGCACTTTTGCCCACGCCTTAAGCCTTAGCCAGCACTTGTGCCCACGCCTTAAGCCTCAGCCAGCACTTGTGCCCACGCCTTAAGCCTTAGCCAGCACTTGTGCCCACGCCTTAAGCCTCAGCCAGCACTTGTGCCCACGCCTTAAGCCTTAGCCAGC
This sequence comes from Ranitomeya imitator, assembly GCF_032444005.1. NCBI lineage: Eukaryota > Metazoa > Chordata > Amphibia > Anura > Dendrobatidae > Ranitomeya > Ranitomeya imitator. The sequence continues at coordinate 202,261,263 of NC_091286.1, forward strand.
ACTTGTGCCCACGCCTTAAGCCTTAGCCAGCACTTGTGCCCACGCCTTAAGCCTTAGCCAGCACTTGTGCCCACGCCTTAAGCCTTAGTCAGCACTTGTGCCCACGCCTTAAGCCTTAGCCAGCACTTGTGCCCACGCCTTAAGCCTTAGCCATCACTTGTGCCCACGCCTTAAGCCTTAGCCAGCACTTGTGCCCACGCCTTAAGCCTTAGCCAGCACTTGAGCCCACGCCTTAAGCCTTAGCCAGCACTTGTGCCCACGCCTTAAGCCTTAGCCAGCACTTGTGCCCACGCCTTAAGCCTTAGCCAGCACTTGTGCCCACGCCTTAAGCCTTAGCCAGCACTTGTGCCCACGCCTTAAGCCTTAGCCAGCACTTGTGCCCACGCCTTAAGCCTTAGACAGCACTTGTGCCCACGCCTTAAGCCTTAGACAGCACTTGTGCCCACGCCTTAAGCCTTAGCCAGCACTTGTGCCCACGCCTTAAGCCTTAGCCAGCACTTGAGCCCACGCCTTAAGCCTTAGCCAGCACTTGTGCCCACGCCTTAAGCCTTAGCCAGCACTTGTGCCCACGCCTTAAGCCTTAGCCAGCACTTGTGCCCACGCCTTAAGCCTTAGCCAGCACTTGTGCCCACGCCTTAAGCCTTAGCCAGCACTTGTGCCCACGCCTTAAGCCTTAGCCAGCACTTTTGAGCCCCTTGCATGTTTGTTTTTCTGTCTTTAGTTACATGATGGTTATGCACACAGGGCAGGCTTTACGCTCTTCGCTCTTGTCCCGTCTGAATGCGCATGCACGACTGTAATTGGGGAAGAAGGCATTACCCATTTACGGAGGACAGACAAGAAGTGCCTGGTCGCTTGGAGCATGGGGTTATGGAGTAGCTCCGCACTGTACAACAAAGGATCTAGTCCTAAATGTCCAAGTACAGAGTAGAGGGGTGAAAGCTAGCTCTTCACCCCTATGGGTGCCTAACCCTTTATGCAAAGAGTGCAAAGAGTTAGCCGTATGCCTTAAGCCTTAGCCAGCACTTGTGCCCATGCCTTAAGCCTTAGCCAGCACTTGTGCCCATGCCTTAAGCCTTTGCCAGCACTTGTGTTCATGCCTTAAGCCTTAGCCAGCACTTGTGCCCATGCCTTAAGCCTTAGCCAGCACTTGTGCCCATGCCTTAAGCCTTAGCCAGCACTTGTGCCCATGCCTTAAGCCTTAGCCAGCACTTGTGCCCATGCCTTAAGCCTTAGCCAGCATTTGTGCCCATGCCTTAAGCCTTTGCCAGCACTTGTGCCCATGCCTTAAGCCTTAGCCAGCACTTGTGCCCATGCCTTAAGCCTTAGCCAGCACTTGTGCCCATGCCTTAAGCCTTAGCCAGCACTTGTGCCCATGCCTTAAGCCTTAGTCAGCACTTGTGCCCATGCCTTAAGCCTTAGCCAGCACTTGTGCCCATGCCTTAAGCCTTAGCCAGCACTTGTGCCCATGCCTTAAGCCTTAGCCAGCACTTGTGCCCATGCCTTGCGCCTTAGCCAGCACTTGTGCCCATGCCTTAAGCCTTAGCCAGCACTTGTGCCCATGCCTTAAGCCTTAGCCAGCACTTGTGCCCATGCCTTAAGCCTTAGCCAGCACTTGTGCCCAAGCCTTACGCCTTAGCCAGCACTTGTGCCCACGCCTTAAGCCTTAGCCAGCACTTGTGCCCACGCCTTAAGCCTTAGCCAGCACTTGTGCCCACGCCTTAAGCCTTAGCCAGCACTTGTGCCCACGCCTTAAGCCTTAGCCAGCACTTGTGCCCACGCCTTAAGCCTTAGCCAGCACTTGTGCCCATGCCTTAAGCCTTAGCCAGCACTTGTGCCCACGCCTTAAGCCTCAGCCAGCACTTGTGCCCACGCCTTAAGCCTCAGCCAGCACTTGTGCCCACGCCTTAAGCCTCAGCCAGCACTTGTGCCCACGCCTTAAGCCTCAGCCAGCACTTGTGCCCACGCCTTAAGCCTCAGCCAGCACTTGTGCCCACGCCTTAAGCCTCAGCCAGCACTTGTGCCCACGCCTTAAGCCTCAGCCAGCACTTGTGCCCACGCCTTAAGCCTTAGCCAGCACTTGTGCCCACGCCTTAAGCCTTAGCCAGCACTTGTGCCCACGCCTTAAGCCTTAGCCAGCACTTGTGCCCACGCCTTAAGCCTTAGCCAGCACTTGTGCCCACGCCTTAAGCCTTAGCCAGCACTTGTGCCCACGCCTTAAGCCTTAGCCATCACTTGTGCCCACGCCTTAAGCCTTAGCCAGCACTTGTGCCCACGCCTTAAGCCTTAGCCAGCACTTGAGCCCACGCCTTAAGCCTTAGCCAGCACTTGTGCCCACGCCTTAAGCCTTAGCCAGCACTTGTGCCCACGCCTTAAGCCTTAGCCAGCACTTGTGCCCACGCCTTAAGCCTTAGCCAGCACTTGTGCCCACGCCTTAAGCCTTAGCCAGCACTTGTGCCCACGCCTTAAGCCTTAGCCAGCACTTGTGCCCACGCCTTAAGCCTTAGCCAGCACTTGTGCCCACGCCTTAAGCCTTAGCCAGCACTTGTGCCCACGCCTTAAGCCTTAGCCAGCACTTGTGCCCACGCCTTAAGCCTTAGCCAGCACTTGTGCCCACGCCTTAAGCCTTAGCCAGCACTTGAGCCCACGCCTTAAGCCTTAGCCAGCACTTGTGCCCACGCCTTAAGCCTTAGCCAGCACTTGTGCCCACGCCTTAAGCCTTAGCCAGCACTTGTGCCCACGCCTTAAGCCTTAGCCAGCACTTGTGCCCACGCCTTAAGCCTTAGCCAGCACTTGTGCCCACGCCTTAAGCCTTAGCCAGCACTTGTGCCCACGCCTTAAGCCTTAGCCAGCACTTTTGAGCCCCTTGCATGTTTGTTTTTCTGTCTTTAGTTACATGATGGTTATGCACACAGGGCAGGCTTTACGCTCTTCGCTCTTGTCCCGTCTGAATGCACATGCACGACTGTAATTGGGGAAGAAGGCATTACCCATTTACGGAGGACAGACAAGAAGTGCCTGGTCGCTTGGAGCATGGGGTTATGGAGTAGCTCCGCACTGTACAACAAAGGATCTAGTCCTAAATGTCCAAGTACAGAGTAGAGGGGTGAAAGCTAGCTCTTCACCCCTATGGGTGCCTAACCCTTTATGCAAAGAGTGCAAAGAGTTAGCCGTATGCCTTAAGCCTTAGCCAGCACTTGTGCCCATGCCTTAAGCCTTAGCCAGCACTTGTGCCCATGCCTTAAGCCTTTGCCAGCACTTGTGCCCACGCCTTAAGCCTTAGCCAGCACTTGTGCCCACGCCTTAAGCCTTAGCCAGCACTTGTGCCCACGCCTTAAGCCTTAGCCAGCACTTGTGCCCATGCCTTAAGCCTTAGCCAGCACTTGTGCCCACGCCTTAAGCCTTAGCCAGCACTTGAGCCCACGCCTTAAGCCTTAGCCAGCACTTGTGCCCACGCCTTAAGCCTTAGCCAGCACTTGTGCCCACGCCTTAAGCCTTAGCCAGCACTTTTGCCCACGCCTTAAGCCTTAGCCAGCACTTGTGCCCACGCCTTAAGCCTTAGCCAGCACTTGTGCCCACGCCTTAAGCCTTAGCCAGCACTTGTGCCCACGCCTTAAGCCTTAGCCAGCACTTTTGAGCCCCTTGCATGTTTGTTTTTCTGTCTTTAGTTACATGATGGTTATGCACACAGGGCAGGCTTTACGCTCTTCGCTCTTGTCCCGTCTGAATGCGCATGCACGACTGTAATTGGGGAAGAAGGCATTACCCATTTACGGAGGACAGACAAGAAGTGCCTGGTCGCTTGGAGCATGGGGTTATGGAGTAGCTCCGCACTGTACAACAAAGGATCTAGTCCTAAATGTCCAAGTACAGAGTAGAGGGGTGAAAGCTAGCTCTTCACCCCTATGGGTGCCTAACCCTTTATGCAAAGAGTGCAAAGAGTTAGCCGTATGCCTTAAGCCTTAGCCAGCACTTGTGCCCATGCCTTAAGCCTTAGCCAGCACTTGTGCCCATGCCTTAAGCCTTTGCCAGCACTTGTGCCCACGCCTTAAGCCTTAGCCAGCACTTGTGCCCACGCCTTAAGCCTTAGCCAGCACTTGTGCCCACGCCTTAAGCCTTAGCCAGCACTTGTGCCCACGCCTTAAGCCTTAGCCAGCACTTGTGCCCACGCCTTAAGCCTTAGCCAGCACTTGTGCCCACGCCTTAAGCCTTAGCCAGCACTTGTGCCCACGCCTTAAGCCTTAGCCAGCACTTGTGCCCACGCCTTAAGCCTTAGCCAGCACTTGTGCCCACGCCGTAAGCCTTAGCCAGCACTTGTGCCCACGCCTTAAGCCTTAGCCAGCACTTGTGCCCACGCCTTAAGCCTTAGCCAGCACTTGTGCCCACGCCTTAAGCCTTAGCCAGCACTTGTGCCCACGCCTAAAGCCTTAGCCAGCACTTGTGCCCACGCCTTAAGCCTTAGCCAGCACTTGTGCCCACGCCTTAAGCCTTAGCCAGCACTTGTGCCCACGCCTTAAGCCTTAGCCAGCACTTGTGCCCACGCCTTAAGCCTTAGCCAGCACTTGTGCCCACGCCTTAAGCCTTAGCCAGCACTTGTGCCCACGCCTTAAGCCTTAGCCAGCACTTGTGCCCACGCCTTAAGCCTTAGCCAGCACTTGTGCCCACGCCTTAAGCCTTAGCCAGCACTTGTGCCCACGCCTTAAGCCTTAGCCAGCACTTGTGCCCACGCCTTAAGCCTTAGCCAGCACTTGTGCCCACGCCTTAAGCCTTAGCCAGCACTTGTGCCCACGCCTTAAGCCTTAGCCAGCACTTGTGCCCACGCCTTAAGCCTTAGCCAGCACTTGTGCCCACGCCTTAAGCCTTAGCCAGCACTTGTGCCCACGCCTTAAGCTTTAGCCAGCACTTGTGCCCACGCCTTAAGCCTTAGCCAGCACTTGTGCCCACGCTTTAAGCTTTAGCCAGCACTTGTGCCCACGCCTTAAGCCTTAGCCAGCACTTGTGCCCACGCCTTACGCCTTAGCCAGCACTTGTGCCCACGCCTTAAGCCTTAGCCAGCACTTGTGCCCACGCCTTAAGCCTTAGCCAGCACTTGTGCCCACGCCTAAAGCCTTAGCCAGCACTTGTGCCCACGCCTAAAGCCTTAGCCAGCACTTGTGCCAACGCCTAAAGCCTTAGCCAGCACTTGTGCCCACGCCTTAAGCCTTAGCCAGCACTTGTGCCCACGCCTTAACCCTTAGCCAGCACTTGTGCCCACGCCTTAAGGCTTAGCCAGCACTTGTGCCCACGCCTTAAGCCTTAGCCAGCACTTTTGCCCACGCATTAAGCCTTAGCCAGCACTTGTGCCCACGCCTAAAGCCTTAGCCAGCACTTGTGCCCACGCCTTAAGCCTTAGCCAGCACTTGTGCCCACGCCTTAAGCCTTAGCCAGCACTTGTGCCACGCCTTAAGCCTTAGCCAGCACTTGTGCTCACGCCTTAAGCCTTAGCCAGCTCTTGTGCCCACGCCTTAAGCCTTAGCCAGCACTTGTGCCCACGCCTTAAGCCTTAGCCAGCACTTGTGCCCACGCCTTAAACGATAGCCAGCACTTGTGCCCACGCCTTAAGCCTTAGCCAGCACTTGTGCCCACGCCTTAAGCCTTAGCCAGCACTTGTGCCCACGCCTTAAGCCTTAGCCAGCACTTGTGCCACGCCTTAAGCCTTAGCCAGCACTTGTGCTCACGCCTTAAGACTTAGCCAGCTCTTGTGCCCACGCCTTAAGCCTTAGCCAGCACTTGTGCCCACGCCTAAAGCCTTAGCCAGCACCAGTGCCCACGCCTAAAGCCTTAGCCAGCACTTGTGCCCACGCCTAAAGCCTTAGCCAGCACTTGTGCCAACGCCTAAAGCCTTAGCCAGCACTTGTGCCCACGCCTTAAGCCTTAGCCAGCACTTGTGCCCACGCCTAAAGCCTTAGCCAGCACTTGTGCCAACGCCTAAAGCCTTAGCCAGCACTTGTGCCACGCCTTAAGCCTTAGCCAGCACTTGTGCCCACGCCTTAAGCCTTAGCCAGCACTTTTGAGCCCCTTGCATGTTTGTTTTTCTGTCTTTAGTTACATGATGGTTATGCACACAGGGCAGGCTTTACGCTCTTCGCTCTTGTCCCATCTGAATGCGCATGCACGACTGTAATTGGGGAAGAAGGCATTACCCATTTACGGAGGACAGACAAGAAGTGCCTGGTCGCTTGGAGCATGGGGTTATGGAGTAGCTCCGCACTGTACAACAAAGGATCTAGTCCTAAATGTCCAAGTACAGAGTAGAGGGGTGAAAGCTAGCTCTTCACCCCTATGGGTGCCTAACCCTTTATGCAAAGAGTGCAAAGAGTTAGCCGTATGCCTTAAGCCTTAGCCAGCACTTGTGCCCATGCCTTAAGCCTTAGCCAGCACTTGTGCCCATGCCTTAAGCCTTTGCCAGCACTTGTGCCCACGCCTTAAGCCTTAGCCAGCACTTGTGCCCACGCCTTAAGCCTTAGCCAGCACTTGTGCCCACGCCTTAAGCCTTAGCCAGCACTTGTGCCCACGCCTTAAGCCTTAGCCAGCACTTGTGCCCACGCCTTAAGCCTTAGCCAGCACTTGTGCCCACGCCTTAAGCCTTAGCCAGCACTTGTGCCCACGCCTTAAGCCTTAGCCAGCACTTGTGCCCACGCCTTAAGCCTTAGCCAGCACTTGTGCCCACGCCGTAAGCCTTAGCCAGCACTTGTGCCCACGCCTTAAGCCTTAGCCAGCACTTGTGCCCACGCCTTAAGCCTTAGCCAGCACTTGTGCCCACGCCTTAAGCCTTAGCCAGCACTTGTGCCCACGGCTAAAGCCTTAGCCAGCACTTGTGCCCACGCCTTAAGCCTTAGCCAGCACTTGTGCCCATGCCTTAAGCCTTAGCCAGCACTTGTGCCCACGCCTAAAGCCTTAGCCAGCACTTGTGCCCACGCCTAAAGCCTTAGCCAGCACTTGTGCCAACGCCTAAAGCCTTAGCCAGCACTTGTGCCCACGCCTTAAGCCTTAGCCAGCACTTGTGCCCACGCCTTAACCCTTAGCCAGCACTTGTGCCCACGCCTTAAGGCTTAGCCAGCACTTGTGCCCACGCCTTAAGCCTTAGCCAGCACTTGTGCCCACGCCTTAAGCCTTAGCCAGCACTTGTGCCCACGCCTAAAGCCTTAGCCAGCACTTGTGCCCACGCCTAAAGCCTTAGCCAGCACTTGTGCCAACGCCTAAAGCCTTAGCCAGCACTTGTGCCCACGCCTTAAGCCTTAGCCAGCACTTGTGCCCACGCCTTAACCCTTAGCCAGCACTTGTGCCCACGCCTTAAGGCTTAGCCAGCACTTGTGCCCACGCCTTAAGCCTTAGCCAGCACTTTTGCCCACGCATTAAGCCTTAGCCAGCACTTGTGCCCACGCCTAAAGCCTTAGCCAGCACTTGTGCCCACGCCTTAAGCCTTAGCCAGCACTTGTGCCCACGCCTTAAGCCTTAGCCAGCACTTGTGCCACGCCTTAAGCCTTAGCCAGCACTTGTGCTCACGCCTTAAGCCTTAGCCAGCTCTTGTGCCCACGCCTTAAGCCTTAGCCAGCACTTTTGCCCACGCCTTAAGCCTTAGCCAGCACTTGTGCCCACGCCTTAAACGATAGCCAGCACTTGTGCCCACGCCTTAAGCCTTCGCCAGCACTTGTGCCCACGCCTTAAGCCTTAGCCAGCACTTGTGCCCACGCCTTAAGCCTTAGCCAGCACTTGTGCCACGCCTTAAGCCTTAGCCAGCACTTGTGCTCACGCCTTAAGCCTTAGCCAGCTCTTGTGCCCACGCCTTAAGCCTTAGCCAGCACTTGTGCCCACGCCTTAAGCCTTAGCCAGCACTTGTGCCCACGCCTTAAACGATAGCCAGCACTTGTGCCCACGCCTTAAGCCTTAGCCAGCACTTGTGCCCACGCCTAAAGCCTTAGCCAGCACTTGTGCCCATGCCTAAAGCCTTAGCCAGCACTTGTGCCAACGCCTAAAGCCTTAGCCAGCACTTGTGCCCACGCCTTAAGCCTTAGCCAGCACTTGTGCCCACGCCTAAAGCCTTAGCCAGCACTTGTGCCAACGCCTAAAGCCTTAGCCAGCACTTGTGCCACGCCTTAAGCCTTAGCCAGCACTTGTGCTCACGCCTTAAGCCTTAGCCAGCTCTTGTGCCCACGCCTTAAGCCTTAGCCAGCACTTGTGCCCACGCCTTAAACGATAGCCAGCACTTGTGCCCACGCCTTAAGCCTTAGCCAGCACTTGTGCCCACGCCTAAAGCCTTAGCCAGCACTTGTGCCCACGCCTAAAGCCTTAGCCAGCACTTGTGCCAACGCCTAAAGCCTTAGCCAGCACTTGTGCCCACGCCTTAAGCCTTAGCCAGCACTTGTGCCCACGCCTAAAGCCTTAGCCAGCACTTGTGCCAACGCCTAAAGCCTTAGCCAGCACTTGTGCCATGCCTTAAGCCTTAGCCAGCACTTGTGCCCACGCCTTAAGCCTTAGCCAGCACTTGTGCCCACGCCTTAAGCCTTAGCCAGCACTTGTGCCCACGCCTTAAGCCTTAGCCAGCACTTGTGCCCACGCCTTAAACGATAGCCAGCACTTGTGCCCACGCCTTAAGCCTTAGCCAGCACTTGTGCCCACGCCTTAAGCCTTAGCCAGCACTTGTGCCCACGCCTTAAGCCTTAGCCAGCACTTGTGCCCACGCCTTAAGCCTTAGCCAGCACTTGTGCCCACGCCTTAAGCCTTAGCCAGCACTTGTGCCCACGCCTTAAGCCTTAGCCAGCACTTGTGCCCACGCCTTAAGCCTTAGCCAGCACTTGTGCCCACGCCTTAAGCCTTAGCCAGCACTTGTGCCCACGCCTTAAGCTTTAGCCAGCACTTGTGCCCACGCCTTAAGCCTTAGCCAGCACTTGTGCCCACGCTTTAAGCTTTAGCCAGCACTTGTGCCCACGCCTTAAGCCTTAGCCAGCACTTGTGCCCACGCCTTACGCCTTAGCCAGCACTTGTGCCCACGCCTTAAGCCTTAGCCAGCACTTGTGCCCACGCCTTAAGCCTTAGCCAGCACTTGTGCCCACGCCTAAAGCCTTAGCCAGCACTTGTGCCCACGCCTAAAGCCTTAGCCAGCACTTGTGCCAACGCCTAAAGCCTTAGCCAGCACTTGTGCCCACGCCTTAAGCCTTAGCCAGCACTTGTGCCCACGCCTTAACCCTTAGCCAGCACTTGTGCCCACGCCTTAAGGCTTAGCCAGCACTTGTGCCCACGCCTTAAGCCTTAGCCAGCACTTTTGCCCACGCATTAAGCCTTAGCCAGCACTTGTGCCCACGCCTAAAGCCTTAGCCAGCACTTGTGCCCACGCCTTAAGCCTTAGCCAGCACTTGTGCCCACGCCTTAAGCCTTAGCCAGCACTTGTGCCACGCCTTAAGCCTTAGCCAGCACTTGTGCTCACGCCTTAAGCCTTAGCCAGCTCTTGTGCCCACGCCTTAAGCCTTAGCCAGCACTTGTGCCCACGCCTTAAGCCTTAGCCAGCACTTGTGCCCACGCCTTAAACGATAGCCAGCACTTGTGCCCACGCCTTAAGCCTTAGCCAGCACTTGTGCCCACGCCTTAAGCCTTAGCCAGCACTTGTGCCCACGCCTTAAGCCTTAGCCAGCACTTGTGCCACGCCTTAAGCCTTAGCCAGCACTTGTGCTCACGCCTTAAGACTTAGCCAGCTCTTGTGCCCACGCCTTAAGCCTTAGCCAGCACTTGTGCCCACGCCTAAAGCCTTAGCCAGCACCAGTGCCCACGCCTAAAGCCTTAGCCAGCACTTGTGCCCACGCCTAAAGCCTTAGCCAGCACTTGTGCCAACGCCTAAAGCCTTAGCCAGCACTTGTGCCCACGCCTTAAGCCTTAGCCAGCACTTGTGCCCACGCCTAAAGCCTTAGCCAGCACTTGTGCCAACGCCTAAAGCCTTAGCCAGCACTTGTGCCACGCCTTAAGCCTTAGCCAGCACTTGTGCCCACGCCTTAAGCCTTAGCCAGCACTTTTGAGCCCCTTGCATGTTTGTTTTTCTGTCTTTAGTTACATGATGGTTATGCACACAGGGCAGGCTTTACGCTCTTCGCTCTTGTCCCATCTGAATGCGCATGCACGACTGTAATTGGGGAAGAAGGCATTACCCATTTACGGAGGACAGACAAGAAGTGCCTGGTCGCTTGGAGCATGGGGTTATGGAGTAGCTCCGCACTGTACAACAAAGGATCTAGTCCTAAATGTCCAAGTACAGAGTAGAGGGGTGAAAGCTAGCTCTTCACCCCTATGGGTGCCTAACCCTTTATGCAAAGAGTGCAAAGAGTTAGCCGTATGCCTTAAGCCTTAGCCAGCACTTGTGCCCATGCCTTAAGCCTTAGCCAGCACTTGTGCCCATGCCTTAAGCCTTTGCCAGCACTTGTGCCCACGCCTTAAGCCTTAGCCAGCACTTGTGCCCACGCCTTAAGCCTTAGCCAGCACTTGTGCCCACGCCTTAAGCCTTAGCCAGCACTTGTGCCCACGCCTTAAGCCTTAGCCAGCACTTGTGCCCACGCCTTAAGCCTTAGCCAGCACTTGTGCCCACGCCTTAAGCCTTAGCCAGCACTTGTGCCCACGCCTTAAGCCTTAGCCAGCACTTGTGCCCACGCCTTAAGCCTTAGCCAGCACTTGTGCCCACGCCGTAAGCCTTAGCCAGCACTTGTGCCCACGCCTTAAGCCTTAGCCAGCACTTGTGCCCACGCCGTAAGCCTTAGCCAGCACTTGTGCCCACGCCGTAAGCCTTAGCCAGCACTTGTGCCCACGCCTTAAGCCTTAGCCAGCACTTGTGCCCATGCCTTAAGCCTTAGCCAGCACTTGTGCCCACGCCTAAAGCCTTAGCCAGCACTTGTGCCCACGCCTAAAGCCTTAGCCAGCACTTGTGCCAACGCCTAAAGCCTTAGCCAGCACTTGTGCCCACGCCTTAAGCCTTAGCCAGCACTTGTGCCCACGCCTTAACCCTTAGCCAGCACTTGTGCCCACGCCTTAAGGCTTAGCCAGCACTTGTGCCCACGCCTTAAGCCTTAGCCAGCACTTGTGCCCACGCCTTAAGCCTTAGCCAGCACTTGTGCCCACGCCTAAAGCCTTAGCCAGCACTTGTGCCCACGCCTAAAGCCTTAGCCAGCACTTGTGCCAACGCCTAAAGCCTTAGCCAGCACTTGTGCCCACGCCTTAAGCCTTAGCCAGCACTTGTGCCCACGCCTTAACCCTTAGCCAGCACTTGTGCCCACGCCTTAAGGCTTAGCCAGCACTTGTGCCCACGCCTTAAGCCTTAGCCAGCACTTTTGCCCACGCATTAAGCCTTAGCCAGCACTTGTGCCCACGCCTAAAGCCTTAGCCAGCACTTGTGCCCACGCCTTAAGCCTTAGCCAGCACTTGTGCCCACGCCTTAAGCCTTAGCCAGCACTTGTGCCACGCCTTAAGCCTTAGCCAGCACTTGTGCTCACGCCTTAAGCCTTAGCCAGCTCTTGTGCCCACGCCTTAAGCCTTAGCCAGCACTTTTGCCCACGCCTTAAGCCTTAGCCAGCACTTGTGCCCACGCCTTAAACGATAGCCAGCACTTGTGCCCACGCCTTAAGCCTTCGCCAGCACTTGTGCCCACGCCTTAAGCCTTAGCCAGCACTTGTGCCCACGCCTTAAGCCTTAGCCAGCACTTGTGCCACGCCTTAAGCCTTAGCCAGCACTTGTGCTCACGCCTTAAGCCTTAGCCAGCTCTTGTGCCCACGCCTTAAGCCTTAGCCAGCACTTGTGCCCACGCCTTAAGCCTTAGCCAGCACTTGTGCTCACGCCTTAAACGATAGCCAGCACTTGTGCCCACGCCTTAAGCCTTAGCCAGCACTTGTGCCCACGCCTAAAGCCTTAGCCAGCACTTGTGCCCATGCCTAAAGCCTTAGCCAGCACTTGTGCCAACGCCTAAAGCCTTAGCCAGCACTTGTGCCCACGCCTTAAGCCTTAGCCAGCACTTGTGCCCACGCCTAAAGCCTTAGCCAGCACTTGTGCCAACGCCTAAAGCCTTAGCCAGCACTTGTGCCACGCCTTAAGCCTTAGCCAGCACTTGTGCTCACGCCTTAAGCCTTAGCCAGCTCTTGTGCCCACGCCTTAAGCCTTAGCCAGCACTTGTGCCCACGCCTTAAACGATAGCCAGCACTTGTGCCCACGCCTTAAGCCTTAGCCAGCACTTGTGCCCACGCCTAAAGCCTTAGCCAGCACTTGTGCCCACGCCTAAAGCCTTAGCCAGCACTTGTGCCAACGCCTAAAGCCTTAGCCAGCACTTGTGCCCACGCCTTAAGCCTTAGCCAGCACTTGTGCCCACGCCTAAAGCCTTAGCCAGCACTTGTGCCAACGCCTAAAGCCTTAGCCAGCACTTGTGCCATGCCTTAAGCCTTAGCCAGCACTTGTGCCCACGCCTTAAGCCTTAGCCAGCAATTTTGAGCCCCTTGCATGTTTGTTTTTCTGTCTTTAGTTACATGATGGTTATGCACACAGGGCAGGCTTTACGCTCTTCGCTCTTGTCCCGTCTGAATGCGCATGCACGACTGTAATTGGGGAAGAAGGCATTACCCATTTACGGAGGACAGACAAGAAGTGCCTGGTCGCTAGGAGCATGGGGTTATGGAGTAGCTCCGCACTGTACAACAAAGGATCTAGTCCTAAATGTCCAAGTACAGAGTAGAGGGGTGAAAGCTAGCTCTTCACCCCTATGGGTGCCTAACCCTTTATGCAAAGAGTGCAAAGAGTTAGCCGTATGCCTTAAGCCTTAGCCAGCACTTGTGCCCATGCCTTAAGCCTTAGCCAGCACTTGTGCCCATGCCTTAAGCCTTTGCCAGCACTTGTGCCCACGCCTTAAGCCTTAGCCAGCACTTGTGCCCACGACTTAAGCCTTAGCCAGCACTTGTGCCCACGCCTTAAGCCTTAGCCAGCACTTGTGCCCACGCCTTAAGCCTTAGCCAGCACTTGTGCCCACGCCTTAAGCCTTAGCCAGCACTTGTGCCCACGCCTTAAGCCTTAGCTAGCACTTGTGCCCACGCCTTAAGCCTTAGCCAGCACTTGTGCCCACGCCTTAAGCCTTAGCCAGCACTTGTGCCCACGCCGTAAGCCTTAGCCAGCACTTGTGCCCACGCCTTAAGCCTTAGCCAGCACTTGTGCCCACGCCTTAAGCCTTAGCCAGCACTTGTGCCCACGCCTTAAGCCTTAGCCAGCACTTGTGCCCACGCCTAAAGCCTTAGCCAGCACTTGTGCCCACGCCTTAAGCCTTAGCCAGCACTTGTGCCCATGCCTTAAGCCTTAGCCAGCACTTGTGCCCACGCCTTAAGCCTTAGCCAGCACTTGTGCCCACGCCTTAAGCCTTAGCCAGCACTTGTGCCCACGCCTTAAGCCTTAGCCAGCACTTGTGCCCACGCCTTAAGCCTTAGCCAGCACTTGTGCCCACGCCTTAAGCCTTAGCCAGCACTTGTGCCCACGCCTTAAGCCTTAGCCAACACTTGTGCCCACGCCTTAAGCCTTAGCCAGCACTTGTGCCCACGCCTTAAGCCTTAGCCAGCACTTTTGAGCCCCTTGCATGTTTGTTTTTCTGTCTTTAGTTACATGATGGTTATGCACACAGGGCAGGCTTTACGCTCTTCGCTCTTGTCCCGTCTGAATGCGCATGCACGACTGTAATTGGGGAAGAAGGCATTACCCATTTACGGAGGACAGACAAGAAGTGCCTGGTCGCTTGGAGCATGGGGTTATGGAGTAGCTCCGCACTCTACAACAAAGGATCTAGTCCTAAATGTCCAAGTACAGAGTAGAGGGGTGAAAGCTAGCTCTTCACCCCTATGGGTGCCTAACCCTTTATGCAAAGAGTGCAAAGAGTTAGCCGTATGCCTTAAGCCTTAGCCAGCACTTGTGCCCATGCCTTAAGCCTTAGCCAGCACTTGTGCCCATGCCTTAAGCCTTTGCCAGCACTTGTGCCCACGCCTTAAGCCTTAGCCAGCACTTGTGCCCACGCCTTAAGCCTTAGCCAGCACTTGTGCCCACGCCTTAAGCCTTAGCCAGCACTTGTGCCCACGCCTTAAGCCTTAGCCAGCACTTGTGCCCACGCCTTAAGCCTTAGCCAGCACTTGTGCCCACGCCTTAAGCCTTAGCCAGCACTTGTGCCCACGCCTTAAGCCTTAGCCAGCACTTGTGCCCACGCCTTAAGCCTTAGCCAGCACTTGTGCCCACGCCTTAAGCCTTAGCCAGCACTTGTGCCCACGCCTAAAGCATTAGCCAGCACTTGTGCCCACGCCTTAAGCCTTAGCCAGCACTTGTGCCCACGCCTTAAGCCTTAGCCAGCACTTGTGCCCACGCCTTAAGCCTTAGCCAGCACTTGTGCCCACGCCTTAAGCCTTAGCCAGCACTTGTGCCCACGCCTTAAGCCTTAGCCAGCACTTGTGCCCACGCCTTAAGCCTTAGCCAGCACTTGTGCCCACGCCTTAAGCCTTAGCCAGCACTTGTGCCCACGCCTTAAGCCTTAGCCAGCACTTGTGCCCACGCCTTAAGCCTTAGCCAGCACTTGTGCCCACGCCTTAAGCCTTAGCCAGCACTTGTGCCCACGCCTTAAGCCTAAGCCAGCACTTGTGCCCACGCCTTAAGCCTTAGCCAGCACTTGTGCCCACGCCTTAAGCCTTAGCCAGCACTTGTGCCCACGCCTTAAGCTTCAGCCAGCACTTGTGCCCACGCCTTAAGCCTTAGCCAGCACTTGTGCCCACGCTTTAAGCTTTAGCCAGCACTTGTGCCCACGCCTTAAGCCTTAGCCAGCACTTGTGCCCACGCCTTACGCCTTAGCCAGCACTTGTGCCCATGCCTTAAGCCTTAGCCAGCACTTGTGCCCATGCCTTAAGCCTTAGCCAGCACTTGTGCCCACGCCTAAAGCCTTAGCCAGCACTTGTGCCCACGCCTAAAGCCTTAGCCAGCACTTGTGCCAACGCCTAAAGCCTTAGCCAGCACTTGTGCCCACGCCTTAAGCCTTAGCCAGCACTTGTGCCCACGCGTTAACCCTTAGCCAGCACTTGTGCCCACGCCTTAAGGCTTAGCCAGCACTTGTGCCCACGCCTTAAGCCTTAGCCAGCACTTTTGCCCACGCATTAAGCCTTAGCTAGCACTTGTGCCCACGCCTAAAGCCTTAGCCAGCACTTGTGCCCACGCCTTAAGCCTTAGCCAGCACTTGTGCCCACGCCTTAAGCCTTAGCCAGCACTTGTGCCACGCCTTAAGCCTTAGCCAGCACTTGTGCTCACGCCTTAAGCCTTAGCCAGCTCTTGTGCCCACGCCTTAAGCCTTAGCCAGCACTTGTGCCCACACCTTAAGCCTTAGCCAGCACTTGTGCCCACGCCTTAAACGATAGCCAGCACTTGTGCCCACGCCTTAAGCCTTAGCCAGCACTTGTGCCCACGCCTTAAGCCTTAGCCAGCACTTGTGCCCATGCCTTAAGCCTTAGCCAGCACTTGTGCCACGCCTTAAGCCTTAGCCAGCACTTGTGCTCACGCCTTAAGCCTTAGCCAGCTCTTGTGCCCACGCCTTAAGCCTTAGCCAGCACTTGTGCCCACGCCTTAAGCCTTAGCCAGCACTTGTGCCCACGCCTTAAACGATAGCCAGCACTTGTGCCCACGCCTTAAGCCTTAGCCAGCACTTGTGCCCACGCCTAAAGCCTTAGCCAGCACTTGTGCCCACGCCTAAAGCCTTAGCCAGCACTTGTGCCAATGCCTAAAGCCTTAGCCAGCACTTGTGCCACGCCTTAAGCCTTAGCCAGCACTTGTGCTCACGCCTTAAGCCTTAGCCAGCTCTTGTGCCCACGCCTTAAGCCTTAGCCAGCACTTGTGCCCACGCCTTAAACGATAGCCAGCACTTGTGCCCACGCCTTAAGCCTTAGCCAGCACTTGTGCCCACGCCTAAAGCCTTAGCCAGCACTTGTGCCCACGCCTAAAGCCTTAGCCAGCACTTGTGCCAACGCCTAAAGCCTTAGCCAGCACTTGTGCCCACGCCTTAAGCCTTAGCCAGCACTTGTGCCCACGCCTTAACCCTTAGCCAGCACTTGTGCCCACGCCTTAAGCCTTAGCCAGCACTTGTGCCCACGCCTTAAGCCTTAGCCAGCACTTTTGCCCACGCATTAAGCCTTAGCCAGCACTTGTGCCCACGCCTTAAGCCTTAGCCAGCACTTGTGCCCACGCCTTAAGCCTTAGCCAGCACTTGTGCCCACGCCTTAAGCCTTAGCCAGCACTAGTGCCACGCCTTAAGCCTTAGCCAGCACTTGTGCTCACGCCTTAAGCCTTAGCCAGCTCTTGTGCCCACGCCTTAAGCCTTAGCCAGCACTTGTGCCCACGCCTTAACCTTAGCCAGCACTTGTGCCCACGCCTTAAACGATAGCCAGCACTTGTGCCCACGCCTTAAGCCTTAGCCAGCACTTGTGCCAACGCCTAAAGCCTTAGCCAGCACTTGTGCCCACGCCTTAAGCCTTAGCTAGCACTTGTGCCTACGCCTAAAGCCTTAGCCAGCACTTGTGCCAATGCCTAAAGCCTTAGCCAGCACTTGTGCCACGCCTTAAGCCTTAGCCAGCACTTGTGCTCACGCCTTAAGCCTTAGCCAGCTCTTGTGCCCACGCCTTAAGCCTTAGCCAGCACTTGTGCCCACGCCTTAAACGATAGCCAGCACTTGTGCCCACGCCTTAAGCCTTAGCCAGCACTTGTGCCCACGCCTAAAGCCTTAGCCAGCACTTGTGCCCACGCCTAAAGCCTTAGCCAGCACTTGTGCCAACGCCTAAAGCCTTAGCCAGCACTTGTGCCCACGCCTTAAGCCTTAGCCAGCACTTGTGCCCACGCCTTAACCCTTAGCCAGCACTTGTGCCCACGCCTTAAGCCTTAGCCAGCACTTGTGCCCACACCTTAAGCCTTAGCCAGCACTTTTGCCCACGCATTAAGCCTTAGCCAGCACTTGTGCCCACGCCTTAAGCCTTAGCCAGCACTTGTGCCCACGCCTTAAGCCTTAGCCAGCACTTGTGCCCACGCCTTAAGCCTTAGCCAGCACTAGTGCCACGCCTTAAGCCTTAGCCAGCACTTGTGCTCACGCCTTAAGCCTTAGCCAGCTCTTGTGCCCACGCCTTAAGCCTTAGCCAGCACTTGTGCCCACGCCTTAAGCCTTAGCCAGCACTTGTGCCCACGCCTTAAACGATAGCCAGCACTTGTGCCCACGCCTTAAGCCTTAGCCAGCACTTGTGCCCACGCCTTACGCCTTAGCCAGCACTTGTGCCCACGCCTTAAGCCTTAGCCAGCACTTGTGCCCACGCCTTAAGCCTTAGCCAGCACTTGTGCCCACGCCTTAAGCCTTAGCCAGCACTTGTGCCCACGCCTTAAGCCTTAGCCAGCACTTGTGCCCACGCCTTAAGCCTTAGCCAGCACTTGTGCCCACGCCTTAAGCCTTAGCCAGCACTTGTGCCCACGCCTTAAGCCTTAGCCAGCACTTGTGCCCACTCCTTAAGCCTTAGCCAGCACTTGTGCCCACTCCTTAAGCCTTAGCCAGCACTTGTGCCCACGCGTTAAGCCTTAGCCAGCACTTGTGCCCACGCCTTAAGCCTTAGCCAGCACTTGTGCCCACGCCTTAAGCCTTAGCCAGCACTTGTGCCCACGCCTTAAGCCTCAGCCAGCACTTGTGCCCACGCCTTAAGCCTCAGCCAGCACTTGTGCCCACGCCTTAAGCCTCAGCCAGCACTTGTGCCCACGCCTTAAGCCTCAGCCAGCACTTGTGCCCACGCCTTAAGCCTCAGCCAGCACTTGTGCCCACGCCTTAAGCCTCAGCCAGCACTTGTGCCCACGCCTTAAGCCTCAGCCAGCACTTGTGCCCACGCCTTAAGCCTCAGCCAGCACTTGTGCCCACGCCTTAAGCCTCAGCCAGCACTTGTGCCCACGCCTTAAGCCTTAGCCAGCACTTGTGCCCACGCCTTAAGCCTTAGCCAGCACTTGTGCTCATGCCTTAAGCCTTAGCCAGCACTTGTGCCACGCCTTAAGCCTTAGCCAGCACTTGTGCTCACGCCTTAAGCCTTAGCCAGCACTTTTGCCCACGCCTTAAGCCTTAGCCAGCACTTGTGCCCACGCCTTAAGCCTTAGCCAGCACTTCTGCCCACGCCTTAAACGTTAGCCAGCACTTGTGCCTACGCCTTAAGCCTTAGCCAGCACTTGTGCCCACGCCTTAAGCCTTAGCCAGCACTTTTGAGCCCCTTGCATGTTTGTTTTTGTCTTTAGTTACATGATGGTTATGCACACAGGGCAGGCTTTACGCTCTTCGCTCTTGTCCCGTCTGAATGCGCATGCACGACTGTAATTGGGGAAGAAGGCATTACCCATTTACGGAGGACAGACAAGAAGTGCCTGGTCGCTTGGAGCATGGGGTTATGGAGAGGCTCCGCACTGTACAACAAAGGATCTAGTCCTAAATGTCCAAGTACAGAGTAGAGGGGTGAAAGCTAGCTCTTCACCCCTATGGGTGCCTAACCCTTTATGCAAAGAGTGCAAAGAGTTAGCCGTATGCCTTAAGCCTTAGCCAGCACTTGTGCCCACGCCTTAACCCTTAGCCAGCACTTGTGCCCACGCCTTAAGGCTTAGCCAGCACTTGTGCCCACGCCTTAAGCCTTAGCCAGCACTTTTGCCCACGCCTTAAGCCTTAGCCAGCACTTGTGCCCACGCCTAAAGCCTTAGCCAGCACTTGTGCCCACGCCTTAAGCCTTAGCCAGCACTTGTGCCCACGCCTTAAGCCTCAGCCAGCACTTGTACCCACGCCTTAAGCCTCAGCCAGCACTTGTGCCCACGCCTTAAGCCTCAGCCAGCACTTGTGCCCACGCCTTAAGCCTCAGCCAGCACTTGTGCCCACGCCTTAAGCCTCAGCCAGCACTTGTGCCCACGCCTTAAGCCTCAGCCAGCACTTGTGCCCACGCCTTAAGCCTCAGCCAGCACTTGTGCCCACGCCTTAAGCCTCAGCCAGCACTTGTGCCCACGCCTTAAGCCTCAGCCAGCACTTGTGCCCACGCCTTAAGCCTCAGCCAGCACTTGTGCCCACGCCTTAAGCCTCAGCCAGCACTTGTGCCCACGCCTTAAGCCTCAGCCAGCACTTGTGCCCACGCCTTAAGCCTCAGCCAGCACTTGTGCCCACGCCTTATGCCTCAGGCAGCACTTGTGCCCACGCCTTATGCCTCAGGCAGCACTTGTGCCCACGCCTTAAGCCTCAGCCAGCACTTGTGCCCACGCCTTAAGCCTCAGCCAGCACTTGTGCCCACGCCTTAAGCCTTAGCCAGCACTTGTGCCCACGCCTTAAGCCTTAGCCAGCACTTGTGCCCACGCCTTAAGCCTTAGCCAGCACTTGTGCCCACGCCTTAAGCCTCAGCCAGCACTTGTGCCCACGCCTTAAGCCTCAGCCAGCACTTGTGCCCACGCCTTAAGCCTCAGCCAGCACTTGTGCCCACGCCTTAAGCCTCAGCCAGCACTTGTGCCCACGCCTTAAGCCTTAGCCAGCACTTGTGCCCACGCCTTAAGCCTTAGCCAGCACTTGTGCCCACGCCTTAAGCCTCAGCCAGCACTTGTGCCCACGCCTTAAGCCTCAGCCAGCACTTGTGCCCACGCCTTAAGCCTTAGCCAGCACTTGTGCCCACGCCTTAAGCCTTAGCCAGCACTTGTGCCCACGCCTTAAGCCTTAGCCAGCACTTGTGCCCACGCCTTAAGCCTTAGCCAGCACTTGTGCCCACGCCTTAAGCCTTAGCCAGCACTTGTGCCCACGCCTTAAGCCTCAGCCAGCACTTGTGCCCACGCCTTAAGCCTCAGCCAGCACTTGTGCCCACGCCTTAAGCCTCAGCCAGCACTTGTGCCCACGCCTTAAGCCTCAGCCAGCACTTGTATCCACGCCTTAAGCCTCAGCCAGCACTTGTGCCCACGCCTTAAGCCTAAGCCAGCACTTGTGCCCACGCCTTAAGCCTCAGCCAGCACTTGTGCCCACGCCTTAAGCCTCAGCCAGCACTTGTGCCCACGCCTTATGCCTCAGGCAGCACTTGTGCCCACGCCTTAAGCCTCAGCCAGCACTTGTGCCCACGCCTTAAGCCTCAGCCAGCACTTGTGCCCACGCCTTAAGCCTTAGCCAGCACTTGTGCCCACGCCTTAAGCCTTAGCCAGCACTTGTGCCCACGCCTTAAGCCTTAGCCAGCACTTGTGCCCACGCCTTAAGCCTCAGCCAGCACTTGTGCCCACGCCTTAAGCCTCAGCCAGCACTTGTGCCCACGCCTTAAGCCTCAGCCAGCACTTGTGCCCACGCCTTAAGCCTTAGCCAGCACTTGTGCCCACGCCTTAAGCCTTAGCCAGCACTTGTGCCCACGCCTTAAGCCTTAGCCAGCACTTGTGCCCACGCCTTAAGCCTCAGCCAGCACTTGTGCCCACGCCTTAAGCCTCAGCCAGCACTTGTGCCCACGCCTTAAGCCTTAGCCAGCACTTGTGCCCACGCCTTAAGCCTTAGCCAGCACTTTTGCCCACGCATTAAGCCTTAGCCAGCACTTGTGCCCACTCCTTAAGCCTTAGCCAGCACTTGTGCCCACGCCTTAAGCCTTAGCCAGCACTTGTGCCCACGCCTTAAGCCTTAGCCAGCACTTGTGCCCACGCCTTAAGCCTTAGCCAGCACTTGTGCCCACGCCTTAAGCCTTAGCCAGCACTTGTGCCCACGCCTTAAGCCTTAGCCAGCACTTGTGCCCACGCCTTAAGCCTTAGCCAGCACTTGTGCCCACGCCTTAAGCCTTAGCCAGCACTTGTGCCCACGCCTTAAGCCTTAGCCAGCAGTTGTGCCCACGCCTTAAGCCATAGCCAGCACTTGTGCCCACGCCTTAAGCCTTAGCCAGCACTTGTGCCCACGCCTTACGCCTTAGCCAGCACTTGTGCCCACGCCTTAAGCCTTAGCCAGCACTTGTGCCCACGCCTTAAGCCTTAGCCAGCACTTGTGCCCACGCCTTAAGCCTTAGCCAGCACTTGTGCCCACGCCTTAAGCCTTAGCCAGCACTTGTGCCCACGCCTAAAGCCTTAGCCAGCACTTGTGCCCACGCCTAAAGCCTTAGCCAGCACTTGTGCCCACGCCTTAAGCCTTAGCCAGCACTTGTGCCCACGCCTTAACCCATAGCCAGCACTTGTGCCCACGCCTTAAGCCTTAGCCAGCACTTGTGCCCACGCCTTAAGCCTTAGCCAGCACTTTTGCCCACGCATTAAGCCTTAGCCAGCACTTGTGCCCACGCCTTAAGCCTTAGCCAGCACTTGTGCCCACGCCTTAAGCCTTAGCCAGCACTTGTGCTCATGCCTTAAGCCTTAGCCAGCACTTGTGCCACGCCTTAAGCCTTAGCCAGCACTTGTGCTCACGCCTTAAGCCTTAGCCAGCACTTGTGCCCACGCCTTAAGCCTTAGCCAGCACTTGTGCCCACGCCTTAAGCCTTAGCCAGCACTTCTGCCCACGCCTTAAACGTTAGCCAGCACTTGTGCCCACGCCTTAAGCCTTAGCCAGCACTTGTGCCCACGCCTTAGCCAGCACTTGTGTCCACGCCTTAAGCCTTAGCCAGCACTTGTGCCCACGCCTTAAGCCTTAGCCAGCACTTTTGCCCACGCATTAAGCCTTAGCCAGCACTTGTGCCCACGCCTTAAGCCTTAGCCAGCACTTCTGCCCACGCCTTAAACGTTAGCCAGCACTTGTGCCCACGCCTTAAGCCTTAGCCAGCACTTGTGCCCACGCCTTAGCCAGCACTTGTGTCCACGCCTTAAGCCTTAGCCAGCACTTGTGCCCACGCCTTAAGCCTTAGCCAGCACTTTTGCCCACGCATTAAGCCTTAGCCAGCACTTGTGCCCACGCCTTAAGCCTTAGCCAGCACTTGTGCCCACGCCTTAAGCCTTAGCCAGCACTTGTGCTCATGCCTTAAGCCTTAGCCAGCACTTGTGCCACGCCTTAAGCCTTAGCCAGCACTTGTGCTCACGCCTTAAGCCTTAGCCAGCACTTGTGCCCACGCCTTAAGCTTTAGCCAGCACTTGTGCCCACGCCTTAAGCCTTAGCCAGCACTTCTGCCCACGCCTTAAACGTTAGCCAGCACTTGTGCCCACGCCTTAAGCCTTAGCCAGCACTTGTGCCCACGCCTTAGCCAGCACTTGTGTCCACGCCTTAAGCCTTAGCCAGCACTTGTGCCCACGCCTTAAGCCTTAGCCAGCACTTGTGCCCACGCCTTAAGCCTTAGCCAGCACTTGTGTCCACGCCTTAAGCCTTAGCCAGCACTTGTGCCCACGCCTTAAGCCTTAGCCAGCACTTGTGCCCACGCCTTAAGCCTTAGCCAGCACTTGTGCCCACAACTTAAGCCTTAGCCAGCACTTGTGCCCACGCCTTAAGCCTTAGCCAGCACTTGTGCCCACGCCTTAAGCCTTAGCCAGCACTTGTGCCCACGCCTTAAGCCTTAGCCAGCACTTGTGCCCACGCCTTAAGCCTTAGCCAGCACTTGTGCCCACGCCTTAAGCCTTAGCCAGCACTTGTGCCCACGCCTTAAGCCTTAGCCAGCACTTGTGCCCACGCCTTAAGCCTTAGCCAGCACTTGTGCCCACGCCTTAAGCCTTAGCCAGCACTTGTGCCCACGCCTTAAGCCTTAGCCAGCACTTGTGCCTACGCCTTAAGCCTTAGCCAGCACTTGTGCCCACGCCTTAAGCCTTAGCCAGCACTTTTGAGCCCCTTGCATGTTTGTTTTTCTGTCTTTAGTTACATGATGGTTATGCACACAGGGCAGGCTTTATGCTCTTCGCTCTTGTCCCGTCTGAATGCGCATGAACGACTGTAATTGGGGAAGAAGGCATTACCCATTTACGGTGGACAGACAAGAAGTGCCTGGTCGCTTGGAGCATGGGGTTATGGAAAGGCTCCGCACTGTACAACAAAGGATCTAGTCCTAAATGTCCAAATACAGAGTAGAGGGGTGAATGCTAGCTCTTCACACCTATGGGTGCCTAACCCTTTATGCAAAGAGTGCAAAGAGTTAGCCGTATGCCTTAAGCCTTAGCCAGCACTTGTGCCCATGCCTTAAGCCTTAGCCAGCACTTGTGCCCATGCCTTAAGCCTTTGCCAGCACTTGTGTTCATGCCTTAAGCCTTAGCCAGCACTTGTGCCCATGCCTTAAGCCTTAGCCAGCACTTGTGCCCATGCCTTAAGCCTTAGCCAGCACTTGTGCCCATGCCTTAAGCCTTAGCCAGCACTTGTGCCCATGCCTTAAGCCTTAGCCAGCATTTGTGCCCATGCCTTAAGCCTTTGCCAGCACTTGTGCCCATGCCTTAAGCCTTAGCCAGCACTTGTGCCCATGCCTTAAGCCTTAGCCAGCACTTGTGCCCATGCCTTAAGCCTTAGCCAGCACTTGTGCTCACGCCTTAAGCCTTAGCCAGCACTTGTGCCCACGCCTTAAGCCTTAGCCAGCACTTCTGCCCACGCCTTAAACGTTAGCCAGCACTTGTGCCCACGCCTTAAGCCTTAGCCAGCACTTGTGCCCACGCCTTAGCCAGCACTTGTGTCCACGCCTTAAGCCTTAGCCAGCACTTGTGCCCACGCCTTAAGCCTTAGCCAGCACTTTTGCCCACGCATTAAGCCTTAGCCAGCACTTGTGCCCACGCCTTAAGCCTTAGCCAGCACTTCTGCCCACGCCTTAAACGTTAGCCAGCACTTGTGCCCACGCCTTAAGCCTTAGCCAGCACTTGTGCCCACGCCTTAGCCAGCACTTGTGTCCACGCCTTAAGCCTTAGCCAGCACTTGTGCCCACGCCTTAAGCCTTAGCCAGCACTTGTGCCCACGCCTTAAGCCTTAGCCAGCACTTGTGCCCACGCCTTAAGCCTTAGCCAGCACTTGTGCCCACGCCTTAAGCCTCAGCCAGCACTTGTGCCCACGCCTTAAGCCTCAGCCAGCACTTGTGCCCACGCCTTAAGCCTCAGCCAGCACTTGTGCCCACGCCTTAAGCCTTAGCCAGCACTTGTGCCCACGCCTTAAGCCTTAGCCAGCACTTGTGCCCACGCCTTAAGCCTTAGCCAGCACTTGTGCCCACGCCTTAAGCCTCAGCCAGCACTTGTGCCCACGCCTTAAGCCTCAGCCAGCACTTGTGCCCACGCCTTAAGCCTTAGCCAGCACTTGTGCCCACGCCTTAAGCCTTAGCCAGCACTTTTGCCCACGCATTAAGCCTTAGCCAGCACTTGTGCCCACTCCTTAAGCCTTAGCCAGCACTTGTGCCCACGCCTTAAGCCTTAGCCAGCACTTGTGCCCACGCCTTAAGCCTTAGCCAGCACTTGTGCCCACGCCTTAAGCCTTAGCCAGCACTTGTGCCCACGCCTTAAGCCTTAGCCAGCACTTGTGCCCACGCCTTAAGCCTTAGCCAGCACTTGTGCCCACGCCTTAAGCCTTAGCCAGCACTTGTGCCCACGCCTTAAGCCTTAGCCAGCACTTGTGCCCACGCCTTAAGCCTTAGCCAGCACTTGTGCCCACGCCTTAAGCCTTAGCCAGCAGTTGTGCCCACGCCTTAAGCCATAGCCAGCACTTGTGCCCACGCCTTAAGCCTTAGCCAGCACTTGTGCCCACGCCTTACGCCTTAGCCAGCACTTGTGCCCACGCCTTAAGCCTTAGCCAGCACTTGTGCCCACGCCTTAAGCCTTAGCCAGCACTTGTGCCCACGCCTTAAGCCTTAGCCAGCACTTGTGCCCACGCCTTAAGCCTTAGCCAGCACTTGTGCCCACGCCTAAAGCCTTAGCCAGCACTTGTGCCCACGCCTAAAGCCTTAGCCAGCACTTGTGCCCACGCCTTAAGCCTTAGCCAGCACTTGTGCCCACGCCTTAACCCTTAGCCAGCACTTGTGCCCACGCCTTAAGCCTTAGCCAGCACTTGTGCCCACGCCTTAAGCCTTAGCCAGCACTTTTGCCCACGCATTAAGCCTTAGCCAGCACTTGTGCCCACGCCTTAAGCCTTAGCCAGCACTTGTGCCCACGCCTTAAGCCTTAGCCAGCACTTGTGCTCATGCCTTAAGCCTTAGCCAGCACTTGTGCCACGCCTTAAGCCTTAGCCAGCACTTGTGCTCACGCCTTAAGCCTTAGCCAGCACTTGTGCCCACGCCTTAAGCCTTAGCCAGCACTTGTGCCCACGCCTTAAGCCTTAGCCAGCACTTCTGCCCACTCCTTAAACGTTAGCCAGCACTTGTGCCCACGCCTTAAGCCTTAGCCAGCACTTGTGCCCACGCCTTAGCCAGCACTTGTGTCCACGCCTTAAGCCTTAGCCAGCACTTGTGCCCACGCCTTAAGCCTTAGCCAGCACTTTTGCCCACGCATTAAGCCTTAGCCAGCACTTGTGCCCACGCCTTAAGCCTTAGCCAGCACTTCTGCCCACGCCTTAAACGTTAGCCAGCACTTGTGCCCACGCCTTAAGCCTTAGCCAGCACTTGTGCCCACGCCTTAGCCAGCACTTGTGTCCACGCCTTAAGCCTTAGCCAGCACTTGTGCCCACGCCTTAGCAAGCACTTGTGCCCACGCCTTAAGCCTTAGCCAGCACTTGTGCCCACGCCTTAAGCCTTAGCCAGCACTTGTGCCCACGCCTTAAGCCTTAGCCAGCACTTGTGCCCACGCCTTAAGCCTTAGCCAGCACTTGTGCCTACGCCTTAAGCCTTAGCCAGCACTTGTGCCCACGCCTTAAGCCTTAGCCAGCACTTTTGAGCCCCTTGCATGTTTGTTTTTCTGTCTTTAGTTACATGATGGTTATGCACACAGGGCAGGCTTTATGCTCTTCGCTCTTGTCCCGTCTGAATGCGCATGAACGACTGTAATTGGGGAAGAAGGCATTACCCATTTACGGTGGACAGACAAGAAGTGCCTGGTCGCTTGGAGCATGGGGTTATGGAAAGGCTCCGCACTGTACAACAAAGGATCTAGTCCTAAATGTCCAAATACAGAGTAGAGGGGTGAATGCTAGCTCTTC
The DNA here is from genome assembly GCF_032444005.1 of Ranitomeya imitator. Classification (NCBI taxonomy): domain Eukaryota; kingdom Metazoa; phylum Chordata; class Amphibia; order Anura; family Dendrobatidae; genus Ranitomeya; species Ranitomeya imitator. The sequence goes on from NC_091286.1 coordinate 202,287,313, forward strand.
ACACCTATGGGTGCCTAACCCTTTATGCAAAGAGTGCAAAGAGTTAGCCGTATGCCTTAAGCCTTAGCCAGCACTTGTGCCCATGCCTTAAGCCTTAGCCAGCACTTGTGCCCATGCCTTAAGCCTTTGCCAGCACTTGTGTTCATGCCTTAAGCCTTAGCCAGCACTTGTGCCCATGCCTTAAGCCTTAGCCAGCACTTGTGCCCATGCCTTAAGCCTTAGCCAGCACTTGTGCCCATGCCTTAAGCCTTAGCCAGCACTTGTGCCCATGCCTTAAGCCTTAGCCAGCATTTGTGCCCATGCCTTAAGCCTTTGCCAGCACTTGTGCCCATGCCTTAAGCCTTAGCCAGCACTTGTGCCCATGCCTTAAGCCTTAGCCAGCACTTGTGCCCATGCCTTAAGCCTTAGCCAGCACTTGTGCCCATGCCTTAAGCCTTAGCCAGCACTTGTGCCCATGCCTTAAGCCTTAGCCAGCACTTGTGCCCATGCCTTAAGCCTTAGCCAGCACTTGTGCCCATGCCTTAAGCCTTAGCCAGCACTTGTGCCCATGCCTTGCGCCTTAGCCAGCACTTGTGCCCATGCCTTAAGCCTTAGCCAGCACTTGTGCCCATGCCTTAAGCCTTAGCCAGCACTTGTGCCCATGCCTTAAGCCTTAGCCAGCACTTGTGCCCATGCCTTAAGCCTTAGCCAGCACTTGTGCCCACGCCTTAAGCCTTAGCCAGCACTTGTGCCCACGCCTTAAGCCTTAGCCAGCACTTGTGCTCATGCCTTAAGCCTTAGCCAGCACTTGTGCCACGCCTTAAGCCTTAGCCAGCACTTGTGCTCACGCCTTAAGCCTTAGCCAGCACTTGTGCCCACGCCTTAAGCCTTAGCCAGCACTTGTGCCCACGCCTTAAGCCTTAGCCAGCACTTGTGCCCACGCCTTAAGCCTTAGCCAGCACTTGTGCCCACGCCTTAGCCAGCACTTGTGTCCACGCCTTAAGCCTTAGCCAGCACTTGTGCCCACTCCTTAAGCCTTAGCCAGCACTTTTGCCCACGCATTAAGCCTTAGCCAGCACTTGTGCCCACGCCTTAAGCCTTAGCCAGCACTTCTGCCCACGCCTTAAACGTTAGCCAGCACTTGTGCCCACGCCTTAAGCCTTAGCCAGCACTTGTGCCCACGCCTTAGCCAGCACTTGTGTCCACGCCTTAAGCCTTAGCCAGCACTTGTGCCCACGCCTTAAGCCTTAGCCAGCACTTTTGCCCACGCATTAAGCCTTAGCCAGCACTTGTGCCCACGCCTTAAGCCTTAGCCAGCACTTGTGCCCACGCCTTAAGCCTTAGCCAGCACTTGTGCTCATGCCTTAAGCCTTAGCCAGCACTTGTGCCACGCCTTAAGCCTTAGCCAGCACTTGTGCTCACGCCTTAAGCCTTAGCCAGCACTTGTGCCCACGCCTTAAGCCTTAGCCAGCACTTGTGCCCACGCCTTAAGCCTTAGCCAGCACTTCTGCCCACGCCTTAAACGTTAGCCAGCACTTGTGACCACGCCTTAAGCCTTAGCCAGCACTTGTGCCCACGCCTTAGCCAGCACTTGTGTCCACGCCTTAAGCCTTAGCCAGCACTTGTGCCCACGCCTTAAGCCTTAGCCAGCACTTGTGCCCACGCCTTAAGCCTTAGCCAGCACTTGTGTCCACGCCTTAAGCCTTAGCCAGCACTTGTGCCCACGCCTTAAGCCTTAGCCAGCACTTGTGCCCACGCCTTAAGCCTTAGCCAGCACTTGTGCCCACGCCTTAAGCCTTAGCCAGCACTTGTGCCCACGCCTTAAGCCTTAGCCAGCACTTGTGCCCACGCCTTAAGCCTTAGCCAGCACTTGTGCCCACGCCTTAAGCCTTAGCCAGCACTTGTGCCCACGCCTTAAGCCTTAGCCAGCACTTGTGCCCACGCCTTAAGCCTTAGCCAGCACTTGTGCCCACGCCTTAAGCCTTAGCCAGCACTTGTGCCCACGCCTTAAGCCTTAGCCAGCACTTGTGCCCACGCCTTAAGCCTTAGCCAGCACTTGTGCCCGCGCCTTAAGCCTTAGCCAGCACTTGTGCCCACGCCTTAAGCCTTAGCCAGCACTGGTGCCCACGCCTTAAGCCTTAGCCAGCACTTGTGCCTACGCCTTAAGCCTTAGCCAGCACTTGTGCCCACGCCTTAAGCCTTAGCCAGCACTTTTGAGCCCCTTGCATGTTTGTTTTTCTGTCTTTAGTTACATGATGGTTATGCACACAGGGCAGGCTTTATGCTCTTCGCTCTTGTCCCGTCTGAATGCGCATGAACGACTGTAATTGGGGAAGAAGGCATTACCCATTTACGGTGGACAGACAAGAAGTGCCTGGTCGCTTGGAGCATGGGGTTATGGAAAGGCTCCGCACTGTACAACAAAGGATCTAGTCCTAAATGTCCAAATACAGAGTAGAGGGGTGAATGCTAGCTCTTCACACCTATGGGTGCCTAACCCTTTATGCAAAGAGTGCAAAGAGTTAGCCGTATGCCTTAAGCCTTAGCCAGCACTTGTGCCCATGCCTTAAGCCTTAGCCAGCACTTGTGCCCATGCCTTAAGCCTTTGCCAGCACTTGTGTTCATGCCTTAAGCCTTAGCCAGCACTTGTGCCCATGCCTTAAGCCTTAGCCAGCACTTGTGCCCATGCCTTAAGCCTTAGCCAGCACTTGTGCCCATGCCTTAAGCCTTAGCCAGCACTTGTGCCCATGCCTTAAGCCTTAGCCAGCATTTGTGCCCATGCCTTAAGCCTTTGCCAGCACTTGTGCCCATGCCTTAAGCCTTAGCCAGCACTTGTGCCCATGCCTTAAGCCTTAGCCAGCACTTGTGCCCATGCCTTAAGCCTTAGCCAGCACTTGTGCCCATGCCTTAAGCCTTAGCCAGCACTTGTGCCCATGCCTTAAGCCTTAGCCAGCACTTGTGCCCATGCCTTAAGCCTTAGCCAGCATTTGTGCCCATGCCTTAAGCCTTAGCCAGCACTTGTGCCCATGCCTTGCGCCTTAGCCAGCACTTGTGCCCATGCCTTAAGCCTTAGCCAGCACTTGTGCCCATGCCTTAAGCCTTAGCCAGCACTTGTGCCCATGCCTTAAGCCTTAGCCAGCACTTGTGCCCATGCCTTAAGCCTTAGCCAGCACTTGTGCCCATGCCTTAAGCCTTAGCCAGCATTAGTGCCCACGCCTTAAGCCTTAGCCAGCACTTGTGCCCACGCCTTAAGCCTCAGCCAGCGCTTGTGCCCACGCCTTAAGCCTCAGCCAGCACTTGTGCCCACGTCTTAAGCCTCAGCCAGCACTTGTGCCCACGCCTTAAGCCTCAGCCAGCACTTGTGCCCACGCCTTAAGCCTCAGCCAGCACTTGTGCCCACGCCTTAAGCCTCAGCCAGCACTTGTGCCCACGCCTTAAGCCTCAGCCTGCACTTGTGCCCACGCCTTAAGCCTCAGCCAGCACTTGTGCCCACGCCTTAAGCCTCAGCCAGCACTTGTGCCCACGCCTTAAGCCTTAGCCAGCACTTGTGCCTACGCCTTAAGCCTTAGCCAGCACTTGTGCCCACGCCTTAAGCCTTAGCCAGCACTTGTGCCTACGCCTTAAGCCTTAGCCAGCACTTGTGCCCACGCCTTAAGCCTTAGCCAGCACTTGTGCCCACGCCTTAAGCCTTAGCCAGCACTTGTGCCCACGCCTTAAGCCTTAGCCAGCACTTGTGCCCACGCCTTAAGCCTTAGCCAGCACTTGTGCCCACGCCTTAAGCCTCAGCCAGCACTTGTGCCCACGCCTTAAGCCTCAGCCAGCACTTGTGCCCACGCCTTAAGCCTTAGCCAGCACTTGTGCCCACGCCTTAAGCCTCAGCCAGCACTTGTGCCCACGCCTTAAGCCTTAGCCAGCACTTGTGCCCACGCCTTAAGCCTTAGCCAGCACTTGTGCCCACGCCTTAAGCCTTAGCCAGCACTTGTGCCCACGCCTTAAGCCTTAGCCAGCACTTGTGCCCACGCCTTAAGCCTTAGCCAGCACTTGTGCCCACGCCTTAAGCCTTAGCCAGCACTTGTGCCCACGCCTTAAGCCTTAGCCAGCACTTGTGCCCACGCCTTAAGCCTTAGCCAGCACTTGTGCCCACGCCTTAAGCCTTAGCCAGCACTTGTGCCCACGCCTTAAGCCTTAGCCAGCACTTGTGCCCACGCCTTAAGCCTTAGCCAGCACTTGTGCCCACGCCTTAAGCCTTAGCCAGCACTTGTGCCCACGCCTTAAGCCTTAGCCAGCACTTGTGCCCACGCCTTAAGCCTTAGCCAGCACTTGTGCCCACGCCTTAAGCCTTAGCCAGCACTTGTGCCTACGCCTTAAGCCTTAGCCAGCACTTTTGAGCCCCTTGCATGTTTGTTTTTCTGTCTTTAGTTACATGATGGTTATGCACACAGGGCAGGCTTTACGCTCTTCGCTCTTGTCCCGTCTGAATGCGCATGCACAACTGTAATTGGGGAAGAAGGCATTACCCATTTACGGAGGACAGACAAGAAGTGCCTGGTCGCTTGGAGCATGGGGTTATGGAGAGGCTCCGCACTGTACAACAAAGGATCTAGTCCTAAATGTCCAAGTACAGAGTAGAGGGGTGAAAGCTAGCTCTTCACCCCTATGGGTGCCTAACCCTTTATGCAAAGAGTGCAAAGAGTTAGCCGTATGCCTTAAGCCATAGCCAGCACTTGTGCCCATGCCTTAAGCCTTAGCCAGCACTTGTGCCCATGCCTTAAGCCTTTGCCAGCACTTGTGCCCATGCCTTAAGCCTTAGCCAGCACTTGTGCCCATGCCTTAAGTCTTAGCCAGCACTTGTGCCCATGCCTTATGCCTTAGCCAGCACTTGTGCCCATGCCTTAAGCCTTAGCCAGCACTTGTGCCCATGCCTTAAGCCTTAGCCAGCACTTGTGCCCATGCCTTAAGCCTTTGCCAGCACTTGTGCCCATGCCTTAAGCCTTAGCCAGCACTTGTGCCCATGCCTTAAGCCTTACCCAGCACTTGTGCCCACGCCTTAAGCCTTAGCCAGCACTTGTGCCCACTCCTTAAGCCTTAGCCAGCACTTGTGCCCACGCCTTAAGCCTTAGCCAGCACTTGTGCCCACGCCTTACGCCTTAGCCAGCACTTGTGCCCACGCCTTAAGCCTTAGCCAGCACTTGTGCCCACGCCTTAAGCCTTAGCCAGCACTTGTGCCCACTCCTTAAGCCTTAGCCAGCACTTGTGCCCACTCCTTAAGCCTTAGCCAGCACTTGTGCCCACTCCTTAAGCCTTAGCCAGCACTTGTGCCCACGCCTTAAGCCTTAGCCAGCACTTGTGCCCACGCCTTAAGCCTTAGCCAGCACTTTTGCCCACGCATTAAGCCTTAGCCAGCACTTGTGCCCACGCCTTAAGCCTTAGCCAGCACTTGTGCCCACGCCTTAAGCCTTAGCCAGCACTTGTGCTCATGCCTTAAGCCTTAGCCAGCACTTGTGCCACGCCTTAAGCCTTAGCCAGCACTTGTGCTCACGCCTTAAGCCTTAGCCAGCACTTGTGCCCACGCCTTAAGCCTTAGCCAGCACTTGTGCCCACGCCTTAAGCCTTAGCCAGCACTTCTGCCCACGCCTTAAACGTTAGCCAGCACTTGTGCCCACGCCTTAAGCCTTAGCCAGCACTTGTGCCCACGCCTTAGCCAGCACTTGTGTCCACGCCTTAAGCCTTAGCCAGCACTTGTGCCCACGCCTTAAGCCTTAGCCAGCACTTGTGCCCACGCCTTAAGCCTTAGCCAGCACTTGTGTCCACGCCTTAAGCCTCAGCCAGCACTTGTGCCCACTCCTTAAGCCTTAGCCAGCACTTGTGCCCACGCCTTAAGCCTTAGCCTGCACTTGTGCCCACGCCTTAAGCCTTAGCCAGCACTTGTGCCCACGCCTTAAGCCTTAGCCAGCACTTGTGCCCACGCCTTAAGCCTTAGCCAGCACTTGTGCCCACGACTTAAGCCTTAGCCAGCACTTGTGCCCACGCCTTAAGCCTTAGCCAGCACTTGTGCCCACGCCTTAAGCCTTAGCCAGCACTTGTGCCCACGCCTTAAGCCTTAGCCAGCACTTGTGCCCACGCCTTAAGCCTTAGCCAGCACTTGTGCCCACGCCTTAAGCCTTAGCCAGCACTTGTGCCCACGCCTTAAGCCTTAGCCAGCACTTGTGCCCACGCCTTAAGCCTTAGCCAGCACTTGTGCCCACGCCTTAAGCCTTAGCCAGCACTTTTGCCCACGCCTTAAGCCTTAGCCAGCACTTGTGCCTACGCCTTAAGCCTTAGCCAGCACTTGTGCCCACGCCTTAAGCCTTAGCCAGCACTTTTGAGCCCCTTGCATGTTTGTTTTTCTGTCTTTAGTTACATGATGGTTATGCACACAGGGCAGGCTTTACGCTCTTCGCTCTTGTCCCGTCTGAATGCGCATGAACGACTGTAATTGGGGAAGAAGGCATTACCCATTTACGGTGGACAGACAAGAAGTGCCTGGTCGCTTGGAGCATGGGGTTATGGAAAGGCTCCGCACTGTACAACAAAGGATCTAGTCCTAAATGTCCAAGTACAGAGTAGAGGAGTGAATGCTAGCTCTTCACCCCTATGGGTGCCTAACCCTTTATGCAAAGAGTGCAAAGAGTTAGCCGTATGCCTTAAGCCTTAGCCAGCACTTGTGCCCATGCCTTAAGCCTTAGCCAGCACTTGTGCCCATGCCTTAAGCCTTTGCCAGCACTTGTGTTCATGCCTTAAGCCTTAGCCAGCACTTGTGCCCATGCCTTAAGCCTTAGCCAGCACTTGTGCCCATGCCTTAAGCCTTAGCCAGCACTTGTGCCCATGCCTTAAGCCTTAGCCAGCACTTGTGCCCATGCCTTAAGCCTTAGCCAGCATTTGTGCCCATGCCTTAAGCCTTTGCCAGCACTTGTGCCCATGCCTTAAGCCTTAGCCAGCACTTGTGCCCATGCCTTAAGCCTTAGCCAGCACTTGTGCCCATGCCTTAAGCCTTAGCCAGCACTTGTGCCCATGCCTTAAGCCTTAGCCAGCACTTGTGCCCATGCCTTAAGCCTTAGCCAGCACTTGTGCCCATGCCTTAAGCCTTAGCCAGCACTTGTGCCCATGCCTTAAGCCTTAGCCAGCACTTGTGCCCATGCCTTAAGCTTTAGCCAGCACTTGTGCCCATGCCTTAAGCCTTAGCCAGCACTTGTGCCCATGCCTTAAGCCTTAGCCAGCACTTGTGCCCACGCCTTAAGCCTTAGCCAGCATTAGTGCCCACGCCTTAAGACTTAGCCAGCACTTGTGCCCACGCCTTAAGCCTCAGCCAGCGCTTGTGCCCACGCCTTAAGCCTCAGCCAGCGCTTGTGCCCACGTCTTAAGCCTCAGCCAGCACTTGTGCCCACGCCTTAAGCCTCAGCCAGCACTTGTGCCCACGCCTTAAGCCTCAGCCAGCACTTGTGCCCACGCCTTAAGCCTCAGCCAGCACTTGTGCCCATGCCTTAAGCCTTAGCCAGCATTTGTGCCCATGCCTTAAGCCTTTGCCAGCACTTGTGCCCATGCCTTAAGCCTTAGCCAGCACTTGTGCCCATGCCTTAAGCCTTAGCCAGCACTTGTGCCCATGCCTTAAGCCTTAGCCAGCACTTGTGCCCATGCCTTAAGCCTTAGCCAGCACTTGTGCCCATGCCTTAAGCCTTAGCCAGCACTTGTGCCCATGCCTTAAGCCTTAGCCAGCACTTGTGCCCATGCCTTAAGCCTTAGCCAGCACTTGTGCCCATGCCTTAAGCTTTAGCCAGCACTTGTGCCCATGCCTTAAGCCTTAGCCAGCACTTGTGCCCATGCCTTAAGCCTTAGCCAGCACTTGTGCCCACGCCTTAAGCCTTAGCCAGCATTAGTGCCCACGCCTTAAGACTTAGCCAGCACTTGTGCCCACGCCTTAAGCCTCAGCCAGCGCTTGTGCCCACGCCTTAAGCCTCAGCCAGCACTTGTGCCCACGTCTTAAGCCTCAGCCAGCACTTGTGCCCACGCCTTAAGCCTCAGCCAGCACTTGTGCCCACGCCTTAAGCCTCAGCCAGCACTTGTGCCCACGCCTTAAGCCTCAGCCAGCACTTGTGCCCACGCCTTAAGCCTCAGCCAGCACTTGTGCCCACGCCTTAAGCCTCAGCCAGCACTTGTGCCCACGCCTTAAGCCTCAGCCAGCACTTGTGCCCACGCCTTAAGCCTTAGCCAGCACTTGTGCCTACGCCTTAAGCCTTAGCCAGCACTTGTGCCCACGCCTTAAGCCTTAGCCAGCACTTGTGCCCACGCCTTAAGCCTTAGCCAGCACTTGTGCCCACGCCTTAAGCCTTAGCCAGCACTTGTGCCCACGCCTTAAGCCTTAGCCAGCACTTGTGCCCACGCCTTAAGCCTTAGCCAGCACTTGTGCCCACGCCTTAAGCCTTAGCCAGCACTTGTGCCCACGCCTTAAGCCTCAGCCAGCACTTGTGCCCACGCCTTAAGCCTCAGCCAGCACTTGTGCCCACGCCTTAAGCCTTAGCCAGCACTTGTGCCCACGCCTTAAGCCTTAGCCAGCACTTGTGCCCACGCCTTAAGCCTTAGCCAGCACTTGTGCCCACGCCTTAAGCCTTAGCCAGCACTTGTGCCCACGCCTTAAGCCTTAGCCAGCACTTGTGCCCACGCCTTAAGCCTCAGCCAGCACTTGTGCCCACGCCTTAAGCCTCAGCCAGCACTTGTGCCCACGCCTTAAGCCTTAGCCAGCACTTGTGCCCACGCCTTAAGCCTTAGCCAGCACTTTTGCCCACGCATTAAGCCTTAGCCAGCACTTGTGCCCACTCCTTAAGCCTTAGCCAGCACTTGTGCCCACGCCTTAAGCCTTAGCCAGCACTTGTGCCCACGCCTTAAGCCTTAGCCAGCACTTGTGCCCACGCCTTAAGCCTTAGCCAGCACTTGTGCCCACGCCTTAAGCCTTAGCCAGCACTTGTGCCCACGCCTTAAGCCTTAGCCAGCACTTGTGCCCACGCCTTAAGCCTTAGCCAGCACTTGTGCCCACGCCTTAAGCCTTAGCCAGCACTTGTGCCCACGCCTTACGCCTTAGCCAGCACTTGTGCCCACGCCTTAAGCCTTAGCCAGCACTTGTGCCCACGCCTTAAGCCTTAGCCAGCACTTGTGCCCACGCCTTAAGCCTTAGCCAGCACTTGTGCCCACGCCTTAAGCCTTAGCCAGCACTTGTGCCCACGCCTAAAGCCTTAGCCAGCACTTGTGCCCACGCCTAAAGCCTTAGCCAGGACTTGTGCCCACGCCTTAAGCCTTAGCCAGCACTTGTGCCCACGCCTTAACCCTTAGCCAGCACTTGTGCCCACGTCTTAAGCCTTAGCCAGCACTTGTGCCCACGCCTTAAGCCTTAGCCAGCACTTGTGCCCACGCCTTAAGCCTTAGCCAGCACTTGTGCCCACGCCTTAAGCCTTAGCCAGCACTTGTGCCCACGCCTTAAACGTTAGCCAGCACTTGTGCCCACGCCTTAAGCCTTAGCCAGCACTTGTGCCCACGCCTTACGCCTTAGCCAGCACTTGTGTCCACGCCTTAAGCCTTAGCCAGCACTTGTGCCCACGCCTTAAGCCTTAGCCAGCACTTGTGCCCACGCCTTAAGCCTTAGCCAGCACTTGTGCCCACGCCTTAAGCCTTAGCCAGCACTTGTGCCCACGCCTTAAGCCTTAGCCAGCACTTGTGCCCACGCCTTAAGCCTTAGCCAGCACTTGTGCCACGCCTTAAGCCTTAGCCAGCACTTGTGCTCACGCCTTAAGCCTTAGCCAGCACTTGTGCCCACGCCTTATGCCTTAGGCAGCACTTGTGCCCACGCCTTAAGCCTTAGCCAGCACTTGTGCCCACGCCTTAAACGTTAGCCAGCACTTGTGCCCACGCCTTAAGCCTTAGCCAGCACTTGTGCCCACGCCTTACGCCTTAGCCAGCACTTGTGTCCACGCCTTAAGCCTTAGCCAGCACTTGTGCCCACGCCTTAAGCCTTAGCCAGCACTTGTGCCCACGCCTTAAGCCTTAGCCAGCACTTGTGCCCACGCCTTAAGCCTTAGCCAGCACTTGTGCCCACGCCTTAAGCCTTAGCCAGCACTTGTGCCCACGCCTTAAGCCTTAGCCAGCACTTGTGCCCACGCCTTAAGCCTTAGCCAGCACTTGTGCCCACGCCTTACGCCTTAGCCAGCACTTGTGCCCACGCCTTAAGCCTTAGCCAGCACTTGTGCCCACTACTTAAGCCTTAGCCAGCACTTGTGCCCACTCCTTAAGCCTTAGCCAGCACTTGTGCCCACTCCTTAAGCCTTAGCCAGCACTTGTGCCCACGCCTTAAGCCTTAGCCAGCACTTGTGCCCACGCCTTAAGCCTTAGCCAGCACTTTTGCCCACGCATTAAGCCTTAGCCAGCACTTGTGCCCACGCCTTAAGCCTTAGCCAGCACTTGTGCCCACGCCTTAAGCCTTAGCCAGCACTTGTGCCCACGTCTTAAGCCTTAGCCAGCACTTGTGCCCACGCCTTAAGCCTTAGCCAGCACTTGTGCCCACGCCTTAAGCCTTAGCCAGCACTTGTGCCCACGCCTTAAGCCTTAGCCAGCACTTGTGCCCACGCCTTAAGCCTTAGCCAGCACTTGTGCCCACGCCTTAAGCCTTAGCCAGCACTTGTGCCCACGCCTTAAGCCTTAGCCAGCCCTTGTGCCCACGCCTTAAGCCTTAGCCAGCACTTGTGCCCACGCCTTAAGCCTTAGCCAGCACTTGTGCCCACGCCTTAAGCCTTAGCCAGCACTTGTGCCCACGCCTTAAGCCTTAGCCAGCACTTGTGCCCACGCCTTAAGCCTTAGCCAGCACTTGTGCCCACGCCTTAAGCCTTAGCCAGCACTTGTGCCCACGCCTTAAGCCTTAGCCAGCACTTGTGCCCACGCCTTAAGCCTTAGCCAGCACTTGTGCCCACGCCTTAAGCCTTAGCCAGCACTTGTGCCCACGCCTTAAGCCTCAGCCAGCACTTGTGCCCACGCCTTAAGCCTCAGCCAGCACTTGTGCCCACGCCTTAAGCCTCAGCCAGCACTTGTGCCCACGCCTTAAGCCTCAGCCAGCACTTGTGCCCACGCCTTAAGCCTCAGCCAGCACTTGTGCCCACGCCTTAAGCCTTAGCCAGCACTTGTGCCTACGCCTTAAGCCTTAGCCAGCACTTGTGCCCACGCCTTAAGCCTTAGCCAGCACTTGTGCCTACGCCTTAAGCCTTAACCAGCACTTGTGCCCACGCCTTAAGCCTTAGCCAGCACTTGTGCCCACGCCTTAAGCCTTAGCCAGCACTTGTGCCCACGCCTTAAGCCTTAGCCAGCACTTGTGCCCACGCCTTAAGCCTTAGCCAGCACTTGTGCCCACGCCTTAAGCCTCAGCCAGCACTTGTGCCCACGCCTTAAGCCTCAGCCAGCACTTGTGCCCACGCCTTAAGCCTTAGCCAGCACTTGTGCCCACGCCTTAAGCCTTAGCCAGCACTTGTGCCCACGCCTTAAGCCTTAGCCAGCACTTGTGCCCACGCCTTAAGCCTTAGCCAGCACTTGTGCCCACGCCTTAAGCCTTAGCCAGCACTTGTGCCCACGCCTTAAGCCTCAGCCAGCACTTGTGCCCACGCCTTAAGCCTCAGCGAGCACTTGTGCCCACGCCTTAAGCCTTAGCCAGCACTTGTGCCCACGCCTTAAGCCTTAGCCAGCACTTTTGCCCACGCATTAAGCCTTAGCCAGCACTTGTGCCCACTCCTTAAGCCTTAGCCAGCACTTGTGCCCACGCCTTAAGCCTTAGCCAGCACTTGTGCCCACGCCTTAAGCCTTAGCCAGCACTTGTGCCCACGCCTTAAGCCTTAGCCAGCACTTGTGCCCACGCCTTAAGCCTTAGCCAGCACTTGTGCCCACGCCTTAAGCCTTAGCCAGCACTTGTGCCCACGCCTTAAGCCTTAGCCAGCACTTGTGCCCACGCCTTAAGCCTTATCCAGCACTTGTGCCCACGCCTTACGCCTTAGCCAGCACTTGTGCCCACGCCTTAAGCCTTAGCCAGCACTTGTGCCCACGCCTTAAGCCTTAGCCAGCACTTGTGCCCACGCCTTAAGCCTTAGCCAGCACTTGTGCCCACGCCTTAAGCCTTAGCCAGCACTTGTGCCCACGCCTAAAGCCTTAGCCAGCACTTGTGCCCACGCCTAAAGCCTTAGCCAGGACTTGTGCCCACGCCTTAAGCCTTAGCCAGCACTTGTGCCCACGCCTTAACCCTTAGCCAGCACTTGTGCCCACGTCTTAAGCCTTAGCCAGCACTTGTGCCCACGCCTTAAGCCTTAGCCAGCACTTGTGCCCACGCCTTAAGCCTTAGCCAGCACTTGTGCCCACGCCTTAAGCCTTAGCCAGCACTTGTGCCCACGCCTTAAACGTTAGCCAGCACTTGTGCCCACGCCTTAAGCCTTAGCCAGCACTTGTGCCCACGCCTTACGCCTTAGCCAGCACTTGTGTCCACGCCTTAAGCCTTAGCCAGCACTTGTGCCCACGCCTTAAGCCTTAGCCAGCACTTGTGCCCACGCCTTAAGCCTTAGCCAGCACTTGTGCCCACGCCTTAAGCCTTAGCCAGCACTTGTGCCCACACCTTAAGCCTTAGCCAGCACTTGTGCCCACGCCTTAAGCCTTAGCCAGCACTTGTGCCACGCCTTAAGCCTTAGCCAGCACTTGTGCTCACGCCTTAAGCCTTAGCCAGCACTTGTGCCCACGCCTTATGCCTTAGGCAGCACTTGTGCCCACGCCTTAAGCCTTAGCCAGCACTTGTGCCCACGCCTTAAACGTTAGCCAGCACTTGTGCCCACGCCTTAAGCCTTAGCCAGCACTTGTGCCCACGCCTTACGCCTTAGCCAGCACTTGTGTCCACGCCTTAAGCCTTAGCCAGCACTTGTGCCCACGCCTTAAGCCTTAGCCAGCACTTGTGCCCACGCCTTAAGCCTTAGCCAGCACTTGTGCCCACGCCTTAAGCCTTAGCCAGCACTTGTGCCCACGCCTTAAGCCTTAGCCAGCACTTGTGCCCACGCCTTAAGCCTTAGCCAGCACTTGTGCCCACGCCTTAAGCCTTAGCCAGCACTTGTGCCCACGCCTTACGCCTTAGCCAGCACTTGTGCCCACGCCTTAAGCCTTAGCCAGCACTTGTGCCCACTACTTAAGCCTTAGCCAGCACTTGTGCCCACTCCTTAAGCCTTAGCCAGCACTTGTGCCCACTCCTTAAGCCTTAGCCAGCACTTGTGCCCACGCCTTAAGCCTTAGCCAGCACTTGTGCCCACGCCTTAAGCCTTAGCCAGCACTTTTGCCCACGCATTAAGCCTTAGCCAGCACTTGTGCCCACGCCTTAAGCCTTAGCCAGCACTTGTGCCCACGCCTTAAGCCTTAGCCAGCACTTGTGCCCACGTCTTAAGCCTTAGCCAGCACTTGTGCCCACGCCTTAAGCCTTAGCCAGCACTTGTGCCCACGCCTTAAGCCTTAGCCAGCACTTGTGCCCACGCCTTAAGCCTTAGCCAGCACTTGTGCCCACGCCTTAAGCCTTAGCCAGCACTTGTGCCCACGCCTTAAGCCTTAGCCAGCACTTGTGCCCACGCCTTAAGCCTTAGCCAGCCCTTGTGCCCACGCCTTAAGCCTTAGCCAGCACTTGTGCCCACGCCTTAAGCCTTAGCCAGCACTTGTGCCCACGCCTTAAGCCTTAGCCAGCACTTGTGCCCACGCCTTAAGCCTTAGCCAGCACTTGTGCCCACGCCTTAAGCCTTAGCCAGCACTTGTGCCCACGCCTTAAGCCTTAGCCAGCACTTGTGCCCACGCCTTAAGCCTTAGCCAGCACTTGTGCCCACGCCTTAAGCCTTAGCCAGCACTTGTGCCCACGCCTTAAGCCTTAGCCAGCACTTGTGCCCACGCCTTAAGCCTTAGCCAGCACTTGTGCCCACGCCTTAAGCCTTAGCCAGCACTTGTGCCCACGCCTTAAGCCTTAGCCAGCACTTGTGCCCACGCCTTAAGCCTTAGCCAGCACTTGTGCCCACGCCTTAAGCCTTAGCCAGCACTTGTGCCCACGCCTTAAGCCTTAGCCAGCACTTGTGCCCACGCCTTAAGCCTTAGCCAGCACTTGTGCCCACGCCTTAAGCCTTAGCCAGCACTTGTGCCTACGCCTTAAGCCTTAGCCAGCACTTTTGAGCCCCTTGCATGTTTGTTTTTCTATCTTTAGTTACATGATGGTTATGCACACAGGGCAGGCTTTACGCTCTTCGCTCTTGTCCCGTCTGAATGCGCATGCACGACTGTAATTGGGGAAGAAGGCATTACCCATTTACGGAGGACAGACAAGAAGTGCCTGGTCGCTTGGAGCATGGGGTTATGGAGAGGCTCCGCACTGTACAACAAAGGATCTAGTCCTAAATGTCCAAGTACAGAGTAGAGGGGTGAAAGCTAGCTCTTCACCCCTATGGGTGCCTAACCCTTTATGCAAAGAGTGCAAAGAGTTAGCCGTATGCCTTAAGCCATAGCCAGCACTTGTGCCCATGCCTTAAGCCTTAGCCAGCACTTGTGCCCATGCCTTAAGCCTTTGCCAGCACTTGTGCCCATGCCTTAAGCCTTAGCCAGCACTTGTGCCCATGCCTTAAGTCTTAGCCAGCACTTGTGCCCATGCCGTAAGCCTTAGCCAGCACTTGTGCCCATGCCTTAAGCCTTAGCCAGCACTTGTGCCCACGCCTTAAGCCTTAGCCAGCACTTGTGCCCAGGCCTTAAGCCTTAGCCAGCACTTGTGCCCACGCCTTAAGCCTTAGCCAGCACTTGTGCCCACGCCTTAAGCCTTAGCCAGCACTTGTGCCCACGCCTTAAGCCTTAGCCAGCACTTGTGCCCACGCCTTACGCCTTAGCCAGCACTTGTGCCCACGCCTTAAGCCTTAGCCAGCACTTGTGCCCACTCCTTAAGCCTTAGCCAGCACTTGTGCCCACTCCTTAAGCCTTAGCCAGCACTTGTGCCCACTCCTTAAGCCTTAGCCAGCACTTGTGCCCACGCCTTAAGCCTTAGCCAGCACTTGTGCCCACGCCTTAAGCCTTAGCCAGCACTTTTGCCCACGCATTAAGCCTTAGCCAGCACTTGTGCCCACGCCTTAAGCCTTAGCCAGCACTTGTGCCCACGCCTTAAGCCTTAGCCAGCACTTGTGCCCACGCCTTAAGCCTTAGCCAGCACTTGTGCCCACGCCTTAAGCCTTAGCCAGCACTTGTGCCCACGCCTTAAGCCTTAGCCAGCACTTGTGCCCACGCCTTAAGCCTTAGCCAGCACTTGTGCCCACGCCTTAAGCCTTAGCCAGCACTTGTGCCCACGCCTTAAGCCTTAGCCAGCACTTGTGCCCACGCCTTAAGCCTTAGCCAGCCCTTGTGCCCACGCCTTAAGCCTTAGCCAGCACTTGTGCCCACGCCTTAAGCCTTAGCCAGCACTTGTGCCCACGCCTTAAGCCTTAGCCAGCACTTGTGCCCACGCCTTAAGCCTTAGCCAGCACTTGTGCCCACGCCTTAAGCCTTAGCCAGCACTTGTGCCCACGCCTTAAGCCTTAGCCAGCACTTGTGCCCACGCCTTAAGCCTTAGCCAGCACTTGTGCCCACGCCTTAAGCCTTAGCCAGCACTTGTGCCCACGCCTTAAGCCTTAGCCAGCACTTGTGCCCACGCCTTAAGCCTTAGCCAGCACTTGTGCCCACGCCTTAAGCCTTAGCCAGCACTTGTGCCCACGCCTTAAGCCTTAGCCAGCACTTGTGCCCACGCCTTAAGCCTTAGCCAGCACTTGTGCCCACGCCATAAGCCTTAGCCAGCACTTTTGAGCCCCTTGCATGTTTGTTTTTCTGTCTTTAGTTACATGATGGTTATGCACACAGGGCAGGCTTTACGCTCTTCGCTCTTGTCCCGTCTGAATGCGCATGCACGACTGTAATTGGGGAAGAAGGCATTACCCATTTACGGAGGACAGACAAGAAGTGCCTGGTCGCTTGGAGCATGGGGTTATGGAGAGGCTCCGCACTGTACAACAAAGGATCTAGTCCTAAATGTCCAAGTACAGAGTAGAGGGGTGAAAGCTAGCTTTTCACCCCTATGGGTGCCTAACCCTTTATGCAAAGAGTGCAAAGAGTTAGCCGTATGCCTTAAGCCTTAGCCAGCACTTGTGCCCATGCCTTAAGCCTTAGCCAGCACTTGTGCCCACGCCTTAAGCCTTAGCCAGCACTTGTGCCCACGCCTTAAGCCTTAGCCAGCACTTGTGCCCACGCCTTAAGCCTTAGCCAGCACTTGTGCCCACGCCTTAAGCCTTAGCCAGCACTTGTGCCCACGCCTTAAGCCTTAGCCAGCACTTGTGCCCACGCCTTAAGCCTTAGCCAGCACTTGTGCCCACGCCTTAAGCCTTAGCCAGCACTTGTGCCCACGCCTTAAGCCTTAGCCAGCACTTGTGCCCACGCCTTAAGCCTTAGCCAGCACTTGTGCCCACGCCTTAAGCCTTAGCCAGCACTTGTGCCCACGCCATAAGCCTTAGCCAGCACTTTTGAGCCCCTTGCATGTTTGTTTTTCTGTCTTTAGTTACATGATGGTTATGCACACAGGGCAGGCTTTACGCTCTTCGCTCTTGTCCCGTCTGAATGCGCATGCACGACTGTAATTGGGGAAGAAGGCATTACCCATTTACGGAGGACAGACAAGAAGTGCCTGGTCGCTTGGAGCATGGGGTTATGGAGAGGCTCCGCACTGTACAACAAAGGATCTAGTCCTAAATGTCCAAGTACAGAGTAGAGGGGTGAAAGCTAGCTCTTCACCCCTATGGGTGCCTAACCCTTTATGCAAAGAGTGCAAAGAGTTAGCCGTATGCCTTAAGCCTTAGCCAGCACTTGTGCCCATGCCTTAAGCCTTTGCCAGCACTTGTGCCCATGCCTTAAGCCTTTGCCAGCACTTGTGCCCATGCCTTAAGCCTTAGCCAGCACTTGTGCCCATGCCTTAAGCCTTAGCCAGCACTTGTGCCCATGCCTTAAGCCTTAGCCAGCACTTGTGCCTATGCCTTAAGCCTTAGCCAGCACTTGTGCCCATGCCTTAAGCCTTAGCCAGCACTTGTGCCCATGCCTTAAGCCTTAGCCAGCACTTGTGCCCATGCCTTAAGCCTTAGCCAGCACTTGTGCCCACGCCTTAAGCCTTAGCCAGCACTTGTGCCCACGCCTTAAGCCTTAGCCAGCACTTGTGCCCACGCCTTAAGCCTTAGCCAGCACTTGTGCCCACGCCTTAAGCCTTAGCCAGCACTTGTGCCCACGCCTTAAGCCTTAGCCAGCACTTGTGCCCACGCCTTAAGCCTTAGCCAGCACTTGTGCCCACGCCTTAAGCCTTAGCCAGCACTTGTGCCCACGCCTTAAGCCTTAGCCAGCACTTGTGCCCACGCCTTAAGCCTTAGCCAGCACTTGTGCCCACGCCTTAAGCCTTAGCCGCACTTGTGCCCACGCCTTAAGCCTTAGCCAGCACTTGTGCCCACGCCTTAAGCCTTAGCCAGCACTTGTGCCCACGCCTTAAGCCTTAGCCAGCACTTGTGCCCACGCCTTAAGCCTTAGCCAGCACTTGTGCCCACGCCTTAAGCCTTAGCCAGCACTTGTGCCCACGCCTTAAGCCTTAGCCAGCACTTGTGCCCACGCCTTAAGCCTTAGCCAGCACTTGTGCCGACGCCTTAAGCCTTAGCCAGCACTTGTGCCCACGCCTTAAGCCTTAGCCAGCACTTGTGCCCACGCCTTAAGCCTTAGCCAGCACTTGTGCCCACGCCTTAAGCCTTAGCCAGCACTTGTGCCCACGCCTTAAGCCTTAGCCAGCACTTTTGAGCCCCTTGCATGTTTGTTTTTCTGTCTTTAGTTACATGATGGTTATGCACACAGGGCAGGCTTTACGCTCTTCGCTCTTGTCCCGTCTGAATGCGCATGCACGACTGTAATTGGGGAAGAAGGCATTACCCATTTACGGAGGACAGACAAGAAGTGCCTGGTCGCTTGGAGCATGGGGCTATGGAGAGGCTCCGCACTGTACAACAAAGGATCTAGTCCTAAATGTCCAAGTACAGAGTAGAGGGGTGAAAGCTAGCTCTTCACCCCTATGGGTGCCTAACCCTTTATGCAAAGGGTGCAAAGAGTTAGCCGTATGCCTTAAGCCTTAGCCAGCACTTGTGCCCATGCCTTAAGCCTTTGCCAGCACTTGTGCCCATGCCTTAAGCCTTTGCCAGCACTTTTGCCCATGCCTTAAGCCTTAGCCAGCACTTGTGCCCATGCCTTAAGCCTTAGCCAGCACTTGTGCCCATGCCTTAAGCCTTAGCCAGCACTTGTGCCCATGCCTTAAGCCTTAGCCAGCACTTGTGCCCATGCCTTAAGCCTTAGCCAGCACTTGTGCCCATGCCTTAAGCCTTTGCCAGCACTTGTGCCCATGCCTTAAGCCTTATCCAGCACTTGTGCCCATGCCTTAAGCCTTAGCCAGCACTTGTGCCCATGCCTTAAGCCTTAGCCAGCACTTGTGCCCATGCCTTAAGCCTTAGCCAGCACTTGTGCCCATGCCTTAAGCCTTAGCCAGCACTTGTGCCCATGCCTTAAGCCTTAGCCAGAACTTGTGCCCATGCCTTACGCCTTAGCCAGCACTTGTGCCCATGCCTTAAGCCTTAGCCAGCACTTGTGCCCACGCCTTAAGCCTTAGCCAGCACTTGTGCCCACGCCTTAAGCCTTAGCCAGCACTTGTGCCTACGCCTTAAGCCTTAGCCAGCACTTGTGCCCACGCCTTAAGCCTTAGCCAGCACTTGTGCCCACGCCTTAAGCCTTAGGCAGCACTTGTGCCCACGCCTTAAGCCTTAGCCAGCACTTGTGCCCACGCCTTAAGCCTTAGCCAGCACTTGTGCCCACGCCTTAAGCCTTAGCCAGCACTTGTGCCCACGCCTTAAGCCTTAGCCAGCACTTGTGCCCACGCCTTAAGCCTTAGCCAGCACTTGTGCCCACGCCTTAAGCCTTAGCCAGCACTTGTGCCCACGCCTTAAGCCTTAGCCAGCACTTGTGCCCACGCCTTAAGCCTTAGCCAGCACTTGTGCCCACGCCTTAAGCCTTAGCCAGCACTTGTGCCCACGCCTTAAGCCTTAGCCAGCACTTGTGCCTACGCCTTAAGCCTTAGCCAGCACTTGTGCCCACGCCATAAGCCTTAGCCAGTGTCACGATTCCCCTGACCGCTGTCACCACTGGGTCAGGATTCACACCGTGACCGTCACCCCTACGTCACGGATCAGGGTGACTTTAGGCCAACAGACGGCTATCACATGTGCAGGGGGGCTTATCTTAGTTATCCCTCCACTGCTAACAATGTGATGAAAAACCACACACAAGGCTCTTGACCTCTTAGTTTACAGCAGGGGCTTATTCTAGGTATCCCACTGCTTTTCTATATACCACGAACTGCAGGGATTTATGTATATCCCGCTTACAGTTCCACTTAACACTTGCAGTTCTCTGGCGCCCCCTTACTCTCAGGTCAGATTAGGTACTGCACCCTGGGTAATTAGTCGCCAGAAAGGCTGCCTGCTATGTACTGGCTATTGGGCACGCTGCAGCGACGCGATAACTACTCCCACACAGGCAGGAACAATAATTATCAAACCCGCAGTTGCTTCAGCATAATCCAACCGTCAGCACACTTTCGCTGCCACCAGCTTCGATTAAACGGGTCCGAAGCTAACCCAACACAACAGTAACAGTAGCGTATTTTCCCTTCAAGAGACTTAGGGTACGGTTTAGAGCAGGAGAACGAACTAATATATAATAGTATATCCCATTCAAAATAACTAGGCAGTGCGTTATTAAAAATAGTTTATAAAGATGTTATACATGAGACAATTGCAAATATGTACAAGGGTAATTATAACATAAAGGGAATAAATGAGAAAAGATAACACTCACATATTAAAAGCATTGCAGGCATCCAGGCTAGTGCAGTTTCCATACATCCCAGTCCATGGGATGTACCAGCTCTTCCAGGACAATAGGACAAAGCAGTCCAGAGGGAGAAATCAGCAAAAAGTGACTCCTCAGAGCCTGCCAGACACTTAAAACATTAAGGCTGTGACATCACAGAAAGGCTGGCTTATCCAGACCCTCCTCTCTCTACATTCTGCCTAAACTTTAAACTATTCTCTCTAATTTCTATAACTTCACTACAAAACATGACAGAGTCATACCAAACCCATAATTCATCTCGGATTAACGTGAGCATTCTAATGAGATCAAATATGTCCTATCTGGGATACATATTTACAGAGAAAACCCTACTTCTTTACCAGATGGAGTTAGAAACTCGTGTTTCGCGGGTTGTGTAGATACATCGAGTGAGAATAAAAATATATATTTTCGTATTTCTAGCTTAAATCGTTTGCCTAATATCTAACAAAAACTAAACAAAGAATCTTTCATGAATTTTTGGAGCCACTTTTCCTTATAGCTGAACAAGAGCTTACACAGGAAATGCTAGTCGTAAATTCCGTTCGGCAATAAAACCTCTCTTCCCCCATACTCTCAGAGAAGGACAGCCAGGAATTTGCAGCTACAAACTGTTACTCCAAGAAGGGGGGCTTAGCCCACACGGGCTAGAGAACTACTTATGATATTTCATACCATATCGTGACAGCCAGCACTTTTGAGCCCCTTGCATGTTTGTTTTTCTGTCTTTAGTTACATGATGGTTATGCACACAGGGCAGGCTTTACGCTCTTCGCTCTTGTCCCGTCTGAATGCGCATGCACGACTGTAATTGGGGAAGAAGGCATTACCCATTTACGGAGGACAGACAAGAAGTGCCTGGTCGCTTGGAGCATGGGGTTATGGAGAGGCTCCGCACTGTACAACAAAGGATCTAGTCCTAAATGTCCAAGTACAGAGTAGAGGGGTGAAAGCTAGCTCTTCAACCCTATGGGTGCCTAACCTTTTATGCAAAGAGTGCAAAGAGTTAGCCGTATGCCTTAAGCCTTAGCCAGCACTTGTGCCCATGCCTTAAGCCTTAGCCAGCACTTGTGCCCACGCCTTAAGCCTTAGCCAGCACTTGTGCCCACGCCTTAAGCCTTAGCCAGCACTTGTGCCCACGCCTTAAGCCTTAGCCAGCACTTGTGCCCACGCCTTAAGCCTTAGCCAGCACTTGTGCCCACGCCTTAAGCCTTAGCCAGCACTTGTGCCCATGCCGTAAGCCTTAGCCAGCACTTGTGCCCACGCCTTAAGCCTTAGCCAGCACTTGTGCCCACGCCTTAAGCCTTAGCCAGCACTTGTGCCCACGCCTTAAGCCTTAGCCAGCACTTGTGCCCACGCCTTAAGCCTTAGCCAGCACTTGTGCCCATGCCTTAAGCCTTAGCCAGCACTTGTGCCCACGCCTTAAGCCTTAGCCAGCACTTGTGCCCACGCCGTAAGCCTTAGCCAGCACTTGTGCCCATGCCTTAAGCCTTAGCCAGCACTTGTGCCCACGCCTTAAGCCTTAGCCAGAACTTGTGCCCATGCCTTACGCCTTAGCCAGCACTTGTGCCCATGCCTTAAGCCTTAGCCAGCTCTTGTGCCCATGCCTTAAGCCTTAGCCAGCACTTGTGCCCATGCCTTAAGCCTTAGCCAGCACTTGTGCCCATGCCTTAAGCCTTAGCCAGCACTTGTGCCCACGCCTTAAGCCTTACCCAGCACTTGTGCCCACGCCTTAAGCCTTAGCCAGCACCTGTGCCCACGCCTTAAGCCTTAGCCAGCACTTGTGCCCACGCCTTAAGCCTCAGCCAGCACTTGTGCCCACGCCTTAAGCCTCAGCCAGCACTTGTGCCCACGCCTTAAGCCTCAGCCAGCACTTGTGCCCACGCCTTAAGCCTCAGCCAGCACTTGTGCCCACGCTTTAAGCCTCAGCCAGCACTTGTGCCCACTCCTTAAGCCTCAGCCAGCACTTGTGCCCACGCCTTAAGCCCCAGCCAGCACTTGTGCCCATGCCTTAAGCCTCAGCCAGCACTTGTGCCCACGCCTTAAGCCTCAGCCAGCACTTGTGCCCACGCCTTAAGCCTCAGCCAGCACTTGTGCCCACGCCTTAAGCCTCAGCCAGCACTTGTGCCCACGCCTTAAGCCTCAGCCAGCACTTGTGCCCACGCCTTAAGCCTCAGCCAGCACTTGTGCCCACGCCTTAAGCCTCAGCCAGCACTTGTGCCCACTCCTTAAGCCTCAGCCAGCACTTGTGCCCACGCCTTAAGCCTCAGCCAGCACTTGTGCCCATGCCTTAAGCCTCAGCCAGCACTTGTGCCCACGCCTTAAGCCTCAGCCAGCACTTGTGCCCACGCCTTAAGCCTCAGCCAGCACTTGTGCCCACTCCTTAAGCCTCAGCCAGCACTTGTGCCCACGCTTTAAGCCTCAGCCAGCACTTGTGCCCACGCCTTAAGCCTCAGCCAGCACTTGTGCCCACGCCTTAAGCCTCAGCCAGCACTTGTGCCCACGCCTTAAGCCTCAGCCAGCACTTGTGCCCACGCCTTTAGCCTCAGCCAGCACTTGTGCCCACGCCTTAAGCCTCAGCCAGCAGTTGTGCCCACGCCTTAAGCCTCAGCCAGCACTTGTGCCCACGCCTTAAGCCTCAGCCAGCACTTGTGCCCACGCCTTAAGCCTCAGCCAGCACTTGTGCCCACGCCTTAAGCCTCAGCCAGCACTTGTGCCCACGCCTTAAGCCTCAGCCAGCACTTGTGCCCACGCCTTAAGCCTCAGCCAGCACTTGTGCCCACGCCTTAAGCCTCAGCCAGCACTTTTGCCCACGCCTTAAGCCTCAGCCAGCACTTTTGCCCACGCCTTAAGCCTTAGCCAGCACTTTTGAGCCCCTTGCATGTTTGTTTTTCTGTTTTTAGTTACATGATGGTTATGCACACAGGGCAGGCTTTTCGCTCTTCGCTCTTGTCCCGTCTGAATGCGCATGCACGACTGTAATTGGGGAAGAAGGCATTACCCATTTACGGAGGACAGACAAGAAGTGCCTGGTCGCTTGGAGCATGGGGTTATGGAGAGGCTCCGCCCTGTACAACAAAGGATCTAGTCCTAAATGTCCAAGTACAGAGTAGAGGGGTGAAAGCTAGCTCTTCACCCCTATGGGTGCCTAACCCTTTATGCAAAGAGTGCAAAGAGTTAGCCGTATGCCTTAAGCCTTAGCCAGCACTTGTGCCCATGCCCTAAGCCTTAGCCAGCACTTGTGCCCACGCCTTAAGCCTTAGCCAGCACTTGTGCCCACGCCTTAAGCCTTAGCCAGCACTTGTGCCCACGCCTTAAGCCTTAGCCTGCACTTGTGCCCACGCCTTAAGCCTTAGCCAGCACTTGTGCCCACGCCTTAAGCCTTAGCCTGCACTTGTGCCCACGCCTTAAGCCTTAGCCAGCACTTGTGCCCATGCCTTAAGCCTTAGCCAGCACTTGTGCCCATGCCGTAAGCCTTTGCCAGCACTTGTGCCCATGCCTTAAGCCTTAGCCAGCACTTGTGCCCATGCCTTAGGCCTTAGCCAGCACTTGTGCCCATGCCTTAAGCCTTTGCCAGCACTTGTGCCCATGCCTTAAGCCTTAGCCAGCACTTGTGCCCATGCCTTAAGCCTTAGCCAGCACTTGTGCCCATGCCTTAAGCCTTAGCCAGCACTTGTGCCCATGCCTTAAGCCTTAGCCAGCACTTGTGCCCACGCCTTAAGCCTCAGCCAGCACTTGTGCCCACGCCTTAAGCCTCAGCCAGCACTTGTGCCCACGCCTGAAGCCTCAGCCAGCACTTGTGCCCACGCCTTAAGCCTCAGCCAGCACTTGTGCCCACGCCTTAAGCCTCAGCCAGAACTTGTGCCCACGCCTTAAGCCTCAGCCAGCACTTGTGCCCACGCCTTAAGCCTCAGCCAGCACTTGTGCCCACGCCTTAAGCCTCAGCCAGCACTTTTGCCCACGCCTTAAGCCTCAGCCAGCACTTTTGCCCACGCCTTAAGCCTTAGCCAGCACTTTTGAGCCCCTTGCATGTTTGTTTTTCTGTTTTTAGTTACATGATGGTTATGCACACAGGGCAGGCTTTTCGCTCTTCGCTCTTGTCCCGTCTGAATGCGCATGCACGACTGTAATTGGGGAAGAAGGCATTACCCATTTACGGAGGACAGACAAGAAGTGCCTGGTCGCTTGGAGCATGGGGTTATGGAGAGGCTCCGCCCTGTACAACAAAGGATCTAGTCCTAAATGTCCAAGTACAGAGTAGAGGGGTGAAAGCTAGCTCTTCACCCCTATGGGTGCCTAACCCTTTATGCAAAGAGTGCAAAGAGTTAGCCGTATGCCTTAAGCCTTAGCCAGCACTTGTGCCCATGCCCTAAGCCTTAGCCAGCACTTGTGCCCACGCCTTAAGCCTTAGCCAGCACTTGTGCCCACGCCTTAAGCCTTAGCCAGCACTTGTGCCCACGCCTTAAGCCTTAGCCTGCACTTGTGCCCACGCCTTAAGCCTTAGCCAGCACTTGTGCCCACGCCTTAAGCCTTAGCCTGCACTTGTGCCCACGCCTTAAGCCTTAGCCAGCACTTGTGCCCATGCCTTAAGCCTTAGCCAGCACTTGTGCCCATGCCGTAAGCCTTTGCCAGCACTTGTGCCCATGCCTTAAGCCTTAGCCAGCACTTGTGCCCATGCCTTAGGCCTTAGCCAGCACTTGTGCCCATGCCTTAAGCCTTTGCCAGCACTTGTGCCCATGCCTTAAGCCTTAGCCAGCACTTGTGCCCATGCCTTAAGCCTTAGCCAGCACTTGTGCCCATGCCTTAAGCCTTAGCCAGCACTTGTGCCCATGCCTTAAGCCTTAGCCAGCACTTGTGCCCACGCCTTAAGCCTCAGCCAGCACTTGTGCCCACGCCTTAAGCCTCAGCCAGCACTTGTGCCCACGCCTGAAGCCTCAGCCAGCACTTGTGCCCACGCCTTAAGCCTCAGCCAGCACTTGTGCCCACGCCTTAAGCCTCAGCCAGAACTTGTGCCCACGCCTTAAGCCTCAGCCAGCACTTGTGCCCACGCCTTAAGCCTCAGCCAGCACTTGTGCCCACGCCTTAAGCCTCAGCCAGCACTTGTGCCCACGCCTTAAGCCTCAGCCAGCACTTGTGCCCACGCCTTAAGCCTCAGCCAGCACTTGTGCCCACGCCTTAAGCCTCAGCCAGCACTTGTGCCCACGCCTTAAGCCTCAGCCAGCACTTGTGCCCACGCCTTAAGCCTCAGCCAGCACTTGTGCCCACGCCTTAAGCCTCAGCCAGCACTTGTGCCCACGCCTTAAGCCTCAGCCAGCACTTGTGCCCACGCCTTAAGCCTCAGCCAGCACTTGTGCCCACTCCTTAAGCCTCAGCCAGCACTTGTGCCCACGCCTTAAGCCCCAGCCAGCACTTGTGCCCATGCCTTAAGCCTCAGCCAGCACTTGTGCCCACGCCTTAAGCCTTAGCCAGCACTTGTGCCCACGCCTTAAGCCTTAGCCAGCACTTGTGCCCACGCCTTAAGCCTTAGCCAGCACCTGTGCCCACGCCTTAAGCCTTAGCCAGCACTTGTGCCCACGCCTTAAGCCTCAGCCAGCACTTGTGCCCACGCCTTAAGCCTCAGCCAGCACTTGTGCCCACGCCTTAAGCCTCAGCCAGCACTTGTGCCCACGCCTTAAGCCTCAGCCAGCACTTGTGCCCACGCCTTAAGCCTCAGCCAGCACTTGTGCCCACTCCTTAAGCCTCAGCCAGCACTTGTGCCCACGCCTTAAGCCCCAGCCAGCACTTGTGCCCATGCCTTAAGCCTCAGCCAGCACTTGTGCCCACGCCTTAAGCCTCAGCCAGCACTTGTGCCCACGCCTTAAGCCTCAGCCAGCACTTGTGCCCACGCCTTAAGCCTCAGCCAGCACTTGTGCCCACGCCTTAAGCCTCAGCCAGCACTTGTGCCCACGCCTTAAGCCTCAGCCAGCACTTGTGCCCACGCCTTAAGCCTCAGCCAGCACTTGTGCCCACGCCTTAAGCCTCAGCCAGCACTTGTGCCCACTCCTTAAGCCTCAGCCAGCACTTGTGCCCACGCCTTAAGCCTCAGCCAGCACTTGTGCCCATGCCTTAAGCCTCAGCCAGCACTTGTGCCCACGCCTTAAGCCTCAGCCAGCACTTGTGCCCACGCCTTAAGCCTCAGCCAGCACTTGTGCCCACTCCTTAAGCCTCAGCCAGCACTTGTGCCCACGCTTTAATCCTCAGCCAGCACTTGTGCCCACGCCTTAAGCCTCAGCCAGCACTTGTGCCCACGCCTTAAGCCTCAGCCAGCACTTGTGCCCACTCCTTAAGCCTCAGCCAGCACTTGTGCCCACGCTTTAAGCCTCAGCCAGCACTTGTGCCCACGCCTTAAGCCTCAGCCAGCACTTGTGCCCACGCCTTAAGCCTCAGCCAACACTTGTGCCCACGCCTTAAGCCTCAGCCAGCACTTGTGCCCACGCCTTAAGCCTCAGCCAGCACTTGTGCCCACGCCTTAAGCCTCAGCCAGCACTTGTGCCCACGCCTTAAGCCTCAGCCAGCACTTGTGCCCACGCCTTAAGCCTCAGCCAGCACTTGTGCCCACGCCTTAAGCCTCAGCCAGCACTTGTGCCCACGCCTTAAGCCTCAGCCAGCACTTGTGCCCACGCCTTAAGCCTCAGCCAGCACTTGTGCCCACGCCTTAAGCCTCAGCCAGCACTTTTGCCCACGCCTTAAGCCTCAGCCAGCACTTTTGCCCACGCCTTAAGCCTCAGCCAGCACTTGTGCCCACGCCTTAAGCCTCAGCCAGCACTTGTGCCCACGCCTTAAGCCTCAGCCAGCACTTGTGCCCACGCCTTAAGCCTCAGCCAGCAGTTGTGCCCACGCCTTAAGCCTCAGCCAGCACTTGTGCCCACGCCTTAAGCCTCAGCCAGCACTTGTGCCCACGCCTTAAGCCTCAGCCAGCACTTGTGCCCACGCCTTAAGCCTCAGCCAGCACTTGTGCCCACGCCTTAAGCCTCAGCCAGCACTTGTGCCCACGCCTTAAGACTCAGCCAGCACTTTTGCCCACGCCTTAAGCCTCAGCCAGCACTTTTGCCCACGCATTAAGCCTTAGCCAGCACTTTTGAGCCCCTTGCATGTTTGTTTTTCTGTTTTTAGTTACATGATGGTTATGCACACAGGGCAGGCTTTTCGCTCTTCGCTCTTGTCCCGTCTGAATGCGCATGCACGACTGTAATTGGGGAAGAAGGCATTACCCATTTACGGAGGACAGACAAGAAGTGCCTGGTCACTTGGAGCATGGGGTTATGGAGAGGCTCCGCCCTGTACAACAAAGGATCTAGTCCTAAATGTCCAAGTACAGAGTAGAGGGGTGAAAGCTAGCTCTTCACCCCTATGGGTGACTAACCCTTTATGCAAAGAGTGCAAAGAGTTAGCCGTATGCCTTAAGCCTTAGCCAGCACTTGTGCCCATGCCCTAAGCCTTAGCCAGCACTTGTGCCCACGCCTTAAGCCTTAGCCAGCACTTGTGCCCATGCCTTAAGCCTTAGCCAGCACTTGTGCCCACACCTTAAGCCTTAGCCAGCACTTGTGCCCACGCCTTAAGCCTTAGCCAGCACTTGTGCCCACGCCTTAAGCCTTAGCCTGCACTTGTGCCCACGCCTTAAGCCTTAGCCAGCACTTGTGCCCATGCCTTAAGCCTTAGCCAGCACTTGTGCCCATGCCGTAAGCCTTTGCCAGCACTTGTGCCCATGCCTTAAGCCTTAGCCAGCACTTGTGCCCACGCCTTAAGCCTTAGCCAGCACTTGTGCCCACGCCTTAAGCTTTAGCCAGCACTTGTGCCCACGCCTTAAGCCTTAGCCAGCACTTGTGCCACGCCTTAAGCCTTAGCCAGCACTTGTGCTCACGCCTTAAGCCTTAGCCAGCACTTGTGCCCACGCCTTAAGCCTTAGCCAGCACTTGTGCCCACGCCTTAAGCCTTAGCCAGCACTTGTGCCCACGCCTTAAGCCTTAGCCAGCACTTGTGCCCACGCCTTAAGCCTTAGCCAGCACTTGTGCCCACGCCTTAAGCCTTAGCCAGCACTTGTGCCCACGCCTTACGCCTTAGCCAGCACTTGTGCCCACGCCTTAAGCCTTAGCCAGCACTTGTGCCCACGCCTTAAGCCTTAGCCAGCACTTGTGCCCACGCCTTAAGCCTTAGCCAGCACTTGTGCCCACGCCTTAAGCCTTAGCCAGCACTTGTGCCCACGCCTTAAGCCTTAGCCAGCACTTGTGCCCACGCCTAAAGACTTAGCCAGCACTTGTGCCCACGCCTTAAGCCTTAGCCAGCACTTGTGCCCACGCCTTAACCCTTAGCCAGCACTTGTGCCCACGCCTTAAACCTTAGCCAGCACTTGTGCCCACGCCTTAAGCCTTAGCCAGCACTTTTGCCCACGCATTAAGCCTTAGCCAGCACTTGTGCCCACGCCTTAAGCCTTAGCCAGCACTTGTGCCCACGCCTTAAGCCTTAGCCAGCACTTGTGCCCACGCCTTAAGCCTTAGCCAGCACTTGTGCCACGCCTTAAGCCTTAGCCAGCACTTGTGCTCACGCCTTAAGCCTTAGCCAGCACTTGTGCCCACGCCTTAAGCCTTAGCCAGCACTAGTGCCCACGCCTTAAGCCTTAGCCAGCACTTGTGCCCACGCCTTAAACGTTAGCCAGCACTTGTGCCCACGCCTTAAGCCTTAGCCAGCACTTGTGCCCACGCCTTACGCCTTAGCCAGCACTTGTGCCCACGCCTTATGCCTTAGCCAGCACTTGTGTCCACGCCTTAAGCCTTAGCCAGCACTTGTGCCCACGCCTTAAGCCTTAGCCAGCACTTGTGCCCACGCCTTAAGCCTTAGCCAGCACTTGTGCCCACGCCTTAAGCCTTAGCCAGCACTTGTGCCCACGCCTTAAGCCTTAGCCAGCACTTGTGCCCACGCCTTACGCCTTAGCCAGCACTTGTGCCCACGCCTTAAGCCTTAGCCAGCACTTGTGCCCAAGCCTTAAGTCTTAGCCAGCACTTGTGCCCACTCCTTAAGCCTTAGCCAGCACTTGTGCCCACGCCTTAAGCCTTAGCCAGCACTTGTGCCCACGCCTTAAGCCTAAGCCAGCACTTGTGCCCACGCCTTAAGCCTTAGCCAGCACTTGTGCCCACGCCTTAAGCCTTAGCCAGCACTTGTGCCCACGCCTTAAGCCTTAGCCAGCACTTGTGCCCACGCCTTAAGCCTTAGCCAGCACTTGTGCCCACGCCTTAAGCCTTAGCCAGCACTTGTGCCCACGCCTTAAGCCTTAGCCAGCACTTGTGCCCACGCCTTAAGCCTTAGCCAGCACTTGTGCCCATGCCTTAAGCCTTAGCCAGCACTTGTGCCCACGCCTTAAGCCTTAGCCAGCACTTGTGCCCACGCCTTAAGCCTTAGCCAGCACTTGTGCCCACGCCTTAAGCCTTAGCCAGCACTTGTGCCCACGCCTTAAGCCTTAGCCAGCACTTGTGCCCACGCCTTAAGCCTTAGCCAGCACTTGTGCCCACGCCTTAAGTCTTAGCCAGCACTTGTGCCCACGCCTTAAGCCTTAGCCAGCACTTGTGCCCACGCCTTAAGCCTTAGCCAGCACTTGTGCCCACGCCTTAAGCCTTAGCCAGCACTTGTGCCCACGCCTTAAGCCTTAGCCAGCACTTGTGCCCACGCCATAAGCCTTAGCCAGCACTTTTGAGCCCCTTGCATGTTTGTTTTTCTGTCTTTAGTTACATGATGGTTATGCACACAGGGCAGGCTTTACGCTCTTCGCTCTTGTCCCGTCTGATTGCGCATGCACGACTGTAATTGGGGAAGAAGGCATTACCCATTTACGGAGGACAGACAAGAAGTGCCTGGTCGCTTGGAGCATGGGGTTATGGAGAGGCTCCGCACTGTACAACAAAGGATCTAGTCCTAAATGTCCAAGTACAGAGTAGAGGGGTGAAAGCTAGCTCTTCACCCCTATGGGTGCCTAACCCTTTATGCAAAAAGTGCAAAGAGTTAGCCGTATGCCTTAAGCCTTAGCCAGCACTTGTGCCCATGCCTTAAGCCTTAGCCAGCACTTGTGCCCATGCCTTAAGCCTTTGCCAGCACTTGTGCCCATGCCTTAAGCCTTAGCCAGCACTTGTGCCCACGCCTTAAGCCTTAGCCAGCACTTGTGCCCACGCCTTAAGCCTTAGCCAGCACTTGTGCCCACGCCTTAAGCCTTAGCCAGCACTTGTGCCCACGCCTTAAGCCTTAGCCAGCACTTGTGCCCACGCCTTAAGCCTTAGCCAGCACTTGTGCCCACGCCTTAAGCCTTAGCCAGCACTTGTGCCCACGCCTTAAGCCTTAGCCAGCACTTGTGCCCACGCCTTAAGCCTTAGCCAGCACTTGTGCCCACGCCTTAAGCCTTAGCCAGCACTTTTGCCCACGCCTTAAGCCTTAGCCAGCACTTGTGCCCACGCCTTAAACGTTAGCCAGCACTTGTGCCCACGCCTTAAGCCTTAGCCAGCACTTGTGCCCATGCCTTAAGCCTTTGCCAGCACTTGTGCCCATGCCTTAAGCCTTAGCCAGCACTTGTGCCCATGCATTAAGCCTTAGCCAGCACTTGTGCCCATGCCTTAAGCCTTAGCCAGCAC
This sequence comes from Ranitomeya imitator, assembly GCF_032444005.1. Taxonomy (NCBI): domain Eukaryota; kingdom Metazoa; phylum Chordata; class Amphibia; order Anura; family Dendrobatidae; genus Ranitomeya; species Ranitomeya imitator. The sequence continues at coordinate 202,317,975 of NC_091286.1, forward strand.
TTGTGCCCACGCCTTAAGCCTTAGCCAGCACTTGTGCCCACGCCTTAAGCCTTAGCCAGCACTTGTGCCCATGCCTTAAGCCTTAGCCAGCACTTGTGCCCATGCCTTAAGCCTTAGCCAGCACTTGTGCCCATGCCTTAAGCCTTAGCCAGCACTTGTGCCCACGCCTTAAGCCTTAGCCAGCACTTGTGCCCACGCCTTAAGCCTTAGCCAGCACTTGTGCCCATGCCTTAAGCCTTAGCCAGCACTTGTGCCCATGCCTTAAGCCTTAGCCAGCACTTGTGCCCACACCTTAAGCCTTAGCCAGCACTTGTGCACACGCCTTAAGCCTTAGCCAGCACTTGTGCACACGCCTTAAGCCTTAGCCAGCACTTGTGCCCACGCCTTAACCCTTAGCCAGCACTTGTGCCCACGCCTTAAACCTTAGCCAGCACTTGTGCCCACGCCTTAAGCCTTAGCCAGCACTTTTGCCCACGCATTAAGCCTTAGCCAGCACTTGTGCCCACGCCTTAAGCCTTAGCCAGCACTTGTGCCCACGCCTTAAGCCTTAGCCAGCACTTGTGCCCACGCCTTAAGCCTTAGCCAGCACTTGTGCCCATGCCTTAAGCCTTAGCCAGCACTTGTGCCCATGCCTTAAGCCTTAGCCAGCACTTGTGCCCATGCCTTAAGCCTTAGCCAGCACTTGTGCCCACGCCTTAAGCCTTAGCCAGCACTTGTGCCCACGCCTTAAGCCTTAGCCAGCACTTGTGCCCATGCCTTAAGCCTTAGCCAGCACTTGTGCCCATGCCTTAAGCCTTAGCCAGCACTTGTGCCCACACCTTAAGCCTTAGCCAGCACTTGTGCACACGCCTTAAGCCTTAGCCAGCACTTGTGCACACGCCTTAAGCCTTAGCCAGCACTTGTGCCCACGCCTTTAGCCTTAGCCAGCACTTGTGCCCACGCCTTAAGCCTTAGCCAGCACTTGTACCCACGCCTTAAGCCTTAGCCAGCACTTTTGCCCACGCCTTAAGCCTTAGCCAGCACTTTTGAGCCCCTTGCATGTTTGTTTTTCTGTCTTTAGTTACATGATGGTTATGCACACAGGGCAGGCTTTACGCTCTTCGCTCTTGTCCCGTCTGAATGCGCATGCACGACTGTAATTGGGGAAGAAGGCATTACCCATTTACGGAGGACAGACAAGAAGTGCCTTTTCGCTTGGAGCATGGGGTTATGGAGAGGCTCCGCACTGTACAACAAAGGATCTAGTCCTAAATGTCCAAGTACAGAGTAGAGGGGTGAAAGCTAGCTCTTCACCCCTATGGGTGCTTAACCCTTTATGCAAAGAGTGTAAAGAGTTAGCCGTATGCCTTAAGCCTTAGCCAGCACTTGTGCCCATGCCTTAAACGTTAGCCAGCACTTTTGCCCACGCCTTAAGCCTTAGCCAGCACTTGTGCCCACGCCTTAAACGTTAGCCAGCACTTGTGCCCACGCCTTAAGCCTTAGCCAGCACTTGTGCCCATGCCTTAAGCCTTTGCCAGCACTTGTGCCCATGCCTTAAGCCTTAGCCAGCACTTGTGCCCATGCATTAAGCCTTAGCCAGCACTTGTGCCCATGCCTTAAGCCTTAGCCAGCACTTGTGCCCACGCCTTAAGCCTTAGCCAGCACTTGTGCCCACGCCTTAAGCCTTAGCCAGCACTTGTGCCCACGCCTTAAGCCTTAGCCAGCACTTGTGCCCATGCCTTAAGCCTTAGCCAGCACTTGTGCCCATGCCTTAAGCCTTAGTCAGCACTTGTGCCCACGCCTTAAGCCTTAGCCAGCACTTGTGCCCACGCCTTAAGCCTTAGCCAGCACTTGTGCCCATGCCTTAAGCCTTAGCCAGCACTTGTGCCCATGCCTTAAGCCTTAGCCAGCACTTGTGCCCACACCTTAAGCCTTAGCCAGCACTTGTGCACACGCCTTAAGCCTTAGCCAGCACTTGTGCACACGCCTTAAGCCTTAGCCAGCACTTGTGCCCACGCCTATAGCCTTAGCCAGCACTTGTGCCCACGCCTTAAGCCTTAGCCAGCACTTGTGCCCACGCCTTAAGCCTTAGCCAGCACTTGTGCCCACGCCTTAAGCCTTAGCCAGCACTTGTGCCCACGCCTTAAGCCTTAGCCAGCACTTGTGCCCACGCCGTAAGCCTTAGCCAGCACTTGTGCCCACGCCTTAAGCCTTAGCCAGCACTTGTGCCCACGCCTTAAGCCTTAGCCAGAACTTGTGCCCATGCCTTACGCCTTAGCCAGCACTTGTGCCCATGCCTTAAGCCTTAGCCAGCTCTTGTGCCCATGCCTTAAGCCTTAGCCAGCACTTGTGCCCATGCCTTAAGCCTTAGCCAGCACTTGTGCCCATGCCTTAAGCCTTAGCCAGCACTTGTGCCCACGCCTTAAGCCTTACCCAGCACTTGTGCCCACGCCTTAAGCCTTAGCCAGCACCTGTGCCCACGCCTTAAGCCTTAGCCAGCACTTGTGCCCACGCCTTAAGCCTCAGCCAGCACTTGTGCCCACGCCTTAAGCCTCAGCCAGCACTTGTGCCCACGCCTTAAGCCTCAGCCAGCACTTGTGCCCACGCCTTAAGCCTCAGCCAGCACTTGTGCCCACGCTTTAAGCCTCAGCCAGCACTTGTGCCCACTCCTTAAGCCTCAGCCAGCACTTGTGCCCACGCCTTAAGCCCCAGCCAGCACTTGTGCCCATGCCTTAAGCCTCAGCCAGCACTTGTGCCCACGCCTTAAGCCTCAGCCAGCACTTGTGCCCACGCCTTAAGCCTCAGCCAGCACTTGTGCCCACGCCTTAAGCCTCAGCCAGCACTTGTGCCCACGCCTTAAGCCTCAGCCAGCACTTGTGCCCACGCCTTAAGCCTCAGCCAGCACTTGTGCCCACGCCTTAAGCCTCAGCCAGCACTTGTGCCCACTCCTTAAGCCTCAGCCAGCACTTGTGCCCACGCCTTAAGCCTCAGCCAGCACTTGTGCCCATGCCTTAAGCCTCAGCCAGCACTTGTGCCCACGCCTTAAGCCTCAGCCAGCACTTGTGCCCACGCCTTAAGCCTCAGCCAGCACTTGTGCCCACTCCTTAAGCCTCAGCCAGCACTTGTGCCCACGCTTTAAGCCTCAGCCAGCACTTGTGCCCACGCCTTAAGCCTCAGCCAGCACTTGTGCCCACGCCTTAAGCCTCAGCCAGCACTTGTGCCCACGCCTTAAGCCTCAGCCAGCACTTGTGCCCACGCCTTAAGCCTCAGCCAGCACTTGTGCCCACGCCTTAAGCCTCAGCCAGCAGTTGTGCCCACGCCTTAAGCCTCAGCCAGCACTTGTGCCCACGCCTTAAGCCTCAGCCAGCACTTGTGCCCACGCCTTAAGCCTCAGCCAGCACTTGTGCCCACGCCTTAAGCCTCAGCCAGCACTTGTGCCCACGCCTTAAGCCTCAGCCAGCACTTGTGCCCACGCCTTAAGCCTCAGCCAGCACTTGTGCCCACGCCTTAAGCCTCAGCCAGCACTTTTGCCCACGCCTTAAGCCTCAGCCAGCACTTTTGCCCACGCCTTAAGCCTTAGCCAGCACTTTTGAGCCCCTTGCATGTTTGTTTTTCTGTTTTTAGTTACATGATGGTTATGCACACAGGGCAGGCTTTTCGCTCTTCGCTCTTGTCCCGTCTGAATGCGCATGCACGACTGTAATTGGGGAAGAAGGCATTACCCATTTACGGAGGACAGACAAGAAGTGCCTGGTCGCTTGGAGCATGGGGTTATGGAGAGGCTCCGCCCTGTACAACAAAGGATCTAGTCCTAAATGTCCAAGTACAGAGTAGAGGGGTGAAAGCTAGCTCTTCACCCCTATGGGTGCCTAACCCTTTATGCAAAGAGTGCAAAGAGTTAGCCGTATGCCTTAAGCCTTAGCCAGCACTTGTGCCCATGCCCTAAGCCTTAGCCAGCACTTGTGCCCACGCCTTAAGCCTTAGCCAGCACTTGTGCCCACGCCTTAAGCCTTAGCCAGCACTTGTGCCCACGCCTTAAGCCTTAGCCTGCACTTGTGCCCACGCCTTAAGCCTTAGCCAGCACTTGTGCCCACGCCTTAAGCCTTAGCCTGCACTTGTGCCCACGCCTTAAGCCTTAGCCAGCACTTGTGCCCATGCCTTAAGCCTTAGCCAGCACTTGTGCCCATGCCGTAAGCCTTTGCCAGCACTTGTGCCCATGCCTTAAGCCTTAGCCAGCACTTGTGCCCATGCCTTAGGCCTTAGCCAGCACTTGTGCCCATGCCTTAAGCCTTTGCCAGCACTTGTGCCCATGCCTTAAGCCTTAGCCAGCACTTGTGCCCATGCCTTAAGCCTTAGCCAGCACTTGTGCCCATGCCTTAAGCCTTAGCCAGCACTTGTGCCCATGCCTTAAGCCTTAGCCAGCACTTGTGCCCACGCCTTAAGCCTCAGCCAGCACTTGTGCCCACGCCTTAAGCCTCAGCCAGCACTTGTGCCCACGCCTGAAGCCTCAGCCAGCACTTGTGCCCACGCCTTAAGCCTCAGCCAGCACTTGTGCCCACGCCTTAAGCCTCAGCCAGAACTTGTGCCCACGCCTTAAGCCTCAGCCAGCACTTGTGCCCACGCCTTAAGCCTCAGCCAGCACTTGTGCCCACGCCTTAAGCCTCAGCCAGCACTTGTGCCCACGCCTTAAGCCTCAGCCAGCACTTGTGCCCACGCCTTAAGCCTCAGCCAGCACTTGTGCCCACGCCTTAAGCCTCAGCCAGCACTTGTGCCCACGCCTTAAGCCTCAGCCAGCACTTGTGCCCACGCCTTAAGCCTCAGCCAGCACTTGTGCCCACGCCTTAAGCCTCAGCCAGCACTTGTGCCCACGCCTTAAGCCTCAGCCAGCACTTGTGCCCACGCCTTAAGCCTCAGCCAGCACTTGTGCCCACTCCTTAAGCCTCAGCCAGCACTTGTGCCCACGCCTTAAGCCCCAGCCAGCACTTGTGCCCATGCCTTAAGCCTCAGCCAGCACTTGTGCCCACGCCTTAAGCCTTAGCCAGCACTTGTGCCCACGCCTTAAGCCTTAGCCAGCACTTGTGCCCACGCCTTAAGCCTTAGCCAGCACCTGTGCCCACGCCTTAAGCCTTAGCCAGCACTTGTGCCCACGCCTTAAGCCTCAGCCAGCACTTGTGCCCACGCCTTAAGCCTCAGCCAGCACTTGTGCCCACGCCTTAAGCCTCAGCCAGCACTTGTGCCCACGCCTTAAGCCTCAGCCAGCACTTGTGCCCACGCCTTAAGCCTCAGCCAGCACTTGTGCCCACTCCTTAAGCCTCAGCCAGCACTTGTGCCCACGCCTTAAGCCCCAGCCAGCACTTGTGCCCATGCCTTAAGCCTCAGCCAGCACTTGTGCCCACGCCTTAAGCCTCAGCCAGCACTTGTGCCCACGCCTTAAGCCTCAGCCAGCACTTTTGCCCACGCCTTAAGCCTCAGCCAGCACTTTTGCCCACGCCTTAAGCCTCAGCCAGCACTTGTGCCCACGCCTTAAGCCTCAGCCAGCACTTGTGCCCACGCCTTAAGCCTCAGCCAGCACTTGTGCCCACGCCTTAAGCCTCAGCCAGCAGTTGTGCCCACGCCTTAAGCCTCAGCCAGCACTTGTGCCCACGCCTTAAGCCTCAGCCAGCACTTGTGCCCACGCCTTAAGCCTCAGCCAGCACTTGTGCCCACGCCTTAAGCCTCAGCCAGCACTTGTGCCCACGCCTTAAGCCTCAGCCAGCACTTTTGCCCACGCCTTAAGCCTCAGCCAGCACTTTTGCCCACGCATTAAGTCTTAGCCAGCACTTTTGAGCCCCTTGCATGTTTGTTTTTCTGTTTTTAGTTACATGATGGTTATGCACACAGGGCAGGCTTTTCGCTCTTCGCTCTTGTCCCGTCTGAATGCGCATGCACGACTGTAATTGGGGAAGAAGGCATTACCCATTTACGGAGGACAGACAAGAAGTGCCTGGTCACTTGGAGCATGGGGTTATGGAGAGGCTCCGCCCTGTACAACAAAGGATCTAGTCCTAAATGTCCAAGTACAGAGTAGAGGGGTGAAAGCTAGCTCTTCACCCCTATGGGTGACTAACCCTTTATGCAAAGAGTGCAAAGAGTTAGCCGTATGCCTTAAGCCTTAGCCAGCACTTGTGCCCATGCCCTAAGCCTTAGCCAGCACTTGTGCCCACGCCTTAAGCCTTAGCCAGCACTTGTGCCCATGCCTTAAGCCTTAGCCAGCACTTGTGCCCACACCTTAAGCCTTAGCCAGCACTTGTGCCCACGCCTTAAGCCTTAGCCAGCACTTGTGCCCACGCCTTAAGCCTTAGCCTGCACTTGTGCCCACGCCTTAAGCCTTAGCCAGCACTTGTGCCCATGCCTTAAGCCTTAGCCAGCACTTGTGCCCATGCCGTAAGCCTTTGCCAGCACTTGTGCCCATGCCTTAAGCCTTAGCCAGCACTTGTGCCCACGCCTTAAGCCTTAGCCAGCACTTGTGCCCACGCCTTAAGCTTTAGCCAGCACTTGTGCCCACGCCTTAAGCCTTAGCCAGCACTTGTGCCACGCCTTAAGCCTTAGCCAGCACTTGTGCTCACGCCTTAAGCCTTAGCCAGCACTTGTGCCCACGCCTTAAGCCTTAGCCAGCACTTGTGCCCACGCCTTAAGCCTTAGCCAGCACTTGTGCCCACGCCTTAAGCCTTAGCCAGCACTTGTGCCCACGCCTTAAGCCTTAGCCAGCACTTGTGCCCACGCCTTACGCCTTAGCCAGCACTTTTGCCCACGCCTTAAGCCTTAGCCAGCACTTGTGCCCACGCCTTAAGCCTTAGCCAGCACTTGTGCCCACGCCTTAAGCCTTAGCCAGCACTTGTGCCCACGCCTTAAGCCTTAGCCAGCACTTGTGCCCACGCCTTAAGCCTTAGCCAGCACTTGTGCCCACGCCTAAAGACTTAGCCAGCACTTGTGCCCACGCCTTAAGCCTTAGCCAGCACTTGTGCCCACGCCTTAACCCTTAGCCAGCACTTGTGCCCACGCCTTAAACCTTAGCCAGCACTTGTGCCCACGCCTTAAGCCTTAGCCAGCACTTTTGCCCACGCATTAAGCCTTAGCCAGCACTTGTGCCCACGCCTTAAGCCTTAGCCAGCACTTGTGCCCACGCCTTAAGCCTTAGCCAGCACTTGTGCCACGCCTTAAGCCTTAGCCAGCACTTGTGCTCACGCCTTAAGCCTTAGCCAGCACTTGTGCCCACGCCTTAAGCCTTAGCCAGCACTAGTGCCCACGCCTTAAGCCTTAGCCAGCACTTGTGCCCACGCCTTAAACGTTAGCCAGCACTTGTGCCCACGCCTTAAGCCTTAGCCAGCACTTGTGCCCACGCCTTACGCCTTAGCCAGCACTTGTGCCCACGCCTTATGCCTTAGCCAGCACTTGTGTCCACGCCTTAAGCCTTAGCCAGCACTTGTGCCCACGCCTTAAGCCTTAGCCAGCACTTGTGCCCACGCCTTAAGCCTTAGCCAGCACTTGTGCCCACGCCTTAAGCCTTAGCCAGCACTTGTGCCCACGCCTTAAGCCTTAGCCAGCACTTGTGCCCACGCCTTACGCCTTAGCCAGCACTTGTGCCCACGCCTTAAGCCTTAGCCAGCACTTGTGCCCAAGCCTTAAGTCTTAGCCAGCACTTGTGCCCACTCCTTAAGCCTTAGCCAGCACTTGTGCCCACGCCTTAAGCCTTAGCCAGCACTTGTGCCCACGCCTTAAGCCTAAGCCAGCACTTGTGCCCACGCCTTAAGCCTTAGCCAGCACTTGTGCCCACGCCTTAAGCCTTAGCCAGCACTTGTGCCCACGCCTTAAGCCTTAGCCAGCACTTGTGCCCACGCCTTAAGCCTTAGCCAGCACTTGTGCCCACGCCTTAAGCCTTAGCCAGCACTTGTGCCCACGCCTTAAGCCTTAGCCAGCACTTGTGCCCACGCCTTAAGCCTTAGCCAGCACTTGTGCCCATGCCTTAAGCCTTAGCCAGCACTTGTGCCCACGCCTTAAGCCTTAGCCAGCACTTGTGCCCACGCCTTAAGCCTTAGCCAGCACTTGTGCCCACGCCTTAAGCCTTAGCCAGCACTTGTGCCCTCGCCTTAAGCCTTAGCCAGCACTTGTGCCCACGCCTTAAGCCTTAGCCAGCACTTGTGCCCACGCCTTAAGCCTTAGCCAGCACTTGTGCCCACGCCTTAAGCCTTAGCCAGCACTTGTGCCCACGCCTTAAGCCTTAGCCAGCACTTGTGCCCACGCCTTAAGCCTTAGCCAGCACTTGTGCCCACGCCTTAAGCCTTAGCCAGCACTTGTGCCCACGCCATAAGCCTTAGCCAGCACTTTTGAGCCCCTTGCATGTTTGTTTTTCTGTCTTTAGTTACATGATGGTTATGCACACAGGGCAGGCTTTACGCTCTTCGCTCTTGTCCCGTCTGAATGCGCATGCACGACTGTAATTGGGGAAGAAGGCATTACCCATTTACGGAGGACAGACAAGAGGTGCCTGGTCGCTTGGAGCATGGGGTTATGGAGAGGCTCCGCACTGTACAACAAAGGATCTAGTCCTAAATGTCCAAGTACAGAGTAGAGGGGTGAAAGCTAGCTCTTCACCCCTATGGGTGCCTAACCCTTTATGCAAAAAGTGCAAAGAGTTAGCCGTATGCCTTAAGCCTTAGCCAGCACTTGTGCCCATGCCTTAAGCCTTAGCCAGCACTTGTGCCCATGCCTTAAGCCTTTGCCAGCACTTGTGCCCATGCCTTAAGCCTTTGCCAGCACTTGTGCCCATGCCTTAAGCCTTAGCCAGCACTTGTGCCCACGCCTTAAGCCTTAGCCAGCACTTGTGCCCACGCCTTAAGCCTTAGCCAGCACTTGTGCCCACGCCTTAAGCCTTAGCCAGCACTTGTGCCCACGCCTTAAGCCTTAGCCAGCACTTGTGCCCACGCCTTAAGCCTTAGCCAGCACTTGTGCCCACGCCTTAAGCCTTAGCCAGCACTTGTGCCCACGCCTTAAGCCTTAGCCAGCACTTGTGCCCACGCCTTAAGCCTTAGCCAGCACTTGTGCCCACGCCTTAAGCCTTAGCCAGCACTTTTGCCCACGCCTTAAGCCTTAGCCAGCACTTGTGCCCACGCCTTAAACGTTAGCCAGCACTTGTGCCCACGCCTTAAGCCTTAGCCAGCACTTGTGCCCATGCCTTAAGCCTTTGCCAGCACTTGTGCCCATGCCTTAAGCCTTAGCCAGCACTTGTGCCCATGCATTAAGCCTTAGCCAGCACTTGTGCCCATGCCTTAAGCCTTAGCCAGCACTTGTGCCCACGCCTTAAGCCTTAGCCAGCACTTGTGCCCACGCCTTAAGCCTTAGCCAGCACTTGTGCCCATGCCTTAAGCCTTAGCCAGCACTTGTGCCCATGCCTTAAGCCTTAGCCAGCACTTGTGCCCATGCCTTAAGCCTTAGCCAGCACTTGTGCCCACGCCTTAAGCCTTAGCCAGCACTTGTGCCCACGCCTTAAGCCTTAGCCAGCACTTGTGCCCATGCCTTAAGCCTTAGCCAGCACTTGTGCCCATGCCTTAAGCCTTAGCCAGCACTTGTGCCCACACCTTAAGCCTTAGCCAGCACTTGTGCACACGCCTTAAGCCTTAGCCAGCACTTGTGCACACGCCTTAAGCCTTAGCCAGCACTTGTGCCCACGCCTTAACCCTTAGCCAGCACTTGTGCCCACGCCTTAAACCTTAGCCAGCACTTGTGCCCACGCCTTAAGCCTTAGCCAGCACTTTTGCCCACGCATTAAGCCTTAGCCAGCACTTGTGCCCACGCCTTAAGCCTTAGCCAGCACTTGTGCCCACGCCTTAAGCCTTAGCCAGCACTTGTGCCCACGCCTTAAGCCTTAGCCAGCACTTGTGCCCATGCCTTAAGCCTTAGCCAGCACTTGTGCCCATGCCTTAAGCCTTAGCCAGCACTTGTGCCCATGCCTTAAGCCTTAGCCAGCACTTGTGCCCACGCCTTAAGCCTTAGCCAGCACTTGTGCCCACGCCTTAAGCCTTAGCCAGCACTTGTGCCCATGCCTTAAGCCTTAGCCAGCACTTGTGCCCATGCCTTAAGCCTTAGCCAGCACTTGTGCCCACACCTTAAGCCTTAGCCAGCACTTGTACACACGCCTTAAGCCTTAGCCAGCACTTGTGCACACGCCTTAAGCCTTAGCCAGCACTTGTGCCCACGCCTTTAGCCTTAGCCAGCACTTGTGCCCACGCCTTAAGCCTTAGCCAGCACTTGTACCCACGCCTTAAGCCTTAGCCAGCACTTTTGCCCACGCCTTAAGCCTTAGCCAGCACTTTTGAGCCCCTTGCATGTTTGTTTTTCTGTCTTTAGTTACATGATGGTTATGCACACAGGGCAGGCTTTACGCTCTTCGCTCTTGTCCCGTCTGAATGCGCATGCACGACTGTAATTGGGGAAGAAGGCATTACCCATTTACGGAGGACAGACAAGAAGTGCCTTTTCGCTTGGAGCATGGGGTTATGGAGAGGCTCCGCACTGTACAACAAAGGATCTAGTCCTAAATGTCCAAGTACAGAGTAGAGGGGTGAAAGCTAGCTCTTCACCCCTATGGGTGCTTAACCCTTTATGCAAAGAGTGTAAAGAGTTAGCCGTATGCCTTAAGCCTTAGCCAGCACTTGTGCCCATGCCTTAAACGTTAGCCAGCACTTTTGCCCACGCCTTAAGCCTTAGCCAGCACTTGTGCCCACGCCTTAAACGTTAGCCAGCACTTGTGCCCACGCCTTAAGCCTTAGCCAGCACTTGTGCCCATGCCTTAAGCCTTTGCCAGCACTTGTGCCCATGCCTTAAGCCTTAGCCAGCACTTGTGCCCATGCATTAAGCCTTAGCCAGCACTTGTGCCCATGCCTTAAGCCTTAGCCAGCACTTGTGCCCACGCCTTAAGCCTTAGCCAGCACTTGTGCCCACGCCTTAAGCCTTAGCCAGCACTTGTGCCCATGCCTTAAGCCTTAGCCAGCACTTGTGCCCATGCCTTAAGCCTTAGCCAGCACTTGTGCCCATGCCTTAAGCCTTAGTCAGCACTTGTGCCCACGCCTTAAGCCTTAGCCAGCACTTGTGCCCACGCCTTAAGCCTTAGCCAGCACTTGTGCCCATGCCTTAAGCCTTAGCCAGCACTTGTGCCCATGCCTTAAGCCTTAGCCAGCACTTGTGCCCACACCTTAAGCCTTAGCCAGCACTTGTGCACACGCCTAAAGCCTTAGCCAGCACTTGTGCACACGCCTTAAGCCTTAGCCAGCACTTGTGCCCACGCCTATAGCCTTAGCCAGCACTTGTGCCCACGCCTTAAGCCTTAGCCAGCACTTGTACCCACGCCTTAAGCCTTAGCCAGCACTTTTGCCCACGCCTTAAGCCTTAGCCAGCACTTTTGAGCCCCTTGCATATTTGTTTTTCTGTCTTTAGTTACATGATGGTTATGCACACAGGGCAGGCTTTACGCTCTTCGCTCTTATCCCGTCTGAATGCGCATGCACGACTGTAATTGGGGAAGAAGGCATTACCCATTTACGGAGGACAGACAAGAAGTGCCTGGTCGCTTGGAGCATGGGGTTATGGAGAGGCTCCGCACTGTACAACAAAGGATCTAGTCCTAAATGTCCAAGTACAGAGTAGAGGGGTGAAAGCTAGCTCTTCACCCCTATGGGTGCTTAACCCTTTATGCAAAGAGTGCAAAGAGTTAGCCGTATGCCTTAAGCCTTAGCCAGCACTTGTGCCCATGCCTTAAGCCTTAGCCAGCACTTGTGCCCATGCCTTAAGCCTTAGCCAGCACTTGTGCCCATGCCTTAAGCCTTAGCCAGCACTTGTGCCCATGCCTTAAGCCTTAGCCAGCACTTGTGCCCACGCCTTAAGCCTTAGCCAGCACTTGTGCCCACGCCTTAAGCCTTAGCCAGCACTTGTGCCCACGCCTTAAGCCTTAGCCAGCACTTGTGCCCACGCCTTAAGCCTTAGCCAGCACTTGTGCCCACGCCTTAAGCCTTAGCCAGCACTTGTGCCCACGCCTTAAGCCTTAGCCAGCACTTGTGCCCACGCCTTAAGCCTTAGCCAGCACTTGTGCCCACGCCTTAAGCCTTAGCCAGCACTTGTGCCCACGCCTTAAGCCTTAGCCAGCACTTGTGCCCACGCCTTAAGCCTTAGCCAGCACTTGTGCCCACGCCTTAAGCCTTAGCCAGCACTTGTGCCCACGCCTTAAGCCTTAGCCAGCACTTGTGCCCACGCCTTAAGCCTTAGCCAGCACTTGTGCCCACGCCTTAAGCCTTAGCCAGCACTTGTGCCCACGCCTTAAGCCTTAGCCAGCACTTGTGCCCACGCCTTAAGCCTTAGCCAGCACTTGTGCCCACGCCTTAGCCTTAGCCAGCACTTGTGCCCACGCCTTAAGCCTCAGCCAGCACTTGTGCCCACGCCTTAAGCCTCAGCCAGCACTTGTGCCCACGCCTTAAGCCTCAGCCAGCACTTGTGCCCACGCCTTAAGCCTCAGCCAGCACTTGTGCCCACGCCTTAAGCCTCAGCCAGCACTTGTGCCCACGCCTTAAGCCTCAGCCAGCACTTGTGCCCACGCCTTAAGCCTCAGCCAGCACTTGTGCCCACGCCTTAAGCCTCAGCCAGCACTTGTGCCCACGCCTTAAGCCTCAGCCAGCACTTGTGCCCACGCCTTAAGCCTCAGCCAGCACTTGTGCCCACGCCTTAAGCCTCAGCCAGCACTTGTGCCCACGCCTTAAGCCTCAGCCAGCACTTGTGCCCACGCCTTAAGCCTCAGCCAGCACTTGTGCCCACGCCTTAAGCCTCAGCCAGCACTTGTGCCCACGCCTTAAGCCTCAGCCAGCACTTGTGCCCACGCCTTAAGCCTCAGCCAGAACTTGTGCCCACGCCTTATGCCTTAGCCAGCACTTGTGCCCACGCCTTAAGCCTTAGCCAGCACTTGTGCCACACGCCTTAAGCCTTAGCCAGCACTTGTGCCCACGCCTTAAGCCTTAGCCAGCACTTGTGCCCACGCCTTAAGCCTTAGCCAGCACTTGTGCCCACGCCTTAAGCCTTAGCCAGCACTTGTGCCCACGCATTAAGCCTTAGCCAGCACTTGTGCCCACGCCTTAAGCCTTAGCCAGCACTTGTGCCCACGCCTTAAGCCTTAGCCAGCACTTGTGCCCACGCCTTAAGCCTTAGCCAGCACTTGTGCCCACGCCTTAAGCCTTAGCCAGCAGTTGTGCCCACGCCTTAAGCCTTAGCCAGCACTTGTGCCCACGCCTTAAGCCTTAGCCAGCACTTCTGCCCACGCCTTAAGCCTTAGCCAGCACTTGTGCCCACGACTTAAGCCTTAGCCAGCACTTGTGCCCACGCCTTAAGCCTTAGCCAGCACTTGTGCCCACGCCTTAAGCCTTAGCCAGCACTTGTGCCCACGCCTTAAGCCTTAGCCAGCACTTGTGCCCACGCCTTAAGCCTTAGCCAGCACTTGTGCCCACGCCTTAAGCCTTAGCCAGCATTTGTGCCCACGCCTTAAGCCTTAGCCAGCACTTGTGCCCACGCCTTAAGCCTTAGCCAGCACTTGTGCCCACGCCTTAAGCCTTAGCCAGCACTTGTGCCCACGCCTTAAGCCTTAGCCAGCACTTGTGCCCACGCCTTAAGCCTTAGCCAGCACTTGTGCCCACGCCTTAAGCCTTAGCCAGCACTTGTGCCCACGCCTTAAGCCTTAGCCAGCACTTGTGCCCACGCCTAAAGCCTTAGCCAGCACTTGTGCCCACGCCTTAAGCCTTAGCCAGCACTTGTGCCCACGCCTTAAGCCTTAGCCAGCACTTGTGCCCACGCCTTAAGCCTTAGCCAGCACTTGTGCCCACGCCTTAAGCCTTAGCCAGCACTTGTGCCCACGCCTTAAGCCTTAGCCAGGACTTGTGCCCACGCCTTAAGCCTTAGCCAGCACTTGTGCCCACGCCTTAAGCCTTAGCCAGCACTTGTGCCCACGCCTTAAGCCTTAGCCAGCACTTGTGCCCACGCCTTAAGCCTTAGCCAGCACTTGTGCCCACGCCTTAAGCCTTAGCCAGCACTTGTGCCCACGCCTTAAGCCTTAGCCAGCACTTGTGCCCACGCATTAAGCCTTAGCCAGCACTTGTGCCCACGCCTTAAGCCTTAGCCAGCACTTGTGCCCACGCCTTAAGCCTTAGCCAGCACTTGTGCCCACGCCTTAAGCCTTAGCAAGCTCTTGTGCCCACGCCTTAAGCCTTAGCCAGCACTTGTGCCCACGCCTTAAGCCTTAGCCAGCACTTGTGCCCACGCCTTAAGCCTTAGCCAGCATTTGTGCCCACGCCTTAAGCCTTAGCCAGCACTTGTGCCCACGCCTTAAGCCTTAGCCAGCACTTGTGCCCACGCCTTAAGCCTTAGCCAGCACTTGTGCCCACGCCTTAAGCCTTAGCCAGCACTTGTGCCCACGCCTTAAGCCTTAGCCAGCACTTGTGCCCACGCCTTAAGCCTTAGCCAGCACTTGTGCCCACGCCTTAAGCCTTAGCCAGCACTTGTGCCCACGCCTAAAGCCTTAGCCAGCACTTGTGCCCACGCCTTAAGCCTTAGCCAGCACTTGTGCCCACGCCTTAAGCCTTAGCCAGCACTTGTGCCCACGCCTTAAGCCTTAGCCAGCACTTGTGCCCACGCCTTAAGCCTTAGCCAGCACTTGTGCCCACGCCTTAAGCCTTAGCCAGGACTTGTGCCCACGCCTTAAGCCTTAGCCAGCACTTGTGCCCACGCCTTAAGCCTTAGCCAGCACTTGTGCCCACGCCTTAAGCCTTAGCCAGCACTTGTGCCCACGCCTTAAGCCTTAGCCAGCACTTGTGCCCACGCCTTAAGCCTTAGCCAGCACTTGTGCCCACGCCTTAAGCCTTAGCCAGCACTTGTGCCCACGCATTAAGCCTTAGCCAGCACTTGTGCCCACGCCTTAAGCCTTAGCCAGCACTTGTGCCCACGCCTTAAGCCTTAGCCAGCACTTGTGCCCACGCCTTAAGCCTTAGCAAGCTCTTGTGCCCACGCCTTAAGCCTTAGCCAGCACTTGTGCCCACGCCTTAAGCCTTAGCCAGCACTTGTGCCCACGCCTTAAGCCTTAGCCAGCACTTGTGCCCACGCCTTAAGCCTTAGCCAGCACTTGTGCCCACGCCTTAAGCCTTAGCCAGCACTTTTGAGCCCCTTGCATGTTTGTTTTTCTGTCTTTAGTTACATGATGGTTATGCACACAGGGCAGGCTTTACGCTCTTCGCTCTTGTCCCGTCTGAATGCGCATGCACGACTGTAATTGGGGAAGAAGGCATTACCCATTTACGGAGGACAGACAAGAAGTGCCTGGTCGCTTGGAGCATGGGGTTATGGAGAGGCTCCGCACTGTACAACAAAGGATCTAGTCCTAAATGTCCAAGTACAGAGTAGAGGGGTGAAAGCTAGCTCTTCACCCCTATGGGTGCCTAACCCTTTATGCAAAGAGTGCAAAGAGTTAGCCGTATGCCTTAAGCCTTAGCCAGCACTTGTGCCCATGCCTTAAGCCTTAGCCAGCACTTGTGCCCATGCCTTAAGCCTTTGCCAGCACTTGTGCCCATGCCTTAAGCCTTAGCCAGCACTTGTGCCCATGCCTTAAGCCTTAGCCAGCACTTGTGCCCATGCCTTAAGCCTATGCCAGCACTTGTGCCCATGCCTTAAGCCTTAGCCAGCACTTGTGCCCATGCCTTAAGCCTTAGCCAGCACTTGTGCCCATGCCTTAAGCCTTAGCCAGCACTTGTGCCCATGCCTTAAGCCTTAGCCAGCACTTGTGCCCATGCCTTAAGCCTTAGCCAGCACTTGTGCCCATGCCTTAAGGTTTAGCCAGCACTTGTGCCCATGCCTTAAGCCTTAGCCAGCACTTGTGCCCATGCCTTAAGCCTTAGCCAGCACTTGTGCCCATGCCTTAAGCCTTAGCCAGCACTTGTGCCCATGCCTTAAGCCTTAGCCAGCACTTGTGCCCATGCCTTAAGCCTCAGCCAGCACTTGTGCCCACGCCTTAAGCCTCAGCCAGCACTTGTGCCCATGCCTTAAGCCTCAGCCAGCACTTGTGCCCACGCCTTAAGCCTCAGCCAGCACTTGTGCCCACGCCTTAAGCCTCAGCCAGCACTTGTGCCCACGCCTTAAGCCTCAGCCAGCACTTGTGCCCACGCCTTAAGCCTTAGCCAGCACTTGTGCCCACGCCTTAAGCCTTAGCCAGCACTTTTGCCCACGCATTAAGCCTTAGCCAGCACTTGTGCCCACGCCTTAAGCCTTAGCCAGCACTTGTGCCCACGCCTTAAGCCTTAGCCAGCACTTGTGCCCACGCCTTAAGCCTTAGCCAGCACTTGTGCCCACGCCTTAAGCCTTAGCCAGCACTTGTGCCCATGCCTTAAGCCTTAGCCAGCACTTTTGCCCATGCCTTAAGCCTTAGCCAGCACTTGTGCCCAAGCCTTAAGCCTTAGCCAGCACTTGTGCCCACGCCTTAAGCCTTAGCCAGCACTTGTGCCCACGCCTTAAGCCTTAGCCAGCACTTGTGCCCACGCCTTAAGCCTTAGCCAGCACTTGTGCCCACGCCTTAAGCCTTAGCCAGCACATGTGCCCACGCCTTAAGCCTTAGCCAGCACTTGTGCCCACGCCTTAAGCCTTAGCCAGCACTTGTGCCCATGCATTAAGCCTTAGCCAACACTTGTGCCCACGCCTTAAGCCTTAGCCAGCACTTGTGCCCACGCCTTAAGCCTTAGCCAGCACTTGTGCCCACGCCTTAAGCCTTAGCCAGCACTTGTGCCCACGCCTTAAGCCTTAGCCAGCACTTGTGCCCACGCCTTAAGCCTTAGCCAGCACTTGTGCCCACGCCTTAAGCCTTAGCCAGCACTTGTGCCCACGCCTTAAGCCTTAGCCAGCACTTGTGCCCACGCCTTAAGCCTTAGCCAGCACTTGTGCCCACGCCTTAAACGTTAGCCAGCACTTGTGCCCACGCCTTAAGCCTTAGCCAGCACTTGTGCCCACGCCTTAAGCCTTAGCCAGCACTTGTGCCCACGCCTTACGCCTTAGCCAGCACTTGTGCCCACGCCTTACGCCTTAGCCAGCACTTGTGCCCACGCCTTAAGCCTTAGCCAGCACTTGTGCCCACGCCTTAAGCCTTAGCCAGCACTTGTGCCCACGCCTTAAGCCTTAGCCAGCACTTTTGAGCCCCTTGCATGTTTGTTTTTCTGTCTTTAGTTACATGATGGTTATGCACACAGGGCAGGCCTTACGCTCTTCGCTCTTGTCCCGTCTGAATGCGCATGCACGACTGTAATTGGGGAAGAAGGCATTACCCATTTACGGAGGACAGACAAGAAGTGCCTGGTCGCTTGGAGCATGGGGTTATGGAGAGGCTCCGCACTGTACAACAAAGGATCTAGTCCTAAATGTCCAAGTACAGAGTAGAGGGGTGAAAGCTAGCTCTTCACCCCTATGGGTGCCTAACCCTTTATGCAAAGAGTGCAAAGAGTTAGCCGTATGCCTTAAGCCTTAGCCAGCACTTGTGCCCATGCCTTAAGCCTTTGCCAGCACTTTTGCTCACGCATTAAGCCTTAGCCAGCACTTGTGCCCATGCCTTAAGCCTTAGCCAGCACTTGTGCCCACGCCTTAAGCCTTAGCCAGCACTTGTGCCCACGCCTTAAGCCTTAGCCAGCACTTGTGCCCACGCCTTAAGCCTTAGCCAGCACATGTGCCCACGCCTTAAGCCTTAGCCAGCACTTGTGCCCACGCCTTAAGCCTTAGCCAGCACTTGTGCCCATGCATTAAGCCTTAGCCAGCACTTGTGCCCACGCCTTAAGCCTTAGCCAGCACTTGTGCCCACGCCTTAAGCCTTAGCCAGCACTTGTGCCCACGCCTTAAGCCTTAGCTAGCACTTGTGCCCACGCCTTAAGCCTTAGCCAGCACTTGTGCCCACGCCTTATGCCTTAGCCAGCACTTGTGCCCACGCCTTAAGCCTTAGCCAGCACTTGTGCCCACGCCTTAAGCCTTAGCCAGCACTTGTGCCCACGCCTTAAACGTTAGCCAGCACTTGTGCCCACGCCTTAAGCCTTAGCCAGCACTTGTGCCCACGCCTTAAGCCTTAGCCAGCACTTGTGCCCACGCCTTACGCCTTAGCCAGCACTTGTGCCCACGCCTTACGCCTTAGCCAGCACTTGTGCCCACGCCTTAAGCCTTAGCCAGCACTTGTGCCCACGCCTTAAGCCTTAGCCAGCACTTGTGCCTACGCCTTAAGCCTTAGCCAGCACTTGTGCCCACGCCTTAAGCCTTAGCCAGCACTTATGCCCACGCCATAAGCCTTAGCCAGCACTTTTGAGCCCCTTGCATGTTTGTTTTTCTGTCTTTAGTTACATGATGGTTATGCACACAGGGCAGGCTTTACGCTCTTCGCTCTTGTCCCGTCTGAATGCGCATGCACGACTGTAATTGGGGAAGAAGGCATTACCCATTTACGGAGGACAGACAAGAAGTGCCTGGTCGCTTGGAGCATGGGGTTATGGAGAGGCTCCGCACTGTACAACAAAGGATCTACTCCTAAATGTCCAAGTACAGAGTAGAGGGGTGAAAGCTAGCTCTTCACCCTTATGGGTGCCTAACCCTTTATGCAAAGAGTGCAAAGAGTTAGCCATATGCCTTAAGCCTTAGCCAGCACTTGTGCCCATGCCTTAAGCCTTAGCCAGCACTTGTGCCCATGCCTTAAGCCTTTGCCAGCACTTGTGCCCACGCCTTAAGCCTTAGCCAGCACTTGTGCCCACGCCTTAAGCCTTAGCCAGCACTTGTGCCCACGCCTTAAGCCTTAGCCAGCACTTGTGCCCACGCCTTAAGCCTTAGCCAGCACTTGTGCCCACGCCTTAAGCCTTAGCCAGCACTTGTGCCCACGCCTTATGCCTTAGCCAGCACTTGTGCCCACGCCTTAAGCCTTAGCCAGCACTTGTGCCCACGCCTTAAGCCTTAGCCAGCACTTGTGCCCACGCCTTAAACGTTAGCCAGCACTTGTGCCCACGCCTTAAGCCTTAGCCAGCACTTGTGCCCACGCCTTAAGCCTTAGCCAGCACTTGTGCCCACGCCTTACGCCTTAGCCAGCACTTGTGCCCACGCCTTAAGCCTTAGCCAGCACTTGTGCCTACGCCTTAAGCCTTAGCCAGCACTTGTGCCCACGCCTTAAGCCTTAGCCATCACTTATGCCCACGCCATAAGCCTTAGCCAGCACTTTTGAGCCCCTTGCATGTTTGTTTTTCTGTCTTTAGTTACATGATGGTTATGCACACAGGGCAGGCTTTACGCTCTTCGCTCTTGTCCCGTCTGAATGCGCATGCACGACTGTAATTGGGGAAGAAGGCATTACCCATTTACGGAGGACAGACAAGAAGTGCCTGGTCGCTTGGAGCATGGGGTTATGGAGAGGCTCCGCACTGTACAACAAAGGATCTAGTCCTAAATGTCCAAGTACAGAGTAGAGGGGTGAAAGCTAGCTCTTCACCCTTATGGGTGCCTAACCCTTTATGCAAAGAGTGCAAAGAGTTAGCCGTATGCCTTAAGCCTTAGCCAGCACTTGTGCCCATGCCTTAAGCCTTAGCCAGCACTTGTGGCCATGCCTTAAGCCTTTGCCAGCACTTGTGCCCACGCCTTAAGCCTTAGCCAGCACTTGTGCCCACGCCTTAAGCCTTAGCCAGCACTTGTGCCCACGCCTTAAGCCTTAGCCAGCACTTGTGCCCACGCCTTAAGCCTTAGCCAGCACTTGTGCCCACGCCTTAAGCCTTAGCCAGCACTTGTGCCCACGCCTTAAGCCTTAGCCAGCACTTTTGCCCACGCCTTAAGCCTTAGCCAGCATTTGTGCCCACGCCTTAAACGTTAGCCAGCACTTGTGCCCACGCCTTAAGCCTTAGCCAGCACTTGTGCCCACGCCTTAAGCCTTAGACAGCACTTGTGCCCATGCCTTAAGCCTTAGCCAGCACTTGTGCCCATGCCTTAAGCCTTAGCCAGCACTTGTGCCCATGCCTTAAGCCTTAGAAAGCACTTGTGCCCATGCCTTAAGCCTTAGCCAGCACTTGTGCCCAGGCCTTAAGCCTTAGCCAGCACTTGTGCCCACGCCTTAAGCCTTAGCCAGCACTTGTGCCCACGCCTTAAGCCTTAGCCAGCACTTGTGCCCACGCCTTAAGCCTTAGCCAGCACTTGTGCCCACGCCTTAAGCCTTAGCCAGCACTTGTGCCCACGCCTTAAGCCTTAGCCAGCACTTGTGCCCACGCCTTAAGCCTTAGCCAGCACTTGTGCCCACGCCTTAAGCCTTAGCCAGCACTTGTTCACACGCCTTAAGCCTTAGCCAGCACTTGTGCCCATGCCTTAAGCCTTAGCCAGCACTTGTGCCCAGGCCTTAAGCCTTAGCCAGCACTTGTGCCCACGCCTTAAGCCTTAGCCAGCACTTGTGCCCACGCCTTAAGCCTTAGCCAGCACTTGTGCCCACGCCTTAAGCCTTAGCCAGCACTTGTGCCCACGCCTTAAGCCTTAGCCAGCACTTGTGCCCACGCCTTAAGCCTTAGCCAGCACTTGTGCCCACGCCTTAAGCCTTAGCCAGCACTTGTGCCCACGCCTTAAGCCTTAGCCAGCACTTGTTCACACGCCTTAAGCCTTAGCCAGCACTTGTGCCCACGCCTTAAGCCTTAGCCAGCACTTGTGCCCACGCCTTAAGCCTTAGCCAGCACTTGTGCCCACGCCTTAAGCCTTAGCCAGCACTTGTGCCCACGCCTTAAGCCTTAGCCAGCACTTGTGCCCACGCCTTAAGCCTTAGCCAGCACTTGTGCCCACGCCTTAAGCCTTAGCCAGCACTTGTGCCCACGCCTTAAGCCTTAGCCAGCACTTGTGCCCACGCCTTACGCCTTAGCCAGCACTTGTGCCCACGCCTTAAGCCTTAGCCAGCACTTGTGCCCACGCCTTAAGCCTTAGCCAGCACTTGTGCCCACGCCTTAAGCCTTAGGTAGCACTTGTGCCCACGCCTAAAGCCTTAGCCAGCACTTGTGCCCACGCCTTAAGCCTTAGCCAGCACTTGTGCCCACGCCTTAAGCCTTAGCCAGCACTTGTGCCCACGCCTTAAGCCTTAGCCAGCACTTGTGCCCACGCCTTAAGCCTTAGCCAGCACTTGTGCCCACGCCTTAAGCCTTAGCCAGCACTTGTGCCCAAGCATTAAGCCTTAGCCAGCACTTGTGCCCACGCCTTAAGCCTTAGCCAGCACTTGTGCCCACGCCTTAAGCCTTAGCCAGCACTTGTTCCCACGCCTTAAGCCTTAGCCAGCACTTGTGCCCACGCCTTAAGCCTTAGCCAGCACTTGTGCCCACGCCTTAAGCCTTAGCCAGCACTTGTGCCCACGCCTTAAACATTAGCCAGCACTTGTGCCCACGCCTTAAGCCTTAGCCAGCACTTGTGCCCACGCCTTAAGCCTCAGCCAGCACTTGTGCCCACGCCTTAAGCCTCAGCCAGCAATTGTGCCCACGCCTTAAGCCTCAGCCAGCACTTGTGCCCACGCCTTAAGCCTTAGCCAGCACTTTTGCCCACGCCTTAAGCCTTAGCCAGCACTTGTGCCCACGCCTTAAACGTTAGCCAGCACTTGTGCCCACGCCTTAAGCCTTAGCCAGCACTTGTGCCCACGCCTTAAGCCTTAGCCAGCACTTGTGCCCACGCCTTAAGCCTTAGCCAGCACTTGTGCCCACGCCTTAAGCCTTAGCCAGCACTTGTGCCCACGCCTTAAGCCTCAGCCAGCACTTGTGCCCACGCCTTAAGCCTCAGCCAGCACTTGTGCCCACGCCTTAAGCCTCAGCCAGCCCTGGTGCCCACGCCTTAAGCCTCAGCCAGCACTTGTGCCCACGCCTTAAGCCTCAGCCAGCACTTGTGCCCACGCCTTAAGCCTCAGCCAGCACTTGTGCCCACGCCTTAAGCCTCAGCCAGCACTTGTGCCCACGCCTTAAGCCTCAGCCAGCACTTGTGCCCACGCCTTAAGCCTCAGCCAGCACTTGTGCCCACGCCTTAAGCCTCAGCCAGCACTTGTGCCCACGCCTTAAGCCTCAGCCAGCACTTGTGCCCACCCCTTAAGCCTCAGCCAGCACTTGTGCCCACGCCTTAAGCCTTAGCCAGAACTTGTGCCCACGCCTTAAGCCTTAGCCAGCACTTGTGCCCACGCCTTAAGCCTTAGCCAGCACTTGTGCCCACGCCTTAAGCCTTAGCCAACACTTGTGCCCACGCCTTAAGCCTTAGCCAGCACTTGTGCCCACGCCTTAAGCCTCAGCCAGCACTTGTGCCCACGCCTTAAGCCTCAGCCAGCACTTGTGCCCACGCCTTAAGCCTCAGCCAGCACTTGTGCCCACGCCTTAAGCCTCAGCCAGCACTTGTGCCCACGCCTTAAGCCTCAGCCAGCACTTGTGCCCACGCCTTAAGCCTCAGCCAGCACTTGTGCCCACGCCTTAAGCCTCAGCCAGCACTTGTGCCCACGCCTTAAGCCTCAGCCAGCACTTGTGCCCACGCCTTACGCCTTAGCCAGCACTTGTGCCCACGCCTTAAGCCTCAGCCAGCACTTGTGCCCACGCCTTAAGCCTCAGCCAGCACTTGTGCCCACGCCTTAAGCCTCAGCCAGCACTTGTGCCCACGCCTTAAGCCTCAGCCAGCACTTGTGCCCACGCCTTACGCCTCAGCCAGCACTTGTGCCCACGCCTTACGCCTTAGCCAGCACTTGTGCCCACGCCTTAAGCCTTAGCCAGCACTTTTGAGCCCCTTGCATGTTTGTTTTTCTGTCTTTAGATACATGATGGTTATGCACACAGGGCAGGCTTTACGCTCTTCGCTCTTGTCCCGTCTGAATGCGCATGCACGACTGTAATTGGGGAAGAAGGCATTACCCATTTACGGAGGACAGACAAGAAGTGCCTGGTCGCTTGGAGCATGGGGTTATGGAGAGGCTCCGCACTGTACAACAAAGGATCTAGTCCTAAATGTCCAAGTACAGAGTAGAGGGGTGAAAGCTAGCTCTTCACCCCTATGGGTGCCTAACCCTTTATGCAAAGAGTTAGCTGTATGCCTTAAGCCTTAGCCAGCGCTTGTGCCCATGACTTAAGCCTTAGCCAGCACTTGTGCCCATGCCTTAAGCCTTTGCCAGCACTTGTGCCCATGCCTTGAGCCTTAGCCAGCACTTGTGCCCATGCTTTAAGCCTTAGCCAGCACTTGTGCCCATGCATTAAGCCTTAGCCAGCACTTGTGCCCATGCCTTAAGCCTTAGCCAGCACTTGTGCCCATGCCTTAAGCCTTAGCCAGCACTTGTGCCCACGCCTTAAGCCTTAGCCAGCACTTGTGCCCACGCCTTAAGCCTTAGCCAGCACTTGTGCCCACGCCTTAAGCCTTAGCCAGCACTTGTGCCCACGCCTTAAGCCTTAGCCAGCGCTTGTGCCCACGCCTTAAGCCTTAGCCAGCACTTGTGCCCACGCCTTAAGCCTTAGCCAGCACTTGTGCCCACGCATTAAGCCTTAGCCAGCACTTGTGCCCACGCCTTAAGCCTCAGCCAGCACTTGTGCCCACGCCTTAAGCCTCAGCCAGCACTTGTGCCCACGCCTTAAGCC
Organism: Ranitomeya imitator; assembly: GCF_032444005.1. NCBI lineage: Eukaryota > Metazoa > Chordata > Amphibia > Anura > Dendrobatidae > Ranitomeya > Ranitomeya imitator. The sequence goes on from NC_091286.1 coordinate 202,341,617, forward strand.
TCAGCCAGCACTTGTGCCCACGCATTAAGCCTCAGCCAGCACTTGTGCCCACGCCTTACGCCTTAGCCAGCACTTGTGCCCACGCCTTAAGCCTTAGCCAGCACTTTTGAGCCCCTTGCATGTTTGTTTTTCTGTCTTTAGATACATGATGGTTATGCACACAGGGCAGGCTTTACGCTCTTCGCTCTTGTCCCGTCTGAATGCGCATGCACGACTGTAATTGGGGAAGAAGGCATTACCCATTTACGGAGGACAGACAAGAAGTGCCTGGTCGCTTGGAGCATGGGGTTATGGAGAGGCTCCGCACTGTACAACAAAGGATCTAGTCCTAAATGTCCAAGTACAGAGTAGAGGGGTGAAAGCTAGCTCTTCACCCCTATGGGTGCCTAACCCTTTATGCAAAGAGTTAGCTGTATGCCTTAAGCCTCAGCCAGCGCTTGTGCCCATGCCTTAAGCCTTAGCCAGCACTTGTGCCCATGCCTTAAGCCTTTGCCAGCACTTGTGCCCATGCCTTGAGCCTTAGCCAGCACTTGTGCCCATGCCTTAAGCCTTAGCCAGCACTTGTGCCCATGCCTTAAGCCTTAGCCAGCACTTGTGCCCATGCCTTAAGCCTTAGCCAGCACTTGTGCCCATGCCTTAAGCCTTAGCCAGCACTTGTGCCCACGCCTTAAGCCTTAGCCAGCACTTGTGCCCACGCCCTAAACCTTAGCCAGCACTTGTGCCCACGCCTTAAGCCTTAGCCAGCACTTGTGCCCACGCCTTAAGCCTTAGCCAGCACTTGTGCCCACGCCTTAAGCCTTAGCCAGCACTTGTGCCCACGCCTTAAGCCTTAGCCAGCACTTTTGCCCACGCATTAAGCATTAGCTAGCACTTGTGCCCACGCATTAAGCCTTAGCCAGCACTTGTGCCCACGCCTTAAGCCTTAGCCAGCACTTGTGCCCACGCCTTAAGCCTTAGCCAGCCCTTGTGTCCACGCCTTAAGCCTTAGCCAGCACTTGTGCCCACGCCTTAAGCCTTAGCCAGCACTTCTGCCCACGCCTTCAGCCTCAGCCAGCACTTGTGCCCACGCCTTAAGCCTCAGCCAGCACTTGTGCCCACGCCTTAAGCCTTAGCCAGCACTTGTGCCCACGCCTTAAGCCTTAGCCAGCACTTGTGCCCACGCCTTAAGCCTTAGCCAGCACTTGTGCCCACGCCTTAAGCCTTAGCCAGCACTTGTGCCCACGCCTTAAGCCTTTGCCAGCACTTGTGCCAACGCCTTAAGCCTTAGCCAGCACTTGTGCCCACGCCTTAAGCCTTAGCCAGCACTTGTGCCCACGCCTTAAGCCTTAGCCAGCACTTTTGCCCACGCATTAAGCATTAGCTAGCACTTGTGCCCACGCATTAAGCCTTAGCCAGCACTTGTGCCCACGCCTTAAGCCTTAGCCAGCACTTGTGCCCACGCCTTAAGCCTTAGCCAGCACTTGTGTCCACGCCTTAAGCCTTAGCCAGCACTTGTGCCCACGCCTTAAGCCTTAGCCAGCACTTCTGCCCACGCCTTAAGCCTCAGCCAGCACTTGTGCCCACGCCTTAAGCCTCAGCCAGCACTTGTGCCCACGCCTTAAGCCTCAGCCAGCACTTGTGCCCACGCCTTAAGCCTCAGCCAGCACTTGTGCCCACGCCTTAAGCCTCAGCCAGCACTTGTGCCCACGCCTTAAGCCTCAGCCAGCACTTGTGCCCACGCCTTAAGCCTCAGCCAGCACTTGTGCCCACGCCTTAAGCCTCAGCCAGCACTTGTGCCCATGCCTTAAGCCTCAGCCAGCACTTGTGCCCACGCCTTAAGCCTCAGCCAGCACTTGTGCCCACGCCTTAAGCCTTAGCCAGCACTTGTGCCCACGCCTTAAGCCTTAGCCAGAACTTGTGCCCACGCCTTAAGCCTTAGCCAGCACTTGTGCCCACGCCTTAAGCCTTAGCCAGCAGTTGTGCCCACGCCTTAAGCCTTAGCCAACACTTGTGCCCACGCCTTAAGCCTTAGCCAGCACTTGTGCCCACGCCTTAAGCCTTAGCCAGCACTTGTGCCCACGCCTTAAGCCTTAGCCAGCACTTGTGCCCACGCCTTAAGCCTTAGCCAGCACTTGTGCCCACGCCTTAAGCCTTAGCCAGCACTTGTGCCCACGCCTTAAGCCTCAGCCAGCACTTGTGCCCACGCCTTAAGCCTCAGCCAGCACTTGTGCCCACGCCTTAAGCCTCAGCCAGCACTTGTGCCCACGCCTTAAGCCTCAGCCAGCACTTGTGCCCACGCCTTAAGCCTCAGCCAGCACTTGTGCCCACGCCTTAAGCCTCAGCCAGCACTTGTGCCCACGCCTTAAGCCTCAGCCAGCACTTGTGCCCACGCCTTAAGCCTCAGCCAGCACTTGTGCCCACGCCTTAAGCCTCAGCCAGCACTTGTGCCCACGCCTTACGCCTTAGCCAGCACTTGTGCCCACGCCTTAAGCCTCAGCCAGCACTTGTGCCCACGCCTTAAGCCTCAGCCAGCACTTGTGCCCACGCCTTAAGCCTCAGCCAGCACTTGTGCCCACGCCTTAAGCCTCAGCCAGCACTTGTGCCCACGCCTTAAGCCTCAGCCAGCACTTGTGCCCACGCATTAAGCCTCACTCAGCACTTGTGCCCACGCCTTACGCCTTAGCCAGCACTTGTGCCCACGCCTTAAGCCTTAGCCAGCACTTTTGAGCCCCTTCCATGTTTGTTTTTCTGTCTTTAGATACATGATGGTTATGCACACAGGGCAGGCTTTACGCTCTTCGCTCTTGTCCCGTCTGAATGCGCATGCACGACTGTAATTGGGGAAGAAGGCATTACCCATTTACGGAGGACAGACAAGAAGTGCCTGGTCGCTTGGAGCATGGGGTTATGGAGAGGCTTCGCACTGTACAACAAAGGATCTAGTCCTAAATGTCCAAGTACAGAGTAGAGGGGTGAAAGCTAGCTCTTCACCCCTATGGGTGCCTAACCCTTTATGCAAAGAGTTAGCTGTATGCCTTAAGCCTTAGCCAGCGCTTGTGCCCATGCCTTAAGCCTTAGCCAGCACTTGTGCCCATGCCTTAAGCCTTTGCCAGCACTTGTGCCCATGCCTTGAGCCTTAGCCAGCACTTGTGCCCATGCCTTAAGCCTTAGCCAGCACTTGTGCCCATGCCTTAAGCCTTAGCCAGCACTTGTGCCCATGCCTTAAGCCTTAGCCAGCACTTGTGCCCATGCCTTAAGCCTTAGCCAGCACTTGTGCCCACGCCTTAAGCCTTAGCCAGCACTTGTGCCCACGCCTTAAGCCTTAGCCAGCACTTGTGCCCACGCCTTAAGCCTTAGCCAGCACTTGTGCCCACGCCTTAAGCCTTAGCCAGCACTTGTGCCCACGCCTTAAGCCTTAGCCAGCATTTGTGCCCACGCCTTAAGCCTTAGCCAGCACTTGTGCCCACGCCTTAAGCCTTAGCCAGCACTTGTGCCCACGCCTTAAGCCTTAGCCAGCACTTGTGCCCACGCCTTAAGCCTTAGCCAGCACTTGTGCCCACGCCTTAAGCCTTTGCCAGCACTTGTGCCAACGCCTTAAGCCTTAGCCAGCACTTGTGCCCACGCCTTAAGCCTTAGCCAGCACTTGTGCCCACGCCTTAAGCCTTAGCCAGCACTTTTGCCCACGCATTAAGCCTTAGCCAGCACTTGTGCCCACGCATTAAGCCTTAGCCAGCACTTGTGCCCACGCCTTAAGCCTTAGCCAGCACTTGTGCCCACGCCTTAAACCTTAGCCAGCACTTGTGTCCACGCCTTAAGCCTTAGCCAGCACTTGTGCCCACGCCTTAAGCCTTAGCCAGCACTTTTGCCCACGCCTTAAGCCTTAGCCAGCACTTGTGCCCACGCCTTAAGCCTTAGCCAGCACTTGTGCCCACGCCTTAAGCCTTAGCCAGCACTTGTGCCCATGCCTTAAGCCTTAGCCAGCACTTGTGCCCACGCCTTAAGCCTTAGCCAGCATTTGTGCCCACGCCTTAAGCCTTAGCCAGCACTTGTGCCCACGCCTTAAGCCTTAGCCAGCACTTGTGCCCACGCCTTGAGCCTTAGCCAGCACTTGTGCCCACGCCTTAAGCCTTAGCCAGCACTTGTGCCCACGCCTTAAGCCTCAGCCAGCACTTGTGCCCACGCCTTAAGCCTCAGCCAGCACTTGTGCCCACGCCTTAAGCCTCAGCCAGCACTTGTGCCCACGCCTTAAGCCTCAGCCAGCACTTGTGCCCACGCCTTAAGCCTCAGCCAGCACTTGTGCCCACGCCTTAAGCCTCAGCCAGCACTTGTGCCCACGCCTTAAGCCTCAGCCAGCACTTGTGCCCACGCCTTAAGCCTCAGCCAGCACTTGTGCCCACGCCTTACGCCTTAGCCAGCACTTGTGCCCACGCCTTAAGCCTCAGCCAGCACTTGTGCCCACGCCTTAAGCCTCAGCCAGCACTTGTGCCCACGCCTTAAGCCTCAGCCAGCACTTGTGCCCACGCCTTAAGCCTCAGCCAGCACTTGTGCCCACGCCTTAAGCCTCAGCCAGCACTTGTGCCCACGCATTAAGCCTCACCCAGCACTTGTGCCCACGCCTTACGCCTTAGCCAGCACTTGTGCCCACGCCTTAAGCCTTAGCCAGCACTTTTGAGCCCCTTGCATGTTTGTTTTTCTGTCTTTAGATACATGATGGTTATGCACACAGGGCAGGCTTTACGCTCTTCGCTCTTGTCCCGTCTGAATGCGCATGCACGACTGTAATTGGGGAAGAAGGCATTACCCATTTACGGAGGACAGACAAGAAGTGCCTGGTCGCTTGGAGCATGGGGTTATGGAGAGGCTCCGCACTGTACAACAAAGGATCTAGTCCTAAATGTCCAAGTACAGAGTAGAGGGGTGAAAGCTAGCTCTTCACCCCTATGGGTGCCTAACCCTTTATGCAAAGAGTTAGCTGTATGCCTTAAGCCTTAGCCAGCGCTTGTGCCCATGCCTTAAGCCTTAGCCAGCACTTGTGCCCATGCCTTAAGCCTTTGCCAGCACTTGTGCCCATGCCTTGAGCCTTAGCCAGCACTTGTGCCCATGCCTTAAGCCTTAGCCAGCACTTGTGCCCATGCCTTAAGCCTTAGCCAGCACTTGTGCCCACGCCTTAAGCCTTAGCCAGCACTTGTGCCCACGCCTTAAGCCTTAGCCAGCACTTGTGCCCATGCCTTAAGCCTTAGCCAGCACTTGTGCCCATGCCTTAAGCCTTAGCCAGCACTTGTGCCCACGCCTTAAGCCTTTGCCAGCACTTGTGCCAACGCCTTAAGCCTTAGCCAGCACTTGTGCCCACGCCTTAAGCCTTAGCCAGCACTTTTGCCCACGCCTTAAGCCTTAGCCAGCACTTGTGCCCACGCCTTAAGCCTTAGCCAGCACTTGTGCCCACGCCTTAAGCCTTAGCCAGCACTTGTGCCCAAGCCTTAAGCCTTAGCCAGCACTTGTGCCCACGCCTTAAGCCTTAGCCAGCATTTGTGCCCACGCCTTAAGCCTTAGCCAGCACTTGTGCCCACGCCTTAAGCCTTAGCCAGCACTTGTGCCCACGCCTTAAGCCTTAGCCAGCACTTGTGCCCACGCCTTAAGCCTTAGCCAGCACTTGTGCCCACGCCTTAAGCCTTTGCCAGCACTTGTGCCAACGCCTTAAGCCTTAGCCAGCACTTGTGCCCACGCCTTACGCCTTAGCCAGCACTTGTGCCCACGCCTTAAGCCTCAGCCAGCACTTGTGCCCACGCCTTAAGCCTCAGCCAGCACTTGTGCCCACGCCTTAAGCCTCAGCCAGCACTTGTGCCCACGCCTTAAGCCTCAGCCAGCACTTGTGCCCACGCCTTAAGCCTCAGCCAGCACTTGTGCCCACGCATTAAGCCTCACCCAGCACTTGTGCCCACGCCTTACGCCTTAGCCAGCACTTGTGCCCACGCCTTAAGCCTTAGCCAGCACTTTTGAGCCCCTTGCATGTTTGTTTTTCTGTCTTTAGATACATGATGGCTATGCACACAGGGCAGGCTTTACGCTCTTCGCTCTTGTCCCGTCTGAATGCGCATGCACGACTGTAATTGGGGAAGAAGGCATTACCCATTTACGGAGGACAGACAAGAAGTGCCTGGTCGCTTGGAGCATGGGGTTATGGAGAGGCTCCGCACTGTACAACAAAGGATCTAGTCCTAAATGTCCAAGTACAGAGTAGAGGGGTGAAAGCTAGCTCTTCACCCCTATGGGTGCCTAACCCTTTATGCAAAGAGTTAGCTGTATGCCTTAAGCCTTAGCCAGCGCTTGTGCCCATGCCTTAAGCCTTAGCCAGCACTTGTGCCCATGCCTTAAGCCTTTGCCAGCACTTGTGCCCATGCCTTGAGCCTTAGCCAGCACTTGTGCCCATGCCTTAAGCCTTAGCCAGCACTTGTGCCCATGCCTTAAGCCTTAGCCAGCACTTGTGCCCATGCCTTAAGCCTTAGCCAGCACTTGTGCCCATGCCTTAAGCCTTAGCCAGCACTTGTGCCCACGCCTTAAGCCTTAGCCAGCACTTGTGCCCACGCCTTAAGCCTTAGCCAGCACTTGTGCCCACGCCTTAAGCCTTAGCCAGCACTTGTGCCCACGCCTTAAGCCTTAGCCAGCACTTGTGCCCACGCCTTAAGCCTTAGCCAGCATTTGTGCCCACGCCTTAAGCCTTAGCCAGCACTTGTGCCCACGCCTTAAGCCTTAGCCAGCACTTGTGCCCACGCCTTAAGCCTTAGCCAGCACTTGTGCCCACGCCTTAAGCCTTAGCCAGCACTTGTGCCCACGCCTTAAGCCTTTGCCAGCACTTGTGCCAACGCCTTAAGCCTTAGCCAGCACTTGTGCCCACGCCTTAAGCCTTAGCCAGCACTTGTGCCCACGCCTTAAGCCTTAGCCAGCACTTTTGCCCACGCATTAAGCCTTAGCCAGCACTTGTGCCCACGCATTAAGCCTTAGCCAGCACTTGTGCCCACGCCTTAAGCCTTAGCCAGCACTTGTGCCCACGCCTTAAGCCTTAGCCAGCACTTGTGTCCACGCCTTAAGCCTTAGCCAGCACTTGTGCCCACGCCTTAAGCCTTAGCCAGCACTTTTGCCCACGCCTTAAGCCTTAGCCAGCACTTGTGCCCACGCCTTAAGCCTTAGCCAGCACTTGTGCCCACGCCTTAAGCCTTAGCCAGCACTTGTGCCCAATCCTTAAGCCTTAGCCAGCACTTGTGCCCACGCCTTAAGCCTTAGCCAGCATTTGTGCCCACGCCTTAAGCCTTAGCCAGCACTTGTGCCCACGCCTTAAGCCTTAGCCAGCACTTGTGCCCACGCCTTAAGCCTTAGCCAGCACTTGTGCCCACGCCTTAAGCCTTAGCCAGCACTTGTGCCCACGCCTTAAGCCTTTGCCAGCACTTGTGCCAACGCCTTAAGCCTTAGCCAGCACTTGTGCCCACGCCTTAAGCCTTAGCCAGCACTTGTGCCCACGCCTTAAGCCTTAGCCAGCACTTTTGCCCACGCATTAAGCCTTAGCCAGCACTTGTGCCCACGCATTAAGCCTTAGCCAGCACTTGTGCCCACGCCTTAAGCCTTAGCCAGCACTTGTGCCCACGCCTTAAGCCTTAGCCAGCACTTGTGTCCACGCCTTAAGCCTTAGCCAGCACTTGTGCCCACGCCTTAAGCCTTAGCCAGCACTTTTGCCCACGCCTTAAGCCTTAGCCAGCACTTGTGCCCACACCTTAAGCCTTAGCCAGCACTTGTGCCCACGCCTTAAGCCTTAGCCAGCACTTGTGCCCACGCCTTAAACGTTAGCCAGCACTTGTGCCCACGCCTTAAGCCTTAGCCAGCACTTGTGCCCACGCCTTAAGCCTTAGCCAGCACTTGTGCCCACGCCTTAAACCTTAGCCAGCACTTGTGCCCATGCCTTAAGCCTTAGCCAGCACTTGTACCCACGCCTTAAGCCTTAGCCAGCACTTGTGCCCACGCATAAGCCTTAGCCAGCACTTGTGCCCACGCCTTAAGCCTTAGCCAGCACTTGTGCCCACGCCTTAAGCCTTAGCCAGCACTTGTGCCCACACCTTAAGCCTTAGCCAGCACTTGTGCCCACGCTTTAGCCAGCACTTGTGCCCACGCCTTAGCCAGCACTTGTGCCCACGCCTTAAGCCTTAGCCAGCACTTGTGCCCACGCCTTAGCCAGCACTTGTGCCCACGCCTTAGCCAGCACTTGTGCCCACGCCTTAAGCCTTAGCCAGCATTTGTGCCCACGCCTTAGCCAGCACTTGTGCCCACGCCTTAGCCAGCACTTGTGCCCTCGCCTTAGCCAGCACTTGTGCCCACGCCTTAGCCAGCACTTGTGCCCACGCCTTAAGCCTTAGCCAGCACTTGTGCCCACGCCTTAAGCCTTAGCCAGCACTTGTGCCCACGCCTTAAGCCTTAGCCAGCACTTGTGCCCACGCCTTAAGCCTTAGACAGCACTTGTGCCCACGTCTTAAGCCTTAGCCAGCACTTGTGCCCACGCCTTAAGCCTTAGCCAGCAATGTGCCCATGCCTTAAGCCTTAGCCAGCACTTGTGCCCACGCCTTAAGCCTTAGCCAGCACTTGTGCCAACGCCTTAAGCCTTAGCTAGCACTTGTGCCCACGCCTTAAGCCTTAGCCAGCACTTGTGCCCACGCCTTAAGCCTTAGCCAGCACTTTTGAGCCCCTTGCATGTTTGTTTTTCTGTCTTTAGTTACATGATGGTTATGCACACAGGGCAGGCTTTACGCTCTTCGCTCTTGTCCCGTCTGAATGAGCATGCACGACTGTAATTGGGGAAGAAGGCATTACCCATTTACGGAGGACAGACAAGAAGTGCCTGGTCGCTTGGAGCATGGGGTTATGGAGAGGCTCCGCACTGTACAACAAAAGATCTAGTCCTAAATGTCCACGTACAGAGTAGAGGGGTGAAAGCTAGCTCTTCACCCCTATGGGTGCCTAACCCTTTATGCAAAGAGTGCAAAGAGTTAGCCGTAAGCCTTAGCCAGCACTTGTGCCCATGCCTTAAGCCTTAGCCAGCACTAGTGCCCATGCCTTAAGCCTTTGCCAGCACTTGTGCCCACGCCTTAAGCCTTAGCCAGCACTTGTGCCCACGCCTTAAGCCTTAGCCAGCACTTGTGCCCACGCCTTAAGCCTTAGCCAGCACTTGTGCCCACGCCTTAAGCCTTAGCCAGCACTTGTGCCCACGCCTTAAGCCTTAGCCAGCACTTGTGCCCACGCCTTAAGCCTTAGCCAGCACTTGTGCCCACGCCTTAAGCCTTAGCCAGCACTTGTGCCCACGCCTTAAGCCTTAGCCAGCACTTGTGCCCACGCCTTAAGCCTTAGCCAGCACTTTTGCCCACGCCGTAAGACTTAGCCAGCACTTGTGCCCACGCCTTAAGCCTTAGCCAGCACTTGTGCCCACGCCTTAAGCCTTAGCCAGCACTTGTGCCCACGCCTTAAGCCTTAGCCAGCACTTGTGCCCACGCCTTAAGCCTTAGCCAGCACTTGAGCCCACGCCTTAAGCCTTAGCCAGCACTTGTGCCCATGCCTTAAGCCTTAGCCAGCACTTGTGCCCACGCATTAAGCCTTAGCCAACACTTGTGCCCACGCCTTAAGCCTTAGCCAGCACTTGTGCCCACGCCTTAAGCCTTAGCCAGCACTTGTGCCCACGCCTTAAGCCTTAGCCAGCACTTGTGCCCACGCCTTAAGCCTTAGCCAGCACTTTTGAGCCCTTTGCATGTTTGTTTTTCTGTCTTTAGTTACATGATGGTTATGCACACAGGGCAGGCTTTACGCTCTTCGCTCTTGTCCCGTCTGAATGCGCATGCACGACTGTAATTGGGGAAGAAGGCATTACCCATTTACGGAGGACAGACATAAAGTGCCTGGTCGCTTGGAGCATGGGGTTATGGAGTAGCTCCGCACTGTACAACAAAGGATCTAGTCCTAAATGTCCAAGTACAGAGTAGAGGGGTGAAAGCTAGCTCTTCACCCCTATGGGTGCCTAACCCTTTATGCAAAGAGTGCAAAGAGTTAGCCGTATGCCTTAAGCCTTAGCCAGCACTTGTGCCCATGCCTTAAGCCTTAGCCAGCACTTGTGCCCACGCCTTAAGCCTTAGCCAGCACTTGTGCCCACGCCTTAAGCCTTAGCCAGCACTTGTGCCCACGCCTTAAGCCTTAGCCAGCACTTGTGCCCACGCCTTAAGTTTTAGCCAGCACTTGTGCCCACGCCTTAAGCCTTAGCCAGCACTTGTGCCCACGCCTTAAGCCTTAGCCAGCTCTTGTGCCCACGCCTTAAGCCTTAGCCAGCACTTGTGCCCACGCCTTAAGCCTTAGCCAGCACTTGTGCCCACGCCTTAAACGATAGCCAGCACTTGTGCCCACGCCTTAAGCCTTAGCCAGCACTTGTGCCCACGCTTTAAGCCTTAGCCAGCACTTGTGCCCACGCCTTACGCCTTAGCCAGCATTTGTGCCCACGCCTTAAGCCTTAGCCAGCACTTGTGCCCACGCCTTAAGCCTTAGTTAGCACTTGTGCCCACGCCTTAAGCCTTAGCCAGCACTTGTGCCCACGCCTTAAGCCTTAGCCAGCACTTGTGCCCACGCCTTAAGCCTTAGTCAGCACTTGTGCCCACACCTTAAGCCTTAGCCAGCACTTGTGCCCACGCCTTAAGCCTTAGCCAGCACTTGTGCCCACTCCTTAAGCCTTAGCCAGCACTTGTGCCCACTCCTTAAGCCTTAGCCAGCACTTGTTCCCACGCGTTAAGCCTTAGCCAGCACTTGTGCCCACGCCTTAAGCCTTAGCCAGCACTTGTGCCCACGCCTTAAGCCTTAGCCAGCACTTGTGCCCACGCCTTAAGCCTTAGCCAGGACTTGTGCCCACGCCTTAAGCCTCAGCCAGCACTTGTGCCCACGCCTTAAGCCTCAGCCAGCACTTGTGCCCACGCCTTATGCCTCAGCCAGCACTTGTGCCCACGCCTTAAGCCTCAGCCAGCACTTGTGCCCACGCCTTAAGCCTTAGCCAGCACTTGTGCCCACGCATTAAGCCTTAGCCAGCACTTGTGCCCAACGCCTTAAGCCTTAGCCAGCACTTGTGCCCATGCCCTAAGCCTTAGCCAGCACTTGTGCCCACGCCTTAAGCCTTAGCCAGCACTTGTGCCCACGCCTTAAGCCTTAGCCAGCACTTGTGCCCACGCCTTAAGCCTTAGCCAGCACTTGTGCCCACGCCTTAAGCCTTAGCCAGCACTTGTGCCCAACGCCTTAAGCCTTAGCCAGCACTTGTGCCCACGCATTAAGCCTTAGCCAGCACTTGTGCCCACGCCTTAAGCCTTAGCCAGCACTTGTGCCCACGCCTTAAGCCTTAGCCAGCACTTGTGCCCACGCCTTAAGCCTCAGCCAGCACTTGTGCCCACGCCTTAAGCCTCAGCCAGCACTTGTGCCCACGCCTTAAGCCTCAGCCAGCACTGGTGCCCACGCCTTAAGCCTCAGCCAGCACTTGTGCCCACGCCTTAAGCCTCAGCCAGCACTTGTGCCCACGCCTTAAGCCTCAGCCAGCACTTGTGCCCACGCCTTAAGCCTCAGCCAGCACTTGTGCCCACGCCTTAAGCCTCAGCCAGCACTTGTGCCCACGCCTTAAGCCTCAGCCAGCACTTGTGCCCACGCCTTAAGCCTCAGCCAGCACTTGTGCCCACGCCTTAAGCCTCAGCCAGCACTTGTGCCCACCCCTTAAGCCTCAGCCAGCACTTGTGCCCACGCCTTAAGCCTTAGCCAGAACTTGTGCCCACGCCTTAAGCCTTAGCCAGCACTTGTGCCCACGCCTTAAGCCTTAGCCAGCACTTGTGCCCACGCCTTAAGCCTTAGCCAACACTTGTGCCCACGCCTTAAGCCTTAGCCAGCACTTGTGCCCACGCCATAAGCCTTAGCCAGCACTTGTGCCCACGCCTTAAGCCTTAGCCAGCACTTGTGCCCACGCCTTAAGCCTTAGCCAGCACTTGTGCCCACGCCTTAAGCCTCAGCCAGCACTTGTGCCCACGCCTTAAGCCTCAGCCAGCACTTGTGCCCACGCCTTAAGCCTCAGCCAGCACTTGTGCCCACGCCTTAAGCCTCAGCCAGCACTTGTGCCCACGCCTTAAGCCTCAGCCAGCACTTGTGCCCACCCCTTAAGCCTCAGCCAGCACTTGTGCCCACGCCTTAAGCCTTAGCCAGAACTTGTGCCCACGCCTTAAGCCTTAGCCAGCACTTGTGCCCACGCCTTAAGCCTTAGCCAACACTTGTGCCCACGCCTTAAGCCTTAGCCAGCACTTGTGCCCACGCCTTAAGCCTTAGCCAGCACTTGTGCCCACGCCTTAAGCCTTAGCCAGCACTTGTGCCCACGCCTTAAGCCTTAGCCAGCACTTGTGCCCACGCCTTAAGCCTCAGCCAGCACTTGTGCCCACGCCTTAAGCCTCAGCCAGCACTTGTGCCCACGCCTTAAGCCTCAGCCAGCACTTGTGCCCACGCCTTAAGCCTCAGCCAGCACTTGTGCCCACGCCTTAAGCCTCAGCCAGCACTTGTGCCCACGCCTTAAGCCTCAGCCAGCACTTGTGCCCACGCCTTAAGCCTCAGCCAGCACTTGTGCCCACGCCTTAAGCCTCAGCCAGCACTTGTGCCCACGCCTTAAGCCTCAGCCAGCACTTGTGCCCACGCCTTACGCCTTAGCCAGCACTTGTGCCCACGCCTTAAGCCTCAGCCAGCACTTGTGCCCATGCCTTAAGCCTCAGCCAGCACTTGTGCCCACGCCTTAAGCCTCAGCCAGCACTTGTGCCCACGCCTTAAGCCTCAGCCAGCACTTGTGCCCACGCCTTACGCCTCAGCCAGCACTTGTGCCCACGCCTTACGCCTTAGCCAGCACTTGTGCCCACGCCTTAAGCCTTAGCCAGCACTTTTGAGCCCCTTGCATGTTTGTTTTTCTGTCTTTAGATACATGATGGTTATGCACACAGGGCAGGCTTTACGCTCTTCGCTCTTGTCCCGTCTGAATGCGCATGCACGACTGTAATTGGGGAAGAAGGCATTACCCATTTACGGAGGACAGACAAGAAGTGCCTGGTCGCTTGGAGCATAGGGTTATGGAGAGGCTCCGCACTGTACAACAAAGGATCTAGTCCTAAATGTCCAAGTACAGAGTAGAGGGGTGAAAGCTAGCTCTTCACCCCTATGGGTGCCTAACCCTTTATGCAAAGAGTTAGCTGTATGCCTTAAGCCTTAGCCAGCACTTGTGCCCACGCCTTAAGCCTTAGCCAGCACTTGTGCCCACGCCTTAAGCCTTAGCCAGCACTTGTGCCCACGCCTTAAGCCTTAGCCAGCGCTTGTGCCCACGCCTTAAGCCTTAGCCAGCACTTGTGCCCACGCCTTAAGCCTTAGCCAGCACTTGTGCCCACGCATTAAGCCTTAGCCAGCACTTGTGCCCACGCCTTAAGCCTCAGCCAGCACTTGTGCCCACGCCTTAAGCCTCAGCCAGCACTTGTGCCCACGCATTAAGCCTCAGCCAGCACTTGTGCCCACGCCTTACGCCTTAGCCAGCACTTGTGCCCACGCCTTAAGCCTTAGCCAGCACTTTTGAGCCCCTTGCATGTTTGTTTTTCTGTCTTTAGATACATGATGGTTATGCACACAGGGCAGGCTTTACGCTCTTCGCTCTTGTCCCGTCTGAATGCGCATGCACGACTGTAATTGGGGAAGAAGGCATTACCCATTTACGGAGGACAGACAAGAAGTGCCTGGTCGCTTGGAGCATGGGGTTATGGAGAGGCTCCGCACTGTACAACAAAGGATCTAGTCCTAAATGTCCAAGTACAGAGTAGAGGGGTGAAAGCTAGCTCTTCACCCCTATGGGTGCCTAACCCTTTATGCAAAGAGTTAGCTGTATGCCTTAAGCCTCAGCCAGCGCTTGTGCCCATGCCTTAAGCCTTAGCCAGCACTTGTGCCCATGCCTTAAGCCTTTGCCAGCACTTGTGCCCATGCCTTGAGCCTTAGCCAGCACTTGTGCCCATGCCTTAAGCCTTAGCCAGCACTTGTGCCCATGCCTTAAGCCTTAGCCAGCACTTGTGCCCATGCCTTAAGCCTTAGCCAGCACTTGTGCCCATGCCTTAAGCCTTAGCCAGCACTTGTGCCCACGCCTTAAGCCTTAGCCAGCACTTGTGCCCACGCCTTAAGCCTTAGCCAGCACTTGTGCCCACGCCTTAAGCCTTAGCCAGCACTTGTGCCCACGCCTTAAGCCTTAGCCAGCACTTGTGCCCACGCCTTAAGCCTTAGCCAGCATTTGTGCCCACGCCTTAAGCCTTAGCCAGCACTTGTGCCCACGCCTTAAGCCTTAGCCAGCACTTGTGCCCACGCCTTAAGCCTTAGCCAGCACTTGTGCCCACGCCTTAAGCCTTAGCCAGCACTTGTGCCCACGCCTTAAGCCTTTGCCAGCACTTGTGCCAACGCCTTAAGCCTTAGCCAGCACTTGTGCCCACGCCTTAAGCCTTAGCCAGCACTTGTGCCCACGCCTTAAGCCTTAGCCAGCACTTTTGCCCACGCATTAAGCATTAGCTAGCACTTGTGCCCACGCATTAAGCCTTAGCCAGCACTTGTGCCCACGCCTTAAGCCTTAGCCAGCACTTGTGCCCACGCCTTAAGCCTCAGCCAGCACTTGTGCCCACGCCTTAAGCCTCAGCCAGCACTTGTGCCCACGCCTTAAGCCTCAGCCAGCACTTGTGCCCACGCCTTAAGCCTCAGCCAGCACTTGTGCCCACGCCTTAAGCCTCAGCCAGCACTTGTGCCCACGCCTTAAGCCTCAGCCAGCACTTGTGCCCACGCCTTAAGCCTCAGCCAGCACTTGTGCCCACGCCTTAAGCCTCAGCCAGCACTTGTGCCCACGCCTTACGCCTTAGCCAGCACTTGTGCCCACGCCTTAAGCCTCAGCCAGCACTTGTGCCCATGCCTTAAGCCTCAGCCAGCACTTGTGCCCACGCCTTAAGCCTCAGCCAGCACTTGTGCCCACGCCTTAAGCCTCAGCCAGCACTTGTGCCCACGCCTTACGCCTCAGCCAGCACTTGTGCCCACGCCTTACGCCTTAGCCAGCACTTGTGCCCACGCCTTAAGCCTTAGCCAGCACTTTTGAGCCCCTTGCATGTTTGTTTTTCTGTCTTTAGATACATGATGGTTATGCACACAGGGCAGGCTTTACGCTCTTCGCTCTTGTCCCGTCTGAATGCGCATGCACGACTGTAATTGGGGAAGAAGGCATTACCCATTTACGGAGGACAGACAAGAAGTGCCTGGTCGCTTGGAGCATGGGGTTATGGAGAGGCTCCGCACTGTACAACAAAGGATCTAGTCCTAAATGTCCAAGTACAGAGTAGAGGGGTGAAAGCTAGCTCTTCACCCCTATGGGTGCCTAACCCTTTATGCAAAGAGTTAGCTGTATGCCTTAAGCCTTAGCCAGCGCTTGTGCCCATGACTTAAGCCTTAGCCAGCACTTGTGCCCATGCCTTAAGCCTTTGCCAGCACTTGTGCCCATGCCTTGAGCCTTAGCCAGCACTTGTGCCCATGCTTTAAGCCTTAGCCAGCACTTGTGCCCATGCATTAAGCCTTAGCCAGCACTTGTGCCCATGCCTTAAGCCTTAGCCAGCACTTGTGCCCATGCCTTAAGCCTTAGCCAGCACTTGTGCCCACGCCTTAAGCCTTAGCCAGCACTTGTGCCCACGCCTTAAGCCTTAGCCAGCACTTGTGCCCACGCCTTAAGCCTTAGCCAGCACTTGTGCCCACGCCTTAAGCCTTAGCCAGCGCTTGTGCCCACGCCTTAAGCCTTAGCCAGCACTTGTGCCCACGCCTTAAGCCTTAGCCAGCACTTGTGCCCACGCATTAAGCCTTAGCCAGCACTTGTGCCCACGCCTTAAGCCTCAGCCAGCACTTGTGCCCACGCCTTAAGCCTCAGCCAGCACTTGTGCCCACGCCTTAAGCCTCAGCCAGCACTTGTGCCCACGCATTAAGCCTCAGCCAGCACTTGTGCCCACGCCTTACGCCTTAGCCAGCACTTGTGCCCACGCCTTAAGCCTTAGCCAGCACTTTTGAGCCCCTTGCATGTTTGTTTTTCTGTCTTTAGATACATGATGGTTATGCACACAGGGCAGGCTTTACGCTCTTCGCTCTTGTCCCGTCTGAATGCGCATGCACGACTGTAATTGGGGAAGAAGGCATTACCCATTTACGGAGGACAGACAAGAAGTGCCTGGTCGCTTGGAGCATGGGGTTATGGAGAGGCTCCGCACTGTACAACAAAGGATCTAGTCCTAAATGTCCAAGTACAGAGTAGAGGGGTGAAAGCTAGCTCTTCACCCCTATGGGTGCCTAACCCTTTATGCAAAGAGTTAGCTGTATGCCTTAAGCCTCAGCCAGCGCTTGTGCCCATGCCTTAAGCCTTAGCCAGCACTTGTGCCCATGCCTTAAGCCTTTGCCAGCACTTGTGCCCATGCCTTGAGCCTTAGCCAGCACTTGTGCCCATGCCTTAAGCCTTAGCCAGCACTTGTGCCCATGCCTTAAGCCTTAGCCAGCACTTGTGCCCATGCCTTAAGCCTTAGCCAGCACTTGTGCCCAAGCCTTAAGCCTTAGCCAGCACTTGTGCCCACGCCTTAAGCCTTAGCCAGCACTTGTGCCCACGCCTTAAGCCTTAGCCAGCACTTGTGCCCACGCCTTAAGCCTTAGCCAGCACTTGTGCCCACGCCTTAAGCCTTAGCCAGCACTTGTGCCCACGCCTTAAGCCTTAGCCAGCATTTGTGCCCACGCCTTAAGCCTTAGCCAGCACTTGTGCCCACGCCTTAAGCCTTAGCCAGCACTTGTGCCCACGCCTTAAGCCTTAGCCAGCACTTGTGCCCACGCCTTAAGCCTTAGCCAGCACTTGTGCCCACGCCTTAAGCCTTTGCCAGCACTTGTGCCAACGCCTTAAGCCTTAGCCAGCACTTGTGCCCACGCCTTAAGCCTTAGCCAGCACTTGTGCCCACGCCTTAAGCCTTAGCCAGCACTTTTGCCCACGCATTAAGCATTAGCTAGCACTTGTGCCCACGCATTAAGCCTTAGCCAGCACTTGTGCCCACGCCTTAAGCCTTAGCCAGCACTTGTGCCCACGCCTTAAGCCTTAGCCAGCACTTGTGTCCACGCCTTAAGCCTTAGCCAGCACTTGTGCCCACGCCTTAAGCCTTAGCCAGCACTTGTGCCCACGCCTTAAGCCTCAGCCAGCACTTGTGCCCACGCCTTAAGCCTCAGCCAGCACTTGTGCCCACGCCTTAAGCCTCAGCCAGCACTTGTGCCCACGCCTTAAGCCTCAGCCAGCACTTGTGCCCACGCCTTAAGCCTCAGCCAGCACTTGTGCCCACGCCTTAAGCCTCAGCCAGCACTTGTGCCCACGCCTTAAGCCTCAGCCAGCACTTGTGCCCACGCCTTAAGCCTCAGCCAGCACTTGTGCCCACGCCTTAAGCCTCAGCCAGCACTTGTGCCCACGCCTTAAGCCTCAGCCAGCACTTGTGCCCACGCCTTAAGCCTTAGCCAGCACTTGTGCCCACGCCTTAAGCCTTAGCCAGAACTTGTGCCCACGCCTTAAGCCTTAGCCAGCACTTGTGCCCACGCCTTAAGCCTTAGCCAGCAGTTGTGCCCACGCCTTAAGCCTTAGCCAACACTTGTGCCCACGCCTTAAGCCTTAGCCAGCACTTGTGCCCACGCCTTAAGCCTTAGCCAGCACTTGTGCCCACGCCTTAAGAATTAGCCAGCACTTGTGCCCACGCCTTAAGCCTTAGCCAGCACTTGTGCCCACGCCTTAAGCCTTAGCCAGCACTTGTGCCCACGCCTTAAGCCTCAGCCAGCACTTGTGCCCACGCCTTAAGCCTCAGCCAGCACTTGTGCCCACGCCTTAAGCCTCAGCCAGCACTTGTGCTCACGCCTTAAGCCTCAGCCAGCACTTGTGCCCACGCCTTAAGCCTCAGCCAGCACTTGTGCCCACGCCTTAAGCCTCAGCCAGCACTTGTGCCCACGCCTTAAGCCTCAGCCAGCACTTGTGCCCACGCCTTAAGCCTCAGCCAGCACTTGTGCCCACGCCTTAAGCCTCAGCCAGCACTTGTGCCCACGCCTTACGCCTTAGCCAGCACTTGTGCCCACGCCTTAAGCCTCAGCCAGCACTTGTGCCCACGCCTTAAGCCTCAGCCAGCACTTGTGCCCACGCCTTAAGCCTCAGCCAGCACTTGTGCCCACGCCTTAAGCCTCAGCCAGCACTTGTGCCCACGCCTTAAGCCTCAGCCAGCACTTGTGCCCACGCATTAAGCCTCACTCAGCACTTGTGCCCATGCCTTACGCCTTAGCCAGCACTTGTGCCCACGCCTTAAGCCTTAGCCAGCACTTTTGAGCCCCTTCCATGTTTGTTTTTCTGTCTTTAGATACATGATGGTTATGCACACAGGGCAGGCTTTACACTCTTCGCTCTTGTCCCGTCTGAATGCGCATGCACGACTGTAATTGGGGAAGAAGGCATTACCCATTTACGGAGGACAGACAAGAAGTGCCTGGTCGCTTGGAGCATGAGGTTATGGAGAGGCTCCGCACTGTACAACAAAGGATCTAGTCCTAAATGTCCAAGTACAGAGTAGAGGGGTGAAAGCTAGCTCTTCACCCCTATGGGTGCCTAACCCTTTATGCAAAGAGTTAGCTGTATGCCTTAAGCCTTAGCCAGCGCTTGTGCCCATGCCTTAAGCCTTAGCCAGCACTTGTGCCCACGCCTTAAGCCTTAGCCAGCACTTGTGCCCACGCCTTAAGCCTTAGCCAGCACTTGTGCCCACGCCTTAAGCCTTAGCCAGCACTTGTGCCCACGCCTTAAGCCTTAGCCAGCACTTGTGCCCACGCCTTAAGCCTTAGCCAGCACTTGTGCCCACGCCTTAAGCCTTAGCCAGCACTTGTGCCCACGCCTTAAGCCTTAGCCAGCACTTGTGCCCACGCCTTAAGCCTTAGCCAGCACTTGTGCCCACGCCTTAAGCCTTTGCCAGCACTTGTGCCAACGCCTTAAGCCTTAGCCAGCACTTGTGCCCACGCCTTAAGCCTTAGCCAGCACTTGTGCCCACGCCTTAAGCCTTAGCCAGCACTTTTGCCCACGCATTAAGCCTTAGCCAGCACTTGTGCCCACGCATTAAGCCTTAGCCAGCACTTGTGCCCACGCCTTAAGCCTTAGCCAGCACTTGTGCCCACGCCTTAAACCTTAGCCAGCACTTGTGTCCACGCCTTAAGCCTTAGCCAGCACTTGTGCCCACGCCTTAAGCCTTAGCCAGCACTTTTGCCCACGCCTTAAGCCTTAGCCAGCACTTGTGCCCACGCCTTAAGCCTTAGCCAGCACTTGTGCCCACGCCTTAAGCCTTAGCCAGCACTTGTGCCCATGCCTTAAGCCTTAGCCAGCACTTGTGCCCACGCCTTAAGCCTTAGCCAGCATTTGTGCCCACGCCTTAAGCCTTAGCCAGCACTTGTGCCCACGCCTTAAGCCTTAGCCAGCACTTGTGCCCACGCCTTGAGCCTTAGCCAGCACTTGTGCCCACGCCTTAAGCCTTAGCCAGCACTTGTGCCCACGCCTTAAGCCTCAGCCAGCACTTGTGCCCACGCCTTAAGCCTCAGCCAGCACTTGTGCCCACGCCTTAAGCCTCAGCCAGCACTTGTGCCCACGCCTTAAGCCTCAGCCAGCACTTGTGCCCACGCCTTAAGCCTCAGCCAGCACTTGTGCCCACGCCTTAAGCCTCAGCCAGCACTTGTGCCCACGCCTTAAGCCTCAGCCAGCACTTGTGCCCACGCCTTAAGCCTTAGCCAGCACTTGTGCCCACGCCTTAAGCCTCAGCCAGCACTTGTGCCCACGCCTTACGCCTTAGCCAGCACTTGTGCCCACGCCTTAAGCCTCAGCCAGCACTTGTGCCCACGCCTTAAGCCTCAGCCAGCACTTGTGCCCACGCCTTAAGCCTCAGCCAGCACTTGTGCCCACGCCTTAAGCCTCAGCCAGCACTTGTGCCCACGCCTTAAGCCTCAGCCAGCACTTGTGCCCACGCATTAAGCCTCACCCAGCACTTGTGCCCACGCCTTACGCCTTAGCCAGCACTTGTGCCCACGCCTTAAGCCTTAGCCAGCACTTTTGAGCCCCTTGCATGTTTGTTTTTCTGTCTTTAGATACATGATGGTTATGCACACAGGGCAGGCTTTACGCTCTTCGCTCTTGTCCCGTCTGAATGCGCATGCACGACTGTAATTGGGGAAGAAGGCATTACCCATTTACGGAGGACAGACAAGAAGTGCCTGGTCGCTTGGAGCATGGGGTTATGGAGAGGCTCCGCACTGTACAACAAAGGATCTAGTCCTAAATGTCCAAGTACAGAGTAGAGGGGTGAAAGCTAGCTCTTCACCCCTATGGGTGCCTAACCCTTTATGCAAAGAGTTAGCTGTATGCCTTAAGCCTTAGCCAGCGCTTGTGCCCATGCCTTAAGCCTTAGCCAGCACTTGTGCCCATGCCTTAAGCCTTTGCCAGCACTTGTGCCCATGCCTTGAGCCTTAGCCAGCACTTGTGCCCATGCCTTAAGCCTTAGCCAGCACTTGTGCCCATGCCTTAAGCCTTAGCCAGCACTTGTGCCCACGCCTTAAGCCTTAGCCAGCACTTGTGCCCACGCCTTAAGCCTTAGCCAGCACTTGTGCCCATGCCTTAAGCCTTAGCCAGCACTTGTGCCCATGCCTTAAGCCTTAGCCAGCACTTGTGCCCACGCCTTAAGCCTTTGCCAGCACTTGTGCCAACGCCTTAAGCCTTAGCCAGCACTTGTGCCCACGCCTTAAGCCTTAGCCAGCACTTGTGCCCACGCCTTAAGCCTTAGCCAGCACTTTTGCCCACGCATTAAGCCTTAGCCAGCACTTGTGCCCACGCATTAAGCCTTAGCCAGCACTTGTGCCCACGCCTTAAGCCTTAGCCAGCACTTGTGCCCACGCCTTAAGCCTTAGCCAGCACTTGTGTCCACGCCTTAAGCCTTAGCCAGCACTTGTGCCCACGCCTTAAGCCTTAGCCAGCACTTTTGCCCACGCCTTAAGCCTTAGCCAGCACTTGTGCCCACGCCTTAAGCCTTAGCCAGCACTTGTGCCCACGCCTTAAGCCTTAGCCAGCACTTGTGCCCAAGCCTTAAGCCTTAGCCAGCACTTGTGCCCACGCCTTAAGCCTTAGCCAGCATTTGTGCCCACGCCTTAAGCCTTAGCCAGCACTTGTGCCCACGCCTTAAGCCTTAGCCAGCACTTGTGCCCACGCCTTAAGCCTTAGCCAGCACTTGTGCCCACGCCTTAAGCCTTAGCCAGCACTTGTGCCCACGCCTTAAGCCTTTGCCAGCACTTGTGCCAACGCCTTAAGCCTTAGCCAGCACTTGTGCCCACGCCTTACGCCTTAGCCAGCACTTGTGCCCACGCCTTAAGCCTCAGCCAGCACTTGTGCCCACGCCTTAAGCCTCAGCCAGCACTTGTGCCCACGCCTTAAGCCTCAGCCAGCACTTGTGCCCACGCCTTAAGCCTCAGCCAGCACTTGTGCCCACGCCTTAAGCCTCAGCCAGCACTTGTGCCCACGCATTAAGCCTCACCCAGCACTTGTGCCCACGCCTTACGCCTTAGCCAGCACTTGTGCCCACGCCTTAAGCCTTAGCCAGCACTTTTGAGCCCCTTGCATGTTTGTTTTTCTGTCTTTAGATACATGATGGTTATGCACACAGGGCAGGCTTTACGCTCTTCGCTCTTGTCCCGTCTGAATGCGCATGCACGACTGTAATTGGGGAAGAAGGCATTACCCATTTACGGAGGACAGACAAGAAGTGCCTGGTCGCTTGGAGCATGGGGTTATGGAGAGGCTCCGCACTGTACAACAAAGGATCTAGTCCTAAATGTCCAAGTACAGAGTAGAGGGGTGAAAGCTAGCTCTTCACCCCTATGGGTGCCTAACCCTTTATGCAAAGAGTTAGCTGTATGCCTTAAGCCTTAGCCAGCGCTTGTGCCCATGCCTTAAGCCTTAGCCAGCACTTGTGCCCATGCCTTAAGCCTTTGCCAGCACTTGTGCCCATGCCTTGAGCCTTAGCCAGCACTTGTGCCCATGCCTTAAGCCTTAGCCAGCACTTGTGCCCATGCCTTAAGCCTTAGCCAGCACTTGTGCCCATGCCTTAAGCCTTAGCCAGCACTTGTGCCCATGCCTTAAGCCTTAGCCAGCACTTGTGCCCACGCCTTAAGCCTTAGCCAGCACTTGTGCCCACGCCTTAAGCCTTAGCCAGCACTTGTGCCCACGCCTTAAGCCTTAGCCAGCACTTGTGCCCACGCCTTAAGCCTTAGCCAGCACTTGTGCCCACGCCTTAAGCCTTAGCCAGCATTTGTGCCCACGCCTTAAGCCTTAGCCAGCACTTGTGCCCACGCCTTAAGCCTTAGCCAGCACTTGTGCCCACGCCTTAAGCCTTAGCCAGCACTTGTGCCCACGCCTTAAGCCTTAGCCAGCACTTGTGCCCACGCCTTAAGCCTTTGCCAGCACTTGTGCCAACGCCTTAAGCCTTAGCCAGCACTTGTGCCCACGCCTTAAGCCTTAGCCAGCACTTGTGCCCACGCCTTAAGCCTTAGCCAGCACTTGTGCCCACGCCTTAAGCCTTAGCCAGCACTTGTGCCCACGCATTAAATGTTAGCCAGCACTTGTGCCCACGCCTTAAGCCTTAGCCAGCACTTGTGCCCACGCCTTACGCCTTAGCCAGCACTTGTGCCCACGCCTTAAGCCTTAGCCAGCACTTGTGCCCACGCCTTAAGCCTTAGCCAGCACTTGTGCCCACGCCTTAAGCCTTAGCCAGCACTTGTGCCCACGCCTTAAGCCTTAGCCAGCACTTGTGCCCACGCCTTAAGCCTTAGCCAGCACTTGTGCCCACGCCTTAAGCCTTAGCCAGCACTTGTGCCCACGCCTTAAGCCTTAGCCAGCACTTGTGCCCACGCCTTAAGCCTTAGCCAGCACTTGTGCCCACGCCTTAAGCCTTAGCCAGCACTTGTGCCCACGCCTGAAGCCTCAGCCAGCACTTGTGCCCACGCCTTAAGCCTTAGCCAGCACTTGTGCCCACGCATTAAGCCTTAGCCAGCACTTGTGCCCACGCCTTAAGCCTTAGCCAGCACTTGTGCCCACGCCTTAAGCCTTAGCCAGCACTTGTGCCCACGCCTTAATCCTTAGCCAGCTCTTGTGCCCACGCCTTAAGCCTTAGCCAGCACTTGTGCCCACGCCTTAAGCCTTAGCCAGCACTTGTGCCCACGCCTTAAGCCTTAGCCAGCACTTGTGCCCACGCCTTAAGCCTTAGCCAGCACTTGTGCCCACGCCTTAAGCCTTAGCCAGCACTTTTGAGCCCCTTGCATGTTTGTTTTTCTGTCTTTAGTTACATGATGGTTATGCACACAGGGCAGGCTTTACGCTCTTCGCTCTTGTCCCGTCTGAATGCGCATGCATGACTGTAATTGGGGAAGAAGG
Organism: Ranitomeya imitator; assembly: GCF_032444005.1. Taxonomy (NCBI): domain Eukaryota; kingdom Metazoa; phylum Chordata; class Amphibia; order Anura; family Dendrobatidae; genus Ranitomeya; species Ranitomeya imitator. Next base: position 202,365,168 of record NC_091286.1, read on the forward strand.
CATTACCCATTTACGGAGGACAGACAAGAAGTGCCTGGTCGCTTGGAGCATGGGGTTATGGAGAGGCTCCGCACTGTACAACAAAGGATCTAGTCCTAAATGTCCAAGTACAGAGTAGAGGGGTGAAAGCTAGCTCTTCACCCCTATGGGTGCCTAACCCTTTATGCAAAAAGTGCAAAGAGTTAGCTGTATGCCTTAAGCCTTAGCCAGCACTTGTGCCCATGCCTTAAGCCTTAGCCAGCACTTATGCCCATGCCTTAAGCCTTTGCCAGCACTTGTGCCCATGCCTTAAGCCTTAGCCAGCACTTGTGCCCATGCCTTAAGCCTTAGCCAGCACTTGTGCCCATGCCTTAAGCCTTAGCCAGCACTTGTGCCCATGCCTTAAGCCTTAGCCAGCACTTGTGCCCATGCCTTAAGCCTTTGCCAGCACTTGTGCCCATGCCTTAAGCCTTAGCCAGCACTTGTGCCCATGCCTTAAGCCTTAGCCAGCACTTGTGCCCATGCCTTAAGCCTTAGCCAGCACTTGTGCCCATGCCTTAAGCCTTAGCCAGCACTTGTGCCCATGCCTTAAGCCTTAGCCAGCACTTGTGCCCATGCCTTAAGCCTTAGCCAGCACTTGTGCCCATGCCTTAAGCCTTAGCCAGCACTTGTGCCCATGCCTTAAGCCTTAGCCAGCACTTGTGCCCATGCCTTAAGCCTTAGCCAGCACTTGTGCCCATGCCTTAAGCCTTAGCCAGGACTTGTGCCCATGCCTTAAGCCTTAGCCAGCACTTGTGCCCATGCCTTAAGCCTTAGCCAGCACTTGTACCCAGGCCTTAAGCCTTAGAAAGCACTTGTGCCCATGCCTTAAGCCTTAGCCAGCACTTGTGCCCACGCCTTAAGCCTTAGCCAACACTTGTGCCCACGCCTTAAGCCTTAGCCAGCACTTGTGCCCACGCCTTAAGCCTTAGCCAGCACTTGTGCCCACGCCTTAAGCCTTAGCCAGCACTTGTGCCCACGCCTTAAGCCTTAGCCAGCACTTGTGCCCACGCCTTAAGCCTTAGCCAGCACTTGTGCCCACGCCTTAAGCCTTAGCCAGCACTTGTGCCCACGCCTTAAGCCTTAGCCAGCACTTGTGCCCACGCCTTAAGCCTTAGCCAGCACTTGTGCCCACGCTTTAAGCCTTAGCCAGCACATGTGCCCACGCCTTAAGCCTTAGCCAGCACTTGTGCCCACGCCTTAAGCCTTAGCCAGCACTTGTGCCCACGCCTTAAGCCTTAGCCAGCACTTGTGCCCACGCCTTAAGCCTTAGCCAGCACTTGTGCCCACGCCTTAAGCCTTAGCCAGCACTTGTGCCCACGCCTTAAGCCTTAGCCAGCACTTGTGCCCACGCCTTAAGCCTTAGCCAGCACTTGTGCCCACGCCTTAAGCCTTAGCCAGCACTTGTGCCCACGCCTTAAGCCTCAGCCAGCACTTGTGCCCACGCCTTAAGCCTCAGCCAGCACTTGTGACCACGCCTTAAGCCTTAGCCAGCACTTGTGCCCACGCCTTAAGCCTTAGCCAGCACTTGTGCCCACGCCTTAAGCCTTAGCCAGCACTTGTGCCCACGCCTTAAGCCTTAGCCAGCACTTGTGCCCTTGCCTTAAGCCTTAGCCAGCACTTCTGCCCACGCCTTAAGCCTTAGCCAGCACTTGTGCCCACGCCTTAAGCCTTAGCCAGCACTTGTGCCCACGCCTTAAGCCTTAGCCAGCACTTGTGCCCACGCATAAGCCTTAGCCAGCACTTGTGCCCACGCCTTAAGCCTTAGCCAGCACTTGTGCCCACGCCTTAAGCCTTAGCCAGCACTTGTGCCCACACCTTAAGCCTTAGCCAGCACTTGTGCCCACGCATAAGCCTTAGCCAGCACTTGTGCCCACGCCTTAAGCCTTAGCCAGCACTTGTGCCCACGCCTTAAGCCTTAGCCAGCACTTGTGCCCACACCTTAAGCCTTAGCCAGCACTTGTGCCCACGCTTTAGCCAGCACTTGTGCCCACGCCTTAGCCAGCACTTGTGCCCACGCCTTAAGCCTTAGCCAGCACTTGTGCCCACGCCTTAGCCAGCACTTGTGCCCACGCCTTAGCCAGCACTTGTGCCCACGCCTTAAGCCTTAGCCAGCACTTGTGCCCACGCCTTAGCCAGCACTTGTGCCCACGCCTTAGCCAGCACTTGTGCCCTCGCCTTAGCCAGCACTTGTGCCCACGCCTTAGCCAGCACTTGTGCCCACGCCTTAAGCCTTAGCCAGCACTTGTGCCCACGCCTTAAGCCTTAGCCAGCACTTGTGCCCACGCCTTAAGCCTTAGCCAGCACTTGTGCCCACGCCTTAAGCCTTAGACAGCACTTGTGCCCACGTCTTAAGCCTTAGCCAGCACTTGTGCCCACGCCTTAAGCCTTAGCCAGCAATGTGCCCATGCCTTAAGCCTTAGCCAGCACTTGTGCCCACGCCTTAAGCCTTAGCCAGCACTTGTGCCAACGCCTTAAGCCTTAGCTAGCACTTGTGCCCACGCCTTAAGCCTTAGCCAGCACTTGTGCCCACGCCTTAAGCCTTAGCCAGCACTTTTGAGCCCCTTGCATGTTTGTTTTTCTGTCTTTAGTTACATGATGGTTATGCACACAGGGCAGGCTTTACGCTCTTCGCTCTTGTCCCGTCTGAATGAGCATGCACGACTGTAATTGGGGAAGAAGGCATTACCCATTTACGGAGGACAGACAAGAAGTGCCTGGTCGCTTGGAGCATGGGGTTATGGAGAGGCTCCGCACTGTACAACAAAAGATCTAGTCCTAAATGTCCACGTACAGAGTAGAGGGGTGAAAGCTAGCTCTTCACCCCTATGGGTGCCTAACCCTTTATGCAAAGAGTGCAAAGAGTTAGCCGTAAGCCTTAGCCAGCACTTGTGCCCATGCCTTAAGCCTTAGCCAGCACTAGTGCCCATGCCTTAAGCCTTTGCCAGCACTTGTGCCCACGCCTTAAGCCTTAGCCAGCACTTGTGCCCACGCCTTAAGCCTTAGCCAGCACTTGTGCCCACGCCTTAAGCCTTAGCCAGCACTTGTGCCCACGCCTTAAGCCTTAGCCAGCACTTGTGCCCACGCCTTAAGCCTTAGCCAGCACTTGTGCCCACGCCTTAAGCCTTAGCCAGCACTTGTGCCCACGCCTTAAGCCTTAGCCAGCACTTGTGCCCACGCCTTAAGCCTTAGCCAGCACTTGTGCCCACGCCTTAAGCCTTAGCCAGCACTTTTGCCCACGCCGTAAGCCTTAGCCAGCACTTGTGCCCACGCCTTAAGCCTTAGCCAGCACTTGTGCCCACGCCTTAAGCCTTAGCCAGCACTTGTGCCCACGCCTTAAGCCTTAGCCAGCACTTGTGCCCACGCCTTAAGCCTTAGCCAGCACTTGAGCCCACGCCTTAAGCCTTAGCCAGCACTTGTGCCCATGCCTTAAGCCTTAGCCAGCACTTGTGCCCACGCATTAAGCCTTAGCCAACACTTGTGCCCACGCCTTAAGCCTTAGCCAGCACTTGTGCCCACGCCTTAAGCCTTAGCCAGCACTTGTGCCCACGCCTTAAGCCTTAGCCAGCACTTGTGCCCACGCCTTAAGCCTTAGCCAGCACTTTTGAGCCCCTTGCATGTTTGTTTTTCTGTCTTTAGTTACATGATGGTTATGCACACAGGGCAGGCTTTACGCTCTTCGCTCTTGTCCCGTCTGAATGCGCATGCACGACTGTAATTGGGGAAGAAGGCATTACCCATTTACGGAGGACAGACATAAAGTGCCTGGTCGCTTGGAGCATGGGGTTATGGAGTAGCTCCGCACTGTACAACAAAGGATCTAGTCCTAAATGTCCAAGTACAGAGTAGAGGGGTGAAAGCTAGCTCTTCACCCCTATGGGTGCCTAACCCTTTATGCAAAGAGTGCAAAGAGTTAGCCGTATGCCTTAAGCCTTAGCCAGCACTTGTGCCCATGCCTTAAGCCTTAGCCAGCACTTGTGCCCACGCCTTAAGCCTTAGCCAGCACTTGTGCCCACGCCTTAAGCCTTAGCCAGCACTTGTGCCCACGCCTTAAGCCTTAGCCAGCACTTGTGCCCACGCCTTAAGTTTTAGCCAGCACTTGTGCCCACGCCTTAAGCCTTAGCCAGCACTTGTGCCCACGCCTTAAGCCTTAGCCAGCTCTTGTGCCCACGCCTTAAGCCTTAGCCAGCACTTGTGCCCACGCCTTAAGCCTTAGCCAGCACTTGTGCCCACGCCTTAAACGATAGCCAGCACTTGTGCCCACGCCTTAAGCCTTAGCCAGCACTTGTGCCCACGCCTTAAGCCTTAGCCAGCACTTGTGCCCACGCCTTACGCCTTAGCCAGCACTTGTGCCCACGCCTTAAGCCTTAGCCAGCACTTGTGCCCACGCCTTAAGCCTTAGTTAGCACTTGTGCCCACGCCTTAAGCCTTAGCCAGCACTTGTGCCCACGCCTTAAGCCTTAGCCAGCACTTGTGCCCACGCCTTAAGCCTTAGTCAGTACTTGTGCCCACACCTTAAGCCTTAGCCAGCACTTGTGCCCACGCCTTAAGCCTTAGCCAGCACTTGTGCCCACTCCTTAAGCCTTAGCCAGCACTTGTGCCCACTCCTTAAGCCTTAGCCAGCACTTGTTCCCACGCGTTAAGCCTTAGCCAGCACTTGTGCCCACGCCTTAAGCCTTAGCCAGCACTTGTGCCCACGCCTTAAGCCTTAGCCAGCACTTGTGCCCACGCCTTAAGCCTTAGCCAGGACTTGTGCCCACGCCTTAAGCCTCAGCCAGCACTTGTGCCCACGCCTTAAGCCTCAGCCAGCACTTGTGCCCACGCCTTATGCCTCAGCCAGCACTTGTGCCCACGCCTTAAGCCTCAGCCAGCACTTGTGCCCACGCCTTAAGCCTTAGCCAGCACTTGTGCCCACGCATTAAGCCTTAGCCAGCACTTGTGCCCAACGCCTTAAGCCTTAGCCAGCACTTGTGCCCATGCCCTAAGCCTTAGCCAGCACTTGTGCCCACGCCTTAAGCCTTAGCCAGCACTTGTGCCCACGCCTTAAGCCTTAGCCAGCACTTGTGCCCACGCCTTAAGCCTTAGCCAGCACTTGTGCCCACGCCTTAAGCCTTAGCCAGCACTTGTGCCCAACGCCTTAAGCCTTAGCCAGCACTTGTGCCCACGCATTAAGCCTTAGCCAGCACTTGTGCCCACGCATTAAGCCTTAGCCAGCACTTGTGCCCACGCCTTAAGCCTTAGCCAGCACTTGTGCCCACGCCTTAAACCTTAGCCAGCACTTGTGCCCACGCCTTAAGCCTTAGCCAGCACTTGTGCCCACGCCTTATGCCTTAGCCAGCACTTGTGCCCACGCCATAAGCCTTAGCCAGCACTTGTGCCCACGCCTTAAGCCTTAGCCAGCACTTGTGCCCACGCCTTAAGCCTTAGCCAGCACTTGTGCCCACGCCTTAAACGTTAGTTAGCACTTGTGCCCACGCCTTAAGCCTTAGCCAGCACTTGTGCCCACGCCTTACGCCTTAGCCAGCACTTGTGCCCACGCCTTAAGCCTTAGCCAGCACTTTTGAGCCCCTTGCATGTTTGTTTTTCTGTCTTTAGTTACATGATGGTTATGCACACAGGGCAGGCTTTACGCTCTTCGCTCTTGTCCCGTCTGAATGTGCATGCACGACTGTAATTGGGGAAGAAGGCATTACCCATTTACGGAGGACAGACAAGTGCCTGGTCGCTTGGAGCATGGGGTTATGGAGAGGCTCCGCACTGTACAACAAAGGATCTAGTCCTAAATGTCCAAGTACAGAGTAGAGGGGTGAAAGCTAGCTCTTCACCCCTATGGGTGCCTAACCCTTTATGCAAAGAGTGCAAAGAGTTAGCTGTATGCCTTAAGCCTTAGCCAGCACTTGTGCCCATGCCTTAAGCCTTAGCCAGCACTTGTGCCCATGCCTTAAGCCTTTGCCAGCACTTGTGCCCATGCCTTAAGCCTTAGCCAGCACTTGTGCCCATGCCTTAAGCCTTAGCCAGCACTTGTGCCCATGCCTTAAGCCTAAGCCAGCACTTGTGCCCATGCCTTAAGCCTAAGCCAGCACTTGTGCCCATGCCTTAAGCCTTAGCCAGCACTTGTGCCCATGCCTTAAGCCTTAGCCAGCACTTGTGCCCACGCCTTAAGCCTTAGCCAGCACTTGTGCCCACGCCTTAAGCCTTAGCCAGCACTTGTGCCCACGCCTTAAGCCTTAGCCAGCACTTGTGCCCACGCCTTAAGCCTTAGCCAGCACTTGTGCCCACGCCTTAAGCCTTAGCCAGCACTTGTGCCCACGCATTAAGCCTTAGCCAGCACTTGTGCCCACGCCTTAAGCCTTAGCCAGCACTTGTGCCCACGCCTTAAGCCTTAGCCAGCACTTGTGCCCACGCCTTAAGCCTTAGCCAGCACTTGTGCCCACGCCTTAAGCCTTAGCCAGCACTTGTGCCCACGCCTTAAGCCTTAGCCAGCACTTGTGCCCACGCCTTAAGCCTTAGCCAGCACTTGTGCCCACGCCTTAAGCCTTAGCCAGCACTTGTGCCCACGCATTAAATGTTAGCCAGCACTTGTGCCCATGCCTTAAGCCTTTGCCAGCACTTGTGCCCACGCCTTACGCCTTAGCCAGCACTTGTGCCCACGCCTTAAGCCTTAGCCAGCACTTGTGCCCACGCCTTAAGCCTTAGCCAGCACTTGTGCCCACGCCTTAAGCCTTAGCCAGCACTTGTGCCCACGCCTTAAGCCTTAGCCAGCACTTGTGCCCACGCCTTAAGCCTTAGCCAGCACTTGTGCCCACGCCTTAAGCCTTAGCCAGCACTTGTGCCCACGCCTTAAGCCTTAGCCAGCACTTGTGCCCACGCCTTAAGCCTTAGCCAGCACTTGTGCCCACGCCTTAAGCCTTAGCCAGCACTTGTGCCCACACCTGAAGCCTCAGCCAGCACTTGTGCCCACGCCTTAAGCCTTAGCCAGCACTTGTGCCCACGCATTAAGCCTTAGCCAGCACTTGTGCCCACGCCTTAAGCCTTAGCCAGCACTTGTGCCCACGCCTTAAGCCTTAGCCAGCACTTGTGCCCACGCCTTAATCCTTAGCCAGCTCTTGTGCCCACGCCTTAAGCCTTAGCCAGCACTTGTGCCCACGCCTTAAGCCTTAGCCAGCACTTGTGCCCATGCCTTAAGCCTTAGCCAGCACTTGTGCCCACGCCTTAAGCCTTAGCCAGCACTTGTGCCCACGCCTTAAGCCTTAGCCAGCACTTTTGAGCCCCTTGCATGTTTGTTTTTCTGTCTTTAGTTACATGATGGTTATGCACACAGGGCAGGCTTTACGCTCTTCGCTCTTGTCCCGTCTGAATGCGCATGCACGACTGTAATTGGGGAAGAAGGCATTACCCATTTACGGAGGACAGACAAGAAGTGCCTGGTCGCTTGGAGCATGGGGTTATGGAGAGGCTCCGCACTGTACAACAAAGGATCTAGTCCTAAATGTCCAAGTACAGAGTAGAGGGGTGAAAGCTAGCTCTTCACCCCTATGGGTGCCTAACCCTTTATGCAAAGAGTGCAAAGAGTTAGCTGTATGCCTTAAGCCTTAGCCAGCACTTGTGCCCATGCCTTAAACCTTAGCCAGCACTTATGCCCATGCCTTAAGCCTTTGCCAGCACTTGTGCCCATGCCTTAAGCCTTAGCCAGCACTTGTGCCCATGCCTTAAGCCTTAGCCAGCACTTGTGCCCATGCCTTAAGCCTTAGCCAGCACTTGTGCCCATGCCTTAAGCCTTAGCCAGCACTTGTGCCCATGCCTTAAGCCTTTGCCAGCACTTGTGCCCATGCCTTAAGCCTTAGCCAGCACTTGTGCCCATGCCTTAAGCCTTAGCCAGCACTTGTGCCCATGCCTTAAGCCTTAGCCAGCACTTGTGCCCATGCCTTAAGCCTTAGCCAGCACTTGTACCCAGGCCTTAAGCCTTAGAAAGCACTTGTGCCCATGCCTTAAGCCTTAGCCAGCACTTGTGCCCACGCCTTAAGCCTTAGCCAACACTTGTGCCCACGCCTTAAGCCTTAGCCAGCACTTGTGCCCACGCCTTAAGCCTTAGCCAGCACTTGTGCCCACGCCTTAAGCCTTAGCCAGCACTTGTGCCCACGCCTTAAGCCTTAGCCAGCACTTGTGCCCACGCCTTAAGCCTTAGCCAGCACTTGTGCCCACGCCTTAAGCCTTAGCCAGCACTTGTGCCCACGCTTTAAGCCTTAGCCAGCACATGTGCCCACGCCTTAAGCCTTAGCCAGCACTTGTGCCCACGCCTTAAGCCTTAGCCAGCACTTGTGCCCACGCCTTAAGCCTTAGCCAGCACTTGTGCCCACGCCTTAAGCCTTAGCCAGCACTTGTGCCCACGCCTTAAGCCTTAGCTAGCACTTGTGCCCACGCCTTAAGCCTTAGCCAGCACTTGTGCCCACGCCTTAAGCCTTAGCCAGCACTTGTGCCCACGCCTTAAGCCTTAGCCAGCACTTGTGCCCACGCCTTAAGCCTCAGCCAGCACTTGTGCCCACGCCTTAAGCCTCAGCCAGCACTTGTGACCACGCCTTAAGCCTTAGCCAGCACTTGTGCCCACGCCTTAAGCCTTAGCCAGCACTTGTGCCCACGCCTTAAGCCTTAGCCAGCACTTGTGCCCACGCCTTAAGCCTTAGCCAGCACTTGTGCCCTTGCCTTAAGCCTTAGCCAGCACTTCTGCCCACGCCTTAAGCCTTAGCCAGCACTTGTGCCCACGCCTTAAGCCTTAGCCAGCACTTGTGCCCACGCCTTAAGCCTTAGCCAGCACTTGTGCCCACGCTTTAAGCCTTAGCCAGCACTTGTGCCCACGCCTTAAGCCTTAGCCAGCACTTGTGCCCACGCCTTAAGCCTTAGCCAGCACTTGTGCCCACGCCTTAAGCCTTAGCCAGCACTTGTGCCCACGACTTAAGCCTTAGCCAGCACTTGTGCCCACGCCTTAAGCCTTAGCCAGGACTTGTGCCCACGCCTTAAGCCTTAGCCAGCACTTGTGCCCACGCCTTAAGCCTTAGCCAGCACTTGTGCCCACGCCTTAAGCCTTAGCCAGCACTTGTGCCCACGCCTTAAGCCTTAGCCAGCACTTGTGCCCACGCCTTAAGCCTTAGCCAGCACTTGTGCCCACGCCTTAAGCCTTAGCCAGCACTTGTGCCCACGCCTTAAGCCTTAGCCAGCACTTGTGCCCACGCCTTAAGCCTTAGTCAGCACTTGTGCCCACGCCTTAAGCCTTAGCCAGCACTTGTGCCCACGCCTTAAGCCTTAGCCAGCACTTGTGCCCACGCATTAAGCCTTAGCCAGCACTTGTGCCCACGCCTTAAGCCTTAGCCAGCACTTGTGCCCACGCCTTAAGCCTTAGCCAGCACTTGTGCCCACGCCTTAAGCCTTAGCCAGCACTTGTGCCCACGCCTTAAGCCTTAGCCAGCACTTGTGCCCACGCCTTAAGCCTTAGCCAGCACTTGTGCCCACGCCTTAAGCCTTAGCCAGCACTTGTGCCCACGCCTTAAGCCTTAGCCAGCACTTGTGCCCACGCATTAAATGTTATCCAGCACTTGTGCCCACGCCTTAAGCCTTAGCCAGCACTTGTGCCCACGCCTTACGCCTTAGCCAACACTTGTGCCCACGCCTTAAGCCTTAGCCAGCACTTGTGCCCACGCCTTAAGCCTTAGCCAGCACTTGTGCCCACGCCTTAAGCCTTAGCCAGCACTTGTGCCCACGCCTTAAGCCTTAGCCAGCACTTGTGCCCACGCCTTAAGCCTTAGCCAGCACTTGTGCCCACGCCTTAAGCCTTAGCCAGCACTTGTGCCCACGCCTTAAGCCTTAGCCAGCACTTGTGCCCACGCCTTAAGCCTTAGCCAGCACTTGTGCCCACGCCTTAAGCCTTAGCCAGCACTTGTGCCCACGCCTTAAGCCTTAGCCAGCACTTGTGCCCACGCCTTAAGCCTCAGCCAGCACTTGTGCCCACGCCTTAAGCCTTAGCCAGCACTTGTGCCCACGCATTAAGCCTTAGCCAGCACTTGTGCCCACGCCTTAAGCCTTAGCCAGCACTTGTGCCCACGCCTTAAGCCTTAGCCAGCACTTGTGCCCACGCCTTAATCCTTAGCCAGCTCTTGTGCCCACGCCTTAAGCCTTAGCCAGCACTTGTGCCCACGCCTTAAGCCTTAGCCAGCACTTGTGCCCACGCCTTAAGCCTTAGCCAGCACTTGTGCCCACGCCTTAAGCCTTAGCCAGCACTTGTGCCCACGCCTTAAGCCTTAGCCAGCACTTTTGAGCCCCTTGCATGTTTGTTTTTCTGTCTTTAGTTACATGATGGTTATGCACACAGGGCAGGCTTTACGCTCTTCGCTCTTGTCCCGTCTGAATGCGCATGCACGACTGTAATTGGGGAAGAAGGCATTACCCATTTACGGAGGACAGACAAGAAGTGCCTGGTCGCTTGGAGCATGGGGTTATGGAGAGGCTCCGCACTGTACAACAAAGGATCTAGTCCTAAATGTCCAAGTACAGAGTAGAGGGGTGAAAGCTAGCTCTTCACCCCTATGGGTGCCTAACCCTTTATGCAAAGAGTGCAAAGAGTTAGCTGTATGCCTTAAGCCTTAGCCAGCACTTGTGCCCATGCCTTAAGCCTTAGCCAGCACTTATGCCCATGCCTTAAGTCTTTGCCAGCACTTGTGCCCATGCCTTAAGCCTTAGCCAGCACTTGTGCCCATGCCTTAAGCCTTAGCCAGCACTTGTGCCCATGCCTTAAGTCTTTGCCAGCACTTGTGCCCATGCCTTAAGCCTTAGCCAGCACTTGTGCCCATGCCTTAAGCCTTAGCCAGCACTTGTGCCCATGCCTTAAGCCTTAGCCAGCACTTGTGCCCATGCCTTAAGCCTTAGCCAGCACTTGTGCCCATGCCTTAAGCCTTAGCCAGCACTTGTGCCCATGCCTTAAGCCTTAGCCAGCACTTGTGCCCATGCCTTAAGCCTTAGCCAGCACTTGTGCCCATGCCTTAAGCCTTAGCCAGCACTTGTGCCCATGCCTTAAGCCTTAGCCAGCACTTGTGCCCATGCCTTAAGCCTTAGCCAGCACTTGTGCCTATGCCTTAAGCCTTAGCCAGGACTTGTGCCCATGCCTTAAGCCTTAGCCAGCACTTGTGCCCATGCCTTAAGCCTTAGCCAGCACTTGTGCCCAGGCCTTAAGCCTTAGAAAGCACTTGTGCCCATGCCTTAAGCCTTAGCCAGCACTTGTGCCCAGGCCTTAAGCCTTAGCCAGCACTTGTGCCCACGCCTTAAGCCTTAGCCAGCACTTGTGCCCACGCCTTAAGCCTTAGCCAGCACTTGTGCCCACGCCTTAAGCCTTAGCCAGCACTTGTGCCCACGCCTTAAGCCTTAGCCAGCACTTGTGCCCACGCCTTAAGCCTTAGCCAGCACTTGTGCCCACGCCTTAAGCCTTAGCCAGCACTTGTGCCCATGCCTTAAGCCTTAGCCAGCACTTGTGCCCACGCCTTAAGCCTTAGCCAGCACTTGTGCCCACGCCTTAAGCCTTAGCCAGCACTTGTGCCCACGCCTTAAGCCTTAGCCAGCACTTGTGCCCACGCCTTAAGCCTTAGCCAGCACTTGTGCCCACGCCTTAAGCCTTAGCCAGCACTTGTGCCCACGCCTTAAGCCTTAGCCAGCACTTGTGCCCACGCCTTAAGCCTTAGCCAGCACTTGTGCCCACGCCTTAAGCCTTAGCCAGCACCTGTGCCCACGCCTTAAGCATTAGCCAGCACTTGTGCCCACGCCTTAAGCCTTAGCCAGCACTTGTGCCCACGCCTTAAGCCTTAGCCAGCACTTGTGCCCACGCCTTAAGCCTTAGCCAGCACTTGTGCCCACGCCTTAAGCCTCAGCCAGCACTTGTGCCCACGCCTTAAGCCTCAGCCAGCACTTGTGCCCACGCCTTAAGCCTCAGCCAGCACTTGTGCCCACGCCTTAAGCCTCAGCCAGCACTTGTGCCCACGCCTTAAGCCTCAGCCAGCACTTGTGCCCACGCCTTAAGCCTCAGCCAGCACTTGTGCCCACGCCTTAAGCCTCAGCCAGCACTTGTGCCCACGCCTTAAGCCTCAGCCAGCACTTGTGCCCACGCCTTAAGCCTCAGCCAGCACTTGTGCCCACGCCTTAAGCCTCAGCCAGCACTTGTGCCCACGCCTTAAGCCTCAGCCAGAACTTGTTCCCACGCCTTATGCCTTAGCCAGCACTTGTGCCCACGCCTTAAGCCTTAGCCAGCACTTGTGCCCACGCCTTAAGCCTTAGCCAGCACTTGTGCCCACGCCTTAAGCCTTAGCCAGCACTTGTGCCCACGCCTTAAGCCTTAGCCAGCACTTGTGCCCACGCCTTAAGCCTTAGCCAGCACTTGTGCCCACGCCTTAAGCCTTAGCCAGCACATGTGCCCACGCCTTAAGCCTTAGCCAGCACTTGTGCCCACGCCTTAAGCCTTAGCCAGCACTTGTGCCCACGCCTTAAGCCTTAGCCAGCACTTGTGCCCACGCCTTAAGCCTTAGCCAGCACTTGTGCCCACGCCTTAAGCCTTAGCCAGCACTTGTGCCCACGCCTTAAGCCTTAGCCAGCACTTGTGCCCACGACTTAAGCCTTAGCCAGCACTTGTGCCCACGCCTTAAGCCTTAGCCAGCACTTGTGCCCACGCCTTAAGCCTTAGCCAGCACTTGTGCCCACGCCTTAAGCCTTAGCCAGCACTTGTGCCCACGCCTTAAGCCTTAGCCAGCACTTGTGACCACGCCTTAAGCCTTAGCCAGCACTTGTGCCCACGCCTTAAGCCTTAGCCAGCACTTGTGCCCACGCCTTAAGCCTTAGCCAGCACTTGTGCCCACGCCTTAAGCCTTAGCCAGCACTTGTGCCCTTGCCTTAAGCCTTAGCCAGCACTTCTGCCCACGCCTTAAGCCTTAGCCAGCACTTGTGCCCACGCCTTAAGCCTTAGCCAGCACTTGTGCCCACGCCTTAAGCCTTAGCCAGCACTTGTGCCTACGCTTTAAGCCTTAGCCAGCACTTGTGCCCACGCCTTAAGCCTTAGCCAGCACTTGTGCCCACGCCTTAAGCCTTAGCAAGCTCTTGTGCCCACACCTTAAGCCTTAGCCAGCACTTGTGCCCACGCCTTAAGCCTTAGCCAGCACTTGTGCCCACGCCTTAAGCCTTAGCCAGCACTTTTGAGCCCCTTGCATGTTTGTTTTTCTGTCTTTGGTTACATGATGGTTATGCACACAGGGCAGGCTTTACGCTCTTCGCTCTTGTCCCGTCTGAATGCGCATGAACGACTGTAATTGGGGAAGAAGGCATTACCCATTTACGGAGGACAGACAAGAAGTGCCTGGTCGCTTGGAGCATGGGGTTATGGAGAGGCTCCGCACTGTACAACAAAGGATCTAGTCCTAAATGTCCAAGTACAGAGTAGAGGGGTGAAAGCTAGCTCTTCACCCCTATGGGTGCCTAACCCTTTATGCAAAGAGTGCAAAGAGTTAGCCGTATGCCTTAAGCCTTAGCCAGCACTTGTGCCCATGCCTTAAGCCTTAGCCAGCACTTGTGCCCATGCCTTAAGCCTTTGCCAGCACTTGTGCCCATGCCTTAAGCCTTAGCCAGCACTTGTGCCCATGCCTTAAGCCTTAGCCAGCACTTGTGCCCATGCCTTAGCCAGCACTTGTGCCCATGCCTTAAGCCTTAGCCAGCACTTGTGCCCATGCCTTAAGCCTTAGCCAGCACTTGTGCCCATGCCTTAAGCCTTAGCCAGCACTTGTGCCCATGCCTTAAGCCTTAGCCAGCACTTGTGCCCATGCCTTAAGCCTTAGCCAGCACTTGTGCCCATGCCTTAAGCCTTAGCCAGCACTTGTGCCCATGCCTTAAGCCTTAGCCAGCACTTGTGCCCATGCCTTAAGCCTTAGCCAGCACTTGTGCCCAGGCCTTAAGCCTTAGAAAGCACTTGTGCCCATGCCTTAAGCCTTAGCCAGCACTTGTGCCCACGCCTTAAGCCTTAGCCAGCACTTGTGCCCACGCCTTAAGCCTTAGCCAGCACTTGTGCCCACGCCTTAAGCCTTAGCCAGCACTTGTGCCCACGCCTAAAGCCTTAGACAGCACTTGTGCCCACGCCTTAAGCCTTAGCCAGCACTTGTGCCCACGCCTTAAGCCTTAGCCAGCACTTGTGCCCACGCCTTAAGCCTTAGCCAGCACTTGTGCCAACGCCTTAAGCCTTAGCCAGCACTTGTGCCCACGCCTAAAGCCTTAGCCAGCACTTGTGCCCACGCCTTAAGCCTTAGCCAGCACTTGTGCCCACGCCTTAAGCCTTAGCCAGCACTTGTGCCCACGCCTTAAGCCTTAGCCAGCACTTGTGCCCACGCCTTAAGCCTTAGCCAGCACTTGTGCCCACGCCTTAAGCCTTAGCCAGCACTTGTGCCCATGCCTTAAGCCTTAGCCAGCACTTGTGCCCACGCCTTAAGCCTTAGCCAGCACTTGTGCCCACGCCTTAAGCCTTAGCCAGCACTTGTGCCCACGCCTTAAGCCTTAGCCAGCACTTGTGCCCACGCCTTAAGCCTTAGCCAGCACTTGTGCCCACGCCTTAAGCCTTAGCCAGCACTTTTGAGCCCCTTGCATGTTTGTTTTTCTGTCTTTAGTTACATGATGGTTATGCACACAGGGCAGGCTTTACGCTCTTCGCTCTTGTCCCGTCTGAATGCGCATGCACGACTGTAATTGGGGAAGAAGGCATTACCCATTTACGGAGGACAGACAAGAAGTGCCTGGTCGCTTGGAGCATGGGGTTATGGAGAGGCTCCGCACTGTACAACAAAGGATCTAGTCCTAAATGTCCAAGTACAGAGTAGAGGGGTGAAAGCTAGCTCTTCACCCCTATGGGTGCCTAACCCTTTATGCAAAGAGTGCAAAGAGTTAGCCGTATGCCTTAAGCCTTAGCCAGCACTTGTGCCCATGCCTTAAGCCTTAGCCAGCACTTGTGCCCATGCCTTAAGCCTTTGCCAGCACTTGTGCCCATGCCTTAAGCCTTAGCCAGCACTTGTGCCCATGCCTTAAGCCTTAGCCAGCACTTGTGCCCATGCCTTAAGCCTTAGCCAGCACTTGTGCCCATGCCTTAAGCCTTAGCCAGCACTTGTGCCCATGCCTTAAGCCTTAGCCAGCACGTGTGCCCATGCCTTAAGCCTTAGCCAGCACTTGTGCCCATGCCTTAAGCCTTAGCCAGCACTTGTGCCCATGCCTTAAGCCTTAGCCAGCACTTGTGCCCAGGCCTTAAGCCTTAGAAAGCACTTGTGCCCAGGCCTTAAGCCTTAGCCATCACCTGTGCCCAGGCCTTAAGCCTTAGCCAGCACTTGTGCCCACGCCTTAAGCCTTAGCCAGCACTTGTGCCCACGCCTTAAGCCTTAGCCAGCACTTGTGCCCACGCCTTAAGCCTTAGCCAGCACTTGTGCCCACGCCTTAAGCCTTAGCCAGCACTTGTGCCCACGCCTTAAGCCTTAGCCAGCACTTGTGCCCACGCCTAAAGCCTTAGCCAGCACTTGTGCCCACGCCTTAAGCCTTAGCCAGCACTTGTGCCCATGCCTTAAGCCTTAGCCAGCACTTGTGCCCACGCCTTAAGCCTTAGCCAACACTTGTGACCACGCCTTAAGCCTTAGCCAGCACTTGTGCCCACGCCTTAAGCCTTAGCCAGCACTTTTGAGCCCCTTGCATGTTTGTTTTTCTGTCTTTAGTTACATGATGGTTATGCACACAGGGCAGGCTTTACGCTCTTCGCTCTTGTCCCGTCTGAATGCGCATGCACGACTGTAATTGGGGAAGAAGGCATTACCCATTTACGGAGGACAGACAAGAAGTGCCTGGTCGCTTGGAGCATGGGGTTATGGAGAGGCTCCGCACTGTACAACAAAGGATCTAGTCCTAAATGTCCAAGTACAGAGTAGAGGGGTGAAAGCTAGCTCTTCACCCCTATGGGTGCCTAACCCTTTATGCAAAGAGTGCAAAGAGTTATCCGTATGCCTTAAGCCTTAGCCAGCACTTGTGCCCATGCCTTAAGCCTTAGCCAGCACTTGTGCCCATGCCTTAAGCCTTAGCCAGCACTTGTGCCCATGCCTTAAGCCTTAGCCAGCACTTGTGCCCATGCCTTAAGCCTTAGCCAGCACGTGTGCCCATGCCTTAAGCCTTAGCCAGCACTTGTGCCCATGCCTTAAGCCTTAGCCAGCACTTGTGCCCATGCCTTAAGCCTTAGCCAGCACTTGTGCCCAGGCCTTAAGCCTTAGAAAGCACTTGTGCCCAGGCCTTAAGCCTTAGCCATCACCTGTGCCCAGGCCTTAAGCCTTAGCCAGCACTTGTGCCCACGCCTTAAGCCTTAGCCAGCACTTGTGCCCACGCCTTAAGCCTTAGCCAGCACTTGTGCCCACGCCTTAAGCCTTAGCCAGCACTTGTGCCCACGCCTTAAGCCTTAGCCAGCACTTGTGCCCACGCCTTAAGCCTTAGCCAGCACTTGTGCCCACGCCTAAAGCCTTAGCCAGCACTTGTGCCCACGCCTTAAGCCTTAGCCAGCACTTGTGCCCACGCCTTAAGCCTTAACCAGAACTTGTGCCCACGCCTTAAGACTTAGCCAGCACTTGTGCCCACGCCTAAAGCCTTAGCCAGCACTTGTGCCCACGCCTTAAGCCTTAGCCAGCACTTGTGCCCACGCCTTAAGCCTTAGCCAGCACTTGTGCCCACGTCTTAAGCCTTAGCCAGCACTTGTGCCCACGCCTTAAGCCTTAGCCAGCACTTTTGCCCAAGCATTAAGCCTTAGCCAGCACTTGTGCCCACGCCTTAAGCCTTAGCCAGCACTTGTGCCCACGCCTTAAGCCTTAGCCAGCACTTGTGCCCACGCCTTAAGCCTTAGCCAGCAGTTGTGCCCACGCCTTAAGCCTTAGCCAGCACTTGTGCTCACGCCTTAAGCCTTAGCCAGCACTTGTGCCCACGCCTTAAGCCTTAGCCAGCACTTTTGCCCACGCCTTAAGCCTTAGCCAGCACTTTTGCCCACGCCTTAAGCCTTAGCCAGCACTTGTGCCCACGCCTTAAACGTTAGCCAGCACTTGTGCCCACGCCTTAAGCCTTAGCCAGCACTTGTGCCCACGCCTTAAGCCTTAGCCAGCACTTGTGCCCACGCCTTAAGCCTTAGCCAGCACTTGTGCCCACGCCTTAAGCCTTAGCCAGCACTTGTGCCCACGCCTTAAACATTAGCCAGCACTTTTGCCCACGCCTTAAGCCTTAGCCAGCACTTGTGCCCACGCCTTAAAAATTAGCCAGCACTTGTGCCCACGCCTTAAGCCTTAGCCAGCACTTGTGCCCACGCCTTAAGCCTTAGCCAGCACTTGTGCCCACGCCTTAAGCCTTAGCCAGCACTTGTGCCCACGCCTTAAGCCTTAGCCAGCACTTGTGCCCACGCCTTAAGCCTCAGCCAGCACTTGTGCCCACGCCTTAAGCCTCAGCCAGCACTTGTGCCCACGCCTTAAGCCTCAGCCAGCACTTGTGCCCACGCCTAAAGCCTTAGCCAGCACTTGTGCCCACGCCTTAAGCCTTAGCCAGCACTTGTGCCCACGCCTTAAGCCTTAGCCAGCACTTGTGCCCACGCCTTAAGCCTTAGCCAGCACTTGTGCCCACGCCTTAAGCCTTAGCCAGCACTTTTGCCCAAGCATTAAGCCTTAGCCAGCACTTGTGCCCACGCCTTAAGCCTTAGCCAGCACTTGTGCCCACGCCTTAAGCCTTAGCCAGCACGTGTGCCCACGCCTTAAGCCTTAGCCAGCATTTGTGCCCACGCCTTAAGCCTTAGCCAGCACTTGTGCCCACGCCTTAAGCCTTAGCCAGCATTTGTGCCCACGCCTTAAGCCTTAGCCAGAACTTTTGCCCACGCCTTAAGCCTTAGCCAGCACTTGTGCCCACTCCTTAAGCCTTAGCCAGAACTTGTGCCCACGCCTTAAGCCTTAGCCAGCACTTGTGCCCACGCCTTAAGCCTTAGCCAGCACTTGTGCCCACGCCTTAAGCCTTAGCCAGCACGTGTGCCCATGCCTTAAGCCTTAGCCAGCACTTGTGCCCATGCCTTAAGCCTTAGCCAGCACTTGTGCCCATGCCTTAAGCCTTAGCCAGCACTTGTGCCCAGGCCTTAAGCCTTAGAAAGCACTTGTGCCCAGGCCTTAAGCCTTAGCCATCACCTGTGCCCAGGCCTTAAGCCTTAGCCAGCACTTGTGCCCACGCCTTAAGCCTTAGCCAGCACTTGTGCCCACGCCTTAAGCCTTAGCCAGCACTTGTGCCCACGCCTTAAGCCTTAGCCAGCACTTGTGCCCACGCCTTAAGCCTTAGCCAGCACTTGTGCCCACGCCTAAAGCCTTAGCCAGCACTTGTGCCCACGCCTTAAGCCTTAGCCAGCACTTGTGCCCACGCCTTAAGCCTTAGCCAGAACTTGTGCCCACGCCTTAAGACTTAGCCAGCACTTGTGCCCACGCCTAAAGCCTTAGCCAGCACTTGTGCCCACGCCTTAAGCCTTAGCCAGCACTTGTGCCCACGCCTTAAGCCTTAGCCAGCACTTGTGCCCACGCCTTAAGCCTTAGCCAGCACTTGTGCCCACGCCTTAAGCCTTAGCCAGCACTTTTGCCCAAGCATTAAGCCTTAGCCAGCACTTGTGCCCACGCCTTAAGCCTTAGCCAGCACTTGTGCCCACGCCTTAAGCCTTAGCCAGCACTTGTGCCCACGCCTTAAGCCTTAGCCAGCATTTGTGCCCACGCCTTAAGCCTTAGCCAGCACTTGTGCTCACGCCTTAAGCCTTAGCCAGCACTTGTGCCCACGCCTTAAGCCTTAGCCAGCACTTTTGCCCACGCCTTAAGCCTTAGCCAGCACTTTTGCCCACGCCTTAAGCCTTAGCCAGCACTTGTGCCCACGCCTTAAACGTTAGCCAGCACTTGTGCCCACGCCTTAAGCCTTAGCCAGCACTTGTGCCCACGCCTTAAGCCTTAGCCAGCACTTGTGCCCACGCCTTAAGCCTTAGCCAGCACTTGTGCCCACGCCTTAAGCCTTAGCCAGCACTTGTGCCCACGCCTTAAGCCTTAGCCAGCACTTGTGCCCACGCCTTAAACATTAGCCAGCACTTTTGCCCACGCCTTAAGCCTTAGCCAGCACTTGTGCCCACGCCTTAAAAATTAGCCAGCACTTGTGCCCACGCCTTAAGCCTTAGCCAGCACTTGTGCCCACGCCTTAAGCCTTAGCCAGCACTTGTGCCCACGCCTTAAGCCTTAGCCAGCACTTGTGCCCACGCCTTAAGCCTTAGCCAGCACTTGTGCCCACGCCTTAAGCCTCAGCCAGCACTTGTGCCCACGTCTTAAGCCTCAGGCAGCACTTGTGCCCACGCCTTAAGCCTCAGCCAGCACTTGTGCCCACGCCTTAAGCCTCAGCCAGCACTTGTGCCCACGCCTAAAGCCTTAGCCAGCACTTGTGCCCACGCCTTAAGCCTTAGCCAGCACTTGTGCCCACGCCTTAAGCCTTAGCCAGCACTTGTGCCCACGCCTTAAGCCTTAGCCAGCACTTGTGCCCACGCCTTAAGCCTTAGCCAGCACTTTTGCCCAAGCATTAAGCCTTAGCCAGCACTTGTGCCCACGCCTTAAGCCTTAGCCAGCACTTGTGCCCACGCCTTAAGCCTTAGCCAGCACTTGTGCCCACGCCTTAAGCCTTAGCCAGCATTTGTGCCCACGCCTTAAGCCTTAGCCAGCACTTGTGCCCACGCCTTAAGCCTTAGCCAGCATTTGTGCCCACGCCTTAAGCCTTAGCCAGAACTTTTGCCCATGCCTTAAGCCTTAGCCAGCACTTGTGCCCATGCCTTAAGCCTTAGCCAGAACTTGTGCCCACGCCTTAAGCCTTAGCCAGCACTTGTGCCCACGCCTTAAGCCTAAGCCAGCACTTGTGCCCACGCCTTAAGCCTCAGCCAGCACTTGTGCCCACGCCTTAAGCCTCAGGCAGCACTTGTGCCCACGCCTTAAGCCTCAGCCAGCACTTGTGCCCACGCCTTAAGCCTCAGGCAGCACTTGTGCCCACGCCTTAAGCCTCAGCCAGCACTTGTGCCCACGCCTTAAGCCTCAGCCAGCACTTGTGCCCACGCCTTAAGCCTCAGCCAGCACTTGTGCCCATGCCTTAAGCCTCAGCCAGCACTTGTTCCCACGCCTTAAGCCTCAGTCAGCACTTGTGCCCACGCCTTAAGCCTCAGCCAGCACTTGTGCCCACGCCTTAAGCCTCAGCCAGCACTTGTGCCCACGCCTTAAGCCTCAGCCAGCACTTGTGCCCATGCCGTAAGCCTTAGCCAGAACTTGTGCCCACGCCTTAAGCCTTAGCCAGCACTTGTGCCCACGCCTTAAGCCTTAGCCAGCACTTGTGCCCACGCCTTAAGCCTTAGCCAGCACTTGTGCCCACGCCTTAAGCCTTAGCCAGCACTTGTGCCCATGCATTAAGCCTTAGCCAGCACTTGTGCCCACGCCTTAAGCCTTAGCCAGCACTTGTGCCCACGCCTTAAGCCTTAGCCAGCACTTGTGCCCACGCCTTAAGCCTTAGCCAGCACTTGTGCCCACGCCTTAAGCCTTAGCCAGCACTTGTGCCCACGCCTTAAGCCTCAGCCAGCACTTGTGCCCACGTCTTAAGCCTCAGGCAGCACTTGTGCCCACGCCTTAAGCCTCAGCCAGCACTTGTGCCCACGCCTTAAGCCTCAGCCAGCACTTGTGCCCACGCCTAAAGCCTTAGCCAGCACTTGTGCCCACGCCTTAAGCCTTAGCCAGCACTTGTGCCCACGCCTTAAGCCTTAGCCAGCACTTGTGCCCACGCCTTAAGCCTTAGCCAGCACTTGTGCCCACGCCTTAAGCCTTAGCCAGCACTTTTGCCCAAGCATTAAGCCTTAGCCAGCACTTGTGCCCACGCCTTAAGCCTTAGCCAGCACTTGTGCCCACGCCTTAAGCCTTAGCCAGCACTTGTGCCCACGCCTTAAGCCTTAGCCAGCATTTGTGCCCACGCCTTAAGCCTTAGCCAGCACTTGTGCCCACGCCTTAAGCCTTAGCCAGCATTTGTGCCCACGCCTTAAGCCTTAGCCAGAACTTTTGCCCATGCCTTAAGCCTTAGCCAGCACTTGTGCCCATGCCTTAAGCCTTAGCCAGAACTTGTGCCCACGCCTTAAGCCTTAGCCAGCACTTGTGCCCACGCCTTAAGCCTAAGCCAGCACTTGTGCCCACGCCTTAAGCCTCAGCCAGCACTTGTGCCCACGCCTTAAGCCTCAGGCAGCACTTGTGCCCACGCCTTAAGCCTCAGCCAGCACTTGTGCCCACGCCTTAAGCCTCAGGCAGCACTTGTGCCCACGCCTTAAGCCTCAGCCAGCACTTGTGCCCACGCCTTAAGCCTCAGCCAGCACTTGTGCCCACGCCTTAAGCCTCAGCCAGCACTTGTGCCCATGCCTTAAGCCTCAGCCAGCACTTGTTCCCACGCCTTAAGCCTCAGTCAGCACTTGTGCCCACGCCTTAAGCCTCAGCCAGCACTTGTGCCCACGCCTTAAGCCTCAGCCAGCACTTGTGCCCACGCCTTAAGCCTCAGCCAGCACTTGTGCCCATGCCGTAAGCCTTAGCCAGAACTTGTGCCCACGCCTTAAGCCTTAGCCAGCACTTGTGCCCACGCCTTAAGCCTTAGCCAGCACTTGTGCCCACGCCTTAAGCCTTAGCCAGCACTTGTGCCCACGCCTTAAGCCTTAGCCAGCACTTGTGCCCATGCATTAAGCCTTAGCCAGCACTTGTGCCCACGCCTTAAGCCTTAGCCAGCACTTGTGCCCACGCCTTAAGCCTTAGCCAGCACTTGTGCCCACGCCTTAAGCCTTAGCCAGCACTTGTGCCCACGCCTTAAGCCTTAGCCAGCACTTGTGCCCACGCCTTAAACGTTAGCCAGCACTTGTGCCCACGCCTTAAGCCTTAGCCAGCACTTGTCCCCATGCCTTAAGCCTTTGCCAGCACTTGTGCCCATGCCTTAAGCCTTAGCCAGCACTTGTGCCCATGCCTTAAGCCTTAGCCAGCACTTGTGCCCATGCCTTAAGCCTTAGCCAGCACTTGTGCCCACGCCTTAAGCCTTAGCCAGCACTTGTGCCCACGCCTTAAGCCTTAGCCAGCACTTGTGCCCACGCCTTAAGCCTTAGCCAGCACTTGTGCCCACGCCTTAAGCCTTAGCCAGCACTTGTGCCCACGCCTTAAGCCTTAGCCAGCACTTGTGCCCACTCCTTAAGCCTTAGCCAGCACTTGTGCCCACGCCTTAAGCCTTAGCCAGCACTTGTGCCCACGCCTTAAGCCTTAGCCAGCACTTGTGCCCACGCCTTAAGCCTTAGCCAGCACTTGTGCCCACGCCTTAAGCCTTAGCCAGCACTTGTGCCCACGCCTTAAGCCTTAGCCAGCACTTGTGCCCACGCCTTAAGCCTTAGCCAGCACTTGTGCCCACGCCTTAAGCCTTAGCCAGCACTTGTGCCCACGCCTTAAGCCTAAGCCAGCACTTGTGCCCACGCCTTAAGCCTTAGCCAGCACTTGTGCCCACGCCTTAAGCCTAAGCCAGCACTTGTGCCCACGCCTTAAGCCTCAGCCAGCACTTGTGCCCACGCCTTAAGCCTCAGCCAGCACTTGTGCCCACGCCTTAAGCCTCAGCCAGCACTTGTGCCCACGCCTTAAGCCTCAGCCAGCACTTGTGCCCACGCCTTAAGCCTCAGCCAGCACTTGTGCCCACGCCTTAAGCCTTAGCCACCACTTGTGCCCACGCCTTAAGCCTTAGCCAGCACTTTTGCCCACGCATTAAGCCTTAGCCAGCACTTGTGCCCACGCCTTAAGCCTCAGCCAGCACTTGTGCCCACGCCTTAAGCCTCAGCCAGCACTTGTGCCCACGCCTTAAGCCTCAGCCAGCACTTGTGCCCACGCCTTAAGCCTCAGTCAGCACTTGTGCCCACGCCTTAAGCCTCAGCCAGCACTTGTGCCCACGCCTTAAGCCTCAGCCAGCACTTGTGCCCATGCCTTAAGCCTCAGCCAGCACTTGTGCCCACGCCTTAAGCCTTAGCCAGCACTTGTGCCCACGCCTTAAGCCTTAGCCAGCACTTGTGCCCACGCCTTAAGCCTTAGCCAGCACTTGTGCCCACGCCTTAAGCCTTAGCCAGCACTTGTGCCCATGCATTAAGCCTTAGAGAGCACTTGTGCCCACGCCTTAAGCCTTAGCCAGCACTTGTGCCCACGCCTTAAGCCTTAGCCAGCACTTGTGCCCACGCCTTAAGCCTTAGCCAGCACTTGTGCCCACGCCTTAAGCTTTAGCCAGCACTTGTGCCCACGCCTTAAGCCTTAGCCAGCACATGTGCCCACGCCTTAAGCCTTAGCCAGCACTTGTGCCCACGCCTTAAGCCTTAGCCAGCACTTGTGCCCATGCATTAAGCCTTAGAGAGCACTTGTGCCCACGCCTTAAGCCTTAGCCAGCACTTGTGCCCACGCCTTAAGCCTTAGCCAGCACTTGTGCCCACGCCTTAAGCCTTAGCCAGCACTTGTGCCCACGCCTTAAGCCTTAGCCAGCACTTGTGCCCACGCCTTAAGCCTTAGTCAGCACTTGTGCCCACGCCTTAAGCCTTAGCCTGCACTTGTGCCCACGCCTTAAGCTTTAGCCAGCACTTGTGCCCACGCCGTAAGCCTTAGCCAGCACTTGTGCCCACGCCTTAAGCTGTAGCCAGCACTTGTGCCCACGCCGTAAGCCTTAGCCAGCACTTGTGCCCACGCCTTAAGCCTTAGCCAGCACTTGTGCCCACGCCTTAAGCCTTAGCCAGAACTTGTGCCCACGCCTTAAGCCTTAGCCAGCACTTGTGCCCACTCCTTAAGCCTTAGCCAGCACTTGTGCCCACGCCTTAAGCCTTAGCCAGCACTTGTGCCCACGCCTTAAGCCTTAGCCAGCACTTGTGCCCACGACTTAAGCCTTAGCCAGCACTTGTGCCC
The DNA here is from genome assembly GCF_032444005.1 of Ranitomeya imitator. Classification (NCBI taxonomy): domain Eukaryota; kingdom Metazoa; phylum Chordata; class Amphibia; order Anura; family Dendrobatidae; genus Ranitomeya; species Ranitomeya imitator. Next base: position 202,389,224 of record NC_091286.1, read on the forward strand.
ACGACTTAAGCCTTAGCCAACACTTGTGCCCACGCCTTAAGCCTTAGCCAGCACTTGTGCCCACGCCTTAAGCCTTAGCCAGCACTTGTGCCCACGCCTTAAGCCTTAGCCAGCACTTGTGCCCACGCCTTAAGCCTTCGCCAGCACTTGTGCCCACGCCTTAAGCCTCAGCCAGCACTTGTGCCCACGCCTTAAGCCTCAGCCAGCACTTGTGCCCATGCCTTAAGCCTCAGCCAGCACTTGTGCCCACGCCTTAAGCCTCAGCCAGCACTTGTGCCCACGCCTTAAGCCTCAGCCAGCACTTGTGCCCACGCCTTAAGCCTTAGCCAGCACTTGTGCCCACGCCTTAAGCCTTAGCCAGCACTTTTGCCCACGCATTAAGCCTTAGCCAGCACTTGTGCCCACGCCTTAAGCCTTAGCCAGCACTTGTGCCCACGCCTTAAGCCTTAGCCAGCACTTGTGCCCACGCCTTAAGCCTTAGCCAGCACTTGTGCCCACGCCTTAAGCCTTAGCCAGCACTTGTGCCCACGCCTTAAGCCTTAGCCAGCACATGTGCCCACGCCTTAAGCCTTAGCCAGCACTTGTGCCCACGCCTTAAGCCTTAGCCAGCACTTGTGCCCACGCATTAAGCCTTAGCTAGCACTTGTGCCCACGCCTTAAGCCTTAGCCAGCACTTGTGCCCACGCCTTAAGCCTTAGCCAGCACTTGTGCCCACGCCTTAAGCCTTAGCCAGCACTTGTGCCCACGCCTTAAGCCTTAGCCAGCACTTGTGCCCACGCCTTAAGCCTTAGCCAGCACTTGTGCCCACGCCTTAAACGTTAGCCAGCACTTGTGCCCACGCCTTAAGCCTTAGCCAGCACTTGTGCCCATGCCTTAAGCCTTTGCCAGCACTTGTGCCCATGCCTTAAGCCTTAGCCAGCACTTGTGCCCATGCCTTAAGCCTTAGCCAGCACTTGTGCCCATGCCTTAAGCCTTAGCCAGCACTTGTGCCCACGCCTTAAGCCTTAGCCAGCACTTGTGCCCACGCCTTAAGCCTTAGCCAGCACTTGTGCCCATGCCTTAAGCCTTAGCCAGCACTTGTGCCCATGCCTTAAGCCTTAGCCAGCACTTGTGCCCACGCCTTAAGCCTTAGCCAGCACTTGTGCCCACTCCTTAAGCCTTAGCCAGCACTTGTGCCCACGCCTTAAGCCTTAGCCAGCACTTGTGCCCACGCCTTAAGCCTTAGCCAGCACTTGTGCCCACGCCTTAAGCCTTAGCCAGCACTTGTGCCCACGCCTTAAGCCTTAGCCAGCACTTGTGCCCACGCCTTAAGCCTTAGCCAGCACTTGTGCCCACGCCTTAAGCCTTAGCCAGCACTTGTGCCCACGCCTTAAGCCTTAGCCAGCACTTGTGCCCACGCCTTAAGCCTCAGCCAGCACTTGTGCCCACGCCTTAAGCCTCAGCCAGCACTTGTGCCCACGCCTTAAGCCTCAGCCAGCACTTGTGCCCACGCCTTAAGCCTCAGCCAGCACTTGTGCCCACGCCTTAAGCCTCAGCCAGCACTTGTGCCCACGCCTTAAGCCTTAGCCAGCACTTGTGCCCACGCCTTAAGCCTTAGCCAGCACTTGTGCCCACGCCTTAAGCCTTAGCCAGCACTTGTGCCCACGCCTTAAGCCTTAGCCAGCACTTGTGCCCACGCCTTAAGCCTTAGCCAGCACATGTGCCCACGCCTTAAGCCTTAGCCAGCACTTGTGCCCACGCCTTAAGCCTTAGCCAGCACTTGTGCCCATGCATTAAGCCTTAGCCAGCACTTGTGCCCACGCCTTAAGCCTTAGCCAGCACTTGTGCCCACGCCTTAAGCCTTAGCCAGCACTTGTGCCCACGCCTTAAGCCTTAGCCAGCACTTGTGCCCACGCCTTAAGCCTTAGCCAGCACTTGTGCCCACGCCTTAAGCCTTAGCCAGCACTTGTGCCCACGCCTTAAGCCTTAGCCAGCACTTGTGCCCACGCCTTAAGCCTTAGCCAGCACTTGTGCCCACGCCTTAAACGTTAGCCAGCACTTGTGCCCACGCCTTAAGCCTTAGCCAGCACTTGTGCCCACGCCTTAAGCCTTAGCCAGCACTTGTGCCCACGCCTTACGCCTCAGCCAACACTTGTGCCCACGCCTTACGCCTTAGCCAGCACTTGTGCCCACGCCTTAAGCCTTAGCCAGCACTTGTGCCCACGCCTTAAGCCTTAGCCAGCACTTGTGCCCACGCCTTAAGCCTTAGCCAGCACTTGTGCCCACGCCTTAAGCCTTAGCCAGCACTTGTGCCCACGCCTTAAGCCTTAGCCAGCACTTGTGCCCACGCCTTAAGCCTTAGCCAGCACTTGTGCCCACGCCTTAAACGTTAGCCACCACTTGTGCCCACGCCTTAAGCCTTAGCCAGCACTTGTGCCCACGCCTTACGCCTCAGCCAGCACTTGTGCCCACGCCTTACGCCTTAGCCAGCACTTGTGCCTACGCCTTACGCCTTAGCCAGCACTTGTGCCCACGCCTTAAGCCTTAGCCAGCACTTGTGCCTACGCCTTAAGCCTTAGCCAGCATTTGTGCCCACGCCTTAAGCCTTAGCCAGCACTTATGCCCACGCCATAAGCCTTAGCCAGCACTTTTGAGCCCCTTGCATGTTTGTTTTTCTGTCTTTAGTTACATGATGGTTATGCACACAGAGAAGGCTTTACGCTCTTCGCTCTTGTCCCGTCTGAATGCGCATACACCACTGTAATTGGGGAAGAAGGCATTACCCATTTACGGAGGACAGACAAGAAGTGCCTGGTCGCTTGGAGCATGGGGTTATGGAGAGGCTCCGCACTGTACAACAAAGGATCTAGTCCTAAATGTCCAAGTACAGAGTAGAGGGGTGAAAGCTAGCTCTTCACCCCTATGGGTGCCTAACCCTTTATGCAAAGAGTGCAAAGAGTTAGCCGTATGCCTTAAGCCTTAACCAGCACTTGTGCCCATGCCTTAAGCCTTAGCCAGCACTTGTGCCCAAGCCTTAAGCCTTTGCCAGCACTTGTGCCCACGCCTTAAGCCTTAGCCAGCACTTGTGCCCACGCCTTAAGCCTTAGCCAGCACTTGTGCCCACGCCTTAAGCCTTAGCCAGCACTTGTGCCCACGCCTTAAGCCTTAGCCAGCACTTGTGCCCACGCCTTAAGCCTAAGCCAGCACTTGTGCCCACGCCTTAAGCCTTAACCAGCACTTTTGCCCACGCCTTAAGCCTTAGCCAGCATTTGTGCCCACGCCTTAAACGTTAGCCAGCACTTGTGCCTAGGCCTTAAGCCTTAGCCAGCACTTGTGCCCATGCCTTAAGCCTTTGCCAGCACTTGTGCCCATGCCTTAAGCCTTAGCCAGCACTTGTGCCCATGCCTTAAGCCTTAGCCAGCACTTGTGCCCATGCCTTAAGCCTTAGCCAGCACTTGTGCCCATGCCTTAAGCCTTAGCCAGCACTTGTGCCCACGCCTTAAGCCTTAGCCAGCACTTGTGCCCACGCCTTAAGCCTTAGCCAGCACTTGTGCCCACGCCTTAAGCCTTAGCCAGCACTTGTGCCCACGCCTTAAGCCTTAGCCAGCACTTGTGCCCACGCCTTAAGCCTTAGCCAGCACTTGTGCCCACGCCTTAAGCCTTAGCCAGCACTTGTACCCATGCCTTAAGCCTTAGCCAGCACTTGTGCCCACGCCTTAAGCCTTAGCCAGCACTTGTGCCCACGCCTTAAGCCTTAGCCAGCACTTGTGCCCACGCCTTAAGCTTTAGCCAGCACTTGTGCCCACGCCTTAAGCCTTAGCCAGCACATGTGCCCACTCCTTAAGCCTTAGCCAGCACTTGTGCCCACGCCTTAAGCCTTAGCCAGCACTTGTGCCCATGCATTAAGCCTTAGAGAGCACTTGTGCCCACGCCTTAAGCCTTAGCCAGCACTTGTGCCCACGCCTTAAGCCTTAGCCAGCACTTGTGCCCACGCCTTAAGCCTTAGCCAGCACTTGTGCCCACGCCTTAAGCCTTAGCCAGCACTTGTGCCCACGCCTTAAGCCTTAGCCAGCACTTGTGCCCACGCCTTAAGCCTTAGCCTGCACTTGTGCCCACGCCTTAAGCTTTAGCCAGCACTTGTGCCCACGCCGTAAGCCTTAGCCAGCACTTGTGCCCACGCCTTAAGCTTTAGCCAGCACTTGTGCCCACGCCGTAAGCCTTAGCCAGCACTTGTGCCCACGCCTTAAGCCTTAGCCAGCACTTGTGCCCACGCCTTAAGCCTTAGCCAGAACTTGTGCCCACGCCTTAAGCCTTAGCCAGCACTTGTGCCCACTCCTTAAGCCTTAGCCAGCACTTGTGCCCACGCCTTAAGCCTTAGCCAGCACTTGTGCCCACGCCTTAAGCCTTAGCCAGCACTTGTGCCCACGACTTAAGCCTTAGCCAGCACTTGTGCCCACGACTTAAGCCTTAGCCAGCACTTGTGCCCACGCCTTAAGCCTTAGCCAGCACTTGTGCCCACGCCTTAAGCCTTAGCCAGCACTTGTGCCCACGCCTTAAGCCTTAGCCAGCACTTGTGCCCACGCCTTAAGCCTTCGCCAGCACTTGTGCCCACGCCTTAAGCCTCAGCCAGCACTTGTGCCCACGCCTTAAGCCTCAGCCAGCACTTGTGCCCACGCCTTAAGCCTCAGCCAGCACTTGTGCCCATGCCTTAAGCCTCAGCCAGCACTTGTGCCCACGCCTTAAGCCTCAGCCAGCACTTGTGCCCACGCCTTAAGCCTCAGCCAGCACTTGTGCCCACGCCTTAAGCCTTAGCCAGCACTTGTGCCCACGCCTTAAGCCTTAGCCAGCACTTTTGCCCACGCATTAAGCCTTAGCCAGCACTTGTGCCCACGCCTTAAGCCTTAGCCAGCACTTGTGCCCACGCCTTAAGCCTTAGCCAGCACTTGTGCCCACGCCTTAAGCCTTAGCCAGCACTTGTGCCCACGCCTTAAGCCTTAGCCAGCACTTGTGCCCACGCCTTAAGCCTTAGCCAGCACATGTGCCCACGCCTTAAGCCTTAGCCAGCACTTGTGCCCACGCCTTAAGCCTTAGCCAGCACTTGTGCCCATGCATTAAGCCTTAGCTAGCACTTGTGCCCACGCCTTAAGCCTTAGCCAGCACTTGTGCCCACGCCTTAAGCCTTAGCCAGCACTTGTGCCCACGCCTTAAGCCTTAGCCAGCACTTGTGCCCACGCCTTAAGCCTTAGCCAGCACTTGTGCCCACGCCTTAAGCCTTAGCCAGCACTTGTGCCCACGCCTTAAGCCTCAGCCAGCACTTGTGCCCACGCCTTAAGCCTTAGCCAGCACTTGTGCCCACGCCTTAAGCCTTAGCCAGCACTTGTGCCCACGCCTTAAGCCTTAGCCAGCACTTGTGCCCACGCCTTAAGCCTTAGCCAGCACATGTGCCCACGCCTTAAGCCTTAGCCAGCACTTGTGCCCACGCCTTAAGCCTTAGCCAGCACTTGTGCCCATGCATTAAGCCTTAGCCAAAACTTGTGCCCACGCCTTAAGCCTTAGCCAGCACTTGTGCCCACGCCTTAAGCCTTAGCCAGCACTTGTGCCCACGCCTTAAGCCTTAGCCAGCACTTGTGCCCACGCCTTAAGCCTTAGCCAGCACTTGTGCCCACGCCTTAAGCCTTAGCCAGCACTTGTGCCCACGCCTTAAGCCTTAGCCAGCACTTGTGCCCACGCCTTAAGCCTTAGCCAGCACTTGTGCCCACGCCTTAAACGTTAGCCAGCACTTGTGCCCACGCCTTAAGCCTTAGCCAGCACTTGTGCCCACGCCTTAAGCCTTAGCCAGCACTTGTGCCCACGCCTTACGCCTCAGCCAACACTTGTGCCCACGCCTTACGCCTTAGCCAGCACTTGTGCCCACGCCTTAAGCCTTAGCCAGCACTTGTGCCCACGCCTTAAGCCTTAGCCAGCACTTGTGCCCACGCCTTAAGCCTTAGCCAGCACTTGTGCCCACGCCTTAAGCCTTAGCCAGCACTTGTGCCCACGCCTTAAGCCTTAGCCAGCACTTGTGCCCACGCCTTAAGCCTTAGCCAGCACTTGTGCCCACGCCTTAAACGTTAGCCACCACTTGTGCCCACGCCTTAAGCCTTAGCCAGCACTTGTGCCCACGCCTTATGCCTCAGCCAGCACTTGTGCCCACGCCTTACGCCTTAGCCAGCACTTGTGCCCACGCCTTACGCCTTAGCCAGCACTTGTGCCCACGCCTTAAGCCTTAGCCAGCACTTGTGCCTACGCCTTAAGCCTTAGCCAGCATTTGTGCCCACGCCTTAAGCCTTAGCCAGCACTTATGCCCACGCCATAAGCCTTAGCCAGCACTTTTGAGCCCCTTGCATGTTTGTTTTTCTGTCTTTAGTTACATGATGGTTATGCACACAGAGAAGGCTTTACGCTCTTCGCTCTTGTCCCGTCTGAATGCGCATACACCACTGTAATTGGGGAAGAAGGCATTACCCATTTACGGAGGACAGACAAGAAGTGCCTGGTCGCTTGGAGCATGGGGTTATGGAGAGGCTCCGCACTGTACAACAAAGGATCTAGTCCTAAATGTCCAAGTACAGAGTAGAGGGGTGAAAGCTAGCTCTTCACCCCTATGGGTGCCTAACCCTTTATGCAAAGAGTGCAAAGAGTTAGCCGTATGCCTTAAGCCTTAACCAGCACTTGTGCCCATGCCTTAAGCCTTAGCCAGCACTTGTGCCCAAGCCTTAAGCCTTTGCCAGCACTTGTGCCCACGCCTTAAGCCTTAGCCAGCACTTGTGCCCACGCCTTAAGCCTTAGCCAGCACTTGTGCCCACGCCTTAAGCCTTAGCCAGCACTTGTGCCCACGCCTTAAGCCTTAGCCAGCACTTGTGCCCACGCCTTAAGCCTAAGCCAGCACTTGTGCCCACGCCTTAAGCCTTAGCCAGCACTTTTGCCCACGCCTTAAGCCTTAGCCAGCATTTGTGCCCACGCCTTAAACGTTAGCCAGCACTTGTGCCTAGGCCTTAAGCCTTAGCCAGCACTTGTGCCCATGCCTTAAGCCTTTGCCAGCACTTGTGCCCATGCCTTAAGCCTTAGCCAGCACTTGTGCCCACGCCTTAAGCCTTAGCCAGCACTTGTGCCCACGCCTTAAGCCTTAGCCAGCACTTGTGCCCACGCCTTAAGCCTTAGCCAGCACTTGTGCCCACGCCTTAAGCCTTAGCCAGCACTTGTGCCCACGCCTTAAGCCTTAGCCAGCACTTGTACCCATGCCTTAAGCCTTAGCCAGCACTTTTGCCCACGCCTTAAGCCTTAGCCAGCACTTGTGCCCATGCATTAAGCCTTAGCCAGCACTTGTGCCCACGCCTTAAGCCTTAGCCAGCACTTGTGCCCACGCCTTAAGCCTTAGCCAGCACTTGTGCCCACGCCTTAAGCCTTAGCCAGCACTTGTGCCCACGCCTTAAGCCTTAGCCAGCACTTGTGCCCACGCCTTAAGCCTTAGCCATCACTTGTGCCCACGCCTTAAGCCTTAGCCAGCACTTGTGCCCACGCCTTAAGCCTTAGCCAGCACTTGTGCCCACGCCTTAAACGTTAGCCAGCACTTGTGCCCACGCCTTAAGCCTTAGCCAGCACTTGTGCCCACGCCTTACGCCTCAGCCAGCACTTGTGCCCACGCCTTACGCCTTAGCCAGCACTTGTGCCCACGCCTTAAGCCTTAGCCAGCACTTGTGCCCACGCCTTAAGCCTTAGCCAGCACTTGTGCCCACGCCTTAAGCCTTAGCCAGCACTTGTGCCCACGCCTTAAGCCTTAGCCAGCACTTGTGCCCACGCCTTAAGCCTTAGCCAGCACTTGTGCCCACGCCTTAAGCCTTAGTCAGCACTTGTGCCCACGCCTTAAGCCTTAGCCAGCACTTGTGCCCACGCCTTAAACGTTAGCCAGCACTTGTGCCCACGCCTTAAGCCTTAGCCAGCACTTGTGCCCACGCCTTACGCCTCAGCCAGCACTTGTGCCCACGCCTTACGCCTTAGCCAGCACTTGTGCCCACGCCTTAAGCCTTAGCCAGCACTTGTGCCCACGCCTTAAGCCTTAGCCAGCACTTGTGCCCACGCCTTAAGCCTTAGCCAGCACTTGTGCCTACGCCTTAAGCCTTAGCCAGCATTTGTGCCCACGCCTTAAGCCTTAGCCAGCACTTATGCCCACGCCATAAGCCTTAGCCAGCACTTTTGAGCCCCTTGCATGTTTGTTTTTCTGTCTTTAGTTACATGATGGTTATGCACACAGGGCAGGCTTTACGCTCTTCGCTCTTGTCCCGTCTGAATGCGCATGAACGACTGTAATTGGGGAAGAAGGCATTACCCATTTACGGAGGACAGACAAGAAGTGCCTGTTCGCTTGGAGCATGGGGTTATGGAGAGGCTCCGCACTGTACAACAAAGGATCTAGTCCTAAATGTCCAAGTACAGAGTAGAGGGGTGAAAGCTAGCTCTTCACCCCTATGGGTGCCTAACCCTTTATGCAAAGAGTGCAAAGAGTTAGCCGTATGCCTTAAGCCTTAGCCAGCACTTGTGCCTACGCCTTAAGCCTTAGCCAGCATTTGTGCCCACGCCTTAAGCCTTAGCCAGCACTTATGCCCACGCCATAAGCCTTAGCCAGCACTTTTGAGCCCCTTGCATGTTTGTTTTTCTGTCTTTAGTTACATGATGGTTATGCACACAGGGCAGGCTTTACGCTCTTCGCTCTTGTCCCGTCTGAATGCGCATGCACGACTGTAATTGGGGAAGAAGGCATTACCCATTTACGGAGGACAGACAAGAAGTGCCTGGTCGCTTGGAGCATGGGGTTATGGAGAGGCTCCGCACTGTACAACAAAGGATCTTGTCCTAAATATCCAAGTACAGAGTAGAGGGGTGAAAGCTAGCTCTTCACCCCTATGGGTGCCTAACTCTTTATGCAAAGAGTGCAAAGAGTTAGCCGTATGCCTTAAGCCTTAGCCAGCACTTGTGCCCATGCCTTAAGCCTTAGCCAGCACTTGTGCCCATGCCTTAAGCCTTTGCCAGGACTTGTGCCCACGCCTTAAGCCTTAGCCAGCACTTGTGCCCACGCCTTAAGCCTTAGCCAGCACTTGTGCCCACGCCTTAAGCCTTAGCCAGCACTTTTGCCCACGCCTTAAGCCTTAGCCAGCACTTGTGCCCACGCCTTAAGCCTTAGCCAGCACTTGTGCCCACGCCTTAAGCCTTAGCCAGCACTTGTGCCCACGCCTTAAGCCTTAGCCAGCACTTTTGCCCACGCCTTAAGCCTTAGCCAGCATTTGTGCCCACGCCTTAAGCCTTAGCCAGCACTTTTGCCCACGCCTTAAGCCTTAGCCAGCACTTGTGCCCATGCCTTAAGCCTTAGCCAGCACTTGTGCCCAGGCCTTAAGCCTTAGCCAGCACTTGTGCCCACGCCTTAAGCCTTAGCCAGCACTTGTGCCCACGCCTTAAGCCTTAGCCAGCACTTGTGCCCACGCCTTAAGCCTTAGCCAGCACTTTTGAGCCCCTTGCATGTTTGTTTTTCTGTCTTTAGTTACATGATGGTTATGCACACAGGGCAGGCTTTACGCTCTTCGCTCTTGTCCCGTCTGAATGCGCATGCACGACTGTAATTGGGGAAGAAGGCATTACCCATTTACGGAGGACAGACAAGAAGTGCCTGTTCCCTTGGAGCATGGGGTTATGGAGAGGCTCCGCACTGTACAACAAAGGATCTAGTCCTAAATGTCCAAGTACAGAGTAGAGGGGTGAAAGCTAGCTCTTCACCCCTATGGGTGCCTAACCCTTTATGCAAAGAGTGCAAAGAGTTAGCCGTATGCCTTAAGCCTTAGCCAGCACTTGTGCCCATGCCTTAAGCCTTAGCCAGCACTTGTGCCCATGCCTTAAGCCTTTGCCAGCACTTGTGCCCATGCCTTAAGCCTTAGCCAGCACTTGTGCCCATGCCTTAAGCCTTAGCCAGCACTTGTGCCCATGCCTTAAGCCTTAGCCAGCACTTGTGCCCATGCCTTAAGCCTTAGCCAGCACTTGTGCCCATGCCTTAAGCCTTAGCCAGCACTTGTGCCCATGCCTTAAGCCTTAGCCAGCACTTGTGCCCATGCCTTAAGCCTTAGCCAGCACTTGTGCCCATGCCTTAAGCCTTAGCCAGCACTTGTGCCCATGCCTTAAGCCTTAGCCAGCACTTGTGCCCATGCCTTAAGCCTTAGCCAGCACTTGTGCCCATGCCTTAAGCCTTAGCCAGCACTTGTGCCCATGCCTTAAGCCTTAGCCAGCACTTGTGCCCATGCCTTAAGCCTTAGCCAGCACTTGTGCCCATGCCTTAAGCCTTAGCCAGCACTTGTGCCCATGCCTTAAGCCTTAGAAAGCACTTGTGCCCATGCCTTAAGCCTTAGCCAGCACTTGTGCCCAGGCCTTAAGCCTTAGCCAGCACTTGTGCCCACGCCTTAAGCCTTAGCCAGCACTTGTGCCCACGCCTTAAGCCTTAGCCAGCACTTGTGCCCACGCCTTAAGCCTTAGCCAGCACTAGTGCCCACGCCTTAGCCAGCACTTGTGCCCACGCCTTAAGCCTTAGCCAGCACTTGTGCCCACACCTTAAACGTTAGCCAGCACTTGTGCCCACGCCTTAAGCCTTAGCCAGCACTTGTGCCCACGCCTTACGCCTCAGGCAGCACTTGTGCCCACGCCTTAGCCAGCACTTGTGCCCACGCCTTAAGCCTTAGCCAGCACTTGTGCCCACGCCTTAAGCCTTAGCCAGCACTTGTGCCTACGCCTTAAGCCTTAGCCAGCATTTGTGCCCACGCCTTAAGCCTTAGCCAGCACTTATGCCCACGCCATAAGCCTTAGCCAGCACTTTTGAGCCCCTTGCATGTTTGTTTTTCTGTCTTTAGTTACATGATGGTTATGCACACAGGGCAGGCTTTACGCTCTTCGCTCTTGTCCCGTCTGAATGCGCATGCACGACTGTAATTGGGGAAGAAGGCATTACCCATTTACGGAGGACAGACAAGAAGTGCCTGGTCGCTTGGAGCATGGGGTTATGGAGAGGCTCCGCACTGTACAACAAAGGATGTAGTCCTAAATGTCCAAGTACAGAGTAGAGGGGTGAAAGCTAGCTCTTCACCCCTCTGGGTGCCTAACCCTTTATGCAAAGAGTGCAAAGAGTTAGCCGTATGCCTTAAGCCTTAGCCAGCACTTGTGCCCATGCCTTAAGCCTTAGCCAGCACTTGTGCCCATGCCTTAAGCCTTTGCCAGCACTTGTGCCCACGCTTTAAGCCTTAGCCAGCACTTGTGCCCACGCCTTAAGCCTTAGCCAGCACTTGTGCCCACGCCTTAAGCCTTAGCCAGCACTTGTGCCCACGCCTTAAGCCTTAGCCAGCACTTGTGCCCACGCCTTAAGCCTTAGCCAGCACTTGTGCCCACGCCTTAAGCCTTAGCCAGCACTTGTGCCCACGCCTTAAGCCTTAGCCAGCACTTGTGCCCACGCCTTAAGCCTTAGCCAGCATTTGTGCCCACGCCTTAAACGTTAGCCAGCACTTGTGCCCACGCCTTAAGCCTTAGCCAGCACTTGTGCCCATGCCTTAAGCCTTTGCCAGCACTTGTGCCCATGCCTTAAGCCTTAGCCAGCACTTGTGCCCATGCCTTAAGCCTTAGCCAGCACTTGTGCCCATGCCTTAAGCCTTAGCCAGCACTTGTGCCCACGCCTTAAGCCTTAGCCAGCACTTGTGCCCACGCCTTAAGCCTTAGCCAGCACTTGTGCCCACGCCTTAAGCCTTAGCCAGCACTTGTGCCCACGCCTTAAGCCTTAGCCAGCACTTGTGCCCACGCCTTAAGCCTTAGCCAGCACTTGTGCCCACGCCTTAAGCCTTAGCCAGCACTTGTGCCCACGCCTTAAGCCTTAGCCAGCACTTGTGCCCATGCCTTAAGCCTTAGCCAGCACTTGTGCCCATGCCTTAAGCCTTAGTCAGCACTTGTGCCCATGCCTTAAGCCTTAGCCAGCACTTGTGCCCATGCCTTAAGCCTTAGCCAGCACTTGTGCCCATGCCTTAAGCCTTAGCCAGCACTTGTGCCCATGCTTTAAGCCTTAGCCAGCACTTGTGCCCATGCCTTAAGCCTTAGCCAGCACTTGTGCCCATGCCTTAAGCCTTAGCCAGCACTTGTGCCCATGCCTTAAGCCTTAGCCAGCACTTGTGCCCATGCCTTAAGCCTTAGCCAGCACTTGTGCCCATGCCTTAAGCCTTAGCCAGCACTTGTGCCCATGCCTTAAGCCTTAGCCAGCACTTGTGCCCATGCCTTAAGGCTTAGCCAGCACTTGTGCCCATGCCTTAAGCCTTAGCCAGCACTTGTGCCCATGCCTTAAGCCTTAGCCAGCACTTGTGCCCATGCCTTAAGCCTTAGAAAGCACTTGTGCCCATGCCTTAAGCCTTAGCCAGCACTTGTGCCCAGGCCTTAAGCCTTAGCCAGCACTTGTGCCCACGCCTTAAGCCTTAGCCAGCACTTGTGCCCACGCCTTAAGCCTTAGCCAGCACTTGTGCCCACGCCTTAAGCCTTAGCCAGCACTTGTGCCCACGCCTTAAGCCTTAGCCAGCACTTGTGCCCACGCCTTAAGCCTTAGCCAGCACTTGTGCCCACGCCTTAAGCCTTAGCCAGCACTTGTGCCCACGCCTTAAGCCTTAGCCAGCACTTGTGCCCACGCCTAAAGCCTTAGCCAGCACTTGTGCCCATGCCTTAAGCCTTAGCCAGCACTTGTGCCCACGCCTTAAGCCTTAGCCAGCACTTGTGCCCACGCCTTAAGCCTTTGCCAGCACTTGTGCCCACGCCTTAAGCCTTAGCCAGCACTTGTGCCCACGCCTTAAGTCTTAGCCAGCACTTGTGCCCACGCCTTAAGCCTTAGCCAGCACTTGTGCCCATGCCTTAAGCCCTAGCCAGCACTTGTGCCCATGCCTTAAGCCTTAGCCAGCACTTGTGCCCATGCCTTAAGCCTTAGCCAGCACTTGTGCCCAAGCCTTAAGCCTTAGCCAGCACTTGTGCCCACGCCTTAAGCCTTAGCCAGCACTTGTGCCCACGCCTTAAGCCTTAGCCAGCACTTGTGCCCATGCCTTAAGCCTTAGCCAGCACTTGTGCCCATGCCTTAAGCCCTAGCCAGCACTTGTGCCCATGCCTTAAGCCTTAGCCAGCACTTGTGCCCATGCCTTATGCCTTAGCCAGCACTTGTGCCCATGCCTTAAGCCTTAGCCAGCACTTGTGCCCATGCCTTAAGCCTTAGCCAGCACTTGTGCCTACGCCTTAAGCCTTAGCCAGCACTTGTGCCCACGCCTTAAGCCTTAGCCAGCACTTGTGCCCACGCCTTAAGCCTTAGCCAGCACTTGTGCCCACGCCTTAAGCCTTAGCCAGCACTTGTGCCCACGCCTTAAGCCTTAGCCAGCACTTGTGCCCACGCCTTAAGCCTTAGCCAGCACTTGTGCCCACGCCTTAAGCCTTAGCCAGCACTTGTGCCCACGCCTTAAGCCTTAGCCAGCACTTGTGCCCACGCCTAAAGCCTTAGCCAGCACTTGTGCCCACGCCTTAAGCCTTAGCCAGCACTTGTGCCCACGCCTTAAGCCTTAGCCAGCACTTGTGCCCACGCCTTAAGCCTTAGCCAGCACTTGTGCCCACGCCTTAAGCCTTAGCCAGCACTTGTGCCCACGCCTTAAGCCTTAGCCAGCACTTGTGCCCACGCCTTAAGCCTTAGCCAGCACTTGTGCCCACGCCTTAAGCCTTAGCCAGCACTTGTGCCCACGCCTTACGCCTTAGCCAGCACTTGTGCCCACGCCTTAAGCCTTAGCCAGCACTTGTGCCCACGCCTTAAGCCTTAGCCAGCACTTGTGCCCACGCCTTAAGCCTTAGATAGCACTTGTGCCCATGCCTAAAGCCTTAGCCAGCACTTGTGCCCACGCCTTAAGCCTTAGCCAGCACTTGTGCCCACGCCTTAAGCCTTAGCCAGCACTTGTGCCCACGCCTTAAGCCTTAGCCAGCACTTGTGCCCACGCCTTAAGCCTTAGCCAGCACTTTTGCCCAAGCATTAAGCCTTAGCCAGCACTTGTGCCCACGCCTTAAGCCTTAGCCAGCACTTGTGCCCACGCCTTAAGCCTTAGCCAGCACTTGTGCCCACGCCTTAAGCCTTAGCCAGCACTTGTGCCCACGCCTTAAGCCTTAGCCAGCACTTGTGCCCACGCCTTAAGCCTTAACCAGCACTTGTGCCCACGCCTTAAGCCTTAGCCAGCACTTGTGCCCATGCCTTAAGCCTTAGCCAGCACTTGTGCCCATGCCTTAAGCCTTAGACAGCACTTGTGCCCACGCCTTAAGCCTTAGCCAGCACTTGTGCCCACGCCTTAAGCCTTAGCCAGCACTTGTGCCCACGCCTTAAGCCTTAGCCAGCACTTGTGCCCATGCCTTAAGCCTTAGCCAGCACTTGTGCCCATGCCTTAAGCCTTAGCCAGCACTTGTGCCCACGCCTTAAGCCTTAGCCAGCACTTGTGCCCACGCCTTAAGCCTTAGCCAGCACTTGTGCCCACGCCTTAAGCCTTAGCCAGCACTTGTGCCCACGCCTTAAGCCTTAGCCAGCACTTGTGCCCACGCCTTAAGCCTTAGCCAGCACTTGTGCCCACGCCTTAAGCCTTAGCCAGCACTTGTGCCCACGCCTTAAGCCTTAGCCAGCACTTTTGCCCACGCCTTAAGCCTTAGCCATCACTTTTGAGCCCCTTGCATGTTTGTTTTTCTGTCTTTAGTTACATGATGGTTATGCACACAGGGCAGGCTTTACGCTCTTCGCTCTTGTCCCGTCTGAATGCGCATGCACGACTGTAATTGGGGAAGAAGGCATTACCCATTTACGGAGGACAGACAAGAAGTGCCTGGTCGCTTGGAGCATGGGGTTATGGAGAGGCTCCGCACTGTACAACAAAGGATCTAGTCCTAAATGTCCAAGTACAGAGTAGAGGGGTGAAAGCTAGCTCTTCACCCCTATGGGTGCCTAACCCTTTATGCAAAGAGTGCAAAGAGTTAGCCGTATGCCTTAAGCCTTAGCCAGCACTTGTGCCAATGCCTTAAGCCTTAGCCAGCACTTCTGCCCATGCCTTAAGCCTTTGCCAGCACTTGTGCCCACGCCTTAAGCCTTAGCCAGCACTTGTGCCCACGCCTTAAGCTCTAGCCAGCACTTGTGCCCACGCCTTAAGCCTTAGCCAGCACTTGTGCCCACGCCTTAAGCCTTAGCCAGCACTTGTGCCCACGCCTTAAGCCTTAGCCAGCACTTGTGCCCACGCCTTAAGCCTTAGCCAGCACTTGTGCCCACGCCTTAAGCCTTAGCCAGCACTTGTGCCCACGCCTTAAGCCTTAGCCAGCACTTGTGCCCACGCCTTAAGCCTTAGCCAGCACTTGTGCCCACGCCTTAAGCCTTAGCCAGCACTTGTGCCCACGCCTTAAGCCTTAGCCAGCACTTGTGCCCACGCCTTAAGCCTTAGCCAGCACTTGTGCCCACGCCTTAAGCCTTAGCCAGCACTTTTGAGCCCCTTGCATGTTTGTTTTTCTGTCTTTAGTTACATGATGGTTATGCACACAGGGCAGGCTTTACGCTCTTCGCTCTTGTCCCGTCTGAATGCGCATGCACGACTGTAATTGGGGAAGAAGGCATTACCCATTTACGGAGGACAGACAAGAAGTGCCTGGTCGCTTGGAGCATGGGGTTATGGAGAGGCTCCGCACTGTACAACAAAGGATCTAGTCCTAAATGTCCAAGTACAGAGTAGAGGGGTGAAAGCTAGCTCTTCACCCCTATGGGTGCCTAACCCTTTATGCAAAGAGTGCAAAGAGTTAGCCATATGCCTTAAGCCTTAGCCAGCACTTGTGCCCACGCCTTAAGCCTTAGCCAGCACTTGTGCCCATGCCTTAAGCCTTTGCCAGCACTTGTGCCCATGCCTTAAGCCTTAGCCAGCACTTGTGCCCATGCCTTAAGCCTTAGCCAGCACTTGTGCCCATGCCTTAAGCCTTAGCCAGCACTTGTGCCCATGCCTTAAGCCTTAGCCAGCACTTGTGCCCATGCCTTAAGCCTTAGCCAGCACTTGTGCCCATGCCTTAAGCCTTAGCCAGCACTTGTGCCCATGCCTTAAGCCTTAGCCAGCACTTGTGCCCATGCCTTAAGCCTTAGCCAGCACTTGTGCCCATGCCTTAAGCCTTAGCCAGCACTTGTGCCCATGCCTTAAGTCTTATCCAGCACTTGTGCCCATGCCTTAAGCCTTAGCCAGCACTTGTGCCCATGCCTTAAGCCTTAGCCAGCACTTGTGCCCATGCCTTAAGCCTTAGCCAGCACTTGTGCCCATGCCTTAAGCCTTAGAAAGCACTTGTGCCTATGCCTTAAGCCTTAGCCAGCACTTGTGCCCAGGCCTTAAGCCTTAGCCAGCACTTGTGCCCACGCCTTAAGCCTTAGCCAGCACTTGTGCCCACACCTTAAGCCTTAGCCAGCACTTGTGCCCACGCCTTAAGCCTTAGCCAGCACTTGTGCCCACGCCTTAAGCCTTAGCCAGCACTTGTGCCCACGCCTTAAGCCTTAGCCAGCACTTGTGCCCACGCCTTAAACGTTAGCCAGCACTTGTGCCCACGCCTTAAGCCTTAGCCAGCACTTGTGCCCACGCCTTACGCCTCAGCCAGCACTTGTGCCCACGCCTTACGCCTCAGCCAGCACTTGTGCCCACGCCTTAAGCCTTAGCCAGCACTTGTGCCCACGCCTTAAGCCTTAGCCAGCACTTGTGCCTACGCCTTAAGCCTTAGCCAGCATTTGTGCCCACGCCTTAAGCCTTAGCCAGCACTTATGCCCACGCCATAAGCCTTAGCCAGCACTTTTGAGCCCCTTGCATGTTTGTTTTTCTGTCTTTAGTTACATGATGGTTATGCACACAGGGCAGGCTTTACGCTCTTCGCTCTTGTCCCGTCTGAATGCGCATGCACGACTGTAATTGGGGAAGAAGGCATTACCCATTTACGGAGGACAGACAAGAAGTGCCTGGTCGCTTGGAGCATGGGGTTATGGAGAGGCTCCGCACTGTACAACAAAGGATCTAGTCCTAAATGTCCAAGTACAGAGTAGAGGGGTGAAAGCTAGCTCTTCACCCCTATGGGTGCCTAACCCTTTATGCAAAGAGTGCAAAGAGTTAGCCATATGCCTTAAGCCTTAGCCAGCACTTGTGCCCATGCCTTAAGCCTTAGCCAGCACTTGTGCCCATGCCTTAAGCCTTTGCCAGCACTTGTGCCCACGCCTTAAGCCTTAGCCAGCACTTGTGCCCACGCCTAAAGCCTTAGCCAGCACTTGTGCCCACGCCTTAAGCCTTAGCCAGCACTTGTGCCCACGCCTTAAGCCTTAGCCAGCACTTGTGCCCACGCCTTAAGCCTTAGCCAGCACTTGTGCCCACGCCTTAAGCCTTAGCCAGCACTTGTGCCCACGCCTTAAGCCTTAGCCAGCACTTGTGCCCACGCCTTAAGCCTTAGCCAGCACTTGTGCCCACGCCTTAAGCCTTAGCCAGCACTTGTGCCCACGCCTTACGCCTTAGCCAGCACTTGTGCCCACGCCTTAAGCCTTAGCCAGCACTTGTGCCCACGCCTTAAGCCTTAGCCAGCACTTGTGCCCACGCCTTAAGCCTTAGATAGCACTTGTGCCCATGCCTAAAGCCTTAGCCAGCACTTGTGCCCACGCCTTAAGCCTTAGCCAGCACTTGTGCCCACGCCTTAAGCCTTAGCCAGCACTTGTGCCCACGCCTTAAGCCTTAGCCAGCACTTGTGCCCACGCCTTAAGCCTTAGCCAGCACTTTTGCCCAAGCATTAAGCCTTAGCCAGCACTTGTGCCCACGCCTTAAGCCTTAGCCAGCACTTGTGCCCACGCCTTAAGCCTTAGCCAGCACTTGTGCCCACGCCTTAAGCCTTAGCCAGCACTTGTGCCCACGCCTTAAGCCTTAGCCAGCACTTGTGCCCACGCCTTAAGCCTTAACCAGCACTTGTGCCCACGCCTTAAGCCTTAGCCAGCACTTGTGCCCATGCCTTAAGCCTTAGCCAGCACTTGTGCCCACGCCTTAAGCCTTAGACAGCACTTGTGCCCACGCCTTAAGCCTTAGCCAGCACTTGTGCCCACGCCTTAAGCCTTAGCCAGCACTTGTGCCCACGCCTTAAGCCTTAGCCAGCACTTGTGCCCATGCCTTAAGCCTTAGCCAGCACTTGTGCCCACGCCTTAAGCCTTAGCCAGCACTTGTGCCCACGCCTTAAGCCTTAGCCAGCACTTGTGCCCACGCCTTAAGCCTTAGCCAGCACTTGTGCCCACGCCTTAAGCCTTAGCCAGCACTTGTGCCCACGCCTTAAGCCTTAGCCAGCACTTGTGCCCACGCCTTAAGCCTTAGCCAGCACTTGTGCCCACGCCTTAAGCCTTAGCCAGCACTTGTGCCCACGCCTTAAGCCTTAGCCAGCACTTTTGCCCACGCCTTAAGCCTTAGCCATCACTTTTGAGCCCCTTGCATGTTTGTTTTTCTGTCTTTAGTTACATGATGGTTATGCACACAGGGCAGGCTTTACGCTCTTCGCTCTTGTCCCGTCTGAATGCGCATGCACGACTGTAATTGGGGAAGAAGGCATTACCCATTTACGGAGGACAGACAAGAAGTGCCTGGTCGCTTGGAGCATGGGGTTATGGAGAGGCTCCGCACTGTACAACAAAGGATCTAGTCCTAAATGTCCAAGTACAGAGTAGAGGGGTGAAAGCTAGCTCTTCACCCCTATGGGTGCCTAACCCTTTATGCAAAGAGTGCAAAGAGTTAGCCGTATGCCTTAAGCCTTAGCCAGCACTTGTGCCCATGCCTTAAGCCTTAGCCAGCACTTGTGCCCATGCCTTAAGCCTTTGCCAGCACTTGTGCCCACGCCTTAAGCCTTAGCCAGCACTTGTGCCCACGCCTTAAGCTCTAGCCAGCACTTGTGCCCACGCCTTAAGCCTTAGCCAGCACTTGTGCCCACGCCTTAAGCCTTAGCCAGCACTTGTGCCCACGCCTTAAGCCTTAGCCAGCACTTGTGCCCACGCCTTAAGCCTTAGCCAGCACTTGTGCCCACGCCTTAAGCCTTAGCCAGCACTTGTGCCCACGCCTTAAGCCTTAGCCAGCACTTGTGCCCACGCCTTAAGCCTTAGCCAGCACTTGTGCCCACGCCTTAAGCCTTAGCCAGCACTTGTGCCCACGCCTTAAGCCTTAGCCAGCACTTGTGCCCACGCCTTAAGCCTTAGCCAGCACTTGTGCCCACGCCTTAAGCCTTAGCCAGCACTTTTGAGCCCCTTGCATGTTTGTTTTTCTGTCTTTAGTTACATGATGGTTATGCACACAGGGCAGGCTTTACGCTCTTCGCTCTTGTCCCGTCTGAATGCGCATGCACGACTGTAATTGGGGAAGAAGGCATTACCCATTTACGGAGGACAGACAAGAAGTGCCTGGTCGCTTGGAGCATGGGGTTATGGAGAGGCTCCGCACTGTACAACAAAGGATCTAGTCCTAAATGTCCAAGTACAGAGTAGAGGGGTGAAAGCTAGCTCTTCACCCCTATGGGTGCCTAACCCTTTATGCAAAGAGTGCAAAGAGTTAGCCGTATGCCTTAAGCCTTAGCCAGCACTTGTGCCCATGCCTTAAGCCTTTGCCAGCACTTGTGCCCATGCCTTTAGCCTTAGCCAGCACTTGTGCCCATGCCTTAAGTCTTAGCCAGCACTTGTGCCCATGCCTTAAGCCTTAGCCAGCACTTGTGCCCATGCCTTAAGCCTTTGCCAGCACTTGTGCCCATGCCTTAAGCCTTAGCCAGCACTTGTGCCCATGCCTTAAGCCTTAGCCAGCACTTGTGCCCATGCCTTAAGCCTTAGCCAGCACTTGTGCCCATGCCTTAAGCCTTAGCCAGCACTTGTGCCCATGCCTTAAGCCTTAGCCAGCACTTGTGCCCATGCCTTAAGCCTTAGCCAGCACTTGTGCCCATGCCTTAAGCCTTAGCCAGCACTTGTGCCCATGCCTTAAGCCTTAGCCAGCACTTGTGCCCATGCCTTAAGCCTTAGCCAGCACTTGTGCCCATGCCTTAAGTCTTATCCAGCACTTGTGCCCATGCCTTAAGCCTTAGCCAGCACTTGTGCCCATGCCTTAAGCCTTAGCCAGCACTTGTGCCCATGCCTTAAGCCTTAGCCAGCACTTGTGCCCATGCCTTAAGCCTTAGAAAGCACTTGTGCCTATGCCTTAAGCCTTAGCCAGCACTTGTGCCCAGGCCTTAAGCCTTAGCCAGCACTTGTGCCCACGCCTTAAGCCTTAGCCAGCACTTGTGCCCACACCTTAAGCCTTAGCCAGCACTTGTGCCCACGCCTTAAGCCTTAGCCAGCACTTGTGCCCACGCCTTAAGCCTTAGCCAGCACTTGTGCCCACGCCTTAAGCCTTAGCCAGCACTTGTGCCCACGCCTTAAACGTTAGCCAGCACTTGTGCCCACGCCTTAAGCCTTAGCCAGCACTTGTGCCCACTCCTTACGCCTCAGCCAGCACTTGTGCCCACGCCTTACGCCTCAGCCAGCACTTGTGCCCACGCCTTAAGCCTTAGCCAGCACTTGTGCCCACGCCTTAAGCCTTAGCCAGCACTTGTGCCTACGCCTTAAGCCTTAGCCAGCATTTGTGCCCACGCCTTAAGCCTTAGCCAGCACTTATGCCCACGCCATAAGCCTTAGCCAGCACTTTTGAGCCCCTTGCATGTTTGTTTTTCTGTCTTTAGTTACATGATGGTTATGCACACAGGGCAGGCTTTACGCTCTTCGCTCTTGTCCCGTCTGAATGCGCATGCACGACTGTAATTGGGGAAGAAGGCATTACCCATTTACGGAGGACAGACAAGAAGTGCCTGGTCGCTTGGAGCATGGGGTTATGGAGAGGCTCCGCACTGTACAACAAAGGATCTAGTCCTAAATGTCCAAGTACAGAGTAGAGGGGTGAAAGCTAGCTCTTCACCCCTATGGGTGCCTAACCCTTTATGCAAAGAGTGCAAAGAGTTAGCCATATGCCTTAAGCCTTAGCCAGCACTTGTGCCCACGCCTTAAGCCTTAGCCAGCACTTGTGCCCATGCCTTAAGCCTTTGCCAGCACTTGTGCCCATGCCTTAAGCCTTAGCCAGCACTTGTGCCCATGCCTTAAGCCTTAGCCAGCACTTGTGCCCATGCCTTAAGCCTTAGCCAGCACTTGTGCCCATGCCTTAAGCCTTAGCCAGCACTTGTGCCCATGCCTTAAGCCTTAGCCAGCACTTGTGCCCATGCCTTAAGCCTTAGCCAGCACTTGTGCCCATGCCTTAAGCCTTAGCCAGCACTTGTGCCCATGCCTTAAGCCTTAGCCAGCACTTGTGCCCATGCCTTAAGCCTTAGCCAGCACTTGTGCCCATGCCTTAAGTCTTATCCAGCACTTGTGCCCATGCCTTAAGCCTTAGCCAGCACTTGTGCCCATGCCTTAAGCCTTAGCCAGCACTTGTGCCCATGCCTTAAGCCTTAGCCAGCACTTGTGCCCATGCCTTAAGCCTTAGAAAGCACTTGTGCCTATGCCTTAAGCCTTAGCCAGCACTTGTGCCCAGGCCTTAAGCCTTAGCCAGCACTTGTGCCCACGCCTTAAGCCTTAGCCAGCACTTGTGCCCACACCTTAAGCCTTAGCCAGCACTTGTGCCCACGCCTTAAGCCTTAGCCAGCACTTGTGCCCACGCCTTAAGCCTTAGCCAGCACTTGTGCCCACGCCTTAAGCCTTAGCCAGCACTTGTGCCCACGCCTTAAACGTTAGCCAGCACTTGTGCCCACGCCTTAAGCCTTAGCCAGCACTTGTGCCCACGCCTTACGCCTCAGCCAGCACTTGTGCCCACGCCTTACGCCTCAGCCAGCACTTGTGCCCACGCCTTAAGCCTTAGCCAGCACTTGTGCCCACGCCTTAAGCCTTAGCCAGCACTTGTGCCTACGCCTTAAGCCTTAGCCAGCATTTGTGCCCACGCCTTAAGCCTTAGCCAGCACTTATGCCCACGCCATAAGCCTTAGCCAGCACTTTTGAGCCCCTTGCATGTTTGTTTTTCTGTCTTTAGTTACATGATGGTTATGCACACAGGGCAGGCTTTACGCTCTTCGCTCTTGTCCCGTCTGAATGCGCATGCACGACTGTAATTGGGGAAGAAGGCATTACCCATTTACGGAGGACAGACAAGAAGTGCCTGGTCGCTTGGAGCATGGGGTTATGGAGAGGCTCCGCACTGTACAACAAAGGATCTAGTCCTAAATGTCCAAGTACAGAGTAGAGGGGTGAAAGCTAGCTCTTCACCCCTATGGGTGCCTAACCCTTTATGCAAAGAGTGCAAAGAGTTAGCCATATGCCTTAAGCCTTAGCCAGCACTTGTGCCCATGCCTTAAGCCTTAGCCAGCACTTGTGCCCATGCCTTAAGCCTTTGCCAGCACTTGTGCCCACGCCTTAAGCCTTAGCCAGCACTTGTGCCCACGCCTTAAGCCTTAGCCAGCACTTGTGCCCACGCCTTAAGCCTTAGCCAGCACTTGTGCCCACGCCTTAAGCCTTAGCCAGCACTTGTGCCCACGCCTTAAGCCTTAGCCAGCACTTGTGCCCACGCCTTAAGCCTTAGCCAGCACTTGTGCCCACGCCTTACGCCTCAGCCAGCACTTGTGCCCACGCCTTACGCCTCAGCCAGCACTTGTGCCCACGCCTTAAGCCTTAGCCAGCACTTGTGCCCACGCCTTAAGCCTTAGCCAGCACTTGTGCCCACGCCTTACGCCTCAGCCAGCACTTGTGCCCACGCCTTACGCCTCAGCCAGCACTTGTGCCCACGCCTTAAGCCTTAGCCAGCACTTGTGCCCACGCCTTAAGCCTTAGCCAGCACTTGTGCCTACGCCTTAAGCCTTAGCCAGCATTTGTGCCCACGCCTTAAGCCTTAGCCAGCACTTATGCCCACGCCATAAGCCTTAGCCAGCACTTTTGAGCCCCTTGCATGTTTGTTTTTCTGTCTTTAGTTACATGATGGTTATGCACACAGGGCAGGCTTTACGCTCTTCGCTCTTGTCCCGTCTGAATGCGCATGCACGACTGTAATTGGGGAAGAAGGCATTACCCATTTACTTAGGACAGACAAGAAGTGCCTGGTCGCTTGGAGCATGGGGTTATGGAGAGGCTCCGCACTGTACAACAAAGGATCTAGTCCTAAATGTCCAAGTACAGAGTAGAGGGGTGAAAGCTAGCTCTTCACCCCTATGGGTGCCTAACCCTTTATGCAAAGAGTGCAAAGAGTTAGCCATATGCCTTAAGCCTTAGCCAGCACTTGTGCCCATGCCTTAAGCCTTAGCCAGCACTTGTGCCCATGCCTTAAGCCTTTGCCAGCACTTGTGCCCACGCCTTAAGCCTTAGCCAGCACTTGTGCCCACGCCTTAAGCCTTAGCCAGCACTTGTGCCCACGCCTTAAGCCTTAGCCAGCACTTGTGCCCACGCCTTAAGCCTTAGCCAGCACTTGTGCCCACGCCTTAAGCCTTAGCCAGCACTTGTGCCCACGCCTTAAGCCTTAGCCAGCACTTGTGCCCACGCCTTAAGCCTTAGCCAGCACTTTTGCCCACGCCTTAAGCCTTAGCCAGCATTTGTGCCCACGCCTTAAATGTTAGCCAGCACTTGTGCCCACGCCTTAAGCCTTAGCCAGCACTTGTGCCTATGCCTTAAGCCTTTGCCAGCACTTGTGCCCATGCCTTAAGCCTTAGCCAGCACTTGTGCCCATGCCTTAAGCCTTAGCCAGCACTTGTGGCCATGCCTTAAGCCTTAGCCAGCACTTGTGCCCGTGCCCATGCCTTAAGCCTTAGCCAGCACTTGTGCCCATGCCTTAAGCCTTAGCCAGCACTTGTGCCCACGCCTTAAGCCTTAGCCAGCACTTGTGCCCACGCCTTAAGCCTTAGCCAGCACTTGTGCCCACGCCTTAAGCCTTAGCCAGCACTTGTGCCCACGCCTTAAGCCTTAGCCAGCACTTGTGCCCACGCCTTAAGCCTTAGCCAGCACTTGTGCCCACGCCTTAAGCCTTAGCCAGCACTTGTGCCCACGCCTTAAGCCTTAGCCAGCACTTGTGCCCATGCCTTAAGCCTTAGCCAGCACTTGTGCCCATGCCTTAAGCCTTAGCCAGCACTTGTGCCCATGCCTTAAGCCTTAGCCAGCACTTGTGCCCATGCCTTAAGCCTTAGCCAGCACTTGTGCCCAGGCCTTAAGCCTTAGAAAGCACTTGTGCCCATGCCTTAAGCCTTAGCCAGCACTTGTGCCCAGGCCTTAAGCCTTAGCCAGCACTTGTGCCCACGCCTTAAGCCTTAGCCAGCACTTGTGCCCACGCCTTAAGCCTTAGCCAGCACTTGTGCCCACGCCTTAAGCCTTAGCCAGCACTTGTGCCCACGCCTTAAGCCTTAGCCAGCACTTGTGCCCACGCCTTAAGCCTTAGCCAGCACTTGTGCCCACGCCTTAAGCCTTAGCCAGCACTTGTGCCCACGCCTTAAGCCTTAGCCATCACTTTTGAGCCCCTTGCATGTTTGTTTTTCTGTCTTTAGTTACATGATGGTTATGCACACAGGGCAGGCTTTACGCTCTTCGCTCTTGTCCCGTCTGAATGCGCATGCACGACTGTAATTGGGGAAGAAGGCATTACCCATTTACGGAGGACAGACAAGAAGTGCCTGGTCGCTTGGAGCATGGGGTTATGGAGAGGCTCCGCACTGTACAACAAAGGATCTAGTCCTAAATGTCCAAGTACAGAGTAGAGGGGTGAAAGCTAGCTCTTCACCCCTATGGGTGCCTAACCCTTTATGCAAAGAGTGCAAAGAGTTAGCCGTATGCCTTAAGCCTTAGCCAGCACTTGTGCCCATGCCTTAAGCCTTAGCCAGCACTTGTGCCCATGCCTTAAGCCTTTGCCAGCACTTGTGCCCACGCCTTAAGCCTTAGCCAGCACTTGTGCCCACGCCTTAAGCTCTAGCCAGCACTTGTGCCCACGCCTTAAGCCTTAGCCAGCACTTGTGCCCACGCCTTAAGCCTTAGCCAGCACTTGTGCCCACGCCTTAAGCCTTAGCCAGCACTTGTGCCCACGCCTTAAGCCTTAGCCAGCACTTGTGCCCACGCCTTAAGCCTTAGCCAGCACTTGTGCCCACGCCTTAAGCCTTAGCCAGCACTTGTGCCCACGCCTTAAGCCTTAGCCAGCACTTGTGCCCACGCCTTAAGCCTTAGCCAGCACTTGTGCCCACGCCTTAAGCCTTAGCCAGCACTTGTGCCCACGCCTTAAGCCTTAGCCAGCACTTTTGAGCCCCTTGCATGTTTGTTTTTCTGTCTTTAGTTACATGATGGTTATGCACACAGGGCAGGCTTTACGCTCTTCGCTCTTGTCCCGTCTGAATGCGCATGCACGACTGTAATTGGGGAAGAAGGCATTACCCATTTACGGAGGACAGACAAGAAGTGCCTGGTCGCTTGGAGCATGGGGTTATGGAGAGGCTCCGCACTGTACAACAAAGGATCTAGTCCTAAATGTCCAAGTACAGAGTAGAGGGGTGAAAGCTAGCTCTTCACCCCTATGGGTGCCTAACCCTTTATGCAAAGAGTGCAAAGAGTTAGCCGTATGCCTTAAGCCTTAGCCAGCACTTGTGCCCATGCCTTAAGCCTTTGCCAGCACTTGTGCCCATGCCTTTAGCCTTAGCCAGCACTTGTGCCCATGCCTTAAGCCTTAGCCAGCACTTGTGCCCATGCCTTAAGCCTTAGCCAGCACTTGTGCCCATGCCTTAAGCCTTAGCCAGCACTTGTGCCCATGCCTTAAGCCTTAGCCAGCACTTGTGCCCATGCCTTAAGCCTTAGCCAGCACTTGTGCCCATGCCTTAAGCCTTAGCCAGCACTTGTGCCCATGCCTTAAGCCTTAGCCAGCACTTGTGCCCATGCCTTAAGCCTTAGCCAGCACTTGTGCCCATGCCTTAAGTCTTATCCAGCACTTGTGCCCATGCCTTAAGCCTTAGCCAGCACTTGTGCCCATGCCTTAAGCCTTAGCCAGCACTTGTGCCCATGCCTTAAGCCTTAGCCAGCACTTGTGCCCATGCCTTAAGCCTTAGAAAGCACTTGTGCCTATGCCTTAAGCCTTAGCCAGCACTTGTGCCCAGGCCTTAAGCCTTAGCCAGCACTTGTGCCCACGCCTTAAGCCTTAGCCAGCACTTGTGCCCACACCTTAAGCCTTAGCCAGCACTTGTGCCCACGCCTTAAGCCTTAGCCAGCACTTGTGCCCACGCCTTAAGCCTTAGCCAGCACTTGTGCCCACGCCTTAAGCCTTAGCCAGCACTTGTGCCCACGCCTTAAACGTTAGCCAGCACTTGTGCCCACGCCTTAAGCCTTAGCCAGCACTTGTGCCCACGCCTTACGCCTCAGCCAGCACTTGTGCCCACGCCTTACGCCTCAGCCAGCACTTGTGCCCACGCCTTAAGCCTTAGCCAGCACTTGTGCCCACGCCTTAAGCCTTAGCCAGCACTTGTGCCTACGCCTTAAGCCTTAGCCAGCATTTGTGCCCACGCCTTAAGCCTTAGCCAGCACTTATGCCCACGCCATAAGCCTTAGCCAGCACTTTTGAGCCCCTTGCATGTTTGTTTTTCTGTCTTTAGTTACATGATGGTTATGCACACAGGGCAGGCTTTACGCTCTTCGCTCTTGTCCCGTCTGAATGCGCATGCACGACTGTAATTGGGGAAGAAGGCATTACCCATTTACGGAGGACAGACAAGAAGTGCCTGGTCGCTTGGAGCATGGGGTTATGGAGAGGCTCCGCACTGTACAACAAAGGATCTAGTCCTAAATGTCCAAGTACAGAGTAGAGGGGTGAAAGCTAGCTCTTCACCCCTATGGGTGCCTAACCCTTTATGCAAAGAGTGCAAAGAGTTAGCCATATGCCTTAAGCCTTAGCCAGCACTTGTGCCCATGCCTTAAGCCTTAGCCAGCACTTGTGCCCATGCCTTAAGCCTTTGCCAGCACTTGTGCCCACGCCTTAAGCCTTAGCCAGCACTTGTGCCCACGCCTTAAGCCTTAGCCAGCACTTGTGCCCACGCCTTAAGCCTTAGCCAGCACTTGTGCCCACGCCTTAAGCCTTAGCCAGCACTTGTGCCCACGCCTTAAGCCTTAGCCAGCACTTGTGCCCACGCCTTAAGCCTTAGCCAGCACTTGTGCCCACGCCTTACGCCTCAGCCAGCACTTGTGCCCACGCCTTACGCCTCAGCCAGCACTTGTGCCCACGCCTTAAGCCTTAGCCAGCACTTGTGCCCACGCCTTAAGCCTTAGCCAGCACTTGTGCCTACGCCTTAAGCCTTAGCCAGCATTTGTGCCCACGCCTTAAGCCTTAGCCAGCACTTATGCCCACGCCATAAGCCTTAGCCAGCACTTTTGAGCCCCTTGCATGTTTGTTTTTCTGTCTTTAGTTACATGATGGTTATGCACACAGGGCAGGCTTTACGCTCTTCGCTCTTGTCCCGTCTGAATGCGCATGCACGACTGTAATTGGGGAAGAAGGCATTACCCATTTACGGAGGACAGACAAGAAGTGCCTGGTCGCTTGGAGCATGGGGTTATGGAGAGGCTCCGCACTGTACAACAAAGGATCTAGTCCTAAATGTCCAAGTACAGAGTAGAGGGGTGAAAGCTAGCTCTTCACCCCTATGGGTGCCTAACCCTTTATGCAAAGAGTGCAAAGAGTTAGCCATATGCCTTAAGCCTTAGCCAGCACTTGTGCCCATGCCTTAAGCCTTAGCCAGCACTTGTGCCCATGCCTTAAGCCTTTGCCAGCACTTGTGCCCACGCCTTAAGCCTTAGCCAGCACTTGTGCCCACGCCTTAAGCCTTAGCCAGCACTTGTGCCCACGCCTTAAGCCTTAGCCAGCACTTGTGCCCACGCCTTAAGCCTTAGCCAGCACTTGTGCCCACGCCTTAAGCCTTAGCCAGCACTTGTGCCCACGCCTTAAGCCTTAGCCAGCACTTGTGCCCACGCCTTACGCCTCAGCCAGCACTTGTGCCCACGCCTTACGCCTCAGCCAGCACTTGTGCCCACGCCTTAAGCCTTAGCCAGCACTTGTGCCCACGCCTTAAGCCTTAGCCAGCACTTGTGCCCACGCCTTACGCCTCAGCCAGCACTTGTGCCCACGCCTTACGCCTCAGCCAGCACTTGTGCCCACGCCTTAAGCCTTAGCCAGCACTTGTGCCCACGCCTTAAGCCTTAGCCAGCACTTGTGCCTACGCCTTAAGCCTTAGCCAGCATTTGTGCCCACGCCTTAAGCCTTAGCCAGCACTTATGCCCACGCCATAAGCCTTAGCCAGCACTTTTGAGCCCCTTGCATGTTTGTTTTTCTGTCTTTAGTTACATGATGGTTATGCACACAGGGCAGGCTTTACGCTCTTCGCTCTTGTCCCGTCTGAATGCGCATGCACGACTGTAATTGGGGAAGAAGGCATTACCCATTTACTTAGGACAGACAAGAAGTGCCTGGTCGCTTGGAGCATGGGGTTATGGAGAGGCTCCGCACTGTACAACAAAGGATCTAGTCCTAAATGTCCAAGTACAGAGTAGAGGGGTGAAAGCTAGCTCTTCACCCCTATGGGTGCCTAACCCTTTATGCAAAGAGTGCAAAGAGTTAGCCATATGCCTTAAGCCTTAGCCAGCACTTGTGCCCATGCCTTAAGCCTTAGCCAGCACTTGTGCCCATGCCTTAAGCCTTTGCCAGCACTTGTGCCCACGCCTTAAGCCTTAGCCAGCACTTGTGCCCACGCCTTAAGCCTTAGCCAGCACTTGTGCCCACGCCTTAAGCCTTAGCCAGCACTTGTGCCCACGCCTTAAGCCTTAGCCAGCACTTGTGCCCACGCCTTAAGCCTTAGCCAGCACTTGTGCCCACGCCTTAAGCCTTAGCCAGCACTTGTGCCCACGCCTTAAGCCTTAGCCAGCACTTTTGCCCACGCCTTAAGCCTTAGCCAGCATTTGTGCCCACGCCTTAAATGTTAGCCAGCACTTGTGCCCACGCCTTAAGCCTTAGCCAGCACTTGTGCCCATGCCTTAAGCCTTTGCCAGCACTTGTGCCCATGCCTTAGCCAGCACTTGTGCCCATGCCTTAAGCCTTAGCCAGCACTTGTGGCCATGCCTTAAGCCTTAGCCAGCACTTGTGCCCGTGCCCATGCCTTAAGCCTTAGCCAGCACTTGTGCCCATGCCTTAAGCCTTAGCCAGCACTTGTGCCCATGCCTTAAGCCTTAGCCAGCACTTGTGCCCACGCCTTAAGCCTTAGCCAGCACTTGTGCCCACGCCTTAAGCCTTAGCCAGCACTTGTGCCCACGCCTTAAGCCTTAGCCAGCACTTGTGCCCACGCCTTAAGCCTTAGCCAGCACTTGTGCCCACGCCTTAAGCCTTAGCCAGCACTTGTGCCCACGCCTTAAGCCTTAGCCAGCACTTGTGCCCATGCCTTAAGCCTTAGCCAGCACTTGTGCCCATGCCTTAAGCCTTAGCCAGCACTTGTGCCCATGCCTTAAGCCTTAGCCAGCACTTGTGCCCATGCCTTAAGCCTTAGCCAGCACTTGTGCCCAGGCCTTAAGCCTTAGAAAGCACTTGTGCCCATGCCTTAAGCCTTAGCCAGCACTTGTGCCCAGGCCTTAAGCCTTAGCCAGCACTTGTGCCCACGCCTTAAGCCTTAGCCAGCACTTGTGCCCACGCCTTAAGCCTTAGCCAGCACTTGTGCCCACGCCTTAAGCCTTAGCCAGCACTTGTGCCCACGCCTTAAGCCTTAGCCAGCACTTGTGCCCACGCCTTAAGCCTTAGCCAGCACTTGTGCCCACGCCTTAAGCCTTAGCCAGCACTTGTGCCCACGCCTTAAGCCTTAGCCAGCACTTGTGCCCACGCCTAAAGCCTTAGCCAGCACTTGTGCCCACGCCTTAAGCCTTAGCCAGCACTTGTGCCCACGCCTTAAGCCTTAGCCAGCACTTGTGCCCACGCCTTAAGCCTTAGCCAGCACTTGTGCCCACGCCTTAAGCCTTAGCCAGCACTTGTGCCCACGCCTTAAGCCTTAGCCAGCACTTGTGCCCATGCCTTAAGCCCTAGCCAGCACTTGTGCCCATGCCTTAAGCGTTAGCCAGCACTTGTGCCCATGCCTTAAGCCTTAGCCAGCACTTGTGCCCATGCCTTAAGCCTTAGCCAGCACTTGTGCCCATGCCTTAAGCCTTAGCCAGCACTTGTGCCCACGCCTTAAGCCTTAGCCAGCACTTGTGCCCACGCCTTAAGCCTTAGCCAGCACTTGTGCCCATGCCTTAAGCCCTAGCCAGCACTTGTGCCCATGCCTTAAGCCTTAGCCAGCACTTGTGCCCATGCCTTATGCCTTAGCCAGCACTTGTGCCCATGCCTTAAGCCTTAGCCAGCACTTGTGCCCATGCCTTAAGCCTTAGCCAGCACTTGTGCCTACGCCTTAAGCCTTAGCCAGCACTTGTGCCCACGCCTTAAGCCTTAGCCAGCACTTGTGCCCACGCCTTAAGCCTTAGCCAGCACTTGTGCCCACGCCTTAAGCCTTAGCAAGCACTTGTGCCCACGCCTTAAGCCTTAGCCAGCACTTGTGCCCACGCCTTAAGCCTTAGCCAGCACTTGTGCCCACGCCTTAAGCCTTAGCCAGCACTTGTGCCCACGCCTTAAGCCTTAGCCAGCACTTGTGCCCACGCCTAAAGCCTTAGCCAGCACTTGTGCCCACGCCTTAAGCCTTAGCCAGCACTTGTGCCCACGCCTTAAGCCTTAGCCAGCACTTGTGCCCACGCCTTAAGCCTTAGCCAGCACTTGTGCCCACGCCTTAAGCCTTAGCCAGCACTTGTGCCCACGCCTTAAGCCTTAGCCAGCACTTGTGCCCACGCCTTAAGCCTTAGCCAGCACTTGTGCCCACGCCTTACGCCTTAGCCAGCACTTGTGCCCACGCCTTAAGCCTTAGCCAGCACTTGTGCCCACGCCTTAAGCCTTAGCCAGCACTTGTGCCCACGCCTTAAGCCTTAGCCAGCACTTGTGCCCACGCCTTAAGCCTTAGCCAGCACTTGTGCCCACGCCTTAAGCCTTAGCCAGCACTTGTGCCCACGCCTTAAGCCTTAGCCAGCACTTGTGCCCACGCCTTAAGCCTTAGCCAGCACTTTTGAGCCCCTTGCATGTTTGTTTTTCTGTCTTTAGTTACATGATGGTTATGCACACAGGGCAGGCTTTACGCTCTTCGCTTTTGTCCCGTCTGAATGCGCATGCACGACTGTAATTGGGGAAGAAGGCATTACCCATTTACGGAGGACAGACAAGAAGTGCCTGGTCGCTTGGAGCATGGGGTTATGGAGAGGCTCCGCACTGTACAACAAAGGATCTAGTCCTAAATGTCCAAGTACAGAGTAGAGGGGTGAAAGCTAGCTCTTCACCCCTATGGGTGCCTAACCCTTTATGCAAAGAGTGCAAAGAGTTAGCCGTATGCCTTAAGCCTTAGCCAGCACTTGTGCCCATGCCTTAAGCCTTAGCCAGCACTTGTGCCCATGCCTTAAGCCTTTGCCAGCACTTGTGCCCATGCCTTAAGCCTTAGCCAGCACATGTGCCCATGCCTTAAGCCTTAGCCAGCACTTGTGCCCATGCCTTAAGCCTTAGCCAGCACTTGTGCCCATGCCTTAAGCCTTTGCCAGCACTTGTGCCCAAGCCTTAAGCCTTAGCCAGCACTTGTGCCCATGCCTTAAGCCTTAGCCAGCACTTGTGCCCATGCCTTAAGCCTTAGCCAGCACTTGTGCCCATGCCTTAAGCCTTAGCCAGCACTTGTGCCCATGCCTTAAGCCTTAGCCAGCACTTGTGCCCATGCCTTAAGCCTTAGCCAGCACTTGTGCCCATGCCTTAAGCCTTAGCCAGCACTTGTGCCCATGCCTTAAGCCTTAGCCAGCACTTGTGCCCATGCCTTAAGCCTTAGCCAGCACTTGTGCCCACGCCTTAAGCCTTAGCCAGCACTTGTGCCCACGCCTTAAGCCTTAGCCAGCACTTGTGCCCACGCCTTAAGCCTTAGCCAGCACTTGTGCCCACGCCTTAAGCCTTAGCCAGCACTTGTGCCCACGCCTTAAGCCTTAGCCAGCACTTGTGCCCACGCCTTAAGCCTTAGCCAGCACTTGTGCCCACGCCTTAAGCCTTAGCCAGCACTTGTGCCCACGCCTTAAGCCTTAGCCAGCACTTGTGTCCACGCCTTAAGCCTTAGCCAGCACTTGTGCCCACGCCTTAAGCCTTAGCCAGCACTTGTGCCCACGCCCTAAGCCTTAGCCAGCACTTGTGCCCATGCCTTAAGCCTTAGCCAGCACTTGTGCCCACGCCTTAAGCCTTAGCCAGCACTTGTGCCCACGCCTTAAGCCTTAGCAAGCACTTGTGCCCACGCCTTAAGCCTTAGCCAGCACTTGTGCCCACGCCTTACGCCTTAGCCAGCACTTGTGCCCACGCCTTAAGCCTTAGCCAGCACTTGTGCCCACGCCTTAAGCCTTAGCCAGCACTTGTGCCCACGCCTTAAGCCTTAGATAGCACTTGTGCCCACGCCTAAAGCCTTAGCCAGCACTTGTGCCCACGCCTTAAGCCTTAGCCAGCACTTGTGCCCACGCCTTAAGCCTTAGCCA
Source organism: Ranitomeya imitator (assembly GCF_032444005.1). NCBI lineage: Eukaryota > Metazoa > Chordata > Amphibia > Anura > Dendrobatidae > Ranitomeya > Ranitomeya imitator. Next base: position 202,421,928 of record NC_091286.1, read on the forward strand.
GCACTTGTGCCCACGCCTTAAGCCTTAGCCAGCACTTGTGCCCACGCCTTAAGCCTTAGCCAGCACTTGTGCCCACGCCTTAAGCCTTAGCCAGCACTTGTGCCCAAGCATTAAGCCTTAGCCAGCACTTGTGCCCACGCCTTAAGCCTTAGCCAGCACTTGTGCCCACGCCTTAAGCCTTAGCCAGCACTTGTGCCCACGCCTTAAGCCTTAGCCAGCACTTGTGCCCAAGCCTTACGCCTTAGCCAGCACTTGTGCCCACGCCTTAAGCCTTAGCCAGCACTTGTGCCCACGCCTTAAGCCTTAGCCAGCACTTGTGCCCACGCCTTAAGACTTAGCCAGCACTTGTGCCCACGCCTAAAGCCTTAGCCAGCACTTGTGCCCACGCCTTAAGCCTCAGCCAGCACTTGTTCCCACGCCTTAAGCCTCTGCCAGCACTTGTGCCCACGCCTTAAGCCTCAGCCAGCACTTGTGCCCACGCCTTAAGCCTTAGCCAGCACTTTTGCCCAAGCATTAAGCCTTAGCCAGCACTTGTGCCCACGCCTTAAGCTTTAGCCAGCACTTTTGCCCACGCATTAAGCCTTAGCCAGCACTTGTGCCCACGCCTTAAGCCTTAGCCAGCACTTGTGCCCACGCCTTAAGCCTTAGCCAGCACTTGTGCCCACGCCTTAAGGCTTAGCCAGCACTTGTGCCCACGCCTTAAGCCTTAGCCAGCACTTGTGCCCACGCCTTAAGCCTTAGCCAGCACTTTTGCCCACGCCTTAAGCCTTAGCCAGCACTTGTGCCCACGCCTTAAGCCTTAGCCAGCACTTATGCCCACGCCTTAAGCCTCAGCCAGCACTTGTGCCCACGCCTTAAGCCTCAGCCAGCACTTGTTCCCACGCCTTAAGCCTCTGCCAGCACTTGTGCCCACGCCTTAAGCCTCAGCCAGCACTTGTGCCCACGCCTTAAGCCTCAGCCAGCACTTGTGCCCACGCCTTAAGCCTTAGCCAGCACTTGTGCCCACGCCTTAAGCTTTAGCCAGCACTTTTGCCCACGCATTAAGCCTTAGCCAGCACTTGTGCCCACGCCTTAAGCCTTAGCCAGCACTTGTGCCCACGCCTTAAGCCTTAGCCAGCACTTGTGCCCACGCCTTAAGGCTTAGCCAGCACTTGTGCCCACGCCTTAAGCCTTAGCCAGCACTTGTGCCCACGCCTTAAGCCTTAGCCAGCACTTTTGCCCACGCCTTAAGCCTTACCCAGCACTTGTGCCCACGCCTTAAGCCTTAGCCAGCACTTGTGCCCACGCCTTAAGCCTTAGCCAGCACTTGTGCCCACGCCTTAAGCCTTAGGCAGCACTTGTGCCCACGCCTTAAGCCTTAGCCAGCACTTGTGCCCACGCCTTAAGCCTTAGCCAGCACATGTGCCCACGCCTTAAGCCTTAGCCAGCACTTGTGCCCACGCCTTAAGCCTTAGCCAGCACTTGTGCCCACGCATTAAGCCATAGCCAGCACTTGTGCCCACGCCTTAAGCCTTAGCCAGCACTTGTGCCCACGCCTTAAGCCTTAGCCAGCACTTGTGCCCACGCCTTAAGCCTTAGCCAGCACTTGTGCCCACGCCTTAAGCCTTAGCCAGCACTTGTGCCCACGCCTTAAGCCTTAGCCAGCACTTGTGCCCACGCCTTAAGCCTTAGCCAGCACTTGTGCCCACGCCTTAAGCCTTAGCCAGCACTTGTGCCCACGCCTTAAGCCTTAGCCAGCACTTGTGCCCACGCCTTAAACGTTAGCCAGCACTTGTGCCCACGCCTTAAGCCTTAGCCAGCACTTGTGCCCACGCCTTACGCCTTAGCCAGCACTTGTGCCAACGCCTTACGCCTTAGCCAGCACTTGTGCCCACGCCTTAAGCCTTAGCCAGCACTTGTGCCCACGCCTTAAGCCTTAGCCAGCACTTGTGCCTACGCCTTAAGCCTTAGCCAGCACTTGTGCCCACGCCTTAAGCCTTAGCCAGCACTTATGCCCACGCCATAAGCCTTAGCCAGCACTTTTGAGCCCCTTGCATGTTTGTTTTTCTGTCTTTAGTTACATGATGGTTATGCACACAGGGCAGGCTTTACGCTCTTCGCTCTTGTCCCGTCTGAATGCGCATGCACGACTGTAATTGGGGAAGAAGGCATTACCCATTTACGGAGGACAGACAAGAAGTGCCTGGTCGCTTGGAGCATGGGGTTATGGAGAGGCTCCGCACTGTACAACAAAGGATCTAGTCCTAAATGTCCAAGTACAGAGTAGAGGGGTGAAAGCTAGCTCTTCACCCCTATGGGTGCCTAACCCTTTATGCAAAGAGTGCAAAGAGTTAGCCGTATGCCTTAAGCCTTAGCCAGCACTTGTGCCCATGCCTTAAGCCTTAGCCAGCACTTGTGCCCATGCCTTAAGCCTTTGCCAGCACTTGTGCCCACGCCTTAAGCCTTAGCCAGCACTTGTGCCCACGCCTTAAGCCTTAGCCAGCACTTGTGCCCACGCCTTAAGCCTTAGCCAGCTCTTGTGCCCACGCCTTAAGCCTTAGCCAGCACTTGTGCCCACGCCTTAAGCCTTAGCCAGCACTTGTGCCCACGCCTTAAGCTTTAGCCAGCACTTGTGCCCACGCCTTAAGCCTTAGCCAGCACTTGTGCCCACGCCTTAAGCCTTAGCCAGCACTTTTGAGCCCCTTGCATGTTTGTTTTTCTGTCTTTAGTTACATGATGGTTATGCACACAGGGCAGGCTTTACGCTCTTCGCTCTTGTCCCGTCTGAATGCGCATGCACGACTGTAATTGGGGAAGAAGGCATTACCCATTTACGGAGGACAGACAAGAAGTGCCTGGTCGCTTGGAGCATGGGGTTATGGACAGGCTCCGCACTGTACAACAAAGGATCTAGTCCTAAATGTCCAAGTACAGAGTAGAGGGGTGAAAGCTAGCTCTTCACCCCTATGGGTGCCTAACCCTTTATGCAAAGAGTGCAAAGAGTTAGCCGTATGCCTTAAGCCTTAGCCAGCACTTGTGCCCATGCCTTAAGCCTTAGCCAGCACTTGTGCCCATGCCTTAAGCCTTTGCCAGCACTTGTGCCCATGCCTTAAGCCTTAGCCAGCACTTGTGCCCATGCCTTAAGCCTTAGCCAGCACTTGTGCCCATGCCTTAAGCCTTTGCCAGCACTTGTGCCCATGCCTTAAGCCTTAGCCAGCACTTGTGCCCATGCCTTAAGCCTTAGCCAGCACTTGTGCCCATGCCTTAAGCCTTAGCCAGCACTTGTGCCCATGCCTTAAGCCTTAGCCAGCACTTGTGCCCATGCCTTAAACCTTAGCCAGCACTTGTGCCCATGCCTTAAGCCTTAGCCAGCACTTGTGCCCATGCCTTAAGCCTTAGCCAGCACTTGTTCCCATGCCTTAAGCCTTAGCCAGCACTTGTGCCCATGCCTTAAGCCTTAGCCAGCACTTGTGCCCATGCCTTAAGCCTTAGCCAGCACTTGTGCCCATGCCTTAAGCCTTAGCCAGCACTTGTGCCCAGGCCTTAAGCCTTAGCCAGCACTTGTGCCCACGCTTTAAGCCTTAGCCAGCACTTGTGCCCACGCCTTAAGCCTTAGCCAGCACTTGTGCCCACGCCTTAAGCCTTAGCCAGCACTTGTGCCCACGCCTTAAGCCTTAGACAGCACTTGTGCCCACGCATTAAGCCTTAGCCAGCACTTGTGCCCACGCCTTAAGCCTTAGCCAGCACTTGTGCCCACGCCTTAAGCCTTAGCCAGCACTTGTGCCCACGCCTTAAGCCTTAGCCAGCACTTGTGCCCACGCCTTAAGCCTTAGCCAGCACTTGTGCCCACGCCTTAAGCCTTAGCCAGCACTTGTGCCCACGCCTTAAGCCTTAACCAGCACTTGTGCCCACGCCTTAAGCCTTAGCCAGAACTTGTGCCCACGCCTTAAGCCTTAGCCAGCACTTGTGCCCACGCCTTAAGCCTTAGCCAGCACTTGTGCCCACGCCTTAAGCCTTAGCCAGCACTTGTGCCCACGCCTTAAGCCTTAGCCAGCACTTGTGCCCACGCCTTAAGCCTTAGCCAGCACTTGTGCCCACGCCTTAAGCCTTAGCCAGCACTTGTGCCCACGCCTTAAGCCTTAGCCAGCACTTGTGCCACGCCTTAAGCCTTAGCCAGCACTTGTGCCCACGCCTTAAGCCTTAGCCAGCACTTGTGCCCACGCCTTAAGCCTTAGCCAGCACTTGTGCCCACGCCTTAAGCCTTAGCCAGCACTTGTGCCCACGCCTTAAGCCTTAGCCAGCACTTGTGCCCACGCCTTAAGCCTTAGCCAGCACTTGTGCCCTCGCCTTAAGCCTTAGCCAGCACTTGTGCCCACGCCTTAAGCCTTAGCCAGCTCTTGTGCCCACGCCTTAAGCCTTAGCCAGCACTTGTGCCCACGCCTTAAGCCTTAGCCAGCACTTGTGCCCACACCTTAAGCCTTAGCCAGCACTTGTGCCCACGCCTTAAGCCTTAGCCAGCACTTGTGCCCACGCCTTAAGCCTTAGCCAGCACTTTTGAGCCCCTTGCATGTTTGTTTTTCTGTCTTTAGTTACATGATGGTTATGCACACAGGGCAGGCTTTACGCTCTTCGCTCTTGTCCCGTCTGAATGCGCATGCACGACTGTAATTGGGGAAGAAGGCATTACCCATTTACGGAGGACAGACAAGAAGTGCCTGGTCGCTTGGAGCATGGGGTTATGGAGAGGCTCCGCACTGTACAACAAAGGATCTAGTCCTAAATGTCCAAGTACAGAGTAGAGGGGTGAAAGCTAGCTCTTCACCCCTATGGGTGCCTAACCCTTTATGCAAAGAGTGCAAAGAGTTAGCCGTATGCCTTAAGCCTTAGCCAGCACTTGTGCCCATGCCTTAAGCCTTAGCCAGCACTTGTGCCCATGCCTTAAGCCTTTGCCAGCACTTGTGCCCATGCCTTAAGCCTTAGCCAGCACTTGTGCCCATGCCTTAAGCCTTAGCCAGCACTTGTGCCCATGCCTTAAGCCTTAGCCAGCATTTGTGCCCATGCCTTAAGCCTTAGCCAGCACTTGTGCCCATGTCTTAAACCTTAGCCAGCACTTTTGCCCATGCCTTAAGCCTTAGCCAGCACTTGTGCCCATGCCTTAAGCCTTAGCCAGCACTTGTGCCCATGCCTTAAGCCTTAGCCAGCACTTGTGCCCATGCCTTAAGCCTTAGCCAGCACTTGTGCCCAGGCCTTAAGCCTTAGCCAGCATTTGTGCCCACGCCTTAAGCCTTAGCCAGCACTTGTGCCCAGGCCTTAAGCCTTAGAAAGCACTTGTGCCCACGCCTTAAGCCTTAGCCAGCACTTGTGCCCAGGCCTTAAGCCTTAGCCAGCACTTGTGCCCACGCCTTAAGCCTTAGCCAGCACTTGTGCCCACGCCTTAAGCCTTAGCCAGCACTTGTGCCCACGCCTTAAGCCTTAGCCAGCACTTGTGCCCACGCCTTAAGCCTTAGCCAGCACTTGTGCCCACGCCTTAAGCCTTAGCCAGCACTTTTGCCCATGCCTTAAGCCTTAGCCAGCACTTGTGCCCATGCCTTAAGCCTTAGCCAGCACTTGTGCCCACGCCTTAAGCCTTAGCCAGCACTTGTGCCCAGGCCTTAAGCCTTAGCCAGCACTTGTGCCCACGCCTTAAGCCTTAGCCAGCACTTGTGCCCAGGCCTTAAGCATTAGAAAGCACTTGTGCCCACGCCTTAAGCCTTAACCAGCACTTGTGCCCAGGCCTTAAGCCTTAGCCAGCACTTGTGCCCACACCTTAAGCCTTAGCCAGCACTTGTGCCCAGGCCTTAAGCCTTAGCCAGCACTTGTGCCCACACCTTAAGCCTTAGCCAGCACTTGTGCCCACGCCTTAAGCCTTAGCCAGCACTTGTGCCCACGCCTTAAGCCTTAGCCAGCACTTGTGCCCACGCCTTAAGCCTTAGCCAGCACTTGTGCCCACGCCTTAAGCCTTAGCCAGCACTTGTGCCCATGCCTTAAGCCTCAGCCAGCACTTGTGCCCACACCTTAAGCCTTAGCCAGCACTTGTGCCCACGCCTTAAGCCTCAGCCAGAACTTGTGCCCACGCCTTAAGCCTTAGCCAGCACTTGTGCCCAGGCCTTAGCCAGCACTTGTGCCCACGCCTTAAGCCTTAGCCAGCACTTGTGCCCACGCCTTAAGCCTTAGCCAGCACTTGTGCCCACGCCTTAAGCCTTAGCCAGCACTTGTGCCCACGCCTTAAGCCTTAGCCAGCACTTGTGCCCACGCCTTAAGCCTTAGCCAGCACTTGTGCCCACGCCTTAAGCCTTAGCCAGCACTTGTGCCCACGCCTTAAGCCTTAGCCAGCACTTGTGCCCACGCCTTAAGCCTTAGCCAGCACTTGTGCCCACGCCTTAAGCCTTAGCCAGCACTTGTGCCCACGCCTTAAGCCTTAGCCAGCACTTGTGCCCACGCCTTAAGCCTTAGCCAGCACTTGTGCCCACGCCTTAAGCCTTAGCCAGCACTTGTGCCCACGCCTTAAGCCTTAGCCAGCACTTGTGCCCACGCCTTAAGCCTTAGCCAGCACTTGTGCCCACGCCTTAAGCCTTAGCCAGCACTTGTGCCCACGCCTTAAGCCTTAGCCAGCACTTGTGCCCACGCCTTAAGCCTTAGCCAGCACTTGTGCCCACGCCTTAAGCCTTAACCAGCACTTGTGCCCACGCCTTAAGCCTTAGCCAGCACTTGTGCCCACGCCTTAAGCCTTAGCCAGCACTTGTGCCCACGCCTTAAGCCTTAGCCAGCACTTGTGCCCACGCCTTAAGCCTTAGCCAGCACTTGTGCCCACGCCTTAAGCCTTAGCCAGCACTTGTGCCCACGCCTTAAGCCTTAGCCAGCACTTGTGCCCACGCCTTAAGCCTTAGCCAGCACTTGTGCCCACGCCTTAAGCCTTAGCCAGCACTTGTGCCCACGCCTTAAGCCTTAGCCAGCACTTGTGCCACGCCTTAAGCCTTAGCCAGCACTTGTGCCCACGCCTTAAGCCTTAGCCAGCACTTGTGCCCACGCCTTAAGCCTTAGCCAGCTCTTGTGCCCACGCCTTAAGCCTTAGCCAGCACTTGTGCCCACGCCTTAAGCCTTAGCCAGCACTTGTGCCCTCGCCTTAAGCCTTAGCCAGCACTTGTGCCCACGCCTTAAGCCTTAGCCAGCTCTTGTGCCCACGCCTTAAGCCTTAGCCAGCACTTGTGCCCACGCCTTAAGCCTTAGCCAGCACTTGTGCCCACACCTTAAGCCTTAGCCAGCACTTGTGCCCACGCCTTAAGCCTTAGCCAGCACTTGTGCCCACGCCTTAAGCCTTAGCCAGCACTTTTGAGCCCCTTGCATGTTTGTTTTTCTGTCTTTAGTTACATGATGGTTATGCACACAGGGCAGGCTTTACGCTCTTCGCTCTTGTCCCGTCTGAATGCGCATGCACGACTGTAATTGGGGAAGAAGGCATTACCCATTTACGGAGGACAGACAAGAAGTGCCTGGTCGCTTGGAGCATGGGGTTATGGAGAGGCTCCGCACTGTACAACAAAGGATCTAGTCCTAAATGTCCAAGTACAGAGTAGAGGGGTGAAAGCTAGCTCTTCACCCCTATGGGTGCCTAACCCTTTATGCAAAGAGTGCAAAGAGTTAGCCGTATGCCTTAAGCCTTAGCCAGCACTTGTGCCCATGCCTTAAGCCTTAGCCAGCACTTGTGCCCATGCCTTAAGCCTTTGCCAGCACTTGTGCCCATGCCTTAAGCCTTAGCCAGCACTTGTGCCCATGCCTTAAGCCTTAGCCAGCACTTGTGCCCATGCCTTAAGCCTTAGCCAGCATTTGTGCCCATGCCTTAAGCCTTAGCCAGCACTTGTGCCCATGTCTTAAACCTTAGCCAGCACTTGTGCCCATGCCTTAAGCCTTAGCCAGCACTTGTGCCCATGCCTTAAGCCTTAGCCAGCACTTGTGCCCATGCCTTAAGCCTTAGCCAGCACTTGTGCCCAGGCCTTAAGCCTTAGCCAGCATTTGTGCCCACGCCTTAAGCCTTAGCCAGCACTTGTGCCCAGGCCTTAAGCCTTAGAAAGCACTTGTGCCCACGCCTTAAGCCTTAGCCAGCACTTGTGCCCAGGCCTTAAGCCTTAGCCAGCACTTGTGCCCACGCCTTAAGCCTTAGCCAGCACTTGTGCCCACGCCTTAAGCCTTAGCCAGCACTTGTGCCCACGCCTTAAGCCTTAGCCAGCACTTGTGCCCACGCCTTAAGCCTTAGCCAGCACTTGTGCCCACGCCTTAAGCCTTAGCCAGCACTTGTGCCCATGCCTTAAGCCTTAGCCAGCACTTGTGCCCATGCCTTAAGCCTTAGCCAGCACTTGTGCCCACGCCTTAAGCCTTAGCCAGCACTTGTGCCCAGGCCTTAAGCCTTAGCCAGCACTTGTGCCCACGCCTTAAGCCTTAGCCAGCACTTGTGCCCAGGCCTTAAGCATTAGAAAGCACTTGTGCCCACGCCTTAAGCCTTAGCCAGCACTTGTGCCCAGGCCTTAAGCCTTAGCCAGCACTTGTGCCCACACCTTAAGCCTTAGCCAGCACTTGTGCCCAGGCCTTAAGCCTTAGCCAGCACTTGTGCCCACACCTTAAGCCTTAGCCAGCACTTGTGCCCACGCCTTAAGCCTTAGCCAGCACTTGTGCCCACGCCTTAAGCCTTAGCCAGCACTTGTGCCCACGCCTTAAGCCTTAGCCAGCACTTGTGCCCACGCCTTAAGCCTTAGCCAGCACTTGTGCCCACGCCTTAAGCCTCAGCCAGCACTTGTGCCACACCTTAAGCCTTAGCCAGCACTTGTGCCCACGCCTTAAGCCTCAGCCAGAACTTGTGCCCACGCCTTAAGCCTTAGCCAGCACTTGTGCCCACGCCTTAAGCCTTAGCCAGCACTTGTGCCCACGCCTTAAGCCTTAGCCAGCACTTCTGCCCACGCCTTAAGCCTTAGCCAGCACTTGTGCCCACGCCTTAAGCCTTAGCCAGCACTTGTGCCCACGCCTTAAGCCTTAGCCAGCACTTGTGCCCACGCCTTAAGCCTTAGCCAGCACTTGTGCCCACGCCTTAAGCCTTAGCCAGCACTTGTGCCCACGCCTTAAGCCTTAGCCAGCACTTGTGCCCACGCCTTAAGCCTTAGCCAGCACTTGTGCCCACGCCTTAAGCCTTAGCCAGCACTTGTGCCCACGCCTTAAGCCTTAGCCAGCACTTGTGCCCACGCCTTAAGCCTTAGCCAGCACTTGTGCCCACGCCTTAAGCCTTAGCCAGCACTTGTGCCCACGCCTTAGCCAGCACTTGTGCCCACGCCTTAAGCCTTAGCCAGCACTTGTGCCCACGCCTTAAGCCTTAGCCAGCACTTGTGCCCACGCCTTAAGCCTTAGCCAGCACTTGTGCCCACGCCTTAAGCCTTAGCCAGCACTTGTGCCCACGCCTTAAGCCTTAGCCAGCACTTGTGCCCACGCCTTAAGCCTTAGCCAGCACTTGTGCCCACGCCTTAAGCCTTAGCCAGCACTTGTGCCCACGCCTTAAGCCTTAGCCAGCACTTGTGCCCACGCCTTAAGCCTTAGCCAGCACTTGTGCCCACGCCTTAAGCCTTAGCCAGCACTTGTGCCCACGCCTTAAGCCTTAGCCAGCACTTGTGCCCACGCCTTAAGCCTTAGCCAGCACTTGTGCCCACGCCTTAAGCCTTAGCCAGCACTTGTGCCCACGCCTTAAGCCTTAGCCAGCACTTGTGCCCACGCCTTAAGCCTTAGCCAGCACTTGTGCCCACGCCTTAAGCCTTAGCCAGCACTTGTGCCCACGCCTTAAGCCTTAGCCAGCACTTGTGCCCACGCCTTAAACGTTAGCCAGCACTTGTGCCCACGCCTTAAACGTTAGCCAGCACTTGTGCCCACGCCTTAAGCCTTAGCCAGCACTTGTGCCCACGCCTTAAGCCTTAGCCAGCACTTGTGCCCACGCCTTAAGCCTTAGCCAGCACTTGTGCCCACGCCTTAAGCCTTAGCCAGCACTTGTTCCCACCCTTAAGCCTTAGCCAGCACTTGTGCCCACGCCTTAAGCCTTAGCCAGCACTTGTGCCCACGCCTTAAGCCTTAGCCAGCACTTGTGCCCACGCCTTAAGCCTTAGCCAGCACTTGTGCCCACGCCTTAAGCCTTAGCCAGCACTTGTGCCCACGCCTTAAGCCTTAGCCAGCACTTGTGCCCACGCCTTAAGCCTTAGCCAGCACTTGTGCCCACGCCTTAAGCCTTAGCCAGCACTTTTGAGCCCCTTGCATGTTTGTTTTTCTGTCTTTAGTTACATGATGGTTATGCACACAGGGCAGGCTTTACGCTCTTCGCTCTTGTCCCGTCTGAATGCGCATGCACGACTGTAATTGGGGAAGAAGGCATTACCCATTTACGGAGGACAGACAAGAAGTGCCTGGTCGCTTGGAGCATGGGGTTATGGAGAGGCTCCGCACTATACAACAAAGGATCTAGTCCTAAATTTCCAAGTAGAAAGTAGAGGGGTGAAAGCTAGCTCTTCACCCCTATGGGTGCCTAACCCTTTATGCAAAGAGTGCAAAGAGTTAGCCGTATGCCTTAAGCCTTAGCCAGCACTTGTGCCCATGCCTTAAGCCTTAGCCAGCACTTGTGCCCATGCTTTAAGCCTTTGCCAGCACTTGTGCCCATGCCTTAAGCCTTAGCCAGCACTTGTGCCCATGCCTTAAGCCTTAGCCAGCACTTGTGCCCATGCCTTAAGCCTTAGCCAGCACTTGTGCCCATGCCTTAAGCCTTAGCCAGCACCTGTGCCCATGCCTTAAGCCTTAGCCAGCACGTGTGCCCATTCCTTAAGCCTTAGCCAGCACTTGTGCCCATGCCTTAAGCCTTAGCCAGCTCTTGTGCCCATACCTTAAGCCTTAGCCAGCACTTGTGCCCACGCCTTAAGCCTTAGCCAGCACTTGTGCCCATGCCTTAAGCCTTAGCCAGCACTTGTGCCCACGCCTTAAGCCTTAGCCAGCACTTGTGCCCACGCCTTAAGCCTTAGCCAGCACTTGTGCCCCCGCCTTAAGCCTTAGCCAGCACTTGTGCCCATGCCTTAAGCCTTAGCCAGCACTTGTGCCCACGCCTTAAGCCTTAGCCAGCACTTGTGCCCACGCCTTAAAAATTAGCCAGCACTTGTGCCCACGCCTTAAGCCTCAGCCAGCACTTGTGCCCACGCCTTAAGCCTCAGCCAGCACTTGTGCCCACGCCTTAAGCCTCAGCCAGCACTTGTGCCCACGCCTTAAGCCTCAGCCAGCACTTGTGCCCACGCCTTAAGCCTCAGCCAGCACTTGTGCCCACGCCTTAAGCCTCAGCCAGCACTTGTGCCCACGCCTTAAGCCTCAGCCAGCACATGTGCCCACGCCTTAAGCCTCAGCCAGCACTTGTGCCCACGCCTTAAGCCTCAGCCAGCACTTGTGCCCACGCCTTAAGCCTCAGCCAGCACTTGTGCCCACGCCTTAAGCCTCAGCCAGCACTTGTGCCCACGCCTTAAGCCTCAGCCAGCACTTGTGCCCACGCCTTAAGCCTCAGCCAGCACATGTGCCCACGCCTTAAGCCTTAGCCAGCACTTGTGCCCACGCCTTAAGCCTCAGCCAGCACTTGTGCCCACGCCTTAAGCCTCAGCCAGCACTTGTGCCCACGCCTTAAGCCTCAGCCAGCACTTGTGCCCACGCCTTAAGCCTCAGCCAGCACTTGTGCCCACGCCTTAAGCCTCAGCCAGCACTTGTGCCCACGCCTTAAGCCTCAGCCAGCACTTGTGCCCACGCCTTAAGCCTCAGCCAGCACTTGTGCCCACGCCTTAAGCCTTAGCCAGCACTTGTGCCCACGCCTTAAGCCTTAGCCAGAACTTGTGCCCACGCCTTAAGCCTTAGCCAGCACTTGTGCCCACGCCTTAAGCCTTAGCCAGCACTTGTGCCCACGCCTTAAGCCTTAGCCAGCACTTGTGCCCACGCCTTAAGCCTTAGCCAGCACTTGTGCCCACGCCTTAAGCCTTAGCCAGCACTTGTGCCCACGCCTTAAGCCTTAGCCAGCACTTGTGCCCACGCCTTAAGCCTTAGCCAGCACTTGTGCCCACGCCTTAAGCCTTAGCCAGCACTTGTGCCCACGCCTTAAGCCTTAGCCAGCACTTGTGCCCACGCCTTAAGCCTTAGCCAGCACTTGTGCCCACGCCTTAAGCCTTAGCCAGCACTTGTGCCCACGCGTTAAGCCTTAGCCAGCACTTGTGCCCACGCCTTAAGCCTTAGCCAGCACTTGTGCCCACGCCTTAAGCCTTAGCCAGCACTTGTGCCCACGCCTTAAGCCTTAGCCAGCACTTGTGCCCACGCCTTAAGCCTTAGCCAGCACTTGTGCCCACGCCTTAAGCCTTAGCCAGCACTTGTGCCCACGCCTTAAGCCTTAGCCAGCACTTGTGCCCACGCCTTAAGCCTTAGCCAGCACTTGTGCCCACGCCTTAAGCCTTAGCCAGCACTTGTGCCCACGCCTTAAGCCTTAGCCAGCACTTGTGCCCACGCCTTAAGCCTTAGCCAGCACTTGTGCCCACGCCTTAAGCCTTAGCCAGCACTTGTGCCCACGCCTTAAGCCTTAGCCAGCACTTGTGCCCACGCCTTAAGCCTTAGCCAGCACTTGTGCCCACGCCTTAAGCCTTAGCCAGCACTTGTGCCCACGCCTTAAGCCTTAGCCAGCACTTGTGCCCACGCCTTAAGCCTTAGCCAGCACTTGTGCCCACGCCTTAAGCCTTAGCCAGCTCTTGTGCCCACGCCTTAAGCCTTAGCCAGCACTTGTGCCCACGCCTTAAGCCTTAGCCAGCACTTGTGCCCACGCCTTAAGCCTTAGCCAGCACTTTTGAGCCCCTTGCATGTTTGTTTTTCTGTCTTTAGTTACATGATGGTTATGCACACAGGGCAGGCTTTACGCTCTTCGCTCTTGTCCCGTCTGAATGCGCATGCACGACTGTAATTGGGGAAGAAGGCATTACCCATTTACGGAGGACAGACAAGAAGTGCCTGGTCGCTTGGAGCATGGGGTTATGGAGAGGCTCCGCACTGTACAACAAAGGATCTAGTCCTAAATGTCCAAGTACAGAGTAGAGGGGTGAAAGCTAGCTCTTCACCCCTATGGGTGCCTAACCCTTTATGCAAAGAGTGCAAAGAGTTAGCCGTATGCCTTAAGCCTTAGCCAGCACTTGTGCCCATGCCTTAAGCCTTAGCCAGCACTTGTGCTCATGCCTTAAGCCTTTGCCAGCACTTGTGCCCATGCCTTAAGCCTTAGCCAGCACTTGTGCCCATGCCTTAAGCCTTAGCCAGCACTTGTGCCCATGCCTTAAGCCTTTGCCAGCACTTGTGCCCATGCCTTAAGCCTTAGCCAGCACTTGTGCCCATGCCTTAAGCCTTAGCCAGCACTTGTGCCCATGCCTTAAGCCTTAGCCAGCATTTGTGCCCATGCCTAAAGCCTTAGCCAGCACTTGTGCCCATGCCTTAAACCTTAGCCAGCACTTGTGCCCATGCCTTAAGCCTTAGCCAGCACTTGTGCCCATGCCTTAAGCCTTAGCCAGCACTTGTGCCCATGCCTTAAGCCTTAGCCAGCACCTGTGCCCATGCCTTAAGCCTTAGCCAGCACTTGTGCCCATTCCTTAAGCCTTAGCCAGCACTTGTGCCCATGCCTTAAGCCTTAGCCAGCTCTTGTGCCCATGCCTTAAGCCTTAGCCAGCACTTGTGCCCACGCCTTAAGCCTTAGCCAGCACTTGTGCCCATGCCTTAAGCCTTAGCCAGCACTTGTGCCCACGCCTTAAGCCTTAGCCAGCACTTGTGCCCACGCCTTAAGCCTTAGCCAGCACTTGTGCCCCCGCCTTAAGCCTTAGCCAGCACTTGTGCCCATGCCTTAAGCCTTAGCCAGCACTTGTGCCCACGCCTTAAGCTTTAGCCAGCACTTGTGCCCACGCCTTAAGCCTTAGCCAGCACTTGTGCCCACGCCTTAAAAATTAGCCAGCACTTGTGCCCACGCCTTAAGCCTTAGCCAGCACTTGTGCCCACGCCTTAAGCCTTAGCCAGCACTTGTGCCCACGCCTTAAGCCTTAGCCAGCACTTGTGTCCACGCCTTAAGCCTTAGCCAGCACTTGTGCCCACGCCTTAAGCCTCAGCCAGCACTTGTGCCCACGCCTTAAGCCTCAGCCAGCACTTGTGCCCACGCCTTAAGCCTCAGCCAGCACTTGTGCCCACGCCTTAAGCCTCAGCCAGCACTTGTGCCCACGCCTTAAGCCTCAGCCAGCACTTGTGCCCACGCCTTAAGCCTCAGCCAGCACTTGTGCCCACGCCTTAAGCCTCAGCCAGCACTTGTGCCCACGCCTTAAGCCTCAGCCAGCACATGTGCCCACGCCTTAAGCCTCAGCCAGCACTTGTGCCCACGCCTTAAGCCTCAGCCAGCACTTGTGCCCACGCCTTAAGCCTCAGCCAGCACTTGTGCCCACGCCTTAAGCCTCAGCCAGCACTTGTGCCCACGCCTTAAGCCTCAGCCAGCACTTGTGCCCACGCCTTAAGCCTCAGCCAGCACTTGTGCCCACGCCTTAAGCCTTAGCCAGCACTTGTGCCCACGCCTTAAGCCTTAGCCAGCACTTGTGCCCACGCCTTAAGCCTTAGCCAGCTCTTGTGCCCACGCCTTAAGCCTTAGCCAGCACTTGTGCCCACGCCTTAAGCCTTAGCCAGCACTTGTGCCCACGCCTTAAGCCTTAGCCAGCACTTTTGAGCCCCTTGCATGTTTGTTTTTCTGTCTTTAGTTACATGATGGTTATGCACACAGGGCAGGCTTTAGGCTCTTCGCTCTTGTCCCGTCTGAATGCGCATGCACGACTGTAATTGGGGAAGAAGGCATTACCCATTTACGGAGGACAGACAAGAAGTGCCTGGTCGCTTGGAGCATGGGGTTATGGAGAGGCTCCGCACTGTACAACAAAGGATCTAGTCCTAAATGTCCAAGTACAGAGTAGAGGGGTGAAAGCTAGCTCTTCACCCCTATGGGTGCCTAACCCTTTATGCAAAGAGTGCAAAGAGTTAGCCGTATGCCTTAAGCCTTAGCCAGCACTTGTGCCCATGCCTTAAGCCTTAGCCAGCACTTGTGCTCATGCCTTAAGCCTTTGCCAGCACTTGTGCCCATGCCTTAAGCCTTAGCCAGCACTTGTGCCCATGCCTTAAGCCTTAGCCAGCACTTGTGCCCATGCCTTAAGCCTTAGCCAGCACTTGTGCCCATGCCTTAAGCCTTTGCCAGCACTTGTGCCCATGCCTTAAGCCTTAGCCAGCACTTGTGCCCATGCCTTAAGCCTTAGCCAGCACTTGTGCCCATGCCTTAAGCCTTAGCCAGCATTTGTGCCCATGCCTAAAGCCTTAGCCAGCACTTGTGCCCATGTCTTAAACCTTAGCCAGCACTTGTGCCCATGCCTTAAGCCTTAGCCAGCACTTGTGCCCATGCCTTAAGCCTTAGCCAGCACTTGTGCCCATGCCTTAAGCCTTAGCCAGCACCTGTGCCCATGCCTTAAGCCTTAGCCAGCACTTGTGCCCATTCCTTAAGCCTTAGCCAGCTCTTGTGCCCATGCCTTAAGCCTTAGCCAGCTCTTGTGCCCACGCCTTAAGCCTTAGCCAGCACTTGTGCCCATGCCTTAAGCCTTAGCCAGCACTTGTGCCCACGCATTAAGCCTTAGCCAGCACTTGTGCCCACGCCTTAAGCCTTAGCCAGCACTTGTGCCCCCGCCTTAAGCCTTAGCCAGCACTTGTGCCCATGCCTTAAGCCTTAGCCAGCACTTGTGCCCACGCCTTAAGCTTTAGCCAGCACTTGTGCCCACGCCTTAAGCCTTAGCCAGCACTTGTGCCCACGCCTTAAAAATTAGCCAGCACTTGTGCCCACGCCTTAAGCCTTAGCCAGCACTTGTGCCCACGCCTTAAGCCTTAGCCAGCACTTGTGCCCACGCCTTAAGCCTTAGCCAGCACTTGTGCCCACGCCTTAAGCCTTAGCCAGCACTTGTGCCCACGCCTTAAGCCTCAGCCAGCACTTGTGCCCACTCCTTAAGCCTCAGCCAGCACTTGTGCCCACGCCTTAAGCCTCAGCCAGCACTTGTGCCCACGCCTTAAGCCTCAGCCAGCACTTGTGCCCACGCCTTAAGCCTCAGCCAGCACTTGTGCCCACGCCTTAAGCCTCAGCCAGCACTTGTGCCCACGCCTTAAGCCTCAGCCAGCACTTGTGCCCACGCCTTAAGCCTCAGCCAGCACATGTGCCCACGCCTTAAGCCTCAGCCAGCACTTGTGCCCACGCCTTAAGCCTCAGCCAGCACTTGTGCCCACGCCTTAAGCCTCAGCCAGCACTTGTGCCCACGCCTTAAGCCTCAGCCAGCACTTGTGCCCACGCCTTAAGCCTCAGCCAGCACTTGTGCCCACGCCTTAAGCCTCAGCCAGCACTTGTGCCCACGCCTTAAGCCTCAGCCAGCACTTGTGCCCACGCCTTAAGCCTCAGCCAGCACTTGTGCCCACGCCTTAAGCCTTAGCCAGCACTTGTGCCCACGCCTTAAGCCTTAGCCAGAACTTGTGCCCACGCCTTAAGCCTTAGCCAGCACTTGTGCCCACGCCTTAAGCCTTAGCCAGCACTTGTGCCCACGCCTTAAGCCTTAGCCAGCACTTGTGCCCACGCCTTAAGCCTTAGCCAGCACTTGTGCCCACGCCTTAAGCCTTAGCCAGCACTTGTGCCCACGCCTTAAGCCTTAGCCAGCACTTGTGCCCACGCCTTAAGCCTTAGCCAGCACTTGTGCCCACGCCTTAAGCCTTAGCCAGCACTTGTGCCCACGCCTTAAGCCTTAGCCAGCACTTGTGCCCACGCCTTAAGCCTTAGCCAGCACTTGTGCCCACGCCTTAAGCCTTAGCCAGCACTTGTGCCCACGCCTTAAGCCTTAGCCAGCACTTGTGCCCACGCCTTAAGCCTTAGCCAGCACTTGTGCCCACGCCTTAAGCCTTAGCCAGCACTTGTGCCCACGCCTTAAGCCTTAGCCAGCACTTGTGCCCACGCCTTAAGCCTTAGCCAGCACTTGTGCCCACGCCTTAAGCCTTAGCCAGCACTTGTGCCCACGCCTTAAGCCTTAGCCAGCACTTGTGCCCACGCCTTAAGCCTTAGCCAGCACTTGTGCCCACGCCTTAAGCCTTAGCCAGCACTTGTGCCCACGCCTTAAGCCTTAGCCAGCACTTGTGCCCACGCCTTAAGCCTTAGCCAGCACTTGTGCCCACGCCTTAAGCCTTAGCCAGCACTTGTGCCCACGCCTTAAGCCTTAGCCAGCACTTGTGCCCACGCCTTAAGCCTTAGCCAGCACTTGTGCCCACGCCTTAAGCCTTAGCCAGCACTTGTGCCCACGCCTTAAGCCTTAGCCAGCACTTGTGCCCACGCCTTAAGCCTTAGCCAGCTCTTGTGCCCACGCCTTAAGCCTTAGCCAGCACTTGTGCCCACGCCTTAAGCCTTAGCCAGCACTTGTGCCCACGCCTTAAGCCTTAGCCAGCACTTGTGCCCACGCCTTAAGCCTTAGCCAGCTCTTGTGCCCACGCCTTAAGCCTTAGCCAGCACTTGTGCCCACGCCTTAAGCCTTAGCCAGCACTTGTGCCCACGCCTTAAGCCTTAGCCAGCACTTGTGCCCACGCCTTAAGCCTTAGCCAGCACTTTTGAGCCCCTTGCATGTTTGTTTTTCTGTCTTTAGTTACATGATGGTTATGCACACAGGGCAGGCTTTACGCTCTTCGCTCTTGT
Organism: Ranitomeya imitator; assembly: GCF_032444005.1. Taxonomy (NCBI): domain Eukaryota; kingdom Metazoa; phylum Chordata; class Amphibia; order Anura; family Dendrobatidae; genus Ranitomeya; species Ranitomeya imitator. Next base: position 202,439,740 of record NC_091286.1, read on the forward strand.
CCCGTCTGAATGCGCATGCACGACTGTAATTGGGGAAGAAGGCATTACCCATTTACGGAGGACAGACAAGAAGTGCCTGGTCGCTTGGAGCATGGGGTTATGGAGAGGCTCCGCTCTGTACAACAAAGGATCTAGTCCTAAATGTCCAAGTACAGAGTAGAGGGGTGAAAGCTAGCTCTTCACCCCTATGGGTGCCTAACCCTTTATGCAAAGAGTGCAAAGAGTTAGCCGTATGCCTTAAGCCTTAGCCAGCAGTTGTGCCCATGCCTTAAGCCTTAGCCAGCACTTGTGCTCATGCCTTAAGCCTTTGCCAGCACTTGTGCCCATGCCTTAAGCCTTAGCCAGCACTTGTGCCCATGCCTTAAGCCTTAGCCAGCACTTGTGCCCATGCCTTAAGCCTTTGCCAGCACTTGTGCCCATGCCTTAAGCCTTAGCCAGCACTTGTGCCCATGCCCTAAGCCTTAGCCAGCACTTGTGCCCATGCCTTAAGCCTTAGCCAGCATTTGTGCCCATGCCTAAAGCCTTAGCCAGCACTTGTGCCCATGTCTTAAACCTTAGCCAGCACTTGTGCCCATGCCTTAAGCCTTAGCCAGCACTTGTGCCCATGCCTTAAGCCTTAGCCAGCACTTGTGCCCATGCCTTAAGCCTTAGCCAGCACTTGTGCCCATGCCTTAAGCCTTAGCCAGCACTTGTGCCCAGGCCTTAAGCCTTAGCCAGCACTTGTGCCCACGCCTTAAGCCTTAGCCAGCACTTGTGCCCAGGCCTTAAGCCTTAGAAAGCACTTGTGCCCAAGCCTTAGCCAGCACTTGTGCCCAGGCCTTAAGCCTTAGCCAGCACTTGTGCCCACACCTTAAGCCTTAGCCAGCACTTGTGCCCACGCCTTAAGCCTTAGCCAGCACTTGTGCCCACGCCTTAAGCCTTAGCCAGCACTTGTGCCCACGCCTTAAGCCTTAGCCAGCACTTGTGCCCACGCCTTAAGCCTTAGCCAGCACTTGTGCCCACGCCTTAAGCCTCAGCCAGCACTTGTGCCCACGCCTTAAGCCTCAGCCAGCACTTGTGCCCACACCTTAAGCCTTAGCCAGCACTTGTGCCCACGCCTTAAGCCTCAGCCAGAACTTGTGCCCACGCCTTAAGCCTCAGCCAGCACTTGTGCCCACGCCTTAAGCCTCAGCCAGCACTTGTGCCCACACCTTAAGCCTTAGCCAGCACTTGTGCCCACGCCTTAAGCCTCAGCCAGAACTTGTGCCCACGCCTTAAGCCTTAGCCAGCACTTGTGCCCACGCCTTAAGCCTTAGCCAGCACTTGTTCCCACGCCTTAAGCCTTAGCCAGCACTTGTGCCCACGCCTTAAGACTTAGCCAGCACTTGTGCCCACGCCTTAAGCCTTAGCCAGCACTTGTGCCCACGCCTTAAGCCTCAGCCAGCACTTGTGCCCACGCCTTAAGCCTCAGCCAGCACTTGTGCCCACGCCTTAAGCCTCAGCCAGCACTTGTGCCCATGCCTTAAGCCTTAGCCAGCACTTGTGCCCATGCCTTAAGCCTTTGCCAGCACTTGTGCCCATGCCTTAAGCCTTAGCCAGCACTTGTGCCCATGCCTTAAGCCTTAGCCAGCACTTGTGCCCATGCCTTAAGCCTTAGCCAGCATTTGTGCCCATGCCTAAAGCCTTAGCCAGCACTTGTGCCCATGTCTTAAACCTTAGCCAGCACTTGTGCCCATGCCTTAAGCCTTAGCCAGCACTTGTGCCCATGCCTTAAGCCTTAGCCAGCACTTGTGCCCATGCCTTAAGCCTTAGCCAGCACTTGTGCCCATGCCTTAAGCCTTAGCCAGCACTTGTGCCCAGGCCTTAAGCCTTAGCCAGCACTTGTGCCCACGCCTTAAGCCTTAGCCAGCACTTGTGCCCAGGCCTTAAGCCTTAGAAAGCACTTGTGCCCAAGCCTTAGCCAGCACTTGTGCCCAGGCCTTAAGCCTTAGCCAGCACTTGTGCCCACACCTTAAGCCTTAGCCAGCACTTGTGCCCACGCCTTAAGCCTTAGCCAGCACTTGTGCCCACGCCTTAAGCCTTAGCCAGCACTTGTGCCCACGCCTTAAGCCTTAGCCAGCACTTGTGCCCACGCCTTAAGCCTTAGCCAGCACTTGTGCCCACGCCTTAAGCCTCAGCCAGCACTTGTGCCCACGCCTTAAGCCTCAGCCAGCACTTGTGCCCACACCTTAAGCCTTAGCCAGCACTTGTGCCCACGCCTTAAGCCTCAGCCAGAACTTGTGCCCACGCCTTAAGCCTTAGCCAGCACTTGTGCCCACGCCTTAAGCCTTAGCCAGCACTTGTGCCCACGCCTTAAGCCTTAGCCAGCACTTGTGCCCACGCCTTAAGCCTTAGCCAGCACTTGTGCCCACGCCTTAAGCCTTAGCCAGCACTTGTGCCCACGCCTTAAGCCTTAGCCAGCACTTGTGCCCACGCCTTAAGCCTTAGCCAGCACTTGTGCCCACGCCTTAAGCCTTAGCCAGCACTTGTGCCCACGCCTTAAGCCTTAGCCAGCACTTGTTCCCACGCCTTAAGCCTTAGCCAGCACTTGTGCCCACGCCTTAAGACTTAGCCAGCACTTGTGCCCACGCCTTAAGCCTTAGCCAGCACTTGTGCCCACGCCATAAGCCTTAGCCAGCACTTGTGCCCACGCCTTAAGCCTTAGCCAGCACTTGTGCCCACGCCTTAAGCCTTAGCCAGCACTTGTGCCCACGCCTTAAGCCTTAGCCAGCACTTGTGCCCACGCCTTAAGCCTTAGCCAGCACTTTTGAGCCCCTTGCATGTTTGTTTTTCTGTCTTTAGTTACATGATGGTTATGCACACAGTGCAGGCTTTACGCTCTTCGCTCTTGTCCCGTCTGAATGCGCATGCACGACTGTAATTGGGGAAGAAGGCATTACCCATTTACGGAGGACAGACAAGAAGTGCCTGGTCGCTTGGAGCATGGGGTTATGGAGAGGCTCCGCACTGTACAACAAAGGATCTAGTCCTAAATTTCCAAGTAGAAAGTAGAGGGGTGAAAGCTAGCTCTTCACCCCTATGGGTGCCTAACCCTTTATGCAAAGAGTGCAAAGAGTTAGCCGTATGCCTTAAGCCTTAGCCAGCACTTGTGCCCATGCCTTAAGCCTTAGCCAGCACTTGTGCCCATGCTTTAAGCCTTTGCCAGCACTTGTGCCCATGCCTTAAGCCTTAGCCAGCACTTGTGCCCATGCCTTAAGCCTTAGCCAGCACTTGTGCCCATGCCTTAAGCCTTAGCCAGCACTTGTGCCCATGCCTTAAGCCTTAGCCAGCACCTGTGCCCATGCCTTAAGCCTTAGCCAGCACTTGTGCCCATTCCTTAAGCCTTAGCCAGCACTTGTGCCCATGCCTTAAGCCTTAGCCAGCTCTTGTGCCCATGCCTTAAGCCTTAGCCAGCACTTGTGCCCACGCCTTAAGCCTTAGCCAGCACCTGTGCCCATGCCTTAAGCCTTAGCCAGCACTTGTGCCCACGCCTTAAGCCTTAGCCAGCACTTGTGCCCACGCCTTAAGCCTTAGCCAGCACTTGTGCCCACGCCTTAAGCCTTAGCCAGCACTTGTGCCCACGCCTTAAGCTTTAGCCAGCACTTGTGCCCACGCCTTAAGCCTTAGCCAGCACTTGTGCCCACGCCTTAAAAATTAGCCAGCACTTGTGCCCACGCCTTAAGCCTTAGCCAGCACTTGTGCCCACGCCTTAAGCCTTAGCCTGCACTTGTGCCCACGCCTTAAGCCTTAGCCAGCACTTGTGCCCACGCCTTAAGCCTTAGCCAGCACTTGTGCCCACGCCTTAAGCCTCAGCCAGCACTTGTGCCCACGCCTTAAGCCTCAGCCAGCACTTGTGCCCACGCCTTAAGCCTCAGCCAGCACTTGTGCCCACGCCTTAAGCCTCAGACAGCACTTGTGCCCACGCCTTAAGCCTCAGCCAGCACTTGTGCCCATGCCTTAAGCCTCAGCCAGCACTTGTGCCCACGCCTTAAGCCTCAGCCAGCACTTGTGCCCACGCCTTAAGTCTCAGCCAGCACTTGTGCCCACGCCTTAAGCCTCAGCCAGCACTTGTGCCCACGCCTTAAGCCTCAGCCAGCACTTGTGCCCACGCCTTAAGCCTCAGCCAGCACTTGTGCCCACGCCTTAAGCCTCAGCCAGCACTTGTGCCCACGCCTTAAGCCTTAGCCAGCACTTGTGCCCACGCCTTAAGCCTTAGCCAGCACTTGTGCCCACGCCTTAAGCCTTAGCCAGCACTTGTGCCCACGCCTTAAGCCTTAGCCAGCACTTGTGCCCACGCCTTAAGCCTTAGCCAGCACTTGTGCCCACGCCTTAAGCCTTAGCCAGCACTTGTGCCCACGCCTTAAGCCTTAGCCAGCACTTGTGCCCACGCCTTAAGCCTTAGCCAGCACTTGTGCCCACGCCTTAAGCCTTAGCCAGCACTTGTGCCCACGCCTTAAGCCTTAGCCAGCACTTGTGCCCACGCCTTAAGCCTTAGCCAGCACTTGTGCCCACGCCTTAAGCCTTAGCCAGCACTTGTGCCCACGCCTTAAGCCTTAGCCAGCACTTGTGCCCACGCCTTAAGCCTTAGCCAGCACTTGTGCCCACGCCTTAAGCCTTAGCCAGCACTTGTGCCCATGCCTTAAGCCTTAGCCAGCACTTGTGCCCACGCCTTAAGCCTTAGCCAGCACTTGTGCCCACGCCTTAAGCCTTAGCCAGCACTTGTGCCCACGCCTTAAGCCTTAGCCAGCACTTTTGAGCCCCTTGCATGTTTGTTTTTCTGTCTTTAGTTACATGATGGTTATGCACACAGGGCAGGCTTTACGCTCTTCGCTCTTGTCCCGTCTGAATGCGCATGCACGACTGTAATTGGGGAAGAAGGCATTACCCATTTACGGAGGACAGACAAGAAGTGCCTGGTCGCTTGGAGCATGGGGTTATGGAGAGGCTCCGCACTGTACAACAAAGGATCTAGTCCTAAATTTCCAAGTACAGAGTAGAGGGGTGAAAGCTAGCTCTTCACCCCTATGGGTGCCTAACCCTTTATGCAAAGAGTGCAAAGAGTTAGCCGTATGCCTTAAGCCTTAGCCAGCACTTGTGCCCATGCCTTAAGCCTTAGCCAGCACTTGTGCCCATGCCTTAAGCCTTTGCCAGCACTTGTGCCCATGCCTTAAGCCTTAGCCAGGACTTGTGCCCATGCCTTAAGCCTTAGCCAGCACTTGTGCCCATGCCTTAAGCCTTAGCCAGCACTTGTGCCCATGCCATAAGCCTTAGCCAGCACTTGTGCCCATGCCTTAAGCCTTTGCCAGCACTTGTGCCCATGCCTTAAGCCTTAGCCAGCACTTGTGCCCATGCCTTAAGCCTTAGCCAGCACTTGTGCCCATGCCTTAAGCCTTAGCCAGCACTTGTGCCCATGCCTTAAGCCTTAGCCCAGCACTTGTGCCCATGCCTTAATCCTTAGCCAGCACTTGTGCCCATGCCTTAAGCCTTAGCCAGCACTTGTGCCCATGCCTTAAGCCTTAGCCAGCACTTGTGCCCACGCCTTAAGCCTTAGCCAGCACTTGTGCCCACGCCTTAAGCCTTAGCCAGCATTTGTGCCCACGCCTTAAGCCTTAGCCAGCACTTGTGCCCACGCCTTAAGCCTTAGCCAGCACTTGTGCCCACGCCTTAAGCTTTAGCCAGCACTTGTGCCCACGCCTTAAGCCTTAGCCAGCACTTTTGCCCACCCATTAAGCCTTAGCCAGCACTTGTGCCCACGCCTTAAGCCTTAGCCAGCACTTGTGCCCACGCCTTAAGCCTTAGCCAGCACTTGTGCCCATGCCTTAAGCCTTAGCCAGCACTTGTGCCCACGCCTTAAGCTTTAGCCAGCCCTTGTGCCCACGCCTTAAGCCTTAGCCAGCACTTGTGCCCACGCCTTAAGCCTTAGCCAGCACTTGTGCCCACGCCTTAAGCCTTAGCCAGCACTTGTGCCCACGCCTTAAGCCTTAGCCAGCACTTGTGCCCACGCCTTAAGCCTTAGCCAGCACTTGTGCCCATGCCTTAAGACTTAGCCAGCACTTCTGCCCACGCCTTAAGTCTTAGCCAGCACTTGTGCCCACGCCTTAAGCCTCAGCCAGCACTTGTGCCCACGTCTTAAGCCTCAGCCAGCACTTGTGCCCACGCCATAAGCCTCAGCCAGCACTTGTGCCCACGCCTTAAGCCTCAGCCAGCACTTGTGCCCACGCCTTAAGCCTCAGCCAGCACTTGTGCCCACGCCTTAAGCCTCAGCCAGCACTTGTGCCCACGCCTTAAGCCTCAGCCAGCACTTGTGCCCACGCCTTAAGCCTCAGCCAGCACTTGTGCCCACGCCTTAAGCCTCAGCCAGCACTTGTGCCCACGCCTTAAGCCTCAGCCAGCACTTGTGCCCACGCCTTAAGCCTCAGCCAGCACTTGTGCCCACGCCTTAAGCCCCAGCCAGCACTTGTGCCCACGCCTTAAGCCCCAGCCAGCACTTGTGCCCACGCCTTAAGCCTCAGCCAGCACTTGTGCCCACGCCTTAAGCCTCAGCCAGCACTTGTGCCCACGCCTTAAGCCTTAGCCAGCACTTGTGCCCACGCCTTAAACCTTAGCCAGCACTTGTGCCCACTCCTTAAGCCTTAGCCAGCACTTGTGCCCACGCCTTAAGCCTTAGCCAGCACTTGTGCCCACGCCTTAAGCCTTAGCCAGCACTTGTGCCCACGCCTTAAGCCTTAGCCAGCACTTGTGCCCACGCCTTAAGCCTTAGCCAGCACTTGTGCCCACGCCTTAAGCCTTAGCCAGCACTTGTGCCCACGCCTTAAGCCTCAGCCAGCACTTGTGCCCACGCCTTAAGCCTCAGCCAGCACGTGTGCCCACGCCTTAAGCCTCAGCCAGCACTTGTGCCCACGCCTTAAGCCTCAGCCAGCACTTGTGCCCACGCCTTAAGCCTCAGCCAGCACTTGTGCCCACGCCTTAAGCCTCAGCCAGCACTTGTGCCCACGCCTTAATCCTCAGCCAGCACTTGTGCCCACGCAATAAGCCTCAGCCAGCACTTGTGCCCACGCCTTAAGCCTTAGCCAGCACTTGTGCCCACGCCTTAAGCCTTAGCCAGCACTTGTGCCCACGCCTTAAGCCTTAGCCAGCACTTGTGCCCACGCCTTAAGCCTTAGCCAGCACTTGTGCCCACGCCTTAAGCCTTAGCCAGCTCTTGTGCCCACGCCTTAAGCCTCAGCCAGCACTTGTGCCCACGCCTTAAGCCTCAGCCAGCACTTGTGCCCACGCCTTAAGCCTCAGCCAGCACTTGTGCCCACGCCTTAAGCCTCAGCCAGCACTTGTGCCCACGCCTTAAGCCTTAGCCAGCACTTTTGAGCCCCTTGCATGTTTGTTTTTCTGTCTTTAGTTACATGATGGTTATGCACACTGGGCAGGCTTTACGCTCTTCGCTCTTGTCCCGTCTGAATGCGCATGCACGACTGTAATTGGGGAAGAAGGCATTACCCATTTACGGAGGACAGACAAGAAGTGCCTGGTCGCTTGGAGCATGGGGTTATGAAGAGGCTCCGCACTGTACAACAAAGGATCTAGTCCTAAATTTCCAAGTACAGAGTAGAGGGGTGAAAGCTAGCTCTTCACCCCTATAGGTGCCTAACCCTTTATGCAAAGAGTGCAAAGAGTTAGCCGTATGCCGTAAGCCTTAGCCAGCACTTGTGCCCATGCCTTAAGCCTTAGCCAGCACTTGTGCCCATGCCTTAAGCCTTAGCCAGCACTTGTGCACATGCCGTAAGCCTTAGCCAGCACTTGTGCCCACGCCTTAAGCCTTAGCCAGCACTTGTGCCCACGCCTTAAGCCTTAGCCAGCACTTGTGCCCACGCCTTAAGGCTCAGCCAGCACTTGTGCCCACGCCTTAAGCCTCAGCCAGCACTTGTGCCCACGCCTTAAGCCTCAGCCAGCACTTGTGCCCACGCCTTAAGCCTCAGCCAGCACTTGTGCCCACGCCTTAAGCCTCAGCCAGCACTTGTGCCCACGCCTTAAGCCTCAGCCAGCACTTGTGCCCACGCCTTAAGCCTCAGCCAGCACTTGTGCCCACGCCTTAAGCCTCAGCCAGCACTTGTGCCCACGCCTTAAGCCTCAGCCAGCACTTGTGCCCACGCCTTAAGCCTCAGCCAGCACTTGTGCCCACGCCTTAAGCCTTAGCCAGCACTTTTGAGCCCCTTGCATGTTTGTTTTTCTGTCTTTAGTTACATGATGGTTATGCACACTGGGCAGGCTTTACGCTCTTCGCTCTTGTCCCGTCTGAATGCGCATGCACGACTGTAATTGGGGAAGAAGGCATTACCCATTTACGGAGGACAGACAAGAAGTGCCTGGTCGCTTGGAGCATGGGGTTATGAAGAGGCTCCGCACTGTACAACAAAGGATCTAGTCCTAAATTTCCAAGTACAGAGTAGAGGGGTGAAAGCTAGCTCTTCACCCCTATAGGTGCCTAACCCTTTATGCAAAGAGTGCAAAGAGTTAGCCGTATGCCGTAAGCCTTAGCCAGCACTTGTGCCCATGCCTTAAGCCTTAGCCAGCACTTGTGCCCATGCCTTAAGCCTTTGCCAGCACTTGTGCCCATGCCTTAAGCCTTAGCCAGCACTTGTGCCCATGCCTTAAGCCTTAGCCAGCACTTGTGCCCATGCCTTAAGCCTTTGCCAGCACTTGTGCCCATGTCTTACGCCTTAGCCAGCACTTGTGCCCATGCCTTAAGCCTTAGCCAGCACTTGTGCCCATGCCTTAAGCCTTAGCCAGCACTTGTGCCCATGCCTTAAGCCTTAGCCAGCACTTGTGCCCATGCCTTAAGCCTTAGCCAGCACTTTTGCCCATGCCTTAAGCCTTAGCCAGCAATTGTGCCCATGCCTTAAGCCTTAGCCAGCACTTGTGCCCACGCCTTAAGCCTTAGCCAGCACTTGTGCCCACGCCTTAAGCCTTAGCCAGCACTTGTGCCCACGCCTTAAGCCTTAGCCAGCACTTGTGCCCACGCCTTAAGCCTTAGCCAGCACTTGTGCCCACGCCTTAAGCCTTAGCCAGCACTTGTGCCCACGCCTTAAGCCTTAGCCAGCACTTGTGCCCACGCCTTAAGCCTTAGCCAGCACTTGTGCCCACGCCTTAAGCCTTAGCCAGCACTTTTGCCCACGCCTTAAGCTTTAGCCAGCACTTGTGCCCACGCCTTAAGCCTTAGCCAGCACTTTTGCCCACCCATTAAGCCTTAGCCAGCACTTGTGCCCACGCCTTAAGCCTTAGCCAGCACTTGTGCCCACGCCTTAAGCCTTAGCCAGCACTTGTGCCCACGCCTTAAGCCTTAGCCAGCACTTGTGCCCACGCCTTAAGCCTTAGCCAGCACTTGTGCCCACGCCTTAAGCCTTTGCCAGCACTTGTGCCCATGCCTTAAGCCTTAGCCAGCACTTGTGCCCATGCCTTAAGCCTTAGCCAGCACTTGTGCCCATGCCTTAAGCCTTAGCCAGCACTTGTGCCCATGCCTTAAGCCTTTGCCAGCACTTGTGCCCATGCCTTAAGCCTTAGCCAGCACTTGTGCCCATGCCTTAAGCCTTAGCCAGCACTTGTGCCCATGCCTTAAGCCTTAGCCAGCACTTGTGCCCATGCCTTAAGCCTTAGCCAGCACTTGTGCCCATGCCTTAAGCCTTAGCCAGCACTTGTGCCCATGCCTTAAGCCTTAGCCAGCACTTGTGCCCATGCCTTAAGCCTTAGCCAGCACTTGTGCCCATGCCTTAAGCCTTAGCCAGCACTTGTGCCCATGCCTTAAGCCTTAGCCAGCACTTGTGCCCATGCCTTAAGCCTTAGCCAGCACTTGTGACCATGCCTTAAGCCTTAGCCAGCACTTGTGCCCATGCCTTAAGCCTTAGCCAGCACTTGTGCACATGCCTTAAGCCTTAGAAAGCACTTGTGCCCACGCCTTAAGCCTTAGAAAGCACTTGTGCCCACGCCTTAAGCCTTAGCCAGCACTTATGCCCACGCCTTAAGCCTTAGCCAGCACTTATGCCCACGCCTTAAGCCTTAGCCAGCACTTGTGCCCACGCCTTAAGCCTCAGCCAGCACTTGTGCCCACGCCTTAAGCCTCAGCCAGCACTTGTGCCCACGCCTTAAGCCTCAGCCAGCACTTGTGCCCACGCCTTAAGCCTCAGCCAGCACTTGTGCCCACGCCTTAAGACTCAGCCAGCACTTGTGCCCACGCCTTAAGCCTCAGCCAGCACTTGTGCCCATGCCTTAAGCCTCAGCCAGCACTTGTGCTCACGCCTTAAGCCTCAGCCAGCACTTGTGCCCACGCCTTAAGCCTCAGCCAGCACTTGTGCCCACGCCTTAAGCCTCAGCCAGCACTTGTGCCCACGCCTTAAGCCTCAGCCAGCACTTGTGCCCACGCCTTAAGCCTCAGCCAGCACTTGTGCCCACGCCTTAAGCCTCAGCCAGCACTTGTGCCCACGCCTTAAGCCTCTGCCAGCACTTGTGCCCACGCCTTAAGCCTCAGCCAGCACTTGTGCCCACGCCTTAAGCCTCAGCCAGCACTGGTGCCCACGCCTTAAGCCTCAGCCAGCACTTGTGCCCACGCCTTAAGCCTCAGCCAGCACTTGTGCCCACGCCTTAAGCCTTAGCCAGCACTTGTGCCCACGCCTTAAGCCTTAGCCAGCACTTGTGCCCATGCCTTAAGCCTTAGCCAGCACTTTTGCCCACGCCTTAAGCCTTAGCCAGCACTTTTGAGCCCCTTGCATGTTTGTTTTTCTGTCTTTAGTTACATGATGGTTATGCACACAGGGCAGGCTTTACGCTCTTCGCTCTTGTCCCGTCTGAATGCGCATGCACGACTGTAATTGGGGAAGAAGGCATTACCCATTTACGCAGGACAGACAAGAAGTGCCTGGTCGCTTGGAGCATGGGGTTATGGAGAGGCTCCGCACTGTACAACAAAGGATCTAGTCCTAAATGTCCAAGTACAGAGTAGAGGAGTGAAAGCTAGCTCTTCACCCCTATGGGTGCCTAACCCTTTATGCAAAGAGTGCAAAGAGTTAGCCGTATGCCTTAAGCCTTAGCCAGCACTTGTGCCCATGCCTTAAGCCTTAGCCAGCACTTGTGCCCACGCCTTAAGCCTTAGCCAGCACTTGTGCCCACGCATTAAGCCTTAGCCAGCACTTGTGCCCACACCTTAAGCCTTAGCCAGCACTTGTGCCCACGCCTTAAGCCTTAGCCAGCACTTGTGCCCACGCCTTAAGCCTTAGCCAGCACTTGTGCCCACGCCTGTTATGGCTGGCAATCAGGCAACACAGCGTTCAGTAATCAGCGCACATACAGAGATCTGGCAATAACCAAAAACAATAGGACAAGCTCTGAGACGTGGAATCTCTGTAGACTGCAGTACCTGATCTATCCTCACACAACTATAAGCAGCAGTGGATTGCGCCTAACAACTACCTATGCAACTCGGCACTGCCTGAGGAGCTGACTAGCCTGAAGATAGAAATACAAGCCTGACTTACCTCAGAGAAATACCCCAAAAGAATAGGCAGCCCCCCACATATAATGACTGTTAGCAAGATGAAAAGACAAACGTAGGAATGAAATAGATTCAGCAAAGTGAGGCCCGATATTCTAGACAGAGCGAGGATAGCAAAGAGAACTATGCAGTCTACAAAAAACCCTAAAACGAAAACCACGCAAAGGGGCAAAAAGACCCACCGTGCCGAACTAACAGCACGGCGGTGCACCCCTTTGCTTCTCAGAGCTTCCAGCAAAAGTTAATAGCAAGCTGGACAGAAAAAACAGAAAACAAACTAGAAGCACTTATCTAGCAGAGCAGCAGGCCCAAGGAAAGATGCAGTAGCTCAGATCCAACACTGGAACATTGACAAGGAGCAAGGAAGACAGACTCAGGTGGAGCTAAATAGCAAGGCAGCCAACGAGCTCACCAAAACACCTGAGGGAGGAAGCCCAGAGACTGCAATACCACTTGTGACCACAGAAGTGAACTCAGCCACAGAATTCACAACAGTACCCCCCCCTTGAGGAGGGGTCACCGAACCCTCACCAGAACCCCCAGGCCGACCAGGATGAGCCACATGAAAGGCACGAACAAGATCTGGGGCATGGACATCAGAGGCAAAAACCCAGGAATTATCTTCCTGAGCATAACCCTTCCATTTGACCAGATACTGGAGTTTCCGTCTAGAGACACGAGAATCCAAAATCTTCTCCACAATATACTCCAATTCCCCCTCCACCAAAACAGGGGCAGGAGGCTCCACAGATGGAACCATAGGTGCCACGTATCTCCTCAACAACGACCTATGGAATACATTATGTATGGAAAAGGAGTCTGGGAGGGTCAGACGAAAAGACACCGGATTGAGAATCTCAGAAATCCTATACGGACCAATAAAACGAGGTTTAAATTTAGGAGAGGAAACCTTCATAGGAATATGACGAGAAGATAACCAAACCAGATCCCCAACACGAAGTCGGGGTCCCACACGGCGTCTGCGATTAGCGAAAAGCTGAGCCTTCTCCTGGGACAAGGTCAAATTGTCCACCACCTGAGTCCAGATCTGCTGCAACCTGTCCACCACAGAATCCACACCAGGACAGTCCGAAGACTCAACCTGTCCTGAAGAGAAACGAGGATGGAACCCAGAATTGCAGAAAAATGGAGAGACCAAGGTAGCCGAGCTGGCCCGATTATTAAGGGCGAACTCAGCCAACGGCAAAAATGACACCCAATCATCCTGGTCAGCGGAAACAAAACATCTCAGATATGTTTCCAAGGTCTGATTGGTTCGTTCGGTCTGGCCATTAGTCTGAGGATGGAAGGCCGAGGAGAAAGATAGGTCAATGCCCATCCTACCACAAAAGGCTCGCCAGAACCTCGAGACAAACTGGGAACCTCTGTCAGAAACAATATTCTCAGGAATGCCATGTAAACGAACCACATGCTGGAAGAACAAAGGCACCAAATCAGAGGAGGAAGGCAATTTAACCAAGGGCACCAGATGGACCATTTTAGAAAAGCGATCACAGACCACCCAAATGACCGACATTTTTTGAGAAACGGGAAGGTCAGAAATGAAATCCATCGAAATATGTGTCCAAGGCCTCTTCGGGACCGGCAAGGGCAAAAGCAACCCACTGGCACGTGAACAGCAGGGCTTAGCCCTAGCACAAATTCCACAGGACTGCACAAAAGCACGCACATCCCGTGACAGAGATGGCCACCAGAAGGATCTAGCAACCAACTCCCTGGTACCAAAGATTCCTGGATGACCGGCCAGCACCGAACAATGAAGTTCAGAGATAACTTTACTAGTCCACCTATCAGGGACGAACAGTTTCTCGGCCGGACAACGATCAGGTTTATTAGCCTGAAATTTCTGCAACACTCTCCGCAAATCAGGGGAGATGGCAGACACAATGACTCCTTCCTTGAGGATACTCGCCGGCTCAGATAACCCCGGAGAGTCGGGCACAAAACTCCTAGACAGAGCATCCGCCTTCACATTTTTAGAGCCCGGAAGGTATGAAACCACAAAATCAAAACGAGCAAAAAATAACGACCAACGGGCCTGTCTAGGATTCAAGCGCTTGGCAGACTCAAGATAAGTAAGGTTCTTATGATCAGTCAAAACCACCACGCGATGCTTAGCACCCTCAAGCCAATGACGCCACTCCTCGAATGCCCACTTCATGGCCAGCAACTCTCGGTTGCCCACATCATAATTACGCTCAGCAGCAGAAAATTTCCTGGAAAAGAAAGCACATGGTTTGAACACTGAGCAACCAGAACCTCTCTGTGACAAAACCGCCCCTGCACCAATCTCAGAAGCATCAACCTCGACCTGGAACGGAAGAGAAACATCAGGTTGACACAACACAGGGGCACAGCAAAAACGACGCTTCAACTCCTGAAAAGCTTCCACGGCAGCAGAAGACCAATTAACCAAATCAGCACCCTTCTTGGTCAAATCGGTCAATGGTCTGGCAATGCTAGAAAAATTACAGATGAAGCGACGATAAAAATTAGCAAAGCCCAGGAATTTCTGCAGACTTTTTAGAGATGTCGGCTGAGTCCAATCCTGGATGGCCTGAACCTTAACCGGATCCATCTCGATAGTAGAAGGGGAAAAGATGAACCCCAAAAATGAAACTTTCTGCACACCGAAGAGACACTTTGATCCCTTCACGAACAAGGAATTAGCACGCAGTACCTGGAAAACCATTCTGACTTGCTTCACATGAGACTCCCAATCATCAGAGAAGATCAAAATGTCATCCAAGTAAACAATCAAGAATTTATCCAGATACTCACGGAAAATGTCATGCATAAAAGACTGAAAAACAGATGGAGCATTGGCAAGTCCAAACGGCATCACCAGATACTCAAAATGACCCTCGGGCGTATTAAATGCCGTTTTCCATTCATCTCCTTGCCTGATTCTCACCAGATTATACGCACCACGAAGATCTATCTTGGTGAACCAACTAGCCCCCTTAATCCGAGCAAACAAGTCAGAAATCAATGGCAAGGGATACTGAAACTTAACAGTGATCTTATTAAGAAGGCGGTAATCAATACACGGTCTTAGCGAACCATCCTTCTTGGCTACAAAAAAGAACCCTGCTCCCAATGGTGACGACGATGGGCGAATATGTCCCTTCTCCAGGGACTCCTTCACATAACTGCGCATAGCGGTGTGTTCAGGTACGGACAAATTAAATAAACGACCCTTAGGGAATTTACTACCAGGAATCAAATCGATAGCACAATCACAATTCCTATGCGGAGGTAGGGCATCAGACTTGGACTCTTCAAATACATCCTGAAAGTCCGACAAGAACTCTGGGATGTCAGAAGGAATGGATGACGAAATAGACAAAAATGGAACATCACCATGTACTCCCTGACAACCCCAGCTGGTTACCGACATAGAGTTCCAATCCAATACTGGATTATGGGTTTGTAGCCATGGCAACCCCAACACGACCACATCATGCAAATTATGCAGTACCAGAAAGCGAATAACTTCCTGATGTGCAGGAGCCATGCACATGGTCAGCTGGGCCCAGTACTGAGGCTTATTCTTGGCCAAAGGTGTAGCATCAATTCCTCTCAACGGAATAGGACACCGCAAAGGCTCCAAGAAAAATCCACAACGTTTAGCATAATCCAAATCCATCAGATTCAGGGCAGCGCCTGAATCCACAAACGCCATGACAGAATACGATGACAAAGAGCACATTAAGGTAATGGACAAAAGGAATTTGGACTGTACAGTACCAATAACGGCAGAGCTATCGAACCGCCTAGTGCGTTTAGGACAATTAGAAATAGCATGAGTAGAATCACCACAATAGAAACACAGTCTGTTCAGACGTCTGTGTTCTTGCCGTTCTACTTTAGTCATAGTCCTGTCGCACTGCATAGGCTCAGGTTTACTCTCAGACAATACCGCCAGATGGTGCACAGATTTACGCTCGCGCAAGCGACGACCGATCTGAATGGCCAAGGACATGGACTCATTCAAACCAGCAGGCATAGGAAATCCCACCATTACATCCTTAAGAGCTTCAGAGAGACCCTTTCTGAACAAAGCCGCTAGTGCAGATTCATTCCACAGAGTGAGTACTGACCACTTTCTAAATTTCTGACAATATACTTCTATATCATCCTGACCCTGGCATAAAGCCAGCAGATTTTTCTCAGCCTGATCCACTGAATTAGGCTCATCGTAAAGCAATCCGAGCGCCAGGAAAAACGCATCGACACTACTCAATGCAGGGTCTCCTGGCGCAAGAGAAAACGCCCAGTCCTGTGGGTCGCCGCGCAAAAAAGAAATAATAATCAAAACCTGTTGAATAGGATTACCAGAAGAATGAGGTTTCAAGGCCAAAAATAGCTTACAATTATTTCTGAAACTCAGGAACTTAGTTCTGTCACCAAAAAACAAATCAGGAATCGGAATTCTTGGTTCTAGCATCGATTTCTGATCAATAGTATCTTGAATCTTTTGTACATTTACAACGAGATTATCCATTGAGGAGCACAGAGCCTGAATATCCATGTCCACAGCTGTGTCCTGAAGCACTCTAATGTCTAGGGGAAAAAAAAGACTGAAGACAGAGCTAAGAAAAAAAAATGATGTCAGGATTTCTTTTTTCCCTCTATTGGGAATCATTGGTGAGGCTCCTTGTACTGTTATGGCTGGCAATCAGGCAACACAGCGTGCAGTAATCAGCGCACATACAGAGATCTGGCAATAACCAAAAACAATAGGACAAGCTCTGAGACGTGGAATCTCTGTAGACTGCAGTACCTGATCTATCCTCACACAACTATAAGCAGCAGTGGATTGCGCCTAACAACTACCTATGCAACTCGGCACTGCCTGAGGAGCTGACTAGCCTGAAGATAGAAATACAAGCCTGACTTACCTCAGAGAAATACCCCAAAAGAATAGGCAGCCCCCCACATATAATGACTGTTAGCAAGATGAAAAGACAAACGTAGGAATGAAATAGATTCAGCAAAGTGAGGCCCGATATTCTAGACAGAGCGAGGATAGCAAAGAGAACTATGCAGTCTACAAAAAACCCTAAAACGAAAACCACGCAAAGGGGCAAAAAGACCCACCGTGCCGAACTAACAGCACGGCGGTGCACACCTTTGCTTCTCAGAGCTTCCAGCAAAAGTTAATAGCAAGCTGGACAGAAAAAAACAGAAAACAAACTAGAAGCACTTATCTAGCAGAGCAGCAGGCCCAAGGAAAGATGCAGTAGCTCAGATCCAACACTGGAACATTGACAAGGAGCAAGGAAGACAGACTCAGGTGGAGCTAAATAGCAAGGCAGCCAACGAGCTCACCAAAACACCTGAGGGAGGAAGCCCAGAGACTGCAATACCACTTGTGACCACAGAAGTGAACTCAGCCACAGAATTCACAACACACGCCTTAAGCCTTAGCCAGCACTTGTGCCCACGCCTTAAGCCTTAGCCAGCACTTGTGCCCACGCATTAAGCCTTAGCCAGCACTTGTGCCCACGCCTTAAGCCTTAGCCAGCACTTTCGCCCACGCCTTAAGCCTCAGCCAGCACTTGTGCCCACGCCTTAAGCCTCAGCCTGCACTTGTGCCCACGCCTTAAGCCTCAGCCAGCACTTGTGCCCACGCCTTAAGCCTCTGCCAGCACTTGTGCCCACGCCTTAAGCCTCAGCCAGCACTTGTGCCCACGCCTTAAGCCTCAGCGAGCACTGGTGCCCACGCCTTAAGCCTCAGCCAGCACTTGTGCCCACGCCTTAAGCCTCAGCCAGCACTTGTGCCCACGCCTTAAGCCTTAGCCAGCACTTGTGCCCACGCCTTAAGCCTTAGCCAGCACTTGTGCCCATGCCTTAAGCCTTAGCCAGCACTTTTGCCCACGCCTTAAGCCTTAGCCAGCACTTTTGAGCCCCTTGCATGTTTGTTTTTCTGTCTTTAGTTACATGATGGTTATGCACACAGGGCAGGCTTTACGCTCTTCGCTCTTGTCCCGTCTGAATGCGCATGCACGACTGTAATTGGGGAAGAAGGCATTACCCATTTACGCAGGACAGACAAGAAGTGCCTGGTCGCTTGGAGCATGGGGTTATGGAGAGGCTCCGCACTGTACAACAAAGGATCTAGTCCTAAATGTCCAAGTACAGAGTAGAGGGGTGAAAGCTAGCTCTTCACCCCTATGGGTGCCTAACCCTTTATGCAAAGAGTGCAAAGAGTTAGCCGTATGCCTTAAGCCTTAGCCAGCACTTGTGCCCATGCCTTAAGCCTTAGCCAGCACTTGTGCCCACGCCTTAAGCCTTAGCCAGCACTTGTGCCCACGCATTAGGCCTTAGCCAGCACTTGTGCCCACGCATTAAGCCTTAGCCAGCACTTGTGCCCACACCTTAAGCCTTAGCCAGCACTTGTGCCCACGCCTTAAGCCTTAGCCAGCACTTGTGCCCACGCCTTAAGCCTGAGCCAGCACTTGTGCCCACGCCTTAAGCCTTAGCCAGCACTTGTGCCCACGCCTTAAGCCTTAGCCAGCACTTGTGCCCACGCATTAAGCCTTAGCCAGCACTTGTGCCCACGCCTTAAGCCTTAGCCAGCACTTGTGCCCACGCCTTAAGCCTTAGCCAGCACTTGTGCCCACGCCTTAAGCCTTAGCCAGCACTTGTGCCCACGCCTTAAGCCTTAGCCAGCACTTGTGCCCACGCCTTAAGCCTTAGCCAGCACTTGTGCCCACGCCTTAAGCCTTAGCCAGCACTTGTGCCCACGCCTTAAGCCTTAGCCAGCACTTGTGCCCACGCCTTAAGCCTTAGCCAGCACTTGTGCCCACGCCTTAAGCCTTAGCCAGCACTTGTGCCCACGCCTTAAACGTTAGTTAGCACTTGTGCCCACGCCTTAAGCCTTAGCCAGCACTTGTGCCCACGCCTTACGCCTTAGCCAGCACTTGTGCCCACGCCTTAAGCCTTAGCCAGCACTTGTGCCCACGCCTTAAGCCTTAGCCAGCACTTGTGCCCACGCCTTAAGCCTTAGCCAGCACTTGTGCCCACGCCTTAAGCCTTAGCCAGCACTTGTGCCCACGCCTTAAGCCTTAGCCAGCACTTGTGCCCACGCCTTAAGCCTTAGCCAGCACTTGTGCCCACGCCTTAAGCCTTAGCCAGCACTTGTGCCCACGCCTTAAGCCTTAGCCAGCACTTGTGCCCACGCCTTAAGCCTTAGCCAGCACTTGTGCCCACGCCTTAAGCCTTAGCCAGCACTTGTGCCCACGCCTTATGCCTTAGCCAGCACTTGTGCCCACGCCTTAAGCCTTAGCCAGCACTTGTGCCCACGCCTTAAGCCTTAGCCAGCACTTGTGCCCACGCCTTAAGCCTTAGCCAGCACTTGTGCCCACGCCTTATGCCTTAGACAGCACTTGTGCCCACGCCTTAAGCCTTACCCAGCACTTGTGCCCACGCCTTAAGCCTTAGCCAGCACTTGTGCCCACTACTTAAGCCTTAGCCAGCACTTGTGCCCACGCCTTAAGCCTTAGCCAGCACTTGTGCCCACGCCTTAAGCCTTAGCCAGCACTTGTGCCCACGCCTTAAGCCTTAGCCAGCACTTGTGCCCACGCCTTAAGCCTTAGCCAGCACTTATGCCCACGCCTTAAGCCTAAGCCAGCACTTGTGCCCACGCCTTAAGCCTTAGCCAGCTCTTGTGCCCACGCCTTAAGCCTCAGCCAGCACTTGTGCCCACGCCTTAAGCCTCAGCCAGCACTTGTGCCCACGCCTTAAGCCTCAGCCAGCACTTGTGCCCACGCCTTAAGCCTCAGCCAGCACTTGTGCCCACGCCTTAAGACTCAGCCAGCACTTGTGCCCACGCCTTAAGCCTCAGCCAGCACTTGTGCCCACGCCTTAAGCCTCAGCCAGCACTTGTGCCCACGCAATAAGCCTCAGCCAGCACTTGTGCCCATGCCTTAAGCCTCAGCCAGCACTTGTGCCCACGCCTTAAGCCTCAGCCAGCACTTGTGCCCACGCCTTAAGCCTCAGCCAGCACTTGCGCCCACGCCTTAAGCCTCAGCCAGCACTTGTGCCCACGCCTTAAGCCTCAGCCAGCACTTGTGCCCACGCCTTAAGCCTCAGCCAGCACTTGTGCCCACGCCTTAAGCCTCTGCCAGCACTTGTGCCCACGCCTTAAGCCTCAGCCAGCACTTGTGCCCACGCCTTAAGCCTCAGCCAGCACTGGTGCCCATGCCTTAAGCCTCAGCCAGCACTTGTGCCCACGCCTTAAGCCTCAGCCAGCACTTTTGAGCCCCTTGCATGTTTGTTTTTCTGTCTTTAGTTACATGATGGTTATGCACACAGGGCAGGCTTTACGCTCTTCGCTCTTGTCCCGTCTGAATGCGCATGCACGACTGTAATTGGGGAAGATGGCATTACCCATTTACGGAGGACAGACAAGAAGTGCCTGGTCGCTTGGAGCATGGGGTTATGGAGAGGCTCCGCACTGTACAACAAAGGATCTAGTCCTAAATGTCCAAGTACAGAGTAGAGGGGTGAAAGCTAGCTCTTCACCCCTATGGGTGCCTAACCTTTTATGCAAAGAGTGCAAAGAGTTAGCTGTATGCCTTAAGCCTTAGCCAGCACTTGTGCCCATGCCTTAAGCCTTAGCCAGCACTTGTGCCCATGCCTTAAGCCTTTGCCAGCACTTGTGCCCATGCCTTAAGCCTTAGCCAGCACTTGTGCCCATGCCTTAAGCCTTAGCCAGCACTTGTGCCCATGCCTTAAGCCTTAGCCAGCACTTGGGCCCATGCCTTAAGCCTTTGCCAGCACTTGTGCCCATGCCTTAAGCCTTAGCCAGCACTTGTGCCCATGCCGTAAGCCTTAGCCAGCACTTGTGCCCATGCCTTAAGCCTTAGCCAGCACTTGTGCCCATGCCTTAAGCCTTAGCCAGCACTTGTGCCCATGCCTTAAGCCTTAGCCAGCACTTGTGCCCATGCCTTAAGCCTTAGCCAGCACTTGTGCCCATGCCTTAAGCCTTAGCCAGCACTTGTGCCCATGCCTTAAGCCTTAGCCAGCACTTGTGCCCATGCCTTAAGCCTTAGCCAGCACTTGTGCCCACACCTTAAGCCTTAGCCAGCACTTGTGCCCACGCATTAAGCCTTAGCCAGCACTTGTGCCCACCCCTTAAGCCTTAGCCAGCACTTGTGCCCACGCCTTAAGCCTTAGCCAGCACTTTTGCCCACGCCTTAAGCCTTAGCCAGCACTTGTGCCCACGCCTTAAGCCTTAGCCAGCACTTGTGCCCACGCCTTAAGCCTTAGCCATCACTTGTGCCCACGCATTAAGCCTTAGCCAGCACTTGTGCCCACGCCTTAAGCCTTAGCCAGCACTTGTGCCCACGCCTTAAGCCTTAGTCAGCACTTGTGCCCACGCCTTAAGCCTTAGCCAGCACTTGTGCCCACGCCTTAAGCCTTAGCCAGCACTTGTGCCCACGCCTTAAGCCTTAGCCAGCACTTGTGCCCACGCCTTAAGCCTCAGCCAGCCTTTGTGCCCACGCCTTAAGCCTCAGCCAGCACTTGTGCCCACGCCTTAAGCCTCAGCCAGCACTTGTGCCCACGCCTTAAGCCTCAGCCAGCACTTGTGCCCACGCCTTAAGCCTCAGCCAGCACTTGTGCCCACGCCTTAAGCCTCAGCCAGCACTTGTGCCCACGCCTTAAGCCTCAGCCAGCACTTGTGCCCACGCCTTAAGCCTCAGCCAGCACTTGTGCCCACGCCTTAAGCCTCAGCCAGCACTTGTGCCCACGCCTTAAGCCTTAGCCAGCACTTGTGCCCACGCCTTAAGCATTAGCCAGAACTTGTGCCCACGCCTTAAGCCTTAGCCAGCACTTGTGCCCACGCCTTAAGCCTTAGCCAGAACTTGTGCCCACGCCTTAAGCCTTAGCCAGCACTTGTGCCCACGCCTTAAGCCTTAGCCAGCACTTGTGCCCACGCCTTAAGCCTTAGCCAGCACTTGTGCCCACGCCTTAAGCCTTAGCCAGCACTTGTGCCCACGCCTTAAGCCTTAGCCAGCACTTGTGCCCACGCCTTAAGCCTTAGCCAGCACTTGTGCCCACGCCTTAAGCCTTAGCCAGCACTTGTGCCCACGCCTTAAGCCTCAGCCAGCACTTGTGCCCACGCCTTAAGCCTCAGCCAGCACTTGTGCCCACGCCTTAAGCCTCAGCCAGCACTTGTGCCCACGCCTTAAGCCTTAGCCAGCACTTGTGCCCACGCCTTAAGCCTTAGCCAGAACTTGTGCCCACGCCTTAAGCCTTAGCCAGCACTTGTGCCCACGCCTTAAGCCTTAGCCAGCACTTGTGCCCACGCCTTAAGCCTTAGCCAGCACTTGTGCCCACGCCTTAAGCCTTAGCCAGCACTTGTGCCCACGCCTTAAGCCTCAGCCAGCACTGGTGCCCACGCCTTAAGCCTCAGCCAGCACTTGTGCCCACGCCTTAAGCCTCAGCCAGCACTTTTGAGCCCCTTGCATGTTTGTTTTTCTGTCTTTAGTTACATCATGGTTATGCACACAGGGCAGGCTTTACGCTCTTCGCTCTTGTCCCGTCTGAATGCGCATGCACGACTGTAATTGGGGAAGATGGCATTACCCATTTACGGAGGACAGACAAGAAGTGCCTGGTCGCTTGGAGCATGGGGTTATGGAGAGGCTCCGCACTGTACAACAAAGGATCTAGTCCTAAATGTCCAAGTACAGAGTAGAGGGGTGAAAGCTAGCTCTTCACCCCTATGGGTGCCTAACCTTTTATGCAAAGAGTGCAAAGAGTTAGCTGTATGCCTTAAGCCTTAGCCAGCACTTGTGCCCATGCCTTAAGCCTTAGCCAGCACTTGTGCCCATGCCTTAAGCCTTTGCCAGCACTTGTGCCCATGCCTTAAGCCTTAGCCAGCACTTGTGCCCATGCCTTAAGCCTTAGCCAGCACTTGTGCCCATGCCTTAAGCCTTAGCCAGCACTTGAGCCCATGCCTTAAGCCTTTGCCAGCACTTGTGCCCATGCCTTAAGCCTTAGCCAGCACTTGTGCCCATGCCGTAAGCCTTAGCCAGCACTTGTGCCCATGCCTTAAGCCTTAGCCAGCACTTGTGCCCATGCCTTAAGCCTTAGCCAGCACTTGTGCCCATGCCTTAAGCCTTAGCCAGCACTTGTGCCCATGCCTTAAGCCTTAGCCAGCACTTGTGCCCATGCCTTAAGCCTTAGCCAGCACTTGTGCCCATGCCTTAAGCCTTAGCCAGCACTTGTGCCCATGCCTTAAGCCTTAGCCAGCACTTGTGCCCACGCCTTAAGCCTTAGCCAGCACTTGTGCCCACGCATTAAGCCTTAGCCAGCACTTGTGCCCACACCTTAAGCCTTAGCCAGCACTTGTGCCCACGCCTTAAGCCTTAGCCAGCACTTTTGCCCACGCCTTAAGCCTTAGCCAGCACTTGTGCCCATGCCTTAAGCCTTAGCCAGCACTTGTGCCCACGCCTTAAGCCTTAGCCATCACTTGTGCCCACGCATTAAGCCTTAGCCAGCACTTGTGCCCACGCCTTAAGCCTTAGCCAGCACTTGTGCCCACGCCTTAAGCCTTAGTCAGCACTTGTGCCCACGCCTTAAGCCTTAGCCAGCACTTGTGCCCACGCCTTAAGCCTTAGCCAGCACTTGTGCCCACGCCTTAAGCCTTAGCCAGCACTTGTGCCCACGCCTTAAGCCTCAGCCAGCCTTTGTGCCCACGCCTTAAGCCTCAGCCAGCACTTGTGCCCACGCCTTAAGCCTCAGCCAGCACTTGTGCCCACGCCTTAAGCCTCAGCCAGCACTTGTGCCCACGCCTTAAGCCTTAGCCAGCACTTGTGCCCACGCCTTAAGCCTCAGCCAGCACTTGTGCCCACGCCTTAAGCCTCAGCCAGCACTTGTGCCCACGCCTTAAGCCTCAGCCAGCACTTGTGCCCACGCCTTAAGCCTTAGCCAGCACTTGTGCCCACGCCTTAAGCCTCAGCCAGCACTTGTGCCCACGCCTTAAGCCTCAGCCAGCACTTGTGCCCACGCCTTAAGCCTCAGCCAGCACTTGTGCCCACGCCTTAAGCCTCAGCCAGCACTTGTGCCCACGCCTTAAGCCTCAGCCAGCACTTGTGCCCACGCCTTAAGCCTCAGCCAGGACTTGTGCCCATGCCTTAAGCCTCAGCCAGCACTTGTGCCCACGCCTTAAGCCTCAGCCAGCACTTGTGCCCACGCCTTAAGCCTCAGCCAGCACTTGTGCCCACGCCTTAAGTTTCAGCCAGCACTTGTGCCCACGCCTTAAGCCTCAGCCAGCACTTGTGCCCACGCCTTAAGCCTTAGCCAGCACTTGTGCCCATGCCGTAAGCCTTAGCCAGCACTTGTGCCCATGCCTTAAGCCTTAGCCAGCACTTGTGCCCATGCCTTAAGCCTTAGCCAGCACTTGTGCCCATGCCTTAAGCCTTAGCCAGCACTTGTGCCCATGCCTTAAGCCTTAGCCAGCACTTGTGCCCATGCCTTAAGCCTTAGCCAGCACTTGTGCCCATGCATTAAGCCTTAGCCAGCACTTGTGCCCATGCCTTAAGCCTTAGCCAGCACTTGTGCCCACGCCTTAAGCCTTAGCCAGCACTTGTGCCCACGCATTAAGCCTTAGCCAGCACTTGTGCCCACGCCTTAAGCCTTAGCCAGCACTTGTGCCCACGCCTTAAGCCTTAGCCAGCACTTTTGCCCACGCCTTAAGCCTTAGCCAGCACTTGTGCCCACGCCTTAAGCCTTAGCCAGCACTTGTGCCCACGCCTTAAGCCTTAGCCATAACTTGTGCCCTCGCATTAAGCCTTAGCCAGCACTTGTGCCCACGCCTTAAGCCTTAGCCAGCACTTGTGCCCACGCCTTAAGCCTTAGCCAGCACTTGTGCCCACGCCTTAAGCCTTAGCCAGCACTTGTGCCCACGCCTTAAGCCTTAGCCAGCACTTGTGCCCACGCCTTAAGCCTTAGCCAGCACTTGTGCCCACGCCTTAAGCCTCAGCCAGCCTTTGTGCCCACGCCTTAAGCCTCAGCCAGCACTTGTGCCCACGCCTTAAGCCTCAGCCAGCACTTGTGCCCACGCCTTAAGCCTTAGCCAGCACTTGTGCCCACGCCTTAAGCTTCAGCCAGCACTTGTGCCCACGCCTTAAGCCTCAGCCAGCACTTGTGCCCACGCCTTAAGCCTTAGCCACCACTTGTGCCCACGCCTTAAGCCTCAGCCAGCACTTGTGCCCACGCCTTAAGCCTCAACCAGCACTTGTGCCCACGCCTTAAGCCTCAGCCAGCACTTGTGCCCACGCCTTAAGCCTCAGCCAGCACTTGTGCCCACGCCTTAAGCCTCAGCCAGCACTTGTGCCCACGCCTTAAGCCTCAGCCAGCACTTGTGCCCACGCCTTAAGCCTCAGCTAGCACTTGTGCCCACGCCTTAAGCCTCAGCCAGCACTTGTGCCCACGCCTTAAGCCTCAGCCAGCACTTGTGCCCACGTCTTAAGCCTCAGCCAGCACTTGTGCCCACGCCTTAAGCCTCAGCCAGCACTTGTGCCCACGCCTTAAGCCTCAGCCAGCACTTGTGCCCACGCCTTAAGCCTCAGCCAGCACTTGTGCCCACGCCTTAAGCCTCAGCCAGCACTTGTGCCCACGCCTTAAGCCTCAGCCAGCACTTGTGCCCACGCCTTAAGCCTCAGCCAGCACTTGTGCCCACGCCTTAAGCCTCTGCCAGCACTTGTGCCCACGCCTTAAGCCTCAGCCAGCACTTGTGCCCACGCCTTAAGCCTCAGCCAGCACTGGTGCCCACGCCTTAAGCCTAAGCCAGCACTTGTGCCCACGCCTTAAGCCTTAGCCAGCACTTGTGCCCACGCCTTAAGCCTTAGCCAACACTTGTGCCCACGCCTTAAGCCTTAGCCAGCACTTGTGCCCACGCCTTAAGCCTTAGCCAGCACTTCTGCCCACGCCTTACACGTTAGCCAGCACTTGTGCCCATGCCTTAAGCCTTAGCCAGCACTTGTGCCCACGCCTTACTCCCTAGCCAGCATTTGTGCCCACGCCTTAAGCCTTAGCCAGCACTTGTGCCCACGCCTTAAGCCTTAGCCAGCACTTGTGCCCACGTCTTAAGCCTTAGCCAGCACTTGTGCCCACGCCTTAAGCCTTAGCCAGCACCTGTGCCCACGCCTTAAGCCTTAGCCAGCACCTGTGCCCACGCCTTAAGCCTTAGCCAGTACTTGTGCCCACGCCTTAAGCCTTAGCCAGCACTTGTGCCCACGCCTTAATCGTTAGCCAGCACTTGTGCCCACGCCTTAAGCCTTAGCCAGCACTTGTGCCCACGCCTTAAGCCTTAGCCAGCACTTGTGCCCACGCCTTAAGCCTTAGCCAGCACTTGTGCCCACGCCTTAAGCCTTAGCCAGCACTTGTGCCCACGCCTTAAGCCTTAGCCAGCACTTGTGCCCACGCCTTAAGCCTTAGCCAGAACTTGTGCCCACGCCTTAAGCCTTAGCCAGCACTTGTGCCCACGCCTTAAGCCTTAGCCAGCACTTGTGCCCACGCCTTAAGCCTTAGCCAGCACTTGTGCCCACGCCTTAAGCCTTAGCCAGCACTTGTGCCCACGCCTTAAGCCTTAGCCAGCACTTGTGCCCACGCCTTAAGCCTTAGCCAGCACTTGTGCCCACGCCTTAAGCCTCAGCCAGCACTTGTGCCCACGCCTTAAGCCTCAGCCAGCACTTGTGCCCACGCCTTAATCCTCAGCCAGCACTTGTGCCCACGCCTTAAGCCTTAGCCAGCACTTGTGCCCACGCCTTAAGCCTTAGCCAGCACTTGTGCCCACGCCTTAAGCCTTAGCCAGCACTTGTGCCCACGCCTTAAGCCTTAGCCAGTACTTGTGCCCACGCCTTAAGCCTTAGCCAGCACTTGTGCCCACGCCTTAAGCCTTAGCCAGCACTTGTGCCCACGCCTTAAGCCTTAGCCAGCACTGGTGCCCACGCCTTAAGCCTTAGCCAGCACTTGTGCCCAAGCCTTAAGCCTTAGCCAGCACTTGTGCCCACGCCTTAAGCCTTAGCCAGCACTTTTGCCCACGCCTTAAGCCTTAGCCAGCACTTGTGCCCACGCCTTAAGCCTTAGCCAGCACTTGTGCCCACGCCTTAAGCCTTAGCCAGCACTTGTGCCCACGCCTTAAGCCTTAGCCAGCACTGGTGCCCACGCCTTAAGCCTTAGCCAGCACTTGTGCCCACGCCTTAAGCCTTAGCCAGCACTTGTGCCCACGCCTTAAGACTTAGCCAGCACTTGTGCCCACGCCTTAAGACTTAGCCAGCACTTGTGCCCACGCCTTAAGACTTAGCCAGCACTTGTGCCCACGCCTTAAGCCTTAGCCAGCACTTGTGCCCACGCCTTAAGCCTTAGCCAGCACTTGTGCCCACGCCTTAAGCCTTAGCCAGCACTTGTACCCACGCCTTAAGCCTTAGCCAGCACTTGTGCCCACGCCTTAAGCCTTAGCCAGCACTTGTGCCCACGCCTTAAGCCTTAGCCAGCACTTGTGCCAACGCCTTAAGCCTTAGCCAGCACTGGTGCCTACGCCTTAAGCCTTAGCCAGCACTTGTGCCCACGCCTTAAGACTTAGCCAGCACTTGTACCCACGCCTTAAGCCTTAGCCAGCACTTGTGCCCACGCCTTAAGCCTTAGCCAGCACTTGTGCCCACGCCTTAAGCATTAGCCAGCACTTGTGCCCACGCCTTAAGCCTTAGCCAGCAATTGTGCCCACGCCTTAAGCCTTAGCCAGCACTTGTGCCCACGCCTTAAGCCTTAGCCAGCACTTGTGCCCACGCCTTAAGCCTTAGCCAGCACTTGTGCCCATGCCTTATGCCTTAGCCAGAACTTGTGCCCATGCCTTATGCCTTAGCCAGAACTTGTGCCCATGCCTTAAGCCTCAGCCAGCACTTGTGCCCACGCCTTAGCCAGCACTTGTGCCCACGCCTTAGCCAGCACTTGTGCCCACGCCTTAGCCAGCACTTGTGCCCACGCCTTAGCCAGCACTTGTGCCCACGCCTTAAGCCTTAGCCAGCACTTGTGCCCACGCCTTAAGCCTTAGCCAGCACTTGTGCCCACGCCTTAAGCCTTAGCCAGCACTTGTGCCTACGCCTTAAGCCTTAGCCAGCACTTGTGCCCACGCCTTAAGCCTTAGCCAGCACTTGTGCCAACGCCTTAAGCCTTAGCCAGCACTGGTGCCCACGCCTTAAGCCTTAGCCAGCACTTGTGCCCACGCCTTAAGACTTAGCCAGCACTTGTGCCCACGCCTTAAGCCTTAGCCAGCACTTGTGCCCACGCCTTAAGCCTTAGCCAGCACTTGTGCCCACGCCTTAAGCCTTAGCCAGCACTTGTGCCCACGCCTTAAGCCTTAGCCAGCAATTGTGCCCACGCCTTAAGCCTTAGCCAGCACTTGTGCCCACGCCTTAAGCCTTAGCCAGCACTTGTGCCCACGCCTTAAGCCTTAGCCAGCACTTGTGCCCACGCCTTATGCCTTAGCCAGAACTTGTGCCCATGCCTTATGCCTTAGCCAGAACTTGTGCCCATGCCTTAAGCCTCAGCCAGCACTTGTGCCCACGCCTTAGCCAGCACTTGTGCACACGCCTTAGCCAGCACTTGTGCCCACGCCTTAGCCAGCACTTGTGCCCACGCCTTAGCCAGCACTTGTGCCCACACCTTAGCCAGCACTTGTGCCCACGCCTTAAGCC
This sequence comes from Ranitomeya imitator, assembly GCF_032444005.1. Classification (NCBI taxonomy): domain Eukaryota; kingdom Metazoa; phylum Chordata; class Amphibia; order Anura; family Dendrobatidae; genus Ranitomeya; species Ranitomeya imitator. The sequence goes on from NC_091286.1 coordinate 202,468,027, forward strand.
TTAGCCAGCACTTGTGCCCACGCCTTAAGCCTTAGCCAGCACTTGTGCCCATGCCTTAAGCCTTAGCGGGCACTTGTGCCCATGCCTTAAGCCTTAGCCGGCACTTGTGCCCATGCCTTAAGCCCTAGCCGGCACTTATGCCCATGCCTTAAGCCTTTGCCGGCACTTGTGCCCATGCCTTAAGCCTTAGCCGGCACTTGTGCCCATGCCTTAAGCCTTAGCCGGCACTTGTGCCCATGCCTTAAGCCTTAGCCGGCACTTGTGCCCATGCCGTAAGCCTTAGCCGGCACTTGTGCCCATGCCGTAAGCCTTTGCCGGCACTTGTGCCCATGCCTTAAGCCTTAGCCGGCACTTGTGCCCATGCCTCAAGCCTTAGCTGGCACTTGTGCCCATGCCTTAAGCCTTAGCCGGCACTTGTGCCCATGCCTTAAGCCTTAGCCGGTACTTCTGCCCATGCCTTAAGCCTTAGCCGGCACTTGTGCCCATGCCTTAAGCCTTAGCCGGCACTTGTGCCCATGCCTTAAGCCTTAGCCGGCACTTGTGCCCATGCCTTAAGCCTTAGCCGGCACTTGTGCCCATGCCTTAAGCCTTAGCCGGCACTTGTGCCCATGCCTTAAGCCTTAGCCGGCACTTTTGAGCACCTTGCATGTTTGTTTTTCTGTCTTTAGTTACATGATGGTTATGCACACAGGGCAGGCTTTACGCTCTTCGCTCTTGTTCCGTTTGAATGCGCATGCACGACTGTAATTGGGGTAGAAGGCATTACCCATTGATGGAAGACAGACAAGAAGTGCCTGGTCGCTTGGAGCATGGGGTTATGGAGAGGCTCCGCACTGTACAACAAAGGATCTGGTCCTAAATGTCCAAGTACAGAGTAGAGGGGTGAAAGCTAGCTCTTCACCCCTATGGGTGCCTAACCCTTTATGCAAAGAGTGCAAAGAGTTAGCCGTATGCCTTAAGCCTAGCCAGCACTTGTGCCCATGCCTTAAGCCTTAGCCAGCACTTGTGCCCATGCCTTAAGTCTTAGCCAGCACTTGTGCCCACGCCTTAAGCCTTAGCCAGCACTTGTGCCCACGCCTTAAGCCTTAGCCAGCACTTGTGCCCACGCCTTAAGCCTTAGCCAGCACTTGTGCCCACGCCTTAAGCCTTAACCAGCACTTGTGCCCACGCCTTAAGCCTTAGCCAGCACTTGTGCCCACGCCTTAAGCCTTAGCCAGCACTTGTGCCCACGCCTTAAGCCTTAGCCAGCACTTGTGCCCACGCCTTAAGCCTTAGCCAGCACTTGTGCCCACGCCTTAAGCCTTAGCCAGCACTTGTGCCCACGCCTTAAGCCTTAGCCAGCACTTGTGCCCACGCCTTAAGCCTTAGCCAGCAATTCTGCCCACGCCTTAAGCCTTAGCCAGCACTTGTGCCAACGCCTTAAGCCTTAGCCAGCACTTGTGCCCACGCCTTAAGCCTTAGCCAGCACTTGTGCCAACGCCTTAAGCCTTAGCCAGCACTGGTGCCCACGCCTTAAGCCTTAGCCAGCACTTGTGCCCACGCCTTAAGACTTAGCCAGCACTTGTGCCCACGCCTTAAGCCTTAGCCAGCACTTGTGCCCACGCCTTAAGCCTTAGCCAGCACTTGTGCCCACGCCTTAAGCCTTAGCCAGCACTTGTGCCCACGCCTTAAGCCTTAGCCAGCACTTGTGCCCACGCCTTAAGCCTTAGCCAGCAATTGTGCCCACGCCTTAAGCCTTAGCCAGCACTTGTGCCCACGCCTTAAGCCTTAGCCAGCACTTGTGCCCACGCCTTAAGCCTTAGCCAGCACTTGTGCCCATGCCTTATGCCTTAGCCAGAACTTGTGCCCATGCCTTATGCCTTAGCCAGAACTTGTGCCCATGCCTTAAGCCTCAGCCAGCACTTGTGCCCACGCCTTAGCCAGCACTTGTGCCCACGCCTTAGCCAGCACTTGTGCCCATGCCTTAGCCAGCACTTGTGCCCACGCCTTAAGCCTTAGCCAGCTCTTGTGCCCACGCCTTAAGCCTTAGCCAGCACTTGTGCCCATGCCTTAAGCCTTAGCGGGCACTTGTGCCAATGCCTTAAGCCTTAGCCGGCACTTGTGCCCATGCCTTAAGCCCTAGCCGGCACTTATGCCCATGCCTTAAGCCTTTGCCGGCACTTGTGCCCATGCCTTAAGCCTTAGCCGGCACTTGTGCCCATGCCTTAAGCCTTAGCCGGCACTTGTGCCCATGCCGTAAGCCTTAGCCGGCACTTGTGCCCATGCCGTAAGCCTTAGCCGGCACTTGTGCCCATGCCGTAAGCCTTTGCCGGCACTTGTGCCCATGCCTTAAGCCTTAGCCGGCACTTGTGCCCATGCCTTAAGCCTTAGCCGGCACTTGTGCCCATGCCTCAAGCCTTAGCTGGCACTTGTGCCCATGCCTTAAGCCTTAGCCGGCACTTGTGCCCATGCCTTAAGCCTTAGCCGGCACTTGTGCCCATGCCTTAAGCCTTAGCCGGCACTTGTGCCCATGCCTTAAGCCTTAGCCGGCACTTTTGAGCACCTTGCATGTTTGTTTTTCTGTCTTTAGTTACATGATGGTTATGCACACAGGGCAGGCTTCACGCTCTTCGCTCTTGTTCCGTCTGAATGCGCATGCACGACTGTAATTGGGGTAGAAGGCATTACCCATTGATGGAAGACAGACAAGAAGTGCCTGGTCGCTTGGAGCATGGGGTTATGGAGAGGCTCCGCACTGTACAACAAAGGATCTAGTCCTCAATGTCCAAGTACAGAGTAGAGGGGTGAAAGCTAGCTTTTCACCCCTATGGGTGCCTAACCCTTTATGCAAAGAGTGCAAAGAGTTAGCCGTATGCCTTAAGCCTAGCCAGCACTTGTGCCCATGCCTTAAGCCTTAGCCAGCACTTGTGCCCACGCCTTAAGCCTTAGCCAGCACTTGTGCCCACGCCTTAAGACTTAGCCAGCACTTGTGCCCACGCCTTAAGCCTTAGCCAGCACTTGTGCCCATGCTTTAAGCCTTAGCCAGCACTTGTGCCCACGTCTTAAGCCTTAGCCAGCACTTGTGCCCACGCCTTAAGCCTTAGCCAGCACTTGTGCCCATGCCTTAAGCCTTAGCCAGCACTTGTGCCCATGCCTTAAGCCTTAGCCAGCACTTGTGCCCATGCCTTAAGCCTTAGCCAACACTTGTGTCCATGCCTTAACCCTTAGCCAGCACTTTTGAGCCCCTTGCATGTTTGTTATTCTGTCTTTAGTTACATGATGGTTATGCACACAGGGCAGGCTTTACGCTCTTCGCTCTTGTCCCGTCTTAATGCGCATGCACGAATGTAATTGGGGAAGAAGGCATTACCAATTTACAGAGGACAGACAAGAAGTGCCTGGTCGATTGGAGCATGGGGTTATGGAGAGGCTCCGCACTGTACAAGAAAGGATCTAGTCCTAAACGTCCAAGTACAGAGTAGAGGGCTGAAAGCTAGCTTTTCACCCCTATGGGTGCCTAACCCTTTATGCAATGAGTGCAAAGAGTTAGCCGTATGCCTTAAGCCTTAGCCGGCACTTGTGCCCATGCCTTAAGCCTTAGCCGGCACTTGTGCCCATGCCTTAAGCCTTAGCCGGCACTTGTGCTCATGCCTTAAGCCTTAGCCGACACTTGTGGCCATGCCTTAAGCCTTAGCCGGCACTTGTGCCCATGCCTTAAGCTTAGCCGGCACTTGTGCCCATGCCTTAAGCCTTAGCCAGCACTTGTGCCCATGCCTTAAGCCTTAGCCGGCACTTGTGCCCATGCCTTAAGATTTAGCCGGCACTTGTGCCCATGCCTTAATCCTTAGCCGGCACTTGTGCCCATGCCTTAAGCCTTAGCCGGCACTTGTGCCCATGCCTTAAGCCTTAGCCGGCACTTGTGCCCATGCCTTAAGCCTTAGCCGGCACTTGTGCCCATGCCTTAAGCCTTAGCTGGCACTTGTGCCCATGCCTTAAGCCTTAGCCGGCACTTGTGCCCATGCCTTAAGCCTTAGCCGGCACTTTTGAGCCCCTTGCATGTTTGTTTTTCTGTCTTTAGTTACATGATGGTTATGCACACAGGGCAGGCTTTACGCTCTTTGCTCTTGTCCCGTCTGAATGCGCATGCACGACTGTAATTGGGGAAGAAGGCATTACCCATTTACGGAGGACAGACAATAAGTGCCTGGTCGCTTGGAGCATGGGGTTATGGAGAGGCTACGCACTGTACAACAAAGGATCTAGTCCTAAATGTCCAAGTACAGAGTAGAGGGGTGAAAGCTAGCTTTTCACCCCTATGGGTGCCTAACCCTTTATACAAAGAGTGCAAAGAGTTAGCCGTATGCCTTAAGCCTTAGCCGGCACTTGTGCCCATGCCTTAACCCTTAGCCGGCACTTGTGCCCATGCCTTAAAGCCTTAGCCGGCACTTGTGCCCATGCCTTAAGCCTTAGCCGGCACTTGTGCCCATGCCTTAAGCTTAGCCGGCACTTGTGCCCATGCCTTAAGCCTTAGCCGGCACTTGTGCCCATGCCTTAAGCCTTAGCCGGCACTTGTGCCCATGCCTTAAGCCTTAGCCAACACTTGTTCCCATGCCTTAAGCCTTAGCCAGCACTTAAGCCCATGCCTTAAGCCTTAGCCAGCACTTGTGCCCACGCCTTATGCCTTAGCCAGCACTTGTGCCCATGCCTTAAGCCTTAGCCAGCACTTGTGCCCATGCCTTAAGCCTTAGCCAGCACTTGTGCCCATGCCTTAAGCCTTAGTTAGCACTTGTGCCCGTGCCTTAAGCCTTAGCCAGCACTTGTGCCCATGCCTTACGCCTTAGCCAGCACTTGTGCCCATGCCTTTAGCCTTAGACAGCAATTGTGCCCATGCCTTAAGCCTTATCCGGCACTTGTGCCCATGGCTTAAGCCTTAGCCGGCACTTGTGCCCATGCCTTAAGCCTTAGCCGGCACTTGTGCCCATGCCTTAAGCCTTAGCCGGCACTTGTGCCCATGCCTTAAGCCTTAGCCGGCACTTGTGCCCATGCCTTAAGCCTTAGCCGGCACTAGTGCCCATGCCTTAAGCCTTAGCCGGCACTTGTTCCCTTGCCTTAAGCCTTAGCCGGCAATTGTGCCCATGCCTTAAGCCTTAGCCGGCACTTGTGCCCATGCCTTAAGCCTTAGCCGGCACTTGTGCTCATGCCTTAAGCCTTAGCCGGCACTTTTGCCCATGCCTTAAGCCTTAGCCAGCACTTGTGCCCATGCCTTAAGCCTTAGCCGGCACTTGTGCCCATGCCTTAAGCCTTAGCCGGCAATTGTGCCCATGTCTTAAGCCTTAGCCAGCACTTGTGCCCATGCCTAAAGCCTTAGCCAGCACTTGTGCCCATGCCTTAAGCCTTTGCCAGCACTTGTGCCCTTGCCTTAAGCCTTAGCCAGCACTTGTGCCCATGCCTTAAGCCTTAGCCAGCACTTGTGCCCATGCCTTAAGTCTTAGCCAGCACTTTTGAGCCCCTTGTATGTTTGTTTTTCTGTCTTTAGTTACATGATGGTTATGCACACAGGGCAGGCTTTACGCTCTTCGCTCTTGTCCCGTCTGAATGCGCATGCACGACTGGAATTGGGGAAGAAGGCATTTCCCATTTACAGAGGACAGACAAGAAGTGCCTGGTCGCTTGGAGCAAGGGGTTATGGAGAGGCTCCGCACTGTACAACAAAGGATCTAAAGCCTTAAGCCTTAGCCGGCACTTGTGCCCATGCCTTAAGCTTTAGCCGGCACTTGTGCCCATGCCTTAAGCCTTAGCCGACACTTGTGCCCATGCCTTAAGCCTTAGCCGACACTTGTGCCCATGCCTTAAGCCTTAGCCGGCACTTGTGCCCATGCCTTAAGCCCTAGCCGGCACTTGTGCCCATGCCTTAAGCCTTAGCCGGCACTTGTGCCCATGCCTTAAGCCTTAGCCGGCACTTGTGCCCATGCCTTAAGTCTTAGCCGGCACTTGTGCCCATGCCTTAAGCCTTAGCCGGAACGTGTGCCCATGCCTTAAGCCTTAGCCGGCACTTGTGCCCATGCCTTAAGCCTTAGCCGGCACTTGTGCCCATGCCTTAAGACTTAGCCGGCACTTGTGCCCATGCCTTAAGACTTAGCCGGCACTTGTGCCCATGCCTTAAGCCTTAGCCGGCACTTGTGCCCATGCCTTAAGCCTTAGCCGGCACTTGTGCCCATGCCTTAAGCCCTAGCCGGCACTTGTGCCCATGCCTTAAGCCTTAGCCGGCACTTGTGCCCATGCCTTAAGCCTTAGCCGGCACTTGTGCCCATGCCTTAAGTCTTAGCCGGCACTTGTGCCCGTGCCTTAAGCCTTAGCCGGAACGTGTGCCCATGCCTTAAGCCTTAGCCGGCACTTGTGCCCATGCCTTAAGCCTTAGCCGGCACTTGTGCCCATGCCTTAAGACTTAGCCGGCACTTGTGCCCATGCCTTAAGACTTAGCCGGCACTTGTGCCCATGCCTTAAGCCTTAGCCGGCACTTGTGCCCATGCCTTAAGCCTTAGCCGGCACTTGTGCCCATGCCTTAAGCCTTAGCCGGCACTTGTGCCCATGCCTTAAGCCTTAGCCGGCACTTGTGCCCATGCCTTAAGCCTTAGCCGGCACTTGTGCCCATGCCTTAAGCCTTAGCCGCCACTTGTGCCCATGCCTTAAGCCTTAGCCGGCACTTGTGCCCATGCCTTAAGCCTTAGCCGGCACTTGTGCCCATGCCTTAAGCCTTAGCCGGCACTTGTGCCCATGCCTTAAGCCTTAGCCGGCACTTGTGCCCATGCCTTAAGCCTTAGCCGGCACTTGTGCCAATGCCTTAAGCCTTAGCCGGGACTTGTGCTCATGCCTTAAGCCTTAGCCGGCATTTGTGCCCATGCCTTAAGCCTTAGCCGGCACTTGTGCCCATGCCTTAAGCCTTAGCCGGCACTTGTGCCCATGCCTTAAGCCTTAGCCGGCACTTGTGCCCATGCCTTAAGCCTTAGCCGGCACTTGTGCCCAAGCCTTAAGCCTTAGCCGGCACTTGTGCCCATGCCTTAAGCCTTAGCCGGCACTTGTGCCCATGTCTTAATCCTTAGCCAGCACTTGTGCCCATGCTTTAAGCCTTAGCCAGCACTTGTGCCCTTGCCTTAAGCCTTAGCCAGCACTTGTGCCCATGCCTTAAGCCTTAGCCAGCACTTGTGCCCATGCCTTAAGCCTTAGCCAGCACTTTTGAGCCCCTTGTATGTTTGTTTTTCTGTCTTTAGTTACATGATGGTTATGCACACAGGGCAGGCTTTACGCTCTTCGCTCTTGTCCCGTCTGAATGCGCATGCACGATTGGAATTGGGGAAGAAGGCATTTCCCATTTACAGAGGACAGACAAGAAGTGCCTGGTCGCTTGGAGCAAGGGGTTATGGAGAAGCTCCGCACTGTACAACAAAGGATCTAAAGCCTTAAGCCTTAGCCGACACTTGTGCCCATGCCTTATGCCTTAGCTGGCACTTGTGCCCATGCCTTAAGCCTTAGCTGGCACTTGTGCCCATGCCTTAAGCCTTAGCCGGCACTTGTGCCCATGCCTTAAGCCTTAGCCGGCACTTGTGCCCATGCCTTAAGCCTTAGCCGACACTTGTGCCCATGCCTTAAGCCTTAGCCGACACTTGTGCCCATGCCTTAAGCCTTAGCCGGCACTTGTGCCCATGCCTTAAGCCTTAGCCGGCACTTGTGCCCATGCCTTAAGCCTTAGCCGGCACTTGTGCCCATGCCTTAAGCCTTAGCCGGCACTTGTGCCAATGCCTTAAGCCTTAGCCGGCACGTGTGCCCATGCCTTAAGCCTTAGCCGGCACTTGTGCCCATGCCTTAAGCCTTAGCCGGCACTTGTGCCCATGCCTTAAGCCTTAGCCGGCACTTGTGCCCATGCCTTAAGCCTTAGCCGGCACTTGTGCCCATGCCTTAAGCCTTAGCCGGCACTTGTGCCCAAGCCTTAAGCCTTAGCCGGCACTTGTGCCCATGCCTTAAGCCTTAGCCGGCACTTGTGCCCATGCCTTAAGCCTTATCCGGCACTTGTGCCCACGCCTTAAGCCTTAGCCGGCACTTGTGCCCACGCCTTAAGCCTTAGTCGGCACTTGTGCCCATGCCTTAAGCCTTAGCCGGCACTTGTGCCCATGTCTTAAGCCTTAGCCAGCACTTGTGCCCATGCCTAAAGCCTTAGCCAGCACTTGTGCCCTTGCCTTAAGCCTTAGCCAGCACTTGTGCCCTTGCCTTAAGCCTTAGCCAGCACTTGTGCCCATGCCTTAAGCCTTAGCCAGCACTTGTGCCCATGCCTTAAGCCTTAGCCAGCACTTTTGAGCCCCTTGTATGTTTGTTTTTCTGTCTTTAGTTACATGATGGTTATGCACACAGGGCAGGCTTTACGCTCTTCGCTCTTGTCCCGTCTGAATGCGCATGCACGACTGGAATTGGGGAAGAAGGCATTTTCCATTTACAGAGGACAGACAAGAAGTGCCTGGTCGCTTGGAGCAAGGGGTTATGGAGAGGCTCCGCACTGTACAACAAAGGATCTAAAGCCTTAAGCCTTAGCCGACACTTGTGCCCATGCCTTAAGCCTTAGCTGGCACTTGTGCCCATGCCTTAAGCCTTAGCCGGCACTTGTGCCCATGCCTTAAGCCTTAGCCGGCACTTGTGCCCATGCCTTAAGCCTTAGCCGACACTTGTGCCCATGCCTTAAGCCTTAGCCGACACTTGTGCCCATGCCTTAAACCTTATCCGACACTTGTGCCCATGCCTTAAGCCTTAGCCGGCACTTGTGCCCATGCATTAAGCCTTAGCCGGCACTTGTGCCCATGCCTTAAGCCTTAGCCGGCACTTGTGCCCATGCATTAAGCCTTAGCCGGCACTTGTGCCCATGCATTAAGCCTTAGCCGGCACTTGTGCCCATGCCTTAAGCCTTAGCCGGCACTTGTGCCCATGCCTTAAGCCTTAGCCGGCACTTGTGCCCATGCCTTAAGCCTTAGCCGGCACTTGTGCCCATGCCTTAAGCTTTAGCCGGCACTTGTGCCCATGCCTTAAGCCTTAGCCGGCACTTGTGCCCATGACTTAAGCCTTAGCTGGCACTTGTGCCAATGCCTTAAGCCTTAGTCGGCACTTGTGCCCATGCCTTACGCCTTAGCCGGCACTTGTGCCCATGTCTTAAGCCTTAGCCAGCACTTGTGCCCATGCCTAAAGCCTTAGCCAGCACTTGTGCCCATGCCTTAAGCCTTAGCCAGCACTTGTGCCCTTGCCTTAAGCCTTAGCCAGCACTTGTGCCCATGCCTTAAGCCTTAGCCAGCACTTGTGCCCATGCCTTAAGCATTAGCCAGCACTTTTGAGCCCCTTGTATGTTTGTTTTTCTGTCTTTAGTTACATGATGGTTATGCACACAGGGCAGGCTTTACGCTCTTCGCTCTTGTCCCGTCTGAATGCGCATGCACGACTGGAATTGGGGAAGAAGGCATTTCCCATTTACAGAGGACAGACAAGAAGTGCCTGGTCGCTTGGAGCAAGGGGTTATGGAGAGGCTCCGCACTGTACAACAAAGGATCTAAAGCCTTAAGCCTTAGCCGACACTTGTGCCCATGCCTTAAGCCTTAGCTGGCACTTGTGCCCATGCCTTAAGCCTTAGCCGGCAGTTGTGCCCATGCCTTAAGCCTTAGCCGACACTTGTGCCCATGCCTTAAGCCTTAGCCGACACTTGTGCCCATGCCTTAAGCCTTGGCCGGCACTTGTGCCCATGCCTTAAGCCTTAGCCGGCACTTGTGCCCATGCCTTAAGCCTTAGCCGGCACTTGTGCCCATGCCTTAAGCCTTAGCCGGCACTTGTGCCCATGCCTTAAGCCTTAGCCGGCACTTGTGCCCATGCCTTAAGCCTTAGCCGGCACTTGTGCCCATGCCTTAAGCCTTAGCCGGCACTTGTGCCCATGCCTTAAGCCTTAGCCGGCACTTGTGCCCATGCCTTAAGCCTTAGCCGGCACTTGTGCCCATGCCTTAAGCCTTAGCCGGCACTTGTGCCCATGCCTTAAGCCTTAGCCGGCACTTGTGCCCATGCCTTAAGACTTAGCCGGCACTTGTACCCGTGCCTTAAGCCTTAGCCGGCACTTGTGCCCGTGCCTTAAGCCTTAGCCGGCACTTGTGCCCGTGCCTTAAGCCTTAGCCGGCAATTAAGCCCATGCCTTAAGCCTTAGCCGGCAATTGTGCCCATGCCTTAAGCCTTAGCCGGCAATTGTGCCCATGCCTTAAGCCTTAGCCGGCACTTGTGCCCATGCCTTAAGCCTTATCCGGCACTTGTGCCCATGCCTTAAGCCTTAGCCGGCACTTGTGCCAATGCCTTAAGCCTTAGCCGGCACTTGTGCCTAAGCCTTAAGCCTTAGCCGGCACTTGTGCCCATGCTTTAAGCCTTAGCCGGCAATTGTGCCCATGCCTTAAGCCTTAGCCGGCAATTGTGCCCATGCCTTAAGCCTTAGCCGGCACTTGTGCCCAAGCCTTAAGCCTTAGCCGGCACTTGTGCCCAAGCCTTAAGCCTTAGCCGGCACTTGTGCCCATGCCTTAAGCCTTAGCTGGCACTTGTGCCCCTACCTTAAGCCTTAGCCGGCACTTGTGCCCATGCCTTAAGCCTTAGCCGGCACTTGTGCCCAAGCCTTAAGCCTTAGCTGGCACTTGTGCCCATGCCTTAAGCCTTAGCCGGCAATTGTGCCCATGCCTTAAGCCTTAGCCGGCACTTGTGCCCGTGCCTTAAGCCTTATCCGGCACTTGTGCCCGTGACTTAAGCCTTAGCCGGCACTTGTGCCCATGCCTTAAGCCTTAGCCGGCACTTGTGCCCGTGCCTTAAGCCTTATCCGGCACTTGTGCCCGTGCCTTAAGCCTTATCCGGCACTTGTGCCCATGCCTTAAGCCTTAGCCGGCACTTGTGCCCGTGCCTTAAGCCTTATCCGGCACTTGTGCCCGTGCCTTAAGCCTTAGCCGGCACTTGTGCCCATGACTTAAGCCTTAGCCGGCACTTGTGCCCATGCCTTAAGCCTTAGCCGGCAATTGTGCCCTTGCCTTAAGCCTTAGCCAGCACTTGTGCCCATGCCTTAAGCCTTAGCCAGCACTTGTGCCCATGCCTTAAGCCTTAGCCAGCACTTTTGAGCCCCTTGTATGTTTGTTTTTCTGTCTTTAGTTACATGATGGTTATGCACACAGGGCAGGCTTTACGCTCTTCGCGCTTGTCCCGTCTGAATGCGCATGCACGACTGGAATTGGGGAAGAAGGCATTTCCCATTTACAGAGGACAGACAAGAAATGCCTGGTCGCTTGGAGCAAGGGGTTATGGAGAGGCTCCGCACTGTACAACAAAGGATCTAAAGCCTTAAGCCTTAGCCGACACTTGTGCCCATGCCTTAAGCCTTAGCAGGCACTTGTGCCCATGCCTTAAGCCTTAGCCGGCACTTGTGCCCATGCCTTAAGCCTTAGCCGGCACTTGTGCCCATGCCTTAAGCCTTAGCCGACACTTGTGCCCATGCCTTAAGCCTTAGCCGGCACTTGTGCCCATGCCTTAAGCCTTAGCCGGCACTTGTGCCCATGCCTTAAGCCTTAGCCGGCACTTGTGCCCATGCCTTAAGCCTTAGCCGGCACTTGTGCCCATGCCTTAAGCCTTAGCCGGCACTTGTGCCCATGCCTTAAGCCTTAGCCGGCACTTGTGCCCAAGCCTTAAGCCTTAGCCGGCACTTGTGCCCAAGCCTTAAGCCTTAGCCGGCACTTGTGCCCATGCCTTAAGCCTTAGCCGGCACTTGTGCCCATACCTTAAGCCTTAGCCGGCACTTGTGCCCATGCCTTAAGCCTTAGCCGGCACTTGTGCCCAAGCCTTAAGTCTTAGCCGGCACTTGTGCCCATGCCTTAAGCCTTAGCCGGCAATTGTGCCCGTGCCTTAAGCCTTAGCCGGCACTTGTGCCCGTGCCTTAAGCCTTATCCGGCACTTGTGCCCGTGCCTTAAGCCTTATCCGGCACTTGTGCCCGTGCCTTAAGCCTTAGCCGGCACTTGTGCCCATGACTTAAGCCTTAGCCGGCGCTTGTGCCCATGCCTTAAGCCTTAGCCGGCAATTGTGCCCATGCCTTAAGCCTTAGCCGGCACTTGTGCCCATGCCTTAAGCCTTATCCGGCACTTGTGCCCATGCCTTAAGCCTTAGCCGGCACTTGTGCCCATGCCTTAAGCCTTAGCCGGCACTTGTGCCCTTGCCTTAAGCCTTAGCCAGCACTTGTGCCCATGCCTTAAGCCTTAGCCAGCACTTGTGCCCATGCCTTAAGCCTTAGCCAGCACTTTTGAGCCCCTTGTATGTTTGTTTTTCTGTCTTTAGTTACATGATGGTTATGCACACAGGGCAGGCTTTACGCTCTTCGCGCTTGTCCCGTCTGAATGCGCATGCACGACTGGAATTGGGGAAGAAGGCATTTCCCATTTACAGAGGACAGACAAGAAGTGCCTGGTCGCTTGGAGCAAGGGGTTATGGAGAGGCTCCGCACTGTACAACAAAGGATCTAAAGCCTTAAGCCTTAGCCGACACTTGTGCCCATGCGTTAAGCCTTAGCAGGCACTTGTGCCCATGCCTTAAGCCTTAGCCGGCACTTGTGCCCATGCCTTAAGCCTTAGCCGGCACTTGTGCCCGTGCCTTAAGCCTTAGCCGGCACTTGTGCCCGTGCCTTAAGCCTTAGCCGGCACTTGTGCCCGTGCCTTAAGCCTTAGCCGGCACTTGTGCCCGTGCCTTAAGCCTTAGCGGGCACTTGTGCCCGTGCCTTAAGCCTTAGCCGGCACTTGTGCCCGTGCCTTAAGCTTTAGCCGGCACTTGTGCCCGTGCCTTAAGCCTTAGCCGGCACTTGTGCCCGTGCCTTAAGCCTTAGCCGGCACTTGTGCCCATGCCTTAAGCCTTAGCCAGCACTTGTGCCCATGCCTTAAGCCTTAGCCAGCACTTTTGAGCCCCTTGTATGTTTGTTTTTCTGTCTTTAGTTACATGATGGTTATGCACACAGGGCAGGCTTTACGCTCTTCGCTCTTGTCCCGTCTGAATGCGCATGCACGACTGGAATTGGGGAAGAAGGCATTTTCCATTTACAGAGGACAGACAAGAAGTGCCTGGTCGCTTGGAGCAAGGGGTTATGGAGAGGCTCCGCACTGTACAACAAAGGATCTAAAGCCTTAAGCCTTAGCCGACACTTGTGCCCATGCCTTAAGCCTTAGCTGGCACTTGTGCCCATGCCTTAAGCCTTAGCCGGCACTTGTGCCCATGCCTTAAGCCTTAGCCGGCACTTGTGCCCATGCCTTAAGCCTTAGCCGACACTTGTGCCCATGCCTTAAGCCTTAGCCGACACTTGTGCCCATGCCTTAAACCTTATCCGACACTTGTGCCCATGCCTTAAGCCTTAGCCGGCACTTGTGCCCATGCATTAAGCCTTAGCCGGCACTTGTGCCCATGCCTTAAGCCTTAGCCGGCACTTGTGCCCATGCATTAAGCCTTAGCCGGCACTTGTGCCCATGCATTAAGCCTTAGCCGGCACTTGTGCCCATGCCTTAAGCCTTAGCCGGCACTTGTGCCCATGCCTTAAGCCTTAGCCGGCACTTGTGCCCATGCCTTAAGCCTTAGCCGGCACTTGTGCCCATGCCTTAAGCTTTAGCCGGCACTTGTGCCCATGCCTTAAGCCTTAGCCGGCACTTGTGCCCATGACTTAAGCCTTAGCTGGCACTTGTGCCAATGCCTTAAGCCTTAGTCGGCACTTGTGCCCATGCCTTACGCCTTAGCCGGCACTTGTGCCCATGTCTTAAGCCTTAGCCAGCACTTGTGCCCATGCCTAAAGCCTTAGCCAGCACTTGTGCCCATGCCTTAAGCCTTAGCCAGCACTTGTGCCCTTGCCTTAAGCCTTAGCCAGCACTTGTGCCCATGCCTTAAGCCTTAGCCAGCACTTGTGCCCATGCCTTAAGCATTAGCCAGCACTTTTGAGCCCCTTGTATGTTTGTTTTTCTGTCTTTAGTTACATGATGGTTATGCACACAGGGCAGGCTTTACGCTCTTCGCTCTTGTCCCGTCTGAATGCGCATGCACGACTGGAATTGGGGAAGAAGGCATTTCCCATTTACAGAGGACAGACAAGAAGTGCCTGGTCGCTTGGAGCAAGGGGTTATGGAGAGGCTCCGCACTGTACAACAAAGGATCTAAAGCCTTAAGCCTTAGCCGACACTTGTGCCCATGCCTTAAGCCTTAGCTGGCACTTGTGCCCATGCCTTAAGCCTTAGCCGGCAGTTGTGCCCATGCCTTAAGCCTTAGCCGACACTTGTGCCCATGCCTTAAGCCTTAGCCGACACTTGTGCCCATGCCTTAAGCCTTGGCCGGCACTTGTGCCCATGCCTTAAGCCTTAGCCGGCACTTGTGCCCATGCCTTAAGCCTTAGCCGGCACTTGTGCCCATGCCTTAAGCCTTAGCCGGCACTTGTGCCCATGCCTTAAGCCTTAGCCGGCACTTGTGCCCATGCCTTAAGCCTTAGCCGGCACTTGTGCCCATGCCTTAAGCCTTAGCCGGCACTTGTGCCCATGCCTTAAGCCTTAGCCGGCACTTGTGCCCATGCCTTAAGCCTTAGCCGGCACTTGTGCCCATGCCTTAAGCCTTAGCCGGCACTTGTGCCCATGCCTTAAGCCTTAGCCGGCACTTGTGCCCATGCCTTAAGACTTAGCCGGCACTTGTACCCGTGCCTTAAGCCTTAGCCGGCACTTGTGCCCGTGCCTTAAGCCTTAGCCGGCACTTGTGCCCGTGCCTTAAGCCTTAGCCGGCAATTGTGCCCATGCCTTAAGCCTTAGCCGGCAATTGTGCCCATGCCTTAAGCCTTAGCCGGCAATTGTGCCCATGCCTTAAGCCTTAGCCGGCACTTGTGCCCATGCCTTAAGCCTTATCCGGCACTTGTGCCCATGCCTTAAGCCTTAGCCGGCACTTGTGCCAATGCCTTAAGCCTTAGCCGGCACTTGTGCCTAAGCCTTAAGCCTTAGCCGGCACTTGTGCCCATGCTTTAAGCCTTAGCCGGCAATTGTGCCCATGCCTTAAGCCTTAGCCGGCAATTGTGCCCATGCCTTAAGCCTTAGCCGGCACTTGTGCCCAAGCCTTAAGCCTTAGCCGGCACTTGTGCCCAAGCCTTAAGCCTTAGCCGGCACTTGTGCCCATGCCTTAAGCCTTAGCTGGCACTTGTGCCCCTACCTTAAGCCTTAGCCGGCACTTGTGCCCATGCCTTAAGCCTTAGCCGGCACTTGTGCCCAAGCCTTAAGCCTTAGCTGGCACTTGTGCCCATGCCTTAAGCCTTAGCCGGCAATTGTGCCCATGCCTTAAGCCTTAGCCGGCACTTGTGCCCGTGCCTTAAGCCTTATCCGGCACTTGTGCCCGTGACTTAAGCCTTAGCCGGCACTTGTGCCCATGCCTTAAGCCTTAGCCGGCACTTGTGCCCGTGCCTTAAGCCTTATCCGGCACTTGTGCCCGTGCCTTAAGCCTTATCCGGCACTTGTGCCCATGCCTTAAGCCTTAGCCGGCACTTGTGCCCGTGCCTTAAGCCTTATCCGGCACTTGTGCCCGTGCCTTAAGCCTTAGCCGGCACTTGTGCCCATGACTTAAGCCTTAGCCGGCACTTGTGCCCATGCCTTAAGCCTTAGCCGGCAATTGTGCCCTTGCCTTAAGCCTTAGCCAGCACTTGTGCCCATGCCTTAAGCCTTAGCCAGCACTTGTGCCCATGCCTTAAGCCTTAGCCAGCACTTTTGAGCCCCTTGTATGTTTGTTTTTCTGTCTTTAGTTACATGATGGTTATGCACACAGGGCAGGCTTTACGCTCTTCGCGCTTGTCCCGTCTGAATGCGCATGCACGACTGGAATTGGGGAAGAAGGCATTTCCCATTTACAGAGGACAGACAAGAAATGCCTGGTCGCTTGGAGCAAGGGGTTATGGAGAGGCTCCGCACTGTACAACAAAGGATCTAAAGCCTTAAGCCTTAGCCGACACTTGTGCCCATGCCTTAAGCCTTAGCAGGCACTTGTGCCCATGCCTTAAGCCTTAGCCGGCACTTGTGCCCATGCCTTAAGCCTTAGCCGGCACTTGTGCCCATGCCTTAAGCCTTAGCCGACACTTGTGCCCATGCCTTAAGCCTTAGCCGGCACTTGTGCCCATGCCTTAAGCCTTAGCCGGCACTTGTGCCCATGCCTTAAGCCTTAGCCGGCACTTGTGCCCATGCCTTAAGCCTTAGCCGGCACTTGTGCCCATGCCTTAAGCCTTAGCCGGCACTTGTGCCCATGCCTTAAGCCTTAGCCGGCACTTGTGCCCAAGCCTTAAGCCTTAGCCGGCACTTGTGCCCAAGCCTTAAGCCTTAGCCGGCACTTGTGCCCATGCCTTAAGCCTTAGCCGGCACTTGTGCCCATACCTTAAGCCTTAGCCGGCACTTGTGCCCATGCCTTAAGCCTTAGCCGGCACTTGTGCCCAAGCCTTAAGTCTTAGCCGGCACTTGTGCCCATGCCTTAAGCCTTAGCCGGCAATTGTGCCCGTGCCTTAAGCCTTAGCCGGCACTTGTGCCCGTGCCTTAAGCCTTATCCGGCACTTGTGCCCGTGCCTTAAGCCTTATCCGGCACTTGTGCCCGTGCCTTAAGCCTTAGCCGGCACTTGTGCCCATGACTTAAGCCTTAGCCGGCGCTTGTGCCCATGCCTTAAGCCTTAGCCGGCAATTGTGCCCATGCCTTAAGCCTTAGCCGGCACTTGTGCCCATGCCTTAAGCCTTATCCGGCACTTGTGCCCATGCCTTAAGCCTTAGCCGGCACTTGTGCCCATGCCTTAAGCCTTAGCCGGCACTTGTGCCCTTGCCTTAAGCCTTAGCCAGCACTTGTGCCCATGCCTTAAGCCTTAGCCAGCACTTGTGCCCATGCCTTAAGCCTTAGCCAGCACTTTTGAGCCCCTTGTATGTTTGTTTTTCTGTCTTTAGTTACATGATGGTTATGCACACAGGGCAGGCTTTACGCTCTTCGCGCTTGTCCCGTCTGAATGCGCATGCACGACTGGAATTGGGGAAGAAGGCATTTCCCATTTACAGAGGACAGACAAGAAGTGCCTGGTCGCTTGGAGCAAGGGGTTATGGAGAGGCTCCGCACTGTACAACAAAGGATCTAAAGCCTTAAGCCTTAGCCGACACTTGTGCCCATGCGTTAAGCCTTAGCAGGCACTTGTGCCCATGCCTTAAGCCTTAGCCGGCACTTGTGCCCATGCCTTAAGCCTTAGCCGGCACTTGTGCCCGTGCCTTAAGCCTTAGCCGGCACTTGTGCCCGTGCCTTAAGCCTTAGCCGGCACTTGTGCCCGTGCCTTAAGCCTTAGCCGGCACTTGTGCCCGTGCCTTAAGCCTTAGCGGGCACTTGTGCCCGTGCCTTAAGCCTTAGCCGGCACTTGTGCCCGTGCCTTAAGCCTTAGCCGGCACTTGTGCCCGTGCCTTAAGCCTTAGCCGGCACTTGTGCCCGTGCCTTAAGCCTTAGCCGGCACTTGTGCCCGTGCCTTAAGCCTTAGCCGGCACTTGTGCCCGTGCCTTAAGCCTTAGCCGGCACTTGTGCCCGTGCCTTAAGCCTTAGCCGGCACTTGTGCCCGTGCCTTAAGCCTTAGCCGGCACTTGTGCCCGTGCCTTAAGCCTTAGCCGGCACTTGTGCCCGTGCCTTAAGTCTTAGCCGGCAATTGTGCCCGTGCCTTAAGCCTTAGCCGGCACTTGTGCCCAAGCCTTAAGCCTTAGCCGGCACTTGTGCCCATGCCTTAAGCCTTAGCCGGCAATTGTGCCCATGCCTTAAGCCTTAGCCGGCACTTGTGCCCATGCCTTAAGCCTTAGCCGGCACTTGTGCCCAAGCCTTAAGCCTTAGCAGGCACTTGTGCCCATGCCTTAAGCCTTAGCTGGCAATTGTGCCCATGCCTTAAGCCTTAGCCGGCACTTGTGCCCATGCCTTAAGCCTTAGCCGGCACTTGTGCCCAAGCCTTAAGTCTTAGCCGGCACTTGTGCCCGTGCCTTAAGCCTTAGCCGGCAATTGTGCCCGTGCCTTAAGCCTTAGCCGGCAATTGTGCCCGTGCCTTAAGCCTTAGCCGGCACTTGTGCCCGTGCCTTAAGCCTTATCCGGCACTTGTGCCCGTGCCTTAAGCCTTATCCGGCACTTGTGCCCGTGCCTTAAGCCTTAGCCGGCACTTGTGCCCGTGCCTTAAGCCTTAGCCGGCACTTGTGCCCATGCCTTAAGACTTAGCAGGCACTTGTGCCCAAGCCTTAAGCCTTAGCAGGCACTTGTGCCCATGCCTTAAGCCTTAGCCGGCAATTGTGCCCATGCCTTAAGCCTTAGCCGGCACTTGTGCCCATGCCTTAAGCCTTAGCCGGCACTTGTGCCCATGCCTTAAGCCTTAGCCGGCACTTGTGCCCATGCCTTAAGCCTTAGCCGGCACTTGTGCCCAAGCCTTAAGCCTTAGCCGGCACTTATGCCCGTGCCTTAAGCCTTAGCCGGCAATTGTGCCCGTGCCTTAAGCCTTAGCCGGCACTTGTGCCCGTGCCTTAAGCCTTATCCGGCACTTGTGCCCGTGCCTTAAGCCTTATCCGGCACTTGTGCCCGTGCCTTAAGCCTTATCCGGCACTTGTGCCCGTGCCTTAAGCCTTAGCCGGCACTTGTGCCCGTGCCTTAAGCCTTAGCCGGCACTTGTGCCCGTGCCTTAAGCCTTATCCGGCACTTGTGCCCGTGCCTTAAGCCTTAGCCGGCACTTGTGCCCGTGCCTTAAGCCTTAGCCGGCACTTGTGCCCTTGCCTTAAGCCTTAGCCGGCACTTGTGCCCGTGCCTTAAGCCTTAGCCGGCACTTGTGCCCGTACCTTAAGCCTTAGCCGGCACTTGTGCCCATGCCTTAAGCCTTATCTGGCACTTGTGCCCGTGCCTTAAGCCTTAGCCGGCACTTGTGCCCGTGCCTTAAGCCTTAGCCGGCACTTGTGCCCATGCCTTAAGCCTTAGCCGGCACTTGTGCCCATGCCTTAAGCCTTAGCCGGCACTTGTGCCCATGCCTTAAGCCTTAGTCGGCACTTGTGCCCATGCCTTAAGCCTTAGCCAGCACTTGTGCCCATGCCTAAAGCCTTAGCCAGCACTTGTGCCCATGCCTTAAGCCTTAGCCAGCACTTGTGCCCTTGCCTTAAGCCTTAGCCAGCACTTGTGCCCATGCCTTAAGCCTTAGCCAGCACTTGTGCCCATGCCTTAAGCATTAGCCAGCACTTTTGAGCCCCTTGTATGTTTGTTTTTCTGTCTTTAGTTACATGATGGTTATGCACACAGGGCAGGCTTTACGCTCTTCGCTCTTGTCCCGTCTGAATGCGCATGCATGACTGGAATTGGGGAAGAAGGCATTTCCCATTTACAGAGGACAGACAAGAAGTGCCTGGTCGCTTGGAGCAAGGGGTTATGGAGAGGCTCCGCACTGTACAACAAAGGATCTAAAGCCTTAAGCCTTAGCCGACACTTGTGCCCATGCCTTAAGCCTTAGCTGGCACTTGTGCCCATGCCTTAAGCCTTAGCCGGCACTTGTGCCCATGCCTTAAGCCTTAGCCGGCACTTGTGCCCATGCCTTAAGCCTTAGCCGACACTTGTGCCCATGCCTTAAGCCTTAGCCGACACTTGTGCCCATGCCTTAAGCCTTAGCCGGCACTTGTGCCCATGCCTTAAGCCTTAGCCGGCACTTGTGCCCATGCCTTAAGCCTTAGCCGGCACTTGTGCCCATGCCTTAAGCCTTAGCCGGCTCTTGTGCCCATGCCTTAAGCCTTAGCCGGCACTTGTGCCCATGCCTTAAGCCTTAGCCGGCACTTGTGCCCATGCCTTAAGCCTTAGCCGGCACTTGTGCCTAAGCCTTAAGCCTTAGCCGGCACTTGTGCCCATGCTTTAAGCCTTAGCCGGCAATTGTGCCCATGCCTTAAGCCTTAGCCGGCAATTGTGCCCATGCCTTAAGCCTTAGCCGGCACTTGTGCCCAAGCCTTAAGCCTTAGCCGGCACTTGTGCCCAAGCCTTAAGCCTTAGCTGGCACTTGTGCCCATGCCTTAAGCCTTAGCCGGCAATTGTGCCCATGCCTTAAGCCTTAGCCGGCACTTGTGCCCGTGCCTTAAGCCTTATCCGGCACTTGTGCCCGTGCCTTAAGCCTTATCCGGCACTTGTGCCCGTGCCTTAAGCCTTAGCCGGCACTTGTGCCCATGACTTAAGCCTTAGCCGGCACTTGTGCCCATGCCTTAAGCCTTAGCCGGCAATTGTGCCCATGCCTTAAGCCTTAGCCGGCACTTGTGCCCATGCCTTAAGCCTTATCCGGCACTTGTGCCCATGCCTTAAGCCTTAGCCGGCACTTGTGCCCATGCCTTAAGCCTTAGCCGGCACTTGTGCCCTTGCCTTAAGCCTTAGCCAGCACTTGTGCCCATGCCTTAAGCCTTAGCCAGCACTTGTGCCCATGCCTTAAGCCTTAGCCAGCACTTTTGAGCCCCTTGTATGTTTGTTTTTCTGTCTTTAGTTACATGATGGTTATGCACACAGGGCAGGCTTTACGCTCTTCGCGCTTGTCCCGTCTGAATGCGCATGCACGACTGGAATTGGGGAAGAAGGCATTTCCCATTTACAGAGGACAGACAAGAAGTGCCTGGTCGCTTGGAGCAAGGGGGTTATGGAGAGGCTCCGCACTGTACAACAAAGGATCTAAAGCCTTAAGCCTTAGCCGACACTTGTGCCCATGCCTTAAGCCTTAGCAGGCACTTGTGCCCATGCCTTAAGCCTTAGCCGGCACTTGTGCCCATGCCTTAAGCCTTAGCCGGCACTTGTGCCCATGCCTTAAGCCTTAGCCGACACTTGTGCCCATGCCTTAAGCCTTAGCCGGCACTTGTGCCCATGCCTTAAGCCTTAGCCGGCACTTGTGCCCATGCCTTAAGCCTTAGCCGGCACTTGTGCCCATGCCTTAAGCCTTAGCCGGCACTTGTGCCCATGCCTTAAGCCTTAGCCGGCACTTGTGCCCAAGCCTTAAGCCTTAGCCGGCACTTGTGCCCAAGCCTTAAGCCTTAGCCGGCACTTGTGCCCATGCCTTAAGCCTTAGCCGGCACTTGTGCCCATACCTTAAGCCTTAGCCGGCACTTGTGCCCATGCCTTAAGCCTTAGCCGGCACTTGTGCCCAAGCCTTAAGTCTTAGCCGGCACTTGTGCCCATGCCTTAAGCCTTAGCCGGCAATTGTGCCCGTGCCTTAAGCCTTAGCCGGCACTTGTGCCCGTGCCTTAAGCCTTAGCCGGCACTTGTGCCCGTGCCTTAAGCCTTATCCGGCACTTGTGCCCGTGCCTTAAGCCTTATCCGGCACTTGTGCCCGTGCCTTAAGCCTTAGCCGGCACTTGTGCCCGTGCCTTAAGCCTTAGCCGGCACTTGTGCCCGTGCCTTAAGCCTTAGCCGGCACTTGTGCCCGTGCCTTAAGCCTTAGCCGGCACTTGTGCCCGTGCCTTAAGCCTTAGCCGGCACTTGTGCCCGTGCCTTAAGCCTTAGCCGGCACTTGTGCCCGTGCCTTAAGCCTTAGCCGGCACTTGTGCCCGTGCCTTAAGCCTTAGCCGGCACTTGTGCCCGTGCCTTAAGCCTTAGCCGGCACTTGTGCCCGTGCCTTAAGCCTTAGCCGGCACTTGTGCCCGTGCCTTAAGCCTTAGCCGGCACTTGTGCCCGTGCCTTAAGCCTTAGCCGGCACTTGTGCCCGTGCCTTAAGCCTTAGCCGGCACTTGTGCCCGTGCCTTAAGCCTTAGCCGGCACTTGTGCCCGTGCCTTAAGCCTTAGCCGGCACTTGTGCCCGTGCCTTAAGCCTTAGCCGGCAATTGTGCCCATGCCTTAAGCCTTAGCCGGCACTTGTGCCCAAGCCTTAAGCCTTAGCCGGCACTTGTGCCCATGCCTTAAGCCTTAGCCGGCAATTGTGCCCATGCCTTAAGCCTTAGCCGGCACTTGTGCCCATGCCTTAAGCCTTAGCCGGCACTTGTGCCCAAGCCTTAAGCCTTAGCCGACACTTGTGCCCATGCCTTAAGCCTTAGCCGGCAATTGTGCCCATGCCTTAAGCCTTAGCCGGCACTTGTGCCCATGCCTTAAGCCTTAGCCGGCACTTGTGCCCAAGCCTTAAGTCTTAGCCGGCACTTGTGCCCGTGCCTTAAGCCTTAGCCGGCACTTGTGCCCGTGCCTTAAGCCTTATCCGGCACTTGTGCCCGTGCCTTAAGCCTTATCCGGCACTTGTGCCCGTGCCTTAAGCCTTAGCCGGCACTTGTGCCCGTGCCTTAAGCCTTAGCCGGCACTTGTGCCCGTGCCTTAAGCCTTAGCCGGCACTTGTGCCCGTGCCTTAAGCCTTAGCCGGCACTTGTGCCCGTGCCTTAAGCCTTAGCCGGCACTTGTGCCCGTGCCTTAAGCCTTAGCCGGCACTTGTGCCCGTGCCTTAAGCCTTAGCCGGCACTTGTGCCCGTGCCTTAAGCCTTAGCCGGCACTTGTGCCCGTGCCTTAAGCCTTAGCCGGCACTTGTGCCCGTGCCTTAAGCCTTAGCCGGCACTTGTGCCCGTGCCTTAAGCCTTAGCCGGCACTTGTGCCCGTGCCTTAAGCCTTAGCCGGCACTTGTGCCCGTGCCTTAAGCCTTAGCCGGCACTTGTGCCCGTGCCTTAAGCCTTAGCCGGCACTTGTGCCCGTGCCTTAAGCCTTAGCCGGCACTTGTGCCCGTGCCTTAAGCCTTAGCCGGCACTTGTGCCCGTGCCTTAAGCCTTAGCCGGCACTTGTGCCCGTGCCTTAAGTCTTAGCCGGCAATTGTGCCCATGCCTTAAGCCTTAGCCGGCACTTGTGCCCAAGCCTTAAGCCTTAGCCGGCACTTGTGCCCATGCCTTAAGCCTTAGCCGGCACTTGTGCCCATGCCTTAAGCCTTAGCCGGCACTTGTGCCCATGCCTTAAGCCTTAGCCGGCACTTGTGCCCAAGCCTTAAGCCTTAGCAGGCACTTGTGCCCATGCCTTAAGCCTTAGCCGGCAATTGTGCCCATGCCTTAAGCCTTAGCCGGCACTTGTGCCCATGCCTTAAGCCTTAGCCGGCACTTGTGCCCATGCCTTAAGCCTTAGCCGGCACTTGTGCCCATGCCTTAAGCCTTAGCCGGCACTTGTGCCCATGCCTTAAGCCTTAGCCGGCACTTGTGCCCAAGCCTTAAGCCTTAGCCGGCACTTATGCCCATGCCTTAAGCCTTAGCCGGGAATTGTGCCCGTGCCTTAAGCCTTAGCCGACACTTGTGCCCGTGCCTTAAGCCTTATCCGGCACTTGTGCCCGTGCCTTAAGCCTTATCCGGCACTTGTGCCCGTGCCTTAAGCCTTATCCGGCACTTGTGCCCGTGCCTTAAGCCTTAGCCGGCACTTGTGCCCGTGCCTTAAGCCTTAGCCGGCACTTGTGCCCGTGCCTTAAGCCTTATCCGGCACTTGTGCCCATGCCTTAAGCCTTAGCCGGCACTTGTGCCCAAGCCTTAAGTCTTAGCCGGCACTTGTGCCCGTGCCTTAAGCCTTAGCCGGCAATTGTGCCCGTGCCTTAAGCCTTAGCCGGCAATTGTGCCCGTGCCTTAAGCCTTAGCCGGCACTTGTGCCCGTGCCTTAAGCCTTATCCGGCACTTGTGCCCGTGCCTTAAGCCTTATCCGGCACTTGTGCCCGTGCCTTAAGCCTTATCCGGCACTTGTGCCCGTGCCTTAAGCCTTAGCCGGCACTTGTGCCCGTGCCTTAAGCCTTAGCCGGCACTTGTGCCCGTGCCTTAAGCCTTATCCGGCACTTGTGCCCATGCCTTAAGCCTTAGCCGGCACTTGTGCCCGTGCCTTAAGCCTTAGCCGGCACTTGTGCCCTTGCCTTAAGCCTTAGCCGGCACTTGTGCCCGTGCCTTAAGCCTTAGCCGGCACTTGTGCCCGTACCTTAAGCCTTAGCCGGCACTTGTGCCCGTGCCTTAAGCCTTATCTGGCACTTGTGCCCGTGCCTTAAGCCTTAGCCGGCACTTGTGCCCGTGCCTTAAGCCTTAGCCGGCACTTGTGCCCATGCCTTAAGCCTTAGCCGGCACTTGTGCCCATGCCTTAAGCCTTAGCCGGCACTTGTGCCCATGCCTTAAGCCTTAGTCGGCACTTGTGCCCATGCCTTAAGCCTTAGCCAGCACTTGTGCCCATGCCTAAAGCCTTAGCCAGCACTTGTGCCCATGCCTTAAGCCTTAGCCAGCACTTGTGCCCTTGCCTTAAGCCTTAGCCAGCACTTGTGCCCATGCCTTAAGCCTTAGCCAGCACTTGTGCCCATGCCTTAAGCATTAGCCAGCACTTTTGAGCCCCTTGTATGTTTGTTTTTCTGTCTTTAGTTACATGATGGTTATGCACACAGGGCAGGCTTTACGCTCTTCGCTCTTGTCCCGTCTGAATGCGCATGCACGACTGGAATTGGGGAAGAAGGCATTTCCCATTTACAGAGGACAGACAAGAAGTGCCTGGTCGCTTGGAGCAAGGGGTTATGGAGAGGCTCCGCACTGTACAACAAAGGATCTAAAGCCTTAAGCCTTAGCCGACACTTGTGCCCATGCCTTAAGCCTTAGCTGGCACTTGTGCCCATGCCTTAAGCCTTAGCCGGCACTTGTGCCCATGCCTTAAGCCTTAGCCGGCACTTGTGCCCATGCCTTAAGCCTTAGCCGACACTTGTGCCCATGCCTTAAGCCTTAGCCGACACTTGTGCCCATGCCTTAAGCCTTAGCCGGCACTTGTGCCCATGCCTTAAGCCTTAGCCGGCACTTGTGCCCATGCCTTAAGCCTTAGCCGGCACTTGTGCCCATGCCTTAAGCCTTAGCCGGCTCTTGTGCCCATGCCTTAAGCCTTAGCCGGCACTTGTGCCCATGCCTTAAGCCTTAGCCGGCCCTTGTGCCCATGCCTTAAGCCTTAGCCGGCACTTGTGCCCATGCCTTAAGCCTTAGCCGGCAATTGTGCCCATGCCTTAAGCCTTAGCCGGCACTTGTGCCCATGCCTTAAGCCTTAGCCGGCACTTGTGCCCATGCCTTAAGCCTTAGCCGGCACTTGTGCCCATGCCTTAAGACTTAGCCGGCACTTGTACCCGTGCCTTAAGCCTTAGCCGGCACTTGTGCCCGTGCCTTAAGCCTTAGCCGGCACTTGTGCCCGTGCCTTAAGCCTTAGCCGGCACTTGTGCCCATGCCTTAAGCCTTAGCCGGCACTTGTGCCCATGCCTTAAGCCTTAGCCGGCAATTGTGCCCATGCCTTAAGCCTTAGCCGGCAATTGTGCCCATGCCTTAAGCCTTAGCCGGCACTTGTGCCCATGCCTTAAGCCTTATCCGGCACTTGTGCCCATGCCTTAAGCCTTAGCCGGCACTTGTGCCCATGCCTTAAGCCTTAGCCGGCACTTGTGCCTAAGCCTTAAGCCTTAGCCGGCACTTGTGCCCATGCTTTAAGCCTTAGCCGGCAATTGTGCCCATGCCTTAAGCCTTAGCCGGCAATTGTGCCCATGCCTTAAGCCTTAGCCGGCACTTGTGCCCAAGCCTTAAGCCTTAGCCGGCACTTGTGCCCAAGCCTTAAGCCTTAGCTGGCACTTGTGCCCATGCCTTAAGCCTTAGCCGGCAATTGTGCCCATGCCTTAAGCCTTAGCCGGCACTTGTGCCCGTGCCTTAAGCCTTATCCGGCACTTGTGCCCGTGCCTTAAGCCTTATCCGGCACTTGTGCCCGTGCCTTAAGCCTTAGCCGGCACTTGTGCCCATGACTTAAGCCTTAGCCGGCACTTGTGCCCATGCCTTAAGCCTTAGCCGGCAATTGTGCCCATGCCTTAAGCCTTAGCCGGCACTTGTGCCCATGCCTTAAGCCTTATCCGGCACTTGTGCCCATGCCTTAAGCCTTAGCCGGCACTTGTGCCCATGCCTTAAGCCTTAGCCGGCACTTGTGCCCTTGCCTTAAGCCTTAGCCAGCACTTGTGCCCATGCCTTAAGCCTTAGCCAGCACTTGTGCCCATGCCTTAAGCCTTAGCCAGCACTTTTGAGCCCCTTGTATGTTTGTTTTTCTGTCTTTAGTTACATGATGGTTATGCACACAGGGCAGGCTTTACGCTCTTCGCGCTTGTCCCGTCTGAATGCGCATGCACGACTGGAATTGGGGAAGAAGGCATTTCCCATTTACAGAGGACAGACAAGAAGTGCCTGGTCGCTTGGAGCAAGGGGGTTATGGAGAGGCTCCGCACTGTACAACAAAGGATCTAAAGCCTTAAGCCTTAGCCGACACTTGTGCCCATGCCTTAAGCCTTAGCAGGCACTTGTGCCCATGCCTTAAGCCTTAGCCGGCACTTGTGCCCATGCCTTAAGCCTTAGCCGGCACTTGTGCCCATGCCTTAAGCCTTAGCCGACACTTGTGCCCATGCCTTAAGCCTTAGCCGGCACTTGTGCCCATGCCTTAAGCCTTAGCCGGCACTTGTGCCCATGCCTTAAGCCTTAGCCGGCACTTGTGCCCATGCCTTAAGCCTTAGCCGGCACTTGTGCCCATGCCTTAAGCCTTAGCCGGCACTTGTGCCCAAGCCTTAAGCCTTAGCCGGCACTTGTGCCCAAGCCTTAAGCCTTAGCCGGCACTTGTGCCCATGCCTTAAGCCTTAGCCGGCACTTGTGCCCATACCTTAAGCCTTAGCCGGCACTTGTGCCCATGCCTTAAGCCTTAGCCGGCACTTGTGCCCAAGCCTTAAGCCTTAGCCGGCACTTGTGCCCATGCCTTAAGCCTTAGCCGGCAATTGTGCCCATGCCTTAAGCCTTAGCCGGCACTTGTGCCCATGCCTTAAGCCTTAGCCGGCACTTGTGCCCAAGCCTTAAGCCTTAGCAGGCACTTGTGCCCATGCCTTAAGCCTTAGCCGGCAATTGTGCCCATGCCTTAAGCCTTAGCCGGCACTTGTGCCCAAGCCTTAAGTCTTAGCCGGCACTTGTGCCCGTGCCTTAAGCCTTAGCCGGCACTTGTGCCCGTGCCTTAAGCCTTATCCGGCACTTGTGCCCGTGCCTTAAGCCTTATCCGGCACTTGTGCCCGTGCCTTAAGCCTTAGCCGGCACTTGTGCCCGTGCCTTAAGCCTTAGCCGGCACTTGTGCCCGTGCCTTAAGCCTTAGCCGGCACTTGTGCCCGTGCCTTAAGCCTTAGCCGGCACTTGTGCCCGTGCCTTAAGCCTTAGCCGGCACTTGTGCCCGTGCCTTAAGCCTTAGCCGGCACTTGTGCCCGTGCCTTAAGCCTTAGCCGGCACTTGTGCCCGTGCCTTAAGCCTTAGCCGGCACTTGTGCCCGTGCCTTAAGCCTTAGCCGGCACTTGTGCCCGTGCCTTAAGCCTTAGCCGGCACTTGTGCCCGTGCCTTAAGCCTTAGCCGGCACTTGTGCCCGTGCCTTAAGCCTTAGCCGGCACTTGTGCCCGTGCCTTAAGCCTTAGCCGGCACTTGTGCCCGTGCCTTAAGCCTTAGCCGGCACT
Organism: Ranitomeya imitator; assembly: GCF_032444005.1. NCBI lineage: Eukaryota > Metazoa > Chordata > Amphibia > Anura > Dendrobatidae > Ranitomeya > Ranitomeya imitator. The sequence continues at coordinate 202,495,524 of NC_091286.1, forward strand.
TGTGCCCGTGCCTTAAGCCTTAGCCGGCACTTGTGCCCGTGCCTTAAGCCTTAGCCGGCACTTGTGCCCGTGTGTCACGATATGGTATGAAATATCATAAGTAGTTCTTTTGCTAGCCTGAGTGGGCTAAGCCCCCCCTTCTTGGAGTAACAGTTGTAGCTGCAAATTCCTGGCTTTCCTTCTCAGAGAGTGTGGGGGTTAGAAGTTTTATGGCCGAACGGAATTTACGACTGGCATTTCCTGTGTAAGCTCTTGTCCAGCTAGAACAGGAAAAATGGCTCCAAAAATCCATGAAAGATTCTTTGTTTAGTTTTTGTTAGATATTAGGCAAACGATTTAAGCTAGAAATACGAAAATATATATTCGTAGTCCCACTCGGTGTAGCTACACATCTCATGACACTCGGGTTTCTAACTCCATCTGGTAAAGAAGTAGGGTTTTCTCTGTAAATATGTATCCCAGATAGGACATATTTGATCTCATTAGAATGCTCACGTTAATCCGAGATGAATTATGGGTTTGGTATGACTCTGTCATGTTTTGTAGTGAAGTTATAGAAATTAGAGAGAATAGTTTAAAGTTTAGGCAGAATGTAGAGAGAGGAGGGTCTGGATAAGCCAGCCTTTCTGTGATGTCACAGCCTTAATGTTTTAAGTGTCTGGCAGGCTCTGAGGAGTGACTTTTTGCTGATTTCTCCCTCTGGACTGCTTTGTCCTATTGTCCTGGAAGAGCTGGTACATCCCATGGACTGGGATGTATGGAAACTGCACTAGCCTGGATGCCTGCAATGCTTTTAATATGTGAGTGTTATCTTTTCTCATTTATTCCCTTTATGTTATAATTACCCTTGTACATATTTGCAATTGTCTCATGTATAACATCTTTATAAACTATTTTTAATAACGCACTGCCTAGTTATTTTGAATGGGATATACTATTATATATTAGTTCGTTCTCCTGCTCTAAACCGTACCCTAAGTCTCTTGAAGGGAAAATACGCTACTGTTACTGTTGTGTTGGGTTAGCTTCGGACCCGTTTAATCGAAGCTGGTGGCAGCGAAAGTGTGCTGACGGTTGGATTATGCTGAAGCAACTGCGGGTTTGATAATTATTGTTCCTGCCTGTGTGGGAGTAGTTATCGCGTCGCTGCAGCGTGCCCAATAGCCAGTACATAGCAGGCAGCCTTTCTGGCGACTAATTACCCAGGGTGCAGTACCTAATCTGACCTGAGAGTAAGGGGGCGCCAGAGAGCTGCAAGTGTTAAGTGGAACTGTAAGCGGGATATACATAAATCCCTGCAGTTCGTGGTATATAGAAAAGCAGTGGGATACCTAGAATAAGCCCCTGCTGTAAACTAAGAGGTCAATAGCCTTGTGTGTGGTTTTTCATCACATTGTTAGCAGTGGAGGGATAACTAAGATAAGCCCCCCTGCACATGTGATAGCCGTCTGTTGGCCTAAAGTCACCCTGATCCGTGACGTAGGGGTGACGGTCACGGTGTGAATCCTGACCCAGTGGTGACAGCGGTCAGGGGAATCGTGACAATTGGTGGCAAGGCGGTGGGATATCTTAGAGCATTAGTGATTTGGTTTGAGTAATCATTCCTCTCACTAAAAACTTGCAGAAAGTTCTTGCGAGGACTCTGCGCAAATAAGTTTGGAGAACGAACTCAGTGCTTTTTAGTTGTGAGACAATTGCGTACTGGTAATTATCCCCTCCCTTTCTCTTCGTTTTTCTATCCTATCTTTTATTTGGCAACCATGGTTGGGCTGGGAGAAACCTTTTATGAGCAGCAGACCAGAGACACCCTTGTTGCCTTATGCAAGACACAGCACATTGACTTTGCAAGCAAAAACAAAGCCCAACTGGTCGCAGATCTGGTGCAATGGGAAGCCGCTCGAGACCAATCTCAGAGCTCAGAGGCCGCAGAAGCCAGCACCAGCGAACATGGTGCTGCAGCAGAGGTCCAACCACTGAATGCTGGCCCTGTTAGCAATCCGGGCGAATTGGACCCCCACCTGCAGGCGGCCTTGAAAGAATTCCCCATTGACGACCATGAGGGACGTCGGCAGCTGATTCAGCAATACCGGCAGGAGGCCCAGCGAGCTGAGAGAGAGGCCCGAGCTGAGAGAGAGGCCCGAGCTGAGAGAGAGGCACAGGCCCAGCGAGCCGAGCGGCAAGCTGAGCGGGAGTACCAGCTGCAGTTAGCCCGACTGCAAATGCAGGGGTTGTCTCAGACCAACCGTGAGCCCAGCAGCGCTCAGATACCTAAGCCCCGGCCCGATCACTTCCCTGTTATGGAGAAGGACGGAGACTTGGACACTTTTCTGCGGGCCTTTGAGAAAGCCTGCAGACAGTACCGGCTGCCTACAGATGAATGGGCCCGATACCTGACACCAGGGCTGAAAGGTAAAGCTCTGGAGGCGTTTGCTGCCCTCCCTCAAGAACAAGATGGAGACTATGAGGCCATCAAGCAGGCTCTGATAGCCAAGTACCAGCTTACACCCGAGGTGTACCGTAGAAAGTTCCGGACCCTCCAACGTGGCCCACACGACAGTTACAGTGATGTGGTGCATGGACTGGGGACCCACTTTGACCAGTGGACCCAAGGACTGTCAGTGACCACCTTTGCACAGCTGCGAGACCTGATGATCAAAGACCAGTTTTTTCATCTTTGCCCAGCTGAGGTGCGACAGTTCGTGATGGACAGAGAACCCAAAGACGTGACGAAAGCAGCGCAGATTGCCGATGCCTATGAGGCCAACCGTAGATCGGAAGCGCGGAAGCCAGTCACCACCAGCTGGAGAGGGGGTAAGCCTGCAACCAACGCCAGTACCCCTGCCAGCCAACACACCAGAGGTCCTGTCCCTGTGGCCAACAGCACCAGACCTACCACCGAACCTCGCGCGTGTTACACCTGCAAGCGGCCTGGGCATATCAGTACCTTCTGTCCAGACAGGCCGAAGAACCCCCCAGCCAAGGCCCCAGGGCCTAATGCAGCAGTTCTTTTGGTGGGTGGTGTGGTTGGGAGGGTGTGTGACAACGTACAGCCCGTCACTGTGGGAGGCCATGTTGCTACAGGCCTCAAGGACACCGGGGCTGAACGAACCCTCATCCGACCCGAACTGGCGGCCCCTGAAGAAATCATTCCGGGGAAAACCCTAACTGTCACTGGGATTGGGGGCATCAGCTGTCCCTTACCAATGGCCCGGGTTTTTATTGATTGGGGTGCTGGGAGCGGGGTGAAGGAAGTGGGGCTGTCTGATAATTTGCCCACTGATGTTTTGTTGGGGACTGATTTGGGGAGGATGTATGCATACTACGTTCCTGACACCCCTCCCCAATCTACTAATGAGGGTAAAGTTAACCCTGATGATGATGATGATGGGAAATCGCATGTGTTACCTGACCATGCTTTATCTTGTGTTGATGCATCTACTAATGATTTTTTCCCTAGGATTGATGGTGAAAATGTTGTACCTGTGCCAGCTGAACCTGATAATGATTTTTCTGTGAAGGTTAATGTGTCCATAGGTACAGGTGTGCCCAGCCACGTCGCTCTGCGGAGTGAGACGGCTGAGGAACCCCTAACAGGGGCAAGTGTCGGTGCTACAGGAAATGGGGAGATGCATGGGAACCGTGAGGAAGGTGACGCCATGAAAGTGACCAGTGCCACCGAGGAAGGTAACTGGCCCATAAGTAGCCCAGCCCCTGGAGTGTTGGGGGTGGATGGGGAGGTAGAGCCCATAGCAGCGCCGGCTGATGGGCCTGTAGAAACCCCCGGGGAGACAGCCTACGTAGCTGCTGTCACCCGCAGTCAGAGTGCCCGGAACGCAGATAACTGTCAGCCTTCCGGACCCTCCTCAGTCATCACGGTGACTGAACCAGAGGTGGACCCAGAGCAGGTCCAAGAGGGTTCCCGTGGGGAAGGGACCCTGACGTCGCTTTTGGCTTCCCCTAGCCAGGAGTTTCAGGCCGCTCTGCACACAGATGCGAGCCTAGAGAGTTTGAGACAACTTGCCGGGACGCCCTTCTCCGAGACTGATAAGGAGAAGGTGTTCTGGGAACAAGGAAGGTTGTACCGGGAGACAGTACCCGGAGAATCACAAAAGGAGTGGTTGAGGGAAAGACAGCTGGTCGTCCCGCAGCAATTCCGGGGTGAGTTGTTGCGGATTGCCCATGAGATCCCGCTAGCTGGACACTTGGGGATCAGCAAAACTAAGGCCCGGCTGTCTCAACACTTCTATTGGCCTAAGATGGGGACAGATGTGTCAAACTACTGCCGCTCCTGTATCACTTGTCAAAGAGTGGGGAAGGCGGGGCCTGCTCTTAAGGCTCCCCTGATCCCTTTGCCAGTGATAGAAGAGCCTTTCCAGAGGATCGCGGTGGACATTGTGGGCCCGCTGGCCGTCCCCAGCAGCTCTGGAAAGCAATACATCCTTACTGTGGTAGACTACGCTACCCGGTACCCAGAGGCAGTAGCTCTGTCCTCAACTAGGGCAGATAAGGTGGCGGATGCCCTGTTGGCCATCTTTTCACGTGTAGGATTTCCCAGGGAAATGCTTACTGATCAAGGGACCCAATTTATGTCTCGCCTAATGGAGGCTCTCTGTAAGAAAATGCAGGTGAAGCACCTGGTATCGAGTGCGTATCACCCACAGACCAATGGCTTGTGTGAACGCTTCAATGGTACCCTCAAACAGATGCTACGCATGCTGGTTGAGACTCAAGGGCGCGACTGGGAGCGGTACCTCCCACACCTGCTGTTCGCTTACCGAGAGGTTCCGCAGGCCTCGACGGGGTTCTCCCCCTTCGAGCTCCTGTACGGCAGGCGAGTTCGGGGACCCCTTGGGTTGGTAAGAGAATCCTGGGAAGAGGAGCCGAACCCTTCTGAAGTGTCCATAGTGGAGTATGTCATGCGCTTCCGTGACAAGATGCAGACCGTGACGCAGTTGGTGCATGACAACATGACGCAGGCTCAGGCTGATCAGAAGCACTGGTACGACCAGAACGCCCAGGAGCGGACCTACCACGTGGGTCAAAAGGTGTGGGTGCTGGTCCCCGTACCAACGGATAAGCTTCAGGCAGCCTGGGAGGGCCCGTACGTCGTCCACCAACAGCTCAACCCGGTCACTTACGTGGTCACGCTTGACCACGCTCGGGGTAGGCGAAAGGCCTTTCACGTCAACATGATGAAGGCTCATCACGAACGTGAACCTTTCGTCCTACCGGTCTGCAGCTTGCCCGAAGACGGTGAGGAAGACACCCTCCTGGACTTGCTGGCCCAAGCCAAGGCCAATGGGTCCATCGAGGATGTGGAGGTAAGCGCCTCGTTAACTGAACCCCAGCGGGTGCAGTTGCAAACCACACTGGAACCCTTCCGGGTCGTATTCTCCAACCGACCTGGGAGGACTGAGTTAGCCGTCCACGAGGTGGACACCGGGAATCACGCCCCACTACGGCGAACACCCTATCGAATCTCTGACCAGGTGCAGCAGACTATGCGCCAAGAGATCGATGAGATGTTACAGCTGGGGGTGATTCGACGGTCAAAGAGCGCGTGGGCATCGCCTGTAGTTCTCGTGCCAAAGAAGGACCGGACCACACGGTTCTGCGTGGACTACAGGGGGCTCAACGCCATCACAGCCTCGGATGCGCACCCAATGCCGCGCATCGAGGAGCTGCTTGAGAAGTTAGCTGGCGCAAAATACCTGACAATAATGGATTTGAGTAGAGGATACTGGCAGATTCCCCTGAGCCCCGAGGCGCAGGAGAAGTCCGCCTTTATCACACCCTTTGGACTGTACGAGTCCACGGTCATGCCCTTCGGCATGAAGAATGCCCCTGCCACTTTCCAGCGGATGGTCAACCGCCTGCTTCAGGGACTGGAGACGTACGCCGTGGCGTACTTGGATGACATTGCCATCTTCAGTCCCTCCTGGAAGGAACACCTGCAGCATCTCGAGGAGGTGCTCAGGCGGATTCACCAAGCAGGACTGACTATCAAGCCGGGGAAGTGTCAGATGGGCAAGAGGGAGGTTCACTACCTAGGACACCGGGTAGGCGGAGGCACCCTGAAGCCAGGGCCGGAGAAAGTGGGCGCGATCGTGAACTGGCCCACTCCCGTGACCAAGAAACAGGTGATGTCCTTCTTGGGCACTGCAGGGTACTATAGGCGCTTCGTACAGCACTATAGTAGCCTGGCAAAACCTTTGACGGACCTCACCAGGAAGAAGCTACCCCACATCGTCAACTGGACAGATGGCTGTGAGGGGGCTTTCAAGGCGTTGAAAACCGCACTGTGCAACGCCCCTGTGTTGAAAGCAGTTGACAGCAGTCGACCGTTCTTGGTGCAGACCGACGCCAGCGAGTTTGGCCTTGGTGCTGTACTCAGCCAGGTTGACTCGGAGGACCAAGAGCACCCCGTGTTATACCTGAGTCGGAAACTTTTGCCGAGGGAAGTGGCCTACTCCACCATCGAGAAGGAGTGCCTGGCCATAGTCTGGGCCCTGCAGCGCTTGCAGCCCTACTTGTACGGTCACACCTTCACTGTGGTGACCGACCACAACCCTCTGCGCTGGCTAAACGCCATGTGTGGAACCAACGGCAGGTTGCTACGCTGGAGCCTTGCCCTTCAGCAGTTTGACTTCACCATTGAACATAAAACGGGCAAAGAGCATGGGAATGCAGATGGACTCTCCCGCCAGGGTGAACCTACTGAGGTGCCCATGGAGGCATACCGTGGGGTACTGCCTCCCTAGCGCACACCAAAAGGGGGAGGTGTCACGATATGGTATGAAATATCATAAGTAGTTCTTTTGCTAGCCTGAGTGGGCTAAGCCCCCCCTTCTTGGAGTAACAGTTGTAGCTGCAAATTCCTGGCTTTCCTTCTCAGAGAGTGTGGGGGTTAGAAGTTTTAAGGCCGAACGGAATTTACGACTGGCATTTCCTGTGTAAGCTCTTGTCCAGCTAGAACAGGAAAAATGGCTCCAAAAATCCATGAAAGATTCTTTGTTTAGTTTTTGTTAGATATTAGGCAAACGATTTAAGCTAGAAATACGAAAATATATATTCGTAGTCCCACTCGGTGTAGCTACACATCTCATGACACTCGGGTTTCTAACTCCATCTGGTAAAGAAGTAGGGTTTTCTCTGTAAATATGTATCCCAGATAGGACATATTTGATCTCATTAGAATGCTCACGTTAATCCGAGATGAATTATGGGTTTGGTATGACTCTGTCATGTTTTGTAGTGAAGTTATAGAAATTAGAGAGAATAGTTTAAAGTTTAGGCAGAATGTAGAGAGAGGAGGGTCTGGATAAGCCAGCCTTTCTGTGATGTCACAGCCTTAATGTTTTAAGTGTCTGGCAGGCTCTGAGGAGTGACTTTTTGCTGATTTCTCCCTCTGGACTGCTTTGTCCTATTGTCCTGGAAGAGCTGGTACATCCCATGGACTGGGATGTATGGAAACTGCACTAGCCTGGATGCCTGCAATGCTTTTAATATGTGAGTGTTATCTTTTCTCATTTATTCCCTTTATGTTATAATTACCCTTGTACATATTTGCAATTGTCTCATGTATAACATCTTTATAAACTATTTTTAATAACGCACTGCCTAGTTATTTTGAATGGGATATACTATTATATATTAGTTCGTTCTCCTGCTCTAAACCGTACCCTAAGTCTCTTGAAGGGAAAATACGCTACTGTTACTGTTGTGTTGGGTTAGCTTCGGACCCGTTTAATCAAAGCTGGTGGCAGCGAAAGTGTGCTGACGGTTGGATTCTGCTGAAGCAACTGCGGGTTTGATAATTATTGTTCCTGCCTGTGTGGGAGTAGTTATCGCGTCGCTGCAGCGTGCCCAATAGCCAGTACATAGCAGGCAGCCTTTCTGGCGACTAATTACCCAGGGTGCAGTACCTAATCTGACCTGAGAGTAAGGGGGCGCCAGAGAGCTGCAAGTGTTAAGTGGAACTGTAAGCGGGATATACATAAATCCCTGCAGTTCGTGGTATATAGAAAAGCAGTGGGATACCTAGAATAAGCCCCTGCTGTAAACTAAGAGGTCAATAGCCTTGTGTGTGGTTTTTCATCACATTGTTAGCAGTGGAGGGATAACTAAGATAAGCCCCCCTGCACATGTGATAGCCGTCTGTTGGCCTAAAGTCACCCTGATCCGTGACGTAGGGGTGACGGTCACGGTGTGAATCCTGACCCAGTGGTGACAGCGGTCAGGGGAATCGTGACACCGTGCCTTAAGTCTTAGCCGGCAATTGTGCCCATGCCTTAAGCCTTAGCCGGCACTTGTGCCCAAGCCTTAAGCCTTAGCCGACACTTGTGCCCATGCCTTAAGCCTTAGCCGGCAATTGTGCCCATGCCTTAAGCCTTAGCCGGCACTTGTGCCCATGCCTTAAGCCTTAGCCGGCACTTGTGCCCAAGCCTTAAGCCTTAGCAGGCCCTTGTGCCCATGCCTTAAGCCTTAGCCGGCAATTGTGCCCATGCCTTAAGCCTTAGCCGGCACTTGTGCCCATGCCTTAAGCCTTAGCCGGCACTTGTGCCCATGCCTTAAGCCTTAGCCGGCACTTGTGCCCATGCCTTAAGCCTTAGCCGGCACTTGTGCCCATGCCTTAAGCCTTAGCCGGCACTTGTGCCCATGCCTTAAGCCTTAGCCGGCACTTGTGCCCAAGCCTTAAGCCTTAGCCGGCACTACTGCCCATGCCTTAAGCCTTAGCCGGCACTTGTGCCCAAGCCTTAAGCCTTAGCCGGCACTACTGCCCATGCCTTAAGCCTTAGCCGGCAATTGTGCCCGTGCCTTAAGCCTTAGCCGGCACTTGTGCCCGTGCCTTAAGCCTTATTCGGCACTTGTGCCCGTGCCTTAAGCCTTATCCGGCACTTGTGCCCGTGCCTTAAGCCTTATCCGGCACTTGTGCCCGTGCCTTAAGCCTTAGCCGGCACTTGTGCCCGTGCCTTAAGCCTTAGCCGGCACTTGTGCCCGTGCCTTAAGCCTTAGCCGGCACTTGTGCCCGTGCCTTAAGCCTTAGCCGGCACTTGTGCCCGTGCCTTAAGCCTTATCTGGCACTTGTGCCCGTGCCTTAAGCCTTAGCCGGCACTTGTGCCCGTACCTTAAGCCTTAGCCGGCACTTGTGCCCTTGCCTCAAGCCTTAGCCGGCACTTGTGCCCATGCCTTAAGCCTTAGCAGGCACTTGTGCCCATGCCTTAAGCCTTAGCCGGCACTTGTGCCCATGCCTTAAGCCTTAGCCGGCACTTGTGCCCATGCCTTAAGCCTTAGCCGACACTTGTGCCCATGCCTTAAGCCTTAGCCGGCACTTGTGCCCATGCCTTAAGCCTTAGCCGGCACTTGTGCCCATGCCTTAAGCCTTAGCCGGCACTTGTGCCCATGCCTTAAGCCTTAGCCGGCACTTGTGCCCATGCCTTAAGCCTTAGCCGGCACTTGTGCCCAAGCCTTAAGCCTTAGCCGGCACTTGTGCCCAAGCCTTAAGCCTTAGCCGGCACTTGTGCCCATGCCTTAAGCCTTAGCCGGCACTTGTGCCCATACCTTAAGCCTTAGCCGGCACTTGTGCCCATGCCTTAAGCCTTAGCCGGCACTTGTGCCCATGCCTTAAGCCTTAGCCGGCACTTGTGCCCATGCCTTAAGCCTTAGCCGGCAATTGTGCCCGTACCTAAAGCCTTAGCCGGCACTTGTGCCCGTGCCTTAAGCCTTATCCGGCACTTGTGCCCGTGCCTTAAGCCTTATCCGGCACTTGTGCCCGTGCCTTAAGCCTTAGCCGACACTTGTGCCCGTGCCTTAAGCCTTAGCCGGCACTTGTGCCCGTGCCTTAAGCCTTAGCCGGCACTTGTGCCCGTGCCTTAAGCCTTATCCGGCACTTGTGCCCGTGCCTTAAGCCTTAGCCGGCACTTGTGCCCGTGCCTTAAGCCTTAGCCGGCACTTGTGCCCGTGCCTTAAGCCTTAGCCGGCACTTGTGCCCGTGCCTTAAGCCTTAGCCGGCACTTGTGCCCGTGCCTTAAGCCTTAGCCGGCACTTGTGCCCGTGCCTTAAGCCTTAGCCGGCACTTGTGCCCGTGCCTTAAGCCTTAGCCGGCACTTGTGCCCGTGCCTTAAGCCTTAGCCGGCACTTGTGCCCGTGCCTTAAGCCTTAGCCGGCACTTGTGCCCGTGCCTTAAGCCTTAGCCGGCACTTGTGCCCGTGCCTTAAGCCTTAGCCGGCACTTGTGCCCGTGCCTTAAGCCTTAGCCGGCACTTGTGCCCATGCCTTAAGTCTTAGCCGGCAATTGTGCCCATGCCTTAAGCCTTAGCCGGCACTTGTGCCCAAGCCTTAAGCCTTAGCCGGCACTTGTGCCCATGCCTTAAGCCTTAGCCGGCAATTGTGCCCATGCCTTAAGCCTTAGCCGGCACTTGTGCCCATGCCTTAAGCCTTAGCCGGCACTTGTGCCCAAGCCTTAAGCCTTAGCAGGCACTTGTGCCCATGCCTTAAGCCTTAGCCGGCAATTGTGCCCATGCCTTAAGCCTTAGCCGGCACTTGTGCCCATGCCTTAAGCCTTAGCCGGCACTTGTGCCCATGCCTTAAGCCTTAGCCGGCACTTGTGCCCATGCCTTAAGCCTTAGCCGGCACTTGTGCCCATGCCTTAAGCCTTAGCCGGCACTTGTGCCCATGCCTTAAGCCTTAGCCGGCACTTGTGCCCAAGCCTTAAGCCTTAGCCGGCACTTATGCCCATGCCTTAAGCCTTAGCCGGCAATTGTGCCCGTGCCTTAAGCCTTAGCCGGCACTTGTGCCCGTGCCTTAAGCCTTATTCGGCACTTGTGCCCGTGCCTTAAGCCTTATCCGGCACTTGTGCCCGTGCCTTAAGCCTTATCCGGCACTTGTGCCCGTGCCTTAAGCCTTAGCCGGCACTTGTGACCGTGCCTTAAGCCTTAGCCGGCACTTGTGCCCGTGCCTTAAGCCTTATCTGGCACTTGTGCCCGTGCCTTAAGCCTTAGCCGGCACTTGTGCCCGTACCTTAAGCCTTAGCCGGCACTTGTGCCCTTGCCTCAAGCCTTAGCCGGCACTTGTGCCCATGCCTTAAGCCTTATACGGCACTTGTGCCCGTGCCTTAAGCCTTATCCGGCACTTGTGCCCGTGCCTTAAGCCTTAGCCGGCACTTGTGCCCGTGCCTTAAGCCTTAGCCGGCACTTGTGCCCGTGCCTTAAGCCTTATCTGGCACTTGTGCCCGTGCCTTAAGCCTTAGCCGGCACTTGTGCCCGTACCTTAAGCCTTAGCCGGCACTTGTGCCCTTGCCTCAAGCCTTAGCCGGCACTTGTGCCCATGCCTTAAGCCTTAGCCGGCACTTGTGCCCAAGCCTTAAGCCTTAGCCGGCACTTGTGCCCATGCCTTAAGCCTTATCCGGCACTTGTGCCCATGCCTTAAGCCTTATCCGGCACTTGTGCCCATGCCTTAAGCCTTAGCCGGCACTTGTGCCCATGCCTTAAGCCTTAGCCGGCACTTGTGCCCATGCCTTAAGCCTTAGCCGACACTTGTGCCCATGCCTTAAGACTTAGCCGCCACTTGTGCCCATGCCTTAAGCCTTAGCCGGCACTTGTGCCCATGCCTTAAGCCTTAGCCGGCACTTGTGCCCATGCCTTAAGCCTTAGCCGGCACTTGTGCCCATGCCTTAAGCCTTAGCCGGCACTTGTGCCCATGCCTTAAGCCTTAGCCGGCACTTGTGCCCATGCCTTGCCTTAAGCCTTAGCCGGCACTTTTGAGCCCCTTGCATGTTTGTTTTTCTGTCTTTAGTTACATGATGGTTATGCACACAGGGCAGGCTTTACGCTCTTCGCTCTTGTCCCGTCTGAATGCGCATGCACGACTGTAATTGGGGAAGAAGGCATTAGCCATTTACGGAGGACAGACAAGAAGTGCCTGGTCGCTTGGAGCATGGGGTTATGGAGAGGCTCCGCACTGTACAACAAAGGATCTAGTCCTAAATGTCCAAGTACAGAGTAGAGGGGTGAAAGCTAGCTCTTCACCCCTATGGGTGCCTAACCCTTTATGCAAAGAGTGCAAAAAGTTAGCCGCATGCCTTAAGCCTAGCCAGCACTTGTGCCCATGCCTTAAGCCTTAGCCAGCACTTGTGCCCACGCCTTACGCCTTAGCCAGCACTTGTGCCCATGCCTTCAGCCTTAGCCAGCACTTGTGCCCATGCCTTCAGCCTTAGCCAGCACTTGTGCCCATGCCTTCAGCCTTAGCCAGCACTTGTGCCCATGCCTTGAGCCTTAGCCAGCACTTGTGCCCATGCCTTAAGCCTTAGCCAGCACTTGTGCCCATGCCTTAAGCCTTAGCCAGCACTTGTGCCCATGCCTTAAGCCTTAGCCAGCACTTGTGCCCATGCCTTAAGCCTTAGCCAGCACTTGTGCCCATGCCTTAAGCCTTAGCCAGCACTTGTGCCCATGCCTTAAGCCTTAGCCAGCACTTGTGCCCATGCCTTAAGCCTTAGCCAGCACTTTTGCCCATACCTTAAGCCTTAGCCAGCACTTTTGAGCCCCTTGCATGTTTGTTTTTCTGTCTTTAGTTACATGATGGTTATGCACACAGGGCAGGCATTACGCTCTTCGCTCTTGTCCCGTCTGAATGCGCATGCACGACTGTAGTTGGGGAAGAAGGCATTACCCATTTACAGAGGATAGACAAGAAGTGCCTGGTCGCTTGGAGCATGGGGTTATGGAGAGGCTCCGCACTGTACAACAAAGGATCTAGTCCTAAATGTCAAAGTACAGAGTAGAGGAGTGAAAGCTAGCTCTTCACCCCTATGGGTGCCTAACCCTTTATGCAAAGAGTGCAAAGAGTTAGCCGCATGCCTTAAGCCTTAGCCAGCACTTGTGCCCATGCCTTAAGCCTTAGCCGGCACTTGTGCCCATGCCTTAAGCCTTAGCCGGCACTTGTGCCCATGCCTTAAGCCTTAGCCGGCACTTGTGCCCATGCCTTAAGCCTTAGCCGGCACTTGTGCCCATGCCTTAAGCCTTAGCCGGCACTTGTGCCCATGCCTTAAGCCTTAGCCGGCACTTGTGCCCATGCCTTAAGCCTTAGCCGGCACTTGTGCCCATGCCTTAAGCCTTAGCCGGCACTTGTGCCCATGCCTTAAGCCTTAGCCGGCACTTGTGCCCATGCCTTTAGCCTTAGCCGGCACTTGTGCCCGTGCCTTAAGCCTTAGCCGGCACTTGTGCCCGTGCCTTAAGCCTTAGCCGGCACTTGTGCCCTTGCCTTAAGCCTTAGCCGGCACTTGTGACCGTGCCTTAACCCTTAGCCGGCACTTGTGCCCGTGCCTTAAGCCTTAGCCGGCACTTGTGCCCGTGCCTTAAGCCTTAGCCGGCACTTGTGCCCGTGCCTTGAGCCTTAGCCGGCACTTGTGCCCGTGCCTTAAGCCTTAGCCGGCATTTGTGCCCATGCCTTAAGCCTTAGCCGGCACTTGTGCCCATGCCTTAAGTTTTAGCCGGCACTTGTGCCCAGTCCTTAAGCCTTAGCCGGCACTTGTGCCCATGCCTTTAGCCTTATCCGGCACTTGTGCCCGTGCCTTAAGCCTTAGCCGGCACTTGTGCCCATGCCTTAAACCTTAGCCGGCACTTGTGCCCGTGCATTAAGCCTTAGCCGGCACTTGTGACCGTGCCTTAAGCCTTAGCCGGCACTTGTGCCCGTGCCTTAAGCCTTAGCCGGCACTTGTGCCCGTGCCTTAAGCCTTAGCCGGCACTTGTGCCCGTGCCTTAAGCCTTAGCCGGCACTTGTGCCCGTGCCTTGAGCCTTAGCAGGCACTTGTGCCCGTGCCTTAAGCCTTAGCCGGCACTTGTGCCCGTGCCTTAAGCCTTAGCCAGCACTTGTGCCCGTGCCTTCAGCCTTAGCCAGCACTTGTGCCCATGCCTTCAGCCTTAGCCAGCACTTGTGCCCGTGCCTTCAGCCTTAGCCAGCACTTGTGCCCATGCCTTCAGCCTTAGCCAGCACTTGTGCCCATGCCTTCAGCCTTAGCCAGCACTTGTGCCCATGCCTTCAGCCTTAGCCAGCACTTGTGCCCATGCCTTAAGCCTTAGCCGGCACTTCTGCTCATGCCTTAAGCCTTAGCCGGCACTTGTGCCCATGCCTTAAGCCTTAGCCGGCCCTTGTGCCCATGCCTTAAGCCTTAGCCGGCACTTGTGCCCATGCCTTAAGCCTTAGCCGGCACTTGTGCCCATGCCTTAAGCCTTAGCCGGCACTTGTGCCCATGCCTTCAGCCTTAGCCAGCACTTGTGCCCATGCCTTAAGCCTTAGCCGGCACTTCTGCTCATGCCTTAAGCCTTAGCCGGCACTTGTGCCCATGCCTTAAGCCTTAGCCGGCCCTTGTGCCCATGCCTTAAGCCTTAGCCGGCACTTGTGCCCATGCCTTAAGCCTTAGCCGGCACTTGTGCAGATGCCTTAAGCCTTAGCCGGCACTTGTGCCCATGCCTTAAGCCTTAGCCGGCACTTGTGCCCATGCCTTAAGCCTTAGCCGGCACTTGTGCCCGTGCCTTAAGACTTAGCCGGCACTTGTACCCGTGCCTTAAGCCTTAGCCGGCACTTGTGCCCGTGCCTTAAGCCTTAGCCGGCACTTGTGCCCATGCCTTAAGCCTTAGTCGGCACTTGTGCCCATGCCTTAAGCCTTAGCCAGCACTTGTGCCCATGCCTAAAGCCTTAGCCAGCACTTGTGCCCATGCCTTAAGCCTTAGCCAGCACTTGTGCCCTTGCCTTAAGCCTTAGCCAGCACTTGTGCCCATGCCTTAAGCCTTAGCCAGCACTTGTGCCCATGCCTTAAGCATTAGCCAGCACTTTTGAGCCCCTTGTATGTTTGTTTTTCTGTCTTTAGTTACATGATGGTTATGCACACAGGGCAGGCTTTACGCTCTTCGCTCTTGTCCCGTCTGAATGCGCATGCACGACTGGAATTGGGGAAGAAGGCATTTCCCATTTACAGAGGACAGACAAGAAGTGCCTGGTCGCTTGGAGCAAGGGGTTATGGAGAGGCTCCGCACTGTACAACAAAGGATCTAAAGCCTTAAGCCTTAGCCGACACTTGTGCCCATGCCTTAAGCCTTAGCTGGCACTTGTGCCCATGCCTTAAGCCTTAGCCGGCACTTGTGCCCATGCCTTAAGCCTTAGCCGACACTTGTGCCCATGCCTTAAGCCTTAGCCGACACTTGTGCCCATGCCTTAAGCCTTAGCCGACACTTGTGCCCATGCCTTAAGCCTTAGCCGGCACTTGTGCCCATGCCTTAAGCCTTAGTTGGCACTTGTGCCCATGCCTTAAGCCTTAGCCGGCACTTGTGCCCATGCCTTAAGCCTTAGCCGGCACTTGTGCCCATGCCTTAAGCCTTAGCCGGCACTTGTGCCCATGCCTTAAGCCTTAGCCGGCCCTTGTGCCCATGCCTTAAGCCTTAGCCGGCACTTGTGCCCATGCCTTAAGCCTTAGCCGGCACTTGTGCCCATGCCTTAAGCCTTAGCCGGCACTTGTGCCCATGCCTTAAGCCTTAGCCGGCACTTGTGCCCATGCCTTAAGCCTTAGCCGGCACTTGTGCCCGTGCCTTAAGACTTAGCCGGCACTTGTACCCGTGCCTTAAGCCTTAGCCGGCACTTGTGCCCGTGCCTTAAGCCTTAGCCGGCACTTGTGCCCTTGCCTTAAGCCTTAGCCGGCACTTGTGCCCATGCCTTAAGCCTTAGCCGGCACTTGTGCCCATGCCTTAAGCCTTAGCCGGCACTTGTGCCCGTGCCTTGAGCCTTAGCCGGCACTTGTGCCCGTGCCTTGAGCCTTAGCCGGCACTTGTGCCCGTGCCTTAAGCCTTAGCCGGCATTTGTGCCCATGCCTTAAGCCTTAGCCGGCACTTGTGCCCATGCCTTAAGTTTTAGCCGGCACTTGTGCCCAGTCCTTAAGCCTTAGCCGGCACTTGTGCCCATGCCTTTAGCCTTATCCGGCACTTGTGCCCGTGCCTTAAGCCTTAGCCGGCACTTGTGCCCATGCCTTAAACCTTAGCCGGCACTTGTGCCCGTGCATTAAGCCTTAGCCGGCACTTGTGACCGTGCCTTAAGCCTTAGCCGGCACTTGTGCCCGTGCCTTAAGCCTTAGCCGGCACTTGTGCCCGTGCCTTAAGCCTTAGCCGGCACTTGTGCCCGTGCCTTAAGCCTTAGCCGGCACTTGTGCCCGTGCCTTGAGCCTTAGCAGGCACTTGTGCCCGTGCCTTAAGCCTTAGCCGGCACTTGTGCCCGTGCCTTAAGCCTTAGCCAGCACTTGTGCCCGTGCCTTCAGCCTTAGCCAGCACTTGTGCCCATGCCTTCAGCCTTAGCCAGCACTTGTGCCCATGCCTTCAGCCTTAGCCAGCACTTGTGCCCATGCCTTCAGCCTTAGCCAGCACTTGTGCCCATGCCTTCAGCCTTAGCCAGCACTTGTGCCCATGCCTTCAGCCTTAGCCAGCACTTGTGCCCATGCCTTAAGCCTTAGCCAGCACTTGTGCCTATGCCTTAAGCCTTAGCCGGCACTTGTGCCCATGCCTTAAGCCTTAGCCGGCACTTGTGCCCATGCCTTAAGCCTTAGCCGGCACTTGTGCCCATGCCTTAAGCCTTAGCCGGCACTTCTGCTCATGCCTTAAGCCTTAGCCGGCACTTGTGCCCATGCCTTAAGCCTTAGCCGGCCCTTGTGCCCATGCCTTAAGCCTTAGCCGGCACTTGTGCCCATGCCTTAAGCCTTAGCCGGCACTTGTGCCCATGCCTTAAGCCTTAGCCGGCACTTGTGCCCATGCCTTAAGCCTTAGCCGGCACTTGTGCCCATGCCTTAAGCCTTAGCCGGCACTTGTGCCCGTGCCTTAAGACTTAGCCGGCACTTGTACCCGTGCCTTAAGCCTTAGCCGGCACTTGTGCCCGTGCCTTAAGCCTTAGCCGGCACTTGTGCCCATGCCTTAAGCCTTAGTCGGCACTTGTGCCCATGCCTTAAGCCTTAGCCAGCACTTGTGCCCATGCCTAAAGCCTTAGCCAGCACTTGTGCCCATGCCTTAAGCCTTAGCCAGCACTTGTGCCCTTGCCTTAAGCCTTAGCCAGCACTTGTGCCCATGCCTTAAGCCTTAGCCAGCACTTGTGCCCATGCCTTAAGCATTAGCCAGCACTTTTGAGCCCCTTGTATGTTTGTTTTTCTGTCTTTAGTTACATGATGGTTATGCACACAGGGCAGGCTTTACGCTCTTCGCTCTTGTCCCGTCTGAATGCGCATGCACGACTGGAATTGGGGAAGAAGGCATTTCCCATTTACAGAGGACAGACAAGAAGTGCCTGGTCGCTTGGAGCAAGGGGTTATGGAGAGGCTCCGCACTGTACAACAAAGGATCTAAAGCCTTAAGCCTTAGCCGACACTTGTGCCCATGCCTTAAGCCTTAGCTGGCACTTGTGCCCATGCCTTAAGCCTTAGCCGGCACTTGTGCCCATGCCTTAAGCCTTAGCCGACACTTGTGCCCATGCCTTAAGCCTTAGCCGACACTTGTGCCCATGCCTTAAGCCTTAGCCGACACTTGTGCCCATGCCTTAAGCCTTAGCCGGCACTTGTGCCCATGCCTTAAGCCTTAGCCGGCACTTGTGCCCATGCCTTAAGCCTTAGCCGGCACTTGTGCCCATGCCTTAAGCCTTAGCCGGCACTTCTGCCCATGCCTTAAGCCTTAGCCGGCACTTGTGCCCATGCCTTAAGCCTTAGCCGGCCCTTGTGCCCATGCCTTAAGCCTTAGCCGGCACTTGTGCCCATGCCTTAAGCCTTAGCCGGCACTTGTGCCCATGCCTTAAGCCTTAGCCGGCACTTGTGCCCATGCCTTAAGCCTTAGCCGGCACTTGTGCCCATGCCTTAAGCCTTAGCCGGCACTTGTGCCCATGCCTTAAGACTTAGCCGGCACTTGTACCCGTGCCTTAAGCCTTAGCCGGCACTTGTGCCCATGCCTTAAGCCTTATCCGGCACTTGTGCCCATGCCTTAAGCCTTAGCCGGCACTTGTGCCCATGCCTTAAGCCTTAGCCGGCACTTGTGCCTAAGCCTTAAGCCTTAGCCGGCACTTGTGCCCATGCTTTAAGCCTTAGCCGGCAATTGTGCCCATGCCTTAAGCCTTAGCCGGCAATTGTGCCCATGCCTTAAGCCTTAGCCGGCACTTGTGCCCAAGCCTTAAGCCTTAGCCGGCACTTGTGCCCAAGCCTTAAGCCTTAGCCGGCACTTGTGCCCATGCCTTAAGCCTTAGCCGGCACTTGTGCCCATACCTTAAGCCTTAGCCGGCACTTGTGCCCATGCCTTAAGCCTTAGCCGGCACTTGTGCCCAAGCCTTAAGCCTTAGCTGGCACTTGTGCCCATGCCTTAAGCCTTAGCCGGCAATTGTGCCCATGCCTTAAGCCTTAGCCGGCACTTGTGCCCGTGCCTTAAGCCTTATCCGGCACTTGTGCCCGTGCCTTAAGCCTTATCCGGCACTTGTGCCCGTGCCTTAAGCCTTAGCCGGCACTTGTGCCCATGACTTAAGCCTTAGCCGGCACTTGTGCCCATGCCTTAAGCCTTAGCCGGCAATTGTGCCCATGCCTTAAGCCTTAGCCGGCACTTGTGCCCATGCCTTAAGCCTTATCCGGCACTTGTGCCCATGCCTTAAGCCTTAGCCAGCACGTGTGCCCATGCCTTAAGCCTTAGCCGGCACTTGTGCCCGTGCCTTAAGCCTTAGCCGGCACTTGTGCCCCTGCCTTAAGCCTTAGCCGGCACTTGTGCCCATGCCTTAAGCCTTAGCCGGCACTTGTGCCCATGCCTTAAGCCTTAGCCGGCACTTGTGCCCATGCCTTAAGCTTTAGCCGGCACTTGTGCCCATGCCTTAAGCCTTAGCCAGCACTTGTGCCCATGCCTTAAGCCTTATCCGGCACTTGTGCCCATGCCTTAAGCCTTAGCCAGCACTTGTGCCCATGCCTTAAGCCTTATCCGGCACTTGTGCCCTTGCCTTAAGCCTTAGCCAGCACTTGTGCCCATGCCTTAAGCCTTAGCCAGCACTTGTGCCCATGCCTTAAGCCTTAGCCAGCACTTTTGAGCCCCTTGTATGTTTGTTTTTCTGTCTTTAGTTACATGATGGTTATGCACACAGGGCAGGCTTTACGCTCTTCGCGCTTGTCCCGTCTGAATGCGCATGCACGACTGGAATTGGGGAAGAAGGCATTTCCCATTTACAGAGGACAGACAAGAAGTGCCTGGTCGCTTGGAGCAAGGGGTTATGGAGAGGCTCCGCACTGTACAACAAAGGATCTAAAGCCTTAAGCCTTAGCCGACACTTGTGCCCATGCCTTAAGCCTTAGCAGGCACTTGTGCCCATGCCTTAAGCCTTAGCCGGCACTTGTGCCCATGCCTTAAGCCTTAGCCGGCACTTGTGCCCATGCCTTAAGCCTTAGCCGACACTTGTGCCCATGCCTTAAGCCTTAGCCGGCACTTGTGCCCATGCCTTAAGCCTTAGCCGGCACTTGTGCCCATGCCTTAAACCTTAGCCGGCACTTGTGCCCATGCCTTAAGCCTTAGCCGGCACTTGTGCCCATGCCTTAAGCCTTAGCCGGCACTTGTGCCCATGCCTTAAGCCTTAGCCGGCACTTGTGCCCATGCCTTAAGCCTTAGCCGGCACTTGTGCCCAAGCCTTAAGCCTTAGCCGGCACTTGTGCCCAATCCTTAAGCCTTAGCCGGCACTTGTGCCCATGCCTTAAGCCTTAGCCGGCACTTGTGCCCATACCTTAAGCCTTAACCGGCACTTGTGCCCATGCCTTAAGCCTTAGCCGGCACTTGTGCCCAAGCCTTAAGTCTTAGCCGGCACTTGTGCCCATGCCTTAAGCCTTAGCCGGCAATTGTGCCCATGCCTTAAGCCTTAGCCGGCACTTGTGCCCATGCCTTAAGCCTTATCCGGCACTTGTGCCCATGCCTTAAGCCTTAGCCAGCACGTGTGCCCATGCCTTAAGCCTTAGCCGGCACTTGTGCCCGTGCCTTAAGCCTTAGCCGGCACTTGTGCCCCTGCCTTAAGCCTTAGCCGGCACTTGTGCCCATGCCTTAAGCCTTAGCCGGCACTTGTGCCCATGCCTTAAGCCTTAGCCGGCACTTGTGCCCATGCCTTAAGCTTTAGCCGGCACTTGTGCCCATGCCTTAAGCCTTAGCCAGCACTTGTGCCCATGCCTTAAGCCTTATCCGGCACTTGTGCCCATGCCTTAAGCCTTAGCCAGCACTTGTGCCCATGCCTTAAGCCTTATCCGGCACTTGTGCCCTTGCCTTAAGCCTTAGCCAGCACTTGTGCCCATGCCTTAAGCCTTAGCCAGCACTTGTGCCCATGCCTTAAGCCTTAGCCAGCACTTTTGAGCCCCTTGTATGTTTGTTTTTCTGTCTTTAGTTACATGATGGTTATGCACACAGGGCAGGCTTTACGCTCTTCGCGCTTGTCCCGTCTGAATGCGCATGCACGACTGGAATTGGGGAAGAAGGCATTTCCCATTTACAGAGGACAGACAAGAAGTGCCTGGTCGCTTGGAGCAAGGGGTTATGGAGAGGCTCCGCACTGTACAACAAAGGATCTAAAGCCTTAAGCCTTAGCCGACACTTGTGCCCATGCCTTAAGCCTTAGCAGGCACTTGTGCCCATGCCTTAAGCCTTAGCCGGCACTTGTGCCCATGCCTTAAGCCTTAGCCGGCACTTGTGCCCATGCCTTAAGCCTTAGCCGACACTTGTGCCCATGCCTTAAGCCTTAGCCGGCACTTGTGCCCATGCCTTAAGCCTTAGCCGGCACTTGTGCCCATGCCTTAAACCTTAGCCGGCACTTGTGCCCATGCCTTAAGCCTTAGCCGGCACTTGTGCCCATGCCTTAAGCCTTAGCCGGCACTTGTGCCCATGCCTTAAGCCTTAGCCGGCACTTGTGCCCATGCCTTAAGCCTTAGCCGGCACTTGTGCCCAAGCCTTAAGCCTTAGCCGGCACTTGTGCCCAATCCTTAAGCCTTAGCCGGCACTTGTGCCCATGCCTTAAGCCTTAGCCGGCACTTGTGCCCATACCTTAAGCCTTAACCGGCACTTGTGCCCATGCCTTAAGCCTTAGCCGGCACTTGTGCCCAAGCCTTAAGTCTTAGCCGGCACTTGTGCCCATGCCTTAAGCCTTAGCCGGCAATTGTGCCCGTGCCTTAAGCCTTAGCCGGCACTTGTGCCCGTGCCTTAAGCCTTAGCCGGCACTTGTGCCCGTGCCTTAAGCCTTAGCCGGCACTTGTGCCCGTGCCTTAAACCTTAGCCGGCACTTGTGCCCGTGCCTTAAGCCTTATCCGGCACTTGTGCCCGTGCCTTAAGCCTTAGCCGGCACTTGTGCCCGTGCCTTAAGCCTTAGCCGGCACTTGTGCCCGTGCCTTAAGCCTTAGCCGGCACTTGTGCCCGTGCCTTAAGCCTTAGCCGGCACTTGTGCCCGTGCCTTAAGCCTTGGCCGGCACTTGTGCCCGTGCCTTAAGCCTTAGCCGGCACTTGTGCCCGTGCCTTAAGCCTTAGCCGGCACTTGTGCCCGTGCCTTAAGCCTTGGCCGGCATTTGTGCCCGTGCCTTAAGCCTTAGCCGGCACTTGTGCCCGTGCCTTAAGCCTTAGCCGGCACTTGTTCCCGTGCCTTAAGCCTTAGCCGGCACTTGTGCCCATGCCTTAAGTCTTAGCCGGCAATTGTGCCCATGCCTTAAGCCTTAGCCGGCACTTGTGCCCAAGCCTTAAGCCTTAGCCGGCACTTGTGCCCATGCCTTAAGCCTTAGCCGGCAATTGTGCCCATGCCTTAAGCCTTAGCCGGCACTTGTGCCCATGCCTTAAGCCTTAGCCGGCACTTGTGCCCAAGCCTTAAGCCTTAGCAGGCACTTGTGCCCATGCCTTAAGCCTTAGCCGGCAATTGTGCCCATGCCTTAAGCCTTAGCCGGCACTTGTGCCCATGCCTTAAGCCTTAGCCGGCACTTGTGCCCATGCCTTAAGCCTTAGCCGGCACTTGTGCCCAAGCCTTAAGCCTTAGCCGGCACTTATGCCCATGCCTTAAGCCTTAGCCGGCAATTGTGCCCGTGCCTTAAGCCTTAGCCGGCACTTGTGCCCGTGCCTTAAGCCTTATTCGGCACTTGTGCCCGTGCCTTAAGCCTTATCCGGCACTTGTGCCCGTGCCTTAAGCCTTATCCGGCACTTGTGCCCGTGCCTTAAGCCTTAGCCGGCACTTGTGCCCGTGCCTTAAGCATTATCCGGCACTTGTGCCCGTGCCTTAAGCCTTAGCCGGCACTTGTGCCCGTGCCTTAAGCCTTAGCCGGCACTTGTGCCCGTGCCTTAAGCCTTAGCCGGCACTTGTGCCCGTACCTTAAGCCTTAGCCGGCACTTGTGCCCGTGCCTTAAGCCTTATCCGGCACTTGTGCCCGTGCCTTAAGCCTTAGCCGGCACTTGTGCCCGTACCTTAAGCCTTAGCCGGCACTTGTGCCCTTGCCTCAAGCCTTAGCCGGCACTTGTGCCCATGCCTTAAGCCTTAGCCGGCACTTGTGCCCAAGCCTTAAGCCTTAGCCGGCACTTGTGCCCATGCCTTAAGCCTTATCCGGCACTTGTGCCCATGCCTTAAGCCTTATCCGGCACTTGTGCCCATGCCTTAAGCCTTAGCCGGCACTTGTGCCCATGCCTTAAGCCTTAGCCGGCACTTGTGCCCATGCCTTAAGCCTTAGCCGGCACTTGTGCCCATGCCTTAAGACTTAGCCGCCACTTGTGCCCATGCCTTAAGCCTTAGCCGGCACTTGTGCCCATGCCTTAAGCCTTAGCCGGCACTTGTGCCCATGCCTTAAGCCTTAGCCGGCACTTGTGCCCATGCTTTAAGCCTTAGCCGCAATTGTGCCCATGCCTTAAGCCTTAGCCGGCAATTGTGCCCATGCCTTAAGCCTTAGCCGGCACTTGTGCCCAAGCCTTAAGCCTTAGCCGGCACTTGTACCCAAGCCTTAAGCCTTAGCCGGCACTTGTGCCCATGCCTTAAGCCTTAGCCGGCACTTGTGCCCATACCTTAAGCCTTAGCCGGCACTTGTGCCCATGCCTTAAGCCTTAGCCGGCACTTGTGCCCAAGCCTTAAGCCTTAGGCGGCACTTGTGCCCATGCCTTAAGCCTTAGCCGGCACTTGTGCCCTTGCCTTAAGCCTTAGCCAGCACTTGTGCCCATGCCTTAAGCCTTAGCCAGCACTTGTGCCCATGCCTTAAGCCTTAGCCAGCACTTTTGAGCCCCTTGTATGTTTGTTTTTCTGTCTTTAGTTACATGATGGTTATGCACACAGGGCAGGCTTTACGCTCTTCGCGCTTGTCCCGTCTGAATGCGCATGCACGACTGGAATTGGGGAAGAAGGCATTTCCCATTTACAGAGGACAGACAAGAAGTGCCTGGTCGCTTGGAGCAAGGGGTTATGGAGAGGCTCCGTACTGTACAACAAAGGATCTAAAGCCTTAAGCCTTAGCCGACACTTGTGCCCATGCCTTAAGCCTTAGCAGGCACTTGTGCCCATGCCTTAAGCCTTAGCCGGCACTTGTGCCCATGCCTTAAGCCTTAGCCGGCACTTGTGCCCATGCCTTAAGCCTTAGCCGACACTTGTGCCCATGCCTTAAGCCTTAGCCGGCACTTGTGCCCATGCCTTAAGCCTTAGCCGGCACTTGTGCCCATGCCTTAAGCCTTAGCCGGCCCTTGTGCCCATGCCTTAAGCCTTAGCCGGCACTTGTGCCCATGCCTTAAGCCTTAGCCGGCACTTGTGCCCATGCCTTAAGCCTTAGCCGGCACTTGTGTCCATGCCTTAAGCCTTAGCCGGCACTTGTGCCCATGCCTTAAGCCTTAGCCGGCACTTGTGCCCATGCCTTAAGCCTTAGCCGGCACTTGTGCCCATGCCTTAAGCCTTAGCCGGCACTTGTGCCCATGCCTTAAGCCTTAGCCGGCACTTGTACCCATGCCTTAAGCCTTAGCCGGCACTTGTGCCCATGCCTTAAGCCTTAGCCGGCACTTGTGCCCGTGCCTTAAGCCTTATTCGGCACTTGTGCCCGTGCCTTAAGCCTTATCCGGCACTTGTGCCCATGCCTTAAGCCTTAGCCGGCACTTGTGCCCGTGCCTTAAGCCTTAGCCGGCACTTGTGCCCGTGCCTTAAGACTTAGCCGCCACTTGTGCCCATGCCTTAAGCCTTAGCCGGCACTTGTGCCCATGCTTTAAGCCTTAGCCGGCAATTGTGCCCATGCCTTAAGCCTTAGCTGGCAATTGTGCCCATGCCTTAAGCCTTAGCCGGCACTTGTGCCCAAGCCTTAAGCCTTAGCCGGCACTTGTGCCCAAGCCTTAAGCCTTAGCCGGCACTTGTGCCCATGCCTTAAGCCTTAGCCGGCACTTGTGCCCATGCCTTAAGCCTTATCCGGCACTTGTGCCCATGCCTTAAGCCTTAGCCGGCACTTGTGCCCATGCCTTAAGCCTTATCCGGCACTTGTGCCCTTGCCTTAAGCCTTAGCCAGCACTTGTGCCCATGCCTTAAGCCTTAGCCAGCACTTGTGCCCATGCCTTAAGCCTTAGCCAGCACTTTTGAGCCCCTTGTATGTTTGTTTTTCTGTCTTTAGTTACATGATGGTTATGCACACAGGGCAGGCTTTACGCTCTTCGCGCTTGTCCCGTCTGAATGCGCATGCACGACTGGAATTGGGGAAGAAGGCATTTCCCATTTACAGAGGACAGACAAGAAGTGCCTGGTCGCTTGGAGCAAGGGGTTATGGAGAGGCTCCGCACTGTACAACAAAGGATCTAAAGCCTTAAGCCTTAGCCGACACTTGTGCCCATGCCTTAAGCCTTAGCAGGCACTTGTGCCCATGCCTTAAGCCTTAGCCGGCACTTTTGCCCATGCCTTAAGCCTTAGCCGACACTTGTGCCCATGCCTTAAGCCTTAGCCGACACTTGTGCCCATGCCTTAAGCCTTAGCCGGCACTTGTGCCCATGCCTTAAGCCTTAGCCGGCACTTGTGCCCATGCCTTAAGCCTTAGCCGGCACTTGTGCCCATGCCTTAAGCCTTAGCCGGCACTTGTGCCCATGCCTTAAGCCTTAGCCGGCACTTGTGCCCATGCCTTAAGCCTTAGCCGGCACTTGTGCCCAAGCCTTAAGCCTTAGCCGGCACTTGTGCCCAAGCCTTAAGCCTTAGCCGGCACTTGTGCCCATGCCTTAAGCCTTAGCCGGCACTTGTGCCCATACCTTAAGCCTTAGCCGGCACTTGTGCCCATGCCTTAAGCCTTAGCCGGCACTTGTGCCCAAGCCTTAAGTCTTAGCCGGCACTTGTGCCCGTGCCTTAAGCCTTAGCCGGCAATTGTGCCCGTGCCTTAAGCCTTAGCCGGCACTTGTGCCCGTGCCTTAAGCCTTATCCGGCACTTGTGCCCGTGCCTTAAGCCTTATCCGGCACTTGTGCCCGTGCCTTAAGCCTTATCCGGCACTTGTGCCCGTGCCTTAAGCCTTAGCCGGCACTTGTGCCCGTGCCTTAAGCCTTATCCGGCACTTGTGCCCGTGCCTTAAGCCTTAGCCGGCACTTGTGCCCGTGCCTTAAGCCTTATCCGGCACTTGTGCCCGTGCCTTAAGCCTTAGCCGGCACTTGTGCCCGTGCCTTAAGCCTTAGCCGGCACTTGTGCCCGTGCCTTAAGCCTTAGCCGGCACTTGTGCCCGTGCCTTAAGCCTTAGCCGGCACTTGTGCCCGTGCCTTAAGCCTTAGCCGGCACTTGTGCCCGTGCCTTAAGCCTTAGCCGGCACTTGTGCCCGTGCCTTAAGCCTTAGCCGGCACTTGTGCCCGTGCCTTAAGCCTTAGCCGGCACTTGTGCCCGAGCCTTAAGCCTTATCCGGCACTTGTGCCCGTGCCTTAAGCCTTATCCGGCACTTGTGCCCGTGCCTTAAGCCTTAGCCGGCACTTGTGCCCGTGCCTTAAGCCTTAGCCGGCACTTGTGCCCGTGCCTTAAGCCTTAGCCGGCACTTGTGCCCGTGCCTTAAGCCTTAGCCGGCACTTGTGCCCGTGCCTTAAGCCTTAGCCGGCACTTGTGCCCGTGCCTTAAGCCTTAGCCGGCACTTGTGCCCGTGCCTTAAGCCTTAGCCGGCACTTGTGCCCGTGCCTTAAGCCTTATCCGGCAATTGTGCCCATGCCTTAAGCCTTAGCCGGCAATTGTGCCCATGCCTTAAGCCTTAGCCGGCACTTGTGCCCATGCCTTAAGCCTTAGCCGGCACTTGTGCCCATGCCTTAAGCCTTAGCCGGCACTTGTGCCCATGCCTTAAGCCTTAGCCGGCACTTGTGCCCATGCCTTAAGCCTTAGCCGGCACTTGTGCCCAAGCCTTAAGCCTTAGCCGGCACTTATGCCCATGCCTTAAGCCTTAGCCGGCACTTATGCCCGTGCCTTAAGCCTTAGCCGACACTTGTGCCCGTGCCTTAAGCCTTATTCGGCACTTGTGCCCATGCCTTAAGCCTTATCCGGCACTTGTGCCCGTGCCTTAAGCCTTATCCGGCACTTGTGCCCGTGCCTTAAGCCTTAGCCGGCACTTGTGCCCGTGCCTTAAGCCTTAGCCGGCACTTGTGCCCGTGCCTTAAGCCTTATCCGGCACTTGTGCCCGTGCCTTAAGCCTTAGCCGGAACTTGTGCCCGTGCCTTAAGCCTTAGCCGGCACTTGTGCCCTTGCCTTAAGCCTTAGCCGGCACTTGTGCCCGTGCCTTAAGCCTTAGCCGGCACTTGTGCCCGTACCTTAAGCCTTAGCCGGCACTTGTGCCCGTGCCTTAAGCCTTATCTGGCACTTGTGCCCGTGCCTTAAGCCTTAGCCGGCACTTGTGCCCGTACCTTAAGCCTTAGCCGGCACTTGTGCCCATGCCTCAAGCCTTAGCCGGCACTTGTGCCCATGCCTCAAGCCTTAGCCGGCACTTGTGCCCAAGCCTTAAGCCTTAGCCGGCACTTGTGCCCATGCCTTAAGCCTTAGCCGGCACTTGTGCCCATGCCTTAAGCCTTAGCCGGCACTTGTGCCCATGCCTTAAGCCTTAGCCGGCACTTGTGCCCATGCCTTAAGACTTAGCCGCCACTTGTGCCCATGCCTTAAGACTTAGCCGGCACTTGTGCCCATGCCTTAAGCCTTAGCCGGCACTTGTGCCCATGCCTTAAGCCTTAGCCGGCACTTGTGCCCATGCCTTAAGCCTTAGCCGGCACTTGTGCCCATGCCTTAAGCCTTAGCCGGCACTTGTGCCCATGCCTTAAGCCTTAGCCGGCACTTGTGCCCATGCCTTGCCTTAAGCCTTAGCCGGCACTTTTGAGCCCCTTGCATGTTTGTTTTTCTGTCTTTAGTTACATGATGGTTATGCACACAGGGCAGGCTTTACGCTCTTCGCTCTTGTCCCGTCTGAATGCGCATGCACGACTGTAATTGGGGAAGAAGGCATTAGCCATTTACGGAGGACAGACAAGAAGTGCCTGGTCGCTTGGAGCATGGGGTTATGGAGAGGCTCCGCACTGTACAACAAAGGATCTAGTCCTAAATGTCCAAGTACAGAGTAGAGGGGTGAAAGCTAGCTCTTCACCCCTATGGGTGCCTAACCCTTTATGCAAAGAGTGCAAAAAGTTAGCCGTATGCCTTAAGCCTTAGCCAGCACTTGTGCCCACGCCTTACGCCTTAGCCAGCACTTTTGCCCACGCCTTAAGCCTTAGCCAGCACTTGTGCCCATGCCTTCAGCCTTAGCCAGCACTTGTGCCCATGCCTTCAGCCTTAGCCAGCACTTGTGCCCATGCCTTCAGCCTTAGCCAGCACTTGTGCCCATGCCTTGAGCCTTAGCCAGCACTTGTGCCCATGCCTTAAGCCTTAGCCAGCACTTGTGCCCATGCCTTAAGCCTTAGCCAGCACTTGTGCCCATGCCTTAAGCCTTAGCCAGCACTTGTGCCCATGCCTTAAGCCTTAGCCAGCACTTGTGCCCATGCCTTAAGCCTTAGCCAGCACTTGTGCCCATGCCTTAGCCAGCACTTTTGCCCATACCTTAAGCCTTAGCCAGCACTTTTGAGCCCCTTGCATGTTTGTTTTTCTGTCTTTAGTTACATGATGGTTATGCACACAGGGCAGGCATTACGCTCTTCGCTCTTGTCCCGTCTGAATGCGCATGCACGACTGTAGTTGGGGAAGAAGGCATTACCCATTTACAGAGGTTAGACAAGAAGTGCCTGGTCGCTTGGAGCATGGGGTTATGGAGAGGCTCCGCACTGTACAACAAAGGATCTAGTCCTAAATGTCAAAGTACAGAGTAGAGGAGTGAAAGCTAGCTCTTCACCCCTATGGGTGCCTAACCCTTTATGCAAAGAGTGCAAAGAGTTAGCCGCATGCCTAAAGCCTTAGCCAGCACTTGTGCCCATGCCTTAAGCCTTAGCCGGCACTTGTGCCCATGCCTTAAGCCTTAGCCGGCACTTGTGCCCATGCCTTAAGACTTAGCCGGCACTTGTGCCCATGCCTTAAGCCTTAGCCTGCACTTGTGCCCATGCCTTAAGCCTTAGCCGGCACTTGTGCCCATGCCTTAAGCCTTAGCCGGCACTTGTGCCCATGCCTTAAGCCTTAGCTGGCACTTGTGCCCATGCCTTAAGCCTTAGCCGGCACTTGTGCCCGTGCCTTAAGCCTTAGCCGGCACTTGTGCCCGTGCCTTTAGCCTTAGCCGGCACTTGTGCCCGTGCCTTAAGCCTTAGCCGGCACTTGTGCCCGTGCCTTAAGCCTTAGCCGGCACTTGTGCCCTTGCCTTAAGCCTTAGCCGGCACTTGTGACCGTGCCTTAACCCTTAGCCGGCACTTGTGCCCGTGCCTTAAGCCTTAGCCGGCACTTGTGCCCGTGCCTTAAGCCTTAGCCGGCACTTGTGCCCGTGCCTTGAGCCTTAGCCGGCACTTGTGCCCGTGCCTTAAGCCTTAGCCGGCACTTGTGCCCATGCCTTAAGCCTTAGCCGGCACTTGTGCCCATGCCTTAAGTTTTAGCCGGCACTTGTGCCCATGCCTTAAGTTTTAGCCGGCACTTGTGCCCAGTCCTTAAGCCTTAGCCGGCACTTGTGCCCATGCCTTAAACCTTAGCCGGCACTTGTGCCCGTGCATTAAGCCTTAGCCGGCACTTGTGACCGTGCCTTAAGCCTTAGCCGGCACTTGTGCCCGTGCCTTAAGCCTTAGCCGGCACTTGTGCCCGTGCCTTAAGCCTTAGCCGGCACTTGTGCCCGTGCCTTGAGCCTTAGCCGGCACTTGTGCCCGTGCCTTAAGCCTTAGCCGGCACTTGTGCCCGTGCCTTAAGCCTTAGCCAGCACATGTGCCCATGCCTTCAGCCTTAGCCAGCACTTGTGCCCATGCCTTCAGCCTTAGCCAGCACTTGTGCCCATGCCTTCAGCCTTAGCCAGCACTTGTGCCCATGCCTTCAGCCTTAGCCAGCACTTGTGCCCATGCCTTCAGCCTTAGCCAGCACTTGTGCCCATGCCTTCAGCCTTAGCCAGCACTTGTGCCCATGCCTTAAGCCTTAGCCAGCACTTGTGCCCATGCCTTAAGCCTTAGCCAGCACTTGTGCCCATGCCTTAAGCCTTAGCCGGCACTTGTGCCCATGCCTTAAGCCTTAGCCGGCACTTGTGCCCATGCCTTAAGCCTTACCCGGCACTTGTGCCCATGCCTTAAGCCTTAGCCGGCACTTGTGCCCATGCCTTAAGCCTTAGCCGGCACTTGTGCCCATGCCTTAAGCCTTAGCCGGCACTTGTGCCCATGCCTTAAGCCTTAGCCGGCACTTGTGCCCATGCCTTAAGCCTTAGCCGGCAATTGTGCCCATGCCTTAAGCCTTAGCCGGCACTTGTGCCCATGCCTTAAGCCTTAGCCGGCACTTGTGCCCATGCCTTAAGCCTTAGCCTGCACTTTTGAGCCCCTTACATGTTTGTTTTTCTGTCTTCAGTTACATGATGGTTATGCACACAGGGCAGGCTTTACGCTCTTCGCTCTTGTCCCATCTGAATGCGCATGCACGACTGTAATTGGGGAAGAAGGCATTACCCGTTTACGGAGGACAGACAAGAAGTGCCTGATCGCTTGGAGCATGGGGTTATGGAGAGACTCCGCACTGTACAACAAAGGATCTAGTCCTAAATGTCCAAGTACAGAGTAGAGGGGTGAAAGCTAGCTCATCACCCCTATGGGTGCCTAACCCTTTATGCAAAGAGTGCAAAGAGTAAGCTGTATGCCTTAAGCCTAGCCAACACTTGTGCCCATGCCTTAAGCCTTAGCCAGCACTTGTGCCCACGCCTTAAGCCTTAGCCAGCACTTGTGCCTACGCCTTAAGCCTTAGCCAGCACTTGTGCCCATGCCTTAAGCCTTAGCCAGCACTTGTGCCCACGCCTTAAGCCTTTGCCAGCACTTGTGCCCACGCCTTAAGCCTTAGCCAGCACTTGTGCCCACGCCTTAAGCCTTAGCCAGCACTTGTGCCCACGCCTTAAGCCTTAGCCAGCACTTGTGCCCACGCCTTAAGCCTTAGCCAGCACTTGTGCCCATGCATTCAGCCTTACCCGGCACTTGTGCCCACGCCTTAAGCCTTAGCCAGCACTTGTGCCCATGCATTCAGCCTTACCCGGCACTTGTGCCCATGCCTTCAGCCTTAGCCGGCACTTGTGCCCATGCCTTAAGCCTTAGCCGGCACTTGTGCCCATGCCTTAAGCCTTAGCCGGCACTTGTGCCCATGCCTTAAGCCTTAGCCGGCACTTGTGCCCATGCCTTAAGCCTTAGCCGGCACTTGTGCCCATGCCTTAAGCCTTAGCCGGCACTTGTGCCCATGCCTTAAGCCTTAGCCGGCACTTGTGCCCATGCCTTAAGCCTTAGCCGGCACTTGTGCCCATGCCTTAAGCCTTAGCCGGCACTTGTGCCCATGCCTTAAGCCTTAGCCGGCACTTGTGCCCATGCCTTAAGCCTTAGCCGGCACTTGTGCCCATGCCTTAAGCCTTAGTCGGCACTTGTGCCCGTGCCTTAAGCCTTAGCCGGCACTTGTGCCCGTGCCTTAAGCCTTAGCCGGCACTTGTGCCCGTGCCTTAAGCCTTAGCCGGCACTTGTGCCCGTGCCTTAAGCCTTAGCCGGCACTTGTGCCCGTGCCTTAAGCCTTAGCCGGCACTTGTGCCCGTGCCTTAAGCCTTAGACGGCACTTGTGCCCGTGCCTTAAGCCTTAGCCGGCACTTGTGCCCGTGCCTTAAGCCTTAGCCGGCACTTGTTCCCGTGCCTTAAGCCTTAGCCGGCACTTGTGCCCGTGCCTTAAGCCTTAGCCGGCACTTGTGCCCAGGCCTTAAGCCTTAGCCGGCACTTGTGCCCGTGCCTTAAGCCTTTGCCGGCACTTGTGCTCGTGCCTTAAGCCTTAGCCGGCACTTGTGCCCGTGCCTTAAGCCTTAACCGGCACTTGTGCCCGTGCCTTAAGCCTTAGCCGGCACTTGTGCCCGTGCCTTAAGCCTTAGCCGGCACTTGTGCCCGTGCCTTAAGCCTTAGCCGGCACTTGTGCCCGTGCCTTAAGCCTTAGCCGGCGCTTGTGCCCGTGCCTTAAGCCTTAGCCGGCGCTTGTGCCCGTGCCTTAAGCCTTAGCCGGCGCTTGTGCCCGTGCCTTAAGCCTTAGCCGGCGCTTGTGCCCGTGCCTTAAGCCTTAGCCGGCGCTTGTGCCCGTGCCTTAAGCCTTAGCCGGCGCTTGTGCCCGTGCCTTAAGCCTTAACCGGCGCTTGTGCCCGTGCCTTAAGCCTTAGCCGGCGCTTGTGCCCGTGCCTTAAGCCTTAGCAGGCGCTTGTGCCCGTGCCTTAAGCCTTAGCCGGCACTTGTGCCCCTGCCTTAAGCCTTAGCCGGCACTTGTGCCCCTGCCTTAAGCCTTAGCCGGCACTTGTGCCCATGCCTTAAGCCTTAGCCGGCACTTGTGCCCATGCCTTAAGCCTTAGCCGGCACTTGTGCCCAAGCCTTAAGCCTTAGCCGGCAATTGTGCCCATGCCTTAAGCCTTAGCCGGCACTTGTGCCCATGCCTTAAGCCTTAGCCGGCACTTGTGCCCATGCCTTAAGCCTTAGCCGGCACTTGTGCCCATGCCTTAAGCCTTAGCCGGCAATTGTGCCCATGCCTTAAGCCTTAGCCGGCAATTGTGCCCATGCCTTAAGCCTTAGCCGGCACTTGTGCCCATGCCTTAGGCCTTAGCCGGCACTTGTGCCCATGCCTTAAGCCTTAGCCGGCACTTGTGCCCATGCCTTAAGCATTAGCCGGCACTTGTGCCCATGCCTTAAGCCTTAGCCGGCACTTGTGCCCATGCCTTAAGCCTTAGCCGGCACTTGTACCCATGCCTTACGCCTTAGCCGGCACTTGTGCCCATGCCTTAAGCCTTAGCCAACACTTGTGCCCATGCCTTAAGCCTTAGCCAGCACTTGTGCCCATGCCTTAAGCCTTAGCCAGCACTTGTGCCCATGCCTTAAGCCTTAGCCAGCACTTGTGCCCATGCCTTAAGCCTTAGCCAGCACTTGTGCCCATGCCTTAAGCCTTAGCCAGCACTTTTGAGCCCCTTGCATGTTTGTTTTTCTGTCTTTAGTTACATGATGGTTATGCACACAGGGCAGGCTTTACGCTCTTCGCTCTTGTCCCGTCTGAATGCGCATGCACGACTGTAATTGGGGAAGAAGGCATTACCCATTTACAGAGGACAGACAAGGCATGTCATCTTGCCAGGACAGAGGTCCACTCTCAGAAACAAAGTAGGATGCAAATGTATCCCTCATTTGGGCAACTTCAACTGTACTGAAAGGGTGATGATGGTAATCTGGCAAGGGGTTAGAAACAGGTTCATCAAGTTCAATGTTGGGTCGCTCTTTAGTAGTGTTGAGCGATACCTTCCGATATTTGAAAGTATCTGTATCGGATTGTATCGGCCGATATCCGAAAAATATCGGATATCGCCGATACCGATACCCGATACCAATACAAGTCAATGGGACACAAATATCGGAATGTATCCTGGAATGGCACCCAGGGTCTGAAGGAGAGGAAACTCTCCTTCAGGCCCTGGGATCCATATTCATGTAAAAAATAAAGAATAAAAATAAAAAATATGGATATACTCACCCCTCCGGCGGACCCTGGACCTTAGCGGTGTTACCGGCAGCCTCCGTGCCTAAGAATGAGCGGGTGAAGGACCTTCGATGACGTCGCGGCTTATGATTGGTCGCGTGACCGCTCATGTGACCGCTTACGCGACCAATCACAAGCCGCGACATCATCGCAGGTCCTTCACTCGCTCATTCTGAGGAACGGAGACTGCCTGTTGCAGTGGTTATTTTTATTCTTTATTTTACACATAAATATTCATCCCGATCCCGATTCCCGATATCGCAAAAATATCGGAACTCGGGATCGGAATTTCGATACCGCAAATATCGGCCGATATCCGATACTTGCGGTATCGTAATGCTCAACACTACTCTTTAGCCATTACGTAGTTGTGCAGAACCACACACACCTTGACCACCTCATCGACTGTCTCAATTTTGAGATTAATGACTGTCCCTAAAATGCGCCATTTTTAGACAAGGATACCAAACGCACACTCAACAGTTCTTCGTGCCCTGGTCAGTCTGTAATTAAAAATCATTACTGGGGGAAGTGTTCTGGATCACTGCGTTGAGAAACACGTGATGGTGTCTCCGCGGTGTTGGATATTTTGATCTCCCCGAGGTCATTCATCCTTATGTTTATAGTCCTTTTACTAGGCATTGCTCCTAAAAGCCAGTTTCCTACTCCACACTGATGAGGGGCAATTACTCCGAAACAGCTGTCTGTGGATGGATACCATGTTTTGGCATAGGTGGTTTTCCTTTTGGGATGCTGCCCTTCCCGTGCTTGTTCCTTCCCGGTGAAAGACCTGGCTATTTATTGCTTCCATTGAGAAACATGTGATGGTGTCTCCGCGGCTTTTCTACATGCAGATGTGGAACAAAAAAGCGCTATCATGCGTTTGTATGTATTTTGCATTGTGTTTGCGGTTGCGGATTCAACACTGCGGACTCAACTGAAAATGTGAACCTAGCCTTAATGAGTAGCTATAGCTGAGGTTAATCTTCCGTAAATCCCATATAGGGTGGGAGCCTCTGACGTGAGCAATGCGGGCTCGTACACTCCCGATTTGGACTGTTTCCTATATAGTCTTTTTTGTTGAGGCTTTTCCTCTGCTCATGCTTGTTATTTCTTTGAATAAGATTTTTTCTTCCCTAACCTGTCCCACACTTTATCTCTTTGACCATGAGGAACAGGCAGCTCGGCATCTTACACGATATCTATAGACGAAGAATCTCTTATTGGTTATGAATGGCGGACCTAAATATTGCTTCTCTGAATATGAAAGGATTTAACACGCCTGAAAAATGTACGCAAATCCTTCACAATTTTCACAAGAAAAAGTTACATATTGTATGTTTGCAGGAAACACACTTTAAGATGAACCATGCTCCTACAATTAGACACAAATATTACACATTTTGGCATTTTGCTCATAACCCTGAATATTGTTCAAAGTGAGTTGCTATGGCGATTCACAAATCGTTAAGGCATCAGGTCATCAACTGTGTAGTAGATAAGGAAGTGAGCTATATCACCTTATTGTTAGTTATAAATGGCCAGTTATTTACAATCATAAATGTATATACCCCTAATCAGGATCAAGCCAATTTCATTGATAAGATAGTAGACAATGCCCTTCCCTTAATCCAGGGTGATATTTTGTGGGGATCTAAATGTTACTCTTGACCCGGTGTTAGTGTAACACCCCAGGTAACCGGTTGTTACAGTGATGTTGCCTTCCTTTCGGGGAGGGCGATATCATGCTTGGAGGCAAGGAGGATTCCCTTTACTAGGTAAGCACCCACGCACAAAACATTCTGAATCCAGGCCAGAAGGGAGAGCTCAGGACCCAGATTCAGGGGAGCGGGGAGCTTCCCTCAGATTTAAGTATTCTTGTCTGGAGGAGGTGTTAGTTCAGTTGGAGAGAGACACTGAGGAGAAAGGAAGTCTGGAGCAGAGAGCAGGCTATAGAGCCATTCAGCCAGGAGTGAGCTGCAGCTCCAGGGAAGGACGAGAACCCGAGGGGTTGTTGAATGTAATGGAGCTACTGAGGAAAGGATCACAGTGGAGAAAGCAATGGGAACTGTGACCCGGCACCCTCATAGCCGAAGTGCAGGAACCGGGCACCGGGAGCCTGAGGCTTTGTTGTACTCTAGGACCCATAGCAGAACCGGAGGGCATTGAACTGTATATAATTTGCCCACACCACACCTGAAGACGAAGCAGCACCTGAAGAGCCCGAGTCGTGATAGAGACCCTGTAAAATGGCTCAAACTGCCTGACATACAGGTACCTGTCCCAGGACAGGGGAAGGAAGGGGTACTTTGCCAGCAAGCTTCAGGCAGCAGGAACCTCGCATATCCGCGCAAGTAGGAAAGGCTTACGGACCTCACCTGGGAGAGGGATCTACCATTGCCTCCAAGCTGCCCGAGCCATACCATCACCTGTACCTGGTACTCTGGACTTTAGCATTCTGTGTCCTCCTCTTATTTGCCGGCATACACCATCCTTGCCATACACCTTGGGAGCCCTGGGGACCCCGCTTCACCTGTGGGAAGCATCACCATCTTGCTGCAACAACATCACCCCAGAGGACCCCTTTAAGCAGCGTTGGTCCCTATTGACCGAACACCACAGCACAGGTGGCATCACAAATAGACTTTATTACCAATTTCCCTTTAAAGACTTTTCCTCTTTTAAGTGAGCGCCCAGGGCCACGGACCTGGTCGCAGACACCATGACATCCCCTTTAAGAGTGACCGGATACCGAGTATCGCCATTGCCCTGACTCATTAGATAATTTTAAAAGTAGATTTAAAAGTAGATTGCATCTCTCTTATGCGGTTATAAAGCGTATCAGGAGAGCCTTTCTGTGAATGCAGATTTATGACATCTGGAGGCTCCAGCACCCATCAGATAAGGATTATAGTTTTTACTCCCATCTGCATGATTCTTATAGTTGGTTAGACTATATCCTCCTCCCACAAAATGCCTTACCTTGGCTTTCAGATTCTAGTTTTGGTAACATACTTTGGTCAGATCATGCCCCTGTATATTGCTAAAAGTACCATCCCTT
Organism: Ranitomeya imitator; assembly: GCF_032444005.1. Classification (NCBI taxonomy): domain Eukaryota; kingdom Metazoa; phylum Chordata; class Amphibia; order Anura; family Dendrobatidae; genus Ranitomeya; species Ranitomeya imitator. The sequence goes on from NC_091286.1 coordinate 202,531,690, forward strand.
ACCAAAACATCAGGGTCTTGGCGTCTCAATGAGTCGTTATTATTAGATACATTATGTGCCTTGGATGTACAAGCCTCCATATCTAACTTTATTGTTGATCATGTAAATGATGATACAGCCCCCACAACTAAATGGGAAGCCCTCAAGTGTGTACTGAGATGGGTATTTATCAAACATGGGTCCAGAATAAAAAAAAAGAGGTCTGGCAATCAAACTAGCCTTTGGTGTTAACCCGTTCGTGACATGCGCCGCACTAGTACTGCTTTGCGGGAACTGCATTTGTGCCAGCAGCAGTACTAGTGCGGTGCCGTGGTCTCATGGTGAGTACCGTAGCGATCGAGTGCGGGTGTCAGCTGTATGTGACAGCTGACACCCTGCAGCAATGCCCACGATCGGTGCTAGCACCGATCGCGGACATTTAACCCTTCTAATGCCGCTGTCAGTAGTGACAGCGACATAGAGGGGCATGCTCCCTGCGTGCTTCCATCAGAATAACGTGATGTGATCGCATTATTCTCATGGTCTCCATGGAGACCCCCCAGATTCAAGATGGCCATGAGGTCCTTCCCGGGTCCTGCAGTGAGGTGGCTTGCGAGTGCCAGCAAGCCTCCTTCACTGCCTGTCAGATCGCTGATCTGACACAGTGCTGTGCAAAGTGTTAGGCCAGCGATCTGATGTAATATAGTGATGTCCCAACATGGGACAATGTTATTAAATTTAAAGAAATGCCCAAATAAAGAAAAAATAAATAAATATTTTTCCCATAAATCCATTTACTTATGTAAATAAAAATAAATAAATAATAAAAGTACACATATTTGGTATCGCCACGTCCGTAACGACCCGCTCTATACAACTGTCCCACAATTTAACCCCTTGAGTGAACACCATAAAAAAAATTAAAAAACGAGGCAAAAAAAAATTCTTTATCATAAAACTGCAGAACAAAAAGTGCAATAAAACGCGATTAAAAAGATGGATGCAAATAAAAATAATACCGCTGAAAACGTCATCTTGTCCCACAAAAAAAACAGCTCCGTGAGCAGAAAAATTAAAAAGTTATAGCTCTCAGAATAAAGCAATGCAAAAATAAATATTTTTCTATAAAATAGTTTTTATTGTGTAAAAGAGCCAAAACATAAAAAAAAGATATAAATGAGGTATCGCTGTAATCTTACTGACCCGAAGAATAAAGCTGCTTTATCAATTTTACCACACACAGAACGGTGTAAATGCTCTCACTCAAAAGAAATTCAGGAATTGCTGTTTTTTGTTCATTCTGCCTCCCAAAAACAGAATAAAAAGCGATCAAAAAATGTCATGTGCTCGTAAATGGTACCAATAAAGATGTCAACTCGTCCCGCCAACTCGTCCCGCAAAAAACAAGACCTCACATGACTCTGTGGGCCAAAATATGGAGAAATTATAGCTCTCAAAATGTGGCGAAGCAAACACTATTTTTTGCAATAAAAAGCATCTTTTAGTGTGTGACAGCTGCCAATCATACAAATCCGCTAATATCCCGCTATAAATAGTAAATCAAACCCCGTTCATCACCCCCTTAGTTAAAATGTATTTATTTCCATTTTCCCATTAGAGTTAGGGCTAGAGTTAGGGTTAAGATTGTGGCTAAAGTTAGGGTTTGGCTATGTGCACACATCCGGAATTGTCACAGAAATTTCCGCGGCAATTCCGCAACTGTGCCGCGGGTAAAACGCATGCGGAATTGGCATGCGTTTTCCCGCTAAACACTAGCGTTTTCCAAGCGATCTGTAGCATCGCTTGGAAAACTGATTGCCTATGATGCAGCATCAAGAGTAAAAAGAATGTTAAAAATAATAAAAAAAATAAAAAATTGTGATATTCTCACCTTCCAGCATCCACCGCAGCCTTCCCACTCCTCGCGATGCTCCCAGCAGCATCCGTTCCCAGTAATGCCTCGCGGCAATGACCGCAGATGGCGTAGCATCTCGTGAAACCGCTACATCATCACAGGTCATTGCCACAAAGCATCCCTGGGAACAGGAGAATTGCGATGGGCAGGAAGGCTGCCGGGGACACCGGAAGGTGAGAATATCATGATTTTTTATTATAATAATTTTTTTTTTACAGATATATGGTTCCCAGGGCCTGGAGGAGTCTCCTCTCTTCCACCCTGGGTACCAACCGCACATGATCTGCTTACTTCCCGCATGGTGGGCATAGCCACATGCAGAAAGTAAGCGGATCAATGCATTCCTATGTGTGCGGAATCCCCGTGATTCCGCACAAAGAATGAACATGCTGCGTTTTTTCCGCAATGCGATTCCGTCGCAGAAAAAAATGCAACATGTGCAAAAAAATTGCGGATTGCATTCTAATAATAGGATGCTTAACGTATGCGTTTTTTTCACGGTTTTATTGCGTTTTTATAGTGAAAAACTGCATAAAAACGCGAAAAATCCTGAACGTGTCCGCACAGCCTTAGAGTTGGGGCTAAAGTTAGGGTTGGGGATAGAGTTGGGGTTAGGGTTTGGATTATGTTTATGGTCGGGGTTAAGGTTGGGATTAGGGTTAGGGGTGTATTGGGGTTAGGCGTGTGGTTAGGGTTGGAATTAGAGTTAGGGGTGTGTTCAGGTTAGGAGTGTGGTTAGGGTTATGGTTAGGGGTGTGTTGGGGTTAGGGTTGGAGTTAGAATTGGGGGGTTTTCACTGTTAAGGCACATCAGGGGCTCTCCAAACGCGACATCGTGTCCGATCTCAATTCCTGCCAATTCTGCGTTGAAAAAGAAAAATGGCGCTCCTTCTCTTATGAGCTCTGCCGTGCGCCCAAATAGTGGTTTACCCAAACATATGGTGTATCAGTGTACTCAGGACAAATTGGACAACTTTTGTGGTCCCATTGCTCCTGTTACTCTTGGAAAAATAAAAATCATTTTTGTGGGAAAAAGAATGATTTTTTATGTTCACGGCTCTGCTCTATAAACTTTAGTGAAAGACGTGGGGTTCAATGTTCTCACAACACATCTAGATAAGTTCCTTGGGGGGTCTAGTTTCCAAAATGGGGTCACTTGTGGGGGTTTCCACTGTTTAGGCACAGACCATTCCATCAAAGTCTGCATTCCAAAATGTCACTACTTCCCTTCCAAGTCCCGATGTGTGCCCAAACAGTAGTTTTCTCCCACATAGGGGGTATTAGAGTACTCAGGACAAATTGCACAACAACCTTTATGGTCCAATTTCTCCTGTTACCCGTGGGAAAATACAAAACTGAGGGCTAAAAAAAATAATTTTTGTGAAAAAAAAAATGATTTTTTATTTTCATGGCTCTGCGTTATGAACTTTGGTGAAACACTTGGGGGGTTCAAAGTTCTCACAACACATCTAGATAAGTTACTTAGGGGGTCTACTTTCTAAAATGGTGTCACTTGTAGGGGGTTTCTATGTTTAGGCACATTAGGGGCTCTCCAAACGCAACATGGCGTCCGATCTCAATTCCAGCTAATTTTGCATTGAAAAGTCAAACGGCGCTGCTTCCCTTCCGAGCTCTGTCGTGTGCCCAAACAGTGGTTTACCTGCACAAATGGGGCATCAGGGCACTCAGGACAAATTGTACAACAACTTTTGGGGTCCAATTTCTCCTGTTACCCTTGGGAAAATAAAACAAATTAGATCTGAAGTAATTTTTTTGTGAAAAAAGTTAAATTTTCATTTTTTTTAAACATTCCAAAAATTCCTGTGAAGCACTTGAAGGGTTAATAAACTTCTTGAATGTGGTGTTGAGTACCTTGAGGGGTGCAGTTTTTAGAATGGTGTCACTTTGGGGCATTTTCTGTCATATAGGCCCCTCAAAGTTACTTCACATGTGAGGTGGTTCCTAAAAAAATGGTTTTGCAAATTTTGTTGTAAAAATGATAAATTGCTGGTGAACTTTTAACCCTTATAATTTCCTAACAAAAAAAAGTATGCTTCCAAAATTGTGCTGATGTAAAGCAGACATGTGGGAAATATGTATTAACTATTTTGTGTGATATGACTCTAGTTTAGGGGCATAAAAAACAAAAAGTTTGAAAATTGCGAAATTTTCAAATTTTTCGCCAAATTTCCGTATTTTTCACAAATAAACGCAAGTCATATCGAATAAATTTTACCACTATCATAAAGTACAATATGTCACGAGAAATCAATATCAGAATCACCAGGATCCGTTGAAGTGTTCCAGTGTTATAACCTCATAAAGTGACACTGGCCAGAATTGAAAAAATTAGCCCGGTCGTTTAGGTGAAAACAGGCTTCGTCTCAAAGGGCTTAATTAATAAAAAATATATGGGCTCAAATGTTGCCCCCGCCTATGCCAACCTATATATGGACAGATTCGAACGGGACCACATCTACTCCAACTCACTATTTCAGCAACATGCCATCACATGGTTCCGCTACATTGACGACATTTTCTGTATCTGGCTTGGAGACCTTAGCACCCTATCCATCTTTTTCAACACTCTCAACAGCGTCAGGGAAGAACTCAAATTCACACTCTCTCATGACTCTGAGACTATTACTTTTTTAGACACACGGGTTTGGAAGGATTCCCAGGGCAAACTAACCACAGATATCTACACTAAGCCCACTGATTGTAATAATCTTCGTTATGACAGTTGCCATCCCAAATCCACAAAGGATAGCCTCCCACGGTCGCAGTTTCGCAGGGTCACTAGAATTGTATCCGATAAAGCCATCAGAGAATCCAGATTACAGGAAATGTCAGATAAATTTGAATCAAGGAATTATCCGTCCACACTACTGGCCACAGAAATGACCAGAGCCCTCGCGGACACTGAAACTAACATTTCTACTACAAAACCATCCAGATTACCTTTCGTACATGACCACCATCCATCCATGAACAAAGTCCATAGTCTGATCCACAAACACTGGCCTCTGTTAACCAAAGCATATCCTAACATCGCCACATTCAAAAATCCGCCTCTAATGTGCCTTAGGAGACCTCAAAACATCAAGGATAAAATAGTTAGAGCTGATATGGGACACAGCAGCAGAACATCTACACGTACCCTTACAGGACTCCGCAGAACTGGCACCTTCCCATGCCTTAGTTGTTCAAACATTATTAAAGGCAATAAGGTCATACACCCCCGGACAGGCAAATCATACCCTATCAGAGATTTTTTCACATGTGACACTAATTTTGTCGTATACATTATAAAATGCCCATGTGGACTACTGTACGTGGGTGAGACCACCCAAGCCATACGTGATCGCATCTCTGCACATAAATCTACTATTCGATGCGAAAAGATATGGCTACCCCTACCAGCACATTTCAAAGAAGCCAAACATAATGTATCCCAGTTAAGGTACCAAATCATTGAAAAAGTACCAAGACCAAAAAGAGGAGGTAACCACATTCGTTTATTGAAACAAAGGGAAACGTTCTGGATCTACACCCTTGATACCCTATATCCTAAAGGGCTGAATCGCGAAATAGATTGGCTAATCTGATATTTTTCTTTCCCTAGACCCATTGAAAAATCGTTTGTCTCAGTCTCTTCATCCTTCTTCTGGGGCGGTAAGATTTACCCAAAACGCCTCCCTTTTTCTTTTGTTTCTTTTGTTTCTCTTATTTCATGTTTTCCAATCCCCCCCCCCCCCTTTTTTTTCTTTTATTTCTTTTCTCCTTTTTGTCCCGTTTTATGCTTGGTTCTTCATTTTTTTTCCCGTATTTTCCTTTTCCCTTTTTTTTCCACCCCCTTTTTTCCGGGTTTTCTTTGCATTTAAACTACTTTGTCTTTTGTTTGGACTCCTACAAATGCCGTTTTTTTCATTGTACCATTGCATATTATACTGTTTGCCTATTGAACCATACATTAATTAGCATACAACTAATATTGTCTTTAGATGGTTATATTCTGCCTACACTGGTCCTGATATACAGGGACGCAGTGTTTTGACTTCCAGAATTTGGACTTTCATATCTCCATCAGAAGTCTCCTTTCCTCCTAAGCAGCAATGAGCTGCTTTTCATCCACGCAGGCGCAGAAATGCCTATCAACGCTGGCGCCATACGATCGGCATCCTCCCTCCCCTCTGACCGCAATCTGTCAGGGCATTCTACACCACCGCATAGAGCGGGCGCCCAATGTCCACGCATGCGCAGGTGTCTATGAACACCAGGCTGGCCACAACGCACGCGCAAGTACTCCGGATCCATTTCCGGTCACATGACCGGACAGCGCGCAGCCAAAAGGGTTCCCCCACTCGTGCAGTACACACACACTGCACCAGCACGCCTGTGCTCCCGCATGACCGCTGCGCCACCAATATTTGTAAGTACTTTCGCTGCATACATCTGCCTACCTACAATAAAGCCTTAGATTATGACCTATCCTCACGCTAATTATGTTACCCCCTATAGCCCAAGGTGCCACTGTCAGGACATTGCTCCCCTGACCTGCTGCAAACCCCCCACTGGATCATCCATCAAGCTGGTACCTATGTGTTTTCCCTTCCTTCCTTTTTTCCCTTTTTTTCCTTTTTTTTCCCTTCTTACTTCTCCTTTACCCTGAGTCACATTACATTACTCTGAGGTGCACCAGTACAGACCGTATTCATTTTTCCTCCAATTGTTCTGCACTTGTTCCCTATATCTATGGCAGTTATATAAACCTTCCTAACACCGCCTCCCCTTATCCTTACCTTTAGGATACATTGCGTCCAATTGGAAAAATTAACATACATGGTGCCAATATTTTCTAGATGACCATAAAGGGTATGTTTTAGTGTATCTCTATTGTTTGTAACTCTATATTCTATCCCAATTTATGTACTGATCGATACCCAGTACCTTTGATCCTTGATGTCTCTAGCCTTATTGCATCTGTATAATTGCACCTATACAAACCCGGATATGCTGGCTCTCTTTTGATGTATATATGTTGTGTAAATAGTTTTTTATATATGAAGTATTCTGATTGTATATATTCTTTATTTTTTCTAGCGACTTTATGATAAAGGCCGGAGTTCGGCCGAAACGTTTAACTGTCGCCTCACCAATCATCACAAATAAAATTTATCCACTTGAAAGCATACCTTTCTACTGAGTGCAGTGATTCTATATCTGACTTAATTAATAAAAAATTAATTTATTATTTATTAATTAATTAATAAAAAAGGCGCCCTCTACTGCAACCCTCAGAGATCTCTCAAAGCAAGATTAGAAGCTAAAAAATGACTTGATTCTTCATGTAAACGTTTATTTCAGTTAGGTCAGAGTAGGTTCTATGAGTTTGAAAACATCCCGGGAAGAATGTTAGCTACAGCCCTTAATGCTAAAACAGATATTCCCTGTATTAAGAATACTCAAGATAAATTGGTTCTTACCACACCTGAAATTGCAGCTGTCTTCCATTCATATTATTCAAAGCTACTGTATATAACTTGCCTACATCTGCCCTAACAAAGCATAAGTGGAAAAAATAAAACATAACTTTTATTGAAACAAAAGCCACACAAAGAAAAACTAAACCAAACACCCAAGTGAATAAAAACTGGGGCAAAGTCTCAATCGCATGGTATGGTGACCACAGAGACTAGTTGTCCCCTCATAGGACTGAATGATTCCTCTATAGAATGTTAGAGAAATCAAATAAAACTAGGTTATGACTAAAAGAACTGGAGTCGAAAAACCACAAACAACACACAGCGTCCAACCTAGTTATATGAGCAGACAATAGAAAAAAAACATCAGAAGTAGCGTATAGTATAAACAGTGCTACTGGTGGCTATATAAATAGTATAAAAAGGAACAATCTCACCAGTTCCACGGTGTAGGCACAGGAGCACCGGATGGTCTCTAGTCAGAGGGTGATCCGGTAAGTAAAGGGGACGACAGTCCCTATGTCGGTCCCTATGGGGCTATCAGTATGCTATCCCCAAGACTCCTGCCCTTACAAGGGCAGTCCACAGCTACCCCTGTATAAACATGCCCTGCACTCTCCCTGTATAGTCCGTCCCGACATGTTTCATCCAAGCCAATTCTTCAGGGGACTTGCTTGTGCACGGAGATAGAGTGCCTATATGCTAAAAAGGAGGGACACAAAGTCCTGCCACCCTCAATGCTGTGCTGCATTCTATAGAGGAATCATTCAGTACTATGAGGGGACAACTAGTCTCTGTGGTCACCATACCATGCGATTGAGACTTTGCCCCAGTTTTTATTCACTTGGGTGTTTGGTTTAGTTTTTCTTTGTGTGGATTTAGTTTCAATAAAAGTTACGTTTTATTTTTTCCACTTATGCTTTGTTAGAGACTTTTTATAGTGGTACTGTCTATGTGACTTGCAGTCAATATATAGATTTCGCTTTTCTCTACATCTGCCCTACACACAGGAAATTATATTAATACATCAACTTTCTCCAAAAGATTGGAGAATGAAACAGTAAAATTCCTGGAAAAACCTTTCTCACATCAAGAACTAGAAGCCTCTGTTCGAGATCTCCCTAGCAATAAAAGTCCAGGGCCTGAGGGTTTCACAGCAGAATTCTATCAAGTATTTTTTGAACAATTGTCTCCGTTAATATTACAATCGTTTAATTCCATATCAGAGTCTACTTTCTTTCCTCCCCATTCCATAATGGCACATGTTGCAGTCATTCCCAAACTAGGGTAAGACCCTGTTATGATCAGGTGGCCTTGGAGCAGCATGAAATGACCTTCGCTGGAGCAGTGGTAACTTTACTGACCGCAAACCCTGATCCTATCACCTCAACTAGAAGTAGCCGTGGGGTGTGCCTAACCAGACCTAGACACCTCGACACAGCCTAAGGACTAAATTTCCCTAAAGATGGAAATAGGAAAACTCTCTTACCTCAGAGTAGAACCCCAAAGGATAGGTAGCCCCCACAAATAATGACTGTGAGTAGGAGAGGAAAAGACACACGAAGACAGAAAACAGGGATAAGCAAAGGAGGCCACTTCTACCTAGATAGGAAAAGATAGTACAGGAAACTATGCGGTCAGCATAAAACACTACAAAATATCCACAGCAGAAAAATACAAAAACTCCACCACCTAACTAAAGATGTGGAGAGTATATCTGTGACTCCAGCGAGTCCAACTAGACTGAGAAAAACATCAGGCACAGTCTAGCAGGAACAAAATAGAAACAAGATAAGCCAGAAAATAAACACACAGCCGTGTGTCTAAAAAAATGAAGCAAACCCTTATCTTAGCTGAATTGGCAGCAAGCAGGAGAGGCCAGGCAGAGGACCAACACTTCCAAAGGAACATTGACTACTGGCAAGGACTAATGAGTCCTGCACAGCTAAATACCCCAGTCAGAATTGCAATTAGCAGAAACACCTGTCCAAGACTGCTGCTCAGGAATAACTGCATTACCATCAACAACCACCGGAGGGAGCCCAAGAGCAGAATTCACAACAAGACCCCAACTCATGTTGTAGCTATAGGCCTATATCTTGATTACCGTATAATTCTGACTTTTTTCCCCAAACATTTTTGGGGAAAAAGAGGGTGCGTCTTATAGTCGGAATATATTACAAATAACGTGGCGGCGGTCCCGATCCGACGCTGCAGCCTCCCTTCCCAGGCTGGTGCGGCTCTCTGTTGCAGCGGTGGCCTGTTGGGCTGCTGTGGCGGCAGTGGTCTGTGGGGCGGCGGAGCCCAGCCACACCACAGAGCAGCACCACTGTACCAGCCAGGGATGAGATATCCCGGAGGGCACCGCACCAGCCTGGACCACCGAACAACCCCTGTGACCCTTCCCCGGTAAGCTGAATTCGGGCTGTAAGACGGATCCCCAATTGACACATTTTTGTTTCCGATTTTCCTTCTGAAAATTTGGGGTGCGTCTTATAGTCCAAAAAATAAGGTAAATGAAGATTTAAAATTATATGCCTAGCTTCTGGCCAATAGACTTAAATCCCCCCTCCCTGACTTAATACACCCAATTTATTTAACTGATCCACATATCTCGCTTCCTTTGCTGATGTCTGAGCTGGCATGTTTTAGTAGTTTGTCCAATTTTAAGATAAATCTCGATAAATCTGAAGCCATGAATATTCCCTACCCCTGCAAATGGTGAATGATCTTAAATCTAATTTTTCATTAAAATATCCCTCAAATAATCATATTAACTACTTGGGCATGTAACGACCGTTATGCCGGTTGCTGCTCGAGAACAGAATATGGCTTGGATTTGTGGCAGATCTGGTTTGCCTCAGTTTTAGACCTTTTTTCCTTTCTAGGCACTGCTCCTAATAGCCAGATTCCCACTCCACACTGATGAGGGGCAAGAACCCCGAAACAGCTGTCTGTGGATGGATACCATGCTTGGCATAGGTGGCTTTCCTTCATAGGATGCTGCCCTTCCCGTGGTTGTTCCTTCCCGGGGAAAGGCCTGGCTATTCACTGCTTGCGTCGAGAAACACGTGATGGTGTCTCCGCAGCTTCTTTACATGCATCTGCATATTTCCCATAAGGGATGGGGGCAGTGTTCTGGAATCATTGCGTTGAGAAACACGTGATGGTGTCTCTGCGGTATTGGATGTTTTGGTCTCCCCGAGGCCAATCATCTGTGCCTTTATAGCCTTTTTTCCTTTCTGGTCATCGGGGGTTAATGCAGTTCCCCCCCTTCCCGGTGGCCGCTGATGTTACTGCATTGCTGCTGCGTCAGCTGATGTTTGTGGTGAACACTCCCTCTATCCTTTAAGAGGTCACCTGGTTCATCAGCTGACTGTCGGTGTTAGTTCATTCTTCAGCGACCAAGCTAGGAGTAGGAGCTAGCTGGGAACTGTTGTTCTACAGCTGAGTCCGTTGTATCTGGTGTTTCTTCCTGCTGTGCTGTGCCTTGCAGCATTAAGCTAAGTGTGGTTTTCCTTTACCTTGTCTGTTTACCTGTTAATTGTGATATGTATACACTGGTGCAGTCCACCTCCCTTGGGGGGAGAGGGGTCACTGATAGGGCCTGCACAGAAGACAGGGATACGCTGGCGGCTCGGGCCTCCTAACCATCATAGGTACCCCCGAGATAAGGGAAAGCCAGGACACCTTATAGTGGCAGGGACAGGTGCGGGTTCCAGTACGCCGTCCTGCCCCTTTATCCCTGTAAACGGCGTGACATTAACAAAACGAAGTGACAACGAAGTGACTCAGAGCACAACATGATGTTAAACCAACTTTTCTTTATAACTTATGCAAAAAATTACAGAATTTTCTCTCCCAACACAATATGGGCTACAACAGCCGCAACTCACAGAATACAAGTTATGCAGCCTGAGAGACCCCAAGTGCCCGCTTCACAGACAGGAATCCGACTACCCCACAACTATACCAGTCCCTCCCTTAACTGTAATGGGCCTACACTGGGTTATGCTGTGCCTGTGACATGTGGTCCTCTCAGGAATACAATCTTACACCCGCCTCCCGCCTAGTTTACAATAAATCACGGGTACCCGTTTTTTCCCAACATATATATATATATATATATATATATATATATATATCACCGTATATACTCAATGTATACACAGTGCACTGTCTTATTGTTGAGAGCTCAGAGTGTACTCTTTCACAATATATGCTTCAACGGTAAATAACTGAATTTGTTATACAGATGTCCAGGAGCGGATTAAATAGGTATTTGAGCTACCAAATCTTCTGATGCAGATCCAGATAAAGTTCACAAATAATTCCAGGAATATCCCATAGCCAGAATCGTGAAGAGCAGGAATCCACACAGTGTCTATTAGTTATCAGGCAATTCTTAATGCAAGACTGTCCTTAATTAGGCTGTGATTCCTATCTAGCTATCCCTAGCTAACTACACAGTCGGTGACCAGTCACACTTCTCTGTTTACTCACAAGAATAGATTTCTTGAAGTCACACAGTCCCAAAACAGGAATGCCTCAAGATCTGGATTCCCCACTCTCCATCACCGCGCTGCTTCTTTTCAAACGCCCAGAAACTCTCTCTGAGGTAACTGTCCTGTTTCTAGAATCTTCTTGTCTTTTACTCATGGGTGACCTCCGGTGGCTGAACAAAATTACTGCAACAACATTGTAATTATCCTGTCTATTACTCAAGGGTGACCTCCGGTGGCTGAACACAGTTACTGTATCAACACTGTTTATGATAGAAAAAGCATCACCATTTTACACTCCACCCCACTTTCAATTTGGCGTCCCGACAAATGGCTTCTCACAACTCAAAAGCAACACATACTCATCAGGATTATATCGTATTGGAGTAATTCCGGCTGTGCTCCTCTCTGACCTCCATAAGCCAGTACCTGTCGGGTTCAATGAAACATTTGTCATATCTGGTGGAACAGTAACATCAGTGGGCATATCTGGAGTCTGCACTGTCAGACTCTGCATTTCTGGGAGGTCGCCATAACAGTCATCCCAACAGTAACACTCAACATTGCTCGGTTGCACCATCGTTGGATCGGATGACTAAGGGGAACAGACAGGTGTATCGGATATACACCGCTTTAGCCAATTCCGATGCATCGTACAACGAGGTCCGATACACCCCTCAGGGACCACCGTGTGCCCACTTCCTCCTGGGAACCCCCTTTCCAATATTGTGTAAGGTGTATCCTCCCACCTGTCACTCAACTTCCCTTCTGGACGTGTAACCTGCACTAGCACCCTGTCACCCACCTGGAACTCATCCCCGTGCACTGGTTTTTGATCTCGGTGTGGATGATCCTGTACATGCTCTTTCACTATCTGAAGGATCTCTCACAGTTTTCTTCAGTGACTCTGGACCCACTCACTGGCTGTACGATACTGCGGCTCATCCGGTATCGTCAGACTCAGCTCCTCGATTTCTCATTCAGGCTGGCCGAACATCATCGCATAAGGCGTGAACCCTGTGTAGTGTTATGAACTCTGTTATTATAAGCCCACATAAGTTCAGGGAGAAACTCAGGCCATCGCCAACCATCTATAAGTTTTTTCAGTTCCAAAATGTGCACCCTGCATATGAGCCTCTCGGGCAATGTCCGGAGCCATTGAGGCTGGGATCACCACCTGCCAACGGTACCCCAACTCTGCCGCTATGTAGATCCAGCGATACAGTACCCCTCCTGTTATGGCCAATCGATCCCACTGCCGTAGCAGTTTCTGCCCCTCTGCACTCAGCCGAGCTCTTGCCCTTCCGTCGGGCAAGGACTTTTGACTCAGCCACTTCTTAACTCGTGATAGCTCGAAGTCCGCATCCTGTAAATAAGCTTACTCCTGACGAGTCTTTCCCAGCAACGTGGCGACCCGTGTCGCCACCCCACTTAACTGTGCCACATCAACGAACACAGTTAATCGTCTCAGGTCAGGAATCTCGGTATCCTCAAGGTCTTCATCCACAACATGCCTGGGAGTACCACAAGTCACTCGTGACAGTGCGTCGGCATTGGAGTTCTCTTTACCAGAACGGAACCGAATCCGGTAATTAAACTTGGACATCCGCGCTACCCACCTCTGCTCTAAGGCTCCCAGCCTGGCATTCTCCAGGTGTGCCAGCGGGTTATTGTCAGTCATCACAAAAATCTCAGCCAGCAAAGGTACTCTGCAAATTTCTCAGTCATAGCCCACACCAAGGCCAACATCTCTAACGTAAACGAGCTATAATTATCTGGGTTTCGCTTGGTGTCTCGTAGAGACCGACTGGCATATGCAATAACCCATTCACGCCCCTCCTGCTCTGGGGGTAACACAGCTCCCAGGTCATGGAGGCTCCCGTCAGTATACAGAATGAAAGGTCGGTCAAAACGTGCATACACCAACAAAGGTGCCTGTACAAGGGCATCCTGGATCCAATCGAATGCCTGTTATTGTCGATCTATCCACTGGATAGGTTGGTTCTTGGGCCCTCGCGCCATCCCTCTCAACAGCTCGTTCAGTGGCTCAGCCACTTTAGCAAAGTCTTTTACAAATCGGTGATAGTATACGGCTAGACTGAGAAATGCCTGTACTTTTCTCCGGGTCTTGGGTCTGGGCCACCCTTGAATGGCCTCAATTTTACTCGGTGCCGGAAGCACACCCTCAGCCGACACTACATGCCCCAGATACTCAATCTGCATCCGGAACAGTTGACATTTTTTTGGCTTGATCTTAAGTCCATTGTCTCTCAGTCGGTGCAACACTTGCCACAGCTTTTTTAGGTGATCATCGAATGAATTTCCGAATACGATTACATCATCCAGCTAGATCAATACAGATTCGAAATTGTTATCACCCAAGCAATACTCCATCATTCGCTGAAAAGTTCCTGGGGCATTACTCAGTCCAAAGGGCATCCGGTTAAACTCGAAGAGACCCATCCGCAAGATGAATGCTGTCTTCTGCCAATCTCGAGCCACCACAGGCTCCTGCCAGTAGCCACTGGCTAAGTCAAGCGTAGAGAAATACTTTGCCTTCCCTAGTGCGGACAAGGATTCCTCGATTCTTGGAAACGGATAAGAATCACGTACAGTATGTGCATTCAGCTTGTGGTAATCAACACAAAACCGTATGGATCCATGCTTTTTCTGTACCAACACGACCGGTGCGGCCCAAGGACTCTTACTCTGGCGGATCACCCCATTGTCTAGTATTTGCTCTATCATCCCCTTAACCTCTTGATAGAGGTTCGGCGGAATCTGACGATATCTCTCTCGAATCGGAGGGGTATCTCCTGTGGGTATTTCATGTTCCACTGCCTTTGTGCAACCAAAGTCTTCATCATCCCTGGAGAAAGCAGCCTGATATTCCCACAGTGTATCCTCCAGCCTGCGCGCCTGCGTGAATGTTAACTGGGACTCATCCATCCCTATAATCTCCATGATCTTCCTGCCATTCCACGCAGGTGTGGGGGACTCTTCGGTTGTCGTCTGCATTGACAGGGTCCAGGCAGTCCTGCGGTCTGCTCTCAGTGTAAACTGACTTTTGGGAATGACTCTCTCGCCGCACACATATTCATCAGCCAGCTTGGTGCCTGCCGCCAAAGTCATCTCATGATCTTGCAGATTCAAGGACCTTATTGGTATACTTCCATCTCGTACAACGGTCACTGTTCGGGCTACCATTAGACTATCCGCATCTTTGGACTGACTGGTCGGTTCCAGAATCACATCCACACCATTCAGTTTTCTGTTTTTCCCTACCGGCATCAATACAAGCTTCTCTTGACCCGAACAGATCACAACAGCAAGCCCGTGTGGGACATACACCACTCCCACTGTTCTTCCTTCTGCCAAACTCTTCTAAATGCCGCATGAACGGACCACCTGCTGCAGGACTCTTTGAGTGACTTTGTGGGACGTCGCCCGCTTCCAATAACGCAGACCATCACGTTCAAACATCTCAGGATGTTCATTCCCAGAACCACCAGAAGGTTTGGTCTCGCCTGCGTCTTCACAAGCACCACTCCCTTGGTCCCCAACTCCTGACCACACAGCTGTACCTTCATCCACGCAATGCCCGCCACTGGGATTTCCTCATTATTGGCTGCCTTTTAATAGATGTCCCGACTCCGGTTTGACAGTCCCTTCGAAGTGCGCCTTAAAAAACTTCATTGGCATCGTAGTCACCTCCGACTCGGTATCCACCAGGCACGCCACCTTCTTGCCTGCAAACTGCACCTCCAAAGTGGAACTGTTCTCAATCAGATCCTCAGAACAGACATTGGGCACTGATTTTCGTTCCTGCCCCCGCCGTATGCCCAACTACAGGGAGGGCCTCTCTTTTACTGATGATGAGTAGTGTTGAGCATTCCGATACCGCAAATATCGGGTATCGGCCGATACTTGCGGTATCGGAATTCCGATACTGAGTTCCGATACTTTTGTGGTCGACATTTCCCTTGAGGTATAGGGTAACCGCCCATACTACGGAATAGAGGTGTTAGGCAGTGCCGGGTACATCGGAGGCGTTTCCTGAACCTGCATCTGCTCTGCCAGGCTTTCCACGGTTTTCTGTAAAGCCGCCAGCTGTGTCTGGATGGGATCTGGCCCCGACCCTCGTGTATCAGCCACTTGCAGGTTACTCCACTGCTGAACGGGCTTCACTTCTAAGGTCCGTGCTACTGCTTCTTCCTGAATTTCAGCATATGTAATATCAGGAATACTTCGTGCTTTCAGTAACAATTCACTCTTTAGTGTCTCACTTTGGATCCCCTCAATGAACTGATCCTGAAGAATGATATCAACCTCGGCCTCAGTACCCACAGTCACAGGTGACTTCCTTTTAACCTCCTGATGCAGCTCCTCCAACGCTATAGCATACTGAATCAGACTTTCTCCATCTCTCTGGGTCCGAGCGAAAAACTGTACTCGCAGCTGCTCTGCCGCCACCACGTGATCAAATGCTTTTTTCAACATCCGAATGATGTTATCAACTGTTCTTCGCTTATCTTCGGATTTCAACAAGACAATTTTGCGGGCATCCCCCCCAAAGCATTCAATGCGACTTCTGGCTGCAGTCGGGAGCTAACACCGAGCAAGGCAATGGCATTCTTTAACCTGCCTTCCCATTCACTGAGCAGCAGATTGTATCCATCAAACTTGGCCAGGTGATTAAGCAGCGCTCCTGTCATGATCCCAATGGCAGGGGATCACAAAAGGACAAGCACAAAAACAAAACAAGCTCTAGGGTGATGGAACCTGAGCTGACCGCGATCCTGAACCTAAACACACAACTAGCAGTAGCCGGGGAAAGTGCCTACGATGATTCCTAGACGTCTCGCGTCAGCCGAAGGACTAACTTCCCCTATTAGAAGAAACACAGACCTCTCTTGCCTCCAGAGAAACACCCCACAGAAATAGCAGCCCCCCACATGTAATAACGGTGAAATGAGAGGAAAGCACATACGTAGTTATGAAAACAGATTCAGCAAAATGAGGCCCGCTAAAGCTAGATAGCAGAGGATACAAAAGTGAACTGCGCGGTCAGCGAAAAACCCTTCAAAAAACCATCCTGAAATTACTTGAACTCATGTGCCAACTCATGGAACATGAGGAGTAATTTCAGCCCACTAGAGCAACCAGCAGCAAGAAATCACATATCTGCAAGCTGGACTAAGACAAAAATTAAGCAAAACGTGGAACAGGAAAATCAAAACTTAGCTTGTCCTGAAGATTACAGAAGCGGGTAGCAGAGGTAAAAAGGCACACTGATTACATTGATAGCCGGCGAGGAAATGACAAGAAAGCCAGGTTAAATAGGAAACTCCCATATCCTGATGGAACAGGTGGACACCAGAGACCGCAGAGAACACAAGTCACCCAGTACCATCAGTAACCACCAGAGGGAGCCCAAAAACAGAATTCACAACAGTACCCCCCCTTGAGGAGGGGTCACCGAACCCTCACGAGAACCACCAGGGCGACCAGGATGAGCCCTATGAAATGCACGGACCAAATCAGCAGCATGAACATCAGAGGCAACCACCCAAGAATTATGCTCCTGACCATAACCCTTCCACTTGACCAAATACTGGAGTTTCCGTCTGGAAACACGAGAATCCAAGATCTTCTCCACAACATACTCCAATTCTCCCTCCACCAGCACCGGAGCAGGAGGCTCAAGCGAAGGAACAGGTACCTCATACTTCCGCAACAACGACCGATGGAACACATTATGAATAGCAAACGATGCCGGGAGATCCAAACGAAACGACACAGGGTTAAGAATTTCCAAGATCCTATAGGGACCGATGAAATGAGGCTTGAACTTAGGAGAAGAGACCTTCATAGGAACAAAACGAGAAGACAACCACACCAAGTCCCCAACACGAAGTCGAGGACCCACGCGGCGACGGCGATTAGCAAACTGCTGAGCCCTCTCCTGGGACAACTTCAAATTGTCCACCACATGACTCCAAATCTGATGCAACCTATCCACCACCATGTCCACTCCAGGACAATCAGAAGGCTCCACCTGACCAGAGGAAAAACGAGGATGAAACCCCGAATTACAAAAGAAAGGAGAAACCAGGGTAGCAGAACTAGCCCGATTATTAAGGGCAAATTCGGCAAGAGGCAAAAAGGTAACCCAGTCATCTTGATCAGCAGAAACAAAACACCTTAAATAAGTTTCTAAGGTCTGATTAGTTCGTTCCGTCTGGCCATTCGTCTGGGGATGGAATGCAGACGAAAAGGACAAATCAATGCCCATCTTAGCACAGAACGTCCGCCAAAATCTAGACACAAACTGGGATCCCCTGTCAGAAACGATGTTCTACGGAATCCCATGCAAACGAACCACGTTCTGAAAAAACAGAGGGACCAACTCAGAGGAGGAAGGTAACTTAGGCAAGGGTACCAGATGAACCATCTTAGAAAAGCGGTCACACACAACCCAGATGACGGACATTTTTTGAGAGACAGGGAGATCCGAAATAAAGTCCATGGAAATGTGCGTCCAAGGCCTCTTCGGGATAGGCAAAGGTGACAACAATCCACTGGCCCGAGAACAGCAAGGCTTAGCCCGAGCGCAAACTTCACAAGACTGCACAAAAGAACGCACATCCCTCGACAAGGAAGGCCACCAAAAAGACCTGGCCACCAAGTCTCTAGTACCAAATATTCCAGGATGACCTGCCAACGCAGAAGAATGGACCTCGGAGATGACTCTACTGGTCCAATTATCCGGAACAAACAGTCTTTCAGGCGGACAACGATCAGGTTTATCCGCCTGAAACTCCTGCAAAGCACGTCGCAAGTCTGGGGAGACAGCCGACAAAATCACCCCATCCCTAAGGATACCAGTGGGCTCAGAATTTCCAGGGGAGTCAGGCACAAAACTCCTAGAAAGAGCATCCGCCTTCACATTCTTTGAACCTGGCAGGTATGAAACCACAAAATTGAAACGGGAGAAAAACAGTGACCAACGAGCCTGTCTAGGATTCAGACGCTTGGCAGACTCAAGGTAAATCAGATTTTTGTGATCAGTCAAGACCACTACACGATGTCTAGCACCCTCAAGCCAATGACGCCACTCCTCAAATGCCCACTTCATGGCCAAAAGCTCCCGATTACCAACATCATAATTCCGTTCAGCGGGCGAAAATTTTCTAGAAAAGAACGCACATGGCTTCATCACTGAGCCATCGGAGCTTCTCTGTGACAAAACCGCCCCCGCTCCAATCTCGGAAGCATCAACCTCAACCTGAAAAGGAAGCGAAGTATCTGGCTGAAGCAACACAGGAGCAGAAGAAAACCAGCGCTTTAGTTCCTGAAAGGCCTCCACAGCCGCAGGAGACCAATCAGCAACATCAGCACCCTTCTTAGTCAAATCCGTCAAAGGCTTAACAACACTAGAAAAATTAGTTATGAAACGACGATAAAAATTAGCAAAGCCCAAGAACTTCTGTAGACTCTTAAGAGATGTAGGCTGCGTCCAGTCACAAATAGCCTGAACCTTGACGGGATCCATCTCAATAGTAGAAGGGGAAAAAATATACCCCAAAAAAGAAATCTTCTGGACTCCAAAGAGACACTTTGAACCTTTTACAAACAAAGAATTGGCCCGCAGGACCTGAAACACCTTCCTGACCTGCTGAACATGGGACTCCCAGTCATCAGAAAAAAACAAAACATCATCCAAATACACAATCATAAATTTATCCAGATATTCACGGAAAATATCGTGCATAAAGGACTGGAAGACAGAAGGAGCATTAGAAAGTCCAAAAGGCATAACCAAATACTCAAAATGGCCCTCAGGCGTATTAAATGCGGTTTTCCACTCATCACCCTGCTTTATCCGCACAAGATTATACGCACCCCGAAGATCAATCTTAGTGAACCATCTAGCCCCCTTAATGCGAGCGAACAAATCAGTCAACAATGGCAAAGGATACTGATATTTGACTGTAATCTTATTCAAAAGACGATAATCTATACAAGGCCTCAAGGAACCATCTTTTTTGGCCACGAAAAAAAAACCTGCTCCCAAAGGGGACAAAGATGGACGGATATGTCCCTTTTCCAAGGACTCCTTAACATAATTCCGCATAGCAGTATGCTCTGGCACTGACAGATTGAACAAACGACCTTTAGGAAATTTACTGCCAGGAATCAAATCTATAGCACAATCGCAATCCCTGTGAGGAGGAAGCGAACTGAGCTTAGACTCCTCAAAAACATCCCGATAATCAGACAAAAATACAGGAACCTCAGAAGGAGTAGATGAAGCGATAGAAATCGGAGGTGTATCATCATGAACCCCCTGACATCCCCAGCTTAACACAGACATTGTTTTCCAGTCCAGGACTGGGTTATGAGTTTGTAACCATGGCAGACCAAGCACTAAGACATCATGTAAATTATACAGTACCAGGAAGCGAATCACCTCCTGATGAACGGGAGTCATACGCATGGTCACTTGTGTCCAGTACTGAGGTTTATTCATAGCCAAAGGTGTAGAGTCAATTCCTTTCAAAGGAATAGGAACTTCCAGAGGCTCCAGACTAAACCCACAGCGATTGGCAAATGACCAATCCATAAGACTCAGGGCAGCGCCTGAATCCACATAGGCATCGACGGAAATGGATGATAATGAACAAATCAGAGTCACAGACAGAATGAACTTAGACTGTAAAGTACTAATGGCAACAGACTTATCAACCTTTTTTGTGCGTTTAGAGCATGCTAATATAACATGAGCTGAATCACCACAATAAAAACACAACCCATTTTTCCGCCTATAGTTTTGCCGTTCACTTCTGGACTGAATTCTATCACATTGCATTGTCTCAGGTGCATGTTCAGAAGACACCGCCAAATGGTGCACAGGTTTGCACTCCCGTAAACGCCGATCAATCTGAATAGCCATAGTCATGGACTCATTCAGACCTGTAGGCGCAGGGAACCCCACCACAACATCTTTAATGGCCTCAGAAAGGCCATCTCTGAATTTTGCAGCCAGGGCGCACTCATTCCACTGAGTAAGCACCGACCATTTCCGAAATTTCTGACAATATATTTCTGCTTCATCTTGCCCCTGAGAGAGAGCCAATAAAGCTTTTTCAGCCTGAATTTCTAGGTTAGGTTCCTCATAGAGCAAACCCAATGCCAGAAAAAACGCATCCACATTGAGCAACGCAGGATCCCCTGGTGCCAATGCAAATGCCCAATTCTGAGGGTCACCCCGCAGGAAAGATATAACAATCTTGACCTGCTGAGCAGGGTCTCCAGAGGAGCGAGATTTCAAAGAAAGAAACAACTTGCAATTGTTCCTAAAATTCAGAAAACTAGATCTATCTCCAGAAAAAAACTCTGGGATAGGAATTCTAGGTTCAGACATAGGAGCATGTACAACAAAATCTTGTATATTTTGAACCTTAGCAGCAAGATTATTCAGGCTGGAAGCCAAACTCTGGACGTCCATGATAAACAGCTGAGGTCAAAGCCATTCAAGGATTAAGAGGAGGTAAGAAGCAGCCAGGCTGCAATTAAGGCTAGGCAGCAAACTCTGAGGAGGGAAAAAAAAAAGGAAAAAATAAAAAAAAAAACTTCCTCAGACTACAATTCCTCCTACTTCAGCCAATACGATTACCACTTTTAGGCCGGCTATACTGTCATGATCCCAATGGCAGGGGATCACAAAAGGACAAGCACAAAAACAAAACAAGCTCTAGGGTGATGGAACCTGAGCTGACCGCGATCCTGAACCTAAACACACAACTAGCAGTAGCCGGGGAACGTGCCTACGATGATTCCTAGACGTCTCGCGCCAGCCGAAGGACTAACTTCCCCTATTAGAAGAAACACAGACCTCTCTTGCCTCCAGAGAAACACCCCACAGAAATAGCAGTCCCCCACATGTAATAACGGTGAAATGAGAGGAAAGCACATACGTAGTTATGAAAACAGATTCAGCAAAATGAGGCCCGCTAAAGCTAGATAGCAGAGGATACAAAAGTGAACTGCGCGGTCAGCGAAAAACCCTTCAAAAAACCATCCTGAAATTACTTGAACTCATGTGCCAACTCATGGAACATGAAGAGTAATTTCAGCCCACTAGAGCAACCAGCAGCAAGAAATCACATATCTGCAAGCTGGACTGAGACAAAAATTAAGCAAAACGTGGAACAGGAAAATCAAAACTTAGCTTGTCCTGAAGATTACAGAAGCGGGTAGCAGAGGTAAAAAGACACACTGATTACATTGATAGCCGGCGAGGAAATGACAAGAAAGCCAGGTTAAATAGGAAACTCCCATATCCTGATGGAACAGGTGGACACCAGAGACCGCAGAGAACACA
Organism: Ranitomeya imitator; assembly: GCF_032444005.1. Taxonomy (NCBI): domain Eukaryota; kingdom Metazoa; phylum Chordata; class Amphibia; order Anura; family Dendrobatidae; genus Ranitomeya; species Ranitomeya imitator. The sequence continues at coordinate 202,553,955 of NC_091286.1, forward strand.
AGTCACCCAGTACCATCAGTAACCACCAGAGGGAGCCCAAAAACAGAATTCACAACACGCTCCCATGGTAGAGCAACCCACTAATCGATCTCTACCAGAAACATTGGGGGGAGGGGGGTGAATAACTACAGCAGGAGCGACAGCGCCTTCTGTTCCATCATTAACATCCATAGCGAGCACCGTATCCTGCCGACTACGCCAAAATGTAACGACCGTTATGCCGGTCGCTGCTTGAGAACAGAATACGGTGCTGCTATGAATGACTCAGAGCACAATATGATGTTAACCCCTTAGTGACAGAGCCAATTTGGTACTTAATGACCAGGCCAATTTTTACAATTCTGACCACTGTACCTTTATGAGGTTATAACTCTGGAACGCTTCAACGGATCCCACTGATTCTGAGATTGTTTTTTCGTCACATATTGTTCTTCATGGTAGTGGTAACATTTATTTGATATTACTTGCTTTTATTTATTAAAAAAATGGAAATATGGCGAAAATTTTGAAAATTTAGCAATTTTCAAAATTTGAATTTTTATTCCCTTACATCAAAGAGATATGTCACACAAAATGGCCAATAAATAACATTTCCCATATGTCTACTTTACATCAGCACAATTTTGGAAAAAATTTTTTATTAGGGAGTTATAAGGGTTAAAATTTGACCAGTAATTTCTTATTTTTACAGAAAAATTTACAAAACCATTTTTTTTAGGGACCACCTCACATTTGAAGTCAGTTTGAGGGGTCTATGTAGCAGAAAATGCCCAAAATTGACACCATTCTAAAAACTGCACCCCTCAAGGTGCGCAAAACCACATTCAAGAAGTTTATTAACCCTTCAGTTGCTGCACAGGAACTGAAGCAATGTGGAAGGAAAAAATGAACATTTTACTTTTTTTCACAAACATTTTACTTCAGAACCAATTTTTTTTATTTTCACAAGTGTAAAAAAAGAAAATGAACCACATAATTTGTTGTGCAATTTGTCCGGAGAATGCCGATACCCCATATGTGGGGAGGGACCACTGGGTGCACAAGTAGAGCTCAGAAGGGAAGGAGCGCCATTTGACTTTTTCAACATAGAATTCTCTGGAATTGAGATCGGACACCATGTCGCGTTTGGAGAGACCCTGATGTGCCTAAACAGTGGAAACCCCCCACAAGTGACACCATTTTGGAAACTAGACCCCCTAAGGAACTTATCTAGGTGTGTGGTCAACACTTTGAACCCCCAAGTGCTTCACACAAGTTTATAACGTAGAGCCAAAAAAATTAAAAATCATTTTTTTTTCACAAAAATGATATTTTCACCCCCAATTTTTTATTTTCCCAAGGGTAGCAAGACATAATGGACTCCTAAAGTTGTTTTGCAATTTGTCCTGAGTATGTCGATACCCCGTATGTGGGGGTAAACCTCTGTTTGGGAGCACAGTAGAGCTCAGAAGGGAAGGAGCGCCATTTGACTTTTTCAACATAGAATTCTCTGGAATTGAGATCGGACACCATGTCGCGTTTGGAGAGCCCCTGATGTGCCTAAACAGTGGAAACCCCCCACAAGTGACACCATTTTGGAAACTAGACCCCCTAAGGAACTTATCTAGGTGTGTGGTCAACACTTTGAACCCCCAAGTGCTTCACACAAGTTTATAACGTAGAGCCGAAAAAATTAAAAATCATTTTTTTTTCACAAAATTGATCTTTTTACCCCCAATTTTTTATTTTCCCAAGGGTAGCAAGACATAATGGACCCCAAGAGTTGTTGTGCAATTTGTCCTGAGTATGTCGATACCCCGTATGTGGGGGTAAACCTCTGTTTGGGCACACTGCGGAGCTTGGAAGAAAAGGCGCGCCGTTTGACTTTTTAATCTCTTAATTGTGAGAGCGGACGCCATTTTGGGTTTGTAGATGTGCCTAACAGCAGAAACCCCCCATAATTGACCCCGTTTTGGAAACTACACCCCTCAAAGATTTTAATCAGGGGTATATTGAGCAATTTGAACCCACATGTATGACACAGAGTTTGATAACATTAGGTCGTCATATTGAAAAAATTCATTTTTTTCCACGAGAATCTTGTTTTAGACCTGAATGTCTCACTTTTTCAGAAATAACATCAAAAAGTGGACCCCACAATTCGTTACCCACTTTATTATGAGTGCAGCGATATCCCATATGTAGTAAAAAAGTTCTGTTTGGACAAATGACAGGGCTTGGACAGAAAGGGGCACAATGTGACAAATTTGGCTTTATTTGAAATTGAAGATCCAGGACCCATTCAAAGCTTCTAGAGACATTGAGCAAAAAAGAAAATCCTTCCAGGAATTATTACTCACAGAGGGAGGCATGCTCCTAAAACACATTGGCTGACTATAAAATTGGTCTTGCTAACAAAACAGTTGTCCCGCATTTGCGTATATTGTAGCAGGAAGAATAAACTGTACTGGAATGAAGGGCAAAATGTGTAGGAAAATGCAGCCAACTATGTGGCAAAGCGGAGTTTGTTCCAAAGATGAAAGAACACCATCAGGGCTAGAATGGCAGACACTTTCAGAGACTGGTCGTACAACGTCCTTTTAGCTCCATCAATCCTTATATGAGAGACGAATGTGCCAATAGACGTGGTACACCATAGCAAGCTCCCACCCGCCAAGGTCAGAACCGCTATATGCACAAAACAACCTATTCTCTATAGAAAGTATTGTCTGGTACCAGAGGTTCGGCAAGAACCATAAAGTAAAGCCCATAGTGTATAAGTACGGAACTTCCTATTTTTTTTTAGAAATCCTACAATAAAATGATCATGCCCGTATCATCAACATAAATGTAAGTAATATAAATGGAAGCCAAAGTTTTGTGTAGCAAGACAGTTATAAAAACAGTCAAAGTTAGATAAATGGTCAAAAATGTTTGTGAGTAATCAAGTCCTAGAATTCATTTTCAGATAATCTCACTTTTCAAGATCATTTCTGGGGTCCACATTCTAACGCTTATTGACATAGGTACGTGGACGAGAATTTGTTGGAATAGTAGTTTGGTATGGGATTGATCGAGTCGTAGAATTTTCAGATGACCTGACTTTGCAAGAACATTTGTGGGGTCCACACTCTAGAGCGTACAGACGTGGGTACGTGGATGAGAATTTGTTGGGATAGTAGTTTGGTATGGGATTGATCGAGTCGTAGAATTTTCAGATGACCTGACTTTGCAAGAACATTTGTGGGGTCCACACTCTAGAGCGTACAGACGTGGGTACGTGGATGAGAATTTGTTGGGATAGTAGTTTGGTATGGGATTGATCGAGTCGTAGAATTTTCAGATGACCTGACTTTGCAAGAACATTTGTGGGGTCCACACTCTAGAGCGTACAGACGTGGGTACGTGGATGAGAATTTGTTGGGATAGTAGTTTGGTATGGGATTGATCGAGTCGTAGAATTTTCAGATGACCTGACTTTGCAAGAACATTTGTGGGGTCCACACTCTAGAGCGTACAGACGTGGGTACGTGGATGAGAATTTGTTGGGATAGTAGTTTGGTATGGGATTGATCGAGTCGTAGAATTTTCAGATGACCTGACTTTGCAAGAACATTTGTGGGGTCCACACTCTAGAGCGTACAGACGTGGGTACGTGGATGAGAATTTGTTGGGATAGTAGTTTGGTATGGGATTGATCGAGTCGTAGAATTTTCAGATGACCTGACTTGCAAGAACATTTGTGGGGTCCACACTCTAGAGCGTACAGACGTGGGTACGTGGATGAGAATTTGTTGGGATAGTAGTTTGGTATGGGATTGATCGAGTTCTGGAATTAATTGTGAAATGGGGTAAAATGGGATCTACTAATTAAAATATTATTTATCAATTGTTCCAAATTGTACTACTGGGGCCACTAAGCAGAAAATAAAAATTATTGAAAAAAAACAAACTAATAATTGTAGGTGGTGTGGTAGGTCTCAAAACAGGGGGAGATACAAAGGCCTGGTTGGGATGGGCATGTGGGGCAATAGAATCGGGAATCACTCCGTCTGCCATGCTTTCTGCAAACTCGGCACCATTTTTGAGGATACCTTTGGGTGGGAGTGACAGGGACAGGATGAAGAAAATGGCGTTCTGAAAGTCTCCGGGAATCCTCAGAGTCGAAGGCTTTCCCCGGTGCCATGGACTGAAATATGAGGCTCTCTACTACTTTTTCCTGAAAGTGCAGGAACGTAAGTGGTCCTTGAGATTTTTTATATAGGACAAAGCTGTTATATGTGGCAGTCTGAATTAGATAGATTGCCACCTTTTTATACCACGCCCTGGTCTTCCTCTTGACCAGGTATGGTTGCAGAACCTGGTCTGATAGGTCTACGCCACCCATATGTCTGTTATAGTCTGTGACGCAGACAGGTTTTTCTTTGTCCCTGGTGGCACCCCTCTCTCTGACCGTCACAGTGGTGTCCGTATGCAGTGTGGAAAGCATATAGACGTCCTTCCTGTCTTTCCACTTCACTGCAAGAAGTTGGTCACTTGCAAGTGAAAATGACGCCCCCCTCTCCAAACGTCTGGACACCAACTGTGACGGAAACCCCACTCTGTTTTTCCTCACTGTCCCACAGGCCCCTGTATTTGCAGCATGGAGGGATTTGTATAGGGGGATGCTCGTGTAATAGTTGTCGGTATACACGTGGTAACTTTGATTGAGAAAGGGCGTCATTAGCTCCCAGACAATTTTGCCTGGGATACCAATTGTCTGGGGGCAGTTTGGGGGGTTTATTTGGCGGTCCCTACCTTCATAAATTAGGAAGGTGGACGTGTACCCTGATGAGCTCTCGCAAGTTTTATATAATTTTACGCCGTATTTGGCTCTCTTGGAGGGAATAAATTGGAGGAATAACAGACGGCCCTTGTAGCTCATCAAGGACTCGTCGACTGCCACATTTTGCTCTGGGGTATAGGAATTTAGAAAGGAAGTTTTTAGGAGGGAAATTAGGGGTCTTAATTTATTTAGCCGATCGAAGTTGGGGTCAGTTCTTGGGAGAGCTTGGGAATTGTCACTGAAGTGGAGAAATCTCATCAGGGCTTCGTAACGGGCTCGGGACATGATGGCTGCAAATACAGGGGTGCAGTGGACAGCTTTTGTTGCCCAGTAAGAGCGGAGAGTGGTTTTTTTTTTACTATACCCATATTCAGGGTGAGGCCTAAGAATTTTTTAATTTCGGGGACATTTGTGGGGATCCAGGAACGGGAATGAAAGGCAGTGGGTTTTTGGGAAATATATTGCCGGGCATATAGGTTTGTTTGGTGGACAATTAATTGCAGGACTTCGGGGCTAATGAAAATTTCAAAAAAATCAATGGGGGTAAAATTGGCGACATCTACTTTTATTCCAGGGATTGCAGAAAAAGGGGGAATTTGAGGGGAAAATGAGGTGTCATTATACCACAGCGGGGGGGGGGGGACTGCGGTACTTGGTCCTGCCTCTGAAGCTTCAGCAGTGACGACCGACTCCGCTACCACCGGGCTGGGGGATCCCGTGGAGGAAGAGTCGTCATCACTGTCTGAAAGCTGCTCAGCTTCAGGGGCAGAATCTGTTTCGCTGCCGGAGCAAAGCAGGCTGTAAGCTTGCTCCGCGCTAAAAGTTCTGTTGGCCATTTTATCTAATTCCTCCCCTAACCCTAACCCTAAAAAAAATTTAAAAAAAAATTATAATTTTTTTTTTCTTTTTTTTTTTATAATCCTCTGCTGATGATGCAGGGATTACGGAGAACGGGGGTGGGTAAATGGGATGCTGGCGGAGGCAGATATTATGTTTTGTGAATAACTGACAGGGCAGCACTTGAACTGTAGTCTCTCTCTCTTCTCTCCTAGAACAACTACAAGGAGAGAAGAGAGAGGTACAGCCCAAGTGCTGCCATATTTATTAAATATTAGGGGTTTTGATCACTGTAATTGGACATTACAGTAATCAAAACCCAGCAGCCAATGAGAAAATTCTCATAGGTTGCTGGGTCTCTGCTGGCAGATCATGGCAGGCGCACTGCGCATGCGCCCGCCATTTTCTTCCAGCAGAGAAGAAGAAGGGGGGCCAGGAGCCGTGGGCTGAGGACCGGGGACCATGGACCGGGGACAGGGGCACATGAGAAGTACTACGAGCGGTATGGTGGGGGGCTCGGGGGCTCTATTTCTCTCCCTTCTGATGTGCGATCACATCAGAGGGGAGAGAAATGCAAAGCATTTTTTTTTTTTTTTTTTTACTATTTGCAGCGATCGCAAGCCTGGGGGTCTGTAAAGACCCCCGGGATTGCGATCGCTCCAGGGGGTCGGTAAAAACCGACCCCAATACACCGGGGGGATGTAAGGTTTTGGCGGGTGCATCTGCACATGCGCCCGCCATTTTGGAGCCCGGACAGGAAGGAGGAGGGTCGGGGACCGGGGGGGCACCTTCTCCGGTACATAAGGTACCGTGGGGGGCTTGGGGGACCCTATTTCTCTCCCCTCTAATGTCCGATCACATTAGAGGGGAGAGAAACACAATACTAAAGCGTTTTTTTTTTTTTTTTTTGCGATCGCCGGTAAACGGTTAATTACCGGCGATCGCAAAAGCGGGGTGGGTAAAAAAAACCCCGAATCATGTTCTCTGGGGTCTCGTCTACCCCCGGCAGCCGAGACCCCGGAGAAAATCGGCCTCTGGGGGGCGCTATGTACTTTTTCCACAGCGCCGTTAATTAACGGCGCTGTGGCTTAAGTACCCTTAGCGGCCGCCGTTAAAAGGCGTATCGGCGGTCGCTAAGGGGTTAAACCAACTTTTCTTTATAACTCATGCAAAAAATGACAGAATTTTCTCTCCCAACCCAATATGGGTCACAACAGCCACAACTCACAGAATACAAGTTATGCAGCCTGAGAGACCCCAAGTGCCAGCTTCACAGACAGGAATCAGACTACCCCACAACTATACCAGTCGCTCCCTTACCTGTAATGGGCCTACACGGGGTTATACTGTGCTTGTGACATGTGGTCCTCTCAGGAATACAATCTTACACCCGCCTCCTGCCTAATTTACAATAAATCATAGGTACCCGTTTTTTCCCCAACATATATATATATATATATATATATATATATCACAGTATATACTCAATGTATACGCAGTGCACCGTCTTATTGTTGAGAGCTCAGAGTGTACTCTTTTGCAATATATGCTTCAACGATAAATAACAGAATTTGTTATACAGATGTCCAGCAGCGGATTAAATAGGTGTTTGAGCTACCAAATCTTCTGATGCAGATCCAGATAAAGTTCACAAATAATTCCAGGAATATCCCACAGTCAGAATCGTGAAGCGCAGGAATCCACACAGTGTCTATTAGTTATCATGCAATTCTTAATACAAGACTGTCCTTAAATAGGCTGTGATTCCTATCTAGCTATCCCTAGCTAACTACACAGTCGGTGACCGGTCACACTTCTTTGTTTACTCACAAGAATAGATTTCTTGAAATCACACAGTCCCAAAGCAGTCAGTGAAAAGAGGGAGAGACAAAAGCGCAAATAGGGTCTTATCAAACGTTACACAAAGTTGCCCACCAAGAGAACTACTCACCTGGTGAGATTGAAGGAAGGACATATATTAATGGCAGCTGCTGCAGACCCACAGGTCAGTGCAGGACCTGATTGAAGCACACACTTAGATAGGAGAAAAAAGGATCATCCCCGCGCTGCCGCAAGAAGAATTTCAAAAATTGTAGAGGTTTCAACGTGTACAATATTTGTGGTATGTCCTGATGAAGGGGTCACCTGAACCCTGAAATGCGTAGAATAAACCACGCTGAAACCTCTACAATTTTTGAAATTCTTCTTGCGGCAGCGCGGGGATGGTCCTTTTTTCTCCTATCTAAGTGTGTACAGTCCCAAAGCAGGAATGCCTCAAGATCTCGATTCCCCACTCTCCATCACCGTGCTGCTTCTTCCAAACACCCAGAAACTCTCTCTGAGGTAACTGTCCTGTTTCCAGAATATTCTTGTCTTTAAGTCACGGGTGACCTCCGGTGGCTGAACACAGTTACTGTATCAACACTGTTTATGATAGAAAAAACATCACCGTTTTAAAGTAGAATAAACGAAAGAGCTAGCACTCGACAAGTAGATAGAGTTTGATGGTGCAAGTGTACGGGATCCGAGGACCCCCAGGTACTGGAAGAAAGTCAAAACACTGCACTCATCTTAGTTCAGGTTTGCTAAACGTGAGTATATTTATTTGAAGACGTGAAGGTCGAGACGACAAAACAGTGAGGCAACAAATTTAACGTTTCGGCCACACAGTGGCCTTGATCACAAATGGTGCTGTAAGAAAAAATAAAAAACAGTGTATGAACATCACATATATATACAGAGTTCAAACGCTACAGAATATATACAAGGCTATTTAGAAACTAGTGGAGAATGGAACACATGTCATACATTCTAGAGATGGGAAAAGGTACTTGAAATCCTGTAAAATCATGCTAGAACCAAGGACTAGAAAATAAAGGATGGTGTACTAGAGAGTAGTGTACCTAATAAGGAGAAAGATACTGCAAGAGGTAAAGACGAAATGCCATACCCTTAGACGGTGTTTGTCGAGTGTCATGCATAAAGTGGCGAATTATCGTATATTCAAAGGTGGAAGGAATCCAGCTCATCCCTGTTAGGGAAACATAGAGCAATATGTGGTGGTACAGCTATCTATGTAGGACCAGAATAAAATTGACTTAAATATGTCCAAAGACCAATGTGGTCTGTGGAATGATTTATGTATAGTGGTCTATAGCGTATATAATAAAAAAGGTATTTACCCCAGAAAATGGATGTAGTGTCTTTCCTTTCAGTAGCTACTGTCAAAAACAGGTGGATTGGCTGTAATATATATAATATGAGGTGTATGCAAGATTGACACCATAGGGTCTGGCAACAGAAACAGGTACGGCATAAGAATTACTACCTTGGTAATTCCAATCTTTACAACATCCTCAAAATGACTGAGGACTAAAAGGAAAAAGCCGAACATGTGGTCAGAAAAGGACAGGAACAATCATAAAAGCAAAATGCCATTATTATTACAAAGCTTGGTAAGTGGTAACACCATACACACAGAAAAGTAAATAAATTATAATTGTAAATGTTAAAAAGTAATGAACGACCCATATTAACCACCAGGTGAAAAGTATATCACACGAAATATAAATAAATATGCTACACAATATAAATTTGAAAAAGCATATCTTAGAACTGCTGCAAAATACACAAACATCTCATATAGTAAACAAGTAGATAGGATACCATATATCAGGGCCAGATGCAGCTTAATACAAACAATGAAGTAGCATTAGTGGTTTAAGAAAATATAGTAGCTGGAACGTGCCTTAAGGGGTTACTGGGGACAATGGAAAAGTTCAATGTGCAAAGCAGAAGATAATTGCAGCTTGATAATAGATATGCAGGAAGAAATGATTACCTGGTGGGTGATGGAACATGTGTGGCACACACCCCATGCGTGTTTTGGACCTTTTGTCCTTCGCTTATTATCAGGATTCCTTGGTACGTCAGGATCTCTTTTGGCCAGCCCATCCTGGAGAAAATATGGACTCACTCTTGGGCTATGCTACTGGTGAAGGAGTTTCTCAGTGGTACCACCTCTGGGTACCGTGTTGCATAGTCCATCACCACTAGGATGTATTGGTGACCTCTGGCGAACTTAATTAGGGGCGCTACAAGGCAATCCGGTCAAATGTGACATCTATAATGGGCAACGGCACTAGGGGAGTTTGTAAGTTGTATACGGTAGCAATAAGTTGACAAGTAGGGCAGGACCGGCAGTAGTTAACAATCTCTCTGTGGCACACAGGCCAGTAGAACCTCTGAAGGACCCCTTCTTGAGTTTTGTCTACTCCCAGATGCCCAACCAAGGCATGAGAATGGGCCAGATCTATTACCTTATGCCTATAGGGACCCGGTACTAACAACTGCTCTACCACTTCCTCTCTAAATTTAGTGACCCGATATAGCAACTTCTAATTTAAGCAAAATGTGGGAACCTGGTGTCCTCCCCGACTCTTGACAACCCCATTTATCACAGTTACATTGTCAACTGCCACTTTTAGAGTGAGATCCCGCATTTGAGCAGTCCCAAAATATCCCCCAGAAACCCTCAGCTCAGGAATCTTAGCCTCACTGGTAACTGTCTCATCCTCGTCACCAGCCAGAACAAACAAGGCGAACTCATGCACCTCCGACTGCAATGGAGTTTCATCATGGTTGAACTGGCTCCTGTCTGAGTCACTTGGTATCACAGCCTACCGCAATAAGTCCCAGAACAGGCTAAAGTCCTGCCCTATTATCACTGGGTGTAGCAAGTCCTTAACCACCTCGACCTCATGGGTCTCAGCCCCACAGTTGTTTTTATAAACACTCTGGCAATGGGGTAGTCTTTGGCGTCCCCTTGAATACAGCATGCCCACTTCTTTTCTGGGGATCAACTGGTGGGGAGTCACCAAACTCCCGGAGTCCAAGAGTCTTGACACCAGTACCCCATTTATAGCTATAGAACATGCCTGTGGACCCTCACTGGGCTGATAGTCCACACTGCAGGAGGGGTAGGCATAGTACGAACAGCGCTTCCTGTTGTGAATTCTGTTGTCGAACTCCCTCCTGTGGTCGTGAATGGTACTTCGGCGAGTTCTGTCCATGGACTCCCTCTGGTGGCTGTGAGTGAAGCTGCTGCTTCTGAGGTTCCTTACACAGGTGACGTGGTTTATCCTTTGGTTGGCTGCTCTATTTAACTCCACTCAGATCATTACTCCATGCCAGCTGTCAATGTTCCTGTGCTGGTTCAGTTTGCTCTTGGATCTTCTGGAGACCTGTCTCTTCCTGCAAGAAGCTAAGTCCCCGATTGTTATTTTCTGTTCTTGGTTTTCTAGTCCAGCTTGCTTTCATGATTTTGTCTTGCTAGCTGGAAGCTCTGGGATGCAGGGTGGCGCCTCCGCACCGTGAGTCGGTGCGGGGGTCTTTTTGCACACTCTGCGTGGTCTTTTGTAGTTTTTTGTGCTGACCGCAAAGATACCTTTCCTATCCTCTGTCTATTTAGTTAGTCTGGCCTCCCTTTGCTAAAACCTGTTTCATTTCTGTGTTTGTGATTTTCATCTTTACTCACAGTTAATATTTGTGGGTGGCTGCCTTTTCCTTTGGGGAAATTTCTCTGAGGCAAGGTAGGCTTTATTTTCTATCTCTAGGGCTAGCTAGTTCTTCGGCTGTGAAGAGGCGTCTAGGGAGAGTCAGGAACGCTCCACGGCTATTTCTAGTTGTTGTGATAGGATTAGGGCCTGCGGTCAGCAGAGCTCCCACATCCCAGAGCTTGTCCTGTGAGAGTTTAACTATCAGGTCGTGCCGGGTGCTCCTAACCACCAGGTCATAACAGTACAGCTGGCCCAAAAGTATTAATGCATCTCAATAGAGGGATAAGAGAAGCTCTGAGACCATTTTTTTTCTTTGCACTGTGTTTTGTCTATCTTTTCCCCTAGACCTTTGAGTGGTTCAGGACACAGGTGTAGTGATGCACATTCAAGGTCTGTCCTCTTGTGTGGATCATCTCACTGCAAGGGTACAAAACATTCAAGATTTTGTGATTCAGAATCCTATGTTAGAGCCTAGAATTCCTATTCCTGATTTATTTTCTGGGGATAGAGCTAAGTTTCTGAATTTCAAAAATAATTGTAAACTGTTTCTAGCTTTGAAACCCCGCTCTTCTGGTAACCCCGTTCAACAAGTAAAAATCATTATTTCCTTGTTGCGTGGTGACCCTCAAGACTGGGCATTTTCCCTTGCGCCAGAAGATCCTGCATTGCGTGATGTTGATGCGTTTTTTCTGGCGCTTGGATTGCTTTATGATGAACCAAATTCAGTGGATCAGGCAGAGAAAATTTTGCTGGTTTTGTGTCAGGGTCAGGATGAAGCGGAGGTGTACTGTCAGAAGTTTAGAAAGTGGTCTGTGCTTACTCAGTGGAATGAGTGTGCCCTGGCGGCAATTTTCAGAAAGGGTCTTTCTGAAGCCCTTAAGGATGTCATGGTGGGATTTCCCATGCCTGCTGGTCTGAATGAGTCTATGTCCTTGGCCATTCAGATCGATCGGCGCTTGCGTGAGCGCAAAGCTGTGCACCATCTGGCAGTATTCTCTGAGCATAGGCCTGAGCCTATGCAGTGTGATAGGACTTAGACCAGAGCTGAACGGCAAGAACACAGACGTCGGAATGGGCTGTGTTTTTACTGTGGTGAATCCACTCATTCTATCTCCGATTGTCCTAAGCGCACTAAGCGGTTCGCTATGTCTGCCACCATTGGTACTGTACAGTCTAAATTTCTTTTGTCCGTTACTCTGATTTGCTCTCTGTCGTCCTATTCTGTTATGGCATTTGTAGATTCAGGCGCTGCCCTGAATTTGATGGACTTGGAGTTTGCCAGGCGCTGTGGTTTTTTCTTGGAGCCCTTGCAGTATCCTATTCCATTGAGAGGAATTGATGCTACGCCTTTGGCCAAGAATAAGCCTCAGTACTGGACTCAATTGACCATGTGCATGGCTCCTGCACATCAGGAGGATATTCGCTTTTTAGTGTTGCTTAATCTGCATGATGTGGTCGTTTTGGGGTTGCCATGGCTACAGGTCCATAATCCAGTGTTAGATTGGAAATCTATGTCTGTGTCCAGCTGGGGTTGTCAAGGGGTACATGGTGATGTTCCATTGTTGTCAATTTCGCCTTCCACTCCTTCTGAAGTCCCTGAGTTTTTATCAGATTACCGGGATGTATTTGAAGAGCCCAAATCCGGTGCCCTACCTCCTCATAGGGATTGCGATTGTGCTATTAATTTGATTCCTGGTAGTAAGTTTCCTAAGGGCCGTTTGTTTAATTTATCTGTGCCAGAGCACGCCGCTATGCGGAGTTATATAAAGGAATCCTTGGAGAAGGGTCATATTCGCCCGTCGTCGTCACCATTGGGAGCAGGGTTCTTTTTTGTGGCCAAGAAGGATGGCTCTTTGAGACCTTGTATTGATTACCGCCTTCTTAATAAGATCACAGTCAAATTTCAGTATCCTTTGCCGCTGCTGTCTGATTTGTTTGCTCGGATTAAGGGGGCTAGTTGGTTCACCAAGATAGATCTTCGTGGGGCGTATAATCTTGTGCGAATTAAACAGGGCGATGAATGGAAAACAGCATTTAATACGCCCGAGGGCCATTTTGAGTACCTGGTTATGCCATTCGGGCTTTCTAATGCTCCATCTGTGTTTCAGTCCTTTATGCAAGACATCTTTCGAGAGTACCTGGATAGATTCATGATTGTATATTTGGATGACATTTTGGTCTTTTCGGATGATTGGGAGTCTCATGTGAAGCAGGTCAGAATGGTGTTCCAGGACCTTTGTGCGAATTCCTTGTTTGTGAAGGGGTCAAAGTGTCTCTTTGGAGTTCAGAAGGTTTCATTTTTGGGTTTCATTTTTTCCCCTTCTACTATCGAGATGGACCCTGTTAAAGTTCAGGCCATTTATGATTGGACTCAGCCGACATCTGTGAAGAGCCTGCAGAAGTTCCTGGGCTTTGCTAATTTTTACCGTTGCTTCATCGCTAATTTTTCTAGTATTGCTAAACCGTTGACTGATTTGACCAAGAAAGGTGCTGATGTGGTCAATTTGTCCTCTGCGGCTGTAGAGGCTTTTCAGGAGTTGAAGCGTCGTTTTTCTTCTGCCCCTGTGTTATGCCAGCCAGATGTTTTGCTCCCGTTTCAGGTCGAGGTTGATGCTTCTGAGATTGGAGCAGGGGCTGTTTTGTCGCAAAGAAGTTCTGATGGCTCGGTGATGAAACCATGTGCCTTCTTTTCTAGAAAATTCTCGCCTGCTGAGCGCAATTATGATGTTGGCAATCGAGAGTTGTTGGCCATGAAGTGGGCATTCGAGGAGTGGCGACATTGGCTTGAAGGAGCTAAACATCGCGTGGTGGTCTTGACGGATCACAAGAATTTGACTTATCTCGAGTCTGCCAAGCGATTGAATCCTAGACAGGCTCGATGGTCGCTCTTTTTCTCCCGTTTTGATTTTGTGGTTTCATACCTTCCGGGATCTAAGAATGTGAAGGCTGATGCTCTGTCAAGGAGTTTTGTGCCTGACTCTCCGGGTGTTCCGGAGCCGGCGGGTATTCTTAAAGAGGGGCTAAATTTGTCTGCAATCTCCCCTGATTTGCGGCGCGTGCTGCAGAAGTTTCAGGCTGATAGACCTGACCATTGCCCAGCGGAGAAACTGTTTGTCCCTGATAGATGGACTAGTAGAGTTATCTCTGAGGTTCATTGTTCGGTGTTGGCTGGTCATCCTGGAATTTTTGGTACCAGAGATTTGGTGGCTAGATCCTTTTGGTGGCCTTCTTTGTCACGTGATGTGCATTCTTTTGTGCAGTCCTGTGGGACTTGTGCTCGGGCTAAGCCCTGCTGTTCTCGTGCCAGTGGGTTGCTTTTGCCCTTGCCGGTTCCGAAGAGGCCCTGGACGCATACAGTATTTCCATGGATTTTATTTCGGATCTCCCTGTTTCTCAAAGGATGTCGGTCATTTGGGTGGTTTGTGATAGCTTTTCTAAGATGGTCCATTTGGTACCCTTGTCTAAATTGCCTTCCTCCTCTGATTTGGTGCCATTGTTTTTCCAGCATGTGGTTCGTTTGCATGGCATTCCAGAGAACATCGTCTCGGACAGAGGTTCCCAGTTTGTTTTGAGGTTTTGGCGATCCTTTTGTGCTAAGATGGGCATTGATTTGTCTTTTTCTTCGGCTTTCCATCCTCAGACTAATGGCCAAACCGAACGAACTAATCAGACTTTGGAAACATATCTGAGATGCTTTGTTTCTGCTGATCAGGATGATTGGGTGTCCTTCTTGCCTTTGGCTGAGTTCGCCCTTAATAATCGGGCCAGCTCGGCTACTTTAGTTTCTCCTTTTCTCTGTAATTCTGGTTTCCATCCTCGTTTCTCTTCAGGGCAGGTTGAGCCATCGGACTGTCCTGGTGTGGATACGGTGGTGGACAGGTTGCAGCAGATTTGGACTCATGTGGTGGACAATTTGACATTGTCCCAGGAGAAGGCTCAACGTTTCGCTAACCTCCGGCGCTGTGTTGGTCCCCGACTTCGTGTTGGGGATTTGGTTTGGTTGTCATCTCGTCATGTTCCTATGAAGGTTTCCTCTCCTAAGTTTAAGCCTCGTTTCATAGGGCCATATAAGATTTCTGAAGTTCTTAATCCTGTGTCATTTCGTTTGGACCTTCCAGCTTCTTTTGCCATCCATAATGTGTTCCATAGGTCGTTGTTGCGGAGATACGTGGCGCCTATGGTTCCCTCCGTTGATCCTCCTGCCCCGGTGTTGGTCGAGGGGGAGTTGGAGTATGTGGTGGAGAAGATTTTGGATTCTCGTGTTTCGAGACGTAAACTCCAGTACCTGGTCAAGTGGAAGGGTTATGGTCAGGAAGATAATTCCTGGGTTTTTGCCTCTGATGTTCATGCTGCTGATCTAGTTCGGGCCTTTCATTTGGCTCATCCTGATCGGCCTGGGGGCTCTGGTAAGGGTTCGGTGACCCCTCCTCAAGGGGGGGGGGTACTGTTGTGAATTCTGTTGTCGAACTCCCTCCTGTGGTCGTGAATGGTACTTCGGCGAGTTCTGTCCATGGACTCCCTCTGGTGGCTGTGAGTGAAGCTGCTGCTTCTGAGGTTCCTTACACAGGTGACGTGGTTTATCCTTTGGTTGGCTGCTCTATTTAACTCCACTCAGATCGTTACTCCATGCCAGCTGTCAATGTTCCTGTGCTGGTTCAGTTCGCTCTTGGATCTTCTGGAGACCTGTCTCTTCCTGCAAGAAGCTAAGTCCCCGATTGTTATTTTCTGTTCTTGGTTTTCTAGTCCAGCTTGCTTTCATGATTTTGTCTTGCTAGCTGGAAGCTCTGGGATGCAGGGTGGCGCCTCCGCACCGTGAGTCGGTGCGGGGGTCTTTTTGCACACTCTGCGTGGTCTTTTGTAGTTTTTTGTGCTGACCGCAAACATTCCTTTCCTATCCTCTGTCTATTTAGTTAGTCTGGCCTCCCTTTGCTAATACCTGTTTCATTTCTGTTTTTGTGATTTTCATCTTTACTCACAGTTAATATTTGTGGGGGGGCTGCCTTTGCCTTTGGGGAAATTTCTCTGAGGCAAGGTAGGCTTTATTTTCTATCTCTAGGGCTAGCTAGTTCTTCGGCTGTGAAGAGGCGTCTAGGGAGAGTCAGGAACGCTCCACGGCTATTTCTAGTTGTTGTGATAGGATTAGGGCCTGCGGTCAGCAGAGCTCCCACATCCCAGAGCTTGTCCTGTGTGAGTTTAACTATCAGGTCGTGCCGGGTGCTCCTAACCACCAGGTCATAACAGCCTCCCCATGTTACAGTCCATCTGTTAGTAGGGAATAAGACATGGATGGCTAAATGACCAGGACCATGATATCTCCATCAGAGAAAGTCCTTACCCGTGGCCTTTGGCAATACCTCAGTGACCCCTTGGGTCTCGGACTTTCCCCAGTGGTGGCTCTACTACCCCTCTTTTTGGTTTCGGGCTCCCTTTGGGTACCCCAGTATGTGGATTCAACACCACCCGGCTTCCTTAGGGACCTCTCGACCACCTGGTACATTTTTACTAGGCTAATCAGGTCATCCACATTTTGAGAATCCCCTTGGGCAACCCAGGTCTGCATCGGCCTGGGAAGGCAGTGGAAAAATCTGTCCATTACGACTCACTCTACTATCTATTAATATCATGTGATGGGAATATATATATCATGTGGATCTCATTTGCATGTATACTCCTTTATAATCATATATACTCATATAAAAGCAAATATATCTATATACTCAGCTAGTTTATAATCAATTGCTTAACTTGACCACATGAGCTAGGCCAGATGGTTCCTTGGTACTTTCCAGACACCCAAAAACCGGAACATAGGCCAGATGCCTTGAACTAATGTCTAAGAATCCTGCTGAATCGCAGGATAAATGTGACAGCTACATTTTAGTTGCTTAATCAGCATTCATATGTGCATTAATCGCAATATTCCATATATATATATATATATATATATATATATATACTTAGATAACCAATAACAGAGGGGCTAGACAATATGGTAATTAACTAACTACCCCTAACCACCTCCTTTCTATATGCAATTATAAATCCATGTATGTACAATAAATCATCAGTATTGATGGAATGTTTTTCTGTCACAATGGTGTACAGTCCATTCTTGATGACCGCTCAAAATACTCAGTCTTATTGGGAACGGCTGCAGCACACACAGGGATAGATTTATCCAAACCAAATTTCCATAACATCTGGCGCCTGCATGCGAGGCAATGGACGAAATGCACTTGGGACCCTGCTGACCGGAGAGACGGAGGTGTTGGCCACGGTCTTGGCTCACGGGACACAGACTGTGCAGCTCCATAAGTAAGGTAAAAAAATATTATCATTCATCTTACCTGAAAGTCCCCTGTGCCCAGTCAGGGTCTATACCTCTTGCTGGTCAGGTGTGGTCACCTCCGCATTCCCAGGTAGTGTAAAAAGTCAAAGCCCATATTCAAACCCTGGGATATAAGTCAAGGTGTCTGCTGTGTGCCGTGTATGTGTTCCATGTTTATGTAAGATCCGGGAGAAAGTTGGAATGGTGACTGTTTTGTTTGTGGTTGCAGGCTAACAGATAACAGGAGGTCAAATCGCTCGAGAAGTTATTGCAGGATTCCCGTGCATAGGAGGGACAGGTAGTCCCAGGACAGGTGGTCTCAGGTTCCAGGCTCGGGTAGTGATAACTTAGAGGGCTACCGCAGATTCCCGTAGTGTCGGCGAACCAGTTAGGACGACCGGACCGGGGTGGTAGAATTCCCGCTTGTTGTGTTTCTCACTCAGGCTGCCCGGGCACAGGTGTGCCCAGAGCAACCTGCAGGTATCACAGAATAATAAAGAGGGCATCGGTTCTTCCGGACTTCTGTATCTGTTTTTGTCCATGTCATGTACTGTTGCTTTAAGTGATAACAGTTGTCAGTGTATACAATTGTAAAGAGAAGTTGTTGTTTTTTCTTCTGCTGCTAGCAAAGATAAATCCATTGTAAATCACACTGTTACATCTGTTTTTGCAAAGTTTCCTGTTTCTGCATTCTGAGTAGTGCTAGCTACAGTGTAGCAACTTTTGAAGAAGTGAAACTAAGTGGTATCTATCATTTTTGCTGTGACGTACTTGTTTTCAGATACGTGATTTTAGTGACTTTGGATACAGCAGCATAAGAAAGGGGAAGTGTGTGTGTCTGACTGCGTTTGAGCACAGACATAGTATAAGGAAAGCTGTTTTAACTTTTTTATTCTTTGAAGTTTTTCCTTCTGTCTCTTTACTTTTTAAGGTTTTTCCTTCTGTATCAAAATTTTAAGTTTTTTGGTTGTGCGCCAAGTTTTTGATGGTTTTCTTTGCTTTTTGGTTTCAACTTCTTGTACCAACGTTTTGAAGGTTTTCTTTTCTTTGTTTTTTTTGTGTTTTTATATACTAATCTTTTTGAAGTTTTGGTTGTTGTTTTTCCATTTTTGTTTGTTTTGTTTTTGCCATGGGAAATATGGTGGCCAAGCAACAGGAGGGTTTTTTACTTCCTGAAGAGAAAACGGCCCCCCAGATAGTGGCAGAACACAAAGGTGTTAAGTACGTGAAGAATTTTAGAAGGTATAAAGTATGTGAAATCCATCAGAATGGCAGAATTCAGACTGCTGAATGGCATGATGTAGAAAGGAAAATAAGGGAAGTTAGCTGATGTTAAATTGCTGAATACTAATACATGGTATAAAGTAGCAGCAGAGCTTACATCGTTTAGTTGGTACAGAAAGATATGTGAGCAAACCAGGAAGTGATTTTTATGTGTATAAGATGGGAGATATTAGACATGTGCAGTCTGCTCTCAACAGAGTCCATGGTATAGGGAGTTTTTGCACAGAATGTGGCACGCCTCGTCTCTCCCTGCAGGGAAGAAGGCATCATTGTTCCAACCATGCCCTCTAAGACTGCACAGAGGGGGGAGGAATTCTCTTCTCTATCCTCCTCTTTCTCTGTCACTCTTTCTCTCCTCCTTCTCTCTCACCCTCCTTTCCTCTCCTCTTTCTCCACACTTTTCTCTTCTCTCTCTCTATCTCGCCTCCACACCTCTCTTTATTCCTCCTTCTCCTTCTTCTCCACACCTCTTTCCTCCTTCACTCACCCTTTTTTTCTCCTCCTTCTTCACTCCCCCACCACACCTATCTCCTCCTGCTCTTCCTTCTTCGCATCAATCTCCACACCTCTCATCTCCTCCTTTTCTCACTCCTTACCTCCTCCTCCTATACACCTTTCATCAACCCCTCCTTCTTCTTCATCTCCTCCTTCTCCTTCACCACACTCTCCCCCTTCTATTCCTTTTTCTCACTCCTCACCTCCGCCTCCTGTGCACCTTACACCTCTACCTCCTCCTTCTTCTCTGCCTCACCTATCTCCCCCACCCTTCTTCTTCTTCTTTGTTGCAGGCAGGGCCAACGCCCAATTCAAACAATGTGGTGTCTCTGTATCCAGTGCTTACAGCATAAGGCACCCCTTCTATGTCCCTGGCACAGTCCAGCCATTACCAGTTGTGATATCTGGGAAAGAAGGTGAAAATCCCCTACACACAATGCAGTAGGCAGCCCCCAGACACATCAGGCAGCAGACAGCTCAGCCTTGGGTGCAGAGGGGGCAGGACTGACATCACCATCTGCTGATAATGTACAGCTTCAGCACCGGTCAGAGCTGCCTACATTCACACCAACATAGAACAATAAGCCTATGCTTCAGCAAGGGGGGAGACATCCTCACACAAAAAGGCAACTTCTAAGTCCAAAATCAGCCAGTGTTTGACCCCAGTACATGCTATCACAACTATTCCTCTGATGAAGATGAGGAGAGAACATCATACATGCTGCCTAGTATTAGGCACCAAGAATGCAGGGGCAGATAGAGGCACCACCATTACACTATGTGCACTTCACCCCGAGTTAGGTGACAATTTTTCAGACCCAGCGATGCATCCTATGCCATTTTACAGAAGAATGTAGCAGAACCAGCGAACATATGCAGCCACCTGGCAATGATCTCTGGGCCATAAATGGAAATCAAAGCAGGTGATGCACTCTGGCCAATCATGAAGGAACAATTCAAATTTTCAGCAGAATTAGATGTACATGCTTGGGAGTCAGGGCCACAGCTAATTGAACAGCTGAGAGAGTGGGCCAAAGGCAGATTTGCAGGACAAGCCCTCAGCTTACATGACATGAGCCAAGACAAGACAGAGTCTGTAAAGAAGTTTCATGGCAGAGTAATGCAAGTATTCCAAGACTTGGGCTTCACCATTCATGACCAGATACACAGGCAAATGTCGGCACAGGCCTTTGTGCATGGACTAAGAGAGCCAATCAGGAAACCACTGATAGTGGCTAGGCCCAAGAACAGGTCAATAGCAGTGGACTGACCCAGCAAAACGGGTTATGTGCGCCAAGGAGACTGTTTATTGCCAATTTTCGCCAAAACTGCCGCCATCATAGCGCCACAAAGAGCGCGAAGAAGGAAATGGGTGCCACGCTGCTGAGAACGCCGGAAGGGGAGCCAGAAGTGAAGACGCTGCAAAGTGCCGAGCGACACATCGAAAGAACCGCTGCAGACTCCGGAGAGGAGACACCGACCTCAATAAGGTTAGCAAAGGGGACAAGCTACAGTCATGGCCAAAAGTATTGACACCCCTGCAATTCTGTCAGATAATACTCATTTTCTTCCTGAAAATGATTGCAAACACAAATTCTTTGGTATTATTATCTTCATTTAATTTGTCTTAAATGAAAAAACACAAAAGAGAATAAAGCAAAACATTGATAATTTCACACAAAACTCCAAAAATGGGCCAGACAAAAGTATTGGCACCCTCAGCCTAATACTTGGTTGCACATCCTTTAGCCAAAATAACTGCGATGAACCGCTTCCGGTAACCATCAATGAGTTTCTTACAATGCTCTGCTGGAATTTTAGACCATTCTTCTTTGGCAAACTGCTCCAGGTCCCTGATATTTGAAGGGTGCCTTCTCCAAACTGCCATTTTTAGATCTCTCCACAGGTGTTCTATGGGATTCAGGTCTGGACTCATTGCCAGCCACCTTAGAAGTCTCCAGTGCTTTCTCTCAAACCATTTTCTAGTGCTTTTTGAAGTGTGTTTTGGGCCATTGTCCTGCTGGGAGACCCATGACCTCTGAGGGAGACCTTTCTCACACTGGGCCCTACAATATGCTGCAAAATTTCTTGGTAGTCTTCAGACTTCATAAAGTCATGCACACGGTCAAGCAGTCCAGTGCCAGAGGCAGCAAAGCAACCCCAAAACATCAGGGAACCTCCGCCATGTTTGACTGTAGGGACCGTGTTCTTTTCTTTGAATGCCTCTTTTTTTCTCCTGTAAACTCTATGTTGATGCCTTTGCCCAAAAAGCTCTACTTTTGTCTCATCTGACCAGAGAAAATTCTTCTAAAACGTTTTAGGCTTTTTCAGGTAAGTTTTGGCAAACTCCAGCCTGGCTTTTTTATGTCTCGGGAGTAAGAAGTGGGGTCTTCCTGGGTCTCCTACCATACAGTCCCTTTTCATTCAGACGCCGACGGATAGTACGGGTCGACACTGTTATACCCTCGGACTGCAAGGCAGCTTGAACTTGTTTGGATGTTAGTCGAGGTTCTTTATCCAACATCCGCACAATCTTGTGTTGAAATCTCTTGTCAATTTTTATTTTCCGTCCACATCTAGGGAGGTTAGCCACAGTGCCATGGGCTTTAAACTTCTTGATGACACTGCGCACGGTAGACACAGGAACATTCAAGTCTTTGGAGATGGACTTGTAGCCTTGACATTGCTCATGCTTCCTCACAATTTGGTTTCTCAAGTTTTCAGACAGTTCTTTGGTCTTCTTTCTTTTCTCCATGCTCAATGTGGTACACACAAGGACACAGGACAGGGGTTGAGTCAACTTTAATCCATGTCAACTGGCTGCAAGTGTGATTTAGTTATTGCCAACACCTGTTAGGTGCCACAGGTAAGTTACAGGTGCAGATAATTACACAAATTAGAGAAGCATCACATGATTTTTCGAACAGTGCCAATACTTTTGTCCACCCCCTTTTTTATGTTTGGTGTGGAATTATATCCAATTTGGCTTTAGGACAATTCTTTTTGTGTTTTTTCATTTAAGACAAATTAAATGAAGATAATAATACCAAAGAACTTGTGTTTGCAATCATTTTCAGGAAGAAAATGAGTATTATCTGACAGAATTGCAGGGGTGTCAATACTTTTGGCCATGACTGTATGTCAGACCAGGGGGAAGAAGTGATGGCAGATGCAGCCGCAGCCCCTGTAATGCCCCAAGACCTTGGGTTGGATGCAGCCGCCGGTCTCATGGCACTCCCGGGCCTCGCCACGGACGCACCTGCAGGCCATATCTTACCACCAGGCCCCGCAGAGCCCGCAGCTTCAATCAGCAGGCCGGACCCCGCTGCCGCTACAGTGCCCATCATGCCGATGCCGTGTCCACAGTAGCCAAAGGGATTGAGTCCCAACCAGGAGTGCAGAAGATGGCCCCTCTCATGGTGACCACTGACCAGGAAGCGCAACCACCCTACAAAGACAGAAGAAGTGTCAAGTGTTACATCTGTGGCAAGTTTGGCCATTTCCGGAACCAGTGCAGAGCACCCATGCAACCCAAGAGTTGGTCCAGAGAAACAGGTCAAGGAAGAAGTACAGAAAGCAGTGAAGTACCCCGTCCATAGGACAGGGGCAAGCAAGCCAGGTCCGCAAGACATTACGCTCCTGACATGTAAAACCCCATCTGCAGGACCAATACCTCAAATTACCCTGAAAGTGGATGGTGTTGTCAGATCTTTTCTACTGCACACCGGTGCAGCCAGAAGTGTGATGAGACTTGTGGAACTCCACGATCCCACCTGCCTATCAGAATCATCTGTGTCTCCCTCCCATGGGTATTGATGGTCAAGTCAGACATTCCTAACCTACAAAGCCTCTGAGCGTGTGCACTTAGCCAGGACACTCTATCCTGTCCCAGTTTGTGGTGTCAGGGACCTGCCACTCAACCTGCTGGGAGCGGACCTACTGCAGAAGCTGAAAGCAAACACAGTGTTCCAGGAAGATGGGACTGTGACACTTTCTTCATCCCTGACCCAAGAAGAATCGTGCTGGCGGCCCTACAGGAACCTCAAACAACCGATGGAGGCCTACCCAAGGAGGTTCTGGACGTAGTACCAGAAAGTCTGTGGTCTAAGGGACCCCAGGACATGGGAAAACCTCAAGCTGCACCAGTACTGGTGTCACTCAAGCCAGGTACCCCGTACCCTCGTAAGGCCAGTATCCCCTGTCCATCACCTAGAGTCAAGCTGTCTCAGACCAATTGAAGGTGTTCCTGGAAATAGGGGTCGTTATTCCCTGCACGTCTCCTTTCAATACCCCGCTTTTCCGTGTCAAGAAAAAGACTGTAAAAAGAGAACCAGCCAAGTTCAGAATGGCACATGACCTGAGAGCTGTGAATGACGCCACGGCGTTCGAAACTCCAATTGTGCCGAATCCGCACACTGTGCTCTCAAATGTGCCTTCCACAACTAAAGTGTTCACAGTGACCGACCTTTCTCCAGTGTTCCCCTTCATCCGGAAGACCAGTTCCTGTTTGCCTTAACGCACCAGGGGGCACAGCACACATGAACAGTGATGTCACGGCGGGCCCAGAACAGCCCCTCACAATTCACCAAAGCAATGTCCACAGTCTCCACCAACTGGGTCACAGAACATGCAGAAGTAACCCTGCTACAATATGTGGACTCCTTTGTGTACATGTAAAGCCCATTCCTTGTCTCTCCTACTCTACCTGGTTGAGCAACACTGCAAGGTCTCAAAGAACAAAGTCCAGTGGTTCCCTGGATCCTTGATGCCTCATTCCTAATGCAGCCTCTGTATGATTGCTTCAACGTAACCCTGTTCCTCCTGACAGATGCAGCCTTCAGCTCGTTCAAGACGTTAAAAGGCTCTGTAGTCTCAGCACCAGCACTAAGCCTACCTGACTACGAGAAGCCATTCTGTCTCTACCTGATGGAAAAAGAAGGCCTTGCTACTGGAGTCCTGATGCAGCTTCAGGGGGGAAAGCAGAGACCTTTAGGCTACTTTTCAGCTTGCCTGGATCCAGTTGCAAGGGGGGCCCTCTTCTGCATGAGAGCAGCTTTTGCAGCACACGCCATCCTGGACAGGACTGCTGACATCATTCTTGGATATCTATTGGAAATCCTGGCTCCGCATGACATCTCAGCAATCCTCAACCAAACCCAGCCAAAACATCTCTCCACTGCCAAGTATCTTCGCCTCCCGCCATCTCTCCTGACAGACAATGTCACCATCTCCAGATGCACAGTCCTCAACCCGTCCACTCTACTCCCACTCCCAAAGGGGGATACAGATATGGACCCTCAGATCAAAATTCTGATAAAAATCTACATGATACCTTCCACAGGGATCTGGATTTGCTCCGAATGGATGACCATGATTGCTTCATCATCCTGCAACAGAAAACAGCAGGACTACCCAAGGTGGCAGAAGCGCCACTGACCAACCCAGAGTTGATCCTCTACGTGGATGGCTCCAGATTTGCAGATGATGAAGGAAGCTGTGATGTGCAGTGAACAGCAATCAAGAAATCCTGTGGTCCAGAAATCTGCCGCCTAGCCTGTCAGCCCAGGAAACAGAACTGATAGCGCTGACGAAGGCCTGCCAGATTGCAGAAGGCAAAACTGTGAACATATATTCCGATTCAAGGTACTCGCATGGCATAGCGCACGACTTTGGACCCATCTGGGCTGCAAGGGACTTCATCACAGCAAGTGGAACAACCGTGAAGCATCATGGAGCCTGTTGTGAAATCTGCTCTTGGGCTCCCTCTGGTGGTTATGAGTGGTAGTGCTGCGGTAGTTGGATCGCAGCATTTATCAGGTGTTTCTATTTTTTGCAATTTGGGCTGGGCTATTTAGTCCTGCCTTATCCTTTAGTCAGTGCCAGTTGTCCATTGTTTTTTGGAGGATCCACATCCATACCTGGTCTCTTCTGTTCTGCTGTTCATTTCAACAAAGATAAGTTCTGGCTTTGTTTTTGCTGTCCACCTGCTGTGGACCTTATAGTTCTGTGCATTTTCATGTTTTGTCTAGTCCAGCTTTGTCTGTGAAGGATTTTTTGCAGCCAAGCTGTGTCTCTGGAGATGCAGATATACCCTCCATGTCTTTAGTCAGATAAGGTGTTTTGTATTTTTCTGTGGTGGATATTTTCTAGTGTTTTAATACTGACCGCATAGTACTCTGTCCTATTCTTTCTTTTTAGCTAGTATGGCCTTCTATGCTAAATCCTGATTTCATGTCTGCTGTTGTGAATTCTGTGGCTAAATTCACTCCTGTGGTCACAAGTGGTATTGCAGCCTCTGGGCTTCCTCCCTCAGGTGTTTTGGTGAGCTCGTTGGCTGCCTTGCTATTTAACTCCACCTGAGTCTGTCTTCCTTGCTCCTTGTCAATGTTCCAGTGTTGTATCTGAGCTACTGCATCTTTCCTGTGGCCTGCTGCTCTGCTAGATAAGTGTTACTTTGTTTTTGTTTCCGTTTTTTCTGTCCAGCTGTGCTATTCTCTTTTGCTGGAAGCTCTGAGACGCAAAGGGTGCACCGCCGTGCCGTTAGTTCGGCACGGTGGGTCTTTTTGCCTCCCTTTGCGTGGTTTTGCTTTAGGGTTTTTTGTAGACTGCATAGTTCTCTTTGCTATCCTCGCTCTGTCTAGAATATCGGGCCTCACTTTGCTGAATCTATTTCATTCCTACGTTTTGTCTTTTCATCTTGCTAACAGTCATTATATGTGGGGGGCTGCCTATTCCTTTGGGGTATTTCTCTGAGGCAAGTCAGGCTTGTATTTCTATCTTCAGGCTAGTCAGCTCCTCAGGCAGTGCCGAGTTGCATAGGTAGTGTTAGGCGCAATCCACTGCTGCTTTTAGTTGTGTGAGGATAGGTTCAGGTATTGCAGTCTGCAGAGATTCCACGTCTCAGAGCTTGTTCTATTGTTTTTGGGTTATTGCCATATCACTGTATGTGCGCTGATTACTGCACACTGTGTTGCCTGATAGCACAGCATAACAGTCTGCGTATGCTATTTCCCTCTCCTCTCACAGTCAATATTTGTGGGGGGCTGTCTATCCTTTGGGGATTTTCTCTGAGGCAAGATAGGTTTCCTGTTATGACCTGGTGGTCAGGACAAATAATGGACCTGATGGTTAAGAGCACACAGAATGACCTAATAGTTATTAATAATATAGGACGAGCTCTGAGACGTGGGAACTCTGCTGACCGCAATCCATAATCCTATCACACACACTAGAAATAGCCGTGGAGCGCTCCTGACGCTCCCTAGGCGCCTCGTCACAGCCTAAGGAACTAGCTAGCCCTAAAGACAGAAAAATAAAGCCTACCTTGCCTCAGAGAAATTCCCCAAAGGAACAGGCAGCCCCCCACATATAATGACTGTGAGTAAAGATGAAAATTACAAACACAGAGATGAAATAGATTTAGCAAAGTGAGGCCCGACTTACTGAACAGACAGAGGATAGGAAAGGCAGCTTTGCAGTCAGCACAAAAAACTACAAAAAGACCACGCAGAGGGCGCAAAAAGACCCTACGCACCGATTCACGGTGCGGAGGCGCTCCCTCTGCGTCCCAGAGCTTCCAGCAAGCAAGACAACAATCAAAATAGCCAGCTGGACAGAAAAATAGCAAACCAGAGAAAAACAAGCAGTAACTTAGCTTCTGCTGGGAAGACAGGTCACAGGAACGATCCAGGAGTGAACTAGACCAATACTGGAACATTGACAGGTGGCATGGAGCAAAGATCTAAGTGGAGTTAAATAGAGCAGCCAGCTAACGAATTAACCTCGTCACCTGTGGAAGGAAACTCAGAAGCCGCAGCCCCACTCACAACCACCAGAGGAAGCCCATGGACAGAACCAGCCGAAGTACCATTCATGACCACAGGAGGGAGCTTGACAACAGAATTCACAACAGTACCCCCCCCCTTGAGGAGGGGTCACCGAACCCTCACTAGAGCCCCCAGGCCGACCAGGACGAGCCAAATGAAAGGCACGAACCAGATCGGCAGCATAAACATCGGAGGCAATGACCCAGGAATTATCTTCCTGACCATAACCCTTCCACTTGACCAGGTAATGGAGTTTCCGTCTCGAAATACGAGAATCCAAAATCTTCTCCACCACATACTCCAACTCCCCCTCAACCAACACCGGGGCAGGAGGATCAACGGATGGAACCACAGGCGCCACGTATCTCCGCAACAATGACTTATGGAATACATTATGGATGGCAAAAGAAGCTGGAAGGGTCAAACGAAACGACACAGGATTGAGAACCTCAGAAATCTTGTACGGACCAATGAAACATAACGAGACGACAACCAAACCAAATCCCCAACACGAAGTCGGGGACCCACACAGTGCCGGCGGTTAGCGAAGCGTTGAGCCTTCTCCTGGGACAATGTCAAATTGTCCACCACATGAGTCCAAATCTGCTGCAACCTATCCACCACAGTATCTACACCAGGACAGTCCGAAGACTCAACCTGCCCTGAAGAGATACGAGGATGGAAACCAGAATCGCAGAAAAACGGCGAAACCAAAGTAGCCGAGCTGGCCCGATTATTAAGGGCGAACTCAGCCAAAGGCAAAAAAGACACCCAATCATCCTGATCAGCAGAAACAAAGCATCTCAGATATGTTTCCAAAGTTTGATTAGTTCGTTCGGTTTGGCCATTTGTCTGAGGATGGAAAGCCGAGGAAAAAGACAAATCAATGCCCATCCTAGCACAAAAGGCTCGCCAAAACCTCGAAACAAACTGGGAACCTCTGTCCGAAACGATGTTCTCCGGAATGCCATGTAAACGAACCACATGCTGGAAAAACAATGGCACCAAATCAGAGGAGGAAGGCAATTTAGACAAGGGTACCAAATGGACCGTCTTAGAGAAGCGATCACAAACCACCCAAATGACCGACATCTTTTGAGAGACAGGGAGATCCGAAATAAAATCCATAGAGATATGCGTCCAGGGCCTCTTCGGGACCGGCAAGGGAAAAAGCAACCCACTGGCACGAGAACAGCAGGGCTTAGCCCGAGCACAAGTCCCACAGGACTGCACAAAAGAACGCACATCCCGCGACAAAGACGGCCACCAAAAGGATCTAGCCACCAAATCTCTGGTACCAAAGATTCCCGGATGACCAGCCAACACTGAACAATGAACCTCAGAGATAACTCTGCTAGTCCATTTATCAGGGACAAACAGTTTCTCTGCTGGGCAACGGTCAGGTCTATCAGCCTGAAATTTTTGCAGCACCCGCCGCAAATCAGGGGAGATGGCAGACAAAATTACCCCCTCTTTGAGAATACCTGCCGGCTCAGGAACACCCAGAGAGTCGGGCACAAAACTCCTTGACAGGGCATCAGCCTTCACATTCTTAGAGCCTGGAAGGTACGAAACCACAAAATCAAAACGGGAGAAAAATAGCGACCAACGAGCCTGTCTAGGATTCAACCGTTTGGCAGACTCGAGATAAGTCAAATTCTTGTGATCCGTCAAGACCACCACGCGATGCTTGGCTCTTTCAAGCCAATGACGCCACTCCTCGAATGCCCACTTCATGGCCAACAACTCTCGATTGCCAACATCATAATTGCGCTCAGCAGGCGAAAACTTTCTAGAAAAGAAGGCACATGGTTTCATCACCGAGCCATCAGAACTTCTTTGCGACAAAACAGCCCCTGCTCCAATCTCAGAAGCATCAACCTCGATCTGAAACGGAAGCGAAACATCTGGCTGGCACAACACAGGGGCAGAAGAAAAACGACGCTTCAACTCCTGAAAAGCCTCCACAGCCGCAGAGGACCAATTGACCACATCAGCACCTTTCTTGGTCAAATCGGTCAACGGTTTAGCCACACTAGAAAAATTAGCGATGAAGCGACGGTAAAAATTAGCAAAGCCCAGGAACTTTTGCAGACTCTTCACAGATGTGGGCTGAGTCCAATCATAAATGGCCTGGACTTTAACAGGGTCCATCTCGATAGTAGAAGGGGAAAAAATGAACCCCAAAAATGAAACCTTCTGAACTCCAAAGAGACACTTTGACCCCTTCACAAACAAAGAATTCGCACGAAGGACCTGGAACACCATTCTGACCTGCTTCACGTGAGACTCCCAATCATCCGAGAAGACCAAAATATCATCCAAATATACAATCAGGGATTTATCCAGGTACTCTCGGAAGATGTCATGCATAAAGGACTGAAATACTGATGGAGCATTGGAAAGCCCGAATGGCATAACCAGGTACTCAAAATGGCCCTCGGGCGTATTAAATGCTGTTTTCCATTCATCGCCCTGTTTAATACGCACAAGATTATACGCACCACGAAGATCTATCTTGGTGAACCAACTAGCCCCCTTAATCCGAGCAAATAAATCAGACAGCAGCGGCAAAGGGTACTGAAATTTGACTGTGATCTTATTAAGAAGGTGGTAATCAATACAAGGTCTCAAAGAACCATCCTTCTTTGCCACAAAACAGAACCCTGCTCCCAATGGTGACGACGACGGGCGAATATGACCCTTCTCCAAGGATTCCTTTACATAACTCCGCATAGCGGCGTGCTCTGGCACGGATAAATTGAACAGTCGGCCCTTAGGAAACTTACTACCAGGAATCAAATCGATAGCACAATCGCAATCTGTTGTGAATTCTGTGGCTGAATTCACTCCTGTGGTCACAAGTGGTACTGCAGCTTCTGGGCTTCCTCCCTCAGGTGTTCTGGTGAGCTCGTTGGCTGCTTTGTTATTTAACTCCACCTGATTCTGTCTTCCTGGCTCCTTGTCAATGTTCCAGTGTTGGATCTGAGCTTTGGATCTTTCCTGTGGCCTGCTGCTCTGCTTAGATAAGTGCTTCTTTGCTTTTGTTGCTATTTTGTCTGTCCAGCTTGTCTATTTGTTTTGCTGGAAGCTCTGAGACGCAAAGGGTGTACCGCCGTGCCGTTAGTTCGGCACGGTGGGTCTTTTTGCCCCCTTTGCGTGGTTTTTTGCTTTAGGGTTTTTTGTAGACTGCAAAGTTCTCTTTGCTATCCTCGCTCTATCTAGAATATCGGGCCTCACTTTGCTGCATCTATTTCATCCCTACGTTTTGTCTTTTCCTCTTGCTAACAGTCATTATATGTGGGGGGCTGCCTTTTCCTTTGGGGTATTTCTCTGAGGCAAGCCAGGCTTGTATTTCTATCTTCAGGCTAGTCAGTTCCTCAGGCTGTGCTGAGTTGCATAGGTAGTGTCAGGCGCAATCCACAGCTGCCTTTAGTTGTGTTTAGGATAGGTTCAGGTATTGCGGTCTACAGAGATTCCACGTCTCAGAGCTCGTTCTATTGTTTTTGGGTTATTGTCAGATCACTGTATGTGCTCTGATTGCTGGCACACTGTGTCACTGGATTGCCATCATAACAGCAATCCCTATGAGGAGGTAGGGCACTGGATTTGGGCTCATCAAATACATCCCGGTAATCCGACAAAAACTCCGGGACTTCAGAAGGGGTGGATGACGAAATAGACAAAAATGGAACATCACCATGTACTCCCTGACAACCCCAGCTGGACACAGACATAGATTTCCAATCCAATACTGGATTATGGACCTGTAGCCATGGCAACTCCAAAACGACCATATCATGCAGATTATGAAACATCAAAAAGCGAATATCCTCCTGATGTGCAGGAGCCATGCACATGGTCAATTGAGTCCAGTACTGAGGCTTATTCTTGGCCAAAGGCGTAGCATCAATTCCTCTTAATGGAATAGGATACTGCAAGGGCTCCAAGAAAAAACCACAGCGCCTAGCAAACTCCAAATCCATCAAATTCAGGGCAGCGCCTGAATCCACAAATGCCATAACAGAGTAGGATGACAAAGAGCAAATCAGAGTAACGGACAAAAGAAATTTCGACTGTACCGTACCAATGGTGGCAGACCTAGCGAAACGCTTAGTGCGCTTAGGGCAATCGGAGATAGCATGAGTGGAATCACCACAGTAAAAACACAGCCCATTCCGACGTCTGTGTTCTTGCCGTTCAGCTCTGGTCAAAGTCCTATCACACTGCATAGGCTCAGGTCTATGCTCAGATAATACCGCCAAATGGTGCACAGCTTTACGCTCACGCAAGCGTCGATCGATCTGAATGGCCAAGGACATAGACTCATTCAGACCAGCAGGCATGGGAAATCCCACCATGACATCCTTAAGGGCTTCAGAGAGACCCTTTCTGAAAATTGCTGCCAGGGCACATTCATTCCACTGAGTGAGTACAGACCACTTCCTAAACTTCTGACCGTATATCTCTACCTCATCCTGACCCTGACACAGAGCCAGCAAGATTTTCTCTGCCTGATCCACTGAATTTGGTTCATCATAAAGCAATCCGAGCGCCAGAAAAAACGCATCAACATCACGCAATGCCGGATCTCCTGGCGCAAGGGAAAATGCCCAGTCTTGAGGGTCGCCACGTAACAAAGAAATAATGATTTTCAGTTGTTGAACAGGGTCACCTGAGGAGCGAGGTTTCAAAGCAAGAAACAATTTACAATTATTTTTGAAATTCAGAAACTTAGATCTATCCCCAAAAAACAAATCAGGAATTGGAATCCTAGGCTCTAACATTGGATTCTGAACCACAAAATCTTGAATGTTTTGTACCCTTGCAGTGAGATTATTCATACAAGAGGACAGACCTTGAATGTCCATATCTACACCTGTATCCTGAACCACCCAGAGGTAAAAGGGAAAAGAGAGACAAAACACACTACAAAGAAAAAAAAATGGTCTCAGAACTTCTCTTATCCCTCTATTGAGATGCATTAGTACTTTGGGCCACCTGTACTATTATGACCTGGTGGTCAGGACAAATAATGGACCTGATGGTTAAGAGCACACAGAATGACCTAATAGTTACTAATGATATAGGACGAGCTCTGAGACGTGGGAACTCTGCTGACCGCAATCCATAATCCTATCACACACACTAGAAATAGCCGTGGAGCGCTCCTGACGCTCCCTAGGCGCCTCGTCACAGCTTAAGGAACTAGCTAGCCCTAAAGACAGAAAAATAAAGCCTACCTTGCCTCAGAGAAATTCCCCAAAGGAACAGGCAGCCCCCCACATATAATGACTGTGAGTAAAGATGAAAATTACAAACACAGAGATGAAATAGATTTAGCAAAGTGAGGCCCGACTTACTGAACAGACAGAGGATAGGAAAGGCAGCTTTGCGGTCAGCACAAAAAAACTACAAAAAGACCACACAGAGGGCGCAAAAAGACCCTCCGCACCGACTCACGGTGCGGAGGCGCTCCCTCTGCGTCCCAGAGCTTCCAGCAAGCAAGACAACAATCAAAACAGCCAGCTGGACAGAAAAATAGCAAACCAGAGAAAAACAAGCAGTAACTTAGCTTCTGCTGGGAAGACAGGTCACAGGAACGATCCAGGAGTGAACTAGACCAATACTGGAACAATGACAGGTGGCATGGAGCAAAGATCTAAGTGGAGTTAAATAGAGCAGCCAGCTAACGAATTAACCTCGTCACCTGTGGAAGGAAACTCAGAAGCCGCAGCCCCACTCACAACCACCAGAGGAAGCCCGTGGACAGAACCAGCCGAAGTACCATTCATGACCACAGGAGGGAGCTTGACAACAGAATTGACAACAGTTTCCTGTTTCTGTCTTTAGGGGAAGTTAGTTCTTAGGCTGTGTCGAGGGGTCTAGGGAGTGTTAGGTACCCCCCACGGCTACTTCTAGTTGCGCTGCTAAGTTCAGGGTTTGCGGTCAGTACAGGTACCACCTTCTCCAGAGTACGTCTCATGCTGCTCCTAGGCCACCAGATCATAACAGTACAACTGGCCCACAATGAGTTAATTGCATCTCAGAAGAAGGGAGGAAAGGTTTTGAGCCATTTTTTTTTTCCTTAGCCTGTTTTGTCTTTTCCTCCCTCTTAATCTCTGGGTGGCTACGGAATCTAGCATGGAATAACATGGATGTTCAGGAGTTAGTTTCTCGGGTGGATCAGCTTGCTGCTAGGGTACAGGGTATTTCAGATTATATTATTCAGACTCCTGCCTTAGAACCTAAGATTCCCACTCCTGATTTATTTTTTGGTGACAGATTCAAATTTTTGAGTTTCAAAAATAACTGTAAACTTTTTTTTGCATTGAGACCCTGGTCCTCTGGTGATCCCATTCTGCAGGTTAAAATCATCATATCCCTGCTGCGTGGTGACCCACAGGATTGGGCATTTTCCCTGGAATCTGGCAATCCTGCTTTGTTTAATGTTGATTCTTTCTTTCAAGCATTGGGGTTATTGTATGATGAGCCTAATTCTGTGGATCAAGCTGAGAAGATCTTGTTGGCCCTGTGTCAGGGTCAAGAAGCGGCAGAATTGTATTGCCAAAAATTTAGAAAATGGTCTGTACTGACTAAATGGAATGAGGATGCCTTGGCGGCAATTTTCAGAAAGGGTCTTTCTGAATCCGTTAAAGATGTTATGGTGGGGTTCCCCACGCCTGCTGGTCTGACTGATTCTATGTCTCTGGCCATTCAGATTGATCGGCGCTTGCGCGAGCGCAGAGTTGTGCACACTGTGGCGTTGTTCTCCGAGCGGAGCCCTGAGCCTATGCAGTGTGATAGGATTTTGTCTAGAGCTGAACGACAAGGATTTAGGCGTCAGAATAGGTTGTGTTTTTACTGCGGCGATTCTGCTCATGTTATTCCTGATTGCCCTAAGCGTACAAAGAGAATCGCTAGTTCTGTTACCATCAGTACTGTACAACCTAAATTTCTGTTATCTGTGACCTTGATCTGCTCATTATCGTCATTTTCTGTCATGGCATTTGTGGATTCAGGCGCCGCTCTGAATTTAATGGACTTAGAAATTGCCAGACGTTGTGGTTTCCCCATTCAGCCTTTGCAGAACCCTATTCCTTTAAGGGGCATTGATGCTACACCGTTGGCTAAAAATAAACCTCAGTTTTGGACACAGCTGACCATGCGCATGGCGCCAGCCCATCAGGAAGATTGTCGTTTTCTGGTGTTGCATAATTTACATGATGATATTGTGCTGGGTTTTCCATGGTTACAGCTACATAATCCGGTGTTAGATTGGAAAACTATGTCTGTGACTAGTTGGGGTTGTCAGGGGGTTCATGGTCACGTTCCTTTGATGTCAATTTCCTCTTCCCCCTCTTCTGAAATTCCTGAGTTTTTGTCAGATTTCCAGGATGTATTTGATGAGCCCAAATCCAGTTCCCTTCCACCACATAGGAACTATGATTGTGCTATTGACTTAATTCCAAGTTGTAAGTTCCATAAGGGTCGACTTTTCAACCTGTCTGTGCCAGAACATGCCGCCATGCGGAGCTATATTAAGGAGTCTTTGGAGAAGGGGCATATTCGTCCATCTTCTTCACCATTGGGGGCAGGTTTTTTTTTTGTTGCCAAGAAGGATGGCTCCTTGAGACCTTGTATTGATTATTGCCTCTTGAATAAGATCACGGTCAAATTTCAATACCCTTTGCCTTTGCTTACTGATTTGTTTGCTAGGATTAAGGGGGCTAGCTGGTTTACTAAGATTGACCTTCGAGGGCCATATAATCTTATTCGTATTAAACAGGGTGACGAATGGAAAACTGCATTTAATACGCCCGAAGGCCATTTTGAATGCCTAGTGATGCCATTCGGACTCTCTAATGCCCCATCGGTGTTCCAGTCCTTCATGCATGATATCTTTCGGAGTTATCTTTATAAATTCATGGTTGTATATTTGGATGATATTTTGATTTTTTCCGATGATTGGGAGTCTCATGTGAAACAGGTCAGGATGGTATTTCAGATCCTCCGTAATAATGCTTTGTTTGTGATGGGGTCTAAGTGCCTCTTTGGAGTGCAGAAGGTTTCTTTTTTGGGCTTCATATTTTCTCCCTCATCTATAGAAATGGATCCGGTTAAGGTTCAGGCCATTCATGATTGGATTCAGCCCACATCTGTAAAGAGCCTTCAGAAATTCTTGGGCTTTGCTAATTTTTATCATCGTTTCATTGCCAACTTCTCCAGTGTGGTTAAACCTCTGACCGATTTGACGAAGAAAGGCGCTGATGTGACGAATTGGTCCTCTGCGGCTGTTTCTGCCTTTCAGGAGCTTAAACGCCGATTTACTTCTGCCCCTGTGTTGCGTCAGCTGGATGTTTCTCTTCCATTTCAGGTTGAGGTTGACGCGTCTGAGTTTGGGGCAGGGGCCGTTTTGTCTCAGAGGAATTCTGATGGTTCCTTGATGAAACCGTGTGCCTTCTTTTCTCGGAAGTTTTCGCCTGCGGAACGCAATTATGATGTCGGTAATTGGGAGTTGTTGGCTATGAAGTGGGCATTTGAGGAGTTGCGTCATTGGTTTGAGGGGGCCAAGCACCGTATTGTGGTCCTGACCGATCATAAGAATCTGATTTACCTTGAGTCTGCCAAACGATTGAATCCTAGACAGGCTCGATGGTCCCTGTTTTTCTCCCGTTTTGATTTTGTGGTCTCGTACCTTCCTGGTACTAAGAATGTTAAGGCGGATGCCCTCTCTAGGAGTTTTTTTCCTGATTCCCCTGGGGTTCTTGAGCCGGTCGGCATTCTGAAGGAAGGGGTGGTTCTTTCTGCCATCTCCCCTGATTTACGACGGGTTCTTCAGGAATTTCAGGCTAATAAACCTGACCGCTGTCCAGTGGGGAAACTGTTTGTTCCTGATAGATGGACTAGTAAAGTGATTTCTGATGTTCATTGTTCTGTATTGGCTGGCCATCCTGGGATTTTTGGTACCAGAGATTTGGTTGGTAGGTCCTTTTGGTGGCCTTCTTTGTCGCGGGATGTGCGTTCTTTTGTGCAGTCCTGTGGGATTTCATCCTCAGACAAATGGCCTGACCGAGCGAACTAATCAGACTTTGGAAACTTATTTGAGATGCTTTGTGTCTGCTGATCAGGATGATTGGGTGGCTTTCTTGCCATTGGCCGAGTTTGCCCTTAATAATCGGGCTAGTTCTGCTACCTTGGTTTCGCCTTTTTTTTGTAATTTTGGTTTTCATCCTCGTTTTTCTTCAGAGCAGGTTGAGCTTTCTGATTGTCCTGGTGTGGATTCTGTGGTTGACAGGCTGTAGCAGATTTGGGCTCATGTGGTGGACAATTTGGTGTTGTCTCAGGAGGAGGCTCAGCGTTTTGCTAACCGTCGTCGGTGTGTTGGTTCCCGGCTTTGGGTTGGGGATTTGGTCTGGTTGTCTTCCCGTCATGTTCCTATGAAGGTTTCTTCCCCTAAGTTCAAGCCTCAGTTTATTGGTCCTTATAGGATTTCTGAGATTATCAATCCAGTGTCTTTTCGTTTGGCCCTTCCAGCCTCTTTTTCCATCCATAATGTTTTCCATAGATCTTTGTTGCGGAAGTATGTGGTGCCCGTTATTCCCTCTGTTGATCCTCCAGCCCCGGTGTTGATTGATGGGGAGTTGGAGTATGTGGTTGAGAAGATTTTGGATTCTCGTTTTTCGAGGTGGAAGCTTCAGTATCTGGTCAAATGGGGATAATTCTTGGGTTGTTGCCTCCAATGTTCATGCTGACGATTTGGTTCGTGCCTTTCATTTGGCTCGTCCTGATCGGCCTGGGGGCTCTGGTGAGGGTTCGGTGACCCCTCCTCAAGGAGGGGGTACTGTTGTGAATTCTGCTCTTGGGCTCCCTCCGGTGGTTATGAGTGGTAGTGCTGCGGTAGTTGGATCGCAGCATTTATCAGGTGTTTCTATTTTTTGCAATTTGGGCTGGGCTATTTAGTCCTGCTTTATCCTTTAGTCAGTGCCAGTTGTCCATTGTTTTTTGGAGGATTCACATCCATACCTGGTCTCTTGTGTTCTGCTGTTCATTTCAACAAAGATAAGTTCTGGCTTTGTTTTTGCTGTCCACCTGCTGTGGACCTTATAGTTCTGTGCATTTTCATGTTTTGTCTAGTCCAGCTTTGTCTGTGAAGGATTTTTTTGCAGCCAAGCTGTGTCTCTGGAGATGCAGATATACCCTCCATGTCTTTAGTCAGATGTGGTGTTTTGTATTTTCTGTGGTGGATATTTTCTAGTGTTTGAATACTGACCGCATAGTACTCTGTCCTATTCTTTCTTTTTAGCTAGTATGGCCTCCTATGCTAAATCCTGATTTCATGTCTGCGTATGTTATTTCCCTCTCCTCTCACAGTCAATATTTGTGGGGGGCTGTCTATCCTTTGGGGATTTTCTCTGAGGCAAGATAGGTTTCCTGTTTCTGTCTTTAGGGGTAGTTAGTTCTTAGGCTGTGTCGAGGGGTCTAGGGAGTGTTAGGTACCCCCCACGGCTACTTCTAGTTGCGCTGCTAAGTTCAGGGTTTGCGGTCAGTACAGGTACCACCTTCTCCAGAGTACATCTCATGCTGCTCCTAGGCCACCAGATCACAACAGGAGCCATCAAGGACCTGCTGGACGCACTCCAACTTCCAAAAATGGTGGCAGTACTAAATGTCAAAACACATGGAAAATTGAACAAAGTAGAGGCACGGGGCAACAACATGGCGGATAAGGCAGCCAAAGGAAGACTATATGGAGAAGTGGGAGAGGTTGTAGAGCCGGACAGCTACTACATGACGACTGAAGACAAGAAACCTGACCAGATGACATCCTGGGATCTGCTCAAAAAGCTGCAAGAGCAAGCCCCAAAAGGACAAGAAGGAATGCTGGATGCGGAAGGGAGCAACACATGAAGAAGGAAGGATATACGCAAAGGACTACAAACCCTGTTTACCCTGAAGCATGTACCCTATGGTGGTCCAGTGGGCACATGGGCCCACACACAGATCAAAGACACAGATGAATGATCTGATTAGTGCTTACTGGTTCGCTCCAGGGATCTCCACCCTAACAGCCAAGTTCACTAGCAGCTGTTTGACCTGCGGCAAATACAACCCTGGAAGAATGGAGAAAGTTCCCACACATCATCTTGCCAGACCACTGTACCCCTTCCAGAGGATCCAGATAGACCACATCCAGGCATCGCCAAGTGGGGTATTCGAGTATGCCCTTGTGGTCATGTTCTCAGGATGGCCAGAAGTTTTCCCAGTGAGGAATCAGTCAGCAAAGACTACTGCAAAGAAGCTACTCATAGAGATAGTATGCAGATATGTGTTGTGAATTCTGTGGCAGAGCTCCCTCCTGTGGTCACAAGTGGTACTTCGGCTGATTCTCTCTGTGAGCTTCCGTTGGTGGAGGAAAGTGGTACTGCGGCTTCTGAGTTTCCTTCCTCAGGTGATGTGGTGAAGTCGTTAGGTGCTTCTCTATTTAACTCCATCTAGTGCTTTGATCCTGGCCTCCAGTCAATGTTCTAGTATTGGACCTGTTTCCTCCTGGATCGTTCCTGTGGCCTGCTGCTCTGCATAGCTAAGTTCCTCTGTGCTATTTGTTTGCTGTTTTTTTCTGTCCAGCTTGTCTATTTGTTTTTTCCTGCTTGTTGGAAGCTCTGGGACGCAGAGGGTGTACCTCCGTGCCGTTAGTTCGGTACGGAGGGTCTTTTTGCCCCCTTTGCGTGGTTTTTGTAGGGTTTTGTGTTGACCGCAAAGTTACCTTTCCTATCCTCGCTCTGTTCAGAAAGTCGGGCCTCACTTTGCTAAATCTATTTCATCTCTACGTTTGTTTTTTCATCTTAACTCACAGTCATTATATGTGGGGGCTGCCTTTTCCTTTGGGGTATTTCTCTGAGGCAAGGTAGGCTTATTTTCTATCTTCAGGCTAGCTAGTTTCTCAGGCCGTGCCGAGTTGCATAGGGAGCGTTAGGCGCAATCCACGGCTGCCTTTAGTGTGGTTTGAGAGGATTAGGGATTGCGGTCAACAGAGTCCCCACATCTCAGAGCTCGTTCTTGTTTTTTGGGTTATTGTCAGGTCACTGTATGTGCGCTGACCTCTATGTCCATTGTGGTACTGAATTACCTTTCATAACAGTACTGGAGGCCAAAGTACTAATGATTCTCAATAGAGGGAAAAAAGAAGTTCTGAGACCATTTTTTTTTCTCTGCACTGTGTTTTGCCTTTTTTTTCCCCTAGACATTTGGGTGGTTCAGGACACAGGTGTAGCAATGGACATTAAAGGTCTGTCTTCATGTGTGGATCAGCTCACGGCAAGAGTACAAAGTATTCAAGACTTTGTGGTTCAGAATTCTATGTTAGAACCGAGAATTCCTATTCCTGATTTGTTTTTTGGAGATAGAACTAAATTTCTGAGTTTCAAAAATAATTGTAAACTATTTCTGGCTTTGAAACCTCGCTCCTCTGGTGACCCAGTTCAACAAGTTAGGATCGTTATTTCTCTTCTCGTGGCGACCCTCAGGACTGGGCATTTTCTCTTGCGTCAGGAGATCCTGCATTAAGTAATATCGATATGTTTTTCCAGGCGCTCGGATTGCTGTACGATGAGCCTAATTCTGTGGATCAGGCAGAGAAGAATTTGCTGGCTCTGTGTCAGGGTCAGGATGAAATAGGGGTATATTGTCAGAAATTTAGAAAGTGGTCCGTACTCACTCAGTGGAATGAAGGTGCGCTCGCAGCTATTTTCAGAAAAGGTCTCTCTGAAGCCCTTAAGGATGTCATGGCGGGATTTCCTATGCCTGCTGGTCTGAATGAGTCTATGTCTTTGGCCATTCAGATCGGTCGACGCTTGCGCGAGCGTAAATCTGTGCACCATTTGGCGGTATTACCTGAGCTTAAACCTGAGCCTATGCAGTGCGATAGGACTTTGACCAGAGTTGAACGGCAAGAACACAGACGTCTGAATGGGCTGTGTTTCTACTGTGGTGATTCCACTCATGCTATCTCTGATTGTCCTAAGCGCACTAAGCGGTTCGCTAGGTCTGTCACCATTGGTATGGTACAGTCAAAATTTCTTCTGTCTGTTACCTTGATCTGCTCTTTGTCATCGTATTCTGTCATGGCATTTGTGGACTCAGGCGCTGCTCTGAATTTGATGGACTTGGAGTATGCTAGGCGTTGTGGGTTTTTCTTGGAGCCCTTGCAGTGTCCTATTCCATTGAGAGGAATTGATGCTACGCCTTTGGCCAAGAATAAGCCTTAGTACTGGACCCAGCTGACCATGTGCATGGCTCCTGCACATCAGAAGGTTATTCGCTTTCTGGTGTTGCATAATCTGCATGATGTGGTCGTGTTGGGGTTGCCATGGCTACAAGTCCATAATCCAGTATTAGATTGGAAATCCATGTCTGTGTCCAGCTGGGGTTGTCAGGGGGTACATGGTGATGTCCCATTTCTGACTATTTCGTCATCCACCCCTTCTGAGGTTCCTGAGTTCTTGTCTGATTACCGGGATTTATTTGATGAGCCCAAGTCCGATACCCTACCTCCGCATAGGGATTGTGATTGTGCTATCGATTTGATTCCTGGTAGTAAATTCCCAAAAGGTCGACTGTTTAATTTATCTGTGCCT
The DNA here is from genome assembly GCF_032444005.1 of Ranitomeya imitator. Lineage (NCBI taxonomy): Eukaryota > Metazoa > Chordata > Amphibia > Anura > Dendrobatidae > Ranitomeya > Ranitomeya imitator. The sequence goes on from NC_091286.1 coordinate 202,594,724, forward strand.
GAGCACGCCGCTATGCGGAGTTATGTGAAGGAGTCTTTGGAGAAGGGGCATATTCGCCCGTCATCGTCGCCATTAGGAGCAGGGTTCTTTTTTGTAGCCAAGAAGGATGGTTCACTGAGACCTTGTATAGATTACCGCCTTCTAAATAAGATCACGGTTAAATTTCAGTACCCCTTGCCATTGTTATCTGATTTGTTTGCTCGGATTAAGGGGGCTAGTTGGTTCACCAAGATAGATCTTCGTGGTGCGTATAATCTTGTGCGTATTAAGCGAGGCGATGAGTGGAAAACTGCATTTAATACGCCCGAGGGCCATTTTGAGTATCTAGTAATGCCATTCGGACTTGCCAATGCTCCATCAGTGTTTCAGTCCTTTATGCATGACATCTTCCGAGAGTACCTGGATAAATTCCTGATTGTGTACTTAGATGACATTTTGATCTTCTCGGATGATTGGGAGTCTCACGTGAAGCAGGTCAGAACGGTGTTTCAGGTCCTGCGTGCTAATTCTTTGTTTGTGAAGGGATCAAAGTGTCTCTTTGGTGTTCAGAAGGTTTCATTTTTGGGGTTCATCTTTTCCCCTTCTACTATCGAGATGGACCCTGTTAAGGTCCAAGCCATTCATAATTGGACTCAGCCGACATCTCTGAAAAGTCTGCAAAAGTTCCTGGGCTTTGCTAATTTTTATCGTCGCTTCATCTGCAATTTTTCTAGTATTGCTAAACCATTGACCGATTTGACCAAGAAAGGTGCTGATGTGGTCAATTGGTCTTCTGCTGCTGTGGAAGCTTTTCAAGAGTTGAAGCGTCGTTTTTCTTCTGCCCCTGTGTTGTGTCAACCAGATGTTTCTCTTCCGTTCCAGGTCGAGGTTGATGCTTCTGAGATTGGAGCAGGGGCTGTTTTGTCGCAGAGAAGTTCTGATTGCTCGGTGATGAAACCATGCGCCTTCTTTTCCAGGAAGTTTTCGCCTGCTGAGCGAAATTATGATGTGGGCAATCGAGAGTTGCTGGCCATGAAGTGGGCATTCGAGGAGTGGCGTCATTGGCTTGAAGGAGCTAAGCATCGCGTGGTGGTCTTGACTGATCATAAGAACTTGACTTATCTCAAGTCCGCTGTTATGTCTGCTAATGAAAGGTGTAATGAAGGCAATCCAGAGACACAGTGTGCCTAGCGATCAGAGCGCACACAGTGATCTGACAAATACCCAAAAACAAAAGAACGAGCTCTGAGACGTGGAAACTCTGTAGACTGCACACCTGATCCTATCCTAAACACAACTAAAAGTGGCTGTGGATTGCGCCTAACCACTACCTATGCAACTCGGCACAGCCTAAGAAACTAGCTAGCCTGAAGATAGAAAAATAGGCCTGACTTGCCCCCAGAGAAATACCCCAAAGGAAAAGGCAGCCCCCCACATATAATGACTGTGAGTAAGATGAAAAGACAAAACGTAGGGATGAAATAGATTCAGCAAAGTGGGGCCCGATATTCTTAGACAGAGCGAGGACAGTAAAGCGAACTTTGCAGTCTACAAAAAACCCTAAAGCAAAACCCACGCAAAGGGGGCAAAAAAGACCCACCGTGCCGGACTAACGGCACGGCGGTACACCCTTTGCGTCTCAGAGCTTCCAGCAAAACAAAAGACAAGCTGGACAGAAAAAAGGCAACAAAATAGCAAAAAAGCACTTAGCTATACAGAGCAGCAGGTCACAGGAACAATCAGGAGAAGCTCAGATCCAACACTGGAACATTGACTAGGAGCAAGGATAGCAGCATCAGGTGGAGTTAAGTAACGAAGCAGCTAATGAGCTCACCAGAACACCTGAGGAAGGAAGCTCAGAAGCTGCAGTACCACTTGTGACCACAGGAGTGAATTCAGCCACAGAATTCACAACAGTACCCCCCCCCTTGAGGAGGGGTCACCGAACCCTCACCAGAGCCCCCAGGCCTACCAGGATGAGCCGCATGAAAGGCACGAACAAGATCGGGAGCATGAACATCAGAGGCAAAAACCCAGGAATTATCTTCCTGAGCATAACCCTTCCATTTAACCAGAGACTGGAGTTTCCGTCTAGAAACACGAGAATCCAAAATCTTCTCCACAATATACTCCAATTCCCCCTCCACCAAAACCGGGGCAGGAGGCTCAACAGATGGAACCATAGGTGCCACGTATCTCCGCAACAATGACCTATGGAATACATTATGTATGGAAAAGGAGTCTGGGAGGGTCAGACGAAAAGACACAGGATTGAGAACCTCAGAAATCCTATACGGACCAATAAAACGAGGTTTAAATTTAGGAGAGGAAACCTTCATAGGAATATGACGAGAAGATAACCAAACCAGATCCCCAACACGAAGTCGGGGACCCACACGGCGTCTGCGATTAGCGAAAAGTTGAGCCTTCTCCTGGGACAAGGTCAAATTGTCCACTACCTGAGTCCAGATCTGCTGCAACCTGTCCACCACAGAATCCACACCAGGACAGTCCGAAGACTCAACCTGTCCTGAAGAGAAACGAGGATGGAACCCAGAATTGCAGAAAAATGGTGAAACCAAGGTAGCCGAGCTGGCCCGATTATTAAGGGCGAACTCAGCCAACGGCAAAAAGGACACCCAATCATCCTGGTCTGCAGAAACAAAACATCTCAGATATGTTTCCAAGGTCTGATTGGTTCGTTCGGTCTGGCCATTAGTCTGAGGATGGAAAGCCGAGGAAAAGGATAGGTCAATGCCCATCCTACCACAAAAGGCTCGCCAGAACCTTGAAACAAACTGGGAACCTCTGTCAGAAACAATATTCTCAGGAATGCCATGCAACCGAACCACATGCTGAAAGAACAAAGGTACCAAATCAGAGGAGGAAGGCAATTTAGCCAAGGGCACCAGATGGACCATTTTAGAAAAGCGATCACAGACCACCCAAATGACTGACATCTTTTGAGAAACGGGAAGGTCAGAAATGAAATCCATCGAAATATGTGTCCAAGGCCTCTTTGGGACCGGCAAGGGCAAAAGCAACCCACTGGCACGAGAACAGGAGGGCTTAGCCCTAGCACAAATCCCACAGGACTGCACAAAAGTACGTACATCCCGTGACAGAGATTGCCACCAGAAGGATCTAGCCACTAACTCTCTGGTACCAAAGATTCCAGGATGACCAGCCAACACCGAACAATGAAGTTCAGAGATAAGTTTATTAGTCCACCTATCAGTGACGAACAGTTTCTCCGCTGGACAACGATCAGGTTTATTCGCCTGAAATTTTTGCAGCACCCGCCGCAAATCAGGGGAGATGGCAGACACAATGACTCCTTCCTTGAGGATACCCGCTGGCTCAGATAAACCCGGAGAGTCGGGCACAAAACTCCTAGACAGAGCATCCGCCTTCACATTTTTAGAGCCCGGAAGGTACGAAATCACAAAGTCGAAGCGGGCAAAAAATAACGACCAACGGGCCTGTCTAGGATTCAAGCGCTTGGCAGACTCGAGATAAGTCAAGTTCTTATGATCAGTCAATACCACCACGCGATGCTTAGCTCCTTCAAGCCAATGACGCCACTCCTCGAATGCCCACTTCATGGCCAGCAACTCTCGGTTGCCCACATCATAATTACGCTCAGCGGGCGAAAACTTCCTGGAAAAGAAAGCACATGGTTTCATCACTGAGCAATCAGAACCTCTCTGTGACAAAACCGCCCCTGCTCCAATCTCAGAAGCATCAACCTCGACCTGGAACGGAAGAGAAACATCTGGCTGACACAACACAGGGGCAGAACAAAAACGACGCTTCAACTCCTGAAAAGCTTCCACAGCAGCAGAAGACCAATTGACCAAATCAGCACCCTTCTTGGTCAAATCGGTCAATGGTTTGGCAATGCTAGAAAAATTACAGATGAAGCGACGATAAAAATAAGCAAAGCCCAGGAACTTTTGCAGACTTTTCAGAGATGTCGGCTGAATCCAATCCTGGATGGCTTGGACCTTAACTGGATCCATCTCGATAGTAGAAGGGGAAAAGATGAATCCCAAAAATGAAACTTTCTGCACACCGAAGAGACACTTTGATCCCTTCACAAACAAAGAGTTAGCACGCAGGACCTGAAAAACCATTCTGACCTGCTTCACATGAGACTCCCAATCATCTGAGAAGATCAAAATGTCATCCAAGTAAACAATCAGGAATTTATCCAGGTACTCACGGAAGATGTCATGCATAAAGGATTGAAACACTGATGGAGCATTGGCAAGTCCGAACGGCATCACTAGATACTCAAAATGACCCTCGGGCGTATTGAATGCAGTTTTCCATTCATCTCCTTGCCTGATTCTCACCAGATTATACGCACCACGAAGATCTATCTTAGTGAACCAACTAGCCCCCTTGATCCGAGCAAACAAGTCAGATAACAATGGCAAGGGATACTGAAATTTAACAGTGATCTTATTAAGAAGGCGGTAATCAATACACGGTCTCAGCGAACCATCCTTCTTAGCTACAAAGAAGAACCCTGCTCCCAGTGGTGATGACGATGGGCGAATATGTCCCTTCTCTAGGGATTCCTTCACATAACTGCGCATAGCGGCGTGTTCGGGCACGGATAAATTAAATAATCGACCTTTAGGGAATTTACTACCAGGAATCAAATTGATAGCACAATCACAATCCCTATGCGGAGGTAGGGCATCGGACTTGGGCTCTTCAAATACATCCTGATAATCAGACAAGAACTCTGGGACCTCAGAAGGGGTGGATGACGAAATCGACAAAAATGGAACATCACCATGTACCCCCTGACAACCCCAGCTGGATACCGACATGGAATTCCAATCCAATACTGGATTATGGGTTTGTAGCCATGGCAACCCCAACACGACCACATCATGCAGATTATGCAACACCAGAAAGCGAATAACTTCCTGATGTGCAGGAGCCATGCACATGGTCAGCTGGGCCCAGTACTGAGGTTTATTCTTGGCCAAAGGTGTAGCATCAATTCCTCTCAATGGAATAGGACACCGCAAAGGCTCCAAGAAAAACCCACAACGTTTAGCATAATCCAAATCCATCAGATTTAGGGCAGCGCCTGAATCCACAAACGCCATGACAGAAAACGACGACAAAGAGCATATCAAGGTAATGGACAGAAGGAATTTGGACTGTACAGTACCAATGACGGCAGACCTAGCGGACCGCTTAGTGCGCTTAGGACAATCAGAAATAGCATGAGTGGAATCACCACAGTAGAAACATAGCCCATTCAGACGTCTGTATTCCTGCCGTTCCACTCTGGTCATAGTCCTATCGCACTGCATAGGCTCAGGTTTAACCTCAGGCAATACCGCCAAATGGTGCACAGATTTACGCTCGCGCAAGCGTCTACCGATCTGAATGGCTAAAGACAAAGACTCATTCAAACCAGCAGGCATAGGAAATCCCACCATGACATCCTTAAGAGCCTCAGAGAGACCCTTTCTGAACAAAGCTGCCAGCGCAGATTCATTCCACTGAGTGAGTACTGACCATTTCCTATATTTCTGACAATATACTTCTATATCATCCTGACCCTGGCACAAAGCCAGCAAATTTTTCTCAGCCTGATCCACTGAATTAGGCTCATCGTACAGTAATCCGAGTGCCAGGAAAAACGCATCGACACTACTCAATGCAGGGTCTCCTGGCGCAAGAGAAAATGCCCAGTCTTGAGGGTCGCCGCGCAAAAAAGAAATAATAATCAAAACCTGTTGAATAGGATTACCAGAAGAATGAGGTTTCAAGGCCAGAAATAGCTTACAATTATTTTTGAAACTTGGAAACTTAGTTCTATCTCCAAAAAACAAATCAGGAATAGGAATTCTTGGTTCTAACATAGATTTCTGATCAATAGTATCTTGAATCTTTTGTACATTTATAACGAGATTATCCATTGAAGAGCACAGACCCTGAAAATCCATGTCCACACCTGTGTCCAGAAACACCCAAATGTCTAGGGGAAAAAAAAAAAAAAGTGAACACAGAGCAGAGAAAAAAAAAATGATGTCAGAACTTTTTCTTTCCCTCTATTGAGAATCATTAGTTGGCTCCTAGTACTGTTATGTCTGCTAATGAAAGGTGTAATGAAGGCAATCCAGAGACACAGTGTGCCTAGCGATCAGAGCGCACTCAGTGATCTGACAAATACCCAAAAACAAAAGAACGAGCTCTGAGACGTGGAAACTCTGTAGACTGCACACCTGATCCTATCCTAAACACAACTAAAAGTGGCTGTGGATTGCGCCTAACCACTACCTATGCAACTCGGCACAGCCTAAGAAACTAGCTAGCCTGAAGATAGAAAAATAGGCCTGACTTGCCCCCAGAGAAATACCCCAAAGGAAAAGGCAGCCCCCCACATATAATGACTGTGAGTAAGATGAAAAGACAAAACGTAGGGATGAAATAGATTCAGCAAAGTGGGGCCCGATATTCTTAGACAGAGCGAGGACAGTAAAGCGAACTTTGCAGTCTACAAAAAACCCTAAAGCAAAACCCACGCAAAGGGGGCAAAAAAGACCCACCGTGCCGGACTAACGGAACGGCGGTACACCCTTTGCGTCTCAGAGCTTCCAGCAAAACAAAAGACAAGCTGGACAGAAAAAAGGCAACAAAATAGCAAAAAAGCACTTAGCTATACAGAGCAGCAGGTCACAGGAACAATCAGGAGAAGCTCAGATCCAACACTGGAACATTGACTAGGAGCAAGGATAGCAGCATCAGGTGGAGTTAAGTAACGAAGCAGCTAATGAGCTCACCAGAACACCTGAGGAAGGAAGCTCAGAAGCTGCAGTACCACTTGTGACCACAGGAGTGAATTCAGCCACAGAATTCACAACAGTCCGCCAAGCGGTTGAATCCTAGACAAGCTCGTTGGTCGTTGTTTTTTGCCCGTTTTGACTTTGTGATTTCATACCTTCCGGGCTCTAAAAATGTGAAGGCGGATGCTCTGTCTAGGAGTTTTGTGCCCGACTCTCCGGGTGTATCTGAGCCGGCGGGTATCCTCAAAGAGGGAGTAATTGTGTCTGCCATCTCCCCTGATTTGCGGCGGGTGCTGCAAAAATTTCAGGCTAATAAACCTGATCGTTGCCCAGCGGAGAAACCGTTTGTCCCTGATAGGTGGACGAATAAAGTTATCTCTGAGGTTCATTGTTCGGTGTTGGCTGGTCATCCAGGAATCTTTGGTACCAGAGAGTTAGTGGCTAGATCCTTTTGGTGGCCATCTCTGTCGCGGGATGTGCGTACTTTTGTGCAGTCCTGTGGGATTTGTGCTCGGCTGAGCCCTGCTGTTCTCGTGCCAGTGGGTTGCTTTTGCCCTTGCCGGTCCCGAAGAGGCCTTGGACACATATCTCTATGGATTTTATTTCAGATCTTCCCGTCTCTCAAAAGATGTCAGTCATTTGGGTGGTCTGTGATCGCTTCTCTAAGTCTAAATTGCCTTCCTCCTCTGATTTGGTGCCATTGTTCTTCCAGCATGTGGTTCGTTTGCATGGCATTCCAGAGAATATTGTTTCTGACAGAGGTTCCCAGTTTGTTTCGAGGTTTTGGCGAGCCTTTTGTGGTAGGATGGGCATTGACTTGTCTTTTTCCTCGGCTTTCCATCCTCAGACTAATGGCCAGACCGAACGAACCAATCAGACCTTGGAGACATATCTGAGATGCTTTGTTTCTGCCGATCAGGATGACTGGGTGTCCTTTTTGCCTTTGGCTGAGTTCGCCCTTAATAATCGGGCCAGCTCGGCTACCTTGGTTTCACCGTTTTTCTGCAACTCTGGGTTCCATCCTCGTTTCTCTTCAGGGCAGGTTGAGTCTTCGGACTGTCCTGGTGTGGATACTGTGGTGGACAGGTTGCAGCAGATTTGGACTCATGTAGTGGACAATTTGACTTTGTCCCAGGAGAAGGCTCAACGTTTCGCTAATCGCAGACGCTGTGTGGGTCCCCGACTTCGGGTTGGGGACTTGGTTTGGTTATCTTCTCGTCATATTCCTATGAAGGTTTCCTCTCCTAAGTTTAAACCTCATTTTATTGGTCCGTATAGGATTTCTGAGGTTCTTAATCCTGTGTCTTTTCGTCTGACCCTTCCAGATTCTTTTTCCATACATAACGTATTCCATAGGTCATTGTTGCGGAGATATGTGGCACCTATGGTTCCATCTGTTGATCCTCCTGCCCCGGTTTTGGTGGAGGGGGAGTTGGAGTATATTGTGGAGAAGATTTTGGATTCTCGTGTTTCAAGGCGGAAACTCCAGTATCTGGTTAAGTGGAAGGGTAATGCTCAGGAAAATAATTCCTGGGTCTTTGCCTCTGATGTCCATGCTCCCGATCTTGTTCGTGCCTTTCATATGGCTCATCCTGGTCGTCCTGGGAGCTCTGGTGAGGGTTCGGTGACCCCTCCTCAAGGAGGGGGTACTGTTGTGAATTCTGTGGCAGAGCTCCCTCCTGTGGTCACAAGTGGTACTTTGGCTGATTCTCTCTGTGAGCTTCCGTTGGTGGAGGAAAGTGGTACTGCGGCTTCTGAGTTTCCTTCCTCAGGTGTTGTGGTGAAGTCGTTAGGTGCTTCTCTATTTAACTCCACCTAGTGCTTTGATCCTGGCCTCCAGTCAATGTTCTAGTATTGGACCTGTTTCCTCTTGGATCGTTCCTGTGGCCTGCTGCTCTGCATAGCTAAGTTCCTCTGTGCTATTTGTTTTTTTTCTGTTTTTTTCTGTCCAGCTTGTCTATTTGTTTTTTCCTGCTTGTTGGAAGCTCTGGGACGCAGAGGGTGTACCTCCGTGCCGTTAGTTCGGTACGGAGGGTCTTTTTGCCCCCTTTGCGTGGTTTTTGTAGGGTTTTGTGTTGACCGCAAAGTTACCTTTCCTATCCTCGCTCTGTTCAGAAAGTCGGGCCTCACTTTGCTAAATCTATTTCATCTCTACGTTTGTTTTTTCATCTTAACTCACAGTCATTATATGTGGGGGCTGCCTTTTCCTTTGGGGTATTTCTCTGAGGCAAGGTAGGCTTATTTTCTATCTTCAGGCTAGCTAGTTTCTCAGGCCGTGCCGAGTTGCATAGGGAGCGTTAGGCGCAATCCACGGCTGCCTTCAGTGTGGTTTGAGAGGATTAGGGATTGCGGTCAACAGAGTTCCCACATCTCAGAGCTCGTTCTTGTTTTTTGGGTTATTGCCAGGTCACTGTATGTGCGCTGACCTCTATGTCCATTGTGGTACTGAATTACCTTTCATAACAGATATGGGGTCCCAGAAGTGATAGAGAGTAAAGTTGAGCGACTTTTACTTTTTTAGGATCGAGTCGGGTTTCGCGAAACCCGACTTTCTCAAAAGTCGGGTCGGGTGAAATCGGCCGATTATTGCAAAAAGTCGGGGGCAGACTGAAACACGAAACCAAATGCAAGTCAATGGGGAATCAAAGTCGGCAGTGAGTGGAAGACAGGAAAACACCTACAGTGCCCATTTTAATGCCAAAAACATTAATACTTATTACTTAAGCTTGTCAATCTTAATTTACTTTATAATAATAGTTAGGCATTGAAAATAGGGGGTCATTTGGCTAAAGTTGTGGGGGGGTAGGGCTGGCTCAAGATTTTCGTGGGCCAAGGAAACGCGGAATACGTCACGGCGGTGGAGCAGGGAGAGGTAAGTATTTAAACTTTGCAAGTGCTGTGATCCTGAGCAAGCAGGGGGCAATCACTAGTTGGCACTGGCACAGGGCCCCTCATAGTACAGCGGTATGTTTGATGGCGGGCGGTGCCTCCCACTGCCAGAGACACTTTTGCTTACTATGAGGGGCCCTGTGCCAGTGCCAACGAGTATGCCCCCCACCTGATGAAGGAACCTGCACTTTCATCTGCACCTTCCTCTTTGTCCCCGTGTAAGGTGGTATAGTATGCGGGAAGGGGAACCTGACTTTCAACATGGTCAGATTCTGGCTGTGTAGAGTGCAAGGGGAATGTAGTGGTCTGGGTCAATGTACCAGCAGACTCATCTAGCAGTGGCTGGGCAATGGGCAGGATAAGGAGGAAACACAGATATATGCCCAAATAATAAAGTACGCTAAATGCAGTTCAAAATTGGTAACAGGACTAAACAGGCGGCATAGCTTTGTTCAGCGGAGGACAACTGTAATGAGTGGCGCAGACACAGTTAGTAGGCCCAAAATAAAAAAGTAGGCTAAATGCAGTTCAAAATTGGTAAGAGTAGTACACAGGCGGAATAGCTTTGTCCAGCGGAGGAGAACAACTGTAATGAGAGGCTCACACAGTTACTAGGCCCAAGTAAGTAAGTAAGTAGGCTAAATGCAGTTCAAAATTGGTAAGAGGAGTACACAGGTGGCATAGCTTTGTTCAGCAGAGGAGGACAACTGTAATGAGAGGCTCACACAGTTACTAGGTCCTAGTAAGTAAGTAGGCTAAATGCAGTTCAAAATTGGTAACAGGACTAAACTAGCGGCATTGCTTTGTTCAGTGGAGGGCAACTCTAATGAGAGGCTGACACAGTTAGTAGGCCCCCAAAAGTAAGTAGGCTAAATACAGTTCAAAATTGCTAACAGGACTAAACTGGCGGCATTGCTTTGTTCAGCGGAGGACAACTGTTATGAGAGGCTCACACAGTTACTAGGCCCAAGTAAGTAAGTAGGCTAAATGCAGTTCAAAATTGGTAAGAGGAGTACACAGGTGACATTGCTTTGTTCAGTGGAGGAGGACAACTGTTATGAGAGGCTCACACAAACTTAGTGGGCCTAAAATAAAAAAGTAGGCTAAATGCAGTTCAAAATTGGTAAGAGAAGTACACAGGCGGCATAGCTTTCTTCAGTGGAGGAGGACAACTGTTATGAGAGGCTCACACAAACTTAGTGGGCCTAAAATAAAAAAGTAGGCTAAATGCAGTTCAAAATTGGTAACAGGAGTACACAGTCGGCATTGCTTTGTTCAGCGGAGGAGGACAGCTGACATGAGAGGCTCACACAAACTTATTAAGCCTAAAATAAAAAAGTAGGCTAAATGCAGTTCAAAACTGCTAACAGGAGTACACAGGCGGCATAGCTTTGTTCAGTGGAGGACAACTGTAATGGAGTGGAGGACAACTGGCTCAGACAGACTTCGTAAGCCTAAAATAAAAAAGTAGGCTCAATGCAGTTCAAAATTGGTAAGAGGAGTACACAGGCGGCATTGCTTTGTTCAGTGGAGGACAACTGTAATAAGTGGCTGACACAGTTAGTAGGCCAAAATAATAAAGTGGGCTAAATGTCAGCCCAAAAAAATGTTTATAAATAAACTGGTGGCATAGCTAGATACAGGGGTGGGCTCCTCTGCTGAGTAGTAGACAGTGGAAGTTGGCGCAAAGTATTAACTGGTCTAAATGGAGGCCAGGGCCCCTGTATATTTTTACTATCATCTATCATTTCAACAAATTTGTATTGGCAGTGCCATTGAAGGATTTAACAGCACAGACTACACAGTGGTGGAGCAGGGAGAGATAAGTTTTGCAAGTGGTAGAGCACTGTTCGAGCTGGGGGGGACACTCTCTTGTGGGCGACGGTACTGGCACAGTGCCACCTCATATTACGACGGTGTGTCTGACGTTGGTTGTGCACCACCGCCATCAGAGACACTTCATTGTACTATGAGGGACCCTGTGCCAGTGCCGTCGCCCAAGAGTGGGCACACCCACCTGTCCAGGCAAACAGCACTCGCACGGGTGCTTGCGCCAAGTGGTGACCACGGCCCTGTGGGGTGAGTCAGTTTAGGGAGGTATAAAAATGGCCTATGGTGGACATTCAGCAGCTGCAAATGGAGGGATTGGAGCAGTCAGTAAGAGGAGGCCAAAAGCAAGACAATTTTAAGGCAAGCTACGTCTCAGCAGGGGAAGGTGGGGCAAAATAATTTGAAATCCATGATTGGTTCATTTTGAAGAAGGTTAGATCATCAACATTTTGGGTAGCCAGACATGTCCTTTTTTCGGTCAGTATTGAACCAGCAGCACTGAAGACTCTTTCTGATAGCACACTAGCAGCTGGGCAAGCGAGCTCCTGTAATTCATATTCTGCGAATTCAGGTCAGGTGTCTATTTTAGATGCCCAGTAATCAAAGGGGAATGACTTGTGAGGGAGAACATCGATAAGGGAGGAAAAATAGTTGGTAACCTTACTGGACAAATGCTGTCTCCTGTCACTTTGAATTGATGCAGCAGTACCTGTCGTGTCTGCGGTCATTGCGAAATCACTCCACAACCTGGTCATAAAACCCCTCTGTCCAACGCCACTTCGGATTTGTGCACCTCTAACACCTCTGCCATGTTGCCCCCTACAGCTCGTGTGAGAACCATCACCGCCTCTGTGTGCTGGGAATGCCTGAACCAAACGGTCTACAAGAGTTGCTTGCTTGTAAAATAAACTACCATAGAAAACAAACGATCAAACACCCAACAAAGTATGTAATAGAAAATAATACTTTATTAAATACATATAAAACAGGATATTCAGCAAGGCCAGGGGTGGGTGCACGCTGTGGACCTTGGTTTACTTTGTGCCTGCGCAGGTAATTATGTTTCACTTGTATAGCAGCCATTGCTGATGTTGTACTTTGTAGATATATTCCCTATCTGGGTGTCTTGTTCCTGCCATGGCTATTTATAGGAGTCCTCTTTTGGAACCTAGACATTGATTGGTATCACTTACATGGTCCACATGCCTGTACCCCTGGCCGTTTCCTGTTGCACATTGTGACCTGAGTTTTTCCTACTTCCCTCCCTGGCCTTGCTGAATATCCTGTTTTATATGTATTTAATAAAGTATTATTTTCTATTACATACTTTGTTGGGTATTTGATCGTTTGTTTTCTATGGTAGTTTATCTTCGGGTAGCGATTATCCCATAGTTATTTCCTATATGGCCCATTATTAATTTAGACTATATGTGATTTATCCATTACTGTTATATGGGCATGCTTCTCATGAAGCTGTGGTTTTCAAGAGTTGCTTGTTTGGTAGCCAATATTTGCTCCAGGTTCTCATGTGGCATGATATTTTGTAATTTTCCTTTGTATCGTGGATCCAGGAGGCAGGCCAACCAGTAATCGTCATCGGTCATCATTTTGATAATGCGGGTGTCCCTTTTTAGGATACGCAAGGCATACTCTGCCATGTGGGCCAATGTTCCAGGTGTAAATTCACTGCTTGTGCTGGGTTGAGGAGCACTTTCTTGCAAATCAACATCACTTATGGCCCGCAAAAACCTTGTACCTGACCTTGCAACGCCACCAGTTTCTATTGCCCCCTGAGAAGCATCCTCCTCCCATAAATAGTCATCCCCATCATCCTCCTCTTCATCCGCCACCTCATCCAGGAGAGTTCCCTGACCAGACAATGGCTGACTGTCATCAAGGCTTCCCTCCTCCTCGGCTGCAGACACCTGCTCCTTAATGTGCATCAAACTTTGCATCAGCAGACGCATTAGTTGGATGCTCATGCTCATGATGGCGTCGTCTGCACTTACCAGCCATGTGCATTCCTCAAAACACTGAAGGACTTGACAGAGGTCTTGGAGCTTCGACCACTGCACACCAGACAACTCCATGTCTGCCATCCAACTTCCTGCCTGTGTATGTGTATCCTCCCACAAATAAATGACAGCACACCTCTGTTCACACAGCCTCTGAACCATGTGCAGTGTGGAGTTCCACCATGTTGTAATGTCAATTATTAGGCGGTGCTGGGGAAGATTCAGCGCTCGCTGATGGTTCTGCATACGGCTGTATTGTATGGGTGACCGGCGGATGTGCGAGCAAAGTCTTTGCACCTTCAGGAGCAGGGCTGGAAACTCTGGATAATTTTTCAGGAAGCACTGCACCACCAGGTTCAAGGTGTGAGCCAGGCAGGGAATGTGTTTCAGTTCTGAAACGGCTATGGCAGCCATAAAATTCCTTCCGTTATCACTGACTACCTTGCCTGCCTCAAGATGTACACTGCCCAGCCATGACTGCTGCAAGTACTCGGCCAGTACTTCCACGGTGTGTCTGTTGTCGCCCAAACACTTCTTTTGTAGCAGAGCCTGCTGACGCTTACCACTAACTGTTCCATAATGGGACACCTCGTGTGCAACACTGGCAGCTGCGGATGGAGTGGTCGTGCGACTGCGCTCTGTGGAGGAGCTTTCACTTCTGGAGGAGGAGGGGTGGCGAACGCCTACAGCCAACTGTTTCCTAGACCGTGGGCTAGGCAGAACTGTCCCACTATAGCTGTCCCCTGTGGACCCTGCATCCACCACATTAACCCAGTGCGCTGTGATGGACACGTAATGTCCTTGGCCATGCCTACTGGTCTATGCATCTGTTTTGAGGTGCACCTTTCTACTGACTGATTGACTAAGTGCATGGACAATGCGGTCTTTGACATGCTGGTGGAGGGCTGGGATGGCTTTTCTCGCAAAGAAGTGTCGAATGGGTAGGTCATAGTGTGGTACTGCGTAGGCCATCAGGGCTTTGAAAGCTTTGCTTTCATCCAACCGGTAGGGAATCATCTCTCACGAGATTAGTCTAGCAATGTGGGCGTTCAAACCCTGTGTATTCGGGTGACAGGATGAGTACTTTCTTTTCTTAACGAGAGTCTCTTGTAGGGTGAGCTGGACTGGAGAGCTGCATATGGTGGAAGTAGCGGGGGTGGTGGTGGACATGGCAGATTGAGAGAGGGTTGGTGATGGTATTCTTGATGTTGGCCTACCTTGTTGTGAATTCTGTTGTCGGGCTCCCTCCTGTGGTCATGAATGGTACTTCAGCTGGTTCTGTCCATGGACTTCCTCTGGTGGGTGTTTCTGAGTTTCACAGGTGACGAGGTTAATTCGTTAGCTGCTGTTCTATTTAACTCCACTTAGATCTTTGCTCCAGGCCACCTGTCAATGTTCCAGTATTGGTCTAGTTCACTCCTGGATCATTCTTGTGACCTGTCTTCCCATCAGAAGCTAAGTTCCAGCTTGTATTTCTTTGGTTTGCTATTTTTCTGTCCAGCTTGCTATTTAATTTGTTGTCTTGCTTGCTGGAAGCTCTGGGACGCAGAGGGAGCGCCTCCGCACCGTGAGTCGGTGCGGAGGGTCTTTTTGCGCCCTCTGCGTGGTCTTTTGTAGGTTTTTGTGCTGACCGCAAAGTAACCTTTCCTATCCTCGGTCTGTTCAGTAAGTCGGGCCTCACTTTGCTAAATCTATTTAATCTCTGTGTTTGTATTTTCATCTTTACTCACCGTCATTATATGTGGGGGGCTGCCTTTTCCTTTGGGGAATTTCTCTGAGGCAAGGTAGGCTTTATTTTTCTATCTTCAGGGCTAGCTAGTTTCTTAGGCTGTGCCGAGTTGCATATGGAGCGTTAGGCGCAATCCACGGCTATTTCTAGTGTGTTTGATAGGTTTAGGGATTGCGGTCAGCAGAGTTCCCACGTCCCAGAGCTCGTCCTTATTATCAGTAACTATCAGATCATTCCGTGTGCTCTTAACCACCAGGTCCATTATTGTCCTGACCACCAGGTCATAACAGTACAGGTGGCCCAAAGTACTAATGCATCTCAATAGAGGGATAAGAGAAGTTCTGAGACCATTTTTTTTTCTTTGCAGTGTGTTTTGTCTCTATTTTACCCTTTACCTCTGGGTGGTTCAGGACACTGGTGTAAACATGGACATTCAAGGTCTGTCCTCTTGGATGGATAATCTCACTACAAGGATACAAAACATTCAAGATTTTGTGGTTCAGAATCCGATGTCAGAGCCTAGGATTCCAATTCCTGATTTGTTTTTTGGTGATAGATCTAAGTTCTTACATTTCAAAAATAATTGTAAATTGTTTCTTGCCTTGAAACCTCGCTCCTCAGGTGATCCTGTTCAACAAGTAAAGATCATTATTTCTTTGTTACGTGGTGACCCTCAAGACTGGGCATTTTCCCTTGCGCCAGGAGATCCGGCATTGCGTGATGTTGATGCGTTTTTCCTGGCGCTTGGATTGCTTTATGACGAACCTAATTCAGTGAATCAGGCAGAGAAAATCTTGCTGGCTCTGTGTCAGGGTCAGGATGAAGCGGAGATATATTGTCAGAAGTTTAGAAAGTGGTCTGTGCTCACTCAGTGGAATGAATGTGCCCTGGCAGCAATCTTCAGAAAGGGTCTCTCTGAAGCCCTTAAGGATGTCATGGTGGGGTTTCCCATGCCTGCTGGTCTGAATGAGTCTATGTCCTTGGCCATTCAGATCGATCGACGCTTGCGTGAGCGTAAAGCTGTGCACCATTTGGCGGTACTATCTGAGCATGGGCCTGAGCCTATGCAATGTGATAGGACTTTGACCAGAGCTGAACGGCAAGAACACA
Organism: Ranitomeya imitator; assembly: GCF_032444005.1. NCBI lineage: Eukaryota > Metazoa > Chordata > Amphibia > Anura > Dendrobatidae > Ranitomeya > Ranitomeya imitator. The sequence continues at coordinate 202,611,094 of NC_091286.1, forward strand.
GACGTCGGAATGGGCTATGTTTTTACTGTGGTGACTCCACTCATGCTATCTCCGATTGTCCTAAGCGCACTAAGCGGTTCGCTAGGTCTGCCACCATTGGTACGGTACAGTCGAAATTTCTATTGTCTGTTACTCTGATTTGCTCTTTGTCATCCTATTCTGTTATGGCATTTGTGGATTCAGGCGCTGCCCTGAATTTGATGGACTTGGAGTATGCTAGGCGCTGTGGTTTTTTCTTGGAGCCCTTGCAGTGTCCTATTCCATTGAGAGGAATTAATGCTACGTCTTTGTCCAAGAATAAGCCTCAGTATTGGACCCAATTGACCATGTGCATGGCTTCTGCACATCAGGAGGATATCCGCTTTCTGGTGTTGCATAATCTGCATGATGTGGTCGTTTTGGGGTTGCCATGGCTACAGGTTCATAATCCAGTATTGGACTGGAAATCTATGTCTGTGTCCAGCTGGGGTTGCCAGGGGGTACATGGTGATGTTCCATTTTTGTCTATTTCGTCTTCCACTCCTTCTGAAGTTCCAGAGTTTTTGTCGGATTATCGGGATGTATTTGATGAGCCCAAAGCCAGTGCCCTACCTCCTCATAGGGATTGCGATTGTGCAATTAATTTGATTCCTGGTAGTAAGTTTCCTAAGGGCCGATTGTTCAATTTATCTGTGCCAGAACACGCCGCTATGCGGAGTTATATAAAGGAATCCTTGGAGAAAGGCCATATTCGCCCGTCGTCATCACCGTTAGGAGCAGGGTTCTTTTTTGTGGCCAAGAAGGATGGCTCTTTGAGACCTTGTATTGATTACCGCCTTCTTAATAAAATTACAGTCAAATTTCAGTATCCTTTGCCGTTGCTGTCTGATTTGTTTGCTCGTATTAAAGGGGCTAGTTGGTTCACCAAGATAGATCTTCGAGGGGCGTATAATCTTGTGCGTATTAAACAAGGCGATGAATGGAAAACAGCATTTAATACGCCCGAGGGCCATTTTGATTACCTGGTTATGCCATTCGGGCTTTCCAATGCTCCATCAGTATTTCAGTCCTTTATGCATGACATCTTCCGAGAGTACCTGGATAAATTCCTGATTGTGTATTTGGATGATATTTTGGTCTTTTCGGATGATTGGGAGTCTCATGTGAAGCAGGTCAGAATGGTGTTCCAGGTCCTTCATGCAAATTCCTTGTTTGTGAAGGGGTCAAAGTGTCTCTTTGGAGTTCAGAAGGTTTCATTTTTGGGGTTCATTTTTTCCCCTTCTACTATCGAGATGGACCCTGTTAAAGTCCAGGCCATTTACGATTGGACTCAGCTGACATCTGTGAAGAGCCTGCAAAAGTTCCTGGGCTTTGCTAATTTTTATCGGCGCTTCATCGCTAATTTTTCTACTGTTGTTAAACCGTTGACTGATTTGACCAAGAAGGGTGCTGATGTGGTCAATTGGTCTTCTGCGGCTGTAGAGGCTTTTCAGGAGTTGAAGCGTTGTTTTTCTTCTGCCCCTGTGTTGTGCCAGCCAGATGTTTTGCTTCCGTTTCAGGTTGAGGTTGATGCTTCTGAGATTGGAGCAGGGGCTGTTTTGTCGCAGAGAAGTTCTGATGGCTCGGTGATGAAGCCATGTACTTTCTTTTCTAGAAAGTTTTCGCCTGCTGAGCGTAACTATGATGTTGGTAATCGTGAATTGTTGGCCATGAAGTTGGCATTCGAGGAGTGGCGTCATTGGCTGGAAGGAGCCAAGCATCGCGTGGTGGTCTTGACAGATCACAAGAATTTGACTTATCTTGAGTCTGCCAAACGGTTGAATCCGAGACAGGCTTGATGGTAGTTATTTTTCTCCCGTTTTGATTTTGTGGTTTCGTACCTTCCGGGCTCTAAGAATGTGAAGGCTGATGCCCTGTCAAGGAGTTTTGTGCCTGACTCTCCAGGTGTTCCTGAGCCGGCGGGTATTCTCAAAGAGGGGGTAATTTTGTCTGCCATCTCCCCTGATTTGCTGCGGGTGCTGCAAAAATTTCAGGCTGATAGACCTGACCGTTGCCCAGCGGAGAAACTGTTTGTCCCTGATAGATGGACTAGTAGAGTTATCTCTGAGATTCATTGTTCAGTGTTGGCTGGGCATCCTGGAATCTTTGGTACCAGAGATTTGGTGGCTAGATCCTTCTGGTGGCCGTCTTTGTCGCGGGATGTGCGTTCTTTTGTGCAGTCCTGTGGGACTTGTGCTCGGGCTAAGCCCTGCTGTTCTTGTGCCAGTGGGTTGCTTTTGCGCTTGCCAGTCCCGAAGAGGCCCTGGACGCATATTTCTATGGATTTTATTTCGGATCTCCCCGTCTCTCAAAAGATGTCGGTCATTTGGGTGGTTTGTGATCACTTTTCTAAGATGGTCCATTTGGTACATTTGTCTAAATTGCCTTCCTCCTCTGATTTGGTGCCATTATTTTTTCAGCATGTGGTTCGTTTACATGGTATCCCGGAGAACATCGTTTCTGACAAAGGTTCCCAGTTTGTTTCAAGGTTTTGGCGATCCTTTTGTGCTAGGATGGGCATTGATTTGTCTTTTTCCTCGGCTTTCCATCCTCAGACAAATGGCCAAACCGAACGAACTAATCAAACTTTGGAAACATATCTGAGATGCTTTGTTTCTGCTGATCAGGATGATTGGGTGTCCTTTTTGCCGTTGGCTGAGTTCGCCCTTAATAATCGGGCCAGCTCGGCTACTTTGGTTTCGCCGTTTTTCTGCAATTCTGGTTTCCATCCTCGTTTCTCTTCAGGGCAGGTTGAGTCTTCAGACTGTCCTGGTGTAGATACTGTGGTGGATAGGTTGCAGCAGATTTGGACTCATGTGGTGGACAATTTGACATTGTCCCAGGAGAAGGCTCAACGTTTCGCTAACCGCCGGCGCTGTGTGGGTCCCCGACTTCGTGTTGGGGATTTGGTTTGGTTGTCGTCTCGTTATGTTCCTATGAAGGTTTCCTCTCCTAAGTTTAAGCCTCGTTTCATTGGTCCGTATAAGATTTCTGAGGTTATCAATCCTGTGTCATTTTGTTTGGCCCTTCCTGCTTCTTTTGCCATCCATAATGTGTTCCATAGGTCGTTATTGCGGAGATACGTGGCGCCTGTGGTTCCATCCGTTGATCCTCCGGCCCCGGTGTTAGTTGAGGGAGAGTTGGAGTATGTGGTGGAGAAGATTTTGGATTCTCGTGTTTCGAGACGGAAACTCCAGTACCTGGTCAAGTGGAAGGGTTATGGTCAGGAAGATAATTCCTGGGTTTTTGCCTCTGATGTTCATGCTGCCGATCTGGTTCGTGCCTTTCATTTGGCTCATCCTGGTCGGCCTGGGGGCTCTGGTGAGGGTTCGGTGACCCCTCCTCAAGGGGGGGGGTACTGTTGCGAATTCTGTTGTCGGGCTCCCTCTTGTGGTCATGAATGGTACTTCAACTGGTTCTGTCCATGGACTTCCTCTGGTGGGTGTTTCTGAGTTTCACAGGTGACGAGGTTAATTCATTAGCTGCTGCTCTATTTAATTCCACTTAGATCTTTGCTCCAGGCCACCTGTCAATGTTCCAGTATTGGTCTAGTTCACTCCTGGATCGTTCTTGTGACCTGTCTTCCCATCAGAAGCTAAGTTCCAGCTTGTATTTCTTTGGTTTGCTATTTTTCGGTCCAGCTTGCTATTTAATTTGTTGTCTTGCTTGCTAGAAGCTCTGGGACGCAGAGGGAGCGCCTCCGCACCGTGAGTCGATGCGGAGGGTCTTTTTGTGCTGACCGCAAAGTAACCTTTCCTATCCTCGGTCTGTTCAGTAAGTCGGGCCTCACTTTGCTAAATCTATTTCATCTCTGTGTTAGTATTTTCATCTTTACTCACCGTCATTATATGTGGGGGGCTGCCTTTTCCTTTGGGGAATTTCTCTGAGGCAAGGTAGGCTTTATTTTTCTATCTTCAGGGTTAGCTAGTTTCTTAGACTGTGCCGAGTTGCATAGGGAGCGTTAGGCGCAATCCACGGCTATTTCTAGTGTGTTTGATAGGTTTAGGGATTGCGGTCAGCAGAGTTCCCACGTCCCAGAGCTCGTCCTTATTATCAGTAGCTATCAGGTCATTCCGTGTGCTCTTCACCACCAGGTCCATTATTGTCCTGACCACCAGGTCATAACACTACCTACAGTGTTTCCTACCAAGAACCTTGTGATTCCCTGACTGCTTTGGCTTGCGACAATACCTCCACATTTGGTGCTGGTGGTGTCCTAACCGGTGGGCTTACTGTGAGGGAAGCAATGTAGCGTTGCTGACTACCTTCATTCTGAGCAGGTGCACCAACGGTACTGGACGTTTGTTAGTTAGTCCAGGCTTGTAAGTGCATGCTGGTTAAATGTCTACGCATGCACGTTGTATTTAAATTTAGGAGATTCTTCCTTCTGCTAAAGGTCTTTGAGCACTTCTTACAGATAACTTTGCACTGATCATTCGGATCTTGGTTAAAAAATGCCCACACTGCACTCTTCCTACTATGGATTACCTTTTCAGGCATTGCACGCTGTGCTACTTTCACCGGATGGCCACGTTGTCCTAAAACTGTTTTTGGATTTGACAAACATTTTTGGCCAGATACAGGCCTGCCAGATGAAAGCTGTTGCGATGTAGATGGCTGCTGTGGATCATCATCCTCCGCTTCTGAGCTACTGGCAGCGGCACCCTCTTCCCCCAATGGCTGCCAATCTGGGTCAACAACTGGATCATCTATCACCTCCTCTTCAATTTCATGTGCACCTTCCTCTGTGTCACCGTGTAAGGTGCTATAGCGTTCGTGACGGGCACCATAGTCTCATCAGGGTCAGATTCTGGCTCAGTACACTGCGAGGGCAATGTAGTGATCTGAGTCAATGGAACAGCATAATAATCTAGCTGTGGCTGTGCATCTGTGCACTCCATGTCCGATTCATCTTGTAATGGGCTTTTAACAATTTCCCTCTCTAACCCAGGCACCGTATGTGTAAAGAGCTCCATGGAGTAAACTGTAATGTCGCCTGCCGCATCCTTCACTTTTGGTTTGGGTGAAGGACACAAGGAAGCGACTTGTTCCTGACCGGGAGCATCCACTGACGACTCGCTGCTTTTAGATTTCGAACCTTCTGAAGAGGAGGCGAAAAAGCTAGAGTCAGCAAGGAAAGCCAAAACTTTTTCCTGCTGCTCCGGCTTTAAAACCTGTTTTCCTACTTCCAGATAAGGGAGCCTTCGAGGCCTTGTGTAGCCAGACGATGACGCTGGCTCAACACCTCCAGCCTTTGGTGCTATTTTGCTTTTCCCACTACCACCAGATGCTCCACCACCACCACCACCACCACCATCAGTACCAGCTGGCAACGCTTGCCCACGGCCTCTTCCACCAGACTTCCTCATTTTTGGAAAAATCTAACCAAAATAACAACCGTTATATGGTACTGTGAAACAAGGTAGAAGGTGTATATAAACTTGTGGAGAATTTAAATCTCCCTTTTTTTTGGGGGGGGGAGACTGCAACAAAACTCAGGCGTAGTGTACTACACTGAAGACACAAAAGAGAATAGTAAAACCAAAAACACACCACCAAGAAACCTGAAGACACAAAAGAGAATAGTAAAACCAAAAACACTCAGTTTGAAAAAATGTTGCAGTAATCCGCAAGTGCTAGTAAAAGATGTAAAAAACAGGGTATTTGGTTGATACGTTTTTTGCAAAAAATGTATACTAAGCTGCTCTACCAATCTTCACGGTATACCCTTATCAGAGCAGTCCTAACTAATGTATGCAATCCCTATCTGATGTATTTAAAAACCTGATCATCTGTATATAACCTGTGTGAACAGGGTTCAGAGAGGAAAAATCCATGTGTGCATACAGGGTAGAACAGCTTTTGTGCAGATAGCCCAAGAGGAGTGGTGGAACTCCCCAGTCTTGTAGACACAAGAGAACAATTATGGAAACAGGAACACATGGGCTACTTGCACAGTGAACAAGTCTGTATGATCATGTTCACACACCACCAAGAAACCTGAAGACACAAAAGAGCATAGTAAAACCAAAAACACTCAGTTTGAAAAAATGTTGCAGTAATCCGCAAGTGCTAGTAAAAGATGTAAAAAACAGGGTATTTGGTTGATACGTTTTTTGCAAAAAATGTATACTAAGCTGCTCTACCAATCTTCACGGTATACCCTTATCAGAGCAGTCCTAACTAATGTATGCAATCCCTATCTGATGTATTTAAAAACCTGATCATCTGTATATAACCTGTGTGAACATGATCATACAGACTTGTTCACTGTGCAAGTAGCCCATGTGTTCCTGTTTCCATAATTGTTCTCTTGTGTCTACAAGACTGGGGAGTTCCACCACTCCTCTTGGGCTATCTGCACAAAAGCTGTTCTACCCTGTATGCACACATGGATTTTTCCTCTCTGAACCCTGTTCACACAGGTTATATACAGATGATCAGGTTTTTAAATACATCAGATAGGGATTGCATACATTAGTTAGGACTGCTCTGATAAGGGTATACCGTGAAGATTGGTAGAGCAGCTTAGTATACATTTTTTGCAAAAAACGTATCAACCAAATACCCTGTTTTTTACATCTTTTACTAGCACTTGCGGATTACTGCAACATTTTTTCAAACTGAGTGTTTTTGGTTTTACTATTCTCTTTTGTGTCTTCAGGTTTCTTGGTGGTGTGTGAACATGATCATACAGACTTGTTCACTGTGCAAGTAGCCCATGTGTTCCTGTTTCCATAATTGTTCTCTTGTGTCTACAAGACTGGGGAGTTCCACCACTCCTCTTGGGCTATCTGCACAAAAGCTGTTCTACCCTGTATGCACACATGGATTTTTCCTCTCTGAACCCTGTTCACACAGGTTATATACAGATGATCAGGTTTTTAAATACATCAGATAGGGATTGCATACATTAGTTAGGACTGCTCTGATAAGGGTATACCGTGAAGATTGGTAGAGCAGCTTAGTATACATTTTTTGCAAAAAACGTATCAACCAAATACCCTGTTTTTTACATCTTTTACTAGCACTTGCGGATTACTGCAACATTTTTTCAAACTGAGTGTTTTTGGTTTTACTATTCTCTTTTGTGTCTTCAGGTTTCTTGGTGGTGTGTGAACATGATCATACAGACTTGTTCACTGTGCAAGTAGCCCATGTGTTCCTGTTTCCATAATTGTTCTCTTGTGTCTACAAGACTGGGGAGTTCCACCACTCCTCTTGGGCTATCTGCACAAAAGCTGTTTTACCCTGTATGCACACATCGATTTTTCCTCTCTGAACCCTGTTCACACAGGTTATATACAGATGATCAGGTTTTTAAATACATCAGATAGGGATTGCATACATTAGTTAGGACTGCTCTGATAAGGGTATACCGTGAAGATTGGTAGAGCAGCTTAGTATACATTTTTTGCAAAAAACGTATCAACCAAATACCCTGTTTTTTACTAGCACTTGCGGATTACTGCAACATTTTTTCAAACTGAGTGTTTTTGGTTTTACTATTCTCTTTTGTGTCTTCAGGTTTCTTGGTGGTGTGTGAACATGATCATACAGACTTGTTCACTGTGCAAGTAGCCCATGTGTTCCTGTTTCCATAATTGTTCTCTTGTGTCTACAAGACTGGGGAGTTCCACCACTCCTCTTGGGCTATCTGCACAAAAGCTGTTCTACCCTGTATGCACACATGGATTTTTCCTCTCTGAACCCTGTTCACACAGGTTATATACAGATGATCAGGTTTTTAAATACATCAGATAGGGATTGCATACATTAGTTAGGACTGCTCTGATAAGGGTATACCGTGAAGATTGGTAGAGCAGCTTAGTATACATTTTTTGCAAAAAACGTATCAACCAAATACCCTGTTTTTTACATCTTTTACTAGCACTTGCGGATTACTGCAACATTTTCTCAAACTGAGTGTTTTTGGTTTTACTATTCTCTTTTGTGTCTTCAGGTTTCTTGGTGGTGTGTGAACATGATCATACAGACTTGTTCACTGTGCAAGTAGCCCATGTGTTCCTGTTTCCATAATTGTTCTCTTGTGTCTACAAGACTGGGGAGTTCCACCACTCCTCTTGGGCTATCTGCACAAAAGCTGTTCTACCCTGTATGCACACATGGATTTTTCCTCTCTGAACCCTGTTCACACAGGTTATATACAGATGATCAGGTTTTTAAATACATCAGATAGGGATTGCATACATTAGTTAGGACTGCTCTGATAAGGGTATACCGTGAAGATTGGTAGAGCAGCTTAGTATACATTTTTTGCAAAAAACGTATCAACCAAATACCCTGTTTTTTACATCTTTTACTAGCACTTGCGGATTACTGCAACATTTTTTCAAACTGAGTGTTTTTGGTTTTACTATTCTCTTTTGTTACTTGTGTAATATTGCAGAAATGGTGTATATGGCAAGAGTAGTGAAAGTAACACCTGACACCAGAATGTCTGAGGACAGGGAAAAGAGTCAGGTACCAGACACCGTTTGGGCAAGGGGAAAATCTGATATGGGTCGGCTGCCCATTCCCCCTGTCATGATAAATCAAGAGATGTAATCACTCCTCTTTGGTTAAGGCAATACCCCTTAAGTCTAGTCAAATCAATGGCCCTGAGCAGGAATATTAAAGAGTATGTTAAGGCAGGGGTTCTAGTGCAGAGATATTCCCCCTGCAACACCCCTTTGTATCCCATTAAGAAAAAAAGGGACCCAAGGGTTCCCCTGACACTTACAGAATAGTTCATGACTAACGAGCTATTAATGATGTTACAGTGAGTGTGACCTCAACTGTCCCTAATACACACACCGTACGGTCACAAATCCCAGCGACATCAAAATGTTTCACAGTTATTGATTTGGCAAATGCATTCTTCTCTGTACCACTGCACTCTGACAGTATCTTTTGTCTTTCACTCACGAAGGTAAACAATACTGTTGGACGGTCCTCCCACAAAGGGGGAAAGAACTCCTCAACCATCTATTCAACAGCTATGGCAGGGATTCTTGAGCAGTGGCAACCACCTCATCCACAGATTGTACTACTACAGTACGTGGATGATCTCTTGCTCTGCTGCCCGGACCAGATGTCCGGAAGCTACAGTTTCCTTGCTGTGTTTTTTTTTTTTTTTTTTTGGCAGAAAAGGGTTGCAGAGTCTCACGTGACAAATTACAGTATTGCAAACAAAAGGTGACATTTTTAGGACATTGTATTGCTGAAGGTACAAGACACCTGACTGAAGACAGAAAACAGGCAATACAAATCTCCCTTTACCCAGGTCACACCAGCATCTACGCACTTTTCTAGGTTTGGTGACCTACTGTAGGCCTTGGATAAGGTCTGCTTCACAAATGATGCACCCACTCTATGACTGTTTGCCATCAGACCCCTACAATCTCACTCAAGAAGCAATTGACTCTTTCCACTCTCTCAAGCTGCTCATTGTGTCAGACATTCCAAACTATGATCAGCGATTTTTTCTTATTTTTCACAGAGCAGGGTGGACATGCTACCGCAGTACTGACACTACAACATGGAAAGAAACAGAGACCGATAGCTTACTAGCACAATTAGACCCAGTGATTAGAGGGTCTTCTACATGTGTATGTGCTGTAAGAGCTGCTGTATTACTGAAAGGCATGTGAGATCACACTGACTTTTTCTTTTTGACAATTTGTTCCCCACGTGACATTAATGCCATACTTGTACAAGTTCAACCAAAATACCTGCCTAAGGAGAGACAGATCAGACTTGAATGTGCTCTAATACTAATTCCTGAATATGTCACCCTCAAAAGACAATGTTCAGAATCCAGCCACTCATCTGCCTGTGGATTCAGAAAAGGGGGAATTGGTGACAGCATTGGCAGGTGGGAAAGAGAACATGACATGACGTTGACATGACGCACGAACATGACTGCATAGGAACTGATGAGTCAGGAGACAGTGGGTTTTACATATGTTCGTGGGAAGAAAAAAACCTGTTCCTAATGCATATTTTGAGGTTTTTTATTTTTGTAGATGGCTTCAGATACCACCAGAATGGGCGACTCTACATTGGATATGCAGTAGTATCCTCACACGAGGTAATCCGAGCTGAACCACTCGCTCCTCACATGTCGGTGCAGGAGGCAGAGTTGAAGGCACTCACTGAAGCGTGTAGAGCTGCTGCAGGTAAAGTCGCTAACAGTTACACAGATTCGAATTGTGCATGGGGAATATCCCATGATTATTGCCCTATCTGAAGAAGCAGAACGTTTCTTACATCAGCCAGTAAGCCCATTAAAAGTGCAGAGCTGGTGAAACAATTAGTGGAGGCATTGACGTTATCAGTCCAGGTTGGCATCGTCAAGGTAAAAAGCACACACGGACGGTGACTCTGTGGAGGAAAAGGGCAACAGAATGACGGACGAGGCTGCTAAAGTAGCAGCAAGGCGGCCTAGGGAGCAGTGGACGGTGGCGGGGAGTCAGCGTATTCCAGCCACACTGAGCCTAGATGTCCTGAAATCCCTCCAGCTGCCCAAACAGAGAAGGAACACTGGGAGAATGGGAGCTGAGCTGAACTCAGAAAGAGTATGGGAGAATCAGGATAAATCGTATATACCAAGATCCCTGCTCCCAATCATGGCGCAAGCAACACAAGATGCCTTCTGGATCGTTCCTGGTTTCAGTTACGCAGCCGCAAAGCTCGTACGGTCATGCCTCATCTGTGCACAGCACATCCCAGGTAAAACAGTAAAAATCCCTAAGAAAGCGACAAAAAAATTAAACTGGGGGCTGGATCCGCCAAGAATACTCCATCCGTATGCCCTGTTTCTTATGTTTCACGAGTCCATTTAAGAAAAAAAAAACAAAAAACTTTTGTTTTTTGAAACGGCCTCTCTACCCGTTTCAGAGACTGCAGACTGGCTACATACAGCTACCCAAGGTAGGAGTGTGTGAAAAATATCCTAGTATGTGTAGATCTCTTCTCTGGTTGGCTGGAAGCCTATTTTGTAAAATGTGCAAATACTAAAGCGACTGCAGACAAACTGATGAAAAAAACTGATCTGCAGGTATGGTGTCCTAGAAACCATAGACAGCGATAGGGACACACACTTCACGGGAAAAATAATGAGGGAAGTCATGCAGGTCCTGGGAGTACAGCAAGCATATCATGCACCATATAGACCACAAAGTAGTGGGAAAGTGATGAGACTAAATGGGACACTTAAACTGGAAAATCAAAGGCCATGGCAGACAAAGGAAAGAGCGGGGTAGAGTGCTTGTCTCTTGCACTCTTTTCAGTCACACACACTCCAAATAGAAAGACAGGCTTGTGTCCTTTTGAAGTTCTGTTTAGTAGTTTGCCAGAGGCTGGTCTGTATTTCCCACAGGTGCTACAAAGGCAACACGGTGCTATGACAGCCCATGTCCAGGCCTTACAGAAAAGACTTAATGTGGTACATAAACATGTGTTTTCATCCATTCCAGATCCTAATGCCAGTGCAGACGTATATCAGCTGTGATCCAGGTGATTGGTGGTCATACACAGACACGTGAGAAGGAGCCTAGATCCACGGTTTGGCGGCCCGTTTTAAAGTCCAGCTGACCACATTCACCTCAGGGAAACTTGAGGGAAAGCCCACCTGGATCCTTGCCAGTCACTGCAAAAAGATCTTTTCACCAGCAGAATGACGGTTCTCCTAATCACCTTGCTGGCAGTGGTAGGATGTTTGCACCTTACAGAGACACTGGATAAACAAACTTATTCAACATCTTGCTTTTCTTATAGAAGACGCGGAAGGACAAAAACTGCTGGACTGTTGGATCTGCATACACAGCCCAGTATCTGCAAGGACTATGCTGTACTTAGCCTTACCCCAGGACCCAAGGAAGGTATTAACACCACACTGCATGCACAATCGAGGCTTGGACTCAGATTTTCGTGGTTCCTTAAGGCTCTTAATGAGACTAATACAATATAGAGACTCCTTTTTAAATCCAGCCAATTGGCTTAGCGGCCTAGCGGATGGATTATTTTTGGTATTTTACAGACTTGTATGCAAATTTTGTTGCTTTGCTTATTGTTTTATGTAGCCGTAAAAGCGCTAATATATGTATTACCTAAGCTATGGAATAATGTTTGTGTAGAAAAAAACCCTAAGGCTGAACCTTCTGTAGTGTATCATAGGCCCCGTATGGCCACTGCTGACGGGGGAGGTCAGTGTCCACACTGAGGGTGGATGGGCGAAGCAGGTAGGAAGTCCCCTTGTGGGTACTCGACCCATGAGACAGTAGCTCCTTTGTGGACATCAGCTGACCCCGTAGCAGAGGTTATACCATTTACAAAAGGGGGAAATTGATATAGAAGGGTTAATAGTTTGCATTTAACTACCTTGCCTTTAAGTGCCTTTTGCCTTTAAGTGTTAGAATTACTAGAATCTGTTGACTCAGTAGTCTGACGGTCTCCTCTTCAAGGAGACTGTACTTCTTATCATGTATGTTCCCAATATTCAGTCACAACATGCTCCGGGTACGTTAGAGAATAAAGGTCAGTATGACCCTGGGTGATGGTGGGCGCTACATGAGTTACATTGAAATGCATAATGTGTAAATGGTATAAAATATTGCTTCTTGCTCTATTACTTCAGATAAAAGTGACTTGCTCACAGAATATATGTGAGGTGTCTTTTTGTCTCCAAGCGCGCTTGTAAAATGACGGGCCTAACTCCACAATTTGGCCCTCACTGGTGATCTGTCAGCTGACATTTAGGTCAGAACGAAAAACAGCTATGACAGGCTTAAGGCGTGGGCACAAGTGCTGGCTAAGGCTTAAGGCGTGGGCACAAGTGCTGGCTAAGGCTTAAGGCGTGGGCACAAGTGCTGGCTAAGGCTTAAGGCGTGGGCACAAGTGCTGGCTAAGGCTTAAGGCGTGGGCACAAGTGCTGGCTAAGGCTTAAGGCGTGGGCACAAGTGCTGGCTAAGGCTTAAGGCGTGGGCACAAGTGCTGGCTAAGGCTTAAGGCGTGGGCACAAATGCTGGCTAAAGCTTAAGGCGTGGGAACAAATGCTGGCTAAGGCTTAAGGCGTGGGAACAAATGCTGGCTAAGGCTTAAGACGTGGGCACAAGTGCTGGCTAAGGCTTAAGGCGTGGGCACAAGTGCTGGCTAAGGCTTAAGGCGTGGGCACAAGTGCTGGCTAAGTCTTAAGGCGTGGGCACAAGTGCTGGCTAAGGCTTAAGGCGTGGGCACAAGTGCTGGCTAAGTCTTAAGGCGTGGGCACAAGTGCTGGCTAAGTCTTAAGGCGTGGCACCAGTGCTGGCTAAGGCTTAAGGCGTGGGCACCAGTGCTGGCTAAGGCTTAAGGCGTGGGCACCAGTGCTGGCTAAGGCTTAAGGCGTGGGCACAAGTGCTGGCTAAGGCTTAAGGCGTGGGCACAAGTGCTGGCTAAGGCTTAAGGCGTGGGCACAAGTGCTGGCTAAGGCTTAAGGCGTGGGCACAAGTGCTGGCTAAGGCTTAAGGCGTGGGCACAAGTGATGGCTAAGGCTTAAGGCGTGGGCACAAGTGCTGGCTAAGGCTTAAGGCGTGGGCACAAGTGCTGGCTAAGGCTTAAGGCGTGGGCACAAGTGCTGGCTAAGGCTTAAGGCGTGGGCACAAGTGCTGGCTAAGGCTTAAGGCGTGGGCACAAGTGCTGGCTAAGGCTTAAGGCGTGGGCACAAGTGCTGGCTAAGGCTTAAGGCGTGGGCACAAGTGCTGGCTAAGGCTTAAGGCGTGGGCACAAGTGCTGGCTAAGGCTTAAGGCGTGGGCACAAGTGCTGGCTAAGGCTTAAGGCGTGGGCACAAGTGCTGGCTAAGGCTTAAGGCGTGGGCACAAGTGCTGGCTAAGGCTTAAGGCGTGGGCACAAGTGCTGGCTAAGGCTTAAGGCGTGGGCACAAGTGCTGGCTAAGGCTTAAGGCGTGGGCACAAGTGCTGGCTAAGGCTTAAGGCGTGGGCACAAGTGCTGGCTAAGGCTTAAGGCGAGGGCACAAGTGCTGGCTAAGGCTTAAGGTGTGGGCACAAGTGCTGGCTAAGGCTTAAGGCGTGGGCACAAGTGCTGGCTAAGGCTTAAGGCGTGGGCACAAGTGCTGGCTAAGGATTAAGGCGTGGGCACAAGTGCTGGCTAAGGCTTAAGGCGTGGGCACAAGTGCTGGCTAAGGCTTAAGGCGTGGGCACAAGGGCTGGCTAAGGCTTAAGGCGTGGGCACAAGTGCTGGCTAAGGCTTAAGGCGTGGGCACAAGTGCTGGCTAAGGCTTAAGGCGTGGGCACAAGTGCTGGCTAAGGCTTAAGGCGTGGGCACAAGTGCTGGCTAAGGCTTAAGGCGTGGGCACAACTGCTGGCTAAGGCTAAAGGCGTGGGCACAAGTGCTGGCTAAGGCTTAAGGCGTGGGCACAAGTGCTGGCTAAGGCTTAAGGCGTGGGCACAAGTGCTGGCTAAGGCTTAAGGCGTGGGCACAAGTGCTGGCTAAGGCTTAAGGCGTGGGCACAAGTGCTGGCTAAGGCTTAAGGCGTGGGAACAAATGCTGGCTAAGGCTTAAGGCGTGGGAACAAATGCTGGCTAAGGCTTAAGGCGTGGGCACAAGTGCTGGCTAAGGCTTAAGGCGTGGGCACAAGTGCTGGCTAAGGCTTAAGGCGTGGGCACAAGTGCTGGCTAAGGCTTAAGGCGTGGGCACAAGTGCTGGCTAAGGCTTAAGGCGTGGGCACAAGTGCTGGCTAAGGCTTAAGGCGTGGGCACAAGTGCTGGCTAAGGCTTAAGGCGTGGGCACAAGTGCTGGCTAAGGCTTAAGGCGTGGGCACAAGTGCTGGCTAAGGCTTAACAAACAAAATAACCGTATGCACTACTGGTGAATTGGTGCTAAGGTTAGGTTCCCACACCTTCAGACAGTATAATGAAAAGAACCTAGCACTCAACTTGATGCTTTTAGTGCATAATTTATTGTAGTAGTACCCAAACGTTTCGGTCCTTCACAACGGACCTTCATCAGTAAACTACGTGTGACAAAATAAAAATTAAAAATAAACAACCAAACATAAATCAAAAGAAAAATAACTATACAAAACAAAGTATATACATGAAATGTTTGACACAGGAACAGCATCGGTATAAGATACAGGTCAAATGTATATATGGAATATGCGCTGAGGAGAGGTACACCGAATATCGAGGCATAATAGGTTCCACTACTAGAAATAAGAAAAGACAGCCTGAAAATGTGAAAAAGGAGGGTGAAGTACATACCGTACTAGTGCGTGGAAAATGAGACCATAGGGTCATGGGGCACTAAAAGAGCAGCGTCTGGGGATATGAGAAAAACCTATTAAAGACTCACATGGGCCACTGGGATATTAGTGGGGGGATACAACACATACCTTTAGAGTAAGGCCGGATAGGTATAATAATACTGCGAAAAACAATGGGGCCAGTTACATACCAGGGTGTAGGAGATAGGGCACAGGCAGCGTTAGTGCAATAATTACCTAGATTAGCAGAGTAGATTGAAGCCGCTGACAGACGCGGTGTCCACCGCTGGTCTGATCAGGAAACGAAGGAACCGCCGCTATATGGGCGGGGGGCGGGACCGATCACAGCCCAACGGCCAATCAGCGGCCGCGGTGATGACCGGAAGTGACGTCGCGCGAGGTGTAGGAGAGTGTGTGGTTATGGACGAAGTATGTGCGCCGAACACCCGGAAAAGACGTCACATTGTCATGGTGATAGAGCGGTACAGAGGGGCGGCTACAGGGGAGCACAGAGAACAGCGCCGGCCAAGTGTCCATATCAAACAGTACTCTAGTAGGGGGAAACAAAGAGAAAGTCCCAGGAGGGAGGGTTCCAGATAGTCACAATAAAAAGAGGTCAGGTACACAAGTAGCGTAGAAATGAGGTGCCTAACGGAGATTCCGTGACTGGTGAGAAGTCTCCGTAGTGATGGTGCTTCTATGGCGTAACTTATAGCCATGTGACAAACTAGGCAAGGTGCGTGTAGCAGACTGGATCCAGTGTGTATACAGGTGGTATGACAAGACCTCAGTACAGACGACTCTAGGTAAAAAAGAGAAAGAGTCAGTTATCGAGATACAGTATATATATACGGTACATTGTATTGAAATCAGTAGCAATAAAGTTATTGAAGTCCGTGATAACCTGTAGGAAAAACAACACCAACGTAATAGAACATTGTATGAACATGCCATAGACCTGGGATGGACTGGCTACCCTGGTTGAGGTGAAAAAACCTGATGTGCATGTACCTGTCTGAATCCCTTCTCAGAGAAAAGAGGCCAAGTCATAATCCCTATTGAGTCCCAAGGGGTGGAGGGTTTCTAACGTATGAATCCAAAATGCCTCCCTCCGTTTAAGACGGGCAACCCGATCGCTACCACGACGGATAGGGGGGACGTGTTCAATAACTTGAAATTGTAACTGTGAGACATTGTGGCCATGATTATTAAAATGAAGAGGGATGGGTAACAACAAATTCTTACAGCGAATCGTAGACTTGTGTTTAGAGACACGATCCCGTATAGTCTGCGTAGTCTCACCTACGTATAAAAGTCCACAGGGACATTTGATCAAGTATATAACCCTGGAAGAGGCGCAGGTGAAATAACTTGGAATACTGTATGTTTTTCCTGAGCGGGGGTGGTGGAAGGAGGAGCCTTTCAAGACGTTGTGGCATTGTGAGCAATTGAGGCACGGAAACGTCCCTGTGCGTGGACCCTGTAGAAATCGTTGGCGGAGGGATGGAGTACTTGATCCCAAGTCTGCCCGTACCAAAGAGTCCCTCAGATTGGGTGGGCGTTTGAAGCAAGGGAGGAAGGGGTTTTGAAATTCGACTACGTGGGGGTATGCTTTTGACAAAAGGTGCCAGTTCTGACGTATGGACCTATGTAAGATGTATGTAAAAGGGTGATATGAATGGACAAATGGAATACGATTAGAGGCTCTATTAGGACGTGGGGGTGAGGGAGCAGCGGCTTTTTCTAATACGGATGGCGGGTAACCCCGTTGGGCAAATTTGGTGGCCATTTCCTGAAGGCGGACTGGTCTAAGCTCTGTATCAGATACAATCTTTTTGACCCGATGGAATTGAGATTTGGGCACCGAATTCTTGGTGGCAGGAGGGTGGAAGCGCGTGTAGTGTAACAAACTGTTACGGTCGGTGCTTTTAGTGTACAGGTCGGTGGTGATAGAGCCATCAGGTTGAAGAATGACGATAGTGTCCAGAAAGTTGATTTGTGAGGTGTTATGCGACATGGTGAAAGAAATACCCGGCCAAGCTGTGTTGAGCCAATCAAAGAAGGACGTGAGGGCTTCCAACGAGCCCCCCCCATATGCAGAACACATCTTCGATGTAACGTCTCCAGACGATAACGTTGTCATGAAAAAGAGGATGGGAGTATATCAGGCTCTCCTCAAAGTCTTTGAGGAGAGCCTGATATACTCCCATCCTCTTTTTCGTGACAACGTTATCGTCTGGAGACTATTGAGTCCCAAGGGGTGAAGGGTTTCTAACGTATGGACCTATGTAAGATGTATGCAAAAGGGTGATATGAATGGACAAATGGAATACGATTAGAGGCTCTATTAGGACGTGGGGGTGAGGGAGCAGCGGCTTTTTCTAATACGGATGGCGGGTAACCCCGTTGGGCAAAGTCTTTGAGGAGAGCCTGATATACTCCCATCCTCTTTTTCGTGACAACGTTATCATCTGGAGACGTTACATCGACGATGTGTTCTGCATATGGGGGGGCTCGTTGGAAGCCCTCACGTCCTTCTTTGATTGGCTCAACACAGCTTGGCCGGGTATTTCTTTCACCATGTCGCATAACACCTCACAAATCAACTTTCTGGACACTATGGTCATTCTTCAACCTGATGGCTCTATCACCACCGACCTGTACACTAAAAGCACCGACCGTAACAGTTTGTTACACTACACGAGCTTCCACCCTCCTGCCACCAAGAATTCGGTGCCCAAATCTCAATTCCATCGGGTCAAAAAGATTGTATCTGATACAGAGCTTAGACCAGTCCGCCTTCAGGAAATGGCCACCAAATTTGCCCAACGGGGTTACCCGCCATCCGTATTAGAAAAAGCCGCTGCTCCCTCACCCCCACGTCCTAATAGAGCCTCTAATCGTATTCCATTTGTCCATTCATATCACCCTTTTGCATACATCTTACATAGGTCCATACGTCAGAACTGGCACCTTTTGTCAAAAGCATACCCCCATGTAGTCGAATTTCAAAACCCCTTCCTCCCTTGCTTCAAATGCCCACCCAATCTGAGGGACTCTTTGGTACGGGCAGACTTGGGATCAAGTACTCCATCCCTCCGCCAACGATTTCTACAGGGTCCACGCACAGGGACGTTTCCGTGCCTCAATTGCTCACAATGCCACGTCTTGAAAGGCTCCTCCTTCCACCACCCCCGCTCAGGAAAAACATACAGTATTCCAGGTTATTTCACCTGCGCCTCTTCCTGGGTTATATACTTGATCAAATGTCCCTGTGGACTTTTATACGTAGGTGAGACTACGCAGACTATACAGGATCGTGTCTCTAAACACAAGTCTACGATTCGCTGTAAGAATTTGTTGTTACCCATCCCTCTTCATTTTAATAATCATGGCCACAATGTCTCACAGTTACAATTTCAAGTTATTGAACACGTCCCCCCTATCCGTCGTGGTGGCGATCGGGTTGCCCGTCTTAAACGGAGGGAGGCATTTTGGATTCATACGTTAGAAACCCTCCACCCCTTGGGACTCAATAGGGACTATGACTTGGCCTCTTTTCTCTGAGAAGGGATTCAGACAGGTACATGCACATCAGGTTTTTTCACCTCAACCAGGGTAGCCAGTCCATCCCAGGTCTATGGCATGTTCATACAATGTTCTATTACGTTGGTGTTGTTTTTCCTACAGGTTATCACGGACTTCAATAACTTTATTGCTACTGATTTCAATACAATGTACCGTATATATATACTGTATCTCGATAACTGACTCTTTCTCTTTTTTACCTAGAGTTGTCTGTACTGAGGTCTTGTCATACCACCTGTATACACACTGGATCCAGTCTGCTACACGCACCTTGCCTAGTTTGTCACATGGCTATAAGTTACGCCATAGGAGCACCATCACTACGGAGACTTCTCACCAGTCACGGAATCTCCGTTAGGCACCTCATTTCTACGCTACTTGTGTACCTGACCTCTTTTTATTGTGACTATCTGGAACCCTCCCTCCTGGGACTTTCTCTTTGTTTCCCCCTACTAGAGTACTGTTTGATATGGACACTTGGCCGGCGCTGTTCTCTGTGCTCCCCTGTAGCCGCCCCTCTGTACCGCTCTATCACCATGACAATGTGGCGTCTTTTCCGGGTGTTCGGCGCACATACTTCGTCCATAACCACACACTCTCCTACACCTCGCGCGACGTCACATCCGGTCATCACTGCGGCCGCTGATTGGCCGTTGGGCTGTGATCGGTCCCGCCCCCCGCCCATATAGCGGCGGTTCCTTCGTTTCCTGATCAGACCAGCGGTGGACACCGCGTCTGTCAGCGGCTTCAATCTACTCTGCTAATCTAGGTAATTATAGCACTAACGCTGCCTGTGCCCTATCTCCTACACCCTGGTATGTAACTGGCCCCATTGTTTTTCGCAGTATTATTATACCTATCCGGCCTTACTCTAAAGGTATGTGTTGTATCCCCCCACTAATATCCCAGTGGTCCATGTGAGTCTTTAATAGGTTTTTCTCATATCCCCAGACGCTGCTCTTTTAGTGCCCCATGACCCTATGGTCTCATTTTGCACGCACTAGTACGGTATGTACTTCACCCTCCTTTTTCACATTTTCAGGCTGTCTTTTCTTATTTCTAGTAGTGGAACCTATTATGCCTCGATATTCGGTGTACCTCTCCTCAGCGCATATTCCATATATACATTTGACCTGTATCTTATACCGATGCTGTTCCTGTGTCAAACATGTCATGTATATACTTTGTTTTGTATAGTTATTTTTCTTTTGATTTATGTTTGGTTGTTTATTTTTAATTTTTATTTTGTCACATGTAGTTTACTGATGTAAGGTCCGTTGTGAAGGACCGAAACGTTTGGGTACTACTACAATAAATTATGCACTAAAAGCATCAAGTTGAGTGCTAGGTTCTTTTCATTATACTGGCTAAGGCTTAAGGCGTGGGCACAAGTGCTGGCTAAGGCTTAAGGCGTGGGCACAAGTGCTGGCTGAGGCTTAAGGCGTGGGCACTAGTGCTGGCTGAGGCTTAAGGCGTCGGCACAAGTGCTGGCTGAGGCTTAAGGCGTGGGCACAAGTACTGGCTGAGGCTTAAGGCGTGAGCACAAGTGCTGGCAGAGGCTTAAGGCGTGGGCACAAGTGCTGGCTGAGGCTTAAGGCGTGGGCACAAGTGCTGGCTGAGGCTCAAGGCGTGGGCACAAGTGCTGGCTGAGGCTCAAGGCGTGGGCACAAGTGCTGGCTGAGGCTCAAGGCGTGGGCACAAGTGCTGGCTGAGGCTCAAGGCGTGGGCACAAGTGCTGGCTGAGGCTTAAGGCGTGGGCACAAGAGCTGGCTGAGGCTTAAGGCGTGGGCACAAGTGCTGGCTGAGGCTTAAGGCGTGGGCACAAGTGCTGGCTGAGGCTTAAGGCGTGGGCACAAGTGCTGGCTGAGGCTTAAGGCGTGGGCACAAGTGCTGGCTGAGGCTTAAGGCGTGGGCACTAGTGCTGGCTGAGGCTTAAGGCGTCGGCACAAGTGCTGGCTGAGGCTTAAGGCGTGGGCACAAGTACTGGCTGAGGCTTAAGGCGTGAGCACAAGTGCTGGCAGAGGCTTAAGGCGTGGGCACAAGTGCTGGCTGAGGCTTAAGGCGTGGGCACAAGTGCTGGCTGAGGCTCAAGGCGTGGGCACAAGTGCTGGCTGAGGCTTAAGGCGTGGGCACAAGTGCTGGCTGAGGCTCAAGGCGTGGGCACAAGTGCTGGCTGAGGCTTAAGGCGTGGGCACAAGTGCTGGCTGAGGCTTAAGGCGTGGGCACAAGTGCTGGCTGAGGCTTAAGGCATGGGCACAAGTGCTGGCTGAGGCTTAAGGCGTGGGCACAAGTGCTGGCTGAGGCTTAAGGCGTGGGCACAAGTGCTGGCTGAGGCTTAAGGCGTGGGCACAAGTGCTGGCTGAGGCTTAAGGCGTGAGCACAAGTGCTGGCAGAGGCTTAAGGCGTGGGCACAAGTGCTGGCTGAGGCTTAAGGCGTGGGCACAAGTGCTGGCTGAGGCTTAAGGCGTGGGCACAAGTGCTGGCTGAGGCTTAAGGCGTGGGCACAAGTGCTGGCTGAGGCTTAAGGCGTGGGCACAAGTGCTGGCTGAGGCTCAAGGCGTGGGCACAAGTGCTGGCTGAGGCTCAAGGCGTGGGCACAAGTGCTGGCTGAGGCTTAAGGCGTGGGCACAAGTGCTGGCTGAGGCTTAAGGCGTGGGCACAAGTGCTGGCTGAGGCTTAAGGCGTGGGCACAAGTGCTGGCTGAGGCTTAAGGCGCGGGCACAAGTGCTGGCTGAGGCTTAAGGCGCGGGCACAAGTGCTGGCTGAGGCTGAAGGCGTGGGCACAAGTGCTGGCTGAGGCTTAAGGCGTGGGCACAAGTGCTGGATGAGGCTTAAGGCGTGGGCACAAGTGCTGGCTGAGGCTTAAGGCATGGGCACAAGTGCTGGCTGAGGCTTAAGGCGTGGGCACAAGTGCTGGCTAAGGCTTAAGGCATACGGCTAACTCTTTGCACTCTTTGCATAAAGGGTTAGGCACCCATAGGGGTGAAGAGCTAGCTTTCACCCCTCTACTCTGTACTTGGACATTTAGGACTAGATCCTTTGTTGTACAGTGCGGAGCCTCTCCATAACCCCATGCTCCAAGCGACCAGGCACTTCTTGTCTGTCCTCCGTAAATGGGTAATGCCTTCTTCCCCAATTACAGTCATGCATGCGCATTCAGACGGGACAAGAGCGAAGAGCGTAAAGCCTGCCCTGTGTGCATAACCATCATGTAACTAAAGACAGAAAAACAAACATGCAAGGGGCTCAAAAGTGCTGGCTAAGGCTTAAGGCGTGGGCACAAGTGCTGGCTAAGGCTTAAGGCGTGGGCACAAGTGCTGGCTAAGGCTTAAGGCGTGGGCACAAGTGCTGGCTAAGGCTTAAGGCGTGGGCACAAGTGCTGGCTAAGGCTTAAGGCGTGGGCACAAGTGCTGGCTAAGGCTTAAGGCGTGGGCACAAGTGCTGGCTAAGGCTTAAGGCGTGGGCACAAGTGCTGGCTA
Source organism: Ranitomeya imitator (assembly GCF_032444005.1). Lineage (NCBI taxonomy): Eukaryota > Metazoa > Chordata > Amphibia > Anura > Dendrobatidae > Ranitomeya > Ranitomeya imitator. The sequence goes on from NC_091286.1 coordinate 202,633,442, forward strand.
AGGCTTAAGGCGTGGGCACAAGTGCTGGCTAAGGCGTAAGGCGTGGGCACAAGTGCTGGCTAAGGCGTAAGGCGTGGGCACAAGTGCTGGCTAAGGCGTAAGGCGTGGGCACAAGTGCTGGCTAAGGCTTAAGGCGTGGGCACAAGTGCTGGCTAAGGCTTAAGGCGTGGGCACAAGTGCTGGCTAAGGCTTAAGGCGTGGGCACAAGTGCTGGCTAAGGCTTAAGGCGTGGGCACAAGTGCTGGCTAAGGCTTAAGGCGTGGGCACAAGTGCTGGCTAAGGCTTAAGGCGTGGGCACAAGTGCTGGCCGAGGCTTAAGGCGTGGGCACAAGTGCTGGCCGAGGCTTAAGGCGTGGGCACAAGTGCTGGCCGAGGCTTAAGGCGTGGGCACAAGTGCTGGCCGAGGCTTAAGGCGTGGGCACAAGTGCTGGCCGAGGCTTAAGGCGTGGGCACAAGTGCTGGCCGAGGCTTAAGGCGTGGGCACAAGTGCTGGCCGAGGCTTAAGGCGTGGGCACAAGTGCTGGCCGAGGCTTAAGGCGTGGGCACAAGTGCTGGCCGAGGCTTAAGGCGTGGGCACAAGTGCTGGCTGAGGCTTAAGGCGTGGGCACAAGTGCTGGCTGAGGCTTAAGGCGTGGGCACAAGTGCTGGCTGAGGCTTAAGGCGTGGGCACAAGTGCTGGCTGAGGCTTAAGGCGTGGGCACAAGTGCTGGCTGAGGCTTAAGGCGTGGGCACAAGTGCTGGCTGAGGCTTAAGGCGTGGGCACAAGTGCTGGCTGAGGCTTAAGGCGTGGGCACAAGTGCTGGCTGAGGCTTAAGGCGTGGGCACAAGTGCTGGCTGAGGCTTAAGGCGTGGGCACAAGTGCTGGCTGAGGCTTAAGGCGTGGGCACAAGTGCTCGCTGAGGCTTAAGGCGTGGGCACAAGTGCTGGCTGAGGCTTAAGGCGTGGGCACAAGTGCTGGCTGAGGCTTAAGGCGTGGGCACAAGTGCTGGCTGAGGCTTAAGGCGTGGGCACAAGTGCTGGCTGAGGCTTAAGGCGTGGGCACAAGTGCTGGCTGAGGCTTAAGGCGTGGGCACAAGTGCTGGCTGAGGCTTAAGGCGTGGGCACAAGTGCTGGCTGAGGCTTAAGGCGTGGGCACAAGTGCTGGCTGAGGCTTAAGGCGTGGGCACAAGTGCTGGCTGAGGCTTAAGGCGTGGGCACAAGTGCTGGCTGAGGCTTAAGGCGTGGGCACAAGTGCTGGCTGAGGCTTAAGGCGTGGGCACAAGTGCTGGCTGAGGCTTAAGGCGTGGGCACAAGTGCTGGCTGAGGCTTAAGGCGTGGGCACAAGTGCTGGCTGAGGCTTAAGGCGTGGGCACAAGTGCTGGCTGAGGCTTAAGGCGTGGGCACAAGTGCTGGCTGAGGCTTAAGGCGTGGGCACAAGTGCTGGCTGAGGCTTAAGGCGTGGGCACAAGTGCTGGCTGAGCCTTAAGGCGTGGGCACAAGTGCTGGCTGAGGCTTAAGGCGTGGGCACAAGTGCTGGCTGAGGCTTAAGGCGTGGGCACAAGTGCTGGCTGAGGCTTAAGGCGTGGGCACAAGTGCTGGCTGAGGCTTAAGGCGTGGGCACAAGTGCTGGCTGAGGCTTAAGGCGTGGGCACAAGTGCTGGCTGAGGCTTAAGGCGTGGGCACAAGTGCTGGCTGAGGCTTAAGGCGTGGGCACAAGTGCTGGCTGAGGCTTAAGGCGTGGGCACAAGTGCTGGCTGAGGCTTAAGGCGTGGGCACAAGTGCTGGCTGAGGCTTAAGGCGTGGGCACAAGTGCTGGCTGAGGCTTAAGGCGTGGGCACAAGTGCTGGCTGAGGCTTAAGGCGTGGGCAGAAGTGCTGGCTGAGGCTTAAGGCGTGGGCACAAGTGCTGGCTGAGGCTTAAGGCGTGGGCAGAAGTGCTGGCTGAGGCTTAAGGCGTGGGCACAAGTGCTGGCTGAGGCTTAAGGCGTGGGCACAAGTGCTGGCTGAGGCTTAAGGCGTGGGCACAAGTGCTGGCTGAGGCTTAAGGCGTGGGCACAAGTGCTGGCTGAGGCTTAAGGCGTGGGCACAAGTGCTGGCTGAGGCTTAAGGCGTGGGCACAAGTGCTGGCTGAGGCTTAAGGCGTGGGCACAAGTGCTGGCTGAGGCTTAAGGCGTGGGTACAAGTGCTGGCTGAGGCTTAAGGCGTGGGTACAAGTGCTGGCTGAGGCTTAAGGCGTGGGCACAAGTGCTGGCTGAGGCTTAAGGCGTGGGCACAAGTGCTGGCTCAGGCTTAAGGCGTGGGCACAAGTGCTGGCTAAGGCTTAAGGCGTGGGCACAAGTGCTGGCTGAGGCTTAAGGCGTGGGCACAAGTGCTGGCTAAGGCTTAAGGCGTGGGCACAAGTGCTGGCTAAAGCTTAAGGCGTGGGCACAAGTGCTGGCTAAGGCTTAAGGCGTGGGCACAAGTGCTGGCTAAGGCTTAAGGCGTGGGCACAAGTGCTGGCTAAGGCGTAAGGCGTGGGCACAAGTGCTGGCTAAGGCGTAAGGCGTGGGCACAAGTGCTGGCTAAGGCGTAAGGCGTGGGCACAAGTGCTGGCTAAGGCGTAAGGCGTGGGCACAAGTGCTGGCTAAGGCTTAAGGCGTGGGCACAAGTGCTGGCTAAGGCTTAAGGCGTGGGCACAAGTGCTGGCTAAGGCTTAAGGCGTGGGCACAAGTGCTGGCTAAGGCTTAAGGCATGGGCACAAGTGCGGCTAAAGCTTAAGGCATGGGCACAAGTGCTGGCTAAGGCTTAAGGCATACGGCTAACTCTTTGCACTCTTTGCATAAAGGGTTAGGCACCCATAGGGGTGAAGAGCTAGCTTTCACCCCTCTACTCTGTACTTGGACATTTAGGACTAGATCCTTTGTTGTACAGTGCGGAGCCTCTCCATAACCCCATGCTCCAAGCGACCAGGCACTTCTTGTCTGTCCTCCGTAAATGGGTAATGCCTTCTTCCCCAATTACAGTCGTGCATGCGCATTCAGACGGGACAAGAGCGAAGAGCGTAAAGCCTGCCCTGTGTGCATAACCATCATGTAACTAAAGACAGAAAAACAAACATGCAAGGGGCTCAAAAGTGCTGGCTAAGGCTTAAGGCGTGGGCACAAGTGCTGGCTAAGGCTTAAGGCGTGGGCACAAGTGCTGGCTAAGGCATAAGGCGTGGGCACAAGTGCTGGCTAAGGCTTAAGGCGTGGGCCCAAGTGCTGGCTAAGGCTTAAGGCGTGGGCACAAGTGCTGGCTAAGGCGTAAGGCGTGGGCACAAGTGCTGGCTAAGGCTTAAGGCGTGGGCACAAGTGCTGGCTAACGTTTAAGGCGTGGGCACAAGTGCTGGCTAAGGCTTAAGGCGTGGGCACAAGTGCTGGCTGAGGCTTAAGGCGTGGGCACAAGTGCTGGCTGAGGCTTAAGGCGTGGGCACAAGTGCTGGCTGAGGCTTAACGCGTGGGCACAAGTGCTGGCAGAGGCTTAAGGCGTGGGCACAAGTGCTGGCTGAGGCTTAAGGCGTGGGCACAAGTGCTGGCTGAGGCTTAAGGCGTGGGCACAAGTGCTGGCTGAGGCTTAAGGCGTGGGCACCAGTGCTGGCTGAGGCTTAAGGCGTGGGCACAAGTGCTGGCTGAGGCTTAAGGCGTGGGCACAAGTGCTGGCAGAGGCTTAAGGCGTGGGCACAAGTGCTGGCTGAGGCTTAAGGCGTGGGCACAAGTGCTGGCTGAGGCTTAAGGCGTGGGCACAAGTGCTGGCTAAGGCTTAAGGCGTGGGCACAAGTGCTGGCTGAGGCTTAAGGCGTGGGCACAAGTGCTGGCTGAGGCTTAAGGCGTGGGCACAAGTGCTGGCTGAGGCTTAAGGCGTGGGCACAAGTGCTGGCTGAGGCTTAAGACGTGGGCACAAGTGCTGGCTGAGGCTTAAGGCGTGGGCACAAGTGCTGGCTGAGGCTTAAGGCGTGGGCACAAGTGCTGGCTGAGGCTTAAGGCGTGGGCACAAGTGCTGGCTGAGGCTTAAGGCGTGGGCACAAGTGCTGGCTGAGGCTTAAGGCGTGGGCACAAGTGCTGGCTGAGGCTTAAGGCGTGGGAACAAGTGCTGGCTGAGGCTTAAGGCGTGGGCACAAGTGCTGGCTGAGGCTTAAGGCGTGGGCACAAGTGCTGGCTGAGGCTTAAGGCGTGGGCACAAGTGCTGGCTGAGGCTTAAGGCGTGGGCACAAGTGCTGGCTGAGGCTTAAGGCGTGGGCACAAGTGCTGGCTGAGGCTTAAGGCGTGGGCACAAGTGCTGGCTGAGGCTTAAGGCGTGGGCACAAGTGCTGGCTGAGGCTTAAGGCGTGGGCACAAGTGCTGGCTGAGGCTTAAGGCGTGGGCACAAGTGCTGGCTGAGGCTTAAGGCGTGGGCACAAGTGCTGGCTGAGGCTTAAGGCGTGGGCACAAGTGCTGGCTAAGGCTTAAGGCGTGGGCACAAGTGCTGGCTGAGGCTTAAGGCGTGGGCACAAGTGCTGGCTGAGGCTTAAGGCGTGGGCACAAGTGCTGGCTGAGGCTTAAGGCGCGGGCACAAGTGCTGGCTGAGGCTTAAGGCGCGGGCACAAGTGCTGAATGAGGCTTAAGGCGTGGGCACAAGTGCTGGCTGAGGCTTAGGGCGTGGGCACAAGTGCTGGCTGAGGCTTAAGGCGTGGGCACAAGTGCTGGCTAAGGCTTAAGGCGTGGGCACAAGTGCTGGCTAAGGTTTAAGGCGTGGGCACAAGTGCTGGCTAAGGCTTAAGGCGTGGGCACAAGTGCTGGCTAAGGCTTAAGGCGTGGGCACAAGTGCTGGCTAAGGCTTAAGGCGTGGGCACAATTGCTGGCTAAGGCTTAAGGCGTGGGCACATGTGCTGGCTAAGGCTTAAGGCGTGGGCACAAGTGCTGGCTAAGGCTTAAGGCGTGGGCACAAGTGCTGGCTAAGGCTTAAGGCGTGGGCACAAGTGCTGGCTAAGGCTTAAGGCGTGGGCACAAGTGCTGGCTAAGGCTTAAGGCATGGGCACAAGTGCTGGCTAAGGCTTAAGGCGTGGGCACAAGTGCTGGCTAAGGCTTAAGGCATGGGCACAAGTGCGGCTAAGGCTTAAGGCATGGGCACAAAAGCTGGCTAAGGCTTAAGGCATACGGCTAACTCTTTGCACTCTTTGCATAAAGGGTTAGGCACCCATAGGGGTGAAGAGCTAGCTTTCACCCCTCTACCCTGTACTTGGACATTTAGGACTAGATCCTTTGTTGTACAGTGCAGAGCCTCTCCATAACCCCATGCTCCAAGCGACCAGGCACTTCTTGTCTGTCCTCCGTAAATGGGTAATGCCTTCTTCCCCAATTACAGTCGTGCATGCGCATTCAGACGGGACAAGAGCGAAGAGCGTAAAGCCTGACCTGAGTGCATAACCATCACGTAACTAAAGACAGAAAAACAAACATGCAAGGGGCTCAAAAGTGCTGGCTAAGGCTTAAGGCGTGGGCACAAGTGCTGGCTAAGGCTTAAGGCGTAGGCACAAGTGCTGGCTAAGGCTTAAGGCGTGGGCACAAGTGCTGGCTAAGGCTTAAGGCGTGGGCACAAGTGCTGGCTAAGGCTTAAGGCGTGGGCACAAGTGCTGGCTAAGGCGTAAGGCATGGGCACAAGTGCTGGCTAAGGCGTAAGGCGTGGGCACAAGTGCTGGCTAAGGCTTAAGGCGTGGGCACAAGTGCTGGCTAACGTTTAAGGCGTGGGCACAAGTGCTGGCTAAGGCTTAAGGCGTGGGCACAAGTGCTGGCTAAGGCTTAATGCGTGGGCACAAGTGCTGGCTAAGGCTTAAGGCGTGGGCACAAGTGCTAAGGCTTAAGGCGTGGGCACAAGTGCTGGCTAAGGCTTAAGGCGTGGGCACAAGTGCTGGCTGAGGCTTAAGGCGTGGGCACAAGTGCTGGCTGAGGCTTAAGGCGTGGGCACAAGTGCTGGCTAAGGCTTAAGGCGTGGGCACAAGTGCTGGCTGAGGCTTAAGGCGTGGGCACAAGTGCTGGCTAAGGCTTAAGGCATGGGCACAAGTGCTGGCTGAGGCTTAAGGCGTGGGCACAAGTGCTGGCTAAGGCTTAAGGCGTGGGCACAAGTGCTGGCTAAGGCTTAATGCGTGGGCACAAGTGCTGGCTAAGGCTTAAGGCGTGGGCACAAGTGCTGGCTAAGGCTTAAGGCGTGGGCACAAGTGCTGGCTAAGGCTTAAGGCGTGGGCACAAGTGCTGGCTAAGGCTTAAGGCGTGGGCACAAGTGCTGGCTGAGGCTTAAGGCGTGGGCACAAGTGCTGGCTGAGGCTTAAGGCGTGGGCACAATTGCTGGCTGAGGCTTAAGGCGTGGGCACAAGTGCTGGCTGAGGCTTAAGGCGTGGGCAAAAGTGCTGGCTGAAGCTTAAGGCGTGGGCACAAGTGCTGGCTGAGGCTTAAGGCGTGGGCACAAGTGATGGCTGATGCTTAAGGCGTGGGCACAAGTGCTGGCTAAGGCTTAAGGCGTGGGCACAAGTGCTGGCTAAAGCTTAAGGCGTGGGCACAAGTGCTGGCTAAGGCTTAAGGCGTGGGCACAAGTGCTGACTAAGGCTTAAGGCGTGGGCACAAATGCTGGCTAAGGCGTGGGCACAAGTGCTGGATAAGGCTTAAGGCGTGGGCACAAGTGCTGGCTAAGGCTTAAGGCGTGGGCACAAGTGCTGGCTAAGGCTTAAGGCGTGGGCACAAGTGCTGGCTAAGGCTTAAGGCGTGGGCACAAGTGCTGGCTAAGGCTTAAGGCGTGGGCACAAGTGCTGGCTGAGGCTTAAGGCGTGGGCACAAGTGCTGGCTGAGGCTTAAGGCGTGGGCACAAGTGCTGGCTGAGGCTTAAGGCGTGGGCACAAGTGCTGGCTGAGGCTTAAGGCGTGGGCACAAGTGCTGGCTAAGGCTTAAGGCGTGGGCACAAGTGCTGGCTGAGGCTTAAGGCGTGGGCACAAGTGCTGGCTGAGGCTTAAGGCGTGGGCACAAGTGCTGGCTAAGGCTTAAGGCGTGGGCACAAGTGCTGGCTGAGGCTTAAGGCGTGGGCACAAGTGCTGGCTGAGGCTTAAGGCGTGGGCACAAGTGCTGGCTAAGGCTTAAGGCGTGGGCACAAGTGCTGGCTAAGGCTTAAGGCGTGGGCACAAGTGCTGGCTAAGGCTTAAGGCGTGGGCACAAGTGCTGGCTAAGGCTTAAGGCGTGGGCACAAGTGCTGGCTAAGGCTTAAGGCGTGGGCACAAGTGCTGGCTAAGGCTTAAGGCGTGGGCACAAGTGCTGGCTAAGGCTTAAGGCGTGGGCACAAGTGCTGGCTAAGGCTTAAGGCGTGGGCACAAGTGCTGGCTAAGGCTTAAGGCGTGGGCACAAGTGCTGGCTAAGGCTTAAGGCGTGGGCACAAGTGCTGGCTAAGGCTTAAGGCGTGGGCACAAGTGCTGGCTAAGGCTTAAGGCGTGGGCACAAGTGCTGGCTAAGGCTTAAGGCGTGGGCACAAGTGCTGGCTAAGGCTTAAGGCGTGGGCAGAAGTGCTGGCTAAGGCTTAAGGCGTGGGCACAAGTGCTGGCTAAGGCGTAAGGCGTGGGCACAAGTGCTGGCTAAGGCGTAAGGCGTGGGCACAAGTGCTGGCTAAGGCTTAAGGCGTGGGCACAAGTGCTGGCTAAGGCTTAAGGCGTGGGCACAAGTGCTGGCTAAGGCTTAAGGCGTGGGCACAAGTGCTGGCTAAGGCTTAAGGCGTGGGCACAAGTGCTGGCTAAGGCTTAAGGCGTGGGCACAAGTGCTGGCTAAGGCTTAAGGCGTGGGCACAAGTGCTGGCTGAGGCTTAAGGCGTGGGCACAAGTGCTGGCTGAGGCTTAAGGCGTGGGCACAAGTGCTGGCTAAGGCTTAAGGCGTGGGCACAAGTGCTGGCTAAGGCTTAAGGCGTGGGCACAAGTGCTGGCTAAGGCTTAAGGCGTGGGCACAAGTGCTGGCTGAGGCTTAAGGCGTGGGCACAAGTGCTGGCTGAGGCTTAAGGCGTGGGCACAAGTGCTGGCTGAGGCTTAAGGCGTGGGCACAAGTGCTGGCTGAGGCTTAAGGCGTGGGCACAAGTGCTGGCTAAGGCTTAAGGCGTGGGCACAAGTGCTGGCTAAGGCTTAAGGCGTGGGCACAAGTGCTGGCTAAGGCTTAAGGCGTGGGCACAAGTGCTGGCTAAGGCTTAAGGCGTGGGCACAAGTGCTGGCTAAGGCTTAAGGCGTGGGCACAAGTGCTGGCTAAGGCTTAAGGCGTGGGCACAAGTGCTGGCTAAGGCTTAAGGCGTGGGCACAAGTGCTGGCGAAGGCTTAAGGCGTGGGCACAAGTGCTGGCTAAGGCTTAAGGCTGGGCACAAGTGCTGGCTAAGGCTTAAGGCGTGGGCACAAGTGCTGGCTAAGGCTTAAGGCGTGGGCAGAAGTGCTGGCTAAGGCTTAAGGCGTGGGCACAAGTGCTGGCTAAGGCGTAAGGCGTGGGCACAAGTGCTGGCTAAGGCGTAAGGCGTGGGCACAAGTGCTGGCTAAGGCTTAAGGCGTGGGCACAAGTGCTGGCTAAGGCTTAAGGCGTGGGCACAAGTGCTGGCTAAGGCTTAAGGCGTGGGCACAAGTGCTGGCTAAGGCTTAAGGCGTGGGCACAAGTGCTGGCTAAGGCTTAAGGCGTGGGCACAAGTGCTGGCTAAGGCTTAAGGCGTGGGCACAAGTGCTGGCTAAGGCTTAAGGCGTGGGCACAAGTGCTGGCTGAGGCTTAAGGCGTGGGCACAAGTGCTGGCTGAGGCTTAAGGCGTGGGCACAAGTGCTGGCTAAGGCTTAAGGCGTGGGCACAAGTGCTGGCTAAGGCTTAAGGCGTGGGCACAAGTGCTGGCTAAGGCTTAAGGCGTGGGCACAAGTGCTGGCTAAGGCTTAAGGCGTAGGCACAAGTGCTGGCTAAGACTTAAGGCGTGGGCACAAGTGCTGGCTGAGGCTTAAGGCGTGGGCACAAGTGCTGGCTGAGGCTTAAGGCGTGGGCACAAGTGCTGGCTGAGGCTTAAGGCGTGGGCACAAGTGCTGGCTGAGGCTTAAGGCGTGGGCACAAGTGCTGGCTGAGGCTTAAGGCGTGGGCACAAGTGCTGGCTAAGGCTTAAGGCGTAGGCACAAGTGCTGGCTAAGGCTTAAGGCGTGGGCACAAGTGCTGGCTGAGGCTTAAGGCGTGGGCACAAGTGCTGGCTGAGGCTTTAGGCGTGGGCACAAGTGCTGGCTGAGGCTTAAGGCGTGGGCACAAGTGCTGGCTGAGGCTTAAGGCGTGGGCACAAGTGCTGGCTGAGGCTTAAGGCGTGGGCACAAGTGCTGGCTGAGGCTTAAGGCGTGGGCACAAGTGCTGGTTGAGGCTTAAGGCGTGGGCAAAAGTGCTGGCTGAGGCTTAAGGCGTGGGCAAAAGTGCTGGCTGAGGCTTAAGGCGTGGGCACAAGTGCTGGCTGAGGCTTAAGGCGTGGGCACAAGTGCTTGCTGAGGCTTAAGGCGTGGGCAAAATTGCTGGCTAAGGCTTAAGGCGTGGGCACAAGTGCTCGCTAAGGCTTAAGGCGTGGACACAAGTGCTGGCTAAGGTTTAAGGCGTGGGCACAAGTGCTGGCTGAGGCTTAAGGCGTGGGCACAAGTCCTGGCTAAGGCTTAAGGCGTGGGCACAAGTGCTGGCTAAGGCGTAAGGCGTGGGCACAAGTGCTGGCTAAGGCGTGGGCACAAGTGCTGGCTTAGGCTTAAGGCGTGGGCACAAGTGCTGGCTAAAGCTTAAGGCGTGGGCACAAGTGCTGGCTAAGGCTTAAGGCGTGGGCACAAGTGCTGGCTTAGGCTTAAGGCGTGGGCACAAGTGCTGGCTAAAGCTTAAGGCGTGGGCACAAGTGCTGGCTAAGGCTTAAGGCGTGGGCACAAGTGCTGGCTAAGGCTTAAGGCGTGGGCACAAATGCTGGCTAAGGCGTGGGCACAAGTGCTGGATAAGGCTTAAGGCGTGGGCACAAGTGCTGGCTAAGGCTTAAGGCGTGGGCACAAGTGCTGGCTAAGGCTTAAGGCGTGGGCACAAGTGCTGGCTGAGGCTTAAGGCGTGGGCACAAGTGCTGGCTAAGGCTTAAGGCGTGGGCACAAGTGCTGGCTGAGGCTTAAGGCGTGGGCACAAGTGCTGGCTAAGGCTTAAGGCGTGGGCACAAGTGCTGGCTAAGGCTTAAGGCGTGGGCACAAGTGCTGGCTAAGGCTTAAGGCGTGGGCACAAGTGCTGGCTAAGGCTTAAGGCGTGGGCACAAGTGCTGGCTAAGGCTTAAGGCGTGGGCACAAGTGCTGGCTAAGGCTTAAGGCGTGGGCACAAGTGCTGGCTAAGGCTTAAGGCGTGGGCACAAGTGCTGGCTAAGGCTTAAGGCGTGGGCACAAGTGCTGGCTAAGGCTTAAGGCGTGGGCACAAGTGCTGGCTAAGGCTTAAGGCGTGGGCACAAGTGCTGGCTGAGGCTTAAGGCGTGGGCACAAGTGCTGGCTGAGGCTTAAGGCGTGGGCACAAGTGCTGGCTGAGGCTTAAGGCGTGGGCACAAGTGCTGGCTGAGGCTTAAGGCGTGGGCACAAGTGCTGGCTGAGGCTTAAGGCGTGGGCACAAGTGCTGGCTGAGGCTTAAGGCGTGGGCACAAGTGCTGGCTGAGGCTTAAGGCGTGGGCACAAGTGCTGGCTAAGGCTTAAGGCGTGGGCACAAGTGCTGGCTAAGGCTTAAGGCGTGGGCACAAGTGCTGGCTAAGGCTTAAGGCGTGGGCACAAGTGCTGGCTAAGGCTTAAGGCGTGGGCACAAGTGCTGGCTAAGGCTTAAGGCGTGGGCACAAGTGCTGGCTAAGGCTTAAGGCGTGGGCACAAGTGCTGGCTAAGGCTTAAGGCGTGGGCACAAGTGCTGGCTAAGGCTTAAGGCGTGGGCACAAGTGCTGGCTAAGGCTTAAGGCGTGGGCACAAGTGCTGGCTAAGGCTTAAGGCGTGGGCACAAGTGCTGGCTAAGGCTTAAGGCGTGGGCACAAGTGCTGGCTAAGGCTTAAGGCGTGGGCACAAGTGCTGGCTAAGGCTTAAGGCGTGGGCACAAGTGCTGGCTAAGGCTTAAGGCGTGGGCACAAGTGCTGGCTAAGGCTTAAGGCGTGGGCACAAGTGCTGGCTAAGGCTTAAGGCGTGGGCACAAGTGCTGGCTAAGGCTTAAGGCGTGGGCACAAGTGCTGGCTAAGGCTTAAGGCGTGGGCACAAGTGCTGGCTAAGGCTTAAGGCGTGGGCACAAGTGCTGGCTAAGGCGTAAGGCGTGGGCACAAGTGCTGGCTAAGGCGTAAGGCGTGGGCACAAGTGCTGGCTAAGGCTTAAGGCGTGGGCACAAGTGCTGGCTAAGGCTTCAGGCGTGGGCACAAGTGCTGGCTAAGGCTTAAGGCGTGGGCACAAGTGCTGGCTAAGGCTTAAGGCGTGGGCACAAGTGCTGGCTAAGGCTTAAGGCGTGGGCACAAGTGCTGGCTAAGGCTTAAGGCGTGGGCACAAGTGCTGGCTAAGGCTTAAGGCGTGGGCACAAGTGCTGGCTGAGGCTTAAGGCGTGGGCACAAGTGCTGGCTGAGGCTTAAGGCGTGGGCACAAGTGCTGGCTCAGGCTTAAGGCGTGGGCACAAGTGCTGGCTAAGGCTTAAGGCGTGGGCACAAGTGCTGGCTAAGGCTTAAGGCGTGGGCACAAGTGCTGGCTAAGGCTTAAGGCGTAGGCACAAGTGCTGGCTAAGGCTTAAGGCGTGGGCACAAGTGCTGGCTGAGGCTTAAGGCGTGGGCACAAGTGCTGGCTGAGGCTTAAGGCGTGGGCACAAGTGCTGGCTGAGGCTTAAGGCGTGGGCACAAGTGCTGGCTAAGGCTTAAGGCGTAGGCACAAGTGCTGGCTAAGGCTTAAGGCGTGGGCACAAGTGCTGGCTGAGGCTTAAGGCGTGGGCAAAAGTGCTGGCTGAGGCTTAAGGCGTGGGCACAAGTGCTGGCTGAGGCTTAAGGCGTGGGCACAAGTGCTGGCTGAGGCTTAAGGCGTGGGCAAAATTGCTGGCTAAGGCTTAAGGCGTGGGCACAAGTGCTCGCTAAGGCTTAAGGCGTGGGCACAAGTGCTGGCTGAGGCTTAAGGCGTGGGCACAAGTGCTGGCTGAGGCTTAAGGCGTGGGCACAAGTGCTGGCTGAGGCTTAAGGCGTGGGCACAAGTGCTGGCTGAGGCTTAAGGCGTGGGCACAAGTGCTGGCTGAGGCTTAAGGCGTGGGCACAAGTGCTGGCTGAGGCTTAAGGCGTGGGCACAAGTGCTGGCTAAGGCTTAAGGCGTGGGCACAAGTGCTGGCTAAGGCTTAAGGCGTGGGCACAAGTGCTGGCTAAGGCTTAAGGCGTGGGCACAAGTGCTGGCTAAGGCTTAAGGCGTGGGCACAAGTGCTGGCGAAGGCTTAAGGCGTGGGCACAAGTGCTGGCTAAGGCTTAAGGCGTGGGCACAAGTGCTGGCTAAGGCTTAAGGCGTGGACACAAGTGCTGGCTAAGGCTTAAAGCGTGGGCACAAGTGCTGGCTGAGGCTTAAGGCGTGGGTACAAGTGGTGGCTGAGGCTTAAGGCGTGGGCACAAGTGTTGGCTGAGGCTTAAGGCGTGGGCACAAGTGCTGGCTGAGGCTTAAGGCGTGGGCACAAGTGCTGGCTGAGGCTTAAGGCGTGGGCACAAGTGCTGGCTGAGGCTTAAGGCGTGGGCACAAGTGCTGGCTGAGGCTTAAGGCGTGGGCACAAGTGCTGGCTGAGGCTTAAGGCGTGGGCACAAGTGCTGGCTGAGGCTTAAGGCGTGGGCACAAGTGCTGGCTGAGGCTTAAGGCGTGGGCACAAGTGCTGGCTGAGGCTTAAGGCGTGGGCACAAGTGCTGGCTAAGGCTTAAGGCGTGGGCACAAGTGCTGGCTGAGGCTTAAGGCGTGGGCACAAGTGCTGGCTGAGGCTTAAGGCGTGGGCACAAGTGCTGGCTGAGGCTTAAGGCGTGGGCACAAGGGCTGGCTGAGGCTTAAGGCGTGGGCACAAGTGCTGGCTAAGGCTTAAGGCGTGGGCACAAGTGCTGGCTGAGGCTTAAGGCATGGGCACAATTGCTGGCTGAGGCTTAAGGCGTGGGCACAAGTGCTGGCTGAGGCTTAATGCGTGGGCACAAGTGCTGGCTGAACCTTAAGGCGTGGGCACAAGTGCTGGCTGAGGCTTAAGGCGTGGGCACAAGTGCTGGCTGATGCTTAAGGCGTGGGCACAAGTGCTGGCTGAGGCTTAAGGCGTGGGCACAAGTGCTGGCTGAGGCTTAAGGCGTGGGCACAAGTGCTGGCTAAGGCTTAAGGCGTGGGCAGAAGTGCTGGCTGAGGCTTAAGGCGTGGGCACAAGTGCTGGCTGAGGCTTAAGGCGTGGGCACAAGTGCTGGCTGAGGCTTAAGGCGTGGGCACAAGTGCTGGCTGAGGCTTAAGGCGTGGGCACAAGTGCTGGCTGAGGCTTAAGGCGTGGGCACAAGTGCTGGCTGAGGCTTAAGGCGTGGGCACAAGTGCTGGCTGAGGCTTAAGGCGTGGGCACAAGTGCTGGCTGAGGCTTAAGGCGTGGGCACAAGTGCTGGCTGAGGCTTAAGGCGTGGGCACAAGTACTGGCTGAGGCTTAAGGCGTGGGCACAAGTGCTGGCTGAGGCTTAAGGCGTGGGCACGAGTGCTGGCTGAGGCTTAAGGCGTGGGCACAAGTGCTGGCTGAGGCTTAAGGCGTGGGCACAAGTGCTGGCTGAGGCTTAAGGCGTGGGCACAAGTGCTGGCTGAGGCTTAAGGCGTGGGCACAAGTGCTGGCTGAGGCTTAAGGCGTGGGCACAAGTGCTGGCTGAGGCTTAAGGCGTGGGCACAAGTGCTGGCTGAGGCTTAAGGCGTGGGCACAAGTGCTGGCTGAGGCTTAAGGCGTGGGCACAAGTGCTGGCTGAGGCTTAAGGCGTGGGCACAAGTGCTGGCTGAGGCTTAAGGCGTGGGCACAAGTGCTGGCTGAGGCTTAAGGCGTGGGCACAAGTGCTGGCTGAGGCTTAAGGCGTGGGCACAAGTGCTGGCTGAGGCTTAAGGCGTGGGCACAAGTGCTGGCTGAGGCTTAAGGCGTGGGCACAAGTGCTGGCTGAGGCTTAAGGCGTGGGCACAAGTGCTGGCTGAGGCTTAAGGCGTGGGCACAAGTGCTGGCTGAGGCTTAAGGCGTGGGCACAAGTGCTGGCTGAGGCTTAAGGCGTGGGCACAAGTGCTGGCTGAGGCTTAAGGCGTGGGCACAAGTGCTGGCTGAGGCTTAAGGCGTGGGCACAAGTGCTGGCTGAGGCTTAAGGCGTGGGCACAAGTGCTGGCTGAGGCTTAAGGCGTGGGCACAAGTGCTGGCTGAGGCTTAAGGCGTGGGCACAAGTGCTGGCTAAGGCTTAAGGCGTGGGCACAAGTGCTGGCTAAGGCTTAAGGCGTGGGCACAAGTGCTGGCTGAGGTTTAAGGCGTGGGCACAAGTGCTGGCTGAGGCTTAAGGCGTGGGCACAAGTGCTGGCTGAGGCTTAAGGCGTGGGCACAAGTGCTGGCTGAGGCTTAAGGGTATGTGTCCACGTGCAGTAAACGCTGCGTGTTTGACGCTGCATAGAGCCGCAGCGTCAGACACGCAGCGTCCAGATGTTACAGCATAGTGGAGGGGATTTAATGAAATCCCGTCTCCACTATGCGTGGTAACACGCACGCGGCGGCCCTGCGACTCCGGACATGCTGCGCGTCTTTTCAGATCGCAGCATGTCCGTATATCTTGCGGCGACGCTCCGTCGCCGCAAGATATAGCACAGGGCCCTATGGTGGGGAGCGATGATCCCGGATGTGTGCTGTGAACACATCCGGCATCATCGCGTCCCAGAAAGGGGGCGGGACTTACCGCAGAGCGGCTAAGCCGCTCCGGCGATACCGCCGGCCATCCTGAACGTGGACACGCAGCCTAAGGCGTCGGCACAAGTGCTGGCTGAGCCTTAAGGCGTGGGCACAAGTGCTGGCTGAGGCTTAAGGCGTGGGCACAAGTGCTGGCTGAGGCTTAAGGCGTGGGCACAAGTGCTGGCTGAGGCTTAAGGCGTGGGCACAAGTGCTGGCTAAGGCTTAAGGCGTGGGCACAAGTGCTGGCTAAGGCTTAAGGCGTGGGCACAAGTGCTGGCTAAGGCTTAAGGCGTGGGCACAAGTGCTGGCTAAGGCTTAAGGCGTGGGCACAAGTGCTGGCTAAGGCTTAAGGCGTGGGCACAAGTGCTGGCTAAGGCTTAAGGCGTGGGCACAAGTGCTGGCTAAGGCTTAAGGCGTGGGCACAAGTGCTGGCTAAGGCTTACGGCGTGGGCACAAGTGCTGGCTAAGGCTTAAGGCGTGGGCACAAGTGCTGGCTAAGGCTTAAGGCGTGGGACAAGTGCTGGCTAAGGCTTAAGGCGTGGGCACAAGTACTGGCTAAGGCTTAAGGCGTGGGCACAAGTGTTGGCTAAGGCTTAAGGCGTGGGCACAAGTGCTAGCTAAGGCTTAAGGCGTGGGCACAAGTGCTGGCTAAGGCTTAAGGCGTGGGCACAAGTGCTGGCTAAGGCTTAAGGCGTGGGCACAAGTGCTGGCTAAGGCTTAAGGCGTGGGCACAAGTGCTGGCTAAGGCTTAAGGCGGAGGCACAAGTGCTGGCTAAGGCTTAAGGCGTGGGCACAAGTGCTGGCTAAGGCTTAAGGCGTGGGCACAAGTGCTGGCTAAGGCTTAAGGCGTGGGCACAAGTGCTGGCTAAGGCTTACGGCGTGGGCACAAGTGCTGGCTAAGGCTTACGGCGTGGGCACAAGTGCTGGCTAAGGCTTAAGGCGTGGGCACAAGTGCTGGCTAAGGCTTAAGGCGTGGGCACAAGTGCTGGCTAAGGCTTAAGGCGTGGGCACAAGTGCTGGCTAAGGCTTAAGGCGTGGGCACAAGTGCTGGCTAAGGCTTAAGGCGTGGGCACAAGTGCTGGCTAAGGCTTAAGGCATGGGCACAAGTGCTGGCAAAGGCTTAAGGCATGGGCACAAGTGCTGGCAAAGGCTTAAGGCATGGGCACAAGTGCTGGCTAAGGCTTAAGGCGTGGGCACAAGTGCTGGCTAAGGCTAAGGGCGTGGGCACAAGTGCTGGCTAAGGCTTAAGGCGTGGGCACAAGTTCTAGCTAAGGCTTAAGGCGTGGGCACAAGTGCTGGCTAAGGCTTAAGGCGTGGGCACAAGTGCTGGCTAAGGCTTAAGGCGTGGACACAAGTGCTGGCTAAGGCTTAAGGCGTGGGCACAAGTGCTGGCTGAGGCTTAAGGCGTGGGCACAAGTGCTGGCTGAGGCTTAAGGCGTGGGCACAAGTGCTGGCTAAGGCTTAAGGCGTGGTCACAAGTGCTGGCTGAGGCTTAAGGCGTGGGCACAAGTGCTGGCTAAGGCTTAAGGCGTGGGCACAAGTGCTGGCTAAGGCTTAAGGCGTGGGCACAAGTGCTGGCTGAGGCTTAAGGCGTGGGCACAAGTGCTGGCTGAGGCTTAAGGCGTGGGCACAAGTGCTGGCTAAGGCTTAAGGCGTGGGCACAAGTGCTGGCTAAGGCTTAAGGCGTGGGCACAAGTGCTGGCTAAGGCTTAAGGCGTGGGCACAAGTGCTGGCTAAGGCTTAAGGCGTGGGCACAAGTGCTGGCTAAGGCTTAAGGCGTGGGCACAAGTGCTGGCTAAGGCTTAAGGCGTGGGCACAAGTGCTGGCTAAGGCTTAAGGCGTGGGCACAAGTGATGGCTAAGGCTTAAGGCATGGGCAAAAGTGCTGGCTAAGGCTTAAGGCATGGGCACAAGTGCTGGCTAAGGCTTAAGGCATGGACACAAGTGCTGGCTAAGGCTTAAGGCATGAGCACAAGTGCTGGCTAAGGCTTAAGGCATGAGCACAAGTGCTGGCTAAGGCTTAAGGCATGAGCACAAGTGCTGGCTAAGGCTTAAGGCATGGGCACAAGTGCTGGCTAAGGCTTAAGGCGTGGGCACAAGTGCTGGCTGAGGCTTAAGGCGTGGGCACAAGTGCTGGCTAAGGCTTAAGGCGTGGGCACAAGTGCTGGCTAAGGCTTAAGGCATGGGCACAAGTGCTGGCTAAGGCTTAAGGCATGGGCACAAGTGCCGGCTAAGGCTTAAGGCATGGGCACAAGTGCTGGCTAAGGCTTAAGGCATGGGCACAAGTGCTGGCTAAGGCTTAAGGCATGGGCACAAGTGCTGGCTAAGGCTTAAGGCATGGGCACAAGTGCTGGCAAAGGCTTAAGGCATGGGCACAAGTGCTGGCTAAGGCTTAAGGCATGGGCACAAGTGCTGGCTAAGGCTTAAGGCATACGGCTAACTCTTTGCACTCTTTGCATAAAGGGTTAGGCACCCATAGGGGTGAAGAGCTAGCTTTCAGCCCTCTACTCTGTACTTGGACATTTAGGACTAGATCCTTTGTTGTACAGTGCGGAGCCTCTCCATAACCCCATGCTCCAAACGTCCAGGCACTTCTTGTCTGTCCTCCGTAAATGGGTAATGCCTTCTTCCCCAATTACAGTCGTGCATGCGCATTCAGACGGGACAAGAGCGAAGAGCGTAAAGCCTGCCCTGTGTGCATAACCATCATGTAACTAAAGACAGAAAAACAAACATGCAAGGGGCTCAAAAGTGCTGGCTAAGGCTTAAGGCGTGGGCACAAGTGCTGGCTAAGGCTTAAGGCGTGGGCACAAGTGCTGGCTTAGGCTTAAGGCGTGGGCACAAGTGCTGGCTAAGGCTTAAGGCGTGGGCACAAGTGCTGGCTAAGGCTTAAGGCGTGGGCACAAGTGCTGGCTAAGGCTTAAGGCGTGGGCACAAGTGCTGGCTAAGGCTTAAGGCGTGGGCACAAGTGCTGGCTAAGGCTTAAGGGGTGGGCACAAATGCTGGCTAAAGCTTATGGCGTGGGCACAAGTGCTGGCTAAGGCTTAAGGCGTGGGCACAAGTGCTGGCTAAGGCTTAAGGCCTGGGCACAAGTGCTGGCTAAGGCTTAAGGCGTGGGCACAAGTGCTGGCTAAGGCTAAAGACGTGGGCACAAGGCGTGGGCACAAGTGCTGGCTAAGGCTTAAGGCATGGGCACAAGTGCTGGCTAAGGCTTAAGGCGTGGGCACAAGTGCTGGCAAAGGCTTAAGGCATGGGCACAAGTGCTGGCTAAGGCTTAAGGCATGGGCACAAGTGCTGGCTAAGGCTTAAGGCATGGGCACAAGTGCTGGCTAAGGCTTAAGGCATGGGCACAAGTGCTGGCTAAGGCTTAAGGCATGGGCACAAGTGCTGGCAAAGGCTTAAGGCATGGGCACAAGTGCTGGCTAAGGCTTAAGGCATGGGCACAAGTGCTGGCTAAGGTTTAAGGCATACGGCTAACTCTTTCCACTCTTTGCATAAAGGGTTAGGCACCCATAGGGGTGAAGAGCTAGCTTTCACCCCTCTACTCTGTACTTCGACATTTAGGACTAGATCCTTTGTTGTACAGTGCGGAGCCTCTCCATAACCCCATGCTCCAAACGTCCAGGCACTTCTTGTCTGTCCTCCGTAAATGGGTAATGCCTTCTTCCCCAATTACAGTCGTGCATGCGCATTCAGACGGGAAAAGAGCGAAGAGCGTAAAGCCTGCCCTGTGTGCATAACCATCATGTAACTAAAGACAGAAAAACAAACATGCAAGGGGCTCAAAAGTGCTGGCTAAGGCTGAAGGCGTGGGCACAAGTGCTGGCTAAGGCTTAAGGCGTGGGCACAAGTGCTGGCTAAGGCTTAAGGCGTGGGCACAAGTGCTGGCTAAGGCTTAAGGCGTGGGCACAAGTGCTGGCTAAGGCGTGGGCACAAGTGCTGGCTAAGGCTTAAGGCGTGGGCACAAGTGCTGGCTAAGGCTTAAGGCGTGGGCACAAGTGCTGGCTAAGGCTTAAGGCGTGGGCACAAATGCTGGCTAAGGCTTAAGGCGTGGGCACAAGTGCTGGCTAAGGCTTAAGGCGTGGGCACAAGTGCTGGCTAAGGCTTAAGGCGTGGGCACAAGTGCTGGCTAAGGCTTAAGGCGTGGGCACAAGTGCTGGCTAAGGCTTAAGGCCTGGGCACAAGTGCTGGCTAAGGCTTAAGGCGTGGGCACAAGTGCTGGCTAAGGCTTAAGGCGTGGGCACAAGTGCTGGCTAAGGCTTAAGGCGTGGGCACAAGTGCTGGCTAATGTTTAAGGCGTGGGCACAAGTGCTGGCTAAGGCTTAAGGCGTGGGCACAAGTGCTGGCTAAGGCTTAAGGCGTGGGCACAAGTGCTGGCTAAGGCTTAAGGCGTGGGCACAAGTACTAAGGCTTAAGGCGTGGGCACAAGTGCTGGCTAGGGCTTAAGGCGTGGGCACAAGTGCTGGCTAAGGCTTAAGGCGTGGGCACAAGTGCTGGCTAAGGCTTAAGGCGTGGGCACAAGTTCTAGCTAAGGCTTAAGGCGTGGGCACAAGTGCTGGCTAAGGCTTAAGGCGTGGGCACAAGTGCTGGCTAAGGCTTAAGGCGTGGGCACAAGTGCTGGCTGAGGCTTAAGGCGTGGGCACAAGTGCTGGCTGAGGCTTAAGGCGTGGGCACAAGTGCTGGCTGAGGCTTAAGGCGTGGGCACAAGTGCTGGCTAAGGCTTAAGGCGTGGTCACAAGTGCTGGCTAAGGCTTAAGGCGTGGGCACAAGTGCTGGCTAAGGCTTAAGGCGTGGGCACAAGTGCTGGCTAAGGCTTAAGGCGTGGGCACAAGTGCTGGCTAAGGCTTAAGGTGTGGGCACAAGTGCTGGCTAAGGCTTAAGGCGTGGGCACAAGTGCTGGCTAAGGCTTAAGGCGTGGGCACAAGTGCTGGCTAAGGCTTAAGGCGTGGGCACAAGTGCTGGCTAAGGCTTAAGGCGTGGGCACAAGTGCTGGCTAAGGCTTAAGGCGTGGGCACAAGTGCTGGCTAAGGCTTAAGGCGTGGGCACAAGTGCTGGCTAAGGCTTAAGGCGTGGGCACAAGTGCTGGCTAAGGCTTAAGGCGTGGGCACAAGTGCTGGCTAAGGCTTAAGGCGTGGGCACAAGTGCTGGCTAAGGCTTAAGGCGTGGGCACAAGTGCTGGCTAAGGCTTAAGGCGTGGGCACAAGTGCTGGCTAAGGCTTAAGGCGTGGGCACAAGTGCTGGCTAAGGCTTAAGGCCTGGGCAAAAGTGCTGGCTAAGGCTTAAGGCGTGGGCACAAGTGCTGGCTAAGGCTTAAGGCGTGGGCACAAGTGCTGGCTAAGGCTTAAGGCGTGGGCACAAGTGCTGGCTAAGGCTTAAGGCGTGGGCACAAGTGCTGGCTAAGGCTTAAGGTGTGGGCACAAGTGCTGGCTAAGGCTTAAGGCGTGGGCACAAGTGCTGGCTAAGGCTTAATGCGTGGGCACAAGTGCTGGCTAAGGCTTAAGGCGTGGGCACAAGTCCTCGCTAAGGCTTAAGGCGTGGGCACAAGTGCTGGCTAAGGCTTAAGGCGTGGGCATAAGTGCTGGCTAAGGCTTAAGGAGTGGGCACAAGTGCTGGCTAAGGCTTAAGGCATGGGCACAAGTGCTGGCTAAGGCTTAAGGCATGGGCACAAGTGCCGGCTAAGGCTTAAGGCATGGGCACAAGTGCTGGCTAAGGCTTAAGGCATGGGCACAAGTGCTGGCTAAGGCTTAAGGCATGAGCACAAGTGCTGGCTAAGGCTTAAGGCATGGGCACAAGTGCTGGCTAAGGCTTAAGGCATGGGCACAAGTGCCGGCTAAGGCTTAAGGCATGGGCACAAGTGCCGGCTAAGGCTTAAGGCATGGGCACAAGTGCTGGCTAAGGCTTAAGGCATGGGCACAAGTGCTGGCTAAGGCTTAAGGCATGGGCACAAGTGCTGGCTAAGGCTTAAGGCATGGGCACAAGTGCTGGCAAAGGCTTAAGGCATGGGCACAAGTGCTGGCTAAGGCTTAAGGCATGGGCACAAGTGCTGGCTAAGGCTTAAGGCATACGGCTAACTCTTTGCACTCTTTGCATAAAGGGTTAGGCACCCATAGGGGTGAAGAGCTAGCTTTCAGCCCTCTACTCTGTACTTGGACATTTAGGACTAGATCCTTTGTTGTACAGTGCGGAGCCTCTCCATAACCCCATGCTCCAAACGTCCAGGCACTTCTTGTCTGTCCTCCGTAAATGGGTAATGCCTTCTTCCCCAATTACAGTCGTGCATGCGCATTCAGACGGGACAAGAGCGAAGAGCGTAAAGCCTGCCCTGTGTGCATAACCATCATGTAACTAAAGACAGAAAAACAAACATGCAAGGGGCTCAAAAGTGCTGGCTAAGGCTTAAGGCGTGGGCACAAGTGCTGGCTAAGGCTTAAGGCGTGGGCACAAGTGCTGGCTAAGGCTTAAGGCGTGGGCACAAGTGCTGGCTAAGGCTTAAGGCGTGGGCACAAGTGCTGGCTAAGGCTTAAGGCGTGGGCACAAGTGCTGGCGAAGGCTTAAGGCGTGGGCACAAGTGCTGGCTAAGGCTTAAGGCGTGGGCACAAGTGCTGGCTAAGGCTTAAGGGGTGGGCACAAATGCTGGCTAAAGCTTAAGGCGTGGGCACAAGTGCTGGCTAAGGCTTAAGGCGTGGGCACAAGTGCTGGCTAAGGCTAAAGGCGTGGGCACAAGTGCTGGCTAAGGCTTAAGGCGTGGGCACAAGTGCTGGCTAAGGCTTAAGGCCTGGGCACAAGTGCTGGCTAAGGCTTAAGGCGTGGGCACAAGTGCTGGCTAAGGCTAAAGACGTGGGCACAAGGCGTGGGCACAAGTGCTGGCTAAGGCTTAAGGCATGGGCACAAGTGCTGGCTAAGGCTTAAGGCGTGGGCACAAGTGCTGGCAAAGGCTTAAGGCATGGGCACAAGTGCTGGCTAAGGCTTAAGGCATGGGCACAAGTGCTGGCTAAGGCTTAAGGCATGGGCACAAGTGCTGGCTAAGGCTTAAGGCATGGGCACAAGTGCTGGCTAAGGCTTAAGGCATGGGCACAAGTGCTGGCAAAGGCTTAAGGCATGGGCACAAGTGCTGGCTAAGGCTTAAGGCATGGGCACAAGTGCTGGCTAAGGCTTAAGGCATACGGCTAACTCTTTCCACTCTTTGCATAAAGGGTTAGGCACCCATAGGGGTGAAGAGCTAGCTTTCACCCCTCTACTCTGTACTTGGACATTTAGGACTAGATCCTTTGTTGTACAGTGCGGAGCCTCTCCATAACCCCATGCTCCAAGCGTCCAGGCACTTCTTGTCTGTCCTCCGTAAATGGGTAATGCCTTCTTCCCCAATTACAGTCGTGCATGCGCATTCAGACGGGAAAAGAGCGAAGAGCGTAAAGCCTGCCCTGTGTGCATAACCATCATGTAACTAAAGACAGAAAAACAAACATGCAAGGGGCTCAAAAGTGCTGGCTAAGGCTTAAGGCGTGGGCACAAGTGCTGGCTAAGGCTTAAGGCGTGGGCACAAGTGTTGGCTAACGCTTAAGGCGTGGGCACAAGTGCTGGCTAAGGCTTAAGGCGTGGGCACAAGTGCTGGCTAAGGCTTAAGGCGTGGGCACAAGTGCTGGCTAAGGCTTAAGGCGTGGGCACAAGTGCTGGCTAAGGCTTAAGGCGTGGGCACAAATGCTGGCTAAGGCTTAAGGCGTGGGCACAAGTGCTGGCTAAGGCTTAAGGCGTGGGCACAAGTGCTGGCTAAGGCTTAAGGCGTGGGCACAAGTGCTGGCTAAGGCTTAAGGCGTGGGCACAAGTGCTGGCTAAGGCTTAAGGCCTGGGCAAAAGTGCTGGCTAAGGCTTAAGGCGTGGGCACAAGTGCTGGCTAAGGCTTAAGGCGTGGGCTTAAGGCGTGGGCACAAGTGCTGGCTAAGGCTTAAGGCGTGGGCACAAGTGCTGGCTAAGGCTTAAGGCGTGGGCACAAGTGCTGGCTAAGGCTTAAGGCGTGGGCACAAGTGCTGGCTAAGGCTTAAGGCGTGGGCACAAGTGCTGGCTAAGGCTTAAGGTGTGGGCACAAGTGCTGGCTAAGGCTTAAGGCGTGGGCACAAGTGCTGGCTAAGGCTTAATGCGTGGGCACAAGTGCTGGCTAAGGCTTAAGGCGTGGGCACAAGTCCTCGCTAAGGCTTAAGGCGTGGGCACAAGTGCTGGCTAAGGCTTAAGGCGTGGGCATAAGTGCTGGCTAAGGCTTAAGGAGTGGGCACAAGTGCTGGCTAAGGCTTAAGGCATGGGCACAAGTGCTGGCTAAGGCTTAAGGCATGGGCACAAGTGCTGGCTAAGGCTTAAGGCATGGGCACAAGTGCTGGCTAAGGCTTAAGGCATGGGCACAAGTGCTGGCAAAGGCTTAAGGCATGGGCACAAGTGCTGGCTAAGGCTTAAGGCATGGGCACAAGTGCTGGCTAAGGCTTAAGGCATACGGCTAACTCTTTCCACTCTTTGCATAAAGGGTTAGGCACCCATAGGGGTGAAGAGCTAGCTTTCAACCCTCTACTCTGTACTTGGACATTTAGGACTAGATCCTTTGTTGTACAGTGCGGAGCCTCTCCATAACCCCATGCTCCAAGCGTCCAGGCACTTCTTGTCTGTCCTCCGTAAATGGGTAATGCCTTCTTCCCCAATTACAGTCGTGCATGCGCATTCAGACGGGAAAAGAGCGAAGAGCGTAAAGCCTGCCCTGTGTGCATAACCATCATGTAACTAAAGACAGAAAAACAAACATGCAAGGGGCTCAAAAGTGCTGGCTAAGGCTTAAGGCGTGGGCACAAGTGCTGGCTAAGGCTTAAGGCGTGGGCACAAGTGCTGGCTAAGGCTTAAGGCGTGGGCACAAGTGCTGGCTAAGGCTTAAGGAGTGGGCACAAGTGCTGGCTAAGGCTTAAGGCGTGGGCACAAGTGCTGGCTAAGGCTTAAGGCGTGGGCACAAATGCTGGCTAAGGCTTACGGCGTGGGCACAAGTGCTGGCTAAGGCTTAAGGCGTGGGCACAAGTGCTGGCTAAGGCTTAAGGCGTGGGCACAAGTGCTGGCTAAGGCTTAAGGCGTGGGCACAAGTGCTGGCTAAGGCTTAAGGCCTGGGCACAAGTGCTGGCTAAGGCTTAAGGCATGGGCACAAGTGCTGGCTAAGGCTTAAGGCGTGGGCACAAGTGCTGGCTAAGGCTTAAGGCGTGGGCACAAGTGCTGGCTAAGGCTTAAGGCGTGGGCACAAGTGCTGGCTAAGGCTTAAGGCGTGGGCACAAGTGCTGGCTAAGGCTTAAGGCGTGGGCACAAGTGCTGGCTAAGGCTTAAGGCGTGGGCACAAGTTCTGGCTAGGGCTTAAGGCGTGGGCACAAGTGCTGTCTAAGGCTTAAGGCGTGGGCACAAGTGCTGGCTAAGGCTTAAGGCGTGGGCACAAGTGCTGGCTAAGGCTTAAGGCGTGGGCACAAGTGCTGGCTAAGGCGCAAGGCGTGGGCACAAGTGCTGGCTAAGGCTTAAGGCGTGGGCACAAGTGCTGGCTAAGGCTTAAGGCGTGGGCACAAGTGCTGGCTAAGGCTTAAGGCGTGGGCACAAGTGCTGGCTAAGGCTTAAGGCGTGGGCACAAATGCTGGCTAAGGCTTAAGGCATGGGCACAAGTGCTGGCTAAGGCTTAAGGCATGGGCACAAGTGCTGGCTAAGGCTTAAGGCATGGGCACAAGTGCTGGCTAAGGCTTAAGGCATGGGCACAAGTGCTGGCTAAGGCTTAAGGCATGGGCACAAGTGCTGGCTAAGGCTTAAGGCATGGGCACAAGTGCTGGCTAAGGCTTAAGGCATGGGCACAAGTGCTGGCAAAGGCTTAAGGCATGGGCACAAGTGCTGGCTAAGGCTTAAGGCATGGGCACAAGTGCTGGCTAAGGCTTAAGGCATGGGCACAAGTGCTGGCTAAAGCTTAAGGCATGGGCACAAGTGCTGGCTAAGGCTTAAGGCATGGGGACAAGTGCTGGCAAAGGCTTAAGGCATGGGCACAAGTGCTGGCTAAGGCTTAAGGCATGGGCACAAGTGCTGGCTAAGGCTTAAGGCATACGGCTAACTCTTTGCACTCTTTGCATAAAGGGTTAGGCACCCATAGGGGTGAAGAGCTAGCTTTCACCCCTCTACTCTGTACTTGGACATTTAGGACTAGATCCTTTGTTGTACAGTGCGGAGCCTCTCCATAACCCCATGCTCCAAGCGACCAGGCACTTCTTGTCTGTCCTCCGTAAATGGGTAATGCTTTCTTCCCCAATTACAGTCGTGCATGCGCATTCAGACGGGACAAGAGCGAAGAGCGTAAAGCCTGCCCTGTGTGCATAACCATCATGTAACTAAAGACAGAAAAACAAACATGCAAGGGGCTCAAAAGTGCTGGCTAAGGCTTAAGGCGTGGGCACAAGTGCTGGCTAAGGCTTAAGGCGTGGGCACAAGGGCTGGCTAAGGCTTAAGGCGTGGGCACAAGTGATGGCTAAGGCTTAAGGCGTGGGCACAAGTGCAGGCTAAGGCTTAAGGCGTGGGCACAAGTGCTGGCTAAGGCTTAATGCGTGGGCAAAAGTGCTGACTAAGGCTTAAGGCGTGGGCACAAGTGCTGGCTAAGGCTTAAGGCGTGGGCACAAGTGCTGGCTAAGGCTTAAGGCGTGGGCACAAGTGCTGGCTAAGGCTTAAGGCGTGGGCACAAGTGCTGGCTAAGGCTTAAGGCGTGGGCACAAGTGCTGGCTAAGGCTTAAGACGTGGGCACAAGTGCTGGCTAAGGCTTAAGGCGTGGGCACAAGTGCTGGCTAAGGCTTAAGGCGTGGGCACAAGTGCTGGCTAAGGCTTAAGGCGTGGGCACAAGTGCTGGCTAAGGCTTAAGGCGTGGGCACAAGTGCTGGCTAAGGCTTAAGGCGTGGGCACAAGTGCTGGCTAAGGCTTAAGGCGTGGGCACAAGTGCTGGCTAAGGCTTACGGCGTGGGCACAAGTGCTGGCTAAGGCTTAAGGCGTGGGCACAAGTGCTGGCTAAGGCTTAAGGCGTGGGCACAAGTGCTGGCTAAGGCTTAAGGCGTGGGCACAAGTGCTGGCTAAGGCTTAAGGCGTGGGCACAAGTGCTGGCTAAGGCTTAAGGCGTGGGCACAAGTGCTGGCTAAGGCTTAAGGCATGGGCACAAGTGCTGGCAAAGGCTTAAGGCATACGGCTAACTCTTTGCACTCTTTGCATAAAGGGTTAGGCACCCATAGGGGTGAAGAGCTAGCTTTCACCCCTCTACTCTGTACTTGGACATTTAGGACTAGATCCTTTGTTGTACAGTGCGGAGCCTCTCCATAACCCCATGCTCCAAGCGACCAGGCACTTCTTGTCTGTCCTCCGTAAATGGGTAATGCCTTCTTCCCCAATTACAGTCGTGCATGCGCATTCAGACGGGACAAGAGCGAAGAGCGTAAAGCCTGCCCTGTGTGCATAACCATCATGTAACTAAAGACAGAAAAACAAACATGCAAGGGGCTCAAAAGTTCTGGCTAAGGCTTAAGGCGTGGGCACAAGTGCTGGCTAAGGCTTAAGGCGTGGGCACAAGTGCTGGCTAAGGCTTAAGGCGTGGGCACAAGTGCTGGCTAAGGCTTAAGGCGTGGGCACAAGTGCTGGCTAAGGCTTAAGGCGTGGGCACAAGTGCTGGCTAAGGCTTAAGGCGTGGGCACAAGTGCTGGCTAAGGCTTAAGGCGTGGGCACAAGTGCTGGCTAAGGCTTAAGGCGTGGGCACAAGTGCTGGCTAAGGCTTAAGGCGTGGGCACAAGTGCTGGCTAAGGCTTAAGGCGTGGGCACAAGTGCTGGCTAAGGCTTAAGGCGTGGGCACAAGTGCTGGCTAAGGCTTAAGGCGTGGGCACAAGTGCTGGCTAAGGCTTAAGGCGTGGGCACAAGTGCTGGCTAAGGCATAAGGCGTGAGCTCAAGTGCTGGCTAAGGCTTAAGGCGTGGGCACAAGTGCTGGCTAAGGCTTAAGGCGTGGGCACAAGTGCTGGCTAAGGCTTAAGGCGTGGGCACAAGTGCTGGCTAAGGCTTAAGGCGTGGGCACAAGTGCTGGCTAAGGCTTAAGGCGTGGGCACAAGTGCTGGCTAAGGCTTAAGGCGTGGGCACAAGTGCTGGCTAAGGCTTAAGGCGTGGGCACAAGTGCTGGCTAAGGCTTAAGGCGTGGGCACAAGTGCTGGCTAAGGCTTAAGGCGTGGGCACAAGTGCTGGCTAAGGCTTAAGGCGTGGGCACAAGTGCTGGCTAAGGCTTAAGGCGTGGGCACAAGTGCTGGCTAAGGCTTAAGGCGTGGGCACAAGTGCTGGCTAAGGCTTAAGGCGTGGGCACAAGTGCTGGCTAAGGCATAAGGCGTGAGCTCAAGTGCTGGCTAAGGCTTAAGGCGTGGGCACAAGTGCTGGCTAAGGCTTAAGGCGTGGGCACAAGTGCTGGCTAAGGCTTAAGGCGTGGGCACAAGTGCTGGCTAAGGCTTAAGGCGTGGGCACAAGTGCTGGCTAAGGCTTAAGGCGTGGGCACAAGTGCTGGCTAAGGCTTAAGGCGTGGGCACAAGTGCTGGCTATGGCTTAAGGCGTGGGCACAAGTGCTGGCTAAGGCTTAAGGCGTGGGCACAAGTGCTGGCTAAGGCTTAAGGCGTGGGCACAAGTGCTGGCTAAGGCTTAAGGCGTGGGCACAAGTGCTGGCTAAGGCTTAAGGCGTGGGCACAAGCGCTGGCTAAGGCTTAGGGAGTGGTCACAAGTGCTGGCTAAGGCTTAAGGCGTGGGCACAAGTGCTGGCTAAGGCGTGGGCACAAGTGCTGGCTAAGGCGTGGGCACAAGTGCTGGCTAAGGCGAGGGCACAAGTGTGGGCTAAGGCTTGGGCACAAGTGCTGGCTAAGGCTTAAGGCGTGGGCACAAGTGCTGGCTAAGGCTTAAGGCGTGGGCACAAGTGCTGGCTAAGGAGTGGGCACAAGTGCTGGCTAAAAGGCTTAAGGCGTGGGCACAAGTGCTGGCTAAGGCTTAATGCATGGGCACAAGTGCTGGCTAAGGCTTAAGGCGTGGGCACAAGTACTGGCTAAGGCTTAAGGCGTGGGCACAAGTGCTGGCTAAGGCTTAAGGCGTAGGCAGAAGTGCTGGCTAAGGCTTAAGGCGTGGGCACAAGTGCTGGCTAAGGCTTAAGGCGTGGGCACAAGTGCTGGTTAAGGCGTAAGGCGTGGGCACAAGTGCTGGCTAAGGCTTAAGGCGTGGGCAAAAGTGCTGGCTAACGTTTAAGGCATGGGCACAAGTGCTGGCTAAGGCTTAAGGCGTGGGCACAAGTGCTGGCTAAGGCTTAAGGCGTGGGCACAAGTGCTGGCTAAGGCTTAAGGCGTGGGCACAAGTGCTGGCTAAGGCTTAAGGCGTGGGCACAAGTGCTGGCTAAGGCTTAAGGCGTGGGCACAAGTGCTGGCTAAGGCTTAAGGCGTGGGCACAAGTGCTGGCTAAGGCTTAAGGTGTGGGCACAAGTGCTGGCTAAGGCTTAAGGCGTGGGCACAAGTGCTGGCTAAGGCTTAAGGCGTGGGCACAAGTGCTGGCTAAGGCTTAAGGCGTGGGCACAAGTGCTGGTTAAGGCTTAAGGCGTGGGCACAAGTGCTGGCTAAGGCTTAAGGCGTGGGCACAAGTGCTGGCTAAGGCTTAAGGCGTGGGCACAATTGCTGGCTAAGGCGTGGGCACAAGTGCTGGCTAAGGCGTGGGCACAAGTGCTGGCTAAGGCGAGGGCACAATTGTGGGCTAAGGCGTGGGCACAAGTGCTGGCTAAGGCGTGGGCACAAGTGCTGGCTAAGGCTTAAGGCGTGGGCACAAGTGCTGGCTAAGGCGTGGGCAGAAGTGCTGGCTAAGGCTTAAGGCGTGGGCACAAGTGCTGGCTAAGGCGTGGGCACAAGTGCAGGCTAAGGCTTAAGGCGTGGGCACAAGTGCTGGCTAAGGCTTAATGCGTGGGCACAAGTGCTGGCTAAGGCTAAAGGCGTGGGCACAAGTGCTGGCTAAGGCTTAAGGCGTGGGCACAAGTGCTGGCTAAGGCTTAAGGCGTAGGCACAAGTGCTGGCTAAGGCTTAAGGCGTGGGCACAAGTGCTGGCTAAGGCTTAAGGCGTAGGCACAAGTGCTGGCTAAGGCTTAAGGTGTGGGCACAAGAGCTGGCTAAGACGTTTAAGGCGTGGGCACAAGTGCTGGCTAAGGCTTAAGGCGTGGGCACAAGTGCTGGCTAAGGCTTAAGGTGTGGGCACAAGTGCTGGCTAAGGCTTAAGGCGTGGGCACAAGTGCTGGCTAAGGCTTAATGCGTGGGCACAAGTGCTGGCTAAGGCTTAAGGCGTGGGCACAAGTCCTCGCTAAGACTTAAGGCGTGGGCACAAGTGCTGGCTAAGGCTTAAGGCGTGGGCACAAGTGCTGGCTAAGGCTTAAGGAGTGGGCACAAGTGCTGGCTAAGGCTTAAGGCATGGGCACAAGTGCTGGCTAAGGCTTAAGGCCTGGGCACAAGTGCTGGCTAAGGCTTAAGGCGTGGGCACAAGTGCTGGCTAAGGCTTAAGGCGTGGGCTTAAGGCGTGGGCACAAGTGCTGGCTAAGGCTTAAGGCGTGGGCACAAGTGCTGGCTAAGGCTTAAGGCGTGGGCACAAGTGCTGGCTAAGGCTTAAGGCGTGGGCACAAGTGCTGGCTAAGGCTTAAGGCGTGGGCACAAGTGCTGGCTAAGGCTTAAGGCGTGGGCACAAGTGCTGGCTAAGGCTTAAGGTGTGGGCACAAGTGCTGGCTAAGGCTTAAGGCGTGGGCACAAGTGCTGGCTAAGGCTTAATGCGTGGGCACAAGTGCTGGCTAAGGCTTAAGGCGTGGGCACAAGTCCTCGCTAAGGCTTAAAGCGTGGGCACAAGTGCTGGCTAAGGCTTAAGGCGTGGGCATAAGTGCTGGCTAAGGCTTAAGGAGTGGGCACAAGTGCTGGCTAAGGCTTAAGGCATGGGCACAAGTGCTGGCTAAGGCTTAAGGCATGGGCACAAGTGCTGGCTAAGGCTTAAGGCATGGGCACAAGTGCTGGCTAAGGCTTAAGGCATGGGCACAAGTGCTGGCAAAGGCTTAAGGCATGGGCACAAGTGCTGGCTAAGGATTAAGGCATGGGCACAAGTGCTGGCTAAGGCTTAAGGCATACGGCTAACTCTTTGCACTCTTTGCATAAAGGGTTAGGCACCCATAGGGGTGAAGAGCTAGCTTTCACCCCTCTACTCTGTACTTGGACATTTAGGACTCGATCCTTTGTTGTACAGTGCGGAGCCTCTCCATAACCCCATGCTCCAAGCGACCAGGCACTTCTTGTCTGTCCTCCGTAAATGGATAATGCCTTCTTCCAAAATTACAGTCGTGCATGCGCATTCAGACGGGACAAGAGCGAAGAGCGTAAAGCCTGCCCTGTGTGCATAACCATCATGCAACTAAAGAGCGAAAAACAAACATGCAAGGGGCTCAAAAGTGTTGGCTAAGGCTTAAGGCGTGGGCACAAGTGCTGGCTAAGGCTTAAGGCGTAGGCACAAGTGCTGGCTAAGGCTTAAGGCGTGGGCACAAGTGCTGGCTAAGGCTTAAGGCGTGGGCACAAGTGCTGGCTAAGGCTTAAGGCGTGGGCACAAGTGCTGGCTAAGGCGTAAGGCGTGGGCACAAGTGCTGGCTAAGGCGTAAGGCGTGGGCACAAGTGCTGGCTAAGGCTTAAGGCATGGACAGAAGTGCTGGCTAAGGTTTAAGGCGTGGGCACAAGTGCTGGCTAAGGCTTAAGGCGTGGGCACAAGTGCTGGCTAAGGCTTAAGGCGTGGGCACAAGTGCTGGCTAAGGCTTAAGGCGTGGGCACAAGTGCTAAGGCTTAAGGCGTGGGCACAAGTTCTGGCTAGGGCTTAAGGCGTGGGCACAAGTGCTGTCTAAGGCTTAAGGCGTGGGCACAAGTGCTGGCTAAGGCTTAAGGCGTGGGCACAAGTGCTGGCTAAGGCTTAAGGCATGGGCACAAGTGCTGGCTAAGGCGCAATGCGTGGGCACAAGTGCTGGCTAAGGCTTAAGGCGTGGGCACAAGTGCTGGCTAAGGCTTAAGGCGTGGGCACAAGTGCTGGCTAAGGCTTAAGGCGTGGGCACAAGTGCTGGCTAAGGCTTAAGGCGTGGGCACAAATGCTGGCTAAGGCTTAAGGCATGGGCACAAGTGCTGGCTAAGGCTTAAGGCATGGGCACAAGTGCTGGCTAAGGCTTAAGGCATGGGCACAAGTGCTGGCTAAGGCTTAAGGCATGGGCACAAGTGCTGGCTAAGGCTTAAGGCATGGGCACAAGTGCTGGCTAAGGCTTAAGGCATGGGCACAAGTGCTGGCTAAGGCTTAAGGCATGGGCACAAGTGCTGGCAAAGGCTTAAGGCATGGGCACAAGTGCTGGCTAAGGCTTAAGGCATGGGCACAAGTGCTGGCTAAGGCTTAAGGCATGGGCACAAGTGCTGGCTAAAGCTTAAGGCATGGGCACAAGTGCTGGCTAAGGCTTAAGGCATGGGGACAAGTGCTGGCAAAGGCTTAAGGCATGGGCACAAGTGCTGGCTAAGGCTTAAGGCATGGGCACAAGTGCTGGCTAAGGCTTAAGGCATACGGCTAACTCTTTGCACTCTTTGCATAAAGGGTTAGGCACCCATAGGGGTGAAGAGCTAGCTTTCACCCCTCTACTCTGTACTTGGACATTTAGGACTAGATCCTTTGTTGTACAGTGCGGAGCCTCTCCATAACCCCATGCTCCAAGCGACCAGGCACTTCTTGTCTGTCCTCCGTAAATGGGTAATGCCTTCTTCCCCAATTACAGTCGTGCATGCGCATTCAGACGGGACAAGAGCGAAGAGCGTAAAGCCTGCCCTGTGTGCATAACCATCATGTAACTAAAGACAGAAAAACAAACATGCAAGGGGCTCAAAAGTGCTGGCTAAGGCTTAAGGCGTGGGCACAAGTGCTGGCTAAGGCTTAAGGCGTGGGCACAAGAGCTGGCTAAGGCTTAAGGCGTGGGCACAAGTGCTGGCTAAGGCTTAAGGCGTGGGCACAAGTGCTGGCTAAGGCTTACGGCGTGGGCACAAGTGCTGGCTAAGGCTTAAGGCGTAGGCAGAAGTGCTGGCTAAGGCTTAAGGCGTGGGCACAAGTGCTGGCTAAGGCTTAAGGCGTGGGCACAAGTGCTGGTTAAGGCGTAAGGCGTGGGCACAAGTGCTGGCTAAGGCTTAAGACGTGGGCAAAAGTGCTGGCTAACGTTTAAGGCATGGGCACAAGTGCTGGCTAAGGCTTAAGGCGTGGGCACAAGTGCTGGCTAAGGCTTAAGGCGTGGGCACAAGTGCTGGCTAAGGCTTAAGGCGTGGGCACAAGTGCTGGCTAAGGCTTAAGGCGTGGGCACAAGTGCTGGCTAAGGCTTAAGGCGTGGGCACAAGTGCTGGCTAAGGCTTAAGGCGTGGGCACAAGTGCTGGCTAAGGCTTAAGGCGTGGGCACAAGTGCTGGCTAAGGCTTAAGGCGTGGGCACAAGTGCTGGCTAAGGCTTACGGCGTGGGCACAAGTGCTGGCTAAGGCTTAAGGCGTGGGCACAAGTGCTGGCTAAGGCTTAAGGCGTGGGCACAAGTGCTGGCTAAGGCTTAAGGCGTGGGCACAAGTGCTGGCTAAGGCTTAAGGCGTGGGCACAAGTGCTGGCTAAGGCTTAAGGCGTGGGCACAAGTGCTGGCTAAGGCTTAAGGCATGGGCACAAGTGCTGGCAAAGGCTTAAGGCATGGGCACAAGTGCTGGCTAAGGCTTAAGGCATGGGCACAAGTGCTGGCTAAGGCTTAAGGCATACGGCTAACTCTTTGCACTCTTTGCATAAAGGGTTAGGCACCCATAGGGGTGAAGAGCTAGCTTTCACCCCTCTACTCTGTACTTGGACATTTAGGACTAGATCCTTTGTTGTACAGTGCGGAGCCTCTCCATAACCCCATGCTCCAAGCGACCAGGCACTTCTTGTCTGTCCTCCGTAAATGGGTAATGCCTTCTTCCCCAATTACAGTCGTGCATGCGCATTCAGACGGGACAAGAGCGAAGAGCGTAAAGCCTGCCCTGTGTGCATAACCATCATGTAACTAAAGACAGAAAAACAAACATGCAAGGGGCTCAAAAGTTCTGGCTAAGGCTTAAGGCGTGGGCACAAGTGCTGGCTAAGGCTTAAGGCGTGGGCACAAGTGCTGGCTAAGGCTTAAGGCGTGGGCACAAGTGCTGGCTAAGGCTTAAGGCGTGGGCACAAGTGCTGGCTAAGGCTTAAGGCGTGGGCACAAGTGCTGGCTAAGGCTTAAGGCGTGGGCACAAGTGCTGGCTAAGGCTTAAGGCGTGGGCACAAGTGCTGGCTAAGGCTTAAGGCGTGGGCACAAGTGCTGGCTAAGGCTTAAGGCGTGGGCACAAGTGCTGGCTAAGGCTTAAGGCGTGGGCACAAGTGCTGGCTAAGGCTTAAGGCGTGGGCACAAGTGCTGGCTAAGGCTTAAGGCGTGGGCACAAGTGCTGGCTAAGGCTTAAGGCGTGGGCACAAGTGCTGGCTAAGGCATAAGGCGTGAGCTCAAGTGCTGGCTAAGGCTTAAGGCGTGGGCACAAGTGCTGGCTAAGGCTTAAGGCGTGGGCACAAGTGCTGGCTAAGGCTTAAGGCGTGGGCACAAGTGCTGGCTAAGGCTTAAGGCGTGGGCACAAGTGCTGGCTAAGGCTTAAGGCGTGGGCACAAGTGCTGGCTAAGGCTTAAGGCGTGGGCACAAGTGCTGGCTAAGGCTTAAGGCGTGGGCACAAGTGCTGGCTAAGGCTTAAGGCGTGGGCACAAGTGCTGGCTAAGGCTTAAGGCGTGGGCACAAGTGCTGGCTAAGGCTTAAGGCGTGGGCACAAGTGCTGGCTAAGGCTTAAGGCGTGGGCACAAGTGCTGGCTAGGGCTTAGGGAGTGGTCACAAGTGCTGGCTAAGGCTTAAGGCGTGGGCACAAGTGCTGGCTAAGGCGTGGGCACAAGTGCTGGCTAAGGTGTGGGCACAAGTGCTGGCTAAGGCGAGGGCACAAGTGTGGGCTAAGGCTTGGGCACAAGTGCTGGCTAAGGCTTAAGGCGTGGGCACAAGTGCTGGCTAAGGCTTAAGGCGTGGGCACAAGTGCTGGCTAAGGCGTGGGCACAAGTGCTGGCTAAAAGGCTTAAGGCGTGGGCACAAGTGCTGGCTAAGGCTTAATGCATGGGCACAAGTGCTGGCTAAGGCTTAAGGCGTGGGCACAAGTACTGGCTAAGGCTTAAGGCGTGGGCACAAGTGCTGGCTAAGGCTTAAGGCGTAGGCAGAAGTGCTGGCTAAGGCTTAAGGCGTGGGCACAAGTGCTGGCTAAGGCTTAAGGCGTGGGCACAAGTGCTGGTTAAGGCGTAAGGCGTGGGCACAAGTGCTGGCTAAGGCTTAAGACGTGGGCAAAAGTGCTGGCTAACGTTTAAGGCATGGGCACAAGTGCTGGCTAAGGCTTAAGGCGTGGGCACAAGTGCTGGCTAAGGCTTAAGGCGTGGGCACAAGTGCTGGCTAAGGCTTAAGGCGTGGGCACAAGTGCTGGCTAAGGCTTAAGGCGTGGGCACAAGTGCTGGCTAAGGCTTAAGGCGTGGGCACAAGTGCTGGCTAAGGCTTAAGGCGTGGGCACAAGTGCTGGCTAAGGCTTAAGGCGTGGGCACAAGTGCTGGCTAAGGCTTAAGGTGTGGGCACAAGTGCTGGCTAAGGCTTAAGGCGTTGGCACAAGTGCTGGCTAAGGCTTAAGGCGTGGGCACAAGTGCTGGCTAAGGCTTAAGGCGTGGGCACAAGTGCTGGTTAAGGCTTAAGGCGTGGGCACAAGTGCTGGCTAAGGCTTAAGGCGTGGGCACAAGTGCTGGCTAAGGCTTAAGGCGTGGGCACAATTGCTGGCTAAGGCGTGGGCACAAGTGCTGGCTAAGGCGTGGGCACAAGTGCTGGCTAAGGCGAGGGCACAATTGTGGGCTAAGGCGTGGGCACAAGTGCTGGCTAAGGCGTGGGCACAAGTGCTGGCTAAGGCTTAAGGCGTGGGCACAAGTGCTGGCTAAGGCGTGGGCAGAAGTGCTGGCTAAGGCTTAAGGCGTGGGCACAAGTGCTGGCTAAGGCGTGGGCACAAGTGCTGGCTAAGGCTTAAGGCGTGGGCACAAGTGCTGGCTAAGGCTTAATGCGTGGGCACAAGTGCTGGCTAAGGCTTAAGGCGTGGGCACAAGTGCTGGCTAAGGCTTAAGGCGTGGGCACAAGTGCTGGCTAAGGCTTAAGGCGTAGGCACAAGTGCTGGCTAAGGCTTAAGGCGTGGGCACAAGTGCTGGCTAAGGCTTAAGGCGTGGGTACAAGTGCTGGCTAAGACGTAAGGCGTGGGCACAAGTGCTGGCTAAGGCTTAAGGCGTGGGCACAAGTGCTGGCTAACGTTTAAGGCGTGGGCACAAGTGCTGGCTAAGGCTTAAGGCGTGGGCACAAGTGCTGGCTAAGGCTTAAGGTGTGGGCACAAGTGCTGGCTAAGGCTTAAGGCGTGGGCAAAAGTGCTGGCTAAGGCTTAATGCGTGGGCACAAGTGCTGGCTAAGGCTTAAGGCGTGGGCACAAGTCCTCGCTAAGACTTAAGGCGTGGGCACAAGTGCTGGCTAAGGCTTAAGGCGTGGGCACAAGTGCTGGCTAAGGCTTAAGGAGTGGGCACAAGTGCTGGCTAAGGCTTAAGGCATGGGCACAAGTGCTGGCTAAGGCTTAAGGCATGGGCATAAGTGCTGGCTAAGGCTTAAGGCATGGGCACAAGTGCTGGCTAAGGCTTAAGGCATGGGCACAAGTGCTGGCAAAGGCTTAAGGCATGGGCACAAGTGCTGGCTAAGGCTTAAGGCATGGGCACAAGTGCTGGCTAAGGCTTAAGGCATACGGCTAACTCTTTGCACTCTTTGCATAAAGGGTTAGGCACCCATAGGGGTGAAGAGCTAGCTTTCACCCCTCTACTCTGTACTTGGACATTTAGGACTAGATCCTTTGTTGTACAGTGCGGAGCCTCTCCATAACCCCATGCTCCAAGCGACCAGGCACTTCTTGTCTGTCCTCCGTAAATGGATAATGCCTTCTTCCCCAATTACAGTCGTGCATGCGCATTCAGACGGGACAAGAGCGAAGAGCGTAAAGCCTGCCCTGTGTGCATAACCATCATGTAACTAAAGACAGAAAAACAAACATGCAAGGGGCTCAAAAGTGCTGGCTAAGGCTTAAGGCGTGGGCACAAGTGCTGGCTAAGGCTTAAGGCATAGGCACAAGTGCTGGCTAAGGCTTAAGGCGTGGGCACAAGTGCTGGCTAAGGCTTAAGGCGTGGGCACAAGTGCTGGCTAAGGCGTAAGGCGTGGGCACAAGTGCTGGCTAAGGCGTAAGGCGTGGGCACAAGTGCTGGCTAAGGCTTAAGGCATGGGCACAAGTGCTGGCTAATGTTTAAGGCGTGGGCACAAGTGCTGGCTAAGGCTTAAGGCGTGGGCACAAGTGCTGGCTAAGGCTTAAGGCGTGGGCACAAGTGCTGGCTAAGGCTTAAGGCGTGGGCACAAGTGCTAAGGCTTAAGGCGTGGGCACAAGTGCTGGCTAAGGCTTAAGGCGTGGGCACAAGTGCTGGCTAAGGCTTAAGGCGTGGGCACAAGTGCTGGCTAAGGCTTAAGGCGTGGGCACAAGTGCTGGCTAAGGTGTAAGGCGTGGGCACAAGTGCTGGATAAGGCGTAAGGCATGGGCACAAGTGCTGGCTAAGGCTTAAGGCGTGGGCACAAGTGCTGGCTAAGGCTTAAGGCGTGGGCACAAGTGCTGGCTAAGGCTTAAGGCGTGGGCACAAGTGCTGGCTAAGGCTTAAGGCGTGGGCACAAATGCTGGCTAAGGCTTAAGGCGTGGGCACAAGTGCTGGCTAAGGCTTAAGGCGGTGGGCACAAGTGCTGGCTAAGGCTTAAGGCGTGGGCACAAGTGCTGGCTAAGGCTTAAGGCGTGGGCACAAGTGCTGGCTAAGGCTTAAGGCGTGGGCACAAGTGCTGGGTAAGGCTTAAGGCGTGGGCACAAGTGTGGGCTAAGGCTTAAGGCGTGGGCACAAGTGCTGGCTAAGGCTTAAGGCATGGGCACAAGTGCTGGCTAAGGCTTAAGGCGTGGGCACAAGTTCTAGCTAAGGCTTAAGGCGTGGGCACAAGTGCTGGCTAAGGCTTAAGGCGTGGGCACAAGTGCTGGCTAAGGCTTAAGGCGTGGGCACAAGTGCTGGCTAAGGCTTAAGGCGTGGGCACAAGTGCTGGCTGAGGCTTAAGGCGTGGGCACAAGTGCTGGCTGAGGCTTAAGGCGTGGGCACAAGTGCTGGCTGAGGCTTAAGGCGTGGGCACAAGTGCTGGCTAAGGCTTAAGGCGTGGGCACAAGTGCTGGCTAAGGCTTAAGGCGTGGGCACAAGTGCTGGCTAAGGCTTAAGGCGTGGGCACAAGTGCTGGCTAAGGCTTAAGGCGTGGGCACAAGTGCTGGCTAAGGCTTAAGGCGTGGGCACAAGTGCTGGCTAAGGCTTAAGGCGTAGGCACAAGTGCTGGCTAAGGCTTAAGGCGTGGGCACAAGTGCTGGCTAAGGCTTAAGGCGTGGGCACAAGTGCTGGTTAAGGCTTAAGGCATGGGCACAAGTGCTGGCTAAGGCTTAAGGCGTGGGCACAAGTGCTGGCTAAAGGCTTAAGGCATGGGCACAAGTGCTGGCTAAGGCTTAAGGCATGGGCACAAGTGCTGGCTAAGGCTTAAGGCATACGGCTAACTCTTTGCACTCTTTGCATAAAGGGTTAGGCACCCATAGGGGTGAAGAGCTAGCTTTCACCCCTCTACTCTGTACTTGGACATTTAGGACTAGATCCTTTGTTGTACAGTGCGGAGCCTCTCCATAACCCCATGCTCCAAGCGTCCAGGCACTTCTTGTCTGTCCTCCGTAAATGGGTAATGCCTTCTTCCCCAATTACAGTTGTGCATGCGCATTCAGACGGGACAAGAGCGAAGAGCGTAAAGCCTGCCCTGTGTGCATAACCATCATGTAACAAAAGACAGAAAAACAAACATGCAAGGGGCTCAAAAGTGCTGGCTAAGGCTTAAGGCGTGGGTACAAGTGCTGGCTAAGGCTTAAGGCGTAGGCACAAGTGCTGGCTAAGGCTTAAGGCGTGGGCACAAGTGCTGGCTAAGGCTTAAGGCGTGGGCACAAGTGCTGGCTAAGGCTTAAGGCGTGGGCACAAGTGCTGGCTAAGGCGTAAGGCGTGGGCACAAGTGCTGGCTAAGGCATAAGGCGTGGGCACAAGTGCTGGCTAAGGCTTAAGGCATGGGCACAAGTGCTGGCTAATGTTTAAGGCGTGGGCACAAGTGCTGGCTAAGGCTTAAGGCGTGGGCACAAGTGCTGGCTAAGGCTTAAGGCGTGGGCACAAGTGCTGGCTAAGGCTTAAGGCGTGGGCACAAGTACTAAGGCTTAAGGCGTGGGCACAAGTGCTGGCTAGGGCTTAAGGCGTGGGCACAAGTGCTGGCTAGGGCTTAAGGCGTGGGCACAAGTGCTGGCTAAGGCTTAAGGCTTGGGCACAAGTTCTAGCTAAGGCTTAAGGCGTGGGCACAAGTGCTGGCTAAGGCTTAAGGCGTGGGCACAAGTGCTGGCTAAGGCTTAAGGCGTGGACACAAGTGCTGGCTAAGGCTTAAGGCGTGGGCACAAGTGCTGGCTGAGGCTTAAGGCGTGGGCACAAGTGCTGGCTGAGGCTTAAGGCGTGGGCACAAGTGCTGGCTAAGGCTTAAGGCGTGGTCACAAGTGCTGGCTAAGGCTTAAGGCGTGGGCACAAGTGCTGGCTAAGGCTTAAGGCGTGGGCACAAGTGCTGGCTAAGGCTTAAGGCGTGGGCACAAGTGCTGGCTAAGGCTTAAGGCGTGGGCACAAGTGCTGGCTGAGGCTTAAGGCGTGGGCACAAGTGCTGGCTGAGGCTTAAGGCGTGGGCACAAGTGCTGGCTAAGGCTTAAGGCGTGGGCACAAGTGCTGGCTAAGGCTTAAGGCGTGGGCACAAGTGCTGGCTAAGGCTTAAGGCGTGGGCACAAGTGCTGGCTAAGGCTTAAGGCGTGGGCACAAGTGCTGGCTAAGGCTTAAGGCGTGGGCACAAGTGCTGGCTAAGGCTTAAGGCGTGGGCACAAGTGCTGGCTAAGGCTTAAGGCGTGGGCACAAGTGATGGCTAAGGCTTAAGGCATGGGCAAAAGTGATGGCTAAGGCTTAAGGCATGGGCAAAAGTGCTGGCTAAGGCTTAAGGCATGGGCACAAGTGCTGGCTAAGGCTTAAGGCATGGACACAAGTGCTGGCTAAGGCTTAAGGCATGAGCACAAGTGCTGGCTAAGGCTTAAGGCATGAGCACAAGTGCTGGCTAAGGCTTAAGGCATGAGCACAAGTGCTGGCTAAGGCTTAAGGCATGGGCACAAGTGCTGGCTAAGGCTTAAGGCATGGGCACAAGTGCTGGCTAAGGCTTAAGGCATGGGCACAAGTTCTGGCTAAGGCTTAAGGCATGGGCACAAGTGCTGGCTAAGGCTTAAGGCATGGGCACAAGTGCTGGCTAAGGCTTAAGGCATGGGCACAAGTGCTGGCTAAGGCTTAAGGCATGGGCACAAGTGCCGGCTAAGGCTTAAGGCATGGGCACAAGTGCTGGCTAAGGCTTAAGGCATGGGCACAAGTGCTGGCTAAGGCTTAAGGCATGGGCACAAGTGCTGGCTAAGGCTTAAGGCATGGGCACAAGTGCTGGCAAAGGCTTAAGGCATGGGCACAAGTGCTGGCTAAGGCTTAAGGCATGGGCACAAGTGCTGGCTAAGGCTTAAGGCATACGGCTAACTCTTTGCACTCTTTGCATAAAGGGTTAGGCACCCATAGGGGTGAAGAGCTAGCTTTCAGCCCTCTACTCTGTACTTGGACATTTAGGACTAGATCCTTTGTTGTACAGTGCGGAGCCTCTCCATAACCCCATGCTCCAAACGTCCAGGCACTTCTTGTCTGTCCTCCGTAAATGGGTAATGCCTTCTTCCCCAATTACAGTCGTGCATGCGCATTCAGACGGGACAAGAGCGAAGAGCGTAAAGCCTGCCCTGTGTGCATAACCATCATGTAACTAAAGACAGAAAAACAAACATGCAAGGGGCTCAAAAGTGCTGGCTAAGGCTTAAGGCGTGGGCACAAGTGCTGGCTAAAGCTTAAGGCGTGGGCACAAGTGCTGGCTTAGGCTTAAGGCGTGGGCACAAGTGCTGGCTAAGGCTTAAGGCGTGGGCACAAGTGCTGGCTAAGGCTTAAGGCGTGGGCACAAGTGCTGGCTAAGGCTTAAGGCGTGGGCACAAGTGCTGG
The DNA here is from genome assembly GCF_032444005.1 of Ranitomeya imitator. Classification (NCBI taxonomy): domain Eukaryota; kingdom Metazoa; phylum Chordata; class Amphibia; order Anura; family Dendrobatidae; genus Ranitomeya; species Ranitomeya imitator. The sequence goes on from NC_091286.1 coordinate 202,673,675, forward strand.
CTAAGGCTTAAGGCGTGGGCACAAGTGCTGGCTAAGGCTTAAGGGGTGGGCACAAATGCTGGCTAAAGCTTAAGGCGTGGGCACAAGTGCTGGCTAAGGCTTAAGGCGTGGGCACAAGTGCTGGCTAAGGCTTAAGGCCTGGGCACAAGTGCTGGCTAAGGCTTAAGGCGTGGGCACAAGTGCTGGCTAAGGCTAAAGACGTGGGCACAAGGCGTGGGCACAAGTGCTGGCTAAGGCTTAAGGCATGGGCACAAGTGCTGGCTAAGGCTTAAGGCGTGGGCACAAGTGCTGGCAAAGGCTTAAGGCATGGGCACAAGTGCTGGCTAAGGCTTAAGGCATGGGCACAAGTGCTGGCTAAGGCTTAAGGCATGGGCACAAGTGCTGGCTAAGGCTTAAGGCATGGGCACAAGTGCTGGCTAAGGCTTAAGGCATGGGCACAAGTGCTGGCTAAAGGCTTAAGGCATGGGCACAAGTGCTGGCTAAGGCTTAAGGCATGGGCACAAGTGCTGGCTAAGGCTTAAGGCATACGGCTAACTCTTTGCACTCTTTGCATAAAGGGTTAGGCACCCATAGGGGTGAAGAGCTAGCTTTCACCCCTCTACTCTGTACTTGGACATTTAGGACTAGATCCTTTGTTGTACAGTGCGGAGCCTCTCCATAACCCCATGCTCCAAGCGTCCAGGCACTTCTTGTCTGTCCTCCGTAAATGGGTAATGCCTTCTTCCCCAATTACAGTCGTGCATGCGCATTTAGACGGGACAAGAGCGAAGAGCGTAAAGCCTGCCCTGTGTGCATAACCATCATGTAACAAAAGACAGAAAAACAAACATGCAAGGGGCTCAAAAGTGCTGGCTAAGGCTTAAGGCGTGGGCACAAGTGCTGGCTAAGGCTTAAGGCGTAGGCACAAGTGCTGGCTAAGGCTTAAGGCGTGGGCACAAGTGCTGGCTAAGGCTTAAGGCGTGGGCACAAGTGCTGGCTAAGGCTTAAGGCGTGGGCACAAGTGCTGGCTAAGGCGTAAGGCGTGGGCACAAGTGCTGGCTAAGGCATAAGGCGTGGGCACAAGTGCTGGCTAAGGCTTAAGGCATGGGCACAAGTGCTGGCTAATGTTTAAGGCGTGGGCACAAGTGCTGGCTAAGGCTTAAGGCGTGGGCACAAGTGCTGGCTAAGGCTTAAGGCGTGGGCACAAGTGCTGGCTAAGGCTTTAGGCGTGGGCACAAGTACTAAGGCTTAAGGCGTGGGCACAAGTGCTGGCTAGGGCTTAAGGCGTGGGCACAAGTGCTGGCTAGGGCTTAAGGCGTGGGCACAAGTGCTGGCTAAGGCTTAAGGCGTGGGCACAAGTTCTAGCTAAGGCTTAAGGCGTGGGCACAAGTGCTGGCTAAGGCTTAAGGCGTGGGCACAAGTGCTGGCTAAGGCTTAAGGCGTGGACACAAGTGCTGGCTAAGGCTTAAGGCGTGGGCACAAGTGCTGGCTGAGGCTTAAGGCGTGGGCACAAGTGCTGGCTGAGGCTTAAGGCGTGGGCACAAGTGCTGGCTAAGGCTTAAGGCGTGGTCACAAGTGCTGGCTAAGGCTTAAGGCGTGGGCACAAGTGCTGGCTAAGGCTTAAGGCGTGGGCACAAGTGCTGGCTAAGGCTTAAGGCGTGGGCACAAGTGCTGGCTAAGGCTTAAGGCGTGGGCACAAGTGCTGGCTGAGGCTTAAGGCGTGGGCACAAGTGCTGGCTGAGGCTTAAGGCGTGGGCACAAGTGCTGGCTAAGGCTTAAGGCGTGGGCACAAGTGCTGGCTAAGGCTTAAGGCGTGGGCACAAGTGCTGGCTAAGGCTTAAGGCGTGGGCACAAGTGCTGGCTAAGGCTTAAGGCGTGGGCACAAGTGCTGGCTAAGGCTTAAGGCGTGGGCACAAGTGCTGGCTAAGGCTTAAGGCGTGGGCACAAGTGATGGCTAAGGCTTAAGGCATGGGCAAAAGTGCTGGCTAAGGCTTAAGGCATGGGCACAAGTGCTGGCTAAGGCTTAAGGCATGGACACAAGTGCTGGCTAAGGCTTAAGGCATGAGCACAAGTGCTGGCTAAGGCTTAAGGCATGAGCACAAGTGCTGGCTAAGGCTTAAGGCATGAGCACAAGTGCTGGCTAAGGCTTAAGGCATGGGCACAAGTGCTGGCTAAGGCTTAAGGCATGGGCACAAGTGCTGGCTAAGGCTTAAGGCATGGGCACAAGTTCTGGCTAAGGCTTAAGGCATGGGCACAAGTGCTGGCTAAGGCTTAAGGCATGGGCACAAGTGCTGGCTAAGGCTTAAGGCATGGGCACAAGTGCCGGCTAAGGCTTAAGGCATGGGCACAAGTGCCGGCTAAGGCTTAAGGCATGGGCACAAGTGCTGGCTAAGGCTTAAGGCATGGGCACAAGTGCTGGCTAAGGCTTAAGGCATGGGCACAAGTGCTGGCTAAGGCTTAAGGCATGGGCACAAGTGCTGGCAAAGGCTTAAGGCATGGGCACAAGTGCTGGCTAAGGCTTAAGGCATGGGCACAAGTGCTGGCTAAGGCTTAAGGCATACGGCTAACTCTTTGCACTCTTTGCATAAAGGGTTAGGCACCCATAGGGGTGAAGAGCTAGCTTTCAGCCCTCTACTCTGTACTTGGACATTTAGGACTAGATCCTTTGTTGTACAGTGCGGAGCCTCTCCATAACCCCATGCTCCAAACGTCCAGGCACTTCTTGTCTGTCCTCCGTAAATGGGTAATGCCTTCTTCCCCAATTACAGTCGTGCATGCGCATTCAGACGGGACAAGAGCGAAGAGCGTAAAGCCTGCCCTGTGTGCATAACCATCATGTAACTAAAGACAGAAAAACAAACATGCAAGGGGCTCAAAAGTGCTGGCTAAGGCTTAAGGCGTGGGCACAAGTGCTGGCTAAAGCTTAAGGCGTGGGCACAAGTGCTGGCTTAGGCTTAAGGCGTGGGCACAAGTGCTGGCTAAGGCTTAAGGCGTGGGCACAAGTGCTGGCTAAGGCTTAAGGCGTGGGCACAAGTGCTGGCTAAGGCTTAAGGCGTGGGCACAAGTGCTGGCTAAAGCTTAAGGCGTGGGCACAAGTGCTGGCTAAGGCTTAAGGCGTGGGCACAAGTGCTGGCTAAGGCTTAAGGCGTGGGCACAAGTGCTGGCTAAGGCTTAAGGCGTGGGCACAAGTGCTGGCTAAGGCTTAAGGCGTGGGCACAAGTGCTGGCTAAGGCTTAAGGGGTGGGCACAAATGCTGGCTAAAGCTTAAGGCGTGGGCACAAGTGCTGGCTAAGGCTTAAGGCGTGGGCACAAGTGCTGGCTAAGGCTTAAGGCCTGGGCACAAGTGCTGGCTAAGGCTTAAGGCGTGGGCACAAGTGCTGGCTAAGGCTAAAGACGTGGGCACAAGGCGTGGGCACAAGTGCTGGCTAAGGCTTAAGGCATGGGCACAAGTGCTGGCTAAGGCTTAAGGCGTGGGCACAAGTGCTGGCAAAGGCTTAAGGCATGGGCACAAGTGCTGGCTAAGGCTTAAGGCATGGGCACAAGTGCTGGCTAAGGCTTAAGGCATGGGCACAAGTGCTGGCTAAGGCTTAAGGCATGGGCACAAGTGCTGGCTAAGGCTTAAGGCATGGGCACAAGTGCTGGCTAAAGGCTTAAGGCATGGGCACAAGTGCTGGCTAAGGCTTAAGGCATGGGCACAAGTGCTGGCTAAGGCTTAAGGCATACGGCTAACTCTTTGCACTCTTTGCATAAAGGGTTAGGCACCCATAGGGGTGAAGAGCTAGCTTTCACCCCTCTACTCTGTACTTGGACATTTAGGACTAGATCCTTTGTTGTACAGTGCGGAGCCTCTCCATAACCCCATGCTCCAAGCGTCCAGGCACTTCTTGTCTGTCCTCCGTAAATGGGTAATGCCTTCTTCCCCAATTACAGTCGTGCATGCGCATTTAGACGGGACAAGAGCGAAGAGCGTAAAGCCTGCCCTGTGTGCATAACCATCATGTAACAAAAGACAGAAAAACAAACATGCAAGGGGCTCAAAAGTGCTGGCTAAGGCTTAAGGCGTGGGCACAAGTGCTGGCTAAGGCTTAAGGCGTAGGCACAAGTGCTGGCTAAGGCTTAAGGCGTGGGCACAAGTGCTGGCTAAGGCTTAAGGCGTGGGCACAAGTGCTGGCTAAGGCTTAAGGCGTGGGCACAAGTGCTGGCTAAGGCGTAAGGCGTGGGCACAAGTGCTGGCTAAGGCATAAGGCGTGGGCACAAGTGCTGGCTAAGGCTTAAGGCATGGGCACAAGTGCTGGCTAATGTTTAAGGCGTGGGCACAAGTGCTGGCTAAGGCTTAAGGCGTGGGCACAAGTGCTGGCTAAGGCTTAAGGCGTGGGCACAAGTGCTGGCTAAGGCTTTAGGCGTGGGCACAAGTACTAAGGCTTAAGGCGTGGGCACAAGTGCTGGCTAGGGCTTAAGGCGTGGGCACAAGTGCTGGCTAGGGCTTAAGGCGTGGGCACAAGTGCTGGCTAAGGCTTAAGGCGTGGGCACAAGTTCTAGCTAAGGCTTAAGGCGTGGGCACAAGTGCTGGCTAAGGCTTAAGGCGTGGGCACAAGTGCTGGCTAAGGCTTAAGGCGTGGACACAAGTGCTGGCTAAGGCTTAAGGCGTGGGCACAAGTGCTGGCTGAGGCTTAAGGCGTGGGCACAAGTGCTGGCTGAGGCTTAAGGCGTGGGCACAAGTGCTGGCTAAGGCTTAAGGCGTGGTCACAAGTGCTGGCTAAGGCTTAAGGCGTGGGCACAAGTGCTGGCTAAGGCTTAAGGCGTGGGCACAAGTGCTGGCTAAGGCTTAAGGCGTGGGCACAAGTGCTGGCTAAGGCTTAAGGCGTGGGCACAAGTGCTGGCTGAGGCTTAAGGCGTGGGCACAAGTGCTGGCTGAGGCTTAAGGCGTGGGCACAAGTGCTGGCTAAGGCTTAAGGCGTGGGCACAAGTGCTGGCTAAGGCTTAAGGCGTGGGCACAAGTGCTGGCTAAGGCTTAAGGCGTGGGCACAAGTGCTGGCTAAGGCTTAAGGCGTGGGCACAAGTGCTGGCTAAGGCTTAAGGCGTGGGCACAAGTGCTGGCTAAGGCTTAAGGCGTGGGCACAAGTGATGGCTAAGGCTTAAGGCATGGGCAAAAGTGCTGGCTAAGGCTTAAGGCATGGGCACAAGTGCTGGCTAAGGCTTAAGGCATGGACACAAGTGCTGGCTAAGGCTTAAGGCATGAGCACAAGTGCTGGCTAAGGCTTAAGGCATGAGCACAAGTGCTGGCTAAGGCTTAAGGCATGAGCACAAGTGCTGGCTAAGGCTTAAGGCATGGGCACAAGTGCTGGCTAAGGCTTAAGGCATGGGCACAAGTGCTGGCTAAGGCTTAAGGCATGGGCACAAGTTCTGGCTAAGGCTTAAGGCATGGGCACAAGTGCTGGCTAAGGCTTAAGGCATGGGCACAAGTGCTGGCTAAGGCTTAAGGCATGGGCACAAGTGCCGGCTAAGGCTTAAGGCATGGGCACAAGTGCCGGCTAAGGCTTAAGGCATGGGCACAAGTGCTGGCTAAGGCTTAAGGCATGGGCACAAGTGCTGGCTAAGGCTTAAGGCATGGGCACAAGTGCTGGCTAAGGCTTAAGGCATGGGCACAAGTGCTGGCAAAGGCTTAAGGCATGGGCACAAGTGCTGGCTAAGGCTTAAGGCATGGGCACAAGTGCTGGCTAAGGCTTAAGGCATACGGCTAACTCTTTGCACTCTTTGCATAAAGGGTTAGGCACCCATAGGGGTGAAGAGCTAGCTTTCAGCCCTCTACTCTGTACTTGGACATTTAGGACTAGATCCTTTGTTGTACAGTGCGGAGCCTCTCCATAACCCCATGCTCCAAACGTCCAGGCACTTCTTGTCTGTCCTCCGTAAATGGGTAATGCCTTCTTCCCCAATTACAGTCGTGCATGCGCATTCAGACGGGACAAGAGCGAAGAGCGTAAAGCCTGCCCTGTGTGCATAACCATCATGTAACTAAAGACAGAAAAACAAACATGCAAGGGGCTCAAAAGTGCTGGCTAAGGCTTAAGGCGTGGGCACAAGTGCTGGCTAAAGCTTAAGGCGTGGGCACAAGTGCTGGCTTAGGCTTAAGGCGTGGGCACAAGTGCTGGCTAAGGCTTAAGGCGTGGGCACAAGTGCTGGCTAAGGCTTAAGGCGTGGGCACAAGTGCTGGCTAAGGCTTAAGGCGTGGGCACAAGTGCTGGCTAAAGCTTAAGGCGTGGGCACAAGTGCTGGCTAAGGCTTAAGGCGTGGGCACAAGTGCTGGCTAAGGCTTAAGGCGTGGGCACAAGTGCTGGCTAAGGCTTAAGGCGTGGGCACAAGTGCTGGCTAAGGCTTAAGGCGTGGGCACAAGTGCTGGCTAAGGCTTAAGGGGTGGGCACAAATGCTGGCTAAAGCTTAAGGCGTGGGCACAAGTGCTGGCTAAGGCTTAAGGCGTGGGCACAAGTGCTGGCTAAGGCTTAAGGCCTGGGCACAAGTGCTGGCTAAGGCTTAAGGCGTGGGCACAAGTGCTGGCTAAGGCTAAAGACGTGGGCACAAGGCGTGGGCACAAGTGCTGGCTAAGGCTTAAGGCATGGGCACAAGTGCTGGCTAAGGCTTAAGGCGTGGGCACAAGTGCTGGCAAAGGCTTAAGGCATGGGCACAAGTGCTGGCTAAGGCTTAAGGCATGGGCACAAGTGCTGGCTAAGGCTTAAGGCATGGGCACAAGTGCTGGCTAAGGCTTAAGGCATGGGCACAAGTGCTGGCTAAGGCTTAAGGCATGGGCACAAGTGCTGGCAAAGGCTTAAGGCATGGGCACAAGTGCTGGCTAAGGCTTAAGGCATGGGCACAAGTGCTGGCTAAGGCTTAAGGCATACGGCTAACTCTTTCCACTCTTTGCATAAAGGGTTAGGCACCCATAGGGGTGAAGAGCTAGCTTTCACCCCTCTACTCTGTACTTGGACATTTAGGACTAGATCCTTTGTTGTACAGTGCGGAGCCTCTCCATAACCCCATGCTCCAAACGTCCAGGCACTTCTTGTCTGTCCTCCGTAAATGGGTATTGCCTTCTTCCCCAATTACAGTCGTGCATGCGCATTCAGACGGGAAAAGAGCGAAGAGCGTAAAGCCTGCCCTGTGTGCATAACCATCATGTAACTAAAGACAGAAAAACAAACATGCAAGGGGCTCAAAAGTGCTGGCTAAGGCTTAAGGCGTGGGCACAAGTGCTGGCTAAGGCTTAAGGCGTGGGCACAAGTGCTGGCTAAGGCTTAAGGCGTGGGCACAAGTGCTGGCTAAGGCTTAAGGCGTGGGCACAAGTGCTGGCTAAGGCTTAAGGCGTGGGCACAAGTGCTGGCTAAGGCTTAAGGCGTGGGCACAAGTGCTGGCTAAGGCTTAAGGCGTGGGCACAAATGCTGGCTAAGGCTTAAGGCGTGGGCACAAGTGCTGGCTAAGGCTTAAGGCGTGGGCACAAGTGCTGGCTAAGGCTTAAGGCGTGGGCACAAGTGCTGGCTAAGGCTTAAGGCGTGGGCACAAGTGCTGGCTAAGGCTTAAGGCCTGGGCACAAGTGCTGGCTAAGGCTTAAGGCGTGGGCACAAGTGCTGGCTAAGGCTTAAGGCGTGGGCACAAGTGCTGGCTAAGGCTTAAGGCATGGGCACAAGTGCTGGCTAATGTTTAAGGCGTGGGCACAAGTGCTGGCTAAGGCTTAAGGCGTGGGCACAAGTGCTGGCTAAGGCTTAAGGCGTGGGCACAAGTGCTGGCTAAGGCTTAAGGCGTGGGCACAAGTACTAAGGCTTAAGGCGTGGGCACAAGTGCTGGCTAGGGCTTAAGGCGTGGGCACAAGTGCTGGCTAAGGCTTAAGGCGTGGGCACAAGTGCTGGCTAAGGCTTAAGGCGTGGGCACAAGTTCTAGCTAAGGCTTAAGGCGTGGGCACAAGTGCTGGCTAAGGCATAAGGCGTGGGCACAAGTGCTGGCTAAGGCTTAAGGCGTGGTCACAAGTGCTGGCTGAGGCTTAAGGCGTGGGCACAAGTGCTGGCTGAGGCTTAAGGCGTGGGCACAAGTGCTGACTGAGGCTTAAGGCGTGGGCACAAGTGCTGGCTAAGGCTTAAGGCGTGGTCACAAGTGCTGGCTAAGGCTTAAGGCGTGGGCACAAGTGCTGGCTAAGGCTTAAGGCGTGGGCACAAGTGCTGGCTAAGGCTTAAGGCGTGGGCACAAGTGCTGGCTAAGGCTTAAGGCGTGGGCACAAGTGCTGGCTAAGGCTTAAGGCGTGGGCACAAGTGCTGGCTAAGGCTTAAGGCGTGGGCACAAGTGCTGGCTAAGGCTTAAGGCGTGGGCACAAGTGCTGGCTAAGGCTTAAGGCGTGGGCACAAGTGCTGGCTAAGGCTTAAGGCGTGGGCACAAGTGCTGGCTAAGGCTTAAGGCGTGGGCACAAATGCTGGCTAAGGCTTAAGGCGTGGGCACAAGTGCTGGCTAAGGCTTAAGGCGTGGGCACAAGTGCTGGCTAAGGCTTAAGGCGTGGGCACAAGTGCTGGCTAAGGCTTAAGGCGTGGGCACAAGTGCTGGCTAAGGCTTAAGGCCTGGGCAAAAGTGCTGGCTAAGGCTTAAGGCGTGGGCACAAGTGCTGGCTAAGGCTTAAGGCGTGGGCACAAGTGCTGGCTAAGGCTTAAGGCGTGGGCACAAGTGCTGGCTAAGGCTTAAGGCCTGGGCACAAGTGCTGGCTAAGGCTTAAGGCGTGGGCACAAGTGCTGGCTAAGGCTTAAGGCGTGGGCACAAGTGCTGGCTAAGGCTTAAGGCATGGGCACAAGTGCTGGCTAATGTTTAAGGCGTGGGCACAAGTGCTGGCTAAGGCTTAAGGCGTGGGCACAAGTGCTGGCTAAGGCTTAAGGCGTGGGCACAAGTGCTGGCTAAGGCTTAAGGCGTGGGCACAAGTACTAAGGCTTAAGGCGTGGGCACAAGTGCTGGCTAGGGCTTAAGGCGTGGGCACAAGTGCTGGCTAAGGCTTAAGGCGTGGGCACAAGTGCTGGCTAAGGCTTAAGGCGTGGGCACAAGTTCTAGCTAAGGCTTAAGGCGTGGGCACAAGTGCTGGCTAAGGCTTAAGGCGTGGGCACAAGTGCTGGCTAAGGCTTAAGGCGTGGGCACAAGTGCTGGCTGAGGCTTAAGGCGTGGGCACAAGTGCTGGCTGAGGCTTAAGGCGTGGGCACAAGTGCTGGCTGAGGCTTAAGGCGTGGGCACAAGTGCTGGCTAAGGCTTAAGGCGTGGTCACAAGTGCTGGCTAAGGCTTAAGGCGTGGGCACAAGTGCTGGCTAAGGCTTAAGGCGTGGGCACAAGTGCTGGCTAAGGCTTAAGGCGTGGGCACAAGTGCTGGCTAAGGCTTAAGGTGTGGGCACAAGTGCTGGCTAAGGCTTAAGGCGTGGGCACAAGTGCTGGCTAAGGCTTAAGGCGTGGGCACAAGTGCTGGCTAAGGCTTAAGGCGTGGGCACAAGTGCTGGCTAAGGCTTAAGGCGTGGGCACAAGTGCTGGCTAAGGCTTAAGGCGTGGGCACAAGTGCTGGCTAAGGCTTAAGGCGTGGGCACAAATGCTGGCTAAGGCTTAAGGCGTGGGCACAAGTGCTGGCTAAGGCTTAAGGCGTGGGCACAAGTGCTGGCTAAGGCTTAAGGCGTGGGCACAAGTGCTGGCTAAGGCTTAAGGCGTGGGCACAAGTGCTGGCTAAGGCTTAAGGCCTGGGCAAAAGTGCTGGCTAAGGCTTAAGGCGTGGGCACAAGTGCTGGCTAAGGCTTAAGGCGTGGGCACAAGTGCTGGCTAAGGCTTAAGGCGTGGGCACAAGTGCTGGCTAAGGCTTAAGGCGTGGGCACAAGTGCTGGCTAAGGCTTAAGGCGTGGGCACAAGTGCTGGCTAAGGCTTAAGGCGTGGGCACAAGTGCTGGCTAAGGCTTAATGCGTGGGCACAAGTGCTGGCTAAGGCTTAAGGCGTGGGCACAAGTCCTCGCTAAGGCTTAAAGCGTGGGCACAAGTGCTGGCTAAGGCTTAAGGCGTGGGCATAAGTGCTGGCTAAGGCTTAAGGAGTGGGCACAAGTGCTGGCTAAGGCTTAAGGCATGGGCACAAGTGCTGGCTAAGGCTTAAGGCATGGGCACAAGTGCCGGCTAAGGCTTAAGGCATGGGCACAAGTGCCGGCTAAGGCTTAAGGCATGGGCACAAGTGCTGGCTAAGGCTTAAGGCATGAGCACAAGTGCTGGCTAAGGCTTAAGGCATGGGCACAAGTGCTGGCTAAAGCTTAAGGCATGGGCACAAGTGCTGGCTAAGGCTTAAGGCATGGGCACAAGTGCCGGCTAAGGCTTAAGGCATGGGCACAAGTGCCGGCTAAGGCTTAAGGCATGGGCACAAGTGCTGGCTAAGGCTTAAGGCATGGGCACAAGTGCTGGCTAAGGCTTAAGGCATGGGCACAAGTGCTGGCTAAGGCTTAAGGCATGGGCACAAGTGCTGGCAAAGGCTTAAGGCATGGGCACAAGTGCTGGCTAAGGCTTAAGGCATGGGCACAAGTGCTGGCTAAGGCTTAAGGCATACGGCTAACTCTTTGCACTCTTTGCATAAAGGGTTAGGCACCCATAGGGGTGAAGAGCTAGCTTTCAGCCCTCTACTCTGTACTTGGACATTTAGGACTAGATCCTTTGTTGTACAGTGCGGAGCCTCTCCATAACCCCATGCTCCAAGCGTCTAGGCACTTCTTGTCTGTCCTCCGTAAATGGGTAATGCCTTCTTCCCCAATTACAGTCGTGCATGCGCATTCAGACGGGAAAAGAGCGAAGAGCGTAAAGCCTGCCCTGTGTGCATAACCATCATGTAACTAAAGACAGAAAAACAAACATGCAAGGGGCTCAAAAGTGCTGGCTAAGGCTTAAGGCGTGGGCACAAGTGCTGGCTAAGGCTTAAGGCGTGGGCACAAGTGCTGGCTAAGGCTTAAGGCGTGGGCACAAGTGCTGGCTAAGGCTTAAGGCATGGGCACAAGTGCTGGCTAAGGCTTAAGGCGTGGGCACAAGTGCTGGCTAAGGCTTAAGGCGTGGGCACAAGTGCTGGCTAAGGCTTAAGGAGTGGGCACAAGTGCTGGCTAAGGCTTAAGGCGTGGGCACAAGTGCTGGCTAAGGCTTAAGGCGTGGGCACAAATGCTGGCTAAGGCTTAAGGCGTGGGCACAAGTGCTGGCTAAGGCTTAAGGCGTGGGCACAAGTGCTGGCTAAGGCTTAAGGCGTGGGCACAAGTGCTGGCTAAGGCTTAAGGCGTGGGCACAAGTGCTGGCTAAGGCTTAAGGCCTGGGCACAAGTGCTGGCTAAGGCTTAAGGCGTGGGCACAAGTGCTGGCTAAGGCTTAAGGCGTGGGCTTAAGGCGTGGGCACAAGTGCTGGCTAAGGCTTAAGGCGTGGGCACAAGTGCTGGCTAAGGCTTAAGGCGTGGGCACAAGTGCTGGCTAAGGCTTAAGGCGTGGGCACAAGTGCTGGCTAAGGCTTAAGGCGTGGGCACAAGTGCTGGCTAAGGCTTAAGGCGTGGGCACAAGTCCTCGCTAAGGCTTAAGGTGTGGGCACAAGTGCTGGCTAAGGCTTAAGGCGTGGGCACAAGTGCTGGCTAAGGCTTAATGCATGGGCACAAGTGCTGGCTAAGGCTTAAGGCGTGGGCACAAGTCCTCGCTAAGGCTTAAGGCGTGGGCACAAGTGCTGGCTAAGGCTTAAGGCGTGGGCATAAGTGCTGGCTAGGGCTTAAGGAGTGGGCACAAGTGCTGGCTAAGGCTTAAGGCATGGGCACAAGTGCTGGCTAAGGCTTAAGGCATGGGCACAAGTGCTGGCTAAGGCTTAAGGCATGGGCACAAGTGCTGGCTAAGGCTTAAGGCATGGGCACAAGTGCTGGCAAAGGCTTAAGGCATGGGCACAAGTGCTGGCTAAGGATTAAGGCATGGGCACAAGTGCTGGCTAAGGCTTAAGGCATACGGCTAACTCTTTGCACTCTTTGCATAAAGGGTTAGGCACCCATAGGGGTGAAGAGCTAGCTTTCACCCCTCTACTCTGTACTTGGACATTTAGGACTAGATCCTTTGTTGTACAGTGCGGAGCCTCTCCATAACCCCATGCTCCAAGCGACCAGGCACTTCTTGTCTGTCCTCCGTAAATGGATAATGCCTTCTTCCAAAATTACAGTCGTGCATGCGCATTCAGACGGGACAAGAGCGAAGAGCGTAAAGCCTGCCCTGTGTGCATAACCATCATGCAACTAAAGAGCGAAAAACAAACATGCAAGGGGCTCAAAAGTGTTGGCTAAGGCTTAAGGCGTGGGCACAAGTGCTGGCTAAGGCTTAAGGCGTAGGCACAAGTGCTGGCTAAGGCTTAAGGCGTGGGCACAAGTGCTGGCTAAGGCTTAAGGCGTGGGCACAAGTGCTGGCTAAGGCTTAAGGCGTGGGCACAAGTGCTGGCTAAGGCGTAAAGCGTGGGCACAAGTGCTGGCTAAGGCGTAAAGCGTGGGCACAAGTGCTGGCTAAGGCGTAAGGCGTGGGCACAAGTGCTGGCTAAGGCTTAAGGCATGGACAGAAGTGCTGGCTAAGGTTTAAGGCGTGGGCACAAGTGCTGGCTAAGGCTTAAGGCGTGGGCACAAGTGCTGGCTAAGGCTTAAGGCGTGGGCACAAGTGCTGGCTAAGGCTTAAGGCGTGGGCACAAGTGCTAAGGCTTAAGGCGTGGGCACAAGTTTTGGCTAGGGCTTAAGGCGTGGGCACAAGTGCTGGCTAAGGCTTAAGGCGTGGGCACAAGAGCTGGCTAAGGCTTAAGGCGTGGGCACAAGTGATGGCTAAGGCTTAAGGCGTGGGCACAAGTGCAGGCTAAGGCTTAAGGCGTGGGCACAAGTGCTGGCTAAGGCTTAATGCGTGGGCAAAAGTGCTGACTAAGGCTTAAGGCGTGGGCACAAGTGCTGGCTAAGGCTTAAGGCGTGGGCACAAGTGCTGGCTAAGGCTTAAGGCGTGGGCACAAGTGCTGGCTAAGGCTTAAGGCGTGGGCACAAGTGCTGGCTAAGGCTTAAGGCGTGGGCACAAGTGCTGGCTAAGGCTTAAGACGTGGGCACAAGTGCTGGCTAAGGCTTAAGGCGTGGGCACAAGTGCTGGCTAAGGCTTAAGGCGTGGGCACAAGTGCTGGCTAAGGCTTAAGGCGTGGGCACAAGTGCTGGCTAAGGCTTAAGGCGTGGGCACAAGTGCTGGCTAAGGCTTAAGGCGTGGGCACAAGTGCTGGCTAAGGCTTAATGCGTGGGCACAAGTGCTGGCTAAGGCTTAAGGCGTGGGCACAAGTCCTCGCTAAGGCTTAAGGCGTGGGCACAAGTGCTGGCTAAGGCTTAAGGCGTGGGCATAAGTGCTGGCTAAGGCTTAAGGAGTGGGCACAAGTGCTGGCTAAGGCTTAAGGCATGGGCACAAGTGCTGGCTAAGGCTTAAGGCATGGGCACAAGTGCTGGCTAAGGCTTAAGGCGTGGGCACAAGTGCTGGCTAAGGCTTAAGGCATGGGCACAAGTGCTGGCTAAGGCTTAAGGCATACGGCTAACTCTTTCCACTCTTTGCATAAAGGGTTAGGCACCCATAGGGGTGAAGAGCTAGCTTTCACCCCTCTACTCTGTACTTGGACATTTAGGACTAGATCCTTTGTTGTACAGTGCGGAGCCTCTCCATAACCCCATGCTCCAAGCGTCTAGGCACTTCTTGTCTGTCCTCCGTAAATGGGTAATGCCATCTTCCCCAATTACAGTCGTGCATGCGCATTCAGACGGGAAAAGAGCGAAGAGCGTAAAGCCTGCCCTGTGTGCATAACCATCATGTAACTAAAGACAGAAAAACAAACATGCAAGGGGCTCAAAAGTGCTGGCTAAGGCTTAAGGCGTGGGCACAAGTGCTGGCTAAGGCTTAAGGCGTGGGCACAAGTGCTGGCTAAGGCTTAAGGCGTGGGCACAAGTGCTGGCTAAGGCTTAAGGCATGGGCACAAGTGCTGGCTAAGGCTTAAGGCGTGGGCACAAGTGCTGGCTAAGGCTTAAGGCGTGGGCACAAGTGCTGGCTAAGGCTTAAGGAGTGGGCACAAGTGCTGGCTAAGGCTTAAGGCGTGGGCACAAGTGCTGGCTAAGGCTTAAGGCGTGGGCACAAATGCTGGCTAAGGCTTAAGGCGTGGGCACAAGTGCTGGCTAAGGCTTAAGGCGTGGGCACAAGTGCTGGCTAAGGCTTAAGGCGTGGGCACAAGTGCTGGCTAAGGCTTAATGCGTGGGCACAAGTGCTGGCTAAGGCTTAAGGCGTGGGCACAAGTCCTCGCTAAGGCTTAAGGCGTGGGCACAAGTGCTGGCTAAGGCTTAAGGCGTGGGCATAAGTGCTGGCTAAGGCTTAAGGAGTGGGCACAAGTGCTGGCTAAGGCTTAAGGCATGGGCACAAGTGCTGGCTAAGGCTTAAGGCATGGGCACAAGTGCTGGCTAAGGCTTAAGGCATGGGCACAAGTGCTGGCTAAGGCTTAAGGCATGGGCACAAGTGCTGGCTAAGGCTTAAGGCATACGGCTAACTCTTTCCACTCTTTGCATAAAGGGTTAGGCACCCATAGGGGTGAAGAGCTAGCTTTCACCCCTCTACTCTGTACTTGGACATTTAGGACTAGATCCTTTGTTGTACAGTGCGGAGCCTCTCCATAACCCCATGCTCCAAGCGTCTAGGCACTTCTTGTCTGTCCTCCGTAAATGGGTAATGCCTTCTTCCCCAATTACAGTCGTGCATGCGCATTCAGACGGGAAAAGAGCGAAGAGCGTAAAGCCTGCCCTGTGTGCATAACCATCATGTAACTAAAGACAGAAAAACAAACATGCAAGGGGCTCAAAAGTGCTGGCTAAGGCTTAAGGCGTGGGCACAAGTGCTGGCTAAGGCTTAAGGCGTGGGCACAAGTGCTGGCTAAGGCTTAAGGCGTGGGCACAAGTGCTGGCTAAGGCTTAAGGCATGGGCACAAGTGCTGGCTAAGGCTTAAGGCGTGGGCACAAGTGCTGGCTAAGGCTTAAGGCGTGGGCACAAGTGCTGGCTAAGGCTTAAGGAGTGGGCACAAGTGCTGGCTAAGGCTTAAGGCGTGGGCACAAGTGCTGGCTAAGGCTTAAGGCGTGGGCACAAATGCTGGCTAAGGCTTAAGGCGTGGGCACAAGTGCTGGCTAAGGCTTAAGGCGTGGGCACAAGTGCTGGCTAAGGCTTAAGGCGTGGGCACAAGTGCTGGCTAAGGCTTAATGTGTGGGCACAAGTGCTGGCTAAGGCTTAAGGCGTGGGCACAAGTCCTCGCTAAGGCTTAAGGCGTGGGCACAAGTGCTGGCTAAGGCTTAAGGCGTGGGCATAAGTGCTGGCTAAGGCTTAAGGAGTGGGCACAAGTGCTGGCTAAGGCTTAAGGCATGGGCACAAGTGCTGGCTAAGGCTTAAGGCATGGGCACAAGTGCTGGCTAAGGCTTAAGGCATGGGCACAAGTGCTGGCTAAGGCTTAAGGCATGGGCACAAGTGCTGGCTAAGGCTTAAGGCATACGGCTAACTCTTTCCACTCTTTGCATAAAGGGTTAGGCACCCATAGGGGTGAAGAGCTAGCTTTCACCCCTCTACTCTGTACTTGGACATTTAGGACTAGATCCTTTGTTGTACAGTGCGGAGCCTCTCCATAACCCCATGCTCCAAGCGTCTAGGCACTTCTTGTCTGTCCTCCGTAAATGGGTAATGCCTTCTTCCCCAATTACAGTCGTGCATGCGCATTCAGACGGGAAAAGAGCGAAGAGCGTAAAGCCTGCCCTGTGTGCATAACCATCATGTAACTAAAGACAGAAAAACAAACATGCAAGGGGCTCAAAAGTGCTGGCTAAGGCTTAAGGCGTGGGCACAAGTGCTGGCTAAGGCTTAAGGCGTGGGCACAAGTGCTGGCTAAGGCTTAAGGCGTGGGCACAAGTGCTGGCTAAGGCTTAAGGCATGGGCACAAGTGCTGGCTAAGGCTTAAGGCGTGGGCACAAGTGCTGGCTAAGGCTTAAGGCGTGGGCACAAGTGCTGGCTAAGGCTTAAGGAGTGGGCACAAGTGCTGGCTAAGGCTTAAGGCGTGGGCACAAGTGCTGGCTAAGGCTTAAGGCGTGGGCACAAATGCTGGCTAAGGCTTAAGGCGTGGGCACAAGTGCTGGCTAAGGCTTAAGGCGTGGGCACAAGTGCTGGCTAAGGCTTAAGGCGTGGGCACAAGTGCTGGCTAAGGCTTAAGGCGTGGGCACAAGTGCTGGCTAAGGCTTAAGGCGTGGGCACAAGTGCTGGCTAAGGCTTAAGGCCTGGGCACAAGTGCTGGCTAAGGCTTAAGGCGTGGGCACAAATGCTGGCTAAGGCTTAAGGCGTGGGCTTAAGGCGTGGGCACAAGTGCTGGCTAAGGCTTAAGGCGTGGGCACAAGTGCTGGCTAAGGCTTAAGGCGTGGGCACAAGTGCTGGCTAAGGCTTAAGGCGTGGGCACAAGTGCTGGCTAAGGCTTAAGGCGTGGGCACAAGTGCTGGCTAAGGCTTAAGGCGTGGGCACAAGTCCTCGCTAAGGCTTAAGGTGTGGGCACAAGTGCTGGCTAAGGCTTAAGGCGTGGGCACAAGTGCTGGCTAAGGCTTAATGCGTGGGCACAAGTGCTGGCTAAGGCTTAAGGCGTGGGCACAAGTCCTCGCTAAGGCTTAAGGCGTGGGCACAAGTGCTGGCTAAGGCTTAAGGCGTGGGCATAAGTGCTGGCTAGGGCTTAAGGAGTGGGCACAAGTGCTGGCTAAGGCTTAAGGCATGGGCACAAGTGCTGGCTAAGGCTTAAGGCATGGGCACAAGTGCTGGCTAAGGCTTAAGGCATGGGCACAAGTGCTGGCTAAGGCTTAAGGCATGGGCACAAGTGCTGGCAAAGGCTTAAGGCATGGGCACAAGTGCTGGCTAAGGATTAAGGCATGGGCACAAGTGCTGGCTAAGGCTTAAGGCATACGGCTAACTCTTTGCACTCTTTGCATAAAGGGTTAGGCACCCATAGGGGTGAAGAGCTAGCTTTCACCCCTCTACTCTGTACTTGGACATTTAGGACTAGATCCTTTGTTGTACAGTGCGGAGCCTCTCCATAACCCCATGCTCCAAGCGACCAGGCACTTCTTGTCTGTCCTCCGTAAATGGATAATGCCTTCTTCCAAAATTACAGTCGTGCATGCGCATTCAGACGGGACAAGAGCGAAGAGCGTAAAGCCTGCCCTGTGTGCATAACCATCATGCAACTAAAGAGCGAAAAACAAACATGCAAGGGGCTCAAAAGTGTTGGCTAAGGCTTAAGGCGTGGGCACAAGTGCTGGCTAAGGCTTAAGGCGTAGGCACAAGTGCTGGCTAAGGCTTAAGGCGTGGGCACAAGTGCTGGCTAAGGCTTAAGGCGTGGGCACAAGTGCTGGCTAAGGCTTAAGGCGTGGGCACAAGTGCTGGCTAAGGCGTAAAGCGTGGGCACAAGTGCTGGCTAAGGCGTAAGGCGTGGGCACAAGTGCTGGCTAAGGCTTAAGGCATGGACAGAAGTGCTGGCTAAGGTTTAAGGCGTGGGCACAAGTGCTGGCTAAGGCTTAAGGCGTGGGCACAAGTGCTGGCTAAGGCTTAAGGCGTGGGCACAAGTGCTGGCTAAGGCTTAAGGCGTGGGCACAAGTGCTAAGGCTTAAGGCGTGGGCACAAGTTTTGGCTAGGGCTTAAGGCGTGGGCACAAGTGCTGGCTAAGGCTTAAGGCGTGGGCACAAGAGCTGGCTAAGGCTTAAGGCGTGGGCACAAGTGATGGCTAAGGCTTAAGGCGTGGGCACAAGTGAAGGCTAAGGCTTAAGGCGTGGGCACAAGTGCTGGCTAAGGCTTAATGCGTGGGCAAAAGTGCTGACTAAGGCTTAAGGCGTGGGCACAAGTGCTGGCTAAGGCTTAAGGCGTGGGCACAAGTGCTGGCTAAGGCTTAAGGCGTGGGCACAAGTGCTGGCTAAGGCTTAAGGCGTGGGCACAAGTGCTGGCTAAGGCTTAAGGCGTGGGCACAAGTGCTGGCTAAGGCTTAAGACGTGGGCACAAGTGCTGGCTAAGGCTTAAGGCGTGGGCACAAGTGCTGGCTAAGGCTTAAGGCGTGGGCACAAGTGCTGGCTAAGGCTTAAGGCGTGGGCACAAGTGCTGGCTAAGGCTTAAGGCGTGGGCACAAGTGCTGGCTAAGGCTTAAGGCGTGGGCACAAGTGCTGGCTAAGGCTTAAGGCGTGGGCACAAGTGCTGGCTAACGCTTAAGGCGTGGGCACAAGTGCTGGCTAAGGCTTAAGGCGTGGGCACAAGTGCTGGCTAAGGCTTAAGGCGTGGGCACAAGTGCTGGCTAAGGCTTAAGGCGTGGGCACAAGTGCTGGCTAAGGCGTAAGGCGTGGGCACAAGTGCTGGCTAAGGCTTAAGGCGTGGGCACAAGTGCTGGCTAAGGCTTAAGGCGTGGGCACAAGTGCTGGCTAAGGCTTAAGGCGTGGGCACAAGTGCTGGCTAAGGCTTAAGGCGTGGCACAAGTGCTGGCTAAGGCTTAAGGCGTGGGTACAAGTGCTGGCTAAGGCGTAAGGCGTGGGCACAAGTGCTGGCTAAGGCTTAAGGCGTGGGCACAAGTGCTGGCTAAGGCTTAAGGCGTGGGCACAAGTGCTGGCTAAGGCTTAAGGCGTGGGCACAAGTGCTGGCTAAGGCTTAAGGCGTGGGCACAAGTGCTGGCTAAGGCTTAAGGCGTGGGCACAAGTGCTGGCTAAGGCTTAAGGCGTGGGCACAAGTGCTGGCTAAGGCTTAAGGCGTGGGCACAAGTGCTGGCTAAGGCTTAAGGCGTGGGCACAAGTGCTGGCTAAGGCTTAATGCGTGGGCAAAAGTGCTGACTAAGGCTTAAGGCGTGGGCACAAGTGCTGGCTAAGGCTTAAGGCGTGGGCACAAGTGCTGGCTAAGGCTTAAGGCGTGGGCACAAGTGCTGGCTAAGGCTTAAGGCGTGGGCACAAGTGCTGGCTAAGGCTTAAGGCGTGGGCACAAGTGCTGGCTAAGGCTTAAGACGTGGGCACAAGTGCTGGCTAAGGCTTAAGGCGTGGGCACAAGTGCTGGCTAAGGCTTAAGGCGTGGGCACAAGTGCTGGCTAAGGCTTAAGGCGTGGGCACAAGTGCTGGCTAAGGCTTAAGGCGTGGGCACAAGTGCTGGCTAAGGCTTAAGGCGTGGGCACAAGTGCTGGCTAAGGCTTAAGGCGTGGGCACAAGTGCTGGCTAACGCTTAAGGCGTGGGCACAAGTGCTGGCTAAGGCTTAAGGCGTGGGCACAAGTGCTGGCTAAGGCTTAAGGCGTGGGCACAAGTGCTGGCTAAGGCTTAAGGCGTGGGCACAAGTGCTGGCTAAGGCGTAAGGCGTGGGCACAAGTGCTGGCTAAGGCTTAAGGCGTGGGCACAAGTGCTGGCTAAGGCTTAAGGCGTGGGCACAAGTGCTGGCTAAGGCTTAAGGCGTGGGCACAAGTGCTGGCTAAGGCTTAAGGCGTGGCACAAGTGCTGGCTAAGGCTTAAGGCGTGGGTACAAGTGCTGGCTAAGGCGTAAGGCGTGGGCACAAGTGCTGGCTAAGGCTTAAGGCGTGGGCACAAGTGCTGGCTAAGGCTTAAGGCGTGGGCACAAGTGCTGGCTAAGGCTTAAGGCGTGGGCACAAGTGCTGGCTAAGGCTTAAGGCGTGGGCACAAGTGCTGGCTAAGGCTTAAGGCGTGGGCACAAGTGCTGGCTAAGGCTTAAGGCGTGGGCACAAGTGCTGGCTAAGGCTTAAGGCGTGGGCACAAGTGCTGGCTAAGGCTTAAGGCGTGGGCACAAGTGCTGGCTAAGGCTTAAGGCGTGGGCACAAGTGCTGGCTAAGGCTTAAGGCGTGGGCACAAGTGCTGGCTAAGGCATAAGGCGTGGGCACAAGTGCTGGCTAAGGCTTAAGGCGTGGGCACAAGTGCTGGCTAAGGCTTAAGGCGTGGGCACAAGTGCTGGTTAAGGCTTAAGGCATGGGCACAAGGGCTGGCTAAGGCTTAAGGCATGGGCACAAGTGCTGGCAAAGGCTTAAGGCATGGGCACAAGTGCTGGCAAAGGCTTAAGGCATGGGCACAAGTGCTGGCAAAGGCTTAAGGCATGGGCACAAGTGCTGGCTAAGGCTTAAGGCATGGGCACAAGTGCTGGCTAAGGCTTAAGGCATGGGCACAAGTGCTGGCAAAGGCTTAAGGCATGGGCACAAGTGCTGGCTAAGGCTTAAGGCATGGGCACAAGTGCTGGCTAAGGCTTAAGGCATGGGCACAAGTGCTGGCTAAGGCTTAAGGCATACGGCTAACTCTTTGCACTCTTTGCATAAAGGGTTAGGCACCCATAGGGGTGAAGAGCTAGCTTTCACCCCTCTACTCTGTACTTGGACATTTAGGACTAGATCCTTTGTTGTACAGTGCGGAGCCTCTCCATAACCCCATGCTCCAAGCGACCAGGCACTTCTTGTCTGTCCTCCGTAAATGGGTAATGCCTTCTTCCCCAATTACAGTCGTGCATGCGCATTCAGACGGGACAAGAGCGAAGAGCGTAAAGCCTGCCCTGTGTGCATAACCATCATGTAACTAAAGACAGAAAAACAAACATGCAAGGGGCTCAAAAGTGCTGGCTAAGGCTTAAGGCGTGGGCACAAGTGCTGGCTAAGGCTTAAGGCGTGGGCACAAGTGCTGGCTAAGGCTTAAGGCGTGGGCACAAGTGATGGCTAAGGCTTAAGGCGTGGGCACAAGTGCTGGCTAAGGCTTAAGGCGTGGGCACAAGTGCTGGCTAAGGCTTAATGCGTGGGCAAAAGTGCTGACTAAGGCTTAAGGCGTGGGCACAAGTGCTGGCTAAGGCTTAAGGCGTGGGCACAAGTGCTGGCTAAGGCTTAAGGCGTGGGCACAAGTGCTGGCTAAGGCGTGGGCACAAGTGCTGGCTAAGGCTTAAGGCGTGGGCACAAGTGCTGGCTAAGGCTTAAGGCGTGGGCACAAGTGCTGGCTAAGGCTTAAGGCGTGGGCACAACTGCTGGCTAAGGCTTAATGCGTGGGCAAAAGTGCTGACTAAGGCTTAAGGCGTGGGCACAAGTGCTGGCTAAGGCTTAAGGCGTGGGCACAAGTGCTGGCTAAGGCTTAAGGCGTGGGCACAAGTGCTGGCTAAGGCTTAAGGCGTGGGCACAAGTGCTGGCTAAGGCTTAAGGCGTGGGCACAAGTGCTGGCTAAGGCTTAAGGCGTGGGCACAAGTGCTGGCTAAGGCTTAAGGCGTGGGCACAAGTGCTGGCTAAGGCTTAAGGCGTGGGCACAAGTGCTGGCTAAGGCTTAAGGCGTGGGCACAAGTGCTGGCTAAGGCTTAAGGCGTGGGCACAAGTGCTGGCTAAGGCTTAAGGCGTGGGCACAAGTGCTGGCTAAGGCTTAAGGCATGGGCACAAGTGCTGGCTAAGGCTTAAGGCGTGGGCACAAGTGCTGGCTAACGCTTAAGGCGTGGGCACAAGTGCTGGCTAAGGCTTAAGGCGTGGGCACAAGTGCTGGCTAAGGCTTAAGGCGTGGGCACAAGTGCTGGCTAAGGCTTAAGGCGTGGGCACAAGTGCTGGCTAAGGCGTAAGGCGTGGGCACAAGTGCTGGCTAAGGCTTAAGGCGTGGGCACAAGTGCTGGCTAAGGCTTAAGGCGTGGGCACAAGTGCTGGCTAAGGCTTAAGACGTGGGCACAAGTGCTGGCTAAGGCTTAAGGCGTGGCACAAGTGCTGGCTAAGGCTTAAGGCGTGGGCACAAGTGCTGGCTAAGGCTTAAGGCGTGGGCACAAGTGCTGGCTAAGGCTTAAGGCGTGGGCACAAGTGCTGGCTAAGGCTTAAGGCGTGGGCACAAGTGCTGGCTAAGGCTTAAGGCGTGGGCACAAGTGCTGGCTAAGGCTTAAGGCGTGGGCACAAGTGCTGGCTAAGGCATAAGGCGTGGGCACAAGTGCTGGCTAAGGCTTAAGGCGTGGGCACAAGTGCTGGCTAAGGCTTAAGGCGTGGGCACAAGTGCTGGTTAAGGCTTAAGGCATGGGCACAAGGGCTGGCTAAGGCTTAAGGCATGGGCACAAGTGCTGGCAAAGGCTTAAGGCATGGGCACAAGTGCTGGCAAAGGCTTAAGGCATGGGCACAAGTGCTGGCAAAGGCTTAAGGCATGGGCACAAGTGCTGGCTAAGGCTTAAGGCATGGGCACAAGTGCTGGCTAAGGCTTAAGGCATGGGCACAAGTGCTGGCAAAGGCTTAAGGCATGGGCACAAGTGCTGGCTAAGGCTTAAGGCATGGGCACAAGTGCTGGCTAAGGCTTAAGGCATGGGCACAAGTGCTGGCTAAGGCTTAAGGCATACGGCTAACTCTTTGCACTCTTTGCATAAAGGGTTAGGCACCCATAGGGGTGAAGAGCTAGCTTTCACCCCTCTACTCTGTACTTGGACATTTAGGACTAGATCCTTTGTTGTACAGTGCGGAGCCTCTCCATAACCCCATGCTCCAAGCGACCAGGCACTTCTTGTCTGTCCTCCGTAAATGGGTAATGCCTTCTTCCCCAATTACAGTCGTGCATGCGCATTCAGACGGGACAAGAGCGAAGAGCGTAAAGCCTGCCCTGTGTGCATAACCATCATGTAACTAAAGACAGAAAAACAAACATGCAAGGGGCTCAAAAGTGCTGGCTAAGGCTTAAGGCATGGGCAAAAGTGCTGGCTAAGGCTTAAGGCATGGGCACAAGTGCTGGCTAAGGCTTAAGGCGTGGGCACAAGTGCTGGCTAAGGCTTAATGCGTGGGCAAAAGTGCTGACTAAGGCTTAAGGCGTGGGCACAAGTGCTGGCTAAGGCTTAATGCGTGGGCAAAAGTGCTGACTAAGGCTTAAGGCGTGGGCACAAGTGCTGGCTAAGGCTTAAGGCGTGGGCACAAGTGCTGGCTAAGGCTTAAGGCGTGGGCACAAGTGCTGGCTAAGGCTTAAGGCGTGGGCACAAGTGATGGCTAAGGCTTAAGGCGTGGGCACAAGTGCTGGCTAAGGCTTAAGGCGTGGGCACAAGTGCTGGCTAAGGCTTAATGCGTGGGCAAAAGTGCTGACTAAGGCTTAAGGCGTGGGCACAAGTGCTGGCTAAGGCTTAAGGCGTGGGCACAAGTGCTGGCTAAGGCTTAAGGCGTGGGCACAAGTGCTGGCTAAGGCTTAAGGCGTGGGCACAAGTGCTGGCTAAGGCTTAAGGCGTGGGCACAAGTGCTGGCTAAGGCTTAAGGCGTGGGCACAAGTGCTGGCTAAGGCTTAAGGCGTGGGCACAAGTGCTGGCTAAGGCTTAAGGCGTGGGCACAAGTGCTGGCTAAGGCTTAAGGCGTGGGCACAAGTGCTGGCTAAGGCTTAAGGCGTGGGCACAAGTGCTGGCTAAGGCTTAAGGCGTGGGCACAAGTGCTGGCTAAGGCTTAAGGCGTGGGCACAAGTGCTGGCTAAGGCTTAAGGCGTGGGCACAAGTGCTGGCTAACGCTTAAGGCGTGGGCACAAGTGCTGGCTAAGGCTTAAGGCGTGGGCACAAGTGCTGGCTAAGGCTTAAGGCGTGGGCACAAGTGCTGGCTAAGGCTTAAGGCGTGGGCACACGTGCTGGCTAAGGCTTAAGGCGTGGGCACAAGTGCTGGCTAAGGCTTAAGGCGTGGGCACAAGTGCTGGCTAAGGCGTGGACAAGTGCTGGCTAAGGCGTAAGGCGTGGGCACAAATGCTGGCTAAGGCTTAAGGCGTGGGCACAAGTGCTGGCTAAGGCTTAAGGCGTGGGCACAAGTGCTGGCTAAGGCTTAAGGCGTGGGCACAAGTGCTGGCTAAGGCTTAAGGCGTGGGCACAAGTGCTGGCTAAGGCTTAAGGCGTGGGCACAAGTGCTGGCTAAGGCGTAAGGCGTGGGCACAAGTGCTGGCTAAGGCTTAAGGCGTGGGCACAAGTGCTGGCTAAGGCTTAAGGCGTGGGCACAAGTGCTGGCTAAGGCTTAAGGCGTGGGCACAAGTGCTGGCTAAGGCTTAAGGCGTGGGCACAAGTGCTGGCTAAGGCTTAAGGCGTGGGCACAAGTGCTGGCTAAGGCTTAAGGCGTGGGCACAAGTGCTGGCTAAGGCTTAAGGCGTGGGCACAAGTGCTGGCTAAGGCTTAAGGCGTGGGCACACGTGCTGGCTAAGGCTTAAGGCGTGGGCACAAGTGCTGGCTAAGGCTTAAGGCGTGGGCACAAGTGCTGGCTAAGGCTTAAGGCGTGGGCACAAGTGCTGGCTAAGGCTTAAGGCGTGGACACAAGTGCTGGCTATGGCGTAAGGCGTGGGCACAAGTGCTGGCTAAGGCTTAAGGCGTGGGCACAAGTGCTGGCTAAGGCTTAAGGCGTGGGCACAAGTGCTGGCTAAGGCTTAAGGCGTGGGCACAAGTGCTGGCTAAGGCTTAAGGCGTGGCACAAGTGCTGGCTAAGGCTTAAGGCGTGGGCACAAGTGCTGGCTAAGGCATAAGGCGTGGGCACAAGTGCTGGCTAAGGCTTAAGGCGAGGGCACAAGTGCTGGCTAAGGCTTAAGGCGTGGGCTCAAGTGCTGGCTAAGGCTTAAGGCGTGGGCACAAGTGCTGGCTAAGGCTTAAGGCGTGGGCACAAGTGCTGGCTAAGGCTTAAGGCGTGGGCACAAGTGCTGGCTAAGGCTTAAGGCGTGGGCACAAGTGCTGGCTAAGGCTTAAGGTGTGGGCACAAGTGCTGGCTAAGGCTTAAGGCATGGGCACAAGTGCTGGCTAAGGCTTAAGGCATGGGCACAAGTGCTGGCAAAGGCTTAAGGCATGGGCACAAGTGCTGGCTAAGGCTTAAGGCATGGGCACAAGTGCTGGCTAAGGCTTAAGGCATGGGCACAAGTGCTGGCAAAGGCTTAAGGCATGGGCACAAGTGCTGGCAAAGGCTTAAGGCATGGGCACAAGTGCTGGCTAAGGCTTAAGGCATGGGCACAAGTGCTGGCTAAGGCTTAAGGCATACGGCTAACTCTTTGCACTCTTTGCATAAAGGGTTAGGCACCCATAGGGGTGAAGAGCTAGCTTTCACCCCTCTACTCTGTACTTGGACATTTAGGACTAGATCCTTTGTTGTACAGTGCGGAGCCTCTCCATAACCCCATGCTCCAAGCGACCAGGCACTTCTTGTCTGTCCTCCGTAAATGGGTAATGCCTTCTTCCCCAATTACAGTCGTGCATGCGCATTCAGACGGGACAAGAGCGAAGAGCGTAAAGCCTGCCCTGTGTGCATAACCATCATGTAACTAAAGACAGAAAAACAAACATGCAAGGGGCTCAAAAGTGCTGGCTAAGGCTTAAGGCGTGGGCACAAGTGCTGGCTAAGGCTTAAGGCGTGGGCACAAGTGATGGCTAAGGCTTAAGTCGTGGGCACAAGTGCTGGCTAAGGCTTAAGGCGTGGGCACAAGTGCTGGCTAAGGCTTAAGGCGTGGGCACAACTGCTGGCTAAGGCTTAAGGCGTGGGCACAAGTGCTGACTAAGGCTTAAGGCGTGGGCACAAGTGCTGGCTAAGGCTTAAGACGTGGGCACAAGTGCTGGCTAAGGCTTAAGGCGTGGGCACAAGTGCTGGCTAAGGCTTAAGGCGTGGGCACAAGTGCTGGCTAAAGCTTAAGGCGTGGGCACAAGTGCTGGCTAAGGCTTAAGGCGTGGGCACAAGTGCTGGCTAAGGCTTAAGGCGTGGGCACAAGTGCTGGCTAAGGCTTAAGGCGTGGGCACAAGTGCTGGCTAACGCTTAAGGCGTGGGCACAAGTGCTGGCTAAGGCTTAAGGCGTGGGCACAAGTGCTGGCTAAGGCTTAAGGCGTGGGCACAAGTGCTGGCTAAGGCTGAAGGCGTGGGCACAAGTGCTGGCTAAGGCTTAAGGCGTGGGCACAAGTGCTGGCTAAGGCTTAAGGCGTGGGCACAAGTGCTGGCTAAGGCTTAAGGCGTGGGCACAAGTGCTGGCTAAGGCGTAAGGCGTGGGCACAAGTGCTGGCTAAGGCTTAAGGCGTGGGCACAAGTGCTGGCTAAGGCTTAAGGCGTGGGCACAAGTGCTGGCTAAGGCTTAAGGAGTGGGCACAAGTGCTGGCTAAGGCTTAAGGCGTGGCACAAGTGCTGGCTAAGGCTTAAGGCGTGGGCACAAATGCTGGCTAAGGCGTAAGGCGTGGGCACAAGTGCTGGCTAAGGCTTAAGGCGTGGGCACAAGTGCTGGCTAAGGCTTAAGGCGTGGGCACAAGTGCTGGCTAAAGCTTAAGGCGAGGGCACAAGTGCTGGCTAAGGCTTAAGGCGTGGGCACAAGTGCTGGCTAAGGCTTAAGGCGTGGGCACAAGTGCTGGCTAAGGCTTAAGGCGTGGGCACAAGTGCTGGCTAAGGCTTAAGGCATGGGCACAAGTGCTGGCTAAGGCTTAAGGCGTGGGCACAAGTGCTGGCTAAGGCTTAAGGCGTGGGCACAAGTGCTGGCTAAGGCTTAAGGCATGGGCACAAGTGCTGGCTAAGGCTTAAGGCATGGGCACAAGTGCTGGCTAAGGCTTAAGGCATGGGCACAAGTGCTGGCAAAGGCTTAAGGCATGGGCACAAGTGCTGGCTAAGGCTTAAGGCATGGGCACAAGTGCTGGCTAAGGCTTAAGGCATGGGCACAAGTGCTGGCAAACGCTTAAGGCATGGGCACAAGTGCTGGCTAAGGCTTAAGGCATGGGCACAAGTGCTGGCTAAGGCTTAAGGCATGGGCACAAGTGCTGGCTAAGGCTTAAGGCATACGGCTAACTCTTTGCACTCTTTGCATAAAGGGTTAGGCACCCATAGGGGTGAAGAGCTAGCTTTCACCCCTCTACTCTGTACTTGGACATTTAGGACTAGATCCTTTGTTGTACAGTGCGGAGCCTCTCCATAACCCCATGCTCCAAGCGACCAGGCACTTCTTGTCTGTCCTCCGTAAATGGGTAATGCCTTCTTCCCCAATTACAGTCGTGCATGCGCATTCAGACGGGACAAGAGCGAAGAGCGTAAAGCCTGCCCTGTGTGCATAACCATCATGTAACTAAAGACAGAAAAACAAACATGCAAGGGGCTCAAAAGTGCTGGCTAAGGCTTAAGGCGTGGGCACAAGTGCTGGCTAAGGCTTAAGGCGTGGGCACAAGTGCTGGCTAAGGCTTAAGGCGTGGGCACAAGTGATGGCTAAGGCTTAAGTCGTGGGCACAAGTGCTGGCTAAGGCTTAAGGCGTGGGCACAAGTGCTGGCTAAGGCTTAATGCGTGGGCAAAAGTGCTGACTAAGGCTTAAGGCGTGGGCACAAGTGCTGGCTAAGGCTTAAGGCGTGGGCACAAGTGCTGGCTAAGGCTTAAGGCGTGGGCACAAGTGCTGGCTAAGGCTTAAGGCGTGGGCACAAGTGCTGACTAAGGCTTAAGGCGTGGGCACAAGTGCTGGCTAAGGCTTAAGACGTGGGCACAAGTGCTGGCTAAGGCTTAAGGCGTGGGCACAAGTGCTGGCTAAGGCTTAAGGCGTGGGCACAAGTGCTGGCTAAGGCTTAAGGCGTGGGCACAAGTGCTGGCTAAGGCTTAAGGCGTGGGCACAAGTGCTGGCTAAGGCTTAAGGCGTGGGCACAAGTGCTGGCTAACGCTTAAGGCGTGGGCACAAGTGCTGGCTAAGGCTTAAGGCGTGGGCACAAGTGCTGGCTAAGGCTTAAGGCGTGGGCACAAGTGCTGGCTAAGGCTTAAGGCGTGGGCACAAGTGCTGGCTAAGGCTTAAGGCGTGGGCACAAGTGCTGGCTAAGGCTTAAGGCGTGGGCACAAGTGCTGGCTAAGGCTTAAGTCGTGGGCACAAGTGCTGGCAAAGGCTTAAGGCATGGGCACAAGTGCTGGCTAAGGCTTAAGGCATGGGCACAAGTGCTGGCTAAGGCTTAAGGCGTGGGCACAAGTGCTGGCTAAGGCTTAAGGCGTGGGCACAAGTGCTGGCTAACGCTTAAGGCGTGGGCACAAGTGCTGGCTAAGGCTTAAGGCATGGGCACAAGTGCTGACTAAGGCTTAAGGCGTGGGCACAAGTGCTGGCTAAGGCTTAAGACGTGGGCACAAGTGCTGGCTAAGGCTTAAGGCGTGGGCACAAGTGCTGGCTAAGGCTTAAGGCGTGGGCACAAGTGCTGGCTAAGGCTTAAGGCGTGGGCACAAGTGCTGGCTAAGGCTTAAGGCGTGGGCACAAGTGCTGGCTAAGGCTTAAGGCGTGGGCACAAGTGCTGGCTAAGGCTTAAGGCGTGGGCACAAGTGCTGGCTAACGCTTAAGGCGTGGGCACAAGTGCTGGCTAAGGCTTAAGGCGTGGGCACAAGTGCTGGCTAAGGCTTAAGGCGTGGGCACAAGTGCTGGCTAAGGCTTAAGGCGTGGGCACAAGTGCTGGCTAAGGCTTAAGGCGTGGGCACAAGTGCTGGCTAAGGCTTAAGGCGTGGGCACAAGTGCTGGCTAAGGCTTAAGGCATGGGCACAAGTGCTGGCTAAGGCTTAAGGCATGGGCACAAGTGCTGGCTAAGGCTTAAGGCATGGGCACAAGTGCTGGCAAAGGCTTAAGGCATGGGCACAAGTGCTGGCTAAGGCTTAAGGCATGGGCACAAGTGCTGGCTAAGGCTTAAGGCATGGGCACAAGTGCTGGCAAAGGCTTAAGGCATGGGCACAAGTGCTGGCTAAGGCTTAAGGCATGGGCACAAGTGCTGGCTAAGGCTTAAGGCATGGGCACAAGTGCTGGCTAAGGCTTAAGGCATACGGCTAACTCTTTGCACTCTTTGCATAAAGGGTTAGGCACCCATAGGGGTGAAGAGCTAGCTTTCACCCCTCTACTCTGTACTTGGACATTTAGGACTAGATCCTTTGTTGTACAGTGCGGAGCCTCTCCATAACCCCATGCTCCAAGCGACCAGGCACTTCTTGTCTGTCCTCCGTAAATGGGTAATGCCTTCTTCCCCAATTACAGTCGTGCATGCGCATTCAGACGGGACAAGAGCGAAGAGCGTAAAGCCTGCCCTGTGTGCATAACCATCATGTAACTAAAGACAGAAAAACAAACATGCAAGGGGCTCAAAAGTGCTGGCTAAGGCTTAAGGCGTGGGCACAAGTGCTGGCTAAGGCTTAAGGCGTGGGCACAAGTGCTGGCTAAGGCTTAAGGCGTGGGCACAAGTGATGGCTAAGGCTTAAGTCGTGGGCACAAGTGCTGGCTAAGGCTTAAGGCGTGGGCACAAGTGCTGGCTAAGGCTTAATGCGTGGGCAAAAGTGCTGACTAAGGCTTAAGGCGTGGGCACAAGTGCTGGCTAAGGCTTAAGGCGTGGGCACAAGTGCTGGCTAAGGCTTAAGGCGTGGGCACAAGTGCTGGCTAAGGCTTAAGGCGTGGGCACAAGTGCTGACTAAGGCTTAAGGCGTGGGCACAAGTGCTGGCTAAGGCTTAAGACGTGGGCAAAAGTGCTGGCTAAGGCTTAAGGCGTGGGCACAAGTGCTGGCTAAGGCTTAAGGCGTGGGCACAAGTGCTGGCTAAGGCTTAAGGCGTGGGCACAAGTGCTGGCTAAGGCTTAAGGCGTGGGCACAAGTGCTGGCTAAGGCTTAAGGCGTGGGCACAAGTGCTGGCTAAGGCTTAAGGCGTGGGCACAAGTGCTGGCTAACGCTTAAGGCGTGGGCACAAGTGCTGGCTAAGGCTTAAGGCGTGGGCACAAGTGCTGGCTAAGGCTTAAGGCGTGGGCACAAGTGCTGGCTAAGGCTTAAGGCGTGGGCACAAGTGCTGGCTAAGGCTTAAGGCGTGGGCACAAGTGCTGGCTAAGGCTGAAGGCGTGGGCACAAGTGCTGGCTAAGGCTTAAGGCGTGGGCACAAGTGCTGGCAAAGGCTTAAGGCGTGGGCACAAGTGCTGGCTAAGGCTTAAGGCGTGGGCACAAGTGCTGGCTAAGGCTTAAGGCGTGGGCACAAGTGCTGGCTAAAGCTTAAGGCGTGGGCACAAGTGCTGGCTAAGGCTTAAGGCGTGGGCACAAGTGCTGGCTAAGGCTTAAGGCGTGGGCACAAGTGCTGGCTAAGGCTTAAGGCGTGGGCACAAGTGCTGGCTAACGCTTAAGGCGTGGGCACAAGTGCTGGCTAAGGCTTAAGGCGTGGGCACAAGTGCTGGCTAAGGCTTAAGGCGTGGGCACAAGTGCTGGCTAAGGCTGAAGGCGTGGGCACAAGTGCTGGCTAAGGCTTAAGGCGTGGGCACAAGTGCTGGCTAAGGCTTAAGGCGTGGGCACAAGTGCTGGCTAAGGCTTAAGGCGTGGGCACAAGTGCTGGCTAAGGCGTAAGGCGTGGGCACAAGTGCTGGCTAAGGCTTAAGGCGTGGGCACAAGTGCTGGCTAAGGCTTAAGGCGTGGGCACAAGTGCTGGCTAAGGCTTAAGGAGTGGGCACAAGTGCTGGCTAAGGCTTAAGGCGTGGGCACAAGTGCTGGCTAAGGCTTAAGGCGTGGGCACAAATGCTGGCTAAGGCGTAAGGCGTGGGCACAAGTGCTGGCTAAGGCTTAAGGCGTGGGCACAAGTGCTGGCTAAGGCTTAAGGCGTGGGAACAAGTGCTGGCTAAAGCTTAAGGCGAGGGCACAAGTGCTGGCTAAGGCTTAAGGCGTGGGCACAAGTGCTGGCTAAGGCTTAAGGCGTGGGCACAAGTGCTGGCTAAGGCTTAAGGCATGGGCAAAAGTGCTGACTAAGGCTTAAGGCGTGGGCACAAATGCTGGCTAAGGCGTAAGGCGTGGGCACAAGTGCTGGCTAAGGCTTAAGGCGTGGGCACAAGTGCTGGCTAAGGCTTAAGGCGTGGGCACAAGTGCTGGCTAAAGCTTAAGGCGAGGGCACAAGTGCTGGCTAAGGCTTAAGGCGTGGGCACAAGTGCTGGCTAAGGCTTAAGGCGTGGGCACAAGTGCTGGCTAAGGCTTAAGGCGTGGGCACAAGTGCTGGCTAAGGCTTAAGGCATGGGCACAAGTGCTGGCTAAGGCTTAAGGCGTGGGCACAAGTGCTGGCTAAGGCTTAAGGCGTGGGCACAAGTGCTGGCTAAGGCTTAAGGCGTGGGCACAAGTGCTGGCTAAGGCTTAAGGCGTGGGCACAAGTGCTGGCTAAGGCTTAAGGCGTGGGCACAAATGCTGGCTAAGGCGTAAGGCGTGGGCACAAGTGCTGGCTAAGGCTTAAGGCGTGGGCACAAGTGCTGGCTAAGGCTTAAGGCGTGGGCACAAGTGCTGGCTAAGGCTTAAGGCGTGGGCACAAGTGCTGGCTAAGGCTTAAGGCATGGGCACAAGTGCTGGCTAAGGCTTAAGGCGTGGGCACAAGTGCTGGCTAAGGCTTAAGGCGTGGGCACAAGTGCTGGCAAAGGCTTAAGGCATGGGCACAAGTGCTGGCTAAGGCTTAAGGCATGGGCACAAGTGCTGGCTAAGGCTTAAGGCGTGGGCACAAGTGCTGGCTAAGGCTTAAGGCGTGGGCACAAGTGCTGGCTAACGCTTAAGGCGTGGGCACAAGTGCTGGCTAAGGCTTAAGGCGTGGGCACAAGTGCTGACTAAGGCTTAAGGCGTGGGCACAAGTGCTGGCTAAGGCTTAAGGCGTGGGCACAAGTGCTGGCTAACGCTTAAGGCGTGGGCACAAGTGCTGGCTAAGGCTTAAGGCGTGGGCACAAGTGCTGGCTAAGGCTTAAGGCGTGGGCACAAGTGCTGGCTAAGGCTGAAGGCGTGGGCACAAGTGCTGGCTAAGGCTTAAGGCGTGGGCACAAGTGCTGGCTAAGGCTTAAGGCGTGGGCACAAGTGCTGGCTAAGGCTTAAGGCGTGGGCACAAGTGCTGGCTAAGGCGTAAGGCGTGGGCACAAGTGCTGGCTAAGGCTTAAGGCGTGGGCACAAGTGCTGGCTAAGGCTTAAGGCGTGGGCACAAGTGCTGGCTAAGGCTTAAGGAGTGGGCACAAGTGCTGGCTAAGGCTTAAGGCGTGGCACAAGTGCTGGCTAAGGCTTAAGGCGTGGGCACAAATGCTGGCTAAGGCGTAAGGCGTGGGCACAAGTGCTGGCTAAGGCTTAAGGCGTGGGCACAAGTGCTGGCTAAGGCTTAAGGCGTGGGAACAAGTGCTGGCTAAAGCTTAAGGCGAGGGCACAAGTGCTGGCTAAGGCTTAAGGCGTGGGCACAAGTGCTGGCTAAGGCTTAAGGCGTGGGCACAAGTGCTGGCTAAGGCTTAAGGCATGGGCACAAGTGCTGGCTAAGGCTTAAGGCGTGGGCACAAGTGCTGGCTAAGGCTTAAGGCATGGGCACAAGTGCTGGCTAAGGCTTAAGGCATGGGCACAAGTGCTGGCTAAGGCTTAAGGCATGGGCACAAGTGCTGGCTAAGGCTTAAGGCATGGGCACAAGTGCTGGCTAAGGCTTAAGGCGTGGGCACAAGTGCTGGCTAAGGCTTAAGGCATGGGCACAAGTGCTGGCTAAGGCTTAAGGCATGGGCACAAGTGCTGGCTAAGGCTTAAGGCATGGGCACAAGTGCTGGCAAAGGCTTAAGGCATGGGCACAAGTGCTGGCTAAGGCTTAAGGCATGGGCACAAGTGCTGGCTAAGGCTTAAGGCATGGGCACAAGTGCTGGCAAAGGCTTAAGGCATGGGCACAAGTGCTGGCTAAGGCTTAAGGCATGGGCACAAGTGCTGGCTAAGGCTTAAGGCATGGGCACAAGTGCTGGCTAAGGCTTAAGGCATACGGCTAACTCTTTGCACTCTTTGCATAAAGGGTTAGGCACCCATAGGGGTGAAGAGCTAGCTTTCACCCCTCTACTCTGTACTTGGACATTTAGGACTAGATCCTTTGTTGTACAGTGCGGAGCCTCTCCATAACCCCATGCTCCAAGCGACCAGGCACTTCTTGTCTGTCCTCCGTAAATGGGTAATGCCTTCTTCCCCAATTACAGTCGTGCATGCGCATTCAGACGGGACAAGAGCGAAGAGCGTAAAGCCTGCCCTGTGTGCATAACCATCATGTAACTAAAGACAGAAAAACAAACATGCAAGGGGCTCAAAAGTGCTGGCTAAGGCTTAAGGCGTGGGCACAAGTGCTGGCTAAGGCTTAAGGCGTGGGCACAAGTGCTGGCTAAGGCTTAAGGCGTGGGCACAAGTGATGGCTAAGGCTTAAGTCGTGGGCACAAGTGCTGGCTAAGGCTTAAGGCGTGGGCACAAGTGCTGGCTAAGGCTTAATGCGTGGGCAAAAGTGCTGACTAAGGCTTAAGGCGTGGGCACAAGTGCTGGCTAAGGCTTAAGGCGTGGGCACAAGTGCTGGCTAAGGCTTAAGGCATGGGCACAAGTGCTGGCTAAGGCTTAAGGCGTGGGCACAAGTGCTGACTAAGGCTTAAGGCGTGGGCACAAGTGCTGGCTAAGGCTTAAGACGTGGGCACAAGTGCTGGCTAAGGCTTAAGGCGTGGGCACAAGTGCTGGCTAAGGCTTAAGGCGTGGGCACAAGTGCTGGCTAAGGCTTAAGGCGTGGGCACAAGTGCTGGCTAAGGCTTAAGGCGTGGGCACAAGTGCTGGCTAAGGCTTAAGGCGTGGGCACAAGTGCTGGCTAAGGCTTAAGGCGTGGGCACAAGTGCTGGCTAAGGCTTAAGGCGTGGGCACAAGTGCTGGCTAAGGCTTAAGGCGTGGGCACAAGTGCTGGCTAAGGCTTAAGGCGTGGGCACAAGTGCTGGCTAAGGCTTAAGGCGTGGGCACAAGTGCTGGCTAAGGCTTAAGGCGTGGGCACAAGTGCTGGCTAAGGCTTAAGGCGTGGGCACAAGTGCTGGTTAAGGCTTAAGGCATGGGCACAAGTGCTGGCAAAGGCTTAAGGCATGGGCACAAGTGCTGGCTAAGGCTTAAGGCATGGGCACAAGTGCTGGCTAAGGCTTAAGGCATGGGCACAAGTGCTGGCTAAGGCTTAAGGCGTGGGCACAAGTGCTGGCTAAGGCTTAAGGCGTGGGCACAAGTGCTGACTAAGGCTTAAGGCGTGGGCACAAGTGCTGGCTAAGGCTTAAGACGTGGGCACAAGTGCTGGCTAAGGCTTAAGGCGTGGGCACAAGTGCTGGCTAAGGCTTAAGGCGTGGGCACAAGTGCTGGCTAAGGCTTAAGGCGTGGGCACAAGTGCTGGCTAAGGCTTAAGGCGTGGGCACAAGTGCTGGCTAAGGCTTAAGGCGTGGGCACAAGTGCTGGCTAAGGCTTAAGGCGTGGGCACAAGTGCTGGCTAAGGCTTAAGGCGTGGGCACAAGTGCTGGCTAAGGCTTAAGGCGTGGGCACAAGTGCTGGCTAAGGCTTAAGGCGTGGGCACAAGTGCTGGCTAAGGCTTAAGGCGTGGGCACAAGTGCTGGCTAAGGCTTAAGGCGTGGGCACAAGTGCTGGCTAAGGCTTAAGGCGTGGGCACAAGTGCTGGTTAAGGCTTAAGGCATGGGCACAAGTGCTGGCAAAGGCTTAAGGCATGGGCACAAGTGCTGGCTAAGGCTTAAGGCATGGGCACAAGTGCTGGCTAAGGCTTAAGGCATGGGCACAAGTGCTGGCTAAGGCTTAAGGCATACGGCTAACTCTTTGCACTCTTTGCATAAAGGGTTAGGCACCCATAGGGGTGAAGAGCTAGCTTTCACCCCTCTACTCTGTACTTGGACATTTAGGACTAGATCCTTTGTTGTACAGTGCGGAGCCTCTCCATAACCCCATGCTCCAAGCGACCAGGCACTTCTTGTCTGTCCTCCGTAAATGGGTAATGCCTTCTTCCCCAATTACAGTCGTGCATGCGCATTCAGACGGGACAAGAGCGAAGAGCGTAAAGCCTGCCCTGTGTGCATAACCATCATGTAACTAAAGACAGAAAAACAAACATGCAAGGGGCTCAAAAGTGCTGGCTAAGGCTTAAGGCGTGGGCACAAGTGCTGGCTAAGGCTTAAGGCGTGGGCACAAGTGATGGCTAAGGCTTAAGTCGTGGGCACAAGTGCTGGCTAAGGCTTAAGGCGTGGGCACAAGTGCTGGCTAAGGCTTAATGCGTGGGCAAAAGTGCTGACTAAGGCTTAAGGCGTGGGCACAAGTGCTGGCTAAGGCTTAAGGCGTGGGCACAAGTGCTGGCTAAGGCTTAAGGCGTGGGCACAAGTGCTGGCTAAGGCTTAAGGCGTGGGCACAAGTGCTGACTAAGGCTTAAGGCGTGGGCACAAGTGCTGGCTAAGGCTTAAGACGTGGGCACAAGTGCTGGCTAAGGCTTAAGGCGTGGGCACAAGTGCTGGCTAAGGCTTAAGGCGTGGGCACAAGTGCTGGCTAAGGCTTAAGGCGTGGGCACAAGTGCTGGCTAAGGCTTAAGGCGTGGGCACAAGTGCTGGCTAAGGCTTAAGGCGTGGGCACAAGTGCTGGCTAAGGCTTAAGGCGTGGGCACAAGTGCTGGCTAACGCTTAAGGCGTGGGCACAAGTGCTGGCTAAGGCTTAAGGCGTGGGCACAAGTGCTGGCTAAGGCTTAAGGCGTGGGCACAAGTGCTGGCTAAGGCTTAAGGCGTGGGCACAAGTGCTGGCTAAGGCTTAAGGCGTGGGCACAAGTGCTGGCTAAGGCTTAAGGCGTGGGCACAAGTGCTGGCTAAGGCTTAAGGCATGGGCACAAGTGCTGGCTAAGGCTTAAGGCATGGGCACAAGTGCTGGCTAAGGCTTAAGGCATGGGCACAAGTGCTGGCTAAGGCTTAAGGCATGGGCACAAGTGCTGGCTAAGGCTTAAGGCATGGGCACAAGTGCTGGCAAAGGCTTAAGGCATGGGCACAAGTGCTGGCTAAGGCTTAAGGCATGGGCACAAGTGCTGGCTAAGGCTTAAGGCATGGGCACAAGTGCTGGCAAAGGCTTAAGGCATGGGCACAAGTGCTGGCTAAGGCTTAAGGCATGGGCACAAGTGCTGGCTAAGGCTTAAGGCATGGGCACAAGTGCTGGCTAAGGCTTAAGGCATACGGCTAACTCTTTGCACTCTTTGCATAAAGGGTTAGGCACCCATAGGGGTGAAGAGCTAGCTTTCACCCCTCTACTCTGTACTTGGACATTTAGGACTAGATCCTTTGTTGTACAGTGCGGAGCCTCTCCATAACCCCATGCTCCAAGCGACCAGGCACTTCTTGTCTGTCCTCCGTAAATGGGTAATGCCTTCTTCCCCAATTACAGTCGTGCATGCGCATTCAGACGGGACAAGAGCGAAGAGCGTAAAGCCTGCCCTGTGTGCATAACCATCATGTAACTAAAGACAGAAAAACAAACATGCAAGGGGTTCAAAAGTGCTGGCTAAGGCTTAAGGCGTGGGCACAAGTGCTGGCTAAGGCTTAAGGCGTGGGCACAAGTGCTGGCTAAGGCTTAAGGCGTGGGCACAAGTGATGGCTAAGGCTTAAGTCGTGGGCACAAGTGCTGGCTAAGGCTTAAGGCGTGGGCACAAGTGCTGGCTAAGGCTTAATGCGTGGGCAAAAGTGCTGACTAAGGCTTAAGGCGTGGGCACAAGTGCTGGCTAAGGCTTAAGGCGTGGGCACAAGTGCTGGCTAAGGCTTAAGGCGTGGGCACAAGTGCTGGCTAAGGCTTAAGGCGTGGGCACAAGTGCTGACTAAGGCTTAAGGCGTGGGCACAAGTGCTGGCTAAGGCTTAAGACGTGGGCACAAGTGCTGGCTAAGGCTTAAGGCGTGGGCACAAGTGCTGGCTAAGGCTTAAGGCGTGGGCACAAGTGCTGGCTAAGGCTTAAGGCGTGGGCACAAGTGCTGGCTAAGGCTTAAGGCGTGGGCACAAGTGCTGGCTAAGGCTTAAGGCGTGGGCACAAGTGCTGGCTAAGGCTTAAGGCGTGGGCACAAGTGCTGGCTAACGCTTAAGGCGTGGGCACAAGTGCTGGCTAAGGCTTAAGGCGTGGGCACAAGTGCTGGCTAAGGCTTAAGGCGTGGGCACAAGTGCTGGCTAAGGCTTAAGGCGTGGGCACAAGTGCTGGCTAAGGCTGAAGTCGTGGGCACAAGTGCTGGCTAAGGCTTAAGGCGTGGGCACAAGTGCTGGCTAAGGCTTAAGGCGTGGGCACAAGTGCTGGCTAAGGCTTAAGGCGTGGGCACAAGTGCTGGCTAAGGCTTAAGGCGTGGGCACAAGTGCTGGCTAAGGCGTAAGGCGTGGGCACAAGTGCTGGCTAAGGCTTAAGGCGTGGGCACAAGTGCTGGCTAAGGCTTAAGGCGTGGGCACAAGTGCTGGCTAACGCTTAAGGCGTGGGCACAAGTGCTGGCTAAGGCTTAAGGCGTGGGCACAAGTGCTGGCTAAGGCTTAAGGCATGGGCACAAGTGCTGGCAAAGGCTTAAGGCATGGGCACAAGTGCTGGCTAAGGCTTAAGGCATGGGCACAAGTGCTGGCTAAGGCTTAAGGCGTGGGCACAAGTGCTGGCTAAGGCTTAAGGCATGGGCACAAGTGCTGGCAAAGGCTTAAGGCATGGGCACAAGTGCTGGCTAAGGCTTAAGGCATGGGCACAAGTGCTGGCTAAGGCTTAAGGCATGGGCACAAGTGCTGGCTAAGGCTTAAGGCATATGGCTAACTCTTTGCACTCTTTGCATAAAGGGTTAGGCACCCATAGGGGTGAAGAGCTAGCTTTCACCCCTCTACTCTGTACTTGGACATTTAGGACTAGATCCTTTGTTGTACAGTGCGGAGCCTCTCCATAACCCCATGCTCCAAGCGACCAGGCACTTCTTGTCTGTCCTCCGTAAATGGGTAATGCCTTCTTCCCCAATTACAGTCGTGCATGCGCATTCAGACGGGACAAGAGCGAAGAGCGTAAAGCCTGCCCTGTGTGCATAACCATCATGTAACTAAAGACAGAAAAACAAACATGCAAGGGGCTCAAAAGTGCTGGCTAAGGCTTAAGGCGTGGGCACAAGTGCTGGCTAAGGCTTAAGGCGTGGGCACAAGTGATGGCTAAGGCTTAAGTCGTGGGCACAAGTGCTGGCTAAGGCTTAAGGCGTGGGCACAAGTGCTGGCTAAGGCTTAATGCGTGGGCAAAAGTGCTGACTAAGGCTTAAGGCGTGGGCACAAGTGCTGGCTAAGGCTTAAGGCGTGGGCACAAGTGCTGGCTAAGGCTTAAGGCGTGGGCACAAGTGCTGGCTAAGGCTTAAGGCGTGGGCACAAGTGCTGGCTAAGGCTTAAGGCGTGGGCACAAGTGCTGGCTAAGGCTTAAGGCGTGGGCACAAGTGCTGGCTAAGGCTTAAGGCGTGGGCACAAGTGCTGGCTAACTCTTAAGGCGTGGGCAGAAGTGCTGGCTAAGGCTTAAGGCGTGGGCACAAGTGCTGGCTAAGGCTTAAGGCGTGGGCACAAGTGCTGGCTAAGGCTTAAGGCGTGGGCACAAGTGCTGGCTAAGGCTTAAGGCGTGGGCACAAGTGCTGGCTAAGGCTTAAGGCGTGGGCACAAGTGCTGGCTAAGGCTTAAGGCATGGGCACAAGTGCTGGCTAAGGCTTAAGGCATGGGCACAAGTGCTGGCTAAGGCTTAAGGCATGGGCACAAGTGCTGGCAAAGGCTTAAGGCATGGGCACAAGTGCTGGCTAAGGCTTAAGGCATGGGCACAAGTGCTGGCTAAGGCTTAAGGCATGGGCACAAGTGCTGGCAAAGGCTTAAGGCATGGGCACACGTGCTGGCTAAGGCTTAAGGCATGGGCACAAGTGCTGGCTAAGGCTTAAGGCATGGGCACAAGTGCTGGCTAAGGCTTAAGGCATACGGCTAACTCTTTGCACTCTTTGCATAAAGGGTTAGGCACCCATAGGGGTGAAGAGCTAGCTTACACCCCTCTACTCTGTACTTGGACATTTAGGACTAGATCCTTTGTTGTACAGTGCGGAGCCTCTCCATAACCCCATGCTCCAAGCGACCAGGCACTTCTTGTCTGTCCTCCGTAAATGGGTAATGCCTTCTTCCCCAATTACAGTCGTGCATGCGCATTCAGACGGGACAAGAGCGAAGAGCGTAAAGCCTGCCCTGTGTGCATAACCATCATGTAACTAAAGACAGAAAAACAAACATGCAAGGGGCTCAAAAGTGCTGGCTAAGGCTTAAGGCGTGGGCACAAGTGCTGGCTAAGGCTTAAGGCGTGGGCACAAGTGCTGGCTAAGGCTTAAGGCGTGGGCACAAGTGATGGCTAAGGCTTAAGTCGTGGGCACAAGTGCTGGCTAAGGCTTAAGGCGTGGGCACAAGTGCTGGCTAAGGCTTAATGCGTGGGCAAAAGTGCTGGCTAAGGCTTAAGGCATACGGCTAACTCTTTGCACTCTTTGCATAAAGGGTTAGGCACCCATAGGGGTGAAGAGCTAGCTTACACCCCTCTACTCTGTACTTGGACATTTAGGACTAGATCCTTTGTTGTACAGTGCGGAGCCTCTCCATAACCCCATGCTCCAAGCGACCAGGCACTTCTTGTCTGTCCTCCGTAAATGGGTAATGCCTTCTTCCCCAATTACAGTCGTGCATGCGCATTCAGACGGGACAAGAGCGAAGAGCGTAAAGCCTGCCCTGTGTGCATAACCATCATGTAACTAAAGACAGAAAAACAAACATGCAAGGGGCTCAAAAGTGCTGGCTAAGGCTTAAGGCGTGGGCACAAGTGCTGGCTAAGGCTTAAGGCGTGGGCACAAGTGCTGGCTAAGGCTTAAGGCGTGGGCACAAGTGATGGCTAAGGCTTAAGTCGTGGGCACAAGTGCTGGCTAAGGCTTAAGGCGTGGGCACAAGTGCTGGCTAAGGCTTAATGCGTGGGCAAAAGTGCTGACTAAGGCTTAAGGCGTGGGCACAAGTGCTGGCTAAGGCTTAAGGCGTGGGCACAAGTGCTGGCTAAGGCTTAAGGCGTGGGCACAAGTGCTGGCTAAGGCTTAAGGCGTGGGCACAAGTGCTGACTAAGGCTTAAGGCGTGGGCACAAGTGCTGGCTAAGGCTTAAGACGTGGGCACAAGTGCTGGCTAAGGCTTAAGGCGTGGGCACAAGTGCTGGCTAAGGCTTAAGGCGTGGGCACAAGTGCTGGCTAAGGCTTAAGGCGTGGGCACAAGTGCTGGCTAAGGCTTAAGGCGTGGGCACAAGTGCTGGCTAAGGCTTAAGGCGTGGGCACAAGTGCTGGCTAAGGCTTAAGGCGTGGGCACAAGTGCTGGCTAACGCTTAAGGCGTGGGCACAAGTGCTGGCTAAGGCTTAAGGCGTGGGCACAAGTGCTGGCTAAGGCTTAAGGCGTGGGCACAAGTGCTGGCTAAGGCTTAAGGCGTGGGCACAAGTGCTGGCTAAGGCTGAAGGCGTGGGCACAAGTGCTGGCTAAGGCTTAAGGCGTGGGCACAAGTGCTGGCTAAGGCTTAAGGCGTGGGCACAAGTGCTGGCTAAGGCTTAAGGCGTGGGCACAAGTGCTGGCTAAGGCGTAAGGCGTGGGCACAAGTGCTGGCTAAGGCTTAAGGCGTGGGCACAAGTGCTTGCTAAGGCTTAAGGCGTGGGCACAAGTGCTGGCTAAGGCTTAAGGAGTGGGCACAAGTGCTGGCTAAGGCTTAAGGCGTGGCACAAGTGCTGGCTAAGGCTTAAGGCGTGGGCACAAATGCTGGCTAAGGCGTAAGGCGTGGGCACAAGTGCTGGCTAAGGCTTAAGGCGTGGGCACAAGTGCTGGCTAAGGCTTAAGGCGTGGGCACAAGTGCTGGCTAAGGCTTAAGGCGTGGGCACAAGTGCTGGCTAAGGCTTAAGGCGTGGGCACAAGTGCTGGCTAAGGCTTAAGGCGTGGGCACAAGTGCTGGCTAAGGCTTAAGGCGTGGGCACAAGTGCTGGCTAAGGCTTAAGGCGTGGGCACAAGTGCTGGCTAAGGCATAAGGCGTGGGCACAAGTGCTGGCTAAGGCTTAAGGCGTGGGCACAAGTGCTGGCTAAGGCTTAAGGCGTGGGCACAAGTGCTGGCTAAGGCTTAAGACGTGGGCACAAGTGCTGGCTAAGGCTTAAGGCGTGGGCACAAGTGCTGGCTAAGGCTTAAGGCGTGGGCACAAGTGCTGGCTAAGGCTTAAGGCGTGGGCACAAGTGCTGGCTAAGGCTTAAGGCATGGGCACAAGTGCTGGCTAAGGCTTAAGGCATGGGCACAAGTGCTGGCTAAGGCTTAAGGCATGGGCACAAGTGCTGGCAAAGGCTTAAGGCATGGGCACAAGTGCTGGCTAAGGCTTAAGGCATGGGCACAAGTGCTGGCTAAGGCTTAAGGCATGGGCACAAGTGCTGGCAAAGGCTTAAGGCATGGGCACAAGTGCTGGCTAAGGCTTAAGGCATGGGCACAAGTGCTGGCTAAGGCTTAAGGCATGGGCACAAGTGCTGGCTAAGGCTTAAGGCATACGGCTAACTCTTTGCACTCTTTGCATAAAGGGTTAGGCACCCATAGGGGTGAAGAGCTAGCTTTCACCCCTCTACTCTGTACTTGGACATTTAGGACTAGATCCTTTGTTGTACAGTGCGGAGCCTCTCCATAACCCCATGCTCCAAGCGACCAGGCACTTCTTGTCTGTCCTCCGTAAATGGGTAATGCCTTCTTCCCCAATTACAGTCGTGCATGCGCATTCAGACGGGACAAGAGCGAAGAGCGTAAAGCCTGCCCTGTGTGCATAACCATCATGTAACTAAAGACAGAAAAACAAACATGCAAGGGGCTCAAAAGTGCTGGCTAAGGCTTAAGGCGTGGGCACAAATGCTGGCTAAGGCTTAAGGCGTGGGCACAAGTGCTGGCTAAGGCTTAAGGCGTGGGCACAAGTGATGGCTAAGGCTTAAGTCGTGGGCACAAGTGCTGGCTAAGGCTTAAGGCGTGGGCACAAGTGCTGGCTAAGGCTTAATGCGTGGGCAAAAGTGCTGACTAAGGCTTAAGGCGTGGGCACAAGTGCTGGCTAAGGCTTAAGGCGTGGGCACAAGTGCTGGCTAAGGCTTAAGGCGTGGGCACAAGTGCTGGCTAAGGCTTAAGGCGTGGGCACAAGTGCTGGCTAAGGCTTAAGGCGTGGGCACAAGTGCTGACTAAGGCTTAAGGCGTGGGCACAAGTGCTGGCTAAGGCTTAAGACGTGGGCACAAGTGCTGGCTAAGGCTTAAGGCGTGGGCACAAGTGCTGGCTAAGGCTTAAGGCGTGGGCACAAGTGCTGGCTAAGGCTTAAGGCGTGGGCACAAGTGCTGGCTAAGGCTTAAGGCGTGGGCACAAGTGCTGGCTAAGGCTTAAGGCGTGGGCACAAGTGCTGGCTAAGGCTTAAGGCGTGGGCACAAGTGCTGGCTAACGCTTAAGGCGTGGGCACAAGTGCTGGCTAAGGCTTAAGGCGTGGGCACAAGTGCTGGCTAAGGCTTAAGGCGTGGGCACAAGTGCTGGCTAAGGCTTAAGGCGTGGGCACAAGTGCTGGCTAAGGCTGAAGGCGTGGGCACAAGTGCTGGCTAAGGCTTAAGGCGTGGGCACAAGTGCTGGCTAAGGCTTAAGGCGTGGGCACAAGTGCTGGCTAAGGCTTAAGGCGTGGGCACAAGTGCTGGCTAAGGCGTAAGGCGTGGGCACAAGTGCTGGCTAAGGCTTAAGGCGTGGGCACAAGTGCTGGCTAAGGCTTAAGGCGTGGGCACAAGTGCTGGCTAAGGCTTAAGGAGTGGGCACAAGTGCTGGCTAAGGCTTAAGGCGTGGCACAAGTGCTGGCTAAGGCTTAAGGCGTGGGCACAAATGCTGGCTAAGGCGTAAGGCGTGGGCACAAGTGCTGGCTAAGGCTTAAGGCGTGGGCACAAGTGCTGGCTAAGGCTTAAGGCGTGGGCACAAGTGCTGGCTAAGGCTTAAGGCATGGGCACAAGTGCTGGCTAAGGCTTAAGGCGTGGGCACAAGTGCTGGCTAAGGCTTAAGGCGTGGGCACAAGTGCTGGCTAAGGCTTAAGGCGTGGGCACAAGTGCTGGCTAAGGCTTAAGGCGTGGGCACAAGTGCTGGCTAAGGCATAAGGCGTGGGCACAAGTGCTGGCTAAGGCTTAAGGCGTGGGCACAAGTGCTGGCTAAGGCTTAAGGCGTGGGC
This sequence comes from Ranitomeya imitator, assembly GCF_032444005.1. Lineage (NCBI taxonomy): Eukaryota > Metazoa > Chordata > Amphibia > Anura > Dendrobatidae > Ranitomeya > Ranitomeya imitator. The sequence continues at coordinate 202,716,610 of NC_091286.1, forward strand.
ACAAGTGCTGGCTAAGGCTTAAGGCATGGGCACAAGTGCTGGCTAAGGCTTAAGGCATGGGCACAAGTGCTGGCTAAGGCTTAAGGCATGGGCACAAGTACTGGCAAAGGCTTAAGGCATGGGCACAAGTGCTGGCTAAGGCTTAAGGCATGGGCACAAGTGCTGGCTAAGGCTTAAGGCATGGGCACAAGTGCTGGCAAAGGCTTAAGGCATGGGCACAAGTGCTGGCTAAGGCTTAAGGCATGGGCACAAGTGCTGGCTAAGGCTTAAGGCATGGGCACAAGTGCTGGCTAAGGCTTAAGGCATGGGCACAAGTGCTGGCTAAGGCTTAAGGCATGGGCACAAGTGCTGGCAAAGGCTTAAGGCATGGGCACAAGTGCTGGCTAAGGCTTAAGGCATGGGCACAAGTGCTGGCTAAGGCTTAAGGCATGGGCACAAGTGCTGGCTAAGGCTTAAGACATACGGCTAACTCTTTGCACTCTTTGCATAAAGGGTTAGGCACCCATAGGGGTGAAGAGCTAGCTTTCACCCCTCTACTCTGTACTTGGACATTTAGGACTAGATCCTTTGTTGTACAGTGCGGAGCCTCTCCATAACCCCATGCTCCAAGCGACCAGGCACTTCTTGTCTGTCCTCCGTAAATGGGTAATGCCTTCTTCCCCAATTACAGTCGTGCATGCGCATTCAGACGGGACAAGAGCGAAGAGCGTAAAGCCTGCCCTGTGTGCATAACCATCATGTAACTAAAGACAGAAAAACAAACATGCAAGGGGCTCAAAAGTGCTGGCTAAGGCTTAAGGCGTGGGCACAAGTGCTGGCTAAGGCTTAAGGCGTGGGCACAAGTGCTGGCTAAGGCTTAAGGCGTGGGCACAAGTGCTGGCTAAGGCTTAAGGCGTGGGCAAAAGTGCTGGCTAAGGCTTAAGGCGTTGGCACAAGTGCTGGCTAAGGCTTAATGCGTGGGCACAAGTGCTGGCTAAGGCTTAAGGCGTGGGCACAAGTGCTGGCTAAGGCTTAAGGCGTGGGCACAAGTGCTGGCTAAGGCTTAAGGCGTGGGCACAAGTGCTGGCTAAGGCTTAAGGCGTGGGCACAAGTGCTGGCTAAGGCTTAAGGCGTGGGCACAAGTGCTGGCTAAGGCTTAAGGCGTGGGCACAAGTGCTGGCTAAGGCTTAAGGCGTGGGCACAAGTGCTGGCTAAGGCTTAAGGCGTGGGCACAAGTGCTGGCTAAGGCTTAAGGCGTGGGCACAAGTGCTGGCTAAGGCTTAAGGCGTGGGCACAAGTGCTGGCTAAGGCTTAAGGCGTGGACACAAGTGCTGGCTAAGGCTTAAGGCGTGGGCACAAGTGCTGGCTAAGACTTAAGGCGTGGGCACAAGTGCTGGCTAAGGCTTAAGGCGTGGGCACAAGTGCTGGCTAAGGCTTAAGGCGTGGGCACAAGTGCTGGCTAAGGCTTAAGGCGTGGGCACAAGTGCTGGCTAAGGCTTAAGGCGTGGGCACAAGTGCTGGCTAAGGCTTAAGGCGTGGGCACAAGTGCTGGCTAAGGCTTAAGGCGTGGGCACAAGTGCTGGCTAAGGCTTAAGGCGTGGGCACAAGTGCTGGCTAAGGCTTAAGGAGTGGGCACAAGTGCTGGCTAAGGCTTAAGGCGTGGGCACAAGTGCTGGCTAAGGCTTAAGGCGTGGGCACAAGTGCTGGCTAAGGCTTAAGGCGTGGGCACAAGTGCTGGCTAAGGCTTAAGGCGTGGGCACAAGTGCTGGCTAAGGCTTAAGGCGTGGGCACAAGTGCTGGCTAAGGCTTAAGGCGTGGGCACAAGTGCTGGCTAAGGCTTAAGGCGTGGGCACAAGTGCTGGCTAAGGCTTAAGGCGTGGCACAAGTGCTGGCAAAGGCTTAAGGCGTGGCACAAGTGCTGGCTAAGGCTTAAGGCGTGGGCACAAGTGCTGGCTAAGGCTTAAGGCGTGGGCACAAGTGCTGGCTAAGGCTTAAGGCGTGGGCACAAGTGCTGGCTAAGGCTTAAGGCGTGGGCACAAGTGCTGGCTAAGGCTTAAGGCATGGGCACAAGTGCTGGCTAAGGCTTAAGGCATGGGCACAAGTGCTGGCAAAGGCTTAAGGCATGGGCACAAGTGCTGGCAAAGGCTTAAGGCATGGGCACAAGTGCTGGCTAAGGCTTAAGGCATGGGCACAAGTGCTGGCTAAGGCTTAAGGCATACGGCTAACTCTTTGCACTCTTTGCATAAAGGGTTAGGCACCCATAGGGGTGAAGAGCTAGCTTTCACCCCTCTACTCTGTACTTGGACATTTAGGACTAGATGCTTTGTTGTACAGTGCGGAACCTCTCCATAACCCCATGCTCCAAGCAACCAGGCACTTCTTGTCTGTCCTCTGTAAATGGGTAATGCCTTCTTCCCCAATTACAGTCGTGCATGCGCATTCAGACGGGACAAGAGCGAAGAGCGTAAAGCCTGCCCTGTGTGCATAACCATCATGTAACTAAAGACAGAAAAACAAACATGCAAGGGGCTCAAAAGTGCTGGCTAAGGCTTAAGGAGTGGGCACAAGTGCTGGCTAAGGCTTAAGGCGTGGGCACAAGTGCTGGCTAAGGCTTAAGGCGTGGGCACAAGTGCTGGCTAAGACTTAAGGCGTGGGCACAAGTGCTGGCTAAGGCTTAAGGCGTGGGCACAAGTGCTGGCTAAGGCTTAAGGCGTGGGCACAAGTGCTGGCTAAGGCTTAAGGCGTGGGCACAAGTGCTGGCTAAGGCTTAAGGCGTGGGCACAAGTGCTGGCTAAGGCTTAAGGCGTGGGCACAAGTGCTGGCTAAGGCTTAAGGCGTGGGCACAAGTGCTGGCTAAGGCTTAAGGCGTGGGCACAAGTGCTGGCTAAGGCTTAAGGCGTGGGCACAAGTGCTGGCTAAGGCTTAAGGCGTGGGCACAAGTGCTGGCTAAGGCTTAAGGCGTGGGCACAAGTGCTGGCTAAGGCTTAAGGCGTGGGCACAAGTGCTGGCTAAGGCTTAAGGCGTGGGCACAAGTGCTGGCTAAGGCTTAAGGCGTGGGCACAAGTGCTGGCTAAGGCTTAAGGCGTGGGCACAAGTGCTGGCTAAGGCTTAAGGCGTGGGCACAAGTGCTGGCTAAGGCTTAAGGCGTGGCACAAGTGCTGGCTAAGGCTTAAGGCGTGGCACAAGTGCTGGCTAAGGCTTAAGGCGTGGGCACAAGTGCTGGCTAAGGCTTAAGGCGTGGGCACAAGTGCTGGCTAAGGCTTAAGGCGTGGGCACAAGTGCTGGCTAAGGCTTAAGGCGTGGGCACAAGTGCTGGCTAAGGCTTAAGGCGTGGGCACAAGTGCTGGCTAAGGCTTAAGGCATGGGCACAAGTGCTGGCTAAGGCTTAAGGCATGGGCACAAGTGCTGGCAAAGGCTTAAGGCATGGGCACAAGTGCTGGCAAAGGCTTAAGGCATGGGCACAAGTGCTGGCTAAGGCTTAAGGCATGGGCACAAGTGCTGGCTAAGGCTTAAGGCATACGGCTAACTCTTTGCACTCTTTGCATAAAGGGTTAGGCACCCATAGGGGTGAAGAGCTAGCTTTCACCCCTCTACTCTGTACTTGGACATTTAGGACTAGATGCTTTGTTGTACAGTGCGGAGCCTCTCCATAACCCCATGCTCCAAGCAACCAGGCACTTCTTGTCTGTCCTCTGTAAATGGGTAATGCCTTCTTCCCCAATTACAGTCGTGCATGCGCATTCAGACGGAACAAGAGGAAGAGCGTAAAGCCTGCCCTGTGTGCATAACCATCATGTAACTAAAGACAGAAAAACAAACATGCAAGGGGCTCAAAAGTGCTGGCTAAGGCTTAAGGCGTGGGCACAAATGCTGGCTAAGGCTTAAGGCGTGGGCGCAAGTGCTGGCTAAGGCTTAAGGCGTGGGCACAAGTGCTGGCTAAGGCTTAAGGCGTGGGCACAAGTGCTGGCTAAGGCTTAAGGCGTGGGCACAAGTGCTGGCTAAGGCTTAAGGCGTGGGCACAAGTGCTGGCTAAGGCTTAAGGCGTGGGCACAAGTGCTGGCTAAGGCTTAAGGCGTGGGCACAAGTGCTGGCTAAGGCTTAAGGCGTGGGCACAAGTGCTGGCTAAGGCTTAAGGCGTGGGCACAAAAGTGCTGGCTAAGGCTTAAGGCGTGGGCACAAGTGCTGGCTAAGGCTTAAGGCGTGGGCACAAGTGCTGGCTAAGGCTTAAGGCGTGGGCACAAGTGCTGGCTAAGGCTTAAGGCGTGGGCACAAGTGCTGGCTAAGGCTTAAGGCGTGGGCACAAGTGCTGGCTAAGGCTTAAGGCGTGGGCACAAGTGCTGGCTAAGGCTTAAGGCGTGGGCACAAGTGCTGGCTAAGGCTTAAGGCATGGGCACAAGTGCTGGCTAAGGCTTAAGGCATGGGCACAAGTGCTGGCTAAGGCTTAAGGCATGGGCACAAGTTCTGGCTAAGGCTTAAGGCATGGGCACAAGTGCTGGCTAAGGCTTAAGGCATGGGCACAAGTGCTGGCTAAGGCTTAAGGCATGGGCACAAGTGCTGGCTAAGGCTTAAGGCATGGGCACAAGTGCTGGCTAAGGCTTAAGGCGTGGGCACAAGTGCTGGCTAAGGCTTAAGGCGTGGGCACAAGTGCTGGCTAAGGCTTAAGGCATGGGCACAAGTGCTGGCAAAGGCTTAAGGCATGGGCACAAGTGCTGGCAAAGGCTTAAGGCATGGGCACAAGTGCTGGCTAAGGCTTAAGGCATGGGCACAAGTGCTGGCTAAGGCTTAAGGCATACGGCTAACTCTTTGCACTCTTTGCATAAAGGGTTAGGCACCCATAGGGGTGAAGAGCTAGCTTTCACCCCTCTACTCTGTACTTGGACATTTAGGACTAGATCCTTTGTTGTACAGTGCGGAGCCTCTCCATAACCCCATGCTCCAAGCAACCAGGCACTTCTTGTCTGTCCTCTGTAAATGGGTAATGCCTTCTTCCCCAATTACAGTCGTGCATGCGCATTCAGACGGAACAAGAGGAAGAGCGTAAAGCCTGCCCTGTGTGCATAACCATCATGTAACTAAAGACAGAAAAACAAACATGCAAGGGGCTCAAAAGTGCTGGCTAAGGCTTAAGGCGTGGGCACAAGTGCTGGCTAAGGCTTAAGGCGTGGGCACAAGTGCTGGCTAAGGCTTAAGGCGTGGGCACAAGTGCTGGCTAAGGCTTTAGGCGTGGGCACAAGTGCTGGCTAAGGCTTAAGGCGTGGGCACAAGTGCTGGCTAAGGCTTAAGGCGGGGGCACAAGTGCTGGCAAAGGCTTAAGGCATGGGCACAAGTGCTGGCTTAAGGCTTAAGGCATGGGCACAAGTGCTGGCAAAGGCTTAAGGCATGGGCACAAGTGCTGGCTTAAGGCTTAAGGCGTGGGCACAAGTGCTGGCTAAGGCTTAAGGCGTGGGCACAAGTGCTGGCTAAGGCTTAAGGCGTGGGCACAAGTGCTGGCTAAGGCTTAAGGCGTGGGCACAAGTGCTGGCTAAGGCATAAGGCGGGGGCACAAGTGCTGGCTAAGGCTTAAGGCATGGGCACAAGTGCTGGCTAAGGCTTAAGGCATGGGCACAAGTGCTGGCTAAGGCTTAAGGCGTGGGCACAAGTGCTGGCTAAGGCTTAAGGCGTGGGCACAAGTGCTGGCTAAGGCTTAAGGCGTGGGCACAAGTGCTGGCTAAGGCTTAAGGCATGGGCACAAGTGCTGGCAAAGGCTTAAGGCATGGGCACAAGTGCTGGCAAAGGCTTAAGGCATGGGCACAAGTGCTGGCTAAGGCTTAAGGCATGGGCACAAGTGCTGGCTAAGGCTTAAGGCATACGGCTAACTCTTTGCACTCTTTGCATAAAGGGTTAGGCACCCATAGGGGTGAAGAGCTAGCTTTCACCCCTCTACTCTGTACTTGGACATTTAGGACTAGATCCTTTGTTGTACAGTGCGGAGCCTCTCCATAACCCCATGCTCCAAGCAACCAGGCACTTCTTGTCTGTCCTCTGTAAATGGGTAATGCCTTCTTCCCCAATTACAGTCGTGCATGCGCATTCAGACGGAACAAGAGGAAGAGCGTAAAGCCTGCCCTGTGTGCATAACCATCATGTAACTAAAGACAGAAAAACAAACATGCAAGGGGCTCAAAAGTGCTGGCTAAGGCTTAAGGCGTGGGCACAAGTGCTGGCTAAGGCTTAAGGCGTGGGCACAAGTGCTGGCTAAGGCTTAAGGCGTGGGCACAAGTGCTGGCTAAGGCTTTAGGCGTGGGCACAAGTGCTGGCTAAGGCTTAAGGCGTGGGCACAAGTGCTGGCTAAGGCTTAAGGCGTGGGCACAAGTGCTGGCTAAGGCTTAAGGCGTGGGCACAAGTGCTGGCTAAGGCTTAAGGCGTGGGCACAAGTGCTGGCTAAGGCTTAAGGCGTGGGCACAAGTGCTGGCTAAGGCTTAAGGCGTGGGCACAAGTGCTGGCTAAGGCTTAAGGCGTGGGCACAAGTGCTGGCTAAGGCTTAAGGCGTGGGCACAAGTGCTGGCTAAGGCTTAAGGCGTGGGCACAAGTGCTGGCTAAGGCTTAAGGCGTGGGCACAAGTGCTGGCTAAGGCTTAAGGCGTGGGCACAAGTGCTGGCTAAGGCTTAAGGCTTGGGCACAAGTGCTGGCTAAGGCTTAAGGCGTGGGCACAAGTGCTGGCTAAGGCTTAAGGCGTGGGCACAAGTGCTGGCTAAGGCTTAAGGCGTGGGCACAAGTGCTGGCTAAGGCTTAAGGCGTGGGCACAAGTGCTGGCTAAGGCTTAAGGCGTGGGCACAAGTGCTGGCTAAGGCTTAAGGCGTGGGCACAAGTGCTGGCTAAGGCTTAAGGCGTGGGCACAAGTGCTGGCTAAGGCTTAAGGCGTGGGCACAAGTGCTGGCTAAGGCTTAAGGCGTGGGCACAAGTGCTGGCTAAGGCTTAAGGCGTGGGCACAAGTGCTGGCTAAGGCTTAAGGCGTGGGCACAAGTGCTGGCTAAGGCTTAAGGCATGGGCACAAGTGCTGGCTAAGGCTTAAGGCATGGGCACAAGTGCTGGCTAAGGCTTAAGGCATGGGCACAAGTTCTGGCTAAGGCTTAAGGCATGGGCACAAGTTCTGGCTAAGGCTTAAGGCATGGGCACAAGTGCTGGCTAAGGCTTAAGGCATGGGCACAAGTGCTGGCTAAGGCTTAAGGCATGGGCACAAGTGCTGGCTAAGGCTTAAGGCATGGGCACAAGTGCTGGCTAAGGCTTAAGGCATGGGCACAAGTGCCGCCTAAGGCTTAAGGCATGGGCACAAGTGCCGGCTAAGGCTTAAGGCATGGGCACAAGTGCTGGCTAAGGCTTAAGGCATGGGCACAAGTGCTGGCTAAGGCTTAAGGCATGGGCACAAGTGCTGGCTAAGGCTTAAGGCATGGGCACAAGTGCTGGCAAAGGCTTAAGGCATGGGCACAAGTGCTGGCTAAGGCTTAAGGCATGGGCACAAGTGCTGGCTAAGGCTTAAGGCATACGGCTAACTCTTTGCACTCTTTGCATAAAGGGTTAGGCACCCATAGGGGTGAAGAGCTAGCTTTCACCCCTCTACTCTGTACTTGGACATTTAGGACTAGATCCTTTGTTGTACAGTGCGGAGCCTCTCCATAACCCCATGCTCCAAGCGACCAGGCACTTCTTGTCTGTCCTCCGTAAATGGGTAATGCCTTCTTCCCCAATTACAGTCGTGCATGCGCATTCAGACGGGACAAGAGCGAAGAGCGTAAAGCCTGCCTTGTGTGCATAACCATCATGTAACTAAAGACAGAAAAACAAACATGCAAGGGGCTCAAAAGTGCTGGCTAAGGCTTAAGGCATGGGCACAAGTGCTGGCTAAGGCTTAAGGCGTGGGCACAAGTGCTGGCTAAGGCTTAAGGCGTGGGCACAAGTGCTGGCTAAGGCTTAAGGCGTGGGCACAAGTGCTGGCTAAGGCTTAAGGCGTGGGCACAAGTGCTGGCTAAGGCTTAAGGCGTGGGCACAAGTGCTGGCTAAGGCTTAAGGCATGGGCACAAGTGCTGGCTAAGGCTTAAGGCATGGGCACAAGTGCTGGCTAAGGCTTAAGGCATGGGCACAAGTTCTGGCTAAGGCTTAAGGCGTGGGCACAAGTGCTGGCTAAGGCGTGGGCACAAGTGCTGGCTAAGGCGTGGGCACAAGTGCTGGCTAAGGCTTAAGGCGTGGGCACAAGTGCTGGCTAAGGCTTAAGGCGTGGGCACAAGTGCTGGCTAAGGCTTAAGGCGTGGGCACAAGTGCTGGCTAAGGCTTAAGGCGTGGGCACAAGTGCTGGCTAAGGCTTAAGGCGTGGGCACGAGTGCTGGCTAAGGCTTAAGGCGTGGGCCCGAGTGCTGGCTAAGGCTTAAGGCGTGGGCACGAGTGCTGGCTAAGGCGTGGGCACAAGTGCTGGCTAAGGCTTAAGGCGTGGGCACAAGTGCTGGCTAAGGCTTAAGGCGTGGGCACAAGTGCTGGCTAAGGCTTAAGGCGTGGGCACAAGTGCAGGCTAAGGCTTAAGGCGTGGGCACAAGTGCTGGCTAAGGCTTAAGGCGTGGGCACAAGTGCTGGCTAAGGCTTAAGGCGTGGGCACAAGTGCTGGCTAAGGCTTAAGGCGTGGGCACAAGTGCTGGCTAAGGCTTAAGGCGTGGGCACAAGTGCTGGCTAAGGCTTAAGGCGTGGGCACAAGTGCTGGCTAAGGCTTAAGGCGTGGGCACAAGTGCTGGCTAAGGCTTAAGGCGTGGGCACAAGTGCTGGCTAAGGCTTAAGGCTTGGGCACAAGTGCTGGCTAAGGCTTAAGGCTTGGGCACAAGTGCTGGGCTAAGGCTTAAGGCGTGGGCACAAGTGCTGGCTAAGGCTTAAGGCGTGGGCACAAGTGCTGGCTAAGGCTTAAGGCGTGGGCACAAGTGCTGGCTAAGGCTTAAGGCGTGGGCACAAGTGCTGGCTAAGGCTTAAGGCGTGGGCACAAGTGCTGGCTAAGGCTTAAGGCGTGGGCACAAGTGCTGGCTAAGGCTTAAGGCGTGGCACAAGTGCTGGCTAAGGCTTAAGGCGTGGCACAAGTGCTGGCTAAGGCTTAAGGCGTGGGCACAAGTGCTGGCTAAGGCTTAAGGCGTGGGCACAAGTGCTGGCTAAGGCTTAAGGCGCGGGCACAAGTGCTGGCTAAGGCTTAAGGCGTGGGCACAAGTGCTGGCTAAGGCTTAAGGCATGGGCACAAGTGCTGGCTAAGGCTTAAGGCATGGGCACAAGTGCTGGCTAAGGCTTAAGGCGTGGGCACAAGTGCTGGCTAAGGCTTAAGGCGTGGGCACAAGTGCTGGCTAAGGCTTAAGGCATGGGCACAAGTGCTGGCAAAGGCTTAAGGCATGGGCACAAGTGCTGGCAAAGGCTTAAGGCATGGGCACAAGTGCTGGCTAAGGCTTAAGGCATGGGCACAAGTGCTGGCTAAGGCTTAAGGCATACGGCTAACTCTTTGCACTCTTTGCATAAAGGTTTAGGCACCCATAGGGGTGAAGAGCTAGCTTTCACCCCTCTACTCTGTACTTGGACATTTAGGACTAGATCCTTTGTTGTACAGTGCGGAGCCTCTCCATAACCCCATGCTCCAAGCAACCAGGCACTTCTTGTCTGTCCTCTGTAAATGGGTAATGCCTTCTTCCCCAATTACAGTCGTGCATGCGCATTCAGACGGAACAAGAGGAAGAGCGTAAAGCCTGCCCTGTGTGCATAACCATCATGTAACTAAAGACAGAAAAACAAACATGCAAGGGGCTCAAAAGTGCTGGCTAAGGCTTAAGGCGTGGGCACAAGTGCTGGCTAAGGCTTAAGGCGTGGGCACAAGTGCTGGCTAAGGCTTAAGGCGTGGGCACAAGTGCTGGCTAAGGCTTTAGGCGTGGGCACAAGTGCTGGCTAAGGCTTAAGGCGTGGGCACAAGTGCTGGCTAAGGCTTAAGGCGTGGGCACAAGTGCTGGCTAAGGCATAAGGCGGGGGCACAAGTGCTGGCTAAGGCTTAAGGCGGGGGCACAAGTGCTGGCTAAGGCTTAAGGCGTGGGCACAAGTGCTGGCTAAGGCTTAAGGCGTGGGCACAAGTGCTGGCTAAGGCTTAAGGCGTGGGCACAAGTGCTGGCTAAGGCTTAAGGCGTGGGCACAAGTGCTGGCTAAGGCTTAAGGCGTGGGCACAAGTGCTGGCTAAGGCTTAAGGCGTGGGCACAAGTGCTGGCTAAGGCTTAAGGCGTGGGCACAAGTGCTGGCTAAGGCTTAAGGCGTGGGCACAAGTGCTGGCTAAGGCTTAAGGCGTGGGCACAAGTGCTGGCTAAGGCTTAAGGCGTGGGCACAAGTGCTGGCTAAGGCTTAAGGCGTGGGCACAAGTGCTGGCTAAGGCTTAAGGCGTGGGCACAAGTGCTGGCTAAGGCTTAAGGCGTGGGCACAAGTGCTGGCTAAGGCTTAAGGCGTGGGCACAAGTGCTGGCTAAGGCTTAAGGCGTGGGCACAAGTGCTGGCTAAGGCTTAAGGCGTGGGCACAAGTGCTGGCTAAGGCTTAAGGCGTGGGCACAAGTGCTGGCTAAGGCTTAAGGCGTGGGCACAAGTGCTGGCTAAGGCTTAAGGCGTGGGCACAAGTGCTGGCTAAGGCTTAAGGCGTGGGCACAAGTGCTGGCTAAGGCTTAAGGCGTGGGCACAAGTGCTGGCTAAGGCTTAAGGCGTGGGCACAAGTGCTGGCTAAGGCTTAAGGCGTGGGCACAAGTGCTGGCTAAGGCTTAAGGCGTGGGCACAAGTGCTGGCTAAGGCTTAAGGCATGGGCACAAGTGCTGGCTAAGGCTTAAGGCATGGGCACAAGTTCTGGCTAAGGCTTAAGGCATGGGCACAAGTTCTGGCTAAGGCTTAAGGCATGGGCACAAGTGCTGGCTAAGGCTTAAGGCATGGGCACAAGTGCTGGCTAAGGCTTAAGGCATGGGCACAAGTGCTGGCTAAGGCTTAAGGCATGGGCATAAGTGCTGGCTAAGGCTTAAGGCATGGGCACAAGTGCTGGCAAAGGCTTAAGGCATGGGCACAAGTGCTGGCTATGGCTTAAGGCAGGGGCACAAGTGCTGGCTAAGGCTTAAGGCATACGGCTAACTCTTTGCATAAAGGGTTAGGCACCCATAGGGGTGAAGAGCTAGCTTTCACCCCTCTACTCTGTACTTGGACATTTAGGACTAGATCCTTTGTTGTACAGTGCGGAGCCTCTCCATAACCCCATGCTCCAAGCGACCAGGCACTTCTTGTCTGTCCTCCGTAAATGGGTAATGCCTTCTTCCCCAATTACAGTCGTGCATGCGCATTCAGACGGGACAAGAGCGAAGAGCGTAAAGCCTGCCTTGTGTGCATAACCATCATGTAACTAAAGACAGAAAAACAAACATGCAAGGGGCTCAAAAGTGCTGGCTAAGGCTTAAGGCATGGGCACAAGTGCTGGCTAAGGCTTAAGGCGTGGGCACAAGTGCTGGCTAAGGCTTAAGGCGTGGGCACAAGTGCTGGCTAAGGCTTAAGGCGTGGGCACAAGTGCTGGCTAAGGCTTAAGGCGTGGGCACAAGTGCTGGCTAAGGCTTAAGGCGTGGGCACAAGTGCTGGCTAAGGCTTAAGGCGTGGGCACAAGTGCTGGCTAAGGCGTGGGCACAAGTGCTGGCTAAGGCTTAAGGCGTGGGCACAAGTGCTGGCTAAGGCTTAAGGCGTGGGCACAAGTGCTGGCTAAGGCTTAAGGCGTGGGCACAAGTGCTGGCTAAGGCTTAAGGCGTGGGCACAAGTGCTGGCTAAGGCTTAAGGCGTGGGCACAAGTGCTGGCTAAGGCTTAAGGCGTGGGCACGAGTGCTGGCTAAGGCTTAAGGCGTGGGCACGAGTGCTGGCTAAGGCTTAAGGCGTGGGCCCGAGTGCTGGCTAAGGCTTAAGGCGTGGGCACGAGTGCTGGCTAAGGCTTAAGGCGTGGGCACGAGTGCTGGCTAAGGCTTAAGGCGTGGGCACGAGTGCTGGCTAAGGCTTAAGGCGTGGGCACAAGTGCTGGCTAAGGCTTAAGGCGTGAGCACAAGTGCTGGCTAAGGCTTAAGGCGTGGGCACAAGTGCTGGCTAAGGCTTAAGGCGTGGGCACAAGTGCTGGCTGAGGCTTAAGGCGTGGGCACAAGTGCTGGCTGAGGCTTAAGGCGTGGGCACAAGTGCTGGCTGAGGCGTAAGACATGGGCACAAGTGCTGGCTGAGGCTTAAGGCGTGGGCACAAGTGCTGGCTGAGGCTTAAGGCGTGGGCACAAGTGCTGGCTGAGGCTTAAGGCGTGGGCACAAGTGCTGGCTAAGGCTTAAGGCGCGGGCACAAGTGCTGGCTAAGGCTTAAGGCGTGGGCACAAGTGCTGGCTAATGCTTAAGGCGTGGGCACAAGTGCTGGCTAAGGCTTAAGGCGTGGGCACAAGTGCTGGCTAAGGCTTAAGGCGTGGGCACAAGTGCTGGCTAAGGCTTAAGGCGTGGGCACAAGTGCTGGCTAAGGCGTGGGCACAAGTGCTGGCTAAGACGTGGGCACAAGTGCTGGCTAAGGCGTGGGCACAAGTGCTGGCTAAGGCGTGTGCACAAGTGCTGGCTAAGGCGTGGGCACAAGTGCTGGCTAAGGCGTGGGCACAAGTGCTGGCTAAGGCGAGGGCACAAGTGCTGGCTAAGGCTTAAGGCGTGGGCACAAGTGCTGGCTAAGGCTTAAGGCGTGGGCACAAGTGCTGGCTAAGGCTTAAGGCATGGGCACAAGTGCTGGCTAAGGCTTAAGGCGTGGGCACAAGTGCTGCCTAAGGCTTAAGGCGTGGGCACAAGTGCTGGCTAAGGCTTAAGGCGTGGGCACAAGTGCTGTCTAAGGCTTAAGGCGTGGGCACAAGTGCTGTCTAAGGCTTAAGGCGTGGGCACAAGTGCTGGCTAAGGCTTAAGGCGTGGGCACAAGTGCTGGCTAAGGCTTAAGGCGTGGGCACAAGTGCTGGCTAAGGCTTACGGCGTGGGCACAAGTGCTGGCTAAGGCTTAAGGCGTGGGCACAAGTGCTGGCTAAGGCTTAAAGCGTGGGCACAAGTGCTGTCTAAGGCTTAAGGCGTGGGCACAAGTGCTGGCTAAGGCTTAAGGCGTGGGCACAAGTGCTGGCTAAGGCTTAAGGCGTGGGCACAAGTGCTGGCTAAGGCTTAAGGCGTGGGCACAAGAGCTGGCTAAGGCTTAAGGCGTGGGCACAAGTGCTGGCTAAGGCTTAAGGCGTGGGCACAAGTGCTGGCTAAGGCTTAAGGCGTGGGCACAAGTGCTGGCTAAGGCTTAAGGCGTGGGCACAAGTGCTGGCTAAGGCTTAAGGCGTGGGCACAAGTGCTGGCTAAGGCTTAAGGCGTGGGCACAAGTGCTGGCTAAGGCTTAAGGCGTGGGCACAAGTGATGGCTAAGGCTTAAGGCGTGGGCACAAGTGATGGCTAAGGCTTAAGGCGTGGGCACAAGTGATGCCTAAGGCTTAAGGCGTGGGCACAAGTGCTGGCTAAGGCTTAAGGCGTGGGCACAAGTGCTGGCTAAGGCTTAAGGCGTGGGCACAAGTGCTGGCTGAGGCTTAAGACGTGGGCACAAGTGCTGGCTGAGGCTTAAGGCGTGGGCACAAGTGCTGGCTAAGGCTTAAGGCGTGGGCACAAGTGCTGGCTAAGGCTTAAGGCGTGGGCACAAGTGCTGGCTAAGGCTTAAGGCGTGGGCACAAGTGCTGGCTAAGGCTTAAGGCGTGGGCACAAGTGCTGGCTAAGGCTTAAGGCGTGGGCACAAGTGCTGGCTAAGGCTTAAGGCGTGGGCACAAGTGCTGGCTAAGGCTTAATGCGTGGGCAAAAGTGCTGGCTAAGGCGTGGGCACAAGTGCTGGCTAAGGCTTAAGGCATGGGCACAAGTGCTGGCTAAGGCTTAAGGCGTGGGCACAAGTGCTGGCTAAGGCTTAAGGCGTGGGCACAACTGCTGGCTAAGGCTTAAGGCGTGGGCACAAGTGCTGGCTAAGGCTTAATGCGTGGGCAAAAGTGCTGGCTAAGGCGTAAGGCGTGGGCACAAGTGCTGGCTAAGGCTTAAGGCGTGGGCACAAGTGCTGGCTAAGGCTTAAGGCGTGGGCACAAGTGCTGGCTAAAGCTTAAGGCGTGGGCACAAGTGCTGGCTAAGGCTTAAGGCGTGGGCACAAGTGCTGGCTAAGGCTTAAGGCGTGGGCACAAGTGCTGGCTAAGGCTTAAGGCGTGGGCACAAGTGCTGGCTAAAGCTTAAGGCGTGGGCACAAGTGCTGGCTAAGGCTTAAGGCGTGGGCACAAGTGCTGGCTAAAGCTTAAGGCGTGGGCACAAGTGCTGGCTAAGGCTTAAGGCGTGGGCACAAGTGCTGGCTAAGGCTTAAGGCGTGGGCACAAGTGCTGGCTAAGGCTTAAGGCATGGGCACAAGTGCTGGCTAAGGCTTAAGGCATGGGCACAAGTGCTGGCTAAGGCTTAAGGCATACGGCTAACTCTTTGCACTCTTTGCATAAAGGGTTAGGCACCCATAGGGGTGAAGAGCTAGCTTTCACCCCTCTACTCTGTACTTGGACATTTAGGACTAGATCCTTTGTTGTACAGTGCGGAGCCTCTCCATAACCCCATGCTCCAAGCGACCAGGCACTTCTTGTCTGTCCTCCGTAAATGGGTAATGCTTTCTTCCCCAATTACAGTCGTGCATGCGCATTCAGACGGGACAAGAGCGAAGAGCGTAAAGCCTGCCCTGTGTGCATAACCATCATGTAACTAAAGACAGAAAAACAAACATGCAAGGGGCTCAAAAGTGCTGGCTAAGGCTTAAGGCGTGGGCACAAGTGCTGGCTAAGGCTTAAGGCGTGGGCACAAGTGCTGGCTAAGGCTTAAGGCGTGGGCACAAGTGATGGCTAAGGCTTAAGGCGTGGGCACAAGTGCTGGCTAAGGCTTAAGGCGTGGGCACAAGTGCTGGCTAAGGCTTAATGCGTGGGCAAAAGTGCTGACTAAGGCTTAAGGCGTGGGCACAAGTGCTGGCTAAGGCTTAAGGCGTGGGCACAAGTGCTGGCTAAGGCTTAAGGCGTGGGCACAAGTGCTGGCTAAGGCTTAAGGCGTGGGCACAAGTGCTGGCTAAGGCTTAAGGCGTGGGCACAAGTGCTGGCTAAGGCGAGGGCACAAGTGCTGGCTAAGGCTTAAGGCGTGGGCACAAGTGCTGGCTAAGGCTTAAGGCGTGGGCACAAGTGCTGGCTAAGGCTTAAGGCGTGGGCACAAGTGCTGGCTAAAGCTTAAGGCGTGGGCACAAGTGCTGGCTAAGGCTTAAGGCGTGGGCACAAGTGCTGGCTAAGGCTTAAGGCGTGGGCACAAGTGCTGGCTAAGGCTTAAGGCGTGGGCACAAGTGCTGGCTAAGGCTTAAGGCGTGGGCACAAGTGCTGGCTAAGGCTTAAGGCGTGGGCACAAGTGCTGGCTAAGGCTTAAGGCGTGGGCACAAGTGCTGGCTAAGGCTTAAGGCGTGGGCACAAGTGCTGGCTAAGGCTTAAGGCGTGGGCACAAGTGCTGGCTAAGGCTTAAGGCGTGGGCACAAGTGCTGGCTAAGGCTTAAGGCGTGGGCACAAGTGCTGGCTAAGGCTTAAGGCGTGGGCACAAGTGCTGGCTAAGGCTTAAGGCCTGGGCACAAGTGCTGGCTAAGGCGTAAGGCGTGGGCACAAGTGCTGGCTAAGGCTTAAGGCGTGGGCACAAGTGCTGGCTAAGGCTTAAGGCGTGGGCACAAGTGCTGGCTAAGGCTTAAGGCGTGGGCACAAGTGCTGGCTAAGGCTTAAGGCGTGGGCACAAGCGCTGGCTAAGGCTTAAGGCGTGGGCACAAGCGCTGGCTAAGGCTTAAGGCGTGGGCACAAGCGCTGGCTAAGGCATAAGGCGTGGGCACAAGCGCTGGCTAAGGCTTAAGGCGTGGGCACAAGTGCTGGCTAAGGCTTAAGGCGTGGGCACAAGTGCTGGCTAAGGCTTAAGGCGTGGGCACAAGTGCTGGCTAAGGCTTAAGGCGTGGGCACAAGTGCTGGCTAAGGCTTAAGGCGTGGGCACAAGTGCTGGCTAAGGCTTAAGGCGTGGGCACAAGTGCTGGCTAAGGCTTAAGGCGTGGGCACAAGTGCTGGCTAAGGCTTAAGGCGTGGGCACAAGTGCTGGCTAAGGCTTAAGGCGTGGGCACAAGTGCTGGCTAAGGCTTAAGGCGTGGGCACAAGTGCTGGCTAAGGCTTAAGGCGTGGGCACAAGTGCTGGCTAAGGCTTAAGGCGTGGGCACAAGTGCTGGCTAAGGCTTAAGGCGTGGGCACAAGTGCTGGCTAAGGCTTAAGGCGTGGGCACAAGTGCTGGCTAAGGCTTAAGGCGTGGGCACAAGTGCTGGCTAAGGCGTAAGGCGTGGGCACAAGTGCTGGCTAAGGCTTAAGGCGTGGGCACAAGTGCTGGCTAAGGCTTAAGGCGTGGGCACAAGTGCTGGCTAAGGCTTAAGGCGTGGGCACAAGTGCTGGCTAATGCTTAAGGCGTGGCACAAGTGCTGGCTAAGGCTTAAGGCGTGGGCACAAGTGCTGGCTAAGGCGTGGGCACAAGTGCTGGCTAAGGCTTAAGGCGTGGGCACAAGTGCTGGCTAAGGCTTAAGGCATGGGCACAAGTGCTGGCTAAGGCTTAAGGCGTGGGCACAAGTGCTGGCTAAGGCTTAAGGCGTGGGCACAAGTGCTGGCTAAGGCTTAAGGCGTGGGCACAAGTGCTGGCTAAGGCTTAAGGCGTGGGCACAAGTGCTGGCTAAGGCTTAAGGCGTGGGCACAAGTGCTGGCTAAGGCTTAAGGCGTGGGCACAAGTGCTGGCTAAAGCTTAAGGCGTGGGCACAAGTGCTGGCTAAGGCGTAAGGCGTGGGCACAAGTGCTGGCTAAGGCTTAAGGCGTGGGCACAAGTGCTGGCTAAGGCTTAAGGCGTGGGCACAAGTGCTGGCTAAGGCTTAAGGCGTGGGCACAAGTGCTGGCTAAGGCTTAAGGCGTGGCACAAGTGCTGGCTAAGGCTTAAGGCGTGGGCACAAGTGCTGGCTAAGGCGTGGGCACAAGTGCTGGCTAAGGCTTAAGGCGTGGGCACAAGTGCTGGCTAAGGCTTAAGGCATGGGCACAAGTGCTGGCTAAGGCTTAAGGCGTGGGCACAAGTGCTGGCTAAGGCTTAAGGCGTGGGCACAAGTGCTGGCTAAGGCTTAAGGCATGGGCACAAGTGCTGGCTAAGGCTTAAGGCGTGGGCACAAGTGCTGGCTAAGGCTTAAGGCGTGGGCACAAGTGCTGGCTAAGGCTTAAGGCGTGGGCACAAGTGCTGGCTAAGGCTTAAGGCGTGGGCACAAGTGCTGGCTAAGGCTTAAGGCGTGGGCACAAGTGCTGGCTAAGGCTTAAGGCGTGGGCACAAGTGCTGGCTAAGGCTTAAGGCGTGGGCACAAGTGCTGGCTAAGGCTTAAGGCGTGGGCACAAGTGCTGGCTAAGGCTTAAGGCGTGGGCACAAGTGCTGGCTAAGGCTTAAGGCATGGGCACAAGTGCTGGCTAAGGCTTAAGGCGTGGGCACAAGTGCTGGCTAAGGCTTAAGGCGTGGGCACAAGTGCTGGCTAAGGCTTAAGGCGTGGGCACAAGTGCTGGCTAAGGCTTAAGGCGTGGGCACAAGTGCTGGCTAAGGCTTAAGGCGTGGGCACAAGTGCTGGCTAAGGCTTAAGGCGTGGGCACAAGTGCTGGCTAAGGCTTAAGGCGTGGGCACAAGTGCTGGCTAAGGCTTAAGGCGTGGGCACAAGTGCTGGCTAAGGCTTAAGGCGTGGGCACAAGTGCTGGCTAAGGCTTAAGGCGTGGGCACAAGTGCTGGCTAAGGCTTAAGGCATGGGCACAAGTGCTGGCTAAGGCTTAAGGCATGGGCACAAGTTCTGGCTAAGGCTTAAGGCATGGGCACAAGTTCTGGCTAAGGCTTAAGGCATGGGCACAAGTGCTGGCTAAGGCTTAAGGCATGGGCACAAGTGCTGGCTAAGGCTTAAGGCATGGGCACAAGTGCTGGCTAAGGCTTAAGGCATGGGCATAAGTGCTGGCTAAGGCTTAAGGCATGGGCACAAGTGCTGGCAAAGGCTTAAGGCATGGGCACAAGTGCTGGCTATGGCTTAAGGCAGGGGCACAAGTGCTGGCTAAGGCTTAAGGCATGGGCACAAGTGCTGGCTAAGGCTTAAGGCATACGGCTAACTCTTTGCACTCTTTGCATAAAGGGTTAGGCACCCATAGGGGTGAAGAGCTAGCTTTCACCCCTCTACTCTGTACTTGGACATTTAGGACTAGATCCTTTGTTGTACAGTGCGGAGCCTCTCCATAACCCCATGCTCCAAGCGACCAGGCACTTCTTGTCTGTCCTCCGTAAATGGGTAATGCCTTCTTCCCCAATTACAGTCGTGCATGCGCATTCAGACGGGACAAGAGCGAAGAGCGTAAAGCATGCCTTGTGTGCATAACCATCATGTAACTAAAGACAGAAAAACAAACATGCAAGGGGCTCAAAAGTGCTGGCTAAGGCTTAAGGCATGGGCACAAGTGCTGGCTAAGGCTTAAGGCGTGGGCACAAGTGCTGGCTAAGGCTTAAGGCATGGGCACAAGTGCTGGCTAAGGCTTAAGGCGTGGGCACAAGTGCTGGCTAAGGCTTAAGGCGTGGGCACAAGTGCTGGCTAAGGCTTAAGGCGTGGGCACAAGTGCTGGCTAAGGCTTAAGGCGTGGGCACAAGTGCTGGCTAAGGCTTAAGGCGTGGGCACAAGTGCTGGCTAAGGCGTGGGCACAAGTGCTGGCTAAGGCTTAAGGCGTGGGCACAAGTGCTGGCTAAGGCTTAAGGCGTGGGCACAAGTGCTGGCTAAGGCTTAAGGCGTGGGCACAAGTGCTGGCTAAGGCTTAAGGCGTGGGCACGAGTGCTGGCTAAGGCTTAAGGCGTGGGCACGAGTGCTGGCTAAGGCTTAAGGCGTGGGCCCGAGTGCTGGCTAAGGCTTAAGGCGTGGGCACGAGTGCTGGCTAAGGCTTAAGGCGTGGGCACGAGTGCTGGCTAAGGCTTAAGGCGTGGGCACGAGTGCTGGCTAAGGCTTAAGGCGTGGGCACGAGTGCTGGCTAAGGCTTAAGGCGTGAGCACAAGTGCTGGCTAAGGCTTAAGGCGTGGGCACAAGTGCTGGCTAAGGCTTAAGGCGTGGGCACAAGTGCTGGCTGAGGCTTAAGGCGTGGGCACAAGTGCTGGCTGAGGCTTAAGGCGTGGGCACAAGTGCTGGCTGAGGCGTAAGACATGGGCACAAGTGCTGGCTGAGGCTTAAGGCGTGGGCACAAGTGCTGGCTGAGGCTTAAGGCGTGGGCACAAGTGCTGGCTGAGGCTTAAGGCGTGGGCACAAGTGCTGGCTAAGGCTTAAGGCGTGGGCACAAGTGCTGGCTAAGGCTTAAGGCGTGGGCACAAGTGCTGGCTAATGCTTAAGGCGTGGGCACAAGTGCTGGCTAAGGCTTAAGGCGTGGGCACAAGTGCTGGCTAAGGCTTAAGGCGTGGGCACAAGTGCTGGCTAAGGCTTAAGGCGTGGGCACAAGTGCTGGCTAAGGCATGGGCACAAGTGCTGGCTAAGACGTGGGCACAAGTGCTGGCTAAGGCGTGGGCACAAGTGCTGGCTAAGGCGTGGGCACAAGTGCTGGCTAAGGCGTGGGCACAAGTGCTGGCTAAGGCGTGGGCACAAGTGCTGGCTAAGGCGTGGGCACAAGTGCTGGCTAAGGCGTGGGCACAAGTGCTGGCTAAGGCGTGGGCACAAGTGCTGGCTAAGGCTTAAGGCGTGGGCACAAGTGCTGGCTAAGGCTTAAGGCGTGGGCACAAGTGCTGGCTAAGGCTTAATGCGTGGGCACAAGTGCTGGCTAAGGCTTAAGGCGTGGGCACAAGTGCTGGCTAAGGCTTAAGGCGTGGGCACAAGTGCTGGCTAAGGCTTAAAGCGTGGGCACAAGTGCTGTCTAAGGCTTAAGGCGTGGGCACAAGTGCTGGCTAAGGCTTAAGGCGTGGGCACAAGTGCTGGCTAAGGCTTAAGGCGTGGGCACAAGTGCTGGCTAAGGCTTAAGGCGTGGGCACAAGAGCTGGCTAAGGCTTAAGGCGTGGGCACAAGTGCTGGCTAAGGCTTAAGGCGTGGGCACAAGTGCTGGCTAAGGCTTAAGGCGTGGGCACAAGTGCTGGCTAAGGCTTAAGGCGTGGGCACAAGTGCTGGCTAAGGCTTAAGGCGTGGGCACAAGTGCTGGCTAAGGCTTAAGGCGTGGGCACAAGTGCTGTCTAAGGCTTAAGGCGTGGGCACAAGTGCTGGCTAAGGCTTAAGGCGTGGGCACAAGTGCTGGCTAAGGCTTAAGGCGTGGGCACAAGTGATGGCTAAGGCTTAAGGCGTGGGCACAAGTGATGGCTAAGGCTTAAGGCGTGGGCACAAGTGATGCCTAAGGCTTAAGGCGTGGGCACAAGTGCTGGCTAAGGCTTAAGGCGTGGGCACAAGTGATGGCTAAGGCTTAAGGCGTGGGCACAAGTGCTGGCTAAGGCTTAAGGCGTGGGCACAAGTGATGGCTAAGGCTTAAGGCGTGGGCACAAGTGATGGCTAAGGCTTAAGGCGTGGGCACAAGTGCTGGCTAAGGCTTAAGGCGTGGGCACAAGTGCTGGCTAAGGCTTAAGGCGTGGGCACAAGTGCTGGCTAAGGCTTAAGGCATGGGCACAAGTGCTGGCTAAGGCTTAAGGCGTGGGCACAAGTGCTGGCTAAGGCTTAAGGCGTGGGCACAAGTGCTGGCTAAGGCTTAAGGCGTGGGCACAAGTGCTGGCTAAGGCTTAAGGCGTGGGCACAAGTGCTGGCTAAGGCTTAAGGCGTGGGCACAAGTGCTGGCTAAGGCTTAAGGCGTGGGCACAAGTGCTGGCTAAGGCTTAAGGCGTGGGCACAAGTGCTGGCTAAGGCTTAAGGCATGGGCACAAGTGCTGGCTAAGGCTTAAGGCGTGGGCACAAGTGCTGGCTAAGGCTTAAGGCATGGGCACAAGTGCTGGCTAAGGCTTAAGGCGTGGGCACAAGTGCTGGCTAAGGCTTAAGGCGTGGGCACAAGTGCTGGCTAAGGCTTAAGGCGTGGGCACAAGTGCTGGCTAAGGCTTAAGGCGTGGGCACAAGTGCTGGCTAAGGCTTAAGGCATGGGCACAAGTGCTGGCTAAGGCTTAAGGCATGGGCACAAGTTCTGGCTAAGGCTTAAGGCATGGGCACAAGTTCTGGCTAAGGCTTAAGGCATGGGCACAAGTTCTGGCTAAGGCTTAAGGCATGGGCACAAGTTCTGGCTAAGGCTTAAGGCATGGGCACAAGTGCTGGCTAAGGCTTAAGGCATGGGCATAAGTGCTGGCTAAGGCTTAAGGCATGGGCACAAGTGCTGGCAAAGGCTTAAGGCATGGGCACAAGTGCTGGCTATGGCTTAAGGCAGGGGCACAAGTGCTGGCTAAGGCTTAAGGCATGGGCACAAGTGCTGGCTAAGGCTTAAGGCATACGGCTAACTCTTTGCACTCTTTGCATAAAGGGTTAGGCACCCATAGGGGTGAAGAGCTAGCTTTCACCCCTCTACTCTGTACTTGGACATTTAGGACTAGATCCTTTGTTGTACAGTGCGGAGCCT
Organism: Ranitomeya imitator; assembly: GCF_032444005.1. NCBI lineage: Eukaryota > Metazoa > Chordata > Amphibia > Anura > Dendrobatidae > Ranitomeya > Ranitomeya imitator. Next base: position 202,738,252 of record NC_091286.1, read on the forward strand.
CTCCATAACCCCATGCTCCAAGCGACCAGGCACTTCTTGTCTGTCCTCCGTAAATGGGTAATGCCTTCTTCCCCAATTACAGTCGTGCATGCGCATTCAGACGGGACAAGAGCGAAGAGCGTAAAGCCTGCCTTGTGTGCATAACCATCATGTAACTAAAGACAGAAAAACAAACATGCAAGGGGCTCAAAAGTGCTGGCTAAGGCTTAAGGCATGGGCACAAGTGCTGGCTAAGGCTTAAGGCGTGGGCACAAGTGCTGGCTAAGGCTTAAGGCATGGGCACAAGTGCTGGCTAAGGCTTAAGGCGTGGGCACAAGTGCTGGCTAAGGCTTAAGGCGTGGGCACAAGTGCTGGCTAAGGCTTAAGGCGTGGGCACAAGTGCTGGCTAAGGCTTAAGGCGTGGGCACAAGTGCTGGCTAAGGCTTAAGGCGTGGGCACAAGTGCTGGCTAAGGCTTAAGGCGTGGGCACAAGTGCTGGCTAAGGCTTAAGGCGTGGGCACAAGTGCTGGCTAAGGCGTGGGCACAAGTGCTGGCTAAGGCTTAAGGCGTGGGCACAAGTGCTGGCTAAGGCTTAAGGCGTGGGCACAAGTGCTGGCTAAGGCTTAAGGCGTGGGCACAAGTGCTGGCTAAGGCTTAAGGCGTGGGCACAAGTGCTGGCTAAGGCTTAAGGCGTGGGCACGAGTGCTGGCTAAGGCTTAAGGCGTGGGCCCGAGTGCTGGCTAAGGCTTAAGGCGTGGGCACGAGTGCTGGCTAAGGCTTAAGGCGTGGGCACGAGTGCTGGCTAAGGCTTAAGGCGTGGGCACGAGTGCTGGCTAAGGCTTAAGGCGTGGGCACAAGTGCTGGCTAAGGCTTAAGGCGTGAGCACAAGTGCTGGCTAAGGCTTAAGGCGTGGGCACAAGTGCTGGCTAAGGCTTAAGGCGTGGGCACAAGTGCTGGCTGAGGCTTAAGGCGTGGGCACAAGTGCTGGCTGAGGCTTAAGGCGTGGGCACAAGTGCTGGCTGAGGCGTAAGACATGGGCACAAGTGCTGGCTGAGGCTTAAGGCGTGGGCACAAGTGCTGGCTGAGGCTTAAGGCGTGGGCACAAGTGCTGGCTGAGGCTTAAGGCGTGGGCACAAGTGCTGGCTAAGGCTTAAGGCGTGGGCACAAGTGCTGGCTAAGGCTTAAGGCGTGGGCACAAGTGCTGGCTAATGCTTAAGGCGTGGGCACAAGTGCTGGCTAAGGCTTAAGGCGTGGGCACAAGTGCTGGCTAAGGCTTAAGGCGTGGGCACAAGTGCTGGCTAAGGCTTAAGGCATGGGCACAAGTGCTGGCTAAGGCATGGGCACAAGTGCTGGCTAAGACGTGGGCACAAGTGCTGGCTAAGGCGTGGGCACAAGTGCTGGCTAAGGCGTGGGCACAAGTGCTGGCTAAGGCGTGGGCACAAGTGCTGGCTAAGGCGTGGGCACAAGTGCTGGCTAAGGCGTGGGCACAAGTGCTGGCTAAGGCTTAAGGCGTGGGCACAAGTGCTGGCTAAGGCTTAAGGCGTGGGCACAAGTGCTGGCTAAGGCTTAAGGCATGGGCACAAGTGCTGGCTAAGGCTTAAGGCGTGGGCACAAGTGCTGGCTAAGGCTTAAGGCGTGGGCACAAGTGCTGGCTAAGGCTTAAGGCGTGGGCACAAGTGCTGGCTAAGGCTTAAGGCGTGGGCACAAGTGCTGTCTAAGGCTTAAGGCGTGGGCACAAGTGCTGTCTAAGGCTTAAGGCGTGGGCACAAGTGCTGGCTAAGGCTTAAGGCGTGGGCACAAGTGCTGGCTAAGGCTTAAGGCGTGGGCACAAGTGCTGGCTAAGGCTTAATGCGTGGGCAAAAGTGCTGGCTAAGGCTTAAGGCGTGGGCACAAGTGCTGGCTAAGGCTTAATGCGTGGGCAAAAGTGCTGGCTAAGGCTTAAGGCGTGGGCACAAGTGCTGGCTAAGGCTTAAGGTGTGGGCACAAGTGCTGGCTAAGGCTTAAGGCGTGGGCACAAGTGCTGGCTAAGGCTTAAAGCGTGGGCACAAGTGCTGTCTAAGGCTTAAGGCGTGGGCACAAGTGCTGGCTAAGGCTTAAGGCGTGGGCACAAGTGCTGGCTAAGGCTTAAGGCGTGGGCACAAGTGCTGGCTAAGGCTTAAGGCGTGGGCACAAGAGCTGGCTAAGGCTTAAGGCGTGGGCACAAGTGCTGGCTAAGGCTTAAGGCGTGGGCACAAGTGCTGGCTAAGGCTTAAGGCGTGGGCACAAGTGCTGGCTAAGGCTTAAGGCGTGGGCACAAGTGCTGGCTAAGGCTTAAGGCGTGGGCACAAGTGCTGGCTAAGGCTTAAGGCGTGGGCACAAGTGCTGTCTAAGGCTTAAGGCGTGGGCACAAGTGCTGGCTAAGGCTTAAGGCGTGGGCACAAGTGCTGGCTAAGGCTTAAGGCGTGGGCACAAGTGATGGCTAAGGCTTAAGGCGTGGGCACAAGTGATGGCTAAGGCTTAAGGCGTGGGCACAAGTGATGCCTAAGGCTTAAGGCGTGGGCACAAGTGCTGGCTAAGGCTTAAGGCGTGGGCACAAGTGCTGGCTAAGGCTTAAGGCGTGGGCACAAGTGCTGGCTAAGGCTTAAGGCGTGGGCACGAGTGCTGGCTAAGGCTTAAGGCGTGGGCACGAGTGCTGGCTAAGGCTTAAGGCGTGGGCACAAGTGCTGGCTAAGGCTTAAGGCGTGGGCACGAGTGCTGGCTGAGGCTTAAGGCGTGGGCACGAGTGCTGGCTGAGGCTTAAGGCGTGGGCACAAGTGCTGGCTGAGGCTTAAGGCGTGGGCACAAGTGCTGGCTGAGGCTTAAGATGTGGGCACAAGTGCTGGCTGAGGCTTAAGGCGTGGGCACAAGTGCTGGCTAAGGCTTAAGGCGTGGGCACAAGTGCTGGCTAAGGCTTAAGGCGTGGGCACAAGTGCTGGCTAAGGCTTAAGGCGTGGGCACAAGTGCTGGCTAAGGCTTAAGGCGTGGGCACAAGTGCTGGCTAAGGCTTAAGGCGTGGGCACAAGTGCTGGCTAAGGCTTAAGGCGTGGGCACAAGTGCTGGCTAAGGCTTAAGGCGTGGGCACAAGTGCTGGCTAAGGCTTAATGCGTGGGCAAAAGTGCTGGCTAAGGCGTGGGCACAAGTGCTGGCTAAGGCTTAAGGCATGGGCACAAGTGCTGGCTAAGGCTTAAGGCGCGGGCACAAGTGCTGGCTAAGGCTTAAGGCGTGGGCACAACTGCTGGCTAAGGCTTAAGGCGTGGGCACAAGTGCTGGCTAAGGCTTAATGCGTGGGCAAAAGTGCTGGCTAAGGCGTAAGGCGTGGGCACAAGTGCTGGCTAAGGCTTAAGGCGTGGGCACAAGTGCTGGCTAAGGCTTAAGGCGTGGGCACAAGTGCTGGCTAAAGCTTAAGGCGTGGGCACAAGTGCTGGCTAAGGCTTAAGGCGTGGGCACAAGTGCTGGCTAAGGCTTAAGGCGTGCGCACAAGTGCTGGCTAAGGCTTAAGGCGTGGGCACAAGTGCTGGCTAAGGCTTAAGGCGTGGGCACAAGTGCTGGCTAAGGCTTAAGGCGTGGGCACAAGTGCTGGCTAAGGCTTAAGGCGTGGGCACAAGTGCTGGCTAAGGCTTAAGGCGTGGGCACAAGTGCTGGCTAAGGCTTAAGGCGTGGGCACAAGTGCTGGCTAAGGCTTAAGGCATGGGCACAAGTGCTGGCTAAGGCTTAAGGCATGGGCACAAGTGCTGGCTAAGGCTTAAGGCATACGGCTAACTCTTTGCACTCTTTGCATAAAGGGTTAGGCACCCATAGGGGTGAAGAGCTAGCTTTCACCCCTCTACTCTGTACTTGGACATTTAGGACTAGATCCTTTGTTGTACAGTGCGGAGCCTCTCCATAACCCCATGCTCCAAGCGACCAGGCACTTCTTGTCTGTCCTCCGTAAATGGGTAATGCTTTTTTCCCCAATTACAGTCGTGCATGCGCATTCAGACGGGACAAGAGCGAAGAGCGTAAAGCCTGCCCTGTGTGCATAACCATCATGTAACTAAAGACAGAAAAACAAACATGCAAGGGGCTCAAAAGTGCTGGCTAAGGCTTAAGGCGTGGGCACAAGTGCTGGCTAAGGCTTAAGGCGTGGGCACAAGTGCTGGCTAAGGCTTAAGGCGTGGGCACAAGTGATGGCTAAGGCTTAAGGCGTGGGCACAAGTGCTGGCTAAGGCTTAAGGCGTGGGCACAAGTGCTGGCTAAGGCTTAATGCGTGGGCAAAAGTGCTGACTAAGGCTTAAGGCGTGGGCACAAGTGCTGGCTAAGGCTTAAGGCGTGGGCACAAGTGCTGGCTAAGGCTTAAGGCGTGGGCACAAGTGCTGGCTAAGGCTTAAGGCGTGGGCACAAGTGCTGGCTAAGGCTTAAGGCGTGGGCACAAGTGCTGGCTAAGGCGAGGGCACAAGTGCTGGCTAAGGCTTAAGGCATGGGCACAAGTGCTGGCTAAGGCTTAAGGCGTGGGCACAAGTGCTGGCTAAGGCTTAAGGCGTGGGCACAAGTGCTGGCTAAGGCTTAAGGCGTGGGCACAAGTGCTGGCTAAGGCTTAAGGCGTGGGCACAAGTGCTGGCTAAGGCTTAAGGCGTGGGCACAAGTGCTGGCTAAGGCTTAAGGCGTGGGCACAAGTGCTGGCTAAGGCTTAAGGCGTGGGCACAAGTGCTGGCTAAGGCTTAAGGCGTGGGCACAAGTGCTGGCTAAGGCTTAAGGCGTGGGCACAAGTGCTGGCTAAGGCTTAAGGCGTGGGCACAAGTGCTGGCTAAGGCTTAAGTCGTGGGCACAAGTGCTGGCTAAGGCTTAAGGCGTGGGCACAAGTGCTGGCTAAGGCTTAAGGCGTGAGCACAAGTGCTGGCTAAGGCTTAAGGCATGGGCACAAGTGCTGGCTAAGGCTTAATGCGTGGGCACAAGTGCTGGCTAAGGCTTAAGGCGTGGGCACAAGTGCTGGCTAAGGCTTAAGGCGTGGGCACAAGTGCTGGCTAAGGCTTAAGGCGTGGGCACAAGTGCTGGCTAAGGCTTAAGGCGTGGGCACAAGTGCTGGCTAAAGCTTAAGGCGTGGGCACAAGTGCTGGCTAAGGCTTAAGGCGTGGGCACAAGTGCTGGCTAAGGCTTAAGGCGTGGGCACAAGTGCTGGCTAAGGCTTAAGGCGTGGGCACAAGTGCTGGCTAAGGCTTAAGGCGTGGGCACAAGTGCTGGCTAAGGCTTAAGGCGTGGGCACAAGTGCTGGCTAAGGCTTAAGGCGTGGGCACAAGTGCTGGCTAAGGCTTAAGGCGTGGGCACAAGTGCTGGCTAAGGCTTAAGGCGTGGGCACAAGTGCTGGCTAAGGCTTAAGGCGTGGGCACAAGTGCTGGCTAAGGCTTAAGGCGTGGGCACAAGTGCTGGCTAAGGCTTAAGGCGTGGGCACAAGTGCTGGCTAAGGCTTAAGGCGTGGGCACAAGTGCTGGCTAAGGCTTAAGGCCTGGGCACAAGTGCTGGCTAAGGCGTAAGGCGTGGGCACAAGTGCTGGCTAAGGCTTAAGGCGTGGGCACAAGTGCTGGCTAAGGCTTAAGGCGTGGGCACAAGTGCTGGCTAAGGCTTAAGGCGTGGGCACAAGTGCTGGCTAAGGCTTAAGGCGTGGGCACAAGCGCTGGCTAAGGCTTAAGGCGTGGGCACAAGCGCTGGCTAAGGCTTAAGGCGTGGGCACAAGCGCTGGCTAAGGCATAAGGCGTGGGCACAAGCGCTGGCTAAGGCTTAAGGCGTGGGCACAAGCGCTGGCTAAGGCTTAAGGCGTGGGCACAAGCGCTGGCTAAGGCTTAAGGCGTGGGCACAAGTGCTGGCTAAGGCTTAAGGCGTGGGCACAAGTGCTGGCTAACGCTTAAGGCGTGGGCACAAGTGCTGGCTAAGGCTTAAGGCGTGGGCACAAGTGCTGGCTAAGGCTTAAGGCGTGGGCACAAGTGCTGGCTAAGGCTTAAGGCGTGGGCACAAGTGCTGGCTAAGGCTTAAGGCGTGGGAACAAGTGCTGGCTAAGGCTTAAGGCGTGGGCACAAGTGCTGGCTAAGGCTTAAGGCGTGGGCACAAGTGCTGGCTAAGGCTTAAGGCGTGGGCACAAGTGCTGGCTAAGGCTTAAGGCGTGGGCACAAGTGCTGGCTAAGGCTTAAGGCGTGGGCACAAGTGCTGGTTAAGGCGTAAGGCGTGGGCACAAGTGCTGGCTAAGGCTTAAGGCGTGGGCACAAGTGCTGGCTAAGGCTTAAGGCGTGGGCACAAGTGCTGGCTAAGGCTTAAGGCGTGGGCACAAGTGCTGGCTAAGGCTTAAGGCGTGGGCACAAGTGCTGGCTAAGGCTTAAGGCGTGGCACAAGTGCTGGCTAAGGCTTAAGGCGTGGGCACAAGTGCTGGCTAAGGCGTGGGCACAAGTGCTGGCTAAGGCTTAAGGCGTGGGCACAAGTGCTGGCTAAGGCTTAAGGCATGGGCACAAGTGCTGGCTAAGGCTTAAGGCATGGGCACAAGTGCTGGCTAAGGCTTAAGGCGTGGGCACAAGTGCTGGCTAAGGCTTAAGGCGTGGGCACAAGTGCTGGCTAAGGCTTAAGGCGTGGGCACAAGTGCTGGCTAAGGCTTAAGGCGTGGGCACAAGTGCTGGCTAAGGCTTAAGGCGTGGGCACAAGTGCTGGCTAAGGCATAAGGCGTGGGCACAAGTGCTGGCTAAAGCTTAAGGCGTGGGCACAAGTGCTGGCTAAGGCGTAAGGCGTGGGCACAAGTGCTGGCTAAGGCTTAAGGCGTGGGCACAAGTGCTGGCTAAGGCTTAAGGCGTGGGCACAAGTGCTGGCTAAGGCTTAAGGCGTGGGCACAAGTGCTGGCTAAGGCTTAAGGCGTGGCACAAGTGCTGGCTAAGGCTTAAGGCGTGGGCACAAGTGCTGGCTAAGGCGTGGGCACAAGTGCTGGCTAAGGCTTAAGGCGTGGGCACAAGTGCTGGCTAAGGCTTAAGGCATGGGCACAAGTGCTGGCTAAGGCTTAAGGCGTGGGCACAAGTGCTGGCTAAGGCTTAAGGCGTGGGCACAAGTGCTGGCTAAGGCTTAAGGCGTGGGCACAAGTGCTGGCTAAGGCTTAAGGCATGGGCACAAGTGCTGGCTAAGGCTTAAGGCGTGGGCACAAGTGCTGGCTAAGGCTTAAGGCGTGGGCACAAGTGCTGGCTAAGGCTTAAGGCGTGGGCACAAGTGCTGGCTAAGGCTTAAGGCGTGGGCACAAGTGCTGGCTAAGGCTTAAGGCGTGGGCACAAGTGCTGGCTAAGGCTTAAGGCGTGGCACAAGTGCTGGCTAAGGCTTAAGGCGTGGGCACAAGTGCTGGCTAAGGCGTGGGCACAAGTGCTGGCTAAGGCTTAAGGCGTGGGCACAAGTGCTGGCTAAGGCTTAAGGCATGGGCACAAGTGCTGGCTAAGGCTTAAGGCGTGGGCACAAGTGCTGGCTAAGGCTTAAGGCGTGGGCACAAGTGCTGGCTAAGGCTTAAGGCGTGGGCACAAGTGCTGGCTAAGGCTTAAGGCGTGGGCACAAGTGCTGGCTAAGGCTTAAGGCGTGGCACAAGTGCTGGCTAAGGCTTAAGGCGTGGGCACAAGTGCTGGCTAAGGCGTGGGCACAAGTGCTGGCTAAGGCTTAAGGCGTGGGCACAAGTGCTGGCTAAGGCTTAAGGCATGGGCACAAGTGCTGGCTAAGGCTTAAGGCGTGGGCACAAGTGCTGGCTAAGGCTTAAGGCGTGGGCACAAGTGCTGGCTAAGGCTTAAGGCGTGGGCACAAGTGCTGGCTAAGGCTTAAGGCATGGGCACAAGTGCTGGCTAAGGCTTAAGGCGTGGGCACAAGTGCTGGCTAAGGCTTAAGGCGTGGGCACAAGTGCTGGCTAAGGCTTAAGGCGTGGGCACAAGTGCTGGCTAAGGCGTGGGCACAAGTGCTGGCTAAGGCTTAAGGCGTGGGCACAAGTGCTGGCTAAGGCTTAAGGCGTGGGCACAAGTGCTGGCTAAGGCTTAAGGCGTGGGCACAAGTGCTGGCTAAGGCTTAAGGCGTGGCACAAGTGCTGGCTAAGGCTTAAGGCGTGGGCACAAGTGCTGGCTAAGGCGTGGGCACAATTGCTGGCTAAGGCTTAAGGCGTGGGCACAAGTGCTGGCTAAGGCTTAAGGCATGGGCACAAGTGCTGGCTAAGGCTTAAGGCGTGGGCACAAGTGCTGGCTAAGGCTTAAGGCGTGGGCACAAGTGCTGGCTAAGGCTTAAGGCGTGGGCACAAGTGCTGGCTAAGGCTTAAGGCATGGGCACAAGTGCTGGCTAAGGCATAAGGCGTGGGCACAAGTGCTGGCTAAGGCTTAAGGCGTGGGCACAAGTGCTGGCTAAGGCTTAAGGCGTGGGCACAAGTGCTGGCTAAGGCTTAAGGCGTGGGCACAAGTGCTGGCTAAGGCTTAAGGCGTGGGCACAAGTGCTGGCTAAGGCTTAAGGCGTGGGCACAAGTGCTGGCTAAGGCTTAAGGCGTGGGCACAAGTGCTGGCTAAGGCTTAAGGCGTGGGCACAAGTGCTGGCTAAGGCTTAAGGCATGGGCACAAGTGCTGGCTAAGGTTTAAGGCATGGGCACAAGTGCTGGCTAAGGCTTAAGGCATGGGCACAACTGCTGGCAAAGGCTTAAGGCATGGGCACAAGTGCTGGCTAAGGCTTAAGGCATGGGCACAAGTGCTGGTTAAGGCTTAAGGCATGGGCACAAGTGCTGGCAAAGGCTTAAGGCATGGGCACAAGTGCTGGCTAAGGCTTAAGGCATGGGCAGAAGTGCTGGCTAAGGCTTAAGGCATGGGCACAAGTGCTGGCTAAGGCTTAAGGCGTGGGCACAAGTGCTGGCTAAGGCTTAAGGCGTGGGCACAAGTGCTGGCTAAGGCTTAAGGCGTGGGCACAAGTGCTGGCTAAGGCTTAAGGCGTGGGCACAAGTGCTGGCTAAGGCTTAAGGCGTGGGCACAAGTGCTGGCTAAGGCTTAAGGCGTGGGCACAAGTGCTGGCTAAGGCTTAAGGCGTGGGCACAAGTGCTGGCTAAGGCTTAAGGCGTGGGCACAAGTGCTGGCTAAGGCTTAAGGCGTGGGCACAAGTGCTGGCTAAGGCTTAAGGCGTGGGCACAAGTGCTGGCTAAGGCTTAAGGCGTGGGCACAAGTGCTGGCTAAGGCTTAAGGCGTGGGCACAAGTGCTGGCTAAGGCGTGGGCACAAGTGCTGGCTAAGGCTTAAGGCGTGGGCACAAGTGCTGGCTAAGGCTTAAGGCATGGGCACAAGTGCTGGCTAAGGCTTAAGGCGTGGGCACAAGTGCTGGCTAAGGCTTAAGGCGTGGGCACAAGTGCTGGCTAAGGCTTAAGGCGTGGGCACAAGTGCTGGCTAAGGCTTAAGGCGTGGGCACAAGTGCTGGCTAAGGCTTAAGGCGTGGGCACAAGTGCTGGCTAAGGCTTAAGGCGTGGGCACAAGTGCTGGCTAAGGCTTAAGGCGTGGGCACAAGTGCTGGCTAAGGCTTAAGGCGTGGGCACAAGTGCTGGCTAAGGCTTAAGGCGTGGGCACAAGTGCTGGCTAAGGCTTAAGGCGTGGCACAAGTGCTGGCTAAGGCTTAAGGCGTGGGCACAAGTGCTGGCTAAGGCGTGGGCACAAGTGCTGGCTAAGGCTTAAGGCGTGGGCACAAGTGCTGGCTAAGGCTTAAGGCATGGGCACAAGTGCTGGCTAAGGCTTAAGGCATGGGCACAAGTGCTGGCTAAGGCTTAAGGCGTGGGCACAAGTGCTGGCTAAGGCTTAAGGCGTGGGCACAAGTGCTGGCTAAGGCTTAAGGCGTGGGCACAAGTGCTGGCTAAGGCTTAAGGCGTGGCACAAGTGCTGGCTAAGGCTTAAGGCGTGGGCACAAGTGCTGGCTAAGGCGTGGGCACAAGTGCTGGCTAAGGCTTAAGGCGTGGGCACAAGTGCTGGCTAAGGCTTAAGGCATGGGCACAAGTGCTGGCTAAGGCTTAAGGCGTGGGCACAAGTGCTGGCTAAGGCTTAAGGCGTGGGCACAAGTGCTGGCTAAGGCTTAAGGCGTGGGCACAAGTGCTGGCTAAGGCTTAAGGCATGGGCACAAGTGCTGGCTAAGGCTTAAGGCGTGGGCACAAGTGCTGGCTAAGGCTTAAGGCGTGGGCACAAGTGCTGGCTAAGGCTTAAGGCGTGGGCACAAGTGCTGGCTAAGGCGTGGGCACAAGTGCTGGCTAAGGCTTAAGGCGTGGGCACAAGTGCTGGCTAAGGCTTAAGGCGTGGGCACAAGTGCTGGCTAAGGCTTAAGGCGTGGGCACAAGTGCTGGCTAAGGCTTAAGGCGTGGGCACAAGTGCTGGCTAAGGCGTGGGCACAAGTGCTGGCTAAGGCTTAAGGCGTGGGCACAAGTGCTGGCTAAGGCTTAAGGCATGGGCACAAGTGCTGGCTAAGGCTTAAGGCGTGGGCACAAGTGCTGGCTAAGGCTTAAGGCGTGGGCACAAGTGCTGGCTAAGGCTTAAGGCGTGGGCACAAGTGCTGGCTAAGGCTTAAGGCATGGGCACAAGTGCTGGCTAAGGCATAAGGCGTGGGCACAAGTGCTGGCTAAGGCTTAAGGCGTGGGCACAAGTGCTGGCTAAGGCTTAAGGCGTGGCACAAGTGCTGGCTAAGGCTTAAGGCGTGGGCACAAGTGCTGGCTAAGGCGTGGGCACAAGTGCTGGCTAAGGCTTAAGGCGTGGGCACAAGTGCTGGCTAAGGCTTAAGGCATGGGCACAAGTGCTGGCTAAGGCTTAAGGCGTGGGCACAAGTGCTGGCTAAGGCTTAAGGCGTGGGCACAAGTGCTGGCTAAGGCTTAAGGCGTGGGCACAAGTGCTGGCTAAGGCTTAAGGCGTGGGCACAAGTGCTGGCTAAGGCTTAAGGCGTGGGCACAAGTGCTGGCTAAGGCTTAAGGCGTGGGCACAAGTGCTGGCTAAGGCTTAAGGCGTGGGCACAAGTGCTGGCTAAGGCTTAAGGCGTGGGCACAAGTGCTGGCTAAGGCTTAAGGCGTGGGCACAAGTGCTGGCTAAGGCTTAAGGCGTGGCACAAGTGCTGGCTAAGGCTTAAGGCGTGGGCACAAGTGCTGGCTAAGGCGTGGGCACAAGTGCTGGCTAAGGCTTAAGGCGTGGGCACAAGTGCTGGCTAAGGCTTAAGGCATGGGCACAAGTGCTGGCTAAGGCTTAAGGCATGGGCACAAGTGCTGGCTAAGGCTTAAGGCGTGGGCACAAGTGCTGGCTAAGGCTTAAGGCGTGGGCACAAGTGCTGGCTAAGGCTTAAGGCGTGGGCACAAGTGCTGGCTAAGGCTTAAGGCGTGGCACAAGTGCTGGCTAAGGCTTAAGGCGTGGGCACAAGTGCTGGCTAAGGCGTGGGCACAAGTGCTGGCTAAGGCTTAAGGCGTGGGCACAAGTGCTGGCTAAGGCTTAAGGCATGGGCACAAGTGCTGGCTAAGGCTTAAGGCGTGGGCACAAGTGCTGGCTAAGGCTTAAGGCGTGGGCACAAGTGCTGGCTAAGGCTTAAGGCGTGGGCACAAGTGCTGGCTAAGGCTTAAGGCATGGGCACAAGTGCTGGCTAAGGCTTAAGGCGTGGGCACAAGTGCTGGCTAAGGCTTAAGGCGTGGGCACAAGTGCTGGCTAAGGCTTAAGGCGTGGGCACAAGTGCTGGCTAAGGCGTGGGCACAAGTGCTGGCTAAGGCTTAAGGCGTGGGCACAAGTGCTGGCTAAGGCTTAAGGCGTGGGCACAAGTGCTGGCTAAGGCTTAAGGCGTGGGCACAAGTGCTGGCTAAGGCTTAAGGCGTGGGCACAAGTGCTGGCTAAGGCGTGGGCACAAGTGCTGGCTAAGGCTTAAGGCGTGGGCACAAGTGCTGGCTAAGGCTTAAGGCATGGGCACAAGTGCTGGCTAAGGCTTAAGGCGTGGGCACAAGTGCTGGCTAAGGCTTAAGGCGTGGGCACAAGTGCTGGCTAAGGCTTAAGGCGTGGGCACAAGTGCTGGCTAAGGCTTAAGGCATGGGCACAAGTGCTGGCTAAGGCATAAGGCGTGGGCACAAGTGCTGGCTAAGGCTTAAGGCGTGGGCACAAGTGCTGGCTAAGGCTTAAGGCGTGGGCACAAGTGCTGGCTAAGGCTTAAGGCGTGGGCACAAGTGCTGGCTAAGGCTTAAGGCGTGGGCACAAGTGCTGGCTAAGGCTTAAGGCGTGGGCACAAGTGCTGGCTAAGGCTTAAGGCGTGGGCACAAGTGCTGGCTAAGGCTTAAGGCGTGGGCACAAGTGCTGGCTAAGGCTTAAGGCGTGGGCACAAGTGCTGGCTAAGGCTTAAGGCATGGGCACAAGTGCTGGCTAAGGTTTAAGGCATGAGCACAAGTGCTGGCTAAGGCTTAAGGCATGGGCACAACTGCTGGCAAAGGCTTAAGGCATGGGCACAAGTGCTGGCTAAGGCTTAAGGCATGGGCACAAGTGCTGGTTAAGGCTTAAGGCATGGGCACAAGTGCTGGCAAAGGCTTAAGGCATGGGCACAAGTGCTGGCTAAGGCTTAAGGCATGGGCAGAAGTGCTGGCTAAGGCTTAAGGCATGGGCACAAGTGCTGGCTAAGGCTTAAGGCATACGGCTAACTCTTTGCACTCTTTGCATAAAGGGTTAGGCACCCATAGGGGTGAAGAGCTAGCTTTCACCCCTCTACTCTGTACTTGGACATTTAGGACTAGATCCTTTGTTGTACAGTGCGGAGCCTCTCCATAACCCCATGCTCCAAGCGACCAGGCACTTCTTGTCTGTCCTCCGTAAATGGGTAATGCCTTCTTCCCCAATTACAGTCGTGCATGCGCATTCAGACGGGACAAGAGCGAAGAGCGTAAAGCCTGCCCTGTGTGCATAACCATCATGTAACTAAAGACAGAAAAACAAACATGCAAGGGGCTCAAAAGTGCTGGCTAAGGCTTAAGGCGTGGGCACAAGTGCTGGCTAAGGCTTAAGGCGTGGGCACAAGTGCTGGCTAAGGCTTAAGGCGTGGGCACAAGTGCTGGCTAAGGCTTAAGGCGTGGGCACAAGTGCTGGCTAAGGCTTAAGGCGTGGGCACAAGTGATGGCTAAGGCTTAAGGCGTGGGCACAAGTGCTGGCTAAGGCTTAATGCGTGGGCAAAAGTGCTGACTAAGGCTTAAGGCGTAGGCACAAGTGCTGGCTAAGGCTTAAGGCGTGGGCACAAGTGCTGGCTAAGGCTTAAGGCGTGGGCACAAGTGCTGGCTAAGGCTTAAGGCGTGGGCACAAGTGCTGGCTAAGGCTTAAGGCGTGGGCACAAGTGCTGGCTAAGGCTTAAGGCGTGGGCACAAGTGCTGGCTAAGGCTTAAGGCGTGGGCACAAGTGCTGGCTAAGGCTTAAGGCGTGGGCACAAGTGCTGGCTAAGGCTTAAGGCGTGGGCACAAGTGCTGGCTAAGGCTTAAGGCGTGGGCACAAGTGCTGGCTAAGGCTTAAGGCGTGGGCACAAGTGCTGGCTAAGGCTTAAGGCGTGGGCACAAGTGCTGGCTAAGGCTTAAGGCGTGGGCACAAGTGCTGGCTAAGGCTTAAGGCGTGGGCACAAGTGCTGGCTAAGGCTTAAGGCGTGGGCACAAGTGCTGGCTAAGGCTTAAGGCGTGGGCACAAGTGCTGGCTAAGGCTTAAGGCGTGGGCACAAGTGCTGGCTAAGGCTTAAGGCGTGGGCACAAGTGCTGGCTAAGGCTTAAGGCGTGGGCACAAGTGCTGGCTAAGGCTTAATGCGTGGGCAAAAGTGCTGGCTAAGGCGTGGGCACAAGTGCTGGCTAAGGCTTAAGGCATGGGCACAAGTGCTGGCTAAGGCTTAAGGCGTGGGCACAAGTGCTGGCTAAGGCTTAAGGCGTGGGCACAACTGCTGGCTAAGGCTTAAGGCGTGGGCACAAGTGCTGGCTAAGGCTTAATGCGTGGGCAAAAGTGCTGGCTAAGGCGTAAGGCGTGGGCACAAGTGCTGGCTAAGGCTTAAGGCGTGGGCACAAGTGCTGGCTAAGGCTTAAGGCGTGGGCACAAGTGCTGGCTAAAGCTTAAGGCGTGGGCACAAGTGCTGGCTAAGGCTTAAGGCGTGGGCACAAGTGCTGGCTAAGGCTTAAGGCGTGGGCACAAGTGCTGGCTAAGGCTTAAGGCGTGGGCACAAGTGCTGGCTAAGGCTTAAGGCGTGGGCACAAGTGCTGGCTAAGGCTTAAGGCGTGGGTACAAGTGCTGGCTAAGGCTTAAGGCGTGGGCACAAGTGCTGGCTAAGGCTTAAGGCGTGGGCACAAGTGCTGGCTAAGGCTTAAGGCGTGGGCACAAGTGCTGGCTAAGGCTTAAGGCATGGGCACAAGTGCTGGCTAAGGCTTAAGGCATGGGCACAAGTGCTGGCTAAGGCTTAAGGCATACGGCTAACTCTTTGCACTCTTTGCATAAAGGGTTAGGCACCCATAGGGGTGAAGAGCTAGCTTTCACCCCTCTACTCTGTACTTGGACATTTAGGACTAGATCCTTTGTTGTACAGTGTGGAGCCTCTCCATAACCCCATGCTCCAAGCGACCAGGCACTTCTTGTCTGTCCTCCGTAAATGGGTAATGCTTTCTTCCCCAATTACAGTCGTGCATGCGCATTCAGACGGGACAAGAGCGAAGAGCGTAAAGCCTGCCCTGTGTGCATAACCATCATGTAACTAAAGACAGAAAAACAAACATGCAAGGGGCTCAAAAGTGCTGGCTAAGGCTTAAGGCGTGGGCACAAGTGCTGGCTAAGGCTTAAGGCGTGGGCACAAGTGCTGGCTAAGGCTTAAGGCGTGGGCACAAGTGATGGCTAAGGCTTAAGGCGTGGGCACAAGTGCTGGCTAAGGCTTAAGGCGTGGGCACAAGCGCTGGCTAAGGCATAAGGCGTGGGCACAAGCGCTGGCTAAGGCTTAAGGCGTGGGCACAAGTGCTGGCTAAGGCTTAAGGCGTGGGCACAAGTGCTGGCTAAGGCTTAAGGCGTGGGCACAAGTGCTGGCTAAGGCTTAAGGCGTGGGCACAAGTGCTGGCTAAGGCTTAAGGCGTGGGCACAAGTGCTGGCTAACGCTTAAGGCGTGGGCACAAGTGCTGGCTAAGGCTTAAGGCGTGGACACAAGTGCTGGCTAAGGCTTAAGGCGTGGGCACAAGTGCTGGCTAAGGCTTAAGGCGTGGGCACAAGTGCTGGCTAAGGCTTAAGGCGTGGGCACAAGTGCTGGCTAAGGCTTAAGGCGTGGGCACAAGTGCTGGCTAAGGCTTAAGGCGTGGGCACAAGTGCTGGCTAAGGCTTAAGGCGTGGGCACAAGTGCTGGCTAAGGCTTAAGGCGTGGGCACAAGTGCTGGCTAAGGCTTAAGGCGTGGGCACAAGTGCTGGCTAAGGCTTAAGGCGTGGGCACAAGTGCTGGCTAAGGCGTAAGGCGTGGGCACAAGTGCTGGCTAAGGCTTAAGGCGTGGGCACAAGTGCTGGCTAAGGCTTAAGGCGTGGGCACAAGTGCTGGCTAAGGCTTAAGGCGTGGGCACAAGTGCTGGCTAAGGCTTAAGGCGTGGCACAAGTGCTGGCTAAGGCTTAAGGCGTGGGCACAAGTGCTGGCTAAGGCGTGGGCACAAGTGCTGGCTAAGGCTTAAGGCGTGGGCACAAGTGCTGGCTAAGGCTTAAGGCATGGGCACAAGTGCTGGCTAAGGCTTAAGGCGTGGGCACAAGTGCTGGCTAAGGCTTAAGGCGTGGGCACAAGTGCTGGCTAAGGCTTAAGGCGTGGGCACAAGTGCTGGCTAAGGCTTAAGGCGTGGGCACAAGTGCTGGCTAAGGCTTAAGGCGTGGGCACAAGTGCTGGCTAAGGCTTAAGGCGTGGGCACAAGTGCTGGCTAAAGCTTAAGGCGTGGGCACAAGTGCTGGCTAAGGCGTAAGCACAAGTGCTGGCTAAGGCTTAAGGCGTGGGCACAAGTGCTGGCTAAGGCTTAAGGCGTGGGCACAAGTGCTGGCTAAGGCTTAAGGCGTGGGCACAAGTGCTGGCTAAGGCTTAAGGCGTGGGCACAAGTGCTGGCTAAGGCTTAAGGCGTGGCACAAGTGCTGGCTAAGGCTTAAGGCGTGGGCACAAGTGCTGGCTAAGGCGTGGGCACAAGTGCTGGCTAAGGCTTAAGGCGTGGGCACAAGTGCTGGCTAAGGCTTAAGGCATGGGCACAAGTGCTGGCTAAGGCTTAAGGCGTGGGCACAAGTGCTGGCTAAGGCTTAAGGCGTGGGCACAAGTGCTGGCTAAGGCTTAAGGCGTGGGCACAAGTGCTGGCTAAGGCTTAAGGCGTGGGCACAAGTGCTGGCTAAGGCTTAAGGCGTGGGCACAAGTGCTGGCTAAGGCTTAAGGCGTGGGCACAAGTGCTGGCTAAGGCTTAAGGCGTGGGCACAAGTGCTGGCTAAGGCTTAAGGCGTGGGCACAAGTGCTGGCTAAGGCTTAAGGCGTGGGCACAAGTGCTGGCTAAGGCTTAAGGCGTGGCACAAGTGCTGGCTAAGGCTTAAGGCGTGGGCACAAGTGCTGGCTAAGGCGTGGGCACAAGTGCTGGCTAAGGCTTAAGGCGTGGGCACAAGTGCTGGCTAAGGCTTAAGGCATGGGCACAAGTGCTGGCTAAGGCTTAAGGCATGGGCACAAGTGCTGGCTAAGGCTTAAGGCGTGGGCACAAGTGCTGGCTAAGGCTTAAGGCGTGGGCACAAGTGCTGGCTAAGGCTTAAGGCGTGGGCACAAGTGCTGGCTAAGGCTTAAGGCGTGGCACAAGTGCTGGCTAAGGCTTAAGGCGTGGGCACAAGTGCTGGCTAAGGCGTGGGCACAAGTGCTGGCTAAGGCTTAAGGCGTGGGCACAAGTGCTGGCTAAGGCTTAAGGCATGGGCACAAGTGCTGGCTAAGGCTTAAGGCGTGGGCACAAGTGCTGGCTAAGGCTTAAGGCGTGGGCACAAGTGCTGGCTAAGGCTTAAGGCGTGGGCACAAGTGCTGGCTAAGGCTTAAGGCATGGGCACAAGTGCTGGCTAAGGCTTAAGGCGTGGGCACAAGTGCTGGCTAAGGCTTAAGGCGTGGGCACAAGTGCTGGCTAAGGCTTAAGGCGTGGGCACAAGTGCTGGCTAAGGCGTAAGGCGTGGGCACAAGTGCTGGCTAAGGCTTAAGGCGTGGGCACAAGTGCTGGCTAAGGCTTAAGGCGTGGGCACAAGTGCTGGCTAAGGCTTAAGGCGTGGGCACAAGTGCTGGCTAAGGCTTAAGGCGTGGCACAAGTGCTGGCTAAGGCTTAAGGCGTGGGCACAAGTGCTGGCTAAGGCGTGGGCACAAGTGCTGGCTAAGGCTTAAGGCGTGGGTACAAGTGCTGGCTAAGGCTTAAGGCATGGGCACAAGTGCTGGCTAAGGCTTAAGGCGTGGGCACAAGTGCTGGCTAAGGCTTAAGGCGTGGGCACAAGTGCTGGCTAAGGCTTAAGGCGTGGGCACAAGTGCTGGCTAAGGCTTAAGGCATGGGCACAAGTGCTGGCTAAGGCATAAGGCGTGGGCACAAGTGCTGGCTAAGGCTTAAGGCGTGGGCACAAGTGCTGGCTAAGGCTTAAGGCGTGGGCACAAGTGCTGGCTAAGGCTTAAGGCGTGGGCACAAGTGCTGGCTAAGGCTTAAGGCGTGGGCACAAGTGCTGGCTAAGGCTTAAGGCGTGGGCACAAGTGCTGGCTAAGGCTTAAGGCGTGGGCACAAGTGCTGGCTAAGGCTTAAGGCGTGGGCACAAGTGCTGGCTAAGGCTTAAGGCGTGGGCACAAGTGCTGGCTAAGGCTTAAGGCATGGGCACAAGTGCTGGCTAAGGTTTAAGGCATGGGCACAAGTGCTGGCTAAGGCTTAAGGCATGGGCACAACTGCTGGCAAAGGCTTAAGGCATGGGCACAAGTGCTGGCAAAGGCTTAAGGCATGGGCACAAGTGCTGGTTAAGGCTTAAGGCATGGGCACAAGTGCTGGCTAAGGCTTAAGGCATGGGCACAAGTGCTGGCTAAGGCTTAAGGCATGGGCACAAGTGCTGGCTAAGGCTTAAGGCATACGGCTAACTCTTTGCACTCTTTGCATAAAGGGTTAGGCACCCATAGGGGTGAAGAGCTAGCTTTCACCCCTCTACTCTGTACTTGGACATTTAGGACTAGATCCTTTGTTGTACAGTGCGGAGCCTCTCCATAACCCCATGCTCCAAGCGACCAGGCACTTCTTGTCTGTCCTCCGTAAATGGGTAATGCCTTCTTCCCCAATTACAGTCGTGCATGCGCATTCAGACGGGACAAGAGCGAAGAGCGTAAAGCCTGCCCTGTGTGCATAACCATCATGTAACTAAAGACAGAAAAACAAACATGCAAGGGGCTCAAAAGTGCTGGCTAAGGCTTAAGGCGTGGGCACAAGTGCTGGCTAAGGCTTAAGGCGTGGGCACAAGTGCTGGCTAAGGCTTAAGGCGTGGGCACAAGTGCTGGCTAAGGCTTAAGGCGTGGGCACAAGTGCTGGCTAAGGCTTAAGGCGTGGGCACAAGTGATGGCTAAGGCTTAAGGCGTGGGCACAAGTGCTGGCTAAGGCTTAATGCGTGGGCAAAAGTGCTGACTAAGGCTTAAGGCGTAGGCACAAGTGCTGGCTAAGGCTTAAGGCGTGGGCACAAGTGCTGGCTAAGGCTTAAGGCGTGGGCACAAGTGCTGGCTAAGGCTTAAGGCGTGGGCACAAGTGCTGGCTAAGGCTTAAGGCGTGGGCACAAGTGCTGGCTAAGGCTTAAGGCGTGGGCACAAGTGCTGGCTAAGGCTTAAGGCGTGGGCACAAGTGCTGGCTAAGGCTTAAGGCGTGGGCACAAGTGCTGGCTAAGGCTTAAGGCGTGGGCACAAGTGCTGGCTAAGGCGTAAGGCGTGGGCACAAGTGCTGGCTAAGGCTTAAGGCGTGGGCACAAGTGCTGGCTAAGGCTTAAGGCGTGGGCACAAGTGCTGGCTAAGGCTTAAGGCGTGGGCACAAGTGCTGGCTAAGGCTTAAGGCGTGGGCACAAGTGCTGGCTAAGGCTTAAGGCGTGGGCACAAGTGCTGGCTAAGGCTTAAGGCGTGGGCACAAGTGCTGGCTAAGGCTTAAGGCGTGGGCACAAGTGCTGGCTAAGGCTTAAGGCGTGGGCACAAGTGCTGGCTAAGGCTTAAGGCGTGGGCACAAGTGCTGGCTAAGGCTTAAGGCGTGGGCACAAGTGCTGGCTAAGGCTTAAGGCGTGGGCACAAGTGCTGGCTAAGGCTTAAGGCGTGGGCACAAGTGCTGGCTAAGGCTTAAGGCGTGGGCACAAGTGCTGGCTAAGGCTTAAGGCGTGGGCACAAGTGCTGGCTAAGGCATAAGGCGTGGGCACAAGTGCTGGCTAAGGCTTAAGGCGTGGGCACAAGTGCTGGCTAAGGCTTAAGGCGTGGGCACAAGTGCTGGCTAAGGCTTAAGGCATGGGCACAAGTGCTGGCTAAGGCTTAAGGCATGGGCACAAGTGCTGGCTAAGGCTTAAGGCATGGGCACAAGTGCTGGCTAAGGCTTAAGGCATGGGCACAAGTGCTGGCTAAGGCTTAAGGCATACGGCTAACTCTTTGCACTCTCTGCATAAAGGGTTAGGCACCCATAGGGGTGAAGAGCTAGCTTTCACCCCTCTACTCTGTACTTGGACATTTAGGACTAGATCCTTTGTTGTACAGTGCGGAGCCTCTCCATAACCCCATGCTCCAAGCGACCAGGCACTTCTTGTCTGTCCTCCGTAAATGGGTAATGCCTTCTTCCCCAATTACAGTCGTGCATGCGCATTCAGACGGGACAAGAGCGAAGAGCGTAAAGCCTGCCCTGTGTGCATAACCATCATGTAACTAAAGACAGAAAAACAAACATGCAAGGGGCTCAAAAGTGCTGGCTAAAGCTTAAGGCGTGGGCACAAGTGCTGGCTAAGGCATAAGGCGTGGGCACAAGTGCTGGCTAAGGCTTAAGGCGTGGGCACAAGTGCTGGCTAAGGCTTAAGGCGTGGGCACAAGTGCTGGCTAAGGCTTAAGGCGTGGGCACAAGTGCTGGCTAAGGCTTAAGGCGTGGGCACAAGTGCTGGCTAAGGCTTAAGGCGTGGGCACAAGTGCTGGCTAAGGCTTAAGGCGTGGGCACAAGTGCTGGCTAAGGCTTAAGGCGTGGGCACAAGTGCTGGCTAAGGCTTAAGGCGTGGGCACAAGTGCTGGCTAAGGCTTAAGGCGTGGGCACAAGTGCTGGCTAAGGTTTAAGGCATGGGCACAAGTGCTGGCTAAGGCTTAAGGCATACGGCTAACTCTTTGCACTCTTTGCATAAAGGGTTAGGCACCCATAGGGGTGAAGAGCTAGCTTTCACCCCTCTACTCTGTACTTGGACATTTAGGACTAGATCCTTTGTTGTACAGTGCGGAGCCTCTCCATAACCCCATGCTCCAAGCGACCAGGCACTTCTTGTCTGTCCTCCGTAAATGGGTAATGCCTTCTTCCCCAATTACAGTCGTGCATGCGCATTCAGACGGGACAAGAGCGAAGAGCGTAAAGCCTGCCCTGTGTGCATAACCATCATGTAACTAAAGACAGAAAAACAAACATGTAAGGGGCTCAAAAGTGCTGGCTAAGGCTTAAGGCGTGGGCACAAGTGCTGGCTAAGGCTTAAGGCGTGGGCACAAGTGCTGGCTAAGGCTTAAGGCGTGGGCACAAGTGCTGGCTAAGGCTTAAGGCGTGGGCACAAGTGCTGGCTAAGGCTTAAGGCGTGGGCACAAGTGCTGGCTAAGGCTTAAGGCATGGGCACAAGTGCTGGCTAAGGCTTAAGGCATACGGCTAACTCTTTGCACTCTTTGCATAAAGGGTTAGGCACCCATAGGGGTGAAGAGCTAGCTTTCACCCCTCTACTCTGTACTTGGACATTTAGGACTAGATCCTTTGTTGTACAGTGCGGAGCCTCTCCATAACCCCATGCTCCAAGCGACCAGGCACTTCTTGTCTGTCCTCCGTAAATGGGTAATGCCTTCTTCCCCAATTACAGTCGTGCATGCGCATTCAGACGGGACAAGAGCGAAGAGCGTAAAGCCTGCCCTGTGTGCATAACCATCATGTAACTAAAGACAGAAAAACAAACATGCAAGGGGCTCAAAAGTGCTGGCTAAGGCTTAAGGCGTGGGCACAAGTGCTGGCTAAGGCTTAAGGCGTGGGCACAAGTGCTGGCTAAGGCTTAAGGCGTGGGCACAAGTGCTGGCTAAGGCTTAAGGCGTGGGCACAAGTGCTGGCTAAGGCTTAAGGCGTGGGCACAAGTGCTGGCTAAGGCTTAAGGCGTGGGCACAAGTGCTGGCTAAGGCTTAAGGCGTGGGCACAAGTGCTGGCTAAGGCTTAAGGCGTGGGCACAAGTGCTGGCTAAGGCTTAAGGCGTGGGCACAAGTGCTGGCTAAGGCTTAAGGCGTGGGCACAAGTGCTGGCTAAGGCTTAAGGCGTGGGCACAAGTGCTGGCTAAGGCTTAAGGCGTGGGCACAAGTGCTGGCTAAGGCTTAAGGCGTGGGCACAAGTGCTGGCTAAGGCTTAAGGCGTGGGCACAAGTGCTGGCTAAGGCTTATGGCGTGGGCACAAGTGCTGGCTAAGGCTTAAGGCGTGGGCACAAGTGCTGGCTAAGGCTTAAGGCGTGGGCACAAGTGCTGGCTAAGGCTTAAGGCGTGGGCACAAGTGCTGGCTAAGGCTTAAGGCGTGGGCACAAGTGCTGGCTAAGGCTTAAGGCGTGGGCACAAGTGCTGGCTAAGGCTTAAGGCGTGGGCACAAGTGCTGGCTAAGGCTTAAGGCGTGGGCACAAGTGCTGGCTAAGGCTTAAGGCGTGGGCACAAGTGCTGGCTAACGCTTAAGGCGTGGGCACAAGTGCTGGCTAAGGCTTAAGGCGTGGGCACAAGTGCTGGCTAAGGCTTAAGGCGTGGGCACAAGTGCTGGCTAAGGCTTAAGGCGTGGGCACAAGTGCTGGCTAAGGCTTAAGGCGTGGGCACAAGTGCTGGCTAAGGCTTAAAGCGTGGGCACAAGTGCTGGCTAAGGCTTAAGGCGTGGGCACAAATGCTGGCTAAGGCTTAAGGCGTGGGCACAAGTGCTGGCTAAGGCTTAAGGCGTGGGCACAAGTGCTGGCTAAGGCTTAAGGCGTGGGCACAAGTGCTGGCTAAGGCTTAAGGCGTGGGCACAAGTGCTGGCTAAGGCTTAAGGCGTGGGCACAAGTGCTGGCTAAGGCTTAAGGCGTGGGCACAAGTGCTGGCTAAGGCTTAAGGCGTGGGCACAAGTGCTGGCTAAGGCTTAAGGCATGGGCACAAGTGCTGGCTAAGGCTTAAGGCATGGGCACAAGTTCTGGCTAAGGCTTAAGGCATGGGCACAAGTGCTGGCTAAGGCTTAAGGCATGGGCACAAGTGCTGGCTAAGGCTTAAGGCATGGGCACAAGTGCTGGCTAAGGCTTAAGGCATGGCCATAAGTGCTGGCTAAGGCTTAAGGCATGGGCACAAGTGCTGGCAAAGGCTTAAGGCATGGGCACAAGTGCTGGCTAAGGCTTAAGGCAGGGGCACAAGTGCTGGCTAAGGCTTAAGGCATGGGCACAAGTGCTGGCTAAGGCTTAAGGCATACGGCTAACTCTTTGCACTCTTTGCATAAAGGGTTAGGCACCCATAGGGGTGAAGAGCTAGCTTTCACCCCTCTACTCTGTACTTGGACATTTAGGACTAGATCCTTTGTTGTACAGTGCGGAGCCTCTCCATAACCCCATGCTCCAAGCGACCAGGCACTTCTTGTCTGTCCTCCATAAATGGGTAATGCCTTCTTCCCCAATTACAGTCGTGCATGCGCATTCAGACGGGACAAGAGCGAAGAGCGTAAAGCCTGCCCTGTGTGCATAACCATCATGTAACTAAAGACAGAAATACAAACATGCAAGGGGCTCAAAAGTGCTAGCTAAGGCTTAAGGCGTGGGCACAAGTGCTGGCTAAGGCTTAAGGCGTGGGCACAAGTGCTGGCTAAGGCTTAAGGCGTGGGCACAAGTGCTGGCTAAGGCTTAAGGCGTGGGCACAAGTGCTGGCTAAGGCTTAAGGCGTGGGCACAAGTGCTGGCTAAGGCTTAAGGCGTGGGCACAAGTGCTGGCTAAGGCTTAAGGCGTGGGCACAAGTGCTGGCTAAGGCTTAAGGCGTGGGCACAAGTGCTGGCTAAGGCTTAAGGCGTGGGCACAAGTGCTGGCTAAGGCTTAAGGCGTGGGCACAAGTGCTGGCTAAGGCTTAAGGCGTGGGCACAAGTGCTGGCTAAGGCTTAAGGCGTGGGCACAAGTGCTGGCTAAGGCTTAAGGCGTGGGCACAAGTGCTGGCTAAGGCTTAAGGCGTGGGCACAAGTGCTGGCTAAGGCTTAAGGCGTGGGCACAAGTGCTGGCTAAGGCTTAAGGCGTGGGCACAAGTGCTGGCTAAGGCTTAAGGCGTGGGCACAAGTGCTGGCTAAGGCTTAAGGCGTGGGCACAAGTGCTGGCTAAGGCTTAAGGCGTGGGCACAAGTGCTGGCTAAGGCTTAAGGCGTGGGCACAAGTGCTGGCTAAGGCTTAAGGCGTGGGCACAAGTGCTGGCTAAGGCTTAAGGCGTGGGCACAAGTGCTGGCTAAGGCTTAAGGCGTGGGCACAAGTGCTGGCTAAGGCTTAAGGCGTGGGCACAAGTGCTGGCTAAGGCTTAAGGCGTGGGCACAAGTGCTGGCTAAGGCTTAAGGCGTGGGCACAAGTGCTGGCTAAGGCTTAAGGCGTGGGCACAAGTGCTGGCTAAGGCTTAAGGCGTGGGCACAAGTGCTGGCTAAGGCTTAAGGCGTGGGCACAAGTGCTGGCTAAGGCTTAAGGCGTGGGCACAAGTGCTGGCTAAGGCTTAAGGCGTGGGCACAAGTGCTGGCTAAGGCTTAAGGCGTGGGCACAAGTGCTGGCTAAGGCTTAAGGCGTGGGCACAAGTGCTGGCTAAGGCTTAAGGCGTGGGCACAAGTGCTGGCTAAGGCTTAAGGCGTGGGCACAAGTGCTGGCTAAGGCTTAAGGCATGGGCACAAGTGCTGGCTAAGGCTTAAGGCGTGGGCACAAGTGCTGGCTAAGGCTTAAGGCGTGGGCACAAGTGCTGGCTAAGGCTTAAGGCGTGGGCACAAGTGCTGGCTAAGGCTTAAGGCGTGGGCACAAATGCTGGCTAAGGCTTAAGGCGTGGGCACAAGTGCTGGCTAAAGCTTAAGGCGTGGGCACAAGTGCTGGCTAAGGCTTAAGGCGTGGGCACAAGTGCTGGCTAAGGCTTAAGGCGTGGGCACAAGTGCTGGCTAAGGCTTAAGGCGTGGGCACAAGTGCTGGCTAAGGCTTAAGGCGTGGGCACAAGTGCTGGCTAAGGCTTAAGGCATGGGCACAAGTGCTGGCTAAGGCTTAAGGCATGGGCACAAGTGCTGGCTAAGGCTTAAGGCGTGGGCACAAGTTCTGGCTAAGGCTTAAGGCATGGGCACAAGTGCTGGCTAAGGCTTAAGGCATGGGCACAAGTGCTGGCTAAGGCTTAAGGCATGGGCATAAGTGCTGGCTAAGGCTTAAGGCATGGGCACAAGTGCTGGCAAAGGATTAAGGCATGGGCACAAGTGCTGGCTAAGGCTTAAGGCAGGGGCACAAGTGCTGGCTAAGGCTTAAGGCATGGGCACAAGTGCTGGCTAAGGCTTAAGGCATACGGCTAACTCTTTGCACTCTTTGCATAAAGGGTTAGGCACCCATAGGGGTGAAGAGCTAGCTTTCACCCCTCTACTCTGTACTTGGACATTTAGGACTAGATCCTTTGTTGTACAGTGCGGAGCCTCTCCATAACCCCATGCTCCAAGCGACCAGGCACTTCTTGTCTGTCCTCCATAAATGGGTAATGCCTTCTTCCCCAATTACAGTCGTGCATGCGCATTCAGACGGGACAAGAGCGAAGAGCGTAAAGCCTGCCCTGTGTGCATAACCATCATGTAACTAAAGACAGAAAAACAAACATGCAAGGGGCTCAAAAGTGCTGGCTAAGGCTTAAGGCGTGGGCACAAGTGCTGGCTAAGGCTTAAGGCGTGGGCACAAGTGCTGGCTAAGGCTTAAGGCGTGGGCACAAGTGCTGGCTAAGGCTTAAGGCGTGGGCACAAGTGCTGGCTAAGGCTTAAGGCGTGGGCACAAGTGCTGGCTAAGGCTTAAGGCGTGGGCACAAGTGCTGGCTAAGGCTTAAGGCGTGGGCACAAGTGCTGGCTAAGGCTTAAGGCGTGGACACAAGTGCTGGCAAAGGCTTAAGGCATGGGCACAAGTGCTGGCTAAGGCTTAAGGCATGGGCACAAGTGCTGGCTAAGGCTTAAGGCATACGGCTAACACTTTGCACTCTTTGCATAAAGGGTTAGGCACCCATAGGGGTGAAGAGCTAGCTTTCACCCCTCTACTCTGTACTTGGACATTAAGGACTAGATCCTTTGTTGTACAGTGCGGAGCCTCTCCATAACCCCATGCTCCAAGCGACCAGGCACCTCTTGTCTGTCCTCCGTAAATGGGTAATGCCTTCTTCCCCAATTATAGTCGTGCATGCGCATTCAGACGGGACAAGAGCGAAGAGCGTAAAGCCTGCCCTGTGTGCATAACCATCATGTAACTAAAGACAGAAAAACAAACATGCAAGGGGCTCAAAAGTGCTGGCTAAGGCTTAAGGCGTGAGCACAAGTGCTGGCTAAGGCTTCAGGCGTGGGCACAAGTGCTGGCTAAGGCTTAAGGCGTGGGCACAAGTGCTGGCTAAGGCGAGGGCACAAGTGCTGGCTAAGGCTTAAGGCGTGGGCACAAGTGCTGGCTAAGGCTTAAGGCGTGGGCACAAGTGCTGGCTAAGGCTTAAGGCGTGGGCACAAGTGCTGGCTAAGGCTTAAGGCTTGGGCCCAAGTGCTGGCTAAGGCTTAAGGCGTGGGCACGAGTGCTGGCTGAGGCTTAAGGCGTGGGCACGAGTGCTGGCTAAGGCTTAAGGCGTGGGCACGAGTGCTGGCTAAGGCTTAAGGCGTGTGCACAAGTGCTGGCTAAGGCTTAAGGCGTGGGCACAAGTGCTGGCTAAGGCTTAAGGCGTGGGCACAAGTGCTGGCTAAGGCTTAAGGCGTGGGCACAAGTGCTGGCTGAGGCTTAAGGCGTGGGCACAAGTGCTGGCTGAGGCGTAAGACATGGGCACAAGTGCTGGCTGAGGCTTAAGGCGTGGGCACAAGTGCTGGCTAAGGCTTAAGGCGTGGGCACAAGTGCTGGCTAAGGCTTAAGGCGTGGGCACAAGTGCTGGCTAAGGCTTAAGGCGTGGGCACAAGTGCTGGCTAAGGCTTAAGGCGTGGGCACAAGTGCTGGCTAAGGCTTAAGGCGTGGGCACAAGTGCTGGCTAAGGCTTAAGGCGTGGGCACAAGTGCTGGCTAAGGCTTAAGGCGTGGGCACAAGTGCTGGCTAAGGCTTAAGGCGTGGGCACAAGTGCTGGCTAAGGCTTAAGGCATGGGCACAAGTGCTGGCTAAGGCTTAAGGCATACGGCTAACACTTTGCACTCTTTGCATAAAGGGTTAGGCACCCATAGGGGTGAAGAGCTAGCTTTCACCCCTCTACTCTGTACTTGGACATTTAGGACTAGATCCTTTGTTGTACAGTGCGGAGCCTCTCCATAACCCCATGCTCCAAGCGACCAGGCACTTCTTGTCTGTCCTCCGTAAATGGGTAATGCCTTCTTCCCCAATTATAGTCGTGCATGCGCATTCAGACGGGACAAGAGCGAAGAGCGTAAAGCCTGCCCTGTGTGCATAACCATCATGTAACTAAAGACAGAAAAACAAACATGCAAGGGGCTCAAAAGTGCTGGCTAAGGCTTAAGGCGTGAGCACAAGTGCTGGCTAAGGCTTCAGGCGTGGGCACAAGTGCTGGCTAAGGCTTAAGGCGTGGGCACAAGTGCTGGCTAAGGCGAGGGCACAAGTGCTGGCTAAGGCTTAAGGCGTGGGCACAAGTGCTGGCTAAGGCTTAAGGCGTGAGCACAAGTGCTGGCTAAGGCTTAAGGCGTGGGCACAAGTGCTGGCTAAGGCTTAAGGCGTGGGCACAAGTGCTGGCTAAGTCTTAAGGCGTGGGCACAAGTGCTGGCTAAGGCTTAAGGCGTGGGCACAAGTGCTGGCTAAGTCTTAAGGCGTGGGCACAAGTGCTGGCTAAGGCTTCAGGCATGGGCACAAGTGCTGGCTAAGGCTTAAAGCGTGGGAACAAGTGCTGGCTAAGGCGAGGGCACAAGTGCTGGCTAAGGCTTAAGGCGTGGGCACAAGTGCTGGCTAAGGCTTAAGGCGTGGGCACAAGTGCTGGCTAAGGCTTAAGGCGTGGGCACAAGTGCTGGCTAAGGCTTAAGGCGTGGGCACAAGTGCTGGCTAAGGCTTAAGGCGTGGGCACAAGTGCTGGCTAAGGCTTAAGGCGTGGGCACAAGTGCTGGCTAAGGCTTAAGGCGTGGGCACAAGTGCTGGCTAAGGCTTAAGGCGTGGGCACAAGTGCTGGCTAAGGCTTAATGCGTGGGCAAAAGTGCTGGCTAAGGCTTAAGGCGTGGGCACAAGTGCTGGCTAAGGCTTAAGGCGTGGGCACAAGTGCTGGCTAAGGCTTAAGGCGTGGGCACAAGTGCTGGCTAAGGCTTAAGGCGTGGGCACAAGTGCTGGCTAAGGCTTAAGACGTGGGCACAAGTGCTGGCTAAGGCTTAAGGCGTGGGCACAAGTGCTGGCTAAGGCTTAAGGCGTGGGCACAAGTGCTGGCTAAGGCTTAAGGCGTGGGCACAAGTGCTGGCTAAGGCTTAAGGCGTGGGCACAAGTGCTGGCTAAGGCTTAAGGCGTGGGCACAAGTGCTGGCTAAGGCTTAAGGCGTGGGCACAAGTGCTGGCTAACGCTTAAGGCGTGGGCACAAGTGCTGGCTAACGCTTAAGGCGTGGGCACAAGTGCTGGCTAAGGCTTAAGGCGTGGGCACAAGTGCTGGCTAAGGCTTAAGGCGTGGGCACAAGTGCTGGCTAAGGCTTAAGGCGTGGGCACAAGTGCTGGCTAAGGCTTAAGGCGTGGGCACAAGTGCTGGCTAAGGCTTAAGGCGTGGGCACAAGTGCTGGCTAAGGCTTAAGGCGTGGGCACAAGTGCTGGCTAAGGCTTAAGGCGTGGGCACAAGTGCTGGCTAAGGCTTAAGGCGTGGGCACAAGTGCTGGCTAAGGCTTAAGGCGTGGGCACAAGTGCTGGCTAAGGCTTAAGGCATGGGCACAAGTGCTGGCTAAGGCTTAAGGCATACGGCTAACTCTTTGCACTCTTTGCATAAAGGGTTAGGCACCCATAGGGGTGAAGAGCTAGCTTTCACCCCTCTACTCTGTACTTGGACATTTAGGACTAGATCCTTTGTTGTACAGTGCGGAGCCTCTCCATAACCCCATGCTCCAAGCGACCAGGCACTTCTTGTCTGTCCTCCGTAAATGGGTAATGCCTTCTTCCCCAATTACAGTCGTGCATGCGCATTCAGACGGGACAAGAGCGAAGAGCGTAAAGCCTGCCCTGTGTGCATAACCATCATGTAACTAAAGACAGAAAAACAAACATGCAAGGGGCTCAAAAGTGCTGGCTAAGGCTTAAGGCGTGAGCACAAGTGCTGGCTAAGGCTTCAGGCGTGGGCACAAGTGCTGGCTAAGGCTTAAGGCGTGGGCACAAGTGCTGGCTAAGGCGAGGGCACAAGTGCTGGCTAAGGGTTAAGGCGTGGGCACAAGTGCTGGCTAAGGCTTAAGGCGTGGGCACAAGTGCTGGCTAAGGCTTAAGGCGTGGGCACAAGTGCTGGCTAAGGCTTAAGGCGTGGGCACAAGTGCTGGCTAAGGCTTAAGGCGTGGGCACAAGTGCTGGCTAAGGCTTAAGGCGTGGGCACAAGTGCTGGCTAAGTCTTAAGGCGTGGGCACAAGTGCTGGCTAAGGCTTCAGGCGTGGGCACAAGTGCTGGCTAAGGCTTAAAGCGTGGGAACAAGTGCTGGCTAAGGCGAGGGCACAAGTGCTGGCTAAGGCTTAAGGCGTGGGCACAAGTGCTGGTTAAGGCTTAAGGCGTGGGCACAAGTGCTGGCTAACGTGTAAGGCGTGGGCAGAAGTGCTGGCTAAGGCTTAAGGCGTGGGCACAAGTGATGGCTAAGGCGAGGGCACAAGTGCTGGCTAAGGCTTAAGGCGTGGGCACAAGTGCTGGCTAAGGCTTAAGGCGTGGGCACAAGTGCTGGCTAACGTGTAAGGCGTGGGCACAATTGCTGGCTAAGGCTTAAGGCGTGGGCACAAGTGATGGCTAAGGCGAGGGCACAAGTGCTGGCTAAGGCTTAAGGCGTGGGCACAAGTGCTGGCTAAGGCTTGAGGCGTGGGCACAAGTGCTGGCTAAGGCTTAAGGCATGGGCACAAGTGCTGGCTAAGGCTTAAGGCGTGGGCACAAGTGCTGGCTAAGTCTTAAGGCGTGGGCACAAGTGCTGGCTAAGGCTTAAGGCGTGGGCACAAGTGCTGGCTAAGTCTTAAGGCGTGGGCACAAGTGCTGGCTAAGGCTTCAGGCGTGGGCACAAGTGCTGGCTAAGGCTTAAGGCGTGGGCACAAGTGCTGGCTAAGGCTTAAGGCGTGGGCACAAGTGCTGGCTAAGGCTTAAGGCGTGGGCACAAGTGCTGGCTAAGGCTTAAGGCGTGGGCACAAGTGCTGGCTAAGGCTTAAGGCGTGGGCACAAGTGCTGGCTAAGGCTTAAGGCGTGGGCACAAGTGCTGGCTAAGGCTTAAGGCATGGGCACAAGTGCTGGCTAAGGCTTAAGGCATGGGCACAAGTTCTGGCTAAGGCTTAAGGCATGGGCACAAGTGCTGGCTAAGGCTTAAGGCGTGGGCACAAGTTCTGGCTAAGGCTTAAGGCATGGGCACAAGTGCTGGCTAAGGCTTAAGGCATGGGCACAAGTGCTGGCTAAGGCTTAAGGCATGGGCATAAGTGCTGGCTAAGGCTTATGGCATGGGCACAAGTGCTGGCAAAGGATTAAGGCATGGGCACAAGTGCTGGCTAAGGCTTAAGGCAGGGGCACAAGTGCTGGCTAAGGCTTAAGGCATGGGCACAAGTGCTGGCTAAGGCTTAAGGCATACGGCTAACTCTTTGCACTCTTTGCATAAAGGGTTAGGCACCCATAGGGGTGAAGAGCTAGCTTTCACCCCTCTACTCTGTACTTGGACATTTAGGACTAGATCCTTTGTTGTACAGTGCGGAGCCTCTCCATAACCCCATGCTCCAAGCGACCAGGCACTTCTTGTCTGTCCTCCATAAATGGGTAATGCCTTCTTCCCCAATTACAGTCGTGCATGCGCATTCAGACGGGACAAGAGCGAAGAGCGTAAAGCCTGCCCTGTGTGCATAACCATCATGTAACTAAAGACAGAAAAACAAACATGCAAGGGGCTCAAAAGTGCTGGCTAAGGCTTAAGGCGTGGGCACAAGTGCTGGCTAAGGCTTAAGGCGTGGGCACAAGTGCTGGCTAAGGCTTAAGGCGTGGGCACAAGTGCTGGCTAAGGCTTAAGGCGTGGGCACAAGTGCTGGCTAAGGCTTAAGGCGTGGGCACAAGTGCTGGCTAAGGCTTAAGGCGTGGGCACAAGTGCTGGCTAAGGCTTAAGGCGTGGGCACAAGTGCTGGCTAAGGCTTAAGGCGTGGACACAAGTGCTGGCAAAGGCTTAAGGCATGGGCACAAGTGCTGGCTAAGGCTTAAGGCATGGGCACAAGTGCTGGCTAAGGCTTAAGGCATACGGCTAACACTTTGCACTCTTTGCATAAAGGGTTAGGCACCCATAGGGGTGAAGAGCTAGCTTTCACCCCTCTACTCTGTACTTGGACATTAAGGACTAGATCCTTTGTTGTACAGTGCGGAGCCTCTCCATAACCCCATGCTCCAAGCGACCAGGCACCTCTTGTCTGTCCTCCGTAAATGGGTAATGCCTTCTTCCCCAATTATAGTCGTGCATGCGCATTCAGACGGGACAAGAGCGAAGAGCGTAAAGCCTGCCCTGTGTGCATAACCATCATGTAACTAAAGACAGAAAAACAAACATGCAAGGGGCTCAAAAGTGCTGGCTAAGGCTTAAGGCGTGAGCACAAGTGCTGGCTAAGGCTTCAGGCGTGGGCACAAGTGCTGGCTAAGGCTTAAGGCGTGGGCACAAGTGCTGGCTAAGGCGAGGGCACAAGTGCTGGCTAAGGCTTAAGGCGTGGGCACAAGTGCTGGCTAAGGCTTAAGGCGTGGGCACAAGTGCTGGCTAAGGCTTAAGGCGTGGGCACAAGTGCTGGCTAAGGCTTAAGGCATGGGCCCAAGTGCTGGCTAAGGCTTAAGGCGTGGGCACGAGTGCTGGCTGAGGCTTAAGGCGTGGGCACGAGTGCTGGCTAAGGCTTAAGGCGTGGGCACGAGTGCTGGCTAAGGCTTAAGGCGTGTGCACAAGTGCTGGCTAAGGCTTAAGGCGTGGGCACAAGTGCTGGCTAAGGCTTAAGGCGTGGGCACAAGTGCTGGCTAAGGCTTAAGGCGTGGGCACAAGTGCTGGCTGAGGCTTAAGGCGTGGGCACAAGTGCTGGCTGAGGCGTAAGACATGGGCACAAGTGCTGGCTGAGGCTTAAGGCGTGGGCACAAGTGCTGGCTAAGGCTTAAGGCGTGGGCACAAGTGCTGGCTAAGGCTTAAGGCGTGGGCACAAGTGCTGGCTAAGGCTTAAGGCGTGGGCACAAGTGCTGGCTAAGGCTTAAGGCGTGGGCACAAGTGCTGGCTAAGGCTTAAGGCGTGGGCACAAGTGCTGGCTAAGGCTTAAGGCGTGGGCACAAGTGCTGGCTAAGGCTTAAGGCGTGGGCACAAGTGCTGGCTAAGGCTTAAGGCATGGGCACAAGTGCTGGCTAAGGCTTAAGGCATGGGCACAAGTGCTGGCTAAGGCTTAAGGCATACGGCTAACACTTTGCACTCTTTGCATAAAGGGTTAGGCACCCATAGGGGTGAAGAGCTAGCTTTCACCCCTCTACTCTGTACTTGGACATTTAGGACTAGATCCTTTGTTGTACAGTGCGGAGCCTCTCCATAACCCCATGCTCCAAGCGACCAGGCACTTCTTGTCTGTCCTCCGTAAATGGGTAATGCCTTCTTCCCCAATTATAGTCGTGCATGCGCATTCAGACGGGACAAGAGCGAAGAGCGTAAAGCCTGCCCTGTGTGCATAACCATCATGTAACTAAAGACAGAAAAACAAACATGCAAGGGGCTCAAAAGTGCTGGCTAAGGCTTAAGGCGTGAGCACAAGTGCTGGCTAAGGCTTCAGGCGTGGGCACAAGTGCTGGCTAAGGCGAGGGCACAAGTGCTGGCTAAGGCTTAAGGCGTGGGCACAAGTGCTGGCTAAGGCTTAAGGCGTGAGCACAAGTGCTGGCTAAGGCTTAAGGCGTGGGCACAAGTGCTGGCTAAGGCTTAAGGCGTGGGCACAAGTGCTGGCTAAGTCTTAAGGCGTGGGCACAAGTGCTGGCTAAGGCTTAAGGCGTGGGCACAAGTGCTGGCTAAGTCTTAAGGCGTGGGCACAAGTGCTGGCTAAGGCTTCAGGCGTGGGCACAAGTGCTGGCTAAGGCTTAAAGCGTGGGAACAAGTGCTGGCTAAGGCGAGGGCACAAGTGCTGGCTAAGGCTTAAGGCGTGGGCACAAGTGCTGGCTAAGGCTTAAGGCGTGGGCACAAGTGCTGGCTAAGGCTTAAGGCGTGGGCACAAGTGCTGGCTAAGGCTTAAGGCGTGGGCACAAGTGCTGGCTAAGGCTTAAGGCGTGGGCACAAGTGCTGGCTAAGGCTTAAGGCGTGGGCACAAGTGCTGGCTAAGGCTTAAGGCGTGGGCACAAGTGCTGGCTAAGGCTTAATGCGTGGGCAAAAGTGCTGGCTAAGGCTTAAGGCGTGGGCACAAGTGCTGGCTAAGGCTTAAGGCGTGGGCACAAGTGCTGGCTAAGGCTTAAGGCGTGGGCACAAGTGCTGGCTAAGGCTTAAGGCGTGGGCACACATGCTGGCTAAGGCTTAAGACGTGGGCACAAGTGCTGGCTAAGGCTTAAGGCGTGGGCACAAGTGCTGGCTAAGGCTTAAGGCGTGGGCACAAGTGCTGGCTAAGGCTTAAGGCGTGGGCACAAGTGCTGGCTAAGGCTTAAGGCGTGGGCACAAGTGCTGGCTAAGGCTTAAGGCGTGGGCACAAGTGCTGGCTAAGGCTTAAGGCGTGGGCACAAGTGCTGGCTAACGCTTAAGGCGTGGGCACAAGTGCTGGCTAACGCTTAAGGCGTGGGCACAAGTGCTGGCTAACGCTTAAGGCGTGGGCACAAGTGCTGGCTAAGGCTTAAGGCGTGGGCACAAGTGCTGGCTAAGGCTTAAGGCGTGGGCACAAGTGCTGGCTAAGGCTTAAGGCGTGGGCACAAGTGCTGGCTAAGGCTTAAGGCGTGGGCACAAGTGCTGGCTAAGGCTTAAGGCGTGGGCACAAGTGCTGGCTAAGGCTTAAGGCGTGGGCACAAGTGCTGGCTAAGGCTTAAGGCGTGGGCACAAGTGCTGGCTAAGGCTTAAGGCGTGGGCACAAGTGCTGGCTAAGGCTTAAGGCGTGGGCACAAGTGCTGGCTAAGGCTTAAGGCGTGGGCACAAGTGCTGGCTAAGGCTTAAGGCGTGGGCACAAGTGCTGGCTAAGGCTTAAGGCGTGGGCACGAGTGCTGGCTAAGGCTTAAGGCGTGGGCACAAGTGCTGGCTAAGGCGAGGGCACAAGTGCTGGCTAAGGCTTAAGGCGTGGGCACAAGTGCTGGCTAAGGCTTAAGGCGTGGGCACAAGTGCTGGCTAAGGCTTAAGGCGTGGGCACAAGTGCTGGCTAAGGCTTAAGGCGTGGGCACAAGTGCTGGCTAAGGCTTAAGGCGTGGGCACAAGTGCTGGCTAAGGCTTAAGGCGTGGGCACAAGTGCTGGCTAAGGCTTAAGGCGTGGGCACAAGTGCTGGCTAAGGCTTAAGGCGTGGGCACAAGTGCTGGCTAAGGCTTAAGGCGTGGGCACAAGTGCTGGCTAAGGCTTAAGGCGTGGGCACAAGTGCTGGCTAAGGCTTAAGGCGTGGGCACAAGTGCTGGCTAAGGCTTAAGGCGTGGGCACAAGTGCTGGCTAAGGCTTAAGGCGTGGGCACAAGTGCTGGCTAAGGCTTAAGGCGTGGGCACAAGTGCTGGCTAAGGCTTAAGGCGTGGGCACAAGTGCTGGCTAAGGCTTAAGGCGTGGGCACAAGTGCTGGCTAAGGCTTAAGGCATGGGCACAAGTGCTGGCTAAGGCTTAAGGCATACGGCTAACTCTTTGCACTCTTTGCATAAAGGGTTAGGCACCCATAGGGGTGAAGAGCTAGCTTTCACCCCTCTACTCTGTACTTGGACATTTAGGACTAGATCCTTTGTTGTACAGTGCGGAGCCTCTCCATAACCCCATGCTCCAAGCGACCAGGCACTTCTTGTCTGTCCTCCGTAAATGGGTAATGCCTTCTTCCCCAATTACAGTCGTGCATGCGCATTCAGACGGGACAAGAGCGAAGAGCGTAAAGCCTGCCCTGTGTGCATAACCATCATGTAACTAAAGACAGAAAAACAAACATGCAAGGGGCTCAAAAGTGCTGGCTAAGGCTTAAGGCGTGAGCACAAGTGCTGGCTAAGGCTTCAGGCGTGGGCACAAGTGCTGGCTAAGGCTTAAGGCGTGGGCACAAGTGCTGGCTAAGGCGAGGGCACAAGTGCTGGCTAAGGGTTAAGGCGTGGGCACAAGTGCTGGCTAAGGCTTAAGGCGTGGGCACAAGTGCTGGCTAAGGCTTAAGGCGTGGGCACAAGTGCTGGCTAAGGCTTAAGGCGTGGGCACAAGTGCTGGCTAAGTCTTAAGGCGTGGGCACAAGTGCTGGCTAAGGCTTAAGGCGTGGGCACAAGTGCTGGCTAAGTCTTAAGGCGTGGGCACAAGTGC
This sequence comes from Ranitomeya imitator, assembly GCF_032444005.1. Lineage (NCBI taxonomy): Eukaryota > Metazoa > Chordata > Amphibia > Anura > Dendrobatidae > Ranitomeya > Ranitomeya imitator. The sequence continues at coordinate 202,773,195 of NC_091286.1, forward strand.
TGGCTAAGGCTTCAGGCGTGGGCACAAGTGCTGGCTAAGGCTTAAAGCGTGGGAACATGTGCTGGCTAAGGCGAGGGCACAAGTGCTGGCTAAGGCTTAAGGCGTGGGCACAAGTGCTGGCTAAGGCTTAAGGCGTGGGCACAAGTGCTGGCTAACGTGTAAGGCGTGGGCACAAGTGCTGGCTAAGGCTTAAGGCGTGGGCACAAGTGATGGCTAAGGCGAGGGCACAAGTGCTGGCTAAGGCTTAAGGCGTGGGCACAAGTGCTGGCTAAGGCTTAAGGCGTGGGCACAAGTGCTGGCTAACGTGTAAGGCGTGGGCACAATTGCTGGCTAAGGCTTAAGGCGTGGGCACAAGTGATGGCTAAGGCGAGGGCACAAGTGCTGGCTAAGGCTTAAGGCGTGGGCACAAGTGCTGGCTAAGGCTTAAGGCGTGGGCACAAGTGCTGGCTAAGGCTTAAGGCATGGGCACAAGTGCTGGCTAAGGCTTAAGGCGTGGGCACAAGTGCTGGCTAAGTCTTAAGGCGTGGGCACAAGTGCTGGCTAAGGCTTAAGGCGTGGGCACAAGTGCTGGCTAAGTCTTAAGGCGTGGGCACAAGTGCTGGCTAAGGCTTCAGGCGTGGGCACAAGTGCTGGCTAAGGCTTAAGGCGTGGGCACGAGTGCTGGCTAAGGCTTAAGGCGTGGGCACAAGTGCTGGCTAAGGCTTAAGGCGTGGGCACAAGTGCTGGCTAAGGCTTAAGGCGTGGGCACAAGTGCTGGCTAAGGCTTAAGGCGTGGGCACAAGTGCTGGCTAAGGCTTAAGGCGTGGGCACAAGTGCTGGCTAAGGCTTAAGGCGTGGGCACAAGTGCTGGCTAAGGCTTAAGGCGTGGGCACAAATGCTGGCTAAGGCTTAATGCGTGGGCACAAGTGCTGGCTAAGGCTTAAGGCGTGGGCACAAGTGCTGGCTAAGGCTTAAGGCGTGGGCACAAGTGCTGGCTAAGGCTTAATGCGTGGGCAAAAGTGCTGGCTAAGGCTTAAGGCGTGGGCACAAGTGCTGGCTAAGGCTTAAGGCGTGGGCACAAGTGCTGGCTAAGGCTTAAGACGTGGGCACAAGTGCTGGCTAAGGCTTAAGGCATGGGCACAAGTGCTGGCTAAGGCTTAAGGCATGGGCACAAGTGCTGGCTAAGGTTTAAGGCGTGGGCACAAGTGCTGGCTAAGGCTTAAGGCGTGGGCACAAGTGCTGGCTAAGGCTTAAGGCGTGGGCACAAGTGCTGGCTAAGGCTTAAGGCGTGGGCACAAGTGCTGGCTAAGGCTTAAGGCGTGGGCACAAGTGCTGGCTAAGGCTTAAGGCGTGGGCACAAATGCTGGCTAAGGCTTAAGGCATGGGCACAAGTGCTGGCTAAGGCTTAAGGCATGGGCACAAGTGCTGGCTAAGGCTTAAGGCATACGGCTAACTCTTTGCACTCTTTGCATAAAGGGTTAGGCACCCATAGGGGTGAAGAGCTAGCTTTCACCCCTCTACTCTGTACTTGGACATTTAGGACTAGATCCTTTGTTGTACAGTGCGGAGCCTCTCCATAACCCCATGCTCCAAGCGACCAGGCACTTCTTGTCTGTCCTCCGTAAATGGGTAATGCCTTCTTCCCCAATTACAGTCGTGCATGCGCATTCAGACGGGACAAGAGCGAAGAGCGTAAAGCCTGCCCTGTGTGCATAACCATCATGTAACTAAAGACAGAAAAACAAACATGCAAGGGGCTCAAAAGTGCTGGCTAAGGCTTAAGGCATGGGCAAAAGTGCTGGCTAAGGCTTAAGGCATGGGCACAAGTGCTGGCTAAGGCTTAAGGCATGGGCACAAGTGCTGGCTAAGGCTTAAGGCATGGGCACAAGTGCTGGCTAAGGCTTAAGGCGTGGGCACAAGTGCTGGCTAAGGCTTAAGGCGTGGGCACAAGTGCTGGCTAAGGCTTAAGGCGTGGGCACAAGTGCTGGCTAAGGCTTAAGGCGTGGGCACAAGTGCTGGCTAAGGCTTAAGGCGTGGGCACAAGTGCTGGCTAAGGCTTAAGGCGTGGGCACAAGTGCTGGCTAAGGCTTAAGGCGTGGGCACAAGTGCTGGCTAAGGCTTAAGGCGTGGGCACAAGTGCTGGCTAAGGCTTAAGGCGTGGGCACAAGTGCTGGCTAAGGCTTAAGGCCTGGGCACAAGTGCTGGCTAAGGCTTAAGGCGTGGGCACAAGTGCTGGCTAAGGCTTAAGGCGTGGGCACAAGTGCTGGCTAAGGCTTAAGGCGTGGGCACAAGTGCTGGCTAAGGCTTAAGGCGTGGGCACGAGTGCTGGCTAAGGCTTAAGGCGTGGGCACAAGTGCTGGCTAAGGCGAGGGCACAAGTGCTGGCTAAGGCTTAAGGCGTGGGCACAAGTGCTGGCTAAGGCTTAAGGCGTGGGCACAAGTGCTGGCTAAGGCTTAAGGCGTGGGCACAAGTGCTGGCTAAGGCTTAAGGCGTGGGCACAAGTGCTGGCTAAGGCTTAAGGCGTGGGCACAAGTGCTGGCTAAGGCTTAAGGCGTGGGCACAAGTGCTGGCTAAGGCTTAAGGCGTGGGCACAAGTGCTGGCTAAGGCTTAAGGCGTGGGCACAAGTGCTGGCTAAGGCTTAAGGCGTGGGCACAAGTGCTGGCTAAGGCTTAAGGCGTGGGCACAAGTGCTGGCTAAGGCTTAAGGCGTGGGCACAAGTGCTGGCTAAGGCTTAAGGCGTGGGCACAAGTGCTGGCTAAGGCTTAAGGCGTGGGCACAAGTGCTGGCTAAGGCTTAAGGCGTGGGCACAAGTGCTGGCTAAGGCTTAAGGCGTGGGCACAAGTGCTGGCTAAGGCTTAAGGCGTGGGCACAAGTGCTGGCTAAGGCTTAAGGCATGGGCACAAGTGCTGGCTAAGGCTTAAGGCATACGGCTAACTCTTTGCACTCTTTGCATAAAGGGTTAGGCACCCATAGGGGTGAAGAGCTAGCTTTCACCCCTCTACTCTGTACTTGGACATTTAGGACTAGATCCTTTGTTGTACAGTGCGGAGCCTCTCCATAACCCCATGCTCCAAGCGACCAGTTACTTCTTGTCTGTCCTCCGTAAATGGGTAATGCCTTCTTCCCCAATTACAGTCGTGCATGCGCATTCAGACGGGACAAGAGCGAAGAGCGTAAAGCCTGCCCTGTGTGCATAACCATCATGTAACTAAAGACAGAAAAACAAACATGCAAGGGGCTCAAAAGTGCTGGCTAAGGCTTAAGGCATGGGCAAAAGTGCTGGCTAAGGCTTAAGGCATGGGCACAAGTGCTGGCTAAGGCTTAAGGCATGGGCACAAGTGCTGGCTAAGGCTTAAGGCGTGGGCACAAGTGCTGGCTAAGGCTTAAGGCGTGGGCACAAGTGCTGGCTAAGGCTTAAGGCGTGGGCACAAGTGCTGGCTAAGGCTTAAGGCATGGGCACAAGTGCTGGCTAAGGCTTAAGGCATGGGCACAAGTGCTGGCTAAGACTTAAGGCGTGGGCACAAGTGCTGGCTAAGGCTTAAGGCGTGGGCACAAGTGCTGGCTAAGGCTTAAGGCGTGGGCACAAGTGCTGGCTAAGGCTTAAGGCGTGGGCACAAGTGCTGGCTAAGGCTTAAGGCGTGGGCACAAGTGCTGGCTAAGGCTTAAGGCGTGGGCACGAGTGCTGGCTAAGGCTTCAGGCGTGGGCACGAGTGCTGGCTAAGGCTTAAGGCGTGGGCACAAGTGCTGGCTAAGGCTTAAGGCGTGGGCACAAGTGCTGGCTAAGGCTTAAGGCATGGGCACAAGTGCTGGCTAAGGCTTAAGGCGTGGGCACAAGTGCTGGCTAAGGCTTAAGGCGTGGGCACAAGTGCTGGCTAAGGCTTAAGGCGTGGGCACAAGTGCTGGCTAAGGCTTAAGGCGTGGGCACAAGTGCTGGCTAAGGCTTAAGGCGTGGGCACAAGTGCTGGCTAAGGCTTAAGGCGTGGGCACAAGTGCTGGCTAAGGCTTAAGGCGTGGGCACAAGTGCTGGCTAAGGCTTAAGGCGTGGGCACAAGTGCTGGCTAAGGCTTAATAATGCGTGGGCACAAGTGCTGGCTAAGGCTTAATAATGCGTGGGCACAAGTGCTGGCTAAGGCTTAAGGCGTGGGCACAAGTGCTGGCTAAGGCTTAAGGCGTGGGCACAAGTGCTGGCTAAGGCTTAAGGCGTGGGCACAAGTGCTGGCTAAGGCTTAAGGCGTGGGCACGAGTGCTGGCTAAGGCTTCAGGCGTGGGCACGAGTGCTGGCTAAGGCTTAAGGCGTGGGCACAAGTGCTGGCTAAGGCTTAAGGCGTGGGCACAAGTGCTGGCTAAGGCTTAAGACGTGGGCACAAGTGCTGGCTAAGGCTTAAGGCGTGGGCACAAGTGCTGGCTAAGGCTTAAGGCGTGGGCACAAGTGCTGGCTAAGGCTTAATGCGTGGGCACAAGTGCTGGCTAAGGCTTAAGGCGTGGGCACAAGTGCTGGCTAAGGCTTAAGGCGTGGGCACAAGTGCTGGCTAAGGCTTAAGGCGTGGGCACAAGTGCTGGCTAACGTGTAAGGCGTGGGCACAAGTGCTGGCTAAGGCGTGGGCACAAGTGCTGGCTAAGGCTTAAGGCGTGGGCACAAGTGCTGGCTAAGGCTTAAGGCGTGAGCACAAGTGCTGGCTAAGGCTTAAGGCGTGGGCACAAGTGCTGGCTAAGGCTTAAGGCGTGGGCACAAGTGCTGGCTAAGGCTTAAGGCGTGGGCACAAGTGCTGGCTAAGGCTTAAGGCGTGGGCACAAGTGCTGGCTAAGGCTTAAGGCGTGGGCACAAGTGCTGGCTAAGGCTTAAGGCGTGGGCACAAGTGCTGGCTAAGGCTTAAGGCGTGGGCACGAGTGCTGGCTAAGGCTTCAGGCGTGGGCACGAGTGCTGGCTAAGGCTTAAGGCGTGGGCACAAGTGCTGGCTAAGGCTTAAGGCGTGGGCACAAGTGCTGGCTAAGGCTTAAGACGTGGGCACAAGTGCTGGCTAAGGCTTAAGGCGTGGGCACAAGTGCTGGCTAAGGCTTAAGGCGTGGGCACAAGTGCTGGCTAAGGCTTAATGCGTGGGCACAAGTGCTGGCTAAGGCTTAAGGCGTGGGCACAAGTGCTGGCTAAGGCTTAAGGCGTGGGCACAAGTGCTGGCTAAGGCTTAAGGCGTGGGCACAAGTGCTGGCTAACGTGTAAGGCGTGGGCACAAGTGCTGGCTAAGGCGTGGGCACAAGTGCTGGCTAAGGCTTAAGGCGTGGGCACAAGTGCTGGCTAAGGCTTAAGGCGTGAGCACAAGTGCTGGCTAAGGCTTAAGGCGTGGGCACAAGTGCTGGCTAAGGCTTAAGGCGTGGGCACAAGTGCTGGCTAAGGCTTAAGGCGTGGGCACAAGTGCTGGCTAAGGCTTAAGGCGTGGGCACAAGTGCTGGCTAAGGCTTAAGGCGTGGGCACAAGTGCTGGCTAAGGCTTAAGGCGTGGGCACAAGTGCTGGCTAAGGCTTAAGGCGTGGGCACAAGTGCTGGCTAAGGCTTAAGGCATGGGCACAAGTGCTGGCTAAGGCTTAAGGCATACGGCTCACTCTTTGCACTCTTTGCATAAAGGGTTAGGCACCCATAGGGGTGAAGAGCTAGCTTTCACCCCTCTACTCTGTACTTGGACATTTAGGACTAGATCCTTTGTTGTACAGTGCGGAGCCTCTCCATAACCCCATGCTCCAAGCGACCAGGCACTTCTTGTCTGTCCTCCGTAAATGGGTAATGCCTTCTTCCCCAATTACAGTCGTGCATGCGCATTCAGACGGGACAAGAGCGAAGAGCGTAAAGCCTGCCCTGTGTGCATAACCATCATGTAACTAAAGACAGAAAAACAAACATGCAAGGGGCTCAAAAGTGCTGGCTAAGGCTTAAGGCATGGGCTAAAGTGCTGGCTAAGGCTTAAGGCATGGGCACAAGTGCTGGCTAAGGCTTAAGGCATGGGCACAAGTGCTGGCTAAGGCTTAAGGCATGGGCACAAGTGCTGGCTAAGGCTTAAGGCATGGGCACAAGTGCTGGCTAAGGCTTAAGGCGTGGGCACAAGTGCTGGCTAAGGCTTAAGGCGTGGGCACAAGTGCTGGCTAAGGCTTAAGGCGTGGGCACAAGTGCTGGCTAAGGCTTAAGGCGTGGGCACAAGTGCTGGCTAAGGCTTAAGGCGTGGGCACAAGTGCTGGCTAAGGCTTAAGGCGTGGGCACAAGTGCTGGCTAAGGCTTAAGGCGTGGGCACAAGTGCTGGCTAAGGCTTAAGGCGTGGGCACGAGTGCTGGCTAAGGCTTAAGGCTTGGGCACAAGTGCTGGCTAAGGCTTAAGGCGTGGGCACAAGTGCTGGCTAAGGCGAGGGCACAAGTGCTGGCTAAGGCTTAAGGCGTGGGCACAAGTGCTGGCTAAGGCTTAAGGCGTGGGCACAAGTGCTGGCTAAGGCTTAAGGCGTGGGCACAAGTGCTGGCTAAGGCTTAAGGCGTGGGGACAAGTGCTGGCTAAGGCTTAAGGCGTGGGCACAAGTGCTGGCTAAGGCTTAAGGCGTGGGCACAAGTGCTGGCTAAGGCTTAAGGCGTGGGCACAAGTGCTGGCTAAGGCTTAATAATGCGTGGGCACAAGTGCTGGCTAAGGCTTAATAATGCGTGGGCACAAGTGCTGGCTAAGGCTTAATAATGCGTGGGCACAAGTGCTGGCTAAGGCTTAATAATGCGTGGGCACAAGTGCTGGCTAAGGCTTAATAATGCGTGGGCACAAGTGCTGGCTAAGTCTTAAGGCGTGGGCACAAGTGCTGGCTAAGGCTTAAGGCGTGGGCACAAGTGCTGGCTAAGGCTTAAGGCGTGGGCACAAGTGCTGGCTAAGGCTTAAGGCGTGGGCACAAGTGCTGGCTAAGGCTTAAGGCGTGGGCACAAGTGCTGGCTAAGGCTTAAGGCGTGGGCACAAGTGCTGGCTAAGGCTTAAGGCGTGGGCACAAGTGCTGGCTAAGGCTTAAGGCGTGGGCACAAGTGCTGGCTAAGGCTTAAGGCGTGGGCACAAGTGCTGGCTAAGGCTTAAGGCGTGGGCACAAGTGCTGGCTAAGGCTTAAGGCGTGGGCACAAGTGCTGGCTAAGGCTTAAGGCGTGGGCACAAGTGCTGGCAAAGGCTTAAGGCGTGGGCACAAGTGCTGGCTAAGGCTTAAGGCATGGGCACAAGTGCTGGCTAAGGCTTAAGGCATGGGCACAAGTGCTGGCTAAGGCTTAAGGCATACGGCTAACTCTTTGCACTCTTTGCATAAAGGGTTAGGCACCCATAGGGGTGAAGAGCTAGCTTTCACCCCTCTACTCTGTACTTGGACATTTAGGACTAGATCCTTTGTTGTACAGTGCGGAGCCTCTCCATAACCCCATGCTCCAAGCGACCAGGCACTTCTTGTCTGTCCTCCGTAAATGGGTAATGCTTTCTTCCCCAATTACAGTCGTGCATGCGCATTCAGACGGGACAAGAGCGAAGAGCGTAAAGCCTGCCCTGTGTGCATAACCATCATGTAACTAAAGACAGAAAAACAAACATGCAAGGGGCTCAAAAGTGCTGGCTAAGGCTTAAGGCGTGGGCACAAGTGCTGGCTAAGGCTTAAGGCGTGGGCACAAGTGCTGGCTAAGGCTTAAGGCGTGGGCACAAGTGCTGGCTAAGGCTTAAGGCGTGGGCACAAGTGCTGGCTAAGGCTTAAGGCGTGGGCACAAGTGTTGGCTAAGGCTTAAGGCGTGGGCACAAGTGCTGGCTAAGGCTTAAGGCGTGGGCACAAGTGCTGGCTAAGGCTTAAGGCGTGGGCACAAGTGCTGGCTAAGGCTTAAGGCGTGGGCACAAGTGCTGGCTAAGGCTTAAGGCGTGGGCACAAGTGCTGGCTAAGGCTTAAGGCGTGGGCACAAGTGCTGGCTAAGGCTTAAGGCGTGGGCACAAGTGCTGGCTAAGGCTTAAGGCGTGGGCACAAGTGCTGGCTAAGGCTTAAGGCGTGGGCACAAGTGCTGGCTAAGGCTTAAGGCGTGGGCACAAGTGCTGGCTAAGGCTTAAGGCGTGGGCACAAGTGCTGGCTAAGTCTTAAGGCGTGGGCACAAGTGCTGGCTAAGGCTTAAGGCGTGGGCATAAGTGCTGGCTAAGGCTTAAGGCGTGGGCACAAGTGCTGACTAAGGCTTAAGGCGTGGGCACAAGTGCTGGCTAAGGCTTAAGGCGTGGGCACAAGTGCTGGCTAAGGCTTAAGGCGTGGGCACAAGTGCTGGCTAAGGCTTAAGGTGTGGGCACAAGTGCTGGCTAAGGCTTAAGGCGTGGGCACAAGTGCTGGCTAAGGCTTAAGGCGTGGGCACAAGTGCTGGCTAAGGCTTAAGGCGTGGGCACAAGTGCTGGCTAAGGCTTAAGGCGTGGGCACAAGTGCTGGCTAAGGCTTAAGGCGTGGGCACAAGTGCTGGCTAAGGCTTAAGGCGTGGGCACAAGTGCTGGCTAAGGCTTAAGGCGTGGGCACAAGTGCTGGCTAACGTGTAAGGCGTGGGCACAAGTGCTGGCTAAGGCTTAAGGCATGGGCACAAGTGCTGGCTAAGGCTTAAGGCGTGGGCACAAGTGCTGGCTAAGGCTTAAGGCGTGGGCACAAGTGCTGGCTAAGGCTTAATGCGTGGGCAAAAGTGCTGGCTAAGGCTTAAGGAGTGGGCACAAGTGCTGGCTAAGGCTTAAGGCGTGGGCAGAAGTGCTGGCTAAGGCTTAAGGCGTGGGCACAAGTGCTGGCTAAGGCTTAAGGCGTGGGCACAAGTGCTGGCTAAGGCTTAAGGCGTGGGCACAAGTGCTGGCTAAGGCTTAAGGCGTGGGCACAAGTGCTGGCTAAGGCTTAAGGCGTGGGCACAAGTGCTGGCTAAGGCTTAAGGCGTGGGCACAAGTGCTGGCTAAGGCTTAAGGCGTGGGCACAAGTGCTGGCTAAGGCTTAAGGCGTGGGCACAAGTGCTGGCTAAGGCTTAAGGCGTGGGCACAAGTGCTGGCTAAGGCTTAAGGCGTGGGCACAAGTGCTGGCTAAGGCTTAAGGCGTGGGCACAAGTGCTGGCTAAGGCTTAAGGCGTGGGCACAAGTGCTGGCTAAGGCTTAAGGCTTGGGCACAAGTGCTGGCTAAGGCTTAAGGCATGGGCACAAGTGCTGGCTAAGGCTTAAGGCATACGGCTAACTCTTTGCACTCTTTGCATAAAGGGTTAGGCACCCATCGGGGTGAAGAGCTAGCTTTCACCCCTCTACTCTGTACTTGGACATTTAGGACTAGATCCTTTGTTGTACAGTGCGGAGCCTCTCCATAACCCCATGCTCCAAGCGACCAGGCACTTCTTGTCTGTCCTCCGTAAATGGGTAATGCCTTCTTCCCCAATTACAGTCGTGCATGCGCATTCAGACGGGACAAGAGCGAAGAGCGTAAAGCCTGCCCTGTGTGCATAACCATCATGTAACTAAAGACAGAAAAACAAACATGCAAGGGGCTCAAAAGTGCTGGCTAAGGCTTAAGGCATGGGCAAAAGTGCTGGCTAAGGCTTAAGGCATGGGCACAAGTGCTGGTTAAGGCTTAAGGCATGGGCACAAGTGCTGGCTAAGGCTTAAGGCATGGGCACTAGTGCTGGCTAAGGCTTAAGGCATGGGCACAAGTGCTGGCTAAGGCTTAAGGCATGGGCACAAGTGCTGGCTAAGGCTTAAGGCGTGGGCACAAGTGCTGGCTAAGGCTTAAGGCGTGGGCACAAGTGCTGGCTAAGGTTTAAGGCGTGGGCACAAGTGCTGGCTAAGGCTTAAGGCGTGGGCACAAGTGCTGGCTAAGGCTTAAGGCGTGGGCATAAGTGCTGGCTAACGTGTAAGGCGTGGTCACAAGTGCTGGCTAAGGCTTAAGGCGTGGGCACAAGTGCTGGCTAAGGCTTAAGGCGTGGGCACAAGTGCTGGCTAAGGCTTAAGGCGTGGGCACAAGTGCTGGCTAAGGCTTAAGGCGTGGGCACAAGTGCTGGCTAAGGCTTAAGGCGTGGGCACAAGTGCTGGCTAAGGCTTAAGGCGTGGGCACAAGTGCTGGCTAACGTGTAAGGCGTGGGCACAAGTGCTGGCTAAGGCTTAAGGCGTGGGCACAAGTGCTGGCTAAGGCTTAAGGCGTGGGCACAAGTGCTGGCTAAGGCTTAAGGCGTGAGCACAAGTGCTGGCTAAGGCTTAAGGCGTGGGCACAAGTGCTGGCTAAGGCTTAAGGCGTGGGCACAAGTGCTGGCTAAGGCTTAAGGCGTGGGCACAAGTGCTGGCTAAGGCTTATGGCGTGGGCACAAGTGCTGGCTAAGGCTTAATGCGTGGGCAAAAGTGCTGGCTAAGGCTTAAGGCGTGGGCACAAGTGCTGGCTAAGGCTTAAGGCGTGGGCACAAGTGCTGGCTAAGGCTTAAGGCGTGGGCACAAGTGCTGGCTAAGGCTTAAGGCGTGGGCACAAGTGCTGGCTAAGGCTTAAGGCGTGGGCACAAGTGCTGGCTAAGGCTTAAGGCGTGGGCACAAGTGCTGGCTAAGGCTTAAGGCGTGGGCACAAGTGCTGGCTAAGGCTTAAGGCGTGGGCACAAGTGCTGGCTAAGGCTTAAGGCGTGGGCACAAGTGCTGGCTAAGGCTTAAGGCGTGGGCACAAGTGCTGGCTAAGGCTTAAGGCGTGGGCACAAGTGCTGGCTAAGGCTTAAGGCGTGGGCACAAGTGCTGGCTAAGGCTTAAGGCATGGGCACAAGTGCTGGCCAAGGCTTAAGGCATACGGCTAACTCTTTGCACTCTTTGCATAAAGGGTTAGGCACCCATAGAGGTGAAGAGCTAGCTTTCACCCCTCTACTCTGTACTTGGACATTTAGGACTAGATCCTTTGTTGTACAGTGCGGAGCCTCTCCATAACCCCACGCTCCAAGCGACCAGGCACTTCTTGTCTGTCCTCCGTAAATGGGTAATGCCTTCTTCCCCAATTACAGTCGTGCATGCGCATTCAGACGGGACACGAGCGAAGAGCGTAAAGCCTGCCCTGTGTGCATAACCATCATGTAACTAAAGACAGAAAAACAAACATGCAAGGGGCTCAAAAGTGCTGGCTAAGGCTTAAGGCGTGGGCACAAGTGCTGGCTAAGGCTTAAGGCGTGGGCACAAGTGCTGGCTAAGGCTTAAGGCGTGGGCACAAGTGCTGGCTAAGGCTTAAGGCGTGGGCACAAGTGCTGGCTAAGGCTTAAGGCGTGGGCACAAGTGCTGGCTAAGGCTTAAGGCGTGGGCACAAGTGCTGGCTAAGGCTTAAGGCGTGGGCACAAGTGCTGGCTAAGGCTTAAGGCGTGGGCACAAGTGCTGGCTAAGGCTTAAGGCGTGGGCACAAGTGCTGGCTAAGGCTTAAGGCGTGGGCACAAGTGCTGGCTAAGGCTTAAGGCGTGGGCACAAGTGCTGGCTAAGGCTTAAGGCGTGGGCACAAGTGCTGGCTAAGGCTTAAGGCATGGGCACAAGTGCTGGCCAAGGCTTAAGGCATACGGCTAACTCTTTGCACTCTTTGCATAAAGGGTTAGGCACCCATAGAGGTGAAGAGCTAGCTTTCACCCCTCTACTCTGTACTTGGACATTTAGGACTAGATCCTTTGTTGTACAGTGCGGAGCCTCTCCATAACCCCACGCTCCAAGCGACCAGGCACTTCTTGTCTGTCCTCCGTAAATGGGTAATGCCTTCTTCCCCAATTACAGTCGTGCATGCGCATTCAGACGGGACACGAGCGAAGAGCGTAAAGCCTGCCCTGTGTGCATAACCATCATGTAACTAAAGACAGAAAAACAAACATGCAAGGGGCTCAAAAGTGCTGGCTAAGGCTTAAGGCGTGGGCACAAGTGCTGGCTAAGGCTTAAGGCGTGGGCACAAGTGCTGGCTAAGGCTTAAGGCGTGGGCACAAGTGCTGGCTAAGGCTTAAGGCGTGGGCACAAGTGCTGGCTAAGGCTTAAGGCGTGGGCACAAGTGTTGGCTAAGGCTTAAGGCGTGGGCACAAGTGCTGGCTAAGGCTTAAGGCGTGGGCACAAGTGCTGGCTAAGGCTTAAGGCGTGGGCACAAGTGCTGGCTAAGGCTTAAGGCGTGGGCACAAGTGCTGGCTAAGGCTTAAGGCGTGGGCACAAGTGCTGGCTAAGGCTTAAGGCGTGGGCACAAGTGCTGGCTAAGGCTTAAGGCGTGGGCACAAGTGCTGGCTAAGGCTTAAGGCGTGGGCACAAGTGCTGGCTAAGGCTTAAGGCGTGGGCACAAGTGCTGGCTAAGGCTTAAGGCGTGGGCACAAGTGCTGGCTAAGGCTTAAGGCGTGGGCACAAGTGCTGGCTAAGGCTTAAGGCGTGGGCACAAGTGCTGGCTAAGGCTTAAGGCGTGGGCACAAGTGCTGGCTAAGGCTTAAGGCGTGAGCACAAGTGCTGGCTAAGGCTTAAGGCGTGGGCACAAGTGCTGGCTAAGGCTTAAGGCGTGGGCACAAGTGCTGGCTAAGGCTTAAGGCGTGAGCACAAGTGCTGGCTAAGGCTTAAGGCGTGGGCACAAGTGCTGGCTAAGGCTTAAGGCGTGGGCACAAGTGCTGGCTAAGGCTTAAGGCGTGGGCACAAGTGCTGGCTAAGGCTTATGGCGTGGGCACAAGTGCTGGCTAAGGCTTAAGGCATGGGCACAAGTGCTGGCCAAGGCTTAAGGCATACGGCTAACTCTTTGCACTCTTTGCATAAAGGGTTAGGCACCCATAGAGGTGAAGAGCTAGCTTTCACCCCTCTACTCTGTACTTGGACATTTAGGACTAGATCCTTTGTTGTACAGTGCGGAGCCTCTCCATAACCCCACGCTCCAAGCGACCAGGCACTTCTTGTCTGTCCTCCGTAAATGGGTAATGCCTTCTTCCCCAATTACAGTCGTGCATGCGCATTCAGACGGGACACGAGCGAAGAGCGTAAAGCCTGCCCTGTGTGCATAACCATCATGTAACTAAAGACAGAAAAACAAACATGCAAGGGGCTCAAAAGTGCTGGCTAAGGCTTAAGGCGTGGGCACAAGTGCTGGCTAAGGCTTAAGGCGTGGGCACAAGTGCTGGCTAAGGCTTAAGGCGTGGGCACAAGTGCTGGCTAAGGCTTAAGGCGTGGGCACAAGTGTTGGCTAAGGCTTAAGGCGTGGGCACAAGTGCTGGCTAAGGCTTAAGGCGTGGGCACAAGTGCTGGCTAAGGCTTAAGGCGTGGGCACAAGTGCTGGCTAAGGCTTAAGGCGTGGGCACAAGTGCTGGCTAAGGCTTAAGGCGTGGGCACAAGTGCTGGCTAAGGCTTAAGGCGTGGGCACAAGTGCTGGCTAAGGCTTAAGGCGTGGGCACAAGTGCTGGCTAAGGCTTAAGGCGTGGGCACAAGTGCTGGCTAAGGCTTAAGGCGTGGGCACAAGTGCTGGCTAAGGCTTAAGGCGTGGGCACAAGTGCTGGCTAAGGCTTAAGGCGTGGGCACAAGTGCTGGCTAAGGCTTAAGGCGTGGGCACAAGTGCTGGCTAAGTCTTAAGGCGTGGGCACAAGTGCTGGCTAAGGCTTAAGGCGTGGGCATAAGTGCTAGCTAAGGCTTAAGGCGTGGGCACAAGTGCTGACTAAGGCTTAAGGCGTGGGCACAAGTGCTGGCTAAGGCTTAAGGCGTGGGCACAAGTGCTGGCTAAGGCTTAAGGCGTGGGCACAAGTGCTGGCTAAGGCTTAATGCGTGGGCAAAAGTGCTGGCTAAGGCTTAAGGCGTGGGCACAAGTGCTGGCTAAGGCTTAAGGCGTGGGCAGAAGTGCTGGCTAAGGCTTAAGGCGTGGGCACAAGTGCTGGCTAAGGCTTAAGGCGTGGGCACAAGTGCTGGCTAAGGCTTAAGGCGTGGGCACAAGTGCTGGCTAAGGCTTAAGGCGTGGGCACAAGTGCTGGCTAAGGCTTAAGGCGTGGGCACAAGTGCTGGCTAAGGCTTAAGGCGTGGGCACAAGTGCTGGCTAAGGCTTAAGGCGTGGGCACAAGTGCTGGCTAAGGCTTAAGGCGTGGGCACAAGTGCTGGCTAAGGCTTAAGGCGTGGGCACAAGTGCTGGCTAAGGCTTAAGGCGTGGGCACAAGTGCTGGCTAAGGCTTAAGGCGTGGGCACAAGTGCTGGCTAAGGCTTAAGGCGTGGGCACAAGTGCTGGCTAAGGCTTAAGGCGTGGGCACAAGTGCTGGCTAAGGCTTAAGGCTTGGGCACAAGTGCTGGCTAAGGCTTAAGGCATGGGCACAAGTGCTGGCTAAGGCTTAAGGCATACGGCTAACTCTTTGCACTCTTTGCATAAAGGGTTAGGCACCCATAGGGGTGAAGAGCTAGCTTTCACCCCTCTACTCTGTACTTGGACATTTAGGACTAGATCCTTTGTTGTACAGTGCGGAGCCTCTCCATAACCCCATGCTCCAAGCGACCAGGCACTTCTTGTCTGTCCTCCGTAAATGGGTAATGCCTTCTTCCCCAATTACAGTCGTGCATGCGCATTCAGACGGGACAAGAGCGAAGAGCGTAAAGCCTGCCCTGTGTGCATAACCATCATGTAACTAAAGACAGAAAAACAAACATGCAAGGGGCTCAAAAGTGCTGGCTAAGGCTTAAGGCATGGGCAAAAGTGCTGGCTAAGGCTTAAGGCATGGGCACAAGTGCTGGTTAAGGCTTAAGGCATGGGCACAAGTGCTGGCTAAGGCTTAAGGCATGGGCACTAGTGCTGGCTAAGGCTTAAGGCATGGGCACAAGTGCTGGCTAAGGCTTAAGGCATGGGCACAAGTGCTGGCTAAGGCTTAAGGCGTGGGCACAAGTGCTGGCTAAGGCTTAAGGCGTGGGCACAAGTGCTGGCTAAGGTTTAAGGCGTGGGCACAAGTGCTGGCTAAGGCTTAAGGCGTGGGCACAAGTGCTGGCTAAGGCTTAAGGCGTGGGCACAAGTGCTGGCTAACGTGTAAGGCGTGGTCACAAGTGCTGGCTAAGGCTTAAGGCGTGGGCACAAGTGCTGGCTAAGGCTTAAGGCGTGGGCACAAGTGCTGGCTAAGGCTTAAGGCGTGGGCACAAGTGCTGGCTAAGGCTTAAGGCGTGGGCACAAGTGCTGGCTAAGGCTTAAGGCGTGGGCACAAGTGCTGGCTAAGGCTTAAGGCGTGGGCACAAGTGCTGGCTAACGTGTAAGGCGTGGGCACAAGTGCTGGCTAAGGCTTAAGGCGTGGGCACAAGTGCTGGCTAAGGCTTAAGGCGTGGGCACAAGTGCTGGCTAAGGCTTAAGGCGTGAGCACAAGTGCTGGCTAAGGCTTAAGGCGTGGGCACAAGTGCTGGCTAAGGCTTAAGGCGTGGGCACAAGTGCTGGCTAAGGCTTAAGGCGTGGGCACAAGTGCTGGCTAAGGCTTATGGCGTGGGCACAAGTGCTGGCTAAGGCTTAATGCGTGGGCAAAAGTGCTGGCTAAGGCTTAAGGCGTGGGCACAAGTGCTGGCTAAGGCTTAAGGCGTGGGCACAAGTGCTGGCTAAGGCTTAAGGCGTGGGCACAAGTGCTGGCTAAGGCTTAAGGCGTGGGCACAAGTGCTGGCTAAGGCTTAAGGCGTGGGCACAAGTGCTGGCTAAGGCTTAAGGCGTGGGCACAAGTGCTGGCTAAGGCTTAAGGCGTGGGCACAAGTGCTGGCTAAGGCTTAAGGCGTGGGCACAAGTGCTGGCTAAGGCTTAAGGCGTGGGCACAAGTGCTGGCTAAGGCTTAAGGCGTGGGCACAAGTGCTGGCTAAGGCTTAAGGCGTGGGCACAAGTGCTGGCTAAGGCTTAAGGCGTGGGCACAAGTGCTGGCTAAGGCTTAAGGCGTGGGCACAAGTGCTGGCTAAGGCTTAAGGCATGGGCACAAGTGCTGGCCAAGGCTTAAGGCATACGGCTAACTCTTTGCACTCTTTGCATAAAGGGTTAGGCACCCATAGAGGTGAAGAGCTAGCTTTCACCCCTCTACTCTGTACTTGGACATTTAGGACTAGATCCTTTGTTGTACAGTGCGGAGCCTCTCCATAACCCCACGCTCCAAGCGACCAGGCACTTCTTGTCTGTCCTCCGTAAATGGGTAATGCCTTCTTCCCCAATTACAGTCGTGCATGCGCATTCAGACGGGACACGAGCGAAGAGCGTAAAGCCTGCCCTGTGTGCATAACCATCATGTAACTAAAGACAGAAAAACAAACATGCAAGGGGCTCAAAAGTGCTGGCTAAGGCTTAAGGCGTGGGCACAAGTGCTGGCTAAGGCTTAAGGCGTGGGCACAAGTGCTGGCTAAGGCTTAAGGCGTGGGCACAAGTGCTGGCTAAGGCTTAAGGCGTGGGCACAAGTGCTGGCTAAGGCTTAAGGCGTGGGCACAAGTGCTGGCTAAGGCTTAAGGCGTGGGCACAAGTGCTGGCTAAGGCTTAAGGCGTGGGCACAAGTGCTGGCTAAGGCTTAAGGCGTGGGCACAAGTGCTGGCTAAGGCTTAAGGCGTGGGCACAAGTGCTGGCTAAGGCTTAAGGCGTGGGCACAAGTGCTGGCTAAGGCTTAAGGCGTGGGCACAAGTGCTAGCTAAGGCTTAAGGCGTGGGCACAAGTGCTGACTAAGGCTTAAGGCGTGGGCACAAGTGCTGGCTAAGGCTTAAGGCGTGGGCACAAGTGCTGGCTAAGGCTTAAGGCGTGGGCACAAGTGCTGGCTAAGGCTTAAGGCGTGGGCACAAGTGCTGGCTAAGGCTTAAGGCGTGGGCACAAGTGCTGGCTAAGGCTTAAGGCGTGGGCACAAGTGCTGGCTAAGGCTTAAGGCGTGGGCACAAGTGCTGGCTAAGGCTTAAGGCGTGGGCACAAGTGCTGGCTAAGGCTTAAGGCGTGGGCACAAGTGCTGGCTAAGGCTTAAGGCGTGGGCACAAGTGCTGGCTAAGGCTTAAGGCGTGGGCACGAGTGCTGGCTAAGGCTTAAGGCGTGGGCACGAGTGCTGGCTAAGGCTTAAGGCGTGGGCACGAGTGCTGGCTAAGGCTTAAGGCGTGGGCACAAGTGCTGGCTAAGGCTTAAGGCGTGGGCACAAGTGCTGGCTAAGGCTTAAGGCGTGGGCACAAGTGCTGGCTGAGGCTTAAGACATGGGCACAAGTGCTGGCTGAGGCTTAAGGCGTGGGCACAAGTGCTGGCTAAGGCTTAAGGCGTGGGCACAAGTGCTGGCTAAGGCTTAAGGCGTGGGCACAAGTGCTGGCTAAGGCTTAAGGCGTGGGCACAAGTGCTGGCTAAGGCTTAAGGCGTGGGCACAAGTGCTGGCTAAGGCTTAAGGCGTGGGCACAAGTGCTGGCTAAGGCTTAAGGCGTGGGCACAAGTGCTGGCTAAGGCTTAAGGCGTGGGCACAAGTGCTGGCTAAGGCTTAAGGCGTGAGCACAAGTGCTGGCTAAGGCTTAAGGCGTGGGCACAAGTGCTGGCTAAGGCTTAAGGCGTGGGCACAAGTGCTGCCTAAGGCTTAAGGCGTGGGCACAAGTGCTGGCTAAGGCTTATGGCGTGGGCACAAGTGCTGGCTAAGGCTTAATGCGTGGGCAAAAGTGCTGGCTAAGGCTTAAGGCGTGGGCACAAGTGCTGGCTAAGGCTTAAGGCGTGGGCACAGGTGCTGGCTAAGGCTTAAGGCGTGGGCACAAGTGCTGGCTAAGGCTTAAGGCGTGGGCACAAGTGCTGGCTAAGGCTTAAGGCGTGGGCACAAGTGCTGGCTAAGGCTTAAGGCGTGGGCACAAGTGCTGGCTAAGGCTTAAGGCGTGGGCACAAGTGCTGGCTAAGGCTTAAGGCGTGGGCACAAGTGCTGGCTAAGGCTTAAGGCGTGGGCACAAGTGCTGGCTAAGGCTTAAGGCGTGGGCACAAGTGCTGGCTAAGGCTTAAGGCGTGGGCACAAGTGCTGGCTAAGGCTTAAGGCATGGGCACAAGTGCTGGCCAAGGCTTAAGGCATACGGCTAACTCTTTGCACTCTTTGCATAAAGGGTTAGGCACCCATAGAGGTGAAGAGCTAGCTTTCACCCCTCTACTCTGTACTTGGACATTTAGGACTAGATCCTTTGTTGTACAGTGCGGAGCCTCTCCATAACCCCACGCTCCAAGCGACCAGGCACTTCTTGTCTGTCCTCCGTAAATGGGTAATGCCTTCTTCCCCAATTACAGTCGTGCATGCGCATTCAGACGGGACACGAGCGAAGAGCGTAAAGCCTGCCCTGTGTGCATAACCATCATGTAACTAAAGACAGAAAAACAAACATGCAAGGGGCTCAAAAGTGCTGGCTAAGGCTTAAGGCGTGGGCACAAGTGCTGGCTAAGGCTTAAGGCGTGGGCACAAGTGCTGGCTAAGGCTTCAGGCGTGGGCACAAGTGCTGGCTAAGGCTTAAGGCGTGGGCACAAGTGCTGGCTAAGGCTTAAGGCGTGGGCACAAGTGCTGGCTAAGGCTTAAGGCGTGGGCACAAGTGCTGGCTAAGGCTTAAGGCGTGGGCACAAGTGCTGGCTAAGGCTTAAGGCGTGGGCACAAGTGCTGGCTAAGGCTTAAGGCGTGGGCACAAGTGCTGGCTAAGGCTTAAGGCGTGGGCACAAGTGCTGGCTAAGGCTTAAGGCGTGGGCACAAGTGCTGGCTAAGGCTTAAGGCGTGGGCACAAGTGCTGGCTAAGGCTTAAGGCGTGGGCACAAGTGCTAGCTAAGGCTTCAGGCGTGGGCACAAGTGCTGGCTAAGGCTTAAGGCGTGGGCACAAGTGCTGGCTAAGGCTTAAGGCGTGGGCACAAGTGCTGGCTAAGGCTTAAGGCGTGGGCACAAGTGCTGGCTAAGGCGTGGGCACAAGTGCTGGCTAAGGCGTGGGCACAAGTGCTGGCTAAGGCGAGGGCACAAGTGCTGGCTAAGGATTAAGGCGTGGGCACAAGTGCTGGCTAAGGCTTAAGGCGTGGGCACAAGTGCTGGCTAAGGCTTAAGGCGTGGGCACAAGTGCTGGCTAAGGCTTAAGGCGTGGGCACAAGTGCTGGCTAAGGCTTAAGGCGTGGGCACAAGTGCTGGCTAAGGCTTAAGGCGTGGGCACAAGTGCTGGCTAAGGCTTAAGGCGTGGGCACAAGTGCTGGCTAAGGCTTAAGGCGTGGGCACAAGTGCTGGCTAAGGCTTAAGGCGTGGGCACAAGTGCTGGCTGAGGCTTAAGGCGTGGGCACAAGTGCTGGCTGAGGCTTAAGACGTGGGCACAAGTGCTGGCTGAGGCTTAAGGCGTGGGCACAAGTGCTGGCTAAGGCTTAAGGCGTGGGCACAAGTGCTGGCTAAGGCTTAAGGCGTGGGCACAAGTGCTGGCTAAGGCTTAAGGCGTGGGCACAAGTGCTAGCTAAGGCTTCAGGCGTGGGCACAAGTGCTGGCTAAGGCTTAAGGCGTGGGCACAAGTGCTGGCTAAGGCTTAAGGCGTGGGCACAAGTGCTGGCTAAGGCTTAAGGCGTGGGCACAAGTGCTGGCTAAGGCGTGGGCACAAGTGCTGGCTAAGGCGTGGGCACAAGTGCTGGCTAAGGCGAGGGCACAAGTGCTGGCTAAGGCTTAAGGCGTGGGCACAAGTGCTGGCTAAGGCTTAAGGCGTGGGCACAAGTGCTGGCTAAGGCTTAAGGCGTGGGCACAAGTGCTGGCTAAGGCTTAAGGCGTGGGCACAAGTGCTGGCTAAGGCTTAAGGCGTGGGCACAAGTGCTGGCTAAGGCTTAAGGCGTGGGCACAAGTGCTGGCTAAGGCTTAAGGCGTGGGCACAAGTGCTGGCTAAGGCTTAAGGCGTGGGCACAAGTGCTGGCTAAGGCTTAAGGCGTGGGCACAAGTGCTGGCTAAGGCTTAAGGCGTGGGCACAAGTGCTGGCTAAGGCTTAAGGCGTGGGCACAAGTGCTGGCTAAGGCTTAAGGCGTGGGCACAAGTGCTGGCTAAGGCTTAAGGCGTGGGCACAAGTGCTGGCTAAGGCTTAAGGCGTGGGCACAAGTGCTGGCTAAGGCTTAAGGCGTGGGCACAAGTGCTGGCTAAGGCTTAAGGCGTGGGCACAAGTGCTGGCTAAGGCTTAAGGCGTGGGCACAAGTGCTGGCTAAGGCTTAAGGCGTGGGCACAAGTGCTGGCTAAGGCTTAAAGCGTGGGCACAAGTGCTGGCTAAGGCTTAAGGCGTGGGCACAAGTGCTGGCTAAGGCGTAAGGCGTGGGCACAAGTGCTGGCTAAGGCTTAAGGCGTGGGCACAAGTGCTGGCTAAGGCTTAAGGCTTAAGGCGTGGGCACAAGTGCTGGCTAAGGCTTAAGGCGTGGGCACAAGTGCTGGCTAAGGCTTAAGGCGTGGGCACAAGTGCTGGCTAAGGCTTAAGGCGTGGGCACAAGGGCTGCCTAAGGCTTAAGGCGTGGGCACAAGGGCTGGCTAAGGCTTAAGGCGTGGGCACAAGGGCTGGCTAAGGCTTAAGGCGTGGGCACAAGGGCTGGCTAAGGCTTAAGGCGTGGGCACAAGGGCTGGCTAAGGCTTAAGGCGTGGGCACAAGGGCTGGCTAAGGCTTAAGGCGTGGGCACAAGGGCTGGCTAAGGCTTAAGGCGTGGGCACAAGGGCTGGCTAAGGCTTAAGGCGTGGGCACAAGGGCTGGCTAAGGCTTAAGGCGTGGGCACAAGGGCTGGCTAAGGCTTAAGGCGTGGGCACAAGTGCAGGCTAAGGCTTAAAGCGTGGGCACAAGTGCTGGCTAAGGCTTAAGGTGTGGGCACAAGTGCTGGCTAAGGCTTAAGGCTCAAGGCATGGGCACAAGTGCTGGCTAAGTCTTAAGGCATGAGCACAAGTGCTGGCTAAGGCTTAAGGCATGGGCACAAGTGCTGGCTAAGTCTTAAGGCATGGGCACAAGTGCTGGCTAAGGCTTAAAGCATGGGCACAAGTGCTGGCTAAGGCTTAAGGCATTGGCACAAGGAGCCCCAAGATACATAGAGCTCAAACATACACAGTAAACAATACAGAGAGGGCAATGCAGAGGGCCCCACGGAGCGGAAAATGCAGAGCGAGCAATGCAGAATCCTCCCTCCCCACCGCAACAAAGAGCAAATGCAGAGGCCCATAAGAACAACACACAATGCAGTACACAAAGCAGAGCTCACATATACAGTACACAGTGAAGAGCAGGCAATGAGGAGCTCCCCACGGAGAGGGGAATGCAGAGTGCACCACGGAGCAGGCAATGCAGAGGCCCCCAAGAACAACACACAATGCAGTACACAAAGCAGAGCTCACATATACAGTACACAGTGAAGAGCAGGCAATTAGGGGCGCCCCACGCAGAGGGCACTGCAGAGCGCCCCACGCAGAGGGCAATGCAGAGCGCCCCACGCAGAGGGCAATGCACGGCGCCCCACGCAGAGGGCAATGCACGGCGACCCACGCAGCGGGCAATGCACGGCGCCCCACGCAGCGGGCAATGCACAGCGCCCCACGCAGCGGGCAATGCACAGCGCCCCACGCAGCGGGCAATGCACAGCGCCCCACAAAGCTGGCAATGCAGAGGCCCCCAGAAAGCATAAACAATGCACTACAACACAGAGCTCAAACATACACAGTAAACAATACAGAGCGCCCCACCGAGCAGGCAATGCAGAGCACCCCACGGAGCGGGCAATGCAGAGTCCTCCCTCCCCACCGCAACAAAGAGCAAATGCAGAGGCCCCCAGGAAGTACACACAATGCACTACACAACACAGAGCTTAAACATACACAGTACACAATGCAGGGCATCCCACAGAGCGGGCAATGCAGAGTCATCACTCCCCACCGCAACAAAGAGCATCTTCAGAGGCCCCCAGGAAGTACACCCAATGCACTACACAGAGCTCAAACATACACAGTATACAATGCAGAGCGGGCAATGCCAGGCTCCCCACGCAGCGGGCAATGCAGAGCGCCCCACGGAGCGGCCAATGCAGAGGCCCCCAAGAAGAACACACAATGAAGTACACAAAGCAGAGCTCACATATACAGTACACAGTGAAGAGCAGAGAATGCGGAGAGACCCAAGGAAGTGGCCAATGCAGAGGGCCCCACAGAGCGAGCAATGCAGAGGGCCCCACAGAGCGAGCAATGCAGTGGGCCCCACAGAGCGAGCAATGCAGAGGGCCCCACAGAGCGAGCAATGCAGAGGGCCCCACAGAGCGAGCAATGCAGAGGGCGCCACAGAGCGAGCAATGCAGAGGGCCCCACAGAGCGAGCAATGCAGAGGGCCCCACAGAGCGAGCAATGCAGAGGGCCCCACAGAGCGAGCAATGCAGAGGGCCCCACAGAGCGAGCAATGCAGAGGGCCCCACAGAGCGAGCAATGCAGAGGGCCCCACAGAGCGAGCAATGCAGAGGGCCCCACAGAGCGAGCAATGCAGAGGGCCCCACAGAGCGAGCAATGCAGAGGGCCCCACAGAGCGAGCAATGCAGGGGGCCCCACAGAGCGAGCAATGCAGAGGGCCCCACAGAGCGAGCAATGCAGAGGGCCCCACAGAGCGAGCAATGCAGAGGGCCCCACAGAGCGAGCAATGCAGAGGGCCCCACAGAGCGAGCAATGCAGAGGGCCCCACAGAGCGAGCAATGCAGAGGGCCCCACAGAGCGAGCAATGCAGAGGGCCCCACAGAGCGAGAAATGCAGAGCGCCCCACAGAGCGAGCAATGCAGAGTCATCACTTCTCACCGCAACAAAGAGCATATTCAGAGGCCCCCAAAAAGTACACTTAATGTACTACACAGAGCTCAAACATACACAGTATACAATGCAGAGCGGGCAATGCCAGGCTCCCCACGCAGCGGGCAATGCAGGGCACCCCACAGAGCAGGCAATGCAGAGCCCTCCCTCCCCATTGCAACAAAGCAAATGCAGAGGACCCCAGGAGGTACACAATGCACTACACAACACAGAGCTCATACATACACAGTATACAATGCAGAGCGCCCCATGGAGCGGCCAATAAAGAGGCCCCCAAGAACAACACACAATGAAGTACACAAAGCAGAGCTCACATATACAGTACACAGTGAAGAGCGGAGAGCCCCAAGGAAGGGGCCAATGCAGAGCACCCCACAGAGCTCCTCACAGAGCGGACAATGCAGAGCTCCCACAGAGCGGACAATGCAGAGCGCCCCACAGAGCGAGCAATGCAGAGTCGTCACTCCCCACCGCAACAAAGAGCATATTCAGAGGCCCCCAGAAAGTACATCCAATGCACTACACAGAGCTCAAACATACACAGTATACAATGCAGAGCGGGCAATGCCAGGCTCCCCACGCAGCGGGCAATGCAGAGCGCCCCACAGAGCAGGCAATGCAGTGCGCTCCACAGAGCGGGCAATGCAGAGTCCTCCCTCCTCATTGCAACAAAGCAAATGCAGAGGTCCCCAGGAAGTACACACAATGCACTACACAACACAGAGCTTAAACAAACACAGTACACAATGCAGGGCGCCCCACAGTGCGGGCAATGCAGGGCGCCCCACAGTGCGGGCAATGCAGGGCGCCCCACAGTGCGGGCAATGCAGGGCGCCCCACAGAGCGGGCAATGCAGGGCCCCCCACAGAGCGAGCAATGCAGAGCACCCCACAGAGCGAGCAATGCAGAGCGCCCCACAGAGCGAGCAATGCAGGGCGCCCCAGAGCGAGCAATGCAGGGCGCCCCACAGAGCGAGCAATGCAGGGCGCCCCACGGAGAGGGGAATGCGGGGAGCCCCAAGGAAGCGGCCAATGCAGAGCGCCCCACGGAGAGGGCAATGCAGAATCCTCCCTCCCCACCGCAACAAAGAGCAAATGCAGAGGCCCCCAGGAAGTACACACAATGCACTACACAACACAGAGCTTAAACAAACAGTACACAATGCAGGGCACCCCACAGAGCGGGCAATGCAGAGTCATCACTCCCCACCACAACAAAGAGCATATTCAGAGGCCCCCAGGAAGTACACCCAATGCACTACACAGAGCTCAAACATACACAGTATACAATGCAGAGCGGGCAATGCCGGGCTCCCCACGCAGCGGGCAATGCAGAGCGCCCCACAGAGCGAGCAATGCAAAGCGTACAACAGAGCAACCAATGCAGAGCGACCAATGCAGAGCGCCCCACAGAGCGACCAATGCAGAGCGCCCCACAGAGCGACCAATGCAGGGCGCCCCACAGAGCGACCAATGCAGGGCGCCCCACAGAGCAGGCAATGCAGAGTCCTCCCTTTCCATTGCAACAAAGCAAATGCAAAGGACCCCAGGAGGTACACAATGCACTACACAACACAGAGCTTAAACATACACAGTACACAATGCAGGGCACCCCACAGTGCGGGCAATGCAGGGCGCCCCACAGAGCGGACAATGCAGAGCGCCACACAGAGCAGGCAAAGCAGAGGACCCCACTGAGCGAGCAATGCAGAGCGCCCCACAGAGCGAGCAATGCAGAGCGCCCCACAGAGCGGGCAAAGCAGAGTCCTCCCTCCCCATCACAACAAAGAGCAAATGCAGAGGTCCCCAGGAAGTACACACAATGCACTACACAACACAGAGCTTAAACATACACAGTACACAATGCAGGGCACCCCACAGTGCGGGAAATGCAGGGCGCCCTACAGTGCGGGCAATGCAGGGGGCTCCACAGTGCGGGCAATGCAGGGCGCCCCACAGAGCGGGCAATGCAGGGCGCCCCACAGAGCGAAATGCAGTCATCACTCCCCACTGCAACAAAGAGCATATTCAGAGGCCCCCAGGAAGTACACCCAATGCACTACACAGAGCTCAAACATACACAGTATACAATGCAGAGCGGGCAATGCCAGGCTCCCCACAGAGCGAGCAATGCAGAGCGCACCACAGAGCGACCAATGCAGAGCGCCCCACAGAGCGGGCAATGCAGGGCGCCCCACAGAGCAGGCAATGCAGAGTCCTCCCTCCCCATTGCAACAAAGCAAATGCCGAGGACCCCAGGAGGTACACAATGCACTACACAACAGAGCTCATACATACACAGTATACAATGCAGAGCGCCCAATGCAGAGGCCCCCAAGAAGAACACACAATGAAGTACACAAAGCAGAGCTCACATATACAGTACACAGTGAAGAGCGGAGAATGCGGAGAGCCCCAAGGAAGGGGCCAATGCAGAGCGCGCCCCACAGAGCGGGCAATGCAGAGCGCTCCCCACAGAGCGGACAATGCAGAGCTCCCCACAGAGCGGACAATGCAGAGCTCCCCACAGAGCGGACAATGCAGAGCTCCCCACAGAGCGGACAATGCAGAGCGCCACACAGAGCAGGCAATGCAGAGGACCCCACAGAGCGAGCAATGCAGAGTGGCCCCACAGAGCGAGCAATGCAGAGCGCCCCACAGAGCGGGCAATGCAGAGTCCTCCCTCCCCATCACAACAAAGAGCAAATGCAGAGGTCCCCAGGAAGTACACACAATGCACTACACAACACAGAGCTTAAACATACACAGTACACAATGCAGGGCACCCCCCCCCCACAGAGCGAGCAATGCAGAGGGCCCCACAGAGCGAGCAATGCAGAGGGCCCCACAGAGCGAGCAATGCAGAGGGCCCCACAGAGCGAGCAATGCAGAGGGCCCCACAGAACGAGCAATGCAGAGGGCCCCAAAGAGCGAAATGCAGAGTCATCACTCCCCACTGCAACAAAGAGCATATTCAGAGGCCCCCAGGAAGTACACCCAATGCACTACACAGAGCTCAAACATACACAGTATACAATGCAGAGCGGACAATGCCAGGCTCCCCACAGAGCGACCAATGCAGAGCGCCCCACAGAGCGGGCAATGCAGGGCGCCCCACAGAGCGGACAATGCAGAGGGCCCCACAGAGCGAGCAATGCAGACGGACCCACAGAGCGAGCAATGCAGACGGACCCACAGAGCGAGCAATGCAAAGTCCTCCCTCCCCATTGCAACAAAGCAAATGCCGAGGACCCCAGGAGGTACACAATGCACTACACAACACAGAGCTCATACATACACAGTATACAATGCAGAGCGCCCCACGGAGCGGCCAATGCAGAGGCCCCCAAGAAGAACACACAATGAAGTACACAAAGCAGAGCTCACATATACAGTACACAGTGAAGAGCGGAGAATGCGGAGAGCCCCAAGGAAGGGGCCAATGCAGAGCACCCCACAGAGCGGGCAATGCAGAGCGCGCCCCACAGAGCGGGCAATGCAGAGCTCCCCACAGAGCGGACAATGCAGAGGGCCCCACAGAGTGAGCAATGCAGAGGGACCCACAGAGCGAGCAATGCAGAGTCCTCCCTCCCCATCACAACAAAGAGCAAATGCAGAGGTCCCCAGGAAGTACACACAATGCACTACACAACACAGAGCTTAAACATACACAGTACACAATGCAGGGCACCCCCCCCCCCACAAAGCGAGCAATGCAGAGGGCCCCACAGAGCGAGCAATGCAGAGGGCCCCACAGAGCGAGCAATGCAGAGGGCCCCACAGAGCGAGCAATGCAGAGGGCCCCACAGAGCGAGCAATGCAGAGGGCCCCACAGAGCGACCAATGCAGAGGGCCCCACAGAGCGACCAATGCAGAGGGCCCCACAGAGCGACCAATGCAGAGGGCCCCACAGAGCGACCAATGCAGAGCGCCCCACAGAGCAAGCAATGCAGAGCGCCCCACAGAGCAAGCAATGCAGAGCGCCCCACAGAGCAAGCAATGCAGAGCGCCCCACAGAGCAAGCAATGCAGAGCGCCCCACAGAGCAAGCAATGCAGAGCGCCCCACAGAGCAAGCAATGCAGAGCGCCCCACAGAGCGAGCAATGCAGAGCTCCCCACAGAGCAAGCAATGCAGAGGACCCCACAGAGCGGGCAATGCAGAGTCCTCCCTCCCCATCACAACAAAGAGGAAATGCAGAGGTCCCCAGGAAGTACACACAATGCACTACACAACACAGAGCTTAAACATACACAGTACACAATGCAGGGCACCCCACAGTGCGGGAAATGCAGGGCGCCCTACAGTGCGGGAAATGCAGGGCGCCCTACAGTGCAGGCAATGCAGGGCGCTCCACAGTGCGGGCAATGCAGGGCGCCCCACAGTGCGGGCAATGCAGGGCGCCCCACAGAGCGGGCAATGCAGGGCGCCCCACAGAGCGAAATGCAGAGTCATCACTCCCCACTGCAACAAAGAGCATATTCAGAAGCCCCCAGGAAGTACACCCAATGCACTACACAGAGCTCAAACATACACAGTATACAATGCAGAGCGGGTAATGCCAGACTCCCCACGCAGCGGGCAATGCAGAGCGCCCCACAGAGTGGGCAATGCAGTGCGCTCCACAGAGCGGACAATGCAGAGGGCCCCACAGAGCGAGCAATGCAGAGGGACCCACAGAGCGAGCAATGCAGAGCGCCCTACAGAGCGATTAAATCCAGAGCACCCCACAGAGCGGGCAATGCAGAGTCCTCCCTCCCCATCACAACAAAGAGCAAATGCAGAGGTCCCCAGGAAGTACACACAATGCACTACACAACACAAAGCTTAAACATACAGTACACAATGCAGGGCACCCCCCCACAGAGCGGGCAATGCAGAGGGCCCCACAGAGCGAGCTATGCAGAGGGCTCCACAGAGCGAGCAATGCAGAGGGCTCCACAGAGCGAGCAATGCAGAGGGCCCCATAGAGCGAGCAATGCAGAGGGCCCCACAGAGCGAGCTATGCAGAGCGCCCCACAGAGCGAGCAATGCAGAGCGCCCCACAGAGCGAGCAATGCAGAGCGCCCCACAGAGCGAGCAATGCAAAGCGTACAACAGAGCAACCAATGCAGAGCGACCAATGCAGAGCGCCCCACAGAGCGACCAATGCAGAGCGCCCCACAGAGCGACCAATGCAGGGCGCCCCACAGAGCGACCAATGCAGAGTCATCACTCCCCACTGCAACAAAGAGCATATTCAGAGGCCCCCAGGAAGTACACCCAATGCACTACACAGAGCTCAAACATACACAGTATACAATGCAGAGCGGGCAATGCCAGGCTCCCCACAGAGCGAGCAATGCAGAGCGCACCACAGAGCGACCAATGCAGGGCGCCCCACAGAGCGGGCAATGCAGGGCGCCCCACAGAGCAGGCAATGCAGAGTCCTCCCTCCCCATTGCAAAAAGCAAATGCCGAGGACCCCAGGAGGTACACAATGCACTACACAACACAGAGCTCATACATACACAGTATACAATGCAGAGCGCCCCACAGAGCGAGCAATGCAGAGCGCCCCACAGAGCAAGCAATGCAGAGCGCCCCACAGAGCAAGCAATGCAGAGCGCCCCACAGAGCAAGCAATGCAGAGCGCCCCACAGAGCAAGCAATGCAGAGCGCCCCACAGAGAAAGCAATGCAGAGCGCCCCACAGAGAAAGCAATGCAGAGCGCCCCACAGAGAAAGCAATGCAGAGCGCCCCACAGAGCAAGCAATGCAGAGTCGTCACTCCCCACCGCAACAAAGAGCATATTCAGAGGCCCCGAGAAAGTACACCCAATGCACTACACAGAGCTCAAACATACACAGTATACAATGCAGAGCGGGCAATGCCAGGCTCCCCACGCAGCGGGCAAGGCAGAGCGCCCCACAGAGCGGGCAATGCAGTGCGCTCCACAGAGCGGGCAATGCAGAGTCCTCCCTCCTCATTGCAACAAAGAGCAAATGCAGAGGTCCCCAGGAAGTACACACAATGCACTACACAACACAGAGCTTAAACATACACAGTACACAATGAAGGGTACCCCACAGTGCGGGCAATGCAGGGCGCCCCACAGTGCGGGCAATGCAGGGCGCCCCACAGAGCGGGCAATGCAGGGCGCCCCACAGAGCGGGCAATGCAGGGCGCCCCACAGAGCGGGAAATGCAGGGCGCCCCACAGAGCGGGAAATGCAGGGCGCCCCACAGAGCGGGCAATGCAGGGTGCCCCACAGTGCGGGCAATGCAGGGCGCCCCACAGAGCGGGCAATGCAGGGCGCCCCACAAAGCGAGCAATGCAGAGCACCCCACAATGCAGAGCGCCCCACAGAGCGAGCAATGCAGAGCGCCTCACATATACAGTACACAGTGAAGAGCGGGCTATGAGGGGCTCCCCACGGAGAGGGTAATGCAGAGGCCCCCAAGAACAACACACAATGCAGTACACAAAGCAGAGATCACATATACAGTACACAGTGAAGAGCAGGCAATGAGGGGCTCCCCACGGAGCGGGCAATGCAGAGGCCCCCAAGAACAACACACAATGCAGTACACAAAGCAGAGATCACATATACAGTACACAGTGAAGAGCAGACAATGAGGGGCTCCCCACGGAGCGGGCAATGCAGAGGCCCCCAAGAACAACACACAATGCAGTACACAAAGCAGAGATCACATATACAGTACACAGTGAAGAGCGGGCAATGAGGGGCTCCCCATGGAGAGGGGAATGCAGAGCACCCCACGGAGCGGCCAATGCAGAGCGACCCACAGAGCGGTCAATGCAGAGGCCCCCAAGAACAACACACAATGCAGTACACAAAGCAGAGCTCACATATACAGTACACAGTGAAGAGCAGGCAATGAGGGGCTCCCCACGGAGCGGGCAATGCAGAGACCCCCAAGAACAACACACAATGCAGTATACAGAGATCACATATACAGTACACAGTGAAGAGCAGGCAATGAGGGGCTCCCCACGGAGCGGGCAATGCAGAGGCCCCCAAGAACAACACACAATGCAGTACACAAAGCAGAGATCACATATACAGTACACAGGGAAGAGCGGGCAATGAGGGGCTCCCTACGGAGCGGGCAATGCAGAGACCCCCAAGAACACACAATTTAGTATGCAGAGATCACATATACAGTACACAGTGAAATGGGCAATGCCAGGCTCCCCACGCAGCGGGCAATGCAGAGCGCCCTACAGAGCGGGCAATGCAGTGCGCTCCACAGAGCGGGCAATGCAGAGTCCTCCCTCCTCATTGCAACAAAGAGCAAATGCAGAGGTCCCCAGGAAGTACACACAATGCACTACACAACACAGAGCTTAAACATACACAGTACACAATGCAGGGCACCCCACAGTGCAGGCAATGTAGGGCGCCCCACAGTGCAGGCAATGCAGGGCGCCCCACAGAGCGGGAAATGCAGGGCGCCCCACAGAGCGGGAAATGCAGGGCGCCCCACAGTGCGGGCAATGCAGGGCGCCCCACAGTGCGGGCAATGCAGGGCGCCCCACAGTGCGGGCAATGCAGGGCGCCCCACAGAGCGGGCAATGCAGGGCGCCCCACAGAGCGGGCAATGCAGGGCGCCCCACAGAGCGGGCAATGCAGGGCGCCCCACAGAGCGGGCAATGCAGGGCGCCCCACAGAGCGGGCAATGCAGGGCGCCCCACAGAGCGGGCAATGCAGAGCGCCCCACAAAGCGAGCAATGCAGAGCACCCCACAGAGCACCCCACAATGCAGAGCGCCCCACAGAGCGAGCAATGCAGAGCGCCCCACAGAGCGAGCAATGCAGAGCGCCCCACAGAGCGAGCAATGCAGAGCGCCCCACAGAGCGAGCAATGCAGGGCGCCCCACAGAGCGAGCAATGCAGGGCGCCCCACACAGCGAGCAATGCAGGGCGCCCCACGGAGAGGGGAATGCGAGGAGCCCCAAGGAAGCGGCCAATGCAGAGCGCCCCACGGAGAGGGCAATGCAGAGCGCCCCACGGGGAGGGCAATGCAGAGTCCTTCACCCCACCGCAACAAAGAGCAAATGCAGAGGCCCCCAGGAAGTACACCCAATGCACTACACAGAGCTCAAACATACACAGTATACAATGCAGAGCGGGCAATGCCGGGCTCCCCACGCAGCGGGCAATGCAGAGCGCCCCACAGAGCGAGCAATGCAGAGCGCACCACAGGGCGACAAATGCAGGGCGCCCCACAGAGCGACCAATGCAGGGCGCCCCACAGAGCAGGCAATGCAGAGTCCTCCCTCTCCATTGCAACAAAACAAATGCAAAGGACCCCAGGAGGTACACAATGCACTACACAACACAGAGCTCATACATACACAGTATACAATGCAGAGCGCCCCACGGAGCAGCCAATGCAGAGGTGTTATGATGGCAATCCAGTAACACAGTGTGCCAGCAATCAGAGCACATACAGTGATCTGACAATAACCCAAAAATAATAGAACGAGCTCTGAGACGTGGAATCTCTGTAGACCGCAATACCTGAACCTATCCTAAACACAACTAAAGGCAGCTGTGGATTGCGCCTGACACTACCTATGCAACTCGGCACAGCCTGAGGAACTGACTAGCCTGAAGATAGAAATACAAGCCTGGCTTGCCTCAGAGAAATACCCCAAAGGAAAAGGCAGCCCCCCACATATAATGACTGTTAGCAAGAGGAAAAGACAAAACGTAGGGATGAAATAGATTCAGCAAAGTGAGGCCCGATATTCTAGATAGAGCGAGGATAGCAAAGAGAACTTTGCAGTCTACAAAAAACCCTAAAGCAAAAAACCACGCAAAGGGGGCAAAAAGACCCACCGTGCCGAACTAACGGCACGGCGGTACACCCTTTGCGTCTCAGAGCTTCCAGCAAAACGAATAGACAAGCTGGACAGACAAAATAGCAACAAAAGCAAAGAAGCACTTATCTAAGCAGAGCAGCAGGCCACAGGAAAGATCCAAAGCTCAGATCCAACACTGGAACATTGACAAGGAGCAAGGAAGACAGAATCAGGTGGAGTTAAATAACAAAGCAGCCAACGAGCTCACCAGAACACCTGAGGGAGGAAGCCCAGAAGCTGCAGTACCACTTGTGACCACAGGAGTGAATTCAGCCACAGAATTCACAACACAGAGGCCCCCAAGAAGAACACAAAATGAAGTACACAAAGCAGAGCTCACATATACAGTACACAGTGAAGAGCGGAGAATGCGGAGAGCCCCAAGGAAGGGGCCAATGCAGAGCACCCCACAGAGCGGGCAATACAGAGCGCTTCACAGAGCAGGCAATGCAGAGCGCGCCCCACAGAGCGGGCAATGCAGAGCGCGCCCCACAGAGCGGGCAATGCAGAGCTCCCCACAGAGCGGGCAATGCAGAGCTCCCCACAGAGCGAGCAATGCAGAGGGACCCACAGAGCGAGCAATGCAGAGGGACCCACAGAGCGAGCAATGCAGAGGGACCCACAGAGCGAGCAATGCAGAGGGACCCACAGAGCGATTAAATCCAGAGCACCCAACAGAGCGGGCAATGCAGAGTCCTCCCTCCCCATCACAACAAAGAGCAAATGCAGAGGTCCCCAGGAAGTACACACAATGCACTACACAACAGAGCTTAAATATACACAGTACACAATGCAGGGCACCCCCCCACAGAGCGGGCAATGCAGAGGGCCCCACAGAGTGAGCAATGCAGAGGGCTCCACCGAGCAAGCAATGCAGAGGGCCCCACAGAGCGAGCAATGCAGAGGGCCCTACAGAGCGAGCAATGCAGAGCGCCCCACAGAGCGAGCAATGCAGGGCGCCCCACAGAGCGAGCAATGCAGGGCGCCCCACAGAGCGAGCAATGCAGGGCGCCCCACAGAGCGAGCAATGCAGGGCGCCCCACGGAGAGGGGAATGCGGGGGAGCCCCAAGGAAGAGGGCAATGCAGAGGCCACCAAGAAAAACAATGCAGTATACAGAGATCACATATACAGTACACAGTGAAGAGTGGGCAATGAGGGGCTCCCCATGGAGAGGGGAATGCAGAGCACCCCACGGAGCGGCCAATGCAGAGCGTCCCATGGAGCGGTCAATGCAGAGGCCCCCAAGAACAACACACAATGCAGTACACAAAGCAGAGATCACATATACAGTACACAGTGAAGAGCGGGCAATGAGGGGCTCCCCACGGAGAGGGCAATGCAGAGCGCCCCACAGAGCGGCCAATGCAGAGACCCCCAAGAAAAAACAATGCAGTATACAGAGATCACATATATAGTACACAGTGAAGAGCGGGCAATGAGGGACTCCCCACGGAGAGGGGAATGCAGAGCACCCCACGGAGCGGCCAATGCAGAGGCCCCCAAGACCAACACACAATGCACTACACAAAGCAGAGCTCACATATACAGTACACAGTGAAGAGCGGGCAATGAGGGGCTCTTCACGGAGAGGGGAATGCAGAGCGCCCCACAGAGCGGCCAATGCAGAGGCCCCCAAGAACAACACACAAAGCAGAGATCACATATACAGTACACAGTGAAGAGCGGGCAATGAGGGGCTCCCCACAGAGAGGGGAATGCAGAGCGCCCCATGGAGCGGTCAATGCAGAGACCCCCAAGAACAACACACAATGCAGTACACAAAGCAGAGCTCACATACAGTACACAGAGAAGAGCGGGCAATGAGGGGCACCCCACGGAGAGGGCAATGCAGAGCGCCCCACAGAGCGGCCAATGCAGAGACCCCCAAGAACAACACACAATGCAGTACACAAAGTAGAGCTCACATACAGTACACAGTGAAGAGCGGACAATTAGGGGCTCCCCACGGAGCGGTCAATGCAGAGGCCCCCAAGAACAACACACAATGCAGTACACAAAGCAGAGATCACATATACAGTACACAGTGAAGAGCGGGCAATGAGGGGCTCTTCACGGAGAGGGGAATGCAGAGCGCCCCAGAGAGCGGCCAATGCAGAGGCCCCCAAGAAAAACAATGCAGTATACAGAGATCACATATACAGGTCCTTCTCAAAAAATTAGCATATAGTGTTAAATTTCATTATTTACCATAATGTAATGATTACAATTAAACTTTCATATATTATAGATTCATTATCCACCAACTGAAATTTGTCAGGTCTTTTATTGTTTTAATACTGATGATTTTGGCATACAACTCCTGATAACCCAAAAAACCTGTCTCAATAAATTAGCATATTTCACCCATCCAATCAAATAAAAGTGTTTTTTAATAACAAACAAAAAAAACAACAAATAATAATGTTCAGTTATGCACTCAATACTTGGTCGGGAATCCTTTGGCAGAAATGCCTGCTTCAATGCGGCGTGGCATGGAGGCAATCAGCCTTTGACACTGCTGAGATGTTATGGAGGCCCAGGATGCTTCAATAGCGGCCTTAAGCTCATCCAGAGTGTTGGGTCTTGCGTCTCTCAACTTTCTCTTCACAATATCCCACAGATTCTCTATGGGGTTCAGGTCAGGAGAGTTGGCAGGCCAATTGAGCACAGTAATACCATGGTCAGTAAACCATTTACCAGTGGTTTTGGCACTGTGAGCAGGTGCCAGGTCGTGCTGAAAAATGAAATCTTCATCTCCATAAAGCATTTCAGCCGATGGAAGCATGAAGTGCTCCAAAATCTCCTGATAGCTAGCTGCATTGACCCTGCCCTTGATGAAACACAGTGGACCAACACCAGCAGCTGACATGGCACCCCACACCATCACTGACTGTGGGTACTTGACACTGGACTTCAGGCATTTTGGCATTTCCTTCTCCCCAGTCTTCCTCCAGACACTGGCACCTTGATTTCCGAATGACATGCAAAATTTGCTTTCATCAGAAAAAAGTACTTGGGACCACTTGGCAACAGTCCAGTGCTGCTTCTCTGTAGCTCAAAAGTGGCTTTACCTGGGGAATGCGGCACCTGTAGCCCATTTCCTGCACACGCCTGTGCACGGTGGCTCTGGATGTTTCCACACCAGACTCAGTCCACTGCTTCCTCAGGTTCCCCAAGGTCTGGAATCGGTCCTTCTCCACAATCTTCCTCAGGGTCCGGTCTCCTCTTCTCGTTGTACAGCGTTTTCTGCCACATTGTTTCCTTCCAACAGACTTACCATTGAGGTGCCTTGATACAGCACTCTGGGAACAGCCTATTTGTTGAGAAATTTCTTTCTGGGTCTTAACCTCTTGCTTGAGGGTGTCAATGATGGCCTTCTTGACATCTGTCAGGTCGCTAGTCTTACCCATGATGGGGGTTTTGAGTAATGAACCAGGCAGGGAGTTTATAAAAGCCTCAGGTATCTTTTGCATGTGTTTAGAGTTAATTAGTTGATTCAGAAGATTAGGGTAATAGGTCGTTTAGAGAACCTTTTCTTGATCTGCTAATTTATTGAGACAGGTTTTTTGGGTTATCAGGAGTTGTATGCCAAAATCATCAGTATTAAAACAATAAAAGACCTGACAAATTTCAGTTGGTGGATAATGAATCTATAATATATGAAAGTTTAATTGTAATCATTACATTATGGTAAATAATGAAATTTAACACTATATGCTAATTTTTTGAGAAGGACCTGTACAGTACACAGTGAAGAGCGGGCAATGAGGGGCTCCCCACGGAGAGGGTAATGCAGAGCACCCCACGGAGCGGCCAATGCAGAGCGCCCCACAGAGCGGCCAATGCAGAGACCCCCAAGAACAACACACAATGCAGTACACAAAGCAGAGATCACATATACAGCACACAGTGAAGAGCGGGCTATGAGGGGCTCCCCACGGAGCGGGCAATGCAGAGGCCCCCAAGAACAACACACAATGCAGTACACAAAGCAGAGATCACATATACAGTACACAGTGAAGAGCGGGCAATGAGGGGCTCCCCACGAAGCGGGCAATGCAGAGACCCCCAAGAACACACAATGCAGTATACAGAGATCACATATACAGTACACAGTGAAGAGCGGGCAATGAGGGGCTCCCCACGAAGCGGGCAATGCAGAGACCCCCAAGAACACACAATGCAGTATACAGAGATCACATATACAGTACACAGTGAAGAGCGGGCAATGAGGGGCTCCCCACGAAGCGGGCAATGCAGAGACCCCCAAGAACACACAATGCAGTATACAGAGATCACATATACAGTACACAGTGAAGAGCGGGCAATGAGGGGCTCCCCACGAAGCGGGCAATGCAGAGACCCCCAAGAACACACAATGCAGTATACAGAGATCACATATACAGTACACAGTGAAGAGGGGGCAATGAGGGGCTCCCCACGAAGCGGGCAATGCAGAGACCCCCAAGAACACACAATGCAGTATACAAAGATCACATATACAGTACACAGTGAAGAGCGGGCAATGAGGGGCTCCCCACGAAGCGGGCAATGCAGAGACCCCCAAGAACACACAATGCAGTATACAGAGATCACATATACAGTACACAGTGAAGAGGGGGCAATGCAGAGACCCCCAAGAACACACAATGCAGTATACAGAGATCACATATACAGTACACAGTGAAGAGCGGGCAATGAGGGGCTCCCCACGAAGCGGGCAATGCAGAGACCCCCCAAGAACACACAATGCAGTATACAGAGATCACATATACAGTACACAGTGAAGAGCGGGCAATGAGGGGCTCCCCACGAAGCGGGCAATGCAGAGACCCCCAAGAACACACAATGCAGTATACAGAGATCACATATACAGTACACAGTGAAGAGCGGGCAATGAGGGGCTCCCCACGAAGCGGGCAATGCAGAGACCCCCCAAGAACACACAATGCAGTATACAGAGATCACATATACAGTACACAGTGAAGAGCGGGCAATGAGGGGCTCCCCACGAAGCGGGCAATGCAGAGACCCCCAAGAACACACAATGCAGTATACAGAGATCACATATACAGTACACAGTGAAGAGGGGGCAATGAGGGGCTCCCCACGAAGCGGGCAATGCAGGGAGTCCCAAGGAAGCGGCAAACGCAGAGCTCCCCACAGAGAGGGCAATTAAGAGGCCCCAAAGTAGTACACACTATGCAGTACACACAATGCAGTGCTCACATATACAGTACACAATGAAAAGCGGCAATGACCGGCTCCCCACGGAGGTAGGTAGAGAACACAACGCCGCCAATGAAACAATTACAAAAAATACATTGCTTTCGTATCCCCATTTCTCCGCTGCCCCTCAGCAGGGTGGCGCGCACTGCAGTGACGTTGAGGCCAGTGTGGCGCGCAGTGCAGTGACGTAAAGGGAGCGTAGCCGGACGCGCTCTCTCCTCCATCATCGCTTTCATGTGCATCGGCATGTATGGCGCTGATACAGATAAATGCGCGATGGAAGAACCTGACAAGGGGCCCTAGAGAAATACCAAGTGTGCCAGCCCAATTAGGGCGTGCAGCAGGTCTTACCTTGCTCTGCCGTGCGGTTGGCGTGCTCCCGCGCTTTTGACATGTATAACAATGCACGTGGCAGGCATTTATAGAGCGCGCCACCGGAAATGACACGTGGCACCGGAAATGCGTCATCTCTGGTGCCGTGTCACGTGGGTGGTCACCAGTTGTAATGACAAGACATTGTGGGCAGTATTATATGATAATTGCGCATGCGCCACATGCACGCGCGGCACTCGCGTCCGTACGGCCGCGCGCACCTGGCGCTTGCGCAGTAGCTAGGCCTACTGCACGCCGCCCGAGGCTGCACGGCCGCGCGCACCTGGCGCACCTGGCGCATGCGCAGTAGCTGCGCGCCGCCCGAGGCTGTAATAGCAGTGCCTTGTGGTGGGCGTGTAATAGCAATGCCTTGTGGTGGGCGTGTAATAGCAATGCCTTGTGGTGGGCGTGTAATAGCAATGCCTTGTGGTGGGCGTGTAATAGCAATGCCTTGTGGTGGGCGTGTAATAGCAATGCCTTGTGGTGGGCGGGTGGTCTCCTGGGCGGGTTCTCTCCCAGCGAAACACGCCCCAACCCCCTTCTCCCGCCTTCTCGTTTTGGCGGCATGCCAGACAGCGGACAGTGACACTGCTACCGGTATTAACCCTTTAGGGGGGTGCCAGCACTGCTACCGGCATTAACCCTTTAGGGGGGTGCCAACACTTCTACCGGTATTAACCCTTTAGGGGGGTGCCAACACTTCTACCGGTATTTACCCTTTAGGGGGGGTTCCAACACTGCTACCGTTATTAACCCTTTGGGGGTGAGAGGGTGCGGGGGGGGCTCAGAGAGGGGGAAGAGGGCGCGGGGGGGTGAGTATGGATAGATAGGGGGTCCCTTACTGGGGGGGGGTGAGTATGGATAGATAAGGGGGTCCGTTATGGCGGGGGCCCGTGTATGGATGGATAGGGGGTCCCTTACTGGGGGGGGAGGGTGAGTACGGATAGATAGGGGGTCCCTTACTGGGGTGGGGGGGTGAGTATGGATAGATAAGGGGGTCCGTTATGGCGGAGGCCCGTGTATGGATGGATAGGGGGTCCCTTACTGGGGGGGGGGGGAGGGTGAGTACGGATAGATAGGGGGTCCCTTACTGGGGTGGGGGGGTGAGTATGGATAGATAAGGGGGTCCGTTATGGCGGGGGCCCGTGTATGGATGGATAGGGGGTCCCTTACTGGGGGGGGGTGAGTACGGATAGATAGGGGGTCCCTTACTGGGGTGGTGGGGTGAGTATGGATAGATAGGGGGGTCCGTTATGGCGGGGGCCCGTGTATGGATGGATAGGGGGTCCCTTACTGGGGGGGGGGAGGGTGAGTACGGATAGATAGGGGGTCCCTTACTGGGGTGGGGGGGTGAGTATGGATAGATAAGGGGGTCCGTTATGGCGGGGGCCCGTTTATGGATGGATAGGGGGTCCCTTACTGGGGTGGGGGAGGGTGAGTACGGATAGATTGGGGGTCCCTTACTGGGGTGGGGGGGTGAGTATGGATAGATAAGGGGGTCCGTTATGGCGGGGGCCCGTGTATGGATGGATAGGGGGTCCCTTACTGGGGGGGGGGGGAGGGTGAGTACGGATAGATAGGGGGTCCCTTACTGGGGTGGGGGGGTGAGTATGGATAGATAAGGGGGTCCGTTATGGCGGGGGCCCGTGTATGGATGGATAGGGGGTCCCTTACTGGGGGGGGGGAGGGTGAGTACGGATAGATAGGGGGTCCCTTACTGGGGTGGGGGGGTGAGTATGGATAGATAAGGGGGTCCGTTATGGCGGGGGCCCGTGTATGGATGGATAGGGGGTCCCTTACTGGGGGGGGGGGGGAGGGTGAGTACGGATAGATAGGGGGTCCCTTACTGGGGTGGGGGGGTGAGTATGGATAGATAAGGGGGTCCGTTATGGCGGGGGCCCATGTATGGATGGATAGGGGGTCCCTTACTGGGGGGGGGGTGAGCACGGATAGATAAGGAGGTCCCTTACTGGGGTGGGGGGGTGAGTATGGATAGATAAGGGGGTCCGTTATGGCGGGGGCCCGTGTATGGATGGATAGGGGGTCCCTTACTGGGGGGGGGGAGGGTGAGTACGGATAGATAGGGGGTCCCTTACTGGGGTGGGGGGGTGAGTATGGATAGATAAGGGGGTCCGTTATGGCGGGGGCCCGTGTATGGATGGATAGGGGGTCCCTTACTGGGGGGGGAGGGTGAGTACGGATAGATAGGAGGTCCCTTACTGGGGTGGGGGGGTGAGTATGGATAGATAAGGGGGTCCGTTATGGCAGGGGCCCGTGTATGGATGGATAGGGGGTCCCTTACTGGGGGGGGGAGGGTGAGTACGGATAGATAGGGGGTCCCTTACTGGGGTGGGGGGGTGAGTATGGATAGATAAGGGGGTCCGTTATGGCGGGGGTCAGTGTATGGATGGATAGGGGGTCCCTTACTGGGGTGGGGGAGGGTGAGTACGGATAGATAGGGGGTCCCTTACTGGGGGGGGGGTGAGCACGGATAGATAAGGAGGTCCCTTACTGGGGTGGGGGGGTGAGTATGGATAGATAAGGGGGTCCGTTATGGCGGGGGCCCGTGTATGGATGGATAGGGGGTCCCTTACTGGGGGGGGGGGAGGGTGAGTACGGATAGATAGGGGGTCCCTTACTGGGGTGGGGGGGTGAGTATGGATAGATAAGGGGGTCCGTTATGGCGGGGGCCCGTGTATGGATGGATAGGGGGTCCCTTACTGGGGGGGAGGGTGAGTACGGATAGATAGGGGGTCCCTTACTGGGGTGGGGGGGTGAGTATGGATAGATAAGGGGGTCCGTTATGGCGGGGGCCCTTGTATGGATGGATAGGGGGTCCCTTACTGGGGGGGGGAGGGTGAGTACGGATAGATAGGGGGTCCCTTACTGGGGTGGGGGGGTGAGTATGGATAGATAGGGGGTCCCTTACTGGGGTGGTGGGGTGAGTATGGATAGATAGGGGGGTCCGTTATGGCGGGGGCCC
The DNA here is from genome assembly GCF_032444005.1 of Ranitomeya imitator. Lineage (NCBI taxonomy): Eukaryota > Metazoa > Chordata > Amphibia > Anura > Dendrobatidae > Ranitomeya > Ranitomeya imitator. The sequence continues at coordinate 202,813,289 of NC_091286.1, forward strand.
GTGTATGGATGGATAGGGGGTCCCTTACTGGGGGGGGAGGGTGAGTACGGATAGATAGGGGGTCCCTTACTGGGGTGGGGGGGTGAGTATGGATAGATAAGGGGGTCTGTTATGGCGGGGGCCCGTGTATGGATGGATAGGGGGTCTCTTACTGGGGGGGGTGAGTACGGATAGATAGGGGGTCACTTACTGGGGTGGGGGGGTGAGTATGGATAGATAAGGGGGTCCGTTATGGCGGGGGCCCGTGTATGGATGGATAGGGGGTCCCTTACTGGGGGGGGGAGGGTGAGTACGGATAGATAGGGGGTCCCTTACTGGGGTGGGGGGGTGAGTATGGATAGATAAGGGGGTCCGTTATGGCGGGGGCCCGTGTATGGATGGATAGGGGGTCCCTTACTGGAGGGGGAGGGTGAGTACGGATAGATAGGGGGTCCCTTACTGGGGTGGGGGGTGAGTATGGATAGATAAGGGGGTCCGTTATGGCGGGGGCCCGTGTATGGATGGATAGGGGGTCCCTTACTGGGGGGGGGAGGGTGAGTACGGATAGATAGGGGGTCCCTTACTGGGGTGGGGGGGTGAGTATGGATAGATAAGGGGGTCCGTTATGGCGGGGGCCCGTGTATGGATGGATAGGGGGTCCCTTACTGGGGGGGGGGGTGAGTACGGATAGATAGGGGGTCCCTTACTGGGGTGGTGGGGTGAGTATGGATAGATAGGGGGGTCCGTTATGGCGGGGGCCCGTGTATGGATGGATAGGGGGTCCCTTACTGGGGGGGGGAGGGTGAGTACGGATAGATAGGGGGTCCCTTACTGGGGTGGGGGGGTGAGTATGGATAGATAAGGGGGTCCGTTATGGCGGGGGCCCGTGTATGGATGGATAGGGGGTCCCTTACTGGGGTGGGGGAGGGTGAGTACGGATAGATTGGGGGTCCCTTACTGGGGTGGGGGGGTGAGTATGGATAGATAAGGGGGTCCGTTATGGCGGGGGTCAGTGTATGGATGGATAGGGGGTCCCTTACTGGGGGGGGAGGGTGAGTACGGATAGATAGGGGGTCCCTTACTGGGGTGGGGGGGTGAGTATGGATAGATAAGGGGGTCCGTTATGGCGGGGGCCCGTGTATGGATGGATAGGGGGTCCCTTACTGGGGGGGGGGGGTGAGTACGGATAGATAAGGGGTCCCTTACTGGGGTGGGGGGGGTGAGTATGGATAGATAAGGGGGTCCGTTATGGCGGGGGCCCGTGTATGGATGGATAGGGGGTCCCTTACTGGGGTGGGGGAGGGTGAGTACGGATAGATAGGGGGTCCCTTACTGAGGTGGGGGGGTGAGTATGGATAGATAAGGGGGTCCGTTATGGCGGGGGCCCGTGTATGGATGGATAGGGGGTCCCTTACTGGGGGGGGGAGGGTGAGTACGGATAGATAGGGGGTCCCTTACTGGGGTGGGGGGGTGAGTATGGATAGATAAGGGGGTCCGTTATGGCGGGGGCCCGTGTATGGATGGATAGGGGGTCCCTTACTGGGGGGGGGGAGGGTGAGTACGGATAGATAGGGGGTCCCTTACTGGGGTGGGGGGGTGAGTATGGATAGATAAGGGGGTCCGTTATGGCGGGGGCCCGTGTATGGATGGATAGGGGGTCCCTTACTGGGGGGGGAGGGTGAGTACGGATAGATAGGGGGTCCCTTACTGGGGTGGGGGGTGAGTATGGATAGATAAGGGGGTCCGTTATGGCGGGGGCCCTTGTATGGATGGATAGGGGGTCCCTTACTGGGGGGGGGAGGGTGAGTACGGATAGATAGGGGGTCCCTTACTGGGGTGGGGGGGTGAGTATGGATAGATAAGGGGGTCCGTTATGGCGGGGGCCCGTGTATGGATGGATAGGGGGTCCCTTACTGGGGTGGGGGAGGGTGAGTACGGATAGATTGGGGGTCCCTTACTGGGGTGGGGGGTGAGTATGGATAGATAAGGGGGTCCGTTATGGCGGGGGTCAGTGTATGGATGGATAGGGGGTCCCTTACTGGGGGGGGAGGGTGAGTACGGATAGATAGGGGGTCCCTTACTGGGGTGGGGGGGTGAGTATGGATAGATAAGGGGGTCCGTTATGGCGGGGGCCCGTGTATGGATGGATAGGGGGTCCCTTACTGGGGGGGGGGGGTGAGTACGGATAGATAAGGGGTCCCTTACTGGGGTGGGGGGGGTGAGTATGGATAGATAAGGGGGTCCGTTATGGCGGGGGCCCGTGTATGGATGGATAGGGGGTCCATTACTGGGGTGGGGGAGGGTGAGTACGGATAGATAGGGGGTCCCTTACTGAGGTGGGGGGGTGAGTATGGATAGATAAGGGGGTCCGTTATGGCGGGGGCCCGTGTATGGATGGATAGGGGGTCCCTTACTGGGGGGGGGAGGGTGAGTACGGATAGATAGGGGGTCCCTTACTGGGGTGGGGGGGTGAGTATGGATAGATAAGGGGGTCCGTTATGGCGGGGGCCCGTGTATGGATGGATAGGGGGTCCCTTATTGGGGGGGGGGGTGAGCACGGATAGATAAGGAGGTCCCTTACTGGGGTGGGGGGGTGAGTATGGATAGATAAGGGGGTCCGTTATGGCGGGGGCCCGTGTATGGATGGATAGGGGGTCCCTTACTGGGGGGGGGAGGGTGAGTACGGATAGATAGGGGGTCCCTTACTGGGGTGGGGGGGTGAGTATGGATAGATAAGGGGGTCCGTTATGGCGGGGGCCCGTGTATGGATGGATAGGGGGTCCCTTACTGGGGGGGGAGGGTGAGTACGGATAGATAGGGGGTCCCTTACTGGGGTGGGGGGGTGAGTATGGATAGATAAGGGGGTCTGTTATGGCGGGGGCCCGTGTATGGATGGATAGGGGGTCTCTTACTGGGGGGGGTGAGTACGGATAGATAGGGGGTCACTTACTGGGGTGGGGGGGTGAGTATGGATAGATAAGGGGGTCCGTTATGGCGGGGGCCCGTGTATGGATGGATAGGGGGTCCCTTACTGGGGGGGGGAGGGTGAGTACGGATAGATAGGGGGTCCCTTACTGGGGTGGGGGGGTGAGTATGGATAGATAAGGGGGTCCGTTATGGCGGGGGCCCGTGTATGGATGGATAGGGGGTCCCTTACTGGGGGGGGAGGGTGAGTACGGATAGATAGGGGGTCCCTTACTGGGGTGGGGGGTGAGTATGGATAGATAAGGGGGTCCGTTATGGCGGGGGCCCTTGTATGGATGGATAGGGGGTCCCTTACTGGGGGGGGGGGAGGGTGAGTACGGATAGATAGGGGGTCCCTTACTGGGGTGGGGGGGTGAGTATGGATAGATAAGGGGGTCCGTTATGGCGGGGGCCCGTGTATGGATGGATAGGGGGTCCCTTACTGGGGTGGGGGAGGGTGAGTACGGATAGATTGGGGGTCCCTTACTGGGGTGGGGGGGTGAGTATGGATAGATAAGGGGGTCCGTTATGGCGGGGGTCAGTGTATGGATGGATAGGGGGTCCCTTACTGGGGGGGGAGGGTGAGTACGGATAGATAGGGGGTCCCTTACTGGGGTGGGGGGGTGAGTATGGATAGATAAGGGGGTCCGTTATGGCGGGGGCCCGTGTATGGATGGATAGGGGGTCCCTTACTGGGGGGGGGGGGGTGAGTACGGATAGATAAGGGGTCCCTTACTGGGGTGGGGGGGGTGAGTATGGATAGATAAGGGGGTCCGTTATGGCGGGGGCCCGTGTATGGATGGATAGGGGGTCCCTTACTGGGGTGGGGGAGGGTGAGTACGGATAGATAGGGGGTCCCTTACTGAGGTGGGGGGGTGAGTATGGATAGATAAGGGGGTCCGTTATGGCGGGGGCCCGTGTATGGATGGATAGGGGGTCCCTTACTGGGGGGGGGAGGGTGAGTACGGATAGATAGGGGGTCCCTTACTGGGGTGGGGGGGTGAGTATGGATAGATAAGGGGGTCCGTTATGGCGGGGGCCCGTGTATGGATGGATAGGGGGTCCCTTACTGGGGGGGGGGAGGGTGAGTACGGATAGATAGGGGGTCCCTTACTGGGGTGGGGGGGTGAGTATGGATAGATAAGGGGGTCCGTTATGGCGGGGGCCCGTGTATGGATGGATAGGGGGTCCCTTACTGGGGGGGGAGGGTGAGTACGGATAGATAGGGGGTCCCTTACTGGGGTGGGGGGTGAGTATGGATAGATAAGGGGGTCCGTTATGGCGGGGGCCCTTGTATGGATGGATAGGGGGTCCCTTACTGGGGGGGGGGAGGGTGAGTACGGATAGATAGGGGGTCCCTTACTGGGGTGGGGGGGTGAGTATGGATAGATAAGGGGGTCCGTTATGGCGGGGGCCCGTGTATGGATGGATAGGGGGTCCCTTACTGGGGTGGGGGAGGGTGAGTACGGATAGATTGGGGGTCCCTTACTGGGGTGGGGGGGTGAGTATGGATAGATAAGGGGGTCCGTTATGGCGGGGGTCAGTGTATGGATGGATAGGGGGTCCCTTACTGGGGGGGGAGGGTGAGTACGGATAGATAGGGGGTCCCTTACTGGGGTGGGGGGGTGAGTATGGATAGATAAGGGGGTCCGTTATGGCGGGGGCCCGTGTATGGATGGATAGGGGGTCCCTTACTGGGGGGGGGTGAGTACGGATAGATAAGGGGTCCCTTACTGGGGTGGGGGGGGTGAGTATGGATAGATAAGGGGGTCCGTTATGGCGGGGGCCCGTGTATGGATGGATAGGGGGTCCATTACTGGGGTGGGGGAGGGTGAGTACGGATAGATAGGGGGTCCCTTACTGGGGTGGGGGGGTGAGTATGGATAGATAAGGGGGTCCGTTATGGCGGGGGCCCGTGTATGGATGGATAGGGGGTCCCTTACTGGGGGGGGGAGGGTGAGTACGGATAGATAGGGGGTCCCTTACTGGGGTGGGGGGGTGAGTATGGATAGATAAGGGGGTCCGTTATGGCGGGGGCCCGTGTATGGATGGATAGGGGGTCCCTTATTGGGGGGGGGGGGTGAGCACGGATAGATAAGGAGGTCCCTTACTGGGGTGGGGGGGTGAGTATGGATAGATAAGGGGGTCCGTTATGGCGGGGGCCCGTGTATGGATGGATAGGGGGTCCCTTACTGGGGGGGGGAGGGTGAGTACGGATAGATAGGGGGTCCCTTACTGGGGTGGGGGGGTGAGTATGGATAGATAAGGGGGTCCGTTATGGCGGGGGCCCGTGTATGGATGGATAGGGGGTCCCTTACTGGGGGGGGAGGGTGAGTACGGATAGATAGGGGGTCCCTTACTGGGGTGGGGGGGTGAGTATGGATAGATAAGGGGGTCCGTTATGGCGGGGGCCCGTGTATGGATGGATAGGGGGTCCCTTACTGGGGGGGGGAGGGTGAGTACGGATAGATAGGGGGTCCCTTACTGGGGTGGGGGGGTGAGTATGGATAGATAAGGGGGTCCGTTATGGCGGGGGTCAGTGTATGGATGGATAGGGGGTCCCTTACTGGGGTGGGGGAGGGTGAGTACGGATAGATAGGGGGTCCCTTACTGGGGGGGGGTGAGCACGGATAGATAAGGAGGTCCCTTACTGGGGTGGGGGGGTGAGTATGGATAGATAAGGGGGTCCGTTATGGCGGGGGCCCGTGTATGGATGGATAGGGGGTCCCTTACTGGGGGGGGGGAGGGTGAGTACGGATAGATAGGGGGTCCCTTACTGGGGTGGGGGGGTGAGTATGGATAGATAAGGGGGTCCGTTATGGCGGGGGCCCGTGTATGGATGGATAGGGGGTCCCTTGACCAGTGGGGTACCGCAGGGGTCAGTATTGGGACCTGTTCTCTTCAACATATTCATTAATGATCTGGTAGAAGGTTTACACAGTAAAATATCGATATTTGCAGATGATACAAAACTATGTAAAGCAGTTAATACAAGAGAAGATAGTATTCTGCTACAGATGGATCTGGATAAGTTGGAAACTTGGGCTGAAAGGTGGCAGATGAGGTTTAACAATGATAAATGTAAGGTTATACACATGGGAAGAGGGAATCAATATCACCATTACACACTGAACGGGAAACCACTGGGTAAATCTGACAGGGAGAAGGACTTGGGGATCCTAGTTAATGATAAACTTACCTGGAGCAGCCAGTGCCAGGCAGCAGCTGCCAAGGCAAACAGGATCATGGGGTGCATTAAAAGAGGTCTGGATACACATGATGAGAGCATTATACTGCCTCTGTACAAATCCCTAGTTAGACCGCACATGGAGTACTGTGTCCAGTTTTGGGCACCGGTGCTCAGGAAGGATATAATGGAACTAGAGAGAGTACAAAGGAGGGCAACAAAATTAATAAAGGGGATGGGAGAACTACAATACCCAGATAGATTAGCGAAATTAGGATTATTTAGTCTAGAAAAAAGACGACTGAGGGGCGATCTAATAACCATGTATAAGTATATAAGGGGACAATACAAATATCTCGCTGAGGATCTGTTTATACCAAGGAAGGTGACGGGCACAAGGGGGCATTCTTTGCGTCTGGAGGAGAGAAGGTTTTTCCACCAACATAGAAGAGGATTCTTTACTGTTAGGGCAGTGAGAATCTGGAATTGCTTGCCTGAGGAGGTGGTGATGGCGAACTCAGTCGAGGGGTTCAAGAGAGGCCTGGATGTCTTCCTGGAGCAGAACAATATTGTATCATACAATTATTAGGTTCTGTAGAAGGACGTAGATCTGGGTATTTATTATGATGGAATATAGGCTGAACTGGATGGACAAATGTCTTTTTTCGGCCTTACTAACTATGTTACTATGTTACTGGGGGGGGAGGGTGAGTACGGATAGATAGGGGGTCCCTTACTGGGGTGGGGGGGTGAGTATGGATAGATAAGGGGGTCCGTTATGGCGGGGGCCCTTGTATGGATGGATAGGGGGTCCCTTACTGGGGGGGGGGGGAGGGTGAGTACGGATAGATAGGGGGTCCCTTACTGGGGTGGGGGGGTGAGTATGGATAGATAGGGGGTCCCTTACTGGGGTGGTGGGGTGAGTATGGATAGATAGGGGGGTCCGTTATGGCGGGGGCCCGTGTATGGATGGATAGGGGGTCCCTTACTGGGGGGGGGAGGGTGAGTACGGATAGATAGGGGGTCCCTTACTGGGGTGGGGGGGTGAGTATGGATAGATAAGGGGGTCTGTTATGGCAGGGGCCCGTGTATGGATGGATAGGGGGTCTCTTACTGGGGGGGGGGTGAGTACGGATAGATAGGGGGTCCCTTACTGGGGTGGGGGGGTGAGTATGGATAGATAAGGGGGTCCGTTATGGCGGGGGCCCGTGTATGGATGGATAGGGGGTCCCTTACTGGGGGGGGGGAGGGTGAGTACGGATAGATAGGGGGTCCCTTACTGGGGTGGGGGGGTGAGTATGGATAGATAAGGGGGTCCGTTATGGCGGGGGCCCGTGTATGGATGGATAGGGGGTCCCTTACTGGGGGGGGAGGGTGAGTACGGATAGATAGGGGGTCCCTTACTGGGGTGGGGGGGTGAGTATGGATAGATAAGGGGGTCCGTTATGGCGGGGGCCCTTGTATGGATGGATAGGGGGTCCCTTACTGGGGGGGGAGGGTGAGTACGGATAGATAGGGGGTCCCTTACTGGGGTGGGGGGGTGAGTATGGATAGATAAGGGGGTCCGTTATGGCGGGGGCCCGTGTATGGATGGATAGGGGGTCCCTTACTGGGGGGGGGGGTGAGTACGGATAGATAGGGGGTCCCTCACTGGGGTGGTGGGGTGAGTATGGATAGATAGGGGGGTCCGTTATGGCGGGGGCCCGTGTAAGGATGGATAGGGGGTCCCTTACTGGGGGGGGGGAGGGTGAGTACGGATAGATAGGGGGTCCCTTACTGGGGTGGGGGGGTGAGTATGGATAGATAAGGGGGTCCGTTATGGCGGGGGCCCGTGTATGGATGGATAGGGGGTCCCTTACTGGGGTGGGGGAGGGTGAGTACGGATAGATAGGGGGTCCCTTACTGGGGTGGGGGGGTGAGTATGGATAGATAAGGGGGTCCGTTATGGCGGGGGTCAGTGTATGGATGGATAGGGGGTCCCTTACTGGGGGGGGGAGGGTGAGTACGGATAAATAGGGGGTCCCTTACTGGGGTGGGGGGGTGAGTATGGATAGATAAGGGGGTCCGTTATGGCGGGGGCCCGTGTATGGATGGATAGGGGGTCCCTTACTGGGGGGGGGGGGGAGGGTGAGTACAGATAGATAGGGGGTCCCTTACTGGGGTGGGGGGTGTGAGTATGGATAGATAAGGGGGTCCGTTATGGCGGGGGCCCGTGTATGGATGGATAGGGGGTCCCTTACTGGGGTGGGGGAGGGTGAGTACGGATAGATAGGGGGTCCCTTACTGAGGTGGGGGGGTGAGTATGGATAGATAAGGGGGTCCGTTATGGCGGGGGCCCGTGTATGGATGGATAGGGGGTCCCTTACTGGGGGGGGGGAGGGTGAGTACGGATAGATAGGGGGTCCCTTACTGGGGTGGGGGGGTGAGTATGGATAGATAAGGGGGTCCGTTATGGCGGGGGCCCGTGTATGGATGGATAGGGGGTCCCTTACTGGGGGGGGGGTGAGCACGGATAGATAAGGAGGTCCCTTACTGGGGTGGGGGGGTGAGTATGGATAGATAAGGGGGTCCGTTATGGCGGGGGCCCGTGTATGGATGGATAGGGGGTCCCTTACTGGGGGGGGGAGGGTGAGTACGGATAGATAGGGGGTCCCTTACTGGGGTGGGGGGGTGAGTATGGATAGATAAGGGGGTCCGTTATGGCGGGGGCCCGTGTATGGATGGATAGGGGGTCCCTTACTGGGGGGGAGGGTGAGTACGGATAGATAGGGGGTCCCTTACTGGGGTGGGGGGGTGAGTATGGATAGATAAGGGGGTCCGTTATGGCGGGGGCCCGTGTATGGATGGATAGGGGGTCCCTTACTGGGGGGGGGAGGGTGAGTACGGATAGATAGGGGGTCCCTTACTGGGGTGGGGGGGTGAGTATGGATAGATAAGGGGGTCCGTTATGGCGGGGGTCAGTGTATGGATGGATAGGGGGTCCCTTACTGGGGTGGGGGAGGGTGAGTACGGATAGATAGGGGGTCCCTTACTGGGGGGGGGGTGAGCACGGATAGATAAGGAGGTCCCTTACTGGGGTGGGGGGGTGAGTATGGATAGATAAGGGGGTCCGTTATGGCGGGGGCCCGTGTATGGATGGATAGGGGGTCCCTTACTGGGGGGGGGGAGGGTGAGTACGGATAGATAGGGGGTCCCTTACTGGGGTGGGGGGGTGAGTATGGATAGATAAGGGGGTCCGTTATGGCGGGGGCCCGTGTATGGATGGATAGGGGGTCCCTTACTGGGGGGGGAGGGTGAGTACGGATAGATAGGGGGTCCCTTACTGGGGTGGGGGGGTGAGTATGGATAGATAAGGGGGTCCGTTATGGCGGGGGCCCTTGTATGGATGGATAGGGGGTCCCTTACTGGGGGGGGGAGGGTGAGTACGGATAGATAGGGGGTCCCTTACTGGGGTGGGGGGGTGAGTATGGATAGATAGGGGGTCCCTTACTGGGGTGGTGGGGTGAGTATGGATAGATAGGGGGGTCCGTTATGGCGGGGGCCCGTGTATGGATGGATAGGGGGTCCCTTACTGGGGGGGGGTGAGTACGGATAGATAGGGGGTCCCTTACTGGGGTGGTGGGTTGAGTATGGATAGATAGGGGGGTCCGTTATGGCGGGGCCCGTGTATGGATGGATAGGGGGTCCCTTACTGGGGGGGGGGGAGGGTGAGTACGGATAGATAGGGGGTCCCTTACTGGGGTGGGGGGGTGAGTATGGATAGATAAGGGGGTCCGTTATGGCGGGGGCCCGTGTATGGATGGATAGGGGGTCCCTTACTGGGGTGGGGGAGGGTGAGTACGGATAGATAGGGGGTCCCTTACTGGGGTGGGGGGGTGAGTATGGATAGATAAGGGGGTCCGTTATGGCGGGGGTCAGTGTATGGATGGATAGGGGGTCCCTTACTGGGGGGGGGGAGGGTGAGTACGGATAGATAGGGGGTCCCTTACTGGGGTGGGGGGGTGAGTATGGATAGATAAGGGGGTCCGTTATGGCGGGGGCCCGTGTATGGATGGATAGGGGGTCCCTTACTGGGGTGGGGGAGGGTGAGTACGGATAGATAGGGGGTCCCTTACTGGGGTGGGGGGGTGAGTATGGATAGATAAGGGGGTCCGTTATGGCGGGGGCCCGTGTATGGATGGATAGGGGGTCCCTTACTGGGGGGGGAGGGTGAGTACGGATAGATAGGGGGTCCCTTACTGGGGTGGGGGGGTGAGTATGGATAGATAAGGGGGTCCGTTATGGCGGGGGCCCGTGTATGGATGGATAGGGGGTCCCTTACTGGGGTGGGGGAGGGTGAGTACGGATAGATAGAGGGTCCCTTACTGGGGTGGGGGGGGTGAGTATGGATAGATAAGGGGGTTCGTTATGGCGGGGGTCAGTGTATGGATGGATAGGGGGTCCCTTACTGGGGGGGGGAGGTGAGTACGGATAGATAGGGGGTCCCTTACTGGGGTGGGGGGGTGAGTATGGATAGATAAGGGGGTCCGTTATGGCGGGGGCCCGTGTATGGATGGATAGGGGGTCCCCTACTGGGGGGGGGGTGAGTACGGATAGACAGGGGGTCCCTTACTGGGGTGGGGGGGTGAGTATGGATAGATAAGGGGGTCCGTTATGGCGGGGGCCCGTGTATGGATGGATAGGGGGTCCCTTACTGGGGGGGGGGAGGGTGAGTACGGATAGATAGGGGGTCCCTTACTGGGGTGGGGGGGTGAGTATGGATAGATAAGGGGGTCCGTTATGGCGGGGGCCCGTGTATGGATGGATAGGGGGTCCCTTACTGGGGGGGAGGGTGAGTACGGATAGATAGGGGGTCCCTTACTGGGGTGGGGGGGTGAGTATGGATAGATAAGGGGGTCCGTTATGGCGGGGGCCCGTGTATGGATGGATAGGGGGTCCCTTACTGGGGGGGGGAGGGTGAGTACGGATAGATAGGGGGTCCCTTACTGGGGTGGGGGGGTGAGTATGGATAGATAAGGGGGTCCGTTATGGCGGGGGTCAGGGTATGGATTGATAGGGGGTCCCTTACTGGGGTGGGGGAGGGTGAGTACGGATAGATAGGGGGTCCCTTACTGGGGGGGGGGGTGAGCACGGATAGATAAGGAGGTCCCTTACTGGGGTGGGGGGGTGAGTATGGATAGATAAGGGGGTCCGTTATGGCGGGGGCCCGTGTATGGATGGATAGGGGGTCCCTTACTGGGGGGGGGGAGGGTGAGTACGGATAGATAGGGGGTCCCTTACTGGGGTGGGGGGGTGAGTATGGATAGATAAGGGGGTCCGTTATGGCGGGGGCCCGTGTATGGATGGATAGGGGGTCCCTTACTGGGGGGGGAGGGTGAGTACGGATAGATAGGGGGTCCCTTACTGGGGTGGGGGGGTGAGTATGGATAGATAGGGGGTCCCTTACTGGGGTGGTGGGGTGAGTATGGATAGATAGGGGGGTCCGTTATGGCGGGGGCCCGTGTATGGATGGATAGGGGGTCCCTTACTGGGGGGGTGAGTACGGATAGATAGGGGGTCCCTTACTGGGGTGGTGGGGTGAGTATGGATAGATAGGGGGGTCCGTTATGGCGGGGCCCGTGTATGGATGGATAGGGGGTCCCTTACTGGGGGGGGGGAGGGTGAGTACGGATAGATAGGGGGTCCCTTACTGGGGTGGGGGGGTGAGTATGGATAGATAAGGGGGTCCGTTATGGCGGGGGCCCGTGTATGGATGGATAGGGGGTCCCTTACTGGGGTGGGGGAGGGTGAGTACGGATAGATAGGGGGTCCCTTACTGGGGTGGGGGGGTGAATATGGATAGATAAGGGGGTCCGTTATGGCGGTGGTCAGTGTATGGATGGATAGGGGGTCCCTTACTGGGGGGGAGAGGGTGAGTACGGATAGATAGGGGGTCCCTTACTGGGGTGGGGGGGTGAGTATGGATAGATAAGGGGGTCCGTTATGGCGGGGGCCCGTGTATGGATAGATAGGGGGTCCCTTACTGGGGGGGGGGAGGGTGAGTACGGATAGATAGGGGGTCCCTTACTGGCGTGGGGGGGGTGAGTATGGATAGATAAGGGGGTCCGTTATGGCGGGGGCCCGTGTATGGATGGATAGGGGGTCACTTACTGGGGTGGGGGAGGGTGAGTACGGATAGATAGGGGGTCCCTTACTGAGGTGGGGGGGTGAGTATGGATAGATAAGGGGGTCCGTTATGGCGGGGGCCCGTGTATGGATGGATAGGGGGTCCCTTACTGGGGGGGGAGGGTGAGTACGGATAGATAGGGGGTCCCTTACTGGGGTGGGGGGGTGAGTATGGATAGATAAGGGGGTCCGTTATGGCGGGGGCCCGTGTATGGATGGATAGGGGGTCCCTTACTGGGGGGGGAGGGTGAGTACGGATAGATAGGGGGTCCCTTACTGGGGTGGGGGGGTGAGTATGGATAGATAAGGGGGTCCGTTATGGCGGGGGTCAGTGTATGGATGGATAGGGGGTCCCTTACTGGGGTGGGGGAGGGTGAGTACGGATAGATAGGGGGTCCCTTACTGGGGGGGGGGGTGAGCACGGATAGATAAGGAGGTCCCTTACTGGGGTGGGGGGGTGAGTATGGATAGATAAGGGGGTCCGTTATGGCGGGGGCCCGTGTATGGATGGATAGGGGGTCCCTTACTGGGGGGGGGGAGGGTGAGTACGGATAGATAGGGGGTCCCTTACTGGGGTGGGGGGGTGAGCATGGATAGATAAGGGGGTCCGTTATGGCGGGGGCCCGTGTATGGATGGATAGGGGGTCCCTTGACCAGTGGGGTACCGCAGGGGTCAGTATTGGGACCTGTTCTCTTCAACATATTCATTAATGATCTGGTAGAAGGTTTACACAGTAAAATATCGATATTTGCAGATGATACAAAACTATGTAAAGCAGTTAATACAAGAGAAGATAGTATTCTGCTACAGATGGATCTGGATAAGTTGGAAACTTGGGCTGAAAGGTGGCAGATGAGGTTGAACAATGATAAATGTAAGGTTATACACATGGGAAGAGGGAATCAATATCACCATTACACACTGAACGGGAAACCACTGGGTAAATCTGACAGGGAGAAGGACTTGGGGATCCTAGTTAATGATAAACTTACCTGGAGCAGCCAGTGCCAGGCAGCAGCTGCCAAGGCAAACAGGATCATGGGGTGCATTAAAAGAGGTCTGGATACACATGATGAGAGCATTATACTGCCTCTGTACAAATCCCTAGTTAGACCGCACATGGAGTACTGTGTCCAGTTTTGGGCACCGGTGCTCAGGAAGGATATAATGGAACTAGAGAGAGTACAAAGGAGGGCAACAAAATTAATAAAGGGGATGGGAGAACTACAATACCCAGATAGATTAGCGAAATTAGGATTATTTAGTCTAGAAAAAAGACGACTGAGGGGCGATCTAATAACCATGTATAAGTATATAAGGGGACAATACAAATATCTCGCTGAGGATCTGTTTATACCAAGGAAGGTGACGGGCACAAGGGGGCATTCTTTGCGTCTGGAGGAGAGAAGGTTTTTCCACCAACATAGAAGAGGATTCTTTACTGTTAGGGCAGTGAGAATCTGGAATTGCTTGCCTGAGGAGGTGGTGATGGCGAACTCAGTCGAGGGGTTCAAGAGAGGCCTGGATGTCTTCCTGGAGCAGAACAATATTGTATCATACAATTATTAGGTTCTGTAGAAGGACGTAGATCTGGGTATTTATTATGATGGAATATAGGCTGAACTGGATGGACAAATGTCTTTTTTCGGCCTTACTAACTATGTTACTATGTTACTGGGGGGGGGAGGGTGAGTACGGATAGATAGGGGGTCCCTTACTGGGGTGGGGGGGTGAGTATGGATAGATAAGGGGGTCCGTTATGGCGGGGGCCCGTGTATGGATGGATAGGGGGTCCCTTACTGGGGTGGAGGAGGGTGAGTACGGATAGATTGGGGGTCCCTTACTGGGGTGGGGGGGTGAGTATAGATAGATAAGGGGGTCCGTTATGGCGGGGGTCAGTGTATGGATGGATAGGGGGTCCCTTACTGGGGGGGGAGGGTGAGTACGGATAGATAGGGGGTCCCTTACTGGGGTGGGGGGGTGAGTATGGATAGATAAGGGGGTCCGTTATGGCGGGGGCCCGTGTATGGATGGATAGGGGGTCCCTTACTGGGGGGGGGGGTGAGTACGGATAGATAAGGGGTCCCTTACTGGGGTGGGGGGGTGAGTATGGATAGATAAGGGGGTCCGTTATGGCGGGGGCCCGTGTATGGATGGATAGGGGGTCCCTTACTGGGGTGGGGGAGGGTGAGTACGGATAGATAGGGGGTCCCTTACTGAGGTGGGGGGGTGAGTATGGATAGATAAGGGGGTCCGTTATGGCGGGGGCCCGTGTATGGATGGATAGGGGGTCCCTTACTGGGGGGGGGAGGGTGAGTACGGATAGATAGGGGGTCCCTTACTGGGGTGGGGGGGTGAGTATGGATAGATAAGGGGGTCCGTTATGGCGGGGGCCCGTGTATGGATGGATAGGGGGTCCCTTACTGGGGGGGGGAGGGTGAGTACGGATAGATAGGGGGTCCCTTACTGGGGTGGGGGGGTGAGTATGGATAGATAAGGGGGTCCGTTATGGCGGGGGCCCGTGTATGGATGGATAGGGGGTCCCTTACTGGGGGGGAGGGTGAGTACGGATAGATAGGGGGTCCCTTACTGGGGTGGGGGGTGAGTATGGATAGATAAGGGGGTCCGTTATGGCGGGGGCCCTTGTATGGATGGATAGGGGGTCCCTTACTGGGGGGGGGGAGGGTGAGTACGGATAGATAGGGGGTCCCTTACTGGGGTGGGGGGGTGAGTATGGATAGATAAGGGGGTCCGTTATGGCGGGGGCCCGTGTATGGATGGATAGGGGGTCCCTTACTGGGGTGGGGGAGGGTGAGTACGGATAGATTGGGGGTCCCTTACTGGGGTGGGGGGGTGAGTATGGATAGATAAGGGGGTCCGTTATGGCGGGGGTCAGTGTATGGATGGATAGGGGGTCCCTTACTGGGGGGGGAGGGTGAGTACGGATAGATAGGGGGTCCCTTACTGGGGTGGGGGGGTGAGTATGGATAGATAAGGGGGTCCGTTATGGCGGGGGCCCGTGTATGGATGGATAGGGGGTCCCTTACTGGGGGGGGGGGGGGGTGAGTACGGATAGATAAGGGGTCCCTTACTGGGGTGGGGGGGGGTGAGTATGGATAGATAAGGGGGTCCGTTATGGCGGGGGCCCGTGTATGGATGGATAGGGGGTCCATTACTGGGGTGGGGGAGGGTGAGTACGGATAGATAGGGGGTCCCTTACTGAGGTGGGGGGGTGAGTATGGATAGATAAGGGGGTCCGTTATGGCGGGGGCCCGTGTATGGATGGATAGGGGGTCCCTTACTGGGGGGGGGAGGGTGAGTACGGATAGATAGGGGGTCCCTTACTGGGGTGGGGGGGTGAGTATGGATAGATAAGGGGGTCCGTTATGGCGGGGGCCCGTGTATGGATGGATAGGGGGTCCCTTATTGGGGGGGGGGGTGAGCACGGATAGAGAAGGAGGTCCCTTACTGGGGTGGGGGGGTGAGTATGGATAGATAAGGGGGTCCGTTATGGCGGGGGCCCGTGTATGGATGGATAGGGGGTCCCTTACTGGGGGGGGGGAGGGTGAGTACGGATAGATAGGGGGTCCCTTACTGGGGTGGGGGGGTGAGTATGGATAGATAAGGGGGTCCGTTATGGCGGGGGCCCGTGTATGGATGGATAGGGGGTCCCTTACTGGGGGGGGAGGGTGAGTACGGATAGATAGGGGGTCCCTTACTGGGGTGAGGGGGTGAGTATGGATAGATAAGGGGGTCCGTTATGGCGGGGGCCCGTGTATGGATGGATAGGGGGTCCCTTACTGGGGGGGGGAGGGTGAGTACGGATAGATAGGGGGTCCCTTACTGGGGTGGGGGGGTGAGTATGGATAGATAAGGGGGTCCGTTATGGCGGGGGTCAGTGTATGGATGGATAGGGGGTCCCTTACTGGGGTGGGGGAGGGTGAGTACGGATAGATAGGGGGTCCCTTACTGGGGGGGGGGTGAGCACGGATAGATAAGGAGGTCCCTTACTGGGGTGGGGGGGTGAGTATGGATAGATAAGGGGGTCCGTTATGGCGGGGGCCCGTGTATGGATGGATAGGGGGTCCCTTACTGGGAGGGGGAGGGTGAGTACGGATAGATAGGGGGTCCCTTACTGGGGTGGGGGGGTGAGTATGGATAGATAAGGGGGTCCGTTATGGCGGGGGCCCGTGTATGGATGGATAGGGGGTCCCTTGACCAGTGGGGTACCGCAGGGGTCAGTATTGGGACCTGTTCTCTTCAACATATTCATTAATGATCTGGTAGAAGGTTTACACAGTAAAATATCGATATTTGCAGATGATACAAAACTATGTAAAGCAGTTAATACAAGAGAAGATAGTATTCTGCTACAGATGGATCTGGATAAGTTGGAAACTTGGGCTGAAAGGTGGCAGATGAGGTTTAACAATGATAAATGTAAGGTTATACACATGGGAAGAGGGAATCAATATCACCATTACACACTGAACGGGAAACCACTGGGTAAATCTGACAGGGAGAAGGACTTGGGGATCCTAGTTAATGATAAACTTACCTGGAGCAGCCAGTGCCAGGCAGCAGCTGCCAAGGCAAACAGGATCATGGGGTGCATTAAAAGAGGTCTGGATACACATGATGAGAGCATTATACTGCCTCTGTACAAATCCCTAGTTAGACCGCACATGGAGTACTGTGTCCAGTTTTGGGCACCGGTGCTCAGGAAGGATATAATGGAACTAGAGAGAGTACAAAGGAGGGCAACAAAATTAATAAAGGGGATGGGAGAACTACAATACCCAGATAGATTAGCGAAATTAGGATTATTTAGTCTAGAAAAAAGACGACTGAGGGGCGATCTAATAACCATGTATAAGTATATAAGGGGACAATACAAATATCTCGCTGAGGATCTGTTTATACCAAGGAAGGTGACGGGCACAAGGGGGCATTCTTTGCGTCTGGAGGAGAGAAGGTTTTTCCACCAACATAGAAGAGGATTCTTTACTGTTAGGGCAGTGAGAATCTGGAATTGCTTGCCTGAGGAGGTGGTGATGGCGAACTCAGTCGAGGGGTTCAAGAGAGGCCTGGATGTCTTCCTGGAGCAGAACAATATTGTATCATACAATTATTAGGTTCTGTAGAAGGACGTAGATCTGGGTATTTATTATGATGGAATATAGGCTGAACTGGATGGACAAATGTCTTTTTTCGGCCTTACTAACTATGTTACTATGTTACTGGGGGGGGAGGGTGAGTACGGATAGATAGGGGGTCCCTTACTGGGGTGGGGGGGTGAGTATGGATAGATAAGGGGGTCCGTTATGGCGGGGGCCCTTGTATGGATGGATAGGGGGTCCCTTACTGGGGGGGGGGGGAGGGTGAGTACGGATAGATAGGGGGTCCCTTACTGGGGTGGGGGGGTGAGTATGGATAGATAGGGGGTCCCTTACTGGGGTGGTGGGGTGAGTATGGATAGATAGGGGGGTCCGTTATGGCGGGGGCCCGTGTATGGATGGATAGGGGGTCCCTTACTGGGGGGGGAGGGTGAGTACGGATAGATAGGGGGTCCCTTACTGGGGTGGGGGGGTGAGTGTGGATAGATAAGGGGGTCTGTTATGGCAGGGGCCCGTGTATGGATGGATAGGGGGTCTCTTACTGGGGGGGGGGTGAGTACGGATAGATAGGGGGTCCCTTACTGGGGTGGGGGGGTGAGTATGGATAGATAAGGGGGTCCGTTATGGCGGGGGCCCGTGTATGGATGGATAGGGGGTCCCTTACTGGGGGGGGGGAGGGTGAGTACGGATAGATAGGGGGTCCCTTACTGGGGTGGGGGGGTGAGTATGGATAGATAAGGGGGTCCGTTATGGCGGGGGCCCGTGTATGGATGGATAGGGGGTCCCTTACTGGGGGGGGAGGGTGAGTACGGATAGATAGGGGGTCCCTTACTGGGGTGGGGGGGTGAGTATGGATAGATAAGGGGGTCCGTTATGGCGGGGGCCCTTGTATGGATGGATAGGGGGTCCCTTACTGGGGGGGGAGGGTGAGTACGGATAGATAGGGGGTCCCTTACTGGGGTGGGGGGGTGAGTATGGATAGATAAGGGGGTCCGTTATGGCGGGGGCCCGTGTATGGATGGATAGGGGGTCCCTTACTGGGGGGGGGGTGAGTACGGATAGATAGGGGGTCCCTTACTGGGGTGGTGGGGTGAGTATGGATAGATAGGGGGGTCCGTTATGGCGGGGGCCCGTGTATGGATGGATAGGGGGTCCCTTACTGGGGTGGGGGAGGGTGAGTACGGATAGATAGGGGGTCCCTTACTGGGGTGGGGGGGTGAGTATGGATAGATAAGGGGGTCCGTTATGGCGGGGGTCAGTGTATGGATGGATAGGGGGTCCCTTACTGGGGGGGGGAGGGTGAGTACGGATAAATAGGGGGTCCCTTACTGGGGTGGGGGGGTGAGTATGGATAGATAAGGGGGTCCGTTATGGCGGGGGCCCGTGTATGGATGGATAGGGGGTCCCTTACTGGGGGGGGGGGGTGAGCACGGATAGATAAGGAGGTCCCTTACTGGGGTGGGGGGGTGAGTATGGATAGATAAGGGGGTCCGTTATGGCGGGGGCCCGTGTATGGATGGATAGGGGGTCCCTTACTGGGGGGGGGGAGGGTGAGTACGGATAGATAGGGGGTCCCTTACTGGGGTGGGGGGGTGAGTATGGATAGATAAGGGGGTCCGTTATGGCGGGGGCCCGTGTATGGATGGATAGGGGGTCCCTTACTGGGGGGGAGGGTGAGTACGGATAGATAGGGGGTCCCTTACTGGGGTGGGGGGGTGAGTATGGATAGATAAGGGGGTCCGTTATGGCGGGGGCCCGTGTATGGATGGATAGGGGGTCCCTTACTGGGGGGGGGAGGGTGAGTACGGATAGATAGGGGGTCCCTTACTGGGGTGGGGGGGTGAGTATGGATAGATAAGGGGGTCCGTTATGGCGGGGGTCAGTGTATGGATGGATAGGGGGTCCCTTACTGGGGTGGGGGAGGGTGAGTACGGATAGATAGGGGGTCCCTTACTGGGGGGGGGGTGAGCACGGATAGATAAGGGGGTCCCTTACTGGGGTGGGGGGGTGAGTATGGATAGATAAGGGGGTCCGTTATGGCGGGGGCCCGTGTATGGATGGATAGGGGGTCCCTTACTGGGGGGGGGGAGGGTGAGTACGGATAGATAGGGGGTCCCTTACTGGGGTGCGGGGGTGAGTATGGATAGATAAGGGGGTCCGTTATGGCGGGGGCCCGTGTATGGATGGATAGGGGGTCCCTTACTGGGGGGGGAGGGTGAGTACGGATAGATAGGGGGTCCCTTACTGGGGTGGGGGGGTGAGTATGGATAGATAAGGGGGTCCGTTATGGCGGGGGCCCTTGTATGGATGGATAGGGGGTCCCTTACTGGGGGGGGGAGGGTGAGTACGGATAGATAGGGGGTCCCTTACTGGGGTGGGGGGGTGAGTATGGATAGATAGGGGGTCCCTTACTGGGGTGGTGGGGTGAGTATGGATAGATAGGGGGGTCCGTTATGGCGGGGGCCCGTGTATGGATGGATAGGGGGTCCCTTACTGGGGGGGGGGTGAGTACGGATAGATAGGGGGTCCCTTACTGGGGTGGTGGGGTGAGTATGGATAGATAGGGGGGTCCGTTATGGCGGGGCCCGTGTATGGATGGATAGGGGGTCCCTTACTGGGGGGGGGGGAGGGTGAGTACGGATAGATAGGGGGTCCCTTACTGGGGTGGGGGGGTGAGTATGGATAGATAAGGGGGTCCGTTATGGCGGGGGCCCGTGTATGGATGGATAGGGGGTCCCTTACTGGGGTGGGGGAGGGTGAGTACGGATAGATAGGGGGTCCCTTACTGGGGTGGGGGGGTGAGTATGGATAGATAAGGGGGTCCGTTATGGCGGGGGTCAGTGTATGGATGGATAGGGGGTCCCTTACTGGGGGGGGGAGGGTGAGTACGGATAGATAGGGGGTCCCTTACTGGGGTGGGGGGGTGAGTATGGATAGATAAGGGGGTCCGTTATGGCGGGGGCCCGTGTATGGATGGATAGGGGGTCCCTTACTGGGGTGGGGGAGGGTGAGTACGGATAGATAGGGGGTCCCTTACTGGGGTGGGGGGGTGAGTATGGATAGATAAGGGGGTCCGTTATGGCGGGGGCCCGTGTATGGATGGATAGGGGGTCCCTTACTGGGGGGGGAGGGTGAGTACGGATAGATAGGGGGTCCCTTACTGGGGTGGGGGGGTGAGTATGGATAGATAAGGGGGTCCGTTATGGCGGGGGCCCGTGTATGGATGGATAGGGGGTCCCTTACTGGGGTGGGGCAGGGTGAGTACGGATAGATAGAGGGTCCCTTACTGGGGTGGGGGGGGTGAGTATGGATAGATAAGGGGGTTCGTTATGGTGGGGGTCAGTGTATGGATGGATAGGGGGTCCCTTACTGGGGGGGGGGAGGTGAGTACGGATAGATAGGGGGTCCCTTACTGGGGTGGGGGGGTGAGTATGGATAGATAAGGGGGTCCGTTATGGCGGGGGCCCGTGTATGGATGGATAGGGGGTCCCCTACTGGGGGGGGGTGAGTACGGATAGACAGGGGGTCCCTTACTGGGGTGGGGGGGTGAGTATGGATAGATAAGGGGGTCCGTTATGGCGGGGGCCCGTGTATGGATGGATAGGGGGTCCCTTACTGGGGGGGGGGAGGGTGAGTACGGATAGATAGGGGGTCCCTTACTGGGGTGGGGGGGTGAGTATGGATAGATAAGGGGGTCCGTTATGGCGGGGGCCCGTGTATGGATGGATAGGGGGTCCCTTACTGGGGGGGAGGGTGAGTACGGATAGATAGGGGGTCCCTTACTGGGGTGGGGGGGTGAGTATGGATAGATAAGGGGGTCCGTTATGGCGGGGGCCCGTGTATGGATGGATAGGGGGTCCCTTACTGGGGGGGGGAGGGTGAGTACGGATAGATAGGGGGTCCCTTACTGGGGTGGGGGGGTGAGTATGGATAGATAAGGGGGTCCGTTATGGCGGGGGTCAGGGTATGGATTGATAGGGGGTCCCTTACTGGGGTGGGGGAGGGTGAGTACGGATAGATAGGGGGTCCCTTACTGGGGGGGGGGGGTGAGCACGGATAGATAAGGAGGTCCCTTACTGGGGTGGGGGGGTGAGTATGGATAGATAAGGGGGTCCGTTATGGCGGGGGCCCGTGTATGGATGGATAGGGGGTCCCTTACTGGGGGGGGGGAGGGTGAGTACGGATAGATAGGGGGTCCCTTACTGGGGTGGGGGGGTGAGTATGGATAGATAAGGGGGTCTGTTATGGCGGAGGCCCGTGTATGGATGGATAGGGGGTCCCTTACTGGGGGGGGAGGGTGAGTACGGATAGATAGGGGGTCCCTTACTGGGGTGGGGGGGTGAGTATGGATAGATAGGGGGTCCCTTACTGGGGTGGTGGGGCGAGTATGGATAGATAGGGGGGTCCGTTATGGCGGGGGCCCGTGTATGGATGGATAGGGGGTCCCTTACTGGGGGGGGGTGAGTACGGATAGATAGGGGGTCCATTACTGGGGTGGTGGGGTGAGTATGGATAGATAGGGGGGTCCGTTATGGCGGGGCCCGTGTATGGATGGATAGGGGGTCCCTTACTGGGGGGGGGGGGAGGGTGAGTACGGATAGATAGGGGGTCCCTTACTGGGGTGGGGGGGTGAGTATGGATAGATAAGGGGGTCCGTTATGGCGGGGGCCCGTGTATGGATGGATAGGGGGTCCCTTACTGGGGTGGGGGAGGGTGAGTACGGATAGATAGGGGGTCCCTTACTGGGGTGGGGGGGTGAGTATGGATAGATAAGGGGGTCCGTTATGGCGGTGGTCAGTGTATGGATGGATAGGGGGTCCCTTACTGGGGGGGAGAGGGTGAGTACGGATAGATAGGGGGTCCCTTACTGGGGTGGGGGGGTGAGTATGGATAGATAAGGGGGTCCGTTATGGCGGGGGCCCGTGTATGGATAGATAGGGGGTCCCTTACTGGGGGGGGGGGAGGGTGAGTACGGATAGATAGGGGGTCCCTTACTGGCGTGGGGGGGGTGAGTATGGATAGATAAGGGGGTCCGTTATGGCGGGGGCCCGTGTATGGATGGATAGGGGGTCACTTACTGGGGTGGGGGAGGGTGAGTACGGATAGATAGGGGGTCCCTTACTGAGGTGGGGGGGTGAGTATGGATAGATAAGGGGGTCCGTTATGGCGGGGGCCCGTGTATGGATGGATAGGGGGTCCCTTACTGGGGGGGGAGGGTGAGTACGGATAGATAGGGGGTCCCTTACTGGGGTGGGGGGGTGAGTATGGATAGATAAGGGGGTCCGTTATGGCGGGGGCCCGTGTATGGATGGATAGGGGGTCCCTTACTGGGGGGGGGAGGGTGAGTACGGATAGATAGGGGGTCCCTTACTGGGGTGGGGGGGTGAGTATGGATAGATAAGGGGGTCCGTTATGGCGGGGGTCAGTGTATGGATGGATAGGGGGTCCCTTACTGGGGTGGGGGAGGGTGAGTACGGATAGATAGGGGGTCCCTTACTGGGGGGGGGTGAGCACGGATAGATAAGTTGGTCCCTTACTGGGGTGGGGGGGTGAGTATGGATAGATAAGGGGGTCCGTTATGGCGGGGGCCCGTGTATGGATGGATAGGGGGTCCCTTACTGGGGGGGGGAGGGTGAGTACGGATAGATAGGGGGTCCCTTACTGGGGTGGGGGGGTGAGCATGGATAGATAAGGGGGTCCGTTATGGCGGGGGCCCGTGTATGGATGGATAGGGGGTCCCTTGACCAGTGGGGTACCGCAGGGGTCAGTATTGGGACCTGTTCTCTTCAACATATTCATTAATGATCTGGTAGAAGGTTTACACAGTAAAATATCGATATTTGCAGATGATACAAAACTATGTAAAGCAGTTAATACAAGAGAAGATAGTATTCTGCTACAGATGGATCTGGATAAGTTGGAAACTTGGGCTGAAAGGTGGCAGATGAGGTTTAACAATGATAAATGTAAGGTTATACACATGGGAAGAGGGAATCAATATCACCATTACACACTGAACGGGAAACCACTGGGTAAATCTGACAGGGAGAAGGACTTGGGGATCCTAGTTAATGATAAACTTACCTGGAGCAGCCAGTGCCAGGCAGCAGCTGCCAAGGCAAACAGGATCATGGGGTGCATTAAAAGAGGTCTGGATACACATGATGAGAGCATTATACTGCCTCTGTACAAATCCCTAGTTAGACCGCACATGGAGTACTGTGTCCAGTTTTGGGCACCGGTGCTCAGGAAGGATATAATGGAACTAGAGAGAGTACAAAGGAGGGCAACAAAATTAATAAAGGGGATGGGAGAACTACAATACCCAGATAGATTAGCGAAATTAGGATTATTTAGTCTAGAAAAAAGACGACTGAGGGGCGATCTAATAACCATGTATAAGTATATAAGGGGACAATACAAATATCTCGCTGAGGATCTGTTTATACCAAGGAAGGTGACGGGCACAAGGGGGCATTCTTTGCGTCTGGAGGAGAGAAGGTTTTTCCACCAACATAGAAGAGGATTCTTTACTGTTAGGGCAGTGAGAATCTGGAATTGCTTGCCTGAGGAGGTGGTGATGGCGAACTCAGTCGAGGGGTTCAAGAGAGGCCTGGATGTCTTCCTGGAGCAGAACAATATTGTATCATACAATTATTAGGTTCTGTAGAAGGACGTAGATCTGGGTATTTATTATGATGGAATATAGGCTGAACTGGATGGACAAATGTCTTTTTTCGGCCTTACTAACTATGTTACTATGTTACTGGGGGGGGGAGGGTGAGTACGGATAGATAGGGGGTCCCTTACTGGGGTGGGGGGGTGAGTATGGATAGATAAGGGGGTCCGTTATGGCGGGGGCCCTTGTATGGATGGATAGGGG
This sequence comes from Ranitomeya imitator, assembly GCF_032444005.1. NCBI lineage: Eukaryota > Metazoa > Chordata > Amphibia > Anura > Dendrobatidae > Ranitomeya > Ranitomeya imitator. Next base: position 202,837,585 of record NC_091286.1, read on the forward strand.
GTCCCTTACTGGGGGGGGGGAGGGTGAGTACGGATAGATAGGGGGTCCCTTACTGGGGTGGGGGGGTGAGTATGGATAGATAGGGGGTCCCTTACTGGGGTGGTGGGGTGAGTATGGATAGATAGGGGGGTCCGTTATGGTGGGGGCCCGTGTATGGATGGATAGGGGGTCCCTTACTGGGGGGGGAGGGTGAGTACGGATAGATAGGGGGTCCCTTACTGGGGTGGGGGGGTGAGTATGGATAGATAAGGGGGTCTGTTATGGCGGGGGCCCGTGTATGGATGGATAGGGGGTCTCTTACTGGGGGGGGGTGAGTACGGATAGATAGGGGGTCCCTTACTGGGGTGGGGGGGTGAGTATGGATAGATAAGGGGGTCCGTTATGGCGGGGGCCCGTGTATGGATGGATAGGGGGTCCCTTACTGGGGGGGGGGAGGGTGAGTACGGATAGATAGGGGGTCCCTTACTGGGGTGGGGGGGTGAGTATGGATAGATAAGGGGGTCCGTTATGGCGGGGGCCCGTGTATGGATGGATAGGGGGTCCCTTACTGGGGGGGGAGGGTGAGTACGGATAGATAGGGGGTCCCTTACTGGGGTGGGGGGGTGAGTATGGATAGATAAGGGGGTCCGTTATGGCGGGGGCCCTTGTATGGATGGATAGGGGGTCCCTTACTGGGGGGGGAGGGTGAGTACGGATAGATAGGGGGTCCCTTACTGGGGTGGGGGGGTGAGTATGGATAGATAAGGGGGTCCGTTATGGCGGGGGCCCGTGTATGGATGGATAGGGGGTCCCTTACTGGGGGGGGGTGAGTACGGATAGATAGGGGGTCCCTTACTGGGGTGGTGGGGTGAGTATGGATAGATAGGGGGGTCCGTTATGGCGGGGGCCCGTGTATGGATGGATAGGGGGTCCCTTACTGGGGGGGGGGGAGGGTGAGTACGGATAGATAGGGGGTCCCTTACTGGGGTGGGGGGGTGAGTATGGATAGATAAGGGGGTCCGTTATGGCGGGGGCCCGTGTATGGATGGATAGGGGGTCCCTTACTGGGGTGGGGGAGGGTGAGTACGGATAGATAGGGGGTCCCTTACTGGGGTGGGGGGGTGAGTATGGATAGATAAGGGGGTCCGTTATGTCGGGGGTCAGTGTATGGATGGATAGGGGGTCCCTTACTGGGGGGGGGGAGGGTGAGTACGGATAGATAGGGGGTCCCTTACTGGGGTGGGGGGGTGAGTATGGATAGATAAGGGGGTCCGTTATGGCGGGGGCCCGTGTATGGATGGATAGGGGGTCCCTTACTGGGGGGGGGGGGTGAGTACAGATAGATAGGGGGTCCCTTACTGGGGTGGGGGGTGTGAGTATGGATAGATAAGGGGGTCCGTTATGGCGGGGGCCCGTGTATGGATGGATAGGGGGTCCCTTACTGGGGTGGGGGAGGGTGAGTACGGATAGATAGGGGGTCCCTTACTGAGGTGGGGGGGGTGAGTATGGATAGATAAGGGGGTCCGTTATGGCGGGGGCCCGTGTATGGATGGATAGGGGGTCCCTTACTGGGGGGGGGAGGGTGAGTACGGATAGATAGGGGGTCCCTTACTGGGGTGGGGGGGTGAGTATGGATAGATAAGGGGGTCCGTTATGGCGGGGGCCCGTGTATGGATGGATAGGGGGTCCCTTACTGGGGGGGGGGGGGTGAGCACGGATAGATAAGGAGGTCCCTTACTGGGGTGGGGGGGTGAGTATGGATAGATAAGGGGGTCCGTTATGGCGGGGGCCCGTGTATGGATGGATAGGGGGTCCCTTACTGGGGGGGGGGAGGGTGAGTACGGATAGATAGGGGGTCCCTTACTGGGGTGGGGGGGTGAGTATGGATAGATAAGGGGGTCCGTTATGGCGGGGGCCCGTGTATGGATGGATAGGGGGTCCCTTACTGGGGGGGAGGGTGAGTACGGATAGATAGGGGGTCCCTTACTGGGGTGGGGGGGTGAGTATGGATAGATAAGGGGGTCCGTTATGGCGGGGGCCCGTGTATGGATGGATAGGGGGTCCCTTACTGGGGGGGGAGGGTGAGTACGGATAGATAGGGGGTCCCTTACTGGGGTGGGGGGGTGAGTATGGATAGATAAGGGGGTCCGTTATGGCGGGGGTCAGTGTATGGATGGATAGGGGGTCCCTTACTGGGGTGGGGGAGGGTGAGTACGGATAGATAGGGGGTCCCTTACTGGGGGGGGGGGGTGAGCACGGATAGATAAGGAGGTGCCTTACTGGGGTGGGGGGGTGAGTATGGATAGATAAGGGGGTCCGTTATGGCGGGGTCCCGTGTATGGATGGATAGGGGGTCCCTTACTGGGGGGGGGGAGGGTGAGTACGGATAGATAGGGGGTCCCTTACTGGGGTGGGGGGGTGAGTATGGATAGATAAGGGGGTCCGTTATGGCGGGGGCCCGTGTATGGATGGATAGGGGGTCCCTTACTGGGGGGGGAGGGTGAGTACGGATAGATAGGGGGTCCCTTACTGGGGTGGGGGGGTGAGTATGGATAGATAAGGGGGTCCGTTATGGCGGGGGCCCTTGTATGGATGGATAGGGGGTCCCTTACTGGGGGGGGGAGGGTGAGTACGGATAGATAGGGGGTCCCTTACTGGGGTGGGGGGGTGAGTATGGATAGATAGGGGGTCCCTTACTGGGGTGGTGGGGTGAGTATGGATAGATAGGGGGGTCCGTTATGGCGGGGGCCCGTGTATGGATGGATAGGGGGTCCCTTACTGGGGGGGGGTGAGTACGGATAGATAGGGGGTCCCTTACTGGGGTGGTGGGGTGAGTATGGATAGATAGGGGGGTCCGTTATGGCGGGGCCCGTGTATGGATGGATAGGGGGTCCCTTACTGGGGGGGGGGGGGGGGAGGGTGAGTACGGATAGATAGGGGGTCCCTTACTGGGGTGGGGGGGTGAGTATGGATAGATAAGGGGGTCCGTTATGGCGGGGGCCCGTGTATGGATGGATAGGGGGTCCCTTACTGGGGTGGGGGAGGGTGAGTACGGATAGATAGGGGGTCCCTTACTGGGGTGGGGGGGTGAGTATGGATAGATAAGAGGGTCCGTTATGGCGGTGGTCAGTGTATGGATGGATAGGGGGTCCCTTACTGGGGGGGAGAGGGTGAGTACGGATAGATAGGGGGTCCCTTACTGGGGTGGGGGGGTGAGTATGGATAGATAAGGGGGTCCGTTATGGCGGGGGCCCGTGTATGGATGGATAGGGGGTCCCTTACTGGGGGGAGGGAGGGTGAGTACGGATAGATAGGGGGTCCCTTACTGGCGTGGGGGGGGTGAGTATGGATAGATAAGGGGGTCCGTTATGGCGGGGGCCCGTGTATGGATGGATAGGGGGTCACTTACTGGGGTGGGGGAGGGTGAGTACGGATAGATAGGGGGTCCCTTACTGAGGTGGGGGGGTGAGTATGGATAGATAAGGGGGTCCGTTATGGCGGGGGCCCGTGTATGGATGGATAGGGGGTCCCTTACTGGGGGGGGGAGGGTGAGTACGGATAGATAGGGGGTCCCTTACTGGGGTGGGGGGGTGAGTATGGATAGATAAGGGGGTCCGTTATGGCGGGGGCCCGTGTATGGATGGATAGGGGGTCACTTACTGGAGGGGGGGAGGGTGAGTACGGATAGATAGGGGGTCCCTTACTGGGGTGGGGGGGTGAGTATGGATAGATAAGGGGGTCCGTTATGGCGGGGGTCAGTGTATGGATGGATAGGGGGTCCCTTACTGGGGGGGGGAGGGTTAGTACGGATAGATAGGGGGTCCCTTACTGGGGTGGGGGGGTGAGTATGGATAGATAAGGGGGTCCGTTATGGCGGGGGCCCGTGTATGGATGGATAGGGGGTCCCTTACTGGGGTGGGGGAGGGTGAGTACGGATAGATAGGGGGTCCCTTACTGGGGTGGGGGGGTGAGTATGGATAGATAAGGGGGTCCGTTATGGCGGGGGCCCGTGTATGGATGGATAGGGGGTCCCTTACTGGGGGGGGAGGGTGAGTACGGATAGATAGGGGGTCCCTTACTGGGGTGGGGGGGTGAGTATGGATAGATAAGGGGGTCCGTTATGGCGGGGGCCCGTGTATGGATGGATAGGGGGTCCCTTACTGGGGTGGGGGAGGGTGAGTACGGATAGATAGAGGGTCCCTTACTGGGGTGGGGGGGGTGAGTATGGATAGATAAGGGGGTTCGTTATGGCGGGGGTCAGTGTATGGATGGATAGGGGGTCCCTTACTGGGGGGGGGGAGATGAGTACGGATAGATAGGGGGTCCCTTACTGGGGTGGGGGGGTGAGTATGGATAGATAAGGGGGTCCGTTATGGCGGGGGCCCGTGTATGGATGGATAGGGGGTCCCCTACTGGGGGGGGGGTGAGTACGGATAGACAGGGGGTCCCTTACTGGGGTGGGGGGGTGAGTATGGATAGATAAGGGGGTCCGTTATGGCGGGGGCCCGTGTATGGATGGATAGGGGGTCCCTTACTGGGGGGGGGAGGGTGAGTACGGATAGATAGGGGGTCCCTTACTGGGGTGGGGGGGTGAGTATGGATAGATAAGGGGGTCCATTATGGCGGGGGCCCGTGTATGGATGGATAGGGGGTCCCTTACTGGGGGGGAGGGTGAGTACGGATAGATAGGGGGTCCCTTACTGGGGTGGGGGGGTGAGTATGGATAGATAAGGGGGTCCGTTATGGCGGGGGCCCGTGTATGGATGGATAGGGGGTCCCTTACTGGGGGGGGGAGGGTGAGTACGGATAGATAGGGGGTCCCTTACTGGGGTGGGGGGGTGAGTATGGATAGATAAGGGGGTCCGTTATGGCGGGGGTCAGGGTATGGATGGATAGGGGGTCCCTTACTGGGGTGGGGGAGGGTGAGTACGGATAGATAGGGGGTCCCTTACTGGGGGGGGGGGGGGTGAGCACGGATAGATAAGGAGGTCCCTTACTGGGGTGGGGGGGTGAGTATGGATAGATAAGGGGGTCCGTTATGGCGGGGGCCCGTGTATGGATGGATAGGGGGTCCCTTACTGGGGGGGGGAGGGTGAGTACGGATAGATAGGGGGTCCCTTACTGGGGTGGGGGGGTGAGTATGGATAGATAAGGGGGTCCGTTATGGCGGGGGCCCGTGTATGGATGGATAGGGGGTCCCTTACTGGGGGGGGAGGGTGAGTACGGATAGATAGGGGGTCCCTTACTGGGGTGGGGGGGTGAGTATGGATAGATAAGGGGGTCCGTTATGGCGGGGGCCCTTGTATGGATGGATAGGGGGTCCCTTACTGGGGGGGGGAGGGTGAGTACGGATAGATAGGGGGTCCCTTACTGGGGTGGGGGGGTGAGTATGGATAGATAGGGGGTCCCTTACTGGGGTGGTGGGGTGAGTATGGATAGATAGGGGGGTCCGTTATGGCGGGGGCCCGTGTATGGATGGATAGGGGGTCCCTTACTGGGGGGGGTGAGTACGGATAGATAGGGGGTCCCTTACTGGGGTGGTGGGGTGAGTATGGATAGATAGGGGGGTCCGTTATGGCGGGGCCCGTGTATGGATGGATAGGGGGTCCCTTACTGGGGGGGGGGAGGGTGAGTACGGATAGATAGGGGGTCCCTTACTGGGGTGGGGGGGTGAGTATGGATAGATAAGGGGGTCCGTTATGGTGGGGGCCCGTGTATGGATGGATAGGGGGTCCCTTACTGGGGTGGGGGAGGGTGAGTACGGATAGATAGGGGGTCCCTTACTGGGGTGGGGGGGTGAGTATGGATAGATAAGGGGGTCCGTTATGGCGGTGGTCAGTGTATGGATGGATAGGGGGTCCCTTACTGGGGGGGAGAGGGTGAGTACGGATAGATAGGGGGTCCCTTACTGGGGTGGGGGGGTGAGTATGGATAGATAAGGGGGTCCGTTATGGCGGGGGCCCGTGTATGGATGGATAGGGGGTCCCTTACTGGGGGGGGGGGAGGGTGAGTACGGATAGATAGGGGGTCCCTTACTGGCGTGGGGGGGGTGAGTATGGATAGATAAGGGGGTCCGTTATGGCGGGGGCCCGTGTATGGATGGATAGGGGGTCACTTACTGGGGTGGGGGAGGGTGAGTACGGATAGATAGGGGGTCCCTTACTGAGGTGGGGGGGTGAGTATGGATAGATAAGGGGGTCCGTTATGGCGGGGGCCCGTGTATGGATGGATAGGGGGTCCCTTACTGGGGGGGGGAGGGTGAGTACGGATAGATAGGGGGTCCCTTACTGGGGTGGGGGGGTGAGTATGGATAGATAAGGGGGTCCGTTATGGCGGGGGCCCGTGTATGGATGGATAGGGGGTCACTTACTGGAGGGGGGGGAGGGTGAGTACGGATAGATAGGGGGTCCCTTACTGGGGTGGGGGGGTGAGTATGGATAGATAAGGGGGTCCGTTATGGCGGGGGTCAGTGTATGGATGGATAGGGGGTCCCTTACTGGGGGGGGAGGGTGAGTACGGATAGATAGGGGGTCCCTTACTGGGGTGAGTATGGATAGATAAGGGGGTCCGTTATGGCGGGGGCCCGTGTATGGATGGATAGGGGGTCCCTTACTGGGGTGGGGGAGGGTGAGTACGGATAGATAGGGGGTCCCTTACTGGGGTGGGGGGGTGAGTATGGATAGATAAGGGGGTCCGTTATGGCGGGGGCCCGTGTATGGATGGATAGGGGGTCCCTTACTGGGGGGGGAGGGTGAGTACGGATAGATAGGGGGTCCCTTACTGGGGTGGGGTGGTGAGTATGGATAGATAAGGGGGTCCGTTATGGCGGGGGCCCGTGTATGGATGGATAGGGGGTCCCTTACTGGGGTGGGGGAGGGTGAGTACGGATAGATAGAGGGTCCCTTACTGGGGTGGGGGGGGTGAGTATGGATAGATAAGGGGGTTCGTTATGGCGGGGGTCAGTGTATGGATGGATAGGGGGTCCCTTACTGGGGGGGGGGAGGTGAGTACGGATAGATAGGGGGTCCCTTACTGGGGTGGGGGGGGGAGTATGGATAGATAAGGGGGTCCGTTATGGCGGTGGCCCGTGTATGGATGGATAGGGGGTCCCCTACTGGGGGGGGGTGAGTACGGATAGACAGGGGGTCTCTTACTGGGGTGGGGGGGTGAGTATGGATAGATAAGGGGGTCCGTTATGGCGGGGGCCCGTGTATGGATGGATAGGGGGTCCCCTACTGGGGGGGGGGAGGGTGAATACGGATAGATAGGGGGTCCCTTACTGGGGTGGGGGGGTGAGTATGGATAGATAAGGGGGTCTGTTATGGCGGGGGCCCGTGTATGGATGGATAGGGGGTCCCTTACTGGGGGGGAGGAGGGTGAGTACGGATAGATAGGGGGTCCCTTACTGGGGTGGGGGGGTGAGTATGGATAGATAAGGGGGTCCGTTATGGCGGGGGCCCGTGTATGGATGGATAGGGGGTCCCTTACTGGGGGGGGGAGGGTGAGTACGGATAGATAGGGGGTCCCTTACTGGGGTGGGGGGGTGAGTATGGATAGATAAGGGGGTCCGTTATGGCGGGGGCCCGTGTATGGATGGATAGGGGGTCCCTTACTGGGGGGGGGTGAGTACGGATAGATAGGGGGTCCCTTACTGGGGTGGGGGGGTGAGTATGGATAGATAAGGGGGTCTGTTATGGCGGGGGCCCGTGTATGGATGGATAGGGGGTCCCTTACTGGGGGGGGGAGAGTGAGTACGGATAGATAGGGGGTCCCTTACTGGGGTGGGGGGGTGAGTATGGATAGATAAGGGGGTCCGTTATGGCGGGGGCCCGTGTATGGATGGATAGGGGGTCCCTTACTGGGGTGGGGGAGGGTGAGTACGGATAGATAGGGGGTCCCTTACTGGGGTGGGGGGGTGAGTATGGATAGATAAGGGGGTCCGTTATGGCGGGGGTCAGTGTATGGATGGATAGGGGGTCCCTTACTGGGGGGGGGAGGGTGAGTACGGATAGATAGGGGGTCCCATACTGGGGTGGGGGGGTGAGTATGGATAGATAAGGGGGTCCGTTATGGCGGGGGCCCATGGATGGATAGGGGGTCCCTTACTGGGGGGGGGGGAGGGTGAGTACGGATAGATAGGGGGTCCCTTACTGGGGTGGGGGGGGTGAGTATGGATAAATAAGGGGGTCCGTTATGGCGGGGGCCTGTGTATGGATGGATAAGGGGTCCCTTACTGGGGTGGGGGAGGGTGAGTACGGATAGATAGGGGGTCCCTTACTGAGGTGGGGGGGTGAGTATGGATAGATAAGGGGGTCCGTTATGGCGGGGGTCAGTGTATGGATGGATAGGGGGTCCCTTACTGGGGGGGGGGGGGAGTACGGATAGATAGGGGGTCCTTTACTGGGGTTGGGGGGTGAGTATCTATATATATAATTGTCTAAGTGTTTTTCCGCCAGGCCTCGACCAATCAGCGACGGGCACAGCATCGACGTAGAAATCCCGCGCCTCTGATTGGTTGAGGCCGCCAGGCCTCCACCAATCAGCGACGGGCACAGCGACGATGATATCATAAAGGACGTAGACATCCCACGTCTCTGATTGGTCGAGGCCGCCAGGCCTCGACCAATCAGCGACGGGCACAGTCTGCCGCGAATTCGCCTCGACCAATCAGCGACGGGCACAGCATCGACGTAGATGTCATAATGGTTGCCATGGCGACGATGATGTCATAAAGGTTGCCTCGACCAATCAGCGACGGGCACAGTCTGCCGCGAATTCTGGAATCATCATTGTCCATATACTACAGGGACATGCATATTCTAGAATACCCGATGCGTTAGAATCGGGCCACAATCTAGTGGATAGATAAGGGGGTCTGTTATGGCGGGGGTCAGTGTATGGATGGATAGGGGGTCCCTTACTGGGGGGGGGCTGTGTATGGATGGATAGGGGGTACCTTATGACGGGGGCCCGTGTATGGATAGATAGGGGGTCCCGTACTGCGGGGGGGGGGTGAGTACGGATAGATAGGGGGTCCCTTACTGGGGGGGGTGAGTACGGATAGATAAGGGGGTCCGTTATGGTGGGGGCCTGTGTATGGATGGATAGGGGGTCTCTTAAGGCGGGGGCCTGTGTATGGATGGATAGGGGGTCCCTTACTAGGGGGGGGTGAGTACGGATAGATAGGGGGGTCCGTTATGGCGGGGATCGGATCACTGAGCGCATCTGATCACTGAGCGCATCTGATCACTGAGCGCATCGGATCACTGAGCGCAGCGGATCACTGAGCGCAGCGGATCACTGAGCGCAGCGGATCACTGAGCGCAGATCACCGAGCGCACTGGATCACTGAGCGCACTGGATCACTGAGTGCAGCGGATTACTGAGAGCATCGGATCACTGAGCGCACTGGATCACTGAGTGTACTGGATCACTGAGCGCACTGGATCACTGAGCGCATCGGATCACTGAGCGCACTGGACCACTGAGTGCAGCAGATCACTGAGCGCACTGGATCACAGAGCATCGGATCACAGCATTGAATCGCTGAGCGCACTGGATCACTGAGTGCAGCGGATCAATGAGCGCACTGGACCACTGAGCGCACTGCATCACTGAGCGCAGCAGATCACTGAGCGCACTGGATCACTGAGTGCAGCGGATCACTGAGCATCGGATCACTGAGCGCACTGGATCACTGAGCGCATCGCATCACTGAGCGCAGCAGATCACTGAGCACACTGGATCACTGAGCGCACTGGATCACTGAATGCACTGGATCACTGAGCGCACTGGATCACTGAGCGCATCGGATCACTGAGAGCACTGGACCACTGAGTGCACTGGATCACTGAGCGCACTGGATCACTGAGCGCATCACAGCGCAGCAGATCACCGAGCGCACTGGATCACTGAGTGCAGCGGATCACTGAGCGCACTGGATCACTGAATGCACTGGATCACTGAGCGCACTGGACCACTGAGTGCACTGGATCACTGAGTGCAGCGGATCACAGCGCACTGGATCACTGAGCGCACTGGATCACAGCGCAGCAGATCACTGAGCGCACTGGATCACTGAGTGCAGCGGATCACTGAGCGCAGATCACTGAACGCACTGGATCACTGAGCGCACTGGATCACTGAGCGCATCGGATTACTGAGCGCACTGGACCACTTAGTGCAGCAGATCACTGAGCGCACTGGATCACTGAGAGCATCGGATCACTGAGAGCATTGAATCGCTGAGCGCACTGGATCACTGAGTGCAGCGGATCAATGAGCGCACTGGACCACTGAGCGCACTGCATCACTGAGCGCAGCAGATCACTGAGCGCACTGGATCACTGAGTGCAGCGGATCACTGAGAGCATCGGATCACTGAGCGCACTGGATCACAGCGCACTGGATCACTGAGCGCATCGCATCACTGAGCGCAGCAGATCACTGAGCACACTGGATCACTGAGTGCAGCGGATCACTGAGCGCAGCAGATCACTGAGCGCACTGGATCACTGAGTGCACTGGATCACTGAGCGCACTGGATCACTGAGCGCATCGGATCACTGAGCGCACTGGACCACAGTGCACTGGATAACTGAGTGCAGCGGATCACTGAGAGCATCGGATCACTGAGCGCACTGGACCACTGAAAGCATAGGATCACTGAGAGCATTGAATCGCTGAGCGCACTGGATCACTGAGTGCAGCGGATCAATGAGCGCACTGGACCACTGAGCGCACTGCATCACTGAGCGCAGATCACTGAGCGCACTGGATCACTGAGTGCAGCGGATCACTGAGCGCACTGGATCACTGAGCTCATCGCATCACTGAGCGCAGCAGATCACTGAGCGCACTGGATCACTGAGTGCAGCGGATCACTGAGCGCAGCAGATCACTGAGCACACTGGATCACTGAGTGCACTGGATCACTGAGCGCACTCGACCACTGAGCGCACTGCATCACTGAGCGCAGCAGATCACTGAGCGCACTGGATCACAGTGCAGCGGATCACTAAGCGCAGCAGATCACTGAGCGCACTGGACCACTGAGCGCACTGCATCACTGAGCGCACCGGATCACTGAGCACCTGCGGATTTACCTGCGTGATCAGAACGCCGCGTCGAAGACGCTATTATTCCTGATCGTTGAGAACATGGCCAATATGGTTATATTTTCTTTTTGTTTTCTTACAGGAGATGAGGGCTTCGGTGGAATTAGGTGTTAGGCGAGTAATACTGTGTTTAGTCTGATTTCTAATAAAGGACTTTATTCTGTCTGTGTCTTTATTTACCATATAACTATGGGATTAGTAATACCCCCAAAGGAACTAATCTAGATATGTGGTGAGGACTTTGAACCCCCAAGTGCTTCACAGAATTTTATAACGCAGAGCCATGAAAATAAAAATAAAAAATTATTTTCTCAAAAATGATCTTTTAGCCTGCAATTTTTTATTTTGCCAAGGGTAACAGGAGAAATTTGACCCCAATATTTGTTGTCCAGTTTCTCCTGAGTACGCTGATACCCCATATGTGGGGGTAAACTACTGTTTGGGCACATGCCGGGGCTCGGAATTGAAGTAGTGACGTTTTGAAATGCAGACTTTTATGGAATGCTCTGCGGGCATCACATTGCGTTTGCAGAGCCCCTGATGTGGCTAAACAGTAGAAACCCCCCACAAGTGACCCCATTTTGGAAACTAGACCCCGAAAGGAACTTATCTAGATGTGTGGTGAGCACTTTGAACCCCCAAGTGCTTCATAGAAGTTTATAATGCAGAGCCGTGAAAATAATAAATACGTTTTCTTTCCTCAAAAATAATTATTTAGCCAAGAATTTTTTTTCCCAAGGGTTACAGGAGAAATTGGACCCCAAAAGTTGTTGTCCAGTTTCTCCTGAGTACGCTGATACCCCATATGTGGGGGTAAACTACTGTTTGGGCACACGTCGGGGCTCAGAAGGGAAGTAGTGACTATTGAAATGCAGACTTTGATGGAATGGTCTGCGGGCGTCAAGTTGCGTTTGCAGAGCCCCTGGTGTGCCTAAACAGTAGAAACCCCCCACAAGTGACCCCATTTTAGAAACTAGACCCCCCAAGGAACTTATCTAGATATGTGGTGAGCACTTTGAACCCCCAAGTGCTTCACAGAAGTTTATAACGCAGAGCCGTGAAAATAAAAAAATATTTTACTTTCCTCAAAAATGATGTTTTAGCAAGCATTTCTTTATTTTCACAAGGGTAACAGGAGAAATTGGACCCCAGTAATTGTTGCACAGTTTGTCCTTAGTATGCTGGTACCCCATATGTGGGGGTAAACCACTGTTTGGGCACACGCCGGGGCTCGGAATTGAGGGAGCACCATTTGACTTTTTGAATACAAGATTGGCTGGAATCAATGGTGGCGCCATGTTGCGTTTGGAGACCCCTGATGTGCCTAAACAGTGGTAACCCCTCAATTCTACCTCCAACACTAACCCCAACACACCCCTAACCCTAATCACAACCCTAATTCTAACCCTAAGGCTATGTGCCCACGTTGCGGATTCGTGTGAGATTTTTCAGCATCATTTTTGAAAAATCCGCGGGTAAAAGGCACTGCGTTTTACCTGCGGATTTCCAGTGTTTTTTGTGCGGATTTCACCTGCGGATTCCTATTGAGGAACAGGTGTAAAACGCCACGGAATCCGCACAAAGAATTGACATGCTGCGGAAAATACAACGCAGCGTTTCCGCGCGGTATTTTCCGCACCATGGGCACAGCGGATTTGGTTTTCCATAGGTTTACATGGTACTGTAAACCTGATGGAACACTGCTGCAAATCCGCAGCGGCCAATCCGCTGCGGATCCGCAGCCAAATCCGCACCATGTGCACATAGCCTAATTCTAAAGGTATGTGCACACGCTGCGGAAAACGCTGCGGATCCGCAGCAGTTTCCCATGAGTTTACAGTTCAATGTAAACCTATGGGAAACAAAAATCGCTGTACACATGCTGCAGAAAAACTGCACGGAAATGCAGTGGTTTACATTCTGCAGCATGTCACTTCTTTCTGCGGATTCCGCAGCGGTTTTACAACTGCTCCAATAGAAAATCGCAGTTGTAAAACCGCAGTGAAATGCACAGAAAAAACGCAATAAATCCGCAGCGGTTTAGCACTGCAGATTTATCAAATACGCAGCGGAAAAATCCGCAGAGGACCAAAATACGTGTGCACATACCGAAACCCTAACCCTAGCCCTAACCCTATTCTAACATTAGTGGAAAAAAAATTTTTATTTATCGTCCCTACCTATGGGGGTGACAAAGGGGGGGGGGAGTCATTTATTATTTTTTTTATTTTGATCACTGTGATAGATTATATCTCAGTGATCAAAATGCACTTTGGAACGAATCTGCCGGCTGGCAGATTCGGCGGGCGCAATGCGCATGCGCCCGCCATTTTGGAAGATGGCGGCGCCCAGGGAGAAGACGGACGGACCCCGGCAGGATCGGTAAATATGATGGGGTGGGGGGGGAGCATGGGGGGGTGGATCGGAGCACGAGGGGTGGAACGGAGCGCGGGGGGTGGAATGGAGGGCTGGGGGGCTGGAACGGAGCACGGGGGGGTGGATCGGAGCACGGGGGGTGCGGATCGGAGTGCAGGGGGGTTGGATCAGAGCACGGGGGGGTGATTGGAGCACGGGGGGAGCGGAGCACAGGACGGAGGTGAGCCGGAGCAGTGTACCGGACAGATCGGAGGGCTGGGGGGGCGATCGGTGGGGTGGGGGCACATTAGTGTTTCCAGCCATGGCCGATGAAATTGCAGCCTCCAAAATGCCACCATTACAGAAGATGGTTGCCGCCATAACGGACCCCCTTATCTATCCGTACTCACCCCCCCCCAGTAAGGGACCCCCTATCCATCCATACACAGGCCCCCGCCATAAGAGACCCCCTATCCATCCATACACAGGCCCCCGCCATAACGGACCCCCCTATCTATCCGTACTCAACCCCCCAGTAAGGGACCCCCTATCCATCCACACACACCCCCGCCATAAGGGTCCCCCTATCCATCCATACACGGACCCCCGCCATAACGTACCACCCTATCTATCCGTACTCACCCCCTGCGCCCTCTCAGCCCCCCGCGCCCTCTCCCCCCCAAAGGGTTAATACAGGTAGCAGTGTTGGCACCCCCCCTAAAGGGTTAATACCCCCGTCCTCTCCCCCCGGGGGTTAATACCGGTAGCAGTGTCACTGTCCGCTGTTTTGGCATGCCGCCAAAACGAGAAGGCGGGAGAAGGGTTGGGCGTGTTTCGCAGGGAGAGCACCCGCCCACCTGCTATTACAGCCTCGGGCGGCGCGCAGCTACTGCGCATGCGCCAGGTGCGCGCGGCCGTGCAGCCTCGGGCGGCGAGCAGTAGCCCTAGCTACTGCGCATGCGCCAGGTGCGTGCGGACACGAGTGCCGCGCGTGCATGTGGCGCATGCGCAATGAACATATATTCCTGCCCACAATGCCTTGTCTGCTGTCCCCTTCGCCAGGTAAACCACAGCGTGGCGTAACGTTGCTAAGACAGTCTACACCGAACGGCAAGTCTTGACGTACTGTCACGTGATCAGAGACCGCCAGTCAGTGGGGCGCATGCTCATACGTCTATTTGCATGGCGTTATGGCTTCCTGTGTCCAGAGTATATGAAGTACAAGGCATTGTGGGCAGGAATATATGTTCATATATATCCCTCCCGTGTTCGAAGTTGAAATGTTACCTCTGGTTACAGGCGTAGGCTGATGGGACTACTACTCCCATCAGCCTATGCCTGCTGCGCTCCTAACAGTATTCATCAGCCGGCTCCTGCACTATAAATAAATGTTAAAAAATGCCATGGGTTCCCCTGTATTTTTGATAACAAACCAGGCAAAACTGGGGCAGCAACCCTCAGGGCTAACATGGCTGGTTATCAAGAATAGAGGAGTCACCCCCTTTTTTGACAACCATGATCGCTAAAGCAGACAGCTGGGGGCTGGTATTCTCAGGCTGGTAAGGGGCCATGGATATTGACCCCCTCCAGCCTACAAATAGCAGCCCTCAGCTACCCAGAAAAGGCACATCTATTAGATGCTCCAATTCTGGCGCTTTGCCCGACTCTTCTCAGTTGCCCTGTAGCGGTGGCATGTGGGGTTCGTATTTGTGGGGTTGATGTCACCTCTGTATTGTCCAATGACATCAAGCCCACTGGTTAGTAATGGAGAAGCGTCTATAAGACACCTCTCCATTACTAATCCTATAGTTATATGGTAAATAAAGACACAGACAGAATAAAGTCCTTTATTAGAAATCAGACTAAACACAGTATTACTCGCCTAACACCTAATTCCACCGAAGCCCTCATCTCCTGTAAGAAAACAAAAAAAAAATATAACCATATTGGCCACGTTCTCAACGATCAGGAATAATAGCGTCTTCGACGCGGCGTTCTGATCACGCAGGTAAATCCGCAGGTGCTCAGTGATCCGGTGCGCTCAGTGGTCCAGTGCGCTCAGTGGTCCAGTGCGCTCAGTGATCCAGTGCGCTCAGTGATCTACTGCGCTCAGTGATCCGCTGCACTCAGTGATCCAGTGCGCTCAGTGATGCAGTGCGCTCAGTGGTCCAGTGCGCTCATTGATCCGCTGCACTCAGTGATGCGATGTGCTCAGTGATCTGCTGCGCTCAGTGATGCGATGTGCTCAGTGATCCAGTGCGCTCAGTGATCCGCTGCACTCAGTGATTCAGTGGTCCAGTGCGCTCAGTGATCCAGTGCGCTCAGGGATTCAGTGCGCTCAGTGATCTGCGCTCAGTGATCCGCTGCACTCAGTGATCCAGTGCGCTCAGTGATCTGCTGCGCTCAGTGATTCGATGCGCTCAGTGATCCAGTGCGCTCAGTGATCCAGTGCGCTCAGTGATCCAGTGCGCTCAGTGATCCAGTGCGCTCAGTGATCCGATGCGCTCAGTGATCCGCTGCGCTCAGTGATCCAGTGCGCTCAGTGATCCGATGCGCTCAGTGATCAGATGCGCTCAGTGATCAGATGCGCTCAGTGATCCGATCCCCGCCATAACGGACCCCCCTATCTATCCGTACTCACCCCCCCAGTAAGGGACCCCCTATCCATCCATACACAGGCCCCCGCCTTAAGAGACCCCCTATCCATCCATACACAGGCCCCCACCATAACGGACCCCCCTTTCCGTACTCACCGCCCCCAGTAAGGGACCCCCTATTTATCCGTACTCACCCCCCCCCGCAGTAAGGGACCCCCTATCTATCCATACACGGGCCCCCGTCATAAGGGACCCCCTATCCATCCATACACAGGCCCCCCCAGTAAGGGACCCCCTATCCATCCACACACTGACCCCCGCCATAACGGACCCCCTTATCTATCCATACTCACCCCCCCACCCCAGTAAGGGACCCCCTATCTATCCGTACTCCCCCCCAGTAACGGACCCCCTATCCATCCATACACTGACCCCCACCATAACGGACCCCCTTATCTATCCATACTCACCCCCTACCCCAGTAAGGGACCCCCTATCTATCCGTACTCCCCCCCCCCCCAGTAAGGGACCCCCTATCCATCCATACACTGACCCCCGCCATAACGGACCCCCTTATCTATCCATACTCACCCCCCCCCCACCCCAGTAAGGGACCCCCTATCTATCCGTACTCACCCTCCCCCCCAGTAAGGGACCCCCTATCCATCCATACACGGGCCCCCGCCATAACGGACCCCCCTATCTATCCGTGCTCACCCCCCCGCGCCCTCTCCCCCCTCTCTGAGAAGTGTTGGCACCCCCCTACAGGGTTAATACCGGTAGCAGTGTCACTGCCCGCTGTCTGGCATGCCGCCAAAACGAGAAGGCGGGAGAAGGGGGTTGGGGCGTGTTTCGCTGGGAGAGAACCCGCCCAGGAGACCACCCGCCCACCACAAGGCATTGCTATTACACGCCCACCACAAGGCATTGCTATTACAGCCTCGGGCGGCGCGCAGCTACTGCGCATGCGCCAGGTGCGCGCGGCCGTGCAGCCTCGGGCGGCGCGCAGTAGCCCTAGCTACTGCGCAAGCGCCAGGTGCGCGCGGCCGTGCGGACGCGAGTGCCGCGCGTGCATGTGGCGCTTGCGCAATTATATAATACTGCCCACAAGGCCTTGTTTGTAATGGCCTTTAATAGATGCCAGCGCATGCGCAGGAGCAGATATGAGGGGGCGTTGTGTAGGAGCAGGTAGTTTAACGTTGTCATGACAGCCGCCGTCGCCCGCACATGCGTGGTCGGAACTGACGAGGCTGTGTTTTCTGTGGGAATAGCGTCTGGATCGGAATGGATTTTTTTAGCCAGTCCGTTCTAGACGGCTCATTAGGTTCCTAGATGGTAGATGATTTGATGATCTCGCCATAGTCACTCTGATCTACATTCTTCAGTGCCAGGTGATTAGATCGGAGTTGATGGAGAGAGGACCTCAAAAAATCCCCTCCAACGTTACAGTTCAGCACTGAAATGACTGAATGGGAGTTGGTTCCACGAACTCCACATACAAACTTCATTGTAGTCTCCTCATCCGGCTTTTTAATGCTTTTTCTATGGAATTGCTGAAGATGTCAATGAAGCAGTAAATGCATATATAGGGTGCACTCACATAACAATAATAGTATGGGGTGCAAAACCTAGTCTGTAGCAATCATAAACTGGAGGACAAAGAAAAAGACTAGACTAATAATGGCATGCACGGCCACCAATTATAAGAAAATAGAAAAACCTTTATTATACCTCAATGACACACTAATAAAACCATTTAAAAACATGACTACATGACCAATAAACCCACACCCCTTCAGGTTATATAGACCATAAGTATAGAACCATACCTCTCAACTTATGAAGATGGGAAAGAGGGACAAAGTTTGCGGCGCGCAACGCGGCAACTTTTAGGCCACGCCCCTGACCACACCCATTCATAATTAGTTACACCCATATCCACGTCCCAGCCACACCCATTTAGCACTGCTGATCACACGGTTTCATATACAATAATTATAAACAAAAAAAATGGCCACACAGTGCTCCATACTGTATAATGGCCACACATGATGCTCCATACTGTATGATGGCCACACATGATGCTCCATACTGTATAATGGCCGCACATGATGCTCAATACTGTATAATGACCGCACATGATGCTCAATACTGTATAATGACCGCACATGATGCTCAGTACTGTATAATGACTGCACATGATGCTCCATACTGTATGATGGCCACATATGATGCTCCATACTGTATAATGGCCACACATGATGCTCCATACTGTATGATGGCCGCACATGATGCTCCATACTGTATATTGGCCGCACATGATGCTCCATACTGTATGATGGCCACATATGATGCTCCATACTGTATAATGGCCACACATGATGCTCCATACTGTATAATGGCCACACATGATGCTCAATACTGTATAATGGCCACACATGATGCTCAATACTGTATAATGACCGCACTTGATGCTCAATACTGTATAATGACCGCACATGATGCTCAATACTGTATAATGGCTCCACATGATGCTCCATACTGTATAATGGCGACACATGATGCTCCATACTTCCCTTTTTGGAAGTGCATTTGGACAGCAAGGTGGATTGCTGTTAAGGGAGAGAAAAAAAAAAAACTTTAAATCTTCAGCATAGCGAGTGTGAGCGAGCTGAGTGTGGCCTGAGCGTAAGTGTGGACGGCGGTAAGTGTGACTTGTGATTCAGTGAAGAGGTATTTGGAAAGCCTTTAACAAATACCTGTGTGAATTGGTGTGAGTTGCTGAATTGGGGGTAGCTATATTCATAAGGGGTTAACTTAGGGTGGGGGCTCATAATTAAGGGTTTATAAGGGGCAGCTGTTTGGGGCTCCAGTCCTTTTTGGAAGTGCATTTGGACAGCAAGGTGGATTGCTGTTAAGGGAGAGAGAAAAAAAAAAAAAACTTTAAATCTTCAGCATAGCGAGTGTGACCTGAGTGTAAGTGTGGACGGCGGTAAGTGTGACTTGTGATTCAGTGACTTTGGAGTCAGGGAGTTTCCAAGGGAGGAATTACTGTATTGCTGTCTGATTTTTATTAATACTTTGTATTTATTTTTTATTTTTTTTTATTGAACTGTTCTGTCTGGTGCAATCCCCATTAGGAAATGTGCTCCACTCTTGTTAATGCCATGCAGTGCACATCTTGCCACATGTATGCAATCCTTGAGCAGCCGATCGAGGGTGCATACTGCTGTGCGAGATGTGAGCACGTTGTGCATTTGGAAACCCAGATTCTGACTCTAAATGTGCAGCTGGCAACACTGAGATCCATTGACAATATGGAGAGGAGTCTTCTGCTCACGGAGCAGACGCTCAATGGGACAGATGAGGGGGGGGATGGTGGGATGGAGCTGCAGGACAATGAAGTAGCAAGCTGGGTGACAGTTAGGAAGCGGGGTAGAGGGAAGAGTGCCAGGGAGGCTAGTCCTGACCTGGCACACCCCAATAAGTTTGCTAAGTTGGCAGATGAGGGGGGTGCCAGTACAGGGGTAGCACTGCTGCAGCCAGGCATGTCCTCTGAAAGCCGGAGGAGTGACTGCTCCAGTAAGGAGAGAAATAGGAGAGCAGTGCAGGCCAGACAGGTGCTGGTAGTGGGCGACTCAATTATTAGGGGAACAGATAGGGCAATCTGTCACAAAGACAGGGATCGTCGAACGGTGTGCTGCCTACCTGGCGCTCGAGTCCGACACATCGCTGATCGGGTGGACAGATTACTGGGAGGGGCTGGTGAGGACCCAGCGGTCATGGTGCTCATTGGCACTAATGACAAAGTTAGAGGTAGGTGGAAGGTCCTTAAAGATGATTTCAGGGAATTAGGCTGCAAGCTGAAGGCAAGGACCTCCAACGTGGTATTTTCCGAAATACTGCCGGTACCACGTGCCACGCCAGAGAGGCAACGGGAGATTAGGGAGGTTAATAAGTGGCTCAAGAATTGGTGTAGGAAAGAGGGGTTTGGGTTCCTGCAGAACTGGGCCGACTTCTCAGTTGGCTACAGGCTCTACGCTAGGTACGGGCTGCATCTCAATGGGGAGGGTGCAGCTGTGCTGGGGGAGAGAATGGCTAGAATGTTGGAGGAGTGTTTAAACTAGGAATTGGGGGGGAGGGTATTCATTTTATAGGAGGGGAAGATAGTGCAGACATAGACCTGGGCACAAATAAGGAAGTTGGGGGTGGCGGTGGCATGGGGGGTGGGGTCAGAACAGTTAATAATTTAAGAAATAGAAGTACAGAGAGGAACATAAAGTGCATGTATACTAATGCCAGAAGCCTCACCAACAAAATGGACGAATTAGAACTAATGTTGTTGGAGCATAATTATGACATGGTGGGGAATCGGGATATCTGAAACATGGCTGGATGAGAGCCATGACTGGGCTGTTAACTTGCAGGGCTATAGCCTGTTCAGAAATGACCGTACAGATAAGGGAGGGGTGTGTCTATATGTAAAATCGTCCTTAAAACCCATCCTGCGCGATAATATAGGTGAATTTAATGAAAATGTAGAATCCCTGTGGGTGGAGATAAGGGGAGGGGGAAAAAATAATAAATTACTGATAGGGGTTTGTTATAAATCTCCAAAAATAATGGAAGCAATGGAGAATATCCTCGTAAAGCAAATAGATGAAGCTGCGACTCAAGGAGAAGTCATTATTATGGGGGACTTCAACTAGCCTGAAATAGATTGGGGAACAGAAACCTGCAGTTCCAGCAAAGGTAATCGGTTTTTGACAACTATGAGAGACAATTACCTTTCACAACTGGTTCAGGACCCAACAAGAAAGGGGGCACTGCTAGACCTAATATTAACCAACAGGCCAGACCGCATATCAAATATAAGGGTTGGGGGTCACTTGGGAAATAGCGATCACAAAATAATAAGTTTTCATGTATCCTTTAAAAAGATGTGTAGTAGAGCGGTTACAAGGACACTAAACTTCAGGAGGGCAAATTTCCAACGGATGAGAGAGGATCTTGGTGCAATTAACTGGGACGATATCCTGAGACACAAAAATACACAAAGAAAATGGGAGACGTTTATTAGCATCCTGGATAGGACCTGTGCACAGTATATACCGTATGGGAATAAACATACTAGAAATAGGAGGAAACCAATATGGCTAAATAGAGCTGTAAGGGGCGCAATAAGTGACAAAAAGAAAGCATTTAGAGAATTAAAGGAAGTAGGTAGTGAGGAGGCATTAAATAAATACAGAAAATTAAATAAATTCTGTAAAAAGCAAATCAAGGCAGCAAAGATTGAGACAGAGAGACTCATTGCCAGAGAGAGTAAAAATAATCCTAAAATATTCTTTAACTACATAAATAGTAAGAAACTAAAAAATGATAGTGTTGGCCCCCTTAAAAATAGTCTGGGTGAGATGGTGGATGAGGATGAGGAAAAAGCCAATATGCTAAATGACTTTTTTTCATCAGTATTTACACAAGAAAATCCCATGGCAGACAAAATGTCTAGTGATAAAAATTCCCAATTAAATGTCACCTGCTTAACCCAGCAGGAAGTGCGGCGGCGTCTAAAAATCACTAAAATTGACAAATCTCCGGGCCCCGATGGGATACACCCTCGAGTACTGCAGGAATTAAGTACAGTCATTGATAGACCATTATTTTTAATCTTTAAAGACTCCATAATAACAGGGTCTGTGCCACAGGACTGGCGTATAGCAAATGTGGTGCCAATATTCAAAAAGGGAACAAAAACTGAACTCGGAAATTATAGGCCAGTAAGCTTAACCTCTGCTGTGGGTAAAATCCTGGAGGGCATTCTAAGGGACGCTATACTGGAGTATCTGACGAGGAATAACCTCATGACCCAGTATCAGCACGGGTTTACTAGGGACCGTTCATGTCAGACTAATTTGATCAGTTTCTATGAAGAGGTAAGTTCCGGATTGGACCAAGGGAACCCAGTGGATGTAGTGTATATGGACTTTTCAAAAGCTTTTGATACGGTGCCACACAAAAGGTTGATACATAAAATGAGAATAATGGGGATAGGGGAAAATATGTGCAAGTGGGTTGAGAGCTGGCTCAGGGATAGGAAACAAAGGGTGGTTATTAATGGAGCACACTCGGACTGGGTAGCGGTTAGCAGTGGGGTACCACAGGGGTCAGTATTGGGCCCTCTTCTTTTTAACATATTTATTAATGACCTTGTAGGGGGCATTCAGAGTACAATTTCAATATTTGCAGATGACACTAAACTCTGCAGGGTAATCAATACAGAGGAGGACAATTTTATATTACAGGATGATTTATGTAAACTAGAAGCTTGGGCTGATAAATGGCAAATGAGCTTTAATGGGGATAAATGTAAGGTCATGCACTTGGGTAGAAGTAATAAGATGTATAATTATGTGCTTAATTCTAAAACTCTGGGCAAAACCGTCAATGAAAAAGACCTGGGTGTATGGGTGGATGACAAACTCATATTCAGGGGCCAGTGTCAGGCAGCTGCTACAAAGGCAAATAAAATAATAGGATGCATTAAAAGAGGCATAGATGCTCATGAGGAGAACATAATTTTACCTCTATACAAGTCACTAGTTCGACCACACTTAGAATACTGTGCACAGTTCTGGTCTCCGGTGTATAAGAAAGACATAGCTGAACTGGAGCGGGTGCAGAGAAGAGCGACCAAGGTTATTAGAGGACTGGGGGGTCTGCAATACCAAGATAGGTTATTACACTTGGGGCTATTTAGTTTGGAAAAACGAAGACTAAGGGGTGATCTTATTTTAATGTATAAATATGAGGGGACAGTACAAAGACCTTTCTGATGATCTTTTTAATCATAGACCTGAAACAGGGACAAGGGGGCATCCTCTGCGTTTGGAGGAAAAAAGGTTTAAGCATAATAACAGACGCGGATTCTTTACTGTAAGAGCAGTGAGACTATGGAACTCTCTGCCGTATGATGTTGTAATGAGTGATTCATTACTTAAATTTAAGAGGGGACTGGATACCTTTCTGGAAAAGTATAATGTTACAGGGTATATACACTAGATT
The DNA here is from genome assembly GCF_032444005.1 of Ranitomeya imitator. Taxonomy (NCBI): domain Eukaryota; kingdom Metazoa; phylum Chordata; class Amphibia; order Anura; family Dendrobatidae; genus Ranitomeya; species Ranitomeya imitator. Next base: position 202,860,698 of record NC_091286.1, read on the forward strand.
CCTTGATAGGGCGTTGATCCAGGGAACTAGTCTGATTGCCGTATGTGGAGTCGGGAAGGAATTTTTTTCCCCAATGTGGAGCTTACTCTTTGCCACATGGTTTTTTTTTGCCTTCCTCTGGATCAACATGTTAGGGCATGTTAGGTTAGGCTATGGGTTGAACTAGATGGACATATAGTCTTCCTTCAACCTTAATAACTATGTAAATACTGTATAATGACTGCACATGATGCTCCATACTGTATATTGGCCGCACATGATGCTCCATACTGTATAATGACCCCACATGATGCTCAATACTGTATAATGACCGCACATGATGCTTCATACTATATAATGGTCCCGCATGATGCTCAATACTGTATAATGGCCCCACATAATTCTCTATACTGTATAATGACCGCATATTATTCCATACTGTATAATGGCTCCACATGATGCTCCATACTGTATAATGACCGCACATGATGCTCCATACTGTATAATGGCCCCACATGATGCTCCATACTGTATAATGACCGCACATGATGCTCCATACTGTATATTGGCCACACATGATGCTCCATACTGTATAATGACCCCACATGATGCTCAATACTGTATAATGACCGCACATGATGCTCCATGCTGTATAATGGCCCCACATGATGCTCAATACTGTATAATGGCCCCACATAATTCTCCATACTGTATAATGACCGCATATGATTCCATACTGTATAATGGCTCCACATGATGCTCCATACTGTATAATACATTTCAAAAACCTGACCGGCACATCCAAACATAGACTCAGTGTGAACAGGTGCTGAACCTAGAGTCGCCAACTCGTTTATAGTTAAGTAAATAAGGCAGCACACTGCAGCGCTAGAACATACAAACTTGAGACACGAAATTTGAACTGCATTACTGCACTAGAAATATGAAAAATGAGAGCTTTTAGCGCATAAAAATGGCCAATTTTATGTGTACCTGGTAGCCCCGTTACGGCATCTCTCTTATACCAGGTCCTACACTTGCCTTACCTCGCTGAGAATAAACGTCTCCATCTGAATGGGTACATGTGAAACCTCTTCCTAGACCAAAATTCTCTCTCTGTGGAGGGGTATCGGACCTGCTGTAATTAAAACACCTGCAGTAATGCAGTTCAAATTTCGTGTCTCAAGTTTGTATGTTCTAGCGCTGCAGTGTGCTTCCTTATTTACTTAACTATATACGAGTTGGCGACTCTAGGTTCAGCACCTGTTCACACTGAGTCTATGTTTGGATGTGCCGGTCAGGTTTTTGAAATGTATTCTCTGGCCTTCTGATCGTGCACTCCGCCTCCTAGCCACAGGTGTTTTAATTATAGCAGGTCCGATACCCCTCCACAGAGAGAGAGAATTTTGGTCTAGGAAGAGGTTTCACATGTACCCATTCAGATGGAGACGTTTATTCTCAGCGAGGTAAGGCAAGTGTAGGACCTGGTATAAGAGAGATGCCGTAACGGGGCTACCAGGTACACATAAAATTGGCCATTTTTATGCGCTAAAAGCTCTCATTTTTCATATTTCTAGTGCAGTAATGCAGTTCAAATTTCGTGTCTCAAGTTTGTATGTTCTAGCGCTGCAGTGTGCTGCCTTATTTACTTAACTATATACAGTGGGGCAAAAAAGTATTTAGTCAGTCAGCAATAGTGCAAGTTCCACCACTTAAAAAGATGAGAGGCGTCTGTAATTTACATCATAGGTAGACCTCAACTATGGGAGACAAACTGAGAAAAAAAAATCCAGAAAATCACAATGTCTGTTTTTTTAACATTTTATTTGCATATTATGGTGGAAAATAAGTATTTGGTCAGAAACAAAATTTAATCTCAATACTTTGTAATATATCCTTTGTTGGCAATGACAGAGGTCAAACGTTTTCTGTAAGTCTTCACAAGGTTGCCACACACTGTTGTTGGTATGTTGGCCCATTCCTCCATGCAGATCTCCTCTAGAGCAGTGATGTTTTTGGCTTTTCGCTTGGCAACACGGACTTTCAACTCCCTCCAAAGGTTTTCTATAGGGTTGAGATCTGGAGACTGGCTAGGCCACTCCAGGACCTTGAAATGCTTCTTACGAAGCCACTCCTTCGTTGCCCTGGCGGTGTGCTTTGGATCATTGTCATGTTGAAAGACCCAGCCACGTTTCATCTTCAATGCCCTTGCTGATGGAAGGAGGTTTGCACTCAAAATCTCACGATACATGGCCCCATTCATTCTTTCATGTACCCGGATCAGTCGTCCTGGCCCCTTTGCAGAGAAACAGCCCCAAAGCATGATGTTTCCACCACCATGCTTTACAGTAGGTATGGTGTTTGATGGATGCAACTCAGTATTCTTTTTCCTCCAAACACGACAAGTTGTGTTTCTACCAAACCGTTCCAGTTTGGTTTCATCAGACCATAGGACATTCTCCCAAAACTCCTCTGGATCATCCAAATGCTCTCTAGCAAACTTCAGAGGGTCCCGGACATGTACTGGCTTAAGCAGTGGGACACGTCTGGCACTGCAGGATCTGAGTCCATGGTGGCGTAGTGTGTTACTTATGGTAGGCCTTGTTACATTGGTCCCAGCTCTCTGCAGTTCATTCACTAGGTCCCCCCGCGTGGTTCTGGGATTTTTGCTCACCGTTCTTGTGATCATTCTGACCCCACGGGGTGGGATTTTGCGTGGAGCCCCAGATCGAGGGAGATTATCAGTGGTCTTGTATGTCTTCAATTTTCTAATTATTGCTCCCACTGTTGATTTCTTCACTCCAAGCTGGTTGGCTATTGCAGATTCAGTCTTCCCAGCCTGGTGCAGGGCTACAATTTTGTTTCTGGTGTCCATTGACAGCTCTTTGGTCTTCACCATAGTGGAGTTTGGAGTCAGACTGTTTGAGGGTGTGCACAGGTGTCTTTTTATACTGATAACAAGTTTAAACAGGTGCCATTACTACAGGTAATGTGTGGAGGAAAGAGGAGACTCTTAAAGAAGAAGTTACAGGTCTGTGAGAGCCAGAAATCTTGATTGTTTGTTTCTGACCAAATACTTATTTTCCACCATAATATGCAAATAAAATGTTAAAAAAACAGACAATGTGATTTTCTGGATTTTTTTTTCTGAGTTTGTCTCCCATATTTGAGGTCTACCTATGATGTAAATTACAGACGCCTCTCATCTTTTTAAGTGGTGGAACTTGCACTATTGCTGACTGACTAAATACTTTTTTGCCCCACTGTACGAGTTGGCGACTCTAGGTTCAGCACCTGTTCACACTGAGTCTATGTTTGTATGTGCCGGTCAGGTTTTTGAAATGTATTCTCTGGCCTTCTGATCGTGCACTCCACCTCCTAGCCACAGGTGTTTTAATTACAGCAGGTCCGATACCCCTCCACAGAGAGAGAGAATTTTGGTCTAGGAAGAGGTTTCACATGTACCCATTCAGATGGAGACGTTTATTCTCAGCGAGGTAAGGCAAGTGTAGGACCTGGTATAAGAGAGATGCCGTAACGGGGCTACCAGGTACACATAAAATTGGCCATTTTTATGCGGTAAAAGCTCTAATTTTTCATATTTCTAGTGCAGTAATGCAGTTCAAATTTCGTTTTTCAAGTTTGTATGTTTTAGCGCTGCAGTGTGCTGCCTTATTTACTTAACTATATACGAGTTGGCGACTCTAGGTTCAGCACCTGTTCACACTGAGTCTATGTTTGGATGTGCCGGTCAGGTTTTTGAAATGTATTCTTTAGCCTTCTGATCGTGCACTCCGCCTCCTAGCTTCAGGTGTTTTAATTACAGCAGGTCCAATACCCCTCCACAGAGAGAGAGAATTTTAGTCTAGTAAGAGGTTTTCACATGTACCCATTCAGATGGAGACGTTTATTCTCAGAAAGGTAAGGCAAGTGTAGGACCTGGTATAAGAGAGATGCTGTCACGATATGGTATGAAATATCATAAGTAGTTCTCTTGCTAGCCTGCGTGGGCTAAGCCCCCCTTCTTGGAGTGATACTGCAACAGTTTGTAGCTTCAAATTCCTGGCTTTCCTTCTCAGAGAGTGTGGGGGTTTTAGGAGAGCCAAAGGTATTTACGACCGGTATTTCCTGTGTAAGCTCTTGTCCAGTTATAAGTGAAGTAGAAACTTCGAGGATCCATGAAAGATTCTTTGTTTAGTTTTTGTAAGATATTAGGCAAACGATTTAAGCTAGAAATAGGAAAAATATATATTCTTTACACCCCTCGGTGGATCTATTCACCACGTAAAACCTGAGCTTCTAGCTCCATCTAGTAAAGAAGTAGGGTTTTCTCTGTAAATATGTATCCCAGATAGGACATATTCGATCTCATTAGAATGCTCACGTTAATCCGAGATGAATGATGAGTTTGTTAGGACTATAACATGTTTTGTAGCGGAGTTATCGAAATTAGATATAGATTAGAAAAAATGAGTTAACTGAAGAGGTAGGAGGGACGAGGTGATCCAACCCCTTTCTGGGATGTTACAGGCTTGGCTATAACTGTCTGCACACATCCCCAGCTTTCTTTCTGGTCCTTTTATTTCCTGGAAGAGCTGAGTACATCCCATGAGCTGGGACGTATGGAAAACTGCCCTAGCCTGGGTGCCTGCCATGCTTTGAACATGTGAGTGTTATCTTTTCTCCTTTATTCCCTTTATGTTATAATTACCCGTGTATATATTTGCAATTGTCTCATTTGTAACATCTTTATAAAATATTTTTGATAAAGCACTGCCTAATTTTTATGGGATATAATATTTAATATTAGTTCGTTCTCCTGTTCTAAACCGTACCCTAAGTCTTCTGAAGGGAAATACGCTACTGTTACTGTTGTGTTGGGTTAGCTTCGGACCCGTTTAATCGAAGCTGGTGGCAGCGAGAGTTGAGTGATGCTGTAGCGACTGTGGCGTTGATAATTATTGTTCCTGCCTGAGTGGGAGTAGTTATCGCGTCGCTGCAGCATGCCCAATAGCCAGTACATAGCAGGCAGCCTTTCTGGCGACTAATTACCCAGGGTGCAGTACCTAATCTGACCTGAGAGTAATGGGGGCGCCAGAGAGCTGAAAGTGTTAAGTGGAACTGTAAGCGGGATATACATAAATCCCTGCAGTTTGTGGTACATTGAAAGCAGTGGGATACCTAGAATAAGCCCCTGCTGTAAACTAAGAGGTCAATAGCCTTGTGTGTGTTTTCTCATCAGATTGTTAGCAGTGGAGGGATAACTAAGATAAGCCCTGTTATGACCTGGTGGTTAGGACAATAATGGACCTGGTGGTTAAGAGCACACAGAATGACCTGATAGTTACTAATGATACAGGACAAGCTCTGGGACGTGGGAACTCTGCTGACCGCAATCCCTAATCCTATCACACACACTAGAAATAGCCGTGGATTGCTCCTAACGCTCCCTATGCAACTCGTCACAGCCTAAGGAACTAGCTAGCCCTGAAGATAGAAAAATAAAGCCTACCTTGCCTCAGAGAAATTCCCCAAAGGAAAAGGCAGCCCCCCACATATAATGACTGAGTTAAGATGAAATTACAAACTCAGAGATGAAATAGATTTAGCAAAGAGAGGCCCGACTTACTGAACAGACAGAGGATAGCAAAGGTAACTTTGCGGTCAGCACAAAAACCTACAAAAAGACCAAGCAGAGGGCGCAAAAAGACCCTCCGCACCGACTCACGGTGCGGAGGCGCCCCTCTGCGTCCCAGAGCTTCCAGCAAGCAAGACAAAAATCAAAATAGCAAGCTGGACAGAAAAATAGCAAACAATAGAAAAACAAGCAGGAACTTAGCTTCTGCTGGGAAGACAGGTCACAAGAACGATCCAGGAGCGAACCAGACCAATACTGGAACATTGACAGGTGGCCAGGAGCAATGATCTAAGTGGAGTTAAATAGAGCAGCCAGCTAACGAATTAACCTCGTCACCTGTGGAAGGAAACTCAGAAGCCGCAGCCCCACTCACAACCATCAGAGGAAGCCCATGGACAGAACCAGCCGAAGTACCATTCATGACCACAGGGGGGAGCTTGACAACAGAATTCACAACAGTACCCCCCCCCCTTGAAGAGGGGTCACCAAACCCTCACCAGAGCCCCCAGGCCGACCAGGACGAGCCAAATGAAAGGCACGAACCAGATCGGCAGCATGAACATCAGAGGCAAAGACCCAGGAATTATCTTCCTGACCATAACCCTTCCACTTGACCAGGTACTGGAGTTTCCGTCTCGAAATACGAGAATCCAAATTCTTCTCCACCACATACTCCAACTCCCCCTCAACCAACAGCGGGGCAGGAGGATCAATGGATGGAGCCACAGGCGACACGTATCTCCGCAACAACGACCTATGGAATACATTATGGATGGCAAAAGAAGCTGGAAGGGTCAAACGAAATGACACAGGATTGAGAACCTCAGAAATCTTATACGGACCAATGAAACGAGGCTTAAACTTAGGAGAGGAAACCTTCATAGGAACATAACGAGACGATAACCAAACCAAATCACAAACACGAAGTCGGGGACCCACACAGCGCCGGCGGTTAGCGAAACGTTGAGCCTTCTCCTGGGACAATGTCAAATTGTCCACCACATGAGTCCAAATCTGCTGCAACCTATCCACCACAGTATCTACACCAGGACAGTCCGAAGACTCAACCTGCCCTGAAGAGAAACGAGGATGGAAACCAGAATTGCAGAAAAACGGCGAAACCAAAGTAGCCGAGCTAGCCCGATTATTAAGGGCGAACTCAGCCAAAGGCAAAAAGGACACCCAATCATCCTGATCAGCAGAAACAAAGCATCTCAGATATGTTTCCAAAGTCTGATTAGTTCGTTCGGTTTGGCCATTTGTCTGAGGATGGAAAGCCGAGGAAAAAGACAAATCAATGCCCATCCTAGCACAAAAGGATCGCCAAAACCTCGAAACAAACTGGGAACCTCTGTCCGAAACGATGTTCTCCGGAATGCCATGTAAACGAACCACATGCTGGAAAAACAACGGCACCAAATCAGAGGAGGAAGGCAATTTAGACAAGGGTACCAAATGGACCATCTTAGAGAAGCGATCACAAACCACCCAAATGACCGACATCTTTTGAGAGACAGGGAGATCCAAAATAAAATCCATAGAAATATGCGTCCAGGGCCTCTTCGGGTCCGGCAAGGGCAAAAGCAACCCACTGGCACGAGAACAGCAGGGCTTAGCCCGAGCACAAGTCCCACAGGACTGCACAAAAGAACGCACATCCCGTGACAAAGACGGCCACCAAAAGGATCTAGCCACCAAATCTCTGGTACCAAAGATTCCAGGATGACCAGCCAACACCGAACAATGAACCTCAGAGATAACTCTACTAGTCCATTTATCAGGGACTAACAGTTTCTCTGCTGGGCAACGGTCAGGTCTATCAGCCTGAAATTTTTGCAGCACCCGCCGCAAATCAGGGAAAATGGCAGACAAATTACCCCCTATTTGAGAATACCCGCCGGCTCAGGAACACCCGGAGAGTCGGGCACAAAACTCCTTGACAGGGCATCAGCCTTCACATTCTTAGAGCCCGGAAGGTACGAAACCACAAAATCAAAACGGGAGAAAAATAGCGACCATCGAGCCTGTCTAGGATTCAACCGTTTGGCAGACTCGAGATAAGTTAAATTCTTGTGATCCGTCAAGACCACCACGCGATGCTTGGCTCCTTCAAGCCAATGACACCACTCCTCGATTGCCCACTTCATGGCCAACAACTCTCGATTGCCAACATCATAATTGCGCTCAGCAGGCGAAAACTTTCTAGAAAAGAAGGCACATGGTTTCATCACCGAGCCATCAGAACTTCTTTGTGACAAAGCAGCCCCTGCTCCAATCTCCGAAGCATCAACCTCGACCTGAAACGGGAGCGAAACATCAGGCTGGCACAACACAGGGGCAGAAGAAAAACGACGCTTCAACTCCTGAAAAGCTTCCACAGCCGCAGGAGACCAATTGACCACATCAGCACCCTTCTTGGTCAAATCAGTCAACGGTTTAGCAACACTAGAAAAATTACTGATGAAGCAACGATAAAAATTAGCAAAGCCCAGGAACTTTTGCAGACTCTTCACAGATGTCGGCTGAGTCCAATCAGAAATGGCCTGGACTTTAACAGGGTCCATCTCGATAGTAGAAGGGGAAAAAATGAAACCCAAAAATGAAACCTTCTGAACTCCAAAGAGACACTTTGACCCCTTCACAAACAAAGAATTAGCACGAAGGACCTGGAACACCATTCTGACCTGCTTCACGTGAGATTCCCAATCATCCGAGAAGACCAAAATATCATCCAAATATACAATCAGGAATTTATCCAGGTACTCTCGGAAGATGTCATGCATAAAGGACTGAAACACGGACCATTAGAAAGCTCGAATGGCATAACCAGGTACTCAAAATGGCCCTCGGGCGTATTAAATGCTGTTTTCCATTCATCGCCCCGTTTAATACGTACAAGATTATACGCACCACGAAGATCTATCTTGGTGAACCAACTAGCCCTCTTAATCCGAGCAAATAAATCAGACAGCAGCGGCAAAGGGTACTGAAATTTGACTGTGATCTTATTAAGAAGGCGGTAATCAATACAAGGTCTCAAAGAACCATCCTTCTTGGCCACAAAAAAGAACCCTGCTCCCAATGGTGACGACGACGGGCGAATATGACCCTTCTCCAAGGATTCCTTTATATAACTCCGCATAGCGGCGTGTTCTGGCACAGACAAATTGAACAGTCGGCCCTTAGGAAACTTACTACCAGGAATCAAATCAATAGCACAATCGCAATCCCTATGAGGAGGTAGGGCACTGGATTTGGGCTCATCAAATACATCCCGGTAATCCGACAAAAACTCCGGGACTTCAGAAGAGGTGGATGACGAAATAGACAAAAATGGAACATCACCATGTACCCCCTGACAACCCCAGCTGGACACAGACATTGATTTCCAATCCAATACTGGATTATGGACCTGTAGCCATGGCAACCCCAAAACGACCACATCATGCAGATTATGCAACACCAAAAAGCGAATATCCTCCTGATGTGCAGGAGCCATGCACATGGTCAATTGGGTCCAGTACTGAGGCTTATTCTTGGCCAAAGGCGTAGCATCAATTCCTCTCAATGGAATAAGATGCTGCAAGGGCTCCAAGAAAAAACCACAGCACCTAGCAAACTCCAAGTCCATCAAATTCAGGGCAGAAGATAAACTTGGCACACACTTAGTGGGATGCAGTGAGATTTTAATTAGGAGAGTACATACAGTGATGTTTCGGTCCAACATAGACCTTCATCAATGTACCTCTCAAGAATCCCAGATTATAGGGGGTCACTATAGTAATAGTAAGCGGAAACCCTGCTTGCTGCAGTGGATAAAGGGGCCTCAGATCGGCACCGGTGATAAGCTGTATGGGACGCGGTGTCCACCGCTAGTCCAGAAGGTCACCTATAATCTGGGATTCTTGAGAGGTACATTGATGAAGGTCTATGTTGGACCGAAACGTCACTGTATGTACTCTCCTAATTAAAATCTCACTGCATCCCACTAAGTGTGTGCCAAGTTTATCTTCTACACTATATGGTTTGGGCGCCTACTTGAGCACCAGTGATATAAGCTGTGCCTACGGTTATTATTCATCAAATTCAGGGCAGCGCCTGAATCCACAAATGCCATAACAGAATAGGATGACAAAGAGCAAATCAGAGTAACGGACAAAAGAAATTTCGACTGTACCGTACCAATGGTGGCAGACCTAGCGAAACGCTTAGTGCACTTAGGACAATCGGAGATAGCATGAGTGGAATCACCACAGTAAAAACACAGCCTATTCCAACGTCTGTGTTCTTGCCGTTCAGTTCTGGTCAAAGTCCTATAACATTGCATAGGCTCAGGTCTATGCTCAGATAATACCGCCAAATGGTGCACAGCTTTACGCTCACGCAAGCGTCCATCGATCTGAATGGCCAAAGACAGACTCATTCAGACCGGCAGGCATGGGAAATCCCACCATGACATCCTTAAGGGCTTCAGAGAGACCCTTTCTGAAAATTGCTGCCAGAGCACATTCATTCCACTGAGTGAGTACAGACCACTTCCTAAACTTCTGACAATATATCTCTACCTCATCCTGACCCTGACACAGAGCCAGCAAGATTTTCTCTGCCTGATCCACTGAATTTGGTTCATCATAAAGCAATCCAAGCGCCAGAAAAAACGCATCAACATCACTCAATGCCAGATCTCCTGGCGCAAGGGAAAATGCCCAGTCTTGAGGGTCGCCACATAAAGAAATAATGATTTTCACTTGTTGAACAGGGTCACCTGAGGAGCGAGGTTTCAAAGCAAGAAACAATTTACAATTATTTTTGAAATTCAGAAACTTAGATCTATCCCCAAAAAACAAATCAGGAATTGGAATCCTAGGCTCTGACATCGGATTCTGAATCACAAAATCTTGAATGTTTTGTACCCTTGCAGTGAGATTATCCATCCAAGAGGACAGACCTTGAATGTCCATATCTACACCTGTATCCTGAACCACCCAGAGGTAAAAGGGAAAAGAGAGACAAAACACACTACAAAGAAAAAAAACTGGTCTCAGAACTTCTCTTATCCCTCTATTGAGATGCATTAGTACTTTTGGCCACCTGTACTGTTATGACCTGGTGGTTAGGTGTTATGTAGGCAATCCAGTGACACAGTGTGCCAGCAATCAGAGCACATACAGTGATCTGATAATAACCCAAAAACAATAGAACGAGCTCTGAGACGTGGAATCTCTGTAGACCGCAATACCTGAACCTATCCTAAACACAACTAAAGGCAGCTGTGGATTGCGCCTGACACTACCTATGCAACTCGGCACAGCCTGAGGAACTGACTAGCCTGAAGATAGAAATACAAGCCTGACTTGCCTCAGAGAAATACCCCAAAGGAAAAGGCAGCCCCCCACATATAATGACTGTTAGCAAGATGAAAAGACAAAACGTAGGGATGAAATAGATTCAGCAAAGTGAGGCCCGATATTCTAGATAGAGCGAGGATAGCAAAGAGAACTTTGCAGTCTACAAAAAACCCTAAAGCAAAAAACCACGCAAAGGGGGCAAAAAGACCCACCGTGCCGAACTAACGGCACGGCGGTACACCTTTTGCGTCTCAGAGCTACCAGCAAAAACGAATAGACATGCTGGACAGAAAAAACAGCAACAAAAGCAAAGAAGCACTTATCTAAGCAGAGCATCAGGCCACAGGAAAGATCCAAAGCTCAGATCCAACACTGGAACATTGACAAGGAGCCAGGAAGACAGAATCAGGTGGAGTTAAATAACAAAGCAGCCAACGAGCTCACCAGAACACCTGAGGGAGGAAGCTCAGAAGCTGCAGTACCACTTGTGACCACAGGAGTGAATTCAGCCACAGAATTCACAACAGTACCCCCCCCTTGAGGAGGGGTCACCGAACCCTCACCAGAGCCCCCAGGCCGACCAGGATGAGCCACATGAAAGGCACGAACAAGATCTGGAGCATGGACATCAGAGGCAAAAACCCAGGAATTATCTTCCTGAGCATAACCCTTCCATTTAACCAGATACTGGAGTTTCCGTCTAGAAACACGAGAATCCAAAATTTTCTCCACAATATACTCCAATTCCCCCTCCACCAAAACCGGGGCAGGAGGCTCAACAGATGGAACCATAGGTGCCACGTATCTCCGCAACAACGACCTATGGAATACATTATGTATGGAAAAGGAGTCTGGGAGGGTCAGACGAAAAGACACAGGATTGAGAATCTCAGAAATCCTATACGGACCAATAAAACGAGGTTTAAATTTAGGAGAGGAAACCTTCATAGGAATATGACGAGAAGATAACCAAACCAGATCCCCAACACGAAGTCGGGGACCCACACGGCGTCTGCGATTAGCGAAAAGTTGAGCCTTCTCCTGGGACAAGGTCAAATTGTCCACTACCTGAGTCCAGATCTGCTGCAACCTGTCCACCACAGAATCCACACCAGGACAGTCCGAAGACTCAACCTGTCCTGAAGAGAAACGAGGATGGAACCCAGAATTGCAGAAAAATGGAGAGACCAAGGTAGCCGAGCTGGCCCGATTATTAAGGGCGAACTCAGCCAACGGCAAAAAGGACACCCAATCATCCTGGTCAGCAGAAACAAAACATCTCAGATATGTTTCCAAGGTCTGATTGGTTCATTCGGTCTGGCCATTAGTCTGAGGATGGAAAGCCGAGGAAAAAGATAGGTCAATGCCCATCCTACCACAAAAGGCTCGCCAAAACCTTGAAACAAACTGGGAACCTCTGTCAGAAACAATATTCTCAGGAATGCCATGCAAACGAACCACATGCTGGAAGAACAAAGGCACCAAATCAGAGGAGGAAGGCAATTTAACCAAGGGCACCAGATGGACCATTTTAGAAAAACGATCACAGACCACCCAAATGACTGACATCTTTTGAGAAACGGGAAGGTCAGAAATGAAATCCATCGAAATATGTGTCCAAGGCCTCTTAGGGACCGGCAAGGGCAAAAGCAACCCACTGGCACGTGAACAGCAGGGCTTAGCCCTAGCACAAATCCCACAGGACTGCACAAAAGTACGTACATCCCGTGACAGAGATGGCCACCAGAAGGATCTAGCCACTAACTCTCTGGTACCAAAGATTCCAGGATGACCAGCCAAGACCGAACAATGAAGTTCAGAGATAAGTTTACTAGTCCACCTATCAGGGACGAACAGTTTCTCCGCCGGACAACGATCAGGTTTATTAGTCTGAAATTTTTGCAACACTCGCCACAAATCAGGGGAGATGGCAGACACAATGACTCCTTCCTTGAGGATACTCGCCGGCTCAGATAAACCCGGAGAGTCGGGCACAAAACTCCTAGACAGAGCATCCGCCTTCACATTTTTAGAGCCCGGAAGGTACGAAATCACAAAATCGAAGCGGGCAAAAAATAACGACCAACGGGCCTGTCTAGGATTCAAGCGCTTGGCAGACTCGAGATAAGTAATGTTCTTATGATCAGTCAATACCACCACGCGATGCTTAGCTCCTTCAAGCCAATGACGCCACTCCTCGAATGCCCACTTCATGGCCAGCAATTCTCGGTTGCCCACATCATAATTACGGTCAGCAGCCGAAAACTTCCTGGAAAAGAAAGCACATGGTTTCAACACTGAGCAACCAGAACCTCTCTGTGACAAAACCGCCCCTGCTCCAATCTCAGAAGCATCAACCTCGACCTGGAACGGAAGAGAAACATCTGGTTGACACAACACAGGGGCAGAACAAAAACGACGCTTCAACTCCTGAAAAGCTTCCACAGCAGCAGAAGACCAATTAACCAAATCAGCACCCTTCTTGGTCAAATCGGTCAATGGTTTGGCAATGCTAGAAAAATTACAGATGAAGCGACGATAAAAATTAGCAAAGCCCAGGAACTTTTGCAGACTTTTCAGAGATGTCGGCTGAGTCCAATCCTGGATGGCTTGGACCTTAACCGGATCCATCTCGATAGTAGAAGGGGAAAAGATGAACCCCAAAAATGAAACTTTCTGCACACCGAAGAGACACTTTGATCCCTTCACAAACAAAGAATTAGCACGCAGGACCTGCAAAACCATTCTGACCTGCTTCACATGAGACTCCCAATCATCTGAGAAGATCAAAATGTCATCCAAGTAAACAATCAGGAATTTATCCAGATACTCACGGAAGATGTCATGCATAAAAGACTGAAACACAGATGGAGCATTGGCAAGTCCAAACGGTATCACAAGATACTCAAAATGACCCTCGGGCGTATTAAATGCAGTTTTCCATTCATCTCCTTGCCTGATTCTCACCAGATTATACGCACCACGAAGATCTATCTTAGTGAACCAACTAGCCCCCTTAATCCGAGCAAACAAGTCAGATAACAATGGCAAGGGATACTGAAATTTAACAGTAATCTTATTAAGAAGGCGGTAATCAATACACGGTCTCAGCGAACCATCCTTCTTGGCTACAAAAAAGAACCCTGCTCCCAGTGGTGATGATGATGGGCGAATATGTCCCTTCTCCAGGGATTCCTTCACATAACTGCGCATAGCGGCGTGTTCAGGCACGGATAAATTAAATAATCTACCTTTAGGGAACTTACTACCAGGAATCAAATTGATAGCACAATCACAATCCCTATGCGGAGGTAGGGCATCGGACTTGGGCTCTTCAAATACATCCTGATAATCAGACATGAACTCTGGGACCTCAGAAGGAGTGGATGACGAAATTGACAAAAATGGAACATCACCATGTACCCCCTGACAACCCCAGCTGGATACCGACATAGAGTTCCAATCCAAAACTGGATTATGGGTTTGCAGCCATGGCAACCCCAACACGACCACATCATGCAGATTATGTAGCACCAGAAAGCGAATAACTTCCTGATGTGCAGGAGCCATGCACATGGTCAGCTGGGCCCAGTACTGAGGTTTATTCTTGGCCAAAGGTGTAGCATCAATTCCTCTCAACGGAATAGGACACCGCAAAGGCTCCAAGAAAAACCCACAACGTTTAGCATAATCCAAATCCATCAGATTCAGGGCAGCGCCTGAATCCACAAACGCCATGACAGAATACGATGACAAAGAACATATCAAGGTAATGGACAGAAGGAATTTGGACTGTACACTACCAATGACGGCAGACCTATCGAACCGCTTAGGCTACGTTCACATTAGCGTTCCGCCAATGTGCGTCGCTGTTGCGTCGGCGACGCAGCGGCGACGTGCCCCTATGTTTAACATAGGGGACGCGTGCGTTTTTTTGGTGGCGTTTTTCGACACGTGCGTCGTTTCCGACGCTAGCGTCGGACGCAAGAAAATGCAACAAGTTGCATTTTTTGTGCATCCGATTTTCGTCAAAAAACGACGCACGCGTCGCAAAACGCAGCGTTTTTGCGCGCGTTTTTGGTGCGTCGTGCGTTGCATCGGCGCGCAACGCTAATGTGAACGTAGCCTTAGTGCGCTTAGGACAATCAGAAATAGCATGAGTGGAATCGCCACAGTAGAAACACAGCCCATTCAGACGTCTGTGTTCTTGCCGTTCAACTCTGGTCATAGTCCTATCGCACTGCATAGGCTCAGGTTTAATCTCAGACAATACCGCCAAATGGTGCACAGATTTACGCTCGCGCAAGCGTCGACCGATCTGAATGGCCAAAGACATAGACTCATTCAAACCAGCAGGCATAGGAAAACCCACCATGACATCCTTAAGAGCCTCAGAGAGACCCTTTCTGAACAAAGCTGTCAGCGCAGATTCATTCCACAGAGTGAGTACTGACCACTTCCTAAATTTCTGACAATATACTTCTATATCATCCTGACCCTGGCACAAAGCCAGCAAATTTTTCTCAGCCTGATCCACTGAATTAGGCTCATCGTACAGTAATCCGAGCGCCAGGAAAAACGCATTGACATCACTCAATGCAGGGTCCCCTGGCGCAAGAGAAAATGCCCAGTCCTGAGGGTCGCCGCGCAAAAAAGAAATAATAATCAAAACCTGTTGAACAGGATTACCAGAAGAATGAGGTTTCAAGGCCAGAAATAGCTTACAATTATTTTTGAAACTAAGAAACTTAGTTCTATCACCAAAAAACAAATCAGGAATAGGAATTCTTGGTTCTAACATTGATTTCTGATCAATAGTATCTTGAATCCTTTGTACATTTGTAACGAGATTATCCATTAAAGAGCACAGACCCTGAATATCCATGTCCACACCTGTGTCCTGAAACACCCAAATGTCTAGGGGAAAAAAAAGACTGAACACAGAGCTGAGAAAAAAAAAATGATGTCAGAACTTCTTTTTTCCCTCTATTGAGAATCATTAGTTTGGCTCCTTGTACTGTTATGTAGGCAATCCAGTGACACAGTGTGCCAGCAATCAGACAACATACAGTGATCTGATAATAACCCAAAAACAATAGAACGAGCTCTGAGACGTGGAATCTCTGTAGACCGCAATACCTGAACCTATCCTAAACACAACTAAAGGCAGCTGTGGATTGCGCCTGACACTACCTATGCAACTCGGCACAGCCTGAGGAACTGACTAGCCTGAAGATAGAAATACAAGCCTGACTTGCCTCAGAGAAATACCCCAAAGGAAAAGGCAGCCCCCCACATATAATGACTGTTAGCAAGATGAAAAGACAAAACGTAGGGATGAAATAGATTCAGCAAAGTGAGGCCCGATATTCTAGATAGAGCGAGGATAGCAAAGAGAACTTTGCAGTCTACAAAAAACCCTAAAGCAAAAAACCACGCAAAGGGGGCAAAAAGACCCACCGTGCCGAACTAACAGCACGGCGGTACACCCTTTGCGTCTCAGAGCTACCAGCAAAAACGAATAGACAAGCTGGACAGAAAAAACAGCAACAAAAGCAAAGAAGCACTTATCTAAGCAGAGCAGCAGGCCACAGGAAAGATCCACAAGCTCAGATCCAACACTGGAACATTGACAAGGAGCAAGGAAGACAGAATAAGGTGGAGTTAAATAACAAAGCAGCCAACGAGCTCACCAGAACACCTGAGGGAGGAAGCTCAGAAGCTGCAGTACCACTTGTGACCACAGGAGTGAATTTAGCCACAGAATTCACAACAGTTAGGACAATAATGGACCTGGTGGTTAAGAGCACACAGAATGACCTGATAGTTACTAATGATACAGGACAAGCTCTGGCACGTGGGAACTCTGCTGACCGCAATCCCTAATCCTATCACACACTAGAAATAGCCGTGGATTGCTCCTAACGCTCCCTATGCAACTCGTCACAGCCTAAGGAACTAGCTAGCCCTGAAGATAGAAAAATAAAGCCTACCTTGCCTCAGAGAAATTCCCCAAAGGAAAAGGCAGCCCCCCACATATAATGACTGTGAGTTAAGATGAAATTACAAACTCAGAGATGAAATAGATTTAGCAAAGAGAGGCCCGACTTACTGAACAGACAGAGTATAGGAAAGGTAACTTTGCGGTCAGCACAAAAACCTACAAAAAGACCAAGCAGAGGGCGCAAAAAGACCCTCCGCACCGACTCACGGTGCGGAGGCGCCCCTCTGCGTCCCAGAGCTTCCAGCAAGCAAGACAAAAATCAAAATAGCAAGCTGGACAGAAAAATAGCAAACAATAGAAAAACAAGCAGGAACTTAGCTTCTGCTGGGAAGACAGGTCACAAGAACGATCCAGGAGCGAACTAGACCAATACTGGAACATTGACAGGTGGCCAGGAGCAATGATCTAAGTGGAGTTAAATAGAGCAGCCAGCTAACGAATTAACCTCGTCACCTGTGGAAGGAAACTCAGAAGCCGCAGCCCCACTCACAACCATCAGAGGAAGCCCATGGACAGAACCAGCCAAAGTACCATTCATGACCACAGGAGGGAGCTTGACAACAGAATTCACAACAAAGCCCCCCTGCACATGTGATAGCCGTCTGTTGGCCTAAAGTCACTCCAACCCGTGACGTAGGGGTGACGGTCACGGTGTGAATCGTGACGAATTGGTGGCAGCGGTCAGGGGAATCCTGACATTTGGTGGCAGTGGTGGGATGTTAGAGCATTAGTGATTTGGTTTGAGCAATCATTCCTCTCACTAAAAACTTGCAGAAAGTTCTTGCGAGGACTCTGCGCAAATAAGTTTGGAGAACGAACTCAGTGTTTTATTAGTCTTGAGACAATTGCGTACTCGCAATTATCCCCTCCCTTCTCTTCGTTTTTCTATCCTATCTTTTATTTGGCAACCATGGCTGCGAAAGGGGAAGCCTGGTACAACCAGCAGAAGAAGGACATTCTTGCTGGGATATGCATGTACCATGGCCTGAACCCCCAGGACAAGTCCAAGGCTCAAATGGTCGCTGACCTGGTGCAATTTGAAGCCGACCAAGCCAGGTCACAGAGCCCAGAGGCCGCAGAAGCCAGCACCAGCGAACATGGTGCTGCAGCAGAGGTCCAACCACTGAATGCTGGCCCTGTTAGCAATCCGGGCGAATTGGACCCCCACCTGCAGGCGGCCTTGAAAGAATTCCCCACTGACGACCATGAGGGACGTCGGCAGCTGATTCAGCAATACCGGCGGGAGGCCCAGCAAGCCGAGAGAGAGACCCGAGCTGAGAGAGAGGCCCGAGCCGAGCGGCAAGCCGAGCGAGAGGCTCAGGCCCAGCGAGCCGAGCAGCAAGCAGAGCGGGAGTACCAGCTGCAGTTAGCCCAACTGCAAATGCAGGGGTCGTCCCAGACCAACCGTGAGCCCAGCAGCGCTCAGATACCTAAGCCCCGGCCCGATCACTTTCCTGTTATGGAGAAGGACGGGGACTTGGACACTTTTCTGCGGGCCTTTGAGAAAGCCTGCAGACAGTACCGGCTGCCTACAGATGAATGGGCACGATACCTGACACCAGGGCTGAGAGGCAAAGCTCTGGAGGCGTTTGCTGCCCTCCCTCAAGTACAAGATGGTGACTATGAGGCCATCAAGCAGGCTCTGATAGCCAAATACCAGCTTACACCCGAGGTGTACCGTAGAAAGTTCCGGACCCTCCAACGTGGCCCACACGACAGTTACAGTGATGTGATGCATGGACTGGGGACCCACTTAGACCAGTGGACCCAAGGACTGTCAGTGACCACCTTTGCACAGCTGCGAGACCTGATGATCAAAGACCAGTTCTTTCATCTTTGCCCAGCTGAGGTGCGACAGTTCGTGATGGACAGAGAACCCAAAGACGTGACGAAAGCAGCGCAGATTGCCGATGCCTATGAGGCCAACCGTAGATCGGAAGTGCGGAAGCCAGTCACCACCAGCTGGAGAGGGGGTAAGCCTGCAACCAACGCCAGTATCCCTGCCAGCCAACACACCAGAGGTCCTGGCCCCGTGGCCAACAGCACCAGACCTACCACCGAACCTCGCAAGTGTTTCACCTGCCATCAGACTGGTCATATCAGTCCCTCCTGCTCAACCAAGCAGAAGAACACCCCAGCCAAGGCCCCAGGGCCTAATGCAGCAGTTCTTTTGGTGGGTGGTGTGGTTGGGAGGGTGTGTGACAACGTACAGCATGTCACTGTTGGAGGCCATGTTGCTACAGGCCTCAAGGACACCGGGGCTGAACGAACCCTCATCCGACCCGAACTGGCAGCCCCTGAAGAAATCATTCCGAGGAAAACCCTAACTGTCACTGGGATTGGGGGCATCAGCTGTCCCTTACCAATGGCCCGGGTTTATATTGATTGGGTTGCCGGGAGCGGGGTGAAGGAAGTGGGGCTGTCTGATAATTTGCCCACTGATGTTTTGTTGGGGACTGATTTGGGGAGGATGGTTGCATACTACGTCCCTGACACCCCTCCCCAATCTACTAATGAGGGTAAAGTTAACCCTGATGATGATGATGGGAAATCGCATGTGTTACCTGACCATGCTTTATCTTGTAATGATGCATCTAATAACCATTTTTTTCCATGGATTGATGGTGAAAATGTTGTACCTGTGCCAGCTGACCCTGATAATGATTTTGCTGTGAAGGTTAATGTGTCCATAGGTACAGGCGTGCCCAGCCACGTCGCTCTGCGGAGTGAGACGGCTGAGGAACCCCTAACAGGGGCAAGTGTCGGTGCTACAGGAAATGGGGAGATGCATGGGAACCGTGAGGAAGGTGATGCCATGAAAGTGACCAGTGCCACCGAGGAAGGTAACTGGCCCATAAGTAGCACTGCCCCATGAGTGTTGGGGGTGGATGGGGAGGTAGAGCCCTTAGCAGCGCCGGCTGATGGCTCTGAAGAACCCCCCAGGGAGACAGCCTACGTAGCTGCTGTCACTGTTGTGAATTTTGTGGTCAAGCTCCCTCCTGTGGTCATGAGTGGTACTTCGGCTGGTTCTGTCTATGAGCTTCCTCTGGTGGATGTGAGTGGGGCTGCGGCTTCTGAGTTTCCTTCCTCAGGTGATGAGGTTAAGTCGTTAGGTGCTGCTCTATTTAACTCCACCTAGTTCTTTGTTCCTTGCCTCCAGTCAATGTTCCAGTATTGGAACTCCTGGATCGTTCTTGTGGCCTGTCTGCCCTGCATAAGCTAAGTTCTGCTTGTGTTACTTTTGTTTGCTATTTTTTCTGTCCAGCTTGCTATATTGGTTTGTCTTGCTTGCTGGAAGCTCTGGGACGCAGAGGGAGCACCTCCGTACCGTTAGTCGGTGCGGAGGGTCTTTTTGCGCCCTCTGCGTGGTTGTTTGTAGGTTTTTGTGCTGACCGCAAAGCTATCTTTCCTATCCTCGGTCTATTCAGTAAGTCGGGCCTCACTTTGCTAAAATCTATTTCATCTCTGTTTGTATTTTCATCTTTACTCACAGTCATTATATATGGGGGGCTGCCTTTTCCTTTGGGGAACTTCTCTGAGGCAAGGTAGGCTTATTTTTCTATCTTCAGGACTAGCTAGTTTCTCAGGCTGTGCCCGAGGCGCCTAGGTCTGGTCAGGAGCGCTCCACGGCTACCTCTAGTGTGGTGTGATAGGATTAGGGATTGCGGTCAGCAGAGTTCCCACGTCTCAGAGCTCGTCTTATGTTATTAGTAACTATCTGGTCACTTTGTGTGCTCTTAACCACCAGGTCCATTGTGTTTCTGAACCACCAGTTCATAACATGTCACGCACAGTAAGAGTGCCCGGAACGCAGATAACTGTCTGCCTTCCGGACCCTCCTCAGTCATCACTGTGACTGAACCAGAGGTGGACCCAGAGCAGGTCCAAGAGGGTTCCCGTGGGGAAGGGACCCTGACGTCGCTTCTGGCTTCCCCTAGCCAGAAGTATCAGGCCGCTCTGCACACAGATGCGAGCCTAGAGAGTGTGAGACAACTTGCCGGGACGCACTTCTCCGAGGCTGATAAGGAGAAGGTGTTCTGGGAACGAGGAAGGTTATACCGGGAGACAGTACCCGGAGAATCACAAAAGGAGTGGTTGAGGGAAAGACAGCTGGTCGTCCCACAACAATTCCGGGGTGAGTTGTTGCGGATTGCCCATGAGATCCCGCTAGCTGGACACTTGGGGATCAGCAAAACTAAGGCCCGGCTGTCTCAACACTTCTATTGGCCTAAGATGGGGACAGATGTGTCGAACTACTGCCGCTCCTGTATCACTTGTCAAAGAGTGGGGAAGATGGGGCCTGCTCTTAAGGCTCCCCTGATCCCTTTGCCAGTGATTGAAGAGCCTTTCCAGAGGATCGCGGTGGACATTGTAGGCCCGCTGGCCATCCCCAGCAGCTCTGGAAAGCAATACATCCTTACTGTGGTAAACTACGCTACCCGGAAAAAAAAAAAAAAAAACAATCCGACAAAAAATAGAATCGGGGAATATAACTCATTAACAACCAAAAAAGACAAAAAATGCCCCTAAAATATAACTTTTAATTAGAAATAGGTAAAATGACCTAAGAGAGTCAGGAGACAGTATTACTTAACCATATAACTTAATACTAAAAAGGATAGAGGTATCTAGGTGAGGGGGGTGTTCTCTCCCTAACTCACCCTACCTTACCGCGGAGGTTGGCACCCTAAAGTCGACATGGCGCCCCCACTCAACGACGGCTCTCCCTTGAGACCCTAATGGAGACTACTTAAAGAAAACACCACCACCAACACCACAAATATTATTAAAGTGCTAATGTGCTAAAGTGCTAAAGTGGCACCTGCAAGGTATATTCCATATTAATCATATACCAGTAAATCTTTCAGGATTCTTTGGATTTGAATCCTGCTCCCTAGTAACTGGGGGTGCGAGCTGTGAGTAGAGATATTAATGGATTTGGGACGGGCAGCTAAATAATGAGTACCACTAGTACTGTTTTTTCTCTGACCATGTTTTAAAACTTTTTGATTATTTAAAACCCTGCAATGTGCTATGTAACTGGGTTTGTACTGTCACCATTTACCGAACATGTGTGAGCAATCTCTTACTATTGTGATTATTGTTTTTTATGAAATTGGGGAGTCTGAATATACTCTATAAATATCTTAGAATGGGACATTTCCCCTCTTTTTGTTCAGACTGATATATTTTGGGTGTGAAATACGACATGTTGTGCAGGTGACTACAACAATATCATGTTATAGAGTGTATATTTTCTCTTGAAGATTTTCTGCAACTTGAAATATCTAAGATAAGATAAGATATATTTACCTGCACTTGTTTAATATAGAGTAGAAAATCCATTAATATCTCTACTCACAGCTCGCACCCCCAGTTACTAGGGAGCAGGATTCAAATCCAAAGAATCCTGAAAGATTTACTGGTATATGATTAATATGGAATATACCTTGCAGGTGCCACTTTAGCACTTTAGCACATTAGCACTTTAATAATATTTGTGGTGTTGGTGGTGGTGTTTTCTTTAAGTAGTCTCCATTAGGGTCTCAAGGGAGAGCCGTCGTTGAGTGGGGGTGCCATGTCGACTTTAGGGTGCCAACCTCCGCGGTAAGGTAGGGTGAGTTAGGGAGAGAACACCCCCCTCACCTAGATACCTCTATCCTTTTTAGTATTAGGTTATATGGTTAAGTAATACTGTCTCCTGATTCTCTTAGGTCATTTTACCTATTTCTAATTAAAAGTTATATTTTAGGGGCATTTTTTGTCTTTTTTGGTTGTTAATGAGTTATATGCCCCGATTCTATTTTTTGTCGGGTTGTTTTTCATTGAGTTATGGCCAGTTTTCTGTTCGGACCTGTGAATACTACACAATGGTTGAGTGATGCTCAGGAGGTCTTCTCCGATGCCCCTATATTGGATACTGGTTCAGAGAAACCAACATTAAAAACTCTTTTTTCTGACTTGAACTTGGCATATAAAAACAATATAAAATCGTGGTGGGAGGTTCAATCACTTGAAAATTATGTGAAACAAAACATTGTACCGAGGGGTTTGAGAATTCCCATTGTACCGGCTGTTAGATGTCAAACACCGACACTTATAGCCAAATGGGAAAAAGAATCAGTGGCGTCCTCAATACGTTTCATGAATTTGCTCCTGGAAGAGGAAAAAAACACTCTTGAGCGTACAACAAAACATCTACAGGAGTTGATCGAGGAAACACTGAAATTTAAGTCTGATCCTGACTTTTGTAGCAAAGAAACAACCTTAAAAACATCAGTGGAACGGTATCAAAGTTCCCTAAAAGATAGGAAACATAAAAGGTTTGTCAGAGATTTGACTGATTTCAAAGAGAAACGAGCCTAC
Organism: Ranitomeya imitator; assembly: GCF_032444005.1. NCBI lineage: Eukaryota > Metazoa > Chordata > Amphibia > Anura > Dendrobatidae > Ranitomeya > Ranitomeya imitator. Next base: position 202,884,033 of record NC_091286.1, read on the forward strand.
TCCTTTTTGGGAGATAGTACCCCCCCAACAGGGGACATATCCTCCTCTGATATAGACTTATCTGATACTGAGTCCAGAAGCAGGTATCAACTGGAGAGTGGGAGAGGTAGAGGCTCAAATAAAAGACGATCTCAAAAAAGATGGCAAAGAGGAGGGTACAAAGGGAAACGGGGATCCTACCAACAGCAGACATCCCCAGCACGAGGTCCATCAAATGTCTTGGCACCAGTACCCTCATCATCCTCCTCATCTGTCTCTTTTTTAGAGAGCAGGGAAACCCCTTACCCATTACGCACACGATTCCCTCAAAGTCAGAAAAAATAACTAACTGTAAAGAATGAAGGGCGGAGCAAATCATTAATCTCTCCACCCATGAGTTATCCCAGTCCGAACTATTGGTATTGAGTAATGGGCTATCTTTTGTACCTACTACTAGGTTTGACCCATTTTTATGGGTCAAAGATATCAACTTATTTATGAGAAAGTTGCAATGGAGAAAATTTTTCATTAATAATGACAAATCTCAATGCCAATCATTGGGCATATCAGCTGACTCATTAGAAGATGTAAGATTGCTGGCCGGTTTAGCTGCAGAAGGGAGTCGGGGTATCGGAGAGGGCCCGTATTCGGACCTGAAACCTAAAAGTAGGAAGATGCCTCCAAACGGAAATTTCGAAAACATTGATATTTTTCTTGATCTTGTTACAAAGGAAATTAATAAAATTGATCCAAGAAGGAATGCACTGACTTCCAACTTGGAAGATACAGAAAGGCAGGCACTTTTGTCCCTGGAGAAAAATCATAATGTCATAATTAAACCCTCCGACAAAGGGGGCAATGTAGTGGTCCTTGATAAATCACAATATCTTACGATGTGTAGGAGTATTCTATCTGACTCCACAACCTATGAAATTTTAAAAAGGGACCCCACATTGCCCTATCAAACTAAATTGAGAAGTATATTATCTGAAGCATTAGGGGATGGTCTCATATCCAAGAGCGAGTTTGACTATATGTACCCAAAATATCCTGTACTGGCAACTTTTTACTCCCTACCAAAAATTCATAAGGGTTATATTCCACTCAAGGGGCGTCTGATTGTGGCTGGTATAGATGCACTCTGTCAAAACTCAAGTGTCTACTTAGACCAGATTCTACGTCCGTTTGTATATTCTCTACCCTCATATATTAGAGATACGTCAGACTTATTAACCAAAATTGAAGGAATTCCAATTGAGCCAGACACTATCCTAGCATCAATAGTTGTAGAAACCCTCTATAGCAGCATACCACACGAGAAGGGCGTAGAGGCAGTAGAATATTATCTTAAAGCACGAGGAAATCATTGCCTTCCACATAATAGATTTTTGGTTAAATTACTTCGATACGTGCTGACTCAATTTTTTTCTGTTTAACGGGGAGTTCTTCCACCAGCTCAGGGGCACTGCGATGGGGACTCCTTGTGCCCCCACGTATGCTAATTTGCACCTGGGCCGATGGGAGGAGACACTGGTCTTTAGAGACGGGGATGTAACATGGTGCCCCCAGATTATTTTCTGGGGGCGCTATATCGATGATGTCCTCGTCCTATGGTCGGGTAGTGCCGCCTCGTTCAGGAGATTTGTGGACCACTTGAACCAAAATGACCTAAATTTAAAGTTTACCTGCGAAGTGGGGGGAGAGAAGATCTCCTTTTTGGATGTCCTTCTCTGGAAGAACAGAGAGGGGACATTGAGCAGTTCCATCTATCGGAAAGAGATGGCGACGAATAGTCTCCTGAGATGGGAAAGCTATCATCCCACTAGTCTAAAAAGAGGGATCCCGAAAAGGCAGTTCTTCAGACTTCGGAGGAACTGCTCCTCCCTGTCAGATTTTGAATATCAAGCAGGTAGACTAAAACAACGTTTCAGAGACAGGGGATACCCAGACCATGTGATTAATGCCGGGTATGAGACGGCACGTGGAGCAAACAGGAATCACCTATTGAATGTCAAATCAAAGGAACAAAATGATAATCTCACCAGACTTATTTGTTGTGAATTCTGTGGCTGAATTCACTCCTGTGGTCACAAGTGGTATTGCAGCCTCTGGGCTTCCTCCCTCAGGTGTTTTGGTGAGCTCGTTGGCTGCCTTGCTATTTAACTCCACCTGAGTCTGTCTTCCTTGCTCCTTGTCAATGTTCCAGTGTTGGATCTGAGCTACTGCATCTTTCCTGTGGCCTGCTGCTCTGCTAGATAAGTGCTACTTTGTTTTTGTTTCCGTTTTTTCTGTCCAGCTGTGCTATTCTCTTTTGCTGGAAGCTCTGAGACGCAAAGGGTGCACCGCCGTGCCGTTAGTTCGGCACGGTGGGTCTTTTTGCCCCCCTTTGCGTGGTCTTGCTTTAGGGTTTTTTGTAGACTGCATAGTTCTCTTTGCTATCCTCGCTCTGTCTAGAATATCGGGCCTCACTTTGCTGAATCTATTTCATTCCTACGTTTTGTCTTTTCATCTTGCTAACAGTCATTATATGTGGGGGGCTGCCTATTCCTTTGGGGTATTTCTCTGAGGCAAGTCAGGCTTGTATTTCTATCTTCAGGCTAGTCAGTTCCTCAGGCAGTGCCGAGTTGCATAGGTAGTGTTAGGCGCAATCCACTGCTGCTTTTAGTTGTGTGAGGATAGGTTCAGGTATTGCGGTCTACAGAGATTCCACGTCTCAGAGCTTGTTCTATTGTTTTTGGGTTATTGCCATATCACTGTATGTGCGCTGATTACTGCACACTGTGTTGCCTGATAGCACAGCAAAACAGTACAAGGAGCCACACCAATGATTCTTAATAGAGGGAAAAAAGGAAGTCCTGACATCATTTTTTTTTTCTTTTCCTCAGTTCTGTCTTCAGTTTTTTTTTTTTTTTCCCCCTAGACATTAGAGTGCTTCAGGACACAGCTGTGGACATGGATATTCAGGCTCTGTGCTCCTCAATGGATAATCTCGTTACAAATGTACAAAAGATTCAAGATACTATTGATCTGAAATCTATGCTAGAACCAAGAATTCCTATTCCTGATTTGTTTTTTGGTGACAGAACTAAGTTCCTGAGCTTCAAAAATAATTGTAAGCTATTTCTGGCATTGAAACCTCATTCTTCTGGTAATCCTATTCAACAGGTTTTGATTATTATTTCTTTTTTGCGCGGCGACCCACAGGACTGGGCGTTTTCTCTTGCGCCAGGAGACCCTGCATTGAGTAATGTTGATGCGTTTTTCCAGGCGCTTGGATTGCTTTACGATGAGCCTAATTCAGTGGATCAGGCTGAGAAAAATTTGCTGGCTTTATGCCAGGGTCAGGATGATGTAGAAGTATATTGTCAGAAATTTAGGAAGTGGTCAGTACTCACTCAGTGGAATGAATCTGCGCTGGCAGCTTTGTTCAGAAAGGGTCTCTCTGAGGCTCTTAAGGATGTCATGGTGGGATTTCCTATGCCTGCTGGTTTGAATGAGTCTATGTCCTTGGCCATTCAGATCGGTCGTCGCTTGCGCGAGCGTAAATCTGTGCACCATCTGGCGGTATTGTCTGAGAGTAAACCTGAGCCTATGCAGTGCGACAGGACTATGACTAAAGTTGAACGGCAAGAACACAGACGTCTGAACAGGCTGTGTTTCTACTGTGGTGATTCCACTCATGCTATTTCTAATTGTCCTAAGCGCACTAGGCGGTTCGATAGCTCTGCCGTCATTGGTACTGTACAGTCCAAATTCCTTCTGTCCATTACCTTGATATGCTCTTTGTCATCGTATTCTGTCATGGCGTTTGTGGATTCAGGCGCTGCCCTGAATCTGATGGATTTGGATTATGCTAAACGTTGTGGATTTTTCTTGGAGCCTTTGCGGTGTCCTATTCCGTTGAGAGGAATTGATGCTACACCTTTGGCCAAGAATAAGCCTCAGTACTGGGCCCAGCTGACCATGTGCATGGCTCCTGCACATCAGGAAGTTATTCGCTTTCTGGTACTGCATAATCTGCATGATGTGGTCGTGTTGGGGTTGCCATGGCTACAAACCCATAATCCAGTATTAGATTGGAACTCTATGTCGGTAACCAGCTGGGGTTGTCAGGGAGTACATGGTGATGTTCCATTTTTGTCTGTTTCGTCATCCATTCCTTCTGACATCCCAGAGTTCTTGTCTGACTTTCAGGATGTATTTGAAGAGCCCAAGTCTGATGCCCTACCTCCGCATAGGAATTGTGATTGTGCTATCAATTTGATTCCTGGTAGTAAATTCCCTAAGGGTCGTTTATTTAATTTGTCCGTGCCTGAACACACCGCTATGCGCAGTTATGTGAAAGAATCCCTGGAGAAGGGACATATTCGCCCATCGTCATCACCATTGGGAGCAGGGTTCTTTTTTGTAGCCAAAAAGGATGGTTCGCTAAGACCGTGTATTGATTACCGCCTTCTTAATAAGATCACTGTTAAATTTCAGTATCCCTTGCCATTGATATCTGACTTGTTTGCTCGGATTAAGGGGGCTAGTTGGTTTACTAAGATTGATCTTCGTGGTGCGTATAATCTGGTGAGAATCAAGCAGGGAGATGAATGGAAAACGGCATTTAATACGCCCGAGGGTCATTTTGAGTATCTGGTGATGCCGTTCGGACTTGCCAATGCTCCATCTGTTTTTCAGTCTTTTATGCATGACATTTTCCGTGAGTATCTGGATAAATTCCTGATTGTTTACTTGGATGACATTTTGATCTTCTCTGATGATTGGGAGTCTCATGTGAAGCAAGTCAGAATGGTTTTCCAGGTACTGCGTGCTAATTCCTTGTTCGTGAAGGGATCAAAGTGTCTCTTCGGTGTGCAGAAAGTTTCATTTTTGGGATTCATCTTTTCCCCTTCTACTATCGAGATGGATCCGGTTAAGGTCCAGGCCATCCAGGATTGGACTCAGCCGACATCTCTGAAAAGTCTGCAGAAATTCCTGGGCTTTGCTAATTTTTATCGTCGCTTCATCTGTAATTTTTCTAGCATTGCCAGACCATTGACCGATTTGACCAAGAAGGGTGCTGATTTGGTTAATTGGTCTTCTGCTGCCGTGGAAGCTTTTCAGGAGTTGAAGCGTCGTTTTTGCTGTGCCCCTGTGTTGTGTCAACCAGATGTTTCTCTTCCGTTCCAGGTCGAGGTTGATGCTTCTGAGATTGGAGCAGGGGCGGTTTTGTCACAGAGAGGTTCTGGTTGCTCAGTGTTGAAACCATGTGCTTTCTTTTCCAGGAAATTTTCTGCTGCTGAGCGTAATTATGATGTGGGCAACCGAGAGTTGCTGGCCATGAAGTGGGCATTCGAGGAGTGGCGTCATTGGCTTGTGGGAACTAAGCATCGCGTGGTGGTATTGACTGATCATAAGAATCTTACTTATCTCGAGTCTGCCAAGCGCTTGAATCCTAGACAGGCCCGTTGGTCGTTATTTTTTGCTCGTTTTGATTTTGTGATTTCGTACCTTCCGGGCTCTAAAAATGTGAAGGCGGATGCTCTGTCTAGGAGTTTTGTGCCCGACTCTCCGGGGTTATCTGAGCCGGCGAGTATCCTCAAGGAAGGAGTCATTGTGTCTGCCATCTCTCCTGATTTGCGGAGAGTGTTGCAGAAATTTCAGGCTAATAAACCTGATCGTTGTCCGGCCGAGAAACTGTTCGTCCCTGATAGGTGGACTAGTAAAGTTATCTCTGAACTTCATTGTTCGGTGCTGGCTGGTCATCCAGGAATCTTTGGTACCAGAGAGTTAGTGGCTAGATCCTTCTGGTGGCCATCTCTGTCACGGGATGTGCGTGCTTTTGTGCAGTCCTGTGGGATTTGTGCTAGGGCTAAGCCCTGCTGTTCACGTGCCAGTGGGTTGCTTTTGCCCTTGCCGGTCCCGAAGAGGCCTTGGACACATATTTCGATGGATTTCATTTCTGACCTTCCCGTTTCTCAAAAGATGTCGGTCATTTGGGTGGTCTGTGATCGCTTTTCTAAAATGGTCCATCTGGTGCCCTTGGTTAAATTGCCTTCCTCCTCTGATTTGGTGCCTTTGTTCTTCCAGCATGTGGTTCGTTTGCATGGCATTCCTGAGAATATTGTTTCTGACAGAGGTTCCCAGTTTGTCTCGAGGTTCTGGCGAGCCTTTTGTGGTAGGATGGGCATTGACCTATCTTTTTCCTCGGCCTTCCATCCTCAGACTAATGGCCAGACCGAACGAACCAATCAGACCTTGGAAACATATCTGAGATGTTTTGTTTCTGCCGATCAGGATGACTGGGTGTCATTTTTGCCGTTGGCTGAGTTCGCCCTTAATAATCGGGCCAGCTCGGCTACCTTGGTCTCTCCATTTTTCTGCAATTCTGGGTTCCATCCTCGTTTCTCTTCAGGACAGGTTGAGTCTTCGGACTGTCCTGGTGTGGATTCTGTGGTGGACAGGTTGCAGCAGATCTGGACTCAGGTAGTGGACAATTTGACCTTGTCCCAGGAGAAGGCTCAGCTTTTCGCTAATCGTAGACGCCGTGTGGGTCCCCGACTTCGTGTTGGGGATCTGGTTTGGTTATCTTCTCGTCATATTCCTATGAAGGTTTCCTCTCCTAAATTTAAACCTCGTTTTATTGGTCCGTATAGGATTTCTGAGATTCTCAATCCGGTGTCTTTTCGTCTGACCCTCCCAGACTCCTTTTCCATACATAATGTATTCCATAGGTCGTTGTTGAGAAGATACATGGCACCTATGGTTCCATCTGTGGAGCCTCCTGCCCCTGTTTTGGTGGAGGGGGAATTGGAGTATATTGTGGAGAAAATTTTGGATTCTTGTGTCTCTAGACGGAAACTCCAGTATCTGGTCAAATGGAAGGGTTATGCTCAGGAGGATAATTCCTGGGTTTTTGCCTCTGATGTCCATGCCCCAGATCTTGTTTGTGCCTTTCATGTGGCTCATCCTGGTCGGCCTGGGGGTTCTGGTGAGGGTTCAGTGACCCCTCCTCAAGGGGGGGGTACTGTTGTGAATTCTGTGGCTGAATTCACTCCTGTGGTCACAAGTGGTATTGCAGCCTCTGGGCTTCCTCCCTCAGGTGTTTTGGTGAGCTCGTTGGCTGCCTTGCTATTTAACTCCACCTGAGTCTGTCTTCCTTGCTCCTTGTCAATGTTCCAGTGTTGGATCTGAGCTACTGCATCTTTCCTGTGGCCTGCTGCTCTGCTAGATAAGTGCTACTTTGTTTTTGTTTCCGTTTTTTCTGTCCAGCTGTGCTATTCTCTTTTGCTGGAAGCTCTGAGACGCAAAGGGTGCACCGCCGTGCCGTTAGTTCGGCACGGTGGGTCTTTTTGCCCCCCTTTGCGTGGTCTTGCTTTAGGGTTTTTTGTAGACTGCATAGTTCTCTTTGCTATCCTCGCTCTGTCTAGAATATCGGGCCTCACTTTGCTGAATCTATTTCATTCCTACGTTTTGTCTTTTCATCTTGCTAACAGTCATTATATGTGGGGGGCTGCCTATTCCTTTGGGGTATTTCTCTGAGGCAAGTCAGGCTTGTATTTCTATCTTCAGGCTAGTCAGTTCCTCAGGCAGTGCCGAGTTGCATAGGTAGTGTTAGGCGCAATCCACTGCTGCTTTTAGTTGTGTGAGGATAGGTTCAGGTATTGCGGTCTACAGAGATTCCACGTCTCAGAGCTTGTTCTATTGTTTTTGGGTTATTGCCATATCACTGTATGTGCGCTGATTACTGCACACTGTGTTGCCTGATAGCACAGCATAACACTTATTGGTACTTTTGATGACCGAAATGATAAGGTAATGGGGATTCTGAGACGCTATTGGGGTATCTTGTGGGCTGACCCGGACTTGGTGGGATGTATTCCCAAATTTCCCTCTGTCACGTATAGGAGAGGTAAATCTATACGAGAACATGTGGTCCATAGTCACCTGGATTCTCAAAAAGCAGCAGGTACCTGGCTAGAACGCAGGGATGTGGGTACTTTTAAATGCAGAGGATGCAAGAACTGTAAACTGATTAATCAATCTAATACATTTTGCAGTGTCGCCACAGGACGAATTTTTAAAAACAGAGATTTTGCCAGTTGCAGAACTATGGGAGTAGTATATCTCTGCACATGTAGTTGCCCGTTAAATTATGTCGGGAAAACAAAAAGACAGCTGAGAATCAGAATAGGTGAACATGTGGGAGATGTCAAACACAAACGTGACACCCCGCTAGCACGTCATATGGTTGAAAAACACGGGGGTGATCTTGATTCATTCTCGTTCCAGGTTATAGAGACTATCCCCATGCCTGTCAGGATGGGTGATTGGGACAAAAAGATACTTCAGCGAGAGACAAGGTGGATTTACCTTCTGGATTCAATGTCTCCTTCAGGTCTGAATGAGCAGCTCAACTTTACCAGTTTTATTTAAATATATTGTTTTGGTATTCACAAGGTTAAAAGTGTCAGAAAACTGTGAATGTATAGGTCTAAGACCACATAAACAGTTTCTGCTTCATAAGCGAAACAACATCATATGGACCACTTATAGTTGACCCCACCTACCTAGTGGTGGTTATAACGGACACTACTAGAACTAAGAGTGGACCCTCTGGACCGTGGGCAGCCCTACCCCTGGGCGAGCAGACCTAGGGATGAACCGACCCCTATACAGGGACCGTAAGGGACAGGCCCAGAGGTCACTTACCCACAGTGGAAGTACCGAGAGGGACGGCTCCAGGGAAGAGAACAAAAAGGCACAGAAGGAAACCCGGCAGGACTGTAAACCAGAAGGGGAACACGGACGCCAGCGAGAGACTGTGGAACAAACAAAAAGGAAGGTTAAGAATACTAAGCAAAACAGAAACGGGAACCACAAGAACAAAGGACGAAAACGGAAAGGAACGCAGTCCGCCAAGGAGACGGCGAACAGCGAGCAAAGAACGAGCACAAGAGAGAGGACCAGAAGCACAGGAAATGCTAAGACAATCAGGCAAAGAGGCACAGAGGAGGACGCCTAATATAGCAAGGACATGGGCAGAGATTGGAATCGTATTGGGTGCGATGCGCCTGCCCCTATTGTGGAAGCCAGAGCGCCTGCGCATGGTCAGCAAGCCCCCAGTGACCGAAGACTCCGGAAGAGAAGCGGAGCCGGCGGGACACCCGAACCCGGAAGTGAAATGCCGGGAACGCGCCGCTGCAGGGGAAGGAACAGAGCGGCGAGAGCGCGCCGCAGGACGACCAGAGACCCCACCAGGAGAGGACGAGCGGACGCGACCAGACCCGACACCGGGACCGCAGCGAGCTGCAGCAGCAACAGCAGTAACAGTGGTTAAGAAAATGTCTTTAACATGACCGCCACTGAAGGGTTACTAAACTTCCTCCATCCTGTTAAAAATTTCTTATCTGATCTGCTTTTCCATTTAATATTGACTCATTAGTTTATGACGCTTGTCTTGTTAAGCATTGCCTCTGACAAGCGTTAATGGTACCATATAGCACACATACCAATGAGCGTGCACAAGATGAGGCACAAAAAGCTTTAAGGTTATTGGCTGTATGCATTTTTGCCTCTGCAGCAGGTATGTCTGTAGCTGCCCGAAAGACGGCAGCAGTGATACGTCATGTCTTGTAAAAAGTTACGCTTAAGGATCTAATGCACCTGCGCAAGGTGGAACGCATAGCATTCCATTACAGCGTGTTACACGGAATGGCCTCCCTATGGTAGGAACGCTCGTTTCCGTGCCAATATTGAGAGCGGCAGAGGTAGCACGCCATATCCGGTAGGAAGGCGCGCCGAAAATGGCGGCGGACGTTGCGCCTGCGCAAGGTGAAGCGCATAGCGTTCCATTACAGCGTGTCACATTGAATGGTCTCCCGATGGTAGAAACGCTTCTCTCTGTGCCGATATTGAGAGCGGTAGAGGGAGTACGCCATATCCGGTAGTTAGACGCGCCGAAAATGGCGGCAGACGTTATTTAAGCAGGGCGAGGAGTGACAGGTAACCCTTCACAGTGAGCGGTCAGGGCCGGGTGTAGCTCATTGCAGCAGTCACCGGCTCGGGAAACGAGCCCCCCTTTTTTGGTCCCCTGATGAACCCCGGTCCATCTCCTGGGGGGAAACGCGTTGGGACGGGCAGCTAAATGATGAGTACCACTAGTACTGTTTTTTTCTCTGACCATGTTTTAAAACTTTTTGATTATTTAACCCCTTAGCGACCGCTGATACGCCTTTTAACGGCGGCCGCTAAGGGTACTTAAACCACAGCGCCGTTAATTAGCGGCGCTGTGGAAAAAGTGAATAGCGCCCCCCACAGGCCGATTTTCTCCGGGGTCTCGGCTGCCGGGGGTAGCCGAGACCCCAGAGAACATGATTCGGGGGGTTTTTAACCCACCCCGCATTTGCAATCGCCGGTAATTAACTGTTTACCGGCGATCGCAAAAAAAAAAAAAAAAAGCGATCTTTTTAATTTCTCTGTCCTCCGATGTGATCGCACATCGGAGGACAAAAAAAAGGGGTCCCAGGTGGCCCCCCAATACTCACCTAGCTCCCCCGATGCTCCTCGTGTCTCCCGGTGGGCGCCGCCATCTTCAAAATGGCGGGAGCATGCGCAGTGCGCCCGCCGGCCGGCACCGGGAGAATCTTTGGGGTCTCGGCTGCCGGGGGTAGCCGAGACCCCAAAGAGCATGATCGGGGTTGGTATTACCGACCCTTGTTTTGCGATCGCCGGTAATTAACTGTTTACCGGCGACCGCAAAAAAAAAAAAAAAAGAAAAAAAAGTAATGTGTAATTCTCTGTCCTCTGATGTGATCGCACATCAGAGGACAGAGAAATAGGGGGATTCGGGGACCCTAGCATACTCACCTAGGTCCCTGGATCCTCTTGCTGCTCCTCCTGGCCGCCGGCAGAAGAACATGGCGGACGCATGCCCAGTGCGCCCGCCATCTGTCTCCATCTGCCGGCCGGCAGGAGAACCGCAGTTAGGGCTAAAATTAGGGGTAGGGTTAGGTTAGGGTAGGGTTAGGGGTAGGGTTAGGGGTAGGGTTAGGGCTAGGGTTAGGTTAGGGGTAGGGGTAGGGTTAGGTTAGGGGTAGGGTTAGGTTAGGGGTAGGGTAGGGTTAGGTTAGGGGTAGGGTTAGGTTAGGGGTAGGGTTGGGGCTAAATTTAGGGTTAGGGTTGGGGCTAAATTTAGGGTTAGGGTTGGGGCTAAATTTAGGGTTAGGCTTCTTTCACACTTACGTCGGTACGGGGCCGTTGCAATGCGTCGGCCCGACATACCGACGCACGTTGTGAAAATTGTGCACAACGTGGGCAGCAGCTGTAGTTTTTCAACGCATCCGCTGCCCAATCTATGTCCTGGGGAGGAGGGGGCGGAGTTACGGCCACGCATGCGCGGTCAGAAATGGCGGATGCGACGTACAAAAAAACGTTTCATTGAACTTTTTTTTGTGCCGACGCTCCGCCAAAACGCAACTGATCCAGTGCACGACGGACGCGACGTGTGGCCATCCGTCACGATCCGTCGGCAATACAAGTCTATGGGCAAAAAACGCATCCTGCGGGCACATTTGCAGGATCCGTTTCTTGTCCAAAACGACGGATTGCGACGGAATGCCAAACGACGCAAGTGTGAAAGTAGCCTTAGGGCTAGGGTTAGGGTTGGGGCTAAAGTTAGGGCTAGGGTTGGGGCTAAAGTTAGGGTTAGAGCTGGGATTAGGGTTAGGGTTTGGATTAGGGTTGGTATTAGGGTTAGGGTTGGCATTAGGGTTACGCTTGGGATTAGGGTTAGGTTTGGAATTAGGGTTAAGGTTAGGGTTGTGATTAGGGGTGTATTGGGATTAGGGTTAGGTTTGAGGTTAGGGTTGAGATTAGGATTAGGGGTGTGTTGGATTTAGGGTTTTGATTAGGGTTATGGTTAGGGTTGACATTAGGGTTGTTTTGGGGTAAGGGTTGTGATTATGGTTAGGGTTAGTGATTAGGATTATGGATCAGGTTGGGATTAGGGTTAGGGGTGTGTTGGGGTTAGGGTTGGAGCTAGAATTGGGGGGTTTCCACTGTTTAGGTACATCAGGGGGTCTCCAAACACGACAGCCAATTTTGCGCTCAAAAAGTCAAATGGTGCTCCCTCCCTTCTGAGCTCTGCCGTGCGCCCAAACAGTGGGTTACCCCCACATATGGGGCATCAGCGTACTCGGGATAAATTGGACAACAACTATTGCAGTCCAATTTCTCCTGTTACCCTTGTGAAAATAAAAACTTGGGGGCTACAATATCTTTTTTGTGGAAAAAAATAATATTTTTTATTTTCACGACTCTGCATTCTAAACTTCTGTGAAGCACTTGGGCATTCAAAGTTCTCACCACACATCTAGATAAGTTCCTTGGGGGGTCTAGTTTCCAAAATGGGGTCACTTGTGGAGGGTTTCTACTGGTTGGGTACATCAGGGGCTCTGCAAACGCAACATAATACCCGCAGACCATTCTATCAAAGTCTGCATTCCAAAACGGCGCTCCTTCCTTCCGAGCTCTGCCGTGCGCCCAAACAGTGGTTTACCCCCACATATGGGGTACCAGCATACTCAGGACAAATTGGACAACAACTTTTGGGGTCCAATTTCTCTTGTTACCCTTGTGAAAATAAAAACTCGGGGGCTAAAAAATCTTTTTTGTGGAAAAAAAATATTTTTTATTTTCACGGCTCTGCATTATAAACTTCTGTGAAGCACTTGGGCATTCAAGGTTCTCACCACACATCTAGATAAGTTCCATGGGGGGTCTAGTTTCCAAAATGGGGTCACTTGTGGGGGATTTCTACTGTTTAGGCACATCAGGGGCTCTCCAAACGCGACATGGCGTCCGATCTCAATTCCAGCCAATTCTACATTGAAAAAGTAAAACGGCACCCTTTCTCTTCCAAGCTCTGCGGTGTGCCCAAACAGTGGTTTACCCCCACATATTGGGTATCGACGTACTCAGGAGAAATTGCACAACAACTTTAGTGGTCTAATTTCTCCTGTTACCCTTGTGAAAATAAAAATTTGTGGGCAAAAAGATCATTTTTGTAGAAAAAATTCAATTTTTTTTTTTCACGGCTCTACGTTATAAACTTCTGTGAAGCACATGGGGGTTCAAAGTGCTCGCCACACATCTAGATAAGTTCCTTAAGGGGTCTAGTTTCCAAAATGGTGTCACTTGTGGGGGGTTTCCACTGTTTAGGCACATCAGGGGCTCTCCAAACGCGACATGGCGTCCAATCTCAATTCCAGACAATTCTACATTGAAAAAGTCAAACGGCGCTCCTTCACTTCTAAGTTCTGCGGTGCGCCCTAACAGTGGTTTACCCCCACATATGGGGTATTGGCGTATTCAGGAGAAATTGCATAACAAAATTTATGGTTACATTTCTGTTTTTACACTTGTGAAAATAAAAAAAAAATAGTTCTGAATTAAGATGTTTGCAAAGAAAAGTTAAATGTTCATTTTTTCCTTCCACACTGTTTCAGTTCCTGTGAAGCACGTAAAGGGTTAATAAACTTCTTGAATGTGGTTTTGAGAACCTTGAGGGGTGTAGTTTTTAGAATGGTGTCACACTTCATTATTTTCTATCATATAGACCCCTCAAAATGACTTCAAATGTGATGTGGTCCCTAAAAAAAAATGGTGTTGTAAAAATGAGAAATTGCTGGTCAACTTTTAACCCTTATAACTCCCTAACAAAAAAAAATTTTGTTTCCAAAATTGTGCTGATGTAAAGTAGACATGTGGGAAATGTTATTTATTAACTATTTTTCGTGACATATCTCTCTGATTTAAGGGCATAAAAATACAAAGTTTGAAAATTGCAAAATTTTAAAAATTTTCGCCATATTTCCGTTTTTTTCATAAATAATCGCAAGTAATATCGAAAAAATGTTACCACTAACATGAAGTACAATATGTCACGAAAAAACAATCTCAGAATCAGCGGGATCCGTTGAAGCGTTCCAGAGTTATAACCTCATAAAGTGACAGTGGTCAGAATTGCAAAAATTGGCCTGGTCATTAAGTACCAAATTGGCTCTGTCACTAAGGGGTTAAAACCCTGCAATGTGCTATGTAACTGGGTTTGTACTGTCACCATTTACCGAACATGTGTGAGCAATCTCTTACTATTGTGGTTATTGTTTTTTATGAAATTGGGGAGTCTGAATATACTCTATAAATATCTTAGAATGGGACATTTCCCCTCTTTTTGTTCAGACTAATATATTTTGGGTGTGAAATACCACATGTTGTGCAGGTGACTACAACAATATCATGTTATAGAGTGTATATTTTCTCTTGAAGATTTTCTGCAACTTGAAATATCTAAGATAAGATAAGATATATTTACCTGCACTTGTTTAATATAGAGTAGAAAATCCATTAATATCTCTACTCACAGCTCGCACCCCCAGTTACTAGGGAGCAGGATTCAAATCCAAAGAATCCTGAAAGATTTACTGGTATATGATTAATATGGAATATACCTTGCAGGTGCCACTTTAGCACATTAGCACTTTAATAATATTTGTGGTGTTGGTGGTGGTGTTTTCTTTAAGTAGTCTCCATTAGGGTCTCAAGGGAGAGCCGTCGTTGAGTGGGGGCGCCATGTCGACTTTAGGGTGCCAACCTCCGCGGTAAGGTAGGGTGAGTTAGGGAGAGAACACCCCCCTCACCTAGATACCTCTATCCTTTTTAGTATTAAGTTATATGGTTAAGTAATACTGTCTCCTGACTCTCTTAGGTCATTTTACCTATTTCTAATTAAAAGTTATATTTTAGGGGCATTTTTTGTCTTTTTTGGTTGTTAATACGCTACCCGGTACCCAGAGGCAGTAGCTCTGTCGTCAACTAGGGCAGATAAGGTGGCGGATGCCCTGTTGGCCATCTTTTCACGTGTAGGATTTCCCAGGGAAATGCTTACTGATCAAGGGACCCAATTTATGTCTCGCCTAATGGAGGCTCTCTGTAAGAGAATGCAGGTGAAGCACCTGGTATCGAGTGCGTATCACCCACAGACCAATGGCTGGTTGAGACTCAAGGGCGCGACTGGGAGCGGTACCTCCCACACCTGCTGTTCGCTTACCGAGAGGATCCGCAGGCCTCGACGGGGTTCTCCCCCTTCGAGCTCCTGTATGGCAGGCGAGTCCGGGGACCCCTTGGGTTGGTAAGAGAATCCTGGGAAGAGGAGCTGAACCCTTCTGAAGTGTCCATAGTGGAGTATGTCATGCGCGTCCGTGACAAGATGCAGACCTTGATGCAATTGGTGCATGACAACATGACGCAGGCTCAGGCTGATCAGAAGCACTGGTACGACCAGAACGCCCGGGAGCGGACCTACCACATGGGTCAAAAGGTGTGGGTGCTGGTCCCCGTACCAACGGATAAGCTTCAGGCAGCCTGGGAGGGCCCGTACGTCGTCCACCAACAGCTCAACCCGGTCACGTACGTGGTCACGCTTGACCACGCTCGGGATAAGCAAAAGGCCTTTCACGTCAACATGATGAAGGCTCATCACGAACGTGAACCTTTCGTCCTACCGGTCTGCAGCTTGCCCGAAGACGGTGAGGAAGACACCCTCCTGGACATGCTGGCCCAAGCCAAGGCCAATGGGTCCATCGAGGACGTGGAGGTAAGCGCCTCGTTAACTGAACCCCAGCGGTTGCAGTTGCAAACCACACTGGAACCCTTCCGGGTCGTGTTCTCCAACCGACCTGGGAGGACTGAGTTAGTCGTCCACGATGTGGACACCGGGAATCACGCCCCACTACGGCGAACACCCTATCGAATCTCTGACCAGGTGCAGCAGATTATGCGCCAAGAGATCGATGAGATGTTACAACTGGGGGTGATTCGACGGTCAAAGAGCGCGTGGGCATCACCTGTAGTTCTCATGCCAAAGAAGGACCGGACCACCCTGTTCTGCGTGGACTACAGAGGGCTCAACGCCATCACAGCCTCCGACGCGCACCCAATGCCGCGCATCGAGGAGCTGCTGGATAAGTTAGCTGGCGCAGATTACCTAACAATAATGGATCTGAGTCGAGGATACTGGCAGATTCCCCTGAGGCACAGGAGAAGTCCGCCTTTATCACACCCTTTGGACTGTACTTTGGAGTCCACAGTCATGCCCTTCAGCATGAAGAATGCCCCTGCCACTTTCCAGCGGATGGTCAACCTCCTGCTTCAGGGACTGGAGAAGTACACCGTTGCGTACTTGTATGACATTGCCATCTTCAGTTCCTCCTGGGAGGAACACCTGCAGCATCTCAAGGAGGTGCTCAGGCGAATTCACAAAGCAGGACTGACTATCAAGCCGGGAAAGTGTCAGATGGGCATGAGGGAGGTTCACTACCTGGGGCACCAGGAAGGCGGGAACACCCTGAAGCCAGAGCCTTACAAAGTGAGAGTGATCGTGAACTGGCCCACTCCCGTGACCAAAAAACAGGTGATGTCCTTCTTGGGCACTGCAGGGTACTATAGGCGCTTCGTACAGCACTATAGTAGCCTGGCAAAACCTTTGACGGACCTCACCAGGAAGAAGCTACCCCACATCGTCAACTGGACAGATGGCTGTGAGGGGGCCTTCCAGGCGTTGAAAACCGCACTGTGCAACGCCCCTGTGTTGAAAGCAGTCGACAGCAGTCGACCGTACTTGGTGCAGACCGACGCCAGCGAGTTTGGCCTTGGTGCTGTGCTCAGCCAGGTTGACTCGGAGGACCAAGAGCACCCCGTGTTATACCTGAGCCGGAAGCTTTTGCCGAGGGAAGTGGCCTACTCCACCATCGAGAAGGAGTGCCTGGCCATAGTCTGGGCCCTGCTGCGCTTGCAGCCCTACTTGTACGGTCGCCCCTTCACTGTGGTCACCGACCACAACCCTCTGCGCTGGCTAAAAGCCATGTGTGGAACCAACGGCAGGTTGCTATGCTGGAGCCTTGCCCTTCAGCATTTTGACTTCACCATTGAACACAAAACGGGCAAAGAGCATGGGAATGCAGATGGACTCTCCCGCCAGGGTGAACCTACTGAGGTGCCCATGGAGGCATACCGTGGGGTACGGCCTCCTTAGCGCACACCAAAAGGGGGAGGTGTCACGATATGGTATGAAATATCATAAGTAGTTCTCTTGCTAGCCTGCGTGGGCTAAGCCCCCCTTCTTGGAGTGATACTGCAACAGTTCGTAGCTTCAAATTCCTGGCTTTCCTTCTCAGAGAGTGTGGGGGTTTTAGGAGAGCCAAAGGTATTTACGACCGGTATTTCCTGTGTAAGCTCTTGTCCAGTTATAAGTGAAGTAGAAACTTCGAGGATCCATGAAAGATTCTTTGTTTAGTTTTTGTAAGATATTAGGCAAACGATTTAAGTAGAAATAGGAAAAATATATATTCTTTACACCCCTACACCCCTCGGTGGATCTATTCACCACGTAAAACCTGAGCTTCTAGCTCCATCTAGTAAAGAAGTAGGGTTTTCTCTGTAAATATGTATCCCAGATAGGACATATTTGATCTCATTAGAATGCTCACGTTAATCAGAGATGAATGATGAGTTTGTTAGGACTATAACATGTTTTGTAGCGGAGTTATCGAAATTAGATATAGATTAGAAAAAATGAGTTAACTGAAGAGGTAGGAGGGACGAGGTGATCCAACCCCTTTCTGGGATGTTACAGGCTTGGCTATAACTGTCTGCACACATCCCCAGCTTTCTTTCTGGTCCTTTTTTTTCCTGGAAGAGCTGAGTACATCCCATGAGCTGGGACGTATGGAAAACTGCCCTAGCCTGGGTGCCTGCCATGCTTTGAACATGTGAGTGTTATCTTTTCTCCTTTATGTTATAATTACCCGTGTACACATTTGCAATTGTCTCATTTGTAACATCTTTATAAAATATTTTTGATAAAGCACTGTCTAATTTTTATGGGATATAATATTTAATATTCGTTCGTTCTCCTGTTCTAAACCGTACCCTAAGTCTTCTGAAGGGAAATACGCTACTGTTACTGTTGTGTTGGGTTAGCTTCGGACCCGTTTAATCAAAGCTGGTGGCAGCGAGAGTGTGCTGACTGTTGAGTGATGCTGTAGTGACTGCGGCGTTGATAATTATTGTTCCTGCCTGAGTGGGAGTAGTTATCGCGTCGCTGCAGCGTGCCCAATAGCCAGTACATAGCAGGCAGCCTTTCTGGCGACTAATTACCCAGGGTGCAGTACCTAATCTGACCTGAGAGTAAGGGGGCGCCAGAGAGCTGCAAGTGTTAGGTCGAACTGTAAGCGGGATATACATAAATCCCTGCAGTTTGTGGTATATTGAAAGCAGTGGGATACCTAGAATAAGCCCCTGCTGTAAACTAAGAGGTCACTAGCCTTGTGTGTGTTTTCTCATCACATTGTTAGCAGTGGAGGGATAACTAAGATAAGCCCCCCTGCACATGTGATAGCCGTCTGTTGGCCTAAAGTCACTCCAACCCGTGACGTAGGGGTGACGGTCACGGTGTGAATCGTGACGAATTGGTGGCAGCGGTCAGGGGAATCCTGACAGATGCCGTAACGGGGCTACCAGGTACACATAAAATTGGCTATTTTTATGTGCTAAAAGCTCTCATTTTTCATATTTCTAGTGCAGTAATGCAGTTCAAATTTCGTTTTTCAAGTTTGTATGTTTTAGCGCTGCAGTGTGCAATACTGTATAATGACTGCACATGATGCTCCATACTATATAATGGCCCCACATAATTCTCCATACTGTATAATGACCGCATATGATTCCATACTGTATACTGGCTCCACATGATGCTCCATACTGTATAATGACCGCACATGATGCTCCATACTGTATAATGGCCCCACATGATGCTCCATACTGTATAATGACCGCACATGATGCTCCATACTGTATAATGGCCCCACATGATGCTCAATACTGTATAATGGCCCCACATAATTCTCCATACTATATAATGACCGCACATGATGCTCTATACTGTATATTGGCCCCACATGATGCTTAATACTGTATAATGACTGCACATGATGCTCCATACTGTACAGTGGCCCCACATGATGCTCAATGCTGTATAATGGCCCCACATAATTCTTCATACTGTATAATGACCGCATATGATTTCATACTGTATAATGGCTCCACATGATGCTCCATACTGTATAATGACCGCACATGATGCTCCATACTGTATAATGACCGCACATGATGCTCCATACTGTAGCACTTCGTACCATATAATGGCGACACATAGCACTTCGTACCATATAATGGCGACACATAGCACTTCGTACCATATAATGGCGACACATAGCACTTTGCACCATATAATGGCGACACATAGCACTTTGCACCATATAATGGTGACACATAGCACTTCGCACCATATAATGGCGACATATAGCACTTCGTACTATATAATGGCGACACATAGCACTTCGTACCCTATAATGGCGACACATAGCACTTCGTACCATATAATGGCGACATGTAGCACTTCGTACCATATAATGGCGACACATAGCACTTCGTACTATATAATGGCGACACATAGCACTTCGTACCATATAATGGCGACACATAGCACTTCGTACCATATAATGGCGACACATAGCACTTCGTACCATATAATGGCGACACATAGCACTTCATACCATATAATGGCGACACATAGCACTTCGTACCATATAATGGCGACACATAGCACTTCGTACCATATAATGGCGACACATAGCACTTCGTACCATATAATGGCGACACATAGCACTTCATACTATATAATGGCGACACATAGTACCTCGCACGCACACGGCTCCGATCCGTACGCCTCGCATGCACACGGCTCCGCTCCGTACACCTCGCACCCACACGGCTCCGCTCCGTACACCTCGCACACACACGGCTCCGCTCCATACACCTCGCACACACATGGCTCCGCTCCGTACACCTCGCACACACACAAGGCTCTGCTCCGTACACCTCACACTGTACACTGTTATGAACTGGTGATTCAGAACCACAATGGACCTGGTGGTTAAGAGCACACAACTAATACTAATAACATAGGACGAGCTCTGCGACGTGGGAACTCTGCTGACCGCAATCCCTAATCCTATCACACCACACTAGAGGTAGCCGTGGAGCGCTCCTGACCAGACCTAGGTGCCTCAGGCACAGCCTGAGAAACTAGCTAGCCCTGAAGATAGAAAAATAAGCCTACCTTGCCTCAGAGAAATTCCCCAAAGGAAAAGGCAGACCCCTACATATAATGACTGTGAGTAAAGATGAAAATACAAACACAGAGATGAAATAGATTTTAGCAAAGTGAGGCCCGACTTACTGAATAGACCGAGGATAGGAAAGATAGCTTTGCGGTCAGCACAAAAACCTACAAACAACCACGCAGAGGGCGCAAAAAGACCCTCCGCACTGACTAACGGTACGGAGGTGCTCCCTCTGCGTCCCAGAGCTTCCAGCAAGCAAGAAAAACCAATATAGCAAGCTGGACAGAAAAAATAGCAAACAAAAGTAACACAAGCAGAACTAAGCTTATGCAGGGCAGACAGACCACAAGAACGATCCAGGAGAGAGCAAGACCAACACTGGAACATTGACTGGAGGCCAGGAACAAAGAACCAGGTGGAGTCAAACAGAGCAGCACCCAACGACTCAACCTCGTCACCCGAGGAAGGAAACTCAGAAGCCGCAGCCCCACTCACATCCACCAGAGGAAGGCCACGGACAGAACCAGCCGAAGTACCACTCATGACCACAGGAGGGAGCTTGACCACAGAATTCACAACAGTACCCCCCCCCCCCCCTTGAGGAGGGGTCACCAAACCCTCACCAGAGCCCCCAGGCCGACCAGGATGAGCCAAATGAAAGGCACGAACCAGATCGGCAGCATGAACATCAGAGTCAAAGACCCAGGAATTATCTTCCTGACCATAACCCTTCCACTTAACCAGGTACTGGAGTTTCCGTCTCGAAATACGAGAATCCAAAATCTTCTCCACTATATACTCCAACTCCCCCTCAACCAAAACCGGGGCAGGAGGATCAACGGATGGAACCACAGGTGCCACGTATCTCCGCAACAATGACCTATGGAATACATTATGGATGGAAAAAGAAGCTGGAAGGGTCAAACGAAAAGACACAGGATTAAGAACCTTAGAAATCCTATACGGACCAATAAAACGAGGCTTAAACTTAGGAGAGGAAACTTTCATAGGAATAAAACGAGACGACAACCAAACCAAATCCCCAACACGAAGTCGGGGACCCACACAGCGCCTGCGGTTAGCGAAACGTTGAGCCTTCTCCTGGGACAATGTCAAATTGTCCACTACATGAGTCCAAATCTGCTGCAACCTATCCACCACAGTATCCACACCAGGACAGTCCGAAGACTCAACCTGCCCTGAAGAGAAACGAGGATGGAAACCAGAATTGCAGAAAAACGGCGAAACCAAAGTAGCCGAGCTGGCCCGATTATTAAGGGCGAACTCAGCCAAAGGCAAAAAGGACATCCAATCATCCTGATCAGCAGAAACAAAACATCTCAGATATGTTTCCAAGGTCTGATTGGTTCGTTCAGTTTGGCCATTTGTCTGAGGATGGAAAGCCAAGGAAAAAGACAAATCAATGCCCATCCTAGCACAAAAGGCTCGCCAAAACCTCGAAACAAACTGGGAACCTCTGTCAGAAATGATGTTCTCCTGAATGCCATGTAAACGAACCACATGTTGGAAAAACAATGGCACCAAATCAGAGGAGGAAGGCAATTTAGACAAGGGTACCAAATGGACCATCTTAGAGAAGCGGTCACAAACCACCCAAATGACCGACATCTTTTGAGAGATGGGAAGATCCGAAATAAAATCCATAGAGATGTGTGTCCAGGGCCTCTTCGGGACCGGCAAGGGCAAAAGCAACCCACTGGCACGAGAACAGCAGGGCTTAGCCCAAGCACAAATCCCACAGGACTGCACAAACGAACGCACATCCCGCGACAGAGACGGCCACCAAAAGGATCTAGCCACCAAATCTCTGGTACCAAAGATTCCAGGATGACCATCCAACACCGAACAATGAACCTCAGAGATAACTCTACTCGTCCATTTATCAGGGACAAACAGTTTCTCTGCTGGGCAAAGGTCAGGTCTATTAGCCTGAAATTTTTGCAGCACCCGCCGCAAATCAGGGGAGATGGCAGACAAAATTACCCCCTCTTTGAGAATACCCGCCGGCTTAGGCAAACCCGGAGAGTCGGGCACAAAACTCCTAGAAAGGGCATCCGCCTTCACATTCTTAGAGCCCGGAAGGTACGAAACCACAAAGTCAAAACGGGAGAAAAACAGCGACCAACGAGCCTGTCTAGGATTCAACCGTTTGGCAGACTCGAGATAAGTCAAGTTCTTGTGATCAGTCAAGACCACCACGCGATGCTTAGCTCCTTCAAGCCAATGACGCCACTCCTCGAATGCCCACTTCATGGCCAGCAACTCTCGAATGCCAACATCATAATTACGCTCAGCAGGCGAAAACTTCCTGGAAAAGAAGGCACATGGTTTCATCACCGAGCCATCAGAACTTCTTTGCGACAAAACAGCCCCTGCTCCAATCTCAGAAGCATCAACCTCGACCTGGAACGGGAGCGAAACATCTGGCTGGCACAACACAGGGGCAGAAGAAAAACGATGCTTCAACTCCTGAAAAGCTTCCACAGCAGCAGAAGACCAATTGACCACATCAGCACCCTTCTTGGTTAAATCAGTCAATGGTTTAACAATACTATAAAAATTATTGATGAAGCGACGATAAAAATTAGCAAAGCCCAGGAACTTTTGCAGACTCTTCAGAGATGTTGGCTGACTCCACTCATAAATGGCCTGAACTTTAACAGGGTCCATCTCGATAGTAGAAGGGGAAAAAATGAAACCCAAAAATGAAACCTTCTGAACACCAAAGAGACACTTTGACCCCTTCACAAACAAAGAATTAGCACGCTGGAACACCATTCTAACCTGCTTCACGTGAGACTCCCAATCATCCGAGAAGACCAAAATATCATCCAAGTATACAATCAGGAATTTATCCAGGTACTCTCGGAAGATGTCATGCATAAAGGACTGAAATACTGATGGAGCATTGGAAAGCCCGAATGGCATAACAAGGTACTCAAAATGGCCCTCGGGCATATTAAATGCTGTTTTCCATTCATCGCCCTGTTTAATACGCACAAGATTATACGCACCATGAAGATCTATCTTGGTGAACCAACTAGCCCCCTTAATCCGAGCAAACAAATCAGACAGCAGCGGCAAGGGGTACTGAAATTTGACTGTGATTTTATTTAGAAGGCGGTAATCAATACAAGGTCTCAACGAACCATCCTTCTTGGCCACAAAAAAGAACCCTGCTCCCAATGGCGACGACGACGGGCGAATATGACCCTTCTCCAAGGATTCCTTTACGTAACTCCGCATAGCGGCGTGCTCAGGCACAGACAAATTAAACAGTCGATGTTTAGGAAACTTACTACCAGGAATCAAATAGATAGCACAATCGCAATCCCTATGCGGAGGTAGGGCACTGGACTTGGGCTCATCAAATACATCCCAGTAATCCGACAAGAACTCTGGGACCTCAGAAGGGGTGGATGATGAAATAGACAGAACTGGAACATCACCATGTACCCCCTGACAACCCCAGCTGGACACAGACATAGATTTCCAATCCAATACTGGGTTATGGACTTGTAGCCATGGCAACCCCAACACGACCACATCATGCAGATTATGCAACACCAAAAAGCGAATATCCTCCTGATGCGCAGGAGCCATGCACATGGTCAGTTGGGTCCAGTACTGAGGCTTATTCTTGGCCAAAGGCGTAGCATCAATTCCTCTCAGTGGAATAGGATACTGCAAGGGCTCCAAGAAAAACCCACAGCGCCTAGCATACTCCAAGTCCATCAAATTCAGGGCAGCGCCTGAATCGACAAATGCCATGACAGAATAGGATGACAAAGAGCAGATGAAAGTAACGGACAAAAGAAATTTCGACTGTACCGTACCAATGGTGGTAGACCTAGCGAAACGCCTGGTGCGCTTAGGACAATCGGAGATAGCATGAGCGGAATCACCACAGTAAAAACACAGCCCATTCCGACGTCTGTGTTCTTGCCGTTCAGCTCTGGTCAAAGTCCTATCACATTGCATAGGCTCAGGTTTATGCTCAGATAATACCGCCAAATGGTGCACAGTTATACGCTCACGTAAGCGTCGATCGATCTGAATGGCCAAAGACATAGACTCATTCAGACCAGCAGGCATAGGAAATCCCACCATGACATCCTTAAGGGCTTCAGAGAGACCCTTTCTGAAAATTGCTGCCAGCGCACATTCATTCCATTGCGTGAGCACAGACCACTTCCTAAACTTCTGACAATATATCTCTAACTCATCCTGACCCTGACACAGTCAGCAAATTTTTTTCTGCCTGATCCACTGAATTAGGTTCATCATAAAGCAATCCGAGCACCAGAAAAAAACGCATCAATATCACATAATGCAGGATCTCCTGGCGCAAGGGAAAATGCCCAGTCTTGAGGGTCGCCACGCAATAAAGAAATAATGATCTTAACTTGTTGAACTGGGTCACCAGAAGAGCGGGGTTTCAAAGCCAGAAATAGTTTACAATTATTTTTAAAATTCAGAAACTTAGCTCTATCTCCAGAAAATAACTCAGGAATAGGAATTTTAGGTTCTAACATAGGATTCTGAACCACTAAATCTTGAATGTTCTGTACACTTAAAGTGAGATTATCCATCAAAGAGGACAGACCTTGAATGTCCATGTCCACACACGTGTTCTGAACCACCCAGATGTAAAGGGGAAAAGAGAGACAAAACACAGTGCAAAGAAAAAAAAAATGGTCTCAGAACTTCTCTTTTCCCTCTATTGAGAAGCATTAGTACTTTTGGCCTCCAGTACTGTTATGAACTGGTGATTAAGAACCACAATGGACCTGGTGGTTAAGAGCACACAAAGTGACCTGATAGTTACTAATAACATAGGACGAGCTCTGCGACGTGGGAACTCTGCTGACCGCAATCCCTAATCCTATCACACCACACTAGAGGTAGCCGTGGAGCGCTCCTGACCAGACCTAGGCGCCTCGGGCACAGCCTGAGAAACTAGCTAGCCCTGAAGATAGAAAAATAAGCCTACCTTGCCTCAGAGAAATTCCCCAAAGGAAAAGGCAGACCCCCACATATAATGACTGTGAGTAAAGATGAAAATACAAACACAGAGATGAAATAGATTTTAGCAAAGTGAGGCCCGACTTACTGAATAGACCGAGGATAGGAAAGATAGCTTTGCGGTCAGCACAAAAACCTACAAACAACCACGCAGAGGGCGCAAAAAGACCCTCCGCACCGACTAACGGTACGGAGGTGCTCCCTCTGCATCCCAGAGCTTCCAGCAAGCAAGAAAAATCAATATAGCAAGCTGGACAGAAAAAATAGCAAACAAAAGTAACACAAGCAGAACTTAGCTTATGCAGGGCAGACAGGCCACAAGAACGATCCAGGAGAGAGCAAGACCAATACTGGAACATTGACTGGAGGCCAGGAACAAAGAACCAGGTGGAGTCAAACAGAGCAGCACCCAACGACTCAACCTCGTCACCCGAGGAAGGAAACTCAGAAGCCGCAGCCCCACTCACATCCACCAGAGGAAGCCCACGGACAGAACCAGCCGAAGTACCACTCATGACCACAGGAGGGAGCTTGACCACAGAATTCACAACAGTACACCTCCTGACCCCACACAAGGCAGCATACCTACCTCATCCTGCGTCTGCAGCACCATGTGGCAGCAAGTTGGCAATCCGCACAGGCAGCAAGTCCTGCAATCCACGGAGGTCCTGATCATGTGACCCCCTGACTCCTCCCCTCCTGTGACCTCATCACAGGTCCTGTGCACAGAAAGCAGGCAGCCATACGGAAGGGTAAGGGCCCGGGGCATGGCTTAACATAAGGGAGCGTGTCGGTCCTGCTGTCTGCGGGTGCGGGATCAGATTGTCCCGTGCAGGACAGCAGGGCAAAGGTTCAAATCCGGGACCATCCCGTACAATGAGGGACGGTTGGGAGCTATGCAATTCTGATAAATCCGCCGAAATAATGGTGCCTTTAAAATGGTGATGTTTTTTCTATCATAAACAGTGTTGATACAGTAACTGTTCAGCCACCGGAGGTCACCCGTGACTTAAAGACAGGAATATTCTGGAAACAGGACAGTTACCTCAGAGAGAGTTTCTGGGTGTTTGGAAGAAGCAGCACGGTGATTGAGAGTGGGGAATCCAGATCTTGAGGCATTCCTGCTTTGGGACTGTACACACTTAGATAGGAGAAAAAAGGACCATCCCCGCGCTGCCGCAAGAAGAATTTCAAAAATTGTAGAGGTTTCAGCGTGGTTTATTCTACGCATTTCAGGGTTCAGGTGACCCCTTCATCAGGACATACCACAAATATTGCACACGTTGAAACCTCTACAATTTTTGAAATTCTTCTTGCGGCAGCGCGGGGATGATCCTTTTTTCTCCTATCTAAGTGTGTGCTTCAATCAGGTCCTGCACTGACCTGTGGATCTGCAGCAGCTGCCATTAATATATGTCCTTCCTTCAATCTCACCAGGTGAGTAGTTCTCTTGGTGGGCAACTTTGTGTAACGTTTGATAAGACCCTATTTGCGCTTTTGTGTCTCCCTCTTTTCGCTGACTGCTTTGGGACTGTGTGATTTCAAGAAAGCTATTCTTGTGAGTAAACAGAGAAGTGTGACCGGTCACCGACTGTGTAGTTAGCTAGGGATAGCTAGATAGGAATCACAGCCTATTTAAGGACAGTCTTGTATTAAGAATTGCATGATAACTAATAGACACTGTGTGGATTCCTGCGCTTCATGATTCTGACTGTGGGATATTCCTGGAATTATTTGTGAACTTTATCTGGATCTGCATCAGAAGATTTGGTAGCTCAAACACCTATTTAATCCGCTGCTGGACATCTGTATAACAAATTCAGTTATTTACCATTGAAGCATATATTGCAAAAGAGTACACTGAGCTCTCAACAATAAGACGGTGCACTGCGTATACATTGAGTATATACTGTGATATATATATATATATATATATACATATATATGTTGGAAAAAAAACGGGTACCTGTGATTTATTGTAAATTAGGCGGGAGGCGGGTGCAAGATTGTATTCCTGAGAGGACCACATGTCACAGGCACAGTATAACCCTGTGTAGGCCCATTACAGGTAAGGGAGGGACTGGTATAGTTGTGGGGTAGTCTGATTCCTGTCTGTGAAGCTGGCACTTGGGGTCTCTCAGGCTGCATAACTTGTATTCTGTGAGTTGTGGCTGTTGTGGCCCATATTGCGTTGGGAGAGAAAATTCTGTCATTTTTTGCATAAGTTATAAAGAAAAGTTGGTTTAACATCATATTGTGCTCTGAGTCATTCATAGCAGCGCCGTATTCTGTTCTCAAGCAGCGACCGCCATAACGGTCGTTACATTTTGGCGTAGTCGGCAGGATACGGTGCTCGCTATGGATGTTAATGATGGAACAGAAGGCGCTGTCGCTCCTGCTGTAGTTATTCACCCCCCCCCCCCAATGTTTCTGGTAGAGATCGATTAGTGGGTTGCTCTGCCATGGGAGTGCTGCTTAATCACCTGGCCAAGTTTGATGGATACAGTCTGCTGCTCAGTGAATGGGAAGGCAGGTTAAAGAATGCCATTGCCTTGCTTGGTGTTAGCTCCCGACTGCAGCCAGAAGTCGTATTGAATGCTTTGGGGGATGCCCGCAAAGTTGTCTTGTTGAAATCCGAAGATAAGCAAAGAACAGTTGATATCATCATTCGGATGTTGAAAAAAGCATTTGATCACGTGGCGGCGGCAGGGCAGCTGCGAGTACAGTTTTTCGCTCGGACCCGGAGAGATGGAGAAAGTCTGATTCAGTATGCTATAGCGTTGGAGGAGCTGCATCAGGAGGTTAAAAGGAAGTCACCTGTGACTGTGGGTACTGAGGCCGAGGTTGATAGCATTCTTCGGGATCAGTTCATTGAGGGGATCCAAAGTGAGACACTAAAGAGTGAATTGTTACTGAAAGCATGAAGTATTCCTGGTATTACATATGCTGAAATTCAGGAAGAAGCAGTAGCACGGACCTTAGAAGTGAAGCCCGTTCTGCAGTGGAGTAACCTGCAAGTGGCTGATACACGAGGGCCGGGGCCAGATCCCATCCAGACACAGCTGGCGGCTTTACAGAAAACCGTGGAAAGCCTGGCAGAGCAGATGCAGGTTCAGGAAACACCTCCGATGTACCCGGCACTGCCTAACACCTCTATTCCGTTGTATGGGCGGTTACCCTATACCTCAAGGGAAATGTCGAATGTTTAAGACCCTGGCCATCCAGAGGTCGGGCAAGAAGACCGGTGCAATGCTGGCGATGCAAGGAATTTGATCATTTGCAGCGAGATTGCCAGAGGAACCTGGCAGATGAAGACTCATCATCAGTTAAAGAGAGGCCCTCCCTGTAGTTGGGCATACGGCAGGGCAGGAACGAAAATCAGTGCCCAATGTCTGTTCTGAGGATATGATTGAGAACAGTTCCACTTTGGAGGTGCAGTTTGCAGGCAAGAAGGTGGCGTGCCTGGTGGATACCAAGTCGGAGGTGACTACGATGCCAATGAAGTTTTTGAAGGCGCACTTCGAAGGGACTGTCAAACTGGAGTCGGGATATCTATTGAAGCTGAAGGCCGCCAATAATGAGGAAATCCCAGTGGCGGGCATTGCGTGGATGAAGGTACAGCTGTGTGGTCAGGAGTTGGGGACCAAGGGAGTGGTGCTTGTGAAAACGCAGGCGAGACCAAACCTTCTGGTGGTTCTGGGAATGAACATCCTGAGATGTTTGAACGTGATGGTCTGCGTTATTGGAAGCGGGCGACGTCCCACAAAGTCACTCAGAGAGTCCTGCAGCAGGTGGTCCATTCGTGCGGCATTCAGAAGAGTTCAGCAGAAGGAAGAACAGTGGGAGTGGTGTATGTCCCACACGGGCCTGCTGTTGTGATCTGTTCGGGTCAAGAGAAGCTTGTATTGATGCCGGTAGGGAAACACAGAAAACTGAATGGTGTGGAGGTGATTCTGGAACCGACCAGTCAGTCCGAAGACGCGGATAGTCTAATGGTAGCCCGAACAGTGACCGTTGTACGAGATGGAAGTATACCAATAAGGTCCTTGAATCTGCAAGATCATGAGATGACTTTGGCGGCAGGCACCAAGCTGGCTGATGAATATGTGTGCGGCGAGAGAGTCATTCCCAAAAGTCAGTTTACACTGAGAGCAGACCGCAGGACTGCCTGGACCCTGTCAATGCAGACGACAACCGAAGAGTCCCCCACACCTGCGTGGAATGGCAGGAAGATCATGGAGATTATAGGGGTGGATGAGTCCCAGTTAACATTCACGCAGGCGCGCAGGCTGGAGGATACACTGTGGGAATATCAGGCTGCTTTCTCCAGGGATGATGAAGACTTTGGTTGCACAAAGGCAGTGGAACACGAAATACCCACAGGAGATACCCCTCCGATTCGAGAGAGATATCGTCAGATTCCGCCGAACCTCTATCAAGAGGTTAAGGGGATGATAGAGCAAATACTAGACAATGGGGTGATCCGCCAGAGTCAGAGTCCTTGGGCGCACCAGTCGTGTTGGTACAGAAAAAGGATGGATCCATACGGTTTTGTGTTGAATACCACAAGCTGAATGCACATACTGTACATGATTCTTATCCGTTTCCAAGAATCGAGGAATCCTTGTCCGCACTAAGGAAGGCAAAGTATTTCTCTACGCTTGACTTAGCCAGTGGCTACTGGCAGGAGCCCGTGGTGGCTCGAGATCGGCAGAAGACAGCATTCATCTTGCGGATGGGTCTCTTCGAGTTTAACCGGATGCCCTTTGGACTGAGTAATGCCCCAGGAACTTTTCAGCGAATGATGGAGTATTGCTTGGGGGATAACAATTTCGAATCTGTGTTGATCTATCTGGATTATGTAATCGTATTCGGAAATTCATTCGATGATCACCTGAAAAAGCTGTGGCAAGTGTTGCACCGACTGAGAGACAATGGACTTAAGATCAAGCCAAAAAAATGTCAACTGTTCCGGAGGCAGATTGAGTATCTGGGGCATGTAGTGTCGGCTGAGGGTGTGCGTCCGGCACCGAGTAAAATTGAGGCCATTCAAGGGTGGCCCAGACCCAAGACCCGGAGAAAAGTGCAGGCATTTCTCAGTCTAGCCGTATACTATCACCGATTTGTAAAAGACTTTGCTAAAGTGGCTGAGCCACTGAACGAGCTGTTGAGAGGGTTGGCGCGAGGGCCCAAGAACCAACCTATCCAGTGGATAGATCGACAATAACAGGCATTTGATTGGATCCAGGATGCCCTTGTACAGGCACCTTTGTTGGTGTATGCACGTTTTGACCGACCTTTCATTCTGTATACTGACGGGAGCCTCCATGACCTGGGAGCTGTGTTAGCCCAAGAGCAGGAGGGGCGTGAATGGGTTATTGCATATGCCAGTCGGTCTCTACGAGACACCGAGCAAAACCCAGATAATTATAGCTCGTTTAAGTTAGAGATGTTGGCCTTGGTGTGGGCTATGACTGAGAAATTTGCAGAGTACTTTTGCTGGCTGAGATTTTTGTGATGACTGACAATAACCCGCTGGCACACCTGGAGAATGCCAGGCTGGGAGCCTTAGAGCAGAGGTGGGTAGCGCGGATGTCCAAGTTTAATTACCGGATTCGGTTCCGTTCTGGTAAAGAGAACTCCAATGCCGACGCACTGTCACGAGTGACTTGTGGTACTCCCAGGCATGTTGTGAATGAAGACCTTGAGGATACTAAGATTCCTGACCTGAGATGATTACCTGTGTTCGTGGATGTGGCACAGTGGGCACGGGTCGCCACGTTGCTGGGAAAGACTCGTCAGGAGTGAGCTGATTTACAGGATGCGGCCTCCGAGCTATCACGAGTTAAGAGGTGGCTGAGTCAAAAGTCCTGACCCGACGGAAAGGCAAGAGCTCGGCTGGGTGCAGAGGGGCAGAAACTGCTACGGTAGTGGGATCGATTGGCCATAGCGGGAGAGGTACTGTATCGCTGGATCTACATAGCGGCAGAGTTGGGGTACCGTTGGCAGGTGGTGATCCCAGCCTCAATGGCTCCGGACATTGCCCAGGAGGCTCATACGCAGGGTGCACATTTTGGAACTGAAAAAAACTTATAGATGGTTGCACCAATTTGTGTACACACCTGTAATGGAAGAAGTCGTGAGAGAGGTGTGTGCTGAGTGCCTGTGAATTGAATAAGTCCCCAGAACCAGAGAGCTCCTGTTCAGACAATCGTAACGTCTGCCCCACTAGAAGTATTAATGGTGGATTATATATCTGTCCATTGGGTACTCCAGCAGCGGTCATCATTCATGTCTGGTCATGACTAGTGTTGAGCGATACCTTCCGATATCGGAAAGTATCGGTATCGGTTGGGATCGGCCGATATTCAAAAAATATCGGATATCGCCGATACCGATACCCGATCCCAATGCAAGTCAATGGGACCAAAATATCGGAATTAAAATAAACCCTTTCTTTCCTTGTAGGTTCATTCTACATCAAGGAAAACAACTAAGAATAATGTAGGATGTATTGTGGGAGGTGGCGGAGACATTAAAGGCAATGAGGTTTAGCCCAATCAAATAGAATAGCATGTTTTTGTTTTTTTTTAAGACGTTCGGAGTGAAAAAGATATTGAGTATGTAAATTTTTTTTTATTTTGTCAGATATTGATGTTTCACTATTCCACGCCCTTCCCCTTCTTTTTTTTCTTTTTTTTTTACTTTTCCCACACTTTCATCTTCATCATCATCAGCATCTTTGACATCAACTTCTTCTTCACCTTATTCATCTTCTTCTTCATCTTCTACCTATTTTTTTTTTTATTACATTCTTCATATTCATTTTATTCAACTATTATTATTCTTCCTATTCTACATATTCTTTTTATTCCACTGTTATTATTCTTCCTATTCTATTTCTTCATCATATTCTCATTTGTGACAGGCATTCCCGTAGTTGTTATCTATAAAAGTTGGAAAATTACACCTTCCGTTCTGCCAGTCACAAAAGTTACATTTGTCCGCGTTCAGTTTGGCCTGCAGCATCAGGCTTTATCCAGGGGCACCACGAGGAGGAACGGACTCACCCCCATGCACTGCTTAGTCTTCTTCTGCATATAATTTAGATAATATCTTTTGCTCTGATATTAAGTCTTATGCTTAATGTTCTTCTGCTCTTTGTTCTGCAGCCTCTTGTTCTTCTGCTTCTCGGTCTTCCATGTCGTCGTCTCCAGGGTCGTCGTCTCCAGTGTCATCGTCTCCGCCGTCGTCGTCTCCGCCGTCGTCATCGGGGTGGTCTTCCGGGTCGTCGTCATCGGGGTGGTCTTCCGGGTCGTCGTCATCGGGGTGGTCTTCCGGGTCGTCGACTTTAGGGTCTTAAACCTGGAAATGTAGCAGAAGGTACAAGAAGGCTGAGAAAATGCCAAGAACCAGCTGATGGAACTGGAACTCGGATGGCTACCCGAAGGTTCAAGAGCCTATGGAACTACCGAGGACCAGCTGACGTTACTGGAACCCGGTTACTAAGCAGGAGGTACCCGTGCTAAAAAGCACTACCAAGGACCGCCTGGCGTTGGCGGAACTCGGATACCCAGAAGGAGGCACCTAAGCCAAAGGCTCTGCCCAGAACCAGCTGACGTTACTGGAACCAGGATGGGGAGCAGAAGGTACAAGAGCAAAAGACACTGCCGAGAACCAGCTGACGGTACTGGAACCCGGATGGGTAGCCGAAGGTCCAAGAGCCAATGGAACTACCGAGGACCAGCTGACGTTACTGGAACCCGGTTACTAAGCAGGAGGTGCCCGTGCCTGAAAGCACTACCAAGGACCACCTGACGTTGGTGGAACTTGGATACCCAGAAGGAGGCACCTAAGCCAAAGGCTCTGCCCGGAACCAGCTGACGGTACTGGAACCAGGATGGGGAGCAGAAGGTACAAGAGCAAAAGACACTGCCGAGAACCAGCTGA
Source organism: Ranitomeya imitator (assembly GCF_032444005.1). Classification (NCBI taxonomy): domain Eukaryota; kingdom Metazoa; phylum Chordata; class Amphibia; order Anura; family Dendrobatidae; genus Ranitomeya; species Ranitomeya imitator. The sequence continues at coordinate 202,917,239 of NC_091286.1, forward strand.
CGGTGCTGGAACCAGGTGGTGGACCCCAAGGCCCACAGGAGAGGAGAGAACAGCTAGGCCGCGAGGCAGCCGCAGTTACCGAACCCCAACAGTCCTACAGGGGGAGCTGGGCCTACTGGCACTACAGAACCAGCCTTGACTACCAGTTCACGCAGCCCACATAGGAAGCTCCTAAACTGGAGGCACCCTGGAGTTGGCTAACCCGACTGCAACACGACGGGGCAAACATAGGCGTCTCAGCGAGTTTGACACACCCCGGAAACAGCTGACGGTGCTGAAACCAGGTTTGGCACGAGGGAGTACCTGTGACAAAAACACTGCCGAGAACCAGCTGGCGGTGCTGGAACCCAGATGCGTTGCCCCAGTGTGCAAGAGCCAATGGCACGACCGAGGACCAGCTGACGGTGCTGGAACACGGTTACTAAGCTGTAGGTGCCCGCGCTTAAAAGCACTACCAAGGACCGCCTGACGTTGGCGGAACTCGGATACCCAGGAGGAGGCACCTAAGCCAAAGGCTCGGCCCGGAACCAGCTGACGGTGCTGGAACCAGGTGGTGGACCCCAAGGCCCACAGGAGAGGAGAGAACAGCTAGGCCGCGAGGCAGCCGCAGTTACCGAACCCCAACAGTCCTACAGGGGGAGCTGGGCCTACTGGCACTACAGAACCAGCCTTGACTACCAGTTCACGCAGCCCACATAGGAAGCTCCTAAACTGGAGGCACCCTGGAGTTGGCTAACCCGACCGCACCACGACGGGGCAAGCATAGGCGTCTCAGTGAGCTTGACACAACCCGGAAACAGCTGACGGTGCTGAAACCAGGCTTGGCATGAGGGAGTACCTGTGACAAGAACACTGCCGAGAACCAGCTGGCGGTGCTGGAACCCAGATGCGTTGCCCCAGTGTGCAAGAGCCAATGGCACGACCGAGGACCAGCTGGCGGTGCTGGAACCCGGTTACTAAGCTGTAGGTGCCCGCGCTTAAAAGCACTACCAAGGACCGCCTGACGTTGGCGGAACTCGGATACCCAGGAGGAGGCACCTAAGCCAAAGGCTCGGCCCGGAACCAGCTGACGGTGCTGGAACCAGGTGGTGGACCCCAAGGCCCACAGGAGAGGAGAGAACAGCTAGGCCGCGAGGCAGCCGCAGTTACCGAACCCCAACAGTCCTACAGGGGGAGCTGGGCCTACTGGCACTACAGAACCAGCCTTGACTACCAGTTCACGCAGCCCACATAGGAAGCTCCTAAACTGGAGGCACCCTGGAGTTGGCTAACCCGACCGCACCACGACGGGGCAAGCATAGGCGTCTCAGTGAGCTTGACACAACCCGGAAACAGCTGACGGTGCTGAAACCAGGCTTGGCACGAGGGAGTACCTGTGACAAGAACACTGCTGAGAACCAGCTGGCGGTGCTGGAACCCAGATGCGTTGCCTATTAAAGATTGTCTTCCTAGAGCCCCAACTAGCGGTGTTGGAGCTAAGGGTAAGCAGGGGGAGCAGAGTGTAGGCCGAAGCCTGCACTGGAGGCAGCTTTGTGTCTGCGTTGCGTTTGCAGGACACTTTGCCGGCTACACAGTGGGGGAACAGCTGGCGTTGCTGAACCCCACTAACACAATGGCGTGTGTTTTTCTCTGTGCAGCTAGCACTTGCGGTCAAAAACTAGCGATGTTAGAGCCCGTGTTGAAGCAGGAGGAGGAGGAGAGGAGCAGAGTGTAGGCCGAAGCCTATTTGAACCAATTTCAAAGGAAACCTTTAACCCCCCCTCAGGTGTTACAAAGTACAAGAGACACACCTTGTGCAGTATTAATGCTGCACAAGTGAAAGGTTGCTCTATTAATTTGTCTACTTGCACACGCTGAATGAAAGACGTACACAATTCTACAGTCAAACTGTAGTGGATGCGTGACTTGGCTTTTTAAGGAGATGCAGCACAGGTGTCCCAAATAACGCCTTGGTGCTTGGCGCAGCTTCCTGAGCGTTATTTGCTGTACAGGAGTCTGCGCTCTTGTGTTATCCCTTGGCAATGCCCTGTTAGAGCTGCCCGTCTTATGACCTCATTTCATGTTGGCCGGTGCGGTTAACGATGGCCATAAATCCCAGACCCACAGTGCCTTTTCATAAAGTCACACTGCGGTGCTGTGATTCGTGGCCTTGAGCAGTAAATATTTTGGCCGCTCACACACGTCCTTACACCTGCTTCAGACTGGGCGGCCTCTGCTGATCCCTTCTCGCATGCCGCGGCCATGAGGCTGCACAGTCTGAAGAAGGCGGAAGGAGATGAGTTAAGACAGGTGAAGATATGCACTGCTCGTGCCCATCAATCACACCCTCGCAGTCAAAATAAGACAACGAGGAGCATTGTTTCAGGCAGGGCGGACGCACAGGCGCAACAAGCCAACCAATGATGTCAGAAGACGGGAAGCGCTACCAAGGGGGGTGCTGCGTATCATTAGAAAGGAAAGTCACACCTCAGGGACAGTGGAATGGTCTCAATGAGACACATTTTGTACGTGTTGAGTTCCACGTGGGCAAGGACAAAAAGTCAGCCACCTTGTACAAATGCAGCAGTACTGCTGTACTAGGTGGCTGTTATACATAGAAACACCTGGGGGTGGGGGGCAGGCTCCCTTCAATTTCAGTTCATGTGCCTGCGTGGCGTTTGCAGGACACGTTGCCAGCTACACAGCAGGGGAACAGCTGGCGGTGCTGAACCCCACTAACACATTGGCTGGTGTTTTTCTCTGTGCAGCTAGTATGTCCGGGCAGAAACTGGCGTTGTTTGAGCCCAGGGTCAGCAGGAGGAGGAGAGGAGCAAAGTGTAGGCCGAAGCCTGCACTGGTGGCAGCTTTTGGTCAGTTGTGCCAGCGTGGCTTGTGCTGGACACGATGCCGACTACACAGCAGGGGAACAGCTGGCGGTGCTGAACCCCACTAACACATTGGCTGGTGTTTTTCTCTGTGCAGCTAGCATGTCCGGGCAGAAACTGGCGTTGTTTGAGCCCAGGGTCAGCAGGAGGAGGAGAGGAGCAAAGTGTAGGCCGAAGCCTGCACTGGTGGCAGCTTTTGTTCTGTTGTGCCAGCGTGGCTTGTGCTGGACACGTTGCCGACTACACAGCAGGGGAACAGCTGGCGTTGCTGAACCCCACTAACACATTGACTGGTGTTTTTCTCTGTGCAGCTAGCAGTTCCGGGCAAAAACTAGCGGTGTTTGAGCCCAGGGTCAGCAGGAGGAGTAGAGGAGCAGAGTGTAGGCCGAAGCCTAGTTGAACCAATTTCAAAGGTTACCTTTAACCCCCCCCTCAGGTGTTGCAAGGTACAAGAGCCACACCTTGAACAGCATTAATGATGCACAAGTCAAAGGTTGCTCTATTTAATTTTGCTCCTTGCACACGCTGAATTAAACACGTACACTATTTAGCCCATTATACTGTAAAACAGTAGTGGAGGCGTGACTACTAGTCTTTTTAAGGAGACGCAGCACAGGTGTACAAATTTACACCTAGGTGCTGTGCGCAGATTCCTTACCGTTGTTATTTGCAGTACAGGAAACTGCGCTCTTGTGTTATCCCTTGGCAATACCCTGTTAGTGCAGGCCGTCTCATGACCTCATTTCATGTTGGCCGTTGCGGTTAACGATGGCCATAAATCCCAGAACCACAGTGGCTTTTCCTAAAGTCACACTGCGGTGCTGGGATTCGTGGCCTTGTGCAGTAAATATGTTCGCCGCTCACACATGTCCTTACACCTGCTTCAGACTGGGCGGCCTCAGCTGATCCCTTATCGCATGCCGCGGCCATGAGGCCGCACAGTCAGAAGAAGGCGGAAGGAGGGGAGTGAAGACAGGGGAACATATGCACTGCTCGTGCCCATCAATCACACCCTCGCAGTCAAAATATATGAGACAACGGGGGGCATTGTGTCGGGCAGGGGGGACGCACAGGCACAGCCAGCCAACCAATGATGTCAGGAGACGGGCAGCGCTAACAATGGGGGTGCTGCGTGTCATTAAAAAGGAAAGTCACACCTCAGGGACATTGTAATGGTCTGTAATGAGACACATTTTGTACTTGTTGAGTTCCACGTGTGCAAGGAGAAAAAGTCAGCCACCTTGTACAAATGCAGCAGTACTGCTGTACAAGGTGGCTGTTATACATAGAAACACCTGGGGGGGTGGGGGGCAGGCTCCCTTCAATTTCAGTTCATGTGCCTGCGTGGCGTTTGCAGGACACGTTGCCAGCTACACAGCAGGGGAACAGCTGGCGGTGCTGAACCCCACTAACACATTGGCTGGTGTTTTTCTCTGTGCAGCTAGCATGTCCGGGCAGAAACTGGCGTTGTTTGAGCCCAGGGTCAGCAGGAGGAGGAGAGGAGCAAAGTGTAGGCCGAAGCCTGCACTGGTGGCAGCTTTTGGTCAGTTGTGCCAGCGTGGCTTGTGCTGGACACGATGCCGACTACACAGCAGGGGAACAGCTGGCGGTGCTGAACCCCACTAACACATTGGCTGGTGTTTTTCTCTGTGCAGCTAGCATGTCCGGGCAGAAACTGGCGGTGTTTGAGCCTGGGGTCAGCAGGAGGAGGAGAGGAGCAGAGTGTAGGCCGAAGCCTGCACTGGTGGCAGCTTTTGGTCGGTTGTGCCAGCGTGGCTTGTGCTGGACACGATGCCAACTACACAGCAGGGGAACAGCTGGCGGTGCTGAACCCCATGAACACATTGACTGGTGTTTTTCTCTGTGCAGCTAGCATGTCCGGGCAGAAACTAGCGGTGTTTGAGCCCAGGGTCAGCAGGAGGAGTAGAGGAGCAGAGTGTAGGCCGAAGCCTAGTTGAACCAATTTCAAAGGTTACCTTTAACCCCCCCCTCAGGTGTTGCAAGGTACAAGAGCCACACCTTGAACAGCATTAATGATGCACAAGTCAAAGGTTGCTCTATTTAATTTTGCTCCTTGCACACGCTGAATAAAACACGTACACTGTTTAGCCCATTATACTGTCAAACAGTAGTGGAGGCGTGACTACTAGTCTTTTTAAGGAGATGCAGCACAGGTGTCAAAATTTACACCTAGCTGCTGTGCGCAGATTCCTGAGCGTTGTTATTTGCTGTACAGGAGTCTGCGCTATTGGGATCCCTTGGCCATGCGCTGTGAGCGCTTCCTGTCTTCTGACCTCATTTAATGTCGGCCGTTACGGTTAGCGATGGACATGAATCCCAGACCCACAGTGTGTTTTCAAAAAATCACACTGCGTGGCTGGGATTCGTGGCCTTGTTCAGTAAATATGTTTGACGCTCACACATGTCCTTACACCTGCTTCAGACTGGGCAGCCTCATCTGATCCCTTATCGCCTGCCGCGGCCATGAGGACACCCAGTCTGAAGAAGGCGGAAGGAGATGAGTGAACACAGGCAAACATATGCACTGCACATGCCCATCAATCACACCCTCGCTGTTCAAAAAAATAAGACACCGAGGGGCGTTGTTTCGAGCAGGGCAGACGCACAGGCGCAGCCAGCTAACCAATGATGTCAAAAGACGGGCAGCGCTAACAAGGGTGGTGCTGCGTATCATTAGAAAGGAAAGTCACACCTCAGGGACAGTGGAATGGTCTCAATGAGACACATTTTGTACGTGTTGAGTTCCACGTGGGCAAGGAGAAAAAGTCAGCCACCTTGTACAAATGCAGCAGTACTGCTGTACAAGGTGGCTGTTTTACATAGAAACACCTGGGGGTGGGGGGCAGGCTCCCTTCAATTTCAGTTCATGTGCCTGCGTGGCGTTTGCAGGTCACGTTGCAAGCTACACAGCAGGGGAACAGCTGGCGGTGCTGAACCCCACTGACACATTGACTGGTGTTTTTCTCTGTGCAGCTCGCATGTCCGGGCAAAAACTGGCGGTGTTAGAGCCCAGGGTCAGCAGGAGGAGGAGAGGAGCAGAGTGTAGGCCGAAGCCTGCACTGGTGGCAGCTTTTGGTCAGTTGTGCCAGCGTGGCTTGTGCTGGACACGATGCCGACTACACAGCAGGGGAACAGCTGGCGGTGCTGAACCTCACTAACACATTGACTGGTGTTTTTCTCTGTGCAGCTAGCAGTTCCGGGCAAAAACTAGCGGTGTTTGAGCCCAGGGTCAGCAGGAGAGGAGCAGAGTGTAGGCCGAAGCCTAGTTGAACCAATTTCAAAGGTTACCTTTAACCCCCCTCAGGTGTTGCAAGGTACAAGAGCCACACCTTGTGCAGCATTAATGCTGCACAAGTAAAAGGTTGCTCTATTTGTTTTGCTCCTTGCACACGCTGACTAAAACACGTACACTATTTAGCCCATTATACTGTCAAACAGTTGTGGAGGCGTGACTTGTCTTTTTAAGGAGACGCAGCACAGGTGTCAAAATTTGCACCTAGGTACTGGGCGCAGATTCCTGAGCGTTGTTATTTGCTGTACAGGAGTCTGCGCTATTGTGATCCCTTGGCCATGCGCTGTGAGCGCTTCCTGTCTTCTGACCTAATTTCATGTCGGCCGTTGCGGTTAGCGATGGACATGAATCCCAGACCCACAGTGTGTTTTCAAAAAATCACACTGCGTGGCTGGGATTCGTGGCCTTGTGCAGTAAATAGGTTTGCCGCTTACACATGTCCTTACACCTGCTCCAGACTGGGCGGCCTCAGCTGATCCCTTATCGCCTACCACGGCCAGGAGGCCGCACAGTCTGAAGAAGGCGGAAGGAGATGAGTTAAGACAGGCGAACATATGCACTGCTCGTGCCCATAAACCACACCCTCGCTGACAAAATAAATATGACAACGAGGGGCATTGTTTCTAGCAGGGCGGATGCACAGGCGCAGCCAGCTAACCATGATGACAAAAGACGGGAAACGCTACCAAGGGGGGTGCTGCGTATCATTAGAAAGGAAAGTCACACCTCAGGGACAGTGGAATGGTCTCAATGAGACACATTTTGTACGTGTTGAGTTCCACGTGGGCAAGGAGAAAAAGTCAGCCACCTTGTACAAATGCAGCGGTACTGCTGTACTAGGTGGCTGTTATACATAGAAACACCTGGGGGGGTGGGGCCAGGTTCCCTTTAATTTCAGTTCATGTGCCTGCGTGGCGTTTGCAGGTCACGTTGCCGGCTACACAGCAGGGGAACAGCTGGCGTTGCTGAACCCCACTAACACATTGGCTGGTGTTTTTCTCTGTGCAGCTAGCACTTCCGGGCAAAAACTAGCGGTGTTTGAGCCCAGGGTCAGCAGGAGGAGGAGAGGAGCAGAGTGTAGGCCGAAGCCTGCACTGGTGGCAGCTATTGTTCTGTTGTGCCAGCGTGGCTTGTGCTGGACACGTTGCCGACTACACAGCAGGGGAACAGCTGGCGGTGCTGAACCCCACTGACAAATCACCTAGTGTTTTTTCTGTGTAGACAACACTTCCAGGTGGCAACTGACAGTGTTGAAACCCAGGGAATCAAAGAGGAGCAGAGTGTAGGCCGAAGCCTGCAGTGGAGCAAGTTGAAAGGGAACCTTTAACCCCCCCCAGGCATTTGTTGCTGAAAGAGCCATCTTGTACAGCAGTAATACTGCACATGGAAAATGGTGGCTCCGAAAATTATGCTCCTTGCAAACGCTGAAGTACACACTCATATAATGTGTCCCCTCACACCGTCAAACCATCCCGGAAGTGGGACTTTCCTTTGTAATGTGACACTGCACAGCCGTCATTCCAACCCCCTTGGTGCCGGGCGCCACCTCCTCAACGTTGTTTGGTTCTGTCACGGAGCCCGCGCTGTAATGTTATCCCTTGGCCATGCACAGTTAGCGGTGCCCGTCTTCTGACATCATGTAGGTGTCAGGCTGGCAGTGCCTGTGCGTCCAAGCTGCCCGAGATCCAACCTTGCAGTGTCATTTAATGTAGTTCCACTGCGGGCCAGGGATCCATGGGCATGCGCAGTGCATATCATCGCCTCTCACTCACCTCCTTCCTGCTTCTTCAGACTGTGCGGCGTCACGGCCGTGGCTTGCTATTAGGGATCAGCTGACGCCGCCTAGTCTGAAGAAGCGTGAAGAAGGGGAGTGAGAGGCTAGTATATGCACTGCGCATGGCCATGGATACCAGGCCCACTGTGGGATCACATTAGACGACACTGCGAGGTGTGATTTCGGGCAGCGTGGACGCACAGGCGCAGCCAGGACGACAACAAATGATGTCAGAGGACGGGCAGCGCAAACTGTGCATGGCCAAGGGATAACATAACAGCGCAGGGTCCATGACGGAATCAAACAACGCTAAGGAGGCAGCGCACGGTGCCAAGGGGGTAGCAATGACGGCTGTGCTGCGTCACATTACAAAGGAAAGTCCCACCTCCGGGACGGTTGGACGGTGTGAGGGGACACATTACATGAGTGTGTAGTTCAGCGTTTGCAAGGAGCATAATTTCAAGAGCGACCTTTCCCTTGTGCAGTATTAGTGCTGCACATGGTGGCTCTTTCAGTAACAAACGCCTAGGGGGGGGGGGGGGGACAGGTCCCCTTACATTTTAGTTGTGCCAGCGTGGCGGTCGCATGACACGTTGCCGGATACACAGCTGGGGATCAGCTGACGTTACTGAACCCCAATAACAGAGGAGCGACTGTTGACTGTGCACACAGCACTTCCAGGCACCAACTGGCGGTGTTAGAGCCCAGGGACAGCAGGAGGAGCAGATTGGAGGTATTGCCGCACACACAGCTGGGGATCAGCTGACGTTACTGAACCCCAATAACAGAGGAGCGACTGTTGACTGTGCACACAGCACTTCCAGGCACCAACTGGCGGTGTTAGAGCCCAGGGACAGCAGGAGGAGCAGATTGGAGGTATTGCCGCACACACAGCTGGGGATCAGCTGACGTTACTGAACCCCAATAACAGAGGAGCGACTGTTGACTGTGCACACAGCACTTCCAGGCACCAACTGGCGGTGTTAGAGCCCAGGGACAGCAGGAGGAGCAGAGGAACAGAGTGTAGGCCGAAGCCTGATTGGAGCAAGTTGAAAGGAAACCTTTAACCCCCCCCCCCAAGACGTTTGTAGCTGAAAGAGCCATCTTGTGCAGCACTAAGGATGCAAAAGGAAAGGGTTGCTCTTTTAATTATGCTCCTTGCAAACACCGAAGTAAACACTAAAAATGTGTCCCTTTATACCGTTAAACCGTTCCGGAGGTGCGAATTTCCTTCGTAATGGGACACAGCACAGCTGTCATTCCTATCCCCTTGATGCCGTGCGCTGCCTCCTCAGCGTTGTTTTAAGCTGTCACGGAGCCTGCGCTGTTCTGTTAGCCCTTGGCCATGCCCAATTAGCGCTGCCTGTCTTCTGACATAATTTGGTGTCAGGCTGTCAGTGCCTGTGCGTCCACGCTGCTCCAGATCCCACCTCGCAGTCTCGTCTAACGTAATCCCACTGCGGGCCTTGGAACCATGGGCATGCACAGTGCATAACCTCGACTCTCACTCCCCTCCTTCCCTCTTCTTCAGACTGTGCGGTGTCACGGCCGTGGCATGCTAGGGATCAGCTGACGGCGCACAGTCTAAAGAAGGCGGAGGGAAATGAGCGAGAGCCCGAGGGGAAGATATGCACTGCGCATGCCCATGGATCCCAGGCCCCCAGTGTGACTCAATCAGAAGACACTGCGAGGCGGGATCTCGGGCAGCGCGGCCGCACAGGCGCAGCCAGCCTGACACCAAATTATGTCAGAAGACAGGCAGCGCAAATAGGGCATGCCCAAGGGATAACAGAACAGCGCAGGCTCCGTGACAGCTTAAAACAACGCTGAGGAGGCAGCGCATGGCACCAAGGGGGTAGGAATGACGGCTGTGCTGCGTCACATTACGAAGGAAAGTCCCAGCTCCGGGACGGTATAACGGTATCAGTGAACACATTTTATAAGTGTTAAGTTCTGCGTGTGCAAAGAGCTAAAAAAAAAAGAGCTACCTTTTCCTTGTGCAGCATTACTGCTGCACAAGATGGCTCTTTCAGTAACAAACGACAGGGGGGGGGGGGGAGGGACAGGTTCCCTTACATTTAGGTTGTTGTGCCAGCGTGGCGGTCGCAGGACACATTGCTGGCTACACAGCTGGGGATCAGCTGACGTTACTGAAACCCAATAACACTGGGTCGTATGTTTTTACTGTGCAGCCTGCACTTCTGAGCCGCAACTGGCGGTGTTGGAGCCCAGGAATAGCAGTTCAGGTGGTAGAAAGATGAACACAGCAGGAGACCTGGATGACACCCAATTACTTAATCAGGCAGAGGAGTGGCAAATTCCTGCGAGATCCAGGCCTGGTTCATTTTCAGGAAAGTAAGCCGGTCAACGTTATCGGAGGATAGTCGCATGCGACGGTCTGTTAGTACACCACCTGCGGCACTAAAGACACGTTCCGATAAGACACTAGCCGCAGGGCAAGCCAGCACCTCCAATGCATACTGGCTTAGCTCTGGCCATGTATCCAGCTTAGAGACCCAAAACTTGAACGGGGAAGAGCCGTCTGGGAGTACAGTAAGAGGGCAAGCCATGTAGTCTGTCACCATCTGACGGAACCGTTGCCTCCTGCTGACTGGAGCCGCCGGTGATGGTGTAGACATTTGGGGCGGGCACACAAAAGTGTGCCAGAGTTGTGCCATACTGGGCTTGCCTTGGGCAGAGGCACTGCTTCTGCTCCCTCTTTGGGCAGAGCCTCCCCCACTGCCTCGACGCACTGAGCTGCTTTGTAAAGCACTAGCAGCACTCCTCTCAGTTGGACAGGAGAAGATGATGGAATTCACCAGTGTGTCGTGGTACTCCCGCAATTTACGCTCCCGGGTCAACGCAGGGATGAGGTTTTGGACGTTGTCCCGGTAGCGAGGATCGAGGAGGGTGAACACCCAATAATCAGGCATGTTGAGAATGTGGTCGATGCGGCGGTCGTTTCTCAGGCACTGCAGCATGAAATCCACCATGTGCTGCAGAGTGCCAACTGGCCCAGAAACGCTGTCCCCTGCTTGAGACATGATCTCTGCCCGCTCGTCATCACCCCACCCTCGCTGTACACACTGACCACTGGACAATTGTGTCGCTCCCTCCTCTGGACGGAGCTCTTCCTCCTCCATTGACTCCTCCTCATCCTCCTCACAAATTGGCCCCTGCGTACCCCTTTGTGAGGAACCACGTGGCGCTGACTCTCCAGAAGCTGATGGAAAAGGTGACTCCTCATCCTCCACCTCTTCCACCACATCATCCCTTAACCCTTGCAAAGTTTGCTGAAGCAGGCAGATAAGGGGGACAGTCATGCTGACTAGTGCATCATCTGCACTTGCCATCCGCGTGGAATAATCAAAAGGACGCAAAACCTGGCAGACGTCCTTCATAGTGGCCCACTCTGTGGTTGTGAAGTCTGATCGGCGCTGACTGCGACTTCTTTGCGCCTGATGCAGCTGGTACTCCATAACTGCTTGCTGCTGCTCACACAACCGCTCCAACATATGTAACGTGGAATTCCACCGGGTAGGTAGGTCACATATGATGCGGTGTTCCGGAAGGCGGAATCGGCGCTGCAGAGCAGCAATGCGGGATCTGGCCAAGCTGGAACGCCGCAAGTGAGCACACTCTAGGCGGACCTTGTGCAGCAGGGCATCAAGATCCGGATAGTCCCTCAGAAAACTCTGCACAACCAAATTGAGCACATGTGCCAGACATGGGATGTGAGTGAGGTTGCCAAGGGCCAAAGCTGCCACCAGATTTCGGCCATTGTCACACACTACCATGCCTGGCTGGAGATTCGCTGGCAGTAACCACACATCGCTCTCCTGCTTGATGGCATTCCAGAGCTCCTGCGCTGTGTGGCTTCGATGCCCCAATGAAACTAGTTTCAAGACGGCCTGCTGACGTTTGGCCACGGCTGTGCTCATGTCGGTCATAGGTAAACGTTCACGGGTCCATGTGGAGGTGGACTGTGACGGATCCTGCAGAGAGGAATCAGAGGAACTGGTGTAAGAGGAGGAGTCGATGCGTACAGACTGGATTCCTGCAATCCTTGGAGTGGGCAGGACACGTCCTTCGCCACTCGCACGATCTGTACCTGGCTCAACAACATTAACCCAATGGGCAGTGAGGGAAACATATCGCCCCTGTCCATGCTGACTGGTCCACGCATCGGTGGTGAGGTGGACCTTGCTACTGACGGCGTTCAGTAGCGCATGTTTTATGTTTGCCTCAACATGCCTGTGCAGGGCAGGGACAGCCTGCCTGCTGAAGTAAAAGCGGCTGGGCACCTTGTACTGTGGGACTGCCAAAGCCATCAAGTCACGGAAGCTGTCAGTCTCCACCAGCCTGAACGAGAGCATTTCCAGGGACAACAGTTTGGCAATGCCTGCATTCAGAGCCTGTGCTCGGGGGTGGTTGGCCGAGAATGCCCGCCTTTTCTCCCATGCCTGGACTACCGATGGCTGTAGAGTAGACTGGGAGTGTGAGGATGACTGGGAAGGTGGTGCTGTGGGTGGAATTACACTAGGTCTCTGGACAACAGTGGAGGAAGAGGCAACACGAGATGAAGAGGTGGTAGCTGCCGCTGTTGGTTGGCCTACGTCTTCACTGTGTTTCTGTAACTCCACCGCGTGCCTGTTCCGCACATGTTTCCACATATTTGTGGTATTGAGGTTGCTGACACTTTTACCTCTTTTTACTTTCTGATGACACAGCTTGCATTTGACAAAACAAATGTCATCTGCAACTGTGTCAAAAAAGGACCAGGCACTGCAAGTCTTGGGAGCGCCCTTTTTGGCTTTGGAAAGAGACAGGCTCCTAACGGGTGCCAAAGTGGAGGCTACAGGCTCCGCAGTCTTCCCCCTCCCTCTCCCTCTTTGGCCCGTAAGGGGAAGCTCTTCCTCAGAGCTGCTCCCACCACCTTCCTGTTCCTCACGCCACGATGGGTCAAGGACCTCATCATCTCCACTACCCTCTGCCACCAACTGCTCCTCCTGGGTAGTCTCGGCAGCACAGTACGCATCAGAAAGCGGCACCTGAGTTTCATCATCAGATGCGTACTGCGCTGTGGTCACCGGAGGCACTGGCCCACCTGCCTCTTCAGAGTCAGAGAGATAAAGCTTTTGGGCATCACTGCACACTGCCTCTTCTTCCATTTCTCCAATGCTGCTTGGCTGGCCCCCTGTTTCCAAGCCAAGAGATTCAGAGAACAGAAGTAGAGACGGCTCCTGTCCTGGGCTCTCTGACTGCCTGGCCAATTTGGCAGGTGGTGAAGAGACAGATGGCTGCTCTCCAGTGCTCTGTGCCTGAGAGGATGTGGCACTAACTGAAGTCGATGCCGAGGCGTTAGCTGCCATCCACCCGACAACGGCTTCAATTTGGTCTTCACGCAGCAGCGGTGCACGGCGCTCTCCGACAAAGCTGCGCATGAAGGACTGTTCCCTGCTGAAACTGAGTGACGACGAGTCACCGGCGCCCGCAGCAGGCACAGAATCACCACGTCCTCTCCCTGCTCCTCTCCCTGCTCCTCTCCCTGCTCCTCGCCCACGCCCACGTGCCTTACTCCCTGCCCTCTTCATCTTGGTTGACAGATAAAGATAAGCAGAAAAGTACTAAGGCCTTAGTGTGCTTATTCCTGTAATGCTCCTCCTAACAGGTGTAAGAAACACTAATGTTGTAAATTGTGGACTAAACTTTATTATTTTTCAAATGTGGCCTACACAAGTGTTAAGTTGTGTTTGGTGAACTTAACTTTTTTTTTGGTGCAGATCGGGCTACAGAGCTAGTTTAAATCACACGGAGACCGTGTAGACAGCCGTAAACGGCGCTGCAAGGCCAAAAAACCCTCCTCTCGGTTATCCTATATAGTGTTTTTCCACTATTTAGCTGGATACGAGTGGAAAGACACTAATAGGAATTTTTTTTTTTCAAATTTTAAACAGGCTGCACTATTTGAAAAAAAGTAAAATTTTTCTCAAGGTATGAGGCAGTAACGAACCCTGAGCTGAATCCAACCGGCTATGGCTGCACACAGACTACAGGGCGAGCTGGGCTCACACGGAGACCGTGCAGACAGCCGTAAACGGCGCTGCAAGGCCAAAAAAAACTCCTCTAGGTTATCCTATATAGTGTTTTTCCACTATTTAGCTGGATACGAGTGGAAAGACACTAATAGGAATTTTTTTTTTCAAATTTTAAACTGGCTGCACTATTTGAAAAAAAGGAAATTGTTTTTCAAGGTATGAGGCAGTAACGCACCCTGAGCTGAATCCAACCGGCTATGGCTGCACACAGACTACAGGGCGAGCTGCGCTCACACAGAGACCGTGCAGACAGCCGTAAACGGCGCTGCAAGGCCAAAAAACCCTCCTCTAGGTTATCCTATATAGTGTTTTTCCACTATTTAGCTGGATACGAGTGGAAAGACACTAATAGGAATTTTTTTTTTTCAAATTTTAAACAGGCTGCACTATTTGAAAAAAAGTAAAATTTTTCTCAAGGTATGAGCCAGTAACGAACCCTGAGCTGAATCCAACCGGCTATGGCTGCACACAGACTACAGGGCGAGCTGGGCTCACACGGAGACTGTGCAGACAGCCGTAAACGGCGCTGCAAGGCCCAAAAAACCCCCTCTAGGTTATCCTATGTAGTGTTTTTCCACAATAGAGCTGGAGACTGGTGGAAAAACACTAATAGGAAATTTGAGAAAAAATGTGCAGCAGGCTGCACTAAGAGCAAAAAAGGACAACTGTGTGAGGCAGTGTGAACCCCCCCTGAGCTGAATACAACCGGGTATATGGCTGCACACAGACTACAGAGTGAGCTGCACACACACACACACAGAGACCTTGCAGAACGCTGTTAAAACAGCGCTGCAAGGCAAGAGCAAGGTGAACAGTGAAGAACACACAGCGTTTTGCTAAATTAGCCTTTGGAAAGGAAAATAAAGCAATTAGCTAGCTCGACTGGCCCTCAGTTAGAACACAGCGTCCTGTCCCTAACTGAAATCACAGCAGAGTGAGCGCAAAATGGCGGCAGCGTTTTTTATAGTGCAGTACTTACATGCCCACCATGCTAAACAGGATGTGCCCACACTTCCAATCATTCCTCATTGGCTGCTGCGTTCAGTTTGAATTCTGGGAACTTCCGATTCCGGCATCCGATACGCGGGAAGTATCGGAATTCGGTATCGGAATTCCGATACCGCAAATATCGGCCGATACCCGATACTTGCGGTATCGGAATGCTCAACACTAGTCATGACCGATCATTTCACAAAATTTGCTGTGGCCGTTCCCACTAAAGTTCAGACTGCTAATGCTATGTTCACACATTCCTCATTTCCCTCCTTTTTTTCAGGACTAAAAACTGCAGCTCTTGGCAGAAAACGCAGGTCCTTTTTTTGGTGCTTTTTTGGTGCGTTTTTTGATGCGTTTTTTGATGCTTTTTTTATGTAGTTTTCAATGCAGAGTCTGTGTGTTTTCTAGGAAGTTTTTAGGGTTAAAATGGCTGAAAATACCCTAACCCTACCCCTAACCCTACCCCTACCCCTAACCCTATTCTAACCTTAGTGGAAAAAAAAAATTCTTAATTTTTTTATTGTCCCTACCTATGGGGGTGACAAAGGGGGGGGGGGTCATTTACTATTTTTTTTATTTTGATCACTGAGATATAACCTATCTCAGTGATCAAAATGCACTTTGGAACGAATCTGCCGGCCGGCAGATTCGGCGGGCGCACTGCGCATGCGCCCGCCATTTTGCAAGATGGCGGCGCCCAGGGAGAAGACGGCCGAACGGACACCGGGAGGCCGGGTAAGTATAAGGGGGGGACTGAGTTGCTGCAGGTCTATGGGATTCAGCAATCACGGACGACGCCCTATCACCCGCAGGGAAATGGAGCTTGTGAGCGATTCAACCGAACGCTGCTCCAGATGCTGATGGAACGCCCCCAGACACAGGGTCACCGGTTACTTGGTACCGGTCCTTTCTCTCTCAGTTCTGGGGTTGTCACGGTGGCTGGACCTGATCCGTGACCCTGCTAAGGGGCGTCCAATAAAGGGTGATGGTGCGTAGTGTGAGGAATAACGAGGACACAGGGTACAGTTTCTTTACCTTTTAATGAAGGTTTCAGGATCCTCAATCCAGGGCACTTTCAACAGGGCTGTTTGAGACCAACAGGGCTGTCTGAGACCGGCCGGTCCGAAGGCACATCCAGAGTTCCCTTTGCAGGTGGAAATCAGTGTCTACCCACTAGCGCCTGTGTGTTGTAGTGCTTCCCTGCTGAGCATTCAGGATAGTCCTCACAACTTCTGTTCTCGTTCGTTCTAGATCTTTCTCTTCTCCGTCCTCCAGGTATGTTATGGCTAGGACGCACCTTTAGGACAGGTAGGCCTGGAGGTATTCTGGAACCCTAGTGTCGCCCCTCTCCTACGATTGCCTCCTATGTCCTTCTAAGGTGTTGTATGGTAGACAGCCAACCTGTAATTAACTGTCCTGCTGCTGTTTGAAGTAATGCATGGAGACTGTTACTTCTTCGGTGCTCCGGCCACCGGCTATGCGCCTCAGAAAGATGTTGCCGTTCTCGGGGCATGACTCCTACTGGATCTCCTTTGTGCTGATCTCGTTTCTCACTGTTCCACAATATCCTCCCTTTCTTGTCTCTTTCTTAGGATACCGCCGCAAGGTAGTGCAGGCGCGGCTCCGTAACAATCTGTCCTTTCGCTAGGTACCTGCCAGATTTCCCAGTTCTGACAGGTCCTTCCTGGAATTCTCCCAGGCTTCGTTCTGCCTAACTTCCTGTCCGACCCCTAGTTTTACCAATGTGAGAAGTGGCCCAATAAATAAGCCTTTTGCTCCCCCTAGTGGCCGGAGTGTGAAGTGTAGTGTGTGCTTGGTGATACCTGGTCAGTAGAACTCCTTTAGTGCCATCAGACGTACCATCACTCCCCTTAGTGGCAGAGCGACGTTACTGCAATGACCAGATCTCTGGGGCGCTACACTGAGAACGCTGGAACAAAGGCAAAAGGGGCGATGGCCTGAGTTTCTCCCTGAACTTATGTGGGCTTATAATAACAGAGTTCATAACACTACAGGGTTCACGCCTTATGCGATGATGTTCGGCCAGCCTGGATGAGAAATCGGGGAGCTGAGTCTGACGATACCGGATGAGCCGCAGTATCGTACAGCCAGTGTGTGGGTCCAGGGTCACCGAAGAAAACTGTGAGAGATCAATCAGATAGTGAAAGAGCATGTACGGGATCATCCACACCGAGATCAAAAACCAGTGCATGGGGATGAGTTCCAGGTGGGTGACAAGGTGCTAGTGCAGGTTACACGTCCAGAAGGGAAGTTGAGTGACAGGTGGGAGGATACACCTTACACAATAGTGGAAAGGGGGTTCCCAGGCGGAAGTGTGCACACGGTGGTCCCTGAGGGGTGTATCGGACCTCGTCGCACGATGCATCGGAATTGGCTAAAGCGGTGTATATCCGATGCACCTGTCTGTTCCCCTTAGGTACAAAAATACACCCACAGAAATAACATGGGACACACACACTAGGTGTGTTATAGGGAAAAGACGTTTGTCAACACCCATGTATCTATCAGGACAATAACGTATACTCCGGATATACATAAATACAAAGAAAAAATGGAGTTCTATACGGAAAGCGATTTAATTGAACAGTATTTATTAAAGAATCATTAAAAAATCGTAACATTAACAAAATACAAAAGAAGGGAAGACCCTAGAACATACACATCCAAGTCATAAGCACCCAGAAAACGTATATAACATCATGGTATATATAACCATCAATAATAGCACACAATACTACGGTGTATTTACTGGCTCTCATATGGACTAAAGGGGGGCTCTCCGGAGTCATTAAGCACCATTTACTTCATCATGGGTAAGAAATTCGATTCCTGATATGCACTATATACTGGTCTCTCTGCTAATTTTATGTATGAAGGACACTTCATAGCCAGTAAATACACCGTAGTATTGTGTGCTATTATTGATGGTTATATATACCATGATGTTATATACGTTTTCTGGGTGCTTATGACTTGGATGTGTATGTTCTAGGGTCTTCCCTTCTTTTGTATTTTGTTAATGTTACGATTTTTTAATGATTCTTTAATAAATACTGTTCTTTTAAAACGCTTTCCGTATAGAACTCCATTTTTTCTTTGTATTTCTGTTCCCCTTAGGGTATGTGCACACGTCAGGATTTTTAGCGTTTTTTTTGCGGAATTTCGCTATAAAAATGCTATAATTCCGCATTAAAAACGCTAAAATTATGCATCCTATCATTTAGAATGCATTCCGGATTTTTTGTGCAGATGTAAGCGTTTTTTTTCCGCAAAAACATCATATTGTGCTCTGAGTCATTCATAGCAGCGCCGTTGTCACATCGTTTTGTTAATGTCACGCCGTTTACAGGGATAAAGGGGCAGGACGGCGTACTGGAACCCGCACCTGTCCCTGCCACTATAAGGTGTCCTGGCTTTCCCTTATCTCGGGGTACCTATGATGGTTAGGAGGCCCGAACCGCCAGCGTATCCCTGTCTTCTGTGCAGGCCCTATCAGTGACCCCTCTCTCCCCAAGGGAGGTGGACTGCACCAGTGTATAAAGATCACAATTAACAGGTAAACAGACAAGGTAAAGGAAAACCACACTTAGCTTAATGCTGCAAGGCACAGTACAGCAGGAAGAAACACCAGATACAACGGACTCAGCTGTAGAACAACAGTTCCCAGCTAGCTCCTACTCCTAGCTTGGTCGCTGAAGAATGAACTAACACCGACAGTCAGCTGATGAACCAGGTGACCTCTTAAAGGATAGAGGGAGTGGTCACCACAAACATCAGCTGACGCAGCAGCAATGTAGTAACATCAGCGGCCACCGGGAGGGGGGAAACTGCATTAACCCCCGATGACCAGAAAGGAAAAAAGGTCTAAAACTGAGGCAAAACAGATCTGCCACAAATCCAAGCCATATTCTGTTCTCGAGCAGCAACCGGCATAACGGTCGTTACATGCCCAAGTAGTTAATATGATTATTTGAGGGATATTTTAATGAAAAATTAGATTTAAGATCATTCACCATTTGCAGGGGTAGGGAATATTCATGGCTTCAGATTTATTGAGATTTATCTTAAAATTGGACCAACTACTAAAACATGCCAGCTCAGACATCAGGAAAGGAAGCGAGATATGTGGATCAGTTAAATAAATTGGGTGTATTAAGTCAGGGAGGGGGGATTTAAGTCTATTGGCCAAAAGCTTGGCATATAATTTTAAATCTACATTTACCTTATTTTTTGGACTATAAGACGCACCCCAAATTTTCAGAAGGAAAATAAGAAACAAAAATGTGTCAAATGGGGATCCGTCTTACAGCCTGAATTCAGCTTACTGGGGAAGGGTCACAGGGGTTGTTCGGTGGTCCAGGCTGGTGCTGTGCCCTCCGGGAAATCTCATCCCTGGCTGGTACAGTGGTGCTGCTCTGTGGTGTGGCTGGGCTCCGCTGCCCCACAGACCACTGCCGCCCCATCCCACAGAGCACCGCCACAGCAGCCCAACAGGCCACCGCTGCAACAGAGAGCCGCACCAGCCTGGGAAGGAAGGCTGCAGCGTCGGACCGCCACCACATTATTTGTAATATATTCCGACTATAAGACGCACCCACTTTTTCCCCAAAAATTTTTGGGGAAAAAAGTCAGAAAAATACGGTAATCAAGATATAGGCCTATAGCTACTACATGAGTTGGGGTCTTTCCCTAGTTTGGGAATGACTGCAACATGTGCCATTATGGAATGGGGAGGAAAGAAAGTAGACTCTGATATGGAATTAAACGATTGTAATATTAACTGAGACAATTGTTCAAAAAATACTTGATAGAATTCTGCTGTGAAATCCTCAGGCCCTGGACTTTCTTTGCTAGGGAGATCTCGAACAGAGGCTTCTAGTTCTTGATGTGAGAAAGGTTTTTCCAGGAATTTTACTGTTTCATTCTCCAATCTTTTGGAGAGAGTTGAGGTATTATTATAATTTCCTGTGTGTAGGGCAGATGTAGGCAAGTTATATACAGTAGCTTTGAATAATATGAATGGAAGACAGCTGCAATTTCAGGTGTGGTAAGAACTAATTTATCTTGAGTATTCTTAATACAGGGAATATCTGTTTTAGCATTAAGGGCTGTAGCTAACATTCTTCCCGGGATGTTTCCAAACTCATAGAACCTACTCTGACCTAACTGAAATAAACGTTTACATGAAGAATCAAGTCTTTTTTAGCTTCTAATCTTGCTTTTGAGAGATCTCTGAGGGTTGCAGTAGAGAGCACCTTTTTTATGAATTAAGCCCCTTGAGACGAAGCCTGTTTTCACCTAAACGACCGGGCTAATTTTTACAATTCTGACCACTGTCATTTTATGAGATTATAACTCCAGAACGCTTCAACGGATCCCGGTGATTCTGAGACTGATTTCTCGTGACATATTGTACTTTATGATAGTGGTAAAATTTATTCGATATGACTTGCGTTTATTTGTGAGAAATACGGAAATTTGGCAAAATATTTGAAAATTTCGCAATTTTCAAACTTTTAGTTTTTTATGCCCCTAATCACACAAGTCATATCACACAAAATAGTTAATAAATATTTCCCACATGTCTGCTTTACATCAGCACAATTTTGGAAGCATACATTTTTTTTGTTAGGACATTATAAGGGTTAAAAGTTCACCAGCAATTTCTCATTTTTACAACAAAATTTGCAAAACCATTTTTTTAGGAACCACCAAACATGTGAAGTAACTTTGAGGGGCCTATATGACAGGAAATGCCCCAAAGTGACACCATTCTAAAAACTGCACCCCTCAAGGTACTCAACACCACATTCAAGTGCTTCACAGGAATTTTTGGAATGTTTAAAAAAAATGAAAATTTAACGTTTTTCACAAAAAAATTACTTCAGATCTAGTTTGTTTTATTTTCACAAGGGTAACAGGAGAGATTGGACCCCAAAAGTTGTTGTACAATTTGTCCGGAGTGCCCTGATGCCCCATTTGTGCACGTAAACCACTGTTTGGGCACACGACAGAGCTCGGAAGGGAAGCAGCGCCGTTTGACTTTTCAATACAAAATTAGCTGGAATTGAGATCGGACGCCATGTTGCGTTTTGAGAGCCCCTGATGTGCCTAAACATTGAAACCCCCCACAAGTGACACCATTTTAGAAAGTAGACCCCCTAAGTAACTTATCTAGATGTGTTGTGAGAACTTTGAACCCCCAAGTGTTTCACTAAAGTTCATAATGCAGAGCCGTGAAAATAAAAAATCATTTTTTTTTTCACAAAAATTATTTTTTTTAGCCCTCAATTTTGTATTTTCCCACGGGTAACAGGAGAAATTGGACCATAAAGGTTGTTGTGCAATTTGTCCTGAGTACTCTAATACCGCCTATGTGGGAGAAAACTACTGTTTGGGCACACATCGGGACTTGGAAGGGAAGTAGTGACATTTTGGAATGCAGACTTTGATGGAATGGTCTGTGGGCGTCATGTTGCGTTTGCCGAGCCACTGATGTGCCTAAACAGTGGAAACCCCCCACAAGTGACCCTATTTTGGAAACTAGACCCCCCCTAGGAACTTATCTAGATGTGTTGTGAGAACATTGAACCCCACGTCTTTCACTAAAGTTTATAAAGCAGAGCCGTGAAAATAAAAAATCATCCTTTTTCCCACAAAAATGATTTTTATTTTCCCAAGAGTAACAGGAGCAATGGGACCACAAAAGTTGTCCAATTTGTCCTGAGTACACTGATACACCATATGTTTGGGTAAACCACTGTTTGGGCGCACGGCAGAGCTCGTAAGTAGTGTTGAGCATTCCGATACCGCAAGTATCGGGTATCGGCTGATACTTGTGGTATCGGAATTCCGATACCGAGATCCGATACTTTTGTGGTATCGGGTATCGGTATCGGATCCATAGTGAGGTGTAAAATAAAGAATTAAAATAAAAAATATTGATATATTCACCTCTTCCTAGAAATTCTCAGGCACTAAACTCCTCATTCTAGGAATTTAGGACCTGAGGAATGACGTCGCGGCTTCTGATTGGTCGCGTGGCGGTCACATGGGCGGCACGCGACCAATCAGAAGCCGCGACGTCATTCCTCAGGTCCTAAACGCGCTCATTTTAAACAAAGAAGCCTGCCGGTTACCCGCGGTTATGTCCAGGGGCCGCCGGAGAGGTGAATATATCAATATTTTTTATTTTAATTCTTTATTTTACACATGAATATGGATCCCAGGGCCTGAAGGAGAGTTTCCTCTCCTTCAGACCCTGGGAACCATCAGGATACCTTCCGATACTTGGTGTCCCATTGACTTGTATTGGTATCGGATATCGGTATCGGCGATATCTGATACTTTTTGGGTATCGGCCGATACTATCCAATACCGATACTTTCAAGTATCGGACGGTATCGCTCAACACTACTCGTAAGGGAAGGAGCACCATTTTTCTTTTTCAACCCAGAATTGGCAGGAATTGAGATCGGACACGATGTCGCGTTTGGAGAGCCCCTGATGTGCCTTAACAGTGAAAACCCCCCAATTCTAACTCCAACCCTAACCCCAACACACCCCTAACCCTGACACACCCCTAACCCTAATCCCAACCCTAACCCCGACCATAAACATAATCCAAACCCTAACCCCAACGCTAACTTTAGCCCCAACTCTAAGGCTGTGCGGACACGTTCAGGATTTTTCGCGTTTTTATGCATTTTTACACTATAAAAACGCAATAAAACCGTGAAAAAAACGCATACGTTAAGCATCCTATTATTAGAATGCAATCCGCAATTTTTGTGCACATGTTGCATTTTTTTCTGCGGCGGAATCGCATTGCAGAAAAAACGCAGCATGTTCATTCTTTGTGCGGAATCGCGGGGATTCTGCACACATAGGAATGCATTGATCCGCTTACTTTCTGCATGTGGCTATGCCCACCATGCAGGAAGTAAGCAGATCATGTGCGGTTGGTACCCAGGGTGGAGGAGAGGAGACTCCTCCAGGCCCTGGGAACCATATATCTGTAAAAAAAAAATTATTATAATAAAAAATCATGATATTCTCACCTTCCGGTGTCCCCGGCAGCCTTCCCGCCCATCGCAATTCTCCTGTTCCCAGGGATGCTTTGTGTCAATGACCTGTGATGATGTAGCGGTCTCACGAGCTGCTACGTCATCTGCGGTCATTGCCGCGAGGCATTACTGGGAACGGATGCTGCTGGGAGCATCGCAAGGAGCGGGAAGGCTGCGGTTGATGCTGGAAGGTGAGAATATCACAATTTTTTATTTTTTTTATTTTTAACATTCTTTTTACTCTTGATGCTGCATCATAGGCATCATCAAAAGTAAAAAGTTGGTCACACTTGTCAACCACTGTTTGACAAGTGTGACCAACCTGTCAATCAGTTTTCCAAGCGATGCTACAGATCGCTTGGAAAACGCTAGTGTTTAGCGGGAAAACGCATGCCAATTCCGCATGCGTTTTACCCACGGCACAGTTGCGGAATTGTCGCGGAAATTTCCGTGACAATTCCGGATGTGTGCACATAGCCAAACCCTAACTTTAGCCACAACCTTAACCCTAACTCTAGCCCTAACCCTAATGGGAAAATGGAAATAAATACATTTTAACTAAGGGGGTGATGAACGGGGTTTGATTTACTATTTCTAGCGGGATTTTAGCGGATTTGTATGATTGGCAGCTGTCACACAGTAAAAGATGCTTTTTATTGCAAAAAATAGTTTTTGCTTCGCCACATTTTGAGAGCTATAATTTCTCCATATTTTGGCCCACAGAGTCATGAGAGGTCTTGTTTTTTGCGGGACGAGTTGGCGGGACGAGTTGACATTTTTATTGGTACCATTTACGAGCATATGACATTTTTTGATCGCTTTTCATTCTGTTTTTGGGAGGCAGAGTGAACAAAAAACAGCAATTCCTGAATTTCTTTTGAGTGGGAGCGTTTACACCGTTCTGTGTGTGGTAAAATTGATAAAGCAGCTTTATTCTTCGGGTCAGTAAGATTACAGTGATACCTCATTTATATCTTTTTTTATGTTTTGGCTCTTTTACACAATAAAAACTATTTTATAGAAAAATATTTATTTTTGCATTGCTTTATTCTGAGAGCTATAACTTTTTAATTTTTCTGCTCACGGAGCTGTATGGTGGCTTTTTTTTGTGGGACAAGATGACGTTTTCAGCGGTATTATTTTTATTTGCATCCATCTTTTTAATCGCGTTTTATTGCACTTTTTGTTCGGCAGTTTTATGATAAAGCATTGTTTTTTGCCTTGTTTTTTAATTTATTTATGGTGTTCACTCAAGGTCACATCAGATCGCTGGCCTAACACTTTGCACAGCACTGTGTCAGATCAGCGATCTGACAGGCAGTGAAGGAGGCTTGCTGGCACTCGCAAGCCACCTCACTGCAGGACCCGGGAAGGACCCCATGGCCATCTTGAATCTGGGGGGTCTCCATGGAGACCATGAGAATAATGCGATCACATCAAGTTATTCTGATGGAAGCACGCAGGGAGCATGCCCCTCTATGTCGCTGTCACTACTGACAGCGGCATTAGCAGGGTTAAATGTCCGCGATCGGTGCTAGCGCCGATCGTGGGCATTGCTGCAGGGTGTCAGCTGTCACATACAGCTGACACCCGCACGCGATCGCTACGGTACTCACCGTGAGACCACGGCACCGCACTAGTACTGCTGCTGGCACAAATGCAGTTCCCGCAAAGCAGTACTAGTGCGGCGCATGTCGCGAACGGGTTAACACCAAAGGCTAGATTGATTGCCAGACCTCTTTTTTTTTTTATTCTGGACCCATGTTTGAAAAATACCCATCTAAGTACACACTTGAGGGCTTCCCATTTAGTTGTGGGGGCTGTATCATCATTTACATGATCAACAATAAAGTTAGATATGGAGGCTTGTACATCCAAGGCATATAATGTATCTAATAATAACGACTCATTGAGACGCCAAGACCCTGATGTTTTGGTAAGGGATGGTACTTTGAGCAATATACAGGGGCATGATCTGACCAAAGTATGTTACCAAAACTAGAATCTGAAAGCCAAGGTAAGGCATTTTGTGGGAGGAGGATATAGTCTAACCAACTATAAGAATCATGCAGATGGGAGTAAAAACTATAATCCTTATCTGATGGGCGCTGGAGCCTCCAGATGTCATACATCTGAATTCACAAAAAGGCTCTCCTGATACGCTTTATAACCGCATAAGAGAGATGCAATCTACTTTTAAAATTATCTGATGAGTCAGGGCAATGGCGATACTCGGTATCCGGTCGCTCTTAAAGGGGATGTCACGGTGTCTGCGACCAGGTCCGTGGCCCTGGGCGCTCACTTAAAAGGGGAAAAGTCTTTAAAGGGAAATTGGTAATAAAGTCTATTTGTGATGCCACCTGTGCTGTGGTGTTCGGTCAATAGGGACCAACGCTGCTTAAAGGGGTCCTCTGGGGTGATGTTGTTGCAGCAAGATGGTGACGCTTCCCACAGGTGAAGCGGGGTCCCCAGGGCTCCCAAGGTGTATGGCAAGGATGGTGTATGCCGGCAAATAAGAGGAGGACACAGAATGGTAAAGTCCAGAGTACCAGGTACAGGTGATGGTATGGCTCGGCCAGCTTGGAGGCAATGGTAGATCCCTCTCCCAGGTGAGGTCCGTAAGCCTTTCCTACTTGCGCTGATATGCGAGGTTCCTGCTGCCTGAAGCTTGCTGGCAAAGTACTCCTTCCTTCCACTGTCCTGGGACAGGTACCTGTATGTCAGGCAGTTTGAGCCATTTTACAGGGTCTCTATCACGACTCAGGCTCTTCAGGTGCTGCTTCGTCTTCAGGTGTGGTGTGGGCAAATTATATACAGTTCAATGCCCTCCGGTTCTGCTATGTGTCCTAGAGTACAACAAAGCCTCAGGCTCCCGGTGCCCGCTTCCTGCACTTCGGCTATGAGGGTGCCCGGTCACAGTTCCCATTGCTTTCTCCACTGTGATCCTTTCCTCAGTAGCTCCATTACATTCAACAACCCCTCGGGTTCTCGTCCTTCCCTGGAGCTGCAGCTCACTCCTGGCTGCATGGCTCCATAGCCTGCTCTCTGCTCCAGACTTCCTTTCTCCTCAGTGTCTCTCTCCAACTGAACTAACTCCTCCTCCAGACAAGAATACTTAAATCTGAGGGAAGCTCCCCGCTCCCCTGAATCTGGGTCCTGAGCTCTCCCTTCTGGCCTGGATTCAGAATGTGTTGTGCGTGGGTGCTTACCTGGTAAAGGGAATCCTCCTTGCCTCCAAGCATGATATCGCCCTCCCCGAAAGGAAGGCAACATCACTGTAACAACCGGTTACCTGGGGTGTTACACTAACACCGGGTCAAGAGTAACATTTAGATCCCCACAAAATATCACCCTGGATTAAGGGAAGGGCATTGTCTACTATCTTATCAATGAAATTGGCTTGATCCTGATTAGGGGTATATACATTTATGATTGTAAATAACTGGCCATTTATAACTAACAATAAGGTGATATAGCTCACTTCCTTATCTACTACACAGTTGATGACCTGATGCCTTAACGATTTGTGAATCGCCATAGCAACTCACTTTGAACAAGATTCAGGGTTATGAGCAAAATGCCAAAATGTGTAATATTTGTGTCTAATTGTAGGAGCATGGTTCATCTTAAAGTGTGTTTCCTGGAAACATACAATATGTAACTTTTTCTTGTGAAAATTGTGAAGGATTTGCGCACATTTTTCAGGCGTATTAAATCCTTTCATATTCAGAGAAGCAATATTTAGGTCCGCCATTCATAACCAATAAGAGATTCTTCGTCTATAGATATCGTGTAAGATGCCGAGCTGCCTGTTCCTCATGGTCAAAGAGATAAAGTGTGGGACAGGTTAGGGAAGAAAAAATCTTATTCAAAGAAATAACAAGCATGAGCAGAGGAAAAGCCTCAACAAAAAAGACTATATAGGAAACAGTCCAAATCGGGAGTGTACGAGCCCGCATTGCTCACGTCAGAGGCTCCCACCCTATATGGGATTTACGGAAGATTAACCTCAGCTATAGCTACTCATTAAGGCTAGGTTCACATTTTCAGTTGAGTCCGCAGTGTCGAGTCCGCAACCGCAAACACAATGCAAAATACATACAAACGCATGATAGCGCTTTTTTGTTCCACATCTGCATGTAGAAAAGCCGCGGAGACACCATCACGTGTTTCTCAATGGAAGCAATAAATAGCCAGGTCTTTCACCGGGAAGGAACAACCACGGGAAGGGCAGCATCCCAAAAGGAAAACCACCTATGCCAAAACATGGTATCCATCCACAGACAGCTGTTTCGGAGTATTTGCCCCTCATCAGTGTGGAGTAGGAAACTGGCTATTAGGAGCAGTGCCTAGTTAAAGGACTATAAACATAAGGATGAATGACCTCGGGGAGATCAAAATATCCAACACCGCGGAGACACCATCACGTGTTTCTCAACACAGTGATCCAGAACACTTCCCCCAGTAAGAATTTTTAATTACAGACTGACCAGGGCACGAAGAACTGTTGAGTGTGCCTTTGGTATCCTTGTCTAAAAATGGCGCATTTTAGGGACAGTAATTAATCTCAAAATTGAGACAGTCGATGAGGTGGTCAAGGTGTGTGTGGTTCTGCACAACTACGTGATGGCTAAAGAGTAGTGTTGAGCATTACGATACCGCAAGATTCGGGTATCGGCCGATATTTGCGGTATCGGAATTCCAATCCCGAGTTCCGATATTTTTGCGATATCGGGAATCGGGATCGGGATGAATATTTATGTGTAAAATAAAGAATAAAAATAACCGCTGCAACCGGCAGTCTCCGTTCCTAAGAATGAGCGAGTGAAGGACCTGCGATGACGTCTCGGCTTGTGATTGGTCGCGTGAGCGGTCACATGAGCAGTCACGCGACCAATCACAAGCCGCGACGTCATCGAAGGTCCTTCACCCGCTCATTCTTAGGCACGGAGGCTGCCGGTTACACCGCTAAGGTCCAGGGTCTGCCGGAGGGGTGAGTATATCCATATTTTTTATTTTTATTCTTTATTTTTTACATGAATATGGATCCCAGGGCCTGAAAGAGAGTTTCCTCTCCTTCAGACCCTGGGAACCATTCCAGGATACATTCCGATATTTGTGTCCCATTGACTTGTATTGGTATCGGGTATCGTTATCGGCGATATCCAATATTTTTCGGATATCGGCCGATACAATCCGATACCGATACTTTCAAATATCGGAAGGTATCGCTCAACACTACTAAAGAGCGACCCAACATTGAACTTGATGAACCTGTTTCTAACCCCTTGCCAGATTACCATCATCACCCTTTCAGTACAGTTGAAGTTGCCCAAATGAGGGATACATTTGCATCTTACTTTTTTTCTGAGAGTGGACCTCTGTCCTGGCAAGATGACATGGTTTAGTGTTCTTGTAATGTTGTGCAATGTTATGTACCTGTAATTAGTTAAATTTACTTTAATGTTTGCTGACAATAAAACACCTATAGCTAAACACCTGTTCCAAGTGTCCTCTATATTAGAATAATAAGTTTTAAAGTTCACTATAGTTTTTATGCAGTTCACTTGCTGTATCATGCAGATTGCATAGACAGGGATTGGATTATAACCAAATTGGGTTATTTAACCCATGCTTTACACTACACCTCTTTTCTCTGAGGTCAGTGCTAAGGTAGGTGACATTGGATTAGCTCCATCATCTCTTCAGTCTGCATTTCTCTACTTCTATATATTACTGCAGACTGAAGAGATGATGGAACTAATCCACCTCATATCTTTACTCACCTGCCCATGTGTTAGAAAAGTGCACTCATGATACTGCATCCTGAGTGCACTAGTGCAGACACCTGGGCAGGTGAGCATTATTGACCCCTGACCTTTTTTGCTGTCTTAATATATATTTTTGGAGGAATTTCGCTCCATTACACACAAGAAGCAAAGCTGCTGTGTAAAGCAAATAAAAAAGAGGAGCAGTAGATTGTGTGTCAGGGAGCTATAAGGTGGCAAAAACACAGTGTTGGGTAGACAGCGACCTGTGTGTTGACGGAGCACAGTGTGTGTTGCTGGCAACAAAAGAGCCAAAGATCAAGCAGTGATTGGGGAAAAAAACACAAATTTATTTAAAAAAAAAATTAACTTTTACAAATCGCTGAGGGTGAAATGTTATGGGTCTGGGGGGGTGTGGAGCTGGGAGGATTGGCTACGGGTGGACGATGAAGGAGTTCCAGGGGAAGGGGTAACTAAACTTGTGGGGTCTGGGAGGTCAAGGATGGAAGTAGGCACATTAAGAGTGGAAGCATAGGACGGGAGAGACACGTTGAAAGGGAGAGAAAAACTGGACAACACAGACACATTGGGAGGTGACGGTGGAGGTAGCACAACACTTCTGCTGCCTTTAGTTCAGTTTAATTTGTCCACTTCTCTGTGACATCCTCCTTTTTTGTTTCTCCTTGGGAGGGTGGGAGTGGTGGGGTCAGCAAGGCATGCAGAATGTGGACCCAGCCTGGTGGAGGCAGTGGACAGCCATGCAGGATCTGGACCCGGCCTGGTGGTGGCGGTGGACAGCCGTGCAGGATCTGGACCTGGCATGGTGGTGGAGGTGGACGGCCATGCAGAAGCGGGATTCGGCATGGTGGTGGTGGAGTGGCTTTCAGCAGCTCCTGGCATGGTGGTGGCGGTGTAGTGGTGTTTGGCAGTACTGGGCATGGTGGTGGCCATACAGTGGTATGCAGCAGAACTCGGTATAAAGGTTAAGTGGGTAATTGGTGGCACAGATGGAAATACCACCTGTGCCTGGTGGTAGTATCGAGTCTGCTACATAGCCTGAACGTAAGCAGCGTTGCAGGCCTGCATCACGTTGAGCTGGAGTTCAGGCGTAAGGTGTTCCGACATGCCGTGCTCTATCTTGTTAAAAAAATGGTGTGCTGGTCTCTAGAGATCGGCTTCCAGATGGTTAAGGTGTTGGTTGACATCCTGTAAAAGTGTGTTAATATGGGTCAGACAACTTTCCAGTCTATTTCCCAGCGCCTTTAAGCCATTCTGGAAGACCGAGCTCAAGTTAATAAACTCGGGCATGAGTGACCTTTCTGAGGCCTTCTGCCACTGGCAGGAAGAGCCCCAAGAAAAAGGCAGAGGATTGGGACAGGGGAACACCTGAAGGACCAGCTGCTTGTTCTCCAGCCTGTGACGCCAATCAACTTGCTGCTTCGCTGGTGGACGGTTGGGATTGGTCCGTGGCAGTTCGATGAGGGACCGCTCCAGAGGATGATCCAGGTTCGAGGGTCCTGCTACAGGTTCTGTGAAAAGAAAAACGTTTTGTTAATAGGGATATCGTAATTGTTTTTAATATGCACCTATTCACATTCAGTCACTAAGCCCTTTATAAAGGATATGACGTTTCTGATTCCCTCACCTGGACCCGTAGAAGCGCGCAAGCGCGAAACGGCCGTCGTCCTTCACCTCCCTCCCGCACCCTAACCGCTACCAGCCGCTGCTCTATCGTATGTATGTCCATGTGTTCTTCTGAATAAAGGACATCTCTATTCAGCAATACCTGGGTGAATGCCACTTTCATTCGTTCTTCTATGAGTCTACAGTAGTATTCAGCTTCATGTTGTGCACCTCCCGATAATTGCTAATTCTGAGCCTGTGCCGCTTAACGTCCTGAATTGAATCCAGCGTGTAAGAAGGAAATTCATGCTGACAAACTACCCTAGTGCCTTCCGATCTCCATTTTTTGCTTTGCATGAACTATTGACTTTCATCGGAATTGAGCACAGGTGCAGTGCCTATTTAGGCTTTGACTAAATATACGTTCACTTATAATGGACACTAGTCACGAAGAAAACATGGATTCGGACCAAGGCACATCAGTTGAGCAGAGCTTATTAGCTGGTAGAGAGGGTGCGGAGGAGTTCTTTATGGATTGCAACCATAAAGACGAATTATCGTTGATAAGCACCAAGACACTGGAAACAAAAATATACTCTCTGGCTGAGAGAGAAATTAGACTCTATTGGACTATAAAATCCCTGAAGTCTTATGTGGACGGGTTCCAAGAGGTCTCCGCGTTTATAAAGAAATTTCCCAATTTTCTGAAGACGAATCCTTTCAGAAAGCATGGGAGGAAATTCACTTGCAATGCTCACGGAACCTATTGGCATTAGTCATTACCTAAAATGAAAAGGAATACGAAATTCTTTATGATCAACTAAATGATGCCAAGAAAGAACTGAGCTCTAGAGTGACGGAGACGCAGTTTAAAGCATTTTTTAAAAAACTGGATAAAAAATTGGTCCTAATTCAGATAGACACCAAACAGAAGAAAAAGGACAAATTTCTGCGTGATAAAAATGATTTTACTACGGGCCAAATCTTTTCCTGGAACAAAAATAAAAGAAAGAACTATCAAAAAAATTATCAACCGAGGAAATTTAACAAACGCAAGACATAGAAAGATGGTTGGATAACGGACTCTGATTCCAGCGGTATGGATGAGCCAAGCGAAAATACCAGTGCTACAACATCCGTCCCACAAACGGAAATCCCTTTAGGAAAAAGATCAGATGAGGCAGACAGAAGAACAAACGGTCAGAAGAAGCGGAAGCAAGTCTCTTGGAGAAAGTAACAACAGATAAAAACGAGCTACAGATAATTAACCTATCTAGTAGGATTCTCACTACTGAACAAAAAAATGTGTTGTCTCTGGGACTGAATTTCTGTATTCCCGAGGAATTCAATTTTACAGAGTTCAAAATTGATTTATTCAAAGCAACAAGAAAACTACACTTAAAAAATTTTTTTTCTTACGACAAAAATATAAAAAATCCTCACATTATTGGTTCAACGGAAAGCCCCGTCACAATCGGAAATTTGGGTTTCATAGCATACCCTCCTACAGATCTAAAGGACATTGAAAATGCACAGCTTCTAGCAAATCTAGATAAATCCACTGCTATACCACAAGATGAAGCTGCAGATGAACATATCGCTTCTAATTTTGAACCATTCAAAGGTGGCTTGCAATCAACGTTCATGCCTCCTATATCTCCCAGAAATACCATTGATTTATTTCAAGACTTAGTTTTGAAAGATATAGAGGCCTTATTATATCCGCACCCACGAAAAAACTTAGCACGTGAAGAAGAAAAGGCAATACGGGAGATACAGCAATGGAACGATACTATCATAAGGAGAGCAGACAAAGGTGGCAATATTGTTATTTTAGATAAAAAATATTACATCGAGGAAGCTATGTCTCAGCTTAATGATAAGAATACATATACTCCACTTGAAAACAATCCCACTAATAAGTACAGGGAAAAATTAAGAACATTATTAAATAAATATGTTGCAAAAGGCGTGTTACTAAAAAATAAAGCTGAAAAATTATTACCAGAATATCCTATTACACCGAACTGGTATAGCTTACCTAAAATACACAAAAATGCCACCAGACCTCCCGGACGCCCTATAATATCTGGGATCGGTTCACTAACAGAACCCTTATCTAAGTTTCTAGATTGGCTATTAAAACCCCTTCTACAAAAAATTCCATCTTTTATAAAAGATTCAGGGGACTTTCTTTTAGCTTTACAAACTTTGGACTGGCAACCGACTTTTTCGTTAGTTTCTATCGATATCGTGAGTCTATATACACGAATTCCCCAAGATAAAGGCATCGAAGCTATTCGGACAATTTTACTCAATACCGACAAGGACCAGGACTTCATTGACTTCATCATCGAAAGCCTAGAATTTGTGCTTTCACATAACGCCTTTAAATTCCTCGATAAATGGTTCATTCAACACACAGGTACCGCGATGGGTATGCCCATCGCATGTGTATTTGCGAATCTATTTCTTGCGGCCTTCGAGGAAAAATATATAACTGCCTCCACTAATCCATACCTAAAACACATCCGTACATACCTACGATTCGCCGATGATGTATTCATCGTATGGGACGGTCCAAGAAATGATTTTGACAACTTTGTCTTATACCTGAATACCATAAACAAGGAAAATATGCAGTTCACCGCATGTTTTGGGGGTTACTCGCTAGACTTTTTAGATGTAAAATTAGACATCATTGAAGGGAGAATTAACACTAGCGTGCATAAAAAACCTACAGCAATAAATAATTTGTTGCACTTTAATAGCGCCCACCCCTTTCACACTAAACAAAGTATACCCTATAGCCAAATGGTTCGCTATAGAAAAATAAATAACAACAATGAATCGTTCAATGAACAAATAACGAAATTAAAGACAGATTTCCTAAAAAGAAATTACCCCCCTGAAATTCTAACAAAAGCAGAGAACAGAGTAAAAAAATTGACACAACAGAGTCTATTAAAAAATCGCAGGAAATTTATAGATCCCACTAAAGGAAAAAAGGAGAATAACAGCAGGTTTGTCTTTACGTTTGCACATAGTCCTATGGACAAAGAAATTTATGCAGCAATTAACAAAAATTGGCATGTATTAAAAAATGATAGGGATTTGGCCCCTACAGTAATATCCCACCCCATCTTCGCATATAAACGTACTAAAAATTTAGGAGACCTCCTTGTTAAAAATCGTCTTCCCGTCACAAATAATAGTAACTGGCTAAGTAAATCGCAACCGAGTGGAAATTACAAGTGCGGTAATTGCAAATTCTGCCACCTGAGACTGTTAGACAAATCGATCCACATAGGTCCCATTCATCACACAGTCAAACAATTGATCACCTGCAAATCTCAGTTTGTTGTTTATATCATCACCTGCCCTTGCCAGTTCTTTTATATTGGCAAAACCATACGTCCCATGTTCCACCGTTTCAGGGAACATTACAATTCTATAACTTCGGGCAAAGGCTGCCCTCGTTTCATTCAACATATAAACGACATGCATAATGCTAATCCTAATGTGCTGCGTTTTGCAGGACTAGAAATAGTCAGCAATCCACCCAATGGAGGCGATCGCAATAAGCTGCTATTGCAGCGCGAAGCTAGATGGATTATTAAAACTAACGCACAGGGGCCAATAGGATTAAATGATAAACTAGATATGACCATCTTTTTATGAAACTATACTTTAGAATGTAATAAGTTTAAGTCTGAAAAGAAATTTCTAAGTGAATAATGTCTATTTCATCTTATGTGCTCATCAACGTTTTGTTAATAGGGATATCGTAATTGTTTTTAATATGCACCTGTTCACATTCAGTCACTAAGCCCTTTATTAAGGATATGACGTTTCTGATTCCCTCACCTGGACCCGTAGAAGCGCGCAAGCGCGAAACGGCCGTCGTCCTTCACCTCCATGTGTTCTTCTGAATAAAGGACATCGCTATTCAGCAATACCTGGGTGAGTTCCACTTTCATTCGTTCTTCTATGAGTCTACAGTAGTATTCAGCTTCATGTTGTGCACCTCCCGATAATTGCTAATTCTGAGCCTGTGCCGCTTAACGTCCTGAATTGAATCCAGCGTGTAAGAAGGAAATTCATGCTGACAAACTACCCTAGTGCCTTCCGATCTCCATTTTTTTGCTTTGCAAGAAAAGAAAAACGTTACGACCAAAAAATAACAATTGTAAAAGTGCCAACTCCTGTGGAATAGAAAAATTCAGATTAGTGAATACAAAACAATGGAATACAACAGAAAAAATACTTACTGTATATACTCAAGTATAAGCCGACCCAAGTATAAGCCGAGACCCCTAATTTTGACACAAAAAATTGGGAAAACTTAATGACTCGAGCATAAGCCTAGGGTGGAAAATTTCAAAAATAAAAATAGGTACCAATAAAAGTAAAATTAATTGAGACATCAGAAGGTTAAGTGTTTTTGAATATCCATATTGAATCAGGAGCCCCATATAATGCTCCATACAGTTCATGATGGCCCCCATAAGATGCTCCATACAAAATAAGCCCC
Source organism: Ranitomeya imitator (assembly GCF_032444005.1). Classification (NCBI taxonomy): domain Eukaryota; kingdom Metazoa; phylum Chordata; class Amphibia; order Anura; family Dendrobatidae; genus Ranitomeya; species Ranitomeya imitator. Next base: position 202,952,296 of record NC_091286.1, read on the forward strand.
ATATAATGCTCCATAAATTCTCAGCTTCTACTCCAGTATATACGGTACATTCTCTGAGCAAGGAAAGGCCTCAGGAAAGACAGCAACTGGTGATATTTGTATTTCCCGAGCCTTGCTGCAGCACCACTGTGAACTTGGGTCTCCTCTCTCAGGTCCTTGTTGAAGCAATCCTTCCTCGAACGCTAATGGGGTTTGACTTTGAGCACTGTGAATAGGGAAAAAAAATTGTTAAACAATGCACTTTAGGCAGGGATCCCACAACCATGTGTGATGTGACAACCTCGCAGGAGTTTATCGCATCACACATGGTTGTGTGATCCCTGCCTTCAGGTTCACTGCCGCATCAGACCACACTGCAATAATTACGAAAAGGCTTTCTGACACGAGATGTGGCGTTGTCCCAGTCATCCATCAGCGCTTGGGCCACCTCAGTCCAAAGCCGCCGAGTCACCACAGCGTCCGAGTGCTGCTGCTCCCGGGTGTCCCACAATGGAACGTGCTCCTGCACCAGGTTGATGAGGAGGTTATTATCAATGAATTCCTCCTCCCGTTATGGGACCTAGAAATGAAAAAAAAAAAATTGTTGGAACGATAAAACACTAGGGCAGAGACACACTGCCATATTTCTCATGCGAGAATCACATTGTAAAACTCGTACTGGCTGTTGTCTCTCCTGACATGAGCTTGACAGCTGAATTGTAATCCATCATGCTGTCATGCTAGGGTCAGGAGAGTTGCCGGCCTGCCCCTGCAGTGTGATTATCACACAAGAAATACGGCAGTGAGTCTCTGCCCTTAAAACAAAAACAGTCAAAAAAAAAAAAAAAGTCAAGCGTCCCAAAAACAGTTAAGAATAAATTAAAAAAGGCAAGAGTACCAACAACAGTCAAAAATAAATAAAAAGAGTCAAGAATACTTACACACCGTCTTGCCACCGGAGCTTGGGCCTGAGTCTGCTGCTCCTGTTCATCTGCTCTGGAAGGGTTCTGTAAAAATAAAAATATTTTGCCACATGTGTAATAGTGACAGCGCATACTTACCAATCAGCAGCAAATGTACTCACTTCGTCCACTCTGTGAGGTCTGATCTCCCAAGGAGGACATGATGAGGAATGCTGCAAGAAAGATAGAAATGATTACAGACTGCAGGGAGAAAAACAGGCAGGCAGACATATAGCTTGTATACTTACATTTTGTAGGAGTCTTCCAGAGTTGAGGCTGCAAGGCTTTTCTCGCTTCCAGTGTTTTGAGAGTAATGGACTTCCACTGCACACACCTACTTTTATAACCTTTGTTTGGGGGGTGGCTTCAAATAAATCCTAGACATGTTTACTCAGAAGAACGCATGAGTACACAAATGCAAGCGAACAAAAGCACTTGCGTACGCATGCGTTCCCATAGACTGTAATGCGTTTATATGACGCACGCCTTCCACAAGCGTCTGCATGCGTATGGCAGCGGAAATTTGCCGCCACAAAAATTCTAACATGGTGCGTCAGCCACGCCCAGCCGCACACCGCCAAAATATGCATGCGTAAGCAAACGCGGGCTAACGCATGCACCTGCGTCTACAATGTAAAAGATAGGAAATCAAGACGCATGCGAATGCATGCGTCTGAAACACTGCGAACACAACCGCAAATGTGAAACCAGCCTAAGTCAGTTGCTACAAAAATGTCATAATAATAGCAATCGGCGATTTAAACCTAACATCACCATAGGTGCATTTGAGGGGTAGTGGCTGGAATGGATTGTACAGGGGAAGGGGCGTGTCGACTTCACCCACCTCTGGGGAGGGGTGAGAATGACCCAGCAGGGATCGGCTCTCCGGCGCCACCACTTACCCCAGGTAAGTCATGGAACTGCACCGAGGGCAAATAGTCACCGGAATGGCTTCCCTTATACTGTAGGTACGAGTTATTGAGGCTCTCCCAGTGAGGGGGGATATATATCACCAGTCCAGGCTGGAGACATATATAAACCTCCCATCCATCACTGGCAGAGTTCCTCACATAAACACAAGCTTCAGATCAGAAAACATTTCCTTCCCGAAAACACTGTGCCCATGCTGCGGAAAAAAACGCGCGGTAACGCAGAGTTTTATTTTCCGCAGCATGTCAATTCTTTGTGCGGAATCCGCACCGTTTTTACATCTGCTCCAATAGAAAACTGCAGATGTAAAACCGCAGCGGAATCCGCAATAGAAACCGCGATAAATCCGCAGTAAAAACCGCAGCAGTTTTGCACTGCGGATTTATCAAATCCGCTGCGGAAAAATCCGCAGAGGATCATTCTACGTGTGCACATACCCTAACTAATCTGGAGCGGGAAAAAAGCTTGTAAGATTGGAGCGAAGCTCTCATTTGGCACACACATTGTGGCTGCAAGGCCCTGACTTCCTGTGGTTCAAATGCATCAAAATTCGAACTGTTATAATTTTTATCGTTATTTACCAAATGTGTTGAGGATGTGATTTTGTGGCACATTATATAAATTTATGTAAGTATTACAGGTTCTCCTCCTGTACTTGTTCGTGCCGCCTTCTTCTATAAATGGCAGCTGGTAGACCAGCCTGGTCAAATGCTCCTCTCAGCCTCCTCCAACTGAATGCAGTCATCCTATGGTGGTTTTAATTGGAGAGGACTGATGGACAGGCTGGTCACGTTCTCCTTCCTCGGCAGCCATTTTGAGTATCGAAGAAGTGAGCAGTCTGTGAGGAAAGCTGCTCGATCAAGTTCTGTAGCAGCTTTGTGGTTTCTTGCCATTTTTGCATAGTGCTGAGAAATTGAGTGGAGATGGGGTGTGGTGAGGGGCACAACACTTTGCACCTTGCCTAAACCCCAGGTCCACCCACTCCTCTGTGTGAAAAACACCATTCTTGATGAATTGGGGCCTCATGTTTGTCCTACAGAACCCATCAATGGTTCAGAAACAGTTGTAGACCAGGATGTGTTGGTGTAAAGTTCATCATAAAGCTCATGGATTGCATGTAATACACAAGATACACTTTGGAGAAGTGGTGTCTCCACAGAAGAGTGGTTCTAACATGAATAACGGAGATTTCAAGAAAGACAATAAGAACGGTAGATACTGAACTTATAGGATTTCAGGGACCTAAGGTAATGAACACATGTGACATATTAACTTTTCAGAAATGTCTGTGACATTTTTTTCCTGCATTTTCAGGAGTAGTAAATAAAAGGAAAACAAAATCCTTTGTAAAACTCCAGAAACAATCCAATTCTGATGTCCATGGCTTGGGCTACTAAGTGACTTCGGCCGCGTGTCTCGGGTTGCACTGCCAATGATTGCTCTGCAACTGCTACATCGCAGTGTAATGGAGGTGAATGGGGTCACATTGCAGCCCCTTGGGTACCGCAACAAGCAAGCTGCAAAAAAACAGACTCACTAGGGTCATGAATGTAGCATCATTTATTTGCATTTTACTGATATGTAGACCCAGACTAAAGTCTATTTTCAGTCCTAGTATTTTCTGGAGAAAAAAAGCAAAATATGAAAAGACCTTGAAATTGATCACTCATACATTTTCATGCTAAGGATGATATTATTCGTGTTTCCTTGTCTGCAGCATTTGCATGGTTGTATTGTCTGTATTCCATAGAGATGAGGAGCAAAGCTGTGTGCTGGTCTCCCTGTACACTAATGGTCTCTTAACTTGGATCCGCAGCAATTTCACAAATGTAATTCCTGCCATGCGCTGACTGCAAAGTGTACAAATTGAAGAGGAAAGATAAGAGTAATCAATTAACAATAGGTTGATCTGAAATATAGATGGTGCTAGGATTGCAGTATCTGGTATGTTTCCTGCCCTGAGCCTAAAGTCTCATGTATGCCAATCGGGCAATTAGCTGAGGGCTTAGTCTTCAGGCCAATTTCATACAATAGTAATACAGATGCATTTTTGCCCCTGGCCAGATTTTTGGTCTGACCAAGGACCTTGATATTGTTAGTGTGTGTTCCGTGTTTTACAACATAAATGTAACATCTTGATACATCGCTACGGTATTCTACCTTGTCTCCTTTGAAAACAATCTGCACTTAGTACCATACACACTTTTTTTTTTTTTTTTTTACTAGCAAAGCTAAAATGTGAGGAGAATAGTTTATTATGGCTTTTCTTCACCCTATGTGACTGTAGCTTCCATCGGTAAGCATTGAGTTGCAGCATTCACACAACTTAGGCAGAGTTCAAATCTAGGAAAATGGGGCCCGTTATCAGGATCCTATGTATAGAGGATTATTCAGGATTATTCAGGACTGGTGCCCATGATCCAGAACTAGCAGAGCTTTGGACGCAGCATATGTGAGTATAAGTTTAATTATTTTACAAAGAGAAAACATTCAGGTTGAGAAGGGGCTGTCTGAGTATTGGACAACCCGTTTAAGGTGGTTATCCAATTATCCAACACGTTTAAGCAAGTAGTCTAACAAGTGAAGCAAAATTCAACACAACCTAGCAGTGTTCTACAATTTGGGTTGTGGAGGACACTTATTGTTGTGACTGTTGTGATCCATGGCTGCTTTTTAGTCCTACAAATAAAGCAGCACTCTGTAGCGCCTTAGCATGCAAATATGAAAATTGAATTGCATTACTGCACTAGAAATATGAAAAATTGAGAATGCTTAGCACATAAATTGGCCAATTCATGTTTACCTGGAAGCCACGTTAAGGCATTTCTCATTTCTAGGACCTAGCATAATGCTATTCCTCTCTTAGAATAAAGTCTTCATTTGTATTGGAACCTAATGTGAATCCTCTCTTGGACTGAAATCTATATCTCTGTAGAGGGATAGGGTCCTGCTATCATTAACCCCTTCCCGACCTTTGACGCCACGTAGGCGTCATGAAAGTCGGTGTCAATCCGACCCATGACGCCTATGTGGCGTCATGGAAAGATCGCGTCCCTGCAGATCGGGTGAAAGGGTTAACTCCAATTTCATCCGATCTGCAGGGACAGGGGGAGTGGTAGTACAGCCCAGGGGGGGGTGGCTTCACACCCCCCCCCCCCCCGTGGCTACGATCGCTCTGATTGGCTGTTGAAAGTGAAACTGCCAATCAGAGCGATTTGTAATATTTCACCTATTATAACTGGTGAAATATTACAATCCAGCCATGGCCGATGCTGCAATATCATCGGCCATGGCTGGAAACACTGATGTGCCCCCCTCCCACCCCACCGATCACCCCCCCCAAGCCACCGATCAGTCCTGCACACTGCCCCACTCCCCTCCGTCCTGTGCTCCGCTCCCCCGTGCTCTTCTCCGCTCCCCCTGTGCTCCAATCCCACCCCCCGTGCACCGATCCAACCCCCCTGCACTCCGATCCAACCCCCCTGCACTCCGATCCACCCCCCATGCTCTGATCCACCCCCCCGTGCTCCAATCCACCTCCCCATGCTCAGATACACCCCCGCGCTCCGATCCACCCCCCCGTGCTCCCCCCACCTCATCATACTTACCGATCTTCCCGGGGTCCGTCCGTCTTCTCCATGGGCGCTGCCGTCTTCCAAAATGGCCGGCAGATTCGTTCCAAAGTGCATTTTGATCACTGAGATATAACCTATCACAGTGATCAAAATAAAAAAATAGTAAATGACCCCCCCCTTTGTCACCCCCATAGATAGGGACAATAATAAAATAAAGAATTTTTTTTTCCCACTAAGGTTGGGGTTGGGGTTAGGGTTTCGATATGTGCACATGTATTCTGGTCCTCTGCGAATTTTCCCGCAGCGGATTTGATAAATCCGCAGTGCTAAACCGCTGCGGATTTATGGCGGATTTACCGCGGTTTTTCTGTGCATTTCACTGCGGTTTTACAACTGCGGTTTTCTATTGGAGCAGTTGTAAAACCGCTGCGGAATCCGCAGAAAGAAGTGACATGCTGCGGAATGTAAACCGCTGCGTTTCCGTGCAGTTTTTCTGCAGCATGTGTACAGCGATTTTTCTTTCCCATAGGTTTACATTGAACTGTAAACTCATGGGAAACTGCTGCGGATCCGCAGCGTTTTCCGCAGCGTGTGCACATACCTTTAGAACTAGGCTATGTGCACACGGTGCGGATTTGCAGCAGTGTTCCATCACGTTTACAGTACCATGTAAACCTATGGAAAACCAAATCCGCTGTGCCCATTGTGCGGAAAATACCGCGTGGAAACGCTGCGTTGTATTTTCCGCAGCATGTTAATTCTTTGTGCGGATTCCACAGCGTTTTACACCTGTTCCTCAATAGGAATCCGCAGGTGAAATCCGCACAAAAAACACTGGAAATCCGCGGTAAATCCACAGGTAAAACGCAGTGCCTTTTACCCGCGGATTTTTCAAAAATGGTGCTGAAAAATCTCACACGAATCCGCAACGTGGGCACATAGCCTTAGGGTTAGGGTTGGAATTAGGGTTGTGGTTAGGGTTATGGCTACAGTTGGGATTAGGGTTAGGGGTGTGTTGGGGTTACTGTTGGAGGTAGAATTGAGGGGTTTCCACTGTTTAGGCATATCAGGGGTCTCCAAACGCAACATGGCGCCACCATTGATTCCAGCCAATCTTGTATTCAAAAAGTCAAATGGTGCTCCCTCACTTCCGAGCCCCAACGTGTGCCCAAACAGTGGTTTACCCCCACATATGGGGTATCAGTGTACTCAGGACAAACTGCGCAACAATTACTGGGGTCCAATTTCTCCTGTTACCCTTGTGAAAATAAAAAATTGCTTGCTAAAACATCATTTTTGAGGAAAGAAAAATGATTTTTTATTTTCACGGCTCTGCGTTGTAAACGTCTGTGAAGCACTTGGGGGTTCAAAGTTCTCACCACATATCTAGATAAGTTCCTTGGGGGGTCTAGTTTCCAAAATGGGGTCACTTGTGGGGGGTTCCTACTGTTTAGGCACACCAGGGGCTCTGCAAACGCAACGTGACGCCCGCAGAGCATTCCATCAAAGTCTGCATTTCAAAAGTCACTACTTCACTTCCGAGCCCCGGCATGTGCCCAAACAGTAGTTTACCCCCACAATGGGGTATCGCCGTACTCAGGAGAAACTGGACAACAAATATCGGGGTCAAATTTCTCCTGTTACCCTTGGGAAAATTAAAACATTCTGGGCTAAGTAATTATTTTTGAGGAAAGAAAATGTATTTATTATTTTCACAGCTCTGCGTTATAAACTTCTGTGAAGCACTTGGGGGTTCAAAGTGCTCAACACACATCTAGATAAGTTCCTTTCGGGGTCTAGTTTCCAAAATGGGGTCACTTGTGGGGGGTTTCTACTGTTTAGCCACATCAGGGGCTCTGCAAACGCAACGTGACGCCTGCAGACCATTCCATCAAAGTCTGCATTTCAAAACGTCACTACTTCACTTCCGAGCCCCGGTATGTGCCCAAACAGTGGTTTACCCCCACATATGGGGTATCAGCGTACTCAGGAGAAACTGGACAACAACTTTTGGGGTCAAATTTCTCCTGTTACCCTTGGGAAAATAAAAAATTGCGGGCTAAAATATCATTTTTGAGAAAAGAATTTTTTTTTTTTAATTTTCACTGCTCTGCGTTATAAACTTCTGTGAAGCAGTTGGGGGTTCAAAGTGCTCACCACACATCTAGATTAGTTCCTTTGGGGGTCTAGTTTCCAAAATGGGGTCATTTGTGGGGGATCTCCAATGTTTAGGCACACAGGGGCTCTCCAAACGTGACATGGTGTCCGCTAATGATTGGAGCAAATTTTCCATTTAAAAAGCCAAATGGTAAATGGTCGTCGCTGACACTTTCATGGCTAGGCAGAATAAATGCCATAAAAATGGTCTCTCTCCCAAGGTTTCTATACCTGTTCCGCTCCCTCCCCATTCCAGTCCCATCGAGAGTAATACGCGATATACACTCAATGGTTTCTAAATTTATATGGCAGGGGAAAAAGCCCAGAATCAAACAACAGATTATGTTTATTCACCGAAAAAAAGGAGGATTCTCCTTACCCAATTTCATAAATTATTATAAAGCGGCCCAGATTGCCCAACTAACCAGAATTTGCTCAACTGTAGATAAGCCTAGATGGGTCCAACTGGAATCATTTCTGTTGAAACCTTGCTCTCTGTCGGGCCTGCTGTGGACTGAAGCTAAACTCCCCAAACATATCGCTGATGTCTCACCCTTCGCGGCTCAGTCACTGCTCCTCTGGAGGAAAGAGAGGTTTAAGAATGAGCTGCAAACTAGGAATACGCCACTAAATTCGCTATTTTGCAACCCAGTCTTCCCCCCGGGTCTTGATCCCCAACCCTTTTCCTGGTGGATTCTGAGAGGAATAACTACTATAAAACATCTCTGCTCCCCGTTTAATGTAATCCAATCTAAACAGGAGTTCATTCAAAAGTATGAACTGCCAGTCCGGGAAGCATTCCATATTAATCAAATCTTTGATTTTGCTAGAAAGAGTGCACCGGGTGGGAGGCCTTTCCGAATCACTGGATTTGAACAGAAATGCTCAAGTGATCCGCTGGGGGGAGGGGTTATCTCTTACTTATACTCTTCCTTCGCCATTACACAGGTAGAGAAGAAGCTTAGATTTATGCAACAATGTGAGGAGGAGCTGGGGTTTGGCATCTCGCTGGGAAAATGGCAGAGTTGCTGCAACGCCTTATCAAGAGGCTCCCACCAAGTATCCCTAGTGGAGTCTTCTCTCAGAGTCTTACATAGAACTTACCTAGTCCCTACGAGGCTGCATGCCATATATCCTCAGGTTTCTGATAAATGTTTTAGAGGTTGTGACGCACCTGGAGATATGGGTCACATTTGGTGGACCTGCCCGGTGGTGTTTGACCTATGGCGAGAGGTGAAGCTCTTGGTGGAGAAGATGTATGTAAAAGAGATACCAATGAGCCCATTGACCTTCCTCCTGGGATTAAAACCAAAGGGATTATCCAAAAACTTACACAGATTGGTGGTCCTGCTGGGAATGGCGACTAAAATACACATAGCGTCAAAGTGGAGGTCTCCCTCGCTCTCGATTTCTCTTGTCAAAGATAGAATGAACACAATCATGATATACGAGCGCATTCAAGTGACGAGGATTGATAACGAACTCTTTTTTTCAAATTTGGACGCCATGGCTGGAACTACATAGTAACATAGTTAGTAAGGCCGAAAAAAGACATTTGTCCATCCAGTTCAGCCTATATTCCATCATAATAAATACCCAGATCTACGTCCTTCTACAGAACCTAATAATTGTATGATACAATATTGTTCTGCTCCAGGAAGACATCCAGGCCTCTCTTGAACCCCTCGACTGAGTTCGCCATCACCACCTCCTCAGGCAAGCAATTCCAGATTCTCACTGCCCTAACAGTAAAGAATCCTCTTCTATGTTGGTGGAAAAACCTTCTCTCCTCCAGAAGCAAAGAATGCCCCCTTGTGCCCGTCACCTTCCTTGGTATAAACAGATCCTCAGCGAGATATTTGTATTGTCCCCTTATATACTTATACATGGTTATTAGATCGCCCCTCAGTCGTCTTTTTTCTAGACTAAATAATCCTAATTTCGCTAATCTATCTGGGTATTGTAGTTCTCCCATCCCCTTTATTAATTTTGTTGCCCTCCTTTGTACTCTCTCTAGTTCCATTATATCCTTCCTGAGCACCGGTGCCCAAAACTGGACACAGTACTCCATGTGCGGTCTAACTAGGGATTTGTACAGAGGCAGTATAATGCTCTCATCATGTGTATCCAGACCTCTTTTAATGCACCCCATGATCCTGTTTGCCTTGGCAGCTGCTGCCTGGCACTGGCTGCTCCAGGTAAGTTTATCATTAACTAGGATCCCCAAGTCCTTCTCCCTGTCAGATTTACCCAGTGGTTTCCCATTCAGTGTGTAATGGTGACATTGATTCCTTCTTCCCATGTGTATAACCTTACATTTATCATTGTTAAACCTCATCTGCCACCTTTCAGCCCAAGTTTCCAACTTATCCAGATCCATCTGTAGCAGAATACTATCTTCTATTGTATTAACTGCTTTACATAGTTTTGTATCATCTGCAAATATCGATATTTTACTGTGTAAACCTTCTACCAGATCATTAATGAATATGTTGAAGAGAACAGGTCCCAATACTGACCCCTGCGGTACCCCACTGGTCACAGCGACCCAGTTAGAGACTATACCATTTATAACCACCCTCTGCTTTCTATCACTAGGCCAGTTACTAACCCATTTACACACATTTTCCCCCAGACCAAGCATTCTCATTTTGTGTACCAAACTCTTGTGCGGCACGGTATCAAACGCTTTGGAAAAATCGAGATATACCACGTCCAATGACTCACCGTGGTCCAGTCTATAGCTTACCTCTTCATAAAAACTGATTAGATTGGTTTGACAGGAGCGATTTCTCATAAACCCATGCTGATATGGAGTTAAACAGTTATTCTCATTGAGATAATCCAGAATAACATCCCTCAGAAACCCTTCAAATATTTTACCAACAATAGAGAACTACATCCGGACGATCAAGTGAGGTTGGCTCTTACCCTTTCTCCGTGAGGCGTCGATTCTTTTCTGACTCTGTGGTGGTCTGCGGATGCCTGATCGGGCCGGTGATGGTGTCTGACTAATATTTGTTGATATGAGAGTTTTTTTTTTTTGTAAAATTGTGGAGCGGTTTTATATTGTTCATGATCTTGAGCTTATCCCCTCTCGTTTCTGTCTTGTCTTTGTCCTGTCTTAATTTTATCAACATCTTTAACCCCCAATTATAATACCATGTTATTGTTGATATGTATGTAATTTCTGTACATTCAATACTCCCATGTTGGGAGATCTATGTGATACTTTTCAAATAAAAAATTTATTGAAACAAAAAAAAAAAAGCCAAATGGCATGCCTTCCCTTCTAAGCCCTGCCGTGCGCCCAAACAGTGGTTTACCCCCACATATGGGGTATCAGCGTACTCTGGACAAACTGGACAACAACATTTGGGGTCCAATTTCTCCTATTACCCTTTGCAAAATAGGAAATTCCAGGCTGAAAAATCATTTTTGAGGAAAGAAAAATTATTTTTTATTTTCACGGCTCTGCGTTATAAACTTCTGTGAAGCACCTGGGGGTTTAAAGTGCTCAATATGCATCTATATAAGTTCCTTGGGAGGTCTAGTTTCCAAAATTGGGTCACTTGTGGGGGAGCTCCAATGTTTAGGCACACAGGGGCTCTCCAAACGCAACATAGTGTCCGCTAACAATTGGAGCTCATTTTCCATTCAAAAAGTCAAATGGCGCGCCTTCCCTTCCGAGCCCTGCCGTGTGCCCAAACAGTGGTTTACCCCCACATATGAGGTATCGGCGTACTCGGGAGAAATTGCCCAACAAATTTTATGATCCATTTTATCCTATTGCCCATGTGAAAATGAAAAAATTGAGGCGAAAATAATTTTTTTGTGAAAAAAAGTACTTTTTAATTTTTACGGATCAATTTGTGAAGCATCTGGGGGTTTAAAGTGCTCACTATGCATCTAGATAAGTTCCTTCGGGCGTCGTTTCCAAAATGGGGTCACTTGTGGGGGAGCTCCAATTTTTAGGCACACGGGGGCTCTCCAAACGTGACATGGTGTCCGCTAAAGAGTGGAGCCAATTTTTCATTCAAAAGGTCAAATGGTGCTCCTTCCCTTCCAAGCCCTGCTGTGCGCCCAAGCAGTGGTTTACCCCCACATATGAGGTATCAGCGTACTCAGGACAAATTGGACAACTTTCGTGGTTCAGTTTCTCCTTTTACCATTGGGAAAATAAAAAAATTATTGCTAAAAGATCATTTTTGTGACTAAAAAGTTAAATGTTCATTTTTTCCTTCCATGTTGCTTCTGCTGCTGTGAAGCACCTGAAGGGTTAATAAACTTCTTGAATGTGGCTTTGAGCACCTTGAGGGGTGCAGTTTTTAGAATGGTGTCACTTTTGGGTATTTTCACCCATATAGACCCCTCAAACTGACTTCAAATGTGAGGTGGTCCCTAAAAAAATGGTTTTGTAAATTTCGTTGTAAAAATGAGAAATCGTTGGTCAAATTTTAACCCTTATAACTTCCTAGCAAAAAAAAAAATTTTGTTTCCAAAATTGTACTGATGTAAAGTATACATGTGGGAAATGTTATTTATTAACTATTTTGTGTCACATAACTCTCTGGTTTAACAGAATAAAAATTCAAAATGTGAAAATTGCGAAATTTTCAAAATTTTCGCCAAATTTCCGTTTTTATCACAAACGCAGAATTTATTGACCTAAATTTACCACTAACATGAAGCCCAATATGTCACGAAAAAGCAATCTCAGAACCGCTAGGATCCGTTGAAGCGTTCCCGAGTTATTACCTCATAAAGGGACACTGGTCAAAATTGCAAAAAACGGCCAGGTCATTAAGGTCAAAATAGGCTGGGTCATGAAGGAGTTAAAAGTGCCTGAGGCTAAGGGGTGGAGTGCTCAGTCAGAAGGCTAATGAATACAAATTTAAAAAAAGTGACTGTCACATCCAAACATAAACTAGGTTTTAATCATACGGCACAGCAATAGTTAAAAGCCGCCAGCCAATAGGAGACTGGCAGCTGACGTCAGCGCGCACATCGCCGGCATATGAAGTCATTGTCATTCGCCAGTGAGTACGCGCTTAATATGCCTGGGGTGGCCGTCGCTGCTGGAACACTGCCAGAAAAGGAGAGTTTTTTTTATTGAAAGCGGCATGCGAGCTGCAATATGTTTGGGCGGCAGGATGGAGACACATGGAACACGTGGCTCCATCCTGCCCCATCTGTCTCCTTCCTGCCTCATGATCCTGCACCATGTGACATGGTGCAGGATGGAGACACATGGTGCAGGATCATGGGGCAAGATAGAGACATGGTGCAGGATCATGGGCAGGATGGAGACAGATGGTGCCGGATCATGGGGCAGTATGGAGACAAATGGTGCCAGATCATGGGGCAGGATGGAGACATGCTGCAGGATGGAATCAGATGGGACAGGAACATGGTGCAGGATGGAGACTGTGATGTCACTGCTATCATATCTATAGTGGATATATATTATGTCAAATTGTAAATTTGGTGCAAGGTACAAATTCTGGTACAATTTGCTGTTCCGTGTTGGCATTAACTTTCTAGGGGAAGGGCGATCCTCCAGCCATGGTTCCCTAGAGGTTTCCTCCACAGGGGGTTTTCTCATCCTGAGTGCTGAAGGATGATTCTACGCGAGTCAGAGGTTTTCCATTTTCAGTGTCTTTTTCATAGCAATTGGCTGACTCTAAATTTCAGACACTGAATGAAATAATAATGCAATTTGTAATAAAATTTGATGTATTTAACATCCAATAAAAGTATTTTGTGCATTTCTTTCACAATCTTCAGTTGGTGGGATATTCAGGATCCAGCATCAATGATTAAGCCATGAAGCCAGATATGGAATTGGAGCATTTTTAACCCTGTGCTGGAAGACAGGACAGAGCAGAGATGACGAAAGCGTTACTGCACAGTTAGTACAAGTTCACAATCTTCCTTGCATTTAGATAATGGGGGTCAGGTCTGCCACTAGGAATTTCGGGGCCCCCTTGAGACTCGGCCCAGGCTCTAACCCAGCCCCTCCTCCACCCCTCAACCTGTCCACAGTCCCACCGCCCTAGCTGGGAAAAACTCCATTTCTGCACAACATCCTCACCAATCACACATTAACAGTTCCCATCACCAGATCACATACATAGCCAGGAGCTTTTGTTTTGGCCAAAAGATTTTTTTAATCCGCCACCACGACAAGGTCGACTCTTTTGGCCAAACCCTACTCTATCCTATTAATCATTTGTTTAAATATCGAATACAATGTAGGTATATTTTTATTCATTTTTCAATGTTTAAAATGACCAAAAATATCACAATAATACCACATACAAGGGACAAATACCACCGCTTCATGACCAGACCATATTATTTTTATTATTATATTACCACCACCGTGACCGAATACTACATACTAGGAATAAATACTGCCACACCATGACCAGACAGCATATTACCACCACAGTGACCGAATACTACATACAAGGAATAAATACCACCGCACCATGACCAGACCACATATTACCACCACGTAGTGACCAAATAACAGCACATACAAGGAACAAATACCACCACACCATGGCCGGACAACTTATTACCACCACATACAGTAGTGACAGAATACAATACCGATTATTAATTAAAAAAAAAAAAAAAACAATACTAATATCACCATAAGTGTTATTATACACAGGAGATCTGTACTTAGTATGCAGTGTCTGTGTACAGATAATACAGTGATTAACGGTGACATTTTACACAGGAGCTCTGTATATAGTGTACAGTGTAAAGGTAATACAGTGATCACTGGTGACATTGTGCACAGGACCGCTGTGTATAGTACAGTGTCAGTGTACAGGTAACACATGCTCACCGGTGACGTCTCTAGGTGAAGTCCTTCATCTTTGCTTTTCATCTTCATCCAGCAAAGACCACCATCACTTCTTCCAGCCAGGGCTCGTCTCTGCAGGAAATAACACAGTTATGTAGAGCACGGCTTGCAGAACACATTGCTTTATTGTTTCCAAATATATATACTACATCAGATGAAGAAAAAAAAAAAAAGGCTACATAGTGTCACTCTGCACAGCAACAGGACCCTCCCATTTAAAACAGTATCCTCAAAAATTAAAATAAATATACAACTGCAGTAATAATATCCCTTAATTAGCCCCTATGGTAATAATATCCCCCATCCTGGCCTCCGTGTGTCTCTTTCCTGGCTCCAGCCATATTTTCTCCCATCCTAACCCCATATGTTCTATCCTGACCTCATCAATATCCATTCTGCCCCCATGTGATGTCCCATGATCCTGCTCCATGTGTCCCATGACCCTGCCCTATCTGTCTCCATTGTATCCATACTGCCCCATGATCCTGCCCCATCTCTCCATCCTGCCCAATGATCCTGCTCCGTCTCCACCCTGCCCCATGATCCTGACCCATTTGTCTCCATCCTGCCCCATGATCCTGCCTCACTTTTCTCCATCCTGCCCTGTCTCAGTCCTGCCCCGTGTCTCCATCCTGCCTCCTGTATTTCCATTCTTGCCCCGTGTCATTTTCCCCGTGTCTCTATTCTTCCCCTATGTCTACATTCTTCCCCGTCTCCCATCCTGCCCCTTTCAATTAAAATATAAAAAAACCCATTCTTACCTTGCTGCACTGCTGTGGGGAAATTCCCTCCACGCAGTTCAAGCGCGCACTCACTGGCGAATGACAATGACATCCTGCCCCCGAGGAAGCCCACGCGAAACGTGCATTGGGGCTGCACTACTTAGGTGACCACAGTGGAGATTATGGGTAAGGGCATTATTTGACACCCTCAGAAATGTGAATGGATCTTAAAGTGATACTTAATTTCTTGCTGGGTTTCAGTGTGACTGGTCAGGTTGTTGTTCTGATCTATATTGATCTATTTATTTTTTTTTGAGCAGTATAATTTCTCCTACCAGTGACATTTCTACCTAATGCGAGATTACTTCATGTACTAGCACTTTCTGATGTAATGGTGTTTCTGTCCTCCCATCCATTTTGATATATGCGGCTTCTGGGTGTTACACCTGCAATGTAAGCTATTCCACTTTGTCTATTTGATTATTTTCTGTGGTTACTTTGTGTTGTCTACCTGTAAATTTAAATTATGATTTTGATTTTATTTTGGACTTTTGGTGCTCTTTTTCTATTGTGTTGTTTGATTATCTGAGAGTGTCCTGGGCTAATGTAGCACCCCTATCCAAAAATAAAAAATCATATTTTTTCACAAATATGATCTTTTCGCCCCCAATTTTTTATTTTCCCAAGGGTAAGAGAAGAAATTGGACCCCAAAAGTCGTTGTGCCATTTGTTCTGAGTACGCCGATACCCCACATGTGGGGGTAAACCACTGTTTGGGCGCATGGCAGAGCTCGGAAGGGAAGGAGCGCCATTTGACTTTTCAATGCAAAATTGACAGGAATTGAGATGGGACACCATGTCACGTTTGGAGAGCCCCTGATGGGCCTAAATATTGAAACCCCCCACAAGTGACACCATTTTGGAAAGTAGACCCCATAAGGAACTTATCTAGCTGTGTATTGACAGCTTTGAACCCCCAAGTGTTTCACTACAGTTTATAATGCAGAGCCGTGAAAATAAAAATTATTTTTTTTTCTTCACAAAAATTATTTTTTAGGCCCCAGTTTTGTATTTTCCCAAGGGTAACAGGAGAAATTCGACCCCAAAACTTGTTGTCCAATTTGTCCTGAGTACGCTGATACCCCATATGTGGGGGAAGAACCACCGTTTGGGCGCATGGCAGAGCTCGGAAGGGAAGGAGCGCCATTTGGAATGCAGACTTAGATGGATTGGTCTGCAGGCGTCACATTGCATTTGCAGAGCCCCTGATGCACCTAAACAAAACCCCCCCCACAAGTGACACCATTTTGGAAACTAGACCCCCCAAGGAACTTATCTAGATGTGTTTTGACAGCTTTGAACCCCCAAGTGTTTCACTACAGTTTATAACGCAGAGTCGTGAAAATAAAAATTAATTTTTTTCCCACAAAAATGTTTTTTCGACCCAATTTTTATTTTCCCAAGGGTAACAAGAGAAATTGGACCCCAATAGTTGTTGTCCAATTTGTCCTGAGTATGCGGATACCCCATATCTTGGGGTAAACCCCTGTTTGGGTGCACGGGAGAGCTCGGAAGGGAAGGACCAGTTTTACTTTTTCAACGCAGAATTGGCTGGAATTGAGATCGGACGCCATGTCGCGTTTGGAGATCCCCCTGATGTGCCTAAACAGTGGAAACCCCCAATTCTAACTGAAACCCTAACCCCAATACACCCCTAACCCTAATCCCAACCATAACCCTAACCACACACCTAACCCTAATCCCAATCGTAAATGTAACCCTAACTTTAGCCTCAACCGTAACTTTAGCCCCAACCCTAGCTAACTTTAGCCCCAACCCTAACTTTAGCCCCAACCCTAGCCCTAACCCTAATGGGAAAATGGAAATAAATACATTTTTAATTTTTTTCAATGTTTCCCTAACTAAGGGGGTGATGAAGGGGGGTTTGTTTTACTTTTATAGTGGGTTTTTTTATGATTGGCAGCCGTCACACACTAAAAGACGCTTTTTATTGCAAAAAATATTTTTTGCGTTACCACATTTTGAGACCTATAATTTTTCCATATTTTGGTCCACAGAGTCATGTGACGTCTTGTTTCTTGTGGGACGAGTTGACGTTTTTATTGGTAACATTTTCGGGCACGTGACATTTTTTGATAGCTTTTTATTCCAATTCTTGTGAGGCAGAATGACCAAAAACCAGCTATTCATGAATTTCTTTTGGGGGGGGGGGGGGCCTTTATACCGTTCCGCGTTTGGTAAAATGGATAAAGCAGTTTTATTCTTCGGGTCAGTACGTTTACAGCGATACCTCATTTATATGATATTTTTTAATGTTTTGGCGCTTTTTATACGATAAAAACTATTTTATAGAAAAAATAATTATTTTTGCATCACTTTATTCTGAGGACTAACTTTTATTTTTTCGCTGATGATGCTGTATGGCGGCTCGTTTTTTTGCGGGACAAGATGACATTTTCAGCGGTACCATGGTTATTTATATCCGTCTTTTTGATCGCGTGTTATTCCACTTTTTGTTCAGCGGTATGATAAAGCGTTTTTTGCCTTTTTTTTTAACGGTGTTCACTGAAGGGGTTAACTAGTGGGACAGTTTTATAAGTCGGGTCGTTACGGACGCGGCGATACTAAATGTGTACTTTTGTGTTTTTTTTTAATGTAGATAAAGAAATGTATGGGAACTATATATGTATATATACATACTATGTATGTGTATATATATATATTTTAGGGTTGTGCGACTTTTACTTTTTTAAGGTCGAGTCGGGTTTCGCGAAACCCGACTATCTCAAAAGTCGAGTCGAGTGAAGTTGGCCGATTATCGCGAAAAGTCGGGGATCGACCAAAACACGAAACCCAATGCAAAGTCAACGGGAAATATCTCCCTCTCAACAGAAAAGCTGGTGTTACACATTGCAAATCGCTACAGCGCACAAGCGAGAAGATGGCGATAGGCATGCACGCCCCTAAGACCTATGTCATCACTCTGCCCACGCTCCTTCATTGGCTGAAAAAATGGCGCCAAATGCGTCATACGAAACGCGACTTTGGCGCGAAGATCGCCGACCGCATGGCCGATCCCACACTAGGATCGGGTCGGGTTTCATGAAACCCTACTTTGCCAAAAGTCGGCGACTTTTGAATTTTCGCTCAAGCCTCATATTTTTTCTTTATTTAGTTTTTTTTTTTTTTTTTTACACATCTAAAAATGTTTTTTTTTTTTTACTTTGTCCCAGGGGGGACATCACTATAGTGACAGATCGCTGATCTGACACTTTGCAGAGCACTGTGTCAGATCAGCGATCTGGCGTGCTCTGCTGCTAGGTTACCAGAGCCAGCTCTGGACCCGGAAGTACTCCCTGCAGGACCCGGAGAGACGTTAGATTATACTCACCCAGGGGCGGTCCTGCTCCGATGGGTGTCTCAGGTCCGCTCCGGCGCCTCCCATCTTCATTCCATGACATCGTCTTCTGGTCTTCACGCCTCCGGCGCAGGCGTACTTTGTTTGCCCTGTTGAGGGCAAAGTACTGCAGTGCGCAGGCGCCGGAAAGGTCAGAGAGGCCCGGCGCCTGCGCACTGCAGTAGTTTGCGTCGTGAAGACCAGAAGAGGACGTCATGGAATGAAGATAGAAGGCGCTGGAGCGGACCCGAGACACCCATTTGACCGGACCAGCAGCAGGACCGCCCCTGGGTGAGTATAATATAACCTCTTTTTCTCCTCTTTCAGGTAACATCGGGGGCTTATCTACAGCATTACAGAATGCTGTAGATAAGCCCCTGATGACGGTGAGCTTACCTCACCATCAATTTTGGGGATGACAGGTTCCCTTTAAAACATGGAAGAAACAAGCTGACTGTCAATCTTTCTCAGTCTGGGCTCCATGCAAGATCTCACCTCGTGAAGTAAGGACGATTCTGAGAAAGGTCAGGAATCAGCCCAGAACTACACGGGAGGACCTGGTCAATGACCTGAAGAACACTCGGATCACAGTGTCAAACATTACCGTTAGTAAAACAGTACACTTTCATGGATTAAAATCGTGCAGGGCTTGCAAGGTCCCCCTGCTCACACTAGCACATGTCCAGGCCCATTTTAAGTTTGCTAATGACCACTGATGATGATCCAGAGGAAGCATGGGAAAAAGTCATGTGGTCACATGAGACCAAACAGAACTTTTTGGTATCAACTTCACTCACCATATTTGGAGGAAGAAGGATGAGTATAACCCCAAGAACAGTCCCAACCATGAAGCATGGTGAGGTAAACATGATACTTTGGGGGGTGCTTTTCTGAAAAGGGGACAGGATGACTGCATCGTATTGAAGAGAGGAAGGATGGGGTCATGAATCGGGAAATTTTGGCCAACAATCCTCTTTGAGGATGGGTCGTGGCTGGATTTTCCAGCATGACGACCTCAGACAACCAAGGAGTGGCTCTGTAATAAGCATTTCAAGGTCCTGGAGTGGCCTAGCCTGTCTCCACACCTGAACCCAAGAGAAAACCTTTGGAGGGAGCAGAAACTCAATGTTGCCCAGGAGTGGGCCAAAATCCCTGCTGCAGTGTGTGCAAACTTGATCAAGAACTACAGGAAATGCCTGACCTCTGGAATTGCAAACAAAGGTTTCTGTACAAAATATTTAGTTATCTATTTATGTAAAAATATACATTTTTTTTTATTTTAGAAAACTTGAAAGAAAAAAAAAAAAAATCGGCAGTGTATCAAAAACTTATTTTCCCCACTGTAAGTATAAGTCATGATGATCTGGGACCGTGTGAATAACCCATCTGGCTGCTTCCCTGCTGCATGTCCAGCAGTATCTCCTGAATCTGAACCTATGCTAAAAACTTTCAGCTCCAGCACAGAAAAGGACAAAGTGCAAGAAACAGTCACGAGTCAATCACGATTGCTTCGGATGCCAAACTTGTCAGGTCCAGTGTCCACACAGCAAAGAAATGGGCAGACAGAGGATTTTGCTGGCACAACGTGGGAATGTAGGTAGTTTTTCTTTCCACTGCGAAGATCAAATTACCGCACTTATCGATTTTGACCACAGTGGACAGTCTCTAACATTTACAACGTCATGAAGAAGCTGAATTTGGGAAAAGGACATTTAATTGGTAACCTAGGCGTTTCTAACCTTTATGCATATGCCAATGATTACATTTGCCCACACTGAAGGTGGGCAGTTGCCAATGATGTTATGACCACATACTTGCTGAGATGCATGGACAGTCGGCAGGTATCGGGCACAAGTCTTGCTCATTTGAATATAATACGTGGATAATCCTGCTTACGTGTTGGCAGGCGTGTGGTGTCTTATCATCATTGACATGGCTAATCTCCGAAGCAGTAATTAATAGTGACAGACCGCCCATTTCAATTGCTTTCAGTGGTCAAGCGTTATTTAACACTAGATGGTGGCCCGATTCTAACGCATCGGGTATTCTAGAATATGTATGTAGTTTACAGCCACGTAGTATATTGCCCAGACACGTAGTATATAGCACAGACACATAGTATATAGCACAGAGACGTAGTATATAACACTGCCCAGGCAGTATATAAACCAGGCCACGTAGTATAGAGCACAGCGATGTAGTATATTGCCCAGCCACGTAATATATACCACAGCCACGTAGTATATAGCACAGCCCATATAGTATATAGCACAGAGATGTAGTATATAACACAGCCCATGCAGTATCTAACAGAGCCCACGTAGTATATAGCAATGTGGGTACCATATCCCTGTTAAAAAAAAAAAAATGATTAAAATAAAAAATAGTTATATACTCCCCTTCCGTCGACCCCTGGATTCAGCCCAGGCGTTTACCGATGCTCCTCGCGACACTCCTGTCCCAAGAGTGCATTGCGGTCTCGCGAGATGATGACGTGCGTTCTCACGAGACCGATACGTCATCATCTCGCGAGACCGCAATGCATGGACCGGTCACCAGAACGTCGCAAGGAGCGGGAAAGGCCTCGGCTGGATCCGGGGGCCCACGGAAGGTGAGTATATAATGATTTTTTATTTTGTTTATTATTTTTAACATTAGATCTTTTTACTATTGATGCTGCATAGGCAGCATCAATAGTAAAAAGTTGGTCACACAGGGTTAATAGCAGCGTTAACGGAGTGCATTACACCGCGGCGTAACGTGGTCCATTAACGCTGCCATTAACCCTGTGTGATCGCTTACTGGGGGGGGGGGGGTTGGAGTATGCACTGCGGGCACTGACTGCGGGGACTAAGGAGCGGCCATTTTGCCGCCGGACTGTGCCCATCGCTGATTGGTCGCGGCAAAAAGGCCACGACCAATCAGCGACTTGGGATTTCTGTTACAGACAGAAAGACGGAAGTAACCCTTAGACAATTATATAGTAGATAATGTCTTATTAATGGCAATGGGATTGTCCTCTATTTGAGTATCTCCATTTTTACTGAAACAGGGCTACATAGAATAAAAAGACGCTTAGAAATACCTCCCTGAATAGGGCCGTTGCAGCGATTGACTCGGTACGTCTGCGGCCATTTGTGACAATGTAATGTCATCTCACCGCTGCTTCATCACTTTCCTCAGATATCCAGGGGAGGTGCAAGCACTGCTGCCTATTAGCAGCTGCTATGCTAGATGAGCACTACAGCCCGATAATCAGATGCTGCCAACGGTCCGCAATGGCACAATTTGCATTAAATGCCTAGGAAATTGTGAGAAAAGCAGCCAATTAGCAGGCACTGACTGGCTGCAGCAGTCACGTGATTGTCTTAGGACTGTCGGCAGGTCCGTGTCACCAAGATAGCTGGAATGATGCCATTCTGGGATGTGATATATGATTTAAAATATGATAATGTATTATAATACTCAATTATAATCATAGTATTACAATATTAGCAAATACTTCCAATTAGAAATGTAGTATAGTTCTTCTAATAAGCTATGTTGCTGGCCCCATGCGTAGGGTATTGCAGTAGCTTAGGTATCCATGGTTACGACCACTCATAGTGACAGTTAGTTGTTAGTGGTCATAACCATGGATACCCAAGCCCCTGCAATGTAATGAACAATGAGAAAACGACATCGCTTATCAGAAGAACTAAACCTCATTTCTAATTGGAGGTATTTTATAATGTTATTACACCTACTACATTTTGGGATAGGATCTTGGAGATGGAAATATCCCTTTAAATGGGTTGTCTGGCGTCATTCACTTTCACATTGGAGGTGTCAATGACGTTACTACACCCCACGCCTCCCAAGACTTCAGCACGATTGTCCACATGTCCTACTCTAATGAACAGGATAGGTGAATGATACCTGCAGACTGGTCATACATCTCGGCAGTTGTAAACTTCAATGGCAACGGCTCACCTTTGATGTGGAAGTGAGCAGTGCCGATCACCCCTTTAAGCAGAATAAACTATCAAGTTAAAGAGAAAGAAGTCAAAGGATCTGCCTTCCTGGAGAAAAAAAAAAACAAAGGTTTCTTCAATGCGAAAACTACCAGAGTACAATCATACCACATTTACTGTGGTTGAAGCAGAACCAATGAAACGTTAAGATTCCATAAGGTTTAATATGGACGTGTTTTGGTAGAAACGGTTAGTGGATTTCTTTTCATGAATGACATTGGAGAATCTATATTTTCTCAATACTTTCCATAAGATGCAGATGTCGCAAACAATTTGATTTTTTTATGAGGCCTTATAAATAATTGAAATTACATAAATACATAAATTGATATATATAACCATTATGAGAATTTTAATGAACAATATATATATATATATATATATATATATATATATATATATATATATATATATATATATATATATATATATATATATATATATATGTCCCTCATTGTCTTGCAAAACTTGTACCTTTGCAGTTTAAAATTAAATTAAACCCTTTAGTCCATTCTGAAGAACTATGCCCCGATCTCAATAAAACATAAGGGCAATCTGAAAACACAGAAACATGTAAAAACAAGGTGCTGTGAGAAGAAAAATGTTTGTTTTTTTAGATTTAAAACTGAGTGGGGATGAATTCCAGCATCACTCTAAAATGAGGAGCAGCAACAACTATTGCTTAAATAAGTCTCTTATTAAGATTCGAATTTTGCCGCTGGTGCTGAAGCACTACAGGTCGGACTCCTCCGTGATTTTCCAGGTTTCCTATGGAGCAGAAGCTTCGCCTCACACCACAGCATATACGGGTCATCCCCTAGATCCAATAGTGGCTTTTTAGACATATACCAAGTCTCTGTTTGGAGGTCTTTTCCCACCATGACCACAATCCTCTACTTCAGACTGTTGATAGCCATTCCCCTGTGCTTCATCATAGTCATATTCAAAGGGCTTAGGATAGTTGTATGGGTGTCCATTATCGTCAAAGAATCTCCGGAAAGTGAACTCGTAGAATGCATGCTCAGGGTGTTTGCCATTCTTATACCACCCGTTCAGGGTGTCATTTTTATTTCCATCCTTGTCTTCATCGTTCCACAGTTTGTCTGGATCTACTGGGTCAAAGTTTGAAGTGTCCGTGGAATGAGTAATAGTGGGAATATATAAGGCAGGTTGCTGGCGCAAGTCACTAGAGAAGTCTATGCTCTTAAAAAAAGGGTGAGCTTTAATATCATCAACGCCATTCTTGCCCAAACGGTCCTCGGGGCCCCTGCAGAGCTTCACAATCAAATCAGAGGCTTCTGGGGAGAGTTTGGCTTGGGGAGGGATATGAAGCGTTGTCTGCCATTTTATTACCTGAAAGAAAGAAATAAAAATGTAATTCTATGTCACAGAACCTGTCACTGGATTTTACTGGCTGGACCACGAGCCATCACCTATGTTTAGTCTAACACTACAACATTTCAAAGAAAAATAGTTCAATGCTCGGCTGCGGATGAGGCGACAAGACCAGGAGGCAAATCCCACTGTCATGAGCCGCCCGCTTGCAGCCAGACAGGTCTCTTCCTATACACACAGGTCTGTGACCAGTCGACTTAACACTAGATGCACCTTCAATCGTGCTGTTGTCTGAAATGCCGCAGTGTTTCAGAGGTTATGATGGATGTTTAGACTCTGATGACGTGGATGGGGCAGCAAAAAGCAGCTTACATCTTCCCTTTACTTAGAATATTAACCCCTTCATGACTCAGCCTATTTTAACCTTAACCCCTTAATCCCATTTGACGTACTATCCTGTCAAGGTGACCTGGGACTTAATTCCCAGGGACGGGATAGTACGTCATAGCGATCGGCTGTGCTCACAGGGGTAACGTGGCCGAGTGTCAGCTGACTACCGCAGCTGACATCCAGCACTATGTGCCAGGAGCGGTTACGGACCGCCCCGGAACATTAACCCCCGCTACACTGCGATCAAACATGATCGCAGCGTTCCGGGGGCATAGGGAAGCATCGCGCAGGGAGGGGGCTCCCTGCGGGCTTCCCCGAGACCCTCGGTACAAGGCAATATGCTCACCTTGTACAGAGCGGATCCAAAATGGCCACGGGGCTGCATCCGGGTCCTACAGGGAGGTGGCTTACAAGCACCTGCTCAGAGCAAGCGCACCTGCTCAGTGCACAGCAAAGTGTCAGATCAGCGATCTGTCACTTTACTGTGATGTACCCCCTGGGCAAAGTAAAAAATAAAAAAATAAAAAATATTTACATGTGTGTAAAAAAAAAAAAATCCTAAATAAAAAAAAATATATATATTTTTTGTTCCAATAAATACATTCCTTTATCTAAATAGAAAAAAAACAATAAAAGTACACATTTAGTATCGCCGCGTCCGTAACGACCCGACCTATAAAACTGTCCCACTAGTTAACCCCTTCAGTTAACACCGTAAAAAATAAAAATAATAATTAAAAAAAAAAACAGGCAAAAACCAACGCTTTATTATCATACCGCCGAACCAAAAGTGGAATAACACGCGATCAAAAAGACTGATATAAATAACCATGGTACCGCTGAAAACGTCATCTTGTCCCGCAAAAAACGAGTCGCCAAACAGCATCATCAGGGAAAAAATAAAAAAGTTATAGTCCTCAGAATAAAGCGATGCAAAAATAATTTTCTATCAAATAGTTTTTATCGTATAAAAGCGCCAAAACATAAAAAATTATATAAATGAGGCATCGCTACAATCGCACTGACCCGAAGAATAAAACTGCTTTATCCATTTTACCAAATGCGGAACGGTATAAACGCCCCCCCCCCCCCTAAAAGAAATTCATGAATAGCTGTTTTTGATTATACTGCCTCACAAAAATCGGAATAAAAAGCAATCAAAAAATGTCACATGCCCGAAAATGTTACCAATAAAAACGTCAATTCGTCCCGCAAAAAACAAGACCTCACATGACTGTGGACAAAAATATGGAAAAATTATAGCTCTCAAAATGTGGTAACGCAAAAAAATATGAAAAGCGTCTTTCAGTGTGTGACGGCTGCCAGTCATAAAAATCCGCTAAAAAACCCGCTATAAAAGTAAATCAAACCCCCCTTCATCACCCCCTTAGTTAGGAAAAATAAAAAAAAATTTAAAAACATGTATTTATTTCCATTTTCCCATTAGGGTTAGGATTACATTAACGGTTGGGATTAGGGTTAGGGGTGTGTCAGGGTTAGGGGTGTGGTTAGGGTTATGGTTGGGATTAGGGGTTTGTTGGAGTTGGGGTTAGGGGTGTGGTTGGGATTAGGGTTAGGGGTTTGTTTGGGTTAGGGTTTCAGTTAGAATTGGGGTTTCCACTGTTTAGGCACATCAGGGCTCTCGAAACGCGACATGGCGTCTGATCTCAATTCCAGCCAATTCTGCGTTGAAAAAGTAAAACCGTGCTCCTTCCCTTCCGAGCTCTCCCGTGCGCCCAAACAGAGGTTTAACCCAACATATGGGGTACCAGCGTACTCAGGACAAATTGGACAACAACTTCTGGGGTCCAATTTCTTTTGTTACCCTTTTTTTTTTTATTTTCACGGCTCTGCGTTATAAACTGTAGTGAAATACTTGGCGGTTCAAAGTTCTCACAACACATCTAGATAAGTTCCTTGGGGGGTCTAGGTTCCAATACGGGGTCACTTTTGGGGGGTTTCTACTGTTTAGTTACATCAGGGGCTCTGCAAATGCAACGTGATGCCGGCAGACCAATCCATCTAAGTCTGCATTCCAAATGGCGCTCCTTCCCTTCCGAGCTCTGCCATGCGCCCAAACGGTGGTTCCCCCCCATATATGGGGTATCACCGGACTCAGGACAAATTGGACAACTTTTGGGGACCAATGTCTTCTGTTACCCATGGGAAAATACAAAACTGGGGGCTAAAAAATAATTTTGGGGGAAAAAAAAATTTTTTTTTATTTTCACGGCTCTGCGTCAAACTGTAGTGAAACACTTGGGGGTTCAAAGCTCTCACAACACATCTAGATAAGATCCTTAGGGGGTCTACTTTCCAAAATGGTGTCACTTGTGGGGGATTTCAATGTTTAGGCACATCAGGGGCTCCCCAACGCAACATGGCATCCCATCTCAATTCCAGCCAATTTTGCATTAAAAAGTCAAACGGCGCTCCTTCCCTTCCGAGCTCTGCCATGCACCCAAACAGTGGTTTACCCCCACATATGGGGTATCAGCGTACTCAGGACAAATTGTACAACAACGTTTGGGGTACAATATCTTCTGATAACCTTGGGAAAATAAAAAAATTGGGGACGAAAAGTTAATTTTGTGATAAAATATATTTTATTTTTACGGATCTACATTATAAACTTCAGTGAAGCACTTGGTGGGTCAAAGAGCTCACCACACATCTAGATAAGTTCCTTAGGGGGTCTTCTTTCCAAAATGGTGTCACTTGTGCTGGGTTTCAATGGCGTCCCATCTCAATTCCAGCCAATTTTGCATTGAAAAGTCAAATGGCGCTCCTTCCCTTCCGAGCTCTGCCATGTGACCAAACAGTGGTTTACATCCACATATGGGGTATACGGATACTGGGGTCCATTTTCACCTGTTACCCTTGGTAAAAATAAACAAATTGGAGCTGAAGTAATTTTTTTGTGAAAAAAAATTAAATGTTCATTTTTTTTTTAACATTCCAAAAATTCCTGTGAAGCACCAGAAGGGTTAATAAACTTCTTGAATGTGGTTTTGAGCACCTTGAAGGGTGCAGTTTTTAGAATGGTGTCACACTTGGTTATTTTCTATCATATAAACCCCTCAAAATGACTTCAAATGTGATGTGGTCCCTAAAAAATAAAAATACTGTTGTAAAAATGAGAAATTGCTGGTCAACTTTCAACCCTTATAACTCCCTACCAAAACATTTTTTTTGCTGATGTTAAGTAGACATGTGGGAAATGTTACTTATTAAGTATTTTGTGTGACATATCTCTGATTTAAGGGCATAAAAAAATCAAATTTGATAAACTGCGAAATTTTCAAAATTTTCATTTTTTTCACAAATAAACGCAGGTAATATCAAAGAAATGTTACTACTACCATGAAGTACAATATGTTTCGAGAAAATAATGGTCAGAATCACCAGGATCCGTTGAAGCGTTCCAGAGTTAAAGGGACAGTGGTCAGAATTGTAAAAATTGGCCCGGTCATTAACGTGCAAACCACCTTCTGTGCTTAAGGGGTTAATGACCTGGCCATTTTTTGCAATTCTGACCAGTGTCCCTTAATAACTCAAGAACGCTTCAACGGATCCTAACGATTCGGAGACTGTTTTTTTGTAACATATTGGGCTTCATGTTAGTAGTAAATTTAGGTAGATAATTTTTGCGCTTGTGAAAAAAAATCTGAAATTTGGTGAAAATTTTGCAATTTTCAAATTTTGCATTTTTATGCTGTTAAACCAGAGAGTTATGCGACACAAATTAGTTAATAACATTACCCACATGTCTACTTTACATCAGCACAATTTTGGAAACATTTTTTTTTTTGCTAGGGTTAAAATTTGACCAGCGATTTCTCATTTTTACAACAAAATTTACAAAACCATTTTATTTAGGGACCACATTTGAAGTTAGTTTGAGGGGTCTATATGGCTGAAAATACCCAAAAGTGACACCATTCTAAAAACTGCACCCCTCAAGGTGCTCAAAACCACATTCAAGAAGTTTATTAACCCTTCAGGTGCTTCACACAGCAGCAGAAGCAACATGGAAGGAAATAGGGATTTTTGTGTTACTCACTGTAAAATCCTTTTCTCCGAGACGCTCAGTGGGGGACACAGGACTCTGGGTGTATGCTACTGTCGCCAGGAGGCAAACACTAAACATAAAAAAAGGTTTAGCTCCTCCTCTGTCATATACACCCTGACACGGGCCGAAAGCAAATCCAGTTTGGTGCAAAAAAAAAAAGCAGTAGGAGAACAAATATAACAGTCAGCATTAATACAGAAACAACATATCTAGAAAACGACCCTACCGACTGATAAAGTCAAATAAAAAAAGAGCCATCTGGCTAACAGGGAGGGAGCTGTGTCCCCCAATGAGCGTCTCGGAGAAAGGGATTTTACGGTGAGTAACACAAAAATCCCTATTTCTCCTTCGCCTCATTGGGGGACACAGGACTGTGGGATGTGCTAAAGCAGTCCCTGGGTGGGAAATTGACTCACCGGAGTAATATCCAGGCATCTGCCGCCTATAGGTGCGCTACCGCTGCCTGAAGAATCCTTCTACCCAGGCTTGCATCTGCAGAAGCCTGAGTATGGACATTATAGTGTTTGGAAAAGGTATGCAAACTGGACCAGGTTGCTGCCTTGCAAACCTGTTCTGCCGAAGCCTGGTGCCGAAGCGCCCAGGAAGCCCCCACTGCTCGAGTGGAGTGAGCTCCGATTCCGTCCGGAAAGATAAGGCCCTTGACGCGGTAGGCCTCCTGAATAGCTGATCGTATCCACCTTGCTAGGGTGGATCTTGAAGCAGCGAGCCCCTTCCTGTGACCCTCAGGAAGGACAAACAGCGCATCCGTCTGCCGAAAAGGTGCCGTCCGAGAAATGGACCTCCTACGTGTGGCATTGTCCGATTGAATCCGGACAGGGCGGCCTGCTAGAAGAATATGAAAATGTTGTAGCACCAGCTGAATCGCCCGATCTCCAATAGATTGATCGGGAGGGTTGACTCTCGCGAGGACCAGCGTCCCTGGGCTGTGTGGTGGCAAAACACTGCTCCCAACCGAAAAGACTGGCGTCTGTCATCACTACCAGCCAATGGGCTGGGGGAAAGGATTTCCCTTGTCGTAGAGAAGGGCTCGTTGACCACTATGCAAGAGCCTGTCTGACCTGGAGAGACAGACGGCACCTGAGGTTGAGAGAATACGGATTCTTGTCCCATGCTGCCAACAGTGCATGTTGGAGAGGACGGAGATGGAATTGCGCAAAAGGTACTGCCTCTATTGCCGCCACCATCCTTCCTAAAACCCTCATGCAGAACCGGATTGTATGGTAGGTCGGCCGGCGAAGGATTCTCACCTCTTTGCAGAGGGTCAGGACTGTCAACCCTTGTGAGGTATTGAAGATCATCCCTAGAAAAGAGATTTTCTGAGATGGCACAAGGGACGATTTTTTTTTAGATTCACCAGCCACCCTAGGCGAGAAAGCGTATCCAGAGTAATGCTGACATTTTCCTCGCAGGCTCGAAAAGACGGCCCCTTGATAAGGAGATCGTCTAGGTATGGCAAAACGAGTATGCCCCGGGAATGCAGGATGGACACCACTGCTGCCATGACCTTTGTAACTACCCAGGGTGCGGTGGCCAGCCCGAAAGGTAAGGCAGTGAACTGAAAATGTAGGCTGCCTGCGGCAAAACGTAGAAATTTTTGATGCGAAGGGAATATGGGAATGTGAAGATAAGCATCTTGAATGTCTATTGAGGCTAAGAATTCTCCCTTTTCCATTGCCGCAGTGACTGACCGGAGAGATTCCATTTGAGAGTGACGAATGTTGACAAACCTGTTTAAACTTTTTAGGTCCAGAATGGGCCTTATGGATCCGTCTTTTTTGTTAACCATGAACAGCTTGGAATAAAACCCCTGAAATCTCTCTTCGTTCGGGACTGGAATGATGACCCCGCAGAGCCGAAGGGATTCTATAATTCTGAACAAGGCTTGTACCTGGGATCCCGAAGTGGGAAGACGGGTGGGAAAGAACCGGCATGGGGGGAGACTGAGAAATTCTATTTTGTACCCTGAGGACACTAGATCTCTTACCCACCTGTCGTGAAGAGCCATGAATGATGAAACAAGAGTAGACAACCGCCTACTCTGTCGGAGGCGATCGGATACCGCCTCCAGTCATTTGGCCGAAAACCAATGGACCTAGATCCCCTTGACGTTGGTAGCTGGGACCGCATTCTTCCCAACGGGTCGGCCCTGTAGGAGATCTGATGATCTCTGTCCTGATTAGGTCGACCTGGGCCAGCGGGGTTTGACGCTGGGGTCCACCTGGGGTTACGAAAGGATTTGAAACCAGCCTGAAACTGGCGACGAAAGGGTTGTTTAATCTTTTGCTGTGGGAGAAAATTGCTCTTCCCCCCTGTTGAATCAGAAATGAGCTGATCCAGTTTTTCCCAAATAATCGACCACCTTGATAAGGGAGAGTTGTAAGGTATTTTTTCGAGGTAGAATCCGCCCGCCATGTTCTCAACCAAAGAACCCGTCTAATGGCAATTGCATTTGCGGCAGCTAATGCCGCACCATTCGCTGCATCCAAAGATGCATTGATCAGGTAGCTCCCAGCTAGGTCTATCTGACTTGACATCTGTTAACTTCGCCGGTAGGTCCCTCTCCTGTAGAGCCTTAGTTAAAGTTTCTGACCAAGATATCATGGCCTTAGCTACCCAAGTCACCGCAAAAGAGGAAGAGAGGGCCGAACCTGAGGCCTCGAAAACTGCACAGGCCAAACTTTCTATGAGCCGATCAGTTGGATCCCTAATAGAGGAACCGTTGGGAATGGATAACAGTGTGTTGGAGGCCAAACGAGAAACAGGTGGATCTACCGACGGGGATTCTGCCCACTTCTTACGCACGTCAGGTGCAAAAGGGTATCTTGTATTTAGAGCCTTTTGTCCCGAGAATCGTCTGTCCGGACGCTCTCTATGCCGTTGGACTAAGTCATCAAACTCAGGGTGAGTGGAAAACACCCTATGAGGCTGCTTGATCCTTTTGAACGATACCTTATGACCCGAGGCCAAGGTAGATTCCTCCTCTATACCCAAGGTTTGTTTGACGGCCTCAATTAGGCTGTCTACTGACTCCTGATAACCAGGTGACTCAAAATCGAGGGACCCTTCAGAATCGTAGTCCAAACCCTGTTCACTAACCTCCGCTGGCGAGGGTAAACGAGAGACCGAACTAAAGGATACAGATGCACCTGATGGCCCGGGAGACGCTGTATGGGTTCGCTTCCCCCACGTCTGCCTAGTGAGAGTGCGGCCCCTGCAGGCCAGAGGTTCCAGTGAGTCGGAAGACCTCTCCAACGTAGAAGAACCACTGTCCCTGGCCCCAGCTGGGGTTTGGAGGGACTCTATTGCCTTGGTTATTGATGCCATAGATTGCGACAAGGACGTGACCCATTCCGGGGGAGAAAACAGTTTCTGCCTGAGTCGCAGGGGAGGGTTCCTGAGCACGTTCAGAATCGCAGGCCTCAGAGATGCTTACTCTGGGCATGTGGAAAAGTGGAACGACAGGCTACACATGTGGTATATAAAACAGTGTGAGACTTGGTCCTTCTAGGCATGGTCCTGCTGATGCTATAGCGTTTTAGATAGGCTACAAAAAAACAGATATGGCAGCTGTCAGGCTGGGGGGAGTAGCACATACCCCAGTTCTGTGTCCCCGTCTGTCCCGTGGAACCTGTCAGAGGGTGACGCAAAAGCGCTGTTCCCTTTAAAAGGAGCGCTTCCTTGGTGCGTGGTCCCGCCGGAAATGGCGTTTTCAGTCCACTGGCCTATGGGGATCTGAAGTCGTCCTAAAAAATTTTTTTCGGTGTTGCAGGGCGCAGAGCCGACGGCCGATGATGCAGATGGAAGGGGCGGGGCTTCCGCCCTCGGCCTAACACGGCCGAAGCCGGGGCCTAGATTTTTCTCTCCCACAGCCAAGGGAGAGGGAGGCGGGAGGATGACGTGGCCGATGACACGGGCGGAAGGGGTGGGACTTCTGCCCACAGCCTAACACGGCAGAAGCCGGGGACTAGGTTTTTCTCTCCCCCAACACACGGGGAGGGAGGCGGGGCCCGCCGGCCGATGATGCGACCGGAAGGGGCGGGACTTCCGACCGCGGCCTGACTGTCGGCAGACGCCAGGCGTAAAAATTTACCCGGACCTGCACGAGGATGAAGAGGCCGGGATCCCTGCGGAGTGGTGCTGCCAACGGCAGAAAAAAAAAAACCGCAGCGCCCGCTGTCCCCTGGATATTGCTGCTGCAGGAACCCTCCCAGCCCCCCACCACGCGATAGAGCTTAAGGTTAGAGGGGGGCTGTTATAAAGGACGGTGCAGGCACCCTAACTCCATCTTCCCTTCAGGGGATGAGGAGAGGGACTGTCCGCCTCCTCTATCACCGCTGTCTACGCATTGGTGATGCAGTGGAAGCGCACGGACAGTACATATGCACCTGTACAGCATAGGGTTTTGTTACCTTAGGGTGGTCAGGGCCGAGTCCGGCAAGGGGTCCCACGTGCTTGCCCGTTGTTGGTTTGGGGAGATCGGACCCCTTCAAAAGGGTCCGTCGCCCCTGTCTCATTTCCATGTGAAGAGAAGGAATATTGAGAGTTTGAAAATCAGACGTGTGCCTCCTTCAGACACGAAGCATAAACTGGGTTTGCTTTCGGCCTGTGTCAGGGTGTATACGACGGAGGAGGAGCTAAACTTTTTTTATGCTTACTTAAGTGTCAAGCCTCCTGGCAGCAGTAGCATACACCCACAGTCCTCTGTCCCCCAATGAGGCAAAGGAGAAAAAAATGGGATTTCATGATTTGAAATGGATTTCACCTTTTAGTCACAAAAATGATCTTTTAACAAAAATGTTTTTTATTTTCCCAAGGGTAAAAGGAGAAGCTGGACCCCGAAAGTTATTGTACAATTTGTCCTGAGTACGCCGATACCCCATATGTGGGGGGAAACCACTGTTTGGGCACACGGCAGGGCTCGGAAGGGAAGGAGCGCCATTTGTCTTTTGAATGAAAAATTAGCTCCAATCGTTAGCGGACACCATGTCCAGGGGAAACTAGACCCCCCCCAAGGAACTTATCTAGATGCATAGTGAGCACTTTGAACCCCCAGGTGCTTCACAAATTGATCCGTAAAAATGAAAAAGTACTTTTTTTTTTTTTCACAAATAATTTCTTTTAGCCTCAATCTTTTCATTTTTACATGGGCATCAGGATAGACACACGGCAGAGCTTTGAAGGAAAGGAGCGCCATTTGACTTTTTGAATGAAAAATTAGCTCCAATCGTTAGCGGACACCATGTCGCGTTTGGAGAGCCCCTGTGTGCCTAAACATTGGAGATCCCCCACAAGTGACCCCATTTTGGACACAACCTCCCAAGGACCTAATCTAGATGTGCGATGAGCACTTTGAACCCCCAAGTGCTTCACAGAAGTTTATAACGCAGAGCCGTGAAAATAGAAAAAAAAAATTTTCTTTCCTCAAAAATTATTTTTTAGCAAGCAATTTTTTATTTTCACAAGGGTAACAGGAGAAATTGTACCCCAATAGTTGTTGTCCAGTTTGTCCTGAGTACGCTGGTACCCCATACGTGGGGGGGGAACCACTGTTTGGGCACACGTCGGGGCTCGGAAGGGAAGTACTGACGTTTTGAAATGAAGACTTTGATGGAATGGTCTGCGGGCATCATGTTACGTTTGCAGAGCCACTGATGTGCCTAAACAGTAGAAACCCCCCACAAGTGACCCCATTTTGGAAACTATACCCCCCAAGGAACTTATCTAGATGTTTGGTGAGCACATTGAACCCCCAAGTGCTTCACAGAAAGAGCCGTGAAAATAAATTTTTTTCACACAAAAATAAGTTTTTAGCCCCCATTTTGTTATTTTCCCAAAGGTAGGAGAAATTAGACCCCCAAAAGTTGTTGTGCAATTTTTTCCGAGTACGCTTTTGCTCCATATGTGGGGCGCACGTCGGGGCTCAGAAGGGAGGGAGCATTATTTGACTTTTTGAACGCAAGATTGGCTGGAATCAATGGTGGCGCCATGTCGCGTTAGGAGACCCCCTGATGTGCCTAAACAGTGGAAACCTCTCAATTCTAACTCCAACACTTATCCCAACACACCCCTGCCCTAGCCATAACCCTATTCACAACCCTAACCCCAACCATAACCCTAACCACAAGCCTAACCCTAATCTTATCCCGATTTCCAACCCTAACCCTAATTACAACCCTAAGGCTATGTTGCCCACGTTGCGGATTCGTGTGAGGATTTTTCCTGTACAGTTTTTGAAAAATCCGCAGTTAGGCTACGTTCACATTTGCGTTGTGCGCCGCTGCGTCAGCGACGCAACGCACAACGCAAATAAAAACGCACCAAAACGCACGCAAAAACGCTGCGTTTTGCGACGCATGCGTCGTTTTTTGCCGAAATTTGGACGCAAGAAAAATGCAACTTGTTGCGTTTTCTTGGTCCGACGCTTGCGGCAAAAAAGACGCATGCGTCGCACAACGCAACAAACAAAAACGCATGCGTCCCCCATGTTAAATATAGGGGCACATGACGCATGCTTCGCCGCTGCGTCGCCCGACGCAAACTAGCATAACGCTAGTGTGAACGTAGCCTTAAAACGCACTGCGCTTTACCTGCGGATTTACCGTGGATTTCCAGTGGTTTTTTTGTGCGTATTTCACCTACGGATTCCTATTGAGGAACAGGTGTCCCGCACAAAGAATTGACATGCTGTGGAAAATACAACGCAGCTTTTCCGCACCATGAGCACAGCGGATTTGGTTTATCATAGGTTTACATGGTACTGTAAATGTGATGGAAAACTGCTACGAATCCGCAGCGGCCAATCCGCTGCGGATCCGCAGCCCAATCCTAACATAGCCCAATTCTAACCCTAGGTTCCAACCCTAACCCTAGGTTCCCACCCTAACCCTAGTTCTAACCATGACCCTAGTGGTTCCCTACCTATGAGGGTGATAAGGGGGGGGGGCGCCCCGAGTTATTTATTATTTCTACGCATGCGCCCGCCATTTTGGAAGATGGCAGCGCCCATGGAGAAGACGGACGGACCAAGGGGGGGGGGGGGGGTTTCACGGTGGCAGATCGCGGTCTCCAGCCATGGCCGATGATATTGCAGCATCGGCCATAGCTGGATTGTAATATTTCACCAATTTTCATTGGTGAAATATTATGATTGCTCTGATTGAAAGTGAACCGTCCCCTTGGGCTGAAGTACCACTCCCCCTGTCCCTGCAGGTCGGGTGAAATTACAGTTAACCCTTTCACCCGACCTGCAGGAGCACAATCATTCTTAGATTGGCACCGACTTTCATGACGCTGTGTCACAGGTCGGGAAGGGGTTAATGAGTCCCGAAGTGCATCATTTTAAGAGATTAGACAAGATATAAACATCTTGTCACAAAGATTTGTGATGAGAAATCTTTTTGGTCTTACTTTCATTTGTGTCTCCAGTGGTGACCCTGCGTGGAATGGAGCCTTCCCGACAAGCATTTCATAAAGGATCACTCCAACACTCCACCAATCACAAAGCTGCGTATATCCTGCAACAGTAAAAAGATCATTATTTTATAGCACCATAACAGCAAATGGCAGATCAGAAGGCATTTGAACAACTGCAGCCTTACAACGTGATCCATAGTGTATTGCCAGGATAGCTATGGATGCAATTTGTTACTTTAGTACAGAGACAGCTTAACCCCTTAACGACGGCCAATACGCCTTTTAATGACGGCAGTTAGGGGTACTTATTACTCAGTGTCGCTTTTTAACGGCGCAGAGAAATAAGGGCATAGCGCGCCCTCCAGCGTCAGAAAATCTCCTGGGTCTCCGCTACCGACGGTAGCGGAGACCCTGGAGAACATGATTCGGGTCGGTTTCTACCGTCCCCAGTCTTGGGATCGCTGTTATTCACCAAATAATGGTGATCGCAAAAAAAAAAAAAAAAAAAAAATCTGATTTCCCATTCATTTCTCTCTCTTCTGATATGATCTAGCATACTAGAGGAGAGAGAAATGGGGTCCCCGAGCCTTCCCCCCATCGGACGCTCCTGCCCTGTCCCCCGGCCCTCCGTTTCTTCTTTCTGGAAGAAAATGGCAGGCGTATGCGCAATGTGCCCACTGAGATCTGCCGGCTGGTACCTGGCAACAATAGATTTTTCCTACTGATTAATTTTGATCTTTGTGATAGACCCTATCACAGTGATCAAAATAAAAAAAATAGTAAATCAAATTCCCCATTGTCACCCCTTTAGTTAGGTAAAAATAATAAATTAATAAATAAAAATAAAGAATTTTTTCCATTCTTTGCATTTAGGAGTTGTGTTGGGGATAGGCTTATGGTTGTGGATAGGATTAGGGGTGTGTTGGGGTTGGAGTTAGAATTGGGGGGGTTTCCATTGTTTAGGTACATCAAGGGGTCTCCAAACGTGACATGCCGTCCGCCATAGATATCAGCCAAATTTGAGTTCAAAAAGTCGGCGTACTCAGGAGAAACTGCACAACAAATTTTGTGGCCCATTTTCTTTTGATAAACTTTTTTATTTTCACAAGGGTAAGTCTAAAGTGAATTTTTTGCGAAAAAAGTAAAATGTTCATTTTTTTCCTCCCACATTGCTTTAGATCTCGTGAAGCACCTGAATGGTTAATAAAATTCTTGAATATGGTTGTGAGCATCTTGAGGGGTGCAATTTTTAGAATCGTGTCAGTTTTGGGTATTTTCTGTCATATCGATCCTCCAAACTCACTTCAAATGTGATGTGGTCCTTAAAAAAAAAATTGGTTTTGTAAATTTTATTGGAAAAATGAGAAATCGCTGGTCAACTTTTAACCCATATGTTTTAATAAAAACAGTTGTTTTCAAATTTGACATGTGGGAAATGTTATTTATTACTTATTTTGTGTGACATGACTGATTTGAGGGCACAAAAATTAAACGTTTGAAAATTGCTAAATTTTCAACATTTTTGACAAACTTTCATTTTTTTATTAAATAAGCGCAAGTCCTATAGAAGAAATTTTACCACCATCATGAAGTACAATATGTCTCAATCAGTGGGATACGCGTTCCAGAACTATAACCTCTAAGTGACAGTGGTCAGAATTGTAAAAATTGGCTCGGTCACTAAGGGGTCCAGACAAGTTATCCTCATACCCCTCGCTTGGCACCAATAAAATAATAAAGCTTATACTCCCCTCCCGTGCGGACACGGTTCCTGCGGTGTCGGCATTCGCTCTCCCCAGAACTCGAGGGGCAATGTCACGCGGCCCGGTGCCCAATCAGTGCCGACGTCACTGTCCTCGCCTCTTGTCGAACCGAGCAAGCAGAGGAAATCAGATCAGCTGCAGCCAGGACTTCCTCTTCATGCTCGATTTGTCCAAAGGTGGGGACAATGACGCTA
The DNA here is from genome assembly GCF_032444005.1 of Ranitomeya imitator. Taxonomy (NCBI): domain Eukaryota; kingdom Metazoa; phylum Chordata; class Amphibia; order Anura; family Dendrobatidae; genus Ranitomeya; species Ranitomeya imitator. The sequence goes on from NC_091286.1 coordinate 202,990,120, forward strand.
GCGCTGATTGGGCGCCGGGTCACATTCACTGCACGAGAGCCCTGAGGAGAGAGAGTGCCGACACCACGGGAACAGCGCCAGCACAGGAGGACAGTATAGGTTTTATTATTTTATGGGAGATCAACATTTTGATCAAGAAGGGGTTGTCCTAGTAGTGGACATCCCCCTTTAAGCTGTCTAGTGAGAATCTTTTTGGCCTCCAAAGAGAAGAACTGTAACATAGTTAGCATATTAGTGGTATATGATGTGGGCCTTGTATATGTACAGATATTATAGTGACAAAGAAAAGCTGGATTGATGCGCATTTTAAAAAGTAATTACATTTGATGTTTCTCTTTACCTGTACGCAAAAGAACTTCTGGTGCAATGTAGTTCGGGGTGCCAACCAGAGAGTGCGCCAAGCACCTTTGATGCTGTTTTGCCGCCCTCCACTCCAGAGGCTTAGGTCTGTCACTACATCTGCAATTTGCAAGATCACCCCATTCACTGCTGAAATCCATGCTGTCTTGTCGCAGGTGGTCACCTATGCCAGAACAGAAGTGCATAATCACAAAACAATGCCAGAAAATGCTCAATACCCTTTTACTAGTGATGAGCAAGCAAGCAAGCTCGAATCAAGCATCTTCGGCGTGCTCTAATTGTACGTTCCAGTCGGCATGGCTTTATGTCTCACGGCTGTTTGACAGCCACAACACATGAAGTGATTGTTAGGCAATCCTCGCATGTGTGGTGGCTGTCGAACATATTAGAGCATGCCGAAAATGCTCGATTAGTACTCAAGCATGCTCGGATAACACCTTATCCGAGCACGACCGCTCATCAACCTACTATGCAAAAAGAAGATTTAAAAAAATTGCATGGTGGCCAAGAGTTGATGGTAAACTTCAGTGTCTACATTCCCAGTCAGCAGAAGAGAAACAAAATGAGTAACTTCACTGGGTGAAACATTTTGTACAGCAAACAGCCCCATTTACAAGGTTTGTATGCAATGGTTTAAATCAGCGATCAGCAACCTCTTTTGTACAAATAGGAAAAGAAACACAAAGCTTGCTGGCCTGAACACTTGCCAAGGGCTTGATGGCTTTACCAAACGGTGTATTCTGAACACACTATTATACATACCCATCTGTAATCAGCCATCATCACCGGCTGCATCCACTGAATCTTAGGTGTTCCTGTATTATATGACCCTCAAAACAAGGCACTCTTAGAAGCAGATCCCAGTTACCATTTGAAGGGGTGGTCTACTTTTTTCAAATACCTTACTAGTGGGCATAGAATGGTGAAAACGGAGAGGAGAAAAAAAAAGGATATTGTATTTTGTGGGCTATAAGACGCACCCAAATTTGGGGGAGGAAAGGATTTTTTTTTAAATAAAATGGTGGAGCGTCTTATAGTGCGCTTTTACAATATACTGCTGCTGGCGGCCCTGCCGTTCTACTGGCTCTCTCACCCATCAGGACATATCAGGTCAATACTGCAGCCACTCATCAGATGTGGCCCTAACCCGCCATCCAAGCTGGGAGAGAAACTTAGGGTATGTGTCCATGTTCAGGATTGCATCAGGATTTGACACAGGTAAAATCTGTACTGAGGTCACTGGCAGGTCACCTGTGTGTTTTGACGCGTTTTTCATGCGTTTTTTTCATGCGGATTTCTGTGTTTTTATAAGCTCAATAAAGATATACAAAAAAAAAAACATAATTGTGATGTTATTTCTTGTCCAACCTCTTCATTTACATGCTCCATTGAAGAATGTTTACACACACAGACAGATAGATGATAGATAACAGATCTATCGTATCTTTCCATCAATATATCTATCGATAGATATATCTATAGATAGCTAGATATATCGATACTTAGGGTACCGTTACACTATACGATTTACTAACGATCACGACCAGCGATACGACCTGGCCGTGATCGTTGGTAAGTCGTTGTGTGGTCGCTGGGGAGCTGTCACACAGACAGCTCTCCAGCGACCAACGATGCCGAGGTCCCCGGGTAACCAGGGTAAACATCGGGTTACTAAGCGCAGGGCCGCGCTTCGTAACCCGATGTTTACCCTGGTTACCAGCGTAAAAAAAAACAAACAGTACATACTTACATTCCGGTGTCTGTCCCTTGCCGTCTGCTTCCCGCACTGACTGACTGCTGGCCGTAAAGTGAAAGCACAGCACAGCGCGCTGTGCTCTGCTTTCACTTTACGGCCGGCAGTCAGTCAGTGCGGGAAGCAGACGGCAAGGGACCTGACGGACACCGGAATGTCAGTATGTACTGTTTTTTTTTTTTTTACATTTACGATGGTAACCAGGATAAACATCGGGTTACTAAGCGCGGCCCTGCGCTTAGTAACCCGATGTTTACCCTGGTTACAAGCGAACGCATCGCTGGATCGGTGTCACACAGACCGATCCAGCGATAACAGCGGGAGATCCAGCGACGAAAGAAAGTTCCAAACGATCTGCTACGACGTACGATTCTCAGCAGGATCCCTGATCGCTGCTGCGTGTCAGACACAGCGATATCGTATCGATATCGCTGGAACGTCACGGATCGTACCGTCGTAGCGACAAAAGTGCCACTGTGAGACGGTACCCTTAGATAATAGATAGATAAATAGATAGATAACACCAAGCCTGATGTTTAGTATATCTATGTATCTATAGATAAATCTATCTATGGATAGATTATCCATCTATCTATATAATCATCTAAGGGGTACTTCAGTCTGTTTGTCTGTCTGTCTTTCCTCTCCTGTGCGCAGACTCGCCAGCACCCCCACTATACCACCGAGGTCGGCTTATACAGCGATGATTCCTGCACAACGCTGCACCCTCTGTCCGGACCTAGACGAGTATTTTGAGCGTCCTGCAACACAGGGTTACTATTATCAATATTTAACGTGTTACAGTTCAACTTCTACAGTGTATTCCATTACCTCAATACAGACCGCATCCAATGTGGTAAACCTAAACCTAATCAGTTTTTGCAACACTGTAATCAAGGCCACGGTGTGGCCAAAACGTCTTAATTGCCTGTCGCTCATCACCTATAAACTTTTTTCACTTGAAGCAAATTCTTTCTAGCCAAGAGTGCAGTGATTATCGACTTTCTATATTTATGGAATCTCAGATTCCGTTCACTAGCACCACATACCTTAGTCGTGTGCCAGCCATTTGTCTCTTCTGTTTTTGTCTGTAAAGGAAATCCCGCATCACTGATTGGTCACGGCCGGCAGGCTTAGTCCGGCCGTGAATTGGCCTCTCCCTACTCCCCTCTAATCCGTGCCAGTGTGTCGCCCCATCCCGGATCAACTTTTTACTATTGATGCTGGCTATGCAGTAAAAAGATATGTTAAAAATAATAATAATAAAAAAAAAAAATCATGCTATTCTGACCTTCCGTAGCTTAGCGAGACCGCTAAGTCTTCTGGGTAATTTCGCAATGCATCTCTGGGAACGGAAGCTGCCGGCCGCATCGCGAGCAGCGGGACAGCTTCGGTGGACGATGGAAGGTGAGTATATAACTTTTTAATTTTAATTCTTTTTTTTCACATGGATATGGTGCCCACACTGCTGTATACTACGTGGGCTGTGCTATATACTGCGTGGGCTGTGCTATATACTGCGTGGGCTGTGCTATATACTGCGTGGGCTGTGCTATATACTGCGTGGGCTGTGCTATATACTGCGTGGGCTGTGCTATATACTACGCGGCCAGCCGCGACCAATCAGCGATATTGGCGCGGAATTTAACCCCCACTCACAGCGCGACGCACATATATAGATACATATTCTAGAATACCCGATGCGTTAGAATCGGGCCAACATCTAGTAGATATGTAATAGCAAGGCCGATAATTATGCATGAACGTTTAATTAAAAAAAAAAGGGAAAAAAAATGGCGTGGGCTCCCGCGTAATTTTCTGCGCCAGACGGGGAAAGCCGACAGCTGGGGGCCAATATTTGTTGCCTGGGAAGGGGGTAATACCCATGGCCCCTCTCTAGGCTATATCAGCCCACAGCTGTCTGCGTTTCCTGACCGTGGAAACATACCCTTAGGCAGAATTGTTAAGGCAGGTTCCCCCCCCATTTAAATGTAACATTTGCTCCATCCTGTGCCCATAGTAGTAGAGAATAACTGCCTTTAATGTTTATTATAAGCATTTCTCCCAGTCAGTGTACATTCTTGTACATAATTCAGGGCATGGTTAATCCTTACCACTTTGATAGTACTTTGAATCATGCGTCCATCGAAATCCTGTGCACAAGCCAAAATCGGTGAGTTTAATGTGCCCATCACGATCAATAAGGATATTGTCAGGTTTGATGTCACGGTGAATGAAGCCCATTTTATGGACACTTTCCACTGCGCAGGTGAGCTCTGCTATGTAGAACTGAGCCAAGTCTTCAGGGAAAACCTCTTTCCGGATGAGGAGGCTCATCATATCCCCACCTGGAATATAATCCATCACAAAGTACAGGTTGTCTTTGTCTTGGAAAGAGTAGTACAGGCGTACAACCCATTCATTATCTGCTTCTGCTAAGATGTCTCTCTCAGCCTTGACATGGGCTACTTGGTTACGTAATAACACATCTTTCTTTCGTAATGTTTTCATTGCATACAGTGCATTGGTATCGGTCTTTCTGGCTAGGCACACTTCCCCAAAGGCTCCGATTCCCAGAGTTTTGATCTTCACAAACATGGATTTCTCCATTTTGGCTCGCTTAAGTCGGATGTAGTTTGATTCCTTCTGACAAAGCATCTTTCTCATTTGGTCCTGAGCATCTGGAGACAACCCCACCTATTGAAAATGTAATATGAGAACATTTTATAGAAGAACCTCCATAAATAATTCGGTTCTGGACACATTTACCAAGAAAATGGCACTACTATAAGTGCCAGTGTTAGCAGTCTGCAATAGTTCAATGCTGGATATTTACTATTATACATAACTATCACAGCCGACACGTCCATAATGTGTTTTAGGAGATTAATATCTAGTAAAAGATAAGTGCCAGTGTTAAAGGTTTTAGTACCGTTATCAAGAAAAGGTTCATCGAATCCAATAATTTTTGAAAAGTGGACATTAGAATAAGTATACTTCCTTTCTGTAAAAAAATTAATAAATTATGCTCTAAGTATTGTCCGTGCATACTCCTCCACACGATATGACATCAAGCATGGACAGACGCAACGAATTAGCATGGGACCCATGCAATACTCACTAGGTAGTGCCTCTCCCGACTACTGCTGGAGTATGCCTGGTAAGCCCCTTTAATGACACCAGTTTGTGCACATGTACCAATGCAGCTATGAAAAATGATCAGGTTTCTGCTACTGGAAGTCAGGAACCGTGAACCTCATTTATTAGATTATTGATGGAAGGCTGATTTCTGGCACAACCGCCGGTCAGCTGATTGAAGGAGGTGTGAATGGGATGTTAGAGAGCCGCTATGTCAATCAGTTGAGTCATGGCGGTTGTGGGGGTCAGGAGTCACCCTGCCACAGATCTGATAGGGAAGGCAATTCTCAAGAATCGGCCATCAACATCATAGTCCGGGAAATTCAGTTTGGCCACACACCTTCCACTGTAAGAACCCAGACAATTTTTCTAAAAAAGTTTTGCATATGAACTGTGTATCTGTGTAGAAAACAGATTTCTGTATGGTCACACTTGCCATTTCTATAGGTAACTTTTATCCAGCATCAACAAAATCCCCAAATAAGATGATTCAAAACTAAAATGGAAAAGTCTGAAGGGAAAAAAACAAAAACAACTCTTTAGTAAAATTCGTACATATGAGTATGCATACAAAATGAGTAGTTACATGGTTGTGCAAAAGAAACAATCACAAGCATAGGAGGTTTGAAGGCTTGAAGTTACATGTGCAGGGATCTGTGAAATGGGCAACCTCATGCTTACATTACTATCACTGTAGGATACACATGCAGCCGCCTAGGAAGGTCATGCACCATGGCACTGACATTTACTTGCCTACCCAGTAATGGAGGCTTGAAGAGCTCAGCCAAGCTCCCACTTTATCTGTTAGTGTGTGGGGAAGAGGAAAAGAGATATAGAAAATCTAAGAGCAGACAAACATTCAAGAAGAAAAAGTAGTGAAATCATCAAATAAAAGTAAAAGGTAACTGTATTTTCAAGGAACTATTCAGCATAAGCTGCCATATGGGCGTGTACATGAGGAATAACACAATTTCTCGCCGATCTATGGCTTCTATCCTGCATCTTCACCAGATTCCCCCCTACAGCCTCGATCTCAATTTGCAGTCCTTTTGAGCAGATGGGAGGTGACAAGCTGCTATGATCCCCATCATATACAGCACACATTCATATTTTAGTATACAGAAATGAAAACAACAACATGGAGGATATTATCTAGCAGAGTAGAGCTGTCTGGATATGACTGTGCTCTGTGGTAGAAAATTCATCACAATCTTTGTGCTTTCCTCTGCCTGTTTCCTCTCCCTGCAGCTCGCTCTTCTTCCCCCTTACCCTCTCCATACAATATCATGGACAGTGTCACATGACACCATGGTGCGCCTGTAGTCTTTCTAGTCTGAACAAGATGGATTTACCTTTTATTTTTCAGAGGATGGGAAGATCAAACAGATTTATCTGATAATACACATTATTAAGTTTCTTATATTTACTTGTATCACTGATTAATGCAACGTTTGTTGAAAGTACAGTTTCCTTATTAAAATATAGAGTAATAATGCTACATACATATACCATTATTTAATTAAATATAAGTATGCATACTACACAAACACAAAGTACAGTCCTGTCCAAAAGTTTGATATTAAGTCCATCAAGTTTATGCAAAGACTCAATATTTACAGTGGTGACCATTATTTTTTAAAGACAATTTGCCCTGACATGCTGGATATCAGTTTCTGGGCCAAATCCTGACTGATGGCGACTGATTCTTGCCTAATAAGTGCTAGGCGCTTACCACAATTTCTGTGTGTTTATTTGTCCACCTTTTTTTGAGGATTGACCACAGGTCCTCAATGGGCTTGAGATCTGGAGAGTTCCCTGGCCATGGACTCAACATTTCAAAGCATTGTTCACAGGGCATTGTTTTGGGACAAAATTGTGAGTGAGCCAACAACATGGATGAAACACATGAATGAATGGACTCCGGTTTCTTTACTGTTGGCCTGACACAGAACACATGGTAGCGCTCACTATTTCCTTCTCTGGACAATCATTCTAACAGCTGTACAAAACAGCCTGAAAGGGCTTCATCAAAGAAAATAACTACTCCAACCCTCAGCACTGAACATAAATAGGGAAAAACTCTGCACTTAGAGGTTGAGAAGTAGAATATTGAAATATTTTAATCAGACAATCCAGCTGCACAAAATATTAATGTTTTGGTCCTAGACCCAGGATCTAAATCAGAAGGCAACTGTGTGAAACATAAAAACCCCAAGTTATAAGTGGCTTAGTGAACAAAACGTTCATATTTTTTGGTCCATGACCAGGAAATTCCTCAGATCTCTGTCCCACTGAGAATCTGTGGCTGATCCCAGATACAAAAATTCAGAAATTATGATTAGCTCCAAGCATGGATTAGGCAAGATTGGGTTGACATCAATTAGGATCTGACCCAGAGGCCAAAATCCTGAATGGTAGGGCGAACTGCAGAAATCTTGAAAAATAAGGGTCAACACAGTAAGGCTACGTGCACATGTTGATTAGTTGCAGGAGATTTTTCTGCAACAAAAACCAGAGTGTTGACAAGAAAAACTGCATAAAATAAGTGCTTTTTACGTGTACTTTTGCTGTACCGTATATACTCGAGTATAAGCCGAGATTTTCAGCCCAAATTTTTGGGCTGAAAGTGCCCCTCTCGGCTTATACTCGAGTCAAGGTGGGTGGCAGGGTCGGCGGGTGAGGGGGAGAGGGCGCTGAGGTATACTTACCTAGTCCCAGAGATCCTGGCGCTGTCCCAGCCGTCCGACGGTCTTCTGTGCTGCAGCTTCTCCCCCTCTTCAGCGGTCACGTGGGACCGCTCATTAGAGAAATGAATAAGCGGCTCCACCTCCCATAGGGGTGGAGCCGCCTATTCATTTCTCTAATCAGCGGTAACGGTGACCGCTGAGAGAGGAAGAGGCTGCGGCACCGAAGACAGCTGTGACAGGCAGAGGGAGCGTCAGGATCGCTGGGACTAGGTAAGTATGTAATATTCACCTGTCCGCGTTCCAGCCGCCGGGCGCCGCTCCATCTTCCCGGCGCCTCCATCTTCCCGGCGTCTGCGCTCTGACTGTTCAGGTCAGAGGGCGCGATGACGCATATAGTGTGCGCGGCGCCCTCTGCCTGATCAGTCAGTGCAGAGACGCCGGGACCGGACGCTGGGAGCTGCAAGCAAGAAAGGTGAGTATGTGTTTTTTTTTTTTTATTGCAGCGGCAGCACAGATTTATGTGGAGCATCTATGGGACAAAATGAACGGTGCAGAGCATATATGGGGCACAGATATGGGACAAAATGAACGGTGCAGAGCATATATGGGGCACAGCTATGGGACAAAATGAACGGTGCAGAGCATATATGGGGCACAGATATGGGACAAAATGAACGGTGCAGAGCATATATGGGGCACAGATATGGGACAAAATGAACGGTGCAGAGCATATATGGGGCACAGATATGGGGCAATAATGAACGGTGCAGAGCATATATGGGGCACAGATATGGGACAAAATGAACGGTGCAGAGTATATATGGGGCACAGATATGGGGCAATAATGAACGGTGCAGAGCATATATGGGGCACAGATATGGGACAAAATGAACGGTGCAGAGTATATATGGGGCACAGATATGGGACAATAATGAACGGTGCAGAGTATATATGGGGCACAGATATGGGACAAAATGAACGGTGCAGAGTATATATGGGGCACAGATATGGGGCAATAATGAACGGTGCAGAGCATATATGGGGCACAGATATGGGACAATAATGAACGGTGCAGAGCACAGTATGGGGCACAGCTATGGGACAAAATGAACGGTGCAGAGCATATATGGGGCACAGCTATGGGACAAAATGAACGGTGCAGAGCATATATGGGGCACAGATATGGGACAATAATGAACGGTGCAGAGCATATATGGGGCACAGTTATGGGACAAAATGAACGGTGCAGAGCATATATGGGGCACAGATATGGGACAAAATGAACGGTGCAGAGCACTGTATGGGGCACAGTTATGGGACAAAATGAACGGTGCAGAGCACAGTATGGGGCACAGATATGGGACAAAATGAACGGTGCCGAGCACAGTATGGGGCACAGCTATGGTACAAAATGAACGGTGCAGAGCACTGTATGGGGCACAACTATGGGGAAATAATGATCTATTTTTATTTTTGAAATTCAGCGGTAGCTGCTGCATTTCCACCCTAGGCTTATACTCGAGTCAATAAGTTTTCCCAGTTTTTTGTGGCAAAATTAGGGGGGTCGGCTTATACACGGGTCGGCTTATACTCGAGTATATACGGTATTTTGTCCTAATTTGAATGAACTGAAATGCTGCAGATTTGAAAAAATGCTTAGATAGCTCAAACCTGCACGGGAAAATATGCAGTATGTGCATGAGATTTTAGAAATCTCATTCACTTTGCTGGTACTGTAAAATTATGTTTTTCTTGCAGCAAAAACGTGCTGAAAAAAATGCAAAGACTAAACAAGTCTTAATTGTACTTCAGTAACCATAGAAATATCCGACTGAAAGATCTACAAACACTGCAGCAAACCTCCATGAAAAACAAAATATTATATTTCCATTGTCAACATCCAGGTCTCATAAAATAGAGAACAATCCTTAGGCCGTGTCACACTTGTGAGTGCAATGCGAGAAACTCGCACAAGTCTCTCGCATCAATACCCGGCAACGCCGCTGGCACTCGGGACCGGAGTGTGCATTTCTATGCAGCTGAACGCTGCGGTCCCGAGTGCCAGGTACTGATGTGAGAGACTCGTGCGAGTTTCTCGCACTGCACTCAGAAGTGTGACCCCGGCCTTACTTTCAAGCTTCCTGTGTCAAGTCTATACAAGAGTAGGATTGCACAAACTATTATAACAATTAAAAACACAAAAAGACGACTGTAGACATTGGATAGTTGTCGCTCGGTCTCACTAGAAATCTAACATATACGTCTCTGGCAAAAAATTAAGAGGCCACTGCAAAATTTTCAGTTTGTCTGATTTTTCTCTTTATAGGTATATTTTTGAGGAAAATTGTTCTTTTATTCTATAAACTACTGACAACATATCTCCAAAGTTCCAAGCAATACATTTTGTATTTATTTTCTGAAAATGAGAAATAGGTCAAAATAACAAAAAATGATGCTTCAGTGAGGTGGGAATTGGGCAGGTTGTTCTTCGTGAAGGGCGTATGAATCTAGCCGCATACATGGTTATCCTGGAAAACAGTTGACTCCTTCTGCTCAGGCAATGTTCCCCAACTATGAGCGCTGTTTTTTTCGGTAGGACAATGCGCCACGCCATACAGCTAGGTCAATCAAGGTGTAGATGAAGGACCACCACATCAAATTCCTGTCATGGGCAGCCCAATCTCCAGACCTGAACCCCACTGAAAACCTCTGGAATGTAATCAAGAGGAAGATGGATAGTCACAAGCCATCAAACAAAGAAGAACTGCTTAAATTTTTGTACCAGGAGTGGCATAAGGTCACCCAAAAGCAGTGTGAAAGACTGGTGGAAAGCATGTAGCGATGCATAAAAGCTGTGATTAAAAATCATGGTTATTCCTCAAAATATTGATTTCTGAGCTCTTCCTGAGTTTAAACATTAGTATTATTGTTTCTAAATGATTATGAACTTTTTTCTGCATTATTTGAGGTCTGAAAGCAATGCATTTTTTTTTTTGTTATTTTGACTTTCTCATTTTCAGAAAATACAAAATGTATTGCTTGGAACTTTGGAGACATGTTGTCAGTAGTTTAAAGAATAAGTTACATTTTACTCAAAACTATACCCATGAAGAGAAAAATCAGACAAACTGACACTTTTTCAGTGGTCTCTTAATTTTTGCCAAATTGTACAATTGTAGCCAGAATGCCCTTGTTACAGGCTCTTCAGACTTCAATATGCCCAATATATGTGCCCCATTTGTAGCTCATATTTGTCTACCTTAAAGAGGACCTGTCACCAAGTAAAAAATGGAGTTATTGCTCTTATTGTATGCCTGCTGCTCCTGAGTATTCCGTGTTGTTTTTTTTTCTCCTTTTAACCCCTTCCCGACCTTTGACGCCACGTAGGCGTCATGAAAGTCGGTGCCAATCCGACCCATGACGCCTATGCGGCGTCATGGAAAGATCGCGTCCCTGCAGATCGGGTGAAAGGGTTAACTCCCATTTCACCCGATCTGCAGGGACAGGGGGAGTGGTAGTTTAGCCCAGGGGGGGTGGCTTCACCCCCTCGTGGCTACGATCGCTCTGATTGGCTGTTGAAAGTGAAACTGCCAATCAGAGCGATTTGTAATATTTCACCCATTATAACGGGTGAAATATTACAATCCAGCCATGGCCGATGCTGCAATATCATCGGCCATGGCTGGAAATACTAGTGTGCCCCCACACCACCCCTCCGATCGCCCCCCCACCCCCTCGATCTGGCCGGTACACTGCTCCGGCTCCCCTCCGTCCAGTGCTCCGCTCCCCCCCGTGCTCGTGTCCGCTCCCCCCGTGCTCCAATCACCCCCCCGTGCTCCAATCACCCCCCCTGCACTCCGATCCACCCCTCCCCGTGCTCCGTTCCACCCCCCGTGCTCCATTCCAGCCCCCCCGTGCTCCGTTCCACGCCCCCGCGCTCCGTTCCACCCCTCCCGCGCTCCGATTCCCCCCCCCGTGCTCCGATCCCCCCCCCGTGGTCCCCCCCCACCCTATCATACTTACCGATCCAGCCGTGGTCCCGTCCGTCTTCTCCCGGGCGCCGCCATCTTCCAAAATGGCGGGCGCATGCGCAGTGCGCCCGCCGAATCTGCCGGCCGGCAGATTCGTTCCAAAGTGCATTTTGATCACTGAGATATAATCTATCTCAGTGATCAAAATAAAAAAAATAATAAATGACCCCCCCCCTTTGTCACCCCCATAGGTAGGGACAATAAAAAAATAAAGAAATTTTTTTTTTTCCACTAATGTTAGAATAGGGTTAGGGTTAGGGGTAGGGTTAGGGTTAGGGTTAGGGGTAGGGTTAGGGGTAGGGCTAGGGTTAGGGGTAGGGTTAGGGGTAGGGTTAGGGTTAGGGTTAGGAATGTGCACACGTATTCTGGTCCTCTGCGGATTTTTCCGCTGCGGATTTGATAAATCCGCAGTGCTAAACCGCGGCGGATTTACCGCGTTTTTTTCTGCGCATTTCACTGCGGTTTTACAATTGCGATTTTCTATTGGAGCAGTTGTAAAACCGCTGCGGAATCCGCACAAAGAAGTGACATGCTGCGGAATGTAAACCGCTGCGTTTCCGTGCAGTTTTTCCGCAGCATGTGTACAGCGATTTTTGTTTCCCATAGGTTTACATTGAACTGTACACTCATGGGAAACTGCTGCGGATCCGCAGCGTTTTCCGCAGCGTGTGCACATACCTTTAGAATTAGGCTATGTGCACACGGTGCTGATTTGGCTGCGGATTCGCAGCAGTGTTCCATCAGGTTTACAGTACCATGTAAACATATGAAAAACCAAATCCGCTGTGCCCATGGTGCGGAAAATACCGCGCGGGAACGCTGCGTTGTATTTTCCGCAGCATGTCAATTCTTTGTGCGGATTCCGCGGCGTTTTACACCTGTTCCTCAATAGGAATCCGCAGGTGAAATCCGCACAAAAAACACTGGAAATCCGCGGAAAATCCGCAGGTAAAACACAGTGCCTTTTACCCGCAGATTTTTCAAAAATGGTGCGGAAATATCTCACACGAATCCGCAACGTGGGCACATAGCCTTAGGGTTAGGGTTGGAATTAGGGTTGTGGTTAGGGTTAGGGGTGTGTTGGGGTTAGTGTTGTGGTTAGGGGTGTGTTGGGGTTAGGGTTGTGATTAGGATTATGGCTACAGTTGGGATTAGGGTTAGGGGTGTGTTGGGGTTAGTGTTGGAGTTAGAATTGAGGGGTTACCACTGTTTAGGCACATCAGGGGTCTCCAAACGCAACATGGCGCCACCATTGATTCCAGCCAATCTCGTATTCAAAAAGTCAAATGGTGCTCCCTCACTTCCGAGCCCTGACGTGTGCCCAAACAGTGGTTTACCCCCACATATGGGGTACCAGCATACTCAGGACAAACTGCGCAACAATTACTGGGGTCCAATTTCTCCTGTTACCCTTGTGAATCTAAAAAAATGCTTGCTAAAACATAATTTTTGAGGAAAGAAAAATGATTTTTTATTTTCACGGCTCTGCGTTGTAAACGTCTGTGAAGCACTTGGGGGTTCAAAGTGCTCACCACACATCTAGATAAGTTCCTTTCGGGGTCTAGTTTCTAAAATGGGGTCACTTGTGGGGGGTTTCTACTGTTTAGGCACACCAGGGGCTCTGCAAACGCAACGTGACACCCGCAGACCATTCCATCAAAGTCTGCATTTCAAAAGTCACTACTTCCCTTCTGAACCCCGACGTGTGCCCAAACAGTGGTTTACCCCCACATATGGGGTATCAGCGTACTCAGGAGAAACTGGACAACAACTTTTGGGGTCCAATTTCTCCTGTAACCCTTGGGAAAATAAAAAATTCTGGGCTAAATAATTATTTTTGAGGAAAGAAAACGTATTTATTATTTTCACGGCTCTGCATTATAAACTTCTATGAAGCACTTGGGGGTTCAAAGTGCTCACCACACATCTAGATAAGTTCCTTTCAGGGTCTAGTTTCCAAAATGGGGTCACTTGTGGGGGGTTTCTACTGTTTAGGCACATCAGGGGCTCTGCAAACGCAACGTGACGCCCGCAGAGCATTCCATCAAAGTCTGCATTTCAAAACGTCACTACTTCAATTCCAAGCCCCGGCATGTGCCCAAACAGTAGTTTACCCCCACATATGGGGTATCACCGTACTCAGGAGAAACTGGACAACAAATATTGGGGTCAAATTTCTCCTGTTACCCTTGGGAAAATTAAAAAATTCTGGGCTAAATAATTATTTTTGAGGAAAGAAAACGTATTTATTATTTTCACGGCTCTGCATTATAAACTTCTATGAAGCACTTGGGGGTTCAAAGTGCTCACCACACATCTAGATAAGTTCCTTTGGGGGTCTAGTTTCCAAAATGGGGTCACTTGTGGGGGGTTTCTACTGTTAAGCCACATCAGGGGCTCTGCAAACGCAACGTGACGCCCACAGAGCATTCCATCAAAGTCTGCATTTCAAAACGTCACTACTTCACTTCCGAGCCCCGGCATGTGCCCAAACAGTGATTTACCCCCACATATGGGGTATCAGCGTACTCAGGAGAAACTGGACAACAACTTTTGGGGTCAAATTTCTCCTGTTACCCTTGGGAAAATAAAAAATTGCAGGCTAAAAGATCATTTTTGAGAAAATAATTTTTTTTTTTATTTTCATGGCTCTGCGTTATAAACTTCTGTGAAGCACTTGGGGGTTCAAAGTCCTCACCACACATCTAGATTAGTTCCTTTGGGGGTCTAGTTTCTAAAATGGTGTCATTTCTGGGGGATCTCCAATGTTTAGGCACACAGGGGCTCTCCAAACGTGACATGGTGTCCGCTAATGATTGGAGCTAATTTTCCATTTAAAAAGCCAAATGGCGTGCCATCCCTTCCGAGCCCTGCCGTGCGCCCAAACAGTGGTTTACCCCCACATATGGGGTATCAGCGTACTCAGGACAAACTGGACAACAATATTTGGGGTCCAATTTCTCCTATTATCCTTGGCAAAATAGGAAATTCCAGGCTAAAAAATCATTTTTGAGGAAAGAAAAATTATTTTTTATTTTCATGGCTCTGCGTTATAAACTTCTGTGAAGCACCTGGGGGTTTAAAGTGCTCAATATGCATCTAGATAAGTTCCCTGGGGGGTCTAGTTTCCAAAATGGGGTCACTTGTGCGGGAGCTCCAATGTTTAGGCACACAGGGGCTCTCCAAACGCGACATGGTGTCCGCTAACAATTGGAGCTAATTTTCCATTCAAAAAGTCAAATGGCGCGCCTTCTCTTCCGAGCCCTGCCGAGTGCCCAAACAGTGGTTTACCCCCACATATGAGGTATCGGCGTACTCGGGAGAAATTGCCCAACAAATTTTATGATCCATTTTATCCTACTGCCCATGTGAAAATGAAAAAATTGAGGTGAAAAGAATTTTTTTGTGAAAAAAAATTACTTTTTCATTTTTACAGATCAATTTGTGAAGCACCTGAGGGTTTAAAGTGCTCACTAGGCATCTAAATTAGTTCCTTGGGGGGTCTAGTTTCCAAAATGGGGTCACTTGTGGGGGAGCGCCAATGTTTAGGCACACAGGAGCTATCCAAACGCGACATGGTGTCCGCTAACGATGGAAATAATTTTTCATTCAAAAAGTCAAATGGCGCTCCTTCCCTTCCGAGCCTTACCATGTGCCCAAACTGTGGTTTACCTCCACATGTGAGGTATTGGTGTACTCAGGAGAAATTGCCCAACACATTTTAGGATCCATTTTATCCTGTTGCCCATGTGAAAATGAAAAAATTTAGGCTAAAAGAATTTTTTTGTGAAAAAAAAGTACTTTTTCATTTTTACGGATCAATTTGTGAAGCACCTGGGGGTTCAAAGTGCTCACTATGCATCTAGATAAGTTCCTTGGGGCGTCTAGTTTCCAAAATGGGGTCACTTGTGGGGGAGCTCCAATTTTTAGGCACACGGGGGCTCTCCAAACGTGACATGGTGTCCGCTAAAGAGTGGAGCCAATTTTTGATTCAAAAAGTCAAATGGCGCTCCTTCCCTTCCAAGCCCTGCCGTGCGCCAAAACAGTGGTTTACCCCCACATATGAGGTATCAGCGTACTCAGGACAAATTGGACAACAACTTTCGTGGTTCAGTTTCTCCTTTTACCATTGGGAAAATAAAAAAATTGTTGCTAAAAGATAATTTTTGTGACTAAAAAGTTAAATGTTCATTTTTTCCTTCCATGTTGCTTCTGCTGCTGTGAAGCACCTGAAGGGTTAATAAACTTCTTGAATGTGGTTTTGAGTACCTTGAGGGGTGCAGTTTTTAGAATGGTGTCACTTTTGGGTATTTTCAGCCAAATAGACCCCTCAAACTGACTTCAAATGTGAGGTGGTCCCTAAAAAAAATGGTTTTGTAAATTTCGTTGTAAAAATGAGAAATCGCTGGTCGAATTTTAACCCTTATAACTTCCTAACAAAAAAAAATTTTGTTTCCAAAATTGTGCTGATGTAAAGTAAACATGTGGGAAATGTTATTTATTAACTATTTTGTGTCACATATCTCTCTGGTTTAACAGAATAAAAATTCAAAATGTGAAAATTGCGAAATTTTCAAAATTTTCGCCAAATTTCCGTGTTTATCACAAATAAATGCAGAATTTATTGACCTAAATTTACCACTAACATGAAGCCCAATATGTCACGAAAAAACAATCTCAGAACCGCTAGGATCCGTTGAAGCGTTCCTGAGTTATTACCTCATAAAGGGACACTGGTCAGAATTGCAAAAAACGGCAAGGTCTTTAAGGTCAAAATAGGCTGGGTCTTGAAGGGGTTAAACCCTTAACGACCAGGGGTATTTCAGTTTTTTGCTCCTTCTTCCCAGAACCATAACATTTTTTTTATTTTTTGGGCAATATGGCCATGTGAGGGCTTGTTTTTCGCGGGAGAAGTTGTACTTTTGAACAACACCATTGGTTTTAACATATTGTGTACTGGAAAACGGGAAAAAATTCGAAGTGCGGTGAAATTGCAAATAAAAGTGCAATTCCAGAGTTGTTTTTTACCATGTCTACTGAAGGCTAAAATTGGCCAGCCAGTATGATTCTCCAGGTCATTATGAGTTCGTAGACACCAAAACATGTCTAGGTTCTTTTTTATTAGAGTGGTAAGAAAAACAAAACAAAATGGCGCCATTTCCCGAGACCACCTCCATTTTTTGTGATCTGGGTTTGGGTGAGGGCTTATTTTATGCATGTCGAGCTCATGTTTTCATTGATACCATTGTGGTGCAGATATGATCTTTTGATTGCCCGTTATTGCAATGTAGCGGTGACCCAAAAAAAAACATAATTTTGACATTTTAAATGTTTTTCTCGTTACGCCATTTGGCGTTCAGTTTAATTTTTTTTTATTGATAGATCAGGCGATTCTGGACCCGGCGATACCAAATATGTGTATATTTGATTTTTTTTTGTTTTATTTTGAATGGGGTGAAGGGGGGTGAGGTGATTTGAACTTTTATACATTTGTTAAAACTTTTTTTTTTTTTTTTTTACTTTCTGCATGTTTCAATAGTCTACATGGGAGACCAGAAGCTGCAGTACTTTGATCGCCTCTGCTACACACAGGCAATGATCAGATCGCCTGTGTGTAGCAGAAATGCTCACTTGCTATGAGTGCTAACCACGGGGCGGCACTCATAGCGATCTGGCAATGACAACCAAAGAGGTCTGCTGCTGACTTCTGATTGTCATGCCAATCATGTGACGGGGTAACCGGTAGGTGGGATTAGCCACGCGCTTCCTGTAAGCGCGAGTTAAATGCCGGAGTCAGAGACTGATAGCGGCATTTAACTAGTTAACAGCTGTGGGTGGATCACGATTCCACCCGCAGCTGATGTGGGCATATGTCAGCTACATAGATCAGCCTTCATGTGCCCAGAAAGGTGTGGACTCAGCGCCGGAGCCCACACCAAATAGGGGGGAATCCGACATGGGTGTGCTATTACGCCACATGTCGGAAAAGGGTTAAATCTGCCATGATGTTTCAGATGCATGTGCCAATTATTATGGTCTTTACAAGGGGGCATGGCTTAGATTGATCTGCATTATTACCCTGAGCGCCACACCCTTTTGGGAAAGACCATAAAAATTCTCACTAAATACAAAAGAAACATTTCAGAACAGTTTGGAAAATTAATAAAAAGCTGAATATGCTGGGGAGAAGCATTAATGCAATGAGCAAAAAAATGGCTACTTTGGGCCTGTTTTCCCACAAGAGTGATAGAATATGGGTAGAATTTAATTCACCTTAGTAAGGCCATCTCGCAGCGAGTGCCCTCCGCTTGCATTTCTGGAATAATCAAGCGATATGCCATAACGTTATAGGTCTTTGGGTTACTTTCACGCTGCTCTCAGAAATACACAGAAAGCTGTATTCTTACCCGACACATTTCGTTTTCCAGCTGCTTCTTTCGGTGCAGTCGCTGATGGTGGGACTTCAGTATATTCTCCACGTGCTGCTCCATAAAGAACTTAAATGCCTGAGGAGAATAGATCTGGATGCGAGACTCCCTTCTCTCTTCATCCCGCTTATTTTTCCTTACAGGCACAGGCGATGTTGTGATCTCTTTCTCTGTGCTTTCCCCAGGACTCTCAATTATTTTATCCCCTTCTTCTTGGATACTGGAAGACACAGGACTGTCGTCTTTGCCAGATTTCAGACCTACCTCATAACCGGCTGGGTTTTGCTGCAGTAAGTGCTTTGGGTATGGTGGTGGTGGCCCCTGGTAATTGGGTGCTTCCGGTTGTGGTGGCAGAAGGGAATTGCCATGTACAGTGACTTCTGAATAGTGTCCTGGCTGCACACTCTGGGTCATCCATGATGGATGTGCTGGTGCCAATGCAGTCTGAAGCTCTGGTTTTAACACCCGCATGCTCTTTACAGGCTGCTGTATAGGAGCCGGAGTGATTGCAGTCACAGTAGTGGCAGAAGGTTGAGTGTTAGCAGGATGCACCTGCCGAACTGCCATTGGATTATTGAAAGAGTTGGACCGTACAGGGACATTATTTTGCCATGATGGCATGTCATGATTTCCTTGGGGGGACTGGGCTGAAGAGGACTGAGGCCATGAAGTTGGATGGCCTGGGATGCCCAGGTTGTACATATCCAAGTTGTGGCTATTTCGATTTGGTACTAGCATAGATGAGGGAAGATTTCCATTATTATAAGAAGACGGAGACATTGGTCCATTACCCCCTGGCATCTGCAATGCTGTATTGTTTGGGCCATTTGACATAGGATAAGGTGGTGGCTGGCTCCTGACCACATTGTTATTGCCTTGGTGTGTGATAAATTCAGGCTGTGCATTACCATTCTGCATGCCAGGCCTCCCGGAATAACCAAACTTGCTGGTGCTGGATGTCTGCATTATGATGGGCTGTCTTCCTACAGGAACGGGATTAATAGCTCTCTGTGCTTGGGACTGTGGGTTCATTATCTGTGCAGAGTTCATATTTGGAGGTGGATACGCCTCTTGCCAACCTCCTGGTGGAACTGGAGAAATGCGGGAGATAACGAAATCCATATTAGCAGAGTAACGCTTTGTCTGCGAGTTTGGTTCCCAGGATTGTGGGGATGGAGCAGTGCCTCTGGGTGGAGGTTGTGGCGGTGGAGTAACACTTCGGACTTGTGGTGGAGGTGGAGGATTGACTCTCTGGCCATTTACTGGTAGAGCCTGAGCAAATGATGGGAGGCCTGATCCAGACAAAGGCCTTCCCATCTCTGCCTGTGCACTCTGAATTTCTGATGCCCCATAAACAACACTGTCAGACAACGGTGATATGTGTCTAGGGGGGACCAAGGACTCCTTTGACCCTTTCCAGCTCTGCCGGCGAATAATGGAATGCTGAATATTACCTGAAAAATGAAATTGACAAACCTGTTAACAGATCTAGTAGCTGCCATATTAAACAGATATTCTGCAGCAGTAGTTTTTCCATAAAACCTCTAGGGCAGTGTTTTTCAACCAGTGTGCCGCGGCACACTAGTGTGCCGCGACACATGGTCGGGTGTGCCGCGGGGAACGGGAGTCAGCTGTTCTCTGTGCCGACTGTCAAGCTGACAGCCGGCACAGAGAAGCTGCAGCGCGCCGGCTCCCGGAGATCAATTGTACTCGCAGACATCTACCAGCTGCGAGTACAATTGAGGCTCTGACCGCTGGGTCAGAGCGACGCCAGCAGCGTGATCAAGTCATGTGATCACGCTGCTGACGTCACTATCCGGCGCGCAGGAGACAGAAGACACTTGGTGGTAAGTGCTCCTGTGCTGTGGAGCTGAAGACACCGAAGATTCAGCGTGGGGCGGGTTTATGGGGAGTATGTGGGGGGATTTATTAAGTGTGTGGGGGGATTTATTCAGTGTGTGGGGGGGATTTATTCAGTGTGTGGGGGGATTTATTCAGTGTGTGGGGGGGATTTATTCAGTGTGTGGGGGGGATTTATTCAGTGTGTGGGGGGGATTTATTCAGTGTGTGGGGGGGATTTATTCAGTGTGTGGGGGGGATTTATTCAGTGTGTGGGGGGGATTTATTCAGTGTGTGGGGGGATTTATTCAGTGTGTGGGGGGATTTATTCAGTGTGTGGGGGGGGATTTATTCAGTGTGTGGGGGGGATTTATTCTGTGGGGGGGGATTTATTCAGTGTGTGGGGGGGATTTATTCTGTGGGGGGGGGATTTATTCAGTGTGTGGGGGGGATTTATTCAGTGAGTGGGGGGATTTATTCCGTGTGTGTGGGGGGGATTTATTCAGTGTGTGGGGGGGGATTTATTCAGTGTGTGGGGGGGGATTTATTCAGTGTGTGGGGGGGATTTATTCTGTGGGGGGGGATTTATTCAGTGTGTGGGGGGATTTATTCAGTGAGTGGGGGGATTTATTCAGTGTGTGTGGGGGGGATTTATTCAGTGTGTGGGGGGATTTATTCAGTGTGTGGGGGGGATTTATTCAGTGTGTGGGGGGGATTTATTCAGTGTGTGTGGGGGGGATTTATTCAGTGTGTGTGGGGGGGATTTATTCAGTGTGTGGGGGGATTTATTCAGTGTGTGGGGGGATTTATTCAGTGTGTGGGGGGGATTTATTCAGTGTGTGTGGGGGATTTATTCAGTGTGTGGGGGGATTTATTCAGTGTGTGGGGGGGATTTATTCAGTGAGTGGGGGGATTTATTCAGTGTGTGTGGGGGGGATTTATTCAGTGTGTGGGGGGGATTTATTCAGTGTGTGGGGGGGATTTATTCAATGTGTGGGGGGATTTATTCAGTGTGTGGGGGGATTTATTCAGTGTGTGGGGGGGGATTTATTCAGTGTGTGGGGGGATTTATTCTGTGGGGGGGGATTTATTCAGTGTGTGGGGGGGATTTATTCAGTGAGTGGGGGGATTTATTCAGTGTGTGTGGGGGGGATTTATTCAGTGTGTGGGGGGATTTATTCAGTGTGTGGGGGGGGATTTATTCAGTGTGTGGGGGGGATTTATTCTGTGGGGGGGATTTATTCAGTGTGTGGGGGGGATTTATTCTGTGGGGGGGATTTATTCAGTGTGTGGGGGGGATTTATTCAGTGAGTGGGGGGATTTATTCAGTGTGTGTGGGGGGGATTTATTCAGTGTGTGGGGGGATTTATTCAGTGTGTGGGGGGGGATTTATTCAGTATGTGTGTACGTGCGGGGGGGGGCTGGAATTTATTTAGCATGTGTGGGGCAGGGTGCATTTATTCTGTGTGGAAGGGGATGGATTTATTCTATCGGAAGGGGAGTGGATATATTCTGTGGGGGTGAGTGGAGAGATGGGGGTGGACACAGTAGCGAGGGGAAAAATGTGTGCTGACAGTACTGGGAGCAACGGTGATGGGATGTGTGAGAACAGTATGGGGAGTCGGGGGAATGTGTGAGGGGGGAATGTGTGAGGAGGAAATATGGAGAGAGCAAAGGGGTATGTTAGCAGGGGGGAGGGGATGTACAGGAGGAGGCTATTAGAAATGTGTGCAGACAGTATGGGGGGATGAAAGTGTGAGTGGACACATAATAGATACTGAGTAGTGTGAGGGTAACAGCCAGGAGGAGACAGTATGCCAAGTAGGAGGAGTGTAATGAAGGGGCACAGTAGAGAGACTGGGCTCTCTATGAGGGACACCGTATGAGAAGGCAGTGTGAAGTATGGAAAAGAGAGAGAGGGTAGTGTGGATGGCATGTACCATAAGAGGGACAGTGAGGGTCATATTATGTGCTGGGAATAAAGTGAGGGGCAATTATTTACTCAGGGGCTCAGCCTAGGGCAGATATTGTTATTCCGGAGCATTATAATAACACTGCTATCTTTAAGGGTGTTGTCGGGATGTGCTGCAGAAGACAGGAGAAGATGGAAGTCTGCAGAAACAAGCTCTGCCGGTGGATGAGAAGAGTCATCATGGCATCTGGACAAGGTGAAGATGAAAAGAAAGAGGCGACTCCACAAACAACGTCATCTATCAGGTACCTGGATGTAAATGTGTTTTTTTTGTGATACTAATTCTCATTTTTATTTGTTAGGAACATTAAAGGGGATGTCCAAGGTTGTGATGAGTCTGCAGTCATACTAGTAGCTGCCATATTAAACAGATATTCTGCAGCAGTAGTTTTTCCATAAAACCTCTAGGGCAGTGTTTTTCAACCAGTGTGCCGCGGCACACTAGTGTGCCGCGACACATGGTCAGGTGTGCCGCGGGGAACGGGAGTCAGCTGTTCTCTGTGCCGACTGTCAAGCTGACAGCCGGCACAGAGAAGCTGCAGCGCGCCGGCTCCCGGAGATCAATTGTACTCGCAGACATCTACCAGCTGCGAGTACAATTGAGGCTCTGACCGCTGGGTCAGAGCGACGCCAGCAGCGTGATCAAGTCATGTGATCACGCTGCTGACGTCACTATCCGGCGCGCAGGAGACAGAAGACACTTGGTGGTAAGTGCTCCTGTGCTGTGGAGCTGAAGACACCGAAGATTCAGCGTGGGGTGGGTTTATGGGGAGTATGTGGGGGGATTTATTCAGTGTGTGGGGGGGATTTATTCAGTGTGTGGGGGGGATTTATTCAGTGTGTGGGGGGGATTTATTCAGTGTGTGGGGGGGATTTATTCAGTGTGTGGGGGGGATTTATTCAGTGTGTGGGGGGGATTTATTCAGTGTGTGGGGGGATTTATTCAGTGTGTGGGGGGATTTATTCAGTGTGTGGGGGGATTTATTCAGTGTGTGGGGGGGGATTTATTCAGTGTGTGGGGGGGGATTTATTCAGTGTGTGGGGGGGATTTATTCAGTGTGTGTGGGGGATTTATTCAGTGTGTGAAGGGGATTTATTCAGTGTGTGGGGGGGATTTATTCAGTGTGGGGGGGATTTATTCAGTGTGTGGGGGGGATTTATTCAGTGTGTGGGGGGGATTTATTCAGTGTGTGGGGGGATTTATTCAGTGTGTGGGGGGGATTTATTCAGTGTGTGGGGGGATTTATTCAGTGTGTGGGGGGATTTATTCAGTGTGTGGGAGGATTTATTCAGTGTGTGGGGGGATTTATTCAGTGTGTGGGGGGATTTATTCAGTGTGTGGGGGGATTTATTCAGTGTGTGGGGGGATTTATTCAGTGTGTGGGGGGATTTATTCAGTGTGTGGGGGATTAATTCAGTGTGTGGGGGATTAATTCAGTGTGTGGGGGGGATTTATTCAATGTGTGGGGGGATTTATTCAGTGTGTGGGGGGGATTTATTCAGTGTGTGGGGGGGATTTATTCAGTGAGTGGGGGGATTTATTCAGTGTGTGTGGGGGGGATTTATTCAGTGAGTGGGGGGATTTATTCAGTGTGTGTGGGGGGGATTTATTCAGTGTGTGTGGGGGGGATTTATTCAGTGTGTGTGGGGGGGATTTATTCAGTGTGTGTGGGGGGGATTTATTCAGTGTGTGTGGGGGGGATTTATTCAGTGTGTGGGGGATTTATTCAGTGTGTGGGGGATTTTTTCAGTGTGGGGGGGATTTATTATGTGGGGGGGATTTATTCAGTGAGTGGGGGGATTTATTCAGTGTGTGTGGGGGGGATTTATTCAGTGTGTGTGGGGGGGATTTATTCAGTGTGTGGGGGGGATTTATTCAGTGTGTGGGGGGGATTTATTCAGTGTGTGTGTACGTGCGGGGGGGGGGCTGGAATTTATTTAGCATGTGTGGGGCAGGGTGCATTTATTCTGTGTGGAAGGGGATGGATTTATTCTATCGGAAGGGGAGTGGATATATTCTGTGGGGGTGAGTGGAGAGATGGGGGTGGACACAGTAGCGAGGGGAAAAATGTGTGCTGACAGTACTGGGAGCAACGGTGATGGGATGTGTGAGAACAGTATGGGGAGTCGGGGGAATGTGTGAGGGGGGAATGTGTGAGGAGGAAATATGGAGAGAGCAAAGGGGTATGTTAGCAGGGGGGAGGGGATGTACAGGAGGAGGCTATTAGAAATGTGTGCAGACAGTATGGGGGGATGAAAGTGTGAGTGGACACATAATAGATACTGAGTAGTGTGAGGGTAACAGCCAGGAGGAGACAGTATGCCAAGTAGGAGGAGTGTAATGAAGGGGCACAGTAGAGAGACTGGGCTCTCTATGAGGGACACCGTATGAGAAGGCAGTGTGAAGTATGGAAAAGAGAGAGAGGGTAGTGTGGATGGCATGTACCATAAGAGGGACAGTGAGGGTCATATTATGTGCTGGGAATAAAGTGAGGGGCAATTATTTACTCAGGGGCTCAGCCTAGGGCAGATATTGTTATTCCGGAGCATTATAATAACACTGCTATCTTTAAGGGTGTTGTCGGGATGTGCTGCAGAAGACAGGAGAAGATGGAAGTCTGCAGAAACAAGCTCTGCCGGTGGATGAGAAGAGTCATCATGGCATCTGGACAAGGTGAAGATGAAAAGAAAGAGGCGACTCCACAAACAACGTCATCTATCAGGTACCTGGATGTAAATGTGTTTTTTTTGTGATACTAATTCTCATTTTTATTTGTTAGGAACATTAAAGGGGATGTCCAAGGTTGTGATGAGTCTGCAGTCATACTATGTGACTGCAGACTTCTGAATTCTCACAGTGCGCACTGCTATCATAATTCTCTGATGTTGGTGATTTACATACATGCAGTCACGTGCTGACTAGACATGTGTGGCCTCATTCAATGAAAATGAATTGACTGAGGCCGGACACGTCTAGTTAGAATGTGGCCAGAAGTATCCAAATCACATACTTGTGCTGTCATGACCGTCCACTCTGGCCACCGGCAAGGGAGAATCCTGAAAGTGTGCAGTGCTTGCGCTGTGAGAATTCAGAAGCCTGCAGTCACATAGAATGACTGCAGACTTTCATCTCAAACCTGGACGCACCATTTTGTGCCATTTTGGTTGGTGGTGTGCCTCGGTATTTTTTAAGTATAAAAAGTGTGCCGCGGCTCAAAAAAGGTTGAAAATCACTGCTCTAGGGAAAAAAGTACAAAATATCATCCTCAAACAAAGTCTGCTACTATAATTATGAATTGTTTTCAAGTCTCATGTACTGATTAGATTGATGGTCTAAGCTGTAAATAAGTACAATTTTAAGGAGCTTCATGACAATGCAGCATGATCTGCTCCTATCCCCTACATGTCCCTGAGCTCTCCCACTGGAGGCAGTCAGCTGCTGAGCCTTTATGCTTGGATCCTGAAAACCATACTTACAATAGTGGGTTGTTGATTCTAGTACTTCTGATGCTGAGGGCAGACAAGTCCAGCTTTAAAAGGCCATCTTTAAATGTGTTTTAAACACTAAATACAACTTACTAAACTACTTTAACAAAAGGTACCCTGATCTACAGAGTTCACCAATAGACCTGACATCTTCACTTCTGGATTGTGCTTAGACACAGGAGAGGCTCTTCTGTGCAGCATCTGACCAAAGTTGTATGTGAATTAGGGGGCTGATCGCTCATTTTAATACCAAAAGCAACGCTTCTCATTCACCGCAGATACAAAAGTACAGTAGAACACATCCAAAAAAAATAAAGACCCAAGGGTTAAATCGCGCAGTGGCGTAGGCACATTACCTCCGTTGGGGAACCGGTCCACGCCAACGGAGGTAATGTGCCTACGCCACTGCGTGATTTAACCCTTGGGTCTTTATTTGATTGGGCAATTTAACCCCTTGATCTCCTATTAAGCTGCACTTGCACCTTACAAACTACTAATCTCACTCCTGTGAGTATTGTTACCATACTCGGCCGTAACTTTATTCAGGCCTTTTTACAACCCTCATCAAAGCCATATAGGTACAGATACATTAACAGTAGGAGGGGCTTTTTTCCCACCGTAGATTTACCTTTTTTCTCTGTATACCTATATGTTCCTTTTTTCACATACGCCCAATAGCGCCATTTATCCGTAGGCTGGTCCGTACATAGTTTGCACAGTGTCTTCGCAACTTCTTATCCTTTTGTCTTATTTAAAGTGTTGATTTTAACTATTGATTGAAATAAAACGTTTGTATTTTAAGGCTATAGCTTTTTTCGCTTTTTTGGATGTGTATACTTTTCATGAGCTGCCTGAACCTAGGCATGACATAATTCTGAGATTAAAAGTACAGTAGAAGCTGGCTTAACTATCGAGTAAGCCCCTGTCATACAGCACTGGTCACATGTTGGCACAGGAGCTACTTTACTTTGTCCATCTCCAACCAAAGGTGGAATTCCAGGAACTGATGCGGATATCTGGAGATCAATGCATCTGGTTCATTGACGTATATGCCCAATACATGTTGATATTCCAAACAGTTTATATCAGGTCTTTTTACTAAAGGGAACCTGTCATTAAAGGGAATCCACGGGCAATATAAATCAAGTCTGGCTGATTGCAGCCAGGTATAATAATCTTTGCAATGTCCCAGCATTTAGAGAACATATACTTTAAGAGTATGTGAACACGTTCAGTTTTTTTTGCGTTTTTTTCACGTTTTTTCTTAATAAAACCGCATTAGAAACTGCAGACATATACATCCTATCATTTAGAATGCATTCTGCAATTTTTGTGCACATGATGCGTTTTTTTTCCGAAAAAAAAACGGAACGCGGTAAAAAAGCAGCATGTTCATTAATTTTGCGCTTTTTTTTCGCTTTTTCCTGCTATTCTATGCATTTGGAAAAAACGTAAGAAAAAAACATCAAAAACGCGAAAAAAAATGCATCAAAACCGCGCGGAAAAAAACGCATGCGGATTGGCAGAAATGTCAGGTTTTTGTCAGGAAAATTTCTGCCAGAAATCCTGACGTGTGCACATAGCCTAATGATCCAGCTGGGGACCATACACAGAGATGAGACCAGTCCAGCACCACCCCTGACCGACTCCTCCCAGTGCCACTCTAGGTGATTAACAGGTGCTAAGGCCTCTTTCACACATCCGTTTATTTCTGGTACCGGAGATATCAATGTGTGCGTGTGTTGTAAAATAGGGATTTTTGTGTACTCACCGTAAAATCCTTTTCTCCGAGCCATTCATTGGGGACACAGACCGTGAGAGTATGCTGCTGCCACTAGGAGGCTGACACTAAGTGATACAAAGAAAGTTAGCTCCTCCCCTGCAGTGTACACCCTCCTGCTGGCTCTCAGCTAACCAGTTCTGTGCAAAAGCAGTAGGAGATCAATAACAATATATGAGCGTATAGCATGTCATATTATATATGAGAGTTTAAGCATGTCAGATTATAAAAAACAATCATAAGCTAATAACAGGGTGGGAGCTGTGTCCCCCAATGAATGGCTCGGAGAAAAGGATTTTACGGTGAGTACACAAAAATCCCTATTTCTCCTTCGACTCATTGGGGGACACAGACCGTGGGACGTCCCAAAGCAGTCCCTGGGTGGGGACAACAATAGATCAGGCCCTGTGTAACCGCTACTTACAAGTGCGCCACCGCGGCCTGCAGAGTCCGCCTGCCCAGACTCACATCTGTGGAAGTGTTGGAATTATAGTGCTTCAAGAATGCATGCGGACTGGACGAATCCGCAAGCTTGCAGGCGTGCCTTGCCGACGCCTGGTGCCTAGAACCCTTGATAGACAGGGAGATAAGCTGACATCTAGCACGGAAGGACTCCTGGATGGTGGAACGAATTCACCATGTTATCATGGTCGATGAAACGGCTAAACCCTTCCTGAAAATGTCAGGAAGCCTTCCTCTACCATCAGGAAGCCCAAATAAAGCGTCCAACCTTTGGAAGGACGCCGTCCTCAAGACGTACCTACTCAGAGCACTCACTTCGTCCAGAATATGGGGGAACTCATTCCATTTTGTGGACTGGTGCCAAAAGAGATGAGGGAAGAACTATGCCCTCATAACAGTGGTAATACAGTACCACCTTGGTAACAAGGGATGGGGATGGCCTGAGGACAACCTTGCCTCGAAGGTAATAAGGGAAAAAAGTCTGAAAGAGCAGAGCAGCTAGCTTCGAAGACTCGTCAGAGTGAGAATATTGCAGAGGAAAAAAGGGGCGACTTTCCCTGATAGTAAAGTCTGCCCGGATGAAAAGGAGCCTACTGTAAGGCTCCTAGGAATAATAAGGTCCCAATGAGCTAACGGTATGCGATAGAGAAGGACTACGTGTGAAAAATCCCTGTGAGAAAGACCCTACTTGCAGTTTTGTTGCGATCAGGCGAGAAGATACTAGCTCCGCAAACAAAAAACGGACGTGGTCAGTGCGGATCTCTGAGGATCACTGGGGCCCCTTTCTGCTTCCGAAAGGCTTTCGGAAGTAGTGGAAGGGGAGTTATGGAAACTGGTACCACGGCAGAACCAGAGCATGGAGTGCGATGGCTCTTGGATCTCGAGGTCGAACCACAAACTCGAGTACATTGGACTTCAGTCTGGATGTCATCCCACCTACAACTGGAGAGCTCCAGTAAGGGCAGATCTGATGGAAGACTTCGGGGTGAAGTTCCCACTGACTTGAGGCGGAACCCTGACGGCTGAATTTGTTTGCCGTTCAGAGTTCTACTCCTGGGATATATACTACCGAGATCACCGAATAATAGACCTTGGTCCATCAGAGAAAGTGAGGTACCTCGGTCATGGCGCCTGACCGTGGGTACCTGCTAGATGACTGACGTATGGCACCGCCGTGGCATTATCCAATTGAATTCGGATAGGGTGACCCGCCAGAAGGCAGTGGACCTGCTGTAGGACTACCGTTCGGATCTCCAGAACAATGATGGGGAGAAAAAGACTGGCATTGGTAGTTACTAATAACCATTGAACCGGGAGAAAGGCCCTGGATGAAGAAGGAGCTCAGAGACTATTGTCTGAAAGTCTGTTTGACTTGCTGAAAATGAGCGGAGCGAAGGAAACCGCTTCCATTGTCGTCACCATTTTTCCTCAGAACTCTCCTAGTAAATCGAATGAAATGAGGGGGTGAGTAATCAAGTCCTGAGAACTCTCCTTGCGCGAGCTCCCTGTTGAAGGGCCATGACCTTGTCTCGAGGAAGAATTACCATCCTTCTAGAAGTGTGCAGGATCATCCTCAAAAAGGATATCTGCTGGGCTGGAAATGAGGAGAACTTGTCTAAGTGTAGCTGCCAGCCCAGGTGAGAAGGTATCGCAAGTGATATAGACGACTCAGCGTAGTCCTGGAAGGGCGGCTAGACAGTCGACCACACAGGGCAGGACGAGCACGCCTCTAGAGTGCAAGAGAAACATGACATCTGCCATGACCCGTGCGAACACTCTGGGTGCGGAAGCAAGGCCGAAGGACAAGGTTGTGACTTGAAAATGCTGTTGACGAATGGAAAGGCGAAGGAATTTTTGCAGAGGGTAAGCACCCTGAATATCGATGGATGCCAGAAACTGCACCTTTTTCTGTTGAAGTAATGGCTGAGCGGAGGGACTCCATCCAAAGAAGGAGGACCATGTCAAAGGTTGTTAGAAGTTTGAGGTCCAGGGTCGATCTTACTTTTCGTTCCCCTGTTTGGAACCAAGATCCCTTAGATCTAGACTGTGCTGGACAATCCTTATACAATCCTTTGTCAGTCTCCCGCTCAAAGGATTTGATTGGCCAGTTGTTACTGGTGTGACCAAGGTAGTTAACGGTCTCCAGCCAGGAGACCATTGCTCTAGCAATCCAATGCGGCTGCTAGGGAGGATAAAGCGCCGAACCCGAAGACGGAACGAACCAGATTTGCTATCTGACAGTCCGTGGTATTTTTAATTGATGACCCATCAGGTAGGGATACTGGTAGGTATACCACAGGAGATTCTACCCGGTTAATCTGCCCCATGGCAGAATGTGCGGCTGCATCCAGCAAGTCATAGTCTCTTGCCATCGCCGCTCTCTTTTCACGGTGCAGAGATAAAAAATTAGGAACCCTCGATCCATCAACCTCTTAACAGGGAAGTGGAGAGGAATTGTCCGCCTTCTTGCATCTTCCGCTAAATAGTGGTGATGCAGAGGGGGGTGCTCGTACGCCAAAAAGGGTGCCTCTGTATGTCCACAGAGTTCAGGTCTCCGGGTGGACAGGACAGGTTGTCTGGCGTTAGGCCTGGATGCAGAAGAGGAAACATGGAGGCGACACTCCGTGTGCTCGTCTGTTGATGGTGTGGGGAGATCGGTGCCCTTTAAAGGACCCGTTGCCTTTAAAAAAAAAACAGGCCAGGCATGGCATCCCACGTAGAGGCTTCTGTCCAATGAATCGCTTATCCGAATTGAATGGCAAATGCTCTCGAGGGAGTTTAGTCTCTGAAGCTTTGGCAAGTTCAGGCAATATCCAATCCATATTCAGAGCCTTGTTGTCATCAAATCATTGGTGAGGGAGCAGGAAACGAACAACTTCCGTTTTCTAGATGCCTGTATGTTTCTAGACGCCTGCACGTTTCTAGAATACTTGTGGCCCCTGCTAGCCGACGGCTCCCATGTAGGATAGGGACCATGTATATTGGTCCTGCGAGCACTCCAAACACAGAGGGTACACAGAGGGATTCAATCTCTTGGTCAGAGAACCATGGATTGTGGTCAGTGAAGAAGTCCACTGAGGGGAACTAGAGGATAAAGCTGGGGTCGGCGGCGGAGGGCTCCTCGGATTGATCAAGCGCCTTTAAGACCAGGGAATACTGGTCATGCGCTTTAAGACCAGGGAATACTGGTCATGCGCCTTTAAGACCAGGGAATACTGGTCATGCGCCTTTAAGACCAGAGAATACTGGACATGCGCTTTAAAAGATCAAGGAATACATGTCATACGCCTTTAAGACTGGGAATACTGGCCATATGCCTTTAAGACCAGGAAATACTGGTCATGCGCCTTTAAGACCAGGGAATACTGGTCATGCACCTTTAAGAACAGGGAATACTGGTCACGCGCCTTTAAGACCAGAGAATACTGGACATGCGCTTTAAAAGATCAAGGAATACATGTCATACGCCTTTAAGACTGGGAATACTGGCCATATGCCTTTAAGACCAGGAAATACTGGTCATGTGCTTTTAAGACCAGGGACTACTAATCGTGTGCCTTTAAGACCAGGTACTTCCTTACCCGGGTACTGATGTAGAGTCGATGTGCCCCTTTAATGCAAAAAAACTGTCACCCCAGTGTGAGCTGGCCGGGTGGACCAAGATGGCCACCGGGAGTTGCAGAGTTGATAAAATCTCGCAGAGAGCGAGAAGCGCCAATTTGGGGGGGCGGAGCCACAGACACGATGTTGAATAGGCCCAAGCCTGGGCCTAAATTTCTGTAGCCGGCGGACGTCACCAGTGGGTCGTTCCAGGCAAGACTTCCAGGATGCGGCTTACAAATCGGCCGAAGCCAGGGGCTAAATTTTTGCAGCCATCCAGAGCGTTACCTCAGAGAGGTGGGCCACAGGGAATTGGCTGAGGCTGCCTGTCAGCATGTGAATATCCCACTGAAGATGGATCCACTCACCATTGATGCGCTTCCCGGCATGGAGCCGCCGCGGATGTGGGTTTCAGCGCTGTTCTGTGCAGCGTGGACGGTGCAGGGAGAAGCCTCAATCCATCATCCGTTTGTTAGGGAGGTGGAGAGGACCCGTCCGCCTCCTTGTGCCATCCGCTTTAACAGTGGTGGGACAGTGGGGGCTGCTCGGACGCCATAGAGAGGGGCTTCTGTACATCCACGGAGTTCAGTCCGGGTGGACAGGGCCAGTTGTCCGGCATTAGGCCTGGCTCCAGGAGAGGATACATGGAGGCGACACTCCGTGTGGTCGCCTGCTGCTGGTGTGGGGAGATCGGGACCGTGAAGGAACCGTCGCCCCTGAAGTGAGCTCAGGCATGGTATACTCGCCGTGCT
Organism: Ranitomeya imitator; assembly: GCF_032444005.1. Lineage (NCBI taxonomy): Eukaryota > Metazoa > Chordata > Amphibia > Anura > Dendrobatidae > Ranitomeya > Ranitomeya imitator. Next base: position 203,022,408 of record NC_091286.1, read on the forward strand.
CGCCTGTTGATGGTTCGGGGGAGATCGGATCCTTTTTTAATCCGTTAATTAAAAAATAAAAATTTACAGAAAATTAAATAATAAAATAAAAACGTTGGGGTCTGAAACAGACCCATGTGCCTCCTACAGACACTAAGCAAGAACTGGTTAGCTGAGAGCCAGCACTTTCTTTGTATCACTTAGTGTCAGCCTCCTAGTGGCAGCAGCATACACCCACGGTCTGTGTCCCCCAATGAGGCGAAGGAGAAAGCAATACTTGCGGCACACGTGTGGCAACCTTGTGCCGCATCAGTACCACATGGACGGGCTACAGGGAAGAAGCGTTACAGTAAGCGCTGTTCCCCAGCATCTAGTGCTTAAGATGGCTCTCATCATTCTCCCTTGCTCTGCCGGTGATAAGCGCAAACAGAGGAGAATGATTAGTTATAATAAAGTCCGAACGATAACAGCAGGTGGGGGCTTTTGGGACTATTACTCCCATCATCCGACCCCTGCTGCCGCTAATGGCAGTGACAGCAGGAGTGAATGATCGAGGTATCACTCAGCCATCGCCTGCAATCTAACTAAAATGAATGAAAAACCCGAAGTGGGTTCCCCCCTATTTTCTTGAACCAACCAGGCAAAACTCACAGCTGTGGGCTACAACCCTCAGCTGTCAGCTTCAGCAAGGTTGGTTATCAAGAATAGAGGGGTCCCCACGCTTTGTTTAAAAAAAAATTAATTTAAAGAATTAAAAAACAAAAACAAAAAAAAACAGCGTGGGGTCCACCCATTTTTGACAACCAGCCTTGCTTAAGCTCACAGTTGGGCACTGTGGTATTCTTAGGCTTGTAAGGGGCCATGGATATTGGCCTCCTTCTAAAATAGCAGCCCGCAGCTGTCCAGAAAAAGCGCATATATTAGATGCGCCAATTCTGGTGCTTTGCACGGCTCTTCCCACTTGCCCTGTAGTGGTGGCAAGTGGGGTTAATATTTGTGGGGTTGATGTCACCTTTGTATTGTCAGGTGACATTGAGCCCAAGACTTAGTAATGACTCCTTTAATATTCTATATTAAACCATACTTACTGCAACGCCCAATTCCCCGAAGCACTCGATCTCCTGTAAGAAAAATAAAAATCAAAAACATACCATACCTGTCCATCGTTGTGTCCCACACCGTAATCCATGTCAGGTGGCTAAATAGTTTTCAACCAGGACAGTGCCAAGATGCGACCATCGCGGCTGAAAACCACTGGTGAATGCTCAGGGTGAGAGCGCAGCATCATTCACCAGCTGTGAGCTTTAGCAAGGCTGGTTGTCAAAAACCAGGGGGGGGGGGGGGGGGGGACCCCATGTCTTTCTTTATTTAAATTATTTATAAAAAAAATAAAAAATAAAAGAATGCATGGGGACCCCTCTATTCTCGATAACCAACCATGCTGAAGCTGACAGCTGAGGGTTACACTTATTAGCGGCAGCAGGTGTCAAAGCCCCCAAATGCTGTCACTGTTTGGACTTTATTATAAACTCATCATTCTGCGCTGATCACCGGCAGAGCTGGGGAGAATGATGGAAGCTGTCTTCAGCACTAGCCGCTGGGGAACAGTGCCCATACAGGTGACAATCCAGCAGCTGTTGGCTGTCCACTATAGCTGACAACTTGCTGCATCAGCCACGATCAGTGTTGGCACCGTCCATATCTGTTTAATGCTTTAGATGCTGCTGTCGATATTGACTATCATATAAATGGTTAAAAGAGTGTGGGGTTCCCTCTTTATACTTATTGTCAACCCGAGATAATTGTGTGGTCTTGATGTTTGCCATGGCAATTCACGGCCAAATAGCGGCCTTAGAGTCTGCCGGCTACTGTAGCCTGTTCATAAGTTAGCGACAATTAGGTGGTAAAAATACAATTTTTCATTCCCGTCATGTCACTTTGTATTAATTCCTGAAAATCTCCTGAATGGTAAATTAACTACCTGACAGCAGTTCTCTGGCTATCGTGGCCTTAGAAGCGGCTGAACCCTTTCTGTGACCCTCCGGGAGCACAAAGAGGGAGTCCGATTTGCAAAAGGGAGCAGTCCTAGAAATGTACCTCCTGAGGGCCCGTCCAAGGTGTGAAGGGCCTTTTTCGACCCTATGCCTCGGCTGTGGGCAGAAGGAGGGAAGAAAGATATCTTCATTAAGGTGGAAGGATGAAACCACCTTAGGGAGAAAAGCCGGAGATGGTCGTAGGACTACTTTGTCCTGGTGGAAGGAAAGGAAAGGCGCCCGGCAGGATAGTGCGGCCAACTCGGAGACGCGCCTGATAGATGTTACTGCCACAAGGAAAGAAACCTTCCAGGAGAGGATGGTCAGCGAGACATCCTGCAGAGGTTCAAACGGAGATTCCTGAAGGATGCTCAGGACCAAATTGAGATCCCAGGTCTCTAACAGCATTCTGTAGGCGGGTACCACGTGGGAGACCCTTTGAATAAAGGTCCTGACTTGCAAGTTAGCAGCAATCTTACGTTGGAACAACACCGATAACGCTGAGATCTGACCCTTGAGGGAACTGAGTGCCAGGCCGGAATCCAAGCCGGAGTGGAGAAATTCCAAAATGGAGGGAATTGAGAAAACAAGAGGAGGACGACCGCGGAGCCTGCACCATGAGAAGGCGGCCTCCCAGGTGCGGTGATAGAAGCGAGCGGAAGACGCCTTGCGAGCGCTGATCATGGCGATGACCTGCTGGGAGAAACCTGCTTGAGTTAGGATCCAGGTTTCAACAGCCAAGCCGTTAAACGTAGGGCCCCTGAGTTCTGGTGGTAGATCGGTCCTTGGTGAAGCAGATCTGGGCGGTCTGGTAACCGCCAGGGGACGTCGGATACGAGGTGAACGAGCTCCGCATACCATGCGCGACGTGGCCAATCTGGGGCGATAAGGATCACAGGAACCCCCTCTATCTTGATTTTTTGGATTACTTTCGGCAGCAAAGGAAGTGGAGGAAACACGTATGGGAATTGGAACCGGTGCGTCCACCCCGACGGCCCGGGGATCCCGAGAACGTGCTATCAAGTTGGGAACCTTGACGTTCAGTCTGGACGCCATCAGGTCCACGTCCGGAGTTCCCCAGCGAAGGCAGATTTGTTGAAAAGCCTCTGGATGGAGTTCCCACTCCCCCGAGGCGAGACCCTGACAGCGGAGAAAGTCCGCCGCCCAGTTCTCGATGCCTGGAATGTGCACTGCAGAAATGGTGGAGTGGTTGGTCTCGGCCCAACGGAAAATGTGGGAGACTTCCTGCATCGCCGCCCTGCTGCGGGTACCCCCCTGATGGTTTATGTATGCCACCGCTGTGACGTTGTCTGATTGAATTCGAATTGGGTGACCCGCGAGCAGGAAGTGAAAATGTCTCAGGACAAATCTGATAGCTCGGATCTCCAAGATGTTTATGGGAAGTTTCAACTCCCGAATCGTCCAACGCCCCTGGGCAGTGTGATGGCGAAACACAGCTCCCCAACAGAGGAGATTGGCGTCGGTAGTCACCACCAGCCAATGGATCGGGAGAAAAGACATCCCCTGGTTGAGAGATCATTCTAAAGTCCACCATTTGAGCGCTTGCCTGATTCGCGGGGGCAGAGGACATGTCCGGTCGAGAGTTAAGGGGCTCCTGTCCCAATTGTCTAGCAGGGCCTGTTGTAAGGGACGGAGATGCAGTTGAGTGAAGGGAACCGCTTCCATTGCGGCCACAATCTTCCCCAGGATCTTCATGGCAAACTGAATGGACTGCGGACAAGGGCGACAGAGCTTCCCGGCTCCCTGCTGAAGCGCTTGGGCCTTGGACCAAGGAAGTAAAACCAGCCCCTTGGACGTGTCCAGGATCATGCCCAGGAAAGAGATCCGTTGGGCTGGAACGGGGGAGGACTTGTCCAAGTTGATTAACCTGCCCAGGCACGAAAGAGAATCCAAGGTAATGCGGACGCTTGCCTCGCAGGCATGATAAGACGGACCTTTGACCAGGGAGTCGTCTAAGTATGGCAAGACGACCACTCCTCGGGAGTGAAGAATGGCCATGATAGCAGCCATGACTTTTGTGAATACCCTGGGCGCAGTGGCTAGACCGAAGGGTAAGCCCGTGAATTGAAAATGGTCCTCTTGGATGGCGAAACAGAGGAACCTTTGATGTGGCGGGAAGATTGGGATATGAAGATAAGCATCTTTGATGTCTATTGATGCTAGGAACTCCCCTATCTCCATTGAGGAGATGACCGACTGGAGGGATTCCATCCTGAAGTGCCGTACTTTTACGTACTTGTTTAGGAGCTTCAGATCCAGAATGGGGCGCACCGTCCCGTCCTTTTTTGGCACGACGAAGAGGTTTGAGTAAAAACCTCTGAATCTCTCGTGCTCCGGAACAATGACCCCGTTTTGGCGAAGGGATTCGATAGCACGGTACAGTGCGCGAGATTGAGCCCCCGAACTTGGGAGACGAGAGGGAAAAAAACGTGCTGGAGGGGAGGCGGAGAATTCTATTTTGTAACCAGAAAACACCAGGTCTCTGACCATTCGTAGTGGATGACGGAAAGCCAGACGTGTTGAAAAAGCAGGCGTCCGCCTACTTTGGTGGTGTCGACTGGACAAATATCTGGTGACCGCCGGAAAAAACGGACCCCTAGTTCACTTACCCCAAAATGAAGGTGCCCGGGGTAAATAGGACGGTGCAGGGTTGGGGGAGCATCCATCCACGATTCCCTTAAAAGGGGGAGGATGGAGAGGAACCGTCTGCCTCCTTCCATCATCCGCTCTTTTTCAGTGGTGATGCAGTGGGGGCTGCACGGACGCCACGGTGGAATAGTGCCTCTGAACAGCCGAGGGTGAGACCTGGTGGGCAGGGAAGATGTCCGGCAATAAGGCCTGGCTGCAGAAGAGGATACTGGTGGTGACACCAGTGCTCGTCTGTAAAGCAGGGGGTGGGGGAGATCGGTGCCCTTGAAGGGGCCCGTCGCTCCTAGAATCAGCTCAGGCAGTGGCATCCCACGTCACAGGAGAGGCATCCCACGTCGCAGGAGAGGATACGGAGAGGTAAAACTCCTGTGCTCGCCTGTTTTTGGTTCGGGGAGATCGGAGCCTAGAAAGGTTCCGTCGCCCCTTCGTCCAGGAAAAAAGGGTTTAAATCCAGTGTGCCTCCTACGGACACTAAGCTTGAACTGGGTCTCTGGAAGCCAGCATGAGGGTGTATACTGCAGGGGAGGAGCGAACTCTTTTTGTCTCAACTTAGTGTCAGCCTCCTAGTGACAGCAGCATAACACCCATGGTCCTATGTCCCCCAATGTGGCGAAGGAGAAATTGTACTTTTTTTTCCCCCCCCATTTGTAAAATTTTTGATTTTTTTTTTTATATAAATATGAAACATAACCTAAATTTACTATGATCATAAATTATAATGTGCCACAAAAAAATCTCCTAAAATCACTGGGATTTGTTGAAGCATTCAAGAGTTATAACCACAAAGTGACAGACTTTGTCAGACTTAAAACATTTGGCCCAAACACTAAGGGGTTAAGTATAATTTTGTCTGGAACCTCTGAGGTATCAGAGAAAAATATACCCGGCTGCTAGACTCGGACTCATGCTTTGAAGGTTTGAGCAGCATGAATAAGATGACAGGTTCCCATGACAATACTATACACAAGTTACACACACTGTTTGGGATAACAGACAATCACAATAATCTAAACATATATTACAGATTTTTGTTTCCAAACGGAACAACAAATCAGTTATTGCTCACTGGATTTTGCCTGAGTACTCTCATTAGTGTGGCGGATTTTAGCATAGGGGTATGTGCGCACAGCGTCTTTAGACACAAGAATACCGGCTGACATCTGCTGCAGTGGCCTTGCAGGCAGCATTTACATTTTTTTGTTATGTATTAATAGTGAGTGACTTTCAAGCAGAAGCCGGAAGAAGAGTGGACCAGTCTGTTTAACCGCTTTGGAAGCATGAAGTGGTTAAAAAGTTAAATAAGACAGAACAAATTCACAGCAACACCTTTTGACATTGCTCTCCATATTTTCATTCTTATCAAGTTTTTTTGTGCTTTTTCAGGTGGGTTCTAGGTGGAATCTGCCCGAGAAAGATGCAGTGTGAACACTCTCTAAAAGTCTCACCTTTTTTGTATACAAGAGGGTTTCTCAAGATTATCCTATTAAAGAAACATGACAATGACAGAAGTAGGATGCAACAAGGATGGCACCTGGGAGGATTTACAAAACTCCAGAATTCCTTCATCAAAGACATATGTCATTAAAGCTTGTAATAAATGTTACACTAAATGACAGTTTACCTGAAGGAATCATTCCCGTATTGTGTGTTCTTGCAGGCGTCTCCCTATAAGAATCCTGACAACTCATCCTGCTGATATATTCTATCGCTGCTTCTATGCTGCGACTATTCGTCTGCTGCAAAGCTCTGATCACCATATCCTGCAAGGCAAAGGGGGAAATTAAAACATACAGCAGTTATTAAAGGGAGCCTGTCAGCAGGATTGTGCTCAGTAACCTAGTGTCAGGTCGGCGCCGTTATACTGATTACAATGATGCCTGGGTTGATGAAATCCATCTTGTGGTTGTTGTGTAATCTTCATTTTCAGTTTGTAGTTTAAGATATGCTCATGCCCCAGGACGGTCTGTGGGGGGGGTCTGCATGTGGTGCTCTGCTTATATATCCATAATGCAGATTGCCGACAGGACACTGATCTCTCACTGACCCTCCCCCTAGTTAGCATAATGAATGCCAGCACATACTGAATAAAAAGACGCTTCTGCAGGGAGCTGCCGTCCATGGCCCCTGCGCCGCAGCATAATCGCATGGTAAATATGCACTAAGTCCCTTTTGCTTATTTAATTGAGGGAGGAAAAAAAATCAAGTTGAAAATGGCACCTGCACAGTAGCAGCTCTCAGTGCGTATAGAGATCCGATAGCTGCTACTGCGCAGGCAGGGCCATCTTGGAGGAAGAAATCTTATTATTTCTACTCCAGCAAGATGGCGCTGCGGGCATAAGTGTTATCTTGTTTTATTATTATTCACTATGTGCTGGTATTCATTATACAAACTAGGGGATCAGCCTGAAATGTGATTTTGAGCATCATTCCAAATCCAGACCTCCATGGGATATTAATTTTTATTTACGTTGATCATTTTTGTGTTTTATTGTTCTCAACACATTCCACTGTGTAATGAATAAAGATTTACAACTGGAATATTTCATTCAGTGATATCTAGGATGTGGGATTTTAGTGTTCCCTTTATTGTTTTGAGCAGTGTATATCTGTATTGGAAAAGTGGCATATGCCTTGCCACAACCATTCCTACAGTCATACACTGGAGTAAAACTTCAGGTGTAACCACAGCTCAACATGACTTAGAAGAGCTGCGGCGTTCCTCGCCAAAACTCCAGAGAAAAACAAGAGCTGCTACATTACTTTTAGGCTGGAGTCACACAGGCAGATTTTGTGGTGGTCTTACAGACGAACACTAAAGTGTTTCCTTTATACCCTCTCTGCTTTTTAGGTTCAAAAACCTTTAGTCTGTGCATCCATTTCCAGAAAATCAGACTTGAAGGTTAAGGTATCGAATAATATGGGAGTTTGAGCTTTAGATGCCTCACCTCATCAAAGCCTGCAGCCTGCAGGTCATGGAGCATTTTTCGATTGACTTCATTTCCGCCCCTCTGAGAAGCATTCGTGGAGTTGGCAAAAGGTTGCAAAGAGTTGCGAATCTCAGCCAAAGCTTTGTGGTAAGTGACAAACTTAGGGGGATTCCGACCCTGCCTCGGATCTTCAGCCTTAGTTAGCTCAGTCTTCCCTGCATCGGATGGTTTGGGAAGATGGCGGAGGCTCTCGCGTATTTCCAGCAGCATCTGTCTGCTATTGCCTGGGCAATTGCTTGCTGGGAAAGTTTTAGGCCTCATTTGCCTGTAGCCCTCTGGTTTCTCCCCCCTCTTCATGAAAACACATGTATCTGTATGACTTCTTAGAGACAAAAGTAAATCTGTAGCTCAAACTGTATTGAGCAGACTCAACAGGGTCGGTTGTGACAGGAGATTGTATTTCCAGTGCTGATAGATGTAGTGAAATCCACCTGGCATGTAAAAAAATACAAACAAAAGATTAACATACACATTATACTACAAGATCAGCAATGCTGCATCAACATAAGCCAGAGCGTTGTATCAATTATGTTCAATCTCACCTTTCATAACCTAGTTCTGCATTTACACAGGTAATACAAACTATAACCCCCCGTATCATTAACACTAGAAAACAAGACTGCTGGAGAGAGGAGTCCACCGCATGACTAGGCCTAGTGACGGAGAATGGAGTCCACTGTAAAGAGTGTGCACCATAAACCTAATATGCAATTTGCCTGATTTGGCTTTTCAGGCACAAGAACTGACGCCCCTATTCAATGTACAATCCATGTTCAGCTCTGTAGGTGCGACTGCAGTGTGAAGCGCTCCTAAAAATGAACGGCCCTGAAATAAATCTAGCACTCTTGGAGAGGACCATGATCTCACAGCAGCACTTAATGTGCCAGAAGAGTCGCCATAGCCCGAGTACAGAATGCCTGCCAGAAGAGTCACCATAGTCTGAGTACAGATGGCACACAGCAATGCCCGCCAGAAGAGTCGCCATAGCCCGAGTCCAGAAGGCCTGCCAGAAGAGTCACCATAGTCTGAGTACAGATGGCACACAGCAATGCCCGCCAGAAGAGTCGCCATAGTCAGAGTACAGATGGCACACAGCAATGCCTGCTACTGAATGCACAGAATTGGAAAGTGGCAGTAATTCCAGAGCAATTCTGTACATGAAAAACACAAAAGCATTTAAAGATATAAATGGACAGATCCACACAACTGTTATGTAAAAATAAACAAGCTGAAATAATTATATATATATGTGGAGAAGTGAGTATGTTGTGCTTCCGGAGTCAACAGATCGAGAAGTCAGAAAACACTTGAGATCAGGGCTGTGGAATCGGTAAGCCAAACCACCGACCCACAGCACTGGTCACTACTGAGCATGTGCATAAAGTGCAGCACAGATTCATCTCCACTAAAAGCCGAGCTCCTTAGATCAAGAACAGAACGGACATTTATAGGACATTTCAGAACTTTCCCAAATTATGAAAACATTTACAGCACATCCTGCACTGAACTACTTTACCCAATGTATTCTAAATTTTAGGAGTCGGAGTCCATTTTATACTGACTCCACAGCCGTGAAGTGATTGCAGATTTCACATTGCCCCTACAGCCCCATTACTTGTAATACCCAGTAACTTTACACCACAGAACGTTTCCTCCGTTCATATCCAATGCTGCTGAGAAAGCGCTGGTTTTCCTAGGAAGCAGCACCGCCGCCGCTGCGCGCGGGCACAGGGCCAGCCACACTCCGCTGCACGCGGGCACAGGGCCAGTCACACGCTGCTGCGCGCGGGCACAGGGCCAGCCACACGCTGTACATTTCGCACAGTCTCTGGGGGGGGTCAGTACATCCCGCACAGTTTATTGGGGGTCAGTACATCCCGCACAGTCTATTGGGGGGGGGGGTCAGTACATCCCGCACAGTCTATGGGGGGGGGGGGGGGTCAGTACATCCCGCACAGTCTATGGGGGGGAGGGGGGGGGTCAGTAAATCCCGCACAGTCTATGGGTAGGGGGGCCAGTGCATCCCGCACAGTTTATTGGGGGTCAGTACATCCCGCACAGTTTATTGGGGGTCAGTACATCCTGCACAGTCTATGGGGAAGGGGGGGGGGGGGGGGGGTCAGTACATCCCGCACTCTATGGGGGGGGGGGGGGGGGGGGTTTCAGTACATCCCGCACAGTCTATGGGGGGCAGTACATCCCGCACAGTCTATGGGGGGGGGGGGGGCAGTACATCCCGCACAGTCTATGGGGGGGGGGGGCAGTACATCCCGCACAGTCTATGGGGGGGGGGCAGTACATCCCGCACAGTCTATGGGGGGGGGGGGCAGTACATCCCGCACAGTCTATGGGGGGGGGGGGGGGCAGTACATCCCGCACAGTCTATGGGGGGGGGGGGCAGTACATCCCGCACAGTCTATTGGGGGTCAGTACATCCCGCACAGTTTATTGGGGGTCAGTACATCCCGCACAGTCTATGGGGGGGGGGGGGGGGGGAGGTCAGTACATCCCGCACAGTCTATGGGAAGGGGGGCCAGTACATCCCGCACAGTCTATGGGAAGGGGGGCCAGTACATCCCGCACAGTCTATGGGGGGCAAGTACATCCCGCACAGTCTATGGGGGGCAGTACATCCCGCACAGTCTATGGGGGGGCAGTACATCCCGCACAGTCTATGGGGGGGCAGTACATCCCGCACAGTCTATGGGTAGGGGGGCCAGTGCATCCCGCACAGTTTATTGGGGGTCAGTACATCCCGCACAGTTTATTGGGGGTCAGTACATCCTGCACAGTCTATGGGGAAGGGGGGGGGGGGGGTCAGTACATCCCGCACTCTATGGGGGGGGGGGTCAGCACATCCCGCACAGTCTATGGGGGGCAGTACATCCCGCACAGTCTATGGGGGGGGGTCAGTACATCCCGCACAGTCTATGGGGGGGGTCAGTACATCCCGCACAGTCTATGGGGGGCAGTACATCCCGCACAGTCTATGGGGGGCAGTACATCCCGCACAGTCTATGGGGGGGGTCAGTACATCCCGCACAGTCTATGGGGGGGGTCAGTACATCCCGCACAGTCTATGGGGGGGGTCAGTACATCCCGCACAGTCTATGGGGGGGGTCAGTACATCCCGCACAGTCTATGGGGGGGGTCAGTACATCCCGCACAGTCTATGGGGGGGCAGTACATCCCGCACAGTCTATGGGGGGGCAGTACATCCCGCACAGTCTATGGGGGGGCAGTACATCCCGCACAGTCTATGGGGGGGCAGTACATCCCGCACAGTCTATGGGGGGAGGGGAGGGTCAGTACATCCCGCACAGTCTATGGGGGGGCAGTACATCCCGCACAGTCTATGGGGGGGGGGGGGTCAGTACATCCCGCACAGTCTATGGGGGGGTGGGGGGGGTCAGTACATCCCGCACAGTCTATGGGGGTCAGTACATCCCGCAGTCTATGGGGGGCAGTACATCCCGCACAGTTTATTGGGGGTCAGTACATCCCGCACAGTCTATGGGGGGGGGGGGGGTCAGTACATCCCACACAGTCTATGGGAAGGGGGGCCAGTACATCCCGCACAGTCTATGGGGGGGGGGGGGGGTCAGTACATCCCGCACAGTCTATGGGGGGCAGTACATCCCGCACAGTCTATGGGGGGCAGTACATCCCGCACAGTCTATGGGGGGGGGGGGGGGTCAGTACATCCCGCACAGTCTATGGGGGGCAGTACATCCCGCACAGTCTATGGGGGGGCAGTACATCCCGCACAGTCTATGGGGGGGCAGTACATCCCGCACAGTCTATGCGGGGGGGCAGTACATCCCGCACAGTCTATGCGGGGGGGCAGTACATCCCGCACAGTCTATGCGGGGGGGCAGTACATCCCGCACAGTCTATGGGGGGAGGGGAGGGTCAGTACATCCCGCACAGTCTATGGGGGGGCAGTACATCCCGCACAGTCTATGGGGGGGGGTCAGTACATCCCGCACAGTCTATGGGGGGGGGGGGGGGGGGGGTCAGTACATCCCGCACAGTCTATGGGGGTCAGTACATCCCGCAGTCTATGGGGGGCAGTACATCCCGCACAGTCTATGGGGGGGGGGGGGGTGTCAGTACATCCCGCACAGTCTATGGGAAGGGGGGCCAGAACATCCCGCACAGTCTATGGGAAGGGGGGCCAGAACATCCCGCACAGTCTATGGGGGGCAGTACATCCCGCACAGTCTATGGGGGGGGGGGGGGTCAGTACATCCCGCACAGTCTATGGGGGGGTCAGTACATCCCGCACAGTCTATGGGAAGGGGGGCCAGTACATCCCGCACAGTCTATGGGAAGGGGGGCCAGTACATCCCGCACAGTCTATGGGAAGGGGGGCCAGTACATCCCGCACAGTCTATGGGAAGGGGGGCCAGTACATCCCGCACAGTCTATGGGGGGGGGCAGTACATCCCGCACAGTCTATGGGGGGGGGGGGGCAGTACATCCCGCACAGTCTATGGGGGGGGGGGGGGGGGCAGTACATCCCGCACAGTCTATGGGGGGGGGGGGGGGCAGTACATCCCGCACAGTCTATGGGGGGGGGGGGGGGCAGTACATCCCGCACAGTCTATGGGGGGGGGGCAGTACATCCCGCACAGTCTATGGGGGGGGGGGCAGTACATCCCGCACAGTCTATGGGGGGGGGGGGCAGTACATCCCGCACAGTCTATATGGGGGGGGCAGTACATCCCGCACAGTCTATGGGGGGGGGGGGCAGTACATCCCGCACAGTCTATGGGGGGTCAGTACATCCCGCACAGTCTATGGGGGGTCAGTACATCCCGCACAGTCTATGGGGGGTCAGTACATCCCGCACAGGCTATGGGGGTGGGGTGGGGGTCAGTACATCCCGCACAGTCTATGGGGGGGTGGGGTGGGGGTCAGTACATCCCGCACAGTCTATGGGGAGGGGGGGGGGTCAGTACATCCCGCACAGTCTATGGGGGGGTGGGGTGGGGGTCAGTACATCCCGCACAGTCTATGGGGGGGGGGTCAGTACATCCCGCACAGTCTATGGGGGGTCAGTACATCCCGCACAGTCTATGGGGGGTCAGTACATCCCGCACAGTCTATGGGGGGTCAGTACATCCCGCACAGTCTATGGGGGGTCAGTACATCCCGCACAGTCTATGGGGGGTCAGTACATCCCGCACAGTCTATGGGGGGTCAGTACATCCCGCACAGTCTATGGGGGGTCAGTACATCCCGCACAGTCTATGGGGGGTCAGTACATCCCGCACAGTCTATGGGGGGTCAGTACATCCCGCACAGTCTATGGGGGGTCAGTACATCCCGCACAGTCTATGGGGGGTCAGTACATCCCGCACAGTCTATGGGGGGGGGGGATGGGGGTCAGTACATCCCGCACAGTCTATGGGGGGGGGGGATGGGGGTCAGTACATCCCGCACAGTCTATGGGGGGGGGGGATGGGGGTCAGTACATCCCGCACAGTCTATGGGGGGGGGTGGGGGTCAGTACATCCCGCACAGTCTATGGGGGGGGGTGGGGGTCAGTACATCCCGCACAGTCTATGGGGGGTGGGGGTCAGTACATCCCGCACAGTCTATGGGGGGTGGGGGTCAGTACATCCCGCACAGTCTATGGGGGGTGGGGGTCAGTACATCCCGCACAGTCTATGGGGGGTGGGGGTCAGTACATCCCGCACAGTCTATGGGGGGTGGGGGTCAGTACATCCCGCACAGTCTATGGGGGGTGGGGGTCAGTACATCCCGCACAGTCTATGGGGGGTGGGGGTCAGTACATCCCGCACAGTCTATGGGGGGTGGGGGTCAGTACATCCCGCACAGTCTATGGGGGGTGGGGGTCAGTACATCCCGCACAGTCTATGGGGGGTGGGGGTCAGTACATCCCGCACAGTCTATGGGGGGTGGGGGTCAGTACATCCCGCACAGTCTATGGGGGGGGGGCAGCACATCCCGCACAGTCTATGGGGGGGGGGGGCAGTACATCCCGCACAGTCTATGGGGGGGCAGTACATCCCGCACAGTCTATGGGGGGGGCAGTACATCCCGCACAGTCTATGGGGGGGGGGCAGTACATCACGCACAGTCTGTGGGGGGGGGGGGGCAGTACATCCCGCACAGTCTGTGGGGGGGGGGGGTGTCCGTACATCCCGCACAGTCTATGGGGGGGGGGGCAGTACATCCCGCACAGTCTATGGGGGGGGCAGTACATCCCGCACAGTCTATGGGGGGGGGCAGTACATCCCGCACAGTCTATGGGGGGGGCAGTACATCCCGCACAGTCTATGGGGGGGGGCAGTACATCCCGCACAGTCTATGGGGGGCAGTACATCCCGCACAGTCTATGGGGGGGGCAGTACATCCCGCACAGTCTATGGGGGGGGGGCAGTACATCCCGCACAGTCTATGGGGGGGCAGTACATCCCGCACAGTCTATGGGGGGGGGGGCAGTACATCCCGCACAGTCTATGGGGGGGGCAGTACATCCCGCACAGTCTATGGGGGGGGGGCAGTACATCCCGCACAGTCTATGGGGGGCAGTACATCCCGCACAGTCTATGGAGGGGGGGGGGGGTCAGTACATCCCGCACAGTCTATGGGGGGGGGCAGTACATCCCGCACAGTCTATGGTGTGGGCAGTACATCCCGCACAGTCTATGGGGGGGTCAGTACATCCCGCACAGTCTATGGGGGGGGGCAGTACATCCCGCACAGTCTATGGTGGGGGCAGTACATCCCGCACAGTCTATGGGGGGGGCAGTACATCCCGCACAGTCTATGGGGGGGGCAGTACATCCCGCACAGTCTATGGGGGGGGCAGTACATCCCGCACAGTCTATGGGGGGGCAGTACATCCCGCACAGTCTATGGGGGGGGGCAGTACATCCCGCACAGTCTATGGGGGGGGCAGTACATCCCGCACAGTCTATGGGGGGGGCAGTACATCCCGCACAGTCTATGGGGGGGGCAGTACATCCCGCACAGTCTATGGTGGGGGCAGTACATCCCGCACAGTCTATGGGGGGGGCAGTACATCCCGCACAGTCTATGGGGGGGGCAGTACATCCCGCACAGTCTATGGGGGGGGCAGTACATCCCGCACAGTCTATGGGGGGGGCAGTACATCCCGCACAGTCTATGGGGGGGCAGTACATCCCGCACAGTCTATGGGGGGGCAGTACATCCCGCACAGTCTATGGGGGGTCAGTACATCCCGCACAGTCTATGGGGGGCAGTACATCCCGCACAGTCTATGGGGGGCAGTACATCCCGCACAGTCTATGGGGGGTCAGTACATCCCGCACAGTCTATGGGGGGTCAGTACATCCCGCACAGTCTATGGGGGGGCAGTACATCCCGCACAGTCTATGGGGGGGGGGGGCAGTACATCCCGCACAGTCTATGGGGGGTCAGTACATCCCGCACAGTCTATGGGGGGTCAGTACATCCCGCACAGTCTATGGGGGGTCAGTACATCCCGCACAGGCTATGGGGGTGGGGTGGGGGTCAGTACATCCCGCACAGTCTATGGGGGGGTGGGGTGGGGGTCAGTACATCCCGCACAGTCTATGGGGAGGGGGGGGGGTCAGTACATCCCGCACAGTCTATGGGGGGGTGGGGTGGGGGTCAGTACATCCCGCACAGTCTATGGGGGGGTGGGGTGGGGGTCAGTACATCCCGCACAGTCTATGGGGGGGGGGTCAGTACATCCCGCACAGTCTATGGGGGGTCAGTACATCCCGCACAGTCTATGGGGGGTCAGTACATCCCGCACAGTCTATGGGGGGTCAGTACATCCCGCACAGTCTATGGGGGGTCAGTACATCCCGCACAGTCTATGGGGGGTCAGTACATCCCGCACAGTCTATGGGGGGTCAGTACATCCCGCACAGTCTATGGGGGGTCAGTACATCCCGCACAGTCTATGGGGGGTCAGTACATCCCGCACAGTCTATGGGGGGTCAGTACATCCCGCACAGTCTATGGGGGGTCAGTACATCCCGCACAGTCTATGGGGGGTCAGTACATCCCGCACAGTCTATGGGGGGTCAGTACATCCCGCACAGTCTATGGGGGGGGGGGATGGGGGTCAGTACATCCCGCACAGTCTATGGGGGGGGGGGATGGGGGTCAGTACATCCCGCACAGTCTATGGGGGGGGGTGGGGGTCAGTACATCCCGCACAGTCTATGGGGGGGGGTGGGGGTCAGTACATCCCGCACAGTCTATGGGGGGTGGGGGTCAGTACATCCCGCACAGTCTATGGGGGGTGGGGGTCAGTACATCCCGCACAGTCTATGGGGGGTGGGGGTCAGTACATCCCGCACAGTCTATGGGGGGTGGGGGTCAGTACATCCCGCACAGTCTATGGGGGGTGGGGGTCAGTACATCCCGCACAGTCTATGGGGGGTGGGGGTCAGTACATCCCGCACAGTCTATGGGGGGTGGGGGTCAGTACATCCCGCACAGTCTATGGGGGGTGGGGGTCAGTACATCCCGCACAGTCTATGGGGGGTGGGGGTCAGTACATCCCGCACAGTCTATGGGGGGTGGGGGTCAGTACATCCCGCACAGTCTATGGGGGGTGGGGGTCAGTACATCCCGCACAGTCTATGGGGGGTGGGGGTCAGTACATCCCGCACAGTCTATGGGGGGTGGGGGTCAGTACATCCCGCACAGTCTATGGGGGGGGGGCAGCACATCCCGCACAGTCTATGGGGGGGGGGGGCAGTACATCCCGCACAGTCTATGGGGGGGCAGTACATCCCGCACAGTCTATGGGGGGGGCAGTACATCCCGCACAGTCTATGGGGGGGGGCAGTACATCACGCACAGTCTGTGGGGGGGGGGGGGCAGTACATCCCGCACAGTCTGTGGGGGGGGGGGGTGTCCGTACATCCCGCACAGTCTATGGGGGGGGGGGCAGTACATCCCGCACAGTCTATGGGGGGGGCAGTACATCCCGCACAGTCTATGGGGGGGGGCAGTACATCCCGCACAGTCTATGGGGGGGGCAGTACATCCCGCACAGTCTATGGGGGGGGGGCAGTACATCCCGCACAGTCTATGGGGGGGCAGTACATCCCGCACAGTCTATGGGGGGGGCAGTACATCCCGCACAGTCTATGGGGGGGGGGCAGTACATCCCGCACAGTCTATGGGGGGGCAGTACATCCCGCACAGTCTATGGGGGGGGGGGCAGTACATCCCGCACAGTCTATGGGGGGGGCAGTACATCCCGCACAGTCTATGGGGGGGGGGCAGTACATCCCGCACAGTCTATGGGGGGCAGTACATCCCGCACAGTCTATGGAGGGGGGGGGGGGTCAGTACATCCCGCACAGTCTATGGGGGGGGGCAGTACATCCCGCACAGTCTATGGTGTGGGCAGTACATCCCGCACAGTCTATGGGGGGGTCAGTACATCCCGCACAGTCTATGGGGGGGGGCAGTACATCCCGCACAGTCTATGGTGGGGGCAGTACATCCCGCACAGTCTATGGGGGGGGCAGTACATCCCGCACAGTCTATGGGGGGGGCAGTACATCCCGCACAGTCTATGGGGGGGGCAGTACATCCCGCACAGTCTATGGGGGGGCAGTACATCCCGCACAGTCTATGGGGGGGGGCAGTACATCCCGCACAGTCTATGGGGGGGGCAGTACATCCCGCACAGTCTATGGGGGGGGCAGTACATCCCGCACAGTCTATGGGGGGGGCAGTACATCCCGCACAGTCTATGGTGGGGGCAGTACATCCCGCACAGTCTATGGGGGGGGCAGTACATCCCGCACAGTCTATGGGGGGGGCAGTACATCCCGCACAGTCTATGGGGGGGGCAGTACATCCCGCACAGTCTATGGGGGGGGCAGTACATCCCGCACAGTCTATGGGGGGGCAGTACATCCCGCACAGTCTATGGGGGGGCAGTACATCCCGCACAGTCTATGGGGGGGCAGTACATCCCGCACAGTCTATGGGGGGCAGTACATCCCGCACAGTCTATGGGGGGCAGTACATCCCGCACAGTCTATGGGGGGGGGCAGTACATCCCGCACAGTCTATGGGGGGCAGTACATCCCGCACAGTCTATGGGGGGGGCAGTACATCCCGCACAGTCTATGGGGGGGGCAGTACATCCCGCACAGTCTATGGGGGGGGCAGTACATCCCGCACAGTCTATGGGGGGGGCAGTACATCCCGCACAGTCTATGGGGGGGGCAGTACATCCCGCACAGTCTATGGGGGGGGCAGTACATCCCGCACAGTCTATGGGGGGGGGCAGTACATCCCGCACAGTCTATGGGGGGGCAGTACATCCCGCACAGTCTATGGGGGGGCAGTACATCCCGCACAGTCTATGGGGGGCAGTACATCCCGCACAGTCTATGGGGGGCAGTACATCCCGCACAGTCTATGGGGGGGGCAGTACATCCCGCACAGTCTATGGGGGGGGCAGTACATCCCGCACAGTCTATGGGGGGGGCAGTACATCCCGCACAGTCTATGGGGGGGGCAGTACATCCCGCACAGTCTATGGGGGGGGGCAGTACATCCCGCACAGTCTATGGGGGGGGGCAGTACATCCCGCACAGTCTATGGGGGGGGCAGTACATCCCGCACAGTCTATAAGGGGTCGCTCCCCGCCCCCTGTCTCACACCGCTCGCCCCTCACTCCGGCTCTTTGTTCTGCCGCTGTTCACTTCCAGGCGCTGTTAATAAAGTTACATGAAGCTGGGGTCGGCGCACATTCCGGGCGGCGGACCGGCGAGCACGGGCGGATGCGTTACTACACTGATACTAATGAAAGCTGCGGGCCAGAGCCGTCCCCGGCCAGCTCCCCTCACAGCGGTGCACGGCAGCCACCATCACGCGGTCTCCCACACCGGACAGCGCAACTACCTCAGTGACTCCCGTTCTCTCCGCTTCTGCACTCACCGCCAACTTCTGAAGTTCTCGCTCAGTTCCGGGCAGCCATTTTGCGCCTCGCTCCTGTGCAGCTTGCCAGGTTCCCGGATGTTGCTATTTTTTCCTTTCTCCGGTTCCTCCCACTGTCATCCGCCGACACCCAAACTCCTCCCCTTGCGTCATGACGTCAGTGGCGAGATCTGAGTCACGCCTCTGACCTGACTCTCACATTCAGGTGCGTTGTGTCATGGGGATGGACGACGAAAATCTACGTCACGCGTCGGCGGTGTTCACCCATAGCTGAACCTGGAGGCAAAAGCTGCTCTCTCGGCAGTAGGAGACCGTCTACAACAAGCAGGGTGTTCTGCGGTTTTCAGGATTCTGAAGTTCCGGTACCTTGTAACCATGAGCACGGTGTCAGACACCAATGTAAGATGTGACACCATAAAACAGGATTTGGGGAGAAGGGCAATTTCCTCAAAATATTTCCAGGAAAAAGATTTTTATGTCTGAAAAATGAGTGACTATTCTGAACGGAAAAATTGGAGTTAACCCCTTCGTGACCCATGAAGTACTATGTCAGTCAGAAGTAGAGCAGGGCAAACACCTACTGTCTGTATAGAACACCTACTGTTCGGGCACGGACACCGAACACAGACTTCACCAGGAAGTCCGTGTAACTGTTCAGAACACTGGGTGTTTGGAGCTCCATCTGCAGCTGTTCGCCTGTTAAATGCTGCTGTCAATGACGAGGGTGTCTGCGACCCAATTGCGGGGCGCTAATGGGTTGCCATGATAGCCAGGGGCCTGTTGAAGATGTGGCGCCCCAGGGTCCTGGTCATCACAGTGGCATTGCTTTCCTCCCGGGGAGAGTGATGTTACGTTTTGAAGCGATGAAAGATATCTTCTATCAGGTAACCACCATACACACAACATGTTCACACTCCAGGCCACAAGGGGGAGCTTTTGATCCTATTTACTAGGTGACTCACCTATAGATATTGTGGTTTGGAGGGAAAGAGAGATCAGATTGTCGGAGAGACAGAAGAGCAGACCGACCTAGAGGGTCAGGAGGTCTGAAGTACCACAGCTCCTGGAAAGAGACGTACAGAAAGCCGAACATCGTACAGTGAGCGTGAAGGAGAGTGAAGCATAGGAGAGGATATCCCTCTGAGGTGCAGATAACCGATAGCCAGACCACCGAGGTTGTAAGGACTTCACGACTTACATCAGAGACTGGCAGGACAGCTGAACTGCAAGTTATCTGTCCACCTTAATACCCAGGAGACGCGGTGACACCTATAGAGCTCGGGGCGTGCTAGAGTCCCTGTAAAAAGGCTCAAGTCACCAGTCATACAGGTTATGTCCTATCCTAGATGGGGGACAGAGAGAAGAACTATGAGGACCTTATCTGAAGCCGTAGGCAGTAAGGGTCTACAACACCACCGCACTAGAGAAAGGCTTTTAACTCCACCTGGTAAAGGGGACTCTGGATTCGCTTCCAAGCCGGCCGGACCCTGCCTGCCCTGTGATCTGGTACCCTGGACTGTGGCTGCATGAAGTCTTCAGTAAACCAGGTAAAGAGACTGTAAACCTGTGTCCTCGTTCTTTACTGCACCATTCACCATCTTCCATCTACACACCGGGAGCCCTGGGGATACACTTCTTCACCTGTGGGAAGTTATACCATCTAGCTGCCATAACATCACCCCAGAGGACCCCTTAAAGCAGCGTCGGTCCCCACTGACCGAATACCACAGGTGGCGTCACGAACACAAACTTTATCCAATTCCCCTTTTACATGGGCGCCCAGGGCCACGGACCAGTTCGCCACGTGACATCCCCCTGTGAACACCGGACCTGGTACCGGGTACCCCATGGCCCTGGTGGGCGACTCATCTTGGCGTCACAAACAGGATGGACTGACCCTTGCAAATTGGGTGATGTGCGCCTAAAAGACTGTGCTTGAACTGTGCTTTATTGAGGGACTGTGCACTGAAAATTGCCGCCATTACAGCGCCACGAGGAGCGCCGGAGAAGAAGGGCATGCCAGCATGGGAGGTGACTACCAGAGCGGCGCGAACAGTGATGAACGCTCCCTTTACATGTTGTTACACGATGACATGCCCGTCTGCCAAAGAGGTCCACCTCCTGATCTGCTATGGCGGGAACAAGAAGAAGCCCCGCCCCCAGAAGACAGCAGCAGCGTGCACGTGTGGCCGCAGACCCGGGAGAGAGGATGGCGACCAGCAGTCACGCGGAGCGTGGGGAAGCAGCTGAAGGGAACCCGGACTCACAGTTGCCAGAGAATCCAGACTTCCTGGAAGCGCAGGTGGAGGAGCTTAGCCGCCAGCTCCTCGATGCCAAGCTGACTACAGTGAAGAAGTGGAAAGCAGCCATGCGCCGAAGGTCGTGCTGGAGGAGCCGCAGCAGCAGCCAATGTCAGCAGCCTCACCAGCGGAGCAAACCGACACCGGTGGAACCACATCAGGCACAGGTATAGGAAACAACCCTGTCCCGGTGACTGACCCCGCGACTGCTCCTGCCCCAGCCAGTAACCATGCTCCAGCGACTGCTCCTGCCTCAGCTACCGCTTCCGCGACCGCCCCTGCTCCAGCTGAAGGCCCTGCTCTAGTGACTACTACCGCCGCTACCGATGAGACGATGCCCCCCGACCTGGTTGGGGTCATTATAACGTCCCCTGGGATCAGGACTCCAGGATGGAGAGGCATCTGAGCGCTCCACTAACACCCATCGGCACCCCACTGGACGTGAGTGCAGAGGGGGTAGTCTTCCAATGGGACAATACGGGAGGAGAACTGATCAGGTTCCCTGGGGAGGCCCAGCCAGAGGGATCCCATATAGAAGTCCTCACTTGGGTGGAGTACAGCCAGCGCCTAGAGCTAAAATGGAGAAAGAAGGATGAGAAGTACCAGGCAGGGCGCCAAGCTTTTAATGAAAGAGATCTACACGCTAAGGCTCAGGTCCGCAAGGACCGACAAACAAATCAGGCCCTGCTAAGGCAGGGCACATTGGTAACCTTCAAGCTAAGGGGGGGCTGGGGGTTTATTAAAGAGCCAGGCCTGTATGCTGAGGTCTTTGTCAAGAGACAAGATGTAGAATCGCACCTCTGGGAAGGACACCCGGACCGGGATCTGTATCCAGCGGATATTGTGACATACACGAGACATTTTGGTGAAAAAGGGTGGTATGCCTTGAATGTACACAAGCATAGAGACATCGCTCCAAAGCAGACCAAACGAAAGGCATCAGCAGCGCCACCTAGTGCAAAAATAGCTACCACCACTCCCACTGTAACCCCAGCTTGTGCCACTACCAAGACAACAGTGTGCACCATCACCAC
Organism: Ranitomeya imitator; assembly: GCF_032444005.1. Classification (NCBI taxonomy): domain Eukaryota; kingdom Metazoa; phylum Chordata; class Amphibia; order Anura; family Dendrobatidae; genus Ranitomeya; species Ranitomeya imitator. The sequence continues at coordinate 203,044,373 of NC_091286.1, forward strand.
TACTGAAACAACAGCATCGGCAACCTCCACAATCATCATGCGCACCCAGGCTACGCAAACCCTTATTGCAGGACATGATTTGACTGTGCACCAACACCAAACCCATGACATTTATCTGGCACCAGGTGTGATTTTGGATCCAGATCTTCCCAGGTCAGGAAGTATTCAGCGCCAAATCTTACCTTGGAGACAACCAAAGTAAATAAAAAAAAAGAATGTGACTAAATAGTTGGAAGTTAACCCATTGCTGCTGAAAGTTTAAAGGGAACCTGTCACCCCGGTTTTTCAGTACGAGATAAAAATACTGTTAAATAGGGCCTGAGCTGTGTGTTACTATAGTGTATTTTGTGTACCCTGATTCCACCCCTAAGCTGCCGAAATAACTTACCAAAGTCGCCGTTTTCGCCTGTCAATCAGGCTGGTCAGGTCAGATGGGCATGGCGACATCGCTGGTTCTTCCCCCAGATCTTGCATATATTTCCGTTGGTGGCGTAGTGGTTTGCGCGTGCCCATCTTCTGAATCCACTGGGCAGGAGAAGAAAAAACGCGCGATCGGCGCTATTTCCCTGGTGATCTGTGGGGGCGGCCATCTTCCTGAGGCCGCGCGTGCGCATATGGACTCCTCTGCTGCCCGGGGCTTCAGGAAAATGGCCGCGGTATGCCGCGCGTGCGCAGATGGAGATCGCGACGGCCATTTTCCTGAAGCCGAGTTCGCAACTCAACTTCAGGAAAATGGCCGCCGCGATCTCCATCTGCGCATGCGCGGCATACCGCGGCCATTTTCCTGAAGCCCCGGGGAGCAGAGGAGTCCATATGCGCATGCGCGGCCTCAGGAAAATGGCCGCCCCCACAGATCACCAGGGAAATAGCGCCGATCGCACGTTTTTTCTTCTCCTGCCCAGTGGATTCAGAAGATGGGCATGCGCAAACCACTACGCCACCAACGGAAATATATGCAAGATCTGGGGGAAGAACCAGCGTTGTCGCCACGCCCATCTGACCTGACCAGCCTGATTGACAGGCGAAAACGGCGACTTTGGTAAGTTATTTCGGCAGCTTAGGGGTGGAGTCAGGGTACACAAAATACACTATAGTAACGCACAGCTCAGGCCCTATTTAACAGTATTTTTATCTCGTACTGAAAAACCGGGGTGACAGGTTCCCTTTAAAATGACTGCTACAATTTAAAAGTTTTGATAAACCTGACCAGGTTTCCATTTAAAGGGAACCTGTCACCTGAATTTGGCGGGACCGATTTTCGGTCATATGGGCGGAGTTTTCAGGTGTTTGATTCACCCTTTCCTTACCCGCTGGCTGCATACTGGCCGCAATATTGCATTGAAGTTCATTCTCTATCCTCCGTTGTACACGCCTGCGCAAGGCAAGATTGCCTTGTGCAGGCGTGTACTACGGAGGACAGAGAATGAACTTCAATCCAATATTGCGGCCAGCATGGTTGTGCAGGCGTGTACTACGGAGGATAGAGAATTAACTTCAATCCAATATTGCGGCCAGCATGCAGCCAGCGGGTAAGGAAAGGGTGAATCAAACACCTTAAAACTCCGCCCATATGACCGAAAACCGGTCCCGCCAAATTCAGGTGACAGGTTCCCTTTAAAGGGGTCCCTCGTTAAAAGGGATCCTCCGTTTACAGAGTTCATTCGTTTAACCCCTTACCGGCATCGGACGTACTATACCGTCCGATGCCGGCTCCCCTGCTTTGATGCAGGGCTCCGCGGTGAGCCCGCACCAAAGCCGGGACATGTCAGCTGTTTTGAACAGCTGACATGTGCCCGTAATAGGCGCGGGCAGAATCGCGATCTGCCCGCACCTATTAACTAGTTAAATGCCGCTGTCAAACGCAGACAGCGGCATTTAACTACCGCTTCCGGCCGGGCGGCCGGAAATGACGTCATCGCCGACCCCCGTCACATGATCGGGGGTCGGCGTTGCTTGTGAATGGTAACCATAGAGGTCCTTGAGACCTCTATGGTTACTGATTGCCCGTCGCTGTGAGCGCCACCCTGTGGTCGGCGCTCACAGCACACTTGCAATTCTGCTACATAGCAGCGATCAGCAGATCGCTGCTATGTAGCAGAGCCGATCGTGCTGTGCCTGCTTCTAGCCTCCCATGGAGGCTATTGAAGCATGGCAAAAGTTAAAAAAAAAAGTTTAAAAAAATGTGAAAAAAATAAAAAAAACATAAAAGTTTAAATCACCCCCCTTTCGCCCCAATCAAAATAAATCAATAAAAAAAAATCAAATCTACGCATATTTGGTATCGCCGCGCTCAGAATTGCCCGATCTATCAAATAAAAAAAAGTATTAACCTGATCGCTAAACAGCGTAGCGGGAAAAAAACTCGAAACGCCAGAATTACGTTTTTTTGGTCGCCGTGACATTGCATTAAAATGCAATAACGGGCGATCAAAAGAACGTATCTGCACCGAAATGCTATCATTAAAAACGTCATCTCGGCACGCAAAAAATAAGCCCTCAACCGACCCCAGATCACGAAAAATGGAGACGCTACGAGTATCGGAAAATGGCGCAATTTTTTTTTTTTTTTTTTTTTTTAGCAAAGTTTGGAATTTTTTTTCACCACTTAGATAAAAAATAACCTAGTCATGTTTGGTGTCTATGAACTCGTAATGACCTGGAGAATCATAATGGCAGGTCATTTTTAGCATTTAGTGAACCTAGCAAAAAAGCCAAACAAAAAACCAATGTGGGATTGCACTTTTTTTGCAATTTCACCGCACTTGGAATTTTTTTCCCGTTTTCTAGTACACGACATGCTAAAACCAATGATGTCGTTCAAAAGTACAACTCGTCCCGCAAAAAATAAGCCCTCACATGGCCAAATTGACAGAAAAATAAAAAAGTTATGGCTCTGGGAAGGAGGGGAGCGAAAAACGAACACGGAAAAACGAAAAATCCCCCGGTCATAAAGGGGTTAAAGAACATTTGAATCATGGACGGTGAATGGCTCACAAACTTTCTTATAAATAGTTTGCACCTTCTTAAGGCTGTGTGCACACGTTGCGTTTTTTTTGCGTTTTTTCCCGATAAAAACTCTATAAAACCGCATACAATAAGCATCCCATCATTTAGAATTAATTCCGCATGTTTTGTGCTCATGATGCGTTTTTTTCCGCGAAAAAACGCATCACGGTAAAAACTGCAGCATGTTCATTAATTTTGCGGTTTTTTTGCGGATTTCCTACTACAAAATGCATTGGGAAGTGTCCGGAAAAAACCGCGGCAAAAACGCATGCGGTTTTCTTGCGGATTTCTTGCAGAAAATGTCCGTTTTTTCTCAGGAATTTTCTGCGAGAAATCCTGAACGTGTGAACATAGCCTAAAGGTGCTTCCTACTGGTTTTACAAAGAAGCTTTTAAGAGACTGCTTCTAATATTGCTGTGAAAGTTCCTTTGTTTTACAGAGACCTGAAGAAAAACCCGTTTGGCGTGGCTGGATTCCGGGTCTGCATACACGCCTTGTAACCCGCCCAACCCTACGTTGGGGGTTAATGACGGGTCCCTCGCTTGTTGCTGCTGTTATAAAGTTACTAATTGACTTGAGGATTAAATTGCACCTTTAAATGCACTACCTCCGTACTGAAAGACTTGAAAGTTGTTTGCCCCATAAAGGGAATGTTGACTTGTCGCACTTTGTTAAAGTGATATCTGAAGTTAGTTAGAACTGTATTTGACATGCCAGATAGTTAGTATATTAGTGAGTTAATATAATGTATAAAAATAAAACTGAAACTTGAATCCAGATAGTGTTATGTGCAGAAAATATTGAAGATGTCTAATGCTGCACTTGTGAATTGAACGAATCTGAAGTTGTTATACCCATAGGGGTAGTCTCCGCTTTATAGGAAAAGTTTTGCACTTTGAAGCCTTAAGAGATAGTATACCCGTAGCAGGTAATAGCCTTTTATAGTTATTATACTGTTCTCTATTGTTAAAAGTAGGCCTACAATGTAAGTACAGTTAGGGCCAGAAATATTTGGACAGTGACACAAGTTTTGTTATTTTAGCTGTTTACAAAAACATGTTCAGAAATACAATTATATATATAATATGGGCTGAAAGTGCACACTCCCAGCTGCAATATGATAGTTTCCACATCCAAATCGGAGAAAGGGTTTAGGAATCATAGCTTTGTAATGCATAGCGTCCTCTTTTTCAAGGGACCAAAAGTAATTGGACAATGGACTCTAAGGGCTGCAATTAACTCTGAAGGCGTCTCCCTCGTTAACCTGTAATCAATGAAGTAGTTAAAAGGTCAGGGGTGGATTCCAGGTGTGTGGTTTTGCATTTGGAAGCTGTTGCTGTGAGCAGACAACATGCGGTCAAAGGAACTCTCAATTGAGGTGAAGCAGAACATCCTGAGGCTGAAAAAAAAGAAAAAATCCATCAGAGAGATAGCAGACATGCTTGGAGTAGCAAAATCAACAGTTGGGTACATTCTGAGAAAAAAGGAATTGACTGGTGAGCTTGGGAACTCAAAAAGGCCTGGGCGTCCACGGATGACAACAGTGGTGGATGATCGCCGCATACTTAATTTGGTGAAGAAGAACCCGTTCACAACATCAACTGAAGTCCAGAACACTCTCAGTGAAGTAGGTGTATCTGTCTCTAAGTCAACAGTAAAGAGAAGACTCCATGACAGTAAATACAAAGGGTTCACATCTAGATGCAAACCATTCATCAATACCAAAAATAGACAGGCCAGAGTTAAATTTCCAGAAAAACATCTCAAGAAGCCAGCTCAGTTCTGGAAAAGTATTCTATGGACAGATGAGACAAAGATCAACCTGTACCAGAATGATGGGAAGAAAAAAGTTTGGAGAAGAAAGGGAACGGCACATGATCCAAGGCACACCACATCCTCTGTAAAACATGGTGGAGGCAACGTGATGGCATGGGCATGCATGGCTTTCAATGGCACTGGGTCACTTGTGTTTATTGATGACATAAGAGCAGACAAGAGTAGCCGGATGAATTCTGAAGTGTACCGGGATATACTTTCAGCCCAGATTCAGCCAAATGCTGCAAAGTTGATTGGACGGCGCTTCATAGTACAGATGGACAATGACCCCAAGCATACATCCAAAGCTACCCAGGAGTTCATGAGTGCCAAAAAGTGGAACATTCTGCAATGGCCAAGTCAATCTCCAGATCTAAACCCAATTGAGCATGCATTTCACTTGCTCAAATCCAGACTTAAGACGGAAAGACCCACAAACAAGCAAGACCTGAAGGCTGCGGCTGTAAAGGCCTGGCAAAGCATTAAGAAGGAGGAAACCCAGCGTTTGGTGATGTCCATGGGTTCCAGACTTAAGGCAGTGATTGCCTCCAAAGGATTTGCAACAAAATATTGAAAATAAAAATATTTTGTTTGGGTTATGTTTATTTGTCCAATTACTTTTGACCTCCTAAAATGTGGAGTGTTTGTAAAGAAATGTGTACAATTCCTACATTTTCTATCAGATATTTTTGTTCAACCCTTCAAATTAAACGTTACAATCTGCACTTGAATTCTGTTGTAGAGGTTTCATTTCAAATCCAATGTGGTGGCATGCAGAGCCCAACTCGCGAAAATTGTGTCACTGTCCAAATATTTCTGGCCCTAACTGTATGTTCTTGTAACGTTCAAGCCAAATATACCTCCCATAAAGGGAAGCTCCAGTTTGCCGTTATTAACTTGTTCTACCTGTTTACAGCATTCCCCCCAAAAAAAAAATGTATCTCTTTTTGCTAATCTACAGTGGGGCAAAAAAGTATTTAGTCAGTCAGCAATAGTGCAAGTTCCACCACTTAAAAAGATGAGAGGCGTCTGTAATTTACATCATAGGTAGATCTCAACTATGGGAGACAAACTGAGAAAAAAAAATCCAGAAAATCACATTGTCTGTTTTTTTAACAATTTATTTGCATATTATGGTGGAAAATAAGTATTTGGTCAGAAACAAAATTTCATCTCAATACTTTGTAATATATCCTTTGTTGGCAATGACAGAGGTCAAACGTTTTCTGTAAGTCTTCACAAGGTTGCCACACAGTGTTGTTGGTATGTTGGCCCATTCCTCCATGCAGATCTCCTCTAGAGCAGTGATGTTTTTGGCTTTTCGCTTGGCAACATGGACTTTCAACTCCCTCCAAAGGTTTTCTATGGGGTTGAGATCTGGAGACTGGCTAGGCCACTCCAGGACCTTGAAATGCTTCTTACGAAGCCACTCCTTTGTTGCCCTGGCGGTGTGCTTTGGATCATTGTCATGTTGAAAGACCCAGCCACGTTTCATCTTCAATGCCCTTGCTGATGGAAGGAGGTTTGCACTCAAAATCTCACGATACATGGCCCCATTCATTCTTTCGTGTACCCGGATCAGTCGTCCTGGCCCCTTTGCAGAGAAACAGCCCCAAAGCATGATGTTTCCACCACCATGCTTTACAGTAGGTATGGTGTTTGATGGATGCAACTCAGTATTCTTTTTTCCTCCAAACACGACAAGTTGTGTTTCTACCAAACAGTTCCAGTTTGGTTTCATCAGACCATAGGACATTCTCCCCAAACTCCTCTGGATCATCCAAATGCTCTCTAGCAAACTTCAGACGGGCCCGGACATGTACTGGCTTAAGCAGTGGGACACGTCTGGCACTGCAGAATCTGAGTCCATGGTGGCGTAGTGTGTCACTTATGGTAGGCCTTGTTACATTGGTCCCAGCTCTCTGCAGTTCATTCACTAGGTCCCACCGCGTGGTTCTGGGATATTTGCTCACCGTTCTTGTGATCATTCTGACCCCACGGGGTGGGATTTTGCGTGGAGCCCCAGATCGAGGGAGATTATCAGTGGTCTTGTATGTCTTCCATTTTCTAATTATTGCTCCCACTGTTGATTTCTGCACTCCAAGCTGGTTGGCTATTGCAGATTCAGTCTTCCCAGCCTGGTGCAGGGCTACAATTTTGTTTCTGGTGTCCTTTGACAGCTCTTTGGTCTTCACCATAGTGGAGTTTGGAGTCAGACTGTTTGAGGGTGTGCACAGGTGTCTTTTTATACTGATAACAAGTTTAAACAGGTGCCATTACTACAGGTAATGTGTGGAGGAAAGAGGAGAAGAAGTTACAGGTCTGTGAGAGCCAGAAATCTTGATTGTTTTTTTCTGACCAAATACTTATTTTCCACCATAATATGCAAATAAATTGTTAAAAAAACAGACAATGTGAATTTCTGGATTTTTTTTTCTCAGTTTGTCTCCCATAGTTGAGGTCTACCTATGATGTAAATTACAGACGCCTCTCATCTTTTTAAGTGGTGGAACATGCACTATTGCTGACTGACTAAATACTTTTTTGCCCCACTGTATATTGTTGCTCTTCTTTTCCCAGTCCGGGAGTACTGGATTTAAGGGGAAGGTGGGGGGGGGGGGGGAGTGTGGCGCCTCAGGGTCCAGGTCATCATAGTGGCATTGCTTTTCTCCCGGGGAGAGTGATGTTACGTTCGGAAGCGATGAAAGATATCTTCTATCAGGTAACCACCATACACATAACATGTTCACACTCCAGGTCACAAGTGGGAGCTTTGGATCTTATTTACTAGGTGACTCTCCTATGAATATTGTGGTTGGAGGGAAAGAGAGATCAGATTGTCAGAGAGACAGAAGAGAGCAGACCGACCTAGAGGGTCAGAAGGTCTGAAGGGGCCATGCGGTCTGAAGTACCACAGCTCCTGGAAAGAGACGTACAGAGAGCCAACATTGTTCAGTGAGTGTGAAGGAGTGCGAAGCATAGGAGAGAATACCAGGGGAGACCAGCTACGAGCAGGCTGCCTCCCTCTGAGATGCAGATAACTGGTAGGCGGACCACCGAGGTTGTAAGGACTCTACGACTTACATCAGAGACCGGCAGGACAGCTGAACTGCAAGTTACCTGTCCATCTTAATACCCAGGAGACAAGGTGACACCTATAGAGCCCTGGGCGTGCTAGAGGCCCTGTAAAAAGGCTCAAGTCACCAGTCATACGGGTTATGTCTTACCCTATATGGGGGACAGAGAGAACTGTGAGGACCTTATCTGAAGCCATAGGCAGTAAGAGACTACAACACCACCGTGCTAGAGGAAGGCTTTTAACTCCACCTGGTAAAGGGGACTCTGGATTTGCTTCCAAGCCGGCCGGACCCTGCCTGCCCTGTAATCTGGTACCCTGGACTGTGGCTGCCTGAAGTCTTCAGTAAACCAGGTAAAGAGACTGCAAACCTGTGTCTTCGATCTTTACTGCGCCATTCACCATCTACACACCGGGAGCCCTGGGGATATACTTCACCTGTGGGAAGTTATACCATCTAGCTGCCATAACATCACCCCAGAGGACCCCTTAACCCCTCTGTGACCTTAGACGTACTATCCCGTCGAGGTGCCCTGGGCTTATCTGACCCTGGACGGGATAGTACGTCATAGCCGATCGGCCGCGCTCACGGGGGGAGCGCGGCCGATCGCGGCCGGGTGTCAGCTGCTTATCGCAGCTGACATCCGGCACTATGTGCCAGGAGCGGTCACGGACCGCCCCCGGCACATTAACCCCTGGCACACCGCGATCAAAGATGATCGCGATGTGCCGGCGGTGCAGGGAAGCACCGCGCAGGGAGGGGGCTCCCTGCGGGCTTCCCTGAGCCCCCCGCAGCAACGCGATGTGATCGCGTTGCTGCGAGGGTCTCCTCACCTCCCTCCCTGCTCGAGCCCCGGATCCAAGATGGCCGCGGATCCGGGTCCTGCAGGAAGGGAGGTGGCTTCACAGAGCCTGCTCAGAGCAGGCACTGTGAAGCCTGCAGCGCTGCATGTCAGATCAGTGATCTGACAGAGTGCTGTGCAAACTGTCAGATCACTGATCTGTGATGTCCCCCCCTGGGACAAAGTAAAAAAGTAAAAAAAAAATTTTCCAAATGTGTAAAAAAAATAAAAAAAAAATATTCCAAAATAATGAAAAAAAAAAAAAAATATTATTCCCATAAATACATTTCTTCATCTAAATAAAAAAAAAAAACCAATAAAAGTACACATATTTAGTATCGCCGCGTCCGTAACGACCCGACCTATAAAACTGTCCCACTAGTTAACCCCTTCAGTAAACACCGTAAGAAAAAAAAAAAAAAAACGAGGCAAAAAACAACGCTTTATTATCATACCGCCGAACAAAAAGTGGAATAACACGCGATCAAAAGGACAGATATAAATAACCATGGTACCGCTGAAAGCGTCATATTGTCCCGCAAAAAAAGAGCCGCCATACAGCATCATCAGCAAAAAAATAAAAAAGTTATAGTCCTGAGAATAAAGCGATGCAAAAATAATTATTTTTTCTGTAAAATAGTTTTTATCGTATAAAAGCACCAAACCATAAAAAAATGATATAAATGAGGTATCGCTGTAATCGTACTGACCCGAAGAATAAAACTGATTTATCAATTTTACCAAACGCGGAACGGTATAAACGCCTCCCCCAATAGAAATTCATGAATAGCTGGCTTTTGGTCATTCTTCCTCACAAAAATCGGAATAAAAAGCGATAAAAAAATGTCACGTGCCCAAAAATGTTTTCAATAAAAACGTCAACTCGTCCCGCAAAAAACAAGACCTCACATGACTCTGTGGACCAAAATATGGAAAAATTATAGCTCTCAAAATGTGGTATTGCAAAAAATATTTTTTGCAATAAAAAGGGTCTTTCAGTGTGTGACGGCTGCCAATCATAAAAATCCGCTAAAAAACCCGCTATAAAAGTAAATCAAACCCCCCTTCATCACCCCCTTAGTTAGGGAAAAATAAAAAAAAATGTATTTATTTCCATTTTCCCATTAGGGCTAGGGTTAGGGCTAGGGCTAGGGTTAGGGCTAGGGTTAGGGCTAGGGTTAGGGCTAGGGTTAGGGTTAGGGCTAGGGTTAGGGCTAGGGTTAGGGCTAGGGCTAGGGTTAGGGCTAGGGTTAGGGCTAGGGTTAGGGCTAGGGTTAGGGCTAGGGCTAGGATTAGGGTTAGGGCTAGGGTTAGGGCTAGGATTAGGGTTAGGGTTAGGGTTGGGGCTACAGTTAGGGTTGGGGCTAAAGTTAGGGTTAGGGTTTAGATTACATTTACAGTTGGGAATAGGGTTGGGATTAGGGTTAGGGGTGTGTCAGGGTTAGAGGTGTGGTTAGGGTTACCGTTGGAATTAGGGTTAGGGGTGTGTTTAGATTAGGGTTTCAGTTATAATTGGGGGGTTTCCACTGTTTCGGCACATCAGGGGCTCTCCAAACACGACATGGCGTCCGATCTCAATTCCAGCCAATTCTGCGTTGAAAAAGTAAAACAGTGCTCCTTCCCTTCCGAGCTCTCCTGTGTGCCCAAACAGGGGTTTACCCCAACATATGGGGTATCAGCGTACTCAGGACAAATTGGACAACAACTTTTGTGGACCAATTTCTCCTGTTACCCTTGGGAAAATACAAAACTGGGGGCTAAAAAATAATTTTTGTGGGAAAACAAAAAGATTTTTTATTTTCACGGCTCTGCGTTATAAACTGTAGTGAAACACTTGGGGTTTCAAAGTTCTCACAACACATCTAGATAAGTTCATTGAGGGGTCTAGTTTCCAATATGGGGTCACTTGTGGGGGGTTTCTACTGTTTAGGTACATTAGGGGCTCTGCAAACGCAATGTGACGCCTGCAGACCAATCCATCTAAGTCTGCATTCCAAATGATGCTCCTTCCCTTCCGAGCCCTCCCATGCGCCCAAACGGTGGTTCCCCCCCACATATCGGGTATCAGCGTACTCAGGACAAATTGGACAACAACATTTAGGGTCCAATTTCTCCTGCTAACCTTGGAAAAATACAAAACTGGGGGCTAAAATATAATTTTTGTGGAAAAAAAAATATTTTTTATTTGCATGGCTCTGCGTTATAAACTGTAGTGAAATACTTGGGGGTTCAAAGCTCTTACAACACATCAAGATGAGTTCCTTAGGGGGTCTACTTTCCAAAATGGTGTCACTTGTGGGGGGTTTCTACTGTTTAGGTACATTAGGGGCTCTGCAAACGCAATGTGACGCCTGCAGACCATTCCATCTAAGTCTGCATTCCAAATGGCGCTCCTTCCCTTCCGAACCCTCCCATGCGCCCAAACGGTGGTTCCCCCCCACATATGGGGTATCAGCGTACTCAGGACAAATTGGACAACAACTTTTGGGGTCCAATTTCTCCTGTTACCCTAGGGAAAATACAAAACTGGGGGCTAAAAAATAATTTTTGTGGGAAAAAAATTTTGTTTTATTTTTATGGCTCTGCATTATAAACTTCTGTGAAGCCCTTGGTGGGTCAAAGTGCTCACCACACATCCAGATAAGTTCCTTAGGGGGTCTACTTTCCAAAATGGTGTCACTTGTGGGGGGTTTCAATGTTTAGGCACATCAGTGGCTCTCCAAACGCAACATGGCGTCCCATCTCAATTTCTGTCAATTTTGCATTGAAAAGTCAAACTGCGCTCCTTCCCTTCCGAGCTCTCCCATGCGCCCAAACAGTGGTTTACTGCCACATATGGGGTATCAGCGTACTCAGGACAAATTGGACAACAACTTTTGAGGTCCAATTTCTTCTCTTACCCTTGGAAAAATAAAAAATTGGGGGCAAAAATATAATTTTTGTGAAAAAATATGATTTTTTATTTTTACGGCTCTGCATTATAAACTTCTGTGAAGCACTTGGTGGGTCAAAGTGCTCACCACACATCCAGATAAGTTCCTTAGGGGGTCTACTTTCCAAAATGGTGTCACTTGTGGGGGGTTTCAATGTTTAGGCACATCAGTGGCTCTCCAAACGCAACATGGCGTCCCATCTCAATTCCTGTCAATTTTGCATTGAAAAGTCAAACGGCGCTCCTTCCCTTCCGAGCTCTCCCATGCGCCCAAACAGTGGTTTACTGCCACATATGGGGTATCAGCGTACTCGGGACAAATTGGACAACAACTTTTGAGGTCCAATTTCTTCTCTTACCCTTGGAAAAATAAAAAATTGGGGGCAAAAATATAATTTTTGTGAAAAAATATGATTTTTTATTTTTACGGTTCTGCATTATAAACTTCTGTGAAGCACTTGGTGGGTCAAAGTGCTCACCACACCTCTAGATAAGTTCCTTAGGGGGTCTACTTTCCAAAATGGTGTCACTTGTGGGGGGTTTCAATGTTTAGGCACATCAGTGGCTCTCCAAACGCAACATGGCGTCCCATCTCAATTTCTGTCAATTTTGCATTGAAAAGTCAAACTGCGCTCCTTCCCTTCCGAGCTCTCCCATGCGCCCAAACAGTGGTTTACTGCCACATATGGGGTATCAGCGTACTCAGGACAAATTGGACAACAACTTTTGAGGTCCAATTTCTTCTCTTACCCTTGGAAAAATAAAAAATTGGGGGCAAAAATATAATTTTTGTGAAAAAATATGATTTTTTATTTTTACGGCTCTGCATTATAAACTTCTGTGAAGCACTTGGTGGGTCAAAGTGCTCACCACACATCCAGATAAGTTCCTTAGGGGGTCTACTTTCCAAAATGGTGTCACTTGTGGGGGGTTTCAATGTTTAGGCACATCAGTGGCTCTCCAAACGCAACATGGCGTCCCATCTCAATTCCTGTCAATTTTGCATTGAAAAGTCAAATAGCGCTCCTTCCCTTCCGAGCTCTCCCATGCGCCCAAACAGTGGTTTACTGCCACATATGGGGTATCAGCGTACTCAGGACAAATTGGACAACAACTTTTTGGGTCCAATTTCTCCTGTTACCCTTGGTAAAATAAAACAAATTGGAGCTGAAGTAAATTTTTTGTGTAAAAAAGTTAAATGTTCATTTTTATGTAAACATTCCAAAAATTCCTATTAAACACCTGAAGGGTTAATAAACTTCTTGAATGTGGTTTTGAGCACCTTGAGGGGTGCAGTTTTTAGAATGGTGTCACACTTGGGCATTTTCTATCATATAGACCCCTCAAAATGACTTCAAATGAGACGTGGTCCCTAAAAAAAAATGGTGTTGTAAAAATGAGAAATTGCTGGTCAACTTTTAACCCTTATAACTCCCTAACAAAAAAAAAAATTGGTTCCAAAATTATGCTGATGTAAAGGAGACATGTGGGAAATGTTACTTATTAAGTATTTTGTGTGACATATCTCTGTGATTTAATTGCATAAAAATTCAAAGTTTGAAAATTGCGAAATTTTCAAAATGTTCGCCAAATTTCCGTTTTTTTCACAAATAAACGCAGGTACTATCAAAGAAATTTTACCACTATCATGAAGTACAATATGTCACGAGAAAACAATGTCAGAATCACCAGGATCCGTTGAAGCGTTTCGGAGTTATAACCTCATAAAGGGACAGTGGTCAGAATTGTAAAAATTGGCCTGGTCATTAACGTGCAAACCACCCTTGGGGGTAAAGGGGTTAAAGCAGCGTCGGTCCCCACTGACCGAATACCACAGGTGGCGTCACAAACATCCAATTCCCTTTTACATGGGCGCCCAGGGCAACGGACCGGGTCGCCACTGTGACATCCCCTGTGAATACTGGACCCGGTATCTGGTACCCAACGGCCCTGGTGGGCGATTCAAAGACCCCTGTGTGTCATTACAGTACTCCAGTGAAACCCTGCTGGTGGCCAGCATTCAAAGGAGTGTCATTTTTGCTACAGCACTGCTATGTATAGCACAAGAGTTCAGATTGCAGCATCAAGTTCCCTAAGCAGACAAACAACTACAGAGAAAAGGAAAAAAATAAAAACTAAAAAAAAGTTCAAATTACCTCTTTTTACTATATTAAAAAATAAAGCAAAAAAAACCCCAAAACAGCCATTTGGTATCAATGCATTCGGAAAAGTCCGATATATCAAAATCTAAAGAAAATTCATTTAGATCAGTTAACGGCGTAACAAGAAGAAAATCGAAATGCCATGATTTTTGTTTTTATTGCCACTGTAACAACAGGAAAAAAAAGCAGAGGCAATCAAAACATCGTATATACCCCAAAATTATATAAATAAAAACTTTGGCTTGGGGCCCAAAAAAACATGACCTCTCACAGCTCCATATTCTAAAAATTCTCATAAAATGGTGACAAAAGCAAAAATGTTATTTTACCAAGTTTCTAAATTACATAAAACAAAAACATCTGCATCATCGTACTGACCTAGGGAATCATATTGCCATTCTTATAGTAAAATGAACACTGTAAATAAAAACGAATGTAGTCTCGGTCATCGCATCAATGTGACGGCGCCATATTGCAGCAGGGCACATGGAGTTGTCATGGGGGGTATCGCCCTCGACCCTGCAACTACGATCGCTGCCATTGCCTGTTCAATGCGTTTAAGAGCACCACCATTAGGCTGGAGCCTAGCAACTATTGTGTCACCAGGGCCAGCTCTAGTTAGTGCGATCAACGATGACATCGATCGCAGCAATCAGAGCGCACAGTCAAGATCTAACCCCACAATGGCAGCTCTTATCTTCCTCATTCCAGCTTAGGGACATTACAGAGTGGTCATTATTCTGATTTGTCACTCTGTTCTGGGACTTGTGGTGCTAGACATTTTGAAGCCTGTGCATCACTGCTGGTGCTCATGCTCCTGCTGAAAAAAAGAAGAGTTCCTAATCCTTGACTGATGTTTCCTAATCCACCTCTACGCTTCCTTCCCCCTATTTTTTCCCCTCTGCCACCGAGCGTTGATCAGTACTTGATCGCTCGATTTTTGGCTTTTTTTTCCTTGTGCGTCCTGCAGCGGCCGAGTGCTGATTAGTGATGCAAATGTGTGTACTGGGGTACAACAAGAACATGAGGGGAGCTGATCTTTCTGATCAAGTCTTCCAGCTGTACAGTGCCATGAAAAAAAAGCCAAGGTGTGGTACAAGAAGCTGGCCGTGCACATCGTACAGATGACAATGTACAGTGCTTTTGTGCTATCATGATGTGCAGGCCAGACCAGTACCTACCTTAAGTTCCAGGAGGTAGTGATTAAAGCCCTAATATTTGGCAGTCGGAAAGGAGCAGACCCCAGTACTTCCGGAACTGAAGGTAGCCGTATTGTACAAGGCCAACATTTCATTGGTGAGGTCCCTCAAACCTCAAAGAAAGGAAGGTCACAGAAAAGGTGCTGAGTGTGTTACAAAAGGAGATATGCAAGGATACAATTTGGCAATGTGACGCCTGCCCGGATAAACCTGGCTTGTGTATAAAAGAGTGTTTCAAACTGTACCACACATCCATGGACTAAATTCATTTTTTATTTACACAACTCACGTTTGACAACCTGATGTACACTACACAACTCATGAATGCCAACCTGATGCACTATACACAATTTACGTATATGCCAACTCATTACAAAATTCACATACCAGGAAAACACGATCATTTCCAATATAGGGTCACTTGGGGGTTTCTACTGTTTAAGCACATCGGGCTCTG
Source organism: Ranitomeya imitator (assembly GCF_032444005.1). Taxonomy (NCBI): domain Eukaryota; kingdom Metazoa; phylum Chordata; class Amphibia; order Anura; family Dendrobatidae; genus Ranitomeya; species Ranitomeya imitator. The sequence goes on from NC_091286.1 coordinate 203,059,862, forward strand.
CAAACGCAACATGACGCCCTTAGACCATGCCATCAAAGTCTGCATTCCAAAATGTCAGTCATTCACTTCCGAGCCCTGAGGTGCTCCCAAACAGTAGTTTTCTCCCACATATATTAGGCATCAGCGTACTTATGTGAAATTGCGCAACAAATTTTGGGGTCCATGTTCTCCTGTTACCCTTGTAAAAATAAAAAAATTGGGGGCTAAATGATCATTTTTGTCGGAAAAATCATTTTTTTTAATGTTCACGACTCAACATTTTAATTTTCTGTGAGGCACCTGGGGGTTCACGGTGGTCTTCACATATCTATAAATTCCTTGGGGGGGGGTCTAGTGTATAAAACAGGGTCACTTGTGGGGGATGTCCACTGTTAAAGCACATCAGGGGCTTTCCAAACGCAACATGTGGTCTGCTCTATATTCCATCCAATTTTAAGTTCAAATAGTCAAACGGTGCTCCTTCCAAGCCATGTTGTGCATCCAAACGGTGGTTTTCCCTCACCTAATGGGATCTGCATTATCAGGAGAAATTACACAACAATTTTTTGGGTCCATTTTCTCCTTTTACCCTTGTGAAAATAAAAAAAACTGGAAATAAAAGTGCTTCTGTGAAGCACTTGGGGGTTCAAGGTGTTCACCACATATCTAGATAAGTTCCTAGAGAAGTCTAATTTCCAAAATGGGGTCCCTTAAGGGAAGTTTCCACTGTTTAGGCACATCAGGGGCTCTCCAAACGCGACATGGTGTCCACTCTCGATTCCAGCCAATTTTGCGTTCAAAAAGTCAAACGGTGCTCCTTCCCTTCTGAGCTCTGCCGTGCACCCAAACAGTGATTTTCCTCCAGATATGGGGTATCAGTGTATTCAGGAGAAATTGCACAACAATTTTTGGGATCCATTTTCTCCTGTTACTCTTGTAAAAATAACAAAATTGGGACCAACAAATCATTTTTGGTAAAAAAAAGTTAAATGTTGTTTTTTTCCATCCACACTCCAGTAATTCCTGTGAAGTACATGGAGGGTTAATAAACTTCTTGAGTATGGTTTTGAGCACCTTGAAAGGTGCAGTTTTTAGAATGGCGTAACTTTTGGGTATTTTCTGTTATGCATGTTGTCATAATGTTTCAAAAATTGTGCTGATGTAAAGTAGACATTAGGACAATGTTATTTGTTAACTGTGTTGTGTGACATATCTCTCTGATGTAAGGGCATACAAATTAAAAGTTTGAAAATTGAGTAATTTTCACAATTTTCGCCGTGTTTCAGATTTTTTTAAAAACGCAAGTCATATCAAAGGAATGTTACCACTATCATGAAGTGCAATATGTCATGAAAAAACACTCAGAATCAGCAGGATCCATTGAAGCCTTCCAGAGTTATAACCATATAAAAAAAAACAGTGGTCAGAATTGTAAAACGTGGCCTGGTCATGCAGGTGAAAAAAGACCTAGGGGTGAGGAGGTTAACTAAACTGTACTGATATTAACATCCATGTTCATATGAGGACACCAAGACGTTATGATTTACACTTGGGAACATTACAGAAATTAATGGGTTTCACATCCTGCTACACCTGTGTATTTTTTTAAAACTGTAGCTGACATTCATAGGAGACTGATTTTTGCTATACATAGTAGTGCTCATGCACAGCTAGGTACAGCAGAAGCAATTGGACGATCACATGTTCAAGTTCCCTAAGGAGACTAACAAATACAGTAGAAAGTGAAAAAAGCGCTTTTTAACGTGAAATTGTGGTCAGTAATCATGTCGACAATTTATCACAAATTATCATGCACTTAGCTCACCTTATTGTTACACTGCTAGCCCCTGATGATTCGGACCAGTGACTTAGCGCTTGTACCAGCTAGTTGGTCAGTGATTATCTATTGTGTGCTCTTTGCGTTTAGTGGCAATCCTGTTAATTGATCATCTACCACAGAATAGTTTTACTGTTCCTCAAGCATAGGAAAAATTGTATCTAATCAGTTCTATTTCTTATGGGCTTTTGGCTATTAGTCCATCTTGGTTGAATGATTGCCAAATGAATACTACTAATTTGGCAAATATTGCCGTAGGCTAGAAGGGATCAGCTATTATTAGATAACAGGACTGATTATGTTAATATAAATGTGACTATATTATTATTATTATTATTCCTAATCATTATACACTTCTTAAAAAATAAAGGGAACACTAAAATCCCACATCCTAGTTATCACTGAATTAAATATTCCAGTTGTAAATCTTTATTCATTACACAGTGGAATGTGTTGAGAACAATAAAACCTAAAAATGATCAACGTAAACCACAACTAATATCCCACGGAGGTCTGGAGTTGGAATGATGCTCAAAATCAAAATGGAAAATTAAGTTACTGGCTGATCCAACTTCAGTGGAAATGCCTCAAGACAAGGAAATGATGCAGAGTAGTGTGTGTGTCCTCCACGTGCCTGAATGATCTCCCTACAACGCCTGGGTATGCTCCTGATGAGGCAGCGCATGGTCCTGAGGGATCTCCTCCCAGACCTGGACTAAAGCATCCGCCAACTCCTGGACAGTCTGTGGTGCAATAAAGGAGTGGTGCGAGACATGATGTCCTAGATGTGTTCAATCAGATTCAGGTCGAGGGGTGGGGGCAGTCCATAGCTTCAATGCCTTCATCTTGCAGGAACTGGTCACACACTCCAGCCACATGAGGTCTGGCATTCTCCTGCATTAGGAGGAACCCAGGGCCAACCGCACCCGCATATGGTCTCACAAGGGGTCTGAGGGTCTCATCTCGGTACCTAATGGCAGTCAGGCTACCTCTGGTGAGCACATGGAGGGCTGTGCGGCCCTCCAAAGAAATGCTACCCCACACCATTACTGACCCACTTCCAAACCGGTCATGCTGAAGGATGTTGCAGGTAGCAGATCGCTCTCAACGGCATCTCCAGACTCTGTCAAGTCTGTCACATGTGCTCAGTGTGAACCTGCTTTCATCTGTGAAGAGCACAGGGCGTCAGTGGCGAATTTGCCAATCCTGGTGTTCTGTAGCAAATGCCAAATGTCCTGCACAGTGTTGGGCTGTGAGTACAACCCCCATCTGTGGACGTCAGGCATTCAGATCATCCTAATGGAATCAGTTTCTAACCTTTTGTGCAGACACATGCACATTTGTGGCCTGCTGGAGGTCATTTTTCAGGGCTCTGGCAGTGCTCCTTGCACAAAGGCTGAGGTAGCGGTCCTGCTGCTGGGTTGTTGCCCTCCTACGGACCCCTTCACGTCTCTTGGTGTACTGGCCTGTCTCCTTGTAGCGCCTCAAGCCTCTGGACACTACGCTGAAAAACAAAGCAAACCTTCTTGCCACAGCTCACATTGATGTGCCTTCACGGATGAGCTGCACTACCTGAGCCACTTGTGTGGGTTGTAGAGTCCATCTCATGCTACCACGAGTGTGAAAGCACAACCAACATTCAAAAGTGACCAAAACATCAGCCAGAAAGCATTGGTTCTGAGATGTGGTCTGTGGTCCCCACCTGCAGAACCACTCCTTTATTGAGTGTGTCTTGATAATTGCCAATAATTTCCATCTGTTGTCTATTCCATTTGCACAACAGCATGTGAAATTGATTGCCAAACAGTGTTGCGACCTAAGTGGACAGTTTGATTTCACAGAAGTTTGATTTACTTGGAGTTATATTCTGTTGTTTAAGTGTTCCCTTTATTTTTTTGAGAAATGTATTTGAACTGACATTTATAAATTGGAATAATCACATATTAACTACAATGGGTTGATCCTTTATCATCAGCCAGCCCTGTTAGGTGTTACATAAGATATAGCTTGTAAATAGTGTTTTGAATCTATGCGTATTGGTTTTAAAATTAACAATAATATAATAATAATAATCTTTATATAGCGCCAACATATTCCGCAGCGCTTTACAGTTTAACAGCTTCAAACACAACAGTCATAAGTAACAATGTTAATAATACAATAATTTAAGCGACACAAGACGACCCTGCTCGTGAGAGCTTACAATCTACAATGAAGTGGGGAAATACAAAGTACAGGTGTGTATTTACAATGATGTATTTACAATGATGGTCCAGCCATCTTCAGGGAGTGGGGGATAGATGGAAGTAGTGAATGGGCTACACACAAACAAAATAACTGATTAGGGAACATGGTAGGCCGCTCTGAACAAATGTGTTTTGAGGGAGCGCCTAAAACTATGCAAATTGTGGATGGTCCTAATTTTTTGGGGTAGAGCATTCCAGAGGATTGGCGGAGCACTGGAGAAGTCTTGTAGTCGGGAGTGGGAGGTACGGATTAGTACAGAGGTTAGTCGAAAGTCATTTGCAGAGCGAAGAGGTCGGTTAGGCCGATAGACAGAAATGAGGGAGGAGATGTAAGGGGGTGCTGCACTGTGAAGAGCTTTGTGGGTGAGAACAAGTACTTTGAATTGTATCCTGTAATGAATGGGCAGCCAGTGTAATGATTGGCAAAGAGCGGACGCGTCCGAGTAACGATTAGCTAGATTGACGACCCTGGCTGCTGCATTAAGGATTGACTGGAGAGGGGAAAGTCGAGTGAGGGGGAGGCCAATTAATAGAGCGTTTCCGTAGTCCATGCGGGAGTGGATCAGGGCGACAGTGAGGGTTTTTGTTGTTTCTATGGTGAGAAAAGGGCGGATTCTAGAGACGTTCTTTAGGTGTAAGCTGTATGAGCGGGCAAGAGATTGTATATGGGATGTGAAGGAGAAATCGGAGTCAAACATAACACCCAGACAGCGCGCCTGCTGCCGGGGTGTTATTATGGTGCCACCCACGGAGAGGGAAACGTCAGGTTTAGGGAGGTTAGTAGATGGTGGGAGCAGAAGAAGTTCAGTTTTGAAGAGGTTGAGTTTTAGATAGAGAGCGGACATGATGTCAGAGACTGCGGACAGTCAGTGGCGTTCTGTAGTACAGCAGGAGTAAGGCCAGGGGATGACGTATATAGTTGTGTGTCGTCGGCATAAAGATGGTACTGAAAGCCAAATCTGCTGATGGTCTGTCCAATTGGGGCTGTGTAGAGGGAGAAGAGAAGGGGGCCAAGGACTGAGCCCTGAGGTACCCCGACAGTGAGAGGAAGAGAAGATGAAGTAAAGCACTGAAGGAACGGTCAGAAAGATAGGAGAACCAGGAGATAGCAGTGTCCTTAATACCAAGTGACTGGAGCCTAGAGAGTAAGAGAGGGTGGTCAACAGTGTCGAAAGCTGCAGAAAGATCGAGAAGAATGAGCAGAGAGTGGTCACCGTTACATTTTGCTGTCAGGAGGTCGTTGGTCACTTTGATGAGTGCAGTTTCTGTCGAGTGTAGGTGGCGGAAGCCGGACTGTGAAGGGTCTAGGAGGGAGTGAATGGAAAGGTAACGGGTAAGGCGGGAGTAGACTAGGCGCTCCAAGAGTTTAGAGATGAAGGGGAGATTGGAGACCGGTCTGTAGTTGTTTGTGCAGGATGGGTCGAGGGTGGGTTTCTTTAGTGACGGAGTAATGATAGAGTGTTTGAAGGAGGACGGGAAAATGCCAGGAGAGTGAGAGATTAAAGATTGTAGGCGAGTAGTGACGACTGGAGAGAGAGACTGGAGGAGATGAGAGGGAATGGGGTCAGTAGAGTATGTGGTCGAACGAGAAGAGAGGAGCCTGGAGACTTCTGTGATAGATCAAATGTGGAGAGTGAGCCAGGGGAAATGCAGGGAGATGGGAGTCACTGAACTTGGTGTCTGGGAGCGGATTTCCTGACGTATATTGTCTATTTTCTCTATAAAGTGGGAGGCCAGGTCATCAGCACAAATGTCTGTGATAGGGGCTTGAGCTTTTGGCCTGAGGAAGGAGTGAAAGGTGTCAAAAAGTTTCTTGGGGTTGTTGGATAGTGAGATCAGAGTGGTGAAGTAGGTCTGTTTGGCAATGTGAAGGGCAGAGTTATAGGTTTTTTAACATAAATTTGAACTGTATGAAGTCTTCTGGTGTGCGAGTTTTCCTCCATAAGTGTTCAGCACTCCTAGAGCATCGCTGGAGAAATCGGGTTTGTGATGTGAGCCAGGGCTGTTTTAATCTGTGTTTGGAGGTTCTGAGGGTGAGGGGTGCTACTTGGTCTAGGGTGCTTCTAAGAGTGTCATTGTAGTAATAATATGTTATATATTTTAATATTATTCCAATTGGTTTAGACAGTGAAATTAGTTATTTATTTGGGAGACATTTTGATTATTGATAGTCAGTGAATTTTGATCTCTTGACAGTGGTTAACCCTCCATCAGGAACAAGTGATCTGACAGGTGCAACTCTTTTAGTTTCATTTGTCCCTCCTCACCAGATTGTCAGGAAATCCCCCATTCCTCCAATACCTTCCTGAGTCTTGATGCTTTGTGAAACTTGATATCACAGTTGTACTACAGAGACTCGGGAGTACAGATATAACAGTGCTGGCTTCTCAGACACATTGTTCCCAAACACGTCACATTATATAGGGTTGGTATTTTATGTTTTTAGTAATCACAATTGTTAATTTAGCTTGTTTTATAAATGGGTAGTGCAAAGTTTGTGGATATTTCATAGAAATAAGTAATTTTTTCTTACAAATGAAAGTGTGCTTCTCAGGCACATTGTTCCCTAACACATTCTAGCTCTTGCTTCAGATTATCTGCTGAAATGGAAAGGAAAATATATGATTTGTCAAAACCCCTTTATGTTGATGAAGTGAAGATGCTGTTAGATGATGATGATGCAAACCCCACACTACATGAGGATTTAGGATAAGAAGGTGAGATTGATTCTCATGATGAGGTGGAAGTATGTGAAATTGATTCTGAAACAGAGCAAGATGGTGACTGGGCTGAGGATGAAGAAATAGAAACATATTATATGGGAAGAGATAAAAAATAAATATGGAGCAATAAGCCAAATATGCAAACTAAACGAAGGCAACCTCAAAACATTCTCACTTACCTTCCTGCAGTTAAAGGAATACTAAAACTGCAGCTGAATGCTGGAATAGTTTATTCATAGAAGACATTCTGGACTCTATTTTCACACACAAATCAATATACTGCATAGACAATACAGTGCCTTGCGAAAGTATTCGGCCCCCTGGAACTTTTCAACCTTTGCCCACATATCATGCTTCAAACGTAATGATAGCAAATGTAAATTTTTGGTGAAAAATCAACAAGTGGAACAAAATTGTGAAGTTGAACGAAATTTATTGGTTATTTTTAATTTTTGTGGAAATTCAAAAACTAAGAAGTGGAGCGTGCAATATTATTCGTCCCTTTTACTTTCAGTGCAGTAAACTCACTCCAGAAGTTCATTGTGGATCTCTGAATGACCCAATGTTGTCCTAAATGCCTAATGATGATAAATATAATCCACCTGTGTGTAATCAAGTCTCCATATAAATGCACCTGCTCTGTGATAGTGTCAGGGTTCTGTTTGAAGCACAGAGAGCACCATGAAGACCAAGGAACACAACAGGCAGGTCCGTGATACTATTGTGAAGTTCAAAGCTGGATTTGGATACAAAATGATTTCAAAAACTTTAAACATCCCAAGGAGCACTGTGCCAGCGATCATATTGAAATGGAAGGAGTATCATACCACTGTAAATCTACCAAGACCCGGCCGTCCTTCTAAACTTTCATCTCAAACAAGGAGTAGACTGATCAGAGATGCAGCCAAGAGGCCCATGGTCACTCTGGATGAACTGCAGAGATCTACAGCTGAGGTGGGACAGTCTGTCCATGGGACAACAATCAGTCGTACACTGCACAAATCTGGCATTTATGGAAGAGTGGCAAGAAGAAAGCCATTTCTCAAAGACATCCATAAAAAGTGTCATTTAAAGTTTGCAACAAGCCACCTAGGAGACACATCAAACATGTGGAAGAAGGTGCTCTGGTCAGAAGAAAACCAAAATTGAACTCTTTGGCAACGATGCCAAACGATATATATTTGGCGTAAAGACAACACAGCTCATCACCCTGAACACACCATCCCCACTGTCAAACATGGTGGTGGCAGCATCATGATTTGGGCCTGCTTTTCTTCAGCAGGGACAGGGAAGATGGTTAAAATGGATGGGAAGATGGATGGAGCCTAATACAGGACCATTCTTGAAGAAAACCTGTTGAAGTCTTCAAAAGACATTTTTTATCCAACTCGCAACTGTGCTCTTGGAAGTTCTTTTCCCTTTATTTTTCGCAAAGTGTTGTAGGAAGACATTCTGGTCCCTCATCCAAGGTTTTGACCTTTGAAGATATTGAAGGACTGTTCTTTGTCCATACAGAGTATGGAACTCTGTTTACTTAGTATTGGACAAGTTTTGACAAAACGAAGGCAATATGATTTCTTGGGACCTATGGAACTCCGAGAAGACCTTAGGTGAAAAAAAGATGGATGTAAGCGGAAAATATTTCTGTCCTCTAAGATTCTTAAGTAGGGTTCTCGAATTGAGAGGGCCTGTGGTTCACCTACCCTTCTTGCTGTTGTGATGGCCACCAGGAAAGTCGCCTTCCAAGATAATTTATCCATATCTATAGTCTCTATAGGATCAAATGGAGGAATTGTAAGGCCTTTAAGAACCAGATTTAGATCCCAGGCTGGGATCAGATTTGGAGTTCTAGGTTGTAGACGAGAGGCTGCGATCATTAATCACCTTACCTAGCGACGGTCAGCTAGGGTTTGATCGAAGTAGGAGCTGAGGGCTGCAACTTGGACTTTTAGAGTACTAGTCTTTAAACCTTTCTATAGCCCGCTTTGTAAAGAATCGAAGATTTGTGCCACATCTGGATGCAACACATTTGTTGGGTTGGAACCACACCAGGACATGAAGGTTTTCCATATCTTGTTGTAAATGGCATTGGTCACTGGTTTCCTGTTTTTTTTGTAGTTTTTACCACCTTATCAGATAGGCCTCTAGCCTTTAGGATGATGGATTCAGAAGCCAGGCTGCAAGTTGTAAGGCTTGAGGATCTGGGTGAGAAATCGGTCCCTAGTGGAGAAGGTTGCTGGGAGAACCAGCGGGCCATCTATCTTTAAACTATTCAGGGCGCTGAGCTAGCTCTTTTTTGGCCAATGAGCCACTACCAGAATGATCATTGTCTTGTCCCTCCTGATCCTTGGTAGGAGAGGAATCGGAGGAAAGGCATACGCCAATTGGAAGTTCCAACGGTAGGCAAAAGCATCCGCTATGCATGCGTCGTCTAGACGTCGTCGTTTAGACGAGTAGCAAACAGGTCTACCTCTGGGAGACCCCATTTTTCGGCTAGCCTCTGAAAGGCTGTGGCAGCTAGGCTCCTTTCTCCAGGATGTATCATTTTTCTGCTGAGGAAATCTGCTTGCACGTTGGCCGATCCTTTTAGATGGAATGCAGACAGGGATACCACGTGTTGTTCCGCCCAAGCAAAGATCCTGGTAGAAATCACCTTCAGACTTTTGTGTATCGTACTCCCTTTGTGTCGAAGATGTGCTACAGTAGTCAAGTTTCTACAGACTTGTTCACTGTGCAAGTAGCCCATGTGTTTTTGGTTCTATAATTGTTCTCTTGTTTCTTCAAGACTGGGGAGTCCACCACTCCTCTGTGGGCCATTTGCACTAAAGCTGTTCCATCCTGCATGTCCACATGGATATTTTCTCTCTGAACCCTGCTTATACAGGTACTATACAGATGATCAGGTTTTTAATACATCAGATAGGGATTATATACATTAGATAGGACTGCTCTATTAAAGGTATACCTTGGCGATTGGTGGAGCAGCTTAATATACATTTTTTTGCAAAAAAAACGTATTAACTAAATACCCTGTTTTTTTCATTTTTTGACTAGCACTTGCTCATTTACTGTGACTTCTTTACAGCAGAGTATTTTTGACCTCGCTGTGCTCTTTTTGTCTTCAAGTTTCTTGGTGGTGTGAACAAGTTTCTACAGACTTGTTCACTGTGCAAGTAGCCCATGTGTTTTTGGTTCTATAGTAGTCATATTGTATAGATAGATCTTTATATAAGCCCCTTTTACCAAGTCTACCGCTGCCATTAGAGCCTCTTCTACTGCCTTCAGCTCCCTGAAGTTGTAAGAACTAAAGGGTACCGTCACACAGTGGCATTTTGATCGCTACGACGGCACGGTTTGTGACGTTCCAGCGATATATCCGTGACGTTCCAGCGATCTCGCTGTGTCTGACACGCTCCTGCGATCAGGGACCCCGCTGAGAATCGTACGTCGTAGCAGATCGTTTGAAACTTTCTTTCGTCGTCTAGTGTCCCGCTGTGGCGGCATGATCGCATGGTGTAACAAAGGTGTGCACGATATTGTATACGATGTGCGCATAGTAACCAACGGCTTCTACATCGCACATACGTCATGAAATTATCGCTCCAGCGTCGTACATTGCAAAGTGTGACAGCAGTCTACGACGCTGGAGTGATATTGTTACGACGCTGGAGCGTCACGGATCGTGCCGTCGTAACGATCAAAATGCCACTGTGTGACAGTACCCTTGACTGACATCCTGGCACCATATCCCCTGGAATGTGGCATGGGAGACCATGACTCCCCACTGGCATCTGAAACGGTTGAAAGGGGATTTTGATTCCAAGCCACCCCATGGCCAAATTCTTGGGTTTGAGCCACCAGCTGAGGGAAGCTTTGACTCATCCTGGCAAGTGAATAGTCTTGTTCAGTGACCCCGGGACACCGTCCTAGCAAGATACAATGTGGGACTGCAAGCATCTTGAATGGGCCTGGGCCCAAACTACCACTGGAATACGGGAAGTCATGGATCCTAGTGCCGATATTGCTGATCTGATCGATATATTCCGTTGACCCCGTAAGTCTGTCATCTTGGACTGCATCAGAATTTGTTTCTCTTTTGGAAGATGAGACATCTGGTCTTGCAAGTCCAACATTAATTCCAAGACGAGTTTTCTGGTTGATGGAACCAGGTTGGAAGTTTGATAGCTTAACAACCATCCTAATGATGTAAGAACATCCATAACTTCCTGGATTTGGCTTTTGAGGACCACTTCAGATTGATCTAGGAGTAGCAGGTCATCTAGGTAAGACACGATACAGATGTTTCTGTTTCGGATAGCTGCGATCACCTCTGCCATTATTTTGGTGAAGATCTGTGGTGCCGAAGAAATGCCAAACAGGAGGACATTGAACTGGTAGTGATGTACCTGTCATCCCTGAGCTACCGCAAATCTCAGATATCTCCGATGCTTTGTGTGAATGGGGATGTGATCGTAAGCATCCCGAAGATCTATAGTCGCCATTACAAAATCTCGGCCTACCAACGGAATGGTGCTTTTTAATGATTCCATCTGCAACCTCTTGTACTTTACATACAGAACTTAGCCACAACCTAAACACGGATAGCCAAGAATGTGTACCCACACAGAGAATTATTTAAACATAAGCCTTTATTTATGTTGGCAATGGGCACAATATTAAAAATAATTCATAGTACGCGAATATAACCGGACAATAAAAATATATTAAGAAAAAAATGTAGGATATAAATAGGTGACCTCTGGAAAAATTATTAATGGATATATATATATATTTCATTTGGTGACAGCCAAAAAATAGTTGATATAAAAAAAACATCGGATAAAAATATATAAAGAAAAAATTTTTTTGTATAAAAACATATAAAGTGCACTACAATATAAAAACACACGTAAAAAATCAATTAATTATTGTTGCAGATGAGTACTAAAAAATATAAACCCAAAATGAATGTGTGCTTCTACAAAAATAATAACAACAAAGTGCAAAATCAATCAAATATAAAGGTACCTATAGGGTACAATATGTGCCACAATCAGGTAAATAAGCCACACCACAAAAGTGCGATGTGCAATGTGCAAATAACGCTATCAACCAGCTCACAAGGTACCTACAGGGCACAATATGTGCCACACTCAGGTGGATAAGCCACGCCACTGAAGTGCAATGTGCAGTGTGCAAATAACGCTATCAACCAGCTCACAAGGGGCAATATATCTCCACCATGTACCTTGTTCCAGGGGTCACTGTGTCCCGTGATCGCGCACCCCGACGCGCGTTTCGGAACTTGTCCTTCGTCAGGGCTTGGGCTGAGCTGGACCCCAGAGTGAAGGCAAAAGGGCAAACAAGTGCTAAGCATCTCTGGGAACTCCTTCAAAATTGTTGGAAGACCATTCCCGGTGACTACCTCTTGTAGCTCATCAAGAGAATGCCAAGAGTGTGCAAAGAAGTCATCAAAGCAAAAAGTGGCTACTTTGAAGAACCTAGAATATAAGACATAATTTCAGTTGTTTCACACTTTTTTGTTAAGTATATAATTCAACATGTGTTAATTCATAGTTTTGATGCCTTCAGTGTGAATAAACAATTTTCATACTCATGAAAATACAGAAAAATCTTTAAATGAGAAGGTGTGTCCAAACTTTTGGTCTGTACTGTACATATTCAGAGGTTTTAGATTATCATTCTGTGTGTTCCATTGTTTTTTTCCAAACAGAAACACACACGAATAATGTCCTGTTCTGCACTCCATTTCTGGAACTGAAGATATCACCCCGTCTGAAAGTAACTTTTGGAGATCCGTCGTTAAGGCGCTTTGTAACTCCTGAGATGGTAGGGAAGTTTTTCTCAATATTTGTGAAGGTCTGGAAGAAAACTCGATTTTTACCCCGGTCTGGATTGATTGCCTCACCCATTGGTTGAAGGTAAGAAGTTCCCATTGGGGGAACCCGGAGATCCGACCCCTACTGATGCGACGTCATTGTTTATCTTGACATTGTCCCTGGTTAGGTAAGATGTTTCTGCCTCTACCACCCTTGGGATAGCTCCAGCATCTGGTCTTCCCCTATATGAGGATGGTTGATTCTGAAGAGAGCAAAAAGACCACTTCTCGGCCACCTTGGGTTCTGGCAGCACTTTCTTCTTGTCTGTTGCTTTCTCTAGCAATTCGTCCAGGGCCTGCCCAAACCCATATTCCCCTTTGAAGGAGATAGAGCAAAGTTTAACCTTTGAGGCTATGTCTCCACTCCAGAACTTCAGCCAGACTGCTCTTCTGGCTGAGTTCAATAAGACCGAAGCTCTAGCTGCCATCTTTACTGATTTTGCGGAAGCGTCGGCCAGGAACCCCATGGCTTTCTTTAAGAGAGGTATAGATCCTAACAACTTTTCTCTCGAGGTACCCATGTTGAGGTTTTCCTCCAGCTGATTTAGCCACCAGAACATTGACCTGGCTACACAGGTTGATCCCACGTTCACATCTAACACCACCGAACATTTCCCACGACTTCTTCAGCAGGCTGTCTTGTGATCCATAGGATCTTGTAATCGGGAGGAATCCTCAAAGGGCAAAATTGTTTTCTTTGCCACTTGAATATCCACTTTTGGTACCGCCATCCAGCATTTGGATATTTTCCCACCAAGTGGGAACCTTCATTTCAGCTCTGTGGGTGGCACCAAGCACTTCTCTGGTAGTTCCCACTCATCCAGTATCACCGTTTGGATATTTTCATGTACTGGAAACACTTAATTTTTTTCTGAAATCTTGGACCCCCAAACATTTTGTCCTGAACTGTGTTAGGCCGGTTTCACATTAGCGTTTACCTGATCTGCGGCGGGCTGCGGACTTCCTCCGTGAAGCCCCGCCCTCGGCCGCACCTCCACCGCTGGCTCCGCCTACTTCTGCATGCGGCCCGTGTATCTTTAACATTATGGAGAATTCGAAGGTTAGCACTCGACTGATAGGGATGTGACGGTGCGAGTGAATGGAACCAATAGTCCCATCAAACGTAGCAATGTATAATCACTGCACTCGTACTATGAAACTTGCTTGATGCAGGTGAAAAAGTTTATTGAGACAATTGTAGCAAAAGGTAAAATGGTGAAGCGATAGGCATAAACGACGTTTCGGCCAACTCGAGGCCTTGATCACGTTATCGCTGGAACAAATGACAAAAAAGAGACAATAAATAACTATATACAAAGCAATAGGTAACTATGTACAAAACTATATACATACAGTTAGGTCCATATATATTTGGACAGAGACAACATTTTTCTAATTTTGGTTATAGACATTACAACAATGAATTTTAAACAAAACAATTCAGATGCAGTTGAAGTTCAGACTTAAAGCTTTCATTTGAGGGTATCCACATTAAAATTGGATGACGGGTTTAGGAGTTTCAGCTCCTTAACATGTGCCACCCTGTTTTTAAAGGGACCAAAAGTAATTGGACAGATTCATACATTTTAAATAAAATGTTCATTTTTAGTACTTGGTTGAAAACCCTTTGTTGGCAATGACTGCCTGAAGTCTTGAACTCCTGGACAGCACCAGACGCTGTGTTTCCTCCTTTTTGATGCTCTGCCAGGCCTTCACTGTGGTGGTTTTCAGTTGCTGTTTGTTTGTGGGCCTTTCTGTCTGAAGTTTAGTCTTTAACAAGTGAAATGCATGCTCAATTGGGTTGAGATCAGGTGACTGACTTGGCTATTCAAGAGTATTCCACTTCTTTGCTTTAATAAACTCATGAGTTGCTTTGGCTTTATGTTTTGGGTCACTGTCCATCTGTAGTATGAAACGACGACCAATCAGTTTGGCTGCATTTGGCTGGATCTGAGCACGCAGTATGTCTCTGAATAACTCAGAAGTCATTCGGCTGCTTCTGTCCTGTGTCACCTCATCAATAAACACTAGTGACCCAGTGCCACTGGCAGCCATGGATGCCCAAGCCATCACACTGCCTCCGCCGTGTTTTACAGATGATGTGGTATGCTTTGGATCGTGAGCTGTACCACGCCTTTGCCATACTTTTCTCTTTCCATCATTCTGGTAGAGGTTGATGTTGGTTTCATCTGTCCAAAGAATGTTCTTCCAGAACTGTGCTGGCTTTTTTAGATGTTTTTTAGCAAAGTCCAGTCTAGCCTTTTTATTCTTGATGCTTATGAGTGGCTTGCACCGTGCAGTGAACCCTCTGTATTTACTTTCATGCAGTCTTTTCTTTATGGTAGATTTGGATATTGATACGCCTACCTCCTGGAGAGTGTTGTTCACTTGGTTGGCTGTTGTGAAGGGGTTTCTCTTCACTATGGAGATTATTCTGCGATCATCCACCACTGTTGTCTTCCGTGGGCGCCCAGGTCTTTTTGCATTGATGAGTTCACCAGTGCTTTCTTTCTTTCTCAGGATGTACAAAACTGTAGATTTTGCCACTCCTAATATTGTAGCAATTTCTCAGATGGGTTTTTTTCTGTTTTCACAGCTTAAGGATGGCTTGTTTCACCTGCATGGAGAGCTCCTTTGACCGCATGTTTACTTCACATCAAAACCTTCCACATGCAAGCACCACACCTCAAATCAACTCCAGACCTTTTATCTGCTTAATTGAGAATGACATAACGAAGGGATTGCCCACACCTGTCCATGATATAGCCTTTGAGTCAATTGTCCAATTACTTTTGGTCCCTTTAAAAACAGGGTGGCGCATGTTAAGGAGCTGAAACTCCTAAACCCTTCATCCAATTTTAATGTGGATACCCTCAAATGAAAGCTGAAAGTCTGAGCTTCAACAGCATCTGAGTTGTTTTGTTTAAAATTCATTGTGGTAATGTCTATAACCAAAATTAGAAAAATGTTGTCTCTGTCCAAATATATATGGACCTAACTGTATATACAGATCTGGAAAACATGTCCAAGAACCAAGGTGGAGGTCAAACAAAAGATGCCAATGCTCATACATGAAGCGCAAATGATAACAGGACGGAAAATAGAACCACAGGGAAACAGGAAGATACATGTATCATGCGCTAGAGTTGGAGAACAAGACGATAAGACTGTAGCATACCCTGGTAGGAGGTTCCTTATGTATTCCTGTATTACAGTATTGCCGAGGGTGTCAGCCAAAAATAAAGGAGTTTAAATAGTCCTAGAGAAAACCGAGGGCAATAATTCCGATTATTGTCATCCAGACATGATCTTCTCTTATAGTAGGGGGCCAAAAGAAAACGGCTAAAACGTACTTATTAATTGCCATTTAATACACGTGTGACGAACTGTTGGTCGCCGTGTAATGGAGTACACATCTGGGTATGACTGTAGGAACAGACAATAATAAGTTATCAGATGAATCCGTAGTGAGTATATAATGAGTGAGAGACTACGGTATACTTGCCAGTACAATGTTCTTATTGCACCCAGTGTAACAGGCCGGTCGTCGTGGTATGAGACATACGTATAGGTTTGACTAGGGAGATACATAGATATATATTGAAATGAATGCTCAGTCTATATCAGGTCAGATAGGAAGGAACCATGCTATACTTGCCAATTTGATAATTAACTTGTAGTGCACCGGATGTCCCCAATCTAAGGAAAACATACGTGGATGTCGCTGTGGGAACAGATATGCATAGGGTAAGTGGGTTGTAAGGTAGGCCTATAGTGGGCAATTATACGGTTGGTGTGTTACCTGCCAGTATGCAGGTTCAGTCCCGATCCAAATATAGGGGTCCCGGATTCCAAACTGAGCGGAAGCTGTGGTGCACAGAGATTTGGCTGCAATACAGTAGGTGGGCTATTAGGATGGAGTACTAAAAATCCCCTGTTACTTATCTGTAGGGTGAAGTCTCACATCTGTGCTTCGCTGGTAGCGTTCGTGGGGCCGGCGTCGGTGGCCAAGTGGTAGGAGCAGACGCAATCTGCGTCTTTGCTGTGGAACGGCTGCCATGTCAGATCTGGCAGCGCTGTATAAGGCCATAGCCGGTCAGGTGACCGGATGTGATCCGGAATGCCCACGCCTGCGCAGTCAATGCAGGGACAGGAGGGGAGGGGGGATGGTCAGTGGAGCCGACGCACGTGCTGTGCCAAGAGTCCCCATCTGCGTCCGTGATGTGGAGGGAGAAGCCAGCGTCTGTACAGTAGCAAGATGGCGCCCGCGCATGGGTAATGCGAACTATGGGTGCGGTATAGGAGCACGGACGACGGCCGTTTCGCACACACAGGTGCTTCGACGGGTCCAGATGGATGTAATCTTCATTTTTCTCCAATAAAGATCACAATCTTCACAGCTAATTCGGGGTGAGTGCCGCATAATTTTCTTCTCTCTTACTGCATACACATTAGTAACGTGTATGTGTACAGAGAGTGGGGATGCATCGGCGTAGTTAGAGGACCCATATAGACGTTTAAAGGCACAGGTAATACAAGGTGTACTTATTTATAACAACACTGTAAACATAAATAAACATATATAAACGGTAGGAGTCCAAACTGGAAGAAAATAGGGAGAAAATAAAGAAAATGAGAAATGAAAGAAAATGAAAATAAATGGGGTATATGATTGAAAACCAATGATGGGAAAAACAAAAAGTGATAAATAAAAATAAAAATTAAAAAAAATGAAAAAAGGGGGCGGGGCAAATAAAGCGCTGGTTGAGGAACCAGAAGGGTATGAGTCTTACCGTCTAGAAAGTGCGCACGGTTGAGGCTATAAGTGCAGTGGGTCAGTTCGTCTAGAAAAAACAAGGTTGCTCATGTTAGCCAATCAATCTCACGATTTAATCTCCTAGGGTGAAGGGTATCTAGGGTGTGAATCCGATATGTCTCCCTTTGCTTTAAAAGTTGGATATGATTGCCACCCCTTCTCGGGCGTGGTACCCTCTCGATTATTTGAAACCTGAGTTGGGCAATATTATGCCTCGCCTCCTTGAAATGTGCTGGTAGTGGTAGCCATAATTTCTCACGCCTGATGGTAGATTTGTGGCTGGATATGCGGTCCCTAATCGCTTGAGTGGTCTCCCCCACATATAATAGCCCACATGGGCACTTTATAATGTAAACCACAAAGCTTGTTGTACAAGTATAATAGTCCCTAACGGGATATGATTTCCCGGTTCGTGGATGAACTATTTCATTACCTTTGATAAAATTTGAGCAACTCATGCAATTCAAGCAGGGAAAGGTGCCGGTTCTTCTTTGGTCCATGAGGGTCCTAGTGAGTGGTGATTTATGTGACCCCAGATCGGCTCTTGCCACCCTATCCCGTACGTTTTTGGGTCGTCTGGTGCACATTAATGGGGGATCCTTGAAGACAGGAATATTGGGATAGGCCTTATTGAGGAGGTGCCAATGTCCCCGGATGAGATTATGAATTTTGTGCATAGTGGGGTGGTGGTTATGCACAAAAGGGAGTCTTGGTTTTTTTTGTGTTGACTGCCCCAACGTTCAGGTCACTAATGGCTCGAGAAGATTCCATATTAAGGAGATCAGTTGGATAGTTGCGGGCTTCAAATTTTCGTGCCATCTCCTGTATTCTGGTCTCCCTAGTCAGGGGGTCAGAAACGATTCTAGTTACCCTTTTAAATTGTGATCTGGGAAGGCTGTTTTTGATGGATTTGGGGTGACAGCTGTTGTATAGCAAAAGACTCTTGCAATCAGTCGGTTTTGTGTAGATATTCGTGGTGAGATAGCCATTGATATCTTTCAGTACTCTAGTGTCTAGAAATGTAACTTCGTTGTTGTGGTGTACCAGCGTAAAAGACAGCTCAGATCTGACAGCATTAATGGTAGTATGAAATTCAAGAAGACTAGTTAAGTCACCTTGCCATATACAGAAAATATAATCTATGTACCTGTACCAGGTACGTACGTGTTGTTGAAAGATGGGGTCTGGGTACACGTATTCTTTTTTGAAGCGATCCATATATGTTAGCATAGGCTGGGGCCACATTTGACCCCATGGCGGTACCACATGTCTGTACAAAGAAATCATCTCCGAATAAAAAGAAATTCTCTCTAAGTACCAGGTTTAATAGATCCAAGCATAGTTCCTGGACGCCCATGTCTACGTTGGCCTCATTGAGTCAGGGATACTACCTCGATTCCTTTGTCATGAGTGATTGATGTGTATAAGCTGTTTACATCAAATGTACATAGAATGCTATCGTGTGGAATGTTAATATGACGGATTTTTTCAAGGGAATCTCCAGTGTCTCATATGAATGACTTTATGAGTTTGGTATATGGTGTAAGGAGCTTCTCCAGGAACATGGACAATGGGTTCAATATTGAATCTGTTGAAGCCACTATAGGGCGGCCGGGGGGATTCTGAAGATTTTTGTGGATTTTGGGCAAGATATAAATTACAGGGGTCACTGGGTGATTATTGGTGAGGTACACTTTTGTTTTGTTGTCAATAGTTTTCAATAGTAAATGCTTATCGAGTACCCTCCTAATTTTTTGTTGTATGGAGTAAGTTGGATCAGTCTGTAACATTTTGTATGTTGACGTATCAGAGCTGTCTTCTTACTTCGGTCATATAGAAGCTCTTATCCATGACAACGATGGCTCCCCCCTTGTCCGCTGGTTTAATAATGATATTTTTGTTCTCAGCCAGTGAGTCCAGGGCCTATTTCTCGAGAGGATCAAGATTATGGCGGACAGGGAGGAAGCCTAATCGCTGGTCATGGAGAGTCTTTTTCAGATCTCTGTTAAGTAAATTGACAAAGGTCTCTACAGCATGACTAGATTTAGGTGGAACGAAAGTGCTACGATTACGTAGACCCAGTTGATCAATTGTGAGGATCGGCCCCTCAGTTTGGGCTGGTGTAGACTGGTCTGGAAGAATTTGTGGATTCCTCAAAATATACTTTGAGCCTAATATTCCTATAGAATTGCTGTAGATCTTTCTCTAGTTGGAAGGAATCCCATTTGGGGGTTGGGCAAAATGATAGACCCATATTCAAAACCTTCAATTCTAAAGGAGAAAGAGTAGTTAGAAATGTTGATCACAGAGTTTGGACCCCTACCTGAGATCTGAGCGTCATGTGACGGTCTCCGTCCCTTCTTCCTGAACCTCTGGGTTGGCGTGCGTTTTGGCCTAAAAAACCAAAACGCACGTCAACCCGGAGGTCCAGGAAGAAGCATCCCCCCTCCCCTCCCTGCATTGACTGCGCAGGCGTGGGCATTCCGGATCACAACCGGTCACCTGACCGGCTATGGCCTTATAGAGCGCTGCCAGATCTGACATGGCAGCCGTTCCACAGCAAAGACGCAGATTGCGTCTGCTCCTACCACTTGGCCACCGACGCCGGCCCCCCGAACGCTACCAGCGAAGCACAGATGTGAGACTTCACCCTACAGATAAGTAACAGGGGATTTTTAGTACTCCATCCTAATAGCCCCCCTACTGTATTGCAGCCAAATCTCTGTGCACCACAGCTTCCGCTCAGTTTGGAATCCGGGACCCCTATATTTGGATCGGGACTGAACCTGCATACTGGCAGGTAACACACCAACCGTATAATTGCCCACTATAGGCCTACCTTACAACCCACTTACCCTACGCATATCTGTTCCCACAGCGACATCCACGTATGTTTTCCTTAGATTGGGGACATCCGGTGCACTACAAGTTAATTATCAAATTGGCAAGTATAGCATGGTTCCTTCCTATCTGACCTGATATAGACTGAGCATTCATTTCAATATATATCTATGTATCTCCCTAGTCTCAATAAACTTTTTCACCTGCATCAAGCAAGTTTCATAGTACGAGTGCAGTGATTATACATTGCTACTATATCTTTAACATTAGGTACACAGGTCATGCGGCTGCATCCGCATACAGCCGCACGAACTGCGTACCTAATGTTAAAGATAGGTACGCAGGCCGCATGCAGAAGTAGGCGGAGCTAGCGGCGGAGGTGCGGCTGAGGCCGGGGCTTCACGGAGGAAGTCCGCAGCCCGCCGCAGAGCAGGTAAATGCTAGTGTGAAACTTGCGTTATGGACAACTTCTTCCTCTCCCACATTCAGTGGTTCTCACAGCCGTCAGATGTTCTTCTGATGCAAAATAATACTTTTTACCGCTCTGGGACTGATCTGCCCCTGACGCAAATTCGCCTTCTTTCCACTATTCACTAGTGAAGGATCCCAGACCTCCCTGATATTTAGACTCCGAACGTTCCTCTATGGAAATTTTCCTCTTTTCCGCCTCTGGTGGTGCTACCGGGAGGGACAAGGAAAAGGTGGCTAGGGATGATTGGACCTCCTGGCGAACCATACCACTCAGGTCTTCTATTAAAGAGGGTTGTTCCTCTTTGACAGTTTCACTTAGTTGTAATTGTATTAGCACAGGTGCAAGGTCTGAGATATTTCTGGTTAAGAACTTCATAGATTTGATGTAGCCCAAAATATGTTCGGTACCAAATCTATCTGTGAAAGTGAATGATGTGAAGAGGAGTAGTAAGAGTGATGAAGACACCAAATGTCTAGCATTCCAGCCTCTGACCACAGGTGGTGTAGAGATGTTGGACTAGTATGCTGGGGAATAGAGCCCAAATTATATCTATTCCAGTAGCGGTGGGGCTAGGCATTGAAGTCTCCCATCGTGATTACCAGAACTTCTGAGAAGTCAGCGACTAAAAAAAGTACCATATTTTTCAGATAAGATGCCCTTTTTTAACTCCCAAAATGTGGAGGAAAATGGGGGGTGCATCTTATAGTCCAGATGTATGGGATCTGGATGGTGGGAAGGTGGGGGCGCGGTTTCGGCGGAGCATCGGGTCACAGGAGCCGGCGGCTCCGGCTAGCTTCTGTGCCCGCTGCTAAAGAGAAATGAATATGCACTGCATTCCACACTCAGGAGCGTGGAGGGCAATGCATATTCATTTTTTTTTTGTATAAATGGCCCCATCCAGTTCCTGGTATGATTGGTCGCATCTTTCTTTTATAATTGGCCCCATCCCATTCCTTGTATGCATGGCCTCATCAGGAAAGATTAAAAAAAAAAAAAAAAAAACACACATTACACTCGCCTACACAGCACACGTGAACGCCAGCAGCAGCAGGAAGCTGCTGGCTGACACTGCACACTACTGAAGAGGAATGGATACTCACCGCTCTCTGCGATGAATGGTCCCGGTGAGTATTCCAACAGCGCATGACATCCCTGCCATGAGCTGCTTACAAGCATTAAGCAGCTGCTGGCACCGGAGCAGCACTCTGCGAGGGAGCGCCGTGCAGGGGAGTGTATTTATTTATTTTTTTAATCTTTCCTAATGGGGCCAATCACTATGTAACAAATTTTTATTTATTTTTTGTTCCTGGGTTCAAAGTGTGTTTTCCTAACCCTATGTCTAAAACAAATAGAAAATAGTTGTTCCACAAAAACTTTGCTTCTGTGATCAGGACAATGAAGACTACTCAGTATTGAATACAAATGGAGAATTTTCCCGAAAACAGACAAATTTAAAAATTTCAATGTCCTGATCACAGAAGCAAAGTTTTTGTGGAACAACAACTATTTTTTATTTGTATTAGACATAACGGATTAGGAAAACACACTTTGGACCCTGGAACAAAAAAAATAAATAAAAATTTGTTATAGTGTAATTTTCTTTTTTGACACAATAAATACGAAAGTTTTCTGGCCTGTGGTCATAAAATCAAAGTTTGCGCTGAATGTAGTCGTTTTTCCATAGTCTTTGAACATAAGCAGTTGAAATATTACACTTGGAAGCCAGGAACAAAAATTATGTTACACAGTGTTATAAAAGAAAAAGGATGGAACCAATGACATCAGGAACAGGATGGGGCCATTTATACCAGAAAAAAGATGGGGCCAATCATACCAGGACGGGGATGGGGGGTGCATACCAGGACCGGGATGGGGTCATGCATACCAGGATAAGGAAGGGGCCTTGCATACCAGGATAGGGATGAGGGGCCATATGTATCAGAATGGGGATGAGGGGACCATATATACCAGGATAGGGGATATTACAGTACAGAATTAACCATTTTTTGCTTCAATTTTTTGTTCCTATTTTCCTCCTCTAAAACCTATGTGTGTCTTTTGGTCAGATGCGTCTTATAGCTCGAAAAATACGGTGCTGAGTGGAATATCTATAGGGGCAATTATGTTAGTGTTCTATATTTTGCAGGAAGTGCAAATAAAACTTTGTAGGTTTATACTTTGTAGAACAAATTGCAACAAAATGACCATCACTTTTTTTTTTCTTTTAAACAAATATAACTGACAGTGGAGTCATTTAATTCTTCTTATAATACTATACTGTAAACGGCATAAAAATATTAACATTGTGAAAGTGTGTCCAGTCTACAGTGACCGAATCTTTATTTTAGCTTCTCTGATCCCTCGATTGGTTCAGTTTTTTGTGCCTTATGCAAATGGTCGCTTGAGAACGTAGATAGATTCTGCATCAGTACCACAGACAAGATATTCTCCTAAAACATCCAGGCTGTTTACAGATAGAGTACTGCTGGGTAGGAGGTTGTTAATTTCTAGGTGTCCTTTTGTGGGATCACTGTTTAGCCAAGCGGTCGTCAATGATTGACTAAAAGACTGGCCCACAGTACTACGAGACGGGTTCACACTTCCTCTTCCTCCTGTGAAATAAAAAAGTAAAAGTAATCAGATTTGTCACAAGTGATCAGGGGCGGATCAGGCAGGGGAGACTTCTCAGACTGCTAGAATGAATGGGCTATAGGTGCTGTTTCGTGCACCCAGACCTTCAGCTCGTTGTCTGCTCTCATAGACCAGAGTAAGGGCAATATGCTGTCATCTATTAGAAAAACATCACAGCGCAATCATTACATCAACCAGTGAGTGTCAGTTTATTCTCCATCTGTATCAATCGAGCAGCTAATGCCAAGTCTTCTGTTACGTGTTACGGAACCACTCAGCACCCAGAATATATTGTGCAGTTATATGTATGTATAATAGGTTCCATGTGAGATGCATGTCCCTAATGCATCAGCCCACAGGCTGCGCCCCTGGGCAGAGGGGGACACGATATTCCCCTTTTGTCCGCCCCCCACCTTTGTAATTCCCACAGTAAATATCGGCAGGCTCCGGCCACCTGCGGCTATTGTATGTCTGGCCTGCCGCTTTTCTTTTGGCCTGCCCTCTGTATCTGTGTGATATATATTCTGTGTCCTGTGAGTAAAGTGTTGTCAGACTGGAAATACGTGGAGAAGCAGTGATCTTTTATATGCGCCCATGTAACCGAGCAATTCCAGCCAGCGTCCTTCATTCAAACTCCAGCCAAAGCAGAGTGGACCTCCTGAAACACGGCGTGGTACTGAAAGAGGTACCCCAGCTTGGTAGACCCCGTTACATCTTCCATTATTATTATTCTGCGCTTAGTACTTCTATTATGTAGTTCTGGGAAAAACTCCCCAACATTTACCAGCTGGATACTCACCCAAAAGAAATGAGGGTCTTTCCATAACGTCAGCTGAAGCATCCCAGTGCCACAAAGACCCATCCTCAGAACACGTGAATAAATGATCCGGTTTTGAAGGATGGAAATGGACTTCCCACACTACAAAAAAGGAGCAGAAAATTATTTTATTTATATACTGTAACGTAGGGCCAGATAATGACGCTGTGACGGTGACTACTTACTCTCTGCATCATGGGCATTAAGGAGTGATATTGGTATTCGGCTCTGTCTGACATCCCAGATACAAAGCATGCCATCCTGACCGCCTGTAGCTACAACATGCTGCTGACTTGGATGTCTATCTAAGCAGTGTAATGGGGTCCGATCATTGGCTCTAGCAAGGAGATGGAAGAAAATCTTATTGTTTGCTGTAGAGTCAGCATCATCCATAAAAATAGCAAAAGACTATTAACCATTTTTATTCCCTGGACAGAACTTCTACACACTATAACTTGTATCAGTCATAAATCTTAATTTTGCAAACATATAAAACTTCAATTATAAGATTAATTTTTAGGTGTTAAACGCTTTTTTTTTTGTTTTGTTTTTTTTAGCTAAATCTCTCTGCAATAAAATACCCCCCCACCATCACCATCTTTCCCATCACGTCACTAATATGCTGACTACCTGGATCACACTGCTCTGCATGTAAACAAGAAGTCGCTATTACAATACAGCCTAATGAGCCTCGTTCTAACGCCCCATAGAATTACATTGTAAAAGGCAGTCGAGTCGGAATTGTAGTCACATGAATGAGAAGAGGACAGATGCAGCACTGGAAAATGGGGAAGGCACAGATTGATGAGAATTGTATTGCACAACACACGTATTTAGACAGGTTTAAGTAAATAAAACATTTCTTGGGAGCAATTCAAGGTCTTGTGCGCACTTTGAATGATACAGATAACCAGTTTAGATGTCAGATAACTAAGAAAAAAGTTGGATATCAGACTATTTTCTTGGGTTGTATTATTGATTTTATATTGGTCTTAACATTGAGCTAATCAAAGCTATCTGGTAAAATGCAGCACTATCATATGTGGGAATTTTTCTTTTTTTTGGGGGGGGGAGGATGTGATATTTGTTTTGCTTTTCTTTCTTGGAAAAATAGAAAAAAAAAAAAATTTACAGTATTTTTCAGACTTTAAGACACATTTTTTTCCTCCAAAAATGTGGAGGAAAAAGGGGGGTGCATCTTATAGTCTGGATGTACCGGCTGTGGTGGGGAGGTGGGGGAGCGGCATCAGCAGAGCAACGGGTCACATGGTCCATGCTCATAGCAGATGATCATTTCTGTTACACATAGCAGGGCTGGAGCGCTGCTATGTGTAGCACAAGCAATTTGACTATCATAGCTTCAATTCTCCTAAGGGGACTATTGAGGCAAGTGAAAAGTAAAAAAAAAAAAAAAAAAAGAAAAAAAAAAGGTTTTTAAAAATATTTATTAAAATAAATAAAAGTTTAAATCACCCCCCTTTTGCACCATTCAAAATAAAACAATAAAAATGAATACGTTTGATATTGTTTTCAGACACAGCCAATCAAAATATAAAAAAAAGTCTGATTGGTAAGTAGGTATATGTAGGATATTAAAATCTGACCTTGACATTACAATATTGCAAAACGATCTGAGTAAGATGACTGAATGAGCAAACACTTGGCAAATGAGATTTAATGTAGATAAATGCAGAGTAATGCTTCTAGGACGGAGTAATCCTATTGCTGCATATACATTAAATGGGAGTGTACTCGGGACTACAGAACAGGAGAAGGACTTGGGTATTCTGGTTACAAGTAAGCTGAGCAGCAGTACTCAATGTCAAGCAGCAAACAAGATTTTAGGGTGTACAAAATCAAGAGCTAAAATCCTGCGATCCCAACATATTACCCCTTTATAAATCACTGGTGAGACCACATCTAGAATTTGGGATCCAGTTTTGGGCTCCACATTTAAAAAATTATATTCAGAAATTAGAATCTGTTTAAAGACGGGAAACTAGATTATTACAAGGGACGGAAGGCCTCTCATATGAAGAGACTTTGGAAAAGTTGGGTTTGTTTAGCTTAGAAAAAAAGACGCCTCAGGGTATGTGCCCACGCTGCGCATTACTCTGCAGATTTTTCCGGACTGATTTTGGTAAATCCGCACTGCAGATTTCCTGCGGAATTACCGCATTTTTTGGCGCAGATTTAGTCTGCGGTTTTACACCTGTGGATTCCTATTATGGAGCAGATGTAAACCGCTGTGGAATCCCCAGAAAGAATTGACATGCTGTGAATTAAACAACGCTACATTTCAGTGCGTTTTTTCCACAGTATGTGCACTGCGGATTTTGTTTTCCATAGGTTTACATTGTACTGTAAACGCATGGAAAACTGCTGCGAATCAGCAGCGGCCAATCCGCTGCGGATCCGCAGTGTGTGCACATATCCTCAGAGGGGATCTCATTTACATATATGTGGCCAGTACAAAACACTGGCACATGAAATATTACTTCTAAAGACTATTCTAAGGATCAGGGGGCACTCATTACGGGTGGAAGAAAGTGATTCCAGCAGCTAAATAGGAAAGGGTTCTTTACAGTTAGAGCAGTCAGACTGTGTAATGCCTTACCACAGGAGGTAGTAATGGCAGACATAGCAGCTTTTAAAAAATGACTGGATGAATTCCTTGATACAAATAAAATTGCGGGTTATAGTTAAATTAGTGACGAAATGTACAATTGGAGGAGAAAGGTTGAACTTGATGGACCTAGGTCTCTTTTCAACCTACATATTAACTATGCGACTATAACATTGAAGCGAGAAAAAAACAAAAAAAAATACCAGAATTGTGTTTTTTTTTGGTCGTTGCAACATTGCAATAAAATGCAATGAGAGGCATAAAATAAAATGATCGTATGTACCCCAAAATGGTATCAAAAACACCAGCTAGGCATGAAAAAAGTAAGCCTTAACCTAGCCCAGCCCCAGATCCCAAAATATGGAGTCGCTACGGGTCTCTGAAAATGTCACCTTTTTTTCCCTTTCACCACGTAAGTGAAAATAGAACCTATGTTTGGTATCTGCAAACTCGTAATGACCTGGAGAATCATAATGGTAGGTTAGTTTTAGCATTTAGCGTCAAACATAGTAAAAAAAAAAATAAAAATGTGGAATTGCACTTTACATACAGTACATTATATGGTAAAAATCAATGGAGATGCTCCATAGTACAATTCGTCCTACAAAAAACAAGCCCTCACGTGGCCAAATTGATGGAAAAATAAAAAAATTCACGGCTCTGGGAAGAAGGGGAGCAAAAAACAAATGCAAAAATGGGAAATTCCAAGTTGATGAAGGGATTAAACGAAACTAGACTGCATTGAAAATGAAAACCTATTTTTCTTGCCTCCTGGACTGGCACCATTCCAGCTATCTGGGTGCCCCATCTGCTTGCACTTGCATGTCATTTTTTTGTGTTATGAGTCAAACAGGGATGTCCAAGGAAAGTGTGAATAGTAAGCTGGCATCTGGCACAGTGCTGGCTCAAGAAGGGAGTATAAAGTTTTTATTTTCAGTAGGGATTGGTTTCATACAACTCTGGCAAAAAGTAAGGGACCACCACATCAAAACCCTGTCATGGGCAGCCCAATCTCCAGACCTGAACTCCATTGAAAACCTCTGGAATGTAATCAAGAGGATGATGGATAGTCACAAGCCATCAAACAAAGAAGAACTGCTTACATTTTTGCACCAGGAGCAGTGTGATAGATAGACTGGTGGAAAGCATGCCAAGACGCATGAAAGCTGTGATTAAAAATCATTGTTCTACAAAATATTGATTTCTGAACTCTTCCTGAGTTACATTATTAGTATTGTTGTTTCTAAATGATTATGAACTTGTTTTCTTTGCATTATTCGGGGTCTGAAAGCCCTGGGTGTTTTTTTATTTTTTTTTATTTTGACCATTTTTCTTTGAAGAAAAATACAAAAATTATTGCTTGGAAATTCAGAGACATGTCAGTAGTTTATAGAATTAAAGAACAATTTACATTTCACTCAAAAATTTACCTATAAAAAGAAAAAACAGATAAACTGAACATTTTGCAGGGGTCTCTTAATTTTTGCCAGAGCTGTATAAGGAAGGGGTTGTCCAAGTACTGGATAACCCCTTTAATTTAGGATGTAGCCTCTTAAAGATTTATACAGGGGCAATACTACATTGCATTTTTCTTTTGTCATACACCCTAGTCTTATTTGCTTTTGCAGCTGCTGCTTGAACATTGAGAAGTGCTGCCTAGCTGTCATGGAACCAGAATACCCAAGTCCTTCTTTCATTCTATTATCCCTAGTTCAGTTCCATGTATAGTACTGATCAGAGGTTTGGACAACCCTATAATGCAATGGTTGAATATACTGAAATGTGTTCATTGTAGATTCAGACTGAAGCAAAACCATGAAGGAAGACATATGGAGACAAAGTAAAGAAACATGTGAAACAAACCAGAACATGTGTTAAATCTTAGATTCCGCAACATACCCACTTTAATTCTGATGGCAGGTTTACACACCAATCTCTCAAGCAACTTCATCAGGTAGTCACTGGTTATGGTTTCCCAGAGGTACAGAGCACTTGTTGGCCTTCACTCTGCAGTCCACTTCATTCCAAACCATCTCAATTGGGTTTAGGTTGGGTGATTTTAGAGGCCATGTCATCTGATGCAGCAGTCCATCGCTCTCCTTCTTGGTCATATAATTCTTATGTAGTCTGGAGTTAAGTTTTAGGCAATTCTGGTACCACTAAGAGAAAACCAAATGGGATGGCATGGCATATCAGAGAAAGCTGTGGTAGCATGGTGCATAAGCGTGCTTTGAATTTGGAACAAATTAACAGGGTCACCAGCAAAATATCCCCAAACCATCATACCCTCTCCTCCATGCTTCACGGTAGTCACTGCACATGTATAATCCATTTGCTCGCCTTTTCTGCATCTCACAGAAACACGGTGGTTGGTACCAAAAATCTTTAATTTGGACTCATCGGACCACAGTACAGATTTCCATCAATTTAATGTGCAGTCATTGTGTTGCTTGGCCTCAACAAATATCTTGTTTGGTTTCATAGTTGCTTCTTTGAAGAAATGTAAGCATAAAAGCCTGCTTCACGCACATTTATATATGGACAGGTAATTTTAAGAAGTATCTGCTGCATTTCTTAGGGCTCTCATCTGGGGTGCTGTCAATCTGCAGTTTTTGGGGCTGGTAACGCTTATGAACTTATCCTTTCCAGCAGAGCAAGTTCTTTATCTTCCTTTCCTGGACTGGTCCTCATGAGAGCCAGTTTCATCATAGCAGTTGGTGGTTTTCATCACTACACTTGAGGATACATTCAAGTTTCTAGCAATTTTCTGAATTCACTGACCTTCATGTCTTTCAGTCATGACGAACTGTTGTCTCTCTTTACTCCTTTGAATGGTTCTTGTCATATTCTGACTTAGAACAGTTGTGGAATAAGGTTCAGCATAATATGGAACGGTTTACCAAACACTGTCTCTACAATACATACTAGATGGTTGCAAATATTTTATCATTTATTTTGGAAGGCTGGTGATTCTAGCAATGAACTCTTGATGAGGCGTACCTGTTCACTGGATAAGATTCCAGGTGACTACTTGATGAAGCCGCTTGAGAGAATCCCAAGTAGGTGTAAAACAGTCATTAGAATAAAAGTGGGGTACTTAGAGGAATCTAAGGTTTATTAGATATTCTGGTTTGTTTCATACGTGTTTCTTTACTCCTTGTTTCCATGTGTGTTCCTTCATGGATCTGCTGCCTTCAGTTAATCTACAATGTGCACATATGAATAATGGTTCATATGAGTGTCATCTATGGAGAGGCGGTCAACTTTTTTTTTATTCGGACGAATAGGTGTGCAAAAAAAGACAGACTTGTCATACATTGATCAGCGCGTCGATCAAACTAGTCAATGGGTCCATTGAAAAAATAAATAAAGTGGGCAGTACTTATATGCAATCCATGTGCTGTTCAATTTTTCAGACCGTTTGATATGAGAAGCTTGAGGAACGTTTTTTTTTTTTCTTCAGAGGAAACCAGATGAAACTCTGACCAAACTCTGATGATAAAAACCGACACTGATCACACTCGTATGCAATTCTGATCAAAGACACTGGTGAAACCTGGTCCATTTTTTTCTTGGTATATGAGAAAAGATGAACATTACACATATTCCTTATAATTACATGGATTGTCGAGATCATGATTAGAACAAGGCAGGGAGGGTGACATTCCTAACTCAATATAATGGTCTCAACTTGGAGAAGATGAAAAGAAAGCAGTGGGCATGTGATGGTAAGTATGCAAACCGTATAGAAGCAGTCACATGACAACCACTGGGAGTGAGAAATCACAAAATCCTAACAGTGTATATACATTGCTCAAAAAAAATAAAGGGAACACTTAAACAACAGAATATAACTCCAAGTAAATCAAACTTCTGTGATATCAAACTGTCCACTTAGGAAGCAACACTGTTTGACAATCAATTTCACATGCTGTTGTGCAAATGGAATAGACAACAGATGGAAATTATTGGCAATTATCAAGACACACTCAAAGTAGTGGTTCCGAAGGGGACCACAAACCACATCTCAGTACCAATGCTTTCTGGCTGATGTTTTGGTCACTTTTGAATGTTGGTTGTACTTTCACACTCGTGATACCATGTGATGGACTCTACAACCTACACAAGTGGCTCAGGTAGTGCAGCTCATCCGGGATGGCACATCACTGTGAGATGTGGCAAGAAGGTTTGCTGTGTCTGTCAGCGTAGTGTCCAGAGCCTGGAGGCGCTACCAGGAGACAGGCCAGTACACAAAGAGACGTGGAGGGGGCCGTAGGAGGGCAACAACCCAGCAGCAGGACCGCTATGTCAGCCTTTGTGCAAGGAGGAACAGGAGGAGCACTGCCAGAGCCCTGCAAAATGACCTCCAGCAGGCCACAAATGTGCATGTGTCTGCACAAAAGGTTAGAAACCGACTCCATGAGGATGGTCTGAGTGCCTGACATCCACAGATGGGGGTTGTGCACACAGCCCAACACCGTGCAACACTTGGCATTTGCCACAGAACACCAGGATTGGCAAATTCACCACTGGCACCCTGTGCTCTTCACAGATGAAAGCAGGTTCACACTGAGCACATGTGACTGACGTGACAGAGTCTGGAGACGCCGTGGAGAGCGATATGCTGCCTGCAATATCCTTCAGCATGACCGATTTGGCAGTGGATCAGTAATGGTGTGGGGTGGCTTTTCTTAGGGTAGTTTCACACTAGCGTTTATCCGGGCTGCGGACTTCCTCCGTGAAGCCCCACCCACTGCCACACTTCTTCGTTCAGCTCCGCTTACGGCTGCATGCGCACCCTATCTTTAACATTGGGTACGCAGGCCATGCCGCTGTATGCGGATGCTGCCGCATGCATCGTTTTGACGGTGCGATGACCTGCGCCGAACGCAACATGTTGCATTTTCGTGCAGCCGTAGGCGGAGCTGAACAAAGAGGTGCGGCAGTGGACGGGGCTTCACGGAGGAAGTCTGCATCCTTCCGCAGCCCGGATAAACGCTAGTGGGAAACTAGCCTTAGGAGGGCCGCACAGCCCTCCATGTGCTTGCCAGAGGTAGCCTGACTGCCATTAGGTACTGAGATGAAATCCTCTGACCCCTTTTAAGACCATATGCTGGTGCGGCTGGCCCTGGGTTCCTGCTAATGCACAACAATGCCAGACCTCATGTGGCTGGAGTGTGTCAGCAGTTCCTGCAAGATGAAGGCATTCAAGCTATGGACTGGCCCGCCCGTTCCCCAGACCGGAATCCGACTGAACACATCTGGGACATCATGTCTCGCACGATCCACCAACGTCACGTTGCACCACAGACTGTCCAGGAGTTGGCGGATGCTTTATTCCAGGTCTGGGAGAAGATCCCTCAGGAGACCATCCGCCGCCTCATCAGGAGCATGCCCAGGCGTTATAGGGAAGTCATACAGGCACATGGAGGCAACACACACACACACTGAACATCATTTCCTTGTCTTGAGGCATTTCCACTGAAGTTGGATCAGCCTGTAATTTGATTTTCCACTTTGATTTTAAAGGGAACCTGTCACCCCGTTTTTTCAGATTGAGATAAAAATACTGTTAAATAGGGCCTGCGCTGTGCGTTACAATAGTGTATGTAGTGTACCGTGATTCCCCACCTATGCTGCGAAATACATTACCAAAGTCGCCGTTTTCGCCTGTCAATCAGGCTGGTCAGGTGGGCGTGGTGACATCGCTGTTTCTTCCCCAGCTTTCCGTTGGTGGCGTAGTGGTGTGCGCATGTCCAAATGCCGAATCCACTGCGCGCAGGTGAAGAAAAAGCGCGCGATCTGCGCTATTACCCTTGTCATCGGTGGGGGCAGCCATCTTCCTGAGGCCGCGCGTGCGCAGATGGAGTGCTCTGCTGCACGGGGCA
Organism: Ranitomeya imitator; assembly: GCF_032444005.1. Classification (NCBI taxonomy): domain Eukaryota; kingdom Metazoa; phylum Chordata; class Amphibia; order Anura; family Dendrobatidae; genus Ranitomeya; species Ranitomeya imitator. The sequence continues at coordinate 203,092,637 of NC_091286.1, forward strand.
TCAGGAAAATGGCAGCGGGATGCCGCACGTGCGCAGATGGAGATCGCGGCGGCCATTTTCCCAAAGCAGAGTTTGCATCTCGGCTTCAGGAAAATGGCCGCCGCGATCTCCATCTGCGCACGCGCGGCATCCCGCGGCCATTTTCCTGAAGCCCCGTGCAGCAGAGCACTCCATCTGCGCACGCGCGGCCTCAGGAAGATGGCTGCCCCCACCGATGACAAGGGTAATAGCGCAGACCGCGCGCTTTTTCTTCACCTGCGCGGTGGATTCGGCACTTGGACATGCGCACACCACTATGCCACCAACGGAAAGCTGGGGAAGAAACAGCGATGTCACCACGCCCACCTGACCTGACCAGCCTGATTGACAGGCGAAAACGGCGACTTTGGTAATGTATTTCGCAGCATAGGTGGGGAATCAGGGTACACTACATACACTATTGTAACGCACAGCGCAGGCCCTATTTAACAGTATTTTTATCTCAATCTGAAAAAACGGGGTGATAGGTTCCCTTTAAGTATCGTTCCAAATCCAGACCTCCATGGGATATTTGTTTTGATTCCCATTGATCATTTTTAGGTTTTATTGTTCTAAACACATTCCACTATGTAATGAATAAAGATTTGCAACTGAAATATTTCATTCAGTGATATCTAAGATGTGGGATTTTAGTGTGCCCTTTATTTTTTTGAGCAGTGTATTACACACTTAGAATTCAGCATGCTACACTCCTTCCAAAGTATAATACATGGCCCACACAACCCTTTTATTAGATTAAAATTAAACTTACGTAGAAAATATATGTGTTGGATCATTCCCTTGTTGCCTCAAGTCCCACATTTTCAGCTGTCCAATGGAATTAACGGTTAGGATTTCTGTAGTACGGAGGAAAATTACTGCATGGATGGTACTGCTATCTGCATCGTCTGTAGAAAAAAAAAATTATATTTATAAATTAGATCAAACACTTAGGCAACATACATTAGATAAAGCTGCCAGCTAAACACTTGTTTGAATGATAACCATACCTTCTGATTCAGTCTACACACACACACACTGTCACCTTGCGTGCGCTCATAGCCCATGTATATGAGCCGACTGTGGGATTAAACGACTGCCGATCGGCTCCATGGAACTTGATCAGAGGTTGTTTAGACAAGCTGACCCAATTTATATGCGCATAGAAGGATCTACAATATGGTCATTCCATGCAAATAGATCATTCCTATCTGCAGCACATCACATAGGAAAATGTGCTGTTGAGAATGAGGATTTTATTGCCAGTATGAACTATCCAATCACCAAATCGAAAAGCATTTTCCTTCTTCGATGGGTGATTGCCAGCAGGTTTACACTAGCTGATAGTGGTGCAAGATGAAAAATGATTGAAAAAGTCTTGATATGTTCAGCTTTTAAAACACTAGGGGGAGCAACTGCTTACATTTGTCATAATCTAGTTTTGCGCTAGCTCCCACGTCAGCTGGGGGTGCAGTTTAGGATCACAGGGTACAGCCATTTTGCTGATGCCGGCAATGTGATATTGACCTGTGGACAGTGTCACGGTGGACGGCTGACAGTTTCTAGTGTTTCTGCTGAGGTGAAAATGTAAATGTCTCCCTGCGGTGCAATAAAAATACACAGTGAGTAAACGCAATGCCTCTATTTTTTGGGGGTGGAGGGGGTAAGATGGGGGGGTGGGGTCGGAGTGAAGCTAGGGGTTTAGTAAAAATGAAATGACCCATCATGATGATTTTCCAAGTCAGTATGATTATAGCGACACCAAGCTTGAATAGATTTCTTTAATAACGTTGAGGAACAAGATAAAAATATTTGTGGTACCATTTTCATAGACCCATTACGGTTTTATTTTTCTGCATATGCACATGCTCTGACATCTTTATTGATACCATTTTAGGTTACATGTTTGTCACTGGTTTACTGCCTTTTTGTTTTTAGGGGCGTAGTGACCAAAAAAGCCACAACCCTGGCATTGATTTTTTTCCCCCCGTTTATGGCATTTACTGTAAGGGTTACATTTTTATACTTTTACAGATGCTTAGATAGCAAATATGTCTAATTATTAAATGCCTCTACTTTAATTGGGGAGAAGGTGGACAATTGGAAAAAAAATAAATATACACATTTTATATATAATTTTTGTTTGTTTTTTTGTTTTTCTACATACACAAGTTTTTTCTTGCTTTTTTTTTTTTTTTTTTTTTTTAACTGCAGAATGCAGGAGTCAAGTCTTCATGGCTGCTGCACTCTGCATATTGAATGAGCTCTGCTATGTCAGTTCTAACTTAACCCCTTCACATCACAGGCCTTTATGTTTGTTTTTTTTCTCCCCTTTTTCCCAGAGCCATAACTTTTATATTTTTCTGTCAATATGGCCATGTGATAGCTTGCAGTTTGAAGGACAAGTTGTACTTTTCATTAGCACCATTGGTTTTACCATGTCGTGTACCTGAAAATGGTAAAAAAAATTCCTAATACCATGAAATTGCAAAAAAAGTGCAAATCCACAACTGTTTTTTGGATTCCTCCCACCCCCATGTTCACCAAATGCTAAAACTGACCTGCCAGTATGATTCTCCAGGCCATTACGAGTTCGTAGACACCTAACAGGTCTAGGTTCTTTTTTAGTTAAGGCTTCTTTCACACTTCAGCTGTTTGGCGTCAGTCTGCTCCGACATCGTGACGGATCGACTGATCCGTCACAATTGTTGAGAAAATGGTTCTAACGGATCCGTTTTTTTGACGCATCCATGTATCTGGGAAAAGTATCTACTTTTTGGAGCATGCTCAATTGAAAAAGCGGATTTGGGTGACGGATCCGCCAAATGACGGTCGCAACGGATCCGTCGCCCATAGGCGGCCATTCTAGGAAATGGCGGACGCGACGGATCCGTCATGAACCGCCATTTCGGCGCAGACAAAAAACGTTGCAATGTCCGTCAATGTCTAGATGACGTCCGCCAAATTTCAATAGATCCGTCACATGGCGGATGGAACGGACGACCATCCGCCACAATCCGTCACTAATGCAAGTCTATGGGAAAATAGCGGATCCGCCCCCCCAAAAAATGGCAGATCCGCTATTTGATGAAAACGGTGGATTCAAACTGACGCCAAAAGACTAAAGTGTGAAAGAGGCCTAAGTGGTGAAAAATCCAAAGTTTGTTACAAAAACAAATTGTGTAATTTGCCTATACTCGTATCGTCTCCATTTTTGTGATCTTGGGTTTGGTGAGGGCTTATTGTTTGCATGCGAAGCTGACGTTTTTTAATGATACCATTTTGGTCTGGATACGATCGTTTGATCACCCGTTATTGAATTTTATTGCAATGTAGTGGCGACCAAAAACATAATGCTGGCATTTTGACTTTTTTCCACTACTCCGTTTAAAGATTGGATTAATTCTTTTTATATCTTGATAGATCGGGCGATTCTATACACGGCGATAACAAATGTGCATTTTTTTTTTTTCGCTTTATTTTGAATGGGGCGGATGGGGGATGATTTCAACTTTTATATTTTTTATTTTAACCCCTTACCGGCATCGGACGTACTATACCGTCCGATGCCGGCTCCCCTGCTTTGATGCAGGGCTCCGCGGTGAGCCCGCACCAAAGCCGGGACATGTCAGCTGTTTTGAACAGCTGACATGTGCCCGTAATAGGCGCGGGCAGAATCGCGATCTGCCCGCACCTATTAACTAGTTAAATGCCGCTGTCAAACGCAGACAGCGGCATTTAACTACCGCTTCCGGCCGGGCGGCCTGAAATGACGTCATCGCCGACCCCCGTCACATGATCGGGGGTCGGCGATGCTTGTGAATGGTAACCATAGAGGTCCTTGAGACCTCTATGGTTACTGATTGCCCGTCGCTGTGAGCGCCACCCTGTGGTCGGCGCTCACAGCACACGTGCAATTCTGCTACATAGCAGCGATCAGCAGATCGCTGCTATGTAGCAGAGCCGATCGTGCTGTGCCAGCTTCTAGCCTCCCATGGAGGCTATTGAAGCATGGGAAAAGTTAAAAAAAAAAGTTAAAAAAAATGTGAAAAAAATAAAAAAAACATAAAAGTTTAAATCACCCCCCTTTTGCCCCAATCAAAATAAATCAATAAAAAAAAAAATCAAATCTACGCATATTTGGTATCGCCGCGCTCAGAATCGCCCGATCTATCAATTAAAAACAAGTATTAACCTGATCGCTAAACAGCGTAGCGGGAAAAAAATTCGAAACGCCAGAATTACGTTTTTTTGGTCGCCGCGACATTGCATTAAAATGCAATAACGGGCGATCAAAAGAACGTATCTGCACCAAAATGCTATCATTAAAAACGTCATCTCGGCACGCAAAAAATAAGCCCTCAACCGACCCCAGATCACGAAAAATGGAGACGCTACGAGTATCTGAAAATGGCGCAATATTTTTTTTTTTTTAGCAAAGTTTGGAATTTTTTTTTCACCACTTAGATAAAAAATAACCTAGACATGTTAGGTGTCTATGAACTCGTAATGACCTGGAGAATCATAATATCAGGTCAGTTTTAGCATTTAGTGAACCTAGCAAAAAAGCCAAACAAAAAACCAATGTGGGATTGCACTTTTTTTTGCAATTTCACCGCACTTGGAATTTTTTTCCCGTTTTCTAGTACACGACATGCTAAAACCAATGATGTCGTTCAAAAGTACAACTCGTCCCGCAAAAAATAAGCCCTCACATGGCCAAATTGACGGAAAAATAAAAAAGTTATGGCTCTGGGAAGGAGGGGAGCGAAAAACGAACACGGAAAAATGAAAAATCCCCCGGTCATGAAGGGGTTAAGATTTGTAAAAACTTTTTTTTTTTCTTACTTGCTTCAATAGTCTCCATGGGAGACTAGAAGCTGCGATAACCCGATTGTCTCTGCTACACACAAGCGATAATTAGATCGTAAATAAACAAACAAAAAACGTGTTTCGGGACAGGAAATAATCTTCTACCTAGTCGGCGGTGATCATAATCTTGAACTACAGGCTTGGTACAAGGTTATGTGATGAAGGGCGTTACATCTGAAACATTAAGTATTTGTATATCGAGGTGGATATGAAATATTCTTAATAAATTCTAATTAAGCATCTCCATGTGCCTTTTGGGTGCAGTTCCTTCCCTCTAGTTACTATAGTTTGACAGTAGCTCTGTGGATGACTTCAGGAACAAGCACCCTCCACAAGTTTTACTATGACCAAGGCATGTCCCACCTACACGTTTGATGAAAAGCTGCTGACAGATGTCTGGCAGTGGCTTTCTCATACATTTCACAGCAGCATTCAGTGAGCGAGCGCTCCTGTGTACGGGAGAAACAGCAGAGATAGCTTCTGGCTAAACCATCACCTCAGCCACATATACAATGGAAATGCCATGTAACAAGGCCAGATGGAAATGCTCTACCACTGCAGGACCTTCTAAGATTTCCCACTAAAACAGTTCCACATTTTCTCTCTTAGTAGCCGGAGGTTAGCTTTACCTTGAGAATGACTAAACTTACCGATTGTCCTCACTATTTCTTTGCTGTCAGCTCGGAAAAGATTTATGCGGCCATCTTCACCAACAGAGACTATTTCGGGATTGCTGCACACAATACCTGTGCAGGGGGCTCCTGTGCCACCAGAACCAGCATGGTGATGAGCAAACTCCCATTTCTGCTTTTCTGACAGAGTCTTTGGAAAAATAAAAGATGCACGCGCTTTTATAGTATACACATATAAATCAACGCATCTAATTACGAAAAGTGAATTTGGTCAATGCATTCCACCAGGAAAAATCCCACACTAATCATTACAGAATGAGGTTACCTGATTGCCTTGATGATGACGAAAGATGGTTACTCTTCCCGTTGACGAGGCCGTTACAATTCTTTCTTGATCTAAAAACTGAAACCAATGAACATAAAAAATGTATGATCAATAATCATTCTTTTATCATCTCTGCCTTTCTCACGAATTATACAAAGACTGGACTGAAATCAAGTGTGGTGCATCGAGTTCGTTCTGTTCTGACAATTTGGATCGCTGCAGACAATCAGCGGATGCTGACACTTTACAACAAGAGACAACTGGGGGTACACCGGGCTCAGAACACAAGAGTTGTGAAGGTCTGAGAGGCAAGTATACATTTTATTATTTTATGACCCACAGTGGGGTAATTAACCCGATATGTAAAGTGCTATTTAGTGATGAGCGAATATACTAATTACTCGAGATTTCTCAAGCACGCTAGGGGGTCCTTCGAGTATTTTTTAGTGCTCGGAGATTTTCTTGCCACAGTTGAATGAGTTACATCTGTTAGCCAGCATAAGTACCTGTGGGGGTTGCCTGGTTGCTAGGGAATCCCCACATGTACTTATGCAGGCTAACAGATGTAAATCATTCAGCTGCGGCAAGAAAAACAAACTCTGAGCACTAAAAAAATACTCAGAGGACCCCCGAGCATGCTCGAGAAATCTCGAGTAACAAGTATATTCGCTCATCACTAGTGCCATTACATCATATGTAAGGCCTCAGTCTGATGCAGGCTCCAGAGCTGCAAAAGTTTCCATAAAGAAAGTCGCCATGTCAGGAAAGGGTTGTCCAATAGTGGTTTTCCCAATATAAAGTAATGCCACCACCTTTAAGCCCTCTTTTACAGCATTCTAGCATGGGCACTACACTTTAATCTGCCCTTGGCAAGGCAGGGAGATGTGTGCTTGTGCAGGAGAAAGATTGGGGGGGTACAATGTGGATGACATAGGACGCATCAGCCACATGAAGCAGGGAAGGAGGATCAAGACCAGAGTCGCCCATGGCACCAGACCGCACAGTATGAGAGTTTAATACAAGGGTTTGTGTGCCTTGCAGAGAGAATTGAGACACATGGTATATACAGCCAAGTAGAATGCTGTAAAAGGAAGCCCAACAGTGCTAGCGGGACTTTATACTGGAAAAACCTGGTGACCAGTTCCCTTTAGGCTATGTGCAAACGTTGCGGATTTGACGCTGCGGATCTGCAGCAGTTTTCCATCTGGTTTACAGTGCCATGTAAACCTATGGAAAACTAAATCCACTGTGCCCATGGTGCAGAAAATACAGCGCGGAAATGCAGCGTTGTATTTTCCGCAGTGTTTTACACCTGCTCCTCAATAGGAATACACAGGTGTAAAGGTACCGTCACACTGGACGATATCGCTAGCGATCCGTGACGTTGCAGCGTGCTGGCTAGCGATATCGTTCAGTTTGACAGGCAGCAGCGATCAGGCCCCTGCTGTGCCATCGTTGGTCGCTGCAGAAAGTCCAGCACTTTGTTTCGTCGCTGGACTCCCTGCAGACATCGCTGAATCGGCGTGTGTGACGCTGATTCAGCGATGTCTTCACTGGTAACCAGGGTAAACATTGGGTTACTAAGCGCAGGGCCGCGCTTAGTAACCCAATGTTTACCCTGGTTACCAGCGTAAAAGTAAAAAAAAACAAGCACTACATACTTACCTTCCGCTGTCTGTCCCCCGCTGTGCTTCTCTGCACTGTGAGCGCCGGCCAGCCGGAAAGCAGAGCACAGCGGTGACGTCACTGCTCTGTTTTCCGGCCGCTGTGCTCACACAGTGCAGGAAAGCAGAACGCCGGGGGACAGACAGCGGAATGTAAGTATGTAGTGTTTTTTTTTTTTTACTTTTACGCTGGTAACCAGGGTAAACATCGGGTTACTAAGCGCGGCCCTGCCCACCGATGCCTCTACCCTGTGCCAGTCATTACACTGGCTACCCATCCACTCCAGAATCCAGTACAAAACTACTACCCTCATCCATAAAGCACTCCATGGCTCAGCACCACCCTACATCTCCTCCCTGGTATCAGTCTACCACCCTACCCGTGCCCTCCGCTCCGCTAATGACCTCAGGTTAGCATACTCAATAATCAGAACCTCCCACTCCCGTCTCCAAGACTTTACACGTGCTGCGCCGATTCTTTGGAATGCACTACCTAGGTTAATACGATTAATCCCCAATCCCCACAGTTTTAAGCGTGCCCTAAAAACTCATTTGTTCAGACTGGCCTACCGCCTCAATGCATTAACCTAACGATCCCTGTGTGGCCTATTTATAATAAAAAAAAAAAAAAAAAGGTTCCTCGCATCATGTTCTCATACACTTTATGCAGTATTAGCCCTCTGTGTCTGTACTGCTACATACTTAGGCAGGTAACTGGTTCATGCAGCTTTACATGAACACCTGAGCCTTACACTATAGCTGGTCCGAATAACTAAAGCAATTGTTACCATCCACCTCTCGTGTCTCCCCTTTTCCCCATAGTTTGTAAGCTTGCGAGCAGGGCCCTCACTCCTCCTGGTATCTGTTTTGAACTGTATTTCTGTTATGCTGTAATGTCTATTGTCTGTACAAGTCCCCTCTATAATTTGTAAAGCGCTGCGGAATATGTTGGCGCTATATAAAATTATTATTATTATTATTATTATTATTACTGGCATCGTTGGTCGTTGGAGAGGTCTGTGTGACAGCTCTCCAGCGACCAAACAGCGACGCTGCAGTGATAGACATCGTTGTCGGTATCGCTGCAGCGTCGCTTAGTGTGACGGTACCTTAAGACTGCAGGTGGAATCCACACAAAAAAAGCTGCAAATACACGGGTAATCCGCAGTGCGGTTTACCTGCGGATTTAGCAAAAACAGTGCAGAAAAATCCACACACGAATCTGCAACGCGTGCACATAGCCTTAACGTGTCGCATACAGTAATTTACTAGTCTCCTCTCTTACAGGAGCCGTGTATTTTAATGAATAATGGAGAACGTATAGCTGAGAGATTCTGGGGAGAAAACCAGAGACTCCTTCAACCACAATGTGTATAAAGGTGTACAAGTAATGTCATAAATCGGATTTCAGACACATACCTGCAAGTCCATTACATCCCCTTTATGTCTGATATCACACAACAACTTAGGGTCAGCTAGGTAATCTTCCTCCACGTTGATTGCGCCAAAATCTACTGTAGACCATATCGATACTTTGTTTTCCTACAGAATGAACACATTTATCATATGGGTATTCGCACTAATGAAAGTTGGGAGATACGATAACCAACAAGACGGATCCTACGGAACAATGTTGTGGCAGCACACCCTGAAAAATTCAAAGGAATCTGTCAGCAGGATTTCACTCCCCAAACCACTGTATTTTTCGGACTATAACACGCACCGAACCATAAGACGGACCCCAAATTTTCAGAAGGAAAATGGGGAAAAAATTTAATGCATCAAATGGGGGTCAGTCTTTCAGTCCTGAATTCAGCTTACCCAAGGGATGATCGGCAGCGCTGGTGGAGCGGAGTCACAGGGGGTGTTTGGTGGTCTGGCGATATGACCCAGGCTGGTGCGCAAATTTGGTGGTGCGGGACCTACGGCGACATTTTGTGAAAGCCCAAAGCCCCCGAACTTTGATTGCTTCGATACTGTGGCCTCTGGAAAAATGGCCGCCGGAGGCAGCGCATGCACAGATTGAGAGCTCAGTAGCGAGATCTCGTAGTCAAGGTCTCGTAGTCAAGATCTCAGTCTGCGCATGCGCCGCCTCCAGCGGCCATTTTCCCAGGGGCCACAGTATTTAGGCAATAGAAGTGCGGGTGCTTCGGGCTTTCACAAAATGTCACCGTAGGCCCCACACCACCGATGAATCTGCTGGACCAGGCTGGGATGGGAGTGAGATCATCGCCCTGCAGCGTTGGACCACCAGAAGAATCGCTCGACTCTTGCTGCCACCACGCTAACTGTGGGTACATTCCGACTATAAGATGCACCCCCGTTTAACCTAAAAAAAAATTGGGGAAAAAACTGCATCTTATAGTCCCAAAAATACGGTAATTGTAAGCGCAGTAATACCTTTACATGGCCGGTCTATTCCACCGTCACTGAGAAATCAGAGTGAATGGGCATGCAGCTTAGGCTGAAGGACTATGGCAGAACTGAAGCCTCCGAAAAAGAGATGAACGCTGAAAAGTGACGCCTCGAATGGAGTGACAAAAATATAATGAATGCGAGAAATTATAATGGTATTCCCTAGCTAAGTACTGGGGGAAATGGTGAACGCGACTTGTTCTCACATAGTAGAGTCTGATGCCAGCGAGAACATGTACGCAATGGTCCAAGGTGTTCTAAGCATTTGTGAAATGAATGAAGAATGTAAGGAAACCGTTCCGGAGTATTCCATGGGTCTGCTAACTCTAGGATCCGTCTGGACTTTAGGGCTCATTGTCACACGGCAATACCCGGCATTCAGGAGCGGAGCGTGCGGCTGCATGTATTGCTATGTGGCCGCACGCTCCGATCGGAGTATGAGCCCTCATGCTTAATTTCATGTGAGTCTGTCAGTCCCAAATACATTTGTACGGAACAATACTTTCTTCCACATACACAGTTACTGCTGTACAAGGCTCAGGCGAGGTCAGCAGTCTCAGATCGGAGGCGTCCGACTCCAGGCACCCCCCACAGCTCCGTCACTGGCTCCTCAGTAACGCGGAGCAGGTCCCATCCAACTAAATGGAAAGGATCTGCAGCAGCCCCGCGTTAGTGTGACAGAGCGGTGGTGTCGGGAGCCGGACCCCACACATCTGATATTGACAACTCGGCAGTCACCAATGTGATGGAAAACCCCTTGAAGAACACTTTCTGGAAAACTATTTGTAGCGATCACGTAAACATGAGAGTCTGGAGCCATGTGGTGTGGAGCGCCGAGCTGGGGAAAGCGTGGGCGATCTGATCCCTGCGACCCCACCCCCAATGCTCCAGGCACCTCATTTATGTCCATATGCAAATATGTGGTTTGGAGCGGACAGACCCCCTAATGGTCCTGTGCCCCTCATATCCACATCTAGGCATAAGCTGAGCGTGTGACGGCCTGTCTACTGATACCTGCCAGGTGTCATGTACCTGTTCTATTCAGGCAAGTATAAGGGGCTGTGGCGTCCCCATGTGGAAGTGATGGGAACTACACTAACCATATAAAGGGACATTGAGTGTAAACAAAGCCATGGTCACATATTGGTGCTGTCACAACATGGCATGAGGTAATGGTGGCCTGCACATTGCTGCTGGGGGTCTCTGGCTGCAGGTCACTCTACACCGCCGGAAAGCGTGATCGCCTGCCCAGCACCGCAGCAGCAGGTACCTCATTATCCCAGGAGCCCGCGGCAAACACATCCGGCTGCTGCAGGGAGGAGGCCGGGAGAGGGCGCCAGCGGGTCCGGCTAATCTTCTGGGACACGTATTTAGCGACCATGCTCTCCATGCTGCTCCCTGTGGTGCTGCAGGAAGGGATGAGTGAGGCCGTGTTCCCGCCGGCAGCGCTCGTCCTGCCAGAGGGATGAGCAGCCACCTATCAGACAGCGCGGTGAGGGCCGGCCCCAGTGATGAGGCCGCGCAGATCACTTCCTGCCTCGGCCGGCTCTGTGGGTGACGCCTGCAGCAGTGTCTGCACTGGTCTTCGACAAAATGGCGTCCGCACAGAAACCTGAGCCCCAGATTTGTCACTGTCACTGCTTCACTATCTTCTTGTGGCCAGTTCGCATTTTAACCCTTTCAGGACTTTGTTTTCTTCAATGTTGACATAGAAATATAAGGACTTGTTGGTTTTTTTGGGTGGAACGAGACACGTTATAGGCATACCTCTCAACTTTTGAAGATGGGAAAGAGGGACATGTATGTATTACAGTCATGCCCAAAATTATTCACACCCCTGCAATTCTGTCAGATAATACTCAGTTTCTTCCTGAAAATGATTGCAAACACAAATTATTTGGTATTATTATCTTCATTTAATTTGTCTTAAATGAAAAAACACAAAAAGAATTGTCCTAAATCCAAATTGGATATAATTTCACACCAAACATAAAAAAGGGGGTGGACAAAAGTATTGGCACTGTTCAAAAAATCATGTGATGCTTCTCTAATTTGAGTAATTAACAGCACCTGTAACTTACCTGTGGCACCTAACAGGTGTTGGCAATAACTAAATCACACTTGCAGCTAGTGGACATGGATTAAAGTTGACTCAACCTCTGTCCTGTGTCCTTCTGTGTACCACATTGAGCATGGAGAAAAGAAAGAAGACCAAAGAACTGTCTGAGGACTTGAGAAACCAAATTGTAAGGAAGCATGAGCAATCTGAAGGCTACAAGTCCATCTCCAAAGACCTGAATGTTCCTGTGTCTACCATGCGCAGTGTCATCAAGAAGTTCAAAGCCCATGGCACTGTGGCTAACCTCCCTAGATGTGGACGGAAAAGAAAAATTGACAAGAGATTTCAACGCAAGATTGTGCAGATGTTGGATAAAGAACCTCGACCAACATCCAAACAAGTTCAAGCTGCCCTGCAGTCCGAGGGTACAACAGTGTCAACCCGTACTATCCGTCGGCATCTGAATGAAAAGAGACTGTATGGTAGGAGACCCAGGAAGACCACACTTCTTACCCCGAGACATAAAAAAGCCAGGCTGGAGTTTGCCAAAACTTACCTGAAAAAGCCTAAAACATTTTGGAAGAATGTTCTCTGGTCAGATGAGACAAAAGTAGAGCTTTTTGGGCAAAGGCATCAACATAGAGTTTACAGGAGAAAAAAAGAGACATTCAAAGAAAAGAACACGGTCCCTACAGTCAAACATGGTGGAGGTTCCCTGATGTTTTGGGGTTGCTTTGCTGTCTCTGGCACTGGACTGCTTGACCGTGTGCATGACATTATGAAGTCTGAAGACTACCAACAAATTTTGCAGCATAATGTAGGGCCCAGTGTGAGAAAGCTGGGTCTCCCTCAGAGGTCATGAGTCTTCCAGCAGGACAATGACCCAAAACACACTTCAAAAAGCACTAGAAAATGGTTTGAGAGAAAGCACTGGAGACTTCTAAGGTGGCCAACAATGAGTCCAGACCTGAATCTCATAGAACACCTGTGGAGAGATCTAAAAATGGCAGTTTGGAGAAGACACTCTTCAAATATCAGGGACCTAGAGCAGTTTGCCAAAGAAGAATGGTCTAAAATTCCAGCAGAGCATTGTAAGAAACTCATTGATGGTTACCGTGAGCGGTTGGTCGCAGTTATTTTGGCTAAAGGTTGTGCAACCAAGTATTAGGCTGAGGGTGCCAATACTTTTGTCTGGCCCATTTTGGGAGTTTTGTGTGAAATGATTAATGTTTTGCTTTTTGCTTCATTCTCTTTTGTGTTTTTTCATTTAAGACAAATTAAATGAAGATAATACCAAAGAATTTGTGTTTGCAATCATTTTCAGGAAGAAACTGAGTATTATCTGACAGAATTGCAGGGGTGTGAATACTTTTGGCCATGACTCTATGTATGTTGTATGTATGCAGTATGTATGTAGTTTGTATGTATGTACAGTATGTATGTTTTATATATGTTGTATGTACTTGCTTGCCTCCATTTTGTGTGTTACAAAAGGTAAGAAAAACAAGTTATTCACTATTCTTCATTGTGCTGTTATTTGCTGATTGCTAAGAACTAATTGTAGCAGGGAATGTCCTTGGTAAAATAACGAATAATGTACTCTGTAAAAATATGTTTGCGAAACCATAAGGAGGCAAGGGAGTAATACACTCTACGCTAAGACCATATATGGAGAATCCGCCTCCGACACAAGAATGCATAAAAAGTGTGTGTAATCTTATTAAAACTAGAGATACTTCAGATACAGCCCTGGCTTATTGTGTCTTATCTCTCCGCTGCCGTGACGTCATCTCTACGGTGGACTCATCAGAGAGTAGGTCGAGACCTGCGACAACAGTATGTATGTAGTTTGTATGTTGTATGTATTTATGTATGCATGTAGTATGTATGTAAGTATGGATGTAGTATGTTGTATGTATGTAGTATGTATGTTGTATGCAGTATGTTATATGTAGTATGTATGTAGTATGTTGTATGTATGTATGTAGTGTGTATGTATGTAGTGTGTGTATGTATGTAGTATGTATGTAGTATGTATGGCGTATGCAGTATGTTATATGTAGTATGTATGTATTATGTTGTATGTATGTTGTATGTGTGTATGTATGTTGTATGTAGTATGTATGTAGTATGTTGTATGTATGTTGTAAGTATGTATGTATGTTGTATGTATGTAGTATGTATGTTATATGTAGTATGTATGTTTGTGTGTTTTTTTTTACATTCAACACATTAGCCGGATGATGGGCTAATTTCATCAAACAATGCCTGCACACAGACACAAAGATCCCCAGCAGGCCTGCACAGACCACCGAGAGGCCTGTACAGACCCCCGAGAGGCCCGCATAGACCCCCGAGAGGCCCGCACAGACCCCCGAGAGGCTCGCACAGACCCCCGAGAGGCCTGTACAGACCCCCGAGAGGCCTGCACAGACCGCCAAGAGGCCCGCACAGACCCCCGGCAGGCCCGCACAGACCCCCGAGAGGCCCGCACAGACCCCCGGCAGGCCCGCACAGACTCCCGGGAGGCCCGCACAGACTCTCGAGAGGCCCGTACAGACCCTGCCCGCACACACAGACACGCAAAGTCTCCGCCCACGCACCGCACACACTCTTCGCCCCTCCCGAACTGGATGTGCAAGGAAAGAAAGGGTTTATTTTCATTCCGATATTTGTGTCTCATTGACTTGCATTGGTTTCCGGTATCGGAATCGGCGATATCCGATATCTTGGGGGTATCGGTCCGATCCAATCCGATCCAATATTTCCCGATATCGGAAGGTATCGCTCAACGCTAGTCACCGTTTTTCCAGCCGTTTAACGTTATTAGTTTCCAGTTGATGGAGATGTGTAGGGCTTGTAGATTGTGACGTGGGCTCACTGTCCTTTTGGGGTACATGTAATGTTTTCATCAATTAGTATTTTATTTTTTTAAGTGTTGTAACGACTAAAAAACAGCAAACCTGGCATATCAATGTTTTTCCTTTTTTAGGCCGTGGTCACACATTCAGTATTTGGTCAGTCATTTACATCAGTATTTATAAGCCAAAACCAGGAGTGGAACAATCAGAGGAAAAGTATAATAGAAACTCGTCACCACTTCTGTATTATTACCCACTCCTGGTTCTGGCTTATAAACACTGAGGTAAAATACTGATCATGTCCTTATTGTGTTTAACGTACAGGCTAATTAATTTTATATTTTTATTTATTTAAATGCCACTGTCAACGGCATCTATATGGTTAACAGCATGGATCAGACCTTAGCTCAAGCTACCTATATTAGAGGTGTCAGATGTGCAGCACAGTTGGCATCTACCGTGTGCAGCAGGACCAGTTCCTGCTGACCCTAGCATGTTTTTGCGCACAAGGGGTTAAATTCCTATACACTGCAATAATAATACACCATAGCTGATTTCCAGATAAAACTAAATTTGCATAATCTATAAATATATATTGAAATGTACCTAATGATTAGAAATATTCTCAGGTGGAATTTTGGGACCAATTTTTACAGGAGCAGCAATCAGGTGGAGCTTGTACATATATGTGTTAAGTGGCTTTGGCAGATTACAAATGGGCATGGTTTTGGCAAATATTAAATAAGAAGTCTTTGCTTGTCCAATATCTTTGGATTGCTTCTATCTTGCAGAATGAATCTCCTTTGTCTAAGATGGTCGGTCAAAATAGGCGGAAGGGAGTCCAACTACAGACTTTGCTCAAGCCATTCTGCTGCGTGGGTTGTAAAGCGCCCCGGCATTCACCGTTTCACCGTTATTATATTTGTCAACATTACAGTAGGCAATGTAGGGGCGTTTAACCTTTTCAAGACCTTGTATTTTTTTTGCTATTTTCATTTTTCTATTTCCTTCTTTCAAGAGCCATAACTTTTTTATTTTTCCATTGACCTAGCTGTTTTAGGGCTTATTTTATGCTACATGAGTTGTAGTTTTGAATGATTTAATCCATTTTACCCTATAATGTACTGAAAATTATGAAAGATGCTCAATTCTGCTATTTTTGTTTACTACATCTGTTGTGTGGTAAAAATGACAACAGGCTTCTCTGTCAGTGTACAATTCTGGCTATACCCTAAACATAGGTATGTGCACATGGTGTCTTTTTCAGGCTGATTCCGCCGGAAAAGGTGTCGGGAAACATGAACATAATGCATCGCAATGTAAAAATGACATTCCTGTGCACAGTTTTAGTCTTTTACTTATATTTTGCCAATAATTTCCACATTGCTTTAGAAACTGCATCATCACTGTCCCTATTGAGGCTCATAATAATAATAATCTTTATTTATATAGTGCCAACATATTCCACAACGCTTTACAGTTTCAAACACAACAGTCATAAGTAACAACGTTAATACAATAATTAAAGCGAAATAAGACGACCCTGCTAGTGAGAGCTTACAATCTACAATGAGGTGGGGGAGATACAAAGTACAGGTGTGTATTTACAATGATGTATTTACAATGATGGTCCAGACATCTTCAGGGGGTGGGGGATAGATGGAGATAGTGAATGGGCTACACACACACACACAAACATAAAATGACTTTGATGAGTGATCATGGTAGGCCTCTCTGAACAAATGTGTTTTGAGCGAGCGCCTAAAACTATGCAAATTGTGGATGGTCCTAATATCTTGGGGTAGAGCATTCCAGAGGATTGGCGCAGCACGGGAGAAGTCTTGGAGTCGGGAGTGGGAGGTATGGATTAGTGCAGAGGTTAATCGAAAGTCATTTGCAGAGCGCAGTGGTCTGTTAGGCTGATAGACAGAAATGAGGGAGGAGATGTAAGGGGGTGCCGCACTGTGGAGAGCTTTGTGGGTGAGAACAAGTACTTTGAATTGTATCCTGTAATGAATGGGTAGCCAGTGTAACGACTGGCGAAGAGCGGACGCGTCCGAGTAACTATTAGCCAGATGGACGACCCTGGCTGCTGCATTAAGGATGGACTGGAGAGGGGAAAGTCGAGTGAGGGGAAGGCCAATTAAAAGAGCATTGCAGTTGCCCAGGCGGGAGTGGATCAGGGCGACAGTGAGGGTTTTTGTTATTTCCATGGTGAGAAAAGGGCGTATTCTAGAGATGTTCTTTAGGTGTAAGCGGCACGAGCATGCAAAAGATTGTATATGGGAGGTGAAGGATAGTTTGGAGTCAAACATAACACCCAGACAGCGCGCCTGCTGCCAGGACATTTTTATGGTGCCACCCACGGAGAGGGAAATGTCAGATTTAGGGAGGTTAGTAGACGGCGAGAGCAGAAGAAGTTCCGTTTTGGAGAGGTTGAGTTTCAGACAGAGAGCAGACATGATGTTGGAGACTGCAGACAGACAGTCAGTGGCGTTCTGTAGTACAGCAGGGGGTAAGGTCAGGGGCTGACATGTATAATTGTGTGTCATCAGCATAAAGATGGTACTGAAAGCCAAATCTGCTGATGGTCTGTCCAATTGGGGCTGTGTAGAGGGAGAAGAAAAGGGGGCCAAGGACTGAGCCCTGAGGTACCCCGACAGTGAGAGGAAGAGAAGATGAAGTGGAGCCAGAGTACAGAACACTGAAGAAGCGGTCAGAAGGATAGGAGGAGAACCAGGAGAGAGCAGTGTCCTTAATGCCTAGTGACTGGAGCCTAGAGAGTAGGAGGGGGTGGTCAAGAGTGTTGAAATCTGCAGAAAGGTCCAGAAGAATGAGCAGAGAGTGGTCACCGTTATATTTTGCTCTCAGAAGGTCATTGGTCACGTTGATAAGTGCAGTTTATGTAGGGGGCGGAAACCGGACTGTGAAGGGTCTAGGAGGAAGTGAGTGGAGAGGTAACGGGTAAGGCGGCAGTAGATCAGGCGCTCCAAGAGTTTAGAGGTGAAGGGGAGATTGGAGACCGGTCTGTAGTTGTTTGTGCAGGATGGGTCGAGGGTGGGTTTCTTTAGTGACGGAGTAATGATAGAGTGTTTGAAGGAGGACGGGAAAATGCCAGAGGAGAGTGAGAGATTAAAGATTGTAGGCGAGTAGTGACGACTGGAGAGAGAGACTGGAGGAGATGAGAGGGAATGGGGTCGGTAGAGTATGTGGTCGAACGAGAAGAGAGGAGCCTGGAGACTTCTGTGATAGATCAAATGTGGAGAGTGAGCCAGGGGAAATGCAGGGAGATGGGAGTCACTGAACTTGGTGTCTGGGAGCGGATTTCCTGACGTATATTGTCTATTTTCTCTATAAAGTGGGAGGCCAGGTCATCAGCACAAATGTCTGTGATAGGGGCTTGAGCTTTTGGCCTGAGGAAGGAGTGAAAGGTGTCAAAAAGTTTCTTGGGGTTGTTGGATAGTGAGATCAGAGTGGTGAAGTAGGTCTGTTTGGCAATGTGAAGGGCAGAGTTATAGGTTTTTTAACATAAATTTGAACTGTATGAAGTCTTCTGGTGTGCGAGTTTTCCTCCATAAGTGTTCAGCACTCCTAGAGCATCGCTGGAGAAATCGGGTTTGTGATGTGAGCCAGGGCTGTTTTAATCTGTTTGGAGGTTCTGAGGGTGAGGGGTGCTACTTGGTCTAGGGTGCTTCTAAGAGTGTCATTGTAGTAATAATATGTTATATATTTTAATATTATTCCAATTGGTTTAGACAGTGAAATTAGTTATTTATTTGGGAGACATTTTGATTATTGATAGTCAGTGAATTTTGATCTCTTGACAGTGGTTAACCCTCCATCAGGAACAAGTGATCTGACAGGTGCAACTCTTTTAGTTTCATTTGTCCCTCCACACCAGATTGTCAGGAAATCCCCCCATTCCTCCAATACCTTCCTGAGTCTTGATGCTTTGTGAAACTTGATATCACAATTGTACTACAGAGACTCGGGAGTACAGATATAACAGTGCTGGCTTCTCAGACACATTGTTCCCAATCACGTCACATTATATAGGGTTGGTATTTTATGTTTTTAGTAATCACAATTGTTAATTTAGCTTGTTTTATGAATGGGTAGTGCAAAGTTTGTGGATATTTCATAGAAATAAGTAATTTTTTCTTACAAATGAAAGTGTGCTTCTCAGGCACATTGTTCCCTAACACATTCTAGCTCTTGCTTCAGATTATCTGCTGAAATGGAAAGGAAAATATATGATTTGTCAAAACCCCTTTATGTTGATGAAGTGAAGATGCTGTTAGATGATGATGATGCAAACCCCACACTACATGAGGATTTAGGATAAGAAGGTGAGATTGATTCTCATGATGAGGTGGAAGTATGTGAAATTGATTCTGAAACAGAGCAAGATGGTGACTGGGCTGAGGATGAAGAAATAGAAACATATTATATGGGAAGAGATACAAAATAAATATGGAGCAATAAGCCAAATATGCAAACTAAACGAAGGCAACCTTAAAACATTCTCACTTACCTTCCTGCAGTTAAAGGAATACTAAAACTGCAGCTGAATGCTGGAATAGTTTATTCATAGAAGACATTCTGGACTCTATTTTCACACACAAATCAATATACTGCATAGACAATACAGTGCCTTGCGAAAGTATTCGGCCCCCTGGAACTTTTCAACCTTTGCCCACATATCATGCTTCAAACGTAATGATAGCAAATGTAAATTTTTGGTGAAAAATCAACAAGTGGAACAAAATTGTGAAGTTGAACGAAATTTATTGGTTATTTTAAATTTTTGTGGAAATTCAAAAACTAAGAAGTGGGGTGTGCAATATTATTCGTCCCTTTTACTTTCAGTGCAGTAAACTCACTCCAGAAGTTCATTGTGGATCTCTGAATGACCCAATGTTGTCCTAAATGAATAATGATGATAAATATAATCCACCTGTGTGTAATCAAGTCTCCATATAAATGCACCTGCTCTGTGATAGTGTCAGGGTTCTGTTTGAAGCACAGAGAGCACCATGAAGACCAAGGAACACAACAGGCAGGTCCGTGATACTATTGTGAAGTTCAAAGCTGGATTTGGATACAAAATGATTTCAAAAACTTTAAACATCCCAAGGAGCACTGTGCCAGCGATCATATTGAAATGGAAGGAGTATCATACCACTGTAAATCTACCAAGACCCGGCGGTCCTTCTAAACTTTCATCTCAAACAAGGAGTAGACTGATCAGAGATGCAGCCAAGAGGCCCATGGTCACTCTGGATGAACTGCAGAGATCTACAGCTGAGGTGGGACAGTCTGTCCATAGGACAACAATCAGTCGTACACTGCACAAATCTGGCATTTATGGAAGAGTGGCAAGAAGAAAGCCATTTCTCAAAGATATCCATAAAAAGTGTCATTTAAAGTTTGAACTTTTTGAAATTGAACTTTTTGGCAACGATGCCAAACGATACATTTGGCGTAAAGACAACACAGCTCATCACCCTGAACACACCATCCCCACTGTCAAACATGGTGTTGGCAGCATCATGATTTGGGCCTGCTTTTCTTCAGCAGGGACAGGGAAGATGGTTAAAATGGATGGGAAGATGGATGGAGCCTAATACAGGACCATTCTTGAAGAAAACCTGTTGAAGTCTTCAAAAGACATTTTTAATCCAACTCGCAACTGTGCTCTTGGAAGTTCTTTTCCCTTTATTTTTCGCAAAGTGTTGTAGGAAGACATTCTGGTCCTTCATCCAAGGTTTTGACCTTTGAAGATATTGAAGGACTGTTCTTTGTACATACAGAGTATGGAACTCTGTTTCCTTAGTATTGGACAAGTTTTGACAAAACGAAGGCAATATGATTTCTTGGGACCTATGGAACTCCGAGAAGACCTTAGGTGAAAAAAAGATGGATGTAAGCGGAAAATATTTCTGTCCTCTAAGATTCTTAAGTAGGGTTCTCGAATTGAGAGGGCCTGTGGTTCACCTACCCTTCTTGCTGTTGTGATGGCCACCAGGAAAGTCGCCTTCCAAGATAATTTATCCATATCTATAGTCTCTATAGGATCAAATGGAGGAATTGTAAGGCCTTTAAGAACCAGATTTAGATCCCAGGCTGGGATCAGATTTGGAGTTCTAGGTTGTAGACGAGAGGCTGCGATCATTAATCACCTTACCTAGCGACGGTCAGCTAGGGTTTGATCGAAGTAGGAGCTGAGGGCTGCAACTTGGACTTTTAGAGTGCTAGTCTTTAAACCTTTCTATAGCCCGCTTTGTAAAGAATCGAAGATTTGTGCCACATCTGGATGCAACACATTTGTTGGGTTGGAACCACACCAGGACATGAAGGTTTTCCATATCCTGTTGTAAATGGCATTGGTCACTGGTTTCCTGTTTTTTTGTAGTTTTTACCACCTTATCAGATAGGCCTCTAGCCTTTAGGATGATGGATTCAGAAGCCAGGCTGCAAGTTGTAAGGCTTGAGGATCTGGGTGAGAAATCGGTCCCTAGTGGAGAAGGTTGCTGGGAGAACCAGCGGGCCATCTATCTTTAAACTATTCAGGGCGCTGAGCCAGCTCTTTTTTGGCCAATGAGCCACTACCAGAATGATCATTGTCTTGTCCCTCCTGATCCTTGGTAGGAGAGGAATCGGAGGAAAGGCATACGCCAATTTGAAGTTCCAACGGTAGGCAAAAGCATCCGCTATGCATGCGTCGTCTAGACGTCGTCGTTTAGACGAGTAGCAAACAGGTCTACCTCTGGGAGACCCCATTTTTCGGCTAGCCTCTGAAAGGCTGTGGCAGCTAGGCTCCTTTCTCCAGGATTGAAAACACAAAAAAGCACAGTAAAACCAAAAACACACTGTTGCAAAAAAATCACAGTGGACAGCAAGTGCTAGTAAAAAGATGGAAAAAACAGGGTATTTGGTTGATATGTTTTTTGCAAAAAATGTATATTAAGCCGCTCTACCAAACGTCAAGGTATACCCATATCAGAGCAGTCCTAACTAATGTATGTAATCCCTATCTGATGTATTTAAAACCTGGTCATATGTACAATACCTGTATGAGCAGGATTCAGAAAAGGAATGTCCATGTGGACACGCTGGACAGAATGGCTCCTGTGCGCACAGCTCAAAAAAAGAGGGGTGGAGGCCTCCCCAGTCTTGTGGACACAAGAAAACAATTATATGAAACCAGAACACATGAGCTGCGCGCACAGTGAACAAGCCCGTAGAGACATGTTCACACCACCAAGAGACTTGAAAACACAAAAAAGCACAGTAAAACCAAAAACACACTGTTGCAAAAAAATCACAGTGGACAGCAAGTGCTAGTAAAAAGATGGAAAAAACAGGGTATTTGGTTGATATGTTTTTTGCAAAAAATGTATATTAAGCCGCTCTACCAAACGTCAAGGTATACCCATATCAGAGCAGTCCTAACTAATGTATGTAATCCCTATCTGATGTATTTAAAACCTGGTCATATGTACAATACCTGTATGAGCAGGATTCAGAAAAGGAATGTCCATGTGGACACGCTGGACAGAACGGCTCCTGTGCGCACAGCTCAAAAAAAGAGGGGTGGAGGCCTCCCCAGTCTTGTGGACACAAGAAAACAATTATATGAAACCAGAACACATCCTTTCTCCAGGATGTATCATTTTTCTGCTGAGGAAATCTGCTTGCACGTTGGCCGATCCTTTTAGATGGAATGCAGACAGGGATACCACGTGTTGTTCCGCCCAAGCAAAGATCCTGGTAGAAATCACCTTCAGACTTTTGTGTATCGTACTCCCTTTGTGTCGAAGATGTGCTACAGTAGTCAAGTTTCTACAGACTTGTTCACTGTGCAAGTAGCCCATGTGTTTTTGGTTCTATAATTGTTCTCTTGTTTCTTCAAGACTGGGGAGTCCACCACTCCTCTGTGGGCCATTTGCAGTAAAGCTGTTCCATCCTGCATGTCCACATGGATATTTTCTCTCTGAACCCTGCTTATACAGGTACTATACAGATGATCAGGAGGCCCCCACACTTTCTGGTTCCCGGGATCATTTTCCTTTACTCCTGACTTCTGACAGCTGACAGCCCAGACCGCAGACCGGATGACCTGATTGGGTGATTTATACTCATACCTTGTATTTTTCCTACCATTGTGCCACATATCCTGACCCTTGTGGGCACTTTTCTATAGCCTGGGTTATATCTTTGTCCCACCTGACCACCTTGCTTTATATTTATATTTTTCCTTTGGTTTAATTTATCTTTTGCTGGTATTATTCCCCTTTTTTTTTTTTTTTTTTTCCTATTATGGTCCCTTGATAGTTACAGGCTTGTCTTCCATAGCAGGGCTACTCATTCATAGTGGGGGTATCTGGGGACGCCCAGACCCTCTGTGCTCTTTTATAGGTTTGTACTATTATATCTGTATTATTGAATTATTGAGCCACATTTTTATAGGGCTTAGGGGGTTTTATTCCCCACTTTACAGGTCTCCCTTATATGCTGTCTAATTATTGATTTTCATATATAGGTATTTTTTGGTTGCCATTATTGTTGGGTTGTATAGCACATATATTACTATTTGTATTTTGGGCTGTCTTTCACGAGTATTTACCATGGGACCAGGGGTGTGGTTGTTATATTTTAACATGCTTTTATTCTAGTGTATGTGTCTCTGTTTTCAATAAACTTTTTGTAATTTGTTGCTACTCAGCTTTCATTTTTTTGGGTGTGCGCTCCGTTTGCGTGTCTACTTTTCTTGGTTGCTTTTTTATGTTGTCAGAGAGGGGAAGCAGTGAGTTGTCTAGGTAGGAGATTGAACAGAGCCGGACAAAGACCAGGCTCATAATCTCAATTCCCTAAAAACTATGGCCCCGATTCATCCAGACCTGAGATTTTCCTAATGGTCTTGGTGAGGAGGCGTGATGGAGTTTTCAAAGTAAAGGAGTGACCTGAAAGAAAAGCATTTTTCTCCTAACTCCCTATCTATTTAGTCCCATAATCTAAGCTATTTTCTACTATACTTGCTTTAAAAATTCCCTACCGTTCCCTAGCTATAATAATCAATAATAATAATAATAATAGCTACATTGTCTAACAGCTATTGTATTTTTTTTCCTTTTTGCGGTCTGATAACGATTCGTTTGAGTATCACCAGTACATGCTGGGATACTCAAATGAAGCATCATGGTCACTGTCACAGCATCTGCCTCCTGCCTGAAACAAAGCTTCATCAGTGACTCTCGTTTTATGGACTGTGCAGACTCGGCCTGATCCCTGAATGTGTCTCTTGTGGAGTGTCTCGCCCCCGTGCACAGTCTCCCCCAGTGTCCTGTGCGATGAGCACAACATCTGATCTGTTGTCGGCTTAGATGAATAGTAATAAGCCAGCAACAGAGCGGTGTTACTATATCCAGCGTATAGGAGACCAGTGCCGCCCCCCCCAAAAGTGACATCACTAGTCTCAAGTGACACCACTCTGCTGCCAGCTTATTACTATTCATCTAAGCCGACAACAGACCGAACACTATGCTCATCGTACAGGGCACTAGGAGAGACTGCGTACAAACTGCTGTCTCTTAGGCTAGGTTCCCATTTGCAGTTGAGTCCGCAGCGTCTTGTCTGCAGACGCATGCAAACGCTTGATAACGCTGCGTGTTTTATCTGCATCAACTTACGCATGACAGATAAAAAACGCAACTTTTGCATGCGTTTTTGCATGCATTTGCGGTATTTATGTTCATGCGTTTGTTAGGAAAACATTTTTTCAGGAGAATTTACTTGACACAAGCCATGCCAAATGGGCGTGGCTCATGGGATTTCTGTATATAAACCCTTGTACAGATGAAATCCTCACATTTTGCTCCTGTATCCTGTGTCAAGATGGATCTTCGCATGGAAAGTTTCTATCGGAATCTGGATTTGGATGTCAGCTTGTTTCTATCCTTTGCATTTGCTTGTGAGCAAGAACAGAAAAGAGTAAAACAGAGAAGACTGCTTCGGCACTTATTCAGTGAGCTCCATGAAAACCCACAGAAATATTTCGAGTACACGAGGATGTGTAAAGACAGCTTTATGGAATTGCTGGACTGTGTACAAGGAGCTATCAGCAGGCAGGACACCCAGCTCCGTAGAGCGATTCCTGCTGAGGAGTGTCTGCTGGTGACACTAAGGTATGTAATATTTAAATATTAACGCCTGTTCTGCAGTGTACGGTACGTAATATTTTTCCCTTTTTTTCTTTTGCTAACATACTCTCCTAAATATTATTGTTATAAAAGCCATGTTCTTTCTCTCTTTTTTTTCTTTCTCTGTTTTGCAAAACCCCAGTCATAAATATTATTGTTCTGATTTTATTTTTTTCTTTCTCTGTTCGGCAGATTCCTGGCTAACGGAGAGAGCTCCATTTCCAGTTCCGGATAAGAATTTCAACACTATCTTGGATTGTCGCAGACACCTGCCGGGATTTGTGGGATGTTCTCCGTGCGGAATTTATCTCCCAACCATCCACAGAAATCTGGCAGCAAACTGCTGAAAATTTTTTTGAAGTTCGTGTTGCTGTCGACGAAAGAGACAAAGATCAAGCAGTGATTGGGGAAAAAGCACACATTTATTTAAAACAAACAAACAAAAAAATGAACTTTTAAGAACCGATGAGGGGGAAATGTTGTGGACCTGGGGGTGTGGAGCTGTGAGGATTGGCAACCCGGTGGACGATGAAGGGGTTCCAGGGGAAGGGGTAACTAAACTTGTGGGGTCTGGGAGGTCAAAGATGGAAGTAGACACATTAGGCGTAGAAGCATGGGATGGGAGAGATACATTGGAAGGGAGAGAAAAACTGGACAACACAGACACATTGGGAGGTGAGGGCGGAGGTAGCACGACACTTGTGCTGCCACAAGTCGTTTTGCCTTTCTGTCCAGTCTTATGTGGCAGCTTCCTTTTCTTGTGTCTCCTTGGGAGGGTGGGAGTGGTGGGGTCAGCAGGTCTTTCACAATGTGGTGGTGGTGGGCAGCCGTGCAGGTTCTCCATGCGGCCTAGTGGTGGTGGCGGTGGGCAGCAGTGCAGGATCTGTAGGCATCCTACTGCTGGTGGCGGTGGACAGCCGTGCAGGAGCAGGACTCGGCATGGTGGTGGTAGTGGAGTGGCTTTGAGCAGCACCTGTCATGGTGGTGGCGGTGTAGTGGTGTGCGGCAGGACTGTGCATGGTGGTGGCCGTACAGTGGTATGCATCCGAACCTGGTATTGATGTTAAGTGTGTAATTTTTGGCACAGGTGGAAATACCACCTGTGGCTGGTGGAAGAACCGAGTCTGCTGCATAGCCTGAACGTAAGCAGCACTGCAGGCCTGCATCACATTGAGCTGAAGTTCAGGCATAAGGTGTTCCGACATGCCCTGCTCTATCTTATTTAAAAAATGGTGTGCTGGTCTCTGAAGGTCAGCTTCTAGATGGTTAAGGCGTTGGTTGACATCCTGGAAAAGTGTGTTAATATGGGTCAGACCACTTTCCAGTCTATCTCCCAGCGCTTTTAGGCCATTCTGGAAGACCGAGCTCAAGTGAATAAACTCGGGCATGAGTGACCTGTCCGAGGCCTTCTGCCGCTTGCGGGAAGAGCCCCAAAAAAAGAGGCAGAGGGCTGGGACAGGGGAACACCTGAAGGACCAGCTGCCTGTTCTCCTGCCTGTGACGCTGGCCCACTTGCTGCTTCGCTGGTGGATGGCTTGGACTGGTTCGTGGATGTTCGATGAGGGACCGCTCCAGAGGACAATCCAGATTCAAGGGTGCTGCTACAGGTTCTGTGAAAATAAAAGTAAAACATTACTACCCAAAAATAACAATTGTAAAAGCGCCAACTCCTGTGGAATAGAAAAATTCAGACAACACAAAAATACTTACGTTCTCTGAGCAAGGACAGGCTTCAGGAAAGTCAGCACCCGGTGATATTTGTATTTCCCTATCCTTGCTGCAGCACCACTGCGAACTTGGATCTCCTCTCTCAGGTCTTTGTTGAAGCGATCTTTCATTGAATGCCAGTGGGTTTTGACTTTGTTCACTGTGAATAGGGAAAAAAAATTCTGTTAAACAATGCAGTTTAGGCCGGGATCACACAACCATGTGATGCGAGATCCCGGCTGTCAGGTTCACTGCCGCATCAGACCACACTGCAATACTTACGAAAAGCCTTTCTCACTCGTGACGTGGTGTTGTCCCAGTCATCCATCAGCGCTTGGGCCACCTCATTCCACAGCCGCCGAATCACCACAGCATCCGAGTGCTGCTGCTCCCGGGTGTCCCACATCGCAACTCGCTCCTGCACCAAGATGATGAGGAGATCGTTGTCTATAAAATCCTCCTCCCGTTGTGGGACCTTGAAATGAAACAAAGACATTACTGTTGTAAAGATAAAACACTTAAAACAAAAACAGTCAACAAGAAAAAAAAACAGTCAAGAATAAATAAAAACAGCCAAGAATAAATAAAAACAGTCAAGAATAAAAACAGTCAAAAAGGAAAAAAAAGTCAAGAATAACTAAAGAGAGTCAAGAATACTTACACACCGTCTAGCCACCGAAACCTGGGCCTGAGCCTGCTGCTCCTGCTCTTCTGCACTGGAACAGATCTGTAAAAAGAAAATAAATATTTTGCCACATGTGTAAAATAGTGACAGTGAATACTTACCAATCAGGAGCAAATGTACTCAGTTCAGTCTCCTGTCCACTCTGTGAGGTCTGATCTTCAGTGGAGGACATGATGAGAAATGCAGCGAGACAGAAATGATTACAGACTGCAGGAAGAAAAACAGACAGGCAGACATGTAGCTTGTATACTTACATTTTGATAGTCGGAGTCTTCCAAAAAATATGCTGCCATGCTTGTATCGCTGTCTTGAGAGTACTGGAGTTCCACTGCCCACACCTTCTTTTATAAGCTTTGTTTGTGGGGTGGCTTCAAACAAGTTCCTAGACATGTTTACTCATAAAAACGCATGCGTGCCTAAACGCAATCGTTCGAATGTGTTGCCATAGACTGTAATGCGTTTATTTGACGCACTCTTTCTGCAAGCGTTCGCATGCATATGGCGGCCGAAATTTGCCGCCACAAAAATTCTAACATTGTTCGCTAGCCGCGCCCAGCCGCACATCACGAAAAGACGCATGCGTAAGCAAACATGGGCATCACGAAAAGACGCATGCACCTGCGTTTACGAAGTTAAAGATATGAAATCATGACGCATGCGGATGTATGCATCAGAAACACTGCGGACACAGTCGCAAATGTGAAACCAGTATTAAGCAGGAGCTAGCCAGCCCCGGACTAATCAGCTTTGATCCCATCCCACGATCTATATGATTGGTCTGTCAGTACAGACAGGCCAATCACAGTGAAGCAAACTTAATTAGCCTGCTTTTCCAGCTCTGATCTAAGTGATGACACAAATAAATATTTTCCCTAAATCCATATCCAAGAGATCCATTAGACTGCATTTACATATGTTAACAGCAGCACGCTGTTTGATTGCCTACCATTGGAAACAAACCTCTCCATATTCCCAACTAGATCTATATTCTCGCATCAAGCATATCAGGAACTTTGAATACCGGGCAGCTCTCAATGACAATACTGTAAAGAGATTTAACTTTGTCTGGTTTCCTTGGGATTCCTTTTGGGCCATGTTAAAGATGTGACCTCTATGAGATGAATATTAATAGGTCACAATATTCCATATCATATCCCCCTCTCCTTTTTTTATGTATTTGTTCGTTCGTGAACTTTTACATTTTATATACTTGAAAATGTTTAAAGTATTATTATAGAATAAAAGTGGTTGACAACCTAAAAATGATAGCGAAAAATTTTAAATGGTTTTATTTCTTTTCCTATAAAAATTGAAAAATGTATTTAAATAAAAATTACAATTTAAAAAAAAGTATTCTGCCTGACAGCCATGGTGTCTTTTGCTGAAACCACAATAATATTTCATGTTGGCATAAGCAATTTACAGGATTTCAAGAATAACTTTTATGGTCAAAAGATCAACATCTGACTTGTCCTTCAGTTATAAGGCTGAGGTCACACCGCAATTCTTTCACATGTGAAAATCGGGCCGATTATACTAATGTCACTCTAACCGGCATGACAAAAAAAAAGTGTTGGCCGACACTGCACTATAGTATAACATTTACTATCTGATAAAACATTGTATAGCCACCGGCTGTGTTATACCTTCATGTCAGTGCCCCCTTAGTCTGTTCTAAATCTTTGCATTTTAAGACATTATGCATAATTGAACAGAGAAATGTGCAATACAGTGGAATATGTAATATTAAGAACATACAGGTCCTTCTCAAAAAATTTGCATATAGTGTTAAATTTCATTATTTACCATAATGTAATGATTACAATTAAACTTTCATATATTATAGATTCATTATCCACCAACTGAAATTTGTCAGGTCTTTTATTGTTTTAATACTGATGATTTTGGCATACAACTCCTGATAACCCAAAAAACCTGTCTCAATAAATTAGCATATTTCACCCATCCAATCAAATAAAAGTGTTTTTTAATAACAAACAAAAAAACCATCAAATAATAATGTTCAGTTATGCACTCAATACTTGGTCGGGAATCCTTTGGCAGAAATGACTGCTTCAATGCGGCGTGGCATGGAGGCAATCAGCCTGTGACACTGCTGAGATGTTATGGAGGCCCAAGATGCTTCAATAGCGGCCTTAAGCTCATCCAGAGTGTTGGGTCTTGCGTCTCTCAACTTTCTCTTCACAATATCCCACAGATTCTCTATGGGGTTCAGGTCAGGAGAGTTGGCAGGCCAATTGAGCACAGTAATACCATGGTCAGTAAACCATTTACCAGTGGTTTTGGCACTGTGAGCAGGTGCCAGGTCGTGCTGAAAAATGAAATCTTCATCTCCATAAAGCATTTCAGCCGATGGAAGCATGAAGTGCTCCAAAATCTCCTGATAGCTAGCTGCATTGACCCTGCCCTTGATGAAACACAGTGGACCAACACCAGCAGCTGACATGGCACCCCACACCATCACTGACTGTGGGTACTTGACACTGGACTTCAGGCATTTTGGCATTTCCTTCTCCCCAGTCTTCCTCCAGACTCTGGCACCTTGATTTCCGAATGACATGCAAAATTTGCTTTCATCAGAAAAAAGTACTTGGGACCACTTAGCAACAGTCCAGTGCTGCTTCTCTGTAGCCCAGGTCAGGCGCCTCTGCCGCTGTTTATGGTTCAAAAGTGGCTTTACCTGGGGAATGCGGCACCTGTAGCCCATTTCCTGCACACGCCTGTGCACGGTGGCTCTGGATGTTTCCACACCAGACTCAGTCCACTGCTTCCTCAGGTTCCCCAAGGTCTGGAATAGGTCCTTCTCCACAATCTTCCTCAGGGTCCGGTCTCCTCTTCTCGTTGTACAGCGTTTTCTGCCACATTGTTTCCTTCCAACAGACTTACCATTGAGGTGCCTTGATGCAGCACTCTGGGAACAGCCTATTTGTTGAGAAATTTCTTTCTGGGTCTTACCCTCTTGCTTGAGGGTGTCAATGATGGCCTTCTTGACATCTGTCAGGTCGCTAGTCTTACCCATGATGGGGGTTTTGAGTAATGAACCAGGCAGGGAGTTTATAAAAGCCTCAGGTATCTTTTGCATGTGTTTAGAGTTAATTAGTTGATTCAGAAGATTAGGGTAATAGGTCGTTTAGAGAACCTTTTCTTGATATGCTAATTTATTGAGACAGGTTTTTTGGGTTATCAGGAGTTGTATGCCAAAATCATCAGTATTAAAACAATAAAAGACCTGACAAATTTCAGTTGGTGGATAATGAATCTATAATATATGAAAGTTTAATTGTAATCATTACATTATGGTAAATAATGAAATTTAACACTATATGCTAATTTTTTGAGAAGGACCTGTAATTATTAGGCTATATAGTATGTGGAGACACCAGGGATTGGTTAGCGCCCAGGTCCGCTAGCCGGAACCACATGGACCAAGGATCGTCCAGTCGAACGCCCGCTCTCTTTTTAATGTGGGCATAATGCCATACAGAAAACACAGGGTGAGGGTAAAACAGTGTGGTAATGCTTTATTGAACCACAAAACAGGCAGATAACACAGAGAACAGTCCCAGCACAGTATCCAAGATGGTGCACATTACAGAGTCTCACCCTTCTGCTGACCTGCCGGGATAATGGCAGATGTTACGTCAGAGCTCCCATGGTCGGCTACCCCACCTGTGGTACACACACAGAGATTGATATGGAAATTTGGGTTGGATAAATCTACCCGTGTGTGCTGCGGCCGCTCCCAATTATTATTTCTGAGCCCATAAAGAATGAGTCTGACACGTGGTGACAGCTTGACATTCAATCAAAGACTGGACATTTATTTCCTGATACATAGTTTTTATAATAGCATATAGAAAGGTGTGGTTGGCGCGGTTAGTTAATTAACATACAATTCAGTTATTGGTTATCTGATATATATGGAATATTGTGATTAATGCACATATGACTGCTGATTATGCAACTAAAATGTAGCTCTCGGTATGTAGGGCAAAGTTGAAGCATCTGACCAGGACTTAGTACATTTGGCACTGTTGATCTGCCATTTCAGAAGACTCAGCGGTATCAGTCCCGAACATCTGGTCCAACTTCCCGTTTTTTAAGGTGTTTGAGACATAGCGGAAAGTACCGAGCACAATCTGGCCTAGCTCATGTGGTAAAATTGAGCAATTGATTATAAAGTAGCTGAGTAGATAGATATATATTTGCTTTTGTGTAAGTATATGTGATTTAAAGGAATATATATATGATTTAAAGGAGTATACATGGAAGTGAGATCTACATGATATACATATTTCTATCACAAGCCCCCCTTAGATATCACTTGCCCTAAGCCTAGCCTCCTGTCCCAAAGCGCTGCAACTCTTTTGTGCTGCCGGCGAACTGACGAAAGCCTAATGCCAACGCCCTACACCGTACAGACTTTCGCAATGGGCGATCAGGAGATCTGTCCCTAAACGGGGGTAGAAACATGCATGGTCTCATATTGGCGACTCTGTGCGATCAGTTCCACATATTCGTCGTCATCAGGTGGGTGAATCTGAATTCGGATAGGTTCGTCCAGGAGGAGATGCGGCATCAGGTTTGTTGTTTCCTTGACTGTCTTTTCCATCATCAGGATCATTCTGGCTTAGGCGTATCTTCTGGTATGGGAGCCTTCTTGCAGTGCGATGCGTGGATCCAAGTGGGCCTTCCCTCTAGTTTCACAGAGGTTGGTGTCGTCAGCAGCACTCGGAAGGGACCGTCAAATCTGGGGTCGAACATTCTCCTCACAAACTTCTTCACCAACACCCAGTCTCCTGGTTTCAGGGAGTGTGAACCGGGTACCGATCCTGGATCTGGTAATGAAGAGAAAACTTGAGAATGGATGTTAGCAAGTTTCTTGGTGAGTTCAATTACATAAGCAGACAAAGTATCATATTGCATTGTCAACTGCTGAGGGAAGAATACCCCTAGCCGAGGGCTGGACCCAAACAGAATTTCATGAGGTGACAGCTTTTCTGGGCCCCAGGGAGTGTGCCTGACACTAAACAGTGCGATGGGGAGTGTTTCATGCCATGGTTTGCGTGTCTCTTGGGCAACTTTTAGCATCCTGTTTTTGAGTGTCCCATTCAGTCTTTCTACTTTCCCGCTACTCTAGGGGTGGTAGGGAGTGTGTAGGCCTAAATCTGACCCTACTGCTGACCAGATCTCCCTTGTGAGGTTTGCTGTGAATGTGGGCCCCCGATCACTCTCTATCACTTCTGGGACCCCGTATCTGCACACGATCTCTGAGAGTAGCTTCTTTGCAGTAGTCTTTGCTGACTGATTCCTCACTGGGAAAGCTTCTGGTCATCCTGAAAATACGTCCACGACCACAAGGGCATATTCGAATCCTCCACTTGGCGGTATCTGGATGTGGTCTATCTGGATCCTCTGGAAGGGGTACAGCGGTCTGGCGAGATGATGTTTGGGAACTTTCTCCATTCTTCCAGGGTTGCATTTGCCGCAGGTCAGACAGCTGCTAGTGAACTTGGCTGTTAGGGTTGAGATCCCTGGAGCGAACCAGTAAGCACCAATCAGATCATTCATCTGTGTCTTTGATCTGTGCGTGGGCCCATGTGCCCACTGGACCACCATAGGGTACATGCTTCGGGGTAAACAGGGTTTGTAGTCCATTGAGTATACTCTTCCTTCTTGATGTGTTGCACCCTTCCGCATCCAATTCTCCTTCTCCTCCTTTGGGGCTTGTTCTTGCAACTTCTTGAATAGATCCCAAGACGTCATCTCATCTGGTGTCTTGTCCTCAGTTGCCACGTAGTAGCCGTCCGGCTCTACGACCTCTCCCATTTCTCCATACTTTCTTCCTTTGGCGGCTTCTTTGGCTGCCATATCCGCCATGTTGTTGCCCCGTGCCTCTACTGTGTTCAGTTTTCCATGTGCTTTGACCTTCAGTACTGCCACCATTTTTGGTAGTTGGAGTGCGCTCAGTAGGTCTTTAATAGCTCCATGATGCTTTACGGTTGTTCCACTTGCTGTGATGAAGTCTCTTGCAGCCCAGATGGGTCCGAAGTCGTGTGCTATGCCATGCGAATACCTTGAATCGGTGTAAATGTTCGCAGTTTTGCCTTCTGCAATCTGGCAAGCCTTCGTCAGCGCTATCAGTTCTGCTTCTTGGGCTGACAGGCTAGGTGGCAGACTCCTGGACCACAGGATTTCTTGATTGCTGGTCACTGCACATCCCGTGTAAAATCTTCCTTCATCATCTGCAAATCTGCAGCCATCTACATAGAGGATAAACTCTTGGTTGGCCAGTGGCTCTTCTGCCACATTGGGTAGTCCTGCTGTTTCCTGTTGCATGATGCTGAAGCAATCATGATCATCCGGTCGGAGCAAATCCGTATCCTTGTGGAAGGTATCATGCAGATTTTGATCTGGAAGGTTCGTATCTGTATCCCCCCTTGGGAGTGGGAGTAGAATGGCTGGATTGAGGACTGTACATCTGGAGATGGTGACGTTTTCAGGCAGTAGTAGGGAGCACTGTAGACGAAGATGTCTTGCGGTGGAGAGATGTTTTGGCTGGGTTTGATTGAGAATTGCTGAGATGTCATGCGGAACCAGGATTTTCAGTGGATGTCCAAGAATGATGTCAGCTGTTTTGTCCAGGAGGGCGTGTGCTGCAAATACTGCTCTCATGCAGGAGGGGGCTCCCCTTGCGACTGGATCCCCTTGCGACTGGCAGGAGGGGGCTCCCCTTGCGAGCTGAAAAATAGCCTAGAGGTCTCTGTCTTCCCCCGTGAGTCTGTGTCAGGACTCCAGTAGCATGGCCTTCTTTCTCCATCAGGTAGAGACGGAATGGCTTCTCGTAGTCAGGTAGGCCTAGCGCTGGCGCTGAGACTGAGTCTTTTAGCTTCTTGAACGAACTGAAGGCCACATCTGTTAGCAGGAACGGGGTTACGTTAACGCAGTCATACAGAGGCTGCATTAGGACTGAGGCATCAGGGATCCAGGTTCTGCAGTACGATACTAGACCAAGAAAAGCTTGTAGTGCCTTTGGAGATGTTGGGGGAGCCATCCTTTCCACTGTGGTCTTCCGGTCATCTGTCAGGTGTTTAGTCTGGTGAGCAATGCAGTGTCCAAGGAATGTAACTCGCTTCAGACACCACTGGACTTTGTTCTTCGAGACCTTGCAGTGTTGTTTCGCCAGGTAGAGTAGGAGAGACACGGAATGTGCTTTACACGTGTCAAAGTCAACTGCACAAAGGAGTAGATCGTCCACGTATTGTAGCAGGGTCACTTCTGCATGCTCTGTGATCCAGTTGGCGAGAACTGTGGACATTGCTTTGGTGAATTGCGAGGGGCTGTTCTGGGCCCCCTGGGGCATCACCGCCCATGTGTACTGTGCCCCCTGATGCGTGAAGGCAAACAGGAACTGGTCGTCTGGATGGAGGGGAACACTGAAGAAAGCATTTGCCAGGTCGATCACCGTGAACACTGTTGCTGTGGAAGGCACATTTGAGAGCAGGGTGTGTGGATTCGGTACAATTGGAGTTTCAAATACTGTAGCGTCATTCACCGCTCTTAGGTCATGTACCATTCTGAACTTGGCTGTCTCTCCTTTTACAGTCTTTTTCTTGACAGGGAAAAGCGGGGTATTGCAAGGAGAGGTGCAGGGGACAACGACCCCTATTTCCAGGAACACCTTCAATTGGTCTGAGACGGCTTGACTCTGTGCGATGGACAAGGGATACTGGGCCTTACGAGGATATGGAGTACCTGGCTTGAGCGATACCCGCACCGGGGCAACCTGAAGTTTTCCCACATCTTGGGGTCCCTTAGACCATAGCCTTTCTGGTACTACATCCAGTACCTCCTTGGGTAGGCCTTCATGGGTTGTTTGAGGTTCCTGTAAGGCTGCCAGCATGACTGACTCTTCCTGGGTCAGAGGTGAAGAAAGGGTCACGGTCCCATCTTCCTGGAACACTATGGTTGCTTTTAGTTTCTGTAGAAGGTCTGCCCCCAGTAGGTTGAGTGGGCAGGTTTTTGACACCACAAACTGGGACAGGATAAGAGTGTCCTGGCTGAGTGCACACGCTCAGAGGCTTTGTAAGCTGAGAATTTCTGACTTGACCGTCGATGCCTACGCAAGACACAGAGGATTCTGATAGGCAGGTAGGGTCAGGGAGTTCCACATGTCTCATCACACTTCTGGCTGCACCAGTATCCACAAGAAAAGACCTGACAACGCCATCCACTTTCAGGGTAATTTGAGGGGTTGGTCCTGCTGAAGGGGTTTTGCATGTCAGGAGCGTGGTGTCTTGCGGACCTGGCTTGCCCCTGTCCTATGGATGGGGCGCTTCACTGTCCACCTTGTCTGCTCCTCGGCTTGCTCCTCTGGGCAGGGTCTTGGGTTGTGATGGAGCTGTGCACCGGCTCTGGTAATGACCCAATTTGCCGCAGTTGAAACATCTGACGTTCCTTCTGTCTCGGTATTGCGGTGGCTCTTCAGAGTCCATGGCCGCCATAAGGGGTGTTGTCTTCCGCACTCCTGGTTGGGACTTGATCCCTTTGGCTACGGTGAGCAGGGTGTCCATTGCTATTGACCTGTACTCGGGCCTAGCCACTATCAGTGGCTTCTTGATTGGTTCTCTGAGTCCATGCACAAAGGCCTGTGCCAACATCTGTCTGTGTATCTGATCATGAATGGTGAAGCCCAGGTCCTGGAAAACCTGCATTACTCTGCCATGGAACTTCTCCACAGTCTCTGTCTTCTCCTGACTCATGTCATGTAAGCTGAGGGCCTGACCGGCCAGCCTGCCTTTGGCCCACTCTCTGAGTTGTTCAATCAGCTTCTCCGGACCTGAGCTGCCTGCTGCTGGGTTTGCCTGGGGGAAGCCTGCTGCGGCTTGGGGGGTGCCTTCTACTGGGGGATCTCCACCTTCCTCCCCCGATACCATGACTGTCAGAGGCTGGGCTGTATTGGGAACATAGAATGTGCCTTGTGCTGTGAGCACTGGATACAGAGACACCACACTGCCTGGACTCGGCACCTGCCTGACAGGCAGCAGATCAGGAGAAGGAGAGTATGGCACAGAATGAGATATGAGGTGCACAGAAAGCGGAGATGAAGGGTGGGAGGGATTAACTGAGTGAGGAAAAGATGGGTGATTTAGAGGAGGGGGAGAGTGCTTCGGAGAGAGAGAGAGGAGGAGATGAAAAGTGTGATGAAGGAGGTGGGTGTGGTGTAGGAGGAGGAGATGAAGAAGAAGAAGAAGAAGGAGGGGTTGATGAAAGGCGTATAGGAGGAGGGGGTGCGGAATAATGAGAAGGGTGAGGAAGAGAAAGAGGAGGAGAAATAGGTGGAGAAGTAAGAGGAGGAGGAGAGGGCAGTGCAGAAGACTGAGTGGAACAAGATGGAGGAGAAAGACAAGAAGAGAATTCCTTCTTCTTTGATGCAGCCCGTGCCGGCATCGTCAGAGTAACAGTGCCATCTCCCTGTACCAAGTTTGGGCGGGGCGCACCACATGCTGAGCAAGTCTCCCTGTACAATGGATTCTTCTGGGTGCAGACTGCACACACCCAATATTTTTCATCCCCATATGGGGGAGGTGCTGATGGTTTAACACCTTTCCCTACTTTGTACACGTAAAAATCACTTCCTGACTCCTTCACATATCTTTCAGTGCTCCCCAAACGTTGTAAATCTGTAGCCACCTTATACCATGCTGTTGCAGTGGGCAGCAAGTTAGTATCAACTAGCTTTCCTTTCTTTCTTTTTAAGACATCATGCCACTCTGCAGCTCTAAGCCTGCCTCCCTGATGGATTTCACATACTTTCATGAGCTGCCTGTAATTCTTCACATATCTGACACCTTCATGCTCTGCTACTATTTGAGGAGCCGTTTTCTCATCAGGAAGCAAAAGGCTCTCCTGTTGCTTGGCCAATCTATTCCCCATTGCAAAAAGAGAAATAAAAAACACAACAATAAAAATCTCAAGTAGGTAAGTATATAACAACACGAAAAATAGAAGAAAAAGGGAGCTTTCAAAAAATTGATGCAAGATGTTGAAATCAAAACATAAAAAAAAACATCAAAAACTCAGTACACGATCCAAAACTCAGGATCTTCACAGAAAAGGAAGAAAAATAAATAAATAAATAAAAAAAAACCTTTTAAACAAAAAAAGGTGAAGAGGCAGAAAAGAAAATAGACTTTGAAAAACTTAAAAAAAAAGTCTAAAAACTTAAAAATGCAACAAAACAGAAAATAAAATAAAATTAAAACGGCTTCTCCTCTCCCCCCCCCTTTTTTCTTTTTCTCCGTACTCTGCGCTCAAATGCAGTCAGAGACACACTTCCCCTTTTTATCAGCAGCTGCTGTTTTACCCAAAAATCACGTATGTCACATCAAAAATGATAGATATCATTTAGTTTCACCTCTTCAAATAAATGTTATACCATAGCCAGATATATGCAAAAACAGAAAACTTAGCAACAAAAAGAAGAGGGAAAAAAGACAAAAAAACGGTGGTGACCGTGTGATTTGCAATGCATATATTTCTCCTAACTGCATGGAGGAGGGGAAGTTCTAAATAGAGAACAGACGGGGAGAGAGAAGGAGAAAAAAAAAACTTCTTTTTCAATTCTATGCAGTTAGGCAACAATACGTGACATTAACAGACAAACAACATTGACATCCAGGAGATTCGACAACCTCTCTATTATTCTGTGACACGTGCAGGGTGCGCTGGGAAAGAGACTACTGCCAATCGCACTGAGCACACCTATGCCCGGGCCACCTGAGTGAGAAACACAACAGGTGGGATTTCTACCACCCCGGTCCGACCTATCTAACTAGTCGGCACTACGGGAATCTGCAGTAGCCCTCTAAGTTATCACTACCCGTGCCTGGAGCCTGGGACCACCTGCCCCGGGACTACCTGTCCCTCCTATGCACGGGAATCCTGCAATAACTTATCGAGCGATTTGACTTCCTGCGGTCTGTTACCCAGCAACCACAAACAGTCACTGTTCCTTGCTTCTCCCGGATGTTACACAAACACAGAACATATACACGGCACACAGCAGACACCTTGACTTATATCCCAGGGTTTAGGTTCAGGCTCTGACTTTTTACACTACCTGGGAATGCGGTGGTGACCACACCTGACCGGCTAAAGGTACAGACCCGGACTGGGCACAGGGGACATTCAGGTAAGATGATAGAATTTTCTTACCTTACTCTGATGGAGCTGCAGTCTCCGTCCCATGGGACAAGGCCGTGGCCCGCACCCTCTTCTGTCCAGTCAGCACGATCCCCTCCTGTGATATCTTCGTCAGGCCTCGCAGGGGCGCCACTTGATATGGAAATTTGGGTTGGATAAATCTACCCGTGTGTGCTGCGGCCGCTCCCAATTATTATTTCTGAGCCCTTAAAGAATGAGTCTGACACGTGGTGACAGCTTGACATTCAATCAAAGACTGGACATTTATTTCCTGATACATAGTTTTTATAATAGCATATAGAAAGGTGTGGTTGGGGCGGTTAGTTAATTAACATACAATTCAGTTATTGGTTATCTGATATATATGGAATATTGTGATTAATGCACATATGACTGCTGATTATGCAACTAAAATGTAGCTCTCGGTATGTAGGGCAAAGTTGAGGCATCTGACCAGGACTTAGTACATTTGGCACTGTTGATCTGCCATTTCAGAAGACTCAGCGGTATCAGTCCCGAACATCTGGTCCAACTTCCCGTTTTTTAAGGTGTTTGAGACATAGCGGAAAGTACCGAGCACAATCTGGCCTAGCTCATGTGGTAAAATTGAGCAATTGATTATAAAGTAGCTGAGTAGATAGATATATATTTGCTTTTGTGTAAGTATATGTGATTTAAAGGAATATATATATGATTTAAAGGAGTATACATGCAAGTGAGATCTACATGATATACATATTTCTATCACAAGATAAGGTAATGAGAAGCGTAGGAAGATGACAGTCCATTGAGTTCATACAAAGTCCAAAGCCAATTGACACAAGAGTCACAAACTGGTTTATCTGACCATCTCCATGGAGCTAGGCGCCTAGCGGGTCCCAATCCTGGCTTTCCCCAAACGTATTCATGGTTCAGCAATGGTCAATGGAGTAGATCTGTATTCTTCCAACCGGAGCCAAAAACCCCTAGGTTGTTTCCTGTAGAATGATAGATTGTGTCCCTCGTGATGGTGCCATGATATTGGCTGCTGTCCTGTCTCTGGTCCTTTGGATGTATATGTCTTGGCAGAATCTCTGGCTGTCTCTCTCCCCATCTCTCTGTCACTGAGTCTCTTCATACTGAGGCATATAGCCTGTTTTTAGATTTACCCAGTGTCCTTCAGTCCAGCATCTAGATAAAGGGACCATGGTGATGAGGTCAAGTAACATTGCTTAGTTATTTAATCTATTTGCATAGTTTTTTCCTCTCTGCTTTCGAAGTCAACAAACTGGCTCCATAATGCAATGCATAATTAGCATATCAGCAAACATCACTGGTCATCAAAGATAAGAGCACACTATGTTACATGGAATATCACCTTACAAGTCACTATTACAGACTTACACAAGCAAAAGTATAGATCACAGCATATTCTTCTTGGTTTGGTAAAAATAGTTGTCCGGGCAGTTAAGATATAATCCAGTTTCTTCACACAGTATTTGCAACTTATAGGTTATAATAGGTGCATAGATTTTCCTTTTAATTGCTGAGTGGTAGGTGTGGACCACACCCGGTAAACTGTGCAGAGCTTGGAAATAATGCTGCTTGTAGCATGGAAGTCAGGAATAGCAGATGAGATGGCTGAAGTTGAGCCAAATGAGCTAGAAGCCAACTGCTGCTGTTAACAATCTATAATATTTAAGCTTGTTGATGACCCCATACCTATAATTACAGCACTCCACTGAAAGCTAGCCTATTGCTGGGTTTTAACGGAGACTGTGACTTTTACTATTTTCTGCAATACAATAGTATTGCAAATCAAATCGATCAAAGAATTGCAAGTTCAAGTCCCCTAAGGGGACTAAAAAAACAGATTTAAAACATAAGTGCAAATCACTACCATTTTCTCTCGTTAAAAATAAACCTATTAAAAAGACATATTTGGTATCAGTGCATCTGTAAAAGTCTGATCAATAAAAATAAAAAATGCAGTTCTGCAAAATATGCAATAAGAAGTGGTAAAAATGCTGTATTTATTCCAAAATAGCATCAATAAAAATTTCAGCTTGTCCTACAAAAACAAGCCCTCAAACAACTCCAAAGGCGGTAAAATAAAGTTGGCTTCTTGGAAAATGTCACCGTAATAGAATCCACCATACTACATTGGGTCAGGTGGTGATTTGGAATAATGTGACTTTTTCACAAGATTGATGCTAAGCTGAACATGAACCTCAAAACATGACACTGACTCTAAGGCTATGTGCACACGTAGGAAATGGGGTGCAGAATTTTCTGCACAAAATCCGCATCTCCTGGCAGAATCAGCAGGTGCAGATTTGCCGCGGTTTTTATGCGGATTTTGTGCGGATTTGCCGCGGAATTGATGCGGATTTTGTGCGGATTTTCTGCAGTTTTTCCCACTGCGGATTTCTATTATGGAAGGGTGCAGAAACGCTGCAGATCCGCACAAAAGAAGTGACATGCACTTCTTTTAAATCCGCAGCAATTCCGCACTGATTTTTCCGCACCATCTGCAAAGCTTTTTTTTCTCTATTGATTTACATTGTACTGTAAATCACAGTGCAGATATGCAGCGTTTCTGCATGGAAAAATCCGCTGCGGATCTGCACTAAATCCGCATCGTGTGCACATAGCCTAAGACTCTAAACATATAACCCGTACTTACCTACACGCAACCTCCGATCCTCACAAGATCTCCTTCTCTACTCCCCTCTTATCTCCTCTTCCCACAATCGTAAACAAGATTTCTCTTGCGTATCACCCCTACTCTGGAACCATCTACCCCAACATATCAGACTCTCACCTACTATCGAAACCTTCAAAAAGAACCTGAAGACCTACCTCTTCCGACAAGCCTACAACCTGCAGTAACCACCGATCGACCAAATCACTGCACGACCAGCTCTACCCTCGCCTACTGTATTCTCACTCATCGCTTGTAGATTGTGAGCCTTCGCGGGCAGGGTCCTCACTCCTCCTGTACCAGTTATGACTTGTATTGTTCAAGATTATTGTACTTGTTTTTATTATGTATACCCCTCCTCAGATGTAAAGCGCCATGGAATAAATGGGCTATAACAATAAATAATAATAATATATACAGTACAGACCAAAAGTTTTGACACACCTTCTCATTTAAAGATTTTTCTGTATTTTCATGACTATGAAAATTGTAAATTAACACTGAAGGCATCAAAACTATGAATTAACACATGTGGAATTATATACTCAACAAAAAAAGTGTGAAACAACTGAAATTATGTCTTACCTTTTGCTTTGATGACTGCTTTGCACACTCTTGGCATTCTCTTGATGAGCTTCAAGAGGTAGTCACGGGAATGGTTCTCACTTCACAGGTGTGCCCTGTCAGGTTTAATAAGTGGGATTTCTTGCCTTATAAATGGTGTTGGGACCATCAGTTGTGTTGAGCAGAAGTCTGGTGGATACACGTCAAACCGAGAAAAAGACAGACTCATATGGTATGCACAACCACACAAAAGAGTAAGAGAAAAGCATATATATATATATATATATATAAATATATCAAACACCTTTATTACACCTCAAAAAACACATTTAAAACATTTAAAACATGATATACAAATCTATACATACACCATACCCCGAGGCAAGTAGAAGCCTCATCAATATGCCGACGGCATCATGAATACCTCCAAATCAACCTATATACTCCATATGAACAATCCCACATGGAATACCCCTAAGGACTAACTACCGTAGCTTGTCTAAATCGCACTATATAAAGTGTGTCCAGAAACCCCGTCAAACGGGACAGGTGTCCACACTGCCCATATATGTGCACCACGTAATCCCACTCTGGTAATAATACCAGGGGCAGTCCAAGTGGATACTACCTGTCAGTCAGTGGCGTAGGAAGGGGTGTGCGGGGGGGGGCGGGCCGCCCCGGGCGGCACAATGCGGGGGGCGGCCGGCGCTGCAGGAGGAGGAAGAAAAAAAAAAAAAAAAGACGCGGGCACTTTAAATCTTCGGGCGGCGCCGTCCGCCGCCAAGACCAGGCTCCACCCACCCCCCGCTCTAATACTCACCTCTCCTGGTTCCTGCGGCAGCTGCAGCGTCTTCAGCGCCCTCTGACTCTGCAACGTCTCAGGGCAGAGGGCGCGATGACGTCATCACTGTGCGCGCCGCACAGCCTCTCTGTCCTGAGCGCTGCAGAGCCGGAGAGACGCTGACTGGCTGCACCGGACCTGCGCTAGGAACGGGAGAGGTGAGGATTTTTTTTTTCTTTATGTCTGACTCTGGGGGCAATGCTGGAGACACTGGGGCAATACTGGAGACCATGGGGCAGATTGCTGGACACACCGGGGCAATACTGGAGACCATGGGGC
The DNA here is from genome assembly GCF_032444005.1 of Ranitomeya imitator. Classification (NCBI taxonomy): domain Eukaryota; kingdom Metazoa; phylum Chordata; class Amphibia; order Anura; family Dendrobatidae; genus Ranitomeya; species Ranitomeya imitator. The sequence goes on from NC_091286.1 coordinate 203,135,670, forward strand.
AGATTGCTGGACACACTGGGGCAATACTGGAGACCATGGGGCAGAATGCTGGACACACTGGGGCAATACTGAAGACCATGGGGCAGAATGCTGGACACACTGGGGCAATACTGAAGACCATGGGGCAGAATGCTGGACACACTGGGGCAATACAGGAGACCATGGGGCAGATTGCTGGACACACTGGGGCAATACTGGAGACCCTGGGGCAGATTTCTGGACACATTGAGGCAATGCTGGAGACCCTGGGGCAGACTTCTGGACACACTGGGGCAGATTTCTGGACATACTGGGGCAATGCTGGAGACCCTGGGGCAGATTTCTGGACACTGGGGCAGATTGCTGGACACGCTGGGGCAATGCTGTGCACGCTGGGGCAGATTGCTGTGCACGCTGGGGCAGATTGCTGTGCACGCTGGGGCAGATTGCTGTGCACGCTGGGGGCAATGCTGGACACACTGGGGGCAATGCTGGAGACCCTGGGGCAGATTTCTGGACACACTGGGGCAATGCTGGACACTGGGGCAGATTGCTGGACACTGGGGCAGATTGCTGGACACTGGGGCAGATTGGTGGACACACTGGGGGCAATGCTGGACACACTGGGGCAATGTTGGACACACTGGGGCAATACTGGAGACCCTGGGGCAGATTTCTGGACACATTGAGGCAATGCTGGAGACCCTGGGGCAGATTTCTGGACACACTGGGGCAGATTTCTGGATATACTGGGGCAATGCTGGAGACCCTGGGGAAGAGTTCTGGACACTGGGGCAATACTGGACACTGGGGCAGATTGCTGTGCACACTGGGGCAGATTGCTGTGCACACTGGGGCAATGCTGGAGACCCTGGGGCAGATTTCTGGACACACTGGGGCAATGCTGGACACTGGGGCAGATTGCTGGACACACTGGGGGTAATATGCTGGACACACTGGGGCAATGCTGGACAACATGGGGGTAATATGCTGGACACACTGGGGGCAGGACTTGAGGCATGGGCAGAATGTAGATACGGGGCATGATTGGAGACACGGGGCAGCATTGGATCATGGGGCAGGATTGGATCATGGGGCAGGACGGATACGATGGAGATGGAGACTGGTGGGGCAGGATGGGGAGATCATATGGGGTAGAATGGATACTCATGAGGGCAGGATGCAAGAACATATGGCTGGAGCCAGGAATGAGATAAACGGGGCCAGGGTGGGGAATAGTATTACCATAGGGGCTAATTAAGGGATATTATTACTGCAGTGATGTATTTATTTTATTTTTTGAGGACACTGTTTTAAATGAGGGGGCGGTCCTGTTACTGTGCAGAGTGACACTATATCACCTTTTTTTCTTCATGTGGTGTAATGTAGAAGTTGTGAAAAATTAAGTAATGTGTTCTGCAAGCGGAGCTCGAGATAACTGTGTTATTTCCTGCAGAAACGAGTCCTGGCTGGAAGGAATGATGGCGGTCTGTGCTGGATGAAAGATGAAGGACTTCACCTAGAGACGTCACTGGTGAGTCAGTGTTACCTATACACTGACACTATACACTGTATACTATATACAGCGGTCCTGTGTACAATGTCACCAGTGATCACTGTATTATCTATACATTATATACAGAGTTCCTGTGTATAATACCACCAGTGATCTCTGTATTACCTCTACACAGACACTGCATACTAAGTACAGATCTCCTTTGAATACTGGCACTTATGGTGATAGTATTGTGTTTTTTTTTATTACTGATCAGTATTGTAGTATTCAGTCACTATGTGGTGGTAATATGTGGTCTGGAAATGGTGCGGTGGTATTTGTCCCTTGTATGTAGTATTATTCGGTCACTATGTGGTCTGGTCATGGTGTGGTGGTATTAAGTCACAGGTTTGGCATGTGGGGGTGACATCATTAGGCCCAGTTTAAGTTCTACAAAACAGGAAAACCATTTTTGGTAACCTTTGTGTGTATTGAGCCGGGGGAGGGGGGGGGGGGGGGCGCCAAACTCGGGAACAGCCCCGGGCGGCAAAAGCTCTAGCTACGCCTCTGCTGTCAGTAGTCAGATAACAGCGGTAGATGAAGCTGACAAAGAGCAGCAAAAATAGGTGGTACAGGGTTTTCAGCCAGGATTAAGTCCCCATGAGGCAGGTGGAGGGACTGGCAAAGTAACCCCAAGAGATACAGGGGGTATGGTGAGAGCAAGCCCCACACGTATCGCTGCCACAGCAGCTTCGTCAGGGGAAGTGATTAAAGGTGTACTGAGCAAGTTTAAATAGAGCATTGAGTCGCAGTAATTACCTACCACTGTGTGTGGAGCATCATGTTCGGCCAGGAAGAGCGGGGGGAAGGGGCACCGCACGCGCCATGTCGGGTAAGCAGGCATAGTAACAGAAACAGTGCAGCGTCCATAGGGTACACTGCGCGTGCGCACACCGCGATTCCTGATAGGATCGCGTTGCGCATGCGCTGTCCCAAGCGGGCAGGACAAGTGAAAATAAAAAAATGGATACCAAAAGTAATAGAGCAGGGCTGAAGGGGTCGGCACTGACATAACGGACCGCCGGAGGGGACACAACGGTCTGGACAAGAGAGGGAGGAGAATGCTCATATAAAATTAAAAAGGAAGGATGCAAAATATGACGGGATAATGAATGAGCTGGTACTGTAAAGGAGCAGAAAGGCAAAAACCGCAAAAAAGCCTGTAAAAGTAATAAGCTGAATGGCGAGGAGTAAGTGTTAAGAAGGGAATAATGCATCATATACCTATGTAGTATATAGGTAGATACTACAGGGCAGCACAAACTAGAGCACAAATACGCCCATATAACCTGAGGAGGAGAACTAGTTAGTAGGCACAGGATATATACACAACAATAATGCGTAAATACACAAATATGCATAAGTATACAGTACATGGTATTGTGCCCATCAAAATCCATAATAAGATAGTAATTAACCCCCCACAGTGTATCCCAAAGTGGAACACAACACCCGGAAGTAATGAGCATATATTTTATTAATGACTCATGTATGTATGCATAGACGTGTTAACATACAGATGTCTGTCCTCCTGATGTTGCAATCCAAAATAGCTAAAAAACCCGAGAGTCCAGGTCCCAATTTCAGGGGAACCCCTCCCGTGGAGATCCTTCATCTGGCTTGCCCACCCCGGTATCCCCTCTATAGTTGTAGGTCAGATGAGACCAACCCTCTTGATGTCTGAAATAGAGGATAGGTATAACGATGGCTACCACAATGTGGGAACTTGAAATAGTTCCGTCCTCTTCCAATATTCTTCTGTTCTCCTTAGTAGCTGTCTACTAAGTAGGTTCTTCAAAGTAGCCACCTTTTGCTTTGATGACTGCTTTGCACACTCTTGGCATTCTCTTGATTAGCTTCAAGAGGTAGTCACGGGAATGGTTCTCACTTCACTGGTGTGCCCTGTCAGGTTTAACCCCTTCATGACCCAGCCTATTTTGACCTTAAAGACCTTGCCGTTTTTTGCAATTCTGACCAGTGTCCCTTTATGAGGTAATAACTCAGGAACGCTTCAACGGATCCTAGCGGTTCTGAGATTGTTTTTTCGTGACATATTGGGCTTCATGTTAGTGGTAAATTTAGGTCAATAAATTCTGCGTTTATTTGTGATAAAAACGGAAATTTGGCGAAAATTTTGAAAATTTTGCAATTTTCACATTTTGAATTTTTATTCTGTTAAACCAGAGAGATATGTGACAAAAAATAGTTAATAAATAACATTTCCCACATGTTTACTTTACATCAGCACAATTTTGGAAACAAAATTTTTTTTTGTTAGGAAGTTATAAGGGTTAAAATTTGACCAGCGATTTGTCATTTTTACAACGAAATTTACAAAACCATTTTTTTAGGGACCACCTCACATTTGAAGTCAGTTTGAGGGGTCTATATGGCTGAAAATACCCAAAAGTGACACCATTCTAAAAACTGCACCCCTCAAGGTACTCAAAACCACATTCAAGAAGTTTATTAACCCTTCAGGTGCTTCACAGCAGCAGAAGCAACATGGAAGGAAAAAATGAACATTTAACTTTTTAGTCACAAAAATTATATTTTAGCAACAATTTTTTTATTTTCCCAATGTTAAAAGGAGAAACTGAACCACGGAAGTTGTTGTCCAATTTGTCCTGAGTACGCTGATACCTCATATGTGGGGGTAAACCACTGTTTGGGCGCACGGCAGGGCTTGGAAGGGAAGGAGCGCCATTTGACTTTTTGAATCAAAAATTGGCTCCACTCTTTAGAGGACACCATGTCACGTTTGGAGAGCACCCGTGTGCCTAAAAATTGGAGCTCCCCCACAAGTGACCCCATTTTGGAAACTAGACGCCGCAAGGAACTTATCTAGATGCATAGTGAGCACTTTGAACCCCCAGGTGCTTCACAAATTGATCCGTAAAAATGAAAAAGTACTTTTTTTTCACAAAAAAATTTTTTAGCCTCAATTTTTTCATTTTCACATGGGCAACAGGATAAAATGGATCCTAAAATGTGTTGGGCAATTTCTCCTGAGTACACCAATACCTCACATGTGGGGGTAAACCACTTTTTGGGCACATGGTAAGGCTCGGAAGGGAAGGAGCGCCATTTGACTTTTTGAATGAAAAATTATTTCCATCGTTAGCGGACACCATGTCGCGTTTGGATAGCTCCTGTGTGCCTAAACATTGGCGCTCCCCCACAAGTGACCCCATTTTGGAAACTAGACTCCCCAAGGAACTTATTTAGATGCCTAGTGAGCACTTTAAACCCTCAGGTGCTTCACAAATTGATCTGTAAAAATGAAAAAGTACTTTTTTTTCACAAAAAAATTCTTTTCGCCTCAATTTTTTCATTTTCACATGGGCAGTAGGATAAAATGGATCATAAAATTTGTTGGGCAATTTCTCCCGAGTACGCTGATACCTCATATGTGGGGGTAAACCACTGTTTAAGCACTCGGCAGGGCTCGGAAGGGAAGGCGCGCCATTTGACTTTTTGAATGGAAAATTAGCTCCAATTGTTAGCGGACACCATGTCGCGTTTGGAGAGCCCCTGTGTGCCTAAACATTGGAGCTCCCCCACAAGTGACCCCATTTTGGAAACTAGACCCCCCTAGGAACTTATCTAGATGCATATTGAGCACTTTAAACCCCCAGGTGCTTCACAGAAGTTTATAACACAGAGCCATGAAAATAAAAAATAATTTTTCTTTCCTCAAAAATGATTTTTTAGCCTGGAATTTCCTATTTTGCCAAGGATAATAGGAGAAATTGGACCCCAAATATTGTTGTCCAGTTTGTCCTGAGTACGCTGATACCCCATATGTGGGGGTAAACCACTGTTTGGGCGCACGGCAGGGCTCGGAAGGGATGGCACGCCATTTGGCTTTTTAAATGGAAAATTAGCTCCAATCATTAGCGGACACCATGTCACGTTTGGAGAGCCCCTGTGTGCCTAAACATTGGAGATCCCCCAGAAATGACCCCATTTTGGAAACTAGACCCCCAAAGGAACTAATCTAGATGTGTGGTGAGGACTTTGAACCCCCAAGTGCTTCACAGAAGTTTATAAAGCAGAGCCATGAAAAAAAAAAAAAAAATTATTTTCTCAAAAATGATATTTTAGCCTGCAATTTTTTATTTTCCCAAGGGTAACAGGAGAAATTTGACCCCAAAAGTTGTTGTCCAGTTTCTCCTGAGTACGCTGATACCCCATATGTGGGGGTAAATCACTGTTTGGGCACATGCCGGGGCTCGGAAGTGAAGTAGTGACGTTTTGAAATGCAGACTTTGATGGAATGCTCTGTGGGTGTCACGTTGCGTTTGCAGAGCCCCTGATGTGGCTTAACAGTAGAAACCCCCCACATGTGACCCCATTTTGGAAACTAGACCCCCAAAGGAACTTATCTAGATGTTTGGTGAGCACTTTGAACCCCCAAGTGCTTCATAGAAGTTTATAATGCAGAGCCGTGAAAATAATAAATACGTTTTCTTTCCTCAAAAATAATTATTTAGCCCAGAATTTTTTATTTTCCCAAGGGTTACAGGAGAAATTGGACCCCATAAGTTGTTGTCCAGTTTCTCCTGAGTACGCTGATACCCCATATGTGGGGGTAAACCACTGTTTGGGCACATGCCGAGGCTCGGAAGGGAAGTAGTGACTTTTGAAATGCAGACTTTGATGGAATGCTCTGTGGGCGTCACGTTGCGTTTGCAGAGCCCCTGATGTGGCTTAACAGTAGAAACCTCCCACAAGTGACCCCATTTTGGAAACTAGACCCCGAAAGGAACTTATCTAGATGTGTGGTGAGCACTTTGAACCCCCAAGTGCTTCATAGAAGTATATAATGCAGAGCCGTGAAAATAATAAATACGTTTTCTTTCCTCCAAAAATAATTATTTAGCCCAGAATTTTTTATTTTCCCAAGGGTTACAGGAGAAATTTGACCCCAATATTTGTTGTCCAGTTTCTCCGGAGTACGGTGATACCCCATATGTGGGGGTAAACCACTGTTTGGGCACACGTTGGGGCTCGGAAGTGAAGTAGTGACGTTTTGAAATGCAGACTTTGATGGAATGCTCTGCGGGCGTCACGTTGCGTTTGCAGAGCCCCTGATGTGCCTAAACAGTAGAAACCCCCCACAAGTGACCCCATTTTGGAAACTAGACCTGAAAGGAACTTATCTAGATGTGTGGTGAGCACTTTGAACCCCCAAGTGCTTCATAGAAGTTTATAATGCAGAGCCGTGAAAATAATAAATACGTTTTCTTTCCTCAAAAATAATTATTTAGCCCAGAATTTTTTATTTTCCCAAGGGTAACAGGAGAAATTGGACCCCAATAGTTGTTGTCCAGTTTCTCCTGAGTACGCTGATACCCCATGTGTGGGGGTAAACCACTGTTTGGGCACACGTCGGGGCTCAGAAGAGAAATAGTGACTTTTGAAATGCAGGCTTTGATGGAATGGTCTGCGGGCGTCACATTGCGTTTGCAGAGCCCCTGATGTGCCTAAACAGTAGAAACCCCCCACAAGTGACCACATTTTAGAAACTAGACCCCCCCAAGGAACTTATCTAGATATGTGGTGAGCACTTTGAACCCCTAAGTACTTCACAGACGTTTACAACGCAGAGCCGTGAAAATAAAAAATCATTTTTCTTTCCTCAAAAATGATGTTTTAGCAAGCATTTTTTTAGATTCACAAGGGTAACAGGAGAAATTGGACCCCAGTGATTGTTGCGCAGTTTATCCTGAGTACACTGATACCCCATATGTGGGGGTAAACCACTGTTTGGGCACACGTCAGGGCTCGGAAGTGAGGGAGCACCATTTGACTTTTTGAATACGAGATTGGCTGGAATCAATGGTGGCGCCATGTTGCGTTTGGAGACCCCTGATGTGCCTAAACAGTGGTAACCCCTCAATTCTACCTCCAACACTAACCCCAACACCCCTAACCCTAATCCCAACTGTAGCCATAACCCTAATCACAACCCTAACCACAACCCTAATTCCAACCCTAACCCTAAGGCTATGTGCCCACGTTGCGGATTCGTGTGAGATATTTCCGCACCATTTTTGAAAAATCCGCGGGTAAAAGGCACTGCGTTTTACCTGCGGATTTTCCGCGGATTTCCAGTGTTTTTTGTGCGGATTTCACCTGCGGATTCCTATTGAGGAACAGGTGTAAAACGCCGCGGAATCCGCACAAAGAATTGACATGCTGCGGAAAATACAACGCAGCGTTTCCGCGCGGTATTTTCTGCACCATGGGCACAGCGGATTTGGTTTTTCATATGTTTACATGGTACTGTAAACCTGATGGAATACTGCTGCGAATCCGCAGCGGCCAATCCGCAGCCAAATCCGCACCGTGTGCACATAGCCTAATTCTAAAGGTATGTGCACACTGCGGAAAACGCTGCAGATCCGCAGCAGTTTCCCATGAGTTTACAGTTCAATGTAGACCTATGGGAAACAAAAATCGCTGTACACATGCTGCGGAAAAACTGCACGGAAACGCAGCGGTTTACATTCCGCAGCATGTCACTTCTTTGTGCGGATTCCGCAGCGGTTTTACAACTGCTCAAATAGAAAATCGCAATTGTAAAACCGCAGTGAAATGCGCAGAAAAAAACGTGGTAAATCCACCATAAATCCGCAGCGGTTTAGCACTGCGGATTTATCAAATCCGCAGCGGAAAAATCCGCAGAGGACCAGAATACGTGTGCACATACCGAAACCCTAACCCTAGCCCTAACCCTACCCCTAACCCTACCCCTAGCCGTAACCCTAACTCTACCCCTAACCCTAACCCTAACCCTAGCCCTACCCCTAACCCTACCCCTAACCCTAACCCTACCCCTAACCCTAACCCTATTCTAACATTAGTGGAAAAAAAAAAATGTCTTTATTTTTTTATTGTCCCTACCTATGGGGGTGACAAAGGGGGGGGGTCATTTATTATTTTTTTTATTTTGATCACTGAGATATAATCTATCTCAGTGATCAAAATGCACTTTGGAACGAATCTGCAGGCCGGCAGATTCGGCGGGCGCACTGCGCATGCGCCCACCATTTTGGAAGATGGCGGCGCCCAGGGAGAAGACGGACGGGACCCCGGCAGGATCAGTAAGTATGATGGGGTGGGGGGGACCACGGGGGGGGGGGGGATCGGAGCACGGGGGGGGAATCGGAGCGCGGCAGGCGTGGAACGGAGCACGGGGGGCGTGGAACGGAGCACGGGGGCTGGAACGGAGCACGGGGGGGTGGAATGGAGCACGGGGGGGTGGATCGGAAAGCAGGGGGGGTGATTGGAGCACGGGGGGAGTGGACAAGAGCACGGGGGGGAGCGGAGCACTGGATGGAGGGGAGCCGGAGCAGTGTACCGGCCAGATCGGGGGGCTGGGGGGGCGATCGGTGGGGTGGGGTGGGGGCATGTTAGTATTTCCAGCCATGGCCGATGATATTGCAGCATCGGCCATGGCTGGATTGTAATATTTCACCCGTTATAATAGGTGAAATATTACAAATCGCTCTGATTGGCAGTTTCACTTTCAACAGCCAATCAGAGCGATCGTAGCCATGAGGGGGTGAAGCCACCCCCCCTGGGCTAAACTACCACTCCCCCTGTCCCTGCAGATCGGGTGAAATGGGAGTTAAACCTTTCACCCGGCCTGCAGGGACGTGATCTTTCCATGACGCCACACAGGCGTCATGGGTCGGATTGGCACCGACTTTCATGACGCCTACGTGGCGTCATGGGTCGGGAAGGGGTTAAGAAGTGGGATTTCTTGCCTTATAAATGGTGTTGGGACCATCAGTTGTGTTGAGCAGAAGTCTGGTGGATACACAGCTGATAGTCCTACTGAATAGACTGTTAGCTGCTTTTTTCTTGCCATAATACAAATTCTAAGTAAGAAAAAACGAGTGGCCACCATTACTTTAAGAAATGAAGGTCAGTCAGTCCGAAAAATTGGGAAAACCTTGAAAGTGTCCCCAAGTGCAGTTGCAAAAACCATCAAGCACTACAAAGAAACTGGCTCACATGAGGACCGCCCCAGGAAAGGAAGACTAAGAGTCACCTCTGCTTCTGAAGATAAGTTTATCCGAGTCACCAGCCTCAGAAATCGCAGGTTAACAGCAGCACAGATTAGAGACCAGGTCAATGCCACACAGAGTTCTAGCAGCAGACACATCTCTACAACAACTGTTAAGAGGAGACTTTGTGCAGCATGCCTTCATGGTAAAATAGCTGCTAGGAAACCACTGCTAAGGACAGGCAACAAGCAGAAGAGACTTGTTTGGGCTAAAGAACACAAGGAGTGGACATTAGACCAGTGGAAATCTGTGCTTTGGTCTGATGAGTCCAAATTTGAGATCTTTGGTTCCAACCACCGTGTGTTTGTGTGACGCAGAAAAGGTGAATGGATGGACTCTACATGCCTGGTTCCCACTGTGAAGCATCGAGGAGGAGGTGTGATGGTGTGTGTGTGTGTGGGGGGGGGGCTTGCTGGTGACACTGTTGGGGATTTATTCAAAATTGAAGGCATACTGAACTAGCATGGCTACCACAACATCTTGCAGTGGCATGCTATTCCATCCGGTTTGCGTTTAGTTGGACCATCATTTATTTTTCAACAGGACAACGACCCTAAACACACCTCCAGGCTGTGTAAGGGCTATTTGACCAAGAAGGAGAGTGATGGGGTGCTACGCCAGACTTGAACTCAATTGAGATGGTTTGCAGAGTGAAGGCAAAAAAGGCAACAAGTGCTAAGCATCTCTGGGAACTCCTTCAAAATTGTTGGAAGACCATTCCCGGTGAATACCTCTTGAAGCTCATCAAGAGAAAGGGTGGGCAAAGCAGTCATCAAAACAAAAGGTGGCTACTTTGAAGAACCTAGAATATAAGACATATTTTCAGTTGTTTCACACTTTTTTGTTAAGTATATAATTCCACATGTGTTGATTCATAGTTTTGATGCCTTCAGTGTGAATGTACAATTTTCATAGTCATGAAAATACAGAAAAGTCTTTAAATGAGAAGGTGTGTCCAAACTTTTGGTCTGTACTGTATATATATATATATATAGTAAGGCTGGAGTCAGACTAGTCTGTAATACGGACGAGTGCTATGCGATAAAAAAAATCGCATAGCACTCTGACCAGTATTTCTCTATGGGGCAGCTCACATCTTCTGTTTTTTTTTCTCGGCCGTATTACACTTGCGAGTGAAATCGCAGCATGCTGTGATTGTCCACATATCTCCGCTGAGAAACGCCAATGCAAGTCTATGGGGGTGAGAAAAAATCGCACAGCACACGGACCATACGTGTGACTTGCGAGAAATTCTCAGGCATTGGGCAGGTGACAGGAAAGGCTCAGCCATTATTTGCTCATTTTGCAAGTGTGTGAGAATCTCACCATACGGATGACATACAGATACTTTTTTGAGAAAAAAACGCATCCTGGCATTGCGCACGGATGAGATACAGATCACCATACAGAGAACATTTGTGCGATTCTCAGCAGACATTATACATATCCATTGTGTGTGACTCCAGCCTAAAAAAAAAGAAAACTTAGCTCTTTTTGGCTGCTATAAGTAGCAATTACTTTTCCATAGAATGTTGCCTATTCATCATATTTATTTATTTGTTTAACGGGTTGAATTATTTTTTCTGATTCAAATAAAATTGAGTTAATATGTTAAAAAATGATTTTATTTTTCACATGTGTGTAAATGGTTGTTTCATATCCCTATGTGTTGTATAAGAAATAGTAATGTGATGATTGCAGCCAAATTATTATTTATGCAGTAATACAACAAATAATTATTTAGTCAATATGTAGATGTGCAATCAAGAAAGTGAAAATCATTCACAAGAATGCAATCTTAACTATTTTTATGCAAATTTGTCACTTTCACTAGTCACTGAGTTTGCATTCTTATGATACACCAGTAGTGGGTGCTATTCTACAGCATTATTACTTTTCATAGCAAAGTACATCACTAAGTAACTGCAGCAATGTAAAACATAAAACTGGATAGCACATTTGTATAAAATTATATTCCGCTCTGATTATAGCATAGAGCCTTTTTACTGCCGCACTACCACTTCAGTTCTGAATTTTCTCAGATTTTCAGATAATTGTTGACATTTCGCTATGCACCAATTTAGGGATCATTTAAGTACCTTACATGTTAAACCGTATAAGAAAAATGTACAGATTTTCATTCTTTAACTCCTAATATATCATATTATAAATTACTAAAAAAATAGTAATTGTCAAAATTAAAAGGTTTTTCCCAAACTCACATTGTGGTTTAATAATAATATATTTATTAATTTGTATGAAGATAACTAATTTTTGTAGTCTGCCCTATTTTGCAAATAATACCCCCCCCCCCCCCGCCACCCCCAGAGGGTGCCCCACTAGGCTTTATTTACCATCCAGTTGCTATTGGAACCGTCCTGCTCTATTTCCACTGTTATTCGTTCATTATGCGCAGTGCAATCTCTCTCAGCTGGCTTCCTGCCATCATAGCTCTGCTGTGGGTCGTGTTTGGAACTGAGCTGCTCCTGTGAAGAATAATGGGGATAATGGCACTGGAAGGGTCAGAGCCTTCTTCTTAATAGTGCAGAGAATGCATACTAGAAAGTAGTAGTGTGTGTGTGTTGGTAACTAAGAGCACTGTACTGCAGGAGGGAGCTATATATTGTGGGACTGAAAAGGTAGTATACAGCAGGATGGGACTGTGTATACAAAGGAGTGAGAGAAGAGATATGCAGTAGGATGGTGTTGTATATAGATGGGCTGAGAGATCTATTGCAGTTTAGGGCTGTTCATAGAGGGGTCTCAAAGAGATACCTTGCAGGTTGGGGCTGTATATAGAGGGGCTGAAAGGAACGTTGTATTGGAGGATGGCTGTTATGACCTGGTGGTCAGGACAATAATGGACCTGGTGGTTAAGAGCACACGGAATGACCTGATAGTTACTGATAATAAGGACGAGCTCTGGGACGTGGGAACTCTGCTGACCGCAATCCCTAAACCTATCAAACACACTAGAAATACCCGTGGATTGCGCCTAACGCTCCCTATGCAACTCGGCACAGCCTAAGAAACTAGCTAGCCCTGAAGATAGAAAAATAAAGCCTACCTTGCCTCAGAGAAATTCCCCAAAGGAAAAGGCAGCCCCCCACATATAATGACTGTGAGTAAAGATGAAAATACAAACACAGAGGTGAAAGAGATTTAGCAAAGTGAGGCCCGACTTACTGAACAGACCGAGGATAGGAAAGGTTACTTTGCGGTCAGCACAAAAACCTACAAAAAGACCATGCAGAGGGCGCAAAAAGACCCTCCGCACCGACTCACGGTGCGGAGGCGCTCCCTCTGCATCCCAGAGCTTCCAGCAAGCAAGACAACAAATTAAATATCAAGCTGGACAGAAAAATAGCAAACCAAAGAAATACAAGCTGGAACTTAGCTTCTGATGGGAAGACAGGTCACAAGAACGATCCAGGAGTGAACTAGACCAATACTGGAACATTGACAGGTGGCATGGAGCAAAGATCTAAGTGGAGTTAAATAGAGCAGCAGCTAACGGATTAACCTCGTCACCTGTGAAACTCAGAAACACCCACCAGAGGAAGTCCATGGACAGAACCAGCCGAAGTACCATTCATGACCACAGGAGGGAGCCCGACAACAGAATTCACAACAGATGGCGCTTTGTATAGAAGGTGCTAAAGGTGGAGATAACTTGCAGGATGGGTGTGTATTAATGATGAGCTTACCCATGGAAGTTCAGGTTCTAGTACCCTGCTGCACTTTAGTCGAAAGTTTGGTTTTCAACTGTACCCAAACTTGAACCTGATTCTGAGCCTCGTTCAAATTGATGGGGACCCAAACTTTGGAGCTGGAAAATCTCTTTCTTGACTCCTGAACTGTAAAAAGGACTTCCAGGAGAAGTCTGTGTTCGGAGTTCAGCACCAAACACTAGGTGTTCGGTACAAACCCTGAACTTTACAGTTTTAGTTCGTTCATCTTTAGTCTGTATATATAGGGCTAGGTGCTGAGAGAAGTTGATCTGGGTTTGTTACCTGTTGCTAAGAGATCAGTGATGTGAAACTTTAATTGCTGAAGTTTTAATCCATAGGACAGAAATGTATCTTCTGTCACATGTATCAATAAAGTAGCATTTGCAGTTTCACTGACCTCTCAGCAGCAGACAATCTACACATCTCTGCGCTGCCTAGTAATTACATGTGTGTTAAAAAAACACACATTATTAAAAAGTATTTTAATGAAATAAACACACAGGTTGTTTTAATATTTTATTTCTCTCTCAATCCACCTGAAGACCCTCGCTCTGTAACAAAGGAAAAATAATAAACCAACAATATACATACCTTCGTTGATCTGTAACGTCCCACAATGTAAATCCATCTGAAGGGGTTAAAATATTTTACAGGCAGGAGCTCTGCTATAATGCAGCTGTGCTCGTGCCTGTAAAACCCCAGGGAATGAAGGTAATGTAGGTCAATGACCTATAGTTACCTTCATTCGCGGTGATGCGCCCTCTGCTGGTTGTTCTCATATGAACTCGAGCCTGGGAGCTTTCCAGGAAAGTTCCCACGCTCGAGTTCATATGAGGACATCCAGCAGAGGGCGCATTAAAATATTTTAACCCCTTCAGATTGATTTACATCGTGGGACGTTACAGATCAACGAAGGTATGTATATTGTTGGTTTATTATTTTTCCTTTGTTACAGAGCGAGGGTCTTCAGGTGGATTGAGAGAGAAATAAAATATTAAAACAACCTGTGTGTTTATTTCATTAAAATACTTTTTAATAATGTGTGTGTGTGTGTTTTTAACCCTTTCATACAATTGGATTAATAATGGATAGGTGTCAGAATTGACGCCTCTCCATTATTTAATCTGGCTTAATGTCACCTTACAATAGCAAGGTGACATTAACCTTTCATTACCCCATATCCCACCACTACACGGGAATGGGAAGAGAGTGGCCAAGTGCCATAATAGGCGCATCTTACAGATGTGCCTTTTCTGGGGTGGCTGGGGGCAGATGTTTTTAGCCAGGGGGGGAGCCAATAACCATGGACCCTCTCCAGGCTATTAATACCTGCCCTCAGTCACTGGCTTTACTACTCTGGCGGAGAAAATTGCGCGGGGGCCCACGCCAATTTTTTCCGCCATTTAACCATTTAATTTAATAGAGCGCCCAAATTTTGCACATACACACTACTAACATTAGTAGTGTGGAATATGCAAAAAAAATGGGGATATGAGATGGTTTACTGTATGTAAACCATGTCTCATATCATGTCGGGTTTGGGAAGGAAAAAGCAAAAACTGGCAATAGAATTACCGGCTTTAACCCCTTCCCGACCTGTGACACAGCGTATGCGTCATGAAAGTCGGTGCCAATCCGACCTGTGACGCATATGCTGTGTCACAGAAAGATCGCGTCCCTGCAGATCGGGTGAAAGGGTTAACTCCAATTTCACCCGATCTGCAGGGACAGGGGGATTGGCTGTTGAAAGTGAAACTGCCAATCAGAGCGATTTGTAATATTTCACCTAAAAAACTGGTGAAATATTACAATCCAGCCATGGCCGATGCTGCAATATCATCGGCCATGGCTGGAAACACTTATGTGCCCCCACCCCACCGATCTCCCCCCCAGCCCTCCGATCTGTGGTCCGCTCCCCTCCGTCCTGTGCTCCGCTCCCCCGTCCTCCTGTCCACTCCCCCCGTGCTCCAATCTCACCCCCTGTGCTCCATTCCCACCCCCCGTGCTCCAATCCAACCCCCCCGCACTCCGATCCCACCCCCCGCACAGCGATCCCCCCCGTGCTCCGATCCACTCCCCCGCACAGCGATCCCCCACCCCATGCTCCAATCCATGCCCCCGTGTTCCGATCCACCCCCCATGCTCCGATCCACCCCCCGTGCTCCGACGTCCCCCCCGTGCCCTGATCTCCCCCCCCCTTATACTTACCTAGCCTCCCGGGGTCCGTCTGTCTTCTTTCCTGGGCGCCGCCATCTTCCAAAATGGCGGGCGCATGCGCAGTGCGCACGCCGAATCTGCCGGCCGGAAGATTCGTTCCAAAGTGAATTTTGATCACTGTGATAAAACCTATCACAGTGATCAAAATAAAAAAAAAGTAAATAACCCCCCCCTTTGTCACCCCCATAGGTAGGGACAATAATAAAATAAAGAATTTTTTTTTCCCCCACTAAGGTTGGGGTAAGAACTAGGGTTAGAGTTAGGGGTAGGGTTAGGGGTAGGGGTAGGGTTAGGGTTAGGGGTAGGGTTTGGGGTAGGGTTAGGGGTAGGGTTAGGGTTAGGGGTAGGGTTAGGGTAAGGGGTAGGGTTAGGGGTAGGGTTAGGGTTAGGGGTAGGGATAGGGTTAGGGTTAGGGGTAGGGTTAGGGTTAGGGCTAGGGTTAGGGTTTCGGTATGTGCACACGTATTCTGGTCCTCTGCGGATTTTTCCGCAGCGGATTTTGATAAATCCGCAGTGCTAAACCGCTGTGGATTTATCGTGGATTTACCGCGGTTTTTCTGCGCATTTCACTGCGGTTTTACAACTGCGATTTTCTATTGGAGCAGTTGTAAAACCGCTGCGGAATCCGCAGAAAGAAGTGACATGCTGCGGAATGTAAACCTCTGCGTTTCCGTGCAGTTTTTCTGCAGCATGTGTACAGCGATTTTTGTTTCCCATAGGTTTACATTGAACTGTAAACTCATGGGAAACTGCTGCGGATCCGCAGCGTTTTCCGCAGCGTGTGCACATACCTTTAGAATTAGGGTATGTGCACACGGTGCGGACTTGGCTGCGGATCCGCAGCAGTGTTCCATCAGGTTTACAGTACCATGTAAACATATGGAAAACCAAATCCGCTGTGCCCATGGTGCGGAAAATACCACGCGGAAACGCTGCGTTGTATTTTCCGCAGCATGTCAATTCTTTGTGCGGATTCCGCAGCGTTTTACACCTGTTCCTCAATAGGAATCCACAGGTGAAATCCGCACAAAAAACACTGGCAATCCGCGGTAAATCCGCAGGTAAAACGCAGTGTCTTTTACCCGCGGATTTTTCAAAAATAGTGCTGAAAAATCTCATACGAATCCGCAACGTTGGCACATAGCCTTAGGGTTAGGGTTGGAATTAGGGTTGTGGTTAGGGTTAGGGGTGTGTTGGGGTTAGGGTTGTGGTTAGGGGTGTGTTGGGGTTAGGGTTGTGATTAGGGTTACGGCTACAGTTGGGATAAGGGTTAGGGGTGTGTTGGGTTTCCACTGTTTAGGCACATCAGGGGGTCTCCAAACGCAACATGGCGCCACCATTGATTCCAGCCAATCTTGTATTCAAAAAGTCAAATGGTGCTCCCTCACTTCCGAGCCCCGACGTGTGCCCAAACAGTGGTTTACCCCCACATATGGGGTACCAGCATACTCAGGACAAACTGCGCAACAATTACTGGGGTCCAATTTCTCCTGTTACCCTTGTGAAAATAAAAAATTGCTTGCTCAAACATCATTTTTGAGGAAAGAAAAATGATTTTTTATTTTCACGGCTCTGCGTTGTAAACGTCTGTGAAGCACTTGGGGGTTCAAAGTGCTCACCACATATCTAGATAAGTTCCTTGGGGGGTCTAGTTTACAAAATGGGGTCACTTGTGGGGGGTTTCTACTGTTTAGGCACACCAGGGGCTCTGCAAACGCAACAAGACGTCCGCAGACCATTCCATCAAAGTCTGCATTTCAAAAGTCACTACTTCCCTTCTGAGCCCCGACGTGTGCCCAAACAGTGGTTTACACATGGGGTATCAGCGTACTCAGGAGAAACTGGACAACAACGTTTGGGGTCCAATTTCTCCTGTAACCCTTGGGAAAATAAAAAATTCTGGGCTAAAAAATTATTTTTGAGGAAAGAAAACGTATTTATTATTTTCACGGCTCTGCGTTATAAACTTCTGTGAAGCACTTGGGGGTTGAAAGTGCTAACCACATATCTAGATAAGTTCATTTCGGGGTCTAGTTTCCAAAATGGGGTCACTTGTGGGGGGTTTCTACTGTTTAGCCACATCAGGGGCTCTGCAAACGCAATGTGATGCCCATAGAGCATTCCATCAAAGTCTGCATTTCAAAACGTCACTACTTCAATTCCGAGCCCCAGCATGTGCCCAAACAGTAGTTTACCCCCACATATGGGGTATCACCGTACTCAGGAGAAACTGGACAACAAATATTGGGGTCAAATTTCTCCTGTTACCCTTGGGAAAATAAAAAATTGTGGGCTAAAAAATCATTTTTGAGAAAAGACATTTTTTATTTTATTTTCATGGCTCTGCGTTATAAACTTCTGTGAAGCACTTGAGGGTTCAAAGTGCTCACCACACATCTAGATTAGTTCCTTTGGGGGTCTAGTTTCCAAGATGGGGTCATTTGTGGGGGATCTCCAATGTTTAGGCACACAGGGGCTCTCCAAACGCGACATGGTGTCCGCTAATGATTGGAGCTAATTTTCCATTTAAAAAGCCAAATGGCGTGCCTTCCCTTCTGAGCCCTGCCGTGCGCCCAAACAGTGGTTTACCCCCACATATGGGGTATCTGCGTACTCAGGACAAACTGGACAACAACATTTGTGGTCCAATTTCTCCTATTACCATTGGCAAAATAGGAAATTCCAGGCTAAAAAATCATTTTTGAGGAAAGAAAAATTATTTTTTATTTTCATGGCTCTGCGTTATAAACTTCTGTGAAGCACCTGGGGTTTTAAAGTGCTCAGTATGCATCTAGATAAGTTCCTTGGGGGGTCTAGTTTCCAAAATGGGGTCACTTGTGGGGGAGCTCCAATGCATAGGCACACAGGGGCTCTCCAAACGCGACATGGTGTCCGCTAACAATTGGAGCTAATTTTCCATTCAAAAAGTCAAAAGGCGTGCCTTCCCTTCCGAGCCCTGCCGTGTGCCCAAACAGTGGTTTACCCCCACATATGAGGTATCGGCGTACTCGGGAGAAATTGCTCAACAAATTTTATGATCCATTTTATCCTATGGCCCATGTGAAAATGAAAAAATTGAGGCGAAAAGAAATTTTTTGTGAAAAAAAAGTACTTTTTCATTTTTACGGATCAATTTGTGAAGCACCTGAGGGTTTAAAGTGCTCACTAGGCATCTCGATAAGTTCCTTGGGGGGTCCAGTTTCCAAAATGGGGTCACTTGTGGGGGAGCTCCAATGTTTAGGCACACAGGGTCTCTCCAAACGCGACATGGTGTCCGCTAACGATGGAGATAATTTTTCATTCAAAAAGTCAAATGGCGCTCCTTCCCTTCCGAGCCTTACCATGTGCCCAAACAGTGGTTTACCCCCACATATGAGGTATCAGCGTACTCAGGACAAATTGGACAACAACTTTCGTGGTTCAGTTTCTCCTTTTATCATTGGGAAAGTAAAAAAATTGTTGCTAAAAGATCGTTTTTGTGACTAAAAAGTTAAATGTTAATTTTTTCCTTCCATGTTGCTTCTGCTGCTGTGAAGCACCTGAAGGGTTAATAAACTTCTGGAATGTGGTTTTGTGCACGTTGAGGGGTGCAGTTTTTAGAATGGTGTCACTTTGGGTATTTTCAGCCATATAGACCCCTCAAACTGACTTCAAATATGAGGTGGTCCCTAAAAAAAATGGTTTTGTAAATTTCGTTGTAAAAATGAGAAATCGCTGGTCAAATTTTAACCCTTATAACTTCCTAGCAAAAAAAAATTTTGTTTCCAAAATTGTGCTGATGTAAAGTAGAAGTGTGGCAAATGTTATTTATTAACTATTTTGTGTCACATAACTCTCTGTTTTAACAGAATAAAAATTCAAAATGTTAAAATTGCGAAATTTTCAAAATTTTCGCCAAATTTCCGTTTTTATCACAAATAAACACAGAATTTATTGACCTAAATTTACCACTAACATGAAGCCCAATATGTCACGAAAAAACAATCTCAGAACCGCTAGGATCCATTGAAGCGTTCCTGAGTTATTACCTCATAAAGGGACACTGGTCAGAATTGCAAAAAACGGCAAGGTCTTTAAGGTCAAAATAGGCTGGGTCATGAAGGGGTTAACCCCTTTACCCCCAAGGGTGGTTTGTACGTTAATGACCGGGCAAATTTTTACAATTCTGACCACTGTCCCTTTATGAGGTTATAGCTCTGGAACGCTTCATCGGATCCCAGTGATTCTGACATTGTTTTCTCGTGACATATTGTACTTCATGATAGTGGTAAAAATTCTTTGATAGTACCTGCGTTTATTTGTGAAAAAAACGGAAATTTGGTGAAAATTATGAAAATTTTGCAATTTTCCAACTTTGAATTTTTATGCAATTAAATCACAGAGATATGTCACACAAAATATTTAATAAGTAACATTTCTCACATGTCTACTTTACTTTGTTAGGGAGTTATAAGGGTTAAAGTTGACCAGCAATTTCTCATTTTTACAACACCATTTTTTTTTAGGGACCACATCTCATTTGAAGTCATTTTGAGGGGTCTATATGATAGAAAATACCCAAGTGTGACACCATTCTAAAAACTGCACCCCTCATGGTGCTCAAAACCATATTCAAGAAGTTTATTAACCCTTCTGGTGCTTCACAGGAATTTTTGGAATGTTTAAATAAAAATGAACATTTAACTTTTTTTCACAAAAAATTTAATTCAGCTCCAATTTGTTTTATTTTACCATGGGTAACAGGAGAAAATGGACCCCAAAAGTTGTTGTACAATTTGTCCTGAGTACACCGATACCCCATATGTGGGGGTAAACCTCTGTTTGGGCGCATGACAGAGCTCGGAAGCGAAGGAGCACAGTTTGACTTTTCAATGCAAAATTGACTGGAATCGAGATGGGACACCATGTTGCGTTTGGAGAGCCCCTGATGTGCCTAAACATTGAAACCCCCCACAAGTGACACCATTTTGGAAAGTAGACCCCCTAAGGAACTTATCTAGAGGTGTGGTGAGCACTTTGACCCACCAAGTGCTTCACAGAAGTTTATAATGCAGAACCGTAAAAATAAAAAATCATATTTTTTCACAAAAATTATCTTTTCGCCCCCAATTTTTTATTTTCCCAAGGGTAAGAGAAGAAATTGGACCCCAAAATTTGTTGTCCAATTTGTCCTGAGTGCGCTGATACACCATAAGTGGGGGGGAACCACTGTTTGGGCGCATGGGAGGGCTCGGAAGGGAAGGAGCTCCATTTGGAATGCAGACTTAGATGGAATGGTCTGCAGATGTCACATTGCGTTTGCAGAGCCCCTAATGTACCTAAACAGTAGAAACCCCCCACAAGTGACACCATTTTGGAAACTAGACACCCTAAGGAACTCATCTAGATGTGTTGTTAGAGATTTGAACCCCCAAGTGTTTCACTACAGTTTGTAACGCAGAGCCGTGAAAAAAAAAAAAAAAAAACTTTCCCCCAAAAATTATATTTAACCCCCAGTTTTGTATTTTCCCAAAGGTAGCAGGAGAAATTGGACCCCAAAAGTTGTTGTCCTATTTGTCCTGAGTACGCTGATACCCTATATGTTGGGGTAAACCCCTGTTTGGGCACACGGGAGAGCTCGCAAGGGAAGGAGCACTGTTTTACTTTTTCAACGCAGAATTGGCTGGAATAGAGATCGGATGCCATGTCGTGTTTGGAGAGCCCCTGATGTGCCTAAACAGTGGAAACCCCCCAATTATAACTGAGACCCTAATCCAAACACACCCCTAACCCTAATTCCAACAGTAACCCTAACCACACCTCTAACCCTAACACACCCCTAACCCTAATCCCAACCCTATTCCCAACTGTAAATGTAATCTAAACCCTAACCCTAACTTTAGCCCCAACCCTAACTGTAGCCCCAACCCTAACCCTAGCCCTAGCCCTAACCCTAGCCCTAACCCTAGCCTAACCCTAGCCCTAACCCTAACCCTAGCCCTAACCCTAGCCCTAACCCTAACCCTAGTACTAAACCTAGCCCTAACCCTAACCCTAGCCCTAACCCTAGCCCTAACCCTAACCCTAGCCCTAACCCTAATGGGAAAATGGAAATAAATACATTTTTTAAATTTTTCCCTAACTAAGGGGATGATGAAGGGGGGTTTGATTTACTTTTATAGCGAGTTTTTTAGCGGATTTTTATGATTGGCAGCTGTCACACACTGAAAGACGCTTTTTATTGCAAAAAATATTTTTTGCATTACCACATTTTGAGAGCTATAATTTTTCCATATTTTGGTCCACAGGGTCATGTGAGGTCTTGTTTTTTGTGGGACGAGTTGACGTTTTTATTGGGAACATTTTCGGGCACGTGACATTTTTTTATCGCTTTTTATTCCGATTTTTGTGAGGAAGAATGACCAAAAACCAGCTATTCATGAATTTCTTTTGGGGGAGGCGTTTATACCGTTCCGCGTTTGGTAAAATTGATAAAGCAGTTTTATTCTTCGGGTCAGTACGATTACAGCGACACCTCATTTATATAATTTTTTTATGTTTTGGCGCTTTTATACGAAAAAAACTATTTTACAGAAAAAATAATTGTTTTTGCATCGTTTTATTCTCAGGACTATAACTTTTTTATTTTTTTGCTGATGATGCTGTATGGCAGGTCGTTTTTTGCGGCACAAGATGACATTTTCAGCGGTACCATGGTTATTTATATCTGTCTTTTTGATCGCGTGTTATTCCACTTTTTGTTCGGCGGTATGATAATAAAGCGTTGTTTTTTGCCTCGTTTTTTTTTTCTTACGGTGTTTACTGAAGGGGTTAACTAGTGGGCCAGTTTTATAGGTTGGGTCGTTACGGACGCAGCGATACTAAATATGTGTACTTTTATTGTTTGTTTTTTTTATTTAGATGAAGAAATGTATTTATGGGAATAATATATATATATTTTTTCATTATTTAGGAATATTTTTTTTTCTTTTTTCTTACACATGTGCAAAATACGCTGACACACCCTGCCTACGGAGGAGATACGGACCACTATTTTGGGGACTTTTCTGCGTATTACGGCCGTAAATTACGGACCGTATTTTTATACGCTGAGTGTGACGCCGGCCTTACTGTATTACTTGACGCGCCTATTGTCTTCATTCAGCGCCTCTCATACACAAATTTGCACACACCACTTACTTGCAGTATTCCAGTATTTTTAGATTTAGATAAATGATTCCTTATTCCCAATATTTTATCACTGAGTAAGCAACTGTCTTAGTGGTGATACACAAAATCTGATCTCATGTACATGGCTATTGTGGATCCAGGTTTTTATATCTCACACTTAACTTTTTCTCTTGGGTGTATATCTTGGTTGGGATTATTTTCTAGAAAATCTTACTTAAATATTTATGGTATATTATAATACTTTATAAATTGTTGTATTGGCATACTTGGGATATCTACCATTGATTCCATGCTTACACTAATGTTCAAAAGTTTAGGGTCACTTAGAATTTTCCTTATTTTTGAAAGAAAAGCACAGTTTTTTCCAATGAAGCTAACATTAACCCCTTAAGCCCCGAGGGTGGTTTGCACGTTAATGACCGGGCAAAATTTTACAATTCTGACCACTGTCCCTTTATGAGGTTATAACTCTGGAACGCTTCAACGGATCTTGGCGATTCTGACACTCTTTTCTCGTGACGTATTGTACTTCATGATAGTGGTAAAATTTATTCGATACAACTTGCGTTTATTTGAGAAAAAAACGGAAATTTGGTGAAAATTTTGAAAATTTCGCAATTTTCCAACTTTGAATTGTTATACCCTTAAATCACAGAGATATGTCATGCAAAATACTTAATAAGTAACATTTCCCACATGTCTACTTTACATCAGCACAATTTTGGAACCAAAATTTTTTTTTATTAGGGAGTTATAAGGGTTAAAAGTTGACCAGCAATTTCTCATTTTTACAACACCATTTTTTTTTTAGGGACCACATCTCATTTGAAGTCATTTTAAGGGGTCTATATGATAGAAAATACCCAAGTGTGACACCATTCTAAAAACTGCACCCCTCAAGGTGCTCAAAACCACATTCAAGAAGTTTATTAACCCTTCAGGTGTTTTACAGGAATTTTTGGAATGTTTAAATAAAAATGAACATTTAACTTTTTTTCACACAAAATTTATTTCAGCTCCAATTTGTTTTATTTTACCAAGGGTAACAGGAGAAAATGGACCCCAAAAGTTGTTGTACAATTTGTCCTGAGTACGTTGATACCCCATATGTTGGGATAAACCACTGTTTGGGCGCATGGCAGAGCTCGGAAGGAAAGGAGCGCCATTTGACTTTTCAATGTTGCGTTTGGAGAGCCCCTGATGTGCCTAAACATTGAAACCCCCCCACAAGTGACACCATTTTGGAAAGTAGACCCCTTGAGGAACTTATCTAGATGTGTGGTGAGCACTTTGACCCAACAAGTGCTTCATAGAAGTTTATAATGCAGAGCCGTAAAAATAAAAAATCATATTTTTTCACAAAAATGATCTTTTTGCTCCCAATTTTTTATTTTCCCAAGGGTAAGAGAAGAAATTAGACCACAAAATTGTTGTGCAATTTGTCCTGAGTACGCTGATATCCCATATGTGGGTGTAAACCATTGTTTGGGCGCATGGCAGAGCTCGGAAGGGAAGGAGCGCCATTTGACTTTTCAATGCAAAATTGACTGGAATTGAGATGACACGCCATGTTGCGTTTGGAGAGCCCCTGATGTGCCTAAACATTGAAACCCCCCACAAGTGACACCATTTTGGAAAGTAGAACCCCTAAGGAACTTACGTAGATGTGTTTTGAGAGCTTTGAGCCCCCAAGTGTTTCACTACAGTTTATAATGCAGAGCCGTGAAAATAAAAATTCTTTTTTTTTTCACAAAAATTATTTTTTAGTTCCCAGTTTTGTATTTTCACAAGGGTAACAGGATAAATTGGACCCCGAAAGTTGTTGTCCAATTTGTCCTGAGTACGCTGATACCCCATATATGGGGGGAAGCACTGTTTGGGCGCATGGCAGAGCTCGGAAGGGAAGGAGCGCCATTTGGAATACAGACTTAGATGGATTGGTCTGCAGGCATCACGTTGCATTTGCAGAGCCCCTGATGTACCCAAACAGTAGAAACCCCCCACAAGTGACCCGATATTGGAAACTAGACCCCCCAAGGAACTTATCTAGATGTGTTGTGAGAACTTTGAACCCCCAAGTGTTTCACTACAGTTTATAACGCAGAGCCGTGAAAATAAAAATTCTTTTTTTTTTCACAAAAATGATTTTTTAGTCCACAGTTTTGTATTTTCACAAGGGTAACAGGATAAATTGGACCCCGAAAGTTGTTGTCCAATTTGTCCTGAGTACGCTGATACCCCATATATGGGGGGGAAGCACTGTTTGGGCGCATGGCAGAGCTCGGAAGGGAAGGAGCGCCATTTGGAATACAGACTTAGATGGATTGGTCTGCAGGCATCACGTTGCATTTGCAGAGTCCCTGATGTACCCAAACAGTACAAACCCCCCACAAGTGACCCCATATTGGAAACTAGATCTCCCAAGGAACCTATCTAGATGTGTTGTGAGAACTTTGAACCCCCAAGTGTTTCACTGCAGTTTACAACGCAGAGCCGCGAAAATAGAAAAAAATCTTATTTTTCCCACAAAAATGATTTTTAGCCCCCCACATTTTTATTTTCCCAAGGATAACAAGAGAACTTGGACCCCAAAAGTTGTTGTCCAATTTGTCCTGAGTACGCTGATACCCCATATGTTGGGGTAAACTCCTGTTTGGGTGCACCGGAGAGCTCGGAAGGGAAGGAGCACTGTTTTACTTTTTCAACGCAGAATTGGCTGGAATTGAGATCGGACGCCATGTCGCGTTTGGAGAGCCCCTGATGTGCCTGAACAGTGGAAACTCCCCAATTCTACCTGAAACCCTAATCCAAACACACCCCTAACCCTAATCCCAACGGTAACCCTAACCACACCCCTAACCCTGACACACCCCTAATTCTAATCCCAACCCTAATCCCAACAGTACATATAATCCAAACCCTAACCCTAACTTTAGCCCCAACCCTAACCCTAACTTTAGCCCCAACCCTAACCCTAACTTTAGCCCCAACCCTAACCCTAACTTTAGCCCCAACCCTAACCCTAACTTTAGCTCCAACCCTAACCCTAACCCTAGCCCCAGCCCTAACCCTAGCCCCAACCCTAACCCTAGCCCTAACCCTAGCCCCAACCCTAGCCCCAACCCTAGCCCCAACCCTAACCCTAGCCCTAACCCCAGCCCAAACCCTAGCCCTAACCCTAGCCCCAACCCTAACCCTAGCCCTAACCCTAGCCCTAACCCTAACCCTAGCCCTGATGGGAAAATGTAAATAAATACATTTTTTTAATTTTATTATTTTTCCCTAACTAAGGGGGTGATGAAGGGGGGTTTGATTTACTTTTATAGCGTTTTTTATATCGGATTTTTATGATTGGCAGCCGTCACACACTAAAATACGCTTTTTTTTATAGCAAAAAAGTTTTTGCGTCTCCACATTTTGAGACCTATAATTTTTCCATATTTTGGTCCACAGAGTCATGTGAGGTCTTGTTTTTTGCGGGACGAGTTTTCGTTTTTATTGGTAACATTTTCGGACACGTGACAGTTTTTGATCACTTTTTATTCCGATTTTTGTGAGGCAGAATGACCAAAAACCAGCTATTCATGAATTTCTTTTGGGGGAGGCGTTTATACCGTTCCGCGTTTGGTAAAGTGGATGTAGCAGTTTTATTCGTTGGGTCAGTACGATTACAGCGACACCTCATTTATATCTTTTTTTTATGTTTTGGCGCTTTTATACGATAAAAGCTATTTTATAGAAAAAATAATTATTTTGGCATCGCTTTATTCTCAGGACTATAACTTTTTTATTTTTTTGCTTTTTATGCTTTGTGGCAGCTCGTTTTTTGCGGGACAAGATGACGTTTTCAGCGGTATCATGGTTATTTATATCCGTCTTTTTGATCGCATGTTATTCCACTTTTTGTTCGGCGGTATGATAATAAAGCATTGTTTTTTGGCTCGTTTTTTTTTTTTCTTACGGTGTTCACTGAAGGGGTTAACTAGTGGGACAGTTTTATAGGTCGAGTCGTTACGGACGCGGCGATGCTAAATATGTGTACTTTTATTGTTTTTTTTTTTAGATAAAGAAATGTATTTATGGGAAAAATATATTTTTTTTAATTTATTTATTTAGTAATTTTTTTTTTTTTTTTACACATGTGGAAATTTTTTTTTAAACTTTTTTACTTTGTCCCAGGGGGAACACATCAGAGATTGCCGATCTTACAGTTTGCACAGCACTCTGTAAGATCGGCGATCTCACTGACATCGCTGCAGGCTTACCAGCACCTGCAGGCGACCCGGAAGTACTCCCTGCAGGACCCAGATGCAGCCCCGCGGCCATTTTGGATCCGGGGCCTGCAGGGAGAAGACGTTCGGTACAAGGTGAGCACATCACCTTGTACCGATCGTCTCAGGGAAGCACGCAGGGAGCCCCCTCCCTGTGCGATGCTTCCCTGTACCGCCGGCACATCGCGATCATGTTTGATCGCGGTGTGCCGGGGGTTAATGTGCCGGGAGCGGTCCATGACCGCTCCTGGCACATAGTGCCGGATGTCAGCTGCGATAGTCAGCTGACACCCGGCCGCGATCGGCCGCGCTCCCCCGTGAGCGCGGCCGATCGCATATGACGTACTATCCCGTCACTGGGAATTAAGTCCCAGGTCACCTCGACGGGATAGTACGTCATATGGGATTAAGGGGTTAAATGATTCAGAAATAGTCAATTTCTCACCTGGAATAGTCTTCATTTCTAAGAACAAGAATAGACTGTCAAGTTTCACATGAAAGTTCTTTTGTTTTGTTGAGAGTCTAGCTGCAAACGTCTGGTTTGTAATGCAGTACCTTCATAGGTGTTTAGAAGCCCATTTCCAACAACCATCATGCCAGTTCTTATGGAACTTTGTGTTTGCTGTGTAAGAAGGCTAATGAATGGGTAGAATACCCTTGAAAACCTTTGTGCAAGTATGTTAGCACAGCTGAAAACAGTTTGGCTGATTCAAGAACCTATAAACTTGACCTTCCTTTGAGCTAGTTGAGAATCTGGAGCATTACATTTGTTGGTTCCATTAAACTCTCAAAATGGCCAGAACAAAAGAACTTTCATGTGAAACTCGACAGTCTATTCTTGTTCTTAGAAATGAAGGCTATTCCATGTGAGAAATTGCCAAGAAACTGAAGATTTCCTACAACGGTGTGTACTACTCCCTTCAGAGGAGAGCACAAACACGCTCTAACCAGAGTAGAAAGAGAAGTGGGAGGCCCCGCTGCACAACTGAGCAACAAGCCAAGTACATTAGGGTCTGTAGTTTGAGAAATCGATGCCTCACAGGTCCCCAACTGGCAGCTTCATTAAACAGTACACGCAAAACGCCAGTGTCAACGTCTACAGTGAAGACGTGACTCTGGGATGCTGGCCTTCAGGGCAGAGTGGCAAAGAAAAACACATATTTGTGGCTGGCTATTAAAGGGAAAAGATTAATATGGGCAAAAGAGCACAGACATTGGACAGAGGAAGATTGGAAAAAAGTGTTATGGACAGACAAATCCATGTTTGAGGTGTTTGGATCACATAGAAGAACATTTTTGAGACACAGAACAACTGGAAAGATGTTGTAAGAGTGCCTGATGCCATCTGTCAAGCATGGTGGAGGTAATGTGATGGTCTGGGGTTGCTTTGGTGCTGGTAAAGTGGGAGATTTGTACATGGTAAAAGGGATTTTGAATAAGGAAGGCTATCACTCCATTTTATAACGCCATGTCATACCCTGTGGACAGCGCTTGATTGGAGCCAATTTCATCCTACAACAGGACAATGACCCAAAGCACACCTCCAAATTATGCAAGAACTATTTAGGGAAGAAGCAGGCAGCTGGTAGTCTACCTGTAATGGAGTGGCCAGCGCAGTCACCAGATCTCAACCCCATTGAGTTGTTGTGGGAGCAGCTTGACCGTATGGTACGCAAAAAGTGCCCATCAAGCCAAACCAACTTGTGGGAGGGGCTTCTGGAAGCATGGGGTGAAATTTCTCCAGATTACCTCAGGAAATTAACTGCTAGAATGCCAAATGTCTGCAATGCTGTAATTGCTGCAAAGGGAGCATTCTTTGCCAAAAGCAAAGTTTGAAGGAGAAAATTATTATTTCAAATAAAAATCTTTTTTTCGAACCTTGTCAATGTCTGGACTAGATTTTAAATTCATTTGGCAACTCATTTGATTAATAAAAGTACGAGTTTTCATGGAAAACACAAAATTGTCTGGGTGACCCTAAACTTTGGAACTGTAGTATATATGCACTTTACTTTGTACTTTCTTTGTACCCATATGCACTCCGCATTGCCTAAATTTTAATTCTTGTTCACTGTTTCTCTCATGTTTTGTATTTGGTCTATTAACTATTATATTATCTGTTGTTTAATATATTTTTTCAGATCTTATTATTTGGTCATTGTACCACATTGGCAGAGCACAGCGTGTGGTTTCTCTATTATGGGCACATCCTGTATTTGTGTGCAGGCTAATTGGTAATTTGAAGTATTTTTAATTTTGGCAGTGTCCACCGACGCCCTGTACCACAATAGCTAATCAAGCCGCTGCCCTTTAACTGTTTTGACAAGAGCAGTTCGTAATGTCTCTGTCATTCACTGCCCTGTTTCCCTGCGCTGGCTATTTAGGAGGAAGAGGACACTGCATGTTGAGGGACCAGGCACAGGTAAGAATAATCGTATAAAAAAGAATGACTAGGGGACATTTTTAAAGGCATGGATGGGGGACATTATTAAAGAAAGGAGGCAGGATGGGGGTATTACCAAAGGATAAAGGTCAGGATGGAGGGCATTATTACAGGATGGGAATATTATTAAAGAAAGGAGCCAGGATTGGGGACATTATTGCAAGTTGTTGGCCAGGACGAAGGGCCGTTATTGGGAAAAAAAAGGCCAAGATGGAGGACATTATTAAAGAAAAGGACCAGGACTTACATTAATAAAAAAGGGGCCAGGACAAGAGCCATTATTAAAAGATGATGGCCAGGATGGGGGACATTATTACAAGATGAGACATATTATTAAAGAAAGGGACCAGGATGGGGGACACAATTGCAGAATGGGGGATAATAGTAAAAAAAGGGTCATGGATGAGGGCATTATTAAAGTATGAAGGCCAGTATTGGGACATTATTAAAGAAAGGAGCCAGGATGGGAACATTATTGCAGGAAGAAGCTTTGACAATTGAAGTAAGAAAACCCACTCGAAAGAAGACTTCACTGCATTCCAAATAGCCTCCTCTTCTCACTTTCTAAAAGTCAGTGTGGACAAAATTGAACTCATCATCTTTTCTCCATCTCACGTAACTCCCCTACCCGATGTATCACAGTTAATGACACCACGCTTTCCACACTACTGGAAGTCTGCTGCCTCGGTGTAACCCTCAACTCTACCTTGTCCTTCAAACTGCACATTCAAGTTCTCACCACTTTCTGCCACTTAAAACTCAAAAATATTTACAGAATCTGTAGTTTCCTCAACCCTGAATCTATTAAAATGTTAGTACATGCCACTAGGGTTGAGCGAAATCGGTCGGTCATTTTCAGAAGTCGCTGACTTTTGGCAAAGTCGGGTTTCATGAAACCCAACCCGATCCCTGTGTGGGGTCGGCCATGCGGTACGCAACTTTCGCGCCAAAGTCGCGTTTCAATGACGTGAAAAGCGCCATTTCTCAGCCAATGAAGGTGGACGCAGAGTGTGGGCAGCGTGATGACATAGGTCTTAGTCCCCACCATCTTAGAGAAGGGCATTGCAGTGATTGGCTTGCTTTCTGCGGCGCCACAGGGGCTATAAAGGGGTGTTCCCGCCGACCGCCATCTTACTGCTGCTGATCTGAGCATAGGGAGAGGTTGCTGCCCCTTCGTCAGAAGCAGGGATAGCGTTAGGCAGGGTACATTAACCCCCAAACCACTTGTGCTGTAGCGATTTCCACTGTCCAACACCACCTTTTCTTAGCAGGGACCGTGGAGGCTACATTATTTTTCATCAGCGCTGTAGCTCATTGGGCTGCCCTAGAAGGCTCCCTGATAGCTGCATTGCTGTTTGTACACCGCTGTGCAAACCAACTGCTTTTTTCAAAGCACAAATCCTGTTGCTCTTTCCTTTCTGCACAGCTTTCTTGTTTGTTTGTCCACACTTTTGACTTTTTTTGTGCAGCAGTCCACTCCTTGTTATTGCTGCCTGCCATACATTGCTGAGATTACTGCAGGGAGATAGTAATTGTAGGACAGTCCCTTTTTTTTTTGTTTCGTTATATCTCTTCAAGCCACTTTCTGCCACAGAAAATATACTCTAATACAGTGGCCCAGATTTATTCACTAGTCTCCCTGAAGAAGAAAAAAAAAAAAAAAAAAGGGTGCAGATTAAAATTGGCAAATCTGTATCAGTGGCAGTCCTGTGTGTGGCTTCTGTGTTTCATTTTCTGGCACAGAAAACATACAGTCTAAGGCCGGGATCACACATGCGAGAAACACGTCCGTGTCTCGCATGTGAAATCCAAGCTCTGGCGCCAGCACTAGGGTTGAGCGACCTTGACTTTTTTAGGGTCGAGCCGGGTTTCGCGAAACCCGACTATCTCAAAAGTCGAGTCGAGTGAAATCGGCCGATTATGGCGAAAAGTCGAGGATCGACCGAAACACGAAACCCAATGGGATTTTTTTTTTCTCTCTCTCTCTCTCTCTCTCTCTCTCACTCTCTCTCTCTCTCTCTCTGTGCAAATCGCTACAGCGCACAAGCGACAACATGGCGATAGGCGTCCACGCCCCTAAGACCTATGTCATCACTCTGCCCACGCCCCTTCATTGGCTGAAAAAAATGGCGCCAAGCGCGTCATACGAAACGCGACTTTGGCGCGAAAGTTGCGTACCGCATGGCCGACCCCACACAGGGATCGGGTCGGGTTTCATGAAACCCGACTTTGCCAAAAGTCGGCGACTTTTGAAAATGAACGATCCGTTTCGCTCAACCCTAGCCAGCACTCCAGAGCGAAGCGTGCGGCCGCATAGCAACACATGGAGCTGCACGCTCCGCTCCCAAGTGCCGGCGCCAGAGCTTGGATTTCACATGCGAGACACGGACGTGTTTCTCGCATGTGTGATCCCAGCCTAACAGTGGGCCTGATTTCTTGCCAATTCTCCCATAAATAAAAAAAAAATAGTGGGAGATTAAGATTGGCAATTTTGCCTCAGTGCCAGTGCTGTGTGTGGCATCTGTCTCTAATTTTGTGCCACATTAAACCTAGTGTGTAATACTGGGCCACATTTATTTTAAATTCTCCCTGAAAAAAAAAAATAGTGGGAGATTAAGATTGGCATTTCTGCTTCAGTGCCACTCCTGTGTGTGCCACCTGTCTAAAATTTTGTGCCACATTAAACCTAGTGTGTAATACTGGGCCAGATTTCTTTTCAATTCTCCCTGAAAAAATAAAAATAGTGGGAGATTAAGATTGGCATTTCTGCTTCAGTGCCACTCTTGTGTGTGCCACCTGTCTCAAATTTTGTGCCACATTAAACCTAGTGTGTAATACTGGGCCAGATTTCTTTTCAATTCTCCCTGAAAAAATAAAAATAGTGGGAGATTAAGATTGGCATTTCTGCTTCAGTGCCACTCCTGTGTGTGCCACCTGTCTCAAATTGTGTGCCACATTAAACCTAATGTGTAATACTGGGCCAGATTTCTTTTCAATTCTCCCTGAAAAAGTAAAAATAGTGGGAGATTAAGATTGGCATTTCTGCTTCAGTGCCACTCCTGTGTGTGCCACCTGTCTCAAATTTTGTGCCACATTAAACCTAGTGTGTAATACTGGGCCAGATTTCTTTTAAATTCTCCCTGAAAAAAAAATAGTGGGAGATTAAGATTGGCATTTCTGCTTCAGTGCCACTCCTGTGTGTGCCACCTGTCTCAAATTGTGTGCCACATTAAACCTAGTGTGTAATACTGGGCCAGATTTCTTTTAAATTCTCCCTGAAAAAAAAATAGTGTGAGATTAAGATTGGCATTTCTGCTTCAGTGCCACTCCTGTGTGTGCCACCTGTCTCAAATATTGTGCCACATTAAACCTAGTGTGTAATACTGGGCCAGATTTCTTTTAAATTCTCTCTGAAAAAAAAAATAGTGGGAGATTAAGATTGGCATTTCTGCTTCAGTGCCACTCCTGTGTGTGCCACCTGCCTCAAATTTTGTGTCACATTAAACCTAGTGTGTAATACTGGGCCAGATTTCTTTTCAATTCTCCCTGAAAAAATAAAAATAGTGGGAGATTAAGATTTTCATTTCTGCTTCAGTGCAAATCCTGTGTGTGCCACCTGTCTCAAATTTTGTGCCATATTAAACCTAGTGTGTAATACTGGGCCAGATTTCTTTTAAACTCTCCCTGAAAAAAAAAGTAGTGGGAGATTAAGATTGGCATTTCTGCTTCAGTGCCACTCCTGTGTGTGCCACCTGTCTCAAATTGTGTGCCACATTACACCTAGTGTGTAATACTGGGCCAGATTTCTTTTAAATTCTCCCTGAAAAAAAAAATAGTGGGAGATTAAGATTGGCATTTCTGCTTCAGTGCCACTCCTGTGTGTGCCACCTGCCTCAAATTTTGTGCCACATTAAACCTAGTGTGTAATACTGGGCCAGATTTCTTTTCAATTCTCCCTGAAAAAATAAAAATAGTGGGAGATTAAGATTTTCATTTCTGCTTCAGTGCAAATCCTGTGTGTGCCACCTGTCTCAAATTTTGTGCCACATTAAACCTAGTGTGTAATACTGGGCCAGATTTCTTTTAAACTCTCCCTGAAAAAAAAAAGTAGTGGGAGATAAAGATTGGCATTTCTGCTTCAGTGCCACTCCTGTGTGTGCCACCTGTCTCAAATTGTGTGCCACATTACACCTAGTGTCTAATACTGGGCCAGATTTCTTTTAAATTCTCCCTGAAAATAAAAATAGTGGGAGATTAAGATTTTCATTTCTGCTTCAGTGCAAATCCTGTGTGTGCCACCTGTCTCAAATTTTGTGCCACATTAAACCTAGTGTGTAATACTGGGCCAGATTTCTTTTAAACTCTGCCTGAAAAAAAAAAGTAGTGGGAGATTAAGAT
This sequence comes from Ranitomeya imitator, assembly GCF_032444005.1. NCBI lineage: Eukaryota > Metazoa > Chordata > Amphibia > Anura > Dendrobatidae > Ranitomeya > Ranitomeya imitator. Next base: position 203,169,515 of record NC_091286.1, read on the forward strand.
TGGCATTTCTGCTTCAGTGCCACTCCTGTGTGTGCCACCTGTCTCAAATTGTGTGCCACATTACACCTAGTGTCTAATACTGGGCCAGATTTGTTCTAAATTCTCCCTGAAAAAAAAAATAGTGTGAGATTAAGATTGGCATTTCTGCTTCAGTGCCACTCCTGTGTGTGCCACCTGTCTCAAATATTGTGCCACATTCAACCTAGTGTGTAATACTGGGCCAGATTTCTTTTAAATTCTCCCTGAAAAAAAAAATAGTGGGAGATTAAGATTGGCATTTCTGCTTCAGTGCCACTCCTGTGTGTGCCACCTGCCTCAAATTTTGTGTCACATTAAACCTAGTGTGTAATACTGGGCCAGATTTCTTTTCAATTCTCCCTGAAAAAATAAACATAGTGGGAGATTAAGATTTTCATTTCTGCTTCAGTGCAAATCCTGTGTGTGCCACCTGTCTCAAATTTTGTGCCACATTAAACCTAGTGTGTAATACTGGGCCAGATTTCTTTTAAACTCTCCCTGAAAAAAAAAGTAGTGGGAGATTAAGATTGGCATTTCTGCTTCAGTGCCACTCCTGTGTGTGCCACCTGTCTCAAATTGTGTGCCACATTACACCTAGTGTGTAATACTGGGCCAGATTTCTTTTAAATTCTCCCTGAAAAAAAAAATAGTGGGAGATTAAGATTGGCATTTCTGCTTCAGTGCCACTCCTGTGTGTGCCACCTGCCTCAAATTTTGTGCCACATTAAACCTAGTGTGTAATACTGGGCCAGATTTCTTTTCAATTCTCCCTGAAAAAATAAAAATAGTGGGAGATTAAGATTTTCATTTCTGCTTCAGTGCAAATCCTGTGTGTGCCACCTGTCTCAAATTTTGTGCCACATTAAACCTAATGTGTAATACTGGGCCAGATTTCTTTTAAACTCTCCCTGAAAAAAATAAGTAGTGGGAGATTAAGATTGGCATTTCTGCTTCAGTGCTACTCCTGTGTGTGCCACCTGTCTCAAATTGTGTGCCACATTAAACCTAGTGTGTAATACTGGGCCAGATTTCTTTTAAATTCTCCCTGAAAAAAAAAATAGTGGGAGATTAAGATTGGCATTTCTGCTTCAGTGCCACTCCTGTGTGTGCCACCTGTCTCAAATTTTGTGCCACATTAAACCTAGTGTGTAATACTGGGCCAGATTTCTTTTAAATTCTCCCTGGAAAAAAAAATAGTGGGAGATTAAGATTGGCATTTCTGCTTCAGTGCCACTCCTGTGTGTGCCACCTGTCTCAAATTTTGTGCCACATTAAACCTAGTGTGTAATACTGGGCCAGATTTTCTTTTAAATTCTCCCTGAAAAAAAAAAAGTAGTGGGAGATTAAGATTGGCATTTCTGCTTCAGTGCCACTCCTGTGTGTGCCACCTGTCTCAAATTGTGTGCCACATTAAACCTAGTGTGTAATACTGGGCCAGATTTCTTTTAAATTCTCCCTGAAAAAAAAATAGTGGGAGATTAAGATTGGCATTTCTGCTTCAGTGCCACTCCTGTGTGTGCCACCTGCCTCAAATTTTGTGTCACATTAAACCTAGTGTGTAATACTGGGCCAGATTTCTTTTCAATTCTCCCTGAAAAAATAAAAATAGTGGGAGATTAAGATTTTCATTTCTGCTTCAGTGCAAATCCTGTGTGTGCCACCTGTCTCAAATTTTGTGCCACATTAAACCTAGTGTGTAATACTGGGCCAGATTTCTTTTAAACTCTCCCTGAAAAAAAAAGTAGTGGGAGATTAAGATTGGCATTTCTGCTTCAGTGCCACTCCTGTGTGTGCCACCTGTCTCAAATTGTGTGCCACATTAAACCTAGTGTGTAATACTGGGCCAGATTTCTTTTAAATTCTCCCTGAAAAAAAAAATAGTGGGAGATTAAGATTGGCATTTCTGCTTCAGTGCCACTCCTGTGTGTGCCACCTGCCTCAAATTTTGTGCCACATTAAACCTAGTGTGTAATACTGGGCCAGATTTCTTTTCAATTCTCCCTGAAAAAATAAAAATAGTGGGGGATTAAGATTGGCATTTCTGCTTCAGTGCCACTCCTGTGTGTGCCACCTGTCTCAAATTGTGTGCCACATTAAACCTAGTGTGTAATACTGGGACAGATTTCTTTTAAATTCTCCCTGAAAAAAAATAGTGGGAGATTAAGATTGGCATTTCTGCTTCAGTGCCACTCCTGTGTGTGCCACCTGTCTCAAATTTTGTGCCACATTAAACCTAGTGTGTAATACTGGGCCAGATTTCTTTTAAATTCTCCCTGGAAAAAAAATAGTGGGAGATTAAGATTGGCATTTCTGCTTCAGTGCCACTCCTGTGTGTGCCACCTGTCTCAAATTTTGTGCCACATTAAACCTAGTGTGTAATACTGGGCCAGATTTTTTTCAATTCTCCCTGAAAAAATAAAAATAGTGGGAGATTAAGATTTTCATTTCTGCTTCAGTGCCACTCCTGTGTGTGCCACCTGTCTCAAATTTTGTGCCACATTAAACCTAGTGTGTAATACTGGGCCAGATTTCTTTTAAATTCTCCCTGAAAAAATATAGTGGGAGATTAAGATTGGCATTTCTGCTTCAGTGTCACTCCTGTGTGTGCCACCTGCCTCAAATTTTGTGCCACATTAAACCTAGTGTGTAATACTGGGCCAGATTTCTTTTCAATTCTCCCTGGAAAAATAAAAATAGTGGGAGATTAAGATTTTCATTTCTGCTTCAGTGCCACTCCTGTGTGTGCCACCTGTCTCAAATTGTGTGCCACATTAAACCTAGTGTGTAATACTGGGCCCGATTTCTTTTAAATTCTCCCTGAAAAAAAAAATAGTGGGAGATTAAGATTGGCAATTCTGCCTCATTGCCAGTGCTGTGTGTGGCATCTGTCTCTAATTTTGTGCCACAGAACATATACTGTGTAAGAGTGGGCCACATTTCTTCTATATTCTCCCAGAAAAAATAAAAAGGGGGAGATTTTAATTGTTAGTGTCTGCATCAGCGTCAGTCCTGTTAGTGGCATATCTGTCTGCCACTGAAGCTGTGTACTATTATACATTGGGCCTGATTTTCCCTGCAGTCTCACCCACATATAAAGGGATATATAAATCCAACAGAAGTTTGAGTTCACCTTGTAACTGGTTTTACAGTAACAAATACCGTTAGTTTGGTTACGTTTTTCAAACAATGAGGAAGTCTGGTGGAAGAGGTCGTCGCCGTGGGCGGTCATTGCCAGCTGGTAATGATGGTAGTGGTGGTGGAGCATCAGGTGGTCGTGGGAAAAGCAATATAGCACCTAAGTCTCAAGTTGTTGAGCCAGGTTCGTCGTCTGGCTACACAAGGCCTCGAACGCTCCCTTTTCTGGGAGTAGGAAAACCGCTTTTAAAGCCGGAGCAGCAAGAACAAGTTTTAGCTTTCCTTGCTGACTCAGCCTCTAGCTCTTTCGCCTCCTCTTCTGAAACTGCTAAATGTAAAAGCAGCGTGTCGTTAGTGGATGTTCACGGTCAGGGACAAGTCGCTTCCTTGTCTTCTTCACCAAGAACAACAGAGAAGGATGCGTCAGGCGACACAACGGGTTACTCCATGGAGCTCTTTACACATACCGTTCCTGGATTAGAAAGTGAAACAGTTAACAGGCCATGCCCATTACAAATTGAATCGGACATGGAGTGCTCAGATAAACACAGCCACAGCCAGATTACTATGCTGTTCCTTTGACTCAGACCAGAACATTGCCCTCGCAGTGTACTGATCCAGAATCAGACCCTGATAAGACTATGGTGCCCCGTCACGAACGCTATACCACCGGCTTACACGGTGACACAGACGAAGTTGCACACAAGATAGAAGAGGAGGTCATAGATGACCCAGTTGTTGACCCCGATTGGCAGCCATTGGGGGAACAGGGTGCAGGTGGCAGTAGCTCTGAAGCGGAGGAGGAGGAGCCGCAGAAGGCATCAACATCGCAACAGGTTCCATCTGCCAGGCCCGTATCTGGCCAAAAACGCGTGGCAAAACCAAAACCAGTTGTAGGACAGCGTGGACATCCGGTTAAAGAAGCTCAGTCTGCAATGCCTGAAAAGGTATCCGATAGTAGAAAGAGTGCAGTCTGGCATTTTTTTTAAACAACATCCAAATGATCAGCGCAAAGTCATCTGTCAAAAATGTTCAACTACCTTAAGCAGAGGTCAGAATCTTAAAAGTCTAAATACAAGTTGCATGCGTAGACATTTAACCACCATGCATTTGCAAGCCTGGACTCACTACCAAACGTCCCTTAAGACCCTCGGCCAATGAAGCTAGTCAGCAACGCTACATCCCTTCCCTCACTGTAAGCCCACCATTTCCCACACCACCTGCAGTAAATGTGCAGATTTCGTCGCCAGGCCAAAGCAGTCAGGGAATCACCAGTTTCGTAGTAGGAAACACTGCATGTAGGGCACCAGCAAGAATACCATCTCCAACCCTCTCTCAGTCTGCCATGTCCACCGGCACCCCCGCTAGTTCCACGATCTGCAGCTCTCCAGTCCAGCTCACCCTACATGAGACTCTCGTTAGGAAAAGGAAGTACTCATCCTCGCATCCGCGTACACAGGGTTTGAACGCCCACATTGCTAGACTAATCTCATTAGAGATGATGCCCTACCGGTTAGTTGAAAGCGAAGCTTTCAAAGCCCTGATGGACTACGCTGAACCACGCTACGAGCTACCCAGTCGACACTTCTTTTCGAGAAAAGCCATCCCAGCCCTCCACCAGCATGTAAAAGACCGCATCGTCCATGCACTCAGGCAATCTGTGAGTACAAAGGTGCACCTGACAACAGATGCATGGACCAGTAGGCATGGCCAGGGACGTTACGTGTCCATCACGGCACACTGGGTTAATGTAGTGGATGCAGGGTCCACAGGGGACAGCAATATTGGGACAGTTTTGCCTAGCCCACGGTCTAGGAAACAGTTGGCTGTAGGCGTTCGCCCCCCCTCCTCCTCCTCCTTGTCCTCCTGCAGAAGCGAGAGCTCGTCCACAGACTGCAGTCGCACGAGCACTCCATCCGCAGCTGCCACTGTTGCACACGAGGTGTCCCATTATGGGACAGCTAGTGGCAAGCGTCAGCAGGCTGTATTGGCAATGAAGTGTTTGGGCGACAACAGACACACCGCGGAAGTTCTGTCTGAGTTCTTGCAGAAAGAAACTCAGTCATGGCTGGGCACTGTACATCTTGAGGCAGGCAAGGTAGTGAGTGATAACGGAAGGAATTTTATAGCTGCCATAGCCCTTTCACAACTGAAACACATTCCTTGCCTGGCTCACACCTTAAACCTGGTGGTGCAGTGCTTCCTGAAAAGTTATCCGGGGTTACCCGACCTGCTCCTCCAAGTGCGCAGACTTTGCTCGCATATCCGCCGTTTGCCCGTGCACTCCAGCCGTATGCAGAACTATCAGCGGTCTTTGAACCTTCCCCAGCATCGCCTAATCATCGACATTGCAACAAGGTGGAACTCCACACTGCACATGCTTCAGAGACTGTGCGAACAGAGGCGTGCTGTTATGTATTTGTGGGAGGATACACATACACGGGCAGGCAGTTGGATGGCAGACATGGAGTTGTCAGGTGTGCAGTGGTCGAAGGAACAAGACCTGCGTCAAGTCCTTCAGTGTTTTGAGGAATGCACACGGCTGGTTAGTGCAGACAACGCCATAATAAGCATGAGCATCCCCCTAATGCGTCTGCTGATGCAAAGTTTGACGCACATAAAGGAGCAGGCGTCTGCAGCCGAGGAAGAGGGAAGCCTTGATGACAGTCAGCCATTGTCTGGTCAGGGCAGTCTACAGGATGAGGTAGCGGGCGAAGAGGAGGAGGACGAGGGGGATGATGGGGATGAGTATTTTTTGAATGAGGAAGCTTCTCCGGGGCCAATAGCAACTGGTGGCGTTGCAAGGCCGGGTTCAGGTTTTTTGAGGGAGACAAGTGACGTAGATTTGCCTGAAACTGCCCCTCAACCCAGCACAACCGCAGATTTGACAACTGGAACTTTGGCCCACATGGCGGATTATGCCTTACTTATGCTCAAAAGCGACCCACGCATTATTAAAATGATGACCGATGACGATTACTGGTTGGCCTGCCTCCTTGATCCTCGCTATAAAGGCAAATTGCAAAATATCATGCCACATGAGAACCTCGAACAAATATTAGCAACCAAACAAGCAACTCTTGTAGACCGTTTGATTCAGGCATTCCCAGCACACAGCGCCGGTGATAGTTCTCACACGAGCTGCAGGGGGCAACAGGGCAGAGGTGTTAGAGTTGCACAAATCAGAAGTGGCATTGGACAGAGAGGTTTTCTGACCAGGTTGTGGAGTGATTTCGCAATGACCGCAGACAGGACAAGTACTGCAGCATCAATTCAAAGTGACAGGAGACAACATTTGTCCAGTATGGTTACTAACTATTTTTCATCCCTTATCGATGTTCTCCCTCAACCGTCATTCCCATTTGATTACTGGGCATCCAAAATAGACACCTGGCCTGAATTGGCAGAATATGCATTGCAGGAGCTTGCTTGCCCAGCAGCTAGTGTGCTATCAGAAAGAGTATTCAGTGCTGCTGGTTCAATATTGACCGACAAAAGGACTCGTCTGGCTACCCAAAATGTTGATGATCTAACCTTCATTAAAATGAACCACTCATGGATTTCTCATTATTTTGCCCCACCTTTCCCGGCTGACACCTAGCTTTCCTATAAAAAGGTCTTGCTTGTGGACTGGCCTTACTGACTGTTCCTATCTCTTTATTTGCAGCAGCTGTTTGTCCAGCATACGACATGTTTACACCTCCCTAAATGGGCTAACTCCCCCCACGGGGCCATGGTCTCGCCACTTGGCGCAAGCACTCGTGAGAGTGCCGTTTGTCTGAAGAGGTGGGTGTGCCCGCTTTTGGTCGACGGCCACTGGGTCCCTCATAGTACAATAAAGTGTCTCTGGTGGTGGTGGCGCGCACCCAATGTCAGACACACTGTTGTAACATGAGGGGCCCTGGGCCTGTACCGCCGGCCACAAAAGAGTTCCCCCCCCCAGCTCAAACAGTGCTCTACCACTTGCAAAATTATCTCTCACAGCTCCAACAATGTTTAGTCTATGCACTGACATTCTTCAATGCCTGGCAATGACAATACCAATTTGTTGACATGTATGATGCTAGTTAAAATAATCAGGGTCAGTGTCCTATATTGACACCAGTAAATACTTAGCGCCAAATTACTATGTCTGAAACTCAGCAGAGGAGCCCACCCCTCTACCTAAGTATGCCACCCTTTTGTTTTTTGGTTTTGTTGTTTTGCGAGACATTAACATCTATTTATTTTTTGGGAGTACTAACTGTGTGAGACACTCCTTCCAATCGTCCTCCGCTGACCACACCAATGCTGCCTGTGTACCCCTGCCACATAATCGAAGGTGCTTTGAGCCTATTTTTTTTAATTTTAGGCCTACTAAGTGTGTCTGCGGTCTTTCCTACCATTTGTCCTCCGCTGAGCACACCAATGCCGACCGTGTAACCATGTAACTTTTTTTCAACCTGCAGTGAGCCTACTTTGTGGTGTAAGGCCTACTAGCAGTGTCTGTCTGCGCCACTTAATACAGCTGTCCTCCTCTAAAAAAAAAAAAAAAAAGGCTGGTTTTCAGCCTGTCAGAATTATAAAACTGCATTGGGGCCACAAGTTTCGTTGTGGTCTACAAACTGAGTCTTCCGCTCCAAGGTGTTCTCCTGATTGCCTTTACTGAGCTTCTATCTTCAGGCTCTTGTTAAATAGTTTTTTAATCGAACAACTGCAGTGGGGCTACTAGTTTGGTTGGGGCCTACTAACAGTGTCTGCCGCTCCATGGTGTTCTCCTGGTTGCCTTTCCTGAGCTTCGATCTTCAGGCTCTCGTTAAATAGTTTTTTAATCGAACAACAGCAGTGGGGCTACTAGTTTGGTTGGGGCCTACTATCGGTGTCTGCCACTCCAAGGTGTTCTCCTGGTTGTCTTTCCTGAGCTTCTATCTTCAGGCTCTTGTTAAATAGTTGTTAAATGGAACAACTGCATTTGGCCTACTAGTTGGGTTGGGGCCTACTAACGGTGTCTGCTGCTCCTTGCTGTTCTCCTGGTTTCCTGTCCTGAAATTCCATTTTCAGGCTCTCCTTAAGTAGTTGTTAATATTACACTGAATTTGGCCTACTAGTGTGGTTGGGGCCTACTAACAGTGTATGCCGCTCCGTGCTGTTCTCATGGTTTCTTGTCCTGAAATTCCATTTTCAGGCTCTCGTTAAGTAGTTGTTGAAACAACACTGCATTAGGCCTACAAGTTGGGTCTGGGTTGTAGAGACGGTGTCTGCTGCTCCAAGGTGTTCTCCAGGTTGCCTCTCCCTAGCTTCTATCTTGAAGCTCTCACTAAGTAGTTGTTGAACCAACACTGCATTAGGCCTACAAGTTGGGTCTTGGTTGTAGAGACGGTGTCTGCCGCTCCAGGGTGTTCTCCAGGTTGCCTCTCCCTAGCTTCTATCTTGAAGCTCTCATTAAGTAGTTGTTGAAACAACAATGCATTAGGCCTACAAGTTGGGTCTTGGTTGTAGAGACGGTGTCTGCCGCTCCAAGGTGTTCTCCAGGTTGCCTCTCCCTAGCTTCTATCTTGAAGCTCTTGTTAAGTAGTTGTTGAAACAACACTGCATTAGGCCTACAAGTTGGGTCTGGGTTCTACAAACGGTGTCTTCCACTCCAAGGTGTTCTCCAGGTTGCATTTCCCTAGCTTCTATCTTCAGGCTCTCGTTAAATTGTTTTTAATATAACACTGCATTTGGCCTACTTGTTTTGTTGGCCCTACTAACGGTGTCTGCCACTCCTTGATGTTCTCCTACACTGAACAAACCAGTGCCGCCTGTTTACTTCTGTTACCAATTTTGAGCTGCATTTAGCCTACTTACTGATTTGGGCCTACTCACTGTGTCAGCCTCTCATTACAGTTGTACTCCACTGAACAAAGCAATGCCCCCTGGTTAGTCCTGTTACCAATTTTGAACTGCATTTAGCCCACTTTATTATTTGGGCCTATATCTGTGTTTCCTCCTCATCCTGCCCATTGCCCAGCCAGTGATAGATGAGTCTGCTGGTACATTGACCCATAACGCAACATTCCCCGTGCACGCTACACAGCAAGATTGTGACCCTGCTGAAAGTCAGGTTACCCTTCCCGCATACCATAACACCTTACATGGGGACAAAGAGGAAGGTGCAGATGAAAGTACAGGTTCCTTCATCAGGTGTGGGGGGGGGAAACTCGTTGGTGACGTCACTGGCACAGGGCCCCTCATAGTACGCAAAAGTGTCGCTGCCGGTGGGAGGCGCCCCCGCCGTGCAAACACACCGCCGTACTTTGAGGGGCCCTGTGCCAGTGCCAATGCCAACGAGTGGGCCCCCTGCTTGCTCAGGATCACAGCACTTGCAAAGTTGAAATACTAAATACTTGAACCAGTCCTACCCCCCACAACTTTAGCCAAATGACCCCCAATTTCCAATGCCTTACTATTATTATAAGGTAAATTAAGATTGACAAGCTTCAGTAACAAGAATGTATGTTTTTGCCATTAAAATGGGCACTGTACATGTTTTCCTGGCCTCCACTCACTGCCGACTATGCTCCCCCATTGACTTGCATTAGGTTTCGTGTTTCGGTCGATCCCCGACTTTTCGCGATAATCGGCCAATTTCACTCGACTCGACTTTTGAGATAGTCGGGTTTCGCGAAACCCGACTCGACCCTAAAAAACTAAAAGTCGCTCAACCCTACATGCCACTCATCACTGTGGCCTCCCTGCTAACATTCCCGTACTTCTCCAGTCTGTCCTTAATCTGTCACCTACTTTTTCGTATATAATCTTCACCCACTGCCATCTTGGGCTTATCTACAGCATTTTGCAAAGTACTGCAGTGCGCAGGCGCTGAGCTTCTTTGACCTTTCCCAGCGCCTGCGCACTGCAGTACTTTGCTCTACCCTCAACAGGGCAGATATAGTATAGGAGCCACGACAGGAAGCAAGGAAGAGGACCTCATCGCATGAAGATGGGAGGCGCTGGACTCGGACCGCGATACCTGTCGGACCGGACCGCCCCCCAGGTAAGTATAATATAGCTTGTTTTTCTTATCTTTCAGGTAACATCGGGGGATTTTCTACAACATTACGTAATGCTGTAGATAATCCCCTGATGGCGATGGCTGCAGCTTATATACGAAAAAGTAGGTGACAGATTCCCTTTAACTCTGCTGCCCAACTACTCCACCTCTCTTCATGCTACTCCTCTATTTCTTCCCTCTGCAAAACCTTTATTGGCTCCTAATTTCTCAATGTGTCCAGTTCAAACTACTAGCTTTGACCTATTAAGCCGTCCATAATCCCAATATCTTCCAGCATGCAACCTCTGGTCCTTCCACGACTTCCTTCTCTCCTCCACACTCATATGTTCCTCACCCAATTGCCTCCAAGACTTATCCTGGGTAACCCCTATACTGTGGAATTCTGTGCCACAACACTTCTGATTATGGCCGCCGTCACACTTGCGAGTTTTACGGACGTAAGAGCGCAGAAACTACGTCCGTAAAACTCGCAAAAAATACGGCACAATTATTCTCTATGCCCCTGCTCCTATCTGCCGTATTAAACTGATCCGTATTATATGGCTTTCTACGGCCGTAGAAAATCGCAGCATGCTGCGTTTGTCACCGTACTGCGCAAAAAAAATCGCCAATGAAAGTCTATGGAAGCGTGAAAAATACAGATTACACACGGACAAGCAGTGTGACTTGCGAGAAATACGCAGCGGTGTTAGAGAGAAAAGCCGGCAATTCAGTGCGGTGTACAGTAAAATCACACTGACAGCTTCCAGTCCAATAGGTAGAATAAATGTGTACACATAGAATAGGTATATATATATATATATATATATATATATATATATGTCCGTGAGACACATATATGTATATATATTAATATTTATTCCAGCGCTAGACAGCTTGAAAGCCGGTAATTCAATTACCGGCTTTTTCTTTCTCCTTCCTAAACCCGACATGATTTGAGACATGGTTTACATACAGTAAACCATGTCTTCTCTCCATTTTTTTTGCAGATTCCACACTACTAATGTTAGTATGTTACTACTGACATTAGTAGTGTGGAATCTGCAAAAAAAATGGAGAGAAGACATGGTTTACTGTATGTAAACCATGTCTCAAATCATGTCGGGTTTAGGAAGGAGAAAGAAAAAGCCGGTAATTGAATTACCGGCTTTCAAGCTGTATAGCGCTGGAAAAAATATTAATATATATACATATATGTGTCTACTGACATATATATATATATATATATATAGACAGTATATATATATTTTGTTTTTTGGGACACATGGATCACTTCTATAGCGGTATGTTGGTTTTGCAAGCCTGCGAGAAAACCACGCAGTACGGATTCCATACGGTTACATACGGAGGATGCCATGCGCAAAAAACGCTGACACACCCTGCCTACGGAGGAGCTACGGACCACTATTTTCGGAACTTTTCAGCGTATTACGGCCGTAATATACGGACCGTATTGTTTTACGCTGTGTGTGACGCCGGCCTTTCCGTCACACTCTGAACTTTCAGACAGTTCTTGAAAACCCATCTCTTCAAGAAAGCTTACAGCCTGCAGTGACTGCCTGCCACTTCACCACCACCGAAGCTGCCGTAACCCTCTAACCTAGTGTCTCCTTCCCCATCATCCTGTAGAATGTACACTGATGAGCAAAAGAGTAACAATGTTTTGAACTTTTAATTTTCATGCTCCATATCTCACCATCTACAACTGCTTCAAAAACAGGGCTACCATAATTTTATAGGCGATCATCTTGGCTATCTCATGTTGTGAATTCTGTTGTTGAACTCCCTCCTGCGGTCGTGAATGGTACTTCGGCGAGTTCTGTCCATGGACTCCCTCTGGTGGCTGTGAGTGAAGCTGCTGCTTCTGAGGTTCCTTACACAGGTGACGTGGTTTATCCTTTGGTTGGCTGCTCTATTTAACTCCACTCAGATCGTTACTCCATGCCAGCTGTCAATGTTCCTGTGCTGGTTCAGTTCGCTCTTGGATCTTTCTGGAGACCTGTCTCTTCCTGCAAGAAGCTAAGTCCCCGTTTGTTATTTTCTGTTCATGGTTTTCTAGTCCAGCTTGCTTTCATGATTTTGTCTTGCTAGCTGGAAGCTCTGGGATGCAGGGTGGCGCCTCCGCACCGTGAGTTGGTGCGGGGGTCTTTTTGCACACTCTGCGTGGTCTTTTGTAGTTTTTGTGCTGACCGCAAAGATACCTTTTCTATCCTCTGTCTATTTAGTTAGTCTGGCCTCCCTTTGCTAAAACCTGTTTCATTTCTGTGTTTGTGACTTTCATCTTAACTCACAGTTAATATTTGTGGGGGGCTACCTTTTCCTTTGGGGAAATTTCTCTGAGGCAAGGTAGGTTTTATTTTCTATCTCTAGGGCTAGCTAGTTCTTAGGCTGTGCCGAGGCGTCTAGGCCTGTTGGGTGCGCTCCACGGCTATTTCTAGTGTGTGTGATAGGATTAGGGATTGCGGTCAGCAAAGTTCCCACTTCCCAGAGCTTGTCCTGTGAGTTTAACCATCAGGTAATTCCTGGTGCTCCTAACCACCAGGTCATAACAGTACAGCTGGCTCAAAGTATTAATGCATCTCAATAGAGGGATAAGAGAAGCTCTGAGACCATTTTTTTTTCTTTGCACTGTGTTTTGTCTTTCTTTTACCCTAGACCTTTGGGTGGTTCAGGACACAGGTGTAGAGATGGACATTCAAGGTCTGTCCTCTTGTGTGGATCATCTCACTGCAAGGGTACAAAACATTCAAGATTTTGTGGTTCAGAATCCTATGTTAGAGCCTAGAATTCCTATTCCTGATTTATTTTCTGGGAATAGATCTAAGTTTCTGAATTTCAAAACTAATTGTAAACTGTTTCTAGCTTTGAAACCCCGCTCCTCTGGTGACCCCGTTCAACAAGTAAAAATCATTATTTCGTTGTTGCGTGGTGACCCTCAAGACTGGGCATTTTCCCTTGCGCCAGGAGATCCTGCATTGCGTGATGTTGATGCGTTTTTTCTGGCGCTTGGATTGCTTTATGATGAACCAAATTCAGTGGATCAGGCAGAGAAAATCTTGCTGGCTTTGTGTCAGGGTCAGGATGAAGCGGAGGTGTACTGTCAGAAGTTTAGAAAGTGGTCTGTGCTTACTCAGTGGAATGAGTGTGCCCTGGCGGCAATTTTCAGAAAGGGTCTTTCTGAAGCCCTTAAGGATGTCATGGTGGGATTTCCCACGCCTGCTGGTCTGAATGAGTCTATGTCCTTGGCCATTCAGATCGATCGGCGCTTGTGTGAGCGCAAAGCTGTGCACCATCTGGCGGTATTCTCTGAGCATAGGCCTGAGCCTATGCAGTGTGATAGGACTTTGACCAGAGCTGAACGGCAAGAACACAGACGTCGGAATGGGCTGTGTTTTTACTGTGGTGAATCCACTCATGCTATCTCCGATTGTCCTAAGCGCACTAAGCGGTTCGCTAGGTCTGCCACCATTGGTACTGTACAGTCTAAATTTCTTTTGTCCGTTACTCTGATTTGCTCTCTGTCATCCTATTCTGTTATGGCATTTGTGGATTCAGGCGCTGCCCTGAACTTGATGGACTTGGAGTTTGCCAGGCGCTGTGGTTTTCTCTTGGAGCCCTTGCAGTATCCTATTCCATTGAGAGGAATTGATGCTACGCCTTTGGCCAAGAATAAGCCTCAGTACTGGACTCATTTGACCATGTGCATGGCTCCTGCACATCAGGAGGATATTCGCTTTTTGGTGTTGCATAATCTGCATGATGTGGTCGTTTTGGGGTTACCATGGCTACAGGTCCACAACCCAGTATTGGATTGGAAATCAATGTCTGTGTCCAGCTGGGTTTGTCAAGGGGTACATGGTGATGTTCCATTGCTGTCAATTTCGTCTTCCACTCCTTCTGAAGTCCCTGAGTTTTTGTCGGATTACCGGGATGTATTTGATGAGCCCAAATCCGGTGCCCTACCTCCTCATAGGGACTGTGATTGTGCTATTGATTTGATTCCTGGTAGTAAGTTTCCTAAGGGTCGACTGTTCAATTTATTGGTGCCAGAACACGCCGCTATGCGGAGTTATATAAAGGATTCCTTGGAGAAGGGTCATATTCGCCCGTCGTCTTCACCATTGGGAGCAGGGTTCTTTTTTGTGGCCAAGAAGGATGGCTCTTTGAGACCTTGTATTGATTACCGCCTTCTTAATAAAATCACAGTCAAATTTCAGTATCCTTTGCCGCTGCTGTCTGATTTGTTTGCTCGGATTAAGGGGGCTAGTTGGTTCACCAAGATAGATCTTCGAGGGGCGTATAATCTTGTGCGAATTAAACAGGGCGATGAATGGAAAACAGCATTTAATACGCCCGAGGGCCATTTTGAGTACCTGGTTATGCCATTCGAGCTTTCTAATGCTCCATCTGTGTTTCAGTCCTTTATGCATGACATCTTTCGAGAGTACCTGGATAGATTCATGATTGTATATTTGGATGACATTTTGGTCTTTTCGGATGATTGGGAGTCTCATGTGAAGCAGGTCAGAATGGTGTTCCAGGTCCTTCGTGCAAATTCCTTGTTTGTGAAGGGTCAAAGTGTCTCTTTGGAGTTCAGAAGGTTTCATTTTTGGGTTTCATTTTTTCCCCTTCTACTATCGAGATGGACCCTGTTAAAGTTCAGGCCATTTATGATTGGACTCAGCCGACATCTGTGAAGAGCCTGCAGAAGTTCCTGAGCTTTGCTAATTTTTACCGTCGCTTCATCGCTAATTTTTCTAGTATTTCTAAACCGTTGACTGATTTGACCAAGAAAGGTGCTGATGTGGTCAATTCGTCCTCTGAGGCTGTAGAGGATTTTCAGGAGTTGAAGCGTCGTTTTTCTTCTGCCCCTGTGTTGTGCCAGCCAGATGTTTCGCTCCCGTTTCAGGTCGAGGTTGATGCTTCTGAGATTGGAGCAGGGGCTGTTTTGTCGCAAAGAAGTTCTGATGGCTCGGTGATGAAACCATGTGCCTTCTTTTCTAGAAAATTCTTGCCTGCTGAGCGCAATTATGATGTTGGCAATCGAGAGTTGTTGGCCATGAAGTGGGCATTCGAGGAGTGGCGACATTGGCTTGAAGGAGCTAAACATCGCGTGGTGGTCTTGACGGATCACAAGAATTTGACTTATCTCGAGTCTGCCAAACGGTTGAATCCTAGACAGGCTCGATGGTCGCTCTTTTTCTCCCGTTTTGATTTTGTGGTTTCATACCTTCCGGGATCTAAGAATGTGAAGGCTGATGCCCTGTCAAGGAGTTTTGTGCCTGACTCTCCGCGTGATCCGGAGCCGGCGGGTATTCTTAAAGAGGGGGTAATTTTGTCTGCCATCTCCCCTGATTTGCGGCGCGTGCTGCAGAAGTTTCAGGCTGATAGACCTGACCGTTGTCCAGCGGAGAGACTGTTTGTCCCTGATAGATGGACTAGTAGAGTTATCTCTGAGGTTCATTGTTCGGTGTTGGCTGGTCATCCTGGAATCCTTGGTACCAGAGATTTGGTGGCTAGATCCTTTTGGTGGCCTTCTTTGTAACGGGATGTGCGTTCTTTTGTGCAGTCCTGTGGGACTTGTGCTCGGGCTAAGCCCTGCTGTTCTCGTGCCAGTGGGTTGCTTTTTCCCTTGCCAGTCCCGAAGAGGCCCTGGACGCATATTTCCATGGATTTTATTTCTGATCTCCCTGTTTCTCAAAGGATGTCGGTCATTTGGGTGGTTTGTGATCGCTTCTCTAAGATGGTCCATTTGGTACCCTTATCTAAATTGCCTTCCTCCTCTGATTTGGTGCCAACATGTGGCTCCATTCCAACATGTGGTTCGTTTGCATGGCATTCCAGAGAACATCGTCTCGGACAGAGGTTCCCAGTTTGTTTCGAGGTTTTGGCGGTCCTTTTGTGCTAAGATGGGCATTGATTTGTCTTTTTCTTCGGCTTTCCATCCTCAGACTAATGGCCAAACCGAACGAACTAATCAGACTTTGGAAACATATCTGAGATGCTTGGTTTCTGCTGATCAGGATGATTGGGTGTCCTTCTTGCCTTTGGCTGAGTTCGCCCTTAATAATCGGGCCAGCTCGGCTACTTTAGTTTCTCCTTTTTTCTGTAATTCTGGTTTCCATCCTCGTTTCTCTTCAGGGCAGGTTGAGCCTTCGGACTGTCCTGGTGTGGATACGGTGGTGGACAGGTTGCAGCAGATTTGGACTCATGTGGTGGAAAATTTGACATTGTCCCAGGAGAAGGCTCAACGTTTCGCTAACCGTCGGTGCTGTGTTGTCCCCGACTTCGTGTTGGGGATTTGGTTTGGTTGTCATCTCGTCATGTTCCTATGAAGGTTTCCTCTCCTAAGTTTAAGCCTCGTTTCATTGGTCCATATAAGATTTCTGAAGTTCTTAATCCTGTGTCATTTCATTTGGACCTTCCAGCTTCTTTTGCCATCCATAATGTGTTCCATAGGTCGTTGTTGCAGAGATACGTGGCGCCTATGGTTCCCTCCATTGATCCTCCTGCCCCGGTGTTGGTCGAGGGGGAGTTGGAGTATGTGGTGGAGAAGATTTTGGATTTTCGTGTTTCGAGATGGAAACTCCAGTACCTGGTCAAGTGGAAGGGTTATGGTCAGGAAGATAATTCCTGGGTTTTTGCCTCTGATGTTCATGCTGCTGATCTAGTTCGTGCCTTTCATTTGGCTCATCCTGATCGGCCTGGGGGCTCTGGTGAGGGTTCGGTGACCCCTCCTCAAGAGGGGGGTACTGTTGTGAATTCTGTTGTTGAACTTCCTCCTGTGGTCGTGAATGGTACTTTGGCGAGTTCTGTCCATGGACTCCCTCTGGTGGCTGTGAGTGAAGCTGCTGCTTCTGAGGTTCCTTACACAGGTGGGGGTCTTTTTGCACACTCTGCGTGGTCTTTTGTAGTTTTTGTGCTGACTGCAAAGATACCTTTCCTATCCTCTGTCTATTTAGTTAGTCTGGCCTCCCTTTGCTAAAACCTGTTTCATTTCTGTGTTTGTGACTTTCATCTTAACTCAGAGTTAATATTTGTGGGGGGCTGCCTTTTCCTTTGGGGAAATTTCTCTGAGGCAAGGTAGGTTTTATTTTCTATCTCTAGGGCTAGCTAGTTCTTAGGCTGTGCCGAGGCGTCTAGGCCTGTTGGGTGCGCTCCACGGCTATTTCTAGTGTGTGTGATAGGATTAGGGATTGCGGTCAGCAAAGTTCCCACTTCCCAGAGCTTGTCCTGTGAGTTTAACCATCAGATAATTCCTGGTGCTCCTAACCACCAGGTCATAACAATCTCTTACATGAATTTGACATGCAACTATTTAGCATATGATTAGTTTTTCAAATTCTTGTCATGTCCCTGCATTGTTACTGTTGTGCTCCTGATGGGGGAAAAATCTATTCTTCCAGTATACTGAAAATTACAACCTGTTCTCACATTCTCTAATAGCTCAGTGTGTTATTAGATTGATTACTAAGTGAAAGGTCATTAGTTCAAATCAAGGAGCAGCCATGATTTCACAAGAAAAGAGAAACTGCATCATCCAGCTCATCGATAATGGTTATCCAAGAAAATTGCCAAACTACATCATGTGAGTGCCATGACAGTTGGAAAAATATGACATGATGTCCGTCCATCCATTCAACAGCCAAGAGGTGGACATCCAGGTAAAATATGAGTCAACAAATTAACTCATCAAAAGTTCTATCGGTTCTAGCGCCACAAACGTGGCAGTGGAGGTGGCTCATATACTTCATAATAGTGAGATCACAGATGTCCATGCAAGCACCGTGTGACGCATGTTACACAAGTCTGGAATGGTGGCCTGAAAAAAGGTGAAGAAGCCTCGACTTCAATCGTGTCATAAGAAGCGTCAGCTCGAGCATTCAAAAACTGTGAAAAGTTGACAGTAGAAGATTTCGAAACAGTTGATTTGGAGTGTTGAGATGAAAGTCAATAGACTAGGCTTTGCAGGGTGCAAATGGGTCTAGAAAAAACAAGGGAAAAAGGGGCTAACGGATCGAGAAATTAAAGGAACTGTCGAGTTTGCTATATAATGTGGGGTTGTTTCACAGCTACTTGATTGATGGTGGTCTCAATGCTGAGCTGTATGTGAGTGTTTTACAAAATGAGTTACTTCGTACACTTGAGTACTATGGGTATGAAAAGGACCACATAGTGTACCAGCAGGACAATGATCCAAAGCATACGTCAAGATTGGTGAAGAAATGGTTCAGTGACAAAGAAGTAGAGGTGCTGTATTGCCACCCACAGTCCCCAGACCTCAACTCAATCGAACACTTATGGGTAGAGTTCAAGAAAAAAGAGATATAAGCAGTGGGTAAAGAGATAATTAAACCACCAAGGATCAGTAGTGAAGTAGAAAAAAGTGGTAATATAAAACTTAGCTTTTAATGATAATAATAATAAATAAAACCATATAACTAAAAAGTCCCACTGGACTGCAAGTGCAAACAGTGCAACACATCACATAGATGAGACTTAGATGGATATATATAACACTAGCTATTGAACCCGTTCTACGCCCGGGTGGCGAGCATTTATATTGGTATATGGTCTCCATCCTGGTATGTGCTGCTCCATCCTGCGTCCCCATCCTGTCATGTGCTGCTCCATCCTGCCATTTGCTGCTCCCATCCTGCACCCCCATCCTGCCATGTGCTGCTCCCATCCTGCACCCCCATCCTGTCATGTGCTGCAGCCATCCTGCGCCCCCATTCTGTCATGTGCTGCTCCCATCCTGCGCCCCCATTCTGACATGTGCTGCTCCCATCCTGCGCCCCCATTCTGACATGTACTGCTCCCATCCTGCGCCCTCGTTCTGTCATGTGCTGCTCCCATGCTGCACCCCTGTTCTGTCATGTGGTGCTCCCATCCTGCGCCCCCGTTCTGTCATGTGCTGCTCCCATCCTGCGCCCCCATTCTGACATGTACTGCTGCTGCCATCCTGCGCCCCCGTTCTGTCATGTGCTGCTCCCATCCTGCACCCCCGTTCTGTCATGTGCTGCTCCCATCCTGCGCCCCCGTTCTGTCATGTGCTGCTCCCATCCTGCGCCACCGTTCTGTAATTTGCTGCTCCCATCCATATGCCCCATACACTGCTTCATAAAGGTTTATGGCCCCCATAAGATGCTCCATATTATATGCCCGGTACACTGCTCCATAAAGGTTTATGGCCCCCAGAAGATGCTCCATAGTATATGCCCCCGTACACTGCTCCATTATGGTTGATGGCCCCATAAGATGCTCCATAGTATATGCCCCCGTACACTGCTCCATTATGGTTGATGGCCCCCATAAGATCCTCCATATTATATGCCCCCGTACACTGCTCCATTATGGTTTATGGCCCCCATAAGATGCTCCATATTATATGCCCCCGTACACTGCTCCATTATGGTTGATGGCCCCCATAAGATGCTCCATATTATTTGCCCCCGTACACGCTCCATTATGGTTGATGGCCCCCATAAGATGCTCCATTGTATATGCCCCCGTACACTGCTCCATTATGGTTGATGGCCCCCATAAGATGCTCCATATTTTATGCCCCCGTACACTGCTTCATAAAGGTTTATGGCCCCCATAAGATGCTCCATGGTATATGCCCCGTACACTGCTCCATTATGGTTTATGGCCCCCATAAGATGCTCCATAATATATGCCCCCGTACACTGCTCCATTATGGTTTATGTCCCCCATAAGATGCTCCATAATATATGCCCCCCATAAGATGCTCCATAATATATATCCCCCATAAGATGCTCCATAATATATGCCCCCCATAAGATGCTCTATAATATATGCCCCCCATAAGATGCTCCATAATATATGCCCCCCATAAGATGCTCCATAATATATGCCCCTCATAAGATGCTCCATAATATATGCCCCCCATAAGATGCTCTATAATATATGCCCCCCATAAGATGCTCCATAATATATGCCCCGTATTCTGCTGCGATATATATAAAAAAAAACATACTCACCTATCGTCGCTGGGCGCCGAGTGCTAGGGGCCTGAGCAGGCGGGGACACCGGCGCGCTGTGGGGGTCAGGTGCCGGTATCGCGCCAGCTCAGGCCCCCCAGCACTTGCTATACTCACCTGTCTGTCCCATTCCAGTGCTGCCCGCCACTTCTTCCCGCTCCTCTGGCTGTAAATGTTCAGTCAGAGGGCGGCGCGCATTAAGCGCGTCATCGCGCCCTCTGAACTGTGAACGTCACAGGCAGAGGACCGGGACACGGAGCCGCACGCAGCGCTGGAACGGGGGACAGGTGAATATACTTACCCTCCTGGCGGTCCCTGCCTCTCCTTTGGAGATCGCGGTGTGCGTTCAGTGTTTACGAATACCGCGATCTCCTGGGAGCATCACTCTGTGCGGTCCAGACTGCGCCGGCGCTTGCGCTTGCGCAGTCTATAGAGGCTTCGGACAGAGTGACGCTCCCAGCGTTATATTATAGATGTCACCAGTACTGACCAACAAATAGGATGACAGGTGCCAGCAGTATAAGACTAGAAACAAAATGTAAAAAAAAGACCTAGTTGGAGTCAGTTATTCATATAAAGTATGGTTTGTTATGAATAATAGCATATACAGACATATAGACTGCCCTACTAGTCACACAATTATCCCCATAGATAAAATGGAAAAAAGGAACACTCTCACCCATCATCAGAAGTGTGGGGTTAAGTAAGTCCATATGGTGATGGCTGGGGATTCATAAGGGTGCGCTGCTCCCAATGCGTTTCCTTTCTGTAAAATTCTTCAGGGGAGTCAAGACAAACAAGATGGGTGACATTTCACCAAATGGCAACAATAGCCCGCTGATCCGGTATCAGGGCACCAAAAAGTAGTTTGTTCGCTGCAATTTATATTAATATTTTGTATGTGACCCCTTCTCATTTATTCTGATGTTTGACTTTGATATCTGATCATGTCCTAAGGACAATGTACAGTAAATTTATATCTAATTTCATATGTAAAGTAGATTATTATTTGCTTTTCTTGCAATTTTTTTTCCCCGGGGTGGAAACTTACAATTTGTAGTATGGCAGCAGTGTCTTTGGTAGGATTCCCTCTAAATTAAAGATCTTAATAGTATTTCTCTTCTTTATAGGCATATTATATTGGTATATAGAGTGGCGAAAATAAGTATTTGATACACTGACGATTTTGCAAGTTTTCCCACCTACAAAGAATGGAGAGGTCTGTATTTTTTTTGTAGTTACACTTCAACTGTGAGAGACAGAATCTAAAAATTAAAAAAAAACAGAAAATCACATTGTCTGATTTTTCCATAACTAAATTGTATTTTATTCCATGAAATAAGTATTTGATCACCTACCAACCAGCAAGAATTCTGGATATCACACACTTCTTAGTTTTTCTTTAAGAAACCATCCTACTCTGCAATGATTTCCTGTATTATTTACACCTGTTTGAACTAGTTACCTGTAAAATAAAAATAATAATCATTATTTATATAGCGCCAACATATTCAGCAACGCTTTACAGTTTAATCGTTTCAAACCCAAGTCATAAGTAACAACGTTAACAATACAATAGTTAAAGCAAAATAAGACGACCCTGCTCGTGAGAGCTTGCAATCTACAAATCTACTAAAAAAGACACAAGTCCACGTGTAGGATTCTAGCAGGTGCATAGGATGCAGTGACACACAGGAGGCAGAGCAAGGGTTTTATGTAACACAATAATAAATCAAGCAGGGGGGTATTATTGTAAAGAAAAATAACAGTTCAACTTATCAGTCTCTGGGCCTTGGTAGAAGGTGGCTGGAAGATCCCTCGGTGGTGCTGCAGGCAGTGCGAGAAGTTTCCAACCCAGTCCCGCAGAAAGGCGATGCACTGGCTCCTTGTAGTTGTGAATCCTCTGGGTCCTTCAGCACGTGATCTCCTGGTCCGGGCATGAGATGTCATAGAGGTGTTGGTCCATGGCACGGCAAACATAGTAAACAGTTCAGCAGACAAGGCTGCAGGAGTAATATGCAGTCCAGCGTTATGGCCACAGGAGCAGGCCGACACTCAGTCAGCACAGCAGGGAAAGGACTAAGAGAGGCTTCTGCAGTGGTGAACGGAATGATGTTCTGAGGTCCGTACTGGTCACTGTATGGTGCGGAGATCTCTCTGGGCCCTGGGTCGTAAGTCGGGTTGACACTGCTAACTGGGTGAGAAGGCATGGATAGCTGGAGTCGGTAAGTCGAGAGCGAGTCAACCGTCTCTGTGCTCTCATGCTGGTTCCCCGCCAAAAGCCCCGTCTTCCCGTGCACACCGCTATTTATGTTGGACCCGTCCCCATCAGTCAAGTGTCCTGAAATACTCCAGTCAGAAATCTCTTCCCCCTGAAACAATGGTGACAGCCCCGACAGTTCTGGCCCAGACACGCAAGAGGGACCGTTAGCTTGGCTCTCCTCCCTACACACACACAATCACACTCCAACCTCTTTACCATGGCCAAGACCAAAGACTGTCTAAGGACACCTGGTATAAAATTGTAGACCTGCACAAGGCTGGGATGGGCTACAGGACAATAAGCAAGCAGCTTGGTTAGAAGGCAACAACTGTTGACACAATTTTTAGAAAATGGAAGAAACACAAGATGACTGTCAATCTTCCTCAGCCTGGGGCTCCATGCAAAAGCTCGCCTCGTGGGGTAAGGATTATTCTGAGAAAAGTCAGAAATCAGCCCAGAACTGCATGGGACAGGAGGACCTGGTCAATGACCTGAAAAGAGCTGAGACCACAGTCTCAAACATTGCAGTTAGTAACACAATATGCTGACATGGATAAAAATCATGCAGGGCATGCAATGTCCCCCTGCTAACGCCAACACATGTCCAGGCCTGTTTGAAGTTCACCAATGACCATCTGGATGATCCAGAGGAGGCATGGGAGAAAGTCATGTGGTCAGATGAAGCCAAAATATAACTTTTTGGTATCAACTTCCCCTGCTGTGTTTGGAGGAAAAAGAAATGTGTGTTAAATCCAAGGAACACCATCCCAACCATGAAGATTGGTGGAGGAATCAGTGTATGGTCCATGTGTCTGCTTTTACCATCAGTGTGTCATCAATGTACGGTCCATGTATCCGTTTTTACTATCATCAACCCAGGTATCATTGTAATCAGTATAACGGCACCGACCTGACACTGTAGGTTACTGTGCACAATCCTGGTGACAGGTTCCCTTTAAATATATGCAGCACACAGATGCCATGTTTTTTTTACGGTCCCATAGACTTGACTTTTTCCATCTGTCATACAGGAAAAAAAAGCAGACATGTGTAAAACACAGACATGTGAACACCATACATATAGATTATACTGGGTATGTGTTGTATACAGTATGTGAAAAAAACAGATACAACATGTACGTGTTACATGGATGTGTGAATGAGTCCCAAGACTGTTTTTGTTTGTAGACAATCAAAAATTCTCTGTAAAAGTTCTGTTCTCAATCATATTTTGCGAACTGTGTCTAATAGTGTGCAGGTGCATCCTTATATTAAAGCAGCCAAAGTCCATGTCAAGACAAAATACTGTTTATACTTTTCTTGTGCAGATTGAATTTTTCATTTCAATTTAAGTATAGGCAGCATAAATACGTAGTAAAACTGTTACAAATTAGTGCTCTGAATATCTGTTTTCAAAAAAGTCTCTCATTTCTTTAGGGAATGCTTAGGAGTGAAAGAACTTTCCAGCTGCTAGCTTTGAGCTATCAAATATGATTTATAAAGCTGTTTGTAATACAGTCCACTTGATCTTTACTGTTAGTTTGCCATGAGGCGCAGGAAAGGTAAAACATGTACCTAACTTTATTCAGCAGTTTATTCTGTATTAGGACAATAATACTGTATATTTCTTGTTTTCAAGGACTAAGAAAATGTAAAAGCAGATGTACAATATTGCTACTGGTTACTTCAAGAAGTACTGAATATATACAATGCATTATCGTAGATAGCTGTGAGGCTATGCCTATTACATATGAAGCTGGGCTACAAATGGTGTAGTAGTTAAGACTGGTCAAGGGGTAGGCAAGCCATGTGCCCACCTCAGGCACGGGGAACCTATTTTTTTCTGCCAAACGCCATTTAGATGTTTAAACTATCCCTCGGGGGCGGTACCAATTGTGCGCTAACTCCACAAAGAAAGTACTGTAAGTCTTGACGTTGGCATTGTAGTCAGGACGTAATCATTAATTGCACGCATCTTAGTGTTCAGTAGTGAACGTTGCGTGCTTGTGCTCATAGAGCAAGAAGAAATGAAAAGGCCAGTTGCCATCAAAGCACTGTGGTCCCCAGAAATCTGCCAAAGGGCCGGAGAAAAAGTATTCCTGGACAGTAAGTGGCCCATAGGCCTGAGGTTCAACACACCTGACCTACCTGGCCAACAACTACAGCTGTGGTTAGGGGCTCTTTATGTATGGTTATTTTCAAGAAAAAATGCAAAGAAAATTATTTTATCTTTACATGTAGAGTATAAGCCCTTATCCCCTTAATAACACATGGTTTGGACCTTTAAGTGGTTGCCCAGTTTATACTGACAAATGTATTAATGACATGATTTTTTGGCACTTACTACTACACCATGTTCCAAATTATTATGCAAATTGGATTTAAGTGTCAATAAGATTTAATTGTTTTGTTTTTCAAATAAACTCGTGGATGGTATTGTGTCTCAGGGCTCAATGGATCACTGAAATCAATCTTAAACACATGTGATAATTAGTTAACCAGGTGATTCTAATTAAAGGAAAACTACTTAGAAATAATGTTCCACATTATTAAGCAGGCCACAGGTTTCAAGCAATATGGGAAATAAAAGGATCTCTCTGCTGCTGAAAAGCGTTAAATAGTGCAATGCCTTGGACAAGGTATGAAAACATTAGATATTTCACGAAAGCTTAAGAGTGATTGCAGCGCCCCAGAGATCTGGTCATTGCAGTAACGTCGCTCTGCCACTAAGGGGAGTGATGGTACGTCTGATGGCACTAAAGGAGTTCTTCTGACCAGGTATCACAGCACACATTACACTTCACACTCCGGCCACTAGGGGGAGCAAAAGGCCTATTTATTAGGTCACTCCTCACACTGGTAAAACTAGGGTCTAGACAGGAAGTCAGGGAGAACTCAGCCTGGGAGAGCTCCAGGGAGGACCTGTCAGAACTGGGGAATCTGGCAGGTACCTAGCCGAAAGGACAGATTGTTACGGAACCGCGCGTGCACTACCTTGCTGCGGTATCTAAAGAAAGGACACGAAGCAAAGGATATTGTGGACAGTGAGAAAAGAGATCAAGTACAAAGGAGAACCAGTAGGAGTTGTACCCCGAGAACGGCAACATCCTACTGATGCCCATAGCCGGTGGCCGGAGCATCGAGGAAGTAACAGTCTCCACGCATTACTTCAAACAGCGGCAGGACAGTTAATTACAGGTTGGCTGTCTACCATACATCACCTAAGAAGGACAAAGGGGGCAATCGTGAGAGAGGGGCAACACTAGGGTCCCAGAATAACTTCAGGCCTACCTGTCATAAAGGTGCGTCCTAGCCATAACAAACCTGGGGGACGGAGAGAGAAAGATCTAGAAAGAACGAGAACAGAAGTTGTGAGAACTATCCCGAATGCCCAGCAGGGAAGAACTACAACACTCAGGCGCTAGTGGTAGGCACTGATTTCCACCTGCAAAGGGAACTCTGGATGTGCCTTCGGACCGGCCGGTCTCAGACAGCCCTGTTGACAGTGCCCTGGATTGAGGATCCTGAAACAAACCTTCAGTAAAAGGTAAAGAGACTGCAATTCTGTGTCCTCGTTATTCCTCGCACCTTGCACCACGCACCATCACCTTTCATTGGACGCCCCTTAGCAGGGTCATGGACCGGGTCCAGCCACCGTGCCATCCCCAGAACTGAGCAAGCAGAGGACCGGTGCCAAGTAACCCGCGGCCCTGCGTCTGGGGGCGCTCCAACTTGGCATCACGAACAGGATCTACTTAAGCCTGAAGAATCAGGTCATGTGTGCCTTGGAATTGTGATTGAACTGTGACTTATTGCAAAGACTGTGTATTGTAATTTGCTACCAAAAATCTGCCATTGCCGTGTGGTATGGAGCGTGAGGGGAGGAGCCATAGCTTCCTGGGTGGAGCCGGCTGGAAAAGAGCGCGGAGCGGAAGACGTGGTGAGGCACCGATCCCGGAAGGAGAACCCCGACCCCGACAGGTTAGCAAGGGGGAAGGACAGCCATGTCGGATCCCGGAGGAGCGGAGGCGGCAGCCACAGCTGCAGACCCGGGAGCACTTCCAGACTCCATGGTAGACGCAGCCACGGGTCTGATCTCACTGCCGGATGCCACGGGGCTTGCCGCTCCCATCAACCAGCCGGGTACTGCGGCCGCTACAACAGCCATTATGCCCTTCTCTATGCCGTACTTACCAGGAGCTGCCTGGCTCCCACGATACTTCGGAGAAGCTCATACGTTAACTGACTTTAAAGAGGGGATTTGTTGTCTGCTCGAGTTTTATCCCTTGAAGGAGCCTCAGAAAGTCCATATGATAACCGGCCAACTCTTTGGAGCGGCATTGAGGGAAGTGAAGTCCTGGCCCGCTGCAGACAAGAAAACTGCGCAACAGGTATTTGCCAAGCTTAAAACCACCTTTGACACCCGCACCGCTACGGAAATTAAATTGACATTCTATGGGTGCAAGCAGAGGCCGCAGGATAGCTTACGGGACTATGCTCTTAATCTTCAGGAGGCGCTGCGGGCCATCAAGCAAAGTGACCCAAACAGCATGCAAGATGAAGATAAACTCCTGAAGGAGCGATTCGTCGAAGGGCTCCTGTGCAGTAACCAAAGGGCCCAGCTACACTTCCTGGCCATGCAGAACCCAGACCTAACTTTTGCACAATTCAAAGATAAAGCTATCCAGGCACTACCAGAGCAACAGCCCAGCCGTGCCACACTTCCCAGGCATCAAGCCCTCACATACCACCAGGAGGTGGCGCCGGATGCACCCTGTTGTGAATTCTGTGGCCAAGCTCCCTCCTGTGGTCGGGAGTGGTACTTCGGCTGGTTCTGTCTATGAGCTTCCTTTGGTGGATGAGAGTGGTACTGCGGCTTCTGAGTTTCCTTCCTCAGGTGATGAGGTTAAGTCGTTAGGTGCTGCTCTATTTAACTCCACCTGGTGCTTTGATCCTGGCCTCCAGTCAATGTTCTACTATTGGTCTTGCTTCCTCCTGGATCGTTCCTGTGGCCTTTCTGTCCTGCATAAGCTAAGTTTTGCTTGTGTTATTTTTGTTTGCTATTTTTTCTGTCCAGCTTGCTATATTGGTTTTTCTTGCTTGCTGGAAGCTCTGAGACGCAGAGGGAGCACCTCCGTACCGTTAGTCGGTGCGGAGGGTCTTTTTGCCCCTCTGCGTGGTTGTTTGTAGGTTTTTATGTTGACCGCAAAGCTATCTTTCCTATCCTCGGTCTATTCAGTAAGTCGGGCCTCACTTTGCTAAATCTATTTAATCTCTGTGTTTGTATTTTCATCTTACTCACAGTCATTATATGTGGGGGGCTGCCTTTTCCTTTGGGGAATTTCTCTGAGGCAAGGTAGGCTTATTTTTCTATCTTCAGGGCTAGTTAGTTTCTCAGGCTGTGCCGAGTTGCATAGGGCGCAATCCACGGCTACCTCTAGTGTGGTGTGATAGGATTAGGGATTGCGGTCAGCAGAGTTCCAACGTCTCAGAGCTCGTCCTTTGTTTTTGGTAATTGTCAGGTCACTTTGTGTGCTCTGTACTTCTATGTCCATTGTGGTTCTGAATTACCTGTTCATAACAGTACTGGAGGCCCCAAGTACTAATGCTTCTCAATAGAGGGAAAAGAGAAGTTCTGAGACCATTTTTTTTCCTTTGCACTGTGTTCTGTCTTTCTTTTCCCCTTTACATCAGGGTGGTTCAGAACACAGGTGTGGACATGGACATTCAAGGTCTGTTCTCTTTGATGGATAATCTCGCTATAAATGTACAGAATATTCAAGATTTAGTGGTTCAGAATCCTATGTTAGAACCTAAGATTCCTATTCCTGAGTTATTTTCTGGCGATAGAGCAAAGTTTTTGAATTTTAAAAATAATTGTAAACTATTTCTGGCTCTGAAACCCCGCTCCTCTGGTGACCCAGTTCAACAAGTTAAGATCATTATTTCTTTATTACGTGGCGACCCTCAAGACTGGGCATTTTCCCTTGCGCCAGGAGATCCTGCATTATGTAATATTGATGCGTTTTTTCTGGCGCTCGGATTGCTGTACGACGAACCCAATTCAGTGGATCAGGCACAGAAAAAATAGCAAACAAAAATAACACAAGCAAAACTTAGCTTATGCAGGAAAGACAGGCCACAGGAACGATCCAGGAGGAAGCAAGACCAATACTAGAACATTGACTGGAGGCCAGGATCAAAGCACCAGGTGGAGTTAAATAGAGCAGCACCTAACGACTTAACCTCATCACCTGAGGAAGGAAACTCAGAAGCCGCAGTACCACTCTCATCCACCAAAGGAAGCTCATAGACAGAACCAGCTGAAGTACCACTCCCGACCACAGGAGGGAGCTTGGCCACAGAATTCACAACAGTACTCCAAGTCCATCAAATTCATTCCATTGAGTGAGCACGGACCACTTTCTAAACTTCTGACAATAAATCTCTATCTCATCCTGACCCTGACACAGAGCCAGCAAATTTTTCTCTGCCTGAGCACGCCGCTATGCGGAGTTACGTGAAGGAGTCTTTGGAGAAGGGTCATATTCGCCCGTCATCGTCGCCATTGGGAGCGGGGTTCTTTTTTGTGGCCAAGAAGGATGGTTCGCTGAGACCTTGTATTGATTACCGCCTTCTAAATAAAATTACGGTCAAATTTCAGTACCCCTTGCCGTTGCTGTCTGATTTGTTTGCTCGGATTAAGGGGGCTAGTTGGTTCACCAAGATAGATCTTCGTGGTGCGTATAATCTTGTGCGTATTAAACGGGGCGATGAATGGAAAACAGCATTTAATACGCCCGAAGGCCATTTTGAGTACCTGGTTATGCCATTCGGACTTTCTAATGCTCCATCAGTGTTTCAGTCCTTTATGCATGACATCTTCCGAGAGTACCTGGATAAATTCCTGATTGTATACTTGGATGATATTTTGGTCTTCTCGGATGATTGGGAGTCTCATGTGAAGCAGGTCAGAATGGTGTTCCAGGTCCTGCGTGCTAATTCTTTGTTTGTGAAGGGGTCAAAGTGTCTCTTTGGTGTTCAGAAGATTTCATTTTTGGGGTTCATTTTTTCTCCTTCTACTATCGAGATGGACCCTGTTAAAGTTCAGGCCATTTATGATTGGACTCAGCCAACATCTCTGAAGAGTCTGCAGAAGTTCCTGGGCTTTGCTAATTTTTATCGTCGCTTCATCGCTAATTTTTCTAGCATTGCTAAACCGTTGACTGATTTAACCAAGAAGGGTGCTGATGTGGTCAATTGGTCTTCTGCTGCTGTGGAAGCTTTTCAGGAGTTGAAGCGTCGTTTTTCTTCTGCCCCTGTGTTGTGCCAACCAGATGTTTCGCTTCCGTTCCAGGTCGAGGTTGATGCTTCCGAAATTGGAGCAGGGGCTGTTTTGTCGCAGAGAAGTTCTGATTGCTCGGTGATGAAACCATGCGCCTTCTTTTCCAGGAAATTTTCGCCTGCTGAGCGAAATTATGATGTTGGCAATCGAGAGTTGCTAGCCATGAAGTGGGCATTCGAGGAGTGGCGTCATTGGCTTGAAGGAGCTAAGCATCGCGTGGTGGTCTTGACTGATCACAAAAACTTGACTTATCTCGAGTCTGCCAAACGGTTGAATCCTAGACAGGCTCGTTGGTCGCTGTTTTTCTCCCGTTTTGACTTTGTGGTTTCGTACCTTCCGGGCTCTAAAAATGTGAAGGCGGATGCCCTGTCTAGGAGTTTTGTGCCCGATTCTCCGGGTTTGCCTGAGCCGGCGGGTATTCTCAAAGAGGGGGTAATTTTGTCTGCCATCTCCCCTGATTTGCGGCGGGTGCTGCAAAAATTTCTGGCTAATAAACCTGACCGTTGCCCAGCGGAGAAACTGTTTGTCCCTGATAGGTGGACGAATAAAGTTATCTCTGAGGTTCATTGTTCGGTGTTGGCTGGTCATCCTGGAATCTTTGGTACCAGAGATTTGGTGGCTAGATCCTTTTGGTGGCCGTCTCTGTCGCGGGATGTGCATTCTTTTGTGCAGTCCTGTGGGATTTGTGCTCGGGCTAAGCCCTGCTGTTCTCGTGCCAGTGGGTTGCTTTTGCCCTTGCCGGTCCCGAAGAGGCCTTGGACACATATCTCTATGGATTTTATTTCGGATCTCCCCGTCTCTCAAAGAATGTCGGTCATTTGGGTGGTTTGTGATCGCTTCTCTAAGATGGTCAATTTGGTGCCCTTGTCTAAATTGCCTTCCTCCTCTGATTTGGTGCCGTTGTTTTTCCAGCATGTGGTTCGTTTACATGGCATTCCAGAGAACATCGTTTCTGACAGAGGTTCCCAGTTTGTTTCGAGGTTTTGGCGAGCCTTTTGTGCTAGGATGGGCATTGATTTGTCTTTTTCCTCGGCTTTCCATCCTCAGACAAATGGCCAGACTGAACGAACCAATCAGACCTTGGAAACATATCTGAGATGTTTTGTTTCTGCTGATCAGGATGATTGGGTGTCCTTTTTGCCTTTGGCTGAGTTCGCCCTTAATAATCGGGCCAGCTCGGCTACTTTGGTTTCGCCGTTTTTCTGCAATTCTGGGTTCCACCCTCGTTTCTCTTCAGGGCAGGTTGAGTCTTCGGACTGTCCTGGTGTGGATACTGTGGTGGATAGGTTGCAGCAGATTTGGACTCATGTGGTGGACAATCTGACTTTGTCCCAGGAGAAGGCTCAACGTTTTGCTAACCGCAGGCGCTGTGTGGGTCCCCGACTTCGTGTTGGGGATTTGGTTTGGTTGTCATCTCGTTATATTCCTATGAAGGTTTCCTCTCCTAAATTTAAGCCTCGTTTCATTGGTCCATATAGGATTTCTGAGGTTCTTAATCCCGTGTCTTTTCGTTTGACTCTTCCAGCTTCTTTTTCCATCCATAACGTGTTCCATAGGTCATTGTTGCGGAGATACGTGGCACCTGTAGTTCCATCTATTGATCCTCCTGCTCCGGTTTTGGTTGAAGGGGAATTGGAGTATATAGTGGAGAAGATTTTGGATTCTCGTGTTTCGAGACGGAAACTCCAGTATCTGGTTAAGTGGAAGGGTTATGGTCAGGAGGATAATTCCTGGGTCTTTGCCTCTGATGTCCATGCTGCCGATCTGGTTCGTGCCTTTCATGTGACTCATCCTGGTCGGCCTGGGGGATCTGGTGAGGGTTCGGTGACCCCTCCTCAAGGGGGGGTACTGTTGTGAATTCTGTGGCCAAGCTCCCTCCTGTGGTCGGGAGTGGTGCTTCGGCTGGTTCTGTCTATGAGCTTCCTTTGGTGGATGAGAGTGGTACTGCGGCTTCTGAGTTTCCTTCCTCAGGTGATGAGGTTAAGTCGTTAGGTGCTGCTCTATTTAACTCCACCTGGTGCTTTGATCCTGGCCTCCAGTCAATGTTCTAGTATTGGTCTTGCTTCCTCCTGGATCGTTCCTGTGGCCTGTCTTTCCTGCATAAGCTAAGTTTTGCTTGTGTTATTTTTGTTTGCTATTTTTTCTGTCCAGTTTGCTATATTGGTTTTTCTTGCTTGCTGGAAGCTCTGAGACGCAGAGGGAGCACCTCCGTACCGTTAGTCGGTGCGGAGGGTCTTTTTGCCCCTCTGCCTGGTTGTTTGTAGGTTTTTGTGTTGACCGCAAAGCTATCTTTCCTATCCTCGGTCTATTCAGTAAGTCAGGCCTCACTTTGCTAAATCTATTTAGTCTCTGTGTTTGTATTTTCATCTTACTCACAGTCATT
This sequence comes from Ranitomeya imitator, assembly GCF_032444005.1. Taxonomy (NCBI): domain Eukaryota; kingdom Metazoa; phylum Chordata; class Amphibia; order Anura; family Dendrobatidae; genus Ranitomeya; species Ranitomeya imitator. Next base: position 203,201,699 of record NC_091286.1, read on the forward strand.
ATATGTGGGGGGCTGCCTTTTCCTTTGGGAAATTTCTCTGAGGCAAGGTAGGCTTATTTTTCTATCTTCAGGGCTAGTTAGTTTCTCAGGCTGTGCCGAGTTGCATAGGGAGCGTTAGGCGCAATCCACGGCTACCTCTAGTGTGGTGTGATAGGATTAGGGATTGCGGTCAGCAGAGTTCCCACGTCTCAGAGCTCATCCTTTGTTTTTGGTAATTGTCAGGTCACTTTGTGTGCTCTGTACTTCTATGTCCATTGTGGTTCTGAATTACCTGTTCTTAACAGCACTCGTCTCCGCCGAGGCCGATGTCCAGATCCTGGAAGACGACTCCCCTGCAGGACTGCGCCTCCAGGTACAGGAACTGACCAGAAGCGTTGCCTCCCTAGCCCGGACCGTCCAGTCCCTACAGGAGGCCCCCAAGGAGAAGATCCAGCTGGCTTCCAGACCGGAAGATGTCCCCTGGCAGCGACCAAGGAGAGTTCCATCGACCAGAGGCAGAGACGACGATCGTTTTCATCGGGATGGACGACCTATCTGCCGCTGCTGCCACCAGGTGGGCCATCTTGCAAGGTACTGTCAGTTAAACGAGCAACCCCTGGGGCCAAGGGCCAGCCCCCAGGAGTAGAACGCCCAGGCCTGCAAAATTGGAGAGCCAAATACGTCGGGGGGCATCCAGTTCTCCCCATCGTGATCGACGGTATCCCCATGAATGCTTTGCTGGACACCGGTTTTCAGGTAACAACTATGCCCTACATTCTTTATAGACGTTATTGGGAGGACACCGACATTACCCGTGCCCCCGATGATGATTTCACCATAATAGCCAGCAATGGTCAGCCACTGCCGCAAGTGGGGTACAAAGAGGTCACTATTAAGGTGGGGCGGGTAGAATTGGAGGCCCAAGGAATTGTCATTGTTGATATTGACCGGCGTGAACGTAACCCCATGATGACCATCGGTACTAATGTCATAGAAAATTGTCTTGCAGAAGTTATTGTCTTGTTGCAGCAAGTAGCAGAGTCAGCTGGTTACAGTGAACAACGTGCCTTGCAGAAAGAAATCAGAGCCCTAATGCGGAGACAGCAAGTGGAGCTGACTGGTGGTGAAATTGGCCAGGTCACAGTGAGTGATTCGAACCCCATTGCAATACCCCCCAGGAGTGAAATGTTAATATGGTGTTGGGCAGCCATAGGTCTCGGGGGTAAAGACTATCAGGCCCTGGTAGAACCTGTGTATTCGGAGAATAGGCCTACCCTCCTGACAGCCAGAGGGGTGGTTGACGTCCGCAAGGGGAGGGTGCCGGTACGTGTTCTTAACTGCGGGGAGGAGGAAGTCCACCTAACTAAATATGTCACACTTGCCAAGCTGTTTACTGTTAATAATAGTGTGATACAGGCACCCGGGCCCTTGGCTCCGTCCAAGTCGGCGGAGGACAATGGCTCCGCAGAGCAATCAAAAGATTGGTGTCAAGAATTACATGTGGGCACTGATGCTACTCCATCTCACCAGATACAGGGGGCCTACAGGGTGGTTCACGAGTATGAGCTGGTATTCAGCAAACACCCCCTTGATTTCGGGCGGGTAAAAGGGATTCAACATCACATCCCCACAGGAGATCACCCACCTGTAAAGGAAAGATACCGTCCTGTACCCCAGCTCATTATCAATGTGCCAAGGACATGTTGCGAGAGATGAAGGAGTCTGGGGTAGTGAGAGACAGCTGTAGCCCCTGGGCAGTTCCGTTAGTCCTCGTTAGGAAGAAAGATGGCACCATGAGGATGTGTGTGGATTATAGGCAATTAAACCGCATTACACATAAGGACGCATACCCCCTGCCTAGGATAGAGGAGTCCTTGGCTGCGTTAAAGTCTGCTAATTACTTCTCTACCTTAGATCTCACCAGTGGGTACTGGCAGGTTCCCATGGCAGAGGCGGACAAGGAAAAGACAGCCTTCACGACGCCGATGGGTCTCTGCGAGTTCAACTACATGCCCTTTGGATTGTGTAACACCCGGGGGACGTTCCAGAGGATGATGGAGTGTTGTTTGGGACACAAGAACTTTGAGACCGTGCTGCTGTATCTGGACAATGTCATTGTCTTCTCTAAGACCTATGAAGACCATTTGAAGCACCTGGCCGAGGTATTTGAAGCGCTGTCCAACTTTGGCTTAAAGGTGAAACCGTCCAAATGCCATCTGCTCAAACCCAAAGTACAGTACCTGGGCCATGTGGTGAGTACCGAAGGAGTGGCCCCAGACCCCGCCAAGGTCACGGTGATCAAGGACTGGCCGCAGCCCAGTAACCTTCATGAAGACCGGCAGTTCCTCGGGTTGGTGGGCTACTACCGGAGGTTTATCAAGGACTTCACCAAGAAGCCCGCGCCATTGCAAGACCTGTTGGTGGGCCAGCCCAAGAAACCCAAGGGTAAGAATACCCCGCTGGATTGGAACGACGGACTGGAAGGATCGTTCACTTGCTTAAAATCGGCACTGACGGGAGAAGAAGTACTAGCCTACCCTGAATAAGACCAACCATTTGTATTGTATACAGACGCCAGCAACGTGGGGCTGGGAGCTGTGCTGTCCGAGGTCCAGAAGGGCAAGGAACAAGTAATCGCTTACGCCAGCAGGAAGCTTCACCCCACTGAAAGGAACCCGGACAACTACAGTTCCTTTAAGATGGAGTTCCTCACCGTCGTTTGGGCCGTGACGGAGAGGTTCAAGCACTATCTGGCCTCAGCGAAATTCACCGTCTTCAACGATAATAATCCACTTACGCACTTGGACACAGCGAAGCTCGGCACCTTGGAGCAGCGGTGGATGGCCCGGTTGTCCAATTACGACTTCACCATCAAGTACCGGGCGGGGCACAAGAATGCGAATGCCGATGCATTGTCCCGAATGCCTCTCCTACCCGAAACGGAGGAAGATCCAGAAGCATTTGAAGAAGTGGAGTTGCCCGCTTTCCATCGTCCCAAGGCAACTCAGTGTTCCCATCAGGTGGAGAACAGGCGCAGAAACAAACAGGGCGCCTCATTGAATCCCCTGCCCCACCACGGGTGGACAGAGAACCAGGATGGTGACCCTGCGGTCCGTCAGGTGAAAGAGCTCCTGACACAGGCAGGTTTGCATCCTGGCCCGGATGATCCACCGGAGGCATTACAGTTGTGGAAGGAGAGGGGCAAACTGTTTATTCACGATGGCAAGCTGTGCCGAAGGAGCATCGACCCCCGCACTCATGAATTGGTGTGGGAGATTGTGGTCCCCAGACAAGATGTGCCAATGGTCCTGGGAGCATACCACGATGGGGCAGGACATTTTGGATGGAGGAAGCTGGAGAGGCTACTCGGTGGGAGGTTCTACTGGATCGGCATGAGGAAGGCCGTCGAGAAGTGGTGTCGAGAGTGTGGCCCCTGTAGCCTACGCCGGAAGGATTGTGACAGCCAACGGGCTCCCTTGCAGCCCATCACCAAACGGCCGCTCGAGTTGGTCGCGCTGGATCACGTAAAGCTAACACCTAGCAGGTCACGGTATATCTGCGCTCTCACCATTGTGGACCACTACTCCAGATTCCTGGTAGTCGTACCAGTCAAAGATCTGATGGCTAGGACGGCTGCCAAAACCTTCCAGCAGTACTTCTGTCGACCCCATGGGTGCCCAGAGAAGGTGTTGACCGATCAGGGGCCAGCATTTGAAGCGGAGGTGTTCCAGGAGTTCTGCAATTGATACGGGTGTAAGAAGATCAGAACCACACCATACCATCCACAGACCAACGGGATGTGTGAGAAGATGAACCAAGTGGTGATCGACTTACTGAAGACCTTACCTGTAGAGGAGCGGAACTTGTGGCCTACACAGTTACCAGACTTGGTGGATATATACAACCACATCCCGGTGAATTCCACCAACTGCATCCCAGTGTAGCTGATGCGAGGAAGGTCTAGCAAGTTGCCCGTCGATCTGGACATGGGGGTCCTGACCCCGGAAGATATATCGCCAGATGTGGTTTGGGATACCAAGAGGCAGCAGAGGTACCGCAAAGTACAGGAATGTGTAGAAAGGAGTCTCGCTCAAGCCAGACAGAAGCAAGAGAGGGACTACAACCAGTATGCTCCCGCGGCTCCATTGGCACCTGGTGAGCAGGTACTCAAACGAAAGAGGAGACTACACAAGCTTCATGATCAATGGAAAGCGGAACCGTATACCATTCTCTCCTCCAATTTCGATAATACGAAGGTCTGTCTCATCAGTAAAGATGGAGGGGAGACCTCAACGGCCATATCCAGAGACCACCTGAAAATATGCCCTGATGAGCTGAAAGATGGGGAAACAGATTCCAGGACTCCTCCGCTCGTGGAAGAGGAGAAGATGATACACACTGTTCTTGGCAATTTTCCCCAGTCCTGGACTCAAATAAATCAGGCCATTGTGGTACATGTCTTAATGTTTCGTCAACCGAAACCGCCAGAACTAAATGTGGTGCCAGGGCATCTGGATCCGCAAGCACAGCCGACCCCGCCAGAAGATGCGATGTCAACGGTCGAACCAGCAGGCCCTCCCTCTGTCATCGGTGAATCTGCCATGCCCACCACTAATAGTGGCAGCACTGAGGACTCCAGTATGCCAGTGCTGCCCAGACTCACTAGAAGTGTAGCTAGAAGACAGTGCTCTACACTAGCGATAGCAAGCATAGCAAGTCCTGTCAGGCCAGTAGCAACCCCTGCGCTGCGGAGGTCTACGTGTAGCACCAAGAATCAGACTCCACTTCGCTATAGACCTTGGAGATATTAACGATAGTTACTATTTGGTTGAAAATACTTGTGTAAATATCTGTGTTATAGGTTTAAGAATGGACAATGGAGTGATGGACAGTGAATCACTCCAAAACTTTCACAGGGGCCCCTTTGTTTACCCGGGGTCCCTGCTGTTCTATGGTTGCACCTACTGGACTGGGAGTCATGGACTGTGCATGACCAATCTTTTGCAACGTTCAAGCGTCCTTACCTTCCATAACGGAAAGCACTGTTATATTTATTTGTTCATAGTATATAAGAATTTTTGTGTGTTTTCTATTAACATGTATTGTTATTCTTCTTTTCCCAGTCTGGGAGTACTGGATTTAACCGGGGGGGAGTACAGCGCCCCAGAGATCTGGTCGTTGCAGTAACGTCTCTCTGCCACTAAGGGGAGTAATGGTACGTCTGATGGGACAAAAGGAGTTCTTCTGACCAGGTATCACAGCACACATTACACTTCACACTCCGGCCACTAGGGGGAGCAAAAGGCCTATTTATTAGGTCATTGCTCACACTGGTAAAACTAGGGGTTGGACAGGAAGTCAGGGAGAATGCAGCCTGGGAGAGCTCCAGGGAGGACCTGTCAGAACTGGGGAATCTGGCAGGTACCTAGCCGAAAGGACAGATTGTTACGGAACTGCGCCTGCACTACCTTGCGGCAGTATCTAAAGAAAGGACACGAAGCGAAGGATATTGTGGACAGTGAGAAAAGAGATCAAGTACAAAGGAGAACCAGTAGGAGTCATGCCCCGAGAACGGCAACATCCTACTGAGACGCATAGCTGGTGGCCGGAGCACCGAGGAAGTAACAGTCTCCACGCATTACTTCAAACAGCGGCAGGACAGTTAATTACAGGTTGGCTGTCTACTATACATCACCTAAGAAGGACAAAGGGGGCAATCGTGGGAGAGGGGCGACACTAGGGTCCCAGAATAACTTCAGGCCTACCTGTCATAAAGGTGCATCTTAGCCATAACAAACCTGGGGGACGGAGAGAGAAAGATCTAGAAAGAATGAGATCAGAAGTTGTGAGAACTATCCAGAATGCCCAGCAGGGAAGAACTACAACACACAGGCGCTAGTGGTAGGCACTGATTTCCACCTGCAAAGGGAACTCTGGATGTGCCTTCGGACCGGCCGGTCTCAGACAGCCCTGTTGACAGTGCCCTGGATTGAGGATCCTGAAACAAACCTTCAGTAAAAGGTAAAGAGACTGCAATTCTGTGTCCTCGCTATTCCTCGCACCTTGCACCACGCACCATCACCTTTCATTGGACGCCCCTTAGCAGGGTCACGGACCGGGTCCAGCCACCGTGACATCCCCAGAACTGAGCAAGCAGAGGACCGGTACCGAGTAACCCGCGGCCCTGCGTCTGGGGGCGCTCCATGATCATCATACTGTGAAGAGATTTGTGACTAAAACAGAGCACAGACAGAGTTCATGCAGATAAAGGCATAATGAGGAAGGTTTCTGCCAGACAAATTCATTGGATTAAGAGAGCAGCTGCCACAATACCATTACAAAGCAGCAGACAGTTATTTGAAGCTGCTGGTACCTCTGGAGTCCCTCGAACCTCAAGGTGTAGGATTCTTCAAAGTCTTGCTGTGGTGCATAAACCTACTATTCAGCTACCCCTAAACAGTATTCACAAGCAGAAACTGTTCCAATGGGCCCAGGGATCTAAGGGGTATCGTTTCTCCTTATGGAGAGTGACATACCATCTCTGGCTTGTCAAGGTAAGGAGGCTGTTGGCCCTCATCAGTACGAAGCATGAGAACTAATTTGGCTAGGTGAGAGGCTCTGGACTGGGATCTAAGGGGTATGGTTTCTCCTTATGGAGAGTGACATACCATCTCTGGCTTGTCAAGGTAAGGTGGCTTATTCGCCGTGCAATGCTCCTCTGGGAAATATAATATGCAAATTGCCTCTTCTGAGAAAAAGAGGACTTAAACTCTATAGCACCACCTCTCACCTAGCCAAATTAGTTCTCATGCTTCGCACTGACGAGGGCCAGCAGCCCGAAACACCGTGTCTGTGAATTGAGATACTGATTTGGCTTTTATCCTAAGTCATATTGCACGACTCATTTAAAGGGTTAATTGTGACTTGTAGGATCGCTACTTCTAACAGGTGGCGCTATAGAGTTTACGTCCTCTTTTTCTCAGAAGAGGCAATTTGCATATTATATTTCCCAGAGGAGCATTGCACGGCGAATAAGCCTCCTGACTAGTGCAGCCTTCCTCACAGATTGCACAATTCTCTCCACAAAGTGGTTGCTGATGGTGGAGAATGGGCCCAGACCTGTCCATCAGCCTCGTCCAATTAAAGAATGCTTCAAATAAGAAAACTGATTTTCAATTTGATTAGGCTGAAACACTCATTTGGCCACCAATGTATGGCTTCTAAGAATAAAAACTTGTGTTTCATTCTATATAACTGTATGAGAGCTATAATTAGCGTTATTCATTTTGGGGCTACGGAATGAAAAAAGAGCAATTCCTCAATTTTTTTAATTTTTTGTTGTTGATTATTTTGCTTTATAAGTATCAAGTTCCGGTAAATATTTGGTACAAATAGAGCTATTCCATGAAATAATTTTTTATTACATTTTAGTGATAAAAACATGTCAAAGTCGTTGGGGAAAATTTATCAAGGGCAGTTTTTCTTGCCTGTCTAATAACAAAATCAATGCATTGAATGATTTTCACGAAATGTGTTAAAGCTACAGGCCTTTTAAATACATTTTGTATAGCTGTATAGTTTTATACTGTGCTACAGTCAGAAAATGAAATATACAACTTCTAGTAAGTAGGTGCAGATATTCACCAGAATTTACATTTTCTAGTATAAAGCTTAAAGGGAATCTGTCAGCAGGTTTTGCCATATAATTGGATAGCAGCATGATGTAGGGACAAAGACACTGGATTCCAGTGATGTATCACTTAGTTTATTGGGTGAGATATATGATAGAGTCACAATTTTCTCTCCTGCAGATCTAGCTGAGATCAGTTGTTGACCTTTGTATAAATGTGCATAACTCTGCCCTCACCACAACGTTCTGTCTACAGGGTGAGCCATTTATATGGATACACCTAAATAAAATGGGAATGGTTGGTGATATCAACTTCCTGTGTGTGGCACATTAGTATATGGGAGGGGGAAAACTTTTCAAGATGGGTGGTGACCATCGTGGCCATTTTGAAGTTGGCCATTTTGGATCCAACTTTATTTTTTTCAACGGGAAGAGCGTCATGTGACACATCAAACTTAATGATAATTTCACAAGAAAATCAATGGTGTGCTTGGTTTTAACATAACTTTATTCTTTCATGAGTTATTTACAAGTTTATGACCACTTATATGTTCAAAGTGCTGCCCATTGTGTTGGATCAGTGCAACCCTCTTCTCCCACTCTTGACACACTGATAGCAACACCCCAGAAGAAATGCTAGCACAGGCTTCCAGTATCCATTGTTTCAGATGCTGCACATCACGTATCTTCACAGCATAGACAATTGCCTTCAGATGACCCCAAAGATAAAAGCCTAAGGGGGTCAGATCGGGAGACCTTGGTGGCCATTCAACTGGCCCACGATGTCCAATCCACTTTCCTGGAAACTGTTCATGTAGGAATGCTCGGACCTGACATCCATAATGTGGTGTTGCATACAAATGGCCCACCCTGTACAATGTATAATAAGAGATAGCTGCTAATCACTGCTGGGGGGTGGTTGGACTAAGATGCGCGAGGGCAGTCATTCTGTAGTGATAATCTCCTGCTGATAAAACACTGATTGTAATGAAACGGCAAAATGCAGCCTAGTAAGTGAGACATTGCTTTAATAATGGTCTGTTCTCTTATATTGAGGTGCTTTCAGATTACATAGCAAAAAAACTACTGACGGATTGCTTTAATTAATCTGTTTAAAAGTTGTCAATGTTGCACTCTCCTGGTACTCCATACCTACTTTTTCAAGTTTTGGTAAGCATGGTACAAAGCATTCCTTTATTACTCTATTTGCAAGGTTTTACAAGTTTTTGTGCAAGTTGCAACTTTGTGGGCCTTAGTGTTCACCAAAACCTGTTGTAAACTGTTTGACAAATGTTGGCTATATTGTGTGGCTACATTCCAGTAGCCACAATTGTTTTTCCTTCACTTCAGAGTTAGAGTTGTTTACTGCATGGTAAAGTTGTTTACTGCATGGTAAAGTACAGTGGCATGTAAATGTTTGGGCACCCCTGGTCAGAATTACTGTTTTTATGGACAGTTAAGCAAATTGATGCTGAAATGATCTCTAAAATGCCTAAAATTTAAAGATGACACATTTCTTTGTATTTTAGGGGAAAAATAGTTTAATCTTTTACATTTTAAAAATTGCAAAAAGACAAACGGGCTGATGCAGAAGTTTGGGCACCCTGTATGGTTAGTATCTAGTAGCACCCCCTTCCCCAAGTATCACCGCTTATAAACACTTTTTGTAGCCAGCCAAGAGTCTTGTACTTCTTGTTGTTTTCATCCATTCCTCCTTGTAAAATTCTTCCAGTTCAATGAGATTCCTGGGCCATCTTCAATGCACTGTTATTTTGAGGTCATAAATTTTCAATGATGTTCAGATCAGGGGACTGTGAGAGCCATTGTAAAACCTTCATCTTGCTCCTTTTGTGGAAGTCTATTGTGTCTTTTGACCAGTGTTTAGGATCTTTTTTAAAGATGGTGTTATGTTTGCATCAAGAATTTTTTGAAATGTCATGAAAAATATTTAGAATTGAGAGTCCTCAGTGGTTGATACCTTTTAATGGATAACTGAGAAGATGGTAACAAATTGCAAGCTTGCAATTTGTTACCATCTTTTCAGTTAGCCATTAACCTTTAACCCCCAAGGGTGGTTTGCATGTGAATGACCACGCCAATTTGTACAATTCTGACGACTCTCCCTTTATGAGGTTATAACTCTGGAACGCTTCAAGGGATCCCGGTGATTCTGACACTGTTTTCTTGTGACATATTGTACTTCATGATAGTGGTAAAATTTCTTTGATATTACCTGCGTTTATTTGTGAAAAAAATGTAAATTTGGTGAAAATTTTGAAAATTCACAAAATACTTAATAAATAACATTTCCCACATGTCTACTTTACATCAGCAGAATTTTGGAACCAAATTTTTTTTTGTTAGGGAGTTATAAGGGTTAAAAGTTGACCAGCAATTTCTCATTTTTACACCATTTTTTTAAGGACTACATCACATTTGAAGTCACTTTGAGGGGTCTATATGATAGAAAATACCCAAGTGTGACACCATTCTAAAAACTGCACCCCTGAAGGTGCTCAAAACCACATTCAAAAAGTTTATTAACCCTTCAGATATTTCACAGGAATTTTTTTAATGTTTAAAAAAAAATGGACATTTAACTTTTGTCACAAAAAAATAACTTCAGCTCCAAGTTGTTTTATTTTACCAAGGGTAAAAGGAGAGATTGCACCCCAAAAGTTGTTAAACAATTTGTCCTGAGTACGCTGATACCCCATATGTGGGGGTAAACCACTGTTTGGGTGCATGGCAGAGCTGGGAATTGAAGGAGCAAAATTGACTGGAATTGAGATGGGACGCCATGTTGCGTTTGGAGAGCCCCTGATGTGCCTAAACATTGAAAACCCCCACAAGTAAAACCATTTTGGAAAGTAGACCACCTATGGAATGTATCTAGATGTGTTGTGAGAACTGTGAACCCCCAAGTGTTTCACTACAGTTTATAACGCAGAGCCGTGAAAATAGAAAAAAAAAATTTTCCACAAAAATTATTTTTTACTCCCCAGTTTTGTATTTTCCCAAGGGTAACAGGAGAAATTGGACCCCAAAAATTGTTGACCAATTTGTCCTGAGTACGTTGATACCCCATATGTGAGGGGGAACCACCATTTTGGCACATGACAGAGCTCGGAATGATAGGAGCACCATTTGCAATGCAGACTTAGATGGATTGGTCTGCAGGCGTCACGTTGCATTTGCAGAGCCCCTGATGTAACTAAACAGTAGAAACCCTAACAAGTGACCCCATATCGGAAACTAGACCTCCCAAGGAACTTATCTAGATGTGTTGTGAGAACTGTGAACCCCCAAGTGTTTCACTACAGTTTATAACGCAGAGCCGTAAAAATAAACAATCTTTTTTTTCCACAAACATTATTTTTTAGCCCTCAGTTTTGTATTTTCCCAAGGGTAACAGGAGAAATTAGACCCCAAAAGTTGTTGACCAATTTGTCCTGAGTACGTTGATATCCCATATGTGGGGGGGAACCACCATTTTGGCACATGACAGAGCTCGGAAAGATAGGAGCACGATTTGCAATGCAGACTTAGATGGATTGGTCTGCAGGCGTCACGTTGCATTTGCAGAGCCCCTGATGTACCTAAACAGTAGAAACCCCCACAAGTGACCCCATATTGGAAACTAGACCCCCCCAAGGAACTTATCTAGATGTGTTGTGAGAACTTTGAACCCCCAAGGGTTTCACTACAGTTTATAACGCAGAGCCGTGAAAATAAAAAATCTTTTTTTTCCACAAAAATTATTTTTTAGCCCCCAGTTTTATATTTTCCCAAGGGTAACAGGAGAAATTGGACCCAAAAAGTTGTTGACCAATTTGTCCTGAGTACGTTGATACCCCATATGTGGGGGGGAAACCACCATTTTGGCACATGACAGAGCTCAGAATGATAGGAGCACGATTTGCAATGCAGACTTAGATGGATTGGTCTGCAGGTGTCACGTTACATCCCCTGATGTACCTAAACAGTAGAAACCCCCACAAGTGACCCCATATTGGAAACTAGACCCCCCAAGGAACTTATCTAGATGTGTTGTGAGAACTTTGAACCCCCAAGGGTTTCACTACAGTTTATAACGCAGAGCCGAGAAAATAAAAATCTTTTTTTTTCACAAAAATTATTTTAGCCCTCAGTTTTGTATTTTCCCTAGGGTAACATGAGAAATTGAACACCAAAAGTTGTTGTCCAATTTGTCCAGAGTACGCTGATACCCCATATGTTGGGGTAAATCCCTGTTTGGGTGCATGGGAGAGCTCGGAAGGAGCACTGTTTTACTTTTTCAGCACAGAATTGGCTGGAATTGAGATCGGACGCCATGTCGCATTTGGAGAGCCCCTGATGTGCCTAAACAGTGGAAACCCCCCAATTCTAACTGAAACCCTAACCCAAACACACTCCTGACCCTAATCCCAACCCTAACCATAACTCTAACCATACCCCCAACCCGAACATGCCCAAAGCCCTAATCATAACCACACCCCTAACCCCAACACACCTCTAACCCTAATCCCAACCCTAACCACACCCCTAACACTAATCCCAACCATAACCCTAACCACAACCCTAACCCTAATCCCAACCCTAATTCCAACCGTAAATGTAATCCAAACCCTAACTTTAGCCCCAACCCTAACCCTAACTTTAGCCCTAACCCTAATCCTAACTTTAGCCCCAACCCTAGCCCTTACTTTAGCCCCAACCCTAACTGTAGCCTCAACCCTAACTTTAGCCCCAACCATAACCCTAACTTTAGCGCCAACCCCAAACCTAACTGTAGCCCCAACTCTAACCCAAGCTTTAGCCCCAACCCTAACCCTAACTTTAGCCCCAACCCTAACTCTAACTTTAGCCCCAACCCTAACTGTAGCCCTAACCCTAACTGTAGCCCCAACCCTAACTTTAGCCCCAACCCTAACGTTAACTTTAGCCCTAACCCTAACTTTAGCCCCAACCCTAACCCTAACTTTAGCCCCAACCCTAACCCTAACCCTAATGGGAAAATGGAAATACATATTTTTTTTTAAATTTTATTATTTTTCCCTAACTAAGGGGGTGATGAAGGGGAGTTTGATTTACTTTTATAGCGGTTTTTTTTATCGGATTTTTATGATTGGCAGCTGTCACACACTAAAAGACGCTTTTTATTTCAAAAAATAGTTTTTGCATCTCCACATCTATAATTTTTCCATATTTTGGTCCACAGAGTCATTTGAGGTCTTGTTTTTTACGGGACGAGTTGACGTTTTTATTGGTACCATTTTCCGGCACGTGACAATTTTTAATCGCTTTTCTTTTCATTCCGATTTTTATGAGGCAGAATGTCCAAAAAACAGCTGTTCATGAATTTCTTTTAGGGGGGCGTTTATACCTTTCCATGTTTGGTAAAACTGATAAAGCAGTTTTATTCTTCGGGTCAGTACGATTACAGCGATACTTCATTTATATCATTTTTTTATGTTTTGGCGCTGTTATTCGATAAAAACTATTTTATCTAAAAAATAATTATTTTTGCATTGCTTTATTTTGAGGACTATAACTTTTTTATTTTTTCGCTGATGATGCTGTATCATGGCTCGTTTTTTGCGTGACAAGATGACGTTTTCAGCGGTACCATGGCTATTTACATATGTCTTTTTGATCGTGTGTTATTCCACTTTTTGTTCGGTGGTATGATAATAACGCATTGTTTTTTGCCTCTTTTTTTTTTTACGGTGTTCACTAAAGGAGTTAACTAGTGGGACAGTTTTATAGGTCGGGTCGTTACGGACACGGAGATACTAAATTGTTATGAATAGGTAATTCAGAACCACAATGGACCTTGAAGTTCAGAGCACACAAAGTGACCTGACAATAACCAAAAAACATAGGACGAGCTCTGAGACGTGGAAACTCTGCTGACCGCAATCCCTAATCCTATCCAACCACACTAGAGGCAGCCGTGGATTGCGCCCAACGCTCCCTATGCAACTCGGCACAGCCTGAGAAACTAACTAGCCCTGAAGAAAGAAAAATAAGCCTACCTTGCCTCAGAGAAATACCCCAAAGGAAAAGGCAGCCCCCCACATATAATGACTGTGAGTTAAGATGAAATTACAAACGCAGAGATGAAATAGATTTAGCAAAGTGAGGCCCAACTTACTGAACAGACCGAGGATAGGAAAGATTGCTTTGCGGTCAACACAAAACCCTACAAACAACCACGCAGAGGGGGCAAAAAGACCCTCCGCACCGACTAACGGTACGGAGGTGCTCCCTCTGCGTCCCAGAGCTTCCAGCAAGCAAGAAAAACCAATAAAGCAAGCTGGACAGAAAAAAACAGCAAACAAAAACAACACAAGCAAAACTTAGCTTATGCAGGACAGAAAGGCCACAGGAACGATCCAGGAGGAAGCAAGACCAACACTAGAACTTTGACTGGAGGCCAGGATCAAAGCACTAGGTGGAGTTAAATAGAGCTTCACATAACGACTTAACCTCATCACCTGAGGAAGGAAACTCAGAAGCCGCAGTACCACTCACATCCACCAACAGAAGCCCATAGACAGAATCAGCCGAAGTACCACTTGTGACCACAGGAGGGAGCTCGACCACAGAATTCACAACAGTACCCCCCCTTGAGGAGGGGTCACCGAACCCTCACCAGAGCCCCCAGGCCGACCAGGATGAGCCATATGAAAGGCACGAACAAGATCGGCAGCATGGACATCAGAGGCAAAGACCCAGGAATTATCTTCCTGACCATAACCCTTCCACTTAACCAGATACTGGAGTTTCCGTCTCGAAACACGAGAATCCAAAATCTTCTCCACTATATACTCCAACTCCCCCTCCACCAAAACCGGGGCAGGAGGATCAACAGATGGAACCATAGGTGCCACGTATCTCCGCAACAATGACCTATGGAATACGTTATGGATTTAAAAAGAATCTGGAAGGGTCAAACGAAAAGACACAGGATTAAGAACCTCAGAAATCCTATACGGACCAATGAAACGAGGCTTAAACTTAGGAGAGGAAACCTTCATAGGAATATAACGAGATGACAACCAAACCAAATCTCCAACACGAAGTCGGGGACCCACACAACGTCTGCGATTAGCGAAACGTTGAGCCTTCTCCTGGGACAAGGTCAAATTGTCCACTACATGAGTCCAAATCTGCTGCAACCTGTCCACCACAGTATCCACACCAGGACAGTCCGAAGCCTCAACCTGTCCTGAAGAGAAACAAGGATGGAACCCAGAATTGCAGAAAAACGGCGAAACCAAGGTAGCCGAACTGGCCCGATTATTAAGGGCGAACTCAGCCAACGGCAAAAAGGACACCCAATCATCCTGATCAGCAGAAACAAAGCATCTCAGATATGTTTCCAAGGTCTGATTGGTTCGTTCAGTCTGGCCATTTGTCTGAGGATGGAAAGCCGAGGAAAAAGACAAATCAATGCCCATCCTAGCACAAAAGGCTCGCCAAAACCTCGAAACAAACTGGGAACCTCTGTCAGAAACGATGTTCTCTGGAATGCCATGTAAACGAACCACATGCTGGAAGAACAATGGCACCAAATCAGAGGAGGAAGGTAATTTAGACAAGGGTACCAAATGGATCATCTTAGAGAAGCGATCACAAACCACCCAAATGACAGACATTTTTTGAGAGACGGGGAGATCCGAAATAAAATCCATAGAGATATGTGTCCAAGGCCTCTTCGGGACCGGCAAGGGCAAAAGCAACCCACTGGCACCAGAACAGCAGGGCTTAGCCCGAGCACAAATCCCACAGGACTGCACAAAAGAACGCACATCCCGCGACAGAGACGGTCACCAAAAGGATCTAGCCACTAAATCTCTGGTACCAAAGATTCCAGGCTGACCAGCCAACACCGAACAATGAACCTCAGAGATAACTTTATTCGTCCACCTATCAGGGACAAACAGTTTCTCCGCTGGGCAACGATCAGGTTTATTAGCCTGAAATTTTTGCAGCACCCGCCGCAAATCAGGGGAGATGGCAGGCACAATTAGTCCCTCTTTGAGAATACCCGCCGGCTCAGACAAACCCGGAGAGTCGGGCACAAAACTCCTAGACAGGGCATCCGCCTTCACATTTTTAGAGCCCGGAAGGTACGAAACCACAAAGTCAAAACGGGAGAAAAACAGCGACCAACGAGCCTGTCTAGGATTCAACCGTTTGGCAGACTCGAGATAAGTCAAGTTCTTGTGATCAGTCAAGAACACCACGCGATGCTTAGATCCTTCAAGCCAATGACGCCACTCCTCGAATGCCCACTTCATGGCCAGCAACTCTCGATTGCCAACATCATAAATTCGCTCAGCAGGCGAAAACTTCCTGGAAAAGAAGGCGCATGGCTTCATCACCGAGCAATCAGAACCTCTTTGCGACAAAACAGCCCCTGCTCCAATCTCAGAAGCATCAACCTCGACCTGGAACAGAAGCGAAACATCTGGTTGACACAACACAGGGGCAGAAGAAAAACGATGCTTTAACTCTTGAAAAGCTTCCACAGCAGCAGAAGACCAATTGACCACATCAGCACCCTTCTTGGTCAAATCGGTCAATGGTTTAGCAATACTAGAAAAATTACAGATGAAGCGACGATAAAAATTAGCAAAGCCCAGGAACTTTTGCAGACTCTTCAGAGATGTCGGCTGAGTCCAATCATAAATGGCCTGGACCTTAACAGGGTCCATCTTGATAGTAGAAGGGGAAAAAATGAACCCCAAAAATGAAACCTTCTGAACACCAAAGAGACACTTTGATCCCTTCACAAACAAAGAATTAGCACGCAGGACCTGGAACACCATTCTGACCTGCTTCACATGAGACTCCCAATCATCCGAGAAGACCAAAATATCATCCAAGTATACAATCAGGAATTTATCCAGGTACTCTCGGAAGATGTCATGCATAAAGGACTGAAATACTGATGGAGCATTGGCAAGTCCGAATGGCATAACTAGGTACTCAACATGGCCCTCGGGCGTATTAAATGCAGTTTTCTATTCATCGCCCCGTTTAATACGCACAAGATTATATGCACCACAAAGATCTATCTTGGTGAACCAACTAGCCCCCTTAATCCGAGCAAACAAATCAGATAGCAGCGGCAAGGGGTACAGAAATTTGACCGTGATTTTATTTAGAAGGCGGTAATCAATACAAGGTCTCAGCGAACCATCCTTCTTGGCCACAAAAAAGAACCCTGCTCCCAATGGCGATGACGACGGGCGAATATGACCCTTCTCCAAGGATTCTTTTACGTAACTCCGCATAGCGGCGTGCTCAGGTACAGATAAATTAAACAGTCGACCCTTAGGAAACTTACTACCAGGAATCAAATCGATAGCACAATCACAATCCCTATGCGGAGGTAGGGCATTGGACTTGGGCTCATCGAATACATCCCGGTAATCAGACAAGAACTCTGGGACCTCAGAAGGGGTGGATGATGAGATAGACAGAAATGGAACATCACCATGTACCCCCTGACAACCCCAGCTGGACACAGACATTGATTTCCAATCTAATTCTGGGATATGGGCTTGTAGCCATGGCAACCCCAACACGACCACATCATGCAGATTATGCAACACCAGAAAGCGAATATCCTCCTGGTGCGCAGGAGCCATGCACATGGTCAGCTGGGTCCAATACTGAGGCTTATTCTTGGCCAAAGGCGTAGCATCAATTCCTCTCAATGAAATAAGACACTGCAAGGGCTCCAAGACAAACCCACAGCGCCTAGCAAACTCCAAGTCCATCAAATTCAGGGCAGCGCCTGAATCCACAAATGCCATGACAGAATAGGAAGACAAAGAGCAGATCAAAGTAACGGACAAAAGAAATTTCGATTGTACCGTACCAATGGTGGCAGACTTAGCGAACCGCTTAGTGCGCTTAGGACAATCGGAGATAGCATGAGTGGAATCACCACAGTAGAAACACAGCCCATTCTGACGTCTGTTTTCTTGCCTTTCAGCTCTGGTCAAAGTCCTATCGCACTGCATAGGCTCAGGTTTATGCTCAGATAATACCGCCAAATGGTGCACAGATTTACGCTCACGCAAGGGTCGACCGATCTGAATGGCCAAAGACATAGACTCATTCAGACCAGCAGGCATAGGAAATCCCACCATGACATCCTTAAGGGCTTCAGAGAGACCCTTTCTGAAAATAGCTGCCAGCGCACATTCATTCCATTGAGTGAGCACGGACCACTTTCTAAACTTCTGACAATAAATCTCTATCTCATCCTGACCCTGACACAGAGTCAGCAAATTTTTCTCTGCCTGATCCACTGAATTAGGTTCATTGTACAGTAATCCGAGCGCCAGAAAAAACGCATCAATATTACATAATGCAGGATCTCCTGGCGCAAGGGAAAATGCCCAGTCTTGAGGGTCGCCACGTAATAAAGAAATAATGGTCTTAACTTGTTGAACTGGGTCACCAGAGGAGCGAGGTTTCAAAGACAGAAACAGTTTGCAATTATTTTTGAAACTCAGAAATTTAGCTCTATCTCCAGAAAACAAATCAGGAATAGGAATTCTTGGTTCTAACATAGAATTCTGAGCCACAAAGTCTTGAATATTTTGTACTCTTGCAGTGAGATGATCCACACATGAAGACAGACCTTTAATGTCCATCACTACACCTGTGTCCTGAACCACCCAAATGTCTAGGGGAAAAAAAAGGCAAAACATAGTGCAAAGAAAAAAAAATGGTCTCAGAACTTCTTTTTTCCCTCTATTGAGAAGCATTAGTACTTTGGGCCTCCAGTACTGTTATGAATAGGTAATTCAGAACCACAATGGACCTTGAAGTTCAGAGCACACAAAGTGACCTGACAATAACCAAAAAACATAGGACGAGCTCTGAGACGTGGAAACTCTGCTGACCGCAATCCCTAATCCTATCCAACCACACTAGAGGCAGCCGTGGATTGCGCCCAACGCTCCCTATGCAACTCGGCACAGCCTGAGAAACTAACTAGCCCTGAAGAAAGAAAAATAAGCCTACCTTGCCTCAGAGAAATACCCCAAAGGAAAAGGCAGCCCCCCACATATAATGACTGTGAGTTAAGATGAAATTACAAACGCAGAGATGAAATAGATTTAGCAAAGTGAGGCCCAACTTACTGAACAGACCGAGGATAGGAAAGATTGCTTTGCGGTCAACACAAAACCCTACAAACAACCACGCAGGGGGGGCAAAAAGACCCTCCGCACCGACTAACGGTACGGAGGTGCTCCCTCTGCGTCCCAGAGCTTCCAGCAAGCAAGAAAAACCAATAAAGCAAGCTGGACAGAAAAAAACAGCAAACAAAAACAACACAAGCAAAACTTAGCTTATGCAGGACAGAAAGGCCACAGGAACGATCCAGGAGGAAGCAAGACCAACACTAGAACATTGACTGGAGGCTAGGATCAAAGCACTAGGTGGAGTTAAATAGAGCAGCACCTAACGACTTAACCTCATCACCTGAGGAAGGAAACTCAGAAGCTGCAGTACCACTCACATCCACCAACGGAAGCCCATAGACAGAATCAGCCGAAGTACCACTTGTGACCAAAGGAGGGAGCTCGACCACAGAATTCACAACACTAAATATGTGTACTTTTATTTTTTTTTTTATTTAGATAAAGGAATGTATTTATTGGAACAATATATATATATATACATATATATATATATATATATATATATATATATTAATATTTAGGTTTTTTGTTTTTTTTTACACATGTAAATATTTTTTTTTTTTTACTTTTTTACTTTGTCCCAGGAGGACATCATACTATAGTGTCAGATCGCTGATTTGACACTTTGCAAAGCAGTGTGTCAGATCAGCAATGTGACAGGAACTGCAGAGAGGCTTCCTGGCGCCTGCTCTGAGCAGGCACTTGAAAGCCACCTCCCTGCAGGACCCGGAAGGAGCCCCATGGCCATTTTGGATCCCGGGGCCTGCAGGTAGGAGACGCTCGGTACAACGCGATCACATCGCGTTGTTCCCATGGTCTCTGGGAAGCACACAGGGAGCCCCCTCCCTGCGCGATGCTTCTCTTTGCTGCCGGAACACTGCGTTCATGTGTAATAATAATCAGCTGACACCCGGTGGTGATTGGCCGCGCTCTCACCGTGAGCGCGTCCAATCGCCTATGTCGTACTATCTCGTCACTGGGAATTAAGTCCCAGGTCACCTCGATGGGATAGTCCGTCATATGGGATAAAGGGGTTAAAAGATATCAACCACTGAGGACTCTCAATTCTAAATTTTTCTCTATCTACTGGCTAACACGATACCAAGATATATACCTTTCCTGTATTGAAATGTCATTGAATCCATTCTTCCCTCTACCCATGAAATGTTTCCCGTGCCATTAGCTGCAACTCTACCCCAAAGCATGTGTGGACAGCAAGATCCTCCTCTATCAAAGGCATTGGATGCCACTGTAGCTATTGACTGAGGTGTCTATAGAGTGTAACTATTGGAGACCAAGAATTTTAGTCTCCAGCCAGTACTTGTTGCCTTGTTAGCTAAAATAATCCTGAAAAACATATTTTTATTTACTTTTCTATCTAATCTACTCTTTTTTTCTTTATATAAGCCATAATTTCTATTGTTCTCCTGCACTCTAATTTCCTAGAAACGTTTCTGTAAACTTTTTTTTCCACCAAATATTTTGATCGCCTTGAGAAATAGGTGTATAAACATGTTTTATGAGTTAACAGATGATATTTTGTAGCAGTATGTTACATTTTTCTACTGGATATTGTAAAACAGTTTCCAGATGTTCTCTGGTCCCCGTGAGAGATAGAATAACTGTGACGTCCAAAATATGTTGTTTGTGTTGTACATTTTTTTCAGTATCTGCTGAAATAAATTAGTTTCTGACATAAATACATAAAATGTTACTTGCTGTGAAGGTGAGAGTTATTACATAAACTCATAAAAATAATTGCCATAAAATGCGGAGAAAATATGTCTCTAATATCTTCACTTATGTCTGCACCATTTCTGCATCTATTGACAGGAAAACAGAGCCTCAAAAACAGTGGCTTTTTGGTGTGTTTTTGCTGCGTTTTCGCCCAGAGAATTGACATGCTGCAGGTTATTGTATGCAACACATCTGCAAGTAAAAAATAATCAACGTGTGCATGACACTTCAGGTTTCTCATTCACTTTGCTGGCATCAGGTTTTGTCACAAATCTGTGCAGAACAAAATGCGACAAAAACGCACCAAATCTGCAATGTGTGCACACAGTCTAATAGCAGCATCAATGTTTTTTGTTTTAAAAGTCTATCAGAATGAGAAGATAGATCTCCTGCATAAGAATGGCACGCTATACTACAGAACAAGTGGTGCATAAATATTTGATCCTGAATGATATCCAAATAGAGAGATCTCAGCAACTCTCCAGTACTTTCAAAATGCTAGGAAACTTTTTCATTCTAAAACTGCACAGTAATATGATAGCATTTTGACGTAAAAGCTTGATAATGTTTCCTTGAACATTTCAGAGTGGAGCATTTCTGTTATTTTTCTTGCCTCCCTTGTTAAAGTCCTAATGAAGTATGTTGGAAGAAAAATGAGCACACATCTTGGTAAATCATTTAACAATCAAATAAATCTATGTGTGCGCAATTACCATATAATTTGTATTTTTGACAATTAATTTTATTATTGAACAGCTAAAGTGCTGTTGGTTAATTAAAAATGTAAAATCTGAAAACAGAATATTTAGGAAAATAATTGTGAGTTTTTAATCTTTCCTTGTAGAATATGTACAGTACGTGAGCAGAATTATTGGGCAACTATTAGTGTGTAGAATTAGCATGCAACTTAATGAAAAACTTAAATTTTCCCATCTCAATTGTTTATTTTCATCTGTTAAAGTGAGAATAATTGGCAAACAACTCAAAATGTACAAAATTACATTTCTGACACTTAAAAAAATATGGGATATCTTCTGTTACAGATGTTTCTCTGAATATAAAATTCTGACATCACTATGCTCTTCAGTTCTATTTAAAAAAAAACAAACATATTAGTGACCAGTAAACAGTGGCATGTAAAAGTTTGGCACCCTGGTCAAAATTACTGGTATTGTGAACAGTTAAGCAAGCTGAATATGAAATGATCTCTAAAAGGGCTAAAGTTAAAGATGACACATTTCCTTTGTATTTGAGGCCAACAAAACATATATTTTCATTCATCTTTTACATTTTAAAAATTACAGAAAGAAAAATGGGCTGATGCAAAAGTTGGGGAACCCTGCATGGTTAGTACCTAATAGCACCCCCGTTTGAAAGTATTAGCCTGTAAATGCTTTTTTCAGCCAGCCAAGAGTCTTTCAGTTCTTGTTTGAGGGATTTTCAACCATTCTTCCTACTTTTCTAGGAAGTCAGTGTTATTTGGGTTCGGCACCCCGAATATCAGGTGTTTCCCACGCTTTCATCTGCATGACAGCACGAAAAATGCCGGTGGCTCTGATCGGCAGTGAGATACTACCACCGGTCAGAGCTCCAGCAGCTGTGACTGGCAGTAAAAATTTACCTCCGGTCACAGACCAATGAAAAAGTAGAACCATCTCAATGGGATCACAAGGAAATGTACAGCATGTGACTTAAATATGTGTGTCTGAGCAAAGGGTCTGAATACATATGACCATGTAATATTTCAGTTTTCCTTTTTTAATAAACTTGCAAAAATGTCTACATTTCTGGGTTTTTTTTTAGTCAAGATGGGGCAGAGAGTGAACATTAATGAGAAAAAAATGAACTTTTTTGAATTTACTCTATGGCTGCAATGAAACAAAGAGTGAAATATTTGAAGGGGGGCTGAATACTTTCCATACCCACTGTAATTGGAAGCCTTAGGCAACTGATGCCTTCGTTAATTTAAAAGAACATTTTTCATCTACCCCTGTTCAGCCCAAACCAGAGTGTCCTATTATTGTTTAGGTCAAGGCTTCTTTGGTTGGCGTTGGACCAGTTTTATAGAAAGGTATGCCTTCATGTGCTGAGAGGAATTATGGCATAGTTAATCAGTGATTGTTGGCATTTAAGTGGGCTTCGAGGAATGATGCCACTTCCTTGAAGGTGCAAAACATAGAGCCATGGTTATCACCGACAACAAGGATCTGACATGCTTAGAATCGGATAAAGGGGTTGTCCCATGAACAAAGTACATTTCCTGTTTTATGTAGGGAGGCATTTCTGCACATTTTATTCCAAGTGTATTTTCTTTAAAGTGCCTGACAGCTGAACATGGCATAAATCTAACAGTCATCTTTCTACGATTCATACAAGTATATATTTAATTCATCTGCTGCATATATCCTGCAACCTCATTTCCATCTCTGCAAGCATATTTTATTGGTATATATTTAATTAATCTTACTGAGCTGGTCCTTGATGCTGTACACTCATCCCACAAGCTCAAAGAGTTTTATAATCCATGTTGGCCAGAAAACTTTTAGCATTTTCTTCAAAGTGCCCTACAGGCAGTTGAACATGACAGTTAGACAGGGCATTAGACAAGTAAGACATTCAAAAAAACCTACTTCAAGAACATTTGGATTGCAACAAATATTCACCATATATATTTGTATAATTTATATCCTGCCTGCTTCATTCACTCACATTCACTGTCCTTGCACAAACTATTTGCACTCCATCCATATCAGCCCCTCTGTCCTCTCCTCTCCCGTCCTATGTATAGCACTCATGCTCTTTTCACAATCCTAAACTGCACAGATCCATTCAGTCCCACTATGCAACACAAGAGACGCTCTCACAAATCAGTTAACCATCTGCTCACTCTTTCTATCTTCCTTCTAGTCGCAGGAGATATCTCTTCCAACCCCAGCCCTTCTTGTAATAGTAAGTTGAACCCCTCCCTAATACATTAAGAAACCCTTCAACTTTCATTAATATTCCCTGCATGCCTTCTGTCTTTTTTAACTGAGCTCTTTGAAATTCACGCTCAGCATGTAGCAAACTCTCCTACATCCATGACTTCTTCCTTTCTGATTCTCTTAACCTTTTGGCTCTTACTGAAACCTGGATCTAGCAGTCAGACGCCACTGCCGCTACTGCTCATACTGTGGCCTACATTTCTCTCATACCCCAAGATCTGACAACAGACCAAGTGGAGGTGTTGGTCTGCTCCTAGTAAAAAAATGTACTTTTCAGGTTATCGCCCAAGTGTCTTCACTTATCTTCCCTTCTTTTAAAGTCTACAGCCCCTTCTCCCTTCGAGTGGCAGTTGTGTATCATCTTCAAGGCCCCTCCTGTCACTTCCTAGATCACTTTGCCACCTGGCTTCCAGATTTTCTATCCTGTGACATTCCCACCCTCATCATGGGAGACTTTACTGTGATGCTGGGTGAAGGATAAGTAAGTGCACAACAACAGGAAGAGGGAAGGGGGAGCTCAAACACTAGCAAAGAGAGGAGTGGAGACCCCTAGGCAGATGTAAAATCACCATGTCTGCCCTAAATGTCCCTATATAGGTTCTGCACCTATCGCCGAGCAGGAGCCTAATCCCTGCCTGACCCTAGTGATAGGTGTTAAGGACTGGCAGAACGCACCAAGTACAAGATGAAATGGAACTAGGTGCGTTCGCAGTCCGAGGTCCACCATGCAGGTAAAAACCCTGCTGCTAGTAAAGACAGACTATATGGCGGTACTATAAGAATACACACATGGGTTAGCTTCACCCTGTGTGAAGGAAGCGACCCTGTTGCGTCACAGGACCGCGGTACCGCACATAGAGCGCAAGCAAGGAGTCACTAATCTCAAACCCGAGACTGAGGATTTGAGTTCAGAAGACCCCATGCACTCGACACCGCAACTGGGGTGTCAGAGGAACATAAATAATAATATAAAGGCACAAGAGTGCGTGCGGTGCCGCACTGACGGACGCCACTAACCACCCAGGCTTGGGTCAGGAAAGCGCAGAGCAAGCGCACGGCGCCGTACTGGCGGACACAGCAACTGGTAGCTGTAATGTGTGTTACGTGCTGTTGGATAAGTCTGGCGCTAGATAGCAAACATACACCTTCCGCGAACAGTCATCCAATAGGGAGGGTTATTTAAAGAGCGACTTTCACTCACAACACACACACAAATATTTACAAGACAATACTATCGCATGGCCGTGCGGTCATGCGCAGTTTATATAGTTGCAGCACAGGAAGCTGCTACCGAAGTTTTGCCCTTTCAGGACCTTCCTGGAGGACCAATGGAATGTGCTGCAGTACCTGAGCATGTGACTCTCGATCTCCAACGGGAGATCTTGCCCTGGGCATGCTCAGTGTGTGAAAATAAGGACTTAGTCCCAGAGAAGCCTGCTCGCCGCAGATCAGTGCAGGGTACAACAGGAGAGCCAGAAAAGGCAGCAGTAACCCTCTGCACAGAATCAGTCCCAGCAAGACGCTGGGAGCGACGCCTCCGCTGAGCAGACCCCACTGCGGCCGATGCAGAATGGGAGACCGCATCAGACACGGATCGAGTTTCCTCCTGTGCAGCAGAGGAAACTCGACTCCTAACAATAGGCCCTACATAGGGAGAAGATGGGGTGAAACTAGAAAGTCCCCACTAAAACTAACAACACTGAGGGTAGAGGGATGGGGGAAATACTTAGCTTGAGAAGACAATAAAGACTTCACCAAGTACTGCAGGAAACAACACAGAAGTCAAGAAAAATCAACAATCTTCAAAACCCGGAGCTCCAAATTACCATAAACAATGATTTGGGGCAGCTGCAATTGAGAGGACTCAAGAGATTCAACATACTTTTTGAGCAATGACCTGTGGAACACATAGTGAATTTTAAGAGCCTTGGGTAACTCAAGACGAAATGCTGCAGGGTTAATGACGGCGGTTATTCTATTGCGGCCAATAAACCTAGGTCCCAGTTTCCAGGAAGGGATCTTCAACTTGATATTCCTGGTAGACAACCACGCAAAGTCATTCACACTTAGGTCCAGACCTGGCAAGGGTTTTCTGTCAGCCATATGTTTGTACCTGTCTCCAATGACCTTCGAATTAATTTGAACCCCCCCCCGCCACACTGAAGAGAGCGACGAAGCAAAACGTTCCTCCTCATGAACTCCTCAAGCCCCTCCACCATTAAAAGTACCAAACTGTGGATGGAAACCGTATGCACCAAAGAATAGTGACCTGCCAGTAGATTCTTGGTGATGATTATCAATAGCAAACTCAGCCAACTGTAAGTAAGATGCCCAATCCTTCTGGTTTTCGGAGACAACACCTGAGGTAAGTCTCCAAATTCTGATTCGTGCGTTAGGTCTGTCCATTCAACTGAGGATGGAAAGCAGAGGAAAAGGGCAGCTGCACCCCCAGTCGAGTACAGAATGCCTTTCAGAACTTAAAAACAAATTGAGTCCCCCGATCTGACACCACATAGGAGGGAGCCATGTGAAGCTTCAGGATCTCATTAACAAAAACCTGAGTAACAGTCCTGGCACTAGGAAGTGCTGGTAAAGCGTCAAAATGCACCATTTTGCTGAACTTATCCACAACCACCAGAACCACAGTCTTGCCTGCCAATAGTGGTAGGCCAGTAATAAAATACTAGGAATGGGAAGTGGAAGAAGAGGACCAGATGGATAGGTATGTGATACTTTAGAATGCACGCAAATATTGCAAGCAGATATCTTTTCAACCATATCCCAATGCAACCCCAGCCGCCAAAAACAATGAGAAAGGAGGTCCACAGTTGCTTGTGAGAGTTGTGTCAGAGCCAAAATGCCCCATACCTGTACAGCTGGACTCCTCCAGTACTTACCCACTTCAAGAGTCCATGGACCCACCTCTCCACTGATTTTATTATTGACTTCTCATTCTCAGAAAGGGAGACTGTTATTTGTATAGTTGTGGACAGATTTAGCAAAGAGCATAATTTTGTACCTGTGTCTAGGTTACCTAGCTCTCAAACATTAAGTAAGCTGGTTATTAAAAACATTGTACGTCTTCATTGGATTCCAGAAAATATTGTTTCTGATTGAGAAATTCAGTTTGTTTTGAAATTCTGAAATGCATTCTGTGACAAGATAAAAAAAATCCCTTCCTTCCGCCTACCACCCAGAGATCAACATGCTAATCAAACACTTGAGCAGTTTCTTCAGTGGTATATCTCTGACCATCAGTCCGAATATCTGCCTTTAGTCGAATTCGCTATAAACAATCGGTACCATGAATTTATCAAGACCTTCCCATTTTTCTGCAATCTTGGATATCACCCTCACTTCGGGTCCTTTTTACCTTCTGACATCCCTGAGTTTGGAAAATCCATAGACAAACTAAGAATAATCTGGTCTGAGATCAGAGAAAACCTGAGGCAGGCACAGAGTAATCTTGCCCCTTATGCCAATAAAAGATGCTCTGATGGACCTTGTTTTGGGGTTGAAGATGAGACATCGTTATCCAACAGAAATATTAAACTTAAGGTTACCTCTGATAAGCTATGGCCCAAATTCATTGGACCAAGTCAAATTATTGTTTAAAACTTCCCTTTCCTTTCTGTATATTCAACGTATTCCATAAACCCTGCTCAAGATATGCAGTTTGCCTATTCACCCTGTCAGGAATTCTCCTTTTTCTGTCCTGATCATTGGCAGTCTTGAGCATTTGGTACAAAATAACCTTGACTTTTCCTTTGTGTGAGGATCTGTTAAATATCTGGTTCATTAGAAGGGTTATGGGCCAGAGGACATATCATGGGTAGAGTTGAGCGACCTTGACCTTTTTAGAGTCGAGCCGGGTTTCGCGAAACCCGACTATCTCAAAAGTCGGGTCGAGTGAAATCGGCCGATTATGGCGAAAAGTCGGGATCGACCGAAACACGAAACCCAATGCAAGTCAATGGGGCAGCATAGTCGGCAGTGAGTGGGGGCCAGGAAAACACCTAGAGTGCCCATTTTAATGTCAAAACCATCCATTCTTCTTAATGAAGCTTGTCAAGCGTAATTTACCTTATAATAATTGGAAGGCATTTGAAATTGGGGGTCATTTGGCTAAAGTTGTGTGGGGTAGGGCTGGTTCAAGTAATTAGTGGGCCCAGGAAATCTGGACCACGTCACGGCAGTGGAGCAGGGAGAGGTAAGTATTTCAACTTTGCAAGTGCTGTGATCCTGAGCAAGCAGGGGGGGCCCACTTGTTGGCATTGGCACTGGCACAGGGCCCCTCAAAGTACAGCGGTGTGTTTGCACGGCGGGGGCGCCTCCCACCGGCAGCAACACTTTTGCGTACTATGAGAGGCCCTGTGCCAGTGATGTCGCCAACTAGTATTCCTCCCCCCACCTGATGAAGGAACCTGCACTTTCATCTGCACCTTCCTCTTTGTCCCCGTGTAAGGTGGTATGGTATGCGGGAAGAGCAACCTGACTTTCAGCAGGGTCACAATGTTGTTGTGTAGCATGCACGGGGAATGTTGCGTTATGGGTCAATGTACCAGCAGACTCATCTATCACTGGCTGGGCAATGGGCACGATGAAGTGGAAACACAGATATAGGCCCAAAGAATAAAGTGGGCTAAATGCAGTTCAAAATTGGTAACACAGGAATAACCAGGGGGCATTGCAGTGGAGGACAACTGGAATGAGAGGCTGACACAGAGAGTAGGGCCAAATTAGTAAGTAGTCGAAATGCAGTTCAAAATTGGCAACCGTAGTAAACAGGCGGCACAGCTTTGTTCAGTGGAGGAGAACAGCAAGGAGTGGCAGACACCGATAGTAGGCCCCAACCCAACTAGTAGGCCAAATGCAGTCTAACATTAACAACTACTTAACGAGAGCCTGAAAATGGAATTTCAGGACAGGAAACCAGGAGAACAGCAAGGAGTGGCAGACACCGATAGTAGGCCCCAAACCAACTAGTACGCCAAATGCAGTTGTTCCATTTAACCACAATTTAATGAGAGCCTGAAGATAGAAGCTCAGGAAAGGCAACCTGGGGAACACCTTGGAGTGTAACACACCATCTCTCTCCACCCCATACCCATTTTGTAGGCCTAATGCAGTGTACTTTTCTACAACTACTAAACGAGAGTCGGAAGACCGAAGCAATGGCAAGGAAACCTGGGGAACACCTTGGAGTGTAACACACCATCTCTCTCCACCCCATACCCAATTTGTAGGCCTAATGCAGTGTAGTTTCCAAGAACTACTAAACGAGAGCCGGAAGATCGAAGCTCAGGAAAGGCAACCTGGGGAACACCTTGGAGTGTAACACACCCTCTCTCTACACCCCATACCCAATTTGAAGGCCTAATGCAGTGTAGTTTCCAAGAACTACTAAACGAGAGCCGGAAGATCGAAGCTCAGGAAAGGCAACCTGGGGAACACCTTGGAGTGTAACACACCCTCTCTCTACACCCCATACCCAATTTGAAGGCCTAATGCAGCGTAGTTTCTAACAACTACTAAACGAGAGCCGGAAGATCGAAGCTCAGGAAAGGCAACCTGGGGAACACCTTGGAGTGTAACAAACCCTCTCTCTACACCCCATACCCAATTTGTAGGCCTAATGCAGCGTAGTTTCCGACAACTACTAAACGAGAGCATGAAGATCGAAGCTCAGGAAAGGCAACCTGGGGAACACCTTGGAGTGTAACACACCCTCTCTCTACACCCCATACCCAATTTGAAGGCCTAATGCAGTGTAGTTTCCAAGAACTACTAAACGAGAGCCGGAAGATCGAAGCTCAGGAAAGGCAACCTGGGGAACACCTTGGAGTGGAACACACCATCTCTCTACACCCCATACCCAATTTGAAGGCCTAATGCAGCGTAGTTTCCAACAACTACTAAACGAGAGCCGGAAGATCGAAGCTCAGGAAAGGCAACCTGGGGAACACCTTGGAGTGTAACACACCCTCTCTCTACACCCCATACCCAATTTGAAGGCCTAATGCAGTGTAGTTTCCAAGAACTACTAAACGAGAGCCGGAAGATCGAAGCTCAGGAAAGACAACCTGGGGAACACCTTGAAGTGTAACACAACGTCTCTCTACACCACGGAAGGGCTGATTCTTAGGAAGGAAGGCTGTTGGAAATAAGCATTGCGCGTCCGAGGGTGATTATATTCTTATTAGGTATATACTCACCCTCGGACGCGCCCTGCTTCTTTATTTGGAATGAATGTTTATTTGCAATGTGGTGTTGACTTTCTCTATTATTTTGGTAATTAATGATTTTATTATTTTCATTGTTTTGCATCTTCTCGGCAATAATATAAAGAAGACGCGACAGGACAACACTCGGTGGATGCCATATCTGTGTTTCCAATTTAAAAAACCTTTCAGTTAAATACTTGCAGGATAAAGTAATTGTAGCTGGTGGCCATTTTTAGTACTGTACCAGATTTTAGTTGTGTGTTTGTTTTTAATGTTAAAATGTCTGCATTTGATATCTCACCAGTATTTTCTTTTTTATAAGCAAAATACTTTTTTTTTTATTTTATGATGTTGGTTCAAGGGGTACACGGGCAGCAGTAGACAGGTCAGTGGAGGCCTAGTGGAAGGAGGGACCGCAGACAGGCTTCGAAGCCCTAACATAATAAATTGGGCTGCCTGTAGGCAGTTTAAAATTGGTTCCAGGGGAACACGGGCAGCAGTAGACAGGTCAGTGGAGGCCTAGTGGAAGGAGGGACCGCAGACAGGCTTCGAAGCCCTAACATAATAAATTGGGCTGCCTGTAGGCAATTTAAAATTGGTTCCAGGGGAACACGGGGGGAACACGGGCAGCAGTAGACAGGTAAGTGGAGGCCTAGTGGAAGGAGGGACCGCAGACAGGCTTCGAAGGCCTAACATAATAAAATGGGCTGGCTGTAGGCAATTTAAAATTGGTTCCAGGGGAACACGGGCAGCAGTAGACAGGTCAGTGGAGGCCTAGTGGAAGGAGGGACCGCAGACAGGCTTCGAAGGCCTAACATAATAAAATGGGCTGGCTGTAGGCAATTTAAAATTGGTTCCAGGGGAACACGGGCAGCAGTAGACAGGTAAGTGGAGGCCTAGTGGAAGGAGGGACCGCAGACAGGCTTCGAAGGCCTAACATAATAAATTGGGCTGCCTGTAGGCAATTTAAAATTGGTTCCAGGGGAACACGGGCAGCAGTAGACAGGTAAGTGGAGGCCTAGTGGAAGGAGGGACCGCAGACAGGCTTCGAAGGCCTAACGTAATAAAATGGGCTGGCTGTAGGCAATTTACAATTGGTTCCATGGGAACACGGGCAGCAGTAGACAGGTCAGTGGAGGCCTAGTGGAAGGAGTGACGGCAGACAGGCATCAAAGGCCTAACATCATAACATTGGGCTGTTGGCAATTTAAAATTGGTTCCAGGGGTACACGGGCAACAGTGGTCTGGTCAGTGGAAGTCTAGTGGAAGGAGTGACGGCAGACAGGCATCAAAGGCCTAACATAATAACATTTGGCTGTTGGCAATTTAAAATTGGTTCCAGGGGTACACGGGCAACAGTGGTCTGGTCAGTGGAAGTCTAGTGGAAGGAGTGACGGCAGACAGGCTAAGAAGGCCTAACATAACAAAATTGGGCTGGCTGTAGGCAAGTTTAAATTGGTTCCAGGGGAACACGGCCAGCAGTGGCCTGGTCAGTGTAGTAGTTGTAGAAAGAACGGACCGCAGACAGGCTTTGAAGGCCTAACATAACAAAAATGTCAAAACAATGGTATTGTCAGTGCCAGGCATTGAAGGATGTCAGCGCATAGACTAAACATTGGTGAAGCTGTGAGAGATAATTTTGCTAGTGGTAGAGCACTGTTTGATCTGGGGGGGGGGAACTGTCTTGTGGCCGGCGGTACAGGCCCAGGGCCCCTCATATTACAATGGTGTGTCTGACGTTGGGTGCGCACCACCACCGCCAGAGACACTTTATTGTACTATGAGGGACCCAGTGGCAGTGCCGTCGACCAAAAGCGGGCACACCCACCTCTTCAGACAAACAGCACTCTCACGGGTGCTGGCGCAAAGTGGCGATACCACGGCCCCGTGTGGGGAGTTTGGCCATTTTGTTAGGAGTAAACATGTCGTATGCTGGACAATCAGGTGCAGAAAATTACGAGATTGGAAAAGTCATTCAGAAGAGTCCACAGGCAAGACCTTTTCATAGGAAAGTTAGGTGTCAGCCGGGCAAGGTGGGGCAAAAGATTTCGAAATCCAGTTGTGGTTCATTTTAATGAAGGTTAGATCATCTACATTTTGGGTAGCCAGACGAGTCCTTTTTTCAGTTAGTATTGAACCTGCAGCACTGAATACTCTTTCTGATAGGACACTAGCTGCCGGGCAAGCAAGCTCCTGCAATGCATATTCTGCCAATTCTGGCCAGGTGTCTAATTTGGATGCCCAGTAATCAAATGGGAATGACGGTTGAGGGAGAACGTCGATAAGGGATGAAAAATAGTTTGTAACCATACTGGACAAATGTTGTCTCCTGTCACTTTGAATTGATGCTGCAGTACCTGTCCTGTCTGCGGTCATAGCAAAATCACTCCACAACCTGGTCAGAAAACCCCTCTGGCCAACGCCACTTCTGATTTCTGCCCCTCTAACACCTCTGGTCTGCTGGTCCCTGGAGCTCGTGTGAGAACGATCACGGGCGCTGTGTGCAGGGAATGCCAGAAGCAAACGGTCAACAAGAGTTGATTGTTTTGTTGCTAATATTAGTTCCAAGTTCTCATGTGGCATAATATTTTGCAATTTGCCTTTATAGCGAGGATCAAGGAGGGAGGCCAACCAGTAATCGTCATCGTTCATCATTTTTGTAATGCGTGTGTCCCTTTTGAGGATACGCAAGGCATAATCCGCCATGTGGGCCAAAGTTCCAGTTGTCAAATCTGCGGTTGTGCTTGGTTGAGGGGCAGTTGCAGGCAAATCTACGTCACTTGTGTCCCTCAAAAAACCAGAACCTGCCCTTGCCACGCCACCAATTTCCAATGACCCCGGGAAAGCTTCCTCATTAAAAATATACTCATCCCCATCATCCTCCTCATCCTCCACCTCCTCTTCGCCCGCTACCTCGTCCTGTACACTGCCCTGACCAGACAATGGCTGACTGTCATCAAGGCTTTCCTCTTCCTCTGGTGCAGACGCCTGATCCTTTATGTGCGTCAAACTTTGCATCAGCAGACACATTAGGGGGATGCTCATGCTTATTATGGCGTTGTCTGCACTAACCAGCCGTGTGCATTCCTCAAAACACTGAAGGACTTGACACATGTCTTGAATCTTCGACCACTGCACACCTGACAACTCCATGTCTGCCATCCTACTGCCTGCCCGTGTATGTGTATCCTCCCACAAAAACATAACAGCCCGCCTCTGTTCGCACAGTCTCTGAAGCATGTGCAGTGTTGAGTTCCACCTTGTAACAACGTCTATGATTAGGCGATGCTGGGGAAGGTTCAAAGAACGCTGATAGGTCTGCATACGGCTGGAGTGTACAGGCGAACGGCGGATATGTGCGCAAAGTCCACGCACTTTGAGGAGCAGGTCGGATAACCCCGGATAACTTTTCAGGAAGCACTGCACCACCAGGTTTAAGGTGTGAGCCAGGCAAGGAATGTGTTTCAGTTGGGAAAGGGAGATGGCAGCCATGAAATTCCTTCCGTTATCACTCACTACCTTGCCTGCCTCAAGATCTACAGTGCCCAGCCACGACTGCGTTTCTTGCTGCAAGAACTCGGACAGAACTTCCGCGGTGTGTCTGTTGTCGCCCAAACACTTCATAGCCAATACAGCCTGCTGACGTTTGCCAGTAGCTGCCCCATAATGGGAGACCTGGTGTGCAACAGTGGCAGCTGCGGATGGAGTGGTTGTGCGACTGCGGTCTGTGGACGAGCTCTCGCTTCTGCAGGAGGACGAGGAGGAGGAGGAGGAGGAGGGGGTGCGAACGGCTACAGCCAACTGTTTCCTAGACCGTGGGCTAGGCAGAACTGTCCCAAACTTGCTGTCCCCTGTGGACCCTGAATCCACCACATTTACCCAGTGTGCCGTGATGGACACGTAACGTCCCTGGCCATGCCTACTGGTCCATGCATCTGTTGTCAGGTGCACCTTTGTGCTCACAGATTGCCTGAGTGCATGGACGATGCGCTCTTTAACATGCTGGTGGAGGGCTGGGATGGCTTTTCTGGAAAAAAAGTGTTGACTGGGTAGCTCGTAGCGTGGTACAGCGTAGTCCATCAGGTCTTTGAAAGCTTCGCTTTCAACTAACCGGTAGGGCATCATCTCTAACGAGATTAGTCTAGCTATGTGGGCGTTCAAACCCTGTGTACGCGGATGCGAGGCTAAGTACTTCCTTTTTCTAACCATAGTCTCATGTAGGGTGAGCTGGACTGGAGAGCTGGAGATCGTGGAACTAGCGGGGGTGCCGGTGGACATGGCAGACTGAGAGACGGTGGGAGATGGTATTGTTGCCGCCGGTGCCCTAGATGCAGTGTTTCCTACTATGAAACTGGAGATTCCCTGACCCTGACTGCTTTGGCCTGGCAAAGAAACCTGCACAGATACTGCAGGTGGTGCAGAAAATGGTGGCCCTACACTGCCGGAAGGGATGTTGCGTTGATGAGTAGCTTCATTGGCCGAGGGTGCTACAACCTTAACGGACGTTTGGTAGTTAGTCCAAGCTTGCAAATGCATGGTGGTTAAATGTCTATGCATGCAACTTGTATTGAGACTTTTCAGATTCTGCCCTCTGCTTAAGGTAGTTGAACATTTTTGACAGATTACTTTGTGCTGATCAATTGGATGTTGTTTAAAAAAATGCCAGACTGCACTCTTTCTAGCATCGGATACCTTTTCAGGCATTGCAGACTGAGCTTTAACCGGATGGCCACGCTGTCCTCCAACAGGTTTTGACTTTGCCACGCGTTTTGGCCAAGATACGGGCCCGGCAGATGGAACCTGTTGCGATGTTGATGCCTGCTGCGGCCCCTCCTCCTCCGCTTCAGAACTGCTGCCGCCTGCACCCTGTTCCCCCAATGGCTGCCAATCGGGGTCAAGAACTGGGTCATCTATTACCTCTTCTTGTAGCTCGTGTGCAACTTCGTCTGTGTCACCGTGTCGGTCGGTGGTATAGCGTTCGTGATGGGGCAACATAGTCTCATCAGGGTCTGATTCTTGATCAGCACCCTGCGAGGGCAATGTTGTGGTCTGAGTCAAAGGACCAGCATAGTAGTCTGGCTGTGGCTGTGCATCAGTGCACTCCATGTCAGATTCAACTTGTAATGGGCATGGACTGTTAACTGCTTCACTTTCTAAGCCAGGGACGGTATGTGTAAAGAGCTCCATGGAGTAACCCGTTGTGTCGCCTGCTGCATTCTTCTCTGTTGTTGTTTTTGCTGAAGAGGACAAGGAAGCGACTTGTCCCTGACCGTGAACATCCACTAACGACGCGCTGCTTTTACTTTTACCAGTTTCACGAGAGGAGGCAAAAGAGCTAGAGGCTGAGTCAGCAAGATAAGCCAAAACTTGCTCTTGATGCTCCGGCTTTAAAAGCGGTTTTCCTACTCCCAGAAAAGGGAGGGTTTGAGGCCTTGTGTAGCCAGACGACGAACCTGGCTCCACAGCTCCAGACTTAGGTGCAATATTTTTTTTCCCACGACCACCTGATGCTCCACCACTACCACTACCCTCATTACCAGCTGACAATGAACGCCCCCGGCCACGACCTCTTCCACCAGACTTCCTCATTGTTTTAAAAACGTTACCAAACGAACGGTATTTGTTGCTGTCACACAACTTACACGGTGAGCTATAACTTCAGTATGATTTAGCTACCCCTTTACAGGTGGGTGAGACCACAACGAAAATCAGCCACAATGTTACACACTCTGTTGTTGTTGGCAACAAATGAGATGGCACACACGCAGGACTGTCACTGAAGCGCAAATGTAAATATTTATCTCCCACTGATTTGTGTTTGTTTTTTTTAAAAGGGAGACTTCAGAAAAAAAAAAATTAAAAAAAAATTATTTTTTACAGAAGAATTTATAAAACAAATAAAATGAAATGATTGTTTCAGGGAGAATTTAGGAGAAAAAAAAAAAAAAAGGCTTTGTAGGGCCCACTGAGTGAGAGAGGACGCACACAGGAGTCAGGAGTGGCACACAAGCCCAGAGGCCAATATTAATCTCCCACCGATTGATTTAGTTATTTTTTTTGGTAGATTTTGGAACCCAAATCAAGCAAAAAAATTAATAGGCTTTCTATGGCCCACAATTGGGGAGAGAGAGAGAGATGGCACACCCAGGAGTCAAGACTAGCACACAAGCAGAAGGGGCATTATGAATCTCCCACAGATTTTTTTTTTTTTTTCAGGGAGACTTGAGAGAAAAAAAAATACAAAAAAAATGATTTTTTTCAGGAATAATTTAGAAACCAAAGAAAATAAAATGATTGTTTCAGGGAGAATTTAGAAAACAAATAAAACAAAAAATAGGCTTTCTAGGGCCCACTGAGTGACAGATGACGCACACAGGAGTCAGGAGTGGCACACAAGCCCAGAGGCCAATATTAATCTCCCACTGATTGATTTAGTTATTTTTTTTGGTAGATTTTGGAACCCAAATCAAGCAAAAAAATTAATAGGCTTTCTATGGCCCACAATTGGGGAGAGAGAGAGAGATGGCACACCCAGGAGTCAAGACTGGCACACAAGCAGAAGGGGCAATATGAATCTCCCACAGATTTTTTTTTTTTTTTTTTCAGGGAGACTTGAGAGAAAAAAAAATACAAAAAAAATGATTTTTTTCAGGAATAATTTAGAAACCAAAGAAAATAAAATGATTGTTTCAGGGAGAATTTAGAAAACAAATAAAACAAAAAATAGGCTTTCTAGGGCCCACTGAGTGACAGATGACGCACACAGGAGTCAGGAGTGGCACACAAGCCCAGAGGCCAATATTAATCTCCCACCGATTGATTTAGTTATTTTTTTTGGTAGATTTTGGAACCCAAATCAAGCAAAAAAATTAATAGGCTTTCTATGGCCCACAATTGGGGAGAGAGAGAAAGATAGCACACCCAGGAGTCAAGACTGGCACACAAGCAGAAGGGGCAATATGAATCTCCCACAGATTTTTTTTTTTTTTCAGGGAGACTTTAGAGAAAAAAAAATACAAAAAAAATGATTTTTTTCAGGAATAATTTAGAAACCAAAGAAAATAAAATGATTTTTTCAGGGAGAATTTAGAAAACAAATAAAACAAAAAATAGGCTTTCTAGGGCCCACTGAGTGACAGATGACGCTCACAGGAGTCAGGAGTGGCACACAAGCCCAGAGGCCAATATTAATCTCCCACTGATTGATTTAGTGATTTTTTTTGGTAGATTTTGGAACCCAAATCAAGCAAAAAAATTAATAGGCTTTCTATGGCCCACTATTTGTGAGAGAGATGGCACGCTCAGGACTGGCACACAAGCCCAGAGGCCAATATTAATCTCCCATTTTTTTTTTCAGGGAAAATTTATAAACCCAATAAAAAAAATAATAATAAATAGGCTTTCTATGGCCCACTATCTGAGAGAGAGAGATGGCACGCTTAGGACTGGCACACAAGCCCAAAGGCCAATATTAATCTCCCACTGATTGATTGATTGATTGATTGATTGATTGATTGATTGATTGATTTTTTCAGGTAGAATTATGAACCCAAATCAACCAAAAAAATAAATAGGCTTTCTATGGCCCACTATTTGTGAGAGAGATGGCACGCTCAGGACTGGCACACAAGCCCAGAGGCCAATATTAATCTCCCACTTTTTTTTTTTTTCCAGGAAAAATTTATAAACCCAATAAAATAATAAAAAAATAGGCTTTCTATGGCCCACTGTCTGAGAGAGAGAGAGATGGCACGCTTAGGACTGGCACACAAGCCCAAAGGCCAATATTAATCTCCCACTGATTGATTTATTGATTTTTTCAGGTAGAATTTAGAACCCAAATCAAGCAAAAAAATTAATAGGCTTTCTATGGCCCACTGAGTGAGAGATGGCACACACAGGAGTAAGGAGTGGCACACAAGCCCTGAGGCCAATATTTTTCTCCCACTGATTGATGTTGTGATTTTTTCTGGTAGATTTTGGAACCCAAATCAAGCAAAAAAATAAATAAGCTTTCTATGGCCCACTGAGTGAGAGATGACACAGACAGAGATGGCACTCTAGCAGAAATGTCAATCTTAATCTCCCACAAAAAAAAAAAAAAAGGAACTGTCCTTCAATTACTTTCTCCCTGCAGTAATCTCAGCCAGGTATGGCAGGCAGCAATAAGGAGTGGACTGATGCACAAATTAAATAAAAAGTGTGGACAAACAAACAAGATAGCTGTGCAGAAAGGAAGGAACAAGAGGATTTGTGCTTTGAAAAAAGCAGTTGGTTTGCACAGCGGCGTACACACAGCAATGCAGCTATCAGGGAGCCTTCTAGGGCAGCCCAATGAGCTACAGCGCTGAGGAAAAAAAAAAAAAAAGGAGCTTCCACTGTCCCTGCACACCGAAGGTGGTGGTGGGCAGTGGAAATCGCTACAGCACAAGCGGTTTTGTGGTTAATGGACCCTGCCTAACGCTATCCCTGCTTCTGACGAAGCGGCAGCAACCTCTCCCTAAGCTCAGATCAGCAGCAGTAACATGGC
Organism: Ranitomeya imitator; assembly: GCF_032444005.1. Lineage (NCBI taxonomy): Eukaryota > Metazoa > Chordata > Amphibia > Anura > Dendrobatidae > Ranitomeya > Ranitomeya imitator. Next base: position 203,240,020 of record NC_091286.1, read on the forward strand.
GGTCGGCGGGAACTCCCCTTTATAGCCCCTGTGACGCCGCAGACAGCAAGCCAATCACTGCAATGCCCTTCTCTAAGATGGTGGGGACCAGGACCTATGTCATCACGCTGCCCACACTCTGCGTTTACCTTCATTGGCTGAGAAATGGCGCTTTTCGCGTCATTGAAACGCGACTTTGGCGCGAAAGTCGCGTACCGCATGGCCAACCACGCACAGGGGTCGGATCGGGTTTCATGAAACTCGACTTCGCCAAAAGTCGGCGACTTTTGAAAATGTTCGACCCGTTTCGCTCAACCCTAATCATGGGTGTTAGCTAGTAATATCAATACCGACAAACTGACGAAAAGTTTCCATCAACTCTGCTTCTATTGACAGGCGGTTCTGTGCTCTTGTTGCATACAACGTAAGGCGAGAACTCTAGTTGTGTCCTCTGGCACTTGTAGTTCTGTGTTTCCTGGGCAGGACTGCAGGCTACTTAAGCTCCTAAAAGCTTGCTGTCCACTGCCAGTTATAATTTGACTTGCTCCATGAGAACTCAGTTTTCTGCTTTAACTCCCATTACACTTTTCTGATTTTAACAGTTGCTCATTTTTGACTACTCTCCTGCCTTCTGACTTTGTACTGACCTCCTGGTTCTCATCATGCTACCAGAGTATTCTACTAGCCACATCAGTCCACTGAATGTTAGCTCACTCCATGGCCCCAGCTTAGAGGTCCCTGTTAAGTCCAGATTCCTGTATAGCGATTAAAAACAGAAGGCTTGGGTAACCCCTGGGATCTGGAGAATGGAGTAGCTAGTGCTAAGCCAGTTCATGGTTTCTCTCTTTAGAACTGCCAAATTACCATGAACAGAAGTAGAAAATCTGAAGAGCAAATAAAATGCAAATAGGGTCTTAAAGGGAACCTGTCACCCCCCAGGGCCTATTAAGGTAAGGCCCCGTCACACATAGCGACGCTTGAGCGATTCCGACAACGATACGACCTGTCAGGGATCGCTCAAGCGTTGCTATGTGGTCGCTGGTGAGATGTCAAACAGTGAGATCTCACCAACGACGCAGCAGCGATGCAGTGACCTGTAGCGACCTGTAGCGACCTGTACAACGATGCTATTTCATGACGATTCAATGGGACGTCCTGTCAGCGAGGTCGTTGGTAAGTTGTCAAACACAGCGATGTGTGCTACCCAGCGGGACCTCAACGATCAAAAAACGGTCCAGGCCATTCCGACACGACCAGCGATCTCACAGCAGGGGCCTGGTCGCTGCTACATGTCACACATAGCGAGATCGCTACTGAGATCGCTGTTGCGTCACAAAACTTGTGACTCAGCAGCGATCTCGCTAGCGATCTCGCTATGTGTGACGGGGGCTGTAGATTGCACCTGCGCATAGCGCCAGATTCCCAGCCCCACAGTGTGAATACATCATAACACACTGCGAGGTGGGATCTGGGGCCTCCGCTGTGCGCAGGCGCCAACTACTTGCATCACTTGACGTAAATTCCAGGGCAGTGTGCACGGCGCATGCCCGAGAAATAATTGCAGAGCGCAGGTGGCGGTGACGGCACAAGACAAAGAGGAGGTGGCACCCGGTGGGACGATGGACGGCTGTGAGGCGCTTGAGTCAGGGAGAAATCATACCTCCCTGACGCAATACAGGTATGGCGCAAAATTTATAAAAGTGATTATTTCAGCGTTCCTAGGGATACTAAGCATAAGCGCCACCTTCAGAGAATGCAGCATTAGTGCTGCTGAAGGTGGCTCTTTTACCTTATAAGGCCCTGGGGGGGGGGGTGACAGGTTCCCTTTAACTGGTTAAAAACATGGAATGCATCAGGAAGAGGTATGCTCACCTTGTTTTGTTGCAACTAAGCAACATGTGAAAAGCATGGATCAGCTGCAGGACACAAGACAGAGGATATTGGTGAAACTGGGTGTATGTGTCCAAATCTGCGCTGCTGATAAAGATGAATGGCGGACGATATTCTTCAAAGCTTTATTTCAAACAGGTCAATTGTCAATGTGTTTTTGAGGTCATGCAGGACCTCTTTCTCAGGAGAAAATCTTACAAGTGGATTAAAAGAGCTGCACGTTCTTATATGCTGTCTTATTTTTTTTTTCTCAAAAAAAGAAACAAAAATCTGCCAAATAAGGCACATGCCAAGTCAAAGTTAATAAAGCAAAAACATCACAAACAATGATTAAATACAATATAAATAGACAGACCATGTATGTAACGAATCAACAAACTAAAAGAACCATCCAGAGAAATAAAGATATAAAAACAGGTTGTGATGGTGTGATATGCTATGTGGGTATCATTTTTGTGTATATTTCTATTTTACTTATTTTCATGGTGTTCTCTTGTAGAAGGAGTTATTTGCTAATTGATGAATGGCTGTTGTTGCCATCTGATATCAGCCCCCACAGCACTGTATTGTTTGCTAATATGCTAATGACATGTTGCCCTAGCTTGTTGAAACAATGAGCCCCTGAGCCCTTCCCCCTCCTGACCTGTGAATGAGGAGGAAGACTTTTAAGATATTAGGGAGGTGAGACACAGATCAGTCCTGTGTGGAATGATGATGTGTTCACACCATCTCAGAGAGAAAGAAGAGTATATAGACTATGTTATCCTCTGTCTGCTGGATTGTTGGACTTTTATCCTGTTACTAAACTGCATTAGTGTTCTGACTATTTTATCCTTTGTGTGGTGGATCGTATATGGACATTTCGTATTTTTGCCTAAATAAAGGTCTTGGGATTGTTCACTCTTCGCTGGCTCTGTTGATTGTGTGGTACCAGAGAAGGACTCTGTGACACAAGCATTTATATAAAAATGTATAACAATGATTGCTGAATAAAAAAACTCCTTTATCAAAACATGTGTGTTTGAGAAACATCCCATCCAAGTTACAAACTTGTGCTCAAATCACTTGAAGTTACCAAGCCTGTGTCAATAGGGCAGCAGCTTATGTTTTAATTAATGGTAAGAATGTGTAAACCCCATCAGGTCACCAGGAACATACTCTAGACTTGTCTAAAGTTAGAAGACTGACCGGTGCTGGTTAAGGATGACCGATAAATGAATGAGTAAAAAGCTTCAAGTGTGTTCCACAAATGTATAGAATTAAATGAAAATGGTGGCAAAAAAAACTTCTTTTTAGGAATAGCATAGAAGGGAAAAAAATGAAAATGTGGAAAACATCGTATGAAAATGAATAAAACTGCAGGGAATAGAGTGGTTTATTCATTCATTTAATAATGAAGGTCGAGAAATGAAAATGCAAATTCATTATTTAAGCTTGCTGAATAGTGTTAGGTGTGAAGAAATAACCTAGCTTTGATGTAAGACAGCCGAGTGCTGCTAGATTCATTGGCAGTGGACTGATATCAACAGTGGAGAATGTGACTGTGTATAGGTGAAAGGAGTATGGAAAACAGTTCAGCATTGGAATAAAACCGTGAGGATTCATGGTGAAAAACATTGAGATTACATACCCCGGTAGAATTTTTGCTTTCAAATGGGGTTCCATGGTTAGTGAAGCCATTTATTGTAAAACTACTGTGTTTTCTCTTTTTAAATCATAATGACAACCCAAAACATCCAAATAACCTTGACCAAAAGTTCACATACCCCATTTCTTAATATCATGCATTGCCTCCTCTAACATCAATGACAGCTTGAAGTCTTTTGTGGTAGTTGTGGATGAGTTTCTTTATTTTCTCAGATGGTAAAGCTGGCCACTCTTGACAAAAAGCTACTAGTTCCTGTAAACTCCTGGGTTGTCTAGCATGAACTGCGCGCTTGAGCTCTCCCCAGAGAGGCTCAATGATATTGAGGTCAGGAGACTGAGATGGCCACTCCAGAACCTTCACTTTGTTCTGCTGTAGCGATTGACAGATCGACTTGGCCTTGTGTTTTGGATTGTTGCCATGTTGGAACATCCAACTACGTCCAATGCGCAGCTTCCGGGCTGATGATTGCAAATTTGCCTCCAGTATATGCTGATAACATGCTGCATTCATCTTTCCTTCAACTTTGACCAAGTTTCCTGTGCCTTTGTAGCTCACACATCACCAAAACATAAGCAATCCACATAAATGCTTTACAGTAGGAATGGTGTTCCTTTCATCACAAGGCCTTGCTGACCTCTCTCCAAATTCAATTCTAGTCTTATCACTTCAAATTACCTTGTTCCAGAAGTTTTGAGGCTTGTCTCTGTGCTGTTTTGCGTATTGTAGGCGAGATACTTTGTGGCATTTGCGCAGTAATGACTTTCTTCTGATGACTCGACCATGCAGCTCATTTTTCTTCAATTGCCTCCTTATTGTGCATCTTGAAACAGTCACACCGCTAGTTTTCAGAGTCCTATATTTCAGCTGATGTTTTTCTTTGCATCCCGAACAATTTTTCTGGCAGTTGTGGATGACATTTTTGTTGGTCTACATGACCGTGGTTTTGTTTTTACAGAGCCCCTGATTTTCCATTTGTTAATCACAGTTTGAATGCTGCTGACTGGCATTATCAATTCCTTGGATGTCTTTTTGTATCTCTTTCCTGTTTTATACAGTTCAGCTACCTTTTCCATTGACAGTTCTTTTGCTTTTCCCATGACTCACAATCCAGAAACGTCAGTGGCTGGATGAAAGATGCAAGAGTCTGTCTGGAAACTAACTCAGCTTTTATGCACATACACTGATTACAAGTAAACAGGTCACAGATGAGGATGTTACCTTTAGTAGCCATTCAAACCCATTTGTGTCAACGTCTGTGCATGTTATCAGGCCAATATCACCAGGGTATGTAAACTTTTCATCAGGGTCATTTGGATGTTTTGGGTTGTCGTTATGATTTAAAAAGAAAAAACACAGAGTTTGACAATAAATGGCTTCACCCAGCCACTAACCATGAGTGGAGAAATCATTTTGGTGTTATCATTCATATTCTCTGAAATAAGGCCAAGAAAGCAAAAATTTTACCGGGGTATGTAAACTTTTGAGCACAACTGTATAGCAGGTCCTGACATTTGTCATTTTAAATTGTAGTACTTATACTTACCGTACTTCTGTTAATTTGAAGGGGCTATTGACTGTTGACTGTTCACCTAATGACTGTCTGAATTAAGGAGGTACTCTATAGCTATGCAGCAGATTTATTTAAGACATTTCTTCAGGGGAATGGGGCTTGCAGAAAACCATGTTAGCCATCAGAAAAGATTAAACCTGGGGGCGTGGCCTGGTCGGACATGTGACCGTTAGACGCAGCGATAAAGCTTCCTGATATCTTCTGGCACTTACCAATGTGTGGTGGCGGAGTGATTATGGCCACAGGAGCAGCAAAAGAGCACTGCAAGGCAGCAGCAGGAGCAGACAAAGGTTCCAAGATGGCACCGACGCGCCCTCAGCAGGTACAAGAGCGGGAAAGGCAGTAGCTGAAAGCACTGCGTCAAAACTAGCTGGCTATACCAGGACACCAGGTAAAGGAGCCCACCCTTGTAAAGAGGTGCACACACACACATCCCATAGAGACGTCTAATTGCTTCTCTGCGCTCTTAAGGGACCTGAATGATCATGCTGAAAATTACTTTGACATTTCTCAGGCCCTGCAGCCCCAACCAGAAACTGCCTCCTCCCAAAACAACTAAGTTCAAATCACAACTGAGTCTACAATAGCGGATGTGTACATGACTGTAACACAGTATGTCTCTGCTCTATCCTCACTCGACAATCAGATCGGGGAGGTTAAAGAGGAGCTTTCTTATATGAGACAAGGGATTCAAAAAGTAAAGGACCGCACCACACCAGCTGAAGGAAGAATTAGTGATTTGGAGGATAAACAGCCTCAGATTATCCGGGACAACCGCAGACATGGTCAACAAATTCTGGCCTTGCTATCTAAAACGGACAATCTGGAAAACAGACTCAGACGTAACAATAAAAAAGGGTTGTTGCCATCCCTGAAAAAAACAAGTGTAATAACTCCACTGAGTATGTTGAGAAATGGCTACGTTCGTTGTTTGGAGTAGTTTCCCTTTTTTGCTGTGTAGAGAACACACAGAGTGCCCACCCCGACACTACCACCAGGAGCTCCTCCTCGTCCAGTTCTAATAAAGCTGTTATACTACAAGGACAGAGATGGTATCCTTAAGGCTACCTATGATAAAGGAGATATCTCTGTCAATGGCCAGAGAGTTTCCTATTTTCCTGATTATTCCTTTGAAATTTAAAGGTGCAGTGCACAATTTCTGGAAATAAAAACACGTCTCTGCAGTATACAAGTATACAGTATACAAGTATCCTATTCCCTGCGAAACTTAGAGCCACCGCTCTGGGAAAAAAACTTTTTCTTTGGATATCCTAAGGAGACACTCTGCTGGATTGACTTGAATGAGCAAAGAATCTGTAAAAATCAGCAATGCTAAACTTTGATAATTAAAGCTATGTGCCATCGGTAATCACCCGATTGACTGTTTGGATCATATCCTTTATTAAGTTACCCATGGCCCAGTGGTCATATGTATCCTATCTATTATCCTACTATAGCAGGATCCCAAGAAATGTTTGTTTTTCTTATTCTAGGTTGTTCACTTGCTCTATATACAGCTACAGGATGGACTGGTGTATTCCTTCTAGTTTAAATGGATGGATTTGCATTTTCATGTTTATATGTTTCTCTGGGGTTTGTGTGTTTGAAGCATCCTACCCGGTTCTGCAACTAGTACTGATTATAATGATTTTGTAGTCATATTGGTGCGCTAATATAAGCTGAAAAATGTGATAACATATATCTTACCCATACCTTTCATCTCCTATAAGGCAAAATATAATGGCTAGTAAAGTAAAATTCCTTTCCTAGAATGTAAGAGGTCTGGGGGACTCCTCAAAGAGAGCAGCTGTTATGGAATGCATCCGGAACTACTTGCCAGCAATAGTGTCTGCAGGATACACATTTTGAAAAAAACAGCAGTGCGTGTATGAAGTATTTGTAGATCAGTCATAGCTTCCACTCCACTTTCTCGAGTTATTCTAGAGGGGTCAGCATACTAGTGCACAGATCTATCCCCTTTGAACTGATCTCTTCCAGGATAGAAGGAGAGGGTAGATTCTGAGGTTATTTATTGTCACTACTGTGTTTTCTCATTTTAAATCATAATGACAACGCAAAACATCCAAATGACCGTGATCAACTGTTCACATACCCTGGTGATTTTGACCTGATAATATGCACAGAAGTTGACACAAATTGGTTTGAATGGCTACTAAAGGTAACATCCTCACCTGTGACCTGTTTGCTTGTAATCAGTGTGTGTGCATAAACATAAAAGCTGAGTGAGTTTCTGGGATCCAGACAGACTACTGCATCTTTCATCCAGCCGCTGACGTTTCTGGATGAAAAAGATAAGAGATACTAGTCTGTATATGGCATAATTCACACAAACAATGCAGAGCATCTGGTTTACAGCCTATTAGTAACGCACATACAGGCGGGCTACCCAGTGCTACAAAATGCATGCTGTGCGAACAGGGGCCAATAGTTTACAGAGCCATCTTGGTCCGACTGCGCCCTGCAAGATAAAGTGCAAAAAGAAAACCACATATCAATGTATGTAAGGTATTAGTTTATATTGGGGCCTCTGTTGTGAATTCTGCTCTTGGGTTCCCTCCAGTGGTTGTAGGTGGGAATGCAGTTATCTCTGAGTCACAGTCTTGGCCAGGTGTATCTGCTAATTGCTGTTCGGACTGGGATATTTAAGTGTGCAGGATTCATTAGCCCTTGCCAGTTGTCAATGTTCCTTGTGAAGTGTTGGTTCACTTTCTGGCTTCTCCTGCCTGCTGCCAAATTCTGCAAAGATAAGTGTTTGGTTCTTTGTATCTTTGGCACACTGCTGTGTGCTGGTTTCAGTTTTATTCCTGCTCTGATTGTAGGATTCACTGGAGTTGCAGATTTACGCTCTTACATCTATTAGTTAGATGTAGGTAATTTTTGTTATTTCTGCAGTGGATGTTTTTGAAGGGTTTTTTACTGACTGCACAGAACTCTGTCCTATTCTGTCCTATTTAGCTAGTGTGGCCTCCTGTGCTAAATTCTGTTTTCTGCCTGTGTGTGTTTTTTCCTCTCCGACTCACCGCCAATACTTGTGGGGGGCTGTCTATCCTTTGAAAGTTCTCATGCAGCTCCAAAGTCACCGGATCATAACAGTACAACTGGCCAACAATGAGTTAAATGCATATCAGAAGAAGGGAAGGAAGCTCTTGAGCCATTTTTTTTTCTCCAGTCTATTTTGTGTTCTCCTCCCTCTTAATATCTGGGTGACTGAGGAGCCTGGTGCAAGCATGAATGTTCAGGATTTAGCTTCTCGTGTAGACCAGATTGCTGCTAAGGTGCAAGGTATTTGTGAGTATATTTTTCAGACTCCTGCTTTAGAACCAAAAGATTCCTACTCCTAATTTATTTTCTGGTGACAGGTCTAAATTTTTGAGTTTCAAAAACAACTGTAAACTTTTTTTTGCCCTGAGACCTCGATCCTCTGGTGATTCCAGTCAGCAGGTAAAAATCCTTATTTCACTGCTGCGTGGCGATCCGCAGGAGTGGGCGTTTTCTCTGGAATCTGGAAATCCGGCTTTGCTTAATATTGATTCCTTTTTTCAGGCTTTAGGATTATTGTATGATGAGCCTAATTCTGTGGATCAAGCTGAGAAGACCTTGTTGGCCCTGTCTCAGGGTCAAGAGTGCGTTACTAATAGGCTGTAAACCAGATGCTCTGCATTGTTTGTGTGAATTATGCCATATACAGACTAGTATCTCTTATCTTTTTGTGCACTAATGCCAAACAGCCAACACTGGATTGAAGTGGTTGTTTCATCGGTATTTTTTGCACCTGTGTGTTTGCCATAATTTATCAGGTCCGCTGCGCCCTGCTGTTGCATTTGGTTGGAGGCTTCAGCAGGTAAAACATCTCTGCTTTTTTCACTATCAGGTAGACCAACAAAAATGTTGACCACAACTGCCGGGAAAATTGTTTGGGATGCAAAGAAAAACCCACAAATAATATCAGCTGAAATACAGCACTCTCTGAAAACTAGCTGTGTGGCTGTTTTAAAATGAACAATAAGGAGGCACTTGAAGAAAAATGGACTGCATGGTCAAGACGCCAGAAGAAAGCCATTACTAGGCAAATGCCGCAAAGTATCTCACCTACAATACACAAAAAAGCACAGAGACAACCCTCAAAACATCTGGAACAAGGTAAATTGGAGTGATGAGACCAAAATAGAATTTTTTGGCCACAATCATAAACGTTACATTTGGAGAGAGGTTAACAAGGTCTATGATGAAAGGAACACCATTCCTATTGTAAAGCATGGAGGTGAATCGCTGATGTATTGGGGATGTGTGAGCTACAAAGGCACAGGAAACTTGGTCAAAGTTGATGGAAAGATGAATGCAGTATGTTATCAGCAAGTGCTGGAGGCAAATTAGCACTCATCAGCCCAGAAGCTGTGCATAGGATATACTTGGACATTCCAACGTGACAACGATGCAAAACACAGGGCCAAGTCAACCTGTCATTGGCTGCAGCAGAACAAAGTGAAGGTTCTGGAGTGGCCATCTCAGTCTCCTGACCTCAATATCATTGAGCCACTCTGGGGAGATTTCAAGTGTGCAGTTTATGCTAGACAGCCCAGGAATTTACAGGAACTGGAGGCTGTTTGCCAAGAAGAGTGGGCAGAAAAAGTTTTGGTGTTATCATTCATATTCTCTGAAAAAAAGGCCAAGAAAGCAAAAATTCTGCTGGGGTATGTAAACATATGAGCACAACTGTATATTGTATTTCACAATTTACATTGTTATAGCATACCCCATGGCTCTCCAATATGTACCAGTTAGAAGTTTTAGAAATTGGAGCTTAAAGGAGTTGGATAGATTCACCCATGTGTTAACAGGTAACTCGATTAAGGAATTTTCACAATTACAATGTGAATTTGGACTACCCTACTCTGAATATTATAAGTGCCTCCAACTTAGGCATGCATAACAGGCAGAAGGTCTCACTCTAGATAATTGTGTGCCTTAAAATATACTAATACAGAGGATAGCCAACTCACATAGCACTAATGGTTTGGTCTCATTACTATACAACATGCTGCTGGATCTTGTCCTAACAAAATACCCTGTGCGTTCAAAAGAAAAATGGGAAGGTGTAATAGGTCCTATCAAAGAAAATCATTGGCTAGAAATTTTGGAAAGAAGTTGTCCTTAAGGGAATCCTATAGATTTTCTCACGCTTATGTGTTACATCAGGTGTACTCAGTTTCTATACAATATTGGGTTTCGGCAAAGTACTATTTGTTCTAGATGTAAAGTATTTTCAGCAGATATGATCTATATGATGTGGACATGCCTAAATTTGGAGTCCTTCTGGTAAGGAGTACTAGAAATTATTAATAGAGTTTATTCAGTCAATGTGGTTCCCTCACCCTTTGTACTGGGATATGTTGAAAATTTGAACACTGATGAATATGACATGAATGCAGTGTCACGTATGCTTTATATGGCTAGGAAATGAATAGCCCAGAATTAGGTATCAGATCAGATGACCATGATTTCAGATTTTATAAATAAAATTAATTGACTGCTAAACCTGAAAAGAGGCATTTGCCTAAAAAGGGAAGCTATTTCTAAGTTTGATAAATTGTGGGTCCCATGGATTGATGGCTCTGACTTGGTGTCTAGAGAATTACAGAGATTTCGTATGGACCTATTTTAATCACTGTCACTACACATACTCATAATGCATTATCAATTTATTCAAATGTTTTAAAATGCAAGATATATGTTGTTAATTTGATCAAGCATCTAACTTTTTATTCTTGAAAAAACTCTCGGTTTGATGCAGAACCGTGGAACATTATTACATCATCATTACTTATTTTTGACATTGTAAAAGTGATGTATGTTAGGGGGGAGAGGATGGAGATTATGTTATTTGAATGTTATTTACAAAAATTATAATATAAATAAAAATATATATTTGATTAAAAAAGATTAATAATATGAAAATAGTTTGGAGGTTGGGGTATGGTGGAGTGCATTCTAGAGATGATTGAGTGAATATCTGCATGTAATATACAGTGGTGGTGATAGTCAGTCACAGTTTCATAATTTTAAATGTGCTTATTATAAAGATTAGCAATGATGCATAAGCCCCAATCAAAACCATATCTCCCTAATATAATTGCTACTGTACAGCGATATGCTACATTCTTAGCTATGTAATATGAGTTAGCGAATTAGTATAATAACTTGAGCCTAGTGTTATTGCACAGAATATTTCACTGGCCTTTTTTTGGAATTATGTGGATATCACCTTTTAATCAGGGTTATATTGGCACTATGCATTCATTGAAAGAATATACAACATTCAGCAACTTGTTGAAGTATACCTAAGTGTTACATTTTCCTTGCAAAGAAAGTATATACTGTATTTAAATATATCATATAAACTGCAATGTAATTCTCATATACATACTGTAAATATCGCTACATGTTATTACCATCCTTATTCTGAAATTTGGCTCATTTTCTTATGATAATCCTGTGTTTTCAGGTTCATTTTTGTATCTATCCGCAAAGACAATACTTGTTTCAAAAGTTTTTAAAAAACTTGTATGTTTTTTTTTTGTTAATAAAATGTGATATTTTTTTGCCCTTAGTTGTGCTGGCGCTTGTGGAAAGATGTATGCTAGCATACTTGTGGGATACAGGCATATCACTAGCACCAAACAAGAGGGATATGTATTGGAGAGCCATGCTTTTAAACCATAGCTATAAAATTAACATGGGGGAATTTTGTCTGCATTCTGTAAGGGAGTCCAATTTGGCGTACTACTAGGATAAGCTGAGTTCACTGCTTAATAAAGCTTTTGAAGGGCAGACTCCTGCCAACTGCATGTTTTATGAGGAGACCCATCTGTACCCCCTGCAAAGCTAGCACTCTTTCACCTGCCCCATTGCTAGGACTAGAACTAGCAGCCGAAGCAGCAGAGACTACGGTATATATAACATGATGTATTAGTAGTTTTATCTACTGTTGCACCAACCTAATGCACATCAGCAGAGTCACACCACCTGAACAGTGATGTTAAGTCTCACCTGGACTGTGTCTTTTTCAACAGATACTCTGAGCTCCGCTCCCTTTATACGTCTAGCTCTGCTAATTGGACCAATTGCAATAACTGTCCCAGTTTACTACTGACGTACTGTCATTTCCAGCTTCCAGTGGACATTCAGGCAGGGCCGTATTTGCCACTAGGCACTTGAGAGCACGTGCTTAGGGCAGTAGGATGTGTGTGGGGGGGGTGTTTCTGTGTATATACTGTGCCACCCCCTGTGCAGTGTTTCTGTGTGTATACTGTGCCACCCCCTGTGCAGTATATCTGTGTGTATACTGTGCCCCCCTGTGCAGTGTATCTGTGTGTATACTGTGCTCCCTGTGCAGTGTATCTGTGTGTATACTGTGCCCCCTGTGCAGTGTATCTGTGTGTATACTGTGCCACCCTGTGCAGTGTATCTGTGTGTATACTGTGCCACCCTGTGCAGTGTATCTGTGTGTATACTGTGCTCCCTGTGCAGTGTATCTGTGTGTATACTGTGCCCCCTGTGCAGTGTATCTGTGTGTATACTGTGCCACCCTGTGCAGTGTATCTGTGTGTATACTGTGCCACCCTGTGCAGTGTTTCTGTGTGTATACTGTGCCACCCTGTGCAGTGTATCTGTGTGTATACTGTGCCACCCTGTGCAGTGTATCTGTGTATATACTGTGACCCCCCTGTGCAGTGTATATGTGTGTATACTGTGCCCCCCCTGTGCAGTGTATATGTGTGTATACTATGCCCTCCCTGTGCAGTGTATATGTGTGTATACTGTGCCCCCCCTGTGCTGTGTTTCTGTGTGTATACTGTGCCACCCCTGTGCAGTGTATATGTGTGTATACTGTGCCACCCCCTGTGCAGTGTTTCTGTGTGTATACTGTGCCCCCGTGCAGTGTATCTGTGTGTATACTGTGCCCCCCGTGCAGTGTATCTGTGTGTATACTGTGCCCCCTGTGCAGTGTATCTGTGTGTATACTGTACCCCCCCGTGCAGTGTATCTGTGTGTATGCTGTGCTCCCCTGTGCAGTGTATCTGTGTGTATACTGTGCCCCCCTGTGCAGTGTATCTGTGTGTATACTGTGCCTCCTTGTGCATTGTATCTGTGTGTATACTGTGCCTCCCTGTGCAGTGTATCTATGTGTACACTGTGTGCAGAATTATTAGGCAAGTTGTATTTTGATCACATGATACTTTTTATACATGTTGTCCTACTCCAAGCTGTTCAGGCTTGAGAGCCAACTACCAATTAAGTAAATCAGGTGATGTGCACCTCTGTAATGAGGAGGGGTGTTGTCTAATGACATCAAAACCCTATATAACGTGTGCTTATTAGGCAACTTCCTTTCCTTTGGCAAAATGGGTCAGAAGAGAGATTTGACGGGCTCTGAAAAGTCCAAAATTGTGAGATGTCTTGCAGAGGGATGCAGCAGTCTTGAAATTGCCAAACTTTTGAAGCATGATCACCGAACAATCAAGCGTTTCATGGCAAATAGCCAACAGGGTTGCAAGAAGCGTGTTGGGCAAAAAAGGCGCAAAATAACTGCCCATGAATTGAGGAAAATCAAGCTTGAAGCTGCAAAGATGCCATTTGCCACCAGTTTTACCATATTTCAGAGCTGCAACATTACTGGAGTAACAAAAAGCACAAGGTGTGCAATACTCAGGGACATGGCCAAGGTAAGGAAGACTGAAAAACGACCACCTTTGATCAAGAAACATAAGATAAAACGTCAAGACTGGGCCAAGAAATATCTTAAAACTGACTTTTCAAAGGTTTTATGGACTGATGAAATGAGAGTGACTCTTGATGGGCCAGAGGCTGGATCAGTAAAGGGCAGAGAGCTCCACTCCGACTCAGACGCCAGCAAGGTGGAGGTGGGGACTGGTATGGGCTGGTATCATCAAAGATGAACTTATGGGACCTTTTCGGGTTGAGGATGGAGTGAAGCTCAACTCCCAGACCTACTGCCAGTTTCTGGAAGACATCTTCTTCAAGCAGTGGTACAGGAAGAAGTCGGTATCGTTCAAGGAAAACATGATTTTCATGCAGGACAATGCTCCATCACATGCCTCCAACTACTCCACAGCGTGGCTGGCCAGTAAAGGTCTCAAAGAAGAAAAAATAATGACATGGCCCCCTTGTTCACCTGATCTGTACCCCATAGAGAACCTGTGGTCCCTCATAAAATGTGAGATCTACAGGGAGGGAAAACAGTCCACCTCTCGGAACAGTGTCTGGGAGGCTGTGGTGACTGCTGCACGCAATGTTGGTCGTAAACAGATCAAGCAACTGACAGAATCTATGGACAGAATGCTGTTGAGTGTCATCATAAAGAAAGGTGGCTATATTGGTCACTAATTTTCTGGGGTTTTGCTTTTGCATGTGAGAAATGTTTATTTCTAAATTTTGTGCAGTGATATTGGTTTACCTGATGAAAATAAACAAGTGAGATGGGAATATATTTGGTTTTTATTAAGTTGCCTAATAATTCTGCACAGTAATAGTTACCTGCACAAACAGATATCCTCCTAAGATAGCTAAATCTAAAAAAAAACAAACTCCAACTTCCAAAAATATTAAGCTTTGATATTTATGAGCCTTTTGGGTTTATTGAGAACATAGTTGTTGATCAATAATAAAAATAGTCCTCTAAAATACAACTTGCCTAATAATTCTGCACACAGTGTATACTGTGCCCCCCTGTGCAGTGTATCTGTGTGTATACTGTGCCCCCCTGTGCAGTGTATCTGTGTGTACTGTGCCCCCCTGTGCAGTTTATCTGTGTGTATACTGTGCCCCCTGTGCAGTGTATGTGTGATATATATACATGTCCCCGCCCTGTAATAACGTCCCTCGCTCTGTAGTAACATCCCCAGTCCAGTAATAACATCCCCTGTCTTGTAATAACGTCCCCGGGTTTGTAATAACGTCCCACGACCTGTAATAACATCCCCTGTCTTGTAATAATGTCCCCTGTCATGTAATAAAAATCTCCTGTCCTGTAATAACAGTCTCATGTACTGTAATCACATCCCTGGTCCTGTAAGAACATACTGTAATAATGGTCTCCTGTCTTGCAATCAGGATCACAGGAGGCCGAGTCCCTTCCTCTGGAAGTCTGCAGTGGCAGAAGTGGAACAATGCAGTGAGCCCTGAGTGAGAGGAGGGGGTGTCCGAGCGGTGCAATGCAGCGGGCCCGATGTTGGCGGTGAGCTAAGTGGAGTGCGTTGCTTTCCTGGCGGCCATATTTCTGAAGCTGTAGGACACCGAGGGCGGCGCATGCGGAGATTGGGATCTTGGTCCAGATGCAATCTCAATATACAAAAAAAGGTTGCACTCTATTGTGCCAAAGCATGTCAAATATGAAATACATGAAATATGAATAGCAAAATGGCTTTTTGAACATTAGGAAAAATATTTGTGAGACGCTTTGCACAGAATTTGGCCAAATAGTGTGAGCCCATCAACCATCGTTAAGGTGGTCTCATTAATCTGATGGGTCCCTGACCTCCCTGTCCAAGTGTGAACACTTACCGAAGGCTAATGTCTGTATGCTTGGGTGAATGTGGACACCTCTCTCAGTAAAGCCTACATATGGGTTGGCCGGAACCTGTTGCAGAGCCAGTGCTCTGTGGGGAGGGGAAGCGGAGCGTGACGCTCACCTGAATGCGCACTGCCCTCCGTTTAGGCCAAACTGCTAAGCTTGGTGCCTTTTCCCCTTTTATATCACCGTTCCTTGGTCAGGAGGAAGGTCCAGCTTGCTATTGCTTCCCCTGGGAACAAAGGATGCAGCCTCAACAGTTCCGGACCCGGCTTAATACAGGTACTTGCAGCCTGGTACTCCTCCTGCTTACACAGTGATTACAGGATATATGACATGATGGATTAGATGTCTTATAAACCTTTGCACCAACTTCACGCACATCACTCAGCAATCAGTGATGCCCTGCCTTAACAACTAGCTTCAGTTATACTTTCACTGTGTCGTGTCTATCCTGAACCTGAACCCATGGACTTCTGTATTAATAGATTGGACCAGTAGAGATGTCAGAGAGTGTATTTAGCATGGCAGGTGGCTTTTTCAAATCTAAATTGACTATGTTGTCCTCCACAAGTGTGGAAAACTTTTAATATTTGAAAGTAAGTCAGCCATAGTTCAGTGCTGATTTTCATTCACCGACAGCTGGTGTCAAAAATAACATTAGCCGTAACATCTGCTGCCTGTCCATTGTTTCTACTCTGTTCAGCTGCTAGCATCGTTGACCTGACACAGCCAGGAATCTCATACCCTGCCCATCATGTTATATTTATACTGTGCTGTGTTTCCAGGGCTGCCAGTACTTGCTTTACATAGATGCACATCTCCTTGTCTGTCCCATCATATTCTATACTGGGTATTTGCTGCTGCTGGAACTGCCAATGCTTATAGACAGTAATACATCCCTTGCCTATTCATTGTGTTCTATAGCCTAAAGGTACCGTCACACTAAGCGACGCTGCAGCGATACCGACAACGATGTCGATCGCTGCAGCGTCGCTGTTTGGTCGCTGGGGAGCTGTCACACAGACAGCTCTCCAGCGACCAACGATGCCGGTTCCCTGGTAACCAGGGTAAACATCGGGTTACTAAGCGCAGGGCTGCGCTTAGTAACCCGATGTTTACCCTGGTTACCAGCGTAAAAGTAAAAAAAACCAAACACTACATACTTACATTCCGCTGTCTGTCCTCCGGCACTCTGCTTTCCTCTGCACTGTGTAAGCACAGCTGTCGGAAAGCACAGCGATGACGTCACCGCTGTGCTCGGCTTTCCGGCTGGCCGGCGCTCACAGTGCAGAGAAGCACAGCGCCGGGGACAGACAGCGGAAGGTAAGTATGTAGTGTTTGTTTGTTTTTTACTTTTACGCTGGTAACCAGGGTAAACATCGGGTTACTAAGCACAGCCCTGCGCTTAGTAACCCGATGTTTACCCTGGTTACCAGTGAAGACATCGCTGAATCGGTGTCACACACGCCGATTCAGCGATGTCTGCAAGGAGTCCAGCGACGAAATAAAGTTCTGGACTTTCTGCAGCGACCAACGATGGCACAGCAGGATCCTGATCGCTGCTGCCTGTCAAACTGAACGATATCGCTAGCCAGGACGCTGCAACGTCACGGATCGCTAGCGATATCGTTCAGTGTGACGGTACCTTTACAGTGCTGCTGGAAATCCTGTGGTAAATAAAACCAAAACTGCTCCCTTAGGCTGCATTCACAAGTTCAGTATTTGGAGAGTTTTTTACCTCATTATTTGTAAGCTAAAACCAGGAGTGGAACAATCGTAGGAAAAGTATAATATAAACAAGTAACTACTTCTATATTTTTCACCCACTGTTGGTTTTGGCTTACATGTACTGAGGTAATAGTGACCAAATACTGCACATGTAGCACAAATTTGTCTGGAATAGATTGCAGAGATCATTTCTCAGATTCAGACCCCCTGAGCAGCAGAAACCCATAATAGGGACCTCATTTTTGAAACTACACCCCTCAAAGTATTCATTTAGGGGTGTATGGACAATATTGATCCTACAGGTGCTTCACAACATTTTATAACACTGGGCCATCAAAATAAAAAACACATTTCCACTAAAATAATCCTTTAGCCCCCAATTTGTCATTTCACAAGAGGTAATATGAGATAATAGACCCAACAGTATGTTATGCAGTTTCTCCTGTGTGTAGAAATGCCTAATGTGGTCATAAGCTACTCTACGAGCACACAATGGGGCTTGAAAGGGCAGGAGCGCTATTTAACTTTTGGATCACAAATTTGGCTAAATTGTGGATGCCATGTCACACTTGCAGAGCCTCTGAAGTACCAGAACAGCAGAATCCCCCCAAAGTTGCCCCATTTTAGAAAGTGTACCCTGCTAGGAATTCATCTAGGGGTGTAGCGAGCAAATTTAACCCAGGAGTGTTTCACAGAATTTCAAAGTACTGGACCATTAAAGGGACTCTGTCACCTGAATTTGAAGGGAACAATCTTCAGCCATAGGGGCGGGGTTTTCAGGTGTTTGATTCACTCTTTCCTAACCCGCCAGCTGCATGCTGGCTGCAATATTGGATTGAAGTTCATTCTCTGTCCTCCATAGTACACGCTGTTGTGAATTATGTTTTCGGGCTCCCTCCTGTGGTCATGAATGGTACTTCGGCTGGTTCTGTCCATGGACTTTCTCTGATGCCTGTGGGTGTTTCTGAGTTTCCTTCTACAGGTGACGAGGCTAATTCGTTAGTGGGCTGCTCTATTTAACTCCACTTGGATCCTTGTCCGATGCCAGCTGTCAATGTTGTAGCATTGGTCTAGTTCGCTCCTGGATCTTCCTGGTTACCTGTTTTCTCCAGCAGAAGCTAAGTTTCGCTTTGCTTTTTTCTTGTTTGCTATTTTTTCTGTCCAGCATGCTTATGTGAATTTTGCCTTGCTTGCTGGAAGCTCTAGGACGCAGAGGGGCGCCTCCGCTCCGTTAGTCGGTGCGGTAGGTATGTTTCCCTGCACTCTCTGTGTGGCTTTTTTAGGGTTTTGTGCTGACTGCAAAGTGACCTTTCCTATCTTCTGTCTGTTTAGTAAGTCAGGCCTCTCTTTGCTAAATCTATTTCATCTGTGTGTTTGTGATTTCATCTCACTCACAGTCAATATATGTGGGGGGCTGCCTTTTCCTTTGGGGAATTTTCTCTGAGGCAAGATAGGCTTATTTTTCCTATCTCTAGGGCTAGCTAGTTCTGAGGCTGTGATGAGGCGCCTAGGTCATGTTAGGAGCGCTCCACGGCTATTTCTAGTGTACGTGATAGGATTAGGGATTGCGGTCAGCAGAGGTTCCACTTCCCAGAGCTTGTCCTGTATTAATGTGCTATCAGGTCTTTTCTGGTGCTCTAACTACCAGGTCCACTATTTGTTCTAACCACCAGATCATAACAGTGCAGCTGGCCAAAAGTATTGATGCATCTCAATAGAGTGATAAGTGAAGCTCTGAGACCATTTTTTTTTTCTTTGCAGCGTGTTCTGTCTCACTTTTCCCCTTTACCTCTGGGTGGTTCAGAACACAGGTGTAGACATGGACATTCAAGGTCTGTCCTCTTGGATGGATAATCTCACTACAAGGGTACAAAACATTCAAGATGTTGTGGTTCAGAATTCGATGTCAGAGCCTAGGATTCCACTTCCTGATTTATTTTTTGGTGATAGATCTAAGTTCTTGAATTTCAAAAATAATTGTAAATTGTTTCTAGCTTTGAAACCTCGCTCCTCAGGTGATCCTGCTCAACAAGTAAGGATCATTTTTTCTTTGTTACGTGGTGACCCTCAAGACTGGGCATTTTCCCTTGCGCCAGGAGATCCGGCATTGCGTGATGTGGATGCGTTTTTCTTGGCGCTCGGATTGCTTTATGATGAACCTAATTCAGTGGATCAGGCAGAGAAAATCTTGCTGGCTTTGTGTCAGGGTCAGGATGAAGCAGAGATGTATTGTCAGAAGTTTAGAAAGTGGTCTGTGCTCACTCAGTGGAATGAATGTGCCCTGGCAGCAATCTTCAGAAAGGGTCTCTCTGAAGCCCTAAAAGATGTCATGGTGGGATTTCCCATGCCTGCTGGTCTGAATGAGTCTATGTCCTTGGCCATTCAGATCGATCGGCGCTTGCGTGAGCGTAAATCTGTGCACCATTTGGCGGTACTATCTGAGCACGGGCCTGAGCCTATGCAGTGTGATAGGACTTTGACCAGAACTGAACGGCAGGAACACAGACGTCGGAATGGGCTGTGTTTTTACTGTGGTGATTCCACTCATGCTATCTCCGATTGTCCTAAGCGCACTAAGCGGTTCGCTAGGTCTGCCACCATTGGTACGGTACAGTCAAAATTTCTATTGTCCGTTACTCTGATTTGTTCTTTGTCTTCCTACTCTGTTATGGCATTTGTGGATTCAGGCGCTGCCCTGAATTTGATGGACCTGGGGTATGCTAGGCGCTGTGGTTTTTTCTTGGAGCCCTTGCAGCATCCCATTGCATTGAGAGGAATTGTGATGCTACGCCTTTGGCCAAGAATAAGCCTCAGTACTGGACCCAATTGACCATGTGCATGGCTCCTGCACATCAGGAGGATATCCGTTTTTTGGTGTTACATAATCTGCATGATGTGGTCGTTTTAGGGTTACCATGGCTACAGGTCCATAATCCAGTATTGGACTGGAAATCTATGTCTGTGTCCAGCTGGGGTTGCCAGGGGGTACATGGTGATGTTCCATTTTTGGCAATTTCGTCTTCTACTCCTTCTGAAGTTCCGGAGTTTTTGTCGGATTATCAGGATGTATTTGATGAGCCCAAAGCCAGTGCCCTACCTCCTCATAGGGATTGCGATTGTGCAATTAATTTGATTCCTGGTAGTAAGTTTCCTAAGGGCCGATTGTTCAATTTATCTGTGCCAGAACACGCCGCTATGTGGAGTTATATAAAGGAATCCTTGGAGAAAGGCCATATTCGCCCATCGTCATCACCGTTGGGAGCAGGGTTCTTTTTTGTGGCCAAGAAGGATGGTTCTTTGAGACCTTGTATTGATTGCCGCCTTCTTAATAAAATTACTGTCAAATTTCAGTATCCTTTGCCGTTGCTGTCCGACTTGTTTTCTCGTATTAAAGGGGCTAGTTGGTTTACCAAGATAGACCTTCGAGGGGCGTATAATCGTGTGCGTATTAAACGGGGCGATGAATGGAAAACAGCATTTATTATGCCCGAGGGCCATTTTGAGTACCTGGTGATGCCATTCGGGCTTTCCAATGCTCCATCAGTATTTCAGTCCTTTATGCATGACATCTTCCGAGAGTACCTGGATAAATTCCTGATTGTGTATTTGGATGATATTTTGGTCTTTTCGGATGATTGGGAGTCTCAATTGAAGCAGATCAGAATGGTGTTCCAGGTCCTTCGTGCTAATTCCTTGTTTGTGAAGGGGTCAAAGTGTCTCTTTGGAGTTCAGAAGGTTTCATTTTTGGGGTTCATTTTTTCCCCTTCTACTGTCGAGATGGAACCTGTTAAAGTCCAGGCCATTCATGATTGGACTCAGCCGACATCTGTGAAGAGCCTGCAAAAGTTCCTGGGCTTTGCTAATTTTTATCGTCGCTTCATCGCTAATTTTTCTAGTGTTGCTAAACCGTTGACTGATTTGACCAAGAAGGGTGCTGATGTGGTCAATTGGTCTTCTGCGGCCGTGGATGCTTTTCAGGAATTGAAGCATCGTTTTTCTTCTGCCCCTGTGTTGTGCCAGCCAGATGTTTCGCTCCCGTTTCAGGTTGAGGTTGATGCCTCTGAGATTGGAGCAGGGGCTGTTTTGTCGCAAAGAAGTTCTGATGGCTCGGGAATGAAGCCATGTGCTTTCTTTTCTAGAAAGTTTCCGCCTGCTGAGCGCAATTATGATGTTGGTAATCGAGAATTGTTGGCCATGAAGTGGGCATTCCAGGAGTGGCGTCATTGGCTTGAAGGAGCCAAGCATCGCGTGGTGGTCTTGACAGATCACAAAAATTTGACTTATCTTGAGTCTGCCAAATGGTTGAATCCGAGACAGGCTAGATGGGCGTTATTTTTCTCCCGTTTTGATTTTGTGGTTTCATACCTTCCGGGATCTAAGAATGTGAAGGCTGATGCCCTGTCAAGGAGTTTTGTGCCTGACTCTCCAGGTGTTTCTGAGCCGGCAGGTATTCACAAAGAGGGGATAATTTTGTCTGCCATCTCCCCTGATTTGCGGCGGGTGCTGCAAAAATTTCAGGCTGATAGACCTGACCGTTGCCCAGCAGACAAACTGTTTGTCCCTGATAAATGGACTAGCAGAGTTATCTCTGAGCTTCATTGTTCGGTGTTGGCTGGGCATCCTGGAATCTTTGGTACCAGAGATTTGGTGGCTAGATCCTTTTGGTGGCCTTCTTTGTCACGGGATGTGCGTTCTTTTGTGCAGTCCTGTGGGACTTGTGCTCGGGCTAAGCCCTGCTGTTCTCGTGCTAGTGGGTTGCTTTTGCCCTTGCCGGTCCCGAAGAGGCCCTGGACGCATATTTCTATGGATTTTATTTCGGATCTCCCCGTCTCTCAAAAGATGTCGGTCATTTGGGTGGTTTGTGATCGCTTTTCTAAGATGGTCCATTTGGTACCCTTGTCTAAATTGCTTTCCTCCTCTGATTTGGTGCCATTGTTTTTCCAGCATGTGGTTCGTTTACATGGCATTCCGGAGAACATCGTTTCGGACAGAGGTTCTCAGTTTGTTTCGAGGTTTTGGCGATCCTTTTGTGCTAGGATGGGCATTGATCTGTCTTTTTCCTCGGCTTTCCATCCTCAGACAAATGGCCAAACCGAACGAACTAATCAGACGTTGGAAACATATCTGAGATGCTTTGTTTCTGCTGATCAGGATGATTGGGTGTCCTTTTTGCCGTTGGCTGAGTTTGCCCTTAATAATCGGGTCAGCTTGGCTACTTTGGTTTCGCCGTTTTTCTGCAATTCTGGTTTCCATCCTCGTTTCTCTTCAGGGCAGGTTGAGTCTTCAGACTGTCCTGGTGTAGATACTGTGGTGAATAGGTTGCAGCAGATTTGGACTCATGTGGTGGACAATTTGACATTGTCCCAGGAGAAGGCTCAACGTTTCGCTAACCGCCGGCGCTGTGTGGGTCCCTGACTTCGTGTTGGGGATTTAGTTTGGTTGTCGTCTCGTTATGTTCCTATGAAGGTTTCCTCTCCTAAGTTTAAGCCTCGTTTCATTGGTCCGTATAAAATTTCTGAGGTTATCAATCCTGTGTCATTTCGTTTGGCCCTTCCAGATTCTTTTGCCATCCATAATGCGTTCCATAGGTCGTTGCGGAGATATGTGGCGCCTGTGGTTCCATCCGTTGACCCTCCTGCTCCGGTGTTGGTTGAGAGGGAGTTGGAGTATGTGGTGGAGAAGATTTGGATTCTCGCATTTCGAGACGGAAACTCCAGTACTTGGTCAAGTGGAAGGGTTATGGTCAGGAGGATATTTCCTGGGTTTTTGCCTCTGATGTTCATGCGGCCGATCTGGTTCGTGCCTTTCATTTGGCTCATCCTGGTCGGCCTGGAGGCTCTCGTGAGGGTTCGGTGACCCCTCCTCAAGGGGGGGGTACTGTTGTGAATTCTGTTTTCGGGCTCCCTCCTGTGGTCATGAATGGTACTTCGGCTGGTTCTGTCCATGGACTTTCTCTGATGCCTGTGGGTGTTTCTGAGTTTCCTTCTACAGGTGACGAGGCTAATTCGTTAGTGGGCTGCTCTATTTAACTCCACTTGGATCCTTGTCCGATGCCAGCTGTCAATGTTGTAGCATTGGTCTAGTTCGCTCCTGGATCTTCCTGGTTACCTGTTTTCTCCAGCAGAAGCTAAGTTTTGCTTTGCTTTTTTCTTGTTTGCTATTTTTTCTGTCCAGCATGCTTATGTGAATTTTGCCTTGCTTGCTGGAAGCTCTGGGACGCAGAGGGGCGCCTCCGCTCCGTTAGTCGGTGCGGTAGGTATTTTTCCCTGCACTCTCTGTGTGGCTTTTTTAGGGTTTTGTGCTGACTGCAAAGTGACCTTTCCTATCTTCTGTCTGTTTAGTAAGTCGGGCCTCTCTTTGCTAAATCTATTTCATCTCTGTGTTTGTGATTTCATCTTACTCACAGTCAATATATGTGGGGGGCTGCCTTTTCCTTTGGGGAATTTTCTCTGAGGCAAGATAGGCTTATTTTTCCTATCTCTAGGGCTAGCTAGTTCTGAGGCTGTGACGAGGCGCCTAGGTCATGTTAGGAGCGCTCCACGGCTATTTCTAGTGTACGTGATAGGATTAGGGATTGCGGTCAGCAGAGGTTCCACTTCCCAGAGCTTGTCCTGTATTAATGTGCTATCAGGTCTTTTCTGGTGCTCTAACTACCAGGTCCACTATTTGTTCTAACCACCAGATGATAACACGCCTGCGCAAGGCAAGATTGCCTTGTGCAGGCATGTACTACGGAGGACATAGAATGAACTTCAATCCAACATTGCAGCCAGCATGCAGCCGGCGGGTAAGGAAAGGGTGAATCAAACACCCGAAAACTCCGCCCCTATGGCTGAAGATTGTTCCCTCCAAATTCAGGTGACAGAGTCCCTTTAAAATGAATAATGACTTTTTTGCACTAAAATGTTGCTTTAGCCCAAAATATTTCATTTCTACAAGTTATAGTTAGAGACAATGGACTTTACAATTTGTTATAATTTGTTACACATTTTCTTCTGATCAGAATCTACTGTTTGGGTAGTTCGGGGATCTCTGAAGTAATTCTATTTGGCTGCAATAGATTAATAGATTGTGAACGCTATGTCACATGAAGTACCAAAACAGCAGAAACTCCTGAAAGTACAATCCTTAAGTACTTCATCTATAGGTGTGCTGAGCATTTTGAATCAACAGTTGCTTTACAGAATTTTATAACTTTAAACAGCGAAATCGAAAAAAAAATGTTTTCGCTAAAATGTAGCTATATTTTTCTGACACATTTACAGAGCTGATGAGATACGAGTACAGTGGAAACTCTTCAAAAGTTACCCCATTTTGAAAACTACACCCCGTCGCATACCGCTAAGAGAGGTAGACAATGCAGCTGCTATGGACCTTTGAGTTGGATTGCCGAGTGCTCAGCTTTGTTGTCTGGCCTCTGAGCTTTTACTTCACTGGTTTGATTTATGATAAACTCACAGCAGTGGGGAAATAGCAGAGATACTAGTTGTTTTAATGCAACAAACAGGTAAGTAAAGTAGTAAACTCAGATAAAAAAGTAGACAAGCTCTTTCCCATGGCATCAACAGATAGTATTCACTTATGCTTACTCTCCTTGATGGAACCTGTGTATTCGTGATCATCAGCCGCAGCATCTATACATGGGCAGGCACAGCTAGTTACACAGGTTACTTCAGAGGTGCATTTTGCCCCAGCTCCTTAGTTTTCCATGATCTATTGATTAAAATGTTCTTTTATTCATGGGATAAGCCCCTTAAGTATAATATACATTAATGTATCTTGATCAGTTTTGATCATTATTATGATCTCTCTGATAGTCTCTGTTCTTGTCATGATCTCTGTCTCTATCATGGTTCCAATTTCTGTCTACAGCAAGAAGGTATTGATGGTAGCTCCGGGAACAGACGGCATCCCTAACTCCTCTTTTGATGAGCCTGCTTAGCGCGACATCATGTGTGCATTACGCTGAAACAGTAATGTCATGCCAGGTTGGCTGATCAAAAGAGGAACCAAGAATGCCGACAGGTAGGAGTCAGTTCACCGGTATCCTGTCCAGTAGCCTTGGAAAATTGATCTGGCTGCTGGACTAGGAGTTTGCAAGTTTATTCACTCATCTCTAGGATGCTGAGCACCCAAGTGTTTATGCTCAAAATGATCCTTCAAATAGCACCACAAGTCCCATACTAATAACCAGAAGAATGGTGCCCACCATTATTTTCTAAGTCTATTAGTTCATATCTGATTTTCACATGAATCCAGGTAGACATTGTACATGGTATTTGAAGACTATTTTTACCGCATTTTTGGGCATTACAGTTGCCTGGCATACTGAAAAGCTGCAGCCAAATGAATTATTTAGAAGTATGCACCAAAATTCCTAAATTATTGTGTGTGACATTATTCATCATTGTAAAAAAAATCTATATATTGTGGTAATTGTGTCAAGAGTATATCGGTTAAATGTTTGCCAAAAAGATGCTAATGTCTCGCTAATAAACGTTTATAGGCATATTAGATGTTTAAATACATTTTAATAGCAGAATTAAATAGTGAGTTCCCCACCTTATGTTAGAAGTAAAAACATCTTCCAAATTTGCAGACAATGCCTACTTTTATTTTAGTTTATTTTTAGGCTAAGGTTTCATAATCCTTTGTAATTTGCACCCAGGAGGGAAAAGTGTTTCCATGCCTCTGGTTGTGAAAGCAGAATTCCCCATTAAGGCACAAGTGAATGCACTTTAGTTTCAGATGTGGAACAACGCCAGGCTCCTCTTGTATCATAGCAGAACAGGTTATTCCTAACCTTAGAAGAAGGAAGTTAACGTTAGCTCGTGATAAATGCCAAAGAAACAAATATAAAATTGGGAATACTCTAACCCAGATTGAGAATCTTAATTAGCTAAATTTAATAGGCATGAACATTATTATTTAGGAACGACAAGCAGGTAATGTTTAGCTACAGGCCCATCATTGTTTGAGTTTTTCCATTCCAAATAAAGCTCTAAAATTCACAGACCTGACATAGTTTAATTAAACGTGTTTCTTAAAGCTATATAAGAACATCATGATTGGACTTGTGCCATCTACTCTTGTTACAAGTTTTACATAGGATTTAAGGGAATCAGTCACATGATTTCTTCTAAATAAATCAATAACATTGCTGGATAAAGGACATGTAGAAAAATACTGTGGTGTCTATTGATTATCACAGCGCTAACTCGCATGTCTCCTCAGCGCCGTCCTACTCACTATAGTCACCTTGCAGCTTCTTCTTGAGTCAGGTCAGCTTGCTGAGTTTTGCTTCTTGTAGCACACCTCTGCATTTCTGAAAAAGCATGTTTCCATTTGGCTTTAAGGGGGTGTGGCCAGTCTCTTCAAGAATATAACTCCCATTAGGCACCACCTTTCTAGTTTATGCATTCAACCATTTTCTGCTTCCCGTTAATGACCCGGCTTGTTCACCTGCCCTGTCTGACCCCCTCTGCTCTTGACCTCAGCTATGTCTATTTAACTTGTATTGCCTGCCCTGACCTCGTCTTTGTCTTAGCCCTTCTGTATCACGTACATGAGCCTCTAACAACCCCCCGGTCAGCTGCTGCAGTCCCAGGGACTGTTCTGGAGTGGTACCTGGTTTCTACTGGCAGTCCAACCTATTCTCATCATCAGAGGCCCTAGTGGAGATCCTGTAGATACCTAGTAATGCCCCTGTGGCACAGTGGGTCAACATCCACCAGCGTTACATTACGTTTGGGTCATGGAACACCGCTGACAAAATCGGGAGTCAGGAATCCCAAGTCAAGTGTACAAGTAGTGTACAAGAAGGTCTGCTCTCAGCATACTGTAAGTATTAATGTGGCAGCAAAGCAGCTGCAGGGTCTGTCCGCCACTATGTCCACAATGCCTTCTGCTTCTACCATGTCTGGCCAGTCTCGCTCTGGTCAGTCAACTTCTCCGAAGGAACCACCTAATACACCAGGCTCTGATGGAACTGCTGAGCAACAGCTTCCACTTCCGTTCCTCTACGATGGAAACCCCAAGGAGGTATGCGTCTTCATAAAACAGTATCAGATCCATTTCAAACTCCACGCTCACCTCTTTCCTTCAGTCCAGTCCAAGATGGTGTTTATAGTCCCTCTGCTGTCTGGACAAGTCCTGGCCTCGGCAAACTTCAATTGGGAGTGTGGAGTGGAGTCCTGGAGATGTTCCAAGCGGTATTCAAGGTTAATAGGCACACCTCCTCGGCAGCTTCATCCCTGTTGTGTTTAAGGCAGAGCACAGGTGCCATGGCCCAGTATGCCTTACTCTTCCATATATTGGCGGCAAAGCTGGCTTAATAAAGGGGACCTGGTGGCGACTTTCTGGGAAGGCCAGTCTGGTCGCATCAAGGATGAGTTGACTGGCAGAGACTGGCTGGCAGAGACATTAACCCCTTCCCGACCTTTGACGCCACGTAGGCGTCATGAAAGTCGGTGCCAATCCGACCCATGACGCCTATGTGGCGTCATGGAAAGATCGCGTCCCTGCAGATCGGGTGAAAGGGTTAACTCCCATTTCACCCGATCTGCAGGGACAGGGGGAGTGGTAGTTTAGCCCAGGGGGGGTGGCTTCACCCCCCCGTGGCTGCGATCGCTCTGATTGGCTGTTGAAAGTGAAACTGCCAATCAGAGCGATTTGTAATATTTCACCTATTATAACGGGTGAAATATTACAATCCAGCCATGGCCGATGCTGCAATATCATCGGCCATGGCTGGAAACACTAATGTGCCCCCACCCCACCCCACCGATCGCCCCCCCAGCCCTCCGATCTGTCCGGTACACTGCCCCGCTCCCCTCCGTCCTGTGCTCCGCTCCCCCCGTGCTCTTGTCCGCTCACCCCCGTGCTCCAATCACCCCCCCCGTGCTCCAATCACCCCCCTGCACTCCGATCCACCCCCCCCCCCCGTGCTCCGTTCCACCCCCCCGTGCTCCGTTCCACCCCCCGGTGCTCCATTCCACCCCTCCCGTGTTCCGATCCACCCCCCATGCTCCGATCCCCCCCCCCCCCGTGCTCCCCCCACCCCATCATACTTACCGATCCTGCCGGGGTCCGTCCGTCTTCTCCCTGGGCGCCGCCATCTTCCAAAATGGCGGGCGCATGCGCAGTGCGCCCGCCGAATCTGCCGGCCGGCAGATTCGTTCAAAGTGCATTTTGATCACTGAGATATAATCTATCACAGTGATCAAAATAAAAAAAATAATAACCTTTGTCACGCCCATAGGTAGGGACAATAAAAAAATAAAGAATTTTTTTTTTCCACTAATGTTAGGGATAGGGTTAGGGTTAGGGGTAGGGTTAGGGGTAGGGTTAGGGCTAGGGGTAGGGTTAGGGCTAGGGGTAGGGTTAGAGGTAGGGTTAGGGGTAGGGCTAGGGGTAGGGTTAGGGCTAGGGTTAGGGGTAGGGTTAGGGGTAGGGTTAGGGTTAGGGGTAGGGTTAGGGGTAGGGTTAGGGGTAGGGTTAGGGCTAGGGTTAGGGTTAGGGTTTCGGTATGTGCACACGTATTCTGGTCCTCTGCGGATTTTTCCGCTGCGGATTTGATAAATCCGCAGTGCTAAACCGCTGCGGATTTATGGCAGATTTACCGTGTTTTTTATGCGCATTTCACTGCGGTTTTACAACTGCGATTTTCTATTTGAGCAGTTGTAAAACCGCTGCGGAATCCGCACAAAGAAGTGACATGCTGCGGAATGTAAACCGCTGCGTTTCCGTGCAGTTTTTCTGCAGCATGTGTACAGCGATTTTTGTTTCCCATAGGTTTACATTGAACTGTAAACTCATGGGAAACTGCTGCGGATCCGCAGCATTTTCCGCAGCATGTGCACATACCTTTAGAATTAGGCTATGTGCACACGGTGCGGATTTGGTCGCGGATCCGCAGCGGATTGGCCGCTGCGGATTCGTAGCAGTTTTCCATCATCTTTACAGTACCATGTAAACCTATGGAAAACCAAATCATGGTGCGGAAAATACCACGCAGAAACGCTGCGTTGTATTTTCCGCAGCATGTCAATTCTTTGTGCGGATTCCGCAGCGTTTTACACATGTTCCTCAATAGGAATCCGCAGGTGAAATCTGGACATCCATGGTAAATCCGCAGGTAAAACGCAGTGCCTTTTACCCGCGGATTTTTCAAAAATGATGCTGAAAAATCTCACACGAATCCGCAACGTAGGCACATAGCCTTAGGGTTAGGGTTGGAATTAGGGTTGTGGTTAGGGTTGTGAATAGGGTTATGGCTACAGTTGGGATTAGGGTTAGGGGTGTGGGGGGGTTAGTGTTGGAGGTAGAATTGAGGGGTTTCCACTGTTTAGGCACATCAGGGGTCTCCAAACGCAACATGGCGCCACCATTGATTCCAGCCAATCTTGTATTCAAAAAGTCAAATGGTGCTCCCTCACTTCCGAGCCCCGACGTGTGCCCAAACAGTGGTTTACCCCCACATATGGGGTACCAGCATACTCAGGACAAACTGCGCAACAATTACTGGGGTCCAATTTCTCCTGTTACCCTTGTGAAAATAAAAAAATGCTTGCTAAAACATCATTTTTGAGGAAAGAAAAATTATTTTTTATTTTCACGGCTCTGCGTTGTAAACATCTGTGAAGCACTTGGGGGTTCAAAGTGCTCACCACATATCTAGATAAGTTCCTTGGGGGGTCTAGTTTCTAAAATGGGGTCACTTGTGGGGGGTTTCTACTGTTTAGGCACACCAGGGGCTCTGCAAACGCAACGTGACGCCCGCAGACCATTCCATCAAAGTCTGCATTTCAAAAGTCACTACTTCCCTTCTGAGCCCCGACGTGTGCCCAAACAGTGGTTTACCCCCACACATGGAGTATCAGCGTACTCAGGAGAAACTGGACAACAACTTTTGCGGTCCAATTTCTCCTGTAACCCTTGGGAAAATAAAAAATTCTGGGCTAAATAATTATTTTTGAGGAAAGAAAACGTATTTATTATTTTCATGGCTCTGCATTATAAACTTCTGTGAAGCACATGGGGGTTCAAAGTGCTCACCACACATCTAGATGAGTTCCTTGGGGGGTCTAGTTTCTAAAATGGGGTCACTTGTGGGGGGTTTCTACTGTTTAGGCACACCAGGGGCTCTGCAAACGCAACGTGACACCTGCAGACCATTCCATCAAAGTCTGCATTTCAAAAGACACTACTTCCCTTCTGAGCCCCGACGTGTGCCCAAACAGTGGTTTACCCCCACATATGGGGTATCAGCGTACTCAGGAGAAACTGGACAACAACTTTTGTGGTGAAATTTCTCCTGTTACCCTTGGGAAAATAAAAAATTGCAGGCTAAAAGATCATTTTTGAGAAAATAATTTTTATTTTTTATTTTTATGGCTCTGCGTTATAAACTTCTGTGAAGCACTTGGGGGTGCAAAGTCCTCACCACACATCTAGATTTGTTCCTTTGGGGGTCTAGTTTCCAAAATGGGGTCAATTGTGGGGGATCTCCAATGTTTAGGCATACAGGGGCTCTCCAAACGTGACATGGTGTCCGCTAATGATTGGAGCTAATTTTCCATTTAAAAAGCCAAATGGCGTGCCTTCCCTTCCGAGCCCTGCCGTGCGCCCAAACAGTGGTTTACCCCCACATATGAGGTATCGGCGTACTCGGGAGAAATTGCACAACAAATTTTATGATCCATTTTATCCTATTGCCCATGTGAAAATGAAAAAATTGAGGCAAAAAATTTTTTTGTGTGAAAAAAAAGTACTTTTTCATTTTTACAGATCAATTTGTGAAGCACCTGAGGGTTTAAAGTGCTCAGTAGGCATCTAGATAAGTTCCTTGGGGGGTCTAGTTTCCAAAATGGGGTCACTTATGGGGAAGCTCCAATGTTTAGGCATACAGGGGCTCTCCAAACGCGACATGGTGTCCGCTAACGATGGAGATAATCTTTCATTCAAAAAGTCAAATGGCGCTCCTTCCCTTCCGAGCCTTACCATGTGCCCAAACAGTGGTTTACCCCCACATGTGAGGTATTGATGTACTCAGGAGAAATTGCCCAACAAATTTTAGGATCCATTTTATCCTGTTGCCCATGTGAAAATGAAAAAATTGAGGCTAAAAGAATTTTTTTGTGAAAAAAAAGTACTTTTTCATTTTTACGGATCAATTTGTGAAGCACCTGGGGGTTCAAAGTGCTCACTAGGCATCTAGATAAGTTCCTTGGGGGCGTCTAGTTTCCAAAATGGGGTCACTTGTGGGGGAGCTCCAATTTTTAGGCACACGGGGGCTCTCCAAATGTGACATGGTGTCCGCTAAAGAGTGGAGCCAATTTTTGATTCAAAAAGTCAAATGGCGCTCCTTCCCTTCCAAGACCTGCCGTGCGCCCAAACAGTGGTTTACCCCCACATATGAGGTATCAGTGTACTCAGGACAAATTGGACAACAACTTTCGTGGTTCAGTTTCTCCTTTTACCATTGGGAAAATAAAAAAATTGTTGCTAAAAGATAATTTTTGTGACTAAAAAGTTAAATGTTCATTTTTTCCTTCCATGTTGCTTCTGCTGCTGTGAAGCACCTGAAGGGTTAATAAACTTCTTGAATGTGGTTTTGAGCACCTTGAGGGGTGCAGTTTTTAGAATGTTGTCACTTTTGGGTATTTTCAGCCATATAGACCCCTCAAACTGACTTCAAATGTGAGGTGGTCCCTAAAAAAAATGGTTTTGTAAATTTCGTTGTAAAAATGAGAAATCGCTGGTCAAATTTTAACCCTTATAACTTCCTAGCAAAAAAAAATTTTGTTTCCAAAATTGTGCTGATGTAAAGTATACATGTGGGAAATGTTATTTATTAACTATTTTGTGTCACATAACTCTCTGGTTTAACAGAATAAAAATTCAAAATGTGAAAATTGCGAAATTTTCAAAATTTTCGCCAAATTTCCGTTTTTATCACAAATAAACGCAGAATTTATTGACCTCAATTTACCACTAACATGAAGCCCAATATGTCACGAAAAAACAATCTCAGAACCGCTAGGAACCGTTGAAGCGTTCCTGAGTTATTACCTCATAAAGGGACACTGGTCAGAATTGCAAAAAACGGCAAGGTCTTTAAGGTCAAAATAGGCTGGGTCATGAAGGGGTTAATGACAGTTCATTAATGACGTGTAGAAAGAAACAGAAGCGCAATAAACGGTGCACACACCAAAATTAGAAACATGAAAAAAGCCTTTATTGAAATGCCAAATACACCAACAAACTTAAAAACAATTAAAAACACAGAGTACACATGTGCAACTGATGTAAGGTGCACATGAAGCAGGCTGACATGAGATTTAATGATCTACAGATAGAGTATACAGTGCCATCCAACGTGAGGTTCAAATAAATATATATAGAAAAAATATATGCAGAAAACATATGACAGGTGTGTGGAGTGCCAAGAAAATCTACTATAATGATATAGCCATCACATTACAATGGGGTATGTTGAAGGAAATGCAACAATGTAAAATATAAAATGAACTATCAGATTATCATGCACATTTCAATGGTTAAAGATCTGGGTGCACTATGAAAAATATCACGTGCAAAGGAAATTTATACTAGGTAAAATGCCCACAACATACCCAAAGCAATGTGAAAGGGTAATTTAACTTAAAGGAATGGTACACCGACCATGCATACTTGCTTCATTGGAAAGAGAAGGCCCATCAATAAGGGTTTAGCCTGACATGGTTATCCCAGCCTGACATGGTTATCCCATCCCAACGCGTATCGCTAGTGAGTCTAGCAGCTTCGCCATGGGAAGTCAGGTGGGATCAGATCCATGGCTCTTATATAATCGTAAGTGCACTTACTGAATGCAACTGTGATAGCCAGCACCTGTTGGCCGCAATCATGGGGCATTAATAGGGCTGTTCGGAAAAAAGGGCACACGCAATAAGCTGCGAATTATCCAGCACGCCTACGGTGAGCATAAAGCGTCATGTCGAGCAAATTGCATAACCGTGTGTGCGCGTTAAGATGCTCCGCACTCTAATGATACAGGAAGTGGACAGTGCGTTCCACCAACCGGAAATTGGCTAAAGAGCATGCGCAAAGGATCAACATGCGTTCCACTGAGTCAAAGAAGCTGGTGCTTGCATTCTATCCTATACATAGTATAGTATATACAGTATCCTATACTATGTGTACAGACATTGAATGTTATATACAGAATAATATGTCATGATGATATATAACCATCAGATTCTATATCATCACATATTATCCTGTATGTAACATCAGATGTCTGTAGTACACATAGTATAGTATATATCAGTGACGTATTGTCCTGTACAGTGTATATACTATTATACTATGATATAAGCACTGACTGATCCCTCCTGGATGGCACTATATATATATACTGTATAGTATATATACTTACAGTGTGTGATGTCTTGGGGACAGGCTCAGGAGCAGTCAGTCTATGATTCTGTATACAGTTGTCTACAGCTGCTCTGGGATGTGAGTTATTGCTGTAGCTTAACCCCTTAACCCCTGAAGGTATTTTTGTTTTTATGTTTTCGTTTTTTGCTCCCCTTCTTCCCAGAGCCATATAACTTTTTTATTTTTAGGTCAAAATGGCAATGTGAGAGTTTGTTTTTTGTGGGATGAGCTGTACTTTTGAACAACACCATTGGTTTTAACATATCGTGTACTGGGAAACAGGAAAAAAATTCCAAGTGTGGTGAAATTGCAAAAAAAAAGTGCAATGCCACAGTTGTTTTTAGTGTTTTTTTTACCATGTTCAGTAAATCACAGATCAGGTTGACAAAAAGTAAGCCATCACACTGCCCCATCAACTAAAAATTGAAAACATTATGGGTCTCGGAAAATGGAGAAATGTATTTTTTACAATTTTTTCCAAATTTTTAAAAAAAATTTGTTGGGTATTTCCGTAATCATACTGAACTAGAGAATCATTTTGCCAGGTCATATTTACTGTGTAGTGATGGGGGAAAAAAAACAATTGTAGAATTGGACTTTTATTCACAATTTGGAACTTTTTCCCCGCTTTCTAGGACATCACATGATAAAATGAATGGTATTATTCAAAAGTATAACTTGTCCCACAAAAAATAAGCCCTTATATGGCTATTTGGATGGGAAAATAACAAATTTACGGTTCCTAGAAAGAATTAGTGGAAAAGCAAAAAATGGAAAAAAGCCATGTCATGAAGGGATTAATTTCCCCCAAAATGTAAAACAATAACTTGTATTGAGACATCTAAAAATCAACATCATACACGTTAAAAATAGGACGTCATGGAATAAAGTGCAAAAGAACAGATGTCTCTGAATTAATCACATGGAGGTTCCCACACACCACCTGCACCAAATGCCATTCATATTAGAACAGCAACGATGTGCTCATCCAAAAAAAGATTGGAGAGGAAACACAACAAGAACAAACTACAGATACAAGACAAAGCACAATTATTAAAGTTACCATATTATTAATTAATTTAATTACAGGCCAAGATAGTGGTGGAAAAATTGCTCTACCACCAGGTTGAGGACATGAGCCATACAAGGCATGCAAGGTTACCGCAGCATAGGGCTGCCACCAGGTTTGCACAGTTATTGCACACTGCCTTCCCTGGCTCCAGGTTCAGTGGAGACAGCCATTGCTCAAACTCGGTCTGGATACAACTCTTGAGCTTTGTGACTGCGATCTCCAAGGCATATTAATTTGAACACTGCCTGACTGCAGTGAGCCATGGCTTAGATATGAAGGTTTGTCCCGCAAGCCTTGGGGATTCAAAGACTTGTGGAGCAGCCCCTTGACCACCTGCCCCCACAGCCACCAGAGTCAACCAGTGCCCAGTCAATGAGATGCAATGCCAATGCCCATTTTTGCTCATCCAAGTGTTAACCCCTTCATGACCCAGCCTATTTTGACCTTAAAGACCTTGCCGTTTTTTGCAATTCTGACCAGTGTCTCTTTATGAGGTAATAACTCAGGAACGCTTCAACGGATCCTAGCGGTTCTGAGATTGGTTTTTCGTGACATATTGGGCTTCATGTTAGTGGTAAATTGAGGTCAATA
This sequence comes from Ranitomeya imitator, assembly GCF_032444005.1. Classification (NCBI taxonomy): domain Eukaryota; kingdom Metazoa; phylum Chordata; class Amphibia; order Anura; family Dendrobatidae; genus Ranitomeya; species Ranitomeya imitator. Next base: position 203,275,550 of record NC_091286.1, read on the forward strand.
AATTCTGCGTTTATTTGTGATAAAAACGGAAATTTGGCGAAAATTTTGAAAATTTCGCAATTTTCACATTTTGAATTTTTATTCTGTTAAACCAGAGAGATATGTGACACAAAATAGTTAATAAATAACATTTCCCACATGTTTACTTTACATCAGCACAATTTTGGAAACAAAAATTTTTTTTGTTAGGAAGTTATAAGGGTTAAAATTTGACCAGCGATTTGTCATTTTTACAACGAAATTTACAAAACCATTTTTTTTAGGGACCACCTCACATTTGAAGTCAGTTTGAGGGGTCTATATGGCTGAAAATACCCAAAAGTGACACCATTCTAAAAACTGCACCCCTCAAGGTACTCAAAACCACATTCAAGAAGTTTATTAACCCTTCAGGTGCTTCACAGCAGCAGAAGCAACATGGAAGGAAAAAATGAACATTTAACTTTTTAGTCACAAAAATTATCTTTTAGCAACAATTTTTTTATTTTCCAAATGGTAAAAGGAGAAACTGAACCACGAAAGTTGTTGTCCAATTTGTCCTGAGTACGCTGATACCTCATATGTGGGGGTAAACCACTGTTTGGACGCACGGCAGGGCTTGGAAGGGAAGGAGCGCCATTTGACTTTTTTAATCAAAAATTGGCTCCACTCTTTAGCGGACACCATGTCACGTTTGGAGAGCCCCCGTGTGCCTAAAAATTGGAGCTCCCCCACAAGTGACCCCATTTTGGAAACTAGACACCCCAAGGAACTTATCTAGATGCATAGTGAGCACTTTGAACCCCCAGGTGCTTCACAAATTGATCCGTAAAAATGAAAAAGTACTTTTTTTTCACAAAAAAATTCTTTTAGCCTCAATTTTTTCATTTTCACATGGGCAACAGGATAAAATGGATCCTAAAATGTGTTGGGCAATTTCTCCTGAGTACACCAATACCTCACATGTGGGGGTAAACCACTGTTTGGGCACATGGTAAGGCTCGGAAGGGAAGGAGCGCCATTTGACTTTTTGAATGAAAAATTATTTCCATCGTTAGCGGACACCATGTCGCGTTTGGATAGCTCCTGTGTGCCTAAACATTGGTGCTCCCCCACAAGTGACCCCATTTTGGAAACTAGACCCCCCAAGGAACTTATTTAGATGCCTAGTGAGCACTTTAAACCCTCAGGTGCTTCACAAATTGATCTGTAAAAATGAAAAAGTACTTTTTTTTCACAAAAAAATTCTTTTCGCCTCAATTTTTTCATTTTCACATGGGCAGTAGGATAAAATGGATCATAAAATTTGTTGGGCAATTTCTCCCGAGTATGTCGATACCTCATATGTGGGGGTAAACCACTGTTTGGGCACTCGGCAGGGCTTGGAAGGGAAGGCGCGCCATTTGACTTTTTGAATGGAAAATTAGCTCCAATTGTTAGCGGACACCATGTCGCGTTTGGAGAGCCCCTGTGTGCCTAAACATTGGAGCTCCCCCACAAGTGACCCCATTTTGGAAACTAGACCCCCCAAGGAACTTATCTAGATGCATATTGAGCACTTTAAACCCCTAGGTGCTTCACAGAAGTTTATAACGCAGAGCCATGAAAATAAAAAATAATTTTTCTTTCCTCAAAAATGATTTTTTAGCCTGGAATTTCCTATTTTGCCAAGGATAATAGGAGAAATTGGACCCCAAATATTGTTGTCCAGTTTGTCCTGAGTACGCTGATACCCCATATGTGGGGGTAAACCACTGTTTGGGCGCACGGCAGGGCTCGGAAGGGATGGCACGCCATTTGGCTTTTTAAATGGAAAATTAGCTCCAATCATTAGCGGACACCATGTCACGTTTGGAGAGCCCCTGTGTGGCTAAACATTGGAGATCCCCCAGAAATGACACCATTTTGGAAACTAGACCCCCAAAGGAACTAATCTAGATGTGTGGTGAGGACTTTGAACCCCCAAGTGCTTCACAGAAGCTTATAACGCAGAGCCATGAAAATAAAAAATAAAAATTATTTTCTCAAAAATGATCTTTTAGCCTGCAATTTTTTATTTTCCCAAGGGTAACAGGAGAAATTTGACCCCAAAAGTTGTTGTCCAGTTTCTCCTGAGTACGCTGATACCCCATATGTGGGGGTAAATCACTGTTTGGGCACATGCCGGGGCTCGGAAGTGAAGTAGTGACGTTTTGAAATGCAGACTTTGATGGAATGCTCTGTGGGCGTCACGTTGCGTTTGCAGAGCCCCTGATGTGGCTTAACAGTAGAAACCCCCCACAAGTGACCCCATTTTGGAAACTAGACCCCCAAAGGAACTTATCTAGATGTGTGGTGAGCACTTTGAACCCCCAAGTGCTTCATAGAAGTTTATAATGCAGAGCCGTGAAAATAATAAATACGTTTTCTTTCCTCAAAAATAATTATTTAGCCCAGAATTTTTTATTTTCCCAAGGGTTACAGAAGAAATTGGACCCCAAAAGTTGTTGTCCAGTTTCTCCTGAGTACGCTGATACCCCATATGTGGGGGTAAACCACTGTTTGGGCACATGCCGAGGCTCGGAAGTGAAGTAGTGACGTTTTGAAATGCAGACTTTGATGGAATGCTCTGTGGGCGTCACGTTGCGTTTGCAGAGCCCCTGATGTGGCTTAACAGTAGAAACCCCCCACAAGTGACCCCATTTTGGAAACTAGACCCCGAAAGGAACTTATCTAGATGTGTGGTGAGCACTTTGAACCCCCAAGCGCTTCATAGAAGTTTATAATGCAGAGACGTGAAAATAATAAATACGTTTTCTTTCCTCAAAAATAATTATTTAGCCCAGAATTTTTTATTTTCCCAAGGGTTACAGAAGAAATTGGACCCCAAAAGTTGTTGTCCAGTTTCTCCTGAGTACGCTGATACCCCATGAGTGGAGGTAAACCACTGTTTGGGCACACGTCGGGGCTCAGAAGGGAAGTAGTGACTTTTGAAATGCAGACTTTGATGGAATGGTCTGCGGGTGTCACGTTGCGTTTGCAGAGCCCCTGGTGTGCCTAAACAGTAGAAACCCCCACAAGTTACCCCATTTTAGAAACTAGACCCCCCAAGGAACTTATCTAGATATGTGGTGAGCACTTTGAACCCCCAAGTGCTTCACAGACGTTTACAACGCAGAGCCGTGAAAATAAAAAATCATTTTTCTTTCCTCAAAAATTATGTTTTAGCAAGCATTTTTTTAGATTCACAAGGGTAACAGGAGAAATTGGACCCCAGTAATTGTTGCGCAGTTTGTCCTGAGTATGCTGGTACCCCATATGTGGGGGTAAACCACTGTTTGGGCACACGTCAGGGCTCGGAAGTGAGGGAGCACCATTTGACTTTTTGAATACGAGATTGGCTGGAATCAATGGTGGCGCCATGTTGCGTTTGGAGACCCCTGATGTGCCTAAAAAGTGGTAACCCCTCAATTCTAACGCCAACACTAACCCCAACACACCCCTAACCCTAATCCCAACTGTAGCCATAACCCTAATCACAACCCTAACCACAACCCTAATTCCAACCCTAAGGCTATGTGCCCACGTTGCGGATTCGTGTGAGATATTTCCGCACCATTTTTGAAAAATCCGCGGGTAAAAGGCACTGCGTTTTACCTGCGGATTTTCCGCGGATTTCCAGTGTTTTTTGTGCGGATTTCACCTGCGGATTCCTATTGAGGAACAGGTGTAAAACGCTGCGGAATCCGCACAAAGAATTGACATGCTGCGGAAAATACAACGCAGCGTTTCCGCGCGGTATTTTCCGCACCATGGGCACAGCGGATTTGGTTTTTCATATGTTTACATGGTACTGTAAACCTGATGGAACACTGCTGCGAATCCGCAGCCAAATCCGCATCGTGTGCACATAGCCTAATTCTAACGGTATGTGCACACGCTGCGGAAAACGCTGCGGATCCGCAGCAGTTTCCCATGAGTTTACAGTTCAATGTAAACCTACGGGAAACAAAAATCGCTATGCTGCGGAAAAACTGCACGGAAACGCAGCGGTTTACATTCCGCAGCATGTCACTTCTTTGTGCGGATTCCGCAGCGGTTTTACAACTGCTCCAATAGAAAATCGCAGTTGTAAAACCGCAGTGAAATGCGCAGAAAAAAACGCGGTAAATCCACCATAAATCCGCAGAGGTTTAGCACTGCGGATTTATCAAATCCGCAGCGGAAAAATCCGCAGAGGACCAGAATACGTGTGCACATACCGAAACCCTAACCCTACCCCTAACCCTAGCCCTAACCCTAGCCCTAACCCTACCCCTAACCCTACCCCTACCCCTACCCCTAACCCTACCCCTAACCCTACCCCTAACCCTACCCCTACCCCTACCCCTACCCCTAACCCTACCCCTACCCCTACCCCTAACCCTACCCCTACCCCTAACCCTACCCCCAACCCTACCCCTAACCCTACCCCTACCCCTACCCCTAACCCTACCCCTAACCCTACCCCTACCCCTACCCCTAACCCTACCCCTACCCCTAACCCTACCCCTAACCCTAACCCTATTCTAACATTAGAGGAAAAAAAAAAATTTCTTTATTTTTTTATTGTCCCTACCTATGGGGGTGACAAAGGGGGGGGTCATTTATTATTTTTTTTATTTTGATCACTGAGATATAATCTATCTCAGTGATCAAAATGCACTTTGGAACGAATCTGCCGGCCGGCAGATTCGGCGGGCGCACTGCGCATGCGCCCGCCATTTTGGAAGATGGCGGCGCCCAGGGAGAAGATGGACGGGACCCCGGCTGGATCGGTAAGTATGATGGGGTGGGGGGGGACCACGGGGGGGGGATCGGAGCACGGGGGGGGGGGAATCGGAGTGCGGGAGGGGTGGAACGGAGCACGGGGGGCGTGGAACGGAGCACGGGGGGCTGGAACGGAGCACGGGGGGTGGAACGGAGCACCGGGGGGGGTGGATCGGAGTGCAGGGGGGGTGATTGGAGCACGGGGGGGTGATTGGAGCACGGGGGGAGCGGACAAGAGCACGGGGGGAGCCGGAGCACAGGACGGAGGGGAGCCGGAGCAGTGTACCGGCCAGATCGGGGGGCTGGGGGGGGCGATCGGTGGGGTGGGGTGGGGGCACATTAGTATTTCCAGCCATGGCCGATGATATTGCAGCATCGGCCATGGCTGGATTGTAATATTTCACCAGTTATAATAGGTGAAATATTACAAATCGCTCTGATTGGCAGTTTCACTTTCAACAGCCAATCAGAGCGATCGTAGCCACGAGGGGGTGAAGCCACCCCCCCTGGGCTAAACTACCACTCCCCCTGTCCCTGCAGATCGGGTGAAATGGGAGTTAACCCTTTCACCCGATCTGCAGGGACGCGATCTTTCCATGACGCCACATAGGCGTCATGGGTCGGATTGGCACCGACTTTCATGACGCCTACGTGGCGTCATGGGTCGGGAAGGGGTTAATGGGGAAATGCACCCTGGCAGGCATACATTTTTTAGGGAATGGGTGATGTTGTCGGTGACATGCTGGTTTAACACAATCACAGCTTTCTTAGAGAAGTAATGATGACTGGACAACTAGTAATGGGGGACTGCGACGGCCATCAACTTTCAAAAATGGTCTGTATCCACCAGGCAGAAAAGGCAGCATTTCCGTGGCCAACAGATTGGAGATGGGGGAGTTCAAGCTCTTAGCTTTGCCATGTGTAGGACCAAACATTATTTTATGTGACCACAACTGTAGGACCGAGGGCTGGCTGCTGTGCTGAGAGAGGATGGAGTATGGCAAACAGGACAAACTGCTGGACTGTGAGTGATATGCAGGTGGAGATGTTATTGTGGATTGAGAAAGATGTATTTTGCTAGGTGACGCAAAAACAGAAGGCATGTCCACTCCTGTAACAGCTGACGGGTTTTCACTCACCCTGGCTTTAAGGGGTAAATAAGTGGATTTTCCGCAGCCAGAGACCTGTGTGAGAAGACCTGACGCGGTGATGGAGGAAGAAGCAGCAGATGCGGTTGATGGGATAGCCGGTGGTTGGCAAGGCCTGCTTGTTCACATTTTAGCGCAATGAGATTCCCACACTAAGGCAAGTTGAATGCTCATGGGCCAATTCATGCATGTAGATGTCAAATTATTGTAATTTTAATCTGTTCTCTCACTCCTCACCCTTAGAGTCACCTTCCTCCTATTCCTGCTGTTGTGAATTCTGCTTTTGGGCTCCCTCCGGTGGTTGTAGGTGGTAATGCAGTTGTCCCTGGCCTGCAGTCCTGGACAGGTGTATCTGCTGATTGCAATTCTGACTGGGGTATTTAGGTTTGCAGGAGTCATTAGTCCTTGCCAGTTGTCAATGTTTCTTGGGAAGTGTTGGATCTCTGTCTGGCTTCTCCTGCTTAGCTGCCAATTCAGCAAAGATAAGTGTCTGTTTCTTTTTCTATGGCACACAAGCTGTGTGCTTGTTTTTTTATTGTATTCCTGCTCTGAGTGTAGTAGTCTCTGGAGTTGCAGATATACGTTCCACGTCTTTAGTTAGATGGAGGAATTTTTTGTATTATCTGCTGTGGATATTTTTGGAAGGGTTTTAATACTGACCGCACAGGACTCTGTTCTATCCTTTCCTATTTTAGCTAGAGTGGCCTCTTGTGCTAAATCCTGTTTTCTGCCTGTGTTTGTCTTTCCTCTCCTACTCACAGCCAATATTTGTGGGGGCTGCCTATCCTTTGGGGTTCTGCTCTGAGGCAAGATAGTATTCCTATTTCCATCTATAGGGGTATCTAGTCCTCCGGCTGTGATGAGGTGTCTAGGGTTTGTTAGGTACACCCCACGGCTACTTCTAGTTGCGATGTTAAGATCAGGATTGGCGGTCAGTATAGTTACCACCTACTCCAGTGAAAGTTTTCATGCTGCTCCAAGGTCACCGGATCATAACAGTACAACTGGCCAATAATGAGTTAAATCCATCTCAGAAGAAGGGAAGAAAGGTGTTGAGCCATTTTTTTTCTTCAGTCTGCTTTATCTTCTCTTCCCTCTTTATCTCTGGGTGGCTGAGGAGCCTAGTGCTAGCATGAATGTTCAGGAATTAGCTTCTCGTGTAGACCAGCTTGCTGCTAGGGTACAGGGTATTTCTGATTATATTGTTCAGACTCCTGTTTTAGAACCGAAGATTCCTACTCCTGATTTGTTTTTTGGTGACAGGTCCAAATTTTGAGTTTTAAAAACAACTGTAAACTGTTTTTTGCTTTGAGACCTCGATCCTCCGGTGATTCCATTCAGCAGGTTAAAATCGTCATCTCCCTGCTGCGTGGCGACCCGCAGGATGGGGCGTTTTCCATGGAATCTGGGAATCCGGCTTTGCTTAATGTAGACTCCTTTTCTCAGGCTTTAGGATTATTATATGATGAACCTAATTCTGTGGATCAAGCTGAGAAGACCTTGTTGGCCCTGTCTCAGGGTCAAGAGGCGGCAGAATTGTATTGTCAGAAATTCAGAAAATGGTCTGTGTTGACTAAATGGAATAATGATGCTTTGGTGGCAATTTTCAGAAAGGGTCTTTCTGAATCTGTTAAAGATGTTATGGCCTTCCGGTCTGAGTCATTCTATGTCTCTTGCCATTCAGATTGATCGGCGCTTGCGGGAGCGCAGAACTGTGCGCGCTGTGGCGTTTTCCTCAGAGCAGATTCCTGAACCAATGCAGTGTGATAGGATTCTGTCTAGAACGGAATGACAAGGATTCAGACGTCAGAATAGGTTGTGTTATTATTGTGGCGACGCTTCTCATGTCATTTCAGTCTGCCCTAAGCGGACAAAGAGGATCGCTAGTTCATTTACCATCAGCACTGTACAACCTAAATTTCTGTTATCTGTGTCCTTGATCTGCTCATTGTCATCATTTTCTGTCATGGCGTTTGTGGATTCAGGCGCCGCCTTGAACTTAATGGACTTTGAGTTTGCCAGGCATTGTGGTTTTCCCTTGCAGCCTTTGCAGAACCCTATTCCTTTATTGGGCATTGATGCTACAACCTTGGCTAAAAATAAGCCCCAGTTTTGGACACAGGTGACCATGCGCATGGCGCCAGCTCATCAGGAAGATTGTCGATTTCTGGTGTTGCATAATTTGCATGATGCTATCGTGCTGGGTTTTCCGTGGTTGCAGGTACATAATCCTGTGTTGGATTGGAAGTCCATGTCTGTGACTATTTGGGGTTGTCAGGGGGTTCATAATGATGTTCCTTTGATGTCAATCTCCTCTTCTTCCTCTTCTGAAATTCCAGAGTTTTTGTCTGATTTCCAGGATGTATTCGATGAGCCCAAGTCCAGTTTCCTTCCAGTGCACAGGGACTGCGATTGTGCTATTGACTTGATTCCAGGCTGTAAGTTTCCTAGGGGTCAACTTTTCAACCTGTCTGTGCCTGAACATACCGCCATGCGGAGCTATATTAAGGAGTCTTTGGAGAAAGGGCATATTCGGCCATCTTCTTCACCGTTGGGAGCGGGGTTCTTTTTTGTTGCTAAAAAAGATGGTTCCTTGAGACGCTGTATTGATTATCGCCTCTTGAATAAAATCACGGTCAAGTTTCAATACCCTTTACCTTTGCTTACCGATTTGTTTGCTAGGATTAAGGGAGCTAGTTGGTTTACGAAGATTGACCTTCGGGGGGCATATAATCTTGTTTGTATTAAGCAGGGTGATGAATAGAAAACTGCGTTTAACACGCCCGAAGGCCATTTTGAATACCTTGTGATGCCATTCGGGCTCACTAATGCTCCATCTGTTTTTCAGTCCTTCATGCATGATATTTTCCGGACTTATATTGATAAGTTCTTGATTGTATATTTGGACGATATTTTGATTTTTTCCGATGATTGGGAGTCTCATGTGGAACAGGTCAGGATGGTATTTCAGATCCTTTGTGACAATGCCCTGTTTGTGAAAGGGTCTAAGTGTCTCTTTGGGGTGCAGAAGGTTTCCTTTTTGGGCTTTATTTTTTCTCCCTCGTCTATAGAGATGGATCTGGTTAAGGTTCAGGCCATTCTTGATTGGATTCAGCCCACATCCGTGAAGAGCCTTCAAAAATTTTTGGGTTTTGCAAATTTTTATTGCCATTTCATTGCTAATTTTTCCAGCGTGGTTAAACCCTTGACCGATTTGACGAAGAAAGGCGCTGATGTGGCGAATTGGTCCTCTGCGGCTGTCTCTGCCTTTCAGGAGCTTAATCGTCGATTTACTTCTGCTCCGGTGTTGTGCCAACCGGATGTTTCTCTTCTGTTTCAGGTTGAGGTTGACGCTTCTGAGATTGGGGCAGGGGCCGTTTTGTCTCAGAGGGATCCTGTTGGTTCCTTAATGAATCCGTGTGCCTTCTTTTCCCGTAAGTTTTCGCCTGCTGAACGCAATTATGATGTCGGCAATCGGGAGTTGTTGGCTATGAAGTGGGCGTTTGAGGAGTGGCGACATTGGCTTGAGGGAGCTAAGCACCGTATTGTGGTCTTGACCGATCATAAGAATTTGATTTACCTCGAGTCTGCCAAGCGGCTGAATCCTAGACAGGCTCGATGGTCCTTGTTTTTTTCCCGTTTTGATTTCGTGGTCTCGTACCTTCCGGGTTCTAAGAACATTAAGGCTGATGCCCTCTCTAGGAGATTTTTGCCTGATATTCCTGAGGTCTTAGAACCAGTCGGTATTCTGAAAGAAGGGGTGGTCCTTTCTGCCATTTCCCCTGATTTACGACGGGTTCTTCAGGAATTTCAGGCTGACAAACCTGACCGCTGTCCTGTGGGGAAACTGTTTGTTCCTGACAGATGGACTAGTACAGTGATTTCTGAGGTTCACTGTTCTGTGTTGGCTGGTCATCCTGGCATTTTTGGTACCAGAGACTTGGTTGGTAGGTCCTTTTGGTGGCCTTCTTTGTCGCGTGAGGTGCGTTCTTTTGTGCAGTCCTGTGGGACTTGTGTGCGGGCCAAGCCTTGTTGTTCCCATGCTAGTGGGTTGCTTTTGCCATTGCCGGTACCTGAGAGGCCCTGGACGCATATTTCTATGGATTTTATTTCCGATCTTCCGGTTTCCTAGAGGATGTCGGTTATCTGGGTTGTTTGTAACCGGTTCTCTAAGATTGTTCATTTGGTGCCTTTGCCTAAATTGCCTTCCTCTTCGGATTTGGTTCCATTGTTTTTTCAGCATTTGGTCCATTTGCATGGTATTCCGGAGAATATTGTGTCCGACAGAGGTTCCCAGTTTGTTTCTAGGTTTTGGCGGGCCTTTTGTGCTAGGCTGGGCATTGATTTGTCTTTTTCTTCTGCGTTTCATCCTCAGACAAATGGTCAGACCGAGCGAACTAATCAGACTTTGGAGACTTATTTGAGATGCTTTGTGTTTGCTGATCAGGATGATTGGGTGGCTTTCTTGCCATTGGCCGAGTTTGCCCTTAATAATCGGGCTAGTTCGGCTACTTTGGTTTCGCCTTTCATTTGTAATTTTGGTTTTCATCCTCGTTTTTCTTCTGGGCAGGTTGAGCCTTCTGACTGTCCTGGTGTGGATTCTGTGGTTGACAGGCTGCAGCAGATTTGGGCTCATGTGGTGGACAATTTGGTGTTGTCTCAGGAGGAGGCTCAACGTTTTGCTAACCATCGTCGGTGTGTTGGTTCCCGACTTCGGGTTGGGGATCTGGTCTGGTTGTCTTCCCGTCATGTTCCTATGAAGGTTTCTTCTCCTAAGTTTAAGCCTCGGTTTATTGGTCCTTAAAGGATTTCTGAGATTATTAATCCGGTGTCTTTTCGACTGGCGCTTCCGGCCTCTTTTGCGATCCATAATGTCTTCCATAGATCTTTATTGTGGAAATATGTGGAGCCCGTTGTTCCCTCTGTTGATCCTCCAGCCCCTGTGTTGGTTGATGGGGAGTTGGAATATGTTGTTGAGAAGATTTTGGATTCCCGTTTTTCGAGGCGGAAGCTTCAGTACCTTGTCAAATGGAAGGGTTATGGCCAGGAGGATAATTCTTGAGTTTTTGCCTCTGATGTCCATGCCGCTGATTTGGTTCTTGCGTTTCATCTGGCTCATCCTGATCGGCCTGGGGGCTCTGGTGAGGGTTCGGTGACCCCTCCTCAAGGGGGGGGTACTGTTGTGAATTCTGCTTTTGGGCTCTCTCCGGTGGTTGTAGGTGGTAATGCAGTTGTCCCTGGCCTGCAGTCCTGGACAGGTGTGTCTGCTGATTGCAATTCTGACTGGGGTATTTAGGTTTGCAGGACTCATTAGTCCTTGCCAGTTGTCAATGTTTCTTGGGAAGTGTTGGATCTCTGTCTGGCTTCTCCTGCTTAGCTGCCAATTCAGCAAAGATAAGTGTCTGTTTCTTCTTCTATGGCACACAAGCTGTGTGCTTGTTTTTTGATTGTATTCCTGCTCTGAGTGTAGTAGTCTCTGGAGTTGCAGATATACGTTCCACGTCTTTAGTTAGATGGAGGAATTTTTTGTATTATCTGCTGTGGATATTTTTGGAAGGGTTTTAATACTGACCACACAGGACTCTGTTCTATCCTTTCCTATTTTAGCTAGAGTGGCCTCTTGTGCTAAATCCTGTTTTCTGCCTGTGTTTGTCTTTCCTCTCCTACTCACAGCCAGTATTTGTGGGGGGCTGCCTATCCTTTGGGGTTCTGCTCTGAGGCAAGATAGTATTCCTATTTCCATCTATAGGGGTATCTAGTCCTCTGGCTGTGACGAGGTGTCTAGGGTTTGTTAGGTACACCCCACGGCTACTTCTAGTTGCGGTGTTAAGATCAGGATTTGCGGTCAGTATAGTTACCACCTACTCCAGTGAAAGTTTTCATGCTGCTCCAAGGTCACCGGATCATAACATCCTGCCCTGACACCACAGTACAGTCCGCGTGCACCTCAGGTATTTGAGTCTCATCAGATTCACTTCCATCCCCTTCCCATCTGGTGTCGAGGGTCTGGAATTTTCTCAGACCCTACTTCATCCAGCCCCATATCCAAAAGGAAAACATTTTGGGCATCCGTGCAGATGCTTTTCTTCTCTGGATTCTGTGAATTTTTGAAGCAGACTCCTGGTGCCCACGGAATGGCATATGTGAACAGCTCTGCAGACTGACCCACCTGTTGTACTCCAGAATCAGTTGGGCATTTGGAAATTAGTGACACCGTGGGAAACAAGGGTGATGGAGTGCCACCTCTGAGGATTGTACTGTGTATGATGTTGAGGTGGACGAAGAGGAGGAGAGGCCACTTGATGCAGTGCTTGCCATCCACTGGAGCACATGCTCTTTCTGGCTCTAATCTACAAGGTGAACTGCTTTGCAGCTGCCAAACAAAGGGCAGTCGTCCCAGTTTATTGCACTAAAATCATCTCTCATCCCTTGGAAATTTGCCTTCCTGAAGTTTACTGTCCTTGTAACTAGAGTTGAGCGACTTTTACTTTTTTAGGATCGAGTTGGGTTTCGCGAAACCCGACTTTGTCGAAAGTCAGGTCGGGTGAAATCGGCCGATTATTTCGAAAAGTCGGGGGCCGACCGAAACACGAAACCCAATGCAAGTCAATGGGGAATCAAAGTCGGCAGTGAGTGGAGGACAGGAAAACACCTACAGTGCCCATTTTAATGCCAAAACATCAATTCTTATTTCTTAAGCTTGTCAATCTTAATTTACTTTATAATAGTAGTTAGGCATTGAAAACAGGAGGTCATTTGGCTAAAGTTGTGGGGGGGTAGGGCTGGCTCAAGATTTTCGTGGGCCCAGAAAATGCGGAATACGTCACGGCGGTGGAGCAGGCAGAGGTAAGTATTTCAACTTTGCAAGTGCTGTGATCCTGAGCAAGCAGGGGGGGCCCACTTTACGCACTTGGCACTGGCACAGGGCCCCTCATAGTATGGTGGTGTGTTTTAAGGCGGGTGGCGCCTCCCACTGCCAGAGACACTTTTGCGTACTATGAGGGGCCCTGTGCCAGTGACGTCGCCAATGAGTATGCCCCCCCACCTGATGAAGGAACCTGCACTTTCATCTGCATCTTCCTCTTTGTCCCCGTGTAAGGTGGTGTAGTATGTGGGAAGGGGAACCTGACTTTCAGCAGGGTCAGATTCTGCCAGTGTAGAGTGCAAGGGGAATGTAGTGGTCTGGGTCAATGTACCAGCAGACTCATCAAGCAGTGGCTGGGCAATGGGCAGGATGAGGAGGAAACACAGATATAGGCACAAAATAAAAAAAAGTAGGCTAAAAGCAGTTCAAAATTGGTAACAGGACTAAACAGGCGGCATTGCTTTGTTCAGTGGAGGACAATTGTAACGAGTGGCGCATACACAGTTAGTAGGCCCAAAATAAAAAAGTAGGCTAAATGCAGTTAAAAATTGGTAACAGGACTAAACAGGTGGCATTGCTTTGTTCAGTGGAGGACAATTGTAACGAGTGGCGCAGACACAGTTAGTAGGCTCAAAATAAAAAAGTAGGCTAAATGCAGTTCAAAATTGGTAACAGGACTAAACAGGTGGCATAGTTTGTTAAGTGGAGGACAATTGTAACGAGTGGCGCAGACACAGTTAGTAGGCCCAAAATAAAAAAGTAGGCTAAATGCAGTTCAAAATTGGTAACAAACAGGACTAAACAGGCGGCATTGCTTTGTTAAGTGGAGGACAATTGTAATGAGTGGTGCAGACACAGGTAGTAGGCCCAAAATACAAAAGTAGCCTAAATTAAGTTCAAAATTGGTAACAGGACTAAACAGGCGGCATAGCTTTGTTCTGTGGAGGACAATTGTAATGAGTGGCGCAGACACAGGTAGTAGGCCCAAAATACAAAAGTAGGCTAAATGCAATTAAAAATTGGTAACGGGACTTAACAGGCGGCATAGCTTTGTTAAGTGGAGGACAATTATAATGAGTGGCGCAGACACAGGTAGTAGGCCCAAAATACAAAAGTAGACTAAATTCAGTTAAAAATTGGTAACAGGACTAAACAGGCGGCATAGCTTTGTTCTGTGGAGGACAATTGTAATGAGTGGCGCAGACACAGGTAGTAGGCCCAAAATACAAAAGTAGTCTAAATTCAGTTCAAAATTGGTAACAGGACTAAACAGGCGGCATAGCTTTTGTAACAACTCTGCTGGCATCACAGCATGGCCTCACATCTCTCACACAATCTTACCCACTGCTCCAGGCCATGATGTGCTTTCTCTTTAATGCCAGCTCCATGTTCTGTGTCTTTGCTCTCTGCATGCCTCATGGCTATGTGTATAGGGGGCCGGCGCCTGAACTTTCTGGTTCTTATAGGAATCAGGTGCACCTGTCCAATCAGTTCCTGACCAATTACCAAGAGGCCTCCTGTATATAGTGCAGCTCCACCCTGTGGTCTGGGCCTGTGCAATGTGTTAGCTCAGTTAGTGTTTAGCTGCTGAGTTTGCCTGGCCTTGCTCTGAGTTACTCCCTCTGAGCTTTTCTCTGTGCTTTTGCCTTGTTCTTGTAGTCCGCCCTCCAGGAGGCAGAATATCCTGGTGTCTTGTTCTATTTCCTTGTCTGTACTTTGTCTTTTCTCGGTCTCCTTATCTGGGGCTTCCTTCCCTGCTTTCTTTCCCTGCACTCAGACCTTGCTTCACACTCTCTGGCTTTGCTCTGTGGCTCCGCTCTTTGCGGTTCTATCTGGCTCCGCTCTTTGCGGTACTATCTGGCTCCGCCTCCTGTGTTTCTGCACTTGGCTCCGTCTCTGCTCTTGGCTCCGCCTCCAGCGTCTCCGCTCTTGGCTCTGCCTCCAGCGTCTCCGCTCTTGGCTCCGCCTCCAGCGTCTCCGCTCTTGGCTCTGCCTCCAGCGTCTCCGCTCTTGGTTCTGCCTCCAGCGTCTCCGCTCTTGGCTCCGCCTCCAGCGTCTCCGCTCTTGGCTCCGCCTCCAGCATCTCCGCTCTTGGCTCCGCCTCCAGCGTCTCCGCTCTTGGCTCCGCCTCTAGCGTCTTCGCTCTTGGCTCCGCCTCCAGCATCTCCGCTCTTGGCTCCGCCTCTAGCGTCTCTGCTCTTGGCTCCGCCTCCAGCGTCTCCGCTTTTGGCTCCGCCTCCAGCGTCTCCGCTTTTGGCTCCGCCTCCAGCGTCTCCGCCCTTGGCTCCGCCTCTTGCGGCTTCGTCCTTGGCTCTGCCTTCTCCTTCTCTTCTCTTAGTTCCACCTTCTACTTGTTACTTGGTCCTCCTGTGTGAACAGGTCCCTACCTGTTCCTTCATTCTCCTTTCCTTCTGGCTTGTTTCCGTACCTGCATCTTCTGTGTGTACAGGTCCCTACCTGTTCCTTCATCACACTCACAATAGGACTGCACTCGGGTGTCATCAGAGTGCAGCCTGATTCATACACCACATCAACCAGTCCTGTGTTCCTGCCAGTCCTGCCGTTCCTGCCCTGCCTTCCAGTCCTGTGTTCTCTGCAGTGCCTCCCAATCCTGTGTTCCTGCCAGTCCTGCCGTTCCTGCCCTGCCTTCCAGACCTGTGTTCCTGCTGTCCTAGCCAGTCCTGTTTCCTGCCTTGCCTCTGCCAGCCCTGAGTTCTCTGCCGTGTCTCTGCCAGCCCTGTCTCAGCCGTGCCAGCCTACTCGTCTGTGTTCCAGCCGTGCTCTTCTGTCAGTCCTGCCTAATGCCCGCACCAATCCAGGTGTTCCTGTCTCCCAAGTGGGATCAGCAGCCACAGCCAGACACCACCCTGGAGTAGCACCTGGCAGCTGCCTGCTGCACAAGCCTGTCCTCACCATCTGAGGCTCCAGTGAAAACCCAGGCAGCTGTCATAGTCACGCCCCTTCCAGGGTAGTCTGGTTTGTGGCACAGTGGGGCCACAAAACCCCCGAGCTCACGCCAATTGTAATGAGTGGCGCAGACACAGTTAGTAGGCCCAAAATACAAAAGTAGACTAAATGCAGTTCAAAATTGGTAACAGGACTAAACAGTCGGCATAGCTTTAAGTGGAGGACAATTGTATTGAGTGGTGCAGACACAGGTAGTAGGCCCAAAATACAAAAGTAGGCTAAAAACAGTTCTAAATTGGTAACATGACTTAACAGGCGGCATAGCTAGGTACTGGGGTGGGCTCCTCTGCTGAGTAGCAGACAGTGGTAGTAGGCGCAAAGTATTAACTGGTCTAAATGGAGGCCAGGGCCCCTGTATATTTTAACTATCATCTATCACTTCAACAAATTTGTATTGGCAGTGCCATTCAAGGATTTAACGCAATAAATAGTAATAACGGTCCTAGGAGCGCTGGGAATGAGACCAAAACAAGGATTTTAGTGTTGAACCACAACGCGTTTCAACAGTTAAACCGTCTTCATCAGGTGGAAGTTTATTAAAGGAGAACAGGAAGGGGTATTTAAACAAATAGCAACCAATAAAATTTGCAGTCAGCAGGTCACATGATAAGAACAAGTCACATGATAAAATAGTAAGGTCACATGGTAAAAACACAATAGGAACAAAACTATGTATATATAAAAAAAAAAGATTAAGTAAAGCCCCTAGACCTGATTAAAATATAAAAATGCAAAAAATAAGACAACATATAATAAAATTACACTATAAAAACACTATAAAATGATTAAAAACAGAGAGATCACTTGTTAACCCTTTCAATGGTTTTCCCATACCGTATGGGAGCTTGATTAATAGGGAAAGTTTCTGAATTTTTAAGTTGGGGACTCTGGCGCCTGAAGGGTTAAATCTTACCATTGAAAGGGTTAACAAGTGATCTCTCTGTTTTTAATCATTTTATAGTGTTTTTTTTTGTGTAATTTTATTATATGTTGTCTTATTTTTTGCATTTTACCATGTTTTATATTTTAATCAGGTCTAGGGGCTTTATTTAATCTTTTTTTTATATATACATAGTTTTGTTCCTATTGTGTTTTTACCATGTGACCTTACTATTTTATCATGTGACTTGCTCTTATCATGTGACCTGCTGACTGCAAATTCTATTGGTTGCTATTTGTTTAAATACCCCTTCCTGTCACAGATGTATGGAAGAGACAGGTTGTGAATGGCTTTGTATGTCATTGTTAGTGTTTTGAACTGTAGCCTCTGGGCAATAGGAAGCCAATGAAGGGCCTGGCAGAGAGGAGAGGCTGGGGAATAATGGGGAGACAGATGGATTAGTCAGAAAGCAGAGTTTAGGATGGATTGGAGGGCTAGAGGGGAAGCCAGAGAGTAGGAGGTTGCAGTAGTCGAGGCGGGAGATGATAAGGGCATATACTAGTGTTTTTGTGGTTTCATGGTCAAGGAATTCACGGGTCCGGGAAATGTTTTTGAGTTTGAATCGACAGGAGGAGGCAAGGGCTTGGATATGTGGCTTGAAAGAGAGGGTAGAGTCAATGATCACCCCGAGGCACCGAGCGTGCGGGACTGGTGAAAGTGAGCAGCCATTGACATTGATGGATAGGTTGGGTGGAGGGGTAGAGTGAGCTGAGGAAAAGATCATGAATTCTGTTTTGTCCATGTTCAGTTTTAGAAAGCGAGCAGAAAAGAAAGATGAAATAGCAGACAAACATTGTGGGATTTTGGTCAGTAAGGAAGTGAGGTCAGGTCCTTAGAGCGTGGAGATGATATTGTAAACTGTGAGATTCTATGAGCTATCCCAGGCCGAATGTGTAGATGGAGAAGAGTAGGGGTCCTAGAACTAAGCCTTGGGGAACACCAACAGACAGGGGGCGAGATGAGGAGGTGGTGTGGGAGAGGGAGACACTGAATGTCCGGTCTGTAGATATGATGAGATCCAGGATAGGGCCAAGTCTGTGATGCCAAGAGATGAGAGAATCTGTAACAGGAGGGAGTGGTCCACAGTGTCGAAGGCAGAAGACAGGTCCAGGAGGAGGAGGACAGAGTAGTGTCGCTTGCTCTTGGCGGTTAGTAGGTCATTGGTCACTTTAGTTAGGGCAGTTTCAGTTGAGAGATATGATCGTAAGCCAGATTGTAACCATGTCAAAGAGGGAGCAGGAGGAGAGGTGGGAGGACAGTTCAAGATGGACATGCTGTTCCAGTAGTTTTGAGGCATGAGGGAGAAAGGATATCGGACGACAGCTGGACACGGAGGATGGGTCAAGGAAGGGTTTTTTGAGGATAGGTGTGATTGATGCATGTTTGAAGGATGAGCGGAAGACATCGTTTGTAAGTGAGAGGTTGAAGAGTTGTGTTAGGGTTGGGATGAAGACTTTTGCTAGGTTAGGGATGAAGTGGGACAGGAGTGGGTTAAGCGTGCAAGTGGTGAGATGTGATCTTGACAGAAGGATGGAGAGTTGATCATCTGTCATGAAGGAGAAGCTGGCTTTGGAACAGCAGGGCTGAGAAGTCAGGAGGAGGGACATTGGGGGCTGCGGGCTAAAGCTTTGTCTGATGTTATCGATCTTCTCCTTAAAGTAAGAGGCAAAGTCTTTAGCAGAAATGAGAGGAGAGGGAGGAGGTGTTGGGGACAGAGTAGAGAATTTAAAGTGTTGAAGAGCTGTTTAGGGTTGTGAGTCAGGGAGGATATGAGAGATGAGAAGTAGGTTTGTTTTGCGGCAGTGATCGTGTTCTTGAAGCTGGTGAGGGACTGCTTGTATGCAGTGAAGTGCTCAGCAGAACGAGATCTCTTCCATCTCTGCTCAGCGACCCTGGAAGCCCGTCTCAGTTCTTTGGTCAGGCTGGTCAGCCAGGGCTGCCTGTTGATTGTACGAGTTTTGCTATGTGTGAGGGGGGCAGCCAAATCTAGTGTAGCTGTTATTGGGGTGTTATAAAAAGTGGCAGCAGCATCTGTGTCATGGAAGGAAGCTATGTCTGTAAGAGGGAGAAGGGACTCAAGTGAGTCAGTGTAAATTGAGGTGTTTAAGATTTCTGCAATATTCTGCATATTTGTCTAGCTGTTGTGCAACTGGCACAAAACATCTTGAGCTACGGAGACGCACTAATTTCCCAGAGTCTGCTATTGGCATGCTGGTGAAACAATTAATGGAGGCATTGATGTTACCAGCCCAGGTCAGCATAATCAAGGTGAAAACGCACACAAACTGTCACTCCGTGGAGGTAGAGGGCAACAGAAGGGTGGACGAGGCTGCTAAAGTAGCAGCAAGGCTGCCTAGCGATCAGAGGACGGTTGCAGAGAGTCAGCGTATTCCAGCCACACTGAGCCTAGATGTCCTGAAATCCCTCCAGCTGCCCAAACAGAGAAGGAATACTGGGGGAGAATAGGAGCTGAGCTGAACTCAAATGGAGTATGGGAGAATAAGGATAAATTGTACCTACCAAGGTCCCTGTCCCCAATCATGGCACAAAAAACACATGGCCCCACTCACACCTCAAAAAGTCTTATGTGTAACATGGTAAATGCCTTCTGGATAGCTCCTGGTTTCAGTTACGCAGCCACCAAACTTGTGCAGTCATGCCTCATCTGTACACAGAACAACCCAGGTAAAATAGTAAAAGTCCCTAAGAAAGCCACACCCAGACCTCTCTACTCATTTCAGAGACTGCAGATTGACTACATACAGCTACCCAAGTAGGAGTGTATGAATATATCCTAGTATGTATAGATCTCTTCTCTGGTTGCCCGGGAGCCTATCTGGTAAAATGTGCAAATGCTAAAACGACTGCACCCAAACTGATGAAAGAGCTGATCTGCAGGTATGGCATCTCAGAAACCATAGAAAGCGATATGGGTACACACTTCACGGGAGAAATATTGAGGGAAGTCTTGCAGGCCATGGGAATACATCAAGCATTTCATGCACCATATAGACCACAAAGTAGTGGGAAAGTGGAAAGACTAAATGGGACACTTAAACTGAAAATTCAAAAGGCCATGGCTGAGACAGGAAAAAGCTGGGTAGAATGCTTGCCTCTTGCACTCTTTTCGGTCAGACACACTCTAAGGCCGGTTTCACACGTCAGTGGCTCTGGTACGTGAGGTGACAGTTTCCTCATGTACCGGAGCCACTGACACACGTAGACACATTGAAATCAATGCATCTGTGCAGATGTCATTGATTTTTTGCGGACCGTGTCTCCATGTGCCAAACACGGAGACATGTCAGTGTTCGTTGGAGGGCAAGGATTACACGGACCCATAAAGTCAATGGGTCCGTGTAAAACACGTACCGCATACGGACGTTGTCTGTATGCAGTCCGTGTGCCGTGCAGGAGACAGCGCTACAGTAAGCGCTGTCCCCCCACTGGTGCTGAAGCCCCATTCATATCTTCCCTGCAGCAGCGTTTGCTGTAGAGAAGATATGAAAATTCCTTTTTTTTTGTTTCTCGTGTTTAAAATAAAGCTCCATGTCCCCACCCTCCTCCCACCCCTTGTGCGCCCACCCGCTGTTCTTAAAATACTCACCCGGCTCGCTCCCTCGCTGGCGCTGCTTCCTGTCCTGGCCGCACCTTCTACTGTATGAGTGGTCATGTGGGGCCGCCGATTACAGTCATGAATATGCGGCTCCACCTCCCATAGGGGTGGAGCTGCATATTCATTACTGTAAATGAGCGGCCCCACGTGACCGCTCATACAGTAGAAGGTGTGGCCAGGACAGGAAGCAGCGCCAGCGAGGGAGCCGAGTAAGTATTTTAAGAACAGCGGGGGGAAGGGCGCACAGGGGATGGGAGGGGGCTTGGGGACATGGAGCTTTATTTTAAACACGAGAAACAAAAAAAAAAAAAGGAATATTCATATCTTCTCTACAGCAAACGCTGCTGCAGGGAAGATATGAATGGGGCTTCAGCACCAGATGCAGGGGACAGAGCTAAACTTTAGCGCTGTCTCCTGCACAGTGCGTGTGGTACTCAGTGGGCACACGGGCGGCACACGTGTGCCGCATGTGTGCCACATTGATGTGCCACAGAAACGCACGGGCACACGGACACGGATAATTCCGGTACCGATTTTTCCGGTACCGGAATTATCTGGACGTGTGGGACTGCCCTAAATAGGAAGATAAGCTTGTCTCCTTTTGAAGTCCTGTTTGGTAGTGTGCCAAAGACTGGTCTGTACTTCCCACAGGTGCTAAAAATGCAACACGGTGCCATGACAACCCATGTCCAGGCCTTGCAGAAAAGACTTAGGCTACATTCACACGATCCTGAATTTCCTGCGGATTTTTCAGGTCCTTTTTTGGAAAATCCGCAGTGCAAAATCATTGCATTTTGCACTGCGGATTTTCCTGCGTTTTCTTCTGCGGATTCCTCTGCGGGTTTCCAACTGCACTTTCCTATTGGTGCAGTCGGAAACCCGCAGAGGAATCCGCAGAAAGAATTGACATGGTACTTCTTTTTTTCCGCAGCGTTTCCGCGCGGTTTTTCCGGGGAAATTCAGGATCGTCGGCACAGCGGGTTTCGTTTTCCATAGGGTTACATTGTACTGTACCCCACATGGAAAACGGCTACGGATCCGCAGCGGCAAATCCGCTGCGGATCCGCAGCAAAAACCGCACCGTGTGAACGTAGCCTTAATGTGGTGCATAAACATGTGTTTTCATCCATTCCAGATCCTAATGCCAGTGCAGACGTGAATCAGCTGAATCCAGGTGATTGGGTGGTCATACACAGACACGTGAGAAGGAGCCTATATTCACAGTTTGACGGCTCGTTTTAAAGTCCAGCTAACCACATTCACCTCAGTGAAACTTGAGGGAAAGCCCACCTGGATCCATTCCAGTCACGGCAAAAAAATATCTTTTCACCAGCAGAATGACTGATCTTCTAATCACCTTGCTCTCATTGGCAGGAATATTGCACTCTACAGAGACACTGGATAAACTTTTAGGCTATGTACATACGTTCAAAATTGCAGCGGAAATTTCCGCGGCAATTCCACAACTCCCTGCTGCGGGAAATACGCATGCGGAATTGGCATGCGTATTCCCGCTAAACACTAGCGTTTTGCAAGTGTAATTAGCTTGCAGAATGCTAGCGTTTTCCAAGCAGTCTGTAGCATCACTTGGAAAACTGATTGACAAGTTGGTCACACTTGTCAAACATAGTGTTTGATAAGTGTGACCAACGTTTTACTGTGGATGCTGCCTATGCAGCTTCAATAGTAAAAGATAGAATAAAAAATCATTATATTCTCACCTTCCGGCGGCCCCCGCAGCCTTCCCGATCCTCGCGATGCTCCCGGCAACTCCCGTTCCCAGCCATGCCTTGCGATAATGACCCCAGATGACGTAGCATCACGCGAGACCGCTACGTCATCATAGGTCATTGTCGCAAGGCATCACTGGGAACGTGAGCTGCTGGGAGCATCTCTAAGGCTATGTGCACACAGGTGCGGTTTTCAGTGCGGTTTTCTATGCAGATTGTCAGCGTTTTTTACATAAATAAAGCTTTGGAAACTTGACAAACTTCAGTAACAAAAAAAAAAAATGATGTAATTTCCTTGTCCAACCCCTTCTTCTTTCATCCTCCATTTTGTGCAAACATGAGTGGAAGTAACCAAAACATGACGCAGATACAGGTCCGCAGGCCGCACCGGATACTTATGCTGGGGTTGCTGCTGCAAATCTTGAATAATCATAGACAGCAGGTAAGCTGAAGTGCATTTTTTGGTTTTTTTTTTTACCGCTAAACATATTCTACAGTGCTTTACCGACATCTTTTTTTATTTATTTTTCTTATTTTTCACAGTGTTGTGTTGTAAAAAATATGTATTTTTTTTTATTTTAGAGGCAGCAGCAGCAGCAGGAGAGAAGACGTTTATGGAAAAGACTGTGGGTGCACCCGCTTGTCGCAGAACGTGCACAAAAGGGCCACTTTTATGTGCTTTACAATGATTTGCGGAAATATGTAGAAATACATGAAAAGACAAAGTAATGTTTTTCCACAAATGTTATGATATGTTACGTAACCATTTTTTTTCTTTTTGCATTTTCAGATACCCGGAAAAGTTCATTTCATTTTGCTGTCTGCCAATCCTGGCGTTCGACCGACTTCAGGAAATACTTTCCCCCCATCTCACACTGCAAGACACTTTTATGAGGAAGGCCATCTCTGCTGAGGAAAGGCTGCTCATCACCTTGCGGTAAGTAACTAATTTTTGGGTTGAATGTCATTAGGGCTCTTTCACATGTCAGTGTGTCCGGTATGTGTGATGAAAGTTTTCACATGTCCCGGAGACACTGACAAACTTAGACACAGTCATCTATGCACACGTCAGTGCGTTTTCGTCTGCCGTATGACTGTGGGCAAAACATGCTGACATGCCCTTTTTTTCCATTTGCATGTTCAACAAAGTGTCCCGCACACGTGCACATGGAGAACACACATTGATGTCCTCTGTGTGACACGCATCGCACAGGTGAAGTGCTACAGGAAGCGCTGTCCTCTGACGGCAGGTGATGAAGATGTTGTCATCATTCTTCCTTGCTCTGCATGATTTCAGCGCCATCAGGGAAAAATGGGATTTGTCTTCATCACCTGTCGCCGCTAACTGCGGTTACTGTATTGCTTTTATCCCTGCTAGCCATCCGTGTGGGAAGGATTCAGCACATGGGCCACACACACACAATGGACATGGATATCTTTGGTACTGTGTGTTACGGTACCGGAAATATCATGTTTATAACACACCAGGAAACTGGAACCATTTTTGCGTGCTAGCAAATGTGCCCACTGTATTTAATGCCTTATCTACAGCATTCTATAATTAGGGCCCTGGGTCAGTGGAGATGCATCATACCCGTGTGTGGGTGCTATTGTGTAATGTTATCCCATCTTGCTGTGTCCAGGTCGTGCGCCTCCCTTCTTGTGATACCACTCTTCTGCACAGACGTACTTTCTGGTCCTGATGAGGATAGAGCAAAGTGCGCAGATGTGCATGCGCTGGCCCTCTCTCCTTTTCTTGCCTTTGCTCACTGCAGGACTGTTAGCAGCGGGTTAATCAGCGTGATGTCCACAACGAGCAACAGAGAATGTTCATTTATTAAGAATCAAGAACATCCAGCTTACAACATGAGGACAGGATCAATCTGGTTTCTGAGAGAGAGAGAGAGATCTGCTGTGAGTCCTTTCAGCTTCAGCTACACACAAGAAATGTGCTCACAGGGAAGGGGGAGGAGGAACATCCTGTCTGTAAATGAGGACTCCTTTTTTTTTTTTTTTTACTTTGTTGACATGTGAACAATATGCATGTAGATATATAAATCACATCATATTAAACAAACAATAGTTGTTGCAATACATACAGATCAATATGCATTAGGCCAACAAGTACGTACTTCTGCCCTCAACAGGCCGGATTAGTGCATTGAAGCAAGCAGGAGGGTGGCGTCGTTGGCTAAACATTGGAGTGGCTGGACACGGACCTGCAAGTCCCTTCTGATCTGACTGGCGGTTTATTGATACCCTTTGTGTTGTGCCGTTTTGCTAAGGGCAGCATTATAGAATGCTTTAGATAAAACATGAAAGGTGCTGGACGCATATTATAGCGCCTATAACTGCTGACATGTTTTATTGTATTTTTGTGTGACATTTCTAATATTCATTTTTGTTTCTTTGCAGATTTTTGGCCACAGGAGAGAGCTATACATCCCTGCACCTCCAATTTAGGGTTGGTAAATCCACCATCTCTAACATTGTGAGGTGCACATATACCGTCATCTGGCAGAAGTTGCAGCCTATAGTGATGCCTTCCCCAACCGAGGAGACTTGGCTGCAGGGTGCAGCACGATTTCAGTCTGTGGCCAATTTCCCAAACTGCATAGGTGCAGTCGATGGTAAACATGTAAGGGTTCTGCAGCCCCAACGATCACGATCACGCTTCTTTAATTATAAGAAGTATTTTTCAGTGGTCCTGATGGCGGTGGCTGATGCCCATTACAAATTTGTTGCCATTGATGTTGGTGCCTATGGATAGTACTGGGGATTCTCGGGTGTTGCAAACGTCACAGATTGGGATACAAATTCTTCAAGATGGCGGAACGCTCCCAGCCCCAAGACCTTTGCCAGGTTGCACACATCCAGTAGCCTTTGTGATGGTATCGGATGAGGCGTTTCCCTTAACGACAACCCTGCTGCGCCCATACCCACGAAGGGGACTGAATGCCCGGCGAAGGATTTTTAATTATCGGCTGAGTCGTGCACGCAGATATGTGGAATGCACCTTTGGGATCATGACTAGTCAGTGGAGGATCTTTCACACTGACATCCAGTTGGACACAGACACCGTTGACACTGTGATTAAGGCTTGCTGTGTACTCCACAACTATGCTCGTGAGTACAACACTGACGTAGATGTGGAGTACCAGCAGCCAGTATTTAATCCAGTGGTCAACGTGGGTCTGGGAAGGCCGTCCAACTCGCGTGTGCGTGTGAGAGAATCCTTCACATGAGTCCAGAAGGTGCCGTGCACTGGCAATACTCCTGTGCTGGTGTTGGGCAGCCTGAGCAGCAGAGAAGGATCTAAGAACATTGAATGACCAATAAGATGGGAAGATCTATACCAAAAGCTAGAAGAAGTCAAGATCCCTATTAATCAAATTCAACATCGATATTCAATTTTGTTTATTGTAATTTTTTTGGGAACAAAAAAAAATTGTAATTTTTATTTCTGGTTAACAAAAAAAATTGTTACTTTATTATGGTTATTTTTCGATCAAATAAGTATTGTTTTTAGAAAATTTTTAATGATTGATTCTTCTCCATCCCATTGTCCAGTGCCCATACACCCATCACACTATGTCCATGCTATAGTCCAGCACCCATATACCCATGACACTACCTCCATCCCATAGTCCAGCACCCATATACCCATGACACTACCTCCATCCCATAGTCCAGCGCCCATATAGCCATGACACCGTACAACATAGAGTCCTTGTCCACTAAGTACGTAAAGTATATAAAAATCAGAGATGACATTTGATCAACATTAATTTATTTAACAAGCAACTAAATTTTGACAAACAGTTGTAACGTTTTTTTCAATATGAAAAACAGAATTTGGCGGCAACTTGACCATTGAAACTATAAATTTTTTTACAAACAATTGCATCTTAATGCAAGTAGGTGTATTCCTGCGAATACCCATAGGAGCTACTTATGTCTGTAATGAAATTTTGACTTGCAGATGGTCCCAGGCTTGTGTTTCCTCCTCCAGAAAAATTTAGTGCCGATTGGGTGTAGGAAGATGCCCTAGATTGAGGTTCTCTGGGTTTCGGTCGTGGGCAAAAGAGTCCAAAAACCCCCGTCAATGCATCCTCATATGACTGAATTGGAGCAGGGTCCTCCAGAGTGGTGAGGGACGTTTGGCACAGAGACATGAAGAGAGACTGCCTATCCGGTGGCAGTGAGCGTGCCTTTCAGGCAATGGTCAAAGCAAAAATATCACATTGGTCCTCAGTTGAGGATTGTTTTAGTAAATCGAGTGTGTCACTTGCGATCTTCTCAGTTTTATCCTCATTCTTTTTTTTTTTTTTTTAATGGACTCTCCTGCCACCGGATAGGCAGCTCTCTTCTCCGTTACCACAGCTTCTGCTGTACCAGATGATCCAACAGCTGCTGCAGTTGATGTGCCTGCAGCAGCTGCTGGACATGCGGCACCAGCAGAAGCTGAGGTAAGAGATGGAGAAATTGTCCCTCCCGCTCCCGAGGAAGTGCCTGCTCCATCAGTGTCTGCTCCATCTTCGGAGTTGTCATCCACAGGAGGCGGGGTAGAAAGGTTTCCCTCAGTCCTGTGTGAGAAAAGGAAAAAAATAATTAATTATGACCGCTGCGGAGGAGCAACATTTTTGGAACAGCATAAAGGCCGCTTACTCCAAAACGCTGTTCACTTTTTTGCATGTGTGCTGATAATGCATGTTTTCATTTAACACATGCGTTATCACCACATGCTATCCAAACAATGTGCTAGTTATCTTGCATAGTCAAAGTGCCAACACAAGAAAAATAGACACGGTGTGGTGCCATAGCTCTCACAACTCCATCTTTGGAATCATAGAGCAGACAGGATTTCTGAAAATCCTCTCTTCACTATGGTATAACATCTGGATGCTGTGTATTGAACGCTGCGGCAGGACACAGCGTTCAATACGCAGCCAACTGTGCTACACCACATGGCAACATTGATGAAGCTACATAAATATTAGTGGTTTATAACCTACCTCCGCAAAGTCCGGCTTGTGAGCAGGAATTGCAGCTCATCATAAAAGGGAAAGGTTTTGCGGCTTGGTGATGATCCACTCCGGTCACATGAATTTATAAATTTGTTGAACCGGTCCCGAACTGACCTCCATCTTTGCTTAACATGTTTTTCTAAGAAAAAAAACATATATATATATATATATATATATATATATATATTGTCAAAGTAAATTTATAATAAACTCTAATAATAATCGGTAACATTATAATTACCAATTTCCAATTGGTTGGCAATGGACAGGGAATCCCACTCCGGATAAAGGTCCCTCAGAATCTTGGTCCAGCAATGGTCACAGAAATATTTGTCCTTGTAGGACACATCAGCGGCATCCCAAATACAAGGTATATCGCGAACCTACAATGAATAGAATAGTGTCATTAAATACTATATCCAACTGATAAGTAATCTTAAAGGAAACCTGTCACCCCCAAAATCGAAGATGACCTAAGCCCACCAGCATCAGGGGCTTATCTACAGCATTCTGCAATACTGTAGATAAGCCCTCCATGTTTCCTCAAAGATGATCAAAAGAGGTTAGATTATACTGACACAGGGGTGGTACCGGTCCGATGGGCGTCGCGGTCCGGTCCAGCGTCTCCCATCTTGTTGTGATGACGTCCTCTTGTATTCACGCTGCGGCTCCGGCGCAGGTGTACTTTGTCTGCCCTGTTGAGGGCAGTACGTTGCATTACTGCAGTACGTTGCTGTGCCCTCAACAGGGAGATAAGCCGCAGCGTGAATACAAGAGGACGTCATCATAACAAGATGGGAGGGGCTGTACCGGACCGTGACGCCCATTGGACCGGTACCGACCCTGGGTGAGTATAATCTAACCTCTTTTAATCATCTTTGAGGATACATCGGGGGCTTATCTACAGTATACCAGAATGGGTAGATAAGCCCCTGATGCCGGTGGGCTTAGCTATACTTCCATGTTGGAGTTAAGAGGTTTCCTTTACAGCACAAATGTTTCAAAATTTGGATATATATTAACATCACCCCTACCCTAACCCAAAGTCAAACAAACAAGGCACACACCAAATTATGTCAGTTTCACACGTCAGTGGCTCGGGTACGTGTGGTGACAGTTTCCTCATGTACCGGAGACACTGACTCACGTAGACACATTAAAATAAATGTGGCTCTGCAGATTTCAGTGTGATATCACACACCATGTGTCCCTTTGCAAAACACGGAGACATGTCAGTGTTTGTGGGAGCACACGGATCACACGGACCCATAAAGTAAATGGGTCCGTGTAAACACGTACCGCACACGGATGCTGTCTGTGTGCCATCCGTGTGCATTTTTTCTGTCATAGTGTTAACATTTAAAAAATTGTTGCAATACAAGGACACACGCACAGCACACAGACACAAAAGCAGACACACGGACATCACACGGATCCCTCACACGGGACCCCCCAAAAAAAATTACGTAGGGTCCCCCTATATTTTTTGGCCAGAAAGGCTAGGCAGACAGCTGCAGACCAATATTTGTTGCCAGGGAAGGGGTTAAAATACCCATGGCTGTTCCCAGGCCATGAATATAAGCCCACAGCTGTCTGCGTAGCCTTTCTGGCACTAAAATATAAGGGGCACCGAAAAAAAAAGTGTTGGGGTCCCCCTATATTTTTAGGCCAGAAAGGCTACGCAGACAGCCGTGGGCTTATATTCATAGCCTAGGAAAGGGGCCATGGATATTTGCCCCCCCCCCCCTGGCTACAAATAGAAGCCCGCAGCCGCCCCAGAAGAGGCGCATCAAAAAGATGCGCCAATTCCGGCACTTAGCCCCTCTCTTCCCACTCCCATATAGCGGTGGGATATGGGGTAATGAGGGGTTAATGCCACCTTGCTATTGTAAGGTGGCATTAAACCCGGTTAATAATGGAGAGGAGTCAATAAGACGCCTATCCATTATTAATCCTATGAAAGGGTTAAAAAAAGCACAAACACTAGAAAAAAATATTTTAATGAAATAAAGACACACACTTTTTCACCAGTCTTTTATTTCACGCTCAATCCACCTGAAGACCCTCGACCTGCAAAAGAAAGAAAAAAACAAACCAAATTCATACTCCCTGTCCCTGTCCGCAGAAATCCATCGAGGGTCCCACGAAAATCTGCCATGGAGAACAGACACATCCGGAGATGTGTCTGCTCTCCACGGCTGCAGTAACACACTGACAGAAGCCATAGCTCCTGTCGGTGTGTAACTGCGCATGCGCGAGCGAGTATACCGGCGTTAATTGACCCCGGCACTCTCGCTTTATGGCAGTGCTGCGTGGGAAAGTTCACACGCAGCTGTACTGCCGTAAACAGAGCAGGCGATCGGCGTGGGACACTCGGTTTAGGATTCTGCGGACAGGGAATATGGATTTGCTTTTTTGGGGGATTTTTTTCTAGGGGCGAGGGCTTCGCGTACCTGTATGTGCTGTATGGTGAGTATATACTCTGTTATATGTACTGTCTGTCATGTATGTTACGTTTATTGTATGTGTATTGTGTGTGATGTGTTTTGTGTTACTTACAATTGTGCTAAGTCGCCGGACACAGGGACAACTCTCCCATCCTAATACCGGATGGGAGTAGTAATCCCATATGGCGATTTAGCACAATTGGGTGGCACTATCGTCGCATGGGGACACACACACACAGACTTCACACACATATACACAGACACACAAACACTGATACACACACATACATACCAAATCGATCAAGTGACCGACATCGATCCCCATTCGACGATATCCCTCCATGATGACAGCCACACTCTGCCCACGCACGTCCGCCCACGCACTTCCTCCCGCTTCCCTGCACTTCCTGCTGCAGCGGTTTCTACACGCCAAACCGCAGAAAACCCGCAGATATTTTTTCATCTGCGGGTTGTACTGCGGGTTTGACCCTCACAATAGAGGTCAGTGGGTGCAGAACCGCTGCAGTTCCGCAGAAAGAAGTGACATGCTGCGGAATGTAAACAGCTGCATTTCTGCGCGTTTTTTTCTGCAGCATGTGCACAGCGGTTTGCGGTTTCCATAGGTTTACATGTAAATGGAAACGCAATGGAAACTGCAGCGGACCCGCAGCGGCAGAATCGCTGCGGTTCCGCGGTAAAAACCGCAACGTGTGAACATGGCCTAAGGCCTGGGCTGGGTCCGGGGGCCACCAGAAGGTGAGTATTATAACTATATTTTATTCCCAGAGCCTGGAGGAGAGTCTCCTTTCCTCCACACCCAGGTACCATCTGCACATGATCCGCTTACTTTCCGCATGGTGGGTATAGCCCCATGTGGAAAGTAAACGGATCAATACATTCCTATGTGTGCAGAATTGCCGCAATTCCGCACAAAGAATGAGCATGCTGCATATTTTTCCGCGATGTGATTCTGTTGCGGAAAAATACGCAGCATTAGCACAGGATTGCGGAATTCCATTGAATTCAATGGGTTGTGTTGTGTAGGCGTTTTCGCAGAGTTTTCGCTGTGAAAAAGCATGGCAAAAACGCAACGTGTGCACATAGCCTTAAAGTTTGTTGACAGGGACAACACACTTATTCAACATCATGCTCTTCTTATAAAGGACATGGAAGGACAAAAAAACAAAAGACTGTTGGATATGTACACACAGCCTAGTATCTGCAAGGACCTTACTGTACTTAGCCTTACCCCTGGAGCCAAGGAAGGTATTAACACCACATTGCATACAACAAGGAGACTTGGACTCAGATTTTCTAGGTTCCCTGAGGTTCTTAATGAGACTAATACAGTACAGAAAATGCAAATTTTATTGTTTTGTTTATTGCTTTATGTAGCTGTAAAAGTGCTAATATATGCATTACATAAGCTATTGAATAATGTATGTGTAAGGAAAAAAAATCTAAGGCTGAGCCTTCCATAGTGTATCATAGACCCTGGATGACCACTGCTGACGGAGGAAGTGAGTGTCCACACTGAGGGTGGATGGGTGAAGCAGGTAGAAAGCCCCCTTATGGGTACTAGACCCATGAAACAGTAGCTCCTTTGTGGACATCAGCTGACCCTGTGGCAGAGGTTATACCATTTACAAAAGGGGGAAATTGATATAGAAGGGTTAATGTTTTGTCTTTAATTTGCCTTTTGCCTTTAATTGCTAGAATGTGTTTAGCTGTGCAAACAGTCTGGTAGTCTCCTCTAAAAGGATACTATACTTCTTATCATATACGTTTTCAATTGTCAGCAAACAACATGTTCTGGGAACATGGTAAATAAAGATCAGCATGACCTGGGGTAACAAGGGGGGCTACATGAAGTACATTGAGTTACATTTGTTGTAAATGGTATAAAATACTGCCTCATGCTCCATTAGATCAGATAAAGTGATTTTGCTCACAACCTGTGTGCAGTTTCCTTTTTCTCCAAGCGCACTTGTCAATGAAGGGCGTAACCTCCTGATTTGGCCTCACTGGTTATCTGGCATATCTGACAGTGGGTCAGAACACAAACTGCTCATAAATGCGATTTAATCCCCCCCAAAAAAATATTTGTTTAAAAAATTGCGTTTCTTTATCTAGCAGTTGTGCGACTGGCACAATCTGGGTACAGATAATCTTACATGACAATTCAGCAAAGGCAATAATCTTCATTACTCCGCATTTGGAGTATGTCAGCAAGGTGATTGAAAAAAAATCATAATTTTCTATTGGTTTAAAAAATAGCGTATCTTAATGTAGCAGTTGTGCAACTGGTGCAATCCGGGTACAGATGATCTTACGTGACAATTTAGCAAGGGCAATAATCTTTATTACTCTGCATTTGGAGTGTGTCAGTAAAGCGATTGAAAAAAAAAAAATCATAATTTTCTATTGGTTTAAAAAATAGTGTTTCTGTATCTACCAGTTGTGCGAATGGCGCAATATGGATAGAGATAATCATACTTGATATTTTAGCTGGGGCAATAATCTTCATTACTCCGCATTTGGAGTGTGTCAGCAAGACGAGTGAAAAAAAATCATAATTTTCTATTGGTTTAAAAAATAACGTATCTTCATCTAGCAGTTGTGCGACTGGCGCAATCTGATGTAGTGCGGCGGTGTTCACACCGTGCAGAAATAAGGCAGTGACCCAGTAACATTCTTTAATTTTCAAAACTTACAAATGAAAACAACCAGCATCCTTCAGATCGCAGCCGGGGTGTCAAAACAGTCCATACCCGAGAACGGTTGCTGAGGGCAAATTGCACTACCGTGTCACGCTGTGGGGGCGCCAGGCTTTTGCTTCCCTTGGCTCTGTGTTAACTGCTTATGCAGCGCACCAGGGTTCCGGTCGTTGCAGTGATATCATTTTCCTCTAGTGGGGAGTGATGTTACGTTTGGAGGCAATAAAGGAGATCTCTTTACCAGGTACCACAAAGCATACAACACATTTCATACTCTAGTCCACCAGGGGGAGCTATGCTCCTATTTATTAGGGCACTCTTCACAATTAGGTAAAACTGGTGGCCTGGAGAGGAAGTTAGGCAGTTGCTGTCTGAGCTCCGCTCAGGTAGTTGGTCCCTGACAGGGGTGGGAGCCTGTCAGAGGCCTAGACAGAAGGTCACGGAGCTGCGCCTACCTCACGTGAGGCAGTTCCTAAGAAAGGACACGAACAGAGAACTGTATTGTAGAAAGTGAGAAGAAGTCATAGCAAAGGAGTGGAAACCAGAAGGAGTTCTGCCCTGCACAAGCGCAGGATCCCGGTAGCCGGAACACCGAGGAAGCAACAGTCCTTTATGCCTTGCTCCAGAGACCGGCAGGACAGCTAATTTCACGTTACTGATCCAACCCATACCAAGGAGGCAAGGTGGCACCCACGAGATGCCAGGGCATCATAGAGTCCCTGTAAAAATCCTCAAGCCGCCGGTCATACGGGTTGTCCTATCCATCTGGGGAACAGGAAGAGAGACATAACATCTACAAAACAACACCAAGGTGCTATAGGAAGGCTACTAATTTCCACCTGAATAAGGGGACTCTGGATTTGCCTCCAAACTGGCCGGACTCTGCCTGCCCTGTGATCTGGTGCTCTGGAATGTGGATGCTGAAGTCTACAGTAAAAAGGTAAAGAGACTGCAACCTTGTGTCCTTGTTCTTCACTGCACCTCACACCATCCACCATCTACACACTGGGAAGCCCTGGGGACATACTTCACCTGTGGGAAGGTATCCCATCTAGCTGCCATAACATCACCCCAGCGGACCCCTTAAAGCAGCGTCGGTCACCCTGAACGAATACCACAGGTGGCGTCACGAACATTTCCCCTTTAAAGACCTTTCCCTTTATACACGGACGTCTCGAGGGCCAAGGACAAGGTCAGCCACCGTGACATCCCCCTTGAGAACCGAAGGACCCGGTACCGAGTACCCCACTGCCCACGGGGGCGCTCCACTTACAAAAGCTGGATGTGGCAGAGCCACCTGCTCTGCAGCTTGCAAACTAGCACTGACACACCCATACCTTTGCTGCAGGGTTGTTAAAATGGAATCTGTGGCCATGGGCCACTTGTTAGACCCAGCTGGAGGGAGTGAAGTGCCCCACTACCATCATGTAGTTCACTCCAAAAATAAAAGCCCTTAAAGGGAACCAGTCACCACTAGGGTTGAGCGACCTTGACCTTTTTGGAGTCGAGCCGTGTTTCGCGAAACCCGACTATCTTAAAAGTCGAGTCGAGTGGAATCGGCCGATTATCGCGAAAAGTCGGGTATCGACCGAAACACGAAACCCAATGCAAGTCAATGGGGGAGCATAGTCGGCAGTGAGTAGAGGCCAGGAAAACACCTACACTGCCCATTTTAAAGGCAAAAACATCCATTCTTGTTACAGAAACTTGTCAATCGTAATTTAGCTTATAATAATTGGAAGGCATTTGAAATTGGGGGTCATTTGGCTAAAGTTGTGGGGGGTAGGGCTGGTTCAAGTAATTAGTGGGCCCAGTAAATCTGGGCCACGTCACGGCAGTGGAGCAGGGAGAGGTAAGTATTTCAACTTTGCAAGTGCTGTGATCCTGAGCAAGCAGGGGGGGCCCACTCGTTGGCATTGGCACTGGCACAGGGCCCCTCAAAGTACAGCGGTGTGTTTGCACAGCGGGGGCGCCTCCCACCGGCAGCGACACTTTTGCGTACTATGAGGGGCCCTGTGCCAGTGACGTCGCCAACGAGTATTCCTCCCCCCACCTGATGAAGGAACCTGCACCTTCATCTGCACCTTCCTCTTTGTCCCCGTGTAAGGTGGTATGGTATGCGGGAAGGGGGACCTGACTTTCAGCAGGGTCACAATCTTGCAATGTAGCGTGCACGGGGAATGTTGCATTATGGGTCAATGTACCAGCAGACTCATCTATCACTGGCTGAGCAATGGGCAGGATGAGGGGGGAACAGATATGGGCCCAAAGAATAAAGTGGGCTAAATGCAGTTCAAAATTGTTAACAGGACTAACCAGGGGACATTGTTTTGTTCAGTGGAAGACAACTGGAATGAGAGGCTGACACAGAGAGTAGGCCCAAATCTGTAAGTAGTCTAAATGCAGTTCAAAATTGGCAAGAGTAGTAAACAGGCGGCACAGCTTTGTTCAGTGGAGGAGAACAGCAAGGAGTGGCAGACACCGATAGTAGGCCCCAACCCAACTAGTAGGCCAAATGCAGTCTAACATTAACAACTACTTAACGAGAGCCTGAAAATGGAATTTCAGGACAGGAAACCAGGAGAACAGCAAGGAGCGGCAGACACTGTTAGTAGGCCCCAAACCAACTAGTACGCCAAATGCAGTTGTTCCATTTAAGCACTATTTAACAAGAGCCTGAAGATAGAAGCTTAGGAAAGGCAACCTGGAGAACACCTTGGAGCAGAAGACACCGTCTCTACACCCCATACCCAATTTGTAGGCCTAATGCAGTGTAGTTTTCACCAACTACTAAACGAGAGTAGGAAGATCGAAGCAATGTGGACGAAACATGGGGAACACCTTGGGGCGGCAGACACCGTTAGTAGGCCCTACCAAAGTTGTAGCCCCAATGCAGTTTTAAAATTCCTAGAGGCTGAAAACAAGACTATTGACGCTCTGCTTTTTTCAAAGGAAGACAGCTGTATTGAGTGGCGCAGACAGACACAGGTAGTAGGCCTTAAACCAAAAATGTGGCTCACTGCAGTTTAAAAAAGGTTACAGGGGTACACAGGCAGCATTGCTCTGGGCAGTGGATGACAATTTCAATAGTGGACCGCAGACAGACTTTGTACGCCTACTATTAAAAAAAGGATGCTCTATGCAATTAAAAATAGGTTCCAGGGGTACACGGGCAGCAGTGGTCTGGTCAGTGGAGGCCTAGTGGAAGGAGGGACCGCAGACAGGCTTCGAAGGCCTAACATAATAAAATTGGACTGGCTGTAGGCAATTTAAAATTGGTTCCAGGGGTACATGGGCAGCAGTAGACAGGTCAGTGGAGGCCTAGTGGAAGGAGGGACCGCAGACAGGCTTCAAAGGCCTAACATAATAAAATTGGGCTTGCTGTAGGCACTTTTAAATAGGTTCCAGGGGTACACGGGCAGCAGTGGTCTGGTCAGTGTAGGAGTAGTAGAAAGGCACTTTATAATTGGTTCCAGGGGTACACAGTCAGTGTAGGAGTAGTAGAAAGAACGGGCCGCAGACAGGCTTCTAAGGCCTAACATAATAAAATTGGGCTGGCTGTAGGCAATTTAAAATTTGTTCCAGGGGTACACGGGCAGCAGTAGACAGGTCAGTGGAGGCCTAGTGGAAGGAGGGACCGCAGACAGGCTTCGAAGGCCTAACATAATAAAATTGGACTGGCTGTAGGCAATTTAAAATTGGTTCCAGGGGTACATGGGCAGCAGTAGACAGGTCAGTGGAGGCCTAGTGGAAGGAGGGACCGCAGACAGGCTTCGAAGGCCTAACATAATAAAATTGGACTGTAGGCACTTTATAATTGTTTCCAGGGGTACACGGGCAGCAGTGGTCTGGTCAGTGGAGGCCTAGTGGAAGGAGGGACCGCAGACAGGCTTCGAAGGCCTAACATAATAAAATTGGACTGGCTGTAGGCAATTTAAAATTGGTTCCAGGGGTACATGGGCAGCAGTGGTCTGGTCAGCGGAGGCCGATTGTAATGAGTGTCTGCCAGTTAGTAGTCCAAAACAATAAATAAATGTGGATGTCTCGCATTAAAACAAAACGAAAACACTAAAGGGTGCAATCATTAGGTACAGGAGTGGGATCCTCTGCGTAGTTTCAGACCTACTAATTTGGCGCAAAGTATTTACTTTGGTAAATAGAGGACACTGCCCCTGACTATGTTAAGTACCATCATACATGTCAACAAAATGGTATTGTCAGTGGCAGGAATGGAAGGATGTCAGCGCATAGACTAAACATTGGTGGAAGTGTGAGAGATAACTGTGGAAGTGGTAGAGCAATGTTTGACCTGGGGGTGGGTGAACTCTCTTGTGGCCGGCGGTACAGGCCCAGGTCCCCTCATGTTACAACAGTGTGTCTGACGTTGGGTGCGCACCACCACCGCCAGAGACACTTTATTGTACTATGAGGGACCTAGTGGCAGTGCTGTCGACCAAAAGCGGGCACACCCACCTCTTCAGACAAACAGCACTCTCACGGGTGCTTGCGCCAAGTCGCGATACCACGGCCCCGTGTAGGGAGTTTGGCCATTTAGGGAGGTGTAAACATGTCGTATGCTGGACAATCAGCTGCAGCAAATTAAGACATTAGAAAAGTAATTCACAGTAGTCCACAGGCAAGAGCTTTTCATAGGAAAGCTAGGTGTCGGCCGGGCAAGGTGGGGCAAAAGAATTCGAAATCCAGTTGTGGTTCATTTTAATGAATGTTAGATCATCAACATTTTGGGTAGCCAGACGAGTCCTTTTTTCGGTTAATATTGAACCTGCAGCACTGAATACTCTTTCTGATAGGACACTAGCTGCCGGGCAAGCAAGCTCCTGCAATGCATATTCTGCCAATTCTGGCCAGGTGTCTAATTTGGATGCCCAGTAATCAAATGGGAATGACGGTTGAGGGAGAACATCGATAAGGGATGAAAAATAGTTTGTAACCATACTGGACAAATGTTGTCTCCTGTCACTTTCAATTGATGCAGCAGTACCTGTCCTGTCTGCGGTCATAGCAAAATCACTCCACAACCTGGTCAGAAAACCCCTCTGTCCAACACCACTTCTGATGTGTGCACCCCTAACACTCCTGGTCTGCTGCCCCCTGGAGCTCGTGTGAGAACGATCACGGGCGCTGTGTGCTGGGAATGCCTGAAGCAAACGGTCAACAAGAGTTGATTGTTTGGTTGCCAATATTAGTTCCAAGTTCTCATGTGGCATAATATTTTGCAATTTGCCTTTATAGCGAGGATCAAGGAGGCAGGCCAACCAGTAATCGTCATCGTTCATCATTTTTGTAATGCGTGTGTCCCTTTTGAGGATACGTAAGGCATAATCCGCCACGTGGGCCAAAGTTCCAGTTGTCAAATCTGCGTTTGTGATTGGTTGAGGGGCAGTTTCAGGCAAATCTACGTCACTTGTGTCCCTCAAAAAACCAGAACCCGGCCTTGCCATGCCACCAATTTCCAGTGCCCCCGGGAAAGCTTCCTCATTAAAAATATACTCATCCCCATCATCCTCCTCGTCCTCCTCATCCTCCACCTCCTCTTCGCCCGCTACCTCGTCCTGTACACTGCCCTGACCCAGTGGCGTAGGAAGGGCGATGCGGGGGGGTCGGTCCGCCCCGGGCGGCACAATGCGGGGGGCGGCCGGCGCTGCAGGAGAAGAAGAAAAAAAAAAAAAAGACGCCCCTTTAAATCTTCGGGCGGCGCCGTCCGCCGCCACGACCAGGGCCAGCTCCCCCCACCACCGGGCCCCGCCCCCGCCCCCCGCTCTAATACTCACCTCTCCTGGTTCCTGCGGCTTCAGCGTCCTCTGACTCTGCGACGTCTCAGAGCAGAGGGCGCGATGACGTCACTACTGTGCGCGCCGCTCTGCCTCTCTGTCCTGAGCGTCGCAGAGCCGGAGAGACGCTGACTGGCTGCACCGGACCTGCGCTAGGAACGGGAGAGGTGAGGATTTTACTTTTTTTTTTTCTTTATGTCTGACTGTCTGGGGGCAATGCTGGACAAACTGGGGCAATACTGGAGACCATGGGGCAGATTGCTGGACACACTGGGGCAATACTGGAGACCATGGGGCAGATTGCTGGACACACTGGGGCAATACTGGAGACCATGGGGCAGATTGCTGGACACACTGGGGCAATACTGGAGACCATGGGGCAGATTGCTGGACACACTGGGGCAATACTGGAGACCATGGGGCAGATTGCTGGACACACTGGGGCAGTACTGGAGACCATGGGGCAGAATGCTGGACACACTGGGGCAGTACAGGAGACTATGGGGCAGATTGCTGGACACACTGGGGCAATACAGGAGACCATGGGGCAGATTGCTGGACACACTGGGGCAATACAGGAGACTATGGGGCAGATTGCTGGACACACTGGGGCAATACTGGAGACCATGGGGCAGAATGCTGGACACACTGGGGCAATACAGGAGACCATGTGGCAGAATGCTGGACACACTGGGGCAATGCTGGACACTGGGGCAGATTGCTGGACACACTGGGGGTAATATGCTGGACACACTGGGGCAATGCTGGACACTGGGGGTAATATGCTGGACACACTGGGGCAGACTGCTGGACACACTGGGGAAAGGCTGGACACTGGGGCAGATTGCTGGACACACTGGGGGCAGTGCTGGACATACTGGGGCAGATTGCTGGACACACTGGGGGTAATATGCTGGACACACTGGGGCAGATTGCTGGACAACATGGGGGTAATATGCTGGACACACTGGGGCAGATTGCTGGACAACATGGGGGTAATATGCTGGACACACTGGGGGCAGGACTTGAGGCATGGGCAGAATGTAGACACGGGGCATGATTGGAGACACGGGGCATGATTGGAGACACGGGGCAGGATTGGAGACACGGGGCAGGGTTGGATCATGGGGCAGGATGGATACGATGGAGACAGATGGGGCAGGATGGGGAGATCATATGGGGTAGAATGGATACTCATGAGGGCAGGATGCGAGAACATATGGCTGGAGCCAGGAATGAGATAAACGGGGCCAGGGTGGGGAATAGTGTTACCATAGGGGATAATTAAGGGATATTATTACTGCAGTGATGTATTTATTTTATTTTTTGAGTATACTGTTTTAAATGGGGGGCAGGCCTGTTACTGTGCAGAGTGACACTATATCACCTTTTTTTCTTCATGTGGTGTAATGTAGAAGTTGTGAAAAATTAAGTAATGTGTTCTGCAAGCGGAGCTCGAGATAACTGTGTTATTTCCTGCAGAAACGAGTCCTGGCTGGAAGGAATGATGGCGGTCTGTGCTGGATGAAAGATGAAGGACTTCACCTAGAGACGTCACTGGTGAGTCAGTGTTACCTATACACTGACACTATACACTGTATACTATATAGAGGTCCTGTGTATAATGTCACCAGTGATCTCTGTATTACCTCTACACAGACACTGCATACTAAGTACAGATCTCCTGTGAATACTGGCACTTATGGTGATAGTATTGTGGTTTTTTTTTTTATTACTGATCAGTATTGTAGTATTCAGTCACTATGTGGTGGTAATATGTGGTCTGGAAATGGTGCGGTGGTATTTGTCCCTTGTATGTAGTATTATTCGGTCACTATGTGGCCTGGTCATGGTGTGGTGGTATTAAGTCACAGGTGTGGCATGTGGGGGTGACACCATTAGGCCCAGTTTAAGTTCTACAAAACAGGAAAACCATTTTTGGTAACCTTTGTGTGTATTGAGCCGGGGGGGGGGGGCGCCAAACTCGGGAACAGCCCCGGGCGGCAAAAGCTCTAGCTACGCCTCTGCCCTGACCAGACAATGGCTGACTATCATCAAGGCTTTCCTCTTCCTCTGGTGCAGACGCCTGATCCTTTATGTGCGTCAAACTTTGCATCAGCAGACACATTAGGGGGATGCTCATGCTTATTATGGCGTTGTCTGCAACTAACCAGCCGTGTGCATTCCTCAAAACACTGAAGGACTTGGCACATGTCTTGTATCTTCGACCACTGCACACCTGACAACTCCATGTCTGCCATCCTACTGCCTGCCCGCGTATGTGTATCCTCCCACAAAAACATAACAGCCCACCTCTGTTCGCACAGTCTCTGAAGCATGTGCAGTGTTGAGTTCCACCTTGTTGCAACGTCTATGATTAGGCGATGCTGGGGAAGGTTCAAAGACCGCTGATAGGTCTGCATACGGCTGGAGTGTACAGGCGAACGGCGGATATGTGAGCAAAGTCCACGCACTTTGAGGAGCAGGTCGGAGAACCCAGGATAAGTTTTCAATAAGCACTGCACCACCAGGTTTAAGGTGTGAGCCAGGCAAGGAATGTGTTTCAGTTGGGAAAGGGAGATGGCAGCCATGAAATTCCTTCCGTTATCACTCACTACCTTGCCTGCCTCAAGATCTACTGTGCCCAGCCACGACTGCGTTTCTTGCTGCAAGAACTCGGACAGAACTTCCGCGGTGTGTCTGTTGTCGCCCAAACACTTCATAGCCAATACAGCCTGCTGACGCTTGCCAGTAGCTGGGCCATAATGGGACAACTGGTGTGCAACAGTGACAGCTGCCGATGGAGTGGTTGGGCGACTGCGGTCTGTGGAAGAGCTCTCGCTTCTGCAGGAGGACGAGGAGGAGGAAGGGGTGCGAACGCCTACAGCCAACTGTTTCCTAGACCGTGGGCTAGGCACAACTGTCCCTAAATCGATGTCCCCTGTGGACCCTGCATCCACCACATTTACCCAGTGTGCCGTGATGGACACGTAACGTCCCTGGCCATGCCTACTGGTCCATGCATCTGTAGTCAGGTGCACCTTTGTACTCACAGATTGCCTGAGTGCATGGACGATGCGCTCTTTAACATGCTGGTGCAGGGCTGGGATGGCTTTTCTCGAAAAAAAAGTGTCGACTGGGTAGCTCGTGGCGTGGTTCAGCGTACTCCATCAGGGCTTTGAAAGCTTCGCTTTCAACTAACCGGTAGGGCATCATCTCTAACGAGA
This sequence comes from Ranitomeya imitator, assembly GCF_032444005.1. Taxonomy (NCBI): domain Eukaryota; kingdom Metazoa; phylum Chordata; class Amphibia; order Anura; family Dendrobatidae; genus Ranitomeya; species Ranitomeya imitator. Next base: position 203,316,793 of record NC_091286.1, read on the forward strand.
TTAGTCTAGCTATGTGGGCGTTAAAACCCTGTGTACGCGGATGCGAGGATAAGTACTTCCTTTTTCTAACCAGAGTCTCATGTAGGGTGAGCTGGACTGGAGAGCTTGAGATTGTGGAACTAGCGGGTGTGCCGGTGGACATGGCAGACTGAGAGACGGTTGGAGACGGTATTGTTTCCGCCGGTGCCCTAGATGCAGTATTTCCTCCTACAAAACTGGTGATTCCCTGACCCTGCCTGCTTTGGGCTGGCAAAGAAACCTGCACAGATACTGCCGGTGGTGCGGAAAATGGTGGCCTTACAGTGATGGAAGGGATGTTGCGTTGCTGACTAGCTTCATTGGCCGAGGGTGCTACAACCTTAAGGGACGTTTGGTAGTTAGTCCAGGCTTGCAAATGCATGGTGGTTAAATGTCTATGCATGCAACTTGTATTGAGACTTTTCAGATTCCGACCTCTGCTTAAGCTAGTTGAACATTTTTGACAGATGACTTTGCGCTGATCAATTGGATGTTGTTTAAAAAAATGCCAGACTTCACTTTTCCTAGCATCGGATCCCTTTTCAGGAATTGCAGACTGAGCTTTAACCGGATGGCCACGCTGTCCTCCAACAGGTTTTGGCTTTGCCACGCGATTTGGGCAAGATACGGACCCGGCAGATGGAACCTGTTGCGATGTTGATGCCTGCTGCGGCCCCTCCTCCACCTCCGCTTCAGAACTACTGCCGCCTGCACCCTGTTCCCCCAATGGCTGCCAATCAGGGTCAACAACTGGGTCATCTATAACCTCCTCTTCTAGCTTGTGTGCAACTTCGTCTGTGTCACCGTGTAGGTCTGTGGTATAGCGTTCGTGACGGGGCAACATAGTCTCATCAGGGTCTGATTGTGGATCAGTACCCTGAGAGGGCAATGTTGTGGTCTGAGTCAGAGGACCAGCATAGTAGTCTGGCTGTGGCTGTGCATCAGTGCACTCCATGTCAGAATCTACTTGTAATGGGCATGGCCTGTTAACTGTTTCACTTTCTAAGCCAGGGACGGTATGTGTAAAGAGCTCCATGGAGTAACCCGCTGTGTCGCCTGCTGCATCCTTCTCTCTTGTTGTTGTTTTTGCTGAAGAGGACAAGGAAGCGACTTGTCCCTGACCGTGAACATCCTCAAACGATGCGCTGCTTTTACATTTACCAGTTTCAGAAGAGGAGGCAAAAGAGCTAGAGGCTGAGTCAGCAAGGTAAGCCAAAACTTGCTGTTGCTGCTCCGGCTTTAAAAGCGGTTTTCTTACTCCCAGAAAAGAGAGCGTTCGAGGCCTTGTGTAGCCAGACGACGAACCTGGCTCAACAGCTCCAGACTTAGGTGCAATATTTTTTTTCCCACGACCACCTGATGCTCCACTACCACTACCATCATTACCAGCTGACAATGAACGCCCACGGCCACGACCTCTTCCACCAGACTTCCTCATTGTTTTAAAAACTTAAAGGGACACTGTCACCTGAATTTGGAGGGAACAATCTTCAGCCATGGAGGCGGGGTTTTCGGGTGTTTGATACACCCTTTCCTTACCCGCTGGCTGCATGCTGGCTGCAATATTGGATTGAAGTTCATTTTCTGTCCTCCGTAGTAAATGCCTGCACAAAGCAAGATTGTCTTGTGCAGGCATGTACTATGGAGGACAGAGAATGAACTTCAATCCAATATTGCAGCCAGCATGCAGCCAGCGGGTAAGGAAAGGGTGTATCAAACACCCGAAAACCCCGCCTCCATGGCTGAAGATTGTTCCCTCCAAATTCAGGTGACAGTGTCCCTTTAACCAAAGTAACTTTATTTGTTGCTGTCAAACTACTTACACGGTGAGCTATAACTTCAGTATGATTTCGATATGCGTTTACAGGTTGGTGAGACCGCAAGGAAAATCAGGCACAATGTTACACACTCTGTTTTCTGTGGCACCAAATCAGAGAGATGCCACACACGCAGGACTGTCACTCAAGCACAAATGTCAATATTAATCTCCCACAGTATTTTTTTTTTTTCAGGGAGAATTTAGAAACAAAATAAAATAAAATGATTTTTTCAGGAAGAATTTAGAAAACAAATAAAAAAAAAATAGGCTTTCTATGGCCCACTATTTGAGAGAGAGAGATGGCACACCCAGGAGTCAAGACTGGCACACAAGCAGAAAGGGCAATATTAATCTCCCAATGATTTTTTTTTTTTTCAGGGAGACTTTAGAAACAAAATAAAATAAAATGATTTTTTCAGGAAGAATTTAGAAACCAAATAAAATAAAATGATTTTTTCAGGGAGAATTTAGAAACCAAATAAAAAAAAATAGGCTTTCTATGGCCCACTGAGTGAGAGATGGCACACACAGGAGTCAGGAGTGGCACACAAGCCCAGAGGCCAATATTTATCTCCCAGTGCCCACTGATTGATTTTTTTATTTTTTCAGGTAGAATTTAGAAACCAAATCAACCAAAAAAATAAATAGGCTTTCTATGGCCCACTGAGTGAGAGATGGCACACACAGGAGTCAGGAGTGGCACACAAGCCCAGAGGCCAATATTTATCTCCCAGTGCCCACTGATTGCTTTTTTGATTTTTTCAGGTAGAATTTAGAAACCAAATCAACCAAAAAAATAAATAGGCTTTCTATGGCCCACTGAGTGAGAGATGGCACACACAGGAGTCAGGAGTGGCACACAAGCCCAGAGGCCAATATTTATCTCCCACTGATTGATTTATTGATTTTTACAGGTAGAATTTTGAAACCAAATCAACCAAAAAAATAAGTAGGCTTTCTATGGCCCACTATGTGAGAGATGGCACACACAGGGATGGCACTCTAGCAGAAATGCCTATCTTAATCTCCCACAAAAAAAAAAAAACAGAGACTGTCCTACAATTACTATCTCCCTTCAGTAATCTCAGCCAGGTATGGCAGGCAGCAATAAGGAGTGGACTGATGCACATATCACAAATGAAATAAAAAGTGTGGACAAACAAAAAAGATAGCTGTGCAGAAAGGAAGGAACAAGAGGATTTGTGCTTTGAAAAAAGCAGTTGGTTTGCACAGCGGCGTACACACAGCAATGCAGCTATCAGGGAGCCTTCTAGGGCAGCCCAATGAGCTACAGCGCTGAGAAAAAAAAATGTAGCCTCCACTGTCCCTGCAAACCAAAGGTGGTGTTGGACAGTGGAAATCGCTACAGCACAAGCGGTTTGGTGGTTAATGGACCCTGCCTAACGCTATCCCTGCTTCTGACGAAGCGGCAGCAACCTCTCCCTACGCTCAGATCAGCAGCAGTAAGATGGCGGTCAGCGGGAACGCCCCTTTATAGCCCCTGTGACGCCGCAGACAGCAAGCCAATCACTGCAATGCCCTTCTCTAAGATGGTGGGGACCAGGACCTATGTCATCACGCTGCCCACACTCTGCGTCCACCTTCATTGGCTGAGAAATGGCGCTTTTAGTGTCATTGAAACGCGACTTTGGCGCGAAAGTCGCGTACCGCATGGCCGACCCCACACAGGGGTCGGATCGGGTTTCATGAAACCCGACTTTGCCAAAAGTCGGCAACTTTTGAAAATGAACGACCCGTTTCGCTCAACCCTAGCAATAACTGTTTCACTAGTTCCTCCATATTACTGGACTCTTGGCTCTTCAAAAGCACATGAGCTTTCAGCCAGGACATACACAGAGCACTTTATCTGCAGTCACAGTCCAGCAGCCACTATGCCCGCATTCTCAAAACCATTTGTGGGAATATAGCTCATCAGGGATCTCTGCTTTGGCCCAAGCAGGTGGCTATGGAGTCACAACGAACAATAGCAGGCTAGCGAGTTGCACACAGGTATGTGTCACGTGTATTTATTGTACACATTTGCCGTACAATGTTACCCATGCCAAACATCAAATAAAATGTCTAAGGCCGTCTGGCCACTAACTAACAACAAGATACTAACTGCAAAATAAACCTACACAACAAGAAAGAAGTTTGTGCAACCTTACTGTGTCAGCTTCCCAGACCAGCAGATGAGAGACTGAGATCCCAGCAGTTCCTTGATTACAGTTAGGGCCAGAAATATTTGGACAGTGACACAAGTTTTGTTATTTTAGCTGTTTACAAAAACATGTTCAGAAATACAATTATATATATAATATGGGCTGAAAGTGCACACTCCCAGCTGCAATATGATAGTTTCCACATCCAAATCGGAGAAAGGGTTTAGGAATCATAGCTCTGTAATGCATAGCATCCTCTTTTTCAAGGGACCAAAAGTAATTGGACAATGGACTCTAAGGGCTGCAATTAACTCTGAAGGCGTCTCCCTCGTTAACCTGTAATCAATGAAGTAGTTAAAAGGTCAGGGGTGGATTCCAGGTGTGTGGTTTTGCATTTGGAAGCTGTTGCTGTGAGCAGACAACATGCGGTCAAAGGAACTCTCAATTGAAGTGAAGCAGAACATCCTGAGGCTGAAAAAAAAGAAAAAATCCATCAGAGAGATAGCAGACATGCTTGGAGTAGCAAAATCAACAGTTGGGTACATTCTGAGAAAAAAGGAATTGACTGGTGAGCTTGGGAACTCAAAAAGGCCTGGGCGTCCACGGATGACAACAGTGGTGGATGATCGCCGCATACTTAATTTGGTGAAGAAGAACCCGTTCACAACATCAACTGAAGTCCAGAACACTCTCAGTGAAGTAGGTGTATCTGTCTCTAAGTCAACAGTAAAGAGAAGACTCCATGACAGTAAATACAAAGGGTTCACATCTAGATGCAAACCATTCATCAATACCAAAAATAGACAGGCCAGAGTTAAATTTGCAGAAAAACACCTCAAGAAGCCAGCTCAGTTCTGGAAAAGTATTCTATGGACAGATGAGACAAAGATCAACCTGTACCAGAATGATGGGAAGAAAAAAGTTTGGAGAAGAAAGGGAACGGCACATGATCCAAGGCACACCACATCCTCTGTAAAACATGGTGGAGGCAACGTGATGGCATGGGCATGCATGGCTTTCAATGGCACTGGGTCACTTGTGTTTATTGATGACATAAGAGCAGACAAGAGTAGCCGGATGAATTCTGAAGTGTACCGGGATATACTTTCAGCCCAGATTCAGCCAAATGCTGCAAAGTTGATTGGACGGCGCTTCATAGTACAGATGGACAATGACCCCAAGCATACAGCCAAAGCTACCCAGGAGTTCATGAGTGCCAAAAAGTGGAACATTCTGCAATGGCCAAGTCAATCTCCAGATCTAAACCCAATTGAGCATGCATTTCACTTGCTCAAATCCAGACTTAAGACGGAAAGACCCACAAACAAGCAAGACCTGAAGGCTGCGGCTGTAAAGGCCTGGCAAAGCATTAAGAAGGAGGAAACCCAGCGTTTGGTGATGTCCATGGGTTCCAGACTTAAGGCAGTGATTGCCTCCAAAGGATTTGCAACAAAATATTGAAAATAAAAATATTTTGTTTGGGTTATGTTTATTTGTCCAATTACTTTTGACCTCCTAAAATGTGGAGTGTTTGTAAAGAAATGTGTACAATTCCTACATTTTCTATCAGATATTTTTGTTCAACCCTTCAAATTAAACGTTACAATCTGCACTTGAATTCTGTTGTAGAGGTTTCATTTCAAATCCAATGTGGTGGCATGCAGAGCCCAACTCGCGAAAATTGTGTCACTGTCCAAATATTTCTGGCCCTAACTGTATATCAGTTGAAGCAAAAGCTGGATTGTATGTGTGGAAGGGAAGCACCAGAGCTTTCAGGCTGATCACTAAAGAAACCAGGACCGGATTACAGAGAAATAAACAGCTTCACAATCAATACCGTGATACATATGAAATGAAACGGGGAGAAACATATCTGTTTTCTAGTACTTCTCCCCTTGGCACCTCACAATGCCCATGGAATCAAAATAGTTACTACAACTGTAAAGCAATTTCCAAAGGGGTATATTTTCCTAAATGAGTTCACTCAGGGTCGCCATCAAGGCATTACAGCCCTTACTACTGTATGGGGCCCTGTGATCAGAAGCAAAAAGGGGGGCCCGAACACGCTGGCAGACCACTTCGGGCCCCTGGAAATTTGGTTCAAGGCTGCCGAACGCCCGATGCATAACAACACTGTGGTGATTTAAAGGTACACCTATAGAGTTGCTAATGCATCGGGTGGATGGAAATGGACATTGTACCTTTAAGCTGCGGGCGGACCGGGTGCATCATGGTCCTGACATCACGCTGCTCGCACTTCCTTATTCCAGAGCAGAGCAGCTTGTGGTGTGCCACTTGTTGGTGGGCGGATGAGCAGGCTGAGGTGGTGGGCTGACGAGCATGGCAAGGCAGTGGGCGGCCGAGCATTGTGAGGCAGTGGGCGGGCAGAGGAAAGTGAGGAGACTGCATCCGGTCTCTATGGTGAGAAAAGGCTTCAGGTGGTACATCTGGCAGCGTGTGACTGATGAGGGAAGGCGAGCGGTGACTGGGGGCTGCGTCCAACAAGGCCCAGGGGGAGGCTAGTGGTGACTGGGGGCTGTGTCCAAGAAGGCCCAAGAAGAGGAGGCTAGTGGGGACAGGGGGCCCTCGTCCAACAGGGCCCAGGGGGAGGCTAGTGGGGACTGGGGGCCATGTCCAACTGGGTGAGGGGAGGCTGCTCAGTGGAGTGAGGGAGTGCTAGTGATGGGAGGCTGCTCAGTGGAGTGGGGGAAGGCTAGTGAGGGGAAGCTGCTCAGTGGAGTGAGGAGAGGCTGCTCAGTGGAGTGAAGGGAGGCTAGTGAGAGGAGGCTGCTGAGTGGAGGCTAGTGAGGGGAGGCTACTGAGTGGAGTGAGGGGAGGCTGTTGAGTAGAGTGAGGGGCGGCTAGTACGGGAAGGGAGTCTGCGTCTCGCTAGTGGAGGCTGCTAGGGTGGGCAGGCTGAGGTGGCAGAGGTGGGCAGGCTGAGACGACCATTAGATTCTTCAAGACTGTGTGGTGGGCGCAACGGCAACACCGGCTGTATTCGTTTGTCCACCATTTCAGTACGTGATTGTATGGTTCAATCATTCCGTCTCTCTCCCCCTTCCACTCTCCAACAAGAATGTATAAGCTACTGGATGATCCTGGCCTGCTGCAAAACCAAATACCCAATTACAACATCAGGCAGCAGTGCTCAGAATTAGGGTTGAGCGAAACGGGTCGTTCATTTTCAAAAGTCGCCGACTTTTGGCAAAGTCGGGTTTCATGAAACCCGATCCGACCCCTGTGCGGGGTCGGCCATGCGGTACGCGACTTTCGCGCCAAAGTCGCGTTTCAATGACGCGAAAAGCGCCATTTCTCAGCCAATGAAGGTAAACGCAGAGTGTGGGCAGCGTGATGACATAGGTCCTGGTCCCCACCATCTTAGAGAAGGGCATTGCAGTGATTGGCTTGATGTCTGCGGCGTCACAGGGGCTATAAAGGGGAGTTCCCGCCGACCGCCATGTTACTGCTGCTGATCTGAGCTTAGGGAGAGGTTGCTGCCGCTTCGTCAGAAGCAGGGATAGCGTTAGGCAGGGTCCATTAACCACCAAACCGCTTGTGCTGTAGCGATTTCCACTGCCCAACACCACCTTCGGTGTGCAGGGACAGTGGAAGCTACATTTTTTTTTTTTTCCCCCTCAGCGCTGTAGCTCATTGGGCTGCCCTAGAAGGCTCCCTGATAGCTGCATTGCTGTGTGTACGCCGCTGTGCAAACCAACTGCTTTTTTCAAAGCACAAATCCTCTTGTTCCTTCCTTTCTGCACAGCTATCTTTTTTGTTTGTACACACTTTTTATTTAATTTGTGCATCAGTCCACTCCTTATTGCTGCCTGCCATACCTGGCTGAGATTACTGCAGGGAGATAGTAATTGAAGGACACTCCCTGTTTTTTTTTTTTTTTTGTGGGAGACTAAGATTGACATTTCTGCTAGAGTGCCATCCCTGTCTGTGTCATCTCTCACTCAGTGGGCCATAGAAAGCCTATTTATTTTTTTGCTTGATTTGGGTTATAAAATCTACCTGAAAAAATCACTACATCAATCAGTGGGAGAAAAATATTGGCCTCAGGGCTTGTGTGCCACTCTTGACTCCTGTGTGCATCATCACTCACTCAGTGGGCCATAGAAAGCCTATTTATTTTTTTGCTTGATTTTGGTTCTAAAATCTACCTGAAAAAATCACTACATCAATCAGTGGGAGAAAAATATTGGCCTCAGGGCTTGTGTGCCACTCCTGACTCCTGTGTGCATCATCACTCACTCAGTGGGCCATAGAAAGCCCATTTTTTTTTTTTTTGCTTTATTTGGGTTCTAAATTCTACCTGAAAAAATCAATAAATCAATCAGTGGGAGATTAATATTGGCCTTTGGGCTTGTGTGCCAGTCCTAAGCGTGCCATCTCTCTCTCTCAGATAGTGGGCCATAGAAAGCCTATTTTTTTTTTTTTTTATTGGGTTTATAAATTTTCCCTGGAACCAAAAAAAAAAAATGGGAGATTAATATTGGCCTCTGGGCTTGTGTGCCAGTCCTGAGCGTGCCATCTCTCTCACAAATAGTGGGCCATAGAAAGCCTATTTATTTTTTTTGCTTGATTTGGGTTCTAAAATGTACCTGAAAAAATCACTACATCAATCAGTGGGAGAAAAATATTGGCCTCAGGGCTTGTGTGCCACTCCTGACTCCTGTGTGCATCATCACTCACTCAGTGGGCCATAGAAAGCCCTTTTTTTTTTTTTTTGCTTTATTTGGGTTCTAAATTCTACCTGAAAAAATCAATAAATCAATCAGTGGGATATTAATATTGGCCTTTGGGCTTGTGTGCCAGTCCTAAGCGTGCCATCTCTCTCTCTCAGATAGTGGGCCATAGAAAGCCTATTTATTTTTTTTTTTTTTATTGGGTTTATAAATTTTCCCTGGAAAAAAAAAAAAAAGTGGGAGATTAATATTGGCCTCTGGGCTTGTGTGCCAGTCCTGAGCGTGCCATCTCTCTCACAAATAGTGGGCCATAGAAAGCCTATTTATTTTTTTTTTTTTGGTTTTATAAATTCTCCCTTAAAAAAAAAAGGGAGATTAATATTGGCCTTTGGGCTTGTGTGCCAGTCCTAAGCGTGCCATCTCTCTCTGTCTCTCAGATAGTGGGCCATAGAAAGCCTATTTATTATTTTTTTTATTGGGTTTATAAATTTTCCCTGGAACAAAAAAAAAAAAGTGGGAGATAAATATTGGCCTCTGGGCTTGTGTGCCACTCCTGACTCCTGTGTGCGTCATCTCTCACTCAGTGGGCCATAGAAAGCCTTTTTTTGTTTTATTTGTTTTCTAAATTCTCCCTGAAAAAATAATTTTATTTTATTTGGTTTCTAAATTCTTCCTGAAAAAATCATTTTATTCTATTATTTTTTTTTCCTAAATTCTCCCTGAAAAAAAAACAAAAAAAAAACAAATCAGTGGGAGATTAATATTGCCCTTTCTGCTTGTGTGCCAGTCTTGACTCCTGGGTGTGCCATCTCTCTCTCTCTCTCCAATTGTGGGCCATAGAAAGCCTATTATTTTTTTAGCTTGATTTGGGTTCCAAAATCTACCTGAAAAAATCACTACATCAATCAGTGGGAGATAAATATTGGCCTCTGGGCTTGTGTGCCACTCCTGACTCCTGTGTGCGTCATCTCTCACTCAGTGGGCCATAGAAAGCCTTTTTTTGTTTTATTTGTTTTCTAAATTCTCCCTGAAAAAATCATTTTATTTTCTTTGGTTTCTAAATTCTTCCTGAAAAAATCATTTTATTCTATTTTTTTTTTTTCCTAAAGTCTCCCTGAAAAAACAAAAAAAAAACAACAAATCAGTGGGAGATTAATATTGCCCTTTCTGCTTGTGTGCCAGTCTTGACTCCTGGGTGTGCCATCTCTCTCTCTCTCTCCAATTGTGGGCCATAGAAAGCATATTATTTTTTTAGCTTGATTTGGGTTCCAAAATCTACCTGAAAAAATCACTACATCAATCAGTGGGAGATAAATATTGGCCTCTGGGCTTGTGTGCCACTCCTGACTCCTGTGTGCGTCCTCTCTCACTCAGTGGGCCATAGAAAGCCTTTTTTTGTTTTATTTGTTTTCTAAATTCTCCCTGAAAAAATCATTTTATTTTATTTGGTTTCTAAATTCTTCCTGAAAAAATCATTTTATTCTATTTTTTTTTCCTAAAGTCTCCCTGAAAAAAAAAAAAAAAAAACAAATCAGTGGGAGATTAATATTGCCCTTTCTGCTTGTGTGCCAGTCTTGACTCCTGGGTGTGCCATCTCTCTCTCTCTCTCCAATTGTGGGCCATAGAAAGCCTATTATTTTTTTTAGCTTGATTTGGGTTCCAAAATCTACCTGAAAAAATCACTACATCAATCAGTGGGAGATAAATATTGGCCTCTGGGCTTGTGTGCCACTCCTGACTCCTGTGTGCATCATCTCTCACTCAGTGGGCCATAGAAAGGCTTTTTTTGTTTTATTTGTTTTCTAAATTCTCCCTGAAAAAATCATTTTATTTTATTTGGTTTCTAAGTTCTTCCTGAAAAAATCATTTTATTCTATTTTTTTTTTCCTAAAGTCTCCCTTAAAAAAAAAAAAAATCAAATCAGTGGGAGATTAATATTTACATTTGTGCTTCAGTGACAGTCCTGCGTGTGTGGCATCTCTCTCATTTGTTGCCACCAACAACAGAGTGTGTAACATTGTGCCTGATTTTCGTTGTGGTCTCACTCACCTGTAAAGGGGTAGCTAAATCATACTGAAGTTATAGCTCACCGTGTAATTTGTGTGACAGCAACAAATACCGTTAGTTTGTTTACGTTTTTAAAACAATGAGGAAGTATGGTGGAAGAGGTCGTGGCCGGGGGCGTTCATTGTCAGCTGGTAATGAGGGTAGTGGTAGTGGTGGAGCATCAGCTGGTCGTGGGAAAAAAAATATTGCACCTAAGTCTGGAGCTGTTGAGCCAGGTTCGTCGTCAGGCTACACAAGGCCTCGAACGCTCCGTTTTCTGGGAGTAGGAAAACCGCTTTTAAAGCCGGAGCAGCAAGAGCAAGTTTTGGCTTATCTTGCTGACTCAGCCTCTAGCTCTTTTGCCTCCTCTCGTGAAACTGGTAAATGTCAAAGCAGCGCGTCGTTAGTGGATGTTCACGGTCAGGGACAAGTCGCTTCCTTGTCCTCTTCAGCAAAAACAACAACAGAGAAGAATGCAGCAGGCGACACAACGGGTTACTCCATGGAGCTCTTTACACATACCGTCCCTGGCTTAGAAAGTGAAGCAGTTAACAGTCCATGCCCATTACAAGTTGAATCTGACATGGAGTGCACTGATGCACAGCCACAGCCAGACTACTATGCTGGTCCTTTGACTCAGACCACAACATTGCCCTCGCAGGGTGCTGATCAAGAATCAGACCCTGATGAGACTATGTTGCCCCATCACGAACGCTATACCACCGACCGACACGGTGACACAGACGAAGTTGCACACGAGCTACAAGAAGAGGTAATAGATGACCCAGTTCTTGACCCCGATTGGCAGCCATTGGGGGAACAGGGTGCAGGCGGCAGCAGTTCTGAAGCGGAGGAGGAGGGGCCGCAGCAGGCATCAACATCGCAACAGGTTCCATCTGCCGGGCCCGTATCTTGCCCAAAACGCGTGGCAAAGCCAAAACCTGTTGGAGGACAGCGTGGCCATCCGGTTAAAGCTCAGTCTGCAATGCCTGAAAAGGTATCCGATGCTAGAAAGAGTGCAGTCTGGCATTTTTTTAAACAACATCCAATTGATCAGCGCAAAGTCATCTGTCAAAAATGTTCAACTACCTTAAGCAGAGGACAGAATCTGAAAAGTCTCAATACAAGTTGCATGCATAGACATTTAACCACCATGCATTTGCAAGCCTGGACTAACTACCAAACGTCCCTTAAGGTTGTAGCACCCTCGGCCAATGAAGCTAGTCAGCAACGCAACATCCCTTCCGGCAGTGTAGGGCCACCATTTTCCGCACCACCTGCAGTATCTGTGCAGGTTTCTTTGCCAGGCCAAAGCAGTCAGGGTCAGGGAATCACCAGTTTCGTAGTAGGAAACACTGCATCTAGGGCACCGGCGGCAACAATACCATCTCCCACCGTCTCTCAGTCTGCCATGTCCACCGGCACCCCCGCTAGTTCCACGATCTCCAGCTCTCCAGTCCAGCTCACCCTACATGAGACTATGGTTAGAAAAAGGAAGTACTTAGCCTCGCATCCGCGTACACAGGGTTTGAACGCCCACATAGCTAGACTAATCTCGTTAGAGATGATGCCCTACCGGTTAGTTGAAAGCGAAGCTTTCAAAGCCCTGATGGACTACGCTGTACCACGCTACGAGCTACCCAGTCGACACTTTTTTTCCAGAAAAGCCATCCCAGCCCTCCACCAGCATGTTAAAGAGCGCATCGTCCATGCACTCAGGCAATCTGTGAGCACAAAGGTGCACCTGACAACAGATGCATGGACCAGTAGGCATGGCCAGGGACGTTACGTGTCCATCACGGCACACTGGGTAAATGTGGTGGATGCAGGGTCCACAGGGGACAGCAAGTTTGGGACAGTTCTGCCTAGCCCACGGTCTAGGAAACAATTGGCTGTAGCCGTTCGCACCCCCTCCTCCTCCTCTTCGTCCTCCTGCAGAAGCGAGAGCTCGTCCACAGACCGCAGTCGCACAACCACTCCATCCGCAGCTGCCACTGTTGCACACCAGGTCTCCCATTATGGGGCAGCTACTGGCAAACGTCAGCAGGCTGTATTGGCTATGAAGTGTTTGGGCGACAACAGACACACCGCGGAAGTTCTGTCCGAGTTCTTGCAGAAAGAAACGCAGTCGTGGCTGGGCACTGTAGATCTTGAGGCAGGCAAGGTAGTGAGTGATAACGGAAGGAATTTCATGGCTGCCATCTCCCTTTCCCAACTGAAACACATTCCTTGCCTGGCTCACACCTTAAACCTGGTGGTGCAGTGCTTCCTGAAAAGTTATCCGGGGTTATCCGACTTGCTCCTCAAAGTGCGTGGACTTTGCTCACATATCCGCCGTTCGCCCGTACACTCCAGCCATATGCAGACCTATCAGCGTTCTTTGAACCTTCACCAGCATCGCCTAATCATAGACGTTGCAACAAGGTGGAACTCAACACTGCACATGCTTCAGAGACTGTGTGAACAGAGGCGGGCTGTTATGTTTTTGTGGGAGGATACACATACACGGGCAGGCAGTAGGATGGCAGACATGGAGTTGTCAGGTGTGCAGTGGTCGAAGATTCAAGACATGTGTCAAGTCCTTCAGTGTTTTGAGGAATGCACACGGCTGGTTAGTGCAGACAACGCCATAATAAGCATGAGCATCCCCCTAATGCGTCTGCTGATGCAAAGTTTGACGCACATAAAGGATCAGGCGTCTGCAGCTGAGGAAGAGGAAAGCCTTGATGACAGTCAGCCATTGTCTGGCCAGGGCAGTGTACAGGACGAGGTAGCGGGCGAAGAGGAGGACGAGGAGGATGATGGGGATGATTATATTTTTAATGAGGAAGCTTTTCCGGGGCCACTGGAAATTGGTGGCGCGGCAAGGCCGGGTTCTGGTTTTTTGAGGGACACAAGTGACGTGGATTTGCCTGAAACTGCCCCTCAACCAAGCACAACCGCAGATTTGAGAACTGGAACTTTGGCCCACATGGCGGATTATGCCTTACGTATCCTCAAAAGGGACACATGCATAACTAAAATGATGAATGATGACGATTACTGGTTGGCCTGCCTCCTTGATCCTCGCTATAAAGGCAAATTGCAAGATATAATGCCACATGAGAACTTGGAACTAATATTAGCAACCAAACAATCAACTCTTGTTGACCGTTTGCTTCTGGCATTCCCTGCACACAGCGCCCGTGATCGTTCTCACACGAGCTGCAGGGGCCAGCAGACCAGAGGAGTTAGAGGGGCAGAAATCAGAAGTGGCGTTGGCCAGAGGGGTTTTCTGACCAGGTTGTGGAGTGATTTTGCTATGACCGCAGACAGGACAGGTACTGCAGCATCAATTCAAAGTGACAGGAGACAACATTTGTCCAGTATGGTTACAAACTATTTTTCATCCCTTATCGATGTTCTCCCTCAACCGTCATTCCCATTTGATTACTGGGCATCAAAATTAGACACCTGGCCAGAATTGGCAGAATATGCATTGCAGGAGCTTGCTTGCCCGGCAGCTAGTGTCCTATCAGAAAGAGTATTCAGTGCTGCAGGTTCAATACTAACAGAAAAAAGGACTCGTCTGGCTACCCAAAATGTAGATGATCTAACCTTCATTAAAATGAACCACAACTGGATTTCGAAATCTTTTGCCCCACCTTGCCCGGCTGACACCTAGCTTTCCTATGAAAAGGTCTTGCCTGTGGACTATTCTGAATGCCTTTTCCAATCTCGTAATTTTCTGCACCTGATTGTCCAGCATACGACATGTTTACACCTCACTAAATGGCCAAACTCCCCACACGGGGCCGTGGTATCGACACTTAGCGACAGCACCCGTGAGAGTGCAGTTTGTCTGAAGAGGTGGGTGAGCCCGCTTTTGGTCGACGGCACTGCCACTCGGTCCCTCCTAGTACAATAAAGTGTCTCTGGCGGTGGTGGTGCGCACCCAACGTCAGACACACCGTTGTAATATGAGGGGCCCTGGGCCTGTACCGCCGGCCACAAGACAGTTCCCCCCCCCCAGCTCAAACAGTGCTCTACCACTTGCAAAATTATCTCACAGCTCCACCAATGTTTAGTCTATGCGCTGACATCCTTCAATGCCTGCCACTGACAATACCATTGTATTGACATTTTTGTTATGTTAGGCCTTCGATGCCTGTCTGTGGTCACTCCTTCCACTAGGCCTCCACTGACCACACCACTGCTGCCCGTGTACCCCTGGAACCAATTTAAAATTGCCTACAGCCAGCCCAATTTATTATGTTAGGGCTTCGAAGCCTGTCTGCGGTCCCTCCTTCCACTAGGCCTCCACTGACCACACCACTGCTGCCCGTGTACCCCTGGAACCAATTTAAAATTGCCTACAGCCATGTGTTATTATTTTAGGCCTTCGATGCCTGTCTGCGGTCACTCCTTCCACTAGGCCTCCACTGACCACACCACTGCTGCCCGTGTACCCCTGGAACCAATTTAAAATTGCCTACAGCCATGTGTTATTATTTTAGGTCTTCGATGCCTGTCTGCGGTCACTCCTTCCACTAGGCCTCCACTGACCACACCACTGCTTCCCGTGTACCCCTGGAACCAATTTAAAATTGCCTACAGCCATGTGTTATTATTTTAGGCCTTCGAAGCCTGTCTGCGGTCACTCCTTCCACTAGGCCTCCACTGACCACACCACTGCTGCCCGTGTACCCCTGGAACCAATTTAAAATTGCCTACAGCCATGTGTTATTATTTTAGGCCTTCGATGCCTGTCTGCGGTCACTCCTTCCACTAGGCCTCCACTGACCACACCACTGCTGCCCGTGTACCCCTGGAACCAATTTAAAATTGCCTACAGCCATGTGTTATTATTTTAGGCCTTCGATGCCTGTCTGCGGTCACTCCTTCCACTAGGCCTCCACTGACCACACCACTGCTGCCCGTGTACCCCTGGAACCAATTTAAAATTGCCTACAGCCATGTGTTATTATTTTAGGCCTTCGATGCCTGTCTGCGGTCACTCCTTCCACTAGGCCTCCACTGACCACAGCACTGCTGCCCGTGTACCCCTGGAACCAATTTAAAATTGCCTACAGCCATGTGTTATTATTTTAGGCCTTCGATGCCTGTCTGCGGTCACTCCTTCCACTAGGCCTCCACTGACCACACCACTGCTGCCCGTGTACCCCTGGAACCAATTTAAAATTGCCTACAGCCATGTGTTATTATTTTAGGCCTTCGATGCCTGTCTGCGGTCACTCCTTCCACTAGGCCTCCACTGACCACACCACTGCTGCCCGTGTACCCCTGGAACCAATTTAAAATTGCCTACAGCCATGTGTTATTATTTTAGGCCTTCGATGCCTGTCTGCGGTCACTCCTTCCACTAGGCCTCCACTGACCACACCACTGCTGCCCGTGTACCCCTGGAACCAATTTAAAATTGCCTACAGCCATGTGTTATTATTTTAGGCCTTCGATGCCTGTCTGCGGTCACTCCTTCCACTAGGCCTCCACTGACCACACCACTGCTGCCCGTGTACCCCTGGAACCAATTTAAAATTGCCTACAGCCATGTGTTATTATTTTAGGCCTTCGATGCCTGTCTGCGGTCACTCCTTCCACTAGGCCTCCACTGACCACACCACTGCTGCCCGTGTACCCCTGGAACCAATTTAAAATTGCCTACAGCCATGTGTTATTATTTTAGGCCTTTGATGCCTGTCTGCGGTCACTCCTTCCACTAGTCCTCCACTGACCACACCACTGCTGCCCGTGTACCCCTGGAACCAACATCAGAAAATATAAAAATAAGTATTTTGCTTATAAAAAAGAAAATACTGGAGAGATATCAAATGCAGACATTTTAACATTAAAAACAAACACATACAACAAAAATCTGGTACAGTACTAAAAATGGCCACCAGCTACAATAACTTTCTCCTGCAAGTAGTTAACTGAAAGGTTTTTTCAATTTTAAACACAGATATGGCATCCACCGAGTGTTGTCCTGTCGCGTCTTCTTTATATTATTGCCAAGAAGATGCAAAACAATGAAAATAATAAAATCATTATTTACCAAAAAAATAGAGTAAGCCAAAACCACATTGCAAATAAACATTCATTACAAATAAAGAAGCAGGGCGCGTCCGAGGGTGAGTATATACCTAATAAGAATATAATCACCCTCGGACGCGCCCTGCTTCTTTCCGACAGCCTTCCTTCCTAAGAATCAGCCCTTCCGTGGTGTAGAGAGAGGGTTTGTTACACTCCAAGGTGTTCCCCAGGTTGCCTTTCCTGAGCTTCGATCTTCCGGCTCTCGTTTAGTAGTTGTTGGAAACTACGCTGCATTGGGCCTACAAATTGGGTATGGGGTGTAGAGAGATGGTGTGTTCCACTCCAAGGTGTTCCCCAGGTTGCCTTTCCTGAGCTTCGATCTTCCGGCTCTCGTTTAGTAGTTGTTGGAAACTATGCTGCATTAGGCCTACAAATTGGGTATGGGGTGTAGAGAGATGGTGTGTTCCACTGTAGAGAGATGGTGTGTTCCACTCCAAGGTGTTCCCCAGGTTTCCTCGCCAATGCTTCGATCATCATGCTCCCGTTTAGTAGTTGTTGGAAACTACGCTGCATTAGGCCTACAAATTGGGTATGGGGTGTAGAGAGATGGTGTGTTCCACTCCAAGGTGTTCCCCAGGTTTCCTCTCCATTGCTTCGATCTTCATGCTCTTGTTTAGTAGTTGTTGGAAACTACGCTGCATTAGGCCTACAAATTGGGTATGGGGTGTAGAGAGATGGTGTGTTACACTCCAAGGTGTTCCCCAGGTTTCCTCTCCATTGCTTCGATCTTCCGGCTCTCGTTTAGTAGTTGTTGGAAACTACGCTGCATTAGGCCTACAAATTGGGTATGGGGTGTAGAGAGATGGTGTGTTCCACTGTAGAGAGATGGTGTGTTCCACTCCAAGGTGTTCCCCAGGTTTCCTCGCCAATGCTTCGATCATCATGCTCTCGTTTAGTAGTTGTTGGAAACTACGCTGCATTAGGCCTACAAATTGGGTATGGGGTGTAGAGAGATGGTGTGTTCCACTCCAAGGTGTTCCCCAGGTTTCCTCGCCAATGCTTCGATCATCATGCTCTCGTTTAGTAGTTGTTGGAAACTACGCTGCATTAGACCTACAAATTGGGTATGGTGTGTAGAGAGATGGTGTGTTCCACTCCAAGGTGTTCTCCAGGTTGCCTTTCCTGAACTTCTATCTTCAGGCTCTCATTAAATTGTGGTTAAACGGAACAACTGCATTTGGCGTAC
Source organism: Ranitomeya imitator (assembly GCF_032444005.1). Taxonomy (NCBI): domain Eukaryota; kingdom Metazoa; phylum Chordata; class Amphibia; order Anura; family Dendrobatidae; genus Ranitomeya; species Ranitomeya imitator. Next base: position 203,334,811 of record NC_091286.1, read on the forward strand.
TATTTGGTTTGGGGCCTACTATCGGTGTCTGCCACTCCTTGCTGTTCTCCTGGTTTCCTGTCCTGAAATTCCGTTTTCAGGCGCTCGTTAAGTAGTTGTTAATGTTAGACTGCATTTGGCCTACTAGTTGGGTTGGGGCCTACTATCGGTGTCTGCCACTCCTTGCTGTTCTCCTCCACTGAACAAAGCTGTGCCGCCTGTTTACTACTGTTGCCAATTTTGAACTGCATTTCGACTACTTACTGATTTGGGCCTACTCTCTGTGTCAGCCTCTCATTCCAGTTGTCCTCCACTGCAATGCCCCCTGATTAGTCCTGTGTTACCAATTTTGAACTGCATTTAGCCCACTTTATTCTTTGGGCCTATATCTGTGTTTCCTCCTCATCCTGCCCATTGCCCAGCCAGTGATAGATGAGTCTGCTGGTACATTGACCCATAACGCAACATTTCCCGTGCACGCTACACTGCAAGATTGTGACCCTGCTGAAAGTCAGGTCCCCCTTCCCGCATACCATACCACCTTACACGGGGACAAACAGGAAGGTGCAGATGAAAGTGCAGGTTCCTTCATCAGGTGGGGGGAGGAATACTAGTTGGCGACGTCACTGGCACAGGGCCTCTCATGGTACGCAAAAGTGTTGCTGCCGGTGGGAGGCGCCCCCGCCGTGCAAACACACCGCTGTACTTTGAGGGGCCCTGTGCCAGTGCCAATGCCAACGAGTGGGCCCCCCCTGCTTGCTCAGGTTCACAGCACTTGCAAAGTTGAAATACTTACCTCTCCCTGCTCCACTGCCGTGACGTGGTCCAGATTTCCTGGGCCCACTAATTACTTGAACCAGCCCTACCCACCACAACTTTAGCCAAATGAACCCCAATTTCAAATGCCTTCCAATTATTATAAGGTAAATTACGCTTGACAAGCTTCATTAAGAAGAATGGATGGTTTTGACATTAAAATGGGCACTCTAGGTGTTTTCCTGGCCCCCACTCACTGCCGACTATGCTGCCCCATTGACTTGCATTGGGTTTCGTGTTTCGGTCGATCCCGACTTTACGTCATAATCGGCCGATTTCACTCGACCCGACTTTTGAGATAGTCGGGTTTCGCGAAACCCGGCTCGACTCTAAAAAGGTCAAGGTCGCTCAACTCTACTCAGAATCATATAGTAGCTTATAAGTTTTGGTTGGGGTTTGGAAGGGGGGTGGGGCATTATTGATGCAAGTGGGTATGTATGATTGGGAAACATCTTTATTATTATGGCAGTGTAATTTTTGAAAGGGAATCTATATAAATCTATATCCGCGCTGGAAGTACCATGACGCGCAAGCCTAATAGTAAAAAAACTAACTAAAGGAAATATCTGTTCTAACTAAAATATGCAGTGACCTGGTTGAGCAATATTGCAACGTTCAAATGAGCATATAAAATGAAAAAATGGTTACCGGGTGATAGCAAGTGGTCATCTGTTGATCCGGACTTCCCCAATGTTAGTCCGGTGATGGAGAAGAACTTGTGCTTTCTTTAAGGTAAGTGTGTGAGGAGAGGGAGTAAAAAAGCCTGTCCCGGCCGGTGACAGACCCCGCTACCTCACACACGCGATTACCTGGTCTTCAGCGCTGCACGGCGCCTCCACACACTGATTGCCGGCGAGGTGCAGGAAGTTTGCAAGACCTCGTGTGACGTCACATCCACGTGATGATTCACGTGAACGGCTAAGGAATACACACTGTGCCAAAAAGGTACTTGTCTTGTCCTGTTCTTCTCCATCACCGGACTAACATTGGGGGAGTCCGGATCAACAGATGACCACTTGCTATCACCCGGTAACCATTTTTTTCATTCTATATGCTCATTTGAACGTTGCAATATTGCCCAACCAGGTCACTGCGTATTTTAGTTAGAACAGATATTTCCTTTAGTTAGTTTTTTTTACGATTAGGCTTGCGCGTCATGGTACTTCCAGCGCGGATATAGATTTATATAGATTTCCTTGTGTTTTTACATGCAAAATTGGACATTTTAGGTAGTTGTGTCCATATATTCGCAGCAGGAGTACCATTACCATTCACACACATTATATGCAGCGCCCCTAGCCGCTTTTGCATTTGGACTTTTTAATTTTTGAAAGGGGGCTATCATTTTGCGCTCACACAGCAGTGCATGGACTGGGCACTGATCTCCTGACCAGCATCCTCATACATGCTGTGAGGCTGCTGAGTTCAGGTCAGGAAACCTGCGGCCGGTCCATGCACCGTGGTCCAAGTGCAGACCGATATTCACCAGAAGTGGATTTTTTCCAAGAGAGGGCGGAGGACCTGTGGAAGGTTTGAGGGGTGGAGGCAGAACTAGGGTGGAGGCGGAACTGGGGGTGGAGCCAGGGTGGAGTTTCAAGGGGACCCCAAATTTTGGACAGTACGGGGCCCTGAATTTCCTAGTGGCAGCCCTGGGTTCACTTGAAGGGGAATACTGCTCTTCTAGCACTTAGGGGCTCTGTATATAGAGTCTTCAAATTATTCTAGCAAAATCTGCACTCCAGAAGGAAAATAGCGCTCTGTCCCTCCTAAGTCTCGCTGTATGGGTAAGCAATAGTGATGCGCGAGCATGCTTGCTACTCAGTGCTCGCCCGAGCATCTCACTGCTTAAGATGCTCAGAGCTCGCTGAGTATTTTCGGGGCTGCTCGGCAAGAGCTAGGGTCCCTGCCCTGCATGTTTGGTGCTCTTTAGAGTGCCAATGAACATGCAGGGATTATCTGCCACACACTGTAATGCCACAGCCATGTTGGTTGTGGCATTACAGTGATTGGCTGGCCGCACACCATTATCAGGTCTATATCAGACCTGGCGCTGCCCTGCTCGTCACTTTCTGCTCCTGAATCTGGCAGCATAGGGAGAGTTGCTGCTGAGCTAGGGAGAAATTTGCTTGCTTCATACTTTGTGTTGGTGTACCAAATCTAAAACACATATCCATCTCAACAAACAGTCATTTTGCTGCTGCTATAACAGATATTTGTAGACATAGCTCCAGGTATCAGGGGCCAGGAATAATTTTTTGGGGATCTGAATCCTGATTACAGTACTTGCTGAAAAAGCAATCCAGAGAACACCGTTTTTCTGCTCCATTTGATTGTTGGCACTTCAAAATACAGCCAGATCCTTTCCATATTACAGTGTAAAAATTTGGCTATTTTAAACAGGGGTTTGTCCGTCACTCAGATCGCATCTCAGTGTGCTCAAAATTGTGCCATTTGAGGCCTCCATTTAATTTTTGTTGCATTGTCTTAGCAAAGTTATTGAAAACAGTTTGCTGAAAAAAAATAGTTATCTACAGGCCAGCTATTTTAAACAGTGGTTTCGCTATCACACGGATCACATCTCAGTGCGCTAAAAAAATCTGCCATTTCTGGGCTACTGTTACATTTTGTTAAATTTTGTTGCAGTGTCTTAGCCATGTTACTGACATCAATTTCCTGAAAAAAATAGTTAACTACAGGCCAGCTATTTATAAACAAGGTTTTGGCCGTCACACGGATCACATCTCAGTGCGCTGAAAATGCTGCCATTTCTGGCCCACTGTTAAATTTTGTTACAGTGTCTTGGCCAAGTTATTGACACCAGTTTGCTGAAAAAAATAGTTACCTACAGGCCAGCTATTTTAAACAGGAGTTTTGCTGTCACTCGGGCCACATATAAGTTCACAACAAATTTAGCCATTTGTAGTGAACGTGGAAAATATTGTCCTCCATTTAAAATGGGCAAGGTGCCTAGCAAAGGACAGGGAACTGGATGTGATGGTGATGGTGCATGCAGAGGCCAAGGCCAAGGTCGTGGACAAGCTGAAATTATGCCACAACAAACACCCACATCTTCTCGCCCGACCTTCCTGTCCCAATTACTAGGGGACCGCAGTAGCACACCACTATTGAACCCAGAGCAGTGTCAAAAAATTGTTGGTTGGATAGCGGATAATGCTTCCAGTCACGTTGCCACTACCACCACCATCCTGTCTTCCACACGGTCAAGTGTCAGTAGCCATGAGTCTGGACCGCATATTCCTCACCCTTATCATCTTTCCTCCCACGATACAGAGTGCCCGGAGACAACTGATCCCACACTTGGACACTCTGGAGAGCTGTTCACTTTTCCATTTAGAGATTCGGGCCTCTCACCTGGTCTACTTGAAGTGGGGCAAGAGGAGATCGCATGTAGCGATGCCCAAATATTTGAGCAGCCACAGTCACACAAAAGCGACTGTGGGAAAGTGTAACAAGAGGTGGACAATGATGAGACACAATTACCAGAAAGTCAGAAGGAGGACCAGGGTGCGGAAATGGAAAATGAGGTGGTGGATCATATAGTAACTGACCCAACCTGGCAGGAGGACATGCAAAGCGAGGACAGCAGCACACAGGGGGAGGGAGGCATAGCACCCCAACAGGCAGGAAGAAGTAATAGATAAAAAAACCACTGAAATCTACAAAGATATATCCAAAAGGCAAAATGCCACATAGATAGACTACTAATAAAGTATCTCAGGACACTCCAAATTGCTATAAATCCTACACACGACCAAAGACAGGAGTAAATGTCCTACAAAATTAGTCAGATATAAATATTTGTTTTTATTAATACATCCAAAATCAACAAAATATATATAACAGACATGAAAGGTAAAAACAACAAATCATGAGGGGAAAGAGCAACACAACTGAAATAACAGACAAGGTAGATGAGCATACCAAACGGGAATGTCGTCAACATTCAACAATGCCCCTTGCAAATAATACAATCCTCTCAAATAGGACCGGGCACTTGTGAACATATCCTAACCTCCATATGCAAATGTACTAAGCTAATCACAAGTCCTCTATGGAGGTAAAGAAAAGATATTAAATGGACCCCTTAACAGGATGCTACAACTCACCCATTGTAATGTCTGTCAGTGTGCGCTCCACAGCAGCCCCAACGGCCGTTTTGTGCAATCAGCACTTCATGGACCTGTAGACGTGCTGATTGCATGAAACGTCCGTCGTCCTTTCTCACTCCCCGCACCCTCACTAAAAACCTGACATGTGTCTACAAAAATCCATGTATGGACTGAAGGCACATTAAAAACGTTTTCACAGCAAACTGGTGAATTACTGGGAAAATCCACCTCACCATGGCAACATGGACAAGTGCTTGAGGGCAGGGATGGTACATCTCACTGATGGCACACTGGGATAACATAGTGGAAGCCGGGACCCAGTTGGACCTTGGAATGGAACATGTCATCCCGATGCCAAGGATTGCAGGCCCTAGCTCAATCAGGGTTGCACCCATAGTCTACAGCTTCTGCACCTCATTCTCCTCCTCTTCAGCCTCCATCTCCGAAATGACCACATCAGTCACAAGCTGGAAGCACAGCAGCACTGCCTCAGCCAAGCGGCAACAGCTGAAGCTAATATGCTTAGGTGACAAACCGCACAATGCTGAAGAGTTGTGGACTGCTCTGAAAGAGCAGGCAGATCTGTGGCTGACACCGCTAAACCTACAGCCAGGCATGGTCATGTGTGACAATGGCCGGAACCTGGTGGCAGCTGAGGCGAGGCGAGCTCACACATGTACCATGCCTGGCCCATGTGCCTAACCTCATGGTTCAGTGGTTTCCCAAAACCTACCCGGAGCTGCCAGGTCTGCTTGTCAAAGTACACCACTTGTGTGCCCATTTTAGAAAGTCAGCTACAGCTTCCGCCGCCCTTGCCATGCTTCAGCAGCATTTGCAGCTTCCGGCTCACCAACTGGTGTGTGATATCCCCACACATTGAAACTCTACACTGCAGATGTTGGGAAGGATTTGTGAGCAGAAGAGGGCAGTTGTTGACTATCAGCATCAACAAGGCCATCTGTATTCAGTTCAGACTCCACACATAAGACCTAACGAGTGGACATGGATGTCAGACATATGTACCATCCTCCAAAACTTTGAGGACTCCACCAAGTTGGTGAGCGGCGATGCTGCCATAATTAGCATCAACATCCCACTTCTCTGTCTTCTGAAATGCTCTCTGCTCACAATCAAAGAGGATGCATTGCAGGCAGAGCTCGATGATATAGAGCAAGGAACCATACAGGGTGATTAGATACAGCCCAGCCTCATCTCATCCCAACGTGGATTGAGTGACAATGAGGAAGAGGAGGAGTAGGAAAAACAGGAGCTACTTTCATGCGCTATAGACAGTACAACAAGCAAAACTGTCATACCGTCCGTTCAGCGTAGATGGCCTGAAGACAGGGAGGAAGAGGGTAGCATGGTGAGTCTTCCTCTTGGTGAGGACACGAAGGTCTTGCCTGTTAGTAGTCTGACACGCATGGCAGAGTTTATGTTACGCTGTCTTTCCCGTGATAATCGCATTCTCAAAATTTGAGGTGACAGTCATTACTGGTTGGTGACACTTCTAGACCCATGCTACAAGGAGAACATTCTATCTCTTATTACAGAGGCAGACACTAAAATGGAGCAGTCCCAGAGGGCCCTTTTTGCAGAATTATAATAAACTGGTGGCGGCAGAGGTCACAGTTCATTGGACAACCAAGGAGTACAGGCGCAAGAGAGACATAACTCCAATCTAGCAGAGGCAAGGGAACACCGGCAAAGTTCTGGGAGAGTTTTCTCAAACCCTCCCATCGCACAGGCCCTGAGGCATGGGGTACTCTCACAAGGAGTGCAAAGTTTTGGAAGATGCTGAGGGAGTTCCTTGCTGACCGTACCAATGTCCTCCGTGATTCCTCTATACCTTATAATTATTGGGTATCACAGCTGGACATGTGGCAAGAACTGGCTCTGTATGCCTTGGAGGTCCTGGCCTGCCCTGTCGCTAGCATTTTGTCAGAGCAGGTATTTAGTGCCGCGGGTGGAATTATAACTGATTAGCGCTACAGACTGTCAACTGAAAATGCTGACAGGTTGACTCTTATAAAAATGAACAAGGGCTGGATTGGGCCAGATTCCTGTACACCACTGAGTGATTGCAGCAAAACATAAACTCTACTCCAGAGTCTTTTTTTGGTAACTCTTTTACCATGCACCTCTTCACACCCACACATGGGTATATGCTTCCTGATTTCACCTATTTGCTATTGTCGCCCTCCTCCTTCTCCTCATCCTCATCATCCACCACCACTAGATCACCAGGGGGAATGTGTTCAGTGATGCAACAGCCACATTATTGTGTTAATGGGTGTTTATGATGCCCGTAAAAAATGTTTACACACTGTGTTGATGTGTACCCCCCCCAGGGGCAAATGTTTGTCAGCCCATATAATTAATCTATGGGTATTACAAGTATAGGAGACCTACTCCTTTAATTTGGGAAAATAATTTTTAGGAGGCCATCCTCCACGTGTCTTCAGATATCACCACTAGATCACCAGGGTGAGCGTGTTCCGTGATGCAACAGCCATATTATTGTGTTAAAGGGTGTTTTTGATGCCCATAAAAAATATGTTTACACAGTGTGTTGATGTGTACCCCAGGGGCAAATTTTTTTATGAGGCTCTCCTCCACGTTTCTTCCAAGGTGGATTGGGGTGCATGCAAATATGGGGCAGGCCTTGCATTCACTGCATAGCCAAACAGGATGGGAGACCCAGTTCCTAATAATGTGAACTGTAGGGGGTTGTTCAGCTGCTTCAAGAATGCAATTTTCCACTTTTGGGTCTTCATTCTCAACACTGCAATTCTCCAATGCAGGTTCTTCAGGCTTCACACTGCAATTTACTGCATAGTCAAACAGTATGCAAGTACCAAATGACTAATAATGGGAGCTCTAGTTTCATGTGGCCATCCACTACGTCGGTTCAAAGGGTTATTGGGGTTCCTGTAACTTTGGGGCAGGGCTGGCCTTGCATTCAATGCATAGGCAAACAGTATTGTAGTACCTAATAAAAAAAGAATGAAGTTTCATGGGGCCTTCCAGGATGTCAGTTTTTTAGGTTATTGGGGTGCATCCAAATTTGGAGCAGGCCTTGTATTCATTTCATGGGCAAACATTATGGGAGTACCAAATGAATAATGGGAACTTTGGTTTCATGTGGCCATCCAGGACGTTTTTTCAAAGGGTTATTGGGGTGCGTGTAACTTTGGGGTAGGGCACGCCTTGCATTCAATGCATAAGCAAACAGTATGGGAGTACCAAATGAATAATGAGAAGTTTGGTTGCATGTGGCCATCCAGGATGTCAGTTCAAAGGGTTATTGGGGTGCAGCATCCAAATTTGGAGCAGGCCTTGCAGTCACTTCATGGGCAAACATTATGGGAGTGCCAAATGAATAATGGGAACATTGGTTTCCTGTGGCCATCCAGGACGTCGGTTCAAAGGGTTATTGAGTGGGTCCAGATTTGAAGCACGCCTTGAATTAACTTCATGAGAAAACATTATGGGAGTACCAAATGATTAATGGGAACTTTGGTTTCATGTAGACATCCAGGACGTCATTTCAAAGGGTTATTGAGGTGCGTGTAACTTTGGGGCAGGGCAGGCCTTGCATTCAATGCATAAACAAACATTATGGGAGTACAAAATGAGTAATGGGAACATTGGATGTATGTGGCCATTCAGGACGTCGGTTCAAAGGGTAATTGGGGTGCGTCCAAATTTGGAGCAGGCCTTGCATTCACTTCATCGGAAAACATTATGGGAGTACCAAAGGACTAATAATGGAAACTTTGGTTTCATGTTGCCATCCAGTACGTCGGTTCAAAGGGTTATTGGGGTGCGTGTAACTTTGGGGTAGGGCGCGCCTTGCATTAAATGCATAAGCAAACAGTATGGGAGTACCAAATGAATAATGAGATCTTTGGTCACATGTGGCCATCCAGGACGTCAGTTCAAAGGGTTATTGGGATGCGTCCAAATTTGGAACAGGCCTTGCATTCACTTCATGGGCAATCTTTATGTGAGTAAAAAGTTCATAATAATGGGAACTTTGGTTTCATGTGACCATCCAGGATGTCGCTTCGAAGGGTTATTGAGGTGCGTGTAAATTTGGGGCAGGGCAGGACTTGCATTCAATGCATAAGCAAACAGTATGGGATACCAATTGAATAATGGGAACTTTGTTTTCATGTGGCCATCCAGTACGTCGGTTCAAAGGCTTATTTGGGTGCTTGTAACTTTGGTGCAGGGCAGGCCCTGTATTCACTTCATGGGCAAACATTATGGGAGTACCAAATGACTAATAATGGAAACTTTGGTTTCATGTTGCCATCCAGTACATCTGTTCAAAGGGTTATTGGGGTGCGTGTAACTTTGGGGCATGGCAGGGCTTGCATTTGGATCGCCCCCACGTAAGGGCAATGGGGTACTCGGTACCGGGTCCTTCAGTTCACTCAGCGAGGATGTCACGGTGGCCCGACCCGGACCGTGGCCCTATGAGGGGCGCCCAATAAAAGGCAGAGTTTGTAGATAACGGTAGTGTTCGTGATGCCACCTATGGTATTCGGTCAGGGTGACCGACGCTGCTTAGGGGTCCGCTGGGGTGATGGAATGGCAGCTAGATGGTATACCTTCCCACAGGTGAAGTATATCCCCAGGGCTTCCCAGAAGTGTAGATGGTGATGGCGGATGGTGCAAGGCGCGGTGAATAACGAGGACACACTGGGTGCAGTCTCTTTACCTTTACTGAAGGCTTCAGCATCCACAGTCCAGGGTGCCGGATGACAGGGTAGGCAGAGTCCAGCCGGTCTGATGGCAATTCCAGAGTCCCCTTATCCAGGTGGAAATCAGTAGCCTTCCCCTTGCGCACAGTAACGTAGTAGGTCCCTACTTGCATTAGCTACCATAAGGTCCTCACTCTTGTTACTTCTCTCTCTCTGTCCCCAGATGGATAGGACATAACCCGTATGACAGTGGTGGCCTGAGGCTATTTTATAGGGACCCTAGAGACGCCCCTCTTCCGCGTTGCCACCTTGTCTGCTTAGGTGTTTAGGTCGGAGAGCCAACTTGGAATCGACTGCCCTGCTGGTCTCTGAAGTAAAGCATAGAGTCTATTACTCCCTCGGTGTTCCGTCCACCGGATCTGCGCTCAGATGGAGGCAGCCTGCTTCTAGCTGGTCTCCCGCTGTTGTTTCACTCCTGTTGCTATGACTTCTGTGCTCACTCACTACGGCACACTTCCTTTCCTGTCCATTCTTAGGAGGCTGCCGCATGGGTTGCAGGCGCAGCTCTGTGTCCTTCCTACTGAGCCGCTGATGTTCTTTCTTGTTCCTCTGTCTGCCTGACAGGAATTCCCTGGGCCGAGCCCAGTCTGCTTTTCTCACTCTCCTCCTCCTGGCTCCAACTCTGACTGACTATCTCCTTCTCCCCCCAGTCAGCTTCTCATTCACTTCCTAACCAACCCCCAGTTTTACCCAAATGTGAGGAGTGGCCTGATAGATAGAACCTTTTGCTCCCCCTGGTGGCCGGCGTGTGAAGTGTGTGTGTGACTGTGATACCTGGCAGGGTGAACTCCTTTGGTGCCATCAGACGTAACATCGCTCCCCCTGGTGGAAGAACGACATTACTACAACGACCAGGACTCTGGGGCGCTGCACTCCCCCTCGTTAAATCCAGCACTCCAACACAACAATTACAGGTTAGCAAAAGACATGCAAAATCTTGAAATGTTTTTAAACAAATAAATTTAATAGTACTTCCCTTTATGCGAGGTGAGAACACTTGAAAGTTGCAAACATGAACATATTTACATTGTGCATTTGACTTTTAAAAGCAAATTGGAAAAGAGACAATTACTAACTTATTATGGAACACAATTACCCATACAGGTATTCTACTTGCTAACTACAAGGGCGTAACAGCACTTTCCCTTTAAGGGCATGTACCCACTAAAGGTATACTATGAACTTCAAAGTGCAACATTTTCTTTATTCTCCTTTTGCTTCCCCTTATGCAGGATTGTCTTTCTACCCCCACGGGCCTACTGCATTTTTCTTCCCAAGACCTTACTTTTATTTAAAGTATGTCATTAAGCTTTCTATACATACTATCAGCTATTTAAACATTATTAAGGTGCGATAACCGAACATTCCCTTTAAGAGAGAAACTAGTCTTTTCTGAGGTAGTGCAAACAATCAACAAGTCAGTAATCAACTTTAAGACCATAGAAACTTTCACGTCGTCATCAGGAACAGTTTCTTTGCAAAGTCTTCTTTTTTGTAAAACCAGTAGAGAGCACCTTTAAGAAGGTGCAAACTATTTACAGGAACAGTTTGTGACCATGCTCAGTTCATGATTCCACAGTTCTTTAAAACCATAATAACTTGTGCAAACTGAGACAAATAGGGATCCCGGGTAAACAAAGGTATCCCTTTAAGAATTAACCCTGGATGGGTTTAAAGCAGCAAAGAGCAGGAAAACAAACAGTTAACAGCTTCATGGTTTCGAGGTTTACTCGAGTTCTGGCGGTCTCCACTTAGACCTTACCGGGCAGGTAGGCCTCTGCGGCTCGGGAAGACTCACATCCCAGTCCACTCCCGGCGCCAGGTGTACTTCATGAGTCTGTTCCTCCAGCACAACCAGGTTGTGCGCAGTTATAAAGGTCTGTGTGGTCCAGTGAATGATGCCAGGGACAGTACGGGTTACTGCGGCGGCATCAGCGGCGAGTTCCTCCTCCAGGGTCCTGGAGACCGCCACGACAGCTGTGCATCTTTGTATATCCCGGGCCCACCAGCCGTTCCCCCTGTGATACCAGCGGTAGGTTACTGCGTCTCCCGGTTTCAGGACGGGGTCTCCACCTTTTCCAGACAAGCAGGCCTCTACCTCCTCCCAGGTGACGTGGACCCTCACCGACGACCTGATCTCCTATAGAAAAACTTTTCCTCTCTGGGGTTGGTAGACGATCACAACGCCCCATTTCGGCAAGGAACCATCCAGTAGCTCGCCGCGAGCCTCCCGATCCACTTCTCGAGCGTACTCCGCAATCAAATGCCTCCGGTACTCCCCCCATGGAAAGGGTCCAAGGTCGTGCCCCCCTGGTGGTCTGGGGTCAGGCGACGGGAACACTGGGGGTCCAGTGGTCATGACCATGGGCGGCTCAGGAGCGGAGGGAGGGCGATCTCTCTGAGAGCCACGGCACCGGACACCTGTACCTGCGGTGACTCCCTCGGTGCCACTCCACTCCTCTGGGGTCGGCGCCAGAGCTGGTGCGGGCAACGGAGCTCCTGTGTACAGCTCCCACTGGTCTATCCTCTCCAGCGGTGGCATGCCGGTGTAATCCTCCGGTGACGGGGATCGATGCGGGGCCATTCTTTTTTGGAGGTCCCCTCTGGTCTCCAACTCCATGCCTTCTGAGTCATAGTTTCGTTTCTTCGGTCCCCACCCGCCATTGAGAAGTAGGAGGCGGACCTCTGCTGCTGACGGACACGTCCTTAGGATACAGAAATATTTAGACTGGGCGGCCATTGTCTTTCGTGCTTTTCAGTTCGTTCACGCCCACATCTCCACGCCCTTCTTCTTCTCCAGCGCTCCTTGTGGCGCGGCAATTTTGGCGGGAATTTTAGGCGGTAAATGGCGATACACAATCTTTAAGCACAAACAGTTCAAATACGATTCTGCCACAGTTCTAAGGCACACATGACCCGATTCTTTAGGCTTAAGTAGATCCTGTTCATGACGCCAAGATTTGGATCGCCCCTGTTGTGAATTCTGTTGTCAAGCTCCCTCCTGTGGTCATGAATGGTACTTTGGCTGGTTCTGTCCATGGGCTTCCTCTGGTAGTTGTGAGTGGGGCTGCGGCTTCTGAGGTTCCTTCCACAGGTGACGAGGTTAATTCGTTAGCTGGCTGCTCTATTTAACTCCACTTAGATCTTTGCTCCATGCCACCTGTCAATGTTCCAGTATTGGTCTTGTTCACTCCTGGATCGTTCTTGTGACCTGTCTTCCCAGCAGAAGCTAAGTTACTGCTTGTTTTTCTCTGGTTTGCTATTTTTCTGTCCAGCTTGCTATTTTGATTGTTGTCTTGCTTGCTGGAAGCTCTGGGACGCAGAGGGAGCGCCTCCGCACTGTGAGTCGGTGCGGAGGGTCTTTTTGCGCCCTCTGCGTGGTCTTTTTGTAGTTTTTTGTGCTGACCGCAAAGCTGCCTTTCCTATCCTCTGTCTGTTCAGTAAGTCGGGCCTCACTTTGCTAAATCTATTTCATCTCTGAGTTTGTAATTTTCATCTTTACTCACAGTCATTATATGTGGCGGGCTGCCTGTTCCTTTGGGGAATTTCTCTGAGGCAAGGTAGGCTTTATTTTTCTATCTTTAGGGCTAGCTAGTTCCTTAGGCTGTGACGAGGCGCCTAGGGAGCGTCAGGAGCGCTCCACGGCTATTTCTAGTGTGTGTGATAGGATTAGGGATTGCGGTCAGCAGAGTTCCCACGTCTCAGAGCTCGTCCTATATTATTAGTAACTATCAGGTCATTCCGTGTGCTCTTAACCACCAGGTCCATTATTGTCCTGACCACCAGGTCATAGCAGTACAGGTGGCCCAAAGTACTAATGCATCTCAATAGAGGGATAAGAGAAGTTCTGAGACCATTTTTTTTTCTTTGCAGTGTGTTTTGTCTCTCTTTTCCCCTTTACCTCTGGGTGGTTCAGGATACAGGTGTAGATATGGACATTCAAGGTCTGTCCTCTTGTATGGACAATCTCACTGCAAGGGTACAAAACATTCAAGATTTTGTGGTTCAGAATCCAATGTTAGAGCCTAGGATTCCTATTCCTGATTTGTTTTTTGGGGATAGATCTAAGTTTCTGAATTTCAAAAATAATTGTAAATTGTTTCTTGCTTTGAAACCTCGCTCCTCAAGTGACCCTGTTCAACAAGTGAAAATCATTATTTCTTTGTTACGTGGCGACCATCAAGACTGGGCATTTTCCCTTGTGCCAGGAGATCCGGCATTGCGTGATGTTGATGCGTTTTTTCTGGCGCTCGGATTGCTTTATGATGAACCAAATTCAGTGGATCAGGCAGAGAAAATCTTGCTGGCTCTGTGTCAGGGTCAGGATGAGGTAGAGATATATTGTCAGAAGTTTAGGAAGTGGTCTGTACCCACTCAGTGGAATGAATGTGCCCTGACAGCAATTTTCAGAAAGGGTCTCTCTGAAGCCCTTAAGGATGTCATGGTGGGATTTCCCATGCCTGCTGGTCTGAATGAGTCTATGTCTTTGGCCATTCAGATCGATCGACGCTTACGTGAGCGTAAAGCTGTGCACCATTTGGCGGTATTATCTGAGCATAGACCTGAGCCTATGCAATGTGATAGGACTTTGACCAGAGCTGAACGGCAAGAACAAAGACGTCGGAATGGGCTGTGTTTTTACTGTGGTGATTCCACTCATGCTATCTCCGATTGTCCTAAGCGTACTAAGCGTTTCGCTAGGTCTGCCACCATTGGTACGGTACAGTCTAAATTTCTTTTGTCCGTTACTCTGATCTGCTCTTTGTCATCCTATTCTGTTATGGAATTTGTGGATTCAGGCGCTGCCCTGAATTTGATGGACTTGGAGTTTGCTAGGCGCTGTGGTTTTTTCTTGGAGCCCTAGCAGTATCCTATTCCATTGAGAGGATTTGATGCTACGCCTTTGGCCAAGAGTAAGCCTCAGTACTGGACCCAATTGACCATGTGCATGGCTCCTGCACATCAGGAGGATATTCGCTTTTTGGTGTTGCATAATCTGCATGATATGGTCGTTTTGGGGTTGCCATGGCTACAGGTCCATAATCCAGTATTGGATTGGAAATCTATGTCTGTGTCCAGCTGGGGTTGTCAGGGAGTACATGGTGATGTTCCATTTTTGTCTATTTCGTCATCCACCCCTTCTGAAGTCCCGGAGTTTTTGTCGGATTGCCGGGATGTATTTGATGAGCCCAAATCCAGTGCCCTACCTCCTCATAGGGATTGTGATTGTGCTATCGATTTGATTCCTGGTAGTAAGTTTCCTAAGGGCCGACTGTTCAATTTATCTGTGCCAGAGCACGCCGCTATGCGGAGTTATGTAAAGGAATCCTTGGAGAAGGGTCATATTTGCCCGTCGTCGTCACCATTGGGAGCAGGGTTTTTTTTTGTGGCCAAGAAGGATGGTTCTTTGAGACCTTGTATTGATTACCGCCTTCTTAATAAGATCACAGTCAAATTTCAGTACCCTTTCCCGCTGCTGTCTGATTTATTTGCTCGGATTTAGGGGGCTAGTTGGTTCACCAAGATAGATCTTCGTGGTGCGTATAATGTTGTGCGTATTAAACAGGGCGATGAATGGAAAACAGCATTTAATACGCCCGAGGGCCATTTTGAGTACCTGGTTATGCCATTCGGGCTTTCCAATGCTCCATCAGTATTTCAGTCCTTTATGCATGACACCTTCCGAGAGTACCTGGATAAATTCCTGATTGTATATTTGGATGATATTTTGGTCTTCTCGGATGATTGGGAGTCTCATGTGAAGCAGGTCAGAATGGTGTTCCAGGTCCTTTGTGCGAATTCTTTGTTTGTGAAGGGGTCAAAGTGTCTCTTTGGAGTTCAGAAGGTTTCATTTTTGGGTTTCATTTTTTCCCCTTCTACTATCGAGATGGACCCTGTTAAAGTCCAGGCCATTTATGATTGGACTCAGCCGACATCTGTGAAGAGTCTGCAAAAGTTCCTGGCTTTGCTAATTTTTATCGTCGCTTCATCAGTAATTTTTCTAGTGTTGCTAAACCGTTGACTGATTTGACCAAGAAGGGTGCTGATGTGATCAATTGGTCTTCTGCGGCTGTGGAAGCTTTTGAGGAGTTGAAGCGTCGTTTTTCTTCTGCCCCTGTGTTGTGCCAGCCAGATGTTTCGCTTCCGTTTCAGGTCGAGGTTGATGCTTCTGAGATTGGAGCGGGGGCTGTTTTGTCGCAAAGAAGTTCTGATGGCTCGGTGATGAAACCATGTGCCTTCTTTTCTAGAAAGTTTTCGCCTGCTGAGCGCAATTATGATGTTGGCAATCGAGAGTTGTTGGCCATGAAGTGGGCATTCGAGGAGTGGCGTCATTGGCTTGAAGGAGCCAAGCATCGCGTGGTGGTCTTGACGGATCACAAGAATTTGACTTATCTCGAGTCTGCCAAACGGTTGAATCCTAGACAGGCTCGTTGGTCGCTATTTTTCTCCCGTTTTGATTTTGTGGTTTCGTACCTTCCAGGCTCTAAGAATGTGAAGGCTGATGCCCTGTCAAGGAGTTTTGTGCCCGACTCTCCTGGTGTTCCTGAGCCGGCGGGTATTCTCAAAGAGGGGGTAATTTTGTCTGCCAAGTCCCTTATTTGCGGCGGGTGCTGCAAAAATTTCAGGCTGATAGACCTGACCATTGCCCAGCAGAGAAACTGTTTGTCCCTGATAAATGGACTAGTAGAGTTATCTCTGAGGTTCATTGTTTGGTGTTGGCTGGTCATCCGGGAATCTTTGGTTCCAGAGATTTGGTGGCTAGATCCTTTTGGTGGCCGTCTTTGTCGCGGGATGTGCGTTCTTTTGTGCAGTCCTGTGGGATGTGTGATCGGGCTAAGCCCTGCTGTTCTCGTGCCAGTGGGTTGCTTTTGCCCTTGCTGGTCCCGAAGAGGCCCTGGACGCATATCTCTATGGATTTTATTTCGGATCTCCCTGTCTCTCAAAAGATGTCGGTCATTTGGGTGGTTTGTGATCGCTTCTCTAAGATGGTCCATTTGGTACCCTTGTCTAAATTGCCTTCCTCCTCTGATTTGGTGCCATTGTTTTTCCAGCATGTGGTTCGTTTACATGGCATTCCGGAGAACATCGTTTCGGACAGAGGTTCCTAGTTTGTTTCGAGGTTTTGGCGAGCCTTTTGTGCTAGGATGGGCATTGATTTGTCTTTTTCCTCGGCTTTCCATCCTCAGACAAATGGCCAAACCGAACGAACTAATCAGACTTTGGAAACATATCTGAGATGCTTTGTTTCTGCTGATCAGGATGATTGGGTGTCCTTTTTGCCTTTGGCTGAGTTCGCCCTTAATAATCGGGCCAGCTCGGCTACTTTGGTTCCGCCGTTTTTCTGCAATTCTGGTTTCCTGTTGTGAATTCTGTGGCAGAGCTCCCTCCTGTGGTCACAAGTGGTACTTCGGCTGATTCTGTCTATGAGCTTCCGTTGGTGGATGTGAGTGGTACTGCGGCTCCTGAGTTTCCTTCCTCAGGTGATGTGGTGAAGTCGTTAGGTGCTGCTCTATTTAACTCCACCTAGTGCTTTGCTCCTGGCCTCCAGTCAATGTTCTAGTATTGGTCTTGCTTCCTCCTGGATCGTTCCTGTGGCCTGTCTGCTCTGCATATGCTAAGTTTTGCTTGTGTTATTTATGTTTGCTATTTTTTCTGTCCAGCTTGCTTAATTGGTTTTTCTGGCTTGCTGGAAGCTCTGGGACGCAGAGGGAGCACCTCCGTACCGTTAGTCGGTGCGGAGGGTCTTTTTGCCCCCTCTGCGTGGTTGTTTGTAGGGTTTTGTGTTGACCGCAAAGTTATCTTTCCTATCTTCAGTCTGTTCAGTAAGTTGGGCCTCACTTTGCTAAATCTATTTCATCTCTGCGTTTGTATTTTCATCTCTACTCACAGTCATTATATGTGGGGGGCTGCCTTTTCCTTTGGGGTATTTCTCTGAGGCAAGGTAGGCTTATTTTTCTATCTTAGGCCTAGCTAGTTTCTCAGGCTGTGCCGAGTTGCATAGGGAGCGTTAGGCGCAATCCACGGCTGCCTCTAGTGTGGTTGGATAGGATTAGGGATTGCGGTCAGCAGAGTTTCCACGTCTCAGAGCTTGTCCTATGTCTTTTGGTTATTGTCAGGTCACTTTGTGTGCTCTGAACTTCAAGGTCCATTGTGGTTCTGAATTACCTAATCATAACAGTACTGGAGGCCCAAAGTGCTAATGCTTCTCAATAGAGGGAAAAAAGAAGTTCTGAGACCATTTTTTTTTCTTTGCACTGTGTTTTGCCTTTTTTTTCCCCTAGACATTTGGGTGGTTCAGGACACAGGTGTAGTGATGGACATTAAAGGTCTGTCTTCATGTGTGGATCATCGCACTGCAAGAGTACAAAATATTCAAGACTTTGTGGTTCAGAATTCTATGTTAGAACCAAGAATTCCTATTCCTGATTTGTTTTCTGGAGATAGAGCTAAATTTCTGAGTTTCAAAAATAATTGTAAACTGTTTCTGGCTTTGAAACCTTGCTCCTCTGGTGACCCAGTTCAACAAGTTAGGATCATTATTTCTTTATTACGTGGCGACCCTCAAGACTGGGCATTTTCCCTTGCGCCAGGAGATCCTGCATTATGTAATATTGATGCGTTTTTCCTGGCGCTCGGATTGCTGTACGATGAACCTAATTAGGTGGATCAGGCAGAGAAAAATTTGCTGGCTCTGTGTCAGGGTCAGGATGAGATAGAGATTTATTGTCAGAAGTTTAGAAAGTGGTCCGTGCTCACTCAATGGAATGAAGGTGCGCTGGCAGCTATTTTCAGAAAGGGTCTCTCTGAAGCCCTTAAGGATGTCATGGTGGGATTTCCCATGCCTGCTGGTCTGAATGAGTCTATGTCTTTGGCCATTCAGATCGGTCGACGCTTGCGTGAGCGTAAGTCTGTGCACCATTTGGCGGTATTATCCGAGCATAAACCTGAGCCTATGCAGTGCGATAGGACTTTGACCAGAGTTGAACGGCAAGAACACAGACGTCAGAATGGGCTGTGTTTCTACTGTGGTGATTCCACTCATGCTATCTCCGATTGTCCTAAGCACTAAGCGGTTCGCTAGGTCTGCTACCTTTGGTACGGTACAGTCAAAATTTATTTTGTCCGTTACTTTGATCTGCTCTTTGTCATCTTATTCTGTCATGGCATTTGTGGATTCAGGCGCTGCCCTGAATTTGATGGACTTGGAGTATGCTAGGCATTGTGGGTATTTCTTGGAGCCCTTGCAGTGTCCTATTCCATTGAGAGGAATTGATGCTACGCCTTTGGCCAAGAATAAGCCTCAGTACTGGACCCAGCTGACCATGTGCATGGCTCCTGCACATCAGGAGGATATTCGCTTTCTGGTGTTGCATAATCTGCATGATGTGGTCGTGTTGGGGTTGCCATGGCTACAAGTCCATAACCCAGTATTAGATTGGAAATCAATGTCTGTGTCCAGCTGGGGTTGTCAGGGGGTACATGGTGATGTTCCATTTTTGTCTATTTCGTCATCCACCCCTTCTGAGGTCCCAGAGTTCTTGTCTGATTACCGGGATGTATTTGATGAGCCCAAGTCCAATGCCCTACCTCCGCATAGGGATTGTGATTGTGCTATCGATTTGATTCCTGGTAGTAAGTTTCCTAAAGGTCGACTGTTTAATTTATCTGTACCTGAGCACGCCGCTTTGCGGAGTTACGTGAAGGAGTCCTTGGAGAAAGGTCATATTCGCCCGTCATCGTCGCCATTGGGAGCGGGGTTCTTTTTTGTGGCCAAGAAGGATGGTTCGCTGAGACCTTGTATAGATTACCGCCTTCTAAATAAAATCACGGTCAAATTTCAGTACCCCTTGCCGCTGCTATCTGATTTGTTTGCTCGGATCAAGGGGGCTAGTTGGTTCACCAAGATAGATCTTCGTGGTGCGTATAATCTTGTGTGTATTAAGCGGGGCGATGAATGGAAAACTGCATTTAATACGCTCGAGGGCCATTTTGAGTACCTAGCTATGCCTTTCGGACTTGCCAATGCTCCATCGGTGTTTCAGTCCTTTATGCATGACATCTTCCGAGAGTACCTGGATAACTTCCTGATTGTATACTTGGATGATATTTTGGTCTTCTCGGATGATTGGGAGTCTCATGTGAAGCAGGTCAGAATGGTGTTCCAGGTCCTGCGTGCTAATTCTTTGTTTGTGAAGGGGTCAAAGTGTCTCTTTGGTGTTCAGAAGGTTTCATTTTTGGGGTTCATTTTTTCCCCTTCTACTATCGAGATGGACCCTGTTAAGGTCCAGGCCATCTATGATTGGACTCAGCCGACATCTCTGAAGAGTCTGCAAAAGTTCCTGGGCTTTGCTAATTTTTATCGTCGCTTCATCTGTAATTTTTCTAGTATTGCTAAACCATTGACCGATTTGACCAAGAAGGGTGCTGATGTGGTCAATTGGTCTTCTGCTGCTGTGGAAGCTTTTCAAGAGTTAAAGCGTTGTTTTTCTTCTGCCCCTGTGTTGTGCCAACCAGATGTTTCGCTTCCGTTCCAGGTCGAGGTTGATGCTTCTGAAATTGGAGCGGGGGCTGTTTTGTCGCAGAGAAGTTCTGATTGCTCGGTGATGAAACCATGCGCCTTCTTTTCCAGGAAGTTTTCGCCTGCTGAGCGAAATTATGATGTTGGCAATCGAGAGTTGCTGGCCATGAAGTGGGCATTCGAGGAGTGGCGTCATTGGCTTGAAGGAGCTAAGCATCGCGTGGTGGTCTTGACTGATCACAAGAGCTTGGCTTATCTCGAGTCTGCCAAACGGTTGAATCCTAGACAGGCTCGTTGGTCGCTGTTTTTCTCCCGTTTTGACTTTGTGGTTTCGTACCTTCCGGGCTCTAAAAATGTGAAGGCGGATGCCCTGTCTAGAAGTTTTGTGCCCGACTCTCCGGGTTTGTCTGAGCCGGCGGGTATTCTCAAAGAGGGAGTAATTTTGTCTGCCATCTCCCCTGATTTGCGGCGGGTGCTGCAAAAATTTCAGGCTAATAAACCTGATCGTTGCCCAGCGGAGAAACTGTTTGTCCCTGATAGGTGGATGAATAAAGTTATCTCTGAGGTTCATTGTTCGGTCTTGGCTGGTCATCCTGGAATCTTTGGTACCAGAGATTTAGTGGCTAGATCCTTTTGGTGGCTGTCTCTGTCGCTTGATGTGCGTTCTTTTGTGCAGTCCTGTGGGATATGTGCTCGGGCTAAGCCCTGCTGTTCTCGTGCCAGTGGGTTGCTTTTGCCTTTGCCGGTCCCGAAGAGGCCTTGGACACATATCTCTATGGATTTTATTTCGGATCTCCCCGTCTCTCAAAAAATGTCGGTCATTTGGGTGGTTTGTGATCGCTTCTCTAAGATGATCCATTTGGTACCCTTGTCTAAATTACCTTCATCCTCTGATTTGGTGCCATTGTTCTTCCAGCATGTGGTTCGTTTACATGGCATTCCAGAGAACATCGTTTCTGACAGAGGTTCCCAGTTTGTTTCGAGGTTTTGGCGAGCTTTTTGTGCTAGGATGGGCATTGATTTGTCTTTTTCCTCGGCTTTCCATCCTCAGACTAATGACCAGACCGAACGAACCAATCAGACCTTGGAAACATATCTGAGATGCTTTGTTTCTGCTGATCAGGATGATTGGGTGTCCTTCTTGCCTTTGGCTGAGTTCGCCCTTAATAATCAGGCCAGCTCGGCTACCTTGGTTTCGCCGTTTTTCTGCAACTCTGGGTTCCATCCTCGTTTCTCTTCAGGGCAGGTTGAGTCTTCGGACTGTCCTGGTGTGGATACGGTGGTGGACAGGTTACAGCAGATTTGGACTCATGTAGTGGACAATTTGACCTTGTCCCAGGAGAAGGCTCAACGTTTCGCTAATCGCAGACGCTGTGTGGGTCCCCGACTTCGTGTTGGTGATTTGGTTTGGTTGTCATCTCGTCATATTCCTATGAAGGTTTCCTCTCCTAAGTTTAAGCCTCGTTTCATTGTTCCGTATAGGATTTCTGAGGTTCTTAATCCTGTGTCTTTTCGTTTGACCCTTCCAGCTTCTTTTTCCATCCATAATGTATTCCATAGGTCATTGTTGCGGAGATACGTGGCACCTATGGTTCCATCTGTTGATCCTCCTGCCACGGTTTTGGTGGAGGGGGAGTTGGAGTATATTGTGGAGAAGATTTTGGATTCTCGTGTTTCGAGACGGAAACTCCAGTATCTGGTTAAGTGGAAGGGTTATGGTCAGGAAGATAATTCCTGGGTCTTTGCCTCTGATGTTCATGCTGCCGATCTTGTTCGTGCCTTTCATATGGCTCATCCTGGTCGGCCTGGGGGCTCTGGTGAGGGTTCGGTGACCCCTCCTCAAGGGAGGGGTACTGTTGTGAATTCTGTGGCAGAGCTCCCTCCTGTGGTCACAAGTGGTACTTCGGCTGATTCTGTCTATGAGCTTCCGTTGGTGGATGTGAGTGGTACTGCGGCTTCTGAGTTTTCTTCCTCAGGTGATGTGGTGAAGTCGTTAGGTGCTGCTCTATTTAACTCCACCTAGTGCTTTGCTTCTGGCCTCCAGTCAATGTTCTAGTATTGGTCTTGCTTCCTCCTGGATCGTTCCTGTGGCCTGTCTGCTCTGCATAAGCTAAGTTTTGCTTGTGTTATTTTTGTTTGCTATTTTTTCTGTCCAGCTTGCTTAATTGGTTTTTCTGGCTTGCTGGAAGCTCTGGGACGCAGAGGGAGCACCTCCGTACCGTTAGTCGGTGCGGAGGGTCTTTTTGCCCCCTCTGCGTGGTTGTTTGTAGGGTTTTGTGTTGACCGCAAAGTTATCTTTCCTATCTTCGGTCTGTTCAGTAAGTTGGGCCTCACTTTGCTAAATCTATTTCATCTCTGCGTTTGTATTTTCATCTCTACTCACAGTCATTATATGTGGGGGGCTGCCTTTTCCTTTGGGGTATTTCTCTGAGGCAAGGTAGGCTTATTTTTCTATCTTAGGCCTAGCTAGTTTCTCAGGCTGTGCCGAGTTGCATAGGGAGCGTTAGGCGCAATCCACAGCTGCCTCTAGTGTGGTTGGATAGGATTAGGGATTGCGGTCAGCAGAGTTCCCACGTCTCAGAGCTCGTCCTATGTCTTTTGGTTATTGTCAGGTCACTTTGTGTGCTCTGAACTTCAAGGTCCATTGTGGTTCTGAATTACCTAATCATAACAGTTTCCATCCTCGTTCCTCTTCAGGGCAGGTTGAGTCTTCGGACTGTCCTGGTGTAGATACTGTGGTGGATAGGTTGCAGCAGATTTGGACTCATGTGGTGGACAATTTGACATTGTCCCAGGAGAAGGCTCAACGTTTCGCTAACCGCCGGCGCTGTGTGGGTCCCCGACTTCGTGTTGGGGATTTGGTTTGGTTGTCGTCTCGTTATGTTCCTATGAAGGTTTCCTCTCCTAAGTTTAAGCCTCGTTTCATTGGTCCGTACAAGATTTCTGAGGTTCTCAATCCTGTGTTTCGTTTGACCCTTCCAGCTTCTTTTGCCATCCTTAATGTATTCCATAGGTCATTGTTGCGGAGATATGTGGCGCCTGTGGTTCCATCCGTTGATCCTCCTGCCCCGGTGTTGGTTGAGGGGGAGTTGGAGTATGTGGTGGAGAAGATTTTGGATTCTCGTATTTCGAGACGGAAACTCCAGTACTTGGTCAAGTGGAAGGGTTATGGTCAGGAAGATAATTCCTGGGTCTTTGCCTCCGATGTTCATGCTGCCGATCTGGTTCGTGCCTTTCATTTGGCTCGTCCTGGTCGGCCTGGGGGCTCTGGTGAGGGTTCGGTGACCCCTCCTCAAAGAGGGGGGTACTGTTGTGAATTCTGTTGTCAAGCTCCCTCCTGTGGTCATGAATGGTACTTCGGCTGGTTCTGTCCATGGGCTTCCTCTGGTAGTTGTGAGTGGGGCTGCGGCTTCTGAGGTTCCTTCCACAGGTGACGAGGTTAATTCGTTAGCTGGCTGCTCTATTTAACTCTACTTAGATCTTTGCTCCATGCCACCTGTCAATGTTCCAGTATTGGTCTTGTTCACTCCTGGATCGTTCTTGTGACCTGTCTTCCCAGCAGAAGCTAAGTTACTGCTTGTTTTTCTCTGGTTTGCCATTTTTCTGTCCAGCTTGCTATTTTGATTGGTGTCTTGCTTGCTGGAAGCTCTGGGATGCAGAGGGAGCGCCTCCGCACCGTGAGTCGGTGCGGAGGGTCTTTTTGCGCCCTCTGTGTGGTCTTTTTGTAGTTTTTTGTGCTGACCGCAAAGCTGCCTTTCCTATCCTCTGTCTGTTCAGTAAGTCGGGCCTCACTTTGCTAAATCTATTTCATCTCTGTGTTTGTAATTTTCATCTTTACTCACAGTCATTATATGTGGGGGGCTGCCTGTTCCTTTGGGGAACTTCTCTGAGGCAAGGTAGGCTTTATTTTTCTATCTTTAGGGCTAGCTAGTTCCTTAGGCTGTGACGAGGCGCCTAGGGAGCGTCAGGAGCGCTCCACGGCTATTTCTAGTGTGTGTGATAGGATTAGGGATTGCGGTCAGCAGAGTTCCCACGTCTCAGAGCTCATCCTATATTATTAGTAACTATCAGGTCATTCCGTGTGCTCTTAACCACCAGGTCCATTATTGTCCTGACCACCAGGTCATAACACTCCCCCACGTAAGGGCAATGGGATACTCGGTACCGGGTCCTTCAGTTCCCTCAGCGGGGATGTCACGGTGGCCCGACCCGGACTGTGGCCCTATGAGGGGCACCCAATAAAAGGCAGCCAGATGGATAGGACATAACCCGTATGACGGTGGTGGCCTGAGGCTAATTTATAGGGACCCTAGAGACGCCCCTCCTCCATGTTGCCACCTTGTCTGCTTAGGTGTTTAGATCGGACAGGCAACTTGGAATCGACTGCCCTGCTGGTCTCTGAAGTAAAGCTTAGAGTCTATTACTCCCTCGGTGTTCCAGCCACCGGATCTACGCTCAAATGAAGGTAGCCTGCTTCTTGCTGGTATCCCGCTGTTTTTAACTCCTGTTGCTATGACTTCTGTGCTTACTCACTATGGCACACTTCCTTTCCTGTCCATTCTTAGGAGGCTGCCGCAGCTCCTTGTCCTTCCTACTGAGCTGCTGATGTTCTTTCTTGTTCCTCTGTCTGCCTGACAGGAATTCCCTGGGCCGAGCCCAGTCTGCTTTTCTCCCTCTCCTCCTCCTGGCTCCAACTCCGACTGACTATCTCCTTTTCCCTCCAGTCAGCTTCTCACTCACTTCCTAACCAACCTCCAGTTTTACCCAAATGTGAGGAGTAGCCTAATAGATAGAACCTTTTGCTCCCCCTGGTGGCTAGCGTGTGAAGTGTGTGTGTGACTGTGAACTCCTTTGGTGCCATTAGACGTAACATCGCTCCCCCCGGTGGAAGAACGACATTACTGCAACGACCAGGACTCTGGGGTGCTGCACATTCAATGCATAAGCAAACAGTATGGGAGTACAAAATGAATAATGGGAACTTTGATTGCATGTGGCCATCCAGGACATTGGTTCAAATGGTTATTGGGGTGCATCCAAATTTGGAAAAAGCCTTGCATTCACTTCATGGGCAAACTTTATGTGAGTAAAAAAATCATAATAATGTGAACTTTGGTTTCATGTGGCCACCCAGGACATCTGTTCAAAGGGTATTTGGAGTGCGATAAACTTTGGGGGCTTCAGCCTCAATACTGAAATTCTCCACTTCAGGTTCTACAGCCTCAACACTACAATTCTCCACTGCAGTTTGTTCAGTCTCCACACTGAAATTCTCCACTGCTGGTTTTTCAGCCTAAACACTGACAATCTCCAATGCAGGTTTTTCAGGTTCAACACTGCAATTCACCAATGCAGGTTCTTCAGCCTCAACACTACAATGCTCCACTGTCGGCTCTTCATCCTCAAAACTGCAATTCTCCACTGCCGGGTCTTCAGCTTCAACACTGCAATTGTTCACTGCAGGTTCTTTAGCCTCAACACTGCAATTCTCCACTGCTGGTTCTTCAGCCTCAACACTGCAATTCTCCACTGCTGGTTCTTCAGCCTCAACATTGCAATTCTCCAATGCAGGTTCTTCAGCCCCAACACTGAAATTCTCCAATGCAGGTTCTTCGGGTTCAACACTGCAATGCTCCACTGCTGAGTCTTCATCTTCAACACTGAATATATCATGGCACAGCTATGTCGGTGCTCACGAGAGGTTTCCCACACCAGTAATCATAAAATAAGTAAATAACTTGGCACTCAACTTGGTGGATAGTGATAATAGAGAAAATTAAATTTTATTACTTGAGTAGCAATCCAGCAAAATAAACGTTTCGGTCAAACATTTAGACCTTCTTCAGTAAACCGACTGCTGGTGTGATGGTGTATATAAGACATGGATATATGTGGAAAGAGTCCAATGATTTTTTGTAGGGCCTTTAAAATAAAGGCCAATATCCGAGCAAATGAGACTTGAGTGTATATTATCTCGTCCACTATGGGTATGTGGAATAATTAACTAATATAGATGCCCGGAGAGATAAGAGGTACTTGGATGATCCCGAAAGCAAGGTATCCAACAGTATCCCATTAGATAGCCTGGGATAATGTGATCCTGGCCAACAATTAGAGTATAAAGTCTGAGCAGCTGTAATCTAATGCACAAAGTACCATGGAGAAAATTCCATAGAGGAGTGGATTCAACCAGCGGCGGATACCGCGTTGATGTATACCTCCTGCCTACAACATACCGGAGCTGACCTGTATCGCCACTCCTCTATGGAATTTTCTACAAAAAATCATTGGACCCTTTCCACATATATCTATGCCTTATATACACCATCACACCAGCAGTCGGTTTACTGAAGAAGGTCTAAATGTTTGACCGAAACGTTTATTTTTTCTGGACTGCTACTCAAGTAATAAAAATTAATTTTCTCTATTATCACTATCCACCAAGTTGAGTGCCAAGTTATTTACTTATTTTTCATCTTCAACACTGACATTCTACAATGCAGGTTCTTCAGGCTCAGCACTGCAATTCACTGCATAGGAAAACAGTACGTGAGTACCAACTTCCTAATAATGGGAACTTTGGTTTCATGTGGCCATCCAGAACATCTGTTCAAAGGGTTATTGGGGTGCGTCCAAATTTGGGGCAGGCCTTGCATTCACTTCATGGGAAAACTTTATGGGAGTAAAAAAAGTCATAATAATGTGAACTTTGGTTTCATGTGGCCATCCTGGACATTTGTTCAAAGGGTTTTTGGGGTGTGTCCAAATTTGGGGCGGACCTTGCATTCAATGCATAGGCAATAACAGTATAGAAGACACACTGTTTAATAATGGGAACAACAAAGCATAGCCGGCTGATGGCTCTCTAAGAATAGTGAGGACAAACTGCTGTCCCTTTAAGAATATTAAAGTCCACCTGATGGCCCTCCTCCTTTAACAGTCCCTCCATCATAAATGAAACAGGATGTGTCTGATGATGTGCCACACACCACATGTCCAACTAAGATTGTAAAATGTTAAAATGTAATTTCCCAGTGAATGCATTTGTCTTGATTGAAAGCAATGCTAAAGTTGAAAAACTCATCAAAAACGGTATGTGTGAACATAGCCCAACTGGTGGAGTAACATTTTTGTTTTAGGTTATTTATTTTGCCTTACATACAAATCATTACCATGGAAAGGATGTTCCTTAACATATTTCACAGGAAAATCAATTTTGGTTTAGTTTTTGTATGTTTTATTGTGCGCCTGGAAAAGTGGTGTAAGACTCTGACAACATTGTTCACAGCAGTGACCTGGGAGTCAGAAATGCTGACTATGATGTTCCCATGTCACTTTATCACTGTTCCCATCAATTTCTGACATTTTAGACCCTAAAAAGATCACCAGGGGGGCACGGCAAAAATGCTCGGGTTTTCCAAAGACCCATAGACTTACATTGGGCTCGTTGTTCGGGTCGAGCACCCGAGCACTACAGTTCACTTGACCTGAGCAACGAGCACTCGAGCATTTTAGTGCTCGCTCATCACTACAAGCAATCAGATGATTGCAGCTTCAAGTCTCCTAAGGAGACTAATGAAGCAAGTAAAAAGTTAAGAAAAAGTTAAAAAAAATATTTAAAAATTAAAAAATATAAAAGTTCAAATCACCCCCTTTTGCCCCATTGAAAATAAAACAATAAAAAAATAAAAAATATACATATTTGGTATCATCACGTTCAGAAACATCAGATCTATCAAAATCTAAAAATAATTAATCCGATTGGTAAATGAAATAATGAGAAAAAAATTAAAAACGCTAGAATTACTTTTTTTTGATCACTGAAACATTGCAATAAAGTGCAATAACAGGCGATCAAAACATTACATCTACCTCAAAATGGTCTCAATAAAAACATCAGCTTGGCGCACAAAAAATAAGCCCTCACCCAGCCCCTGATCACAAAAAATGGTGATGCCACAGATCTCGGAAAATGGCACCATTTCAAAAAAGTTTTTTTTAACAAACTGTGTTTGTTTTTTTTACCACTTAAATAAAAAACTCCTATACATTGGTATCAGTGAACCCGTAATGACCTGGTGAATCATAATGGCAGGTCAGTTATTATTAACATTTAGTTTAGTTTTAATATTTTAGACATTGAGTGAACATGGTTAAAAAAACTATTGTAGTATTGCACTTTTTTTGCATTTTCACCGCACTTAGAATTTTTTTTCCATTTTCCAGTACACTATATGGTACAATCAATTGTGTCATTCAAAATTACAACTCGTCCCACAAAAAAACAAGCCCTCACATGGCCATATTGATGGAAAAATAAAAAGTTATGGCTCTGAAAAGAAGAGGAGCAAAAAAGGAAATGTTTGCAGGTATGTGTCTCTTAAGTAAACCAATAATTTATATATATATATATATATATATATATATACACCGGTATATATATCTCTGGATATATATATATATATATATATATATATATATCCAGATATATAAAGGTTTAAGTCACTTTTTCACATAATGAATATAGCGAGATATAAAACATAACAGGCTGCACTATATAATAACATTAATAACCTTGGAGTGTCCAGCTCCTCTCTCCTCTCCCCTGCTTTGTATTTTCATAAATAGGGATGAGGGAACCTGAATTGGAAAGTGCTGACAGAGTTTTTTCTACCATCAAGCATAAGTAACTGTGATGGGGGCATGTTGTGCCCCATCCTACGCAAACATTTTTTGGGATGGTAGGAGGAGACAAAAGTACAGCAATTACAATCTTTTTCTTCTCATGTTTTACGGTGGTATCGCTTTATAGATGACATCTTTGTGATTTGAATGGGTACACCAGAAGAATTTGAGTCCTTCACCTTACTTCTAAATAACAATCCTTGGAACATCACTCTTACTTCTAATCTGTCATCTTTATCTGTAAAGTTCTTAGAACTCAGGATTTTGCTGGATGGGCCACGGATCAGGACAACGTTGTTTCGAAAGCCGACAGGTACGAACAGCTTGCTTCATGATACAAGCTTTCTTCCAACACACCTACGTAATGGCATCCCAAAAGGACAATTCCTGAGGCTTCGGAGGAATTGTAGAGCATTGGACAATTTTAAGCTTCAGGCCCGCGACCTAACAAACAGGTTTGTATCAAAGTGGTACCTACGTAAAATCATATCACAAGCGTACCAACATTCCGATCATAAGAGCCGTATGGAGACATTTAGACCACAGCCACGTAATGAAACATGTAGCACCAGAATGAACAAAACCCAGCAATTCAGGATTTTTTTTTTGTTTGGGGGGGTTTATGCCATTCCATGTATGGTAAAATGGATAAGACAGTTTTATTCTTCGCGTCAGTACGATTACAGCAATGCATCATTTACATAATTTTTTAATGTTTTGGTGCTTTTACACAATAAAAACTATTTTATAGAAAAAATAATTATTTTTGCATCGCTTTATTCTGAGAGCTATAACTTTTATATTTTTACGCTGATGGAGTTGTATAGTGGCTTGTTTTTTGCGGGGACAAGATGACATTTTCAGCGGTACCATTTTTATTTACCGTATATACTCGAGTATAAGCCCAGATTTTCAGCCCATTTTTTTTTAGGCTAAAAGTGCCTCTCTCGGCTTATACTCGAGTCATTGTCCCAGTGGGTTGGCGGGGGAGGGGGAGCGGCGGCTGTCACATCATACTCACCTGCTCCCAGCGCAGACCCTACTTCTCAGATTGTCTCTGATGCCGGCAGCTTGTTCCTGTATTCAGCGGTCACGTGGAACTGCTCACTAAAGTAATAAATATGGACGCGACTCCACTCCCATAGGGGTGGGGTGCATATTTATTACTTTAATGAGCGGTACCATGTGACCTCTGAACACAGGAACAAGCTGCCAGCACCAGAGACCATCACATCAGAGAAGCAGGGACCGCGCAGGGAGGGTGAGTATGGTGGGGGAGCCAATGCGATATTCACCTGTGAAAGAAGGAATATAAACCAGCTCACCCGTGATGCATAAACCAAACCTCGGGAGCACGGACCCGCTGTGTCCAGGCATATAAAGTCCAAAAAAGAAAAGAATGTCCAGCTTCACCGAGTCCGTAAAAAAGAGTTAAATAGGGCATATGTCAGAAAGGGCTTAAGGAACTTGGTGTCCCCTGAATTGTGTGCTGCAGTTCCTGTAGACGGTTGTCTTGAGGCAGCGGATGCCTGAGGCCTACAAGTGAGTGTGCTGCACCCCTCACCCTGCAGCACACTGAGACTGGGACAATGTATGTCTGTAAATTGCAAATGCGAAATCGGAAAGCAGCTTGGTCGACCACAGCTGTGCAGCTCTTTACATCTCTATTTTGATACCTGTTTACACATGGCAAGGTGAACAACAAGAGTTGGTAACCATCCTGATTGGGTACACCTTGTCGGGGTGGGATGGTTTTTACCGTCTTTTGATCAAAATAGTGTCAACTAAGTACCCTATGTTGCTACAGGGTATTTGCTCATTTTATTATTATCCTAGGCTACACCATGCTTCTGTAAGACTGTTATGAAATCTGTAATATGAGTTTATATGACCGGAGAAGATATAATTTCTGTTGGGGCTGATTTTTAGCTTCTACAGAAATACCATCAGTACTAGAAACATCACATGAGCCTACAGAGGTCATGCAGGCCTTACAAATGTAACATGTACATCCAGAGGCCAGATTAGCTCTTACAGAAGTCATATGCTTATACAGAAGTTGTACAGTATCAGTCCGCGATGTCAGCTGCTGATATGAACAGTTGTACGCATTGACATAACATTTCCCCACAGGCTGATATGAGCTTTGTAAGGGTTAATTAAAAGCAAAACCAGCTCACTGTAATAGACCTCCTTAGGTGTCCAGAGAACAGGAAACGCTGCGCCAATGCGTGGAGCAATCGCTAAATTGTAGAAAATCCACTTGTGAACAAATTTCTATCTTTATTCACTGAAAGTGCTCAGTAGAGGATAAGACAGAATTAGCAATATAAGTTACATGGTATGCGACATAGAGACGTTTCAGATGACTGCACACCCTTAATCATGACTTGAAGTTACCCTTCAACTGTGAGAGACAGAATCTAAAAAAAATCCAGAAAACCACATTGTATGATTTTTATTTGATTAATTTGCATTTTATTGCATGAAATAAGTATTTGATATAATAGAAAAACATAACTTAATATTCGGTACAGAAACCTTTGTTTGCAAATACAGAGGTCACACGTTTCCTGCAGTTCTTGACCAAGTTTGCACACACTGCAGCAGGGATTATGGCCCACTCAACCATGCACATCTTCTCCATATCTGTCAGGTTTTGAGGGCTGTTGCTGGGCAGTAAAGAGCTTCAGTTCCCTCCAAAGATTTTCTATTGGGTTCAGGTCCGTAGATTAGCTAGGCCACTCCAGGACCTTCAAATGCTTCTTACGGAGCCACTCCCTACTTGCCCTGGCTGTGTATTTTTGTGTCAATGTCATGCTGAAGTACTCAGCCACAAGCCATCTTCAATGCTTTTACTGAGGGAACGCGGTTGTTGGCGAAAATCTTGTGATACATGACCCCATCCATCCTCCCTTTAAGATGGTGCAGTCGTCCTGTCCCCTTTGCAGAAAAGCACCCCCAAAGTATGATGTTTTCCCCACCATGCTTCAAGGTTCGGATTGTACTTGTTCTTGGGGTTGTACTCATCTTTCTCCCTAAAAGCACGGCTAGTGGAGCTGGTACCAAAATGTTCTATTTTACATAGTAACATAGTAACATAGTTAGTAAGGCCGAAAAAAGACATTTGTCCATCCAGTTCAGCCTATATTCCATCATAATAAATACCCAGATCTACGTCCTTCTACAGAACCTAATAATTGTATGATACAATATTGTTCTGCTCCAGGAAGACATCCAGGCCTCTCTTGAACCCCTCGACTGAGTTCGCCATCACCACCTCCTCAGGCAAGCAATTCCAGATTCTCACTGCCCTAACAGTAAAGAATCCTCTTCTATGTTGGTGGAAAAACCTTCTCTCCTCCAGACGCAAAGAATGCCCCCTTGTGCCCGTCACCTTCCTTGGTATAAACAGATCCTCAGCGAGATATTTGTATTGTCCCCTTATATACTTATACATGGTTATTAGATCGCCCCTCAGTCGTCTTTTTTCTAGACTAAATAATCCTAATTTCGCTAATCTATCTGGGTATTGTAGTTCTCCCATCCCCTTTATTAATTTTGTTGCCCTCCTTTGTACTCTCTCTAGTTCCATTATATCCTTCCTGAGCACCGGTGCCCAAAACTGGACACAGTACTCCATGTGCGGTCTAACTAGGGATTTGTACAGAGGCAGTATAATGCTCTCATCATGTGTATCCAGACCTCTTTTAATGCACCCCATGATCCTGTTTGCCTTGGCAGCTGCTGCCTGGCACTGGCTGCTCCAGGTAAGTTTATCATTAACTAGGATCCCCAAGTCCTTCTCCCTGTCAGATTTACCCAGTGGTTTCCCGTTCAGTGTGTAATGGTGATATTGATTCCCTCTTCCCATGTGTATAACCTTACATTTATCATTGTTAAACCTCATCTGCCACCTTTCAGCCCAAGTTTCCAACTTATCCAGATCCATCTGTAGCAGAATACTATCTTCTCTTGTATTAACTGCTTTACATAGTTTTGTATCATCTGCAAATATCGATATTTTACTGTGTAAACCTTCTACCAGATCATTAATGAATATGTTGAAGAGAACAGGTCCCAATACTGACCCCTGCGGTACCCCACTGGTCACAGCGACCCAGTTAGAGACTATACCATTTATAACCACCCTCTGCTTTCTATCACTAAGCCAGTTACTAACCCATTTACACACATTTTCCCCCAGGCCAAGCATTCTCATTTTGTGTACCAACCTCTTGTGTGGCACGGTATCAAACGCTTTGGAAAAATCGAGATATACCACGTCCAATGACTCACCGTGGTCCAGCCTATAGCTTACCTCTTCATAAAAACTGATTAGATTGGTTTGACAGGAGCGATTTCTCATAAACCCATGCTGATATGGAGTTAAACAGTTATTCTCATTGAGATAATCCAGAATAACATCCCTCAGAAACCCTTCAAATATTTTACCAACAATAGAGGTTAGACTTACTGGCCTATAATTTCCAGGTTCACTTTTAGAGCCCTTTTTGAATATTGGCACCACATTTGCTATGCGCCAATCCTGCGGAACAGACCCTGTCTCTATAGAGTCCCTAAAAATAAGAAATAATGGTTTATCTATTACATTACTTAGTTCTCTTAGTACTCGTGGGTGTATGCCATCCGGACCCGGAGATTTATCTATTTTAATCTTATTTAGCCGGTTTCGCACCTCTTCTTGGGTTAGATTGGTGACCCTTAATATAGGGTTTTCATTGTTTCTTGGGATTTCACCTAGCATTTCATTTTCCACCGTGAATACCGTGGAGAAGAAGGTGTTTAATATGTTAGCTTTTTCCTCGTCATCTACAACCATTCTTTCCTCACTATTTTTTAAGGGGCCTACATTTTCAGTTTTTATTCTTTTACTATTGATATAGTTGAAGAACAGTTTGGGATTAGTTTTACTCTCCTTAGCAATGTGCTTCTCTGTTTCCTTTTTGGCAGCTTTAATTAGTTTTTTAGATAAAGTATTTTTCTCCCTATAGTTTTTTAGAGCTTCAATGGTGCCATCCTGCTTTAGTAGTGCAAATGCTTTCTTTTTGGTCTCATATGATCTCATGACCTTATCCCATGCCTCCTCTGGATCATCCAGATGGACATTGGCATACTTCAGATGGGCTTGTACATGTGCTGGAGTGAGTAGGGGGACTATGGGTACCCTACAAGATTTTAATCCATGACGACGTGATGTATTAATAATGTGTAGTCCAAGTTCTCTCCAGGTCATTGACCATATCATCCCATGTAGTTCTGGTCTGATTCTTTACCTTTCTCAGCATCATCCGTACCCCAAGAGGCGAGATCTTGCATGGAGCCCCAGACTGAGGAGGACTGACAGTCATCTTGCGTTTCTTCCATTTTCTAATAATTGCACCAACAGTTGTTGCCTTCTCACCAAGCTGCTTGCCTATTGTCCTCTAGCCCATCCCAGCCTTCCACAGGTATACAATTTTGTCTCTGATGTCCTTTGACAGCTCTTTCATCTTGATCATGGTGGAGAGGTTGGACACGGAGTGTAATTAATTGAGAGTGTGGACAGGTGTCTTTTATATAGGTAATGAGTTCAAACAGGTGCAATTAATACTGGTAATAACTGAAGAGTAGGAAAGTTTCTTAAATAAAAACTAACAGGTCTGTGAGAGCCATAATTCTTGCTGGTTGGTAGGTGATCAAATACTTATTTCATGCAATAAAATATAATTTAATTATTTAAAAATGTGATTTTTGTTTTCTTATTTTTAGATTCTGTCTTTCACAGTTGAAGTGTACCTAGGATAAAAATTGCAGAACTCTCCATTCTTTAAAGGTGGGAAAACTTGCAAAAGTGGCAGTGTATGAAATACCATATTTTTCGGACTATAAAATACACTTTTTTCCTCCCAAAACTTGGAGGAAAATGCGGGGTGCCTCTTACAGTTCAGATGTACCTGCTGTGGATGGGGAGGTGGGGGAGCAGCAGCGGCAGAGCAGCGGGTGACAGGAGCCGGCTGTTGCGGCTAACACCTGTGCCCACTGCTAAAGTGAAATGAATATTCACTGCCCATAGTCCCTCCCACCTCTATACACTGAAGTCGTGATCGCCCAGCAGCTGCAGGAATCGGTGACTGCAGCTAATGGAATGCCCGCCAGGGCCATGGGGCACTCGGTACTGGGTCCGGTACTTAAGGGGATATATCACGGCAGCGGCGACCCGGTTCGTGGCCCTGGGCACCCATGTAAAAGGGGTTTGAATAAAGTTTGTGTGCATGACGCCACCTGTGGTATTCCGTCAGGGATGACTGACGCTGCTTAAAGCTGTCCGCTGGGGTGATGTTATGGCAGCTAAGATGATATAACTTCCCATAGGTGAAGCTGGGTCCCCATGGCTCCCGGTGTAGTGATAAGAATGGTGGGTGGTGTAGCAAGAAATGGAAGACACAGGTTTGCAGTCTCTTTACCTAGTTTACTGATTAATTCAGGCAGCCACAGTCCAGGGCACCAGATCACAGGTACAGGCAGGGTCCGGCCGGCTTGGAAGCGTGTTCAAAGTCTCCTTTACCAGGTGGAGTTAGAAGCCTTCCTACTAGCACTGTGATGTAGTCCCTTGCAGCCTTAGGCTTCTGTCAAGGTACTCACTGTTCTCTCTGTCCTCCTTAAAGGTGGAACACTAACCCGTATGACAGGTGGCTCGTGCCTTTTTACAGAGTCTCTATCACGACCAGGGCTCTATGTGCCACTGTGTATCCAGGTGTCAGGGCGAACAGGTGACGTGTAGTCCAGCTGTCCTGTTGGTTTCTGCTATGCCTCTTGGAGTCCGACACAATCCCGGTCTTCCGGCTACCGGAATCTGGGCTCTGCAAGGAGGCAGCTCAGTCATAGCTATTCTCCCCAGGTCTCACTCTCCTGTGCTTTGCTCTCCTACACGCTCACTACAAGCTGTTCTTCCTTCTGTGTTATCTCTGTCCAGGAGCTGCAGCACCCTCATGGCTGCATGGCCCCTCTGCTTTCCTCTCTGCCACAGACTGCTCCAGTCTGCTGTCTGGCACTTACTGACTGAACTCTTCCTCCAGACCAGAATATATATAGGGGAGCCACCCACAAGCTAGATCAGAGCTCCCTCTTCTGGCCTTGAGTGTGAATATGTTGTATGTTTGTGTATACCTGATCTTCCCTCGCTTCCAAGCGTGACATCACTCGCCCCGTGAGGAAAGCAATGCCACTGTGACAACCAGGAACCTGGGGTGTCACAGCTAATACTGTTCCCTATTAGAGAAAATGAACATTCACTGCTCTCCATGCTTATCGACGTGGGGCACAGTGAATATTCATTTCATTTTAATAGCAGGCACAGCAGCAGCCTGCTGTTACAGGAAATTAATATTCAGTGCTCTCCACTCCCATGAGTGTGGACATCAATGCATATTCATTCTCTTTAATAGCGGGCATGTCATAAGATTATTCTAATATTCTATGGAGACCGGTGACGTGAATCAAAGTGAAGACAGAAACACGGTATATCAAGACTCAATAAAATATATTGTAGGAAAATAGGCTTCAGTTTAACAGGTGCAAGTAAACAGAGGTTCTATGAATCAAGCAGCAGACATATGCAGACTCAGGAAAATAAGGGTGTTGTCAATACAGACCGATGATGAGAGTTCAAGCCCAGGAATGCAGGATCCAGAGGTCCGGAGCCCGGACTGGGCTCCTAGCAGTGAGCAGGCCACAGCGGAGGTGGGTGCAGAGCAGATCCGGAGAAGTAAAGTCTTTCAGATGGGAGGCAGACCGGTAGCAAACGGGGTATCCCGATGAACAGAAGAGACAGGCAAGATACAAGTCCTTCTAGCTTGGCAGCAGGTGAAGTACGAGATACACAAGCAAGGTATAGTGTGCAGAGTCCCTTCATATATGCAGCAGACAGGAAACAAGGAATATCAGACAGGAAACAAGATGGCTCCTGTGAAGCCACTAACTCCATCTTAGATAAGGGCAAGATCCGGCAGACTAAGGGCAAGACCAGGCAAAACAGGTACACAGTTCAGATCCTTACAGGGCAGTATTAGCTGCATCCACTGGTTCCTGCAGTGGCTGGGCGATCACGTGTGTCCGCTATCAAAGAGAATGAATTTTCACTGCTGGCTGCTGGCCCAGCCACCATAGTTAACCTCTTACTGTACCTGTCTCTGTAACACAATACAGTTCCACAGTGATACATTATAGACTAAAAGAGACATCACACACAAAGAAACATAGCAAACACGGCATAATACAATAAGAATGTGTAGCATATATTACATAGTAAATGCACATGAAACATAACATAAAAAGAAAGGGTCACATAAGTCCTGTGTGGGGGAGGGCAAACGAGGGTCTCCGCCACCTCCTTACACAAGCACACTAAGAAAATAAATAGTGATTGTTCATTTAGTGACAGGTGACTGACAACTGAGGACCTAAGTTTGTGAAACAGCAGGTTACAAGAGTTACAGGCTACTTACAACATGAGTAGGAAAAAGTGAGGTCATGGTGGAAAGGGAAGCTTAGTTTTTGATGTGTATGTGGGTTAGATGTTAATGTTAATGACAGCTCAACTGAACAAACACTGTTTGTCCTATCCAAACACCACTGACAACAACTGTTAATGGATGTGCTAGGCCACTCCCTTTGTTTGGCACAGTGGTACGCCTTGTAGATGAGGGCCAGAAAGAGCATGTGCTCCCATGGATGGCAAGCGCGGAATCAAGTGGCATCACGTCCTCTTCTTCCACCTACACACAGTAAAATCCTCAAAGTTGGCACCCCAATCACCCTTTTTTTCCCCGCTTCAAAAATTTCTGAATGCCCAATTAACCATAGATCGGCCATTCAGCAGAGCTGTTCACACATTCTATTCGATGGGCATCAGAAGTCTGCTCCGAAGAATCACAGAATCCAAGGTAGGAAAGCATATGAACCGATGCCCCAAATTTTTTCATGTCTGATCCAGAGCCGGACAAAGTAGGGTCCGAGCAGAATCCAGACCTTGGTCACCAGACGTTAACCACCAAGGGTGGAGGTGATCCTGCTGAGACTCAGATACAAGAGGTGCACGTAGACTGTACTATGGTGTCAGGGCAGGAAGAGGAGTAGCATGACTCTCAGAGTGAGTAGTGTGAGAACAGAGAAGATAACAATCAGGTTGTAGATCCCACTTGGTGTGAACCCAGAGGTATGCAGCTGAGAAGCTTAGCAGAGAAGGTGGAGGAAGAAGATGAGGAGGAAGACGAGGATGTTACATTGCGTCTTCCCAAACAGACACAAAGTGATGCAACTATGACAAGCACTACATCCACCGCCCCAACTCTGGCTGAGACCAGCACCAGAAGAGAGTGTAATAATTCCAACCCAAGAGAAACACTATACATAGTGGGATGCCTAGAACATGCATCACAATTTGACACACTGCCTAAAGCAGTCTCAATGCGAGAGGACACTCCTGCATACAATAAGAACCATGAGGAAAAATACGGAGTACTAAGTCCACAGAATATGTATAAAAATATATAACTTTATTTAATTAGTACCACAATTCAAAATAACAACACGTACAGAAATAACAATCACAAGAAATAATAAGGGATCAGGTCAGCCACAGGTATATATCCAGCAAGGTAACATGACATAAAGTGCTTAGTGCTCACATGTTAATCAGGGAGGCATCTGCGCTGTGTCCCTATCATTAGACACAGTACCACATCGCATAATCAAAAAATCAGTAACAGCACAATGGCATATGATCAGATTCTAGTGGTGATGCTTACCCATACTGAGGTGTAGTGCCGGACCTGAGTATCGCCGCCACCGACGCGCATTTCGCTGCTCTTTTTCAAGGTGACCGCACCTTGGAAAAGAGCCCGTCAACTGTTACAGAAGTGAACATGACTCCTGCTTTTGTGTTACCTAGCACAAGACATATTTTTAAATCCACCATAACATCTCAGCCTGCACCTCACTCACAGTCCAGCAGTTTGTCCTGTTCTCCATACTCCACCCTCTCTAAGCACAGCAGCCAGCCCTTAGTCCCGCAGATGTGGTCACGTAAAAGAATGTTTCCTCCTACACATGCCAAAGCAAAAATCTTGAACTCCACCATCTCCAATCTATTGGCCACAGAAATGCTGCCTTTCCGCCTGGTGGATACAGACAGTTTCAGAAAGTTGATAGAGAATAGAGACAGCGCTGCACACATTGGCGAATATTATTTCTCCTTTATTCTGCCTTCTGAGGTGACATTTCGATCTACATGATCTTTTTCAAGCACAGCACATGTCAATCAAACTATCCCCATTTAAATAGTATGAAAAACCTCCCCCTCATTAGAATCCACTAATGACAAACATATTACAGTAATTATATAACAACAATCTATTTCACATATTTAAAACATCCCAAGATGATCAGGAATCAAAATACTACCTTGAAAGTATCAGAAATATCTCCTCAGATTGCTCATCACAATGGTGTATACAGATAAACAAGTCTCCTAAAGTCTGCATCGCACATCAACAACAGTGTAAATCTAACAAATTATAATACAGCATTTGCATTGTCATAGCGATCTTCAGTCTCAGAGCTGTCTCATAGTCCTCTCATCCAATAAGCAA
The DNA here is from genome assembly GCF_032444005.1 of Ranitomeya imitator. Taxonomy (NCBI): domain Eukaryota; kingdom Metazoa; phylum Chordata; class Amphibia; order Anura; family Dendrobatidae; genus Ranitomeya; species Ranitomeya imitator. Next base: position 203,374,364 of record NC_091286.1, read on the forward strand.
AAGTGCTGTCTGCGCATGCACCAGTGTCTCTTTCAACTGGTTGTCAGCGATCAATACATTAATCATGTCAGCATGTATTCAGCAACTGACGCACATAGATAATTAAGTAAATCCATATATATATGTAACAAAAGGTCAGAGCAGAGTGGGTAATCCCCCTTCGATAACAACCTAAAAATTCACATCAGATATACCTTAATAACTTTTTTCAATAAAATCCCTTACTTTCATTGGATCCTTCAACAGGAATATCCCAATGTGCTGTCACCTGTACAATATATCACCACAATATATATATAAAATCTATAAATCAATATACTTACTCAACCTTTTACAGTATATCAATATACATCATTTATCTATAAATGAATCCCCTTGTAAATAGATTAAAGGGAACCTGTCATCTGAATTTGGCGGGACTGGTTTTGGGTCATATGGGCGGAGTTTTCGGGTGTTTGATTCACCCTTTCCTTACTCGCTGGCTGCATGCTGGCTGCAATATTGGATTGAAGGACATTCTCTGTCCTCCATAGTACACGCCTGCACAAGGCAAGATTGCTTTGCGCAGGCGTGTACTACAGAGGAAAAAGAATGAACTTCATTCCAATATTGCAGCCAGCATGCAGTCAGCGGGTAAGGAAAGGGTGAATCAAACACCCAAAAACTCCGCCCATATGACCCAAAACCAGTCCCGCCAAATTCAGGTGACAGAGTCCCTTTAAGGGGATACAAAAAAAAGACACAAAGAGCCCCATCTAATGAATAACAAACCACAGTACGTAACCCATAGTCATAAGACAAATAATCGAACACATCTTAAAATGTATCCCATCATACCCCTTTACTGTAAGGTTTATAAATCTATCAGATTAACAAAACATATTACAAGAAGAGTCATCCTTATATTAGTGTGATACCAAAACTTTAATATCCTAATGGATCACTTCATCACATGCGTAGATTGAATATAGAGAGATAAAAGAAGCTTCCATGTTCTGACATCTATTTCCTTCATTCATACATAAACCCAATCAACAGATGGAATATCTGGGATAAATTAAAAAAGAGTTAAAAACAATACAGTAGAAGAGGACAATAGAAACCATCCCAAATAGCAGCATGAAACCAAAAATTAAAGCAAACATCCTTGTTGGTTATATTCTATAGTCATGCCTTTTGGCCTCAGGGTATCTAATTCAAAAATCCATTTTAATTCTTTTTTCAGAACTGCAACCCGATCACTACCTCGTCTCATTATAGGAACGTCATCTATTAGTCTAAATCGTAATTGATTAACTGAATGACCTTTCTCTTTAAAATGCTTTGGTACAGGAAGGTCAATCGACCCCGCTCTTATCGCACTTTTTTGCTTGCTAATCCTCGCTCTTATTTCCATAGTAGTCTCCCCTACATAGAGGAGACCACATGGACAACACACCGTATATATCACAAAATTACTTGTACAGGTATAGCGTTTACGGATAGTATATTATTTCCCTGACTGTGGGTGAAAAAATTACATCCTTTCAGCATATTGCTACAACAGGCACATCCAAGGCAGGGAAAATTCCCAAAACTTGGACGACTCAGGGAAAACAATGGTGGTGCTTTAAATTTCTCAATGTCCGTATGCCCCTTTTCCAACAATGGACAATGTTTCCTAACAATACCAGAGATCCTCCTACTAAAGTTATTAAAATTTATTGCGAAGGGTGTCCTCTTTATCTGCTCAACCTGTTTCCTAGGTACTAAAAGCTCCTCTCTTGATGTACCCAATGCCCATCATTTAAATTCTTTAAGATTATCCCTCGGGTATCCCCTAGTTAGAAATTTACGTGTTGGAATTTAATTTAAATTTACGTCCAGCACTACTACCTAATAATACCCAATTCTGTGCCAAATTTGAAGCTATCAGTAATAAACATGCTTTTGATATTATGCTACTCAATATAGAGTTTCTCAAGAAGGAAATAGAGACTCTGAAGAAGAAGCATGATGAGACTAGACTTCTGCTTGTTAACAATACCTCTGAGGATGAAGTACGAGCTATTGAGTCAAAAGTCAATGACAGTTTATCCAAAAATAGATCAGAGCTGGAGGACACTAAATGCTCTAAATGGTACAGAGATTTGGAGGGCTATAATAATGGTAGAGTGTTTGGTGGGCAATTTAAGAACTCTGCTGGCATGGGTCCTAAATTTAGAACCAGTCCTAGTAAATCCCGGACTAATAAGAAGCCCAAGAAATCACAGAAGCCTGGGACACCACAGACATCTTTTGGTTTCACAGGTGGGGGTCTGATTCCATGGATGAAGGTGTGAATGTACCTTCCGGCTCGACTGATTTTTTTAGCCAACCCACAGAGAAAACCCAGTGCGGCTGAAGGGGGCACAGGGGTGGCAGGAAACACAGGAATAGGAGGCTTGTGATTGATAATGAGATCCAACACAAAGAAGAATGGAGAGAGTTGAAAAGACTGGTTGTAAATATTTATTCGATTTCTCTAACTGATAACCAGATATGGGTGCTATCTAGGGGACTGTCTTTTTGTCCCTCAAGTAGCACCAACTGGTTTAATCTTGACAATGACTTATTTAAATGTTATAGACGGTTACGATTAACAACATTTTTTGCAGGAAAAGAACAGACAGTGACTGATACACCTAGGGGTTGCCTTTCTCTCGGTGGATTGGGCCTATATGACAGGAGTAATTTTGTGCCGCCCGATCATGATTCTGTCATAGAGACCTTTTCTAAACTGGTAACAGCTGATGTGGCCAAATTTAGGAAATCTAATTTGAGGGTCAGCAGACCCAATTTAAACTCATCAGAGAGAAGGGAGATTAAGGTGTTGAAGGAGGATAAGTCCATCACCATAAAACAAGCCGACAAGCGCAGAGCAAATGTGGTGATGGACACACTCTGTTATCGAGAAGAAATTTGGGGTCAGTTGTCAGATTGTCAAGTATATGAGAGATTGTCTTTTAACCCTACTCAAAAGTTTCAATAGGAGTTAAAATGTTTGATTGAGGAAGCTCTTCTTAATGGGGTTGTTGATCAAAAATTAGCTGAGTATCTATTGGTTGTGTATCCTATTGTCCCAAACCAGTACACACTCCCTAAGATACTGGAAGGGTAAAAAGAAAAAAGAATGACCAGCACTGAGATTCACTGAACCGCAATCGGAAGTCTGCATAAATGATCTGCTTCAGTAGGACGGGTGAGGTCTCCTTTGTAGAAGTTGTGGGTGGTGCTGTGCATACATCAGAACTAGTCCATAACCATAGAATAAGAGGAAAAAAGATGCAGCACTCACCCGTAAACTTCTTCAAAATGTGTCCTTTATTCCGCGATACAAGCCTTTCAGAGTGTCCAACGGCATTCGCAGGGATCTGTGAGGGAGCGGGAGTGAGAAGAGACCGGACTACGGCCGTTTCACGCTACGGCGCTTCTACGGGACATCTTTTTTCCTCTTATTCTATGGTTATACTCCCTAAGATACATAAGGATCTGCATAACCCTCTCGGGTGCCCAATCGTTTCGGGGAGGGGATCACTGTGTAATAAGGTAGCCATCTTTTTAGATCGCCTGCTACGTCAATTTGCAACAGCAGCACCATCTTATACTAGAGACACTAGTGATTTCATTAAATCTTTGGAGGGTGTACAGGTTAAGGAACTACTTTTTTTTGTATCATTAGATGTGGTGTCTTTGTACACCTCCATCGAACATGATAAAGGACTTTCTGCAGTTGATGTGATGCTTGCCGGCTCTGACATGAAGCGGAAAGTACACGGTTCAAGCTGCCGCTGTTGGAATTCATCCTGAGGAGGAATTACTTCCTCTGCGGGGATGATTACTACCTGCAGCGCCATGGGACAGCAATTGGGTCCAATGTGGCCCCTACTTATGCTAACATCTACATGGCTGTCCTGGAGGGCAAACACATGTACAAGTCATCATTTTGGCGCTATGTGAGGGGCTGGCGGCATTACATTGACAACATTTTCTTTGCGTGGGATGGCAGTAAAGAAGAGCTGGTTGCATTTCACCAATTCCTTAATGAAAGTTTTCAGGAATTAAAATTTACTATGGATTGCTCACTGGAGAGGATGCAGTTTTTAGATACTTTGGTATACAAAAAGGATGGTATCTTACATACGGATCTATTTGTGAAAACAACGGATAGGAGCAACATGCTACACTTTTCTGATTCACACGGGCCCATGCCATCAGGTAACAGGGGATAGCCGGAAGTGACATCGAACCCGGTGTAACGTCTGCCGCGGCCATCTTGGTGAAGGGCAAAACATGCCCATAACACAATAGAGCAATGACTATAGCCAAAAACAGAGTGTGACAGCGACCAAGATATATAAAGAACATACCAGGCAACATAATGTATAGCTAAGACCCAATAGTGAGTAACAGCAATGCAGATATATAACAGGATTAAGTTAATATATACATAATATAACACAGGAGCGACGCCCACCATACAGCTGCACATATATGGAAAAAAAAAAATACAAAAAGCATATAAAACTAAAAAAACAAAAACTAAAAAATACAAAATACAAAAAGTACTAAGTGTACAATACAAAAACACCTTCCATAACAACAGAATTTTATATAACAATAGAATCATAATTCATATGACAACATATACAATATCCAGTATAGAGGAATCTAGTACAATACAGAAAGTCGGCAAATTATCCATACACTCTAAATGATCACATAGCCGTAATATATAATGCATAATATAAACACCAGCCAAAAATATATGTACACACTCTAACGATCACCATCAAGGAAAACATATCACGTCGTCCAGAGGAAAAATAGTTATACAACAGTTATGTGCCCAATAAAGGAATACCACACAATACACAATACCAAAGAAAAATATCAAAGAAAAACATTTATAACAAACAGAATTACGGCGATTGTTGGAAGGGGGTGTAGCTTCATAGATACATCAGAATATGTAATCCACACAACATCTCTCCTCACAGATGGATCAGCACAGCACTAAAAAACAGATAAAGGGAAAATTTTAAGACAAAAAATAAAAAGCAAATACGAATGAATACATGACTACAGGCGCAACACGGACAGCGGACTAAAGGAAAGACACAAATGAGAGACCCTCATTAAGGTCAAAGGGTTGGACAGTGTTCAATTGCCAAATCCATCTCGTCTCGAGCCTACCCAATCTCTTGGATAAACCCCCCCTCTTATATTAATTCTAAGGGCATCAATACCCCTCACTCTCAGAGAGGAACCATCACAATTGTGGAACTCTCTCAAATGACGGGGGAGGGTTTTAAGGGAGGATATATCCGTTTGGCGGAGTGCCGCCTCAATGCCCAACACATGCCCGTTATGTTGGATTAACAACACGCCAACTAAAGGTTCGTGTAAGAGAGCATGTGTTGGGCATTGAGGCACATCCCGCTCTCCTGGGTCCCCGCTATTGGCGGCGGGCAACACTGATCTGTTTGGAGCTAGTGCTCCCGGCTGGAAAACTCCTCTCTATGTCTGCTGCGACACCTCGGCACGGCTCTGCACACATCTGTTCTGCACAGCTCTGCTCCGCTTTGCATGGCTCTCTCTGCAGAACAGTGTTTCGGACGCCTTGTCTAACTGCAGCACAGCCAGTCACAGCGCTTGTACTCTGTCTCAGGATGGGGAGCAGAACCGTGCTGCTCTCCTAACTGCACACTACTCTGCCCTCGTGCGCAACTTTCCTCCTGCGCGCAATTTTTCCTCTGTCTCAGTGCGCCCTTTTCTGGCTGTCTCTGCACCTTGGGACAGCAGGAAGCTCCATTTTCCTAGGGCTTCCCCCAGGCTGCAGGGGAAGGCCTACCTCTTTAACCCCTTAATCCCATATGACCTACTATCCCATCGAGGTGGGGTGGGCCCGTATGACCACCGATGGGATAGTACGTCATATGCGATCGGCCGCGCTCACGGGGGGAGCGCGGCCGATCACAGCCGGGTGTCAGCTGACTATCGCAGCTGACATCCGGCACTATGTGCCAGGAGCATTCATGGACCGCTCCTGGCACATTAACCCCCGGAACACTGCGATCAATCATGATCGCAGCGTTCCAGCGGTAGAGGGAAGCATCGAGCAGGGAGGTGGCTCCCTGTGTGCTTCCCTGAGACCCTTGGTACAAGGCGATGTGCTCACCTTGAAACGAACGTCTCCTCCCTACAGGCCCCGGATCCAAAATGGTCACGGGGCTACATCCGGGTCCTGCAGGGAGGTAGCTTACCAGCGCCTGCTCAGAGCAAGCGCTGGTAAGCCTGCAGCCCTGCATGTCAGATCACTGATCTGACACAGTGCTCTGCAAATATATGATGCCCCTTCCCCCCGGGGGCAATGTTATAAAGTAAAAAAAAAATATTCACATGTGTAAAAAAAAAAAGTCCTAAATAAAGAAAAAAAAATATATATTGTTCCCATAAATACATTTCTTTATCTAAATAATAATAAAAAAAACAATAAAAGTACACATATTTAGTATCATCGCGTCCGTAACGACCCCACGTATAAAGCTGTCACACTAGTTAATCCCTTCAGAACGCGGTAAAAAAAAGAAAAAAAAGGAGGCAAAAAACAACGCTTTATTACCATACCGCCGAACAAAAAGTGAAATAGCACACGATCAAAAAGATGGATATAAATAACCATGGTACCACTGAAAACGTCATCTTGTCCCGCAAAAAACAAGCCATGATACAGCATCATCAGCGAAAAAATAAAAAAGTTATAGTCCTCAGAATAAAGCGATGAAAAAATAATTATTTTTTCTGTAAAATAGTATTTATCGTATAAAAGCGCCAAAACATAAAAAAATGATATAAGTGAGGTATCGCTGCAATCGTACTGACCCGAAGAACAAAACTGCTTTATCAATTTTACCAAACATGGAACGGTATAAACGCCCCCACAAAAGAAATTCCTGAATAGCTGGTTTTTGGTCATTCTGCCTCACAAAAATCGGAATAAAAAGCGATCAAAAAATGTCACATGCCCGAATATGTTACCAATAAAAACATCAAGTCGTCCCGCAAAAAACAAGACCTCACATGACTCTGTGGACCAAAATATGGAAAAATTATGGCTCTCAAAATGTGTAGATGTAAAAACTTTTTTTTTGCAATAAAAAGCGTCTTTTAGTGTGTGACGGCTGCCAATCATAAAAATCCGCTAAAAAAACGCTATAAATAGTAAATCAAACCCTCCTTCATCACCCCCTTAGTTAGGAAAAAATAATAAAATATGAAAATTTATTTATTTCCATTTTCCCATTAGGGCTATGGTTAGGGCTAGGGTTAGGGCTAGGGTTAGGATTAGGGGTAGGGTTAAGGCTAAGGTTAGGGCTAGGGTTAGGGCTAGGGTTAGGGCTAGGGTTAGGGTTTGGGCTAGGGTTAGGGCTAGGGTTGGGTTAGGGCTAGGGTTAGGGTTAAGGCTAGGGTTAGGGCTAGGGTTGAGGCTAGGGTTAGGGTTTCAGTTAGAATTCGGGGTTTCCACTGTTAAGGCACATCAGGGGCTCTCCAAACGCGACATGGCTTCCGATCTCAATTCCAGCTAATTCTGCATTGAAAAAGTAAAACAGTGCTCCTTCCCTTCCGAGCTCTCCCGTGCGCCCAAACAGTGGTTTACCCCAACATATGGGGTATCAGCATACTCAGGACAAATTGGACAACAACTTTTGGGGTCCAATTTCTCTTGTTACCCTTGGGAAAATAAAAATTTGGGGGGCTAAAAAACATTTTTGTGGGAAAAAAATTATTTTTTATTTTTTCGGCTCTGCGTTGTAAACTATAGTGAAACACTTGGGGGTTCAAAGTTCTCGCAACACATCTAGATAAGTTCCTTGGGGGGTCTAGTTTCCAATATGGGGTCAGTTGTGGGGGGTTTCTACTGTTTAGTTACATCAGGGGCTCTGCAAATGCAACGTGACGCCTGCAGACCAATCCATCTAAGTCTGCATTCCAAATGGCGCTCCTTCCCTTCCGAGCTCTGCCATGCACCCAAACGTTGGTTCCCCCCCACATATATGGCGTCAGCGTACTCAGGACAAATTGGACAACAACTTTTGGGGTCTAATTTCTCCTGTTACCCTTTTGAAAATACAAAACTGGGGGCTAAAAAATAATTTTTGTAAAAAAAAATGATTTTTTATTTTCACGGCTCTGCGTTATAAACTGTAGTGAAACACTTGGGGGTTCAAAGTTCTCACAACACATCTAGATAAGTTCCTTGGGGGGTCTAGTTTCTAAAATGGGGTCACTTGTGGGGGGTTTCTACTGTTTAGTTATATCAGGGGCTCTGCAAATGCAACATGGCATCCCATCTCAATTCCAGTCAATCTTGCATTGAAAAGTCAAACGGCGCTCCTTCCCTTCCGAGCTCTGCTATGCGCCCAAACAGTGATTTACCCCCACATATGGGGGATCAGCGTACTCAGGACAAATTGCCCAACAACTTTTCCAGTCTAATTTCTTCTCATACTTTTGGGAAAATAAAAAATTGGGGGCGAAAAGATCATTTTTTTGAAAAAATTAGATTTTTTATTTTTACGGCTTTGCATTATAAACTTCTGTAAAGCACTTGGTGGGTCAAAGTGCTCATCAAACATCTAGATAATTTCCTTAGGGGGGCTACTTTCTAAAATGGTGTCACTTGTGTTTTGGCACATCAGGGGCTCTCCAAACGCAACATTGCGTCCCATCTCAATTCCAGTCAATTTTGCATTGAAAAGTCAAATAGCGCTCCTTCCCTTCCGAGCTCTGCCATGCGCCCAAACAGTGGTTTACCCCCAGATATGGGGTATCAGCATACTCAGGACAAATTGTACAACAACTTTTGACATCCCGTTTCTCCTGTTACCCTTGGAAAAATAAAACAAATTGAAGCTGAATTAAAGTTTGTATGAAAAAAGTTAAATGTTCATTTTTATTTAAACATTCCAAAAATTCCTGTGAAATACCTGCAGGGTTAATAAACTTCTTGAATATGGTTTTGAGCACCTTGAGGGGTGCAGTTTTTAGAATGGTGTCACACTTGGTAATTGTCTATCATATAGACCCCTCAAAATGACTTCAAATGAGATGTGGTCCCTAAAAAAAATGGTGTTGTAAAAATGAGAAATTCCTGGTCAACTTTTAACCCTTATAAACTCCCTAACAAAAAAAAATGTTGGTTCCAAAATTGTGCTGATGTAAAGTAGACATGTGGGAAATGTTACTTATTAAGTATTTTGTGTGACATATCTCTGTGATTTAAGGGCATAAAAATTCAAAGTTGGAAAATTGTGACATTTTTGCCTAATTTCCATTTTTTTCACAAATAAAAGCAAGTCTTATCAAAGAAATGTTACCACTATCATAAAGTACAATATGTCTCAAGAAAAATATGTCAGAATCATCAGGATCTATTGAAGCGTTCCAGAGTTATAACCTCATAAAGGGACAGTGGTCAGAATTGTAAAAATTGGCCCAGTCATTAACATGGAAACCACTCTTGGGGCTTAAGGGGTTGAAGTTTCCCCCCGGGAATAGAGGATGCAGCCCCTTCAGTTCCGGACCTGGCATGCATCTACCCACGGTCCGGTCTGTCTCCTTATACCTGTACAAGTAATTTTGTGATATATACGGTGTGTTGTCCATGTGGTCTCCTCTATGTAGGGGAGACTACTATGGAAATAAGAGCGAGGATTAGCTAGCACAAAAGTGCGATAAGAACAGGTTGATTGAACTTCTTGTACCAAAGCATTTTAAAGAGAAGGGTCATTCAGTTAATCACTTACGATTTAGAGTAATAGATAACATTCCTATAATGAGACGAGGTGGTGATCGGGTTGCAGTAATGAAAAAGAAAGAATTAAAATGGATTTTTGAATTCGATACCCTAAGGCCAAAAGGCATGACTATAGAATATAACCAACGAGAACGTTTGCTTTAATTTTTGGTTTCATGCTGCTATTTGGAATGGTTTCTATTGTCCTCTTCTAGTATATTGTTTTTAAAGGGAAACTGTCACTCCCCAGGGCGTTTCTAAGTAAAAGAGCCATCTTCTGCAGCACTAAGGCTGCATTCTGTGAAGGTGACTGTTATGTTTGTGATCCCTAATAATGCTGAAATATTAAGTTTTATTAATTTCGCGCCATACCTGTAATCTTTCCGGGGAGCAAGTTTTTTCTCCTGGACTCAACTGCCTCCCAGACGTCAATCATCCCCTCAGTGCGACGGGCGCCGCCTCCTCTGTTTGTATGCATGTACCCGACACCTGCGCTGTGCTCTCATTTTTCTGTTATGCTCCGTGTGCGCTGCCCTGCAAGTCACATCAGCTGATCTAGTGATCCTACCCCGCAGTGTGTTCTGATGTATTCACACTGCGGGGCTGGGAATCTGGCGCATGCAAAGTTAGTTTCTGCGGCTGTCCCCATCTCCCTCCGCCTCTTTCTTCCAGCGTTATGTGACTCATCTGCAGCTTGTGATCACTCTGACGCTGCAGTGCAGACGGGTCATATCATAATACCACATACAAGGCACAAATACCACCACACCATGTCCAGACCACATAATACCACCACAGTGACCGAACAACATCACATACAAGGGAAAAATACCACCACACCATGTCCCGACCACATATTAACACCACATGGTGACCAATAATACCACATACAAGGAACCATACCAACCCAACATGACCAGACCACATATTACCACCACACAGTGACCGAATAATAGCACATACAAGGAACAAATACCACCACACCATGACCAGACCACATATTACCACCATGTAGTGACCAAATAGTAGCACATACAAGGAACAAATACTGCCACACCAGGGCCAGACCACATATTACCACCACATGGTGACCAACTACATACAAGGAACAATTACCAACACAACATAACCAGACCACATATTGCCACCACACAGTGACCAAATAATAGCATATACAAGGAACAAATACCACAACACAATGACCAGACCATATATTAACACCACATAGTGACCAACTAATAGCACATACAAGGAACAAATAGGAACAAATACCACTACACCATGGCCAGACAACATATTATCACCACATTGTGACTGAATAGTACAATACTGATCATTAATAAAAATAAATACTATCACAATAAGTGCTATTATACAAAGGAGATCTGTACTGACTATGCAGTGTCTGTGTACAGGTAATACAGTGATCACCAGTGCCATTATACACAGGAGCTCTGTATATAGTGTCAGTGTACAGGTAATACAGTGATCACTGGTGACCTTATACACAGGTGCTCTGTATATAGTGTCAGTGTACAGGTAATACAGTGATCACTAGTGACATTATACACAGGAGCTCTGTATATAGTGTCAGTGCACAGGTAATACAGTGATCACCAGTGAAATTATTCACAGGAGCTCTGTATACAGTATAAAGTGTATAGTGTCGGTGTACAGGTAACACACTGACTCACTAGTGACGTCTCTAGCTGAAGTCCTTCATCTTTGCATTACTTTTTAATCCAGCACAGACCGCCATCACTTCTTTCAACCAGGACTCGTCTCTGCATAAAACAACTCAGTTACCTAGATCACGGCATCCAGAGCACATTTCCCACTTTTTCCCTTTCTTCCACACTACACATCTGAATACACACTTCACCCACCATTAATATATAATTGGTTGTTATGCAACCCACGATTCCAAATATAAATTATAATCCGCCACTGTGCCCCCACTAACTGTACATAGCCACTTTCCCCATGTAATATATAAATTAATTAGCACCTGTACGCTTTTCCCCAATTCATTACCAGTCACTTTATCCTCAATGCCCCCACTATCTACCTCCTGCCCTAACTCTTAACCCAATTCCTTATAGTTACATGCCCCTTCTGCCTCAATTCATTGTCATGTCTTTTCTCTCTCCCACTCTCTATTCATTATCAACTGCTCTTCCCCACCCTCAAAATTCATTATTTGCTCTCCCCACCTTCAATGCATCATTTGCTCTTCGCACCCCCACCTTCAATTCAATTGCTGTCCACTGTCCCTCACACTCACTTCATTTGCAGTCCCCATCACCCCCACTTCATCATTTGCAGTCCACTTTTCTTCATCATTTACAGCCCCCTATCCCCCCTTCACTTCTTCTGCAGTCCCCCTTACTTCATCATTTGCAGCCCCCTATTATTTCATCATGTGAAGTACCCCCTTAAACACACTTCATCATCTGCAGTCCCCATCACCCAACATCATCATTTGCAGTCCCCATCACACCCACATCATCATTTGCAGTCCCCATCACCCCCACATCATCATTTGCAGTCCCCATCACCCCCACATCATCATTTGCAGTCCCCATCACCCCCACATCATCATTTGCAGTCCCCATCACCCCCACATCATCATTTGCAGTTCCCATCACACCCACATCATCATTTGCAGTCCCCATCACCCACACATCATCATTTGCAGTCCCCATCACCCCACTTCATCATTTGCAGTCCCCATCACCCCACTTCATCATTTGCAGTCCACCTTAATTCATTATTTACAGTCCCCTATCCCCCTTCAATACATCTGCAGTCCCCCTTACTTCATCAATTGTAGCCCCCTATCATTTCATCATGTGCAATACCCCCTCAAACACATTCATCATCTGCAGTCTCACTCCCCCCTCCTCACCGATTTTAAAAAAACAAAGATGTTTTTTATACTTACCGTTTTTTATACTTACCTCAGTCGTTCCTGGGGCGTATAGTGTTTTCAGCAGTGAAGTAGCAGCTAGAATGTATGGGCTACTGACAGGACCTGGAAGGAGCCCATACATTCTAGCACATTCACTACTGAGACGACTAGAATGTATGGGCTGTAGTCAGGACCTGCAGGGAGCCCATACATTCTAGCTACAGCCGAGCAGGAGCTGCGCAGCCGACTAGGTGAGATGGCCGTGCACAGCTCCAAAAAGGCTCCAAGAGCGGGGCCCTGGATCTGCGGGCCCCTCTGTGTACTGCTGCTGACTGGGCCCCATACAGCAGTAAGGGCAGTAATGCCCTGATGGCGGCCCTGTACATTAGATGGGGCTCTTTGTGTCTTTTTTTGATCCCCTTAATCTATTTATAAGGGGATTAATATACTGTGGAATTCCACTCTGCACATGATGCAGTGATTTTTTTTTCTTAACTTCTGTATTGATCTAGTTTAAAAACAAGCCAGGTACATGCCAAAATACATGAGCATTTGTCATTTTAGTGCTATAAGCACACATGCTGCATCTCCTGCCTGCGATTATAATTATCTATGGACATTTTGTTTTTGCCTATTGTTATAGGTCTTTTTTAACAATCTTCCTAGTTAATATTTGCTACTAAAATGTCTAATGTAATTAGTCATCAATAACTGTAGGCATAATTGTTCATTTGTTTGGAATTTTTGTTTAGTCAGAATTTTTTATCCATGCATATTTTATTCTTTTCAGATTTCATTGTGTAAATCTTTTTAATTTGTATAATTATCTGTAATATTTTTGTCTTGTTGTTGTCTAATGTTTTACAAATGTATGTTATTCAAAAAGATTATCATGTTATGCAACCTTTTACACCTGTTTATTTCATGCCCACTTTTCAAACTAGTTACATCAATCACTTATCCTACCGGTGTGTTCTCTGGTCTAGGGTTATTTAAGTGGGATACATGGGTTATTGGGAATGTCATGATTAACCCCTTAACGACCGCCGATACGCCTTTTAACGGACAGATAAGGGTACTTAAACCACAGTGCTGTTAATTAACGGCGCTGTGGAAAAAGTGAAAAGCGCCCCCCAGAGTCGGATTCTCTCTGGGGTCTCAGTTGCTGGCGGTAGCCGAGACCCCAGAGAACATGATTCAGGTTTTTTTTACCGACCCCCGAGTTGCGATCGCCAGTAATTAACAGTTTACCGGCGGTCAAACCCCCCACCCCCCCCTGCGATTTCCCATTTAATTTCTCTGTCCTCCGATGTGATCGACATCAGAGGACAGAGAAATGGGGTCCTGATAGCCCCCCGATACTGACCTGTCTCCCCTGGTGCTCCTCGTGGCTCCCGATGGGTGCCGCCATCTTGTTCCGGCCAAAAAATGGTGGGCGCAGTGCCCCTGCCGGCCGGCATCCGGAAGATCTTTGGGGTCTCGGCTGCTGGGGGTAGCCGAGACCGCAAAGACAATGATCGGGGTCGGTTTTTAACTGACCCCTGTTTTGCGATCGCTGGTAACTAACTGTTTACCGGCGGCCGCAAAAAAAAAAAAGCAATGTGTCATTCTCTGTCCTCTGATGTGATTGCACATCAGAGGACAGAGAAATAGGGGGATTCGGGGACCCTATCATACTTACCGGTGTCCCTGGGTCCTCCTGCGTCCCCACCTGCCCGCCGACTTCTTCATCTGGTAAGAAAATGGCGGGCGCATGCGCAGTGCACCCGCCATGATCTGCCGGCCGGCAGCTAGAGGAGTTGGGGCTAAATTTAGGGTTAGGGTTGGGGCTAAATTTAGAGTTAGGGTTGGGGCTAAATTTAGGGTTAGGGTTAGGGTTGTGGCTAAATTTAGGGTTAGGGTTAGGGTTGGGGCTAAATTTAGAGTTAGGGCTTGGGTTAGGCTTCTTTCACACTTGTGTCGGTATGGGGCCGTCGCAATGCGTCGGCCCGACATACCGACGAATGTTGTAAAAATTGTGCACATTGTGGGCAGCAGATGCAGTTTTTCAACGCATCTGCTGCCCAGTCTATGTCCTGGGGAGGAGGGTGCGGAGTTACGGCCACGCATGCGCGGTCGGAAATGGCGGACGCGACGTACAGAAAAACGTTACATTGAACTTTTTTTGTGATGATGGTCTGCCAAAACACAACAGATCCAGTGCACGATGGACGCAACGTGTGGCCATCCGTCGCGATCAGTCCGCAATACAAGTCTATGGGCAAAAAAGGCATCCTGCGGGCACGTTTGCAGGATCCGTTTTTGTCCAAAACGACGGATGCCACATGACGCAAGTGTGAAAGTAGCCGGCTAGGGTTAGGGTTGGGGCTAAAGTTAGAGCTAGGGTTAGGGTTAGGGTTGGGACTAAATTTAGGTTTAGGGCTAAGGTTAGGGTTAGGGCTAGGGTTTGGGTTTGGGCTAAAGTTAGGGCTAGGTTTGGGGCTAAAGTTAGGGCTAGGGTTGTGGCTAAAGTTAGGGTTAGAG
The DNA here is from genome assembly GCF_032444005.1 of Ranitomeya imitator. Taxonomy (NCBI): domain Eukaryota; kingdom Metazoa; phylum Chordata; class Amphibia; order Anura; family Dendrobatidae; genus Ranitomeya; species Ranitomeya imitator. The sequence continues at coordinate 203,389,615 of NC_091286.1, forward strand.
TTGGGATTAGGGTTAGGGTTTGGATTAGGGTTGGTATTAGGGTAAGGGTTGGCATTAGGGTTACGTTTGGGATTAGAGTTAGGGTTGGGATTGGGGTTAGGTTTGAGATAAGGGTTGAGATTAGGATTAGGGTGTGATGGATTTAGGGTTTTGATTAGGGTTATGGTTAGGGTTGAGATTAGGGTTGTTTTGGGGTTAGGGTTGTGATTATCGTTAGGGTTGTGATTAGGATTATGGATTGGGTTGGGATTAGGGTTAGGGTGTGTTGGGGTTAGGTTTGGAGTTAGAATTGGGGGGTTTCCACTGGTTAGGTACATCAGGGGGTCTCCAAACACGACAGCCAATTTTGCGCTCAAAAAGTCAAATGGTGCTCCCTCCCTTCTGAGCTCTGTCATGCGCCCAAACAGTGGTTTACCCCCACATATGGGGCATCAGCGTACTCGGGATAAATTGCACAACAACTTTTAGTGTCCAAATTCTCCTGTTACCCTTGTGAAAATAAAAACTTGGGGGCTAAAAAAATCTTTTTTGTGGAAAAAAATATATTTTTTTATTTTCATGACTCTGCATTATAAACTTCTGTGAAGCACTTAAGCATTCAAAGTTCTCACCACACATCTAGATAAGTTCCTTGGGGGGTCTAGTTTCCAAAATGGGGTCACTTGTGGGGGGTTTCTGCTGTTTAGATACATCAGGGGCTCTGCAAACGCAACATAACGCCCGCAGACCATTCTATCTAAGTCTGCATTCTGCGCTCCTTCCCTTCCGAGCTCTGCCATGCACCCAAACAGTGGTCCCCCCCACATATGGGGTATCAGCCTACTCAGCATAAATTGCACAATAAATTTTGGGGTCCAATTTCTCCTGTTACCCTTGTGAAAGTAAAAATTTGGGGGTGAAAAGATCATTTTTGTGGAAAAAATATGATTTTTTTATTTTCATGGCTCTACATTATAAACTTCTGTGAAGCAGTTGGGGGTTCACAGTGCTCACAACACATCTAGATAAGCTCTTTGGGGGGTCTAGTTTCCAAAATGGGGTCACTTGTTGGGGGTTTCTACTGTTTAGGTACATCAGGAGTTCTACAAATGCAACATGATGCCCGCAGACCATCCCATCAAAGTCTGCATTCCAAGCGGCGTTCCTTCCCTTCCGAGCCCCGATGGGTGCCCAAACAGTGCCCCCCCACATATGGGATATCAGCATACTCAGGACAAACTGGTCAACAGATTTTGGGGTCCAATGTCTCCTGTTACCCTTGAGAAAATAAAAAATTGCAGGCTGAAAAATAATTGTTGAGGGAAAAAAAGGATTTTTTATTTTCGCGGCTCTACTTTATAAATTTCTGTGAAGCACTTGGGGGGTTTAAAGTGCTCAGCACACATCTAGATATGTTCCTTAAGGGGTCTAGTTTCCAAAATGGGGTCACTTGTGGGGGGTTTCTACTGTTTAGGCACATCAGGGGCTCTCCAAACGTGACATGGCGTCCGATCCCAATTCCAGCCAATTCTACATTGAAAAAGTAAAACGGCACTCCTTCTCTTCCAAGCTCTGCGGCGCGCCAAAACAGTGGTTTACCCCCACATATGGGGTATCCGCGTATTCAGGAGAAATTGCACAACAAAATGTATGGTTAAATTTTTGTTTTTACACTTGTGAAAATAAAGAAAATTGGTTCTGAATTAAAATGTTTGCAAAATAAAGTTAAATGTTCATTTTTCCCCCACATATGAGATATCGACGTACTCAGGAGAAATTGCTCAACAATGTTTGTTGTCTAATTTCTCCTGTCACCCTTGTGAAAATAAAATTTTGAGGGCAAAAAGATCATTTTTGTAGAAAAAATGCGACTTTTTTTTATTTTCACGGCTCTACGTTATAAACTTCCGTGAAGCACCTGGGGGTGTAAAGTTCTCACCACACATCTAGATAAGTTTCTTAAGGGGTTTAGTTTCCAAAATGATGCCACATGTGGGGGGTTTCCACTGTTTAGGCACATCAAAGGCTCTCCAAACGCGACATGGCGTCCGATCTCAATTCCAGCCAATTCTACATTGAAAAAGTAAAACGGCGCTCCTTCTCTTCCAAGCTCTGCGGTGGGCCCAAACAGTGGTTTACCCCCACATATGGGGTATCAGCTTACTCAGGAGAAATTGCACAACAGTTTGTGTGGTCTAATTTCTCCTGTTACCCTTCTGAAAATAAGAATTTATGGGCGAAAAGATCATTTTTGTGTAAACAAATGCGATTTTTTATTTTCACGGCTCTACGTTATAAACTTCTGTGAAGCACTTGGTGGGTCAAAGTGCTCACCACACATCTAGATAAGTTCCTTAAGGGGTCTAGTTTCCAAAATGGTGTCACTCCAGCCAATTCTGCATTGAAAAAGTCAAATGGCACTCCTTCTCTTTCAAGCACTGCGGTGCACCCAAACAGTGGTTTACCCCCACATATGGGATATCGGCGTATTCAGGAGAAATTGCACAACAAAATGTATGGTTAAATTTCTGTTTGTACACTTGTGAAAATAAAGAAAAATGGTTCTGAAGTAAAATGAGTAAAATGTTTGCAAAAAAAAAGTTAAATGTTCATTTTTTCCTTCCACATTGTTTCAGTTCCTGTGAAGCACGTAAAGGGTTAATAAACTTCTTGAATGTGGTTTTGAGCACCTTGAGGGGTGCAGTTTTTAGAATGCTCTCACACTTGGTTATTTTCTATCAAATAGACCCCTCAAAATGACTTCAATTGTGATGTGGTCCCTAAAAAAAAATGGTGTTGTAAAAATGAGAAATTGCTGGTCAACTTTTAACCCTTATAACTCCCTAACTAAAAAAAATTTTGTTTCCAAAATTGTGCTGATGTAAAGTAGACATGTGGAAAATGTTGTTTATTAAATATTTTGTGTGACATTTCCCTCTGATTTAAGCGCATAAAAATACAAATTTAGAAAATTGAAAAATTTAAAAAAATTTCGCCATATTTCCGTTTTTTTCATAATCGCAAGTAATATCGAAGAAATGTTACCACTAACATGGTGTACAATATGTCACGAAAAAACTATCTCTGAATCAGTGGGATCTGTTAAAGCGTTCCACAGTTATAGCCTCATAAAATGACAGTGGTCAGAATTGTAAAAATTGGCCCCGTCATTAAGTACCAAATTGGCTCTGTCACTAAGGGGTTAAGGGAGCTTAGTCTCCAGAAACGCGTTGAGATTCTTACCCATATGGTTTGTGCTGAAGTTTGTGAATAAACAAAACTTTTTTTACGGATTCGGTGAAGCTGGACATTTTCTTCTCTTGGATTTTACACGCCTGGACACAGCGGGTCCGTGCTCCCGGAACTTGGCTTATGCATCACGGGTCAGCTGGTTTATATTCCTTCTTGCAAATCACACTTGCAGAGTGGGCACAGGTGAAGGACCTCTACACCCTTCTGCACAGTTTCAAAATGGCTACTAAGATGGTTAGGGCTAACAATGCCATCATCAGTATCATTTTTCCAGTCATCTACATGCTGGAGCACCCTTTGAATATTCTGTGGGAGGAGATGGTGGTCCCAGAGGAAGAGGTGGAAGCAGAGGAGGATGTGGAAGGGATAACAATATCTCAAATTCCCGAACTGTCGTGGCACAATGGTGCGGGTGCAATGGGAGGGTGTCTTCCAGCGATCGAGGGTGCTCATTGTACTAGATAAACTGCTAGGAAAGAAGCAGTAACCAAGGAGCAAATGGAGCTTGAAGAGGTGATGGACATGCACCAGTCAAGAGATAGGAGGAGGTAAAGAAATGTTACCATAAATGACTGGAGAGTCCGTTGCAAGTAAAAGAATAACAACTTTATTTAGAAAATGTATACGTAACAGGCTTGGGAAAACAGTGGACAATTACACATGGAAATGAATGCACAATCACAAAAAGAGGCGCACGGAGACAGGTGTGCCCAAAAAGTGCCACAGAATGGACATAATTATATCAATCATCATGTCCCTGAAGGATAAGCAACCGAAAAGCACATTGGGGTGGACACACGGACCCAGAGTGCCCCTGCCTGCATCCTACTTACAGGTACCATGAAACTTTGCTTGCTGCTAGCTACATAAAACTATCATGCACTATATGGTTAGTACATACTACACATTCTAAATAGACCCACATGTACTGACATAGAGCAGGCTCCCCCACATATGTTTATATCTATTTGCTGTTACCACTACACTGATGTTTGATATAATTATGTCATAGAAAAATGCGGCAGCACTCACTGATCCTGGAGTGAGGAAAGTCTTTATTGAGACATGTGATAATATATCTTCTACGGATGTATTATCACCCGTTGATGGACCCATAGAAGCGCTAGATACAGCGCGAAACGGCCGTCGTTGACCCCTGCACATTCCTGCTGTCACTGCACATCCCCTGAGCCGTGAAGATGTATTATCACATGTCTTAAAAAAAAGACTTTCCTCACTCCAGGATCGGTGAGTGCTGCCGCATTTTTCTATGACAGGATTCATCACTCACCTATGTTTCATGCGAGCACCCGTGATCAGCGGTCAGGATTCCAGCTGGTGCAGCACACATCTTGTTTTTTCTCCTTGTGCCCCAGCAGTGCTGCTCCACTGTTTTTCTTTCTTTTTTGATATAATTATGTCCATTCTGTGAGATTTTTTTTGGCACACATGTCTCTGGGCAATCTTTTTTGTGTTTGTGCATTCATTTTCATGTGTAATTGTCCACTGTTTTCCCATGCATGTTACCTATACATTTTCTAAATAAAAGCTGTTATTCTTTTACTTGCTATGGGCTCTCCAGTCGTTTATGGTAAAATATCTTTACCTCCTCCTTTCTCCCTGTGTATGGCGACTAGTCCGTATTTTGGTCCAGTACTTATGCAAGCAGAATTTATGCTCTAATTTAGGTATATTATTATTATTTATTGTTATAGCTCCATTTATTCCATGGCCCATTACATGTAAGGAGGGGTATACATAATAAAAACAAGTACAATAATCTTAAACACTACAAGTCATAACTGGTACAGGAGGAGAGAGGACTCTGCCCGTGAAGGCTCACAATCTACAAGGGATGGGTGAGAATACAGTAGGCGAGGGTAGAGCTGGTCATGCAGCGGTTTGGTTGGTTTGGTATATACATACAAACTGATATACCTAATATTCTGCAACTGTTCACAAGTCCCTTTTATTATTAACATTCATGAGATGAAGAGGATAATGATCCCCTCTCTCTTGTCAGTGGTTGGCAAGAGGGGGCAGAAGAATTACACCTTGAGTGCTATCCCGCCACCAACACACCATAGACTTAAACCTCATGGAAGCGCCTGACACATGAGTGCCTTTTTGCTGCACTATCTTCAATATGATGCTCATATTCTTAAGGTCGGAAATAGTGCTGTCTACTGTGTTGCCACTCTGTTAGGTCCACAATACAAGAGTAAATTAAGCCAGATGCTTCTCTCCCTGGAAAGGGATGCACGCATGCTGGAGAATCGAAACACGCTTGCAGACAATCTTAAGAGTGGTTTTCCCCAAGACACCAGTGAGGCACACAGTGTGCATCCCACTTCTAGACTTCCAACCCCAGGGAATGTCAAGGCGTCATCGCAAAAACATTAGTGCAGTGCCCCAGAGATCTCGTAGTTGCAGTAACGTCGCTCTGCCACTAAGGGGAGTGATGGTACGTCTGATGGCACTAAAGGAGTTCTGCTGACCAGGTATCACCAACACACATTACACTTCACACTTCGGCCACTAGGGGGAGAAAAAGGTTTTATTTATTAGGTGCCATTCTGTATTGACATACACCTTTAGGACTGCTCGTATGAAGGGTGTTAACTTCGGTAGATAATCCTTTTGGTCCATTTTTTTGACTGATTGTGAGTCCAAATATACTGCAGGTTATTTTCTCCCCTGTAGTGGTACCTTCATCAATAGAGGTCAGATGGCCTTTATGAGTTTGGGCATGGTTGCCCTCTAGTAGAGAATACGATACACACAAATTAGTGGTGTGTGTGGAGGTATACGCACAGAATGGCTGTAATGAATATGGGACTATTTGGTGTCCTTTTATGTATGGAAATACTGCTCGATACGGAGTATCATTAAAACGGCATAAATTGCGCAATGTACTGTAGAATTATACTACATTTATGACATGAACTTGACAAAATAAGAATGTTTCATGTTTATTCTGCATACTGTTTTCATGTGCCTCTTTTCCATTCTGAAGAGTTACATACAGCGCTTTCTGAAATCCTTACCCTTGAGTTCTTTTTTCCTCATCTAGAAAGGCCGTACTGGGGGCCCACGGCACGTAAAGGGAGGCCGCCATGACGGGGTTACGTGGGACCTGGGGAGCTGGAGCAGTTAGAAGGGATACGGTGGTAAGGGGTTAACTGGGAACTTGAGGGGTGGCTTTAGGGGCATTTTTTGAAAATAAGGGGTGGAACTAGGGGACTGTGGGGAGGGGGCACATAAAAAGGGGCACGCTCCTCACGCAGGCATCCATTTTAGGTGCCTGCGTGACAAGTGAGGAATCTCTGTCACACTTACCAGAATGGACGTTGAAGCGATCCTCCAGCGTCTCCGGACGGCAGCCAGCTCCCAGGGGACAGATTGGCTGAATGCATCCGTTAACAGCCTTCTCCAGGGGACATCGGGAGCACCATCGCAGGCACCGCAGGACGGGCGCCGGCCGCGGAGGACTAGGCCTCCGGCGCGCCTAAGCCCGGACATCATCCCCAGGGCCCGGCGCCGAAATAGGAGCCCCTCTGCGGACCCTCCGGTAAGCAGCGCTGTTCCTTCCACCTCACAGCGCGGCGCCGGGAGGAATCCTCCAGTGCGGCGGGGCCTACAACGGGGGGGTGGATCCTTCCTCCCCTCCTTCAGTGTCCGGGCGACGTGGGGCGGCAGGAGCAGGAGCCGGTACGGCGGCCGCCAGCATGCCCGCTGGCGCCGCTCAGCGTGGGAGGCAGCGACAGCCGAGGAGACAGGGGTCAGGTGCGGTGGCCCCTCAGCGCCGAGGATTATGCGGGCGGCAGTCGGCTGGCCCTGGCATCAGCGTGCGGCCTTCTGCAGTGCACAGCTCTGGAGTCTTCAACGCAGCAGCGCCCTCTGCTGGTGGTGGCCTGGATATTGCAAGTTCTGCGCCCTCTGCTGGTGTTGGCCGGGATTTTCCTGCAGCTGCGCCCTCTGCTGGTGATGGCCGGGATTTTCTGGATCTGCGCCCTCTGCTGGTGATGGCCGGAACTTTCCTGGATCTGCGTCCTCTGCTGGTGGTGGCGGAAATTTTCCGGATTCCGGCAGGCGACATTCCGTCGCTTCGGTACGCAGTGCCGGGGACGTATCCGTGGCAAGGAGCCGCACATCTTCCATCGGGCGGCAGGATGCTGGCTCGGCCTTTTCCCTTTCCGCAGCACCAGGGCAGTCGACGGCATCACCGAGTCGCCAGGACACGGATACGGCCGCCAGGAGTTCGGCGGGCAACATCGCGGATCAAGCCGGTCGGGATGCAGGACACCTTCGGCTGGGAGCTGGATCTTCGGCTGCTGGGCTCACAGCACCCAGGCAGCTAGGTGAGAACATTTTCCCTATCTTTAATTTGCCAGGCATAGTTTCCCCTGAAGCTAGGAATAGTGACATTACTTCGGGAGTTGCTAGCGGGGGTATGGGTTTAATCCTTAGAGGTTTAGGGGAGCTAGCGGGCTTGTGGGGGTCCGGTCTTAGCAGGGGGTCTTTGCCGTCAGCTGCTTGGTTGGGAAATACGGGGTCGTTTGAGGGGTCTAGACAGTTGTCTGAAGTTACGGGTACATCCAGCAGTGCGGGTCCTGCGGCAGACACGGGGAGCTCATCAAGGGAGAAGGACGGAACAGCACCAGGGCCTGGGTCAGGAATTGATGCACCAGGTGAGGGAGCTTTGCAGGATAAGGAAAAGGAGGATGTACCGCAACTAGACGATGCGGCTAGGCGGGAGGTCTATGTCTGCTTCGAGGGCCCGTTAGGGGCACATTTAAAACAAGAGGTTAGGGAAAAAATCTGGAAAGGGGAGTACATAGAAATATTTTCTCTTTTACCCCTAGAGAGATTTAATTTGGATAGACCTAGAAGGGAGGACTCTAAAAAAGAAGATGAGGAGAAACGGAGATATAGGCTGATTCCCAGATCATTTTCAAATTGGCTGCAAGCTTTCGCTATTATGGCTAGCGTAATCGGGGAGAAGGCCCCGGAAAATTGCTCGGCATTATTTTGTTACTTAGATGCCATAGGGGAGGCTTACAGGACCTATGGGGGACAGGGTTGGTTACGCTATGACGAACAGTTTCGTCAGCGTAAGGCTTTTAGGCCAAGTATCAGGTGGGATCACAAGGACATAGCGTTGTGGATGAGAGTTATGGTCCCGTCCCGTTTAGGTCAGACTAGCCAGCCTTTTCACGGGGGCGCCGGGAGTTCAGGGCAGTCAGGACACTCGGCGGCTTTGCAGAAGGGACTGTGTTTCGCCTTCAATGATGGCATATGCAGATTCGGGAGCAAGTGTAAATATAGGCACGAGTGTTCAACCTGCGGGGGGGGGTGCATAGCGCTTCAAAATGTTTCAGGGGTAACAGGCAAAAAGTTGGAGATTCAGCTGACAAAAGGGGTGACTCCGGTGCAGTGGGTCGTGATGGAGGCCTTTCTAAGTAGATACCCTGATAGGTCAGCTGCAGTTTTATTGCGCGACGGTTTTAAGGAGGGTTTCAAAATCCCTTATGTTGAGCAGGATGTTAGTTTAAAAAGAAAAAATTTGAAATCGGCGTTACAATTCCCGGAGGTCGTGTCGGAGAAGTTGAATAAGGAAGTTGCTCTGGGAAGAATGGCAGGCCCGTTTGTCGCCCCTCCGATTGCAAATCTGAGGGTGTCACCTCTTGGCGTGGTCCCTAAGAAAGAACCTAATAAATTTAGGTTAATCCATCACCTGTCATTTCCGAAGGGATCTTCGGTTAATGATGGTATTGATCCCGAGTTGAGTTCGGTGTCGTACTTATCATTCGATTCAGCGATGGAGTGGGTTAGAGCATGTGGAAAGGGGGCTAAGCTGGCTAAGACCGACATCGAAGCGGCCTTTCGTTTGTTGCCAGTTCATCCTGACAGTTTGCATTTATTGGGTTGTTTTTGGGATGGCGGCTTCTTTGTTGATCGTTGTCTTCCCATGGGTTGCTCGATTTCATGTGCTTACTTTGAGGCCTTCAGCACGTTCCTAGAATGGGTGGTGAAAGATGTGTCTGGGATACGCTCATGTTCGCACTATCTGGATGACTTTCTGTTTATAGGGCCAGCGGAATCAGCAGATTGTTCGATTTTGTTGCATACAATGGAGAGTGTGACAAAAAACTTCGGGGTGCCTTTGGCGGAAGACAAAACAGTTGGTCCGGTGACAGTGTTGAGCTTCCTAGGCATTGAAATCGACACGGTAGCAATGGAATGTAGGCTACCTGCAGACAAGGTTACCGCGTTGCGCCAAGATGTGGTTAATACGATTGGTTTGAAGAAGATAAATTTGCGCAGTTTGCAATCGTTGTTAGGGAAACTGAACTTTGCATGTAGGATCATGCCGATGGGTCGAGCGTTCTGCCGCCGCCTATCCTTGGCAACAGTAGGGGTAAAGTCCCCTTTGCATTTCATCAGGATAAAGAAAGAGTTTCGGGACGATTTGAAGATGTGGGCGGATTTTCTGGACGAGTACAATGGCAGATCTCTGTGGATTCAGCCGGTGGCAGATGCTACCTCCTTGGGCATTTTGGTGCATGTCGTTGAAATGAGTGGCTTTGGTCTTTTCTTTCATGGTAGCTGGTCAGCAGCGGCTTGGCCGGAAGAATGGAAGGAGGAGGGGTTAACAAACAACCGGCTACTGTTGCATTTGTTCCCCAGGGTAGTTGCGTTGGCCCTGTGGGGTGACAAATTGAGGAATTTGAAGATTTCTTTTCATTGTGAGCATGTTGGAACGGTGACGGCGGTAAACTCGTTGTCAGCGGCTACGCCTGCAGTAGTGAAGGTCTTGCAGCACTTGGTTTTCCTGGGTCTTAAGTTTAACTTATGGATTGTATCTGAAGTTAGCTTGTCAGCGCCTGATCCAATAGTTGTTGCTCTTTCTCAATTTCAGTGGCAGCTTTTCCGGGATTTGGCACCACAGGCGGAGAGCGCGGGCCGGGATTGTCCAGTGGAGTTGTGGAACCTGCCGCGAGGGCCGTAACAGAGTTATTTACCAAATCGCTCGCGGATTCATCTTGGTCTCATTATAATCAGGCTTGGAGCTTGTGGGAATCCTGGATGTCAAGTATGGACCAGGATATGGAGGAGGAGTATGGTTTGTTGTTGTTCTTAGGTCATCATTGGGAGGCAGGTTGGTCTGTGACACGTTTGAATAAGTTTCTGGCGGGGCTAGCCTTCAACCTTAAATGGAGGGGGGGTAAGGATATAACGAAATCCTTCTTGGTTCGGCAAGTTGTTCGGGGTTGGAAGAAAGGCTGGAAGGCTTCGGATGGTCACCGACCCGTATCTTATGAGGTGCTCTCAGCCATTGAGCGGAAGTTGCAAGAGGTGTGTTTTTCCGAATGGGAAGTGGTTCTGTTCCGTGCAGCCTTTTCTTTGGCCTTCTTTGGGGCATTTCGGTTAGGTGAGTTGGTTAGCCCGTCCGTTAGTAAAAAAGGTATTTTGTTAAGAGAAAACGTGGATGTCGAAGGGAATAAGGTGGTAGTGTTTATTAAGGCTTCCAAAACGGACGTGTATGGGAAAGGGTGCAAAGTGGTGTTGTTCAATGTTGAAGGATCCCCGGTGTGCCCGGTGGCATCCGTGAAGAAGTACATGGCAAAGGGCGGGGTGTTAGACGAGCCATTCTTGGTGCACGAAAATGGGTCTTTCTTGTCCCGTTTTCAGTTTATTTCTGTTTTTAGGAAATGTTTGGCGGCAGCGGGCTTACCTGCAACACAATATAGTGGTCACTCCTTCAGGATCGGGGCAGCGACTGAGTCCGCTAGGTGGGGCCTTGGTGAGGATGTGGTTCGGAGAATTGGGAGGTGGGAATCTTCAAGATTCCAGTCGTATGTTCGCCCAAACCTATTGTGAGTTAGAAGCTGTGTTAAGTTAATTGTTTGTTGCCTTTCTTTCTGTGTTGCAGGGTCTGATCCGATGCTCGTCTGGATCATGGGGCATTCGTATGTTGTATGGGCTGCGTTGCGTGCTGCGGTTCGTCCGGACGGTCGTCAGTTGGGTCTTTCTCGAGAGACAGTGACTTTACGATGGATCGGTAAAAGGGGGATGGTGTGGAAGGAATGGTTACCTGAATTTCATCGTTTTGTTAGACTGGATAGAGTGCCGGAGATCGTGGTGATACATTTAGGGGGGAATGATTTGGCTAAACGGTCTTGTAGGGAGCTGATTAAGGATATCAAATTCGATATCCTGAGGTTCTGGGTCATGTTTCCAAAAGTGTTGTTGGTGTGGTCCGACATCATTCCCCGTAAAAGATGGAGAGGTGCTAGATCACACGAGGGGGTGAACAGGGCCCGGATTAAAATAAACAGGGCCATATCTCAGTTTATGGTGAGGAATGGCGCGTTAGCCGTGAGACATGTGGACTTGGAATCGGGTCAAGGAGCTTACTGGAGAGCTGATGGCGTGCACCTGAACGCGGTGGGTAATGATATGTGGTGTTTGGCTATCCGTAGTGGCATTGAATTAAGCTTGAAGGTGTGGAGGGACATGAATGGCTAAGGTGTCAGGCCATTCGTGTTCGTGGCGGGGTGGAGGTCCTCGAAGTCGGTGGAAATGGTAAATCGTGGTTCAATGGGGTGGGGATCTTGAGAGGTCCTGGACACCCCATGAGAGAATTTAACAAGGCGCGGTACGGTTATTCCGCGTGAGGTGGATTTATGGACCCCTGGCATGGGGGTGGGTTCGGTGGACCAGGATTGGTTGTTATCTATCCCTGAGCTGGTGCTTTACGGCTGGGGGTAAGACTCATCCTGGGCTGAACATTGTGGAGTTTTTGGGATACTGAGTTTTTTATAACTTTGGGGCTTCGAGGACCGCCCCTCCTATTCTGGGTTGTCATAAAAGTTCTGTTATCTTTTATTTAATAAAATGGCTGCTGTGGCCAATTAAATCCAACATATGTCTCCGTCTGCTGTTTTGAGTACGTTAGAAGTTTATTCTTTAGATTGTTAAGAGATCTGTTTAAGGGGGTTGGGGTAATTTTTTCCAGGTCACGGAACTCACGTATACCCTATGTCAAGAAAGGCCGTACTGGGGGCCCACGGCACGTAAAGGGAGGCCGCCATGACGGGGTTACGTGGGACCTGGGGAGCTGGAGCAGTTAGAAGGGATACGGTGGTAAGGGGTTAACTGGGAACTTGAGGGGTGGCTTTAGGGGCATTTTTTGAAAATAAGGGGTGGAACTAGGGGACTGTGGGGAGGGGGCACATAAAAAGGGGCACGCTCCTCACGCAGGCATCCATTTTAGGTGCCTGCGTGACAAGTGAGGAATCTCCCGCCCACCCTCCCTTTTTTGGTTAGGGTAATGGGGGGGGTGAAGTCGGCATATGTGGGCTTTTGGAGTATTGTTTTAAGAGGCGTCTAAATGTATTTATTTTGTTATGTGAATGCTGTCAGGGTATTGTCACGGCAGTTGGCGGGGGTGGAGGTCCTCGAAGTCGGTGGAAATGGTAAATCGTGGTTCAATGGGGTGGGGATCTTGAGAGGTCCTGGACACCCCATGAGAGAATTTAACAAGGCGCGGTACGGTTATTCCGCGTGAGGTGGATTTATGGACCCCTGGCATGGGGGTGGGTTCGGTGGACCAGGATTGGTTGTTATCTATCCCTGAGCTGGTGCTTTACGGCTGGGGGTAAGACTCATCCTGGGCTGAACATTGTGGAGTTTTTGGGATACTGAGTTTTTTATAACTTTGGGGCTTCGAGGACCGCCCCTCCTATTCTGGGTTGTCATAAAAGTTCTGTTATCTTTTATTTAATAAAATGGCTGCTGTGGCCAATTAAATCCAACATATGTCTCCGTCTGCTGTTTTGAGTACGTTAGAAGTTTATTCTTTAGATTGTTAAGAGATCTGTTTAACCCCTTAAGCCCCGAGGGTGGTTTGCACGTTAATGACCGGGCCAATTTTTACAATTCTGACCACTGTCCCTTTATGAGGTTATAACTCTGGAACGCTTCAACGGATCTTGGCGATTCTGACATTGTTTTCTCGTGACATATTGTACTTCATTTTAGTAGTAACATTTATTCGATATAACTTGCGTTTATTTGTGAAAAAAACGGAAATTTGGCGAAAATTTAGAAAGTTTCGCAATTTTCCAACTTTAAATTTTTATGCCCTTAAATCACAGAGATATCTCACGCAAAATACTTAATAAGTAACATTTCCCACATGTCTACTTTACATCAGCACAATTTTGGAACCAAAATTTTTTTTTGTTAGGGAGTTATAAGGGTTAAAAGTTGACCAGCAATTTCTCATTTTTACAACACCATTTTTTTTTAGGGACCACATCTCATTTGATGTCATTTTGAGGGGTCTATATGATAGAAAATACCCAAGTGTGAGACCATTCTAAAAACTGCACCCCTCAAGGTGCTCAAAACCACATTCAAGAAGTTTATTAACCCTTCAGGGGTTTCACAGGAATTTTTGGAATGTTTAAATAAGAATGAATATTTAACTTTTTTCACACAAAATTTATTTCAGCTCCAATTTGTTTTATTTTACCAAGGGTAACAGGATAAAATGGATGCCAAACATTGTTGTACAATCTGTACTGAGTACGCTGATAGCCCATATGTGGGAGTAAACCACTGTTTGGGCGCATGGCAGAGCTCGGAAGGGAAGGAGCGCCATTTGACTTTTAAATGCAAAATTGACAGGAATTGAGATGGGACACCATGTTGCGTTTGGAGAGCCACTGATGTGCCTAAACATTGAAACCCCCCCACAAGTGACACCATTTTGGAAAGTAGACACCCTAAGGAACTTATCTAGATGTGTGGTGACCACTTTGACCCACCAATTGCTTCACAGAAGTTTATAATGCAGAGCCGTAAAAATAAAAAATCATATTTTTTCACAAAAATGATCTTTTCGCCCCCAATTTTTTATTTTCCCAAGAGTAAGAGAAGAAATTGGACCTCAAAAATTGTTGGCCAATTTGTCCTGAGTACGCTGATACCCCATATATGGGTGTAAACCATTGTTTGGGCGTATGGCAGAGCTCGGAAGGGAAGGAGCGCCATTTGACTTTTCAATGCAAAATTGACTGGAATTGAGATGGGACGCCATGTTGCGTTTGGAGAGCCCCTGATGTGCCTAAACATTGGAACCCCTCACAAGTGACACCATTTTGAAAAGTAGACCCCTTAAGGAACTTATCTAGATGTGTGGTGAGCACTTTGACCCAACAAGTGCTTCACAGAAGTTTATAATGCAGAGCCGTAAAAATAAAAAATCTTATTTTTTCACAAAAATGATCTTTTCGCCCCCAATTTTTTATTTTCCCAAGGGTAAGAGAAGAAATTAGACCACAAAAGTTGTTGTGCAATTTGTCCTGAGTGCGACGATACCCCATATGTGGGGGTAAACCACTTTTTGGGTGCATAGCAGAGCTCGGAAGGGAAGGAGCGCCATTTGACTTTTCAATGCAAAATTGACTGGAATTAAGTTGGGACGCCATGTTGGTTTGGAGAGCCCCTGATGTGCCTAAACATTAAAACCCCCCACAAGTGACACCATTTTGGAAACTAGACCCCATAAGGAACTTATCTAGATGTGTTTTGAGAGCTTTGAACCCCCAAATGTTTCACTACAGTTTATAACGCAGAGCCGTTAAAATAATTTTTTTTTTTTTTTCGCAAAAATTATTTTTTAGCCCCCAGTTTTGTATTTTCACAAGGGTAACATAATAAATTGGACCCCAAAAGTTGTTGTCCAATTTGTCCTGAGTACGCTGATACCCCATATGTGGGGGGGAACCACTGTTTGGGCGCATGGCAGAGCTCGGAAGGGAAGGAGCGCCATTTGGAATGCAGACTTAGATGGATTGGTCTGCAGGAGTCACGTTGCATTTGCAGAGCCCCTGATGTACCCAAACAGTACAAACCCCCCACAAGTGACCCCATATTAGAAACTAGACCTCCCAAGGAACTTATCTAGATGTGTTGTGAGAACTTTGAACCCCTAAGTGTTTCACTACAGTTTATAACGCAGAGCCGTGAAAATAAAAATTCTTTTTTTTTTCACAAAAATGATTTTTTAGCCCCCAGCTTTGTATTTTTACAAGGGTAACAGAATAAATTGGACCCCAAAAGTTGTTGTTCAATTTGTCCTGAGTACGCTGATACCCCGTATGTGGGGGGGAACCACTGTTTGGGCGCATGGCAGAGCTCGGAAGGGAAGGAGCGCCATTTGGAATGCAGACTTAGATGGATTGGTCTGCAGGCGTCACGTTGCATTTGCAGAGCCCCTGATGTACCCAAACAGTAGAAACCACCCACAAGTGACCCCATATTGAAACTAGACCTCCCATGGAACTTATCTAGATGTGTTGTGAAAACTTTGAACCCCCAAGTGTTTCACTACAGTTTACAACGCAGAGCCGTGAAAATAAAAAATCCTTTTTTTTCCCACAAAAATGATTTTTAGCCCCCCAAATTTTTATTTTCCCAAGGATAACAAGAGAACTTGGACCCAAAAAGTTGTTGTCCAATTTGTCTCGAGTACGATGATACCCCATATGTTGGGGTAAACCCCTGTTTGGGCGCACGGGAGAGCTCGGAAGTGAAGGAGCACTGTTTTACTTTTTCAATGCAGAATTGGCTGGAATTGAGATCGGACGCCATGTCGCGTTTGGAGAGCCCCTGATGTGTCTAAACAGTGGAAACCCCCAATTATAACTGAAACCCTAATCCAAACGCACCCCTAACCCTAATCCCAACTGTAACCCTAACCACACACCTAACCCTGACACACCCCTAATTCTAATCCCAACCCTAATCCCAACCGTAAATGTAATACAAACCCTAACCCTAACCCTAGCCCTAACCCTAGCCCTAACCCTAACCCTAATGGGAAAATGGAAATAAATACATTTTTTTTAATTTTATTATTTTTCCCTAAGGCTAGGTTCACATTGCATTAGGGAAATCCGTTTAGCACTAGCGGATTGCGCTAACGCAATGTCTTTTTAGGTGTCGTGTTTAGTGGTCGCGTTAACGTCCCCGCTCTGGAAGATCGGGGATCGGACCTCGGGCGCGCCGTGGACGCTGCAAGCAGCGTCTGAGGCGCGCCACAAAAGAACGGCACCTTGCTAGCGCGAGCCGAAAATGGCACGCTCTAGCGATGCGCTACACCCGAAAATCACATTGCTGTCAATGGTTGTGCTAACGGACCCGTTGCACGGCGTTAATTGTGACATTTTCGCCGTGCAACGCTGTCCGTTAGCGTTAACCCATTAACGCAATGTGAACCTAGCCTAACTAAGGGGGTGATGAAGGGGGGTTTGATTTACTTTTATAGCGAGTTTTTTATATCGGATTTTTATGATTGGCAGCCGTCACACACTAAAAGACGCTTTTTATAGCAAAAAAGTTTTTGCGTCTCCACATTTTGAGACCTATAATTTTTCCATATTTTGGTCCACAGAGTCATGTGAGGTCTTGTTTTTTGCGGGACGAGTTGACGTTTTTATCGGTTACATTTTCGGACATGTGACAGTTTTTGATCGCTTTTTATTCCGATTTTTTGTGAGGCAGAATGACCAAAAACCAGCTATTCATGAATTTCTTTTGGGGGAGGCGTTTATACCGTTCCGCGTTTGGTAAAATTGATGAAGCAGTTTTATTCTTCGGGTCAGTACGATTACAGCGATACCTCATTTATATCATTTTTTTTATGTTTTGGCGCTTTTATACGATAAAAGCTATTTTATAGAAAAAATAATTATTTTGGCATCGCTTTATTCTCAGGACTATAACTTTTTATTTTTTTGGTTATGATGCTATATGGCGGCTCGTTTTTTGCGGGACAAGATGACGTTTTCAGAGGTACCATGGTTATTTATATCCGTCTTTTTGATCGCGTGTTATTCCACTTTTTGTTCAGCGTTATGATAATAAAGCGTTGTTTTTTGGCTCGTTTTTTTTTTTTTTTTCTTACGGTGTTCACTGAAGGGGTTAACTAGTGGGCCAGTTTTATAGGTCGGGTCGTTACGGACGCGGCGATACTAAATATGTGTACTTTTATTGTTTTTTTTGGTTTTTTTTATGTAAAGAAATGTATTTATGGGAATAATATTTTTTTTTTTCTGCTTTATTTAGGAATTTTTTTTTTATTTTTTTTTACAAGTGTGGAAATTTTTTTTTTTACTTTTTCACTTTGTCCCAGGGGGGGACATCACAGATCACCGATCTGACAGTGTGCACAGCACTCTGTTAGATCGGTGATCTGACATACAGCCGGGCAGGATTAGAGCTGCAGCTGCAGCCTGATCCTGACCCGGAAGTGCTCCCTGCAGGACCCGGATGCAGCCCGGCGGCCATTTTGGATCCGGGGACTGCAGGGAGAAGACGCTCGGTACACGGTGAGCACATCACCGTGTACCGATCGTCTCAGGGAAGCCCGCAGGGAGCCCCCTCCCTGCGCGATGCTTCCCTGCACCGCCGGCACACCGCGATCATCTTTGATCGCGGTGTGCCGGGGGTTAATGTGCCGGGAGCGGTCCGTGACCGCTCCTGGCACATAGTGCCGGATGTCAGCTGCGATAGGCAGCTGACACCCGGCCGCGATCGGCCGCGCTCCCCCCGTGAGCGCGGCCGATCGCATATGACGTACTATCCCGTCCATGGGAATTAAGTCCCAGGTCACCTGGACGGGATAGTACGTCATATGGGATTAAGGGGTTAAGGGGGTTGGGGTAATTTTTTCCAGGTCACGGAACTCACGTATACCCTATGTCAAGCCTGCATTTACTCTGTGCTAACAAGTGCGCATCGCGCATGTCTCAAAAATATGAGCCAGAAACACAGAGCCATGATTGCGATCTTTCCTCCGGTAATGACATCTAGCCGGAAGAAAGGCTTGGATAAGATGAGGCAAGGGGCACTGCGCATGTCAGCACTGGCGACACGCATCTGCGTTCCATTATTCTGGGAGCGCTGAAAGTCATGTGATGGCGGGGCGGGTCTTAGCCCCAATGTGTACACTAAGCGCATTTAAGTAGCGCTGGCATTGCGCACCGGTGACACGCATCTGCGTTCCATTTTCTCAGGAGCGCTTGAAAGCCACGTGATGGTGGGGCGGGTTTTAGCCCCAATGTGTACAATAAGCGCATCTAAGCAGCGCCTGCACTGCGCATGTCGGCACTGGTGACACGCATCTGCGTTCCATTTTCTTGGGAGCTCCGGGAATGTCATGTGATGGTGGGGAGGGGCTTAGCCCCACTGTGTACAACAAGCGCACGCTAAGCATCTAAGAGCAGCGCTGACACTCTGGAATGCCCCCACCTAATATGCCGAAAGGACAGCATTCTCTGAACATTACGGTACTTTGAACTATTAAGTATAGCGTTGTTACCTCCGCATGCTGATATCCACTTCCTAAGCCATTGCTGCTATACCCTAATTTATCCCCTGATGAGCCCCTATACTGGGAAGGGGCGAAACGCGTAGGGATGGCGAGATGGGACGAACTACTTCACATATTCAGATAAGTTTTCTTTTTCATTTGTCATGGCAGACTGAGCATAGCACTTATTTATAAGAAAGCAATGAGGGATTGGCCTCAGCTGTTTTGGGCTCCTATATGCATTGGTCCAATCTAAATGAGAGATACTATACATGATACCTGATATAGCAGACATTTTTCATTTGTTTTTTATTATTTTTTCTTTGTTTCTTTGAGTATTTTGTTTATTTTTTATCTCAGACACCTGAAGATCTTTATACATGTCGAATCTGTATGGTATCTAGGGTGTAAATTTATAAATCACCCATACAAATGAGCTCTCATAAGAGATACATTGGATCAGGTATCGGATAATAATGAGGGATGGACCTCAGGTGTACTAACTGCACTGACTAATCGTGTAGGAGACACACTACACATGACACTTTGAGGTAGCAGATGGTTTCATGTGAAACGTAATGGTTAATAACTAGCATCGCTATTGTTTTCATTTTTTCTTATTTTTTATCTATTTTTTCTTTGACTGCTATTTTTTATAGCATGCATCTGAATTGCTCTATATATGACTCTGAGGGCATGCACATATGACCATCTATTGAGTGAGCCCGTATATCTGCTATTCCGGATTTGAGATACACTGTATTAGGTATCGAACAGAGATATATACAATTTTTTTTCATCTTGTTTAGTCTTTCTTATTTTTCTTTACTAGTATTATGTTTACTTTTTGTATAAGTCCTGTGTATAGGTCTGCCTCTATGACCTTTAGGTCATGACGTACTAACAAAGACAGTGACACATTGGTATACATACTAGAGGTTTCTATTTTATGACCTCTGAGTGTCTCTGAGCACAGCATATCTGTGCTCTACTGTACCCCTGAAAATTTTGTTTCTTGACTATTACCCGTTTACTATCATTCATGTTATAGAATACCTTTACTGATCAATATTTAGATCATTTGTTGATACAGCCCATGGGGTACATGTAACTTAGTGGACATTTATGCTGCACTATTTTGCTGCGTTGTTTTAGTAGTTTTTTGTTACACTGTTTTTTTCACTCTTTTTTACACTTTTTTCACGTTTTTGGTTAGTGTGACCCTTGGTCAATTTGTGTGTATGTTGTTGGGGTCTGGGCATGGGTAGTTGGTAGGGCCCAGTAGGGCAAGAAGGGACAGTCGACGTGGAGCGGAGGCGCCACATCGAACTTTAGGGTGCCAACCTCCGCTGTTAGGTAGGCGAGAGCCACTATAGGGCCACCTAACAGGGACTGTGTCAGGAATACATTTGTTACTATTTCCTGAATTTTTCCTACCCCACCCGAACCCAGGTGGTTGATGTTGGTAGTCATACATTTAAGTACATTAAATTGTCTATGAGATTTTTAAATATTATTAATAAAACATTTTTTTAGGATATTGTGTTTCTTTTTGGTTGTTCAATTAAATATATCCTTATATTATTCTAGTTGGTTGTTTATTTATTAGGCCACTCCTCACACTGGTAAAACTAGGGGTTGGATAGGAAGTTAGTCAGAAGCTGACTGGGTTTAATTCAGGCAACATCCCGTGGCAGGGGGTGTTGCAGGGAGAAGATTCAGGGGGGGCCCTGTCAGGCGTGGGAACCCGGCAGGTACCTAGTGACGAGAATAGAACGTTACGGAACCGCGCCTGCACACCCTGCGGCGGTATCCTAAGAAAGAGACACGAAGCGAAGGATATTGTGGACAGTGAGAAACGAGATCAAGCACAAAGGAGAGCCAGTAGGAGTCGTGCCCGGAGAACGGCAACATCCTACTGAGGCGCGTAGCCGGTGGCCAGAACACCGAGGAAGTAACTGACTCTATGCCTTACTTCAAACTCCGCAGGACAGTTAATTATAGGTTGTCTACCTTACATCACCTAAGCAGACATAGGGGGCAACGCGTGGAGAGGAGCATCTCTAGGGTCCCGGAAGAACTCCGAGCCTACCCGTCAAACGGGTGCGTCCTAGCCATAACATACCTGGGGGCCGGAGAACTAGAAAGAACTGGAATGAATTAGAATGAACGAGAATAGAAGTTGTGAGGACTATCCCGAATGCTCAGCAGGGAAGCACTACAACACACAGGCGCTAGTGGTAGGCACTAATTTCCACCTGCAAAGAGTACTCTGGATGTGCCTTGGGACCGGCCGGTCTCAGACAGCCTTGTTAACTGTGCTCTGGATTGAAGATCCTGAAGTCTTCAGTAAAGAGGTAAAGAGACTGCAACCCTGTGTCCTCGTGCACCTCACACCATCACCATCCACCTTACTGGGAAGCCCTGGGGACACACTTCACCTGTGGGAAGGTTTACCATCTAGCTGCCATCACATCACCCCAGTGGACCCCAAGCAGCGTCGGTCACCCCGACCGAATACTACAGGTGGCATCATAAAACCTTGACAGACTCGCATCACCTTTCATTGGACGCCCCTTAGCAGGGTCACGGACCGGGTCCAGCCACCGTGACATCCCCAGAACTGAGCCAGCAGAGGACCGGTACCGAGTAACCCGAGGCCCTGCGTCTGGGGGCGCTCCATTAGTAGCAGCAATAGCAATGTAAGTGGCATAAGCAATTTCTGTGAGTCATTTCACACATTTTTTAGGCCAGTCCGTGAACCAGCAGAACAGAGTACAAGTTTGATATGCTGTGTGTGTTGCTCTATATTAATGCCATCAGGGGGAGTTTGGACCCTTTTGCGCTTTTGTCTTCAAAAATAGAAGAGTGGCCTGATGTCACCTGTCATGCCTTAGAGGTTTTGTCATGTCCAGCAGTCAGCGTTCCCTTTTTGACTGGCCAGACTAGATGTTGGTGTCTTTTTTAATGTCATGCATTGATCTCACATTATTGCAGTCTGTGCCATCTTTGTGGTGTCTTCTATTCCTGCTGTTGCTACGGCTGCTGATGTTACAAACATTTTTTTGAAATGTGGATGTTACGCTTACCGCTGCTCGTCCGCGTCACGCCGCTTCTGGCCGCCGGCGCGCTGCTCCTGCTTGCGCTGGTCGTGCTTCATTTGGGTCTCGGCGCGTCGTGTCTCCTGCTTCTTCTGCGGCGCCGGCTCCTTCCGCCGCTGCTCGTCCCCGCCGCATTACTTCCGGGGGACGGCGCGCTCATCGTCTGCTGGTCCCGCCTCCTCCTCGTCCTGATGGGGATGTGCGGTGTCTGCGCCGGCGCGCGGGGGTCTCTGGAGGGCGCCTACGCTCCTGTCTGGTTTCTCCTACTTCCGGTATTCAGCACTCCAACCAATCCCGGTGAGACCCTTACTATTTCAGGCCACCTCCCCTGCTAGGAGGTGCCTGAGTGTCAATTGCTTTTTGCTTTGTCTCTGGCTTCTTCCTGCTCTTGTGCTCGTACCTTCCAGTACTTCTTGTGTTCCCTCCGCCTGTGTGTCTTCTCGTCCTCCCGTCATCCCTTCCGTTTTTGTCTTTGCAGTTTCGCCTTCGTCTCCTGCTTCCCTCCGGTTCAGCTTGTCTACCAGTCCTTGTGTCCTTCATTTTGCTCCAGCTTCCCTGCCTCCGTGTATCCCGCTCCTGTGTTCCGTTTAGTGTCTTTTTTATTGTTTCTTCCTGAGCCGCCCCTTCTGGTATCTGCTACCGTGGTAGGGTCTTCTTCGGGTCTGCCCCAGCCAGTCCCTGTATAGGGGTTGGTTAACACCTGGTCGCTCGCCCGGAGATAGTACCTTGCTACGGTCCAGAGGGTCCACTCTCGCTTTTGTCTCAGAGAGCGTAACAGAACACTCAGCCCATGGACCCCGCAGGTGCCGCATTTTCTGCCCAAAAGGAATTGGGACATTTGCGCTACAATCAACAGCGCATCATGTCGTTTTTGAAAAATATGGAGTCCCGTTTGACCACATTACAGGCCGCCGACCCAGTTAGTGCTTCACATCTAGCGAGCCTTCAGCAAGAGCTCTCCCAGCAGCGTGATACGCAGGCACGCATGCTGACGTATATGGCCTCCATTGACGACCGTTTGTTCAATCTACAGTCTGTCCCTACGCCCCCTATTCAGGTGGTATCACAGGACCCAAACTCTTCTTCCTTATCTCACCCGCCGCCTCGTCTCGGCAAACCTCCCAAGTATAGCGGTGACCCCAAACTCTGTAGGGGGTTCCTAAACCAGTGCCGTCTCCACTTTGAACTCCTTCCCCAGCAATACCCGACTGATCGAGCCAAAGTGGCTTTTATTTTTTCCCATTAAGAGGGAGAGGCCTTAGCCTGGATTAATCCCCTCTGGGAGCGGGACGATCCCATAGTCTCTCAGTTAGCATTTTTTCTGGAGACCTTTCGCAAGGTTTTCGATGAGCCCGGGCGTTTAGCTTCCACTACGGAGTCTCTTTTTAATCTCCAGCAAGGCTCTCTAACGGTAGGCCAATATGCTATTCGCTTCCGCACTTTAGCCTCTGAGCTGGGCTGGAACAACGAGGCTTTAGTCGGGGCTTTTTGGCGTGGCCTGTCCAGTCGGATAAAAGATGAATTGGCTGGCCGAGATACTCCCACCTCTTTGGAGGACCTCATAGCCCTCGCTACGCGGATCGATCTACGCTTCCAAGAGCGAACCCGTGAAACTGCCAAGGAGAGGAAACCTGTTCGCTCCCTACCACCAGTCCGTAGGTCGGGGAGTCCGCGCCCTGTGACGTCCTCTGCTCTCTCTGGACCTGAGCCCATGCAAGTAGATCGTGTCAAGATGGCAGAGCAGCGACGTAGAGAGAGACGTTCCCAAGGGCTCTGCTTTTATTGTGGTAGCGCTGCTCACTTGTTGCGATCCTGCCCTGATCGTCCGGAAAACTCCTCCCCCTAGGACAGGTAAGAGAGGCCTCCCTAGGTGTTTCTGATTCCTCTCTACCCCTGTTTTTCTCTGTCTTACTTATTCTTAATCTTAAACGATTTTCCGAGGTTGCGTATGTGGATTCGGGTGCGGCGGGCAACTTTATCAGTCTTGAGGCAGTTCGGAGACTTCGCATACCAGTTATCTCTTTGGATTCCCCTCGTCTGATTGCTTCCGTGGATGGGAGACCCTTGCAAGATGCCATCACCCCAATTACGGAGGAGGTCGAACTACAGATCGGGGCCCTACATCGGGAGAAGATCACCTTTTATGTCCTGCCTCACCTTGCCCATGCTTTGTTACTTGGGTTGCCGTGGCTTCGAACTCATGAACCCACTCTGGACTGGCATTCGGGTGATGTGCTCCGTTGGGGATCTACTTGTCATAAGCGATGCCTATTGTCCGTTAGTCCTGTAGTTCCTCCTCAGACAGTTTCCATTCCCTCCGGTTTGCCCTCTCCTTATTGGACTTTTGCCGATGTTTTCGATAAAAAAGAGGCTGAGACTCTTCCGCCACATCGTCCCTATGATTGCCCGATCGAACTTCTTCCCGGGTCCATCCCACCTAGAGGAAGAATTTACCCACTTTCTTCAACTGAGACCAGAGCAATGTCTGAATACATTCAAGAGAACTTGGCTAAAGGTTTCATTCGTAAGTCTTCTTCGCCTGCAGGTGCGGGATTCTTCTTTGTCAAGAAAAAGGATGGTTCGCTTCGACCCTGCATCGACTACAGAGGCTTGAACAACATTACAGTCAAGAACAAGTACCCCCTACCCCTCATTCCAGAGCTCTTTGATCGACTTAGAGGGGCCCGAATTTTTACTAAGTTGGATCTCCGGGGAGCATACAACCTTGTTCGTATTCGTGCCGGCGATGAATGGAAGACCGCTTTTAACACCCGAGATGGCCATTATGAATACCTGGTCATGCCGTTCGGCCTCTGCAACGCTCCAGCAGTCTTCCAGGAGTTCGTTAGCGATATTTTCCGTGACCTTCTCTACTCCTGTGTTGTGG
This sequence comes from Ranitomeya imitator, assembly GCF_032444005.1. Lineage (NCBI taxonomy): Eukaryota > Metazoa > Chordata > Amphibia > Anura > Dendrobatidae > Ranitomeya > Ranitomeya imitator. Next base: position 203,414,222 of record NC_091286.1, read on the forward strand.
TGTATTTGGATGACATCCTGGTTTTTTCTGTGGATCTGCCATCCCACAGAAGAAGTGTTCGTTTGGTCCTGCAACGATTGAGAGAGAATCGTCTGTATGCTAAATATGAGAAGTGTCTCTTCGAACAGACCTCGCTGCCTTTTCTTGGTTACATAATCTCGGATTCCGGTCTCAAAATGGACCCTGAGAAAGTGAATGCCATTCTCAATTGGCCACGGCCCTATGGAATAAAAGCTATCCAACGGTTCCTGGGATTTGCTAATTACTACAGGCAGTTCATATCCCATTTCTCGTCTGTGATTCAGCCGCTTTCTGCTCTTACCCACAAGGGCTCCAACCCGAAGACTTGGTCCCCGGAGGCCGAGAATGCCTTTGTTCTTCTGAAGCAGTCTTTTTCGTCCGCCCCAGTATTGCACCCTCCTGAGGTTAACAAGCCATTCGTTCTAGAGGTGGATGCCTCCTCCACGGGAGCTGGAGCGGTGCTCTCTCAAAGATCCTCTACGGGTCGACTGGTTCCTTGCGGATTCTTCTCTAAAACATTTTCTGCCTCCGAACGCAATTATACCATCAGAGACCGTGAACTTTTGGCTATCAAGTTGGCTCTGGAGGAGTGGAGACATCTTCTAGAGGGAGCAGTTCATCCTTTCGTTATTTTCTCTGACCACAAAAATTTGGCCTATCTTCAAACTGCTCAGAGACTAAATCCACGACAAGCTCGATGGTCTTTGTTCTTTGCTCGCTTCGACTTTGAGCTTCGCTTCCGGCCTGGTGACAGAAATATCAAGGCAGACGCACTTTCCAGACTTTCGCAGCCTGAGGAGGTCGATGAAGAACCAGCTTACATTCTGGATCCTTGCAAAGTCGTCACGGTGGCTCCTGTAAGCATGATCCATCCTCCTCCGTGTAAGACCTTTGTGGCCGAGGGGGACAGAGAGAAGGTGCTTCACTGGGGACATTCCTCAAAGTTAGCAGGCCATGCTGGCATAAAGAAGACCCACCTTCTCATTACCCGCTACTATTGGTGGCCAGCGTTACGTCAAGATATCGAGGAGTTTATCGCCTCTTGTTCTTCTTGCGCTAAGAATAAAGTGCCTAGACGATCTCCTCACGGAGGCCTGCTTCCTCTTCCCGTCCCGTCTAGTCCGTGGCAGCATATAGCCATGGACTTCATCACCGATCTACCGAATTCCTCAGGTTGTACAGTTATCCTTACAGTGGTGGACCGGTTTTCCAAGATGGCCCATTTTGTTCCTCTGTCCGGTCTACCTTCGGCTCCAAAGTTGGCGAAGGTCTTTGTTTCAGAAATCTTCAAACTCCACGGTTTTCCTCAAAACATCGTGTCTGACAGAGGTGTACAATTTACATCTCATTTTTGGAGGGCTTTATGCAACCTCTTAAAAGTGACTTTAGACTTTTCTTCGGCCTACCATCCTCAGACTAATGGACAAGCAGAACGAACAAATCAAATTGTAGCCGCCTACCTTCGTCACTTTTCTAACGTCCACCAGAATGATTGGGTCAGTCTTTTGCCTTGGGCTGAGTTTGCATACAATAATCACTCTCAAGAATCCTCTGCAACATCTCCTTTTTTCATTGTGTTTGGTCAACATCCGAATATGCCTCTCCCAGTTTCCTCAGCGTCTGCAGTACCAGCTGCTGATGCAGTAATTTCGGACTTTTCTTCTATATGGGGAGAGGTTAAAGAAGCACTTAAGATGGCATCTCTGAGGGTGAAAAGACATGCAGACAAAAGACATTTAGATTCTTCCCCGTTTTCTCCCGGTGACAAAGTCTGGCTTTCTTCACGGTACATTAGACTAAAGATTCCTTCTTGTAAACTTGGTCCTCGCTACATCGGTCCATTTGAGATTCTGAGTCGAGTCAACGATGTTGCCTACAAGCTGAAGCTGCCCGCCTCGCTCCGTATTCCCAATACCTTTCACGTGTCTTTGCTCAAACCTGTTATTTTTAACCGCTTCCATACATCTTCCTGTATCTCTCCTCAGCCCGCTCGTGCTGATAACGTTTTTGAAGTGAGAGATATTTTGGCTATGAAGAGGGTTCGAGGGAGAAAATTATTTTTGGTGGATTGGATGGGTTTCGGTCCCGAGGAGAGATCTTGGGAGCCGCTGGAGAATATTAATGCACCTCGTCTTCTAAACAAATTTCTATCTAGTTTTGGGAGAGGGGATCTTAAAGAGGGGGGTACTGTTACGCTTACCGCTGCTCGTCCGCGTCATGCCGCTTCTGGCCGCCGGCGCGCTGCTCCTGCTTGCGCTGGTCGCGCTTCATTTGGGTCTCGGCGCGTCGTGTCTCCTGCTTCTTCTGCGGCGCCGGCTCCTTCCGCCGCTGCTCGTCCCCGCCGCATTACTTCCGGGGGACGGTGCGCTCATCATCTGCTGGTCCCGCCTCCTCCTCGTCCTGATGGGGATGTGCGGTGTCTGCGCCGGCGCGCGGGGGTCTCTGGAGGGCGCCTACGCTCCTGTCTGGTTTCTCCTACTTCCGGGATTCAGCACTCCAACCAATCCCGGTGAGACCCTTACTATTTCAGGCCACCTCCCCTGCTAGGAGGTGCCTGAGTGTCAATTGCTTTTTGCTTTGTCTCTGGCTTCTTCCTGCTCTTGTGCTCGTACCTTCCAGTACTTCTTGTGTTCCCTCCGCCTGTGTGTCTTCTCGTCCTCCCGTCATCCCTTCCGTTTTTGTCTTTGCAGTTTCGCCTTCGTCTCCTGCTTCCCTCCGGTTCAGCTTGTCTACCAGTCCTTGTGTCCTTCATTTTGCTCCAGCTTCCCTGCCTCCGTGTATCCCGCTCCTGTGTTCCGTTTAGTGTCTTTTTTATTGTTTCTTCCTGAGCCGCCCCTTCTGGTATCTGCTACCGTGGTAGGGTCTTCTTCGGGTCTGCCCCAGCCAGTCCCTGTATAGGGGTTGGTTAACACCTGGTCGCTCGCCCGGAGATAGTACCTTGCTACGGTCCAGAGGGTCCACTCTCGCTTTCGTCTCAGAGAGCGTAACAGTGGAGACTCCAAGTTCTGGTGGGTTGCCTGTGGTGGAAGGTGTGTCAGAGGCCTATTATAATTTTTCTACTCTGTGGAAATTGATGTCACTTTAGTGGTGTGTGATAATTATTTTTTGAAATGTGGAGACTCCAAGTTGGGTCTCCATCTCGTGTGTTACCTGTAGTAGAAGGTATGTCCAAGATCTATTATACTGTTTCTACTTAGTGGAAATTGATGCCGCTTTAGTGGGGGGGGGGTGACAATTATTTTTTGAATTGTGGAGACTCCAAGTTGGGTCTCCATCTGGTGGGTTGCCTGTTTAAGTAGGGCTCCCAGGCAGGCAGGCCTCACTTACTTTCAGTCAGCTACCTGTGTTACATTTTTCTACCAATATTACTGTATGAAACTGATATCTGTGCCATCTGAGCATGGATGGAAAAAAAAAGATTAAAAAAATGGAGGTGTTGCATGAGGTACCAGGTCTCCCAGCTAAGAAGGCTTGTACGGCTCCCTTAACCACCAGGTCCTCATTGAAACTTCAATTCCAAGCTGTAAATGCTGGGCCAGACCCTGATACCTCATGTATGGGACATGGCTGACTGATTCTGTGCCAACATAAAAGGTTATACTGTGGGTCAATTGATCAGTCAAGTATTTATGTGACTTTCCTTACATATTTCAACCAATAGTACTGTATGAAATTGATGTTTGTGCCATCTGAGTGTGGATGGAATTAAAAAAAATGGAGGTGTTGCATGAGGTATCAGGTCTCCCAGCTAAGAAGGCTTAGGGTATGCGCACACGTTGCAGATTAGCCTGTGGAATTTTCTGCGCAGATTCTTCCTCTCTTGGCAGAAAAACGAGGTGAAAATTTGTGCGGATTTGATGCGTTTTTGATGCAGATTTTCATGTGTTTTTTTCATGCAGATTTTATGTATTTTTGTAAGCTAAATAAAGATCTATTATTTAACAACAACAAAAAAAAGAATTGTGATGTAGTTTCTTTGGCCAACCTCTTATTTTACATCCATTGAAGATTAATGTTTACACACATAGAGAGATACAGTAGATAAATAGATAGATAATAGATGATAGATAGATATATCTATAGATAGACAATAGATAGATAGATAGATCATAGATAGATAGATGGATAGATAGATAATAGATAGATACATAATAGATAGATAGATAGATAGATAATACATAGATTATAGATAGGTAAATAATAGATCTATAGATAGATCTATAGATAGACAGATAGATCGATAGATAGATCTATAGATAGATAATACCAAGACCGATGTTTAGTAACAAACATAATAAAATGGTACATAAAGAGTTAAATAAAGATACACACAAAATCTGTGTCAGGCTGGGGTCACACCTGCAAAAAACTCGCACGAGTCTCACACCTTAGTATCCAGCATTGCTGCCGGCACTCAGACTGGAGCGTTCAGCTACATAGAAATACATGCAGCCGCACACTCCGGTCCTGAGTTCTGGCTGCAGTGCCGAGTATTGCAGTGCAAGACTTGTGCGAGTTTCTCGCAAGTGTGACACCGGCCTTAAACACAATATCTGTTTAATTTAAAAAAAAAAAAAATGGCGTGGGCTCCTGCGCAATTTTCTGCACCAGAGAGGGAAAGCCAGCAACTGGGGGCTGATGTTTAGAGCTTGGGAAGGGAGTAATACCCATGGAGCTTCCCAGGCTATGAATATCAGCCCGCAGCTGTATATTTAGCCTTTACTGGCTATCAAAATAATGGAGCCCCCAAAAACAACGTGGGGTCACCCTATAATTAATAGCCAGAAAAGCCTATGCAGACAGCTGCAGGCTGATATTAATAGCCTAGGAAGGGCCATGGATATTGGCCCCCCTGGCTACAAACACCAGCTCACAGCCACCACAGAAATGGCACATTTCTAAGATGCACCAATTCTGGCACTTAGCCTCTTTCTTCCAACTGCCCTGTAGGGGTGGCATATGGGGTAATATTTGTCTGGTTAATGTCACCTTTGTGTTGTAAGGTGACATCAAGCCGGCTTAGTAATGGAGAGGTGTCAATAAGACACCTATCCATTACTAATCCTATAGTTGTTAAGGGGATAAATAAACACACAGCCAGAATAAAGTATTTTAATGAAATAAAACACTAAACACAGTTTCCCATCTTTTTTGTACGCCTAATCCATTCAAGGCCCTCGATCTCCTGTAAAAAAGAAAAAATAATAAACCAACACAAATACTCCCTGGTCCGACGTAATCCATTTAATAACAAGTGTCCCACGACGATCTCCCCTATAGAGCAGTCACATCAGGAGATGTGACCGCTCTACAGGCCCTCCAGTGACACACTGACAGGAGATAATGGCTCCTGCAATGTTATCACTGAGGATTCACTGGAGTTCATGCTGTCGTTTTACAGCACTGCTGTGTGAGAATTTTCCCACGCAGCGGTACTGCAAGTGACAGCATGAACTCCAGTGACCTCTGACAGCAGAGTGATCCACTGCGGGAGGATACTTGCCATCATTGTATCACCGGAGCTGTGTAGAGCGGTCACATCATCCCTCAGGGTTTCATCTGAACCATGTCACTTGGAGATTTAGATGGAAACCCCAAAGTAAGTGGTCAGTGTAGAGCACTGGAAAAATGTGATCCCAAACGTTATGTAAAATGTTCCCAATAAAAGCTTCAACTCAATCCACAAAAGAAAGGAAGTCCTCACTCAGGTCTGTCATCTGTTAGCAGAAATATAGGGGCTTACATGTTACTGGTAGAACAAATACTCTGGAAAAGCAAAATGGCTCCTCACCAGCCAAAAGAAATTTAGAAAATTCTGCGCTTTCAAATGTAAATGTCCCCCTCCCTTCTTAGCCCTACAGTGTACCTAAACCACATATATCGTCCACGTTTGGCATCTCTGAAGCAATTAGAGCTTGCCTAACTTATGGGTGCATGTCTCCAGAAGCACGGGCTGGGAATAATGTGCTGGTGACTGACACGTACTGGTCACTACAGCGTACTGGTCACTACAACGGCAGTTTGCAATTTTCACTTGGCAACATTCATTGTTGTTTTTTTCTGAAAAATTCCCATGGAGTCAAAATCATCTCTACACCTGTAGATAAATTCTCCAAGGGGTATAGTTTCCAAAATGGGGTCACTTGAGGGGGAATTCTGCTCAGCAATTCGGGGCTCTGCATATGGAGTCCGCAAACTATTCTAGGAAAATCTGCGCTCCAGGAGGCAAATAGCGCTCTGTCCCTCCCGAGTCTCTCCGTATGGATAAGGAGTACTGTACAGCCACATATGGGGTATTGCCACGTTCAGTAGAAATTGTGGGACAAATTTTGGTGCCATTTTACCCAATTCTTGTGTGAAAATGTAAAATCTGGGGCTAAAACAAAATTTTGGTGGTAAAAATGTACCGTATTTTTTGGACTATAAGACGCACTTTTTCCCTCCAAAAATGTGGAGGAAAATGGTGGGTGTGTCTTATAGTCCGGATGTATGGACTCTGGCTGTAGTGGGGAAGTGGGGGAGCGGTTTCAGCAGAGCATCAGGTCACAGCAGGCTGGAGCCAGCGGCTCCGGCTAACTCCTGTGCCCGCTGCTAAAGGGAAATGAAAAATGCACTGCATTCCATGCCATGGGCGTGGAGGGCAATGCATATTAATTTTTCTGGCATCTTGGTATAATTGGCCCCATCCCGTTACTGGTATGATTGGTCCCATCCATTTTCTTTTATAGTTGGCCCCATCCTGTTCCTGGTATGCATGGCCCCATCAGGAAAGGTTAAAAAACTAAACTATTTCACTCACCTGCATGGTGCTCCCTCACAGCGTCCTGCTCCAGTGCCAGCAGCTGCTTAAATCTTGCAAGCAGCGCATGGCAGAGACGTCATGCGCTGCTCACAAGCAGAGCGCAGCTACCAGAATACTCACCGGGACCGTTTATTGCAGAGAGCTGTGAGTAATCATTCCTCTTCAGTAGCGCACAGTGTCAGCCAGCGGCTTTCTGCTGTAAGTAGCTCACGTGTGCCGATATTTAAGAGAAATTTATATTCTGAATATGGGATAGGGATGAGGGCCCATGTGTATCAGAATGGGGATGAGGGGACCATATATACGAGGCTAGGGGATATTACAGTACAGAATTGACCATTTTTTTGCTTCAATTTTTTTTCCTAATTTCCTCCTCTAAAACCTAGGTGCGTCTTATGGTCCGGTATGTCTTATAGTTCAAAAAATACGGTAGTTATTTTTTCTTCACTGCCCAATGGTATAAAATTCTGTGATACACCAATGGTGGAAATATGATAACTGCACCCCTAGATGAATTGAGAGGTGTAGTTTGAAAAATGTGGACACTTATGGGGGTTCGGCTGTTCTGGCACTTCATGGGCTCTCCCAGTGGGTCATGGTACCTGCAAACCATAACAGTAAAATCTATCACTCCTTGCCTTCTGAGCTTTGCACTGTGCCTGAAAAATATTTCTCGATTACATGTAGGGTATTGGCACACTCAGGAAAAAATGGACCTCAGTTTGTTGTAAAAAATATTCCTATTAGCCCTTACAAAAGTTTTCAAGCAAAATCTGAACTCCAATATGGCGCGTCTTTCCATATTTGGTATCAAATTGCACATCAAATTGTATGGTGCGAGTTCTCTTGTTACCCTTGTGAAAATGCCAAATTTGGGGCTAAAATAACATTTTTGTGGGGAAAATATAATATTTTTTTCACAGCTCAACTCTATAAACTTCTGTGAAGCACCTGGGAGTTCAAGGTGCTCACCACACATCTAAAAACATTTTCTGAGGGGTTTAGTTTCCAAAATGGGATCACTTGTGGGGGGTTACACTGTTTAAAACACATCAGGGGCTCTCCAAGCGAGACATGAAGTCCACTAAAGATTCTAGGAAATTTTACATTCAAAAAGTCAAATGACGCTCCTTCCCTTCCGAGCTCTGCTATGCACCCAAACAATAGTTTTCTCCCTCATATGGGGTATTAGCGTACCCAGGAGAAATTGCACTACAAAATATATGGTGCAATTTCTCCTGTTACCCTTATGAAAACGCAAAATTGGGGCTAAAATAACATTTTTGCAAGGAAACTGTGATTTTTTTTTTACGGATCAACGTTATAAACTTCTGTGATATAAATCTAGGAAATACACCGCACTCACTTGTGGAATATGATGCAGAAAAATTTAACAATTTATTGTGTATATAAGCACATCAATTGGTAACAAATACATAAAGTGAGGAGCATTTCATCAATACATGACGTTTCGAATCCACCGGATTCTTATTCATATAACGCTGTAAAAAGAAAAAGCAAGTATACCAAACATATAAATAAACAAGATAAATATCGAATATCATGATAATAATAGTATATAATGGGCAAAAAGTCCCAAAGGGTAGCCCCAAAGCGTAGATACATTGAAGAAATTGAAAAAACACCACCTTACAAAACATGTGCCCATAAACACAAATCACACATGAGAGAGGAAGAGAAATTGGTCAGTACCTTTCACAAAGTATAGCCAGTAATGCTATGTACCCAAGGGGGAAGTATACACTGTATTCAGGAAATGTGCTGTAGGGAATGATGTGATAATTAGAAACTAACGTGCTGCCAGTGTAGAAAATGTAAAAGGAACCATATGATATACCTAGGGTAATGGCGTATGGCATCAGGGTGACAGCTGGACCTGTAAAGACGTGTATCCGGTCAAACATGGGGTAAATATAGGGTGAGAGGAAAATGCTCCTAATATGAGCCCCTGTGTATTACCTTGATGAGTAGTCAGGAAAAGCGGCGCTCCCACGCCCTGCTCGTGCTGTGTGTGCATGTGAATGGCCGCAGCGTCTATATGCCAGCGTCCGACCCAGAAGAAGTGCCCACCGGAAGTGACGCGGCGCGAGATACCACGCAGATGTAGTGGTTGTTAGGGACGCTTCCCAGAGTGTAAACCCCTAACAGCGCTTGCGCAATCAGCGCTGGAGCAGTGTAACGTAGTTTAATGGCGTAAGTGTGGGTAACGGCAGCATATGTAGAAGATAAGCCTGATGTTGAACATAAGGAAAATAAATAAAGCGCCCACAAATGGAACAGCGTTGTGAATTAAACGCTGTAGAGTGTAATAGTACTCGAGCCCTAATATAATGAGAGAGAAAGCACCTGATGTTGAACATAAGGAAAATATATCAAGAGCCCACAAATGGAACAGCGTTGTGGATTAAACACTGTAGAGTGTAATGTTACTAGAGCCATGATATAATGAGAGACATAGCACTGATAAACTAAAGATAAGAAAAGAGGGAATAATGAGAAAAATAAACAGAAAAATAAAGAGGAAAAAGTGGGAAAATAATATGGAGATGAAATGATGTGAAATAATAAAAAACAAAAAAATAATGATGAGGAAAATAAAGGGAAAAGGCGAAAGCCAATAGAGGGAAAAAAAATAATAAAAATTAAAAATGAACAATAAAATTAGAAAAAGGAAAAATAAAGGAAAATAGGAAAAAATAATGGGAAATAATAAAAAATAAAAAATAAGAAATTAAAATTTAAAAAATAAGAAATATAAATAAGAGAACGGAAAATTAAAGAAATGAAAAAAATTGAAAAAAATTGAAAAAAACGTGAAAAAAATGAAAAAAAATGAAAAAATAAAAAAGAAGGAAGAAAATGAAAAAAATAATATAAAATAAAAAATAAATAAAAATAAAAATAAAAAAATATAATAAAAAAAAATAAATAAATAAATAAAAAATGAAAATGCAATATAAGCTATACTTAATATTAAGCAGAACACAGACTCACCTGAGGAGCGACCAAGTCAGCGTGTCTAAAAAGTGAAAAAAAGGGGAGAGAAAATTATTAGTCAGTAATGAACATTCATAGGTGCCAGTCTATCTCTCTATTCAGGCCCCTGGGTTCTAAATTACCGAGTGTGTAAATCCAGTAGGTCTCCCTTTGTTTAAGAAGCCTAATATAGTCACCACCTCTCCTAGGACGGACTACTTGTTCAATGATTTGAAAACATAACTGAGCCACTGAGTGTCTGAGTCTATACTGAAATGGTCAGGTAAAGGGAGCCAGTTCTTGCTACATCTAATCGTGGACTTATGGCTCGCTATACGGTCCCGTATATGTTGTGTAGTCTCGCCGACATATAAGAGCCCACACGGACACTTGATTACGTACACTACATAGTTTGAGTCGCAGGTGAAATAGTCACGGATAGGATAACTCTAACCAGTTCTGGGGTGAGTGACACTGTCTGCCTTAGTGAGATTGGAGCAGGCAGCACAACCCAGACAGGGAAATATGCCTGTACGTCTAGTACCCAGGAATCTCTGGGTAGTCGTTGCGCGTGTGCTGCCTATGTCAGCCCGTACCACCGAATCCCTCACGTTGTCGGACCTCCTGGTACAGATTAGTGTGGGTACACTAAAAGATTCAATTGTAGGGTATGATTTGGAGAGAATTGACCAGTGTCTTTTGATAATTGAATATACCTTGGACATACAAGGATGATAAGTATGAACAAATGGTATTTTCTCAATTTGTCGGGACGGTGGGGCAGGGGAAGGTGGAGTTATCGCTCGTGCTTTCTCCTTCGCCAGTAGTCTGGTAGGATATTGCCTCTCCCTAAATTTGTTAAGCATCCCATCTAATCTGTTGCTGCGTGTGTTGGGATTCGTGACTATCCGAGATACTCTGGTGAGTTGTGTCCGAGGTAGACTTTCCCGGGTGGCTCTAGGGTGGCAGCTGGAATAATGTAACAGACTGTTACAGTCTGTTGGTTTGCTGTATAGATCAAGTGTAAGTAGTCCCATATCATCCTTAAGCACCAATGTGTCCAGGAAAGGAATCTCTTTCATACTATGCTGAATAGTAAAATGAAGATCAGGTAAGGTTGAGTTGAGAAATTCGTGGAAGGCTGTAAGCGAATCTAGAGGTCCTGTCCAGATACAGAATATGTCATCAATGTAGCGTAGATAGAGTGAGGCATGCTGTTGAAACAAGGCATTATTGAAAACATGCTGAATCTCGAACTCGTTCATGAATGCGTTTGCATACGCTGGCGCTACATGTGACCCCATGGCGGTCCCGCGTTTCTGAATATAGAAGGTGTCCTCGTAGAGAAAGAAATTATCATAAAGGACAAGTTGAAGTAATTCCATGCAGAACTGAATTGAACCGTCAGGTAAATCGGATGTGGATAAAAGGGACTTGGTGGCCTCCATACTCCTAACATGTGAGATGGATGTGTAAAGGCTGGTGACGTCAAATGTGACCAACCAGCTAGTAGTAGGTATGCGTCCCAGATCATTAATGATCCGTACAAAGTGTCCTGTATCAAGAAGGAAGGATCTTGTTTTCTTAATGAGTGGTGTTATCAACTTTTCAAGAAAGATGGAAAGAGATGATAGGATCGAGTCGGTCGATACTACGATCGGCCTGCCAGGTGGATTGATTAGTGATTTATGTATTTTAGGCAATACATAAAACACAGGCGTTATAGGGTGGGGGTTGGAAAGGAAAGTGGCCATCTTTTTATCAATAATGCGTCTGTCCAGGTAATGTGTAATCACTCTCTCAATCTTAGATCTAATCTCTGAAGTAGGATCACCACGGATGACCCTATACGTGTCATGGTCCGAGAGTTGGCGGTGGATCTCCTGGGAATATGTCATCCGGTCCATCACTACCACTGCACACCCCTTATCGGCCGGTTTGATAATTAATAATGTGGCACCCCTAGGGGTATTTGCCACAAAAATAGTTACTGACAGTAAATGCAAATACTAAAATAGCAAGACTGCACTACCACCTCCGGCCAGAAGAGGGAGCTCCAGAGACTCCCCTTGATCCATTCTGGTCTGAGAGAAGAACTGGCAGTTGGGCTAAGGAGCTGAAAGTGAGAGGTCATACAGCTGAATTTCTAACAGCCCTATGACAGTTTCCAGGCCCAAATCACCGGCCTGAGGAGAAGAGGGACAGAGAAAAAGGACATTGTGAGAACCGGGTAGCATTAACCACTACCCAGAACAGGCGCAAAGACGGATACTGGATCCGTGGCTGTATTCATTATGTATAATACAGCAACCGGAAAACGTGAGGTGATATCAGCTTCACTAGGGCCGGACGCAGCAACAGATACAGAGTTCAGCGGTACGCCCGGAGGGGGTAAGCCGATAAAAGGACCCGGGTTGCCCGTCGAACCAGGACCCGGAGGGGACAGATTGGGCCGGCAGCCAGTTCACATACAGCAGCAGGGCCATACAGAAACTGCGTACAATAAGAGGCGAAGACCCCGGCAGGGTCAAAGTAATTCACAGTTCCCATACAGACTCCGGTGACAGGACTGGTTGTAAATCCCTTTATGTTGAAGTAAACTGGTTAAATGTTTCAGTGCCTCAGTCTTTCATTTGGACAATAGCCATCTATCCAGGATCGGGATAGTCACCGCTGGGAGAACCTGCTGCTGATCAAGTAAGTGCCTGTTCCCTCACGATACCCTTACACTGTGCATTGCCTGAGGCCACAGCACCAGGTCAAGCCACCCGTGACATCCCCCTCAAGAGACAGACCCCATTGGTCCGGTGCTAGGTACCCCGGTCTCCTGGGCGTCACAATTGTCTATTATCGTGCAGGGATTTTAATGCTATTCTTTTGCTTGATGAGAGATTGGAGTGAGTTGGAAAGAATCCCAATTTGTGTTCGTGTGACAGTTGTTTGACCTCCCGGTCCACAAGTTCGATAAATGTTTCCACTGCATGATGTGTACGTGGTGGTTGGAAACGGCTCGGGGTGCAAAGGCCCAGTGTGGTGATGGAGAGTTCTGATTGGACATCCTCACCTGATATGGGTGTCACTTGATGTGTGGGGGTAGACAGGAGCCCAAAATGGGCTTTCAAGCTAATTGAGCGATAGAACCTATGTAGATCCTTCTCGAATTGGAAAGCATTCCAGCTCGGAGTAGGGCAAAATGACAAACCCTTCTCAAGCACAGACAGTTCCGTAGGGGAGAGCAGATGGCTAGAGATATTGATCACCAGGTAGGATGGCCTACCTGGGAACGTGTTGCCATTCGTTCTCCTTGAACATCTCGTGGGCCTGCCTGGTGTGCGCCTCCCCTGCAGCTTTTCGCTAAAAAACGTGTCCGATTTGTTCCTGCAGAAGAATCCCCACTGGAGCTGAAGGAGCCGAATATTCTCTGGGTGGAGGGTTGACGCCAAGTGTAGGATTCGTTCCATCTATAGACCCAATTATTTGTGTAGTCCTCATTGTCTCTATGAAATTTTTGCCTTTTCCGTTCTTGAAGAGTTTTCTCGTGCTCAGCCAGAATCTTATCAGTCTTTGTTTTAAGAGAAGTCCATTCAGATGATGAGAGAGTGGCACTGAGCTGTGTTTCAATGGCTTCAATTTTTGCCTTAGTCTCAGCTATACTTTTCTGCAGATATTCCACTGTGAGTACAATAATGTCAAGGGAGCATTTATTCAAAATCTTTTTGTACTTATCACAAAATTCCTCGTTGTCAGCGAATAAAGTAGGGCGTAAATTGCTTCTAAGACCCCTCGGGATTTTATTCTGGCGGTGATATTCCGCCAGTGTCGTACAGTGGAGATCATGAGAAATTAGACGTCTTTTCTCTCTTTCATAATCTCTCGTCCTCAACTCCTGTGCGGGAGTTTTAAGGAAATCACTGGACCCAGTAACCTGTGAGAGTATACTGGAACTAGTAGCTGTATCGTAAGCAAACGTATCAGTTGACATGGGGGATTTATAGCAGGTGCAAAAACCAAGATAATAATAGTAAAAGTAGAGTATTGGTCTGCACTCAGCTGGAAACAAATAGGGGGTGCTGGTGTAGTGGACAAAAAAGTCCCAACTAATATAAATCTAGGAAATACACCGCACTCACTTGTGGAATATGATGCAGAAAAATTTAACAATTTATTGTGTATATAAGCACATCAATTGGTAACAAATACATAAAGTGAGAAGCGTTTCATCAATACATTACATTTCGAATCCACCGGATTCTTATTCATATAACGCTGTAAAAAGAAAAAGCAAGTATACCAAACATATAAATAAACAACATAAAAATCGAATATCATGATAATAATAGTATATAATGGGCAAAAAGTCCCAAAGGGTAGCCCCAAAGCGTAGATACATTGAAGAAATTGAAAAAACACCACCTTACAAAACATGTGCCCATAAACACAAATCACACATGAGAGAGGAAGAGAAATTGGTCAGTACCTTTCACAAAGTATAGCCAGTAATGCTATGTACCCAAGGGGGAAGTATACACTGTATTCAGGAATTGTGCTGTAGGGAATGATGTGATAATTAGAAACTAACGTGCTGCCAGTGTAGAAAATGTAAAAGGAACCATATGATATACCTAGGGTAATGGCGTATGGCATCAGGGTGACAGCTGGACCTGTAAAGACGTGTATCCGGTCAAACATGGGGTAAGTATAGGATGAGAGGAAAATGCTCCTAATATGAGCCCCTGTGTATTACCTTGATGAGTAGTCAGGAAAAGCGGTGCTCCCGCGCCCTGCTCGTGCTGTGTGTGCATGTGAATGGCCGCAGCGTCTATATGCCAGCGTCCGACCCGGAAGAAGCGCCCAGCGGGAGTGACGTGGCGCGAGATATCACGCAGATGCGGTGGTTGTTAGGGACGCTTCCCAGAGTGTAAACCCCTAACCGCGCTTGCGCAATCAGCGCTGGAGCAGTGTAACGTAGTTTAATGGCGTAAGTGTGGGTAACGGCAGCATATGTAGAAGATAAGCCTGATGTTGAACATAAGGAAAATAAATAAAGCGCCCACAAATGGAACAGCGTTGTGAATTAAACGCTGTAGAGTGTAATAGTACTCGAGCCCTAATATAATGAGAGAGAAAGCACCTGATGTTGAACATAAGGAAAATATATCAAGCGCCCACAAATGGAACAGCGTTGTGGATTAAACGCTGTAGAGTGTAATGGTACTAGCGCTGTTCCATTTGTGGGCGCTTTATTTATTTTCCTTATGTTCAACATCAGGCTTATCTTCTACATATGCTGCCGTTACCCACACTCACTACGTTACACTGCTCCAGCGCTGATTGCGCAAGCGCGGTTAGGGGTTTACACTCTGGGAAGCGTCCCTAACAACCACGGCATCTGCGTGGTATCTCGCGCCGCGTCACTTCCGGTGGGTGCTTCTTCCGGGTCGGACGCTGGCATATAGACGCTGTGGCCATTCACATGCACACACAGCACGAGCAGGGCACGGGAGCGCCGCTTTTCCTGACTACTCATCAAGGTAATATACAGGGGCTCATATTAGGAGCATTTTCCTCTCACCCTATACTTACCCCGTGTTTGACCGGATACACGTCTTTACAGGTCCAGCTGTCACCCTGATGCCTGAGGCCACAGAGCAGGAGGTTGCAGTAGTTAAGGCGGGAGATGATGAGGGCATGGACTAGGATCTTTGCGGATTCTTGGTTTAGGAATGTGCGGATCCGTGAAATATTTTTGAGTTGGAGGCGGCAGGAAGTGGAAAGGGCTTGGATATGTGGTTTAAAAGAGAGATCAGTGTCAAGGATTACCCCAAGACAGCGGGCTTGTGGGACTGGGGAGAGTGGGCAGCCATTTACTGTAATGGATAGGTTCATTGGGGAGGTCGGGTGAGATGGGGGAAAGATGATGAATTCTGTTTTGTCCATGTTAAGTTTTAGAAATCTAGTGGAGAAGAAGGATGAAATAGCAGACATACATTGAGGGATTCTGGTTAGTAGGGTGGTAATATCTGGTCCAGAGATGTAGATCTGTGTGTCGTCAGCATAGAGATGATATTGAAAGCCGTGAGATTCTATGAGCTGTCCCAGGCCAAAGGTGTAAATGGAGAAGAGCAGGGGTCCTAGAACTGAACCTTGCGGGACTCCGACAGATAGGGGGCGAGGTGAGGAGGTGGTTCCTTTTACATTTTCTACACTGGCAGCACGTTAGTTTCTAATTATCACATCATTCCCTACAGCACATTTCCTGAATACAGTGTATACTTCCCCCTTGGGTACATAGCATTACTGGCTATACTTTGTGAAAGGTACTGACCAATTTCTCTTCCTCTCTCATGTGTGATTTTTGTTTATGGACACATGTTTTGTAAGGTGGTGTTTTTTCAATTTCTTCAATGTATCTACGCTTTGGGGCTACCCTTTGGGACTTTTTGCCCATTATATACTATTATTATCATGATATTCGATTTTTATGTTTATTTATATGTTTGGTATACTTGCTTTTTCTTTTTACAGCGTTATATGAATAAGAATCCGCTTCTCACTTTATGTATTTGTTACCAATTGATGTGCTTATATACACAATAAATTGATAAATTTTTCTGCATCATATTCCACAAGTGAGTGCGGTGTATTTCCTAGATTTATATTAGTTGGGACTTTTTTGTCCACTACACCAGCACCCCCTATTTGTTTCCAGCTGAGTGCAGACCAATACTCTACTTTTATAAACTTCTGTGAAGCACCTGAAGGCTCAATGTGTTCACCACACAACTAGATCAGTTCCCTGAGAGGTCTAGTGTACAAAATAATGTAACTTGTGGTGGATTTTCACTGATTAGGCACATCAGATAGAATGATATAACTTTTGAGTATCTACTATCATGTAGACCCCTCAAAGTGACTTCAATTGTGATGTGGCCCCTAAAAAAATGGTTTTGTAAATTTTGTTGTAAAGATGAGAAATCGCTGGTCAACTTTAAACCCTTATAACTTCCTAACAAAAAAATATTTGTTCCAAAATTGTGCTGATGTAAAGTAGATATGTCAGAAATGTTACTTATTAACTATTTTGTGTGACATATCTCTGTGATTTAATGAGAAATGTTTAAAATTTTGGGCAAATTACCGCCGCCCACGAGAGAGAGTTCCCCACCAGCTCGAACAGTGCTCTACCACTTGCAATACTCTCTCCCTGCTCCACCACTGTGTAGTCTGTGCTGTTAAATCCTTCAATGGCACTGCCGATACAAATTTGTTGAAATGATAGATGATAGTTAAAATATACAGGGGCCCTGGCCTCCATTTAGACCAGTTAATACTTTGCGCCTACTACCACTGTCTGCTACTCAGCAGAGGAGCCCACCCCTGTACCTAGCTATGCCACCTGTTTATTTATGAACAATTTTTTGGCAGACATTTAGCCCACTTTATTATTTCGGCCTACTAACTTTGTCTGCTACTCATTACAATTTTCCGACACTGAGCAAAGCAATGTCGCCTGTTTATTTATGAACAATTTTTTGGCAGACATTTAGCCCACTTTATTATTTTGGCCTACTAACTGTGTCTGCCACTCATTACAGTTTTACTCCACTGAACAAAGCAATGCCGCCTGTTTAGTCCTGTTACCAATTTTGAACTGCATTTAGCCTACTTTATTATTTGGGCCTACTAACTGTGTCTGCCACTCATTACAGTTTTCCTCCACTGAACAAAGCAATGCCGCCAGTTTAGTCCTGTTACCAATTTTGAACTGCATTTAGCCTACTTTATTATTTGGGCCTATATCTGTGTTTTCTCCTCATCCTGCCCATTGCCCAGCCACTGCTAGATGAGTCTGCTGGTACATTGACCCAGACCACTACATTCACCTTGCACTCTACACAGCCAGAATCTGACCATGCTGAAAGTCAGGTTCTCCTTCCCGCATACTATACCACCTTACACAGGGACAAAGAGGAAGGTGCAGATGAAAGTGCAGGTTCCTTCATCAGGTGGGGGGCATACTCATTGGCGACGTCACTGGCACAGGGCCCCTCATAGTTCGCAAAAGTGTCTCTGGCAGTGGAAGGTGCAACCCGCCGTCAAACACGCCGCCGTACTATGAGGGGCCCTGTGCCAGTGCCAACGAGTGCCCCCCCCCCCTGCTTGCTCAGGATCACAGCACTTGCAAAGTTGAAATACTTACCTCTCCCTGCTCCACCGCCGTGACGTATTCCGCGTCTCCTGGGCCCACGAAAATCTTGAGCCAGCCCTACCCCCCCCCACAACTTTAGCCAAATGACCCCCAGTTTTCAATGCCTAACTATTATTATAAAGTAAATTAAGATTGACAAGCTTAAGTAATAAGAATTGATGTTTTTGGCATTAAAATGGGCACTGTGTTTTCCTGTCCTCCACTCACTGCCGACTTTGATTCCTCATTGACTTGCATTGGGTTTTATGTTTCAGTCGGCCCCCGACTTTTCGCAATAATCGTCCGATTTCACCCGAGTCGGATTTCGCGAAACCCGACTCGATCCGAAAAAAGTAAAAGTCGCTCAACTCTAATGAATACCATTATCCAAGTGGCCTATACCATGTACCAAAACAGGGAGCTCCTTTGGGCCAGAAATGCGTCATGTTTCCATGGCATATTATCCTAAGTTTCCATATGATTTGAATATTTTTTTTGTAATACAGTTGTACAAAATAAACTTGTTATTTGAATGTGTGATTTTGGTTTTTACAAATATATAGTCGAGGCTTATGATATACAGGGTGTATTTCAACTCATAAATTGTCTTCACACATTTTGCTCCATAACAGTGTCTTAATGAAAAGAATTGAACAAAGGTTATTATAACATAGACACAGCATAGTCTTGCCATGAGTATATCCTTCTTGTGATAGAAAATAACTTGTTAATATGTCCCGCACTTTAAGGCCAGATGGCTGACTACGTGGATTGGGAACATGTGTTGGAGCCATAGTCTCCATCATCAACATCATTTGATGGACATTCACGTATCCTTGTAAAATTGTGAAGGATGACACAGGCTTTAATGACAGCATTGACATTTGCTTCACTGAATTGTATGTCTGACATCTGGACCCTCCATTTTGCACATAGGATTCCAAAGGTGCACTCCACCAATCGTCGTGCGTGGGATAGCTGATAATTAAAGATTTGGAGCCAGTGGTCAAGGCCTCTCCGTGGATATGGTCTTATTACATTGCAGCTCAATTGAAATGCCTCATCAGCAACCATAGCATAAGGAACCGCTTCCAAACATGAACCCTGGAGAACACATGGGGGTGGGAAGTCCAAAACATTATTTCGCATTCGTCAACCCATTATGGCAGTATTGAAGACTCTGGAGTCTCCAGTTCTTTCATAGGCCCCAATATCAACAATTATAAACCAGCATGTGCTGTCGACCAGGGCCAACAGCACTATGGAAAAAAATTGGTTATAATAATATTGGTAACATTGGGACCCTGAGTTGGTGGCTTACGAACACAGATGTGCTTCCCATCCAGGGATCCAATGCAGTTGGGGAACTGGCATGTTTGCTCAAAGAAACAGGCTATCCGCAACCAGTCTTCTTGTTCGGGCTCAAGCAGAACGGAATTATGAAGGCGGGCCCATATTTCAGTACAAGTGGAACGTACAATGCCTGAGATGGTCAATTTCCCAATCAGAAACTCCAGACGAAATGCCGCATAGGAGAGAATGGTGGATAGAAATCTAAAATTAACAATAAACAAATACAAATTCAGTAAAAAAAACTACTCAACGCATTATATTAACAATGTAGGCCATTATAAAAGTACTTAACACTAGAACTACTGATGGAGTCATTTTGACTCCTTTCGTTTTTTATTTCTCTTCTGTGACTACATTTTTCAGAATTCCGGCTTGAAACTCGGCGACTTTTCCTCAAATATGATGTGAAAAAAGATTTTGTGAGAATAAATAATTTTGGTAAAAAATTTGCGCGTTTTTTTCAAAATTTACCAAGAACTACTGAAGGGAGTCATTTTGACTCCCTACTATATTTTGAGGTCCTTTTGTCACTAAATGTTGCTATAAAGTTTTGTGCATAATTTTTTCACTCTGTCTTATTTACCCTGATGTTCATATAGATGTAGTTCAATTTACATGTCAACTTTTCACATTTTCCTTGTGTTTTACCTGCTTGTATTACTGTGTAATGCTGAACAAAATAGCTTGTTTACTCTAGGCTCTTATCTTATGCTAATGAAGGGTGGTGTTTTTCTAAGGTCCTAGCAGGAGACAGTATTCTGGATAGTAACTTTACTTTCAGTTCAGCTGAAGAGACAAAGAGAACAGACGCAGACATACGAGCTCTGAAGACTCATACAGGTATGAATTGTTATGAAATAGTTTAGCTGTCTGTCAACTGATTCAGCCCACCTACTTTTGAAGTTGGCAGAACAGTTATTATTTCTTTTAGTTTTCATTTAATTTCTATTTTTCAGCAGGGAACTATATAGAATTATGGAATTTGTGAGGAATATGGAGAGAAGACGTTTGATAAAGCCTCAGGATATTCTGGCTACTTTGCAATCCATACCGGAGGATGAATCGGAATCCGAATTGCAGGAACATGTATTTGATTCTGACAGTGATGAAGATTTCATTCCTCAGAACATATCAAGTGAATCTGAAGACTCAGAAGGAACAAATCCAGAAGGTAAGTAGTTATGTGTATTTATTTGTTCTTTCACACACTGAGTTAGGGCCTGTGCACACTAGCAGAATTCTGGCTGAATAGCCATCTGAATATTCTTGCCGCAATACAGGCCGTACCTGCCCGCTCATGCCTGAAGCTCCGCTCCGAACCCCGGGCTGGAGCCGCTGTCAGGGACAGAGCAGCGCTTGCTTACGCGCGAGCACGGCTCCGTCCCAGACAGCGGCTCCAGCCCGGGGTTCGGAGCGGAGCTTCAGGTATGAAACTCCGCTCTGTACCTGAGCGGGCAGGTACGGGCCGGATTGTGGTGAGAATATCCGGTCGGATATTCCGCCGCTAATCCAGCCAGTGTGCACGGACCCTTACAAAACAAAAATTCTAAATATTCATCAACTTTTTTCCAGATATTCCAAGCACATCAACTGGGGATCGGGCTCATGCAGTTATGTTGCCTCGTGACCATCCTCCTGGTCGTGGACAGAAAAAATCAGCAAAACGTCCCAGAAATGAAAGAACAACAGATAACGATGGCGGTGAAGGTAATGCAACAACAAACACCAGAGAAGGCGAATCTGAAGGAATACCAGTTTCAGCGGATGGTATTCAATGGAAACCTGTTGAAATTGGACAACACTTGCCTGGTAGGCGTGACAGCCAAAATATTCTTCGAGAAGCACCTGGCCCTACAGGATACGCCAGAAGAAATATCATTATCGATAGTCCTTTGAGCGCATGGCGTTTATTTTTTGATTCATATATATTGACACATATAAAGAACTGTACGCTTGCAGAAGCATGCAGGAACAATAATTTACAGTTTACTCTATCTGATGAGGAGCTAGATGCATTCATTACGATATTCTATGCTCGTGGAATATCTGGCACGAACCGTCACTCGATTAGCAGTATTTGGTGTAATTACTGGGGAATACCGTTTTGCAAAGCGACAATGTCTAGGGACCGCTTTGTTGAAATTATGAGGTTTCTCAGATTTGATGAGAAATCTACTTGATCGGAGAGACTGCAAACGGACAAGTTTGCTCTATTTTCTACTGTGTGGGACAGGTTTATTGAAATTTGTATTGCGTGTTACAAACCTGGCCCATACATAACGGTGGATGAGAAACTTTTCCCAAGCAAAACTAGGTGTCCATTCACGCAGTACATGCCTTCCAAACCAGATAAATATGGCCACAAATATTGGCTAGCTGTTGATAAGGAGAGCAAATATCTGGCAAATGGCTTCCCTTATGTGCAAAGATGACACACGCCGTGCTGAGGACCGTTTAGCTGACCATGTGGTAATGAAGTTATTGGACCCGTTTTTGAAAAAAGGTCGCAATGTTACAACCGATAATTATTTTACTTCATTAAAATTAGCTAAACAGCTAAAAAGCAAAGGAACAACCATCGTGGGAACACTGAATAAGATAAGGCGAGAAGTGCCTAAAGAAATAAAATCCATGAAAGAGGAATTGTACAACACAAAAGTGTTTAGAAATGAAGACAATTTTACACTTACAGTATATCAAGGAAAGCCCAACAAAAATGTTGTCATTTTGAGTTCCGTCCATCCAGATGTTGTTGTTGCGTCTGATTCCGCTAAAAAAACTCCAGAAACGGTAAAGTTTTACAATGAAACAAAATATGGAGTAGATGTAGTGGATCAGATGGCACGAAAATATACCACACGAACATCCACAAGGAGATGGCCTGTTCATGCATTTGAAAATGCCTTAGACTTTGCGGGTATAAATGCATGTATAATATTCAAGGAGATTACCCACCAAAAAATGTCACGCAAGGCATTTTTGCAAACGCTTGTGAGAGAGTTGAGTGGTCCTTATGTCACAGATAGGGAAAAGGGTTCCACGTCCCAAGTTTCTACATGTTCAGAAGTGATGGTTCAAACAAAATTTTGCCAGATCAAAGAAAAGTGCAAGAAAAATAGATCTGTCGGCAATTGTAAGACTTGTGGTAAGTCTTTGTGTGGGCAATGTACTGCCATAAATCAAAGGCAATGCCTAAAATGCGAAACACCAAATGTTTAGAAGGTGAATTCTGCGCCATATTTTCATTTTTATGCTCCTCCACCTACATTTTCTCTGCTTTTTGTTCTTCAGTTGTTGTTTATATGTGTGCACTTGAATAAAAAAAAATGTTTGAAAAACGTCTATTATAATTATTGTTATTTTCTGTAGAAAAATAAGAAAAGCAGAAAAAAAACAATC
This sequence comes from Ranitomeya imitator, assembly GCF_032444005.1. Classification (NCBI taxonomy): domain Eukaryota; kingdom Metazoa; phylum Chordata; class Amphibia; order Anura; family Dendrobatidae; genus Ranitomeya; species Ranitomeya imitator. The sequence goes on from NC_091286.1 coordinate 203,436,982, forward strand.
AAAAGCATTACTGTTGGATCTCACAATAATAATACATTACAAAAAATATAATTATTAATAAATAACCACAAATGAAACTCTAAAAATAAACGAAAACAAGCAAGGAGTCAAAATGACTCCTTTCAGTAGTTCTAGGCGGGGTCACGAGTCCAGTAGTCCTAGTGTTAACATAGCAATCTAAGCCCTGGGTCAACACAATTACATGCTAAGGAATAGTTCATTTTGTCAAACATCAGGGAGTGATAATGACAAAATGTGATTAAGTAATTGAAGTAAAGATGCCATAAACATTCACACAATATTTTTAATAAACGTATGGCTGGAGCAGGTTTTTAAAAAAGATAATTACATTTAATATGCCACAAATAAAGTATGAATATATACTGTAGTGTAAGTGAAATACATTCCTCTGATGAAATACATTTGGGCATCTTTGTGTCCTTGAAGGTTAGGCCAGGTCTCACTGCCTCCAAAATAAGGTCAAATGTAGAGATGCTCATCCGACAGTACTGATAAAACTTGTCAAGATGGGGCTGCGTAGAGAACCATAAGGTTGGTGGAAGTGTCCTTTAGTCAGCCGGCATCTGCGCCTCCTGGGATCCACAATCACTGGGTAAGGCTCCCCAAAATGTTGAGACAAGACCCATTGTAGAAGAGCCCGCTCAGTTGTGTTTAAGATTAGGCTCTCACACATGTTTGTCACAAACCAGCAAAAACAAGACACCAGCAGGGACTCGATTTGAAAGATTGGAGGAGGAAACTTCTTGTGGAATTAATATACGGGCTCCTTAATTAGGTTTTGATTCATTTGCGACCATTGAGCCATTTAATGGGGAAAATCAGTGAGAAATGTAAAGCCATACGCATGTCATATGGATGCCACTGGGGATACATGGGTGGGAGAAAATCGCATCATCGCATTGAAAATGCATTACACACTGAGAACCCTCATGTGACTCTCGGCAGGGAGACTTGGATTAATTTTTCATACGTTTAGTGTGACTCTGGCCTAACACTATTAATCTGAAGATTAACCACATATCTACAGGTTAATTGCATTATCCAACCTGACAGATTCGGTTTAAGCAACCCAACTGGACCCAGCTAGACGTTTACTTGTCTTTAGGTGCCACTGTCAATCTGTCACTTCACTATGGTTTTTTTCTTCCTTTAACATTTTGTGACAGAGATTTTTTGTATTGTCCAAAGAAAGTTGAGTATGGAGACCCAAACCAAAGTTGTAGGAAAGGCAAAACTGAAATGTGACATTTTCTCGTTGAGTAACGTCTCTTCTGTCAACTTTAAAATAGTCTTTTACCAAAACTGAGATACTTCTTTTCACGTATGGAGCTGACAATTTCTATAATGAGCTGTTTGCAGTCCTTCATGGTTCATAAATAGCATGCCGGTCTGCTTTGTCCAGCACTAATGATCTAACAAACGTTAGGTTTTATGTAAACAAGTCATTCTTTTTCGGTGAGCGTGGAGCATATAATTACTTTCAAAGTTTTCTTCACAAGTATCTCATCATTATGAAAGGCCTATCGGCTTGTTTTGTTGCAGACTATGAATAGTGGCATGGCTAACACTATTTGTTACAGAACAGAGAGTTCTTGAGTGAAAGCTGGGACTGAAGAGCTGTAAGGAATGTGCATGAGATACCATGAGAAGCACCTCACCGAGCTGTAACCTGTGTACTGTGCAGCTATGTGAGCAAACAAAACGGCAAACTATGACGTGTGTGAACAGCGCCCCCTTCCCATTCCTCAAGTACATGCAGCTGCCAGCAGCCTGTCTTCTCCTCCCTCTCTTCTCACACTCAGTTCTGGGTTTGTGTTCAGGGCAGTCATACAACTAAGTGCTGAACCTCTGCAGTCCTCTCCTACACAAACTGTACTCCTTGCCAAATCTGCTCCTACAGCCAGGGAGAAACGGAAAAGGGTGAAGAAGGAAAGACGAAGGTGATCAGAAGAAGCATCCTTATCTCCTCATCACAACATATTCCAGGACGACTGAATGTAATGCCCTACTGCTATTCTGTCAACTACACCTGTCCCATATGCTATGCTTGCTTATCGGACTGTATATATACCACCATATCTGACTGAAAGAGCTTTATTTAGCTCCTTGGGCCACCCATCTAGGGTAAGAGCATCATGCCCACTTTTGATGAAGTGCTACAGGAGGCTGGAGAGTTTGGGCGCTACCAGAAAAGGGTCTTCCTCCTGCTTTGTATGACGGGCATAACATTCGCCTTTTCCTTTGTGGCCATTGTGTTCTTGGGAGAAATACCAGAGAGTTACTGGTGCAGGAGCTCAGAGGTGGCAGAACTTAGTAAGAGTTGTAGATGGAGTCCAGAAGAAGAGAGGAACTTCACTGTACCAAGGCTGCATGTAGACAAGTCTGAACAAATCTTATGTCACACCTATGACATCACCTGGCCTACCAATAGATCATCACTCAACTGTGAGAACCCCATTTACGCTGCCACAAATCTAAGCTTGGAGAAGCTGCCCATAAAGCGGTGTGAGGATGGATGGGTGTATGAAGAATACCGCACTACCATCATAAGTCAGGTAATTTAACGTTTACTATAACTTACACTCCATTATTGTTTATAGACAAATTGATAAAGTGTTCTGATTACTAAATTGCTTTGTGTGAATTTGGTGGCTTTTGTGATTCACAGCATCAGCTTGTGCAGTAGGTAAAGGTACCAGTATTCTTCTCCATCTCACAACAATTGGTCAAGTGAGCTATTTGGCCCAACTGTCTTAACCTCTCTAAAAGGATTATCCTATAAATCATCAGCATTCCAAAAATTTTGCAAAACTGTTAATAACAGTTTACAATTAATGTGTAGTTTATCTTAAAATATACCTTTTTCATAATTTGTATTCCCTTTTGGTAATCTGTATTGCCGAAAGTGGTGGTGGCAGAATTGATAAAATCAGTCTACTTCCTCTTCTGGCATCTGACAATATAGTCCCTTCTTACTTCCTTTCAAAAGGGGAGATGGTGATGGCTGACAGGACATGTGGTAGTGTGCTCACATTGGAGGGATGTGCAAATACCCGGCACAACCCTGTTTCAAATCCAAAGATGGAGGGAATCAGCTGCAGCTTGCCCCAGGTGATGGTCCAGTACAGGAACCACCATGTATCAGACAAACAGTATAATAAAAAATAGTATAAATAATGTATTTTATTTTTTATACTATTTATATGGCACTACAGAGGCTCTGTTGCTTCCCTGACATGCAGGGCAGGAAGCTTTCTCGGGTGACTGCTCTGTAGTAAACAGAGGATCACAATGTACAGACCTGGCTGTGGGGAGAGTGACTGAGTGATTATAGCTTGAAAGCCAACACTCATCACCAGATCACTAGGTGATGTTAACATTGCTATACATACTGAACACTGGGTGGCGGTATACTATGGGAGTAAATATACTGTAAATTCACTAGATTGTAGCCCGATTCTAACGCATCGGGTATTCTAGAATATGTATGTAGTTTATTTATGAAGATTTTATTTATGAAGATATTTATGAAGATTTTAGAATAATACATTGGATACACAGGATTCGGCTGGCCGTGACCAATTAGCGAAGCGTGGTTCAAATCCCGCGCCAATTCGCCGGACTGCGCCTGTCGCTGATTGTTTGTGGCCGGCCACGTAGTATATAGCACAGCCACGTAGTATATAGCACAACCACGGAGTATATAGCACAGCCCACGGAGTATATAGCACAGCCCACGGAGTATATAGCACAGCCCACAGAGTATATAGCACAGCCCGCATAGTATATTGCACAGCCCGCTCAGTACCACGCATGCAGTATATAACACAGGCCACGTAGTGTACAACACAGGCCACGTAGTGTATAACACAGACCACGTAGTGTATAGCACAGCCCATGCAATATATTGCACAGCCCGCGTAGTACATTGCACAGCCCACGTACTATATTCCACAGCCCACGCAGTATATTGCACAGCTCGCATACTATATTGCACAGCCCGCGAACTATATTGCACAGCCCACGAAGTACATTGCACAGCCCGCATAGTATATTGCACAGCCCACGAAGTACATTGCACAGTCCACGCAGTACATTGCACAGCGTATATTGCACAGCCCACGTAGTATGTAGCACAGCCCACGTAGTTTATAGTACAGCCCACGCAGTATATAGCAATGTGGGCACCATATTCCTGTTAAAAAAAAGAATTAAAATAAAAAATAGTTATATACTCACCCTCCGTTGGCCCCCGGATCGAAGTGGTTACTGACGCTCCTCGCGCGCTCCGGTCTGATGAGTACATTGTGGTCTTGCGAGATGATGACGTAGCGGTCTCGCGAGAACGCTACGTCATCATCTCGCGAGATCGCAATGCATGGAGCGGTCACAGGGGCGTCACGAGGAGCGGGAAAGGCCGGTTCCTGATCCGGGGGGCCGACGGACGGTGAGTATATAATGATTTTTTATTTTTTAATTATTTTTAACATTAGATCTTTTTACTATTGATGCTGCATAGGCCGCATCAATAGTAAAAAGTTGGTCACACAGGGTTAATAGCAGCGTTAACTGAGTGCGTTACACCGCGGTCAACGCTGCCATTAACCCTGTGTTAGCGCTGACTGAAGGGGAGTACGGAGCGGGCACTGACTGCGGGGAGGAAGGAGCGGCCATGTTGCCGCCGGACTGTGCCCGTCGCTGATTGGTCATGGCTGTTTTGCCACCACCAATCAGCGACTTGGATTTCCATGACAGACAGAGGCCGCAACCAATGAATATCTGTGACAGACAGACAGAAGGACAGAAAGACGGAAGTGACCCTTAGACAATTATATAGTAGATTTCATATATAAATGGCATACACCGATAATTTTTATGATCTATGCAAAATAATGCAATTTAAATGGTAGGACAGTCCTTTAATATCTTGTCCTCATTTTCACCTATGCCAAGTGAAATCCTTTAATTGGTATAAAAGTATACTGGACTGCAGTCCTGGAGGCAGAGGTGCAGGATTTTCAGAAACTGTTAATGTATGAATGTATTCTCTAGAAGTGCACATGGAATCTGACAGAGCACGAAACCAGTTCACAGAGGCTGTATGGCTCTACACTAAGGAGCTGTACAGGTTTGGCCTTTGCCTTGCAGCCACTGTCATTTCCTAACAGCCTCTGTGCAAGAGCTCTCAGTCATTCTGTTTCTTTGAGATCCATGAGGATGGGTATGCATACTGACTTTTTGATGCAAAGATTTATGGTTTAAACTACCGTAATTTTTTCAGCTCAATTCCATGGGAATACATCAGTGTGTAAGTGTAAGGCCTACAGTGTGCAAAAGGCTATGTAGCCACTCTTTGAAATGAGCTTTGCTGGATTGTCCATACATGTTCTTCCTCAACTTTTTATTTATGTTGTCCCATACATTGCACAAAGCAAGTAATGGAAAAGCCCTCTTATTTATTTGAGTATGAGGACCGAATAGAATAAAACACTGTACAGGTGCAGTCAGACGGCCATATAAATCAGACGAGATTATAACGCAGTGCTGTCCCGACCCAAGAGGGACAGCTGCATAGAATAATAGGAAGCTGTCATGCACAGGTTGTGAGAGCCGCCAGCCAGTCCATGCATTTTGATCCTATCATGGTATGATTTATATGGCCATCTTACTACACCCTAATATAGAATCCATTGAAGAATGGAAATAAAGGGACTAAGTAAAAAAGAAAAAAAAGTTTTAAGAAATTGTAAAATTATTTTAAAAAAAAAATCACAAAATAAACAGAAAAAATATTATGCCAATAAATACCTATATTTATACAAAAAAAGTACACATATTTGGTATTGCCATATCTGTAACGACCCAATTTATAAAACTGTCATGCTATTTAACCCCTTTAGTGAACACTGTAAGAAAAAATGGCAAAACATGCTTTTTCACAAAACTGCCAAACAAAAAGTGGAATAAAACATTATAAAAAAGATGAATGTAAATAAAAATGGTATAGCTAAAAATGACAACTTGTCTTTTAAAAAACAACCTGTCATACAACTCCATCAGCATAAAAAATAAAAAAAGTTATAGCTATCAGAATTTAGCGATGTAAAAATAATTTTTTTTAAATAGTTTTTATTGTGCAAAACTAGCAAAGCATGAAAAAATATAAATATTGTATTGTTGTAATCGTACTGACCTAAAGAATAAAGCTGTATTATCACTTTTACTACATGCGAAATGTCTAAAAAAAACAATTTCTGAATTGCTGTTTTTTGTTCATAATGCCTTCCAAAAATCGGAATAGAAAGCAATAAAAAAAATTATATGTGCCTGAAAAATTGTACCAATAAAAACTCCCACTCATCCAGCAAAAAAAAAAAGCCCTCACATGACTATCAGCAGAAATACAGAAAAATGATGGCTCTCAAAATATGGCAATGCAAATACTTTTTTTTGCAAAAACAAAGTTTCTTAGTGTGTGACAGCAGCCAAACATTAAAAACTATATAACTTAACTATGGTATTGCTGTAATCGCACCGACCTGGAGAATAAAGTCATCTTATCCCTTATACCACACGAGGAATGGCATAAAAAATAAAAAAAGGCAATCCTTCACCTGCTGTTGATTTGTTCATTCTGCCTCCCAAAGATCGCAGTAAGTCTCCGCTCACATTTATCTTGGACTGTGTGCTGAGCCCTTACATCAGGGTTTCTGTGTAAATCTCTAAAATACGTGATTCAGTCGGAACCCCCAGTGCAAGATTCCCAATAATGAGACAGACGGAGGCACCATGGATGATGCCTGGAGTATGATGTGGCGGTGTCAGTCTTTTTAGGAGTTTTATACTAGTGCACAAAAACGTGACCGGCCACAGTTTTATTCACCTCTGAAAAATCAGACACCACTAAATAGAGATGAATCAGAAAGGAATAAAGGGAGTGTCCAAGTTACTGGTAGCCTAAATGCTCTGGAAAAGTGACATGGCTCCCACCAAAAGAAATCTACTGAAATCTACACTCCTAAGTTAGCATACCCATGTTTGAACTTAACGTAGTGAGGAGATGCCACTTATTTTATGGGTATGTGGCTCTCTAAGCACAAGCTGGGCACACTGTATTGGGTGCTACAATGTATTGGTCACAACAATGGCATATTTGCAATTTTCATTTTCCGACGCCCACTGTGTGTTTCTTTCTGGAAAACACCCATGGCGTAAAAATCATTACACTCAAATTGTAAATTAACATGTACATTCTAATAAGGAGTCACTTCAGGGGGGGGGGGGGGGGTTGCCACTATTAAGGCACAACAGGGGCTCTGCAAATGGAGACTTCAAACTATTCTAGAAAAATCTACACCGCAAAAGTCAAATACGGCTCTTTAACTCTACAGCCCTGCCATGTGGCCATACAGTACTGTACAGCCTTAAATGTTTTTTTACACTTTCAGCAAAAATTGTGTAACGAATTATGAGGCCTTTTTTAGCCATTTGCCCTTGTGAAAATGAAAAATCTTGGGCTAAAACAATGTTTTAGTGCTAAAAATGCAATTATTAGTTCTTCACCACAGAATGGTATAACATTATGTTACACACCTGTGGTGTCACTGTCCTTGTCACTGAAGCATTAGCTGTGTCCACTGAAGGGTACAGTTTGTAAAATGGGGTCACTTACAAAGGGTTCTGCAGTTCTGGCAGCTAAGGGGCTCTGCCAATGTGACATGACCATTCCAGCAAAATCTGCATTTTAATATGGCAATCCTTCCCTTCTGTGCTTTGTACTGTGCATGAAAAATAGGTTCCTACCACATATAAGATATTGACAAACTCAAGAGAAATTGTGCAACAAATTATGTGGTCCATTTATACCTAATAGCTGTTTTGAAAATTAAAAACTTGAGGCTAAAACAACAATTTAGTAGAACTAATTTAATTTTCAATTCTGCAACCCATTCTGTGAATTATATGTGGGTTTAAAATGCTCACTACAGCCCTTCATATATTCCTCAAGAGGTGTACTTTTCAAAATGGGGTCACATGTGGGTGGTTTCTGCTGTTTTGGCACCATCTTCAAATACGACATGGCGTGTGCAGTAGTCTATTTCTGCCAAACCTGTGCTTGAATAGCACTCATTCCCTTCTGAGCCCTGCGGTATGTCCAAACAGTAGTTTTCCATCACATATAGGGTATTGGAGTACTCAGGAGAAATTGCACAGCGAATTGTACAGTCATTTTCTCCTGTTATCCTTCTGTGAAGCACCTGTTTGTGCAAGGTGCTCACCACATCTATAGATTAATTCCTTGAGGGATGTAGTTTCCAAAATAGAGTCACTTGTGGGGGTTTCCACTGTTTAGGCACATCAGGGGCTCTCCAAACGCAACAAGGCATCCAATATCTGTTTCAGATATTGATTTTGTAACATAGTAACATAGATATTAAGGTTGAAGGAAGACTTTAAGTCCATCTAGTTCAACCCCCTAGCCTAACCTAACATGCCCTAAGATGTTGTGCTCTACTTCACTTTGTCAGGCAGGTCCTATTTAAGTGATTTCTTGATAGCTAACAGGTGTGGCAGTAATCAGGCCTGCGTGTTGCTAGGGAATTTGAAGTCAGCTTCTCAAAGATATTATAAAACACTGTTAATTTATGTTTTAAGGGAGCGCAATCATATGTTCACACAAGGCCCTGTAGATTTGGATTTCTTTTTCTCTTAATAATAAAGACTTTCATTTAAAAGCTATATTTTGTGTTTACTTGTGTTATCTTTGTCTAATATTTAAATTTTTTTTGTGCTCTGAAACATTTAAGTGCGACAAGCATACAAAACAAAAGGAAATCAGAAAGGGGCAAACACTTTTTCACACACCTGTATGTGGTAAGTGTTGTTTATTAAATGTTTTGTGTGCCATAACTATCTGGTTTAAGGGCATAAAACTTCACAATTTTCACAAATAAACCAAAAAAGTATCAACCTAAACATAAAATACAATGTATCACCAAAAAAATATTCTCAGAATCACTGGGATCCGTTGAAGTGCTCCAGAGTTATTAACTCAGAATTGTAAAATTGGGCCTGGTAAGGAAGGTGGTAGTTAAAGGGGTTAAACAGTCTGTGATGCATATCTAAGAATGGCAAATGTCACCCATACAATTTAGATAAATCTGTTTAAAAAGGTTTTCCCCTTCTCACTCCTCATTTTTAGACTAGTTAAATAAAAACACTTATACTCACCTCGGTTGGCATTCAAATGGTGTCTGCATTTGCGTTCCTGGGGCTCATGTGAGGTTCTGATGTCACACGAGCTTTGCGCCCAATCACCACTGGCTTCACTGTCCCTGCTTCTGGACATATAGCACATCAACAGGAATACAGAGCTGCGGCTGCACACTGACTTTCTCTTTATGTTCAATTTGTCTGAAGGTGGGGATAGTGAACCTGGTACTAATTGGGTCAGGAATCACATAATAATAATCTTTATTTTTTTTATTTTATATAGTGCTAACATATTCCACAGCGCTTTGCAGACATTATCATCGCTGTCCCCAATGGGGCTCACAATCTAAATTCCCTATCAGTATGTCTTTGGAATGTGGGAGGAAACCAGAGTGCCCAGAGGAAACCCACGCAAACACGGAGAGAACTTACAAACTCCTTGCAGATGCTGCCCTTGGTGGGATTTGAACCCAGGACTCCAGCGCTGCAAGGCTGCAGTGCTAACCACTAAGCCACCGTGCTACCCCATGACTTAACAACCTCATATGAGCCCTGGGAAAGTGAGTGCTGACACCGCTGTAACTGCGCTGACACCAGAGGTGAGTATAGGTATTTTTATTTTAGCAGGACCAAACATTAACAATGAGAAGGAACTGTCCAAGTAGTGGGCAACCCCTTTAATAAATACATTGGAAGCAGAGACGGGTGGACCCCTGGATGTTCGGGTCCGGCGAATTCGGCCGAACAGTTAAAAAAAGTTCAGATTCGGGTACCAGAACAGTACCCAGACTCCATTCACTTGAATAAGGGGCCGAACATCTAGTGTTTGCCATGCTGTCATGTGCATGACAGTGCAGCAAACATTGCTTCTGATCGACGATAAAATGATTACCGCCGGTCAGACAGCTGCTGTTCCCACACTGTCAAACAAGTGAATGAGCCCAGAGCTGAGATCGGAGGTAAAAATTTACCTTTGGTCACTGGTGTTGGCTGATGGGACTACTGCTCTCATCAGCCTATGTCTGCTGCTGCTAATAACAGTGAGAGCAGGCGGTGGCTGATGGGAGTATTAATCAGCCGGTGCCTGCACTCTAAATAAATAATAAAAAAAATGGTGTTGTGTTCTCCTCTACTTTTGATAACCAGCCAGGCCAAACTGACAGCTATCAGCATTAGCAAAGTTTGTTATCAAGCTTAGAGGGGTCCCCACACATTTTTTAAAAATTATTTAAATAAATAATTTTAAAAACAGCGTGGATTTCCCCCCATTTTTGACAACCAGCAGACAGACAGCTAGAGGCTGGTATTCTCAGGCCGGTAAAAATATTGGCCCCCAGCCAAAAAATAGCAGCCCACACCAACACCAGTAAAGGCACATCTATTAGATGCCCAGCTCTTCCCACTTGCCCTGTGAGACTTTTTCTCACTGTGCTAGCAGTGATCTCACTGAGGTCCCCGCAGGTCAGGGTCCCAGCTGGGAATGTAGCCTCACTAACCTGCGGTAACCTCGATGATGCCATCGCCAGTCACTGAGGCTGAGCTCACATCAGCTCATTCATCCGTGATTCTCACCCTGGACAGTCGCATTTTGACACCGTCCAAGTTGAAAGCGGTTTAACTCCAGACATGGATTACGGTGTGGGACAGGACGACAGATAGGTGAAGGATATGGTTGTTTTTATTTTTGTTTTATTACAGGAGATGAGAGCTTCAATGGAATGGAGGTTAGTGGAGGATAACCATGTTTGTTATTTTTAAATAAAAAGGGAAAAGTGTGCTTTGTTTTTATTTCAAATAAAATACTTTATATTTGCTGTGTATTTATTTGCCATACAACTAAAGAATTAGTAATGGATAGGCGTTTTATTGATGCATTTCCATTACTTATCTGTGAGCTTTATATCACAGGACAATACAAGGTGATATCAACCCCACAAATATGAACTCACTTGCCACCGCTGCAGGGCAAGAGCGAAGAGCCGGGCAAAGCGCCACAATTGGCATATCTAACAGATGCACCTTTTCTGGGAGGCTGCCTCTCTGACCTTTCCTGGTGCCTGCGCACTGCAGTACTTTGCTCTGCCCTCAACAGGCCAGACAAAGTACGTCTGCACCGGAGCCGCAGTGTGAAGACCAGAAGAGGACGTCATCTGATGAAGATAGGAGGCGCCGGAATGGACCGCAACACCCATCGGACCGGCCCGGGACCAGGACCGTGCCTGGGTGAGTATAATATAACCTCTTTTTTTCATATTTTAGGATACATCGGGAGCTTATCTACAGCATTACAGAATGCTGTAGATAAGCCCCTGATGCTGGTGGGCTCACTTCACCCTCGATTTTGGGGGTGACAGGTTCCCTTTAACTTCCTGGGTGGTCGATGCTGATGGAGTGGCTAATCTACCTGGTGGTAGATGAAGAGGTCAATTTTGCTGTTTAAACTCAGTTTTAAGGCTCCTTCACATGACATTTGAAAGATACACTTGTCTTTCAGAAAAATAGTATCCAAGCAAATACTGCTACCTACTTACTTTGATGAGAAGTTGGAAAGGAAATTAAGGTAATCAGTTCACCATCCAGAAATGACAATTCAGTGTGAAAACCACTTGTATTCACATAGGAACCCTGACATTGTTTGGTCAGAATATGGTGCAAGAACATACCAGACTGGTATCCAGGTCAGAAATGGAAGAAGTGTCCATGAGGACTGGGCTCTAACACCAATGGGAAAATGTTAAAACATATGTAACTTTTACTGTACAATTAAACACATGGTGAGAAACAGCAAAACGATTAAAAAAATGTGAATCTGTTAGCTTACGCATTTTGCAACCCTTATTCATATCTGGTACAGAAAGATAGCTCTTTCTACAACAGCTCTGCATAAAGATTTCTAACCCGAAGCGTTTACGCTTATGGATCCTCAATCTTTTTTATATTTTTGCTTTGTCTCGCCATGTTTCTAATTGCACAGTAAAAGTTATATTTTAACATTTTCCAACTTCCTCTTGTACCCTTCTTCCACGGCATAAGAATGGTAATTTAGGAATAATGCAGGCTACTTTGTTTTTCAGTATCACATGAAATGTAGATAATGCAGATATTACAGAGTATGCTTTTATTTTTCCTAAGGAAAGGAGGTGTATATGATATGCCATGTAATTGTTCATTTCAGACTGTTGAGTTTGTATTTATTCTTGGGTAAGATACATATGCATGAATTATAATTTAACATTGAAAAATAAAACCTGAGAAATCCATGCAGGTATGTATTTAATACAATTTGTACCATGTGTGGAATCTTATTCAATCTGTTCCATGGTTTATAGTGTCTTGGTCTTAGATTATATCCAAGTACAAAGCAATGTCTGACTTTCATTTGTTCAGTTTATAGATCTTTTACGTATTATTGCTTTTGTCTGATTCAAGTTATTTCTGTGACCATTGTGGGTTTTTCTGTCATTAAATGAGGGGTACAATCAATTTTGACCACGTGTGTAATTTAGGCAGTAATTGCACCCACCAACTCTACAGTGCGTCTGGCTGTCAGTATTACAGGGCGGTATACCGTATATTAATGTGAGGCTTGACTATTAACAATCAATATTTGGCCAGTACCTCACCTGTTACTACTCAGATTCCTTTGCACTATATTCTAACTCTGAACGGTGACTTACTGAGATAAAACCAGTGCATCAATAAAAGGTATTTATTACACACTTCTACCGTTATATATTACTAAATAATCACACTAACACCGTATACAAAAATATACTAATTTACAATTAACCCCACAATAACCTAATTTTATTTCCAACCCACTTACCTAAAACATCGTAACCCACCCGCCTATCACTGACTGTCCCTCTGGGACATTGGGGATTAATAGCAGTGATATTTAGCCATCCTGCTGCAGAGATGGAGGAGCAGCTCCTTGATGGTTGAGGTATGGAGCGGGCTGCTGTGGCTGCAGGCTGGAAGCAGCATCAGAAGTTAAGGTGCAGGAGGTGCACTATGTGGATTATGCTGTGCAGGGAGGCTGGCTGCAGGATAAGCAATAAGCAGAGAGGGGCTAGAGAGGGAGAGACAGTTGAAAGCAGAGGGGTAGAAAGGGCTGCAGTGTGCAGACAGGTGGGTCTGGAGGTAAGGAGAGAGAACAGACTGCAGTGGCACATACACATATATACTGTATATATATATATATATATATATATATATATATATATATATATATACATACATACAGGGTGGGAATGCTCGGACCTGACACCCATAATGTGGTGATGCACCATCTTGGGTGTCAGGTCCGAGCATTCCTACATGAACAGTTTCCTGGAAAGTGGATTGGTCATCGTGAGCCAATTGAATGGCCACCAAGGTCTCCCAATCTGACCCCCTTTGACTTTTATCTTTGGGGTAATCTGAAGGTATTTATCTATGCTGTGACGATACGAGATGTGCAGCATATGAAACAACCGATACTGTAAGCCTGTGCTAGAATTTCTTCTGCAGTGGTGCTATCAGTGTGTCAAGAGTGGGAGAAGAGGGTTGCATTGAAAATCCATCATAATGGGCAGCACTTTGGACACATTTTATAAGTGGTCATAAACTTGTAAATAACTCATGACAGAATAAAGTTACGTTGAAAACAAGCACACCATTGTTTTTCTTGTGAAATTCTCAATAATTTTGATGACCTTCATCTCATTCAAAAAATAAAGTTGGATCCAAAATAGCTGACTTCAAAATGGCTGTCATAGTCACCACCCATCTTGAAAAGTTTTCCTCCTCTCATATGCTAATGTGCCACAAACAGGAAGTTGATATCACAAACCATTCCTATTTTACCTAGGTGTATCCATATAAATGGCCTACCCTATGTATAAATTATATATATATATATATATATATATATATATACAGTACAGACGAAAAGTTTGGACACACCTTCTTATTTAAAGACTTTTCTGTATTTTCATGACTATGAAAATTGTACATTCACACTGAAGGCATCAAAACTATGAATTAACATGTGGAATTATATACTTAACAAAAAAGTGTGAAACATCTGAAATTATGTCTTATATTCTAGGTTCTTCAAAGTAGCCACCTTTTGCTTTGATGACTGCTTTGCACACTCTTGGCATTCTCTTGATGAGCTTCGAGAGGTAGTCCCCGGGAATGGTCTTCCAACAATCTTGAAGGGGTTCTCAAAGATGCTTAGCACTTGTTGGTCCTTTTGCCTTTGCGGTTCAGCTCATCCCAAACCATCTCGATTGGGTTCAGGTCTGGTGACTGTGGTCATCTGGTGTAGCACCCCATCACTCTTGTTCTTTGTCAAATAGCTCTTACACAGCCTGGAGGTGTGTTTGGGGTCATTGTTCTGTTGAAAAATAAATGATGGTCCAACTACTGTAAATGCAAATCAGATGGAATAGCATGCCGCTGCAAAATGCTGTGGTAGCCATTCTGGTTCAGTATGCCTTCAATTTTGAATAAATCCCCAACAGTGTCACCAGCAAAGCACCCCCACACCATCACACCTCCTCCTCCAAGCTTCACGGTGGGAACCAGGCATGTAGAGTCCATCTGTTCACCTTTTCGGCATCGCACAAAGACAAGGTGGTTGGACCCAAAGATCTCAAATTTGGACTCATCAGACCAAAGCACAGATTTCCACTGGTCTAATGTCCATTGCTTGTGTTCTTTAGCCCAAACAAATCTCTTCTGCTTCTTGCCTGTCCTTAGCAATGGTTTCCTAGCAGCTATTTTACCATGAAGGCCTGCTGCACAAAGTCTCCTCTTAAAGGGACTCTGTCACCTGAATTTGGAGGGAGCAATCTTCAGCCATAGGGGCGGGGTTTTCGGGTGTTTGATTCACCTTTTCCTTACCCGCCTGCTGCATGCTGGCTGCAATATTGGATTGAAGTTCATTCTCTGTCCTCCATAGTCCCTTTAACAGTTGTTGTAGAGATGTGTCTGCTGCTAGAACTCTGTGTGGCATTGACCTGGTCTCTAAACTGAGCTGCTGTTAACCTGTGATTTCTGAGGCTGGTGACTCGGATAAACTTATCCTCGGAAGCCGAGGTGACTCTTGGTCTTTCTTTCCTGGGGCGGTCCTCATGTGAGCCAATTTCTTTGTAGCGCTTGATGGTTTTTGCCACTGGGGACACTTTCAAAGTTTTCCCATTTTTTCGGACTGACTGACCTTCATTTCTTAAATTAATGATGGCCACTCATTTTTCTTTACTTAGCTGCTTTTTTCTATCAGCTGTGTATCCACCAGACTTCTGCACAACACAACTGATGGTCCCAACCCCATTTATAAGGCAAGAAATCCCACTTATTAAACCTGACAGGGCACACCTGTGAATTGAAAACCATTCCCGGTGACTACCTCTTGAAGCTCATCAAGAGAATGCCAAGAGTGTGCAAAGCAGTCATCAAAGCAAAGCAAACCTTGCTCAGGCGTGTACTACGGAGGACAGAGAATGAACTTCAATCCAATATTGCGGCCAGCATGTAGCAGCGGATAAGGAAAGGGTGAATCAAACACCTGAAAACTCCGCCCATGTGACCAAAAACTGGTCCCGCCAAATTCAGGTGACAGGTTTCCCTTAAGTATATAATTCCACATGTGTTAATTCATAGTTTTGATGCCTTCAGTGTGAATGTACAATTTTCATAGTCATGAAAATACAGAAAAATCTTTAAATGAGAATGTGTGTCCAAATTTTTGGTCTGTACTGTAAATCCTGTCCCACTGTCCAGGATTTATTGCACCCAATTATCAGGACTTTGTGTTGGAAATTGTGGGGGAATGGGAGAGGCCTCTGTTGCTGAGATAAGGGACTGGATGACCCTAAAGATCTCATCATGCTCAGACTCTGATGGGTTTCACGTCTGTGTAATCGTGGGGATGAAGAGGTAGTATATCCTGAGGCCGACATTCCTGAGATAGGGGTGATCATAGAAAATTTGAGGTTTGCCCCACCTATTTAAGACCTTGCAAATTACACAACTGAAGATGACAGTTTACCATGCCCAGACAGACGGCCTTGTGGAAAGGTTCAATAAAATGTTTAAGAGTATGCTTAAGATGGTCATAGAAAAGGATGGTCAAGACTGGAACTGTCTCCTTCTGTATCTATTATTCTCAATCGGAGAGGTTCCGCAAGCTTTTACCGTATTTTCTCTATTTGAACTTCTGTATGGCTGACATCCATGTGCTCACCTTCGTATAGCAAAGGAAACTTGGGAATCCGAGGTCACGCCACATCGGAGCATCATCAAGCACGTCACCCAGATGCACGAGAGGGTTGCAAAGGTAATGCCCATGATAAAGGAACATCTCCTCCAGGCACAAAAGGCTTAATCCCGGGTCTGCCAGTAATCAGCCAGGGTGAGGCAGTTCAGCCTAGGGGACCAAGTCCTCGTGCTTATTCCCACAGTGCAGAGTAAGTTTTTGGTCAAATGTCAAGGCCCCTATTAGGTGATAGAGAAGCTGGGTGAAGTGAACTACAAGGTTCAAAAAAGATAACATGACACCAAAGTTTGCAGTGCTTTCTGTTAGTAAAACAGCATCTGAAAACTTACAGCAGGCTTATCGATAGGTAAGGTGTATAGTGCACAGCTATAAACAATCGCATGGCACTGCGAGCAGAAGAATAAAGAAAGCAGCACTCACCATTTTGATGAAAATTAAGTCCTTTTATTCCATGTTTCAGGACAGGGTATGCAGGGAGTTCACGTCTTCCTCCCTGAACCCCCCTGAACTCCCTGCATACCCTGTCCATGTCCTGAAACATGGAATAAAAAGACTTAATGTTACAGACACTGCTGTTTTTGTGCCTTCAACAGCATCTCAGCTACAGTGACAGCTGCAATGTCCCCTTCTGACTAAACAAGGAAATATGGAGTTTCAATAAGCTCCCTGTCTTGCCATGTCCTGATAAGGTTGACTTCGTAGACCAAGTACAGCTTTCATCTTCCTGGTTGTTGAACCCGGTAGCTGTGTGACATACTACATACATACTACATACAATACATTCATACATTGCATACAATACATATATATAACATACAGTGCATATAACATAGAGTACATACTCACCATCACTCTTCACTTTGATCCCCGAAGCCAGTGTCACCTGTAAAAAATATTAAAATAATAAACAAACACTATACTCCCTGATCCGCAGAAATCCAATAAAAACGAGTATCCCACGACGATCTCCTGTGGAGAGCAGCAGCATCAGCTGATGCGACCGCTCTCTACGGGCTCCAGAAATACAATGACAGAAGATATCCTTCCGCACTGTATTCCTCCGCCACTGTAAAAAATAGTCCCTAGTCTCACTTTTGGCACTGCTGTGTGAGAAAGTTCCCATGCAGCAATGGCATAAAGTGAGAACCTGAACTGAGGTAACCTCAGTGCTGCACTGCAGGAGCCATTGTCTCCTGTCAGTGTGTCACTGGAGGTCCTATAGAGCGGTGACATCACCCGATATCACTGTTCTATAGGGGAGATCGTCGTGGGACACTCGTTATTAATTGGACTGCGTCGGGCAGGGAGTATACGGTTTATTATTTTACGTTTTATGCAGGCGATTGAGTATGGTAAGTATGGTTAAATTAAGAATAATAAAATACTTTTTTCTGGCTGTGTCTTAATTTTTTTTAACTCTTTCACTACTCTAGGATTAATAATGGATAGGCGTCTTATTGATGCTTCTCCATTATTAACCCGGCTTAATGTCACCTTACAATAGCAAGGTGACATTAACCCCTTATTACCCCTTATGCCACCGCTACTCGGGAGTGGGAAGAGAGGGGCTAAGTGCCGGAATTGGCGCATCTTACAGATGTGCCATTTCTGGGGCGGCTGCGGGCTGGTATTTGTAGCCGGGGGGGCAATATCCATGGCCCCTCTCTAGGCTATGAATATCAGCCTTTCTGGTTATAAAATATAGGGGGACCCTTATTTTAATAGCCAGTAAAGGCTACGCAGACAGCTGCGGGCTGATTTTCATAGCTTGGGAGGGGCCATGGGTATTAACCCCTTCCCAGGCTACAAATATTGGCCCCCGGCCATCGGCTTTCCCCGTCTGGGGCAGAAAATTGCATGGGAGCCCACGCCATTTTTTTTTAATTAAATGCTCATTAAGAAACATCAGCCTTTCTATTTTATATCTATGGAAATATCAATCTATAGATATACAGTGGGGCAAAAAAGTATTTAGTCAGTCAGCAATAGTGCACCACTTAAAAAGATGAGAGGCGTCTGTAATTTACATCATAGGTAGACCTCAACTATGGGAGACAAACTGAGAAAAAAAATCCAGAAAATCACATTGTCTGTTTTTTTATCATTTTTTTGCATATTATGGTGGAAAATAAGTATTTGGTCAGAAACAAACAATCAAGATTTCTGGCTCTCACAGACCTGTAACTTCTTCTTTAAGAGTCTCCTCTTTCCTCCACTCATTACCTGTAGTAATGGCACCTGTTTAAACTTGTTATCGGTATAAAAAGACACCTGTGCACACCCTCAAACAGTCTGCCTCCAAACTCCACTATGGTGAAGACCAAATAGCTGTCAAAGGACACCAGAAACAAAATTGTAGCCCTGCACCAGGCTGGGAAGACTGAATCTGCAATAGCCAACCAGCTTGGAGTGAAGAAATCAACAGTGGGAGCAATAATTAGAAAATGGAAGACATACAAGACCACTGATAATCTCCCTCGATCTGGGGCTCCACGCAAAATCCCACCCCGTGGGGTCAGAATGATCACAAGAACGGTGAGCAAAAATCCCAGAACCACGCGGGGGGACCTAGTGAATGAACTGCAGAGAGCTGGGACCAATGTAACAAGGCCTACAATAAGTAACACACTATGCCACCATGGACTCAGATCCTGCAGTGCCAGACGTGTCCCACTGCTTAAGCCAGTACATGTCCGGGCCCGTCTGAAGTTTGCTAGAGAGCATTTGGATGATCCAGAGGAGTTTTGGGAGAATGTCCTATGGTCTGATGAAACCAAACTGGAACTGTTTGGTAGAAACACAACTTGTCGTGTTTGGAGGAAAAAGAATACTGAGTTGCATCGATCAAACACCATACCTACTGTAAAGCATGGTGGTGGAAACATCATGCTTTGGGGCTGTTTCTCTGCAAAGGGGCCAGGACGACTGATCCGGGTACATGAAAGAATGAATGGGGCCGTGTATCGTGAGATTTTGAGTGCAAACCTCCTTCCATCAGCAAGGGCATTGAAGATGAAACGTGGCTGGGTCTTTCAACATGACAATGATCCAAAGCACACCGCCATGGCAGCAAAGGAGTGGCTTCATAAGAAGCATTTCAAGGTCCTGGAGTGGCCTAGCCAGTCTCCAGATCTCAACCCTATAGAAAACCTTTGGAGGGAGTTGAAAGTCCGTGTTGCAAAGCGAAAAGCCAAAAACATCACTGCTCTAGAGGAGATCTGCATGGAGGAATGGGCCAACATACCAACAACAGTATGTGGCAGCTTTGTGAAGACTTACAGAAAACGTTTGACCTCTGTCATTGCCAACAAAGGATATATTACAAAGTATTGAGATGAAATTTTGTTTCTGACCAAATACTTATTTTCATAGTTACATAGTTACATAGTTATTAAGGTTGAAGGAAGACTATATGTCCATCTAGTTCAACCCATAGCCTAACCTAACATGCCCTAACATGTTGATCCAGAGGAAGGCAAAAAAAACCCATGTGGCAAAGAGTAAGCTCCACATTGGGGAAAAAAATTCCTTCCCGACTCCACATACGGCAATCAGACTGGTTCCCTGGATCAACGCCCTATCAAGGAATCTAGTGTATATACCCTGTAACATTATACTTTTCCAGAAAGGTATCCAGTCCCCTCTTAAATTTAAGTAATGAATCACTCATTACAACATCATACGGCAGAGAGTTCCATAGTCTCACTGCTCTTACAGTAAAGAATCCGCGTCTGTTATTATGCTTAAACCTTTTTTCCTCCAACCGCAGAGGATGCCCCCTTGTCCCTGTTTCAGGTCTATGATTAAAAAGATCATCAGAAAGGTCTTTGTACTGTCCCCTCATATATTTATACATTAAAAGAAGATCACCCCTTAGTCTTCTTTTTTCCAAACTAAATAGCCCCAAGTGTAATAACCTATCTTGGTATTGCAGACCCCCCAGTCCTCTAATAACCTTGGTCGCTCTTCTCTGCACCCGCTCCAGTTCAGCTATGTCTTTCTTATACACCGGAGACCAGAACTGTGCACAGTATTCTAAGTGTGGTCGAACTAGTGACTTGTATAGAGGTAAAATTATGTTCTCCTCATGAGCATCTATGCCTCTTTTAATGCATCCCATTATTTTATTTGCCTTTGTAGCAGCTGCCTGACACTGGCCACTGAATATGAGTTTGTCATCCACCCATACACCCAGGTCTTTTTCATTGACGGTTTTGCCCAGAGTTTTAGAATTAAGCACATAATTATACATCTTATTACTTCTACCCAAGTGCATGACCTTACATTTATCCCCATTAAAGCTCATTTGCCATTTATCAGCCCAAGCTTCTAGTTTACATAAATCATCCTGTAATATAAAATTGTCCTCCTCTGTATTGATTACCCTGCAGAGTTTAGTGTCATCTGCAAATATTGAAATTCTACTCTGAATGCCCCCTACAAGGTCATTAATAAATATGTTAAAAAGTAGAGGGCCCAATACTGACCCCTGTGGTACCCCACTGCTAACCGCTACCCAGTCCGAGTGTGTTCCATTAATTACCACCCTTTGTTTCCTATCCCTGAGCCAGCTCTCAACCCACTTGCACATATTTTCCCCTATCCCCATTATTCTCATTTTATGTATCAACCTTTTGTGTGGCACCGTATCAAAAGCTTTTGAAAAGTCCATATACACTACATCCACTGGGTTCCCTTGGTCCAATCCGGAACTTACCTCTTCATAGAAACTGATCAAATTAGTCTGACATGAACGGTCCCTAGTAAACCCGTGCTGATACTGGGTCATGAGGTTATTCCTCTTCAGATACTCCAGTATAGCGTCCCTTAGAATGCCCTCCAGGATTTTACCCACAGTAGAGGTTAAGCTTACTGGCCTATAATTTCCGAGTTCAGTTTTTGTTCCCTTTTTGAATATTGGCACCACATTTGCTATACGCCAGTCCTGCGGCACAGACCCTGTTATTATGGAGTCTTTAAAGATTAAAAATAATGGTCTATCAATGACTGTACTTAATTCCTGCAGTACTCGAGGGTGTATCCCATCCGGGCCCGGAGATTTGTCAATTTTAGTGATTTTTAGACGCCGCCGCACTTCCTGCTGGGTTAAGCAGGTGACATTTAATTGGGAATTTTTATCACTAGACATTTTGTCTGCCATGGGATTTTCTTGTGTAAATACTGATGAAAAAAAGTCATTTAGCATATTGGCTTTTTCCTCATCCTCATCCACCATCTCACCCAGACTATTTTTAAGGGGGCCAACACTATCATTTTTTAGTTTCTTACTATTTATGTAGTTAAAGAATATTTTAGGATTATTTTTACTCTCTCTCTGGCAATGAGTCTAGCTGCCTTGATTTGCTTTTACAGAATTTATTTAATTTTTTGTATTTATTTAATGCCTCATCACTACCTACTTCCTTTAATTCTCTAAATGGTTTCTTTTTGTCACTTATTGCGCCCCTTACAGCTCTATTTAGCCATATTGGTTTCCTCCTATTTCTAGTATGTTTATTCCCATACGGTATATACTGTGCACAGGTCCTATCCAGGATGCTAATAAACGTCTCCCATTTTCTTTGTGTATTTTTGTGTCTCAGGATATCGTCCCAGTTAATTGCACCAAGATCCTCTCTCATCCGTTGGAAATTTGCCCTCCTGAAGTTTAGTGTCCTTGTAACCCCTCTACTACACATCTTTTTAAAGGATACATGAAAACTTATTATTTTGTGATCGCTATTTCCCAAGTGACCCCCAACCCTTATATTTGATATGCGGTCTGGCCTGTTGGTTAATATTAGGTCTAGCAGTGCCCCCCTTCTTGTTGGGTCCTGAACCAGTTGTGAAAGGTAATTGTCTCTCATAATTGTCAAAAACCGATTACCTTTGCTGGAACTGCAGGTTTCTGTTCCCCAATCTATTTCAGGGTAGTTGAAGTCCCCCATAATAATGACTTCTCCTTGAGTCGCAGCTTCATCTATTTGCTTTACGAGGATATTCTCCATTGCTTCCATTACTTTTGGAGATTTATAACAAACCCCTATCAGTAATTTATTATTTTTTCCCCCTCCCCTTATCTCCACCCACAGGGATTCTACATTTTCATTAAATTCACCTATATTATCGCGCAGGATGGGTTTTAAGGATGATTTTACATATAGACACACCCCTCCCCCTCGCTGATCTGTACGGTCATTTCTGAACAGGCTATAGCCCTGCAAGTTAACAGCCCAGTCATGGCTCTCATCCAGCCACGTTTCAGATATCCCCACCATGTCATAATTATGCTCCAACAACATTAGTTCTAATTCGTCCATTTTGTTGGCGAGGCTTCTGGCATTAGTATACATGCACTTTATGTTCCTCTCTGTACTTCTATTTCTTAAATTATTAACTGTTCTGACCCCACCCCCCATGCCACCGCCACCCCCAACTTCCTTATTTGTGCCCAGGTCTCTG
The DNA here is from genome assembly GCF_032444005.1 of Ranitomeya imitator. Taxonomy (NCBI): domain Eukaryota; kingdom Metazoa; phylum Chordata; class Amphibia; order Anura; family Dendrobatidae; genus Ranitomeya; species Ranitomeya imitator. The sequence goes on from NC_091286.1 coordinate 203,459,945, forward strand.
TCTGCACTATCTTCCCCTCCTATAAAATGAATACCCTCCCCCCCAATTCCTAGTTTAAACACTCCTCCAACCTTCTAGCCATTCTCTCCCCCAGCACAGCTGCACCCTCCCCATTGAGGTGCAGCCCGTCCCTAGCGTAGAGCCTGTAGCCAACTGAGAAGTCGGCCCAGTTCTGCAGGAACCCAAACCCCTCTTTCCTACACCAATTCTTGAGCCACTTATTAACCTCCCTAATCTCCCATTGCCTCTCTGGCGTGGCACGTGGTACCGGCAGTATTTCGGAAAATACCACGTTGGAGGTCCTTGCTTTCAGCTTGCAGCCTAATTCCCTGAAATCATCTTTAAGGACCTTCCACCTACCTCTAACTTTGTCATTAGTGCCAATGTGCACCATGACCGCTGGGTCCTCACCAGCCCCTCCCAATAATCTGTCCACCCGATCAGCGATGTGTCGGACTCGAGCACCAGGTAGGCAGCACACCGTTCGACGATCCCTGTCTTTGTGACAGATTGCCCTATCTGTTCCCCTAATAATTGAATCGCCCACTACCAGCACCTGTCTGGCCTGCCCTGCTCTCCTATTTCCCTCCTTACTGGAGCAGTCACTCCTCCGGCTTTCAGAGGACATGCCTGGCTGCAGCAGTGCTACCCCTGTACTGGCACCCCCCACATCTGCCAACTTAGCAAACTTATTGGGGTGTTCCAGATCAGGACTAGCCTCCCTGGCACTCTTCCCTCTACCCCGCTTCCTAACTGTCACCCAGCTTCCTACTTCACCATCCTGCAGCTCCATCCTACCATCCCCCCCCTCATCTGTCCCATTGAGCGTCTGCTCCGTGAGCAGAAGACTCCTCTCCATGTTGTCTATGGATCTCAGTGTTGCCAGCTGCACATTTAGAGTCAGAATCTGGGTTTCCAAATGCACAACGTGCTCACATCTCGCACAGCAGTATGCACCCTCGATCGGCTGCTCAAGGACTGCATACATGTGGCAAGATGTGCACTGGATGGCATTAACAATCGTGGAGCACATTTCCTAATGGGGATTGCACCAGACAGAACAGTTCAATAAAAAAATAAAAATAAATACAAAGTATTAATAAAAATCAGACCACAATTCAGTAATTCCTCCCTTGGAAACTCCCTGACTCCAAAGTCACTGAATCACAAGTCACACTTACCGCCGTCCACACTTACACTCAGGTCACACTCAGCTCGCTCACACTCGCTCTGCTGAAGATTTATAGATTTTTTTTTTCTAGTTCCCCTCAACAGCAATCAACCTTGCTGTTCAAATGCACTTCCACCATAAGGCCGGCGTCACACACAGCGTAAAACAATACGGTCCGTATATTACGGCCGTAATACGCTGAAAAGTCCCGAAAAAAGTGGTCCGTAGCTCCTCCGTAGGCAGGGTGTGTCAGCGTTTTTTGCGCATGGCATCCTCCGTATGTAATCCGTATGGCATCCGTACTGCGTGGTTTTCTCGCAGGCTAGCAAAACCAACACACCGCTATAGAAGTGATCCATGTGTCCCAAAAAGAAAAGAAAATATATATATACTGTCTATATATATATATATATATATATATATATATATATATATATGTGTGTGTCAGTAGACACATATATTAGAGAGAAAAGCCGGTAATTCAGTGCGGTGTACAGTAAAATCACACTGACAGCTTACAGTAGAATAGGTAGAATAAATGTGTGCACATAGAATAGGTATATATATATATATATATGTCAGTGAGACACATATATGTATATATATTAATATTTATTCCAGCGCTATACAGCTTGAAAGCCGGTAATTCAATTACCGGCTTTTTCCTTCTCCTTCCTAAAACCCGACATGATTTGAGACATGGTTTACATACAGTAAACCATGTCTTCTCTCCATTTTTTTTGCAGATTCCACACTACTAATGTCAGTAGTGTGTATCTGCAAAATTTGGCCGTTCTAGCTCTTAAGATCTGCGGAGGGTAAGTATATTGTTGGTTTATTATGTTTTTTTACTCACAGAACGAGGGTCTTCAGTGACTGGATTGGGCGTTGAATAAAATACTGCAACACCCATTGTTTTTATTTCATTAAAATAATTTTAAATAATGTGTTTGTGTTTTATTTAACCCTTTACTAGTATTGGATTAATAATGGATAGGTGTCATAATTGACGCCTCTCCATTATTAATTAGGCTTAATGTCACCTTACAATAGCAAGGTGGCATTAACCCTTCATTACCCCATATCCCACCGCTACACGGGAATGGGAAGAGAGTGGCCAAGTGCCAGAATAGGCGCATCTTCCAGATGTGCCTTTTCTGGGGTGGCTGGGGGCAGATATTTTTAGCCAGGGGGGGGCCAATAACCGTGGACCCTCTCCAGGCTATTAATATCTGCCCTCAGTCACTGGCTTTACTACTCTGGCGGAGAAAATTGCGCGGGAGCCCACGCCAATTTTTTCCGCCATTTAACCCTTTATTTTAAGAGCTAGAACGGCCAAATTTTGCAGATACACACTACTGACATTAGTAGTGTGGAATCTGCAAAAAAAATGGAGAGAAGACATGGTTTACTGTATGTAAACCATGTCTCAAATCATGTCGGGTTTTAGGAAGGAGAAGGAAAAAGCCGGTAATTGAATTACCGGCTTTCAAGCTGTCTAGCGCTGGAATAAATATTAATATATATACATATATGTGTCTCACTGACATATATATATATATATATACCTATTCTATGTGTACACATTTATTCTACCTATTCTACTGTAAGCTGTCAGTGTGATTTTACTGTACACCGCACTGAATTACCGGCTTTTCTCTCTAACAGCGCTGCGTATTTCTCGCAAGTCACACTGCTTGTCCGTGTGTAATCCGTATTTTTCACGCTTCCATAGACTTTCATTGGCGTATTTCTTGCGCAGTACGGTGACAAACGCAGCATGCTGCGATTTTGTACGGCCGTAGAAAGCCGTATAATACTGATCAGTAAAATACGGCAAATAGGAGCAGGGGCATAGAGAATAATTGTGCCGTATTTTTTGCGAGTTTTACGGACGTAGATTCTGCGCTCTTACGTCCGTAAAACTCGCATGTGTGACGCCGGCCTAATATGCAAATAAAATGTTAAAAAAACAGACAATGTGATTTTCTGGATTTTTTTTTCTCAGTTTGTCTCCCATAGTTGAGGTCTACCTATGATGTAAATTACAGACGCCTCTCATCTTTTTAAGTGGTGGAACTTGCACTATTGCTGACTGACTAAATACTTTTTTGCCCCACTGTATTTATAGATAGATATATCTATAGATACATAGATGTATCTATCCATATATCTTGCTGCTTTCACACATCAGGTTTTGCCATCAGGCACAATCCGGCGAGTTTTGAAAAAAAACGGATCCGTTTTTTTCCGCCGGATCCTTTTTTTCTCATAGAGTTGTACTAGCACTGGATTGCGCCTGATGGCTTCAAGTTTCATCTGTTTTTTGTCGAATCCATCAGAAAAGCTGTTTCCGGTGGATGGAGAAAACGTACAGAAGAACGTTTTTCTGTCAGGCGAAAAAACGCGTAGCGACGGATCTGGCGAAAAATGTATGAAACAGATGTGAAATTAAGAATCCGGCCTCCGAATCCGGTTTTTCATGCATTTTTTCCACTGAAATCATGTACATCTTTCATTCTCTCTCTCTAAAAAAAAAAAAAACGGATCAGTTGCATCAGTTTTTCACTATTTGCAACAGATCAGTTTTTTAAAAAATTTGCCGGATCCTGCCTGATTTATAGATGTTGATAAATATATGGATAGTTAGGCTACTTTCACACATCAGTTTGTTTCCGTCTGGCAGGATCTGGTGAACTTGTGGAAAAACTGATCCGTTGCAAATAGTGAAAAACTGATGCAACTGATTCGTTTTTTAGAGAGAGAGAACAGAAAATGTGCATGATTTCAATGGGAAAAAATCATGAAAAACCCAATTCGGAGGCTGGATTCATCATTTCACATCTGTTTCATACATTTTTTGCTGGATCCGTTGCTGCGCGTTTTTTCACTGGACAGAGAAAACTTTCCTCTGTATGTTATCTCCGTCCGGCGGAAACAGTTTTTTTTATAACGGATCTGGCAAAAAACGGATGACACATGTGGCCATCTGGCACGAATACAACTCTGAGAAAAAAACGGATCCGGCGAAAAAAAAACGGATCCGTTTTTTTCAAAACTTGCCGGATTGTGACTGACGGCAAAAACCTGATGTGCGAAAGTAGCCTAACTATCCATATATATATCTATCCATAGATATATCTATATACATCTATCTATCTATCTCATTCCTTCTGTCAATCTATGTATCTATCTATCTATCTATCTATCTATCTATCTATCTATCTATCTAAGAAAAAAGAGAATTAGAGCAGCACAAAGAAAAAGTCTGGGTGCAGAGCCCCCCAGGCAAATACCAAACCTCAATTATAAAAAAAGAAAAGATGGAGGCAGCACACCGTTTGTAGTGAAAAAGAGCTTATTTAATCAGCCCTATCTATCTATCTATCTATCTATCTATCTATCTATCTATCTATCTATCTATCTATCTATCTATCTATCTATCTGTCTGTCTATCTATCTATCTATCTATCTATCTATCTATCTATCTATCTATGTGTGTAATGGAGTGTAGGTTGGACAAATGTAAAAGAGGAGGTTGGACAAGACATGACATCACAAATCTTTTTTTTTGTTCAATAATACATCTTTATTTAGCTTTCAAAAACGCATACAAAACTGCATCAAAAACCGCATCAAAAACCGCGCAAAAAAACGCATCAAAAATGCACCTGCGTTTTCTGCCAAGACCTGCGGATTTAGTGCAGAAAAATCCGCAGGCTAATCTGCAACGTGTGCACATACCCTAAAGGTTGGATATGGATTCATTCATCCAACACCTCATCTCTACTTACTGCCGACAAAATTAAGCTACTGATAAAAAGAAACATATTCTGAATGGTGGGCTTACCATTTCAACATTGTGATTAATCGCACTGTCATTATTAACTACGAGTATATTTCTTGCCTGCCCAAGGTAAAAATCAACAAGGACCTCGATGTTCTTCCCATTGAAGGTGAAGTAAGGAAGGCAGTAAAACAACTCTTCTGTGGCAAAGCGCCAGGAAACCATGCTATACCTGCTGAGGTATACAAAGTAGGTGGTCCTGTCCTGATGCAAATGATGAGTAAACTAAGTATATATGGAAAAAGGAACAGATTCTGCAACAGCTGAAAGATGCCAGCATAATCCACATCTACAAGAGAAAGGGCAGCAACCAATCTTGTGACAACCATTGATGCAACAACCCTTCTGGCCACTGCTGGGAAGATTCTGGCTCACCTCTTGCTCATCCGTCTCCTCCAGCACCTTGAGCAAGATCTACTACCCAAAAACCTGTGCAGCTTCCGTGCTGAATGTAGGATGGCAGACATAGTCTTTGTGGCACATAAACTCCAGGAAAAGTGAGAGGAGCAATGTAGCGACCTTTTCATGGCCTTAGTCAACTTGACCAAGGCTTTCCACAGAGTCAGCAGAAACGACCTGTGGAAAATCAAGGCAAAGTTTGGCTGCCCGAGTAAGTTCATTAGTAGCAAGAATAAGCACCAAACAATAATCACAGGTCTACAAAAAATTTTTTTTCAAGAGCTGTTTTGGTTATTCCACGTAATCTTTATGTTTTTAAGTGCGCTGAATCCGAAAATGACCTCCGTTTTGTCATAGGACATCACGTTTTCTGACAATTTAAGTAACTATGGGAATGGAGGAAATGCACTTTCAAACTCATCAGGCAACCTAAAGTTTGAAATGCTTTCAGCATTCGTCCGACGATTTTTTTGTAGTCAGGGTCTTGTATCTCTTCAATGCATTGATGTGAATTAATTAATAGTAATTTTGACTTTCAAAACCCTAAGATAAAAAAAAATACCCAAAATTGAGAAAAATATACTAAATTTGAAGAGAATTTTGCATTTTGTGGCAAATCCTGACATCCAGGATTTTTTTCAATATTTTTTCGTTTTCAGCACACCAAAATATATGGAAATTAGATGAAAATAATCAAACAGCTTTTTAGTCGCAGACCTGTGTAATCAGACCAAGGGACTAGATGCTTAGGAGAGTCTCCCCATACCTCACTTATTCATTTATATGTATTGGCACCAATAGTGAGTGAATTAAAAATTAACCTTTAATAAAGATGTGTATAACATGATGTGAAGTATCACGTACAAAAATTAAAAATACCCTACTTTTCCCAGTTATCTGGTATTGACTTCTCCACAGTGGTGAACTCTAAGTCAAAGAAAGTCTCAGCAGATAGAGACCAGATTCAGAATTACAGCTGAATAACAGTGATCATCAAACTAATATGTATAAAGATATGTAGACTACTGCAAGATATTCTATCATGATATAATGAGGGTGAGTAAATACACACAAATTATTGAAAAATAGGAAGCGCCTCAACCATCTGTTTCATCCACATGAAGTATGCAAGGTCCTTCCTTTGCTCGATTGTTTGCAGAGCCCTCATCTGGTCAGAATAAGAGCCAGAGTCTAGAGCTGACCCTAATGTGCCCTAGGTTGACATTAGGTAACTCTAGCGCTCACAAGACTCCTGGCCTAACAAGGGCAGCCCACAGGTAGACTTGCCTAGTGTTAGGGCTAGCGGAACGCACCAAATAATAAGACAGATAGAGTATGGTGCGTTCGCAGCCCGGGGTCCACCGTGCAGAGATGGAACCTGCTGCCAAGTAATGACGGACTATATGGCGGTACTCATAAGTATACACACGTGGGTTAAACTTCACCCAGCGTGAAGGAAGTGATCCTGTTGCGTCACAGGACCGCGGTACCGCACATAGAGCGCGAGCAAGTAGTCAGCGAACTCAACCCCAACTAGGATTGAAGTCCGATTAGACACTTGCTGGCACAACACCGCAACTGGGTGTGTAAGGAAACTAAATAATAATATTAAAGCACAAGAGTGCATGCGGTGCCGCACTGACGAACGCCACTAACCACCCAGGCTTGGGTAAGGAAAGCACAGAGGAAGTGCACGGCACCGTACTGGCGGTCACAGCAACTGGACGCTGTAATGTGTGATTAGTGCTGTAGGATAAGTCGGGCGCTAGACAGCAAACATACACCTTCCGCGAACAGACATTCAATAGGGAGGGTTATTTAAAGAGCGACTTTCACTCACAACATACACACATTAACAATTGTACACTAGCGCATGGCCGTGCGGTCATGCGCAGTTTATATAGTTGCAGCACAGGAAGTGGCCACAGAAACTTTGCCCTTCCAAGACCTGCCAAGAGGACCAATGGAATGTGCTGCAGAGCCTGAGCACATGACCCTCGATCTCTAACGGGAGATCTTGCCCTGGGCATGCTCAGTGTGTGCAGACAAGGACTTAGTCCCAGAGAAGTCCGCTCGCTGCTGACCAGCACTGGCTTTAATGGCAGAAGCTGAAGAAGCAGCAGTAACTCTCTGTACAGAGTGAGACTGAGCAAGACGCTGGGACCGACGTCCCTGCTGAGCAGACTCCACTGTGGCTGGATAACAATGGGAGACCGCAGCGGAGATGGCTCGAGATTCCCCCTGTGCAGAAGCGGGAACTCGAGACCTAACATTACCCCCCCTCCTAGGGCCCCCCCCTCCTTGGGCCTCGCTACGCTCGAAGGCAGCAATGAGCTGTGGGGCCCGAATGTTTTCAGCAGGCTCCCATGACCTGTCCTCTGGGCCATAACCCTTCCAATCCACCAGATAGAACTTTTTGCCGCGTACCACCTTGCACCCCCAAATAGCGTTCACCTCGTAATCGTCCGTAGACGAACCGGATGTCCCGGCAGATGACTCGGAAAACCGGGACATGTATACGGGTTTCAAGAGGGACACATGAAAGGTGTCGGTGATACCCAAGCGTGGAGGAAGAGCCAAACGGTAGACCACAGGATTAACCCGTTCGAGAACCTTGAAGGGTCCCAAGTAGCGAGGAGTAAACTTAGTGGACTCAACTCGCAGCCTGATGTTACGGGCGGAGAGCCACACCAAGTCGCCAGGAGGAATGGAGTCTGACCGGTGGAGTCGGCTACGGCATTGTTAAGTGCAAACTCTGCCCACGGTAGCAAGGATGCCCAGTCATCCTGCCTGGCAGAAACAAAATGTCGTAAATATGTGACCAAGGTCTGGTTGGCCCTCTCTACCAACCCATTCGTCTCGGGATGATATGCCGAAGAGAGATTCAACTCAATACTGAGTAGACGACAAAGCTCTCTCCAGAATCGAGATGCAAACTGGGGACCCCGGTCACTAACAATTTTGTCTGGCATACCGTGTAGGCGAAAGATATGCTTGACGAACAAGACAGCCAACGCCCGTGCAGAAGGTAGCCGTGGAAGAGGCACCAAGTGCACCATTTTGGAAAAATGGTCGGTGATCACCCAGATAATGGTGCAATTACGAGACTTGGGTAAGCCCACCACAAAGTCCATCCCGACCATCTCCCAGGGCCTGTCCGCCACCGGCAGAGGATAAAGCAAACCAGCTGGCCGTTGCCGAGGAGTCTTGTTCTTGGCGCAAGAGACACACGCCCGAACATACTCTGCGACATCACGAGCCATATGCGGCCACCAGTATGTCCTCGCCAGTAACTCAGATGTCCTTTTGGTACCAAAATGTCCACCCACCCTGGACGAGTGTGCCCAAGAGAGAACCTCCGGTCGCAAACTGGATGGAACAAAAGTCTTGCCCGGGGGCACAGACTCTAGCGAAACCGGGGCCACAGTTCTCAAGCTCTCGGTGGGGACAATAAGCCGAGGCTCCTCCTCCTCCTCCGCAGATGACACAACGGAGCGAGAGAGAGCGTCGGCCCGAATGTTCTTCTCCCCAGAAAGAAAATGGAGGGTGAAATGAAACCGGGAGAAGAATAAGGACCATCTGGCCTGGCGAGAATTCAACCGCTGGGCTGTCTGCAGGTACACCAAATTTTTATGGTCTGTGAAGACTTGGAAGGGAAAACGTGCTCCCTCCAAGAGATGTCTCCACTCCGAGAAAGCCAACTTCATGGCTAGCAACTCCCTGTCCCCGATGGAATAATTCCTCTCTGCCGGTAAGAAGGTCTTGGAGAAAAAGAAGCAAGGATGCTTCCGACCTTGAGCATCCTTTTGGAAGAGGACTGCTCCAGCACCAACAGAAGAGGCATCCACCTCCATGATAAATGGCTTATCAACATCGGGGCGATGTAGGATGGGAGCGCTAGCGAAGTGTGACTTTATAGAGTTAAAGGCCTTGGAGACCTCCTCAGACCACAATTTGGGATTCGCCCCCTTCTTGGTGAGGGCAACCAAGGGAGCTACCAAAGTTGAGAAGTGCGGAATGAACTGGCGATAATAATTAATGAACCCCATAAAGCGCTGCACCGCTTTAAGAGAATGGGGTTCCTGCCAGTCCATCACAGCCTGTAGTTTGGCAGGATCCATAGCCAATCCCTGGGCAGAGATGATGTAGCCTAGGAAAGGTAAGGACTCCTGCTCAAACATACACTTCTCCAACTTGGCATAGAGGGCGTTTGCCCATAGGAGGTCGAAGACTTTGCAAACATCTCTCCGGTGGGAGTCAATATCTGGAGAGTAGATGAGAATATCATCCAGATAGACTACGACCGAGGTGGAAAGCATATCCCGGAAGATATCGTTCACAAAGTCTTGGAAAACGGCTGGGGCATTACAGAGCCCGAAGGGCATCACCAGATATTCATAGTGCATATCCCTGGTGTTAAAAGCCGTCTTCCATTCGTCCCCCTCACGGATGCGAATCAGGTTGTAAGCACCCCGCAGATCTAGTTTAGTAAATACCCTTGCTCCCCGAAGCCTATCGAAGAGCTCAGATATCAAGGGCAAAGGATACTTATTTTTAACGGTGATGACATTAAGACCCCTGTAGTCTATGCATGGACGCAATTCCCCATTCTTCTTCTGCACGAAGAAGAACCCTGCCCCAGCAGGTGACACTGACTTCCTAATGAATCCTCTTGCCAGATTTTCCTGGATGTACTGTGACATTGCCTCCGTCTCCGGGAGAGATAGCGGATAGACTCGACCCCGGGGAGGCCCAGCACCAGGCAAGAGATCAATAGGACAGTCATAGGGGCGATGGGGCGGAAGGATCTCCGCCGCCTTTTTGGAGAACACGTCTGCATAAGACCAATACTGCTTGGGGAGAGAGGAAAGATCTGCGGGTACCTCTGTAGTAGCAACCTGAACGCACTCCCTCTGACACCTACCCCCACAAGATTCGCCCCATCCCAGGATTCTGCCAGAGGACCACTCGATATGAGGAGAGTGGTATCGTAGCCAAGGTATTCCCAACAGGACCTCATCAATTCCCTCAGGAATGACGAGCAGAGATATAATCTCCTGATGAGATGGCGACATGGACAGAGTAAAAGGGATGGTCTGGTGTGTTATCTGTGAGGGCAGTGTCGACCCATTCACCACTCGTACCGTTACTGGTTGAGCTAGCATAACCAGGGGTATTGCGTGACGTTGGGCGAAGGCAGAAGACATAAAATTGCCCTCCGCCCCAGAATCCACGCAGAGTGGGAGAATGAGCCTATAGTAATTGTCCCCTTAAAGGACAATTTAGAGGCAAACGTCGCCGTGTCTAGTGTACCTCCACCTACTACCACTAGACGCTGACGTTTCCTCGACCGCTGAGAACATCTGGTGGCTAGATGTCCTGAATGATGGCAAACATGACAGACCTTGAGTGCACAAGCGGTCCGGGAGTTAGATCCCGCTTGTGACACTTCCCTGGCCTCATGTGACTCAGGAACCAGGACCGGAGATTCCAGAGGTTTGGCGAAGGTAGAAGCCAGCCGAAACCTCTGCCTACACTGGGCTCGCTCTAACCTCCGCTCGTTAAAACGGAGGTCAATTCGAGTGGAGACAGTTATTAACTCCTCCAGTGTGGCAGGAATCTCCCTAGTGGCCAGAGCGTCCTTAACGTGGTCAGCCAGGCCCCTCCAAAATATGGGGATAAGAGCTTTATCCGACCAATCCAGCTCAGAAGCTAAAGTGCGGAATTGGACGGCAAAATGACTGACCAAGGACTCACCCTGAGTTAATGCCAGCAGTTGGAGCGCAGTATCATGGGTGACTTGAGGTCCTAAAAAGACCTGTTTCAGAGTGCTCAGAAACAGCGGAGCACTCTGCACCACATGATCGCCACGCTCCCACAGCGGCGTAGCCCATTCCAACGCCCTGTCTGACAAGAGAGACACTATAAATCCCACCTTAGCCCGCTCTGTGGGAAAACGTGCAGCCAGGAGCTCGAGGTGAATAGAGCACTGACTCACAAATCCCCTACAAAATTTGCTATCACCAGAAAATTTTTCTGGCAGCGGGAGGCGAGAAAATGTCGGAGCAGAGGTGGCAATGGACAGGGTTGCTACAGCCACGCTAGCAGCCTGTACAGCAACTGCGGTAACATCCACAGCTGAGGTTGCGCTCTCAAGAGTCGCCAACCTACCCTCCAGCTGCTGGATATATCACAAGGATTGCTGTTTGTCCGTCATTACTAGCCAGACCCTGGCGCTAGTGTAATGTTAGGGCTAGCGGAACGCACCAAATAATAAGACAGATAGAGTATGGTGCGTTCGCAGCCCGGGGTCCACCGTGCAGAGATGGAACCTGCTGCCAAGTAATGACGGACTATATGGCAGTACTCATAAGTATACACACGTGGGTTAAACTTCACCCAGCATGAAGGAAGCGATCCTGTTGCGTCACAGGACCGTGGTACCACACATAGAGCGCGAGCAAGTAGTCAGCGAACTCAACCCCAACTAGGATTGAAGTCCGATTAGACACTTGCTGGCACAACACCGCAACTGGGTGTGTAAGGAAACTAAATAATAATACTAAAGCACAAGAGTGCATGCGGTGCCGCACTGACGAACGCCACTAACCACCCAGGCTTGGGTAAGGAAAGCACAGAGGAAGTGCACGGCGCCGTACTGGCGGTCACAGCAACTGGACGCTGTAATGTGTGATTAGTGCTGTAGGATAAGTCGGGCGCTAGACAGCAAACATACACCTTCCGCGAACAGACATTCAATAGGGAGGGTTATTTAAAGAGCGACTTTCACTCACAACATACACAAATTAACAATTGTACACTAGCAGTTTATATAGTTGCAGCACAGGAAGTGGCCACAGAAACTTTGCCCTTCCAAGACCTGCCAAGAGGACCAATGGAATGTGCTGCAGAGCCTGAGTACATGACCCTCGATCTCTAACGGGAGATCTTGCCCTGGGCATGCTCAGTGTGTGCAGACAAGGACTTAGTCCCAGAGAAGTCAGCTCGCTGCTGACCAGCACTGGCTTTAATGGCAGAAGCTGAAGAAGCAGCAGTAACTCTCTGTACAGAGTGAGACTGAGCAAGACGCTGGGACCGACGTCCCTGCTGAGCAGACTCCACTGCGGCTGGATAAGAATGGGAGACCGCAGCGGAGATGGCTCGAGATTCCCCCTGTGCAGAAGCGGGAACTCGAGACCTAACACCTAATTTGCCGTTACGTGACTTCTGATGCGTTTCTCCTATGTTATGTCATCAGGGTAGAGCTCCAGTATGTGTCCTAAATTCATGGGCAAAGGTGTCCACCTGTCTAACAGTGACCTTCAGTAGTCAAAACTCAGTGTGGCAGAGGACATTGTCTATTGCTTCACTTTATACCAATCTCAGGGTCATTAATCCCCAAACACTTCCACTTCAATAATGTAATCAAAATGTGTTTAAGGCTAGAGCCCATTTCCACTTACCTGCTGACCCACACGCCGCATGCTACTGTATGTGATCGCTCAGTGGAATGCACACCAAGGGGAAGTATACTCCTCCCTTACTGATGTATATCCAGCATGGCCCCACCCATAAAGGTCAGGTCATAGGCTGCATCAGCCATCATGTGATGCATTTCAAAGTCACAGGGTATGGTCACGTTATCGTCAGCCTAAATCATATTCAATGGTACCCATAGTAACAGTCAGGGCCATTTATTGAGTATCAGTGATGCATCTCTCCAAACCGAAGAAATATGATCCAAATTGCTGGAGACCTGTTTAAGAAAGCATAACACACAAAATGTGTATATACAAAAGGTATTTCCTGCCCATTCTCATTAACATGTATATTACAATGTAGATAGGGGAATGAAAAACCATAAAGGGGTGGGAAACGTAGGTGTAGGGGTATACCAGGAAACCAATACCTTATTTTGGGATCATTATTGTTTATGACCTTAGTCCCAACCCATCGTTCTCCCTGCTTGGATCTCACTAGAGAACATTCTTGTGTTTTTTGGGGGACTAAAGGAAAGGTATTTCAGTTTTAGTATATGATTATCATTTAAGGGCCGAATCCTCCTCAAAAAGCAAATTAGGTAATAAACTCCTTTATAGATCTAAATTAAGGGATTCTCATATAAAGAAAGACTCCAATAAATGGGTCTGGATAGGAGAGGTAAGTACATGTCAGGATTATATCTACACAGTGTCCACAACACACACCAAGGAAAATATACAGAGTATCGGTCATCACAGGTCTCTAGAAGGAAGACCCAATTAGCCCAAGATAAGATTAAATGAAGCAGCCAAAATTCAGCTGCTTTTTGAACCCTGAGGATGAGACCATCTTTAGGTGAAAGATTAATTTTATCTCTCTTCTAAGGATCAATTGGTCCCAGTCTTCCCTTCTAGTGGGCTGAGCTATTTTGTCTATCCCCATAAAAGTGATAGATGTCTTTTGACCACATGATTAGCAAGGGGGTTGTCTCGTTTTTGTTTATTGTCACAAAGGTGTTCACCAATTCTGCGTCTGAGTTCTCTTTTGGACTTTCCTATGTATTCAAGGCCACAGAAGCACGTGGCCTTGTATACAACCCCCTTGCACTAGTTCATGAAATCTCTGATGGCATATTCCTCCAGCTTGACATTTCCCTGGAAACTTTTCCCTGTTTTGATAAAGGGACAAGAAACACATTTGTCAAATTGGTAGCAGCCTTTTACACCGGTTCCCAGCCATTGCTTTTGTGTTTTTTCATTTAAGTCAAATCAAATGAAGATAATAATACCAAAGAATTTGTGATTGCAATCATTTTCAGGAAGAAACTGAGTATTATCTGACAGAATTGCAGAGGTGTCAATACTTTTGGCCACAAATGTATACTAGATTCCTTGTTAGGGCGTTGATCCAGGGAACTAGTCTGATTGCCGTATGTGGAGACGGGATGGAATTTTTTTCCCCAATGTGGAGCTTACTGTTTGCCATATGTTTTTTTTTACTTCCTCTGGATCAACATGTTAGGGCATGTTAGGTTAGGATATGGGTTGAACTAGATGGACTTAAAGTCTTCCTTCAACGTTAAAAATTATGTTACTGTGTTACTATGTAAAATCATTAAGTTCCTCAGGGGTACCTTTCCAAATAAAAAAAAACATTGTCTATATTTAAGACTCCACATTTCTAACTTCTTTGTGTGGACTTCATTTACGTTCATGAACACAACTGTCTCCTCTCACCAGCCCAGGCGCATATTAGTGTAACTTGGTGGACAAGGTCTACCCATTGCTGTGCCCCTGAGCTGGTGGTAGTAGTCTAGTCAAAAGTAAAGAAATTTCTAGTTAAGCAAAATTCAAGTTATTGTGAGAATGAAACTGACATCCTCCTGTTAGAAGATAGTGTCTTACCATGAGATTACCTTTATCGTGAAGTATAGAGGAGTAGAGCACCTCTATATCAATACTAGCCAGGACACAACTATCATTTGCAGCAATATTCTACAGTCTACACAATAGGTCAGTTGTATCTCTGGTGTAGGACAGTAGAACCTGAACAAATGGTCTAATACAATTGGGTGCTCCCTCAGGGGTTCAATGCACATATGTATTTTTATAAGGCTGTAAAAAGTCACTGTTTGTGGATTAGTAGGTAGAATGAAGTCGTATTCAGATATATCAATTACTTCAGCAGTTAGACCATCGTTTAAGATGGTTCTCAATTCCCCCAACAATTGTAATGTGGAATCCTTACGCAGAACACTGTAACCTTCCCTATCTTGCAATATATTTAGTCACATATTGTGATAGTCATCAGCATTAATAATGACCACCACATTGCTACCTTTTTCAGAAAATGTTATGACAATGTAGCGATTCCGTTCTAGGCCTCTATCTGCTCTATCTCTTTATGACTGCAATTATGCCTAAGGCTGGTTTCAGATTTGCGGTTGTGTCCTCAGTTTTTCTGATGCATACATCGGCATGCGTCTTGATTTCCTATCTTTAACATTGTAGACGGAGGTGCATGCGTTTGCATGCGTTCGTTCACGTTTGCTTACGCATACGTTTTTTCGCGGTGTGCGGCTAACGCACCATGTTGGAATTTTTGAGGCAGCAAATTTCCTTCTAATATGCGAAGGCATGCGCATGTGGATGAGTGCGTTAAAAAACGCATTACTGTCTATGGGAACACATGCGTACACATGTCTTTGCGTATGCATGCCTTCGATGCTCTTGCGTACTTCGGAATGCGCATGTCCAGGAACTGATTGAGACATGCCCATTGAGACACGCCCTCCTGGAAATATCAAACGCATGCGCATAAAAAGCGCAAACGCATGTAAAAACGCATGCAAACACTGCATTTTTCCCCGTGATGCGTAAGCTGATGCGGATAATAAACACTGCGTTATCATGCGTTTGAATAAGTTTTTGCATGCGGTTGCGGATGATACACTGCGGAATCAACCGGAAATGTGAAACCTAGCTTAAGAGAGATGTATGTTCTATGAAGAGACTGCAGATCTTCAGTCACCATATTAAAAAAATATATTGATGCTAGAAAGGTCACTCGTAGTTGGTAGCATCTCACTTTTTTTTTTTATTTTAAAACTTTTATTAAATTTTCAAAACACAAATACAAGTGTCTTAACCATCACAATTTCAGTTGTGTTAAAAGGGAATCCATTAAACATATCACACTGCATATAGCATTAAACAGTAGGCATAGCCAAAATTCGTACTTACAGTTACATTAAAAATAACATTGACTACTTTTCTTTTTTAAACTTGAAAAAGGGCATTTCTCCATTAGATTTGGTTCTGAATCTGCCAAGCTGTTCAATAACCTCACATCTTCTAACATATCAGAAGGTATACCTAGATCGCTACATAGACCTATCTATTTTGTCTCGCAAAATGCTTATGCCACTTAAAGGGACACTGTCACCTGAATTTGGAGCGAACAATCTTCAGCCATGGAGGCGGGGTTGTGGGGTTTTTGATTCACCCTTTCCTTACCCGCTGGCTGCATGCTGGCTGCAATATTGGATTGAAGTTCATTCTCTGTCCTCCATAGTACACGCCTGCGCAAGGCAAGATTGCCTTGTGCAGGCATGTACTACAGAGGACAGAGAGTGAACTTCAATCCAATATTGCAGCCAGCGGATAAGGAAAGGGTGAATCAAAAACCCAAAAACCTCGCCTCCATGGCTGAAGATTGTTCCCTCCAAATTCAGGTGACAGTGTCCCTTTAAGCTTTCGTGCAAACAGATGTAGATCCTTTACTCAGTCGGAGATGTCAAAATCAGATGTAGGTATAAAGTGCAAACCTTTTCTTAAGACTTTTAATTTCTGTATTGGTCAGTACTCGCAAGGATAAATTAATGACTTAATGAGTTTAGTTGTGTGTCTTCTGGAGGCCGAGAAAGTTCATCACAATCATCTGGCAGCTACATGATGGTATGATGGTGAAGGTACTGAGTGATGGAGATGAATCGAAGGTCTTTCCAGTTGCAAATTGCTTAAAACAAGGTTGTGTACTTGCCCCGACCCTGTTGAGAATGCTATTTTTTGCCATGTTGAGAGATGCCTTTAGCAACTGTGAAGATAAAATCCATGACTGACTGCAAGCTAGTCAACCCTAGATGCCTGAAGGCTGTTACAAAGGTGTGTGAGACTGTAATCAGTCTTTACTGATGTCTGGGCACTTAATGCCAGCACATAGCAGCAGATGCAGCATGAAATAGACTGTTTTTCACAAGCTTTTGACAACTTCGGGTGTTAGGGCACCAAATAATTAGAAAGATAGAGTAAGGTGCGTTCGCAGCCCGGGGTCCACCGTGCAGAGCTGGAACCTGCTGCTAGGTAATGACGGACTCTATGGCGGTACAATATTCACATGCAGGTTAACTTCACCCAGTATGAAGAAAGCGAACCCTGTTGCGTCACAGGGCCGCGGTACCGCACAAAGAGCGCAAGCAAGGAGTCACAGAACTCTACCCCTAGACTCGGGATTAGAGTACAACTAGACCTCTTGCACTCGACACCGCAACTGGGGTGTCAGTGTAACCAAAATAATAATTTAGATGCATGGGAGTGCATGTGGTGCCGCT
Source organism: Ranitomeya imitator (assembly GCF_032444005.1). Classification (NCBI taxonomy): domain Eukaryota; kingdom Metazoa; phylum Chordata; class Amphibia; order Anura; family Dendrobatidae; genus Ranitomeya; species Ranitomeya imitator. Next base: position 203,477,453 of record NC_091286.1, read on the forward strand.
CTGGTGGACGCCACTAACCACCCAGGCTTGGGTAAGGAAAGCGCTGTGAAAGCGCACGGTGCCGCACTGGCGGTCACAACAATTTGACGCTGTTTTGTGTGTCACGTGCTGATAGCTAAGTCAGGTGCTAAATAGCAATCATTACGCGAGCAGTCATACACAAGGGAGGGGATAATTAATGAGCGACTTTCACACGTCAACACACACACATGACAATTTCACCTACCTGGGCAGCACACTGTCTCTTGTAATGACCATAGATGCGGAGGTCAACAATGGAATTGTCAAAGCCAGCACTGCCTTCGGGAGACATGATAAGATGTCTGGTAATGAAGGGGACTCAGCCTTACCACCAAGGTGAAGGTTTGCTGCATGATAGTCCTTGCCAGACTTCTTTATGCCAGTGAAACCTGGACTGTTTACTGTCTTGTTGAATCTCTCCACCAGATTGTCCATCTACAGATGGTACACCGACGTGCGGAGTTGTGTAACCCTAAGAGCCTTACATAACTCCCTCATCACTTTGGACATAAACAGTGTGACTTGGTCCATCAGGATCTCTTTCAGCAGGCCCGTCTGAGAAAAATATGGACTAATTCTTGGGCTATGCTCCTGGCGGAGGAGTTTCTAATGGGTAGTAACCACTAGAATTTATTGGTGCCCTCTGGCGGACTTAGCCAGGAGCCCCACAAGGTCCATGGCAATCCCTTCAAATGGGACCCCTATAATGGGCAGTGGCACTAGGGGGCTTCGGAAATGGGACATGGGAGCTGTAATCTGACAAGTAAAGCAGGACCGGCAGTAGTTAACAATCTCCCTGTGACACCCAGGCCAGTAGAACTTCCTAATGACCCGCTCTTGTGTTTTGTTTACTACCAGATGTCCACCCAAGATATGGGAATGGGCCAGGTCTAATACCCTGCGTCTATAGGGACCCGGTACTAACAACTGCTCTACCACTTCTTCTCTTAGCTTAGTGACTTGATACAGCAACTCTCTAATTAATGCAAAATGTGGAAACCTTGTGGTAACCCCGTTTATCATGGTCACATTTTCCAATGCCCCTTTTAGGGTAAGATCCCGCATTTGAGCAGTCCCAAAATTTCCACCAGAAACCCCCAGTCCAGGAATCTTGGCCTCACTGGTCACCGTCTCATCCTCGTCACCAGCCAGGACACACAAGGGGAACTCATCCACCTCCAACTGCAATTGGGTTTCCTCAGGGTTTTGCCGGCTTCTTTCTGGAAGACTTGTTAAACCCCGATTTCTCCCACAAGTCCCAGAACAGGCTAAAGTCCCGCCCTATTATCACCGGGTGTAGCAAGTCCTTAACCACCCTGACCTCATGCAACTCAACCACACATTTAGTTTTTATAGTCACTCTGGCAATGGGATAGTACTTGGCATCCCTGTGGATACAGCGGATGCCCACGTTTTTTCCTGGGACTAATTGATGGGGGAGTTTGGCCCTTATCAGGGTCACCAAGCTCCCTGACTCTAACAGTCCTGACATCAGCACTCCTTTTATAGTCACAGGACATGACTGCGGCCCCTCTCTGGTCTGTTAGTCACACTGCAGGTGGGATATGCATAGTAGGAGCAGAGCCTCCTAGGCTGCAATCCATCTCTTCGTGGGACAAGGGACAACGGGCAGCTATATGTCCTGGACCATGACATTTCCAGCAAAGCAAGTCTCCCCCCATGGTGTTTGACAACCCCTTAGCGACCCCTTGGGATCTATGACTCCCTCAGTGGTGGCTCTACTACCCCTCTTTTGGGGCTCAGGTTCCCACTGGGTACCCCAGTATGAGAATGCACCAACACCTGGTTTCCTTAGGGACCTTTTGATAGCCTGGAACCGTTCCACTAGGCCCACCAGTTCATCCGCATTTTGGGGATCTCCCTGGGCAACCCAGGTCTTCACCGACCTAGAATGAGAGTGCACGAATCTGTCCACGACAATCGCTCTACCATCTGGGCTGGAGTGGAAGATTCTGGTTGCAGCTAATTTTGCACAAGATGTAGTAGGTCAAACATTTGGGACCGAGGCGGTTTATCCCCACAATAAGCCTAGTGGTGAACCCTTTGTGCTGTCACATAGTCACTCCTGCACGTGCCAAAATTTCAGTTTTTAACTTGGCATACTCTTGTACATCCTGTAATGCCAGATCATAGTAGGCCTTCCGGGGAGCACCAGTCAAATAGAGGGCCAGCACCTCTGCCCACTGCTCTGGTGGTAGCTTCTCAAACTCTGCCACCCACTCAAATACAGTCAAAAATGCTTCAACATCGTCACTCAGGATCATTTTTTGATTTTTTGCATAGCTCGTCTTACCACCTTCCGGAAGTACATTTCGTCACCTGGACTTGGGGGAGGAGCTGTTGGTCTTCCCCAAACCACCTCTGTAAGCAAGTCATTCTGCTTCTGGTGTTGCTGGTGCTGCTGCTGCATCTGCTGCATAAGCAGCTTACTTGTCTCTTGCTGCGCATCTGTTGCTGCTGTAATTGCTGCTTCTGTAGTTGCTGTTGCTGCTACGCCTGTAGCATATGTTTCAGCAGGTCCTCCATCTTGTTTGACTTCATACGCTGGCTTGTGGCTGTGGAGCGCCCCCAGACACAGGGCCACGAGTTCTCGGTACCGGGCCTCTCTGGTTCGGTTCTGAGGCTGTTACGGTGGCTAGACCCGGTTCGCGACCCTGCTAAGGGGCGTCCAATAAAAGGGTGATAGGAGTCTGTCAAGGTTTCGTGATGCCACCTGTGGTGTTCGGTCAGGGTGACCGACACTGCTGTGGGGTCCGCTGGGGTGATGGAATGGCAGCTGGATGGTATAACTTCCCACAGGTGAAGTATGTCCCCAGGGCTTCCCAGTAAGGTGGATGGTGATGGTGTGAGGTGCAGTCAATAACGAGGACACAAGGTTACAGTCTCTTTACCTCTTTACTGATGACTTCAGGATCCTCAATCCAGAGCATGCTTAACAGGGCTATCTGAGACCGGCCGGTCCGATGGGCACTTCCAGAGTTCCCTTTGCAGGTGGAAATCAGTGCCTACCACTAGCGCCTGTGTGTTGTAGTGCTACCCTGCTGAGCATTCGGAATAGTCCTCACAACTGCTGTTCTCGTTTGCTCGTTCTCTACAGCTCTCTCTCTCTCTCTTTAGTTCCAGATGTTACTAGTTTCTCGTCCCCCAGGTATGTTATGGCTAGGACGCACCCGTATGACGGGAAGGCTCGGAGCTCTTCCGGGACCCTAGAGATGCCCCTCTCCACGCGTTGCCCCCTATGTTTTCATAGGAAATTTAAGGTAGACAGCCAACCTATAATTAACTGTCCTGCGGAGTTCGAAGTAAGGCCTAGAGTCAGTAACTCCCGCGGTGTTCCGGCCACCGGCTACGCGCCTCAGTAGGATGTTGCCTCAGTCTCACGGCACGACTCCTACTGGTTCTCCTTTGTGCTTGATCTCGTTTCTCACTGTTCCACAATATCCTTCCCTTCGTGTCTCTCTCTTGGATACCGCCGGGGGGTGTGCAGGCGCGGTTCCGTTACTTTCTGCTCTGTTCGCTAGGCACCTGCCAGGTTCCCACGCCTGACAGGAACCCCCCTGTGTCTTCTCCCTGCAACACCCGCTGCCACGGGATGTTGCCTCAATCCAACCCAGTCAGCTTCTGACTAACTTCCTATCCAACCCCTAGTTTTACCAGTGTGAGGAGTGGCCCAATAAATAAAGCCTTTTGCTCTCCCTCGTGGCCGGAGTGTGAAGTGTAATGTGTGCTGGTGATACCTGGTCAGTAGAATTTCTTCAGTGCCATCAGACGTACCATCACTCCCCTTAGTGGCGGAGTGTCATACTGCAACAACCAGATCTCTGGGGCGCTGCAGCTGTCCCACGCGTTCACTGCAAATGCTGCCCGCACTTCTAACACCATGTGTGGTAGATCGGCTCACTCAGCTGCATATGGAGGTAAACACGGGTACACTGCGGCTTCCTTTGGTTTATTGTAGGCAGCATAAACCAAGGCGTTGTAAAGAAAATACAGTCCACTGTGCAAAGCAGGAAAACAAAACAAAATGGTGGCAGAACAAACACAGTCCTTCTGTGAGCTGGGTTCCTCCAGCTCATGGCTGGCAGAACATACACACTATTGAGATTCACAAGTCCATGCAACACTTTCCTGGAGTGCTCCTTCTCCAGGGCCACAATGAACACTGAAAGCCATTTAAACCCCAGACCTTGTGACTCCTCCATCATGTGACTGATTACATGATCTTGACACCACACAGGTCCTGTCAGGTCTCTGCATGTTGAGATGTGGTGGACCCCCTCCCACCTGCTCTATGGAGGTCCACTAAAACCAGCCCATAACATAACTCTCATTTCATCCTCTCAATATGTAGTGTGCTGGAGGATACTACTCTGGTTTTATATCACTGATGCCATCATGCGCAGTGACATGACATGCGCAGTGACTCTGTCACAGAATGTTGACTTTTTATCTCATTGCAGATACACAAATCACAAAAATGGCATAGAGCAATGTTTTGCTTAATAGCTGAACTTTCTGGATTTGTGAAAAAATACCTCAAATAAATAAAAGTAAATGAGTATTATTAATGGCAGATGTTTTTCCAGATCAAGTAGAGTCGAAAGAAATAAGAATCAATATAGAGGATAAAAATTTGGAATTGTCAACAAAAATATTATCCTAATTACTAATTTGTACACCCTGAGGGGGGTTATGATAACTTAATTTTATTGCAGCATATTTTTGATGAAAGAGTGACTAAATGTTTGCATGTTTTTTTCATATTTTGCAGGGACTTTAATTGGCTGCAGATTGCAGATTTATTGGGTTATGGGTCCTGAGACCCCCACAGTTTGTTCCATAGACCTCTGAGAAGTACACACTTAAGGAGACAGGAGTGGATAGCTTTTGTCTGATGGGGATATGGATTTAATAAAATGCATAGGTTCCTTTCTAGTGGGAGACATTACGTAACCACAGCAGATAATTAGCAGCTGCTGTTTTGACGAAATCTGAATGCTATAGACAACCACAAGTGACATCCTAACCCCATCTCTCCATCAGATGATTTCTGGAAACCAGCTGGGGATAAAACTAAAAGATAAAAATCTCTGGTGTGGTATTATTCTAAGGAAAGGAATTGTTTTGCATATTATCCTGGCAGGGCAGGTCCCATATATTCAAGCTGGTGACTATGCAGGTCCATGAAGAGTCTGAAGGTCTAGTGGCTTTTTATATGCATAATTATTATTTAGCAGCACAGTATATGAAAACTTGTGGCTAGACTTAGATATGAGTAATGCAGTCCTGGTTTTACATGGAGATCTCCTTGGCACTAGTGAGAGTTTATCTAAGACAGAAGTATCATTTCTCCTTGCGGAGATTGACATGCTAAGCATGCCGAGATGAGGAGACTTAAAGCCGCAATGCTCCTCTGGGTAATATGCTAATTATGCAAATTGTCTCTTCAGAGAGGAAGAGAGCTAGAACTCTAGTGCCACCTATTGGAAGGTAGCAACCCTACAAGTCAATATTGACCCTTTAACGAGCCTTATCACATGACTTAGGATAATAGCCAAACCAGAATCTCAATTTGCAAACACTGTGTTTCGGGGTACTGCCCCTCGTCAGTGCAAAGCGGAGATCTGGTTTGGTGGTTTGGCTGTGTGAGAGGTATCAGACCGTTATCCAAGAAGTATCGTTTCTCCTTGCGGAGATCAACATGCTAAGCATGCTGGGATGAGGAGACTTAAAGTTGCAATGCTCCTCTTGGTAATATGCTAATAATGCAAATTGTCTCTTCAGAGAGGAAGAGAGCTAGAACTCTCAATAGGTGGCACTAGAGTTCTAGATTAAATCCTTTGCAAATGCCCTGGTTAAGTGGAGAGGGTTATGTCGGAATTTGAGTATGGAGTTTGAGGATGCTGATTGTAGAGAAGTGGAGGACTCTTTTGTGATGAGCTCAAAAGATATTCTTTTATAACATAGATTTCTACATACAGTATACTACTCCATCACTAGAGTGTGAAAAATGAGTATCTCCAATCTAGATCTTTGCTTTAGATGTTGAGTAGCTCAAGGAACTATTAAACATGCCATCTGGTCCTGTCACAAACCTCACCATTCTGGTCAGAGAAAAGTCCTCTTCATCCATATCCACATTGGTTCCCTAGGGTCCTCTTCTCACAACTGTGTCTCCTAGTCTTGGATGATTTGATCCAGATTTCGTACAAACAATTCTTCTTTTGCATTCTTATTTTGTATAATAGTGGTCATAATGATGTGGAAGTTGTCACATATTCCTTCTTTGTGTCATTGGCTTAATCTAGTTAACAAATTGCCTTCTACAGAGTTCTTTATGTCATGGTATAGGACATGGTTCATGTAATGCTCTCTCAGGGTTAATATTGCTGGCCTCTCTTTGGATCTGGGAGGGGTATTTATGCACAGTCCAGACTAGGATTCCCTGTCAGCTATACTTTTGTTTAGTCTGTGTGTCTTACCCCTTGAGTGTATGCTCGGTTTGCATTTGCTTGCTTTGCTCTCCATGCTTTACTCTGCTTGTTTGTTCTGCTAGTTTTCTGACCTTTGGCTCCCTTTCTGACTATCCCTCCACCTCACCCCATCACCTCATTATCTCCTGGATTTGATCTTGGCACATTTAACTACTCTCCAGTGTATATCGTCTCCTCTGCACTCCGGCGTCTGGCACCGCCCTTGACCACCTCCTTCCCTGTCACATGGTTCAGGTCTTGTTTGTTACCCGGTCAGTTCCCCGCCGCTCTACTCTCAGCTCACTTGCTGCAGCGCGCAGCTCTTCCCACAAGCAGTATACACAGGAGTTATGACACTTTGTATGTCAAGGAAATTTGAGAAGATCTGGTCACTCTAGCTTGAATGTCAGGATAGAACTGTTGTTGAAGCATCTGCCTAGATTATTAGCTAATGGGTTTTACTTCAGTTTGTATCTTATTGCACCTCTTCTTTGGATGTTATAGTGGGTATGCATGGGTATGTCTGTTTTGAGGATCATTTTGAAATTCTATGAGTGCCTTTAGAAGTGTTTTTCCTGGAATTGTCATACTTGTAGTAACTCTAAATTATCCTTTATTCCTGGATTACTATAATATCCTCATCTAGAGTGTAAGGAAGACAAAACAGAGAAAGCACTCTGTTCACTATCATCGTTAGGAAAGACCAGTTGATGCAAATTTACCAGCTCCAGGAATTTTCTGACCTCTGTAATTGCAAACAAAGGTTTCAGTACCAAATATTAAGTTCAAATTTCCCAGCTTTATAAAAACCAAGCCTCCTCTAACCTTGTGCCAAAAAACTGCAGCCATGGGTTCTTCTAATCAGCTGCCTAACACTGTGAAAATGAAAATGGTGGAGGCTCACAAATCAAGAGAAGGCTATAAGAAGATAGCAAAACGTTTTCAAGTTGCTCTTTCCTCTATTCGAAATCTAATTAAGAAATGGCAGTTAACAGGAACAGTGGAGGTCAAGATAAGGTCTGGAAGACCAAGAAACATTTCAGTGAGAGCTGCTTGTATAATTGCTAGAGAGGCAAATCAGAGATCCGCTTGACTGCAAAAAACATTCAGAAAGATTTAGCAGACTCTGGAGTTGTGGTACATTGTAATAGTGTTCAGAGACACCTGAACAAAAATGGATGGCATGGAAGAATAATCAGAAGAGAACCTCTACCACATCCTCACCATAAAAGTCAGAAGTATGCAAAAGAAAATCTAAACAAAGTCTTATTTATTTTTTGGAAACTAGTCCTGTGGATTGATGAGGTTAAAATAGAACTTTTTGCCACAGTGATCAAAGGTATATGTGAAGAAAAAAGGGTACAGAATTTCAGGAAAAGCTGAAGTTGAAAAGAGGATGGCTTCTACAAATCGATAATGATCCGAAACATACGTCAAAATCCACAATAGACTACCTCTAATGTCACAAGCTGAAGGTTTTACATTGGACCTCACAGTCCCCTGGTCTGAGCATTAAAAATCTGTGGCTAGACCTCAAAATACCAGTACATGTAAGATGACCCATAAATCTGACAGAATAGGAAGGATTTTCCAAGGAAGAATAGATGAAAATCGCTCAAACAAGAATTGAAAGAGTCTTAGCTGGCTACAAAAAACATTTACAAGCCGTGATACCTTCAAAAGGGGGCACTACTAGGTACTAACCATGCAGGGTGCATCAACACATTTGCCTTTTATTAGTTTTTAAAATGTAAAAGAAGAAACATTTTTTTTGCCTAAAATATGAAGGAAATGTATCATCTTAAACTTTAGGTCTTTTAGATAGAGATCATTTCATCTTCATCTTGATTAACTGTTTACAAAAGCATGTAATTTTGATCATTGGTGACCAAATATTTATATGCCAGTGTATATATGTGTGTGTATGTTTACAAATGTTTATTTTTTTACATTTTATATAATTCTATATTAATTAATTGGGTATATGAACAAGCTCCTGACAATGTGACTGACATGTGCCTTTTATGATGTGTTACATTTAATATTGTTTTTATTGCAACCTTATGTCATGACTGGTTAATGACCGCCAATACGTCTTTTTACTGACCTGAGACATGAGAGAATAGCCTCCCCATACAGGTGACAATCCAGCAGCTGTCAGCTGTACATTATAGCTGGCAACTTGCTGCAACAGCCACAATTAGTATTGGCACTGTCGATATCTGTTTAACCCCTTAGATGCTGCTGTCAAAAGTGACTACATCATGTAAATGGTTAACAGAGTATGAAGGGCTCCTTCTTTATCTACATCGGCACACTAAGTTTATGATTGTGTGGTCCTGATGTTTGCCATGACAATTCATAGTCAAATTGCGGCCTCAGAGTCTGCCGAATATAATGACCTATTTAAAAGTAAGAAATATTTAGGTGGTAAAAATACAATTTTTCATTCTTGTTATGCCATGTTGCATTAATTGCTGAAAATCACCTGAAGGGTTAATTAACTACCTGACAACAATTTTCAATATGTCGATGGGTGCGGTTTTTAAAATGGTATCACTTTTGGGGGGTTCCAATATATAGGACCCCCAAAGACACTTCAAACCTGGATAGATCCCTAAAAAATTATTTTTGTAAATTTCCTTGAAAGAATGAAAAAATACTGCTAAATTTTGAAACCTCCTAAAATGCTAACAAAATAAAAGAACATTTTACAAATGGCGCTGATTAAAAGCAAACATGTGGGAAATATTATTTATTAATGTTTTTCTGTGGTATATTTATCTGGATTACAGGGATAATCATTCAAAGTTTGAAAATTGCAAATTTCTTGACATTTCTGTCAAATTTCTGTTATGTTTTTGCTTATTTATAAAAAATATCGACCTAAACTTACCATTACCATAAATTATAATATGACGCAAAGAAACAGTTTCAAAATCAGTATTATTTGTTGAAGCATTCCAGAGTTATTGCCATATAAATTGACACTGGTCAGATTTCAAAAATTTAGCCCGGTCACTAAGGGGAAAAAGCTGTGAGGGATTCTTCAATTGCATGTGTAGTGCCATTACATGATGTTCTATTTCTCAATCCGGATGGTTTCTTGAATCCCAGTGCTTGGATGATATCTACCCCCTTTTTTCTCCATGTTCCAGTTCTCCTCTGGAGGGTGGCCTTTCGGGATATATATTCATTCCATTTGTATGTATCTGCCTGGAACGATTGAATTACCATTACCATAATGTTAAAATGACAAATGTATCTTTTGTAGATTGTTTCACCTTTTTCTTTATTGTTACATTTATATTATAATAAATAAAAAAGTAAAAAAAAGTTGCTTAGGATAAAATATTATATCAGCATGTTAGGATCGACTTGTGAATGGTTTTGTGATTTTATAATTGATCGTAGCTGTGATGCTACCCACAGTTTAAAAACATGTACATTTTTTTCTACATTTTTCCATTTGTTTTTGAGCTAGTTATTCATTTCTAATGAAGTGAAATACTATCTATGATACTGATCTAGTATAATTTAGGGTACATGCTGAGGATTGTACCGTAACGTAGAGTGAAAACAACTGAGCAAACTAATAAAATGGTATTTCGTTTTAGTGGCTGAATGCCAGTCCCATTCTCTTTTTTTAAATCCTAGTTTCTAAAGAGTAAATTGGACATTATCAAGTGTTGCGACACAGATGCGGGCACGCTTTTGGATACCAGATGCGCCTTTGTGTGCAGTGAATTAGTTTACTGTAAGACTGGTAAATGAAGCCATTTAGAGCCCTGCAGCCTCTGTAGCTTCATCCAATATCCAAAAGTGTACACTGTGTGAATGAAGCAGACAAATACACGCTTGTATATTTATCATTCTACTCATGTTGAAGGAATATATGAAAGCTAAATTCTCTCTAAATCTTAAATCCAAGTGTGACTGTACAGCAGTGAGAATAAAATAACTGGACGCTGGAAGATCGGGTTCAGATTGTAACCATGAGGATTAATCAAGTGAGCTGTCATAATGATATCAGATATACATTTGTAAAGACTTTCTGCTGTCCATATGTTATAAGTCATGTATTCTGCCAACTTTATCCCACAGCTTCCCTAGGCTGCTAAGCACATGATAAGAACAATGCATATAATGAATACATCGTGTGAAATTAATAATGCATTTATTTTATTAGATGACTTGACTTAGCTGTACAGTGAATGGGTACATTTAAAAAAGTGATTGAAAGAAAGTCAAAAAAACCTTCAAGTATAGTAATAGCGAATTACAGTCTGTGATGACTGTGGGCTTGGACCCATTGCGCCACTGGCTGGGCTTACCCTGGAGGGGCATGACTAAGTGACTACCTGGTCTTCACTACATGTGATGGTGAGGATAGGATTGGTATGTTTAGTTAGTCATCAGGTGCCACTCCAGGGCAGTCTCCAGACTTGCAGCAGCTGACCGAAAGGTCAGAGGCACAACACAAAGCGCGAAGGGCAAAGACAGAAACATAGTCAGTCTGAGGTCAGGGCGGACAGTACAAGGTGAAAATACAAAGCCGGGGTTCGGAGCAGAGAGGCCAGACAAAACAAGAGGACAAGTCGCATCAGTATCAGCAGAGTCAGGACAATCATGCACCTTGACAGAACTCTAGAATCAGACTGAGACTAGGAACCAAAGTTTAGGCAAGGTGTAGGGGAGGAGCTGCCTAATATATCTCCTGCTAGCAAGAGATTGGCCAGGCAACCAAAACTCTGTAGGACCCAGTGGGATAAATTACTGCACAGTCTGGCCATGCCTCCCTAAGGCCAGGTGGAGAACATCCAGCCACCCGAGGATACTGCAGTGCTGGAAATGTAGCAAGAGACCGTTCAACGTGATGGCATGACACTGGGGGAATCAGAGCAGTGAAAGCGATGAGGGTGGCTGGATGGATGGCTTTGAGAATGCGTGCGAATTACTGGTGAGACACAGTCCAGTGGCTGGATGAACCTCTATTGTATGTTGTTTATAGGTTATTCTGAGGGGTTTTTCTGGATTTTCTTTTGTTCATCAATCAGCCATTCCTTGGATTAAAATAATATAAAGTCCTGTTACTCACCCTTTTTAGGGCTAGCGCTACACCTCCACTCTAGCTCTGGTGATTGTTTACAAGCTGCAGAGTAATGCACAACCACAGTGCACAACACCACTGCAGGTAATTACTGAACTCACTGGCTCTGCAGATGTAGAAAACATTACAGAGCTCACAGTTCAACAACAAAGATTGGAAGAAAAAGCACTAGAACATTGGACAAATACTCCGGACAGGTCATGTGTTGTACAACTGCAGCATTGAAGAAGATGAGTGTAGTAGTCTGCAAATAGTACAGGGAGCCAGCCGAAGCAGTGACACAAAGCAACAAGTATTTGTCAAGTATAAAGCAAATGATAAATGGTTTTCTAAATAGTTTAATAAATTAAATCAGAAAATTGTGATGTGGATTTGTACTCAGTTCCCTTGAGGCAATATCTACTATATAATTGTCTAAGGGTCACTTCCGTCTGTCTGTCAAATAGAAATCAGTCCCAGGAGCGCTGAAGGAAACTCAGACAACATATGTCGTTTGCCACAACACGTTTCAACGGTAAACACCGTCTTCTTCAGGTGGAGCTGCAGTGGTGCTCGACAACTCCCTTTCATCTCCCCTTCCCTGGGTCAATTCCTCTGCGCTCTCCTCTGACTGCTTTCACTTATCTTACTTCCGTCTGTCTGTCCTTCTGTCTGTCACGGTCATTCATTCGCTGATTGGTCTTGGCAGCTGCCTGTCATGGCTGCCGCGACCAATCAGCGACGGGCACAGTCCGGAAGAAAATGGCCGCTCCTTCCTCCCCACAGTTAGTGCCCAGCGTCTGCATATTCCCCTCCGGTCAGCGCTCACACAGGGTTAATGGCAGCGTTGACCGTGGGGTAACGCACTTGGTTACCGCCGCTATTAACCCTGTGTGACCACCTTTTTACTATTCATGCTGCCTATGCAGCATCAATAGTAAAAATATCTAATGTTAAAAATAATTTAAAAAAATAAAAAATAGTTACATAGTCACCCTCCGGTGGCCCCCCTGGATCAGGAACTGGCCTTTCCCGCTGCGCGCGATGCCCCGGTGACTGCTACATGCATTGCGGTCTCGCGAGATGATGACGTACGGTCTCGCGAGACCGTTATGTCATCATCTCGCGAGACCGCAATGCAACCAGGAGGAGGATGGCGCCGCTGCTGCTGCTCCTGTTGTTCTGTGCAGGGAGCCTCCTCGCTGCCGGGTGTCCGGAGGCTGTGAGCCCGGAGCGGAGCCTGGTGTGGGGGCCGGGGCTGCAGGCGGACATCACCCTGCCCATCCAACACTTCCACATCCAGGCTGTGAGCGGCGCCGGCCGGAACTTCACCTCCTCCCCAGGTAACCACTTGACCGCGGCTAATAATCAATGATCCCAGACAGACAGGAGCGGCGGCCACACAGCCCCGTCCTCTGACGTCACCGCCCCACCATTAACCCCTTAGACTCCTTATCTACTATATGTGACTGGGCAATATACTACGTAGCTGGGCAATATACCATGTGACTTGGCAATATAGTACGTGAACTACGTGCCTGGGCAATATACTACGTAGCTGGGCAATATACTATGTCACTGGGCAATATAGTACATGAACTACGTGGCTGGGCAATATACTATGTGGCTGGGCAATATACTACGTGGCTGGGCAATATACTACGTGACTGGGCAATATACTACGTGACTGGGCAATATACTACGTGGTTGGGCAATATACTACGGGGCTGGGCAATATACTACGTAGACATACATATTCTAGAATACCCAATGCGTTAGAATCGGGCCACCATCTAGTTTTGTATAATCACCGTTTGCTTCAATTTCTATTGCAAGTCTTTTGGAGTATATCTCTACATGCATTGGACACCTACAGGCTGGAATGTACTGTATGTCCATTCTTCCTTGCAAGCTAGTTGTAGCTCAGTGAGATTGGATGGAGAACGCCTATGAACAGCGAGTCTTTCAAGTCTTGCTACAGATTCTCAATGGGATTTTGGTCTGGACTTTTACTATGCCATTCAAACACATGAATATGCTTTGATGTAAGCCATTCCATTGTAGCTCTGGCATTATGTTTACTATTGTTACCCTGCTGGAAAGTGTGCATACACCCCAGTCTCTGGTATTTCTTTCTGTAATTGAGTAGGCGACGTGGCCAGGGCCCTATGTTCCACTGATGATTCCTGCATCATCTGCATCAAACTGGACACCTGGTCAACCAGATTACGCAGTAGATCCATAGCCAGGGGAAAAGAGTGAATAAACCCCTCTTAATAAACTGGTCAGTTATAATGTAATGCCTGCTGCAGCGCAGTAGCAGACAACCTCCACCGGGGATGAGGGTGAAGGAAAACAGGTACACTCAGAGTGAAATCACAGAGCAGTAAGCAAAAACCACTAGGTGGACAAAGAGTAGACAGAAAAAGCTGGGTCAGCCACAGAGAGGGAAAGAAGTACCAGAGGTCACAGCAATACACATGGTCAGAAACAAGACAAAGAAGTCAGAGCCGATTGGGAGCAGGAAAGCCAGAGACGCAAGACAGTCAAACAGGTTAGAGGACAAGCTGAGTCAAATGCCAAGGGGTCACAACATGGAGACCAAGTACTACAATGAGCAAAGTCACAGGGGAACACAGGAACAGGACCTAGGTAAACGGGCAGAGGACAAATCGGGGTATAATGGGTCAGCTGCTCAAGCCAGAGACAGCAACTATAACTGACACCGCTTGCAGGTAACAGTGGACTGAAATAGCCAGACCGATCCCAAAACGAGGCCATGAAGCTTAACCCCTGCATGACCATCCCGGGTAGAGAATAATCAGAAACAAACCCCAGACTGGACCATGACATTTTATGTCAGTTAGGATTACCATAATTATTAATATTTGCCAGATGCCAGAATAATGAGAGAGAGTATGTTTTAAGGCATTTTTATTACTTACTGTAAAGTCAATAGTTTACATACATTTCATTAGTATTTGGTACCATTGCCCTTAAACTGAATGCCCGTAGACCTGAGACAAGGACAAGGGGGCATCCTCTACGTCTGGAGGAAAGAAGGTTTAAGAATAATAACAGACGCGGGTTCTTTACTGTAAGAGCAGTGAGAATATGGAACTCTGTCGTATGATGTTGTATTGAGTGATTCATTACTTAAATTTAAGTGGGGACTGGATAACTTTCTGGAAAAGTATACAGGGTATATATACTAGATTCCTTGATAGGGCGTTGATCCAGGGAACTAGTCTGATTGCCGTATGTGGAGTCGGGAAGGAATTTTTTCCCCAAAGTGGAGCTTACTATTTGCCACATGGTTTTTTTTTGCCTTCCTCTGGATCAACATGTTAGGGCATGTTAGGTTAGGCTATGGGTTGAACTAGATGGACTTAAAGTCTTCCTTCAACCTTAATAACTATGACTTGGGTCAAACGTTTGGGATATCCTTCCACAAGCTTCTTACAATAGTTTGTCAGAATTTGTGCCGATTCCTCCTGACAAAACTGGTGTAACTGATATAGGTTTGTAAGTCACCTTGCTCTCATCTGCCTTTTTCAGCTTTGCCCATAAATTTTCAATCGGACTGAGATCAGGGCTTTGTGATGACCACTCCAAAATATTTACTTTGTTATCCTTAAGCCACTTTCTTATCATTTTGGCCATATTCTTCAGGTCATTGAAAATTTGGAAGACCCATTTCCGCCCAAGGTTTAACTTCCTGGCTGATGTCTTGAGATGTTGCTTCAGTATTGCCACATAATCTTTTCTCATGATGCCATCTATTTTGTGAAGAGCACCATTCCCTTCTGCAACAAAACAACCGCACATGAAGCTGCCACCCCCGTGTTTCACAGTTGGGATGGTGTTCTTAGACTTCCAAGCTTCTCCCTTTTTCCTCCAAAAGTTACAATGGTTATTATGCACAAAAAGTTCAATTTTAGTCTAATCAGACCACAGAACATGTCTCCAAAAATTAAGGTCTTTGTTCTTGTGTGCATTTGAAAATATTAATCTGGCTTTTTTATGCTTCTTTTGGAGTAATGGCTTCTTCCTGGCAGAGTGGCCTTTCAGCCCATTTTAATACAGTACTCGTTTCACTGTGTATATTTACACAATCATACCAGCTTCCACCATCATCTTCACAAGGTCATTTGCTTTTTCTCCTTGGGTTGATATGCAACCCAAGGACCAAAGCACGTTCATCTATGAGACACAGAACCCGTCTCCTTCTTGAGCGGTATGATCACTGGACATTCCCATCTGTTTGTACTTACGTATAATTGTTTGTACAGATGATAGAGGCACCTTCAGGTATCTTGAAATTGTACCCAAGGATGAGCCAGACTGATGAGCCAGAATTCTCTTCCTGATATATTGGCTGATTTCTTGAGTCTTTCCCATGATGCTAGACAAAGAAGCAGTGTGTTTCAGGTGTGCATTAAATACATCCACAGGTGTGTCTCTAAATAGTTCAGATGTTGCCAAAAAAAGCTTACAAAACACATGCCATCATCATATGGGCAGTCCAGAATTGTTTAAAGGCATATACATTTTAGTGTATGTAAACTTTTGACTTTGCTGTAAGTTCTAAAAATGTCTTAAAACATTCTCTCATTCTCATTATTCTGGCATTTGGCAAACATTAATAATTATGATAATCCTAATTGAACTAAAACGGGAAAGATTTATTCCGATTTCATGTCAGATATTGAGAAAGACATGCATATGTACCTTTTTACATAGTGTACAGTACAGACCAAAAGTTTGGACACACCTTCTCATTTAAAGATTTTTCTGTATTTTCATGACTATAGAAATTGTAAATTCACACTGAAGGCATCAAAACTATGAATTAAAACATGTGGAATGATATACTTAACAAAAAAGTGCGAAACAACTGAAGATATGTCTTATATTCTAGGTTCTTCAAAGTAGCCACCTTTTGCTGTGATGACTGCTTTGCACACTCTTGGCATTCTCTTGATGAACTCAGAGCAGGCACCTATAACCCTGGAGCACTGCCTGTCAGATCGCTGATCTGACACAGTGCTGTGCAAAGTGTTACAACAGCGATCTGTCACTATATAGTGATATCCCCTTCTCCAGGGACAATGTGATAATGTAAAAATTTTTTTTAGATGTGCAAAAGAAAAAAAAAATTCCTAAATAAAGAAAAAAAAAGTATTGTTCCCATAAATACATTTCTTTATCTAAATAAAAAAACAGTAAAAGTACACATATTTAGTATCGCCGCGTCCGTAACGACCCGACCTATAAAACTATCCCACTAGTTAACCCCTTCAGTAAACACTGTAAGAAAAAAAAAACCGAGGCAAAAAACAACGCTTTATTAGCACACCGCCGAACAAAAAATGAAATAACACGCGATCAAATAGACGGATATAAATAACCATGGTACCGCTAAAAACGTGATCTTGTCCCGCAAAAAATGAGCCGCCATACAGCATCATCAGCAAAAAAATAAAAAAGTTAAAGTCCTCAGAATAAAGCGATGCAAAAATAATTTTTTTTTTATATAAAATAGTTTTTATCGTATAAAAGCGCCAAAACATAAAAAAAGATATAAATGAGGTATCGCTGTAATCGTGCTGACCCGAAGAATAAAACTGCTTTATCAATTTTACCAAACATGGAATGGTATAAACGCCCCCCACAAAAGAAATTCATGAATAGTTGGTTTTTGGTCATTCTGCCTCACAAAATCGGAATAAAAAGCGATCAAAAAATGTCACGTGCCCGAAAATGGTACCAATAAAAACGTCACCTCGTCCCGCAAAAAAGAAGACCTAACATTACTCTGTGGACCAAAATATGGAAAAATTATAGCTCTCAAAATGTGGAGACGCAAAAACTATTTTTTGCAATAAAAAGCGTCTTTTAGTGTGTGAAAGCTGCCAATCATAAAAATCCGCTAAAAAACCCGCTATAAAAGTAAATCAAACCCCCCTTCATCACCCTCTTAGTTAGGGAAAAATAATAAAATAAAAAAAATGTATTTATTTCCATTTTCCCATTAGGGTTAGGGCTAGGGTTAGGGTTGGGGCTAGGGTTAGGGTCAGGGGCTGGCTGGCAAAATTTAGCCTGAGGGGCAAGCACACAGCAGTGGCACATGAGTCGCGGCCCATCCTTAAAGGGGTTGTCGGATTTTAAGCTATATGTCTACAGTCACTATGTGTGAATCCTCATATCATGCGCACTGTGAGGATTCTCTGGTGCCGGCACCGGGAACAGGTGGTCTTGTGACTGCAAGCATGTGAAAAAAAAAAAAAAAATATATATATATATATATTTATTGACACACACACACACAGTCCTACTGTATAGTGACAGTCACACACCCAACCCCACTGTATAATGACAGGCACAGCCCCGCTGTATAATGACACGCACAACCTCACTGTATAATCTCACGCACACACACACTGTATAATCACACACACACAGGGCCGGACTCGGACAAAAAAAGTAGCCCTGCCACACAAACCCCATATACTCTAACACTCCCCATCCCCGATCAGTGAATTTTGCTATACTTTGTCCTGCCCTTCAACACTCCTCTTAAAGGCGTTATTTGAAGAACCACATGTGAATGGCGCCGCAGTGCGCATGATCGACCACAGGCCCATTTACATGGTGCTCTTTACACCGCAGGCAGGCGCCGGGTACACCCTGGGGATGAGGAGAACCCAGAAGATGGCAGAGGACTGAGGAGGAGAGTGCCCAGTGACCACTCTGCAGAATAGTCACAGCACAGGCACCATCTCCCTAACAGGGGACCAGCACTCCTCCTGCCGCCCAGCAGTCTCTGCTCCGGAGCCAGGTGCTGCCTCCTCTTCCTTCATAGGTGTCCCCGGCGCCTGCGCTGTAAGTTTGAAGGGCAGCGCAAACTGAGCATGCCTGAAAAAAAACTTACAGTGCAGGCGCCGGGGACGCTAATGAAGGAAGAGGAGGCGGCGCCCGGCGCGCAGAGTACTGAGTGATGGCTGGGAGGCGTTTGTGTCAGGGGGGGAAAAGACATGCCCCCCTGATAAACTACAGGTATGACAGGCAAATTCTAAAAACGATTATTTCAGCGTTGGAAGGAACCCAAACTAAAAGAGCCACCTTCACAGAATGCAGCATTATTGCTGCACAAGGTGGCTCTTTTAGTTAAAAACGCCTGGGGGGGGGGGGACAGGTTCCCTTTATTACAGGTGCTCATTAGGGTGGAATCACAGTAACATATGGCATCAGATGTGATATGCCAATGATACTTGGCTCTTGCTCTGCTGTGAG
Source organism: Ranitomeya imitator (assembly GCF_032444005.1). Taxonomy (NCBI): domain Eukaryota; kingdom Metazoa; phylum Chordata; class Amphibia; order Anura; family Dendrobatidae; genus Ranitomeya; species Ranitomeya imitator. Next base: position 203,496,353 of record NC_091286.1, read on the forward strand.
GGTAAGCCAAGTGTCCCTGCTCCAATGCTCTCGCAGCACAGGTGTGGAGGAGACGGAGAAATTAATTTCTCCGTCTCTTCAATGGTCTGACTCGCTGTGTATCAGACTGCAACATCTGCTGAGAAAAAAAAAACGACTGTACACGGACAGCAAGTGAGAAGAGAATCGTACCACTTTTGTGGAAGAAAATGGAACCGATTTTTTTTTTAATACTCTTTATTAGTCCATGTTGCAATATTTCACTTCCATATCAGAGAAATGTGCAGTTATGGATCCGAAATGTTGCCACATGGGCCAGTAAAGAGTACGCTACTTTTCTCACAATTAATCGGAGTGATAGACAGATACACACACACATACATAATAAGAATAGATACTGAGAATTACTGTTCTGTCCTCACTAAATAAGGCAGGCTCACGTAGCTATACAGTCAGCTAAACCGCTATACCGGGGTCCAATAAGGAGACTGTGGTTGAGTCTGTGCTTTATTAAACGTAGTGGTATATTGATGCGGTGAAACTGTGAACAATGATATACATAGAATCAGTGCATGGCATAGAACAGATATATAATACACATGATATACATTATGCATAACATTTAGAAAGCTAGTGACTAAACTGGGAGTACAACTGGTTAAACTAAGCTAATATAGAGCAGGAATATCTATATGAAGCATAAAGACATACCGGCAATGCAATCGCAAGGGGGATGAAGTGAAGCGTCTTTCCTTGAAGGCAAACTGAAGAAAGTGAAAGGAAAAATGGAGGGAAATGGAGGCTGAGCTACCATAATGCATTGCAAAGGAGGAGGAGAATCAGACATGGATAATACAAAAACAAGATTGAACTGCCAACATAACTCTGACCGCTAGAGGGAGCCAAAGCATCACAGATGAATAAAGGCATGAATATATCAATACTGTATACTGAGGAAACTGCAATTATGCAAGCAAATAATCAGGGTAACAATATTAGATGGCGGAGACAGAACACTCCCCGTCTGGCATCAACGGATGTCACTACTCCTTTCTTCCGAAGGCAACAATAGGACCAGTTCAGATACCGGTCTGGAAAATGTCTTAGGTTCATTCCCTTTGGTCATCCTTAGCTCAACTTTGCGGACGTTGCCGTCCTTGCTCGGGAACGTTGCGGTAACTAGACCAAGTGGCCACTGGTTCCGGTGAATCTGACAGTCTTTCACAAGAACAAGGTCACCTATGTTCAGATTAGGTTTAGTAGATTGCCACTTCGTCCGTGGCTGCAGGGTAGACAAATATTGTTTGCGCCACCTGTCCCAGAAAGTATTTGCAAGACTTTGTACCTGTCTCCATTGGCGCTTGTAGAGGTCCTTCGCGTCGAATCCTCCTGGAGGGGCACTGGACAGTCCTGTTTTCTGGGTAAGTAAAGTAGCTGGAGTCAATAACAAAGGCTCCTCAGGGTCGTTAGGAACTGGAACCAGGGGTCTTGCGTTAATTATAGCTGCAGCTTCAGCCATGAAGGTGATGAGACTTTCGTGGGTGAGTCTCGCTGCTCCTTCTTGAAGAATAGTGAAGTCAAGAATTCTCCGTACTAGACCAATCATTCGTTCCCAAGATCCTCCCATATGTGAAGAGTGAGGTGGGTTGAATGACCATGTGCAGCCTTGGTCACTGAGGAACCTCTCGAGAGTCTTATAGTTTAGATTTGAGGGTATTCCTAATTCCTTTGCTGCACCAACGAAGTTAGTACCTCTGTCTGAACGTATGTGCTTGATAGGACCACGGATGGCCATAAAACGTCTTAAGGCATTGATGAAGCTTGACGTGTCAAGGGACTCGATGACCTCTATGTGGACGGCTCTGATTGACATGCAAGTGAACATGACTGCCCAACGTTTACTATTGGCTTGGCCGCCTCTCGTACGACGTGTAACAACTGACCAAGGCCCAAACACATCGAGACCAACGCTAGTAAAGGGAGGGTCTGGGCTGAGTCTATCTGCTGGTAGGTCAGCCATCTTTTGGGTTTGAGTTGAACCACGAAGCTTACGGCAGGTAACACATTTGTAGATGACACTACTGATGAGTCTTTTTGCACCGATGATCCACAAGCCAGCAGATCTGATGGCTCCTTCTGTAAATAGTCTTCCTTGGTGCTTGACCAGATTGTGGTAATGTTGTATGATTAGGTAGGCAACATGACATTTTCCGGGAAGTATAAGAGGGAATTTCTCCACAAACTCCATCTCAGCTTCTTTGAGTCGGCCTCCTACCCTCAGCAGGCCGTTGTTGTCGATGAATGGGTCGAGTTTTCTCAATACGCTGCTCGCTGGTATTGGAGCTTTGTTAGTAAGACATTGGATTTCTGCCAAGTAGGTTTCTCTTTGAACAGTGAGGATGATGTGATTTCTAGAGAACTCTAAGTCGGAGGTAACGTAGGTATTTTTACAAAGATGCCAACCTTTACATTTTTCTGTGCCACAAGTTCTGGTAGCCATGAATGAGCGAGCTATATGTGTCAGGCAGGTAATGGCTCGAGTAAGTGACTTCCAACTTGAGAATCTGTTGAACCTGCAAGATCCAAGCTGGATAACAGAGGTCATTGTATGTAGTGTAGACACCTGAGGGCGGATTTCAGCATCTGAGTCCTCTCCTACAAGTTCAAAGGTGTCTGGAAAACATTCCTCAATGTACAATAGTTTTGGTCCAGAGAGCCACGTTGTGCTTCCTAGTCGACTTGCGTCAACTGCTCTAGTTGCATGATCTGCGGGATTCTGGTCTGTGGGTATGTAATGCCACTGCTGTGGGTGAACTGATCTCCTGATTCGTAGCACTCTGTTGACATAAACGTAGAATCGCCTGCTTTCGTTGTGGATATATCCCAGGACTACTTTGCTGTCTGAGTAGAACTTGGCTTGTGTCAGGTCGATATCCATTTCGGATGCGATGAACTCCGCTAACTCAACGGCTAAGACTGCGGCACAAAGCTCTAACCTGGGTATAGTGTGCTCTGGTTGTGGTGCGAGTTTGGCCTTTCCCATGACGAAACCAATGTGGCACTGACATTTGGAGTCTACAGTTTTGAGGTAGGCAACAGCGGCAATTGCTTTGACAGAAGCATCTGCAAATACGTACAGTCTTTGGCTCTGTATCTCAGTAGATGGCACAGGGGTGTATGGTCTTGGCATATGCAAGTTGGAGAGTGCCGCTAACGAGTTCTTCCACTCTTCCCACTGGATCCTCTTATCAGGTGGCAGAGGTGCATCCCAGTCAGATGTTTCCCTAGTTAAGTCTCTTAGTAGGGCCTTGCCTTGTATAGTAACAGGAGCTGCGAAACCCAAGGGGTCGTACAGACTGTTGATGGTAGACAGGACGCCTCTACGTGTGAAAGGCCTTTCTTCCTGGCTGACCTGAAAGGTGAAAGTGTCTGATTGTAGATTCCAGAGAAGCCCGAGGCTGCGTTGCATTGGTGCGGGGTCTGACCCCAGGTCCAGGTCTCTGAGACCATTACATAGGTCTTGAGAAGGGAACGCTTCCATGAGTTCTTGGCTGTTTGAGGCTATTTTATGAAGCCTAAGGTTCGAGTAGGCAAGCATGTCCTGAGCTCTCCTGAGAAGACTGATGGCAGTCTCATTTGAAGGCATGGCTTTTAGACAGTCGTCGACATAAAAGTCCTTTTCTATGAATTGTCTGACATCTGCTCCGTATTCTGGTTCTCCTTCCTGAGCTGACCTTTTGAGTCCGTAAATGGCGACTGCAGGTGAAGGACTGTTGCCAAAGATGTGCACTCTCATGCGATACTCTGTGACTTCTTTAGTAGGATCATTGTCTCTGTACCAGAAGAATCTTAGGAAGTTCCTGTCTCTCTCTCTCACAAGGAAACAATGGAACATTTGCTGGATGTCAGCGATGAAGGCAATGGAATCCTTACGGAAGCGCATAAGTACACCCAGTAGTTTGTTATTGAGGTCTGGTCCTGTCAGCAGAACGTCATTCAGGGAGACATCATTAAATTTAGCGCTGGAATCAAACACGACTCTGATCTGGCCTGGTTTCTTAGGGTGGTATACTCCGAACATGGGTAGGAACCAGCATTCTTCAGAGTCTTTGAGAGTGGGAGCTAGTTCTGCGTGACGGTTTTCAAAAATCTTTGACATGAAGGAGAAAAAGTGATCTTTCATCTCTGGTTTCTTTTGCAGATTACGAATGAGAGAGGAGAAACGTTGTAATGCCTGATTTCTGTTGTTCGGTAGACGTGGTCTGTGGGTTTTGAAGGGAAGAGGTGCGACCCAGCTGTTGGTCTCATCTTTAACGAGTCCCTTGTACATTACCTCTAAGAACAACTTGTCCTCTACCGACATTGCCACTTGGTTGTCCTGCTTAGTTCTCTGGAAGACTGTGCCCCCTAACTGATCCTCATAGCTTCCCGACACTATACTGCTGTCGTGAGTAAAGTCTATTAAATGATCAGGTAGTTGGATGCTGTGTGGCAGTTCCCTGACATGGAACTCATTGTTACAAGGTTGAAACAGAGATGGACGTCCTTTCTCCAATGTATTTGTCAGCATGCTTGTCACAGAAGATGGGGCGTGCATGCGTCCCAAGCATACGTTGCCAATTATGACCCATCCTAGGTCTAGCCTTTGGGCATAGGGAGCATTGTGGAGTCCGTTGATATGACGTCTCACTTTATGAACCTGTAGGATATCTCTCCCCAACAGCAGAATTATCTGGGCCTGATGGTCGAGTTCCGGTATGAGGTGTGCTATTTGTTTTAAGTGAGCGTGATGGATTGCTACATCTGGCGTAGGGATTTCAGATCTGTTGTCTGGGATCTGGTTACATTCGATGATCGTAGGTAGCGGTAGGCAGAATTGTCCGTCTAAAGACTCGATCTGGTAGTCAGTAGCTTTCCTGCCTGCTGTTGTCACAGTACCTGCACACGTCTTTAAGGAGTAGGGAGTGCTTGGCCCTTTGATGTTGAATAGGTCAAAGAACGTTGACCTAGCCAAGGATCGATTACTTTGATCATCCAAGATAGCATACAGTCTTACAGCTTGGTCTCTATGGCCCTTCGGGTATACTTTGACGAGGCATATTTTTGAACAGGACCTACTGTCTATTGTCCCTTTGCAGACCTCGGTGCATTGTGAAGTGATCTCTGGCGTAGCTGTATCAGTGTTCCTTTCCTCCCCGCCATGCTCACTGTCAGCTGGCGTGTTTTGTGTACTCCATGGAGCTGGGCCAGGGTGTAGAGCGGTGTTATGATCTGTGGTGCCACATTCTGTGCATTTTACACTGACCTTGCAATCCTTGGCGAGATGAGCTGTGGACGAGCAGCACTTGTAGCAGATACCGTTTTCTTTCAGGAAGCTTCTGCGATCTGGCATAGATTTTCCTCTGAAGGCTCTGCATTTCAGAAGAGGATGAGGCTTCTGATGAATTGGGCACTGCTTGTCAGGGTCCTGCACCTTTGTCTCTGATTGGGAGCAGCCAGCAGACCTGTAATTAGAACCTGGAGAAGAAACATAAGTCTTGTGTACTTCCACAGATGTTCTGCGTGGATTTGCAGGTGGTGATGGTGGGGCATATGGTATTGCAAAGTCAAAGCTGGGATCGTTTCTAATTCTCGCTTGTTGGTGTATGAAGTCTACAAAAACGGAGAAGGGAGGGAATGGAACGCTGTGTTTGTATTTGTACGTGGAACCATGTGTGAGCCACCTCTCCTGTAGATTGTAGGGCAACTTCTGGGCTATAGGGTTAACACCTCTGGCTGTGTCGAGAAATGCAAGTCCCTGTAGGTCGTCCTCGTATTTGGCAACTTGGACTTCCTTTAGCAAGTCGCTTAGCTCTCTAAGTTTCTGGAGACCTTTGTTAGATATTTTAGGAAAGTCATCGATTCTTTTGAACAAGGCTCTTTCTATTACTTCTGCTGAGCCGTAACACTCATCCAGCCTTTTCCAGATCTCTTTGAGGCCAGTCTCAGGGCGGTTTATATTAATGTCTCTGATCCTTACTGCGTGTTTGACTGACTCTTCTCCCAGGTATTTGACTAACAGGTCTATCTCTTCCCTGTGTTGTAGCCCCAAGTCTCTAATGACATTTTGGAAGGAAGCTTTCCAAGCTCTGTAACCTTCAGCTCGGTCAGTGAATTTCATGAGTCCCTTGGCAACCAGTTCACGTCGTGTGAAGAACTTGGCAAATTCTGTCGTGAACCGGTTGTCAGCAGAGTATACTGGTGATGGGTCGCCCTGATAGTGATGTGAGGTGCGTTCGTACCTGTTAGTGTCCTCATGGTGGCGCCAGCCGGTGTCGTATTGCTTCGGCCTGATGTACGGTGCGTCAGCAGGGTGATCCACGTTGGTTACCTGATGAGGGGCAAGGTAGTCATTAGCAGAGTTGTTTTGCCTCACATTTTCGAGTTTGTTTCTGTCCTGAGCCTCGTGACGACTCTCGCTCACTTCGCTGGAGGTGTCGTATTCTGGTTTTGGTACTGGTTCAGGGTTATAGTTTGGATCAGGAAGGTCATTAACATACTGAGATGTGCGTTGTGGTGAGGCTTGCAGTGGAAACTCCAGACTCGACATACTGCTTTGGCTATGCAGCTTGGGATTTTGCGCGGCTTCTATCGATTCTGCTTCGGCGAGGGCTACGGCAGCTTCCCTTTTTGCTGCTAGGCTTTCTAAAGCGGCATCCACACGTGCCTTCTCTAACTGCGTTCTTCTCTCTTGGTCGGCTCTCTCTAAGCGTGACCTTCTCTCTTGCTCGTCTCTCTCTAAGCGCGACCTTCTCTCTTGCTCGTCTCTCTCTAAGAGTGACCTTCTCTCTTCGTCATCTAGGCGTGCTTTTTCTAATTTAAGTTGCATCTCTTGGTCAGCAAAGCTCGCTCGTATTTTGGCGGCTTCAGCATTTGTGCGGGCAATGGCGACCTCGCTGCTGATGGATGTTGTCTTGGAGGAGACGGAAGTAACAGATCTTGTCCTATGTGATTTGTGAGACATGGTGTCTTGGGAGAGTGCTTGGCTGTGCAGAGATTGCTGCAGCTGTATTCAGTCTCTGTGTAGCCGGTGACTTGAATCCCACTAGTTGGATGGCTGCCGTTTCACTGTTCTGTCCTCACTAAATAAGGCAGGCTCACATAGCTATACAGTCAGCTAAACCGCTATACCGGGGTCCAATAAGGAGACTGTGGTTGAGTCTGTGCTTTATTAAACGTAGTGGTATATTGATGCGGTGAAACTGTGAACAATGATATACATAGAATCAGTGCATGGCATAGAACAGATACATAATACACATGATATACATTATGCATAACATTTAGAAAGCTAGTGACTAAACTGGGAGTACAACTGGTTAAACTAAGCTAATATAGAGCAGGAATATCTATATGAAGCATAAAGACATACCGGCAATGCAATCGCAAGGGGGATGAAGTGAAGCGTCTTTCCTTGAAGGCAAACTGAAGAAAGTGAAAGGAAAAATGGAGGGAAATGGAGGCTGAGCTACCATAATGCATTGCAAAGGAGGAGGAGAATCAGACATGGATAATACAAAAACAAGATTGAACTGCCAACATAACTCTGACCGCTAGAGGGAGCCAAAGCATCACAGATGAATAAAGGCATGAATATATCAATACTGTATACTGAGTAAACTGCAATTATGCAAGCAAATAATCAGGGTAACAATATTAGATGGCGGAGACAGAACAATTACACCATTTATGCAGGACAGTAGAAGTATACACAGCTCCACAATATACCGTATATACTTGAGTATAAGTCGACTCAAGTATATGCTGAGGCACCTAATTTTGTCATAAAAAACTGGGAAAGCTCATTGAGTAGAGTATAAGTCAGGTTTGCATTGTCCCACACATCCCTGTCCTTGTATGCATGGCTCCTTATCCCCGTCCTTGTATGCATGGCTCCCCCGTCCCTGTCCTTGTATGCATAGCTCCTTATCCCCATCCTTGTATGAATAGCTCCTCATCCCCATCCTTGTCTGCATGGCTCCCTCGCCCCTGTCTTTGTGTGCATGGCTCCTCATCCCCATCCTTGTATGCATGGCTCCTTATCCCCATCTTTGTATCCATGGCTCCTTATCCCGTCCATGTTTGCATGGCTCCTTATCCCCGTCCTTGTATACATGGCTCCTTATCCCCATCCTTGCATGCATGGGCTTCTTATTCCCATTCTTGTATGCATGGCTCCTTATCCCCGTCCTTGTATGCATGGCTCCTCATCCCCGTCTTTGTATGCATAGCTCCTTATCACCGTTCTTGTGTGCATGGCTCGCTGGGCAATATACTATGTGGCTGGGCAATATACTACGTGGCTCTGTGCTGTATACTACATCACTGGGCAATATACTACGTGGCTCTGTGCTGTACGTCACTGGGCAATATACTACGTAACTGGGCAATATACTACGTGGCTGGGCAATATACTACGTGACTGGGCAATATACTACGTGACTGGGCAATATACTACGTGGCTGGGCAATATAGTATGTGACTGGGCAATATACTACGTGGGCTGTGCAATATACTACGTGGCTGTGCAATATACTACGTGGTTGGGCAATATACTACGTGGGCTGTGCAATATACTACGTGACTGGGCAATATACTATTAGGCTGGGCAATATACTACGTCACAGGCCAATATATTACGTCACTGGGCAATATAATACGTGACTGGGCAATATACTACGTGACTGGTCAATATGCTCTGTGCTGTATACTATGTCGCTGGGCAATATACTACGTGGCTCTGTGCTGTATACTATGTCACTGGGCAATATACTACGTGGCTCTGTGCTGTACGTCACTGGGCAATATACTACGTAACTGGGCAATATACTACGTGGCTGGGCAATATGCTCTGTGCTGTATACTACGTGACTGGGCAATATATTATGTGGCTGGCCAATATAATATGTGACTGGGCAATATACTACGTGGGCTGTGCAATATACTACGTGGCTGGGCAATATACTACGTGGCTGTGCAATATACTACATGGCTGGGCAATATACTACGTGGGCTGTGCAATATACTATGTGACTAGGCAATATACTATGTGGCTGGGCAATATACTACATCACTGGGCAATATACTACGTAGCTGGGCAATATACTACATCACTGGGCAATATAGTACGTGACTGGGCAATATACTACGTGGCTGGGCAATATACTACGTGGCTGTGCAATATACTACGTGGCTGGGCAATATACTATGTGGGCTGTGCAATATACTACGTGACTGGGCAATATACTATGTAGGTGGGCAATATACTACGTCACTGGGAAATATACTACGTCACTGGGCAATATACTACGTGGCTGGGCAATATACTACGTGGCTGGGCAATATACTACTTGGCTGGGCAATATACTACATGACTGGGCAATATACTACGTGGGCTGTGCAATATACTACGTGGCTGGGCAATATACTACGTGATTGGGCAATATACTACGTAGCTGAGCAATATAGTACGTGACTGGGCAATATACTATGTGGCTCTGTGCTGTATATTACATCGCTGGGCAATATACTACGTCGCTGGGCAATATACTACATAGTTGGGCAATATACTACGTGGGCTGTGCAATATACTACGTGACTGGGCAATTTACTATGTAGCTGAGCAATATACTACGTCACTGGGCAATATACTATGTGACTGGGGCAATATACTACGTGGCTGGGCAATATACTACGTCGCTGGGCAATATACTACATAGTTGGGCAATATACTACGTGGGCTGTGCAATATACTACGTGACTGGGCAATTTACTATGTAGCTGAGCAATATACTACGTGACTGGGCAATATACTATGTGACTGGGGCAATATACTACGTGGGCTGTGCAATATACTACTTGACTGGGCAATATACTACGTAGCTGTGCAATATACTACGTGAGCTGTGCAATATACTACGTGGCTGGGCAATATACTACGTGACTGGGCAATATACTACGTGACTGGGCAATATACTACGTAGCTGGGCAATATACTACGTCACTGGGCAATATACTACGTGACTGGGCAATATACTACGTGGCTGGGCAATATACTACGTGACTGGGCAATATACTACGTGACTGGGCAATATACTATGTCGCTGTGCAATATACTACGTGACTGGGCAATATACTACGTGGGCTATGCAATATACTACGTGGCTGGGCAATATACTACGTGACTAGGCAATATACTACGTAGCTGGGCAATATACTATGTGACTGGACAATATACTACGTGGCTCTGTGCTGTATACTACGTCGCTGGGCAATATACTACGTTGCTGGGCAATATACTACATGGTTGGGCAATATACTACGTGGGCTATGCAATATACTATGTGGCTGGGCAATATACTACGTGACTAGGCAATATACTACGTAGCTGGGCAATATACTACGTGACGGGACAATATACTACGTGGCTCTGTGCTGTATACTACGTCGCTGGGCAATATACTATGTCGCTGTGCAATATACTACGTGACTGGGCAATATACTACGTGGGCTATGCAATATACTACGTGGCTGGGCAATATACTACGTGACTGGGCAATATACTACGTAGCTGGGCAATATAGTACGTGACTGGGCAATATACTACGTGGCTCTGTGCTGTATACTACGTCGCTGTGCAATATACTACGTGACTGGGCAATATACTATGTAGCTGAGCAATATACTACATCACTGGGAAATATACTACGTGACTGGGGCAATATACTACGTGGCTGGGCAATATACTACGTGGCTAGGCAATATACTACGTGCGCTGTGCAATATACTACGTGACTGGGCAATATACTACGTAGCTGGGCAAAATACTACGTCACTGGGCAATATACTACGTGACTGGGCAATATACTACGTGGCTGGGCAATATACTACGTCGCTGGGCAATATACTACGTGACTGGGCAATATACTACGTAGCTGGGCAATATAGTACGTGACTGGGCAATATACTACGTGGCTCTGTGCTGTATACTACGTCGCTGTGCAATATACTACGTGACTGGGCAATATACTATGTAGCTGAGCAATATACTACATCACTGGGCAATATACTACGTGACTGGGGCAATATACTACGTGGCTGGGCAATATACTACGTGGCTAGGCAATATACTACGTGCGCTGTGCAATATACTACGTGACTGGGCAATATACTACGTAGCTGGGCAAAATACTACGTCACTGGGCAATATACTACGTGACTGGGCAATATACTACGTGGCTGGGCAATATACTACGTCGCTGGGCAATATACTACGTGACTGGGCAATATACTACGTGACTGGGCAATATACTATGTCGCTGTGCAATATACTATGTGACTGGGCAATATACTACGTGGGCTATGCAATATACTACGTGGCTGGGCAATATACTACGTGACTAGGCAATATACTACGTAGCTGGGCAATATACTACGTGACTGGACAATATACTACGTGGCTCTGTGCTGTATACTACGTCGCTGGGCAATATACTACGTCGCTGGGCAATATACTACATGGTTGGGCAATATACTATGTGGGCTGTGCAATATACTACGTGGCTGGGCAATATACTACGTGACTAGGCAATATACTACGTAGCTGGGCAATATACTACGTGACGGGACAATATACTACGTGGCTCTGTGCTGTATACTACGTCGCTGGGCAAAATACTATGTCGCTGTGCAATATACTACGTGACTGGGCAATATACTACGTGGGCTATGCAATATACTACGTGGCTGGGCAATATACTATGTGACTGTGCAATATACTACGTACCTGGGCAATATAGTACGTGACTGGGCAATATACTACGTGGCTCTGTGCTGTATACTACGTCGCTGGGCAATATACTACGTCGCTGGGCAATATACTACATGGTTGGGCAATATACTACGTGACTGGGCAATATACTACGTGACTGGGCAATATACTATGTCGCTGTGCAATATACTACGTGACTGGGCAATATACTACGTGGGCTATGCAATATACTACGTGGCTGGGCAATATACTACGTGACTAGGCAATATACTACGTAGCTGGGCAATATACTATGTGACTGGACAATATACTACGTGGCTCTGTGCTGTATACTACGTCGCTGGGCAATATACTACGTTGCTGGGCAATATACTACATGGTTGGGCAATATACTACGTGGGCTATGCAATATACTATGTGGCTGGGCAATATACTACGTGACTAGGCAATATACTACGTAGCTGGGCAATATACTACGTGACGGGACAATATACTACGTGGCTCTGTGCTGTATACTACGTCGCTGGGCAATATACTATGTCGCTGTGCAATATACTACGTGACTGGGCAATATACTACGTGGGCTATGCAATATACTACGTGGCTGGGCAATATACTACGTGACTGGGCAATATACTACGTAGCTGGGCAATATAGTACGTGACTGGGCAATATACTACGTGGCTCTGTGCTGTATACTACGTCGCTGTGCAATATACTACGTGACTGGGCAATATACTATGTAGCTGAGCAATATACTACATCACTGGGCAATATACTACGTGACTGGGGCAATATACTACGTGGCTGGGCAATATACTACGTGGCTAGGCAATATACTACGTGCGCTGTGCAATATACTACGTGACTGGGCAATATACTACGTAGCTGGGCAAAATACTACGTCACTGGGCAATATACTACGTGACTGGGCAATATACTACGTGGCTGGGCAATATACTACGTCGCTGGGCAATATACTACGTGACTGGGCAATATACTACGTGACTGGGCAATATACTATGTCGCTGTGCAATATACTATGTGACTGGGCAATATACTACGTGGGCTATGCAATATACTACGTGGCTGGGCAATATACTACGTGACTAGGCAATATACTACGTAGCTGGGCAATATACTACGTGACTGGACAATATACTACGTGGCTCTGTGCTGTATACTACGTCGCTGGGCAATATACTACGTCGCTGGGCAATATACTACATGGTTGGGCAATATACTATGTGGGCTGTGCAATATACTACGTGGCTGGGCAATATACTACGTGACTAGGCAATATACTACGTAGCTGGGCAATATACTACGTGACGGGACAATATACTACGTGGCTCTGTGCTGTATACTACGTCGCTGGGCAAAATACTATGTCGCTGTGCAATATACTACGTGACTGGGCAATATACTACGTGGGCTATGCAATATACTACGTGGCTGGGCAATATACTATGTGACTGTGCAATATACTACGTACCTGGGCAATATAGTACGTGACTGGGCAATATACTACGTGGCTCTGTGCTGTATACTACGTCGCTGGGCAATATACTACGTCGCTGGGCAATATACTACATGGTTGGGCAATATACTACGTGGGCAGTGCAATATACTGCGGTGCTGGGCAATATACTACGTGACTAGGCAATATACTACGTAGCTGGGCAATATACTACGTGACTGGACAATATACTACGTGGCTCTGTGCTGTATACTACGTCGCTGGGCAATATACTACGTCGCTGGGCAATATACTACATGGTTGGGCAATATACTACGTGGGTGGTGCAATATACTACGTGACTGGGCAATATACTACATAGCTGGGCAATATACTACGTCACTGAGCAATATACTACGTGACTGGGCAATATACTACGTGGCTGGGCAATATACTACGTGGCTGGGCAATATACTACGTGACTGGGCAATATACTACGTCGCTGTGCAATATACTGCGTGACTGGGCAGTATACTATGTGGGCTGTGCAATATACTACGCGGCTGGGCAATATACTACGTGACTGGGCAATATACTACGTAGCTGGGCAATATAGTACCTGACTGGGCAATACACTACGTGGCTCTGTGCTGTATACTACGTGGCTGGGCAATATACTACGTGACTGGGCAATATACTACGTGACTGGGCAATATACTACGTCGCTGTGCAATATACTATGTGACTGGGCAATATACTACGTGACTGGGCAATATGCTACATGACTGGGCAATATACTACGTGACTGGGCAATATACTACATCGCTGTGCAATATACTACGTGACTGGGCAATATACTACGTGACTGGGCAATATACTATGTGACTGGGCAATATACTTCGTCGCTGGGCAATATACTACATGGCTGGGCAATATACTACGTGGAAATGCATATTCGAGAATACCCGATGCGTTAGAATCGGGCCACCATCTAGTACTATACACACACGCACACACACACACAAACACACCGCAGTGTCACCTATATAAGGTATATACGCATCAGTAGCAGTGTCACCTATATAAGATATAGACTGCTAAACATACAATATAGTGGTATAGTGATTATATACAGCAGTATCACCTATATAATGTGTATATATAGCAGTCTATACACATTATATATGTGCAACTGCTGTATATACATTAAAAAAATCATCTTGGGACTCACCCAGGTCCCTGAGATTGGGGGGGAGGTCGGGAGGATGAAGAGCTGAGGTGGGTCGGGTCCTGTCCAGCGTCGGCGATGAAGAGGATCAGAGGCATTGGTGAGCAGTCTTTTCTGATGCGGGTGCAGGCCGGCCAGCGTCAGACACAGTCAGGTGGATGCGCCCTATGCGCGCCGGCCTTTACAAATAACTCCATGTGCACGCGTGGTCTCCTGATTGCCCGCACTGGCACAGGCAGCAGACGAGCATGCGCAGGAACTAGGACCACGGCCGTGCTCACGCACTAGCGTGGGCCGCCGTGACATTATCAGCGCAGGCAACGCTTGCACACAGGACCTGGCTAAGTTTTAAAGAGTCGGCTGGAGGGATTCGGCACGCTATGTATTAAGATCGCTGCCAGTCTTTCAGCGGCCCTGTGCAGCTGTTTAGGCACAGACCCGGGGGGCATATGCATTACTGCCACCCGGCCCAGTCTGCCCCTGGTTAGGGATGGGGCTAAGGTTAGGGCTACAGTTAGGGTTGGGGCTAAAGTTAGGGTTAGGGCTCGGGCTAAAGTTAATGTTAGGGTGGGGGGTGTGTTGGAGTTAGGGGTGTGGTCAGGGTTGGAATTAGGGTTAGGGGTGTGTTGGGGTTCGGGGTGTGGTTGGGGTTAGGGGTGTGGTTGGGATTAGGGTTAGAGGTGTGTTTGGTTTAGGGTTTCAATGACAATTGGGGGTTTCCACTGTTTAGGCAAATCAGGGCTCTCCAAACGCGACATGGCATCCGATTTCAATTCCAGTCAATTCTGCATTGAAAAAGTAAAACAGTGCTCCTTCCCTTCTGAGCTCTCCCGTGCGCCCAAACAGGAGTTTACCCCAACATATGGGGTATCAGCGTACTCAGGACAAATTGGCCAACAACTTTTGGGGTCCAATTTCTCTTGTTACCCTTGGGAAAATAAAAACTTGAGGGGCTAAAAAACCATTTTTGTGGAAAAAAATATTATTTTTTATTTTCACTGCACTGCGTTATAAACTGTAGTGAAACACTTGGGGGTTCAAAGTTCTCACAACACATCTAGATAAGTTCCTTGGGGGGTCTAGTTTCTAATATGGGGTCACTTGTGGGGGGTTTCTACTGATTAGGTACATCAGGGGCTCTGCAAATGCAACGTGACACCTGCAGACCAATCCATCTAAGTCTGCATTCCAAATGGCGCTCCATCCCTTTCGAGCTCTGCCATGCACCCAAACGGTGGTTCTCCCCACATATGGGGTATCAGCGTACTCAGGACAAAATGGACAACAACTCTTGGGGTCCAAGTTCTTCTGTTACCCTTGGAAAAATACAAAACTGGGGGCTAAAAAATAATTTTTGTGGAAAAAAATTATTTATTATTTTCATGGCTCTGCGTTATAAACTGTAGTGAAACACTTGGGAATTCAAAGTTCTCACAACACATCTAGATAAGTTCCTTGGGGGTCTAGCTTCCAATACGGGGTCACTTGTGGGGGGTTTCTACTGTTTACTTATATCAGGGGCTCTGCAAATGCAACGTGATGCCTGCAGACCAATCCATCTAAGTCTGCATTCCAAATGGCGCTCTTTCCCTTCTGAGCTCTGCCATGCGCCCAAATGGTGGTTCCCCCCTACATATAGGGTGTCGGCGTACTTAGAACAAGTTGGACAACAACTTTTGAGGTCCAATTTCTCCTGTTACCCTTGGGAAAATGCAAAATTGGGGGCTAAAATATAATTTTTGTGGAAAAAAAAAAGAATTTTTATTTTTAAGGCTCTGCGTTATAAACTGTAGTGTACACTTGGGGGTTCAAATCTCTCACAACACATCTAGATAAGTTCCTTAGGGGGTCTACTTTCCAAAATGGTGTCACTTGTAGGGGGTTTCAATGTTTAGGCACATCAGGGGCTCTCCAAATAAAGCATGGTGTCCCATCTCAATTCCAGTCAATTTTGCACTGAAAAGTCGAACGGCGCTCCTTCCCTTCCGAGCTCTGCCATGCGCCCAAACAGTGGTTTACCCCCACATATGGGGTATCAGCGTACTCAGGACAAATTTAACAACAAATTTTGGGGTACATTTTCTTCTGGTACCCTTTGGAAAATAAAAAATTTGGGGCAAAAAATTCATTTTTGTGAAAAAATATTTTTTATTTTTACGGCTCTACATTATAAACTTCTGTGAAGCGCTTGGTGGGTCAAAGTGCTTACCCCATATCTAGATAAGTTCCTTAGGGGGTCTACTTTCCAAAATGGTGTCACTTGTGGGGAGTTTCAATGTTTAGGCACAGCAGTGGCTCTCCAAACGCAACATGGCACCCCATCTCAATTCCTGTCAATTTTGCATTGAAAAGTCAAATGGCACTCCTTCCCTTCCGAGCTCTGCCATGCGCCTAAACAGTGGTTTACCCCCACATATGGGGTATCAGCGTACTCAGCACAAATTGCACAACAACTTTTGTGGTCCAATTTCTTCTCTTACCTTTGGGAAAATAAAAAATTGGGGGCAAAAAGATCATTTTTGTGAAAAAATATGATTTTTTATTTTTACGGCTCTGCATTATAAACTTCTGTGAAGCACTTGGTTGGTCAAAGTGCTCACCACACATCTAGATAAGTTCCTTAGGGGGTCTACTTTCCAAAATGGTGTCAATTGTGGGGGGTTTCAATGTTTAGGCACATCAGGGGCTCTCCAAACGCAACATGGCGTCCCATCTCAATTCCAGTCAATTTTGCATTGAAAAGTCAAATGGCGCTCCTTCCCTTCCGAGCTCTGCCATGCGTCCAAATAGTGGTTTACCCCCACATATGGGGTATCGGCATACTCAGGGCAAATTGTAAAATGACTTTTGGGGTCCAATTTCTCCTGTTACCCTTGGTAAAATAAAACAAATTGGAACTGAAATACATTTTTTGTGAAAAAAAGTTAAATGTTCATGTTTTTTTAAACATTCCAAAAATTCCTGTGAAACACCTGAAAGGATAATAAACTTTTTGAATGTGGTTTTGAGCACCTTGAGGGGTGCAGTTTTTAGAGTCATGTCACACTTGGTTTTTTTCTATCATATAGACTCCTCAAAATGACTTCAAATGTGATTTGGTCCCTAAAAAAATGGTGTTGTAAAAATGATAAATTGCTGATCACCTTTTAACCCTTATAACTCCCTAACAAAAAAAATTTTGGTTGCAAAATTGTGCTGATGTAAAGTAGATATGTGGGAATTGTTACTTATTAAGTATTTTGTGTGACATATCTCTTTGATTTAAGGGCATAAAAATTCAAAGTTGGAAAATTGTCAAATTTTCATAATTTTCACCAAATTTCCGTTTTTTTCACAAATAAACACAGGTAATATCAAAGAAATTTTACCACTGTCACGAAGCCCAATATGTTACGAGAAAACAGTGTCAGACTCACCGGTATCCGTTGAAGCGTTCCAGAGTTATAACCTCATAAAGGGACAGTGGTCAGAATTGTAAAAATTGGCCCGGTCATTAACATGCAAACCACCCTTGGGGCTTAAGGAGTTAAAAAAATTTTTTTTTCAGTTTTTCAATACAAAAAGTGAAACTCATATTATATAGTCATTACAAATAGAGTGATATATTTCAAGTGTTTATCTCTGTTACCGTTGATTATTATGGCTTACAGCCAATGAAAACTCAAAAGTCATTATCTCAGTAAATTAGAATAATTTAAAAAAACACCTGCAAAGACTTCCTAATCATTTAGAAAGGTCCCTTAGTCTGTTTCAGTAGACTCCACAATCATGGAGAAGACTGCTGACTTGATAGTTGTTCAGAAGGCATTCATTGACACACTCCACAAGGAGGGTAAGCCACAAAAGGCCATTGCTAAAGAAGCTGGCTGTTCACAGAGTGCTGTATCCAAGAATATTAATGGAAAGTTGAGTGGAAGGAAAACGTGTGATAGAAAAAGGTGCACAAGCAACCAGGATAACCACAGCCTTGAAAAGATAAAGATTGTTAGGAAAAGGCCTTTCAAATATTTGGGGGAGATGCACAAGGAGTGGACTGTTGCTGGAGTAATTGCTTTAAGAGACACCACACACAGATGTATCCAGGACATGGGCAACAAGTGTCGCATTCCTTGTGTCAAGCCACTCATGACAAATAAACTACGCCAGAAGCGTCTTACCAGGGCCAAGGAGAAATAGAACTGGACTGTTGCTCAGTGGTCCAATGTGTAGTTTTCAGCTGAAAGTAAATTTTGCATTTCATTTGGAAATCAAGGTCCCAGAGTCTGGAGGAAGAGTGGAGAGGTACACAATCCAAGCTGCTTGAAGTCTAGTGTGAAGTTTCCACAATCAGTGCTGGTTTGGGGATCCATGTCATCTGCTGGTGTAGATCCACTGTGTTTTATCAAGACCAAAATCAGAACAGCCGTCTACCAGGAAATCTTAGAGCACTTCATGCTTCCCTCTGCCAACAAGCTTTTTGGAGATGCAAATTTAATTCTCCAGCAGGAATTGACACCTATCCACACTGCAAAAAGTACCAATACCTGGTTTAAAAACAACGGTATCACAGTGCTTGATTGGCCTGACCTTAACCCAATAGAGAATCTATGGGGTATTTTCAAGAGGAAAATGAGAGACACCAGACCCAACAATGCAGACGAACTGAGGGCTGCTATGAAAGCAACCTCAGCAGTGCCACAGGCTGATCACCTTCATGCCATGCCGCATTGATGCATTAATTGATGCAAAAGGAGCCCCGACCAAGTATTGAGTGCATTTACTGAACATACATTTCAGTAGGCCAACATTTCGGATTTCAAAATCATTTTTCAACTGGTGTTATAAAGTATTCTAATCTACTAAGATAATGACTTTTGGGTTTTCATTGACTGTAAGCCATAATCATCAAGATTAACAGAAATAAACACTTGAAATAGATCACTCTGTAATGACTCTATATAATATATGAGTTTCACTTTTTGTATTGAAGAACTGAAATAAATGAACTTTTTGATGATATTCTAATTTTTTAAGAAGCACCTGTAAGCACCTGGCTTTATCTCAGGCCATGAATTGCTCTCCATAAGATGTTCATTTCCAGAAACCCCCCGTTTTCATCCTCCCTGTTGTCAGTCAGTGTTCTGTGTGTTTTTTGCATTTTTAAAAACCTTCAGCTCCTAATCAGGTTTTTTAAGTAAAAATATCTAACTGCAAGCTCTTAGACCTGATCCTGGAAAATGGACAAGCCTGAGGCTGCCAGTGCATACTGTGCTTCTTTTCACGCTTGTAAGGTACCTGTGAGAAGAATGGCCTAATCATTATACAGACTCTACTAACACCACTTAAAAAATAAACTCTCCAAATTAAAGAGGTGGGAATACATAACCCTTTCTCTTATGGGAGGATGGTATTTGGCAAGGATGGTAATTTTCAGAAGGTTACTTTTCCCAGTGCAGACTATACCAATCCTGCATTGGCTTGTTTAAAGTTACTTTTTTCTGTTTTAATATAGTTTTATTGAAGCAAATTTGACAGTCCTATTAAATTTAGTTTATTTAATACATGCAAGCCTTTCTACAATATCAAAGTACCGTATGTGAAAAACAGTTTAGTATTAAGCCAAACAGTAGCAAGCCTGTAGGGCGTGCAGGGAGCTTATTTGGCTTCCAGCTGTGACTTTCTAAACTTCTAAGTTTGGTTTCCCATAAGGTACTGAAAACAAATTGTTCCATACATTATACAATAAATGAAAGGCAAGGGGCATAAGATGTGTTTAATTCATCTGTCTCATGATAAGAGTGGGGTTTCAGTACCTTAGGGTACCGTCACACTATAACATTTTGATCGCTACGACGGTACGATTCGTGACGTTCCAGCGATATCGTTACGATATCGCTGTGTCTGACACGCAGCAGCGATCAGGGATCCTGCTGAGAATCGTACGTCATAGCAGATCGTATGGAACTTTCTTTCATCGCTGGATCTCCCGCTGTCATCGCTAGATCGGTGTGTGTGACACCGATCTAGCGATCTAGCGATGCGATCCAGCGATGCGTTCGCTTGTAACCAGGGTAAACATCGGGTAACTAAGCGCAGGACCGCGCTTAGTTACCCGATGTTTACCCTGGTTACAAGCGTTAAATTAAAAAAAAAAAAACAGCACATACTTACATTCTGGTGTCCGTCAGGTCCCTTGCCGTCTCTGCTTCCCGCACTGTGACTGCCGGCCGTAAAGTGAAAGTGAAAGCACAGCGGCTGTGCTTTCACTTTCACTTTACGGCCGGCAGTCACTGAGTGCGGGAAGCAGACTGCAAGGGACCTGACGGACACCAGATGTAAGTATGTGCTGTTTTTTTTTTTTTTAGTTTAACGCTTGTAACCAGGGTAAACATCGGGTAACTAAGCGCGGTCCTGCGCTTAGTTACCCGATGTTTACCCTGGTTACCCAGGGACCTCGGCATAGTTGGTCGCTGGAGAGCTGTCTGTGTGACAGCTCCCCAGCGACCACACTACGATTTACCTACGATCACGGCCAGGTCATATCGCTGGTCGTGATCGTAGGTAAATCGTATAGTGTGACGGTACCCTTAACCCTATGGCCGTCGACCCTTGTTGTGCTCCATGTCAAGTCTTACAAGGGGCTTATTGTTCCTCAGTGATATTATCTCTCAATGACTTTTATGACCTACTTTGAGACATTTTTGTGTCTGATATTGAGACTATGTATCTTCCTTTTCCAGGGCCGGCTCCAGGTTTTTGAGGGCCCCGGGCGAATAAGTCTCAGTGAGCCCCCCCCCTTTAACACATACCACGATTCATGATGCACAGATACAGCAGAGAAATATAGGTATAGTACAATGCCAGATTTTACTTCTTACATGAGTCATAGCTATTGTAAATTCTACAATATCATACAGCACAGGGGCTTTATATAAGTCAACCCCTTATATGCCAATTTTTGTGATCTACTCCCTCTTCCTCAGTTACCAGTAGGCATTTTATTGTTAGCTGAACTTGCTGCAAAGAAAAAACTGCATACATTGAATATGACAATTTTTTAATGGAAAACTTTTTAAAGTAAACATTAGAAAGTATTAACGTAGAACATTTGTAAAAGTGCAAAATGGGTAGCATATAGCACAGCCATGTAGTATATACAGTCATGGCCAAAAGTATTGACACCCCTGCAATTCTGTCAGAAAATACTCATTTTCTTCCTGAAAATGATTGCAAACACAAATTATTTGTTATTATCTTCATTTAATTTATCTTAAATGAAAAAACACAAAAAGAATTGTCCTAAAGCCAAATTGGATATAATTCCACACCAAACATAAAAAAGGGGGTGGACAAAAGTATTGGCACTGTTCGAAAAATCATGTGATGCTTCTCTAATTTGTGTAATCAACAGCACCTGTAACTTACCTGTGGCACCTAACAGGTGTTGGCAATAACTAAATCACACTTGCAGCTAGTTGACATGGATTAAAGTTGACTCAACCTCTGTTCTGTGTCCTTGTGTGTACCACATTGAGCATGGAGAAAAGAAAGAAGACCAAAGAACTGTCTGAGGACTTGAGAAACCAAATTGTGAGGAAGCATGAGCAATCTCAATGCTACAAGTCCATCTCCAAAGACCTGAATGTTCCTGTGTCCAAAACTTACCTGAAAAAGTCTAAAACATTTTGGAAAAATGTTCTCTGGTCAGATGAGACAAAAGTAGAGCTTTTTGGGCAAAGGCATCAACATAGAGTTTTCAGGAGAAAAAAGAGAGGCATGACCGTGTACATGGCATTATGAAGTCTGAAGACTACCAACAAATTTTACAGCATAATGTAGGGCCCAGTGTGAGAATGCTGGGTTTCCCTCAGAGGTCATGGGTCTGTCAGCAGGACAATGACCCAAAACACACTTCAAAAAGTACTAGAAAATGGTTTGAGAGAAAGCACTGGAGACTTCTAAGGTGGCCAGCAATGAGTCCAGACCTGAATCCCATAGAACAACTGTGGAGAGATCTAAAAATGGCAGTTTGGAGAAGGCACCCTTCAAATATCAGGGACCTGGAGCAGTTTGCCAAAGAAGAATGGTCTAAAATTCCAGCAGAGCATTGTAAGAAACTCATTGATGGTTACTGGAAGCGGTTGGTCGCAGTTATTTTGGCTAAAGGTTGTGCAACCAAGTATTAGGCTGAGGGTGCCAATACTTTTGTCTGGCCCATTTTTGGAGTTTTGTGTGAAATGATCAATGTTTTGCTTTTTGCTTCATTCTCTTTTATGTTTTTTCATTTAAGACAAATTAAATGAAGATAATACCAAAGAATTTGTGTTTCCAATCATTTTCAGGAAGAAAATGAGTATTATCTGACAGAATTGCAGGGGTGTCAATACTTTTGGCCATGACTGTAGCACAACCACGTAGTATATAACACAGCCCACATAGTATATAGCACAGCCACATAGTATATAACACAGCCCACGTATTATATAGCACAGCCACGTAGTATATAGCACAGCCATATAGTATATAACACAGCCCATGTAGTATATAGCACAGCCACGTAGTATATAACACAGCCCTCATAGTACATAGCACAGCCACGTAATATATAGCACAGCCAGGTAGTATATAACACAGCCCACATAGTAGATAGCACAGCCACATAGTTTATAACACAGCCCACATAGTATATAGCTCAGCCACGTAGTATATAGCACAGCCACATAGTATATAGCACAGCCCATGTAGTATATAGCACAGCCACGTAGCATTTAACACAGCCCACATAGGTTATAACACAGCCATGTAGTATATAATACAGCCCACATAGTATATATCAGCCCACATAGCATATAACATTGCCCACGTAGGCATATAGCACAGCCACATAGCATATAACACAGCCACGTAGTATATAACACAGCCACATAGTATATAACACAGCCCACGTAGTATATAGCACAGCCACGTAGTATATAATACAGTCCACGTAGCATATAACACAGCCATGTAGTATATAACACAGCCACGTAGTATATAACAGCCACGTAGCATATAGCACAGCCATGTAGTATATAACACAGCCCATGTAGTATATAGCACAGCAACGTAGTATATAGCACAGCCATGTAGTATATAGCACAGCCCACATCTCGCCCCCCCCGAGAATGGCCCCACAGTCCAATATTCACTGACATAGTAAAAATAAAATAAAAAAACACACACACTCCTCACCTCTCATCGTGCCCATGCTACTCCCGTCTCAGCAGCTGCACTTCCTGGCACACAGTGAGTGCACGATGACATCATCGCACACCCGCAGTGTCAGAGGAAGAGCGGGGAATGATGGGAGTGGGAACGTCAGCTGACATTCTCTCCTCCATCATTGCTTTGAACTGTATCGGCAGATGCATGGTATAGTTCAATGCGGCGGCAGGGGAGTCAGTGCTGGCGGCAGGCGGGCCCCCCTGCCTCACAGGGGCCCCATAGTGGCTGTGGGATATGCTGCTAGCTGAGGGCCCCTGGGGGAGTGGGGTCCCTAGGCAGCTGCCTGCCCGCAGGGGCCCCCTTGAGCCTCGGTGTACTGTACCATGAATGGGCCCCCCATCTCACCAGGGCCTCGGCACTTGCCTGAGTGCATCGGGTGCTGATGCCGGCCCTGTCCTTTTCCATTTGTTTGGAAATTGCCACTACCAAGTTTTTTCTGTTGCTATCATCTCCCAGACTCCTGTGATTTCTACAATGAGCACCTAATGCTTCAGCAGACCTGGTGGTTAACCCATCATTTACTGTGAGTATTATCAATTGTTATTCAGTCTGTTCACATTGTGTTGCAATTTGTATGGATTCATAAACTTGCTCCACTCACTTACCCTATGGTTGCCACCATTTGTTGAGCTCCTTGTCAAGCCTTTCAAGGGTCCCGCTGTTTCCCAGTCTCATCATCTCCCAAGGTCTTTTAAGGTCTACTTTGACACATCTGAGTCTGATTATTGAGGTTGTATGTTGTAGTGCCGGCATCCCTGTATGCTGCCCCCCTCCACTTGCAGGGACACCGACTCACTTACCACTGTGGCCGTGCGCTCCCTCCTTTTTCTCCTGCTGCTGCTGCTCGGGGTCTGCACATGGCTCATAGATCCCCAGGAACTGGGCTTAGGGCGCTCATATGGTTCCACCTTCTTAAAGGGACAGCGCACGCCATCATAAAGTGTTCCCAGCCGATGGCTGGGAGATACTTGTTATTCAACGCACCTCCACCTGATGGGATGTGCCTGTGCAACGTTCTTAGTCTGTTTCTAAAACATGCTTACTAGTTCTCAGGTTCCAGTTCTCATATCCCTGTATACCTGTCCTGTACTTCAGCCATGCCCACCTGCCTGACTATTAGCCATGCCGGCCTGCCAGTCTATCAGCCATGCCCGCCTGCCTGTATATCTGCTGTGTCCAGCTGCTTGCTTGTCAATTAGCTGTGTCCACCTATACCTGCCTGCCAAGATAACATGTCTGCAAGACATGTCGTGTCTGCAAGTACCTGCCTTCCTGTGTGTCTGTCATGCCAGTCACTATGCCAGCCTTTACTTGCCAAGTCAACCATTCCTGGCTGTTCCTGCCTCCGGTTCCTTGAGGGTCAGCTGCCATCTTCCTGAGTTCAATCCTGGTGCAAACAGTATACTTAGTTTAGCCTTAGCTCAGTGGCTTTGGACAAATTCTGTAGGTTTTCAAAATGGCAAGAAAATAAAAAGTACTCTGTTACCTGTTACTACACTTAAACACAAGTCACTGAAAGGCATTAATGACCGAGCATTCTAAAACCCCTCTTTTCATGTTTATCTTGCTGTGCAAACAGGTTGACAATCACAAGATGAGGAAGCAAAATGCTCATTCATCAGGTCAATGAATCTTTTGCACAGCACAAAATACCATCTGTCACGGGGTCCTTCTCCGATACCACACAATCAACAGAGCGCAATCCCAAGACCTTTATTATAGGCAAAATGAAAAGGTCCATAAACAATCCACCACACTGAGGATACAATAGTCCAGAACACGAATGCAGTTCAGTAACAGGATAAAATGTCCAAGGAGATGAGAGTCCAATAATTCAGCAGACAGAGGATAAAAATCCATATGCTTCCCTTTCTCTCTGACGTGATACCTATGACTCTTGTACAATATTTGTGGTATGTCCTGATGAAGGGGTCACCTGAACCCTGAAACGCGTAGAATAAACAACATTGAAACCTCTACAATTTTTGGAATTCTTCTTGCGGCAGCGCAGGGATGATCCTTTTTCCTTCCTAAGTGTAAGTGCTAATAAATGGGAGAAACTAACAAGAGCCTTATTTTTGCATTAATTTGAAAATATTGGGTAGTAAAAAATAATATTACATTTTCCACAAAATGTTATTTTTGCTCAATATTTTTTCATTTTTACAATAACTACAGTATAAGGCCACATTCACACATTTAGTTTCCGGTCAGTATCTTACATCAGTATTTGTGAGCCAAATCAGGAGTAGAACAATCAGAGGCAGGGCCACCATCAGGGCATTACTGCCCTTACTGGCGTATGGAGCCTGGTGAGCAGAGGTGGCCCGGACCAGGCCTCCCTTTGTTCACCGAGCACCTGTGGCAGGATTCTCCTGTGGAGTTTAAAATCTATTGCAACGTGGGCCCAGACGACAATAAAAGCCGGTAGCTAACAACAGCAGCACATCGCTGGCATATTACATCACTGTAATGCACCCGTAAGTCCACACTTCACATTTACGGAGGAGACTACACCACTGAACAGCGGACAGGTAAGGAGAAAGTGATTGTTTTTTTTTACTGAAAGTGGCAAACTGCAATATGTGGACACAGGGCAGGATGCAGACAGATGCGGCAAAATGTTGATAGATGAGGCAGGATGAAGACAGATGGGGCAGTTGCAGCATCATGGGACACATGGGGCAGGATGGAGACTCATGGTGCTGGATCATGGGGCAAGATGCAGACAGATAGCGGAGGAACATAGGGCAGGATGGATACTCATGGGGCAGGATCATGGGAAACAGATGGGGCAGAATCATGGGCCACAGATGGGGCCGGATCATGGGACACAAATGGAACAGGATCATGGGACACAGAAGGGGCAGGATCATGGGACACAGATGGGGAGATCATATGGGACACCTCATGGGGAAGAATGGGAGAACATATGGGGCCAGGATGGGAGAATATATAGCTGGAACCAGGAATGAGATACAAGGGGGCCAGGATGGGATATGTTATTACTGTATGGGCTAGTTAAGGGATATTATTACTGCAGTGATGTTTTTACTTTTGAGGATACTGTTTTCAGTGGGGGGAGATGCTGGTACTGTGCCTTTTTTTCTTCATCTGGTGTAGTGTATAAGTTGGGAAAAAATAAGTAATGTGCTCTGCAAGCGGTGCTCTATATACAGAAACTGTGTTATTTTCTGCAGAGATGAGTCCTGGCTGGAAGAAATAATGGCAGTCTGTGCTGGATGAAGAAGAAAAGCAAAGATAAAGGACTTTAACTAGAGAAGTTACTGGTGAGTCAGTGTATTACCTGTACACTTACAATATACACTGTATATTATATCCAGAGCTCTTGTGTATAATGTCACTGATGATCCCTGTATTACCTTACACTGGCACTATATACAGAGCATCTGTGTATAATGTCATTGGTGATCACTATCTTACCTGTACACTGACACTTTATACAGAGCTCCTGTGTATAATGTCACTGGTGATCAATATATTACCTGTACAGTGATACTATATACAGAGCTGCTGTGTATAATGTCACTGGTGATCATTGTATTACCTGTAAACTCACACTGTATACAGATCTACTGTGTATAATGTCACCAGTGATCACTATATAACTTGTACAGTTACACTGTATACTATGTACAGAGTTCCTGAATATAGTGGCACTTATAGTAATAGTAGTATTGTGGTTATTTTTTTAAATTAATGATCAGTATTGTAGCATTCGGTCACTGCATGGTGGTAATATGTGGTCCACCCATTGTGTGGTGGTATTTCTTCCTTGTATGTGGTGTTATTGGATCATTATATTCTTATATCATTATTATTTATTATTGCACCACCACTTATTCGATGGTGCTTTACATGTCAAAAGGGGTATACATAAAAACAAGTACAGTGATCTTACACAATAAAAATCACGACTGGTACATGAGGAGAGAGGACCCTGTCCGTGAGGGCTCACAATCTACAAAGTGGTAATATGGGATCTGGTCATGGTGTAGTGGTATATGTTCCTTGCATGTGGTGTTAATCCGTCACTATGGTGGTAATATGTGGTCTGGTCATGATGAAGTGGTATTTGTTCCTTGCGTGTGGTATTAATCAATCACTATATGGTGGTAATATGTGGATTGGTCATGGTGTGGAAATATTTGTCCCTTGTATATTGTATTATTCAGTCACTATGTGGTGGTAATATTTGGTCTGGTCATAGTGCAGCGGTAATTGGCCCTTGTATGTGGTATTATTGGTCATTTTAAAAATTGATAAATAAATAATAATATACTTAAAGAGCATTGCATATTTTACAAAATGTTTAATTGGTTAGAGTAGGGCCCAGCCACAAGAGTCCACCTTGTCATGGTGGTGGATTAAAAAATCTTTTGGCCAAAACAAAAGCTGCTGGCTTGTATGTGATCTGGTAATGGGAACTGTTAATGTTTGATTGGTGAGGACGTGGTGCAGAAGTGAAGTTTTTCCAAGAGTGGGCGGTGGGACTGTGGAAGGTTTGAGGGGTGGAAGTGAGGCTGGGGGGATCCTTCGTAAAGTCTCAAAGGGGCCCTGAAATTCTTGGCAGCAGCCCAGATCAGAGGAAAAGTGTATTAGAAATTTGTGCACCACTTCTGTAATTTCCAAGCAATCGTAGGTTTGGCTTACAAATA
Source organism: Ranitomeya imitator (assembly GCF_032444005.1). NCBI lineage: Eukaryota > Metazoa > Chordata > Amphibia > Anura > Dendrobatidae > Ranitomeya > Ranitomeya imitator. Next base: position 203,524,750 of record NC_091286.1, read on the forward strand.
CTGATGTAAAATAGTGAACAAATACTGAACATGTGAACGTGGCCTAAGAGAACAAGTATCCCATAGCTTGTTACATAATTTCTCCCCAGTACAGCAACTTCCCATGTGTGGTTGTAAACTACTGTTAAGATATGCTGCAGTGTTCAGAGAGGAAAGAGTGCTATTTGACCTTTGCTCCACAGAGTATGTTGGAATAGTCTTTGAATGCCATGTCATATTTGCCCTTTCTGCCTTCCTAAAGAATATTGTAAATTAGGCACACATGCTTACACTGCCTGTTCTCAAGCCTGTAAATCGGTGCCCTCTCCTCCCCCACACATAGGCTAGAATACACGGGCATATAAAAACTTGTACTATTTTCACACTAAAAAAGGATGATTTTTCATCTGTATTGTCATCAGTGTGACATCTGACGTAAATACATCAGCAGTTATTAACATTTACAATATCGAAAATGTTCCAGAACTGCAATGTATCAGCAAAAATTGGTGATCCAGGCATCTGACTTTTCTTTTGGATAGGCAAGTCTCATCAGCGGATGCTACATTTTTTCCATCCATTATTTGGTCTGTGAAAAAAAAGGTTATATGAACAGTTCCATTGATTAACATTGGTGCGAGTGCTGTCCCTTTTTTTCTCCAAACATACAGTGATGTGAACATACACTGCACAGAGAGGCTTTTCCTGTGAGTATAGCCCACATTTCACATGTGAGGAGCATGCATATTCAACCTTTTTTTTGCTGACCTTGAAGAAAATCATTAAGCATCTTACTTGAGTAAGAAGGTAGCAAGGACCATATTTAATAAAAGCCCTCTCACCCTGTAAAATAAGGGTATTTGTAAAAAATAAAATTCTGAACTCCCCCTTTCATTCCGTAGATAATTAGTACCCTGAAAAAGCCTTAAACCTATAAAAATAGCCATTGGTTTTTCTAGAGCAGTGTTTCCCAAACACCAGTCCTCATTGGCCCCAACACATCATGTATTCAAGATTTCAAAGGTGACGGAATTATTGGATCGCCCCCACGTAAGGGCGATGGGTTAGCCGGTACCGGGTCCTTCAGTTCCCTCAGCGAGGATGTCACGGTGGCCCGACCCGGACCGTGGCCCTATGAGGGGCGCCTAACTAAAAGGCAGAGTTCGTAGATAACGGTAGTGTTCGTAAACAAGGAAGAAAAAGACTAGACCAATAACGGTATGCACACCCATAGAATATACAAAATATCAAAAACTTTTATTCACCTCAAAAGGACAAGTACACAGTAAAACCATTTTAAAAGGCCTGAATACAGAACCATAGGCCACCACCCCTGAATCCATGTTACAAAAAAATGATAATAACACACATAGATAAGGTGCTTAATATTAAAGGGACTCTGTCACCTGAATTTGGAGGGAACAATTTTCAGCCATAGAGGCGGGGTTTTCGGGTGTTTGATTTACCCTTTCCTTACCCGCTGGCTGCATGCTGGCTGCAATATTAGATTGAAGTTCATTCTCTGTCCTCCGTAGTACATGCCTGCGCAAGGCAATCTTGCGGAATTCCGATACCGAGTACCGATACTTTCAGTATATCGGATACCGGAATTGGAAGTTCCCATAATTCAAAGAGCCCGAATTCAGCCAATGAGGAATGATTATAAGTGTGGGCATATCCTGTTCTGCATGGTAGGCATGTAACTACTGGCATGGCTGTGATTGGCTGCTGAAATGATGTCATGATGCACTATAAAAGTCGCCGCCATTTAGGGTGGTGCATTTGCTGCGAGTTAGAGGCATTGATCGCCTGTATCCTGGTAATCGGAGGGGCGACTTAAGCACAAAATTAGCACAGAAAGAATGTAGGTGGATAACCCTTCTTAGGAGTATGGCCCCTAGTGGTTTGAATGAACAATGGGGTTTTGCGAGTTTCCTTTGAACCATCGTAATGGTGCGGAGTTGTCCTTCGGCCTTGATTCGTATCTGCGCATTTGTTTTGTTGTTATTTTCATATATTATTGCCTTTACCTGTTATTATAAATAAAATTATTTGCATTTATTTTTGGCTGTATATACAGGTCCTTCTCAAAAAATTAGCATATAGTGTTAAATTTCATTATTTACCATAATGTAATGATTACAATTAAACTTTCATATATTATAGATTCATTATCCACCAACTGAAATTTGTCAGGTCTTTTATTGTTTTAATACTGATGATTTTGGCATACAACTCCTGATAACCCAAAAAACCTGTCTCAATAAATTAGCATATTTCACCCATCCAATCAAATCAAAGTGTTTTTAATAACAAACAAAAAAAACAACAAATAATAATGTTCAGTTATGCACTCAATACTTGGTCGGGAATCCTTTGGCAGAAATGACTGCTTCAATGCGGCGTGGCATGGAGGCAATCAGCCTGTGACACTGCTGAGATGTTATGGAGGCCCAGGATGCTTCAATAGCGGCCTTAAGCTCATCCAGAGTGTTGGGTCTTGCGTCTCTCAACTTTCTCTTCACAATATCCCACAGATTCTCTATGGGGTTCAGGTCAGGAGAGTTGGCAGGCCAATTGAGCACAGTAATACCATGGTCAGTAAACCATTTACCAGTGGTTTTGGCACTGTGAGCAGGTGCCAGGTCGTGCTGAAAAATGAAATCTTCATCTCCATAAAGCATTTCAGCCGATGGAAGCATGAAGTGCTCCAAAATCTCCTGATAGCTAGCTGCATTGACCCTGCCCTTGATGAAACACAGTGGACCAACACCAGCAGCTGACATGGCACCCCACACCATCACTGACTGTGGGTACTTGACACTGGACTTCAGGCATTTTGGCATTTCCTTCTCCCCAGTCTTCCTCCAGACTCTGGCACCTTGATTTCCGAATGACATGCAAAATTTGCTTTCATCAGAAAAAAGTACTTGGGACCACTTAGCAACAGTCCAGTGCTGCTTCTCTGTAGCCCAGGTCAGGCGCCTCTGCCGCTGTTTATGGTTCAAAAGTGGCTTTACCTGGGGAATGCGGCACCTGTAGCCCATTTCCAGCACACGCCTGTGCACGGTGGCTCTGGATGTTTCCACACCAGACTCAGTCCACTGCTTCCCCAAGGTCTGGAATCGGTCCTTCTCCACAATCTTCCTCAGGGTCCGGTCTCCTCTTCTCGTTGTACAGCGTTTTCTGCCACATTGTTTCCTTCCAACAGACTTACCATTGAGGTGCCTTGAAACAGCACTCTGTGAACAGCCTATTTGTTGAGAAATTTCTTTCTGGGTCTTACCCTCTTGCTTGAGGGTGTCAATGATGGCCTTCTTGACATCTGTCAGGTCGCTAGTCTTACCCATGATGGGGGTTTTAAGTAATGAACCAGGCAGGGAGTTTATAAAAGCCTCAGGTATCTTTTGCATGTGTTTAGAGTTAATTAGTTGATTCAGAAGATTAGGGTAATAGGTCGTTTAGAGAACCTTTTCTTGATATGCTAATTTATTGAGACAGGTTTTTTGGGTTATCAGGAGTTGTATGCCAAAATCATCAGTATTAAAACAATAAAAGACCTGACAAATTTCAGTTGGTGGATAATGAATCTATAATATATGAAAGTTTAATTGTAATCATTACATTATGGTAAATAATGAAATTTAACACTATATGCTAATTTTTTGAGAAGGACCTGTATGTGTGTACGTTTATGGTGGTTTATTTGTGTATATATACATATATATGTATGTGCAATCAATTATCTTTTCTTATAGGTGGACCATACCATAATGACAATGACATTTGAGATATATTTTATATCATTCATTATATTCATATTTTTTATTTTTATTTTCATTTTTATTTTTTATTCTTTATTTTCATTCATTTTTTATTAATTATTATTTCTTATTTTTTATTTTCATTATTTTTTTGCAATTATTTCACATTTATTCATTTCTCTTTTCTCTAAATTAGCACTTCGCTATTTTTGTTATATATTTATTTTGTTTATTTTTCCTTATTAATTATTTTATTTATCATATTAAGTTTAATATTTGTACTCTTCTCCCCCTTTTTTTAGTTCTTTGTTCTCCTTATATTATTATCCTTACCACATCTTTACTTTTTTGTTTATTTTTTCCATTTTTTTATTCGTTTGTATGGTTCCCTGTGCTATCTGTATTTCTGGCAATCTTCCACACTTCATCATGGCTGCGGTGACGCTGTGCGCCGCTCCGCGCATGCGTCGGCTGTGCTCCGTTGCCTGGTGCTGCTAGGTGCGTCGCCGACTGTGACTTACGTCGCACTCGGTGACGTACTTCCGGTTCCGGGTTGGCGGATGCGCCGCTGGTGCGTGGGTGAGTGCGGCGCCCGGTAATTATGGCGTCTCCAATTGATTGCAGCTGCGTTACAACTATATATTGCCCTCAGTCTCTGTCTCCCTCACTCCCTGACGAAGCGGAAGCGAAACGCGCGTTGGAGTGTAGTGAGGGAGCGGGCTGCGTACACTGGTCAGTATCATTTATTGTGATTATTTCATTATTTTGGTTTGCTCGCAGGGTTATTAATTGTGGCATGATATTTAGAGCCACTTGGTGCTATATTCACACCCTATCCAAACATGGCTTGTAATATTCAATGTTAATTTGACTATCTTGTGCTAGTTTTATCAATGCCATGTAGTGCACAGTAACCATTACTTCTTTTTTGTATACTTTTTTGGATTAATATTTTATTATGTATTTTTGCAGTCATTTAATGAATTAATCAGGATAATATATGGTTACTTGTGTTCTGGATAGAGATATACATATCTCTCCTTTTTCTTGCACCTTATAAATATGTATTAGATGTACCTTACATATTAATATTTACTGTTATATATAAATGATTTTTGGTACTATCTTGCGTATTCATTAACCCTCCGTGTAACCCACCAGTGCTCACACCCACTCCCTCTTTATGACTTTACATATATATTGTATATACCTCTTATGAATTGTTTGTTTTTATGTTTCGTTACAGCATGTTGTACATGTTTTTTAATATATTGTTGTACAATCATGTAGTGTTATGTTTTATTTAATAAAATTTATATGTTGTTATATTATTTTGGATGCTTTCTTTTGGGTTTATATGTTAGATTTCAGTATCCTATTTTTCTAATTAAAAGATATTATTGGTATTTCTTTTCTATGTAGGTTTAAATGTTTTCATGTAGTCATGGTTGTTCTGGTGTTGTATTCATCACCAGCACCAGTATCTGTATATGAATACGAAACAAAATTCATTATCAGTACATAAATAGAACAATAGTGCCATCAATAGTACATAAATACAGTACCAGAACCATCATTAGTAAGTAATAAGTTCACTAGAACCACCATCAATACATGAATATGGCACCAGAACCAAAATCAGTATGTGAATGCATCACCAGAGCCAACATCAGTAGATCAATGCATCACCAGGACCACCATCAGTACATGGATGCATCATCAGAACTACTATCAGTAGATTAATGCATCACCAGAACCATAAGCAGTACATGAATACATCATGAGAACCACCGTCAGTAAATAAATACAACACTAACAGCACCAGTACTATCATCAATGCATGTAATGTCACCAGATCCATTATCAGTACATGAATGCAGGACCAGCGCCACCATAGATACATAAATACATCACCAAGCTTAGTACAGCAATCAGTTACAATGTCAGGGCCATATACATTTGTATCTCATGAACCTACAACTCCCAGTATGTCTCTATTGAGATGATGTGCAGCATAGTTTGTGGATTAAGTCCGCGCTGCCACAATAATACAGATTCAAATGTAATGAAAAGCTCTGGTGGTTTATTCAACGCGTTTGAAGGTCTATCTGACCTCTTGATCAGGAGAATACCACAAAGACATCTTTGAAGTCAGATAGACCTTCAAACGCGTTGAATAAACCACCAGAGCTTTTCATTACATATGAATCTGTATTATTGTGGCAGCGTGGACTTAATCCACATACTATCCTGCACAATGTCTCTGAGAAGGTCGCGTGGGCGGCCCATGGATCTGCAGCAGCCAATACGCACATGCTTTTGCTTTAAACCATCAGGTGAGCAGCTCCCTGTAAAAACTCCACTTAATCTAAGGATAAGACCCTATATGCGCTTTTTGTCTCCCTAATCTACTTCTATTGAAATGATGGAAGTTGATGCTACAGTTACTGATGAAACATAGCAAGTACACATTTAAAGCCAGGTACCTTATAGGTGACATCTATGATTGAGTAATTTCTTTCTTTTCAACTCAGTCTTGTCCAGATGCCATAATGACTTTTGACATTCACAGCACTTCTCTGCAGACTTCCCTGTTCTCCGCTCTTCTGCTGCAAATTACAACATGGTGCCCTTAAAAATGAAAGTTTTATTAAAATGCCCTCTACATGATGTGGTCCCAAAGTGCTTCCTGTCTCCAGCTGTGTGGGTGCCGCAGTTCCCGGTGACACGTCTAGCATGCGCGCGCTCCCCTGCTCTTCAAGGGGCAGCACATGCACGTAGTTGAATGGCTGGAAGGCATTTAGTATTAGAATGCAACATCAAAATGGCTCCCAGCCAATAGCTGGGAGGCATCTTGTTTAAAAGGCACCCTCCCCAATAGGGAGGTGCAAAGCATCCGTGAATCATTAGGTAGTTGTTGTGAATTCTGTGGCCAAGCTCCCTCCTGTGGTCGTGAGTGGTACTGCGGCTGGTTCTGTCTATAAGCTTCCTTTGGTGGATGAGAGTGGTACTGCGGCTTCTGAGTTTCCTTCCTCAGGTGATGAGGTTGGGTCGTTAGGTGCTGCTCTATTTAACTCCACCTGGTGCTTTGATCCTGGCCTCCAGTCAATGTTCTAGTATTGGTCTTGCTTCCTCCTGGATCGTTCCTGTGGCCTGTCTATCCTGCATAAGCTAAGTTTTGCTTGTGTTATTTTGTTGCTTTTTTCTGTCCAGCTTGCTATATTGGTTTTTCTTGCTTGCTGGAAGCTCTGAGACGCAGAGGGAGCACCTCCGTACCGTTAGTCGGTGCGGAGGGTTTTTTGCCCCTCGGCGTGGTTGTTTGTAGGTTTTTGTGTTGACCGCAAAGCTATCTTTCCTATCCTCGGTCTATTCAGTAAGTCGGGCCTCACTTTGCTAAATCTATTTCATCTCTGTGTTTGTATTTTCATCTTACTCACAGTCATTATATGTGGGGGGCTGCCTTTTCCTTTGGGGAATTTCTCTGAGGCAAGGTAGGCATATTTTTCTATCTTCAGGGCTAGTTAGTTTCTCAGGCTGTGCCGAGTTGCATAGGGAGCGTTAGGCGCAATCCACGGCTGCCTCTAGTGTGGTGTGATAGGATTAGGGATTGCGGTCAGCAGAGTTTCCACGTCTCAGAGCTCGTCATATGTTTTTGGTAAATGTCAGGTCACTTTGTGTGCTCTGAACTTCAAGGTCCATTGTGGTTCTGAATTACCTGATCATAACAGGTAGTGTGGTGGTCTACTAATGAGTAGGGAGGTCCTCTGGTCCTGTTGTGGCCAAAGTACTGAACTCGAAGCTTCTGATCTTTATGCTGCCAGTCCTGAACTCGTAGTCCCTGGTCCTTGTGCAGCCAGTCCTGAACCCGAAATCCCTGGAACTTATGCGACCAGTCCTGAACATGAAGTTTCTGGTCTTAGTGTGGCCAGTCCTGAACCTGAAGTCCCTGGTCCTGGTGTGGCCAATCCTGAAAGCAAAGTCCCTTGCTTGAGTGTAGCCAGCGTATGAACCTCGTTCCCCGGTCTGTGTGCGGCCAGTTCCTGAATCGGTATTCTAGGCCAATGTGTTTGAATGTGAGCCTATCCAAGTTCCCCATATATCTGGACAGCTACAGCCAGGCTTCGAATCAGCCCTGTCTGAGTCTTTGTGTCAGTAACCATTCTCCAGTGGATCCTGAACCTAGTAGCCTTAATGGAACCCAAGTCCTATCCGTGTCTGCATACCTGACCCCTGGAGTTAGCAGTTGCAGTACTGGGGACTCGCAGCCAAGTCTGACTTCACGATCAGGAGCTCCATGGTACAGTGGGTCCACAAGCCCAGCCCCATGGCACAGTGGGTCCACAAAACTATATGTGCCGCCTGCGGACATAACAATAATCACCCCACTGTCTGTCATTATCAGCTAAAACTGCAACACCATTCATCCTTGTGAACTACAGCCTACACCATGACTGTCCCCTATCCACTGTTCTCTGTTTCTCTGTATCTCCACACTATCCTCTGCCATACTAACCTCTCTGCATACTGTGCCCACATTTCACACTGCGCCCTCTCTATATCCTTTCTGTCCCCCTCTTCATTCTATGTCCTCATTCTGCCCATCACATTGTCCTCTCCAAACTGTATCCTCTCAAACCGTCCACCTAGATGGTATGATGATCACCACAGCCGCCCATACAGTATATCCACAGCAGCCCTCCAATATACACTACAATGTCCACCCCAGTTCCCTATGAAGTTTAATGTCCACCACAGCCCCCCATTATATAGTGTGGTCTCCACCACAGCTCTCTATACACAGTATAATGTCCACCACAGTCTCCCACATGTTATGAGGTCCCCCACATCCCTTCTTTTGATGTTCCCCACAGCCCCTCTTGTATTGTCCACACAACCCTGTTATGACCTGGTGGTTAGGACAATAATGGACCTGGTGGTTAAGAGCACACGGAAAGACCTGATAGTAACAATAATACAGGACAAGCTCTGGGACGTGGGAACTCTGCTGACCGCAATCCCTAATCCTATCACACACACTAGAAATAGCCGTGGATTGCTCCTAACGCTCCCTATGCAACTCGTCACAGCCTCAGAACTAGCTAGCCCTAAAGATAGAAAAATAAGCCTACCTTGCCTCAGAGAAATTCCCCAAAGGAAAAGGCAGCTCCGCACATATAATGACTGTGAGTTAAGATGAAAATCACAAACACAGAGATGAAATAGATTTTAGCAAAGAGAGGCCCGACTTACTGAACAGACAGAGGATAGGAAAGGTAACTTTGCGGTCAGCACAAAAACTACAAAAAAACCACGCAGAGAGCGCAAAAGACCCTCCGCACCGACTCACGGTGCGGAGGCGCACCTCTGCATCCCAGAGCTTCCAGCAAGCAAGACAAAAATCAAAATAGCAAGCTGGACAGGAAAATAGCAAACAAGAGAAAAAACAAGCAGGAACTTAGCTTCTGCTGGAGAATACAGGTCACCAGAACGATCCAGGAACGGACTAGACCAATACTAGAACATTGACAGGTGGCATGGAGCAATGATCTAAGTGGAGTTAAATAGAGCAGCCAGCTAACGAATTAACCTCGTCACCTGTGGAGGAAAATTCAGAAGCCGCAACCCCACTCACAACCACCAGAGCAAGCCCATGGACAGAACCAGCCGAAGTACCATTCATGACCACAGGAGGGAGCTTGACAACAGAATTCACAACAGTACCCCCCCCTTGAGGAGGGGTCACCGAACCCTCACCAGAGCCCCCAGGCCGACCAGGACGAGCCAAATGAAAGGCACGAACCAGATCGGCAGCATGAACATCAGAGGCAAAGACCCAGGAATTATCTTCCTGACCATAACCCTTCCACTTGACCAGGTACTGGAGTTTCCGTCTCGAAATACGAGAATCCAAAATCTTCTCCACCACATACTCCAACTCCCCCTCCACCAACACCGGGGCAGGAGGATCAACGGATGGAACCACAGGCGCCACGTATCTCCGCAACAACGACCTATGGAACACATTATGGATGGCAAAAGAAGCTGGAAGGGTCAAACGAAATGACACAGGATTGAGAACCTCAGAAATCTTATACGGACCAATGAAACGAGGTTTAAACTTAGGAGAGGAAACCTTCATAGGAACATAACGAGACGACAACCAAACCAAATCCCCAACACGAAGTTGGGGACCCACACAGCGCCGGCGGTTAGCGAAACGTTGAGCCTTCTCCTGGGACAATGTCAAATTGTCCACCACATGAGTCCAAATCTGCTGCAACCTATCCACCACAGTATCTACACCAGGACAGTCCGAAGACTCAACCTGCCCTAAAGAGAAACGAGGATGGAAACCAGAATTACAGAAAAACGGCGAAACCAAAGTAGCCGAGCTGGCCCGATTATTAAGGGCAAACTCAGCCAAAGGCAAAAAGGACACCCGATCATCCTGATCAGCAGAAACAAAGCATCTCAGATATGTTTCCAAAGTCTGATTAGTTCGTTCGGTTTGGCCATTTGTCTGAGGATGGAAAGCCGAGGAAAAAGACAAATCAATGCCCATCCTAGCACAAAAGGATCGCCAAAACCTCGAAACAAACTGGGAACCTCTGTCCGAAACGATGTTCTCCGGAATGCCATGTAAACGAACCACATGCTGGAAAAACAATGGCACCAAATCAGAGGAGGAAGGCAATTTAGACAAGGGTACCAAATGGACCATCTTAGAGAAGCGATCACAAACCACCCAAATGACCGACATCTTTTGAGAGACAGGGAGATCCGAAATAAAATCCATAGAAATATGCGTCCAGGGCCTCTTCAGGACCGGCAAGGGCTAAAGCAACCCACTGGCACGAGAACAGCAGGGCTTAGCCCGAGCACAAGTCCCACAGGACTGCACAAAAGAACGCACATCCCGTGACAAAGACGGCCACCAAAAGGATCTAGCCACCAAATCTCTGGTACCAAAGATTCCAGGATGACCAGCCAACACCGAACAATGAACCTCAGATATAACTCTACTAGTCCATTTATCAGGGACAAACAGTTTCTCCGTTGGGCAACGGTCGGTCAGGTCTATCAGCCTGAAATTTTCGCAGCACCCGCCGCAAATCAGGGGAGATGGCAGACAAAATTACCCCCTCTTTGAGAATGCCCGCCGCCTCAGGAACACCCGGAGAGTCGGGCACAAAACTCCTTGACAGGGCATCAGCCTTCACATTCTTAGAGCCCGGAAGGTACGAAACCACAAAATCAAAACGGGAGAAAAATAGCGACCATCGAGCCTGTCTAGGATTCAACCGTTTGGCAGACTCGAGATAAGTCAAATTCTTGTGATCCGTCAAGACCACCACACGATGCTTGGCTCCTTCAAGCCAATGACGCCACTCCTCGAATGCTCACTTCATGGCCAACAACTCTCGATTGCAAACATCATAATTGCGCTCAGCAGGCGAAAACTTTCTAGAAAAGAAGGCACATGGTTTCATCACCGAGCCATCAGAACTTCTTTGCGACAAAAGAGCCCCTGCTCCAATCTCAGAAGCATCAACCTCGACCTGAAACGGGAGCGAAACATCTGGCTGGCACAACACAGGGGCAGAAGAAAAACGACGCTTCAACTCCTGAAAAGCTTCCACAGCCGCAGAAGACCAATTGACCACATCAGCACCCTTCTTGGTCAAATCAGTCAACGGTTTAGCAACACTAGAATAATTACTGATGAAGCGACGATAAAAATTAGCAAAGCCCAGGAACTTTTGCAGGCTCTTCACAGATGTCGGCTGAGTCCAATCATAAATGGCCTGGACTTTAACAGGGTCCATCTCGATAGAAGAAGGGGAAAAAATGAAACCCAAAAATGAAACCTTCTGAACTCCAAAGAGACACTTTGACCCCTTCACAAACAAAGAATTCGCACGAAGGACCTGGAACACCATTCTGACCTGCTTCACGTGAGACTCCCAATCATCCGAAAAGACCAAAATATCATCCAAATATACAATCAGGAATTTATCCAGGTACTCTCGGAAGATGTCATGCATAAAGGACTGAAATACTGATGGAGCATTGGAAAGCCCGAATGGCATAACCAGGTACTCAAAATGGCCCTCGGGCGTATTAAATGCTGTTTTCCATTCATCGCCCTGTTTAATACGCACAAGATTATACGCCCCTCGAAGATCTATCTTCGTGAACCAACTAGCCCCTTTAATACGAGCAAACAAATCAGACAGCAGCGGCAAAGGATACTGAAACCTGACTGTAATTTTATTAAGAAGGCGGTAATCAATACAAGGTCTCAAAGAACCATCCTCCTTGGCCACAAAAAAGAACCCTGCTCCTAACGGTGATGACGACGGGCAAATATGACCTTTCTCCAAGGATTCCTTTATATAACTCCGCATAGCGGCGTGTTCTGGCACAGATAAATTGAACAGTCGGCCCTTAGAAAACTTACTACCAGGAATCAAATTAATAGCACAATCGCAATCCCTATGAGGAGGTAGGGCACTGGATTTGGGCTCATCAAATACATCCCGGTAATCCGACAAAAACTCCGGGACTTCAGAAGGAGTGGACGACGAAATTGAAAAAAATGGAACATCACCATGTACCCCCTGACAACCCTAGCTGGACACAGACATAGATTTCCAATCCAATACTGGATTATGGACCTGTAGCCATGGCAACCCCAAAACGACCACATCATGCAGATTATGCAACACCAAAAAGCGAATATCCTCCTGATGTGCAGGAGCCATGCACATGGTCAATTGGGTCCAGTACTGAGGCTTATTCTTGGCCAAAGGCGTAGCATCAATTCCTCTCAATGGAATAGGATACTGCAAGGGCTCCAAGAAAAAACCACAGCGCGTAGCAAACTCCAAGTCCATCAAATTCAGGGCAGCGCCTGAATCCACAAATGCCATAACAGACAATAATGGACCTGGTGGTTAAGAGCACACGGAAAGACCTGATAGTAACAATAATACAGGACAAGCTCTGGGACGTGGGAACTCTGCTGATCGCAATCCCTAATCCTATCACACACACTAGAAATAGCCGTGGATTGCTTCTAACGCTCCCTATGCAACTCGTCACAGCCTCAGAACTAGCTAGCCCTAAAGATAGAAAAATAAGCCTACCTTGCCTCAGAGAAATTCCCCAAAGGAAAAGGCAGCCCCCCACATATAATGACTGTGAGTTAAGATGAAAATCACAAACACAGAGATGAAATAGATTTTAGCAAAGAGAGGCCCGACTTACTGAACAGACAGAGGATAGGAAAGGTAACTTTGCGGTCAGCACAAAAACTACAAAAAAACCACGCAGAGAGCGCAAAAGACCCTCCGCACCGACTCATGGTGCGGAGGCGCCCCTCTGCATCCCAGAGCTTCCAGCAAGCAAGACAAAAATCAAAATAGCAAGCTGGACAGGAAAATAGCAAACAAGAGAAAAAACAAGCAGGAACTTAGCTTCTGCTGGAGAATACAGGTCACCAGAACGATCCAGGAACGGACTAGACCAATACTAGAACATTGACAGGTGGCATGGAGCAATGGTCTAAGTGGAGTTAAATAGAGCAGCCAGCTAACGAATTAACCTCGTCACCTGTGGAAGGAAACTCAGAAGCCGCAGCCCCACTCACAACCACCAGAAGGAGCCCATGGACAGAACCAGCCGAAGTACCATTCATGACCACAGGAGGGAGCTTGACAACAGAATTCACAACACAACCCCTCTTGTAATGTCCACACAGCTGATCCCTCTTGTAATGTCCTCACAGTAAGATCCTCATAATGTCCACCACCGCCATCCCCTAATAATGCCCCACTGCCATCCACTCCATGTCCACTCAATCAGCCCCTAACAATGTCCACACAGGCAACACTTCAGTGTCCACACAGCCAGCTTCACATAATGTCCATACAGCCAGCCCCTTGTAATGTCAAAACAGCCAACATTGAACCATTCAATGTCCCCTGCATGCGTTGTCTCCAACAAGCCACAGGCTAGAAGTGGCTTGCTATCTGCTGGAGTTCTCGGCGGGGCAAGGAGCTGATTACAGCTCCTCTGATTTGGTCACAGCAATTTTATTGCAGGCATCATACAAAGGGGATGATTTTCTTCAGCAGGGAAAGAGAAGTTGGTCAGTGTTGATGGAAAGATGGATGGCGCTAAATACAGAGCAATCCTGTAGGACCTGTTAGAGGCTTTAAAAGACTTAAGACTGGGGTGCCTTCTAGTAAGACAACGACCCTAAATATACTGCCAGAGCTACATTGCAATGGTTTATATCAAAGCATATTCATGTGTTTGAATGTCCAAGCCACAGTCAAGACCTAAACTCCACTGAGAATCTGTGACCATAAAATTGCAGTTCACAGACAGGACTCTATCCAATCTTACTGAGTTAGAGCTAGTTATCAAAGAAGAATGTCTACAAATTTCAGCCTCTCGATCTGCAAAGCTGGTAGAGTCATACCCCAAAAGACTTGAAGCAAAAGGTGGTCCTATAAGGTATCAGATTACAGGGGGCTGAATACAAATGCATGTCACAATTTTCAGATTTACATTTTTTAAATATTTAGAAAACCATATTTAATTTCCTTAACACTTCACAAATACTTGCCGCTTTGTGTTGGTATGTCACATAAAATTCCAATAAAACCTAAATGAACAAAACAATTGGACATTGTGCAATGATATGCAGCATAGTGAGTAGTAGGTTGTTTTCTTTCTCTAAAACATGATGTGATTTATAGTCATGTGTAACGATTTTCTGGTGCAAACAAGCATAAAGTGGCCAAGCACAGCAGATGTTATGGGTCCATAATTTGAATTGTATAAAGGAAAATATAAATAAAATAGGTTGGATTTCAGCCTGCCTAATCCTTGGTTGCGCTGCAGATAAGCCGCTGTCAGTGTCTGTTACAAGCATCTGCCAATGGCTCGTTTCCCATCTCTGTTAAGTAAAATTAACATGTACGCTCAATCAACCAGTTGTTTACAAAAAGTCAGAAGATTTTGCAACTTGCAATGTATTACAATGCATACACGCTGGAAAAGCAAACCGGTTAAGCATTGTTTTTTAATAAATTTCTAAATCTATTTTTTAATGCAATTAAAAACGCATAGAAAACACAAAAACAAAAAAATGGAACAGTCGTCATGGATAAGTTACGGTTACATTGAAATCTTAGTGGCACTCTATGTCTATAGACACAGTTGTATATAAAGAAACCAGGTAAAGAGATCCCTCAACATTTAGCAGTAAGTAAGATTTAACACCAAGGAAATTTGAGGAAGAAAAAGGTTATGAAAAGAAGAGAATGGAAGGTTGAGAAGAAACGTGAGAAAGAAAAATAAATATGGGGAGAGCGGTAGGAGGACATCTGAAAGACTGGGGGGAGAGGAAGATGTGAGTCTCTGTAATGGCTAACTTCATTTCCCCCCCACCGTGAGGGTCTAATATTCCACAGAGGATTTAAACTCCATCCAATGGAACTAGGTCTTATATAATCTCTCATAAGAGTTGTTGAATGAGGGGAAGAGTTCCTCCATTAGCATAACTTCATTCCTTTGTTAGAACCAGAGAGAGGTTGACTAAAAATCTTAGCATAGTGTCTATATAATTTATGGGAATGGAGAAGGACAAGTGCTGGATTTAAATTAAATGTAAGATCAGTGATCTTATTTATAGCTTGTTGCACTTTTAACCAAAAATGAGTAAGAAGTCTGTATGACCAAAAAATATGTAGTCTAAGAGGTAAGGTTTCTCCTTATGGAGAGTGACATACCAGCTCTGGCTTGTCAAGGTAAGGATGCTTATTCGCCATGCAATGATTAAATTTCCCAGAGGAGCATTGCCCGGCGAACAAGCTTCCTTACCTTGACAAGCCAGAGCTGGTATGTCACTCTCCACAAGGAGAAACGATATCCCTTAGACCCCAGTCCAGAGCCTCTCACCTAGCCAAATCAGTTCTCATGCTTCACACTGATGAGGGCCAAAAGCCCAAAACACCATGTCTGCGAATTGAGATACTGATTTGGCTTTTATCCTAAGTCATATTGCACGACTCGTTAAAGGGTTAATTGTGACTTGTAGGATCTGTACTTCCAACAGGTGGCACTATATAGTTCAAGTCCTCTATTTCTCTGAAGAGGCAATTTGCATACAAAAAATATGTAGAAAGTCCCCGTCTTCAGCACAGCATCTCCAGCACATAGGATTGTCGTCTGGGATGATAGAGCGTAAGCGAGTTTGGTTAAACATTTTTAATGCAAAGTAATTTTGTAAATGTTTCTTTTATATCATAAGTTGTAAAAAAATTTCTAATATATAAATAGACTTTATTGACTCATTTGCTTTTTTCTGATTTTTGTATACTGCAATATTCTCATAGAAATTTTGGGCCTCATTTATCCAAACTGACTAAAACAGTGTTGATTTTACAATATTTGTGCCAAAAACAAAACCTAACACAGTTTGATCACAGCTTGGCAGTAAACTTAAATCCAATTATTAATTTTTCATAAGCTTAACTTTTCATTCTAAAAATAATAATGTTTATTTACTGAAACTACAATTCCTTAAAATGATCAAATCTTTTGAAATTCTAATTGGCCGCATTCGGTGAATTAATGAAAAATTGGTTTGTTGCAAATAGTGGGTGCTCCAATTGCTATGAAATTATGTGTTTAATAGTCTGAGGTCACCTCGTACTGTATCCAACCCCTTTCATTTTCTTTAGAGCAAACAAAGCCTTGGTAATATCAAAGTGCCCTTCCCCTTGAAATGGATGGTATCTCTTGGCATCACAGACTTGGCCCTTTCCTGGATCTCGTCATATCTGACAGACCGAACATTCAGTGTCTCCCTCCCCCACACCACCTCCTCACTTCGCCCCTTGTCAGTCGGTGTTCCTCAAGGCTCTGTTCTAGGACCCCTACTCTTCTCCATCTACACTTTTGGCTTGGGACAGCTCATAGAATCCCACGGTATGCAGTACCATCTCTACGCTGATGACACGCAGATCTACCTATCCGGACCTGACCTCACCTCCTTGCTTACCAAAATCCCGCACTGTCTGTCTTCTATTTCAGCCTTCTTTTCTGCTCGCTTTCTACAACTGAACATGGACAAAACAGAATTCATCATCTTTCCCCCATTTCACTCTACCCCTCCACCAGACCTATCCATCAATGTCAATGGCGCTCACTTTCCCCAGTCCCACACGCCCGGTGCCTCGGGGTGATCCTCGACTCTGCCCTCTCTTTCAAGCCACATATCCAAGCCCTTGCCTCCTCCTGCCGTCTCAAACTCAAAAATATTTCCCGGATCTGTGCTTTCCTTGACCGCAACACCGCAAAAACGCTAGTGCATGCCCTTATCATCTCCCGCCTTGACTACTGCAACCTCCTACTCTCTGGACTCCCCTCTAGCACTCTGGCACTGCTCCAATCCATCCTACACTCTGCTGCCCGACTAATCTACCTGTCTCCCCGCTATTCCCCAGCCTCTCCCCTATGTCAAGCCCTTCACTGGCTTCCTATCGCCCAGAGACTCCAGTTCAAAACCCTCACAATGACATACAAAGCCATCCACAACCTTTCTCCTCCATGCATCTGTGATATGGTCTCCCGGTACCTACCTACACGCAACCTCCGATCCTCTCAAGACCTCCTTCTCTACTCCCCTCTCATCTCTTCTTCCCACAACCGCATCCAAGACTTCTCCCGTGCTTGCCCCATACTCTGGAACTCTCTACCCCAACACATCAGACTCTCGCCTACCATAGAAACCTTCAAAAAGAACCTGAAGACTCATCTCTTCCGACAAGCCTACAGCCTGCAGTGATCCTGAAGTTACTGAACCGCCGCGCAACCTGCCCTACCCTCTCCTAGTGTTTCATCACCCATCCCCTGCAGACTGTGAGCCCTCGCGGGCAGGGTCCTCCCTCCTTATGTACCCGTGTGCCTGTTATCTGCTCATGTTTAATGTATTTGTCTATATTTGCCTCGTATTCACATGTAAAGCGCCATGGAATAAATGGCGCTATAAAAATGTATAATAATAATAATAAATAATAACCTTGTAGTAACCGACAGCCCATTTAATCATACAACATACAGACTTCATATTTTTTGGAATTTAAAAAAAAGAAAAAACAATCCAAAAATGAATCCTCTTTTGGTTAAGCTGATGGTGTCATTGGAAAAGGTAATATTACCGTACTATGACCTAGATGAATTATGCTAGTAGAAGTAAATCTAGCACTCAACTTAAATGCAAGAGAATTAATTTATTGTAGCACATGAACGAAACGTTTCGGTCCTTTTGGACCTTCATCAGTCACTACTAGTGTTGAGCGATACCGTCCGATACTTGAAAGTATCGGTATCGGATAGTATCGGCCGATACCCGAAAAATATCGGATATCGCCGATACCGATATCCGATACCAATACAAGTCAATGGGACATCAAGTATCGGAAGGTATTCTCATGGTTCCCAGGGTCTGAAGGAGAGGAAACTCTCCTTCAGGCCCCCTGGGATCCATAGGGATGTGTAAAATAAAGAATTAAAATAAAAAATATTGATATGCTCACCTCTCCGGCGGCCCCTGGACATCACGCTGGTAACCGGGAGGCTTCTTTGTTTAAAATGCGCGCCTTTAGGACCTGCGAATGACGTCCCGGCTTTTGATTGGTCGCGTGCCGCCCATGTGACCGGCACGCGACCAATCAGAAGCCGTGACGTCATTCGCAGGTCCTCAATTCCTAGAATTAGGAGTTTTTGTGAATGAGAATGACGTCGCGGCTTCTGATTGGTCGCGTGCCGGTAACATGGGCGGCACGCGACCAATCAGAAGCCGCGACGTCATTCTCATTCACTAAACTCCTAATTCTAGGAATTGAGGACCTGCGAATGACGTCACAGCGTTTGATTGGTCGCGTGCCGGTCACATGGGCGGCACGCGACCAATCAGAAGCCAGGACGTCATTCGCAGGTCCTAAAGGCGCGCATTTTAAACAAAGAAGCCTCCCGGTTAGCAGCGTGATGTCCAGGGGCCGCCGGAGAGGTGAGCATATCAATATTTTTTATTTTAATTCTTTATTTTACACATCCCTATTGATCCGATACCGATACCCGATATCACAAAAGTATCGGATCTCGGTATCGGAATTCCGATACCGCAAGTATCGGCCGATACCTGATACTTGCGGTATCGGAATGCTCAACACTAGTCACTACAACAATAGATGAACAAAGTCAATATAAGGTTACAGAAATAAACCAAAACGAGACAAAAACAAAAATGTGGTTGCAAATAAAGTATATACTGTGCATGATCAAAATATAAGGTCAATTAATCATAAACGTGTCAAGATAGAAAAGCAGAAAAGTATCAACCTATCATAATATCCTCGCATAATTAAGGTGGATGTATAATCAATACGATAAAGGATGTGAGACTCATGCCGAAGAGGTGAGTAGTATAAGTATAACGTACCTTAATGTGCTGAACTTGTATAGAATAAAATTCCAAGAAGAGGTCAATATGCAGATAATGCCTACTATAATAGAAATTAGGAGCCAATTAAGAGTTGTAATGTCATAGTGGATAAAACGTGGGTAGAAAACAACAGAGTCTGTACTTGCTGCGGAAGCACCGCACTTTAGTGACATATATACCTTGCGTGATAACATACACCGTAGTATTATACGGGAGCTGTTGGTAGGTAAAGTTGAAATGTGAATGTGTACGCAATAGCTGAAGATACCTTAAATTAGGGATGTGGGCGAAAGACAACTGCCGCTGGGCACTTTTGGCATGCAAGGTCTGTAAGTGCAAAATGTGTGTTAATAGCATAGAGTGTGACGTAATGGACATGAAACGTTAAACCCCCAGTAGCTGTGCCGTGTGTAAATTTCTGTGTAGCATTTCTTTTAAAAGTATTACACCATTCTGCAGAGTCTAGTATGTTACTTGTACATTCCAGCCTGAACTGACAAGCAGCAAATACCTTGGAGTAAGCCAGGATGCCTTTAGTGTTGCATATGCTAATGCGTAGACAGTAATATGAGTCGGGAGTGAAAAGTTGGCTGCTGTTGGTCTGACGTTTGCCTTACACCTGTTCTGGTATGGGAGACTTGATCCTCAATGCTGCAAAGGATGCAGAGACAAAATAAGAAAAGCTGATATCTTAGTTTCTATGTAAAGTGAGATTATATACAGTATATCACAAAAGTGAGTACACCTCTTACATTTTTGTGAATGTTTTATTATATCTTTTCATGGGACAACACTGAAGAAATGACACAATGTTAAGTAAATGTAAAGTAATGTAATGTAAAGTAGTCAGTGTAACTCAACACACAGCCATTAATGTCTATACCGCTGGCAACAAAAGTGAGTAAACCTCTAAGTGAAAATGGCCAAATTGAGTCCAAAGTGTCAATATTTTGTGTGGACACCACAAAATTTCAAGCACTGTCTTAACTCTCTTGGGCAATTAGATCACTAGAGGTTCACAGGTTGCCACTAGAATCCTCTTCCACTCCTCCATGATGACATCATGGAGCTGGTGGATGTTAGAGACTTTGCAATCCTCCATCTTCCATTTAAGGATGCCCCACAGATATTCAATAAGATTTAGTTCTGGAAGCATGCTTGGCCAGTCCAGCACCTTTACCCTTAGTTTCTTTAGCAAGGCAATAGTCATTTTGGAGGTGTGCTTTGGGTCATATAATGTTGGAATACTGCCCTGTGGCACAGTTTTCCTGATTTGCTTTAGTATGACACAGTACATGTTGGAATTCATGGCTTCCTGTATGAACTTCAACTTCCCACAGCCGGCAGAACTTATTCAGCCCCACATCATGATACTCCCACCACCATGCTTGACTGTAGGCAAGACACACTTGTCTGTGTACTCCTCACCTGATTGCTGCTACACATGCTTGACACCATCTAAGCCAAATAAGTTTATCTTGGTCTTATCAGACCACAGGACATGGTTCCAGTAATCCATATCCTTTGCTTGTCTTTAGAAAAGTGTTTGAGGGTTTTCTTGTACATCATCTTTAGAAGAGACTTCTTTCTGCGACGACAGCTGTACAGTCCAAGTTGATGCAGCATTAACAGGCTGATCCCCCACAGATTTAAACTCTGCAGCAATGCTGGCAGCACTCATTTTCAAAAGACAACCTCTGTATATGACGCTGAGCAGATGCACTCAACTTCTTTGGTTAACCATGACAAGTCCAGTTCTGAGTGGAACCTGTCTTGTTAAACCACTGTATGGTCTTGGCCACCGTACTGTAGCTCAGTTTCAGGGTGTTTGCAATCTTCTTAGAGCATAGGCCATCTGTATGGAGAGCAACAATTCCTTTTTTAAGATCATCAGAGAGTTCTTTGCCATGAGGTGCCCTGTTGAACTTCCAGTGACCAGTATGAGAGAATGTGAGAGTGATAACATCAAATTTAACCTACTTGCTCCTCAATAACGCGAGAGACCTTGTAACACTAATGGGTCACATGACACCGAGGAGGCAAAATGGCTAATTGGACACAATTTGGCCATTTTCACTTAGGGGTGTACACACTTTTGTTGCCAACAGTTTAGACATTAATGGCTGTGTTGAGTTATTTAGAGGGCACAACATATTTTCACCGTTATACGAGCTGTATACTGACTACTTTACATTTCATCAAAGTATCATATCTTCAGTGTTGTCCCATGAATAGATATAATAAAATATTTCCAAAAATATGAGGAGTGTTCTCATTTTTGTGATATACTGCAGGTTACCTCCAAAATCTAAAGGTATATTCAGAGTACATTGAAAATGTTCACTAAAGAATTTATATAATCATATTTTTTGGTTTTCAATCAAATTTAAAAATATCTATTGAATTGCTGTGGGTATATGTGTAAGAGGATGATTTTTTTTTTACCTACAACTTTTTGGAATGCAGATGTATTTGTTATTATTGCCTATTCCTTTAAGGATCACAAGTTTATTGTTGGATTACTCAGATTATATTGTTATTGCAAAGATCTGAAGAGTTCAAGAGATGTCTTCTCATACGCCCCTATACCTCCATCGCTAATGTGAACCCTTGACTTCCAAAATCTACCTGCTATTTACATTCAGCTAGAAGTGTGACTGACTTGGAGTTACATTGTGCTGTTTAAGTGTTTCCTTTATTTCTTTGAGCAGTGTATACATATATATAGTGCTTACTGAGTGTGATTGGCACAGGATCAAAGCACACAGCGGTTTTCTCACATAAATCAGTCTATTTGGTTCATTAACTCTGCATAAACCAGATAACGTGAAGTTCATTTCATTACATCCCCAAACATGACATGACTATCAGTCTGTTCATGTAGCAGAGAAACTTTCTCTGCATGTATTACAACCCCCCTTGTCTGGGGTTACCTTCCTGGAGCTGCGCTCCTCACACTGACTCTGTCCCAGGCTCTGTAGGTCCACGGTCTCTCCACGTGCTCTTCAGGAAGTCTCCACTCGCCAACACTGACCTGACCTCTTTCAGGACCTACAACACAGACCATTCAGGTCCAAACACTCTGAACCATGTGACCACACCATGGTCACATTATGTACCTATAACCCCTCCCCTGGATGGGAGGTGTGTGTGGTTGGCCAGATCCGCCCAGCTCTCCGACCAACCCTGCATGCCTCCCTTTACAACTACAAATACTTGTGGGACTACAGTTCCCAGAACAACATTACTTCAGGCTTACAGTGCAGACTTCCTCTGCGACACATACAGGCCATGTACAATCATGCCAGACACAGTTTCATTATCACCATTACATATATGCCTCCATGCGTATCCTGAGGAGCACATACAGCGCCCCCTGGCTGTAACATGGGTCACTGTACCACATACCCTCGCCGTCTGTTCAAACATATGGGGTTGAACACTTGACATAAGCCAGGGGTCCTGAGACCAGGTACCCATGTCACCTTGCCCTACGAGTCAAGAGGACCGTCTCAGTCGGTTTTGGGCCTCACTCAGCATCACACCTTTGTTAGGCCCTTTTGGGACTCCACCCCCTTTTGGGCAACTACTCCCTTTGGGATACCGCCCCCTTTTGGAACTCTGCCCCCTTTTGGGCATCCACCCCTGTTTGGTTCACCGCTCCCTTTTTGAGACACCACCCTCTTTAGGGACACCACCCCTTCCCTGGGGCACACCCCGTGGACTCCCCACGGTACTCTCAGGCCCCAGTTCACAGAGTACACCAATATGTCTCTGGGCTTGCTCTAGCCCATTAAGAGTCTGCACAATCTGGACCAATGTCCTCTCACAACACTTCTCCAGCTCCTGCTGTCCCTACCACAGCTCCTGCTGCAGCCACAAACTGCCAGCATCTCCGGATGCTGATCACAAGCCGCTGCTGCTGCCACACAAGCCTTCAATCTTCGTGGCCATGCCGAGTCACAGCAAGCTGTCCTGAAAATATTTTCCAGCAGATTTGCACAATGAAATGCAGCATACATTGGGGTATGCCTCACTTCACACTGCCCAGACAAGGAAAATGGTGTGCACTCAGGTCAGGGACAAGGAGGTGCTGGTAAACTGACCGTAAGGTCAAGTCAATCATTCAAAAAAGATTACCGCACACTCAAGACTGGTAAGATGCAAAAGGTGTATGCCAATTATATTGAAGAAAACAAAACAAAAAAGAAGTGGTTGCCACATTCATATTCATTTGAAATAGACAAAAACCCGACGTTTCGTCCCTCCCGGGTCTTACTCATGGGGTTACTCAAGTCCTTTGACATAGATGCATAATAGTGGCAGTGGTAGGGGGTGTACGACCGATCCCTTGTTAAGGCACAACCTGAAAAGGGTCCCTGGGAGGATTAGCGGCGCATCCCACGCCTTGCTGCGATGTCCTGGGGGGTCTATTATGCATCTATGTCAAAGGACTTGAGTAACCCCATGAGTAAGACCTGGGAGGGTCGAAACGTCGGGTTTTTGTCTATTTCAAATGAATATGAATGTGGCAACCACTTCTTTTTTGTTTTGTTTTCTTCAATAAAATTGGCATACACCTTTTGCATCTTACCAGTCTTGAGTGTGCGGTAATCTTTTTTGAATGAATCACTTCACACTGCCTGCATTCTCCACCATATGTAATGCTGCGGTAGCACCGTACGCAGTGGAGAGGCAGTGACCCACAAAGTTCAACACAAAAGTCTCTTTAATGTCTTACTTCACACATAAAGGTGCATAGCATTTCATAGTACACATCATTAAAGTTCAATACACACAGTTTCAGCTCGTCTCAGTGCCGGTTTCATAGCACCACACATCATATGGCTTTGAGATTGCAGTCCCTATACACGCCGGACCTCTCCTTGTCCAGTATCCGTGGGGCAACCACACGCCATATTACAGTCTCTAAACTCAGCTTCACATGTTGCAGACACTATACATGCCAATCCTCCTCTGACTAGTTCCCGTGGGTGTCCTGCACTGCTGTATCATAGACTCTTTACTCACACAGCCATACACAGCCCAGAATATCCTCCAGATATCAGCCAGGCACCATATCCACCTGTTTGCAATCGTTACACATGCCAGTCCTCTTTCGGACACAGGACATCCACCTCCGGTTCACCTCTGGGCACAGGACTGTCCACATCCGACTCTTTCAGGCACAGGACATCCACCTCCGGCACGTCTGGGAAAAGGACTGTCCACATCCTAGACCAGTTATCATGGATGACTTGCATCACTGTGTACGCTGCGGGTGCCAGGCTATTCAGCTGCCATAGCTGCTGGCTCCGCTGGCCTGTGCTGCCACACATAGCCAGCGCTCTGCAGGCCTCTGCTCTGCACAACAGCACACACTAGACTGACACTGACATTGCACCTGACTGATATACCCATACCCCTTACCGCAGGGTTTTTAACAAACAAAACAGTCCGGAAATCCATGACTGCCATGCACTCCTATGGACTTCATCCGTCTCCATGCACAACCTGGGGAGAACACACAGCGACCCCTACCTGTGACACAAGCCACTGCCTCACAATATATATATATATACATTTGTAAGAGGATGATTCAGACCAGGGGTACCTTTCTTGCACTGGGTGCGGAACTTTCGGGAGTGTGGCCAATATTGCATGGGGGAGAGCTTTACACTAACCAGCAGGGGTGGGGCGGAGATAAAAAGGGCTGCACGCGGAAGAAAGAAAAAAAAAGGGAAGAAGCCAGCACTGCATATGGTAAGAACGCAATAACTGAAGTGCAATTGCACATAAATTCTAACTGTATTTAAAAAATGAGACATTTAGCAAACAATTGATCAATTCTTTGAGCTACCCCGCCACTTCACGGCATTCTCATAATGGGGCAGTCCTAATCTACATATTTTATTTACGTTGTGCCATTATGGCCTCCTGAATGTATAAAGAGTATGAAAAAAAAAAGGACCACATTACACGCGGAAGAAAGAGGGGACTTCTGGCAGGAAGACAGAGTGCACAGCAGGATGAGGTGCAGGCCTTGATAGCAGAGCCCCATGTGAGTTTAGACCCACCTAGTGGGCTACTGCTTGCTGACATCAGACAGCGACTTCCCTGACGTCCCCCGTGCCGGGAGGTTACTCACATGAGAGACCAGTGACTTCCACGTGCGTGCGACCTAGGCTTGTACCGGTGACTGAGCCAGGATGTACCAACTTATACCCCACCTGCACTGCGGAGCAAAATCACCTCCGGTGCTATTGTATGGAGAACTGAGACCAGTACTAGGAAACCACGGGTACAGGAACCCGCCTAGTGTGGCAAAGACTCTCTATCTGCATTGAGGAGCCGGACATCTGTCTATCCAGGTTCACCTCAAGACATGACGTGCCACTGTTGTCGGTGCCATCGTTAGAACCCGAGATGCTGCAATCAAGAAGCTGACAGACTGATAAGTTGTACTCTTCCTTTTCCCCTTTTTGGACATTTGCATAACACCTGTTTACCCTGTTCTCCTCTCCAGTGCCCATATCATTATATCCCTTGCCTCCCATATCCATTTCTTCCCTGTGTGGAGCAATCATCTGTTAATAAATTTAACTCTTGTTCTGCCTCCTGTCCGTGACGACATCCCGATCTCTGCAAGTGTACATATTTATACCGTATATATACACATGCTGATGTCGATACAGTTCAAAGTGATTCAACTGTATTGGGAAGTTGGGTCTGATGAATGTGGCTGAGGAGGCAATAAACTGTATGCTAATAGCGGCACACGACACAGGCGCCATGGGGCCCGTGAGTCAGGGGGCCCGATACCACCCTCGCATCACGCATTTAACTGTATCAGCAACATAGATGCCAATACAGTTGAAAGCAGTGATGGAAGAGAGAGCTGCTGCGCTGTGTCCAGTGCTGCTGCGCTGTGTCCGGTGCTGCAGCAGGGGGCTCTGTTGACATTTTGGGAAAGGCCAGAACCCCCCGCAATTCCATGTTTTCCTGTGCAGTGGACTCTAGGAAAATGGCCATCGGGGGCTACACATGCGCAGATCTAGATCTTGGTACCAAGATCTCCATCTGCGCATGCACCGCCCCCTGGAGGCCATTTTCCTGTAGTCCACCGCACGGGAAACCACGGTACTGCAGGGGCTCTGGCCTTTCACAAAAAGTCGGCAGAGCCCCCCGCAGTAGCGCCGGACACAGAGCAGCAGCAGCAGAATCGGACACCCGCAGAAACAGCACCGCACACCGACAGCGGAGCGCCAATAAGGTATACACGCATTTTAAGATGCACCCCCATTTTGCCCCCCAAATTTTTGGGAAAAAAGTGAGTCTTATAATCAACAAAATACGGTATATGGGGCTGCATTAAACTCTATGGGGTTGCATTACATTCTATGGGGCTGCATTATACTCTGTATGGCTGCGTTACATTCTCTGGGGCTGCATTACATTTTATTGGGCTGCATTACATTCTCTGGGGCTGCATTATTCTGTATGGGGCTACATTACATTTTATGGCGCTGCATTACATTCTATGGGCCTGCATTATACTCTATGAGCTGTATTATACTCTATGGGGCTGCATTATACTCTGTGAAGCTGCATTATATTATATTGGGCTGCATTACACTCTATAGGACTGCATTACTTTCTATGGGACTGCATTACATTCTTTGGGGTTGCATTGCATTCTATGGGATTGCATTCTATGGGGCTGCATTATATTCTTGGGGCTGCATTATACCCTATGGAGCTGAATTATATTCTGTGGGTCTGCATTACAATCTATGGGGCTTGTGAGGTAGTGACTGGCGTTTTTTGCGAGGGTCCCTATGTGTCCCCCAGGATGCACTAAGAAGGGTATAGATGCCACGAGAGTGCATTGCAGTCACAAGCGTAGCTGTGATTGCAATGCAGAATAAAAGTAAGTGTATTCTTGGGCAAGCTATTTGTCCAGGGCAAATTTAGGAAAACCTGCCATGGGCTTTTACTTTTTAAACGGACTACAGGGTTGGTCCGTTTCCTCCCCAACCGGGTTTTCCATGTGGCTTACGGCCACAAGTTGATTGTTAAAACCCCTGCAGCAGAGGATTGGGTGTGTCAGTTTGGAGTTTGCAACTTGCGGAGCAGACAACTTTGCAGAAGTTCAGCCTGTGTGAGTTAACACAGACCCAGCAGAGCAAAGTCCTGGCACCCTGCAGCGTTATACGGTGGTGCTGTTGCCCCTGGCAACCGGACTCCCACAGGCTGTTTTGTTTCCCGGCTGCAATTCAGAGGATATTGTATGCTGTACACTGTGTGAGTGTGTACATTAAACATGTTTGCTGTGATCTTTTCCTGTGGTCACTGTCTGTCACACTGAACCAACCGCACTGCACTACAGGCTGCATTACAGTCTATGTGGCTGTATTACATTCTGTGTGTCTGCATTACATTCTATGGGACTGCATTATATTCTATGGGGCTGCATTACATGCTATGGGGTTGCATTACATTCTATAGGTCTGCATTATACTCTATGGTGCTGCATTATGTTCTAAGGGGCTGCATTACACTCTTATGGGGCTGCATTACACTTCTATGGAGCTGCATTACACACCTATGGGACTGTATTACACTCCTATGGGGTTGCATTACACTCCTATGGGGCTTCATTACACTTCTATAGAGCTGCATTACACACCTATGGGACTGTATTACACTCCTATGGGGCTGCATTACACTCCTATGGAGCTGCATTACACTCCTATTGAGCTGCATTACACTCCTGTGGGGCTGCATTACACTCCTATGGGGCTCCATTACACTCCTATAGGGCTGCATTGCACTCCAAATGGGTAGCATTACACTCCTATGAGGCTGCATTACACCCCTATGGGGCTGCATTGTACTCCTGTGTGGAGCTGCACTGTATTCCTGTGTGGGGCTGCACTGTTCTATATGGAGGATAATGCTGTGCATGGTACTGTATGGAAGACTATGGTGTGCATTGTACTGTATGGAGCGCTATATTGTGTGTATTGTACTGTTATGGAGCACTATGGCGTGTGTATTGTCCAGTATAGAGCACTATGGTGTGTGTATTGTACTGTATGGAGTACTATGTGGTATTGTATTGTATGGAGGACTATGGGCTGTGCATTGTACTGTATGGAGGACTATGTGCTGGGCATTATTCAGTATGGAGCACTATGGAAAGTGTATTATACTATATAGAGTACTATGAGCTATGCATTATGTTATATTGAGGACTATGGGGTGTGTATTATGCTGTGTGGAGCACTATGGGTGTGTATTATACTATATTTAGCACTATGGGGTGTGTATTCTACTATATGGTGGATTATGGGGTGTGCATTATGTGGCGCTCTTGATGTCCAGTCGCCACAGAGGTACTGCACCTCATTCGGTGGTGTGGTGCTCCGCTCTCAGGTAAGGAGGGGGCAGGATCCAGAACCCACACACTTACATCCAACCCCAGACCTCTCAGGGCCTGGGAGGAGCTAGGTAGGGGGGTGTGGGTGGAGAAAGTGGAGAGAGTGACAGTTAGAGGGGTTGTCATGGAAAGAAGAGGGAGGAGTCAGGAAGGTTCTGAAAAGGAGAGTTGGTGAGAAGGAGTGAAGGATAGCAGATGTGAGGGGAAGTGGAGTGGACTTGAGGAGTGAGGAGCTCGTTCCAGCACCAGAGGACAGAAAGAGAAAACAAGGAAGATAGAGAGAAGCTCCTGACAGAAAGAAGAGAAAGAAGGGGTCCTAGGGGTGTGATAGAAATATTTATATCATGTAGATCTCACTTGCATGTATACTCCTCTATAATCATATATACTCATATAAACGCAAATATATCTATATACACTATAATCAATTGCTTAGAATGGCTGACATAAACTGATATAAGCCAGACAGACTGGTGATTTCCACCCGAAAAGCGGAAAAACTCCAGATGTATTAAGTGCTGATGAGATGTCTCAACTTTGTCCTAGATGCAGAGAACTACATTTTAGTTGCTTAATCAGCATTCATATGTGCATTAATCACAATAGTCCATATATATTTAGATAATCAATAACAGAGGAGCTAGACAATATGGTAATTAACTAACCACCCCTAACCACTCCTTTCTATATGCAATTATAAAACTATGTATGTACAATAAATCGTCAGTATTGATGCAATGTTATTGACACAATGGTGTGCAGTCTCATTCTTGAGCGCTCAAAATGCTCAGTCTTATTGGTAACGGCCGCAGCACACACAGGGATAGATTTATCCAACCCAAATTTCCATAACAGGGGCACAGGTAGTGAGGAATCCACCTGTGGGGCCCGCATCCAAGCCGACCGTAGTCAGATGGAGGGACCAGGTCGCAGTGGGAGAACCGGCCCCCAGACTTGGGACACTGTGTGTGAAGGCGCAGGGCAGGAGAGAGCCAGCGCAGAGAGACGGCCAGGGAAGGAACATAACAATGGGATTCTGGTGGAGTGCATCCCAAACTACCTGAAAGTTGGTTGGACCACTGACCTGGAGGACACAGCACCCGGGCTGGGGAATAACATCCGAACTGTGAGTAAAGTGTGGAAACTGCACCCTGCTGTGTCCTCTGATATATTGCTGTGTCCCCTGCCCTGCACTACAACATTCACTATCACCATCATTGACTTTAACACAATAATTGCCTGGGGCCCAACTCTACTCATGGAGAGCCGTAACAACTCTGCTGCATCACCATCAGCCTCAGCGGTCCAACTCATTCCCAAACATCACGGGTGGCATCACGAACAATCTCCCCATAAACTTTATTCCCCCTTAATTTCAAATAGCCTTTTATTGGACGCCCAGGGCCACGGAACGGGTCACTGCTGCCGTGACCACCCCTTTAAGAACCATCGGACCCGGACCGAGTATCCAACGGCCCTAGCAGGCTCTCCGCATTATACTATGTGGATGACTATACGGCGCATTATCTAAACAAGCCAAATGCTGCCTATTCATGGAGTGATTGTAATGTTTGTGCCGGAACAGAAATCATTGTTCTCAGCAGCACATCACACGGTGAAAACTGCAGATATGCTGCTGATAAAATGATACTGTATGGGGACATATTGATCTACTAGTGATCGTTTTGTGCACATCAATTTTCCTCAGCTGGTGTAAAGAGGCCGGGAAACAAATGGTGAACGACTGCAATATTGTCAACCATGCTCATTTAACATTGTGCCTGAACTCAGCACATCTATAATATAACGCTGGGAGCATCAATCTTTATAGACTGCACAAGCGCGATGCGTCTGCACAGTCTGCACTCCACAGATTGACGCAGCCTAGGAGATCGCGGTATGCGTAAGCACTAAATGCATACCGCAATCTCTCCGGCGCCTGCAGCTCTTCCTTTGTTCAGCGGTCATGTGGTACCACTCATTAAAGTAATGAATATGGACGAGACTCCACTCCCATAGGCGTGGAGCGTATATTCATTACTTTAATGAGCTGTACCATATGACCGCTCAGCACTGGAAGGAGCTGCCGGCCTGGGATGAAGGAGAAGCAGGGACGTGCCAGGATGAGGTGAGTAGGACGGGGAGGGTGAGCCATGCAATATTCACCTGTCGCCGTTCCATCGCTGCGCTGTGTCTTCAGGTCAGAGGGCGTGATGACGTGGTTAGTGCGCACCCTCTGCCTGAACTGTCACTGCAGAGACCCGGAAGACACAGCAGCGTGCAGCAGTGGAATGGGGACAGATGGATATCACAAGTGCCAGGGCCCTGAGCCAGCGGTGGCTCCGGCACCTGGCCCCCATAGCATGCCGGTGTCCCCTCCTGCTCAGGTCCCCGGCACTCGACACCCAATGATGGGAGGTGAGTATGTCATTTATATTTTTTAATCGCAGCAGCAGCATGCAGCGCATATTATGCTATGGAGCATCTTATAGGGCAGGGGTCTCCAACCTGTAGCTCGGGAGCCACATGTGGCTCGTGGTCCCATGAATTGTGGCTCGCGGCTGTCTGTCAGCTTCGTGCAGTAGCTCCAGGTCTAGCAAACAGGTATGAAGAGCACATCTAAAAATGGTGAATTTTGTGCGCAACCCTGCATAGAAGTAGCAGATCTGGATGCATTTATACTGGTCTTAGTGATTTGGAGATTATTTGATATGCTGGAGACAAGTTGATACCAAATGTCAGAGGAGGTGTTTGAAGCTGGATGTGACCGTGTCTTGGGAGTGCTTTATAGGAGAATACTGAATGGGGTGTATTGTGGGAACCCCTGGATCTTAGTATACTGCTTTTTTTGTGGAAAAGCTTGAATTACCATTATGCCTGTAATGGGGGCTTTGGTTGCTACTATTGTGAGGGGGCGGGAGATGAATGTGGCTTGTGATCCTTTTTCAAGGCTGAATGAGGCTCGTGACCCTTTCTCAGTGCTGGATGTGGCTCTCAAGGTCAGAAAGGTTGGGGACCTATGTTATAGGGCAATCAACCTTTATGGTGCAAGATACGGGGCATATTATGCTATGGAGCATCTTATGGGGCCATCAACCTTTATGGAGCAGCATGTGGGGCACATTATGCTACGGAGCATCTTATGGGGCCATCAACATTTATGGAGCAGCATACGGGGCATATTATGCTATGGAGCATCTTATGGGCCATCAACCTTTATGGAGCAGCATGTGGGGCATATTATGCTATGGAGCATCTTATGGGGCCATCAACGTTTATGGAGCAGCTTGTGGGGCATAATATGCTATGGAGCATTTTATAGGGCGATCAACCTTTGTGCAGCAGCATGTGGGGCATATTATGCTATGGAGCATCTTATAGGGCCATCAACCTTTATGGAGCAGCATATGGGGCATATTATGCTATGGAGCATCTTATAGGGCCATCAACCTTTATGGAGCAGCATGTGGGGCATATTATGCTATGGAGCATCTTATAAGACAATCAACCTTTATGGAGCAACATGTGGGGCATACACAATAGCTAGTGTAAATATATCCAAAATTTTGATGTGATGGAGCAATATGTGAGCATTTGGGGCCCCACTTTAAATTTTTGCCCAGGGCTCCACTGTGTCTAAAACTGTATGTAGTAATTGAATATGGGTATGCCTGTGGTAAACTGAGGCCAAGTGCCAGAAATCAGTATGACAACTTTGCCAATGGGGTGCCAGCAGCATATCATGGAGCAGATAGTAAGCTAACCATTGGTTTAGCATCATTAAGATTGATTATGTCGTTTAAAGCGTATTCAGATGCTGAAGGAAATCATATGAAAGAGAATGTAGAGAATGCAGAATCAGTTGGTGAGACACCAGGTCAAAGATAAGGAGTGTGTAGAAATCATGCCACTTTGTGAAGGAGGCTGAGGATCATATAGGTGTCCTGGCTGTGTGTTTTGTTGCATGCATTCTCTAGCCTGCGATGCAGGCAGGATTCCCTTCCGGTATGCAGCTATGCAGCTTATGCAGACAAGGAGTTTATCGCTGCTGTATTTTGACAAGTAGGAAAAGGGAGCTGGAAAAGCGGGAAGAAGAGGTGGCCTACGTGAACAGTCTGTAGAGAGATAGACAACACATGCGTGGAGAGCTCCGGAAGAGACAGCGCAGAAATGTTATGCAGCAGTGATGGCTCATAAAGAGACTGAATGAAACTACCAATGTTAAGATTAAGTAACCACTGTATCTTGTAGACCTTCAAAGAAACTTGCCACTTGAGCCTCAGAGAGGAGTTCGTGGCAGGTGTATAGGAGTCCGCTTGCAATTTTGTGATATTGTGGCATCATGTTACCTGCTGTGCATTTTTGAAATCAGCAACAATTTCTCTTGTGGGTACGCTGAGTTTTATGTCCACATTATCCCCATAGAATTGCATTAGATACAGAAAATGCACAAGTGAAAAATGTATATGCAGAAATACACTGCAAACACATAAAATCCACTCGTTACCGTCTCAATAATGTTTCGTCAAATTCAGATACCAGAAAGTATCAAAAACCAAGCAGATTTATTTCATACATGACATACCAAAAGGAGACACAAACATAGCCTCAAAAACAGGATAAAACACATGTAAAAAATACGCTAAAAAACGCAAGTAACCTAATTTACCTGAAAGATGCAGTGGTGATGCTGAATACTCACTGTAAAGCCGGGATCACACTTGGAAACTCGCGTGAGTCTCTGGGATCAGTATCTTGCACTGCCACCGGCACTGGAGTGTGCAGCTGCATGTATTTCTATGCAGCTGAACGCTTTGGTCCGACCCACCCACGGTAGTGCCAGGAATTAATGAGAGAGACTCGCGCAAGTTTTGCGCATTGCACATGCAAGTGTGACATCGGCCTAAGGGTACGGTCACATGGCCGTTTTTTAACCAACTGAGAAAAACGGACTGATCATTCTGATTAAACTTTGATGAGATTGACATCAGTTTTTCTCAGAGATGGAGAGAAAAAAACTCTTTCTCCACCTTCTCCATTCTATCAGTCAATGAAAACCAGACAACACCCGGATACCGTCTGAGTGTGATCAGATGTTTTCCACTGACCCATAGCTATACATTGCCAATTTTTATCCTACACTTTGATCAAAATCTGACATCTCTGATTTTTTCCTTTGACGAATTATTCTGGGTAAAAAATTGGACATTTTCACAGCCCCGTAGAATATCACGGGTATGAGTGCTATCCGTGAAAACTATGGATAGCAGTCGTCCGAGATAATCAGTCATATGCACGAGCCTTTACTATAATAAGTGACTGCGTCTCAGCACAAATGATGCATAATATCAGAATTATTCATCCCTATGACTATGCACTAGCACTGTCTTGTCACATTTTAGCAAACATAAACATGTTAAATTCATGTAATTAACACACCAATGAAGCCTCGTTCTCACAACTTGTTTTTTTTTCTTTTTTATACAGTGACAAGAAAAAGGGTAACAATATTTTTAACTTTTGACTTTCAGGCTCCACATCTCACCATCCACTACGGCTTTGAATATGTGACTACCATCATGTTATAGACAATCATCTTGGCTATCTCATACATAAATTTGTGATATTTAAATCTCATACATAAATTTGTATCATGTGAGTGCCTTACAGATGAAAAAAAAATATGAAATGAAGTCCGTCCTACCATTCAAAAGCCAAAAGGTGGAATTCCATGCAAAATATTGAACTCAACAAGTTGGATCATTACAAAGTCTATCATTTCTGATGCAACAAATATGGGAACGGAGGTAGCTCGCATGCTTCTTAAAACTGAAATCACAGACATCCATGCAAGCACCATGTGACACACATTACACAAGTCTGGAATTTTGGCTGTATAATATCGTTATAAGAAGCATTGGCTCGAGGTTGCAAAAAAGTACAGAAAGTGGACAGTAGAAGATTGGACCGATGAACCGAAAGTCAATAGACTAGAATAAACTAGGGAAAAAGGGGCTAACAAATCAAGAAATCGAAGGAACAGACAAGCCTGATGATGATCCAAAGACATTGGATACTTGACGTGGATTGATGGTGGTTTCGATGCTACATGTGAGTATCTTACAAGATGAATTACTTCATACGCTCGAGTACTATGGGTATGAAAAGGACAACATAGCATTCCAGCAGGATAACAACCTGAAGCATACAGTATGTCGAAATTGGCAAAGAAATGGTTCAATGATAATGAAGTACAAGTGCTGCTTTGGTGCCACAGTCCCCAGAACTCAACCCAATTGAACACTTGTAGGTAGAGTTGAATAATAAACTGTATACATACCCAAGTGAATCGACCAGTATGCCCCAACTTTGGGAATGTGTAAAAGAGAACTGGGATCACATTTCTGTCGAGACATGTTTGAAACTGATCGAGAGCATGGCCAGTAGGATTCAGGCAGTGTTGAAAGCCAAAAGTGGATTTCTTAAAAAGTAACAAAGTAATAAAAAATAAAATGTAGATTTTTAGGAGCAAAACAGAAACAATGCAGTGACATAACTAGAATCTGCATAACTAATCATATTCTAAATAGTTGCAAATCAAATGTAAGTATGAGATGGCCAAGATGATTGTCTATAAAATTAAGCAGTAGTGGAGGGCGAAATATGGAGCCTGAAATTCAGAAGTACAAAACATTGTTACATTTGCTTGTCACTGTGTTTCTCTATCTTTTTGGATTTATTACTGCCAGGGTCGGACTGGGGTGTCTGAGGGCAACAGGGGGAAGTGACCCTAGGGGCCCATCCTACAACTATATGCAAATACCTGTAAGCCATTATCCCTGTTATAGTGGAGCATTGACTGTAAAATATAGGTGACATCTGCACATCTGCTGTGCGCCACAATAACTGAGATGTACAATTACTGTAGTTTACATTAAAGGTCTTCTTTGGTTAAAACAAGTTGTCACCGATCCATGGGTTCTACAGGATAGGTGATTGTTTAGGTCGGCCATTAGAAATTGCATGGATCGGAAGAATGAGGAATTTTTATCCCTGACCGCAGCTCCATTCATTCTCTTTGGGACTTCCAGGAAAAACAAGTGCAACGCTCGCAGGAGAGAATGAATGAATCAGTGGTCAAGTCGAGCCTGTCATTCCAGTCTAATGGGGATAAAAGTTCCACATTCTGCCGATTGGCTCCAAGCAGTCAGACGCCCATCAATCAATACATTATCATTTATCCTGTGGAGAGGTGATTACTTTTTTTCACAGGAGAACCCATGTAAGTGCATCTCAGTCACTGTGTTCCAAGTATTTAATCTCTACTGTAAATAAAGAATCTTCTCCTAATTAATATCACAGAGAACAAATGACCTCCATACACAACACAATCCACTATACCAATACCAATAATACCACAAACAGTGAAAAAATACCACCACACCATGACCAGACCACAGAGTGACTGAATAATACCACAAATTATCAGCATATAGCGACCAAAAAAATGCTACATGCAAAGAGAGATACCAATACACCATAAGTAGGCTACATATTATACCACATAGTGACCGAATAATACCACATACAAGGGACAAATACCACCACACCATGAGCATACCACAAATTACCACCACATAGTGACCGAATACTACAATACTGACCATGAATACAAACCACAATACTAACAACACTTATTATCATCAGTGACATTATACACAAGAGCTCTGTATACAGTATACAGTGTATTAGTGTAAGGGTACAGGTAATTTAGTGATCACCAGTAACATTATACACAGGAGTTATGTATATAGTGTCAGTGTACAGGTAATACAGTGATCACCAGTGTCATTATGCACAGGAGCTCTGTATATAGTGTATAGGTAATACAGTGATCACCAGTGACACTATACAAAGGAGCTCTGTATAAAGGGTATAGGTAATACAGTGATCACCAGTGACATTATACAGAGGAGCTCTGTATATGGTATATAGTGTATTAGTGTAAGGGTACAGTTAATACAGCGATCACCAGTGACATTATACACAGGAGCTCTGTATATAATATCATTGTACAGGTAGTACAGTGATCTCCAGTGACAGTGTACACATGAGCTCTGTATATAGTGTCAGTGTACAGGTAATACAGTGATCACCAGTGACAGTATACACATGAGCTCTGTATATAATGTCAGTGTACAGGTAATACAGTGATCACCAGTGACATTATTCACAGGAGCTTTGTATATAGTGTCAGTGTGCAGGTAATACAGTGATCACCAGTGACATTATACACAGGAGCTCTGTAAATAGTGTATAGTGTATAGGTAATACAGTGATCACCAGTGACATTTTACACTGGATCTATGTACATAGTGTATACTGTACAGGTAATACAGTAATCACCAGTGACATTATAAACAGGAACTCTGTATATAGTGTTAGTGTACAGGTAATACAGTGATCACCAGTGAGATTATACACAGGAGCTCTGTATCTATTTTCAGTGTCCAGATAATACAGTGATCACCAGTGACATTATACACAGGAGCTTTGTACATAGTGTCACTGTACAGGTAAAACAGTGATCACAAGTGACATTATACACAGGAGCTCTGTATATAGTGTATAGGTAATACAGTGATCACTAGTGACATTTTACACAGGATCTCTGTAAATAATGTAAACTGTACATGTAATACAGTGATCACCAGTGACATTATTCACAGGAGCTTTGTATATAGTATCAGTGTACAGGTAATACAGTGATCACCAGTAACATTATACACAGGAGCTCTGTATATAATGCTATTGTACTGGTAATACAGTGATCACCAGTGACAGTGTACACATGAGCTCTGTATATAGTGTCAGTGTACAGGTAATACAGTGATCACCAGTGACAGTATACACATGAGCTCCGTATATAATGTCCGTGTACTTGTATATAGTGTCAGTGTACAGGTAATACAGTGATCACAAGTGACAGTATACACATGAGCTCTGTAAATAGTGTATAGGTAATACAGTGATCACCAGTGACATTTTACACTGGATCTCTGTATATAGTGTATACTGTACAGGTAATACAGTCATCACCAGTGACATTATACACAGGAGCTCTGTATATAGTGTCAGTGTACAGGTAATACAGTGATCACCAGTGACAGTATACACATGAGCTCTGTATATAATGTCCGTGTACAGGTAATACAGTGATCACCAGTGACATTATTCACAGGAGCTTTGTATATAGTGTCAGTGTACAGGTAATACAGTGATCACCAGTGACATTATACACATGTGCTCTGTAAATAGTGTATAGGTAATACAGTGATCACCAGTGACATTTTACATTGGATCTCTGTATATAGTGTATACTGTACAGGTAATACAGTCATCACCAGTGACATTATACACAGGAGCTCTGTATTTAGTGTCAGTGTACAGGTAATACAGTGATCACCAGTGATATTATACACAGGAGCTCTGTATATATTTTCAGTGCACAGATATTATAGTGATCATCAGTGACATTATACAAAGGAGCTTTGTACATAGTGTCAGTGTACAGGTAATACAGTGATCGCCAGTGACATTATACACAGGAGCTCTGAATACATTTTCAGTGTGCCGATAATAAAGTGATCACCAGTGACATTATACACAGGAGCTTTGTACATAGTGTCAGTGTACGGGTAAAACAGTGATCACCAGTGACATTATACACAGGAGCTCTGTATATAGTGTATAGTGTATATGTAATACAGTGATCACCAGTGACATTTTACACAGGATCTCTGTATATAATGTAAACTGTACAGGTAATACAGTGATCACCAGTGACATTATGTGCATGAGCTTTGTATATAGTGTCTGCATACAGATAATACAGGGATTACCAGTGACATTATACACAGGAGCTCTGTATATAGTATACAGTGTATTAGCATAAGGGTATCGGTAATACAGCAATCACCAGTGACATTATAAGCAGGATCTCTGTATATAGTGTCAGTGTACAGGTAATACAGTGATCACCAGTTACATTATATGCAGGAGTTCTGTACATAGTGTCAGCTTACAGGTAATACAGGGATCACCAATGACATTACACACAGGAGCTCTGTGTATATTATGAGTGTGCAGGTAATACAGTGATCACCGGTGACATTATACACAGGAACTCTGTATATTGTGTATAGTGTACAGGTGTTCACCAGTGACATTTTACACAGGAGCTCTTTATATAGTGTCAATGTTCAGGTAATACAGTGATCATCACTATTGATATTATGCACATCTGTATATAGCATCCTGGCCCCCCATATATCCATCCTGGATCACCCATATATCTAACCTCTATATATTCATA
This sequence comes from Ranitomeya imitator, assembly GCF_032444005.1. Taxonomy (NCBI): domain Eukaryota; kingdom Metazoa; phylum Chordata; class Amphibia; order Anura; family Dendrobatidae; genus Ranitomeya; species Ranitomeya imitator. The sequence goes on from NC_091286.1 coordinate 203,563,833, forward strand.
ACCAGCTCCTATTTGTCCCTTGTCATGCTCCCCCATATTTCCATCCTGCATCCCCCATATATCCATCCTGGCTCCTTCCATATAACTATCCTGGCCCTTCCATATATCCATGCTTGTCCCTCCATAAATCTATCCTGGCCCCCCATATATATATCCTGGCTCCCCATAACATCCATCCTGCTCCCTTATCCTAGCTGCATGCACAGAGAGATAGAGAAAAAAAATCCTATTACCTGCCTGAGCTGTTGTCGCCGGGTGGCGTCCTCCTTTGCAGTTCTGGTGCCAACCTAGCAGAGGCATGCGGCACATGACACTGACATCATACGCCGGCGTTGACAGGCCCCCATAAGTGTTCATCGGGAAAAGCGATGCGGTGGTTCAGGTAATGACCGCTGTGTGCGTGCTCCCCTTCACATACTTTGACTGCACTTTTAAAGGGCTCATGCCCCTAAATCCACAGACTTTTTTTTCTTTTCCGTCTTCTTCTCACCGCCATCTATCTGGTCCACTGCCAGGGTCCACGGGAATTTTCCTGATACTCTGCCAGGCCAGTCCGACCATGATAACTACCCTAAAAATCAGGGGATGACACACACTAAGTCAGCCTGAGTGGCTGGCCAAGGACCCAAGTGGTAGCAGAGCTGCAAACACCATCTGTCACAGACATACACAAACAGGGTGTATTATGATAAACTATTAGACTGCAAAAGGCCCATTTACTGTTCATGCACATGGTACTCTTTTGTCTGTGTGTGTCCCTGGAAAGTAAGTTTTTCTGGCCTGAATGCAATTCTTTATGGATTTCATAATGTGCCTTAATCATATTTACCAGCTTAGATAATCTGTCGTACTTCCAAAAGAGAAGCAAAGTCTCCTAGCTGGTTAGGCAAGTATTCCTAAATGCCTTCAGGCATTGGCCATTCTGGGGAGTTTGCTGCATAAATATTAATGAAGTTTCTACTGATTTCAAAAGCTGCGATGAAAATATATATGCTATGAGCTCCCCCTTGTGCTGGATGCATGCAGTCAGAATTGTATAATCGTGTTCAGTAGCTATAAACTATTGTTTGTTTTAACACTGTGCTATTACTGTTTTAGGAGTCATATTTGTTTGTCACTAGTGTTAAACATTCCGATACCGCAAGTATCGGGTATCGGCCGATACTTGCGGTATCGGAATTCCGATACCGAGTTCCGATACTTTTGTGGTATCGGAAATCGGTATTGGATCCATATTAATGTGTAAAATAAAGAATTAAAATAAAAAATATTGATATACTTACCTCTCCGGAGGCCCCTGGACATCACTGCTGGTAACCGGCAGCCTTCTTTGCTTAAAATGAGCGCGTTTAGGGCCTTCCATGATGTCACGGCTTCTGATTGGTCGCGTGCCGCTCATGTGACCGCCACGTGACCAATCAAAAGCCGCGACGTCATTCTCAGGTCCTAAACTCCTCATTCTAGGAATTTAGGACCTGAGAATGACGTCACGGCTTGTGATTGGTCGCGTGGCGGTCACATGAGCGGCACGCGACCAATCAGAAGCCGTGACATCATGGAAGGCCCTAAACGCAGCTCATTTTAAGCAAAGAAGGCTGCCGGTTACCAGCGGTGATGTCCAGGGGCCTCCGGAGAGGTAAGTATATCAATATTTTTATTTTAATTCTTTATTTTACACATTAATATGGATCCCAGGGCCTGAAGGAGAGTTTCCTCTCCTTCAGACCCTGGGAACCATCAGGATACTTTCCGATACTTGGTGTCCCATTGACTTGTATTGGTATCGGGTATCGGTATCGGCGATATCCGATACTTTTCGGGTATCGGCCGATACTATCCGATACCGATACTTTCAAGTATCGGACGGTATCGCTCAACACTATTTGTCACATGTAAATGTTTTAGATCACCAAATAAATGTAAATATTAGTCAAAGTTAACAAAAGTAAACACAAAATGCAGTTTTTAAATAAAGGTCTTTATTATTAAGGAAAAAAGAAATCCAAACCCACAGGGCCCTGTGTGAAAAAGTGATTGCCCCTTAAACCTAATAACTGGTTGGGCTAGCCATTCACAGCAACAACTGCAATCAATTTTTGCCCAGTCTCTTTCTTATGGTGAATTCATAAACACTGACCTTAACTGAGGCAAGTGAGGTTTGCAGTTGTTTGGATGTTGTTATCAGGTCTTTTATGACCTCGTGGATGAGTCTTCACTGACCTCTTTGGGTAAATTTGGTCTTCCGGCAACTCATGTGAAGGTTCACCACTGTTCCATGCTTTCAGCATCTCTGGATAATGGATCTCACAGTGGTTCCCTGGTGTCCCAAAGCTTGAGAAATGGTTTATAACCTTTTTCAGAATGATAGATCTCAATTACTGCGTTTCACATTTGTTCCAAAATTTCTTTGGATCGTGGCATGATTTGTAGCTTTTGAATATCTTTTGGTCTACTTCGCTTTTTCAGGCAGGTCCTATTTAAGTAATTTCTTGATTAACCCCTTCCCGACCTGTGACACAGCGTATGCGTCATGAAAGTCGGTGCCAATCCGACCTGTGACGCATATGCTGTGTCACAGAAAGATCGCGTCCCTGCAGGCCGGGTGAAAGGGTTAACTCCCATTTCACCCGATCTGCAGGGAAAGGGGGAGTGGTAGTTTAGCCCAGGGGGGGTGGCTTCACCCCCTCGTGGCTACGATCGCTCTGATTGGCTGTTGAAAGTGAAACTGCCAATCAGAGCGATTTGTAATATTTCACCTAAAAAAATGGTGAAATATTACAATCCAGCCATGGCCGATGCTGCAATATCATCGGCCATGGCTGGAAATACTAATGTGCCCCCACCCCACCCCACCGATCGCCCCCCCAGCCCCCCGATCTGTGGCCCGCTCCCCTCCGTCCTGTGCTCCGCTCCCCCGTCCTCCTGCCCGCTCCCCCCGTGCTCCAATCACACCCCCCCGTGCTCCAATCAAACCCCCCCGCACTCCGATCCCCCCCCCGTGCTCCGAACCACCCCCCCTGCACACCGATCCACCCCCCCTGCACACCGATCCACCCCCCCTGCACACCGATCCACCCCCCTGCACACCGATCCACCCGCCCGCACACCGATCACTCTCCCCCATGCTCCGATCCCTCCCCCCCCGTGCTCCGACGCCCCCCCGTGCCCTGATCTCCCCCCCCTATACTTACCGATCCTGGCGGGGTCCCGTCCGTCTTCTTCCCCGAGCGCCGCCATGTTCCAAAATGGCGGGCGCATGCGCAGTGCGCCCGCCGAATCTGCCGGCCGGCAGATTCGTTCCAATGTGAATTTTGATCACTGTGATATAATCTATCACAGTGGTCAAAATAAAAAAACAGTAAATGACCCCCCCCATTTGTCCCCCATAGATAGGGACAATAATAAAATAAAGAATTTTTTTTTTTTTTCACTAAGGTTGGAGTTAGAACTAGGGTTAGGGTTAGGGGTAGGGTTAGGGGTAGGGTTAGGGGTAGGGGTAGGGTTAGGGGTAGGGTTAGGGTTAGGGGTAGGGGTAGGGTTAGGGGTAGGGTTAGGGTTAGGGGTAGGGTTAGGGGTAGGGTTAGGGGTAGGGTTAGGGGTAGGGTTAGGGTTTCGGTATGTGCACACGTATTCTGGTCCTCTGCGGATTTTTCCGCAGCGGATTTGATAAATCCGCAGTGCTAAACCGCTGCGGATTTATGGCAGATTTACCGCGGTTTTTCTGCGCATTTCACTGCGGTTTTACAACTGCGATTTTCTATTGGAGCAGTTGTAAAACCGCTGTGGAATCCGCAGAAAGAAGTGACATGCTGCGGAATGTAAACCGCTGCGTTTCCGTGCAGTTTTTCCGCAGCATGTGTACAGCGATTTTTGTTTCCCATAGGTTTACATTGAAATGTAAACTCATGGGAAACTGCTGCGGATCCGCAGCGTTTTCCGAAGCGTGTGCACATACCTTTAGAATTAGGCTATGTGCACACGGTGCGGATTTGGCTGCGGATTCGCAGCAGTGTTCCATCAGGTTTACAGTACCATGTAAACCTATGGAAAACCAAATCCGCTGTGCCCATGGTGCGGAAAATACCGCACGGAAACGCTGCGTTGTATTTTCCGCAGCATGTCAATTCTTTGTGCGGATTCCGCAGCGTTTTACACCTATTCCTCAATAGGAATCCGCAGGTGAAATCCGCAGTAAATCCGCAGGTAAAACGCAGTGCCTTTTACCCGCGGATTTTTCAAAAATGGTGCGGAAAAATCTCACACGAATCCGCAACGTGGGTACATAGCCTTAGGGTTAGGGTTGGGTTGGAATTAGGGTTGTGGTTAGGGTTAGGGGTGTGTTGGGGTTAGGGTTGTGGTTAGGGGTGTGTTGCGGTTAGGGTTGTGGTTAGGGTTACAGCTACAGTTGGGATAAGGGTTAGGGGTGTGTTGGCGTTAGAATTGAGGGGTTTCCACTGTTTAGGCACATCAGGGGGTCTCCAAACGCAACATGGCGCCACCATTGATTCCAGCCAATGTTTTATTCAAAAAGTCAAATGGTGCTCCTTCCCTTCCGAGCCCCGACGTGTGCCCAAACAGTGGTTTACCCCCACATATGGGGTATCAGTGTACTCAGGACAAACTGGGCAACAATTACTGGGGTCCAATTTCTCCTGTTACCCTTGAGAAAATAAAAAATTGCTTGCTAAAACATAATTTTTGAGGAAAGAAAAATGATTTTTTATTTTCACGGCTCTGCGTTGTAAACGTCTGTGAAGCACTTGGGGGTTCAAAGTGCTCACCACATATCTAGATAAGTTCCTTGGGGGGTCTAGTTTCCAAAATGGGGTCACTTGTGGGGGGTTTCTACTGTTTAGGCACACCAGGGGCTCTGCAAACGCAACGTGACGCCCGCAGACCATTCCATCAAAGTCTGCATTTCAAAACGTCACTACTTGACTTCCGAGCCCCGACATGTGCCCAAACAGTGGTTTACCCCCACATATGGGGTATCAGCGTACTCAGGACAAACTGGGCAACAATTACTGGGGTCCAATTTCTCCTGTTACCCTTGAGAAAATAAAAAATTGCTTGCTAAAACATCATTTTTGAGGAAAGAAAAATGATTTTTTATTTTCACGGCTCTGCGTTGTAAACGTCTGTGAAGCACTTGGGGGTTCAAAGTGCTCACCACATATCTAGATAAGTTCCTTGGGGGGTCTAGTTTCCAAAATGGGGTCACTTGTGGGGGGTTTCTACTGTTTAGGCACACCAGGGGCTCTGCAAACGCAACGTGACGCCCGCAGACCATTCCATCAAAGTCTGCATTTCAAAAGTCACTACTTCCCTTCTGAGCCCCGACGTGTGCCCAAACAGTGGTTTACCCCCACATATGGGGTATCAGCGTACTCAGGAGAAACTGGACAACAACTTTTGGGGTCCAATTTCTCCTTTAACCCTTGGGAAAATAAAAAATTCTGGGCTAAAAAATTATTTTTGAGGAAAGAAAACGTATTTATTATTTTCACTGCTCTGTGTTATAAACTTCTGTGAAGCACTTGGGGGTTCAAAGTGCTCACCTCACATCTAGATAAGTTCCTTTCGGGGTCTAGTTTCTAAAATGGGGTCACTTGTGGGGGGTTTCTACTGTTTAGCCACATCAGGGGCTCTGCAAACGCAACGTAACGCCCGCAGAGCATTCCATCAAAGTCTGCATTTCAAAATGTCACTACTTGACTTCCGAGCCCCGACATGTGCCCAAACTGTGGTTTACCCCCACATATGGGGTATCAGCGTACTCAGGAGAAACTGTACAACAACTTTTGGGGTCAAATTTCTCCTTTTACCCTTGGGAAAATAATAAATTGCAGGCTAAAAAATCATTTTAGAGAAAATAAAATTTTTATTTTATTTTCATGGCTCTGCGTTATAAACTTCTGTGAAGCACTTGGAAGTTCAAAGTCCTCACCACACATCTAGATTAGTTCCTTTAGGGGTCTAGTTTCCAAAATGGGGTCATATGTGGGGGATCTCCAATGTTTAGGCACACAGGGGCTCTCCAAACGTGACATGGTGTCCGCTAATGATTGGAGCTAATTTTCCATTTAAAAAGCCAATTGGCGTGCCTTCCCTTCCGAGCCCTGCCGTGCGCCCAAACAGTGGTTTACCCCCACATATGGGGTATCAGCGTACTCAGGACAAACTGGACAACAACATTTGCGGTCCAATTTCTCCTATTACCCTTGGCAAAATAGGAAATTCCAGGCTAAAAATCATTTTTGAGGAAAGAAAAATTATTTTTTATTTTCATGGCTCTGCATTATAAACTTCTGTGAAGCACCTGGGGGTTTAAAGTGCTCAATATGCATCTAGATAAGTTCCTTGGGGGGTCTAGTTTCCAAAATGGGGTCACTTGTGGGGGAGCTCCAATGCATAGGCACACAGGGGCTCTCTAAACGCGACATGGTGTCCGCTAACAATTGGAGCTAATTTTCCATTCAAAAAGTCAAATGGCGCGCCTTCCCTTCCGAGCCCTGCCGTGTGCCCAAACAGTGGTTTACCCCCACATATGAGGTATCGGCGTACTCGGGAGAAATTGCCCAACAAATTTTAGGATTCATTTTATCCTATTGCCCATGTGAAAATGAAAAACTGAGGCGAAAAGAATTTTTTTGTGAAAAAAAAGTACTTTTTCATTTTTACAGATCAATTTGTGAAGCACCTGAGGGTTTAAAGTGCTCAATATGCATCTAGATAAGTTCCTTGGGGGGTCTAGTTTCCAAAATGGGGTCATTTGTGGGGGAGCTCCAATGTTTAGGCACACGGGGGCTCTCCAAACACGACATGGTGTCCGCTAACGATGGAGATAATTTTTCATTCAAAAAGTCAAATGGCGCTCCTTCCCTTCCGAACCTTACCATGTGCCCAAACAGTGGTTTACCCCCACATGTGAGGTATCGGCGTACTCATGAGAAATTGCCCAACAAATTTTAGGATCCATTTTATCCTGTTACCCATGTGAAAATGAAAAAAATTGAGGCTAAAAGAATTTTTTTGTGAAAAAAAAGTACTTTTTCATTTTTACGGATCAATTTGTGAAGCCCCCGGGGGTTCAAAGTTCTCACTATGCATCTAGATAAGTTCCTTGGGGCGTCTAGTTTCCAAAATGGGGTCACGTGTGGGGGAGCTCCAATTTTTAGGCACACGGGGGCTCTCCAAACGTGACATGGTGTCCGCTAAAGAGTGGAGCCAATTTTTCATTCAAAAAGTCAAATGGCGCTCCTTCCCTTCCAAGCCCTGCCGTGCGCCCAAACAGTGGTTTACCACCACATGTGAGGTATCAGCGTACTCAGGACAAATTGGACAACAACTTTCGTGGTTCAGTTTCTCCTTGTACCATTGGGAAAATAAAAAAAATGTTGCTAAAAGATAATTTTTGTGACTAAAAAGTTAAATGTTCATTTTTTCCTTCCATGTTGCTTCTGCTGCTGTGAAGCACCTGAAGGGTTAAAAAACTTCTTGAATGTGGTTTTGAGCACCTTGAGGGGTGCATTTTTTAGAATGGTGTCACTTTTGGGTATTTTCAGCCATATAGACCCCTCAAACTGACTTCAAATGTGAGGTGGTCCCTAAAAAAAATGGTTTTGTAAATTTCGTTGTAAAAATGAGAAATCGCTGGTCAAATTTTAACTCTTATAACTTCCTAGCAAAAAAAAATTTTGTTTCCAAAATTGTGCTGGTGTAAAGTAGACATGTGGGAAATGTTATTTATTAACTATTTTGTGTCACATAACTCTCTGGTTTAACAGAATAAAAATTCAAAATGTGAAAATTGCGAAATTTTCAAAATTTTCGCCAAATTTCCGTTTTTATCACAAATAAACGCAGAATTTATTGACCTAAATTTACCACTAACATGAAGCCCAATATGTCACGAAAAAACAATCTCAGAACCGCTAGGATCCGTTGAAGCGTTCCTGAGTTATTACCTCATAAAGGGACACTGGTCAGAATTGCAAAAAACGGCCAGGTCATTAAGGTCAAAATAGGCTGGGTCATGAAGGGGTTAAGGGGGCAAACACTTTTTCACACAGGGCACTGTGGGTTTGAATATTTTTCCCTTAATAATAAAGACCTTAATTTAAAAACTGCATTTTGCATTTACTTGTGTTATCTTTGACTAATATTTGAATATGCTTGGTGATCTGAAACATTTAAGTGTGGAAAACATGCAAAAGAATAGGAAATCAGGTAGGGGGCAAAAACTGTGAATATACTGTACATTCAGTGGGGAAAATAAGTATTTGATACACTGCCGAGTTTCTAAGTTTTCCCACCTACAAGAAATAGAGAGGTCTGTAATTTATATCGTAGGTACAGTTCAACTGTGAGAGACAGAATTTAAAAATAAAAAACAGATTTTTACATAATTGGTTTGCATTTTATTGCATGAAATAAGTATTTAATAGAATTGAAAAACAAAACAAAATATTTAGTACAGAAACATTTGTTTGCAATTACAGAGGTTAGATTTTTCCTGTAGATCTTGACCAAGTTAGCAAACACTGCGGCAATGATTTTGACCCACTCCTCCATATAGAGGCTGCGGTGACTTTGGTCTTGATTAAACATAGTGTACCTATACCAGCAGATGACATGGCTCCCCAAACCATCACTGATTGTGGAAACTTCACACTAGACCTCAAGCAGCTTGGATTGTCTGTCTCTCCACTTTTCCTCCAGATTCTGGGCCCTTGATTTCCAAGGTCTAGTGTGAAGTATCCACAATTAATGATGGTTTCGGGAGCCATGTAATCTGCTGTTGTAGGTCCACTGTGTTTTATCAGGATGCAAGTCAGTCCAGCTGTCTAGCAAGAAATTTTTGTGAACTTCATGCTTTCCTCTGCCATCAAGCTTATCGGAGATGGAAATTTCATTCTCCAGCAGGACTTGGCACCTGTCCACACTGCCAAAAGTACCAATACCTGGTTTAAAAACAACAGTATCTTTGTGCTTGATTGGCCAGCAAACTCACCTGACCTTAACCCTATAGATAAACTATGGGGTATTGTCAAGAGGAAGATGAGAGACACCAGACCCAACCACGCAGACGAGCTGAAAGCTGCTATCAAAGCAACCTGGGCTTCCATAACACCTCAGCAGTGCCACAGACTGATCGCCTCCATGCCACACCGCATTAATGCAGTAATTGATTCAAAAGTAGCCCCGACCAAGTATTGAGTGCATTTACTGAACATACATTTCAGTAGGCCAACATTTCGGATAATGACTTTTGTGTTTTCATTGGCTGTAAGCCATAATCATCAATATTAACAGAAACAAACACTTGAAATACATCACTCTGTTTGTAATGACTCTATCTAATATATAAGTTTCACTTTTTGTATTGCAGAACTGAAATAAATTAACTTTTTGAAGATATTCTAATTTTGTGAGATGCACCTGTAGATCTTCTCCAGATCTTACAGGTTTTGGGGCTGTCGCTGGGTAAAATTGAGTTTCAGCTCCATCCAAAGATTTTCAATTGGGTTTAGGTCTGGAGACTTGCTAGACCACTCCAGGACATTGAAATGCTTCTTATGTAGCCACTCCTTATTTGCCCTGGCTGTGTGTTTTGGGTTATTGTCACACTGGAAGACTCAGCCATGACCCATTTTCTATGTTCCTACTGAGGAAATGAGGTTGTTGGCCAGTACATGACCCCATCCATCCTTCCTTCAATACCGTGCAGTCTTCCTGCCCCCTTTGCAGAAAATCAACCCCAAAGTATAATGTTTTCCCAACCATGCTTCACAGTTGGGATGGTGCTCTTGGGATTGCACTTATCCTTCTTCTTCCTACCAAAAAGTTCTATTTTGGTCTCATCTAATCACATGACCTTCCATGCCTCCTCTGGATCATCCAGATGGTCATTGGCGTACTTCAAACAGGCCTGGACATGTGCTGGTGTGAGCAGGGTGACCTTGCGTGCCCTGATGAATTTTGCGTGCCCTGAGGATTTTTTTTTAATAACAGAGTAGCGTGTTACTAACAATAATATTTGAGACTGTGGTCCCTGGTCTCTTCAAGTCATTGACCAGGTCCTCCTGTATAGTTCTGGGCTGACTCCTGACCTTTCTTAAAATCATCCTTACCCTAGGATGCAAGATGTTACATGGAGCCCCAGACTGAGAAAGATTGACAGTTATCTTGTGTTTCTTCCATTTTCTTATAATTGTGCCAACAGTTGTTGCCTTCTCACCAAGCTGCTTGCCTATGGTCCTGTAGCCCATTCCAGCCTTGTGCAGGTCTGTCCAGCGTCGGACTGGAGCACCTTGGGCCCAACAGAGAAAATCATTCTTTGGGCCCACTCTGTAGCTACATCTACTATATAATTGTCTAAGGGTCAAGGTCAAGGGTCTTACTCCCCGCAGTCAGTGCCCGGCGCCCGCATACTCCCCTCCAGTCACCGCTCACACATGGTTAATGCCGGCGGTAACAGACCGCGTTATGCTGCGGGTAACGCACTCCGTAACCACTGCTATTAACCCTGTGTGTCCCCAACTTTTTACTATTGATGCTGCCTATGCAGCATCAATAGTAAAAATATATAATGTTACAAATAATAAGAAAACAAAAAGCCTGCTATTCTCACCCTCCGTCGTCCGACGATGCGCTCGCGCCTGCCGCCATCTTCTGTTCCCGGCGATGCATTGCGAAATTACCCAGAATGTTATGATACGGTGACCTTGGAGCAGCATGAAAACTTTCACTGGAGTAGGTGGTCACTATACTGACCGCAAACCTGATCTTAAAACGGCAACTAGAAGTAGCCGTGGAGTGTACCTAACAATCCTAGACACCTCGTCACAGCCGGAGGACTAAATACCCCTAAAGATGGAAATAGGAATACTATCTTGCCTCAGAGCAGAACCCCAAAGGATAGACAGCCCCCCACAAATATAGGCGGTGAGTCGGAGAGGAAAAACATACACAACGCCGACGACAACGCCACAGCGCACACAGTTCTGCGCTCCCGCAAGCACCGGTCAATCTGAATGGCCTGAGACATAGAATCACTCAGACCAGAAGGCGTGGGAAACCCCACCATGACATCTTTAACAGATTCAGAAAGACCCTTTCTGAAAATTGCCGCCAAAGCATCATCATTCCATTTAGTCAACACAGACCATTTTCTGAATTTCTGACAGTACAATTCTGCTGCCTCTTGACCCCGAGACAGGGCCAACAAGGTCTTCTCAGCTTGATCCACAGAATTAGGTTCATCATATAATAATCCCAAAGCCTGAAAAAAGGAGTCTATATTAAGCAAAGCCGGATTCCCAGATTCCAGGGAAAATGCCCAATCCTGCGGGTCACCACGCAGCAGGGAGATTACGATCTTTACCCGCTGAATGGAATCACCGGAGGATCGAGGTCTCAGAGCAAAAAACAATTTACAGTTGTTTTTAAAACTCAAAAATTTAGACCTGTCACCAGAAAACAAATCAGGAGTAGGAATCTTCGGTTCTAAGGCAGGAGTTTGAACAATATAATCAGAAATACCCTGTACCCTAGCAGCAAGCTGGTCTACATGAGAAGCTAATTCCTGAACATTCATGCTAGCACAACGCTCCTCAGTCACCCAGAGATTAAGAGGGAGGAGAAGACAAAGTAGACTAAAGAAAAAAAATGGCTCAAGACCTTTCTTCCCTTCTTCTAAGATGCATTTAACTCATTATGGGCCAGTTGTACTGTTATGATACGGTGACCTTGGAGCAGCATGAAAACTTTCACTGGAGTAGGTGGTCACTAGGGTTGAGCGAAATGGATCGGTCATTTTCATAAATCGGCGACTTTTAGGCAAAGTCGGGTTTCATGAAACCCGAACCGATCCTACAGTGGGATCGGCCATGCGGTACACGATCAGAGCGCCATAGTCGCGTTTCATATGACGCTGTCATTGCCATTTTTCATCCAATGAAGGAGGACGCAGAGTGTGGGCAGCGTGATGACATGGTTCTCGGTCCCCACCATCTTTGAGAAGGGCATGGCAGTGATTGGCTTGCTGTCTGTGGCGTCACAGGGGGTATAAAGGGGCGTGAACGCCGACCGCCATCTTACTTCTGTCGATCTGAGCATAGGGAGAGGTGTTGCTGCAGTTAGTCAGAAGCAGGGACAGAGTTAGGAAGGAAATATAAACCCCCAAACTGCTTGTGCTGGAGCAATTTTCACTGTCCCACACCACCTTTTTGTGCAGGGACAATGGAGGTCATATTTTAGTGCAGCAGCTGCATAGCTGTGTGCACGGTGCTGTGCAAACCAACTGCTTTTTTTAAAGCAAAATTCCTGTTGCTCCTTTCTGCACAGTTACCTATCTTGTTTATTTGTTCACATTTTTAAGTTAAGCAGTCCTTTTTATTGCTGCCATCCTTGTCCTGAGCTCATTGTAGGGAGCTTGTTTTTTATTTTTTATTTATTTATTTTTTTAAAAATAATAATTCCAGCCACTTTCTGGCACGTTCATAGTGTTGTGTTATACCACTGGGCCAGAGTTGTGGTTCTGTGTCTCACCCGCCAAAAAAAAGGGAGATTAACATTCGCACACAGTGTATATTCTGCTGTACTGCTAGTGTGTCGTATATATCAGGCAGCCACTTTCTGCCACGTTCATAGTTTACTGTTATACCACTGGGCCAGAGTTGTGGTTCTGTGTCTCCCCCCCAAAAAAAGGGAGATTAAAATTCGCACACAGTGTATATTCTGCTGTACTGCTAGTGTGTCGTATATATCAGGCAGCCACTTTCTGCCACGTTCAAAGTTTACTGTTATGCCACTGGGCCAGAGTTGTGGTTCTGTGTCCCCCCCCCCAAAAAAAGGGAGATTAAAATTCGCACACAGTGTATATTCTGCTGTACTGCTAGTGTGTCATATATATCAGGCAGCCACTTTCTGCCACATTCATAGTTTACTGTTATACCACTGGGCCAGAGTTGTGGTTCTGTGTCTCCCCCCCAAAAAAAGGGAGATTAAAATTCGCACACAGTGTATATTCTGCTGTACTGCTAGTGTGTCGTATATATTAGGCAGCCACTTTCTGGCACGTTCATAGTTTACTGTTATACCACTGGGCCAGAGTTGTGGTTCTGTGTCTCCCCCCCAAAAAAGGGAGATTAAAATTCGCACACAGTGTATATTCTCCTGTACTGCTAGTGTGTCATATATATCAGGCAGCCACTTTCTGCCACGTTCATAGTTTACTCTTATACCACTGGGCCAGAGTTGTGCTTCTGTGTCTCCCCCCCCCCAAAAAAGGGAGATTAAAATTCGCACACAGTGTATATTCTGCTGTACTGCTAGTGTGTCGTATATATCAGGCAGACACTTTCTGCCACGTTCATAGTTTACTGTTATACCACTGGGCCAGAGTTGTGGTTCTGTGTCTCCCCCCCAAAAAAAGGGAGATTAAAATTCGCACACAGTGTATATTCTGCTGTACTGCTAGTGTGTCGTATATATCAGGCAGCCACTTTCTGGCACGTTCATAGTTTACTGTTATACCACTGGGCCAGAGTTGTGCTTCTGCGTCTCCCCCCCCAAAAAAAAAGGGAGATTAAAATTCGCACACAGTGTATATTCTGCTGTACTGCTAGTTTGTCATATATATCAGGCAGCCACTTTCTGCCACGTTCATAGTTTACTGTTATACCACTGGGCCAGAGTTGTGCTTCTGTGTCTCCCCCCCCCAAAAAAGGGAGATTAAAATTCGCACACAGTGAATATTCTGCTGTACTGCTAGTGTGTCATATATATCAGGCAGCCACTTTCTGCCACGTTCATAGTTTACTGTTATACCATTGGGCCAGAGTTGTGCTTCTGTGTTTCCCCCCAAAAAATGGAGATTCAAATTCTCACACAGTGTATATTCATCAGTACTGCTAGTGCGTCGTATATCAGGCAGACACTTTCTTCCACGTTCATAGTGTTGTGTTATCCCACAGGGCCAGAGTTGTGGTTCTGTGTCTCCCCCCCAAAAATGGAGATTCAAATTCTCACACAGTGTATATTCTGCTGTACTGCTAGTGTGTCGTATATATCAGGCAGCCACTTTCTGGCACGTTCATAGTTTACTGTTATACCACAGGGCCAGAGTTAGGGTTCAGTGTCTCCCCCCCCAAAAATGGAGATTCAAATTCTCACACAGTGTATATTCAGCTGTACTGCTAGTGCGTCGTATATTAGGCAGACACTTTCTTCCACATTCATAGTGTTGTGTTATACCACAGGGCCAGAGTTGGGGTTCTGTGTCTCCCCCCCAAAAGCAAGTCATCTTTCAGGCAAGCTATGTGTCAGCAGGGGAAGGTGGGGCAAAAGAATGTGAAATCCATGATTGGTTAATTTAAATGAAGGTTAGATCATCAACATTTTTGGTAGCCAGACATGTCCTTTTTTCGGTCAGTATTGAACCAGCAGCACTGAACACTCTTTCTGAAAGCACACTGACAGCAGGGCAATCGAGGTTCTGTAATCCATATTCTGGCAATTCAGGCCAGGTGTCTAGTTTAGATGCCCAGTAATCAAAGGGGAATGACCTGAGTGGGAGAACATCGATAAGGGCGGAAAAGTAGTTTGTAACCATACTGCACAAATGCTGTCTCCTGTCACTTTGAATCGATGCAGCTGTCCCTGTCGTGTCAGCGGTCATTGCGAAATCATTCCACAACCTTGTCGTAAAACCCCTCTGTCCAACGCCACTTCGGATTTTTGCACCTCTAGCACCTCTGCCATGTTGCCCCCTGCAGCTCGTGTGAGAACCATCACCGGCGCTGTGTGCTGGGAATGCCTGAACCAAACGGTCTACAAGAGTTGCTTGTTTGGTAGCCAATATTTGACCTAGGTCTCATGTGGCATGATATTTTGCAGTTTTGCTTTATATCTTGTATCCAGGAGGCAGGCCAACCGGTTGTCGTCATCGGTCATCAGTTAAAAAATGCGGGGGTCCCTTTTTAGGATACGCAAGGCATACTCAGCCATGTGGGTCAATGTTCCAGGTGTGAATTAACTGTTTTTGCTGGGTTGAGGCCCACTTTCTTGCAAATCAACATCACAAGTGTCCCGCAATAAACCTGTACCAGACCTTGCAATGCCACCAGTTTCTATTGCCACCTGAGAATCATCCTCCTCCCATACATATTCATCCCCATCATCCTCCTCCTCATCCTCTTCGTCCGCCAATTCGTCCTGTACAGTTCCCTGAGCAGACAATGGCTGACTGTCATCAAGGCTTCCCTCCTCCTCGGCTTCAGACGCCTGCTCCTTAATGTGCGTCAAACTTTGCATCAGCAGACGCATAAGTGGGATGTTAATGCTTATGATGGCGTCGACCACTGCACACCAGACAACTCCATGTCTGCCATCCAAGTGCCTGCCCGTGTATCCTCCCACAAATTTATAACAGCACGCCTCTGTTCACACAGCCTCTGAATCATGTGCAGTGTGGAGTTCCACCTTGTTGCAACGTCGATTATTAGGCGGTGCTGGGGAAGATTCAGCGATCGCTGATGGTTCAGCATATGGCTGGAGTGTATGGGCACCCAGCGGATGTGCGAGCAAAGTCTTCGCACCTTCAGGAGCAGGGCTGGTAACTTTGGATAATTTTTGAGGAAGCCCTGCACCACCAGGTTAAAGGTGTGAGCCAGGCAAGGTATGTGTTTCAGTTCTGAAAGGGCTATGGCAGCCATAAAATTCCTTCCGTTATCACTGAATACCTTGCCTGCCTCAAGATGTACACTGCCCAGCCATGACTGAGTTTGTTGCTGCAAGTACTCCACCAGTACTTCCGCGGTGTGTCTGTTGTCGCCCAAACACTTCATTTGCAACACAGATTGCTGACGCTTACCACTAGCTGTTCGATAATGGGACACCCCATGTGCAATACTGGCAGCTGCGGATGGAGTGGTAGGGCGACTGCGCTCTGTGCACGAGCTTTTGCTTCTGGAGGAGGAGGAGGAGTTGCGAACGCCGTATGCCAACTTTTTCCTGAGACTGTGGGATAGGCTGAACTGGACCCTGCATCCTACACATTAACCCAGTGCGCCGTGATGGACACATAACGTCCCCGGCCATGTCTACTGGTCCATGCATCTGTTGTGAGGTGCACCTTTCCACTGACTGATTGCCTCAAGGCATGGACAATGCAGTCTTTGACCTGCTGGTGGAGGGCCGGGATGGCTTTTCTCGCAAAGAAATGTCGACTGGGTAAGTCATAGCGTGGTACTGCGTGGGCCATCAGGTCTTTGAAAGCTTCGCTTTCAACCAAATGGTAGGGCATCATCTGTAATGAGATTAGTATAGCAATGTGGGCATTCAAATCCTGTGTACGCGGATGAGAGGATGAGTACTTTCTTTTCCTAACGAGAGTCTCTTGTAGGGTGAGCTGGACTGGAGAGCTGCATATGGCGGAACTAGCGGTGGTGGTGGTGGACATGGCGGATTGAGAGAGAGTTTGTTATGGTATTCTTGTTCTTGCCCAACATAGAGTCTTTCCTACCAATAACCTTGTGATTCCCTGACTGCTTTGGCCTTACGACGATACCTCCACATTTGCTGCTGGTGGTGTCCTAACCGGTGGGCTTACAGTGAGGGAAGCAATGTAGCATTGCTGACTACCTTCACTCCAAGTAGGTGAACCAACGGTACGGGACGTTTCATAGTTAGTCCAGGCTTGCAAGTGCATGGTGTTTAAATGTCTAAGCATGCACGTTGTATTTAAATTTTGAAGATTCTTCTCTCTGCTAAAGGTCTTGGAGCATTTCTTACAGATAACTTTTGACTGATCATTCTGATCTTGGTGAAAAAATTGCTACGCTACACTCTTCCTACTATCGAAAACCTTTTCAGGCATTGTACGCTGTGCTACTTTCACCGAATGACCACGCTCTCCTAACACTGTTTTTGTTTTTCGCAAACATTTTTGGCCTGATACGGGCCTGCCAGATGACAGCTGTTGCAATGTAGATGGCTGATGCGGATCATCCTCCTCCGCTTCTGAGCTAGTGGCAGCGGCACCCTCTTCCCCCAATGGCTGCCAATCTGGGTCAACAACTGGGTCATCTATCACCTCCTCCTCAATGTCATGTGCACCTTCCTCAGTGTCACTGTGTAAGGTGCTATAGCGTTCGGGACAGGGCACCATAGTCTCATCAGGGTCACATTCTGGCTCAGTAAACTGCGAGGGCAATGTAGTGATCACAGTCAATGGAACAGCATCACAATCTAGCTGTGGCTGTGCATCAGTGCACTCCATGTCCTATTCTTCTTGTAATTGGCAGTGTACAATTTCCCTTTCGAACCCAGGCACGGTATGTGTAAAGAGCTTCATGGAGTAACCTGTAGTGTCGCCTGCTGCATCCTTCACTTTTGGTTTGGGAGAAGGACACAAGGAAACGTCTTTTTCCTGACCGGGAGCATCCACTGACGACTGGCTGCTCTTACATTTAGAACTTTGGGAAGAGGAAATGAAAGAGCTAGAGGGTGAGTCAGCAAGGAAAGACAACACTTTTTCCTGCTTCTCCGGCTTTAAAAGCTGTTTTCCTACTCCCAGGTAAGGGAGCCTTCAAGGCCTTGTGTAGCCAGACGATGACACAGGCTGAACACCTCCAGCCTTAGGTGCTACTGTGCTTTTGCCACTACCACGAGATGCAACACTACCAGCACCATCAGTACCAGCTGGCAACCCCCGCCCACGGCCTCTTCCACCAGACTTCCTCATTTTTTGGGGGGAGACACTGAACCACAACTCATATTACACCGTCGTAATATGAGGGGCTTTGTGCAGAGCAGCAGGCCACAGGAACGATCCAGGAGGAAAACAAGTCCAATACTGGAACATTGACAGGAAGCCAGGATCAAAGCACTAGGTGGAGTTAAGTAGAGCAGCACCTAACGACCTCACCACATCACCTGAGGGAGGAAACTCAGAAGCCGCAGTACCACTTCCCTCCACCAACGGAAGCTTACAGAGAGAATCAGCCGAAGTACCAATTGTGACCACAGGAGGGAGCTCTGCCACAGAATTCACAACAGTACCCCCCCTTTGAGGAGGGGTCACCGAACCCTCACCAGAGCCCCCAGGCCGACCAGGATGAGCCACATGAAAGGCACGAACAAGATCGGGAGCATGGACATCAGAGGCAAAGACCCAGGAATTATCTTCCTGAGCATAACCCTTCCACTTAACCAGATACTGGAGTTTCCGTCTTGAAACACGAGAATCCAAAATCTTCTCCACAATATACTCCAACTCCCCCTCCACCAAAACCGGGGCAGGAGGGTCAACAGAAGGAACCATAGGTGCTACGTATCTCCGCAACAATGACCTATGGAATACGTTATGTATGGAAAAAGAATCTGGAAGGGTCAGACGAAAAGACACATGATTAAGAACCTCAGAAATCCTATACGGACCAATGAAACGAGGTTTAAACTTAGGAGAGGAAACCTTCATAGGAATATGACGAGAAGATAACCAAACCAGATCCCCAACACGAAGTCGAGGACCCACACAGCGTCTGCGATTAGCAAAACGTTGAGCCTTCTCCTGGGACAAGGTCAAATTGTCCACTACCTGAGTCCAAATCTGCTGCAACCTGTCCACCACAGTATCCACACCAGGACAGTCCGAAGACTCAACCTGTCCTGACGAGAAACGAGGATGGAACCCAGAGTTGCAGAAAAATGGCGAAACCAAGGTAGTCGAGCTGGCCAGATTATTAAGGGCGAACTCAGCCAAAGGCAAAAAGGACGCCCAGTCATCCTGATCAGCAGAAACAAAACATCTCAGATATGTTTCCAAGGTCTGATTGGTTCGTTCGGTCTGGCCATTAGTCTGAGGATGGAAAGCCGAGGAAAAAGACGGGAAGATCTGAAATAAAATCCATAGAGATATGTGTCCAAGGCCTCTTCGGGACTGGCAAGGGCAAAAGCAACCCACTGGCACGAGAACAGCAGGGCTTAGCCCGAGCACAAATCCCACAGGACTGCACAAAAGTACGCACATCCCGCGACAGAGATGGCCACCAAAAGGATCTAGCCACTAACTCTCTGGTACCAAAGATTCCAGGATGACCAGCCAAGACCGAACAATGAACCTCAGAGATAACTTTATTCGTCCACCTATCAGGGACAAACAGTTTCTCCGCTGGACAACGATCAGGTTTATTAGCCTGAAATTTTTGCAGCACTCGCCGCAAATCAGGGGAGATGGCAGACACAATTACTCCCTCTTTGAGGATACCCGCCGGCCCAGATACACCCGGAGAGTCGGGCACAAAACTCCTAGACATAGCATCCGCCTTCACATTTTTAGAGCCCGGAGGGTATGAAATCACAAAGTCAAAACGGGCAAAAAAAAAACAACCAACGAGCTTGTCTAGGATTCAACCGCTTGGCGGACTCGAGATAAGTCAAGTTCTTATGATCAGTCAAGACCACCACGCGATGCTTAGCTCCTTCAAGCCAATGACGCCACTCCTCGAATGCCCACTTCATGGCCAGCAACTCTCGGTTGCCCACATCATAATTTCGCTCAGCAGGCGAAAACTTCCTGGAAAAGAAGGTGCACGGTTTCATCACTGAGCAATCAGAACCTCTCTGCGACAAAACAGCCCCTGCTCCAATCTCAGAAGAATCAACCTCGACCTGGAACGGAAGCGAAACATCTGGTTGACACAACACAGGGGCAGAAGAAAAATGACGCTTCAACTCTTGAAAAGCTTCCACAGCAGCAGAAGACCAATTGACCACATCAGCACCCTTCTTGGTCAAATCGGTCAATGGTTTAACAATACTAGAAAAATTGCAGATGAAGCGACGATAAAAATTAGCAAAGCCGAGGAACTTTTGCAGACTTTTCAGAGATGTCGGCTGAGTCCAATCATGGATGGCTTGGACCTTAACAGGATCCATCTCGATAGTAGAAGGGGAAAAGATGAACCCCAAAAATAAAACCTTCTGCACACCAAAGAGACACTTTGATCCCTTCACAAACAAAGAATTAGCACGCAGGACCTGAAAAACCGTTCTGACCTGCTTCACATGAGACTCCCAATCATCCGAGAAGATCAAAATGTCATCCAAGTACACAATCAGGAATTTATCCAGGTACTCTCGGAAGATGTCATGCATAAAGGACTGAAACACTGATGGAGCATTGGCAAGTCCGAATGGCATTACTAGATACTCAAAATGACCCTCGGGCATATTAAATGCAGTTTTCCATTCATCGCCTCGCTTAATTCGCACAAGATTATACGCACCACGAAGATCTATCTTGGTGAACCAACTAGCCCTCTTAATCCGAGCAAACAAATCAGATAACAACGGCAAGGGGTACTGAAATTTAACCGTGATCTTATTTAGAAGGCGGTAATCTATACAAGGTCTCAGTGAACCATCCTTCTTGGCTACAAAAAAGAACCCTGCTCCTAATGGCGACGATGATGGGCGAATATGCCCCTTCTCCAGGGACTCCTTCACATAACTGCGCATAGCGGCGTGCTCAGGCACAGATAAATTAAACAATCGGCCTTTTGGGAACTTACTACCAGGAATCAAATTGATAGCACAATCACAATCCCTATGCGGAGGTAGGGCATTGGACTTGGGCTCATCAAATACATCCCGGTAATCAGACAAGAACTCTGGAACCTCAGAAGGGGTGGATGACGAAATTGACAGAAATGGAACATCACCATGTACCCCCTGACAACCCCAGCTGGACACAGACATGGATTTCCAATCTAATACTGGATTATGGACTTGTAGCCATGGCAACCCCAACACGACCACATCATGCAGATTATGCAACACCAGAAAGCGAATAACCTCCTGATGTGCAGGAGCCATGCACATGGTCAGCTGGGTCCAGTACTGAGGCTTATTCTTGGCCAAAGGCGTAGCATCAATTCCTCTCAATGGAATAGGACACTGCAAGGGCTCCAAGAAAAACCCACAATGCTTAGCATACTCCAAGTCCATCAAATTCAGGGCAGCGCCTGAATCCACAAATGCCATGACAGAATACGATGACAAAGAGCAGATCAAGGTAACGGACAGAAGAAATTTTGACTGTACTGTACCAATGGTGGCAAACCTAGCGAACCGCTTAGTGCGCTTAGGACAATCAGAGATAGCATGAGTGGAATCACCACAGTAGAAACACAGCCCATTCAGACGTCTGTGTTCTTGCGGTTCAACTCTGGTCAAAGTCCTATTGCACTGCATTGGCTCAGGTTTAAGCTCAGGTAATACCGCCAAATGGTGCACAGATTTACGGTCACGCAAGCGTCGACCAATCTGAATGGCCAAAGACATAGACTCATTCAAACCAGCAGGCATAGGAAATCCCACCATGACATCCTTAAGGGCTTCAGAGAGACCCTTTCTGAACATAGCTGCCAGCGCAGATTCATTCCATTGAGTGAGCACGGACCACTTTCTAAATTTCTGACAATATAACTCTATCTCATCCTGACCCTGACAAAGAGCCAGCAAATTTTTTTCTGCCTGATCCACAGAATTAGGCTCATCGTACAGCAATCCGAGCGCCAGGAAAAACGCATCGATATTACTTAATGCAGGATCTCCTGGCGCAAGAGAAAATGCCCAGTCCTGAGGGTCACCACGCAAAAAAGAAATAATGATCAAAACCTGTTGAACTGGATCACCAGAGGAGCGAGGTTTCAAGGCCAGAAATAGTTTACAATTATTTTTGAAACTCAGAAACTTAGTTCTATCACCAAAAAACAAATCAGGAATAGGAATTCTTGGTTCTAACATAGATTTCTGATCAATAGTGTCTTGAATCTTTTGTACTCTTGCCGAGAGCTGATCCACACATGAAAACAGACTTCTAATGTCCATTGCTACACCTGTGTCCTGAACCACCCAAATGTCTAGGGGAAAAAAAGGCAAAACACAGTGCAGAGAAAAAAAATGGTCTCAGAACTTCTTTTTTCCCTCTATTGAGAATCATTAGTACTTAGGCTTCCTGTACTGTTATGATTAAGCAATTCAGTACCACAGTGAACATAGAGGTCAGAGCACATACAGTGATCTGACAATAATCCAAAAACATAGAACAAGCTCTGAGACGTGGGAACTCTGTTGACCGCAATCCCTAATCCTATCCAACAACACTAGAGGCAGCCGTGGATTGCGCCTAACGCTACCTATGCAACTCGGCACACCCTGAGAAACTAGCTAGCCTGAAGATAGAAAATAAGCCTACCTTGCCTCAGAGAAATACCCCAAAGGAAAAAGCAGCCCCCCACATATAATGACTGTGAGTAAGATGAAAAGACAAACGTAGAGATGAAATAGATTTAGCAAAGTGAGGCCCGACTTTCTGAACAGAGCGAGGATAGGAAAGGTAACTTTGCGGTCAACACAAAACCCTAAAAACCACGCAAAGGGGGCAAAAAGACCCTCCGTACCGAACTAACGGCACGGAGGTACACCCTCTGCGTCCCGGAGATTCCAGCAAACAAATAGATAAGCTGGACAGAAGAAAAGCAAACAAAATAGCAAAGGAAAACTTAGCTATGCAGAGCAGCAGGCCACAGGAACGATCCAGGAGGAAAACAAGTCCAATACTGGAACATTGACAGGAAGCCAGGATCAAAGCACTAGGTGGAGTTAAGTAGAGCAGCACCTAACGACCTCACCACATCACCTGAGGGAGGAAACTCAGAAGCCGCAGTACCACTTCCCTCCACCAACGGAAGCTTACAGAGAGAATCAGCCGAAGTACCACTTGTGACCACAGGAGGGAGCTCTGCCACAGAATTCACAACAGAGAGTCCTGGTTGTCGGAGTGGTATTGCTTTCCTCTCGGGGAGAGTGATACTTCATTTGGAGGCAAGAAAGAATAACTGCATCCAGGTATCACATACATGCAACACATTTCACACTCCAGGCCACCAGGGGGAGCTTCTGCTCCATTTATTAGGTCACTCCCCATTTATATATAACTGGTAGTCTGTAGGGAAAGTTAGTCAGTTGCTGGCTGAGCTCAGCTCAGTTAGTTCCAGACCAGAGTCTGAGGAGGACAGAAGGTTAACGGAGCTGTGCATGCCCTCAGAGCTGCAGCTCCCGGAAAGAGATATTGAAAGGCAGAATGTATTGCAGCGAGCGTGAAGGAAGTCAAAGCAAAGGAGAGGATACCAAAAGGGGACCAGCACCGCTCAGGCTGCCTCCTTCTGAGGCGCGAAATTCCTGTAGCTGGGACACCGAGGGAGTAAGGATCTCTACGCCTTATTTCAGAGACTGGCAAGACAGCTAATTGCAGGTTACCTGTCCGCACCTACACCCAGGAGTCACGGTGACACCTACAGAGCCGGGTTATCTAAGAGACCCTATAAACAGGCTCAAGTCACCAGTCATACGGGTTTTGTCCTATCCTATATGGGGGACAGAGAGAGTGGAACACCACATCTGTGAGACCCTTATGTGAAGCCATAGGCAGTAAGGGACTACACCACCACAGCGCAATTTAAGGCTACTGATTTCCACCTGGACAAGGGGACTCTGGACTTGCCTCCAAACTGGCCGGACTCTGCCTGCCCTGTGATCTGGTGCCCTGGACTGTGGATGCTGAAGTTTTCAGTAAAAGGTAAAGAGACTGCAACCTTGTGTCCTCGTTCTTCTCTGCGCCTCTCACCACACCACCATCAACACACCGGGAAGCCCTGCGGACATACTCCACCTGTGGGAAGGTATACCATCTAGTTGCCATAGCATCACCCCAGTGGACCCCTAAAAGCAGCATCGGTCACCCTGACCGTATACCACAGGTGGCATCAGGAACATAAACTCTTTTTTACTGCAAAGACCTTTCCCTTTTACACGAACGTCCCAGGGCCACAGACCGGGTCAGCCACCGTGACATCCCCCTGTGAGCCGCAGGACCTGGTACCGAGTACCCCCATGCCCTGACGGGGCGCTCCATAAGCATCTAAGGAACTGGAGACTCAGACGGTGAGGAGGACATTATGGAGTTACAGCAGGAGGTAATGGCACCACTTCCTCAGCTGCATTTGAGGGAGATAGAGCCAAATCCCAAAAGGAGGCCCATATTTGCAGCCATGGGTTTGACACAGGAGACTGAAAAGGAGCCATCTCTCAGAGAAATTTACACTGCTATTAAAGGCTGTAGCTCCACTATAGATGGCTTCAGATTGCAAGTTGGTGATATTAAAGAGGATATCAATTATTTTAGACAGTATATGCATAAATTCCATGAGAGTAAGGAGGAAGTGGAGAAAGGCAGTGGTGTGGTGGAGGACATTGTTCCTGTCGTACAGAACTAGATTAAAATAAAATATCTTAATATTAACCCCTTCATGACCTTGGGATTTTTCGTTTTTCCGTGTTCGTTTTTCACTCCCCTCTTTCCCAGAGCCATAACTTTTTTATTTTTCCGTCAATTTGGCCATGTGAGGGCTTATTTTTTGCGGGACGAGTTGTACTTTTGAACAACATCATTGGTTTTAGCATGTCATGTACTAGAAAACGGGAAAAAAATTCCAAGTGCGGTGAAATTGCAAAAAAAGTGCAATCCCACACTTGTTTTTTGTTTGTTTTTTTTGCTAGGTTCACTAAATGCTAAAACTGACCTGCCATTATGATTCTCCAGGTCAGTACGAGTTCTTTGACACCTAACATGACTAGGTTATTTTTTTATCTAAGTGGTGAAAAAAAATTCCAAACTTTGCTAAAAAAAAAAAAAAAAAAAAAAAAAAATTGCGCCATTTTCCAATACTCGTAGCGTCTCCATTTTTCGTGATCTGGGGTCGGTTGAGGGCTTATTTTTTGCGTGCCGAGATGACGTTTTTAATTATAGCATTTTGGTGCAGATACGTTCTTTTGATCGCCCGTTATTGCACTTTAATGCAATGTCGCGGCGACCTAAAAAACGTAATTCTGGCGTTTCGAATTTTTTTCTCGCTGCGCGGTTTAGCGATTAGGTTAATGCTTTTTTTTAATTGATAGATCGGGCGATTCTGAGCGCGGCGATACCAAAAATGTGTAGATTTGATTTTTTTTTATTGATTTATTTTGAGTGGGGCGAAAGGGGGGTGATTTAAACTTTTATACTTTTTTTATTTTTTTCACATTTTTTTTAACTTTTTTTTTTACTTTTGCCATGCTTCAATAGCCTCCATGGGAGGCTAGAAGCAGGCACAACTCGATCGCCTCTGCTACATAGCAGCGATCTGCTGTTCGCTGCTATGTAGCAGAAATGGAGGTGTGCTGTGAGTGCCGACCACAGGGTGGCGCTCACAGCCACCGGTGATCAGTAACCATAGAGGTCTCTAGGACCTCTATGGTTACCATCCTGACGCATTGCCGACCCCCGATCATGTGACGGGGGTCGGCGATGACGTCATTTCCGGCCGCCCGGCCGGAAGCGGTAGTTAAATGCCGCTGTCTGCGTTTGACAGCGGCATTTAACTAGTTAATAGGTGCGGGCAGATCGCGATTCTGCCCGCGCCTATTACGGGCACATGTCAGCTGTTCAAAACAGCTGACATGTCCCGGCTTTGATGCGGGCTCACCGCGGAGCCCTGCATCAAAGCAGGGGATCTGACCTCGGACGTACTATCCCGTCCGAGGTCAGAAAGGGGTTAATATGCTTCTTAATAGGATGGATGACCTAAAAATAGGTCACGGTGTAACAATCTGCGTATTGTGGGGGTGTCTGAAAAGGCAGCGGATCAAGACCCACTTGTTAATTTTGAATCCTAGCTTGTGGACATGTTTGGCAAGAGAGCTGTGTCCCCTTCTTTGCCATAGAGCGCACCTACAGAGTCCCTGCACGTTCAAGTCCACCTGGAGCACCACCTCACCCTATTATAATGGAACTCCTTCATTTTTGCGACAGGGACATGATCCTTCCCAAAGCAAGAGACCACAAAGCTTTAACCATTATTGGTGTTGGTGTGTCCACATATTCGGGTTTTTCATCAGAGGTGCAAAGGAGGAGAGCACAATTAATGGATGTAAAAAGGAGACTGCATGCAAATCCCATATTCTATTTTATATCGAGCACTTCTTAGAGTGGCAGCAGCAGGGAAAATTCAGTTGTTTGGTAATGCTAATGAGGCATTGGCTAGGATGGACACTAAAGGCCCCTTCACATTAAGCGACGCTGCAGCGATACCGACAACGATCCGGATCGCTGCAGCGTCGCTGTTTGGTCGCTGGAGAGCTGTCACACAGACAGCTCTCCAGCGACCAACGATGCCGGTAACCAGGGTAAACATCGGGTAACTAAGCGCAGGGCCGCGCTTAGTAACCCGATGTTTACCCTGGTTACCATGCTAAAAGTAAAAAAAAACAAACACTAGATACTTACCTACCGCTGTCTGTCCTCCAGCGCTGCGCTCTGCTTCTCTGCTCTCCTCCTGTACTGTCTGTGAGCCGGAAAGCAGAGCGGTGACGTCACCGCTCTGCTTTTCGGCTCACAGCCAGTACAGGAGGAGTGCAGAGAAGCAGAGCACAGCGCTGGAGGACAGACGGCTGTAGGTAAGTATGTAGTGTTTGTTTTTTTTTACTTTTAGCATGGTAACCAGGGTAAACATCGGGTTACTAAGCGCGGCCCTGCGCTTAGTTACCCGATGTTTACCCTGGTTACCAGTGAAGACATCGCTGGATCGGTGTCACACACGCCGATCCAGCGATGTCAGCAGGAGTCCAGCGACGAAATAAAGTTCTGGACTTTATTCAGCGACCAACGATCTCCCAGCAGGGGCCTGATCGTTGGTCGCTGTCACACATAACGATTTCATTAACAATATCGTTGCTACGTCACAAATAGCAACGATATCGTTAACAATATCGTTATGTGTGAAGGTACCTTAATGAATTGTCCCTGCTCCATGAAATTGGAAATTGAGGCGTTTCTTGTAGGATGGGGCATTGATCACGCTTCTATGATACTGGGTTTTTATCTTGTCTCCTAGTATTTAAAGATCTGGCTAATTCAGATCTGGTCTGTTGTATGGATCCCTTGTAACTAGGGGGATTTAAGTTCTGCGGGATGTGCTTTGACTGTTCGGTTTTCTATAAATCTTAAAGGAAAATGACATTGGTCATAGATTCTAAACTCAGGCAAATTAAAGGAAACCTGTCACCTGAATTTGGCGGGACCGGTTTTCGGTCATATGGGCGGAGTTTTCGGGTGTTTGATTCACCCTTTCCTTACCCGCTGGCTGCATGCTGGCTGCAATATTGGATTGAAGTTCATTCTATGTTCTCCGTAGTACACGCCTGCGCAAGACAAGATTGCACAGCGCAGGCGTGTACTACGGAGGACATAGAATGAACTTCAATCCAATATTGTGGCCAGCATGCAGCCAGCGGGTAAGTAAAGGGTGAATCAAACACTCGAAAACTCCGCCCATATGACCGAAAACCGGTCCCGCCAAATTCAGGTGACAGGTTCCCTTTAATAGCCCTGCCTTTCACTGGTTAGGAGGTTTAAGTGTAACATTTTGTTGTTTTATATTTGTTATGGTTTTAAAAAGGGGTTTATTAACCAGAAAAACAACAAAACGTCAGAAAAATTTTTGAAATAGTGACACAATATACATGAGTGTACATTCGAGAGTCAGGAATTATGCTGTCATGTATTGAATCAATATTGGGAATGGTGAATATTGTTAACATTGTGGCACGGAATGTTAAAGGATTGGGGGAGGGGGTCAAAATGGGGGTGATTTTTGATTGCTTAAGCCAATATCAGCCTGGTATACTAAAGACAGATTACATCTAAGGCCGGGGTCACACTCAGCGTATGAAAATACGGTCCGTATATTACGGCCGTAATATGCTGAAAAGTCCCGAAATAGTGGTCCGTAGCTCCTCCGTAGGCAGGGTGTGTCACCGTTTTTTGCGCATGGCATCCTCCGTATGTAATCCGTATGGCAGCCGTAATGCGTGTTTTTATCGCAGGCTTGCAAAACCGACATACGGCTATACAAGGGATCCATGTGTAAAAAAAAAAACCCATATATACTGTATATATATATATATATATATATATATATATATATATATGTCAGTAGACACATATATGTATATATATTAATATTTCATCCAGCGCGATATAGCAGAAAGCCGGTAATTCAATTACCGGCTTTTGCTTTCTCCTTCCTAATACCCGACATGATATGAGACCTGGTTTACATACAGTAAACCATCTCATATCCCCATTTTTTTGCATATTCCACACTACTAATGTCAGTAGTGTGTATATGCAAAATTTGGCCGTTCTAGCTAGTAAATTAAGGGGTTAAATGGCGGAAAAAAATTGGCGTGGGCTCCCGCACAATTTTCTCCGCCAGAGTAGTAAAGCCAGTATATTAAGAAAAAAGGAGCGCACTCAGCTATCTTAGGTTGGTGCTGGCTGTACTTGGGAGAAACCCAACAACAAGTCCAATATAGAATAATCAGCCGCACTCTTATGGTATATCTTTGCAAAAATGTGATGTATTTATTCACATGTGTTGAGACAAAATTTTCATATATATACACACACACAGCAGGGAGTATAAACGGAGTAGTAACGTTTCGACCCTGCCTCGGGTCTTTCTCAAACTGTAATCAAACACAAATAACAATTAGTGTTATATACATATTATGTAAAATAAAGACAGTGACTGAGGGCAGATATTAATGGCCTGGAGAGGGTCCATGGTTATTGCCCCCCCCTGGCTAAAAACACCTGCCCCCAGCCACTCCAGAAAAGGCACATCTGGAAGATGCGCCTATTCTGGCACTTGGCCACTCTCTTCCCATTCCCGTGTAGCGGTGGGATATGGGGTAATGAAGGGTTAATGCCACCTTGCTATTGTAAGGTGACATTAAGCCAGATTAATAATGAAGAGGCGTCAATTATGACACCTATCCATTATTAATCCAATACTAGTAAAGGGTTAAAAAAACACACACATTATTAAAAATTATTTTAATGAAATAAAAACAAATGTTGTTGTATTAATTTATTCTACTCTCAATCCACTCACTGAAGACCCTCGATCTGTAAATAAAAAAAAAATAATAAACCAACAATATACATACCTTCCGAGGTACCGGTCTTCTGTGCTGCAGCTTCTTCCCCTCTTCAGCGGTCACGTGGGACCGCTCATTAGAAAAATGAATAGGCGGCTCCACCTGCCATAGGGGTGGAGCCGCGTATTCATTTCTCTAATCAGCGGTGCCGGTGACCGCTGATAGAGAAAGCTGCGGCACCGAAGACCAGCTGTGACAGGCGGGGGCAGCGTCAGGAGCGGCGGGACTAGGTAAGTATTTTATATTCACCTGTCCGCGTTCCAGCCGCCGGGCGCCGCTCCATCTTCCCGGCGCCTCCATCTTCCCGGCGTCTATCTGCGCTCTGACTATTCAGGTCAGAGGGCGCGATGATGCGTATAGTGTGCGTGGCGCCCTCTGCCTGATCAGTCAGAGCAGAGACGCCGGGAAGATGGAGGCGCCGGGACCGGACGCTGGGAGCTGCAAGCAAGAGAGGTGAGTATGTGTTTTTTTTCAGCGGCGCAGATTTATGTGGAGCATCTATGGGGCACAATGAACGGTGCAGAGCATATATGGGGCACAATGAATGGTGCAGAGCATATACGGGGCACAATGAACGGTGCAGAGCATATATGGGGCACAATGAACGGTGCAGAGCATATATGGGGCACAATGAACGGTGCAGAGCATATATGGGGCACAATGAACGGTGCAGAGCATATATGGGGCACAGCTATGGGACAATAATGAACGGTGACGAGCATATATGGGGCACAGCTATGGGACAATAATGAACGGTGCAGAGCATATATGGGGCACAGATATGGGACAATAATGAACGGTGCCGAGCATATATGGGGCACAGATATGGAACAATATGAACGGTGCAGAGCACTGTATGGGGCAGAGCTATGGGACAAAATGAACGGTGCAGAGCAGAGCACTGTATGGGGCAGAGCTATGGGACAAAATGAATGGTGCAGAGCATATATAGGGCACAGTTATGGGACAAAATGAACGGTGCAGAGCACAGTATGGGGCACAGATATGGGACAAAATGAACGGTGCAGAGCACTGTATGGGGCACAGCTATGGGACAAAATGAACGGTGCAGAGCACTGTATGGGGCACAGCTATGGGACAAAATGAACGGTGCAGAGCACTGTATGGGGCACAGCTATGGGACAAAATGAACGGTGCAGAGCATATATGGGGCACAGCTATGGGACAAAATGAACGGTGCAGAGCACTGTATGGGGCACAGCTATGGGGAAATATGAACGGTGCAGAGCACTATATGGCACAGCTATGGGGAAAAAATTATCTATTTTTATTTTTGAAATTCACCGGTAAATGCTGCATTTCCACCCTAGGCTTATACTCGAGTCAATAAGTTTTCCCAGTTTTTTGTGGCAAAATTAGGGGGTCGGCTTATACTCGGGTCGGCTTATACTCGAGTATATACGGTACATATATGTGTCTACTGACATATATATATATATATACCTATTCTATGTGTACACATTTATTCGACCTATTCTACTGTAAGCTGTCAGTGTGATTTTACTGTACACCGCACTGAATTACCGGCTTTTCTCTCTAACAGCGCTGCGTATTCCTCGCAAGTCACACTGCTGGTCCGTGTGTGATCCGTATTTTTGGGGCTTCCATAGACTTTCATTGGCGATTCTCGGCCGAGAAACGCTGACAATCGCAGCATGCTGCGATTTCACTCGGATCCTGAATACGGCCGAGAAAATATCGGATGATGGGAGCTGCCCCATTGATTAACATTGGGACGAGTGCTATGCGATTTTTTATCGCATTGCACTCGTCCGTATTACGGTCTAGTGTGACCCCGGCCTAATAAAGAGGTTATGGGTGAGGGAAGGGTTTCACTCAGTCTATTCATCGCATGTGATAGGAGTAAGTGTCCTAATACATAAGAATATCCCATTTATTATGGAGGCGACGAGATTAGATGCAAATAGCAGATATGTATGTATTTTTTGATTGTGAGGTTTATATTACAAAAATAATTATAGTAGCAAAAAAAAATAGACCCCCAAAGTTGTTGTGCCATTCCTCCTGAGTACACCAATACCACATATGTTGACTCGATCTTTGCATTGCCTGTGTTCCACACTAAGCATGGAAAACAGAAAGGAGAGAAGAAAACTGTGTGAGGACAGTTCTCTCAAGGTTACCAGTCCATCTCCAGACATCTTGATGTTCCTTTGTCCATGGTGCCAGCAGTCTAAGGGTGCCTTCAGTCAAGTGTATGAAAAATCAAGAAGGCCTCTGACCTTTCCGGCGCCTGCGCACTGCAGTACTATCCTCTGCCCTCAAGAGGGCAGAGCAAAGTACGCCTGCGCCGGAGCCGTGGCTGAAGATCAGAAGAGGACGTCATGGAAAGAAGATAGGAGGCGCCGCAGCGGACCGGAGACGCCCATCCGACCTGACCAGCAGCGGGACCGCCCCTGGGTGAGTATAATCTAACGTCTTTTTCTCCCTTTTCAGGTTACATCGGGGGCTTATCTACAGCATTACAGAATGCTGCAGATAAGCCCCTGATGCTGGTGGGCTTACCTCACCCCGGATTTTCGGGGTGACAGGTTCCCTTTAACACTTCTCAGCATGCTCATATTTTAACATAGACTTTTCTCCAATGTGTATGGATGCCATTTTTAAAAACCTCTTTGCCATGGATTGTACTCAAAACTGTCACAGATTTTAATATGATACTTATATAGTAATGACAATCTATACAGTATAAACTTATACTTCAGGGTAGTGAAGGAAAGCATTTTAGGTGCATATAGTCACCTGATAGAGAAATTCAGATATTTTAGAACAGTTGCCATTGTTTACTAAGCAATATTTAAATACCGTTCAAATTAATTTTATGTAACTGTGATAACTGGTGAAAATATCTGGTCTAGATGTCATTATGTATCTTGGGATTGGTCATAACAGTGGAGATTAAAGTGTAAAACAAAAAATAATTGAAGAGATGGCTCCGGCATATAGCACAACAGGTGTTTTGGCCAGAATGATCTCTCCTTGATGCCCAAATTACGTCTTCCTCTATTAACGCATGTCCAAACATTCACCTGCTACAGAGGACATTCTGGGAATGCAGCCCAGAATACATCCTAGCCAGATGTCTGCCCTTGGCATAGCCACTGCAGTTTATGTGCAACCCAGTATCTTGTGTCTTTGCTGCTTTCAAGCCTTTCAAGTGATTTTTCACCTTTACCACTTCTTTAATTTGCTCTTGAAGGGCCTAACACCATATATAATTACAGCAGTAAATATGATTTTGTTTTGTTGGCGCCATGGTCATAGTCGTTTAGTCCACCTTTATTCACTGGATTGGAGTATTCATGACTTATTTCATTAAAGGAGGTTTTCGGTTCTTTAACCTCTTCATGTCTTCAACACCTTCCTTTGACATATATTTACAGTAAGGGTTGATACAGGTTTCAACCCTGATCCCGCATCTTTCCTTACACTTTATGGCAGATTTAATCAGTCATCAAGTGTATTTAAGGCTGGAGTCACACTACAGCAAGATACGGCCGAGTCTCGCAGGTTAAAAACAAGCTCTAGCACCGGCACTCCAGAGCAGAGCGTGCGGCTCCATGTATTGCTATGCGGCCACACACTCCGCTTTGGAGTGCCGGTGCCAGAGCTTGGTTTTAACCTGCGAGACTCGGCCGTATCTCGCTGTGTGTGATCCCGGCCTAACAGTTGTGGATGGACCTCTGCCCTCGGCTGTTAATCTGTTAAATCCCTCTGTCAAACACTGACAGCTGGGTTTAACACACGCTAGTTGGAAGAGCGTCACAAATCCCGCTCATCGGCTCCTCTGTTATGTAATCACAGGCCATCAATGGGTTGTCATGACAGCAGTAAGCCTGCAGAAGAACATGGAAATTTAAAAAAAAACAATTGTGTAATTGCAGGTTTCTTTTGCAGTTTCACTGAACTTGGAATTTTTTCCCATTTTCCAGTACACTATGATAAAATCACTGTCACTCAAAAATACAACTTGCTAAAAACAAACCCTCATATGGTTATATTGATGAAAAAATAAAAAAAAGTTATGACTCTTGGAAGAAGGGGAGGAAAAAACCACAGCGCAAAAATGTAATATTGCAAGGTCATGAAGGGTTTAGAACTCGATGTACTATCCTGAGGACTTCAGAGCTGTGCTTGGTAAATGACAAAGGTGTTCTAGAACTCATAGAGCCAGTAAAGCCCCTCTAAATAGGTGATTGTGGGGGTGACGATAGATGGACCCCCACAATCTAATAATATTGGCCTATCTTACAGAGTGCCATTAATTTTCAAGAAACAAAGAAACTAATTTAAATGAAAATGTTAAACAAATATAATATAGTGTAAGAGAATAGAGAAACTTTGTAATATTTCTTTTCTTTTTAAAGAAATCTTTTTTCACTTTTCAGCCACTTCTTCCTTACCCCCTTGTCTCCTGAACTCATTATTCAATCTGAAAAACAGCTCATTTCCCGAATTGCTCAACAAAAGACGGACTGGCAGCACATTGAGGTGTCAGGCTGCACAGCATATTGAAGTCTATGGAAAGGCGAAAAGGAGGCAATGACTCAGGCCGGCGTCACACTCGGCGTAAGACAATATGGTCCGTATTTTACGGCCGTAATACACGCGTAATACGCCGAAATGTCACAGAAATATTGTTCCATAGGTAATCCGTTGCCTAGGTGTAGTCGGGTATTTTGCGCATGTACTGTTGCATGTGTGATCCGTATTTGATCCGTAGGGCGTATTTTTCACGCAACATGCCAAAATGGACATTTAACAGTTCTCTGGCCTGCAAATTATTCAAATCATCCTCAACAACACTATTTAAGCCCTCTACAACAGATGGCACCCTCCTATCTGCCCATTTATTTGTTGTGCTTATTTTGGCTGTGTTGGTTGTACCTTCCAAACATGTCTGACCATGTGTCTTTAAGCACAACTCAGCGGGTGTTACTTCACTGGATGTTGTTACGTCGCTTTGGGCAGCCATATCTGGTGAATGTTGATCCGCGAAGGAGGAGACGAAGATTGTGGGTGCATCCTCTATTGACCCAACGCCTCAGTAAAGGACATTTTGAGAGGCTCTATACAGCTTTGAGGTCACATCCTGACAAGTTCTATCTGTACTGTCGCATGACCATCAGTACCTTTGATATCTTGTTGGAGATCTTACGTCCAGGTATCACCTATCAGGACACAAGGATGCGAAAAGCCATATCTGCTGAGGAGCGTCTTCTCCTAACCTTACGGTATGTATTCAACATTCTCACATATTGTATGTTGATGATATTTTTTGGTTATGTGTTGTGTTTTATCATGTTTTGGAAAGTATATGTGGACATTATGGCACAAGCACATCAACAAAACCGTGGTTAATGTTGTAGGAAAGTAACCAAGGTTTTTTTTTTTATGAAAATAATGTATTTGGAAATATACTATGCAATTGTGCTTCTTCATGTTTTCTTTGTACTCATGTTAAATACCTAATATTATCTTTATTTGTCTTTCAGCTTCCTGTCCACAGGCTTGTTGTATGCGGGACTACACCTGGAGTTTCTGATTGGGCGGTCGACAATTTCTGGCATTGTTCGTTCAACCTGTTTTCAAATATGGGAGAAACTTCAGGAACTTGTTATGTCTGAGCCCAAACAGGAGGATTGGCTCAAAATCGCCCGTGGATTCCAGAACACTTGTGACTTCCCTAACTGCATTGGAGCTGTGGATGGGAAACATATCAGGGTGCGTAAGCCGCCGAACTCTGGCTCCCAATTCTACAATTATAAGCAGTTTTTCTCTGTAGTTCTGTTAGCTGTTGCTGACAGTAACTCCAGGTTTATAATTGTAGACATTGGGGTCTATGGGCGAACTGGAGACTCTAGGGTCTTCAATTCGTCCATAATGGGTCGTCGGCTATGTGACAACCAGTTAGACCTCCCACCACCACAACAACTCCCAGGCTCCAATGCGGAAGCAGTGCCTTTTGTTTTGGTTGGAGATGAGGCTTTCCAACTGACGAGGCACGTCATGAGGCCTTATCCCCGGCAAAACCTGGACCACCGTCGGAGGGTCTTTAATATGAGTCTTTCCAGGGCACGGAGACTGGTGGAATGCGCCTTTGGGATACTGGCTGCAAAATGGCGTGTTCTCCAGTCTGCCATTCAGCTCAGTGAGGCTACAGTCAATGAAGTAATAAAAGCCTGTGTTATTTTGCACAATTTTACCCGCATACATGATTGTTCCTCAGTTGATATTGGTGAACACCTGTTGAGCAATGTGATTAGGCCTACACCATATGGCCCTCCGGCATCCCCTTTCTGGCCTAAAAGTTAGGGATGTATTCACCAATTTTTTTGTTTCTTCTCAAGGTGCAACTCCCTGGCAAGATTATGCAATTTTGCATGTTTGATTTTTTTGCTTTCTAAATATGTTTAAAAATTCATAAACAATTTAAATTTGCCAAAAAAAAAAGTGTGTTGGATTTACTTAATTCACATATGGTTATGAGCATAGCATGTGTGTGTGATGTAAGAATGATTGGACCACAACTATAATTAGGCTTTTTAAATGTTGAATTTTACTTAAGTAAAAAGCCTTTTTGAGGTTTTTTTTTTGGAACTCTAAATTATTTTGCTTTTTTTTTAGCAAATTCAATTTTTGGCAATATATGCCTAAAACAAGAACAAATTAACAAAGTGCTATGTCAGCACAAACATAAACAACACATTGAGATGTCCAGAAAACTACAAAAATAAAATTTCAAAATCACAGATTTTGGTACCTAGGTGGTGGAGATGGGGGTAGATCAGGGTCCTCATCAGGTGGCCTTTGTTGGCCCAATTGTCCTTCACCCTGTGTGGATGATGTGTGGGCTGGAGGAACATTCTGCCTGGACTCATGTGGGCCAGTTGTGTAATGGCCATAAGTGTTATGACCTGGTGGTTAGGAGCACCCGGAATGACCTGATAGTTAAACCTCATACAGGACGAGCTCTGGGATGTGGGAGCTCTGCTGACCGCAATCCCTAATCCTATCCCACACACTAGAAATAGCCATGGAGCGCTCCTGACGCTCCCTAGGCGCCTCGTCACAGCCTTAGAGCTAGCTAGCCCTAGAGATAGAAAATAAAGCCTATCTTGCCTCAGAGAAATTCCCCAAAGGAAAAGGCAGCCCCCCACATATATTGACTGTGAGTAAAGATGAAAGTCACAAACGTAGAAATGAAACAGGTTTCAGCACAGAGAGGCCAGACTTACTAGATAGACAGAGGATAGGAAAGGTAACTTTGCGATCAGCACAAAAACCTACAAAAGACCACGCAGAGTGTACAAAAAGACCTCCGCACCGACTCACGGTGCGGAGGGCCACTCTGCATCCCAGAGCTTCCAGCTAGCAAGACAAAATCATGATAACCAGCTGGACAAGAAAACAGTGAACAAATAATGACTATCAGGAACTTAGCTTCTGCAGGAGAAGGCAGGTAACCAGAGAGATCCAGGAGCGAACTGAACCAATGCAAAAACATTGACAGCTGGCATGGAGTAACGATCTGAGAGGAGTTAAATAGAGCAGCCAACCAAAGGATAAACCACGTCACCTGTGTAAGGAACCTCAGAAGCAGCAGCTTCACTCATAGCCACCAGAGGGAGCCCATAGACAGAACTTGCCGAAGTACCATTCACGACCACAGGAGGGAGTTCGACAACAGAATTCACAACAGTACCCCCCCCCCCTTGAGGAGGGGTCACCGAACCCTCACCAGAGCCCCCAGGCCGATCAGGATGAGCCAAATGAAAGGCACGAACAAGATCGGCAGCATGAACATCAGAGGCAAAAACCCAGGAATTATCTTCCTGACCATAACCCTTCCACTTGACCAGGTACTGGAGTTTCCGTCTCGAAACACGAGAATCCAAAATCTTCTCCACCACATACGCCAACTCCCCCTCGACCAACACCGGGGCAGGAGGATCAACAGAGGGTACCATAGGCGCCACGTATCTCCGCAACAACGACCTATGGAACACATTATGGATCGCAAAAGAAGCTGGAAGGTCCAAACGAAATGACACAGGATTAAGAACTTCAGAAATCTTATATGGTCCAATGAAACGAGGCTTAAACTTAGGAGAGGAAACCTTCATAGGAACGTGACGAGATGACAACCAAACCAAATCCCCAACATGAAGTCGGGGACCAACACAACGCCGGCGGTTAGTGAAACGTTGAGCCTTCTCCTGGGACAATGTCAAATTGTTCACCACATGAGTCCAAATCTGCCGCAACCTGTCCACCACCGCATCCACACCAGGACAGTCCGAAGGCTCAACCTGCCATGAAGAGAAACGAGGATGGAAACCAGAATTACAGAAAAAAGGAGAAACTAAAGTAGCCGAGCTGGCCCGATTATTAAGGGCGAACTCAGCCAAAGGCAAGAAGGACACCCAATCATCCTGATCCGCAGAAACAAAGCATCTCAGATATGTCTCCAAAGTCTGATTAGTTCGTTCGGTTTGGCCATTAGTCTGAGGATGGAAAGCCGAAGAAAAAGACAAATCAATGCCCATCTTAGCGCAAAAGGACCGCCAAAACCTCGAAACAAACTGGGAACCTCTGTCCGAGACGATGTTCTCTGGAATGCCATGCAAATGAACCACATGCTGGAAAAACAATGGCACCAAATCAGAGGAGGAAGGTAGTTTAGATAAGGGTACCAAATGTACCATCTTAGAGAAGCGATCACAAACCACCCAAATGACCGACATCTTTTGAGAAACAGGGAGATCATAAATAAAATCGATGGAAATATGCGTCCAGGGCCTCTTTGGGATCGGCAAGGGCAAAAGCAACCCACTGGCACGAGAACAGCAGGGCTTAGCCCGAGCACAAATCCCACAGGACTGCACAAAAGAACGCACATCCCGTGACAAAGAAGGCCACCAAAAGGATCTAGCCACCAAATCTCTTGTACCAAAGATTCCAGGATGACCAGCCAACACTGAACAATGAATCTCCGAGATAACTCTACTAGTCCATCTATCAGGGACAAACAGTTTCTCCGTAGGACAACGGTCAGGTCTATCAGCCTGAAACTTTTGCAGCACACGCCGGAAATCAGGGGAAATGGCAGACAAAATTACCCCTTCTTTAAGAATACCCGTCGGCTCCGGAACACCCAGAGAATCAGGTACAAAACTCCTTGACAGGGCATCAGCCTTCACATTCTTAGATCCCGGAAGGTATGAAACCACAAAATCAAAACGGGAGAAAAAGAGCGACCATCAAGCCTGTCTAGGATTCAACCATTTGGCAGACTCGAGATAAGTCAAATTCTTGTGATCCGTCAAGACCACCACGCGATGTTTAGCTCCTTCAAGCCAATGTCGCCACTCCTCGAATGCCCACTTCATGGCCAACAACTCCCGATTGCCCACATCATAATTGCGCTCAGCAGGCGAGAATTTTCTAGAAAAGAAGGCACAGGGTTTCATCACCGAGCCATCAGAACTTCTTTGCGACAAAACAGCCCCTGCTCCAATTTTAGAAGCATCAACCTCCACCTGAAAAGGGAGCGAAACATCTGGCTAGCACAACACAGGGGCAGAAGCAAAACGACGCTTCAACTCCTGAAAAGCCTCTACAGCCGCAGAGGACCAATTGACCACATCAGCACCTTTCTTGGTCAAATCAGTCAACGGTTTAGCAATACTGGAAAAGTTAGCGATGAAGCGACGATAAAAATTAGCAAAGCCCAGGAACTTCTGCAAGCTTTTCACAGATGTAGGCTGAGTCCAATCGTAAATGGCCTGAACTTTAACAGGGGCCATCTCGATAGTAGAAGGGGAAAAAATGAAACCCAAAAATGAAACCTTCTGAACTCCAAAGAGACACTTTGACCCCTTCACAAACAAGGAATTCGCACGAAGGACCTGGAATACCATTCTGACCTGCTTCACATGAGACTCCCAATCATCCGAAAAGACCAAAATGTAATCCAAATATACAATCATGAATCTATCCAGGTACTCTCGGAAGATGTCATGCATAAAGGACTGAAACACAGATGGAGCATTAGAAAGCCCGAATGGCATAACCAGGTACTCAAAATGGCCCTCGGGCGTATTAAATGCCGTTTTCCATTCATCACCCTGTTTAA
The DNA here is from genome assembly GCF_032444005.1 of Ranitomeya imitator. Lineage (NCBI taxonomy): Eukaryota > Metazoa > Chordata > Amphibia > Anura > Dendrobatidae > Ranitomeya > Ranitomeya imitator. The sequence goes on from NC_091286.1 coordinate 203,603,125, forward strand.
TTCGTACAAGATTATACGCACCACGAAGATCTATCTTGGTGAACCAACTAGCCCCCTTAATGCGAGCAAATAAATCAGACAGCAGCGACAAAGGATACTGAAATTTGACTGTGATCTTATTAAGAAGGCGGTAATCAATACAAGGTCTCAAAGAACCATCCTTCTTGGCCACAAAAAAGAACCCTGCTCCCAATGGTGACGACGACGGACGAATATGACCCTTCTCCAAGGATTCCTTTATATAACTCCGCATAGCGGCGTGCTCTGGCACAGATAAATTAAACAGACGGCCCTTAGGAAACTTACTACCAGGAATCAAATTAATAGCACAGTCGCAACCCCTATGAGGAGGTAGGGCACCAGATTTGGGCTCTTCAAATACATCCCGGTAATCTGATAAAAACTCAGGGACTTCAGAAGGAGTGGAAGGCGAAATTGACAGCAATGGAACATCACCATGTACCACCTGACAACCCCAGCTGGACACAGACATAGATTTCCAATCCAACACTGGATTATGGACCTGTAGCCATGGCAACCCCAAAACGACCACATCATGCAAATTATGCAACACCAAAAAGCAAATATCCTCCTGATGTGCAGGAGCCATGCACATGGTCAATTGAGTCCAGTACTGAGGCTTATTCTTGGCCAAAGGCGTAGCATCAATTCCTCTCAATGGAATAGGATACTGCAAGGGCTCCAAGAAAAAACCACGCGCCTGGCAAACTCCAAGTCCATCAAATTCAGGGCAGCGCCTGAATCCACAAATGCCATTACAGAATAGGATGACACAGAGCAAATCAGAGTAACGGACAAAAGAAATTTAGACTGTACCGTACCAATGGTGGCAGACCTAGCGAACCGCTTAGTGCGTTTAGGACAATCGGAGATAGCATGAGTGGATTCACCACAGTAAAAACACAGCCCATTCCGACGTCTGTGTTCTTGCCGTTCAGCTCTGGTCAAAGTCCTATCACACTGCATAGGCTCAGGCTTATGCTCAGAGAATACCGCCAGATGGTGCACAGCTTTGCGCTCCCGCATGCGCCAATCGATCTGAATGGCCAAAGACATAGACTCATTCAGACCAGCAGGCGTGGGAAATCCCACCATGACATCCTTAAGGGCTTCAGAAAGACCCTTTCTGAAAATTGCCGCCAGGGCACATTCATTCCACTGAGTAAGCACAGACCACTTTCTAAACTTCTGACAGTACACCTCCGCTTCATCCTGACCCTGACACAAAGCCAGCAAGATTTTCTCTGCCTGATCCACTGAATTTGGTTCATCATAAAGCAATCCAAGCGCCAGAAAAAACGCATCAACATCACGCAATGCCGGATCTCCTTGCGCAAGGGAAAATGCCCAGTCTTGAGGGTCACCACGCAATAAAGAAATAATGATTTTTACCTGTTGAACGGGGTCACCAGAGGAGCGGGGTTTCAAAGCTAGAAACAGTTTACAATTTTTTTTTAAATTCAAGAACCTAGATCTATCCCCAAAAAATAAGTCAGGAATAGGAATTTTAGGCTCTAACATAGGATTCTGAACCACAAAATCTTGAATGTTTTGTACCCTTGCAGTGAGATGATCCACACAAGAGGACAGACCTTGAATGTCCATCTCTACACCTGTGTCCTGAACCACCCAAAGGTCTAGGGGAAAAGAAAGACAAAACACAGTGCAAAGAAAAAAAAATGGTCTCAGAAGTTCTTTTATCCCTCTATTGAGATGCATTAATACTTTGGGCCAGCTGTACTGTTATGACCTGGTGGTTAGGAGCACCCGGAATGACCTGATAGTTAAACCTCATACAGGACGAGCTCTGGGATGTGGGAGCTCTGCTGACCACAATTCCTAATCCTATCACACACACTAGAAATAGCCGTGGAGTGCTCCTGACGCTCCTTAGGCGCCTCGTCACAGCCCAAGAGCTAGCTAGCCCTAGAGATAGAAAATAAAGCCTACCTTGCCTCAGAGAAATTCCCCAAAGGAAAAGGCAGCCCCCCACATATATTGACTGTGAGTAAAGATGAAAGTCACAAACGTAGAAATGAAACAGGTTTCAGCACAGAGAGGCCAGACTTACTAAATAGACAGAGGATAGGAAAGGTAACCTTGCGATCAGCACAAAAACCTACAAAAGACCACGCAGAGTGTACAAAAAGACCTCCGCACCGACTCACGGTGCGGAGGGCCACTCTGCATCCCAGAGCTTCCAGCTAGCAAGACAAAATCATGATAACCAGCTGGACAAGAAAACAGTGAACAAATAATGACTATCAGGAACTTAGCTTCTGCAGGAGAAGGCAGGTAACCAGAGAGATCCAGGAGCGAACTGAACCAATGCAAAAACATTGACAGCTGGCATGGAGTAACGATCTGAGAGGAGTTAAATAGAGCAGCCAACCAAAGGATAAACCACGTCACCTGTGTAAGGAACCTCAGAAGCAGCAGCTTCACTCATAGCCACCAGAGGGAGCCCATAGACAGAACTTGCCGAAGTACCATTCACGACCACAGGAGGGAGTTCGACAACAGAATTCACAACACATAAGGATTTTGACCAAATCCCTCATGTTTGGGAAAATATGGCCTGGAATCATATCCAAACCCAATATTGCCATGTCGTCCAAACCCAGATTGGGACCAGCCTCCAGCAATGGGTCTGGACAAGTAGCCATATTGGGATGGTTGCTGATAGCCTGCCATATGGGACTAAGGTTGCCATAGTGGGTTGGGTGTGGGTAGGGGTTGAGGTGTAGGCTCACGTGGATGGGGTGCTTCAGATCCCTGTTGATCATGCACCTGTTGACATCTTTGCAGCCGCAGGAGATTTTGACAGCTGCAAATTTTCAATGGTCTCCATAAGCTGGTATGGGTTATTTGGGGGGGTGCATGCATCAATAAGGATCTGAATGCACCCTCTCACACGAAGCCTCACCTCACGCACTAGGGGACGTAAATATCGGGCCAGGCTCCTCGTAAAGCCCTCCTCACCATCATCCTCACGAACCCTTGCCAGGTAGTTCAACACCCCAGCATCAACATTTCTCCTACTTTGGAGTAGCTCTCTTCACGGCGAGCACGCTGTGATATCACTGCAGCCTGTGGTGAGCGCTCCAGGGCAACAGTAGGTCTGCTGCTGTTTACAGGGTCATCCTGGATTGGTTGTGCTGCTGCTCCTGCTGATGTTGATGGTGGGGCATCTTCTTGTCCTGGTGCTGCTGGAGCTGGATGGACAGATGACGAGGATCCTGGAGGGATGGAGCATGACGGCTCAGAAGATGGGCCAGCCAGCTCTTCTCCTTCCCCAACTGGGTCTATGACCACCTCCGAATCCGACCCTGTCTCCCTTTCAGTGAGGTTAGACTGTGTTCTGTAATTAAAGTATTTATTTAAATGTTTAAATATAAAAAAAACAAAAACATATGTTGAAAATGTATTGTGAGGTTTGTACTTACGGTCTGAGATCCATGCTGGGATTTAAGAAGGTCAAACGGTCAAAATATATGTATTTTCTTTTTTTTGGACGTGTGCCTGCCCCACTCCTGTCATGCTGCTGCCTCTCCCTCCTATATTGATCGCGCATGCTCCGCCATCTTGTCATCACATCACCCACTGAAACAAAATGCAATAAACAAATTGATTACCCCATTATGCACAGTGGTCACACAAGGTGTAATTGACTACACAGATTTTAGTGTAGCATAGGAATATGCATTTGTGGAATACATTTATTAGTAATTGTGATCAAATAATACAATTTGTATGTAAGGCCACAAGGACAGAGTCCTCTACCCTCTATCCCAGAATGTAATTTTGCTGGTTAACACTGTAAGGGACTTCTGTTACAACCATTTATTTAATCCGTTTATCATGTACAGCACCATGTACATACTGGTGTTCTTTAAATTCATTTCTGAACTAATTAACAATTTCATGTAGAATACTTCAAAGGAGTTAGATAATGCTGTTTCACAAGAAAAATAAATTACAAGCATGAGTGTACTTACTTATTTGGCTTTGTGCCTCACGTGGCTGCTGCTCAAAATGTGGGAATAGGGACCCACACACACTCCTCCATGCTGCCTCTTTTTGGACCCTGTTGGCATAGTTGGGATCTCTTTGGTCCCAAATTACTGGCCTTTCTTGCACCAAAATTATGAGCATGTCCACATTTATAATGTTAGCCCTGCTGATTCTCACTCCGTGGAGGCGTGCAGCAGACTTCCGGGTTCACTGTCTGGCTTTTTCAGCTAATTAGCTTGTCTCACCTGCCTGATTGAGGCCTTTGGACATTTCCGGACATCTGCCAGAGTATAGCGTATTTCTCGCAAGTCACACGCATGGTCCGTATGCATTCCTGTATTTTGTGGGCCCCCATAGACTTTCATTGGCGTATTTTTTGCGCAATACGCTGACAAACGCAGCATGCTGCGATTTTCTACGGCCGTAGAAAGCCGTATAATATGGATGCGTAATATACGGCTGATAGGACCTGACCCATTGAGAATCATTGGGTCGTGTGTAATGCGTGTTTTACGGACGTATTTTATGCGCTCATACGTCCGTAAAACTCTCTACTGTGACGCCGGCCTCAGGTGGAGAAATGGAGATTAAAGAAGCTAGAAACTGTCTTATTCCTCTTGAAAAAACACATGACAGGTTATTCTGAAGAGTTACTTAAAAGAATAATTATTTAACCCCTTCACCCAAAGCCTGTTTTCACCTTCCTGACCAGGCCAATTTTTACAATTCTGACCACTGTCATTTTATGAGGTCATAACTCTGGAACGCTTCAATGGATCCCACTGATTCTGAGAATGTTTTCTCGTGACATATTGTACTTAGTGATAGTTGTAAAATCTATTTGATATGACTTGCGTTTATTTATGAAAAAATCAGAAATTTGGTGAAATTGTTTAAAATTTTGCAATTTTCAAACTTTTCATTTTTATGCCCTTAAATCAGAGAGTCTTATCACACAAAATAGTTAAAAAACATTTCCCACATGTCTAATTTACATCAGCATAATTTTTAGAACACAATTTTTTTTTGTTAGGAAGTTATAAGGGTTAAACGTTGACCAGCAATTTCTCATTTTTACAATAAAATTTGCAAAACCATTTTTTTAGGGACCACATCACATTTGAAGTGACTTTGAGGTGCCTTTATGACAGAAAATACCCAAAATTGACACCATTCTAAAAACTGCACTCCTCAAGGTACTCAAAACCACATTCAAGAAGATTATTAACCTTTCAGGTGCTTCACCGAAATTAATGGAATGTGGAAGGAAAAAAAATAAACATTTAACTTTCTTTCACAAAAATTTTCCTTTAGACCTTTAGGGTTACAGGAAAAAATGGACCATAAAATTTGTTGTGCAATTTCTCCTGAGCATGCCGATACCCCATATGTGGGAGACACCACTGTTTGAGCACACGGCAGAGCTTGGAAAGGAAGGAGCACCATTTCACTTTTTGAATGGAAAATTTACTTGCATAATTAGCGGACACCATGTTTCGTTTGGAGAGCCCCTGATGTGCCTAAACAATGGAAACCCCCCACAAGTCACAACATTTTGGAAATTAGACCCCTTAGGGAATTTATCTAGATGTGTATTGAGCGACTTGAACCCTCAGGTGCCCACAGAAGTTTATAACGTAGAGCCGTGAAAATAAAAAAAAAAACTAATTTTTCCCACAAACAACTTTTTCAGCTTCAAATTTTGTATTTTCACAAGGCTAACAGGAGAAAATGATGTTTTTTTTGGCAGAGACAGAGAAAACCTGTGAGCGTCTTTCTAATACAGGATATCCTAAATGGAATCTGGACAAAGCATGTAAAAAAATCTCCAAAGTAGATCGCAAAAATCTATTAACGACAAAAAATTATAAATCTACTTATAATAGTCCACAGACAAGCAACAATAATGTAGTATTCAGTACCTCATATAGTTCACAATATAGGCAGATTGTGGATATTGTGAAAAATCATTTACCCATGTTAAAACAAGATGACAAATTAAAACGAATTCTAACACAGAACGATATCAAATTTGTTGCTAAACGAGCACCCACTTTGGGCTCCATCCTGTCCCCAAGTCTATTCTCTAGCTCTCTATGAGATACTAATAGAGTTACTTGGCTCAACGCCACAGGGTTTTTCGGATGTGGAGCCACTCGCTGCAAAACATGTAACTATGTGCATAAAACAAACAAATTCTCATCTTTTCATAATCACAAACAATTTGATATACATGATTACATTAATTGCAACCCTGAAAATGTAGTGTATCTAATAGAATGTATTACATTACATATAAAGTTCAGTACATAGGCTGCACCACATGTCCATTAAAAGTACGAGTGAGACGGCACCTATCAGATGCCGTAAATTCTAAAGCCCTTTCTGCTTTAGCTATCTCCAGACACTTTTACAACTTGCACAAAGGTAATTTAACTAGTCTCAGATTCTGTGGAATAGAAAAGGTTTACAAACCTCCGAGAGGAGGTAATTTACAGAAACTTTTCAATCGGGAAACGTATTGGATGTTTATGCTTGACACACGTATTCCCTATGGCCTTAATGCTAGACATGATTTATTAAAGCAATACTAATTAATGTTTAAGTAATGTTCAAGCAATGTTCCTTAAGGGTATTTACTATGTCAATTTAAGTCATTTCTATGATATTCCTAACTGGTGATTACTTCTTTATACATTTATACATGCTTGTTTGCATTTTTAATTGTCTGTCCAATCAATGTCTTGTGCACATTATATATATATATATATGTTTCCATTGCACTATTAGGTAGATCATGAGTAAAACTTCATAGTTGAAACGCGTTGATCCTCCTTACTGGTGTCCCAGGTGATTGCTATGCAAAGACTTTTTTTAAAACGATTTATGGCTTCAGTTGTCTAATAAAGTCGCACAAAGTGTGAACCACCTCCGCCTTCAGCTGGATTTCTCTTCTTATCTCCATTTGCTGTGGGCGCCCACCCCTATCCATGCTGGGCGTTGGCAGGTCTGGGGATTCCTTCTAAGATCGGTAAGCTGACTACATTTTTTTCCTTTAACAGGAGAAAATGGACCTGAAGATGTATTGTGCAATTTCTCCTGAGTTAACCAATACCCCAGAAAGGAAGAAATGTCATACTACTGTGCAGATTTTGCTGCACTTGTTTGAGGGTGCCATGTTATATTGGCAGAGCCCCTGGGGGACTGAACAGCAGAACCCCCCATAAGTGACCCAATTTTACAAACTAAACCCCTCAATGAATTCATCTAGGGGTTCAGTGATTATACTGACAACACGTGTGTCACAGAATTTTATACCATTGTGAAGTCAAGAAAAAAATCATTTACATTTTTACCACAAAGATTGTGTGTTAGCCCCAAGTTTTACATTTTTCTACTAGGAAATGGGTAAAAATGGCACCAAAATTTCTCCAACAATTTCTGCTGAATGTAGAAATATCCAATATGTGGATGTACAGTACTGGTTAGCCATACTGAGAGAATAGTTTGCAGACTCCATATAAAGAGCCCCTAAGTGCTAAAAAAAAAAAGCAGAATCCCCCTCAAGTGAACCTATTTTGGAAATTATACCCCTTGGAGAATTTATCTACAGATGTAATGACGATTTTGACTTCATGGGTGTTTTCCAGAAACAGGCAACAGTGGATGTTGCTGAGTGAAAATTGCAAACTGTCATTGTAGTGACCCATATGCTGTAGTGACCAGTACATTACACCCAGCTCATGCTTCTGGAGACATGTACCTGTAAATTAGCCCTCATCACTACAGAAATGACAATCATGTGCATGCTAAATGTGGATTAGGCACACTGGGACACTGGGGCTCATAAGGGGGGGTATTTGGATTTGGGAGCACAGAATTTGCTGAATTCCTTTTGGGGGGTGATGAGCCATTTCACTTCTCAAGAGCCTTTGTGCTACGAGTAATGTGGAAGCCCCCTATATTCACGTTAACAAATGACAGACCTGAGTGAGGGCTTGCTTTTTTTGATGATTGAGTTGGAGCTTTTATTGGGAACATTTTATATAACATTTGGGATCACATTTATCTGGCGCTCTACACTGAGCACTTACTTTGGGGTTTAAATCTAAATCTCCGAGTGACGTGACAGATGAAACCCCGATGGATCCATTCACTACAATGAGGCAGCAGAGTTACTCTGGACTCCATCTGGCCTCTGTTCAGTGGTGTCTTTTTCAGAAGTGCACAAAACTGTGGCTGATGGTACTTTTATACAATCCTAAAAAGATGGAGACAACCGGATCACCAGTCCTATGGCATCCACAGTGCCTCCATCTGCCTCACTATTGGGAATTTTCTGCCGGGGGTTCTGTCTGAATCATGTATTTCAGAAATGCACATGGAAACCCCGATGTAAACGCTCAGTGTAGAGTGCAGGATAAATGTGCACCCAGCTTTCCTGTGATCTTTGGGAGGCAGAATGAAAAAAATCAACAGCAGTTAAAGAATTGGTTTTATTTTTTATGCAGTTTTATTCTTTGGGTCGGTGCAATTATAAGGCTGCCAGGGTGGTAGTTGTGGCAGTGGGCTGTTCTGTTCACACACCCTGGCACCCTACAGATGAAATACAGTGTTCCTTCTGCTGCGTGCGCAGCAACACACTCACGGTTGTGGTGAGGGGTTTCTCGGCTGCTGTCTTGTCGGCTCTGCATTCATGAGCTCTGCAAATCAATTTTGAGATGTGGTCTCTTTCCAACAGCTTAACTTTGCTAGACAGCAGTATATTCATCACTTAGGCAGCACAGTTCAAACACAGAGACATTTTCTTATCTGCATTCTTCACACAGGCAGCACAAGTTAAACACAGAGACATCTTATCTTTCCCTGCCTTCTGGGCAAACTCGGTTCTTCCTGGCAACTCTGTCAATATCCTTGCAGCCTCTGTCTATAGCCTTGCAACCTCTGTCTATATCCTTGCAGCCTCTGTCTCACTCTTGGTCAATCTGTGACCCACTATTGGACAATCACTGAACCTCTTCTGGACAATCTCTTTCCCACTTGTGCTCCAGGCCCACTAGCTTACTATCAGTCCCAGGTCCGGTTCCAATTGGGAAAGGTGCCAGAATCACCATCTCAGCTCCTCCTGCTCCAGTCTTAGACCCCGGATCCTCTTCAGGTTGGCTTCTATTCTTGCTGATGACTGCCTACATGACTTCCAGCCTGGGCCCCCTTACTGCCCAGCAGCTTTATCCCCACGGCCTGAGAACCTTCTGCTCTCACTGCTGCACTGCCCGGGCTTTGCTGCCTATACAGGAAGTGCTTCTATATCCCTGTGGCTCTGCACTGCCCTGCTCTAACTCCTCCCAACTGCTTAACTCTTATGCTGCCTGTATTTCACTAGCACTCCTGTCTATTCTATGCTATCCTATTCCCTATGTCTATTCTAATCCCCTTGGTCCTATACTACTTCCTAACCTTTGCCTAGGCCGATGCACAAAACATAGCAAATTCTTTTACATTGCAGTACACAAATATCAGTAAACATGTATAAACGTTGCATCTCACATTAATACACCATGAGGTGCCGCATGTAATATTTGAACAGTGACCAGGGGAGTGGAGGCACGTGAGGGTCCCTTCCACCTCCTTACACGATTACAGCGAGATTAGATTTATATCGGGTTCTTATACTTGGCTGCTGTCACACACTAAAAAACGATTTTTATTGCAAAAAATAGTTTTTGCATCACCATATTTTGAGAGTAATAATTTTTCAATATTTTGGCCGATAGAGACATGTCATGGCTCATCAGGGACGAGCTGACGTTTTTATTGGTACCATTTATGGGCACATGACATTTTTTGATTGCTTTCTATTCCGATTTTTGGGAGACAGAATGAACAAAAACCAGCAATTCAGGAATTGCTTTTTGCTTTGTTTTGTTGTGTTATACCATCTGCATGTGGTAAAATTAATAAGACAGCTTTATTCTTCGGATCAGTATGATTACAGTGATACCCAATTTAGATTTATTTTTTTTATTTTGTCTCTTTTACAAAATAAAAGCTATTTTATAGAAAAAATAATTAGTTTTGCATTGCTTTACTCTGTGAGCTAAAACTTTTTTTTTCGCTGATGGAGCCGTATTATGGCTTTTTTTTTTGCGAGTCAAGATGACATTTTCAGTGGTACCATTTTTATTTACATTTGTCTTTTCGATCACGTTTTATTGCACTTTTTGTTCGGCGGTATGATGATAAAGCATTATTTTTTGCATTGTTTTTTATTTTATTTTTTTTACAGTAATCACCGAAGGGGATAACTAGTGGGACAGTTTTATAAAGCGGGTCTTTCTGGATGCGGTGATACCAAATACGTGTACTTTTTATTTAATTTACTTTTTACATAAATTAATGTATTTATTGGATATTGGAATAATATATATGTGTTCTTTTTGGGGGATTTTTTTAAATATTTTTACACTTCGTAATCATTTTTTTACCTTTTTACATTGTCCCAGGATGGGACATCACTGTACAGCATCAGATTGCTGATATAATGCCCTGCAGAGCATCAGAGCAGCGTCTAACAGGCAGGGAAGGAGGCATTTATGTGTCTGCTCTCAGCAGACAATCACAAGGCCACCTTCTCTGCAGGACCCCTAAGGACCACCCCGAAATGTTGCGACCGGGGGCCTCCATGGAGACCATCAGGACAGTGCAATCGCATTGCGTTGTCCTGATGAAAGCACACAGGGAGCCCACTCCCTGCACGATGCTCTTCTATGCTGCTGTCCCTACTGACAGCGGTGTCAGAGGGGTTAAATGCCCATGATCGGTGCTAGCCCCAATCATGGGTATTGCTGCAGGGTGTCAGCTCTCACATAGAGCTGACACCTGTACTCAATCGTGGTGGCGCTCAGTGTGAGCCCTCGCGATCGCAGTGCCATACTCCCTGGGCAGCGGAGGAAGGAAAAGAGAGTATACTTTATTTAACACATCCAATTGTGGAACTTCTTATTATTCCAAGATCTGTTGATTAAAATGAACTTTGTTCATGGGAAAACCCCTTTAATATTTTTTCCAAAGTTTATTTCTTTGTGTGTATTTTTTAAACCCCTCTCTACACAGGAGGTACATGTACGGTATGGTAGGGAAGCTCTTTGTGCAAATGGGAGTACATGTATAGGTTGGCAGAGGCAGGTATAAGAGCTGTGCCTAGCATCGCACTGGAGCTTGACATATCAGACTGCTGAGCTTCTGCAGCAATAGCCAGTGTTACAATGAATCTGTTTAGATATCATGATTAATAGTGACTGCAGAATTTAGATGGTTGAGAAAAGGAGTGTGTAATCTCTTTCGCCCCATTGGTCCCCTTGCAAACCAAGTTTGGGGTGACGATGGTTGCTGTGGGTCTGTTAGCAATGTTGGCCAATTTGGCATCGCCATAAGCTGGGTCTAATAGGTTGTGTGTTAATGTATTGCATATAGTGTATTATACAATAAATCAATCTATTGAATGTTCAAGCCCAATAACAAAGTAAAAAGTTAAATAAAAAAGTTCAACAAAGTTTGTAGAAGTAAATAAAAAGGGGAAAAAAGAAAATATGTTTTGCCATTAAAAGCGTAGCTTTTATGAGAAAAGAAAAACAAGAAACATACATGAAACTGGTATTGCCACATCCATGCTCCATAAAAAATACACTGTGTATGGAGGATTATTTTTATTATTGATCAACAACTATGTTCTCAATCAACCCAAAAGACTCATAAATATCAAAGCTTAATATTTTTGGAAGTCGGAGTGGGTTTTTTTAGATTTGGCTATGTTAGGAGGATATCTGTTTGTGCAGGCAACTATTACTGTGCAGAATTATTAGGCAACTTAATAAAAACCAAATATATTCCCATCTCACTTGTTTATTTTCACCAGGTAAACCAATATCACTGCACAAAATTTAGGAATAAACATTTCTGACATGCAAAAACAACCCCCCCCAAAATTAGTGACCAATATAGCCACCTTTCTTTATGATGACACTCAACAGCCTTCCATCCATAGATTCTGTCAGTTGCTTGATCTGTTTATGACCAACATTGCGTGCAGCATCCACGACAGCCTCCCAGACACTGTTCCGCGAGGTGTACTGTTTTCCCTCCCTGTAGATCTCACATTTTATGAGGGACCACAGGTTCTCCATGGGGTTCAGGTCAGGTGAACAAGGGGGCCATGTCATTATCTTTTCTTCTTTGAGACCTTTAATGGCCAGCCACGCTGTGGAGTATTTGGAGACATGTGATGGAGCATTGTCCTTCATGAAAATCATGTTTTTATTGAATTATACCGACTTCTTCCTGTACCACTGCTTGAAGAAGTTGTCGTCTAGAAACTGGCAGTAGGTCTGGGAGTTTAGCTTCACTGCATCCGCAACCCGAAAATGTCCCACAAGTTCATCTTTGATGATACCAGCCCATACCAGTACCCCACCTCCACCTTGCTGGCGTCTGAGTCGGAGTGGAGCTCTCTGCCCTTTACTGATCCAGCCTCTGGCCCATCCATCTGGCCCATCAAGAGTCACTCTCATTGTGCTTTTTGTTACTCCAGTAACGTTGCAGCTCTGAAATATGGCAAAACTGGTGGCAAATGGCATCTTGGGAGCTTCACGCTTGATTTTCCTCAATTCATGGGCAGTTATTTTGCGCCTTTTTTGCCCAACACACTTCTTGCGACCCTGTTGGCTATTTGCCATGAAACGTATGATTGTTCGATGATCACGCTTCAAAAGTTTGGCAATTTCAAGACTGCTGCATCCCTCTGCAAGACATCTCACAATTTTGGACTTTTCCGAGCCCGTCAAGTCTCTCTTCTGACCCATTTTGCCAAAGGAAAGGAAGTTGCCTAATAATTAAACACACCTTATTTAGGATTTTGATGTAATTAGACAACACCCCTCCTCATTACAGAGATGCACATCACCTGATTTACTTAATTGGTAGTTGGCTCTCAAGCCTGAACAGCTTGGAGTAGGACGACATGTATAAAAAGTATCATGTGATCAAAATATAACTTGCCTAATAATTCTGCACACAGTGTAGATAAATAATACATATTCCACATTATACTCCCAAATACAAATTGGAAAAATATAATCACACAGGGATGGACATATCATTGGTACATTCTGTGGCTGCACAGGGGCCCAAAATGTATGGGGGTCCATTTCTACCTCCAAAGAAATTTTGCATTTTTAGGAAGTCTTGGGCTGCAAAGGGCCCATGTATTATTCTTGCACAGAGGCCCTTTTCTGTTTGTGTCTGCCAGAGTAATTACCCATACACCTGAGAAATTAAAACATTGAAGAGATATTTCCATCACCAAGATGCCATCCTAATATGTAGTAGGCATAAAATTAATAATATTAGCAGATACCTCCAATTAGAAATTTAGTATAGTTCTTCTAATTTGCATTTCAGTAGCTTTGTTATCCATGGTTATGGTCACTCATTATTCTCATAGGCTGGGGTCACACTTGCGAGTGCAATGTGAGAAACTCACGTGAGTCTCTCGCATCAACACCCGGCACTGCTGCCGGAACTAGGGAACGGAGAGTTCGTCTGCATGAATTTCCATGCAGCCGCACGCTCCAGTCCCGAGTGCCAGTGACAGTTCCGGGTATTGATGCGAGAGACTCGCTTGAGTTATTCTCATTACACTCGCAAGTGTAACCCTGGCCATATAGTGACAGTTTGTCGTTGTAACCATGGATACCTAAGCTAATGCAATGCCCCACATGAGGTAAGGGACATAGCAAATTAGAAGATCTATACTAAATTTCTAATTGAAGGTATTTGCTAATATTCTTAATATTACGCCTACTACTACCTTTAAGACTTTCAGAACACAGTAATGTAATGGCCCAGACTCATGCATATATCCAGTGTTTTTCTCACCAAAAGTCACCATAATCATTTGTAAGATTACCATAAGCAAGTCACCGTAGATGCAGCCTTGATGGTGACATTTTGGGGACTTTTACTACATATGGGGCTATTAAAGAAATCAAAGATGCAATATTACAGTACTCAGGACAGGCTGAGTATAATATTGTGTAGTACATTATTTTTCTTATTAGATCTTGTGAAAATAAAAGTTTGTGCTAAATATTCGTGCAGAGATATCTGAAATGCATTGATGCCGTGTGTCATGTAAGATGTATTGCTGACTGTATGTCCTCCAACTATTTTGTGTGAGTAAAGTAATCACGGTTCATGGAGCTGGATTTTCTTCATTTCTGCTACATCACAGTGTCATACAAGTACGTAAATGATGTTGCATTGTGATGCCTAGGGTATTGCAAACACACAAACCCTATATACAGTATAATGGCCCGACACCACCCTTATATTTAGTATGATAGTGCCACAGCTCCTTTACACAATATGATGTTTTTACAACTCCCTTTTCACAGTGTAATGCCATCAACAGCTTCCATAGAATATGATTGCCCCAGAGCCACCTACATGCAGTATGATGGCCCCACAGCCCCTACATACAGTATAATGGCTCCACAGCCTACCTATATATAGTACAATAGTCTCACAGCACCTGACATGCAATATGATGGATCCATAGTCCCCTACAGATGATGTGTTTGACCCACAGCCTCTTATATACAGTATGGTGGCCCCACAGATTCTAATATACCAAATATTGGTTCAACAGCCCCCTTACATACAGAATGAAAGCTACCAAACACCCTTGCATAGAGTATGATGGCCCCATAGCCTCACCACATACATCATGATGACCATACAGCTCATCTATTTACAGTATAATGGCTCCATAGCCTCCCTACATACAGAATGATTGTCCCACAGCTCTCATAGTTACAGTATGATGATCTCACAGCCCCTTAAATACAGAATGATGAACGCCACAGAACCTACATACACAGTGATGAACCTACATCCCTCTTGCATTCAGAATGATGGCCGCACAGCCCCATACATACAGTATGACAGCCGCATAGTCACCATATACACAATATAATGGCACCACAGCCTCCCTATATACAGTATAATGCCCTTCATAGACTTGTGACGCAGAGTCACTACTCACTGACAAGCCTTGAGACAGGGTAATCAGGAGGTACGAGGTCAGATACTAGGAAGGGTAAGGTCAAGGCATGGTTTGATAACAGTAATGGGTCAAATGCCAGAAGGGTAAGTCAAGACAAGAGAGTAAAACACACTGTGTGGTTTAGCAGGTCACTCAGCTGCACACGGAGGTAGACACGGTTACACTGCAGCTTTAAGAACTTCCTTTGATTTATTTTAGGCAGCATAAACCACGGTATAGTAAAGAAAATACAGCCCTCTGGGCAAAACAGCAAAATAAAACAAAATGGTGGCAGAACAAAAAACACAGTCCTTCTATGAGCGGGAGTCCTCCCGCTCATGGCTGACAGAACACATAAGGTTCAAGTTCACTAGTCCATGCAGCACTCTCCTGTAGTGCTCCTTCTCCAGGTGAAAACACTGAACACTAAAAGTTCTTTCCTTCAGCCGTTTAAGCCCAGACCATGTGACTCCTCAAACACGTGACTGATCACATGACTGTGACCTCACCAAGGTCCTGTCAGCACACAGTGGTGCTAGCTCTGTAGGGGGAGTTATGGGGGCGACACTCTCCCACCCACTCTATGAATGTCCCCCTAAAAAGCAGCCCATATCATAACTTAACCCTCATAACACTTACTGTGCCATTAGGCGTAGTGAAACATATCTCCCCTCTATTACGTTACCAGTGACTCTGTCACAACGGATTATCAGAGGCCAAGTTCGGGGTCAGATACTTGAAGATAAAATAGTTCAAGGGAACCTGTCATGTAAAGTAACGCTATTAAAGGATATATTCAGGAATGTAAAATATGCTTAAGCACTAACAGGCAGACAGTTGCTACCTACCTGCCTGTTGTGCCTGATGCAGTTTATCGCTGGCACAGAGCAGTCACAGACCATTCATGCCAGGAATTCAGCAGATTTTACTGACTGAGCGGCTGCTTTTTTTCCACTACACTCTGATGAATGGGTGGGGCTTCAATGTCATTTTGATTGACAGCCAGATTCCTGCTCTCTAACTGGAAGAGCCGACTATGAATGAGAATGATGTTGGAAGCTACACCCCATCAACAGAGCAGAGTGGAAAAGAAGCAGCTGAATCTCCAGCCAGAGTGGTCTGTGACCGCTCTGTGCTGGCAAAGAACGGCACTGGTAGAAACTACCTGGATGATAGTGCTTAGACATGTTTTTAGTTTTTCACAAAGTCCTGGAAATAACCTTTCCCTTTGAGATAAGGGGTTGATTTGCAGGTTAATAGCCTTCCAACACCATGCAGCGGTTATTTCATTGCAAAAATTTGCCATACACTTTAGATAGCTGTTAGCTTAATGATCTGACTAACTGTTTTTATCCTGACTCCTGCCTATACAGGAACACTTAGCTGAGTGTTCATTTGTTGTTAGATTGTTGGCCAAAGCTACAATCATCATTACACATTACGTGGCTGCTGACAACCAATGTTTCGACTGATTATTCGGACAACAGCCATCTCGATAGACCTCCCTGTAGTGCTTATCTGGAGGAGAACAAAAAGATCAGCAGTCCAATATCAGATCAACATCTCCTTTGGACAGTTAAGGTACCGTTACACTAAACAATTTACCAACGATCACGACCAGCGATACGACCTGGCCGTGATCGTTGGTAAATCGTTGTGTGGTCGCTGGGGAGCTGTCACACAGACAGCTCTCTCCAGTGACCAACAATCAGGGGAACAACTTCGGCATCGTTGAAACTGTCTTCAACGATGCCGAAGTCCCTGGGTAACCAGGGTAAACATCGGGTTACTAAGTGCAGGGCCGTGCTTAGTAACCCGATATTTACCCTGGTTACCATTGTAAAAGTTAAAAAAAAACACTACATACTCACATTCTGATGTCTGTCACGTCCCCCGGCATCAGCTTCCCTGCACTGTGTAAGCGCTGGCCGTAAAGCAGAGCGGTGACGTCACCGCTCTGCTCTGCTTTACGGCCGGCCGGCACTGACACAGTGCAGGGAAGCTGATGCCGGGGGACGTGACAGACATCCGAATGTGAGCATGTAGTGTTTTTTTTTTTTACTTTTACAATGGTAACCAGGGTAAATATCGGGTTACTAAGCGCGGCCCTGCACTTAGTAACCCAATGTTTACCCTGGTTACAGGTGAACACATCGCTAGATCGGCATCACACACGCCGATCTAGCGATGACAGCGGGTGATCAGCGACCAAAAAAAGGTCCTGATCATTCCCCACGACCAACGATCTCCCAGGAGGGGCCTGATCGTTGGTCGCTGTCACACATAAAGATATCGTTAGCGGGATCGTTGCTACGTCACAAAAAGCGTGACGTTGCAACGATATTGTTAACGAAATCGTTATGTGTGAAGGTACCTTTAGTTGTCCGGTGCCCCCATACACATTACAGTGTTGATTGAACCTGTCAATATTGGCGGATAATGCTGACATTAGTCTAATGTGTATGTAGAGCAAAATGACCCTGACTACAAACAAAGCAAAGTAAACATGTTATCTATGAATGTAAAATCGCCACAAAATTTATTGAAAACCAATACAAACAAAAGGAGTAAGGAGAAGTGCTATGAAAATATAGCAAGGGGACAGCCAATTTCAGACAAGTAAGGCCTCGTGTACACGTTCAGTATTTGGTGATTTTTTTACCTCAGTATTTGTAAGCCAAAAGCAGGATTGGGTAAAAAATGCCGAAGTGGCAACATGTTTTCCTCTGACTGTTTCCCTCCTGTTGTTGGCTTACACTTACTGAGGCAAAAAACTCCACAAATGCCCAATATGTGCACGTGGCCTCAGTCAGTTTTTGATGTTGCAGTTATTCTGCACCATTTCTGCACCCAGTAAAATAGGTTACTTACATTTAAAAAAAAATACACCGCTTCAAAACCTCACCAAAAACTCACCGTGGGAACGTGGCCTAAAATGTATTTTTGTCCTTACCCTCCTTTGTATTGCAGCAGACATTTTTTATTTGTATGGTGTTGTAGCTGTTTTTGCAGAGGTCATGTAATTTTCTCATGCACCATATCAAAGAACATTTAGATTAGCATTTCATTTATACTAGAAAGCATAAGAAATAGCATTTCCCAATAAAAAAAATATATATTCCTTACTTTGCTGACAACCTAAACTCGTTCCTACTTTTTTTTAAATATTAGTAAAAAGAATCTAACTGATCTTGAAAAAGCAGTAGACACCATTTATATACTTACAGTATTTTACCTAACTTTGTATTGTATTGAATGTTTAATTTTGGTTTGTCTTCAAATTCAATAAAACGGCAATTTACTTTGCATTATTGTTATTTTTTTTTTTTTTCATTTAATCAGAAGAATTAACAGGTCTGTGCTTTGTTTTCCAATAGTACAACCTGGTATGCAAAGATGCATGGAAACTTGACTTGACACAAGCTTCACTGAACTTGGGATTTTTGATAGGGGCTCTGACATTGGGTTATGCTGCTGACAGGTAAATACCGCATGCCTACTTCCTGCTATTCTATTTCTTCATGTACTTTATTTGATAAGGATAAAACCTTTCTGGTGTAAACAATATTTCAGTTTCATAACCAAGTGCAATATGCTTTTCTCTTTGCCAAAATGCATTGTGTAAAAGTCACAAATAATATAATATTGCAATAAATCTTTGTAAGAAAATTCAATTCAACTTTTTTCTTAGTGTCCCATTCGCCAATTTTAGTAAGTTTTACTTAAATCAGAAAACACACAAAAGTTGGCAGAGAGTAGATTTTAAAGGGAACCAACCATGTAAAAAAAAAGCTATTAAGCCTGCCGATTAATAGTGCTCTGTGAGGCACTGGCGAATTTAATTCCCCCCAGCAGTATTCAGCTTCCAGTCATAAAGAAGCCGCTGACATGGTTTCCATTACCACTCTGTATATAGAGAGTGTAAGGTGTAACCGCGATCCGGGCACTGACTGACAGCAGAATCAGCATTAAGGACGACTATCAGTCTGCCAACACACTCTATACACTGGTCGATGACTGAAACCGTGCCAACGCCTTCTCTATGACTGGGAGCTGAATGCTGCCAGGGGAATAAAGGTCAATACCTCTCGGGTGCGGGGCTTTCTGTGTTGGCGCCTCACGGTGTCGGAATGCTATTAAAATGCAGATCAACCCCATATCTGCAGGTTAATAGAGTTATTTTACATCACAGGTTCCCTTTAACTATTTTAGTCAACCATTATTTTAAAGTTTTATATTAACGTGATCAGTCATGTTTGAAATGATCATCTGACTTTAGCAAAGGTAGATGTGTATGGCATGATTGGCCTACTATGACTGACAATTAAAGACATTGTCCCACAAAACACACTTGTCACCTATCCACCGAATAGCGGATAAAGGCATAATAGCATGGGCTCTCTCATTAATCTCAATAATGGGGTGCCCAACAGACCCATGTTTGAATGGAGTGGTGGTTTGCATGCCTGGTAATGTGCACTACAACTCCCGCCAAGCAGGGGACTTTAGAACTTTTGTTTTTAAGATCGGTGGTGGTCTCACAGGTCAGTCAATGAGCGATAATATACTTCCACCATCTATCCTATGGACTTGTCAACTCAGCAACCAAAGCAACTCTACATACATTATATACTACATAACTGCAAGTACATGTTAACATAAGCCAAACTTAACCCATTATAAGAGACTTAGCTGTAGTTATGCTTAGTGTGATTTGTCTTTATAATTGGTATTTATTGCAATTGACTGAGGTATACATATGACTTTATACTATTATATGTGGCCTAGATTGCTCGTTGTGCTGTTTATTCATTTCAACTTTATGTTTTATGAGCATAAGAAACAATCAGCGTAGCTACCAGGGGGGCAGAGGGGGCCATCGCCCCGGGCCCCGTGCTCTGAGGAGGCCCACCTACAGCTATGCTATGTAACTGTATCGGTGTGCACAGCATGCCAATACAGTTACATTCTGCAGCAGAGCAGGGAGAATCTCCATGCTCTGCCGTCCGGCCTCTATGGGGCCCCTGATCCCATCATCCCCCTGTCAGCCTCTGACGTCACCGACACCAATTCTGACAGTGGGTGCAATGACGTCACAGCTCGGCGCCCGCTGTCCAGATGTGTGCAGACACTCAAAGCAGCGGAGGAACCAGGAGGAAGAGAGGTGAGAATTGTATTTTTTATGGGGGTGCATCATGCTATACAGGCTGCCTATGGGGGTGCATTATGCTATACAGGCTGCCTATGGGAGTGCATTATACTATACAGGCTGCCTATTGGGATGCAATATACTATACAGGCTGCCTATTGGGGTGCAATATACTATACAGGCTTCCTATGGGGGTTCAATATGCTATACAGGCTGCCTATGGGAGTGCATTATACTCTACAGGCTGCCTATTGGGATGCAATATACTATACAGGCTGCCTATGGGGGTGCAATATACTATACAGGCTGCCTATGGGGTGCAATATAATATACAGGCTGCCTATGTGGGTGCATTACACTATACAGGCTGCCTATAGGAGTGCATTATACTATACAGGCTGCCTATGGGGATGCAATATACTATACAGGCTGCCTATTGGGGTGCAATATACTATACAGGCTTCCTATGGGGGTTCGATATGCTATACAGGCTGCCTATGGGGGGTGCAATATACTATACAGGCTGCCTATGGGGTGCAATATAATATACAGGCTGCCTATGTGGGTGCATTATACTATGCAGGCTGCCAATGGTGATGCATTATACTATTTGGGTTGCCTATGGGTGTGCAATATACTATACAGGCTGCCTATGGAAGTGCAATGTAATATACAGGCTACTTATGGATGAGATTGCAATATACTGGGGGTGCATTATACTATACAGGCTACCTCTGCCTACGGGGATGCATTATACTATGCAGGCTGCCTATGGGGGTTCATTACACTATAGAGGCTGCCTATAAGGGTGCATTATATTATGCAGGCTGCCTATGGGGATGCATTATACTATAGAAGTTGCCTATGGAGTGCCTTATATTATACAGGCTGCCTATGGGGGTGCATTATACTATCCAGGCTGCCTATGTCAGTGCAGTATAATATACAGACTGCCTATGGTGGTGCATAATACTATACAGGCTGCCTATGGGGGTCCAATATACTATACAGGCTTCCTATGGGGGTGCAATATACAATACAGGCTGCCTATGGATGGGGGTGCAATATACTATACAGGCTGCCTATGGAAATGCATTATACTATACAGGCTGCATATGGGGATGCAATATACTATATAGGCCAGGGGTGTCAAACTGCATTCCTCGAGGGCTACAAACAGGTCATGTTTTCAGGATTTCCTTGTACTGCACAGGTGATAATTTAATCACCAACTCATTATTTGTTTAGGTGATTAAATTATCACCCATGCAGTACAAGGAAATCCTGAAAACATGACCTGTTTACAGCCCTCGAGGAATGCAGTTTGACACCCCTGATATAGGCTGCCTATGGGAATGCATTATACTATACATGCTGCCTATAGGAATGCATTATACTATACATGCAGCCTATGGGGGTGCAATATACTATACAGGCTGCCTATGGAGCTGCATTACACTATAAAGGCTGCCTATGGGGGTGCATTATACTATACAGGCTGCCTTTGGGGATACATTATACTATACAGGTTGCCTATGGAGCTGCATTACACTATAAAGGCTGCCTATGGGGGTGCATTATATTAGGGGTTGAATTACACTATAGAGGTTGCCTATGGGAGTGCATTATATTAGGTTCTGCATTATAGTATATAGGCTGCCTATGGGAAGTACATTATACTATAGAGTCTGCCTATGGGGAGTGCATTACACTATAGAGTCTGCCTATGTGGGTGCATTATCTTAGGGCTGCATTATACTATAGAGGCTGCCTATGGGGGTGCCTTATATTATACAGGCTGCCTATGGGGATGCATTATACTATACAGGCTGCCTATGGTGGTGCATAATACTATACAAGCTGCCTATGGGGGTGTATTATACTATACAGGCTTCCTATGGGGGTGCAATAAGCAATACAGGCTGCTTATGGATGGGGGTGCAATATACTATACAGGCTGCCTATGGGAATGCATTATACTAAACAGGCTGCCTATGGGGATGCATTATACTATATAGGCTGCCTATGGTGGTGCATAATACTATACAAGCTGCCTATGGGGGTGTATTATACTATACAGGCTTCCTATGGGGGTGCAATAAGCGATACAGGCTGCTTATGGATGGGGGTGCAATATACTATACAGGCTGCCTATGGGAATGCATTACACTATACAGGCTGCCTATGTGAATGCATTATACTATACAGGCTAGCTATGGGAATGCATTATACTATACAGGCAGCCTATGGGGGTGCAATATACTATACAGGTTGCCTATGGGGGTGCATTATATTAGGGGTTGAATTACACTATAGAGGTTGCCTATGTGGGTGCATTATCTTAGGGCTGCATTATACTATAGAGGCTGCCTATGGGGGTGCCTTATATTATACAGGCTGCCTATGGGGATGCATTATACTATACAGGCTGCCTATGGTAGTGCATAATACTATACAAGCTGCCTATGGGGGTGTATTATACTATACAGGCTTCCTATGGGGGTGCAATAAGCAATACAGGCTGCTTATGGATGGGGGTGCAATATACTATACAGGCTGCCTATGGGAATGCATTATACTAAACAGGCTGCCTATGGGGATGCATTATACTATATAGGCTGCCTATGGTGGTGCATAATACTATACAAGCTGCCTATGGGGGTGTATTATACTATACAGGCTTCCTATGGGGGTGCAATAAGCGATACAGGCTGCTTATGGATGGGGGTGCAATATACTATACAGGCTGCCTATGGGAATGCATTACACTATACAGGCTGCCTATGTGAATGCATTATACTATACAGGCTAGCTATGGGAATGCATTATACTATACAGGCAGCCTATGGGGGTGCAATATACTATAAAGGTTGTTTATGGAGCTGCATTACACTATAGAGGCTGTCTATGGGGTGCATTATATTAGGGGCTACATTACACTCTAGAGGTTGCCTATGGGGGTGCATTATACTAGGTTCTGCATTATACTATAGAGGCTGCCTATGGGAAGTACATTATACTATAGTCTGCCTACGAGGAGTGAATTACACTATAGAGTCTGCCTATGGGGGTGCATTATATTAGGGGCTGCATTATACTATAGAGGCTGCCTATGGGGGGTACATTATACTATAGAATCTGCCTGTGGGGAGTGCATTATACTATATGGAGGCCTATGGGGAGTGCATTATACTATATTGAGGATTGTCTGGTGCATTATATTATATGGAGGCTATCTAGTGGATCATCATACAGTGTGGAGATTAGTGTTAGAGCTATCAAACAGTTTGGGGGATACTAAGGGGCCAGTATATATAGTGAGGGAGCATTAGACTGTATAAGAGAGCATCATATTGTGTAACGGGAAGATTTAAATGGGGGACACAGGACATTATTAAATGTAAAGTGGGCACTAATTGTTATAGGGAAACTCAGGTTTCTGTTGCTGTCAAAGGAGCACACAGGGCAATAATATTTTCTAGTGGAAAAAATGTGGGCAGTATTTTCTGGGACACTTGCACCCGGCATTACTATATTCTGGAGGGTTGCTTTAGAATTTAGAAGGCACATTGTACCATACAGCAGGTGAAGTAATAGGGACACATACGGCAGCAGCACTGAGGTATCAGCAGGATGAGCAGTTTGTGTAGGTTGGGAATAGTCCCATTAGGGATGGTGCTGAAAATATGAGAAGTGAAATATGTCTTTGTTGTAGCCTCTGCAGCCGAGTCGTGGCTGGAAGAAGTTGTCATGTTGGTCTGGGCCAGATGGAAAAGATGTAAAAAGTGAACGATTCCATCAGAAAGAACATCAGTGGTAAGTCACTATCTTCAACTGTGCTGTGATCACTTATATGTTCTGTAGGACTGGTATTTATCACTGATCGGCAGTAATCAATATTGGTCTTTATATAGAGACTAGATGGTGGCCCGATTCTAACACATCAGGTATTCTAGAATATGTATTTATGTATGTATATAGCAGCCACATAGTATATAGCACAGGCCACGTAGTATATAGCAGACAAATACTACATGGCCTGTGCTATATACTATGTGGCTGCTATATACATACATGTTGTAGAATATCCGATGCGTTAATACAGGCCACGCAATATATAACAGTGGCCACGCAGTATATAACACAGCCACGTACTATATATCACAGCCCACGCAGTATATAGCAGCCACATAGTATAAAACACAGGCCACGCAGTATATAACACTGGCCACATAATAAATAACCCAGGCCACGCAGTATATAGCAGCCACGCAGTATATAACACTGGCCACATAATATATAACACAGGCCACGCAGTATATAGCAGCCACGCAGTATATAACACTGGCCACGTAATATATAACACAGGCCACGCAGTATATAACACTGGCCACATAATATATAACACAGGCCACGCAGTATATAACACTGGCCAAGTAATATATAGCACAGCCCATGCAGTATATAGCAGCCACGTAGTATATAACACTGCCCACGCAGTATATAGCAGCCACGTAGTATATAACACTGCCCACACAGTATATAACAGTGGCTACATAATATATAGCACCGCCGACGCAGTATAGAACACAGCCCACACAGTATATAACACTGCCTATGTAGTATATAGCAGCCACGCGGTATCTAACACAGCCCACGTAGTATACAGCAGTGTGGGCACATATCCCTGTTAAAAAAATAATTAAAGTAAAAAAGTTATATACTCACCTGGTGGGATCCATCGAAGCACCAGCGATACACGAGCGGCTGCCACCATCTTCCGTTCCCAGGATGCATTGCGAAATTACCCAGATGACTTAGCGGTCTCGCGAGACCGCTAAAACTTCTGGGTAATTTCACAATGCATCGCTGGGAATGGAAGATGACGGCAGGCGCAAGCGACTCGGCGGACTACAGAGGGTGAGAATAGCAGGTTTTTTGTTTTTTTATTATTTTTAACATTAGATCTTTTTACTATTGATGCCGCATAGGCAGCATCAATAGTAAAAGGTTGGGGACACACAGGGTTAATAGCAGCGGTTACGGAGTGCGTTACCCACGGCATAACGCGGTCCATTAACCCTGTGTGAGCAGTGACTGGAGGGGAGTATGCGGGCGCTGGGCACTGACTGCGGGTAGTACGGAGCGGCCATTTTCTTCCGGACTGTGCCCATCGCTGATTGGTCGTGGCTGTTTTGCCGCGACCAATCAGCGACTTGGACTTCCATGACAGACAGAGGCCACGACAAATGAATATCCGTGACAGACAGACAGAAAGACAGACAGACGGAAGTGACCCTTAGACAATTATTTAGTAGATTATTTTCAGTAACATTGCTGTCATCTGCTGAGGTTCTCCTCCACTATTAGCGGGCATCACCTAGTTGTAATCACAGTTACCTGGTTAGGAGCCCACTCAGAAGCTTCGCCCCTGAACCAAAACCCTAGCTACGCCTCTGGAAACAATACAACTTATATATTGTATATATTTTTAAAGAGATTTGTGTCCTGCACTTTTTAATCATAAGCAATGTCTGTTCTGTGCCTCAATCAAACCTGACCTGTGAAAGCAGCCTGGGTTTTTCCTTGTACAAGCTCGGTACCTGTAAATATATTTTTCCAGTAGGTAGCCCCACAGTGCTGCTCCGGTAGTAATTAGTGGATTTGCTTTAGAGACTTCATTCTAAATAGTATGCTTTGTAAACAGAACATGGGGCTATTTCTGCTGCGGGAGCTTAGAATCAGTGATGCAGTGGTGGACAAACCATTGGTGCATCTTGTGCGACCACACAGGGGACCGACAGTGGAAGGGACCTACATCCATATGTAAAGCAGCAGCCAGCTTCTGTCACATGCATATAAAAAAAGGATATGTACTGTTTGTGTACAGGGGTCCTCTTCAGTCTGTGTCTGCCAATGGTATAAATCACAGGTGTTTCTGTTGCTGGAACAAAGAAAGGATGAAGACAACAAAAGCATATCAGCAACATGGTGATATTAAATCTTGTAGTAAGTAGTGCATAATAGAAGCCGATCTGCAGTACTCAGTAGCGGCCGCTGCACATTGAATGGAGCTCTGCAACTCTATCAATGGGGGAACTGGATTTTGGAACCCCACTGATCAGATATTGATGACCATCGATGTAAGATAGGTCATCATCTAATATATAATTGCCTAGAATACTACTTCCTGCAATTTGTGCCAACTTCCGTGGCTTTGTCCGGAGCTAATGTCCGGAGCTAATGTCCGGAGCTAATGTCCGGAGATTAATTGCCTAGAATACTACTTCCTGCAATTTCTGCCAACTTCCATGGCTTTGTCCGGAGCTAATGTCCGGAGCTAATGTCCGGAGCTAATGTGCGGAGATAATGTCCGGAGCTAATGTCCGGAGCTAATGTCCGGAGATAAGTGACGTCAACAGTGTCCAGTGTCTGATTGGTTGCCGCCTGCTGCGAGCGACCAATCAGAAACGTGCCGTACTGTGACACACTCCGCCCGCCATTTTGGTGTGATTTTTGAATTTTTACCTCACAGCAAGTTTCTACTGCGTGGAGGCGGGCCCAGTGACGTTGCTCTTCAAGCTCCTGCCGAATTTCGTCAAAAAAATGATAATACCATTTACCAAAACTATATATATTTAGTTGTGAAGTGGTTCAGTGACATTTTCACACCAATTTTGAACTTTTGTTTGGTGTTTTCTCCATATACTGCCTATTATTTTTGTTCTTTCTTACTATTATTTATTAATTGTATTATTCTTACATTTGAATAAATAAAGTACATATGGATTCTAGACTCCCGATTCTTTAGAATCGGGCTGCCATCTAGTTACTATATAAATGGACAACCCCTTTAAGTAATCTGTTATACTGGTTATTTAAAAATTGCAGCAAAATCCATAAGCACCAACAGTCGCAAAGCAAAGAAATGGTGTGTGATAATGATGTCAAAAGATGGCACTCATCAGCAATAATTAAAAGTGACTCCACAGGAAATCTTAGATATGAGGAAAATGTAACACATAGAGAGTACTCATAAAACTTACTCATAAAATGTAATGGTGTTACTTTAATGTGTTTAACCCCTGCGCCGTACTAGTACTGCTCTGTGGGAGGTGCATTTATGCCCAGAGCAGTACTAGTATGGCGCCGCGATCACTGCGGCCTCATGCTGAGCGCCGCGGCAATCGCGTACAGGTGTCAGCTTTATGCTTTCCAATAATTTTTATTAACATTTTGTCATTAACAAAATATAACATAACTTTAGGAAAGAAGTGAAGGGGAAGGAAGAGGGTAGGGGAATTGGAAGAAGAGGGGAGGGACACAGAGGAGAACTCAGAAGTTTTGAGTTATTAAATGTAAATATATGGAGATATACATTCATTTGTATTGAATGAGATGCATTAGAATTATGTAAATTTGTTGAAACAGAATTACATTTTTATACATTTATATAACAATTGAAATCTATAACACTCTTAAGAAACAGAGATCTGAGGCACAAATTCAAAGATAGTAGGTCAAAGATGGGTTTCAGACCAGCATGTCCATTTTTTAGAGTATTTATCAAAACAATTATTGATTATTGCAAACCTATGTTCATAAGTTTTATGGAGGGAAATTATTTCTAATAAATCTGAACATTTAGGTGGGTCTTGTTGCTTCCAGTGAAATGCGATTGCGTTTTTTACTACTAGGAAAATATGAATTAGAATAGATCTAAAATAGAGATCAATATCTTCCATGTCTAAAGATAGTAAAGCTAGTTGAGGGGAGATCTTGATATTCTTGTTTGATAAATTATTAATAAGATTGAAAATTTGGGCCCATAAGCATAGGCATTTCCAAAAGCTATGTAGGATATTACTGTATTG
The DNA here is from genome assembly GCF_032444005.1 of Ranitomeya imitator. NCBI lineage: Eukaryota > Metazoa > Chordata > Amphibia > Anura > Dendrobatidae > Ranitomeya > Ranitomeya imitator. Next base: position 203,631,284 of record NC_091286.1, read on the forward strand.
CCACAGTTTCTCCAGCATATTGAGGAATTATTTGGGTTGATTTGAAATAGTCTGGCGGGGGTGTAATACCACCTTGAAAGAATTTAGAAAAAGGATTCCTGAAGTGACTTGGAAATATTGGATGTACATGAGTATGCTAATGCATTTTCCCATTTTCCGGGAGGAAAGGACAACTTTTAGATCTGCTTCCTATTTGACCATATAAGAATTTTTACTTAGCTCAGTATCATTATTAAACCAATTATATATGCTCCTAGAGCTCCAAAATACTTTGTGATTGATGTTGCACAAGAGGTTTATTGTAGCTTCGGAAAAATAAGTTTTTTTGAGGAGGAATTCTCTAATTTGGTCCTTCAAAATCATATAATTTAAGAAGTTTGTTGAAGGAAGTTTAAATGTATTTTTTAAATTACTAAAAAGAGAGAAATTTTTCCCATCATAAATATCTTTTAATTTTTTTTATACCATAGACTAGCATGGGGAAGATATGTGATTGTATAAAGAGGAAATAAACAATATTGGGAGATTTTGCAAAGAATTGTATTTATTTATCCCTCTTTTAGGTTTAGCCATTTTTTTTCCACGCGTAGATGGAGGCCTTATTCTCAAAAAATGATCCAAAAAACTCAAGGTATAAGTCCTCAAAATCATATGAAAAAACCTCAGTCTAAAATGGTATAATTTTATTAGTAAAAGCAAGGCAGACAGACACGCCTACAAAACCCAACACAAAAATACAACCAAAAAACGTGAACAAATGTGTAACAAAAAAAGTAAAAAACTAATGGGAAAATCTAGATCACCCTACCTAGGCCACTAGTTTGCCCCTGCCTATCTGCGGAGGTAGGCACCCTAGGGGGGAGCGTTGTGGCGCCCCCGCTCCTCGATGACTGTCCCTAGGAGCCCTATGAAACCCTACGGCCACTAGTGTAAGCCACTACCCACATACTAAAGGGTCCTCTAGCGCTAGACAGAAAGATACTCTTCTAAGGATGACCTAGTTCCCACTAGTAAAACGCTATATACACACACACATATGGCAATATGAATATCACAGTGGTATAGTAATTCACAGCGGCCTCAAGATATTAGACACAGTGTAAATACACTTTTGAGATGGATGCAACCAGATCATCTAAGCATATATAAATACTCTATTCTCAGGGGCTAACATTTATATAGATGTGGATGAAGATCAAAATCATACCAGCCAAATTGGCTCTAATATCATGCATGGGTAGTATCCTGCTACCTCACTCCAATGTCCCCACACTATTTAGACAATGCTAACAGTAGCCCATACATAGCCCCGAGACAAGGCTATGAATACTCATCTGAGCCGCTGTGTACCACCGAACGCCATATGAAAAGCACGCCTCAACGCGTTTCGCCTCCGCAGGCTCATCAGGAGGCCTGATAGTCCGATATGCTGTGTCACATCAAAATTGTGGATAGCTGAATGCCCCATGCCGCACTGCTCACATTTATATCTGCCGCCAGTATCAGACACAAGATGCACCTCCTCGCTACTTCCTGTAGCGTCTAGTAGACTGTATTGCGCATGTCCGCATAAACCATGCGCAGACAGAGCCGCAATTTCGTGCCTCTATGCATAGAATCGCCATAACGTTACTGCGCATGCTCCCGGAGTCGACCCTCCCATCTCTTTGGGGAATACAGAGACATTATGTCCCACTGGATCTTTTTAGTGTTAAGCTATGTTTTTCGCCGCGCACACCCGGCTCCTCTCTAGATCTATTACATATGCGTTAACACAACTTATTAACTCATGCAGAGTCGATATACCCCAAAATACATGTTGGTGACGCGACCACGCTCTCCAAAAATACACCGCCTATGAGGGAGGGGTTACCGTGCTCACTATAGTGACCGATATCTATTTCCATAGGCGTAAGGACCGGTCCAAAAAGCAGAGAAGACAAACGGCCGGCATCCTATTAACACAGCATACATCAAAGCCTGCTGTAGCGATGTCAGTCATCCCCATGCTTTCGCTGGGGTTGGACGGTGACTAAGCCGCTATGTATGTTCTCTGCCAGCGGCTGGTACCAGTATAGAACAAAGTGCCAATCATATAACTGGTCCCGGAGGATGTGTTTGTCGGCAGACCATGTTGAAACTAGTGCAGCACATTATGCAAGATACAAAGTACAAAATGCAAACAAAATGATATCTCAACAGATACTTCCATGGGAATCCATGTGGGACCTCCAAAAGGAGGATCCCCATCGTAAACATGGTACAGACCTGTCTCTTACTGAACCCGTATACATTTATTCATTTAGGCTTATCCGACGCATAGAACAGATGCATATATATAATCATTCACTATAGCATTACAACAATATATACACCAGAGGTGCCTCAAACCGCTCGGGAGGCTACAGAAAGCACGCATAGGATAATTGCTCGTTAATCCCCTTGGGTGCTAGGGACTCCATCCTAAAAATCCACTCGCATTCCCTTCTGAGGATCATCTTATCAAGGTTGCCACCTCTCGGGTTTACCCTAACCACTTCTATAATGGCAAATTTAACTTTTGTTGGATCTTCTCTATGATAAGCATGCATATGTTTAGCAAGTGGGGTATCCCTGTTGTTCCGAATATCCCCCATATGCTCCCCCACTCTCCTCCTGAACTCTCTTTTAGTCTTCCCTACATAGTCCTTAGGGCAGGGGCAGGAGGCTACATAGACCACCCCTTTTGTTTTACAGTTGGAAAAGTCTCGTTGGTAGAAAGTTTTACCAGTGGTGGAACTCTTAAAACATTTGCATGGTCTCATCCACTTACAGAGACTGCAATCACCGCATTTATAGAAACCACAAGGTCTCCTATCCAGCCATGTTCCTCCAGCCTTCGGGCGCTGATATTGGCTATGTACAAGCAAGTCCCTAATAGATCTGCCCTTCCTGAAAGTGATATTAGGGCGTTCACCTATCACATTTGCCAGGTCCGGGTCAAACTTCAGGACATCCCAGTGTCTAGCAAACACCCTCCTGATGTCCTGATGTTGTGCATCGAACGTGCCAATGATTCTGACAGTATCATCCCCTTCGGTTTTAACTTGTTTCTGTAGCAGACTCGATCGGTCAGCCTTACTGGCTGCCACGAATGCCCTATTCAAAACAGGTCTCGGGTAACCCTTTTCTTTGAACCTATCAAACATGTCCCCTGCTTGACTTCGGAAGGTATCACTCCCCGAACAGTTCCTCCTGAGCCTGAGGAACTGCCCCTTGGGTATCCCCCTTTTAAGGGGGGTAGGGTGGTGGCTCTCCCAGTGTAGCAGATTATTAGTACTCGTAGGCTTTCTGTAAATACTGGTTGAAATCTCCCCATATGTCTCTTTTCTAATTTTCTAATCCAGGAAGGCCAGTTCTGTTTCACTAATCTCCGACGTGAACTTGAGGCCCACCCCATTTACATTAAGAAGCCCCATGAATGTTGTGAACTCTTCTTTGGTACCCGTCCACACCATAAAAACGTCATCAATATATCTATACCATATAGATATATATTCATGCCACCATTTGTCCTCCCCTCCAAAGACGATAGTTTCCTCCCACCGGCCCAGGAACAAATTAGCATACGATGGGGCGCAGGGACACCCCATCGCTGTGCCCCTGAGCTGGTGGAAGTACTTCCCGTCAAACGTAAACACATTATGGGTCAAAACATACTCAAGTAGGGTAAGCACGAAGTTGTTGTGTTCCCTACACCTAACCGATCTTTGTTGTAAAAAGTAGCTAACTCCTTCAATCCCTGCTTGATGTGGGATACTACTATAGAGTGCTTCTATGTCAATAGACGTTAAGAAAACATCCTGACCCAGATGGACTCCCTCAAGCTTGAGTAGCAAATCGGATGTGTCTCTTAAGTAAGACGGGATAGATGTAATGAAGGTACGAAGGACCTGATCTATATATAATCCACAATTCTGTGTGAGGGAATCCACCCCGGACACTATGGGTCGTCCCTTCAATGGATGACAACCCTTATGCACTTTAGGGAGTGCGTAAAAAGTTGCCATCAAGGGATATTTAGGTAGCATGAATTCAAATTCACTTCGTGAAATGAGTAGATGTGCAAGGGCCTCTTTCAGAACCGGTCTCAACAGATTCTTAAACTTCTCGAGTGGGTTTGTGGTAAGTATCTCATACGTGGTCTTATCCTGCAAAATGGAGTTACAAATAGCGTGATACTCTGGATGATCAAGGATGACCAGATTGCCCCCTTTGTCGGAGGGTTTTATAATTATCTGGTCATTCTTTCTCAGACCCTCAAGCGCCCTCCGTTCTCTCTCCGCAAGATTATCTTCCGTTTCCCAACTTAATTTGCTTAGTTTTTTAAGATCCCTTTCAACTAATGACGCAAATAAATCAATATTGCTCGCATCACATTGTGGTGGCATTCTCTCGCTCTTATTTTTGAGAGTAGTAAATGGGCCTCTCCCTTCATCGGGGGTCCTCTCGTTCTCCTGGAGTAGGCCACATAGGGCCTCAAAACCCTCCATGTCCTCCTGATCAAGCCCTAGCCTCCCACATTCTTCACGAGTATTGTGTTTGAAGAATTTTCTCCACTTAAGTTTTCTACAAAAGAGATTAAGATCTTTCACCCACTCGAAACAGTTAAAATGATTAGTTGGAACAAAATTGAGACCTCTCTGCAAGACCCTATACTCATCACTGGAGAGCGTGTGCGAGGACAGATTGATAATTTGGCCTCTGTTTAGTTGATCCTGGTTCTGAGCTGGTAACCCGTTCTCGCACTGCGCTCCAAAAAAGAAACCGATGATGAGGAGGATGCTCCAGTTACTTGGCCAGGTGCTGGACTCGGTGTCAGAAAGGGGGTCAGGGGACCTCCTCCAGACCGATACTTTCCTCTTCCCCTCTTCTTTCCAGATTTTCCTCTTCCACCCTGCCATCTTTGTCTAGTCTGCTGATCTCTGAAAAAATGTGTATTATTGCTACTACTTGCTACTTCAACTCTCTCAGTGTCAGATAAATCTAAATCGGATGAGGATGCTTCCGATTGTCTTTCTATGGGGGCACCTGGAATTTGGCTCTCCTTATACTCACTCAGGTCTCTTTGAAACTGTAGATGTTTCCTCTCTTTTAACAGAGCCTGGTATCTCTCTACTGCCGTCTGTAGCAATCCTTCCCTATTAAAGTTGGGGTCGGCTTTATGTTTCAGAACCCGTTCTATCAATTTATTCAATTGGTCCTTTGATCAGTAAGGCTGACCGATCGAGTCTGCTACAGAAACAAGTTAAAACCGAATGGGATGATACTGTCAGAATCATTGGCACGTTCGATGCACAACATCAGGACATCAGGAGGGTGTTTGCTAGACACTGGGATGTCCTGAAGTTTGACCCGGACCTGGCAAATGTGATAGGTGAACGCCCTAATATCACTTTCAGGAAGGGCAGATCTATTAGGGACTTGCTTGTACATAGCCAATATCAGCGCCCGAAGGCTGGAGGAACATGGCTGGATAGGAGACCTTGTGGTTTCTATAAATGCGGTGATTGCAGTCTCTGTAAGTGGATGAGACCATGCAAATGTTTTAAGAGTTCCACCACTGGTAAAACTTTCTACCAACGAGACTTTTCCAACTGTAAAACAACAGGGGTGGTTTATGTAGCCTCCTGCCCCTGCCCTAAGGACTATGTAGGGAAGACTAAAAGAGAGTTCAGGAGGAGAGTGGGGGAGCATATGGGGGATATTCGGAACAACAGGGATACCCCACTTGCTAAACATATGCATGCTTATCATAGAGAAGATCCAACAAAAGTTAAATTTGCCGTTATAGAAGTGGTATGGGTAAACCCGAGAGGCGGCAACCTTGATAAGATGATCCTCAGAAGGGAATGCGAGTGGATTTTTAGGATGGAGTCCTTAGCACCCAAGGGAATTAACGAGCAATTATCCTATGCGTGCTTTCTGTAGCCTCCCGAGCGGTTTGAGGCACCTCTGGTGTATATATTGTTGTAATGCTATAGTGAATAATTATATACAGTGGGGCAAAAAAGTATTTAGTCAGTCAGCAATAGTGCAAGTTCCACCACTTAAAAAGATGAGAGGCGTCTGTAATTTACATCATAGGTAGACCTCAACTATGGGAGACAAACTGAGAAAAAAAAATCCAGAAAATCACATTGTCTGTTTTTTTATCATTTTTTTTGCATATTATGGTGGAAAATAAGTATTTGGTCAGAAACAAACAATCAAGATTTCTGGCTCTCACAGACCTGTAACTTCTTCTTTAAGAGTCTCCTCTGTCCTCCACTCATTACCTGTAGTAATGGCACCTGTTTAAACTTGTTATCAGTATAAAAAGACACCTGTGCACACCCTCAAACAGTCTGACTCCAAACTCCACTATGGTGAAGACCAAAGAGCTGTCAAAGGACACCAGAAACAAAATTGTAGCCCTGCACCAGGCTGGGAAGACTGAATCTGCAATAGCCAACCAGCTTGGAGTGAATAAATCAACAGTGGGAGCAATAATTAGAAAATGGAAGACATACAAGACCACTGATAATCTCCCTCGATCTGGGGCTCCTTGCAAAATCCCACCCCATGGGGTCAGAATGATCACAAGAACGGTGAGCAAAAATCCCAGAACCACGCGGGGGGACCTAGTGAATGAACTGCAGAGAGCTGGGACCAATGTAACAAGGCCTCAGTTACCAATGTAACAAGACTCAGATCCTGCAGTGCCAGATGTGTCCCACTGCTTAAGCCAGTACATGTCCGGGCCCGAATGAAGTTTGCTAGAGAGCATTTGGATGATCCAGAGGAGTTTTGGGAGAATGTCCTATGGTCTGATGAAACCAAACTGGAACTGTTTGGTAGAAACACAACTTGTCGTGTTTGGAGGAAAAAGAATACTGAGTTGCATCCATCAAACACCATACCTACTGTAAAGCATGGTGGTGGAAACATCATGCTTTGGGGCTGTTTCTCTGCAAAGGGGCCAGGACGACTGATCCGGGTACATGAAAGAATGAATGGGGCCATGTATCGTGAGATTTTGAGTGCAAACCTCCTTCCATCAGCAAGGGCATTGAAGATGAAACGTGGCTGGGTCTTTCAACATAACAATGATCCAAAGCACACCGCCAGAGCAACGAAGGAGTGGCTTCGTAAGAAGCATTTCAAGGTCCTGGAGTGGCCTAGCCAGTCTCCAGATCTCCACCCTATAGAAAACCTTTGGAGGGAGTTGAAAGTCCGTGTTGCCAAGCGAAAAGCCAAAAACATCACTGCTCTAGAGGAGATCTGCATGGAGGAATGGGCCAACATACCAACAACAGTGTGTGGCAACCTTGTGAAGACTTACAGAAAACGTTTGACCTCTGTCATTGCCAACAAAAGATATATTACAAAGTATTGAGATGAAATTTTGTTTCTGACCAAATACTTATTTTCCACCATAATATGCAAATAAAATGTTAAAAAAACAGACAATGTGATTTTCTGGATTTTTTTTTCTCAGTTTGTCTCCCATAGTTGAGGTCTACCTATGATGTAAATTACAGACGCCTCTCATCTTTTTAAGTGGTGGAACTTGCACTATTGCTGACTGACTAAATACTTTTTTGCCCCACTGTATATGCATCTGTTCTATGCGTCGGATAAGCCTAAATGAATAAATGTATACGGGTTCAGTAAGAGACAGGTCTGTACCATGTTTACGATGGGGATCCTCCTTTTGGAGGTCCCACATGGATTCCCATGGAAGTATCTGTTGAGAAATCATTTTGTTTGCATTTTGTACTTTGTATCTTGCATAATGTGCTGCACTAGTTTCAACACGGTCTGCCGACAAACACATCCTCCGGGACCAGTTATATGATTGGCACTTTGTTCTATACTGGTACCAGCCGCTGGCAGAGAACATACATAGCGGCTTAGTCACCGTCCAACCCCAGCGAAAGCATGGGGATGACTGACATCCCTACAGCAGGTTTTGATGTATGCTGTGTTAATAGGATGCCGGCCGTTTGTCTTATCTGTTTTTTGGACCGGTCCTTCCGCCTATGGAAATAGATATCGGTCACTATAGTGAGCACGGTAACCCCTCCCTCATAGGCGGTGTATTTTAGGAGAGAGTGGTCGCGTCACCAACATGTATTTTGGGGTATATCGACTCTGCATGAGTTAATAAGTTGTGTTAACGCATATGTAATAGATCTAGAGAGGAGCCGGGTGTGCGAAATACATAGCGTAACACTAAAAAGATCCGGTGGGACATAATGTCTCTGTATTCCCCAAAGGCTCTGAACCATGAGCGGTGATAGCAAAGTATGTCCGGCTTTCTGGGCATGCGCAGGAATTTAGTACATCTGAGCGGCACAGCTGGTATCCCGGCAACGCATGCCCCGTATTTTTCCAGAGCAAGCGCTGTGAAGAGATGGGAGGGTCGACTCCGGGAGCATGCGCAGTAATGTTATGGCGATTCTATGCGCAGAGGCACGAAATCGCGGCTCTGTCTGCGCATGGTTTATGCGGACATGCGCAATACAGTCTACCAGACGCTACAGGAAGTAGCGAGGAGGTGCATCTTGTGTCTGATACTGGCGGCAGATATAAATGTGAGTAGTGCGGCATGGGCCATTCAGCTATCCACAATTTTGATGTGACACAACATATCGGACTATCAGGCCTCCTGATGAGCCTGCAGAGGCGAAACGCGTTGAGGCATGCTTTTCATATGGCGTTCGGTGGTACACAGCGGCTCAGATGAGTATTCATAGCCTTGTCTCGGGGCTATGTATGGGCTACTGTTAGCATTGTCTAAATAGTGTGGGGACATTGGAGTGAGGTAGCAGGATACTACCCATGCATGATATTAGAGCCAATTTGGCTGGTATGATTTTGATCTTCATCCACATCTATATAAATGTTAGCCCATGAGAATAGAGTATTTATATATGCTTAGATGATCTGGTTGCATCCATCTCAAAAGTGTATTTACACTGTGTCTAATATCTTGAGGCCGCTGTGAATTACTATACCACTGTGATATTCATATTGCCATATGTGTGTGTGTATATAGCGTTTTACTATTGGGAACTAGGTCATCCTTAAGAGTATCTTTCTGTCTAGCGCTAGAGGACCCTTTAGTATGTGGGTAGTGGCTTACACTAGTGGCCGTAGGGTTTCATAGGGCTCCTAGGGACAGTCATCGAGGAGCGGGGGCGCCACAACGCTCCCCCCTAGGGTGCCTACCTCCGCAGATAGGCAGGGGCAAACTAGTGGCCTAGGTAGGGTGATCTAGATTTTCCCATTAGTTTTTTACTTTTTTTGTTACACATTTGTTCACGTTTTTTGGTTGTATTTTTGTGTTGGGTTTTGTAGGCGTGTCTGTCTGCCTTGCTTTTACTAATAAAATTATACCATTTTAGACTGAGGTTTTTTCATATGATTTTGACCACGCGTAGATGGACGCCATGAAGATAGGGTGGTCATGAACATTTGAGCTTTTCTTCAGTAAGAGTTTGAGTAGTAATTCATGTGGATGTTTATTGTTATTCAATGTGATTTCTAATTCGAGCCTAGTCGGAGATTCATCAGGGGACAGCCAATGTATACTTTGTTTAATAACGTTGCTAGAGTAGTATGCTGTGATGTTTGGGAGTCCCTGTCCACCAAATAACTTATTTTTGTATAAAATGTTTGCCGAGATTCTGGCTTTTTTATTGCTCCAGATGAAAGAATTAATTAAAGTTTGAAGACTTGTTAAGTAGGAGGTTGAAATTATAAGAGGGAGAGTTCTAAAGATGAATAGGATTTTAGGAAGAATAAAAGTTTTGACTGTTAAGGTTTTACCCCAACATGATAAGTCTTTATTGCCGTAGAAGGAAAACTCTTTAGTTATACAGTCATGGCCAAAGTATTGACACCCCTGCAATTCTGTCAGATAATACTCATTTTCTTCCTGAAAATGATTGCAAACACAAATTATTTGGTATTATTATCTTAATGTAATTTGTCTTAAATGAAAAAACACAAAAAGAATTGTCCTAAAGCCAAATTGGATATAATTCCACACCAAACATACAAAAGTATTGGCACTGTTCGAAAAATCATGTGATGCTTCTCTAATTTGTGTAATTAACAGCACCTGTAACTTACCTGTGGCACCTAACAGGTGTTGGCAATAACTAAATCACACTTGCAGCAAGTTGACATGGATTAAAGTTGACTCAACCTCTGTCCTGTGTCCTTGTGTGTACCACATTGAGCAGTCCATCTCCAAAGACCTGAATGTTCCTGGGTCTACCATGCGCAGTGTCATCAAGAAGTTCAAAGCCCATGGCACTGTGGCTAACCTCCCTAGATGTGGACGGAAAAGAAAAATTGACAAGAGATTTCAACGCAAGATTGTGCAGATGTTGGATAAAGAACCTCGACTAACATGCAAACAAGTTCAAGCTGCCCTGCAGTCCGAGGGTACAACAGTGTCAACCCATACTATCCGTCGGCATCTGAATGAAAAGGGACTGTATGGTAGGAGACCCAGGAAGACCCCACTTCTTACCCCGAGACATAAAAAAAGCCATGCTCGAGTTTGCCAAAACTTACCTGAAAAAGCCTAAAACATTTTGGAAGAATGTTCTCTGGTCAGATGAGACAAAAGTAGAGCTTTTGGGGCAAAGGCATCAACATAGAGTTTACAGGAGAAAAAAAGAGGCATTCAAAGAAAAGAACACAGTCCCTACAGTCAAACATGGCGGAGGTTCCCTGATGTTTTGGGGTTGCTTTGCTGCCTCTGGCACTGGACTGCTTGACCGTGTGCATAGCATTATGAAATCTGAAGACTACCAACAAATTTTGCAGCATAATATAGGGCCCAGTGTGAGAAAGCTGGGTCTCCCTCAGAGGTCATGGGTCTTCTAGCAGGACAATGCCCCAAAAAAACACTTCAAAAAGCACTAGAAAATGGTTTGAGAGAAAGCACTGGAGACTTCTAACGTGGCCAGCAATGAGTCCAGACCAGAATCCCATAGAACACCTGTGGAGAGATCTAAAAATGGCAGTTTGGAGAAGGCACCCTTCAAATATCAGGGACCTAGAGCAGTTTGCCAAAGAAGAATGGTCTAAAATTCCAGCAGAGCATTGTAAGAAACTCATTAATGGTTACCGGCGCGGTTGTTTGCAGTTATTTTGGCTAAAGGTTGTGCAACCAAGTATTAGGCTGCTGTCACACTAGCAGTATTTGGTCAGTATTTTACATCAGTATTTGCAAGCCAAAACCAGGAGTGGGTGATAAATGCAGAAGCGATGCATATGTTTCTATTATACTTTTTCTCTATTTGTTCCACTCCTGGTTTTGGCTTACAAATACTGATGTAAAATACTGACCAAAGACTGCAAGTGTGATGGCAGCCTTAGGCTGAGGGTAGCAATACTTTTGTCTGGCCTGTTTTTGGAGTTTTGTGTAAAATGATCAATGTTTTGCTTTTTGCTTCATTCTCTTTTGTGTTTTTTTCATTTAAGACAAATTGAATGAAGATAATAATACCAAAGAATTTGTGATTGCAATCATTTTCAGGAAGAAAATGAGTATTATCTGACAGAATTGCAGGGGTGTCAATACTTTTGGCCATGACTGTAGTGTTAATTAAAGATTTCAGGTAAGTGGGGATTAAAAAGTTAAGGTTTTTCGTGATGCTAAGCTTAAATATGTAATGTTTTTTTCTGTGTAACAGAAAGCTAATATACCTGTGATTTCATTGATTTGTGTGTCGCTTAGATTGAAAAGGAGGGTCTTAGATTTATCGCGTTTACTTTGACATAAGATACATCAGAAAAAAGTTTGAGTTCTTTGAAGTTCAATAATTGAGTTTAACAGGTCAGAAAGAGGTAAAATTAAGTCATCAGCAAATAGGCTTATTATGAATTGCTGAAATGGTGTCTGTATTCCTAATATTTTTTGATTATCTCTTAGCTATGGAACCTTTTGCCCCCAAAATTATATAAACATAAGGGGACAACCCTGTCTGGTACCTTTGGTTGTAGGGAATGGAGTTGATAATTGGTTATTTGAATATATTCTGGCTCTAGGGTTGGAATATAGTGCCATTATGATTGATAAGAATTTTTCATCGAAGCCAAGTTTTATACGTGAAAGTTTTAAATAGTTCCAATTTAGTTAGTGAAATGCTTTTTCCGCGTCGAGTGTAATTATGGTTGATGGGAGTTTGGAAGAGTTGATAATCTTAATAATGTTAATTATTCTTCTGGTGTCATCAGTGGTTTGTCTCCCTTTCACAAAGCCTATTTGATCATTGTTTATTATTTGTGGGAGAATAAGGCTCAATCTGTTATCTATGATTTTAAGTATATTTTAATGGCAGAATTAGTTAGATATATTGGTTTATAGTTTGTTACTTTATCTTTGTCTCCTTTTGTTTTTGGGATTAGGATAATAGAGGCTTGTAACATTTCTGTGGGAAAGGAGCCTATGGAGGATGCTAGATTAAAGATTTGGGAAAGATGAGGTGATAGGAGCTTATTGAAGATTTTATAATATTCGTTGTTGAAGCCATCAGGGCCTGGGGATTTGAAGTATTTTAAATGGATGATTTTGACTATTTCCTCATTTGTAAAAAGAGATGTTAGTGTATCTAAATCTTTTGGGGATATCTTAGGAAGATTAATGGATGACAGAAAAGATTCTATGACAGTTTTTTCTGGTTGAGGGGAAGATGGCTGTAAATTAATATGATATAGATGATGATAGAATTTGGCAAATGCATCTACTATATCTTATGGGTGTAGAAGAGGCGTGGAGGTGTTTTTATCTATTCTGTTATGTTGCCTTAATTTTTTAAGTTGGCTTAGCATAAATCTGGTAGTTTTGTTACAGGATGTAAGCATATAACCTAAGCCGATTCTCCTATACTAGGAGGAAGCAACACTCTGCTACATATCCAAACATACTGACTAAATTGCTATTAAGCTATAATCAGTCAAAAAGTGTCTCTTGTTTTTTGATTAAAAGATACAACTTTATTTAAAACACTTATAAAATACATATACAAATAGATAAAAATTGTGCCTCTAACCAAAAACAATTCTATACACGGGGCCAGCTAGAGCGTATACATACAGAAATTCAAATGAATGCAAACAGGATATGTAAATACTCATTATATTAATTAATCAGGAAAGATATGGAATACTAGATGAGGAAAAAAAAATCAAAATCATACTACAATCGTAGCTGCTCCTGCTGGGATGCTAGCTGAGGAAATTTGGTATTGGTAGTGAGGGAGAAGAAAGATTAGATTGTATTGATTTCTTGATTTTTATGAAGAATTGAAGTTCAGAATTGAAGTTCTGAGATTTTTTTTCCTTCTTAATTTCTTTTCTCTAGAGGAAAGTTGTATCATAATGCCTCTCATAATGGCCTTGTGTGCATTCCAACATGTGAATGGGCTAATTGCCTCAGAACTGTTATCCTCAAAATAATTTTTTAATGAAGATTCTAGAACTTCTTTATGGGATGGGTTATAAAAAAATGTAGAATTACATTTCCACAAGAAGTTGTTTTTAAAAGGTGGGCCTAGTAGAAATTCACAGGTGACTGAGGTATGATCTGAAATGGTTTTTGGTTCAATTGTAACTTTTTTGAACTTGGGAAGAGTGAATATATTGGTGACCAATAAATCAATACATGATGCCGACTGATGAACATCAGAAAAATGGGTGAACTCTTTTGAAGTGGTATTGATTAGGGTTGAGCGACTTTTCTTTTTATAGGATCGGGTCGGGCTTCACGAAACCCGACTTTTTCAAAAGTCGGGTCGAGTGAAATCGGCCGATCCTATAGAAAAGTCAGGGGTCGGGGTCGGCCGAAACACAAAACCCAATGCAGTGCATTGGGTTTCTAATGGTTCCCAGGGTCTGAAGGAGAGGAAACTCTCCTTCAGGCCCTGGGATCCATATTTAAGTGTAAAATAAAGAATCAAAATAAAAAATATTGATATTCTTACCCTCGGACGTGCCCTGGCTCTCACCGGCAGCCTTCCTTCCTAAGAATGAGCGCCTGAAGGACCTTCGATGACGTCGCGGCTTGTGATTGGTCACGTGAGCGGTCACATGGGCGTCACGCGACCAATCACAAGCCGCGACGTCATCGAAGGCCCTTCAGGCGCTCATTCTTAGGAAGGAAGGCTGCCGGTAAGAACCAGGGCGCATCCGAGGGTGAGTATATCAATATTTTTTTATTTTTATTCTTTATTTTACACTTAAATATGAATTCCGATACCGATTCCCGATATCTTAAACATATCGGAACTCGGTATCGGAATTCCGACTCCAGATCAGAAGATCGCCGACCTCATGGCCGACCCCACACAGGGGTCGGGTCGGGTTTCATGAAATCCGACTTTGCCAAAAGTCGGCGACTTCTGAATCTGGCCGACCCGTTTCGCTCAACCTTAGTATTGATGCATCTAAAAATGTCAAAGTTTGTTTTTGAATAACCAATTATTGAGGGTGGTGGACTTGTATCGGTTAGTTGAAGAAGAATCTCAGTGACCATATGGGACTATGTTAAAATCCCCCAATATTATTAACTCTCCCCTTCTTATTGATGTAACTTTTTTAATAGTTTTCCTAGGAATTTCATATGACCTTTGGAGAGTAAACGTTAACTATTGTGCATATTTTGTTGTTTAGATGACAGATTAGTATATGATATCTGCTTCAGGCATCTTGGTGCTCTTCAATAATCTCGAAAGATACAGAGTTTTTTTTATTACAGTTATAACTCCAGCATTTTTCTTGGGGTTTGTAGATTCAAATATGTTTTATGAGAAAATTTATGATGATTATCCTTCATAAATTTTGTTTCTTGAATGCATATTATATCAGCATGTAAATTATTAGTTTCTTTCCAAAGAGTAAATTTTTTTTGAGGGCTGTTAAGGCCTCTTACTTCATAGGTCATGAGTTTTATACATTTTGATAGTTTAGAATTGGAAAGTTAGAATTTGAATTAACCAAGTGTCTCAGAAATGTACCTCAAAATATTTTGCAGACCGAGAGTGTAAATTCTACAATAGAGTTCAAAGTAGACAAAATATAATAAAACAAAGTAATACACAGTAAAACAATAAACTAGAGTCATATAGAAGTTATCCCAAACCACTAGAGGATTCTCCTTTTTTGTGGGAAAGAAATAAGATGTCGAAAGAGCTCCTGAGCTAGTAACCTCTAGTATGTGGAATCAAAGTATTTGCACTACTTCAAGATTATAAACATGTAATAAAAACAATATCAAGTAATAGTAAAAAACAGCATTGGTATATTAGACTTGAGTGAAATGAAAATGTAACAATTAACTAAACATTGTTAATAGAAAGTGTATAAAAGAAAAGTATTTTAAGTATATCAGTTATCACCAAGGAGCAAAATTTTAACTACGGTAACTAAATAATTTAGACGTATGAAATAAATTTTGGTGAGTATATTTCAGCGTTTACTGTTGAGAGGGGGATTAGTCTTTGTGTAAGGAGCATCGTTTAGTGAGGAGATGAATTTGAATCCCTCTTCAGGTGAAAAAAGAGGAATGGCTTTTCCTTTGAATGAAACACGTCATTTCAGAGGAAAACCCCATCTATAAGGAATTCCCATGTTTCTAAAGGAAGTTGTAGTTTCAACAAATGTCTTTCGGGCTTCAATTGTTGTATTAGATAAATCTGTAAAGATTTTTAGTTAATTGTATGGATCCGGGAAAGTTTTTTCTTCTCTCATGAAATTTTGAATTTTCTCTTTAGTATTGAAGAAGTGTATTTGGAGGATGGTATCTCTAGGGATATCTATCAGAATGTGTGTTGGATGGGTAAGATGATGAATTCTGTCAATGATCAATTCAGAATTTGTAAGAGATGTGATTCACTTCTTGAAGAGTGTTTTAACATAGTCAGAAAGGTTATTTGGAGCTATTGTCTCTGAAATTCGCAGATTTTTAGGTTGTTTTTACCATTGCGGTCTTCTAGGTCCGCTAACTTGGATTTAAGTTGGCTTATTTCAAGACTTAAGTCTTGTTTTTTTAGATAGTTTTTCAGTTTTTTCTTTTCTCGTGGTCTGCTAGCTTGTTATTAAAAATATTAAAAGTAGATTGAAAGAGTTTTGCCTTTTTCTCAAAGCCTAATTTCATGTTTTCGTTAATTTTGCTAGCAAGGTCCATTATGTAGGATTCTGTGTTGTTAGTTCTAAGTAAAGGCAGGTCCTCTGTGGGCTTATCTGGATTAGTTTTATTTCATATGTTAGTAGGAAGAACCAGGTCTCTTTTGAGAGGGTTTTTTTGTCTGGACTTAAATTTGGGGAGGAGTCGTCAAATTCATCCTCCACCTCAGAGACCTCCCGAGATGAGGAATATTTGTGACCCCAGTCACCTGGTTCTTTCCTTTTTGATGATATAAATATGTCTATTTCTTCATCTAAAGATTTTACCAGTGGAATTTTTGAGTGTAAATATTTGTTTGACTCTTTGTCTACAATTTTTTCTGTTTGAGGGTCTGAGGATAAATTTTCTGTCTGGGGTTTTAAAGGAACCCAAGATTTATCAGCTTTGTTGTAGGTATGAGTCATATTTGTTTTAATAGAATATGTATTTTCATCTCTTTTTAGAGGAGATCTAGATTTAAATGGGCTGATAGTGTTTGGTAGGTTTTCTGAAGGATTTCAATGGGAGTGATGTTGTGAGAGATTGTTTTTATGAGAGATAGATGGTTTGTTAGATTTAAGATACCGTCACATATAGCGACGCTGCAGCGATATCGACAACGATCCGGATCGCTGCAGCGTCGCTGTTTGGTCGCTGGAGAGCTGTCACACAGACAGCTCTCCAGCGACCAACGATCCCGAGGTCCCCGGTAACCAGGGTAAACATCGGGTAACTAAGCGCAGGGCCGCGCTTAGTAACCCGATGTTTACCCTGGTTACCATCCTAAAAAGTAAAAAAACAAACGCTACATACTTACCTTCCGCTGTCTGTCCTCGGCGCTCTGCTTCTCTGGTCTGGCTGTGAGCGCCAGGCAGCCAGAAAGCAGAGCGGTGACGTCACCACTCTGCTTTCCGGCTGACCGACGCTCACAGCCAGAGCAGGAGGAGAGCAGAGCACAGCGCTGGAGGACAGACAGCGGTAGGTAAGTATGTAGTGTTTGTTTTTTTACTTTTAGGATGGTAACCAGGGTAAACATCGGGTTACTAAGCGCGGCCCTGCGCTTAGTTACCCGATGTTTACCCTGATTACCAGCGAAGACATCGCTGAATCGGTGTCACACACGCCGATTCAGCGATGTCTACGGGGAGTCCAGCGACGAAATAAAGTTCTGGACTTTCTTCCCCGACCAGCGATCTCCCAGCAGGGGCCTGATCGCTGCTGCCTGTCACACTGGACGATATCGCTAGCGAGGACGCTGCAACATCACGGATCGCTAGCGATATCGTCTAGTGTGACAGTACCTTTAGGTTCTGAACTGCTTTTGTTCATTTTGGTGAAAGGGTAGCAGTACGATAGTTCCTTATTAGACTGAAAAATATTAAAGTTGCTGAATAAAGACTATATGGCCTAATTCTATGTAAACAATTAGTTACGTTATACCCAAGTAAAGTTTTGTTCAAAATTCAGAAAATGTAATAGGAAGGATAAATCCTATTGTTATAGTTCACAATAGCTCTGAATAAAGAAAGATCAACATCAGTAACTATAGACCTTCACTTATAATATAGAGAAAGTATGAAGTCTACTGGTTGCTAGATTCAGGTACAGAGTAGAGAGTATATATATCTCAGTAAGTATAAGTATCCACAAAAGGAGAAAGAAAGGATGCACCTTTAGAGCAAATTTTGATATTTTTAGAGTAAGCAAAATCTCTTAAATAGCACCTAGGTCAGTAATTATGGGACTAGATATCAAGAAAATTTGCACAATGCGCCAGTCAGTCTCACTATGAGTGGAAAGCAAATATTAAAATGTGATATCTTTTGATATAAAGTCTACTTATGAATTTCTTGATGCAAATTTAACTTCATCTACGGTCTATTGGTAAATACCATATATCACCATAAAATAGATGAAATATACAGTACAGACCAAAAGTTTGGACACACCTTCTCATTTAAAGATTTTTCTGTATTTTCATGACTATGAAAATTGTACATTCACACTGAAGGCATCAAAACTGTGAATTAACACATGTGGAATGATATACTTAACAAAAAAGTGTGAAACAACCTGAAATTATATCTTATATTCTAGGTTCTTCAAAGTAGCCACCTTTTGCTTTGATGACTGCTTTGCACACTCTTGGCATCCTCTTGATGAGCTTCAAGAGGTACAACTAAAGAAAGGCGAGCAGCATCCAATCCAGGTGAAAAAGTAAAAAGTTCTATATTCTGCCATCAATACATACAATGTTTTGACCAAACCTGGTCTTTGTCAAGTACACAAAGAAGTACAAATGGTCACCTTATATAGTGTGGAGCTGAATAAGCACCAATAACCATCAAGGAACAGGCTTTATTAAATACACATAAATAACATAAAAAAAATCACAGTATGTACAAAACATGTATCATATTGCCCCAATATTAATCTAGAAAACACATTTGATAAATATCTATCCATCAGACGTTAGGTACACTATACTAAAACACACCCCCTGTATATACATCCCAATCACCTTAGGGCTATCTGGTTGTCAAGGTTACATTTCACCAATCGGCGTATTCCCCCATATAAACAACCCCTTTACGCAGTCACAAAACGATGTTGTTTTGGCGCTTAAATATGAACAGACCTATCATTGGATTGGATGCTGCTCGCCTTTCTTTAGTTGTGAGTATTTGTCCAAATTGGGTCTATGGACTTTGAAGTGTGCATGCCGACCATCTGAAGAGCTGTCAGTTGCTGCTTTTTTGTATACTGTTTGGAGCTTCGAGAGGTAGTCCCCGGGAATGGTCTTCCAACAATCTTGAAGGAGTTCCCAGAGATGCTTCGCACTTGTTGGCCCTTTTGCCTTCACTCTGCAGTCCGGGTCACCCCAAACCATCTCGATTGGGTTCAGGTCTGGTGACTGTGGAGGCCAGGTCATCTGGCGTAGCACCCCATCACACTCCTTCTTGGTCAAATAGCCCTTACACAGCCTGGAGGTGCTTTTGGGGTCATTGTCCTGTTGAAAAATAAATGATGGTCCAACTAAATGCAAATCGGATGGAATAGCATGCCGCTGCAAGATGCTGTGGTAACCATGCTGGTTCAGTATGCCTTCAATTTTAAATAAATCCCCAACAGTGTCACCAGCAAAGCACCCCCACACCATCAGACCTCCTCCTCCATGTTTCTCGGTGGGAACCAGGCATGTAGAGTCCATCCATTCAACTTTTCTGCGTCACACAAAGACACGGTGGTTGGAACCAAAGATCTCAAATTTGGACTCATCAGACCAAAACACAGATTTCCACTGGTCTAATGTCCATTCCTTGTGTTCTTTAGCCAAAACAAGTCTCTTCTGCTTGTTGCCTGTCCTTAGCAGTGGTTTCCTAGCAGCTATTTTACCATGAAGGCCTGCTGCACAAAGTCTCCTCTTTACAGTTGTTGTAGAGATGTGTCTGCTGCTAGAACTCTGTGTGGCATTGACCTGGTCTCTAATCTGAGCTGCTGTTAACCTATGATTTCTGAGGCTGGTGACTGGTGAAACTTATCCTCAGAAGAAGAGGTGACTCTTGGTCTTCCTTTTTTTGGGGTGGTCCTCATATGAGCCAGTTTCTTTGTAGTGCTTGATGGTTTTTGCCACTGCACTTGGGGACACTTTCAAAGTTTTCCCAATTTTTCGGACTGACTGACCTTCATTTCTTAAAGTAATGATGGCCACTCGTTTTTCTTTACTTAGCTGCTTTTTTCTTGCCATAATACAAATTCTAACAGTCTATTCAGTAGGACTATCAGCTGTGTATCCACCAGACTTCTGCACAACACAACTGAGGGTCCCAACACCATTTATAAGGCAAGAAATCCCACTTATTAAACCTGACAGGGCACACCTGTGAAGAGAAAACCATTCCTGGTGATTACCTATTGAAGCTCATCAAGAGAATGCCAAGAGTGTGCAAAGCAGTCATCAAAGCAAAAGGTGCCTACTTTGAAGAACCTAGAATATAAGACATATTTTCAGTTGTTTCACACTTATAATTCTACATGTGTTAATTCATAGTTTTGATGCCTCCAGTGTGAATGTATAATTTTCATAGTCATGAAAATACAGAAAAATCTTTAAATGAGTAGGTGTGTCCAAACTTTTGGTCTGTACTCTATTCTAGAATAAAAGGTTTACTTTGGTGCTATAAATCAAAAAGACCAAGCTTTTAATTGAGTAGATAATAATCTAAGTTGTAGGAATAGTCACAGCTATATATTTAATGAGAACTGCAATGTGGCTCAATTGGTCTAAGCTATCAGAAATGATAAAAGAGGAGTTTTACCTCAGTTCCCCTGATATATATAAGACTTTCACCTCAGGCTCCAATGTTACTATTATGTATGTAATAATCTATACCTTTCCGGTCTACTCTCTAATCATTCCGGTGGAGGTGGAGCATAGGGCCTGTGTCACACTGCTATTAATGATCCACAGGCTTATACAAAATGTTTGCTAAATTAAGTGCTGCTAAAAGTTTCTCGCTGTTATCAGCCTCTGCTGTCAGAAGCCGCACATAACTTTTAACCTGTATGTCTGGTTAATTCTGTTCAGGCTCCTATATCGTATAGATATTACAAGTGAATTTGTAGGGTTGTATAGTTGAAATATTATTATTATTATTTATTTATATAGCACCATTGATTCCATGGTGCTGTACATGAGAAGGGGTTACATACAAATTACAGATATCACTTACAGTAAGCAAACTAACAATGACAGACTGATACAGAGGGGCGAGGACCCTGCGCTTTTGGGCTTACATTCTACAGGAATAGTGCTCCTTTGTCTTGGGTGATAAGACTGCCGCTGTCTGCTCTTGGGGGAGTCAGTGCCGGCTTCAGCTGTGATGTGTGTTCTTCACCGATGGTCTGTTCTTTTTTATTCTCGGGTCCTGATGTTTCTTCCTCTTACCTATGTCTTTGACCAAGTTGAAGGTGTCCGATGCTTCCTGTCTTTGGGCTTGGGTTCTCCGGTAGATGATAGCGAGGTAAATCTTCTGTGGTGTTGATCGCGGCATTTAGCTCTTCTCCGGTGGCTTCAGTCTCCTATCTCTTTAAGCTCCAGTCCACGGCTGTCATTCCATACAGCAGCACAGCAGCAGGCACTGCATGATTCTTTGTCATGCGATGACAGGTCTTCTAGCGATGAGCTATTGTAAAGAGTTCTCACGGTTGTCAGCCACTGCTCGCGTTTTCACTCCGGTGCTCCCGGCTGTAGCTCTCCTGTATCTCGATCCGTGGTTGCCACTCAGTATAACCTCATAGAGGCAAGCGTTGCAGGACTTCTTATCTTACAATATCAGGTTTTCCTGCGATAAGCTATTGGTATGGGCTCTTAGGGTACCGTCACACAGTGGCGTTTTGATCGCTACGACGGCACGATCCGTGACGCTCCAGCATCGTAACATTATCGCTCCAGCGTCGTAGACTGCTGTCACACTTTGCAATGTACGACGCTGGAGCGATAATTTCATGACGTATGTGCGATGTAGAAGCCGTTGGTTACTATGCGCACATCGTATATAATATCGTGCACACCTTTGTTACACCATGCGATCATGCCGCCACAGCGGGACACTAGACGACGAAAGAAAGTTTCAAACGATCTGCTACGACGTACGATTCTCAGCAGGGTCCCTGATCGCAGGAGCGTGTCAGACACAGCGAGATCGCTGGAACGTCACGGATATATCACTGGAACGTCACGGATCGTGCCGTCGTAGCGATCAAAATGCCACTGTGTGACGGTACCCTTACAGTTGTCAGCTGCTACTTGTGTTTTCATTGTGGTATTTCCGGATGTAGCTCTCCTGGTTCCCGGTCCGCGGCTGTCACTCAGTATAGCCTCATATAGGCAAGATAGACTCTTTATCTTGCTGTGTCGGGACTTTCGGCGAAGAGCTACTGTAAAGAGCTCTCGCTGTGGTCAGCCGCTGCCTGCGGCTTCACTCTGGTGCTCTCAGCTGCAACTTTCCTGACTCCCGGTACATCTGCTGTCACTCAGGTCGGTTGCTTGAAAGCTGAAGCGGCAACGGGACAGATCTAGTCAGGGCTTCGTTTTTTTTATTCACCTCAGGATCAGTGTATTTTGTTGTCAGGGATACGTTGTTTTACAAGATGGCGGCTTGTCAGCGGTTTGAACTGCGCTTATGGCAGTTATGTCTTTGGCCTGCGGTTCAGCTTACCTGCTGGTTTCTGAGGTAAATAACTTGAGATTGGAGAATCCAATTCTTTCATGGAAGATCTCAAAATGTTCCTGGTGAATTACTGAACAAGTCTATTATATAAATGTTTGGGGAAAAAGACTTCTAGTAGCTATTAATGTTGAGTTAGAGGTTTACTCTTCAGAGCTCCCGACTTCTGCTGTTTACCGCATCAGAGTCTTGGCCATGCCCCCGGGTGTCAGCTGTATGTGACAGCTGACACCCCAAAGCACCTCCCCCTCCCCTGCTGCATTTACCCCTCTGTTGCCGCTGTCCGTAGTGACAGCAGCATAGAGAAACATCACTATGCAGAGAGGGGGCTTCCTGCATGCTTCCCTCAGAACAAAATGATGCATTGTTCTGATGGTCTCCACAGAGACCCCCAGCACCACGGGGTCCTTCCAGGTACTGAAGGGAAGGTGGCTCAGCGGGCGCCAGAATGCCTCCTTCCTGGCCTGTCACATCCTAATCTGACACTGCTGTGCAAAGTATCAGATCAGCGATCTGACATTATAAAGTAATGTCCCATACTGGGACAATGTAATAAAGTTAAAAAAATATATATATTATATTATATATTATAATGAGTAAAAATATATTTTTTTTAAATCCCCAAATAAAGAAAAATACATGTATTTATGTAAAAAAAAAAACAATAAAAGTACACATATTTGGAATCACCGCATCCGTAACAACCTGCTCACTAGTTAACCCCTTCATTGAATGCCGTAAAAAAAGAGGCAAAAAACAATGCTTTATCTTTATACCACCAAACAAAAAGTGCAATAAAAAGCAATCAAAAAGACGGATGTAAACAAAAATGGTACTGCTGAAAACGTAATCTTTTTCTGCAAAAAACAAGTTGCGATATAGCTTGTCACAGTTCACAGGGAGGATACCTTTATCATCCCCACCGCTAACACCAATTTGTCATGAACCGGGGTTGCCCAGTTCTTTTCTGAAGGGGATTTATCTATATCCCACTTCCCAGTTCCGGTTTGGAACTTCCAGCTCTCTGGCGCCACCCTTACCCTCAGGTCAGACAGTGTAATGCACCTAGGATAATTAGTCGCCAGAAAGGCTGCCTTACTTTGTACTGGCTAATGAGCACACTGCAGTGAGGGCAATATAACTACTCCCACTCAGGCAGGAACAATAATTATCAACACCGCCAGTCGCAACAAAGCCTCCCAAATGCACATGACAAATCCCGCTGCCACCAGCTTCGATTTCTTAGTTATTAAGGGGTCCGGAGCCAAACCTAGTAGCGTAATTCACTTCAGAGGACGTGACTGTATGTTATAGAACAAAGAGAGACAAAGCTAGTAATTTTATATTTTACTCCAAAAAAGGTAGGCTGTGTTTACAGAAGTATAAAAAGATATTATAAAGAAGACAAGTATCGTATGTACAATACAATTACAAATAAAATGGGTTTAAAGTTGAAAAAACACTTACATTTAGTCTCCTGGCTGACCATGTGCCCAGGGGACACATCAAGATACATAGCACACATCTGTATAGCAGCTAGACCCACGGACAAAAGATACTGGAAGACTGCTGCTTCATTTTATTTCCCAGCTTAAAACCAAGGCACTCCCTCTGTGGTGACCTCACTCAGAGGCTGAATCCTCCCCTTTTCTTAGAGTTATAACAAACCATTTTTATACATAACTCGCTGTATGAACCTCGTATATTTGCCACTTCATTAAATAAAGGCATATTATAGACTCCTGAGCTTTAAGACTTTCTGCTGATTTCTTATCCCATGGTGGTTAGGTGTTTGGTCTCTTCATCACAGTGGTTTTTCACTGGTGCTTTCACAGTGCACCCTATTACTGGTATATTTCTGATCTTAATAAAATATATTTTGGAGATATAGAATTTGTGGATACAATAAGGGTCTACTGTGTTTTACTTAACAATAAATGGGGGGCCAGAGATCTGCTCGATCCCCCATACAGAGGCACGCATCTCCGTATGGTCATTTTCAGTTGCCAGCAATGCCCTGTAGATTAATTTGGAAATCACTGAGTCAACCGTGAAGGATCAATTTAGATCCTCCCTCAACACCCCTATATAAAGTGTGATGATCACCAAAGCCCCCAGTATAGTATGAGGACCCCACACCCCCATAGAGTATGATGTCACCCATAACCATCCCTTACAGTATGATGGTCACCACTGCACCAACATAATATAATGTACCCCATAGACCTCCAGACAGTATAATGTCCACCACAACCACCCCACACAGTGTAATTTCCACCACAACCACCCTACACAATAAGATGGTCCCCCCCACAGCCACCCCACACAGTATGGAAAATCCCCATTAACTATGAAGATCCTCCATACCTAAATACTGTATGACGTCCCCGCACAGCCCCCATATAGTATGATGGTCCCTCCAACACCTGCCTATATAGTATGTTGGTCCCCCCAACACTTCCCCATTTAGTATAATTGTACACCTCACAGCTCCTTATATATTATGATGGTATACCTCACAGCCCCTAAATAGTATTATAGTACCTCCCCAAACCATTCATATATTATGATGTTTCACTTTATAGACCCCTATATAGTATGATGGTCCACATCACACACAGCCCCCTATATATTATGATGGTCCACCTCGTAGCTCCCCATATAATGTGATGGTCCCTCCAACAGTCTCCTATATAGTATAACTGTCCTCCCAACATCACCACATACAGTATGATGGTACATATGGTACAGCTCCTTATACAGTATATTATGATAGTACACCTCACAGCTCCTATGTAGTTTGATGGTATCTACAACAGCCCCCATATAGTATGATGGTTCATCTCATAGTCCTCTATATAGTATGACAGTCAACCTCACAGTCCCCCATATAGTATGATGGTCCTCCCAACAGCCCCCTAGGTAGTATGATGGTCCGCCCAACAGTACGCTATATTGTATGGTGGTCCACCCCACTGCCCCTTATATACTATGATGGTCCAACTCACAGCGCCCTATATAGTGTAATGGTTCCCCGCAACCCCCCAAAATAATAAAATCCCTATACTCACCTAATCCAGACATTCCATCCTCCATCCTCTTCTATCCATTCTCGCAGTGGATGCTGGTGGCACAATGCTGTGACATCATTGCACCGCCGACGTTCCCTGTTGATGCTGGCCTCTGGCAGGTCGCAGGTCGAAGGGACACCCACAACCTGTTGGGGTAAGTGATGGAGTCAGCAACTTTGTGCTCCATCGCAACTGTTAACCGTATGGGAGTCTTGAGGATGCAAAATCTGTTAACAATGTAGCGGACAAGGCAGGCCACGACTAGACAGGTCCTTCTGGCATTTACCTGAATTAACAAATGGCCACGGCCTTGCCCACAATATGTGCTATAATGTTCTTTTTTTTACATAAGATACAGTTGTGAACAAAAGTATTGACACCCTGCAATTCTGTCAGATAATACTCAGTTTCTTCCTGAAAATGATTACAAACATAAATTCTTTGTTATTATTATCTTTATTTAATTTGTCTTAAATTATCTCCGTGCTGACGATCTGGCCAATTACTTCAAAGAAAAAATTGACCACATTCGACAGGAAATCATCTCCCAATCTCTTCATACCATGCACTGTCCTCCCTCCCCCACTGCATCTAGTTCACTCTCTGACTTTGAAGCAGTTACAGAAGAAGAAGTAAGCAGGCTCCTTGCATCTTCGCGCCCGACCACTTGCACCAGTGACCCCATTCCGTCACATCTCCTCCAGTCCCTTTCCCCGGCTATCACCTCTCACCTAACAAAAATATTCAACCTTTCCCTCACTTCCGGTATTTTTCCCTCCTCATTTAAGCATGCCATCATACATCCATTACTTAAAAAACCATCCCTCGATCAAAACTGTGCCGCTAATTATAGACCTGTCTCTAATCTTCCCTTCATCTCTAAACTCCTCGAACGCCTGGTCCACTCCCGTCTTACCCGCTATCTCTCAGATAACTCTCTTCTCGACCCTCTTCAATCTGGCTTCCGCTCTTTACATTCTACTGAAACTGCCCTCATTAAAGTCTCTAATGACCTACTAACAGCTAAATCTAATGGTCACTACTCCATGCTAATTCTCTTGGATCTCTCTGCAGCATTTGACACTGTGGATCATCAGCTCCTCCTCACTATGCTCCGCTCCATCGGCCTCAAGGACACCGTTCTCTCCTGGTTCTCCTCCTATCTCTCTGACCGATCCTTCATTGTATGTTTTGCTGGTTCCTCCTCCTCTCACCTTCCCCTTACTGTTGGGGTTCCTCAAGGATCAGTCCTAGGCCCCCTACTCTTCTCGTTGTATACTGCCCCTATTGGACAAACAATCAGTAGATTTGGTTTCCAGTACCATCTCTATGCTGACGACACCCAATTATACACTTCTGCTCCCGATATCACACCGACCTTTTTAGAAAACACCAGTGATTGTCTTACCGCTGTCTCTAACATCATGTCCTCCCTCTATCTGAAACTAAACCTGTCAAAAACTGAACTCCTCGTGTTCTCTCCCTCTACTAACCTACCTTTGCCTGACATTGCCATCTCCGTGTGCGGTTCCACCATTACTCCAAAGCAACATGCCCGCTGCCTTGGGGTCATCCTTGATTCTGACCTTTCATTCACCCCCTACATCCGATCACTGGCTCGCTCTTCTTACCTGCATCTCAAAAACATTTCTAGAATTCGCCCTTTTCTTAATTTCGACTCTGCAAAAACTCTGACTGTTTCACTTATTCATTCTCGTCTGGACTATTGTAACTCTCTACTAATCGGTCTCCCTCTTGCAAAACTCTCCCCGCTCCAATCTGTCCTGAATGCTGCAGCCAGGATCATATTCCTCACCAACCGTTACACCGATGCCTCTACCCTGTGCCAGTCATTACACTGGCTACCCATCCACTCCAGAATCCAGTACAAAACTACTACCCTCATCCACAAAGCACTCCATGGCTCAGCACCACCCTACATCTCCTCCCTGGTATCAGTCTACCACCCTACCCGTGCCCTCCGCTCCGCTAATGACCTCAGGTTAGCATCCTCAATAATCAGAACCTCCCACTCCCGTCTCCAAGACTTTACACGTGCTGCGCCGATTCTTTGGAATGCACTACCTAGGTTAATACGATTAATCCCCAATCCCCACAGTTTTAAGCGTGCCCTAAAAACTCATTTGTTCAGACTGGCCTACCGCCTCAATGCATTAACCTAACGATCCCTGTGTGGCCTATTTATAATTAAAAAAAAAAAAAAAAAAAAAGGTTCCTCGCATCATGTTCTCATACACTTTATGCAGTATTAGCCCTCTGTGTCTGTACTGCTACATACTTAGGCAGGTAACTGGTTCATGCAGCTTTACATGAACACCTGAGCCTTACACTATAGCTGGTCCGAATAACTAAAGCAATTGTTACCATCCACCTCTCGTGTCTCCCCTTTTCCCCATAGTTTGTAAGCTTGCGAGCAGGGCCCTCACTCCTCCTGGTATCTGTTTTGAACTGTATTTCTGTTATGATGTAATGTTTATTGTCTGTACAAGTCCCCTCTATAATTTGTAAAGCGCTGCGGAATATGTTGGCGCTATATAAATAAAATTATTATTATTATTATTATTATTAAATGAAAAAACACAAAAAGAATTGTCCTAAAGCCAAATTGGATATAATTCCACACCAAACATAAAAAAGGGGTGGACAAAAGTATTGGCACTGTTCGAAAAATCGTGTGATGCTTCTCTAATTTGTGTAATTAACAGCACCTGTAACTTACCTGTGGCACCTAACAGGTGTTGGCAATAACTAAATCACACTTGCAGCCAGTTGACATGGATTAAAGTTGACTCCACCTCTGTCCTGTGTCCTTGTGTGTACCACATTGAGCATGGAGAAAAGAAAGAAGACCAAAGAACTGTCTGAGGACTTGAGAAACCAAATTGTGAGGAAGCAAGAGCAATCTCAAGGCTACAAGTCTATCTCTAAAGACCTGAATGTTCCTGTGTCTACCGTGCGCAGTGTCGTCAAGAAGTTTAAAGCCCATGGCACTGTGGCTAACCTCCCTAGATGTGGACAGAAAATAAAAATTGACAAGAGATTTCAACGCAAGATTGTGTGGATGTTGGATAAAGAACCTCGACTAACATCCAAACAAGTTCAAGCTGCCCTGCAGTCCGAGGGTACAACAGTGTCAATCCATACTATCCGTCAGCATCTGAATGAAAAGGGACTGTATGGTAGGAGATCCAGGAAGACCCCACTTCTTACCCCGAGACATAAAAAAGCCAGGCTGGAGTTTGCCAAAACTTACCTGAAAAAGCCTAAAACGTTTTGGAAGAATGTTCTCTGGTCAGATGAGACCAAAGTAGAGCTTTTTGGGCAAAGGCATCAACATAGAGTTTACAGAAGAAAAAAAGAGGCATTCAAAGAAAAGAACACGGTCCCTACAGTCAGACATGGTGGAGGTTCCCTGATGTTTTGGGGTTGCTTTGCTGCCTCTGGCACTGGACTGCTTGACCGTGTGCATGGCTTTATGAAGTCTGAAGACTACCAACAAATTTTGCAGCATAATGTAGGGCCCAGTGTGAGAAAGCTGGGTTTCCCTCAGAGGTCATAAGTCTTCCAGCAGGACAATGACCCAAAACACACTTCAAAAAGCACTAGAAAATGGTTTGAGAGAAAGCACTGGAGACTTCTAAGGTGGCCAGCAATGAGTCTAGACCTGAATCCCATGGAACACCTGTGGAGAGATCTAAAAATGGCAGTTTGGAGAAGGCACCCTTCAAACATCAGGGACCTGGAGCAGTTTGCCAAAGAAGAATGGTCTAAAATTCCAGCAGAGCATTGTAAGAAACTCATTGATGGTTACCGGAAGCGGTTGGTCGTAGTTATTTTGGCTAAAGGTTGTGCAACCAAATATTTGGCTGAGGGTGCCAATACTTTTGTTTGGCCCATTTTTGAAGTTTTGTGTGAAATGATCAATGTTTTGCTTTTGCTTCATTATCTTTTGTGTTTTTTCATTTAAGACAAATTAAATGAAGATAATAATACCAAAGAATTTGTGATTGCAATCATTTTCAGGAAGAAAATGAGTATTATCTGACAGAATTGCAGGGGTGTCACTACTTTTGGCCACAACTGTATGTATAATTTTCCTTATTTTTCTTATATTTGTTTCTTTTATTGTATATTTCAGTCTTATGAAGGTCGATGTTAGTTACCAAAACGTTACATTATTAAAACAAAGAGTGCCAGATTCCATTTTATTTATTATTAAGTAGTGGTATCCTATCTGGGCACCTTTGGTGAATAACAGGGTGATGTATATCCATACTCATCTAAAGCAGGGGTAAGGTATCTTTTCTGCCAAGGGCCATTTGGATATTTATACCATCCTTCGGGGGCCGTACAAACTCCGCCCACAAAATGCATCATGACTCTGGCACTGGAGTCAGGACGTAATCTTTCATTGCATGCCCTTCAGTGTTCAGTAGTGAACACTGTGTGTTTGTGCTAATAGTGCAAGAAGAAATTAATGAGCTGGTTGTAGTCAAAATATACTTCCATCTCTTTCCGTCCGTATTACTTATAGCTCACAAGGGCCGTAACACAGAAAGCACAAATACTCCTTAAATAAAATCAATTTTTTATTAAATATATCAATAAATAAACCACACAATATAAATACAAATCAGCCTCAATATCTCAAACATGAAGGACCGAACAAAATACTAATCATACACAGCGCAAATTTAGCAATATATACTATATTCAGATTCATGGGCTCTATTATGCAATGGTTTCCAGAACCCCTCTAGTAGCATAAATCCAAACACCAATGGATATTTAAAGAGGGGTGGTAAACGTAGCAGCCCCTTATAGAAAAGCTCCCAGCTATCGCCACATTATTGGCAGTATATCATACCTACAAAGCACCATTCAGGTGCTTGCTGCATGTGTAGCCTAAATGGAGACATAAAAAAAAAAAAAAATTGCACCTGAATGGTGCTTTGTAGGTATGATATACTGCCAATAATGTGGCGATAGCTGGGAGCTTTTCTATAAGGGGCTGCTATGTTTACCACCCCTCTTTAAATATCCATTGGTGTTTGGATTTATGCTACTAGAGGGGTTCTGGAAACCATTGCATAATAGAGCCCATGAATCTGAATATAGTATATATTGCTAAATTTGCGCTGTGTATGATTAGTATTTTGTTCGGTCCTTCATGTTTGAGATATTGAGGCTGATTTGTATTTATATTGTGTGGTTTATTTATTGATATATTTAATAAAAAAATTGATTTTATTTAAGGAGTATTTGTGCTTTCTGTGTTACGGCCCTTGTGAGCTATAAGTAATACGGACGGAAAGAGATATAAGTTATTGCACATTTATATTGTGGATCATTGAGTTGATTTATAAAAATATACCTCCATGCCTAAGAATGCAGTCCATGACAATCTGCTTGGGGGCCTGATAAAAGGTCATTGACGGCCGTAAATTGCCCTGGGGCCTGAGGTCCACACCCCTGATCTAAAGCATGCAGCAATATAAGATATACCCAGGTATAGCAGATGTGATGTTGTTTTGCCCAATAAAAAAATGTGTAAGCAGAAATTTGTACAGTACATTAGCAGCAAAGTTAATAAGATTTATGGATTTTAAACCCACAACATATCAATTCAGTTCTTTGTCTTACATAATCCCCATTTATAATCCATAATCTACATGTAATGACTGACAGTCCGCTCTTTTGATCTACGTGTCTCACACTGGTAACATCTCCTTTAATTTAAAATATGTTCTGGAGGCAGATTCTCATGCAGATCAGAATTCGGCCAATAGATCTTGACAGCCCATTTACAGACATGGTCAAAATTGTTGGTACCCCATCGTTTAATGAATGACAGAAAAACCCACAATGGTCACAGAAATAACTTGAATCTGACAAAATAAATAATAAATAAAAGATCTATGAAAATGAACAAATGAAATTCACACATTGGTTTTCAACCATGCTTCCACAGAATTAAAAAAAAAAAAAAAACTAATGAAATAGGCCTGGACAGAAATGATGGTACCCCTGAAAATAATGTGAGAAAAGGGACATGTTAAATCAAGGTGTGTCCACTAACTAGCATCACAGGTGTCTACAATCTTGGAATCAGTAAGTGGGCCTGTATATAGGGCTACAGATACTCACTGTGCTGTTTGGTGACATGGTGTGTATCACACTCAACATAGACCACAGGAAGGAAAGAGTTGTCTCAGGAGATTAGATAGAAAATTATAGACAAACATGTTAAAGGTAAAAGTTATAAGACCATCTCCAAGCAGCTTGATGTTTTTGTGACTACAGTTGCACATATTTTCAGAAATTTAAGATCCATGGGCCTGTAGACAACCTCCCTGAACGTGGACGCAGGAGGAAAATTGATGACAAATCGAGACGGATAATACGAATGGTAACAAAAGAGCCCAGAAAAACTTCTAAACAGATTAAAGGTGAACTTCAAGCTCAAGGAACATCAGTGTCAGATCGCACTATCCGTCGTTGTATGAGCCAAAGTGGACATCATGGGAGACAACCAAGGAAGACACCACTGTTGAAAAAAAATCATAAAAAAGCCAGACTGGAATTTGCCAAACTGCATGTTGATAATGGGCTCTAAGGACTGTTCCTCGCCCCTTTAAGAACTGACCTGGTTCTCATTATAACGTGTGGATGTTTTATATAATTGTAAATGCTGATATGTTCATGTGTGCTGCTATGTTGCCATAATTAATATGCCATTTTTTATGCTGCTATACAATGTGAATTAAATTATTATACGGAAAGTGTAGTACCTTAGTTGGGGCATTAGATGGGGCATTTTAGTGTACAGTTAGTTCATAGGAGGGGTTGCTGGGGGATAAGATAGGATGACTTCGTATCAAGAGTTCAGTGAAGACTGGGAGCTGAGACTGCTCGGAGGGCCAGGGAGCCCCCGGCATCCAGAGGGGCTTAAAAGACCAGGACAGTGCAGCAGACACGCAGCGTCCTATGAAAAGGGCCCAGCCGTCCAGTGCCAGTGGGTCAGAGAGTTACAGCAAAAGAAGTGCAGCAGGATAAAGACGCAGGTCGCTCGAAAAATGTGGTAGCTATCTGCATGTGTTTAAGCCCTTCTGTCTGGTGCAAAACAGATCAGGGAACTCTAAGAGTAGTCATGCTGGTCAAGGAGGATGCTGCAGTATCGAACAGTTCGGTACGACCCAGGGAAGCCCTGGAAGGAATAAGAGAAGACACAGGGAAAGTAAAAGATGTGAAAGATGCCATACTCTGTATTGATGCTGTAACTGATGTGGATGTGATGTGATTGAAACCAAGTAAAGTTCTTCGCTTACAGTTTGAATTGGACTCTGTCTCTTTGTGCTCAACACCAGCAGCCAAACTTCAGCAGCCCTCTTGGGACCCTGATGGTGCAGAGGGTGCAGCAGAAGGTATGCAAGAAAAGGGACATTGTTAATATGTGACAGGAGGCCAGGGCGCGCTTAATCAGATATACTCAGCCACGACTATGGCCCTTACTCTGCCTCTCACATTGACAAGCCACAAAGCTTCTGGGAGAATGTCCCATGGACAGATGAGACAAAAATGGAACTTTTTGGCAAGGCACATCAGCTCTTTGTTCACAGATGGAAAAATGAAGCATATCAAGAAAAGAACACTGTCCCTAGTGTGAAACATAGAGGAGGCTCTGTGATGTTCTGGGGCTGCTTTGCTGCATCTGGCACAGGGTTACTAGAATCTGTGCAGGGTTCAATGAAATCTCAAGACTATCAAGGGATTATAGAGAGAAATGTGCTGCCCAGTGTCTCAGTCGCAGTTCAGGGGTCTTGCAACAGGATGACCCAAAACACACAGATAAAAATACCCAAGAATGGCTTAGAGGAAAACATTGGACTATTCTGAGGTGGCCTTCTATGAGCCCTGACCTAAATCCTTTTGAGCATCTTTGGAAAGAGCTGAAACATGCCATATGAAAAAGGCAACCTTCAAACACGTGACAACTGGAGCAGTTTGCTCTTGAGGAGTGGGCCAAAATACCTGTCGAGAGATGCAGAAGTCTCATTGACAGTTACAGGAATCATTTGATTGCAATGATTGCCTCAAAAGATTGTGCAACAAAATATTAAGTTAAGGGTACCATCATTTCTGTCCAGGCCTATTTCATAAGTTTTATTTAAAAAAAAATTCTAGAGAAGCATGGTTAAAAAGCAATGTCTGACTTTCATTTGTTCATTTTTCATAGATTTTTTTTATTTATTATTACTTTTGTCAGATTCAAGTTATTTCTGTGACCATTGTGGATTTTTCTGTAATTAAACGATGGGTACGAACAATTTTGACCTTGTGTGTGCATAATCGGAAAAACATAGATTTATCTGGAATAAAACATCATATTACAGATATCAATGTATTTTATTCAGCTCTCTATGACTTACATATCCATGTAGATGGCTTAGGAGGGTTGATTCTACTGAAAGATTCCCTTTAGTTACTGTATGTAAAACACAATTGTTCATTATAGAAACAAAATTATTATTTTAATTATATCTGTTTATTTGCTTTCTTTTAATATTAGATATGGAAGAAAAATCACATACCTGATTTCGTCTTTTGGAGTTGGATTGTGTGGAGTTGTAGTAGCATTTGCACCGAACTTTTACGTATTGGTGTTTTTCCGGTTTCTACAAGGTATTTTTGGGAAAGGAACATGGATGACATGCTATGTTATTAGTAAGTAAACACAATATTATTTTGTCTAAAACTATAAGCCAATATAGATTTCTTCATAAAAATTATACAGACACATCTTTAATGTGATAGAAATCATGTTAATAATATGCAAATAATATGCACAGGAATTACCACACATACTCGAGTGTAAGCCGACCCGAGTATAAGCCGAGGCACCTAAATTTACCACGAAAAACTGGGAAAACGTATTGACTCTAGTCGGGTATGCATTGTCCCCTCATCCCTATCCTGGTATGCTTGGCTCCCTATCCCTGTCCTTGTATGGATGGCTTCCCATTCCTGTATGCATGGCTCCTTATCCCCACCCTTGTATGCATAGCTCCTTATCCTCTCTCCTCGTATGCATGGCTCCCTGTCCTTGTATGCATGTCTCCCTGTCCCTGTATGTTTGGCTCCTTATCCCCGTCCTTGTATGCATGGTTCCTTATCCCCTATCCCATGGTTCTTATAAAAAAAATCCATCCTACTTACCTTCCCTGCGCGCCCTCACTGCATCTCTTTCCGACGCCAGCAGATCTTCCTGCCGAGCAATTACGTGTCACCGCTCATTAAGGTAATGCATATTCACTCCACGCCTATGGGTGTGGAGATACTTGAATATTCCTATGGGTGTGGAGATACTTGAATATTCATTATTTTAATGAGCGGGGGACATGTGATTGCTCTGCCGGAAGAGCTGCTGGCGCCAGCTGGAACGAGATGCAGTGAAGGCACAGTGAAGTTATGTAGAATGTGTGCTGGAAGCTGGCGACTGCGTCTGTAACTGCATGCTGTAAGAGAAATGAATATTCACTGCCAGCGCAGTGAATAATCAATTTCCTTTAGCAATGGGCACAGGCTTTAGCTGCAGCCACCGGCTCTTGCCTTTGTGACCCGCTGTTCCATCGCTCCCTCTCCCCCGCTGTCTTTCTGGGACAATGACTCATGTATGAGCTGAGGGGGGCAGTTTTCAGCACAAAAAAATGTGCTGAAAAACTCGGTTTATACAAGAGTATATACGGTAAGAACAATATGCACATGAATTAAGAACCATAGTCAACTTATTTGTATTTCCAACATTTCAGGATTTTATAATGACAGGGCCTCTTCCACAGGACTGACACATATGGTACAAGTGTTTAAAATGGTGTTAAAAACGTACCCATGAGACTAAAAACATGTTAGGAGTCTACAAGTACGTATAAGGATATATATTTTTATTCAAGCCATGCATAAAACATGTAGCCTCAACAAGACTGGAGTTTTACACACCAGTCAGGATGAACAAAGCACCTGAGTAAAATGCACCAAATTTATGGGCATGCCCCTCTCAATGAAATACCATGTGTCACGGCAACAAATGTCCCGCAGTCAATTGTAATGTAAGCCACTTTTTTTGGTGTAAATTAGGATTTGTGCAAATTGCACAAATATTTGGCCTCATTTCAAACAGTTTTACGACAAAATTCAGCCCAAAACTGTTTGATGCATTAACGCCTTCATGTATATTTTATATGTACAATATGTGCAATGACATAGGTACTTCCGCTTAGTATATTTTTATATTTTTGGCATATACATAGTTATTAAGGTTGAAGATAGACTTTAAGTCCATCTAGTTCAACCCATAGCCTAACCTAACATGCCCTAACATGGCATATAGGCATGTTAAATTAGAATACAATTCCAGTAAGAGGATGCACTACAGTTGTAAACCATGAGTCTTAAAGAGTAGAGATGAGTGAACCTTTCAAGGTTTGGTTTGGTTCGATATGCTGAACATTTGCCGAACGTGTTCTTTGAACAGTTTGACGAACATACCCGAACCCAATTAGATTCAATGGGAGGCCAAACCAAACATATACACAACTCCTTAAGGGGTGATAAAAAGCTTCCCAAACAGCTAAAATTAGGGGTAGACACCATGAAAAGTGGCATCAATTGACCCACAGTTGAAATTTGCAAATGGCACAGCAGCAGTCAACCATGGTATCAGAGTCTGGCTCAGCATTTACAGATTGGAATTGTAGTTTCAATGAGGACCTGATGGTTAAGGGAGCAGTGTAAGCCTTCTTAGCTGGGAGCCCTGATACCTCATGCAACATCTCCATTTTTTTTTGTTATTTCCAGCCACACTCAGATGGCACAAACATCAGTTTCAAAGTATGATTGGTACAAAAATGTACGGAAAGTAACACAGGGAGTTGACTGAAAGTAAGTGCAGGCTTGCCTGTCTGGGAGCCCTACTTTCACAGGCAACCCACCAGTTGGAGACCCAAATTGGAGACTCCACATTTCAAAAAATAAATGTCATACACCACTATATAGGGATAACTTAGAAGAGTCCATCTGTATGGGGAATAGAAGAGAGGACCGCAGGCACATCCCGTGCCATTGACACTGCAGTGGCACGGGATATGCCTGCCTTACTTTTTTCTTTTCCCCAGATGGATGGACTCTTCTAAGTTATCCCTATATAATAAGCTCATGCCTCCATATGCTGTATTTCAGTCATTCAGATATACTGCAACCTTATGATAAAGACCCAGAACGGGTTGAAATGTCTTCCTTATTTTGTTGTTAATCTGTTTTCAACTGGTTCATGCTTCTTTGATGTTTACCAAATATCTTGAATATATCGACTTTGAGAGTGCACTGGATATTCCTTTCTATATACCGGGCCTACAACCCACTCCTCCAGCACCTAAATTTTTTATTTTGAGTGCAGACCAATAATTAACTTATACACCTTCAGGCAACCCACCAGATGGAGACACAACTTGGAGTCTCGACATTTCAAAAAATAATTGTCACTAAAGTGGGATTAATTTCCATGGAGTAGAAACAGTATAATAGGCTTATGAAACACCTTCTACTACAGGCAACTCAACAGATGGAGACCCAACTTGGAGTCTCCACATGTAAAAATATTGTTTATAACATCAGCAGCAGTAGCAGGCACAGAAGCCACCCCAAAGGTGGCACAGACTGCAATAATGCGAGATCAATGCATAACACTAAAAGCTACACTATAGCTTAGTCAGCCAAGTCTGTGACTGAGGAGATCCATGACTTGTTCATTTTGATGAAAGTTAGGTGGTCTGCACTTTCAGGGGACAGCTTGATGTGCTTATCCCTCAGGACACCACTGGCAGCACTGAAGACACATTCTGAGAGAACGTTGGCTACTGGGCATGACAAAACCTCCAAGGCATGACAGGTGAGCTCAGGCCACTCTTCCATTTTGAAGACCAAAATGCAAAAGGGTCCAAACTCCCCTGATGTCATTGATTCTGAGCTCCGGATGCTTCTGCACCATCTTCTCCAGTTGTTCACAATGTGTCAGACATGTACTCTGTTCTGCTTGTGCACAGGCTGGATTAAAAAAGGTGTGAAATGACTCAACAGAAATTGCTTATGCCACTTACACTACTGCTTGTGCCTTGATGTTCTTGGGGTTGGAAGTCTAGAGCTGCCTCACTGCTATCTACAAGCTTGTTTCAATACTCCTGCATGCACACGTCCCTTTCCAGGAGGGGAAGCATCTGGCTAAATTTAGCCTTATACTGTGGATCTAACAGAGTGGCAACCCAGTAGTCAGCACTATTTCTAACCCTAAGAATACGGGCATCATGTTGAAGATAGTGCAGCAAGAAGGCACTTGTGTGTCAGACGCCTTAATGAGGTCCAAGTCCATGCTGTGTTGGTGGCGGGGTAACACTCAAGGACACTGTCCCCTCCCGGAAATCATGGACAACAAAGAGGGAGTCATTATCTGTTTCATCTCTTGACGGTTGCGTGTCTATCACTTCGTCCTCCTCAATTTGTCCCTCGGCTCTTGCACCTTCACTAACAGTTTGTCTGGTACCATGAGCCCACCTCGATTGCTGTAAGTCACCCTTACATGGAACCCGCCTGTGTTACGACAGTCCAGAGATTTGTTATCCCTTATGCATCCTCCTCTGCTTCTATCTTTCTCTGGGACCACCACCTTCTCATGCAGACTCTAGCAGGCAGATGACCCAAATAGTGATGCTGATGATGGCATAGTCAGCATTAACCATCTTAGTAGCCATTTCAAAACAGTGCAGAGGGGTGCAGTGGTCCTTCATCTGTGCCCACTCCGCATGCGTAAATTGCACCACATCCATACTGCGTTGGCCAAGGCTAAGCACCAGGGCTCATCGATGCTCCCACAGTCACTGGTGCCACAGTCACTGCAACATGTGCAGACTAGAATTCCACAATGTCACATCACAAATCAAAAGGTTAGCCTGTAGGCAAAAAGACTTCGATAGCGATGCAAGTCGATGACCTGTGGGGTGCAATCAGCAAAAGTGAGCACACAGCCACTGTGCTTTTTGCAGCAGCACATTTGAGCCCGGAGAGTGGCGGAGAAATTGCTGTACCACCAGGTTGAGGATGTGGGTCATGCAAGACACGAGTGTGAGGTTGCCCCAGCATATGGATGCCACGAGGTTTGCACACCAACTATAGGAGGTAAACAAGTGGAGTTTCTACGGCCACAGACCTGTGTGAGAAGACATGACATTGTGACAGAGTAGGAAAAAGCAGCAGATATGGTTGATGGGTCAGACGGTGTTTGGCGAGGCCTGCTAGTCGCCATTTTAGCGCAGTGAGATTCCCACACCAAGGCATGTTGTTTGCACATGTGCCGATTCATGCATGTAGTAATCAAATTATTGCAATTTTTGCTTCTAGTGAGTTTTTTTGCAAATTTGGCAGATAACTTGAGTTAAGTCATCCTTTTCAATCTTACCAAAGGCCCAGACTAGGCAACCCGTGCCACCCCTGCGGACTTCACACTCATGACTAGTGCTGGCCACAACCAGAGTTGGGGCTGAGGATTCAGTGTTTGTCATGGTTTCATCATTTTGTGTCTGAGTGGGAACCTCCTCGTCCTACTCCACTGCTGAGCTACTCAGCTGCATACCTCTGGGTTCACATCAAATGGGAGCTATAACCTCATCATCTTCCTCTATGTTCTCACACTCCTTACCCTGAGTGTCACCCTCCTCCTCTTGCTGCCCTGAGAACACAGTACAGTCCGTGTGTGCCTTTGGTATCTGAATGTCATCAGGATCACCTCCACCCCCAGAGGTTAACATCTGGTGACGAGGGTCTGGATTCTGCTTTGAAAGCTGGCCTTCTGATTTCTCACTGAAACACAGTTTTATCACGACTTGGATTAGCTAATTGTGCTTCCTCGCTGCACCCCAATATTAAACCTAACTATTTTTATGTGCAAATCTGGCCTTCTAATCTTTCTCTGAAACACAGTTTTATCACAAACAATTTGGATTAGCTAATTGGCCCTCCAGGTTTCACCCCAATATTAGGCCTAATGATTTTTAAGAGGAAATCTGGCCTTCTTTGCCACTGAAACACAGTTTTATCACAAACGATCTGGACTAGCAAATGGTGCCTCCGGAGACTACCACACAATTGTTGCACATCTAGTTAGATGCTGGAAGATCAATTTCACACAGGACAGGATCTTCTTTAGCTAACTGACAAGTTCATTTGCAGGAGTGTCTTCTCTGTACTGTGACACTGAGAAAATGGTGCCAGCAAAACAAGATTTCTGATTTAATATGGCCAGGGACATGTGACTTCAGCAGCCGATCACAGAAGACATTGTGTTATGACATTGTGGATGGTTTCTGCACTCTGATTGGCTGCCGAAATCAATACACATAAAGTTAAGGGGGAAAAAAAGAACGCTCCTCTAACCTTCTCCCTCCCTCCCCTCATCAAACATGTCCCCCCATCCTCCCATACAGCATCAATAACCTAGCCAAAGTAATAACAAAAACATTAGTGGAAATGTGATGATTTACTGAACTGTGACCGAATTTTGCCAACTTGAGTAAAAATGGTCATGAAAGCAAACACGAATCCGAATGTGCTATGTTCTCCCCGAATTTGAAATTGGCAAACGATTTTCAAGCAAGTTCACTCATCTCTATTAAAGAGGACCTTTCACCAATTATTTCAAGTTTAACAGGACATGTGATGTAATAATGGCTGCAGAGCGGTACAAAACTTAGGTTTTTTAATTTTGCTTCTCCATTGTGGAGATATTAGTTAATATAATAAGTATTTGGCACATAATGAGTTAACTTTAGTTAAATCCAAGTGGATGTTATTAGATAGATTTTACTGGGAGTATGTACTTTTGCCTCCTGTTTCATGCTGACCAATGAAAAGTAGACATCTTTACAGGTCCTTCTTTCAGTAGCGTAGCTATCGGGGGGGGGGGGGGGGCAGAGGGAGCGGGCTCCCCGGGCCCTGCGTTCTGAGGGGCCCACCTGGAGCGACTCTACTGTACAGTTACTGCATCGGTGCACAGCGCGCCGATGCAGTTGCATTTTGCACAGAGCAGGAAGAATCAATCACCCTGCTCTGCCGCTATGGGGCCCCTGAGCAGGCGGGGGTGCCAGCAGTGGGCCCCCCACCCGTCATCGCATGGTGAGCTGTATCTGCATCTAGCCAATACAGCTCACCGGATTGATGAGGGAAGTAGCGCTGTGCTGCGCTCCCTCCCTCATCATCCCCTTGTCAGCGTCTGACGTCACCGCCTGGCGCCCGCTGTTAGGACAAGAGCGGGAGCAGAGAGCAGCACTGGAACAAGGAGGAAAAGAGGTGAGTATTTATTTATTGTGTTTTTTTTATAATGGGGGCTGCCTTATTACACTACAGGATCTGCCTATGGGGGTGCTGCCTTATATACTATAGGATCTGCCTATGGGGGAGTGCTGCCTTATATACTATAGGATCTGCCTATGGGGGGTGCTGCCATATATACTATAGGATCTGCCTATGGGGGGATGCTGCCACATATACTATAGGATCTGCCCATGGAGGGCGCTGCCTTATATACTATAGGATTTGCCTATGGGGGGTGCTGCCTTATATACTATAGGATCTACCTATAAGGGGGTGCTGCCATATATACTATAGGATCTGCCTATGGGGGTACTGCCTTATATACTCTAAGCTCCAGAATTGCTGCATCTAATGGATGCGCCATTTCTGGGGAGGCTGAGAGCTGGTGATAATAGTCTTGGAAGGGGCCAATATGCATGGTCCCTTCCCAGCTTATTAATATCAGCCCGCAGCTGTCTACAGTTGTGCTCAAAAGTTTACATACCCCTGAAGAATTTTGCCTTTCTGTCCTTTTTTCAGAGAAAATGAATGATAACACCAAACCTTTTTCTCCACTCATGGTTAGTGGTTGGGTGAAGCCATTTATTGTCAAACTACAGTACTGTATTTTCTCTTTATAAATCATAATGGTAACCCAAAACATCCAAATAACCCTGATCAAAAGTTCACATACCCCATTTCCTAATACCGTATATTGCCCCCTCTAACATCAATGACAGCTTGAAGTCCCAACAGCTCCCAACTGTTTGCTTTCCCTTAGCTGGTTAACAGGGCCGGCTCCAGGTTTTTGAGGGCCCCGGGCAAAAGAGTCTCAGTGGGCCCCCTTTTTAACACATACCACGATTCATGATCGCATATAAACACAGCCACGTAGCATATAACAGCCCATATAGTATATAGCACAGCCACATACTATATAACATGGCCCACGTAGTTTATAGAACAGCCATCTAGTATACAGCACAGCCTACGTAGTATATAACATGGCCCACATAGTATATAGAACAGCCATGTAGTATATAGCACAGACATGTAGTATACAGCACAGCTCCCCTCCCCCCAAGAATGGCCCCATAGTCCAGTACACACTGTTAGTTACAGAAAAAAAAACACTCCTCACCTCCCAACGTTCCCGCACCGTGCTGCTTCCTCCCTGCTCCGGTCTCAGCAGCTGCCGCTGCACTGCAGCAGACGCCGGTAAAGTCCAAAGCGGCGGCGGGGGAGTTGGCGCTTGCGACAGGCGGCCGGGGTAAAGGATCAGTTTGGCGCACCCCCCAAACCCCTTCCCATTTGAACCTTAACTCTATTGAAACTGTATGACCAAGCCAAGGTACATTCCTGAATCCCCATAATGTTAAAATAGATACCAATAATAGTAAAATTAATTGAAACATCGGTAGGTTAAGTGTTTTTGAATATCCATATTGAATCAGGAGCCCCATATAATGCTCCATACAGTTCATGATGGGCCCCATATAATGCTCCATACAAAATATGCCTCATATAATCCTGCATAAAGGTTAATAATGGCCCCATAAGATGCTCCATAGAGACATTTGCCCCGTATAGTGCTGAACAAATGTTATGACCCCATAAGATGCTCCATACTTGCCCCATTTGCTGTTGCTGCGATAAAAAAAAAAATTCACATACTCACCTCTCCATCGCTCAGTCCCCCGTCACTTTCAATATTCACCTGTCCTCGTTCCAGCCGCTGCTCCATCTTCTTCAGTGTCTTCTGCACTGACGTTCAGGCAGAGGGCACGCACTAACCACGTCATCGCGCCCTCTGACTTCAGCGTCACTGCAGAAGACGCTGAAGAAGATGGAGTGGGGCTGGAACAAGGAGCAGGTGATTATCGCGCAGCGCTTCCCTCCCCGTTATACTCACCTGCTCCTGGCGCTGTGCAGTCCCTGCTTCCCGGTGCTGCTGCTTCTTCCTGTATTGAGCGGTCACCGTTACCGCTCATTACAGTAATGAATATGCCGCTCCTCCCTTATGGGAGGTGGAGCCCCATATTCATTACTGTAATGAGCGGTACCATGTTACCGCTCAGTACATGTTAGGACTGGCGGAACGCACCAAGAAAGATGCGTTCGCAGTCCGGGGTCCACCGTGCAGGAGAAACCCTGCTGCTAGTAAATAGCAGACTATATGGCGGTACACTAAAGTATATACACGTGGGTTCAACCTCACCCAGCGTGAAGGGAGCAATCCTGCTGCGTCACA
This sequence comes from Ranitomeya imitator, assembly GCF_032444005.1. Taxonomy (NCBI): domain Eukaryota; kingdom Metazoa; phylum Chordata; class Amphibia; order Anura; family Dendrobatidae; genus Ranitomeya; species Ranitomeya imitator. The sequence goes on from NC_091286.1 coordinate 203,674,457, forward strand.
GGATCGCAGCACCGCACCTAAAGCGCGAGCGAGCAGTCAGCGTACTTAACCCCAACTGGGATTGAAGTCCGATTAGACCCTTGCTGGCACTACACCACAACTGGGTGTGTAAGGAAACTAAGAATAAATATATACAGTGGGGCAAAAAAGTATTTAGTCAGTCAGCAATAGTGCAAGTTCCACCACTTAAAAAGATGAGAGGCGTCTGTAATTTACATCATAGGTAGACCTCAACTATGGGAGACAAACTGAGAAAAAAAAATCCAGAAAATCACATTGTCTGTTTTTTTAACATTTTATTTGCATATTATGGTGGAAAATAAGTATTTGGTCAGAAACAAAATTTCATCTCAATACTTTGTAACATATCCTTTGTTGGCAATGACAGAGGTCAAACGTTTTCTGTAAGTCTTCACAAGGTTGCCACACACTGTTGTTGGTATGTTGGCCCATTCCTCCATGCAGATCTCCTCTAGAGCAGTGATGTTTTTGGCTTTTCGCTTGGCAACACGGACTTTCAACTCCCTCCAAAGGTTTTCTATAGGGTTGAGATCTGGAGACTGGCTAGGCCACTCCAGGACCTTGAAATGCTTCTTACGAAGCCACTCCTTCGTTGCCCTGGCGGTGTGCTTTGGATCATTGTCATGTTGAAAGACCCAGCCACGTTTCATCTTCAATGCCCTTGCTGATGGAAGGAGGTTTGCACTCAAAATCTCACGATACATGGCCCCATTCATTCTTTCATGTACCCGGATCAGTCGTCCTGGCCCCTTTGCAGAGAAACAGCCCCAAAGCATGATGTTTCCACCACCATGCTTTACAGTAGGTATGGTGTTTGATGGATGCAACTCAGTATTCTTTTTCCTCCAAACATGACAAGTTGTGTTTCTACCAAACAGTTCCAGTTTGGTTTCATCAGACCATAAGACATTCTCCCAAAACTCCTCTGGATCATCCAAATGCTCTCTAGCAAACTTCAGACGGGCCCGGACATGTACTGGCTTAAGCAGTGGGACACGTCTGGCACTGCAGGATCTGAGTCCATGGTGGCGTAGTGTGTTACTTATGGTAGGCCTTGTTACATTGGTCCCAGCTCTCTGCAGTTCATTCACTAGGTCCCCCCGCATGGTTCTGGGATTTTTGCTCACCGTTCTTGTGATCATTCTGACCCCACGGTGTGGGATTTTGCGTGGAGCCCCAGATCGAGGGAGATTCAGTGGTCTTGTATGTCTTCCATTTTCTAATTATTGCTCCCACTGTTGATTTCTTCACTCCAAGCTGGTTGGCTATTGCAGATTCAGTCTTCCCAGCCTGGTGCAGGGCTACAATTTTGTTTCTGGTGTCCTTTGACAGCTCTTTGGTCTTCACCATAGTGGAGTTTGGAGTCAGACTGTTTGAGGGTGTGCACAGGTGTCTTTTTATACTGATAACAAGTTTAAACAGGTGCCATTACTACAGGTAATGAGTGGAGGAAAGAGGAGACTCTTAAAGAAGAAGTTACAGGTCTGTGAGAGCCAGAAATCTTGATTGTTTGTTTCTGACCAAATACTTATTTTCCATCATAAAATGCAAAAAAAATGATAAAAAAACAGACAATGTGATTTTCTGGATTTTTTTTTCTCAGTTTGTCTCCCATAGTTGAGGTCTACCTATGATGTAAATTACAGACGCCTCTCATCTTTTTCAGTGGTGGAACTTGCACTATTGCTGACTGACTAAATACTTTTTTGCCCCACTGTAAATGCACAGGAGTGCGAGCAATGCCGCACTGACGGACGCCACCAACCACACTGGCTTGGGTATGGAAAGCGCAAGGCAAGCGCACGGCGCCGTACAGGTGGACACAGCAAGAGGACGCTGCAATGTGTGTTTCGTGCTGTTGGACAAGTCGGGCGCTAGATAGCAAACATACACCTTCCGCGAACAGACATTCAATAGTATTTAAAGAGCGACTTTCACTCACAACACACACACATATTTACAAGACAATACTAGCGCATGGCCGTGCGGTCATGCGCAGTTTATATAGTTGCAGCACAGGAAGTGGCCACAGGACTTTTGCCCTTCAAGACCTGTCAAGAGGACCAATGGAATGTGCCGCAGAGCCTGAGCACATGACCCTCGATCTCCAACGGGAGATCTTACCCTGGGCATGCTCAGTATGCGCAGACGAGGACTTAGTCCCAGAGAAGTCCGCTTGCTGCTGACCAGTACTGGCTTTAATGGCAGAGACTGGAGAAACAGCAGTAACTCTCAGAACAGAGTGAGAATGAGCAAGACGCTGGTACTGACGTCTTTGCTGAGCAGACTCCACTGCGGCTGGACAAGAATGGGAGACCGCAGCGGAGGTGGCTCGAGATTCCCCCTGTGCAGAAGCGGGAACTCGACCCCTAACATTACCCACCCCTAGGGCCCCCCCCTCCTTGGGCCTCGCTACGTTCGAAGGCAGCAATGAGCTGCGGAGCCCGGATGTGCTCAGCAGGCTCCCAGGATCTATCCTCAGGACCGTAACCCCTCCAGTCCACCAAATAAAATTTTTTGCCACGAACCACCTTGAACCCCAAGATAGCGTTCACCTCGTAATCGTCCGTAGACGAACCCGACGTCCCAGTAGAAGACTCAGAAAACCGGGACATGTAGACGGGCTTAAGGAGGGACACATGAAAGGTGTCGGTGATACCAAGGCGTGGAGGAAGGGCCAGACGGTAAACCACAGGATTAACCTGTTCGAGGACCTTAAAAGGACCTAAGTAGCGAGGTGCAAACTTGGTAGACTCAACTCGCAGCCTGATGTTACGGGCGGAGAGCCACACCAAATCGCCAGGAGCAAAGGTTGGAGCGGGGCGCCGATGTGCGTCGGCGGAGGACCTCATTCTCTCCTTGGAAGCCTGAATGGCATCCTGAGTGCGATCCCAAATGTCCCGTGCCTCCACAGCCCAGTCTGCCACCCTGGAATCGGCGGAAGACACGGGCATGGGCACAGGTACCCGCGGATGCTGACCAGAGTTAAGGAGGAATGGGGTCTGTCCAGTGGAGTCAGCTACAGCATTGTTAAGAGCAAACTCCGCCCACGGTAGCAAAGATGCCCAGTCATCTTGCTTAGCAGAGACAAAATGTCGCAGATATATGACCAAGGTCTGGTTGGCTCTCTCCACCAACCCATTCGTCTCGGGATGATATGCTGAAGAGAGATTTAACTCAATAGTGAGAAGATGACAAAGCTCTCTCCAGAACCGAGACGCAAACTGGGGACCCCGATCACTGACAATTTTGTCTGGCATACCGTGAAGACGGAAGATGTGTTTAATAAACAACGCTGCCAAGGCCCGTGCAGAAGGTAGCCGAGGAAGCGGCACCAAATGCACCATTTTAGAAAAATGGTCGGTGATTACCCAAATAATGGTACAGCCACGAGACTTGGGCAGACCCACCACAAAGTCCATCCCGACCATCTCCCAGGGCCTGTCTGCCACCGGCAGAGGGTATAACAACCCAGCTGGCCGTTGACGGAGAGACTTATTCTTGGCACAAGAGACACATGCCCGAACGTAGTCTCCGACGTCACGAACCATATGTGGCCACCAGTACATTCTCGCCAGCAACTCTGATGTCCTCTTTGCCCCAAAGTGTCCACCCACTCTGGACGAATGAGCCCAGGAGAGAACCTCCGGTCGCAAATTGATGGGAACAAAAGTCTTGCCCGGAGGCACAGACTCAAGCGAATCCGGAGCTATGGTTCTCAGACTCTCCGAAGGGACAATGAGCCGAGGCTCGTCCTCCTCCTCCTCAGTTGACACAAGGGAGCGAGAGAGGGCATCAGCACGAATGTTCTTCTCTCCGGCGAGATAATGTAGAGTAAAGTGGAACCGGGAGAAAAACAAGGACCATCTGGCCTGACGAGAATTCAGCCGCTGGGCTGTCTGCAAATAGACCAAATTCTTTTGGTCCGTGAAGACTTGGAATGGGAACCGAGCACCCTCCAAGAGATGTCTCCACTCCGAAAAGGCCAACTTCATTGCCAGCAACTCCCTATCCCCGATGGAGTAATTTCTCTCCGCTGGTGTGAAGGTCTTTGAGAAGAAGAAGCATGGGTGCTTCCGACCTTGAGCATCCTTTTGATAGAGGACTGCTCCAGCACCAACGGATGAGGCATCCACATCCATAAGGAATGGCTTATATACATCGGGACGATGTAAGATGGGACCGCTAGCAAAATGGGACTTTATAGAAGCGAAGGCCTTGGAGACCCCTTTGGACCACAATTTGGGATTCGCTCCCTTCTTGGTGAGGGATACCAAGGGAGCTACCAAAGTTGAGAAGTGGGGGATGAACTGGCGATAGTAATTTATGAACCCCATAAAGCGCTGCACCGCTTTAAGAGAATGGGGTTCCTGCCAGTCCATCACTGCCTGTAGTTTGGCAGGATCCATAGCCAATCCCTGGGCTGAGATGATATAGCCCAGGAAAGGTAAGGACTCCTGCTCAAACACACACTTCTCCAACTTTGCATATAAGGAATTCGCCCGTAGGAGTTCGAAGACTCTGCCAACATCTCTCCGGTGGGAGTCAATATCTGGAGAGAAGATGAGAATATCCTCCAGATAGACTACAACCGAGGTGGAAAGCATATCCCGGAAGATATCGTTGACAAAGTCCTGAAAAACGGCTGGGGCATTACAGAGCCCGAAGGGCATCACCAGGTACTCATAGTGCCCATCCCTGGTATTGAAAGCCGTTTTCCATTCGTCCCCCTCACGGATACGAATCAGATTATAGGCACCCCGCAGATCTAATTTGGTGAATATCTTAGCTCCCCTTAGCCTGTCAAAGAGCTCCGATATCAGGGGCAACGGGTATTTATTTTTAATGGTGATAGCATTGAGACCCCTGTAATCGATGCAAGGACGTAACTCCCCGTTCTTCTTCTGTACGAAGAAGAATCCCGCCCCCTGCCGGAGACACCGACTTCCTTATAAACCCTCTTGCCAAATTCTCCTGAATGTATTGAGACATAGCCTCCGTCTCTGGGAGAGAGAGGGGATATACTCTTCCCCGAGGAGGTTCAGCTCCAGGCAAGAGGTCTATAGGACAGTCGTAGGGGCGATGAGGCGGTAGGGTCTCAGCAGCCTTCTTAGAGAATACGTCTGCATAGCACCAATAGCACCTAGGAAGAGATGAAAGGTCTGTGGGTACCTCAGTAGTAGAAACCTGTAGACACTCACTCACACACCTGCCCATACAAGACTTACTCCAACCCAATATTCTCCCTGAGGACCACTCAATATGTGGAGAGTGGAAACGGAGCCAGGGTATTCCCAACAAAATCTCATCCATTCCCTCGGGAAGAACAAGAAGGGAAATAATCTCCTGGTGGGAAGGGGACATGGACAGCGTGAACGGAACTGTCTGGTGTGTGATCTGCAGTGGAAGTGTCGCCCCATTCACAACTCTATCTGTAACTGGTTTGGCGAGCATGACTAGTGGTATAGCATGGCGTAGAGCAAAAGCAGAGGACATGAAGTTTCCCTCTGCTCCTGAATCCACACAAAGCTCGACTGTTAGAGTGGAGGAGCCTAACAGGATTGTCCCTTTAAAGGACAGTTTGGAGGAAAATGCTGCTGTGTCTAATGAACCTCCCCCAATTGTTACTAGACGCGATCGTCTTCCCGACCGCCGCGGACATTTATTGGCGTAATGTCCAAGTTGATGACAGTTTTTACAAACCACGGGTACTCGAGCGGCCTGAGACTTAGGTCCCGCTCGAGAAACCTCCATGGCCTCATGGGAATCTGACGCCAAGACAGGAGATTCAAGAGGTCTGGCGAAGGTAGGAGCCAGCTGAAACCTCTGCCTACACTGGGTCCGCTCCAACCTCCGCTCGTGAAAACGGAGGTCGATGCGAGTAGATACTGAAATAAGTTCCTCCAGTGTGGCGGGTATCTCCCTGGTGGCCAAGGCGTCCTTCACATGGTCTGCCAGTCCCCTCCAGAACACCGGAATAAGAACTTTGTCTGGCCACTCTAACTCAGAAGCTAGAGTCCGGAACTGGATGGCAAACTGGCTGACCACGGACGTGCCCTGAATAATAGTCAACAACTGGAGCGCGGTATCGTGGGTAACACGAGGTCCTAAAAAGACCTGCTTCAGAGTGTCCAAGAAGAGAGGAGCACTCTGTACCACACGATCATCTCGCTCCCAAAGTGGCGTTGCCCACTCCAACGCCCTGCCCGACAAGAGAGATAGAATAAATCCCACTCTCGCCCTTTCCGTAGGGAAACGTGACGCCAGGAGCTCAAGATGTATGGAGCACTGGCTCACGAATCTGCGACATTGTTTACTGTCGCCAGCAAACTTGTCAGGAAGCGGGAGACGGGATAAAGTCGGAGCAGGGGTGGCAGCGGACAAACTGGCTGCGGCTACACTAGCAGCCTGAACAGCTACAGCAGTGACATCCACAGCTGAGGTTGTACGCTCAAGAGCTGCCAACCTTCCCTCCAGCTGCTGGATGTACCTCTGTAAACGCTGGTCGTCCGCCATTCACTAGCGAGACCCTGGCGCTAGTATTCTGTTAGGACTGGCGGAACGCACCAAGAAAGATGCGTTCGCAGTCCGGGGTCCACCGTGCAGGAGAAACCCTGCTGCTAGTAAATAGCAGACTATATGGCGGTACACTAAAGTATATACACGTGGGTTCAACCTCACCCAGCGTGAAGGGAGCAATCCTGCTGCGTCACAGGATCGCAGCACCGCACCTAAAGCGCGAGCGAGCAGTCAGCGTACTTAACCCCAACTGGGATTGAAGTCCGATTAGACCCTCGCTGGCACTACACCACAACTGGGTGTGTAAGGAAACTAAGAATAAATATATAAATGCACAGGAGTGCGAGCAATGCCGCACTGACGGACGCCACCAACCACACTGGCTTGGGTATGGAAAGCGCAAGGCAAGCGCACGGCGCCGTACAGGCGGACACAGCAAGAGGACGCTGCAATGTGTGTTTCGTGCTGTTGGACAAGTCGGGCGCTAGATAGCAAACATACACCTTCCGCGAACAGACATTCAATAGGGAGGGTATTTAAAGAGCGACTTTCACTCACAACACACACACATATTTACAAGACAATACTAGCGCATGGCCGTGCGGTCATGCGCAGTTTATATAGTTGCAGCACAGGAAGTGGCCACAGGACTTTTGCCCTTCCAAGACCTGTCAAGAGGACCAATGGAATGTGCCGCAGAGCCTGAGCACATGACCCTCGATCTCCAACTGGAGATCTTACCCTGGGCATGCTCAGTATGCGCAGACGAGGACTTAGTCCCAGAGAAGTCCGCTCGCTGCTGACCAGTACTGGCTTTAATGGCAGAGACTGGAGAAACAGCAGTAACTCTCAGAACAGAGTGAGAATGAGCAAGACGCTGGGACCGACGTCTTTGCTGAGCAGACTCCACTGCGGCTGGACAAGAATGGGAGACCGCAGCGGAGGTGGCTCGAGATTCCCCCTGTGCAGAAGCGGGAACTCGACCCCTAACAGTACAGGAAGAAGCTGGGGAGCCAGGGACCGCACCAGTAGGTGAGTATAATTAGACAGCTCCCCCTCCCCTGCTGAGTCAGCTGCGTGATGTGCCACTAGCTGAGGGCCCCTGGGGGAGCGGTGGTCCTAGGCACTGGCAGCTGCCTGCCCCTAACGCCGGCCTTGAATGGGCCCCCCTGTCTCGCCAGGGCCCCGGCACTTGCCCGGGTACGCCAGGTGCTGACGCCAGCCCTGCTGGTTAATAAAAATAAATGTGACCTCACACTATTTTGTTAATTAATTTATTTACGGTAATTATTAGATAAATACAAGTACGGGAAAGTGCAAATGCAATGCACTGATTATATGTATCTCACCAGCATATTGTCATGCTGCAACTGTATGAGATTAAGCAGAGAGGCCCTCCACCGTCCCTGGAGCAGGGGCCCTAACTATCCCTGCTCCCAAAGGTACCTCTAAAGGTGAGGAGGTGTATTGTTAATAAAAAAATAGATTATTTTCAGTCAATATTGAAATATACAGAATGCATTCAGACCATGATAGAACAGCATTGCTGGTCATACATTTACAGATAGACAATGCTCATGGTGACATAATCTTGAGAACTGTTTACTTATTGTTTGAAAGCTTTTACCTCACAAATAGTTCTGTTTTTCATTGTTTGTTGTTTTTTTTGTAAAACATGGAGGTTTATTAAACCTCTGTCTGCTGTATACTCATGTAATCCTTTGGAGCTTTTATATTGTGTGAGTTTATTTCCCCTTACAGCATAGTGCAAATCACTATATAAGGCCAGAGAAACATGACTAAGATAGAAGTAGAAAGTTGGGTACCTTAACTTATACGTGTACAGTGTTGTGATACCTGCATAAGTGGGGACACATGCAGTGTTGTGAATTTCCCAGGAGTTCAGAACTCTGGTGCTTGCTTCTCTGATATTCCAGACGGATGATGTTTAAAAGCTCCTTGGTGATGATTTGAGCATATGTACGTAATCTTCATATGTATTTAATTTTTATATGTACTTATCCTTTGTATGGTAAAATAGTACTTTAAAATAAAACTGTGTTATATTGCATATAGTAGCCTTCTTTAAAGCCATATCCGAACCTTAGTATTAAAATCTTGGCAATACAGGAGATTTGGGCAACCAGCCTTACTGTTCTCCTGCTAGACCCTTAGCTTTCCCCTTCCCCTCTGCCAGGAAGCCTGGAACAGAAATTCTTGTGTATAAACATGAAAGACAAACAGGGATATCAAAAAGCAACTAACATACAAAATACCAAAGGTAGAGAAGAATATTGTTATGGGCAGGAATGTATAAACCAAATGGGAATAGGACAGTGAGGAAAGCATACACCCAAAAACCGCATACGACAATCTTCAGCAGTAAAAATGATCTTCAACTTCTGTACAGCAACTCCAGCAAACCAGGAAGTAAACTTTCACTGGCCAGGAAGAGAAGAATAAAGCTACCTTATCAATTTTAAAACATGTGGAATGGTATAAAAAAAACACAAAAAAACAATTCTTGTATTGCTGGTTTTTGTCCATTCTGTCTCCCAAAAATTGGAATAGAAAGCGATGAAAAAATGTTATGCGCCCAAAAATGTTACCAATAAAAAAATTGTCTCGTCCCGCAAAAACCAAACCATCACATGACTCTGTCAGCCGAAATATGGAAAATTCACTTCAAGTAGAGATATGGTTTGGGCCTCAAAAACAAACTCATGTAAATTCCCTATTCAAATGATACTTTATTGATTAAAAGAACCAAAAATTGGTTCACACCAAACAAGTGACTAAATCAAAAACAAAAAAGTGCTAAAAAATCCAGTTTAAAACTATTGGGGTAAACGTCCCTGGTGTATCGCCTAAGCTCACACCTTCCTGGCTGCGGAGGCTGGCACCCTAGGGGGTAACGTTATGGCGCCCTTGCTCCACAATGTATATCCCTTGAGACCCTGATATACCCTGCAGCCACTAGGGAATCCCTCTACCCAATCTCTAGAGGGACCCCTACCAGTAAACACAGATAAAACCTATGCTAGAGGAGACCCTAGACCCCAAAACATTAAAAACAATAAGAATGAACACATAAGGTAAACCAGTGGCACAAATGGTGAAAAATCTCAATGAAAAAGAGCCTTTCACAGATAAAAGTCTTGATGTTGGTGGGAATCAAAAACACCACACCAATACCAAGTTTGCTGTTGGAAAGGTTTAAACATACTGACTATCTCAATATATTGTTAATGTCACACAATGATTTTAAGCTCCTGAGATGGCATCATACCATGATAAACTCATTGGCACACAAGGGTCAGTCTTGAAGCTAAATAGATTCACATATATCACACTGACTAAACCATAGTAATTGATTCAGCCAATCAAATTACACCGTCTCTACAGCATACTGACATATGGACATATGAGACTATCAAAAGGTTAGACAGATGCATAAAGGAAAGAATGCTGAATGAGCACATCAGATAGAAAACATATTGATACTCATATTTTGTACCCGCCACCGGCCATGCATATATTTATGCCTCAATGCATTTCGCCTGGATATCATGTGTCCCGATGTGGTACAGTAGCTAAATAATGATGAACAGGACCCTTCATTTAAACCTACCGCCATAGCCATGTTCAAAATACCCACCCATTGTCAACAAACCGGACGTCATAATAGTGCCGTCTCTAATGTTCAGGGCGCATACCCCAGCTGGAACCCATATGTTATTCAGCCAATCCACTGCCAGAGAGTGAAACGCAGAGATCCTGCCACCATTCAGATACCGAGTGTTTAAGTTCCGCTTCATGGAGGAGATACTGCGATATTCGCGCCAACCCATTGCGCATGCTCCGGACACCCGGTGTTATATCCGGATCAATACTGTGGAACTCAAACTTCCCCTATGTCGGCTGTCATATTCCAAAGCACAGACTCAAGATGGAACGCTCCGCCATGTCTGAGAATATATACAGTTAGGTCCATATATATTTGGACAGAGACAACATTTTTCTAATTTTGGTTATAGACATTACCACAATGAATTTTAAACAAAACAATTCAGATGCAGTTGAAGTTCAGACTTTCAGCTTTCATTTGAGGGTATCCACATTAAAATTGGATGAAGGGTTTAGGAGTTTCAGCTCCTTAACATGTGCCACCCTGTTTTTAAAGGGACCATAAGTAATTAGACAATTGACGCCAAGGCTATTTCATGGACAGGTGTGGGCAATCCCTTCTTTATGTCATTCTCAATTAAGCAGATAAAAGGCCTGGAGTTGATTTGAGGAGTGGTGCTTGCATTTGGAAGGTTTTACTGTGAAGTAAAAATGCGGTCAAAGGAGCTCTCCATGCAGGTGAAACAAGCCATCATTAAGCTGCGAAAACAGAAAAAACCATCCAAGAAATTACTGCAAAATTAGGAGTGGCAAAATCCATCCACAGTTTGGTTCATCCTGAGAAAGAAAGAAAGCACTGGTGAACTCATCAATGCAAAAAGACCTGGGCGCCCACGGAAGACAACAGTGGTGGATGATCACAGAATAATCTCCATGGTGAAGAGAAACCCCTTCACAACAGCCAACCAAGTGAACAACACTCTCGTATCAATATCCAAATCTACCATAAAGAGAAGACTGCATGAAAGTAAATACATAGGGTTCACTGCACAGTGCAAGCCACTCATAAGCATCAAGAATAAAAAGGCTAGACTGGACTTTGCTAAAAAACATCTAAAAAAGCCAGCACAGTTCTGGAAGAACATTCTTTGGACAGATGAAACCAAAAACAACCTCTACCAGAATGATGGAAAGAGAAAAGTATGGTGAAGGCGTGGTACAGCTCATGATCCAAGGCATACCACATCATCTGTAAAACACGGCGGAGGCAGTGTGATGGCTTGGGCATGCATGGCTGCCAGTGGCACTTGGTCACTGGTGTTTATTGATGATGGGACACAGGACAGAAGCAGCTGAATGAATTCTGAGGTATTCAGAGACATACTGTGTGCTCAGATCCAGCCAAATGCAGCCAAACTGATTGGTCGTCGTTTCATACTACAGATGGACAATTGTTGTGAATTCTGTTGTCGAACTCCCTCCTGTGGTCATGAATGGTACTTCGGCGAGTTCTGTCTATGGGCTCCCTCTGGTGGCTGTGAGTGAAGCTGCTGCTTCTGAGGTTCCTTACACAGGTGACGTGGTTTATCCTTTGGTTGGCTGCTCTATTTAACTCCACTCAGATCGTTACTCCATGCCAGCTGTCAATGTTCCTGCATTGGTTCAGTTCGCTCTTGGATCTTTCTGGTGACCTGTCTTCTCCAGCAGAAGCTAAGTTCCTGATAGTTACTATTTGTTCATTGTTTCCTTGTCCAGCTGGCTATCATGATTTTGTCTTTCTAGCTGGAAGCTCTGGGATGCAGAGTGGCACCTCCGCACCGTGAGTCGGGGCGGAGGTCTTTTTTTGCACACTCTGCGTGGTCTTTTGTAGTTTTTTGTGCTGACCGCAAAGATACCTTTCCTATCCTCTGTCTGTTTAGTAAGTCTGGCCTCCCTTTGCTGAAACCTGTTTCATTTCTGCGTTTGTGACTTTCATCTTTACTCACAGTCAATATATGTGGGGGGCTGCCTTTTCCTTTGGGGAATTTCTCTGAGGCAAGGTAGGCTTTATTTTCTATCTCTAGGGCTAGCTAGCTCTGAGGCTGTGAAGAGGCGTCTAGGGAGAGTCAGGAACGCTCCACGGCTATTTCTAGTGTGTGTGATAGGATTAGGGCTTGCGGTCAGCAGAGCTCCCACATCCCAGAACTCGTCCTGTGTGAGTTTAACTATCAGGTCGTGCCGGGTGCTCCTAACCACCAGGTCATAACAGACAATGACCCAAAACATAAAGCCAAAGCAGCCCAGGAGTTTATTAAAGCAAAGAAGTGGAATATTCTTGAATGGCCAAGTCAGTTACCTGATCTCAACCCAATTGAGCATGCATTTCCCTTGTTATAGAAAACTTCAGACAGAAAGGCCCACAAACAAACAGCAACTGAAAACCACCGCAGTGAAGGCCTGGCAGAGCATCAACAAGGAGGAAACACAGCGTCTGGTGATGTCCATGAGTTCAAGACTTCAGGCAGTCATTGCCAACAAAGGGTTTTCAACCAAGTACTAAAAATGAACATTTTAAAAAATTATTGAATCTGTCCAATTACTTTTGGTCCTTTTAAAGACAGGGTGGCACATGTTAACGAGCTGAAACTCCTAAACCCTTCATCCAATTTTAATGTGGATACCCTCAAATGAAAGCTGAAAGTCTGAACTTCAACTGCATCTGAATTGTTTTGTTTAAAATTCATTGTGGTAATGTCTATAACCAAAATTAGAAAAATGTTGTCTCTGTCCAAATATATATGGACCTAACTGTATGTCAAGGCAATAGATCGCTGACATGAGAAAACATTTTTTATATTATCAGGACATGTATAATGGGTAATCCTTGTGTTTATAACACCCAGGAAAAAGTTCCACTCAAGGCTTTATATGCGGAAAATGCCAAACGCCGCCATGTATAAAAATATATCTGTCAAATCAAACAGATCGCTGACAATCACAGCGCATACTTGATGTACTAAACTTCTTTTATCATATCATATGCTTTATAGCCAAAGTTGAAATGAGGGGGACCAAGTCAATGTATCTATCCTCTTGGGCAATCGATCATTACAAATAAACAAATCCTATGGCCAGTATTGGGAGGAAAAATTAAAAAAAAATTGATCTCTCATAGTAATCTATGAAACTCCCATTATATAAGAGAAACTATACTAAACATGGAAAAGACCAGCTTTATCAAAAAAGGTCATAGAATACATATTCCCAAAATGACTATAGAAAACAGGCAAAAGACAACTGTTCGTTTATCCCATTAGGCTTCAGAGTCTCCATCCTAAATATCCATTCACATTCTCTTTTCAAAAAAGCCTTGTCAATGTTTTCCCCCCTAGGGTTGACATTGACTACCTCAATAACCATAAACTTAATTTCGGCAAGATTTCCATTGTGGAAAGTCTGCATGTGTTTCGCCAATGGGTATCCCTGTTATTTATAATGTCACCCATATGCTCCCCAACTCTCCTTCTAAAGTCTCTTTTTGTCTTGCCTATGTAATGACAGGAACATGTAGCCATGTACACTACCCTTGTGGCCCTACAGTTGGAGAAATCATGTTGGTAAAAAAAAAATTTCTGTATGGGAGCTCCGAAATGACTATCTGGGTTTCACCCATTTACACATGCTACTATTTCCACATTTATAGAAACCAAATGGTCTCCTATCCAGCCATGTTCCATTTGCTACTCGCCTTTTGTTTTGACTATGCACCAGCATGTCCCTTAAAGATCTCCCTTTTCGAAAGGTAATATTAGGACATTCACCCACTAAATCATTAAGATCTGGGTTCAATCTTAAAATGTCCCAGTGTCTTGTGAGGACTTGCCTAACCTCTTGATGTCTAAGATCAAAGGCGCCAATAATCCTAATGATCTCCGAGGGACTACTATCAATGCGTTTCTGCAGAAGTTGTTGTCAATTCGCTTTTTTTGCAAACTCATACGCTATATCAAGGACATGTCTAGGTTAGCCCTTGTCTTTAAACATATCATATCCCCTGCATGACTATAAAAAAGATCATTTCTTGAGCAATTCTTCTTCAACCTAAGGAATTGGCCCTTGGGGATCCCTCTTTTAAGAGGGATTGGATGATTACTTTGCCAGTGTAGGGATGTCTAGTTTACTCCAATAGTTTTAAACTGGATTTTTGAGCACTTTTGGTTTTTGATTTAATCACTTGTTTCGTGTGAACCAATGTATGGTTCTTTTAACCCCTTAAGCCCCAAGGGTGGTTTGCACGTTAATGACCGGGCCAATTTTTACAATGCTGACCACTGTCCCTTTATGAGGTTATAGCTCTGGAATACTTCATTGGATCCTGATGGTTCTAACAATGTTTTCTCATGACATATTGTACTTCATGATAGTGGTAAAAAAATTTTGATAAGACTTGCGTTTGTTTGAGAAAAAAATGGAAATTTGGCAAAAATTTTGAAAATTTTGCAATTTTCCAACTTTGAATTTTTATGCCCTTAAATCACAGAGATATGTCACACAAAATACTTAATAAGTAACATGTTCCATGTCTACTTTACATCAGCACAATTTTGGAACAAAATTTTTTTTTTGTTAGGAAGTTATAAGGGTTAAAAGTTGACCAGCAATTTCTCATTTTTACAACACCATTTATTTTAGGGACCACATCTCATTTGAAGTCATTTTGAGGGGTCTATATGATAGAAAATAACCAAGTGTGACACCATTCTAAAAACTGCACCCCTCAAGGTGCTCAAAACCACATTCAAGAAGTTTATTAACCCTTCAGGTGTTTCACAGGAATTTTTGGAATGTTTAAATAAAAATGAACATTTAACTTTTTTCACACAAAATTTAATTCAGCTCAAATATGTTTTACTTTACCAAGGGTAACAGGAGAAAATGGACCCCAAACATTGTTGCACAATTTGTCCTGAGTACGCCGATACCCATATGTGGGGGTAAACCACTGTTTGGGTGCATGGCAGAGCTCGGAAGGGAAGGAGCGCTATTTGACTTTTCAATGCAAAATTGACTAGAATTGAGATGGGATGCCATGTTGCGTTTGGAGAGCCACTCATGGGCCTAAACATTGAAACCCCCCAAAAGTGACACAATTTTGGAAAGTAGACCCCCTAAGGAACTTATCTAGATGTGTTGTGAGAGCTTTGAATCCCCAAGTGTTTCACTACAGTTTATAACGCAGAACCGTGAAAATAAAAAATAAAAATTCCCACAAAAATTATTCTTTAGCCCCCAGTTGTGTATTTTCCCAAGGGTAACAGGAGAAATTGGACCCTAAAAGTTGTTTTCCAATTTGTCCTGAGTACGCTGATACCCCATATGTGGGGGGAACCATCGTTTGGGCGCATGGCAGAGATCGGAAGGGAAATAGCGACATTTGAAATGCAGACTTAAATAGAATGGTCTGCAGGTGTCACATTGCATTTGCAGAGCCCCTAATGTACCTAAACAGTAGAAACCCCCCACAAGTACACCCATATTGGAAACTAGACCCTCGAAAGAATTTATCTAGATGTGTTGTGAGAACTTTGAACCCCCATATGTTTCACTACAGTTTATAACGCAGAGCCGTGAAAATAAAAAATCATTTTTTCCCACAAAAATGGGTTCTTAGCCCCCTAAATTTTTATTTTCCCAAGGGTAACAAGCGAAATTGGACCCCAAAAGTTGTTGTCCACTTTGTCCTGTGTATGCTGATACCCCATATGTATGGGTAAACCCCTGCTTGGGGGCACGGGAGAGCTCGGAAGGGAAGGAGCACTGTTTTACTTTTTCAATGCAGAATTGGCTGGAACTGAGATCAGACGCCATGTCGCGTTTTTAGAGCCCCTGATGTGCCTAAACAGTGGAAACCCCCAATTCTAACTGAAACCCCAACCCTAGCCCCAACCCTAGCCCTAACCCTAGCCCTAACCCTTACCCTAGCCCTAACCCTAACCCTAGCCCTAACCCTAGCCCTAACCCTAGCCCTAGCCCTAACCCTAGCCTTAACCCTAGCCCTAACCCTAGCCCTAGCCATAGCCCTAGCCCTAACCCTAGCCCTAACCCTAATTGGAAAATGGAAATAAATACATTTTTTTAATTTTATTATTTATAGCAGGTTTTTTTAGTGGATTTTTCTGATTGGCAGCCGTCACACACTAAAAGATGCTTTTTATTGCAAAAAATAGTTTTTGCATCTCCACATTTTGAGAGCTATAATTTTTCCATATTTTGGTCCACAGAGTCATGTGAGGTCTTGTTTTTTTTGCGGGACGAGTTAACGTTTTTACTGGTACCATTTTCGGGCATGTGACATTTTTTGATCGCTTTTTATTCCGATTTTTGTGAGGCAGAATGACCAAAAAGAGCTATTCATGAATTTCTTTTGGGGGAGGCGTTTATACCGTTCCGCGTTTGGTAAAATGGATAAAGCAGTTTTATTCTACGGGTCAGTACAATTACAGCGATACCTCATTTATATCATTTTTTATGTTTTGGCGCTTTTATACGATAAAAACAATTTTATTGAAAAAATAATTATTTCTGCATCGCTTTATTCTGAGGACTATAACTTTTTTTTTTGTTGATTACGCTGTGTCATGGCTCGTTTTTTGAGGGACAAGATTACATTTTCAGCGGTACCATGGTTATTTATACTGAATTCATGTGGTGGTGAGGTTGGGGAGGAGGTGGGATGGGATGGGGTCGAGCCCACAGGTGGTGAGGTGCGATTTGGAGAGGAGACAATTAGGGATGTTGGATAGGGAGGTTATGGGGTTTGGGTATTGGTCTAGTATACAAAGGGGTTGTGGTGGTTGAACAATGAATACTTGCCTTGTCTGGTCATCTTATTTTTAAAGTGTGTGACAAAGTTCTCAGGAGAGATGAGGGAGGTTGGAGGAGGTAGTGGGGGCGGAGGAGGGCGTTAAAGGTTTTGAATAACTGTTTGGGGTTGTAGGATAGGGAAGATACGAGGGTTGTGAAGTAGGCCTGTTTAGCAGAGGTGAGAGCAGATTTGAGAGCAAGTGTTGCCTGTTTGAATGCAGTGAAG
This sequence comes from Ranitomeya imitator, assembly GCF_032444005.1. Classification (NCBI taxonomy): domain Eukaryota; kingdom Metazoa; phylum Chordata; class Amphibia; order Anura; family Dendrobatidae; genus Ranitomeya; species Ranitomeya imitator. The sequence continues at coordinate 203,691,693 of NC_091286.1, forward strand.
TCATTTTGCGAATGTGTTTTCTTCCAACGCTGCTCCGCAATCCTGGACACTTGCCGAAGCTTTTCAGTGGTGTTATTGTGCCAAGGTTGTCTATTGATACGTCGCACTCTGCCATGGACGAGAGGGGCAACTGTGTCAATAGCTGATCCGAGAGTGGCATTGAAGAAAGCAGTGGTAGTGTCTGTGTCGTGGAGTGAGGATATGGATGCCATTGGTGGGATAGAGTCAGAGAGTGTGTGGGTGTCTAGGTGTGCAAGGTTTCTGCGGGGGTGCACATTTTGCTGGACATGGGTGACCGGTAAGGAGGACAGGGATGAGAAGGTGAGCATATGGTGGTCGGATACAGGGAGAGGGGAGGTGGTGAAGTTAGATAGAGAGCAGATACGGGTGAATACCAGGTCTAATGTATGTGTGGGTGGCTGCGGAGGACCACTGAGTAAGTCCAAAGAATGAGGTAAGGGACCGAAGTTTGGAGGCTGTTGACTGAAGAGTATCAATGGGGATGTTTAAGTCACCCATGATGATGGTGGGAATGTCAGAAGAGAGAAAGTGAAGAAGCCAGGTGGAGAATTGGTCAATAAAGGCAATGGCTGGGTCTGGAAGTCGGTATATGACGGCCACTTGGAGGTTGGAGGGAGAGTAGATGTGGACAGAATGAGGACAGGTGATGAGTGGAGGACAGAGGAGCCTCTTAAAGAAGAAGTTACAGGTCTGTGAGAGCCAGAAATCTTGCTTATTTTTAGGTGACCAAATACTTATTTTCCACCATAATTTGAAAAATAAATCTTGCCAAATCAGACAAGGTGATTTTCTGGCTTTGTTTTCTCAATTTTGACTCTTATAGTTGTGGTCTACCTACGATGTCAAATACAGGCCTCTCTCATATTTTTAAGTGAGAGAACTTACACAATTGTTGGCTACTGTACATATGCAGTGTGTAAATTGTCTATGTTTATATTGTCAACTTACATTAATCATGCACCATAAGACCTGTTTCGTTTCTAAAATCAGATAAACCAAGTGTCCAATAGTGATTTTTTAATGACAATAAGGCTATATGCACATGTTGCGGACTTGATTTTGTAAAATTCTACGCAGATTCTGCCTTTCTTGGCAAAAAACGCAGTTGAAATTCCCAGCTTTTTTTATGCGTCTTTGATGCGGATTTGATGTGGATTTTCATGTGCTTTTTTTCACGCGGTTTTGTATGAGTTTTTGTAAGCTAAATAAAGATATATTATCTAACAACAAAAAAAGAACTGTGATGTAATTTCCTTGTCCAACCTCTTCTTTTTCATTCTCTATTGAAGACCATATACAATTGCATACCATGTTCAAATATAATGTTTACACACTCAAAATGAATATAATGAATATAATATATATATATATATATACTGTATATATATACAGTATATATAGTATATAACACTGCCTATGTAGTATATAGCAGCCACGCGATATATAACACAGCCCACATAGTATAAAGCAGTGTGGGCACCATATCCCTGTTAAAAAAATAATTAAAATAAAAAATAGTTATATACTCACCCCTGGGATCCAGCGAAGCTGTGGCGATACGCGCACAGCTGCCGCCATCTTCCGTTCACAGGATGCATTGCGAAATTACCCAGATGACTTAGGCCATGTTCACACAGTGCGTTTTTTACCGCGGAACCGCGGCGGTTTTGCCGCTGCGGTTCCGCAGCTGTTTTCCATGCAGGGTACAGTACACTGTACCCTATGGAAAACAGGACACACTGTGCACATGGTCCGGAAATTGTAAAAAAAAAGACGCGCTGAATAGCTCCCGGAAAAAAGAAGGAGCATGTCAATTCTTTTTCCGGAGCCGCAGCGGTTCTGCACCCATAGACCTCCATTGTGAGGTCCAAACCGCAGTAAAACCCGCAGATCAAAAATATATCTGCGGGTTTTACTGCGGTTTGATGTGCAGAACCGCTGCAGCAGGAAGTGCGGGGAGCGGGCGGAAGTGCGTGGGCGGAGTGTGGCTGCCCCCCCCGTGTTCCGATCCCGCCCCCCCGTGCTCCGATGCCCCCCCCAGTGCTCCGATGCCCCCCCCCAGTGCTCTGATGCCCCCCCCCGTGCCCTAATCTCCCCCCCTTATACTCACCCGGCGTCCCGGTGTCCGTCCGGCCGTCTTCTCCCTGGGCGCCGCCATCTTGCAAAATGGCGGGCGCATGCGCAGTGCGCCCGCCGAATCTGCCGGCCGGCAGATTCGTTCCAAAGTGCATTTTGATCACTGAGATATAACCTATCTCAGTGATCAAAATAAAAAAATAGTAAATGACACCCCCCCCCCTTTGTCACCCCCATAGGTAGGGACAATAAAAAAAATAAAGAATTTTTTTTTTTTTTTTTTTTCACTAAGGTTAGAATAGGGGTAGGGGTAGGGTTAGGGGTAGGGTTAGGGTTAGGGGTAGGGTTAGGGTTAGGGGTAGGGTTAGGGGTAGGGTTAGGGTTAGGGTTAGGGGTAGGGTTAGGGGTAGGGTTAGGGGTAGGGTTAGGGGTAGGGTTAGGGTTAGGGGTAGGGTTAGGGGTAGGGGTAGGGTTAGGGTATTTTCAGCCATTTTAACCCTAAAAAAATTCCTAGAAAACACACAGACTCTGGCTAGAAAACTGCATCAAAAAAACGCATCAAAAAACGCATCAAAAAACGCATCAAAAACGGACCAAAAAAGGACCAAAAAAAGGACCTGCGTTTTCTGCCAAGAGCTGCAGTTTTTTAAAAAACAGTCAGGAAAAAAAAAAGGATGGAAATCCTGAACGTGTGAACATACCCTTAGCGGTCTCGCGAGACCGCTATGTCTTCTGGGTAATTTCGCAATGCATCACCGGGAACGGAAGATGGCGGCAGGTGCGTGCAGCTCGGCGGACTACGGAGGGTGAGAATAGCAGGTTTTTTGTTTTTTATTATTTTTAACATTACATTTTTTAAGTATTGATGCCGCATAGGCAGCACCAAGAGTAAAACATTGGGGACACACAGGGTTAATAGCAGCGGTTACGGAGTGCGTTACCCGTGGCATAACGCGGTCCGTTACCGCCGACATTAACCCTGTGTGAGCGGTGACTGGAGGGGAGTATGCGGGTGCCGGGCACTGACTGCGGGGAGTAAGGAGCGCCATTTTCTTCCGGACTGTGCCCGTCGCTGATTGGTCGTGGCTGTTTTGCCACGACCAATCAGCGACTTGGATTTCTATAAACATAAGCATGAATGACCTTGGGGAGATCAAAACATCCAACACCAAGGAGACACCATCACGTGTTTCTTAACGCAGTGATCCAGAACACTGCCCCCATCCCTTATGGGAAAAATGCAAATGCATGTAGAAAAGCCGCAGAGACACCATCACGTGTTTCTCAACGCAAGCAATAAATAACATGATTTCCATGACAGACAGAGGCCGCGAGGCCCGCGACCAATGAATATCCGTGATAGACAGACAGAAGGACAGACGGAAGTGACCCTTAGACAATTATATAGTAGATATATATATATAAACAGTATATTTATATATGTATGTAATAACAAGCCCGTGGTTTAGCATTGAACTGGTGTCAGCCAGATACCCTCATTATTAAAATGGTACATACAGAGATAAATAAAGACACGCACACGGAATCTGCATGAAACGCATTATGTTTATTTTTTATCAAATTTTAAAAAAAATTGCGTGAGCTCCAGCATAATTTTCTTAACCAGCAGAGGGAAAGCTGATGGCTGAGGGCTGATGTTAATTTTCTGGGACGGAGCCAAAAGCCTGAAAGGTTCCCAGGCTATTAATATCAGCTCACAAATGTTTGCTTAGTATTTACTGGTTTGTTTACAAGGGACCCCCCCAAAAAAAAATTAACATGGGTTCCCCCTATAAAATCGAACTAGCCTAGGCAGACAGCTGCAGGCTGATATTAATAGTCTGGGAAGGGGCTATGGATATTGGCACCCCCAAACTAAAAACCTCAGCTCTCTGCCACCCCAGAAATGGCGCATCTTATAGATGCACCAATTCTGGCACTCAGCCTTGCTCTTCCCACTTGCCCTGTAGCACTGGCAAGTGGGGCAATATTTGTGGGGTTGATGTCACCTTTGTATTGTCTGGTAACATCAAGCCCACAAATTGGTAATGGATAAGCATCAATAAGACACCTATCCATTACTAATCCTATAGTTAAATGGTAAATAAAGACACAGCCAGAATAAAGTCCTTTAATTGAAATAATCACACAGACTCCTTTATTGAATCTTAATTTACCATACTTACTGCATCACCTAATCCCCGACTCCCTGGATCTCCTGCAAGAAAAATAAAATAATAAACCAACATATAATAGTCCCTGTCCGCCGTAGTCCATTTACCGAGGGTCACACGACTATCTCGAGTTTAGAGAAGTCACATCAGGAGATGTGACTGTTCTACCTGGCCTCTGGTGATACACTGACAGGAGGTAATTCTTCCCGCAGTGTATCACTGAGAGTTCACCGGAGTTCGTGCTCTCACTTACGGCACCTCTGCGTGAGAATTTTCTCACGCAGCGGTGCTACAAGTAAGAACTGGAGCTGATCAGCTGATGAACTCCGGTGAACTCTCATGGCAGTGAGGCGATACACTGCTGGAGGACTACCTCCTGTCAGTGTATCTCCGAAGGATGGGTAGAGCAGTCACATCTCCCGATGTGACTGTTCTACATGTGAGATCATCGTGGGACACTTGTTATTAAATGGATTTTGGCAGACAGGGAGCATTACATGTTGGTTTATTTTATTTTTGTTGCAGGAGATGCCCGCATCGGGGATTAAGTGTTTGGTGAGTATGAATATTTTCTTTTTGTTTGACAATTGAACACAGTCGCAGGATGATGGCACTACTGTCCCATTATTGGCTCATGTTGTCACTGTTATATGTGACAGCAAACATAGCCAGATGGAAGTAGTAGTCCCTTCAGACGATGCCTGGATACGCACACAGACAACCGCAAACAGACAGACACACAGACACACACATACCCACAGACACCCGCAGACAGGTACACACACAGAAACCCACAGACAGACACATACACAGACACCTGCAGACAGACACACACATACCCACAGATAGATGCAGACAACCGCAGACAAATGCACACACAAACACCCACAGAAAGACACACATTCGCAGACAGACGCAGACACCTGCAGACAGATGCACACACAAACACCCGCAGACACACAGTCACCCGCAGACACACACAGACACTCGCAGACACACACAGACAGCCGCAGACAGATACATACAGACACGCACATATTCTCCGCTCACACGTAGTCTCCGCCTACACACATATTCTCCACCCACAGACTCTTTCTCCTTCCTTTCTGAGCGTTTTTGGCATGCAGATCCGCAGCAAATTGGTAAACCTTTTTACACCTGTGGCTTTGCTGCAGATTTGACTGACTCAATGTAAGTCAATGGGTGCAGAAACACTGCAGTTCCGCAAAAATAATTGACATGCTGCGGAAAATAAAACGCTGTGGATCAGGATGGAATTTTCCACAGCATGTGCACACCAATTCTGGATTCCCATTGATTAACATTGCTTAAACAATCCTTTGCGGATTTGGTGAAATTCTGCACAGAAAAAACGCTGCGGATCTGCAACAAATCTGCAACGTGTGCACATAGCCTAAGAATGTTATGACTGGAGGTAAGAAATTAGTTATTTATGTGCACTATAAAATTGGTTTGCATGTCTTTTTTTTCTCCACAGTAACCGAGCTGGTTGGATCAAAACAGAGACGTATCGTTGGGATTGTGGTTCAGATGTTTTTCACATTGGGAGTAATGATAATCCCTGGCATTGCTTACTTGATTCCTACATGGCGGGGCATTCAGCTCGCCATTTCATTGCCAAACTTCTTCTTCCTTCTTTATTACTGGTAATTACTAATATTGATTTTTAATACACTCAAAAATATGTTTTCCAACAATAATATATTTTTTCAGTAATATATGTTTTCTACATTGTCGGTGAAATTGCTTTATTTGTCCAAACAATAGACAGGAATGTCAACTTCCTAGTCATTGTTAAGTTATTGTTCACAACTAATTTGTACTGTATGTTTTATGCCTTTCAGCTCATCAGTCTGTAAGGTGCCTAGGGCGGTAGCTGTGGGCAAGCTGCTGCTTCTCCATACCCTGGCACTGCACATATACAGTGTTCAAGTCCATATGTAGTGTCTTGGAACGTTGTATTGCACTCACTTTTATGTCAGAGGCCTCTGTTACATCTTGTTTTCAGGTCCAGGATCAGCTGCACACAAATCATGGAACACCCAGTTCGCTATAACAAGTTCATCTTTACTGGACAGTTCATGTATATCAGTGTTTAACACGCAGGTCCAGGCACAGCACACTCCAGTTCCAGTTTCCTCAACAGTACATTTCAAGCCTCTGCTTCCTTTCACCTTGGACTATCCCTACACTTGATCCTCTCATCATCCCCAGGAATTTCTTGTCCGGCACCACAGGACTCCTGAGATCCTCTACATTTCCCTCAGACGTTTCCCTGTCTGGCTTCCTCTGTATAGAAAGGACTAAAGCACACTTTCCAGTGCCTAGTTTGAGCAGTAGGCCCCGGACGTTACAGAACATTATGTACTCCACATGCCTCCATCCCATTACAGCATGAACCTGAACTCAGACTCACTAAATCAGGAACTGATTCCACTTTTTGCTTGACATATCCCCTCCCATGATGGGCTGGCCCCAAACATTTAATTGTATCCTATACTGTACACTAATAAGACCCACCACTTCATATTTGCCCTAATGTTCCTATATGTTATAAACCTTCTCTAACAACACTTAACCATGTGCTATACTGTCTCTACCCTTGAGCTGAGTGTACCTGGTTACCTTAGGCATTACCAATACAGTACCCACAGAGCAGCATCAGTACTTATAACATTCTATGCATTTTACATTATACCATACAAACAGAATGCCACCACATATTAGTATTCACACTAGAATTGTTGTCTTCAGGGGAATGTATATGACAGTCCCTGTCACACCGTTACAAATCAATGGGGTTAATCTATTAAACCATCAGGGTTTGCACTGGAATAGGCAAAGGCGTATCTAGAGGGGGCAGCAGGGGCATGTGCCCCAGGTGCAGCCAGCAGTGGGGCGCAGTCGCACAGCCTAATGCGCCTCACAGTGGGGTCCACAGTATCTCCTCTGGTGGCTGCATTCTGTCACCCCTGACTGGTAGTTGGCTGTCCTCTGTGCCAGCTGTCAAGTGCAATAGTACTCACGTCTAAAAGATGTAAGTACAATTGAAGCTCTGACCGCCGGGTGAGGGCAATGCCAGCAGTGTGATCAGGTCATGTGATCATGCTGCTGATGTCACTGGCCTGCATTGCAGGGGCGAACACTGGTGGTAAGTGCTCCAGTGGAGCTGAAGACACCAAAGATTAAGTGTACGGGGGATTTAGTGTGGGAATGGGGGGATTTGGAGTTGGAATGGAGAGATTTGGAGTGGAGATGGTGGATTTGGAGTGGGGATGGGGGGATTTAATGTGAGTGGGAAGATTTGGAGTGGGGATGGGGAATTTGGAGTGGGGATGGGGCATTTAATTTGTGGTGTGAGATTTAGAGTGGGGATGGGGGATTTAATGTGTGGTGGGAGATTTGTAGTGGGGATTTAATGTGTGGGGAGATTTTGAGTGGGGATGGGCCTTTAATTTGTGATGTGAGATTTGGAGTGGGGATGGGGGATTTAATGTGTGTGGGGAGATTTGGACTGGGGAAGGGTGGATTTAATGTGTGGAGAGAGATTTGGACTGGGGATGGGGGGATTTAATGTGCGGGGGGAGACTTGTACTGGAGATGGGGGGATTTAGGGTATGTGTGAGGAAACAGTATGGGGCATGTATGAGGAAACAGTATGGGGGATAGATGCAGACACAATATGGTGAGTGAGGGGATGGGTGGAGACAATATGGAGGCGAATGTGGGAATGTATGCGAATACAGTATGAGTAGTGATGGGAAAATGTATGTGGACACAGTATGGGGAATGAGGGTGATGGGATGTGTGCAGACACAGTATGTGGAGTCGGGGGTATGTGTGAGCAGGCAGTATAGAGAGGGAGGGGGTAGATATATGAGGAGATGGTATGGTAAACAGGTGGGATGTGAGAGGAGATAGTATGAGGAGGGGGGGAATAGTGTGAGGAGACGGTATGGGGGAGAAAAGTGAGCGGGCAAAGAATAGATACTGAGCAGTGGGGGCGTAGCATGGGGGACAATGCAAGGGTATAGCCAGGAGGGAACAGTATTCCAAGGAGGGGGGAGTGTGATGAGAGGGAACAATAGAGACTGGGCCCTATAGGGAGGACACAGTGTGAGAGGACAGTGTGAAGAGCGGGCCCAGTATGGAAAGGAGAAGGCAGTGTGGAGGGCATGTGCCATAAGAGGGACAGTGTAGATGTCATATTTTGTGCAGACAATATAGTGAGGGGCAATTATTTATTCAGGGGCTCAGAGTAGGGCAGATATTTTTATTCAGGAGCATTATAATAACACTCCTATCTTTAAGGGCATCATATGGAGATTTGCAGTAGAAGACCGGAGAAGATGGAAGTCTGCAGAGACGGCTGTGGATGAGAAAACTCATCATGGGGTCTGGACAAGATGAAGAAAAGAAGAACGACTCCAGAAACAGCGTCATCTATAAGGTACCTGGATGTAAATATTATTTGTGATACTGACTTTCTCATGTTTTTCTTTATGTTAGGAGCATTAAGAGGATTGTCCAGGTTTGTGCTGAGTCTGCAGTCATTCTATGTGACTTCAGACTTCTGAATTCTCACAGTGCTCACTGCACGCTGTTAGGATTCTCTCATACCGCGATTTACTTGCATGCAGTTTTGTGCTGATGTCACGCTTGCACCGAGACTGGTTGACGCGGGAGTCTGGGGGTGTGGCCCCACTGGACCACAGACCAAACTTTCCTGGAAGAGGTGTAACTAAGTAGCTTCCTAGGTGTTCGCTGGAGCCTCTGATGATGAGGTCAGACTTGTGCAATAGGAAGCTACCAGGTACCACTCCAGGGTGGTTTCTGGCTGTGGCTGCTGATCCCACTGGGGAACGGAACATAGACAGGCAAGCGGGCACGGCTGGCACTCTGGCAGGCGGGCACGGCTGGCTTTCTGGCAGGCAGGTACAGGTACAGCAGAGACACTGGCAGGTGGGCATGGCTGGCTTTCTGGCAGGCAGGTACTACAGAGACACTGGCAGGCGGGCACGGCTGGGTCTCTGGCAGGCAGGTACGGGTGGCTCTCTGGCAGGACAGGAAGACAAGGCTGGTACACTGGAAGAACCAGTAGGGACCGGTCTGCAGGCAGGTATATAAAACAGGTAAGAACCTGTTCAAACAGGAGGACTTAAGAATAGATAAAGACCGCAAGAGCAGATGCAGAGCGAAAGCACCAGAGATAGAGCCAAGAACAGAGATGCAGGAGGCGGGGCCAAGTGCAGGAGGCGGAGCCACATGCATAAACTCAGGAGGTGGAGCCAAGAGCAGGAGGCGGAGGCACGTACAGAAACACAGGAGGCGGAGCCAAGAGCAAGAGACATAGAACCGCAAGGAGTGGAGCCAGGTAGAACCGCAAGGAGCGGAGCCAGGTAGAACCACAAGGAGCGGAGCCACAGAGCGGGAGCTGAGCGGAGCCGCAGAGCAAAGCCACAGAGTGCAGAGCAAGGTCAGAGTGCAGAGCAAAGCTACAGAGAGCAGAGCTGAGAGCAAAGCCACAGAGTGCAGAGCAGAACAAAGTCAGAGTGCAGAGCTGAATGCAGAGCAAGACACAGAGTGCAGAGCTGAGAGCAAAGCCACAGAGTGCAGAGCTGAGAGCAGAGCTAAGTCAGAGTGCAGAGCAAGACAGAGTGCTGAGCCCAGAGCAAAACCACAGAGAGGAGAGCAAGGTCACAGAATGCAGAGCAAGGAGCAAAGCAAGGTCGCAGAGAGCAGAGCGAAAAGCAGAGCAAAGCAAGACACAGAGAACGCACAGCAGGGAAAGGAAACCAATGCAGGGATATAAACAGACACAGGAACAGGACTAGGCTAAGACAAAGTCAGGAACAGGTCAAGGAACAGAAACATGGACACAAGCCACGGTATGACTCCCCTCTAGGTGGCGGACATAGGCCAGGGTACGAGGCCCCACTGGATGGCAAACACAGGAAACAGACCAGGGTACAATGCCCCCCTGGGTGGTGGACATAAGAATAACAGAGACAGGGCCTGGCACCTCAGCAGCTAAGAACTGAGTGAGGGAGTAAGTTGCACAGGCTCCCACCAATGGGTGGGGAAGTCTTAAATACAGGAAGCCTCATAGCAATTGGCCAGGGACACCTTAGCAAGGTGCACACAGACTCAATAAGACACATGAGTTGCCGGCGCTGCCCCCCTATGCACACAGACAGAGCATGCACAGAGCAAGCAGCAGACATGAGGCACACTGCATGGAGCTGGCAGCAGAGAGAAGTCACAACAAGGCACAGAGAAGTAAGTGAGTTTGAGTGTAATGCAGGTGGGGGATGGGAGGCCTCACAGTGATGCCAGCAGGGTTGTTACAGTTGAGTAGACATGTGTGGCCTCACTCACTAGACACGTCTAGTCAGAATGTGGCCAGAAGTATATAAATCACATGCTTGTGCTGACATGACTGTCCACCAGCAAGGGAGAAACCTAAAAATGTGCTGTGCATTCATTGTGAGAATTCAGAAGCCTGCAATGTCAGGATTCAGCTTTGCAGGTTCCAGTAAGCATCACATGGATACTTCACTCATATGCGATTTTCATGATTATGGTCCTGTAGCAAGAGCTTCTCTTCCTGCTTCTCTTAGTTTTTCATTGAACATTGAGAGCATTAGGGAGAGCAGCACGTCAGTACATGACTAAGTATGCAAATTGCATATGTGCTTTGGAGGGGGGGGGGTGCCAAACTGAATTCTTGCCACGGGTGCCAGAAAACCTAGATACACCTCTGGGAATAAGATATAGATAGTGTGAAAGATCCACACCTCACCACCCAGCTTGATGTCAATATTACATCAGCGAGATCACGTGGTAAGTCACTCCACCTGTACCAACGTGACGTTTCGCACCCTCTGGGGACACAAAAGGTCAGCTTGGCAGTTTTTCACACACCCATTGTCCACATGGGCCCAGGAAGGCATGGGGAGTGAGAAAATGTGACCCAGACAGTCACTGATGTGGCACCACACTCGCCCACAACCATGACAGTCTGAAAGGCCACTTTCACTAGTCCCAGTGAAACAGAACCTTTTCAGTCTGGTAGAAGTGCCACCAGTTCCTCGTTAGATATAAACCTGGTCAATTAACTGGATTATATGGGACTAGAAACAAGCCCTGGAAGAATGGAAAATTAAAACGAGAAATGGGCGTGTGGATTCATGCATGAAGATAAAAGAGCAGCCCAAGTTTAAATTATATATTGAATTACCTTAAGGGCACACTACACAATACACTATATACACAATGATAACATATATACAGTGGTCAGATATGCGAATACAGATAGTGGTAGTGACACGCCCACCAGGGCCATGGGGTACTCAGAACCGGGTCAGACAGTTCTTTGGGGAAGTCACGGGACCGTGGGGTCTTTCCAGCTTGCCGAAGTGCTTGCCCAGCCTATATTAGGCAAATTCGAGGATTGCACATTTCACTGCAAGTGAGTCAAATATGCAAACACATTTGTAAACATGCACTGCTTTTTCGGTGATTACTTCACCCCACACAAATAATACACCATTTGAAGGGAAAACTTGCCCTCTTCAGCAAGAAAAGACACAAACAAATCACACATTCACGAGTTGATTAATAAATACAGTTTAAACATTAATTTTCAGAAACCTGCAGAAAAAAAGCAACAACCGGCAGGTGGCACAACAACCTCAAGACATTTTTTTAGCCTCTACTTATCAAACAAATTTATTGCATTACCAATCTACATATATAAATACCTCTCTGTGTTCATCATCTCATTAAATACTTTAGCATTTGACCAGTTTGATTTTCCTGAAATTGCCTGCATCCCCGACAACCAATGTGCGAAAATTTCGCATGGGTCAACTAGTTTTATTTATTTTTTTACTCACTTATATAGCGCTCTGCAGACATTATTATCAGTAGCACCCCCATTGGGGCTCACAATCTAAATTTCCTATCAGTATGTCTTTGGAGTGTAGAAGGAAACTGGAGAACCCAGAGGAAACCCACGCAATCCTAAACTCTGCTGCCCAACTAATCCACATTTCTCCCCGTTATTCCCCAGTTTCTCCTCCGAGTATTTTTTAGTGCTCGGAGATTTAGTTTTCCTCACCTCAGCTGAATGATTTACAGTACATCTGTTAGCCAGCTTGATTACACGTGGGGATTCCCTAGCAACCAGGCAACCTCCACATGTACTTATGCTGAACCTCAGGTCTGCAAGGTTGCAGTGCTAACCATTGAGTGGCTGTCAATTGCCATGGCAACCATCAAGACCACACAATCAAGATCTTGGGGTTTCCAATGGGGTTAAAGAAAGAGCCCTCACTCAGTTAATCATCTAGACACCATAGTCACTATTAGCAGCATCTAAGGTGTTAAACAGCTTTGGTCGGTGCAAATACCAATTATGACTGATGCAGCAGGGTCAGATATAGTGTACAACTGACAGCTGCTGCATTTTCACCCATCGGAGAATGCTATTCTCTTATATCTCAGGTCAGTAAAAAGACGTATTGGTCACTGAGGGGTTAGAAAGTAGAATTCTAAACTATATCCATCTCATTTCAAATTCTAGATTAAAGGGCCACTGTCACCCCCCTTCAGCCGTTATAAACTAAAAGAGCGACCTTGTGCAGCAGTAATGCTGCATTCTAACAAGGTGGCTCTTTTAGTTTTAGGTTCAAGTATACCCCAAATAAAGCATTTTTATACATAGCCACAATTCCTGTCTCTAGCCAGGGAGGCGGGTCCTCACTCCCCAGCTCTAACCGCTCCTCTGCCATCACTCCAATCTTCCTGCGCTTTCGGTGCCGCCCCCTCAGCGCTGTGTACATTTCAAAACCGGCGCCTGCGCAGTGTACTGCTGTGCTGCGCAGACGCACAGGCCAGGCTTGCAGACTGCGCCTGCACGGGCATTGCGGCCAGCCACCTTTGGAATCCCCGCCCCGCACTGTGCATAATGCATAACACAGTGCAGGGCGGGGATTCCAAAGGTGGCTGGCCGCAATGCCCACGCAGGCGCAGTCTGCAAGCCTGGCTGGGAGGTCAGACGGCCAGAGCTTACTGCGTCTGCGCAGCACAGCAGTACACTGCGCAGGCGCCGGTTTTGAAACGTACACAGCGCTGAGGGGGCGGCGCCAAAAGCTCAGGAAGATTGGAGTGACGGCAGAGGAGCGGTTAGAGCTGGGGAGTGAGGACCCGCCTCCCTGGCTAGAGACAGGAATTGTGGCTAAGTATAAAAACGCTTTATTTGGGGTATACTTGAACCTAAAACTAAAAGAGCCACCTTGTTAGAATGCAGCATTACTGCTACACATTGTGGCTCTTTTAGTTTATAACGGCTGAAGGGGGGTGACAGTGGCCCTTTAACATGTCAGTTGCCTTTTGCTAAATGATTGATATCAACTAGCTGTTGACTTTCAAATTTTTGTTATGGGTTTATTGTCATAAAACATGCCTTGACTGACTTAACTGCGCTGTCAAAGACTGCATCAAAAGCAGTATTCATTTTGCACTGCTGTTTTTGAGTATGCTGGCACAGATTAAGCACACGAGATTCACACGTACAAAATGTGCTAGAACTGGATTTTTGATGGAATAGTTGACTGCACTGTCAAAAACATACCTTATAAATTCACCCATGTAGTCTTTGCTTCTACAGAACATAATATTAAACAACCACTCATAGAAAGTAAACTGAACAGTCGAAAATCCTAACAATTATCATTTGATTTATGTTTCAATTAGTCATTAAAGTTGCGGCTAAGTTGTTTAGACTACAGTTTACTATAAATCGGCAGCAGTGATCATTTCTCAGAAACAAACGCGAGGATCCAATTATCACTATTTAAACTACAGTATTTACAACATTGTCATGATCTAAACTACAACATGGAAAACCGTAAAACATCTGTTCTTATAACACAGTCTATAGTACATGAGCATTTTACCCCTCCTTTATTACTAAGCCTATTTTAGCAAATATTTTTCTTTTTGTCATTGACAGACGTAATTTTTTAATTTTTTATTAGTACAGTATAATTTTTCAATGGCACCATTTTATGGTATATATATAACATATTGAGTTACTTTCAATAAATTATTTTTGGATGGTTGCCCAGAATTATTTCAGTTGATGTCTAAAATTGATGCTGAAGAGTTAAGGATAACAGTTGGGGTGTCAGGCAGATCACACTGCTGCTGTCACCAATGGTCGGGGATAAGAGTCGGGGGGGAATATATCATGCACATCCAACTTCTGCCACCAGTTTGTCAGGGGAACGCAACTCCACTGCCTTCAATTGTCAGGACAATAACACATTTGGCTGATGAGTGATGGACGAGAATGCCACGGCTTCCACTACTAGGCCAGTTGTTTGGGAATTCGCAATGAGCGTATGGTATATACAGCTCCGATTCCAACACATGGAATATATATAAACCCCGGTACTGTCACTGTTATTTCTACAATAACAAAACAAAGGAAGGACAACTAGCTGCCACCACCAATCATTTATACAGGCCGATTGGACAGATAGCCTATGGCTTCAGGGGTGCAGTTTACAGAGCAAGAGGAACAGAGCTATTACATTTTATATATTTAATCTGGAATGTTAGGCATTGTTTATAAAAAATATATAGAGATGATACAAAATGGGAACAATACTATATGATATACAGTATAATTTCATTAAAAAAAGAATAGTGAAAGAAAATGACTAAACCTGATGTCACAGAAACTCCTCAGAACTTCCAGAATGCACCAAGACAGAGACCCAAACATTCATTTTTATTTGCCCAATGCTATGCCCACACCCGCCTCCCCTTGATGAGCTCACATTCAGGCTGTGGAATTTGCTAGGTCTTTCTGAATTCCATGAGATCCCCAACTTACAAGATATCTTCACCCCTGAATGTCCCGGGCAAAAGATATTGTCATCATGACTCTTATTGCTATTTTACCTCTCTATAGAAACAAAACATGACATGGATAGCCCCATCCATTGGACGAATATTAAATTGGAGGGGTTAGAATGGCCTTATGGTGATGTGAATGAATGTGTTTTGTCTGTCCCTTCGCCACGACGCAGAAAACATATCTAAATAAATATCAGATTGCTACAAAACCCCAATATTCATCACTCACTACTGGCAACAAATGGTCTACAAACCTGGCTTTGATCAGAGGAAACTTATCCTGAGAAGCGTACTTCCCCACCTCTGAATAAAGAAATCTCAGACTTGCTGTCTTTTCTCAAAATAGTTATCCACTGTAATTACCTGGTCAATGCAGGACGTCCCTACTTCAATTGAGTTTTAGTTCTCTGTCTCACTTCTCTAGTTATGATTACTTTATTTTTTCCCAGACACAATTAATCCCATATGGTCAATGTAAATCCTACTTCATTGAAGGTTGAAGTGTTAGTAATTAATCCCATATGTTCACTGTGCAGGTGATATGTCCCCTCTATGGATATAAATGAATGAAAGGGTTAATGTGGATATGGTCTGCGCTGCAGATAGATGATAAATCCAAAGATGTTTCATAAAAGGAATAGTGGCTTATTCAACGCGTTTCAAAGTCTCAGTGACACACAGTATAGCTAGGTGATACATTTATTATTGCTGCAAGTGTCTTCACTGGGATCCTTACCAAATTTTAGAATGTGGGTTATGAATTCCCTATTCCTTCTTTTTCCAAAGCCATATAAAGTACCAATGACATTAAATAGAACAGCAATGTGCATGGTCGACCAATACTTCAATCAATCTTATGTGATTTAATGTTGTAAAAGAAAGGTGGAACTTGGGACCTCTAATGTAATAAACATGGGAGTGCCACAAGTGGGGCCCTCAAAGATCATACATCTATCACCTATATTGTGAATAGGCGATGTTATGATTTAGAATGTAAATGTGTGTTCCCTTAGTCCTGTCAGCAGTACAACCGATGGGAAGGACTGGTAGGACTGGTGGAAATTCTAATTGACACCTGGACACAATATAAGGTGACACAACTCCACCCTTTTGTGCATGTTATTAGCAGACTGATTAAAAATATTGTAGGGGATGGAGCCTTGTGCTACTGACATGACTAAGGGAAAACAAACTTACATTCTACTTCAACAATTCCCTTACTTTCCCATCACTTTACATAAGAATTGGTTCTGAAAGAGACAGGCAAGGAAATAAAAGATGGCCCCAGCTTTTTATTTTTGCGCAATTCATAAAAGTTTTAATTTTTTTTATAAAGATTAAAAGCAACAGAATAGTACCAGAAAAATGCACAGAAAAACACACTGGGAACTACCCAAAATGATAGCAAAAGAGGCATCAAGTTTACAAAACTCTAGAGAAAAGGATGCATCTACTGATTGAAACGTGGTTGTTTTTAAATGTTGGAAAAATAAGCTGTGTGAACACACTCTTAGTCAGTCTGCTTCCCATTCGACCTATTGAGCTTAGTTGGACAGAAGAAATGCAAAGTGTTTAAATGTATTGTTTGGGTATCAATTAAAATCTCTACCTGTTCTATCAGAGAAATTCCCAGTTTGCTGTGCTGCTGCAAGGGAAATAAGTTTTTTTCTGGGTAATTCCACCTAAATAAGATCTGTTTTTCAGTTGTAGGATCTAGATTTGTAACTTTAGATACAAATAGATATTTAATTACAGCAATATGTTTTCCCTATCAGCAAATTCACCTGAGTGACTATGCAGGTGGCACTTTATTGTCATGGCTTCTTTCATATTTTTTGATACTGCATATTTTATCTCCTGAGTTAGCCCACTGTTTATTCTCTTCCCCCACCCAGGGAAGCAAGGCACTACTGTGCACTGCAGTACACCAACCCCACAAACAAGGCTACACAAACAAGGGGGTAATTGAAAATACCAGGTACACAAGTATTCACTCACATAAAACAGAGGAATGCACCGGGAAGTGGAAGTTGGGGGAAAAAGCTAAGTAAGAGGAAGGAAGGGAATTACCACACTTACAAACCACGCAACAGTCACCGATAACTCCTCCAAAGCTTATTCTCATATGAATACCTCTCCTCCTAAGCCATGCAGCAAAAGCTAGCTCTGACTTGGGTTTGAATCAGGACCCACATTATACAGGGGATGAGAGTGGCTAGCTGAACTCAGCTGAGAGCTCAGTGTTTTCAACATAGACAAGTAACCCCTGTTCTGCCAAAAGAAAAAAGCACCATTAAAAAGAAGAAGTGCTTCTTCTCAGCGTAGGAGTAGGAGCAATCAGACGTTGTAGTCTTCTGGCTCCTCTCTGATGCGGTAACCCCGTGACATTATGTATTATTATCTGTACATGTGCATTGCACCTTTTTTCATTATTAAATGCTATTTGACATCACTTTAGGGTAGTGTATATTAATATCTATTTCAGATATTTCTATGTCTCTATTGGTTATCATGGTGATCTCATGGGTTGTATCCCTAAAGTAAAGGTACTGTCACACTAGACGATATCGCTAGCGATCCGTGACGTTGCAGCGTCCTCGCTAGCGATATCGTCCAGTGTGACAGGCAGCAGCGATCAGGCCCCTGCTGGGAGATCGCTGGTCGGGGAAGAAAGTCCAGAACTTTATTTCGTCGCTGGACTCCCCGTAGACATCGCTGAATCGGCGTGTGTGACACCGATTCAGCGATGTCTTTGCTGGTAACCAGGGTAAACATCGGGTAACTAAGTGCAGGGCCGCGCTTAGTAACCCGATGTTTACCCTGGTTACCATCCTAAAAGTAAAAAAACAAACACTACATACTTACCTACAGCCGTCTGTCCGACAGCGCTGTGCTCTGCTCTCCTCCTGCTCTGGCTGTGAGCGTCGGTCAGCCGAAAAGCAGAGCCGTGACGTCACCGCTCTGCTTTCTGGCTGCCCGGCGCTCACAGCCAGACCAGAGAAGCAGAGCGCCGAGGACAGACAGCGGTAGGTAAGTATGTAGTGTTTTTTTTTTTTTACTTCGGGATAGTTGGTCGCTGGAGAGCGGTCTGTGTGACAGCTCTCCAGCGACCAAACAGCGACGCTGCAGCGATCCGTATCGTTGTCGGTATCGCTGCAGCGTCGCTATGTGTGACGGTACCTTAAAGGTTCTGGTGCAATGTGTCCATTTTTAAATAGTTTTCTTTGGCTTATCTAGGCTTTTGTGTTTACTTTATAATTAAGATTTATATTGTTAAAATTTAGCAAGCGCAACTGTGCTTTTTTACGTGGCTTTCCTACTTTTAAAACTGCATAAATATTATAGGTATTTTGGTTATCAGCACTCATTTAATACATGTGTGGATTTCTTGGCACAAGAAAGATATTTGATATCACGCTTAGGCCAGATTCAATGAAGAAATAGAAGATATTTTTGTAAATGTTATGGCAATATCCATCTCAAATTTAAATTAAAAATATAACCATCTGCTATGTGATGTATTTATAGGTTCATCCCAGAGTCTCCTCGATGGCTGCTAATACGGAAAGAAAAAGACAAGGCTTTACGTATAATGGGCGACATTGCTACACACAATGGAAGGTATCTCACCCCAAACTACTGCCAGGTACCCCAAGTGAAAATTTTAGCCACCAACATATACAGTGCCGTGCAAATTAATTGGGACAAAGCATTTTTTAAATAAAATTGTAAGCTGGTTACCAGTCAGTGATTCAAACCAGTTTTAATATATAATAAATAAATATTGGTCAACTAGCCAGTGGAAAAAGGTAATTTTCAGAATTAGTATGTAACAGTGCATTATAAGATTTTATTTTTTTGCTTTGTCCCAATTAATTTGCACAGCAGTGTA
The DNA here is from genome assembly GCF_032444005.1 of Ranitomeya imitator. Classification (NCBI taxonomy): domain Eukaryota; kingdom Metazoa; phylum Chordata; class Amphibia; order Anura; family Dendrobatidae; genus Ranitomeya; species Ranitomeya imitator. The sequence continues at coordinate 203,710,806 of NC_091286.1, forward strand.
TATTAATATATTTTCTGTGCTATTTGTTGCTTCCACACCATCTCACTTTTTGCTGTTGACTTCACAGTCATTAGCTTACAGTCACTTTATTTTCTTCACATTAAGATTCAGACTGTTGCTTCCTTGGACTGAACCTCTTTCATGTAGAAGCTATGTCACTTTATCCTGCATAACATTAGATCTGAAGCATGCCTGCAAAGTTGAGCTGGATAAAAGCAGGATAAAGGTTTTTGATGCTCCTCCAATGACTCATTGGCATAAAGCAACAGCTCATTCAGCACAATGTAGCATTCTTCTACAATTAAGGGAATTCATCGCCTTTCAGATGTGCCAAGAGAGATCAATGGGAACTTTGGTTATTTGTGTTTCTACAGAGAAAATGCAGAAAAGTTTATCACCTTGTCAATCTCTTTCTTTTATATTAAGCAACCAAGAAAAGCAATTCCATATCAGCCTAAGTCTTTTCACGCACTTACAATTTCCTCTAGAAACAATCCGTAGTTTTGCTAAGGGGTTCATTTACTGCTATACATTCCGAAAAAATGGATCCCCAAATACTGATTTTAGGGAGACACTATTGCACATAGGAGGGGTTGTTTATTCACATGTGATCTTTGCAAGTCACTTTGTAGGAGCTTCTTTACAGGAATATGATGTGTCCCAGCCATGCACAAAATAAAGTAAACAATTAAGGGAGTTTGCATGAAAACATCGTAAAAAATACATTTGGTTTTGTCTCTTTCAATTCGGAGAGCCACATGTTGACACACTGCTGTAAACAGATTTGGTTTTTTTGCAGGATATGTAGTTTTCATTGGTACCATTTTTTGAGTACGTATGGGGTTTTAGTTACTTTTTGTTCAATTTTTTGGAACATGACATGATGCACAAAACAGTAGTTCCGGTATTGTTTTTTTTTAGTTCTTTTTTGACATTCACCATGTCATGTAAATATTATTATTATTATTATTATTATTATTTATTTAGAAAATGTTAACTTCATTTTCAGGGTCAGTATGATTTATGGCGTTACTAAATGTATGTACTTATTTATATTACTAGATGGTGGCCTGATTCTAACACATCGGATATTCTAGAATATGTATAGTAGTATATAACACGGTCCACGTAGTATATAACACAGGCCACGTAGTATATAACACAGGCCACGTAGTATATAGCACAGGCCACGTAGTATATAGCACACCCACGTAGTATATTGCCCAGCCATGCAGTATATAGTCCAGCCACGTAGTATATTGCCCAGCCACGTAGTATATTGCATAGCTACATAGTATATTGCATAGCCACGTAGTATATAGCACAGCCACGTAGTATATAACACAGCGACATAGTATATAACACAGCTACGTAGTATCTAGCACAGCCATGTAGTATATAACACAGCCCACATAATATATAACACAGCCCACGTAGTATATAACACAGCCCACGTAGTATATAGCAATGTGGGCACCATATCCCTGTTAAAAATATAATTAAAATAAAAAATAGATATATAATCACCTTCCGGTGGCCCCTGGATCCAGCCCAGGCATTTAGCGATGCTCCTCGCGATGCTCCGGTCCCAAGAATGCATTGCGGCAATAACACGTGATGATGTAGCAGTCTTGCGAGACCACTACGTCATCTCCGGTCATCTCCGTTCCATTTAACGGACTGCTAAACCGCTGTGGGGGCACTGACTGGGGAGTAGTGAGGGGGAACTGACTGGAGGGGAGTAGGGAAGGGCGAATTCGTGGCGGGACTGTGCCTGACGCTGACTGGCGACGCGGGATTTCCGTTACAGACAGACAAACAGACAGACGGAAGTACCCCTTAGGCAATTATATATATAGATACTACTTTTGCACAATAAAAGCACTTTAAAGGGAATCTATCAGTAGGATCAACCCTCCTAAGCCGTGTACATGGGCATGCAGGTCACAGAAAGTGGAAAAAATATTTTCATATATGCGATCAAAAGTCTTATTCCAGAGAAATCCATATCTTTCTTAGTATGTAAATGAGCTGCTAAGATATATGGGTGGGACACAGATCTACCTGAGAATCTGCTTCCAGAGCTTATTTTAAATGTAAGGGGTCATGATCAGTATGAAAAATGCAGATCAGAAGAATAAAAAGCAGGTTGTTCTGCGCTGCCGTGAAAGAATGGAGGAAGCTAATCCAGTAGTAAGTGGTTTGTACACAGGACCCAGCACTGCAAAGCAACAGTGTTAACCAGTGAGCCACCGTGCTTCCCTATTTTTTACGGTTTATACAAAAGTGTGTGAGATACTCCTGCACTCAAAAAGAAGATAGTCAGAAAGGCATATACCTAAATATGTGAAAACAGAAAAACCACAATGGGATAGTATGCTAACTTTCAAAGTGTTAATAATGAAACAATTTTATGAAATATAGACAGTAAATATGCATGTATTATTAAATGAGGCTGTATTTGCTAATAAAATATATTAGATAGTAAATGGAAGAAATAAATACAAAATTCAGATAAAAACAGTCTAGTCAAGTATATTGTACTAAAAGTAGAATTGTTAGTATTTTATGGGGCCATCGCAGTAGAAAAAAACTAATGTTCCAGCATATCATGAACAGAATGTTTTGATTCTAACGTGTGGCAATAAGATGTTAAAAATGTCCGTTCCTGTTATTAAATTAAATCCAAAGTCAAGATGATTTGGTTGGAAATAATCTTCATCCATATTGGGTTACTCACAGTTTGTGATTTAACCCTGGGTGCATATGGTGAACATTGCAGCTGTAGGTGCTTATGATTAGATGGTTGTTCAAATCAAGATCCCAGAGTCTGGAGGAATAGTGGAGAGGCACACAATCCAAGCTGCTTGAGGTCTAGTCTGAAGTTTCCACAATCAGCGATGGTTTGAGGAGCCATGTCATCTGCTGGTGTAGGTCCATTGTGTTTTATCAAGAACCAAGTTAGTGCAGCCATCCACCAGGAAATTTTAGAGCAGTTCATGCTTCCCTCTGCCGACAAGCTTTTTGGAGATGGAAATTTCATTCTCCAGAAGGACATGGCACCTGTCCACAGTGCCAAAAGTGCCAATGCCTAGTTTAAAAACAACAGTATCACTGTGCTTGATTGGCCAGCAAACTCACCTGACCTTAACCCCATAGAGAATCTATGGGGTATTGTCAAGAGGAAGAAGAGACACCAGACCTAAAAATGCAGACAAGCTGAAGGCTGCTATCAAAGCAACCTGGGCTTCCATAACACCTCAGCACTGCCACAGGCTAATCGCCTCCATGCCACACCGCATTGATGCAGTAATTGATGTAAAAGGAGCCTCAACCAAGAATTGAGTGCATTTACTGTACATACATTTCAGTAGGCCAACATTTCGGATTTTAAAATCATCTTTTAAGCTGGTGTTATAAACTATTCTAACTTACTGAGATAATGACTTTTGGGTTTTCATTGGCTGTAAGCCATAATCATCAACATTAACAGAAATAAACACTTGAAATAGATCACTCTGTTTATAATGACTCTATATATGAGTTTCACTTTTTGTATTGAAGAACTGAAATAAATTAACTTTTCGATTATATTCTAATTTAGTGAGAAGCACTTGTATTTTATCTGAATTTCTTTTTTTAATCTCTTACATTTAATATCTAATATATTTTATTAGCAGATGCAGCTCTGTTACATGGACAGTGGGTGACGTAAGTATTCAACGTGTCACCAATTTTCTCAATAACTATATATTTCTAACGGTGCTATTGACATAAAATTCTCACCAGATGTTGGTAACAAAACCATCCAATCCACAAATAATTTATGGATATTTATAGTTTGATGTCTTTTCCTGTGTGGATTGCATGAGCTATTACCAGCATCTTGTGAGAATTTCATGTCCATAGCACCTTTAGAAATATATATACTTAGAAAATTGGTGAGTGCTCAATATTTATTTCACCTTCTGTATGTTTACTGTCTATATTCTATAATAAAATTGTTTCCATTTTAATACTTTGAGTATTGCCATGCTATTATGTTGTGTTTAAAGGGAATCTGTCACCCCAAAAATTGTATATAAGCTAAGGCCACTGGCATCAGGGGCTTATCTACAGCATTCTGTAAGGCTGTAGATAAGCCCCCTATGTAATAATATTAATGTAACCTGACAGGTAAGAAAAACAAGTTATTTTATACTCACCCAGGGGTGGTCCTGCTGCAGTCCTGGTCCGATTGGTGTCGCAGTCTGGGTCCGGCGCCTCCTATCTTCATACGATGATGTTCTCTTCTTGTCTTCCTGATGCGGCTCCAGTACATCTTGTCTTCCTGAAGCGGCTCTGGCGCAAGCATACTTTGTCTGCCCTGTTGAGGGCAGAGCAAAGTACTGCAGTGCACAGGCGCCGGGCCTCTCTGACCTTTCCCAGTGCCTGTGCACTGCAGTACTTTGCTCTGCCCTCAACAGGACAAAGTACGCCTGCACCGGAGTCGCGGCAGGAAGACAAGAAGAGGACGTCATCGTATGAAGATAGGAGGCACCAGACCCGGACCACGACGCCCATCGGACCTGGATCGCAGCGGAACCGCCCCTGGGTGAGTATAATAATATGACCTGTTTTTCTTACCTTTCGGATTACATTGGGGGCTTATCTACAGCATTACAGAATGCTGTAGATAAGCCCCTGATGCCGATGGCCTTAGCTCATATACGATTTTTGGGGTGACAGATTCCCTTTAATCTTTTTATGGTATTCACTTAATAGTTCAGGTCAATATAGATAATGGTAATTATGCAAACTTTTTATTTTTTGTCACAATTAAGCAGTTCTTGCCATTTTTAAGTATTTTATCACACCATATTAAATTTTGTTTTACTTTTTCTTAGTCCTACTAGGGTACTAGAAGATGTATATAAAAAAAATAAGGCTAAAAGCCACAGCCAGCTCACCGACAGACCGAAGGAGCACGGAGATCTCGTCCCGACCAAGACGTGCAGCAATGGAAGATGAGGAAAAAGGTGTGTACTCCAGCTCCATAAAATCTTGAAATTCTTTATTAGTGCATATAAACATAGCGTGATTAAAATCCTTGCTCAAAGGTGGATGCAGTCATGAGGATAGACAACGCGTTTCGATCTATGCGATCTTAATCATGTCTAACAGCATATGAACATTGCCAGTATTCATAGTACTAAGAAACCAATCACTGTGGATTTCACAATCACATGACTGAAAAGTCGCAGGTCCTACTACATAACCATCTAACAATAAAACTAAATATAGATAAATAAAAATCATTCAACAATAATGATATAATATTTCGTTTTTCTTATTTAAACCTAACGGTGATCTTGTTTGTAAAGTGTATATCCAATACGCCTCCCTGGTAAGGAGGCGTCTTTTGATATCCCCACCACGATTAGAGCATTTAACCAATTCTATGCCCTGAACAGCCATCGCTGCAATGTTACCTCCGTGGCAAGTAGCAAAATGTCTGGCAACCATAGATACATTTCTATTACCACCATAAAAATTACTTGTGTTTCTTATGTGTTCAGAGATTCTCGTTTTGAGCTTTCTGGTGGTACATCCCACATATGAAACTTTTCACTATGTACAATTGATCTTATATACCTCGTTTTTAGAGCGGCAATTTATGAAGTCTCTAATGTTATAGCTTTTGGAGTTGTCATAATTAGTAAATATATTGCCTGATTGGCTTGATGCACATGTGCTACATGCAATAGTGCCGCATTTATAGAAGCCTTTGCATTCCAACCATGCATTGGATCTGGATTTGGATGTATATTGACTTGGAGAAATTATGTCCCCTATGGTTGGAGCTCCTCTGGCTATTATATTTATGCCGTCATTTTGTATATTTGACAAAATGTCATCCTGTTCTAAAATTGGTAGCCGCTTCTGTATAATAGATTTGATCTCATTAAAATGGGAACTATGCTGAAGGCAAACATACGGTTGATTTTGCTTGACTGCCCTATTTTTTTTAGATTTAAGATTAGATTTTAATAAATTCTCTCTCTCTTTTTTATCTACCATATTTTGAGCTCTTTTTAGACACCATTTAGGGTAACTGCGCTTATCAAGTCATATTTCCAAATTGTCAAACTCTCTTTCTCTATCTATTGCTTTGCTGCAGTTCCTCTTGAGTCTGGTGAATTCTCCCACCGGTATGGATTTAATTGTGTGGGAGGGGTGACTACTCTTGGTGTGTAGAACCGTATTTCCACTCATGGGTTTAATATGCGTTTTACCATGAATAGATTTACCGCACTCACCCTCCAATTCCAGATCAAGAAACGATATACATTTTTTGTTGTGCCTGTACGTAAACCTAATACCAAGATCATTACCATTGACATATTCCATGAATTCCGGTATGGCAGACACATCGCCCCCCCTCCCAAATAATGAGGGTGTCGTCGATGTATCTGCCATACCAGAACAAAAAATCAAGAAACGAGTTATCAACAGAATAAATGTACACAGATTCCCAAAAAGCCATGGTGAGATTTGCAAGCGATGGGGAGTACTTAGCTCCCATAGGAACTCCAGTTCTTTGTCTGTAAATAGTCTTATTAAATGAAAAAACATTATGCTTAAGTAAAAAAATTTCACTTGCAATATATACTGTATCAAATCCTGTTAATAAAGGTTATAGTTATTAAGATGAAACTCCAAGGCTCTCATGGCGACATCATGTAGTATGCTCATGTAAAGTGAAATTACATCACAACAGAGCCACGAAAAACCTTCTTGCCATGTTTTTCTGGAGAAAGTTTTTAGTACTTCTCTAGAGTCTTTGATGTAACCTGGCGTCCTTCTTACTAACGGTTGCAATGATGAATCCAACCACTCATACATATGTTCAGTCATAGATCCGACCCCTGAAACTATGGGTCTAATATAGTGTTGGTAAAATAGGAAATGGTACATATAAATGCTCTGCTTGTTTTTTGTGTAAAAACACCCAAGCTCAAGCCTTCTTCAATCATTCTACTAATCTTTAAATTATATTCCTTAGTAGTATTGCTGTCAAGTTTTTCATATGTGTTGTAATCTGCAAGATGTTCTTCCACTTTGGTGATATAATCTACTTCATTTACAATGACAATCATTCCTCCTTTGTCACTTCTTTTTATCACAACATTCTTCATGTCTTTTAATTCTTGGACGGCTTTTTTTTTTTATTAAATGTCAGATTGGATCTTTTGGTAATTATTTTTTGATCACATTCTTCTTTTAATTTTCTTAGATCTTTTTCTATCATTTCTTGGAAATCCTCCATACATTCCACTTTGGTCTGTATTGGTAGAAGTAAGGATTTTTTATTTTGAGGCTATCAGATTGATTCTTTTTTTCTTTTTCCATTGGGACTTGTTCAGATGATAGACCTTGCAGAGTAATAAGTGCCATTTGATCTTTAAAGTCAAAGTTTTCGTATTTGTTTTCATTATTTTCCCCAAACGCCATGACATTTTCAATTTCCTCTGAGAAAAAATGTTTTTTGATAGTAAGATTTCTAATGAATTTATTGATATCTAAAATAGTCATGAAATGGTTAAAGTTCTTGTCAGGCACAAAATTGAAACCTAAGGCAAGCACTCCTAGTTGATCTTTTGTAAATTAACGTTTGGATAAATTCACCACACTATTTTCTTCATTTACTTGAATTTTTTCTTGTGGCGAGTAGTTACTCCTGGTGGATTTTTTATGTTTTCTCCCTCCTCTCCTCTTACGTTTTTTGACATCCTATAGTTTCTCTTCCTATTTTCATTTGTATTATATTCAACTGAGGCATCCGATGTACTTGCATATGTGTCCGTTAAATCAGATTCTGAGGACATAAAGCTCACTTGCAGTCTATATGTTGTTTTTTTCTGAGCAAAATGCTGTTTTAAAATTGGACGGGGAGATTTGCGAGATTTCTCCCATTGTCCCCATTCATATACCTTATCAGTTGAATAATCATTCAGAACACATAAGTCTACGTTCACATTAGCGTTGCGTCGGGCGCAGCCACGGCGACGCATGCGTCATGCGCCCCTATATTTAACATGGGGGCGAATGGACATGCGTTGTCTTGCGTTTTGTGACGCATGCGTCATTTTTGGTGCAAGCGTCAGGGCGCAGAGGACACAGCAAGTTGCATTTTTTTTTGCGTCCAAAAGCAAGCCAAAAATGGACGCATGCATCACAAAACCATGCATTTTTTCATGCGTTGTGCATGCGTTGTGCGTTGCGTCGCCGATGCAACACACAACAACGCAAATGTGAACGTACCCTAAGAGACACAAGTAATTTATATGGTGGTAATAGAAATGTATCTATGGTTGCCAGACATTTTGCTACTTGCCACGGAGGTAACATTGCAGCGATGGCTGTTCAGGGCATAGAATTGGTTAAATGCTCTAATCGTGGTGGGGATATCAAAAGACGCTTACTTACCAGGGAGGCGTATTGGATATACACTTTACAAACAAGATCACCGTTAGGTTTAAATAAGAAAAACAAAATATTATATCATTATTGTTGAATGATTTTTATTTATCTATATTTAGTTTTATTGTTGGATGGTTATGTAGTAGGACCTGCGACTTTTCAGTCATGTGATTGTGAAATCCACAGTGATTGGTTTCTTAGTACTATAAATACTGGCAATGTTCATATGCTGTTAGACATGATTAAGATCGCATCGATCGAAACGCGTTGTCTATCCTCATGACTGCATCCACCTTTGAGCAAGGATTTTAATCACGCTACATTTATATGCACTAATAAAAAATTTCAAGATTTTATGGAGCTGGAGTACACACCTTTTTCCTCATCTTCCAGTACTAGAACATGCTTGATCACTTGCTTACTACACTGCAGTTCTCCTGTATTGCTTATCATTGCTTGTCATTCTTACACCCAATTAGGCTTTCGCTGGACCTAATAGATGTACTCTTTCGCACTCCGGATTAGGTTGTGGATTTTGGGGTATGGTGATGGTTAAACAAAAAGCAGTTTGTGGTTAGCCCTCCACAGGAGCTATAAATAAGAAAATATATGTACATGTGTGTTTGTATATTCAGTGTTCAGGATAAATTAGTATATCCCAACATACTGTATTTTTTCAGAAAACCTTTCAGTTTCCTTTCACAGTCAACATTTTCTACTGGATACCATAGTACAAAATGACACAATATGGAGTACACTTCAGGGGAATGGCATGCATGGGTGTTGTCCATGAAGGAAGTCTTTCCTAGATTACATGAACAAAAAACCCTACAATTTACAAGGGATCATGTTGAAAAATATGAACACTATTGGAACTCTATACTATATATGTGATTAGACCCAAATATAAATGTTTTTAGAACTAATGGCTCCAAAACTGTTTGCCATCGCAAAGGTGAGAAGAACAAAGAAAAATGCATGGTGCCTACAGTGAAACATGATGGTGGCAATGTCCTTATGTGGGACTGCATGAGTGCTGCTAATGTCAGGTAGCTACATTTCATTGATGGTGTTAAAGACTGGCGGAACGCACCAAGTACAAGATGAAATGGAACCAGGTGCGTTCGCAGTCCGAGGTCCACCGTGCAGGAAAAACCCTGCTGCTAGTAAGACGGACTATATGGCGGTACTACAAGTATACACGCACGGGTTAACTACACCCTGCGTGAAGGAAGCGATCCTGTTGCGTCACAGGACCGCGGTACCGCACATAGAGCGCGAGCAAGGAGTCAGCAAACTCAAGCCCAACTAGGATTGAAGTCCGATTAGACACTTGCTGGCACAACACCGCAACTGGGTGTGTAAGGAAACTAAATAATAACATTAAGGCACAAGAGTGCATGCGGTGCCGCACAGATGAACGACACTAACCACCCAGGCTTGGGTCAGGAAAGCGCAGAGCAAGCGCACGGCGCCGTACAGGCGGACACAGCAACTGGTAGCTGTAATGTGTGTTACGTGCTGTTGGATAAGTCGGGCGCTAGATAGCAAACATACACCTTCCGCGAACAGACATTCAATAGGGAGGGTTATTTAAAGAGTGACTTTCACTCACAACACACACACATATTTACAAGACAATACTAGCGCATGGCCGTGCGGTCATGCGCAGTTTATATAGCTGCAGCACAGGAAACAGCTACAGAAGTGTTGCCCTTTCAGGACCTGCCAAAAGGACCAATGGGATGTGCTGCAGTACCTGAGCATGTGACCCTCGATCTCCAACAGGAGATCTTGCCCTGGGCATGCTCAGTGTGTGCAAATAAGGACTTAGATCCAGAAACGTCCACTCGCCGCTGCCCAGCACTGGCTTCAATGGCAGAAGCAGGAAAAGCAGCAGTAACTATTCGCACAGAGTCAGACTGAGTGAGACGCTGGGATCGACGTCCCTGCTGAGCAGACTCCACTGCGGCTGGAGGAGAATGGGAGACCGCAGCGGAGACGGATCGAGATTCCCCCCGTGCAGCAGAGGAAACTCGACTCCTAACAGATGGTATCATGAATTGACAGATATATTGCTCAGTATTGAAAGAGAAGGTGCGACCATCACTTTGTGTCCTTAGTAGATGTTCACTTTTCCAATGTGACAATGATCTAAAATACACATCTAAGGTGCTGTTGTATTTCTTAACAAGAACAGGGTGAAAGTTATTCGGTGGCCAAGGATGTCTCCTGATTGGACCCAAATTATTATTATTATTATTCATTTAAATTCAATTAAACACCTATGGGGAATTCTGAAGAGACAAGTTGAGCATCATTCTCCATCCAGCATCCAGGCTCTGAAAGAGGCTGTTTTTGAAGAATGGAAAAAGATAAATATTTCAATATGTCACCAACTAGTTCAATCCATGACTCAAGACTTGGAAAACTCGGTGATACCCTTGAAAATCATGGAGGTCATACAAAATACTAGATGTAGTTTTTTTTTGTGGAATGTATTCATTTTTGCATCAATTAATTTGAGGAAAAAGCTTAAGCCTTTGTAATAAAAGTTATAATATAAACCTTACTTCTATGAAACTCAATGTTGTCAACAATTTGGAAATTGAGTTTGTGTTCAGTGGGATATTAATTAAATCTTGCTTCTCAGAGGGGGCATGCTCATTTATGCTTTTATGCTGAGTACTATATATATATACAGTACAGACCTAAAGTTTGGACACACCTTCTCATTTTAAGATTTTTCTGTATTTTCATGATTATGAAAATTGTGCATTCACACTGAAGGCATCAAAACTATGAATTAACACATGTGGAATGATATACTTAACAAAAAAAGTATGAAACAACTGAAATTATGTCTTATATTCTAGGTTCTTCAAAATGGTCACCTTTTGCTTTGATGACTGCTTTGCACACTCTTGCCATTCTCTTGATGAGCTTCAAGAGGTAGTCACCAGGAATGGTTTTCACTTCACAGGTGTGCCCTCTCAGGTTTAATAAATGGGATTTCTTACCTTATAAATGGGATTGGGACCATCAGTTGTGTTGTGCAGAAGTCTGGTGGATACACAGCTGATAGTCTCACTGAGTAGACTGTTAGCTGCTTTTTTCTTGCCATAATACAAATTCTAAGTAAAGAAAAACAAATTGCCATCATTACTTTAAAAAATGAAGGTCAGTGAGTCAGAGAAATTGGGAAAACTTTGAAAGTGTCCCCAAGTGCAGTGGCAAAAACCATCAAGCGATACAAAGAAACTGGCTCACATGAAGACCGCCCCAGGAAAGGAAGACCTAAAGTCACCTCTGCTTCTGAGGATAACTTTATCCGAGTCACCAGCTTCAGAAATCGCAGGTTAACAGCAGCTCAGATTAGAGACCAGGTCAATGCCACACAGAGTTCTAGCAGCAGACACATCTCTACAACAACTGTTAAGAGGAGACTTTGTGCAGCAGGCCTTCATGGTAAAATAGCTGCTAGGAAACCACTGCTAAGGACAGGCAACAAGCAGAAGAGACTTGTTTGGGCTAAAGAACACAAGGAATGGACATTAGACAAGAGAAATCTGTGTTTTGGTCAGATGAGTCCAAATTTGAGATCTTTGGTTCCAACCACCGGGTCTTTGTGCGACGCAGAAAAGGTGAACGGATGGACTCTACATGCCTGGTTCCCACCGTGAAGCATGGAGGAGGAGCTGTGATGGTGTGGGGGTGCTTTGCTGGTGACACTGTTGGGGATTTATTCAAAATTGAAGGCATACTGAACCAGCATTCCTACCACAGCATCTTGCAGCCGCATGCTATTCCATCCAGTTTGCGTTTAGTTGGACCATCATTTATTTTTCAACAGGACAATGACCCAGGCTGTGTAAGGGCTATTTGACCAAGAAGGAGAGTGATGGGGTGCTACGCCAGATGACCTGCCTCCACAGTCACCAGACCTGAACCCAATCGAGATAGTTTGGGGTGAGCTGTACTGCAGAGTGAAGGCAAAAGGGCCAACAAGTGCTAAGCATCTCTGGGACCTCCTTCAAGATTGTTGGAAGACCATTCCCGGTGACAACCTCTTGAAGCTCATCAAGAGAATGCCAAGAGTGTGCAAAGCAGTCATCAAAGAAAAAGGTGGCTATTATGAAGAACCTAGAATATAAGGCATAATTTCAGTTGTTTCACACTTTTTTGTTAAGTATATAATTCCACATGTGTTAATTCATAGTTTTGATGCCTTCAGTGTGAATGTACAATTTTCATAGTCATGAAAATACAGAAAAATCTTTAAATGAGAAGGTGTGTCCAAACTTTTGGTCTGTACTGTATATATATATATATATATATATATATACATATATATATATATATATATATATATATATATATATATACACACACACACAAACACATACACATATATATTTATTATTTTTATTTATTTATATAGCTCCATTGATTCCATGGTGCTGTACATGAGAAGGGGTTACATACAAATTACAGATATCACTTACAGTAAGCAAACTAACAATTACAGACTGATACAGAGGGGTGACGACCCTGCCCTTGCGGGCTTACCTTCTACAGGATGGTGGGGATGGAGACAATAGGTTGAGGGTTGTAGGAGCTCCGGTGTTGGTGAGGCGGTAGCCTCAGAAGTGGTGAGGGGGCAGCGGGATCAGTGCAGGCTGTAGGCTTTCCTGAAGAGGTGGGTTTTCAGATTCCATCTGAAGGATCCGAATGTGGTTGATAGTCGGATGTGTTGGTGCAGAGAATTCCACAGGATGGGGGATATTCTGGAGAAGTCTTGGAGGCTGTTGGGTGAGTAGCGGATAAGTGTGGAGAAGAGAAGGAGGTCTTGGGAGGACCGGAGATTACGTGAGGGAAGATATTGGGAGATTAGTTCAGAGATATATGGAGGAGACAGATTATGGATGGCTTTGTAGGTCAGTGTTAGTAATTTGAACTGGATATGCTGAGGGAATGGGAGCTAGTGAAGGGATTTGCATAGGGGGGAAGCGGAGGAGTAGCGAGGAGAGAGATGAATTAGTCGGCAGCAGGGTTAAGGATGGACTGGAGAGGTACAAGGGTGCTAGCAGGGAGGCCACAGAAAAGGATGTTGCAGTAGTCAAGGTATATATATATATATATATATATATATATATATATATATATATATATATATATATATATATAGGTAGGTAGAAAAAGAGGAACAGCACCAGAAAAAATACCTTAAAGCGTGCACGCTTCCCGGACCAGCATTCCAATGGCCTTTCAGACAGTAAACAAAAAGGGAAACAGCACAAAAAGATGTAAAAAAGAGGACTTTAATGCCCTGTGACAGGGCATTTGTTGGGTCACTGCCTCATTACTGAAAGACATGAAAGTTGCAGCCTTATATATGGTGGAGATTGTGGGCAATGTGAACTAAGGCATACCACAAAGAAAGCTGCATGTCCGTGATTATGCCTGTAACATTACAAATCAGGCCTGTGAACAAGAGGAGGAATTACTGAAGCAGTTGGTCCTCACCAATGCGCAAAAGCAGAAGTTTCAGCAGTAACAACAACAGCAACAGCATGGAAAATCGACCCAGACATGAAAAAGTCTAGAGTGAGCAAAAGGCTAAATGTTAAATAGTAAGTCAAAATGCTGAGACCTATGCATTCAAGTATATAAAGGATCAGTCATGCATTTGAAATATACACAAGGTGTTGGACAGGGATAGTACAAGTATTAATAAAGTGCTGGTGTAACACATCTCCAGTAGGTATCACTATTGATCCACAGTATTAGTATACATGGTCATAGTGCTAAAGAGTAGTATTAGGGCATGGTGAAACAACATGTTAGCCAAGTGTTTAAAAGGAGAAGTATTTCATAATAGTGTGAAAAAGCTTGAACGATAATGAGAGTGTTTACAGGTATAATGCAAAGCTCCCTCTCCTGGATCCATCCCGATGCGTGTTTCGGCACTCTGCCTTCGTTGAAGCCAAGAGTGCTGAAACACGCAACAACAGCAGCAGCAGGCTAACAGCCTGATTCTACAACAGATTGTGGCCCTGGGAGAGACGCCCCCCACCACCGACCCAAGTCCATCCCGAGTCTGGAGGATGACCTGGAAGTAGAGCAGGAGAAATTGACAACCTCCCAGTGGGCTGAAGTAGTAGCCCCGTTCCTGATGGGAGATGCTCAGAAGGCCTATTTTGACCCCACCCAGGAGGATGCCCAGGACTATAGAAAACTCAAAGGTGAGATCTTCGTCCGGATGGGGGTTAATACTTTTGTATGGATACAGAGAGTATTCCAGTGTACCTTTATGAAGGCCCAACTTGTTGGATTTAGTGAAAAAATGGCTCCAGCCTGAGACCTTGAGCCCAGCCCAGATGATAGAGAGGGTAGTAGTCCACCACGTAGTATGAACTCTGCCGATAGCCATACAGCGCTGGGTGGGACAAAGGAACCCGGCTAACCTAGATCAGTTGATGTGCCTGATCGAGTGTTATATAGCCATCCAGGATAGGGCCTCTGCCCCACATTGACTTTTTCAAGCCCAACAGCCTGGAAAAGGGACAGAACCATCTGCTGGGGTTAGTTGGAACTGAGCCCGTAATGAGGGGGTTCCCCGGAATGAGGGTGGCAGGAGACCAGTTTCACCTAAACCGGACTCATGGACTAGCGGTGCCATCTCTATCAGGTGTTGGTGGTGCCAAAGACCAAGACATGTGGCTGTCAACTGCCCCCTGACTGCTGAACCCATGGGCTGTGGGTATACTTGCAGGGTTTCAATGTGTGCTCTGACATTCTACAACACGGACACCATTGTCCCAGCTGGTGAACACCATCTGTTCCAGGTGCACATCAACAGACACAAGGCTGAGGCTTTCTTGGACTCAGGGAACCTGGGGACACTCATCCTTGGGCCATTGATCTCCAGGTTAGAACCCGCTGAGAAGAACATTGGGGTCATTTGTATACACGGTGAACTCCGGGAGTATCAGACGGTGGAGGTTACCCTTTTCACTCCATGCGAGGACGTTAATCATGTGGTAGTAATAGTAAAGACCCTTCCTTACGGGAATGTTTTGGGAAGAGACTTGCCCCTGTTCTGGTCCCTATGGGAGAGTAAATGTCTGTCTGGAAGTAGAACCTGAAGATCATGAGTTGGGGATACCTGCCGTGGGGATCACTCTCATAGGGAAAAGAGTGTAAACCCCTAGAAGTATTGGCAGGAGAGGTCAAGGAGACCACATAAATCCTGGAGCTGGAAGTTTCCGGGGGGACTTTTAGAACAGCTCCGCTCCAGGATCCCCTACTGACCCGGGCACAGGAAATGGTGATAGAGGTAAATGGGATGGCTCAAGAGTTGCTATATCCAGTTGGCAAAATCCAGGACAAAGTAGTGGAACAGCTGGCAGTGCGTCAATCTTACTACCGGGCGGTGCTCGAGATGATCCACAGACACATGCTGCCTAGGGGTTAAAAAGATGCAAAAGAGTATACTACAATGGTTCTTTTGGCCCAGGATTTATGCAGAGGTTTAGAGGTGTTGAGAGTCTTGCTCAGAGAGTCAGCTGACCACACCCACTACAAGTTTCTGTAGTCCATTGGTCCCTCTGCCTATTATAGAGGTAGCTTTTGAGCGGATTTCCATGGATTTCTTAGGGCCCACAGTAAAGTCAGCCCATGGCCACCATCATATATTAGTGGTAGTAGACTATGCTACTAGTTACCCGGAGGCAATTCCGCTTTGTCACACCTCGGCAAAACTTAAAGATCTGGAGCTGTTTGCTATGTTCTGTCGCCTTGGAGTACCTAAGGAGATCCTTATGGATGAAGTAACTCCTTTTATAGCCATGATCACAAAGGCATTGTGTAAATTGCTCCAAATCAAGTAATTGTGCACATCTGTGTCCCACCCACAGACAGATGGTCTAGCGGAAAGATTCAACAAAACCCTTAAATCTTTAAGTTTTGGTGCCCACCGCAGAAAGTAAGCTTATGGCCAAGTGACAAGGGCCATATAAAGTCTGGGAAAAGGTTGGAGAGATGAATTACAGGGTATATCAGCCCGGAAAGAGGAAACCCAAGAAACGATATCATGTAACCCTGTTAACGGTGTGGAAACCTCAAGAACGTATGGTTACAGACACGACTCCGGTCGTATCGACTGTGGACTCTCTTACAGTGGTCTGGAAGGAGGCCCAGAATGAAGTAAAAATAAGTGACGCTCTCTCTAAACAGGAGCAACAGGAGGCTCGGTAATTAGTGCAGCAGAATACAGAAATATTTTCAGAACTGCCCTGTGATCCACCATGACATTGTTACTGAGCCTGAGGTAGGGGTACGAATGAAACTGTACTATGTGCTGTAGGACCAGAGGCAAGCCATCATGGCTGAGGTGAAACAAATTCTCCAGCTAGGAGTGATTGAGGAGTCCCAGAATGAGGGGGCTATTCCCATTGTACTGATTCCAAAGCCGGACGGATCGTTATGATTTTGTAACGATTTCCGAAAATTGAGTGATGTGTCAAGGCCCAGTGCTTCACAACACTTGATCGGACCAAGGGTTACTGGCAGATGCATCTGACATAGTCAGTGAAAGAAAATACCGCCTTCACCGGAGAGTCTCTATCATTATATTGCCTTGCCTTTTGGGTTATTAGATTATATGGGAGCCTAGTCTCCAGAAACGCGTTGAGATTCTTACCCATATGGTTGTGCTGAAGTCTGTATCCTCCATGTTTAAAGTTTGTGAATAAGGAAAACGCTTTTTTACGGACTCGGTGAAGCTGGACATTTCTTTCTTTTGTTATATGGGGCCGCAGCAACAATTTAGAGGCTGATGGACATAGTTTTAGAGCCCCATCAGAAATATACATCGGCGTACTTGGATGATATCATCTATAGTGCCAACTAGCATACCCATTTGTCCCAGGTGCAAATGGTAGTGGATTCACTCACAGCCACAGGCTTGATGGCAAAACCCAAAAATGTGCAAGAGGTCTCAAAGAAGCCTGTAACTTGGGCTACGTAATTGGCCATGGGACTATGAAAAAACAAATAAACAAAATTGAGGCCATTCAAAACTGTCCCCGTCCTCTCACTACGAAACAGGTAAGAGCATTCCTTGGCATCATTGGGCATTACTGACAATTTACATCTAATTTTGCCGGGAGATCGGCACCTTTGACCAATCACTTAAATGGAAGAAAATTGGTCATGGTTCTGTGGAACTCTCAGGAGGAGGAACCAATCCAGTACATGAAGCTGGCGTCGTGATTACAGCCTGTCTCCATTAGCACCAACTTTAGGAACAGTTTTATTGTTCAAACAGTTGCCTCTAAAGTAGGCTTAGGAGTGGTTCTCTCTCAGGAGGTGCATGGAGAGGAACATCCAGTCACCTTCTTGAGTAAAAAAATGTACCCCGGCACATAAAAATTATAGCGTAAAAGAGTAGTGCTTGGCCATTAAGTGGGCCTTGGGTTTACTACGCTATTACTTACTCGAGCGGCAGTTCTGCCTGGTAACTGACCTTTTACCTCTGGAGTGGTTGAGAAATGCCAAGGAGAGGAATGCCTGTGTCATCAGATGTTTTTTGTCATTCCAAAACTTTAGTTTCTCAGTGGAAAAGCCATGAAATTGCAAGAAATTGAAGATGCCCTGTCACAGGCACCTTGCATGAAAACAGATGTTCAATGCCCAAGTTTGAACAGAGTGGGTTATGTGAGTCAGTGAGGGGCATCATAAGATTATCAAACAGAGTCCAAAAAATTGTGGTTACATGAACGCATCAAAGAAATCCAACAGTATGACCTAGATCATTGCATTACCAGGGACATACAACAAAAACCACTTCCAAGAGATGTGTTCATTTAAAAATCACATTATTTTATTAGACATTCTTAAAACACATTAACTTCATTAAAAATATTAACAAGATGCCTCTTATGTGAGGGAAGACCTGACAGAGTCAACCACATGTGTGTTTTTTTGACATAAATGTCAGTATAAGCTCTACTGGACTATATCCTATTTGCCTGTCAATAGACCTATCTACCATGTAGTAAAAAAATAGTGAAAAAAATCCCAAACTAGATTGTGCTCAACAGTCTCCTTTTGAAATATCAGCATGACAGACAGAGTGCGCAAGTGCCCATATAGTGTTGTCAATATCAGCCTAAAGATCCTGTCATGAAATACTTAACAAGTGTAAGAAAAAGTAATGGAATTTACCTATGGAGATGGAAATCCAGATATAGGGTCCAGCGTGTTGCCGCGGGGTCTGGCAGTTCTTCCCTCCACCCCAACGCACGTTTCATAATATCTTCCTCGGGGGCGTGTGGAGTGAGAGGAATTATATATGAGTGTCATTATATGTTTCTCAAGATGTGCATAGAAACATACTGAGCCTGCTGGAGAGCGTTGTAATCACAGCCACAGTTGTCAAATAAAGACATTTAAGTTTCTTGGGTCTTTGCGTCATTAATGCACGTACATGAAAGTAGTTGCATTACAATACATATATAACAGGTATGGAAGGGGTGAAGAAGTAGGTATACAGTTGAATTATAATTATGTTATCAATTGTGAATTGTTTTCTTTCTGGGTAAGATCTGGTGACAATTGTGACTATTCAACCAGGCCTTGTTTGCCTATGTATTTATAATAATACAAAAACTAATATGAATAGACACTATACGTATTCTTTTTATTACATTCTACATCCATCAGACTACCTGCTTTTTTCTATCTATTTACTGCTGGCACAAATTGTGTACGGACTACTAAGTTTACAAAATTTTTCAGCATTTAGTATTTATGAGTTGTTGTAACACGCATGCCATCATTTTGCATTTCCCTTTAGATAACTGTTCCTGATGAGAATGTCACAAATCCTGCTTGCATGGATTTGGTCAGAACACCGCAAATGAGGAAGTGCACTTTAATTTTGATGTATGCCTGGTAAGACATAATTAAATTAAAAAATTCTTGTAAAATTTTGTTTTAGCCTAACATTTGTATTGTTGATGTTAATCATTAGTAAAAGCATTAAATACCTTTGTAAAATGACAAGCACTGGAATATTTGCTACATTTTCATTTCTTATAGATTCAGACTTCTGTGCGCTTTTTTAAATTTAGCAGGATTTGTAAGTGTAAGGAGATGGACATATTGCCCTGCTCCACCTTGATGACATCAGTGCTGTGTAAGATGTGATGTGTAATTTGAATAATGGCCTGCATCTTGTGTACATATTGTGTAACATGAAGAGTAAGATGTTTGCCTAAGTAACGTAAGCAATGTGCAGTGCAGGATGTGTTAGTATAGGATAAGTATTATAAGTGTAAAAGGTTTAGTGTATAGAGATGTTTTGCATTGCTAGTATGAAGCTGTAGTCTGCCCAGCCACGGGTAGCCGGCAGAGGCAGAGAGAGTAATGATATAATTAATATTTGGGAATAGCCCACAGTGGGAGGGAATAGTGACAGGCAAGGCAGATTACTTCCTGGATAGAGTCAGTGAAGTCAGTGAAAAGTTGGAGAGCAAGGAGTGTGCAGTGCTGCTAAAGGGTGATCCACAGCTAGAAGGAGACGGGAACTGACAGAGAACGGCTTTTCACCTTAAATGGGTTCTTGGATAGGATGGCAAGAAGCAACCCTGAGTTTTATAAATGCCGAAGGTAGTGACCTAAAGCGGACTGAGACTGTGGGACTAGTGAGGGTCCCGAGCAGTGGATCCAGACCATCCATAGTAATAGGACGTGGAGCCTCTGAGCGGGTGTAGAAAAACTCACTGAATTATACTGTGGCGACAAGCTAGGCAGTGACGAAATAGGGCAAAACAGTGTGCTGTACCGGCCCTGGAGCAGACTACCGTGGAAGAAAACAATGTTTGTGAAAAGGCTTCTTGCTGTGAATGAAACATGCTTAAGACTGGGTACTCACTATTCCTTGTACATAATTATTAAATTCAGTAAAGTTCCCATGTTTGCATGGAAGTGTCCTTCATTAATCTGTGAAACTCATGGTCCTGGCCGGCCAATACCATCGGCTACTGATCGCCTGCACGGGCACAAGGCCCTCACAACACTGACACCCAGCCAGGACCCACAATTGTCTGTGACGTGTCAGGGTGTCAGACACATGACACTCACCTACAGCTACAGTCATGGCCAAAAGTATTAACACCCCTGCAATTCTGTCAAATAATACTCAGTTTCTTCCTGAAAATGATTGCAATCACAAATTCTTTGGTATTATTATCTTTATTTAATTTGTCTTAAATGAAAAAACACAAAAGAGAAAGAAGAAAAAGCAAAACATTGATCATTTCATTCAAAACTCCAAAAATGGGCCAGACAAAAGTATTGGCACCCTCAGCCTAATACTTGGTTGCACAACCTTTAGCCAAAATAACTGTGACCAACCGTTTCCGGTAACCATCAATGAGTTTCTTACAATGCTCTGCTGGAATTTTAGACCATTCTTCTTTGGCAAACTGCTCCAGGTCCCTGATATTTGAAGGGTGCCTTCTCCAAACTGCCATTTTTAGATCTCTCCACAGGTGTTCTATGGGATTCAGGTCTGGACTCATTGCTGGCCACCTTAGAAGTCTCCAGTGCTTTCTCTCAAACCAATTTCTAGTGCTTTTTGAAGTGTGTTTTGGGTCATTGTCCTGCTGGAAGACCCATGACCTTTGAGGGGAACCCAGCTTTCTCACACTGGGCCCTACATTATGCTGCAAAATTTGTTGGTAGTCTTCAGACTTCATAATGCCATGCACACGGTCAAGCAGTCCAGTGCCAGAGGCAGCAAAGCAACCCCAAAACATCAGGGAACCTCCGCCATGTTTGACTGTAGGGACCGTGTTCTTTTCTTTGAATGCCTCTTTTATTCTCCTGTAAACTCTATGTTGATACCTTTGCCCAAAAAGCTCTACTTTTGTCTCATCTGACCAGAGAACATTCTTCCAAAACGTTTTAGGCTTTTTCAGGTAAATTTTGGCAAACTCCAGCCTGGCTTTTTTATGTCTCGGGGTAAGAAGTGGGGTCTTCCTGGGTCTCCTACCATACAGTCCCTTTTCATTCAGACGCCGACTGATAGCATGGGTTGACACTGGTGTACCCTCGGACTGCAGGGCAGCTTGAACTTGTTTGGATGTTAGTCGAGGTTCTTTATCCAACTTCCGCACAATCTTGCATTGAAATCTCTTGTCAATTTTTCTTTTCCGTCCACATCTAGGGAGGTTAGCCACAGTGCCATGGGCTTTAAACTTCTTGATGACACTGCGCACTGTAGACACAGGAACATTCAGGTCTTTGGAGATGGACTTGTAGCCTTGGGATTGCTCATGCTTCCTCACAATTTGGTTTCTCAAGTCCTCAGACAGTTCTTTGGTCTTCTTTCTTTTCTCCATGCTCAATGTGGTACACACAAGGACATAGGACAGAGGTTTAGTCAACTTTAATCCATGTCAACTGGCTGCAAGTGTGAGTTAGTTATTGCCAACACCTGTTACGTGCCACAGGTAAGTTACAGGTGCTGTTAATTACACAAATTAGAGAAGCATCACATGATTTTTCGAACGTTGCCAATACTTTTGTCCACCCTCTTTTTATGTTTGGTGTGGAATTATATCCAATTTAGCTTTAGGACAATTATTTTTGTGTTTTTTTCATTTAAGACAAATGAAATGAAGATAATAATAACAAAGAATTTGTGTTTGCAATCATTTTCAGGAAGAAACTGAGTATTATCTGACAGAATTGCAGGGGTGTTAATACTTTTGGCCATGACTGTATCACACAGGGCAACGTTACATTAGTACAGCATGTGCTTTTAACCCTGCTGTGGAACCATGAAAAAAATCACTGCTTTGGTACCATGGGGTCTATATGACCCCAGGCTCAAAATCATCATATTTCATTAAAATGAACATGCTGGCTGTTCAGAATAATCAAGTTGTATTCTGCCATCATTTCAGAGCACAGTTATGAAATCAAACCTAACTTTGAAGTGATTTATTTGTCATCACCAAACACAAACTGAAATTTATACCAAAATGCTTTACTAATAACTAAACATATTCAAATTCAATAAAAAAATGCAAAGTAACTGCAACTGTGTGGATTTTAGTAAAAACATAATGACAACAAATGATCTAGCAATAAATTTAGCCCTTGCATTCACTGCACGCCATAGTGCCATGTTTTTCACAAATGAACTTCTTGAAGTCATGCAAACAAATCTCTTCTTTTTGTCCTTCGACCGAGGACAAACATAGCACCGTTTGCGCTGTCCTGCAACACTGCTGGTGTCACTTGGAAGTGACTAGCCATTGTTTATTTACAATTGTTTTACAAAACCTGTGAATAAACAGGACAATTTCAAAAAAAGAATGTCAGACAATAAAGGTACTACGGGGTCAGGAGAGTCCCAAACAGAACATTTAAAATAACTTTGAAACAAAATTGAAAAACAAATTCAAAATATCATCAACATATGCAGAAATATGTTACTTGAAAGGTCAATGTCTGAGATTGAGCAGTTTTAGAAATATTTCAATTTATTCAGCGCTAGGGTCTATATCAGAGGTCCCCAACTCCAGTCCTCAAGGCCCACCAACAGGTCATGTTTTCAGGATTTCCATTGCATTGCACAGGTGATGCAATTATTACCTGGGCAAGACTAAAGGTACCTTCACACATAACGATATTGTTAACGATATCGTTGCTATTTGTGACGTAGCAACGATATCGTTAATGAAATCGTTATGTGTGACAGCGACCAACGATCAGGCCCCTGCTGGGAGATCGTTGGTCGCTGAATAAAGTCCAGAACTTTATTTCGTCGCTGGACTCCCTGGAGACATCGCTGGATCGGCGTGTGTGACACCGATCCAGCGATGTCTTCACTGGTAACCAGGGTAAACATCGGGTAACTAAGCGCAGGGCCGCGCTTAGTAACCCGATGTTTACCCTGGTTACCATGCTAAAAGTAAAAAAAAACAAACACTAGATACTTACCTAACGCTGTCTGTCCTCCAGCGCTGTGCTCTGCACTCCTCCTGTACTGGCTGTGAGCCGGAAAGCAGAGCGGTGACGTCACCGCTGTGCTTTCCGGCTCCCAGCCAGTACAGGAGAAGAGCAGAGAAGCAGAGCGCAGCGCTGGAGGACAGACAGCGGTAGGTAAGTATCTAGTGTTTGTTTGTTTTTACTTTTAGGATGGTAACCAGGGTAAACATCGGGTTACTAAGCGCGGCCCTGCGCTTAGTTACCCGATGTTTACCCTGGTTACCGGCATCCTTGGTCGCTGGAGAGCGGTCTGTGTGACAGCTCTCCAGCGACCAAACAGCGACGCTGCAGCGATCCGGATCGTTGTCGGTATCGCTGCAGCGTCGCTTAATGTGAAGGGGCCTTAAGGAAATCCTGAAAACATGACATGTTGGTGGGCCTTGAGGACTGGAGTTGGGGACCTCTGGTCTATATGACCCCATGGTTCCACAGCAGGGTTAAAGCGGTTGCTCCGTGAACAAAGATCATTTTGATCAATAGATCTTGGAATAATAATCATTTCCACAATTGTATGTATTTAAAAAAATGTTCCTGTGCTGAGATAATCTTACTTATCACTCCCGTCTGGCTCCCGACCCTTGGCTTGTCCTTTGACTATGTCTCTGTCTTTGTACTCTGTGTCCTGCATTTCTTGCAGACTCCCCATTCTCACGCGGTAGCTCTGCCCCATTGTCCCTGCAGTGATCACGTGACCAGCTTAGTTCAGGTCCTGTGTGCACAGCAGCATAATTACATTATAACCAACCCAAAACATTTAAGGAGATTCTGCATTTTTGTTTTCCCTTTTTCTCTGATATGGATCCGCTCCAGGCTCTGTCAGATCAGGTAGCTAACCTGACCAAAATGATGATGCAGAATCTGTCAGTGGAGCAAAGAGCTTTGGTTGCTTCTCACTGATAGGTGCAAAAGGATTTGTCGGATACAGTTAGTGAGGTTCAGGGTGCCTCATTTCCATCTGACAATATGGATGGGGTTGTCTCAGATGTTTCCCTTTCTTCTCCTGAACCCTCGGTCAAATTACCAGATACCTTTTCTGGGGGTAAAAGTAAATTCTGGGTCTTTAGGGAGAGTTTCAAGTTATTGTTTTCCCTGTGTCCTAGGTCTTCGGGGGATGAGAGTCAAAGGGTGGGGATAGTGATATCTTTGTTATGCGAGGGCCCGCAGTCCTGGGCTTTTTCCATACCTCCAATCTCTTCTGAGAGATTGTTTGTGGATCGGTTCTTCGAGGCCTTGGGTCTCATTTACGATGAAACCGATCGAGTGAGATTGGCTGAGGACACGATTATGGGTCTCACTCAAGGGAAGCTCTCTGCCAAGTGATACTGTTCTGAGTACATGAGGTGGGCCCCAGAGGTTTCTTGGAATGACTCGGCACTCAGAGGGATATTTTGAAGGGAATGTCTGAGCATTTAAAGGATGCACTAGCCCTGTATCCACCACCTCTCTGGAAGAAGCTGTGACACAGGCCGTTTGTATGGATCATAGGCTGAGAGAGAGGGAAGTGGTGCATCAGGAGGCTCCGTTGTTAACAATTAAGCCTGAACCCTTATCATCATTTGAGCCCATGGAGGTAGGGGCTGTCTCCACAAAGGAAAGGGAGAGGAGACACCAAAGGGAGAAAAATCTCTGTTTTTATTGTGGAGCTCCGGGCCATTGGAGAAGAGACCGCCCCTCCTGTCCACCAGTTTTCAAGGTCTCAGGAAATGCTTAGGTCTGGGTAGCTGCCAAGAAGGCTGCCCAGACTTACAGGTATTGTCTTCCTCAATCGTCATATTGTTATTGAAAGTGGAACTTGGTGTGAGCAATTGTTTTTTCCTCTCTTCTTCTTTTGTGGATTGCAGGTCTACTGTAAATCTGATTGACTCTAAGTTGGTGGCCCATTGTGAGATAGGGACAGTTAGATTGGAGAAACCCATGAAGGGCATGGCTATTGACTCTACACCATTCACCAAGGACGGGATCCTTTCCATTAATAAGGAGCTCGTCCTTAAGGTGGGCCGTGTTCATATGGAGCATAGAGCCTGCTTTGTTCTGGACAATCTCCCTGCCGGGTTGGTCTTGGGGTTCCCCTGGTTGCAATGTCATAATCCAGTCATTGACTGGGAGGCCTGGGAGATTGTTAAATAGGGGCCTAAATGTAAAAATAACTGTTTGATTTCTGTATCTGTGCTGTCTGTCGGTCTGGAGGATATTCCGGAGTACCTGAAGGACTTCGAGGACGTGTTCTCTGAAAGTGAGGCTGAGGGGTTGCCACTGCACCACCCTTTTGATTGTGCCATCGATCTTATACCAGGGGCTAAGTTGCCTAAGGCCCCATTGTTCAACCTTTCTGGTCCTGAGCGGTCCACCATGAAGAAGTACATATCTGAAAGTCTCCGCAAGGGACATATCCGCCCTTCCGTGTCTCCTGTTGCCACAGGATTCTTTTTTTTTTTAAAAAAGATGGTGGCTTCCGCCTATGCCTTGACTTTTTGGGAACTTAATAAGATTACCGTGAGAAACACATATCCCCTTCCACTCATTCTGGACTTGTGTAATCAATTGTCTGGGGCCAAATGGTTTTCTAAGCTGGATTTGAGGGGGGGGGGAGGCATATAACCTGATTCAGGTACGGGAGGGGGATGAGTGGAAGAATGTATTCCTCACTTCTGAAGGTTTATTCGAAAATTTAGTTATTCATTCGGTTTGACCAATGCTCCTGCGGGCTTCCAAAATTTCATCAATTTTGTGTTCTCTGATTTTATTGGGCAGTTTGTGGTTATCTATTTGGATGATAAGAAAACCAATGAAAGAAGGACACCCGAGCTAAAATAAACAATTTTTATTGAAGACAAAAATCTAAAAAAGTATATAAATACAACAATACAGACAACAATAGAACAGATGCAATGAAAAAAGAAAGGCAACACTAGTGCCACGCACAAGAAAAGATAATCAGGTAAACTTTACCAAGGATACATATAAATATATGCCTATAAATAATCAAAGTAGGTGAGCTGATTACTCCACATGCGTACAGATCCAAGATAATAATTGTGCATATAGCTAATAGAGCATAGGAGTAGCTACACCAACATTAAAAGGCTCCATGGCGTACCACATCAAAAAAGGAAGGGGGGGGGGTCCAGAGTATACACATACAAGCAATTACTTTCATATAAACCTAGCACCATCAGGAAACCCATATAGCCTATTGGAAATAGTATGAACCAATATTATACCGGGGACGTCCCATAGATACACAGTGGGTAAAGCCAGGCTAGATCCCGGATGGTAGCAAAGGATAGAGGTGGAGAGTAAGAAATAGTAAAAGATTGAAAACACTGAACCAACCTGTTACTTGTGCGTGGTAAGAGGGGCCCCAACGCGCATTTCGCATATGTTGCTTCCTCGGGGGGCGCCCCCCGAGGAAGCAACATATGCGAAACGCGCGTTGGGGCCCCTCTTACCACGCACAAGTAACAGGTTGGTTCAGTGTTTTCAATCTTTTACTATTTCTTACTCTCCACCTCTATCCTTTGCTACCATCCGGGATCTAGCCTGGCTTTACCCACTGTGTATCTATGGGACGTCCCCGGTATAATATTGGTTCATACTATTTTCAATAGGCTATATGGGTTTCCTGATGGTGCGAGGTTTATATGAAAGTAATTGCTTGTATGTGTATACTCTGGACCCCCCCCCCTTTTTTGATGTGGTATGCCATGGAGCCTTTTAATGTTGGTGTAGCTACTCCTATGCTCTATTAGCTATATGCACAATTATTATCTTGGATCTGTACGCATGTGGAGTAATCAGCTCACCTACTTTGATTATTTATAGGCATATATTTATATGTATCCTGTGTAAAGTTTACCTGATTATCTTTTCTTGTGCGTGGCACTAGTGTTGCCTTTCTTTTTTCATTGCATCTGTTCTATTGTTGTCTGTATTGTTGTATTTATATACTTTTTTAGATTTTTGTCTTCAATAAAAATTGTTTATTTTAGCTCGGGTGTCCATCTTTCATTGGTTTTCTTATATATATATTATGGCGGAGTATTGATTTCGTTTGCCCCCCCCCCTATAGGTTTACTATTTGGATGATATTCTGGTTTATTCATCCGATAAGCAGGCCCATATTGGTCATCTTTGGACAGTTCTCCTGAGACTCGGGGAGACCCTGCTCTTTGCTAAGTTGGAAAAATGCTCATTTTTTGTTCAGAAAGTGTCTTTCTTGGGGTTCATTGTCTCCAAGGAAGGGTTTCGCATGGATCCCAAGAAGGTTCAGGCCATTGTAGATTGGGTTCAGCCTCATGACCTGTAAGGACTGCAATGCTTTTGGGATTTGCCAATTACTACCAGAGGTTTATTAAGGGGTTCTAACAGGTAGTCAAATCCCTCACCGATTTGACACAGAAGGACGCTGACGATAAGAACTGGTCTTCCTCAGCGTTAGCAGCGTTTTTACTGTTAAAAAATGTTTAATGACTGCTCCGGTTCTGGTACACCAGATCCATCTGAGCGCTTCCTAGTAGAGATTGATACCTCGGAGATGGGGATGGGAGAGGTGTTGTCCCAGGGCCCGCCACATTGACCAATTTGAGACCATGCGCCTTCTCCTACAAGAAGTTCTCCCCAGCAGAGAGAAATCATGATGTGGGCAATCGGGAACTTCTTGCGGTCAAGTTGGCTTTTGAAGAATGGAGGCATTTTTTGGAGGGGCGGCTCATCCCATTATGGTTGTTACTGATCACAAAATCCTGGCGTACATTGAATCGGCTAAGAGTTTGACCCCTAGGCAGGATAGATGATCTCTGTTTTCTCCCAGTTCCAGTTTTCGATCACTTTTCGTTCTGGATCCAAAAATGTAAGTATTGATGCCTTGTCCCAGTGCCTGGATCCGGTTTCTCCTCCCCAACCTCCATCCTCGATTCTTCAACCTGGGGTGGTGGTGGCTGATGTGTCATCTGGATTGGAATGGGAGATTCGAGAAGCCCAATCTCATGCCCCCATCCAAACCGGTTGATAAATTATTTATCCCAATTCAATTTCGTCTCAGGGTTCTTCAGGAGTTTCATGACTCAGCATTGTGTGGTCATCCTGGGGTCTTTGCTTACATCTGATGTGAAGAAGTTTGTGTCTGCATGTGAAGTTTGTGCCCGCGCTAACAACTCACATAATCGGCCGGCCGTGGAATTGGTACTTTTTGCCAATTCCTGATAGACCATGGGCACATTTTTCAATGGATTTTATCACCAATATTCCCTCTTCTAAGGGTAATACTGTCATATGGGTAGTGGTGGACAGGTTTCTATACAAGCATATTTTGTGCCCTTGGTGGCTTTACCTTCTGCAGAAACCCTATCTAGGTTATTTGTACAATATGTGGTTCATTTGCATGGTGTGCCCTTGAGTGTGGTGCCTGATCGTGGACTGCAGTTTGTGTCCAGGATTTGGAGAGCATTCTGCAAAAAATTGGGTATTGCATTGTCTTTTTCACTCGCATACCATCCTGAGACCAACGGTCAACAAAATGGACCAACCAGTCGTTGGAACAAATTTTGCTCTGTCTTTCCATTTCCCGACAGGAGGACTGGCATAATGCCTTGCTGTTAGCGGAGTTCCCTTTTAATAACCATGTGAATCACTCCACAGGCATCTCCCCTTTCTTCTGCAATTAAGGGTTCAATCCACACTTTGGCGAGTTCTCTCATTTGGACTCCGGGTGCCCTGGGGCTGATGTTGCTGTACAGTGGTTGAGGGATTTGTGGCTGGAGGTCCAAAGGAACATTGAGGAGGCTCAGAGGAAGTTTAAAGTTTTATGCAGATAGGAGACGGGCTGTGGGACCTTCTCTCTGGGTTGGGGATAAAGTCTGGTTGTCCACAAGGAACATTAAAGGGAATCTGTCACCTACTTTTTCATATATAAGCTGCAGCCACTGCCATCAGTGGCTTATCTGCAGCATTCTGTAATGATGTAGATACACCCCCAATGTAACGTGAAAGATAATAAAAACAAGTTATATTATACTCACCTGGGGGGGGCGGTCCGGTGCGGCCCGGTCTGATGGGTGTCACAGTCCGGGTCCGGCGACTCCCATCTTTATGTGATGACGTCCTCTTCCTTGCTTCTGTCGCGGCTCCTGGCCAGGCATACTTTATATGCCCTGTTGAGGGCAGCGTAAAGTACTACAGTGCGCAGGCACTGGGCTTGTCAGACCTTTCCCGGCACCTGCGCACTGCAGTACTTTGCTCTTATACCTGCACAGGAGCCACGACAGAAGCAAGAGGACGTCATCGCATGAAGATGGGAGGCACCAGACCCGGACCTGCGATGCCCATCGGACCTGGACCGCCCCTGGGTGAGTATAATCTAACTTGTTTCTCTTATCTTTCAGGTTACATCGGGGGCTTATCCACAGCATTACAGAATGCTGTAGATAAGCCCCTGGTGGCGGTGGCTGAAGCTTATATATGAAAAAGTAGGTGACAGATTCCCTTTAGGCTTAGGGTTCCTTCGGCGAAATTGGGACCTAAGTTTATTGGCCCCATTGAAATCATGGAAGTGGTCAACCCTGTGGCATTTTGTTTGCGTCTCCCATCGTCCTTTAAGATCTCCTATGTGTTACATAGGTCCCTGCTGAAACCATTGGGGGCCGTTGATGAGGAGTCATTGGGTCCCGCACCACCCGTGTTGGTCGATGATCAGAAAGTGGAGGGCATCGTGGACTCTTGGATGGTCCATTGTACTCTCCAGTATCTGGTGCACTGGAAAGGGTATGGTCCTGAGGATCGTTCTTGGGTTCCTGCCCGTTCGGTTCATGACAACCGTCTGGTGCGGTCTTTTCATGCTGTTTCCTGAGAAACCTGGGGGTCCGGTGGCCCCCCTTCGAGAGGGGGGGACTGTCATAACTCTGGATGGGCTGGTTCTGGTCAGGTCTGGGTTAAATTAGTCCGCCTCTTTTTTGGTTCTGGGGAGGCTATTTAATGCTTCTGACCCCTTGGCTTGTCTCTGACTAATCTGCTGTTTTGCCCCTTGGCACCTCGCTCCCGTCTGGCTCCCGACCATTTGACTGTGTCCTTCGACTACATTTATGTCTTTATACTCTGTGTCCTGCATTTCTTGCAGACCCCCCCCCCCATTCTCGCGTGGTAGCTCCGCCCCATTGTCTCTGCAGTGATCACGTGACCAGCCTAGTTCAGGTCCTGTGTGCACGGCGTGTCTCATTCCTCCCTCTCCCTGCGCTCCCGCTAGTGCCCCCTAGGCTGTCTTTCTATTACACCAGGCAGCGTCATTACAGGAGGAAGCAGAAAAGTATACTTACATTACAGCAGGTGATTGCAAATGTTTATTTCTTTGAGGTAAAACATTTTAAAACAAAACAGGAAGGGAAATACTATATGTCACAAAAAGAATCAGCTGTTATTCCATGCTGTGTTATCTGTAGTCTCTTTTTCTTCCTCCCCTGCCCGGGAAATGTGGTATGATCAGACCATGACCCTGCATTGTGAGACACAGCATTTCCACAGTACACAGCAGGGGCACATTTATAAGATTACCTCATCACAAGAACATTTTTTAAACACATCTGATTGTGGAAATTATTATTATTCCAAGATATATTGATTAAAATCAACTTCAAAATTAATTTTGTTCATTGGAAAACCTCTTTAAGGACACAAAGTATTGGACATTCTCAGTAATTTTTCTCTAAATCACCTTCAGTCCATTGGTTTTATTTTGTCTTGTATTGCTATCAAAACTAAGAAATACATAACAAATTATTTGACATGTGTCTCAGGAAATCAGACGTTTCTCTCTCCTTCTGGCAATCCAGTGTCTGTCTGCAGCAGGATCCTCCCCCCTTTACCCTGATTCTAGTAGGAGACAAATATTATGAAAACTCACTTCAAATGGCATAGCTAGAATCTTATTGGCCCAAGGGTAAGATTTGGACCTGGGCTGCCCCCCAGAATGTTGGTCATATGCATGAGCCCAAGTTGTGTTGTTAGAGCCAAAAAATACAGATAGAATATATACAGTAAATCTCACAGTAAACTCAATTATGATATCATTTTCCAAGTAATACTTTTAAATAATAGTCATACAATTACCAAATAGCAAATATAGTCATGGCCGAAAGTGTTGGCACCCTTGAAATTGTTCCAGAAAATCAAGTACGTATTTCTTCCAGAAAATTATTGCAATTACACGTCTTCATGTCTTGTTATACACATGTTTATTTGTGTGTATTTGAAGAACACAAAAAACTGATAAAAAAGGCAAATTGGACATAATTTCACCCAAACCTGATAAAATAGGCAGGACAAACTTGTTGGCACCTTTCCAATATTGCGGGTAAACAACTTTGTTTCAAGCATGAGATGCTCATTCAAACTCACCGGTGGAAAGTAACAGTTGTGGGCAATATGAAAATCACATCTGAAACAAGATAAAAAGGGGAGAAGTTTACTGAATTTTTGCATTAATTGCCTGTGTGTGCAACACTAAGCAAGGAGAACAAAAGAGGAGAAGAAAACTGTCTGAGTACTTGAGAACCAAAATTGTTGAACAATATCAACAATCCATCTCCAGAGATCTTGATGTTCCTTTGTTTATGGTGCGCAACTTAATCAAGAAGTTTACAACCAAAGACGCTGTAGCTAATCTCCATGGATGTGGACGGCAGAGAAAAATTGATGACAGATTCCAACGCAACAATAGTCCAATGGTTGATAAGCAGCCCCAATCAAGTTCCAAAGAAATTTAAGCTGTCCTGCAGGCTCAAAGTGCATCAATATCAGCGCTAACTATCCGTTGCCATTTGAATTAAATGAAGAGCTGAGGCAGGAGACTCAGGAGAACCCCAATGCTGACACAGAGGCATAAAAAGTTAGGCTGCAGTTTACCAAAATGTACTAGGGTAAGCCAAAATCCTTATGGGAAAGCGTCATGTAGACAGATGAGACCAAGATAGAGCTTTTTGGTAAAGCACATCATTCTACTGTTTATCAAAACGAAATGAGGCTTGCAAAGAAAAGAATGCTGTACCTACAGTCAAATATGGTGGGGTTGTTTTGCTGCCTCTGACACTGAAATATGAAGCTTAATGATTGTGAGTTACAATGAAGTGTCCAGTGTCAGAAAGCAGGGTTTTCATCCTAGGTCTTGGGTCTTCCAGCATGACAATGACCCCAAACCTATTTCAAGAAGCACCCAGAAATGAATGGAAACAAAGCACTGGAGAGGTCTGAAGTGGCCAGCAATGATTCTGGATCTAAATCACATTGGACACCTGGGAAGAGATATTAAAATTGCTGTTGGTAGATGACACCCTCCTAATATGAGAGAACTGGAGCATTTTGCTAAAGACAAGTGGTACATAATTCTAGTTCAGAAGTATAAGAAGATGGTTGAGGGTATGTGCACACGTATTCTGGAGGACTGCGGATTTTTCCGCAGCGGATTTGGAAAAACCGCAGTGCAAAACCGCTGCGGTTTTTCCTGCGGATTTATCGTGGTTTCTACTGCGGATTCCGCTGTGGCTTTACAGATGCAGTTTTCTATTGGAGCAGGTGTTTCCGCGCGTTTTTTTCCGCAGCATGTGCACTGCGGATTTCGTTTCCCATAGGTTAACATGGTACTGTAAACTCATGGGAAACCGCTGCGGATCCGCAGCTACGGAAACACATCGGATCCGCAGCAAAATCCGCAGCGTGTGCACATACCCTGAAAGTTACAGGAAGCGATTGATTGCAATTATTTTTTTCCAAAGGGTGTGCAACCAAATATTAACCCCTTCATGACCTTGGGATTTTCCGTTTTTCCATGTTTGTTTTTCTCTCCCCTCCTTCCCAGAGCCATAACTTTTTTTATTTTTCTGTGAATTTGGCCATGTGAGGGCTTATTTTTTGCGGGACAAGTTGTAATTTTGAACAACATCATTGGTTTTACCATGTTGTGTACTAGAAAATAAGAAAAAAATTCCAAGTGCGGTGAAATTGCAAAAAAAGTGCAATCCCATGCATGTTTTTTGTTTGGCTTTTTTGCTAGGTTCACTAAATGCTAAAACTGACCTGCAATTATGATTCTCCAGGTCATTATGAGTTCATAGACATCAAACATGTCTAGGTTATTTTTTATCTAGGTGGTGAAAACAAATTCCAATCTTTGCTAAAAAAAAAAAAATTGCCCCATTTTCTGATAGCGTCTCCATTTTTCGTGACCTGGAGTCGGGTGAGGGTTTATTTTTTGCGTGCCAAGGTGATGTTTTTAGTGATACCATTTTGGTGCAGGTACGTTCTTTTGATCGCCCATTATTGCATTTTAATGCAATGTTGCGGCGACCAAAGAAACGTAATTTGGGCATTTCAATTTTTTTTTCTCGATACGCAGTTTACTGATCATGTTAATCCTTTTTTTATTGATAGATCAGGCGATTCTGAACACGGCGATACCAAATATGTGTATATTTGACTTTATTTTTATTGTTTTATTTTGAATGGGGTGAAAGGGGGGTGATTTAAACTTTTATATTTTTTTATTTCATATTTTTTTAAACATTTTTTTTTACTTTTGCCATGCTTCAATAGCCTCCATGGGAGGCTAGAAGCTAGCATAGCCTGATCGGCTCTGCTACGTAGCAGTGATCATCAGATCGCTCCTACAGTATGTAGCTGAATTACAGGCTTGCTATGAGCGCTGACCACAGGGTGGTGCTCACAGCAAGCCAGCATCAGCAACGATAGAGGTCTAAATGAGACCTCTGGTTACTATGCCGATGCATCGCTGACCCCCGATCATGTGACGGGGTCGGCGATGTGCGCATTTCCGGCCACATGGCCGGAAGCGGTAGTTAAATTCCGCTGTCAGCGTTTAACAGTGGCATTTAACTAGTTAATAGCGGCGGGTGGATCGCGATTCCACTTGCCGCTATTGCGCGCACATGTCAGCTGCACAAAACAGCTGACATGTCGCGGCTTTGATGTGGGCTCTCCGCCGGAGCCCGCATCAAAGCAGGGGATCTGACCTCGGACGTACTATCCCATTAATTTGAGGATATGAACAATTTTGTCTGGCCCATGTTGGGGATTTTGCGTGAAATTAAGTCCAATTTTCCTTTTTTCTCGTTTTTTTGTGTTATTTCAATACATACAAAAGAAATAAATATGTGTTTAAAAAAACATGTGTAATAGCAATATTGTTCTGAAAGAAATATTTCATTTTCTGGAGCAATTTCAAGGGTGCCAACACTTTCGGCCATGACTGTATTACCATCATACTGTACTGAAAAACATTCAATATACCAAGGCCAATATTACCAATAATACCACTACTCAAGGGCTTAAATATGTACAACATCATGGCCATATATTATCACCACACAGTTTTTGTATATAACCACCATCTAGTAATTAAACAAAACCCACTATACCAGACCAAAATACCAATAATACCACATACAGGTCCTTCTCAAAAAATTAGCATATAGTGTTACATTTCATTATTTACCATAATGTAATGATTACAATTAAACTTTCATATATTATAGATTCATTATCCACCAACTGAAATTTGTCAGGTCTTTTATTGTTTTAATACTGATGATTTTGGCATACAACTCCTGATAACCCAAAAAACCTGTCTCAATAAATTAGCATATCAAGAAAAGGTTCTCTAAACGACCTATTACCCTAATCTTCTGAATCAACTAATTAACTCTAAACACATGCAAAAGATACCTGAGGCTTTTATAAACTCCCTGCCTGGTTCATTACTCAAAACCCCCATCATGGGTAAGACTAGCGACCTGACAGATGTCAAGAAGGCCATCATTGACACCCTCAAGCAAGAGGGTAAGACCCAGAAAGAAATTTCTCAACAAATAGGCTGTTCCCAGAGTGCTGTATCAAGGCACCTCAATGGTAAGTCTGTTGGAAGGAAACAATGTGGCAGAAAACGCTGTACAACGAGAAGAGGAGACCGGACCCTGAGGAAGATTGTGGAGAAGGACCGATTCCAGACCTTGGGGAACCTGAGGAAGCAGTGGACTGAGTCTGGTGTGGAAACATCCAGAGCCACCGTGCACAGGCGTGTGCTGGAAATGGGCTACAGGTGCCGCATTCCCCAGGTAAAGCCACTTTTGAACCATAAACAGCGGCAGAGGCGCCTGACCTGGGCTACAGAGAAGCAGCACTGGACTGTTGCTAAGTGGTCCCAAGTACTTTTTTCTGATGAAAGCAAATTTTGCATGTCATTCGGAAATCAAGGTGCCAGAGTCTGGAGGAAGACTGGGGAGAAGGAAATGCCAAAATGCCTGAAGTCCAGTGTCAAGTACCCACAGTCAGTGATGGTGTGGGGTGCCATGTCAGCTGCTGGTGTTGGTCCACTGTGTTTCATCAAGGGCAGGGTCAATGCAGCTAGCTATCAGGAGATTTTGGAGCACTTCATGCTTCCATCGGCTGAAATGCTTTATGGAGATGAAGATTTCATTTTTCAGCACGACCTGGCACCTGCTCACAGTGCCAAAACCACTGGTAAATGGTTTACTGACCATGGTATTACTGTGCTCAATTGGCCTGCCAACTCTCCTGACCTGAACCCCATAGAGAATCTGTGGGATATTGTGAATAGAAAGTTGAGAGACGCAAGACCCAACACTCTGGATGAGCTTAAGGCCGCTATTGAAGCATCCTGGGCCTCCATAACATCTCAGCAGTGTCACAGGCTGATTGCCTCCATGCCACGCCGCATTGAAGCAGTCATTTCTGCCAAAGGATTCCCGACCAAGTATTGAGTGCATAACTGAACATTATTATTTGATGGGTTTTTTGTTTGTTATTAAAAAACACTTTTATTTGATTGGATGGGTGAAATATGCTAATTTATTGAGACAGGTTTTTTGGGTTATCAGGAGTTGTATGCCAAAATCATCAGTATTAAAACAATAAAAGACCTGACAAATTTCAGTTGGTGGATAATGAATCTATAATATATGAAAGTTTAATTGTAATCATTACATTATGGTAAATAATGAAATTTAACACTATATGCTAATTTTTTGAGAAGGACCTGTACAAGGTACAGATATTACCACACCATGACCACATATTAATAGTGCATTGTTTCTAATGTCCATCATTGTGGCACCCGATACACTAATGTCCCCTATTTTGCCGCACCTTACACGTATTTCCACATATAAAATCTCCCATACACTTACAATGCCCACCAAATCTGACCACAATACGCTTAAAAAGTCCCCCATTCTAATCTTTAAACATATATGATATCCCCCATTCTGGCCCCTATACACTTATAATATCCCTCATTCTGACCACAATACGCTTATAATGTTGCCGATTCCCGCTCCCATACAATGATAATATCACACCTTATGGCTCTTAAGGACCCTTGATTTTTTTGCTTTGGCACGTTTGTTTTTATTTCCTCTTTTTCCAAGACCCATAACTTATTTTTATTTTTCTGCTGACATAACCATATGTTTTTCATGGGACATAATGTAATTTTGAAGGACACCATTTATTTTACCATGTGATGCAATGTGCAGGAAAATGGGCAAAAGAAAAATCAAAGTGGGTGGGTCAATAAATATTACCGTATATTTTCATAGCTAAACTTTTACACAAGTGGAAATACCAAATATGGAAAAAGGGGTGTGAATCAATTTTTTTATGTTGTTTTAATTTTTTTAAATTTTCTTTAACCCCTTTCCGACATCAGGCGTAATAGTACACCGATGTAAGACTCCCACTTTCTGGGCACATGGCAGCTGATCTATACAGCTGACATGTGCCTGCAACAGACGCGGGTAGAATCGCGATCCACCCACGGCTGTTAACCCGTTAAATGCATCTGTCAATCTCATTTAACTTGCGCTTCCAGCAAGTGCGCTGGAAATTTCACCTATCGGTGACCCTGTCTTGTGATCGCAGTTCACCTATGGTTTGGCATGACAACCAGAGGTCTCAAGCAGACCTCTATGGTTGTCATAGACAGATTGCTATGAACGCCGCCTGGTGGTCGGTGCTCATAGCAAGTGAGTCTGTGTGTAGGAGAGCAGATCAAAGTACTGCAGCTACTAGTCTCCCATGGAGAATAAATAAAAATATTTAAAAATATTAGAAAAATAAAAGTTCAAATCAACCCCATTCGCCCCATTCAAAATAAGACAAGTAAACAAATTTAAAAATACACATATTTGGTATCACCGCATTCAGAATCACCCGTTCTATCAATATAAAAAAAGAATTAACCTGATCACTAAACAGCGTAATGAGAAAAAAGTCAAAACGCCAGAATTAAGTTTTTTTTGTCACCGTAACATTGCATTAAAATGAAATGAAATGCAATAGCCTCATTAAAAATGTCAGCTTAGCCCGCAAAAAATAAGCCCTCACCCAACCCTAGATCGCGATAAATGGAGATATTACGGGTATTGGAAAATGGCCCAATTTA
The DNA here is from genome assembly GCF_032444005.1 of Ranitomeya imitator. Lineage (NCBI taxonomy): Eukaryota > Metazoa > Chordata > Amphibia > Anura > Dendrobatidae > Ranitomeya > Ranitomeya imitator. The sequence goes on from NC_091286.1 coordinate 203,748,799, forward strand.
ATTAAAAAAAAAAACTTTGGAATTTTTTTTCACCACTTACATAGAAAAAGAACCTAAACATATTGTTATGGCTCTGGGAAGAAGGGGAGCAAAATACGAAAATGCAGAAATGAAAATGCCTTTGGGGATATGGGGTTAAAATATTATTTTGACTTTTTTACTGTATTTTTTAGTTCCCTTAGGGGACTTGAACCTGAACTTTATTACAACATATAGTAAAAATCAGTCTCCTATGAATGCCTAGCAGAGGCTGGTCTTCATAGAAGCATTGTAATGATAGGTACGAAGGGCTCCAGCATCCTCAGGCCACACACTGTAACTTGAGACTGACAGTGGCATTTAATAGGTTAATAGCAACAGGCATAGTTTGGCTCCACCAGCGGCTGTTTGGGGAAAATGATGGCTGCATACACCGATCATTAAGCGATAGAGATGGGGACATTAAGGGATCGTGTGTCACCATCTCTATCCCTGCTGAGCATGTTGTGTCTACCTCTTGATTAGTAATGGCCCATTGTATATACTGTATGTATGTGAACATGGCGGTTTCATTGCACGTGGCTAACTTACCAACATTCCATTTCTTTTCGTTTCCTGCAGGTTCACAAGTGCCGTCATCTACCAAGGTCTTGTCATGCGGCTGGGGATTGTATCTGGAAGTCTGTATATGGACTTTTTTATTTCTGCAGTTGTGGAATTACCAGCTGCCTTCCTTATTCTCTTCTCTATTGATCGTGTTGGCAGAAGACTTCCATTTGCCTTGAGTAATGCTGGTGCAGGCATTGCATGTTTAATAACAGCTGCCATATCCACAGGTACTAAGATATTAGAAGGGATCAGTTGGTGGGATGCAATGTGATATGTCCTTAAAGTGGTGGCGCAATACCTAAAATGCCCTTTATAAATGTCTACCTACACAACCTAATGTTTTGTTTAATGCCAGATGGGATGTGCACCTTGCCACAAATTTTTCTCCAGTCCATGCTAGAATACGATTTGGGGCATACCGAATGTTGACACTTTGTTAGGACTGGCGGAACGCACCAAGACAGATGATAAAGGTGCGTTCGCAGTCCGGGGTCCACCGTGCAGGTGAGAACCTGCTGCTAGCAATTAGCAGACAATATGGCGGTACACTAAAGTATACACGCGTGGGTTAAACCTCACCCAGCGTGAAGAAAGCGATCCTGTTAATTCACAGGACCGCAGTACCGCACTAGTGCGCGAGCAAGTGGTCAGCGGACTTAACCCCAGAAGGGATTGGAGCCCGATTAGACCCTTGCTGGCGTAACACCGCAACTGGGTGTGTAGAGAACCTTAAGCAATCTGTGCACAAGAGTGCGAGCGATGCCGCACTAACGGACGCCACTAACCACCCAGACTCGGGTATGGAAAGCGCAAGGCAGGCGCACGGCGCCGTACTGGCAGGCACAGCTACAGGACGCTGTGATGTGTGTTAGTGCTGTAGGCTAAGTCGGGCGCTAGGTAGCAGCCATACACCTTCCGCGAACAGACATTCAATAGGGTAGGGGTTTCCAAGGACGACTTGCACTCACAACATACACACATAAGCAATTGTAAAACAATACTAGCGCATGGCCGTGCGGTCATGCGCAGTTTATATAACAGCAGCACAGGAAGTGGCCACAGCACTTTTGCCCTTCTAGGACCTGCCAAGAGGACCAATGGAATGTGCTGCAGAGCCTGAGCACATGACCCTCGATCTCCAACGGGAGACCTTACGCTGGGCATGCTCAGTACATGCAGACAAGGACTTAGTCCCAGAGAAGTCCGCTCGCTGCTGACCAGCACTGACTTTAAAGGCAGAGACTGGAGAAGCAGCACTAACTCTCAGAACAGAGTGAGAATGAGCAAGACGCTGGGACCGACGTCCTTGCTGAGCAGGCTCCACTGCGGCTGGACAAGAATGGGAGACCGCAGCGGAAGTGGCTCGAGATTCCCCCTGTGCAGAAGCGGGAACTCGACCCCTAACATTACCCCCCCTCCTAGGGCCCCCCCCTCCTTGGGCCTCGCTACGTTCGAAGGCAGCAATGAGCTGCGGGGCCCGAATGTGCTCAACAGGTTCCCAGGACCTGTCCTCGGGGCCATAACCCTTCCAGTCCACCAAATAAAATTTTTTACCACGCACCACCTTGCACCCCAAAATAGCGTTCACCTCATAATCGTCCGTAGACGAACCCGATGTCCCAGCAGATGACTCGGAAAAGCGGGACATATACACGGGTTTCAAGAGGGACACATGAAAGGTGTCGGTGATACCCAGGCGTGGCGGAAGGGCCAAACGATAGACCACAGGATTAACCTGCTCGAGGACCTTGAATGGACCCAAGTAGCGAGGAGCAAATTTAGTGGACTCAACTCGCAGCCTGATGTTACGGGCGGAGAGCCACACCAAGTCGCCAGGAGCAAAGGTCGGGGCGGGGCGCCGATGAGCATCAGCGGAGGACCTCATTCTCTCCTTAGAGGCCCGAATGGCATCCTGAGTGCGGTCCCAAATATCCCGTGCCTCCACAGCCCAGTCTGCCACCCTGGAGTCGGCGGAAGACACGGGCATAGGCACAGGTACCCGTGGATGCTGACCATAGTTGAGGAGGAATGGGGTTTGTCCAGTGGAGTCGGCAACGGCGTTGTTCAGTGCAAACTCTGCCCATGATAGCAAGGATGCCCAGTCATCCTGCCTGGCTGAAACAAAATGTCGCAGGTATGTGACCAAGGTCTGGTTGGCCCTCTCTACCAACCCATTCGTCTCGGGATGATAAGCGGAAGAGAGATTCAACTCAATACTGAGAAGACGACAGAGCTCTCTCCAGAACCGAGACGCAAACTGGGGACCCCGGTCACTGACAATTTTGTCTGGCATACCATGTAGGCGGAAGATATGTCTGATGAACAACGCTGCCAAGGCCCGTGCAGAAGGTAACCGCGGCAGCGGCACCAAATGCACCATTTTTGAGAAATGATCGGTGATGACCCAAATGATGGTACAGCCGCGAGACTTGGGCAAACCCACAACAAAGTCCATCCCGACCATCTCCCAGGGCCTATCTGCCACCGGCAAGGGATAGAGCAAACCAGCTGGCCTTTGACGCGGAGATTTATTTTTGGCGCAGGAGACACACGCCAGAACGTAATCCCTGACATCCCGGACCATATGCGGCCACCAGTACGTCCTCGCCAGTAGCTCAGATGTCCTCTTTGTCCCAAAGTGTCCACCCACCCTGGACGAATGAGCCCAAGAGAGAACCTCCGGTCGCAAATTAATGGGCACAAAAGTCTTGCCCGGAGGCACAGACTCTAGCGATACCGGCGCCACGGTTCTCAGGCTCTCGGAAGGGACAATAAGCCGAGGCTCCTCTTCCTCCTCCTCAGTTGACATAAGGGAGCGAGAGAGAGCGTCAGCACGGATATTCTTCTCCCCGGCGAGATAATGCAGGGAAAAGTGGAACCGGGAGAAGAACAGGGACCATCTGGCCTGGCGAGAATTTAGCCGCTGGGCTGTCTGCAAATAGACCAAATTTTTGTGGTCCGTGTAAACTTGGAAGGGAAACCGCGCACCTTCCAGAAGGTGTCTCCACTCCGAAAAGGCCAACTTCATTGCTAGCAACTCCCTGTCCCCGATGGAGTAGTTCCTCTCCGCTGGCGTGAAGGTCTTGGAGAAGAAGAAGCATGGATGCTTCCGACCTTGAGCATCCTTTTGGTAGAGGACTGCTCCAGCACCAACGGACGAGGCATCCACCTCCAGTAGGAATGGCTTATCCACATCGGGACGATGTAAGATGGGAGCGCTAGCAAAGTGGGACTTAATAGAAGTGAAGGCCTTGGAGACCTCTTCCGACCACAATTTGGGATTCGCTCCCTTCTTGGTGAGGGCTACCAAGGGAGCCACCAGAGTTGAGAAGTGGGGAATGAACTGGCGGTAATAGTTTATGAACCCCATAAAGCGCTGCACCGCTTTAAGAGAATGGGGCTCTTGCCAGTCCATCACAGCCTGTAGTTTGGCAGGATCCATAGCCAATCCCTGGGCGGAGATGATATAGCCCAGGAAAGGTAAGGACTCCTGCTCAAACACACACTTCTCCAACTTTGCGTAAAGAGAGTTTGCCCGTAGGAGGTCGAAGACTCTGCCAACATCTCTCCGGTGGGAGTCAATATCTGGAGAAAAGATGAGAATATCATCCAGATAGACTACAACCGAGGTGGAAAGCATATCCCGGAAGATGTCGTTGACAAAGTCTTGAAAAACGGCAGGTGCATTACAGAGCCCGAAGGGCATCACCAGATACTCATAGTGCCCATCTCTGGTGTTAAATGCCGTTTTCCACTCGTCCCCCTCACGGATGCGAATCAGGTTGTAAGCACCCCGCAGATCTAGTTTCGTAAACACTCTAGCTCCCCGAAGCCTATCGAAAAGCTCAGATATCAACGGCAAAGGGTACTTGTTCTTAACTGTGATAGCATTAAGACCCCTGTAGTCTATGCATGGACGTAGTTCTCCATTCTTCTTCTGCACGAAGAAGAACCCTGCCCCAGCAGGTGACACTGACTTCCTAATGAACCCTCTTGCCAGATTCTCTTGTATGTACTGAGACATTGCCTCCGTTTCCGGGAGAGATAATGGGTAGACTCGACCCCGGGGAGGCTCAGCACCAGGCAAGAGATCGATAGGACAGTCATAGGGGCGATGGGGCGGAAGGGTCTCCGCCGCCTTCTTGGAGAACACGTCTGCATAAGACCAATATTGCTTGGGGAGAGAGGATAGATCTGCGGGTACCTCAGTAGTAGCAACCTGAACGCACTCTCGGTGACACCTACCCCCACATGATTCACCCCATCCCAGAATTCTGCCTGAGGACCACTCGATGTGAGGAGAGTGGTACCGTAGCCAAGGTATCCCCAACAGAACCTCATCAATACCCTCAGGAATGACGAGTAGAGAAATAATCTCCTGATGGGATGGCGACAGGGACAGAGTAACAGGGATGGTATGATGTGTTATCTGTGCGGGGAGTGTCGACCCATTCACCACTCGTACCGTTACTGGTTGGGATAGCATAACCAGGGGTATTGCGTGACGTTGGGCGAAGGCAGAAGACATAAAATTGCCCTCCGCCCCAGAATCCACGCAGAGGTCTACCGAGTGGGAGGATGAGCCAAAGGTAATTGTCCCCTTAAAGGACAATTTGGAGGCAAACGTCGCAGTGTCTAGTGCACCTCCACCTACTACCACTAGACGCTGACGTTTCCTCGACCGCTGATGACATCTGGTGGCAAGATGTCCTGACTGTTGGCAAACCTGGCAACCCTGGAGTGCACGAGCAGTCTGGGACTTAGATCCCGCTCGTGACACCACCTTAGGTTCCTGAACCTCAGGAGCCTGAACTGGAGATTCCAAAGGTTTGGCGAAGGTGGGAGCCAGCCGAAACCTCTGCCTACAATGGGCTCGCTCTAACCTCCGCTCGTGAAAACGGCGGTCAATGCGAGTAGATACTGCTATTAACTCCTCCAGTGTGGCGGGAATCTCCCTAGTGGCCAGAGCGTCCTTAACGTGGTCAGCCAGCCCCCTCCAAAATATAGGGATAAGGGCTTTATCCGACCACTCCAGCTCAGATGCCAGAGTGCGGAAATGGACGGCAAAAAGGCTGACCAAGGACGAGCCCTGAGTCAGTGCCAACAGTTGGAGCGCCGTGTCATGGGTGACACGAGGTCCAAGAAAGACCTGTTTCAGAGTGCTCAGGAATAACGGAGCACTCTGCACCACATGATCGCCACGCTCCCACAGCGGCGTAGCCCACTGCAACGCCCTGTCCGACAATAAGGAAATTATAAAGCCCACCTTAGCCCGCTCTGTAGGGAAACGAGAGGCCAGAAGCTCGAGATGTATTGAGCACTGACTCACGAAACCCCTACAGGACTTACTGTCACCAGAAAATTTCTCTGGTAGCGGGAGGCGAGATAGCGTCGGTACAGGAGCGGCAGTGGACAAGGTAGCTGCAGCCACACTTGCAGCCTGAACAGCGACAGCAGTAACATCCAAAGCTGAGGTTGAACGCTCAAAAGCCGCCAACCTTCCCTCCAGCTGCTGGATGTACCGCTGTAAACGCTGATCGTCCGCCATTTTACTAGCCAGACCCTGGCGCTAGTATTCTGTTAGGACTGGCGGAACGCACCAAGACAGATGATAAAGGTGCGTTCGCAGTCCGGGGTCCACCGTGCAGGTGAGAACCTGCTGCTAGCAATTAGCAGACAATATGGCGGTACACTAAAGTATACACGCGTGGGTTAAACCTCACCCAGCGTGAAGAAAGCGATCCTGTTAATTCACAGGACCGCAGTACCGCACTAGTGCGCGAGCAAGTGGTCAGCGGACTTAACCCCAGAAGGGATTGGAGCCCGATTAGACCCTTGCTGGCGTAACACCGCAACTGGGTGTGTAGAGAACCTTAAGCAATCTGTGCACAAGAGTGCGAGCGATGCCGCACTAACGGACGCCACTAACCACCCAGACTCGGGTATGGAAAGCGCAAGGCAGGCGCACGGCGCCGTACTGGCAGGCACAGCTACAGGACGCTGTGATGTGTGTTAGTGCTGTAGGCTAAGTCGGGCGCTAGGTAGCAGCCATACACCTTCCGCGAACAGACATTCAATAGGGTAGGGGTTTCCAAGGACGACTTGCACTCACAACATACACACATAAGCAATTGTAAAACAATACTAGCGCATGGCCGTGCGGTCATGCGCAGTTTATATAACAGCAGCACAGGAAGTGGCCACAGCACTTTTGCCCTTCTAGGACCTGCCAAGAGGACCAATGGAATGTGCTGCAGAGCCTGAGCACATGACCCTCGATCTCCAACGGGAGACCTTACGCTGGGCATGCTCAGTACATGCAGACAAGGACTTAGTCCCAGAGAAGTCCGCTCGCTGCTGACCAGCACTGACTTTAAAGGCAGAGACTGGAGAAGCAGCACTAACTCTCAGAACAGAGTGAGAATGAGCAAGACGCTGGGACCGACGTCCTTGCTGAGCAGGCTCCACTGCGGCTGGACAAGAATGGGAGACCGCAGCGGAAGTGGCTCGAGATTCCCCCTGTGCAGAAGCGGGAACTCGACCCCTAACACACTTGTTAAGGATTTGATGAGCGGTGTTTGCCATGACCCCATCCTGACCAAGCTCTGCCCACTTTATCGGAGGTGGGTGAAAATGGAGTTTGCAAGCCAAAAGTAGCATCTTTTTTACTCCTGAATACTGGCGTAAAAACTTTGATGAATCCAGTCCCCCCTTAGAATCTGTGATGTGACAAATTCACATAAAGACCAAAGCTAGTACATGGGCATCTCTAATAAATTGTCCATTTTGTATATTTCAAATAGACATACATACAGACTTGACCACTTACTAGACCTTTTACTTGATTTTGGAAACAAATACACTGTTTTCATTTTACAGACTCTACTCTAATAAATATCTATTCATTTGCAGATTATTTGTGGCTAAAAATAACACTAGCCACTTTAGGACGACTGGGAATCACCATGGCCTTTGAAATAGTTTATTTTATAAATATGGAACTATATCCAACATCACTGAGGTAATAAATGACATAAATACATAGAAATGTTGCTAATATGACACGATCAGCCATAAATGTATATCAGCAGTGAGTTCCAACTCTGGAACCCACAACTTTTTTGCAGAATGTGTATAAAGTGGTTTAAAGCCACTAACCCTGTTAAAGCAGCTGTACTATTAGATATTTACACAATAATTGTATCATAAATTGATATTATGAGCTTTTTATATGTTACGAGCACGCCGTTAGGTTCAGATAGGGGCGGAACAGGTCTCATGAGTTCTTTGGAACTCTGGGGGAACCATTACTCAGGGCGACCATGTACTGTAGCTTCCTCAGGCACAAGATGGATCCTCTTGCTCACACAGATACAATTGACAGAGTCCTCATGGACATGAACAGTGTAGATTAATGTCACAGCACATTCAGTATAATTCAAGTCTCTTACACACAGGCTTTATAAACAGTACAGCTGCTTCTTATAGGCACATTGACTAACAGTCTCTTTTGATAGCACAGTTCAGCACAGATGAAGACTCTTTACAAAGGCACAGTAGTACACAGCATTCCTTCTAGCACAGTGTAATGGAGGAGGGGGGAGGGTTTGCTGAGGGAGATTATCCCTGTAACACAACGTCCTTATCTTACTGCTCCTGATAGACTTTCTCAACTAGCAGTACAGGGGGTTAGCCCAACTCCACTCTGTAATGGAATCCTGTGTCCCCATGGTTCACCTGCCTGAACTTTTGTGAGACAGATCACAGAAACACACTACTCATCCCTTTGGCTGCTGCCAGAATAGAAAACAAGTTTCCCACAATCCCCCTGGGGCTGTGCTAACCACTCCCTGTCTCCTATGACTGTGTTAATGGAACGCCTGCCAGGGCCGTGGGGTACTCGGTGCCGTGTCCGGTACTTAAAGGGGATGTCACGGTGGCGGCGACCCAGTCGTGGCCCTGGGCGCCCAAGTAAAAAAGGAATGTCATTAAAGGGTTTTTGTGAATAAAGTTTGTTTGTGACGCCACCTGTGGTTCTCGGTCAGTGATGACTGACGCTGCTTAAAGGGGTCCTCTAGGGTGATGATATGGCAGCTAAGATGGTATAGCTTCCCACAGGTGAAGCTGAGTCCCCAGGGCTCCCAGTGTATAGATGAAGATGGTGGGTGGTAAAGCAAGAAACAGAGGACACAGGTTTGCAGTCTCTTTACCTGGTTTACTGAAAGATTCAGGCAGCCACAGTCCAGGGTACCAGATCACAGGTGCAGGTATGGTCCGGTCGGTTTGGAAGCAAGTTGGGAGTCCCCCTTACCAGGCAGGGTTAGAAGCCTTTTTTCTAGCTCTGTGGTGTAGTCCTGCTTTAAGCCTCTCACAAGGTCCTCACATGTTCTCTCTGTCCTCCAGATTGGTAGCACACTACCCGTACAACAGATACCTCGAGCCCTTTCACAGAGTCTCTATCACGACCCGAGCTCTATGCGCTACTGTGCCCTCAGGGGTAAGGCGGACAGGTGATATATAATCCAGCTGTCCTGCCAGTTTCTGCTGTGCCACTTGGAGTATGACACAACCCAGGTCTTCCGGCTACCGGTATCTGTGCTCAGTAGAGTGGTAGCTCAGTTACAGCTAATCCCCTAGTTCTTCACTCTCCTGCACTTCTCTTCCCCTCCATGCTCTCTACAGCTTGTTCAGTTTTCTGTTCTATCTCTTTCCTTTCAGGAGCTGCAGCACCCTCGTGGCTGCATGGCCCCTCTACTCCCTTCTCCTCTGTCTCTCTGACAGGGACTAACTCACTTTCCCTCCAGACCAGAATATATATAGGGGAGCCACCCACAAGCTGGATCAGAGCTCCCCCTTCTGGCCTGGAGCGTAAACATGTTGCATGCTTGTGTTTACCTAATAAAGAAGATCCTTCCTTGCTTCCAAGCGTGACATCACTCTTACCGTGAGGAAAGCAATACCACTGTGACAACCAGGAACCAGGAGTATCACATTAACTCCTCTAGTTGCTGGATGCTTTTGAAGCACAGCATTTAGCACTACTTCTGCATGTCACATATAGCTCTATATCTGCAGTTGGGCTAGTTTAAAGGTAACCTGTCAGTCGATTCATGTTGTCCAAACCATGGGCAGCAAGGACCAGACCCTGGCTATATTATTGAAACCATGTATGTTTTTCTCAGAAACACAGTTTCAAGAGCATATGCAGTTCGGTGGGGGGGGGGGGGGGGGCACCAGACTAGTCACGTATTCTTCTATGGTCCCCGCCCTGCTCTTTGAACTATGTTTTCTCTGAAACACCGGAGCACTTCAGAGAAAACATATATGGCTGCAGTCACGCAGCCAGGCTTTGATTCATGCTGCTCGTGGTGTGGTTTGGGCAGCATGACAAGAGTGACAGGTTCCATTTAAACTAGCCCAAGTGCAAGTATAGGACTATAAAAAGCTCAGAATTTTACTTTATGATACAATTATTGTGTGGCACCCTGCAAAGTCAGGCATCACAAATGTCTGTGAATTCTGATGGTATGAAAAGCCAGCTCTTCAACCATTTTTACACACACACATGTAATTAGTGTAAGGGCTATTGTGAAGTCTGGTGGGTAGCAGCCCTGCAGGAGCACTACTGAGTCAAGGAGGAGAAACCCTGCATCCCTGGGATCGAGTGATTGCTGGAGATCAAGGGGGTCAGGCAGTGTCTTTCATGTGATCGCTGTCAGGACTCCACCAAAATCTGTGCAGCCGCAAGGGACATAGTGTCCTGCGCTGTTCAAGAGGTGCTCAACTGCCAGACGATGTAGGTTAGGGATCAGAGGAGAGATGTCTTGATCCGATCCTTAGTGGCCAGCGGTGGGAAGAGAGCTGAGGTGCTTTCCTGTAAGCCTGAGGTGCCGTGGATGCCAAGGTCCAGGCAGGGAGAAGTTTTAGTGTACATATAGCACTATATGCAGCAAAAGTGAGGAGAGCTGCTACACATTGCTGAAGAAGAGCTGAGGTCATCAAACCATGAGGGGCTGTTGGCCCAGTGTACTGAATAACTGCGAAGAGCTGTTATTCACCATCATCAACTGCTCCAGTAAAAGTGATTTTTTTCCTGCATGCACCTGAGGTCTGTACACTGCTTTTTGAGACATTCTGTTCCTGCATCCCTTCCACAACTTTCCGATTTTTATTCTGCTGTCCTCGGTAGAGGCCGACCCAGACAAATATCTGGGAGTGAGGCCTCTTTAACAGAGATAGTCAAATCGGCGTAAAACCATATGCCTTTTATACATCAGCTGGCCACTCCGTACTTCCAGGCCTCATAACTGTTGCTTGAAACAGTGCATATGCCAATACTCCATTTCTATATGAAAATTTAAGAAATTGCATCTCACAATGAGCAGCTTTCTTTAGTCTCCGACCTCACAGCTGCACCAAGGGTGCTGCAGACATGACATTGTAGATAGCAGAAAATAGTTATATAAAACTATAGAGCAAATATGTCAACTATCCGTATCCCAAAACCAAAGGCCTGTAGGAAAGTGTTTCATTTTAGGCCAGAAAATACAATTTGCTTGTTTTTTTCTGCAAAGCCAGAAAGCATAAAATTTGACCATGACAAGAGCATCATTGATATGCTTTGCAGCAAAGGAGGAAAGTTGTTTTTGTATAGCGCCCGCAGGTTATGTGATATTTTAATTCCAAGGAAATGTGTAGAAAATGGCAGGACCAATCAAGGGGGGAATTGGAGGCAACTTGTGTGTTTATGTTGGAAGAGAGGGTGTCATTAAGTGTTTACAATTTAAGGTGGGCTTACATTACCCAATTTGGCAGCATCAAATGACTGCCGATTGGTAAATATTACTCATCAGTGCACTGAGTAATCCGTAATAGCTCACTCTGTGCACAAAGTCTGTCATGGTTCTCCTCAGCATTGCGAATGTTGTTTACACAAGACAATGCACTGCCAAGAACAATGATCTTTTGTGGAAACCAAAATATTATTTCACCCAATAAATAAACATTTTACATCTTGTTTAGACTGCAAGATTATCTTCAAACGAGCTTTCCTAGGAATCATCGATCACGATAATCTTGCAGTGTAAATGCAGGTTTTTCCATTTTGACCTTGAAATTAGTGATTTTCGTGTATCCTTCTAAAATTTCCAATGCAGCAGTGGCTAGAGATGAGCAAAGGCAAGTTCTCAGCAAGGCAAGCTGTTGTTTTGTGTTTAAGACCTCCACACCTCATCCTTCAGCACTCATTGCATGCTCTGAGATTCTGGAGTAATGTATCCATAGTAAGAATAAACAATAATTTCGACAAAGGACAACATTGCCTAGTGCTGCTGGAGATAGAGAATGCTTGGAAAAGGTAGTCATTGATCAGGACCCGCATTGATGACATGAAAATACCTCAAATATTTTGAGAGCTTTAAATGGACACAAATACATTGGGGCAGGGCTGGACTGAGACAAAAAAGCTGCCCTGCCGCACAGACCCGTCCAGTCAACATACTATAACACTCCCCACCACCAAACACTGAATTTTGCTTTACTTGGCCATATGTGAATGGTGCCACAGTGCGTATGATTGACCACATCTCTATTTACATGGTGCTGTACAGAGCTCCGATTCTCGGGATCGTGGAGGTCCCAGCATCGAATCCCCAGCGATTGGAAAGTCATCCCTTATCCAAAGGCTCATAGGAATACAAATAATAAAAAAACAATACTGACCCTCACGAAGTCTCATGTCGCCTCTCCAACAACAGAATAGGAGAATAGTACTGTGCAGTATATTTTATCAGAATATTACAGATACTGAGAATTACACCCAGTATAAAGGACAGGAGAAGTGGTACTGTGCAGTGTATATATACAGGGTAATACAGATGCTAAGAATTGCACCCAGTATACAGGACAGGAGAAGTAGTACTGTGCATGTGCAGGGTATATATACAGGACAGGAGAAGTGGTACTTTGCAGTGTATATATACAGAATAATACAGATACTAAGAATTGAACCCATTATACAGGGCAGGTGAAGTAGAACTGTGCAGTGTATATACAGTTATATGAAAAAGTTTGGGCACCCCAATAATCTTAAGCTTAATGTTTTATAAAAATTGTTTTTCTTGCAACAGCTATTTCAGTTTCATATATCTAATAACTGTTGGACACAGTAATGTTTCTGCCTTGAAATGAGGTTTATTGTTCTAACAGAAAATGTGCAATCTGCATTCAAACAAAATTTGACAGGTGCATAAGTATGGGCACCCTTATCATTTTCTTGTTTTAAATACTCCTACCTACTTTTTACTGACTTACTAAAGCACTTTTTTTGGTTTTCCAACCTCATTGAGCTTTGAACTTCATAGCCAGGTGTATGCAATCATGAGAAAAGCTACTTAAAGTGGACACTTGCAAGTTGTTCTCCTGTTTGAATCTCCTCTGAAGAGTGGCATCATGGGCTCCTCAAAACAACGGTCTATTGATCTGAAAACAAAGATTATTCAACATAGTTGTTCAGGGGAAGGATACAAAAAGCTGTCTCAGAGATTTAACCTGTCAATTTCCACTGTGAGGAACATAGTAAGGAAATGGAAGAACACAGGTACAGTTCTTGTTAAGGCCAGAAGTGGCAGGCCAAGAAAAACATCAGAAAGGCAGAGAAGAAGAATGGTGAGATCAGTCAAGGACAATCCTCAGACCACCTCCAGACAGCTGCAGCATCAACTTGCTGCAGATGGTGTCACTGTGCATCGGTCAACTATATAACGCACTTTGCACAAGGAGAAGCTGTATGAGAGAGTGATGCGAAAGAAGCCGTTTCTGCAAGCATGCCACAAACAGAGTCGGCTGAGGTATGCAAAAGCACATTTGGAGAAGCCAATTTATTTTTGGAAAAAGGTCCTGTGGACTGATGAAACCAAGATTGAGTTGTTTGGTCATACAAAAAGGCGTTATGCATGGCGGCCAAAAAACACAGCATTCCAAGAAAAACACTTGCTACCCACAGTAAAATTTGGTGGAGGTTCCATCATGCTTTGGGGCTGTGTGGCCAATACCGGCACCGGGAATCTTGTTAAAGTTGAGGGACGCATGGATTCCTCTCAGTATCAGCAGATTCTTGACTATAATGTTCATGAATCAGTGACAAAGTTGAAGTTGCGCAGGGAATGGATCTTTCAGCAAGACAATGATCCAAAACACCCCTCCAAATCTACTCAGGCATTCATGCAGAGGAACAATTACACTGTTCTGGAACGGCCATCCCAGTCCCCAGACCTGAATATCATTGAACATCTGTGGGATCACTTGAAGAGGGCTGTCCATGCTCGGCGACCATCAAACTTAACTGAACTGGAATTGTTTTGTAAAGAGGAATGGTCAAAAATACCTTCATCCAGGATCCAGGAACTCATTAAAAGCTACAGGAAGCGACTAGAGGCTGTTATTTTTGCAAAAGGAGGATCTACTAAATATTCATTTCACTTTTCTGGTAGGGTGCCCATACTTATGCACCTGTCAAATTTTGTTTGAATGCAGATTGCACATTTTCTGTTAGTACAATAAACCTCATTTCAAGGCAGAAACATTACTGTGTCCAACAGTTATTAGATATATGAAATTGAAATAGCTATTGCAAAAAAAAACAATTTTTATAAAACATTAAGCTTAAGATTAATAGGGGTGCCCAAACTTTTTCATATAACTGAATACAGGGTAATGCAGATGCTAAGAATTGCACCCAGTATACAGGACATAAGAAGTAGTACTGTTCAGTGTATATATACAGGATAATACAGATACTGAGAATTACACTTCGTATACAGGATAGGAGAAGTAGTACTGTGCAGAGTATATATACAGGACAGGAGAAGTGGTACTGTGCAGTGTATATATGCAGAATAATACAGATACTAAGAATTGAAACCAGTATACAGGGCAGGGGAAGTAGAACTGCACAGTGTATATATACAGAATAATACAGATGCTAAGAATTGCACCCAGTATACAGGACAGGAAAAGTGGTATTGTGCAGTGTATATATACATGATAATACAGACACTGAGGAATACACCCCGTGTACAGTACAGGATAAGTGGTACTGTGCAATGCGGGGGAGGGGGAGCGGCAAAGCAGAGGGTCACAGAGGCAGGAGCCGTCGGCTGCGGCTAAAGCCTGTGCCCACTGCTAAAGAGAAATTAATATTCACTGCGCTGGCAGTGAATATTCATTTCTCTTATAGCGAGCACAGTTACAGTAACAGCCCCCGGCTTCCAGCACACATCCTACTTACCTTCCCTGCACGCCCTCGGTGCATCTCGTTCCGCGCCAGCAGCTTCTCTGGCCGAGTGATCAAATGTCCCCAGCTCATTAAGGTAATAAAAATTCACCTCTCTCCACTCCCATAGGCGTGGAGTGAATATTCATTACCTTAATGAGCCGTGACATTTGATCGCTCGGCTGGAGGAGCTGCAGGAAGGGCACGCAGGAAAGGTAAGTAGGATGTGTTTTTTTTCTTTTTATAGGAGCCATGCATACAAGAACATGGAAGGGGAGCCATACATACAAGGAAAATGGATAAGGAGCCATGCATATGTATCACCCCAGGTAATCGGTTGTTACAGTGATGTTGCCTTCCTTTCGGAGGGGGCTATATCATGCTTGGAGGCAAGGAGGATTCCCTTTACCAGGTAAAGCACCTACATACAGCACATTCTGAATCCAGGCCAGAAGGGGGAGCTCTGAACCTGGATTCTGGGGAGCTTCCAGAGCTTTAAGTGTTCTGGTCTGGAGGAGGAGTTAACTCAGTCTGGAGCAGACAGTGAAGGGAGAGGAGTGGAGAGCAGAGAGCAGAGCCATGCAGCCATGACTGAGCGGCAGCTCCAGGAAAAGGAAGTGAACCCGAGGGGTTGGATGTAGTGAAGCATCAGAGAAAAGAAGCACAGAGGAAGCACAGAGGAAGGAAAGGGGCTCAGAGGGGAACTGTGACCAGGCACCGTCAGAGCCGAAGTGCAGGAACCGGGCCCCGGGAACCCGAGGCTGTGTTGTACTCCAGGTCACACGGCAGAACCGGAGGGCATAGGACTTTATGTTATTTGCTTGCACCCACACCTGAAGGTGCATCAGTATACTAGGAGCCCGGGTCATGATAGAGACCCTATAAAAAGGCTCACACTGCCCATCATACAGGTAACTGTCCCAGGATAGGAGAAAGAGGACTTTGTATGGAAGCCACAGGCAGCAAGGACCTCGTGTACGAGTGCGAATAGGAAGGCTTATGGACCTCACTTGGGAGAGGGATCTACCTTTGTCTCCAGTCTGGCCAGACCACATCACCACCTGTTCCTGGTACCCTGGACTGTGGACTACTATCATCAGTAAACCAGGTAACGACGTTAGAACTCTGTGTGCTCCATTTATTTGCCAGCATACATCATCTCTGCACAGCACATCGGGAGCCATGGGGACCCGCTTCACCTGTGGAAAGGGTTACCATCTATGCTGCAGTAACATCACAGCGTCGGTCCCTACTGACTGAGAACCACAGGTGGCATCACAAACGCAAACTTTATTACAAATCCCTTTAAAAGACCTTTCCCCTTTAATTGGGCGCCCAGGGCCACGGACTGGGTCGCAGCCACCGTGACATCCCCTTTAAGTGTGACCTGACGCGGTACCGAATGCCCCCAGGCCCTGGTGGGTGACTCACATATAAGGAGCCATGCATACAGGGATGGGGAACCATGCATACAAGGACAGGGATGTGGAGCCATGGATACAAGGATAGGGATGGGGAGCCATGCATACAGGGACACGGATGGGGAGCCGTGCATGCAAGGATAGGGATGGGACCCATGCATACAAGGACAGGGATGTGGAGCCATGCATATAAGGACAAGGATGGGGAGCCATGGATACAAGGATAGGGATGGGGAGCCATGCATACAGGGACACGGATGGGGAGCCGTGCATGCAAGGATAGGGATGGGACCCATGCATACAAGGACAGGGATGTGGAGCCATGCATATAAGGACAAGGATGGGGAGCCATGCATACAAGGACAGGGATGGGGAGCCATGCATACAAGGACAGGGATGGGGAGCCATGCATACAGGGACAGGGATGGGATGCCATGCATACCAGGATAGGGATGAGGGGACAATACATACAAGGATAGGGATGGGGAGCCATGCATACAAGGACAGGGATG
This sequence comes from Ranitomeya imitator, assembly GCF_032444005.1. Taxonomy (NCBI): domain Eukaryota; kingdom Metazoa; phylum Chordata; class Amphibia; order Anura; family Dendrobatidae; genus Ranitomeya; species Ranitomeya imitator. The sequence goes on from NC_091286.1 coordinate 203,765,592, forward strand.
GGAGCCATGTATACAAGGACAGGGATGGGAGCCATGCATACAAGGACAGGGATGTGGAGCCATGCATACAAGGACAGGGATGGGATGCCATGCATACCAGGATAGGGATGAGGGGAGAATGCATACCAGGATAGGGATGAGGGGACAAGGCATACCGGGCTTATACTCGAGTCAATGGGTTTTCCCAGTTTTTTGTGGCAAAATTAGGTGCCTCGGCTTATACTCGGGTTGGCTTATACTCGAGTATATATGGTTGCACCCATTATACAGGACAGGAGAACTGGTACTGTGCAGGTGATATATACAGGATAATACAGATACTGAGGATTACACCCAGTATACAGGACAGGAGAAGTGGTACTGTGCAGGGTAATATAGTGCAGCAAGGTTGATGCAGTGAGACAGGTAGGCAGGGACCACAGGAAAGTTCAAAGCAAATGTCTTTAATTTCCCAAAAAAACTCACACAAAGGAATATTGTCCTCCAGATTGCAGCCTGGTTTCCGTAAACACAGTCCTGAACTCAGAACCTGTTTCCATGGATAATGACACCGCCGTGTCTTTTGGGTACGTCAGCCGCCTTGAGTTTCCTGGCTCTGAGTTAGCTCCACACAGACCTGGGTTGCACAGAGCCACCTGCTCTACAACTTGCAAACTCCAAACTGACACACTCAACCCTTTTCTGCAGGGATTTTAACATGGACTCTGTGGTCATGGGCCAGTTGTAAAACCTGGGATGGAGGGAGTGAACTGCCCCACTACCATCCTGTAGTTTGCTACAAAAATAAAAGCCCTTGCCGGGTTTTCTTAAATCTGCCTTCGGCAAATAGCTTGCCCAAGACCAAGCTTACTTTTATTTTGCACTGCAATCACAGCTATAGCTATGACTGAAATGGACTCCAGTGGTCTTAATATGTTTCAGTGCGCATCCTGGGTGACATATAGCGACCCTCGCATATAACACCTGTCAATGCCTCACAGTATATATAATGGATAATACAGATACTGAGGATTACACCCTCAATACAGAACAGGAGAAGTGGTACTGTGCAATGTAGATATACAGGATAATACAGATGCTAAGAATTGCACCCAGTATAAAGGACAGGAGAATGGTACTGTGCAGTGTATATATACAGGATAACACAGATACTGAGAATTACACTCCATATACAGGACAGGAGAAGTAGTACAATACAGTGTATATACAGTATACAGAATAATACAGATACTAAGAATTGCACCCAGTAAAGAGGAAAGGAGAACATGCACTGTGCAGTATATATTATCAAAATAATACAGATATTGAGAATTACACCCAGTATATAGGATAAGCGAAGTGGTACTATGCAGTGTATATGTGCAGGATAATACAGATGCTAAGAATTACACCCAGTATACAGGACAGGAGAAGTGGTACTTGTGCAGTGTATATATACAGGATAACAGATGCTAAGAATTGCACTCAGCATACAGAACAGGAGAATAGTACTGTGCAGTGTACTGTATATATACAGGATAATACAGATACTGAGAATTACACCCAATATACAGGACAGGAGAAGTGGTACTGTGTATATATATACAGGATAACACAGATGCTAAGAATTGAACCCAGTATACAGGACTGGAGAAGTTACACTGTGCAGTTTATACACACAGGATAATACAGATGCTGAGAATTACACTCCGTATACAGTACAGGAGGAGCGGTACTGTGCAGTGTATATATACAGGACAGGTGGATTGGTACTGTGCAGTGTATATATACAGGATAATAGGAACACTGAGGATTACACCCAATATACAGGACAGGAGAAGTGGTTCTGTGCAGGGTATATATACAGGATAATACAGATGCTAAGAATGGCACCCAGTATACAGGACAGGAGAAGTTGCACTGTGCAGTTTATATATACAGGATAATACAGATACTGAGAATTAAACCCAGTATACAGTACAAGAGGAATGGTACTGTGCAGTTTATATATAGGGCAGGAGGAGTGGGTTTGTGCACTGTATATATACAGGATAATACAGATACTGAGGATTACACCCAGTATACGGGACAGGAGAAGTGGCACTGTGCAGGGTATATATACAGGATAATACAGATGCTAATGCCACACCCGCTAGGGCCGTGGGGTACTCAAAACCGGGTTGCACAGCTCTTAAAAGGGAGGTCACGGCAGCAGTGACCTGGTCCGTGGCCTTGGGCGCGCAATAAAAATAAGAAAGGGGTAGTTTGAGGGATTGTATATGATGCCACCTGTGGTGTTCGGCTATAAATGTTCAACACTGCTTTAGGAGACCGCGGTCTGTTTTGCTCCCCACAGGTGGAGTGGGGCCCCAGGGTTACTGGTACAGTTCTGTAATGGACTTGTGGACATTGGGGTGCAGGACTGAGGGTGCGGGAATGACTAGAGGACACAAGGGTTGCAGTTTTCTTTGCCTTTATTCCAAGGTTGAAGGTGCAGTCCAGGGCACAAGTCACAGCTGGTGATGGAGATCCGGGCAGCCTGGAAGCAATTTAGAGTCCACCTAGCCAGGTGGGGTTGGAGGCCTTCCTACTGTGCTGTCCTCTGGGCACTTGGTGCTTTTAGTTCTCCCCAAGTCCCTCTCTGTCCACTAAGTGAAGCACTACCCTTATGACAGGCAGCTTGAGCTCGTTCCAGGTGTCACTCCCTCATGGTGACTCTGGGCTCTAGTATGCTGCTGTGCCTCCGGGTGTCAGCTCGGGCCAGGAGACCTGCAATCTCCTGCCCTCCGGATTTTGCTGTGGGATCTGTAGTTCCCACACAACCATGGACTCCGGTATCCGGTCTTTCGCGCTTTGTCCTGGAGTGAGCTCAGTCGCAGCTCCAATTCCCCAGATTCTCCTCACTCTTGCCTCTTCCTCCTTCACTGTCTGCTCTCTGACTGAAACTGAAACTGACTAACTCTGCCTCCAGACCAGAACTTACAGGGAAGGTCCCCTGAAAACCGGGTTAGAGCTCCCCCTTCTGGTCTGGAGTCAGGAAAGATGTTGCATGCTGATTGTCTTATCTGCTAAGGGGATCCTTCCTTGCTTCCAGGCATGGCATCACCCCCCCTGAGGAAGGCAATGCCACTGTTGCAATCGGACTCCTGGGCTGCCACACTAAGAATTGCACCCAGTTGCTCTGTGCAGTTTATAAAAAAACATGAACATGTGATTAACTCCATAGATTATTCTATTCATGGAAAACATATGAATAAGACTTACTTCAAAAATAAAAGTCTGAATGAGGCTTGATCTGAAGTGTTACGGTGTCTCCAATATCTGCTATATGTTTGTCACTTTTGTCAATGTTAATGTTCCTTGGTTGAAAATCAATAAAAAGATTTTCAAAAGTTAAAAAGTAGATAAATCTGTTTAAAGCTAAAGTTTTTCTGAAATACCACAGAATGTCAAAACTATTTTAAATAAGCCAGAGAAAAGGAGAATATTACTCAACCAGATCTTCTCATGATACTTGGAGCCAAGCAGTGTCAGTGACTAATTCCAGATACAAGCTCTATCAATTCTGTTAAGATATAAATGAATGTACTGCCGGCCCCGTTGTTATTAGGGAATATCAGGATGGTAAATTTTGCCCAAATTTGAGCTGAGCTGTGAACATCTGTTTTTGCTAAGCACAATAAATCATCCTGAACGTATCTCTACCAAATACCTGACGAGGAGGTGACTTATCAATAATACAGTATGAGGGCACATCTATCAATTTTATCAAGTAAATGAAGGTCAAGTAATGATCTGATTGTTTTATTACTTATAGCCAATGATAAAAGTGTTAATCAAGGAACATAGCAAAAAAAACTAAGCATAAAATCATTTTTCTATTGTAGGTATTTTAGAAGTTTTAAAAGTTTTGCATGCTATATTTTATACATTTTTAATAGCATCTAAATTGTTTAAACTATGTTTTTATAATTATAGCAAAAAAGTTGTATGTTATTTTACTCAAAGATGTACATTAACTAATTTAGTCCCTTTTAAATGTTACAGAAACTTTGGTGTATCCTTGTGTTCGGGCATGTGCGACCTGGGAGGGATTATTGCACCATTTTTACTTTTCCGATTAGCAGAACTATGGGTGGAACTTCCTCTCATCATATTTGGTAAGATATGAACAAGCTAATTATAGTGGTACAATGATATCCCTAAATGGGTTGAGTTCTTTTCACACTGAGAAGATCCAGAACAGGTACGGAACGATTCCATGAGTCCTTTTCAACAGATATTCCCCTGGTCATAATTTGGCCAGTGTGCAAGGCTCCTGTTTTGTTTTTGTTTTTTTTGTTTGTTTTTTAGATATGAAGATGATTAGAACTCTATTGCAAACTGGAAGAAAAATATGACAAATTATATTTTTTTATTAAAATGTTGCTTTAGCCTCAAATTTTTACAAGGGTAGCAGCAGAAAATGGACCAGAAAATTTGTTGCGTGATTTTTCCTGAGTACGCTGATGTCCCTGATGAGAAAAAACAGTGTTGTACACATTCTTCCAAATTTTCCAATATTCCAAATATTGTTGGAAATGACAATTTGGGAACATGGCTGTAAGCGCAAGCTGCACTATTTGACTTTTGGAATGCAAATTTGGCTGCAGTAGATTATGGATGTCATGTTGCATTTGCAGTGCATTTGAGGAGTCAACACAGCAGGAACCCTTTACAAGTGATCCCATTTTGGAAACTACACCCATGGAGGAATTCACCTAGGGGTGTAGAGACCATCGTGAATCCACAGTTGCTTTGTGGAATTTTAAAACATTATTCAATGAAAATGAAAAATTTAGTTTTTTCCCACAAAAATGTTTCTTAAATTCCAAATTTTTCATTTTCAAAGTAAAAAACAGTAGAAACTGCACTTTGTGATTTGTTGTGCTATTTATACTAAGTACACTGATATCCTATAAGTGATCAGAAACTACTGTTTGGGCACATAGTAAAGCTCAGAAGGAAAGGAGCACTATGACTTTTTGAATTTTGGCTATAATATATTGCAAATGCCATGTCCTATTTGCAAAGCTCCCGAGATACCAAAAAAGCAGAAACCCCCTGCAAGTGATTATTTTGAAAACTACAGCTCTCAATGAATTAATCTAAGGTTATATTCAGCAATTTAAACTCAAGGGTGATTCACAGAATTTTACAAATAGTGGCTGTAAAATTGAAAAGTTAATTTAATTTTTTTTTTCACTAAAATGTTCCTTTGGTCCCAATTTTTAATTTTCACAATGAGTAATTTCAGAAAACAGATCACCCAATAAATTGTGCAATATTTCCTGAGCATGATAATATCCCATGTGTGGTCAGAAACTACAGTTCGGGCACACTCCAAAGTAACGTAGGGAGGAAACGCCATTTTGAAGTGCAAGTTCTTGCTGGAGTGGTATGTGAGTGTAATGTCACATTAGCAGATCCCCTGAGGTGTCAAAACAGCAGAGACACCCATAAGTGACCCCATTTTACAAACATTTATGAACTACATAACTCAAATAATTAATATAGAAATGTATGGAGCATGGTGCGACCATAGAATTTTATACCCCTTGACAGTGAGGACAAAAAATTGCATGTTTATCACTAAAATGTTGGTTTAGTCCCAGATTTTACATTTTCAAGAGAGGAAATAGGTGAAAATGTCCCCATATTTTGGTACACAATTTTCCTTAAAAGTTCCTGAAAACAAATAGTTTTGGGGCACATGTGATCGTGCTCCCCCCACCCTCTTCGCTCCTACTCTCCATTTTCCTATCTCTCTCTTTGTTTCATGGTTATAGGGTTAATTTGTATTATAAGATTTGTTATGTACAGGTGATTTATTTCCTTGGGTCACGTGATTAGCTTCTGCTGATTGGCAGGGGGGTATTTTGGCTGGCTCAAACACAGCTACTTTACCCCCAACTGCACAGCCAGTTTCGGGAAGTTTACTTCAGGATCCTGGAAGAAGAACATTGTCATTCTGATGGAAGACCTTTAGAATCAGCTGCTGAGGAAAGCTGCAGAGAGTAGGGGTGAGGAATGGCTCCGAAGATACCAGCAGGAAAATGAAGCCCATCTTTCCGGTCCCAGAGAGGCGCATGGGAAGTTGTCACTGCGACATCAGAGTGAAGAAAAGAACAGGTGGTGAGAAAAGATGACAATACTGTGGCTGCGGGTTAGAGGTTACTGAAGAGGACCCGGAAGCAATGCCATTGCTATTCACCTCAAGAGTCTCTGAAAAGAAGACTGAAGATCCAATTCACTGCGTAGATGGAGCAGAGCAGAGCGTAAAGTTGGACCCATCAGCGGTTGAGATGTCAGGAACACAGCGTGCTGAGGGGTTTTCTTTAGCAGTGCTGCTGAGTTATGAGAGGTAGTAGTCCCATGGATAGTGGGGCTAGTAGTGTAACATGTTGATGTTTTTCAAAAGCTGATCTAGCTAAATTTGCAGAAGGTAACAAAAGCCTAATAAGGAAAACATGTGTGGGTGGTAGGGCTGCAGCTACATGGGTTAGTCCTGCCATTTATTGTGGTACGAATGTTGCTGAATTTAATCAACTTAATGTTGGTCATTGGAATGTGCCAGTCAGAATTGTTGGCTTTGGCATTGCAGATGTGTGCCTATTGATTTGTTTTCCCTCCTGCCGATTTGCAAGGATTTATATAAAACTGAAGGAAAAGAGGTGAAGGAGAAGAGAAAAACTGTTGTAAAGCATTGGTTGCAAGCATTCTGTATTTTTCCATTTGTATTGGAAAGAAGTGTCCTGAAAAATGTTCAGGTCTTTTCCAATATGTGGACATCATATTGGAAGCAAATAGGAATGTTGGTGGGAGCACCCGGTTATTATATGATTACATGTTTAGGAAAAATATTTTGGTGGAATTTAATGGTGGTGGATAGAGTTGAGCGACCTTGACCTTTTTAGAGTCGAGCCGGGTTTCGCGAAACCCGACTATCTCAAAAGTCGAGTCGAGTGGAATCGGCCGATTATCGCGAAAAGTCGGGGATCGATCGAAACACGAAACCCAATGCAAGTCAATGGGGGAGCATAGTCGGCAGTGAGTAGAGGCCAGGAAAACATGTACAGAGCCCATTGTATTGGCAAAAACATCCATTCTTGCTACTGAAGCTTGTCAATCGTAATTTAGCTTATAATAATTGTAAGGCATTTGAAATTGGGGGTCATTTGGCTAAAGTTGTGGGGGGTAGGGCTTGTTCAAGTAATTAGTGGGCCAAGGACATCTGGACCACGTCACGGCAGTGGAGCAGGGAGAGGTAGGTATTTCAACTTTGCAAGTGCTGTGATCCTGAGCAAGCAGGGGGGCCCACTCGTTGGCATTGGCACTGGCACAGGGCCCCTCAAAGTACAGCGGTGTGTTTGCACGGTGGGGGCGCCTCCCACCGGCAGCAACACTTTTGCGTACTATGAGGGGCCCTGTGCCAGTGACGTCGCCAACGAGTATTCCTCCCCCCACCTGATGAATGAACCTGCACCTTCATCTGCACCTTCCTCTTTGTCCCCGTGTAAGGTGGTATTGTATGCGGGAAGGGGGACCTGACTTTCAGCAGGGTCACAATCTTGCAGTGTAGCGTGCACAGGGAATGTTGCGTTATGGGTCAAAGTACCAGCAGACTCATCTATCACTGGCTGGGCAATGGGCAGGATGAGGGGGAAACAGATATGGGCACAAAGAATAAAGTGGGCTAAATGCAGTGCAAAATTGGTAACAGGACTACACAGGGGGCATTGTTTTGTTCAGTGGAGGACAACTGGAATGAGAGGCTGACACAGAGAGTAGGCCCAAATCAGTAAGTATTCTAAATGCAGTTCAAAATTGGCAACAGTAGTAAACCGGCGGCACAGCTTTGCTCACAGTAGGAGAACAGCAAGGAGCGGCAGACACAGATAGAAGGCCCCAACCCAACTAGTAGGCCTAATGCAGTGTGGTTTTCAACAACTACTTCAGAAGAGCCAGAAGATCGAAGCAATGGTGACAAAACCTGGGGAACACCTTGGAGTGGAACACACCGTCTCTACACCCCATACCCAATTTGTAGGCCTAATGCAGTGTAGTTTTCTACAACTACTAAACGAGAGTCAGAAGATTGAAGCAATGGCGAGGAAACCTGGGGAACACCTTGGAGTGGAACACACCGTCTCTACACCCCATACCCAATATGTAGGCCTAATGCAGTGTAGTTTTCTACAACTACTAAACGAGAGTCAGAAGATTGAAGCAATGGTGAGGAAACCTGGGGAACACCTTGGAGTGGAACACACCGTCTCTACACCCCATACCCAATATGTAGGCCTAATGCAGTGTAGTTTTCTACAACTACTAAACGAGAGTCAGAAGATCGAAGCAATGTGGACGAAACCTGGGGAACACCTTGGAGTGGAACACACCGTCTCTACACCCCATACCCAATATGTAGGCCTAATGCAGTGTAGTTTCAACAACTACTAAACACGAGCATGAAGATTGAATCAATGGAGAGGAAACCTGGAGAACACCTTGGAGCGGCAGAGACCGTTAGTAGGCCCTACCGAAGTAGTAGCCCCAATGCAGTTTTCCAATTCCTAGAGGCTGAAAACCAGACTATTGATGCTCAGATTTTTTCAAAGGAGGACAGCTGTATTGAGTGGCGCAGACAGACACAGTTATTAGGCCTTAACCCAAAAATGTGGCTCAATGCAGTTAAAAAAAGGTTACAGGGGTACACAGGCAGCATTGGTCTGTTCAGTGGAGGACTATTAAAATTATGGACCATAGACATACTTTGTACGCCTACTATTAAAAAAAGGATGCTCTATGCAATTAAAAATAGGTTCCAGGGGTACACGGGCAGCAGTGCTCTGGTCAGCGGAGGACAATTTGAATTAGGGACTGCAGATAGACTTTGTAGGCTGTCCCCTGTGGACCATGCATCCAACACATTAACCCAGTGCGCCGTAATGGACACGTAACTTTTTGTGGAAATGCCTACTGGTCCATGTGTCTCTTGTCAGGTGCACCTTTCTACTGTTTTATTGCCTGAGTGCTATGACAATGCAGACTTTTTGATGCCGGTGGAGGGCTGGGATGGCTTTTCTCGCAAAAGAAGTGTCGACTGGGTAGCTTGAACCGTGGTACAGAGTAGTTCATCTTTTTTTTAAAAATATAAAACAAAGAAAAAAAGTAGGCTCCATGCACTTTCAGCTGGGTTCCAGGGGTACACGGCCAGCATTGGCCTGGTCAGTGGAGGACAAGTGTAAGGAGGTACCGCAGACAGGCTTCGAAGGCCTAACATAATAAAATTGGGCTGTAGGCAATTTAAAATTGGTTCCAGGGGTACACGAGCAGCAGTGGTCTGGTCAGTGGAGGCCTAGTGGAAGGAGGGACCGCAGACAGGCTTCGAAGGCCTAACATAATAAAATTGGGCTGGCTGTAGGCAATTCGAAATTGGTTCCAGGGGTACACGGGCAGCAGTGGCATGGTCAGTGGAGGCCTAGTGGAAAGAACGGACCGCAGACAGGCTTCGAAGGCCTAACATAACAAAATTGGGCTTGCTGTAGGCAATTTTAAATTGGTTCCAGGGGTACACGGGCAGCAGTGGCCTGGTCAGTGTAGTAGTAGTAGAAAGAACGGACCGCAGACAGGCTTCGAAGGCCTAACATAACAAAATTGGGCTTGCTGTAGGCAATTTAAAATTGGTTCCAGGGGTACACAGGCAGCAGTGGCCTGGTCAGTGTAGTAGTAGTAGAAAGAACGGACCGCAGACAGGCTTCGAAGGCCTAACATAAAAAAATTGGGCTTGCTGTAGGCAATTTTAAATTGGTTAAATAATAATAATCTTTATTTTTATATAGCGCTAACATATTCCGCAGCGCTTTACAGTTTTGCACACATTATCATCGCTGTCCCCGATGGGGGTTCCAGGGGTACACGGGCAGCAGTGGTCTGGTCAGTGGAGGCCTAGTGGAAGGAGGGACCGCAGACAGGCATCAAAGGCCTAACATAATAACATTGGGCTTGCTGTAGGCAATTTTAAATTGGTTCCAGGGGTACACGGGCAGCAGTGGCATGGTCAGTGGAGGCCTAGTGGAAAGAACGGACCGCAGACAGGCTTCGAAGGCCTAACATAACAAAATTGGGCTTGCTGTAGGCAATTTTAAATTGGTTCCAGGGGTACACGGGCAGCAGTGGTCTGGTCAGTGGAGGCCTAGTGGAAGAAGGGACCGAAGACAGGCATCAAAGGCCTAACATAACAAAATTGGGCTTGCTGTAGGCAATTTTAAATTGGTTCCAGGGGTACACGGGCAGCAGTGGTCTGGTCAGTGGAGGCCTAGTGGAAGAAGGGACCGCAGACAGGCATCAAAGGCCTAACATAATAACATTGGGCTTGCTGTAGGCAATTCGAAATTGGTTCCAGGGGTACACGGGCAGCAGTGGCATGGTCAGTGGAGGCCTAGTGGAAAGAACGGACCGCAGACAGGCTTCGAAGGCCTAACATAACAAAATTGGGCTTGCTGTAGGCAATTTTAAATTGGTTCCAGGGGTACACGGGCAGCAGTGGTCTGGTCAGTGGAGGCCTAGTGGAAGAAGGGACCGCAGACAGGCATCAAAGGCCTAACATAACAAAATTGGGCTTGCTGTAGGCAATTTTAAATTGGTTCCAGGGGTACACGGGCAGCAGTGGTCTGGTCAGTGGAGGCCTAGTGGAAGAAGGGACCGCAGACAGGCATCAAAGGCCTAACATAATAACATTGGGCTGGCTGTAGGCAATTCGAAATTGGTTCCAGGGGTACACGGGCAGCAGTGGCATGGTCAGTGGAGGCCTAGTGGAAGGAGGGACCGCAGACAGGCATCAAAGGCCTAACATAATAACATTGGGCTGGCTGTAGGCAATTCGAAATTGTTTCCAGGGGTTCACGGGCAGCAGTGGCATGGTCAGTGGAGGCCTAGTGTAAAGAACGGACCGCAGACAGGCTTCGAAGGCCTAACATAACAAAATTGGGCTTGCTGTAGGCAATTTTAAATTGGTTCCGGGTACACGGGCAGCAGTGGCCTGGTCAGTGTAGTAGTAGTAGAAAGAACGGACCGCAGACAGGCTTCGAAGGCCTAACATAAAAAAATTGGGCTTGCTGTAGGCAATTTTAAATTGGTTCCAGGAGTACATGGGCAGCAGTGGTCTGGTCAGTGGAGGCCTAGTGGAAGGATGGACCGCAGACAGGCATCAAAGGCCTAACATAATAACATTGGGCTGGCTGTAGGCAATTGGAAATTGCTTCCAGGGGTACACGGGCAGCAGTGGCATGGTCAGTGGAGGCCTAGTGGAAAGAACGGACCGCAGACAGGCTTCGAAGGCCTAACATAACAAAATTGGGCTTGCTGTAGGCAATTTTAAATTGGTTCCAGGGGTACACGGGCAGCAGTGGTCTGGTCAGTGGAGGCCTAGTGGAAGAAGGGACCGCAGACAGGCATCAAAGGCCTAACATAACAAAATTGGGCTTGCTGTAGGCAATTTTAAATTGGTTCCAGGGGTACACGGGCAGCAGTGGTCTGGTCAGTGGAGGCCTAGTGGAAGAAGGGACCGCAGACAGGCATCAAAGGCCTAACATAATAACATTGGGCTGGCTGTAGGCAATTCGAAATTGGTTCCAGGGGTACACGGGCGGCAGTGGCATGGTCAGTGGAGGCCTAGTGGAAAGAAGGGACCGCAGACAGGCTTCGAAGGCCTAACATAACAAAATTGGGCTTGCTGTAGGCAATTTTAAATTGGTTCCAGGGGTACACGGGCAGCAGTGGCCTGGTCAGTGTAGTAGTAGTAGAAAGAGCGGACCGCAGACAGGCTTCGAAGGCCTAACATAAAAAATTGGGCTTGCTGTAGGCAATTTTAAATTGGTTCCAGGGATACACGGGCAGCAGTGGTCTGGTCAGTGGAGGCCTAGTGGAAGGAGGGACCGCAGACAGGCATCAAAGGCCTAACATAATAACATTGGGCTGGCTGTAGGCAATTCGAAATTGGTTCCAGGGGTACACGGGCAGCAGTGGCATGGTCAGTGGAGGCCTAGTGGAAAGAACGGACCGCAGACAGGCTTCGAAGGCCTAACATAACAAAATTGTGCTTGCTGTAGGCAATTTTAAATTGGTTCCAGGGGTACACGGGCAGCAGTGGCCTGGTCAGTGTAGTAGTAGTAGTAGAAAGAACGGACCGCAGACAGGCTTCGAAGGCCTAACATAACAAAATTGGGCTTGCTGTAGGCAATTTTAAATTGGTTCCAGGGGTACACGGGCAGCAGTGGTCTGGTCAGTGGAGGCCTAGTGGAAGAAGGGACCGCAGACAGGCATCAAAGGCCTAACATAACAAAATTGGGCTTGCTGTAGGCAATTTTAAATTGGTTCCAGGGGTACACGGGCAGCAGTGGTCTGGTCAGTGGAGGCCTAGTGGAAGAAGGGACCGCAGACAGGCATCAAAGGCCTAACATAATAACATTGGGCTGGCTGTAGGCAATTCGAAATTGGTTCCAGGGGTACACGGGCAGCAGTGGCATGGTCAGTGGAGGCCTAGTGGAAGGAGGGACCGCAGACAGGCATCAAAGGCCTAACATAATAACATTGGGCTGGCTGTAGGCAATTCGAAATTGTTTCCAGGGGTACACGGGCAGCAGTGGCATGGTCAGTGGAGGCCTAGTGTAAAGAACGGACCGCAGACAGGCATAAAAGGCCTAACATAACAAAATTGGGCTTGCTGTAGGCAATTTTAAATTGGTTCCAGGGGTACACGGGCAGCAGTGGTCTGGTCAGTGGAGGCCTAGTGGAAGAAGGGACCGCAGACAGGCATCAAAGGCCTAACATAATAACATTGGGCTGGCTGTAGGCAATTCGAAATTGGTTCCAGGGGTACACGGGCAGCAGTGGCATGGTCAGTGGAGGCCTAGTGGAAAGAACGGACCACAGACAGGCTTCGAAGGCCTAACATAACAAAATTGGGCTTGCTGTAGGCAATTTTAAATTGGTTCCAGGGGTACACGGGCAGCAGTGGTCTGGTCAGTGGAGGCCTAGTGGAAGAAGGGACCGCAGACAGGCATCAAAGGCCTAACATAACAAAATTGGGCTTGCTGTAGGCAATTTTAAATTGGTTCCAGGGGTACACGGGCAGCAGTGGTCTGGTCAGTGGAGGCCTAGTGGAAGAAGGGACCGCAGACAGGCATCAAAGGCCTAACATAATAACATTGGGCTGGCTGTAGGCAATTCGAAATTGGTTCCAGGGGTACACGGGCAGCAGTGGCATGGTCAGTGGAGGCCTAGTGGAAGGAGGGACCGCAGACAGGCATCAAAGGCCTAACATAATAACATTGGGCTGGCTGTAGGCAATTCGAAATTGTTTCCAGGGGTACACGGGCAGCAGTGGCATGGTCAGTGGAGGCCTAGTGTAAAGAACGGACCGCAGACAGGCATAAAAGGCCTAACATAACAAAATTGGGCTTGCTGTAGGCAATTTTAAATTGGTTCCAGGGGTACACGGGCAGCAGTGGTCTGGTCAGTGGAGGCCTAGTGGAAGAAGGGACCGCAGACAGGCATCAAAGGCCTAACATAATAACATTGGGCTGGCTGTAGGCAATTCGAAATTGGTTCCAGGGGTACACGGGCAGCAGTGGCATGGTCAGTGGAGGCCTAGTGGAAAGAACGGACCACAGACAGGCTTCGAAGGCCTAACATAACAAAATTGGGCTTGCTGTAGGCAATTTTAAATTGGTTCCAGGGGTACACGGGCAGCAGTGGCCTGGTCAGTGTAGTAGTAGTAGAAAGAACGGACCGCAGACAGGCTTCGAAGGCCTAACATAACAAAATTGGGCTTGCTGTAGGCAATTTTAAATTGGTTCCAGGGGTACACGGGCAGCAGTGGCCTGGTCAGTGTAGTAGTAGTAGAAAGAACGGACCACAGACAGGCTTCGAAGGCCTAACATAACAAAATTGGGCTTGCTGTAGGCAATTTTAAATTGGTTCCAGGGGAACACGGGCAGCAGTGGTCTGGTCAGTGGAGACCTAGTGGAAGAAGGGACCGCAGACAGGCTTCGAAGGCCTAACATAAAAAAATTGGGCTGGCTGTAGGCAATTTTAAATTGGTTCCAGGAGAACACGGGCAGCAGTGGCCAGGTCAGCGGAGGCTGATTGTAATGAGTGTCTGCCAGTTAGTAGTCCAAAACAATACATAAATGTGAATGTCTCACATTAAAACCCAACGAAAACACAAAAGGGTGCAATCTTTAGGTACAGGGGTGGGATCCTCTGCGTAGTTTCTGACCTACTAATTACTTGGGTAAATAGAGGACACTGCCCCTCACTATGTTAAGTACCATCATACATGTCAACACAATGGTATTGTCAGTGGCAGGAATGGAAGGATGTCAGCGCATAGTCTAAACATTGGTGGAAGTGTGAGAGATAATTGTGGAAGTGGTAGAGCAATGTTTGACCTGGGGGTGGGTGAACTCTCTTGTGGCCAGAGGTACAGGCCCAGGGCCCCTCATGTTACAACAGTGTGTCTGACGTTGGGTGCGCACCACCACCGCCAGAGACAGTTTATTGTACTATGAGGGACCCAGTGTCAGTGCTGTCGACCAAAAGCGGGCACACCCACCTCTTCAGACAAAGAGCACTCTCACGGGTGCTTGCGCCAAGTCACGATACCACGGCCCCGTGTGGGGAGTTTGGCCATTTAGGTAGGTGTAAATGTGGCACCCCTAGGGGTATTTGCCACAAAAATAGTTACTGACAGTAAATGCAAATACTAAAATAGCAAGACTGCACTACCACCTCCGGCCAGAAGGGGGAGCTCCAGAGACTCCCCTTGATCCATTCTGGTCTGAGAGAAGAACTGGCAGTTGGGCTAAGGAGCTGAAAGTGAGAGGTCATACAGTTGAATCTCTAACAGCCTTGTGACTGTTACCAGGCCCAAATCACCGGCCTGAGGAGAAGAGGGATAGAGAAAAAGGACATTGTGAGAACCGGGTAGCATTAATCACTACCCAGAACAGGCGCAAAGACGGATACCGGATCCGTGGCTGTATTCATTACATATAATACAGCAACCGGAAAAACGTGAGGTGATATCAGCTTCACTAGGGTCGGACGCAGCAACAGACACAGAGTTCAGCGGTACTCCTGGAGGGGGTAAGCCGATAAAAGGACTTGGGTTGCCCGTCGAACCAGGACCCGGAGTGGACAGATTGGGCCGGCAGCCAGTTCACATACAGCAGCAGGGCCACACAGATATTGCGTACAATAAGAGGCGAAGACCCCAGCAGGGTCAAAGTAACTCAGAGTTCCCATACAGACTCCGGTGACAGGACTGGTTGTAAATCCTTTTTTGTTAAAGTAAACTGGTTAAACGTTTCAGTGCCTCAGTCTTTCATTTGGACAATAGCCATCTATCCAGGATTGGGATCATCACCGCTGGGAGAACCTGCTGCTGATCAAGTAAGTGCCTGTTCCCTCACGATACCCTTTACACTGTGCATTGCCTGAGGCCACAGCACCGGGTCAAGCCACCCGTGACACCCCCCTCAACAGACAGACCCCATTGGTCCGGTGCTGGGTACCCCGGTCTCTTGGGCGTCACATAAACGTGTCGTATGCTGGACAATCAGCTGCTGCAAATTAAGACATTTGATAAGTAATTCACAGTAGTCCACAGGCAAGAGCTTTTCATAGGAAAGCTAGGTGTCGCCCGGGCAAGGTGGGGCAAAAGAATTAGAAATCCAGTTGTGGTTCATTTTAATGAATGTTAGATCATCAACATTTTGTGTAGCCAGACAAGTCCTTTTTTCGGTTAATATTGAACCAGCAGCACTGAATACTCTTTCAGATAGGACACTAGCTGCCGGGCAAGCAAGCTCCTGCAATGCATATTCAGCCAATTCTGGCCAGGTGTCTAATTTGGATGCCCAGTAATCAAATGGGAATGACGGTTGAGGGAGAACATCGATAAGGGATGAAAAATAGTTTGTAACCATACTGGACAAATGTTGTCTCCTGTCACTTTGAATTGATGCAGCAGTACCTGTCCTGTCTGCGGTCATAGCAAAATCACTCCACAACCTGGTCAGAAAACCCCTCTGTCCAACGCCACTTCTGATGTGTGCACCCCTAGCACTCCTGGTCTGCTGCCCCCTGGAGCTCATGTGAGAACGATCACGGGCGCTGTGTGCTGGGAATGCCTGAAGCAAACGGTCAACAAGAGTTGATTGTTTTGTTACTAATATTAGTTCCAAGTTCTCATGTGGCATAATATTTAGCAATTTGCCGTTATAGCGAGGATCAAGGAGGCAGGCCAACCAGTAATCGTCATCGTTCATCATTTTTGTAATGCGTGTGTCCCTTTTGAGGATACGCAAGGCATAATCCGCCATGTGGGCAAAGTTCCAGTTGTCAAATCTGCGGTTGTGCTTGGTTGAGGGGCAGTTGCAGGCAAATCTACGTCACTTGTGTCCCTCAAAAAAACAGAACCCGGCCTTGCCACGCCACCAATTTCCAGTGCCCCCGGGAAAGCTTCCTCATTAAAAATATACTCATCCCCATCATCCTCCTCGTCCTCCACCTCCTCTTCACCCGCTACCTCGTCCTGTACACTGCCCTGACCAGACAATGGCTGACTGTCATCAAGGCTTTCCTCTTCCTCTGGTGCAGACGCCTGATCCTTTATGTGCGTCAAACTTTGCATCAGCAGACGCATTAGGGGGATGCTCATGCTTATTATGGCGTTGTCTGCACTAACCAGCCGTGTGCATTCCTCAAAACACTGAAGGACTTGACACATGTCTTGTATCTTCGACCACTGCACACCCGACAACTCCATGTCTGCCATCCTACTGCCTGCCCGTGTATGTGTATCCTCCCACAAAAACATAACAGCCCGCCTCTGTTCGCACAGTCTCTGAAGCATGTGCAGTGTTGAGTTCCACCTTGTTGCAACGTCTATGGTTAGGCGATGCTGGGGAAGGTTCAAAGACCGCTGATAGGTCTGCATACGGCTGGAGCGTACAGGCGAACGGCGGATATGTGAGCAAAGTCCACGCACTTTGAGAAGCAGGTCGGAGAAACCTGGATAAGTTTTCAATAAGCACTGCACCACCAGGTTTAAGGTGTGAGCCAGGCAAGGAATGTGTTTCAGTTGGGAAAGGGAGATGGCAGCCATGAAATTCCTTCCATTATCACTCACTACCTTGCCTGCCTCAAGATATACTGTGCCCAGCCACGACTGCGTTTCTTGCTGCAAGAACTCGGACAGAACTTCCGCGGTGTGTCTGTTGTCGCCCAAACACTTCATAGCCAATACAGCCTGCTGACGCTTGCCAGTAGCTGCCCCATAATGGGACAACTGGTGTGCAACAGTGACAGCTGACGATGGAGTGGTTTGACGACTGCGGTCTGTGGAAGAGCTCTCGCTTCTGCAGGAGGACGAGGAGGAGGGGGTGCGAACGCCTAGAGCCAACTGTTTCCTAGACCGTGGGCTAGGCACAACTGTCCCAAAATTGATGTCCCCTGTGGATCCTGCATCCACCACATTCACCCAGTGTGCCGTGATGGACACATAACGTCCCTGGCCATGCCTACTGGTCCATGCATCTGTTGTCAGGTGCACCTTTGTACTCACAGATTGCCTGAGTGCATGGACGATGCACTGTTTAACATGCTGGTGCAGGGCTGGGATGGCTTTTCTGGAAAAAAAGTGTCGACTGGGTAGCTCGTAGCGTGGTTCAGCGTACTCCATCAGGGCTTTGAAAGCTTCGCTTTCAACTAACCGGTAGGGCATCATTTCTAACGAGATTAGTCTAGCTATGTGGGCGTTCAAACCCTGTGTACGCGGATGCGAGGATAAGTACTTCCTTTTTCTAATCAGAGTCTCATGTAGGGTGAGCTGGACTGGAGAGCTGGAGATCGTGGAACTAGCGGGTGTGCCGGTGGACATGGCAGACTGAGAGACGGTTGGAGACTGTATTGTTTCCACCGGTGCCCTAGATGCAGTATTTCCTCCTACGAAACTGGTGATTCCCTGACCCTGACTGCTTTGGGATGACAAAGAAACCTGCACAGATACTGCCGGAGGTGCAGAAAATGGTGGCCTTACAGTGACGGAAGGGATGTTGCGTTGCTGAGTAGCTTCATTGGCCGAGTGTGCTACAACCTTAAGGGACGTTTGGTAGTTAGTCCAGGCTTGCAAATGCATGGTGGTTAAATGTCTATGCATGCAACTTGTATTGAGACTTTTCAGATTCTGACCTCTGCTTAAGCTAGTTGAACATTTTTGACAGATGACTTTGCGCTGATCAATTGGATGTTGTTTAAAAAAATGCCAGACTGCACTCTTCCTAGCATCGGATCCCTTTTCAGGAATTGCAGACTGAGCTTTAACCGGATGGACACGCTGTCCTCCAACAGTTTTTTGCTTTGCCATGCGTATTGGGCCAGATACGGGCCCGGCAGATGGAACCTGTTGCGATGTTGATGCCTGCTGCGGCCCCTCCTCCTCCGCTTCAGAACTACTGCCGCCTGCACCCTGTTCCCCCAATGGCTGCCAATCGGGATCAACAACTGGGTCATCTATAACCTCCTCTTCTAGCTCGTGTGCAACTTCGTCTGTGTCACCGTGTAGGTCGGTGGTATAGTGTTCGTGACGGGGCAACATAGTCTCATCAGGGTCTGATTCTGGATCAGTACCCTGAGAGGGCAATGTTGTGGTCTGAGTCAAAGGACCAGCATAGTAGTCTGGCTGTGGCTGTGCATCAGTGCACTCCATGTCAGAATCTACTTGTAATGGGCATGGCCTGTTAACGGTTTCACTTTCTAAGCCAGGGACGGTATGTGTAAAGAGCTCCATGAAGTAACCCGTTGTGTCACCTGCTGCATCCTTCTCTCTTGTTGTTGTTTTTGCTGAAGAGGACAAGGAAGCGACTTATTCCTGACCGTGAACATCCACTAACGACGCGCTGCTTTTACATTTACCAGTTTCATAAGAGGAGTCAAAAGAGCTAGAGGCTGAGTCTGCAAGGTAAGCCAAAACTTGCTCTTGCTGCTCCGGCTTTAAAAGCGGTTTTCCTACTCCCAGAAAAGGGAGCGTTCGAGGCCTTCTGTAGCCAGACGACGAACCTGACTCCACAGCTCTAGACTTAGGTGCAATATTTTTTTTCCCACGACCACCTGATGCTCCACTACCACTACCATCATTACCAGCTGACAATGAACGCCCACGGCCACGACCTCTTCCACCAGACTTCCTCATTGTTTTAAAAACTTAACCAAAGTAACGGTATTTGTTCCTGTAAAACAACTTACACGGTGAGCTATAACTTCAGTATGATTTAGATATCCCTTTACAGTTGGTTGAGACCGCAAGGAAAATCAGGCACAATGTTACACACTCTGTTTTCTGTGGCACCAAATCAGAGAGATACCACACACGCAGGACTGTCACTCAAGCACAAATGTCAATATTAATCTCCCACTGTATTTTTTTTTTTTTTTTTTGTTTTTTTAAGGAAACTTTAGAAACAAAATAAAATAAAATGATTTATTCAGGAAGAATTTGGAAACAAAATAAAATAAAATGATTTTTTCAGGGAGAATTTAGAAACCAAAAAAATAAAAATAGCCTTTCTATGGCCCAGTGCCCACTATTTGAGAGAGAGAGATGGCATACCCAGGAGTCAGGAGTGACACACAAGCAGAAAGGGCAATATTAATCTCCCACTGATTTCTTTTTGATTTTTTCAGGGAGAATTTAGAAACACAATAAAATAAAAAAAAAATAGCCTTTCTATGGCCCAGTGCCCACTATTTGAGAGAGAGAGATGGCACACCCAGGAGTCAGGAGTGGCACACAAGCAGAAAGGGCAATATTAATCTCCCACTGATTTCTTTTTGATTTTTTCAGGGAGAATTTAGAAACACAATAAAATTAAAAAAAATAGGCTTTCTATGGCCCAGTGCCCACTATTTGAGAGAGAGAGATGGCACACCCAGGAGTCAGGAGTGGCACACAAGCAGAAAGGCCAATATTAATCTCCCACTGATTTTTTTTTTCAGGGAGATTTTAGAAACAAAATTAAATAAAATGATTTATTCAGGAAGAATTTGGAAGCAAAATAAAATAAAATGATTTTTTCAGGGAGAATTTAGAAACCAAAAAAAATAAAAATAGCCTTTCTATGGCCCAGTGCCCACTATTTGAGAGAGAGAGATGGCACACCCAGGAGTCAGGAGTGACACACAAGCAGAAAGGGCAATATTAATCTCCCACTGATTTCTTTTTGATTTTTTCAGGGAGAATTTAGAAACACAATAAAAAAAAAATAGCCTTTCTATGGCCCAGTGCCCACTATTTGAGAGAGAGAGATGGCACACCCAGGAGTCAGGAGTGGCACACAAGCAGAAAGGGCAATATTAATCTCCCACTGATTTCTTTTTGATTTTTTCAGGGAGAATTTAGAAACACAATAAAATGAAAAAAAAAAAATAGGCTTTCTATGGCCTAGTGCCCACTATTTGAGAGAGAGAGATGGCACACCCAGGAGTCAGGAGTGGCACACAAGCAGAAAGGCCAATATTAATCTCCCACTGATTTTTTTTTTCAGGGAGACTTTAGAAACAAAATAAAATAAAATGATTTATTCAAGAAGAATTTGGAAACAAAATAAAATAAAATGATTTTTTCAGGGAGAATTTAGAAACCAAAAAAAATAAAAATAGCCTTTCTATGGCCCAGTGCCCACTATTTGAGAGAGAGAGATGGCACACCCAGGAGTCAGGAGTGACACACAAGCAGAAAGGGCAATATTAATCTCCCACTGATTTCATTTTGATTTTTTCAGGGAGAATTTAGAAACACAATAAAAAAAAAAAAATAGCCTTTCTATGGCCCAGTGCCCACTATTTGAGAGAGAGAGATGGCACACCCAGGAGTCAGGAGTGGCACACAAGCAGAAAGGGCAATATTAATCTCCCACTGATTTCTTTTTGATTTTTTCAGGGAGAATTTAGAAACACAATAAAATAAAATAAAAATAGGCTTTCTATGGCCCAGTGCCCACTATTTGAGAGAGAGAGATGGCACACCCAGGAGTCAGGAGTGGCACACAAGCAGAAAGGGCAATATTAATCTCCCACTAATTTCTTTTTTATTTTTTCAGGGAGAATTTTGAAACACAATAAAAAAAAAATAGGCTTTCTATGGCCCACTATTTGAGAGAGATAGATGGCACACCCAGGAGTCAGGAGTGGCACACAAGCAGAAAGGGCAATATTAATCTCCCACTGATTTTTTTATTTTTTCTGGGAGTATTTAGAAACCCAATAAAACAGAAAAATGAAAAGGCTTTCTATGGCCCACTATGTGAGAGAGATGGCACACACAGGGATGGCACTCTAGCAGAAATGCCAAATTGCCAATCTTAATCTCCCACAAAAAAAAAAATGAAAAATGAAAAGGCTTTCTATGGCCCACTATGTGAGAGAGATGGCACACACAGGGATGGCACTCTAGCAGAAATGCCAAATTGCCAATCTTAATCTCCCACAAAAAAAAAAAATGAAAAATGAAAAGGCTTTCTATGGCCCACTATGTGAGAGAGATGGCACACACAGGGATGGCACTCTAGCAGAAATGCCAAATTGCCAATCTTAATCTCCCACAAAAAAAAAAAAACAGGGACTGTCCTACAATTACTATCTCCCTGCAGTAATCTCAGCCAGGTATGGCAGGCAGCAATAAGGAGTGGACTGATGCACAAATTAAATAAAAAGTGTGGACAAACAAACAAGATAGCTGTGCAGAAAGGAAGGAACAAGAGGATTTGTGCTTTGAAAAAAGCAGTTGGTTTGCACAGCGGCGTACACACAGCAATGCAGCTATCAGGGAGCATTCTAGGGCAGCCCAATGAGCTACAGCGCTGAGGAAAAAAAAAATGTAGCTTCCACTATCCCTGCACACCGAAGGTGGTGTTGGACAGTGGAAATCGCTACAGCACAAGCGGTTT
The DNA here is from genome assembly GCF_032444005.1 of Ranitomeya imitator. Classification (NCBI taxonomy): domain Eukaryota; kingdom Metazoa; phylum Chordata; class Amphibia; order Anura; family Dendrobatidae; genus Ranitomeya; species Ranitomeya imitator. Next base: position 203,787,620 of record NC_091286.1, read on the forward strand.
GGTGGTTAATGGACCCTGCCTAACGCTATCCCTGCTTCTGACGAAGCGGCAGCAACCTCTCCCTAAGCTCAGATCAGCAGCAGTAAGATGGCGGTCGGCGGGAACGCCCCTTTATAGCCCCTGTGACGCCGCAGACAGCAAGCCAATCACTGCAATGCCCTTCTCTAAGATGGTGGGGACCAGGACCTATGTCATCACGCTGCCCACACTCTGCGTTCACCTTCATTGGCTGAGAAATGGCGCTTTTCGCGTCATTGAAACGCGACTTTGGCGCGAAAGTCGTGTGCCGCATGGCCGACCCCACACAGTGGTCGGGTCGGGTTTCATGAAACCCGACTTTGCCAAAAGTCGGCGACTTTTGAAAATGAACAACCCGTTTCGCTCAACCCTAGTGGTGGATGCTCATGGGTTGATAATCTAAATCTGTCAATTTGAATAAAGAGGTGGTTCTTTCAAAAATTTGCAAGGAGGTGGGGGAGGGTAGGGTGGAAGGTCCATTTTCTTCACCATCGTTTAAGAATGTTTGGTTATCTCGCTTGGGTTTGTTTTATCCATTGAAGACGGCATTAAATGACTCAGTGGATATATCAGAGGCATCAGTGTGTTGTTCATCATTTGATACAGCACTGGTTTTGTTGAGATAGTTTGGTCATGAGGTCTTATCAAAGACAGATATTATATCGGCTTTTAGTTTGTTACCAGTGTCGCCTATGGGATTTAATTTGTTAGGATTTCAGTTTAACAAAGGTTTTTTTGTAATAAGTCATTACCTATGGGTTTCACATTGTCATGTTTTTATTTTGAGTTGCTTTTCCACTTTTCTGCAGTGGGTTGTTGCTAAGGAGTACAATGGACAGGGTGGTATATTGCATTGATGATTTTTTTTATCAAGTTTTTGATGATTGCACCAGGTAATTGGATATGTTTTCAGGGTAATGAATGTATTTGGTGTCCCATTGGCTATGGAAAAAACAGGGGTCACGTGATTAGCTTCTGCCTGGCAATAGGATTCTGATTGGCAGAGGGGTATTTTGGCAGGCTCAAACACCGCTACTTAACCCGGCATATGCCAGTTCCGGGCAGTTTACCTCAGAATCCTGAAAGAAGATCATTGTCCCGACCGCCCCTATTGTTGTGTTTTGCTGGTAGGTGTTTTGTTTTGTTGGTTGGAGGTCGCCTAGCTAACGCTAGGTGGACACTGGTCTTAATGTGTTTTTAATATTTTCTTTATTGGAATTGAGATGAATTGAACATTTTAAAGTAATATTTATTAACCCCTTTACCCCTGAGAGTAGTTTGCTGGCAAATGACCAAGCCAATTTTTTAATTCTGACCACTGTCCTTTTATGAGATAATAACTTTGGAACACTTCAAAGGATCCCAGTGTTTCTGAGAATGTTTTGTTTGTGACATATTGTACTTCATAATAGTGGTAACATTTAGTTGATATGACTTGCGCTTATTTGTGAAAAAACGAACATGTGGCAAAAATTTTGAAAATATTGAAATTTTGCAACTTTGAATATTCATGCCCTTAAATCACAGAGATATGTCACACAAATACTTAACAATTAACTTTTCCCACATATCTGGGTTACATCAGCACAATTTTGAAACCAACATTTTTTTGTTAGGAAGTTATAAGGGTTAAAAGTTGACTAGCGATTTCTCATTTTTACAACACCGTTTTTTTGTAGGAACCACATCACATTTGAAGTCATTTTGAGGGGTCTATATGATAGAAGATACCCAAAGATGATACCATTCTAAAAATTGCACCCCTCAAGGTGCTCAAAACTACATTCAAAAAGTTTATCACCCTTACAGGTGCTTCACAAGAATTTTTGGAATGTGGAAAAAAAATGAACATTTAACTTTTTTTCACAAAAAAAAAATACTTCAGATCCAATTTTTTTTATTTTGACAAGGGTAACAGGAAAAAATGGACCCCAAAATTTGTTGTCTAATTTCTCCTAAGCATACTGATACCCCAAATGAGGGAGAAGACCACTGTTTGGGCGCACGGCAGAGCTCGGAAGTGAAGGAGCACCACTTGATTTTTGAATGCAAAATTTGCTGGAACAATTGGAGAACGCCATGTCGCATTTGGAAAGCCTCTGATGTGCCTAAAGATTGAAAAAACACCACAAGTGACACCATTTTGGAAATTAGACCCATCAGGGAACTGATCTAGATGTGTGGTGAGCACATTGAACCCTCATGTGATTCACAGAAGTTTATAACGTTGAGCCGTAAAAATAAAAAAAAATCCAATTTTCCCCACAAATATGTCTTTATCACAAAATATTGCATTTTTATAAGGGTAACAGGAGAAATTGCACCTTACAATTTGTTGTACAATTCCTCCTGAGTGCGCCGATACCCCCATATGTGGGAGAATACTACTTTTGAGGCCCACTATTTCTACTGAACGTGGCATTACTCCATATGTGGCTGTACAGTACTACTTAGCCACACAGAGAGACTCAGGAAGAACGGAGCGCTATTTGCCTCCTGGAGGGCAGATTTTCCTAGAACTGTTTGTGGATCCATATACAGAGCCCCTAATTGCTAGAAGAGCAGAATCCTCTCAAGTGACCCCATTAGGAAAAACTATATCCCTTGGGGAATTTACCTATAGGTGTAGTAATGATTTTGAACCCATGGGTATTTTTATGTTGAAACAAGCAGCAATAAATGTTGAGAATTGCAAACTGCTTTTGTAGTGAAAAGTATGCTGTAGTGACTAGTATGTTGCAGTCACCAGTACGTTATGCCCAACCTGTTTTTCTGGAGGCGTGCACCCGTAAGTTAGGCAGGCTCTCATCGCTTCAGAAGTGCCAACCGTGGACGCAATATGTGATTTAGGTACATTGTGGGGCTCAGAAGGGAGGGGGGGCATTTTTATGTGGGAGTGGAAAATTTGCTGAATTTCTTTTGGCGTATGAGTAGGTATTTCACTTTTCCAGAGCCTTTGGAAGCCCCCTATATTTCCATTAACAGATGACAGATCTGAGAGGAGATTTGCTTTTTCATGGATTGAGTTGAAGCTTTTATTGGGAACATTTTACATAATGTTTGGGTTCACATTTATCTGGCACTCTACACTGGCCACTTACTTTGGGGTTTCCATCCAAATCTCCGACTGATGGGATTCAGATCCCTGAGGGACCTATTCACTATAATGAGACAGCAGAGTTACTCTGGACTCCATCTGGCCTCTGTTTAGCGGTGTCCTTTTCAGAAGTGCACAAAACTGTGGCCGACGGCACTTTTATGCAATCCTAACAAGACGGACACCGCTGGATCACAGGTCAGATGCCGTCCACACGGCCTCCATTTGTCTCAGTATAGGGAATCTTCCGCCAGGGGTTCTGTCTGAAGCACATATTTCAGAGATTTACACAGAAACCGCTGTGCAAGAGCTCAGCGCAGAGCGCAGGATAAATGTGCACTGAGCCTTATTGCGATCTTTGGGAAGCAGAATGAAAAATCAGCATTGTTTTTTGTTTATTTTTTACGCCATTCCTCATGCGGTATAAGTGATTAGGCAACTTTATTCCTCAGGTCAGTGCGATTACAGCGATACCAGCTTTACATCGAGTTTTTATGTCTGACTGCTGACACACACAAAAAGACGCTTTTTATTGCAAAAACTATTTTTTGCATCACCAAATTTTGAAAGCTATAATTTTTCCATATTATGGCCCACAGAATCATGTGAGGGCTTGATTTTGCAGGACGAGTTAACGTTTTTATTGGTACCATTTTTGGGCACATGACATTTTTTGATTGCTTTCTATTCCAATTTTTGTGAGTCCGAATAAACAAAAACAGCAATTCAGGATTTTTTTAGGGGGGGGGGGGGGGGGTTTATGCCATTCCGTGTGTGGTAAAATTGATAAGTTTTATTCTTCAGATCAGTACAATTACATCATATATATTTTTTTTATGTTTTGGCGCTTTTATACAATAAAAACTATTTTATAGAAAAAATATTTATGCTTGCATCGCTTTATTTTGAGAGCTATAACTTTTTTATTTTTCCACTGATGGAGCTGTATGGTGGCTTTCTTTTTTGTGGGATAAGATTACGTTTTCAGCAGTACCATGTTTATTTATATCTGTCTTTTTATTGCGTTTTAATCCACTTTGTTTGGCAGTATGATGATAAAGCATTGTTGCCTTGTTTTTTTAATTTTTTTTTATTGTGTTCACTAAAGGGTTTAACTAGTGGTCTTTGCAGACCCGGCGATACCAAATATGTGTACTTTTATTGTTTTTTTTTTCATTCAAATATTTATTTAGAGATGCAGTATCTTTTGATTTTTCATTATTATTATTAGTAGTAGTAGTAGTAGTAATAGTAGTAGTAGTAGTAGTAGTAGTTGTAGTAGTAGTAGTAGTATTTTTATTTTTTATACATATTTTAGCAATTATTTTTTTTTTTAAATTTTACTTTTATCTACATTGTTTTACTTTGTTCCACTAAGGAACAATCATCTTTTACAGGCTGATCACTTCTGCAGAATGGAGATGAAGCAGCATCCCCATGCTGCAGAAACTGTCAGCTCTGCACTGACAGACACACTTGTTCATCATGCACTGGGCATGATCAGCAAGTTTGCTAGGTCTGATGACCCGGATGTCATTATGACAACATGTCAACATGACAACAATCGGGACCCCACATCATGCCACAGGGTCTCCAATCCAAAGGCAGTGAGGCTGTTAGATCGCAGCATTTCTGGGGTTAAAGTTCCGGGAGCGGTCTGTGAATCAGCTAACACCCGGCGACGATTGCCTGCACACCCCCGCGTACATGGGTGATCGATCAGATGTAATGCTCTGTCACTGGTCAAATAGGCCCAGGGCACAGGGACGGATCATTATGTCTGATGTCAGAAAGTGGTTAATTTAATTGGTAACCCAAAAATATACAAAGAGGTCTTTTACTGCCAAATTTTGCTTTGTCGTTGTTATTTTGTCATTGGTTGGGGCGGGTGCAGTTATGGTACCATGAATGCGGCAACACCTGATATGTGTTGTGCAGTTTGGTCACATGTCAGAGCTCCGGAGGAAAAGAACACTATTTGACTGAACCCCTGCCCACATAACCCCATTCTGAAATTTACAACCCCTTTAAGAATTGTTCTATAGGTATAGTAACATTTTAACATCTTTGGTGTTTTCCAGGAGAAAACAGCAGTTGGTGTTGAAGAGTGAGACTTTCAAATATGCCAAACCAATATATTGTGCTCAGCTTGTGCCTCTGGAGACATTGCACTTCTGGAGACATGTTGTAGACACTCCCCACTACAGTTTTTTTGCTACATATGAGTGCTAACTGTAACCTAGGTACTAGGGAAGAGCGGTTGTGCTTGGTTAAGGTATCATCCAAGCATGCTCATGTGCTAACCGAGTGCCTTCGGTATGCTCGAAAAATATGTTTGAGAACTCGCGGCTTCATGTCTCGCTGCTGTTTGACAGAGGTAGCACATGCAGGGATTGCCTGTTTGTTAGTAAGGTCAACTAAGGTCACCTAAGTTCACGTGCGCCAGTTCTCACGAGTTCAGCGCGAGTGCCGGACAAATAAGCAACTGCTCATTAGTCCGGCATTAGTCTGGCACTTGCGCTGTACTCAAGAAAAACCAGCACCTGTCAACTTAGGTGACCTCAGTAAGGTTCCCGCATTTCATCGGCAATGAACTGTAACAACCTTAGTGATGTCATCGCTCCTCGCAGCAGCCAGATTCACACACTACTATCAGTATATTCCAGCTGCTCGTGCTGAGCGGTCACATTACTAATGTCACCGCTCAGCACTGCATCTGGATGTAGCACACCTGGGGATCATCATGGGACCTCATCATTATGGATTAATGGTGAACAAGTTAGGATTACTTTGATTTTCTATTTCTAATCTTATCTTAATAATTGGGTAAAAGAGGGAATTTTTCGGGTAGTGTTTTGTTCAAATAAATGATTTTTCTCTGTGTGTGCCTTTCATTACTTTTGGCTACGAGGTTAGTAATGGGGGTGTGTTTTCGACGCCTCTCGATTACCAACCTCTGGGCTTATTGTCAGCGGACATGAAATAGCTGACATTAACCCCCAAGCCATTACCCTATTTGCCAACACACCAGGGCAGGGCAAGTGGGACACGTCAAGGCTAAGTGCCAGAAATTGCACTTGGGGCTGCTGAAGACTGATGTTGTTAGTCTGGGAGGATGCCAATATCCATGGCCCCTTATGATCCTATTAATATCAGCCTTCAGCTGTCTACATAGCTTTTGCTGGTTAGTAAATATTGGGGGGCCCAAAAATCTTTTTGGGGGTCCCTTTTTAATAACCAGTAAAGGCTATGCAGACATCTTTGAGCTGATATTAATAGGCTGTGAACTTTTATGGATATTGGCCTCTTCCCAGAATAATAACACCAGCCCCAGCTGTCTGCTTTCCCTCAGCTGGTTATTAAAAATAGGGGGGACCCCACATCATTCTAATTTTGGACCCCCATTTTTAATAACCAGTAAAGGCTACACAGACAACTGTGAGCTGATATTAGTAAGTTGGGAAAATCCATGGATATTGGCCCTTTCCCAGAATAATAACAACAGCTCACAGCTGTCTGCTTTTCTCACTAATGTGATTTAACTCTGTATGGGTTTCAATGAATGTATGGATATTCACACATGACATTGATAAGAATAGTCCACATTGACTTAAGGCACCGTCACATTTAGTGACGCTGCAGCGATCTAGACAACGATATCGATCGCTGCAGCGTCGTTGTGTGGTCGCTGGAGAGCTGTCACACAGACAGCTCTCCAGCGACCAACTATGCGAAGTCCCCTGGTAACCAGGGTAAACATCGGGTTACTAAGCGCAGGGCCGCGCTTAGTAACCCAATGTTTACCCTGGTGTCTGTCCCCCGGCGCTGTGCTTCTCTGCACTGACTGTGAGCGCCAGCCGGAAAGCACAGCCCACTGTGCTCTGCTTTCCGGCTAGCGCTTACACAGTGCAGAGAAGCACAGCGCCGGGGGACAGACACCGGAATGTAAGTATGTAGTGTTTGTTTTTTTTTTACGTTTACGCCGGTAACCAGGGTAAACATCGGGTTACTAAGCGCGGCCCTGCGCTTAGTAACCCGATGTTTACCCTGGTTACCAGTGAAGACATCGCTGAATCGGCGTCACACACGCCGATTCAGCGATGTCTGCGGGAGTCCAGCGACTAAATAAAGTTCTGGACTTTCTGCTCCAACCAACGATGGCACAGCAGGATCCTGATTGCTGCTGCCTGTCAAACTCAACGATATCGCTATCCAGGACACTGCAACGTCACGGATCGCTAGCGATATTGTTCAGTGTGACGGTACCTTTACATTGTTTTGTACTGTGTGTTATCTAGCCTCATACCATTCTATTCATGCTATCAAGTCTGTTGGGGAAACTAATTAAATCAATGTTTACTGAAATTTAAGGGATTTAAGTAATTTACCTATCCATATTTGTTTGCAGGGCAATTGTCCCTTACTATGGCCATTTTAGAACCATTTTACTGCACCAAACTTCGGGTCTCCATTAACTTGCATTGGGTTCAAGTTAGGGGTCATGTTTTGACCTAAACCAAACTTTTAACAGCATATTTGTCAAACCTGTCGAACCCTAACATCCACGGGTCCACTCATCACTATGTATGAATAGAAATTTTCTCAATGGGATTTAGGTCTGGACTTGGATTGGGCCATTCAAACACATGAATACGCTTTAGTCTCAACCATTCCACTGTAAGGGTATGGGCACACGATGCGGATTTTGCTGCAAATCCGCAGCGTTTCTACAGTTGCGGATCCGCAGCAGTTTCCCATGAGTTTACAGTTCAATGTAAACCTATGGGAAACCAAAAACGCTGTGCACATGCTGTGGAAAAAAACGTGCGGAAACGCAGCGGTTTACATTCCGCAGCATGTCACTTCTTTCTGTGGATTCCGCAGGGGTTTTACAGCTGCCCCTATGGAAAACCGCAGTTGTAATACCGCAGTGAAAACCACAGAAAAGCCGCAGTAAATCCGCGATAAATCTGCAGCAAAAACGCAGCATTTTTGCCCTGCAGATTTACCAAATCTGCTGCGGAAAAATCCACAGTGGCCAAGAATACGTGTGCACATACCCTTATTCTGGTGGTATGTTTTGGATCATTGTCCTGTTGCAAGGTGAACCTATGCCCCAGTCTCAAGTCTTTTGCAGTCTCTAAGGGCAGTCTCACACGTCCAGATAATTCCGATACCGGAAAAATTGGTACCCGAATTATCCGTGTCCGTGTGCCGGTGCGTTTCTGTGGCACATGAGTGTGGCACACGTGCGGCACACATGTGCCGCCCGTGTGCCCACTGGGTACCACACGCCCCATGCAGGAGACAGCGCTGTCCCCTGCATCTGGTGCTGAAGCCGCGATTCATATCTTCCCTGCAGCAGCATTTGCTGTAGAGAAGATATGAATAATCGTGTTTAAAATAAATATCCATGTGCCCACCCCCTCCCACCCCCTGTGCCCCCACCCGCTGTTGTTAAAATACTCACCCGGTTCCCTCGCTGGCTGGCGCTGCTTCCTGTCCTGGCCGCACCTTCTACTGTATGAGCGGTCACGTGGAGCCGCTCATTTACAGTAATGAATATGCGTCTTCACCCCTATGGGAGGTGGAGCCGCATATTCATGATTGTAATGGGCGGCCCCACATGAAAGGAAGCAGCGCCAGCCAGCGAGGGAGCCGGGTGAGTATTTTAACAACAGCGGGAGGGCACACAGGGGGTGGGAGGGGGTTGGGCACATGGATATTTATTTTAAACATGATTATTCATATCTTCTCTACAGCAAACGCTGCTGCAGGGAAGATATGAATCGCGGCTTCAGCACCAGTGGGGGGACAGCGCTTACAGTAGTGCTGTCTCCTGCACGGCACACGGACTGCACACGGATACGATTGACTTTAATGGGTCCGTGTAATCCGTGCGCTCCTACGAACACTGACATGTCTTCGTGTTTGGCACACGGAGACATGATCCGCAAAAAATCAATGACATCTGCACAGATGCATTGATTTCACTGTGTCTACGTGTGTCAGTGGCTCCGGTACGTGAGGAAACTGTCACCTCACGTACCGGAGCCACTGACATGTGAAACCGGCCTAACAGGTTTTCCTCCAGTATTGTCCTGTATTTAGCTCTATCCATCTTCCTACCAACTCTGACCAACTTCCCTGTTCTTGCTGAAGAAAATCATCCCTACAGCATGATGCTGCCACCACTATATTTGACGATGGGGATAGTGTATAGAGGTGATGTGCAGTGTTAATTATTTTATTACCACACATAGCATTTTGCATTTAGCTAAAAAAAAGTTCTACTTTGGTCTCATCTGACCAAAGCACCTTCTTAATCATGCCATGTTGGTAACACAGCTAGCATGTTGAAAAAAAGCAAAAAAAGCAAACATTGTAAAATCATCTACGCAATGGTTATTTGATATAATGCAATGCATATTTTTGTTTTCTGTAGGTATACTTGGCCTTGCTTGTGGTGGACTAGTATTGTTATTGCCTGAGACAATGGGTATTTCTTTACCAGAAACAGTTGAAGATGTTGAAAATCTTGGAAGGTAAATACTATTTCTATATTTTTCCATAATAAACATAATATTAAGTTAGCTCTTTAAAAAGAAGCTATCATTAGAAAATTCTCTATTTTTAAAGTTATGTTTTTGTGTCACATGTACAATACTGTGCAAAAGTTTCTGGCAGTGCTGCAAATTAAGAATGCTTTCAACAATAGAAGTGTTAATATTTTTTTATCAGCAAGATGGAAAGAAAATGAAATCTAAATAAAATCCATATTCTCTGTGACCACTGTTTGACTTCAAAACAGCATGAAGTCATCGATTCTTCTAGATACACTTACACACAGTTTTTGAATGACCTTGGCAGGGCGGTTACTCCAAAAAATCTTAGAGAACCAACCAAATATCTTCTGTGAATGTTAGCTTATGCAAATCCTGCTTTTTCATATGATCAAAGATAGACTCGATGATGAAATCTTGGCACGGTTTTGGCCATATCACTTGCAGGGTTCCTTATTCCTCTTTATCCTAGTAATAGTTCTTAATGACATTGGCTGTATGTTTTGGAGCATTGTCCTGCTGCAGAATAAATTTAAAGCCAAACAGACGTCTCTCTCATGGTATTGCATAATGGTTAAGTTAGGTTATCTTCCTGCGTTTCGCAGCATTGAGGGCACCATTAATCTTTATCAAAATCCCAACTTCTTTTTCTAAAATGCAGCCCCAAACTTGTAAGGAACCTGCAGCATACTTATTAATAATAATAATAATAATCTTTATTTATATAGCGCCAACGAATTCCGCAGCGCTTTACAGTTTAACAGTTTCAAACACAACAGTCATAAGTAACAATGTTAACAATACAATAATTAAAGCAAAATAAGATGACCCTGCTCGTGAGAGCTTACAATCTACAATGAGGTGGGGGAGATACAAAGTACATGTGTGTATTTACAATGATGTATTTACAATGATGGTCCAGCCATCTTCAGGGGGTGGGGGATAGATGGAAGTGGTGAATGGGCTACACACACACAAACATCAAATGACTTGATTAGTGAAAGTGATAGGCCGCTCCTAACAAATGTGTTTTGAGGGAGTGCCTAAAACTATGCAAATTGTGGTGGTCCTAATATCTTGGGGTAGAGAATTTCAGAAGATTGGCGCAGCATGGGAGAAGTCTTGCAGTCGGGAGTGGGAGGTACGGATTAGTGCAGAGGTTAGTAGAAAGTCGTTTGCAGAGCGCAGCGGTCGGTTAAGGCCCCTTCACATTTAGCGACGCTGCAGCGATACCGACAACGATCCGGATCGCTGCAGCGTCGCTGTTTGGTCGCTGGAGAGCTGTCACACAGACCGCTCTCCAGCGACCAACGATGCCGGTAACCAGGGTAAACATCGGGTAACTAAGCGCAGGGCCGCGTTTAGTAACCCGATATTTACCCTGGTTACCATCCTAAAAGTAAAAAAAAACAAACACTAGATACTTACCTACCGCTGTCTGTCCTCCAGCGCTGCGCTCTGCTTCTCTGCTCTCCTCCTGTACTGTCTGGGAGCCGGAAAGCAGAGCGGTGACGTCACCGCTCTGCTTTCCGGCTCACAGCCAGTACAGGAGGAGTGCAGAGCGCAGCGCTGGAGGACAGACAGCGGTAGGTAAGTATCTAGTGTTTGTTTTTTTTTACTTTTAGCATGGTAACCAGGGTAAACATCGGGTTACTAAGCGCGGCCCTGCGCTTAGTTACCCGATGTTTACCCTGGTTACCAGTGAAGACATCGCTGGATCGGTGTCACACACGCCGATCCAGCGATGTCTCCAGGGAGTCCAGCGACGAAATAAAGTTCTGGACTTTATTCAGCGACCAACGATCTCCCAGCAGGGGCCTGATCGTTGGTCGCTGTCACACATAACGATTTCATTAACGATATCGTTGCTACGTCACAAATAGCAACGATATCGTTAACAATATCGTTATGTGTGAAGGTACCTTTAGGCCAATAGACCGAAATGAGGGAGGAGATGTAAGGGGGTGCCGCACTGTGGAAAGCTTGAAGACACAAAAGCGCACAGAGAGGTCAAAAAATACTCTGTTGTAAAAAAGTCACAGTAAATAAGCAAGTGCTAGTCAAAAAATGAAAAAATACAGGGTATTTAGTTAATACTTTTTTTGCAAAAAAAGTATGTTAAGCTGCTCCACCAATCGCCAAGGTATACCCATAATAGAGCAGTCCTGTCTAATGTATATAATCCCTATCTGATGTATTTAAAAACCTGATCATCTGTATAGTACCTGTATGAACAGGGTTCAGAGAGAAAATATCCATGTAGAACTTGCAAGATGGAACAGCTACAATGCAAATGACCCACAGAGGAGTGGTGGACTCCCCAGTCTTGTAGAAACAAGAGAACAATTATAAAACCAAAAACACATGGGCTACTTGCACAGTGAACAAGTCTGTAGAAACCTGTTCACACCACCAAAGAACTTGAAGACACAAAAGCGCACAGAGAGGTCAGAAAATACTCTGTTGTAAAAAAGTCACAGTAAATAAGCAAGTGCTAGTCAAAAAATGAAAAAATACAGGGTATTTAGTTAATACTTTTTTTGCAAAAAAGTATGTTAAGCTGCTCCACCAATCGCCAAGGTATACCCATAATAGAGCAGTCCTGTCTAATGTATATAATCCCTATCTGATGTATTTAAAAACCTGATCATCTGTATAGTACCTGTATGAACAGGGTTCAGAGAGAAAATATCAATGTAGAACTTGCAAGATGGAACAGCTACAATGCAAATGACCCACAGAGGAGTGGTGGACTCCCCAGTCTTGTAGAAACAAGAGAACAATTATAAAACCAAAAACTGTGGATAGCTTTGTGGGTGAGAACAAGTACTTTGAATTGGATTCTATAATGAATGGGCAGCCAGTGTAATGAATGGCGAAGAGCGGACACGTCTGAATACCGATTAGCTACATGGACAACCCTGACTGCTGCATTAAGGATAGACTGGAGAGGGGAAAGTCGAGTAAGGGCGAAGCCAATTAATAGAGCATTGCAGTAGTCCAGGCGGGAGTGGATCAAGGTGACAGTGAGGGTTTTTGTTGTTTCCATGGTGAGAAAAGGGCAGATTCTAGAGATGTTCTTTAGATGTAAGCAGCATAAGCGGGCAAGAAATTGTATATGGGATGTGAAGGAGAGATCGGAATCAAACATAACACCCAGACAGCGCGCCTGCTGCCGGGGTGTTTATCATGCTGCCAACCACGGAAAGGGAAATGTCAGATTTAGGGAGGTTAGTAGATGGCGGGAGCAGAAGAAGTTCAGTTTTGGAGAGGTTGAGTTTCATATAGAGAGAGGACATGATGTTGGAGACTGCGGACAGACAGTCACTGGCGTTCTGCAGTACAGTGGGGTAAGGTCAGGGGATGACTTGTCTAGTTTTCTTCATTTGAATTTGTCTAGTTGTGTGTCATCAGCATAAAGATGGTACTGATTGGGGCCGTGTAGAGAGAGAAGAGAAGGGGGCCAAGGACTGAGCCCTGAGCTACCTTGACAGTGAGAAAAAGAGGAGATGAAGTGGGGGCAGCGAACAGAACACTGAAGTAGCAGTCAGAAAGATAGGAAGAGAACCAGAAGAGAACAGTTTCCTTAATGCCTATTGACTGGAGCCTAGAGAGTAGATCAGGGTGGTCAACAGTGTCGAAAGCTGCTGAAAGGTCGAGAAGAATGAGCAGAGAGTGGTCACCGTTACATTTTGCTGTCAGAAGGTAGTTGGTCACGTTGATGAGTGCAGTTTCTGTTGAACGTAGGGGGTGGAAACCAGACTGTGAAGGGTCTAGGTGGGAATGAGTGGAGAGGTAACGGGTAAGGCGGGAGTAGATTAGGCTCTCCAAGAGTTTAGAGATGAAGGGAAGATTGGAGACTGCTCTATAGTTTTTTTGTGCAGGATGGGTCGTGGGCAGGTTTCTTTAGTAATGGAGTAATGATAGAGTGTTTGCAGGAGGAGGGGAAAATGCCAGAGGAGAGGGTGAGATTAAAGATTGTAGTTGGTAGTGCATGTAGTCAGATGAGAAGAAGAGAGGAGCTTGGAGTCTTCTTCTTCTGTGATGGGATCGAATGTGGAGAGTGAGCCAGGGGAATTGCAGGGAGGGATGGGAGTCATTGCACTTGGTGGGTGGGAGCAGATTTCCTGATGGATATTATCTATTTTCTCTATAAAGTGGGAGGCCAGGTCATCAGCACAAATGTCTGTGATAGGGGCTTGTGCTTTTGGACCTAAGGAGGGAGTGAAAGGTGTCAAAAAGTTTCTTGGGGTTGTTGGGTAGTGAGGAGATCAGAGTGGTAAACTAGGTCTGTTTGGAGAGGCAAAGGGCAGCATTATAGGTTATCAACATAAATTTGAAGTGTATGAAGTTTTCTGGTGTGCAAGTTTTCCTCCATAAGCGTTCAGCAGACCTAGAGCATAGCTGGAGAAATCAGGTTTGCGATGTGAGCCAGGGCTGTTTTACTCTGTGTTTGGAGGTTCTGAGGGCAAGGGGAGCTACTTGGTCAAGGATGCTTCTAAGAGTGTCATTGTAGTGATGTACAGCCAGATTAAGGACAGGAAAAAGAGGAGATTGGGGACAATGATGAGTGTAGGGAGTCTGAAAGTGTATGAGGGTTAATAGCACATAGATTTATGAATGTGTGGTAGGTAGGAGTGCGCTGGGATGGGCAAGTAATTGTGAGTGTGAAGGAGAGAATGTTGTGGTCAGAGAGTGGAAGCGGTGATTTATCTAGGTAGGAGATTGAACAGAGCCAGACAAAGACCAGGTCAAGGGTGTTACCGTCTTTGTGTGCTGTGATAGATGCTGGGATGCAGATGTGGAAGTGGGGCTGTTAATGGGGATGTTGAAGTCTCCCAGGATAAGGGTTGGTAGTTCTGAGGACATGAAGTGCGGCAGCCAGGCTGAGAAGTGGTTCGGGAAGTCGGTGGGTGAGCCTGGGGGCCGGTATATGACTACTACTCTGAGAGAGAGGGGACGAAAGAGCCTGATGCTGTGGACCTCAAAAGAAGGGAATGAGGGTGATAGAACTGGGGGGATGACCTGGAAAGTGCATTGTGGGGATATGAGTATGCCGACTCCACCACCATGTCTGTTTGTGGGTCTCGGGGAATGTGAGAATTGTAAGCCACCATGGGAAATGGCAGCAGGAGAGACAGTGTCAGAGTCCTGAGTCAGAGTTTCCATGAGGGCCAAAAGATTAAGAGCATTTTTCAAAATGTAATTGTTTAGGAAAGGAAGCTTGTTACATACAGACCTTGGATTCCAAAGGGCACAATTAAAAGGAGATGAAGGAGTGCAACTAATATTAGTAAGATTATTCAGTTTAAATAAATACAGTGGGGCAATAATTTTGTATATAATCATATAATACCCTAAAATACAGATTTTATTAAATATTATTTAAAATGCCAACAACCTATGGCTTAAACACAAACAACACACCGTGAAAAAAACTGGGATAGGGAAAGAGACATGCCCTAATGTGTGTCTATGCTGAAAGCTGCCTGTGTGCGGGGGTTGGCACCCTAGGGGAAGCGTATTGGCGCCCCCGCTCCGCGATGGCTGGCGCTGGGGTCCCTAGATTGACCCTGATTGACCCACAGGGTCCCTCTACCCAAACAATATTGCACTAAAGGTACCCCTATAGGCTATACATAGAACACACCTGTGACTAGGGATACCTAAACCCCACACTGTGAAAAATAAAAACAATGAGAGAACATGTACATAGGCGTTTTTACGGCAATGAAAATGCAATTATAACCCTGATGATAGATGATATTTAACAAAGATGCCTTTTGTATAATAACCGCAATTTCATTAGCCCTAGCTACAATGCAATTTGAAATGACATTTTTCACCAAATAGATTAGGTTTTGAATAGAAAAAAATGGTGAACACCAAGCAATGCAGATATACTTGATCAATCACTAGCCAACAGGCTTCTGCCCATTTCAGATGCACAACACATTGCAAGAGCTAGAGCATACAAATATAGATAGAGTTAATACTCATCGTTCAGGTGCAATGCCGCCTGCCTAGTATATATTTAGCCTCAATGCGTTTCGCTTCTCTGGCTCATCAGGAGGCCCGATTTCCTGTCATGTATCTCGATAGGTTGTGATAGATCTGAACCGCAATATTTTTACCTCAGTTTTTAAAGCCGGGAGTATTAGTAAGATTAGTAAAGTTTCGATGTGAGGTAGGGTAGGGGTTGAGGTTGGGGGATGGTGGACCAGGGTTGGGGGAGATGTCCCCTGAAATCAGTAGGAGTAGGAAGATAAAGAGCAAGTAGGCATTGGAATTGTACGAAGATATTTTGTGCAGTGTATTTGGGCAAGATGGGCTGAGGTTTTTCAGGAAGGTGTGAAGTGCATGGGAGTTGTACATGGGAGAGGGAAGGAGAGGAGCTGATGTATATGAGTCGTGATGGAGGGGGAATGGTGCCGTGAATGTGGATGGCAAGGCGAAATAGGAGGATAGGAATAAAGCACATGGATAGAAGTGAGAGCAATGTGTGAGTTACCTGACTCCTGCCCTAACTAACCATGGAATAGGAATAATTGCTTTATCTCGATGCTTATCTTTTTGATGCTTTGCTTCAGGGATGTTTGCATGCACCCCCACATGGGGGCACCATCACAAGGAGATGTCTAAATTTATAGTCCAGAATACTGGGTCAGAAGAGATGAATTGTGGGAACAGATCAGGGATAATTTGGAAGCTGGGGCCAGCACACCAGGTGGTTAGATGATCAAAGACATTGGGCCTGGCTACAGCTATTTGCTATAGCACCTTCCGCCAGATAACATCTACACTGATCCCAGTCATGGTTATGCAATTGTGAGTATTAAGTACAATGCACCAAATGAATTATACCAATGAATCAGCAGGCACATTAAAATATGTTTCTAGATGGTAAAGCGGCAGATGACAGACAGCAGACAGCAAGTAGAGGGAAGTTGTACCATTAGAATATATTGCAGGAGATGAAACAGCGATCAGAGGTGGGAAGTTGTACCATTAGAATATATTGCAGGAGATGAGACAGCAATCAGAAGTGGGAAGTTGTACCATTAGAATATATTACAGGAGATGAGACAGCCATCAGAGGTGTGAAGTTGTACCATTAGAATATATTGCAGGAGATGAGACAGCAATCAGAGGTGGGAAGTTGTACCATTAGAATATATTACAGGAGATGAGACAGCAATCAGAGGTGGGAAGTTGTACCATTAGAATATTTTGCAGGAGATGAGACAGCAATCAGAGGTGGGAAGTTGTACCATTAGAATATATTACAGGAGATGAGACAGCCATCAGAGGTGGGAAGTTGTACCATTAGAATATATTACAGGAGATGAGACAGCCATCAGAGGTGGGAAGTTGTACCATTAGAATATATTGCAGGAGATGAGACAGCAATCAGAGGTGGGAAGTTGTACCATTAGAATATTTTTAAGGAGATGAGACGGCAATCAGAGGTCAGAAGTTGTACTTGTGTGAAGAGAGAAGATGGATGTCAGTTCTTTGCCATGGAATAACTGCTCTCTCGATACTTATCTTCAGGATGCTTTGCTTCGGGGATGTTTCCGTTCAACCTCACATGCGTACTTTAATGTTGCCTACAAACAAACAAACAAATCTTTGGCAAACAAACTGCCTTTTTGCTGCCATTTTCCTGCACCCCAGTTTATATATTTTTGCGGACTGTTGAGTCGCTTGGGCTTGTTTCCACATTGAAGGTATAGTTTTAAGCTGTAGTCTTTGTATGAATGGAATTCTCGAAGTGGAAGACTTTTTCAAGCAGTAGATAGGTGTAGTAGGGTGTTGCTGCCAGTTCTGAGCTGCTGGCGCTAAGGGACATCTTTTGATTTTTAGGGAATATATGCTTGATGTGCCTTTCATCTGTTGTGTTAAGTTTTTTTGGTCCACTCACTGTGTCTACAATCCTCTACAATGCCACTTCTTAAATGTCCTCAATGCTGAGAAATATAGGCAGATACTTATCTATAATGCAATACCATAAAGAGGATGTCTGTCTGGCTTCAAATTTATTCTAAACCAGGGTTTCTCAACTCCAGTCCTCAAGTCCCACCAACAGGCCAAGTTTTCAGGATTTCCATAGGTGATGGAGTTAATGCTGAAGCAGGTGATGAAATTATCACCTGTGAAATACTAAGAGATCCTGAAATCTTGAGCTGTTGGTGGGTCATGAGGACCGGAGTTGAGAAAGACTGTTTTAAAAGAATGAAAACCTGAAATTTGTAATCTTACAGAATAATGAATATTAGTATCACCATCAGAGGCAAATTCAACAAATATTAGCCAAAAATGTGTGCTAGTGCAAAGTATAAAGTTTCAAATAATAATTTTTACAAATTTTATTAGAATATAAATACTAAAAACAGTAAAATGTCAATAATTCCAGATGTACAATTGGTGGGTGAGCTACCATTGGAACCCCAGGGTAATGAAGATAGAACACACTGTATTATGTTAAATATAAAACAGTATATATAAAATATCAACCATATAAAATGCTCACCACCATTTGGAGGGTGAGCCTTTGTTTTACCATTGAATATTTACTTCCATCGCTAGTGGTTATCTATCATTCTTTGTGGGCTGATTACTTACTGTATAGAAACCTATATCTGTTTTATATAATTTATTATTTATATACGGTACAGTATATATGTATCAGTAGCATAGCTACCGGAGGGGGGAAAAAGAGGGTGTCGCCACGGAGACCACGCTCTGAGGGGCCCACCAGGAGCTACTCTATTGTAACAGTATTAGCGTGCGCAGTATACCCATACACTCTGTGACAGAGCAGGGAGACTTGATGGATGACGATACAGTTGAAAGCAATGATAAGACAGAGAGCCCCTCTCCCATCATTCTCCCTCTGCTTCTGAAGTCAATGGCACAGACACTGACAGCGGTCACGATTATGTCAGTACTTGGCGTCTTCTGTGCTGAGAGGAGGAGCGGTGCGTATTGTATTTTTTATGGAAAGTGCATTATACTGTATGGAGGCCTATGAGGAGTGCATTATACTATATAGAGACCTTTAGAGAGTGAAGTGTACTATATAGAGTCCCATGGATAGTACATTTTACTAGATAGAGGCCTATAGGGAGTGCATTATACTATATGGAGGCCTACTATGAGTGCATTACACTATATGGAGGTCTATGGGGAGTACATTTGCTATATGGAAGCCTATGGGAAGTGCATGATACTATATAGAGGCCTAAGGGGAGTGCATTATACTAAATGGAGGCTTATGTGCAGTGCATTATACTATATGGAGACCTATGGTGTGTGCATTTTACTATATGGTGGCCTATGGGGAGTGCATCATGCTGTATGGAGGCCTTGGAGAGTGCATTATATGTTTGTAGGCCTATGGGGAGTGCATTATACTATATAGAGACCTATGGGGAGTGCATCGAACTATATTAAGGTCTATGGAGAGTGTATTATGCTATATGGAGGCCTATGGGGAGTGCATTATACTGCATGGAGGACCATGGGATGCATTATACCATATGGAGGCTTATGTGATGTGCATTAAACTATATAGAGTGTAACATCCCTGCCAGCATCACTGCTTGCCTTCCCATCCCGCAATAGGCAGATACACCGACTTCTGGTCATGCACTGAGTTCCGCCCTCTGCTTGCTGTATGCTGTAAACCATATGTCCTCTGCTTGCTGTGTGCATATGTCCTGGCTATATGCTTAGAGCGGCGGCTCCTACTCTTCCTGATTAAAGAGACAGTGTGTGCATCCCTAATGTGTCCCCAGCCTGTTGCCAAGAGGCACCTGGTACTTAAGGCATCTCCACTAGTAATGAGCGAGTATGCTCATTACTTGAGTTTCTCCAAGCATGCTCAGGTGGTCTCTGAGTATTTTGGCGTGCTCGGATATTTAGTTTATGTCGACGCAGCTGCATGATTTGTGGCTGCTAGACAGCTTGAATACATGCCTAACAAACAGGAGACTACCTGTATTTGGAGACCACCCGAGCAGGCTCGGAGAAACTTGAGTAAAAAGCATACTCGCTCAGTACTAATCTCCACCATTCTCTTTCAGTCTGTGTTCAACTACTGAGTTGCCAGGTCCTGTACTGTTCCTGTACTATTTTCTGTCACCCTGGGGGCTGTATACCCAGGCCTGAATCCTGTATCCTGAACCTGTACTGTTGTGAATTCTGTTGTCAAACTTCCTTCTGTGGTCGTGAATGGTACTTCGGCGAGTTCTGTCCATGGACTCCCTCTGGTGGCTGTGAGTGAAGCTGCTGCTTCTGAGGTTTCTTGCACAGGTGACGTGGTTTATCCTTTGGTTGGCTGCTCTATTTAACTCCACTTTGATCGTTTCTCCATGTCAGCTGTCAATGTTCCTGCATTGGTTCAGTTCGCTCTTGGATCTTCCTGGTGACCTGTCTTCTCCAGCAGAAGCTAAGTTCCTGATAGTTATTATTTGTTCATTGTTTTCTTGTCAAGCTGGTTATCATGATTTTGTCTTGCTAGCTGGAAGCTCTGGGATGCAGAGTGGCATCTCCGCACCGTTAGTCGGTGCGGAGGTCTTTTTGCACACTCTGCGTGGTCTTTTGTAGTTTTTGTGCTGACCGCAAAAATTCCTTTCCTATCCTCTATCTGTTTAGTAAGTCTGGCCTCCCTTTGCTGAAACTTGTTTCATTTCTGCGTTTGTGACTTCATCTTTACTCACAGTCAATATATGTGGGGGGCTGCCTTTTCCTTTGGGGAATTTCTCTGAGGCAAGGTAGGCTTTATTTTCTATCTCTAGGGCTAGCTAGCTCTTAGTGCTGCGAAGAGGCGTCTAGGTAGAGTCAGGAACGCTCCACGGCTATTTCTAGTTGTTGTGATAGGATTAGGGCTTGCGGTCAGCAGAGCTCCCACATCCCAGAGCTTGTCTTGTGTGAGTTTAACCATCAGGTCGTTCCTGGTGCTCCTAACCGCCAGGTCATAACAGTACAGCTGGCCCAAAATATTAATGCATCTCAATAGAGGGATAAGAGAAGTTCTGAGACCATTTTTTTTTCTTTGCACTGTGTTTTGTCTTTTTTTTCCCCTAAACCTTTGGGTGGTTAAGGACACAGGTGTAGATATGGACATTCAAGGTCTGTCCTCTTGTGTAGATCATCTCACTGCAAGGGTACAAAACATTCAAGATTTTGTGGTTCAGAATCCTATGTTAGAGCCTAGAATTCCTATTCCTGATTTATTTTCTGGGGATAGATCTAAGTTCTTGAATTTCAAAAATAATTGTAAACTGTTTCTAGCTTCGAAACCCCGCTCCTCTGGTGACCCCGTTCAACAAGTAAAAATCATTATTTCTTTGTTGCGTGGTGACCCTCAAGACTGGGCATTTTCCCTTGTGCCAGGGGATCCTGCATTACGTGATGTTGATGCGTTTTTTCTGGCGCTTGGATTGCTTTATGATGAACCAAATTCAGTGGATCAGGCAGAGAAAATCTTGCTGGCTTTGTGTCAGGGTCAGGATGAAGCGGAGGTGTACTGTCAGAAGTTTAGAAAGTGGTCTGTGCTTACTCAGTGGAATGAGTGTGCCCTGGCGGCAATTTTCAGAAAGGGTCTTTCTGAAGCCCTTAAGGATGTCATGGTGGGATTTCCCACGCCTGCTGGTCTGAATGAGTCTATGCCCTTGGCCATTCAGATCGATCGGCGCTTGCGGGAGCGCAAAGCTGTGCACCATCTGGCGGTATTCTCTGAGCATAGGCCTGAGCCTATGCAGTGTGATAGGACTTTGACCAGAGCTGAACGGCAAGAACACAGATGTCGGAATGGGCTGTGTTTTTACTGTGGTGAATCCACTCATGCGATCTCCAATTGTCCTAAGCGCACTAAGCGGTTCGCTAGGTCTGCCACCATTGGCACGGTACAGTCTAAATTTCTTTTGTCCGTTACTCTGATTTGCTCTCTGTCGTCCTATTCTGTTATGGCATTTGTGGATTCAGGCGCTGCCCTGAATTTGATGGACTTGGAGTTTGCCAGGCGCTGTGGTTTTTTCTTGGAGCCCTTGCAGTATCCTATTCAATTGAGAGGAATTGATGCTATGCCTTTGGCCAAGAATAAGCCTCAGTACTGGACTCAATTGACCATGTGCATGGCTCCTGCACATTAGGAGGATATTCGCTTTTTGGTGTTGCATAATCTGCATGATGTGGTCGTTTTGGGGTTGCCATGGCTACAGGTCCATAATCCAGTTTTGGATTGGAAATCTATGTCTGTGTCCGGCTGGGGTTGTCAGGGGGTACATGGTGATGTTCCATTGTTGTCTATTTCGCCTTCCACTCCTTCTGAAGTCCCTGAGTTTTTATCAGATTACCGGGATGTATTTGAGGAGCCCAAATCCGGTGCCCTACCTCCTCATAGGGATTGCGATTGTGCTATTAATTTGATTCCTGGTAGTAAGTTTCCTAAGGGCCGTCTGTTTAATTTATCTGTGCCAGAGCACGCCGCTATGTGGAGTTATCTAAAGGAATCCTTGGAGAAGGGTCATATTCGCCCGTCGTCGTCACCATTGGGAGCAGGTTTTTTTTTTTGTGGCCAAGAAGGATGGCTCTTTGAGACCTTGTATTGATTACCGCCTTCTTAATAAGATCACAGTCAAATTTCAGTATCCTTTGCCACTGCTGTCTGATTTGTTTGCTCGGATTAAGGGGGCTAGTTGGTTCACCAAGATAGATCTTCGAGGGGCGTATAATCTTGTGCGAATTAAACAGGGCGATGAATGGAAAACAGCATTTAATACGCCCGAGGGCCATTTTGAGTACCTGGTTATGCCATTCGGGCTTTCTAATGCTCCATCTGTGTTTCAGTCCTTTATGCATGACATCTTCCGAGAGTACCTGGATAGATTCATGATTGTATATTTGGATGACATTTTGGTCTTTTCGGTTGATTGGGAGTCTCATGTGAAGCAGGTCAGAATGGTGTTCCAGGTCCTTCGTGCAAATTCCTTGTTTGTGAAGGGGTCAAAGTGTCTCTTTGGAGTTCAGAAGGTTTCATTTTTGGGTTTCATTTTTTCCCCTTCTACTATCGAGATGGACCCTGTTAAAGTTCAGGCCATTTATGATTGGACTCAGCCGACATCTGTGAAGAGCCTGCAGAAGTTCCTGGGCTTTGCTAATTTTTACCGTCGCTTCATCGCTAATTTTTCTAGTATTGCTAAACCGTTGACTGATTTGACCAAGAAAGGTGCTGATGTGGTCAATTGGTCCTCTGCGGCTGTAGAGGCTTTTCAGGAGTTGAAGCGTCGTTTTTCTTCTGCCCCTGTGTTGTGCCAGCCAGATGTTTCGCTCCCGTTTCAGGTCGAGGTTGATGCTTCTGAGATTGGAGCAGGGGCTGTTTTGTCACAAAGAAGTTCTGATGGCTCGGTGATGAAACCATGTGCCTTCTTTTCTAGAAAATTCTCGCCTGCTGAGCGCAATTATGATGTTGGCAATCGAGAGTTGTTGGCCATGAAGTGGGCATTCGAGGAGTGGCGTCATTGGCTTGAAGGAGCTAAACATCGCGTGGTGGTCTTGACGGATCACAAGAATTTGACTTATCTCGAGTCTGCCAAACGGTTGAATCCTAGACAGGCTCGATGGTCGCTCTTTTTCTCACGTTTTGATTTTGTGGTTTCATACCTTCCGGGATCTAAGAATGTGAAGGCTGATGCCCTGTCAAGGAGTTTTGTGCCTGATTCTCCGGGTGTTCCGGAGCCGGCGGGTATTCTTAAAGAGGGGGTAATTTTGTCTGCCATCTCCCCTGATTTGCGGCGCGTGCTGCAGAAGTTTCAGGCTGATAGACCTGACCGTTGTCCTACGGAGAAACTGTTTGTCCCTGATAGATGGACTAGTAGAGTTATCTCTGAGGTTCATTGTTCGGTGTTGGCTGGTCATCCTGGAATCTTTGGTACCAGAGATTTGGTGGCTAGATCCTTTTGGTGGCCTTCCTTGTCACTGGATGTGCGTCCTTTTGTGCAGTCCTGTGGGACTTGTGCTCGGGCTAAGCCCTGCTGTTCTCGTGCCAGTGGGTTGCTTTTGCCCTTGCTGGTTCCAAAGAGGCCCTGGACGCATATTTCCATGGATTTTATTTCTGATCTCCCTGTTTCTCAAAGGATGTCGGTCATTTGGGTGGTTTGTGATCGCTTCTCTAAGATGGTCCATTTGGTACCCTTGTCTAAATTGCCTTCCTCCTCTGATTTGGTGCCATTGTTTTTCCAGCATGTGGTTCGTTTGCATGGCATTCCAGAGAACATCGTCTCGGACAGAGGTTCCCAGTTTGTTTTGAGGTTTTGGCGGTCCTTTTGTGCTAAGATGGGCATTGATTTGTCTTTTTCTTCGGCTTTCCATCCCCAGACTAATGGCCAAACCGAACGAACTAATCAGACTTTGGAAACATATCTGAGATGCTTTGTTTCTGCTGATCAGGATGATTGGGTGTCCTTCTTGCCTTTGGCTGAGTTCGCCCTTATTAATCGGGCCAGCTCGGCTACTTTGGTTTCTCCTTTTTTCTGTAATTCTGGTTTCCATCCTCGTTTCTCTTCAGGGCAGGCTGAGCCTTCGGACTGTCCTGGTGTGGATACGGTGGTGGACAGGTTGCAGCAGATTTGGACTCATGTGGTGGACAATTTGACATTGTCCCAGGAGAAGGCTCAACGTTTCGCTAACCGCCGGCGCTGTGTTGGTCCCCGACTTCGGGTTGGGGATTTGGTTTGGTTGTCATCTCGTCATGTTCCTATGAAGGTTTCCTCTCCTAAGTTTAAGCCTCGTTTCATTGGGCCATATAAGATTTCTGAAGTTCTTAATCCTGTGTCATTTCGTTTGGACCTTCCGGCTTTTTTTGCCATCCATAATGTGTTCCATAGGTCGTTGTTGCGGAGATACGTGGCGCCTATGGTTCCCTCCGTTGATCCTCCTGCCCCGGTGTTGGTCGAGGGGGAGTTGGAGTATGTGGTGGAGAAGATTTTGGATTCTCGTGTTTCGAGACGGAAACTCCAGTACCTGGTCAAATGGAAGGGTTATGGTCAGGAAGATAATTCCTGGGTTTTTGCCTTTGATGTTCATGCTGCCGATCTAGTTCGTGCCTTTCATTTGGCTCATCCTGATCGACCTGGGGGTTCTGGTGAGGATTCGGTGACCCCTCCTTAAAGGGGGGGTACTGTTGTGAATTCTGTTGTCAAACTTCCTTCTGTGGTCGTGAATGGTACTTCGGCGAGTTCTGTCCATGGACTCCCTCTGGTGGCTGTGAGTGAAGCTGCTGCTTCTGAGATTCCTTGCACAGGTGACGTGGTTTATCCTTTGGTTGGCTGCTCTATTTAACTCCACTTTGATCGTTACTCCATGCCAGCTGTCAATGTTCCTGCATTGGTTCAGTTCGCTCTTGGATCTTCCTGGTGACCTGTCTTCTCCAGCAGAAGCTAAGTTCCTGATAGTTATTATTTGTTCATTGTTTTCTTGTCCAACTGGTTATCATGATTTTGTCTTGCTAGCTGGAAGCTATGGGATGCAGAGTGGCATCTCCGCACCGTTAGTTGGTGCGGAGGTCTTTTTGCACACTCTGCGTGGTCTTTTGTAGTTTTTGTGCTGACCGCAAAAATTCCTTTCCTATCCTCTATCTGTTTAGTAAGTCTGGCCTCCCTTTGCTGAAACTTGTTTCATTTCTGCGTTTGTGACTTCATCTTTACTCACAGTCAATATATGTGGGGGGCTGCCTTTTCCTTTGGGGAATTTCTCTGAGGCAAGGTAGGCTTTATTTTCTATCTCTAGGGCTAGCTAGCTCTTAGTGCTGCGAAGAGGCGTCTAGGTAGAGTCAGGAATGTGCCACGGCTATTTCTAGTTGTTGTGATAGGATTAGGGCTTGCGGTCAGCAGAGCTCCCACATCCCAGAGCTTGTCTTGTGTGAGTTTAACCATCAGGTCGTTCCTGGTGCTCCTAACCACCAGGTCATAACACTGTACCTGTCCTAGTAAGAATTAGGGCCTATCCCTGTACCTGTTTAAATCCAAGGCTGGATCCTTCCCTACCTGTTGTGTTTGTCCTTGTCTCTATTACCTAGTCTTGCAGTGTCTGAACCAGTTTCTATCGCTAAAGACCTGCAGTGTCTGTACTGACACTTATCTAAAAAACCTGCAATATCTGAACTAGCACCTATATCTATTCTGTTTTCTCTGCACAACGTTAGTGAACTTTGTGTACACTTGCTAGTTCATTGTAAGTACTTGCGCGAATCTGGTCCTGTCATCAGTTCTGCACCTGCGGCTCTGCATCTGTTCCATACCTGTGGCTCCTTGTCTGTCCAATTTGTACTGGGTCCTACCCATCCCTGTATTTCACTTGTACCTGCCTGTGTCCCAGTCCTTCCCGAAACTTCCCGAGCACGCCGAAATACTGGAAGACCACCTGAGCATGCTCAGAGAAACTCGAGTAACGAGCATACTTGCTCATCAATAATCTCCACCAATGGGAAGGTGCCTGAGCAACATTCTCTTTCAGTCTGTGTTCAACTACTGAATCCTGTATCCTGAACCTGTATCAGTCCTTGTCTGAATTAGGGCCTATCCCTGTACCTGTTTATATCCAAGTCTGGATCCTTCCCTACCTGTTGTGTTTGTCCCTTGCAGTGTCTGAACCAGCTTCTATCGCTAAAGACCTGTAGTGTCTCTACTGACACTTATCTAAAAAAAACCTGCAATATCTGAACCAGCACCTATCTCTATTCTGTTGTCTCTGGAAAATGTTAGTGCTCTTTGTGTACACTTGCTACTTCATTGTAAGTACTTGCCTGATTCTGGTCCTGTCATCAGTTCCACACCTGCAGCTCTGCATCTGTTCCGCTCCTGCAGCTCTGCATCTGTTCCACACCTGCGGCTCTGCATCTGTTCTGTACCTGTTACTCCTTGTCTGTCCAATCTGTACTGGGTCCTACACATCCCTGTATCCCACTTGTACCTGCCTGTGTCCCAGTCCTTCTCGAAACTGTTCCTGTCCCTCCAGTTTGAACTGTGCCCACCCACCTACCTGCCAGAGTGTCAGCCATGCCTGCCTGCCAGAGTGTCAACCGTGCCTGTCTGTACATCACCCATGCTCGCCAGTACTTGCCTAACTATACATCAGCTGAGCCAGACAGAATATCTATAGTACTTGCCCACAGGGCCACCATCAAAGCATTACTGCCCTTACTGCTGTTTGGGGCTCGGTGAGCAGAAGAACACAGAGGGGCCCGCAGGTCTGGGGCCCCGTTTGTGTTTCTGCTTAACAGGCCCCATCATGCATTAAAGTGGTACGCGCTGTGGCGCACACCTCAGGGCTGGGGCCCGTGAGCTTTCTTGGAGCTGTGCACTGCAATCTTACCTTGATGGCTGCACAGTCCCACTCCCTCCATCTTCTGTGTACTTCATGTCAGGTGACGGCGTGTACGCAGTGACGTCATCGCGTATGCGCTGACATGTACCGGATGCTGGAAGCAGAGCTGTGCTGCTGGGGAACGTCTGTGAGGTAAGCATAAAAAGTTTTTGTTTTCTTTCCTAAATGAATTAAATGGGTGAGGGGGAAGGCGGAACTGTAAATGATGAAGTGGGGGTGAGAGTGACTACACATGATGAAGTGGAGGGAAGGGGGATTGCAAATAATGAACTGAGGGGAAAGGAGGATTGCAAATAATGAAATGGGGGTAAAGGGGACTCCACATGATGAAGTGGGGGCTAAGGGGGACTGCACATGAAGTGTGGGTAAGGGGGACTGCACATGATGAAATGGGGGGTAAAGGGGACTGCACATGATGAAGTGGGGTAAGGGGACTGCACATAATGAAGTGGGGGAAGGGAACTTCACATGATGAAGTGGGGGAGTGGTCAGGACACTGCAAATGATGAATTGAGAGTGAGGGATGGGGGACAGCAATTGAATTGAAGGTGTAAGGTGGGGAGAGCAAATGATGATCTGGGGGAGAGCAAATAATGATGAATTTTGAGGGTGAGGGAGAAAATTATGTATTGAATGCGGGGGAGAGCTGTTGATAATGAATAGAGGGTGGGAGAGAGAGAAGACTTGACAGTGAATTGAGGCAGGAGGGGAATGTAAATATAATGAATCGGGTTTAGGGTTAGAGTGGGAGGTACATAGTGGGAGGCATTGAGTATGCAGTGGCTGGTAATGAATTGGGGGAAAGAGTACAGGTGCTAATTAATTTATATATTTATTAGGTGGAGAAAGTGGCTATGTATAGTTAGAAGGGGCTCAGAAGCAGATTATAATTTATATTTGGAATGGTGGGTTGCATAATAACCAATTACATATTAATTATGGGTGCACATCTGTATTCAAATGTGTACTGTAGGAGAAAGGGAAAAAATAGGGAATGTGCTCTGGAAGCTGTGCTCTAGATAACTTCATGTGTTATTTTATGCAGAGATGAGTCCTGGCTGGAAGAAGTGGTGGCAGTCTGCGCTGCATGAAAAAGAAAAGCAAAGATGAATGACTTCAGCTAGAGACGTCACTGGTGAGTCAGTGTGTTACCTGTACACGGACACTATATGTATACTATGTACAGAGCTCCTGTGTATATTGTCACCAGTGATCACTATATTATCTGTTCACTGTCATTGTATACAGAGGTCCTGTGTATAATGTTACTAGTGATCACTGTATTACCTGTACACTATATACAGAACTCCTGTGCATAATATCACCGGTGATCACAGTATTACCTGTACATGGACACTATATACAGAGCTCTTGTGTATAATGTCACTGATAATCACTGTATTACCTGTAAACTATACATTATATATAGAGCTCCTGTGTATAATGTCACTGGTGATCCCTGTATTACCTGTGAATTATATACAGAGCTCCTGTGCATAATGTCTCCGGTGATCTCTGTATTACCTTTACACTGGCACTTTATACAGAGTTCCTGTGTATGATGTTATTTAGTATTGTGTTTTGTATTTATTAATGCTCAGTATTATACTGTACTGTATTGTGGTGGCATTATGTGATCTGGTCATGCTGTGGTGGTATTTATTCCTTGAATGTGGTATTATTTGTTCACTATGTGGTGGCAATATGTGGTCTGGTCATGGTGTGATGGTATTTGTCCCTTCTATGTTGTATTAATGGTCATTTTTTTTAAAAATGTATGTGACTCATTCCCTTAAAGAAAAATACATACAAATATATTTATATTTAATAGGTTAGAGTAGAGTAGAGCTCGACCAAAAGAGTCTACCGTGTCATTGTGGTGGCTTAAAAATTCTTTTGGCCAGAACAAAAGCTGCTGGTTATGAATGTGATTTGGTGTTTGATGGGAACTGTTAATATCTGATTAATTGAGGATGTGGTAAAGAAGTTGAGGTTTTCCAAGAGTGGGCGGTGGGACGGTACATGGTTGGAATGGTGGAGGCGGAGCTGAGGTTGAGCCTGGGCGGTGTCTCAAGGGGGCCTGAAAATTTTGCCTGTATGGGGCCCCAAAATTCCTAGTGGCAGTCCTGCTTGCCAGCCCCTGTCGTTGCAATGTCCTGTTCCCTTAGGGGTTAGCTGCTACTGCCAGACGCTGCCCTGGAGTGGTACCTGGAAGCTACCTGCCGCACAAGCCTAACCTCACCATCAGAGGCTCCAGTGAACACCAAGGTAGCTGCTTAGTCACGCCTTTCCAGGATAAGTCTGGTTTGTGGCGCAGTGGGGCCACAATCCTCGCTCGCGCCATCGAGTTGCTCGAGCGTTACATAGCGGTCTACGATGGGTGAATTGTACTATATGGAGGACTATGGGATGCATTATACTATATGGAGGCTATTTGGGGGCCATCATACAGTGCTGGAGATTACAGTGAGGGGGCCATCATACAGTGTTGGGGATACTAAGGGGTCAGCGTACTGTGTGGGGGCATTGTACTGTGTATAGGGAAGAATCATGCAGTGTAGAGGGAACCTGAATGGGGGACTCAGAAAATTACTAAATGTTAAGTGGGCACTTATTGTTATAGGGGCACTCTGGTTATTGTGACTGTCAAAGGGGTACACAAAAGGCATTATTACTTTCTAGGGGGCAAAATGTGTACACTGTTTTCTAGCGCACTTGCACAGGGCATTCATATATTCTAGAGGTTTGTTTTACCATTTAGGTGGCACACAGCACCTCACAGTAGGTGCAGTAATAGGAACACATACTGCAGCAGTGGCTCAGTATTGGGGTTTTTAGCAAGATGAGGAGATTTTGAAGGTTGGGGATAGATGGGGACGGTGCCTGAAAAGTGAGAAGTCAGATGTGTTTTTGTTGTAAGTCCTGGCTGTAAAAGTTGTCATGTCAGTCTGGGCCAGATGGAAAAGACAGGAAAAGTGAATGACTCTCAAAAAGAACGTCAGCTGTAGGTCATCTAAAATACAGTGGGTACAGAAAGTATTCAGACCCCTTTAAATTTTTCACTCTTTGCTTCATACAGCCATTTGGTAAATTCAAAAAAGTTCACTTTTTTTTCTCATTAATGTACCCCCATAGCATGATGCTGTCACCACCATGTTTCACTATTGGGATTGTATTGGGCCGGTGATGAGCAGTGCCTGGATTTCTCCACACATACCGCTAAGAATTATCACCAAAACATCTATCTTCGTCTTATCAGACCAGAGAATCTTATTTCTCATAGTCTGGGAGTCCTTCATGTGTTTTTTAGCAAACTCTATGTGGGCTTTCGTCGGGCTACTCTGCCATAAAGGCCCGACTGGTGGAGGGCTGCAGTGATAGTGGACTTTGTGAAACTTTCTCCCATCTCCCTACTGCATCTCTACCTCTCTCACCAAGGCTCTTCTCCCACAATTGCTCTGTTTGGCTGGACGGCCAAGTCTAGGAAGACTTCTGGTGGTCCCAAACTTCTTCCATTTAAGGATTATGGAGGCCACTGTGCTCTTAGGAACCATGAGTACTGCAGAAATTCTTTTGTAACCTTGGCCAGATCTGTGCCTTGCCACAATTCTGTCTCTGAGCTCCTTGTCCAGTTCCTTTTACCTCATGATTCTCATTTGGTCTGACATGCATTGTGAGCTGTGAGGTATTTTATAGACAGGTGTGTGCCTTCCCAAATCAAGTCCTATCAGTTTAATTTAACACATCTGAACTCCAATAAAGGAGTAGAACCATCTCAAGGAGGATCACAAGGAAATGGGCAGCATGTGACGTAAATATGATGGTCCGAGCAAAGGGTTTGAATACTTATGACCAAGTGATATTTCAGTTTTTCTTTTTTAATAATTTTTTTTCTTTTTTAATAAATTTGCAAAAAATTCTACATTACTGTTTTTTTTCAGTCAAGATGGGGTCTAGCGTGTACATTAATGAGAAAAAAAATGTAATTTTTTGAATATACCAAATTACTGCACTGAAACAAAGAGTGAAAAATTTAAAGGGGTCTGAATACTTTCTGTACCCACTGTATAACTGTCCTGTAATCTCTTACATGTTCTGCAGGATTGGTATCTACCACTATGTGGTCACTATATGGTGATAATATCAGTGTTGGTCCTTGTATTGAGATTTTTATTAGTAACAGCGTGGTCATCTGCTGAGGTTCTGCTATATCCACTATTTGGCCGGGGTCACACTAGAGAGAAATACGGACGTATGAGAGGTGCAAAAAGAACGCATTACACACGGACTAAGGTTTCAATATTGGGCTGGTTCCATCAGCCGTATATTTCTCGGCCGTATTTTACGGGCTGAGAAAATCGCAGCATGCTTCGTTTGTCAGCGTATTGTGCGAAAAATCTGCCAATGAAAGTCTATGGGGGTGAGAAAAATACGGATTACACACGGACCATGCGTGTGACTTGCGAGAAATACGCACCAGTGTTCTATAGAAAAGCTGGTAATTCAGTAAAATCACACTGACAGGTTAGAATAGAATAGCTAAAATAAATGTCTACACATAGAATAAACTCATATGAACGCTAGCGTGAGAAAATATTCAGAAAAATTCCCACGCTAGAGTTCATATGAGTTTATGCCACCAGGGGGCGCAGCACCGCAAGTTACCGAAGCTGCATTCCATTCATTCCCCAGTTTTTACAGCCAGGGGCAGCTACATTAGCAGGCTCCTGGTTGTAAAATTATTTAACCCCTTCAGATGGATTTACATCGTGGGACATGACTACGGCGGACAGGTATGGGATATTTGTGTTTTGGTTTTTTTTTTTTTAATTTTTTCAGAATATCGAGGGTCGTCAGTTGGATTGAGAGTGCAATAAAGATATTGAAACCCATGTGTATTTATTTAATTAAAATACTTTATTCATAATGTGTGTGTGTTTATTTAACCATTTATTACTATTGGATTAATAATGGATAGGTGTCTTATTGACATCTCTCCATTACTACCATGGCTTAATGTCACCTTACATTAACAAGGTGACATTAACCCCTTATTACCACATATCCCACCAGCTAAGTGCCAGAATAGGCACATCTTACAGACGTGCCTTTTCTGAGGTGGTTGGGGGGCAGATGTTTTTAGCCAGGGGGGGCAATAACCATGGTCCCTCTCTATGCTATTAATATCTGCCCTCAGTCACTGTCTTTCCCATTCTGGCGTGGGAGCCGACGCCAGTTTTTTCTGTGATTTAACCCTTTATTTTAACACCTAGCACTCCCAAATTTTGCACACACACACACTCTACTAACATTATTAGTGAGGAATATGTAAAAAAATAAGGAATATGAAATGGTTTACTGTATGTAAACCATGTCTCAGATCCTGTCGGGTTTGGTAAGGAGATAGCAAAAGCCGGCAATCGAATTACCGGCTTTTCTGCTATCTAGCGCTCTATTAAATATATATATATATATTGTAGGGATTGTACTCGCTCAGGTGCGACGGCTGACACTCAGGAGGCACGTTCCATTAAAAGTTCACAGGGTTTATTGCTCCATAAACCACATAGTAAATAACAGAAAAGCAAATAGCCTTTAGCTCAGGAAAAGGAAAACTAGCGTCCAGTCCTTCAGGCTCAGTCCTGGACCCTTTACACACTCTGGAGGGTTTCACCTCCACACACACACACACACCTCTGTGTTAAGCATTAGCCTGTCTTATATGGATCTAACCACACCCAGGAACCCATCACATGATTAGACATGTGGTTATGACATCACCACAGGTCCTGAAACACATATAGATAGGCATGGTTATGTGCATCAAAGAAAACACTCCAGGTTACATCACAGCGACAAGCCATCTATGTGACACATACCTCCCGTCGACTACACAACCTTTAGCCACGTTACAATATATATGTGTCTCACTGACATATATATATAGGTACATATATAGAGTGTATATGTATATATATATAGAGTGTATACATGTTTTCACAAATATTTGAGCCCATGGATCCATTATATGTCTATTTTGCAAGCTGGCGAGAAAATCTCGCCGTACAGATGCCATACGGAGGTTTACATGCGCAAAATATGCAGCCACACCTTTCCAACTGATGACATAGGGATCACTGTTCAGGGAACATTTCTGTGTATTTGGTCTGTAAAAAATGGACCGTATTTTTATACATTGTGTGTCACTCCAGCCTTAGGGATTGCCACGATAGTTTTAATCAGGGTTAAGTGGTTAGGGACCGACTCAGAAGTTTTGCCCCTGCCCAGAACCAAAACTCTAGCGACACTTCTGAATTACATACTGTTTTATAGCTAACATATTATGGGCCCTACGGAGCCCTAATCTCAGCATTATTGAGTCTGTGTGGAATTTCATGACAAGATCAAAGGAGATGAGTGGATCAATCCATGTAGAATCGAGTTTCACTCAAATTCAAACATTTTGAGATTCAATTCACGTCTCAGTAAAAAAAAAAACTTTGCCCTGCACTATTTCCTACACTGCTGAGGCATGAGAGAGCAGGCTAATGTAATGTCTTTGAAGAGGGTATTTGCATATTCAAAAATACACTTAAGTAAAATGCCTAAAGAATAGGTCATTTTCTAATGAGAACTTCCCTTTAGGACTCATTTTCCTAAGCCACAGAGACAATCTGGACAATGATTGGCTGTGTTTGGTACCTTGGCTTATTCTGCAGTACAATGCACCCCAATTTATGCAATGAGATGCCATAAGAGAGGCCATTGTCAAACCGATCTCAAAGAGAGTTTTCTCCTGTAAGAACAAAATATTGTTCAAGTTAAAATCCAGCATGACCATTTTGATTTTTTTCCCACAACTCCAGTCAAGTTAAAGTCCCCAATATACTTAGCGGCAGCACATTTGCTCTTTTTGAAAATTCAATCTCTATTGGTAAGTGTCAAAAACAATAAAGAGCTAGTAATAACTAAAACAATACTAGAGTTTAGGAAAAGGACTTGACATCAAACTAACGCTCAATGGTATGCCAAGCTAATTAAGTCAGATGAATTAATCCAGGCAAGTCGCTCATGAAGCTAGCAACAAAAAGCTTTTCCTCTGTTACATAACATTTACTAAAATTGTATATATGCCAAAATTAATATATCACTAAGAGGAATACATTTTTCTACCAACAATATTGTTATTTTACTAAACACAGCAACCATTACAATAAATTTAGTAAATCAAGAATAGGATACAGAAAAATGGCAACAAACACAATGTAAAAATTAAATGAATGATAAAATGTCACGTTAAAATCAACTCCTAAACCTATTGTTAGGGTTGGCGGAACGCACCAAATATATTGTTTATTAAAAGGAATTGGTGCGTTCGCAACCCGGGATCCACCGTGCAGGAAAGTACCTGCTGCTAAATAATGGCGGCTCTATATGGCGGTATATACTAACTCTGTTAGCTTCACAGAGTAACTGCGAGAGGTGAGCTCTGTGCCCTGTTAGACTTTCACAGAGGCACAGGCCAACTACCCAGATGTGAGCAGTGAGTGGTCATGCATGCATACTCAATCTCCTCGCCGGAGGTGCCAGCATTCTAGGGGCTTATTTCAGCCGGGTCCCTGAACACATACAAACACATGACCACATTGGCGCAAAGCATATAGCAAAAGACGATACTAGCGCATGGCCGTGCGGTCATGCGCAGTTTATATAGTTGCAGCACAGGAAGCTGCTACTGAAGTTTTTGCCCTTTCAGGACCTTCCAGAAGGACCAATGGAAAGTGCTGCAGCACCTGAGCATGTTTTGCCCTTTCAGGACCTTCCAGAAGGACCAATGGAATGTACTGCAGCACCTGAGCATGTGACCGAACATGTGGCCCTCGACCTCCAATGGGAGACCCTGCCCTGGGCATGCTCAGTGTGAGTAAACAAGGACTTAGATCAGTGCAGGGTACCATAGGAAAGCCAGAAAAGGCAGTAGTGACCCTATGCACCGAATCAGCCCCAGCGAGACGCTGGGAGCGACGTCTCCGCTGAGCAGAGCCCACTGCGGCCGATACCGAATGGGAGACCGCAGCAGACCCCGAATGTGCTCCACAGGCTCCCAGGTTCTATCCTCTGGGCCGTGACCCTTCCAGTCCACCAGATAAAATTTCTTGCCACGTACCACCTTGCACCCCACAATAGCATTCACCTCAAACTCATCCGTGGATGAACCCGATGTCCCAGCAGATGACTCGGAAAACCGGGACAAATGAACGGGCTTTAAGAGGGAAACGTGGAAAGTATCGATGATACCAAGGCGTGGAGGAATAGCCAAACGGTAGACCACAGGGTTGACCTGTTCCAGAACCTTAAACGGGCCAATGTAGCGAGGAGCAAACTTAGTGGACTCAACTCGCAGCCTGATGTTACGGGCGGAGAGCCACACTAAGTCGCCAGGAGCAAAGACCGGAGCGGGGCGCCGGTGTGTATCAGCCGAAACCCTCATTCTCTCCTTGGAGGCCCGGATGGCATCCTGTGTGCGGTCCCAGATGTCACGTGCCTCCACCGCCCAGTCTGCCACCCTAGAATCGGTGGATGACACGGGCATGGGCACAGGGACACGCGGATGCTGGCCGTAATTAAGGAGAAAAGGAGTTTGACCAGTGGAATCGGCTACGGCGTTGTTCAGGGCAAATTCCGCCCAAGGTAGCAAAGATGCCCAGTCATCCTGCCTAGCAGAGACGAAATGTCGCAAATATGTCACCAGAGTCTGGTTGGTTCTCTCCACAAACCCATTTGTCTCGGGATGGTATGCAGAGGAGAGGTTTAACTCTATGCTGAGTAAACGGCAGAGCTCTCTCCAAAACCGAGATGCGAACTGGGGACCCCGATCGCTGACAATCTTATCAGGCATACCATGCAAATGGAAAACATGTTTAATGAACAACACCGCCAAGGCCCGTGCTGAGGGTAACCGAGGAAGCGGCACCAAATGCACCATCTTGGAGAAATGGTCGGTGACAACCAAAATAATGGAGCAGCCACGCGACTTGGGTAGACCCACCACAAAGTCCATCCCGACCATCTCCCAGGGCCTGTCTGCCACCGGTAGAGGGTAAAGCAACCCTGCAGGCCATTGCCGAGGAGACCGATTCTGGGCGCAAGAAACGCACGCCTGAATATAGTCCTTGACATCTCGGGCCATATGCGGCCACCAGTATGTTCTCGCCAGAAGCTCAGATGTCCTCTTGGTCCCAAAATGCCCACCCACTCTGGAGGAGTGAGCCCAAGAGAGAACCTCCGGTCGCAAGTTAGCTGGTACGAAAGTCTTGCCAGGGGGCACAGACTCTAGCGAAACCAGAGCTACAGTTCTCAGGCTCTCAGAAGGGACAATAAGCCGAGGCTCCTCCTCCTCCTCCTCCGATGACACCACGGAGCGGGAGAGAGCGTCAGCACGAACGTTCTTCTCCCCGGAGAGGAAATGGAGAGTAAAATGGAACCGGGAGAAGAACAGGGACCATCTAGCCTGGCGAGAATTCAGCCGCTGGGCCGTGTGCAGATACACCAAGTTCTTGTGGTCAGTGAAGACTTGGAAGGGAAAGCGAGCTCCCTCCAAGAGATGTCTCCACTCCGAAAAAGCCAACTTCATGGCCAGCAACTCCCTGTCCCCGATGGAATAATTCCTCTCCGCTGGTGTGAAGGTCTTGGAGAAGAAGAAGCAAGGATGCTTCCGACCTTGAGCATCCTTTTGGAAAAGGACTGCTCCAGCACCAACGGATGAGGCATCCACCTCCAAGATAAATGGCTTATCAACATCGGGGCGATGTAGGATGGGAGCGCTAGCGAAGTGTGACTTGATCGAGAGAAAGGCTTTGGAGACCTCCTCTGACCACAACTTGGGATTTGCTCCCTTCTTGGTGAGGGCAACCAAGGGAGCTACCAAAGTTGAGAAGTGTGGAATGAACTGGCGATAGTAATTAATGAACCCCATAAAGCGCTGCACCGCTTTAAGAGAATGGGGTTCCTGCCAGTCCATTACAGCCTGTAGCTTGGCAGGATCCATAGCCAAACCCTGGGCAGAGATGATATAACCAAGGAAAGGCAAGGACTCCTGCTCAAACACACACTTCTCCAACTTGGTGTAGAGGGAGTTTGCCCGTAAGAGGTCGAAGACTTTGCGAACATCTCTCCGATGGGAGTCAATATCTGGAGTGAAGATGAGAATATCATCCAGATAGACTACGACCGAGGTGGTGAGCATATCCCGGAAGATGTCGTTCACAAAGTCTTGGAAAACGGCTGGGGCATTACAGAGCCCGAAGGGCATCACCAGATATTCATAGTGCCCATCCCTGGTGTTAAAAGCCGTCTTCCATTCATCCCCCTCACGGATGCGAA
This sequence comes from Ranitomeya imitator, assembly GCF_032444005.1. NCBI lineage: Eukaryota > Metazoa > Chordata > Amphibia > Anura > Dendrobatidae > Ranitomeya > Ranitomeya imitator. The sequence goes on from NC_091286.1 coordinate 203,825,069, forward strand.
TCAGGTTGTAAGCACCCCGCAGATCTAACTTTGTAAATACCCTCGCTCCCCGTAGCCTATCAAACAGCTCAGATATCAGGGGTAGTGGGTACTTGTTCTTAACGGTGATGGCGTTAAGACCCCTGTAGTCTATGCATGGACGTAAGTCTCCAGTCTTCTTCTGTACGAAGAAGAACCCTGCCCCTGCCGGTGACACTGACTTCCTATTGAATCCTCTTGCCAGATTCTCCTGGATGTACTGGGACATTGCCTCCGTCTCCGGGAGAGATAACAGATAGACTCGACCCCGGGGAGGCTCAGCACCAGGCAAGAGATCAATAGGACAGTCATAGGGGCGGTGAGGCGGAAGGGTCTCCGCAGCTCTTTTGGAGAACACGTCTGCATAGGGCCAATAGTGCTTGGGGAGAGAGGAAAGATCTGCGGGTACCTGTGTAGTAGCAAACTGTACGCACTCCCTCAGACATCTACCCTCGCAAGATTTACTCCAACCCAAAATTCTCCCAGAGGACCACTCAATATGAGGAGAATGGTAGCGAAGCCATGGTATCCCCAACAGGACCTCATCAATTCCCTCAGGAATGACTAATAGGGAGATTATCTCCTGATGTGATGGAGACACAGATAGCGTGAAAGGAATGGTTTGGTGGGTAATCTGTGAAGGTAGTGTTGACCCATTTACCACTCGAACGGTTACCGGCTTGGCGAGCATCACCAAGGGTATTGCGTGACGCTGGGCAAAAGCGGAAGACATAAAGTTACCCTCTGCCCCAGAATCCACGCATAGCTCGACCATAAGAGTGGATGGGCCTATGGTAATTGTCCCCTTGAAGGACAACTTTGAGGCAAACGTCGCCGTGTCTAGTGTACCTCCTCCAACTGCCACTAGACGCTGACGTTTCCCCGACCGCTGAGGACCCTTGGAGGCAAGGTGTCCTGACTGCTGGCAAACATGACGGACCTTATGTGCACGGGCAGACTGAGACTTGGATCCCGCTCGTGTCACCTCTAAGGCCTCATGTGACTCGGATGCCTGGACTGGAGATTCCAAAGGTTTGGCGAAGGTGGGAGCCAGCCGAAACCTCTGCCTACACTGGGCTCGCTCCAACCTCCGCTCGTTAAAACGGAGGTCAATACGAGTAGATACGGCTATGAGCTCCTCCAGTGTGGCGGGAATCTCCCTAGTGGCCAAAGCGTCCTTCACATGGTCAGCCAGCCCCCTCCAAAATACGGGAATGAGGGTTTTATCTGGCCATTCCAACTCAGACGCTAATGTCAGGAAGTGAACAGCAAAATGGCTGACCATGGTTGAACCCTGAGTCAAAGCCAGCAGTTGGAGCGCTGTATCATGGGTGACTTGAGGTCCTAAAAAGACCTGTTTCAGAGTGTCCAGAAACCTAGGAACACTCCGCACCACATGATCGTTGCGCTCCCACAGCGGCGTAGCCCACTCCAACGCTCTGTCCGACAGGAGAGAGATTATGAATCCCACCTTTGCCCGCTCAGTAGGGAAACGTGCAGCCAGAAGCTCGAGGTGTATACCACATTGGCTCACGAAACCCCTACAGGACTTACTGTCCCCCGAGTATCTCTCAGGCAAAGGAAGGTGAGATAGGGTCGGAACAGAGGTGGCAGTGGGTAAAGCTGCTGCAGCCACGCTAGCAGCCTGAACAGCTATTGCGGTAACATCCACCGCCGAGGTTGCACGCTCAAGAGACGCCAACCGGCCCTCCAGCAGCTGGATGTACCCCTGCAATCGCTGTTCATCCGCCATTACTTAGCCAGATCCTGGCGCTAGTATACTGTTAGGGTTGGCGGAACGCACCAAATATATTGTTTATTAAAAGGAATTGGTGCGTTCGCAACCTGGGATCCACCGTGCAGGAAAGTACCTGCTGCTAAATAATGGCGGCCCTATATGGCGGTATATACTAACTCTGTTAGCTTCACAGAGTAACCGCGAGAGGTGAGCTCTGTGCCCTGTTAGACTTTCACAGAGGCACAAGCCAACTACCCAGATGTGAGCAGTGAGTGGTCATGCATGCATACTCAATCTCCTCGCCGGAGGAGCCAGCATTCTAGGGGCTTATTTCAGCCGGGTCCCTGAACACACTTATACACAATCTCCTCGCCGGAGGTGCCAGCATTCTAGGGGCTTATTTCAGCCGGGTCCCTGAACACATACAAACACATGACCACATTGGCGCAAAGCATATAGCAAAAGACGATACTAGCGCATGGCCGTGCGGTCATGCGCAGTTTATATAGTTGCAGCACAGGAAGCTGCTACTGAAGTTTTTGCCCTTTCAGGACCTTCCAGAAGGACCAATGGAAAGTGCTGCAGTACCTGAGCATGTTTTGCCCTTTCAGGACCTTCCAGAAGGACCAATGGAATGTACTGCAGCACCTGAGCATGTGACCGAACATGTGGCCCTCGACCTCCAATGGGAGACCCTGCCCTGGGCATGCTCAGTGTGAGTAAACAAGGACTTAGTCCCAGAGAGGCTCGCTCGCCGCAGATCAGTGCAGGGTACCATAGGAAAGCCAGAAAAGGCAGTAGTGACCCTATGCACCGAATCAGCCCCAGCGAGACGCTGGGAGCGACGTCTCCGCTGAGCAGAGCCCACTGCGGCCGATACCGAATGGGAGACCGCAGCAGACACGGATCGAGATTCCCCCTGTGCAGCAGAGGAAACTCGACTCCTAACACCTATTGCCAATTTTTAGAAGACACATTCTTCAAGCAGTGGTACAGGAAAAATCTACATCTGTCAAGAAAACCATGATTTTTATACAGGACAAAGCTCCAAGGCATGCACAGAAGTCTTCCACTCCTTGGCTAACCTGTAAAGATATTAAAGATGAAATAATTATAACATGGCTCTTTTCTCAAATTACCTAAACCCTATTGAGATCTTGTGGACCCTCCTTTTAATAGAGATTTAAAGTGAACGAAAACAGTATACCTCTCTGAACAATGTTTGGGAGGATGTGGTTGGTGTTGCCAAAAAGTTTATAGTCAACAGATTAAGAAATTGACAGACTCCATAGATGGAAGGTTAATAACTGCTATTGAAAAGTGCGGCTATATTGGTATCTATTACAATGGTTATTATTCTCATTTTAACAGATGAAAATAAATTACTGAGATGGAAAGATTTACCGTATATACTCATATAAGCCAACACAAATATAAGCCTATGTACTTAATTTTACCACAAAAATCTAGGAAAACATATTGACTCGAGTATAAGCCTGGTATATATTGTCCCCTCATTCCCATCTTGGTATGCATGGCTTCTCATCCCTGTCCTGGTATGCATGGCTCCCTCATCCCTATCCTGGTATACATGGCCTCTTCATCCCTATCCTGGTATGCATGACCACCTCATCCCTATGCTGTTATGCATGGCCCCCTCATCCCTATCCTGCTATGCATGGTCTCATCATCCCTATCCTGGTATGCATGGCATCCTCATCCCCATACAGGTATGCATGGCTCCTCATCCCTATCTTGGTATGCATGCCCCCCTCATCCATATCCTGGTATACATGGCCACTTCATCCCCATCCTGGTATGCATGGCCTCCTCTTCCCTATCCTGGTATGCATCGTCTCCTCATCCCCATCCTAGTAGGCAAGGCTTCTCATACCTATCCTGGTATGCATGACCTCTTCATCCCTATCCTGATGTGCATAGCCACCTCATCCCTGTCCTGGTATGCATGGTCTCCTCATACCTATCCTGGTGTGCATGGCACCCTAAAGCCTATCCTGGTATGCATGGCCTCCTCATCCCTATCCTGTTATGCATGGCCTCCTCATCCCTATTCTGGTATGCATGGTCTCCTCATCCCTATCCTGGTGTGCATGGCACCCTAAAACCTATCCTGGTACGCATGGCCTCCTCATCCCTATCCTGGTATGCATGGCCCCCTCATCCCTATTCTGGTGTGCATGGTCTCCTCATCCCTATCCTGGTATGCATAGCCCCATCACAAAAACATAATAAAAACCAAAACATCCCACTTACTTTCCTGCGCTCCCTCGCAGCGTCTTGTTCCGATGCCAGCAACTGATTTATGCTTGTAAGCAGTGCATGGCAGTGATGTAATGTGCTGCTAACAAGCAGAGGACAGCTGCCAGAATACTCACTGCCCTCTCGTCCATGGGAGTGGAGGGCAGTGAATATTCATACACTTGAGTAGCGGGCATATTTGATTGCCCAGCAGCTGCTAGAAGCTGGTGCCTGCAACTACTGTGCCCGCTATTAAATAGAAATTAATATTCACTGCCAGGACAGTGAATATTCATTTCTCTTTAGCAGCGGGCACAGGCTCTAGCCACAGCAGCTAGCTCCTGCTCTGCCGCTGCCACTCCCCCTCCATCTTGTGAGACCATCACTCGAGTATAAGCTGAGGGGGGCTTTTTTAGCTGAAAAAATGTGCTGAAAAACTTGGCTTATTATTTATGTTATCCCACGAAAGACAAAACTTCACTTTTAACTTCTTAAATTTTCAGGTTTATTAACCTTTTGGACTGACCAACAGCGCTGTAGTTGTTTAATAATATAAGTAATCATCAAAAATACAAATTATCTAATAATTGTGAACACAGTGTACAATATAGCCTGTAGTTTATTTATCAATTTTTTTATTTTCTTATTTTCATGAGTTTTAGGATGATTGTTATTCAGTAGAAATAATTAATCAAAACTTTTCATTTTAGGTCAATGAGAAACAAGAAAGAGAAGTTGGAGACACCTATTCTTGACAGTCATCTAAAAAGTGATGGTTTGAGATTATGACTTTTCAAGCACTTCTTAAAATGTTACAAAGCCAGTGGAAATAAATATGCTTATAAATTTGTAAATGTATTCGCAAATCTGTATAGCTTACTTGGCCTAGAGAGGGAAGTATAAAAATATTGTGTTGAAGTACCAACTAGTGTGAACAATTGTAATCAGTTATTTTATACATTGAAATATATATGAACTTTTTTAAAAACAGAATTTGTGTTTTTCACATACTACACTGTTATTTTAAGTTTTAAATATAATTTGTTAGGCATTGAAATATATCTGCTGATATATTGATGGAAACCGCACACATTGGGCCTGATTCATCAAGATTGGTGTGCTGACGTCAGAGTCTGCCCTATGAGGGGAACTGGAGTAATAGTCATGGCATAAGGTATTCCACAACTCATCATAAATTAGATGAGTGGGCATCATCATACCCCGTCCCTCCCCTGCTCCACCCATTTTGACGGATCTGGCAGAAATTGGCGTAAAAACAACAAAAGTCTATTATTTTTTTTAGCAACCCCTTGTTGTGCAAAAAATTAGCAATTTTTCAAAGTGTCTTACTCCAGATTTCTTGACATTTTGATGAATTGGGGCCATTGTCTTTGTTACCCTGTAAACATACACTCTGCGGTTTTGCAGAATATCAATACCTATGCTGTGTCCCACTATGTACTATAATCACCATTAACATACAGCTTAGGGATCCTGTGAAATAAAAAATGACGTCTGTCATTTGCAGCATTCAGACATCTTTTATTTATAAATAATGGGACTGATTCATCAAGACCTGGGTTGTGCATGCTGGCCTGGAGATGTGAAATTCATGCAGAAAATTATATTGATGGTAAAAATCAAGCAGGACACAAGATCTGTCTCACAGTGTAATAATTCATGATAGATGCTTTATTTATTATGTATAATAAATACTCCTGTTACTTTTATGTTTGTAAGTGTGAAGTAATCATTTAATACACATTTTTCTATTTGCTTTAAATATTAAATCCAAATGAGAATCGTGTCTGGTCATTTGTAAGTTTGGTATCACACATGAGGCACAAATCTTCCAGTCTGTTCACACAGGGGAGGTTATTCCATTTAAAACGCATCTGGGTTGCCAATCCCGTTATGTGTTGTACCTCATACAATCCACTTGTAAACAACAGTATGTTGATAGAGCAACACAAACCCTACACTGCCACCTAAAATTCCCATTAAAAGGATTTATCAAGCATGGTTGGTCTAGACATTGCACACTAATGCATAATAGGTAGTGTTGAGCGATACCTTCCGATATCGGAAAGTATCGGTATCGGTTTGGATCGGCCGATATTCAAAAAATATCGGATATCGCCGATACCGATACCCGATCCCAATGCAAGTCAATGGGACCAAAATATCGGAATTAAAATAAACCCTTTCTTTCCTTGTAGGTTCATTCTACATGAAGGAAAACAACTAAGAATAATGCCGGATGTATTTGGGGAGGTGGCGGAGACATTAAAGTCATAGAGGTTTATCCCAATCAAATAGAATAGCATGTTTTTTGTTTTTTTTTAAGACGTTCGGAGTGACAAAGATATTGACTATGTAAATTTTTTTTTTATTTTGTCAGATATTGATGTTTCACTATTCCACGCCCTTCCCCTTCTTTTTTTTCTTTTTTTTTTTCTTTTCCCACACTTTCATCTTCATCATCATCAGCATCTTTGACATCAACTTCTTCACCTTATTCATCTTCTTCTTCATCTTCTACCTATTTTTTTTTTTTATTACATTCTTCATATTCATTTTATTCAACTATTATTATTCTTCTTATTCTACATATTCTTTTTATTCCACTGTTATTATTCTTCCTATTCTACTTCTTCATCATATTCTCATTTGTGACAGGCATTCCCGTAGTTGTTATCTATAAAAGTTTGAAGATTACACCTTCCGTTCTGCCAGTCACAAAAGTTACATTTGTCCGCGTTCAGTTTGGCCTGCAGCATCAGGCTTTATCCAGGGGCACCACGAGGAGGAACGGACTCACCCCCATACACTGCTTAGTCTTCTTCTGCATATAATTTAGATAATATCTTTTGCTCTGATATTAAGTCTTATGCTTAATGTTCTTCTGCTCTTTGTTCTGCAGCCTCTTGTTCTTCTGCTTCTCGGTCTTCCATGTTGTCGTCTCCAGGGTCGTCGTCTCCAGTGTCGTCATCTCCGCCGTCGTCGTCTCCGCCGTCGTCGTCGTCGTCATCGGGGTGGTCTTCCGTGTCGTCGTCATCGTGGTGGTCTTCCGGGTCGTCGACGTTAGGGTCTTCAACTTGGAAATGTAGCAGAAGGTACAAGAAGGCTGAGAAAATGCCAAGAACCAGCTGATGGAACTGGAACTCGGATGGCTACCCGAAGGTTCAAGAGCCTATGGAACTACCGAGGACCAGCTGACGTTACTGGAACCCGGTTACTAAGCAGGAGGTACCCGTGCTAAAAAGCACTACCAAGGACCGCCTGACGTTGACGGAACTCGGATACCCAGAAGGAGGCACCTAAGCCAAAGGCTCTGCCCGGAACCAGCTGACGTTACTGGAACCAGGATGGGGAGCAGAAGGTACAAGAGCAAAAGACACTGCCGAGAACCAGCTGACGGTACTGGAACCCGGATGGGTAGCCGAAGGTCCAAGAGCCAATGGAACTACCGAGGACCAGCTGACGTTACTGGAACCCGGTTACTAAGCAGGAGGTACCCGTGCCTGAAAGCACTACCAAGGACCACCTGACGTTGGTGGAACTTGGATACCCAGAAGGAGGCACCTAAGCCAAAGGCTCTGCCCGGAACCAGCTGACGGTACTGGAACCAGGATGGGGAGCAGAAGGTACAAGAGCAAAAGACACTGCCGAGAACCAGCTGACGGTGCTGGAACCAGGTGGTGGACCCGAAGGCCCACAGGAGAGGAGAGAACAGCTAGGCCGCGAGGCAGCCGCAGTTACCGAACCCCAACAGTCCTACAGGGGGAGCTGGGCCTACTGGCACTACATAACCAGCCTTGACTACCAGTTCACGCAGCCCACATAGGAAGCTCCTAAACTGGAGGCACCCTGGAGTTGGCTAACTCGACCGCACCACGACGGGGCAAGCATAGGCGTCTCAGTGAAGTTGACACAACCCGGAAACAGCTGACGGTGCTGAAACCAGGCTTGGCACGAGGGAGTACCTGTGACAAGAACACTGCCGAGAACCAGCTGGCGGTGCTGGAACCCGGATGCGTTGCCCCAGTGTGCAAGAGCCAATGGCACGACCGAGGACCAGCTGACGGTGCTGGAACCCGGTTACTAAGCTGTAGGTGCCCGCGCTTAAAAGCACTACCAAGGACCGCCTGGCGTTGGCGGAACTCGGATACCCAGGAGGAGGCACCTAAGCCAAAGGCTCGGCCCGGAACCAGCTGACGGTGCTGGAACCAGGTGGTGGACCCCAAGGCCCACAGGAGAGGAGAGAACAGCTAGGCCGCGAGGCAGCCGCAGTTACCGAACCCCAACAGTCCTACAGGGGGAGCTGGGCCTACTGGCACTACAGAACCAGCCTTGACTACCAGTTCACGCAGCCCACATAGGAAGCTCCTAAACTGGAGGCACCCTGGAGTTGGCTAACCCGACCGCACCACGACGAGGCAAGCATAGGTGTCTCAGTGAGCTTGACACAACCCGGAAACAGCTGACGGTGCTGAAACCAGGCTTGGCACGAGGGAGTACCTGTGACAAAAACACTGCCGAGAACCAGCTGGCGGTGCTGGAACCCGGATGCGTTGCCCCAGTGTGCAAGAGCCAATGGCACGACCGAGGACCAGCTGACGGTGCTGGAACCCGGTTACTAAGCTGTAGGTGCCCGCGCTTAAAAGCACTACCAAGGACCGCCTGGCGTTGGCGGAACTCGGATACCCAGGAGGAGGCACCTAAGCCAAAGGCTCGGCCCGGAACCAGCTGACGGTGCTGGAACCAGGTGGTGGACCCCAAGGCCCACAGGAGAGGAGAGAACAGCTAGGCCGCGAGGCAGCCGCAGTTACCGAACCCCAACAGTCCTACAGGGGGAGCTGGGCCTACTGGCACTACAGAACCAGCCTTGACTACCAGTTCACGCAGCCCACATAGGAAGCTCCTAAACTGGAGGCACCCTGGAGTTGGCTAACTCGACCGCACCACGACGGGGCAAGCATAGGCGTCTCAGTGAAGTTGACACAACCCGGAAACAGCTGACGGTGCTGAAACCAGGCTTGGCACGAGGGAGTACCTGTGACAAGAACACTGCCGAGAACCAGCTGGCGGTGCTGGAACCCGGATGCGTTGCCTTGCCTATTAAAGATTGTCTTCCTAGAGCCCCAACTAGCGGTGTTGGAGCAAAGGGTAAGCAGGGGGAGATGAGTGTAGGCCGAAGCCTGCACTGGAGGCAGCTTTGTGTCTGCGTTGCGTTTGCAGGACACTTTGCCGGCTACACACTGGGGGAACAGCTGGCGTTGCTGAACCCCACTAACACAATGGCGTGTGTTTTTCTCTGTGCAGCTAGCACTTGCGGGCAAAAACTAGCGATGTTAGAGCCCGTGTTGAAGCAGGAGGAGGAGGAGAGGAGCAGAGTGTAGGCCGAAGCTTAGTTGAACCAATTTCAAAGGAAACCTTTAACCCCCCCCTCAGGTGTTACAAAGTACAAGAGACACACCTTGTGCAGTATTAATGCTGCACAAGTGAAAGGTTGCTCTATTAATTTGTCTACTTGCACACGCTGAATGAAAGACATACACAATTTACCCCATTCTACAGTCAAACTGTAGTGGATGCGTGACTTGGTTTTTTGATGAGACGCAGCACAGGTGTCCAAAATAACGCCTTGGTGCTTGGAGCAGCTTCCTGAGCGTTGTTATTTGCTGTACAGGAGTCTGCGCTCTTGTGTTATCCCTTGGCAATGCCCTGTTAGCGCTGCCCATCTTATGACATCATTTCATGTTGGCCGGTGCGGTTAACGATGGCCATAAATCCCAGACCCACAGTGTCTTTTCATAAAGCCACACTGCGGTGCTGGGATTCGTGGCCTTGAGCAGTAAATATTTTGGCCGCTCACACACGTCCTTACACCTGCTTCAGACTGGGCGGCCTCTGCTGATCCCTTCTCGCATGCCGCGGCCATGAGGCTGCACAGTCTGAAGAAGGCTGAAGGAGATGAGTTAAGACAGGCGAAGATATGCACTGCTCGTGCCCATCAATCACACCCTCGCAGTCAAAATAATTAAGACAACGAGGAGCATTTTATTCAGGCAGGGCGGACGAACAGGCGCAAGTAGCCAACCAATGATGTCAGAAGACGGGAAGCGCTACCAAGGGGGGTGCTGCGTATCATTAGAAAGGAAAGTCACACCTCAGGGACAGTGGAATGGTCTCAAAGAGACACATTTTGTACGTGTTGAGTTCCACGTGGGCAAGGAGAAAACATCAGCCACCTTGTACAAATGCAGCAGTACTGCTGTACAAGGTGGCTGTTATACATAGAAACACCTGGGGGTGGGGGCCAGGCTCCCTTCAATTTCAGTTCATGTGCCTGCGTGGCGTTTGCAGGTCACGTTGCAAGCTGCACAGCAGGGGAACAGCTGGCGGTGCTGAACCCCACTAACACATTGGCTGGTGTTTTTCTCTGTGCAGCTAGCATTTCCGGGCAAAAACTAGCGGTGTTTGAGCCCAGGGTCAGCAGGAGGAGGAGGAGAGGAGCAAAGTGTAGGCCGAAGCCTGCACTGGTGGCAGCTTTTGGTCGGTTGTGCCAGCGTGGCTTGTGCTGGACACGATGCCGGCTACACAGCGGGGGAACAGCTGGCGTTGCTGAACCCCACTAACACATTGGCTGGTGTTTTTCTCTGTGCAGCTAGCATTTCCGGGCAAAAACTAGCGGTGTTTGAGCCCAGGGTCAGCAGGAGGAGGAGGAGAGGAGCAAAGTGTAGGCCGAAGCCTGCACTGGTGGCAGCTTTTGGTCGGTTGTGCCAGCGTGGCTTGTGCTGGACACGATGCCGGCTACACAGCGGGGGAACAGCTGGCGTTGCTGAACCCCACTAACACATTGGCTGGTGTTTTTCTCTGTGCAGCTAGCATTTCCGGGCAAAAACTAGCGGTGTTTGAGCCCAGGGTCAGCAGGAGGAGGAGGAGAGGAGCAAAGTGTAGGCCGAAGCCTGCACTGGTGGCAGCTTTTGGTCGGTTGTGCCAGCGTGGCTTGTGCTGGACACGATGCCGGCTACACAGCGGGGGAACAGCTGGCGTTGCTGAACCCCACTAACACATTGGCTGGTGTTTTTCTCTGTGCAGCTAGCATTTCCGGGCAAAAACTAGCGTTGTTAGAGCCCAGGGTCAGCAGGAGGAGGAGAGGAGCAGAGTGTAGGCCGAAGCCTAGTTGAACCAATTTCAAAGGTTACCTTTAACCCCCCCTCAGGTGTTACAAAGAACAAGAGCCACTCCTTCTGCAGCATTAATGCTGCACAAGTAAAAGGTTGCTCTATTAATTTGTCTACTTGCACAAGCTGAATGCAACACGTAGACTATTTAGCCCATTATACTGTTTAACAGTAGTGGAGGCGTGACTTGTCTTTTTAAAGAAAAGCAGCACAGGTGTCGAAAACAACACCTTTTTGCATGGGCGCAGCTTCCTGAGCGTTGTTAGTTGCTGTACAGGAGTCTGCGCTCTTGTGATCCTTTGGCCATGCGCTGTGAGCGCTTCCTGTCTTATGACCTCATTTCATGTTGGCCGTTGCGGTTAGCGATGGACATGAATCCCAGACCCACAGTGTGTTTTTAAAAAATCACACTGCGGTGCTGGGATTCGTGCCCTGGTGCAGTAAATATGTTTGCCGCTCACACATGTCCTTACACCTGCTTCAGACTGGACGGCCTCATCTGATCCCTTATCGCCTGCCGAGGCCATGAGGACACCCAGTCTGAAGAAGGCGGAAGGAGATGAGTGAACACAGGCAAACATATGCACTGCACATGCCCATCAATCACACCCTCGCTGTCCAAAAAAATAAGACACCGAGGGGCGTTGTTTCGAGCAGGGGAGATGCACAGGCGCAGCCAGCTAACCAATGATGTCAAAAGACGGGCAGCGCTAACAAGGGTGGTGCTGCGTGTCATTACAAAGGAAAGTCACACCTCAGGGACATTGTAATGGTCTCTAATGAGACACATTTTGTACGTGTTGAGTTCCACGTGGGCAAGGAGAAAAAGTCAGCCACCTCGTACAAATGCAGCAGTACTGCTGTACAAGGTGGCTGTTATACATAGAAACACCTGTGGGTGGGGGGCAGGCTCCCTTCAATTTCAGTTCATGTGCCTGCGTGGCGTTTGCAGGTCACGTTGCAAGCTACACAGCAGGGGAACAGCTGGCGTTGCTGAACCCCACTGACACATTGACTGGTGTTTTTCTCTGTGCAGATTGCATGTCCGGGCAAAAACTAGCGGTGTTAGAGCCCAGGGTCAGCAGGAGGAGGAGGAGAGGAGCAAAGTGTAGGCCGAAGCCTGCACTGGTGGCAGCTTTTGGTCGGTTGTGCCAGCGTGGCTTGTGCTGGACACGATGCCGGCTACACAGCGGGGGAACAGCTGGCGGTGCTGAACCCCACTAACACATTGGCTGGTGTTTTTCTCTGTGCAGCTAGCATTTCCGGGCAAAAACTAGCGGTGTTTGAGCCCAGGGTCAGCAGGAGGAGTAGAGGAGCAGAGTGTAGGCCGAAGCCTAGTTGAACCAATTTCAAAGGTTACCTTTAACCCCCCCCCTCAGGTGTTGCAAGGTACAAGAGCCACACCTTGTGCAGCATTAATGCTGCACAAGTAAAAGGTTGCTCTATTTGTTTTGCTCCTTGCACACGCTGACTAAAACACGTACACTATTTAGCCCATTATACTGTCAAACAGTTGTGGAGGCGTGACTTGTCTTTTTAACGAGACGCAGCACAGGTGTCAAAATTTGCACCTAGGTACTGGGCGCAGATTCCTGAGCGTTGTTATTTGCTGTACAGGAGTCTGCGCTATTGTGATCCCTTGGCCATGCGCTGTGAGCGCTTCCTGTCTTCTGACCTCATTTCATGTCGGCCGTTGCGGTTAGCGATGGACATGAATCCCAGACCCACAGTGTGTTTTTAAAAAATCACACTGCGGTGCTGGGATTCGTGCCCTGGTGCACTAAATATGTTTGCCGCTCACACATGTCCTTACACCTGCTTCAGACTGGGCGGCCTCATCTGATCCCTTATCGCCTGCCGCGGCCATGAGGACACCCAGTCTGAAGAAGGCGGAAGGAGATGAGTGAACACAGGCAAACATATGCACTGCACATGCCCATCAATCACACCCTCGCTGTCCAAAAAAATAAGACACCGAGGGCCGTTGTTTCGAGCAGGGGAGATGCACAGGCGCAGCCAGCTAACCAATGATGTCAAAAGACGGGCAGCGCTAACAAGGGTGGTGCTGCGTGTCATTACAAAGGAAAGTCACACCTCAGGGACATTGTAATGGTCTCTAATGAGACACATTTTGTACGTGTTGAGTTCCACGTGGGCAAGGAGAAAAAGTCAGCCACCTCGTACAAATGCAGCAGTACTGCTGTACAAGGTGGCTGATATACATAGAAACACCTGTGGGTGGGGGGCAGGCTCCCTTCAATTTCAGTTCATGTGCCTGCGTGGCGTTTGCAGGTCACGTTGCAAGCTACACAGCAGGGGAACAGCTGGCGTTGCTGAACCCCACTGACACATTGACTGGTGTTTTTCTCTGTGCAGATTGCATGTCCGGGCAAAAACTAGCGGTGTTAGAGCCCAGGGTCAGCAGGAGGAGGAGGAGAGGAGCAAAGTGTAGGCCGAAGCCTGCACTGGTGGCAGCTTTTGGTCGGTTGTGCCAGCGTGGCTTGTGCTGGACACGATGCCGGCTACACAGCGGGGGAACAGCAGGCGGTGCTGAACCCCACTAACACATTGGCTGGTGTTTTTCTCTGTGCAGCTAGCATGTCCGGGCAGAAACTGGCGTTGTTTGAGCCCAGGGTCAGCAGGAGGAGGAGAGGAGCAAAGTGTAGGCCGAAGCCTGCACTGGTGGCAGCTTTTGGTCGGTTGTGCCAGCGTGGCTTGTGCTGGACACGTTGCCGACTACACAGCAGGGGAACAGCTGGCGGTGCTGAACCCCACTAACACATTGGCTGGTGTTTTTCTCTGTGCAGCTAGCATTTCCGGGCAAAAACTAGCGGTGTTTGAGCCCAGGGTCAGCAGGAGGAGTAGAGGAGCAGAGTGTAGGCCGAAGCCTAGTTGAACCAATTTCAAAGGTTACCTTTAACCCCCCCCTCAGGTGTTGCAAGGTACAAGAGCCACACCTTGTGCAGCATTAATGCTGCACAAGTAAAAGGTTGCTCTATTTGTTTTGCTCCTTGCACACGCTGACTAAAACACGTACACTATTTAGCCCATTATACTGTCAAACAGTTGTGGAGGCGTGACTTGTCTTTTTAACGAGACGCAGCACAGGTGTCAAAATTTGCACCTAGGTACTGGGCGCAGATTCCTGAGCGTTGTTATTTGCTGTACAGGAGTCTGCGCTATTGTGATCCCTTGGCCATGCGCTGTGAGCGCTTCCTGTCTTCTGACCTCATTTCATGTCGGCCGTTGCGGTTAGCGATGGACATGAATCCCAGACCCACAGTGTGTTTTCAAAAAATCACACTGCGTGGCTGGGATTCGTGGCCTTGTGCAGTAAATAGGTTTGCCGCTTACACATGTCCTTACACCTGCTCCAGACTGGGCGGCCTCAGCTGATCCCTTATCGCCTACCACGGCCAGGAGGCCGCACAGTCTGAAGAAGGCGGAAGGAGATGAGTTAAGACAGGCGAACATATGCACTGCTCGTGCCCATAAACCACACCCTCGCTGACAAAATAAATATGACAACGAGGGGCGTTGTTTCTAGCAGGGCGGATGCACAGGCGCAGCCAGCTAACCATGATGACAAAAGACGGGAAACGCTACCAAGGGGGGTGCTGCGTATCATTACAAAGGAAAGTCACACCTCAGGGACAGTGGAATGGTCTCAATGAGACACATTTTGTACGTGTTGAGTTCCACGTGGGCAAGGAGAAAAAGTCAGCCACCTTGTACAAATGCAGCAGTACTGCTGTACTAGGTGGCTGTTATACATAGAAACACCTGGGGGGGTGGGGCCAGGTTCCCTTTTAATTTCAGTTCCTGTGCCTGCATGGCGTTTGCAGGTCACGTTGCCGGCTACACAGCAGGGGAACAGCTGGCGTTGCTGAACCCCACTAACACATTGGCTGGTGTTTTTCTCTGTGCAGCTAGCACTTCCGGGCAAAAACTAGCGGTGTTTGAGCCCAGGGTCAGCAGGAGGAGGAGAGGAGCAGAGTGTAGGCCGAAGCCTGCACTGGTGGCAGCTTTTGTTCTGTTGTGCCAGCGTGGCTTGTGCTGGACACGTTGCCGACTACACAGCAGGGGAACAGCTGGCGGTGCTGAACCCCACTGACACATCACCTAGTGTTTTTTTCTGTGTAGACAACACTTCCAGGTGGCAACTGACAGTGTTGAAACCCAGGGAATCAAAGAGGAGCAGAGTGTAGGCCGAAGCCTGCAGTGGAGCAAGTTGAAAGGGAACCTTTAACCCCCCCCCCCAGGCATTTGTTGCTGAAAGAGCCATCTTGTACAGCAGTAATACTGCACATGGAAAATGGTGGCTCCGAAAATTATGCTCCTTGCAAACGCTGAAGTACACACTCATATAATGTGTCCCCTCACACCGTCAAACCATCCCGGAAGTGGGACTTTCCTTTGTAATGTGACACAGCACAGCCGTCATTCCAACCCCCTTGGTGCCGGGCACCACCTCCTCAACGTTGTTTGGTTCTGTCACGGAGCCCGCACTGTAATGTTATCCCTTGGCCATGCACAGTTAGCGGTGCCCGTCTTCTGACATCATGTAGGTGTCAGGCTGGCAGTGCCTGTGCGTCCAAGCTGCCCGAGATCCAACCTTGCAGTGTCATCTAATGTAGTCCCACTGCGGGCCAGGGATCCATGGGCATGCGCAGTGCATATCATCGCCTCTCACTCACCTCCTTCCTGCTTCTTCAGACTGTGCGGCGTCACGGCCGTGGCATGCTATTAGGGATCAGCTGACGCCGCCTAGTCTGAAGAAGCGTGAAGAAGGGGAGTGAGAGGCTAGTATATGCACTGCGCATGGCCATGGATACCAGGCCCACTGTGGGATCACATTAGACGACACTGCGAGGTGTGATTTCGGGCAGCGTGGACGCACAGGCGCAGCCAGGACGACAACAAATGATGTCAGAGGACGGGCAGCGCAAACTGTGCATGGCCAAGGGATAACATAACAGCGCAGGGTCCATGACGGAATCAAACAACGCTAAGGAGGCAGCGCACGGTGCCAAGGGGGTAGCAATGACGGCTGTGCTGTGTCACATTACAAAGGAAAGTCCCACCTCCGGGACGGTTGGACGGTGTGAGGGGACACATTACATGAGTGTGTAGTTCAGCGTTTGCAAGGAGCATAATTTCAAGAGCGACCTTTCCCTTGTGCAGTATTAGTGCTGCACATGGTGGCTCTTTCAGTAACAAACGCCTAGGGGGGGGGGGGGACAGGTCCCCTTACATTTTAGTTGTGCCAGCGTGGCGGTCGCATGACACGTTGCCGGATACACAGCTGGGGATCAGCTGACGTTACTGAACCCCAATAACAGAGGAGCGACTGTTGACTGTGCACACAGCACTTCCAGGCACCAACTGGCGGTGTTAGAGCCCAGGGACAGCAGGAGGAGCAGATTGGAGGTATTGCCGCACACACAGCTGGGGATCAGCTGACGTTACTGAACCCCAATAACAGAGGAGCGACTGTTGACTGTGCACACAGCACTTCCAGGCACCAACTGGCGGTGTTAGAGCCCAGGGACAGCAGGAGGAGCAGAGGACCAGAGTGTAGGCCGAAGCCTGATTGGAGCAAGTTGAAAGGAAACCTTTAACCCCCCCCCCCAAGACGTTTGTAGCTGAAAGAGCCATGTTGTGCAGCACTAAGGATGCAAAAGGAAAAGGTTGCTCTTTTAATTATGCTCCTTGCAAACACCGAAGTAAACACTAAAAATGTGTCCCTTTATACCGTTAAACCGTTCCGGAGGTGCGAATTTCCTTCGTAATGGGACACAGCACAGCTGTCATTCCTATCCCCTTGATGCCGTGCGCTGCCTCCTCAGCGTTGTTTTAAGCTGCCACGGAGCCTGCGCTGTTCTGTTAGCCCTTGGCCATGCCCAATTAGCGCTGCCTGTCTTCTGACATAATTTGGTGTCAGGCTGTCAGTGCCTGTGCGTCCACGCTGCTCCAGATCCCACCTCGCAGTCTCATCTAACGTAATCCCACTGCGGGCCTTGGAACCATGGGCATGCACAGTGCATAACCTCGACTCTCACTCCCCTCCTTCCCTCTTCTTCAGACTGTGCGGTGTCACGGCCGTGGCATGCTAGGGATCAGCTGACGGCGCACAGTCTAAAGAAGGCGGAGGGAAATGAGCGAGAGCCCGAGGGGAAGATATGCACTGCGCATGCCCATGGATCCCAGGCCCGCAGTGTGACTCAATCAGAAGACACTGCGAGGCGGGATCTCGGGCACCGCGGCCGCACAGGCGCAGCCAGCCTGACACCAAATTATGTCAGAAGACAGGCAGCGCAAATAGGGCATGCCCAAGGGATAACAGAACAGCGCAGGCTCCGTGACAGCTTAAAACAACGCTGAGGAGGCAGCGCATGGCACCAAGGGGGTAGGAATGACGGCTGTGCTGCGTCACATTACGAAGGAAAGTCCCAGCTCCGGGACGGTATAACGGTATCAGTGAACACATTTTATAAGTGTTAAGTTCTGCGTGTGCAAAGAGCTAAAAAAAAAGAGCTACCTTTTCCTTGTGCAGCATTACTGCTGCACAAGATGGCTCTTTCAGTAACAAACGACGGGGGGGGGGGGGGGGACAGGTTCCCTTACATTTAGGTTGTTGTGCCAGCGTGGCGGTCGCAGGACACATTGCCGGCTACACAGCTGGGGATCAGCTGACGTTACTGAAACCCAATAACACTGGGTCGTATGTTTTGACTGTGCAGCCTGCACTTCTGAGCCGCAACTGGCGGTGTTGGAGCCCAGGAATAGCAGTTCAGGTGGTAGAAAGATGAACACAGCAGGAGACCTGGATGACACCCAATTACTTAATCAGGCAGAGGAGTGGCAAATTCCTGCGAGATCCAGGCCTGGTTCATTTTCAGGAAAGTAAGCCGGTCAACGTTATCGGAGGATAGTCGCATGCGACGGTCTGTTAGTACACCACCTGCGGCACTAAAGACACGTTCCGATAAGACACTAGCCGCAGGGCAAGCCAGCACCTCCAATGCATACTGGCTTAGCTCTGGCCATGTATCCAGCTTAGAGACCCAAAACTTGAACGGGGAAGAGCCGTCTGGGAGTACAGTAAGAGGGCAAGCCATGTAGTCTGTCACCATCTGACGGAACCGTTGCCTCCTGCTGACTGGAGCCGCCGGTGATGGTGTAGACATTTGGGGCGGGCACACAAAAGTGTGCCAGAGTTGTGCCATACTGGGCTTGCCTTGGGCAGAGGCACTGCTTCTGCTCCCTCTTTGGGCAGAGCCTCCCCCACTGCCTCGACGCACTGAGCTGCTTTGTAAAGCACTAGCAGCACTCCTCTCAGTTGGACAGGAGAAGATGATGGAATTCACCAGTGTGTCGTGGTACTCCCGCAATTTACGCTCCCGGGTCAACGCAGGGATGAGGTTTTGGACGTTGTCCCGGTAGCGAGGATCGAGGAGGGTGAACACCCAATAATCAGGCATGTTGAGAATGTGGTCGATGCGGCGGTCGTTTCTCAGGCACTGCAGCATGAAATCCACCATGTGCTGCAGAGTGCCAACCGGCCCAGAAACGCTGTCCCCTGCTTGAGACATGATCTCTGCCCGCTCGTCATCACCCCACCCTCGCTGTACACACTGACCACTGGACAATTGTGTCGCTCCCTCCTCTGGACGGAGCTCTTCCTCCTCCATTGACTCCTCCTCATCCTCCTCACAAATTGGCCCCTGCGTACCCCTTTGTGAGGAACCACGTGGCGCTGACTCTCCAGAAGCTGATGGAAAAGGTGACTCCTCATCCTCCACCTCTTCCACCACATCATCCCTTAACCCTTGCAAAGTTTGCTGAAGCAGGCAGATAAGGGGGACAGTCATGCTGACTAGTGCATCATCTGCACTTGCCATCCGCGTGGAATAATCAAAAGGACGCAAAACCTGGCAGACGTCCTTCATAGTGGCCCACTCTGTGGTTGTGAAGTCTGATCGGCGCTGACTGCGACTTCTTTGCGCCTGATGCAGCTGGTACTCCATAACTGCTTGCTGCTGCTCACACAACCGCTCCAACATATGTAACGTGGAATTCCACCGGGTAGGTAGGTCACATATGATGCGGTGTTCCGGAAGGCGGAATCGGCGCTGCAGAGCAGCAATGCGGGATCTGGCCAAGCTGGAACGCCGCAAGTGAGCACACTCTAGGCGGACCTTGTGCAGCAGGGCATCAAGATCCGGATAGTCCCTCAGAAAACTCTGCACAACCAAATTGAGCACATGTGCCAGACATGGGATGTGAGTGAGGTTGCCAAGGGCCAAAGCTGCCACCAGATTTCGGCCATTGTCACACACTACCATGCCTGGCTGGAGATTCGCTGGCAGTAACCACACATCGCTCTCCTGCTTTATGGCATTCCAGAGCTCCTGCGCTGTGTGGCTTCGATGCCCCAATGAAACTAGTTTCAAGACGGCCTGCTGACGTTTGGCCACGGCTGTGCTCATGTCGGTCATAGGTAAACGTTCACGGGTCCATGTGGGGGTGGACTGTGACGGATCCTGCAGAGAGGAATCAGAGGAACTGGTGTAAGAGGAGGAGTCGATGCGTACAGACTGGATTCCTGCAATCCTTGGAGTGGGCAGGACACGTCCTGCGCCACTCGCACGATCTGTACCTGGCTCAACAACATTAACCCAATGGGCAGTGAGGGAAACATATCGCCCCTGTCCATGCTGACTGGTCCACGCATCGGTGGTGAGGTGGACCTTGCTACTGACGGCGTTCAGTAGCGCATGTTTTATGTTTGCCTCAACATGCCTGTGCAGGGCAGGGACAGCCTGCCTGCTGAAGTAAAAGCGGCTGGGCACCTTGTACTGTGGGACTGCCAATGCCATCAAGTCACGGAAGCTGTCAGTCTCCACCAGCCTGAACGAGAGCATTTCCAGGGACAACAGTTTGGCAATGCCTGCATTCAGAGCCTGTGCTCGGGGGTGGTTGGCCGAGAATGCCCGCCTTTTCTCCCATGCCTGTACTACCGATGGCTGTAGAGTAGACTGGGAGTGTGAGGATGACTGGGAAGGTGGTGCTGTGGGTGGAATTACACAAGGTCTCTGGGAGGAAGCCAAACCAGCTGTGCGTGAGCTGGAGGAAGAGGCAACACGAGCTGAAGAGGTGGTAGCTGCCGCTGTTGGTTGGCCTACATCTTCAGTGTGTTTCTGTAACTCCACCGCGTGCCTGGTCCGCACATGTTTCCACATATTTGTGGTATTGAGGTTGCTGACATTTTTCCCTCTTTTTACTTTATGATGACACAGCTTGCATTTGACAAAACAAATGTCATCTGCAACTGTGTCAAAAAAGGACCAGGCACTGCAAGTCTTGGGAGCGCCCTTTTTGGCTTTGGAAAGAGACAGGCTCCTAACGGGTGCCAAAGTGGAGGCTACAGGCTCCGCAGTCTTCCCCCTCCCTCTCCCTCTTTGGCCCGTAAGAGGAAGCTCTTCCTCTGAGCTGCTCCCACCACCTTCCTGTTCCTCACGCCACGATGGGTCAAGGACCTCATCATCTCCACTACCCTCTGCCACCAACTGCTCCTCCTGGGTAGTCTCAGCAGCACAGTACGCACGAGAAAGCGGCACCTGAGTTTCATCATCAGATGCGTACTGCGCTGTGGTCACCGGAGGCACTGGCCCACCTGCCTCTTCAGAGTCAGAGAGAAAAAGGTGTTGGGCATCACTGCACACTGCCTCTTCTTCCATTTCTCCAATGCTGCTTGGCTGGCCCCCTGTTTCCAAGCCAAGAGATTCAGAGAACAGAAGTAGAGACGGCTCCTGTCCTGGGCTCTCTGACTGCCTGGCCAATTTGGCAGGTGGTGAAGAGACAGATGGCTGCTCTCCAGTGCTCTGTGCCTGAGAGGATGTGGCACTAACTGAAGTCGATGCCGAGGCGTTAGCTGCCATCCACCCGACAACGGCTTCAATTTGGTCTTCACGCAGCAGCGGTGCACGGCGCTCTCCGACAAAGCTGCGCATGAAGGACTGTTCCCTGCTGAAACTGAGTGACGACGAGTCACCGGCGCCCGCAGCAGGCACAGAATCACCACGTCCTCTCCCTGCTCCTCTCCCTGCTCCGCGCCCACGCCCACGTGCCTTACTCCCTGCCCTCTTCATCTTGGTTGACAGATAAAGATAAGCAGAAAAGTACTAAGGCCTTAGTGTGCTTATTCCTGTAATGCTCCTCCTAACAGGTGTAAGAAACACTAATGTTGTAAATTGTGGACTAAACTTTATTATTTTTCAAATGTGGCCTACACAAGTGTAAGTTGTGTTTGGTGAACTTAACCTTTTTTTTGGTGCAGATCGGGCTACAGAGCTAGTTTAAATCACACGGAGACCGTGCAGACAGCCGTAAACGGCGCTGCAAGGCCAAGAAACCCTCCTCTAGGTTATCCTATATAGTGTTTTTCCACTATTTAGCTGGATACAAGTGGAAAGACACTAATAGGAATTTTTTTTTTCAAATTTTAAACTGGCTGCACTAT
Source organism: Ranitomeya imitator (assembly GCF_032444005.1). Taxonomy (NCBI): domain Eukaryota; kingdom Metazoa; phylum Chordata; class Amphibia; order Anura; family Dendrobatidae; genus Ranitomeya; species Ranitomeya imitator. Next base: position 203,846,799 of record NC_091286.1, read on the forward strand.
TTGAAAAAAAGGAAATTGTTTTTCAAGGTATGAGGCAGTAACGCACCCTGAGCTGAATCCAACCGGCTATGGCTGCACACAGACTACAGGGCGAGCTGGGCTCACACGGAGACCGTGCAGACAGCCGTAAACGGCGCTGCAAGGCCAAAAAACCCTCCTCTAGGTTATCCTATATAGTGTTTTTCCACTATTTAGCTGGATACGAGTGGAAAGACACTAATAGGAATTTTTTTTTTCAAATTTTAAACAGGCTGCACTATTTGAAAAAAAGGAAAATTTTTCTCAAGGTATGAGCCAGTAACGAACCCTGAGCTGAATCCAACCGGCTATGGCTGCACACAGACTACAGGGCGAGCTGGGCTCACACGGAGACCGTGCAGACAGCCGTAAACGGCGCTGCAAGGCCAAAAAACCCTCCTCTAGGTTATCCTATATAGTGTTTTTCCACTATTTAGCTGGATACGAGTGGAAAGACACTAATAGGAATTTTTTTTTTCAAATTTTAAACAGGCTGCACTATTTGAAAAAAAGGAAAATTTTTCTCAAGGTATGAGCCAGTAACGAACCCTGAGCTGAATCCAACCGGCTATGGCTGCACACAGACTACAGGGCGAGCTGGGCTCACACGGAGACCGTGCAGACAGCCGTAAACGGCGCTGCAAGGCCAAAAAACCCTCCTCTAGGTTATCCTATATAGTGTTTTTCCACTATTTAGCTGGATACGAGTGGAAAGACACTAATAGGAATTTTTTTTTTCAAATTTTAAACAGGCTGCACTATTTGAAAAAAAGGAAAATTTTTCTCAAGGTATGAGCCAGTAACGAACCCTGAGCTGAATCCAACCGGCTATGGCTGCACACAGACTACAGGGCGAGCTGGGCTCACACGGAGACCGTGCAGACAGCCGTAAACGGCGCTGCAAGGCCCAAAAACCCCCCTCTAGGTTATCCTATGTAGTGTTTTTCCACAATAGAGCTGGAGACTGGTGGAAAAACACTAATAGGAAATTTGAGAAAAAATGTGCAGCAGGCTGCACTAAGAGCAAAAAAGAACAACTGTGTGAGGCAGTGTGAACCCCCCCTGAGCTGAATACAACCGGGTATATGGCTGCACACAGACTACAGAGTGAGCTGCACACACACACACACAGAGACCTTGCAGAACGCTGTTAAAACAGCGCTGCAAGGCAAGAGCAAGGTGAACAGTGAAGAACACACAGCGTTTTGCTAAATTAGCCTTTGGAAAGGAAAATAAAGCAATTAGCTAGCTCAACTGGCCCTCAGTTAGAACACAGCGTCCTGTCCCTAACTGAAATCACAGCAGAGTGAGCGCAAAATGGCGGCAGCGCTTTTTTATAGTGCAGAGTGACATCATTTCAGCAGCCAATCCAAGCCTTGCCAGTACTTACATGCCCACCATGCTAAACAGGATGTGCCCACACTTTCATTCATTCCTCATTGGCTGCTGCGTTCAATTTGAATTCTGGGAACTTCCGATTCCGGTATCCGATACGCGGGAAGTATCGGAATTCAGTATCGGAATTCCGATACCGCAAATATCGGCCGATACCCGATACTTGCGGTATCGGAATGCTCAACACTAATAATTGGGATGCAAAATAAAAACTGCAAAATTGTTTTCCCACTCTGGAACATCTTCATTTATACAGCAGCACGGTCTACTCTGAAACGTTAATCTCTCTCTTTCTTTTTTTTTTTACTAATATGTATGTACCCTGTTGAATATCCTTATTTTGCACATTTATTTAATTACAACTCTTTACCAGATGCGATATTCTTAAAGAAAATGTCATGATTTTTTGATAAAAAATTTAGTGGTTTATTGAATTGCCCACAAAAAAACACATTGCAGAAAAACATAAAATAGGTGAAGTAGTTGCGAAGAGATTATCCATTTGAGATTCTGAATAGTAAATGGAGTCTGTCTTTGTCATGGAGTAGAAGTCATCATGGCTACCAGCTGTTCATTCCTTCTGTGAGTAGTCTGAAGTCCGTGGAGAATGAAAGAGAGAAGGTCCAAGGTGACAGCCCCCACGTGACCCCCACCTCCTAAGAGACGTGATTATATATATGTCCCATAGAACACATTGTGAGGATTCTATAGAAAAAACTAAAAGTGGACCCACTGGACCATGACGACGACCCACGCAAGGACGAGCTGACCATACAGGGAGAGTTAAGGGCAGGCCGGTGGGGGACTATCGCCTCAGCAGCTGGGAGACAAAGATGGACAGGAAAGTAATCCACAGAGACACCGGACTAGCTGGAGTGCCAGAGACACTGGACGGGCGGATAAGGCAGGAACACAGAACTAGCGAGAGCGGAGAGGAAACGGGACTGGCAGGTATGCAGAGACACAGGACTGGATCTAAAGAGAGCAAGGAAAACAACCAAGTCAGGAAGCAAGGTAACAACAAGGTAAGCGTGCAACCAAGAACACTTGGAATCACAAATGATCATCAGGCACAGGGGAGAGGAAGGAGCCGATTAATAAAGCAGCGCTGTGCAGTACCTCTGGGAGGGAGTCCTCCAAGGTGATAGAGAGGACAGGAAGAAGGTGCCAGAAGAGTTTAGAAATGCGCACGCGCAGTACTGAACCTGGCGTGCACGCGCACCCGACGAGCAGCAGAAGCCGGGAGCGAGCGCTGAGGAGAGGATGCTGCAGCTGAGGAGACGCGCCGGGACGCCGAGGACATGCGAATATGACAGGGTGCGGGGAACGGCAGTGGCATGACACACGTGTTCTCTCTATATGGTGTTAACTTACTCTATATACAGGAATAGCTTTTGTAATGTCAGCGAAAGGCAATGTGCTCAGTACAGAATTAAGAATAATTCAATTAATAATTAATATTTAATAATTCACCCTTTTGAGGGTGACAGACATTCATTGGAACCCTCAAAGTAAATATATTAATAATGTTAGGACTGGCGGAACGCACCAAGACAGATGATATAGATGCGTTCGCAGTCCGGGGTCCACCGTGCAGGTGAAAACCTGCTGCTAGCAATTTGCAGACTATATGGCGGTACACTAAAGTATACACGCGTGGGTTAACCTCACCCAGCGTGAAAGAAGCCATCCTGTTAAGTCACAGGACCGCGGTACCGCACCTAAAGCGCGAGCAGGTAGTCAGCGAACTCAACCCCAACTAGGATTGAAGTCCGATTAGACCCCTGCTGGCACAACACCGCAACTGGGTGTGTAAGGAAACGGAACAACAATATTAAGGCACAAGAGTGCATGCAGTGCCGCACTGACGCACGCCACTAACCACCCAGGCTTGGGTAAGGATAGCACAGAGGAAGTGCACGGCGCCGTACTGGCGGTCACAGCAACTGGATGCTGTAATGTGTGATTAGTGCTGTAGGATAAGTCGGGCGCTAGATAGCAGCCATACTCCTTCCGCGAACAGACATTCAATAGGGTAGGGGTATCCAAGGACGACTTGCACTCACAACATACACACATTAGCAATTGTAAGACAATACTAGCGCATGGCCGTGCGGTCATGCGCAGTTTATATAGCAGCAGCACAGGAAGTGGCCACAGTACCTTTGCCCTTCCAAGACCTGCCAAGAGGACCAATGGAATGTGCTGCAGAGCCTGAGCACATGACCCTCGATCTCCAACGGGAGATCTTACCCTGGGCATGCTCAGTACGTGCAGACAAGGACTTAGTCCCAGAGAAGTCCGCTCGCTGCTGACCAGCACTGACTTTAATGGCAGAGACTGGAGAAGCAGCAGTAACTCTCAGAACAGAGTGAGAATGAGCAAGACGCTGGGACCGACGTCTTTGCTGAGCAGACTCCACTGCGGCTGGACCAGAATGGGAGACCGCAGCGGAGGTGGCTCGAGATTCCCCCTGTGCAGAAGCGGGAACTTGACCCCTAACATTACCCCCCTCCTAGGGCCCCCCCCTCCTTGGGCCTCGCTACGTTCGAAGGCAGCAATGAGCTGCGGAGCCCGAATGTGCTCAGCAGGCTCCCAGGATCTATCCTCAGGGCCGTAACCCCTCCAGTCCACTAAATAAAATTTTTTGCCACGAACCACCTTGTACCCCAAGATAGCGTTCACCTCGTAATCGTCCGTAGACTAACCCGACGTCCCAGTAGATGACTCAGAAAACCGGGACATGTAGACGGGCTTAAGGAGGGACACATGAAAGGTGTCGGTGATACCTAGGCGTGGAGGAAGGGCCAGACGGTAAACCACAGGATTAACCTGTTCGAGGACCTTAAAAGGACCTAAGTAGCGAGGTGCAAACTTGGTAGACTCAACTCGCAGCCTGATGTTACGGGCGGAGAGCCACACCAAGTCGCCAGGAGCAAAGGTTGGAGCGGGGCGCCGATGTGCGTCGGCGGAGGACCTCATTCTCTCCTTGGAAGCCTGAATGGCATCCTGAGTGCGATCCCAAATTTCCCGTGCCTCCACAGCCCAGTCTGCCACCCTGGAATCGGCGGAAGACACGGGCATGGGCACAGGTACCCGCGGATGCTGACCATAGTTAAGGAGGAATGGAGTCTGTCCAGTGGAATCAGCGACGGCATTGTTAAGAGCAAACTCCGCCCACGGTAGCAAAGATGCCCAGTCATCCTGCTTAGCAGAAACAAAATGTCGCAGATATGTGACCAAGGTCTGGTTGGTTCTCTCTACCAACCCATTCGTCTCGGGATGATAAGCCGAAGAGAGATTCAACTCGATACTGAGAAGACGACAAAGCTCTCTCCAGAACCGAGACGCAAACTGGGGACCTCGGTCACTGACATTTTTGTCAGGCATACCGTGAAGACGAAAGATGTGTTTGACAAACAACGCTGCCAAGGCCCGTGCAGAAGGTAACCGGGGAAGCGGCACCAAATGCACCATTTTAGAAAAATGGTCGGTGATTACCCAAATAATGGTACAGCCACGAGACTTGGGCAGACCCACAACAAAATCCATCCCGACCATCTCCCAGGGCCTGTCTGCCACCGGCAGAGGGTATAACAAACCAGCTGGCCATTGTCGGGAAGACTTATTCTTGGCACAAGAGACACATGCCTGAACATAGTCTCCGACGTCACGGACCATATGTGGCCACCAGTACGTCCTCGTCAGTAGCTCAGATGTCCTTTTTGCCCCAAAGTGTCCACCCACTCTGGATGAATGAGCCCAAGAGAGAACCTCCGGACACAAATTGATGGGAACAAAAGTCTTGCCCGGGGGCACAGACTCCAGCGAAACCAGAGCCACAGTTCTCAGACTCTCCGAAGGGACAATGAGCCGAGGCTCGTCCTCCTCCTCCTCCTCAGCTGACACGAAGGAGTGAGAGAGAGCGTCAGCACGAATGTTCTTCTCTCCGGCGAGATAATGTAGGGTAAAGTGGAACCGGGAGAAAAACAAGGACCATCTGGCCTGACGAGAATTCAGCCGCTGGGCTGTTTGTAAATAGACCAAATTCTTGTGATCCGTGAAAACTTGGAATGGGAACCGAGCACCCTCCAAGAGATGTCTCCACTCTGAAAAGGCCAACTTCATTGCCAGCAACTCTCTATCCCCGATGGAGTAATTTCTCTCCGCTGGTGTGAAGGTCTTTGAGAAAAAGAAGCATGGGTGCTTCCGACCCTGAGCATCCTTTTGATAGAGGACTGCTCCAGCACCAACGGATGAGGCATCCACTTCCAAAAGGAATGGCTTACCCACATCGGGACGATGTAAGATAGGAGCGCTAGCAAAATGGGACTTTATAGAAGAGAAGGCCTTGGAGACCTCTTCGGACCATGATTTGGGATTCGCTCCCTTCTTGGTGAGGGATACCAAGGGAGCTACCAAAGTTGAGAAGTGGGGAATGAACTGGCGATAGTAATTTATGAACCCCATAAAGCGCTGCACCGCTTTAAGAGAATGGGGTTCCTGCCAGTCCATCACTGCTTGTAGTTTGGCAGGATCCATAGCCAATCCCTGGGCCGAGATGATATAGCCCAGGAAAGGCAAGGACTCCTGTTCAAACACACACTTCTCCAACTTTGCATATAGGGAATTCGCCCGTAAGAGTTCGAAGACTCTGGCAACATCTCTCCGGTGGGAGTCAATATCTGGGGAGAAGATGAGAATATCATCCAGATAGACTACGACCGAGGTAGAAAGCATATCCCGGAAGATATCGTTGACAAAGTCCTGAAAAACGGCTGGAGCATTACAGAGCCCGAAAGGCATCACCAGGTACTCATAGTGCCCATCCCTGGTATTGAAAGCCGTTTTCCACTCGTCCCCCTCACGGATGCGAATCAGATTGTAGGCACCCCGCAGATCTAACTTGGTGAATATTTTAGCTCCCCTTAATCTGTCAAAGAGCTCCGATATCAGAGGCAACGGGTATTTGTTCTTAATGGTGATAGCATTGAGACCCCTGTAATCGATGCAAGGACATAACTCCCCGTTCTTCTTTTGCACGAAGAAGAATCCCGCTCCTGCCGGAGACACTGACTTCCTTATAAACCCTCTTGCCAAATTCTCCTGAATGTATTGAGACATAGCCTCCGTCTCAGGGAGAGAGAGGGGATATACCCTTCCCCGAGGAGGTTCGGCTCCCGGCAAGAGGTCGATAGGACAGTCGTATGGGCGATGGGGCGGTAGAGTCTCAGCAGCATTTTTAGAGAACACGTCTGCATAACACCAATAATACCTGGGAAGTGATGAAAGATCTGCGGGTACCTCGGTAGTAGAGACCTGAACACACACACTCACACACCTGCCCAAACAGGACTTACTCCAACCCAATATTCTCCCTGAGGACCACTCAATATGTGGGGAGTGGAAACGGAGCCAGGGTATTCCCAGCAAAATCTCATCCATTCCCTCAAGAAGGACAAGAAGAGAAATAATCTCCTGGTGGGAAGGAGACATGGACAGCGATAACGGAACTGTCTGGTGTGTGATTTGTAGTGGGAGTGTCGCCCCATTCACAACTCTAACCGTTATTGGTTTGGCGAGCATGACTAGTGGTATAGCATGACGTGTAGCAAAAGCAGAGGACATGAAGTTTCCCTCTGCTCCTGAATCCACACACAGCTCGACTGTTAGAGTGGAGGAGCCTAACAGGATTGTCCCTTTAAAGGACAGTTTGGAGGAGAATGCTGCTGTGTCTAGTGAACCTCCCCCAATGGTTACTAGACGCGATCGTTTCCCGACCGCCGCGGACATTTATTGGCGTAATGTCCATGTTGTTGACAGTTATTACAAACCACGGGCACTCGAGCGGCTAGAGATTTAGGTCCCGCTCGAGAAACCTCCATGGCCTCATGGGAATCTGACGCCAAGACAGGAGATTCCAGAGGTCTGGCGAAAGTTGGAGCCAGCCGAAACTCTGCCTACACTGGGTCCGCTCCAACCTCCGCTCGTGAAAACGGAGGTCGATGCGGGTTGACACAGAAATAAGTTCCTCCAGTGTGGCCGGTATCTCCCTAGTGGCCAAGGCGTCCTTCACGTGGTCTGCCAGTCCCCTCCAGAACACCGGAATAAGAACTTTGTCTGGCCACTCTAACTCTGAAGCTAGAGTCCGGAACTGGATGGCAAACTGGCTGACCACAGACGTACCCTGTGTAATAGACAACAATTGGAGTGCGGTGTCGTGGGTAACCCGAGGCCCTAAAAAGACCTGCTTCAGAGTGTCCAAGAAGAGAGGAGCACTCTGTACCACACGATCATCTCGCTCCCAGAGTGGCGTTGCCCACTCCAACGCCCTGCCCGACATGAGAGATAGGATAAATCCCACTCTCGCCCGCTCCGTAGGAAAACGTGACGCCAGGAGCTCAAGATGTATAGAGCACTGGCTCAGGAATCCGCGACAATGTTTACTGTCGTCAGCAAACTTGTCAGGTAGTGGGAGATGGGATAAAGTCAGAGCAGGGGTGGCGGCGGACAAACTGGCTGCGGGTACACTTGCAGCCTGCACAGCTACAGCAGTGACATCCACAGCTGAGGTTGTACGCTCAAGAGCCGCCAACCTTCCCTCCAGCTGCTGGATGTACCGCTGTAAACGCTGGTCGTCCGCCATTTTACTAGCCAGACCCTGGCGCTAGTATTCTGTTAGGACTGGCGGAACGCACCAAGACAGATGATATAGATGCGTTCGCAGTCCGGGGTCCACCGTGCAGGTGAAAACCTGCTGCTAGCAATTTGCAGACTATATGGCGGTACACTAAAGTATACACGCGTGGGTTAACCTCACCCAGCGTGAAAGAAGCAATCCTGTTAAGTCACAGGACCGCGGTACCGCACCTAAAGCGCGAGCAGGTAGTCAGCGAACTCAACCCCAACTAGGATTGAAGTCCGATTAGACCCCTGCTGGCACAACACCGCAACTGGGTGTGTAAGGAAACGGAACAACAATATTAAGGCACAAGAGTGCATGCAGTGCCGCACTGACGCACGCCACTAACCACCCAGGCTTGGGTAAGGATAGTACAGAGGAAGTGCACGGCGCCGTACTGGCGGTCACAGCAACTGGACGCTGTAATGTGTGATTAGTGCTGTAGGATAAGTCGGGCGCTAGATAGCAGCCATACTCCTTCCGCGAACAGACATTCAATAGGGTAGGGGTATCCAAGGACGACTTGCACTCACAACATACACACATTAGCAATTGTAAGACAATACTAGCACATGGCCGTGCGGTCATGCGCAGTTTATATAGCAGCAGCACAGGAAGTGGCCACAGTACCTTTGCCCTTCCAAGACCTGCCAAGAGGACCAATGGAATGTGCTGCAGAGCCTGAGCACATGACCCTCGATCTCCAACGGGAGATCTTACCCTGGGCATGCTCAGTACGTGCAGACAAGGACTTGGTCCCAGAGAAGTCCGCTCGCTGCTGACCAGCACTGACTTTAATGGCAGAGACTGGAGAAGCAGCAGTAACTCTCAGAACAGAGTGAGAATGAGCAAGACGCTGGGACCGACGTCCTTGCTGAGCAGACTCCACTGCGGCTGGACAAGAATGGGAGACCGCAGCGGAGGTGGCTCGAGATTCCCCCCGTGCAGAAGCGGGAACTCGAGACCTAACAAATAATAAGATCTTCTTTCGCAAAATAATTTAATCCTTTCCCGTACTAGTATGGCGCATGTCGGGTCCCCTGCTTTGATGTGGGCTCCGGCGGTGAGTCCACATCAGAATTACGACATGCCACCTGCTTTGTACAGCTGACATGTGCGCGCAATAGCGGCGGGTGAAATCGCGATTCACCTGCCGCTATTAACCTGTTAAATGCCGCTGTCAAACGCTGACAGCAGCATTTAACCGGCGCTTCCAGCCTCGTTGCCGGAAATGAGCGCATCGCCGACCCCCGTCACATGATCGGGGGTCGGCGATGCATCAGGATGGTAACCATAGAGGTCCTTGAGACCTCTATGGTTACTGATGCCGGCCTGCTGGGAGCACCCCCCTGTGGTCGGCGCTCACAGCACACCTGCATTTCTGCTGCATAGCAGCGATCTGATGATCACTGCTATGTAGCAGAGGCGATCAAGTTGTGCCAGCTTCTAGCCTCCCATGGAGGCTATTGAAGCATGGCAAAAGTTAAAAACATGTTTTTAAAAATATGAAAAAAATAAAACATATATAAAAGTTTAAATCACCCCCCTTTCGCCCCATCCAAAATAAAACAATTAAAAAAATGAAACCTACACATATTTGGTATCGCCGCATTCAGAATTGCCCAATTTATCAATAAAAAAAGCATTAACCTGATCGCTAAACGCCATAGCGAGAAAAAAATTACAAATGTCAGAATTATGTTTTTTTTGGTCGCCACGACATTGCATTAAAATGCAATAACGGGCGATCAAAAGAACATATCTGCATAAACTTGGTATCATTAAAAAAAACAGCTCAGCACACAAAAAAATAAGCCCTCACCTGACACCAGATCACAAGAAATGGAGACGCTATGGGTATCAGAAAATAGCGCCTTTTTTTTTTCTTTTTTTTAGCAAAGTTTGGATTTTTTTTTCACCACTTAGATAAAAAATAACCTAGACATGTTATGTGTCTATGAACTCGCAATGACCTGGAGAATCATAGTGGCAGGTCAGTTTTAGCATTTAGTGAAGCTAGCAAAAAAGCCAATCAAAAAACCAGTGTGGGATTGCACTTTTTTTGCAATTTCAACGCACTTGGATTTTTTTCCCCGCTTTCTAGTACAAGAGATGGTAAAACCAATGGTGTCATTCAAAAGTAAAACTTGTCCCGCAAAAAAATAAGCCCTCACATGACCATATTGACGGAAAAATAAAAAGTTATGGCTCTGGGAAGGAGGGGAGCGAAAAACGAAAGCTCAAAAACGAAAAAGGGTCGCGGCGGGAAGGGGTTAATGTTAATAATAATATTGTAATACGTACTCAATAACATAATGATATGTAAATTCATGTTATGGTAAGCCGTGACTAATGTTCATATAAAATATAAAATTATACTTCCCTATATCTAATTGAAGCATCTCAGGTCCGATCATAATCATCTTGATGTCTTCTGCTTGGTTCTTTTTAAAACAATCTTTATTATAAATCTTTTGAAATAGATGATAGCATGTAGATATTGTTGAGACCGTGTGTCTTGTGTCAATCAAAGTCCATAAATTCAAATGTTGCTAAGAAAACAAAGTCCATAGATAAAATGTAGCTTTTATATCTGACCGCGACATCATCTCCAGTCCTTCGCGCAATGCATCCTTGGGAGCGGAGGCCGCCGCTTGCAGCACTGAGAGCCGGGGCAGTCGGAAGGTAAGGATATCCATATTTTTTATGTTTATTTGTTTTTTTACATGAATATGGATCCCAGGGCCTGAAGGAGAGTTTCCTCTCCTCCAGACCCTGGGAACCATCCAGGACCGCTCCCTGCACACGCCGGCGTATAAGATGACCCCCGACTTTTGAGAAGATTTTAAGGGGTTAAAAAGTCATCTTATACGCCGGAAAATACAGTATATGTTGAGTAGATAATATTTAAATATATCTTAATATTCTAGTAATTTAACTGAATCGCATTATTTCCCATAAACACACGTTTTTTTCTTTTTTTCAGCATACCATGAATCATGAGGCCTCTTTCATACATCAACGCTATATTCACTCTTAGCAGCTGCTCATACACGCATCTGTCATCTGTCACTCTGTGACACACATACAAGTACAGACCAAAAGTTTGGACACACCTTCTCATTTAAAGACTTTTCAGTACTTTCATGACTATGAAAATTGTACATTCACCCTGAAGGCGTCAAAACTATGAATTAACACATGTGGAATTATATACTTAACAAAAAAGTGTGAAACATCTGAAAATATGTCTTATATTCTAGGTTCTTCAAAGTAGCCACGTTTTGCTTTGATGGTTGCTTTGCACACTCTTGGTGAGCTTCAAGAGGTAGTCACCGGGAATGGTCTTCCAATAATCTTGAAGGAGTTCCCAGAGATGCTTAGCACTTGTTGGCCCTTTTACCTTCACTCTGTGGTCCAGCTGACCCCAAACCATCTCGATTGGGTTCAGGTCTGGTGACTCTGGAGGCCAGATCATCTGGCGTAGCAACCCATCACTCGCTTTCTTGGTAAAATAGCTGTTACACAGCCTGGAGGTGTGTTTGGGGTCATTGTCCTGTTGAAAAATAAATGGTCCAACTAAACGCAAACCGGATGGAATTGCATGCTGCTGCAAGATGCTGTGGTAGCCATGCTGGTCCAGTATGCCTTCAATTTTGAATATATTCCCAACAGTGTCACCACCAAAGCACCCCCACACCATCACACCTCCTCCTCCATGCTTCACGGTGGGAACCAGGTATGTAGAGTCCATCCGTTCACCTTTTCTGCGTCACACAAAGACACGGTGGTTGGAACCAAAGATCTCAAATTTGGACTCATCAGACCAAAGGACAGATTTCCACTGGTCTAATGTCCATTCCTTGTGTTCTTTAGCCCAAACAAGTCTCTTCTGCTTGTTGTCTGTCCTTAGCAGTGGTTTCCTAGCATCTATTTTACCATGAAGGCCTGCTGCACAAAGTCTCCTCTTAACAGTTGTTGTAGAGATGTGTCTGCTGCTAGAACTCTGTGTGGCATTGACCTGGTCTCTAATCTGAGCTGCTGTTAACCTGCAATTTCTGAGGCTGGTGACTCGGATAAACTTATCCTCAGAAGCAGAGGTGACTCTTGGTCTTCCTTTCCTGGGGTGGTCCTCATGTGAGCCAGTTTCTTTGTAGAGCTTGATGGTTTTTGCCACTGCACTTGGGAAACTTTCAAAGTTTTCCCAATATTACGGACTGACTGACCTTCATTTTGTAAAGTAATGATGACCATTCGTTTTTCTTAGCTGCATTTTTCTTGCCATAATACAAATTCTAACAGTCTATTCAGTAGGACTATCAGCTGTGTATCCACCAGACTTCTGCACAATACAACTGATGGTCCCAGTCCCATTTATAAGGCAAGAAATCCCACTTATTAAACCTGACAGGGCAGACCTGTGAAGTGAAAACTATTCCTGGTGACTACCGCTTGAAGCTCATCAAGAGAATGCCAAGAGTGTGCAAAGCAGTCATCAAAGCAAAAGGTGGCTCCATTGAAGAACCTAGAATATAAGACATATTTTAAGTTTCACACTTTTTTGTTAAGTATATAATTCCACATGTGTTAATTCATAGTTTTGATGCCTTCATTGTGAATTTACAATTTTCATAGTCATGAAAATACAGAAAAACCTTTAAATGAGAAGGTGTGTCCAAACTTTTGGTCTGTGCTGTATATATATATATATATATATATATGTTTTCGCGAATATTTGAGCCCATAAATCCATTATATGTCCATTTTGCAAGCCGGCGACAAAATGTCGCCATAATGGTGTTATACGAATATCACACGGATGTCACACGGATGCTTGCATATGAGAAATCGCATCCTTGTACTGCACACAGATGATGTATACGGATTGCTGTTCAGGGAACATTTCTGTGATTCCCATCCGTGTAAAACGGACCAATTGTTTATACGTTGTGTGTGACTCCAGCCTAAATGTGATCCCCCAACATTAGACATAACAGTATTTTACTTACTGATCAGAAGGGGTCTGATTGTCAGGACCTTGCAAAAGAACAGTGGCAGGAGCATTTTTTTTCCCATCCACAGCAGCACTGCCATCTATCTGCAGTGAAGGGAAGTGCAACACAGCCCTATGTATGTGAGCAGAGCAGCTCCCTGTACAGCAGTGCCACTTTGACAGTAATAATGATGAAGGAGAATTTACTCCACAACTGAGCATATTTACACCATTGTATAATAATTGGGAATATCCGTTTTAAAAAAAAGTAATATCTGCAGATTATTTTACCTTTGTTTTTCCCTATGGTTGGATTATTTTTCAATGTTTGCAAGGTTTTTCCACCAATCTCTCCCATCGGAAACAATGTACAGTCTGAGCTATGTCAACGCTGCAGTTTTTTACTTGGGACCAGAGGTGACTCCAGGTCACCAATAAGCTGCAACCTTAGAAGGAAGATAGACTTTTCAATGACTGTCCAATCTGATGGTTCAGAACCTATCCGGTCCCTTTTGGCTGCATTCATTTATATTTTCAGTTTTAAAGCTGAAGTCTTAAGCTGGTAAAGTTTTATTTTTATTCTACTTCCACATATATAGCAAATATTTTATATGCACCTGCCTGAAATCAAGCTGGAAAGCCCCCAAGGCAAATGTTAGGATTTGTTTCAGCTTTGTACTAGTATGCTTTGGGGTAGTGTGGTGCCACCTGCAGGTCATTTTTCCTTACTGCAGGTTTATGAAAATTAATATTTAAAGTGTATTTTGTGATCACATCGTGGATGTGTGGTTTGTTTGGCTATTTTCTTGCTGAAGGGGGCGAGTTACCTTTTAAATGGTGTATCATTTGTGTGCGTGGGTGCAGTATGAACGGAGATACAAAGTAATCACCGAAAAAATGTTTTTTGAAATAATATAGAAGGATTAGTGTTAAAGATAGTTATATTTGGCAGTACAAGAATTAGAAAACAAGTACAGCACAACCAACTTCCTAGGAGCCTGATGAAGATATGACCCTTTTGTCCTAACCCTACCCTTGTTTCTTACAATTTATCTTGTATTAGCCTTCATTTTGTATTTCAGCTTGTATTATTTGTGTAAAATGTCAATAAACCTGACAGTAATAATAGAAGGGAAGTAGTGGACCCAGAATCTGCAGAGATAAAAGAGAGATGAGGGGGAAGACTACAAGCTTTGTGGAGAGAGAGGAGAGCTTACAACAAAATCTGCATGCTGAGGAGGAACATATCAATCAGGTGGCACTAGAGACAGGAGAGATGACACACACCCATCTCATGATATGAGTCTGTACAAGGAAAGGTAAAATCATTAAGGGCTATAAAAAGAGAAATCAGCACAAGAATGAAGTTGTGTGTCTTTGTGTACATCAGCATAGTAAAACATTTAAAAAAGTGGATTCCTTTGTCAAAAGCATATATTTGTAAAAAGCATATATATATAAAAGCAGTAGATACAAAGTTGTTTTTTATTCATTAAAATGTAACTTGTCAGTTCCCTCCATAAGAGAAGCACAAACATAATATTAATTGATTAATTTTCCTTTATGGTTGTTTCAATCCATGGTATAAACATGGAGACACGTACATATACACCTGGCTTCATTGCGACTGCGCAACCAAGACCCCAGGAAGTAACACCTTGCACAATATACTTTTCTCCATCAAAACAGGATAGTGGCCCACCACTGTCACCCTGGAAGAAAAAAATTAACCAGTATTAACAAAAAACATTCAGCCTACTGCTCAGTTCATTTCGTGTTTATAGCCTCCATTTCACATATGCCAATTAAAGCTTCTGAGTTATGACATATATAAGAAATAGTAAATAGTTTATTTAATTATTGATCTGTCTTTGTAAATTTATGAATCTTTGTTATATACTCCATTATTTTGTCTTGAGTCCTGTTCTCTCAAATTCCATGATGAAAGGACTGTTTCAGCTGCTTTGCTCATGTACTTGTAGCAGCTGTTTTGAACTGAAGTTCTATCAACTATCCATACCCCGGTGTGAGCTTTTCTGTTCCCCTCCCTTATGCTCAGACAGAGTGACTGTTTGTAAGTAGAGTATGAGCTTGGTAGAGGGGAGGAGAGAAGCTTACACAGGAATACAGATGGCTGATAAGCTGCAGTTCAAAACAGCTGCAACCAATACATGAACAAGGCAGTTCAAACAGCCCTTTTATCAAAGAGTTTGAGAGAAAAGAAAGCAAGATAAGAAAATGAAGTACAGTACAAAATATCATTACTTTGCTGATAAAGACTGATCAATATTTACATTTTAAAGAATTTTACTCAGAGGCCTTAAACCATGACATATGGAGAAAAAAAATACAATACCGTAAGTTTTTACAGGACGCCACTATATGGAACAGCACAGTCTATTACTCCATTCCATATCAGGACCAAAAGGACATTCGTTGGGTTAAAGTAGCCCTGTAGATATACTTGTACATATGGAGCATTTACTGGCATACAAACTAAGCTGAGAGAAAAATTGTAATGTGATTCATGCCTGTAAGGCTCGCTTGACATGAGCATATTGGTAAAGATCTGTAATATGGATCCACAAACCACAGTGAAATGGCATCAGTGTGTTATGTGTAAGTATGTAATCAGTATTACACATAAATGATACTAATATAAGCTAATATGATACGAAAGAATACAGCAGCACTCTGTCAGTGCTAACGTCTATGAAAACATTGAATATATGAACTTTTAATGCATTACTGCTATATAGAATATGCCTATAAAAATTAAGGTGTTTAGCTTATAAATTGGCCAATGCATGAGAGCCCACCAGCCATGACAAGGTGACTTTTCATTGACTGTAAATAAAATCTGCAATAAAATAGAACCCAAGGTGGATTTTTAACTGCTGAACATTTACAGCCTCTCTTGAACTCTACAGTTTTCTAATTCTCATACCTGACAGCTGTCCACTCCTCCCTGGATATTCCCAGCACACAGCTCCCGGCTTGTAACTCTACCATTGAGGTATTCAGGACTGTTACATACTTTGTTTTCAATCACAGGGAAACCAGCTTCTTTAAGGACTCCTTCTTTACCACTGCCTGATAGTATCACACATATTGTTAGTACTTATACTTAGCGTATATAATTTTTCTATCAGGTACAGGATATTAGAATTTTTCACGTATTTCTTAGGAAATTTGATACACAAAAGGTTCAAAGTGCTAAAATATATTAATATTGCGGAAAGTGCAATACATGTATTCACAAAGTAAGCCAAAGTTATTCCACCGAACTGAAGGATAGAAGAATAATATTCAACTAGGCATTCTGCATCAAGATACAAGCATTGTTTTTCACATTTCACTGCCGCCTGTGTCCTCGTGATGAAATCGCAGGCGGCGGTGAAACATGCGTCAAGGGGTGTAGCAGTGGGTCCCTTCTCCTCCACAATGGCCACAGGTAATTACCTGGTATAGGAAAAATCCTGGGAAGTATTGTGCAGATATTTTTCCATTATGATATAATCCATGTGGTCCCATTGTACTACAAGATATATGGATATCTTTTATACATATGAGTCCGTTAACACATTCGAAGTTAATGATTCTCAAAAAGGGCCCCCCAAGATATTACACAGGCCACGGAATGTTTAGTTCAAAACATATACATTTATTTATAACAAATGAATAAAAAATCATATTTAACATCCATAATCTCATAAATATGCAAGTACCTCCAATCCAAGAAAATAGTCACATGTGACCTATGCAAGAGCCTAAATGCTGACACACAGATAATAAATATTAAAGTGAGCCACATATAGCTTGTTCCATAACTGTTGTCATGCCAATTTATAGGCGGTATGTCAGATGAATTGTCCAAGGAAAACACAACCCTGTACTAAAGTGCCAATGTGCATAAAATTATGACTAGCTGCAGTGGTACATATGTAACTTTAACAATCAATATTACAAATGCATAGATAATTCATTTTGTAGTTCTCAGACCTGAATAAAAAGCTCCCAAACAACTGCCTTAGCACATGCAATATTAGCGGATTCAAGCTGAGCTAGAGCACAATCATCCGATCATATTTACCTCTGCAAGCACATGTAAGACCAATGGAAACCCCTACGCGCGTTTCGATAGGTTCTTCTTCCGGGGCGTGTGTCAGCATTTAGGCTCTTGCATAGGTCACATGTGACCATTTTCTTGGATTGGAGGTACTTGCATATTTATGAGATTATGGATATTAAATATTAATTTTTATTATTTTGTTATAAATAAATTTATATGTTTTGAACTAAACATTCCGTGGCCTGTGTAATATCTTGGGGGGGGGGGGGGCCCTTTTGAGAATCATATGGATATGTTTGTAGCAATTATAGCGATTATTGTAAATTCCCCCTGGTTGCTGGTTCATATAATTGGGAATGTGCTATAAACTCTTGATAAACTTTATAAAACCCTGTACGCACAATCTACCTCAAGATATGGATTTGTAGAAGTCTCTGGTGCGTTTTTTGTTTTTTTTATTGCTGTCAATGTTATGCATTGATTTTACGATAAACAGGTGCTACCTGTCAATGTTATCCTGCCTTTGATAATAAGGAGCCTTACTTAAACCTCTTCCTGAAAGAGCAGGAAGTATAACAAAGGCCCAGTGGCGAGTGTGAAAATTGCAAGTTTACTATGTTTGTATGTATGTTTTTTAATAAAGATCTTGATATGTAAAAAAAAAATGTTTTTAACATGCAGCAGAACATTTTTGTTCGGGCCTACATCCTCCCACTTCACCTCTCCATAGAACTTTATGAGAACCAACTATCATTTATCTCAGGAATTGGAAAATCTGAATTCACCGAAGGCAAAGAAGGTTGGAGATAGATGGGAAACAAGTACCATAACTGAATTGTTCGGCTACACCACGGGTGCGCCTGTACTTGATTTGAACAGTCATTTTGTGCTGACATATTTATTTTATTAGTGATGATAATTATATAGTGATATTATCTATGTCAAGTCCAAAATTTATAAAAAATTTACAATCGCAACGACATAAATGACAAAAGCAGCAAATTACTGAACAACAATGGTCTACAACACGATTAGCCTAAAAAATTGCAGCATATTTACCTTGAGTTTCCCCCCATCCTGTAACATAACATTCTGATTTATCTGGTACCACATAATTATGAGGGGGTAGACAAGCTGGGAGAACTTCATCTGTTATTACAGCTGGGCTGTAGAACAAAATGACAGATAGATGTATGCTTGCGATCCGAACATTTGGGTTATACTGTATGATTTGCTTTTTAAAACTTCAAAATAAACTCCTATAACTGAGATTGCCTGGCCTGCAACACTGATCTTAGAGAATACCATACATGCGGGGTACAATTCTTTACTATTTCAAGGAGTATTCCCAGAATCAAAAGCTGACCCCTGTACATAACGGTCAGACTCCTGGCAACCAGCAGAACAGGGCCGTAGATCCTGAGAAATAAGCTCTGCAGAGCTCCTTCTTGAATTGATCAGAGGTATGTAGGCTCAAACTCATTCCCATTCATTGCTGAAGAAAGCCAAGTCCTTGGATATATCTGGCTGTGCCACAAAATGAATATAAAGAAGGTCAAGCATTTGCTCATCTACTTCATTTAATATGGGGTTCTGCAAAGCCCAGTTTTTGGGATCCAGTGGATCGGTAATAACTTTTGATTATGGCAATCAACTAAATATGCTGCCAATGTAAATGCATCACATTGCAGCTCCAGACCTGTACCGGTAGATCAGTTCTGTAAAGGGGCATGAGTCTGCCTCCCTTTATTTTGTCATCTGTATAGCTTGGTACACATTTATTCAATTTAACGGAGTATAAAACTACCAAAATGTTAGTAAAAGCTAATCGTGCTCACTTACTAATAGTACCCTATTATAGAGTGATCGCAGGTTGTATGTACCGTACTTTGCGGATTATAAGACGCACCACAAATTTTGTGGAGAAAAATAGGAAAAAATACTTTTTTTGATAAAATGGTGGTACTTCTTATAATCCATGCATCTTATTGCTTCCTGGAGGTGATGGCTGCAGTGAAGCGGGGTCCCAGGGTCGCTGCTGGAGGAGGCAAGAGTGGGATGATGCTGCTGGCCGCAGGCTGGGATGAGGGAGTGTTCGGATGTGCGCTGCTGTGGGTGTTCGGTGGTGCGGGGGCTCTGCCGACATTTTGTGAAAGCCCACAGCCCCCACACTTACGGTACATGGTTTATTGTGCAGTGGACTCTGGGAAAATGGCTGCCAGGGGCGGCACATGTGCAGATGGAGATCTCGACACCAAGATCTCAGGAGATGAGATCTCAGCGCTGAAATCTCATCTCCTGAGATCTGGTGCCGAGATCTCCATCTCCACATGCGCTGCCCCCAGCAGCCATTTTCCCGGAGTCCACAACCACAGAGTAAACCATGTGAGTGCGAGGGCTCTGGGCTTTCACATAATGTCGTCAGAGCCCCCCGCAGCACTGGACACCCACAGCAGCGCACATCTGAACACTTTCTCATCTCAGCCTGCAGCAACGCTCCACTCTTGCCTCCTCCAGCAGCGACCCTGGGACCCTGCTCCACTGCGGTCGGTAAGGTACATCCGCATTATAAGATGCACCCCCATTTTCCCCAAAGAAATTTTCGGGAAAAAGTGCGTCTTATAATCCGAAAAATACGGTAGTTCTTTTTGCCTCCTTGCCTTTAAATATATATTAACTAATGGCATGTGATGCATTTATTGTATGTTTGGTGACAATTTAAATCCACTAACTGAAAGAATAAATATATTTTGTTCTTAAATAGGTTTGTCATTTAGTACTTATAACGTCTCTTTCTATGAGCTCAGTTGCACATTACAAAAAGTCATAGCATAGGCCTAAAAACTGAATAAAATGTCATGAAATGAATCCGCACAGCATCAAACACAGTAAAAACTGGACTTTGTATTGAGAATTACCATGTACAAAGCTGCATTAATGTCAGTTACCTTTTCAGCTTTAGTAAAGCAATATCTGCTTTTGAAGGTCCCAAAAATAACTTCTCAACATCTAGAACCTGTTTTGAAGGCTCATAGCTTTTTTCCTTGTGAATTCCAAGTTGCACTTTATAGGATGATGGTCGATTTGATCTGTACACCAAATTATGAGAGGCACAATTGTAAACAGACAATACTGCAGATAATCCAGAATATTCTAGAAAATTGGGCTTCTGTAAAATGCCATTGTTATTATATTGAGGAGAATGATAGCCTTATAGTATTATTCTAGTTATTAAAAGAGCAAGCATCCTAGTGTAAAACAAAGCAAATCTCGTCCCGCTGGGTATCTACAATAACTAAAATATGTCCGGTGTCTGCTGCATAGAACTGGAATAACAGAATCATGCAGTAGATACCCATATAAGAGTAGCTTTGGGCTTCATTCAGATGTCCATGTTTGGTCACTTAGGCAAAAATGGTCCTAATGTCATCATAGTTTGGTCCATGTGTCAGTTTTTACCATCAGTGTTTCTAACATGTGAATTAATAAATAAATGATGAGGCTCCTCCTATACACTGCAATGTTAATTGTGGACAGCACATGGATTTTCACAGACCCATATACTTGTAGGAGTGACTTTCATCCCTAATGCTGATAAAAAATGGACATGTCGCCATGATTTTCATGAGGACATAATGCCTTTAAAAAATCTACGGACAAATGCTCCAAAGAGTAAAATAGGTATATATTCTATCCATTAAAATCACGGCTAGAACATGTGCATGAAAAAGAACATCGGAATGAGGTTTAAAGTGGTTTTCTCACCATCCTAAAAACAAAATCCCCCCTGCTCTCAAAAACAAAGGGATTTTTAATTCCATAGTTTACTGCTTGTTGCGGTGGCCAGTTTCCTGGGCAGAGAATGGGTCTTGCCAGCTCTTTGCTTTAGCGCTTGTAAGCGCTACTCTGAAGCTGACAAGATTGATTTATTGTTCCTTCTTCGCTCCAATGCTGCAGAAGTAATGCTGCCTCATTTATTAGCAAGGGAGAATGCATAGTTCAGGCCAGCACTTCAGCCGTGCTGCCAACCCAAACTGTCAATTTTCATGAGTGCATCAAATCCTAGGCAAAAAAGGAAGCTGGGAGGCAGAGGAGAAGTGCCCTCCTGAAGATGGAAGATGAGTATAATCCTTTAAAAAAGAAAGACCTATGACAGCGGAATAGAAAAAGCAACTGCTAATATGTAACAGAATGTGGACTTTAGGCTCCGACTCTTTAAGACTGGAGTTGTTCCCATAGTGAACAGGGCTGATGGAGTAGATGGGACTAAGGCCGGGATCACACTTGCGAGTGCAATGCAAGAAACTCGAGCGAGTCTCTCACACCAATACCCAACACTCGGGACAGGAGTGCGCGGCTGCATGTGTTGTGAATTCTGTTGTCGAACTCCCTCCTGTGGTCGTGAATGGTACTTCGGCGAGTTCTGTCCATGGACTCCCTCTGGAGGCTGTGAGTGAAGCTGCTGCTTCTGAGGTTCCTTACACAGGTGACGTGGTTTATCCTTTGGTTGGCTGCTCTATTTAACTCCACTCAGATCGTTATTCCATGCCAGCTGTCAATGTTCCTGCATTAGTTCAGTTCGCTCTTGGATCTTTCTGGTGACCTGTCTTCTCCAGCAGAAGCTAAGTTCCTGATAGTTATTATTTGTTCATTGTTTCCTTGTCCAGCTGGTTATCATGATTTTGTCTTGCTAGCTGGAAGCTCTGGGATGCAGAGTGGCATCTCCGCACCGTTAGTCGGTGCGGAGGTCTTTTTGCACACTCTGCGTGGTCTTTTGTAGTTTTTTGTGCTGACCGCAAAGATACCTTTCCTATCCTCTGTCTGTTTAGTAAGTCTGACCTCCCTTTGCTGAAACCTGTTTCATTTCTGCGTTTGTGACTTTCATCTTTACTCACAGTTAATATATGTGGGGGGCTGCCTTTTCCTTTGGGGAATTTCTCTGAGGCAAGGTAGGCTTTATTTTCTATCTCTAGGGCTAGCTAGCTCTTAGGCTGTGAAGAGGCGTCTAGGGAGAGTCAGGAACGCTCCACGGCTATTTCTAGTGTGTGTGATAGGATTAGGGCCTGTGGTCAGCAGAGCTCCCACATCCCAGAGCTTGTCCTGTGTGAGTTTAACTATCAGGTCGTGCCGGGTGCTCCTAACCACCAGGTCCATAACATGCATGTATTTCTATGCAGCTGAACGCTCCAGTCCAGACCGCCGGTGGCAGTGCCGGGTATTGGGTATCGCTCGAGTTTCTTGCATTGCAAGACCCCGGCCCAATTCATTGAGAGGTCGTATGCTATTTAATGAATTAGGAGCACCATACAAGTGATGTGCACCTCCGGCAAAAATGTACTCCACTCAGAACCTGGAGTAAGTCGCACCACTAAAGTAGCCAACATTTTCAGGAATTTGATGGGCGCCTGTAGTCACACCACATTCCGTCTATAGACACCCATATCGGCATAGCTTGTTTTAATTGATGTGAATATGGCAAAAGCCGCAATATTTTTGTGCAACTTCTAAATTACGCAAAATATGGTGACTTATTAAGATGTTCTATCCTAAAATTCTGACATAAATACCTTACTGAATCAAGCCTTAAATGTGTTGATTTGTGGCACCTCCGTGCTGTAGAATAATCTTGCCCTGAAGCAATGCTTTAGAATCAGATGCATAAACACCGATACTGTATACAGCAAGAAGCACATAGGCGATACAGACATAAAACACAAGTATTTCTAAACAGGTGTGCTAAGTCTGCTATGTTATTTTGTATGCAGTGAAGCAATAAAAAAAAATCAATTTATTCACGATTCCAACTTTGAGCTTATTTTTTTGCTATTTTATCTTAACATTTCTGATACAGAGTTCCAGTTACAAAAAATTCTGGCATGTGTAATATGTATGCTTGTATTTTTGTTTGTGTATTATGTAAGTTAGCATTTGAATACCTATACTGTATGATATAACTCAATATTTTCTGTAATTTGCTGCTATTCAGTGTATTATTGTATGTTAAAAAGGTGTGATGAGTATCACAATTACATTTGACTATATATATAGGAATATACGTTGATTTCTGGATTTTATCTAAACTGCGTGATTGGCACAAGTTTTTGTAAGGAAAGTACCGTTCCAGGCAATGTGCAGCAGTAAGAACCCACTGGCGATCGATCAATGTTCCACCACAGAAGTGCAAATTATAGCTGGAAAATAACAACCATAGGTTAGGAAGTAAAAACAATATCTGAACTCATATTTGTACCACAACATTATTAATAACACGTTAAGGAGGTTGGCCACTGCTTTTTTTTAATGATAGGATAGGCTAGCTATCTAGCAGCTCCATCAAAACTATAGTGACTGTGGCCGGCTACTGCAGATCCACCCTCTATTCATTTAGGGGGTGGATCTGTAGTACCTAGGCACGGCCATTGCAGAAATAATGGCCGATGCTGGTAACAGCTGATTGGTAGAGCACTGCGCATTTCACCCCCACCGACCAGATATTGGTCGCCTAACCTGAGGATAGGCCATTAATAAAAAAGTAGTGAACAACCCCATTAAAATCTGATGCAAATAAGTTATGAAAAGTAATGTAACATTCTAATATACTTTGTATTTCTATTCATAAGATCTCCACTGTCAAATATACATAGTAATTACAAGAAAGTGAGCATAAACTGCAATTTTCCAGTCATTTTTTTTTTATTTATGTTCTTTTTAGGTGAATTGATTTTGTATTTATTATAGAGACTCTCAAGATAATTTTGTGAACTTGTGTATTTTTGCCAAAATATCAACCATTTCCTCATGCGTTTATACATCTGTTTTGCAAATGTTTCCATCGTCATGCATGGTGTTGGCTGGTACTTCATTGGTGACTGGGTAATTATGGTGTCTGTCCTGTGGGGTGCACTTATACAGGGTGGGCCATTTATATGGATATACCTAAATAAAATGGGAATAGTTGGTGATATCAACTTTCTGTTTGTGGCACATTAGTATATGGGAGGGGAGAAAACTTTTCAAGATGGGTGGTGATCATGGCGGCCATTTTGAAGTCATCCATTTTGGATCCAACTTTATTTTTTTCAGTGGAAAGAGGGTCATGTGACACATCACACTTATTGAGAATTTCACAAGAAAAGCAATGGTGTGCTTGATTTTAAAGTAACTTTATTCTTTCATGAGTTATTTACAAGTTTCTCTTTGTTTACAGCCTTTGACATGTCGCAGAGCTTAACACGTGAGGAGCGGATATAAAATGTGTTGATGTCTGGTGAACGCAGTACCTGGGTCATTGCAGCAGATTTCAATGGAAGACACCCTATGAGACCACCCATCTCCCATGCTACAGTTAGCAAACTTCTTGCCAAATTTCGTGAAACAGGTTCAGTGATGGATTTGCCAAAATGTGGATGCAAAAAAACTGTCACTAATGAAGAAACATCAGTGGCTGTTGTAGCTTCATTCAGCAAGAGCCCACAGCGTAGCACTCGCCGAATGTCACTAGAGAGTGGCATCAGTCGAACATTCCTTCAGCGGATATTAGCCAATCACAAATGGCACCCTTACAAAATCCAGCTGCTCCAGCATCTCAATGATGATGACCCAGATCTTCAAGCTAAATTTGCAGAATGGGCAAAACTAAAATTGGTACAGGACCATCAGTTTACACAATTGTCAATTGTCTGTGCTGTGAAGATACGAGATGTGCAGCAACTGAAACAATGGATACTGACTGGAAGCCTGTGCTAGCATTTCTTCTGTGGTGTTGCTATCAGTGTGTCAAGAGTGGGAGAAGAGGGGTGCATTGATCCAACACAATGGGCAGCACTTTGAACACATTATATAAGTGGTCATAAACTTGTAAATAACTCATGAAAGAATAAAATTATGTTAAAACAAAGACACCATTGTTTTTCTTGTCAAATTCTTAATACGTTTGCTGTGTCACATGACCCTCTTCCCATTGGAAAAAATAAAGTTGGAACCAAAATGTCTGACTTCAGACCACCCATCTTGAAAAGTTTTCCCCCTCCCATATACTAATGTGCCACAAACAGGAAGTTGATATCACCAACTATTCCCATTTTATTTAGGTGTATCCATATAAATGGTCCACCATGTAGTACTGGGCAGCCCACCTGAGCTAATAGTGGTTGCACTGGCAATGGGCAGTTATCCGGACAACCATACATCATGCATAATGGTATGAATGGCAACCCATTGTATATTTGAAATACTAGGTGGCCACTTCCTTGATGTGTGGTGGGTTTGCAATTCATTGCTTCAACAGTATTTTGTCCCTGTGCTGATCCGCAACTTTACCATGGGGGTATGCTGCATCCTTTTAGTACATTTATTTAGACACTAGATGGTGGCCCGATTCTAACGCATCAGGTATTCTAGAATATGTATGTATGTATGTATATAGCAGCCACATAGTATATAGCACAGGCTACATAGTATATATAGGAGCCATTTAGTATCTAGCAGACAAATACTACGTGGCCTGTGCTAAATACTATGTGGCTGCTATATACATACATACATACATATTGTAGAATACCCGATGCGTTAATACAGGCCACGCAGTATATAACACAGCCCAAATAGTATATAACACAGCCCACGCAGTGTATAGCAGCCACGCAGTATATAACACAGGCAACATAGTATATAACACAGGCCATGCAGTATATAACAGTGGCCACGTAATATATAGCACAGGCTATGCAGTACATAACACAGCCCAAATAGTATCTAACACTGGCCACGTAGAATATAGCAGCCGGTATATAACGCAGCCCACGCGGTATATAACACTGCCCACGCGGTATATAACACTGCCCACGTAGTATATAATACTGGCCACGTAGTATATAGCAGCCACGCTGTATATAACGCAGCCCACGTAGTATATAGCAGTGTGGGCACATATCCGTGTTAAAAAAAGATAATTAAAATAAAAATAGTTATATACTCACCCGCCGTGATCCAGCGAAGCTGTCCCTAAGCGCGCGGCTGACGCCATCTTCCGTTCTCAGGATGCATTGCGAAATTACCCAGATGACTTAGTGGTCTCGCGAGACTGCTAGGTCTTCTGGGTAATTTCGCAAAACATCCTGGGAACGGAAGCTGGCGGCAGCCGCAAGCGCATCGTCGGACTACGGAAGGTGAGCATAGCAGGTTTTTTTTATTATTATTTTTAACATTAGATCTTTTTACTATTGATGCTGCATAGGCAGCATCAATAGTAAAAACTTGGTCACACAGGGTTAATAGCAGCGGTTACGGAGTGCAGTACCCACGGCCTGTTACCGCTGGCATTAACCCTGTGTGAGCGGTGAGTGGAGGGGAGTATGCGGGCGCCGGGCACTGACTGCAGGTGAGTAGGGAGGGACTAATCGGACTTTGCCCGTCGCTGATTGGTCGCGGCAGCCATGACAGGCAGCTGGTGAGACCAATCAGTGACACGGGATTTCCGTGACGGAAGTTGCCGACAGACAGAAAGACAGACAGACGGAAGTACCCCTTAAACAATTATTATATAGATGGCATGCTGCCTTTTTTCTGTGATTTTTTTTTAAATGTATGTCCTTTTTTCAGTGAATTGTGTATGTAATTGAGCCTAGAAATATAGAAACATACCTGGTACGCAGGCTGATCTGCCATGGCCAAGAGTGGGGATTGGCTTCACACCCACCGACAATTCTTCCAAAGCACTTTCTCTGCCTTTTCTTTGCTTTTCCACATTCAATTTCAGTTGAAGCTAAATGGACACAATTTGGTCAGCTAAAATAAACTTGACAATATATGTCATAATGTATAGGAAAGTATCATCTAATATCTACTTGAAGGTTTAACTCCTTAGTAACTGGTTTATTTTTGGCCTTACTAATGTAAGTAACTACATGCTGCATGAAAATGAGGGTCCTAGCTGGGTGTGCAGACTTTTGTTAATTTAGGGATATGCCTCGGCAGACCGCATAGTGCCACTGTATTCGGCTGGCCAGGGCCAAATGTTAAGGAGTTAAGTGAGGGAGATCACTGTTTCAAAATAAACTTCTTTTTACTGAAGAAAAACAGTAGAAATTATATACAGCAGATAGTAGGTATGAATCATCATGGATGTTTCTTCCAATCTTCCACGACAACATCACTAAAGTCCAAGCGCAAGAGTCATAGACTTCATTCCATTGTCTGCGTCTCTCTTTCTCCTTCAAAGGGTGTGTCCCAATATGGCAACCACTTAGTATACAAGCTTTAAAACTACAATGTCATATATATTATCTTCCTTTTGCTCCTCTTCACTATAATCTCCCATTAACTCTCATCTCTAAAGGTACCTTCACACTCAACGATATCGCTAGCGATCCGTGACGTTGCAGCGTCCTGGCTAGCGATATTGTTGAGTTTGACAGGCAGCAGCGATCAGGATCCTGCTGTGACATCGTTGGTCGGAGCAGAAAGTCCAGAACTTTATTTCGTCGCTGGACCTCCTGCAGACATCGCTGAATCGGCGTGTGTGACGCCGATTCAGCGATGTCTTCACTGGTAACCAGGGTAAACATCGGGTTACTAAGCGCAGGGCCGCGCTTAGTAACCCGATGTTTACCCTGGTTACCAGCGTAAATGTAAAAAAAAAAAACACTACATACTTACATTCCGGTGTCTGTCCCCCGGCGCTGTGCTTCTCTGCACTGTGAGCGCCGGCCAGCCGGAAAGCAGAGCACAGTGGTGACGTCACCGCTGAGCACAGCGCCGGAGGACAGACACCGGAAGGTAAGTATGTAGTGTTTGTTTTTTTTTACGTTTACGCTGGTAACCAGGGTAAACATCGGGTTACTAAGCGCGGCCCTGCGCTTAGTAACCCGATGTTTACCCTGGTAACCAGGGGACTGGCATCGTTGGTCACTGGAGAGCTATCTGTGTGACAGCTCTCCAGCGACCAAACAGCAACGCTGCAGCGATCGGGATCGTTGTCTGGATCGCTGCAGCGTCGCTAAATGTGACGGTACCTTTAGACTCCACACCACCCTTTTGGGCTTTCTGTGTCTTTATTCTCCTCGGAATATTACTATCTGTCTCTCAGGTCTCCCACTTGCCACACAAACACCCATTAGATGCAGATCTACCAACCTTCAGATCTGAGGTCTTCTACAGCTGCAAGCTGGGCCCTATCTGAATAACTACCAGTAAGTACCCATACTACCTCTTCACCTTGCCCCCTCTCTGTTGGAGTCCCCCAAGGCTCTGTCCTAGGACCCTTACTCTTCTCAATCTATACACTCGGCCTGGGACAACTCATAAGGTCCTATGGCTTCCAGTACCATCTATATGCCGATGACACTCAGATCTACCTCTCTGGCCCAGATGTCACCTCTCTGCTCTCCAGAATCCCAGAGTGTCTATCAGCCATATCCTCCTTCTTCTCCTCTCGCTTCCTCAAGCTCAATGTGGACAAATCTGAACTCATTATCTTTCCTCCATCATGCATATCTTCCCTACTTGATCTATCTATCAAAATAAATGAAATCACACTTTCCCCTGTCCCCAAAATCCGCTGCCTCGGAGTAACCCTTGACTCTGCCCTGTCCTTCAAACCGCACATCCAAGCTCTCGCCACCTCCTGTTGCCTCCAGCTCAAAAATATTTCCAGAATCCGTTCTTTCCTCAACCCACAATCTACCAAAATGCTCGTGCACGCCCTAATCATCTGCCGCCTCGACTAGTGCAACATCCTCCTCTGTGGCCTACCTTCTAACACTCTCACACCCTTCCAGTCTGTCCTTAACTCTGCTGCCCGACTAATTCATCTCTCTCCTCGCTACACTCCTGCTTCCCCTCTTTGCAAATCCCTTCACTGGCTCCCAATTTCCCAGTGTATCCAGTTTAAATTACTAACATAGACCTACAAAGCCATCCATAACCTTTCTCCTCCATATATTTCCACACTAATCTCTCAATATCTTCCCTCACGTAATCTCCGGTCCTCCCAAGACCTCCTCCTCTCCTCCACGCTTATTCGCTCCTCAATAGTGTTGAGCGATACCTTCCGATATCGGAAAGTATCGGTATCGGTTTGGATCGGCCGATATTCAAAAAATATCGGATATCGCCGATACCGATACCCGATCCCAATGCAAGTCAATGGGACCAAAATATCGGAATTAAAATAAACCCTTTCTTTCCTTGTAGGTTCATTCTACATGAAGGAAAACAACTAAGAATAATGCCGGATGTATTTGGGGAGGTGGCGGAGACATTAAAGTCATAGAGGTTTATCCCAATCAAATAGAATAGCATGTTTTTTGTTTTTTTTTAAGACGTTCGGAGTGACAAAGATATTGACTATGTAAATTTTTTTTTTATTTTGTCAGATATTGATGTTTCACTATTCCACGCCCTTCCCCTTCTTTTTTTTCTTTTTTTTTTTCTTTTCCCACACTTTCATCTTCATCATCATCAGCATCTTTGACATCAACTTCTTCACCTTATTCATCTTCTTCTTCATCTTCTACCTATTTTTTTTTTTTTATTACATTCTTCATATTCATTTTATTCAACTATTATTATTCTTCTTATTCTACATATTCTTTTTATTCCACTGTTATTATTCTTCCTATTCTACTTCTTCATCATATTCTCATTTGTGACAGGCATTCCCGTAGTTGTTATCTATAAAAGTTTGAAGATTACACCTTCCGTTCTGCCAGTCACAAAAGTTACATTTGTCCACGTTCAGTTTGGCCTGCAGCATCAGGCTTTATCCAGGGGCACCACGAGGAGGAACGGACTCACCCCCATACACTGCTTAGTCTTCTTCTGCATATAATTTAGATAATATCTTTTGCTCTGATATTAAGTCTTATGCTTAATGTTCTTCTGCTCTTTGTTCTGCAGCCTCTTGTTCTTCTGCTTCTCGGTCTTCCATGTTGTCGTCTCCAGGGTCGTCGTCTCCAGTGTCGTCATCTCCGCCGTCGTCGTCGTCGTCATCGGGGTGGTCTTCCGTGTCGTCGTCATCGTGGTGGTCTTCCGGGTCGTCGACGTTAGGGTCTTCAACTTGGAAATGTAGCAGAAGGTACAAGAAGGCTGAGAAAATGCCAAGAACCAGCTGATGGAACTGGAACTCGGATGGCTACCCGAAGGTTCAAGAGCCTATGGAACTACCGAGGACCAGCTGACGTTACTGGAACCCGGTTACTAAGCAGGAGGTACCCGTGCTAAAAAGCACTACCAAGGACCGCCTGACGTTGACGGAACTCGGATACCCAGAAGGAGGCACCTAAGCCAAAGGCTCTGCCCGGAACCAGCTGACGTTACTGGAACCAGGATGGGGAGCAGAAGGTACAAGAGCAAAAGACACTGCCGAGAACCAGCTGACGGTACTGGAACCCGGATGGGTAGCCGAAGGTCCAAGAGCCAATGGAACTACCGAGGACCAGCTGACGTTACTGGAACCCGGTTACTAAGCAGGAGGTACCCGTGCCTGAAAGCACTACCAAGGACCACCTGACGTTGGTGGAACTTGGATACCCAGAAGGAGGCACCTAAGCCAAAGGCTCTGCCCGGAACCAGCTGACGGTACTGGAACCAGGATGGGGAGCAGAAGGTACAAGAGCAAAAGACACTGCCGAGAACCAGCTGACGGTGCTGGAACCAGGTGGTGGACCCGAAGGCCCACAGGAGAGGAGAGAACAGCTAGGCCGCGAGGCAGCCGCAGTTACCGAACCCCAACAGTCCTACAGGGGGAGCTGGGCCTACTGGCACTACATAACCAGCCTTGACTACCAGTTCACGCAGCCCACATAGGAAGCTCCTAAACTGGAGGCACCCTGGAGTTGGCTAACCCGACCGCACCACGACGAGGCAAGCATAGGTGTCTCAGTGAGCTTGACACAACCCGGAAACAGCTGACGGTGCTGAAACCAGGCTTGGCACGAGGGAGTACCTGTGACAAAAACACTGCCGAGAACCAGCTGGCGGTGCTGGAACCCGGATGCGTTGCCCCAGTGTGCAAGAGCCAATGGCACGACCGAGGACCAGCTGACGGTGCTGGAACCCGGTTACTAAGCTGTAGGTGCCCGCGCTTAAAAGCACTACCAAGGACCGCCTGGCGTTGGCGGAACTCGGATACCCAGGAGGAGGCACCTAAGCCAAAGGCTCGGCCCGGAACCAGCTGACGGTGCTGGAACCAGGTGGTGGACCCGAAGGTCCACAGGAGAGGAGAGAACAGCTAGGCCGCGAGGCAGCCGCAGTTACCGAACCCCAACAGTCCTACAGGGGGAGCTGGGCCTACTGGCACTACAGAACCAGCCTTGACTACCAGTTCACGCAGCCCACATAGGAAGCTCCTAAACTGGAGGCACCCTGGAGTTGGCTAACCCGACCGCACCACGACGAGGCAAGCATAGGTGTCTCAGTGAGCTTGACACAACCCGGAAACAGCTGACGGTGCTGAAACCAGGCTTGGCACGAGGGAGTACCTGTGACAAAAACACTGCCGAGAACCAGCTGGCGGTGCTGGAACCCGGATGCGTTGCCCCAGTGTGCAAGAGCCAATGGCACGACCGAGGACCAGCTGACGGTGCTGGAACCCGGTTACTAAGCTGTAGGTGCCCGCGCTTAAAAGCACTACCAAGGACCGCCTGGCGTTGGCGGAACTCGGATACCCAGGAGGAGGCACCTAAGCCAAAGGCTCGGCCCGGAACCAGCTGACGGTGCTGGAACCAGGTGGTGGACCCCAAGGCCCACAGGAGAGGAGAGAACAGCTAGGCCGCGAGGCAGCCGCAGTTACCGAACCCCAACAGTCCTACAGGGGGAGCTGGGCCTACTGGCACTACAGAACCAGCCTTGACTACCAGTTCACGCAGCCCACATAGGAAGCTCCTAAACTGGAGGCACCCTGGAGTTGGCTAACCCGACCGCACCACGACGAGGCAAGCATAGGTGTCTCAGTGAGCTTGACACAACCCGGAAACAGCTGACGGTGCTGAAACCAGGCTTGGCACGAGGGAGTACCTGTGACAAAAACACTGCCGAGAACCAGCTGGCGGTGCTG
Source organism: Ranitomeya imitator (assembly GCF_032444005.1). Classification (NCBI taxonomy): domain Eukaryota; kingdom Metazoa; phylum Chordata; class Amphibia; order Anura; family Dendrobatidae; genus Ranitomeya; species Ranitomeya imitator. The sequence continues at coordinate 203,879,014 of NC_091286.1, forward strand.
GAACCCGGATGCGTTGCCCCAGTGTGCAAGAGCCAATGGCACGACCGAGGACCAGCTGACGGTGCTGGAACCCGGTTACTAAGCTGTAGGTGCCCGCGCTTAAAAGCACTACCAAGGACCGCCTGGCGTTGGCGGAACTCGGATACCCAGGAGGAGGCACCTAAGCCAAAGGCTCGGCCCGGAACCAGCTGACGGTGCTGGAACCAGGTGGTGGACCCCAAGGCCCACAGGAGAGGAGAGAACAGCTAGGCCGCGAGGCAGCCGCAGTTACCGAACCCCAACAGTCCTACAGGGGGAGCTGGGCCTACTGGCACTACAGAACCAGCCTTGACTACCAGTTCACGCAGCCCACATAGGAAGCTCCTAAACTGGAGGCACCCTGGAGTTGGCTAACCCGACCGCACCACGACGAGGCAAGCATAGGTGTCTCAGTGAGCTTGACACAACCCGGAAACAGCTGACGGTGCTGAAACCAGGCTTGGCACGAGGGAGTACCTGTGACAAAAACACTGCCGAGAACCAGCTGGCGGTGCTGGAACCCGGATGCGTTGCCCCAGTGTGCAAGAGCCAATGGCACGACCGAGGACCAGCTGACGGTGCTGGAACCCGGTTACTAAGCTGTAGGTGCCCGCGCTTAAAAGCACTACCAAGGACCGCCTGGCGTTGGCGGAACTCGGATACCCAGGAGGAGGCACCTAAGCCAAAGGCTCGGCCCGGAACCAGCTGACGGTGCTGGAACCAGGTGGTGGACCCCAAGGCCCACAGGAGAGGAGAGAACAGCTAGGCCGCGAGGCAGCCGCAGTTACCGAACCCCAACAGTCCTACAGGGGGAGCTGGGCCTACTGGCACTACAGAACCAGCCTTGACTACCAGTTCACGCAGCCCACATAGGAAGCTCCTAAACTGGAGGCACCCTGGAGTTGGCTAACCCGACCGCACCACGACGAGGCAAGCATAGGTGTCTCAGTGAGCTTGACACAACCCGGAAACAGCTGACGGTGCTGAAACCAGGCTTGGCACGAGGGAGTACCTGTGACAAGAACACTGCCGAGAACCAGCTGGCGGTGCTGGAACCCGGATGCGTTGCCTTGCCTATTAAAGATTGTCTTCCTAGAGCCCCAACTAGCGGTGTTGGAGCAAAGGGTAAGCAGGGGGAGATGAGTGTAGGCCGAAGCCTGCACTGGAGGCAGCTTTGTGTCTGCGTTGCGTTTGCAGGACACTTTGCCGGCTACACACTGGGGGAACAGCTGGCGTTGCTGAACCCCACTAACACAATGGCGTGTGTTTTTCTCTGTGCAGCTAGCACTTGCGGGCAAAAACTAGCGATGTTAGAGCCCGTGTTGAAGCAGGAGGAGGAGGAGAGGAGCAGAGTGTAGGCCGAAGCTTAGTTGAACCAATTTCAAAGGAAACCTTTAACCCCCCCCTCAGGTGTTACAAAGTACAAGAGACACACCTTGTGCAGTATTAATGCTGCACAAGTGAAAGGTTGCTCTATTAATTTGTCTACTTGCACACGCTGAATGAAAGACATACACAATTTACCCCATTCTACAGTCAAACTGTAGTGGATGCGTGACTTGGTTTTTTGATGAGACGCAGCACAGGTGTCCAAAATAACGCCTTGGTGCTTGGAGCAGCTTCCTGAGCGTTGTTATTTGCTGTACAGGAGTCTGCGCTCTTGTGTTATCCCTTGGCAATGCCCTGTTAGCGCTGCCCATCTTATGACATCATTTCATGTTGGCCGGTGCGGTTAACGATGGCCATAAATCCCAGACCCACAGTGTCTTTTCATAAAGCCACACTGCGGTGCTGGGATTCGTGGCCTTGAGCAGTAAATATTTTGGCCGCTCACACACGTCCTTACACCTGCTTCAGACTGGGCGGCCTCTGCTGATCCCTTCTTGCATGCCGCGGCCATGAGGCTGCACAGTCTGAAGAAGGCTGAAGGAGATGAGTTAAGACAGGCGAAGATATGCACTGCTCGTGCCCATCAATCACACCCTCGCAGTCAAAATAATTAAGACAACGAGGAGCATTTTATTCAGGCAGGGCGGACGAACAGGCGCAAGTAGCCAACCAATGATGTCAGAAGACGGGAAGCGCTACCAAGGGGGGTGCTGCGTATCATTAGAAAGGAAAGTCACACCTCAGGGACAGTGGAATGGTCTCAAAGAGACACATTTTGTACGTGTTGAGTTCCACGTGGGCAAGGAGAAAACATCAGCCACCTTGTACAAATGCAGCAGTACTGCTGTACAAGGTGGCTGTTATACATAGAAACACCTGGGGGGGTGGGGGGCAGGCTCCCTTCAATTTCAGTTCATGTGCCTGCGTGGCGTTTGCAGGTCACGTTGCAAGCTGCACAGCAGGGGAACAGCTGGCGGTGCTGAACCCCACTAACACATTGGCTGGTGTTTTTCTCTGTGCAGCTAGCATTTCCGGGCAAAAACTAGCGGTGTTTGAGCCCAGGGTCAGCAGGAGGAGGAGGAGAGGAGCAAAGTGTAGGCCGAAGCCTGCACTGGTGGCAGCTTTTGGTCGGTTGTGCCAGCGTGGCTTGTGCTGGACACGATGCCGGCTACACAGCGGGGGAACAGCTGGCGTTGCTGAACCCCACTAACACATTGGCTGGTGTTTTTCTCTGTGCAGCTAGCATTTCCGGGCAAAAACTAGCGGTGTTTGAGCCCAGGGTCAGCAGGAGGAGGAGGAGAGGAGCAAAGTGTAGGCCGAAGCCTGCACTGGTGGCAGCTTTTGGTCGGTTGTGCCAGCGTGGCTTGTGCTGGACACGATGCCGGCTACACAGCGGGGGAACAGCTGGCGTTGCTGAACCCCACTAACACATTGGCTGGTGTTTTTCTCTGTGCAGCTAGCATTTCCGGGCAAAAACTAGCGTTGTTACAGCCCAGGGTCAGCAGGAGGAGGAGAGGAGCAGAGTGTAGGCCGAAGCCTAGTTGAACCAATTTCAAAGGTTACCTTTAACCCCCCCTCAGGTGTTACAAAGAACAAGAGCCACTCCTTCTGCAGCATTAATGCTGCACAAGTAAAAGGTTGCTCTATTAATTTGTCTACTTGCACAAGCTGAATGCAACACGTAGACTATTTAGCCCATTATACTGTTTAACAGTAGTGGAGGCGTGACTTGTCTTTTTAAAGAAAAGCAGCACAGGTGTCGAAAACACCTTTTTGCATGGGCGCAGCTTCCTGAGCGTTGTTAGTTGCTGTACAGGAGTCTGCGCTCTTGTGATCCTTTGGCCATGCGCTGTGAGCGCTTCCTGTCTTATGACCTCATTTCATGTTGGCCGTTGCGGTTAGCGATGGACATGAATCCCAGACCCACAGTGTGTTTTTAAAAAATCACACTGCGGTGCTGGGATTCGTGCCCTGGTGCAGTAAATATGTTTGCCGCTCACACATGTCCTTACACCTGCTTCAGACTGGACGGCCTCATCTGATCCCTTATCGCATGCCGCGGCCATGAGGCCGCACAGTCAGAAGAAGGCGGAAGGAGGGGAGTGAAAACAGGGGAACATATGCACTGCTCGTGCCCATCAATCACACCCTCGCAGTCAAAATATATGAGACAACGGGGGGCGTTGTGTCGGGCAGGGGGGACGCACAGGCACAGCCAGCCAACCAATGATGTCAGGAGACGGGCAGCGCTAACAATGGGGGTGCTGCGTGTCATTAAAAAGGAAAGTCACACCTCAGGGACATTGTAATGGTCTGTAATGAGACACATTTTGTACTTGTTGAGTTCCACGTGTGCAAGGAGAAAAAGTCAGCCACCTTGTACAAATGCAGCAGTACTGCTGTACAAGGTGGCTGTTATACATAGAAACACCTGGGGGGGTGGGGGGCAGGCTCCCTTCAATTTCAGTTCATGTGCCTGCGTGGCGTTTGCAGGTCACGTTGCAAGCTACACAGCAGGGGAACAGCTGGCGTTGCTGAACCCCACTGACACATTGACTGGTGTTTTTCTCTGTGCAGATTGCATGTCCGGGCAAAAACTAGCGGTGTTAGAGCCCAGGGTCAGCAGGAGGAGGAGGAGAGGAGCAAAGTGTAGGCCGAAGCCTGCACTGGTGGCAGCTTTTGTTCTGTTGTGCCAGCGTGGCTTGTGCTGGACACGTTGCCGACTACACAGCAGGGGAACAGCTGGCGGTGCTGAACCCCACTAACACATTGGCTGGTGTTTTTCTCTGTGCAGCTAGCATTTCCGGGCAAAAACTAGCGGTGTTTGAGCCCAGGGTCAGCAGGAGGAGTAGAGGAGCAGAGTGTAGGCCGAAGCCTAGTTGAACCAATTTCAAAGGTTACCTTTAACCCCCCCCTCAGGTGTTGCAAGGTACAAGAGCCACACCTTGAACAGCATTAATGATGCACAAGTCAAAGGTTGCTCTATTTAATTTTGCTCCTTGCACACGCTGAATTAAACACGTACACTATTTAGCCCATTATACTGTCAAACAGTTGTGGAGGCGTGACTTGTCTTTTTAACGAGACGCAGCACAGGTGTCAAAATTTGCACCTAGGTACTGGGCGCAGATTCCTGAGCGTTGTTATTTGCTGTACAGGAGTCTGCGCTCTTGTGTTATCCCTTGGCAATACCCTGTTAGTGCAGGCCGTCTCATGACCTCATTTCATGTTGGCCGGTGCGGTTAACGATGGCCATAAATCCCAGACCCACAGTGGCTTTTCCTAAAGTCACACTGCGGTGCTGGGATTCGTGGCCTTGTGCAGTAAATATGTTCGCCGCTCACACATGTCCTTACACCTGCTTCAGACTGGGCGGCCTCAGCTGATCCCTTATCGCATGCCGCGGCCATGAGGCCGCACAGTCAGAAGAAGGCGGAAGGAGGGGAGTGAAAACAGGGGAACATATGCACTGCTCGTGCCCATCAATCACACCCTCGCAGTCAAAATATATGAGACAACGGGGGGCGTTGTGTCGGGCAGGGGGGACGCACAGGCACAGCCAGCCAACCAATGATGTCAGGAGACGGGCAGCGCTAACAATGGGGGTGCTGCGTGTCATTACAAAGGAAAGTCACACCTCAGGGACATTGTAATGGTCTCTAATGAGACACATTTTGTACGTGTTGAGTTCCACGTGGGCAAGGAGAAAAAGTCAGCCACCTCGTACAAATGCAGCAGTACTGCTGTACAAGGTGGCTGATATACATAGAAACACCTGTGGGTGGGGGGCAGGCTCCCTTCAATTTCAGTTCATGTGCCTGCGTGGCGTTTGCAGGTCACGTTGCAAGCTACACAGCAGGGGAACAGCTGGCGTTGCTGAACCCCACTAACACATTGGCTGGTGTTTTTCTCTGTGCAGCTAGCATGTCCGGGCAGAAACTGGCGTTGTTTGAGCCCAGGGTCAGCAGGAGGAGGAGAGGAGCAAAGTGTAGGCCGAAGCCTGCACTGGTGGCAGCTTTTGGTCGGTTGTGCCAGCGTGGCTTGTGCTGGACACGATGCCGGCTACACAGCGGGGGAACAGCAGGCGGTGCTGAACCCCACTAACACATTGGCTGGTGTTTTTCTCTGTGCAGCTAGCATGTCCGGGCAGAAACTGGCGTTGTTTGAGCCCAGGGTCAGCAGGAGGAGGAGAGGAGCAAAGTGTAGGCCGAAGCCTGCACTGGTGGCAGCTTTTGGTCGGTTGTGCCAGCGTGGCTTGTGCTGGACACGTTGCCGACTACACAGCAGGGGAACAGCTGGCGGTGCTGAACCCCACTAACACATTGGCTGGTGTTTTTCTCTGTGCAGCTAGCATTTCCGGGCAAAAACTAGCGGTGTTTGAGCCCAGGGTCAGCAGGAGGAGTAGAGGAGCAGAGTGTAGGCCGAAGCCTAGTTGAACCAATTTCAAAGGTTACCTTTAACCCCCCCCTCAGGTGTTGCAAGGTACAAGAGCCACACCTTGTGCAGCATTAATGCTGCACAAGTAAAAGGTTGCTCTATTTGTTTTGCTCCTTGCACACGCTGACTAAAACACGTACACTATTTAGCCCATTATACTGTCAAACAGTTGTGGAGGCGTGACTTGTCTTTTTAACGAGACGCAGCACAGGTGTCAAAATTTGCACCTAGGTACTGGGCGCAGATTCCTGAGCGTTGTTATTTGCTGTACAGGAGTCTGCGCTATTGTGATCCCTTGGCCATGCGCTGTGAGCGCTTCCTGTCTTCTGACCTCATTTCATGTCGGCCGTTGCGGTTAGCGATGGACATGAATCCCAGACCCACAGTGTGTTTTTAAAAAATCACACTGCGGTGCTGGGATTCGTGCCCTGGTGCACTAAATATGTTTGCCGCTCACACATGTCCTTACACCTGCTTCAGACTGGGCGGCCTCATCTGATCCCTTATCGCCTGCCGCGGCCATGAGGACACCCAGTCTGAAGAAGGCGGAAGGAGATGAGTGAACACAGGCAAACATATGCACTGCACATGCCCATCAATCACACCCTCGCTGTCCAAAAAAATAAGACACCGAGGGCCGTTGTTTCGAGCAGGGGAGATGCACAGGCGCAGCCAGCTAACCAATGATGTCAAAAGACGGGCAGCGCTAACAAGGGTGGTGCTGCGTGTCATTACAAAGGAAAGTCACACCTCAGGGACATTGTAATGGTCTCTAATGAGACACATTTTGTACGTGTTGAGTTCCACGTGGGCAAGGAGAAAAAGTCAGCCACCTCGTACAAATGCAGCAGTACTGCTGTACAAGGTGGCTGATATACATAGAAACACCTGTGGGTGGGGGGCAGGCTCCCTTCAATTTCAGTTCATGTGCCTGCGTGGCGTTTGCAGGTCACGTTGCAAGCTACACAGCAGGGGAACAGCTGGCGTTGCTGAACCCCACTGACACATTGACTGGTGTTTTTCTCTGTGCAGATTGCATGTCCGGGCAAAAACTAGCGGTGTTAGAGCCCAGGGTCAGCAGGAGGAGGAGGAGAGGAGCAAAGTGTAGGCCGAAGCCTGCACTGGTGGCAGCTTTTGGTCGGTTGTGCCAGCGTGGCTTGTGCTGGACACGATGCCGGCTACACAGCGGGGGAACAGCAGGCGGTGCTGAACCCCACTAACACATTGGCTGGTGTTTTTCTCTGTGCAGCTAGCATGTCCGGGCAGAAACTGGCGTTGTTTGAGCCCAGGGTCAGCAGGAGGAGGAGAGGAGCAGAGTGTAGGCCGAAGCCTAGTTGAACCAATTTCAAAGGTTACCTTTAACCCCCCCCTCAGGTGTTGCAAGGTACAAGAGCCACACCTTGTGCAGCATTAATGCTGCACAAGTAAAAGGTTGCTCTATTTGTTTTGCTCCTTGCACACGCTGACTAAAACACGTACACTATTTAGCCCATTATACTGTCAAACAGTTGTGGAGGCGTGACTTGTCTTTTTAACGAGACGCAGCACAGGTGTCAAAATTTGCACCTAGGTACTGGGCGCAGATTCCTGAGCGTTGTTATTTGCTGTACAGGAGTCTGCGCTATTGTGATCCCTTGGCCATGCGCTGTGAGCGCTTCCTGTCTTCTGACCTCATTTCATGTCGGCCGTTGCGGTTAGCGATGGACATGAATCCCAGACCCACAGTGTGTTTTCAAACAATCACACTACGTGGCTGGGATTCGTGGCCTTGTGCAGTAAATAGGTTTGCCGCTTACACATGTCCTTACACCGGCTCCAGACTGGGCGGCCTCAGCTGATCCCTTATCGCCTACCACGGCCAGGAGGCCGCACAGTCTGAAGAAGGCGGAAGGAGATGAGTTAAGACAGGCGAACATATGCACTGCTCGTGCCCATAAACCACACCCTCGCTGACAAAATAAATATGACAACGAGGGGCGTTGTTTCTAGCAGGGCGGATGCACAGGCGCAGCCAGCTAACCATGATGACAAAAGACGGGAAACGCTACCAAGGGGGGTGCTGCGTATCATTACAAAGGAAAGTCACACCTCAGGGACAGTGGAATGGTCTCAATGAGACACATTTTGTACGTGTTGAGTTCCACGTGGGCAAGGAGAAAAAGTCAGCCACCTTGTACAAATGCAGCAGTACTGCTGTACTAGGTGGCTGTTATACATAGAAACACCTGGGGGGGTGGGGCCAGGTTCCCTTTTAATTTCAGTTCCTGTGCCTGCATGGCGTTTGCAGGTCACGTTGCCGGCTACACAGCAGGGGAACAGCTGGCGTTGCTGAACCCCACTAACACATTGGCTGGTGTTTTTCTCTGTGCAGCTAGCACTTCCGGGCAAAAACTAGCGGTGTTTGAGCCCAGGGTCAGCAGGAGGAGGAGAGGAGCAGAGTGTAGGCCGAAGCCTGCACTGGTGGCAGCTTTTGTTCTGTTGTGCCAGCGTGGCTTGTGCTGGACACGTTGCCGACTACACAGCAGGGGAACAGCTGGCGGTGCTGAACCCCACTGACACATCACCTAGTGTTTTTTTCTGTGTAGACAACACTTCCAGGTGGCAACTGACAGTGTTGAAACCCAGGGAATCAAAGAGGAGCAGAGTGTAGGCCGAAGCCTGCAGTGGAGCAAGTTGAAAGGGAACCTTTAACCCCCCCCCCCAGGCATTTGTTGCTGAAAGAGCCATCTTGTACAGCAGTAATACTGCACATGGAAAATGGTGGCTCCGAAAATTATGCTCCTTGCAAACGCTGAAGTACACACTCATATAATGTGTCCCCTCACACCGTCAAACCATCCCGGAAGTGGGACTTTCCTTTGTAATGTGACACAGCACAGCCGTCATTCCAACCCCCTTGGTGCCGGGCACCACCTCCTCAACGTTGTTTGGTTCTGTCACGGAGCCCGCACTGTAATGTTATCCCTTGGCCATGCACAGTTAGCGGTGCCCGTCTTCTGACATCATGTAGGTGTCAGGCTGGCAGTGCCTGTGCGTCCAAGCTGCCCGAGATCCAACCTTGCAGTGTCATCTAATGTAGTCCCACTGCGGGCCAGGGATCCATGGGCATGCGCAGTGCATATCATCGCCTCTCACTCACCTCCTTCCTGCTTCTTCAGACTGTGCGGCGTCACGGCCGTGGCATGCTATTAGGGATCAGCTGACGCCGCCTAGTCTGAAGAAGCGTGAAGAAGGGGAGTGAGAGGCTAGTATATGCACTGCGCATGGCCATGGATACCAGGCCCACTGTGGGATCACATTAGACGACACTGCGAGGTGTGATTTCGGGCAGCGTGGACGCACAGGCGCAGCCAGGACGACAACAAATGATGTCAGAGGACGGGCAGCGCAAACTGTGCATGGCCAAGGGATAACATAACAGCGCAGGGTCCATGACGGAATCAAACAACGCTAAGGAGGCAGCGCACGGTGCCAAGGGGGTAGCAATGACGGCTGTGCTGTGTCACATTACAAAGGAAAGTCCCACCTCCGGGACGGTTGGACGGTGTGAGGGGACACATTACATGAGTGTGTAGTTCAGCGTTTGCAAGGAGCATAATTTCAAGAGCGACCTTTCCCTTGTGCAGTATTAGTGCTGCACATGGTGGCTCTTTCAGTAACAAACGCCTAGGGGGGGGGGGGGACAGGTCCCCTTACATTTTAGTTGTGCCAGCGTGGCGGTCGCATGACACGTTGCCGGATACACAGCTGGGGATCAGCTGACGTTACTGAACCCCAATAACAGAGGAGCGACTGTTGACTGTGCACACAGCACTTCCAGGCACCAACTGGCGGTGTTAGAGCCCAGGGACAGCAGGAGGAGCAGATTGGAGGTATTGCCGCACACACAGCTGGGGATCAGCTGACGTTACTGAACCCCAATAACAGAGGAGCGACTGTTGACTGTGCACACAGCACTTCCAGGCACCAACTGGCGGTGTTAGAGCCCAGGGACAGCAGGAGGAGCAGAGGAACAGAGTGTAGGCCGAAGCCTGATTGGAGCAAGTTGAAAGGAAACCTTTAACCCCCCCCCCCCCAAGACGTTTGTAGCTGAAAGAGCCATGTTGTGCAGCACTAAGGATGCAAAAGGAAAAGGTTGCTCTTTTAATTATGCTCCTTGCAAACACCGAAGTAAACACTAAAAATGTGTCCCTTTATACCGTTAAACCGTTCCGGAGGTGCGAATTTCCTTCGTAATGGGACACAGCACAGCTGTCATTCCTATCCCCTTGATGCCGTGCGCTGCCTCCTCAGCGTTGTTTTAAGCTGCCACGGAGCCTGCGCTGTTCTGTTAGCCCTTGGCCATGCCCAATTAGCGCTGCCTGTCTTCTGACATAATTTGGTGTCAGGCTGTCAGTGCCTGTGCGTCCACGCTGCTCCAGATCCCACCTCGCAGTCTCATCTAACGTAATCCCACTGCGGGCCTTGGAACCATGGGCATGCACAGTGCATAACCTCGACTCTCACTCCCCTCCTTCCCTCTTCTTCAGACTGTGCGGTGTCACGGCCGTGGCATGCTAGGGATCAGCTGACGGCGCACAGTCTAAAGAAGGCGGAGGGAAATGAGCGAGAGCCCGAGGGGAAGATATGCACTGCGCATGCCCATGGATCCCAGGCCCGCAGTGTGACTCAATCAGAAGACACTGCGAGGCGGGATCTCGGGCACCGCGGCCGCACAGGCGCAGCCAGCCTGACACCAAATTATGTCAGAAGACAGGCAGCGCAAATAGGGCATGCCCAAGGGATAACAGAACAGCGCAGGCTCCGTGACAGCTTAAAACAACGCTGAGGAGGCAGCGCATGGCACCAAGGGGGTAGGAATGACGGCTGTGCTGCGTCACATTACGAAGGAAAGTCCCAGCTCCGGGACGGTATAACGGTATCAGTGAACACATTTTATAAGTGTTAAGTTCTGCGTGTGCAAAGAGCTAAAAAAAAAGAGCTACCTTTTCCTTGTGCAGCATTACTGCTGCACAAGATGGCTCTTTCAGTAACAAACGACGGGGGGGGGGGGGGGGGACAGGTTCCCTTACATTTAGGTTGTTGTGCCAGCGTGGCGGTCGCAGGACACATTGCCGGCTACACAGCTGGGGATCAGCTGACGTTACTGAAACCCAATAACACTGGGTCGTATGTTTTTACTGTGCAGCCTGCACTTCTGAGCCGCAACTGGCGGTGTTGGAGCCCAGGAATAGCAGTTCAGGTGGTAGAAAGATGAACACAGCAGGAGACCTGGATGACACCCAATTACTTAATCAGGCAGAGGAGTGGCAAATTCCTGCGAGATCCAGGCCTGGTTCATTTTCAGGAAAGTAAGCCGGTCAACGTTATCGGAGGATAGTCGCATGCGACGGTCTGTTAGTACACCACCTGCGGCACTAAAGACACGTTCCGATAAGACACTAGCCGCAGGGCAAGCCAGCACCTCCAATGCATACTGGCTTAGCTCTGGCCATGTATCCAGCTTAGAGACCCAAAACTTGAACGGGGAAGAGCCGTCTGGGAGTACAGTAAGAGGGCAAGCCATGTAGTCTGTCACCATCTGACGGAACCGTTGCCTCCTGCTGACTGGAGCCGCCGGTGATGGTGTAGACATTTGGGGCGGGCACACAAAAGTGTGCCAGAGTTGTGCCATACTGGGCTTGCCTTGGGCAGAGGCACTGCTTCTGCTCCCTCTTTGGGCAGAGCCTCCCCCACTGCCTCGACGCACTGAGCTGCTTTGTAAAGCACTAGCAGCACTCCTCTCAGTTGGACAGGAGAAGATGATGGAATTCACCAGTGTGTCGTGGTACTCCCGCAATTTACGCTCCCGGGTCAACGCAGGGATGAGGTTTTGGACGTTGTCCCGGTAGCGAGGATCGAGGAGGGTGAACACCCAATAATCAGGCATGTTGAGAATGTGGTCGATGCGGCGGTCGTTTCTCAGGCACTGCAGCATGAAATCCACCATGTGCTGCAGAGTGCCAACCGGCCCAGAAACGCTGTCCCCTGCTTGAGACATGATCTCTGCCCGCTCGTCATCACCCCACCCTCGCTGTACACACTGACCACTGGACAATTGTGTCGCTCCCTCCTCTGGACGGAGCTCTTCCTCCTCCATTGACTCCTCCTCATCCTCCTCACAAATTGGCCCCTGCGTACCCCTTTGTGAGGAACCACGTGGCGCTGACTCTCCAGAAGCTGATGGAAAAGGTGACTCCTCATCCTCCACCTCTTCCACCACATCATCCCTTAACCCTTGCAAAGTTTGCTGAAGCAGGCAGATAAGGGGGACAGTCATGCTGACTAGTGCATCATCTGCACTTGCCATCCGCGTGGAATAATCAAAAGGACGCAAAACCTGGCAGACGTCCTTCATAGTGGCCCACTCTGTGGTTGTGAAGTCTGATCGGCGCTGACTGCGACTTCTTTGCGCCTGATGCAGCTGGTACTCCATAACTGCTTGCTGCTGCTCACACAACCGCTCCAACATATGTAACGTGGAATTCCACCGGGTAGGTAGGTCACATATGATGCGGTGTTCCGGAAGGCGGAATCGGCGCTGCAGAGCAGCAATGCGGGATCTGGCCAAGCTGGAACGCCGCAAGTGAGCACACTCTAGGCGGACCTTGTGCAGCAGGGCATCAAGATCCGGATAGTCCCTCAGAAAACTCTGCACAACCAAATTGAGCACATGTGCCAGACATGGGATGTGAGTGAGGTTGCCAAGGGCCAAAGCTGCCACCAGATTTCGGCCATTGTCACACACTACCATGCCTGGCTGGAGATTCGCTGGCAGTAACCACACATCGCTCTCCTGCTTTATGGCATTCCAGAGCTCCTGCGCTGTGTGGCTTCGATGCCCCAATGAAACTAGTTTCAAGACGGCCTGCTGACGTTTGGCCACGGCTGTGCTCATGTCGGTCATAGGTAAACGTTCACGGGTCCATGTGGGGGTGGACTGTGACGGATCCTGCAGAGAGGAATCAGAGGAACTGGTGTAAGAGGAGGAGTCGATGCGTACAGACTGGATTCCTGCAATCCTTGGAGTGGGCAGGACACGTCCTGCGCCACTCGCACGATCTGTACCTGGCTCAACAACATTAACCCAATGGGCAGTGAGGGAAACATATCGCCCCTGTCCATGCTGACTGGTCCACGCATCGGTGGTGAGGTGGACCTTGCTACTGACGGCGTTCAGTAGCGCATGTTTTATGTTTGCCTCAACATGCCTGTGCAGGGCAGGGACAGCCTGCCTGCTGAAGTAAAAGCGGCTGGGCACCTTGTACTGTGGGACTGCCAATGCCATCAAGTCACGGAAGCTGTCAGTCTCCACCAGCCTGAACGAGAGCATTTCCAGGGACAACAGTTTGGCAATGCCTGCATTCAGAGCCTGTGCTCGGGGGTGGTTGGCCGAGAATGCCCGCCTTTTCTCCCATGCCTGTACTACCGATGGCTGTAGAGTAGACTGGGAGTGTGAGGATGACTGGGAAGGTGGTGCTGTGGGTGGAATTACACAAGGTCTCTGGGAGGAAGCCAAACCAGCTGTGCGTGAGCTGGAGGAAGAGGCAACACGAGCTGAAGAGGTGGTAGCTGCCGCTGTTGGTTGGCCTACATCTTCAGTGTGTTTCTGTAACTCCACCGCGTGCCTGGTCCGCACATGTTTCCACATATTTGTGGTATTGAGGTTGCTGACATTTTTCCCTCTTTTTACTTTATGATGACACAGCTTGCATTTGACAAAACAAATGTCATCTGCAACTGTGTCAAAAAAGGACCAGGCACTGCAAGTCTTGGGAGCGCCCTTTTTGGCTTTGGAAAGAGACAGGCTCCTAACGGGTGCCAAAGTGGAGGCTACAGGCTCCGCAGTCTTCCCCCTCCCTCTCCCTCTTTGGCCCGTAAGAGGAAGCTCTTCCTCTGAGCTGCTCCCACCACCTTCCTGTTCCTCACGCCACGATGGGTCAAGGACCTCATCATCTCCACTACCCTCTGCCACCAACTGCTCCTCCTGGGTAGTCTCAGCAGCACAGTACGCACGAGAAAGCGGCACCTGAGTTTCATCATCAGATGCGTACTGCGCTGTGGTCACCGGAGGCACTGGCCCACCTGCCTCTTCAGAGTCAGAGAGAAAAAGGTGTTGGGCATCACTGCACACTGCCTCTTCTTCCATTTCTCCAATGCTGCTTGGCTGGCCCCCTGTTTCCAAGCCAAGAGATTCAGAGAACAGAAGTAGAGACGGCTCCTGTCCTGGGCTCTCTGACTGCCTGGCCAATTTGGCAGGTGGTGAAGAGACAGATGGCTGCTCTCCAGTGCTCTGTGCCTGAGAGGATGTGGCACTAACTGAAGTCGATGCCGAGGCGTTAGCTGCCATCCACCCGACAACGGCTTCAATTTGGTCTTCACGCAGCAGCGGTGCACGGCGCTCTCCGACAAAGCTGCGCATGAAGGACTGTTCCCTGCTGAAACTGAGTGACGACGAGTCACCGGCGCCCGCAGCAGGCACAGAATCACCACGTCCTCTCCCTGCTCCTCTCCCTGCTCCGCGCCCACGCCCACGTGCCTTACTCCCTGCCCTCTTCATCTTGGTTGACAGATAAAGATAAGCAGAAAAGTACTAAGGCCTTAGTGTGCTTATTCCTGTAATGCTCCTCCTAACAGGTGTAAGAAACACTAATGTTGTAAATTGTGGACTAAACTTTATTATTTTTCAAATGTGGCCTACACAAGTGTAAGTTGTGTTTGGTGAACTTAACCTTTTTTTTGGTGCAGATCGGGCTACAGAGCTAGTTTAAATCACACGGAGACCGTGCAGACAGCCGTAAACGGCGCTGCAAGGCCAAGAAACCCTCCTCTAGGTTATCCTATATAGTGTTTTTCCACTATTTAGCTGGATACAAGTGGAAAGACACTAATAGGAATTTTTTTTTTCAAATTTTAAACTGGCTGCACTATTTGAAAAAAAGGAAATTGTTTTTCAAGGTATGAGGCAGTAACGCACCCTGAGCTGAATCCAACCGGCTATGGCTGCACACAGACTACAGGGCGAGCTGGGCTCACACGGAGACCGTGCAGACAGCCGTAAACGGCGCTGCAAGGCCAAAAAACCCTCCTCTAGGTTATCCTATATAGTGTTTTTCCACTATTTAGCTGGATACGAGTGGAAAGACACTAATAGGAATTTTTTTTTTCAAATTTTAAACAGGCTGCACTATTTGAAAAAAAGGAAAATTTTTCTCAAGGTATGAGCCAGTAACGAACCCTGAGCTGAATCCAACCGGCTATGGCTGCACACAGACTACAGGGCGAGCTGGGCTCACACGGAGACCGTGCAGACAGCCGTAAACGGCGCTGCAAGGCCAAAAAACCCTCCTCTAGGTTATCCTATATAGTGTTTTTCCACTATTTAGCTGGATACGAGTGGAAAGACACTAATAGGAATTTTTTTTTTCAAATTTTAAACAGGCTGCACTATTTGAAAAAAAGGAAAATTTTTCTCAAGGTATGAGCCAGTAACGAACCCTGAGCTGAATCCAACCGGCTATGGCTGCACACAGACTACAGGGCGAGCTGGGCTCACACGGAGACCGTGCAGACAGCCGTAAACGGCGCTGCAAGGCCAAAAAACCCTCCTCTAGGTTATCCTATATAGTGTTTTTCCACTATTTAGCTGGATACGAGTGGAAAGACACTAATAGGAATTTTTTTTTTCAAATTTTAAACAGGCTGCACTATTTGAAAAAAAGGAAAATTTTTCTCAAGGTATGAGCCAGTAACGAACCCTGAGCTGAATCCAACCGGCTATGGCTGCACACAGACTACAGGGCGAGCTGGGCTCACACGGAGACCGTGCAGACAGCCGTAAACGGCGCTGCAAGGCCCAAAAACCCCCCTCTAGGTTATCCTATGTAGTGTTTTTCCACAATAGAGCTGGAGACTGGTGGAAAAACACTAATAGGAAATTTGAGAAAAAATGTGCAGCAGGCTGCACTAAGAGCAAAAAAGAACAACTGTGTGAGGCAGTGTGAACCCCCCCTGAGCTGAATACAACCGGGTATATGGCTGCACACAGACTACAGAGTGAGCTGCACACACACACACACAGAGACCTTGCAGAACGCTGTTAAAACAGCGCTGCAAGGCAAGAGCAAGGTGAACAGTGAAGAACACACAGCGTTTTGCTAAATTAGCCTTTGGAAAGGAAAATAAAGCAATTAGCTAGCTCAACTGGCCCTCAGTTAGAACACAGCGTCCTGTCCCTAACTGAAATCACAGCAGAGTGAGCGCAAAATGGCGGCAGCGCTTTTTTATAGTGCAGAGTGACATCATTTCAGCAGCCAATCCAAGCCTTGCCAGTACTTACATGCCCACCATGCTAAACAGGATGTGCCCACACTTTCATTCATTCCTCATTGGCTGCTGCGTTCAATTTGAATTCTGGGAACTTCCGATTCCGGTATCCGATACGCGGGAAGTATCGGAATTCAGTATCGGAATTCCGATACCGCAAATATCGGCCGATACCCGATACTTGCGGTATCGGAATGCTCAACACTACTCCTCAATCAATCGCCTCCAAGACTTCTCCAGAATATCACCCATCCTCTGGAATTCAGTGCCCCAACACATCACTACTTTTGGATCCTTCAAACGAAACCTGAAAACCCACCTCTTCAAGGAAGCTTACAGCCTGTAAAGACCACACGGCCACCTCAACACCATCGGAGCTACTGCAACCCTCGACCTACTGTCTCCTTCCCCATAATCCTGTAGAATGTAAGCCCGCAAGGGCAGGGTCCTCGCCCCTCTGTATCAGTCTGTCATTGTTAGTTTTGTTTACTGTAAGTGATATTTGTATTTTGATATAACCCCTTCTCATGTACAGCACCATGGACTTAATGGTGCTATATAAATAAATAATAATAATAATAATAAAGTAGTCTCCTGTGCCCCAGCATGGCTCCCGTCATTCTTGGCTAGTCCCAACTATTAAATGTCTATCCCTACTTACTACGGTACTTATTCTTGGGCAGACTATAACTTCATCAAATGACAATGCACATTACTAAACATGCAATGCAGTAAATGTGCAAAACAACTAAATGCATTTTTTCAGCACAGCATCTTCACTTCCTTACACTAGCTCAAACTTTTTTTGTATTTTCATTATCACATTCTATGAGTCATTACTTCTTTAGTTTTCTGCTGACATAGCTACATGTTGGCTTGTTTTTGTGGAATTAGTTGTAAGTTGCAAAGGAACCATTTTGTGATATATGCACCATTTTGGTGCATAGATACAGCTCTGGCAAAAATTTCAGAGACCACCACATCAAAACCCTGTCATGGGCAACCCAATCTCCAGACCTGGACCCATTAAAACCTCTGAAATGTAATCAAGAGGATGATGGATAGTCACAAGCCATCAAACAAAGAAGAACTGCTTACATTTTTGCGCCAGAAGCAGTGTGAAAGACTGGTGGAAAGCATGCCAAGACAAATGAAAGCTGTGATTAAATATCATGGTTATTCCACAAAATATTGATTTCTGAACTCTTCCTGAGTTAAAACATTAGTATGGTTGATTCCAAATGATTATGAACTTGTTTTCTTTTCATTATTTTAGGTCTGAAAGCACTGTTTGTTTTTTAATTTTGACCATTTCTCCTTTAGAAAAAAAAATACAAAAGTTATTGCTTGGAAATTTGGAGACGTTGTCAGAAGTTTATAGAATAAAAGAACAATTTACATTTTACTCAAAAATATAGCTATGAAGAAGAAAATCAGAGAAACTGATAATTTTGCTGTGGTCTCTTAATTTTTGCCAGAGCTGTATATATTCATATATATGTGTGCAAACTTGGTCAAGAACTACAGGAAACGTCTGACCTCTGTAATTGCACCAAATATTAAGTTCTGTCTTTCTAATGTGTCAAATACTTATTTTATGCAAAATATATATATATATATATATATATATATATATACACACACACACAGAAAGCACAAGCAAAAAAGCATTTTATCAAAAACATTTAACGTAAGAATCTGAATTACCGTATATACTCGAGTATAAGCCAAGATTTTCAGCCCAAATTTTTGGGCTGAAAGTGCCCCTCTCGGCTTATACTCGAGTCAAGGTGGGCGGCAGGGTCGGCGGGTGAGGGGGTGAGGGCGCTGAGGCATACTTACCTAGTCCTGGCGATCCTGGCGCTCCCCCTGCGGTCCCACGGTCTTCGGTGCTGCAGTTCTTCCCCTCATCAGCGGTCAAGTGGGACCGCTCATTAGAAAAATGAATAGGCGGCTCCACCTCCCATAGGGGTGGAGCCGCGTATTCATTTCTCTGATCAGCGGTGCCGGTGACCGCTGATAGAGAAAGAGGCTGCGGCACCGAAGACCGTGGGACGGCAGGGGGAGCCGGACGTCGGGACCAGGTAAGTATTTTATATTCACCTGTCCGCGTTCCAGCCGCCGGGCGTCGCTCCATCTTCCCGGCGCCTCCAACTTCCCGGCGTCTGCGCTCTGACTGTTCAGGTCAGAGGGCGCGATGACGCATATAGTGTGCGCGGCGCCCTCTGCCTGATCAGTCAGAGCAGAGACGCCGGGAAGATGAAGGCGCCGGGACCGGACGCTGGGAGCTGCAAGCAAGAAAGGTGAGTATGTGTTTTTTTTTTTTATTGCAGCAGCAGCGGCCATGGCACAGATTTATGTGGAGCATCTATGGGACAAAATGAACGGTGCAGAGCACTATATGGGGCACAGATATGGGACAATAATGAACGGTGCCGAGCACAGTATGGGGCACAGCTATGGGGCAGCATGAACGGCGTAGAGCATTGTATATGGGGCACAGCTATGGGACAAAATGAACGGTGCCGAGCACTATATGGGGCACAGATATGGGACAATAATAAACGGTGCAGAGCATATATGGGGCACAGATATGGGACAAAATGAACGGTGCAGAGCATATATGGGGCACAGATATGGGACAATAATGAACGGTGCAGAGCATATATGGGGCACAGATATGGGACAATAATGAACGGTGCCGAGCACAGTATGGGGCACAGCTATGGGGCAGTATGAACGGCGTAGAGCATTGTATATGGGGCACAGCTATGGGACAAAATGAACGGTGCCGAGCACTATATGGGGCACAGATATGGGACAATAATAAACGGTGCAGAGCATATATGGGGCACAGATATGGGACAAAATGAACGGTGCAGAGCATATATGGGGCACAGATATGGGACAAAATGAACGGTGCAGAGCATATATGGGGCACAGATATGGGACAATAATGAACGGTGCAGAGCATATATGGGGCACAGATATGGGGCAATAATGAACGGTGCAGAGCATATATGGGGCACAGATATGGGACAATAATGAACGGTGCCGAGCACAGTATGGGGCACAGCTATGGGACAGTATGAACGGTGCAGAGCACTGTATGGGGCACAGCTATGGGACAATAATGAACGGTGCAGAGCATATATGGGGCACAGATATGGGACAATAATGAACGGTGCAGAGCATATATGGGGCACAGATATGGGGACAATAATGAACGGTGCCGAGCACAGTATGGGGCACAGCTATGGGGCAGTATGAATGGTGCAGAGCACTGTATGGGGCACAGCTATGGGACAAAATGAACGGTGCCGAGCACTATATGGGGCACAGATATGGGACAATAATGAACGGTGCAGAGCATATATGGGGCACAGATATGGGGCAATAATGAACGGTGCAGAGCATATTTGGGGCACAGATATGGGGCAATAATGAACGGTGCAGCGCATGTATGGGGCACAGATATGGGACAATAATGAACGGTGCAGAGCACTATATGGGGCACAGATATGGGGCAATAATGAAAGGTGCAGAGCATATATGGGGCACAGATATGGGGCAATAATGAACGGTACAGAGCATATATGGGGCACAGATATGGGACAATAATGAACGGTGCAGAGCATATATGGGGCACAGATATGGGACAATATAATGAACGGTGCAGAGCATATATGGGGCACAGATATGGGGCAATAATGAACGGTGCAGAGCATATATGGGGCACAGATATGGGACAATAATGAACGGTGCAGAGCACTGTATGGGGCAGAGCTATGGGACAAAATGAACGGTGCAGAGCATTGTATATGGGGCACAGCTATGGGACAAAATGAACGGTGCAGAGCACTGTATGGGGCACAGCTATGGGGAAATATGAATGGTGCAGAGCACTATATGGCACAGCTATGGGGAAATAATGAGCTATTTTTATTTTTGAAATTCACCGGTAAATGCTGCATTTCCACCCTAGGCTTATACTCGAGTCAATAAGTTTTCCCAGTTTTTTGTGGCAAAATTAGGGGGGTCGGCTTATATTCGGGTCGGCTTATACTCGAGTATATACGGTAAATAATAGATTATCTTACATCCCCTTTACGATCCCTGATGACCTTATCTTGAGATATAAATTCGGCAAGGTGAATTGACATTGTATAGGGAAAGGGCGACTGAGCAATTACTTAAGATATAAAAATACATTTTTTATGTAATAAATATTATTCCCTATCCAATAAGGAGCTGAAGAGAACGTTAAAAGCAATAGTAGTTGACAGCAGATAACAACTTCAAAGCAGATATGACTTGTTTTATGAAACTTTAGTTTTGGTGTAACTGAAAAAATGTTTACCACAGGCAGGAATATCACAATAATCCCAGCTTACTGATCCAGGAGTTGTAACGAAGCACCAAGGGCCATTGATGTCTCCATCTGGGTTTCTGCAGTACTACATATGAGAAAGAGAAAAACAGAATACATTTTACCGTATTTTTCGCTTTATAAGACGCACCTGATTATAAGACGCACCCCCAAATTGGGCAAAGAAAAAGAGAAAAAAATATTTTTTTTATGCTAAATGGGGGTTTGTATTATAATGCCAGTGTCCGTCTTACAAATCATATGTCCCTCATCCTGGTATCTATATAACACCCATCCTTGAGCTGGCACATGCCCCCCCCTGTGCTGCACATGCCCCCCCTGGTCACTATATGCCACCCTGTGCTGTGCTGGCAGACACATGCCCCCCCTGGGTCACTATATTCCCCCCTGTACTGCTGGCAGGTGCATGCCCCCTGGTCACCATATGCCCCCCTGTGCTGCTGGCAGACACATGCCCCCCTGGGTCACTATATGCCCCCCTGTACTGCTGGCAGGCACATGACCCCCAGTCACAATATGCCCCCCTGTGCTGGCAGTAACATGTCCCCCTGTGCTGCTAGCAGGCACATGCCTCCCAGTCACAATATGCCCCCTGTGCTGGCAGGGACATGCCCCGCCGTGCTGCTGGCAGGCACATGCCCCCCAGTCACAATATGCCCCCCTCTGCTGGCAGGGACATGCCGCCCAGTCACAAAATGCCCCCCGTGCTGGCAGGGACATGCCCCCCAGTCACAATATGCTCCCCCTGTGCTTCTGGCAGGCACATGCCCCTCCAGTCACAATATGCTCCCCTATGCTGGCAGGGACATGCCCCCCTAGTCACAATATGCCCCCCCTGTGCTGGCAGGGACATGCCCCCCTGTGCTGCTGGCAGGCACATGATGAATTAACAAACACTTAACTCACCTTCCGATGATGGCTCCATGCTCACAGCTCCTCAGTTGCGCTTCCTGTTTCCCAGGCATCGGATCATGTGACCTGGGCACACAGTGATGTCATCACTGTGCTGTGCCGATCACATAATCGGATGTCAGCACAGAGTCAGACACAGGAAGAGCAACCGAGGAGCTGGGAGCATGGAGCCATCATCGGAAGGTGAGTTAAGTGTTTGTTATTTCATCATGTGCATGTCAGCAGCACAGGGGGGTATATAAGAGTGACAGGGGGCCATATCCATGATGGGAAGGGGGGAGATTCAGGCACATGAAATATTCGCTGCTCCCCTGTGAATCAACTCGCGCAGCTTCAGCACCGAGGTGATGGACAGCGGGTGCGGTGAATATTACATGAGGCTAATGAGCGGGAGCACCAGACCTCCTGCTGTGTCTGCAGCCGGCAGCCAGCCCACTCCAGCCCCCTGACACCACTCCAGAGCTGCCCCATCTCCTCTACAGCGCAGCTCAGCACACAGATTCGGATTAAAAGATGCACCCTCACTTTTCACCAAAATTTGGGGGAACAAAAGTGCGTCTTATAATCCGAACAACATGGTATATTTTAAAGTAATAAGGAAGTCCAGCTATATTATTTGGACACAGAGTGTGCAAGGTGAAAAGACCTGCTTGTGTGGATCTGTCTCTGCTAAAGGCTGAATGAAGGTCTGACATTTAAACTAGTGAGTCAGTGCTATATATGAAATGTTTATTTTCCGTTTTGGTTCTATTATACTTTTTGTACCCAAATAAACAATGAATCTCAAGGAAAAAACACACAAAACTAATAGCCAAATGCTAGCCACATATCACGTATCAATGCGATTTTATTTTTGATATTCTTTCAATGTTATAATTAGCCTACCCTTAAAATTATAGACTGTTCATGTCTTTGTCAGTGGGCAAACTTACAAAATCAGCAAGGGATTAAATACTTATTTCCCCCACTGTATATGTACAGTGAGTACGGAAAGTATTCAGACTCCTTTAAATGTTTCACTCTTTGGTTCATTGCAGGCCTTTGGTAAATTTAAAAAAGTTCATTTTTTCTCATTAATGTTCACTCTGCACCCCATCTTGGCTGAAAAAAACAGAAATGTAGAAATTTTTGCATATTTTTTAAAAAAGAAACACTGAAATATCACATGGTCATAAGTATTCAGATCCTTTGCTCAGACATTCATATTTAAGTCACATGCTGTCCATTTCCTTATGACCCTCCTTGAGATGGTTCTACTCCTCCATTTGAGTCCAGCTGTGTTTAATTAAACTGATAGGACTTGATTTGGGAAAGCACACACCTGTCTATATAAGACCTCACTGCTCACAGTGCATGTCAGACCAAATGAGAATCATGAGGTCAAAGGAACTGGCTAAGGAGCTCAGAGACAGAATTGTGGCAAGGCACAGATCTGGCCAAAGTTACAAAAGAATTTCTGCAGTACTCAAGGTTCCTAAGAGCACAGTGACCTCTATAATCCTTAAATGGAAGAAGTTTGGGACCACCAGAAGTCGTCGTAGACTTGGTCATCCAGCCAAGCTGAGCAATCGTGGGAGAAAAGCCTTGATGAGAGGGGTAAAGAAGAACCTCTAGATCACTGTGGCTGAGCTCCAGGGATACAGTAGGGATATGGGAGAAAGTTCCACAAAGTCAACTATCACTGCAGCCCTCCACCAGTCGGGCCTTTATGGCAGAGTGGCTTGATGGAAGCCTCTCCTCAGTGCAAGACATATGAAAGCCCGAGTTTGCTAAAAAAAACACATGAAGGACTCCCAGACTATGAGAAATAAGATTCTCTGGTATGATGAAAAGAAGATAGACATTTTTGGCGATACTTCTAAGCGGTATATGTGTAGAAAACCAGGCACTGCTCATCACCTGCTCAATATAATTCCAACAGTGAAACATGGTGGTGGCAGCATCATGCAATGGGAGTGTTTTTCAGCTGCAGGGACAGGACGACTGGTTGGTATTGAAGGAAACATGAATGCGGCCAAATACAGAGATAACCCGGATGAAAGCCTTTCCCAAAGTGCTCTGGACCTCAGACTTGGCCAAAAGTTCACCTTCCAACAAGACAATGACCCTAAGCACACAGCTAAAATAACAAAGGAGTGGCTTCAGAACAACTCTGTGAAAATTCTTGACTGGCCCAACCAGGGACCTGACCTAAACCCAATTGAACATCTATGGAGAGACCTGAAAATGGCTGTCCACCAACGTTCGCCATTCAACCTGACGGAATTGGAGAGCATCTGCAAGGAAGAATGGCAGAGGATCCCCAAATCCAGGTGTGAAAAACTTGTTGCATAATTCCCAAGAAGATTCATGGCGGTACTAGCTCAATAGGGTGCTTCTACTCAATACTGAGTAAAGGGTCTGAATTCTTATGACCATGTGACATATCAGTTTCTCTTTTTTAATAAATTTGCAAATTAATGATAAAAAATTGAACTTTTTTGAATTTGCCAAAAAACTGCAAGGAAACAAAGAGTGAAAAATGTAAAGAGCTCTGAATATTTTCCATACCTACTGTATATAGGAATATAGTAATAAGGTACAGATAAAGACTGAATAAAGCAAATTGAAAGAAAAATCAATGGACAGATCATTTAAGTAGATGAATTAATATAAGAAACTTGGGAAATACACCATACATTCATACAGTTATATGCAATCTACACAATTCTCAGTGTATCTTACATTATTATCCAAGCCAGAGTTTGGGTGGGTTTCTGGAGTAAAGCTTGAATGTGTATGTGGTGTCTGTGAATTCCATGCTTGGCAGGTATGTCCTTTCACGGTTACAGATTTTTTGCCACGGTAGTCTTGACCTTTACCAATCATACAGTCTGGAAGACATGCATACAAAGAATTATTTTTTGAAGCGTCGTCAGAGATTTGCCATCATTTAGAAAATATTAAAGGGCTGTACACTACCTGACAACCCCTTCTTAATAGTTCCATTCTGAAGTTCAGAACTAAAAAAAATACATACTTAGCTCATGGAGAAGTGATGCTCCTTCAATCTCCATAATATGTCTCCTTATGACTGCAATCAATCTGCGTTAGCTGATCAGCTGGAGCTTTCACTACTTCATCAGAGCTTACTTCCACTGGGAAACACAGCTCAGAGATCAGAGCTAGTCTGGGAGGTCAGTATGTAGATGTTTTTATTTTGTGCTTCAGACAATATTGGACAACCGCTTTAACTATCTTGATATAGACTGAAAAAATGATTTTGCTTTTCCAGACGAGAGAAGACCATAAAAAGGTGATTTTACTTTTTTGCGCTTTTGATTTTTCCTCCCCTTCGACAAAAAGCCATGACTTTTTTATTTTTCTGTCAACATAGCTGAATAGGGGATATAGACAAAAAACATATATTGAACACAGTAGAAAATGTATTAATAATCCCAACAAAGCAAACAAAAATTATTTAAAAACGTAGCCATGAGTGTATGAAAGGAGCCAAAATAGATGTCAGTGGCACCACCTTGGGAAAACAAGCAAGGCAGGTACAAGTACAACTAAATGGCAAGGAATGGCGATGTTATACTAAGTGTCTGTGACATAGACAAATAAATGCATCCTGAAACAATTGGTAATCCATATCAATGGCAATACATACGGTAATTACAGTCATATGACATGAGGATGAAGGTTTCAGGATTAGTTCCACTCCCCTTAAGGAAGGCACGCTGCCGAAACGTGCGTAGGGGAAGTGGTACCACCATCTGGGTTTAGGTAAGGCAACTTTTCACTATCATTTAAGGTTTTTTCAATCCTTTTTCTGGCAGCTTGGCGTTTTTTGCACTAACTAATCCTGAAACCTTCATCCTCATGTCAAATGACTGTAATTATGTATTGCCATTGATATGGATTACCAATTGTTTCAGGATTAGTGTTGAGCATTCCGATACCGCAAGTATCGGGTATCGGCCGATATTTGCGGTATCGGAATTCCGATACTGAATTCCGATACTTCCCGCGTATCGGATACCGGAATCGGAAGTTCCCAGAATTCAAATTGAACGCAGCAGCCAATGAGGAATGAATGAAAGTGTGGGCACATCCTGTTTAGCATGGTGGGCATGTAAGTACTGGCAAGGCTGGGATTGGCTGCTGAAATGATGTCACTCTGCACTATAAAAAAGCGCTGCCGCCATTTTGCGCTCACTCTGCTGTGATTTCAGTTAGGGACAGGACGCTGTGTTCTAACTGAGGGCCAGTCGAGCTAGCTAATTGCTTTATTTTCCTTTCCAAAGGCTAATTTAGCAAAACGCTGTGTGTTCTTCACTGTTCACCTTGCTCTTGCCTTGCAGCGCTGTTTTAACAGCGTTCTGCAAGGTCTCTGTGTGTGTGTGTGTGTGCAGCTCACTCTGTAGTCTGTGTGCAGCCATATACCCGGTTGTATTCAGCTCAGGGGGGGTTCACACTGCCTCACACAGTTGTTCTTTTTTGCTCTTAGTGCAGCCTGCTGCACATTTTTTCTCAAATTTCCTATTAGTGTTTTTCCACCAGTCTCCAGCTCTATTGTGGAAAAACACTACATAGGATAACCTAGAGGGGGGTTTTTGGGCCTTGCAGCGCCGTTTACGGCTGTCTGCACGGTCTCCGTGTGAGCCCAGCTCGCCCTGTAGTCTGTGTGCAGCCATAGCCGGTTGGATTCAGCTCAGGGTTCGTTACTGGCTCATACCTTGAGAAAAATTTTCCTTTTTTTCAAATAGTGCAGCCTGTTTAAAATTTGAAAAAAAAAATTCCTATTAGTGTCTTTCCACTCGTATCCAGCTAAATAGTGGAAAAACACTATATAGGATAACCTAGAGGAGGGTTTTTTGGCCTTGCAGCGCCGTTTACGGCTGTCTGCACGGTCTCCGTGTGAGCCCAGCTCGCCCTGTAGTCTGTGTGCAGCCATAGCCGGTTGGATTCAGCTCAGGGTTCGTTACTGGCTCATACCTTGAGAAAAATTTTCCTTTTTTTCAAATAGTGCAGCCTGTTTAAAATTTGAAAAAAAAAAAAATTCCTATTAGTGTCTTTCCACCAGTCTCCAGCTCAATTGTGGAAAAACACTACATAGGATAACCTAGAGGTTTTTTTGGGGGCCTTGCAGCGCCGTTTACGGCTGTCTGCACGGTCTCTGTGTGAGCGCAGCTCGCCCTGTAGTCTGTGTGCAGCCATAGCCGGTTGGATTCAGCTCAGGGTGCGTTACTGCCTCATACCTTGAAAAACAATTTCCTTTTTTTCAAATAGTGCAGCCAGTTTAAAATTTGAAGAAAAAAAATTCCTATTAGTGTCTTTCCACTTGTATCCAGCTAAATAGTGGAAAAACACTATATAGGATAACCTAGAGGAGGGTTTCTTGGCCTTGCAGCGCCGTTTACGGCTGTCTGCACGGTCTCCGTGTGATTTAAACTAGCTCTGTAGCCCGATCTGCACCAAAAAAAAGGTTAAGTTCACCAAACACAACTTACACTTGTGTAGGCCACATTTGAAAAATAATAAAGTTTAGTCCACAATTTACAACATTAGTGTTTCTTACACCTGTTAGGAGGAGCATTACAGGAATAAGCACACTAAGGCCTTAGTACTTTTCTGCTTATCTTTATCTGTCAACCAAGATGAAGAGGGCAGGGAGTAAGGCACGTGGGCGTGGGCGCGGAGCAGGGAGAGGAGCAGGGAGAGGACGTGGTGATTCTGTGCCTGCTGCGGGCGCCGGTGACTCGTCGTCACTCAGTTTCAGCAGGGAACAGTCCTTCATGCGCAGCTTTGTCGGAGAGCGCCGTGCACCGCTGCTGCGTGAAGACCAAATTGAAGCCGTTGTCGGGTGGATGGCAGCTAACGCCTCGGCATCGACTTCAGTTAGTGCCACATCCTCTCAGGCACAGAGCACTGGAGAGCAGCCATCTGTCTCTTCACCACCTGCCAAATTGGCCAGGCAGTCAGAGAGCCCAGGACAGGAGCCGTCTCTACTTCTGTTCTCTGAATCTCTTGGCTTGGAAACAGGGGGCCAGCCAAGCAGCATTGGAGAAATGGAAGAAGAGGCAGTGTGCAGTGATGCCCAACACCTTTTTCTCTCTGACTCTGAAGAGGCAGGTGGGCCAGTGCCTCCGGTGACCACAGCGCAGTACGCATCTGATGATGAAACTCAGGTGCCGCTTTCTCGTGCGTACTGTGCTGCTGAGACTACCCAGGAGGAGCAGTTGGTGGCAGAGGGTAGTGGAGATGATGAGGTCCTTGACCCATCGTGGCGTGAGGAACAGGAAGGTGGTGGGAGCAGCTCAGAGGAAGAGCTTCCTCTTACGGGCCAAAGAGGGAGAGGGAGGGGGAAGACTGCGGAGCCTGTAGCCTCCACTTTGGCACCCGTTAGGAGCCTGTCTCTTTCCAAAGCCAAAAAGGGCGCTCCCAAGACTTGCAGTGCCTGGTCCTTTTTTGACACAGTTGCAGATGACATTTGTTTTGTCAAATGCAAGCTGTGTCATCATAAAGTAAAAAGAGGGAAAAATGTCAGCAACCTCAATACCACAAATATGTGGAAACATGTGCGGACCAGGCACGCGGTGGAGTTACAGAAACACACTGAAGATGTAGGCCAACCAACAGCGGCAGCTACCACCTCTTCAGCTCGTGTTGCCTCTTCCTCCAGCTCACGCACAGCTGGTTTGGCTTCCTCCCAGAGACCTTGTGTAATTCCACCCACAGCACCACCTTCCCAGTCATCCTCACACTCCCAGTCTACTCTACAGCCATCGGTAGTACAGGCATGGGAGAAAAGGCGGGCATTCTCGGCCAACCACCCCCGAGCACAGGCTCTGAATGCAGGCATTGCCAAACTGTTGTCCCTGGAAATGCTCTCGTTCAGGCTGGTGGAGACTGACAGCTTCCGTGACTTGATGGCATTGGCAGTCCCACAGTACAAGGTGCCCAGCCGCTTTTACTTCAGCAGGCAGGCTGTCCCTGCCCTGCACAGGCATGTTGAGGCAAACATAAAACATGCGCTACTGAACGCCGTCAGTAGCAAGGTCCACCTCACCACCGATGCGTGGACCAGTCAGCATGGACAGGGGCGATATGTTTCCCTCACTGCCCATTGGGTTAATGTTGTTGAGCCAGGTACAGATCGTGCGAGTGGCGCAGGACGTGTCCTGCCCACTCCAAGGATTGCAGGAATCCAGTCTGTACGCATCGACTCCTCCTCTTACACCAGTTCCTCTGATTCCTCTCTGCAGGATCCGTCACAGTCCACCCCCACATGGACCCGTGAACGTTTACCTATGACCGACATGAGCACAGCCGTGGCCAAACGTCAGCAGGCCGTCTTGAAACTAGTTTCATTGGGGCATCGAAGCCACACAGCGCAGGAGCTCTGGAATGCCATAAAGCAGGAGAGCGATGTGTGGTTACTGCCAGCGAATCTCCAGCCAGGCATGGTAGTGTGTGACAATGGCCGAAATCTGGTGGCAGCTTTGGCCCTTGGCAACCTCACTCACATCCCATGTCTGGCACATGTGCTCAATTTGGTTGTGCAGAGTTTTCTGAGGGACTATCCGGATCTTGATGCCCTGCTGCACAAGGTCCGCCTAGAGTGTGCTCACTTGCGGCGTTCCAGCTTGGCCAGATCCCGCATTGCTGCTCTGCAGCGCCGATTCCGCCTTCCGGAACACCGCATCATATGTGACCTACCTACCCGGTGGAATTCCACGTTACATATGTTGGAGCGGTTGTGTGAGCAGCAGCAAGCAGTTATGGAGTACCAGCTGCATCAGGCGCAAAGAAGTCGCAGTCAGCGCCGATCAGACTTCACAACCACAGAGTGGGCCACTATGAAGGACGTCTGCCAGGTTTTGCGTCCTTTTGATTATTCCACGCGGATGGCAAGTGCAGATGATGCACTAGTCAGCATGACTGTCCCCCTTATCTGCCTGCTTCAGCAAACTTTGCAAGGGTTAAGGGATGATGTGGTGGAAGAGGTGGAGGATGAGGAGTCACCTTTTCCATCAGCTTCTGGAGAGTCAGCGCCACGTGGTTCCTCACAAAGGGGTACGCAGGGGCCAATTTGTGAGGAGGATGAGGAGGAGTCAATGGAGGAGGAAGAGCTCCGTCCAGAGGAGGGAGCGACACAATTGTCCAGTGGTCAGTGTGTACAGCGAGGGTGGGGTGATGACGAGCGGGCAGAGATCATGTCTCAAGCAGGGGACAGCGTTTCTGGGCCGGTTGGCACTCTGCAGCACATGGTGGATTTCATGCTGCAGTGCCTGAGAAACGACCGCCGCATCGACCACATTCTCAACATGCCTGATTATTGGGTGTTCACCCTCCTCGATCCTCGCTACCGGGACAACGTCCAAAACCTCATCCCTGCGTTGACCCGGGAGCGTAAATTGCGGGAGTACCACGACACACTGGTGAATTCCATCATCTTCTCCTGTCCAACTGAGAGGAGTGCTGCTAGTGCTTTACAAAGCAGCTCAGTGCGTCGAGGCAGTGGGGGAGGCTCTGCCCAAAGAGGGAGCAGAAGCAGTGCCTCTGCCCAAGGCAAGCCCAGTATGGCACAACTCTGGCACACTTTTGTGTGCCCGCCCCAAATGTCTACACCATCACCGGCGGCTCCAGTCAGCAGGAGGCAACGGTTCCGTCAGATGGTGACAGACTACATGGCTTGCCCTCTTACTGTACTCCCAGACGGCTCTTCCCCGTTCAAGTTTTGGGTCTCTAAGCTGGATACATGGCCAGAGCTAAGCCAGTATGCATTGGAGGTGCTGGCTTGCCCTGCGGCTAGTGTCTTATCGGAACGTGTCTTTAGTGCCGCAGGTGGTGTACTAACAGACCGTCGCATGCGACTATCCTCCGATAACGTTGACCGGCTTACTTTCCTGAAAATGAACCAGGCCTGGATCTCGCAGGAATTTGCCACTCCTCTGCCTGATTAAGTAATTGGGTGTCATCCAGGTCTCCTGCTGTGTTCATCTTTCTACCACCTGAACTGCTATTCCTGGGCTCCAACACCGCCAGTTGCGGCTCAGAAGTGCAGGCTGCACAGTAAAAACATACGACCCAGTGTTATTGGGTTTCAGTAACGTCAGCTGATCCCCAGCTGTGTAGCCGGCAATGTGTCCTGCGACCGCCACGCTGGCACAACAACCTAAATGTAAGGGAACCTGTCCCCCCCCCCCCCCGTCGTTTGTTACTGAAAGAGCCATCTTGTGCAGCAGTAATGCTGCACAAGGAAAAGGTAGCTCTTTTTTTTTAGCTCTTTGCACACGCAGAACTTAACACTTATAAAATGTGTTCACTGATACCGTTATACCGTCCCGGAGCTGGGACTTTCCTTCGTAATGTGACGCAGCACAGCCGTCATTCCTACCCCCTTGGTGCCATGCGCTGCCTCCTCAGCGTTGTTTTAAGCTGTCACGGAGCCTGCGCTGTTCTGTTATCCCTTGGGCATGCCCTATTTGCGCTGCCTGTCTTCTGACATAATTTGGTGTCAGGCTGGCTGCGCCTGTGCGGCCGCGGTGCCCGAGATCCCGCCTCGCAGTGTCTTCTGATTGAGTCACACTGCGGGCCTGGGATCCATGGGCATGCGCAGTGCATATCTTCCCCTCGGGCTCTCGCTCATTTCCCTCCGCCTTCTTTCTGCGCCGTCAGCTGATCCCTAGCATGCCACGGCCGTGACACCGCACAGTCTGAAGAAGAGGGAAGGAGGGGAGTGAGAGTCGAGGTTATGCACTGTGCATGCCCATGGTTCCAAGGCCCGCAGTGGGATTACGTTAGATGAGACTGCGAGGTGGGATCTGGAGCAGCGTGGACGCACAGGCACTGACAGCCTGACACCAAATTATGTCAGAAGACAGGCAGCGCTAATTGGGCATGGCCAAGGGCTAACAGAACAGCGCAGGCTCCGTGGCAGCTTAAAACAACGCTGAGGAGGCAGCGCACGGCATCAAGGGGATAGGAATGACAGCTGTGCTGTGTCCCATTACGAAGGAAATTCGCACCTCCGGAACGGTTTAACGGTATAAAGGGACACATTTTTAGTGTTTACTTCGGTGTTTGCAAGGAGCATAATTAAAAGAGCAACCTTTTCCTTTTGCATCCTTAGTGCTGCACAACATGGCTCTTTCAGCTACAAACGTCTTGGGGGGGGGGGTTAAAGGTTTCCTTTCAACTTGCTCCAATCAGGCTTCGGCCTACACTCTGTTCCTCTGCTCCTCCTGCTGTCCCTGGGCTCTAACACCGCCAGTTGGTGCCTGGAAGTGCTGTGTGCACAGTCAACAGTCGCTCCTCTGTTATTGGGGTTCAGTAACGTCAGCTGATCCCCAGCTGTGTGTGCGGCAATACCTCCAATCTGCTCCTCCTGCTGTCCCTGGGCTCTAACACCGCCAGTTGGTGCCTGGAAGTGCTGTGTGCACAGTCAACAGTCGCTCCTCTGTTATTGGGGTTCAGTAACGTCAGCTGATCCCCAGCTGTGTGTGCGGCAATACCTCCAATCTGCTCCTCCTGCTGTCCCTGGGCTCTAACACCGCCAGTTGGTGCCTGGAAGTGCTGTGTGCACAGTCAACAGTCGCTCCTCTGTTATTGGGGTTCAGTAACGTCAGCTGATCCCCAGCTGTGTATCCGGCAACGTGTCATGCGACCGCCACGCTGGCACAACTAAAATGTAAGGGGACCTGTCCCCCCCCCCCCTAGGCGTTTGTTACTGAAAGAGCCACCATGTGCAGCACTAATACTGCACAAGGGAAAGGTCGCTCTTTAAATTATGCTCCTTGCAAACGCTGAACTACACACTCATGTAATGTGTCCCCTCACACCGTCCAACCGTCCCGGAGGTGGGACTTTCCTTTGTAATGTGACGCAGCACAGCCGTCATTGCTACCCCCTTGGCACCGTGCGCTGCCTCCTTAGCGTTGTTTGATTCCGTCATGGACCCTGCGCTGTTATGTTATCCCTTGGCCATGCACAGTTTGCGCTGCCCGTCCTCTGACATCATTTGTTGTCGTCCTGGCTGCGCCTGTGCGTCCACGCTGCCCGAAATCACACCTCGCAGTGTCGTCTAATGTGATCCCACAGTGGGCCTGGTATCCATGGCCATGCGCAGTGCATATACTAGCCTCTCACTCCCCTTCTTCACGCTTCTTCAGACTAGGCGGCGTCAGCTGATCCCTAATAGCATGCCACGGCCGTGACGCCGCACAGTCTGAAGAAGCAGGAAGGAGGTGAGTGAGAGGCGATGATATGCACTGCGCATGCCCATGGATCCCTGGCCCGCAGTGGGACTACATTAGATGACACTGCAAGGTTGGATCTCGGGCAGCTTGGACGCACAGGCACTGCCAGCCTGACACCTACATGATGTCAGAAGACGGGCACCGCTAACTGTGCATGGCCAAGGGATAACATTACAGTGCGGGCTCCGTGACAGAACCAAACAACGTTGAGGAGGTGGTGCCCGGCACCAAGGGGGTTGGAATGACGGCTGTGCTGTGTCACATTACAAAGGAAAGTCCCACTTCCGGGATGGTTTGACGGTGTGAGGGGACACATTATATGAGTGTGTACTTCAGCGTTTGCAAGGAGCATAATTTTCGGAGCCACCATTTTCCATGTGCAGTATTACTGCTGTACAAGATGGCTCTTTCAGCAACAAATGCCTGGGGGGGGGGGTTAAAGGTTCCCTTTCAACTTGCTCCACTGCAGGCTTCGGCCTACACTCTGCTCCTCTTTGATTCCCTGGGTTTCAACACTGTCAGTTGCCACCTGGAAGTGTTGTCTACACAGAAAAAAACACTAGGTGATGTGTCAGTGGGGTTCAGCACCGCCAGCTGTTCCCCTGCTGTGTAGTCGGCAACGTGTCCAGCACAAGCCACGCTGGCACAACAGAACAAAAGCTGCCACCAGTGCAGGCTTCGGCCTACACTCTGCTCCTCTCCTCCTCCTGCTGACCCTGGGCTCAAACACCGCTAGTTTTTGCCCGGAAGTGCTAGCTGCACAGAGAAAAACACCAGCCAATGTGTTAGTGGGGTTCAGCAACGCCAGCTGTTCCCCTGCTGTGTAGCCGGCAACGTGACCTGCAAACGCCATGCAGGCACAGGAACTGAAATTAAAAGGGAACCTGGCCCCACCCCCCCAGGTGTTTCTATGTATAACAGCCACCTAGTACAGCAGTACTGCTGCATTTGTACAAGGTGGCTGACTTTTTCTCCTTGCCCACGTGGAACTCAACACGTACAAAATGTGTCTCATTGAGACCATTCCACTGTCCCTGAGGTGTGACTTTCCTTTGTAATGATACGCAGCACCCCCCTTGGTAGCGTTTCCCGTCTTTTGTCATCATG
Source organism: Ranitomeya imitator (assembly GCF_032444005.1). Classification (NCBI taxonomy): domain Eukaryota; kingdom Metazoa; phylum Chordata; class Amphibia; order Anura; family Dendrobatidae; genus Ranitomeya; species Ranitomeya imitator. The sequence goes on from NC_091286.1 coordinate 203,912,878, forward strand.
GTTAGCTGGCTGCGCCTGTGCATCCGCCCTGCTAGAAACAACGCCCCTCGTTGTCATATTTATTTTGTCAGCGAGGGTGTGGTTTATGGGCACGAGCAGTGCATATGTTCGCCTGTCTTAACTCATCTCCTTCCGCCTTCTTCAGACTGTGCGGCCTCCTGGCCGTGGTAGGCGATAAGGGATCAGCTGAGGCCGCCCAGTCTGGAGCAGGTGTAAGGACATGTGTAAGCGGCAAACCTATTTACTGCACAAGGCCACGAATCCCAGCCACGCAGTGTGATTTTTTGAAAACACACTGTGGGTCTGGGATTCATGTCCATCGCTAACCGCAACGGCCGACATGAAATGAGGTCAGAAGACAGGAAGCGCTCACAGCGCATGGCCAAGGGATCACAATAGCGCAGACTCCTGTACAGCAAATAACAACGCTCAGGAATCTGCGCCCAGTACCTAGGTGCAAATTTTGACACCTGTGCTGCGTCTCGTTAAAAAGACAAGTCACGCCTCCACAACTGTTTGACAGTATAATGGGCTAAATAGTGTACGTGTTTTAGTCAGCGTGTGCAAGGAGCAAAACAAATAGAGCAACCTTTTACTTGTGCAGCATTAATGCTGCACAAGGTGTGGCTCTTGTACCTTGCAACACCTGAGGGGGGGGTTAAAGGTAACCTTTGAAATTGGTTCAACTAGGCTTCGGCCTACACTCTGCTCCTCTACTCCTCCTGCTGACCCTGGGCTCAAACACCGCTAGTTTTTGCCCGGAAATGCTAGCTGCACAGAGAAAAACACCAGCCAATGTGTTAGTGGGGTTCAGCACCGCCAGCTGTTCCCCTGCTGTGTAGTCGGCAATGTGTCCAGCACAAGCCACGCTGGCACAACAGAACAAAAGCTGCCACCAGTGCAGGCTTCGGCCTACACTTTGCTCCTCTCCTCCTCCTGCTGACCCTGGGCTCAAACAACGCCAGTTTCTGCCCGGACATGCTAGCTGCACAGAGAAAAACACCAGCCAATGTGTTAGTGGGGTTCAGCACCGCCTGCTGTTCCCCCGCTGTGTAGCCGGCATCGTGTCCAGCACAAGCCACGCTGGCACAACCGACCAAAAGCTGCCACCAGTGCAGGCTTCGGCCTACACTTTGCTCCTCTCCTCCTCCTCCTGCTGACCCTGGGCTCTAACACCGCTAGTTTTTGCCCGGACATGCAATCTGCACAGAGAAAAACACCAGTCAATGTGTCAGTGGGGTTCAGCAACGCCAGCTGTTCCCCTGCTGTGTAGCTTGCAACGTGACCTGCAAACGCCACGCAGGCACATGAACTGAAATTGAAGGGAGCCTGCCCCCCACCCACAGGTGTTTCTATGTATATCAGCCACCTTGTACAGCAGTACTGCTGCATTTGTACGAGGTGGCTGACTTTTTCTCCTTGCCCACGTGGAACTCAACACGTACAAAATGTGTCTCATTAGAGACCATTACAATGTCCCTGAGGTGTGACTTTCCTTTGTAATGACACGCAGCACCACCCTTGTTAGCGCTGCCCGTCTTTTGACATCATTGGTTAGCTGGCTGCGCCTGTGCATCTCCCCTGCTCGAAACAACGGCCCTCGGTGTCTCATATATTTTGACTGCGAGGGTGTGATTGATGGGCACGAGCAGTGCATATGTTCCCCTGTTTTCACTCCCCTCCTTCCGCCTTCTTCTGACTGTGCGGCCTCATGGCCGCGGCATGCGATAAGGGATCAGCTGAGGCCGCCCAGTCTGAAGCAGGTGTAAGGACATGTGTGAGCGGCGAACATATTTACTGCACAAGGCCACGAATCCCAGCACCGCAGTGTGACTTTAGGAAAAGCCACTGTGGGTCTGGGATTTATGGCCATCGTTAACCGCACCGGCCAACATGAAATGAGGTCATGAGACGGCCTGCACTAACAGGGTATTGCCAAGGGATAACACAAGAGCGCAGACTCCTGTACAGCAAATAACAACGCTCAGGAATCTGCGCCCAGTACCTAGGTGCAAATTTTGACACCTGTGCTGCGTCTCCTTAAAAAGACAAGTCACGCCTCCACAACTGTTTGACAGTATAATGGGCTAAATAGTGTACGTGTTTAATTCAGCGTGTGCAAGGAGCAAAATTAAATAGAGCAACCTTTGACTTGTGCATCATTAATGCTGTTCAAGGTGTGGCTCTTGTACCTTGCAACACCTGAGGGGGGGGTTAAAGGTAACCTTTGAAATTGGTTCAACTAGGCTTCGGCCTACACTCTGCTCCTCTACTCCTCCTGCTGACCCTGGGCTCAAACACCGCTATTTTTTGCCCGGAAATGCTAGCTGCACAGAGAAAAACACCTGCCAATGTGTTAGTGGGGTTCAGCACCGCCAGCTGTTCCCCTGCTGTGTAGTCGGCAACGTGTCCAGCACAAGCCACGCTGGCACAACAGAACAAAAGCTGCCACCAGTGCAGGCTTCGGCCTACACTTTGCTCCTCTCCTCCTCCTGCTGACCCTGGGCTCAAACAACGCCAGTTTCTGCCCGGACATGCTAGCTGCACAGAGAAAAACACCAGCCAATGTGTTAGTGGGGTTCAGCACCGCCAGCTGTTCCCCCGCTGTGTAGCCGGCATCGTGTCCAGCACAAGCCACGCTGGCACAACCGACCAAAAGCTGCCACCAGTGCAGGCTTCGGCCTACACTTTGCTCCTCTCCTCCTCCTCCTGCTGACCCTGGGCTCTAACACCGCTAGTTTTTGCCCGGACATGCAATCTGCACAGAGAAAAACACCAGTCAATGTGTCAGTGGGGTTCAGCAACGCCAGCTGTTCCCCTGCTGTGTAGCTTGCAACGTGACCTGCAAACGCCACGCAGGCACATGAACTGAAATTGAAGGGAGCCTGCCCCCCACCCCCCCAGGTGTTTCTATGTATAACAGCCACCTTGTACAGCAGTACTGCTGCATTTGTACAAGGTGGCTGACTTTTTCTCCTTGCACACGTGGAACTCAACAAGTACAAAATGTGTCTCATTACAGACCATTACAATGTCCCTGAGGTGTGACTTTCCTTTTTAATGACACGCAGCACCCCCATTGTTAGCGCTGCCCGTCTCCTGACATCATTGGTTGGCTGGCTGTGCCTGTGCGTCCCCCCTGCCCGACACAACGCCCCCCGTTGTCTCATATATTTTGACTGCGAGGGTGTGATTGATGGGCACGAGCAGTGCATATGTTCCCCTGTTTTCACTCCCCTCCTTCCGCCTTCTTCTGACTGTGCGGCCTCATGGCCGCGGCATGCGATAAGGGATCAGCTGAGGCCGCCCAGTCTGAAGCAGGTGTAAGGACATGTGTGAGCGGCGAACATATTTACTGCACAAGGCCACGAATCCCAGCACCGCAGTGTGACTTTAGGAAAAGCCACTGTGGGTCTGGGATTTATGGCCATCGTTAACCGCACCGGCCAACATGAAATGAGGTCATGAGACGGCCTGCACTAACAGGGTATTGCCAAGGGATAACACAAGAGCGCAGTTTCCTGTACTGCAAATAACAACGGTAAGGAATCTGCGCACAGCACCTAGGTGTAAATTTGTACACCTGTGCTGCGTCTCCTTAAAAAGACTAGTAGTCACGCCTCCACTACTGTTTGACAGTATAATGGGCTAAATAGTGTACGTGTTTAATTCAGCGTGTGCAAGGAGCAAAATTAAATAGAGCAACCTTTGACTTGTGCATCAATAATGCTGTTCAAGGTGTGGCTCTTGTACCTTGCTACACCTGAGGGGGGGGTTAAAGGTAACCTTTGAAATTGGTTCAACTAGGCTTTGGCCAACACTCTGCTCCTCTACTCCTCCTGCTGACCCTGGGCTCAAACACCGCTATTTTTTGCCCGGAAATGCTAGCTGCACAGAGAAAAACACCAGCCAATGTGTTAGTGGGGTTCAGCACCGCCAGCTGTTCCCCTGCTGTGTAGTCGGCAACGTGTCCAGCACAAGCCACGCTGGCACAACAGAACAAAAGCTGCCACCAGTGCAGGCTTCGGCCTACACTTTGCTCCTCTCCTCCTCCTGCTGACCCTGGGCTCAAACAACGCCAGTTTCTGCCCGGACATGCTAGCTGCACAGAGAAAAACACCAGCCAATGTGTTAGTGGGGTTCAGCACCGCCAGCTGTTCCCCTGCTGTGCAGCTTGCAACGTGACCTGCAAACGCCACGCAGGCACATGAACTGAAATTGAAGGGAGCCTGGCCACCACCCCCAGGTGTTTCTATGTATAACAGCCACCTTGTACAGCAGTACTGCTGCATTTGTACAAGGTGGCTGACGTTTTCTCCTTGCCCACGTGGAACTCAACACGTACAAAATGTGTCTCTTTGAGACCATTCCACTGTCCCTGAGGTGTGACTTTCCTTTCTAATGATACGCAGCACCCCCCTTGGTAGCGCTTCCCGTCTTCTGACATCATTGGTTGGCTACTTGCGCCTGTTCGTCCGCCCTGCCTGAATAAAATGCTCCTCGTTGTCTTAATTATTTTGACTGCGAGGGTGTGATTGATGGGCACGAGCAGTGCATATCTTCGCCTGTCTTAACTCATCTCCTTCCGCCTTCTTCAGACTGTGCAGCCTCATGGCCGCGGCATGCGAGAAGGGATCAGCAGAGGCCGCCCAGTCTGAAGCAGGTGTAAGGACGTGTGTGAGCGGCCAAAATATTTACTGCTCAAGGCCACGAATCCCAGCACCGCAGTGTGGCTTTATGAAAAGACACTGTGGGTCTGGGATTTATGGCCATCGTTAACCGCACCGGCCAACATGAAATGAGGTCATAAGATGGGCAGCGCTAACAGGGCATTGCCAAGGGATAACACAAGAGCGCAGACTCCTGTACAGCAAATAACAACGCTCAGGAAGCTGCGCCAAGCACCAAGGCGTTATTTTGGACACCTGTGCTGCGTCTCATCAAAAAACCAAGTCACGCATCCACTACAGTTTGACTGTAGAATGGGGTAAATTGTGTATGTCTTTCATTCAGCGTGTGCAAGTAGACAAATTAATAGAGCAACCTTTCACTTGTGCAGCATTAATACTGCACAAGGTGTGTCTCTTGTACTTTGTAACACCTGAGGGGGGGGTTAAAGGTTTCCTTTGAAATTGGTTCAACTAGGCTTCGGCCTACACTCTGCTCCTCTCCTCCTCCTCCTGCTTCAACACGGGCTCTAACATCGCAAGTTTTTGCCCGCAAGTGCTAGCTGCACAGATAAAAACACACGCCATTGTGTTAGTGGGGTTCAGCAACGCCAGCTGTTCCCCCAGTGTGTAGCCGGCAAAGTGTCCTGCAAACGCAACGCAGACACAAAGCTGCCTCCAGTGCAGGCTTCGGCCTACACTCATCTCCCCCTGCTTACCCTTTGCTCCAACACCGCTAGTTGGGGCTCTAGGAAGACAATCTTTAATAGGCAAGGCAACGCATCCGGGTTCCAGCACCGCCAGCTGGTTCTCGGCAGTGTTCTTGTCACAGGTACTCCCTCGTGCCAAGCCTGGTTTCAGCACCGTCAGCTGTTTCCGGGTTGTGTCAACTTCACTGAGACGCCTATGCTTGCCCCGTCGTGGGGCGGTCGAGTTAGCCAACTCCAGGGTGCCTCCAGTTTAGGAGCTTCCTATGTGGGCTGCGTGAACTGGTAGTCAAGGCTGGTTCTGTAGTGCCAGTAGGCCCAGCTCCCCCTGTAGGACTGTTGGGGTTCGGTAACTGCGGCTGCCTCGCGGCCTAGCTGTTCTCTCCTCTCCTGTGGGCCTTCGGGTCCACCACCTGGTTCCAGCACCGTCAGCTGGTTCCGGGCCGAGCCTTTGGCTAAGGTGCCTCCTCCTGGGTATCCGAGTTCCGCCAACGCCAGGCGGTCCTTGGTAGTGCTTTTAAGCGCGGGCACCTACAGCTTAGTAACCGGGTTCCAGCACCGTCAGCTGGTCCTCGGTCGTGCCATTGGCTCTTGCACACTGGGGCAACGCATCCGGGTTCCAGCACCCCCAGCTGGTTCTCGGCAGTGTTCTTGTCACAGGTACTCCCTCGTGCCAAGCCTGGTTTCAGCACCGTCAGCTGTTTCCGGGTTGTGTCAACTTCACTGAGACGCCTATGCTTGCCCCGTCGTGGGGCGGTCGAGTTAGCCAACTCCAGGGTGCCTCCAGTTTAGGAGCTTCCTATGTGGGCTGCGTGAACTGGTAGTCAAGGCTGGTTCTGTAGTGCCAGTAGGCCCAGCTCCCCCTGTAGGACTGTTGGGGTTCGGTAACTGCGGCTGCCTCGCGGCCTAGCTGTTCTCTCCTCTCCTGTGGGCCTTGGGGTCCACCACCTGGTTCCAGCACCGTCAGCTGGTTCCGGGCCGAGCCTTTGGCTAAGGTGCCTCCTCCTGGGTATCCGAGTTCCGCCAACGCCAGGCGGTCCTTGGTAGTGCTTTTAAGCGCGGGCACCTACAGCTTAGTAACCGGGTTCCAGCACCGTCAGCTGGTCCTCGGTCGTGCCATTGGCTCTTGCACACTGGGGCAACGCATCCGGGTTCCAGCACCGCCAGCTGGTTCTCGGCAGTGTTCTTGTCACAGGTACTCCCTCGTGCCAAGCCTGGTTTCAGCACCGTCAGCTGTTTCCGGGTTGTGTCAACTTCACTGAGACGCCTATGCTTGCCCCGTCGTGGGGCGGTCGAGTTAGCCAACTCCAGGGTGCCTCCAGTTTAGGAGCTTCCTATGTGGGCTGCGTGAACTGGTAGTCAAGGCTGGTTCTGTAGTGCCAGTAGGCCCAGCTCCCCCTGTAGGACTGTTGGGGTTCGGTAACTGCGGCTGCCTCGCGGCCTAGCTGTTCTCTCCTCTCCTGTGGGCCTTCGGGTCCACCACCTGGTTCCAGCACCGTCAGCTGGTTCCGGGCCGAGCCTTTGGCTAAGGTGCCTCCTCCTGGGTATCCGAGTTCCGCCAACGCCAGGCGGTCCTTGGTAGTGCTTTTAAGCGCGGGCACCTACAGCTTAGTAACCGGGTTCCAGCACCGTCAGCTGGTCCTCGGTCGTGCCATTGGCTCTTGCACACTGGGGCAACGCATCCGGGTTCCAGCACCGCCAGCTGGTTCTCGGCAGTGTTCTTGTCACAGGTACTCCCTCGTGCCAAGCCTGGTTTCAGCACCGTCAGCTGTTTCCGGGTTGTGTCAACTTCACTGAGACGCCTATGCTTGCCCCGTCGTGGGGCGGTCGAGTTAGCCAACTCCAGGGTGCCTCCAGTTTAGGAGCTTCCTATGTGGGCTGCGTGAACTGGTAGTCAAGGCTGGTTCTGTAGTGCCAGTAGGCCCAGCTCCCCCTGTAGGACTGTTGGGGTTCGGTAACTGCGGCTGCCTCGCGGCCTAGCTGTTCTCTCCTCTCCTGTGGGCCTTGGGGTCCACCACCTGGTTCCAGCACCGTCAGCTGGTTCTCGGCAGTGTCTTTTGCTCTTGTACCTTCTGCTCCCCATCCTGGTTCCAGTACCGTCAGCTGGTTCCGGGCAGAGCCTTTGGCTTAGGTGCCTCCTTCTGGGTATCCAAGTTCCACCAATGTCAGGTGGTCCTTGGTAGTGCTTTCAGGCACGGGTACCTCCTGCTTAGTAACCGGGTTCCAGTAACGTCAGCTGGTCCTTGGTAGTTCCATTGGCTCTTGGACATTCGGCTACCCATCCGGGTTCCAGTACCGTCAGCTGGTTCTCGGCAGTGTCTTTTGCTCTTGTACCTTCTGCTCCCCATCCTGGTTCCAGTAACGTCATCTGGTTCCGGGCAGAGCCTTTGGCTTAGGTGCCTCCTTCTGGGTATCCGAGTTCCGCCAACGTCAGGCGGTCCTTGGTAGTGCTTTTTAGCACGGGTACCTCCTGCTTAGTAACCGGGTTCCAGTAACGTCAGCTGGTCCTCGGTAGTTCCATAGGCTCTTGAACCTTCGGGTAGCCATCCGAGTTCCAGTTCCATCAGCTGGTTCTTGGCATTTTCTCAGCCTTCTTGTACCTTCTGCTACATTTCCAAGTTGAAGACCCTAACGTCGACAACCCGGAAGACCACCCCGATGACGACGACCCGGAAGACCACCCCGATGACGACGACGACGACGACGGCGGAGACGACGACGGCTGAGACGACGACGGCGGAGATGACGACACTGGAGACGAAGACCCTGGAGACGACAACATGGAAGACCGAGAAGCAGAAGAACAAGAGGCTGCAGAACAAAGAGCAGAAGAACATTAAGCATAAGACTTAATATCAGAGCAAAAGATATTATCTAAATTATATGCAGAAGAAGACTAAGCAGTGTATGGGGGTGAGTCCGTTCCTCCTCGTGGTGCCCCTGGATAAAGCCTGATGCTGCAGGCCAAACTGAACGCGGACAAATGTAACTTTTGTGACTGGCAGAACGGAAGGTGTAATCTTCCAACTTTTATAGATAACAACTACGGGAATGCCTGTCACAAATGAGAATATGATGAAGAAGTAGAATAGGAAGAATAATAACAGTGGAATAAAAAGAATATGTAGAATAGGAAGAATAATAATAGTTGAAGAAAATGAATATGAAGAATGTAATAAAAAAAAAAATAGGTAGAAGATGAAGAAGAAGATGAATAAGGTGAAGAAGTTGATGTCAAGGATGCTGATGATGATGAAGATGAAAGTGTGGGAAAAGAAAAAAAAAAAAAAGAAAAAAAAGAAGGGGAAGGGCGTGGAATAGTGAAACATCAATATCTGACAAAATAAAAAAAATTTACATACTCAATATCTTTTTCAATCCGAACTTCTTTAAAAAAAAAAAAAAAACATGCTATTCTATTTGATTGGACTAATCCTCATTGCCTTTAATGTCTCCGCCACCTCCCCCATACATCCTACATTATTCTTAGTTGTTTTCCTTGATGTAGAATGAACCTACAAGGAAAGAAAGGGTTTATTTTAATTCCGATATTTTGGTCCCATTGACTTGCATTGGGATCGGGTATCGGTATCGGCGATATCCGATATTTTTTGAATATCGGCCGATCCAAACCGATACCGATACTTTCCGATATCGGAAGGTATCGCTCAACACTATTCAGGATGCATTTATTTGTCTATGTCACAGACACTTAGTATAACATCGCCATTCCTTGCCATTTAGTTTAGATTCAGTAGTTTTGTCCAGTAGTTTAGATGCAATTATTCGGGAATTCTCTTTCTTTCTTTGGAAAAGACCTCTTACTATCTCTCTTTGCATCTAGTAAGGATACTTATTTGATACTATAGCTGAATAGGGGTTTATCTTTTGCGGGATGAGTTGTACTTTTGAATGACACCATGTGCTGGAAAGTGGGGAAAAAATTGTTAGTGTGGCAAAATATCAGAAAAAGCGCAATTTCGCAATTGTTTTCTTATTTTTTTTTATTTACAGCATTCATTATACGGTAAAACTGACCTAGAGATGTGTTTTCTAAGTCAGTATGATCACAGCAATACCAAACATGCTAATTTCTTCTTGGGATGAAAGTGATGAAAAAAAATGTACAATTTAAAAAAACTAAATTTTCCTTTGTTGCCATTTTGTGAGAGCTTAAACAGTTTCAGTTTTCTCAAATTTCTGATTTTTTTTTTTATAAATAAACACTAAACATATCTACCTATATTTACCATTATCATAAAGAATAATGTGTCACGAAAAAACATTCTCAAAATCACTGAGATTTGTTGAAGCGTTCCAGAGTTATTACCACATAAAATGACACTGGTCAGATTTAAAAAATTTGGCTCCATCACTTATATGGGTATAAGAAGATGCTTCTGTTGGTGTGATGCCACTCCCAGAGAAAGGCAGTGCACTGAAATGCGCGTCGGGGCTCGGCATTTCATCCCACAGGAGGTAATGAATTTAATTGCACGTGCTTCTTAGCTTTTTACTCTTCAATTTATCTGTTCCCATTGAAATTTAGGCTATTTACCTTGTATATCTTAGACACAATCCAGTGTAATCATTTAGATATTATTATCAAGGAACAGTGACTTAATTATATGCAATATATTATATATGACTTGTATATTGAATTTAAATTGTCTCTTTTAATAGATGCAATATGGGATTGTGGCACCATCTTGTGGTTTTCACCTTTTTTAATGCACTATTTTTTTGTAATGTTGTAATTAATAAAAAGAATTCTACTAAACTATATGTGGATCTCATGTACACTTTATTATATGATCTTATATCTTCCTTGTACTGAATCTGTGACTTATTCTATGCAGGCACTCTAGCACTACAACACTGTGATATAGTGTTTTCAATTTTCTTTGTTGCCAAAATATGTCGTGACTGTTGACACCCTTTAAAACATGGTTGTTAGTGGCAGATGATGGCTGAATGACACAGTCCTCATCAGGTACGGACTGGGGCTGAAATTCAGTCCTGGCATTTGAAATCACACAGGCCTATGTTGTCCCCGTCCCCATGAACCAGATGGGATATATTACTAATATTACCCTGGATGGAGGAAAGAAGGATTTTCTACAAGACCAGTATGTCTAATGATACCCGTGGCTGCTGGGGTAAGTGACAGAGTCAGCAACTTTGCGCTCCATCACAGCTCTTAACAGTATGGGTGTCTTGAGAACATCGATTCTGTTAACAACGTAGCAGACAAGGCAGCCCATGACCAGACAGGACCTTCTAGCATTTGCCAGAATTGCCAGATGGCCAGTCCGGCCCTGGTCCTCATCTGCTGGCAAAGATGCGAGCTCAGGTTATGTATAGAGTATATTGATATGTTAGAAAGGTGTTAATGATTTGCGCTAAGCATCCGTCATAGAACCTTACAGGGTATGTGGAGATGTCGAGCAGGGCAGATGACTGCTGTATTATTCTGCCAGCACATGTCTCTAATAGAAACAATCTGAGCTACTATTTAACCTCATAAATGAGGATCACCACTAATTAGCCCCTTAAAGGGAACCTGTCATGTCCAAAAAACAAATTTACTTGCAGGTACAGGGTAAACCTGCATAGTTGCATTATTGGAAGAGCACTAATAGGGAGTAAATAAACGTATATTCTCCTTATAGAGTGTCTCTAATCACTCCTCAGAACTTTGATTGACAGCCTGCTGTGCAAACACAAGCTACAGAGCAGACTGATTATCAAAATGCTGGGCAGTGATTACAGCCGCTCTCACTGTGTAGGAAGCAAGCAAGAATATAACTTAATTTTCTTCCTGTAGCCTCTTTACCAGTAAGGAATTTGTCTGTAAGATGACCTCTTCCCAAAAAAGAAAAAAATGCATAAATGGGGATATACAGTTAGGGCCAGAAATATTTGGACAGTGACACAAGTTTTGTTATTTTAGCTGTTTACAAAAACATGTTCAGAAATACAATTATATATATATAATATGGGCTGAAAGTGCACACTCCCAGCTGCAATATGATAGTTTCCACATCCAAATCGGAGAAAGGGTTTAGGAATCATAGCTCTGTAATGCATAGCGTCCTCTTTTTCAAGAAACCAAAAGTAATTGGACAATGGACTCTAAGGGCTGCAATTAACTCTGAAGGCGTCTCCCTCGTTAACCTGTAATCAATGAAGTAGTTAAAAGGTCAGGGGTGGATTCCAGGTGTGTGGTTTTGCATTTGGAAGCTGTTGCTGTGAGCAGACAACATGCGGTCAAAGGAACTCTCAATTGAGGTGAAGCAGAACATCCTGAGGCTGAAAAAAAAGAAAAAATCCATCAGAGAGATAGCAGACATGCTTGGAGTAGCAAAATCAACAGTTGGGTACATTCTGAGAAAAAAGGAATTGACTGGTGAGCTTGGGAACTCAAAAAGGCCTGGGCGTCCACGGATGACAACAGTGGTGGATGATCGCCGCATACTTAATTTGGTGAAGAAGAACCCGTTCACAACATCAACTGAAGTCCAGAACACTCTCAGTGAAGTAGGTGTATCTGTCTCTAAGTCAACAGTAAAGAGAATACTCCATGACAGTAAATACAAAGGGTTCACATCTAGATGCAAACCATTCATCAATACCAAAAATAGACAGGACAGAGTTAAATTTGCAGAAAAACACCTCAAGAAGCCAGCTCAGTTCTGGAAAAGTATTCTATGGACAGATGAGACAAAGATCAACCTGTACCAGAATGATGGGAAGAAAAAAGTTTGGAGAAGAAAGGGAACGGCACATGATCCAAGGCACACCACATCCTCTGTAAAACATGGTGGAGGCAACGTGATGGCATGGGCATGCATGGCTTTCAATGGCACTGGGTCACTTGTGTTTATTGATGACATAAGAGCAGACAAGAGTAGCCGGATGAATTCTGAAGTGTACCGGGATATACTTTCAGCCCAGATTCAGCCAAATGCTGCAAAGTTGATTGGACGGCGCTTCATAGTACAGATGGACAATGACCCCAAGCATACAGCCAAAGCTACCCAGGAGTTCATGAGTGCCAAAAAGTGGAACATTCTGCAATGGCCAAGTCAATCTCCAGATCTAAACCCAATTGAGCATGCATTTCACTTGCTCAAATCCAGACTTAAGACGGAAAGACCCACAAACAAGCAAGACCTGAAGGCTGCGGCTGTAAAGGCCTGGCAAAGCATTAAGAAGGAGGAAACCCAGCGTTTGGTGATGTCCATGGGTTCCAGACTTAAGGCAGTGATTGCCTCCAAAGGATTTGCAACAAAATATTGAAAATAAAAATATTTTGTTTGGTTTATGTTTATTTGTCCAATTACTTTTGACCTCCTAAAATGTGGAGTGTTTGTAAAGAAATGTGTACAATTCCTACATTTTCTATCAGATATTTTTGTTCAACCCTTCAAATTAAACGTTACAATCTGCACTTGAATTCTGTTGTAGAGGTTTCATTTCAAATCCAATGTGGTGGCATGCAGAGCCCAACTCGCGAAAATTGTGTCACTGTCCAAATATTTCTGTCCCTAACTGTATGTCTTTGAAACATCCATTAACACTCATAACTTCTATATGATTCTGTATTACCAAGAAATTAGCTCTCTCCTTCTGCATTGAGTGCTCTTTGCATGACAGAGAACTTAACTAGCCTCTACCTACCCAGGTTACACCCAGCACCACCTTCTGGAGGTTTCTTCATAGTTCACTATATGATTTCCTTGCCGTCTTCTGAAATCACACCGATAGGGAAGTAAAGCTGAAGATGGGCTGGGAAACAACCTAAGAAGGCGGAGGCTTTTTAAGTGCTCTATCATGTCCAGAGCACTTAATGACTCATTTGCATATGGCTCAAAACATTAATTTATTGGGTATGCTGAAACAGATAGAAAGGTATCCATGGACTTCCATTGAAAACACCTGCATGTCCATATATGTGGCTTGGGGAAGTTGAGCTTACTGACAGACTCGACTTAAAGATGTGGCCCCACTATTAAATATTATATTCATTGCATAGATCTGAAAAAATGAGCAATATTTTCAATTTACAGCTATAAACACGATAAATCTTTCTGAACGTATAGCATTAGGCCACGTGCACACGTTAAGTTTTGAGTCAGTATTTGTAAGCCAAAATCAGGAGTGGAACAATCAGAGGAAAAGTATAATAGAAACACGTCACCACTAGAGATGAGTGAACATCGTTGGCTCTCTCCTTATTCGGCAAACTATAGAGCTTACCGAATAAGCTGCATCGGGAACCCGGCTAACTGGAGCGCTTCCGATAATGAGCTGTCCGGCACCGCAGCCGCATGTGTCGCGATTGTTTCACAGTCACAACACATACATGGAGAGCCCAATACACAGGCTCTCCATGCATGTGTCATGACTGTCACACAGCCGCGACACATGCAGCGGCAGTGCCGAACGGCTGATTATCGGGAGCACTCCAGTTAGCCGGGTTCCCGATGCAGCTTATTTGGTATGGTATAGCTTGCCGAATAAGGAGGGAGCCAATGATATTCGCTCATCTCTAGTCACCACTTCTGTATTATCACCCATTCATGGTTTTAGCTTACAGATACTGAGGTAAAATACTGAACGTGTGAATGTGGCCTCAAAATGATTGATATGATTACCCCTTTAACAGGTTTGATACAATAGCAATACTTTCCTTCACCTGGGCTCGATGACACTATGGTTGGTTTTGTTGTCTGAATGGGTTGTTGTTCTATTTGTGGCGTTTCAATGCATTTCTTCAAGTTACAATACTCCCATCGCACACTCGGGTCAGTGGTGTAGCACCATGGACTCTTATCATTATCTGGATTTCTGCAGTAATTTCTTTCAAGTCCCCTGTAAATACAAAATGTGTTTCATAATACACAGCTTTGAAATATTGACTCTGAATATTTTTTTTAATTTTTTAACAGCAGAGTTAAACCATTGGCAAGAGCACAACGCAAAGATGCGACAAAAGTACTTAAGTCTCTAAACAGATGAACTGCTCTAATGTGGTATTCACCTGCGAAGGCCAAATGTAACATTTTTTATTGAAATCACTTCAAACAGTACATTTTCTGATACAAAAAATGCAGCGTGTGAACACAGCCTAAGGGATTATACATATATGTAATATGCTGATTTACCGTAGTTTGCATTTTGCATGCCAGTCTGGCTAAAGTGTGCGCTGGAGTAAGATGTGCAAAATTCATTAAGCGGCTTGTGCCAGTGTAAAAACGTACCCAAGTGGGGGACTGGATTACATTTCTGCTGTAATTTGCACAACTTTTGTGAAGTTAATTCTGATTAATTTTTTGTCTTTTGTACTTTGCTCATTTTTCGAAAATTGGCTGGGGTAATAAAGCAAAAAGTTGCATTTTTTTAGATGCCTAAAAATATTCAGAAATTTCAACTAGTTTTTGTAACAACCCTGCCGGCATCACTGCATGGCCTTTCATTCCCCACCTGCCTGTTACATCAACTCACTCACCCAGTGCCATGCTGTGAGATCTGTCTGCTGCCGGCTCCATGCCATGTGCTCCATGGCGGCTTGATCTGTGTACACCTCCTGGCTGTGTGCATAGGGGAGCGGCGCCAGCAACTCCGGATTTTTATTGAGACTGTGTGCACCTCCCTAAGGTGTCCCTGGCCAATAGCCTAGAGGTCTCTGATACTTAAGACATCCTCACCCATTGGAGGATGCCTGAGCAAACTATTCCCCTCAGTTAGCATTTGCTACTGAGCTGCCAGGTTGTGTCTGTTTCCTGTCTCTGAGGGCTGCAATTCACAGGCCTTTATCTGTGTTCCGTTACTTCTGTGTCTGTACTCTGGTCTATGTCCATTCCTGTTCCTTCTTTGTTTGTTTACCATTCTCACTCTGCTGTGTTTACCTCTGTGTTACCTCTCTGCTCTGCTTGCCACTATCAGTGGCTCTGCATCTCTCTGCTCTGTTCGCCACTACCTGTGGCTCTGTGCTTCTCTGCTCCTGGCTTTGCCTCCTGCGGGTCTGGCTCTTGGCATTGCCTCCTGCGGTTTGCTCTTAGCTCGCCTCCAGTGTCTCCGCTTTTGGCTCCGCCTCCAGCATCTCCGCTCTTGACTCCGCCTCCAGCATCTCTACTCTTGGCTCTGCCTCCAGCGTCTCCGCTCTTAGCTCCGCCTCCTCCTCTGCATTCTTTTTCTCTGCTCTTAGCTCCACCTCCTGCTCTTACTCCGCCTCCTGTGGTTCTGCTTTGCATTCGCTCTTGCTCTACCTCTGTTCAGTGTGGCACCCCTAGGGGTATTTGCCACAAAAATAGTTACTGACACTAAATACAAGTACTAAGATAGCAAAACTGCACTACCACCTCCGGCCAGAAGGGGGAGCTCCAGAGACTCCCCTTGATCCATTCTGGTCTGAGAGAAGAACTGGCAGTTGGGATAAGGAGCTGAAAGTGAGAGGTCATACAGCTGAATCTCTAACAGCCCTGTGACTGTTTCCAGGCCTAAATCACCGGCCTGAGGAGAAGAGGGACAGAGAAAAAGGACATTGTGAGAACCGGGTAGTATTAATCACTACCCAGAACAGGCGCAAAGACGGATACCGGTTCCGTGGCTGTTTTCATTATATATAATACAGCAACCGGAAAAACATGAGGTGATATCAGCTTCACTAGGGCCGGACGCAGCAACAGACACAGAGTTCAGTGGTACTCCTGGAGGGGGTAAGCCGATAAAAGGACTCGGGTTGCCCGTCGAACCAGGACCCGGAGGGGACAGATTGGGCCGGCAGCCAGTTCACATACAGCAGCAGGGCCACACAGAAATTGCGTACAATAAGAGGCGAAGACCCCGGCAGGGTCAAAGTAATTCAGAGCTCCCATACAGACTCCGGTCACAGGACTGGTTGTAAATCCCTTTATGTTAAAGTAAACTGGTTAAACGTTTCAATGCCTCAGTCTTTCATTTGGACAATAGCCATCTATCCAGGATCGGGATCGTCACCGCTGGGAGAACCTGCTGCTGATCAAGTAAGTGCCTGTCCCCTCACGATACCCCTTACACTGTGCATTGCCTGAGGCCACAGCACCGGGTCAAGCCACCCGTGACATCCCGCTTAAGAGATAGACCCCATTGGTCCGGTGCTGGGTATCCCGGTCTCTTGGGCGTCACAATTGGCGTCACGAACAGGATCCAGCCAGCCCGTATACTGGGTATTGTGTGCCGTGATTGGAATCCAAAACTGTGAAAACTTGGATGAAAAATCTTGAAAATTGACTTTATTAAAGAAAATTCCATTTCCCATTAAAAACTATTGAAAGTGACTTTTCCCCATTGGTTATAATGGAGTAAAGATGGCCGCCATCCCCTGAGGTAATCACCTCATAACCATTAGGCACGAGACTCTTAATTGGGCTACGCCATTACCTGAGCCCCAGTCTGACTGAAAAACTTCAGAATCTGCCATTACAGAGCGCGCGGCGGGCGGGAGCAGCAGGGGGCGTGTCATTGTGGGCGGCACCAAGCTGAGCGCTCTGACGTCAGATCAAGGGGAAAACCAATCCTGCTGCACAGCGGAACGAATCTACACTATCCCGACGGAAGCGGAGGACCGGAAGGGTCCGGATTAACTAAGGGGGCACAGTATGTCGCAGCACGGAGACGCCGAAGCACCCGGCGACGCTAATGCAGCTGAAAGACAGAGTGTCGATAGAGAGTCCTGTAGCGCAGCGGTGCAAGTAGTGGCGCCCATCATGCCGGTGCTGATGCCATATACCCCGGGTGGCCCGTGGCTTCCAATGTATGAAGGTGAGCCTAATACCCTTGACGATTTCAGAGAAAAGATGCTGGCCCATTTTAACATGTTCCCCATGGGTGAAGTTCAGCGTGTTAGTCTCCTGATGATGCAGTTAAGTGGTCATGCTAAGCGAGAAGTCACAGCATGGGCAGCTGATCTAAAAGGCACTGTTGAACGCATATTTGCTGGATTAAAAGCTACATTTGAAACCACTGCCAGCAGCAAAGCTAAAGTACGATTCTTTAATTGCAAACAAAATGTTAATGAGGGCGTGAGAGACTTTGCCTTAAACCTGCAGGAAGCCCTTAAATCACTTACACTGGCTGAACCCATTTTTAACACCGGAGCGGATAAACTGCTAAGAGATCAATTTATTGAGGGACTCTACACCCCTTCTCACCGGGGGCATGTGAGCATGCTTGTTTTTAAGAACCCTGAATTGACATTTGCCCAATTAAAGGAGAGCGCTATACGTCTCCAGCTGGCAGAGGCACCTCGGGATCAGGAGCCTGCGCAACCCATGGCAGAGGCTCCTCAACAACAGGGAGTGCCATTGACATCAGCTATGTCCGGGGCCATTGCTAAGCCCCTGGGGTCCAGTACTAATGAGGCTCTTCAACAAAAGCTTGACTCTTTAACTGATGTTGTTGCTTCAATGGCTAAAACCATGCAGGAGATGAGAGGACCCAAGATGGAGTTGGCAAACCGTAGAGAAGATGTTCCATGGATGAGACCCCGGAGATACCCGACATGGAGAGGACGACCCCGCGACCGCTACCAACCGGATGGACAGCCCATTTGCCGCCATTGCCAGCAGCCAGGCCACTTTGCACGAGATTGTGATTTAAACGGGAATCCCCTGGGAATGCGGGACGCTTCGCAGGAATGAACTTTCAAGGCCCAACACCCTGGCACAACAGGTACATTGGAGGACGACCCATTATCCCTATCGTGCTGGACGGAATTCCCCTCAACGCTTTGCTGGACACAGGTTCCCAGATTTCATCTATACCGTATATCCTTTATAAGAGGTACTGGGCTGATGCAGATATTGATAAAGGGCCCTCTGATGTTGAACTAGATATATGGGCCAGTAATGGTAAGTTGGTACCGAAACTAGGATTCAGGGAGATGACCATAAAGATTGGTAAAGTAGAATTGAAGAAACAGGGTATAATTGTTGTTGATGTTGACCGGCGGAACTGTGAACCAACTGTATTGATAGGAATGAATGTGTTAGAGAACTGCTTTTCAGAAGTCATTTCTGTCTTACAGCAAATTGCTGAAACTGCCCAATCCTGCCAGCAGAGAGTTCTCCGGGGGGAAATAAAAGTATTGATGTTAAGGCAACAGGTAGAAGTTGCAGGTGGAGAAATCGGCAGTGTGAGGGTAAGTGATCCAACGTCTATTGTAATCCCACCAAAAACAAAAATGCTGGTAAGGTGTAGCGCAGCCATTGGTACTAAGGGACAAGATTATCAAGCCTTAATAGAACCAGTGTACACCGACAGCAGGCCCACTATACTCACAGCACGAGGGGTAGTCGAGGTACACCGGTACGACTTTTGAACTGTGGAGAGGAAGAGGTCACTTTGCCAAGGTATGCTACAGTGGCAAAGCTATATACTGTTGACAACAATGCCATCACAACCATTGAGCCCTTAGAACCAACCTGTCAGGTGGAAGTCAACGGCTCAGATGGAGAATTGGAGGATTGGAGCCAACAGCTACACGTGGGCATAAATTCAACACCTACCCATCAAAAACAAGGGGTGTATAGGCTAGTGACGGAATATGAACAAGTCTTCAGTAAACACCCATTGGACTTCGGACGGATAGAAGGGGTAGAACACACAATCCCCACCGGTGACCATCCCCCAATAAAAGAAAGATATAGACCCATACCGCCCGCTCACTATCAATGTGCAAAAGATATGCTGAGGGAGATGAAACAGGCCGGGGTAATAAGAGACAGCTGTAGCCCCTGGGCGGCCCCTCTAGTGATTGTCAAAAAAAAAGACGGAACCATGAGAATGTGCGTAGACTACCGGCAGATTAATAACATCACCCATAAAGATGCCTACCCCTTGCCTAGGATAGAAGAGTCCTTGACCGCTTTGAAATCTGCTAATTATTTTTCCACCTTAGACTTAACAAGCGGGTATTGGCAAGTCCCTGTGGCTGAGAGAGATAAGGAAAAGACGGCATTCACCACACCAATGGGTCTAAGTGAATTTAATCGCATGCCGTTCGGACTCTGCAATGCATCCGGTACCTTCCAGCGGCTGATGGAATGCTGCCTCGGACACAAAAACTTCGAGACCATCCTCCTGTACCTAGATGATGTGATCGTCTACTCAAAGACTTACGAACAACACTTAAAAGACCTGGCAGAAGTGTTCGAAGCCTTATCCAGGTATGGCATGAAAATCAAGCCATCCAAATGTCACCTTCTCAAGCCAAAGGTACAGTACCTGGGACACATCGTGAGTTCGGAGGGAGTAGCACCGGATCCCGAGAAAATAACCGCCATAAGGGATTGGCCGAGACCTACCAGCGCAAAAGAAGTGAGGCAATTCCTGGGATTGGTGGGTTACTATCGCAGATTTATAAAAGGATTTACCAAGTTGGCAGCACCCTTGCAAGACGCCTTGGTAGGGCAGACGAAGAAACCTTCAAACCGAAACCCTCCTTTCCAGTGGAACGACGAAAGGGAAGACTCCTTTGAACAACTAAAGAAGGCACTAACCGGTGAAGAGGTTCTGGCATACCCATATTACCATCAACCTTTCATCCTCTACACCGATGCCAGTAATGTGGGACTAGGAGCGGTGCTGTCACAAAAGCAAGAAGGTCAGGAGAAAGTCATCGCCTTTGCAAGTAGAAAGCTCCGGCCTACTGAAAGAAATCCAGAAAATTATAGCTCCTTCAAATTGGAACTACTGGCAGTAGTTTGGGCTGTGACTGAACGTTTCAAACACTATCTGGCCGCTGCAGAATTTATTGTCTATACTGACAACAGTCCGTTGACCCACCTGGACACAGCCAAATTAGGTGCGTTAGAACAGCGATGGATAGCCCGGTTATCTAATTACAACTTCAAGATCGAGTATCGAGCAGGTCGCAAGAATGGAAATGCAGATGCCCTATCCTGGATGCCACACTTGAGAGATGTAGAAGAAGAAACGGGGGAGCTTGAAGAAATTGAACTACCAGCCTTCCATCATCCCAAGGCAAAACATCATCAGTCAAGTACCTATCAGAAACAACAAGAGGTGAATTTTAATCCGTTAGCACACCATAGATGGGCTGACACCCAAGACAGCAATCCGGCTGTGAAGTTGGTGAAGGAACTGTTAACTGAGCAAAGTGCATATCCCGATGAGGATGCCCCAGAAGAGACGCATCAACTCTGGAAAGAGAGAGGCAAAATGTTCCTGTATCAAGGGAAGCTCTGTAGAAGGTACACCAATCCGAAAACACATGAATTGGTTTGGCAGATTATCGTGCCTAAACAAGATGTCAAGATGGTCCTCGAAGCTTACCATAATGGTGCTGGTCACTTCGGTTGGAAAAAGTTAGAAGTACTTCTAAGAGAAAGATTTTATTGGGTCGGGATGAGAAAATCAATCGAACAGTGGTGCAGAAATTGTGGCCCGTGCAACCTCAGAAGAAACGATCAAAAGAACCAAAGAGCACCACTGCAGCCCATAATCACCAAACAACCACTTGAACTTGTAGCCATGGACCACGTGAAGTTGACACCAAGCCGGTCCGGCTATGTCTATGCCTTGACCATCGTGGACCATTATTCACGCTTCTTGGTAGTAATACCCATAAAAGATCTGACAGCAAAAACAGCAGCCAAAGCGTTCCAAACGTACTTTTGTAGACCCCATGGATATCCGGAACAGGTTCTCACCGACCAAGGTACAGCCTTTGAATCAGAGATCTTCAGAGAATTCTGTAATATGTATGGTTGCAAAAAGATCCGGACGACGGCCTATCATCCACAAACAAACGGCTTATGCGAGAAGATGAACCATATTGTAATAGACCTA
The DNA here is from genome assembly GCF_032444005.1 of Ranitomeya imitator. Classification (NCBI taxonomy): domain Eukaryota; kingdom Metazoa; phylum Chordata; class Amphibia; order Anura; family Dendrobatidae; genus Ranitomeya; species Ranitomeya imitator. Next base: position 203,934,110 of record NC_091286.1, read on the forward strand.
CTAAAGACTTTACCTGAGACAGCAAGGAATCAATGGCCAGAGAAATTGCCTGACTTGGTGGATCTGTATAATCATGTCCCGGTGAGCTCCACCAACTGCACCCCAGCTTACCTTATGCGTGCAAGACCCGGCCAATTACCAATCGATCTAGAAATGGGAATTCTGAAACCAGACGCAGAAGTTCAAGACTCCAATTGGGATATCATACGGCAAAAGCAGTATCGCCAAGTGCAAGAGAGTGTGGAAAGAAGCCTTCAGCAAACTAGAGAAAGACAAGAGCGAACTTTCAACCAGAATGCTCTAGCGACCCCATTAAGACCGGGTGACCAAGTGCTCAAGAGAAACCGTCAAACCAATAAACTAGGCAATCAGTGGGAAGCCGTACCCTACACTGTTTTACCAACAAGAATGGATAATCCTAAAATGTAGGATGTATTAGCAAAAACGGAGGCTTAACATCTGTATTAGTGTCAAGAGACAATCTTAAATTGTGTCCGGAAGCATTGAAAGAGCCAGAAGTTGTCCAGCCAGAACCAGAAGTTATTCACCCCATACAGGTTCAACCAGTAAAGGAAAAAGAAGAGGAAATGTATCACACCTGTATTGGAGACTTTCCCAAAACCCTACTAACATACCATGGTGCAGTAGTGGTTCCCATGGTGGCCTTTTACCCAACACCGAACCCAATACCAGAAGTCCCAAGACAGGAAGAGGCTGACCCCGTACTACAGGAGGTTCCAGGCCAGGAAGAACAGATTCCTGATCAGAGTAATCCCATTCACGGTGGACTTGCCAACTCCATAGTCATGGAATTATCTTTAGCAGAGTGGGCAGATACAACATCCGCAGTAGACAGTAGTACACCACATGAAGAGACACCGCTATTACGTAGATCACAGCGTAGTACCCAGGGTCAATTACCGGCCAGGTATGCAGATTACCAACTATAAAACTATAGTCATTGTTATCATTCTGCAACGTTTAAGCCCAGTGCCTACAGAGACTTGTCTGTATGAACTTCTTGCATATTCTTGAACTTGTTATCAACCCGGAGGCACTAAATCAAAGCTCTGGAAAGACTGCTTTTTGAACTTTGCTTTTTGCTCTTTTTGAACTTTCTTTAGACTTTATATTGGAAAAATGGAACTAAATTCCTGGACACAAAGTGCCGTGCCTTTCCTAGTACCTTCAAGGATAGAACTGAATTAACGGACGCTATTTGAAGTGACTTTTTACAGAACTCTATTTTTGTTTCCTTGAGTGGTTTTTGTAACTTTTCATTTTTAAGACTCTGTACATATTAATTGTTATTTCAAAATGTTATCGTCCCACAGTCCCGGAGTACTGTTCTTAACTAAGGGGGAATGTGGCACCCCTAGGGGTATTTGCCACAAAAATAGTTACTGACACTAAATACAAGTACTAAGATAGCAAAACTGCACTACCACATCCGGCCAGAAGGGGGAGCTCCAGAGACTCCCCTTGATCCATTCTGGTCTGAGAGAAGAACTGGCAGTTGGGATAAGGAGCTGAAAGTGAGAGGTCATACAGCTGAATTTCTAACAGCCCTGTGACTGTTTCCAGGCCTAAATCACCGGCCTGAGGAGAAGAGGGACAGAGAAAAAGGACATTGTGAGAACCGGGTAGTATTAATCACTACCCAGAACAGGCGCAAAGACGGATACCGGTTCCGTGGCTGTATTCATTATATATAATACAGCAACCGGAAAAACATGAGGTGATATCAGCTTCACTAGGGCCGGACGCAGCAACAGACACAGAGTTCAGTGGTACTCCCGGAGGGGGTAAGCCGATAAAAGGACTCGGGTTGCCCGTCGAACCAGGACCCGGAGGGGACAGATTGGGCCGGCAGCCAGTTCACATACAGCAGCAGGGCCACACAGAAATTGCGTACAATAAGAGGCGAAGACCCCGGCAGGGTCAAAGTAATTCAGAGTTCCCATACAGACTCCGGTCACAGGACTGGTTGTAAATCCCTTTATGTTAAAGTAAACTGGTTAAACGTTTCAATGCCTCAGTCTTTCATTTGGACAATAGCCATCTATCCAGGATCGGGATCGTCACCTCTGGGAGAACCTGCTGCTGATCAAGTAAGTGCCTGTCCCCTCACGATACCCCTTACACTGTGCATTGCCTGAGGCCACAGCACCGGGTCAAGCCACCCGTGACATCCCGCTTAAGAGATAGACCCCATTGGTCCGGTGCTGGGTATCCCGGTCTCTTGGGCATCACATTCAGCAACTTGCCGTACAGGTCTCTACCTGTTTCTTTATGTTCACCAGTCTGAACAGGTTCTTACCTGTTTCCATACACCCGACTGTATACCAGTTCCTACCAGAGTATCAGCCCTGTCTGCCAGAATGCCAGCCGTGCCCGCCTGTCTGCCAGAGTGCCAGCCGTGCCAGTCTGCCTGTATCTCCGTCAAGCCAGTCTGCCCGTCAGAGCCTCTGCCGTACACATCCGTCAGCCAGTGTCACAGCCGTGCCTGTCTGCCTGTGTCTTGTCCCCGTTGGGATCAGCATTCACAGTACCTGTTAGCTTCCTATTGCACAAGTCCGACCTCACGATCAGAGGCCCCAGTGAACACCTAGGAAGGTACTTAGTTACGCCCCTTCCAGGGAAGTTTGGTCTGTGGTCCATTGGGGCCACACCCCCAGACTCCCGCGCCAACCAGTCTCGGCACGAGCGTTACAGTTTTACTCCAAAACTGATGAATCAGGGTGTAGGCAAAAGAAGGCGATATTGTAGTAAAATATTATTTCACCCCTTCACGCCAAAGCGAGCTTTGGCCTTTATGAATAAACATTTTAATAACTGTTTTATCAACGCAATCCAGGTATTTATACAGTACGTTTTTTTTTTCCAAGTACGGACATAAACACTTACTTGTTTCAAAACAAGTTGCATTTGTCAGTAGAATTGTTTTCTGATACATAGATAAAATCATTGTTCCCTCTAAGCTAACTGGGAAATTAAATTTTAGAACAGCCTAATAATGAGGTTAACGAGCCCAATTACAGAGCTAACGTTCTGCAAAATATGATATTCTTTACCTCTATCTACCATGTCCGGAGTGTACAGCTTATAGGGAACAGTATATACAAGTTAAAAAGTAACAAAACATATATTTTTATATAATTTTGTCCAGCATGGGAGTTATTATTATTATTTATTATTATAGCGCCATTTATTCCATGGCGCTTTACATGTGAGGAGGGATATACATAATAAAACAGGTACAATAATCTTGAACAATACAAGTCACAACTGGTACAGGAGGAGAGAGAACCCTGCCCGCGAGGGCTCACAATCTACAAAGTTGGGAAGTGTTACAAATCATTTGATTAAGGGATTTGCCTTCATTCTTGTAAACAAAAAAAATGACATGTAAGGGGCTTCCAAGCCCCTGCTTTCCCCTAGTCATCTGTACTCCAAATCAATATGTTCTAATATCTTTGCAGGTAAGGCAGGCAAATAGCCACTCACTGCATTTTTCTTTTACAGAAATGAAGAACATCCCCTAAGAAAGTCACTAGCAAAGTTTCATAATTGCAATGCTGAATAAATTCATGAAATAAAAAATGTTTATTTACTTAATTTTATTAACACTTTACAGGGAAGAGTATAAACAAAACTGCAATTATCTTTGTGTTGTAAACTTTACACTATTCACTGCGTTGCCTAAATACAGTGTTACCTGTACTCAGTGGGCCAGTCCCATATTACACTTCTCTACGTTCATTTTTGGTTATTTTTGTACTATAAATACATTTTGCTTTTGTGTTTTGTGTTCTCGCTCTGTTTCACATTCCTTGCGGTCTTCACGTGACTGCTTATCTGAGATTTGCATACTTGAGATGCCAACTACCTCTTTTTCTTAATGGAGACCATTGAGAGAAGTGGAAGAGGGAGTATCACATGATATCAAGTATGCACATGGCATATGAGTGAGTACTTTACACACAATTAGCGCTCATTTAGACTTTGTTTTTATCCTACATGGGAAAACCCGGACTGATTATTTTGATCTGACTCTGTGGTTCGAGTGTCATCAGTTATTCTCATAAGTGCAAAAAAAAAAGGTTTTTTGACTTTCTCCTTTCTGACAATCCGTGAAAATCGGACAGCACTCTGATATCGTTTGAGTGCATTGCAATTTTTTCACGGATTCATAAACTTGCATTGTTGATTTTGATTCATCCCTCAGGTCACAATTGGACATGTCACTGTAATTTTCCACTCTAAAAACAAGGATATGTAAATGGCCCCATAGAATATCACAGGTACAAGTGCTATCCATGAAAAGTAAACCACAGATAGCAATCAAATGCGTAAGTCAGATGCCTGAATGAGGCCAGAGGGTTCTGCACAGAATACTCCCTCACTAGTTTGTAATTAGAAAATTCCATTAATTAGCTCAATATTTAGGATTAGAATGAAATATATATTGCAGATGTCGTATTATCGGTCCTAGCACTATACCACAAACCTTATCGCATCCGTATCGCCCCCTTACCAATGTTAGTCTATGGGGCTGTGGACGATATTTGGCTGTGCAAGTCAATGAGTGCGTGGCCATCATCAGACTGCACTCGGATAACATCACGCACTGACACAATGGAGAAGATGGAGAAACCTTTTTCTCCATCTTCTCCTCATTCAAGAGAATAGGATCACACTTTGACCACACTCTGATCAAACTCTGATCATAGTTTGATCAGAGTGTCATTTATCGGCCCGACTCTTTTGGATGAGAAAAGCTTTGTCCATCTGCCGAAGCCCTTAAAAGCATACATCAAAAAAAGGCTTGTGTCAGGGGAGAAACAAGTGCGATCGACGTGACCACAACCAGGCCCGAGTGGGATGAGGGCTTGCCAATGCCGGCACCAACTTTAGCTGGATGTTCATCCAAGGATGCACATTCAGCTGAAGTGTATTGCAGAGCACTGTTTGTGTTGCCTTTTTTTCATGCTGTGTGATTTTTTTGTAATAAATATTATTGCTTGGTTAATTATGATATCATTTCAATTTATATTTGTTATATCTAAAGTAGCGGTATTGGTCTGAATTAACTCTTATAGTGGTTTCCCCCACATGATACTATTTCCTGATGTCTGCAAATCCTTTTCATTGTATTAACTTCCTGCTCTAATATCTACTGTCCTGGGTCTCTTCCTGTTATAATGTCACCAATCCTGGCCCCCTTCCTGATATAATGTCCCCCTCCTTATGGGCCCCTTCCTTGTATAATGTTGCCCATCCTCAGCCCCTTCCAGAAATTAAGTCCCCCAACAGGTGTGCTGGGTAGTGTGGTTCTACCAAATATAATGGCACATGGTTTGTATTATTGAACTACAGTATGCTTGGTTAATATATTTTTGCTGCCTTAAAGGAATTACTGCCTATTGCAGATTACCAACACCTAGCAGCACTATTTTGTCTTGCTCTTTATACTCACTCCATTGCCTTGTAATCATCTCTAACATGGCTATGTACTCGTGTTCATGTATTTGTTATATTGCATGTAATTATTTATAATAATAATTCCAGAATCCGACCTTTTCTCACCGTTGAAACTGCTAAGACTCTTACTGTCACTCTTATTCATTCTCATCTGGACTACTGCAACTCTCTTCTGATCGGTCTCCCTCTTACCAAACTTTCTCCTCTCCAATCCATCTTAAATACTGCAGCCAGGGTCATATTTCTGTCCAGCCACTTCACCGATGCCTCCATCTTGTGCCAGTCATTACACCGGCTACCCATTCACTACAGGATCCAGGATAAACTCATCTCTCTCACCCACAAAGCTCTCCACAGTTCTGCACCGCCTTATATCTCCTCTCTCATCTCTGTCTATCGCCCTACACGTGCCCTTCGTTCTTCAAATGACCTAAGACTAACATCCCCCATAATCTGAACCTCGCACCTCCATCTCCAAGACTTCTCTCATGCTGTGCCAGCTCTCTGGAATGCACTTCCCCAGACGATCAGACTGATACCTAGCCCCGACCTATTCAAGCGTGCTTTAAAAACCCATCCCTTCAAACAAGCCTACCACATCAACTACTTGGTAAACTAACTTTGCCATGTTCCCTCCTTCCAAATATTATTCTGAATCTGCACCCTACTATTCATCTGTCTCCACACCCTCCATGCACATGATAACTGCACTTGATACTTGACTATTGCACTTAAACACACGGGCTGATGACCGGATCATGCAGCTTTGTATGAAAATACCTATTTATTAGAATTGCCAGACGTGTAATAACAAGCACTTTTCACCTATTCTGTCCCCTCCCCCCCCCCCCCCCCCCCCCATTTCCTTGTAGACTGTAAGCTTGCGAGCAGGGACCTCACTCCTAATGTCACTGTTTAAATTGTCTTAACTCGTACCGAATTTATTGTTTGTACATGTCCCCGCTCAATTGTGAAGTGCTGCGGAATATGTTGGCGCTGTATAAATAAAAAAATATTATTATTATTATAATATGTATATGCCAGTTGCACTTTGTCTGAACCACGCTGCCCTAACTGTTTTTAAGGGTTTTTTGTTTGTACTGTAGTTTTTTCCTGCTGTGATTTTTTGTAATAAAGATTATCGCTTGTTTAGTTATTATACTGTATCATTCCAAATTAGAACAGGAAGGCCTAGGATGAGAGATATTATTACAGGATGAAAGAGATTTTTGCTGACTTTTTTTTCATTTTAGTGACCTAGTAAAAATTACATTTTAACCCCTTCATGACCTTGGGATTTTCCGTTTTTCGCTCCCCTCCTTCCCAGAGCCATAACTTTTTTTTTTTCTGTCAATATGGCCATGTGAGGGCTTATTTTTTGCAGGACGAGTTGTACTTTAGAATGACATCATTGGTTTTACCATGTTGTGTACTAGAAAACGGGAAAAAAATTCCAAGTGCGGTGAAATTGCAAAAAAAGTGCAATCCCACACTTATTTTTTGTTTGACATTATGATTCTCCAGGTCAGTACGAGTTCATAGACACCTAACATCACTAGGTTATTTTTTATCTAAGTGGGGAAAAAAAAATTCCAAACTTTGCAAAAAAAAACAAAAAATTGTGCCATTTTCCGATACTCGTAGCGTCTCCATTTTTCGTGATCTGGGGTCGATTGAGGGCTTATTTTTTGCGTGCCAAGATGACGTTTTTAATGATAGCATTTTGGTGCAGATACGTTCTTTTGATCGCCCGTTATTGCATTTTAATTCAATGTTGCGGCGACCAAAAAAACGTAATTCTGGCGTTTTGAATTTTTTTCTCGCTATGCCGTTTAGCGATCAGGTTAATGCTTTTTTTTTATTGATAGATCGGGCGATTCTGAACGTGGCGATACCAAATATGTGTAGATTCGATTTTTTTTTTATTGATTTATTTTGAATGGGGCGAAAGGGGGGTGATTTAAACTTTTATAGTTTTTAAATTTTTTTAACTTTTTTTTTTTACTTTTGCCATGCTTCAATAGCCTCCATGGGAGGCTAGAAGCAGGCACAGCACGATCGCCTCTGCTACATAGCAGTGATCTGCTGTTCGCTGCTATGTAGCAGAAAATCAGGTGTGCTGTGAGCGCCGACCACAGGGTGGCGCTCACAGCTACCGGTGATCAGTAACCATAGAGGTCTCAAGGACCTCTATGGTTACTATTCAGAAGCATCGCCGACCTGTGACCATGACCATGTGACGGGGGTCAGCGATGCGATCATTTCCGGCCGCCCGTCCGGAAGCGGTAGTTAAATGCCGCTGTCTGCGTTTGACAGCGGCATTTAACTAGTTAATAGGTGCAGGCAGATCGCGATTCTGCCCGCACCTATGACGGGCACATGTCAGCTGTTCAAAACAGCTGACATGTCCCGGCTTTGATGCGGGCTCACCGCCGGAGCCCGCATCAAAGCAGGGGATCTGACCTCGGACGTACTATCCCGTCCGAGGTCAGAAAGGGGTTAATATAAACTCACGTTTTTCTGCTTTGCACTTGATAGATGCTATGAATTTTGAGGTGGCCTTTTATTCCCACTCTATTGCTTTTTCTCAGTTTTATGTGGTGGCATCTTCTGGCTAAATACATACAGTATTTATACTTTAATTTCCATTTTTAACTGTATTATTCTCTATCTGCTATTTACGCACAAAGAAAGCAGACTCCCCCTTCCAAAAAAACTGCACTTACCAGAACCATAACAATAGAGCTGGAAAGTGAATAGACTCTCACATACAAAACTGCCTCACTGTCAGGTCTCCTTGCATTCCATAGTGGTTGGCTGCAGCAGCTGGCCAGAAGCAGTATCACTCAAGCGGAGTTTGTGACAGAGGAGTGATACTGGGATTAGCCTGTGTGTGCAAGCGGCGTTATGCTGTGACTCGATGTGTGAGTGATAGCGGAGTGATTCTGGGACATAATCTGTGTGTGCGAGTGGAGTGATACTGAGACTGGATGTGTGTGTGCGAGTGGAGTGATAATGGAACTCGGTGTGTGTGTGTGTGTGTGTGTGTGTGAGAGAGAGAGAGTGGAGTAATACTGGGACTGGATCTGTGTGTGCGAGTGGAGTGATACTAGGACTCGGTGTGTGTGACAGTGGAGTGATACTGGGACTCAATCTGTGTGTGCTAGTGGAGTGATACTAGGACTCGATGTGTGTGTGAGAGTGAAGTGATACTGTGACTCGTTCTGTGTGTGCGAGTGGAGTGATACTGGGACTCGTTCTGTGTGTGCAAGTGGAGTGATAATGGAACTCGGTGTGTGTGTGTGTGTGTGTGTGTGTGTGTGTGTGTGTGGGAGAGAGTGGAGTAATACTGGGACTGGATCTGTGTGTGTGAGTGGAGTGATACTAGGACTCGATGTGTGTGTGAGAGTGGAGTGATACTGTGACTCGTTCTGTGTGTGCGAGTGGAGTGATACTGGGACTAGATCTGTGTGTGAGAGTGAAGTGATACTGGGACTGGAAGTGTGTGTGCGAGTGGAGTGATACTAGGACTCGGTGTGTGTGACAGTGGAGTGATACTGGGACTCAATCTGTGTGTGCTAGTGGAGTGATACTAGGACTCGATGTGTGTGTGAGAGTGGAGTGATACTGTGACTCGTTCTGTGTGTGCGAGTGGAGTGATAATGGAACTCGGTGTGTGTGTGTGTGTGAGAGAGAGAGTGGAGTAATACTGGGACTGGATCTGTATGTGCAAGTGGAGTGATACTAGGACTCGGTGTGTGTGACAGTGGAGTGATACTGGGACTCAATCTGTGTGTGCTAGTGGAGTGATACTAGGACTCGATGTGTGTGTGAGATTGAAGTGATACTGTGACTCGTTCTGTGTGTGCGAGTGGAGTGATACTTTGACTTGTTCTGTGTGTGCAAGTGGAGTGATAATGGAACTCGGTGTGTGTGTGTGTGAGAGAGAGAGTGGAGTAATACTGGGACTGGATCTGTGTGTGCGAGTGGAGTGATACTAGGACTCGGTGTGTGTGACAGTGGAGTGATACTGGGACTCAATCTGTGTGTGCTAGTGGAGTGATACTAGGACTCGATGTGTGTGTGAGAGTGAAGTGATACTGTGACTCATTCTGTGTGTGCGAGTGGAGTGATACTTTGACTCGTTCTGTGTGTGCAAGTGGAGTGATAATGGAACTCGGTGTGTGTGTGTGTGTGTGTGTGAGAGAGAGAGTGGAGTAATACTGGGACTGGATCTGTATGTGCGAGTGGAGTGATACTAGGACTCGGTGTGTGTGACAGTGGAGTGATACTGGGACTCAATCTGTGTGTGCTAGTGGAGTGATACTAGGACTCGATGTGTGTGTGAGAGTGAAGTGATACTGTGACTCGTTCTGTGTGTGCGAGTGGAGTGATAATGGAACTCGGTGTGTGTGTGTGTGTGTGTGTGGGAGAGAGTGGAGTAATACTGGGACGGGATCTGTGTGTGTGAGTGGAGTGATACTAGGACTCGATGTGTGTGTGAGAGTGGAGTGATACTGTGACTCGTTCTGTGTGTGCGAGTGGAGTGATACTGTGACTCGTTCTGTGTGTGCGAGTGGAGTGATACTGGGACTCGTTCTGTGTGTGCGAGTGGAGTGATAATGGAACTCGGTGTGTGTGTGTGTGTGTGTGTGTGTGTGAGAGAGAGTGGAGTAATACTGGGACTGGATCTGTATGTGCGAGTGGAGTGATACTAGGACTCGGTGTGTGTGACAGTGGAGTGATACTGGGACTCAATCTGTGTGTGCTAGTGGAGTGATACTAGGACTCGATGTGTGTGTGAGAGTGGAGTGATACTGTGACTCGTTCTGTGTGTGCGAGTGGAGTGACACTGGGACTCGTTCTGTGTGTGCGAGTGGAGTGAAAATGGAACTCGGTGTGTGTGTGTGTGTGGGAGAGAGTGGAGTAATACTGGGACTGGATCTGTGTGTGTGAGTGGAGTGATACTAGGACTCGATGTGTGTGTGAGAGTGAAGTGATACTGTGACTCGTTCTGTGTGTGCGAGTGGAGTGATACTGTGACTCGTTCTGTATGTGCGAGTGGAGTGATACTGGGACTCGTTCTGTGTGTGCGAGTGGAGTGATAATGGAACTCGGTGTGTGTGTGTGTGTGTGAGAGAGAGAGTGGAGTAATACTGGGACTGGATCTGTATGTGCGAGTGGAGTGATACTAGGACTCGGTGTGTGTGACAGTGGAGTGATACTGGGACTCAATCTGTGTGTGCTAGTGGAGTGATACTAGGACTCGATGTGTGTGTGAGAGTGAAGTGATACTGTGACTCGTTCTGTGTGTGCGAGTGGAGTGATACTGGGACTCGTTCTGTGTGTGCAAGTGGAGTGATAATGGAACTCGGTGTGTGTGTGTGTGTGTGTGTGTGTGTGTGTGTGTGTGTGTGGGAGAGAGTGGAGTAATACTGGGACTGGATCTGTGTGTGTGAGTGGAGTGATACTAGGACTCGATGTGTGTGTGAGAGTGGAGTGATACTGTGACTCGTTCTGTGTGTGCGAGTGGAGTGATACTGGGACTAGATCTGTGTGTGAGAGTGAAGTGATACTGGGACTGGAAGTGTGTGTGCGAGTGGAGTGATACTAGGACTCGGTGTGTGTGACAGTGGAGTGATACTGGGACTCAATCTGTGTGTGCTAGTGGAGTGATACTAGGACTCGATGTGTGTGTGAGAGTGGAGTGATACTGTGACTCGTTCTGTGTGTGCGAGTGGAGTGATAATGGAACTCGGTGTGTGTGTGTGTGTGAGAGAGAGAGTGGAGTAATACTGGGACTGGATCTGTATGTGCAAGTGGAGTGATACTAGGACTCGGTGTGTGTGACAGTGGAGTGATACTGGGACTCAATCTGTGTGTGCTAGTGGAGTGATACTAGGACTCGATGTGTGTGTGAGATTGAAGTGATACTGTGACTCGTTCTGTGTGTGCGAGTGGAGTGATACTTTGACTTGTTCTGTGTGTGCAAGTGGAGTGATAATGGAACTCGGTGTGTGTGTGTGTGAGAGAGAGAGTGGAGTAATACTGGGACTGGATCTGTGTGTGCGAGTGGAGTGATACTAGGACTCGGTGTGTGTGACAGTGGAGTGATACTGGGACTCAATCTGTGTGTGCTAGTGGAGTGATACTAGGACTCGATGTGTGTGTGAGAGTGAAGTGATACTGTGACTCATTCTGTGTGTGCGAGTGGAGTGATACTTTGACTCGTTCTGTGTGTGCAAGTGGAGTGATAATGGAACTCGGTGTGTGTGTGTGTGTGTGTGTGAGAGAGAGAGTGGAGTAATACTGGGACTGGATCTGTATGTGCGAGTGGAGTGATACTAGGACTCGGTGTGTGTGACAGTGGAGTGATACTGGGACTCAATCTGTGTGTGCTAGTGGAGTGATACTAGGACTCGATGTGTGTGTGAGAGTGAAGTGATACTGTGACTCGTTCTGTGTGTGCGAGTGGAGTGATAATGGAACTCGGTGTGTGTGTGTGTGTGTGTGTGGGAGAGAGTGGAGTAATACTGGGACGGGATCTGTGTGTGTGAGTGGAGTGATACTAGGACTCGATGTGTGTGTGAGAGTGGAGTGATACTGTGACTCGTTCTGTGTGTGCGAGTGGAGTGATACTGTGACTCGTTCTGTGTGTGCGAGTGGAGTGATACTGGGACTCGTTCTGTGTGTGCGAGTGGAGTGATAATGGAACTCGGTGTGTGTGTGTGTGTGTGTGTGTGTGTGTGAGAGAGAGTGGAGTAATACTGGGACTGGATCTGTATGTGCGAGTGGAGTGATACTAGGACTCGGTGTGTGTGACAGTGGAGTGATACTGGGACTCAATCTGTGTGTGCTAGTGGAGTGATACTAGGACTCGATGTGTGTGTGAGAGTGGAGTGATACTGTGACTCGTTCTGTGTGTGCGAGTGGAGTGACACTGGGACTCGTTCTGTGTGTGCGAGTGGAGTGAAAATGGAACTCGGTGTGTGTGTGTGTGTGGGAGAGAGTGGAGTAATACTGGGACTGGATCTGTGTGTGTGAGTGGAGTGATACTAGGACTCGATGTGTGTGTGAGAGTGAAGTGATACTGTGACTCGTTCTGTGTGTGCGAGTGGAGTGATACTGTGACTCGTTCTGTATGTGCGAGTGGAGTGATACTGGGACTCGTTCTGTGTGTGCGAGTGGAGTGATAATGGAACTCGGTGTGTGTGTGTGTGTGTGAGAGAGAGAGTGGAGTAATACTGGGACTGGATCTGTATGTGCGAGTGGAGTGATACTAGGACTCGGTGTGTGTGACAGTGGAGTGATACTGGGACTCAATCTGTGTGTGCTAGTGGAGTGATACTAGGACTCGATGTGTGTGTGAGAGTGAAGTGATACTGTGACTCGTTCTGTGTGTGCGAGTGGAGTGATACTGGGACTCGTTCTGTGTGTGCAAGTGGAGTGATAATGGAACTCGGTGTGTGTGTGTGTGTGTGTGTGTGTGTGTGTGGGAGAGAGTGGAGTAATACTGGGACTGGATCTGTGTGTGTGAGTGGAGTGATACTAGGACTCGATGTGTGTGTGAGAGTGGAGTGATACTGTGACTCGTTCTGTGTGTGCGAGTGGAGTGATACTGGGACTAGATCTGTGTGTGAGAGTGAAGTGATACTGGGACTGGAAGTGTGTGTGATAGCGGAGTGATACTGAAGCCCAATCTGTGTCTGAGAGCGGGTGATACTGAGACCAGATGTTTGTGTGAGAGTGAAATGATACTGGGACCCAATCTATGCATGCGAGTGGAGTGATAAAGGGACTCGATGTGTGTGTGACAGTGAAGTGATACTGTTGCGCTGGGTGAGGAAGGAGTAAGTGCATGACAAAGGGGAGAGGGAAGGAAGAGCCCATACACTAGGGAAGTGGGGAGTGGAGACCCCTAGGCAGATCTAAAATCATCCTGTCTGCCCTCAACATCCCTAAATAGGTACTGCACCTATCGATGAGCAGGAACCTAATCCCTGCCTGACCTTAGCTATAGGCCCTGATTTGAGGACAGGGTATCCACTAGTCATTCTCCACTACAACTAAAGACAGAAAGGGTAGATGAATAAGGGAACACTTAGCATGCAGACCACCGAGATGTCACTGCTTAGTACTTCCAAGTAGACAGAGACAAGTAAGAGCTAACTCCAGCAACATGTTGCAGGCACGGAATGAATATAAACCCTCAGTAAAGGAGTCTAATTAGCAGCAGAAGGTGGAGGTAACTGTTTAGTCCTAAAGGGAGATGGATATCGCTTCACAACAGAGATATAATGATCAAGAAGGTGCTTGAGCTAATCGCAAAGACCTTCTACATCTGGATCCAGGATGAGTGTCAGATTCTGGGACCCGATCTGTGTGTTTGCGCCGCAGTGCAATGCAGGTGGTACAACGAGGCACATTGAAGCAATGCAGATCTCTGTGCAAGAGTCCATCCACCACTGGCACTTGTCAGCTGTAATAGTTTAGGGTCTGGTGAGTGCAATTTTTTTGGAGGGTGTCTGATTTCTTTAATTAAGGGTCCAGCTGTATTCTTTAAATTTTTTTAGCTGCCTGGACACTTCCTCATTAAACCACCACTAGGACTTATTTTTGAAGTACGCCTTATATTTCTAGCTTACTCCCCAAAAGGACGAACATTTCTGCTAGGGCTTATTTTCAGGGAAACAAGGTATGTGCATTTTTGCCTTGTTTTTTATGTGTTTTTTTCCCACATTCATCAGACTATGTGACAAATGCTGCAAAAATGCTGTAATAATTGACAAGGAAAAAATAAGCAAAAAGTGCATAAGACTTCAAAAATTGCATTCAGTTTGCTGATACTAGAACATCCTTCAGTTTTGTGATAAAACTGTGTGGAAAAAGTTATAAAATGCAAATATTTCTTTGATTACCGTATATTTTGACCATATTTACTATGCTGCCTGCAGCACCTTTTTTATATTTTGGGGGAGGTGGATTATTTGTGGAGCATACCACACTTTATTACAGTCTGCTGCTCTCTTCTGGTTATCTACAGATATTACATGTACATCCTAAGATGCTGCAGATTGTAACATATTAATTGTCACTGTTATTCCATTTCATCATTCATTATATCTACTCTAGCACGCTGCACTTTAAATATATCTAATTGCACAGTACAATCTACTTTTGCATGCTACACATTCATCTAATTTGACAGCATCCATAATTTTCTGCATATGTGATTATTTACTGTATATGCTACCATACATGCACCATGAACTATTTCTACTATATCTATATAATACTGCAGCAATATTCTGGTGATGATGCTTTACTTTCCCTTATCATTTGTTCCGAATGTTAACTCTTTGTTGACGTTTGTGTATACATGATACAGATTTTCTCTTTTGTATTTGATGATTATTTCAGGTTAGTGTTCTATCTTATGTTGGCTCTAATTGATTCTGTGACACTTTAACAGGCTCCATGCACTTTGAAAGGCCTAAGTATAATTCAATTTGATTACGTACAGTGAAGAAAATAAGTACTTGATCTCTTGCTGATTTTGTAAGTTTGCCCACTGACATGAACAGTCTACAATTTTAAGGGTAGGTTAATTTTAACATTGAGAGACAGAATATCAAAAATAAAATCCAGAATATCATTGTATAAATTATATAAATGTATTTGCATTTTGCAGTGAGAAATACGTATTTGATCCCTCTGGCAAACAAGACTTAATACTTGGTGGCAAAACCCTTGTTGGCAAGCACAGCAGTCAGACGTTTTTTGTAGTTGATGATGAGGTTTGCGCACATGTCAGGAGGAATTTTGGTCCACTCCTCTTTGCAGATCATTTCTAAATCATTAAGATTTTGAGGCTGTCGCTTGGCAACTCAGAGCATCAACTCCCTCCATAAGTTTTCTATGGGATTAAGGTCTGAAGACTGGCTAAGGCCACTCCATGACCTTAATGTACTTCTTTTTAAGCCACTTCTTTGTTGCATTGGCTGTATGTTTTGGGTCAATGTCTTCCTGGAAGACCCAGCCACGATCCATTTTTAATGTCCTGGCGGAGGGAAGGAGGTAGTCACTCAGGATTTTACGGTACATAGCTCCATCCATTCTCCCATTGATGCGGAGAAGTAGTCCTGTGCCCTTAGCTGAGAGACACCCCCAAAACAATGTTTCCACCTCCATGCTTGACAATGGGACGCGGTTCTTTGGGTCGTAGGCAGAATTTCTCTTCCTCCAAACACGGCGAGTTAAGTTAATGCCAAAGAACTCAATTTTTGTCTGCTCTGACCACAGCACCTTCTCCCAATCACTTAAAGAATCATCCAGGTGTTCATTGGCAAACTTCAGACAGGCCTGCACATGTGCTTTCTTGAGCAGGGGGACCTTGCGGGCACTGCAGGATTTTAAACCTTTATGGTGTAATGTGTTACCAATGGTTTTCTTGGTGACTGTGGTCCCAGATGCCTTGAGATCATTAACAAGTTTCCCCCGTGTAGTTTTAGGCTGATCTCTCACCTTCCTCATTATCAAGGATACCCCATGAGGTGAGATTTTGAATGGTGCCCCAGGTTGATGTCGATTGATAGTCATTTTGCATTTCTTCCATTTTCTTACTATTGCACCAACAGTTGTCTTCTTCTCACCCAGCATCTTACTCATGGTTTTGTAGCCCATTCCAACTTTGTGCAGATCTATGATCTTGTCCCTGACATCCTTATAAAGCTTTTTGGTCTGGCCCATGTTGTAGAGGTTAGAGTCTGACTGACTAATTGAGTCTGTGGACAGGAGTCTTTTATAAAGGTGACTATGTAAGATGCTGTCTTTAATGCAGGTATCGAGTTGTTTAGGAGCATCTAACTGGTCTGTAGGAGCCAGAACTCTTAATCGTTGGTAGAGAATCAAATACTCATTTCTCACTGCAAAATGCAAATAAATTTATATAATTTATACAGTGTGAGTTTCTGGACTTTATTTGTGATATTCTATCTCTCAATATTAAAATTAACCTACCCTTAAAATTATAGACTGTTCAAGTCTTTGTCAACAAGGGATCAAATACTTATTTCCTTCACTGTTTACAATTCAGATATCGTTTGGTATGCTATCTCTATATAGCGAGTGTGGCTACAATCACTCCCCTCTGCTTTGGCTGACTGAATGCACTGCAGCGATTGTGGGCAGCGCATGCGTGCAGTGTACGTGGGCAATGCAAGCTGTCTATCAAAGTATTACAACCGCCCCTATGACTGGAGGCGAGGCTATAAGTCCATTATTTTCTCCCTGTAGCCAATGTAGTTCCATTAATTACCTGCAGAATAACCCTATTTCTGCGGGACAAAAGTGATTCTCCAGATCAGTACAATAACTGCGATAAGAAAATTATAACGTTTATTTTTATATTTTAATTGTTAAAAAAAATTGAACTTAAGGGGTTAACTACACTCCTCAAAATTGTAACACTATGAAAATTACAGGACAGATAGATATGGTAATAATACGCAAATGGGGAAAAAATGGAAACCAAACTTTCAAAACATACATTTATTTACTATCGAGTATGAAAAATACATGTTTTTTCATACCTTGGCTTGTTATCAAAGACGGTATTAGTGGTTGGCTAAGGAATGTTCTGCCTATTTCTACAGGTAAATAATGTTTCTGGTCACAACAGGTTCACTTTAACCCCTTCACTATCTTTGTTGCACTAGTACATCAAAGGCTGTGTCCCTGCCTTTGATGCGGGCTCTGACGATGAGCCTGCATCTTTTCCTGCACTTGATGGCTGATTTAAGTATATACACTTAACAGTCGCGGGTACAGTGCTGCTCCACCCTCAGCTGTCAACTTGTTAAATTCTTCTGTCAATCACTGACAGCAAGATTTAACAGTCGCCAGCCGGTATTTTGTTATAAATCCCAGCCATCCGTGCACCTGTCACATAATCGCATGGCACCAATAGGTTTTCATGACAGCAGGGGGTCTGCTGATGACTACGGGTCTTGGAAAATGGCAACAGAGCAAAATTATTTTTTTACATATTTTGGAATTTTTTTCACAACTTAAATATTAAATAACCTATACAGGTTTGGTATCTACAAACTTGTACTGACCTGGGGAACCATAATACCAGATCAATATTACCATATAGTGAACATGGTCAATAAAAGTGCAAAAAACAATTGTGGAATTGCATTTTTTTTTTGCAATTTCACCTCTTTTGTAATTTTTTTTCCCGTTTTCCTGTGCAATATATGGTGTAATCAATAGTGTTATTCAAAAGTACAACTTGTCCCATAAAAAAAAGCCTTCATACTGCTATATTGACAGAAAATAAAAAAGTTATTGGTCTTGGAAGAAGGGAAAGAGGAAAGTGCAAAATTAGAAAGTCACAAAGTGGTGAAGGGAAATGTCAAATAGTCTAGTGAAAACTTTACTCACCCATTTGGATATTTATCGGGAGTTTTCGCATGTGTATGAGGCACCATAGAGCTCCATTCCTGACATCTTTTACCTGAAATCGTCATGTAGATTGTACCTCTATAATTTTCTCCATTTCCGGAGTAACAATCTGAAACTGCAGCTGATGTGGTGGGTGCAGGTTTTTCTGTAAAATATAATGATAAAAAGGACTTTCATACATACACAAGTAATTTACTTAAGGGTTAATGCAATGGTTAGACTATTCAATACACATAAATAGCAGCAGAAAGAAGTGACTCCAATATTTTAGGACGGATGCAAAAACTTTGACATTAAAGTATTGATGACTGTCCACCATCATCAGTATGAGATTGGTGGGGCCACTCACATCTGGTATCTGCTGTTCTCAGCGCTGGATGTATGCAGAACTCAACAGCTCCGCATGTTTTTAGTGTCCACTGCGAGTACTGCAGTTTGTCTCACATTCAAAGTTTTTTATTTCTATAGTATATATATTTCTATAATATACAGTATAACTACCAATTTGGCAATTCTGGCTAATGTAAGATGTTGATTTTTGCAGTGGGCCTTCTGGGAGGCTGAAATTCATTCTACACCTTCTGTCACTCCTAGCCAGAAATATATCCATAAGAGCAAATAATGTAAAGGATTCATCTATTGTCCAATGCATTTTTTTTAGAGTGTGAGCTATCCAAGAATTAATGAAGCAGGAATAAGTATTTTTTCCGATTCACAATCATGTTAATTTGGTGGGTAATTTTTTTTTAATCATAATATTACTTTGTTTATCCCTGTCAAGACCTGCTGATTTTTCATTTTTGCACTTTTGTTTTTTCCTCTACTTCTTTCAAGCGCTACAACTTTCTTATTTTTCCATCGGTATAATCATATGAGTGATGCTTTTTTTAATAATGAATTGTGGTTTTAACTGACAACACTCACCATTGTACATTATAATGTACTGACATTTTTTTTTACAAATCCAACTGGGATGAAACTGGGAGAAAAAAAAATCAATTCCATCATTGTTCTATAACTTTTTTATACACCGTTCATTTTATGGTAAAAATGACGGGACAAGTATGATTATCCAGATCAGTACAATAATTGCGATATCAAATTTATGAAGTTTATTTTTATATTTTAATGGTTAAAAATGTTTGAACTTAAGGAGTTAACTATACTCCTCAAAATCGTAACACTATGGAAATTACAGGACAGATAGATATGGTAATGATATGTAAATGGAGAAAAAATGCAAACAAAACTTACCAAACATACATTTATTTACTATCGAGTATGAGAACTACACGTTTTTCATACCCTGGCTTGTTATCAATGAGGGTATTAGTGGTTGGCTAAGGAATGTTCTGCCATGCTGAATGCACTTGGGTACGCAAATCATTAAGATCCACTGCTGCCAGCTACCATTACAATAGCCATCTAATCAAGTCCCAGATGTGCTCGATGGGAGAAAAATCTGAAGACGCTGCAGGACATGGTAGTGAGTTTGGGACACTCAGGCTGCCCACATTTGCACCAGCTACATGTGGCCTGGCATTGTCGTGTAGAAAAACTGCTTCTGGGACACTATTACATTCTCTCATGAAGAACTCTTCATGGTGTTTCCCATGTGGTCTCCAGACCAATCTCCAACTAACACTGTGTCCAAAATCAGGACTCATCTGTAAAGAGTATAGACCTCCATTCCAGCCCCTATTGCCGACCTGCTCTGCACTATAATAGTCTTTGAGAGCAGTGGTGTTATTTCATGGGACACCACCTATAGCTGGACATCTGGCTTGCAGCCTAATGTTTTGCCTGATGGTTTGTTTAGACACTATTTGACACCTCAGGCTTGGTATTATGAGGTCTAATTTCGCTTACAGTACACATTGGATCACTAGACTCTATTCTTCAAATCTGATGAGAACATGTGGACAAATCTGATGAGAACATGTGGACAACACCACAAAGAAGCCTCCATGAGGGAAAGTCACTCCTGTCTTACACCTGCGATTATGGTGTGAGGTAGCATAATATGGACAGTAGGCGGTCCCATCTAGCCTGTATTCCAGGTACACTAACAAATTAGCACTATATTGATTTGGTCATGGAACCAGTCGTACATCCCTGTATTTTAACACGACAATGCCAAACCACATGATGTCAGTACTACTGTGAGCAGCCTGCGGTGGCTTAAAAGTGCCACCATGGCCTCCTGACTTGTCTCCATGGAGCACATCTGGGAGGACATTGGTCACCAATTGCAAAGAGAGCTGCCAACAGAAAATTTTGATGATTTGCATGCCCTAGTATATTCAGCATGACCAAAAATTTCTTAGACAACCATTAATAATCTTAATGATAATATGCCAAGAAGTTTAAGTGTAGCGATTTCTTCACCTGGAGCCCATGCTTAATACTGAATAAATCAAGATATTTTGAAAAGTTTGTTCCCATTTTGTCATTATTTTATATAATTGACATGTATGTGTAGGGGACATGATGCATTGTTTTGTTCCTTTTTGCCTTTAATGTATATTTGTCTGTGCAATGTGATACTGCTACACTAACTTGGTGTATCACTCCATAATCTGGTACTGCTACACTATTATGTGTATTACCGTGTTTTGCTTCCTTACTCGTCCCCATACCGTATGCTCTGTTTAATGTAATGTTTTATTGCTGATTTGTGCTACTGTAGAAATGTCCCACGTTGTATGTATTTACTGTTGCTGCAGTGTACATATTTTCTATTGTAAATGTTTAGTGGGTAGGAACAGCTTAATACCTGTTTATAGCTAATAGATGGGGGCATTTTAGTGCACACAGCTCTTAGATAGTGTATAGAGTGAATAGATGGTTAATAGTAGGAGGGGCTGCTGTATGGTAAGTTGCTGTGTTGGGATAGAGTCAGAGGGCGAGGGACTCTCGAACCGTACATGGGCTATAAGTCCAGGGCTCCACAGCAGCCACAAAACATTAAAGTAGTGGGGTCCAGTCATCTAGAGCATCAGAACAGTACAGTTGGGGGCCAATAGCGGTTCCAGTATGTGGCAACTCATCACTTGGGTAGAGACCCTAAGGAAGGGAGAGGAATCTACAGATGCTGTGAGTTTGGACAGTAGAGATGTGGTACAAGCGCAGGAAAAAGCACAGAAGGACAGGTCACTCTGCCAGTGGCTTCTGACTCCAGGAACTAATGATCTTGTGTCTGGGCGAAACAGACCGAGGGATGCGTATCCATAGTGGAGTGGTGCAGGAAGGATGCTGAGGAACTGCCAGGGATGGCCTGACCTGGGTCCGTGCTATGTGACCATGAGAGAAGTGCAGGGAAAGGAAAGGAACACCGTTTTATGAAGCCTATTGTAAAAGCTGTGAAAACTTTGGATGTACTGTGTGAAGAACCTAGTAAAGATGTTCTTGTTGATGTTTAAATGGACTGTGTCTCAATTAATGCAAATCGGCCTGGAGAGAGTCTCCTGCAGCAAAGGGAAGATCCAGAAGGAGATGGATCTGAAGATACAGGAATGCTGACTAATGGTGATAATTTTCCTTTGAGGTGAGGCCAGGGCACAGAAAGCCAGGTGTCGTCGGCCATGTCTACTGCCCTGGGCCAGACCCTTACATATGTTCCTATGATTTCCACAAAACCTGTACTGTTCCTTCTTGGTGTTACATTTTACACATTGACGAGTGTGTACATAACTTAATTATACACCTTATTTGACAACACAAAAATCATCGGTCCTCATTCATAAAAACTGTTCCCAAATCAATATTTCAGAAACAGGATAAATAGTAACTTTTGGGAATAAGATTATCACCATGCATTAAACACATATTTGCTTGGAAGCTGAAAATCTTCAATTTCAAATAAAGAAATAAATGTATTTACCAACAGGTTTATCGTCACAGCTGGGTAAGTCACAATATTCCCATCGTGTTAACTTGTCAGTGGTATAGCACCAGGGCATGGACTCTCCATCTGGGTTTCTACAATAATTCTTTTCAAGATTTCTAGAAATCAGATTAATTTATGGCAATTTAGAAGATTTTAAAATATACACATTTTTACAGACGAAAAGCAATTTTTCAGTAGTGAATGCATTTAACTGTCAACAGTTTTTTAGTGTATGAACAAATCACCTTTGCATTCTGCGTCATCCATTAGCCCAAGAAATCACGTGCCTGTGCAGTAGCATTGCCAGCTCATTCAGGTGCCCTTTGCTCTGCCCTACTGGGCAGAGCATAAAACATAACTGTGTATGTGCAGAGACACGTCATTCCAGCTCCTATGTAACAGAGCCAATAAGTAGCGCAAGCCGGTGATGCAACTGTGCAACTGCATGATTTTGTTGGGAATGATGCACATGAATGAAAACCAGAGGATGGTGATTAGAAGCAGAAAGGAGACACAGACACCTCAGTAATGATGCCCATCACTCCAGGCCATCAGATTTAAATATGGTGCAGTAGCATTTCACAAGATATTTTGGGGGTTATACAGGGGGATTCAGGACTCAGGAGACAATAGACAACTTTGTGGAATGCAGTTCAGGAGTTATAAAAGATAGTGGCATTTGTTCAGAAATTAGTAAAGCCTCATCTGACCATTATACAGTACCTTGATAAACTATTCATACCCTGGGAACTTATCCACATTTTTTCACGTTACACCCACAGATGTGTTTTATTTGGATTTGATTTGATATACCAACACATAGTAACAAGTATTTGTGAAATGTTAAATAAATGATACCCGGCTAACTACTTATTTTAAAAATATACAGTAAATCTGGACATTTTCCCTCTACAGGCTTTATCCCTTAATTGCAATTAACTCTGAGCTGGTGGAATAAGACTAGCTGCTATGAGCGCCACCATACACAGCAAATAGAGTAGGATTTCTGCTCTTCATTTCTCAGGTAGCACACTGACAGAAGCCAGAGCAAGGAAATTATACCCCCAATCTGAGCTGAGTGTATGTGAATCCAGCTCTGGGGTGAGGTAAAAGACTAGTTAGAAAGCTTACTACGATCTTTCTTTGTCTGTACCTTCACTGTGTTCCTCACTCCTGCTCTCCTCTTCACACAGTATACTGGCCTGTGTAATGTGAAATCACCAAAAGCCTGTAGTCTCTCTTGTCTGAGCAAGATGTTTTTTCAAAGTGAATGATAAGTTTAGGAGGCAGAGTGGAGAGGAAAAATGATCTGAAAAGTGGGGAAGGAAGCTGATTTCTCTAAGATGTAATACAATGTTTCTTATATTTGTCTGTACTATTGATGTATGCAAAGTTTGTTAAAAGTACAGACCTTTTTGAGGGGTTGTCTGCTATCAAAGTAAAATAGCAAAAATCATCATTAGTTACGTAATGCCTCCCCAGTGCTGTCTCTCTGCTGCTCCCACCGGTCTTTGTTGATGTGGCTACAGCTGTGATGTCACGTCTATAGCTCATGACCTGCCAGTCTTCGTTAATGTAACTGCAGTGGTGATATCACAAATGGTGCAGCTAATCACTAAGCTCCATGGCCTTATGCTGTCTACGTTGGCAATGTTTTACCTTAAAATTTTACAACCACTTTATATGTAGTTAAATACATATCCCTTACTTGCAGGGATAGTTATCTGGAGTTCTCCCATGAGTATGAGGTTCCTGAGAACTCCAAGATTGACATATTTTTCCAGTTACTGTTACAGCAATATTTCCAGTGTACGACTCTCCATTGCCAGATAAACATTGCAACCCTGGAGGTGATTGTGGGGTATTAGAAGCTGGAATGTGAAAAGTAGAAAAATATTATTCAGTAAAGCGATTTCTTAGAATGTTAGAACAATAGCTAAAATTCAGTAAAGCTATTTCATTAGAACGATAACTAAAATTGTTTACTTGAATCTAACGCATATGCAAATTTTACCACAGTGTCACCTACCTTCAATGTACAATATAACATGCTGAGAAGAGAAATTGGAGTAGTCACACAAAAATATTAAAATAAAACTGCACTGTTGAATTTGTTATCTACCAAGTCACCGAGTTGAGTTGACCTTGATTAATCAAAAAAAACTGCACAAAAAATAAAAGCAATTCTATAACTAATAAGATTAATGATATGTAGCATAGACATAAACGTAGATTCCTTACTGTTATGGCTGGCAATCAGGCAACACAGCGTGCAGTAATCAGCGCACATACAGAGATCTGGCAATAACCAAAAACAATAGGACGAGCTCTGAGACATGGAATCTCTGTAGACTGCAGTACCTGATCTATCCTCACACAACTATAAACAGCAGTGGATTGCGCCTATCACTACCTATGCAACTCGGCACTGCCTGAGGAGCTGACTAGCCTGAAGACAGAAATACAAGCCTGACTTACCTCAGAGAAATACCCCAAAGGAATAAGCAGCCCCCCACATATAATGACTGTTAGCAAGATGAAAAGACAAACGTAGGAATGAAATAGATTCAGCAAAGTGAGGCCCGATATTCTAGACAGAGCGAGGATAGCAAAGAGAACTATGCAGTCTACAAAAAACCCTAAAACGAAAACCACGCAAAGGGGCAAAAAGACCCACCGTGCCGAACTAACAGCACGGCGGTGCACTCCTTTGCTTCTCAGAGCTTCCAGCAAAAGTTAATAGCAAGCTGGACAGAAAAAACAGAAAACAAACTAGAAGCACTTATCTAGCAGAGCAGCAGGCCCAAGGAAAGATGCAGTAGCTCAGATCCAACACTGGAACATTGACAAGGAGCAAGGAAGACAGACTCAGGTGGAGCTAAATAGCAAGGCAGCCAACGAGCTCACCAAAACACCTGAGGGAGGAAGCCCAGAGACTGCAATACCACTTGTGACCACAGAAGTGAACTCAGCCACAGAATTCACAACAGTACCCCCCCCTTGAGGAGGGGTCACCGAACCCTCACCAGAACCCCCAGGCCGACCAGGATGAGCCACATGAAAGGTACGAACAAGATCTGGGGCATGGACATCAGAGGCAAAAACCCAGGAATTATCTTCCTGAGCATAACCCTTCCATTTGACCAGATACTGGAGTTTCCGTCTAGAGACACGAGAATCCAAAATCTTCTCCACAATATACTCCAATTCCCCCTCCACCAAAACAGGGGCAGGAGGCTCCACAGATGGAACCATAGGTGCCACGTATCTCCTCAACAACGACCTATGGAATACATTATGTATGGAAAAGGAGTCTGGGAGGATCAGACGAAAAGACACCGGATTGAGAATCTCAGAAATCCTGTACGGACCAATAAAACGAGGTTTAAATTTAGGAGAGGAAACCTTCATAGGAATATGACGAGAAGATAACCAAACCAGATCCCCAACACGAAGTCGGGGTCCCACACGGCGTCTGCGATTAGCGAAAAGCTGAGCCTTCTCCTGGGACAAGGTCAAATTGTCCACTACCTGAGTCCAGATCTGCTGCAACCTGTCCACCACAGAATCCACACCAGGACAGTCCGAAGACTCAACCTGTCCTGAAGAGAAACGAGGATGGAACCCAGAATTGCAGAAAAATGGAGAGACCAAGGTAGCCGAGCTGGCCCGATTATTAAGGGCGAACTCAGCCAACGGCAAAAATGACACCCAATCATCCTGGTCAGCGGAAACAAAACATCTCAGATATGTTTCCAAGGTCTGATTGGTTCGTTCGGTCTGGCCATTAGTCTGAGGATGGAAGGCCGAGGAGAAAGATAGGTCAATGCCCATCCTACCACAAAAGGCTCGCCAGAACCTCGAGACAAACTGGGAACCTCTGTCAGAAACGATATTCTCAGGAATGCCATGTAAACGAACCACATGCTGGAAGAACAAAGGCACCAAATCAGAGGAGGAAGGCAATTTAACCAAGGGCACCAGATGGACCATTTTAGAAAAGCGATCACAGACCACCCAAATGACCGACATTTTTTGAGAAACGGGAAGGTCAGAAATGAAATCCATCGAAATATGTGTCCAAGGCCTCTTCGGGACCGGCAAGGGCAAAAGCAACCCACTGGCACGTGAACAGCAGGGCTTAGCCCTAGCACAAATTCCACAGGACTGCACAAAAGCACGCACATCCCGTGACAGAGATGGCCACCAGAAGGATCTAGCAACCAACTCCCTGGTACCAAAGATTCCTGGATGACCGGCCAGCACCGAACAATGAAGTTCAGAGATAACTTTACTAGTCCACCTATCAGGGACGAACAGTTTCTCGGCCGGACAACGATCAGGTTTATTAGCCTGAAATTTCTGCAACACTCTCCGCAAATCAGGGGAGATGGCAGACACAATGACTCCCTCCTTGAGGATACTCGCCGGCTCAGATAACCCCGGAGAGTCGGGCACAAAACTCCTAGACAGAGCATCCGCCTTCACATTTTTAGAGCCCGGAAGGTATGAAATCACAAAATCAAAACGAGCAAAAAATAACGACCAACGGGCCTGTCTAGGATTCAAGCGCTTGGCAGACTCAAGATAAGTAAGGTTCTTATGATCAGTCAAAACCACCACGCGATGCTTAGCACCCTCAAGCCAATGACGCCACTCCTCGAATGCCCACTTCATGGCCAGCAACTCTCGGTTGCCCACATCATAATTACGCTCAGCAGCAGAAAATTTCCTGGAAAAGAAAGCACATGGTTTGAACACTGAGCAACCAGAACCTCTCTGTGACAAAACCGCCCCTGCACCAATCTCAGAAGCATCAACCTCGACCTGGAACGGAAGAGAAACATCAGGTTGACACAACACAGGGGCACAGCAAAAACGACGCTTCAACTCCTGAAAAGCTTCCACGGCAGCAGAAGACCAATTAACCAAATCAGCACCCTTCTTGGTCAAATCGGTCAATGGTCTGGCAATGCTAGAAAAATTACAGATGAAGCGACGATAAAAATTAGCAAAACCCAGGAATTTCTGCAGACTTTTTAGAGATGTCGGCTGAGTCCAATCCTGGATGGCTTGAACCTTAACCGGATCCATCTCGATAGTAGAAGGGGAAAAGATGAACCCCAAAAATGAAACTTTCTGCACACCGAAGAGACACTTTGATCCCTTCACGAACAAGGAATTAGCACGCAGTACCTGGAAAACCATTCTGACTTGCTTCACATGAGACTCCCAATCATCTGAGAAGATCAAAATGTCATCCAAGTAAACAATCAAGAATTTATCCAGATACTCACGGAAAATGTCATGCATAAAAGACTGAAAAACAGATGGAGCATTGGCAAGTCCGAACGGCATCACCAGATACTCAAAATGACCCTCGGGCGTATTAAATGCCGTTTTCCATTCATCTCCCTGCCTGATTCTCACCAGATTATACGCACCACGAAGATCAATCTTAGTAAACCAACTAGCCCCCTTAATCCGAGCAAACAAGTCAGAAATCAATGGCAAGGGATACTGAAACTTAACAGTGATCTTATTAAGAAGGCGGTAATCAATACACGGTCTTAGCGAACCATCCTTCTTGGCTACAAAAAAGAACCCTGCTCCCAATGGTGACGACGATGGGCGAATATGTCCCTTCTCCAGGGACTCCTTCACATAACTGCGCATAGCGGTGTGTTCAGGTACGGACAAATTAAATAAACGACCCTTAGGGAATTTACTACCAGGAATCAAATCGATAGCACAATCACAATTCCTATGCGGAGGTAGGGCATCAGACTTGGACTCTTCAAATACATCCTGAAAGTCCGACAAGAACTCTGGGATGTCAGAAGGAATAGATGACGAAATAGACAAAAATGGAACATCACCATGTACTCCCTGACAACCCCAGCTGGTTACCGACATAGAGTTCCAATCCAATACTGGATTATGGGTTTGTAGCCATGGCAACCCCAACACGACCACATCATGCAAATTATGCAGTACCAGAAAGCGAATAACTTCCTGATGTGCAGGAGCAATGCACATGGTCAGCTGGGCCCAGTACTGAGGCTTATTCTTGGCCAAAGGTGTAGCATCAATTCCTCTCAACGGAATAGGACACCGCAAAGGCTCCAAGAAAAATCCACAACGTTTAGCATAATCCAAATCCATCAGATTCAGGGAAGCGCCTGAATCCACAAACGCCATGACAGAATACGATGACAAAGAGCACATTAAGGTAATGGACAAAAGGAATTTGGACTGTACAGTACCAATAACGGCAGAGCTATTGAACCGCCTAGTGCGTTTAGGACAATTAGAAATAGCATGAGTAGAATCACCACAATAGAAACACAGTCTGTTCAGACGTCTGTGTTCTTGCCGTTCTACTTTAGTCATAGTCCTGTCGCACTGCATAGGCTCAGGTTTACTCTCAGACAATACCGCCAGATGGTGCACAGATTTACACTCGCGCAAGCGACGACCGATCTGAATGGCCAAGGACATAGACTCATTCAAACCAGCAGGCATAGGAAATCCCACCATTACATCCTTAAGAGCTTCAGAGAGACCCTTTCTGAACAAAGCCGCTAGTGCAGATTCATTCCACAGAGTGAGTACTGATCACTTCCTAAATTTCTGACAATATACTTCTACATCATCCTGACCCTGGCATAAAGCCAGCAGATTTTTCTCAGCCTGATCCACTGAATTAGGCTCATCGTAGAGCAATCCCAGCGCCTGGAAAAATGCATCAACATTACTCAATGCAGAATCTCCTGGTGCAAGAGAAAACGCCCAGTCCTGTGGGTCGCCGCGCAAAAAAGAAATAATAATCAAAACCTGTTGAATAGGATTACCAGAAGAATGAGGTTTCAAGGCCAAAAATAGCTTACAATTATTTCTGAAGCTCAGGAACTTAGTTCTGTCACCAAAAAACAAATCAGGAATCGGAATTCTTGGTTCTAGCATCGATTTCTGATCAATAGTATCTTGAATCTTTTGTACATTTACAACGAGATTATCCATTGAGGAGCACAGAGCCTGAATATCCATGTCCACAGCTGTGTCCTGAAGCACTCTAATGTCTAGGGGAAAAAAAAGACTGAAGACAGAGCTAAGAAAAAAAAATGATGTCAGGATTTCTTTTTTCCCTCTATTGGGAATCATTGGTGTGGCTCCTTGTACTGTTATGGCTGGCAATCAGGCAACACAGCGTGCAGTAATCAGCGCACATACAGAGATCTGGCAATAACCAAAAACAATAGGACGAGCTCTGAGACATGGAATCTCTGTAGACTGCAGTACCTGATCTATCCTCACACAACTATAAGCAGCAGTGGATTGCGCCTATCACTACCTATGCAACTCGGCACTGCCTGAGGAGCTGACTAGCCTGAAGACAGAAATACAAGCCTGACTTACCTCAGAGAAATACCCCAAAGGAATAGGCAGCCCCCCACATATAATGACTGTTAGCAAGATGAAAAGACAAACGTAGGAATGAAATAGATTCAGCAAAGTGAGGCCCGATATTCTAGACAGAGCGAGGATAGCAAAGAGAACTATGCAGTCTACAAAAAACCCTAAAACGAAAACCACGCAAAGGGGCAAAAAGACCCACCGTGCCGAACTAACAGCACGGCGGTGCACTCCTTTGCTTCTCAGAGCTTCCAGCAAAAGTTAATAGCAAGCTGGACAGAAAAAACAGAAAACAAACTAGAAGCACTTATCTAGCAGAGCAGCAGGCCCAAGGAAAGATGCAGTAGCTCAGATCCAACACTGGAACATTGACAAGGAGCAAGGAAGACAGACTCAGGTGGAGCTAAATAGCAAGGCAGCCAACGAGCTCACCAAAACACCTGAGGGAGGAAGCCCAGAGACTGCAATACCACTTGTGACCACAGAAGTGAACTCAGCCACAGAATTCACAACACCTTACTAGGTCAGACAAGGTGAGTCTTACATTGCTTGAATAAGAAACTCATATTAATTCATAATTTATAGGCGTCTCCGATTCATTGTATTTCCACTAGTATTTCTGCATGACTATATCACAATTAATGACTTTTTTGGAATGGGGGCAAATTTATCAAACTTTTTTCAAGGTTTCTTTTGCGAGTTAGTTAGTTTTCCAATTTTTACGTTAATTTGGCTTTTCCGGATGTTTTAGACAAATTTGGCAAAACTCTACTAGTTATTTTAGCTTTTTTCTGCAACATTTTGCAAAACGTATGACTTCTCCTGCTAAGAAAACTCAAAACGATACGAGGAAAAAAAGACAGTTCTGAGCTTTGAACAAAATTCATGCATGCACCATTGAATTTGTCACAAAAAAAGTCACCGTAAACCACATGTCAAAAAGAAAAGTGACCGTAAACAAATGCAAATCATGAATAGAGCCCACAGACTTTGGCCCCAATTCATCAACACTGGCATTTTTCACACCAGTCTCGATGACAAGGCGGGGTGGAGTGTGGAGCACCTGATTCTTTCAGAGACTAGAGAAAAATTTATGGTGTAAGGTTTGCTACCATTTAATATGAATTTCACACCTCATCACACCTCAGCTCCACCTACTTTGTCAAGCAAAAATGGTATAAAATGCCAAAATTTTGCATCTAGTCAAAGATTTTTACACAAATTTTTCTGACATAAAATCTTTGATGAATCACATATTTTATTAATAACAATGATCCACAGTCCAATTGACACAGACTCAAACAATGGAGAAGATGGAGAAATTAAGTTCTCCCTTTTCTCCACACCTGCGATACAATTCTCTCATGTAAGAGAATCAGATCACGGTAAACTGACACTTGGCTCAAACTCTGATCAGAAAGAAGATTGGGAGAGAGAATCATTTCTGGTGTGAGCGAGCCCTAAAAGTCGAATTTTTGTGCAACCTTAATGAATCAGCCCCCAAATCTATCTTGTCTGTCAGTATTTTTTGCCCTGATTTTCATATCAAACATGACCTATGTTTAGTGATTTTTTACTAAACTACCTGTCCAGCACATACGGTATATCCTTGCATTTTCTGTCTGAAGCTCAAGCACTTGACATCTACGGTAAATCTCTCTGTATGTTTCCTCAGGGATAAAACTAATTTTATTGACATCTTTAGGTGTTTTGTACCTTTGAGTTTGTGTTCACATTGTATACTCAATTATCTTGACAGCCCCAGTGCAAATCCTTATAAATTAATTTATCTTTGCAGGAGTGTAATGGTCTCCATTTTCATGTCTTTTAGTTGTCAGATTTATTAAAGTTTATTTTATATCAAGGTTTAAGCTTCTTTATTGATGATTTTAATTTTATGTAGCAAATCTCTTTTTTTTTGCTATATAGCAGCACACATGTATGTTTGGATCATATCTGGTTGGTATACTTATGGCATACATATTATTGTGCACCTTACTTTATATTTATGTTCCTCTGTATGTGGTTTGGCATCTATAAGTCTCTTCGACCTCACCAGTTTATTTTTATGGTCTATTTGTCTTTTGCCTATCTTCTTTTGGTGACTGATTTAGTCTAATTGCTACCAGTTTTGAATTTAAGCATTATATATTCATACATGTTTCCAAAAGAAAATATAATTTAACAAAAATCCTAATAAAATGAGAATCTAATAGAATAGAAAATCTGGTAGCAATTTTAATACTACACACAGTAAAGAAGAAAAATAAAAATAAACTCACTACAACGTGGAATTTCACAGAATTCCCATCGCTTGTTTGGATCAGTAGTAAAGCACCATGGTCGCGGTTCTCCATCTGGGTTGCGGCAATGATTATTTATAAGATTTTTCTCTGGAATGCTGGAAAAGTATTAAACATTAATAAATATTTTTGAAAAAGAAATATCTTTGAATCTGAAATACTAAGACATATTACATGGATCCAGTGTAACTTTTCATAAAAATATCACTCTATGGCCTGGTACACTCTGTTTCCCTACAGTTTTTTATGCATGCTTAAGGCCATATTAGGCTAAATTATAAATATTACATTTCCTGCTACAAATACTATACCAGTATACCAAAGTTTATCATAAATAAAGGGCATTTAAAACCATGAAGGCAGAGGAGTCAGAAATAGCATTTCAGGAGTGTAAAGATCTCAATAGGAAATGTAAAAAAGAAATCAAGCTAGAAAAGTTAGCTACTGAAACCCATTAACCCCTTTCTGACGCACTAGTATGCACTCAAGCACCTTATTCATTTTATAAATGATCATGTGGACCCATATACTTTAATCAAAAGACACTGTGCCAAATAGGTCTATATACATACTATCAAGCTATTTCTATTGCTCTATACTAAGGTCTCCTTTAATTTTATGAGTCATTGCTGAATATTTTTATCCTAAGAATACTATCACAAAGAAATGATTCTTTATTCTTGATTTGTGTCATTTTCCTCTGTTTCTCCTGTTGACATGAGGCACCTTTTTAATTGATTTATTTCTTTTTTTAATTTTGAATAAAATATTGTCTATTGTCTATTATAAATTCATCACTTTTTTCCTGGATTTTGTGGATCTGAATTATGTGTTATACATTTTGATATGGAGTTTGATTGTGTAGTAAAAAGGTTATTAACTAATATGTATGCAAATAATTGAGTAAACAAAATAAATTTTTCTCACTAATCACTAATCCACACCTAGTTATACCGGTATTTTACAACATTCCTATAATACACAAATATCTTGATAACCCATCGAGTCACCCAATTGTCACCTCAATGGATTCCATCTTGTCTCCTTTATCAATCTTTTTAGGACTCATAAGAACCACACGGTCATTTATCCTTGATACTGACCATTTTCTCCAGATCATCAGAGATTTATCAAAACTGTCCCCCAATAGTCTTTTGGTCACCACCATGCTCCAAAATTCTCATCTTTCTGAGTACCACTCCCTATTCTGTATTGAGCTTCTTTCCATCATTTAACAAGATAATTTCTTCCTCTTCAGTCTCTTCAGTAATGGTTTATATTTGCAGACACGTAGCACTGCTATAGGCTCTAATTTTCCACCAGCCTACACAAGTAGCTATGTGGACTACTTTGTGAACCACTATGTCTACACCATTGACCTGCTTTCCACATATTCCACCTGTTGGTTCCATTGACACCTTGACCAAATTTCTCCTTAGTCTAAACTCCATCTGACTGAAACTACAACTTAACTTTGACACTTCCCAAATATCTTGTTTGGATACTATTGTCATTAAGAACTTTTTTTTCCAACCCAACCAATCGCAACAGTTTCTTAAAATACACTAGCTGTCATTCAAAATCCAACAAAGACAGCCTCCCTTGCTCCCAATTTTATAAGGTAAACAGAATTGTACCAGCTCACTCTGTCCGTTCTTCCATATTAGAAGAAATATCCAACAACAACTTCCTTGATAGGTACCCTTCTCACCTCCTCCTGGAGATAAAAACCTAAATAACAACTAGAACAAGAATTTATACCATCATTCATAGACACTGGCCCATACTACATAGAGCATACCCCAATGCAGAAGCCAAAAGCAGTGGATCAAATACCCTCTGGATTGCTCGTCGCTCGGACCCTAGCCACAGTTTGAGACGGCAACATTGTAGTGCAGTGTGTCAATCTGGGGACTGAAAGTATCACCCTTCTACCTAAGAGCGAAGTGGCCCAAATCCTTGGCATGCCGTAGAAGCTAATGCCACCTGGCTTAGTTCAACTGGCCCTTATGCAAGGGGATTCCTTACTCTAGCAGTTACAGCTATACCGGAGTCTCCGTCTGGTAGCAAAAGAGAGGGTCGTAGAATTTTAGAGCTGATGTGGGCGGAACTGACGGGACTATCACCTCAACAAGTGCAGCGAGGAGGTACTGGAGCACTATCAGGAGGTCTTTGCCCGCCATGTAGATGACTTTGGTTGCACTCAAACCGTCGCTCATGAAATTCCTACTGGGAATGCCACTCCAGTCTAAGAGAGATATCATCATATACCTCCCCAGATGTATAAAGAGGTGAAGGAAATGCTGGCTCATATGTTGCAAAGTGGAGTGGTACGAGAGAGTTAGAGACCATGGGCGGCGCTCATTGTGCTGGTTCGAAAGAAAGATGGGAATCTGTGGTTCTGTGTCAATTATAGGCGGCTGAACTCTTGCATAGTGCAAGACTCTTATCCGTTTCCCCGAATTGAGAAATCCCTCACTGCCCTGGGACGAGCAAAGTATTTTTCCACCCTTGATCTTTCTAGCGGGTACTGGCAGATGCCAATGGCAGAAAATGACTGGCCAAAAACAGCATTTGTATTGCCCATGGGACTGTTCGAGTTCAATCGTATGCCCTTTGGTCTGACTAATGCTCCAGGGACATTCCAGCGCTTAATGGAGAGATGTTTGGGAGATATGAATTTTGAGGCTACCTTGATTTACCTTGATGTTATCATCGTCTACACGCCCACCTTTGAGGAGCACCTACAGCAACTCGAACAAATGCTGAGCCGGTTACAGAGTCATGGCTTGAAAGTAAAGCCACAGAAATGTCATCTATTCCATAAGCAGATTGAGTATTTGGGACATATTGTGTCGAATGAATGAGTAAGACCTGCACGAGAGAAAGTGGCAGTGGTGTAAGAATGACCCACTCCTATGATGGTGAAAGATGTATGGGCTTTCCTAAGGCTTACTGGCTACTACCGGAGATTTGTGAAAAACTTCACCCGTATTGTGAACCCCTTGTTGGAACTGTTAAAGGGAGTGTCAGCCAGGTCAATGAAGCGAACCAAACAGTGGGGGCCTTCCGGGCTTTGAAAATGGCCCCCACCAAGACCCCCATACTTGTTTATGCCAATTTTTCACAGCCATTCATCCTTCACACTGACAAAAGTATGCACGGCCTAGGAGCAGTCCTGTCACAGGTACAAGGACAAAAAGAATGGGTGATAGCCTATGCGAGACGGTCCCTGCATGATTCAAAGCGAGACCCCCCAATTATAGCTCTTTCAAGTTGGAGCTTCTGGCCCTAGTATGAGCTATGACGTAGAAGTTTGCAGAGTACTTATCTGGATCGAAAGTATTGGTGAAGACGGATAACAATCCCTTGGCCCACCTTGAGAATGCAAAGCTAGGGACCCTGGAACAATGATGGGTGACCAGCATGATGAAGTATCGGTACATGGTTCTCTACCAGGCCAAGGCCAAGGATACCCATGCTGACACCCTCTCCAGGGTGACACATGAACGTCCTGACCATGACTGAGATGAAGAGCTTGAGGCAGAGGAGATCCCTGGATTCCGAAACCTGTTCACCTTGTTGGTGGTGACGCAAGGAGAGATTGAAGAGGGGTCCGAAGATCAAGTACTAGGGCAGTCCCGGGATGACTGGATCAAACTCCAACAGCAGGACATGGAGACTGCTCAGCTGCGACAGTGGGTGGCGTTGAAGTAACTTCCTAGTCGAAGGGAGAGAAATGTGCTGTCCTCAGGCGCCCTGCGAATTCTAGGACAATGGGAAAGTCTTTGCTTGAAGGATGGATTGATATATCGAAAAGTGCAGTTGTTGTGAGAGGAGGGAGTCACTTGGCAAGTAGTGCTTCCAGAGAAGGCAATAAAGATGGTGGCCACCGAGGCTCATGAGCGAGGAACCCATTTCGATGCATAGAAAACATTCCAGTAGCTACAGAGATTAGTGTATCACCCATAACTAAGGAATGCGGTGGAAGATGGTTGCTAACAATGCAGAAGCTGTAAGGTGGCAAAGCCCCCAGAACAGCAGGCTCCAACACAGACCATTGTTACCTCTGCCCCTCTGGAACTCTTGATGATTGACTACCTGACTGTAGGACCAGCGCATCTTGGCTACGAACATTGTCTGATGATAACCGACCACTTCACTAAGTTTGCTGTGGTAACTCCAACTAGAGATCAGTCCGCCGAATCAGCTGCACAGGCCATCTGTCGAGATTTCATCTGCATGTATGGCTGCCCAAAAAGGATTAACTCCGATCTAGGCACTTGCTTCCAGGGGTGAGTTATGGAAGAACTACACCATTTGTACCTGATCGAGAAATCCAGAACTACTCCCTATTACCCTCAAGGGAATGGGGCCTGTGAACGCTTCAATTGAACATTGATTCAGATGTTAAACACTTTGGAAGAGGACCGGAAGGTACGGTGACCTGAGTTAGTGGCTGAACTGGTGTGGGTGTACAATAACCGAGTGCACAGCACAACAGCATTCATGACATACACCTTGCTGTTCGGGCGAAAAGGATGAGAGATTACAAAGCTGGAGCTGGACTCAGAGGAGGACTACCCACAGACGGGGGTGTCCTCTTGGGTCAAAGAATACCGACATCAATTGCGGACTCTCCATCAACTGGTGCAGATGAAGTTTCAGGAACTTAAGCACCATGAAGCACCACCTATTCGCGGGACAGCTTTGAAACCTGGGGACCAAGTCTTGGTCTGGAATAAGCGGTCACGGGGAAAATTGGAAAGTCGGTAGGAGCAGACTCTGCACTGATGGGCTGGTCTATGATGTTCAGCCTGAACAGGAGGAGGGAGCATCCACTAGAGTTGTCCATTGCAGCATGTTGCGGCCCTGCATGTCCAAAGAACCCAAAAGTGAAGAAGAGTTGCCAAAAACCGGGAACATGTCCCCAGCTCCGGCTCCTGACTTCAATTGAAAGGAGGTAGTGTTCAACCGCCAATGATCTGCTACCTACCCCTTCTGAGGAGATGAACACTGAGTCGCCAATGCTGGAAGTCACTGGAGTGGCAGACTCACCGAGCCAGAGCATCCCTTTACCGCCCACGAATCAGCCCGATTTACGCCGGTCATTGCGAACCACAACTGGAGTGCCTCTCGCCTGCTACAAGCAAGATCAGTTTATTTGGCAGAAAATTATCCAATAAGTCAAGCACTGTGAAAGACTAGTGAAGGCGCTCTCGCCTGTGGAATGGTCAGCTTAAGGAAGATGCGGGTGTAGAAGGCAGGGACAGGTTGCTGAAGTATCGGGTCTAGACATGCTGGGGCCGCACCTCCTGTTGCTGGAAGGAATGCAATTGCAGCTGAAGGGAATGCAATTGCAGCTGGAGCAAGGCGGTAACCTAGGTAAAGCGGGCATGGCCAGGGACAGTAAGCAAAAAGGTGCTGTGCGGGAACAGGAAAGGTCTTCCCGCCAGGACGCTGAGCAGTTGCGGATCGCAGCCGCAGTGCCCTCACATTAGGCCACAGCATGCATAGATGGGGTGGCTGCGTGAGACTTACTGATATCGGTGGGCACGCAGTGTAATGTGTGCCAGGCAGAGTATTGCAGGGCGGACGTCCGGGTGACAGCTGGCACACAGAGGAGTGCACGCCGAGTAATGCCGTTCAGAGCAGCCATTCATGTGCCGGTGGCTGCTCAGAAACACATGCCGAGTTGAACTTTGTGGAGAGCTTTAACTTTTAGCTCCGCAGTTATATGGACTAGGTATGAAAATACTTTGATTGTTAATATCTCAACAATGAAGAGAAATTAAATAAAAAATAACAAAAAATTTCGATTTCGCTATACAGCCACTATTTCTCTATGGAAAAAAAGACCTCACCATGCACAGTAAATATTTATATAAAGCCTCTGACAAAAACTGGATAACAACCTATAGAATATTTTGTTTTCCTGGGAAACCTGATGACAAATAAAACTTTATATTTTTAAAGCGCACAGACAGGATTTTGTAAACAATTTGTAAAAAAAAAAATCATAATTAAACTTTGTATCATGCTTGTTTTCCAAAATATTTAGTAAAACCTAAGAAAGAATACTGTGTCTAGTGTTAATTGATTTTTTACCTATCAGGTTTATAGCCATGAGTATGGGGCTTTTGAGAATCCCAGTTTTGACACTCCAATCCAGACTTTGTTTTTGAAACTTTACCTCTATAATTTTCTCCAGTACAATGAAAACAATCTTCTGTACAAAGAAACAAAGGAAAAAACATGTGAGAACCTTAAATCCTTAGATCAAGCAGTCTTGAGATTCAAGATGTTTACGTGCCACATATTCTGTCAATTATAGGGGATTTCCAGTCATGGAAAACCCCTCTCCTACTGGCGGGGTTTGTTGCATAAAACCAAACTGAGCATTACGTACCCTACCTGGGTCCAGTGCCCAGTATCCATCGCTGCTCCCAGTGTTTCTTATTGTCTGCAGCGCTGACGTCATGTCGACTGTGCTGCAGCCAATAACTGAGCTTAGTGTTTCTGAGTGGCTGATGCCGTTAACTCACACGGATCTGCAGAACTCTCTTACTGGCTGCGCTGCTGTCTACGTGATAGCAGCACTGTAGACAATAAAAAATGCTGAGAGCAGCACTGGAGACTCCGCGTTGAATCAAACTGCCCTGGGGGGTTCAGGGGTTTTCTGAAACTAGAATCCCCTTCCTTTAATTATGCTACTCCTTCTGACCTTTACATTGTGGAATATTACAAAACTCAAAGCGTTGATTTGGGTCTGTAGTGTAACACCATGGGCCATTAGGATCACTATCAGGGTTTCGACAAAAATTCGATTCCAGGCCAGCATTTGGATAATTTGTAGGTGTGTAGCTGGAAAACACAAATGCAACATTAGTATTAAAAAAACACAATAATCACTCAAAATGACCAATTAATTATTTCTTAAAATCCAGGAAAAACTATAAGGCAATAGTTTATTTACAAAAGCTTATGTATACCAAATTGTGGATTTACTTTTCATATTTTTTGTAGTAACCCTAACGGTATCAAACACAATAGAAAAAAACAGTTGCTTTCTCATAAAATCATAGACTATGACATTACATCTTACTATGTGTTTTAGTTATAATTAGGGTTGAGCGAAACGGGTCGAACATTTTCAAAAGTCGCCAACTTTTGACAAAGTCAGGTTTCATGAAACCCGATCCGACCCCTGTGCGGTGTCGGCCATGCGGTACGCGACTTTCGCGCCAAAGTCGCGTTTCAATGACGCGAAAAGCGCCATTTCTCAGCCAATGAAGGTAAACGCAGAGTGTGGGCAGCGTGATGACATAGGTCCTGGTCCCCACCATCTTAGAGAAGGGCATTGCAGTGATTGGCTTGCTGTCTGCGGCGTCACAGGGGCTATAAAGGGGCGTTCCCGCCGACCGCCATGTTACTGCTGCTGATCTGAGCTTAGGGAGAGGTTGCTGCCGCTTCGTCAGAAGCAGGGATAGCGTTAGGCAGGGTCCATTAACCACCAAACCGCTTGTGCTGTAGCGATTTCCACTGCCCAACACCACCTTCGGTGTGCAGGGACAGTGGAAGCTACATTTTTTTTTTTTTCCCCTCAGCGCTGTAGCTCATTGGGCTGCCCTAGAAGGCTCCCTGATAGCTGCATTGCTGTGTGTACGCCGCTGTGCAAACCAACTGCTTTTTTCAAAGCACAAATCCTCTTGTTCCTTCCTTTCTGCACAGCTATCTTTTTGGTTTGTCCACACTTTTTATTTAATTTGTGCATCAGTCCACTCCTTATTGCTGCCTGCCATACCTGGCTGAGATTACTGCAGGGAGATAGTAATTGAAGGACACTCCCTGTTTTTTTTTTTTTTTTGTGGGAGATTAAGATTGACATTTCTGCTAGAGTGCCATCCCTGTCTGTGTCATCTCTCACTCAGTGGGCCATAGAAAGCCTATTTATTTTTTTGCTTGATTTGGGTTATAAAATCTACCTGAAAAAATCACTACATCAATCAGTGGGAGAAAAATATTGGCCTCAGGGCTTGTGTGCCACTCTTGACTCCTGTGTGCATCATCACTCACTCAGTGGGCCATAGAAAGCCTATTTATTTTTTTGCTTGATTTTGGTTCTAAAATCTACCTGAAAAAATCACTACATCAATCAGTGGGAGAAAAATATTGGCCTCAGGGCTTGTGTGCCACTCCTGACTCCTGTGTGCATCATCACTCACTCAGTGGGCCATAGAAAGCCCATTTTTTTTTTTTTTTGCTTTATTTGGGTTCTAAATTCTACCTAAAAAAAATCAATAAATCAATCAGTGGGAGATTAATATTGGCCTTTGGGCTTGTGTGCCAGTCCTAAGCGTGCCATCTCTCTCTCTCAGATAGTGGGCCATAGAAAGCCTATTTTTTTTTTTTTTTTTTTAATGGGTTTATAAATTTTCCCTGGAAAAAAAAAAAAAAGTGGGAGATTAATATTGGCCTCTGGGCTTGTGTGCCAGTCCTGAGCGTGCCATCTCTCTCACAAATAGTGGGCCATAGAAAGCCTATTTATTTATTTATTTTTGGTTTTATAAATTCTCCCTTAAAAAAAAAGGGAGATTAATATTGGCCTTTGGGCTTGTGTGCCAGTCCTAAGCGTGCCATCTCTCTCTCTCAGATAGTGGGCCATAGAAAGCCTATTTTTTTTTTTTTTTTTTTAATGGGTTTATAAATTTTCCCTGGGAAAAAAAAAAAAAGTGGGAGATTAATTTTGGCCTCTGGGCTTGTGTGCCAGTCCTGAGCGTGCCATCTCTCTCACAAATAGTGGGCCATAGAAAGTCTATTTATTTATTTTTTTTTGGTTTTATAAATTCTCCCTTAAAAAAAAAGGGAGATTAATATTGGCCTTTGGGCTTCTGTGTGCCAGTCCTAAGCGTGCCATCTCCCTCTGTCTCTCAGATAGTGGGCCATAGAAAGCCTATTTATTATTTTTTTTATTGGGTTTATAAATTTTCCCTGGAACAAAAAAAAAAAAGTGGGAGATAAATATTGGCCTCTGGGCTTGTGTGCCACTCCTGACTCCTGTGTGCGTCATCTCTCACTCAGTGGGCCGTAGAAAGCCTTTTTTTGTTTTATTTGTTTTCTAAATTCTCCCTGAAAAAATCATTTTATTTTCTTTGGTTTCTAAATTCTTCCTGAAAAATCATTTTATTCTATTTTTTTTTTCCTAAAGTCTCCCTGAAAAAACAAAAAAAAAAAACAAATCAGTGGGAGATTAATATTGCCCTTTCTGCTTGTGTGCCAGTCTTGACTCTTGGGTGTGCCATCTCTCTCTCTCTCTCCAATTGTGGGCCATAGAAAGCCTATTATTTTTTTAGCTTGATTTGGGTTCCAAAATCTACCTGAAAAAATCACTACATCAATCAGTGGGAGATAAATATTGGCCTCTGGGCTTGTGTGCCACTCCCGACTCCTGTGTGCGTCATCTCTCACTCAGTGGGCCATAGAAAGCCTTTTTTTGTTTTATTTGTTTTCTAAATTCTCCCTGAAAAAATCATTTTATTTTATTTGGTTTCTAAATTCTTCCTGAAAAAATCATTTTATTCTATTTTTTTTTTCCTAAAGTCTCCCTGAAAAAAAAAAAAAATCAGTGGGAGATTAATATTGCCCTTTCTGCTTGTGTGCCAGTCTTGACTCCTGGGTGTGCCATCTCTCTCTCTCTCTCCAATTGTGGGCCATAGAAAGCCTATTATTTTTTTTAGCTTGATTTGGGTTCCAAAATCTACCTGAAAAAATCACTACATCAATCAGTGGGAGATAAATATTGGCCTCTGGGCTTGTTTGCCACTCCTGACTCCTGTGTGCGTCATCTCTCACTCAGTGGGCCATAGAAAGCCTTTTTTTGTTTTATTTGTTTTCTAAATTCTCCCTGAAAAAATCATTTTATTTTATTTGGTTTCTAAATTCTTCCTGAAAAAATCATTTTATTCTATTATTTTTTTTTCCTAAAGTCTCTCTTAAAAAAAAAAAAAATCAAATCAGTGGGAGATTAATATTTACATTTGTGCTTCAGTGACAGTCCTGCGTGTGTGGCATCTCTCTCATTTGTTGCCACCAACAACAGAGTGTGTAACATTGTGCCTGATTTTCGTTGTGGTCTCACTCACCTGTAAAGGGGTAGCTAAATCATACTGAAGTTATAGCTCACTGTGTAATTTGTGTGACAGCAACAAATACCGTTAGTTTGTTTACGTTTTTAAAACAATGAGGAAGTATGGTGGAAGAGGTCGTGGCCAGGGGCGTTCATTGTCAGCTGGTAATGAGGGTAGTGGTAGTGGTGGAGCATCAGCTGGTCGTGGGAAAAAAAATATTGCACCTAAGTCTGGAGCTGTGGAGCCAGGTTCGTCGTCTGGCTACACAAGGCCTCGAACGCTCCCTTTTCTGGGAGTAGGAAAACCGCTTTTAAAGCCGGAGCAGCAAGAGCAAGTTTTGGCTTATCTTGCTGACTCAGCCTCTAGCTCTTTTGCCTCCTCTCGTGAAACTGGTAAATGTCAAAGCAGCGCGTCATTAGTGGATGTTCACGGTCAGGGACAAGTCGCTTCCTTGTCCTCTTCAGCAAAAACAACAACAGAGAAGAATGCAGCAGGCGACACAACGGGTTACTCCATGGAGCTCTTTACACATACCGTCCCTGGCTTAGAAAGTGAAGCAGTTAACAGTCCATGCCCATTACAAGTTGAATCTGACATGGAGTGCACTGATGCACAGCCAGACTACTATGCTGGTCCTTTGACTCAGACCACAACATTGCCCTTGCAGGGTGCTGATCAAGAATCAGACCCTGATGAGACTATGTTGCCCCATCACGAACGCTATACCACCGACCGACACGGTGACACAGACGAAGTTGCACACGAGCTACAAGAAGAGGTAATAGATGACCCAGTTCTTGACCCCGATTGGCAGCCATTGGGGGAACAGGGTGCAGGCGGCAGCAGTTCTGAAGCGGAGGAGGAGGGGCCGCAGCAGGCATCAACATCGCAACAGGTTCCATCTGCCGGGCCCGTATCTTGCCCAAAACGCGTGGCAAAGCCAAAACCTGTTGGAGGACAGCGTGGCCATCCGGTTAAAGCTCAGTCTGCAATGCCTGAAAAGGTATCCGATGCTAGAAAGAGTGCAGTCTGGCATTATTTTAAACAACATCCAATTGATCAGCGCAAAGTCATCTGTCAAAAATGTTCAACTACCTTAAGCAGAGGACAGAATCTGAAAAGTCTCAATACAAGTTGCATGCATAGACATTTAACCACCATGCATTTGCAAGCCTGGACTAACTACCAAACGTCCCTTAAGGTTGTAGCACCCTCGGCCAATGAAGCTAGTCAGCAACGCAACATCCCTTCCGGCAGTGTAGGGCCACCATTTTCCGCACCACCTGCAGTGTCTGTGCAGGTTTCTTTGCCAGGCCAAAGCAGTCAGGGTCAGGGAATCACCAGTTTCGTAGTAGGAAACACTGCATCTAGGGCACCGGTGGCAACAATACCATCTCCCACCTTCTCTCAGTCTGCCATGTCCACCGGCACCCCCGCTAGTTCCACGATCTCCAGCTCTCCAGTCCAGCTCACCCTACATGAGACTATGGTTAGAAAAAGGAAGTACTTAGCCTCGCATCCGCGTACACAGGGTTTGAACGCACACATAGCTAGACTAATCTCGTTAGAGATGATGCCCTACCGGTTAGTTGAAAGCGAAGCTTTCAAAGCCCTGATGGACTACGCTGTACCACGCTACGAGCTACCCAGTCGACACTTTTTTTCCAGAAAAGCCATCCCAGCCCTCCACCAGCATGTTAAAGAGCGCATCGTCCATGCACTCAGGCAATCTGTGAGCACAAAGGTGCACCTGACAACAGATGCATGGACCAGTAGGCATGGCCAGGGACGTTACGTGTCCATCACGGCACACTGGGTAAATGTGGTGGATGCAGGGTCCACAGGGGACAGCAAGTTTGGGACAGTTCTGCCTAGCCCACGGTCTAGGAAACAATTGGCTGTAGCCGTTCGCACCCCCTCCTCCTCCTCTTCGTCCTCCTGCAGAAGCGAGAGCTCGTCCACAGACCGCAGTCGCACAACCACTCCATCCGCAGCTGCCACTGTTGCACACCAGGTCTCCCATTATGGGGCAGCTACTGGCAAACGTCAGCAGGCTGTATTGGCTATGAAGTGTTTGGGCGACAACAGACACACCGCGGAAGTTCTGTCCGAGTTCTTGCAGAAAGAAACGCAGTCGTGGCTGGGCACTGTAGATCTTGAGGCAGGCAAGGTAGTGAGTGATAACGGAAGGAATTTCATGGCTGCCATCTCCCTTTCCCAA
Organism: Ranitomeya imitator; assembly: GCF_032444005.1. Taxonomy (NCBI): domain Eukaryota; kingdom Metazoa; phylum Chordata; class Amphibia; order Anura; family Dendrobatidae; genus Ranitomeya; species Ranitomeya imitator. The sequence continues at coordinate 203,978,018 of NC_091286.1, forward strand.
CTGAAACACATTCCTTGCCTGGCTCACACCTTAAACCTAGTGGTGCAGTGCTTCCTGAAAAGTTATCCGGGGTTATCCGACCTGCTCCTCAAAGTGCGTGGACTTTGCTCACATATCCGCCGTTCGCCCGTACACTCCAGCCGTATGCAGACCTATCAGCGTTCTTTGAACCTTCCCCAGCATCGCCTAATCATAGACGTTGCAACAAGGTGGAACTCAACACTGCACATGCTTCAGAGACTGTGTGAACAGAGGCGGGCTGTTATGTTTTTGTGGGAGGATACACATACACGGGCAGGCAGTAGGATGGCAGACATGGAGTTGTCAGGTGTGCAGTGGTCGAAGATTCAAGACATGTGTCAAGTCCTTCAGTGTTTTGAGGAATGCACACGGCTGGTTAGTGCAGACAACGCCATAATAAGCATGAGCATCCCCCTAATGCGTCTGCTGATGCAAAGTTTGACGCACATAAAGGATCAGGCGTCTGCAGCTGAGGAAGAGGAAAGCCTTGATGACAGTCAGCCATTGTCTGGCCAGGGCAGTGTACAGGACGAGGTAGCGGGCGAAGAGGAGGAGGAGGACGAGGAGGATGATGGGGATGATTATATTTTTAATGAGGAAGCTTTTCCGGGGCCACTGGAAATTGGTGGCGCGGCAAGGCCGGGTTCTGGTTTTTTGAGGGACACAAGTGACGTGGATTTGCCTGAAACTGCCCCTCAACCAAGCACAACCGCAGATTTGAGAACTGGAACTTTGGCCCACATGGCGGATTATGCCTTACGTATCCTCAAAAGGGACACACGCATAACTAAAATGATGAATGATGACGATTACTGGTTGGCCTGCCTCCTTGATCCTCGCTATAAAGGCAAATTGCAAAATATAATGCCACATGAGAACTTGGAACTAATATTAGCAACCAAACAATCAACTCTTGTTGACCGTTTGCTTCTGGCATTCCCTGCACACAGCGCCCGTGATCGTTCTCACACGAGCTGCAGGGGCCAGCAGACCAGAGGAGTTAGAGGGGCAGAAATCAGAAGTGGCGTTGGCCAGAGGGGTTTTCTGACCAGGTTGTGGAGTGATTTTGCTATGACCGCAGACAGGACAGGTACTGCAGCATCAATTCAAAGTGACAGGAGACAACATTTGTCCAGTATGGTTACAAACTATTTTTCATCCCTTATCGATGTTCTCCCTCAACCGTCATTCCCATTTGATTACTGGGCATCAAAATTAGACACCTGGCCAGAATTGGCAGAATATGCATTGCAGGAGCTTGCTTGCCCGGCAGCTAGTGTCCTATCAGAAAGAGTATTCAGTGCTGCAGGTTCAATACTAACAGAAAAAAGGACTCGTCTGGCTACCCAAAATGTAGATGATCTAACCTTCATTAAAATGAACCACAACTGGATTTCGAAATCTTTTGCCCCACCTTGCCCGGCTGACACCTAGCTTTCCTATGAAAAGGTCTTGCCTGTGGACTATTCTGAATGCCTTTTCCAATCTCGTAATTTTCTGCACCTGATTGTCCAGCATACGACATGTTTACACCTCACTAAATGGCCAAACTCCCCACACGGGGCCGTGGTATCGACACTTGGCGACAGCACCCGTGAGAGTGCAGTTTGTCTGAAGAGGTGGGTGAGCCCGCTTTTGGTCGACGGCACTGCCACTGGGTCCCTCCTAGTACAATAAAGTGTCTCTGGCGGTGGTGGTGCGCACCCAACGTCAGACACACCGTTGTAATATGAGGGGCCCTGGGCCTGTACCGCCGGCCACAAGACAGTTTCCCCCCACCCCAGCTCAAACAGTGCTCTACCACTTGCAAAATTATCTCACAGCTCCACCAATGTTTAGTCTATGCGCTGACATCCTTCAATGCCTGCCACTGACAATACCATTGTATTGACATTTTTGTTATGTTAGGCCTTCGATGCCTGTCTGTGGTCACTCCTTCCACTAGGCCTCCACTGACCACACCACTGCTGCCCGTGTACCCCTGTAACCAATTTAAAATTGCCTACAGCCATGTGTTATTATTTTAGGCCTTCGATGCCTGTCTGCGGTGACTCCTTCCACTAGGCCTCCACTGACCACACCACTGCTGCCCGTGTACCCCTGGAACCAATTTAAAATTGCCTACAGCCATGTGTTATTATTTTAGGCCTTCGATGCCTGTCTGCGGTGACTCCTTCCACTAGGCCTCCACTGACCACACCACTGCTGCCCGTGTACCCCTGGAACCAATTTAAAATTGCCTACAGCCATGTGTTATTATTTTAGGCCTTCGATGCCTGTCTGCGGTGACTCCTTCCACTAGGCCTCCACTGACCACACCACTGCTGCCCGTGTACCCCTGGAACCAATTTAAAATTGCCTACAGCCATGTGTTATTATTTTAGGCCTTCGATGCCTGTCTGCGGTCACTCCTTCCACTAGGCCTCCACTGACCACACCACTGCTGCCCGTGTACCCCTGGAACCAATTTAAAATTGCCTACAGCCATGTGTTATTATTTTAGGCCTTCGATGCCTGTCTGCGGTCACTCCTTCCACTAGGCCTCCACTGACCACACCACTGCTGCCCGTGTACCCCTGTAACCAATTTAAAATTGCCTACAGCCATGTGTTATTATTTTAGGCCTTCGATGCCTGTCTGCGGTGACTCCTTCCACTAGGCCTCCACTGACCACACCACTGCTGCCCGTGTACCCCTGGAACCAATTTAAAATTGCCTACAGCCATGTGTTATTATTTTAGGCCTTCGATGCCTGTCTGCGGTCACTCCTTACAATATGCCTCCACTGACCACACCACTGCTGCCCGTGTACCCCTGGAACCAATTTAAAATTGCCTAAGGCCATGTGTTATTATTTTAGGCCTTCGATGCCTGTCTGCGGTCACTCCTTCCACTAGGCCTCCACTGACCACACCACTGCTGCCCGTGTACCCCTGTAACCAATTTAAAATTGCCTACAGCCATGTGTTATTATTTTAGGCCTTCGATGCCTGTCTGCGGTGACTCCTTCCACTAGGCCTCCACTGACCACACCACTGCTGCCCGTGTACCCCTGTAACCAATTTAAAATTGCCTACAGCCATGTGTTATTATTTTAGGCCTTCGATGCCTGTCTGCGGTCACTCCTTCCACTAGGCCTCCACTGACCACACCACTGCTGCCCGTGTACCCCTGGAACCAACATCAGAAAATATAAAAATAAGTATTTTGCTTATAAAAAAGAAAATACTGGAGAGATATCAAATGCAGACATTTTAACATTAAAAACAAACACATACAACAAAAATCTGGTACAGTACTAAAAATGGCCATCAGCTACAATAACTTTCTCCTGTAAGTAGTTAACTGAAAGGTTTTTTCAATTTTAAACACAGATATGGCATCCACCGAGTGTTGTCCTGTCGCGTCTTCTTTATATTATTGCCAAGAAGATGCAAAACAATGAAAATAATAAAATCATTATTTACCAAAAAAATAGAGTAAGTCAAAACCACATTGCAAATAAACATTCATTACAAATAAAGAAGCAGGGCGCGTCCGAGGGTGAGTATATACCTAATAAGAATATAATCACCCTCGGACGCGCCCTGCTCCTTTCCGACAGCCTTCCTTCCTAAGAATCAGCCCTTCCGTGGTGTAGAGAGAGGGTTTGTTACACTCCAAGGTGTTCCCCAGGTTGCCTTTCCTGAGCTTCGATCTTCCGGCTCTTGTTTAGTAGTTGTTGGAAACTACGCTGCATTAGGCCTACAAATTCGGTATGGGGTGTAGAGAGATGGTGTGTTACACTCCAAGGTGTTCCCCAGGTTTCCTCTCCATTGCTTCGATCTTCCGGCTCTTGTTTAGTAGTTGTTGGAAACTACGCTGCATTAGGCCTACAAATTGGGTATGGGGTGTAGAGAGATGGTGTGTTCCACTGTAGAGAGATGGTGTGTTCCACTCCAAGGTGTTCCCCAGGTTTCCTCGCCAATGCTTCGATCATCATGCTCTCGTTTAGTAGTTGTTGGAAACTACGCTGCATTAGGCCTACAAATTGGGTATGGGGTGTAGAGAGATGGTGTGTTACACTCCAAGGTGTTCCCCAGGTTTCCTCTCCATTGCTTCGATCTTCCGGCTCTCGTTTAGTAGTTGTTGGAAACTACGCTGCATTAGGCCTACAAATTGGGTATGGGGTGTAGAGAGATGGTGTGTTCCACTGTAGAGAGATGGTGTGTTCCACTCCAAGGTGTTCCCCAGGTTTCCTCGCCAATGCTTCGATCATCATGCTCTCGTTTAGTAGTTGTTGGAAACTACGCTGCATTAGGCCTACAAATTGGGTATGGGGTGTAGAGAGATGGTGTGTTCCACTCCAAGGTGTTCCCCAGGTTTCCTCGCCAATGCTTCGATCATCATGCTCTCGTTTAGTAGTTGTTGGAAACTACGCTGCATTAGACCTACAAATTGGGTATGGGGTGTAGAGAGATGGTGTGTTCCACTCCAAGGTGTTCTCCAGGTTGCCTTTCCTGAACTTCTATCTTCAGGCTCTCATTAAATTGTGGTTAAACGGAACAACTGCATTTGGCGTACTAGTTGGTTTGGGGCCTACTATCGGTGTCTGCCGCTCCTTGCTGTTCTCCTGGTTTCCTGTCCTAAAATTCCGTTTTCAGGCGCTCGTTAAGTAGTTGTTAATTTTAGACTGCATTTGGCCTACTAGTTGGGTTGGGGCCTACTATCGGTGTCTGCCACTCCTTGCTGTTCTCCTCCACTGAACAAAGCTGTGCCGCCTGTTTACTACTGTTGCCAATTTTGAACTGCATTTCGACTACTTACTGATTTGGGCTTACTCTCTGTGTCAGCCTCTCATTCCAGTTGTCCTCCACTGCAATGCCCCCTGATTAGTCCTGTGTTACCAATTTTGAACTGCATTTTGCCCACTTTATTCTTTGGGCCTATATCTGTGTTTCCTCCTCATCCTGCCCATTGCCCAGCCAGTGATAGATGAGTCTGCTGGTACATTGACCCATAACGCAACATTTCCCGTGCACGCTACACTGCAAGATTGTGACCCTGCTGAAAGTCAGGTCCCCCTTCCCGCATACCATACCACCTTACACGGGGACAAACAGGAAGGTGCAGATGAAAGTGCAGGTTCCTTCATCAGGTGGGGGGAGGAATACTAGTTGGCGACGTCACTGGCACAGGGCCTCTCATGGTACGCAAAAGTGTTGCTGCCGGTGGGAGGCGCCCCCGCCGTGCAAACACACCGCTGTACTTTGAGGGGCCCTGTGCCAGTGCCAATGCCAACGAGTGGGCCCCCCCTGCTTGCTCAGGTTCACAGCACTTGCAAAGTTGAAATACTTACCTCTCCCTGCTCCACTGCCGTGACGTGGTCCAGATTTCCTGGGCCCACTAATTACTTGAACCAGCCCTACCCACCACAACTTTAGCCAAATGACCCCCAATTTCAAATGCCTTCCAATTATTATAAGGTAAATTACGCTTGACAAGCTTCATTAAGAAGAATGGATGGTTTTGACATTAAAATGGGCACTCTAGGTGTTTTCCTGGCCCCCACTCACTGCCGACTATGCTGCCCCATTGACTTGCATTGGGTTTCGTGTTTCGGTCGATCCCGACTTTACGTCATAATCGGCCGATTTCACTCGACCCGAGATAGTCGGGTTTCGCGAAACCCGGCTCGACTCTAAAAAGGTCAAGGTCGCTCAACTCTAGTTATAATAGTATAATTATGTTGATTGCTAGCTGTTCAGCAACTCCTGTTTTATGACTGGCTATGTGCTGTCTTTAAGATTGACTTGGGAGAGGCTAGAAAAGAATGGGGCATTCACTTTTATTTTACACTCTTATTTTGTATTATTAAAAAGAATCTGTCAGTAGGATCAACCTTCCTAAACTGTCTATATGGGCATGTACAGTAGGTTATAGGAAGCTGAATAAAATTATACAGTCTGTGATCCAATTTTTTATTTCCAAGAAATCCATATATTTTCATTTATTATTATTATTATTATTATACATCTTTATAGTGCCATTTATTCCATGGCGCTTTACATGTGAATGGGGCAAATATAGACAAGTACAATAAACATGAGTAAAACAAGGCACACACACGTACAAGAGGAGAGAGGACCCTGCCCACGGGGGCTCACAGTCTGTGCATTATTATAATATTTATTCAGTTCGTATTCATCTTTCCTCTTATTCCCACCTCCCCTTTTACCCTTAAATTTATCATTTATTTTAGTGGTGTACACTTCACGTGAGCTATATATGTATGCTAGTAATTTCTGGGAAATAAATACCCTTTAGTAATTCTTTTTAATACGTGAACTATTAAGAACTCTATAGACAGGATACTTAACTCCATTAGAATCTGCCTCCAGAGTTTATTTTAAATGAAAAGGGGTGTTACCAGTGTCATGACTTACAGTTTGCACTCCTGATATCATTGCTGAGCTGTGTGTGAGTACAACTAAAGGTACCGTCACACTCAGCGACGCTGCAGCGATATAGACAACGAGCCGATCGCTGGAGCGTCGCTGTTTAGGTCGCTGTAGAGATGTCAAACACAGCAACTCCAGAATGATGCAGGAGCGATCCAGTGACGTACTTATCATTCTCGCTGGTTGTTAGCTCCATGTAAAACATTGCTGGCATCGTTGCTTTTGCTGTCAAACATGACGATACACGCCGACCTGACGACCAAAAAAAGTTCTGGACTTCTAGCTCCGACCAGCGATGGCACAGCGGGATCCAGATCGCTGCTGAGTGTCAAACACAACGAGATCGCTATCCAGGACGCTGCAACGTCATGGATCGCTGTCGTTCTCGTTGTAAAGTTGCTGAGTGTGAAGGTACCTTAACAAGGCACAGCAGAGCTGAACTTTGTATTATTCCAAAGACATTTGTAGCTGCAGTTGTCCTCTCATAGAGATATTAAATCTGCTGTAAAAGAAAGTAATAAGCCAGCTCACCAGTAACCACCGCAGGTGCTCGGAACTCCGCTGCCGTCACACGAGAGCAATCCAAGAGGGAAAAAAAAAAGAATTTGAGTTCCAGCTCCTTAAAATCGATCAAGTTCCAATGTAAAAATACACGCAAATGACTCAACTCCCTCCGGTATATGCCCCTCTAACAAGAGGAGTGTATGGCGACGCGTTTCGATCCGAAGATCTTTCTCAAAGCCATGGCTTTGAGAAAGATCTTCGGATCGAAACGCGTCGCCATACACTCCTCTTGTTAGAGGGGCATATACCGGAGGGAGTTGAGTCATTTGCGTGTATTTTTACATTGGAATTCATTAAACTTGATCGATTTTAAGGAGCTGGAACTCAAACCCTTTTTTTTCCCTCTTATATTAAATCTGCTAGAGAGCTGTGCCTGATTTCAACTAACACTATACAGCAGAGATTAACCTCATGTTATTACAGACCATTTTGAATGTGTCCTCTCACAGAGCTGTAAGCTCTGCTGTACTGAACTTGCCTCCACACTGGCTGCATAAGAAGAAAACTGAAGCACTGAGAGGACAACTGCTGCTGCAAATATATTTGTCAAGAGACAAAGTTCAGCTCTGCTGTATTTTGTTAGTTCTAATCCCACACAGCTCTGCAGAGAGATAAGGAGAGCAAATAGTCAGCCATTACATGCCTAACACTGGTAATAACCCCTTTCAGATTATCATGCAGAACAGTGTTCAGTTCATAGATATTATTAACAGCTTATTAACATATTAAGAAAAAATAGATTTTCTAGAATAAGAAATTAGATTGAGGTTAAAATGGTATAATTTTATACAACTTTCTATGGTCTACATGCCCATATAGGCAGCATAGGAGGGTTGATCCTACTGAAGGATTGAATTTAATCAAAACGAGAAGCAGTGAAAAAGAGGAGATAGACCAGTGGAAATTAAAAAAGATGCGAAATGTGAAATTTTATTAATTACAGTTTGTGCAATGCCTTTATTTATGTTATGTGTTGTTCACTTGATATATTACCTGCAACTAACAGTAAATTGATGGCTAATAGAACAAGACTAAGACTAAGCATCGCATTGATTACTGGAAACGGCCTCTTTGCATTTGGATAGAATCAGGATGATCGATTCATTAAAGGGAACCTGTCTCCCCCAAAATCGAAGGTGAGCTAAGCCAACCAGCATCAGGGGCTTATCTACAGCATTCTGGAATGCTGTAGATAAGCCCCCGATGTATCCTAAAAGATGAGAAAAAGAGGTTAGATTATACTCACCCAGGGGCGTTCCCGCTGCGGTCTGGTCCGATGGGCGTCGCGGTCCGGTCCGGGGCCTCCCATCTTCATCAGATGACGTTCTCTTTTTGTCTTCACGCTGCGGCTCCGGCGTAGTTGTACTTTGTCTGCCCTGTTGAGGGCAGAGCAAAGTACTGCAGTGCACAGGCTCCAGGCCTCCCTGACTTTTCCCGGCACCTGCGCACTGCAGTACTTTGCTCTGCCCTCAACAGGGCAGACAAAGTACGCCTGCGCCGAAGCCGCAGCATGGAGACAAGAAGAGGATGTCATCGTAAGAAGATGGGAGGCCCCAGACCACAACGTCAATCATACTGGGACAGTCCCTGGGTGAGTATAATATAACCTCTTTTTCTCATCTTTTAGGATACATCGGGGGCTTATCTACAGCATTCGAAAATGCTGTAGCTAAGCCCCTGATGCTGGTGGGCTTAGCTCACCTTCGATTTTGGGGGTGACAGGTTCCCTTTAAAGTGTTTACACCAGAATTTTTGCATACAAAAAAACAAAAACCTTAATATGTTGCAATATCCTGAGTTGAGCAAAAATGTTGCGACATTTAGACTATGCACACCAAACCTGTGGGGGGTACTTTGTTTTAAAACATATTATAGATCATTTTAAAATAAATTTAGCTGCATGTTTTAAATAGTAGATTAATCTAGCAAAGAATAAATCATCTCGACCTCATGATCGCATACAAAATACATTTTGACATTATTATTATTATTAACGGAAATGTGCTAAACAACAAAACAATTTACAATGCGTGCTTTAATATTCACTTATACATAAATGTAGCATTTCTGTACTATACTTTGGTGTATGAGGAGAGGTCGCTGTCCAGTCTTGACAGGTTTTCCCAGAACGTGTTTTGTATTCTGTTCCTCTGTAATCTTTTCCATCTCCAGTGATGCAGTTTTCCAGGTAGACTACATAATCAATCACATCATATGTTGAAATATACATTTTTAAATTACAAATTAATTCACAGAACTGGATAATAGGATATACAGTGTAAATCTGTTATTTTTTATCTTAGGTCATATAAACCATAGATCCACTTTACTGCTTGGGTCATACATTTTATGGAGCCAAATATTGTGCAATGCCGCTGCTACAACTTTGCTGCTCAACCCCACAAACTTACAAGCTAAGAATGTGCAACCAAAAAATATTCCATTTTTGATCCAAGTCATAGTTAAAACTTGACCAATTCAAATGAATGGGTCTGTGAAAATAAAAGGACATCACAAGAAAGTAATTTCTTTTTCCCAGATGTCATGTAATGTCTCTTTTTTTGAGGATGTCATATGGATGGTAAATATAATGGATATTTATACACACAGATCAAAGGTGGTTAAAAACCAGATCTAGCACGCTGATGAAAAATTATCCATTTTTCGGATGTAAAAAAAAAAAATATCTAACCTTTCTAATCATTTAGCGATGACTATATGTAACTGTAATCTATATAGGAGATGCTAATTATGATTCTACAAGATATTACAATTCAGGACCGCCAGTGTAAAAATATAAATTGTAGCAAATTAAGATATGTTTCTAAACATATATGACAAGGGTGCTGAAGTTTTTATACCATTTTAGTATACTAAGTACCGGTACTTACCTTTTTTTTCATACAAGGCTATATCATTTCGTCTGTGCACAACTGCCAATTTCTGATTGTTTGTGAGGGTAACACAAAACTGAATTTTTTTGCTGTACAGAAATGACCTGCAAGAAATATTAAAATATTAGATTTTTTTTAACTAAAATTACACAAAAGGAAAAGAAAAGCAGTGTGAATACATAGTGTCTGTCAGCCTAAACTGACTGTATAAACTAAGCACCTAGCCTTGTAGGTGATATATACAACCCAGGCAGCAGTAATTACACTGCTGACTCAATAAAGTCAACCAATTAAAAATTCAAATGTATCATTTATTAAATAAAGTTAAAAAGATCCAAATGACCACATAATAATCTTCACAAACATACAACCCAAAGCAGAGAGGAACAGCTGAACAAGACCCTAGGCATATAGATCTTGAGGTACAGCATACACAGGAAAATAATGAACTAAATGTGCAATAGTTATATACATACAGTATAAATGAGTCATTCAATACATAGCAGCATTCATTATTATGGAGCACAGACCAAAGAAAACATTAAAGGTGCTAGACAGCATCCATATTAAAATTACGTCTGTACTGGGATAATATTACAATTCACATAATCATAGTGCACCTTTAAGTGCATGCTAAATAGCACATAATATTACCTTTCCCAAGGCCGCTGACTGTATGAAAAAGGACCTACACATGGACCGACGGGTATTCCCTTCTGGTGCCCTGACGCGCATTTCGCCCTCTGCTTCTTCTGCGGGTGGCACATCAGAGGAGAAATAGTGTCCCTCGGTCCCCCGATCACCCCCCGGTGCCTATGGTGTCCAGGGATCCCCCCATGAAGCCCCCCAGGCTGCTGGCATCTTCTTCCGGGAGAAAATGGTGGACGCATGCGCAGCGCGCCCGTCAAGATCTGCCTGCCAGCATCTGGCAACAATAGGAAAATGTTCCTATTGGTTCATTTTGATCACTATGATAGACCCTATCACAGTGATCAAAATATAAAAAAATAGTAAATAAAACCCCCCTTTATCACCCCCTTAGGGGAAAATATTAAAATAAAAAATATATATTTATTTCCATTTTTCCATTAGGGTTAGAGTTGGGCTAAAGTGAGTTGGGCTAAAGTTAGGGTTAGGGTTGGGCTAAGGTTAGGTTTAGGGCTAGGGCTAGTGCTATGGTTAGGGTTAGGGCTAGGACTAGGGTTAGAGTTATGGTTAGGATTATGGTTAGGGTTGAGATTAGGGTTAGGGGTGTGTTAGGGTTAGAGTTAGAGGTGTGTTGGGGTTAGGTTTGTAGTTAGGGTTATGGTTAGGGTTGCGATTAGGGTTAGATGTGTGTTGGGGTTAGGGTTGGAGTAAGAATTGGGAGGTTTCCACTGTTTAAGTACATCAGGGGGTATCCAAACATGACATGGCGCCACCATTGATTCCAGCCAGTTTTACATTCAAAAAGTCAAATGGTGCTCCCTCCCTTCTGAGCCCTGCCATGAATCTAAACATTGGCTTTTCCCCACTATGGGGTATCGGCGTACTCAGGAGAAATTGCACAACAAATTTTGTGGTCCATTTTCTCCTGATACCCTTGTGAAAATAAAAAAATTGGTTCCAAAGTAAATTTTTTGTGAAAAAAGTAAAATGTTCATTTTTTCCTTCCGCGTTGCTTTAGTTCTCGTGAAGCACCTGAAGGGTTAATAAACTTCTTAAATGTGGTTTGGCGCACCTTGAGGGGTGCAGTTTTTAGAATGGTGTCTCTTTTGGGTATTTTCTGTTATATTAACCCCTCCAAAGTCACTTCAAATTTGAGGTGGTCCCTATAAAAAATTTTTTGGGGAAAAATGAGAAATCGTTGGTCAACTTTTAACCCTTATAACTTCCTAAAAAAAAAATTGTTTCCAAAATTGTGCTGTCGTAAAGAACATGTGGTAAATGTTATTTATAAAGTATTTTATGTGACACCACTCTCTGATTTAAGGGCATAAAATTTCGAAGTTTGCAAAATTGCTAAATTTTCTAAATTTTCACCATATTTTCGTTTTTTTATAAATTAACATAAGTCATATCAAAGAAATGTTAGCACTAACATGAAGTACAATATGTCACGAATAAACATTCTCAGAATCAGTGGAGTGTTCCAGTGTTATAACCACATAAAGTGACAGTGGTTAGGATTGTAAAAATTGGCTTGGTCATTAAGCACAAACGTTAAACATTATCATTTTCTATTGACACATTTTCTTTAAGAAAACAACTGGCTGGATCTGACTGCATTATGGACAAACAGTTTATTCAGTACCCTTCCAGATTTTTTATAAGAGAACAAACGTGATTGGTGTTTCTCCATAATTGGGTATTACTGGGAAAGCAGCAAAACAACAACAATAAGAAACGGTTATATGGGCAATACGCCTCAATAATAGCCGAAGTAGAGAAGGAAAGATCAATTGGAATAACCTTAGAAATATCTTAAGAATGAGGCAGTACAGTTTTTTGAAAAATGGCAGCCCTGGCATCTCATCTCCTGATACTTTTGTTATATGTATGCTACATATTGTAAATGTCCGATGATAGAAATTAGCACCTCACTGTGAAGGGTTGGTTTTCTTGATCACCGTCATTATCATCATGATCATTTTCACATGACTGGCAGCCTTGCTCCCTGCCCCTGCCTGTACCTGAAACAGCACAATGTACCCCTCCACATTCACCTTTTGATGCTCCCCTTCCTTTTCCTCTTGTACATACTGCTGCAGGCAACATTGACCTTATGGGTCTCCAACAGACCCAGAGCAGCGAAGAACATATAGAAACTGCTCTCCTTGCTCCATTCCTGGTTGCACACTTGCAAGTGTTTTTATATGGGGAATGAAATAATTCATACAGTACCCCAGTTTCCCCTACTGACAAATTTAGTCACTTCTTTGATTGTCCATAGATGGCGACACGCATCTCTCATCAGCTGTTAATGGCTGATTTCAAAGTAATCCAAGCTCCAGTTTGTCCATTACATGATAGAGTTAGTCACTGCTTTAGATTGCCAGTACATACGTTTGCGGATGACTGGTAAAGTATTAGTGTTTGTTCCACCACATCATCAGGTATAAATATCTTCTATTTCATCTTCTTCAGTACTTTAGTTGTACAACACATTCTGTAGTATTTGTCCAATGTTTTATGGCTTTCTCAGCCTACTGTATAAGATAGATAACCTCAAGCACTCAAAAAACATCAAAAAACCGTAGTCCATGTGATGAAAGAAATTTTCAGGTTTATTGGAATCCTCAGCCGAAAATTTAAGATAACAGAAAATAATATCCCCAACATTTCGGCCTTTATGGCCTTTTTCAAAGGTTTTTTCTATACAAAGAAAAACAAGAACATATCATGCAACAAATATCATGGATACATGAACAGATGCATAAATCTATAAACACCAAGATTTGGTAATATACATGTTAAGCTTATAATTCTCAGCCTATTGTTATTGCTGGACTGTGAGCAGTGGTGTCCTTTCACTATGCAGAATCACCCTAAAATAACTGCTGCATTCCATGGCTCAGCTTCCATACAAGAATGTAGATTCCCTGGTACATATAGAAAGAAATTCACCGTACGCTCTTGTTTCAAAGAAGCAAGAAATGTATTCCACGTAGAAATATCCAGCAGACATGTAAACAGATATCAAAGGTGCAGGGAGATATGCAGCATAGATCAGGCTCTATTCAGTCTTTAAGGGTATGTGCACACGTCAGGATTTTTTCCTGACAAAATCCTGAGATTTCTGCCAGAAATCCGCGTTTTTTTTTTGCGCAGATTTCTCGCGGAAATTGCGCGTTTTTTGCGCGGATTTTGCGCGGATTTTTTGCAGATTTTTTGCGGATTTTTTTTTTTCCGGAATGTCATTTTGGCTTAGAAATCCGCAAATAATCCGGAAAAAGATAGAGCATGTCCGGATTTTTAGCGGTAAGCGTTTTTTTTGCGGAAAAAAACGCTTACATCTGCACAAAAAATCAGGAATGCATTCTAAATGATAGGATGCATATTTTTAGCGTTTTTAATGCGGAATTATAGCGTTTTATAGCGAAATTCCTCAAAAAAAACGCTAAAAATCCTGACGTGTGCACATACCCTAAAAGTCTCTTCTGATTGGCTGATGTCAGGAGTGTGTCACATCCTCATGGGAGATCTGGGGTTATTTGATCTTTACTGTCAATTGCAAATCTTCCATTTAGCCTGTGTGTTTTGTTCCTCATATTAAATTGGACTTTGCTGTCTTTGTCACTAAAGATGTTAATGACTCTTTGTATGCTCTGTAGAGACATGCAGCTCCATCTTACAGCTGCTCCTCACCTGCTCGATTTCTCTATAAAATCTGGCCTAACATTCTCATCCCTGATTGTGAAAGTTTTCCTTCCTGGCTTGCTGGAGTTGATGTTCTGAAGTTGAATGCGTAGTTGCTGCTGGAGATTATTGTCTGCTGTTTTTGGGTGTATGCTTTCTCCATTATCATATTCCCATTTGGTTTGTAGCTTCCTATCCTTCCCTTTATTCCTCTCTACCCTTGGTGAGTGTTTTTGTATGTAAGTTGCTTTTTATCATTCCTGTTTGTCTTCCGCATATATACACTAAGATATCTGTCCCAGGCCTTCTAGGAGAGGTGGAGGGGACAGTTTAGGAGCATAGTAAGCCTCTCTATCTTTAAGAGTATCCCCGGGACAGGGATAGATAGGTGTCACACACAGTGTAGGACAGACTAAGTGCAACAGCAAGGGATGATGAGAAAAGGAACCAAACACTAGGGAAGTGGGGAGTGGAAACCCCTAGACATATCTAACATCACTCTGTCTGTCCTATCATTCCTATATAGGTTCCGCACCTATCGCCGATAAGGATACCTAATCCCTGCCTGACCCTGGCAATAAGCCCTGTACCAGGAAGGACAAGATAAGTGCTAGTCAATCCTCACTACTGCTAAAGACAATTAGGATACATAAAACAAGGGAACACTTAGCTTGAGTAGACAAAGAGAAAAACACTGTCATCCTTCAAACTCCAAGAGAACACTAGCTGACTGCTACAGCTCCAAGCCTCAACAGGCAGGGAAGTGCAAATAGAAAATATCATCAGCAACTCCCAACAGGAAGATGGGAGTTATAAACACCCAAGTCCAGGTGTGGCCATTTTCAATGGGGGAGGTGTCCACTAGTGTGCAAATCAAACTACTGAGACCTTCTGCAGACAGATGCAGTGCAACAGTCAGCACCCTCTGACCGTGATATTAGGGTCACAGTTCCAGGGACAGATAGAGGTCCCCCTTCCTTACCAAAGAACGTCATAGCGTGACATTTAAACAGGCCCAATATCTTTTGATCCTGACATGGATCCCATCGCTTGCCTTGCAAGACAGCTGCAGGGTTTGTCGTGTGAGCTATCAGACCTACGATCTAAGGTTTCTTCACACCAAATAGCTGGACTGGAACTTACTGTGGCACTCCCGAATAGGTTTTCAGGGGGTCAGGACAGATTTGTCATTTTCCAGGAAGCCTGTAAGCTCTGTTTCAGGCTTCATCTGCAGTCATCTGGGAGTGAGGTACAGAGGGTGGGGATTGTTGTCTCCCTCCTTCAAGGAGACCATCAATCCTGGGCCTTCTCACTCCCATCTGACTTATTACCACTTCAGTCAGTGGTTGGATTTTTCGGGGTTCTTGGCCTCTTTTATGATGATCTGGACCAGGTCTCCCTTGCAGAATCTAAACTATGTAAAATCCAGTAGGGAGACCGACCGGCAGAGGAATTTTGTTCAGAATTCCGCAGGTGGACCATTAACACCCAGTGGAATGACATGCCCTTAGCGGTCAGTTTTGTCAGAGCCTGTCTGAACAGTTAAAAGATGCATTGGAGCTATACAAGACTCCACCGTCGTTTGAAGCCACCATGGCTCTTGCCCTACATATAGACAGATGACTCCAGTATTAATCAGTATTAACCCAACCACCGTTGTACTTCCTAAAGCTGGAGTCACACATAACGATATCGTTAACGATATCGTTGCAACGTCACGCTTTTGGTAACGTAGCAACAATCCCGCTAACGATCTCGTTATGTGTGACAGCGACCAACGATCAGGCCCCTGCTGGGAGATCGTTGGTCGTTGGGGAATGATCAGGACCATTTTTTGGTCGCTGATCACCCGCTGTCATCGCTGGATCGGCGTGTGTGACGCCGATCCAGCGATGTGTTCACTTGTAACCAGGGTAAATATCGGGTTACTAAGCGCAGGGCCACGCTTAGTAACCCGATATTTACCCTGGTTACCATTGTAAAAGTTAAAAAAAAAAAAAAGTACATACTCACATTCTGATGTCTGTCACATCCCCCAGCGTCCACAGGGTTAAAACTGCTTTCGGCAGGAGCGCTGCTAATGCACGTGCTCCGGTCGAGAACTTCCCTGCACTGACTGTGTCAGCACCGGCCATAAAGCAGAGCACAGCGGTGACGTCACCGCTGTTACTGCCGGCGCTGACACAGTCAGTGCAGGGAAGCTCTCGGCAGCAGCACGTGCATTAGCAGCGCTCTTGCCGAAAGCAGTTTTAACCCTATGGACGCCGGCAGGGGACGTGACAGACATCAGAATGTGAGTATGTAGTGTTTTTTTTTTTACTTTTACAATGGTAACCAGGGTAAATATCGGGTTACTAAGCGCGGCCCTGCACTTAGTAACCCGATGTTTACCCTGGTTACCCGGGTGCTGCAGGGGGACTTCGGCATCGTTGAAGACAGTTTCAATGATGCCGAAGTCGTTCCCCTGATCGTTGGTCGCTGGAGAGAGCTGTCTGTGTGACAGCTCCCCAGCGACCACACAACGACTTATCAACGATCACGGCCATGTCGTATCGCTGGTCGTGATCGTTGGTAAGTCATTTGGTGTGACTAAAGCTTAAGACTAAAGTTCTCCCGTGTTCTTTAATGAACCTATGCAGTTAGGAGGGTTTCTCCCCATTATGGGTCTCTTGCGGTTCGCCGCAAAATGGGGGTGTACTTTTAAAAGGGTAATTTTATTGGGGTTTGTCCATCTATACCTAAACTCTGGAAAACATCAGAAAACTTCTGACCCCAGATTGTGTGGAAGATTACAACCTGGGCGTATATATCTCCTCCACAGGTGTGTTTATCCTACCTGCAGAAGCGATTATTGGTACAGAAATGGAGACAATATCTGTCCTACTAGATAGTTTGGTAGGAGCCAATATGGTGGATGCTCGATTCGCTCAGATCCATGTGTTATCCGAGCATGCTTGTGTGCTAATCAAGTGACTTTGGCGTGCTAGAAAAATATGTCAAGTCCCCGCCACTGCATGTCTGGTGGCTGTTCGACAGCTGCTCCACATGCAGGGATTGCCTGTTTCTCAGGCAATAATAACACCTTATTTGAGCACATTCGCTCATCATTATTACTAAAAAATAATGAAAAACAATTACAAAAATATCAGTTTAATTTTTTTTTTATAATAAACATCACAAACCAGCAAATAACATGGAGAGGTTTGGTGTCCCTGTAATCGTAACGAGCCGCACAACACAAAGCGATCAGATTTATTATTTATGGGAATCAGTAAATGTTGTAAAAAAATGGAGTGACTCATATTCTCACTATTGAAACCATTAAGAAATGTAATAAAAATGTAATGTTGAGGCCGTGTTTACACGTAGCATAAATGCAGCGTTTTCTCTACTGCTTTTTTTCCTGCATTAGTCCTCCTTCCCCCACCTTCAGCCTTTAATTGTCCTGTTGTATCCAGTACAGTAGTGTTCAAAATACAAGCAATGTATTAAAAAACTTGAGTTAATCACAAAACCTTTATAATAGTTTTTATTTCCATGCTTTGGGAACATTGCACACTGTTTTCTAATTCAAAATATGAAGAGAAATGTATATAATTTTTAACTACTTCACAGAAAATAAAAAAAATTAAAATGAACATTGGGCTTGGCTGTTCGAAAAAATAACAGTGTCTGCATTTGTCTTTACAGACTCACAATATGCACTAGTTTTTGGAGGATTTAGCATTTCTGTGAATCACTAACCTAATATTTAGTTGTATACCCACAGTTTTTTAGAACTGCTTCACATCTATGTTGAATAGAGTCAACCAACTTCTTGCACCTGCCAACTATTATTTCAGCCCAGAATGCTTTTGACAATATCCCCAAATTTTGGAGGATTTGTTGGCTTTGCCTTAGAAACGGCATTTTTTATGTCACCCCACAAGTGTTCTATTTTATTAAGGTCCGAGGATTGAGCTGGCCCCCATTTCAAGGGCATATCCTCTTCAGTGTAAGACACATGACTTCTTCAAGCATTTTAATATTTGCAAACTGGTCATCAATGATCCCTGGTATGTGGTAAATGGGTCTAGCACCATAGTAAGAGAAACAGTCCCATATCATGATGCTTGCACTACCATGCTTCACAGTCTTCATAGTGTACTCTGCCTTGAATGCAGAGTTTTGGGGTCGTCTGATGAACTGTCTGTGGCACTTGGACCCTAAAAGAACAATTTTACAAAATGTTTCTCCATTTTCTATAGGCCAGTTGATGTCTTCTTTGGCAAATTGTATCCGCTTCAGTATGTCTTTTTTTAGCAGTGGGACTTTGTGGTGACTTCTTGCTAAGAGATTAGCTTCACACAGGCATCTAACTGGAGCTGATCATTGGCTGAGCCTTTGCCATTCTGGCTATTCTTCCATCCATTCGAATGGTAGTCTTCCATTTTCTTCCACATCTCTCTGGTTTGGCTTTCCAGTTTAAAGCACTGGAGATGATTTTAGCTGAGCAGTCTATCATTGTCTGCACTTCTTCATAAGTTTCACCTTTTCTAATCAACTTTTTAATCAAAGTACGCTCTTCTTCTGAACAATGTTTTGAATGACCTATATTTCTCTGGCTTTCAAGGAGAAATGCATGTACAACATGTCCTGACCTCTTAAATAAGGACCACCTGATTCACAACTGCTTCTTCACAGAATGATTGACCTCACTAATTGAACTCCACACTGCTATTTTTTTTTAACACACCCCCTTTCAATTAATTATTCTAATACACAGACTCAAAAACCTGCAGATCATGAATGCTGAGTCTGTTGGTTTTCTTAGAATCTACTGCACCAACTGGTAAATTGTTTGACATGTGGTAATATAATTTATATCAAAAACAATGATTAATCTGATTAGCCATATTGGAATGCTATTAGTTTAAACACTACTGTATGTCTGTGCACTATATAACTATATAAGGGAATGCTTTCCCGTCTTTCATCTCACCTTACCATAGTCCATACCCAAAACTAGGTGCACTGGACACATAGGAGCTACCTGCCGATGCAGGGGCTCTCCTTTCTTACAGGATACCCCATAATATTTATACCCCTTTTTTTTTCCCCTGATGAATCTCCCCTATGGGAGAGGAAACGCGTAGGGAAGTTTACTTGGTCATGGTGGGTACAACTATTTAGCCTGACTTGGGGACTGCCCTTGTCAGGGCGGGAGCAACACAGGGGCACGACTGGGTAGTATAGTAACTGTTTCCCCATCCCCCTTAAATACATGAGGATGCTCCCGCGAGAAAAACGACTGATTTGGTGAGATAAAACCATTTTTTTACTGAGCACTGGTTATTTGAGCACTATATGCACTTTTTCACATTATTGTCCATAAAAAGCGTTTTTAGAGAGTTACCATTAAAGGTTATGTTTTAGATTTCAAGAGGTTTCTCCTGGCTATTTGCACTACTGTATGTCTGCATGTCTGTGTACTATATGTTACCTGTTGATTTTCTTACACTTGAGAAAACTGCCGGTATGGTGTTGAAACACATAGTGGTTAATAAAGGACCTGGAAGGTTTCTTTTCCAGAAGCACAGTAACTTTTAAACATGATTTTTATCCTAGTTTGGAAAGCTTCCAATTCGTGAATTTCTCCTCCAGCCATGAGACAGCGGCAGTGGTTACTTGCGTCTTTATGGTGGTTGTGTCTCTACACAACAACCCCAGGTGAGCCAAAGCTACAGTCTAATCAATCTCTTATATTAGGGTTTAACTCCATTGTGCACTTCTCCCTCCAGAGTTACTGTTTCTCCAAGAATAAAGGTACCGTCACACTCAGCGACGCTGCAGCGATATAGACAACGAGCCGATCGCTGGAGCGTCGCTGTTTAGGTCGCTGTAGAGACGTCAAACACAGCAGCTCTGGCCCCCCCACCGACTGACGGCGGCGATCTGCAGCCGCTGTCAGTGTTCTCTACCCCTCCGTCCTGTCCTAAGCACCTTCCTCTCCCCTCCGACCCTCCCCCGTCCTCCCCTCCGCCACCCCCGCTGTCCGATTGCACCCCCCCATGCCTACCTAGTCCCGGTGTCACTCTCAGTGTCCTCGGTCTTCTCCCATGGGCGCCACCATCTTGGAAAATGGCGGGCGCATGCACAGTGCGCCCGCCGAATCTGCCGGCCGGCAGATTCGTTCCCTGTACATTTTGATCGCTGTGATAGGTTCTATCACAGTAATCAAAATAAAAAAAATTGTAAATAAACCCTCCCTTTACCCCCCCCCCATAGGTAGGGAAAATAATAAAATACAGAAAATATATTTATTTTTGTTTTACCGTTAGGGTTAGGGGTAGGGTTAGGGTTGCACTTAGGGTTAGGGTTGCACTTAGGGATTGGGTTGCACTTAGGGTTAGGGTTGCACTTAGGGTTAGGGTTGCACTTAGGGTTAGGGTTGCACTTAGGGCTAGGGTTGCACTTAGGGCTAGGGTTGCACTTAGGGTTAGGGTTGCACTTAGGGTTAGGATTGCACTTACAGCTAGGATTGCACTTAGGGTTAGGGTTGCACTTAGGGTTGCACTTAGGGCTAGGGTTGCACTTAGGGCTAGGGTTGCACTTAGGGCTAGGATTGCACTTAGGGTTAGGATTACACTTAGGGTTAGGGTTGCACTTAGGGTTGCACTTAGGGTTAGGGTTGCACTTAGAGATAAGGTTGCACTTAGGGTTGCACTTAGGGTTAGGGTTGCACTTAGAGATAGGGTTGCACTTAGTGCTAGCGTTGCACTTAGGGCTAGGGTTGCACTTAGGGCTAGGGTTGCACTTAGGACTAGGGTTAGAATTAGGTTTAGGGTTAGAATTAGGGTTAGGGTTGCAATTAGGGTTAGGGTTAGAATTAGGGCTAGGGTTGGAATTAGGGTTAGAATTAGGCTATGTGCACACGGCACGGATTTGGCTGTGGATCCGCAGCGGATTGGTCGCTGTGGATTTGTAGCAGTTTTCCATCACGATTACAGTACCACGTAAACCTATGGAAAACCAAATCCGCTGTGCCCATGGTGCAGAAAGTACAGCGCGGAAATGCTGTGTTGTATTTTCCGCAGCATGTCAATTCTTTGTGCGGATTCCGCAGCGTTTTACACCTGCTCCATAATAGGAATCCACAGGTGAAATCCACACAAAAAAACACTGGAAATCCACGGTAAATCCGCAGGTAAAGCGCAGTGCGTTTTACCTGCAGATTTTTCAAAAACGGTGCGGAAAAATCCCCACACAAATCTGCAACGTGGGCACATAGCCTTAGGGTTAGGGTTGGAATTAGAGGTAGGGTTGGAATTAGGGTTAAGACTAGGGTTAGGGGTGTGTTGGGGTTAGGGTTGTGGTTAGGGTTGGGATTAGGGTTAGGGGTGTGTTGGGTTAGTGTTGGAGTTAGAATTGAGGGGTTTCCACTGTTTAGGCACATCAGTGGGTCTCCAAACACGACATGCGCCACCATTGATTCCAGCCAATCTTGCGTTGAAAAAGTCAAATGGTGCTCTCTCTCTTCCGAGCCCCGACGTGTGCCCAAACAGTGGTTTACCCCCACATATGGGGTACTAGCATACTCAGGAGAAATTGGACAACAACTTTTGGGGACCAATTTCTCCTGTAACCCTTGGGAAAATAAAAAATTACAGGCTAAAAAATTATTTTTGAGGAAAGAAAAATGATTTTTTATTTTCACGGCTCTGCGCTATAAACTTCTGTGAAGCACTTGGGGGTTCAAAGTGCTCACCACATATCTAGATAAGTTCCTTTGGGGGTCTAGTTTCCAAAATGGGGTCACTTCTGGGGGGTTTCTACTGTTTAGGCACATCAGGGGCTCTGCAAACGCAACGTGACGCCCGCAGAGCATTCCAACAAAGTCTGCATTTCAAAACATCACTACTTCACTTCCGAGCCCCGGCATGTGCCCAAACAGTGGTTTATCCCCACATATGGGGTATCAGCGTACTCAGGAGAAACTGGACAACAACTTTTGGGGTCAAATTTCTCCTGTTACCCTTGGGAAAATAAAATCTTCTGGGCTAAAAAATCATTTTTGAGGAAAGAAAACGTATTTATTATTTTCACGGCTCTGCGTTATAAACTTCTGTGAAGCACTTGGGGGTTCAAAGTGCTCACTACACATCTAGATCAGTTGCTTTGGGGGTCTTGGTTCCAAAATGGGGTCACTTGTGGGGGGTTTCTACTGTTTAGCCACATCAGAGGCTCTGCAAATGCAACGTGACGCCCGCATAGCATTCCATCAAAGTCTGCATTTCAAACCATCACTACTTCACTTCCGAGCCCCGGCATGTGCCCAAACAGTTGTTTACCCCCACATATGGGGTATCAGCGTACTCAGGAGAAACTGGACAACAACTCTTGGGGTCAAATTTCTCCTGTTACGCTTGGGAAAATAAAAAATTGTGGGCTAAAAAATCATTTTTGAGAAAAGAAAACGTATTTATTATTTTCACGGCTCTGCGTTATAAACTTCTGTGAAGCACTTGGGGGTTCAAAGTGCTCACTACACATCTAGATCAGTTCCTTTAGGGGTCTAGTTTCGAAAATGGGGTCACTTGTGGGGGGTTTCTACTGTTTAGCCACATCAGAGGCTCTGCAAATGCAACGTGACGCCCGCAGAGCATTCCATCAAAGTCTGCATTTCAAAACATCACTACTTAACTTCCGAGCCCCGGCATGTGCCCAAACAGTTGTTTACCCCCACATATGGGGTATCAGCGTACTCAGGAGAAACTGGACAACAACTCTTGGGGTCAAATTTCTCCTGTTACGCTTGGGAAAATAAAAAATTGCGGGCTAAAAAATCATTTTTGAGAAAACAAAAACGTATTTATTATTTTTACGGCTCTGCGTTATAAACTTCTGTGAAGCACTTGGGGGTTCAAAGTGCTCACCACACATCTAGATTAGTTCCTTTGGGGGTCTAGTTTCCAAAATGCGGTCACTTGTGGGGGAGCTCCAATGTTTAGGCACACAGGGGCTCTCCAAACACGACATGGTGTCCGCTAATGATTGGAGCTAATTTTCCATTTAAAAAGCCAAATGGCGTGCCTTCCCTTCCGAGCCCTGCCATGTGCCCAAACAGTGGTTTACCCCCACATATGGGGTATCAGCGTACTCAGGACAGACGGGACAACAACATTTGGGGTCGAATTTCTCCTGTTACCCTTGGTAAAAAAGGAAATTCCGGTCTAAAAAATCATTTTTGAGGAAAGAAAAATTATTTTTTATTTTCATGGCTCTGCGTTATAAAATTCTGTGAAGCACCTGGGGGTTTAAAGTGCTCAATATGTACCTAGATAAGTTCCTTGGGGGGTCTAGTTTCCAAAATGTGGTCACTTGTGGGGGAGCTCCAATGTTTAGGCACACAGGGGCTCTCCAAACGCGACATGGTTTCCGCTAACGATGGAGATAATTTTTCATTCCAAAAGTCAAATGGTGCTCCTTCCCTTCCAAGCCTTACCATGTGCCCAAACAGTGGTTTAGCTCCACATGTGAGGTATCAGTGTACTCAGGAGAAATTGCCCAACAAATTTTAGGATCCATTTTATCCTGTTGCTCATGTGAAAATGAAAAAATTGAGGCTAAAATAATTTTTTGGTGAAAAAAAAAGTACTTTTTCATATTTACCGATCAATTCGTGAAGCACCTGGGGGTTTAAAGTGCTCACTATGCATCTAGATAAGTTCCTTGGGGCGTCTAGTTTCCAAAATGTGGTCACTTGTGGGGGAGCTCCAATGTTTAGGCACACGGGGGCTCTCCAAACCCGACATGGTGTCCGCTAAAGAGTGGAGCCAATTTTTCATTCAAAAAGTCAAATGGCGCTCCTTCCCTTCTGAGCCCTGCCGTGAGCCCAAACAGTGGTTTACCCCCATGTATGAGGTATCAGCGTACTCAGGACAAATTGGACAACAAATTTCGTGGTTCAGTTTCTCCATTTACCATTGGGAAAATAAAAAAAATGTTGCTAAAACATCATTTTTGTGACTAAAAAGTTAAATGTTCATTTTTTCCTTCCATGTTGCTTCTGCTGCTGTGAAGCACCTGAAGGGTTAATAAACTTCTTGAATGTGGTTTTGAGCACCTTGAGGGGTGCAGTTTTTAGAATGGTGTCACTTTGGGGTATTTTCAGCCATATAGACCCCTCAAACTGACTTCAAATGTGAGGTGGTCCCTTAAAAAAAATGGTTTTGTAAATTTTGTTGTAAAAATGAGAAATCGCTGGTCAAATTTTAACCCTTATAACTTCCTAGCAAAAAAAAATTTTGTTTCCAAAATTGTGCTGATGTAAAGTAGACATGTGGGTAATGTTATTTATTAACTATTTTGTGTCACATAACTCTCTGGTTTAACAGAATAAAAATTCAAAATGTGAAAATTGCGATATTTTCAAAATTTTCGCCAAATTTCCATTTTTATCACAAATAAACGCAGAATTTATTGACCTAAATTTACTACTAATATGAAGCCCAATATGTCACGAAAAAACAATCTCAGAACCGTTCCTGAGTTATTACCTCATAAAGGGACACTGGTCAGATTTGCAAAAACCGGCCAGGTCATTAAGGTCAAAATAGGCTGGGTCATGAAGGGGTTAAACAAGAAGCACCACTTACCAAATGACACCATGAAGACCAAAGAGATCTCCAAACAAGTCAGGGATAAAGTTGCTGAGAAGCACAAGTCAGGGTTGGGTTATAAAAAAAATCCCAATCTCTGATGATCCCCAGAGCACTATCAAATCCATTATCATCAAATGAAAAGAACAATGTACCACAACAAACTTGTCAAGAGTGGGCCGCCTACCAAAACGCTCAGAATGGGCAAGAAGGGCATTAATCAGAGAGGCAGCACAGAGACCAAAAGGTAACACTGATGGAGCTGCAGAGTTCCAAGCAGAGACTGGAGTGCCAGACCATACGAGCACAATAAGCGTACACTCCCTGGAGGTGTTAAAATATTTGAAGAAAATGCAGCACTCACCAAGTTGAAAAAATATTCATAGGTCCTTTATTCCACAATGCGGAGCATGGATGACAAATCAGACATGCAGGTTATGGAGCCATGCGAGGAGAGAAAAAGTGGTCTACGCATTGGACCTATTTTATATCAAACTACGGATTTTATATCCTGGAAAACTAAATTTCTAGTTTATACTTTATTCTGTCCTTGTTTGTTTTACTACATAGGAATAACAATAAGACCTTTAAACTAGATATTGAACTAGAAAAGCTAGAAACTTGCATATGTCTTAGACTTATAAGACATATGCAAGAAAAACATAATTCTGATCCTGAGACCTTGCGATTTGAAGGTCTCGAAGTTGTTAACTGCCCACCTCAAGGTGGTAATTACAATAAAATTTTACTTAGACATGAAGCTAAGTGGATCATGAAAATCAATGTGCAAGGTCTCATTGGATTAAATGACAGATTAGACCTATCTATTTTCCTCTAATAATAATTTGTTGCTATCTGGAATTGAATGTAATTACTGAATTAATGTTGTATGCACAAAATTAATGTTTTTTCATAATATGTATCACATGTGTTTATTACATATTTTTGTATGGTCAATCCTTTTAAAGAAAATTACCTCAAGTAATTATTCACCTGGATCCATTGAAGCGATCACATGCGAAACGGCCGTAGTCCACTTTTTCTTTCCTCGCATGCCTCCATAACCTGCAAGTCCGATTTGTTATCCATGCCCCGCATTGTGGAATAAAGGATTTATGAATATTTTTTTCCAACTTGGTGAGTGTCGCATTTTCTTCAAACAGTTAAAACACACATGTTGTCTTTCTATGCTGAGCATCGTACACCAGTTGATGAACTGCTATACTTCAGAAATATAGGATCTACCAACTCCATGTGTGATATATATATATTCCCCTAGTGCCGTTCACCCTTTTCTTTGTGGCCTTTATGGAAGATTGGGCAGAAAAAGCCTTTACTTACAGTTAAAAATTGTAACGCTCATTTTGAGTTTGCTAAAATAAATGTGGGAGACTCCGCAAATGTATGGAGGAAGATGGTTTGGTCAGATGAGACCAAAATGGAACTTTTTAGCCACCAAGTTAAACGCTAAGCCTGGCATCAAACCAACACAGCTCATCACCCTAAGAACACCATCTCCACCGTGAAACATGGTGGTAGTATCATGCTGTAGATATTTTTCAGCAGCAGGGACAGGAAAATGGTCTGAGTCGAGAGGAACATGTTTGGTGTGAAATACAGGGATATTCTTGAACAAAACCTGTTTCAGATTGTCAGTGATTTGAAACTGCGACTGAGGTTCAACTTCCAACAAGACAATGACCCAAAGCATAATGCAAAAGCAAAACTTGAGTGGTATAAGGGGAAACGTATAAGTGTTTTGGAGTTGGCTAGTCAAAGCCCAGACTTTAATCCAATTGGGAGTCTGTGGTCAGAGTTCACCACAGGAAACCATTTCACTTGAAGAAGCTGGAGCAGTTTTGCCTTGAAGAATCCCAGTGGAAGGATGTGGAAGCTCATATAGACTTATCCAAAGCAACTTGCAGCTGTAATTGCAGTAAAATGAGGCTCTACAAAGTACTGGCTTTTGGGGGGGTGAATAGTTATGCGCTCTAAAGTTTTCAAGTTTTTCCTTTGTTGTTTGCTTCACAATAAAAAGAAAACTAAATGTTCACAGTTGTACATTATTTACATGAACTGATGTAAACCCTCAAAAACAAAAAAAACTGTGAAATCCCAGGTGGTGGAGTAGCAAAACACAAAAATGCCAAGGGGGTTAATACTTTCGTATGTCCCTGCCTAACTGAAAAGTGCTGCGGAATATGTTGGAGCAGCATAAAAAAAATTATCATTATTATCTTACAATATTGTTTCTGTGAATTAAAAAAAACACATTAGGTTATAATATAGCAAAGTATATCATCTTAAATTAACAACAGAATTGTGCATAACGCAAATAGTTATATATACTGAACGATCCCAGATATGTTCAAAATTGTATGCACAACTTACCTGCAAGTAAACTTCTGTTCGGCGTCACACATCTTCGCACATTCCAAATCATCAGCTGTTGTGTAAAATTCTCTTTCTTTACCCACCAGCCATGCTCCTTCAGTTTTCACATAATTATCAAGTTCATCACTTAAAACTATTGAACAAAAAGTGTTTATTAGTTTTCTGAGCTGGTGAAGATTACACTGATGAGCTGTTGTTGATAAAGTTGTCAACCCCTGCCCATAAGTGTGTAATATGCAATATACTTTTGTAAGATTTATTTATTAGTATTAATACCATCATTATATATGTTTTGTAGATAGCATTTACATTGGTTGCTTTTGTACAGTGGTAGACAAGCAGTACCATGGGCACCGGATTGTATGGAAAAAGTAGTCCTTCCTTCATGCCAAAATTTTTAACATTCTTGCTGTACAATTAGTTTAATTCATACTTATCAATTATTAAAGTAGCTTATCAAGGAAAGTGAGGAGTGTGGCATACGAGGCGTGCACTAAACTTTTACTTTAATAACTGCCCATTTTGCCAGCCTTGCCTCTTCCCCACCTCCTCCATGTTCTAGATGACCAGATACATAGAAATGGTTTTGCACACACTTAATCACAACTCATATGGAGACAATAATATGGAGACACTAAAGTAAAACACATTTGTATAGACAAGAATATTTGTACTATATACAGCTCTGGCAAAATTAAGAGACCACTGCAAAATGTTCAGTTTGTCTGATCTATCTCTTTATAGGTATATTTTTGAGTAAAATGTATTTTTTTACAAAGCAAAATGGACAAATTTAAAAAAAAACAGTGCTTTCAGACCTCAATGCAAAGAAAACAAGTTCATAATCATTTAGAAACAACAATACTAATATTTTAACTCAGGAAGAGTTCAGAAATCAATATTTTGTGGAATAACCATGATTTTTAATCACAGCTTTCATTTGTCTTGGCATGCTTTCCATCAGTCTTTCATACTGCTTTTGGCGCAAAAATGTAAGCAGTTCTTCTTTGTTTGATGGCTTGTGACTAGTGTTGAGCATTCCGATACCGCAAGTATCGGGTATCGGCCGATACTTGCGGTATCGGAATTCCGATACCGAGATCCGATATTTTTGTGATATCGGGTATCGGTATCGGAAGTGTAAAATAAAGAATTAAAATAAAAAATATTGTTATATTCACCTCTCCGGCGGCCCCTGGACATCAGCGGGAGGATCCGGCGTCCGGCACGGCTTCTTTCTTCAAAATGCGCGCCTTCAGGACCTGTGGTATGACGTCCCGGCTTCTGATTGGTCGCGTGCCGCCCATGTGACCGCCACGCGACCAATCAGAAGCCGCGACGTCATTCCTCAGCTAAAGTCCTAGAATAAGCGCCTTTTAGGACCTGAGGAATGACGTCGCGGCTTCTGATTGGTCGCGTGGCGGTCACATGGGTGGCACGCGACCAATCAGAAGCCGGGACGTCATTCCACAGGTCCTGAAGGCGCGCATTTTGAAGAAAGAAGCCGTGCCGGACGCCGGATCCTCCCGCTGATGTCCAGGGGCCGCCGGAGAGGTGAATATAACAATATTTTTTATTTTAATTCTTTATTTTACACTTTAATATGGATCCCAGGGCCTGAAGGAGAGTTTCCTCTCCTTCAGACCCTGGGATCCATGAGAATACCTTCCGATACTTGATGTCCCATTGACTTGTATTGGTATCGGATATCGGTATCGGCGATATCCGATATTTTTCGGGTATCGGCCGATACTATCCGATACCGATACTTTCAAGTATCGGACGGTATCGCTCAACACTACTTGTGACTATCCATTATCCTCTTGATTACATTCCAGAGGTTTTCAATGGGGTACAGGTCTGGAGATTGGGCTGCCCATGACAGGGTTTTGATGTGGTGGTCTCTTAATTTTTCCCAGAGCTGTATATCTATAGATATATGTATGTATGTGTATATATACAGTATATACTGTATATATATATATATATATATATACACTCACACACAATAGCATGTAAAAGTATGGGTATGTCGAATTTCTGTAATTGCGAACAGTTAAGCAAGTTGAAGATTAACCCCTTTCCGACATATGACGTACTATCCCGTCGAGGTGGGGTGGGACCGTATGACCACCGACGGGATAGTACGTCATAGTGACTATCGCAGCTGACATCCGGCACAATGTGCCAGGAGGGGTCATGGACCGCTACCAGCACATTAACCCCCGGCACACCGCGATCAAACATGATCGCGGTGTGCCGGCGGTATAGGGAAGCATCGCGCAGGCAGGGGGCTCCCTGTGGGCTTCTCTGAGATCCCCACAGCAACGCGATGTGATCGCGTTGCTGCGAGGGTCTCTTACCTCCTCCTTCTCCTTGCAGGCCCGGATCAAAGATGGCCGCGGCATCTGTGTCCTGCAGGGAGGGAGGTGGCTTCACAGCACCTGCCCAGACCAGGCACTGTGAAGCCTGCAGCTGTGCATGTCAGATCGTTGATCTGACACACTGCACAGCAAAGTGTCAGATCAGCGATCTTACACCATAACATGATGCCCCCTGCCACCACCCCCCGGGGCAATGTTATAGTGTAAAAAAAAATATTCACATGTGTAAAAAAACTAAAAAAAAATCCCCCCAAAATTCCCCCCCCCAAAAAAAATATTGTTCCTATAAATACATTTCTTTATATAAATAAAAAAAAACAATAAAAGTACACATATTTAGTATTAGTCCGTAACGACCCCACCTATAAAACTGTCCCGCTAGTTAACCCCTTCAGTGAACGCGGTAAAAAAAAAAAAACGAGGCAAAAAACGACGCTTTATTATCATGCTGCCAAACAAAAAGTGGAAAAACACACGATCAAAAAGACCGAAATAAATAACCATGGTACCGTTGAAAACGTCATCTTGTCCCGCAAAAAACAAGCCGCCATACAGCATCATCAGCGAAAAAATAAAAAAGTTATAGCTCTCAGAATAAAGCGATGCAAAAATAATCATTTTTTCTATAAAATAGTTTTTATCGTATAAAAGCGCCAAAACATAAAAAAAATTATATAAATGAGGTATCACTGTAATCGTACTGACCCAAAGAATAAAATTGCTTTAGCTATTTTACCAAGCGCGGAACAATATAAAAGCCTCCCCCAAAAGAAATTCATGAATAGCTGGTTTTTGGTCATTCTGCCTCACAAAAATCGGAATAATAAGCGATCAAAAATTGTCACGTGCCCGAAAATGTTACCAATAAAAACGTCAACTCGTCCCACAAAAAACAAGACCTCAAATGACTCTGTGGACCAAAATATGGAAAAATTATAGCTCTCAAAATGTGGTAACGCAAAAAATATTTTTTGCAATAAAAAGTGTCTTTCAGTGTGTGACGGCTGCCAATCATAAAAATCCACTAAATAACCCACTATAAAAGTAAATCAAACCCCCCTTCATCACCCCCTTAGTTAGGAAAAAATTAAAAAATTTTAAAAAATGAATTTTTTTCCATTTTCCCATTAGGGTTAGGGTTAGGGTTAGGGTTAGGGCTAGGGTTAGGGTTAGGGCTAGGGTTAGGGTTAGGGCTAGAGTTAGGGTTAGGGCTAAGGTTAGGGTTAGGGTTGGGGCTAAAGTTAGGATTAGGGTTTGGATTACATTTACGGTTGGGAATAGGATTGGGATTAGGGTTAGGGGTGTGTTTAGGGTTACCATTGAGATTAGGGTTAGGGGTGTGTTTGGATTAGGGTTTCAATTATAATTGGGGGGTTTCCACTGTTTAGGCACATCAGGGGCTCTCCAAACGCGACATGGCGTCCGATCTCAATTCCAGCTAATTCTGCATTGAAAAAGTAAAATAGTGCTCCTTCCCTTCCGAGCTCTCCCGTGTGCCCACACAGGGGTTTACCCCAATATATGGGGTATCAGCGTACTCAGGACACATTGGACAACAACTTTTAGAGTCCAATTTCTCCTGTTACCCTTGGGAAAATACAAAACTGGGGGCTAAAAAATAATTCTTGTGGAAAAAAAGATTTTTTATTTTCATGGCTCTGCGTTATAAACTGCAGTGAAACACTTGTGGGTTCAAAGTTCTCACAACACATCTAGATAAGTTCCTTGGGGGGTCTAGTTTCCAATATGGGG
Organism: Ranitomeya imitator; assembly: GCF_032444005.1. Taxonomy (NCBI): domain Eukaryota; kingdom Metazoa; phylum Chordata; class Amphibia; order Anura; family Dendrobatidae; genus Ranitomeya; species Ranitomeya imitator. Next base: position 204,009,445 of record NC_091286.1, read on the forward strand.
TCACTTGTGGGGGGTTTCTACTGTTTAGGTACATTAGGGGCTCTGCAAACGCAATGTGATGCCTGCAGACCATTCCATCTAAGTCTGCATTCCAAATGGCGCTCCTTCCCTTCCGAGCTCTCCCATGTGCCCAAACGGTGGTCCCCCCCCCCCACATATGGGGTATCAGTGTACTCAGGACAAATTGGACAACAACTTTTGGGGTCCTATTTCTCCTGTTACCCTTGGGAAAATACAAAACTGGGGGCTAAAAAATAATTTTTGTAGGAAAAAAAAGATTTTTTATTTTCCTGGCTCTGCGTTATAAACTGTAGTGAAACACTTGGGGGTTCAAAGTTCTCACAACACATCTAGATAAGTTCCTTGGGGGGTCCAGTTTCCAATATGGGGTCACTTGTGGGGGGTTTCTACTGTTTAGGTACTTTAGGGGCTCTGCAAACGCAATGTGATGCCTGCAGACCATTCCATCTAAGTCTGCATTCCAAATGGTGCTCCTTCCCTTCCGAGCTCTCCCATGTGCCCAAACGGTGGATCCCCCCCCACATATGGGGTATCAGTTGTTAGAGAAGGGATTTCCAACCTACTCAGATGTTCTCTATTCATAGGCACCTAGAATTGGGAAGAACTAAATCAGAGAGACAGACACGTGTTGTCTTTCCAAGATAATAGCGTATCCGCCTTTATTCACTGTGGGGACATCTTTTATACCCCCAAAAGGGGAAAAACAAGTTACATAATAGATTGGCATAAATGAAGTTCTTACACAATACATTGTCAAAAGCATCCTGGATGAAATGATGAATGTGGTGTAAGAATGTGGGGAGTTGTTGTTCGCATATCTGCAGTTTTATGTAATGTTGGCTAGAACTGCACATTTTTGGGTGTTTTCGGACAAATAGAGATATCCTTGACATTTTCTGGGAAATCTTGACCAAAGATATATAGATATCCGGGAAATGGCCCTAAATTAGACTCAGATTATAATGTTGTGCAAGACTTTATGTAAGACTTGTTTTTCAGCTATTATCTGATATTTAACAAAATGAAGATTAACCCTTTCTGTAACAGAACTGCTATAATTTCTTTAACAATTCCCCTCTTTTTATCATCTGATCTACCTTGCCCTAGCTGATCCCTTCCTGTTACTCAGGTCTGCAAGATAACCCTACTTCACAAAATACATGGCTTATCCAGTGTATATCATGGGATACCGACATGCTGTGTATCCATTCAAATTATACTTGTGGGTCAGACCTCTCCCATGTGCCCAAACGGTGGTCCCCCCCCCCACATATGGGGTATCAGTGTACTCAGGACAAACTGGACAACAACTTTTGGGGTCCTATTTCTCCTGTTACCCTTGGTAAAATACAAAACTGGAGGCTAAAAAATAATTTTTGTGGGAAAAAAAAGATTTTTTATATTCACGGCTCTGCGTTATAAACTGTAGTGAAACACTTGGGGGTTCAAAGCTCTCACAAAACACCTAGATGAGTTCCTTAGGGGGTCTACTTTCCAAAATGTGTCACTTGTGGGGGGTTTCAATGTTTATACACATCAGCGGCTCTCTAAACGCAACATGGCGTTTCATCTCAATTCCAGTCAATTTTGCATTGAAAAGTCAAATGGCGCTCCTTCCCTTCCGAGCTCTGCCATGCACCCAAACATTGGTTTACGCCCACATATAGGGTATCAGTGTACTCAGGACAAATTGTACAACAACTTTTGGGGTCCAATTTCTTCTCTTACCCTAGGGAAAATAAAAGATTGGGGGCGAAAACATCATTTTTGTGAAAAAATATGATTTTTTATTTTTACGGCTCTGCATTATAAACTTCTGTGAAGCACTTGGTGGGTCAAAGTGCTCACCACACATCTAGATAAGTTCCTTAGGGGGTCTACTTTCCAAAATGGTGTCACTTGTGGGGGGTTTCAATGTTTAGGCACATCAGTGGCTCTCCAAACGCAACATGGCGTCCCATCTCAATTCCAGTCAATTTTGCATTGAAAAGTCAAATGGTGCTCCTTCGTTTCCGAGCTCTGCCATGCACCCAAACAGTGGTTTACCCCCCAGTGGCGTAGGAAGGGGGGTGCGGGGGGGGCGGTCCGCCCCGGGCGGCACAATGCTGGGGGCGGCCGGCGCTGCAGGAGAAGAAGATAAAAAAAAAAAAAAAAGACGCCCCTTTAAATCTTCGGGCGGCGCCGTCCGCCGCCACGACCAGGGCCAGCTCCCCCCACCCCCGGGTCCCGCCCCCGCCCCCGCCCCCCGCTCTAATACTCACCTCTCCTGGTTCCTGCGGCTTCAGCGTCCTCTGACTCTGCGACGTCTCAGAGCAGAGGGCGCGATGACGTCACTACTGTGCGCGCCGCTCTGCCTCTCTGTCCTGAGCGTCGCAGAGCCGGAGAGACGCTGACTGCACCGGACCTGCGCTGGGAACGGGAGAGGTGAGGATTTTACTTTTTTTTTTTTTTTCTTTATGTCTGACTGTCTGGGGCTGGGGCAATGCTGGAGACCATGGGGCAGATTGCTGGACACACTGGGGCAGTACTGGAGACCATGGGGCAGAATGCTGGACACACTGGGGCAATACAGGAGACCATGGGGCAGATTGCTGGACACACTGGGGCAATACAGGAGACTATGGGGCAGATTGCTGGACACACTGGGGCAATACAGGAGACCATGGGGCAGATTGCTGGACACACTGGGGCAATACAGGAGACCATGGGGCAGATTGCTGGACACACTGGGGCAATACAGGAGACTATGGGGCAGATTGCTGGACACACTGGGGCAATACTAGAGACCATGGGGCAGAATGCTGGACACACTGGGGCAATACTGGAGACCATGGGGCAGAATGCTGGACACACTGGGGCAATACTGGAGACCATGGGGCAGAATGCTGGACACACTGGGGCAATACTGGAGACCATGGGGCAGAATGCTGGACACACTGGGGCAATACTGGAGACCATGGGGCAGAATGCTGGACACACTGGGGCAATACTGGAGACCATGGGGCAGATTGCTGGACACACTGGGGCAATACTGGAGACCCTGGGGCAGATTGCTGGACACACTGGGGCAATACTGGAGACCCTGGGGCAGATTTCTGGACACATTGAGGCAATGCTGGAGACCCTGGGGCAGACTTCTGGACACACTGGGGCAATGCTGGACACTGGGGCAGATTGCTGGACACACTGGGGGTAATATACTGGACACACTGGGGCAATGCTGGACACTGGGGGTAATATGCTGGACACACTGGGGCAGACTGCTGGACACACTGGGGAAAGGCTGGACACTGGGGCAGATTGCTGGACACACTGAGGGCAGATTGCTGGACACACTGGGGGTAATATGCTGGACACACTGGGGCAGATTGCTGGACAACATGGGGGTAATATGCTGGACACACTGGGGCAGATTGCTGGACAACATGGGGGTAATATGCTGGACACACTGGGGGCAGGACTTGAGGCATGGGCAGAATGTAGATACGGGGCATGATTGGAGACACGGGGCAGGATTGGATCATGGGGCAGGACGGATACGATGGAGGCTGGTGGGGCAGGATGGGGAGATCATATGGGGTAGAATGGATACTCATGAGGGCAGGATACGACAACATATGGCTGGAGCCAGGAATGAGATAAACGGGGCCAGGGTGGGGAATATTATTACCATAGGGGATAATTAAGGGATATTGTTACTGCAGTGATGTATTTATTTTATTTTTTGAGTATACTGTTTTAAATGGGGGGGCGGTCCTGTTACTGTGCAGAGTGACACTATATCACCTTTTTTTCTTCATGTGGTGTAATGTAGAAGTTGTGAAAAATTAAGTAATGTGTTCTGCAAGCGGAGCTCGAGATAACTGTGTTATTTCCTGCAGAAACGAGTCCTGGCTGGAAGGAATGATGGCGGTCTGTGCTGGATGAAAGATGAAGGACTTCACCTAGAGACGTCACTGGTGAGTCAGTGTTACCTATACACTGACACTATACACTGTATACTATATAGAGGTCCTGTGTATAATGTCACCAGTGATCTCTGTATTACCTCTACACAGACACTGCATACTAAGTATAGATCTCCTGTGAATACTGGCACTTATGGTGATAGTATTGTGGTTTTTTTTTTTATTACTGATCAGTATTGTAGTATTCAGTCACTATGTGGTGGTAATATGTGGTCTGGAAATGGTGCGGTGGTATTTGTCCCTTGTATGTAGTATTATTCGGTCACTATGTGGCCTGGTCATGGTGTGGTGGTATTAAGTCACAGGTGTGGCATGTGGGGGTGACACCATTAGGCCCAGTTTAAGTTCTACAAAACAGGAAAACCATTTTTGGTAACCTTTGTGTGTATTGAGCTGGGGGGGGATGGGGGGGGGCGCCAAACTCGGGATCAGCCCCGGGCGGCAAAAGCTCTAGCTACGCCTCTGTTACCCCCACATGTGGGGTATCAGCGTACTCAGGACAAATTGTACAACAACCTTTGGGGTCCATTTTCTCTTGTTACCCTTGGTAAAATAAAACAAATTGGAGCTGAATTAAATTTTTTGTGAAAAAAAGTTAAATGTTCATTTTTATTTAAACATTCTAAAAATTCCTGTGAAACACCTGAAGGGTAAATAAACTTCTTGAATGTGGTATTGAGCACCTTGAGGGGTGCAGTTTTTAGAATGGTGTCACACTTGGGTATTTTCTATCATATAGACCCCTCAAAATGACTTCAAATGAGATGTGGTCCCTAAAAAAAATGGTGTTGTAAAAATGAGAAATTGCTGGTCAACTTTTAACCATTATAACTCCCTAACAAAAAAAATTGATTCCAAAATTGTGCTGATGTAAAGTAGACATGTGGGAAATGTTACTTATTAAGTATTTTGTGTGACATATCTCTGTGATTTAATTGCATAAAAATTCAAAGTTGGAAAATTGCAAAATTTTCAAAATTTTCACCAAATTTCCATTTTTTTCATAAATAAACACAGGTAATATCAAAGAAATTTTACCACTATCATGAAGTACAATATGTCATGAGAAAACAATGTCAGAATCACCGGGATCGGTTGAAGCGTTCCAGAGTTATAACCTCATAAAGGGACAGTGGTCAGAATTGTAAAAATTGGCCTGGTCATTAACGTGCAAACGACCCTTGGGGTAAAGGGGTTAAATGATCTCTAAAATGCCTAAAGTTAAAAATGATAAATTTACTTTCTATTTTATGCAAAAATATGTACCACATATATTTTTTTATTTTTTTGCATTTTAACAATTACAAAAAGGAAAATAAACGATGCAAAAGTTTGGACACGCTTGGACATTTGAGTGCTCAGGTAACTTTGACCAATATTTCAGACCTTAATTAGCCTGTTAGGGTTATGGTTTGTTCACCATCATCGTTAGGAAAGGCCAGGTGATGCAATTTTATCAGCTTTATAAAAACCCGCCTACTTCTAACCAATTGCCGAAAAACAGCAGCCATGGGTTCTTCTAAACAGCTCCCTAGCACTCTAAAGAAGAAAATGGTGAGGCCCACAGGCTGAGGCTATAAGAAGATAGCAAAGTTGTCCTCTCCCCAGTTATAAACATCATTAAAGAGACACTGTCACCTGAATTTGGAGGGAACAATCTTCAGCCATGGAGGCGGGGTTTTGGGTGTTTGATTCACCCTTTCCTTACCCACTGGCTGCATGCTGGCTGCAATATTGGATTGAAGTTCATTCTCTGTCCTCCATAGTACACGCCTGCGCAAGATTGCCTTGTGCAGGCATGTACTACGGACCATGGATATTGCCCCCCACAGCATAAAAATAAAAACCTGCAGCCGCGCAGAAAAGGCGCATCTATTGGATGCACTAATTCTGGCACTTTGTCCGTCTCTTCCCACTTGCACACAAACGTATCAACTAAATACCCTGTTTTTTCCATCTTTTCACTAGCACTTGCTTATTACTGTGATTTTTTTTTTTACAACAGAGTATTTTTGACTTCACTGTGCTCTTTTGTGTCTTCAAGTTTCTTGGTGGTGTGTGAACAGGTTCCTACAGACTTGTTCATTGTGCAAGTAGCCCATGTGTTTCTGGTTCTGTAGTGGTGGGAAGTGGGATTCATATTTGTGTGGTTGATGTCACCTTTGTATTGTCTGGTGACATCAAGCCCACGGATTAGTAATGGAGAGATGTCTATCCATTACTAATCCTATAGTTGTATGGTAAATGAAGACAAAACCAAAATAAAGACCTTTATTTCAAATAAAACAAAACATATTTTTTTATTTAAAAATAACAGTTATACTCACCTAAAGCCCATTCCATTGAATCCCTTGTCCCCTGTAATAAAACAAAAATAAAAAACATCTGTCCGTTGTCCTGTCCCACACTGTGATCCATGTCTGGGGGATAAATAGTTTTCAACCTGGACGGTGCCAAGATGTGACCGTCCAGGCTGAGAACCACTGGGAGAATGAGCTGCTGCAAGTGCAGCATCAGTGACTAGCGGTGACATCATCAAGGTTACTGCCGGTCACTGAGGCTGCATTCCCAGCCGGGCCAGTGCACTGCGGTGACCTTGGAGAGATCACCACTAGCACAATGAAAAAAAGTCTCACGCTGCAGAGGCGAGTTCACCACAGTTCAAATTCACTGCAGTGAAATTCTCCTGGTAAACTTGCCTCTATACCATGAGACTTTTTCTCAATGTGCTAGCAGGGATCTCAAAAAGGTCACCGCAGTTCATTGGCCTGGCTGGGAATGCAGCCTCAGTGACCAGTGTTATGATCTGGTGATTAGGGAGCGACATGCGTCTAGCTCTGAGCAGGTGGCAACTATACTGACCGCAGTCCCTAAGCTCAACACAACACTAGAAGTAGCCGTGGAATGCTCCTAACTCGGCCTAGGCATCTCGTCACAGCCTAAGAGCTAACTACCCCTAAAGATAGAAGCAGGAAAACTATCTTGCCTCAGAGAAAATCCCCAAAGGATAGATTAGCCCCCCACAAATAATGACTGTGAGAGGAGAAGGAAATGACATACGTAGTATGAAACAAGATTTAGCACAGGAGGCCACTTCTAGCTAAATAGAAATAGTACAGAACAGAACGCTGTGCGGTCAGTAAAAAAAAACTAGAAAAAGTCCACCGCAGAGAAATGCAAAAATCTCCACACCTGACTAAAGGTGTGGAGGGCAAACTCTGCTTCCCAGAGCTTCCAGCTTAACTGAATAGATCCATACTGAAAAGCTGGACAAATGAACAAAGACAAAGAAAGTGCTGAACAACAAAGTCCACAACAAGAGAACCGCAAAAGGACAAGCAAGGACTTAGCTTTGATAAAAATGTATAATAATAATAAAATGATAAAATGAACTGGTCAGAGTGTCAGGAAAGTCCTAAGAGCAATGACTCCAGGCAGGAACAATTGACAACTGGCATTGAATGAGGGATAAGGCCAGACTAATACAGCCGAGCCAGAAAGATGATCAGTGAAAACAGCTGCTGAAGCTAAATCCAAGAAGCAGCCATACCACTCAAAACCACAGGAGGGAGCCAAAGAGCAGAACTCACAACAGTACCCCCCCTCACCAGAGCCCCCAGGCCGATCAGGATGAGCCAAATGAAAAGCACGAACCAAATCGGCGGCATGAACATCGGAGGCAACAACCCAAGAATTATCCTCCTGGCCATAACCCTTCCACTTGACAAGATACTGAAGCTTCCGCCTCGAAAAACGAGAATCCAAAATTTTCTCAACCACATATTCCAACTCCCCCTCAACCAACACCGGGGCAGGAGGATCAACAGATGGAACAACGGGCACCACATATCTCCGCAACAAAGATCTATGGAAAACATTGTGGATGGCAAAAGAGGGTGGAAGGGCCAAACGAAAAGACACAGGATTGATAATCTCAGAAATCTTATAAGGACCAATAAACCGAGGCTTGAACTTAGGGGAAGAAACCTTCATAGGAACATGACGAGAGGACAACCTAACCAAATCCCCCACACGAAGCCGAGGACCAACACACCGACGGCGGTTAGCAAAACGCTGAGCCTTTTCCTGGGACAACGTCAAATTGTCTACCACATGAGCCCAAATCCGCTGTAACCTGTCCATCACAGAATCAACACCAGGACTATCAGAAGGCTCAATCTGCCCTGAAGAAAAACGAGGATGGAAACCAAAATTACAAAAGAAAGGCAAAACCAAAGTAGCCGAACTGGCCCGATTATTAAGAGCAAACTCGGTCAACGGCAAGAAAGTCACCCAATCATCCTGATCAGCAGACACAAAGCATCTCAAATAGGTTTCCAAGGTCTGATTAGTTCGCTCAGTTTGGCCATTGGTCTGAGGATGGAACGCCGAAGAAAAAGACAAATCAATACCCATCCTAGCACAAAAGGCCCGCCAAAACCTGGAAACAAACTGGGAACCTCTGTCAGACACAATATTCTCCGGAATGCCATGCAAACGAACCACATGCTGAAAAAACAATGGAACCAAATCAGAGGAGGAAGGCAATTTAGGCAAAGGTACCAAATGGACCATTTTAGAGAACCGGTCACAAACCACCCAGATAACAGACATCCTCTGGGACACAGGAAGATCCGAAATAAAATCCATGGAAATATGCGTCCAAGGCCTCTCCGGGACGGGCAAAGGCAAAAGCAACCCACTAGCGCGGGAACAGCAAGGCTTGGCTCGGGCGCAAGTCCCACAGGACTGCACAAAAGCACGGACATCACGCGACAAGGAAGGCCACCAAAAGGACCTAGCAACCAAATCTCTGGTACCAAAAATCCCAGGATGACCAGCCAACACTGAACAATGGACCTCAGAAATCACCTTACTCGTCCATCTATCAGGAACAAACAGCTTCCCCACAGGACAGCGGTCAGGCCTATCAGCCTGAAATTCCAGAAGCACCCGCCGCAAATGAGGGGAGATGGCAGAAAGAATCACCCCTTCCTTAAGAATGCCAACCGGCTCAAGGACTCCAGGAGAATCCGGCAAAAAACTCCTAGAGAGGGCATCCGCCTTAACATCCTTAGATCCTGGAAGATATGAGACCACAAAATCAAAACGGGAGAAAAACAGGGACCACCGAGCCTGTCCAGGGTTCAGCCGCTTGGCCGACTCAAGGTAAATCAAATTCATATGATCGGTCAAGACCACAATGCGGTGCTTGGCTCCCTCAAGCCAATGTCGCCACTCCTCAAATGCCCACTTCATAGCCAACAACTCCCGATTGCCGACATCATAATTGCGTTCCGCAGGAAAAAACTTTCGGGAAAAGAAGGCACATGGCTTCATCAAGGAACCATCAGAATTCCTCTGTGACAAAACGGCCCCTGCCCCAATCTCAGAAGCGTCAACCTCAACCTGAAAAGGAAGAGAAACATCCGGTTGACGCAACACAGGGGCAGAAGTAAATCGGCGTTTAAGCTCCTGAAAGGCCTCAACAGCCTCAGAGGACCAATTAGTCACATCAGCGCCTTTCTTCGTCAAATCGGTCAGGGGTTTTACCACACTAGAGAAGTTTGCAATGAAACGGCGATAAAAATGAGCAAAGCCCAAAAATTTCTGAAGGCTCTTCACAGATGTGGGTTGAATCCACTCATGAATGGCTTGGACCTTAACAGGATCCATTTCTATAGACGAAGGAGAAAAAATAAACCCCAAAAAAGAGACCTTCTGAACTCCAAATAGGCACTTAGACCCCTTCACAAATAGAGCATTATCACGAAGGATCTGGAACACCATCCTGACCTGCTTCACATGAGACTCCCAATCATCGGAAAAAATCAAAATATCATCCAAATACACAATCAGGAATTTGTCAAGATAATTGCGGAAAATATCATGCATGAAAGACTGGAACACAGATGGAGCATTGGAGAGCCCAAATGGCATCACAAGGTATTCAAAATGGCCTTCGGGCGTATTAAATGCAGTCTTCCATTCGTCACCCTGTTTAATACGAACAAGATTATATGCCCCTCGAAGGTCAATCTTGGTAAACCAACTAGCCCCCTTAATCCTAGCAAACAAATCAGAGAGCAAAGGTAAAGGATATTGGAATTTGACCGTGATCTTATTAAGAAGGTGATAATCAATACAGGGTCTTAAGGAGCCATCCTTCTTGGCAACAAAAAAGAATCCCGCTCCCAATGGTGACGAAGACGGCCGAATATGCCACTTCTCTAAAGATTCCTTAACATAGCTCCGCATGGCGGCATGCTCTGGCACAGACTGGTTGAAAAGTCGGCCCTTAGGGAAATTACAGCCAGGAATCAAGTCAATAGCACAATCACATAAAATGATAAACCTTTGCACTCAACTTAATGCTCAGGTGAGGTTTTATTGTAGTACTAAAACGTTTCGGTCCAAAACATACAGGACCTTCATCAGTTACATACTAATGGGTAAGTATAGGTACAATGTGTGAAACAAGCAAGTCCCAGGGCACGAGGAAGGCTGCGCCTGAAATAACCATGAGAGTCTGTCACAGACGAGCGGGGGAAACCGCGTCTGACCTGGGCACACATCGTGACTATCCCGCAGACTATCTGGCGCGACTCTCATGGTTATTTCAGGCGCAGCCTTCCTCGTGCCCTGGGACTTGCTTGTTTCACACATTGTACCTATACTTACCCATTAGTACGTAACTGATGAAGGTCCTGTATGTTTTGGACCGAAATATTTTAGTACTACAATAAAACCTCACCTGAGCATTAAGTTGAGTGCAAAGGTTTATCATTTTATGTACTATAGGTGTGGGAACCTACCTTTTGCACCATTACTAATAGTGCACGCGCTGTTATCAATAGCACAATCACAGTCCCTGTGTGGTGGAAGGGAACTGGACTTGGGCTCATCGAATACATCCTGGAAATCTAACAAAAATTCAGGAACATCAGAAGAGGGGGAAGAGGAAATTGACATCAAAGGAACGTCACTATGTACCCCTTGACAACCCCAACTAGTCACAGACATAGTTTTCCAATCCAGCACCGGATTATGTTCCTGTAACCATGGAAATCCAAGTACAACAACATCATGTAAATTATGCAACACCAGAAAACGGCAATGTTCCTGATGTGCAGGAGCCGTGTACATAGTCATCTGCGTCCAGTACTGAGGTTTATTCTTGGCCAATAGTGTAGCATCAATACCCCTCAAGGGTATGGGACTCTGCAAAGGCTGCAAAGAAAAACCACAGCGCCTAGCGAATTCTAAGTCCATTAAGTTCAGGGCAGCGCCTGAATCCACAAATGCCATGACAGAAAAAGATGACAATGAGCAAATCAGGGTCACAGACAGGAGAAACTTAGGCTGCACAGTACTGATGGTAACAGATCTAGCGACCCTCTTAATACGCTTAAGGCAATCAGAAATAGTATGAACAGAATCACCACAGTAAAAACACAGCCCATTCTGACGTCTGTATCCCCTCTGTTCCGCTCTAGTCAAAATCCTATCACATTGCATGGGCTCAGGACTTTGCTTAGAGGACACTGCCATATGGTGCACCACTTTGCGTTCGCGCAGGCGCCGATCAATCTGAATGGCCAGAGACATAGATTCGCTCAAACCAACAGGCGTGGGAAACCCCACCATAACATCTTTAAGGGCTTCAGAAAGACCCTTTCTGAAAATTGCTGCCAGAACGTCCTCATTCCATTTAGTGAGCACAGACCATTTTCTAAATTTCTGGCAGTATAATTCTGCCGCTTCCTGACCCTGACACAGGGCCAACAGTGTTTTCTCAGCATGCTCTACAGAGTTAGGTTCGTCATACAATAATCTGAGCGATTGAAAAAAATGCCTTATTTACTTAACTATATACGAGTTGGCGACTCTAGGTTCAGCACCTGTTCACACTGAGTCTATGTTTGGATGTGCAGGTCAGGTTTTTGAAATGTATTCTTTAGCCTTCTGATCGTGCACTCCGCCTCCTAGCCACAGGTGTTTTAATTACAGCAGGTCCAATACCCCTCCATAGAGAGAGAGCATTTTAGTCTAGGAAGAGGTTTCACATGCACCCATTCAGATGGAGACGTTTATTCTCAGCGAGGTAAGGCAAGTGTAGGACCTGCTATAAGAGAGATGCCGTAAAGTGGCTACCAGGTACACATAAAATTGGCCATTTTTATGCGCTAAACGCTCTCATTTTTCATATTTCTAGTGCAGTAATGCAGTTCAATTTTCGTGTTTCATGGTTGCATGTTTTAGCGCTGCAGTGAGTAACCTTGATGACGTCACGGCTACTCACTGATGCTGCACTTGCAGCAGTTCATTCTCCCAGTGGTTTTCAGCCTGGACGATCGGATCTTGGCACAGTCAAGGTTGAAAACTATCCCCCAGGCATGGATTATGGCGCGGGACATAACGACGGACAGGTGAGGGATATTGTTGTTTTTTATTTTTGTTTTATTACATGAGTACGAGGGTTTCAGTGGAATGGGCGATAGGTGAATATAAATGTGTTTGTTATTTTTAAATAAAAATGGAAAAGTGTATTTTATATTTCAAATAAATGACTTTATACTTTCTGTGTCTTTATTTACAATACAGTTTGCAAATTTACAATTTCCTTGTATCCTCCTTGAGATGGTTCTACTGCTTCATTGAAGTCCAGCTGTGATTAATTAAACTGATAGGACTTGATTTGGAAAGGCACACACCTATCTATATAAGACCTCACAGCTCACAGTGCATGTCAGACCAAATGAGAAACATGAGGTCAAAGGAACAGGCTAAGGAGCTCAGAGAAAAAATTGTGGCAAGGCACAGATTTGGCCAAGGTTACAACAGAATTTCTGAAGTACTCAAGGTTCCTAAGAGCACAGTGGCCTCCATAATCCTTAAATGGAAGAAGTTTGGGACCATCAGATGTCTCTCTAGACCTGGTCGTCCAGCCAAACTGAGCAATCTTGAGAGAAGAGCCATGGTAAGAGAGGTAAAGAAGAACCCCAAGATCACTGGCTGAGCACGAGAGATGCAGTAGATGGGAGAAAGTTTCACAAAGTCAACTATCACTGCAGCTATCCACCAGTTGGGGCTTTATGGCAGAGTGGCCCAACGGAAGCCTCTCCTCGGTGAAAGACATATGAAATCTTGCATACAGTTTGCTAAAAAATACATGAAGGACTCCCAGACTATGAGAAATAAGATTCTCTGGTCAGATGAGACGAAGATAGACCTTTTTGGTGATAATTCTAAAACTTTTTGCATCATTCCCAAGAAGACTCACGGCTGTTCTAGCTCAAAAGGTGCTTCTACTCAATACTGAGCAAAGGGTCTGAATACTTATGACCATGTGATATTTTGTTTTTTCTTTTTTAATAAACTAGTTGGCCCATGTGAAATTTTCGCACATTGGTTGTCGGGTGTGCAATTTCAGGAAAATTAAGCAGGTCAAATGTAAATGTATTTAATGAGATGATGAACACAGAGAGGTATGTGTCTCACTGACATATATATACACTATATGTCCATTTTGCAAGCCGGCGAGAAAATCTCGCCATACGGATGTCATACGGATGTCACACGGATGCTTATATGAGAGAAAATTGCATCCTCGTACTGCACACAGATGACATATGAATCACTGTTTAGGGAAAATTTCTGCGATTCTCATCCGTGTAAAAGGGACCGATTTTTTTTATACGTTATGTGTGACTCCACCCTAAAGGAGATCCCCCAACATTAAACATAATGGTATTTTACTTACTGATCAGAAGGGGTCTGATTGTCAGGACCTTGCAAAAGAACAGGGGCAGCAACATTTTTTCCCCTCCACAGCAGCACTGCCATCTATCTGCAGTGTAGGGAAGTGCAACACAGCCCTATGTATGTGAACGGAGCAGCTCTCTGTATAGTAATGCAACTTTGACAGTAAGGCTGCAGTCACACCTTCAGTATTTGGTCAGTATTTTACATCAGTATGTGTAACGCTACTTTCACACATCAGGTTTTCAGCGTCAGTCTCAATCCGGCTAAATTTAAAAAAAACGGAACAGGCGAATGTTGCCGCCAGATCCGTTTTTTTCCCATAGACTTGTATTAGTGCCGGATTGCGCCTGATGACATTGCATTTGGTCCGGATTTCGCAGGATCCGGCAAATCTGCTGTTTCCGGTTTCTTGAAAAAATGTCCACAGCAACGTTTTTTGGCTCCGGCGAAAAAGCCGGAAGCGCTTCCGGCTGTTTGCTAGAATGGAGGTCTATGGGAGCCGGAAGGTGCCGGATCCGTTTTTTTTAACATTCGCCGGATTGTGCCTGATGCAAAAAAGCCTGATGTGTGAAAGTAGCTAAGCTAAAACCAGGAGTGGAACAATTAGAGGAAAAGTATAATAGAAACATATGCACCACTTCTGCATTTATCACCCACTCCTGGTTTTGGCTTACAAATACTGATGTAAAATGCTGACCAAATACTGAACGTGTGAACGTCGCCTAAAAATGATGAAGGCAAATTGACCCCACAACTGAGTGTATTTACAACATTGTATAAAAATTGGGAATATCCCTTTAAAAAAAAGTAATATCTGCAGATTTTTTTTTTCAATTTTTGCAAGGTTTTTCCACCAATCTCTCCCATCGGGAAACAATGTACAGTTTTTTACTTGGAACTAGAGGTGACTCCAGGTCACCAATAAGCTGCAACCTTAGAAGGAAGATAGACTTTTCAATGACTGCCCAATAATATGGAAAATCTGATGGTTCAGAACCTGTCCGGTCCCTTTTAGTCTGCATTCATCTTCAGTTTTAAAGCTGAAGTCTTAAACAGGTAAAGTTTTACTTTTATTCTACTTCCACATATGTAGCAAATATTTTATATGTACCTGCCTGAAATCAGCTGGGCAAGGAGATCAGCAAGCTGGAAAGCCCCCACGGCAAATGTTAGGAATTGTTTCGGCATTGTGGTATTATGCATGGGGTAGTGCGGTGCCACCTGCAGGTCATTTTTCCTTACCGCAGTTTTATGAAAATTAATGTTTTAAGTGTTTTCTGTCATCACACTGTGCATGTGTGGTTTGCTTCTTTCAAATGGTGTATCATTTGTGTGTGTGGGTGCAGTGTGAACGGAGATACAAAGTAATCACCGAAAAAGAGGTTTTTTTTAACCCCTTTCTGACCTCGGACGGGATAGTACGTCCGAGGTCAGATCCCCTGCTTTGATGCAGGGCTCCGCGGTGAGCCCGCATCAAAGCCGGGACATGTCAGCTGTTTTGAACAGCTGACATGTGCCCGTAATAGGCGCGGGCAGAATCGCGATCTGCCCGCACCTATTAACTAGTTAAATGCCGCTGTCAAACGCAGACAGCGGCATTTAACTACCGCTTCCGGCCGGGCGGCCGGAAATGACGTCATCGCCGACCCCCGTCACATGATCGGGGTCGGCGATGCGTCAGGATGGTAACCATAGAGGTCCTTGAGACCTCTATGGTTACTGATTGCCGGTGGCTGTGAGCGCCACCCTGTGGTCGGCGCTCACAGCACACCTCCATTTCTGCTACATAGCAGCGAACAGCAGATCGCTGCTATGTAGCAGAGGTGATCATGCTGTGCCTGCTTCTAGCCTCCCATGGAGGCTATTGAAGCATGGCAAAAGTTAAAAAAAAGTTTAAAAAAATGTGAAAAAAATAAAAAAAATATAAAAGTTTAAATCACCCCCCTTTCGCCCCAATCAAAATAAATCAATAAAAAAATCAAATCTACACATATTTGGTATCGCCGTGCTCAGAATCGCCCGATCTATCAAATAAAAAAAAGTATTAACCTGATCGCTAAACGGCGTAGCGAGAAAAAAATTCAAAACACCAGAATTACGTTTTTTAGGTCGCCGCGACATTGCATTAAAATGCAATAACGGGCGATCAAAAGAATGTATCTGCACCAAAATGCTATAATTAAAAATGCCATCTCAGCACGCAAAAAATAAGCCCTCAACCGACCCCAGATCACGAAAAATGGAGACGCTACGAGTATCGGAAAATGGCGCAATTTTTTTTTTTTTAGCAAAGTTTGGAATTTTTTTTCACCACTTAGATAAAAAATAACCTAGTCATGTTAGGTGTCTATGAACTCGTACTGACCTGGAGAATCATAATGTCAGGTCAGTTTTAGCATTTAGTGAACCTAGCAAAAAAGCCAAACAAAAAACAAGTGTGGGATTGCACTTTTTTTGCAATTTCACCGCACTTGGAATTTTTTTCCCGTTTTCTAGTACACGACATGCTAAAACCAATGATGTTGTTCAAAAGTACAACTCGTCCCGCAAAAAATAAGCCCTCACATGGCCAAATTGACGGAAAAATAAAAAAGTTATGGCTCTGGGAAGGAGGGGAGTGAAAAACGAACACGGAAAAACGAAAAATCCCAAGGTCATGAAGGGGTTAAATAATATAGAATGATTTGCAAAAATGTCTACATTTCTGTTTTTTTCAGTCAAGATGGGGTACAGAGTGTACATTAATGAGAAAAAAATGAACTTTTTTGAATTTACCAAATGGCTGCAATGAAACATAGAGTGAAAATTTAATGGGGACTTAATACTTTCCGTACTAACTGTACATATATATATATATATATATATATATATATAGTATATACATATAAATATATTATATGTATATAATATATAATGTAATAAAATTATATATATATATATGTGAGGGTACCAAGGAAAAATGAACTTTGCAAATTGGTAAGTCTTACCCTTCAAATGTGTTCCTTTTGGCATGAGGATTCACCATGTAAAATATGTTGACATTAAATTTAGATTTACCACTTGCTCAAGGTATATATATATATATATATATATATATATATATATATTTATTTATATATGTATATACATTACAGACCAAAAGTGTGGACACACCTTCTCATTTAAAGATTTTTCTGTATTTTCAGGAGCTATAAAAGGTAGTGGCATTTGTTCAGACATTAAAAAATTCTCATCTGACCATCATACAGTGCCTTGATAAACTATTCATACCCTGTGACCTTTTCCACATTTTTCATGTTACACCCAAAATCAAATGTATTTTATTTGATATACCAACATATACCACCAAGTATTTGTGAAATGTAAAATAAATAATACCCGGTTTACATATTATTTCAAAAATATACAGTACAGACCAAAGGTTTGGACACACCTTCTCAATTAAAGATTGTTCTGAATTTTCATGACTATGAAAATTGTACATTCACACTGAAGGCATCAAAACTATGAATTAACACATGTGGTATTATATACTTAACAAAAATGTGTGAAACAACTGAAATATGTCTTAAATTCTAGGTTCTTCAAAGTAGCCACCTTTTGCTTTGATGACTGCTTTGCACACTCTTGGCACTCTCTTGATGAGCTTCAAGAGGTAGTCACCGGGAATGGTCTTCCAACAATCTTGAAAGAATTCCCAGAGATGCTTAGCACTTGTTGGCCCTTTTGCCTTCACTCTGCGGTCCAGCTCACCCCAAACCATCTTGGTTGGGTTCAGGTCTGGTGACTTTGGAGGCCAGGTCATCTGGCGTAGCACCCCATCACTCTCCTTCTTGGTCAAATAGCCTTTACACAGCCTGGAGGTGTGTTTGGGGTCATTGTCCTGTTGTAAAATAAATGATGGTCCAACTAAACGCAAACCGGATGGAATAGCATGCCGCTGCAAGATGCTGTGGTAGCCATGCTGGTTCAGTATGCCTTCAATTTTGAATAAATCCCCAACAGTGTCACCAGCAAAGCACCTTCACACCATCACACCTCCTCCTCGATGCTTCACGGTGGGAACCAGGCATGTAGAGTCCATCCGTTCACCTTTTCTGCGTCGCACAAAGACACGGTAGTTGGAACCAAAGATCTCAAATTTGGACTCTTCAGACCAAAGCACAGATTTCCACTGGTCTAATGTCCATTCCTTGTGTTCTTTAGCCCAAACTAGTCTCTTCTGCTTGTTGCCTGTCCTTAGCAGTGGTTTCCAAGCAGCTATTTTACCATGAAGGCCTGCTGCACAAAGTCTCCTCTTAACAGTTGTTGTAGAGATGTGTCTGCTGCTAGAACTCTGTGTGGCATTGACCTGGTCTCTAATCTGAGCTGCTGTTAACCTGCAATTTCTGAGGCTGGTGACTCGGATAAACTTATCCTCAGAAGCAGAGGTGACTCTTGGTCTTCCTTTCCTGGGGCGGTCCTCATGTGGGCCAGTTTCTTTGTAGCACTTGATAGTTTTTGCCACTGCACTTGGGGACACTTTCAAAGTTTTCCCAATTTTGGACTGACTGACCTTCATTTCTTAAAGTAATGATGGCCACTCGTTTTTCTTTACTTAGCTGCTTTTTTGTTGCCATAATACAAATTCTAACAGTCTATTCAGTAGGACTATCAGCTGTGTATCCATCAGACTTCTGCACACAACACAACTGATGGTCCCAACCCCATTTATAAGGCAAGAAATCCTACTTATTAAACCTGACAGGGCACACCAGTGAAGTGAAGACCATTCCCGGTGACTACTTTTTGAAGCTCATCAAGAGAATGCGAAGAGTGTGCAAAGCAGTCATCAAAGCAAAAGGTGGCAAAAGGTGGCTACCTTGAAGAACCTAGAATATAAGACACAATTTCCGTTGTTTCACACTTTTTGGTTCAGTATATAATTCCACATGTGTTAATTCATAGTTTTGATGCCTTCAGTGTGAATGTACAATATTCATAGTCAAGTCAAGAAAACACAGAAAAATCTTTAAATGAGAAGGTGTGTCCAAACTTTTGATCTGTACTGTATATATATATATATACATATATATATATATATATATATACTGTCTGTCCTGGAAATCCCGCGGCCTTGACCAATCAGCAACGGGCACAGTCTCTGATTGGTCGAGGCCGGCTGGCCAATCAGCGACGGGCACAGTCTGCCGCGAATTCTGAAATCATCATTGTCCTCCACTGCTCTCAAGTGCCACAATTGTGTTGTCTAAGGGTCTAATTGTCTGTCTCGGATATCAGCCAATCAGCGATATTAGTGCGGGATTTAAACACCACTGACAGCGCAACATACATACTGTACATACATACATACATGCATACATATTCTAGAATACTTGAAGCGTTTGAATCGGGCCAACATCTAGTATATATATATATATATATATATATATATATATATATACATATACATACTGTGGGTACGGAAAGTATTGGGACCCCTTTAAATTTTTCACTCTATGTTATATTGCAGCCATTTGGTAATTTCAGAGAAATTTCATCTTTTTTCACATTAATGTACACTCTGCACCCCATCTTGACTAAAAAATACAGAAATGTAGCAATTTTTGCAAATGTATTAAAAAAGAAACACTGAAATATCACATGATCATAAGTATTCAGACTCTTTGCTCAGTATTGAGAACAAGCATCCTTTTGAGCTAGTACAGCCATGAGTCAGTTTTTCACACCTGGATTTGGGGATCCTCTGACATTCTTCCTTGCAGATACTCTCCAGTTCTGTCAGGTTAAATGGTGAATGTTGGTGGACAGCCATTTTCAGGTCTCTCCAGAGATGCTCAATTGGGTTTAGGTAAGGGCTCTGGCTGGGCCAGTCAAGAATGGTCGCAGAGTTGTTCTGAAGCCAGTACTTTGTTATTTTAGCTGTGTGCTTAGGGTCATTGTTTTTTGGAAGGAGAACCTTCGGCCAAGTCTGAGGTCCAGAGCACTGTGGAAGAGGTTTTTATCCAGGATATCTCTGTACTTGGCTGCATTCATGTTTCCTTCAATGGCAACCAGTCCTTCTGACCCTGCAGCTGAAAAACACTCCCATAGTATTATGCTGCCACCACCATGTTTCACTGTTGGGAATATATTGGGCAGGTGATGAGCAGTGCCTGGCTTTCTCCATACATACCGCTTAGAATTATCACCAAAAAGGTCTATCTTCATCTCATCAGACCAGAGAATCTTATTTCTCATAGTCTGGGAGTCCTTCATGTATTTTTTAGCAAACTCTATGTGGGCTTTCATATGTCTTGCACTGAGGAGAGGCTTTGGTCGGGCCACTCTGCCATAAAGGCCTGACTGGTGGAGGGCTGCAGTCATAGTTGACTTTGTGGAACTTTCTCCTATCTCCCTACTGCATCTCTGGAGCTCAGCCACAGTGATCCTGGGGTTCTTCTTTACCTATATCACCAATCTCTTTTCCTATGATTGCTCAGTTTGGCTGTATGGCCAGGTCTAGGAAGACTTCTGGTGGTCCAAACTTCTTCCATTTAATAATTATGGAGGGCCACTGTGCTCTTAGGAACCTTGAGTGCTGCAGAAATTCAGTAGTCACCTAGGCCAGATCTCTGCCTTGCCACAATTCTGTCTCTGAGCTCCTTAGCCAGTTCCTTTGACCTCATGTCTCTCATTTGGTCTGACATGCACTGTGAGCTGTGAGGTCTTATATAGACAGGTGTGTGTCTTTCCAAATCAAGTCCTATCAGTTTAATTAGACACAGCTGGCCTCCAATGAAGGAGTAGAACCATCTCAAGGAGGATCACAAGGAAATGGACAGTATGTGGCTTAAATATGAGTGTCTGAGCAAAGGGTCTGAATACTTAGGACCATGTGATATTTCAGTTTTTCTTTTTAACTAAATTTGCAAAAAATTCTACATTTCTGTTTTTTTCAGTTAGGGTGCAGAGACTACATTAATGTGAAAAAAAGAACTTTTTGATTTTATCAAATGGCTGCTATGAAACAAAGAGTGAACAATTTAAAGGGGCCTGAATACTTTCTGTACCCACTGTATATATATATATATATATATATATATATATATATATATATATATATATATACGTGTATATATATATACACACATACATTGTGATCAAAATTATTATGCAAATTGGATTTAAAGGGAAGGTGCCATCAAAAAAAAATTTTTTTCAGAAATTGTAAAAATGTAAAGAATTAATGATTACATTTTCTTAAAAAATATTATCATTTGTTTATAATTTAGTAAAATATGAAAAATTATTTGAAAAGTTTTGGAATTTCCACTTTTCAACACTAGGGGGAGCAGCTGCTGAAATTTCAGAAAAACCTAGTGTACAAATAGCTCACATTACTGCACTGCAGTAATTCTGGGCGGAGTCTGCTGAGTGTGTGATGTCTCCTCTCCTCTCCTTATGGGTGTTTGCTAAGGGATTAGAGAGGATGATATTCAGGAACCCAGTGAGTAGCCATTTTGTTGGTGACTGCAGAGTATGGCTGCCGTCACACTATCAGTATTTGGTCAGTATTTTACCTCAGTATTTGTAAGCCAAAACCAGGAGTGGAACAATTAGAGGAAAAGTATAATAGAAACATATGCACCACGTCTGCATTTATCACCCACTCCTGGTTTTGGTTTATAAATACTGATGTAAAATACTGACCAAATAATGATAGTGTGACGGCAGTCTTATACTGACAAGTAGACAGTCACCGAGGATGGCAGGCAGCAAGGATTCTGGGAGATATGTGGTGGAGGGAGCAGGGTGACAGCAGCACAGAGTATTTCAGGAGAGCAGTGTGCTGGTCTATAGGGGCCCCCTGTTTGGTGCGCGGAGCAGCCGGAAATTGTACATAGAGCGCTGTCTTTTATACACATGGATGGACCGTCTGCTCCACAGAAATCCAGGAAACATTTCTGCGGATTGATGGCCTGGTCTGATCCAGACTTTGCATGCAGACCCCATTCCCCTCCTCAGATCCTGTCTTCTCCATCCTGTCCTGGCGATGTGTGAAAGCGAGGCGACAGGCGAAGTACGGGGTGATGCTGGGAAGAAAATGTAGCCATATAGTAACGATAAAAATGAGACCCCTCTCTTCAGCTGCCTCACCAGCCCTGACTGCACCTAACTGGAGGTCATGCTGCCCCCTCTATTACCCCAGACCCGCGTGCAGGTGCTCAGCCAGAACCACCATAGAATGGGTCCGCTTTCTGAAGATAATACTGCCATAGTGTTCTCACATAATACCGCCATATAGATCACACACAATACTATCAAATAGATCACACAATACTGTCATACAGTTCTCACATAATACCACCATATAGATCACACATAATACCGCCAGTGTTCTCACATACCGCCATATAGATCACACATACCGCCAGTGTTCTCACATACCGCCATATAGATCACACATAATACCGCCAGTGTTCTCACATACCACCATATAGATCACACATAATACCGCCAGTGTTCTCACATACCACCATATGCTTCTCACATAATACCGCCATATAGATCACCCATAATGCCGCCACATAGATCTCACATGTATTGTAAATAAAGAATCGGCCAGAATAAAGTCCTTTATTAATCTTTTTTATACCATACCGAACGCATAATCCTCATCTCCCACAACAAAAATAATAAACCACAATGGGGAAAGACACGCAGGGGGGAGAGGAGTGCATAGGAGAGGATTAGATACTGACTGCTGAGCCGTGTATCTAATCCTGTCCTGTGTGATACTGTGCTGCGCCGTGTATCTAATCCTATCTTGTGTGATACTGTACACAGGACAGGATTAGCTACACAAGACTAGATTAGCTACACAGGACAGAGGTAGCAGTGGTAGATGGTATATAGAGGCAGGCAGCAGTGGTAGATGGTATATAGAGACAGGCAGCAGTGGTAGATGGTATATAGAGGCAGGCAGCAGTGGTAGATGGTATATAGAGACAGGCAGCAGTGGTAGATGGTATATAGAGGCAGGCAGCAGTGGTAGATGGTATATAGAGGAAGGCAGCAGTGGTAGATGGTATATAGAGACAGGCAGCAGTGGTAGATGGTATATAGAGGCAGGCAGCAGTGGTAGATGGTATATAGAGGCAGGCAGCAGTGGTATATAGGAGCAGGTAGCAGTGGTATATAGGGGCAGGTAGCAGTGGTATATAGGAGCAGGTAGCAGTGGTATATAGGGGCAGGTAGCAGTGATATATAGGGGCAGGTAGCAGTGGTATATAGGAGCAGGTAGCAGTGGTATATAGGAGCAGGTAGCAATGGTATATAGGGGCAGGTAGCAGTGATATATAGGGGCAGGTAGCAGTGGTATATAGGGGCAGGTAGCAGTGGTATATAGGAGCAGATAGCAGTGGTATATAGGAGCAGGTAGCAGTGGTATATAGGGGCAGGCAGCAGTGGTATATAGGAGCAGGTAGCAGTGGTATATAGGAGCAGGTAGCAGTGGTATATAGGGGCAGGTAGCAGTGATATATAGGGGCAGGTAGCAGTGGTATATAGGAGCAGGTAGCAGTGGTATATAGGGGCAGGTAGCAGTGGTATATGGGAGCAGGTAGCAGTGGTATATAGGAGCAGGTAGCAGTGGTATATAGGAGCAGGTAGCAGTGGTATATAGGAGCAGGTAGCAGTGGTATATAGGGGCAGGTAGCAGTGGTATATAGGGGCAGGTAGCAGTGGTATATAGGAGCAGGTAGCAGTGGTATATAGGAGCAGGTAGCAGTGGTATATAGGAACAGGTAGCAGTGGTATATAGGGGCAGGTAGCAGTGGTATATAGGGGCAGGTAGCAGTGGTATATAGGAGCAGGTAGCAGTGGTATATAGGAGCAGGTAGCAGTGGTATATAGGGGCAGGTAGCAGTGGTATATAGGAGCAGATAGCAGTGGTATATAGGAGCAGGTAGCAGTGGTATATAGGGGCAGGTAGCAGTGGTATATAGGAGCAGGTAGCAGTGGTATATAGGAGCAGGTAGCAGTGGTATATAGGGGCAGGTAGCAGTGATATATAGGGGCAGGTAGCAGTGGTATATAGGAGCAGGTAGCAGTGGTATATAGGGGCAGGTAGCAGTGGTATATAGGAGCAGGTAGCAGTGGTATATATGGGCAGGTAGCAGTGGTATATAAGGGCTGGTAGCAGTGGTATATAGGGACAGGTAGCAGTGGTATATAAGGGCTGGTAGCAGTGGTATATAGGAACAGGTAGCAGTGGTATATAAGGGCTGGTAGCAGTGGTATATAGGGACAGGTAGCAGTGGTATATAGGAGCAGGTAGCAGTGCTATATAGGGGCAGGTAGCAGTGGTATATAGGAGCAGATAGCAGTGGTATATAGGAGCAGGTAGCAGTGGTATATAGGGGCAGGTAGCAGTGGTATATAGGGGCAGGTAGCAGTGGTATATAAGGGCTGGTAGCAGTGGTATATAGGGGCTGGTAGCAGTGGTATATAGGAGCAGGTAGCAGTGGTATATAAGGGCTGGTAGCAGTGGTATATAAGGGCTGGTAGCAGTGGTATATAGGAGCAGGTAGCAGTGGTATATAGGGGCAGGTAGCAGTGGTATATAGGGGCTGGTAGCAGTGGTATATAGGAGCAGGTAGCAGTGGTATATAAGGGCTGGTAGATGGTATATTTGAGCAGGTAGCAGTGGCATATAGTGGCTGGTAGCAGTGGTATATAGGAGCAGGTAGCAGTGGTATATAAGGGCTGGTAGCAGTGGTATATAAGGGCTGGTAGCAGTGGTATATAGGGGAAGGTAGCAGTGGTATATAGGAGCAGGTAGCAGTGGTATATAGGAGCAGGTAGCACTGGTATATAGGGGCAGGTAGCAGTGGTATATAGGGGCAGGTAGCAGTGGTATATAGGGGCAGGTAGCAGTGGTATATAGGAGCAGGTAGCAGTGGTATATAGGAGCAGGTAGCACTGGTATATAGGGGCAGGTAGCAGTGGTATATAAGGGCTGGTAGCAGTGGTATATAGGGACAGGTAGCAGTGGTATATAGGGGCAGGTAGCAGTGGTATATAGGGGCTAGTAGCAGTGGTATATAGGGGCAGGTAGCAGTGGTATATAGGGACAGGTAGCAGTGGTATATAGGGGCTAGTAGCAGTGGTATATAGGGACAGGTAGCAGTGGTAGATGCATAAGAAAATAAAAACTCTGTACTTACCTTCAGTCCTCTTCCAGGAAGTGCTGAGTCATGTTCAGGGCAGAGCAGTGTGACGATCTCCCTGCTCTGCTCTGAACAGGTCGGCAGTGATTGCAGCCTGTGCTGTAATACTAAGTACAGGCTGCAATCACAGCTCCTGGCTGCAGATACTCACCCCGACCCTCTCTTCCCAGCAGCAGCTTCTCCCTGGCAGCTCCTGCTATGATCGCACACACTGAGCTGTGTGTGCGATGACAGAGGAAAAAAACAAAATGGCCGCGGTCTCCTCTCACAGCTGTGACGTAGCAGCCCAGGGGGCGTGCCCAAGTCACAGCTGAGAGGCAGGAGGAGCGGTCGAGCCCGACTGTTGGCTCCTATGCCCATGGCTGCCGTAAGTGAGGTGTGCAAGTGTCGTGCCCAGACACTTACACCCACACTAATGAAAATGGCGGCCTCCAGTGGCAAAAGTAAAAATGAATAAATAAAAAAGTATTAAAGTACTACACTTACTTTTGTATTAAAAATAATTGATTATATAATCAATAATTATTAATACAAAAACTAAAATCACGGCACCCTCCCTTTAAGTGTCATAAAGATTTAATTGTTTTGTTTTTTAAATAAAGTCGTGGATGGTATTGTGTCTCAGGGCTCAATGGATCCCTGAAATCAATCTTAAACACATGTGATAATTAGTTTTCCAGGTGATTCTAATTAAAGGAAAACTACTTAAAAATAATGTTCCACATTATTAAGCAAGCCACAGATTTCAAGCAATATGGGAAACAAAAAGGATCTCTCTGCTGCTGAAAAGCGTTAAATAGTGCAATGCCTTGGACAAGGTATGAAAACATTAGACATTTCACGAAAACGTAAGAGTGATCATCATACTGTGATGAGATTTGTGACTGAAACAGAGCACAGACAGAGATCATGCAGGTCCAGATGGATGGAGTAGTGGATGGTTGGTGGATGGCCTCCATGTTCCAACAAGGCTGCGATGTCAGCAAGAAGGTCAAGGAGTCATGTTTTGGGCCGGAAACATGGGGAAACAGCTGGTAGGGCCCTTTAAGGTTCCTGAAGGTGTGAAAATGACCTCTGCAAAGTATATAGAGTTTCTGACTGACAACTTTCTTCCATGGTACAAAAAGCAGAAATGTGCCTTCAGGAGCAAAATCATCTTCATGCATGACAATGCACCATCTCATACTGCAAAGAATACCTCTGAGTCATTGGCTGCTATGGGCATAAAAGGAAATAAACTCATGGTGTGGCTATCATCTTCCCCTGACCTCAACCCTATAGAAAACCTTTGGAATATCATCAAGCAAAAGGTCTATGAGGGTGGGAGGCAATTCACATCAAAACAGCGGCTCTGGGAGGCTATTCTGACTTCATGCAAAGAAATATAAGCAGAAACTCTCCAAAAATTCACAAGTCCAATGGATGCAAGAATTGTGAAGGTGATATCAAAGAAGGAGTCCTATGCTATCAAATATGTGATATCAAATGTTTAGAAGTTTTACTGTGCCTATGTAAGAGGGTGAACTGTAGTCCCACTGAGAGGGCACTAGGACCCTGTGGTTTTTGCCTGTTGCAGCAGAAGACAGACCGTGCAAAACTCCCGGAGACAATGTGTGCTGGGGGGTGGGGTCTAGTGTCTCGTGTGTAAAGTGAATCTAGGAAGTGAGAGCTGAGAGAGAAAACGCGGGAAGCAAAGGCAGAAGCTGCTGTGAGATCTTAAAAAGAGACTGTGTGTGGATTTACTGCAAGTGTTTTTGGAGGGAAAGAAGCTTTTGAGAGACTTTTTGTTGCTAACGTTTCCCTGGAGAAGAGCTAACCTTTTGTTTAACTCTGTGAGAGACTTGTGTTGCTAACGTTTCCTGGAGAGGAGCTAACCCTTTATCTAAGAAAAGACTGAGACTTTACTAAGACCCCAGTACGAATTTGGAAGTCTGTGGATTCCCTGTGCATTGAGTGGAGAAACAAGTCTGGACAGACTGCTGATACAGAGACGGACGGATTGTCGTGGAAGCATTCCTAGGAGCTACAGAAGCAGAGACAACATCGTGAGACCACTAACTAAGTCCCCGGCGTTTGGGCTCGGCATCGGCCGACAAGACAAGAGGAGCTTTCTGTAACTTATTGGCGTTGAAGATATGGACTGGCTGCAGCCTGTGCGGATTCCTGCCTGAGAGGAAATCCATCTCAGGATACGGTACCATAGTTATAGATACCCGGGTATCTCTGCTCAGAGTGTTAAATAGTTACTTTAGAGGTGTATCTTATATTAGAGTTGTGTAAGTTATACTCAGTGTGCCATTCCAGGGGCTCCCTTGATAACACTACATTCAATTTACACTTGTTCCTGTTTTTAGTTGCCTGTTAGGTAAATTTCTTACTAGTCTGTTGTAGAATACAGTTCTCAGGAGACCTTGAAGTGGCACAGTGATTTCAGCTGCTGCTGAGCTAGTGTATCTTTGGGGTGCATCTGCCTTAATATTCTCCATATTACCTTGATTATTTTGCCTTTGAGTAAATACCGTTGGAGATTTCTGCCTTGGTCTTGGTTTGTGACTCACTGGATCTTATTCGGACCTCTGGTCATTACATTTTTGGCGTAGTCGGCAGGATCCAGTGTTTGTCATGGACGAGGGCGAGGGTGGAAATGACCCCGCTGTATCCGCATCCTCCTCGGGGGTTGGGGTTCCCCTGGCAGCCGCGGCGACTCCGGGAGGGTATGTGCCTGTAGGAGCTTTACTTCAGCACATGCCGAAATACGATGGGCGCAATATGGCGTTGCAAGATTGGGCTGAGAGAATCCGGAGTATTCTGCGCATGTGTAATTTAACCCCGGCGTTACGCGCTGAGCTGGCATTAAATGCACTGGAGGGTGATATTAGGCGTATGGTGATGGTGCGCCCAGAATCAGAGAGGGATACATTAGAAAAGATTTTGGAACTGTTAGAGGGGAGTTTGGGGGGCCGAGCGCGTGTGGCCCAGCTTCGGTCCCTATTCTTTAATCGATCTCAAAGAGAGAGTGTGAGTCCCTGATGCAGTACTCTAATATTTTGCAAGAGATGTTGAATGAGATGCAGCGACTAGACCCGGGGGCCATGGGGGCGTTCCGGGAGGTAGACCGCTTGCTCCGGGACCAATTCATCACCGGTTTAGCCAATAGACTTCTCCGGGACAAACTGTTGGAAATGGCCCAGGTTGCACCAGAGTTATCTTTCTGGCAGATTTACCGAGCTGCAGTGGAAAGGGAAGAGAAATCAGCCTATGTTCCCGAGGGGTCAGTGAACAGTGCCCAGCTGGAGGAAGGTGGGTCATCAGGGTCGGGGGGAGAGGGGCTGGTAAGCGTG
Organism: Ranitomeya imitator; assembly: GCF_032444005.1. Classification (NCBI taxonomy): domain Eukaryota; kingdom Metazoa; phylum Chordata; class Amphibia; order Anura; family Dendrobatidae; genus Ranitomeya; species Ranitomeya imitator. Next base: position 204,037,753 of record NC_091286.1, read on the forward strand.
GTACAAGCTTTGCGTGCTGAGGTGAAGGAGTTGAAGCTGAAATTGTCTCAACTGACAGTTGATCCCGCCTCTACCCCCTCACGGGAACCTCCTGCCCCACCCCCTGGAACGGTGACCCCGCAAATGGCCAGGTCGTCCTATCAGAATGAGTCAAGCCCTCGCCCACGAGGAACAATCACCTGCTGGAAGTGTGGCCGCCAGGGACACATCTCGCGTTACTGCCGGGCGCTTACAGCCCCAGAAACCCCGTCGCCGGCTTTAAACTTCCGGCCGCTGCCATGAGAGGGCAAGCAGCAGCGGCCCCACCCACACAAAGCCCTCGACGGAATGAACAAGATTTGTTTGCATGTAGTCCAGTGATAGAAGCAGAGTTTGAAGGGCGGAAGATGAGGTGCTTGGTTGACACGGGATCCGAATGTACTATAATGCCTCTAGAAGTATATGAGAGATACTTCAGTCGACTAGTGATTCCAGAGGATGGCCGAGTGATACGACTGACCGCCGCAAATAATGGTCAATTGTCAGTCAAAGGGATCGTGTGGATGCAACTAAAAATGTTTGGTCAAGAGCTGGGGCAGAAAGGGGTAGTACTGGTGGATCACCCCCCTAGAAGAGGGATGGAAGTGACGCTCGGAATGAACGTGCTGCGAGATTTGAATCACCAGATGTATGCCAGTGAAGGACCCCGATACTGGGCCCGTGCGACAAGACACCGACCCACACAGAGAATTCTACACCGTCTAGTGCTGAGTTGCGACTTGCTGAAAAGTGCGGTCCCAGGTGGCCGGGTGGGCCGGGTCCGAGTGACTTTGAGGGCCCCGATCCTGCTGGGACCCAGACAAGAGGAACTCTTAATGCTGCCTGTGGGAGCTGCACAGAGATTGAATGGGCTTGAAGTGCTACTTGAGCCCGCCCGAGAGGGTTCCTCATTTGCCAAGGTACATGTGGCCCGGTCTTTAGCGATTGTGAAGAATGGACGAGTGCCGGTCCGATGCATCAATGTTTTAGATGAAGCTGTTGCAATTCCCGCTGGGACCATACTGGCTGAACTGTTCGTGCCGGCAGAGAAGGTGCTGGAAAATGCAGGGTTCGAATTGCGACCAGACCAACAGTCATCCTGGACATTCGCGGTGGAGGTAGGCCGGACTGAACCTCCTAAGGAGGAATGGAATGTTCATGTGATCATGGAGCAGATGGGAGTGGATCGGGAGAAGCTGACCCCCGTGCAGTTGGAGCAGTTGGAGAGAGTTTTGTGGGAACATCAAGAGACCTTTTCCCGACATGGAGAGGACTTCGGGTGTACCCAGACGATTGAGCATGAGATTCCAACGGGGGATACTCCACCCATTAGAGAAAGATATCGTCAAATTCCTCCGGCGCTCTATCAAGAGGTGAAGAGGATGGTGGCCAGTATGCTGGACAACCAAGTGATCCGAGAGAGCCGGAGTCCCTGGGCGGCCCCTGTAGTCTTGGTCCTCAAGAAGGATGGGACACTCCGATTTTGTGTGGACTATCGGAAATTGAATGCCCACACCGTACGGGACGCATATCCTTTACCCCGTATTGAAGAATCCCTGTCGGCCCTGGGTCGGGCCAAGTATTTCTCAACATTGGATTTGGCAAGCGGGTACTGGCAGGTCCCAATGGCTGAAAAAGATCGGGCCAAGACGGCGTTTGTCTTGCCAATGGGGCTCTTTGAGTTCAACCGGATGCCCTTTGGCCTCGCTACCGCCCCGGGAACCTTCCAACGCCTGATGGAACATTGCTTTGGCGATCTAAATTTTGAATCAGTCCTGATATATCTAGACGACATTGTGGTGTTCGGAACCTCATTTGAAGATCATCTGGAGAAGCTGCGTCAAGTTCTCCGGCGGCTCAAGAGCTATGGCCTGAAAATAAAGCCAAAAAAATGTCAACTGTTACAAAACCAGATTGAATATTTGGGGCATCTGGTGACCCCGGACGGGGTACTACCTTTAGCCAGTAAGATTAAGGCGGTACAAGAGTGGCCACCTCCTTGTGACCTGCGAGAAGTGCGGGCCTTCCTGGGCCTAGCAGGATACGATCAGCGGTTTGTGCCTAAATTCTCACAAGTGGTGAGTCCCTTGAATGAACTTTTGAGAGGGACAGCGCTGGGTCCTCGAAATCGCCCCATTCCATGGGGGCCCCTACAGAAAAAGGCATTTGATGGAGTGAAAACCGCCCTAACGAGTGCCCCATTGCTGGCCTACGCCCGGTTTGACACCCCTTTTTTGTTGTATACCGATGGTAGTCTTCATGGGTTGGGGGCGGTACTAGCACAGGTGCAGGACGGCCGAGAACGAGTGATTTCTTATGCCAGCAGATCTTTAAGAGACTCCGAGCGATATCCGGCTAACTACAGCTCATTCCGGCTGGAATTGCTGGCCCTGGTGTGGGCAATGACAGAACGCTTCGCCGAGTATCTAACAGGAGCTGACGTGCTAGTCATGACAGATAACAACCCGCTAGCTCACTTAGAGAATGCAAAACTGGGGGCGTTGGAGCAGCGGTGGGTCGCCAGACTGGCCAAGTTCAATTACCGCATTAAATTTCGCTCTGGTCGAGAGAACGGCAATGCAGATGCATTGTCAAGAGTGCCCCTTGGGTCATCCGGGGAAGATGTTGACGAACAACTTGAGGATACTGAAACTCCAGCTTTGGGGCAAATACCTATCTTCCAAAGTGTGGTACACTCAAGTGGGGTGGCCACCGGGATGCCCTGTGTCCTGGGTAAAACACCCTCAGATTGGACAAGAGTCCAGGATGAGTGTCCGGACGCTGCACTTGTGCGCCGTTGGGTACAAAACACGGCCTGGCCCAGTGCAGAGGACAAGGCTCAGTTGTCCATGGAAGGAATGAAACGCCTTCGACAATGGGATAAATTGTGTGTGGAACAAGGTCTTTTGTATCGTAAGGTGTACCTGCCATCGGAGCTGCAGCATCGGTACCAACTGATAATTCCTGTGGGGATGGGGCCAGTGGTCGCTCGTGAGGCGCATGAGAAGGGGGCCCATTTTGGAAGTGAAAAGATACTTCAGTGGTTGCAGCGAGTCCTCTACTGCCCTGAGTTGGGAGGGATGGTGGCCGACGCGTGTCGGCAGTGCCGAATTTGTGGGCTCAACAAAAGCCCTGAGCAGCGGGCTCCCACACAGTCTATTAAGACTTCAGCTCCACTGGAACTACTCATGATTGACTACGTGTTGATAGGGTACTCTACGTCAGGGTACTCCTATTGCCTGGTGATGACAGATCACTTTACCAAGTATGCTGTAGCGGTGCCGACAAGAGATCAGACGGCCAAGTCGGCGGCTGAGGCAGTGTGCCGACATTTCTTCCAAGTGTTCGGGTGTCCGCAGAGAATACATTCAGATCAAGGGGCCTGCTTTCAGGGGACGCTGATGAAAGAGTTGCACCAGCTCTATGGTATCGAGCAGTCGAGAACAACGCCTTACCACCCTCAGGGTAACGGGGCGTGTGAGCGTTTTAATCGGACCCTGTTGCAAATGTTGAGGTCCTTAGAGAGTCAGCAACAGACATGCTGGCCTGAGTATCTCCCCGAATTGATGTGAGCTTACAATAACAGGGTGCACAGTACTACTGGTTACTCACCACACATGTTGATGTTTGGTAGACCTGGCCGAGACATTGAGGATTTGAACATGCCAGATCCCTCCTCCGCCCCCCTTCGGACTGCATCCGAGTGGGTACGAGAGCATCGGCGGCGGTTGAGGGTGGTGCATCAGGTGGTGGGGGACCGCCTTCGCCAGGTGGTCCATAAGGACACGCGACCTGTACAAACAGAGCTGTTCTCTCCGGGATACAGAGTGTTGGTGAGGACAAAACGACGGTCAGGAAAGCTGAGTGACCGATGGGAGGCGATACCGTATCTGATAAAAAAACAGGTGAACCCTGAGATTCCAGTGTACGAGGTCGAACCGGTGGGGACAGGGGGGCCAACCCGTAATTTGCATCGTAACATGTTACAGCGGTGCTGGTTTGAAGATTCGGCGCCTACCCCCCTAGAGCCAGAGGCCATGTTTCAAGGGGCGGAAGCTCTGAATGATCTTGAGTTTGATGGTGTGCTTACTCCTGCGCCTGCTTATTTGCCCCCTGTGACCGATCTGGCCTTGGGTGATGAGAATGTTGGGGATATGGAGGATGTTGTTGAGGAGAGTGCATCAGGTCAACTGCTTGGTCCTGACGCTGTATCACAGGACATCGAGCTGCAGGAGGAGACAACTCCACTTACGCCCACTAACACGACCACGGAAGAGACTCTAGCTCCCTCTAAGGTCGCACCTGTTGATGTAGGACTTAGGAGAACTACACGATCTACGGCAGGAATACCGCCTCAGCGATATGCTCAAGATGAATTTGAGTGGGAAGGTATGTCGAGGACGCCAACCTCTAGTGGGGTGGCATGTAAGAGGGTGAACTGTAGTCCCACTGAGAGGGCACTATGACCCTGTGGTTTTTGCCTGTTGCAGCAGAAGACAGACCGTGCAAAACTCCCGGAGACAATGTGTGCTGGGGGGGTGGGGTCTAGTGTCTCGTGTGTAAAGTGAAACTAGGAAGTGAGAGCTGAGAGAGAAAAGGCGGGAAGCAAAGGCAGAAGCTGCTGTGAGATCTTAAAAAGAGATTGTGTGTGGATTTACTGCAAGTGTTTTTGGAGGAAAAGAAGCTTTTGAGAGACTTTTTGTTGCTAACGTTTCCCTGGAGAAGAGCTAACCTTTTGTTTAACTCTGTGAGAGACTTGTGTTGCTAACGTTTCCTGGAGAGGAGCTAACCCTTTATCTAAGAAAAGACTGAGACTTTACTAAGACCCCAGTACGAATTTGGAAGTCTGTGGATTCCCTGTGCATTGAGTGGAGAAACAAGTCTGGACAGACTGCTGATACAGAGACGGACGGATTGTCGTGGAAGCATTCCTAGGAGCTACAGAAGCAGAGACAACATCGTGAGACCACTAACTAAGTCCCCGGCGTTTGGGCTCGGCATCGGCCGACAAGACAAGAGGAGCTTGCTGTAACTTATTGGCGCTGAAGATATGGACTGGCTGCAGCCTGTGCGGATTCCTGCCTGAGAGGAAATCCATCTCAGGATACAGTACCATAGTTATAGATACCCGGGTATCTCTGCTCAGAGTGTTAAATTGTTACTTTAGAGGTGTATCTTATATTAGAGTTGTGTAAGTTATACTCAGTGTGCCATTCCAGGGGCTCCCTTGATAACACTACATTCAATTTACACTTGTTCCTGTTTTTAGTTGCCTGTTAGGTAAATTTCTTACTAGTCTGTTGTAGTATACAGTTCTCAGGAGACCTTGAAGTGGCACAGTGATTTCAGCTGCTGCTGAGCTAGTGTATCTTTGGGGTGCATCTGCCTTAATATTCTCCATATTACCTTGATTATTTTGCCTTTGAGTAAATACCGTTGGAGATTTCTGCCTTGGTCTTGGTTTGTGACTCACTGGATCTTATTCGGACCTCTGGTCATTACACCTAATAATCTGGAACAGTGCATTTTGAGTTTTTATACATTTTGGAGGTTATACTGTTATCATTGGGAGGTTTCTTTAACAAAATTCGATGTATACTCTAACGGGTGATGACTTTTATTAGACTGACTGTCATTTGCACCGACCATTTATGAAAATCTGAGAAAAATGTCATTTGCATAATAATTTGGAATACGGTGTTCTTATGTACATATATAGATATATATATATGTATTTCACACAAAAATAAACAAGAAGTGGCAACAGACAAGCAGGAAAGCAGTGAAGGAGGCTCACTCCAAGCCATCTCTAGTGACATACTGGAGAGCCATCAGTAGAGCAGCAGATCACAAACAACCTAATTGTTACATGATTACAATAAAATAATTGTATTAAAGAAGCACTCCCATTAAATATTTTACTTCCTAAACCTGTGTAATTATTAGTATACTAGATGGTGGCCCGATTCTAACGCATCGGGTATTCTAGAATATGCATGTCCACGTAGTATATTGTCCAGCCACGTAGTATATTGCCCATCGACGTAGTATATTGCCCAGCGACGTAGTGTATTACCCATTCACGTAGTATATTGCCCAGCCACGTAATATATTGCCCAGTTACGTAGTATATTGCCCATTTACGTAGTATATTGCCCAGCCACGTAGTATACAGCACAGAGCCACGTAGTATATTGCACAGCGACGTAGTAGATTGGCCAGCCACGTAGTATATTGCCCAGCCACGTAGTATACAGCAAAGAGCCACGTAGTATATTGCCCAGTGACATAGTATATTGCCCAGCCATGTAGTATACAGCACAGAGCCACGTAGTATATTGTCCAGCCACGTAGTATACAGCACAGAGCCAAGTAGTATATTGCACAGCGACATAGTATATTGCCCAGCCTTGTAGTATACAGCACAGAGCCACGTAGGATATTGCCCAGTGACGTACTATATTACCGAGCCACATATGTCACAGGTTAAAAAAATAAAAAATAAACATACTCACCTAACGATCCGAGGGCCCCTTGTAGTTGAACATACTCACCATTCTGGTCGCTGCTCCTCAGCGTCCGGTCTCTCCGCTTCCTGGGATCCAATGGCACTGTGCAGATGGGCGCGCGGCAGCCGCCATCTTGCGTTCCCAGGATGCTTTGCGAAATGACCCATATGACTTAGCAGTCTCACGAGACCGCTAGGTCTTATGGGTAATTTCGCAAAGCATCGCCGGGAAAGGAAGATGGCGGCAGGCGCGAGCGGCTCAGCGGACAACGGAGGGTGAGTATAGCAGGTTTTTTGTTTTTTCACTATTTTTAACATTACCGTACTTTCTTTTAATATTGATGCCGCATAGGCAGCATCAATAGTAAAAGGTTGGGGACACACAGGGTTAATAGCGGCGGAATGCGTTACCACCGGCATTAACCCTGTGTTAGCGGTGACCGGAGGGGAGTATGGAGTGGGTGCCGGAGACACTGACTGCGGGGAGTAAGCAGCGGAGCGCCGGGGACACTGACTGCGGGGATCGGAGCGCCGGGAACACTGACTGCGGGCAGCGGAGCGCCGGGGATACTGACTGCGGGGAGCGGAGCGCCGGTGACACTGACTGCGGGGAGCAGAGCGCCGGGGACACTGACTGCGGGGAGCGGGTGCCGGCCACTGACTGCGGGGAGTATAGAGCGGCCATTTTCTTCCGGACTGTGCCCGTCGCTGATTGGTCGTGGCTGTTTTGCGGCGACCAATCAGCGACTTGGATTTCCGTGATAGACAGAGGCCACGACCAATGAATATCCGTGACAGAAGGACAGAGAGACAGATGGAAGTACCCCTTAGACAATTATGTATATAGATTGTAGTGTCAATGTGTAAATATACTCATCTGTTATGACCTAGTGGTTAGGAGCACCCGGAATGACCTGATAGTTAAACCTCATACAGGACGACCCCTGGGATGTGGGAGCTCTGCTGACCGCAAGCCCTAATCCTATCACACACACTAAAAATAGCCGTGGAGCGCTCCTGACCAGACCTAGGCGCCTCGTCACAGCCTAAGAACTATCTAGCCCTAGAGATAGAAAATAAAACCTACCTTGCCTCAGAGAAATTCCCCAAAGGTAAAGGAAGCCCCCCACATATATTGACTGTGAGTAAAGATGGAGGTCACAAACGCAGAGATGAAACAGGTTTCAGCAAAGGGAGGCCAGACTTACTAAATAGACAGAGGATAGGAAAGGTAACTTTGCGATCAGCACAAAAACCTACAAAAGACCACGCAGAGTGTGCAAAAAAGACCTCCGCACCGTGAGTCTGCATCCCAGAGCTTCCAGCTAGCAAGACAAAATCATGATAACCAGCTGGACAAGAAAACAGTGAACAAATAATGACTATCAGGAACTTAGCTTCTGCAGGAGAAGGCAGGTCACCAGAGAAATCCAGGAGCGAACTGAACCAATGCAAAAACATTGACAGCTGGCATGGAGTAACGATCTGAGAGGAGTTAAATAGAGCAGCCAACCAAAGGATAAACCACGTCACCTGTGTAAGGAACCTCAGAAGCAGCAGCTTCACTCATAGCTATCCATTACAGTAAATGGCTGCCCACTCTTCCCAGTCCCACAAGCTCGCTGCCTCGGGGTAATCCTTGACGCTGATCTCTCCTTCAAACCACATATCCAAGCCCTTTCCACTTCCTGCCGACTGCAACTCAAAAATATTTCACGAATCCGTTCATTCCTCAACCATGAATCTGCAAAAACCCTAGTCCATGCCCTCATCATCTCTCGCCTTGACTACTGCAACCTCCTGCTCTGTGGCCTCCCCGCTAACACTCTCGCACCCCTCCAATCTATTCTAAACTCTGCTGCCCGACTAATCCACCTGTCCCCCCGCTATTCCCCGGCCTCTCCCCTCTGTCAATCCCTTCACTGGCTCCCCATTGCCCAGAGACTCCACTACAAAACCCTAACCATGACGTACAAAGCCATCCACAACCTGTCTCCTCCATACATCTGTGACCTCGTCTCCCGGTACTTACCTACCCGCAACCTCCGATCCTCACAAGATCTCCTACTCTACTCCCCTCTTATCTCCTCTTCCCACAATCGTATACAAGATTTCTCTCGCGTATCACCCCTACTCTGGAACCCTCTACCACAACACATCAGACTCTCGCCTACCATCGAAACCTTCAAAAAGAACCTGAAGACCCACCTCTTCAGACAAGCCTACAACCTGCAGCTACCACCGATCGACCAAACCGCTGCATGACCATCTCTACCCTCACCTACTGTATTCTCACCCATCCCTTGTAGATTGTGAGCCCTCGCGGGCAGGGTCCTCATTCCTCCTGTACCAGTTATGACTTGTATTGTTTAAAATTATTGTACTTGTTTTCATTATGTATACCCCTCCTCACATGTAAAGCGCCATGGAATAAATGGCGCTATAACAATAAATAATAATAATAATAATAATAGGCACTAGAGGGAGCCCATAGACAGAACTCGCCGAAGTACCATTCACGACTAGGGTTGAGCGAAACGGGTCGTTCATTTTCAAAAGTCGCCGACTTTTGGCAAAGTCGGGTTTCATGAAACCCGATCCGACCCCTGTGCGTGGTCGGCCATGCGGTATGCGACTTTCGCGCCAAAGTCGCGTTTCAATGACGCGAAAAGCGCCATTTCTCAGCCAATGAAGGTGAACGCAGAGTGTGGGCAGCGTGATGACATAGGTCCTGGTCCCCACCATCTTAGAGAAGGGCATTGCAGTGATTGGCTTGCTGTCTGCGGCATCACAGGGGCTATAAAGAGGCGTTCCCGCCGACCGCCATCTTACTGCTGCTGATCTGAGCTTAGGGAGAGGTTGCTGCTGCTTCGTCAGAAGCAGGGATAGCGTTAGGCAGTGAATATAAACCCCCAAACCGCTTGTGCTGTAGCGATTTCCACTGTCCAACACCACCTTCGGTGTGCAGGGACAGTGGAAGCTACATTTTTTTTTTTTCTTCTCAGCGCTGTAGCTCATTGGGCTGCCCTAGAAGGCTCCCCATTAGCTGCATTGCTGTGTGTACGCCGCTGTGCAAACCAACTGCTTTTTTCAAAGCACAAATCCTCTTGTTCCTTCCTTTCTGCACAGCTATCTTTTTTGTTTGTCCACACTTTTTATTTAATTTGTGCATCAGTCCACTCCTTATTGCTGCCTGCCATACCTGGCTGAGATTACTGCAGGGAGATAGTAATTGTAGGACAGTCCCTGTTTTTATTTTTTTTTGGTGGGAGATTAAGATTGGCATTTCTGCTAGAGTGCCATCCCTGTGTGTGCCATCTCTCACTCAGTGGGCCATGGAAAGCCTATTTATTTTTTTGCTTGATTTGGGTTCTAAAATCTACCTGAAAAAATCACTACATCAATCAGTGGGAGAAAAATATTGGCCTCTGGGCTTGTGTGCCACTCCTGACTCCTGTGTGTGCCATCTCTCACTCAGTGGGCCATAGAAAGCCTATTTATTTTTTTGCTTGATTTGGGTTCTAAAATCTACCTGAAAAAATCACTACATCAATCAGTGGGAGAAAAATATTGGCCTCTGGGCTTGTGTGCCACTCCTGACTCCTGTGTGTGCCATCTCTCACTCAGTGGGCCATAGAAAGCCTATTTATTTTTTTGCTTGATTTGGGTTCTAAATTCTACCTGAAAAAATCACTACATCAATCAGTGGGAGAAAAATATTGGCCTCTGGGCTTGTGTGCCACTCCTGACTCCTGTGTGTGCCATCTCTCACTCAGTGGGCCATAGAAAGCCTATTTATTTTTTTGCTTGATTTGGGTTCTAAAATCTACCTGAAAAAATCACTACATCAATCAGTGGGAGAAAAATATTGGCCTCTGGGCTTGTGTGCCACTCCTGACTCCTGTGTGTGCCATCTCTCACTCAGTGGGCCATAGAAAGCCTATTTATTTTTTTGCTTGATTTGGGTTCTAAAATCTACCTGAAAAAATCACTACATCAATCGATGGGAGAAAAATATTGGCCTCTGGGCTTGTGTGCCACTCCTGACTCCTGTGTGTGCCATCTCTCACTCAGTGGGCCATAGAAAGCCTTTTTTTATATATATATATTTGGTTTCTAAATTGTCCCTGAAAAAATCATTTTATTTTATTTGGTTTCTAAATTCTTCCTGAAAAAATCATTTTATTTCATTTTGTTTCTAAAGTCTCCCTGAAAAAAAAAAAAAAAAAAAAAAAACAGTGGGAGATTAATATTGCCCTTTCTGCTTGTGTGCCAGTCTTGACTCCTGTGTGTGCCATCTCTCACTCAGTGGGCCATAGAAAGCCTATTTATTTTTTTGCTTGATTTGGGTTCTAAAATCTACCTGAAAAAGTCACTACATCAATCAGTGGGAGAAAAATATTGGCCTCTGGGCTTGTGTGCCACTCCTGACTCCTGTGTGTGCCATCTCTCACTCAGTGGGCCATAGAAAGCCTATTTATTTTTTTGCTTGATTTGGGTTCTAAATTCTACCTGAAAAAATCACTACATCAATCAGTGGGAGAAAAATATTGGCCTCTGGGCTTGTGTGCCACTCCTGACTCCTGTGTGTGCCATCTCTCACTCAGTGGGCCATAGAAAGCCTATTTATTTTTTTGCTTGATTTGGGTTCTAAATTCTACCTGAAAAAATCACTACATCAATCAGTGGGAGAAAATTATTGGCCTCTGGGCTTGTGTGCCACTCCTGACTCCTGTATGTGCCATCTCTCACTCAGTGGGCCATAGAAAGCCTATTTATTTTTTTGCTTGATTTGGGTTCTAAAATCTACCTGAAAAAATCACTACATCAATCGATGGGAGAAAAATATTGGCCTCTGGGCTTGTGTGCCACTCCTGACTCCTGTGTGTGCCATCTCTCACTCAGTGGGCCATAGAAAGCCTTTTTTTATATATATATTTGGTTTCTAAATTGTCCCTGAAAAAATCATTTTATTTTATTTGGTTTCTAAATTCTTCCTGAAAAAATCATTTTATTTCATTTTGTTTCTAAAGTCTCCCTGAAAAAAAAAAAAAAAAAAAAACAGTGGGAGATTAATATTGCCCTTTCTGCTTGTGTGCCAGTCTTGACTCCTTGGTGTGCCATCTCTCTCTCTCTCTGAAATTGTAGGCCATAGAAAGCCTATTTATTTTTTTGCTTGATTTGGGTTCTAAATTCTACCTGAAAAAATCACTACATCAATCAGTGGGAGAAAAATATTGGCCTCTGGGCTTGTGTGCCACTCCTGACTCCTGTGTGTGCCATCTCTCACTCAGTGGGCCATAGAAAGCCTATTTATTTTTTTGCTTGATTTGGGTTCTAAAATCTACCTGAAAAAATCACTACATCAATCGGTGGGAGAAAAATATTGGCCTCTGGGCTTGTGTGCCACTCCTGACTCCTGTGTGTGCCATCTCTCACTCAGTGGGCCATAGAAAGCCTTTTTTTTTTTTATTTGGTTTCTAAATTGACCCTGAAAAAATCATTTTATTTCATTTTGTTTCTAAAGTCTCCCTGAAAAAAAAAAAAATCAGTGGGAGATTAATATTGACATTTGTGCTTGAGTGACAGTCCTGCGTGTGTGGCATCTCTGTGATTTGGTGCCACAGAAAACAGAGTGTGTAACATTGTGCCTGATTTTCCTTGTGGTCTCACCAACCTCTAAAGGGATATTGAAATCATACTGAAGTTATAGCTCACCGTGTAAGTTGTTTGACAGCAACAATTAAAGTTACTTTGGTTAAGTTTTTAAAACAATGAGGAAGTCTGGTGCAAGAGGTCGTGGCCGTGGGCGTTCATTGTCAGCTGGTAATGATGGTTGTGGTAGTGGAGCATCAGGTGGTCGTGGGAAAAAAATATTCCACCTAAGTCTGGAGCTGTGGAGCCAGGTTCGTCGTCTGGCTACACAAGGCCTCGAACGCTCTCTTTTCTGGGAGTAGGAAAACCGCTTTTAAAGCCGGAGCAGCAACAGCAAGTTTTGGCTTACATTGCAGACTCAGCCTCTAGCTCTTTTGCCTCCTTCTGAAACTGGTAAATGTAAAAGCAGTGCGTCGCTTGTGGATGTTCACGGTCAGGGACAAGTCGCTTCCTTGTCCTCTTCAGCAAAAACAACAACAAGAGAGAAGGATGCAGCAGGCGACACAACGGGTTACTCCATGGAGCTCTTTACACATACCGTCCCTGGCTTAGAAAGTGAAACACTTAACAGGCCATGCCCATTACAAGTAGATTCTGACATGGAGTGCACTGATGCACAGCCACAGCCAGACTACTATGCTGGTCCTTTGACTCAGACCACAACATTGCCCTCTCAGGGTACTGATCCACAATCAGACCCTGATGAGACTATGTTGTCCCGTCACGAACGCTATACCACCGACCGACACGGTGACACAGACGAAGTTGCACACGAGCTAGAAGAGGAGGTAATAGATGACCCAGTTGTTGACCCCGATTGGCAGCCATTGGGGGAACAGGGTGCAGGCGGCAGTAGTTCAGAAGCGGAGGTGGAGGAGGGGCCGCAGCAGGCATCAACATCGCAACAGGTTCCATCTGCCGGGCCCGTATCTGGCCCAAAACGTGTGGCAAAGCCAAAACCTGTTGGAGGACAGCGTGGCCATCCGGTTAAAGCTCAGTCTGCAATCCCTGAAAAGGGATCCGATGCTAGGAAGAGTGCAGTCTGGCATTTTTTTTAAACAACATCCAATTGATCAGCGCAAAGTCATCTGTCAAAAATGTTCAACTAGCTTAAGCAGAGGTCAGAATCTGAAAAGTCTCAATACAAGTTGCATGCATAGACATTTAACCACCATGCATTTTCAAGCCTGGACTAACTACCAAACGTCCCTTAAGGTTGTAGCACCCTCGGCCAATGAAGCTAGTCAGCAACGCAACATCCCTTCTGTCACTGTAAGGCCACCATTTTCCGCACCACCGGCAGTATCTGTGCAGGTTTCTTTGCCAGCCAAAAGCAGTCAGGGTCAGGGAATCACCAGTTTTGTAGGAGGAAATATTGCATCTAGGGCACCGGCGGAAACAATACCGTCTCCAACCGTCTCTCAGTCTGCCATGTCCACCGGCACACCCGCTAGTTCCACGATCTCCAGCTCTCCAGTCCAGCTCACCCTACATGAGACTCTGGTTAGAAAAAGGAAGTACTTATCCTCGCATCCGCGTACACAGGGTTTTAACGCCCACATAGCTAGACTAATCTTGTTAGAGATGATGCCCTACTGGTTAGTTGAAAGCGAAGCTTTCAAAGCCCTCATGGAGTACGCTGAACCACGCTACGAGCTATGTTGTGAATTCTGTGGCAGAGTTCACTCCTGTGGTCACAAGTGGTACTTCGGCTGATTCTCTCTGGGATCTTCCGTTTGTGGAGGAAAGTGGTACTGCAGCTTCTGAGTTTCCTCCCTCAGGTGATCTGGTGAGCTCGTTAGCTTCTTCTCTACTTAACTCCACCTGATGCTTTGATCTATGCTTCCTGTCAATGTTTCAGTGTGGGACTTGTTTTTTCCCTGGATCATTCCTGTGGCCTGCTGCTCTGCAAAGCTAAGTTTTGCTTATGTTATTTTATTGCTATTTTTCTGTCCAGCTTGCTTTATTGGTTTTTCTCGCCTGCTGGAAGCTCTGAGACGCAGAGGGACCACCTCCGTACCGTTAGTCGGTGCGGAGGGTCTTTTTGTCCCTTCTGCGTGGTTTTTTATAGGTTTTTGTGCTGACCGCAAAGTTATCTTCCCTATCCTTGTTCTGTTCAGCTAGTCGGGCCTCACTTTGCTAAATCTGTTTCATCTCTATGTTTGTGTTTTCATCTTACTCACAGTCATTATATGTGGGGGGCTGCCTTTTCCTTTGGGGAATTTCTCTGAGGCAAGGTAGGCTTATTTTTCTATCTTCAGGATTAGCTAGTTTCTCAGGCTGTGACGAGGCGCCTAGGTTCTGGTCAGGAGCGCTCCACGGCTACCTTTAGTGTGGTTTGATAGGCTTAGGGATTGCGGTCTGCAGAGTTCCCACGTCTCAGAGCTCGTACTATTATTTTGGGTTATTGTCAGTTCACTGTATGTGCTCTGACCTCCATGTCCATTGTGATTCTGAATTGCCTCTGATAACAGTACAGGAAGCCAAAAGTGCTAATGATTCTCAATAGAGGGAAAAAAGAAGTTCTGAGACCATTTTTTTTTCTTTGCACTGTGTTTTGTCTTTTTGTCCCCTAGACATTTGGGTGGTTCAGGACACAGGTGTAGCAATGGACATTAAAGGTCTGTCTTCATGTGTGGATCAGCTCACGGCAAGAGTTCAAAATATTCAAGATTTTGTGGTCCAGAATTCTTTGCTTGAACCGAGAATTCCTATTCCAGATTTGTTTTTTGGAGATAGAACTAAATTTCTGAGTTTCAAAAATAATTGTAAACTATTTCTGGCTTTGAAACCTCGCTCTTCTGGTGACCCAATTCAACAGGTTAGGATCGTCATTTCTTTTTTGCGCGGCGACCCTCAGGACTGGGCGTTTTCTCTTGCGTCAGGAGATCCTGCATTGAGTAATATCAATGCGTTTTTCCTGGCGCTTGGGTTGCTGTACGATGAACCTAATTCAGTGGATCAGGCAGAAAAAAAATTGCTGGCTCTTTGTCAGGCTCAGGATGAGATAGAGGTATATTGTCAGAAATTTAGAAAGTGGCCAGTGCTCACTCAATGGAATGAATCTGCGCTGGCAGCAATATTCAGAAAGGGTCTCTCTGAAGCCCTTAAGGATGTCATGGTGGGATTTCCTATGCCTGCTGGTTTGAATGAGTCTATGTCTTTGGCCATTCAGATCGGTCGACGCTTGCGTGAGCGTAAACCTGTGCACCATTTGGCGGTATTACCTGAGCTTAAACCTGAGCCTATGCAGTGTGATAGGACCTTGACCAGAGTTGAACGGCAAGAACATAGACGTCTGAATGGGCTGTGTTTCTACTGTGGTGATTCCACTCATGCTATCTCTGATTGTCCTAAGCGCACTAAGCGGTTCGCTAGGTCTGCCACCATTGGTACTGTACAGTCAAAATTTCTTCTGTCCGTTACCTTGATTTGCTCTTTGTCATCATATTCTGTCATGGCATTTGTGGATTCAGGCGCTGCCCTGAATTTGATGGACTTGGAATATGCTAAGCGTTGTGGGTTTTTCTTGGAGACCTTGCAGTGTCCTATTCCATTGAGAGGAATTGATGCTACGCCTTTGGCCAAGAATAAGCCTCAATACTGGACCCAGCTGACCATGTGCATGGCTCCTGCACATCAGGAGGTTATTCGCTTTCTGGTGTTGCATAATCTGCATGATGTGGTCGTGTTGGGGTTGCCATGGCTACAAGCCCATAATCCAGTATTAGATTGGAAATCCATGTCGGTGTCCAGCTGGGGTTGTCAGGGGGTACATGGTGATGTTCCATTTCTGTCAATTTCGTCATCCACTCCTTCTGAGGTCCCAGAGTTCTTGTCTGATTACCGGGATGTATTTGATGAGCCCAAGTCCAATACCCTACCTCCGCATAGGGATTGTGATTGTGCTATCAATTTGATTCCTGGTAGTAAATTCCCAAAAGGTCGAGGTTGATGCTTCTGAGATTGGAGCAGGGGCTGTTTTGTCGCAGAGAGGTTCTGGTTGCTCAGTGATGAAACCATGCGCATTCTTTTCCAGGAAGTTTTCGCCTGCTGAGCGTAATTATGATGTGGGCAACCGAGAGTTGCTGGCCATGAAGTGGGCATTCGAGGAGTGGCGTCATTGGCTTGAAGGAGCTAAGCATCGCGTGGTGGTATTGACTGATCATAAGAACTTGACTTATCTTCTCTCTCTATCTTCAGGATTAGCTAGTTTCTCAGGCTGTGACGAGGCGCCTAGGTTCTGGTCAGGAGCGCTCCACGGCTACCTTTAGTGTGGTTTGATAGGCTTAGGGATTGCGGTCTGCAGAGTTCCCACGTCTCAGAGCTCGTTCTATTATTTTGGGTTATTGTCAGTTCACTGTATGTGCTCTGACCTCCATGTCCATTGTGATTCTGAATTGCCTCTCATAACAGAGCTACCCAGTCGACACTTTTTTTCCAGAAAAGCCATCCCAGCCCTGCACCAGCATGTTAAACAGCGCATCGTCCATGCACTCAGACAATCTGTGAGTACAAAGGTGCACCTGACTACAGATGCATGGACCAGTAGGCATGGCCAGGGACGTTACGCGTCCATCACGGCACACTGGGTGAATGTGGTGGATGCAGAGTCCACAGGGGACATCAATTTCGGGACAGTTGTGCCTAGCCCACGGTCTAGGAAACAGTTGGCTGTAGGCGTTCGCACCCACTCCTCCTCCTCCTCGTCCTCCTGCAGAAGCGACAGCTCTTCCACAGACCGCAGTAGGCCAACCACTCCATCGGCAGCTGACACTGTTGCACACCAGTTGTCCCATTATGGGCCAGCTACTGGCAAGCGTCAGCAGGCTGTATTGGCTATGAAGTGTTTGGGCGACAACAGACACACCGCGGAAGTTCTGTCCGAGTTCTTGCAGCAAGAAACGCAGTCGTGGCTGGGCACAGTAGATCTTGAGGCAGGCAAGGTAGTGAGTGATAACGGAAGGAATTTCATGGCTGCCATCTCCCTTTCCCAACTGAAACACATTCCTTGCCTGGCTCACACCTTAAACCTGGTGGTGCAGTGCTTATTGAAAACTTATCCTGGGTTCTCCGACCTGCTCCTCAAAGTGCGTGGACTTTGCTCACATATCCGTTCGCCTGTACACTCCATCCGTATGCAGACCTATCAGCGGTCTTTGAACTTTCCCCAGCTACGCCTAATCATAGACGTTGCAACAAGGTGGAACTCAACACTGCACATGCTTCAGAGACTGTGCGAACAGAGGCGGGCTGTTATGTTTTTGTGGGAGGATACACATACACGGGCAGGCAGTAGGATGGCAGACATGGAGTTGTCAGGTGTGCAGTGGTCGAAGATACAAGACATGTGTCAAGTCCTTCAGTGTTTTGAGGAATGCACACGGCTGGTTAGTGCAGACAACGCCATAATAAGCATGAGCATCCCCCTAATGTGTCTGCTTATGCAAAGTTTGACGCACATAAAGGATCAGGCGTCTGCACCAGAGGAAGAGGAAAGCCTTGATGACAGTCAGCCATTGTCTGGTCAGGGCAGTGTACAGGATGAGTTAGCGGGCGAAAAGGAGGTGGAGGACGAGGAGGATGATGGGGATGAGTATATTTTTAATGAGGAAGCTTTCCCGGGGGCACTGGAAATTGGTTGCGTGGCAAGGCCGGGTTCTGGTTTTTTGAGGGACACAAGTGACATAGATTTGCCTGAAACTGCCCCTCAACCAATCACAACCGCAGATTTGACAACTGGAACTTTGGCCCACATGGCGGATTATGCCTTACGTATCCTCAAAAGGGACACACGCATTACTAAAATGATGAACGATGACGATTACTGGTTGGCCTGCCTCCTTGATCCTCGCTATAAAGGCAAATTGCAAAATATTATGCCACATGAGAACTTGGAACTAATATTAGCAACCAAACAATCAACTCTTGTTGACCGTTTGCTTCAGGCATTCCCAGCACACAGCGCACGTGATCGTTCTCACACGAGCTCCAGGGGGCAGCAGACCAGGAGTGTTAGAGGTGCAGAAATCAGAAGTGGCGTTGGACAGAGGGGTTTTCTGACCAGGTTGTGGAGTGATTTTGCTATGACCGCAGACAGGACAGGTACTGCTGCATCAATTGAAAGTGACAGGAGACAACATTTGTCCAGTATGGTTACAAACTATTTTTCATCCCTTATTGATGTTCTCCCTCAACCGTCATTCCCATTTGATTACTGGGCATCAAAATTAGACACCTGGCCAGAATTGGCAGAATATGCATTGCAGGAGCTTGCTTGCCCGGCAGCTAGTGTCCTATCAGAAAGAGTATTCAGTGCTGCAGGTTCAATATTAACTGAAAAAAGGACTCTTCTGGCTACCCAAAATGTTGATGATCTAACATTCATTAAAATGAACCACAACTGGATTTCGAATTCTTTTGCCCCACCTTGCCCGGCCGACACCTAGCTTTCCTATGAAAAGCTCTTGCCTGTGGACTACTGTGAATTACTTTTCTAATGTCTAATTTGCTGCAGCTGATTGTCCAGCATACGACATGTTTACACCTCCCTAAATGGCCAAACTCCCCACACGGGGCCTTGTTATCGTGACTTGGCGCAAGCACCCGTGAGAGTGCTGTTTGTCTGAAGAGGTGGGTGTGCCCGCTTTTGGTCGACGGCAGTGCCACTGGGTCCCTCATAGTACAATAAAGTGTCTCTGGCGGTGGTGGTGCACACCCAACGTCAGACACACTGTTGTAACATGAGGGGCCCTGGGCCTGTACCGCCGGCCACAAGAGAGTTCACCCACCCCCAGGTCAAACATTGCTCTACCACTTTCACAGTTATCTCTCACACTTCCACCAATGTTTAGTCTATGCGCTGACATCCTTCCATTCCTGCCACTGACAATACCATTGTGTTGACATGTATGATGGTACTTAACATAGTCAGGGGCAGTGTCCTCTATTTACCACAGTAAATACTTTGCGGTAAATTAGTAGGTCTGAAACTACGCAGAGGATCCCACCCCTGTACCTAATGATTGCACCCTTTAGTGTTTTCGTTTTGTTTTAATGCGAGACATTCACATTTATTTATTGTTTTGGACTACTAACTGACAGACACTCATTACAATCGGCCTCCGCTGACCAGACCACTGCTGCCCGTGTACCCCTGGAACCAATTTTAAATTGCCTACAGCCAGCCCAATTTAATTATGTTAGGCCTTCGAAGCCTGTCTGCGGCCCGTTCTTTCAACTACTACTACACTGACCTGTCTACTGCTGCACGTGTACCCCTGGAACCAATTATAAAGTGCCTACAGCCATATGTTATTATGTTAGGCCTTCGAAGCCTGTCTGCGGCCCGTTCTTTCAACTACTACTACACTGACCTGTTTACTGCTGCCCGTGTACCCCTGGAACCAATCATAAAGTGCCTACAGCCAGCCCATTTTATTATGTTAGGCCTTCGAAGCCTGTCTGCGGTCCCTCCTTCCACTAGGCCTCCACTGACCAGACCACTGCTGCCCGTGTACCCCTGGAACCAATTTTAAATTGCCTACAGCCAGCCCAATTTTATTATGTTAGGCCTTCGAAGCCTGTCTGCGGCCCGTTCTTTCTACTACTACTACACTGACTAGTCTACTGCTGCCTGTGTACCCCTGGAACCTATTTAAAAGTGCCTACTGTTATGGCTGGCAATCAGGCAACACAGCGTGCAGTAATCAGCGCACATACAGAGATCTGGCAATAACCAAAAACAATAGGACGAGCTCTGAGACGTGGAATCTCTGTAGACTGCAGTACCTGATCTATCCTCACACAACTATAAGCAGCAGTGGATTGCGCCTATCACTACCTATGCAACTCGGCACTGCCTGAGGAGCTGACTAGCCTGAAGATAGAAATACAAGCCTGACTTACCTCAGAGAAATACCCCAAAGGAATAGGCAGCCCCCCACATATAATGACTGTTAGCAAGATGAAAAGACAAACGTAGGAATGAAGTAGATTCAGCAAAGTGAGGCCCGATATTCTAGACAGAGCGAGGATAGCAAAGAGAACTATGCAGTCTATGAAAAACCCTAAAACGAAAACCACGCAAAGGGGCAAAAAGACCCACCGTGCCGAACTAACAGCACGGCGGTGCACCCCTTTGCTTCTCAGAGCTTCCAGCAAAAGTTAATAGCAAGCTGGACAGAAAAAACAGAAAACAAACTAGAAGCACTTATCTAGCAGAGCAGCAGGCCCAAGGAAAAATGCAGTAGCTCAGATCCAACACTGGAACATTGACAAGGAGCAAGGAAGACAGACTCAGGTGGAGCTAAATAGCAAGGCAGCCAACGAGCTCACCAAAACACCTGAGGGAGGAAGCCCAGAGACTGCAATACCACTTGTGACCACAGAAGTGAACTCAGCCACAGAATTCACAACAGTACCCCCCCCCTTGAGGAGGGGTCACCGAACCCTCACCAGAACCCCCAGGCCGACCAGGATGAGCCACATGAAAGGCACGAACAAGATCTGGGGCATGGACATCAGAGGCAAAAACCCAGGAATTATCTTCCTGAGCATAACCCTTCCATTTGACCAGATACTGGAGTTTCCGTCTAGAGACACGAGAATCCAAAATCTTCTCCACAATATACTCCAATTCCCCCTCCACCAAAACAGGGGCAGGAGGCTCCACAGATGGAACCATAGGTGCCACGTATCTCCTCAACAACGACCTATGGAATACATTATGTATGGAAAAGGAGTCTGGGAGGGTCAGACGAAAAGACACCGGATTGAGAATCTCAGAAATCCTATACGGACCAATAAAACGAGGTTTAAATTTAGGAGAGGAAACCTTCATAGGAATATGACGAGAAGATAACCAAACCAGATCCCCAACACGAAGTCGGGGTCCCACATGGCGTCTGCGATTAGCGAAAAGCTGAGCCTTCTCCTGGGACAAGGTCAAATTGTCCACTACCTGAGTCCAGATCTGCTGCAACCTGTTCACCACAGAATCCACACCAGGACAGTCCGAAGACTCAACCTGTCCTGAAGAGAAACGAGGATGGAACCCAGAATTGCAGAAAAATGGAGAGACCAAGGTAGCCGAGCTGGCCCGATTATTAAGGGCGAACTCAGCCAACGGCAAAAATGACACCCAATCATCCTGGTCAGCGGAAACAAAACATCTCAGATATGTTTCCAAGGTCTGATTGGTTCGTTCGGTCTGGCCATTAGTCTGAGGATGGAAGGCCGAGGAGAAAGATAGGTCAATGCCCATCCTACCACAAAAGGCTCGCCAGAACCTCGAGACAAACTGGGAACCTCTGTCAGAAACAATATTCTCAGGAATGCCATGTAAACGAACCACATGCTGGAAGAACAAAGGCACCAAATCAGAGGAGGAAGGCAATTTAACCAAGGGCACCAGATGGACCATTTTAGAAAAGCGATCACAGACCACCCAAATGACCGACATTTTTTGAGAAACGGGAAGGTCAGAAATGAAATCCATCGAAATATGTGTCCAAGGCCTCTTCGGGACCGGCAAGGGCAAAAGCAACCCACTGGCACGTGAACAGCAGGGCTTAGCCCTAGCACAAATTCCACAGGACTGCACAAAAGCACGCACATCCCGTGACAGAGATGGCCACCAGAAGGATCTAGCAACCAACTCCCTGGTACCAAAGATTCCTGGATGACCGGCCAGCACCGAACAATGAAGTTCAGAGATAACTTTACTAGTCCACCTATCAGGGACGAACAGTTTCTCGGCCGGACAACGATCAGGTTTATTAGCCTGAAATTTCTGCAACACTCTCCGCAAATCAGGGGAGATGGCAGACACAATGACTCCTTCCTTGAGGATACTCGCCGGCTCAGATAACCCCGGAGAGTCGGGCACAAAACTCCTAGACAGAGCATCCGCCTTCACATTTTTAGAGCCCGGAAGGTATGAAATCACAAAATCAAAACGAGCAAAAAATAACGACCAACGGGCCTGTCTAGGATTCAAGCGCTTGGCAGACTCAAGATAAGTAAGGTTCTTATGATCAGTCAAAACCACCACGCGATGCTTAGCACCCTCAAGCCAATGACGCCACTCCTCGAATGCCCACTTCATGGCCAGCAACTCTCGGTTGCCCACATCATAATTACGCTCAGCAGCAGAAAATTTCCTGGAAAAGAAAGCACATGGTTTGAACACTGAGCAACCAGAACCTCTCTGTGACAAAACCGCCCCTGCACCAATCTCAGAAGCATCAACCTCGACCTGGAACGGAAGAGAAACATCAGGTTGACACAACACAGGGGCACAGCAAAAACGACGCTTCAACTCCTGAAAAGCTTCCACGGCAGCAGAAGACCAATTAACCAAATCAGCACCCTTCTTGGTCAAATCGGTCAATGGTCTGGCAATGCTAGAAAAATTACAGATGAAGCGACGATAAAAATTAGCAAAGCCCAGGAATTTCTGCAGACTTTTTAGAGATGTCGGCTGAGTCCAATCCTGGATGGCCTGAACCTTAACCGGATCCATCTCGATAGTAGAAGGGGAAAAGATGAACCCCAAAAATGAAACTTTCTGCACACCGAAGAGACACTTTGATCCCTTCACGAACAAGGAATTAGCACGCAGTACCTGGAAAACCATTCTGACTTGCTTCACATGAGACTCCCAATCATCTGAGAAGATCAAAATGTCATCCAAGTAAACAATCAAGAATTTATCCAGATACTCACGGAAAATGTCATGCATAAAAGACTGAAAAACAGATGGAGCATTGGCAAGTCCGAACGGCATCACCAGATACTCAAAATGACCCTCGGGCGTATTAAATGCCGTTTTCCATTCATCTCCCTGCCTGATTCTCACCAGATTATACGCACCACGAAGATCAATCTTAGTAAACCAACTAGCCCCCTTAATCCGAGCAAACAAGTCAGAAATCAATGGCAAGGGATACTGAAACTTAACAGTGATCTTATTAACCCTCCGTCACATACAACTGATCTGACAGGCGCTTCTCTTTTACTTTTATTTCTCCTTCCTCACCAGATTGTGAGGAAACCCCCTCCCTCCAGGTAGTCTCCTGTCTCTTGAAGGTCTGTGAAACCTGATATCACAGTTGGATTTCAGAGCTTCAGGGGAGAGGATATAGCTGCACAGATCTCTCAGGCTCATTGTATGTGAATACGTCACATTCAGTAAGGTTGGTATTTTATGTTTTTATTCATCACAATAGTTTATTTAGCTTGTTTTATGAATGTATAGCACAAAATGTGAGGATATTTCATAGAAATAAGGGAGATTTTATAAAAGAAAGTGTGCTGCTCAGGCATATACAGTAGTTCCCTAACATATTCCTTCTCTTGCTTCAGATTATCTGCTGAAATGGAGAGGAAATGTACAATTTATCCAAACAACTTGATGTTGAGGAAGTAACAAACATGCTGTTAGATGATAGAGACCTCACACTGAATGAGGATTTAGGAGAGGAAAGTGAGATTGATTCTCATGATGAGGTGGAAGAATGTGTCCTGGATTCTGAAACAGAGCAAGATGGTGACAGTGGTGAGGATGAAGAAGTTGGATCATATTATATTGGAAAAGATAAAAATACTAAATGGAACAAGAAGCCATTCCAGAAAAAACGTAGGGAACCTTTAAACATTATTACTCACCTTCCTGCAGTAATAGGAACTGCACGTAATGCAAAAACTGCAGTTGAATGCTGGAACAGTATATTTACAGATGACATTCTGGACTCTATTGTCACATATACCAACCAATATATAGACATTATAAAGGACAAGTACATCTGCAACAGAACCATCAAGCCCACAGATGAAATAGAACTGCGTGCTTTTTGTGGATTACTGTACCTTGCAGGAGCTTATAGGGCAAATAGACAAAGTTTGGAGGAACTTTGGGGTAAAGATGGGGATGGAGTTGAAAAATTTAGCCTTGCTATGTCCATAAACAGATTCAAGATTCTAATTCGTTGCCTTCGGTTTGACGACAGAACTACCCGAACCGAACGCAAAACACATGACCGACTTGCTCCAATTCGTGATATATTTCAAAGATTTGTTGTAAACTGTAAACAAAGTTATTACCCTGGAGAGAATCTCACTATTGACGAAATGCTCCCTGGTTTTCGTGGTAGATGTGCCTTTCGTCAATATATTCCATCAAAGCCAAACAAATATGGAATAAAAATTGATGCCCTTGTTGATGCCAGTAAGACCTACACTTACAACCTGGAAGTTTATGCAGGAAAACAACCAGAGGGTCCTTACTGTGTGAGCAACAAACCCATTGATGTTGTAAAAAGACTGGCTGAACCCTTATTTGGATCGGGTCGCAATATTACAGCTGACAATTGGTTTACAAGTTGTGATCTGATTGATTATCTGAAAATTCAGAAGCTGTCATATGTGGGAACTGTAAGAAAAAACAAAAGGGAATTGCCGCCACAGTTTGTAAGTGTGAAAGAGAGACAACAGTACAGCAGTATGTTTGCATTCCATAATGGAAAGGCTTTAGTTTCCTATGTACCACATGCCAAAAAAATCGTACTTCTTCTATCAACACTTCATGATGATGCTGCCATCGATCCTGGGACTGGGGCAGAAAAAAAAACGGAGATAATTACATTTTACAATGCCACCAAAGGGGGTGTGGATACAGCAGATCAGATGTGCTCCACTTTCAACGTCAGCAGAAACATCAAACGCTGGCCAATGGTCATATTTTTTGCTATGTTGAATTTGGGTGGTATAAATTCACAAGTAATTTATCTTGAAAACAAGCTTGAACCACTCCGTAGACGATTGTATCTGAAAAAATTGGCCCATGAACTAGTACTTGGAGAGCTACGCAGGAGAAGCGTGAAAACAATCGGTATCCCCTCTCGCCTTCAAGTTCAGCTCAAAAGGTTCCGCCCAGAAGATGATGGTGAAAAGTCACCATCTGCACCACCTCACAAAAGAAGGAGATGCACCACCTGCCAAACGGAAAGCGGAACCAGAAGGCTTTCAAATATGAATGTGTCAAATGTCATAAAGCAATTTGCCTGACACATGCAAAAATGGTGTGTAATTCTTGCTCTTTGCTCTGCAAGTGTGACTTTTCTGGGGAAACCTTAGCATCTACTTCTGATTGAATATGTTTTTAATAGTACTTGAGGTACCTTAAAATTAAGTTTGTGTTCAAAAATTTTCTTTTTACATTTTTTTGAGAGAGTCGAACTGGGGACTATTTGGCGGGAGTTTTGAAAAGTTTGTATTTCATAGTTATTAGTTTTATGTTAAGTAAATGTTTTTTTTTGCAACTGATTATGTGTAGTCTCTTTTATTACATCCCTATGAAGGTCACTGATCACTTTTAGAGCACTGAAATTGCAAACATTAGATATTATAGGTATTTTTCCAGCAGGCGCCTGACAGGCACATTATATGTGAACTCGTTAGTCCGAATATTGTATGTGACGGAGGGTTAAGAAGGCGGTAATCAATACACGGTCTTAGCGAACCATCCTTCTTGGCTACAAAAAAGAACCCTGCTCCCAATGGTGACGACGATGGGCGAATATGTCCCTTCTCCAGGGACTCCTTCACATAACTGCGCATAGCGGTGTGTTCAGGTACGGACAAATTAAATAAACGACCCTTAGGGAATTTACTA
Source organism: Ranitomeya imitator (assembly GCF_032444005.1). NCBI lineage: Eukaryota > Metazoa > Chordata > Amphibia > Anura > Dendrobatidae > Ranitomeya > Ranitomeya imitator. The sequence continues at coordinate 204,063,609 of NC_091286.1, forward strand.
CCAGGAATCAAATCGATAGCACAATCACAATTCCTATGCGGAGGTAGGGCATCAGACTTGGACTCTTCAAATACATCCTGAAAGTCCGACAAGAACTCTGGGATGTCAGAAGGAATGGATGACGAAATAGACAAAAATGGAACATCACCATGTACTCCCTGACAACCCCAGCTGGTTACCGACATAGAGTTCCAATCCAATACTGGATTATGGGTTTGTAGCCATGGCAACCCCAACACGACCACATCATGCAAATTATGCAGTACCAGAAAGCGAATAACTTCCTGATGTGCAGGAGCCATGCACATGGTCAGCTGGGCCCAGTACTGAGGCTTATTCTTGGCCAAAGGTGTAGCATCAATTCCTCTCAACGGAATAGGACACCGCAAAGGCTCCAAGAAAAATCCACAACGTTTAGCATAATCCAAATCCATCAGATTCAGGGCAGCGCCTGAATCCACAAACGCCATGACAGAATACGATGACAAAGAGCACATTAAGGTAATGGACAAAAGGAATTTGGACTGTACAGTACCAATAACGGCAGAGCTATCGAACCGCCTAGTGCGTTTAGGACAATTAGAAATAGCATGAGTAGAATCACCACAATAGAAACACAGTCTGTTCAGACGTCTGTGTTCTTGCCGTTCTACTTTAGTCATAGTCCTGTCGCACTGCATAGGCTCAGGTTTACTCTCAGACAATACCGCCAGATGGTGCACAGATTTACGCTCGCGCAAGCGACGACCGATCTGAATGGCCAAGGACATAGACTCATTCAAACCAGCAGGCATAGGAAATCCCACCATTACATCCTTAAGAGCTTCAGAGAGACCCTTTCTGAACAAAGCCGCTAGTGCAGATTCATTCCACAGAGTGAGTACTGACCACTTCCTAAATTTCTGACAATATACTTCTACATCATCCTGACCCTGGCATAAAGCCAGCAGATTTTTCTCAGCCTGATCCACTGAATTAGGCTCATCGTAAAGCAATCCCAGCGCCTGGAAAAATGCATCAACATTACTCAATGCAGAATCTCCTGGTGCAAGAGAAAACGCCCAGTCCTGTGGGTCGCCGCGCAAAAAAGAAATAATAATCAAAACCTGTTGAATAGGATTACCAGAAGAATGAGGTTTCAAGGCCAAAAATAGCTTACAATTATTTCTGAAGCTCAGGAACTTAGTTCTGTCACCAAAAAACAAATCAGGAATCGGAATTCTTGGTTCTAGCATCGATTTCTGATCAATAGTATCTTGAATCTTTTGTAGTGGATGCTTTCCTGAAACGGAAAGTACTTGCAAGCAGCATAATACAAAGAATAGCAGGTTTACCCAGAATCCTTTGCAGTAGGCGGAGCTATGCAATCTTTTGTACATTTACAACGAGATTATCCATTGAGGAGCACAGAGCCTGAATATCCATGTCCACAGCTGTGTCCTGAAGCACTCTAATGTCTAGGGGAAAAAAAAGACTGAAGACAGAGCTAAGAAAAAAAAATGATGTCAGGATTTCTTTTTTCCCTCTATTGGGAATCATTGGTGTGGCTCCTTGTTCTGTTATGGCTGGCAATCAGGCAACACAGCGTGCAGTAATCAGCGCACATACAGAGATCTGGCAATAACCAAAAACAATAGGACGAGCTCTGAGACGTGGAATCTCTGTAGACTGCAGTACCTGATCTATCCTCACACAACTATAAGCAGCAGTGGATTGCGCCTATCACTACCTATGCAACTCGGCACTGCCTGAGGAGCTGACTAGCCTGAAGATAGAAATACAAGCCTGACTTACCTCAGAGAAATACCCCAAAGGAATAGGCAGCCCCCCACATATAATGACTGTTAGCAAGATGAAAAGACAAACGTAGGAATGAAATAGATTCAGCAAAGTGAGGCCCGATATTCTAGACAGAGCGAGGATAGCAAAGAGAACTATGCAGTCTACAAAAAACCCTAAAACGAAAACCACGCAAAGGGGCAAAAAGACCCACCGTGCCGAACTAACAGCACGGCGGTGCACCCCTTTGCTTCTCAGAGCTTCCAGCAAAAGTTAATAGCAAGCTGGACAGAAAAAACAGAAAACAAACTAGAAGCACTTATCTAGCAGAGCAGCAGGTCCAAGGAAAGATGCAGTAGCTCAGATCCAACACTGGAACATTGACAAGGAGCAAGGAAGACAGACTCAGGTGGAGCTAAATAGCAAGGCAGCCAACGAGCTCACCAAAACACCTGAGGGAGGAAGCCCAGAGACTGCAATACCACTTGTGACCACAGAAGTGAACTCAGCCACAGAATTCACAACAGCCTACAGCCCAATATTTTTTTATGTTAGGCCTTCGAAGCCTGTCTGCGGCCCGTTCTTTCTACTACTCCTACACTGACCAGACCACTGCTGCCCGTGTACTCCTGGAACCAATTATAAAGTGCCTACAGCCTGTCCAATTTAATTATGTTAGGCCTTCGAAGCCTGTCTGCGGTCCCTCCTTCCACTAGGCCTCCACTGACCTGTCTACTGCTGCCCGTGTACTCCTGGAACCAATTATAAAGTGCCTACAGCCTGTCCAATTTAATTATGTTAGGCCTTTGAAGCCTGTCTGCGGTCCCTCCTTCCACTAGGCCTCCACTGACCTGTCTACTGCTGCCCGTGTACTCCTGGAACCAATTATAAAGTGCCTACAGCCTGTCCAATTTAATTATGTTAGGCCTTCGAAGCCTGTCTGCAGTCCCTCCTTCCACTAGGCCTCCACTGACCAGACCACTGCTGCCCGTGTACCCCTGGAACCAATCATAAATTGCCTACAGCCAGCCCATTTTATTATGTTAGGCCTTCGAAGCCTGTCTGCGGTCCCTCCTTCCACTAGGCCTCCACTGACCTGTCTACTGCTGCCCGTGTTCCCCTGGAACCAATTATAAAGTGCCTACAGCCCTAATTTATTATGTTAGGCCTTCGAAGCCGGTCTGCGGTCCCTCCTTCCACTAGGCCTCCACTGACCAGTCTACTGCTGCCCGTGTACCCCTGGAACCAATCTTAAAGTGCCCACAGCCCTAATTTATTATGTTAGGCCTTTGAAGCCTGTCTGCGGTCCCTCCTTCCACTAGGCCTCCACTGACCAGACCACTGCTGCCCGTGTACCCCTGGAACCAATTTTAAATTGCCTACAGCCAGCTGTTATGAATAGGTAATTCAGAACCACAATGGACCTTGAAGTTCAGAGCACACAAAGTGACCTGACAATTACCAAAAACATAGGACGAGCTCTGAGACGTGGGAACTCTGCTGACCGCAATCCCTAATCCTATCCAACCACACTAAAGGTAGCCGTGGAGCGCTCCTGACCAGTCCTATGCGCCTCGAGCACAGCCTGAGAAACTAGCTAGCCCTAAGAAAGAAAAATAAGCCTACCTTGCCTCAGAAAAATACCCCAAAGGAAAAGGCAGCCCCCCACATATAATGACTGTGAGTTGAGATGAAAATACAAACGCAGAGATGAAATAGATTTAGCAAAGTGAGGCCCAACTTACTGAACTGACCGAAGATAGGAAAGATTGCTTTGCGGTCAACACAAAACCCTACAAACAACCACGCAGAGGGGGCAAAAAGACCCTCCGCACCGACTAACGGTACGGAGGTGCTCCCTCTGCGTCCCAGAGCTTCCAGCAAGCAAGAAAAACCAATATAGCAAGCTGGACAGAAAAAATAGCAAACAAAAATAACACAAGCAAAACTTAGCTTATGCAGGATAGACAGGCCACAGGAACGATCCAGGAGAAAGCAAGACCAATACTAGAACATTGACTGGAGGCCAGGATCAAAGCACTAGGTGGAGTTAAATAGAGCAGCACCTAACGACTTAACCTCATCACCTGAGGAAGGAAACTCAGAAGCCGCAGTACCACTCTCATCCACCAAAGGAAGCTCATAGACAGAACCAGCCGAAGTACCACTCACGACCACAGGAGGGAGCTTGGCCACAGAATTCACAAAAGTACCCCCCCTTGAGGAGGGGTCACCGTACCCTCACCAGAGCCCCCAGGCCGACCAGGATGAGCCACATGAAAGGCACGAACCAGATCAGCCGCATGGACATCAGAGGCAAAGACCCAGGAATTATCTTCCTGACCATAACCTTTCCACTTAACCAGATACTGGAGTTTCCGTCTCGAAACACGAGAATCCAAAATCTTCTCCACTATATACTCCAACTCCCCTTCAACCAAAACCGGAGCAGGAGGATCAACAGATGGAACCACAGGTGCCACGTATCTCTGCAACAATCACCTATGGAACACGTTATGGATGGAAAAAGAAGCTGGAAGAGTCAAACGAAAAGTCACAGGATTAAAAACCTCAGAAATCCTATACGGACCAATGAAACGAGGCTTAAACTTAGGAGAGGAAACCTTCATAGGAATATAACGAGATGACACACAGCGCCTGCGGTTAGCGAAACGTTGAGCCTTCTCCTGGGACAAAGTCAAATTGTCCACTACATGAGTCCAAATCTGCTGCAACCTATCCACCACAGTATCCACACCAGGACAGTCCGAAGACTCAACCTGCCCTGAAGAGAAACGAGGGTGGAACCCAGAATTGCAGAAAAACGGCGAAACCAAAGTAGCCGAGCTGGCCCGATTATTGAGGGCAAACTCAGCCAAAGGCAAAAAGGACACTCAATCATCCTGATCAGCAGAAACAAAACATCTCAGATATGTTTCCAAGGTCTGATTGGTTCGTTCAGTCTGGCCATTTGTCTGAGGATGGAAAGCCGAGGAAAAATACAAATCAATGCCCATCCTAGCACAAAAGGCTCGCCAAAACCTCGAAACAAACTGGGAACCTCTGTCAGAAACGATGTTCTCTGGAATGCCATGTAAACGAACCACATGCTGGAAAAACAATGGCACCAAATCAGAGGAGGAAGGCAATTTAGACAAGGGCACCAAATGGACCATCTTAGAGAAGCGATCACAAACCACCCAAATGACCGACATTCTTTGAGAGACGGGGAGATCCGAAATAAAATCCATAGAGATATGTGTCCAAGGCCTCTTCGGGACCGGCAAGGGCAAAAGCAACCCACTGGCACGAGAACAGCAGGGCTTAGCCCGAGCACAAATCCCACAGGACTGCACAAAAGAACGCACATCCCGCGACAAAGAAGGCCACCAAATGGATCTAGCCACCAAATCTCTGGTACCAAAGATTCCAGGATGACCAGCCAACACCGAACAATGAACCTCAGAAATAACTCTACTAGTCCATCTATCAGGGACAAACAGTTTCTCCGTAGGACAACGGTCAGGTCTATCAGCCTGAAACTTCTGCAGCACCCGCCGCAAATCAGGGGAGATGGCAGACAAAATTACCCCCTCTTTAAGAATACCCGCCGGCTCCGGAACACCCGGAGAGTCAGGCACAAAACTCCTTGACAGGGCGTCAGCCTTCACATTCTTAGATCCCGGAAGGTATGAAACCACAAAATCAAAACGGGAGAAAAAGAGCGACCGTCGAGCCTGTCTAGGATTCAACCGTTTGGCAGACTCGAGATAAGTCAAATTCTTGTGATCCGTCAAGACCACCACGCGATGTTTAGCTCCTTCAAGCCAATGTCGCCACTCCTCGAATGCCCACTTCATGGCCAACAACTCCCGATTGCCCACATCATAATTACGCTCAGCAGGCGAGAATTTTCTAGAAAAGAAGGCACAGGGATTCATCACCGAGCCATCAGAACTTCTTTGCGACAAAACAGCCCCTGCTCCAATTTCAGAAGCATCAACCTCAACCTGAAAAGGGAGCGAAACATCTGGCTGGCACAACACAGGGGCAGAAGCAAAACGACGCTTCAATTCCTGAAAAGCCTCCACAGCCGCAGAGGACCAATTGACCACATCAGCACCTTTCTTGGTCAAATCAGTCAACGGTTTAGAAATACTGGAAAAATTAGCGATGAAGCGACGATAAAAATTAGCAAAGCCCAGGAATTTCTGCAGGCTCTTCACAGATGTTGGCTGAGTCCAATCGTAAATGGCCTGAACTTTAACAGGGTCCATCTCGATAGTAGAAGGGGAAAAAATGAAACCCAAAAATGAAACCTTCTGAACTCCAAAGAGACACTTTGACCCCTTCACAAACAAGGAATTCGCACGAAGGACCTGGAACACCATTCTGACCTGCTTCACATGAGACTCCCAATCATCCGAAAAGACCAAAATGTCATCCAAGTATACAATCATGAATCTATCCAGGTACTCTCGGAAGATGTCATGCATAAAGGACTGAAACACAGATGGAGCATTAGAAAGCCCGAATGGCATAACCAGGTACTCAAAATGGCCCTCGGGCGTATTAAATGCCGTTTTCCATTCATCACCCTGTTTAATTCGCACAAGATTATACGCACCACGAAGATCTATCTTGGTGAACCAACTAGCCCCCTTAATCCGAGCAAATAAATCAGACAGCAGCGGCAAAGGATACTGAAATTTGACTGTGATCTTATTAAGAAGGCGGTAATCAATACAAGGTCTTAAAAAACCATCCTTCTTGGCCACAAAAAAGAACCCTGCTCCCAATGGTGACGACGACGGACGAATATGACCCTTCTCCAAGGATTCCTTTATATAACTCCGCATAGCGACGTGCTCTGGTACAGATAAATTAAACAGACGACCCTTAGGAAACTTACTACCAGGAATCAAATTAATAGCACAGTCGCAATCCCTATGAGGAGGTAGGGCACCAGATTTGGGCTCTTCAAATACATCCCGGTAATCTGCTGAAAACTCAGGGACTTCAGAAGGAGTGGAAGGCGAAATTGACAGCAATGGAAATTCACCATGTACCCCCTGACAACTCCAGCTGGACACAGACATAGATTTCCAATCCAACACTGGATTATGGACCTGTAGCCATGGCAACCCCAAAACAACCACATCATGCATATTATGCAACACCAAAAAGCGAATATCCTCCTGCTGTGCAGTAGCCATGCACATGGTCAATTGAGTCCAGTACTGGGGTTTATTCTTGGCCAAAGGCGTAGCATCAATTCCTCTCAATGGAATAGGATACTGCAAGGGCTCCAAGAAAAAACCACAGCGCCTGGCAAACTCCAAGTCCATCAAATTCCGGGCAGCGCCTGAATCCACAAATGCCATTACAGAATAGGACAACAGAGAACAAATCAGAATAACGGACAAAAGAAATTTAGACTGTACCGTACCAATGGTGGCAGACCTAGCGAACCGCTTAGTGCGCTTAGGACAATCAGAGATAGCATGAGTGGATTCACCACAGTAAAAACACAGCCCATTCCGACGTCTGTGTTCTTGCCATTCAGCTCTGGTCAAAGTCCTAACACACTGCATAGGCTCAGGCCTATGCTCAGAGAATACCGCCAGATGGTGCACAGCTTTGCGCTCACGCATGCGCCGATCGATCTGAATGGCCAAAGACATAGACTCATTCAGACCAGCAGGTGTGGGAAATCCCACCATGACATCCTTAAGGGCTTCAGAAAGACCCTTTCTGAAAATTGCCGCCAGGGCACATTCATTCCACTGAGTAAGCACAGACCACTTTCTAAACTTCTGACAGTACACCTCCGCTTCATCCTGACCCTGACACAAAGCCAGCAAGATTTTCTCTGCTTGATCCACTTTATTTGGTTCATCATAAAGCAATCCAAGTGCCAGAAAAAACGCATCAACATCACGCAATGCAGGATCTCCTGGCGCAAGGGAAAATGCCCAGTCTTGAGGGTCACCACGCGACAAAGAAATAATGATTTTTACCTGTTGAATGGGGTCACCAGAGGAGCGGGGTTTCAAAGCTAGAAACAGTTTACAATTATTTTTGAAATTCAAGAACCTAGATCTATCCCCAGAAAATAAGTCAGGAATAGGAATTCTAGGCTCTAACATAGGATTCTGAACCACAAAATCTTGAATGTTTTGCACCCTTGCAGTGAGATGATCCACACAAGAGGACAGACCTTGAATGTCCATACCTACATCTGTGTCCTGAACCACCCAAACGTCTAGGGGAAAAGAAAGACAAAACACAGTGCAAAGAAAAAAAAATGGTCTCAGAAGTTCTCTTATCCCTCTATTGAGATACATTAATACTTTTGGCCAGCTGTACTGTTATGACCTGGTGGTTAGGAGCACCCGGAATGACCTGATACTTAAACCTCATACAGGACGAGCCCTGGGATGTGGGAGCTCTGCTGACCGCAAGCCCTAATCCTATCACACACACTAAAAATAGCCGTGGAGCGCTCCTGAACAGACCTAGGCGCCTCGTCACAGCCTAAGAACTATCTAGCCCTAGAGATAGAAAATAAAGCCTACCTTGCCTCAGAGAAATTCCCCAAAGGTAAAGGAAGCCCCCCACATATATTGACTGTGAGTAAAGATGGAAGTCACAAACGCAGAGATGAAACAGGTTTCAGCAAAGGGAGGCCAGACTTACTAAATAGACAGAGGATAGGAAAGGTAACTTTGCGATCAGCACAAAAACCTACAAAAGACCACGCAGAGTGTGCAAAAAAGACCTCCGCACCGACTCACGGTGCGGAGGGCCACTCTGCATCCCAGAGCTTCCAGCTAGCAAAACAAAATCATGATAACCAGCTGGACAAGAAAACAGTGAACAAATAATGACTATCAGGAACTTAGCTTCTGCAGGAGAAGGCAGATCACCAGAGAGATCCAGGAGCGAACTGAACCAATGCAAAAACATTGACAGCTGGCATGGAGTAACGATCTGAGAGGAGTTAAATAGAGCAGCCAACCAAAGGATAAACCACGTCACCTGTGTAAGGAATCTCAGAAGCAGCAGCTTCACTCATAGCCACCAGAGGTAGCCCATAGACAGAACTCGCCGAAGTACCATTCACGACCACAGGAGGGAGTTCGACAACAGAATTCACAACACTCATCTATCACCCTCTTCTCTAGTATCCAGCACTATTCCGGTCCACTTCTGAGTGACGTCTGCTCTCTAGAATCTCTAGGTTACATTTTCCTCTGTGTGACTGAAAAGTGGTATTAAAATGTAAACTTGTGGAGCATAAGACTGAAGTTTAGATTATAAAAGAGACTTTTGGCTCACACAAAGTGCAGTGTGATCAAGAGAGTCTGAATTGCCGTCATGTGACTCAGTAGAAGAAAGTTAATTTTAATCAACATTTTAATCAATAGATCTTTGAAAAATAATTAGTTCCACAATTAGATGTGTTTAAAGAAAATGTTCCCATGCTGAGATAATCTTATAAATGTGCCCCTGCTGTGTACTGGATAATGGCTGTGTCTGACCGTGCAGGAACATGGTGGATGTACGATGTCTCCTGGGTTGGAAAGGAAGAAAAAAGTATACAGACATTACAGCAGAGGACCTCAGTTGATTCTTTCTATGAGGTAAAACATGATTAAAAACAGGAAGTGAATTGTTTTACCTCACAAAAAGAATCAGCTATGATCCCATACTGTCCTGTCTGTATACTTTCTTTTGCCTCCTCCCTGCCCAGGAGGGTATGATCAGACCATGTTCCTGCACGGTCAGACACGGCCATTACACAATACACAGCAGGGGCACATTCATAAGATTATCTCGCTCAGGGACATTTTCTTACAGGCACATCCAATTGTGGAACTTTTTATTATTCCAAGATCTATTAGTTAAAATGTAGTTTGTTGGTGGGAAAACGCCTTGAAAGAAGCGCTTCCACTAATTTTGTATTAAATGTCTGCATATGTGCATGTAATATAGTATGAGTGTATTAATATAGTCACCTACTGCCGCTCTCTCCAGTGTCCATCACTCTCCGCCTAATCTTCTGAGTGAGGTCACGGCAATTGCAACTAGTTTTCTCACTTTAAGCTCTATGTCTGATTCGGAAGTCTCTTTCACTATGTAAATCTATGGTGCCTTATACTAACGCTCCATAGACTTACATTGTAAAAGTCATTTCCGGGTCACACAAAGCGCAGCATGATGCAGTCAGTTTTCAGAGCAGTGATGTCACTGAGAAGCAGAAAAGAAAAGGTACTGGATCCTGAAGAAAGCAACAGAAGATGAATATATTAATAAACTTCCATAACATTACATGCATATATGTTCATATTTAATGAATTAATGCTGCTTTAACAAACTCACACAGTCACATTTCCATAAGTTTCGGAAATAAAACATTTAATGGGAGTGCTTCTGGCTGGAAGAAGTGATGGCGGTCTGCACTGGATGAGCTCCTGTGTTTAATGTCACTGGTGATCACTGTATTATCTGTACACTGACATTATATACAGCATAACTGGGTAGGTAGGTCACTGTTGAGCCCTGTATTGCCTCTACGTTGACACTATATACAGTACAGAGCTCCTGTGGATAATGTCACTGGTGAGTCAGTGAGTTACCTATACACTGACACTATACACTGTATATCTATGTACAGAGCTCCTGTGTATAATGGCACTTATGGCAATATTAGTATTGTAGTTTTTTATTAATGATCATTATTGTTTCATTCGATCACTATGTGGGGTTAATATGATATCAGGTCATGGAGTGGTGTAATATGTGGCCTTGCGGTATTTGTCCCTTGTATGTAGTATTATTTGTTCACTATGTGGTTGTAACATGTGGTCTGGTCATGGAGTGACAGTATTTGTTCCTTGTATGTGATATTATTCAGTCACTATGTGGTGGTAATATGTGATCTAGTCATGGTGTGAAAGTATTTGTCCTTTGTATGCTGTATTGTTGCTCATTTTAAAAATTGTATGTGACACGTTCCCTTAAGGAAAAATAAAGAAAAATATGCCAGAAAAGAGTAAAACAAAAGCTGATGGCTATGTATGTGATATGGTGTTCGATGGGAACTGTTAATATAAGATTGGTGAGGACATGGTACAGAAGTGGAGTTTTTAAAAGAGTGGGCAGTGGGACTGGGACAGTGGAAAGTTCAAGTGGTGAAGGCAGAGCTGGTTGGAGGTGGGGCTGGGATGGAGCATGGGCAGAGCCTCCATGGGGCCCTGAAATTCCTGGTGACAGCCCTGGGGAAGACCCCTGGAAGCATCTCTGACTCCCTGATCGCTGCTAAGAACAATGGTGTCACACTTTTAGTCCACTTTAAGAAATGACAATAAAAAATTCAAAATCAATGAGAAATTATAATTTAATTACGGTAAATCAAAATAGAATTTTTTTTAATTAAATTTCAGTGTAAATTTTTGAAGGAAGCAAGAACTGCCAAAAACTAGAGACTTCCTGTATTAGACATAAAAGAGGGCCTAATACACATTCTGTTCAAATTATAATGTAGTGGTACTCCTAATCCTGAGAAAAAAATACAAGCAGGGTCATCCATACACCCTTGAAGACACCAACTCTAGTGCCTCATTGAAATATTGTGAACAAAGTGTAGTTGTGATACTCAAACACTCAAAAGCCCTGCACACAGTGCAAAGCCTGGCAATAATTACAAGCAGGTTCATCCACGCATTTCTTGAAGGCACTAACTGGGGTGCATCATAAAAAAATTAAGAAAGTGTAGTTGTGGTACTTCTACACTCAAAGGCTTTGCACAAAGTGTAAAGTCAGGAAAAAATTATAAATAGGGACATCAAGTCATCCATAGATCCTAGAAGGCAACATCTGATGGGCCTCATTCAGATATTGAACATTAAAAACACACTGGAAAAGGTGGTTCTGGTCCATGCTTTGTTCATTGTTATCAAAGTGAGCCTGTAAGCATTTTCTGTTCTGTCATGACCCCCAGTGGCACCGAAAACCAGCTCAGATAAGACACTTGCGGCAGGGCAGCACAGCATCTCCAAGACATAGAGGGACAGATCATGCCAGATGTCAAGTTTTGAGACCCAATAGCTGAAGATCGCAGAGGAATTAGGGAGTATGCTGGTTTTGTCGGTTAAGTATTGCTTGACCATCTTTAAAAACTTTTCCCTCCTTGTCAAAAATACCCGGTCCACAGGGCATGGACGCTGGGTGTCATGAAATTGGCCCAGGCCTTTGACACTGTACCCCTGCCTCTGCTGCACCTGGTGTGTGTCCTCCTCACCTCTCCTCCTTGATTGAGCAAGAAAGCTTTCCACCTGCTGCTAGTGTCTGATGGGAATTTTTTCAACATTAATAATAAACAAAAAATACTGCGCTAAAAAACTGTGTTTAGGTGGAATGGTCTACCCACCTAAACCAGTGGTCAATAATTTGTGATAATATGTATACAGCTGATGCCAGTTGCTAGTAGGTAGACACAGAATAAGCCACTTGGTCTATTAGTCGCACAAATCACTGCCAAAAATGCACAGAGAATTCAGCCCGCAGGCATTATGCAATAACATTAATAGTGAGTTTTGCTTAGACTGCACACTAATTAGGTTCACATACCTTAGGATTCACAATGAGTCTGGAAGGTGAGAGTTAAATTGATGTGCAGATATCTGCCGGTGCTTCGCAGATGATTATTACCCTGCTGCAAGTCTAGGTAGGGCTGAGTGAGTGATCTGCTGAGCGAGTCATCTGCTGAGCGTGCACCGCCAGAGGATCTATGCAGTAAGCAGGGAGGACTCACACATCCTCGCAGAGCCAGGGGCGTCCCGGCCGGTGGCGTCCCTGGTTACACGGAGAGAAGAAAAAAATGGCCGACACTGCTTGGCAGTGTGTGATGTCACTGAGGTACGGAGCCTTGCTGGGGCTCAGCAGATCACTCACTCAGCCCTGCACAGACTTGCAGCAGGGTACTAATCATCTGCGAAGCACCGGCAGATATCTGCACATCAAACTCTCACCTACCAGACTCATTGTGAATCTTAAGGTATGTGAACCTAATTAGTGTGCAGTTTAAACAAACCCACTATTTAGTGTTAAGGTACCGTCACACTCAGCGACGCTGCAGCGATATAGACAACGAGCCGACCTAAACTAGATCGCTCGAGCGTCGCTGTTTAGGTCGCTGTTTAGGTCGCTGTAGAGACGTCAAACACAGCAACTCCAGAACGATGCAGGAGCGATCCAGTGATGTAACGGCGACTCACTTCTCGTTCTCGCTGGTTGTTAGCTCCATGTCAAACAGCCAGAGTGTACCGATCCGACACACATCTAGAGGCCCTATGCTCGTTGCTGGCGTCGTTGCTTTTGATGTCAAACATGACGATACAAGCCGACCTGGCAACGAAATAAAGTTCTGGACTTCTAGCTCCGACCAGCGATGGATCCAGATCGCTGCTGCGTGTCAAACACAACGAGATCGCTATCCAGGAAACTGCAACGTCACGGACTGTTGTCGTTCTCTTTGCAAAGTTGCTGAGTGTGACAGTACCTTTATTGCCTAATGCCTGCAGGCTGAATTCTCTGTGCGTTTGCGGCAGTGATATGTGCGACTAATAGCCCTAATGGCTTATTCAGTGTCTACCTTTTCCAGTGTCCATCTTTTCCTTCTCATTCCCCTCCTCAGCACAACTGAGTACAAAGGGACGCCATTTGTACACTTGTAGGATGACAAATTTTGTTGTTATTTAAAACCAACAAAATTTCCCAAAAACCAATTACTAGAGTATATATGACAATAGTCAATTTTTAAACAACTAAAATTTCTACACCTGTACAATTTTGGGTTTTATTTCAAACCAATGAAATTTCAAACAAACCAAGTTTTACAGTATATATGACAGTTAACCCATTTTTTCTCCATTATTGTAAATTTGTTTAACTCTACAGTTTGCAAGAAACAAAATATCTTTTACCGAAAAGTAAAATAAAATTGTGTGACAAAATATCTTTGCTGTAAGAAGTAAATAAAAAATAAAGTCGTGATGGTAACACCCAATTTTTGAGCAACCATATTTCTACACCTGTAGCACGACAATTTTGGTTTTTATTTCAGCAGTGACAGGCCTGAATTTGGGCCTTGATGGTCCTGGGAAAGCGGACGGTTACAGACCACAGACTGCTGCCACCTTCGCTGGCACGCTAGCTTGATCTGGCACCAGCATTTCTCCGGTCTTCCCTTGGGAGTCTCACGAGATTCTGCTATCTTTGTCACCTTGCCAACCACTAAGCACGTTACACTGTATTGATTACTAATTCAATCCAGAAAAATTTTTGAAAGCTTTCTTGGAGTGTTATATAGCACCAAAATGTACCACAGATCATTCAATACTCTATGGTTGAGTAACTGAATCTAGAAAAATGTTTCAATGCTGTTTGAGAGTGTTATACGTCACCAAAATGTACCACAGAGCATGTAATAGTATATGGATGAGTAATTGAATCCAGAAATATTTTTCAACACATTTTTTAGACTGTTTTATAACACTGAAATGTACCACATAGCACGTAATAGTATATGGATGAGTCATTGAACACAGAAAAATGTTTCAATGCTTTTTGGGAATGTTTTATAACACTTAAATGTACCACAAAGCACATAATACTCTAAGGATGACAATTGTTTCACCTCAAAAAAATGTGGCCAACTGCTGTAGCTGCAAATTAAGAAGTTATTGGCTGTGTAACAGGTGCCAAACATGGGGGGTTTTGAATTTGAAATCGAGCACTGGCAAATGCTCGTCGAGTGCCAAGCACATCCAAGCACTCAAGTGCTTGTGTGATATCTGAGTATCACTGAGCATGTTTGCTCATCCCTAATAGTTATCTATTTATTTAATGGAATCTCTTTAATATTACATTTTCTCTGCAATGGTTAGTGCAAGTAATGAGCATATAAGGCTAGCAATAAACATTAGACAGCCAATAGCTATTTCATTAGATCCTCCCACAAACAAGCTTGCTCTCAGTTGAAAAAGGGGAGGAAACTGCCAGAATCATCTGATTGCCTCTTATCTTCCCTAGAACAAAATGAACCCAAGTTTCACAAAAATGTGCTCTATGGAGCTGATTAGGGAGTCCCCATACACAGTTAGTTGACCAATCCCATTGGAGAAGAGCGGATCAGACAATGTACATCTAATATGTTTGAACAAACCCTTTTAATTAGGATGAACTCATTTTTTTAAGTGTTAAAATTTTGTGTTATTTAGGGGGTAGGGGTTAAACCTTTATCAGCTTGTTACTCTGGAGTATCTAATGTTTCTTTGTTTTTTGCTGACCATTTTCTATGGCCAGTTGGCCACATTTTACACTGGCTTTTTCTTTTCTTTTTCAATCATCAAAACACATTAAGAACAGGGTTACAGGAAAGGGAATATTATGAGAAATTAAACAATAATAGCAATTTATTAACATGACTAAGTCACCAATACACTTAGTCAATGCTTTCTTTCAAAAAGGGCTCGGAAAGGTAGTCTTATTTATGGCAATCAATCATTTGCACTCATATTGAAATGCGAAAATAAACTGCAGTAAGAAAACTAATTTTAATACTCACAGCTCAGATTATAATCAGTACATATATTAAAATGTAACAGAAACAGAACTATAATAAGTAACCTGAATTACTCAGTGTAAACTGAGAACAAGTAATGTAATAGGCATTTTAAGAAATGTTATTTTATGCAAAACTGGACTGGATTAAAAATTGAAATGCCTGATATGGATTTACTGAAAATAGCTAACCCCTTTGTTTTGTTACAGTGTAGCTTAGAATAAGTTAATGTATTGACAGTGATTAAGTACCTTGACACTCCATCAGTCAGATACAATTTACATGAACTCATTCCAGGTGAATATAAACTATACAGGTAGCTGCTATTAGTTTGCCTCTTCTCTCACTTTGTGAGCAAGCTGTAGAGCGCTCATGTAAATGCCCCCCCCAAAAAAAAAAAAAAAAAAAATCTTTTACAATGCCATATGAAATTATGCAGTGTAAAATCAATATGTAGCCATGGCATCAATTCTACCAAAAAGGGAAATGCACATATTCAAAATGTTTTTCTACAGATGTTGGGTACCTTGGACTCAATGGAGGTAAGTAAATATTTACTAAGTAGCTAAATAACTAAGCATTAACAGTTGAAATTAAACTGAAATAACTTACCTGCACAAGGCAAGAAAAGAAGGAGAAACACTGATTTGCCAGTAGTGACCATTTTAGATGAGGTTTACGAATGAGTGAAGAACTATAACTTAAATGTCCTTTGGGTGATGGACACAAAAGTTAGTTTAGCAAACAGCTCCAAGCTCTAGTCAATCATTATCCAGGTGAACTCTGGATTCCAATGCTTCAAATTGCTCAAACATAGCCTTGAAAGGAAGTGTCGTAAGCCCATGTTTGGTTAGAAGAGTGTGCAAATCCCAGTACTAATGAGCAATATTTTCATTCTTTCCTAAATGTGTACCCTGGTGGAAGTAGATTTAGAATAAATCAACAAATAAAACTTTTTGACACTTTTCTTAATGTCTTGCAAATAAAGAAGTTGCCTTCCTTTGGAAATTTCCTTTACCGTTGCCTTCTTTTGGTAATCTCCTTTTTCCGTTTTCTTCCTTTGGTAATCTTCTTTTACCATTTTTTTCCTATGGTAAGGTTCTTTTACCTTTGCCTTCCTTTGAAAATCTCCGTTTAATTCTAGATTCCTTTAGTAATTTCCTTTTACAGTTTTCTTTCTTTGGTAATCTCCTTTTACTGTTGCATTCCTTTGGAAATCTCCTTTTATTGCTAGCTTCCTTTGGTAAATTTCCTTTTACCAGTTTCTTCCTTTAGAAATCTCCTTTTACCGTTGCATTCCTTTGGAAATCTCCTTTTACTGTAAAGGTACCTTCACACTGAAAAACTTAACAACGATATCGCTAGCGATTCGTGATGTTGCAGCGTCCTGGATAGCGATATCGTTGTGTTTGACACACAGCAGCAATCTGGATCCCGCTGTGACATCGTTGGTCGGAGCAGAAAGGCCAGAACTTTATTTCGTCGCTGGATCTCCCGCAGACATCGCTGAATCGGCGTGTGTGACGCCGATTCAGCGATGTCTTCACTGGTAACCAGGGTAAACATCGGGTTACTAAGCGCAGGGCTGCGCTTAGTAACCCGATGTTTACCCTGGTTACCAGTGTAAATGTAAAAAAAAAAAAAACACTTCATACTTACATTCCGGTGTCTGTCGCGTCCCCCGGCGTTCTGCTTCCCTGCACTGTCTGAGCGCCGGCTGGCCGTAAAGCACAGCAGTGATGTCACCGCTCTGCTTTACGGCTGGCGCTTACACAGTGCAGGGAAGCAGAATGCCGGGGGATGCGACAGACACCAGAATGTAAGTATGTAGTGGGTTTTTTTTACATTTACACTGGTAACCAGGGTAAACATCGGGTTACTAAGCGCGGCACTGTGCTTAGTAACCCGATGTTTACCCTGGTTACCCGGGGACGTCTGCATCGTTGGTCGCTGGAGAACTGTCGGTGTTACAGCTCTCCAGCGACCACACAGCGACGCTGCAGCGATCGGCATCATTGTCTAGATCACTGCAGCGTCGCTAAATGTGACGGTACCTTTAAGGCTACGTTCACATTAGCGTCAGGCGACGCTGCGTCGTCGACGCACAACAACGCATGTGTCATGCGCCCCTATCTTTATCATTGGGGACGCATGCGTTGCATTGTCGTGCGTTTTTGTAAAAACGCACGACGCATGCGTCGTTTCACCGCACCTGGGTGGCGTCGGAGATGCTACATGTTGCGTTTTTGTAGCGTCTAAAAAATGCATGCGTCGCACTTGCGTCGCTCGTGCGTCGTCATTGCGTTACAATCTCCCATTGAAACCAATTGACAACGCACGAGACGCAAGTGCTTGCGTCGTGCGTGCGTTGTGCGACGCATGCGTCGTTAAATAAAATTAAACAAAAAAGTGTCTAGACAGTGTCTAGACAGTGAAGACAGTGATAAAAACATCCCCCATATATAAAGAAAATGTTTGGATTGTTTGTCACTTCTGCTGCAGCATCTACAGTGGGGCAAAAAAGTATTTAGTCAGTCAGCAATAGTGCAAGTTCCACCACTTAAAAAGATGAGAGGCGTCTGTAATTTACATCATAGGTAGACCTCAACTATGGGAGACAAACTGAGAAAAAAAAATCCAGAAAATCACATTGTCTGTTTTTTTAACATTTTATTTGCATATTATGGTGGAAAATAAGTATTTGGTCAGAAACAAAATTTCATCTCAATACTTTGTAATATATCCTTTGTTGGCAATGACAGAGGTCAAACGTTTTCTGTAAGTCTTCACAAGGTTGCCACACACTGTTGTTGGTATGTTGGCCCATTCCTCCATGCAGATCTCCTCTAGAGCAGTGATGTTTTTGGCTTTTCGCTTGGCAACACGGACTTTCAACTCCCTCCAAAGGTTTTCTATAGGGTTGAGATCTGGAGACTGGCTAGGCCACTCCAGGACCTTGAAATGCTTCTTACAAAGCCACTCCTTTGTTGCCCTGGCGGTGTGCTTTGGATCATTGTCATGTTGAAAGACCCAGCCACATTTCATCTTCAATGCCCTTGCTGATGGAAGGAGGTTTGCACTCAAAATCTCACGATACATGGCCCCATTCATTCTTTCATGTACCCGGATCAGTCGTCCTGGCCCCTTTGCAGAGAAACAGCCCCAAAGCATGATGTTTCCACCACCATGCTTTACAGTAGGTATGGTGTTTGATGGATGCAACTCAGTATTCTTTTTCCTCCAAACACGACAAGTTGTGTTTCTACCAAACAGTTCCAGTTTGGTTTCATCAGACCATAGGACATTCTCCCAAAACTCCTCTGGATCATCCAAATGCTCTCTAGCAAACTTCAGACGGGCCCGGACATGTACTGGCTTAAGCAGTGGGACACGTCTGGCACTGCAGGATCTGAGTCAATGGTGGCGTAGTGTGTTACTTATGGTAGGCCTTGTTACATTGGTCCCAGCTCTCTGCAGTTCATTCACTAGGTCCCCCCGCGTGGTTCTTGGATTTTTGCTCACCGTTCTTGTGATCATTCTGACCCCACGGGGTGGGATTTTGCGTGGAGCCCCAGATCGAGGGAGATTATCAGTGGTCTTGTATGTCTTCCATTTTCTAATTATTGCTCCCACTGTTGATTTCTTCACTCCAAGCAGGTTGGCTATTGCAGATTCAGTCTTCCCAGCCTGGTGCAGGGCTACAATTTTGTTTCTGGTGTCCTTTGACAGGTCTTTGGTCTTCACCATAGTGGAGTTTGGAGTCAGACTGTTTGAGGGTGTGCACAGGTGTCTTTTTATACTGATAACAAGTTTAAACAGGTGCCATTACTACAAGTAATGAGTGGAGGAAAGAGGAGACTCTTAAAGAAGAAGTTACAGGTCTGTGAGAGCCAGAAATCTGGATTGTTTGTTTCTGACTAAATACTTATTTTCCACCATAATATGCAAATAAAATGTTAAAAAAACACACAATGTGATTTTCTGGGTTTTTTTTTCTCAGTTTGTCTCCCATAGTTGAGGTCTACCTATGATGTAAATTACAGACGCCTCTCATCTTTTTAAGTGGTGGAACTTGCACTATTGCTGACTGACTAAATACTTTTTTGCCCCACTGTACAGGCAACACACCAGACCAGACTTCTTCATCTGCTGTCCAGAGATGTAAGTATAGAATGATTCTGTGCATTTTCTACATGTTTTATTTTTAAATTGTTTTTGCAAGTTGTGTATTATATTCTGCACTGTGGTTGTGTAAAGATATTGTGGTATTTTTAGTCTGGTTGTGATGTATGGCGTTGTATAGGATGGCGTTTCATTGTCTCCGGCCTTGATTATTGTTCTTTCCAGGATAGATTTTTCTTTTCCATTTATTGGTTTGGTGGTGTTTTTTGTATTCAGTTGTGATGTTTTATTCTTGCGTTATATGATGGCGTTTAATTGTCTCCGGCCATGTTGGTTTGATTGTAAAGTATGGTAGTATAGAATGATTCTGCGCCCTTTTATTAAATGTAATAATTTTTATTGCAAGTTGTGTATTATGTTCTGCACTGTGGTTGTGTAAAGACATTGTTGTATGTTTCTGGCTGTGATGTATGGCGTTGTATGGCCTTTTATTGTCTCCGGCCCTGTCGGTTTTATTGTAAAGTATGGTGGTGTATCCAGGATTGCCGTTTCTGTCCTTAATTTTGGGGGGTTGTTAATTTTTTCCTTTCAAAAATCTATTGTGTTTATTGGGTTGCTCCGTGCATACTGTTGTTCCAAATTTTTTTTTGATTTTTTAAATATAAATGTTTGCTTTTTTAATCAGTTTGGTATTTAAGGTCTTTATAATGTTTTTTTTTTTTTTTTTTTTTTTTAATTGTCACGTATGGCGGTATGGTTTTGCTTTTATTTTGACTTTTCGCAATCAATGTAGTAAACATTTTTTTAAACAAAACTCTCTTTTTGAATTACGACATAGGGTCTGTTGTGTATTTGTTTTGTTATCTTTAGGCTTTTGTTTACTCTGGCATTGTGTTGTCTCTGCCATTGTTTTTTTTAATCAATGTGGCAGTGTTGTTTGCTCAGCGTTAGTTCAGTTGGCATTAAGGTACCGTCACACTAGACGATATCGCTAGCGATCCGTGACGTTGCAGCGTCCTCTCTAGCGATATCGTCCAGTGTGACAGGCAGCAGCGATCAGGCCCCTGCTGTGCTGTCGCTGGTCGGGGAAGAAAGTCCAGAACTTTGTTTCGTCGCTGGACTCCCCGCAGACATCGCTGAATCGGCGTGTGTGACACCGATTCAGCGATGTCTTCGCTGGTAACCAGGGTAAACATCGGGTTACTAAGCGCAGGGTCGCGCTTAGTAACCCGATGTTTACCCTGGTTACCATCGTTAAAGTTAAAAAAACAACCGCTACATACTTACCTACCGCTGTCTGTCCTCGGCGCTGTGCTTCTCTGCTCTGGCTGTGAGCACAGCGGCCGGAAAGCAGAGCGGTGACGTCACCGCTCTGCTTTCCGGCTGCCCGGCGCTCACAGCCAGAGCAGAGAAGCAGAGCGCCGAGGACAGACAGCGGTACGTAAGTATGTAGCGTTTGTTTTTTTACTTTTAGGATGGTAACCAGGGTAAACATCGGGTTACTAAGCGCGGCCCTGCGCTTAGTAACCCGATGTTTACCCTGGTTACCGGGGACCTCGGGATCGTTGGTCGCTGGAGAGCTGTCTGTGTGACAGCTCTCCAGCGATCAAACAGCGACGCTGCAGCGATCCGGATCGTTGTCGGTATCGCTGCAGCGTCGCTTAGTGTGACGGTACCTTTAGTGCAATGTTCTTTGTGGTTGAAATGTAAATGTTTTTTTTTTTTTTTTAATATTTTACTATGTTCCGCTGTATTGTGCATAGGATAAATTTTATTTTGTTCTTTATTTCAGAATTGCATTAGTAATGGCCAGCGAGTCAAGCCCCACCCCACCGCTGAGGAGTCCGGTGAGTACATGATCTACTGTTGCTTACTATTCGCTGTCATTTGTAGATGGGTCACTCAACTTTTTTTAACCCCTTAGTGACAGAGCCAATTTGGTACTTAATGACCAAGCCGATTTTTGCAATTCTGACCACTGTCACTTTATGAGGTTATAACTCTGGAACGCTTCAACGGATCCTGCTGATTCTGAGATTGTTTTTTCGTGACATATTGTACTTCATGATAGTGGTAACATTTCTTCGATATTACTTGCGATTATTAAAAAAAACGGAAATATGGCGAACATTTTGAAAATTTAGCAATTTTCAAAATTTGAATTTTTATTCCCTTACATCAAAGAGATATGTCACACAAAATGGTCAATAAATAACATTTCCCATATGTCTACTTTACATCAGCACAATTTTGGAATAAAATTTTTTTTTTATTAGGGAGTTATAAGGGTTAAAATTTGACCAGCAATTTTTTATTTTTACAGCAAAATTTACAAAACCATTTTTTTTAGGGACCACCTCACATTTGAAGTCAGTTTGAGGGGTCTATGTGGCAGAAAATGCCCAAAATTGACACCATTCTAAAAACTGCACCCCTCAAGGTGCGCAAAACCACATTCAAGAAGTTTATTAACCCTTCAGTTGCTGCACAGGAACTGAAGCAATGTGGAAGGAAAAAATGAACCTTTTTTCCTTTTTTTCACAAACATTTTACTTCAGAACCAATTTTTTTTATTTTCACAAGTGTAAAAAAAGAAAATGAACCACATAATTTGTTGTGCAATTTGTCCGGAGAATGCCGATACCCCATATGTGGGGAAGGACCACTGTTTGGGTGCACAGTAGAGCTCAGAAGGGAAGGAGCGCCATTTGGCTTTTTCAACATAGAATTCCCTGGAATTGAGATCGGACACCATGTCGCGTTTGGAGAGCCACTGATGTGCCTAAACAGTGGAAACCCCCCACAAGTGACACCATTTTGGAAACTAGACCCCCTAAGGAACTTATCTAGGTGTGTGGTCAACACTTTGAACACCCAAGTGCTTCACACAAGTTTATAACATAGAGCCGAAAAAATTAAAAATCATTTTTTTTTCACAAAAATGATCTTTTCACCCCCAATTTTTTATTTTCCCAAGGGTAGCAAGACAAATTGGACCCCAAAAGTTGTTGTGCAATTTATCCTGAGTATGTCGATACCCCGTATGTGGGGGTAAACCTCTGTTTGAGTGCACAGTAGAGCTCAGAAGGGAAGGAGCGCCATTTGACTTTTTCAACATAGAATTCTCTGGAATTGAGATCGGACACCATGTCGCGTTTGGAGAGCCGCTGATGTGCCTAAACAGTGGAAACCCCCCAAAAGTGACACCATTTTGGAAACTAGACCCCTAAGGAACTTATCTAGGTGTGTGGTCAACACTTTGAACACCCAAGTGCTTCACACAAGTTTATAACGTAGAGCCGAAAAAATTAAAAATCATTTTTTTTTCACAAAAATGATCTTTTCACCCCCAATTTTTTATTTTCCTAAGGGTAGCAAGAGAAATTGGTTCCCAAAAGTTGTTGTACAATTTGTCCTGAGTATGTCGATACCCCGTATGTTGGGGTAAACCTCTGTTTGGGCGCACTGCGGAGCTTGGAAGGGAAGGAGCGCCGTTTGAATTTTTAATCTCTTAATTGTGAGAGCAGACGCCATTTTGGGTTTGTAGATGTGCCTAACAGCAGAAACCCGCCACAACTGACCCCGTTTTGGAAACTACACCCCTCAAAGATTTTAATCAGGGGTATATTGAGCAATTTGAACCCACATGTATGACACAGAGTTTGATAACATTAGGTCGTCATATTGAAAAAATTCATTTTTTTCCACAAGAATCTTGTTTTAGACCTGAGTGTCTCACTTTTTCAGAAATAACATCAAAAAGTGAACCCCACAATTCGTTACCCACTTTATTATGAGCGCAGCGATATCCCATATGTAGTCAAAAAGTTCTGTTTGGACAAATGGCAGGGCTTGGACAGAAAGGGGCACAATGTGACAAATTTGGCTTTATTTGAAATTGAAGATCCAGGACCCATTCAAAGCTTCTAGAGACATTGAGCAAAAAAGAAAATCCTTCCAGGAATTATTACTCACAGAGGGAGGCATGCTCCTAAAACACAATGGCTGACTATAAAATTGGTCTTGCTAACAAAACAGTTGTCCCGCATTTGCGTATATTGTAGCAGGAAGAACAAACTGTACTGGAATGAAGGGCAAAATGTGTATGAAAATGCAGCCAACTATGTGGCAAAGCGGAGTTTGTTCCAAAGATGAAAGAACACCATCAGGGCTAGAATGGCAAGACACTTTCAGAGACTGGTCGTACAACGTCCTTTTAGCTCCATCAATCCCTATATGAGAGACGAATGTGCCAATAGACGTGGTACACCAGCAGGATGGCATCATTGAAGCTCTAAAAAACTATAGGGAGAAAAATACTTTATCTAAAAAACTAATTAAAGCTGCCAAAAAGGAAACAGAGAAGCACATTGCTAAGGAGAGTAAAACTAATCCCAAACTGTTCTTCAACTATATCAATAGTAAAATAATAAAAACTGAAAATGTAGGCCCCTTAAAAAATAGTGAGGAAAGAATGGTTGTAGATGACGAGGAAAAAGCTAACATATTAAACACCTTCTTCTCCACGGTATTCACGGTGGAAAATGAAATGCTAGGTGAAATCCCAAGAAACAATGAAAACCCTATATTAAGAGTCACCAATCTAACCCAAGAAGAGGTGCGAAACCGGCTAAATAAGATTAAAATAGATAAATCTCCGGGTCCGGATGGCATACACCCACGAGTACTAAGAGAACTAAGTAATGTAATAGATAAACCATTATTTCTTATTTTTAGGGACTCTATAGCGACAGGGTCTGTTCCGCAGGACTGGCGCATAGCAAATGTGGTGCCAATATTCAAAAAGGGCTCTAAAAGTGAACCTGGAAATTATAGGCCAGTAAGTCTAACCTCTATTGTTGGTAAAATATTTGAAGGGTTTCTGAGGGATGTTATTCTGGATTATCTCAATGAGAATAACTGTTTAACTCCATATCAGCATGGGTTTATGAGAAATCGCTCCTGTCAAACCAATCTAATCAGTTTTTATGAAGAGGTAAGCTATAGGCTGGACCACGGTGAGTCATTGGACGTGGTATATCTCGATTTTTCCAAAGCGTTTGATACCGTGCCGCACAAGAGGTTGGTACACAAAATGAGAATGCTTGGTCTGGGGGAAAATGTGTGTAAATGGGTAAGTAACTGGCTTAGTGATAGAAAGCAGAGGGTGGTTATAAATGGTATAGTCTCTAACTGGGTCGCTGTGACCAGTGGGGTACCGCAGGGGTCAGTATTGGGACCTGTTCTCTTCAACATATTTATCAATGATCTGGTAGAAGGTTTACACAGTAAAATATCGATATTTGCAGATGATACAAAACTATGTAAAGCAGTTAATACAAGAGAAGATAGTATTCTGCTACAGATGGATCTGGATAAGTTGGAAACTTGGGCTGAAAGGTGGCAGATGAGGTTTAACAATGATAAATGTAAGGTTATACACATGGGAAGACGGAATCAATATCACCATTACACACTGAATGGGAAACCACTGGGTAAATCTGACAGGGAGAAGGACTTGGGGATCCTAGTTAATGATAAACTTACCTGGAGCAGCCAGTGCCAGGCAGCAGCTGCCAAGGCAAACAGGATCATGGGGTGCATTAAAAGAGGTCTGGATACACATGATGAGAGCATTATACTGCCTCTGTACAAATCCCTAGTTAGACCGCACATGGAGTACTGTGTCCAGTTTTGGGCACCGGTGCTCAGGAAGGATATAATGGAACTAGAGAGAGTACAAAGGAGGGCAACAAAATTAATAAAGGGGATGGGAGAACTACAATACCCAGATAGATTAGCGAAATTAGGATTATTTAGTCTAGAAAAAAGACGACTGAGGGGCGATCTAATAACCATGTATAAGTATATAAGGGGACAATACAAATATCTCGCTGAGGATCTGTTTATACCAAGGAAGGTGACGGGCACAAGGGGGCATTCTTTGCGTCTGGAGGAGAGAAGGTTTTTCCACCAACATAGAAGAGGATTCTTTACTGTTAGGGCAGTGAGAATCTGGAATTGCTTGCCTGAGGAGGTGGTGATGGCGAACTCAGTCGAGGGGTTCAAGAGAGGCCTGGATGTCTTCCTGGAGCAGAACAATATTGTATCATACAATTATTAGGTTCTGTAGAAGGACGTAGATCTGGGGATTTATTATGATGGAATATAGGCTGAACTGGATGGACAAATGTCTTTTTTCGGCCTTACTAACTATGTTACTATGTTACTATGTTACCATAGCAAGCTCCCACCCGCCAAGGTCAGAACCGCTATATGCACAAAACAACCAGTTCTCTATAGAAAGTATTGTCTGGTACCAGAGGTTCGGCAAGAACCATAAAGTAAAGCCCATAGTGTATAAGTACGGAACTTCCTAATTTTTTTAGAAATCCTACAATAAAATGATCATGCCCGTATCATCAACATAAATATAAGTAATATAAATGGAAGCCAAAGTTTTGTGTAGCAAGAGTCATAAAGCAGTCAAAGTTAGATAAATGGTCAAAAATGTTTGTGAGTAATCAAGTCCTAGAATTCATTTTCAGATGATTTCACTTTTCAAGATCATTTCTGGGGTCCACATTCTAACCCTTATTGACATAGGTACGTGGACGAGAATTTGTTGGAATAGTAGTTTGGTATGGGATTGATCGAGTCATAGAATTTTCAGATGACCTGACTTTGCAAGAACATTTGTGGGGTCCACACTCTAGAGCGTACAGACGTGGGTACGTGGACGAGAATTTGTTGGGATAGTAGTTTGGTATGGGATTGATCAAGTTCTGGAATTAATTGTGAAATGGGGTAAAATGGGATCTACTAATTAAAATATTATTTATCAATTGTTCCAAATTGTACTACTGGGGCCACTAAGCAGAAAATAAAAATTATCGAAAAAAAGCAAACTAATAATTGTAGGTGGTGTGGTAGGTCTCAAAACAGGGGGAGATACAAAGGCCTGGTTGGGATGGGCATGTGGGGCAATAGAATCGGGAATCACTCCGCCTGCCATGCTTTCTGCAAACTCGGCACCTTTTTTGAGGATACCTTTGGGTGGGAGTGACAGGGACAGGGTGAGGAAAATGGCGTTCTGACAGTCTCCGGGAATCCTCAGAGTCGAAGGCTTCCCCCGGTGCTATGGACTCAAATATGAGGCTCTCTACTACTTTTTCCTGAAAGTGCAGGAAAGTTAGCGGTCCTTGAGATTTTTTATATAGGACAAAGCTGTTGTAGGTGGCAGTCTGAATTAGATAGATTCCCACCTTTTTATACCACGCCCTGGTCTTCCTCTTGACCAGGTATGGTTGCAGAACCTGGTCTGACAGGTCTACGCCACTCATATGTCTGTTATAGTCTGTGACGCAGACTGGTTTTTCTTTGTCCCTGGTGGCACCCCTCTCTCTGACCGTCACAGTGGTGTCCGTATGCAGTGTGGAAAGCATATAGACGTCCTTCCTGTCTTTCCACTTCACTGCAAGAAGTTGGTCGCTTGCAAGTGAAAATGACGCCCCCCTCTCCAAACGTCTGGACACCAACTGTGACGGAAACCCCACTCTGTTTTTCCTCACTGTCCCACAGGCCCCTGTATTTGCAGCATGGAGGGATTTGTATAGGGGGATACTCGTGTAATAGTTATCGGTATACACGTGGTACCCTTGATTGAGAAAGGGCGTCATTAGCTCCCAGACAATTTTGCCTGGGATACCAATTGTCTGGGGGCAGTTTGGGGGGTTTATTTGGCGGTCCCTACCTTCATAAATTAGGAAGGTGGACGTGTACCCTGATGAGCTCTCCCAAGCTTTATATAATTTTACGCCGTATTTGGCTCTCTTGGAGGGAATAAATTGGCGGAATAACAGACGGCCCTTGTAGCTCATCAAGGACTCGTCGACTGCCATATTTTGCTCTGGGGAATAGGAATTTAGAAAGGAAGTTTTTAGGAGGGAAATTAGGGGTCTTAATTTATTTAGCCGATCGTAGTTGGGGTCAGTTCTTGGGAGAGCTTGGGAATTGTCACTGAAGTGGAGGAATCTCATCAGGGCTTCGTAACGGGCTCGGGACATGATGGCTGCAAATACAGG
The DNA here is from genome assembly GCF_032444005.1 of Ranitomeya imitator. NCBI lineage: Eukaryota > Metazoa > Chordata > Amphibia > Anura > Dendrobatidae > Ranitomeya > Ranitomeya imitator. Next base: position 204,091,224 of record NC_091286.1, read on the forward strand.
GGTGCAGTGGACAGCTTTTGTTGCCCAGTAAGAGCGGAGAGTGGTTTTTTTTACTATACCCATATTCAGGGTGAGGCCTAAGAATTTTTTTATTTCAGGGACATTTGTGGGGATCCAGGAACGGGAATGAAAGGCAGTGGGTTTTTGGGAAATATATTGCCGGGCATATAGATTTGTTTGGTGGACGATTAATTGCAGGACTTCGGGGCTAATGAAAATTTCAAAAAAATCAATGGGGGTAAAATTGGCGACATCTACTTTTATTCCAGGGACTGCAAAAAAAGGGGGAATTTGAGGGGAAAATGAGGTGTCATTATACCACAGCGGTGGGGGGACTGCGGTACTTGGTCCTGCCTCTGAAGCTTCAGCAGTGACGACCAACTCCGCTACCACCGGGCTGGGGGATCCCGTGGAGGAAGAGTCGTCATCACTGTCTGAAAACTGCTCAACTTCAGGGGCAGAATCTGTTTCGCTGCCGGAGCTGCCGGAGCAAAGCAGGCTGTAAGCTTGCTCCGCGCTAAAAGTTCTGCGGGCCATTTTATCTAATTCCTCCCCTAACCCTAAAAAAAATTTAAAAAAAAAAATTATAATTTTTTTTTTTCTTTTTTTTTTTTATAATCCTCTGCTGATGATGCAGGGATTACGGAGAACGGGGGTGGGTAAATTGGATGCTGGCGGAGGCAGATATTATGTTTTTTTTAACTGACAGGGCAGCACTTGAACTGTAGTCTCTCTCTCTTCTCTCCTAGAACAACTACAAGGAGAGAAGAGAAAGGTACAGCCCAAGTGCTGCCATGTTTATCAAATATTAGGGGTTTTGATCACTGTAATTGGACATATTACAGTAATCAAAACCCAGCAGCCAATGAGAAAATTCTCATAGGTTGCTGGGTCTCTGCTGGCAGATCATGGCAGGCGCACTGCGCATGTGCCCGCCATTTTCTTCCAGCAGAGAAGAAGAAGGGGGGCCAGGAGCCGTGGGCTGAGGACCGGGGACCATGGACTGAGGACCGGGGACAGGGGACAGGAGCACTGATGTGCAGGCGGTATGGTCGGGGGCTCGGGGGCTCTATTTCTCTCCCTTCTGATGTGCAATCACATCAGAGGGGAGAGAAATGCAAAGCATTTTTTTTTTTTTTTTTTTACAAACTATTTGCAGCGATCGCAACCCCCGGGATTGCGATCGCTCCAGGGGTCGGTAAAAACCAACCCCAATACACTGCGGGGGAAGCTAGGTTTTGGCGGGCGCATCTGCACTTGCGCCCGCCATTTTGGAGCCCGCACAGGAAGGAGGAGGGTCGGGGACCGGGGGGGCACCTTCACCGGTACATTAGGTACCGTGGGGGGCTCGGGGGACCCTATTTCTCTCCCCTCTAATGTCCGATCACATTAGAGGGGAGAGAAACACAACGCAAATCGCGTTTTTTTTTTTTTTTTTGCGATCGCCGGTAAACGGTTAATTACCGGCGATCGCAAATGCGGGGTGGGTAAAAAACCCCCCGAATCATGTTCTCTGGGGGGCGCTATACACTTTTTCCACAGCGCCGTTAATTAACGGCGCTGTGGTTTAAGTACCCTTAGCGGTCGCCGTTAAAAGGCGTATCGGCGGTCGCTAAGGGGTTAAACTATTTTTACAGACTTCTTCAAGTGAGGAGGAGAGCCAGGAGGAGATCCAGCAGGAGCAGAGACCACGGGACCAAGCTGTGGTGGCAGGACGGCGAGTAAGTTTTTATGTCAAACCTATTCATTTTTTTTCTTTAACTTTTTTGTTTTTGGGGGTATGGGGGGTGGTGGGGGGGGGTGGAGGTGGTAGGTGGTGGTGGAGGAGGTAGGGAGAACAATTTTTATCTTGCAAACATTAATATTTTCCATTTATTCTAGGTTTCACAACGGGCCCATGATGACCCACTGGACGTAGACCTGATGGTGGCATCCATACAAGAACGAGGCCCGTTGTGGGACAGCCGTGACCCCCGGCACGCGGACCAGGGCGTGTTGCGCCGTTTGTGGATTGAGGTGGCAAAATCGCTGTAGGATGGCTTCGACAGCGCTTCCCCCGCGGGCAAAGATAAATTTCGTAAGTATTTCCGAAATGCTGCTATGACCCATCATGCCAGGATACACAACCGTCTGTGATGTCTTCTATTGGGACAATATTTTCTCTCACACTAATTTTTTTTTTTAATGTATACACAGTTAAACAATTGAAGACCAGATGGCGCTCCATGAAGGACCGTTTCAAGAGGGGCCTGAAAAAGGAGGGACAGATCCGTAGTGGTGCTGCAGCTTCAAGGACCTCTATCTACAAATATAATCGTATTTTGCAGTTCCTGCGACCGCTCCTTGAAAGCAGAGAGTAAGTATAGTACCTATGCACACACCTAGTTTTGAAAACATGCATATTCACGTACCATATTCCAGCCACATAGTTTATTGCCCAGCCATTCATTTTGGCAAGTACGAAGTATAGAAATGAAGAAAAAAATTCAAGCTCACCGAGGCGTGAAAAGTAAAAACTAAATACTTTTATTCACTTCAATCAGAAGCAGAGGATGAAACATCAGAACAATACAATAAAAACACTATCTACGCGTTTCAGGTGACAGGGAACACTTAATCAGACATCATGATTAAGGGTGCTGTTGTGAATTCTGTGGCAGAGCTCCCTCCTGTGGTCACAAGTGGTACTTCGGCTGATTCTCTCTGGGAGCTTCCGTTTGTGGAGGAAAGTGGTACTGCGGCTTCTGAGTTTCCTCCCTCAGGTGATCTGGTGAGGTCGTTAGGTGCTTCTCTACTTAACTCCACCTAATGCTTTGATCCATGCTTCCTGTCAATGTTCCAGTGTTGGACTTGTTTTTCCCTGGATCATTCCTGTTGCCTGCTGCTCTGCATAGCTAAGTTCTTCTCTGCTATTTGTTTGCTATTTTTTCTGTCCAGCTTGTCTAATTGTTTTGCTGGAAGCTCTGGGACGCAAAGGGTGTACCTCCGTGCCGTTAGTTCGGTACGGAGGGTCTTTTTGCCCCCTTTGCGTGGTTTTCTTTAGGGTTTTGTGTAGACCGCAAAGTTATCTTTCCTGTCATGATTCCAATGGCAGGGAATCACAAAAGGACAAGCACCAACGAGCTCTAGGGTGATGGAACCTGAGCTGACCGCGACCCTAAACCTGAACACACAAATAACAATAGCCGGGGAACGTGCCTACGTTGATCCTAGACATCTCGCACCAACCTAAGATCTAACTTCCCCTATTAGAAGAAACACAGACCTCTCTTGCCTCCAGAGAAATTCCCCACAGAAATAGCAGCCCCCCACATATAATGACGGTGAAATGAGAGGAAGGCACATACACAGTATGAAAACAGATTCAGCAAAATGAGGCCCGCTAAAACTAGATAGCAGAGGATACAAAAGTAAACTGCGTGGTCAGCAAAAAACCCTTCAAAAAACCATCCTGTAATTACTTGAACTCATGTTCCAACTCATGGAACATGAGGAGCAATTACAGCCCACTAGAGCAACCAGCAGCAAAGAAACAATTATATGCAAGCTGGACAAGACAAAAAATACAGCAAAACGTGGAACAAGAAAATCAAAAACTTAGCTTGTCCTGAAGATTACTGAAGCCAGAAGCTGAGGTAACAAAACACTCTGATAACCTTGATAGCCGGCGGGGAAATAACAAGAAAGCCCGGTTAAATAGGAAACTCCCAAATGCTAATAGAACAGGTGGACACCAGAGACAGCAGAACACAAATCACCCAGTACCATCAGTAACCACCAGAGGGAGCCCAAAAACAGAACTCACAACAGTACCCCCCCCTTGAGGAGGGGTCACCGAACCCTCACGAGAACCACCAGGGCGACCAGGATGAGCCCTATGAAAAGCGCGGACCAAATCATCAGCATGAACATCAGAGGCAACCACCCAAGAATTATCCTCCTGACCATAACCCTTCCACTTGACCAAATATTGGAGTTTCCGTCTGGAAACACGAGAATCCAAGATCTTCTCCACAACATACTCCAATTCTCCCTCCACCAGCACCGGAGCAGGAGGCTCAAGCGAAGGAACAACAGGTACCTCATACCTCCGCAACAACGACCGATGGAACACATTATGAATAGCAAACGATGTCGGGAGATCCAAACGAAATGACACAGGGTTAAGAATTTCCAAGATCCTATAAGGACCGATGAACCGAGGCTTGAACTTAGGAGAAGAGACCTTCATAGGAACAAAACGAGAAGACAACCACACCAAGTCCCCAACACGAAGTCGAGGACCCACGCGGCGACGGCGATTAGCAAACTGCTGAGCCTTCTCCTGGGACAACTTCAAATTGTCCACCACATGACTCCAAATCCGATGCAACCCATCCACCACCATGTCCACTCCAGGACAATCAGAAGGCTCCACCTGACCAGAGGAAAAACGAGGATGAAACCCCGAATTACAAAAGAAAGGAGAAACCAAGGTAGCAGAACTAGCCCGATTATTAAGGGCAAACTCGGCCAGCGGCAAAAAGGTAACCCAGTCATCCTGATCAGCAGAAACAAAACACCTCAAATAAGTTTCCAAGGTCTGATTAGTTCGCTCCGTCTGGCCATTCGTCTGAGGGTGGAATGCAGACGAAAAGGACAAATCAATGCCCATCTTAGCACAGAACGTCCGCCAAAATCTAGACACAAACTGGGATCCCCTGTCAGAAACGATGTTCTCCGGAATCCCATGCAAACGAACCACGTTCTGGAAAAACAGAGGGACCAACTCAGAGGAGGAAGGCAACTTAGGCAAGGGTACAAGATGAACCATTTTAGAAAAGTGGTCACACACAACCCAGATGACGGACATTTTTTGAGAGACAGGGAGATCCGAAATAAAGTCCATGGAAATGTGCGTCCAAGGCCTCTTCGGGATAGGCAAAGGTGACAACAATCCACTGGCTCGAGAACAGCAAGGCTTAGCCCGAGCACAAACCTCACAAGACTGCACAAAAGAACGCACATCCCTCGACAAGGAAGGCCACCAAAAAGACCTGGCCACCAAGTCTCTAGTACCAAATATTCCAGGATGACCTGCCAACGCAGAAGAATGGACCTCGGAGATGACTCTACTGGTCCAACTATCCGGAACAAACAGTCTCTCAGGCGGACAACGATCAGGTTTACCCGCCTGAAACTCCTGCAAAGCACGTCGCAAGTCTGGGAAGACGGCCGACAAAATCACCCCATCCCTAAGGATACCAGTGGGCTCAGAATTTCCAGGGGAGTCAGGCACAAAACTCCTAGAAAGAGCATCCGCCTTCACATTCTTTGAACCTGGCAGGTATGAAACCACAAAATTGAAACGAGAGAAAAACAGTGACCAACGAGCCTGTCTAGGATTCAGACGCCTGGCAGACTCAAGGTAAATCAGATTTTTGTGATCAGTCAAGACCACCACACGATGTCTAGCACCCTCCAGCCAATGACGCTACTCCTCAAATGCCCACTTCATGGCCAAAAGTTCCCGATTACCCACATCATAATTCCGCTCAGCGGGCGAAAACTTCATAGAAAAGAACGCACATGGCTTCATCACCGAGCAATCGGAGCCTCTCTGCGACAAAACCGCCCCCGCTCCAATCTCGGAAGCATCAACCTCAACCTGGAAAGGAAGCGAAACATCAGGCTGACGCAACACAGGAGCAGAAGAAAACCGGCGTTTAAGTTCCTGAAAGGCCTCCACAGCCGCAGGAGACCAATCAGCAACATCAGCACCCTTCTTAGTCAAATCCGTCAAAGGCTTAACAACACTAGAAAAATTAGTTATAAAACGACGATAGAAATTAGCAAAGCCCAAGAACTTCTGCAGACTCTGAAGAGATGCAGGCTGCGTCCAGTCACAAATAGCCCGAACCTTGACGGGATCCATCTCAATAGTAGAAGGGGAAAAAATATACCCCAAGAAAGAAATCTTCTGGACTCCAAAGAGACACTTTGAGCCCTTTACAAACAAGGAATTAGCCCGCAGGACCTGAAACACCTTCCTGACCTGCTGAACATGAGACTCCCAGTCATCAGAAAAAACCAAAATATCATCCAAATACACAATCACAAATTTATCCAGCTATTCACGGAAAATATCGTGCATAAAGGACTGGAAGACTGAAGGAGCATTAGAAAGTCCGAAAGGCATTACCAAATACTCAAAATGGCCCTCAGGCGTATTAAATGCGGTTTTCCACTCATCACCTTGCTTTATTCGTATAAGATTATACGCACCCCGAAGATCAATCTTAGTGAACCATTTAGCCCCCTTAATGCGAGCAAACAAATCAGTCAACAAAGGCAAAGGATACTGATATTTTACGGTAATCTTATTCAAAAGACGATAATCTATACAAGGCCTCAAGGACCCATCTTTTTTGGCCACGAAAAAAAAACCTGCTCCCAAAGGGGACGAAGATGGACGGATATGTCCCTTTTCCAAGGACTCCTTAACATAATCCCGCATAGCAGTATGCTCTGGCACTGACAGATTGAACAAACGACCTTTAGGAAATTTACTGCCAGGAATCAAATCTATAGCACAATCGCAATTCCTGTGAGGAGGAAGCGAGCTGAGCTTAGGCTCCTCAAAAACATCCCGATAATCCGACAAAAATACAGGAACCTCAGAAGGAGTAGATGAAGCGATAGAAATCGGAGGTGCATCATCATGAACCCCCTGACATCCCCAGCTTAACACAGACATTGTTTTCCAGTCAAGGACTGGATTATGAGTTTGTAACCATGGCAGACCAAGTACTAGAACATCATGTAAATTATACAATACCAGGAAGCGAATCACCTCCTGATGAACGGGAGTCATACGCATGGTCACTTGTGTCCAGTACTGAGGTTTATTCATAGCCAAAGGTGTAGAGTCAATTCCCTTCAAAGGAATAGGGACTTCCAGAGGCTCAAGACTAAACCCACAACGCTTGGCAAATGACCAATCCATAAGACTCAGGGCAGCGCCTGAATCTACATAGGCATCGACGGAAATGGATGATAATGAGCAAATCAGAGTCACAGACAGAATGAACTTAGACTGTAACGTACTAATGGCAACAGACTTATCAACCTTTTTTGTGCGTTTAGAGCATGCTGATATAACATGAGCTGAATCACCACAATAAAAGCACAACCCATTTTTCCGCCTATAGTTTTGCCGTTCACTTCTAGACTGAACTCTATCACATTGCATTGTCTCAAGTGCCTGTTCAGAAGACACCGCCAAATGGTGCACAGGTTTGCGCTCCCGTAAACGCCGATCAATCTGAATAGCCATAGTCATAGACTCATTCAGACCCGTAGGCGCAGGGAACCCCACCATAACATCTTTAATGGCCTCAGAAAGGCCATCTCTGAACTTTGCAGCCAGGGCGCACTCATTCCACTGAGTAAGCACTGACCATTTCCGAAATTTTTGACAATATATTTCTGCTTCATCTTGCCCCTGAGAGAGAGCTAATAAAGCTTTTTCAGCCTGAATCTCCTGGTTAGGTTCCTCATAGAGCAAACCCAATGCCAGAAAAAACGCATCCACATTAAGCAACGCAGGATCCCCTGGTGCCAATGCAAATGCCCAATTTTGAGGGTCACCCCACAGGAAAGATATAATAATCTTAACCTGCTGAGCAGGTTCTCCAGAAGAGCGAGATTTCAAAGAAAGGAACAGCTTGCAATTGTTCCTAAAATTCAGAAAACTAGATCTATCTCCAGCAAAGAACTCTGGAATAGGAATTCTAGGTTCAGACATAGGAGCATGTACAACAAAATCTTGTATATTTTGAACCTTAGCAGCAAGATTATTCAAGCTGGAAGCTAAACTCTGGACGTCCATGATAAACAGCTAAGGTCAGAGCCATTCAAGGATTAAGAGGAGGAAAAAAAAAAAAATCAGCCAGGCTGCAATTAAGGCTAGGCAGCAACCTCAGAGGAGAGGGAAAAAAAAAAAAAAAAAAAAACTTCCTCAGACTACTTTTCCTCCTACTTCAGCCCAAACATTTGGGCCGGCTATACTGTCATGATTCCAATGGCAGGGAATCACAAAAGGACAAGCACCAACGAGCTCTAGGGTGATGGAACCTGAGCTGACCGCGACCCTAAACCTGAACACACAAATAACAATAGCCGGGGAACGTGCCTACGTTGATCCTAGACGTCTCGCACCTGCCTAAGATCTAACTTCCCCTATTAGAAGAAACACAGACCTCTCTTGCCTCCAGAGAAATTCCCCACAGAAATAGCAGCCCCCCACATATAATGACGGTGAAATGAGAGGAAGGCACATACACAGTATGAAAACAGATTCAGCAAAATGAGGCCCGCTAAAACTAGATAGCAGAGGATACAAAAGTAAACTGCGTGGTCCGCAAAAAACCCTTCAAAAAACCATCCTGTAATTACTTGAACTCATGTTCCAACTCATGGAACATGAGGAGCAATTACAGCCCACTAGAGCAACCAGCAGCAAAGAAACAATTATATGCAAGCTGGACAAGACAAAAAATAAAGCAAAACGTGGAACAAGAAAATCAAAAACTTAGCTTGTCCTGAAGATTACTGAAGCCAGAAGCTGAGGTAACAAAACACTCTGATAACCTTGATAGCCGGCGGGGAAATGACAAGAAAGCCCGGTTAAATAGGAAACTCCCAAATGCTAATAGAACAGGTGGACACCAGAGACAGCAGAACACAAATCACCCAGTACCATCAGTAACCACCAGAGGGAGCCCAAAAACAGAACTCACAACACTTTCCTATCCTCGCTATGTTAAGAAAGTCGGGCCTCACTTTGCTGAATCTATTTCATCCCTACGTTTGTCTTTTCATCTTAACTCACAGTCATTATATGTGGGGGGCTGCCTTTTCCTTTGGGGTATTTCTCTGAGGCAAGGTAGGCTTATTTTCTATCTTCAGGCTAGTTAGTTTCTCAGGCTGTGCCGAGTTGCATAGGCAGAGTTAGGCACAATCCACGGCTGCCTCTAGTGTTGTTTGGAGAGGATTAGGGATTGCGGTCTGCAGAGTCCCCACGTCTCAGAGCTCGTTCTATTATTTTGGGTTATTGTCAGATCACTGTATGTGCTCTGACCGCTATGTCCATTGTGATACTGAATTGCCTATCACAACAGGGTGCCCTATCACCTGAAACGCGTAGATAGTGTTTTTATTGTATTGTGCTGATATTTCATCCTCTGCTTCTGATTGAAGTGATTAAAGTATTTAGTTTGTAATTTTCACGCCTCGTAGAGCTCGAATTTTTTCTTAATTTCTGGTCTACTCACGCTTGACACAGCGTCTCCGTGCTCCGAGCCTTCTGGGATTACTACTATGGTGAGCTGGACTTCCTCTTTTTTTTCCTGAAGTACGAAGTATACAGAACACAGAAAGATAGTAGATTGGCCATGCCCGGGCAATATTTCATAGTGGAGTAGTATATTGCCCATCCAGGTGTATCCCAGATTTTTTTCAAAAAAAGGAAAAATATAATAGACACGGCATACCTTCTACTCCAAGGCAGGTTATGTTCCCATGGTTGCTCAGCTCGCAGGACCTGTGATGATGTCTCGGTCACATGACCGTGACGTCATGGCAGTTCCGACGATAAGCGTAATTGTCGGGCGTTACAAACGGCAAACATGGGTGACTATTTTGAAATAAATAAATGTATTCTATTTTTAATATTGATGCGGCATATGCAGTGTCAATATTAAAAATTGGTTAACATTAATGGCGGCAATGGATACCGCCGGTAAAGTTAATTAATGACAGGGTAGTATGCGGGCGACGGGCCTTCACTGCGGGGAGTAAGGAGCGGGCATTTTAATCAGGCCTGTCACCCGCGCTGATTGGTCGCATCAGCCATGTCAGGCAGCTGGCCGGTTCAATCAGCAAACCGTTACGACTGACAGAACAAACCCTTAACAGTAATAGTGTGTGATGCAATGTTTAGTTTTACACAGGTGGTGACGAATGTGAAATGTTATATTGTGTACACTAATGGTTTCCTTATGTTTTCACAGAACACACAGCAGCACCCGCGAGTCTGTCCGACCCTCTGGAGCGGTCCTTCGTGAATCGCCATCTGAACCGTCGCAGCCATCCCACAGTGAGAGCAGGTCTGCACCACCACAATCTGGCGAACCGGCAGCCGGTCCATCAGATGTTCCCCTGGCCGAGGCCTCTGTCGCTCCTTCCTTCGGGTCTTCCCGACAGCGTCAGCGGGCCTCGGACAGGGCGGTCCTGCCCAAATTTTTACATTTGAGCACCGTATTCCAGAATTGCTTCAAGTCACTGGGTGATAGAATGGACACATCTCTGGCCAATATCGACCGGCGTCTTGAATCAATGGAGTCGGAGCTCTCGAGGCCGGCCAAATATTTTTTTAGTGCCATTGAGAAGGGCATGGCGGAACATCTTACGCCGGAACTCCAGATTTCGGTGATGCAGACCTGCAACAATGCATACGTCACTGCTCTGCAGCAGGCTCGGGTCATGCAGTCAGCGACTACAATGCCCACAGTTCCATCGCTGGCTGCCATGGCTCCGACTCCTGCTGCAGAACACCAACACAGAGCTCCGCGTGCCAAGGGCCACCGCCGCCGCCACCGCCACCACAGAACAGAGCCCCAAACTTCTGCTCCTGCCAGGCCTTCAAGGGGACACAGACGGGAAGCCGACCCACACCCAGAGGGAGAGAGGAGGAAAAAAAAGAAGACCAGCACTACAACCTCGGCTATGGCTGCTCCCAAAACAAGCACCCAAAGTACCCAGCCTGGGTCTACCCGGAGCACACCCAGTACCCAGCCTGGGTACACACAGAGCACACCCAGTACCCAGCCTGGGTCTACACGGAGCACACCCAGTACTCAGCCTGGGTCTACCCGGAGCAGGAGTAGCCAGCCTAGGACACTGGTCGTCCCTCCTCCTCCCTCACCTCCTGCGCTGGCATTCTCGCCACCGTCTACTGGCTGGATTGATGTCGGCATCCCGTCTAGTGTAATAGAGTATGCTGGTTCCTCCCCCTCGTCCTCCTCCTCGGTCTCGTCAACACACACCAAAAGTGGAGGATATCAATCCCCCTTAAATCGCAGACATTGATACCCCATAGCATTACCCATTTTTTTTTTGTGTCCCAAATAAATTTGTTAATTTGTTCAAAAATACTGAGTTTTTCTTTGTCTATAATAAAGTTTGCACCAAATCACACCGTGCGACGTATAAACAAATCTTGTGTTTGTAACACCTGATGTGCAATGTCTGACACTATTTTATCAATATTTTTTTTCATTTTTTTATAGGGCTGTCGCTCATTGTACTATGAGATGTTACAAACACAAAGAGCATTGCTCAATATATCAATTTTAAAATGTACCATCACACAACGATTTCATTAACGATATAGTTGGTTTTTGTCAGTTACCAACGTTATCTTCTCTGAAATCGTCCAACGATCAGGCCCCTGCTGGGAGATTGTAGGTCTCAGCTAATGATTCGGAATTTTTTTGGGTAACTGATCACACGCTGTCATTGTTGGATCGGCATGTTTGACACCGATCCAGCGATGTTGCTGTAAACAAGGGAATATTGTGTTACTAGCGCAGAGTTTTAAACAATCAAAAAAGTGAACAATACCCAAAAAAAACAAATTATGGTGTCAACCACGTCCCTCGCCGTCATCTTTCCGCAGTGACTGACACTGTAATTCCCGGCCGTAAAGCAGAGCACACCGTTGACTTAATAATAAACGCTGTGCTTTAGGGCTGGCACAGTACGGAAAGCTGACGGCGATGGACGTGTCACACACCGGAATGTAAGGGTATTTTTTTTTTTTTTTTTTTTTTTACATTTACAATGGTAAACAGGGAAAACATCGTGAGTGCGGCCATGCGCTTCATAACACAATGGTTACCCAGATTACACGGGGACTTGCTATTTTTGGGTCGCTGGAGAGCTGTCTGTGTGACAGCTCTCCAGCAACCACGCGACGACTATCAACGATCACGGTCCGGTCGTATCACTGGTCGGGATCGTTGGCTAATCGTTTTATTACGGTACCTTAAGAATATTGGTCAGGTGAGGTGGTAGCAATGTTCACAGTGTCGCCACTATTTGACTCTGGACGTATTCTAGCATCCTGAGTCCAATAGTGTTAACTCTGTAGAGTTTTGCAAACATGATCGTCTCCCTCCTTGTCAAGCCAGGTTCCATATGCAAATAGTCTGCAAGATTAAAAATGGTTGACAAGGTGGGAGCCGATCATGTTATATGTCAAAACTATGGAACACACGGCTGAAAAAATTTTTTGTTTTGTCACAGTCAATTTGGGTACTGGTGCTCACATAAATTTTGTGGGACACACATTAGTTTCTAGAACATTGGATTTTAAATTTTGTTTACTATGGAAAAACATATGGGAGATTTGTTTTGTTAAAACGGAAAGGCACAAGAATTTTATTTCTAAACACAACGCATTAGAAATTAAGGGGACATTAACAACATTTAAATAACATTACATAGGCTGGTAAAATGTCATGGACTCCACAGTGTTTACATGACAGTGTTTTTATTGTATCATAATACCAAGATGAATTAAACCATTTGATCTTGCCATGAAACACGCCCAACATCTGAAACAAAGTATGCAGCAAATCGGTCCCTCATATGAGCAATGTCCACAGTTGTCCGCAGAGGATGATCTTGATAATCAGGCAATGGATTTGGTATGGGTTCATCGAGTTCCACGTTTACTCTCTCTTTATCAATAATATAACTGTGGAGAACCACACAAGCCTTCACCACCTCATCCACTGTCTCAATTTTCAAATTTATAGCGGATCCTAAGATACGCCATTTGGAGACAAGGATTCCAAAGGCGCACTCCACAGTTCTTCTGGCCCTGGACAGTCTATAATTAAAAATACTTTTTGTGCGGTCCAACCCCCGACTGGAGTACGGTTTAAGTAGGTTGCCACTCATTTGAAAAGCCTCATCCCCAACCACAACAAATGGCATGGCCGGGCCTTCGGTGTTGGGAAGAGGTCGTGGCTGGGGGAAATTAAAATTGTTCTCGTATAATCTTCGGCCCATGTCAGACTCCTTAAATGTCCGTGAATCATTTGCACGGCCAAACGCTCCAATGTCCACAGCGAGAAACCTGCAGTCCGCACCTGCTATTGCCATGAGCACGGTGGAAAAGTATTTTTTATAATTAAAAAAAAAAGAGATCCACTTCTTGCAGGCTTTGTAATCCTAATGTGCTTCCCATCCACTGCTCCAATACAGTTAGGGAAAGAACACAGTTGTTCAAATTTTTGGGCGTTGGCCTGCCATAAATCAGTTGTAGGGATGGGTAAAAATTCCTCCCAGAGGTTGTCCCACAATGCGCGGCATGTGTCGGCAATAATACCAGAAAGTGTGGAGACTCCAATCCTAAACTGGAAATGCAGTGATCTCAAGGTCTCTCCGGTAGCCAGGAAACTGACAAGAAGAAAAATAAATAAATTTAATTAATTAAATTGTTATGAAATAAATTTTCATTTTTAATTCCAATCCCCCACCCCACAAAACCAAAACACGTTACTTTAAAAAATGGCAAGAACATATCAATCCTTCACATTGCATTACGTACCGTAGAGTCACCAGCAGACGTTCCTCGGGGGAAATTGATTTACGGAGCTGCGTGTCCTGCCTGGAAATGGCTCCTTCCACCAGACGCAGCAGATATCGGAAGCTGTTTTGAGACATCCTGGTGTACTCAAAGTATTTCTCCTGGTTGTCATTTAACTCGCCAAACAGACAATGGTAGGCTCCACGACTCTCTTGGACTTCCACTATAGGGTGTAGCCAAAAACGCCGACGACTCCTTCTCCGTAGTTTTTCTCTTTTCCTCTGTTCATGACAGGCAATAGTGTATGCAATAGCAATGGCAAAATCCAGCTCCATATTGAGGTAGATACTCTCCATGGGACGCTCCATCTTGATGCTGTATGGTTGGAATTTATCTATGCCGGGGTATATATACTACAATTCCATTATACCCACCCTCATCTACCCATTGGTGGCATTATCTAGTGTTGAAAGATGACATCATTGTTTGACAACGCATGCTTGTAAAACGCTGCGTTTTTTTGAAAAATGCAACAAAAACGCACAAAAAACGCTACGTTTTACGACGCATCCGTTCGACGCATGCGTCAAAAATGGTGCATTTTTGCGTGCGTTTCCGATGCGTCGTGCGTTGCGTCGGCGACGCTGCGTCGCATGACGCTAATGTGAACGTAGCCTAACTTCCTTTGGTAATCTTCTTTTACTATTTTCTTCCTTTGGTAATCTCCTTTCACAATATTCTTCTTTTGGAAATCTCTTTTTACCTTTGTCTTCCTTAGGTAATCTCATTTTACCTAACTAGATTTTCTTATGTCTATCCAGTTAAAGGAACTCTCGAATGTGTAGTGTGAGTATATACAGTTGTGGCCAAAAGTATTGACACCCCTGCAATTCTGTCAGATAATGCTCATTTTCTTCCTGAAAATGATTGTAAACACAAATTCTTTGTTATTATTATCTTCATTTAATTTGTCTTAAATGAAAAAACACAAAAAGAATTGTCCTAAAGACAAATTGGATATAATTCCACACCAAACATAAAAAAAGGGGTGGACAAAAGTATTGGCACTGTTCGAAAAATTATGTGATGCTTCTCTAATTTGTGTAATTAACAGCACCTGTAACTTACCTGTGGCACCTAACAGGTGTTGGCAATAACTAAATCACACTTGCAGCCAGTTGACATGGATTAAAGTTGACTCAACCTCTGTCCTGTGTCCTTGTGTGTACCACATTGAGCATTGAGAAAAGAAAGAAGACCAAAGAACTGTCTGAGGACTTGAGAAACCAAATTGTGAGGGAGCATGAGCAATCTCAAGGCTACAAGTCCATCTCCAAAGACCTGAATGTTCCTGTGTCTACCGTGCGCAGTGTCATCAAGAAGTTTAAAGCCCATGGCACTGTGGCCAACCTCCCTAGATGTGGACGGAAAAGAAAAATTGACAAGAGATTTCAATGCAAGATTGTGCGGATGTTGGAGAAAGAACCTTGACTAACATCCAAACAAGTTCAAGCTGCCCTGCAGTCCGAGGGTAAAACAGTGTCAACCCGTACTATCCATCGGCGTCTGAATGAAAAGGGACTATATGGTAGGAGACCCAGGAAGACCCCATTTCTTACCCCGAGACATAAAAAAGCCAGGCTGGCGTTTGCCAAAACTTACCTGAAAAAGCCTAAAACATTTTGGAAGAATGTTCTCTGGTCAGATGAGACAAAAGTAAAGTTTTTTGGGCAAAGGCATCAACATAGAGTTTACAGGAGAAAAAAGAGGCATTCAAAGAAAAGAACACGGTCCTTACAGTCAAACATAGCGGAGGTTCCCTGATGGTTTGGGGTTGCTTTGCTGCCTCTGGCACTGGACTGCTTGACCGTGTGCATGGCATTATGAAGTCTGAAGACTACCAACAAATTTTGCAGCATAATGTAAGGCCCAGTGTCAGAAAGCTGGGTCTCCCTCAGAGGTCATGAGTCTTCCAGCAGGACAATGACCCAAAACACACTTCAAAAAGCACTAGAAAATGGTTTGAGAGAAAGCACTGGAGACTTCTAAGGTGGCCAGCAATGAGTCCAGACCTGAATCTCATAGAACACCTGTGGAGAGATCTAAAAATGGCAGTTTGGAGAAGGCACCCTTCAAATATCAGGGACCTGGAGCAGTTTGCCATTGAAGAATGGTCTAAAATTCCTGCAGAGCATTGTAAGAAACTCATTGATGGTTACCGGAAGCAGTTGGTCGCAGTTATATTGGCTAAAGGTTGTGCAACCAAGTATTAGGTTGAGGGTGCCAATACTTTTGTCTGTCCCATTTTTGGAGTTTTGTGTGAAATAATCAATGTTTCGCTTTTTGCTTCATTCTCTTTTGTGTTTTTTTTTCATTTAAGACAAATTAAATGAAGATAATAATACCAAAGAATTTGTGATTGCAATCAACTGTAATTATACTCACCTACTGCTGCTTTCTATTCTATTTCTTTCTTTTTTATGTCACCACACTTCAGATTAGCCAGCGTGAGCTGGAAGTCTCTTTTACGCTCCCTAGGCTTACATTGTAAATCCACTTCCAGGTCACACAGAACCCAGCATGACCCGGAGAGTCTGCAGAGTGGTGATGTCGCTCAAAAAAGGAGTGGAACAACACTGGACACCAGAGATAGCAGCGGTGTGTAAGTGTATTAATACACATTAAATAACATACAGGTGTTACTCACAAAATTAGAATATCATCAAAAAGTTCATTTATTTAAATTCTTCTGGGACTCATCAGGGGATATGGCAGCCAGGAAAGGAGAACTCCACCATGGCAGGTGATAGTGGCAGGTGACTCTTGCGTATCACCTGCCATGATGGAGTTCTCCTTTCCCAGCTGCTATATCCACTGATGAGTCCCGGAGAAATGAAACATGTTGGGAGGCGGTTCCTGGTTGGATTGGCATAAAATCATTCATTGTTTTAACATATAGTGTACGGGAAAATGGGAAAAAAATTCCAAGTCATGTGAAATTGCGAAAAAAAGTGAAATCCCAAAGTTTTTTTTTAACCATGTTCACCTGCCATTATGATTCTCCAGGTCATTACGAGTTCATATACACCAAACATGTCTAGGTTTTTGTCATGCCCTCAGCCGCAGGCCTGGTCTCCGCTGTGCAGGGAGACTGGCGCTTATCATGCAGCTCCACTGATACTACTCACCCTGTCCATGGCTCCAGATGATCACGGCCCCTTTCTCTGCTAACTTTCATCCTCTTGGTAGGTCTCCTGGAAATGCTCTTAGGAGGTGCGCCCCGCTTCCTGCACATACTTAAAACAGCAGGGCACCTGTTCTCTATTAGGGCTGTCTCTGCTATGATGCTCTGTGCATAAAAGGCATCCCCCCTTAAGGGTGGTGCCTCGGCAACTTGTTAATTCTGTTGTTCATGGCCTCCTGCTCAGGCCACATTCTGCTGTGCTCTGCAAACTGAAGTTTGTTACTTGCATTATACTAATGCTTCTGTCTCCTCAGACTCCTCCGCTCACCAAGGCTGACCAGGCTTACCAAGCTGCTCCTCACGGAACCATCCAGATATCACTGCAGGCTGGATAAGCCTTTCCGGGATTACATGAAGCTTCCAGGATTCACTCCACCAACTTACCCAGTATTCCATTGTCTTGTTAATACGGTCTGTACGGGTCGTCCCTCTGGTCTGGGTACCGCAACTTTTAGGCCACCTGGTGTTGCATCAGGGGAATCCCTGTATAGGAGTACACCTTACCCGATGCTCCACTACGTGGTTCAGTGTGGTGGTCCAGAGGGTCCCTTTTGTTAAGCTTCATTTAAATAAATACCTTTGGTTTTTGGAAGCTCATTCTCCTGTCTCTTGTGTACCGGGTATACAGCTACCACTACTCCATCAGTGGTCTAGTGAGTCCACTATACATCCCCACGCCCTGAGTGTGTAACAGTTTGCTCCAGCCATGGATTCCGCTGATACCCGATACACAGTCCAGAGAGAGCTGGCTACGCTTTGTCAGAGCCAGGATTGGTTAGTGGCCTTTATGCAAACCTTGGATACCCATCTGTCTACTCTACAGGCTGCCGAGCCCACCGATGCGACACAGCTAGCCTAACTCCATCAGGAACTTTTTTGCCAATGTGAGATGCAGACCCGCTTGTTGGACGACATGACCTCCATGGATAACCAGTTAACTAATGTACAGCTGGTTTCTGCCCTCCCAGTCTGACAGCCTCCAGTACAGCATCCGACAGTTGTGCCCACTACAGGACCCTCTCCTCATCTCTGCAAGCCTCATCATTATCATGGTGATACCAAGTTGTGCAGAGGATTTCTCAACCAATGCTTGCTGCATTTTTGTTTATTGTCTCTGCATTACCCAACCTACATGGTCAAGGTGTCTTTCCTTGACTCTCACCTGAAGGGAGAGGCTTTAGCCTGGTTCAACCCCCTAATGGAGCGGAATGATCCCATCGTGTCTGATCTGCAGGTATTCATGGACATGTTCTGCAAGATATTTGATGAGCCTGGTCGTGCCACATCTGCCATGGAGTCTCTCTTCAATTTGCAACAGGGCTCTCTCTCTCTGTCGGTCAGTATGCCATCCGTTTGTGCACCACAGCTTAGGAGCTCCAGTGGACCAATGAGCCTCTGGTCGGAGCCTTTCAGTAAGGGTTATCAGGAAGAATCAAGGATGAATTGGCAGTCAAGGACCAACCCAAGACCCTGGATGATCTCATATCCCTTGCCAATCGGATTGACCTGTGTCTTCAGGAGCGTTCCAGAGAGAAGATTCTCGAGAAGCAATTTCCTCATCCAGCATCTTCACTGAAACCTCAATTTCCACCTTGTCCCACTCTGGTCTCTGAGGATGAACCCATGGAGGTGCAGTTCTTCGAGACGACCAATCTGGTCACTGGGTCTGGTGGAGATTTCATCCAGCAAGCTGTGGCCAGGCGGTTCGGGATCCCAATCGTTCCTCTGCAGTGGTCCCGATGCATAATCTCTGTAGATGAAAGACCCCTGAAAGATTCCATTCTTGGTATCATCGAAGAGGTGGAGCTTCAAACTGGAGCACTCCACAGGGACAGGATTGCTTTCTATGTGTTACCAAATCTTTGTCCACTGTTTCTACTAGGTTTTTCATGGTTGCGCCTCCATGAACCTGTCCTGGATTAACTTTTTGGGGATGTCCTTCGATGGGGTCAGTCCTGTCACTATCACTACCTCAAACCAGTTTGGCCTGGTTCTAACCCGTGGCCTCCTGCAGCTTTACCCGGGTTACCTTCTGCCTGCTGGTCCTTTGCAGATGTGTTCGACAAGAAGAAAGCTGAGTCTCTTCCCCCTCACAGGCCTTACGATTGTCCCATCGATCTAATCCCTGGATCTACTCTGCCTCAAGGTAGGATCTACCCTCTTTCTCCCACTGAGACTCAAGCCATGACTGATTATGTCAAGGAGAATTTGGCTTGAGGGTTTATCCAGAAGTCCTCCTCTCCGGCTGGAGCTGGGTTCTTCTTTGTCAAGAAGAAAGATGGGTCTCTTCGCCTGTGCATCGACTACCGTGGCCTCAACCTAATAACTGTTAAGAACAGATACCAATTTTCCTTAATTCCAGAGCTCTTTGATCATCTTTGAAGTTCCAGGATTTTCACCAAGTTGGATCTCTGTGGGGCTTACAACCTCATCAGGATACAATCTGGGGATGAGTGGAAAACTGCCTTCAACACACGAGATAGTCATTACAAATATCGGGTGATGTACTTCGGGTTAAGCAATGCACCCACAGTCTTCCAAGAGTTTGTCAATGACGTATTCCGTGACCTGCTCTATGTTTGTGTGGTGGTGTATCTGGACGATATCCTGGTGTTTTCTCCTGACTTACCAACTCACAGGAGGAATGTTCCTCTTGTTTTTCAACGATTGAGGGAGAATCCATTTCTATGCGAAGTTTGAGAAATGTCTGTTTGAACAGAGGTCTTTACCCTTTCTTGGCTATATCATTTCCGATACAGGTCTCGAGATTTATCCAGAGAAGGTCTCCATCGTGCTTAAGTGGCCCCGACCTGAGGGAATCAAGGCCATTCAGTGGTTCCTGGGATTCGCCAACTATTATTGGCAATTCATTATTGGCAATTCATCCCCCATTTCTCCTTTTTGTTAAGACCTCTCACCGCTTTGACATGTAAAGGTGCCAAACCTAAGGATTGATCAGCAGGGGAGAATAAGAATTATGACAGATGACGGCCGTTTCACGCTGCTGCGCTTCTTGTAAGTGCAGCAGCTAGAAACGCCCGTCGTCTGTCACTATTCCCATTCTCCCCTGCTGAAGATACTTCCGTTTCAATAAAGGACTGATTTTTAGGACGGTGAATGCTCTGTTTTCTTCTTTCATTGGAATTTTCCTGCATACTTTTTTCAGATTGAGCACCCGATCCTTTTGGGGCGTTTACGGCACGTGGCTGTGGTGAGTGTGAAGTGCAGTAAACCCATGTTGCAGTGGTGCGGATTCTTTGCTTTTTTTTATTGTGGTTAAACCTAAGGATTGGACTCCTCAGGCCAAGCCAGCTTTCGCCTCCCTCAAACAAGCCTTCTCAACCGGGGAGCCCTGCACAGACCAATGATCAACAAGCAGTTTTTCCTTGAAGTGGGTGCTTCGTCATCCAGAGCCACAGCAGTCCTCACCCAAAAACTGCCTACTGGTAAGATGGTGACCTGTGGTTTCTTCTCCAAGGCATTCTCGCCTTATAAACGTAACTACTCAATTGGGGATAGAGGGTAATTGGCAATTAAGCTCGCCTTAGATGAATGGCAATATCTGCTTGAAGGTGCAGTTCATCTGGTCATCATCTACACTGATCATAAAAATCTGTCCTATCTTCAGTCTGCTCAAAGACTCAACCCTCACCAGGCTTGTTGGTCTTTATTCTTTGCTTCATTCAGTTTCTCTCTACATTTTCGTTCCAGATAGAAGAATATCACAGCTGATGCACTTTCCAGGTCCTTCCTGTCAGAAGCATATCATTGAACCGTCCAAGATAATCACGGTGGCTCCAGTCTGCCTGTCGCAGCTCCCTCCCGGTAAGACCCTTGTAATTGAAAGAGATAAGAAGCGAGTTCTACGCTGGGGTCATTCTTCTAAGCTTGCCGGACACGCCAGTCAAAAGAAGACGTTACAACTAATATCTCGACACTTCTGGTGGTCCACCTTGCGCCAAGATGTTCTGGACGTAGTTGCAGCCTGTTCCTCCTGTGCTCGTAATAAAACACCCAAGAAACTGCCAGATGGATGCCTCCTCCCGCTCCCGATTCCATCTGCTCCCTGTCAACACATTGCCATGGACTTCATCATAGATCTGCCAGCATTGTCTGGTTGTACAGTAATCTGGGTTGTTGTTGACCGGTTCTCCAAGATGGGACACTTCACTCCACTGTCTGGTCTCCCTTCCACTCCTAAACTCGCAGAGCTCTTAATTCAGCAAGTCCTTCAAAGCTTCACAGACTTCCACTCCACATTGTCTCCAACAAAGGAGTTCAATTCATCTCCCGGTTCTGGTGGTCCCTCAGTAAGCTGTTGGATGTCACCCTGAACTTCTCCTCGGTCTCTTACCCACAATCTAACGGCCAAGTGGGGAGAGTGAATCAAGTCCTCACCAATCTAGTCCTCTGACCTACTGCCATGGGCGGAGTTTGCTTACAACAATCATGTCGGTGAGTCCTTTAAGTCCCCATTTTTCATTGTTTATGGACAGCATCCTAGGATCCTGACTCCACTGCCTCTTGCTTCTGGCAATCCTGTGGCTGAGCCCCTGGCCAAGGACTTCACTAAGGTCTGGACAGAGACCGGGACCTCACTGGAGCAGGCATCGGTTCGAACCAAGGAGCATGCGGATAAGAGACGTCTGGATCCGCCACCTTTCCAACTTGGAGATAAGGTATGGCTGTCTTCCAGGCACATCTGTCTTAAGGTCCCTTCTTATAAGCTGGCTCCTCATTTCATCGGTCCCATTGAAGTGCTCCACCGGATCAATGATGTGTGCTATCGTTTGAAGTTGCCTGCCTCATTACGGATCCATAACTCCTTCCATTTCTCCTTGCTGAAGCCAGTTGTGCTCAGTCGCTTCACTTCACTTCAAATTTCCTCCTCCTGTCAGTTCCAAGGGCGTCAATGAAGTGAAGGACATCCTGGCCATAAAGAAAAGAGGGGGCAGATCGCTCTTTCTGGTTGACTGGAAGGGATACGGCCCTGAAGAGAGATCCTGGGAACCTGAGTAGAACATTAATGCCCTGGTTCTTCTAAGAAAGTTCATGGCAGGTTATAAGAAGGAGGGCGTAAGGGGGGAGGGTACTGTCATGTCCTCAGCCGCAGGCCCGATCTCTGCTCGCAGGGAGACTGGCACCTATCACGCATCTCCACTGGTAACTACTCACCCTGTCCGTGGCTCCAGACGATCAGCGGCTCCTTTCTCTGCTAAGAACTTGCATCCTCTTGGCAGGTCTCCTGGAAATGCTCTTAGAGGTGTGCAGCGCTTCCTGCACATACTTAAGACAGCAGGGTACCTGTTCTCTATTAAGGCTGTCTGTGCTATGATGCTCTGTGCATAAAAGGCATCCTCCCCTTAAAGTTGTTAATGGCCTACTGCTCGGGCCACACTCTGCTGTGCTCTGCGAGCTGAAGTTTGTTACCTGCGTTATACTAATGCCTCTGTCTCCTCAGAATCCTCCATTGGCATTTTCCTATTCTGGATCCTTCTGGACTCTCCGGTTTCCACTCCAGGCTGACCAAGCCGCTCCTCACGGAACCATCCAGATATCACTGTCAGCTGGATTAGCCTTTCTGGGATTGCATGGAGCTTCCAGAATTTGCTCCACCGACTGAGCCAGTATTCCACTGTCTTGTTAATACGGTATGTACGGGTTATCCCTCTGGTCTGGGTACCGCGGCTTTTAGGCCACCTGGTGTTGCAACAGGGGGAATCCCTGTATAGAGGTACACAGGGGGAATCCCTGTGTAGAGGTACACCTTGACAGGTGCTCCACTTCGTGGTTCAGTGTCGTAGTCCGGAGGGTTCTTCTCTCAGGCACCTCTTTCTTTTGTTAATTTTCCTTTAAATAAATACCTTTGGTTTTTGGAAGCTCATTCTCCTGTCTCTTGGGTACCGGATATACAGCTACCACTACTCCATCAGTGGTCTAATGAGTCCACTATACATTCCCACGCCCTGAGTTAAATGCCGCTGTCAGAGATTTACAGTGGCATTTAACTAGATAAAAGTCATGGCTGGATCGTGATTCCACCCACGGCTGTTGCAGACACGTGTCAGCTATAATATTAGCTGACATGCATCTGGAAAGGTGCGAGCTCAGGGCAGGAGCCCGCACCAAACAGATGGAGTCTGACATCGGCGTACAATTACGCCCAATGTCAGAAAGGGGTTAAAGGCCTAGGAGATGATGTCACACCGCAGGCAGTCAGTATCTGAGACAGGTGTGTAACAATTTAAAAGTGTAACTTTCATGCCTGCCTTTGGCAACTCTCAAAAAAAAAAGTTAATTTCCCAGAACAAGTGGCTTATTTTTACATGTACTATTGATTTATTAAATAAAAATTAAAAAATGGTTACTCTTTAAATAATTTTGGCAACCCATAGACTTTATATACCCAGGTGGTCTTCATATATAACAAGGAAAATCCCAATATGTAGCCGGCGCTCCCATATAGCGTTTCTCATACATGTTAAATATAAATATCTGCTTTATTAAGGTAACAAAAAATTACAGGACAACGCGTTTCGACTCCTACACCCTGGAGTCTTCTTCAGGTCCTTAAAAAATAAATAATATGAAAAGATCAGACACACTCTCTTTTTATACATTCAACTTCCAAAGAATCAAATAGGGCGTATTATTAAAAACCACCCTATACCAAAGGGACAAATCCTCCCAGGATATGTTCTCATTGACGCACTAATTTACTTGTATCGGTATATACACTATGTATAAGGAACTACCATATAAAATACCATAAAAATTAAAAGCAAAAAAATTTTAAAAAAATTTTAAAAAACGAAAAAAAAACTTCCCAAAAAGTTTTTGAAAAAAAAAAAAAATCTTCCGACAGCACAAAGAGAATTCCTATTAAAAGGACTTGATTTTATACTTAACATAATATTTTTTTAATTTCAGGATTCATTGTACCTTCAGAAGCTCGGCACCGCAATGGGGACTCGGGTCGCGCCAAGTTTAGCTAATCTTTTTATGGGGCAATTTTAGTCCTCATCGGTTTTATCAGATCCCGTTTTTAAAGAAAATATTTTGCTATATAAAAGGTACATAGATGACCTAGTTATAGGTCACGTCGGCGTTGACCACCTGGGACCGCCATCTCTTTTTTACAAATGTTTGCATTTTAAAGTGTTTCCAATAAATTGACTTTTTAGAAGATCCATGCTGGAGATTATTTTTTCTTATTCATTGCTGGCTCTAGTTATATTTTGGCGCGGCACTTCTGAATAAGCAAGTGAGTTAATTGACAATCTTAAACGTACTGATTGAGGGATTTCTTTTGAAGCAACTGTCAATAGCGATAAAATCACGTATTTAGATTTAGAAATCTCTCATGAAGACAATAAGATTGTTACAAAAACATTTTTTTTAAAGTGGATAGCAACGGCTACTTAGATTTCAGAAGTGCACATTATACCAAATGGAAAAGAAATATTCCACACAGCCAATTTCGACAGATTCGAAAAAACTGCAGTAAAGCTTCGGATTATACTGCACAGTTTGAAATCCTTAAAAAGAGATTTTTGGATAAAAAAATATCCACAGAAACTAATACATTTTGCTTTTGAAAAAAAATCTTTAATAAAGGAAATAAGCTCATAAGGAGTACTTTAAATAAACACTGGCATTTGCTGTTAAAGGATTCCTTTATAAAAAATATTCTACCAAATCAGCCTGGTATCACTTTTAGGAGGAGTTGCACAATTAAAAATCTAATAGCTCCCAGTAATTTTCCCACAAAAACATGGGGGTTCTGACCCTATGAGACAAACAAAAAAATGCAGGAGTATACAAACGCAGATCAAAAAATTGCTGCACCTGCACCATTATTCAGCACGGAGCAAAATTGATAACATCTAACACAACCCAAACACTACGTGCTAGAATGAATGGACATCGCCACAACACTAGTCGGCCTAGTCCAACACAGTTTATCTAGACACTTGTTAATTAAACACCAAAAACAGTTTAATATTACGGTGATTCCTGTAGAACATGTTCCTGAAAATATACCAAATCAGAAACAAGTGCTAAACAGGAAAGAATCTTTCTGGATTTATCAGCTCCAAACTTTGTTTCCCAATAGTTTGAATGATGTGGTAGAGAAAGTCTGAATAATATTGTAGAAGGGACAGTATAATGGTTTTGATATCGGTTGAATACCTCTTTTTATGATTATTTTATTATTATTTTGTTATTGTGAATATTTATGATTGTTTTTAAGAAATTGAAAGGAGAGACAAAAGGGAAAGAAAGAAAAAGAGAAAAGTAAAGACAAAGAAGGGAGGAGTGAAAGAAAGGAAAAAGAAAAACATTTTTAGTTTGTTTTTATTCATTTTTTTTATTTTTGCTTTTTATTTTTATGGTATTTGATATGGTAGTTCCTTATATATAGTTTATATACCGATACAAGTAAATTAGTGCACCAATGAGAACATGTCCTGGGAGGATTTTTCCCTTTGGTATAGGGTATTTTTTCATTTATCTGGGTGGGCTTTAGAGCTCCTCCAGTACTCCACCCTACATATTCCGCAGCGCTTTACAAATTATAGAGGGGACTTGTACAGACAATAGACATTACAGCATAACAGAAATCACACTTCAAAATAGATACCAAGAGGAGTGAGGGCCCTGCTCGCAAGCTTACAAACTATGAGGAAAAGGGGAGACACGAGAGGTGGATGGTAACAATTGCTTTAGTTATTCGGACCAGCCATAGTGTAAGGCTCAGGTGTTCATGTAAAGCTGCATGAACCAGTTAACTGCCTAAGTATGTAGCAGTACAGACACAGAGGGCTATTAACTGTATAAAGTGTATGAGAACATGATGCGAGGAACCTGATTATGGCTTAAGTTTGTTTTGTTTTGTTTTTAATGGGCCACACAGGTATAGTTAGGTTAATGCGTTGAGGTGGTAGGCCAATCTGAAAAAATGAGTTTTTAGGGCACGCTTAAAAGTGTGGGGATTGGGGATTAATCGTATTACCTGGGTAGTGCATTCCAAAGAATCGGCCCAGCATGTGTAAAGTCTTGGAGACGGGAGTGGGAGGTTCTGATTATTGAGGGTGCTAACCTCAGGTCATTAGCAGAGTGGAGGGCACGGGTAGGGTGGTAGACTGAGACCAGAGAGGAGATGTAGGGTGGTGCTGAACCATGGAGTGCTTTGTGGATGAGGGTAGTAGTTTTGTACTGGATTCTGGAGTGGATGGGTAGCCAGTGTAATGACAGGCAGAAGGTAGAGGCATCGGTGTAACGGTTGGTGAGGAATATGATCCTGGCAGCAGCATTCAGGACAGATTGGAGCAGGGAGAGTTTGGTAAGAGGAAGGCCGATTAGTAGAGAGTTACAATAGTCCAGACGAGAATGAATAAGTGAAACAGTAAGAGTTTTTGCAGAGTTGAAAGTAAGAAAAGGGTGAATTCTAGAAATGTTTTTGAGATGCAGATAAGAAGAGCGAGCCAGTGATCGGATGTGGGGGGTGAATGAAAGCTCGAAATCAAGTATGACCCCAAGGCAGCGGGCATGTTGCTTTGGAGTAATGGTGGAACCGCACACAGAGATGGCAATGTCAGGCAAAGATAGGTTAATAGAGGGAGAGAACACGAGGAGTTCAGTTTTTGACAGATTCAGCTTCAGATAGAGGGAGGACATGATGTTAGAGACAGCGGTAAGACAATCACTGGTGTTTTCTAAAAAGGTCGGCGTGATATCAGGAGAAGTGTATAATTGGGTATCGTCAGCATTGAGATGGTACTAGAAACCAAATCTACTGATTGTTTGTCCAATAGGGGCAGTATACAAAGAGAAGAGGAGGGGGCCTAGGACTGATCCTTGAGGAACCCCTACAGTAAGGGGAGGTGAGAGGAGGAGGAACCAGCAAAAGATACAGTGAAGGAGCGGACAGAGAGATAGGAGGAGAACCAGGAGAGAACGGTGTCCTTGAGGCCGATAGAGCATAGCATAGTGAGGAGGAGCTGATGATCCACAGTATCGAATGCTGCGGAGAGGTCCAAGAGAATTAGCATGGAGTAGTGACCATTAGATTTAGCTGTTAGTAGATCATTAGAGACTTTAGTGAGGGCAGTTTCTGTATCTATTGTTTTACCACAAATGACTGAGGGCCTTTTCCGTGTGCCCAGTCGCTGAGTTGCAGACCGTTCCCCTTGGATTCCTGTTGGGTCCCCTTTCAATGCTTCATTTTCGCCTTTGACTAGGTGACTTCAATTATATAAGTGTGCAATTTACACCTAGTTTCTTTCTTAGATTGTGCGCGTTGTTCCCCTTTTTCCCTATCCTCAGGGTTGTTTGGATTCAGGTGGTCTTCATGTTATTCTGCATTGACTTTCTAAAACCAAGCATGCAGCAGCAGGAACTTTAAAAACAATAATTCAGCTGCAGGAGTGGGGAGCAGGTTCTCATACACAGCTGGGTTCCCCATTAAGAAGGGGAGATGGTTTATTACCAACTCTGCTTTCCCTATCAATGTATACACAGCGCTCAATGATCATTGTTTATACAGTATAAGGCTGTCGTCACACTAGCAGTATTTGGTCAGTATTTTACATCAGTATTTGGAAGCCAAAACCAGGAGTTAGTGATAAATCCAGAAGTGGTGCATATGTTTTTATTCTACTTTTCCTCTAATTGTTCCACTCCTGGTTTTGGCTTACAAATACTGATGTAAAATACTGACCAAATACTGCTAGTGTGACGGCAGCTCAAGAAGCACTGACAGCCCTTCCTCCTCTGGTTCCAGCGATCTTGTGATCACTGGGTACAAAAGGGAGAAGAAGCTGTGGGGTCTTAACAGACCCTGAGCAGCTCTGCTATGTAGCCAGGAGTCTGATTTTCCCTGTAACTGAAACCAATATTCTAGCCCCAGTTACAGGGGAAATCAGACAAAAGAATAAGCAATTAAATGCTGAAATGCCCTACAAAGGTATTTTATGATCTATTAGGGGGATGCGATGTTTGCCCAGATGTAATCCACCACACATATAACATAAGTAGACTGAGAATCAAGATGATATTTTATTTATAACCTTTCCCCATCAACACTGATGAGAAATTGGTTTGAGAAAACATGTCCTTACAACAGAGGCATTTTCTTTATTTTTGTATAAAACTTTCCATTTATATCGGGTTTGTGTTGCTTCAACAGGTTTGTGCCATACTTTTTTTTTAATGTTGGGGCCCTTCTGAAGGTTACCCCAGGTGTTATTGATAAAATTGGTCTCAAGAATGTATAACCCTTAATTTTATGCCAATTTTAACTTAACATTTGTTTTTATTAATGTGTGGCCAATATTATAAATCGTTATGCTACCTCAAAGGTGGAGACCTTTTATTCTGACAAGGGCCATTTATAAATTTCTACCATCGGGGGCCACACAAAATTATCAACGTGAAAATTACCCTACTATATTTGGTCAAAGTTTCTATCACAAATATGTTACCAGAAAGAAATTAAATGCTAGTTACATGATGAACGTCATAGAAACAATAATTTTTATTGATATAACAATATTAAAAATATAAAAGAGAAAGGTGCTGAGTCATAAAACGGGACACAATGCCATGGGGTGCCACAAAATAAAAGCATATTCAAAAAATAGCAGCCCTTAATAAAGTTATAAATAATAATTGCAGATACAAAAAAGGTTGATAAAAAGCCAGATACATAAGCAAATATATGGTAACCATGGAGAAAGACAATCAGCAGTAAAAAAAAGTTTAAACCTATATAATAAATGGCTGCCATCACAGCATACCATACATAAGCAACAAAAGAGTGCTGCAATATGCTCAAATGCTGCTACCCATAAACATAAATGTATACCGCTAAGCTGGCAAGAGCAATATCTGAAGTACGTCAATACTAGGGCATTAAATATCTGTGGTGTAATGTATATGTAGATATCCCGGTCGTCCCTCTGCCCCGACGTGCGTTTCGCACTGCTTCTTCGGGATGCTGGGACTGCTGCATCTACATCACTTAGGAGATAGGGGGGTTACTGTATATACATCACCGGATACATTGGGTGCATATACATCACAGGAGGCACTGAGACTGCTATATACATCACAGGAGATGCTGAGGGCATATACATCACAAGAGACACTGGGGTCATATATATCACTGAGGAGGGCTGGGTGACATAGACATCACTGAGTAGGGCTAGGGAGGACAGACATCAATGGGATAGACATCACTAGGGATGATGGGGGCATGTACATCACTGTGGAGGGCTTGGGGTCATATAAATTGCTGGAGAGGGCTTGGGTTCATATACATCACTGGGGAGGGCCGGGGTAATATACATCACTAGGGAGGGCTGGTGTCATATAGATCAATGGGAGGGCTGGGGGCAATGTACATAACTGGGGATTATATGCATCAATGGGGAGGTCGGAGGTCATATACATCACTATGGAGGGTTGGCAACATAGACATCACCCTTGAGGTCTGGAGGCACATACATCGCTGGGGAGGCTGGGAGCATCGACCTCACTGGATAGGGCTGGGGGAATATATATCATTTGGGAGGGCTGGGGTCACAGTGGGGCAAAAAAGTATTTAGTCAGTCAGCAATAGTGCAAGTTCCACCACTTAAAAAGATGAGAGGCGTCTGTAATTTACATCATAGGTAGACCTCAACTATGGGAGAAAAACTGAGAAAAAAAAATCCAGAAAATCACATTGTCTGTTTTTTTAACATTTTATTTGCATATTATGGTGGAAAATAAGTATTTGGTCAGAAACAAAATTTCATCTCAATACTTTGTAATATATCCTTTGTTGGCAATGACAGAAACGTTTTCTGTAAGTCTTCACAAGGTTGCCACACACTGTTGTTGGTATGTTGGCCCATTCCTCCATGCAGATCTCCTCTAGAGCAGTGATGTTTTTGGCTTTTCGCTTGGCAACATGGACTTTCAACTCCCTCCAAAGGTTTTCTATAGGGTTGAGATCTGGAGACTGGCTAGGCCACTCCAGGACCTTGAAATGCTTCTTACGAAGCCACTCCTTCGTTGCCCTGGCAGTGTGCTTTGGATCATTGTCATGTTGAAAGACCCAGCCACGTTTCATCTTCAATGCCCTTGCTGATGGAAGGAGGTTTGCACTCAAAATCTCACGATACATGGCCCCATTCATTCTTTCATGTACCCGGATCAGTCATCCTGGCCCCTTTGCAGAGAAACAGCCCCAAAGCATGATGTTTCCACCACCATGCTTTACAGTAGGTATGGTGTTTGATGGATGCAACTCAGTATTCTTTTTCCTCCAAACACGACAAGTTGTGTTTCTACCAAACAGTTCCAGTTTGGTTTCATCAGACCATAGGACATTCTCCCAAAACTCCTCTGGATCATCCAAATGCTCTCTAGCAAACTTCAGACGGGCCCGGACATGTACTGGCTTAAGCAGTGGGACACGTCTGGCACTGCAGGATCTGAGTCCATGGTGGCATAGTGTGTTACTTATGGTAGGCCTTGTTACATTGGTCCCAGCTCTCTGCAGTTCATTCACTAGGTCCCCCCGCGTGGTTCTGGGATTTTTGCTCACCGTTCTTGTGATCATTCTGACCCCACGGGGTGGGATTTTGCGTGGAGCCCCAGATCGAGGGAGATTATCAGTGGTCTTGTATGTCTTCCATTTTCTAATTATTGCTCCCACTGTTGATTTCTTCACTCCAAGCTGGTTGGCTATTGCAGATTCAGTCTTCCCAGCCTGGTGCAGGGCTACAATTGCTTCTGGTGTCCTTTGACAGCTCTTTGGTCTTTACCATAGTGGAGTTTGGAGTCAGACTGTTTGAGGGTGTGCACAGGTGTCTTTTTATACTGATAACAAGTTTAAACAGGTGCCATTACTACAGGTAATGAGTGGAGGAAAGAGGAGACTCTTAAAGAAGAAGTTACAGGTCTGTGAGAGACAGAAATCTTGATTGTTTGTTTCTGACCAAATACTTATTTTCCACCATAATATGCCAAAAAAAATGATAAAAAAACAGACAATGTGATTTTCTGGATTTTTTTTTCTCAGTTTGTCTCCCATAGTTGAGGTCTACCTATAATGTAAATTACAGACGCCTCTCATCTTTTTAAGTGGTGGAACTTGCACTATTGCTGACTGACTAAATAAATACTTTTTTGCCCCACTGTATATACAGTGGGTACAGAAAGTATTCTTACCCCTTTAAATTTTTTACTCTTTGTTTCGTTGCAGCCATTTGGTAAATTCAAAAAAGTCCATTTTTTTCTCATTAATATACACTCTGCACCACATCTTGACTGAATCAAAACAGAAATGTAAACATTTTTGCAAATTTATTAAAAAAGAAAAACTGAAATATCACATGGTCATAAGTATTCAGATCCTTTGCTCATTGTTGAGTAAAGGTACCTTTTTGAGCTAGTACAGCCATGAGTTTTCCTGGAAATGATGCAACAAGTTTTTCACACCTGGATTTGGGGATCCTCTGCCATTCTTCCTTGCAGATCCTCTCCAGTTCCATCAGGTTGGATGGTGAACGTTGGTGGACAGCCATTTTCAGGTCTCTCCAGAGATGCTCAATTGAGTTTAAGTCAGGGCTCTGGTTGAGCCAGTCAAGAATGGTCACAGAGTTGTTCTGAAGCAACTCCTTTGTTATTTTAGCTGTGTGCTTAGGGTCATTGTCTTTTTGGAAAGTGAACCTTCAGGCAAGTCTGAGGTCCAGAGCACTCTGGAAGAGGTTTTCATCCAGGATATCTCTGTACTTAGCCACATTCGTGTTTCCTTCAATGACAACCGTGTGTCCTGTCCCTGCAGCTGAAAAACACCCCCTTAGTATGATGCTGCCACCACCATGTTTCACTATTTGGATTGTATTAGTGATGAGCGGTGCCTGGTTTTCTCCACACATACTGCTTAGAATTATCACCAGAAAGGTCTATCTTCATCTCATTAGACCAGAGAATCTTATTTCTCATAGTTTGGGAGTCCTTCATGTGTTTTTTTTTTTAGCAAACCCTATGCGGGCTTTCATATGTCTTGCACTGAGGAGAGGCTTTCGTCGGGCCACTCTGCCATAAAGGCCCGGCTGGTGGAGGGCTGCAATGATAGTTGACTTAGTGGAACTTTCTCCCACCTCACTACTGCATCCCTGGAGCTCAGCCATAGTGATCTTGGGGTTCTTCTTTACATCTCTCACCAAGGCTCTCCTCCCACGATTGCTCAGCTTGGCTGGACGATTAGGTCTAGGAAGACTTCTGGTGGTCTCAAACTTCTTCCATTTAAGGATTACGGAGGCCAATGTGCTCTTAGGAACCTTGAGTAATGCAGAAATTCTTTTACAACCTTGGCCAGATCTGTGTCTTGACACAATTCTGTCTCTGAGCTCCTTGGCCAGTTCCTTTGACCTCATGATTTTCATTTGGTCTCACATGCAGTGTGAGCTGTGAGGTATTATATAGACAAGTGTGTGCCTTTCCAAATAAAGTCAGTTTAATTAAACAGAGCTGAACTCCAATGGAGGAGTAGAACCATCTCAAGGAGGATCACAAGGAAATGGACAGCTTGTGACTTAAATATGAGTGTCTGAGCAAAGGTTCTGAATACTTATGACCATGTGATATTTCATTTTTTCTTTTTTAATAAATTTGCAAAAATGTCTACATTTCTGCGTTTTTTTCAGTCAAGATGGGGTGCAGAGTGTATATTAATGAGAAAACAAATTAACTTTTTAGAATGGCTGCAATGAAACAAAGAGTGAAAAAATTAAAGGGGTCTGAATACTTTCCATACCCTCTGTACATTACTGGGGTCTTTGTGCATATATATCATGTATCTGGGGCCACAGACATCACTGAGGAGGACTGGGAGCATATACCTCACTGGGGAGGGCTTGGGACATATACATTTCTAGGGATGGCTGGGGGAATATACGTAACTGGGGAGATCTGGGGGTCATATACAGTACAGACCAAAAGTTTGGACACACCATGTATTTTCATGACTATGAAAATTGTAAATACACATTAAAGGCATCAAAACTATGAATTAACACATGTGGAATTATATGCTTAACAAAAAAGTGTGAAACAGCTGAAAATATGTCTTATATTCTATGCTTTTTAAAGTAGCCACCTTTTGCTTTGATGACTGCTTTGCACACTCTTGGCATTCTTTTGATGAGCTTCAAGAAGTAGTAATCGGAAACTGTCTTTCAACAATCTTGAAGGAGTTCTCAGACATGCTTAGCACTTGTTGTCACTCTGCGGTCCAGCTCACCCCAAACCATCTCGATTGGGTTCAGGTCTGGAGACTGTGGAGGCCAGGTTATTTGGCGTAGCGCCCCATCACTCTCCTTCTTGGTCAAATAGCCCTTACACAGCCTGGAGGTGTGTTTGGGGTCATTGTTCTGTTGAAAAATAAATGATGGTCCAACTAAACACAAACCGGATGGAATAGCATGCCGCTGCAAGATGCTGTGGTAGCCATGCTGGTTCAGTATGCCTTCAGTTTTGAATAAATCCCCAACAGTGTCACCAGCAAAGCACCCCCACACCATCACACCTCCTCCTCCATGCTTCACGGTGGGAGCCAGGCATGTGACGTCACCGCTCTGCTTTACGGCCGGCGCTCACAGTCAGTGCGGGAAGCCGACTCTGAGGGACAGACATCGGAATGTAAGTATGTACTGTTTTTGTTTTTTTTTTACATTTAAGGCCCCGTCACACATAGCGACGCTAAAGCGATCCCGACAAAGATACGACCTGTCAGGGATCGTTGCTGCGTCGCTATGTGGTCGCTGGTGAGATGTCACACAGTGCGATCTCCCCAACGACGCAGCAGCGATGCGGCGACCTGTAGTGACCTGTACTACGATGTCACATGGCAGCTATTTCATGACGATTAACAGACCTCAATGAGGGACTCCTGTCAACGAGGTCGTTGGTAAGGTGTCAAACACAGCGATGTGTGCTACCCAGCGGGACCTCAACGATCAAAAAAAGGTCCAGGCCATTCCGACACGACCAGCGATCTCACAGCAGGGGCCTGGTCGCTGCTACGTGTCACACATAGCGAGATCGCTACTGAGGTCGCTGTTGCGTCACAAAACTTGTGACAAAGCAGCGGCGACGCTAGAGATCTCGCTATGTGTGACGGGGGCTTTACAATGGTAACCAGGGTAAACATCGGGTTACTAAGCGCGGCCCTGCGCTTTGTAACCCGATGTTTACCCTGGTTACCAGGGGACTTCGGCATCGTTGGTCGCTGGAGAGCTGTCTGTGTGACAGCTCTCCAGCGACCACACAGCGACGAAACAGCGACGCTGCAGCGATCGGCATCGTTGCCTATATCGCTGCAGCGTCGCTTAATGTGACGGTACCATTAGTGATAAATCCTTCACAGTTAGTAAACTGCAGCAAAGTAATATATGCCTGAATTATATGTTTCAGTCTCTATCCCTTGCTGTTTTCAGATTACACAGGAAAAACCTGATGACAGATTCCCTTTGATAATGTGTACAGTTTGTATTGTGACAAATGTTTTAAATGTTGTTACTTATGTAACTTTCTTCCAGTTTTCCTTGCATGTACACTCTGGATCACTCACTAGGGTAGAAAAGTGCTTAGAGAAGGAACAACAGTAAAAATTGAATTGTGTTTATACATAGCACTGTGCTCTAATGTGTGATAGATTTGGTATAATACATCTGTTTGAACCGAATGTTGACAAAAATGTGTTTAAAGTACAGAAAGAACTGGTTGGTCAATCCATTTATCAAAGCTTAAATCAGGGTTGTGAAGTTTTTTGGATCAATGTGTTAGCATTAAAGTTAAAATGTAACCACAGATTTTTTTTGTTATATGGTCAATAGGCTCATATATAAATATACACAATAATGGATTTCACAAATAATGTTAAGTCCACTATGTTCAACAACACAATGAGTAAAATGTCATAAATTTAGGGCACAAATACTTTGTGAAAAAATCAATACTTGAAACTGTGTAAAGCAGTATCACCGGAAACAATCTGTAATAGTTACAACTTGAGCAAAGGTTTTGATTGCAAATGCAGAGGATGGTCTTTAACAACACAGGGAAACTTCAATTGTAGCTAATACATGTTTCATAAATTTGTAATAGATAAAGGAAATAGTTTTTAAAGCTCAATACTGTATTGTTACCATACAATCTGCCAGAATCTATGATGGAGCTTAGATGTGATCAGAGCCTAATAGGAATAATTATGCAGAATTTAAGTGTTTTGAAAATATTTTTGTTAATCAGTAAACAAAAAAATTACAGCTAAAATGGAGGAAGTGCAGAGAGAGAACAAATTAATTCAAATGGTGTTTATTGTAATATGAGTATCAATAATTCAGTTTGAAAGCAAAATACCTTTAATGGCAATGGGCATCCACAGTGTCCCCATCTGCCTCATTATGAGTAATCTTCTACCAGGGGATCCATCTGAATCGCATATTTCATAAATTTACATGGAAATCCAGATGAAAGCGCTCAGCATAGAGCTCAGGATAAATAAATGTGAGCTGAGCCTTACTGCGATCTTTGGGAGGCAGAAGGAACAAATCAACAGCAGCTTAAGAATTGGTTTTAGCTTTTTTATGCCATTTCTTGTGCGGTATAAGTGATTAGATGACCTTATTGTTCAGGTTGGTGCGATTACAGCATTTCCAGATTTATATTGTTTTTCTTTTTGGCTGCTGTCATCCACTAAAAGACATAGTGTCTTCCTGCTTCCTGCCTCTGTCCATTTATTTCCTGGCAGTGTACCTAGTGGATATGTGCACTCCCCCTGGTCTTAAAGAGGTATTGTGTGCACCTACTAAGATGCCCCTAGCCAACAGCAAATGGGGATTTCCCAGAAGACTCTGGAACAGAATTGTTATTGGTGAAATCAGTCCATGGAAACTGGTCTGACCAGATAATGTGGTGGGAGTTAGAAAATATTTGTAAATACAGCTCCATGGACTGATTAATACTTTCAGTCTGCCTATTAGTTTTGAAAGGCCAAGAAGATGTCCAGGGAAATTCGCTAGGGGGACTTTTCATTGTCAAGGAGTCAAAAAAACATTAAACTTTAGGAAGGCAAAGTTTGACCAGCTTAGAGATGCCCTTAATCTGGTTGACTGGAATAATGTCCTCAGAAATAAGAATATAGATAATAAATGGGAAATATTTAAGAACATCCTAAATATGCACTGTAAGCGGTTTATACCTTGTGTGAATAAAAGGACTAGAAATAGGAAAAACCCAATGTGGCTAAACAAAGAAGTGAGAGGGGCCATTAACAGTAAAAAGAAAGAATTTAAACTACTAAAGCAGGATGGCACCGTTGAAGCTCTAAAAAACTATAGGAAGAAAAATATTTTATCTAAAAAACTAACTAAAGCTGCCAAAAAGGAAACAGAGAAGCACATTGTAAGGAAAGTAAAACTAACCCCAAACTGTTCTTCAACTATAGTAAAAGAATCAAAAGTGAAAGTGTAGGCCCCTTAAAAAATTGTGAGGAAACAATAGTTGTAGATGACACGGAAAAAGCTAATATATTAAACACCTTCTTCTCCATGGTGTTCACGGTGGAAAATAAAATGCTAGGTGAAATGCTGAGAGACAAAGAAAACCCTATATTAAGGGTCACCAATCTAACCCAAGAAGAGGTGCGAAACCAGCTAAATAAGGCTTCTTTCACACTAGCGTCGGAATCTAGAAGAGATTCCGATGCTAGCGTTTGCTGCATTGCACAATGGGTGCAGCGGATGCATTTTTCCGGCGCATCCGCTGCCCCATTGTAAGGTGCGGGGAGGTGGGGGCAGAGTTCCGGCCGCGCATGCGCGGTCGGAAAAAGCGGTCCGTCAGGAGAAAAAAACGTTACATGTAGGGTTTTTTTCTCCCGACGGTCCGCCAAAGCACGACGCATCCGTCGCAAGACGGATGCGAAGTGTGGCAGTCCGTCGCAAATGCGTCGTCAATAGAAGTCTATGGGGAAAAAACGCATCCTGCAAGCACTTTTGCAGGATGCGTTTTTTCTGCAAAACGACGCATTGTGACGTATTTAAAAAAAAACTAGTGTGAAAGTACCCTAAGATTAAAATAGATAAATCTCTGGGTCCGGATGGCATACACCCACGAGTACTAAGAGAACTAAATAATGTAATAGACAAACCAGTATTTATTATATTTAGAGACTCTATAGTGACGGGGTCTGTTTCACAGGACTGGCGCATAGCAAATGTGGTACCAATATTAAAAAAGGGCTCTAAAAGTGAACCTGGAATTTATAAGCCAGGAAGTTTAACCTCTATTGTTGGTGAAATATTTTAAGGGTTTCTGAGGGATGTTATTCTGGATTATCTTAATGAGAATAACTGTTTAACTCCATATCAGCATGGTTTTATGAGAAATCGCTCCTGTCAAACCAATCTAATCAGTTTTTATGAAGAGGTAAAGCTATAGACTGGACTAAGGTGAGTCATTGGACGTGGTATATCTTGATTTTTCCAAAGCATTTGATACCGTGCCGCACAAGAGGTTGGTACACAACATGAGAATGCTGGATCTGGGGGAAAATGTGTGTAAATGGGTAAGTATCTGGCTTAGTGGTAGAAAGTAGAGGGTGATTAAAAATGGTATATTCTCTAACTGGGTTGCTGTGACCATTGGGGTACCGCAGGGGTCGGTGTTGGGACCTATTCTCTTCAACATATTTATTAACGATCTGGTAGAAGGTTTACACAGTAAAATATCGATATTTGTAGATGACACAAAACTATGTAAAGCAGTCAATACAAGAGAAGATAGTATTGTGCTGCAGATGGATCTGGATAAGTTGGAAACTTGGGCCGAGAGGTGGCAGATGCGGATTAACAATGATAAATGTAAGGTTATACTGATGGGAAGAATGAATCAACCATGCATCACCATTACACACTGTACGGGAAACCACTAGGTAAATCTGACATGGAGAAGGACTTGGGGATCCTAGTTAATGATAAACTTACCTGGAGTAGCCAGTGCCAGGCAGCGGCTGCATTATACTGCCTTTGTACAAATCCCTGGTTAGACCGCACATGGAGTACGGTGTACAGTTTTGGGCACCGGTGCTCAGGAAGGATATTTTGGAACTAGATCGAGTACAAAGGAGGGCAACAAACTTAATAAAGGGGACGGGGGAACTACAATACCCAGAGAGATTAGCAAAATTAGGATTATTTAGTCTAGAAAAAAGACGACTGAGGGGCGATCTAATAACCATGTATAAGTATATAAGAGGACAATACAAATATCTCTCCGAAGATCTGTTTACACCAAGGAAGGTGATGGTCACAAGAGGGTATTCTCCGCGTCTGGAGGAGAGGTTTTTCCACCAACATCAAAGAGGATTCTTTACTGCTAAGGCAGTGAGAACCTGGAAATCCTTGCCTGAGGAGGTGGTGATGGCGAACTCAGTCGAGGGGTTCAAGAGAGGCCTGGATGTCTTTCTGGAGCATAACAATATTATATCTTACAGTTATTAGGGTCTTTAGAAGGACGTAGATCTGGGGATTTATTCTGCGGAATATAGGCTGAACTGGATGAACAAATGTCTTTTTTTGGCTTTTGCTAACTATGAAATATTTAAGTTCTTCAAGAGTGCCCTCCAGAATCTGGAAACAAATTGTACATCACGATTAGTGTTGAGCTTTCCGATACTGCAATATCGGGTATCGGCCGATATTCGCGGTATCAGAGTTCTGATACTGAGTTCAGATACTTTTAGTATATCGAATACTGGAATCAGAAGTACCCATAATGCAATGACCAAGTTTGAAGCCGTTGTCGGATAGATGGCAGCTAATGCATCAACTTAAATTAGTGCCACATCCTCTCAGGTCCAGAGCACTGAAAAGCACCCATCTGTCTCTTCACCACCTGCCAAATTGCCCAGGCAGTCAGAGAGCCCTGGACAGGAGCCATCTCTACTTCTGTTCTCTGAATCTCTTGGCTTGGAAAGAGGCGGCCAGCCAAGCAGCATTTGAGAAATTGAAGAAGAGGCAGTATGCAGTGATGCGCAACTGCTTTGTCTCTCTGAATCTGAAGAGGAGGGTGGGTGTTATGATCCGGTGACCTTGGAGCTGCATGAGAACTTTCACTGGAGAAGGTGGCCACTATATTGACCGCAATCCTGAACTTAACACTGCAACTAGAAGTAGCCGTGGAGTGTACCTAACACACCTAGACACCTCGTCACAGCCAGAGGACTAAATACCCCTAAAGATGGAAATTGGAATACTATCTTGCCTCAGAGAAAATCCCCAAAGGATAGTCAGCCCCACACAAATATTGGCGGTGAGTCGGAGAGGAAAAAACATACACAGGCAGAAAAACAGGATTTAACACAGGAGGCCACTCTAGCTAGATAGGACAGGATAGGACAGAGTTCTGTGCGGTCAGCATTAAAACCCTACAAAAACATCCACAGCAGAATATACGAAAAAATTTCCTACATCTAACTAAAAGATGTAGGAGCGTAAATCTGCAACTCCAGTGAATCCTACAATCAGAGCAGGAATAAAACTGAAACAAGCACACGGCAGTGTGCCACATATACAAAAACCAAACACTTATTTTTGCTGAATTTGGCAATACGCAGGAGAAGCCAGAAAGTGATCCAACACTTCACAAGGAACATTGACAACTGGCAAGGGCTAAAGGATCCTGCACACCTAAATATCCCTGTCAGAATTGTAATCATCCGATACACCTGGCCAGGACTGCGAGTCAGAGACAACTGCATTCCCACCTACAACCACTGGAGGGAACCCAAGAGCAGAATTCACAACAGTACCCCCCCCCCTTGAGGAGGGGTCACCAAACCCTCACCAGGGCCCCCAGGACGATCAGGACGAGCCAGATGAAAGGCACGGACCAAATCAGCAGCATGGACATCAGAGGCAAAAATCCAAGAATTATCCTCCTGGCCATAACCCTTCCATTTGACCAGGTACTGAAGCTTCCGCCTCGAAAAACGGGAATCCAAAATCTTCTCAACAACATATTCCAACTCCCCATCAACCAACACAGGGGCCGGAGGATCAACAGAGGGAACAACGGGCTCCACATATTTCCGCAACAAAGATCTATGGAAGACATTATGGATAGCAAAAGAGGCCGGAAGCGCCAGTCGAAAAGACACTGGATTAATAATCTCAGAAATCCTATAAGGACCAATAAACCGAGGCTTAAACTTAGGAGAAGAAACCTTCATAGGAACATGACGGGAAGACAACAAGACCAGATCCCCAACCCGAAGCCGGGAACCAACACACCGACGACGATTAGCAAAACGTTGAGCCTCCTCTTGAAACAACACCAACTTGTCCACCACATGAGCCCAAATCTGATGCAACCTGTCCACCACAGAATCCACACCAGGACAGTCAGAAGGCTCAACCTGCCCAGAAGAAAAACGAGGATGAAAACCAAAATTACAAAAGAAAAGCGAAACCAAGGTAGCAGAACTAGCCCGATTATTAAGGGCAAAATCGGCCAATGGCAAGAAGGCCACCCAATCATCCTGATCAGCAGACACAAAGCATCTCAAATAAGTCTCCAAGGTCTGATTAGTTCGCTCGGTCTGGCCATTTGTCTGAGGATGAAATGCAGAAGAAAAAGACAAATCAATGCCCAGCCTAGCACAAAAGGCCCGCCAAAACCTAGAAACAAACTGGGAACCTCTGTCGGACACAATATTCTCCGGAATACCATGCAAACGAACCACATGCTGAAAGAACAACGGAACCAAATCTGAAGAGGAAGGCAATTTAGGTAAGGGCACCAAATGAACCATCTTAGAGAACCGGTCACAAACAACCCAGATAACAGACATCTTCTGGGAGACCGGAAGATCAGAAATAAAATCCATCGAAATATGCGTCCAGGGCCTCTCAGGGACTGGCAATGGCAAAAGCAACCCACTAGCACGGGAACAACAAGGCTTGGCCCACGCACAAGTCCCACAGGACTGCACAAAAGAATGCACATCACGTGACAATGAAGGCCACCAAAAGGACCTACCAACCAAATCTCTGGTACCAAAAATGCCAGGATGACCGGCCAACACGGAACAGTGAACCTCAGAAATCACTCTACTAGTCCATCTATCAGGAACAAACAATTTCCCCACAGGACAGCGGTCAGGTTTGTAAGCCTGAGATTCCTGAAAAACCCGTCGTAAATCAGGGGAAATGGCAGAAAGGACCACCCCCTCTTTCAGAATACCGACCGGCTCTAAGATCTCAGGAGAATCAGGCAAAAAACTCCTAGAGAGGGCATCAGCCTTAATATTCTTAGAACCCGGATCGTACAAGACCACGAAATCAAAACGGGAAAAAAACAAGGACCATCGAGCCTGTCTAGGATTCAGCCGTTTAGCAGACTCGAGGTAAATCAAATTCTTATGATCGGTCAAGACCACAATACGGTGCTTAGCTCCCTCAAGCCAATGTCGCCACTCCTCAAATGCCCACTTCATAGCCAACAACTCCCGATTGCCGACATCATAATTGCGTTCAGCAGACGAAAACTTACGGGAAAAGAAGGCACACGGTTTCATTAAGGAACCAACAGGATCCCTCTGAGACAAAACGGCCCCTGCCCCAATCTCAGAAGCGTCAACCTCAACCTGAAACGGAAGAGAAACATCCGGTTGGCGCAACACTGGAGCAGAAGTAAATCGACGTTTAAGCTCCTGAAAGGCAGAGACAGCCGCAGAGGACCAATTCGCCACATCTGCGCCTTTCCTCATCAAATCGGTCAAGGGTTTAACCACGCTGGAAAAATTAGCAATGAAACGGCGATAAAAATTTGCAAAACCCAAACATTTCTGAAGGCTCTTCACGGATGTGGGCTGAATCCAATCATGAATGGTCTGAACCTTAATCGGATCCATCTCTATAGACGAAGGAGAAAAAATGAAGCCCAAAACGAAGGATCTGAAATACCATCCTAACCTGCTTCACATGAGACTCCCAATCATCGGAAAAAATCAAAATATCGTCCAAATATACAATCAAGAATTTATGAAGATAAGTCCGGAAGATATCATGCATGAAGGACTGAAAAACAGATGGAGCATTAGAGAGTCTGAAAGGCATCACAAGGTATTCAAAATGGCCTTCGGGCGTGTTAAACGCAGTTTTCCATTCATCACCCTGCTTAATTACGAACTAGATTATATGCCCCTCGAAGGTCAATCTTGGTAAACCAACTAGCTCCCTTAATCCTAGCAAACAAATCGGAAAGCAAAGATAAAGGGTATTGAAACTTGACCGTGATTTTATTCAAGAGGCGATAATCTATACAGGGTCTCAAGGAACCATCTTTTTTAGCAACAAAAAAGAACCCCGCTCCCAACGGTGAAGATGATGGCCGAATATGCCCTTTCTCCAAAGACTCCTTAATATAGCTCCGCATGGCGGTATGTTCAGGCACAGATAGATTAAAAAGTCGACCCTTAGGAAACTTACAGCCTGGAATCAAGTCAATAGCACAATCGCAGTCCCTCTTCGGTGGAAGGAAACTGGACTTGGGCTCATCGAATACATCCTGAAAATCAGACAAAAACTCTGGAATTT
The DNA here is from genome assembly GCF_032444005.1 of Ranitomeya imitator. Taxonomy (NCBI): domain Eukaryota; kingdom Metazoa; phylum Chordata; class Amphibia; order Anura; family Dendrobatidae; genus Ranitomeya; species Ranitomeya imitator. Next base: position 204,133,765 of record NC_091286.1, read on the forward strand.
CAGAAGGTGAAGAAGAGGAGATTGACATCAAAGGAATGTGACCATGAACCCCCTGACAACCCCAACTAGTCACAGACATAGATCTCCAATCTAACACCGGATTATGTACCTGTAACCATGGAAAACCCAGCACAATATCATCATGCAAATTATGCAACACCAGAAAACGACAATCTTCCTGATGGGCTGGCGCCATGCGCATGGTCAGCTGTGTCCAAAACTGAGGTTTATTTATAGCCAACGGTGTAGCATCAATGCCCCTTAAAGGAATAGGGTTCTGCAAAGGCTGCAAGGGGAAACCACAACGTCTGGCAAATTCTAAGTCCATTAAGTTCAGATCGGCGCCTGAATCCACAAATGCCATGACAGAAAATGATGATAATGAGCAGATCAAGGTCACAGATAACAGAAATTTAGGTTGTACAGTACTGATGGTAACAGAACTAGCGATTCTCTTTGTACGCTTAGGGCAATCAGAAATAACATGAGCAGAATCGCCGCAGTAAAAACACAACCTATTCTGACGCCTGAATCTTTAACGTTCAGCTCTAGACAAAATCCTATCACACTGCATAGGCTCAGGGCTCCGCTCAGATGACAACGCCACAGTGTGCACAAGTCTGCGCTCGCGCAAGCGCCGATCAATCTGAATGGCCAGAGACATAGAATCACTCAGACCAGCAGGCGTGGGGAACCCCACCATAACATCTTTAACGGATTCAGAAAGACCCTTTCTGAAAATTGCCGCCAAGGCATCCTCTTTCCATTTAGTCAGTACAGACCATTTTCTAAATTTCTGGCAATACGATTCTGCCGCTTCTTGACCCTGACACAGGGCCAACAAGATCTTCTCAGCTTGATCCACAGAATTAGGCTCATCATACAATAACCCCAATGCTTGAAAGAAAGAATCAACATTAAGCAAAGCAGGATTGCCAGTTTCCAGGGAAAATGCCCAATCCTGTGGGTCACCAAGCAGCAGGGATATGATGATTTTAACCTGCTGAATGGGATCACCAGAGGACCGGGGTCTCAATGCAAACAACAGTTTACAGTTATTTTTGAAACTCAAAAATTTGGATCTGTCACCAAAGAATAAATCAGGAGTGGGAATCTTAGGTTCTAAGGCAGGATTCTGAACAAAATAATCTGAAATACCCTGTACCCTAGCAGCAAGCTGATCCACATGAGAAACTCACTCCTGAACATTCATGTTATTACTAGGTTCCGCAGCCATCCAGAGATTAAGAGGGAGGAAAAGACAAAACAGGCTAAGGAAAAAAAAATGGCTCAAAACCTTTCATCCCTTCTTCTGAGATGCAATTAACTCATTGTTGGCCAGTTGTACTGTTATGATCTGGTGGCCTAGGAGCAGCATGTGACGTACTCTGGAGAAGGTGGTATCTGTACTGACCGCAGACCCTGAACTTAGCAGCGCAACTAGAAATAGCCGTGGGATGTACCTAACACTCCCTAGACACCTCAACACAGCCTAAGGACTAACTTCCCCTAAAGATAGAAACGGGAAAACTATCTTGCCTCAGAGAAAATCCCCAAAGGATAGACAGCCCCTCACAAATATTGACTGTGAGAGGAGAGGGAAATGACAAACGCAGACTGAAATCAGGATTAGCAAAGGAGGCCTTACTAGCTAAAAAGAAAGAATAGGACAGAGAACTGTGCGGTCAGTATTAAAACACTAGAAAATATCCACCACAGAAAATAGAAAACTCCACATCTGACTAAAGACATGGAGGGTATATCTGCATCTCCAGAGATACCGCTTGGCTGCAAAAAATCCTTACACAGACAAGCTGGACAAGACAAAACATGAAAATGCACTGAACTATAAAGCCCACAGCATGTGGACAGCAAAAACAAAGCCAGGACTTATCTTTGTTGAAAAGCACAGCAAACAGGAGAGACCAGTAAGGGATGTGAATCCTCCAAAAACAATGGACAACTGGCACTGACTAAAGGATCAAGCAGGACTAAATAGCTGAGTCCAAATTGCAAAAAGTGAACACACCTGATAAATGCTGCGATCCAATGACAGCAGCACTACCACTCATAACCACCGGAGGGAGCCCAAGAGCAGAATTCACAACAGATGTGTTCCATCCCAAGGTCCGACTGGGTCCCGGCTTCCACTATGTTAACCCAGTGTGCCATTATTGAGATGTACCATCCCTGGCCACAAGCACCTGTCCACGTGTCCGTGGTTAGGTGGACTTTCCCAGTAACAGCATTGTTGAGGGCACGGGTAATGTTGTGGGACACATGCTGGTGTAATGCCGGTACGGCACACCGGGAGAAATAGTGACGACTGGGGACCAAGTACCTTGGGTCGGCCACCACCATCAGGTTGCGGAAAGCTTCCGTCTCAATGAGCCTAAAAGGCAACATTTCGAGCGCAAGCCAAAGAGAAATGTAAGAATTTAGGACTGTGGCCTTTGGGGATTTGGCTGGGTATTTCCGTTTGCATTCCAATGACTGGGGCATATACAACTGAAGGCTGTGCTGGGATAAGGACATGAATGGGCTTGATAATGGTGCTGCTTGACTGTGGGCAACAACAGGTGCAGGGCTAGAGGCATCTTCACATGCACGGTGGACTGGGGATTGGCTTCTACGCAAAACAGTGGAAGACGCAGTGGTGTCACCTGCAGAGAGTGTTCCTGGAGCCTGGGGTTCGGCCCACAAAGTCGGGTGCTTTGCTGCCATGTGCCTGATCATGCTGGTGGTGGTCAGGCTGGTAGTTTTGCTACCCCTGCTGATGCAGGCATGGCAGTTGCTGCAAACGGCCTGTTTGGGGTTATCGGCAGAGTCTTTATAAAATAACCAGACTTGGGAAGATCTAACAGTTGGAATGGCAACTTCCCTCATGTTGGTGTTAAGGGGAAAGGATGCACGCCTTCTGTCTGTGGCCACCACACAGCTTCTTTCTGCCTGTTGGGGTGATATGACTCCTTCCCCATGTGTGCTGCTGTCCTCGCTCTGTATGTCCTCCTGCCAGGTTGGGTCAGTCACCATCCACCACCTCGTCTTCCACATCCGCACCCTGCTCCTCCTCCTGACTTCCTGGCAATTGTACACGAAACAAGAGAACACAAAGCGATCAAATAGGCCAGAAGATATATAGAAAAACGAAACTTGATTAAGTATAAATATAAAAAACAGGTGTATCAATGGGAATTCCCACTAACCATATGTGCAAACAAAACAGAGAAACCGGGACATGGGCACAGAGGCTAGAATATATCACAAATAGAACCAATATACATCATGTAACGAATCCTCCCACATTTAGTATATAAACAGCCGGCAGGACCACACAGAGAAAAATGGACAGCCTCTAGATGGCAAAATTAATGCCAAGCATATAGGCCATACGGACACATGTAACAAACACCTAATAGTAAGTACCGGCATATCTTACCAAAGTATCAGTGTGGAACCACCGGGGAGGTATAAAGGTGGGGGTAGCCAGAATAGCCCACGTCACCCCAACGCGCGTTTCGGCACAGCCTTCGTCAGGGGGCATGGTAAGGGATAACAATGTGTGCATTAAAAAGGAACCAGAACCAATAGGCACAACCCGGAAGTGATGTAATAGCAAGACTCGTATGTAAACTGTAGTATAGAACAAATTCTAAATAATACAGTGCCCAGATGCGTATTATCTCAGATTATATATACCGCACATTCACCAGAAAGAATATTATAAAGAGTTGGTGCCGTAGTAGAAGAAGCGCATGCGCAGTTAAATTAGCGACGCTGGCCATACACAGCAGCGTCAGCTAACTCTAATTGGGACAATCAATTCTCTGATCTGAAAAATTTGCTGGTAAAACGAACTAAGATCTGGTGGAACCGCGCCTTCCTAGAGAAGTATAAATCCCGTAAAATTATACCCAGGGGTCTACGAATTAGAGTTATTCCGGCATTTCCGGTTGAAGACGACTCATTTATCTCGCTGTGGGAGGAGGCATGCAGCTCCTGTTCATGTACGTTGATGCAGTTATTGATTGACCTTAATTCTAAATCTATTGTCAGTCTGGATTCATCTATAGATACAGTACTAATTGAATTTAACCCTTATCCGGCTGAATAGGTACAATTGTAACTATTCCGTTTTAAAATTGCAATAACTTTTTTTTGAAAAGACGTAGAGGGCTGAAATTTCGTGACATCTCTACATTTTTGGTCCAGAATATATTGGCCAAATTTCAATAAAATATCTCCACCCGCTTCCGAGATAAGGGGTCGAGATCTTTTTGCATCCATAACAAGCTGCATAGGTACAAATGTACCTCATATATTTTGAATGAAGATAATGCAAGGGAAAAAGCATAAATTTTTTTTTAATGATAATGCTATTTAACTATTATAAACAAGTAAAAAACTGTTCATTTACATTATAAAAGAAAATGTAAGAAACTTTTTTTTATTGATTTTCTTTGCAAGTAATGCATGTTGGCTTTGCTACAGAGTGTTCATCGCAAATGGGTTTCACACAAACCACACAAGACTTTCTAGTCTTGCGTTGTTTTCGCCTCAGGTCTCTGCAGACATAGCAACTACCAACAACAGGGGAGGGTCCACGACTACCATGAGGTATTTTGGGGCCAGCTGCTGGCTGCGATGCTACCACAATGCATCGTCCAAGCACCATTTCTACTGCACCTCGAAGAAAATGGTTTCTCATTATCATTTTGTTTGTACTACGATCTTCAATTGCAATCATACACAGCTGATTTGCGAGATCTTTCAGGAACTTTCTTCGTTGATCCTTTGCCCTGAAGCTTGGATTGTGTTCTCTGTAGATGATGTAGGATGCTAACCCACTGACATCAATCATATTGTAGAAAAATGCCAAAGTCCAACGTGATGTTCGTCGTTTCACAGTGTACTCTCCCAACATTTTATCCATAACATCAACGCCACCTTTTGTTATGTTGTAGTATTTTATTATCTCTGGCTTGGCTGCTAGTGTCTCTTCAACTTCTCCCGTCATGTGCATAGATGATAGAAGCACGACTGATTTGTTCTTCTTTGGTACATATGAACAGACTGTTGCATCATGATTGTAGGCAAAATTTGTCGAGTATACAGGCCTTTCTTTGGCAGGCTGCATGTTGTTAGGTAGGAACCTTTTGTTTTTTCTCACTGTACCAACTAGTGTCATGTTCCAGGAGTTCAATACCTTAGCTAGTTCCATGGTTGTAAAGAAGTTATCGGTGGTGACATTTCTTCCAGAGCCTTTATACGAGCTCACTAGGTCCAATACTGTTCGTTCTCCAATGTTTACTTGTCGAGGACCATCAGTTGGTTTCCCAGTGTAGAGCTGACCTTGTAAAGGGTAGGCATTTGATGAGTCACAAGCCCAGAAAATCTTTATGCCATATTTAGCTGGTTTTGAAGGTATATACTGGGTAAATTTAGTATGACCTCTAAATGGAAATAATTGCTCGTCGACGGTGATAGAATGATATGGCTTGTAGGCTCTCTCCAGATTACTGTTCAGCATTGTCCAGATGTCCCGTATTGGTGCAGCTTTATCTGTTTGCACACGTTCTGCACGTGTATTTTCGTTGTCAAACCTGATAAATCTGAGTATCATCTTGAAGCGGTCACGAGACATGGCTGCACGTATAAGAGGCAGAGCAGCAACATTCCACATTTCCTCCAGATTCTCTTTGTTGGCTCTGTGCACACCAGCAGCAATCAGTATGCCCAAAAATGCATGAAGTTCAGTTTCAGTAAATTGCTTGAATGTTTTTTGTGGTGGCCGTTTGGAAGAATCAGGAAAACGTTGTACCAGTTCGTTGTTGTAAGCATCACAAACTCTCTTGGCCTTTCGATTTGTTTCCCGTAATATGATGTCACACATCTCGGGAGTCATGATGGACTTGAATAGCTCTTTTGCTGTATATAGGTTGCTGATTGCTGCAGGGCCACCTCTTTGTCGTAGGACATTACGAGATTTTGTTTGTGCATTTGGCAGTGGATTACTGCACCATTGAGTTTCATCCTTAGCAGTCCAAATGTCGCCTGCACTTTGAGGCACAGAATCATCCTCAACACTTTCGTCTGATTCGTATTCATTTTCATGCTCTATGACCATTTCTTGTTCAATGTCTGAATCTTCTTCAGTAACATCCACTTGTGGTACATAGTTTTCATCATCAGATGGAACATATGGTTCATCCTCATGCTCAGAATCAGATTCTTCTAGCATTCGCATTATTTCGTCAGACGTAAACCTGTAAATATGAAAAAATGTAAAATAAATAATTTTCCGAAATACTACATTATTGGCTTTTCACAAAATTATACTAACCTGCAAACACGTTTTCTTGGATTATGGCGGAAACTAGATCCAGCATTACTATCACTCATGATGACTTGCTAGATGAATTTTGGCTTCGTATTTTGTGCTGAATATAAATAAAACATCGTAAAACAATATGTAGATACTAATTATTATCCATTTTTCGTATAAAAATTATACCTATAGTGATAAGTTTCATACAAAATATATGTAAGCCAAGTCCAGGCTGAAAGACAATTTGACTGTTCTGTCCCCACATAATGAGAATAAAGGTATAACTGGCTGTTAGATGCTGTGAGACTTTCCTACCTTCGTTTCCAAGAAATTGAAGACTTCACAAGCCTAGAAATGTGTGCTCACAGCAATGAGATGAACAGCAAAATGGCTAATGAGAGGAGGGAGGCAGGAAGACAAGTAGAAGCCACTCCCAGTTTGAATTAACTTAATTGACAGCAACATAAGTGACCAGTAACAACACTGAACAATAGATATCAGCATAACATTTGTAGCTGAATGAACTTTAGTTTCTGAAACCAAGTAAAGTCTTCCCACAGTGGAGGTATATGTGAAGGTACAATTGTACCTATGCAGCCTGTTAAGGTTGTAAAATTATGCAGCCTGACAAGGGTTAAATCTAAATGCCCTACTGATATATTTAAGAACTATGAGATTCAACTTGATAAGGCCCTTGATTTGGTGGTCAAAAAAATCAATGAATCTCAAACCACCAAATTTAATCGGGATATCAAGGATTACCAGATGAATAATGTATTCTTTTGGAAAAAATTGTCTGCACCTGCTTCCACTCGAACTGGGCGAACTGCTTCGTTTTCCTCATTGTCATCATTGAGTGAACTTTCTGATTCTGCCTCTACTTCCCATACCACAAGGTCGGGAACTAACTTCAAAAAAACATATACACGCAATTACCATCCATATAGACGTGATAATCATAGGCCACCAGGACCGTCGAATGATGATAATAAGGTAATTAATTTAAGTGATCATGTGTTTTCTGAAGTAGACATTGCAATCCTTACTAAAGGTCTCACGTTTTCTCCATCGTCTGGTTTTGATACGTTTACGACTGTCAAAGATTTACATCTATTTGCTAGATCGCTATTGTTTAAGAAGCACTTCCATGATGGTAATCTGCATGATCTATTTCCTACAGAGGAGGAACAAGCCACTCTAAGGATATTGGAAGAATTACATGCCGAGCATAACACCACTATTGATGGTAAGATACCTTCCTCGATTAGACCTCGTTCCAAGAAATTCCCCCCTCTGTCTACATGCACCAACGTTGATCTTTTTGTTCAAGTTGTCACCAAAGATTTGTTGAAAATACCGAAATCCATCAAAAATGATAACCTTACACGTGTAGAACGTGAACATCTTAAGGCTTTACAATCCCTTCCTGATGTTATTTTTAAGCCTGCGGATAAGGGGGGGAATGTTGTAGTATGGCCTAGATTATTGTACGAGAAGGAGGCAAACCGTCAATTAAATAACAAAATCTGTTTACAGCTCAATTTAATTCTCGATAGAGCAGTGGCAGATGGAGTGATTACGAAAGAATTAGCCGGGGCATTAACGATTGCAGAACCATCCATTTCCACGTTTTACCTCCTTCCAAAGGTGCATAAGAATAAGACTAACCCCCCTGGACGCCCTATTATTTCCGGAGCAGGGAATTTCTTGGAACATCGATGTCAATCGATGGATTGATTCGATTCTGCAGCCATTTGTAGAGAGTCTTCCTTCTTATTTGAAGGATACCGGCATGTTCCTCAGGTCAATTGATGACCTTACCATCGATCCAGATGCCATCATGGTGGTAGCAGATGTGGAGTCGCTCTACACGAGCATTAAACATTCAGATGGACTAAGGGCAGTTAGGTATTATCTCGGTATGTCGAGCTTTCCTGTCAATTTCCAGACTCTGGTATTAGAGATCTTGGAATTTACCTTAACCCATAATTTCTTTATTTTCAAGGGGTCCTTCTTCCTACAGCTCCAGGGGACGGCCATGGGGGCGGCCTTTGCGCCGGCCTATGCGAATCTGTTCCTGGGGCTGTGGGAGAGGGACCTCTTCCTGTCGGATCGGGCCTCATCTATTGACCGCGTCCCGCTTTGGTGATGATGTTTTCCTGATCTGGCAGGGATCAGTTGAATCATTACAAACTTTTATGGGATCTTTGAATAATAATGATCTTAATATCAAATTAACATATCATTTTGACAGTCGTGGCGTTGATTTCCTAGACGTTATGGTGAAGCGTGATGATGTTAATATGATCCAGACTGACATATTCAGGAAACCTACATCGACGAACACTTTGCTGCATGCCTCTTCGGCTCACCCGAGGCATGTTATCCAGTCTGTCCCGCTGGGTCAGTTTCTCCGCTTGCGGAGGATCTGCTCCAGTCATTCAGATTTTGAGAAGCAGGCTGTTGAGTTAAAAACTAGATTCTATGAGAGAGGGTACAGTCATCGTATGGTGAAAAGGGCATACAATAGAGCCAAGTTTTCCTCTCGCCATGATCTTGTCTATAAGTCCAATAAGAAACTACCTGGGGAAAAAGTGAGATTCATTACAAATTACCATGATCGATTTTCACAGGTTAGGGAGGCTCTTTCGAGATCTTGGCATATTTTACAGGCTGATCCTGTGATCTCGAAGTATGTACCGGAGAGACCAGCCATTACCACTAGACGGTCTAAAAACCTTCGTGATATGCTGGTACACAGTCACTACGCTGACAATAGTAAATCTACCTTCCTTGACCTCTATCCCCGAAAAAAAGGATGTGTTCCATGTGGACGTTGTGTGGCTTGCCCGAATGTGGAGAAATGTGACACTTTCTTTAATTCTGATAAATCTAAAATATTCTATATAAAAAAATCTATCACTTGTACCACCCGATATGTTATTTATTTTGCCACCTGTCCTTGTGGACTTATTTATATAGGATTGACCACACGCCCTCTCAAGATCAGAGTAAGGGAACATGTTCTTGGCATTAAAGCGGCAGCAGAACACCTCAATACCTCCAATCTAACAACCATTCCTAGACACTTTTGGCTATGTCATAACTGTGACTCCACCTTGTTTCGTGTTAGAGGTATTGATTCCCTTAATATTAGTATTCGGGGTGGAAATTTGTCACAAAAACTTGCCCAACTGGAATCTCGCTGGATGTGGACGCTTAATACACTCCAGCCTAATGGTCTCAATGAACAGATCAGCTTTGTCCCATTTATTTGATGCCTCCCTGTATTTGGTTCCATCTATCATATGTCCTTTCATTCAGTATTGTTTTTATTAATTTTAATTTTTCTATTTTAGGTTTATTATATACCCGCCATTGGCCTCCTATACAGTATCTATGTACTCATTTCGTATGTAATTGGAAGCGGAGAATATCCTTATCACTTTGAGGCTATATCCCGGACCCGTCTACTTTGTCGTCTTGGCTACTATTTTTTCAGCCTGTTTGATATCGGATATATGTTGCAATGTATTAATGTTTGCCAATAATTGTCTGTAATTAATTACTTATGCTCTCTATATTTTGATATTTTTGATGGGTTATTTTTGGCATTCTTTATTTGCCTGATGTATTTCTTGGTATAATAGATTTGTGCAGATACCGATTATTATGGGTTTTGTTGTATACCTATACTCTTCGTATACTATTTCATGTGGAGGTTCCTATTTTTCTTCCATTCTTTCCTCGCCCAGTACGCATGCGTGTTGTTCCTTTCTGTGTCTCACGGCTTTTGGCGTCATATGGTGTTCCGGTGCCGGGCCTTTGTGCCTGGGCTCCGCTCACCGCCGACGCTGACGCCGTGTGACAGGGTTTGGATTGCTTCACGCATGCGTCACTTTGATGGGTGTTGATATTAATTTATTTCCTAATATGGGTACATATGTGTCCTTATTGTATGGGTCTCTCCACATCTATATGCACCAAACAGTTATAATCTCTGAGTGACTTATTTGGTCCTCTGTTTATATGTAGCCTTGGTGACGGTTCACTACCTCCGGGTCACTCCCTCGAATTATTCTCTGCCGCTCAGTGCCTCTTAGTTCCGCCTACCGCTGACGCTGTCTGTGTATGGCCAGCGTCGCTAATTTAACTGCGCATGCGCTTCTTGAATTACTCTCTACCACTTAGTGCCTTTTAGTTCCGCCTACTGCTGACGCTGCTGTGTATGGCCAGCGTCGCTAATTTAACTGCGCATGTGCTTCTTCTACTACGGCACCAACTCTTTATAATATTCTTTCTGGTGAATGTGCGGTATATATAATCTGAGATAATACGCATCTGGGCACTGTATTATTTAGAATTTGTTCTATACTACAGTTTACATACGAGTCTTGCTATTACATCACTTCCGGGTTGTGCCTATTGGTTCCGGTTCCTTTTTAATGCACACATTGTTATCCCTTACCATGCCCCCTGACGAAGGCTGTGCCGAAACGCGCGTTGGGGTGACGTGGGCTATTCTGGCTACCCCCACCTTTATGGTTCCACACTGATACTTTGGTAAGATATGCCGGTACTTACTATTAGGTGTTTGTTACATGTGTCCGTATGGCCTATATGCTTGGCATTAATTTTGCCATCTAGAGGCTGTCCATTTTTCTCTGTGTGGTCCTGCCGGCTGTTTATATACTAAATGTGGGAGGATTCATTACATGATGTATATTGGTTCTATTTGTGATATATTCTAGCCTCTGTGCCCATGTCCCGGTTTCTCTGTTTTGTTTGCACATATGGTTAGTGGGAATTCCCATTGATACACCTGTTTTTTATATTTATACTTAATAAAGTTTCGTTTTTCTATATATCTTCTGGCCTATTTGATCGCTTTGTGTTCTCTTGTTTCGTGTATCTTTATATTTGCGATTTGGCCATCTAGTAGTCTGCCACACGTCGGTATATACATATTTTCTTTATTATCTGTGCCTTGTAAAATGTTACCTAAGTGTGTGCTGAGATTTATCCTTTCCTGGCAATTGTGTCTCATCATCGTCCACCTCTTGTGACACTTTCCCACCATCGTGTGACCGTGGCTGGTCAAATCTTTGGGTATCGCTACATGGATCCCATCTGGCCCCACTTCAAGTTGACTGGCTGAGAGTCCAGAATCTTGAAAGGGAAAATTGAACAGCTCTTTGGAGTGTCCAAGTGTGGGATCAGTCGTCTCAGGGTACTCGGCATGGTGAGAGGAAGGAGGATCAGGGTGAGGCATATCAGGGCCACACTCATGGCTACTGAGACTTGACTATGTGGAATACATGGTGGTGGTGGCTAAGTGACTGGAAGCATTATCCGCTATCCAACCAACAACCGTTTCACACTGCTCTGGCTTTAATAGTGGTGTGCTGTGATCCCCTAGGAACAGGGACAGGAAGGTCGAGCGAGATGTGGGTCTTTGTTGTGGCCCACTTTCAGTTTGGCCACGGCCTCGTCCTCTGCATGCACCATCAGCATCACATCCACTTTGCCGTCCCTTGCCCCTTGCCCATTTTAAATGGACTACTGAACTAATTCAAAAGCTCAACACAAATGTATTTATTTGGAGCAAAATTATATCTGATCAGTATACCTTCAAAGCTACAATTTTTCCACCACAGATACAACAGGCCTCAGCCTGACATAACAGACTTTATACATTTTTTTGGGGGGTTGGATAATTAAAAAAAAAAGTGGAAGAAGGCTAGCAGACAGAATTATAATACTTATGCCTGCGATGCTACGATTTTTCCACCACCAGTACACCAGGCCGCAGCCACAGATAACAGACTGTCTTATTTGTTTTTCTCTTGTATGTTAAATTTGGCAAAAAATTAAAAATGAGTACAACAATGCTAGCAGACAGCACTATGAAATTTATGCCTGCAAAGCTACAATTTTTCCACCACAGATACAACAGGCCTTAGCCTGACATAACAGACTGTTTAATTTTGGGGGGGGGGGGGTTTGGAGAATTTTTAAAATAACAAAAAAAGAGTGGAACAAGGTTAGCAGACAGAACTATGAAACTTATGCCTGCGAAGCTACGATTTTTCCACCACAGATACAACAGGCCTCAGCCTGACATAACAGACTGTATAATTTTTTTTGGGGGGGGATTGGAAAATTTTTAAAATAACAAAAAAAGAGTGGAACAAGGCTAGCAGACAGAACTATAATACTTATGCCTGCGATGCTACGATTTTTCCACCACCGATACACCAGGCCGCAGCCACAGATAACAGACTGTCTTATTTTTTTTCTCTTGTATGTGAAATTTGGCAAAAAATTAAAAATGAGTACAACGATAGCAGACAGAACTATGAAACTTATGCCTGCAAAGCTACAATTTTTCCACCACAGATACAACAGGCCTCAGCCTGACATAACAGACTGTATAATTTTTGGGGGGGAATTTGGAAAATGTTTAAAATAACCAAAAAAGAGAGGAACAAGGCTAGCAGACAGAACTATAATACTTATGCCTGCAATGCTACGACTTTTCCACCACCGATACACCAGGCCGCAGCCACAGATAACAGACTGTCTTATTTTTTTTTCTCTTGTATGTGAAATTTGGCAAAAAATTAAAAATGAGTACAACGCTAGCAGACAGAACTATGAAAATTATGCCTGTGAAGCTACGATTTTTCCACCACAGATGCAACAGGCCTCCGCCCGACATAACAGACTGTATAATTTTTGGGAGAGTTTTGGAGAATTTTTAAAATAAAAAAAAAGAGTGGAACAAGGCTAGCAAACAGAACTATGGAACTTATGCCTGCAAAGCTAGGATTTTTCAAACACAGATACACCAGGCCTCATCCTGACATAACAGACAATATAATTTGGGGGGGAGGGGTTTGAGAATTAAAAAAATAAATAAAAAAGAGTGGAACAAGGGTAGCAAACAGAACTATGAAACTTATGCTTGCGAAGCTACGATTTTTCCACCACCGATACACCAGCCATCAGCCTCAGATAACAGACTGATCTAAAGGTGGCCTTGATTTTTTTGGGCACAACTAAATTTTGTCAACAAGTTGGCTATGACATAAAAAAAAAAGATTTTTTGGCGCACTCACATCCGGTGTCTGAGACAGAAAAAAAAAAAAAGAGGTAGATTTGCACATTCTTAGATTTCAAAAACCTGGCTGTAGTAGGCAGCGTGAACAGGCAAATATATATTAAAATAAGGGGCTATGGATTGCTTTAGAATAAAAGGAGCAGGTATCAGGTGAAGAAAAAAAAAAGCCACAGAAAACTGCAGCCAGATATATATTAAATAAGCAACAGCAGCAGACAGTAATGGAGCTTTTGGAGCTATGCAGTGAGAGTTATGTATGCACATACAGTGCCTGCAGGCCTTGCACTGATGTGGATATGCGCACATAGACTCCCCTGCCTACCTAGCGCTACAAACTCGGGACCCCCGGATTAGCCCTAAAAAGGACTGTTGGTTTCTCAGGAGTTGTGGACTGAATAGTTGCAGACCTACACCAACTCTAAGGCTATGTTCACAGTTGCGGAAACACTGCGGATCCACAGCAAAATCCGCAGCGTTTCCGCAACTGCGGTCGGCAGCGTTTTCCCATGCGTTTATAGTACCATGTAAACCTATGGGAAACGCAATCCACAGTGCACATGCTGCGGAAAAAATCGCGCGGAAACGCAGTTGTTTACATTCAGCAGCATATCAATTCTTTGTGTGGAACCCTCAGCGGTTTTACTCCTGCTCCATAATAGAAAACCGCAGGTGTAAAACCCTCAGTGGAATCCGCACAAAAACCGCGGTAAATCCGCAGTAATTCAGCAGGAAATCCGCAGGTAAAAAGTAGTGCCTTTTACCTGCGGTTTTCACAAATCCGCTGCGGAAAAATCAGCAGACCTCAGGAATACGTGTGCACATACCCTTAAAGGGACTCTGTCACCTGAATTTGGAGGGAACAATTTTCAGCCATAGAGGCGGGGTTTTCGGGTGTTTGATTCACCCTTTCCTTACCCGCTGGCTGCATGCTGGCTGCAATATTGGATTGAAGTTCATTCTCTGTCCTCCGTAGTACATGCCTGCACAAGGCAATCTTGCCTTGCGCAGGCGTGCACATGCCCTGGGCGCAGCCGGCAGGGGGCGCAGTCGGACCACCTAATGCGGCGGTCCGCAGTGTCTCCCCCGGCGGCTGCATTCTGCCGCCCCCCGCACTGGGAGTCAGCTGTTCTCTGTGCCAACTGTCAAGCTGACAGCCGTCACAGAGAAGCTGCAGCGCACCGGCTCCCAGTGTTCAATTGTACTGCATCTGAGATGCGAGTACAATTGAAGCTCTGACTGCCAGGTCAGAGCGACGCCAGCAGCGTGATCAAGTCATGTGATCACGCTGCTGACGTCACTCGCCCACGCTGCAGAGCAGAGGCAGAGCAGCAGAGGCAATGAGATGCAGATTGGTGGTAAGTGCTCCAGTGGAGCTGAAGACACCGAAAGTGCAGGGGGGGATTTAATGTGAGTGGGAATGTATTTAATGTGAGTGGGAATGGGGGGGATATATTGTGGGGGGGATTTAATGTGAGTGGGGATGGTGGGATTTATTATTGGATGGGGGATATTTAATATGAGTGGAGATGGGTGGATTTATTGTGGGGAAGGGATTTAATGCGAGTGGAGATGGGGGGATTAATTGTGGGGGGAGATTTAATGTGAGTGGGGATGGTGGGATTTATTATTGGATGGGGAGATATAATATGAGTGGAGATGGGGGGATTTATTGTGGGGAAGGGATTTAATTTGAGTGGAGATGGGGGGATTTAATGTGTGGGGGAGATTTGTCATGGGGATGGGGGTGTTTAACCCCTTAGTGACAGAGCCAATTTGGTACTTAATGACCAGGCCAATTTTTGCAATTCTGACCACTGTCACTTTATGAGGTTATAACTCTGGAACGCTTCAATGAATCCCGCTGATTCTGAGATTGTTTTTTCGTGACATATTGTACTTCATGTTATTGGTAACATTTCTTCGATATTACTTGCGATTATTTATGAAAAAAACGGAAATATGGCGAAAATTTTTAAAATTTTGCAATTTTCAAACTTTGTATTTTTATGCCCTTAAATCAGAGAGATATGTCACAAAAATAGTTAATAAATAACATTTCCCACATGTCTACTTTACATCAGCACAATTTTGGAAACAAAATTTTTTTTGTTAGGGAGTTATAAGGGTTAAAAGTTGACCAGCAATTTCTCATTTTTACAACACCATTTTTTTTTAGGGACCACATCACATTTGAAGTCATTTTGAGGGGTCTATATGATAGAAAATAATGAAGTGTGACACCATTCTAAAAACTACACCCCTCAAGGTTCTCAAAACCACATTCAAGAAGTTTATTAACCCTTTACGTGCTTCACAGGAACTGAAACAATGTGGAAGGAAAAAATGAACATTTGACTTTTTTTTGCAAACATCTTAATTCAGAACCATTTTTTTTATTTTCACAAGTGTAAAAACAGAAATGTAACAATAAATTTTGTTATGCAATTTCTCCTGAATACGCCAATACCCCATATGTGGGGGTAAACCACTTTTTGGGCGCACCGCAGAACTTAGAAGTGAAGGAGCGCCGTTTGACTTTTTCAATGCAGAATTGGCTGGAATTGAGATCGGACGCCATGTCACGTTTAGAGAGCCCCTGATGTGCCTAAACAGTGGAAACTCCCCACAAGTGACACCATTTTGGAAACTAGACCCCTTAAGGAACTTATCTAGATGTGTGGTGAGCACTTTGAACCCCCAAGTGCTTCACAGAAGTTTATAACGTAGAGCCGTGAAAATAAAAAATCGCTTTTGTTTACACAAAAATGATCTTTTCGCCCACAAATTCTTATTTTCACAAGGGTAACAGGAGAAATTAGACCACAAAAGTTGTTGTGCGATTTCTCCTGAATACGTCGATACCCCATATGTGAGGGTAAACCACTGTTTGGGCGCAACGCAGAGCTTGGAAGTGAAGGAGCGCCGTTTTACTTTTTCAATGTAGAATTGGCTGGAATTGAGATTGGACGCCATGTCGCGTTTGGAGAGCCCCTAATGTGCCTAAACAGTGGAAACCCCCCACAAGTGACACCATTTTGGAAACTAGACCCCTTAAGGAACATATCTAGATGTGTGGTGAGCACTTTGAACCCCCATGTGCTTCACAGAAGTTTATAATGTAGAGCCGTGAAGAAAAAAAAATCGCATTTTTTCTACAAAAATGATCTTTTTGCCCACAAATTTTTATTTTCACAAGGGTAACAGGAGAAATTAGACCACAAAAGTTGTTGTGCAATTTCTCCTGAGTACGCTGATACCCAATATGTGGGGGTAAACCACTGTTAGGGCGCACCGCAGAGCTTGGAAGAGAAGGAGTGCCGTTTTACTTTTTCAATGTAGAATTGGCTGGAATTGAGATTGGACGCCATGTCGCGTTTGGAGAGCCCCTGATGTGCCTAAACAGTGGAAACCCCCCACAAGTGACACCATTTTGGAAACTAGACCCCTTAAGGAACTTATCTAGATGTGTGGCGAGCACTTTGAACCCCCATGTGCTTCACAGAAGTTTATAACGTAGAGCCGTGAAAAAAAAAATTGCATTTTTTCTACAAAAATGATCTTTTTGCACACAAATTTTTATTTTCACAAGGGTAACAGGAGAAATTAGACCACTAAAGTTGTTGTGCAATTTCTCCTGAGTACGTCGATACCCAATATGTGGGGGTAAACCACTGTTTGGGCGCACCGCAGAGCTTGGAAGAGAAAGAGTGCCATTTTACTTTTTCAATGTAGAATTGGCTGGAATTGAGATCGGACGCCATGTCGCGTTTGGAGAGCCCCTGATGTGCCTAAACAGTAGAAATCCCCCACAAGTGACCCCATTTTGGAAACTAGACCCCCCATGGAACTTATCTAGATGTTTGGTGAGAACCTTCAATGCCCAAGTGCTTCACAGAAGTTTAGAATGCAGAGTCGTGAAAATAAAAAATATTTTTTTTTCCACAAAAAAGATATTGTAGCCCCCAAGTTTTTATTTTCACAAGGGTAACAGGAGAAATTGGACTGCAATAGTTGTTGTCCAATTTATCCCGAGTACGCTGATGTACCATATGTGGGGGTAAACCACTGTTTGGGCGCACGGCAGAGCTCGGAAGGGAAGGAGCGCCTTTTTGGAATGCAGACTTTGATAGAATGGTCTGTGGGCATTATGTTGTGATTGCAGAGCCCCTGATGTACCTAAACTGTAGTAACCCCCCACAAGTGACCCCATTTTGGAAACTAGACCCCCCAAGGAACTTATCTAGATGTGTGGTGAGAACTTTAAATGCCCAAGTGCTTCACAGAAGTTTAGAATGCAGAGTTGTGAAAATAAAAAATATTTTTTCTTTCACAAAAAAGATATTGTAGCCCCCAAGTATTTATTTTCACAAGGGTAACAAGAGAAATTGGACCCGAGAAGTTGTTGTCCAATTTATCCCGAGTACGCTGATGCCCCATATGTGGGGGTAACCCACTGTTTGGGCGCACGGCAGAGCTCAGAAGGGAGGGAGCACCATTTGACTTTTTGAGCGCAAAATTGGCTGTCGTGTTTGGAGACCCCCTGATGTACCTAAACAGTGGAAACCCCCCAATTCTAGCTCCAACCCTAACCCCAACACACCCCTAACCCTAATCCCAACCTGATCCATAATCCTAATCACTAACCCTAACCATAATCACAACCCTTACCCCAAAACAACCCTAATGTCAACCCTAACCATAACCCTAATCAAAACCCTAAATCTAACACACCCCTAATCCTAATCTCAACCCTAACCTCAAACCTAACCCTAATCCCAATACACCCCTAATCACAACCCTAACCTTAACCGTAATCCCAAACCTAACCCTAACCCAAGCGTAACCCTAATGCCAACCCTAACCCTAATACCAACCCTAATCCAAACCCTAACCCTAATCCCAGCTCTAACCCTAACTTTAGCCCCAACCCTAGCCCTAACTTTAGCCCCAACCCTAACCCTAGCCCTAAGGCTACTTTCACACTTGCGTCGTTTGGCATCCGTCGCAATCCGTCGTTTTGGACAAGAAACGGATCCTGCAAATGTGCCCTCAGGATGCGTTTTTTGCCCATAGACTTGTATTGCCGACGGATCGTGACGGATGGCCACACGTCGCGTCCGTCGTGCACTGGATCAGTTGTGTTTTGGCGGACCGTCGGCACAAAAAAAGTTCAATGAAACGTTTTTTTGTACGTCGCATCCGCCATTTCTGACCGCGCATGCGTGGCCGTAACTCCGCCCCCTCCTCCCCAGGACATAGATTGGGCAGCAGATGCGTTGAAAAACTACAGCTGCTGCCCACGTTGTGCACAATTTTCACAACGTGCGTCGGTATGTCGGGCCGACGCATTGCGACGGCCCCGTACCGACGTAAGTGTGAAAGAAGCCTAACCCTAAATTTAGCCCCAACCCTAACCCTAAATTTAGCCCCAACCCTAACCCTAACCCTAGCCCTAACCCTAACCCTACCCCTAACCCTAACCCTACCCCTAACCCTAACCCTACCCCTAACCCTACCCCTAACCCTACCCCTACCCCTAACCCTACCCCTACCCCTAACCCTACCCCTACCCCTACCCCTTACCCTACCCCTAACCCTACCCCTAACCCTACCCCTACCCCTAACCCTAACCCTACCTCTAACCCTAATTTTAGCCCCAACTGCTGTTCTCCTGCCGGCCGGCAGATGGAGACAAATGGCGGGCGCACTGCGCATGCGCCCGCCATTTTCTTCTGCCGGCGGCCAGGAGGAGCAGCAAGAGGATCCAGGGACACAGGTGAGTATTGTAGGGTCCCCGAATCCCCCTATTTCTCTGTCCTCTGATGTGCGATCACATCAGAGGACAGAGAATTACACTTTACTTTTTTTTTTTTTTTTTTTGCGGTCGCCGGTAAACAGTTAATTACCGGCGATCGCAAAACAGGGGTCGGTGAAACCGACCCCGATCATGCTCTTTGGGGTCTCGGCTACCCCCGGCAGCCGAGACCCCAAAGATTCTCGCGGGGCCGGCGGGCGCACTGCGCATGTGCCCGCCATTTTTAAGATGGCGGTGCCCACCGGGAGCCACGGGGAGCATCGGGGGAGCTAGGTGAGTATTGGGGGGCCACCTGGGACCCCTTTTCTCTGTCCTCCGATGTGCGATCACATCGGAGGACAGAGAAATTAAAAAGAGATCGCATTTTTTTTTTTTTTTTTTTGCGATCGCCGGTAAACGGTTAATTACCGGCGATCGCAAATGCGGGGTGGGTTAAAAACCCCCCGAATCATGTTCTCTGGGGTCTCGGCTACCCCCGGCAGCCGAGACCCCGGATAAAATCGGCCTCTGGGGGGCGCTATGTACTTTTTCCACAGCGCCGTTAATTAACGGCGCTGTGGTTTAAGTACCCTTAGCGGCCGCCGTTAAAAGGCGTATCGGCGGACGCTAAGGGGTTAATGTGTGGTGTGATATTTAGAGTGGGGATGGGGGTTTTAATGTGTGGGGGAGATTTGTCATGCGGATGGGGGTGTTTAATGTGTGGGGTGATATTTGGAGTGGGGATGGGGCGATTTAATGTGTGGGGGAGATTTGAGGACACAAAATGAAGAGCAAAGGGGGAGATAGGGGGCATGCATGAGGAAACAATACCGGGGAATGGGGGGCGTATATGAGGAAACAGTATGGGGGATGGGTGCAGACAGTTTGGAGAGCAAACGGGGGAATGTATGCAGACACAGTATGAGTAGCGATGTGAAAAATGTATGCGGACAGAGTACGGGGAGTGAGGGTGTTGGGATGTGTGCATGCGTAGCATGGAGGGACAGTGTAAGGGCACAGCCAGGAGGGGACAGTATACCAAAGAGGGGGAGTGTGATGAGAGAGTACAGTATAAATACTAGGCTCTATAGGGGGGACACAGTGTGAGAGGACAGTGTGAAAATGGGGGCCGGTATGGAAAGGGGAGGTCCGTGTAAAGAGCATGTACCATAAGAGGGACAATGTGGGGGTCATATTTTATGCAGACAATATAGTGAGTGGCAATTTTTCATTCAGGAGCATTATAATGACACTTGTATCTTTAAGGGCATCATGTGGAGATTTTCTGCAAAAGAGCGGAGAAGATGGAAGTCTGCAGAGACGGCTGTGAATGAGAAAACTCATCATGGGGTCTGGACAAGATGAAGAAAAGAACGGCTCGAGAGACGACGCCATCTATAAGGTACCTGGATGTATATGTTATTTGTGATACTGACTAACTCTCATGTTTTTATTTATGTTCGGAGCATTAAAGGGGATGTCCAGGTTTGTGATGAGTCTGCAGTCATTCTTTGTGACTGCAGACTTCTGACTTCTCACAGTGCGCCCTGCACGCTGTCAGAATTCTCTGGTGCTGGTGATTTACATACATGCAGTCACGTGCCGACTAGGGTTGAGCGACTTTTAGTTTTTTAGGGTAGTTTTTTTCACGAAACCCGACTATCTCAAAAGTCGAGTCGAGTGGAATCGGCCGATTATCGCGAAAAGTCGGGGATCGACCGAAACACGAAACCCAATGCAAGTCAATGGGGAAGCATAGTCGGCAGTGAGTGGAGGCCAGGAAAACACCTACAGTGCCCATTTTAATGGCAAAAACATCCATACTTGTTACTGAAGCTTGTCAATCTTAATTTACCTTATAATAATAGTTAGGCATTGGAAATTGGGGGTCATTTGGCTAAAGTTGTGGGGAATAGGGCTGGTTCAAGTATTTAGTGGGCCCAGGTAATCTGGACCACCTCAGGGCAGTGGAGCAGGGAGAGGTAAGTATTTAAACTTTGCAAGTGCTGGGATCCTGAGCAAGCAGAGGGGGCCCACTCGTTGGCATTGGCACTGGCACAGGGCCCCTCAAAGTACGGCGGTGTGTTTGCATGGTGGGGGCGCCTCACACCGGCAGCGACACTTTTTGCGTACTATGAGGGGCCCTGTGCCAGTGACATCACCAACTGTTGTGAATTCTGCTCTTGGGTTCCCTCCAGTGGTTGTTGGTGGGAATGCAGTTGTCTCTGACTCGCAGTCCTGGCCAGGTGTATCAGATAATTACAATTCTGACTGGGATATTTAGGTGTGCAGGATCCTTTAGCCCTTGCCAGTTGTCAATGTTTCTTTGGAAGTGTTGGATCTCTGCCTGGCCTCTCCTGCTTATCTGCCAGTTCAGCAAAGATAAGTGTCTGTTTCTTTTCCTGTGGCACACATGCAGTGTGCTTATTTTCAGTACTGTTCGTTTGTTTGTCTTTTGCCCAGATTAGACTGTGTCTGTGTTTTCTCAGTCTGGTTGGTTTCATTGGAGTTGCAGATATACACTCCTACATCTTTAGTTAGATGTAGGAAGTTTTTTGTATATTCTGCTGTGGATTTTTGAAGGGTTTTATACTGACTGCACAGAACTCTGTCCTATCCTGTCCTATCCAGCTAGAGTGGCCTCCTGTGCTAAATCCTGTTTTTTCTGCCTGTGTATGTTTTTTCCTCTCCGACTCAACGCCAATATTTTTTGGGGGCTGTCTATCCTTAGGGGATTTTCTCTGAGGCATGACAGTATTCCGATTTCCATCTTTAGGGGTATTTAGTCCTCCGGCTGTGACGAGGTGTCTAGGTGTGTTAGGTACACTCCACGACTACTTCTAGTTGCGGTGTTAAGTTCAGGTTTGCGGTCAGTATAGTGGCACTTTCTCCAGTGAAAGTTCTCATGCAACTCCAAGGTCACCGGATCATAACAGTACAACTGGCCAACAATGAGTTAAATGCATCTCAGAAGAAGGGAAGGAAGCTCTTGAGCCATTTTTTTTTCCTCAAGTCTGTTTTGTGTTCTCTTCCCTCTTAATATCTGGGTGGCTGAGGAGCCTGGTGCAAACATGAATGTTCAGAAATTAGCTTCTCGTGTAGACCAGCTTGCTGCTAGGGTGCAAGGTATTTCTGATTATATTGTTCAGACTCCTGCTTTAGAACCGAAGATTCCTACTCCTCATTTGTTTTCTGGTGACAGGTCTAAATTTTTGAGTTTTAAAAACAACTGTAAACTGTTTTTTGACCTGAGACCTCGATCCTCTGGTGATTCCATTCAGCAGGTAAAAATCGTAATCTCCCTGCTGCGTGGCGATCCGCAGGATTGGGCGTTTTCCCTGGAATCTGGGAATCTGACTTTGCTTAATATTGACTCCTTTTTTCAGGCTTTAGGACTATTATATGATGAGCCTAATTCTGTGGATCAAGCTGAGAAGACCTTGTTGGCCCTGTCTCAGGGTCAAGAGGCGGCAGAATTGTATTGTCAGAAATTCAGAAAATGGTCTGTATTGACTAAATGGAATAATGATGCTTTGGCAGCAATTTTCAGAAGGGGGCTTTCTGACTCCGTTAAAGATGTTATGGTGGGGTTTCCCACGCCTTCCGGTCTGAGTGATTCTATGTCTCTGGCCATTCAGATTGACCGACGCCTGCGGGAGCGCATAACTGTGCGCGCTGTGGCGTTATCCTCAGAGCAAATTTCTGAGCCTATGCAATGTGATAGAATTCTGTCTAGAACGGAACAACAAGGTTTCAGACGTCAAAATAGGTTGTGTTATTATTGTGGCGACGCTTCTCATGTCATTTTTGTCTGCCCTAAGCGGACAAAGAGGATCGCCAGTTCAATTACCATCAGTACCGTACAACCTAAATTTCTGTTATCTGTGTCCTTGATCTGCTCATTGTCATCATTTTCTGTCATGGCGTTTGTGGATTCAGGCGCCGCCTTGAATTTAATGGATTTTGAGTTTGCCAAGTGTTGTGGTTTTCCCTTGCAGCCTTTGCAGAACCCTATTCCTTTGAGGGGCATTGATGCTACACCCTTGGCTAGAAATAAGCCCCAGTTTTGGACACAGGTAACCATGCGCATGGCGCCAGCCCATCAGGAAGATTGTCGATTTCTGGTGTTGCATAACTTGCATGATGTTATCGTGCTGGGTTTTCCATGGTTGCATGTACATAATCCTGTGTTGGACTGGAAGTCCATGTCTGTGACTAGTTGGGGTTGTCAGGGGGTTCATAATGATGTTCCTTTGATGTCAATCTCCTATTCTTCACCTTCTGAGATTCCAGAGTTTTTGTCTGATTTTCAGGATGTATTCGATGAGCCCAAGTCCAGTTTTCTTCCACCGCACAGGGACTGTGATTGTGCTATTGACTTGATTCCAGGCTGTAAGATTCCTAAGGGTCGACTTTTTAATCTATCTGTGTCTGAACATACCGCCATGCGGAGCTATATTAAGGAGTCTTTGGAGAAAGGGCATATTTGGCCATCTTCTTCACCGTTGGCAGCGGAGTTCTTTTTTGTTGCTAAAAAAGATGGTTCCTTGAGACCCTGTATTGATTATCGCCTCTTGAATAAAATCACGGTCAAGTTTCAATACCCGTTACCTTTGCTTTCCGATTTGTTTGCTAGGATTAAGGGAGCAAGTTGGTTTACCAAGATTGACCTTCGAGGGGCATATAATCTTGTTCGTATTAAGCAGGGTGATGAATGGAAAACTGTGTTTAACACGCCCGAAGGCCATTTTGAATACCTTGTGATGTCATTCGGACTCTCTAATGCTCTATCTGTTTTTCAGTCCTTCATGCATGATATCTTCCGGACTTATCTTGATAAATTCTTGATTGTATATTTGGACGATATTTTGATTTTTTCCGATGATTGGGAGTCTCATGTGCAACAGGTCAGGATGGTATTTCAGATCCTTCGCGACAATGCCCTGTTTGTGAAAGGGTCTAAGAGTCTCTTTGGGGTGCAGAAAGTCTCTTTTTTGGGCTTCATTTTTTCTCCTTCGTCTATAGAGATGGATCCGGTTAAGGTTCAGGCCATTCATGATTGGATTCAGCCCACATCCGTGAAGAGCCTTCAGAAATGTTGGGGTTTTGCAAATTTTTATCGCCGTTTCATTGCTAATTTTTCCAGCGTGGTTAAACCCTTGACCGATTTGAAGAAGAAGGGCGCTGATGTGGCAAATTGGTCCTTCGCGGCTGTCTCTGCCTTTCAGGAGCTTAAACGTCGATTTACTTCTGCTCCAGTGTTGCGCCAATCGGATGTTTCTCTTCCGTTTCAGGTTGAGGTTGACGCTCAGGGGCCGTTTTGTCTCAGAGGGATCCTGTTGGTTCCTTAATGAAACCGTGTGCCTTCTTTTTCTGTAAGTTTTCGCCTGCTGAACGCAATTATGATGTCAGCAATCGGGAGTTGTTGGCTATGAAGTGGGCATTTGAGGAGTGGCGACATTGGCTTGAGGGAGCTAAGCACCGTATTGTGGTCTTGACCGATCATAAGAATTTGATTTACCTCGAGTCTGCTAAACGGCTGAATCCTAGACAGGCTCGATGGTCCTTGATTTTTTCCCGTTTTGATTTCGTGGTCTCGTACCTTCCGGGTTCTAAGAATATTAAGGCTGATGCCCTCTCTAGGAGTTTTTTGCCTGATTCTCCTGAGGTCTTAGAGCCGGTCGGTATTCTGAAAGAGGGGGTGGTCCTTTCTGCCATTTCCCTTGATTTACGACGGGTTCTTCAGGAATTTCAGGTTGACAAACCTGACCGCTGTCCTGTGGGGAAATTGTTTGTTCCTGATAGATGGACTAGTAGAGTGATTTCTGAGGTTCACTGTTCCGTATTGGCCGGTCATCCTGGCATTTTTGGTACCAGAGATTTGGTTGGTAGGTCCTTTTGGTGGCCTTCATTGTCACGTGATGTGCGTTCTTTTGTGCAGTCCTGTGGGACTTGTGCGCGGGCCAAGCCTTGTTGCTCCCGTGCTAGTGGGTTGCTTTTGCCATTGCCAGTCCCTGAGAGGCCCTGGACGCATATTTCGATGGATTTTATTTCTGATCTTCTGGTCTCCCAGAAGATGTCTGTTATCTGGGTTGTTTGTGACCGGTTCTCTAAGATGGTTCATTTGGTGCCCGTACCTAAATTGCCTTCCTCTTCTGATTTGGTTCCGTTGTTCTTTCAGCATGTGGTTCGTTTGCATGGTATTCCGGAGAATATTGTTTCCGACAGAGGTTCCCAGTTTGTTTCTAGGTTTTGGCGGGCCTTTTGTGCTAGGCTGGGCATTGATTTGTCTTTTTTCTTCTGCATTTCATCCTCAGACAAATGGCCAGACCGAGCGTACTAATCAGACCTTGGAGACTTATTTGAGATGCTTTGTGTCTGCTGATCAGGATGATTGGGTGGCCTTCTTGCCATTGGCCGAGTTTGCCCTTAATAATCGGGCTAGTTCTGCTACCTTGGTTTCGCCTTTCTTTTGTATTTTTGGTTTTCATCCTCGTTTTTCTTCTGGGCAGGTTGAGCCTTCTGACTGTCCTGGTGTGGATTCTGTGGTGGACAGGTTGCAGCAGATTTGGGCTCATGTGGTGGGCAAGTTGGTGTTGTCTCAAGAGGAGGGTCAACGTTTTGCTAATCGTCGTCGGTGTGTTGGTTCCCGGCTTCGGGTTGGGGATCTGGTCTGGTTGTCTTCCCGTCATGTTCCTATGAAGGTTTCTTCTCCTAAGTTTAAACCTCGGTTTATTGGTCCTTATAGGATTTCTGAGATTATTAATCCGGCGTCTTTTCGACTGGCGCTTCCGGCCTCTTTTGCTATCCATAATGTCTTCCATAGATCTTTGTTGCGGAAATATGTGGAGCCCGTTGTTCCCTCTGCTGATCCTCCGGCCCCTGTGTTGGTTGATGGGGAGTTGGAATATGTTGTTGAGAAGATTTTGGATTCCCGTTTTTCGAGGCGGAAGCTTCAGTACCTGGTCAAATGGAAGGGTTATGGCCAGGAGGATAATTCTTGGGTTTTTGCCTCTGATGTCCATGCTGCTGATTTGGTCCGTGCCTTTCATCTGGCTCGTCCTGATCGTCCTGGGGGCCCGGGTGAGGGTTTGGTGACTCCTCCTCAAGGGGGGGTACTGTTGTGAATTCTGCCCTTGGGATCCCTCCAGTGGTTGTTGGTGGGAATGCAGTTGTCTCTGACTCGCAGTCCTTGCCAGGTGTATCGGATAATTACAATTCTGACTGGGATATTTAGGTGTGCAGGATCCTTTAGCCCTTTCCAGTTGTCAATGTTTCTTTGGAAGTGTTGGATCTCTGCCTGGCTTCTCCTGCTTATCTGCCAGTTCAGCAAAGATTAGTGTCTTTTTCTTTTCCTGTGGCATACATGCAGTGTGCTTATTTTCAGTACTGTTCGTTTGTTTGTCTTTTGTCCAGATTAGACTGTGTCTGTGTTTTCTCAGTCTGGTTGGTTTCACTGGAGTTGCAGATATACGCTCCTACATCTTTAGTTAGATGTAGGAAGTTTTTTGTATATTCTGCTGTGGATTTTTGAAGGGTTTTATACTGACCGCACAGAACTCTGTCCTATCCTGTCCTATCCAGCTAGAGTGGCCTCCTGTGCTAAATCCTGTTTTTTCTGCCTGTGTATGTTTTTTCCTCTCCCACTCACCGCCAATATTTGTGGGGGGCTGTCTATCCTTTGGGGATTTTCTCTGAGGCAAGACAGTATTCCGATTTCCATCTTTAGGGGTATTTAGTCCTCCGGCTGTGACGAGGTGTCTAGGTGTGTTAGGTACACTCCACGGCTACTTCTAGTTGCGGTGTTAAGTTCAGGTTTGCAGTCAGTATAGTGGCCACTTTCTCCAGTGAAAGTTCTCATGCAGCTCCAAGGTCACCGGATCATAACAGCCAACAAGTATCCCCCCCACCTGATGAAGGAACCTGCACTTTCATCTGCACCTTCCTCTTTGTCCCCTTGTAAGGTGTTATGGCATGCGGGAAGGGGAACCTGACTTTCAGCAGGGCCACATTCTTGCTGAGTAGCGTGCACGGGGAATGTAGTGTTTTGGGTCAATGTACCAGCAGACTCATCTATCACTGGCTGGGCAATGGGCAGGATGAGGAGGAAACAAAGATATAGGCCCAAAGAATAAAGTGGGCTAAATGCAGTTCAAAATTGGTAACAGGACTAACCAGGGGGCATTGCTTTGTTCAGTGGAGTACAACTGTAATGAGAGGCTGACACAGTGAGTAGGCCCAAATCAGTAAGTAGGCTAAATGCAGTTCAAAATTGGTAACAGTAGTAAACAGGTGGCACTGGTTTGTTCAGTGTAGGAGAACATCAAGGAGCGGCAGACACCGTTGGTAGGGCCAAGTAGGCCAAATGCAGTGTTATATTACAAACAATTTAACGAGAGCCTGAAGATAGAAGCCAAGGAAAGGCAACCTGGAGAACACCTTGGAGCGGAAGACACCGTTTGTAGAACCCAGACCCAACTTGTAGGCCTCATGCAGTGTTGTTTCAACAACTATTTAACGAGAGCCTGAAGATTGAAGCTCAGGAAAGGCAACCTGGAGAAAACCTTGGAGCAGCAGACACTGTTAGTAGGCCCCAACCAAACTAGTAGCCCCACTGCAGTTGTTCCATTAAAAAACTATTTAACAAGAGCCTGAAGATTGAAGCTCAGGAAAGGCAACCTGGAGAACACCTTGGAGCGGCATACACCGTTAGTAGGCCCCAACCCAACTAGTAGGCCAAATGCAGTTGTTCCATTTAACAATTATTTAACAAGAGCCTGAAGATTGAAGCTCAGGAAAGGCAACCTGGAGAACACCTTGGAGCGGCAGACACTGGTAGTAGGCCCCAACCCAACTAGTAGCCCCACTGCAGTTGTTCCATTAAAAAAAATATTTAACAAGAGCCTGAAGATTGAAGCTCAGGAAAGGCAACCTGGAGAACACCTTGGAGCGGCATGCACCGTTAGTAGGCCCAAACCCAACTAGTAGGCCAAATGCAGTTGTTCCATTTAACAACTATTTAACAAGAGCCTGAAGATTGAAGCTCAGGAAAGGCAACCTGGAGAACACCTTGGAGCGGCAGACACTGGTAGTAGGCCCCAACCCAACTAGTAGCCCCACTGCAGTTGTTCCATTAAAAAACTATTTAACAAGAGCCTGAAGATTGAAGCTCAGGAAAGGCAACCTGGAGAACACCTTGGTGCGGCAGACACTGGTAGTAGGCCCCAACCCAACTAGTAGCCCCACTGCAGTTGTTCCATTAAAAAACTATTTAACGAGAGCCTGAAGATTGAAGCTCAGGAAAGGCAACCAGGAGAACAACTTGGAGCGGAAGAATCAGTTTGTAGACCACAACGAAACTTGTGGCCCCAATGCAGTTTTATAATTCTGACAGGCTGAAAACCAGCCTTTTTTTTTTTTTTAGAGGAGAACAGCTGTATTAAGTGGCGCAGACAGACACTGCTAGTAGGCCTTACACCACAAAGTTGGCTCCCTGCAGGTTGAAAAAAAGGTACATGGGTACACGATCGGCATTGGTGTGCTCAGCGGAGGACAAATGGAAGGATGAACCGCAGACAGACTTAGTAGACCTACAATAAAGAAAGTAGGCTCTATGCACTTTTAAATAGGTTCCAGGGGTACACAGGCAGCATTGGTGTGGTCAGCGGAGGACTATTGGAAGGTGGGACCCCAGACAGACTTAGTAGTCCTAAAATAAAAAAAATTAGGCTCAATGCAGTTCGAATTATCTTGCAGGGGTACACAGGCAGCATTGGTTTGTTCAGCGGAGGACGATTGGAAGGAGTGTCTGACACAGTTAGTACTCCCCAAAAATAAATAGATGTTAATGTCTCTCAAAACAACTAAACCAAAAAACAAAAGGGTGGCATACTTAGGTACAGGGGTGGGTTCCTCTGCTGAGTTTCAGACATAGTAATTTGGCGCCGCTAAGTATTTACTGGTGTCAATATAGGACACTGACCCTGACTATTTTAACTAGCATCATACATGACAACAAATTGGTATTGTCAGTGCCAGGCATTGAAGGATGTCAGCGCATAGACTAAACATTGGTGGAGCTGTGAGAGATAATTTTGCAAGTGGAAGAGCACTGTTTGAGCTGGGGGGGAAACTCTCTTGTGGCCAGCGGTACAGGCCCAGGGCCCTTTATGTTACAACGGTGTGTCTGACGTTGGTTGCGTGCCACCACCGCCAGAGACACTTTATTGTACTATGAGGGACCCAGTGGCAGTGCCGTCGGCCAAAAGCGGGCACACCCAACTCTTCAGACAAACGGCACTCTCACGGGTGCTTGCGCGAAGTGGCGAGACCACGGCCCCGTGGGGGGGAGTTAGCGCATTTAGGGAGGTGTAAACATGTCGTATGCTGGACAAACAGCTGCTGCAGATTAAGAGATTGGAACAGTCAGTAAGACCAGTCCACAAGCAAGACCTTTTTATAGGAAAGCTAGGTGTCAGCCGGGAAAGGTGGGGCAAAATAATTCGAAATCCATGAGTGGTTCATTTTAATGAAGGTTAGATCATCAACATTTTGGGTAGCCAGACGAGTCCTTTTTTCGGTCAATATTGAACCAGCAGCACACTCTTTCTGATAGCACACTAGCTGCTGGGCAAGCAAGCTCCTGCAATGCATATTCTGCCAATTCAGGCCAGGTGTCTATTTTGGATGCCCAGTAATCAAATGGGAATGACGGTTGAGGGAGAACATCGATAAGGGATGAAAAATAGTTAGTAACCATACTGGACAAATGTTGTCTCCTGTCACTTTGAATTGATGCTGCAGTACCTGCCCTGTCTGCTGTCATTGCGAAATCACTCCACAACCTGGTCAGAAAACCCCTCTGTCCAATGCCACTTCTGATTTGTGCACCTCTAACACCTCTGCCCTGTTGCCCCCTGCACCTCATGTGAGAACCATCACCGGCGCTGTGTGCTGGGAATGCCTGAATCAAACGGTCTACCAGAGTTGCTTGTTTGGTTGCTAATATTTGTTCGAGGTTCTCATGTGGCATGATGTTTTGCAATTTGCCTTTATAGCGAGGATCAAGGAGGCAGGCCAACCAGTAATCGTCATCGGTCATCATTTTAATAATGCGTGGGTCCCTTTTGAGGATACATAAGGCATAATCTGCCATGTGGGCCAAAGTTCCAGTTGTGAAATCTGCGGTTGTGCTGGGTTGAGGGGCAGTTTCAGGCAAATCTACGTCACTTGTCTCCCTCAAAAAACCTGAACCCGGCCTTGCAACGCCAACAGTTTCTATTGGCCCCTGAGAAGCTTCCTCATTCAAAAAATACTCATCCCCATCATCCTCCTTGTCCTCCTCCTCTTCGCCCGCCATCTCATCCTGTAGACTGCCCTGACCAGACAATGGCTGACTGGCTGACTGTCATCAAGGCTTTCCTCTTCCTCGGCTGCAGACGCCTGCTCCTTTATGTGCGTCAAACTTTGCATCAGCAGACGCATTAGGGGGATGCTCATGCTTATTATGGCGTTGTCTGCACTAACCAGCCATGTGCATTCCTCAAAACACTGAAGGACTTGACACAGGTCTTGTACCTTCGACCACTGCACACCTGACAACTCCATGTCTGCCATCCAACTGCCTGCCCGTGTATGTGTATCCTCCACAAATATATAACAGCACGCCTCTGTTCGCACAGTCTCTGAAGCATGTGCAGTGTGGAGTTCCACCTTGTTGCAACGTCGATGATTAGGCGATGCTGGGGAAGGTTCAAAGACCGCTGATGGTTCTGCATACGGCTGGAGTGTACGGGCGAACGGCGGATATGCGCGCAAAGTCTGCGCACTTTTAGGAGCAGGTCGGGTAACCCCGGATAACTTTTCAGGAAGCACTGCACCACCAGGTTTAAGGTGTGAGCCAGGCAAGGAATGTGTTTCAGTTGTGAAAGGGCTATGGCAGCCATAAAATTCCTTCCGTTATCACTCACTACCTTGCCTGCCTCAAGATGTACAGTGCCCAGCCATGACTGAGTTTCTTTCTGCAAGAACTCGGACAGAACTTCCGCGGTGTGTCTGTTGTCGCCCAAACACTTCATTGCCAATACAGCCTGCTGACGCTTTCCACTAGCTGTCCCATAACGGGACACCTCGTGTGCCACAGTGGCAGCTGCGGATGGAGTGGTCGTGCGACTGCGGTCTGTGGACGAGCTCTCGCTTCTGCAGGAGGATGAGGAGGAGGGGGGGTGAACGCCTACAGCCAACTGTTTCCTAGACCGTGGGCTAGGCAGAACTGTCCCAATATTGCTGTCCCCTGTGGACCCTGCATCCACCACATTAACCCAGTGTGCCATGATGGACACGTAACGTCCCTGGCCATGCCTACTGGTACATGCATCTGTTGTCAGGTGCACCTTTGTACTCACAGACTGCCTGAGTGCATGGACGATGCGGTCTTTTACATGCTGGTGGAGGGCTGGGATGGCTTTTCTCGAAAAGAAGTGTCGACTGGGTAGCTCGTAGCGTGGTACAGCATAGTCCATCAGGGCTTTGAAAGCTTCGCTTTCAATTAACCGGTAGGGCATCATCTCTAATGAGATTAGTCTAGCAATGTAGGCGTTCAAACCTTGTGTACGTGGATGCGAGGATGAGTACTTCCCTTTCCTAACGAGAGTCTCATGTAGGGTGAGCTGGACTGGAAAGCTGCAGATGGTGGAACTAGCGGGGGTGCCGGTGGACATGGCAGACTGAGAGAGGGTTGGAGATGGTATTCTTGCTGGTGCCCTACATGCAGTGTTTCCTACCATGAACCTGGTGATTCCCTGGCTGCTTTGGCCTGGCGACGAAACCTGCACATTTACTGCAGGTGGTGTGGTAAACGGTGGGCTTACAGTGAGGGAAGGGATGTATTGTTGCTGACTAGCTTCATTGGCCGAGGGTGCTACAACCTTAAGGGACGTTTGGTAGTTAGTCCAGGCTTGCAAATGCATGGTGGTTAAATGTCTATGCATGCAACTTGTATTTAGACTTTTCAGATTCTGACCTCTGCTTAAGGTAGTTGAACATTTTTGACAGATGACTTTGCGCTGATCATTTGTATGTTGTTTAAAAAAATGCCAGACTGCACTCTTTCTACTATCGGATACTTTTTCAGGCATTGCAGACTGAGCTTCTTTAAACGGATGGCCACGCTGTCCTACAACTGGTTTTGCCACTCGTTTTTGGCCAGAAACGGGCCCGGCAGATGGAACCTGTTGCGATGTTGATGCCTGCTGCGGCTCCTCCTCATCCGCTTCAGAGCTACTGCCGCCTGCACCCTGTTCCCCCAATGGCTGCCAATCGGGGTCAACAACTGGGTCATCTATGACCTCCTCTTCTATCTCATGTGCAACTTCGTCTGTGTTACCGTGTAAGCCGGTGGTATAGCGTTCGTGACGGGGCACCATAGTCTCATCAGAGTCTGATTCTGGATCAGTACACTGCGAGGGCAATGTTCTGGTCTGAGTCAAAGGAACAGCATAGTAATCTGGCTGTGGCTGTGCATCTGTGCACTCCATGTCCGATTCAACTTGTAATGGGCATGGCCTGTTAACTGTTTCACTTTCTAACCCAGGAACGGTATGTGTAAAGAGCTCCATGGAGTAACCCGTTGTGTCGCCTGACGCATACTTCTCTGTTGTTCTTGGTGAAGAAGAGAAGGAAGCGACTTGTCTCTGACCGTGAACATCCACTAACGACGCGCTGCTTTTACATTTAGCAGTTTCAGAAGAGCTAGAGGCTGAGTCAGCAAGGAAAGCCAAAACTTGTTCTTGCTGCTCTGGCTTTAAAAGCGGTTTTCCTACTCCCAGAAAAGGGAGCGTTCGAGGCCTTGTGTAGCCAGACGACGAACCTGGCTCAACAACTCGAGACTTAGGTGCTATATTGCTTTTCCCACGACCACCTGATGCTCCACCACCACTACCATCATTACCAGCTGGCAATGACCACCCACGGCCACGACCTCTTCCACCAGACTTCCTCATTGTTTGAAAAACGTAACCAAACTAACGGTATTTGTTACTGTAAAACCAGTTACAAGGTGAACTCAAACTTCTGTTGGATTTATATATCCCTTTAAAGGTGGGTGAGACTGCAGGGAAAATCAGGCCCAATGTTTAACAGTACACAGCTTCAGTGGCAGACAGATATGCCACTAACAGGACTGATGCTGATGCAGACACTAACAATTAAAATCTCCCCTTTTTTATTTTTTCTGGGAGAATATTGAAGAAATGTGGCCCACTCTTATACAGTATATGTTCTGTGGCACAAAATTAGAGACAGATGCCACACACAGCACTGGCACTGAGGCAGAATTGCGACGTCATTCCTCAGGTCCTAAATTCCTAGAATGAGGAGTTTAGTGCCTGAGAATGACGTCGCGGCTTCTGATTGGTCGCGTGGCGGTCACATGGGCGGCACGCGACCAATCAGAAGCCGCGACGTCATTCTCAGGTCCTAAACGCGCTAATTTTAAACAAAGAAGCCTGCCGGTTACCCGCGGTGATGTCCAGGGGCCGCCGGAGAGGTGAATATATCAATATTTTTTATTTTAATTCTTTATTTTACACCTCACTATGGATCCGATACCGATACCCGATACCACAAAAGTATCGGATCTCGGTATCGGAATTCCGATACCGCAAGTATCGGCCGATACCCGATACTTGCGGTATCGGAATGCTCAACACTACTCGTGGGTACATGACTAAGTGTGCAAATCACATATGAATTCTTGCCCCGGGTGCCAGAAACCCTAGATACGCCCCTGAGGTCTCTTATAGACCCGATGACACTATGCGGCCAGCCAATCACTGTAATACCACAACAAAAATGGCTGCAGCATTACAGTGCATGGATCACAATCCTTGCACTGTCATTGGCTTTCTAAAGAGCACCAGAATTGCAGGGCGGAGACCCGAGCTCCCGCTGAATAATCCCAGAAATACTCGGTGCTCGCTGAGTACACCGAGCCTAGTGATACTCGGGCGAGTAACGAGTAGTGGCGAGCACGTTCGCTCATCAATATTGCTAATGAGTTCTTCCATCCTTCCCACTGGATTCTCTTTTCAGGTGGCAGAGGTGCATCCCAGTCAGATGTTTCCCTAGTTAAGTCTCTTAGTAGGATTTTGCCTTGTATAGTAACAGAAGCAGCAAAACCCAAGGGATCGTACAGACTGTTGATGGTAGACAGGACACCTCTACGTGTGAAAGGCCTTTCTTTCTGGCTGACCTGAAAGGTGAAAGTGTCTGACTGTAGATTTCAGAGAAGCCTGACGCTGCGTTGCATTGGTGCGGGGTCTGACCCCAAGTCCAGGTCTCTGAGACTGTTACATAAGTCCTGAGAAGGGAATGCTTCCATGAGTTCTTGGCTGTTTGAGGCTATTTTGTGAAGCCTGAGGTTCGAGCAGGCAAGCATCTCCTTGGCTCTCCTGAGAAGACTGATGGCAGTCTCATTTGAAGGCATGGCTTTCAGACAGACATCAACATAAAAGTCCTTTTCTATGAATTGTCTGACATCTGCTTCGTATTCTGTTTCTCCTTCTTGAGCCGACCTTTTGAGACGGTAAATGGCGACTGCAGGTGAAGGACTGTTGCCAAAGATGTGCACTCTCATGCGATACTCTGTGACTTCTTTGGTAGGATCATTGTCTCTGTACCAGAAGAATCTTAGGAAGTTCCTGTCTTTCTCTCTCACAAGAAAACAATGGAACATTTGCTGGATGTCAGCCATGAAGGCAATGGAATCCTTACGGATGCGCATAAGTACTACCAGCAGTTTGTTATTGAGGTCTGATCCTGTCAGTAGAACATCATTCAGGGAGACATCATTAAACTTAGCACTGGAATCGAACACAACTTTAATTTGACCTGGTTTCTTAGGGTGATATACTCCAAACATGGGTAGGAACCAGCATTCTTCAGAGTTTTTGAGAGAGGGAGCTAGCTCTGCATGACAGTTTTCAAAAATCTTTGACATGAAGTAGAAAAAGTTAACTTTCATTTCTGGTTTCTTTTGTAGATTATATTTGAGAGAGGAGAAACTTTTTAATGCCTGATTTCTGTTCTTTGGTAGATGTGGTCTGTGGATTTTGAAAGGAAGAGGTGCGACCCAGCTGTGGTCTCATCTTGTCCCTCATCTCCCTTGTCCATTACCTCTCAGAACAACTTGTCATCTACCGACATTGCCACTTGGTTGTCCTGCTTAGTTCTCTGGAAGACTGTGCACCTTAACTGATCCTCATAGCTTCCTGACACTATACTGCTGTCGTGAGTAACGTCTATTAAATGATTGGGCAGTTGGATGCTGTGTGGCATGTCCCTGACATGGAACTCATGTTACAAGGTTGAAACAGAGATGGGCGTCCTTTCTCCAATGTATTTGTCAGCATGCTTGTCACAGAAGATTATGACCAATCCTAGGTCTAGCTTTTTGGCATAGGGAGCATTGTGAAGTCCATTAATATGACATCTCACTTTATGATTCTGAACCTGCAGGATACCTCTCCCCAACAGCAGGATTATCTGGGCCTGATGGTCGAGTTCCGGTATAAGGTGTGCTATCCGTTTAAGTGAGCGTGATGGATAGCTACATCTGGCTTAGGAATTTCAGATCTGTTGTCTGGGATCTGGTTACATTCAATGATCGTAGGTAGTGGTAGGCAGAATTGTTCATCTAAGGCCTCTTTCACACGTCAGTATCTCCGGTACGTGTACTGACAGTTTTCTCACGTACCGGAGACACTGACACACGTAGACCCATTCAGATGAATGGGTCTATGCACATGTCTCCGTGTTTTCACGGACCGTGTGTCCGTGTTGAAAACACGGAGACATGTCCGTTTTTCTCCGGCAGCATGGTCTGCAAAGGGTGCCGCACACGTGCACACGGAAAAAAGTGTGCACTCTCCTCCGTGTGCACGTACTGCCCGCAGGAAAGACATCGCTACAGTAAGCGCTGTCCCCCCCGCGTGTGGTGCTGAAGCTGGAATTCATCCATTCTTCCCAGCAGCGTTCGCTGGAAAGAAGGAATGAAAAATCTTTTTTTTTCTTTTCCCTTAAAAATAAAGTTTGCGCGTCCCCTCCCGCCTCCCATCCCGGAATTATCTGGACGTGTGAAAGAGGCCTAAGGACTGGATTTGGTAGTCAGTAGCTTTTCTGCCTGTTGTTATCACAGTATCTGCACACGTCTTTAATAAGTAGGAAGTGCTTGGCCCTCTAATGTTGAATAGGTCAAAGAATGATGATCTAGCCAAGGATCGATTGCTTTGATCATCCAAGATAGCATACAGTCTTACAGCTTGGTCTCTATGGCATTTTGGGTACACTCTGACGAGGCATATTTTTGAACAGGACCTACTGTCTGTTGTCCCTTTGCAGACTTTTGTACATTGTGAAGTGATCTCTGGCGTAGCTGCATCAGTGTTCCTTTCCTCCCTGCCATGCTCACTGTCAGCTGGCATGTTTTGTGTACTCCATGGAGTTGGGCCAAGGTGTAGAGCAGTGTTAAGATCTGTGGTGCCACATTCTGTGCATTTTACACTGCAATCCTTGGTGAGATGTGTTGCGGAGCTGTTGTGAATTCTGTGGCAGAGCTCCCTCCTGTGGTCACAAGTGGTACTTCGGCTGATTCTCTCTGTAAGCTTCCGTTGGTGGAGGGAAGTGGTACTGCGGCTTCTGAGTTTCCTCCCTGAGGTGATGTGGTGAGGTCGTTAGGTGCTGCTCTACTTAACTCCACCTAGTGCTTTGATCCTGGCTTCCTGTCGATGTTCCAGTATTGGACATGTTTTCCTCCTGGATCGTTCCTGTGGCCTGCTGCTCTGCATAGCTAAGTTTTCCTTAGCGATTTTGTTTGCTTTTCTTCTGTCCAGCTTATCTATTTGTTTGCTGGAAGCTCTGGGACGCAGAGGGTGTACCTCCGTGCCGTTAGTTCGGTACGGAGGTTTTTTTTGCCCCCTTTGCGTGGTTTTTAGGGTTTTGTGTTGACCGCAAAGTTACCTTTCCTATCCTCGCTCTGTTCAGAAAGTCGGGCCTCACTTTGCTAAATCTATTTCATCTCTACGTTTGTCTTTTCATCTTACTCACAGTCATTATATGTGGGGGGCTGCCTTTTCCTTTGGGGTATTTCTCTGAGGCAAGGTAGGCTTATTTTCTATCTTCAGGCTAGCTAGTTTCTCAGGCTTTGCCGAGTTGCATAGGTAGCGTTTGGCGCAATCCACGGCTGCCTCTAGTGTTGTTGGATAGGATTAGGCATTCATTCTGCCATAGAAGGCTATGGCAAACGCAGTCAGACGCAAATCATGAAAAATTTCCAAATAGGACCACACGTTTTAATAGCGTTTGAGGGTGGTCACATGTGGTCATGTGACAGGAAATGTGATTTCGGCCATTAAAATATCCCACTCACACAAAGTCTCCTGCACGTGACAGAGTGTTTTGCCGTAGCTCTTATAAAATGTAAGTACATTTCTATATATTATATATCTCTGTATACATCATGGGAGTCTGTAATGTCCGTCGGATGTGTGTGTACTAAAAATGTATTGTTTTGTTGCACACAGATGTCGGATACAGATGTCAGCAGCAGCAGCAGCAGCAGCGTGTCTGCGATTTTTTCTTCTGAGTCGGTAGGCTTGCACTTTAAAAAACCATGTTGTGTGAAACTCCATTGTATTGAGCGAGGCATAACAATCCTGTTTATTGTTTTATTGTGAATAGGAGTCTTCTGAGCCCGAGGCTGCTAGACCTCCCCCCAAAAAACACGCAAAAACAACAAAGGTACATAGCACACATGTTGAATTTTTCAGGCATAAATTTATTGATCCAATGAATGTTAACATTATTTAATGTTAAAATATTTTTTTTTACATTTTACATACACAATAGGTTGTGGCACAAGGAGGACAAAAAAGAAAAAAGGTCCCTAGACGTCTGTCGTCGCCACAACTGCCAGTGGTAAATATAAAACTAGAAATATTCTATCCAATATTTACCAACAATCTATTCACTTTCTATCTACTATATCTATAAACTATCTATCAACTATCTATCGCTCCATCTATTTGTCTATCTATATCTATGTATCTATCTATCAATATCTATGTATCTATCTATCTATCTATATCTATCTATCTATATCTATGTATCTATCTATCTATATCTATCTATATCTATCTATCTATATCTATGTATCTATCTATATATCTATCTATATCTATGTATCTATCTATCTATCTATCTATCTATATCTATCTATATCTATCTATCTATATCTATGTATCTATCTATATATCTATCTATCAATATCTATCTATCTATCTATCAATCTATATCTATCTATCTATGTATCTATCTATCTATCTATCTATATATCTATCTATCAATATCTATGTATCTATCTATCTATCTATATATCTATCTATCAATATCTATCTATCTATCTATCTATCTATCAATCTATATCTATCTATCTACATCTATCTATATATCTATATATTGCTATATCTATGTATCTATCTATCTCTGTATATATGAATATGGCCATCCAGTGAAATTGACACTATCAACATAACGTTTTGTGTTTACATAGTCCAAGTCAGCGA
Source organism: Ranitomeya imitator (assembly GCF_032444005.1). Lineage (NCBI taxonomy): Eukaryota > Metazoa > Chordata > Amphibia > Anura > Dendrobatidae > Ranitomeya > Ranitomeya imitator. The sequence continues at coordinate 204,172,629 of NC_091286.1, forward strand.
CAAAAAAAAAAAGGATTGTCGTTGACGAAGAGCCATTGACTATCCACAATGAGACACTTATTAACCTTGTGGAAGCCAACCCCTCCATATGGGACCAGAGCGACAGCTCCCACCATGACATCGTGAAGAACCGGAAGTTGTGGGATCAAATAATCTGTCACTTTGATCCCTGATACATGGAGAAGTCGACAACCTCAAAGAAAAAAATTGGTAAATATTGGTGATGTAACATCGGAAAATGTTTAAAAAAAAAAAAAATTTCTATCCTATCAACCTATCCACTTGTTGTCTGCTATCTATCTCTCAATTATCAACTATCTGTACACTATATATCTATCTATCTATATACTATTTCTACACTATTTCTTATCTAACAACTATCTATCTACTATTTATATATCAACTATCGTAGCAAACTATGAACAATTTTTCCTATATCTTAACACAATCTACTATTTTTATATATATATTTTTTTTTAAATTTAAAGCCGATGCTGTCCATACCCGTTGGAAGTCCATCCGCGATCGCTTTGTCCGTGACTACCGAAACAGTCAGAATGCACCAAGCGGATCAAGTGGCAAACGGGTGACACCGTATGTGCATTATGACCAACTACTCTTTCTTCAGAAAACAGTGTCTCAGCGCTCGTAAGTACAAGAAGGTCTGTGTGCGAGACTAAATTGTTTAAAGGAAAATAAGTAATTTTTGTTTTTGGGTTACAGCACGATATGCAGTACCGCTGCTCCTAGACCAGCAGAGGAACTTGAGCCTTCTTCAGTGGAACCAACGCAACCTGAAGATGTGTCTGGCATCAGCGAGCCACGATCTGCGGATAGAAGCACTGTTGCTGCAGGTGTGAGTGCCCGGTTACAATCACAGCGTGGACGCAAGCGAGCATCTCAAAAAGATGAAGCAGATGCAATTATCGTGGATGGACTCCAACGGGTAGAGGACATGTGTCGCAGTGAGCTCAAAGACCTGAAACGAGAAATTACCGAGCTGCAAGCACGCGAGTCTGTCTACTCTGCTAATGAGTGGAAGCTACTTTTATTATCCTATGTGCCTGTAGTACAAAATATCCCGGCACATAGAAACCTTATGTTTCGACAAAGACTTAACGAGCTTGTAGAGGAATTTGTGGGCACCGAGGAACCCGCTCCATCGGGAAGAAGAAGACTGGACATGCCGCCCTACAACCCTCAATATAGAGGCCGGGGTGAAACGAGCGTGGAACCTCAAAGACAATGTAGCAGTCCATCATATAGTTGGGCAGACAATACTCCCGTGCAGTACCAAAGTCTTTAGTACAGTTCACTGTCCACAGCCAGGTGCAATTACCGCGTTGCAATTTTTTTTTTTGGGGGGGGGTTTTGTTGTTAATTTCTATTTTCCTTTTTTTTTTCATCCCTATGGGATATCATATGTTACACCTGTGTACCAACAGTTTGTTGGGAAAATACAAAAACATTTAGTAAACTGTTTCAAATTTCAGATTCTTGTATGACTTTAACTTTTTACACGACATAAGGTAACTTTTTACACGACATCAGGTAAAACAACATAACTTTTTACACTACGTAACTTTTAACACGACATCAGGTTAAACAACATAACTTTTTACACTACGTAACTTTTTACACGACATCAGGAAGACTTTAAATTATTTTCACACGTGTCTGTCTTGCCATGGAACCTGGCCTTCATGTGTGAAGTAGTGTGCAAATTGATCACGAATCCTCATTATTTGTGATGCAGAACGAACTGTAGTCGATTCAATGCTACTGAGGTTCGACTCACAATCATTGGGGTCTACCAACTGGGGTTCATGTCTCGCCACAAAATTGTGCAGACAGATGCATGCCTTCACAACACGGTCCACATTGTCTGGTTGCAGTTGCATGCAGGTTAGTAAAATCCGCCATTTTAATGTCAAAATCCCAAAGGCACACTCCACATAACGTCTAGCCCGGCTCAAGCGATAATTAAAAATGCGCCTGCTGGAGTCTAGACTATGGCTTGAGTAGGGCTTGAGGAGATTTTGTCCTAGTTGGAAGGCCTCATCACCAACTAAAACATAGGGCAAACTTGGGCCTTCGGTCCCCGGAAGAGGTCGTGATGACGGTATGTTTAAACTTTGGCTGTACAAACATTGGCCCATGTTGGAGTCTCTGAATACTCTGGAATCGTTAGTCCGGCCATAAGCTCCAATATCCACAGCAACAAAACGGTACCTGGCATCCGCAATCGCCATCAATACTATAGAAAAGTATTTCTTATAGTTATAGTAGAGGGAACCACTATGTGCAGGTTTCTGAATCCGAATGTGCTTTCCGTCCACGGCACCAATACAATTGGGGAAATTATCCACATCCTCGAACTGTTGGGAAATTGCTAGCCACATTTGAAGGGATGATCCCGAAGCTGCACATACAGGGTGTGAAAGGCACCATATGTATTCCGCAAGAAATTCACTTCGTGGATCCAATATCTCCTTTGCGAACTACGCTTTCTCTGCCGAAGTCGCAACCGCATCAAGCGAAATCTGACGAGCTCAGACACAAACATCTTGCTAGCAGAAGTTCACTCAATGCTTTCAAAATGGAGAATGAGTCTGTGCCCACACCCGACAATGACAAAAGGGAGAAAAAAAAAAAAAGAACAACTTTATTGACAGTGACAAACGCAGACAAACGGATACTTTGTAAACGGACATCAAAATGAAAAAACGCGATCACATGCGTTAACGCTAGCGTTACCGTGACGACGAATTTCACATATTTTTGCTCCGTTTCTGTACATGCGTTTAACGCATCCGTTTAACGCCATGTACTTGACGCAATGTGAACCTAGCCTTAGGGATTGCGGTCAACAGAGTTCCCACGTCTCAGAGCTCGTTCTATGTTTTTGGATTATTGTCCGATCACTGTATGTGCTCTGACCTCTATGTTCACTGTGGTACTGAATTGCCTAATCATAACACGGAGCAGCACTTGTAGCAGATACCATTTTTTTTCAGGAAGCTTCTGCAATCTGTCATAGATTTTCCTCTGAAGGCTCTGCATTTCAGGAGAGGATGAGGATGACCTGTAATTAACCTGGAGAAGAAACACATTGTCTTGTGCACTGCCACAGAAGTTCTGCATGGATTGGCAGCTGGTGACAGTGTGGCATATGACATTGCAAAGTCAAAGCTGGGATCATTTCTAATTCTCCCTTGCTGATGTATAAAGTCTACAAAAATGGAGAAGGGAGGGAATGGAACACTGTGTTTGTATTTATACATGGAACCATGTGTGAGCCACCTCTCCTGTAGATTGTACGGCAACTTTTGGACTGTTGGGTTAACACCTCTGGCTGTGACAAGGAACGCAAGTCCCTGTAGGTCATCTTTGCATTTGGCAACTTGGACTTCCAGTAGCAGGTCAGTTAGTTCTCTAAGTTTCTGGAGACCCTTGTTAGATATTTTAGGAAAGTCATTGATTCTTTTGAACAAGGCTCTTTCTATTATTTCTGCTGAACCGTAACACTTATCCAGCCTCTTCCAGATCTCTTTGAGGCCAGTCTCAGGGCGGATTATATTAATGTGTCTGATCCTTACTGCGTGTTTGACTGACTCTTCTCCCAGGTATTTGACTAAGAGGTCTATCTATCTCTTCCCTGTGTTGTAGCCTTAAGTCTTTAGTGACATTTTGGAAGGAAGCTTTCTAAACCCCGTTAACCTTCAGCTTGGTCAGTGAGTTTCATGAGTCCATTGGCAACCAGTTCACGTTGTGTGAAGAACTTAGCAAATTCTGTTGTGAACAGATTGTTAGCAGAGTATAAAGGTGATGGGTCGCCCTGTTCGTACCTGTTAGTATCCTCTGGGTGGCGCCAGCAGGTGTCATATTGCTTCGGTCTGACGTACGATGTGTCAGCAAGGTGATTTACCTTGGTTACCTGGTGAGGGGCAAGGTAGTCATTAGCAGAGTTGTTTTGTTCCACGTTTTCTAGTTTGTTTCTGTCCTGGAGCTGAGCCTCATGACAACTCTCACTCGCTTCACTAGTCATGTTCTTGTTTTGGTACCGGTTCAGGGTTATAGTTTGGATCAGGAAGTTCATTAATGTACTGAGATGTGTGTTGTGGTGAATCTTGCAGTGGAAATTCCAGACTTGACATACTGCTTCAGCTATGCAGCTCAGGATTTTGGGTGGCTTCTAGCAATTCCGCTTCCGCTAGGGCTGCGGCAGCTTCTGTTTTTGCTGCTAGGCTCTCTAAGGCGGCATCCATATGTCCCTTCTCTAACTTAACTTGCATCTCTTGGTCAGCAAAGCTTGCTGGCATTATGGCAGCTTCAGCATTTGCCCAGGCAATGGCGACCGCGCTTCTGAAGGATGTTGTCTTTGAGGAGATGGAAGTAACAGATCTTATCCTGTATGATTTGTGGGACATGGTGTTTTGGGGGAATGATTGGCTGTGCAGAGATTGCTATAGCTGTATTAAAGGGAACATGTCACCTGAATTTGGCGGGACCGGTTTTCGGTCATATGGGCGGAGTTTTCGGGTGTTTGATTCACCCTTTCCTTACCCGCTGGCTGCATGCTGGCCGCAATATTGGATTGAAGTTCATTCTCTTTCCTCCGTAGTACACGCCTGCGCAAGGCAAGATTGCCCAAATGACCGAAAACTGGTCCCGCCAAGATTGCCTTGTGCAGGCGTGTACTACGGAGGACAGAGAATGAACTTCAATCCAATATTGCGGCCAGCATGCAGCCAGCGCGTAAGGAAAAGGTGAATCAAACACCCAAAAACTCTGCCCAAATGACCGAAAACCGGTCCCGCCAAATTCAGGTGACAGGTTCCCTTTAACCCCTTTACCCCCAAGGGTGGTTTGCACGTCAATGACCAGGCCAATTTTTACAATTCTGACCACTGTCCCTTTATGAGGTTATAACTCCGAAACGCTTCAACGGATCTTAGCGATTCTGAGATTGTTTTCTTGTAACATATTGTACTTCATGATAGTGCTAAAATTTCTTCGATATAACTAGCGATTATTTGTGAAAAAACGGAAATTTGGCAAAAATTTTGAAAATTTCACAATTTTCCAACTTTGAATTTTTATTCTGTTAAACCAGAGAGTTATGTGACACAATATAGTTAATAAATAACATTTCCCACATGTCTACTTTACATCAGCACAATTTTTGAAACACATTTTTTTTTCAAGGAAGTTATAAGGGTTAAAATTTGACCAGCAATTTCTCATTTTTACAACCAAATTTACAAAACCATTTTTTTAGGGACCACCTCACATTTGAAGTCATTTTGAGGGGTCTATATGGCAGAAAATACCCAAAAGCGACACCATTCTAAAAACTGCACCCCTGAAGGTGCTCAAAACCACATTCAAGAAGTTTATTAACCCTTCAGGTGATTCACAGCAGCAGAAGCAACATGGAAGGAAAAAATTAACATTTTACATTTTAGTCACAAAAATGATCTTTCAGCAATAATCTTTTTAATTTCCCAAGGGTAAAAAGAGAAAATGGACCTCAAAAGTTGTTGTCCAATGTATCCTGAGTACGCTGATACCCCACATGTGAGGGGGAACCACTTTTTGGGCGCATGGCAGGGCTCAGAAGGAAAGGAGCGCTGTTTGACTTTTTCAAGCTAAATTTGGCTGGAATTGAGATCGGACGCCATGTCGCGTTTGGCGAGCCCCTGATGTGCCTAAACAGTGGAAACCCCCCACAAGTGACCCCATTTTGGAAACTAGACCCTCTAAGGAACTTATCTAGGTGTGTGGTGAGAATTTTGAACCCCCACGTGCTTCACTAAAGTTTATAATGCCCAGGCGTGAAAATAAAAAATCCTATTTTTTCCCACAAAAATGATATTTTAGTCCCCAATTTTTTATTTTCCCAAGGGTACCAAGAGAAATTGGACCCCAAAAGTTGTTGTCCAATTTGTCCTGAGTACGCTGATATCCCATATGTGGGGAGGAACTACTGTTTGGGCACACGTTGGGGCTCGAAAGGGAAGTAGTGACGTTTTGGAATGCAGACTTTGATAGAATGTTCTGCTGGCATCATGTTCCATTTGCAGAGCCCCTGATGTGACTAAACCGGAGAAACCCCCCACAAGTGACCCCATTTTGGAAACTGTACCCCCTAAGGAACTTATCTAGGTGTGTGGTGAGAATTTTGAACCCCCATGTGCTTCACTAAAGTTTATAATGCCCAGGCGTGAAAATAAAAAATCCTATTTTTTTCCACAAAAATGATATTTTAGTCCCCAATTTTTAATTTTCCCAAAGGTAACAGGAGAAATTGGACATCAAAAGTTGTTGTCCAAATTGTCCTGATTACGCTGGTATGCCATATGTGGGAAAAAAACTGTTTAGACACACGTTGGGGCTCGAAAGGGAAGTAGTGACGTTTTGGAATGCAGACTTTGATGAAATGGTCTGCGGTCGTCATGTTCCGTTTGCAGAGCCCCTGATGTGCCTAAACAGTAAAAAAAAACCACAAGTGACATCATTTTGGAACCTAGACCCCCCCCCCCAAGGAACTTATCTAGATGTGCCCCCTTTTTGGAACTAATGTACGCTTTCTTGTAAAGTACATTAGTAGTGCATGGAAGTGTGGTACAATTTGAAGCAATCCTTCATACACAGGCCAGGTTTTTCGGGGCAGGTGTCGCATTGATAAATGGTGTCCTTGCGTATTCCCCTTTTGTAACACACTCAGCACCTTTTTTGCGGCTTACCTTTTCTGCCGGTTGGCGGGACCACCCCCGGAAAATGCTGGCCTGGTACGATACGAGCACCTTCAGTTCCGGAAGTACTGGGGCCCTCTCCTTCCAGAGTACCAAATATCAGGGCCTTAACCACTACCTCCTGGAACTGAAGGTACGACGTATCGGTGTGGCGTGCACATCGTAACAGCAGGAAAGCGTTGAGCATTGCCATTTGTACAATGTGCACGGCCAGCTTTTTGTACCACACCTTGGCCTTTCTCAAAGCACTGTATGGTTGGAGGAGTTGATCAGAGAGATCAACCCCCCCCCATGCTTTTGTTGTAGCCCAGTACACAGTCCGGTTTGCAGACCTGTGTAGAGGTACCCCGTACAGTGCTGAGGGCTCTGCCATCACCATGTATGGTGGTCAAGAGAAGGACATCCCTCTTGTCCTTGTACTTGACCACCAGCAGGTGGTCGCTACATTGGGCCTTGCTCTCACCTTTTCTGAGCATCTGCCCAAGTAGCGTCTTTGGGAGGCCTCTCTGATTTTTGCGGACAGTACCGCAGGCTGCGGTACCTCGCACAGAGAGGGATCTGTAGAGTGGGATGCTGGTATAAAAGTTATCAGTATAGAGGTGATAACCTTTATCCAGCAGTGGGTGCACCAAATCCCACACGATCTTCCCACTCACTCCCAGGACAGGAGGACACTCAGAGGGTTCAATCCTGCTGTCCTTCCCTTCATACACTCTAAACCTGTGGATGTACCCTGAGGCACTCTCACACAGCTTGTAGAGTTTGATTCCGTACCTGGCCCTTTTGTTGGGCAGGTATTGACGGAATCCGAGCCGCCCCTTAAAATGGACCAAGGACTCATCCACGCAGATGTCCCTTTTGGGCACGTACACTTCAGAAAACTTTTTGTTGAAGTGTTCGATGACCGGCCGAACTTTGACCAGACGGTCAAAGTTGGGGTCATCTCGTGCGGGACACTGTGCATTATCGGAATAATGCAGGAATTCATGGATGGCCTCAAAACGTTTCCGAACCATGGCCATTCGGAACACTGGAGTATTATGTAAAACATCTACACTCCAATATTGCCGCATTTCTGGCTTCTTCACGATCCCCATGTGGAGGACTAGGCCCCAAAACTGCATCATTTCAACTGCGTCTACAGGAGACCAGTTGGAAAATGATGTACCGGGGTTTTGCTCCAAAAATTGACGAGCATACAAATTAGTTTGCTCCACCATGAGGTTAATAAAATCCTCAGAGAAAAAGACTTTGAAAAAGTCTGTTTCTGTGAGGTCCGTGGTGTCAAACTTGATTCCTGATTCTTCCACAAAATCAGGAATCAGTGGCTCGTAATTTTCGGGGGGGCGAGGTCCATGTGGGTTCCGCAGTGGGGAGCGCTGGTTCAGGAGTGGTGGGGGCTGCCTCATCTTCTGTCCTGGGGCGTCTGCGTCGCGGTTCCGCAGGACCCGAGGAGGAAGATGAGGAGGAAGAGGAGGAGGAGGAGGAAGAAGAGGATGAAGAATCAGAAAAGTAAAGAAAAGTGGGATCCTCTCCCTCGCTATCAGTGTCGGAGGCAAGGAAAGCATATGCCTCCTCCAATGAATAGCGCTGTTGGGACGAACGGGACGAGCGGGACATTTTTGTGTGAATATGGTGATTGGGTGCACTTTATTGATAACTGTATGTGTATGTGTGGGGGGGATAGTGATTTGTGCAAACTTACCTGAAAAGAAAATGCTAAAAGGAGAAGAAAAACCTGTAAAAAGAAAAGTCTAAAACAGCAGGCCCTAGCTCTGATAAGTGAACTTGCGTTACTTATCAAAATTCGGCGGCTGCTGGATGTGCGCACGGAGATGACGAAAAAAAGTAAAAGTGTCTAAAACAGCAGGCCCAGCTCTGATCAGTGAACTGTTTCACTTATCAAAATTTGGCCGCTGCTTGATGTGCGCACGAGGGTCGGGCAAGGGGGAAAAAAAAAACAAAAAAAAACGGCAGGCACAAACTCTGATAAGAGAACTGCGTCACTTATCAAAGTTTGGCGGCTGTGGGATGTGTGTACAGAGGTTGCGCAAAAAGGCTGAGGGGAAAAAAGCGAGCGCGAGAGTTGATCGGTGAACTGCGTCACCAATCAACGCTCGGCGGCTGTTAAATGAGCGCATGGAAGGAGGTGCAAAGGGGGGTAAAAAGAGGGGGAAGGGAGATGGGGGTGGAAGTGAGGATTGGGCAGGGATAAGTGATCAAAATGTATGGTTGTAGTCAGGTGGCGCAAAAGGGGGGTGAAAAAAAAAAAAGGAAAACTGCAGGCACAAACTTTGATAAGTGAACTGCGTCACTTATCAAACTTTGGTGGCTGAGGGATGTGTGTACGGAGTTGGCGCAACGGGGGTGAGGGAAAAAAAAGCTAGCGCGAGCGATGATCGGTGAACTGCGTCACCAATTAACGCTCGGCGGCTACTAAATGTGCGCACGGAGTCGGCACAAATGGGGGTGGAGGGGGTAAAAAGATTGGGGTGGATGAACAGGGATTGGGGTGGATGAACGGGGATTGGGGTGGATGAACGGGGATTGGGCACGGATGAACGGGGATTGGGGTGGATGAACGGGGATTGGGCACGGATAAAACTTATGTTTAGTTGTCTTCTTCTTTAGCAGGGATTGTGGTGCTACAGGCTGCTGTGGCACCACAATACCCAGCGTGGCAGGGAGATCCAGGCACAAAATCCAGCAGGGAGATCCAGCAGTATGACCGCTCTGTAGGAATCCTCAGCTAGAATGAGGACCCCTGCAGAGCGGTCATACACAGGTCAGGCAGGTGACACAGACAGGTCACAGAGCGGTAATGCTGCTGCTGTGACCTGTCATTGGTGGGATCGACCATAACATCGATCCCACCAATCAGAGCTTTCCTGGTAACCTGGCTGTGACCTGCCTAGGATCGGAGCTGTTCGCGCCGATCCTAGGCAGGTCACAGCCAGGTCACCTGCAGAGCACAGAGCGGTCACAGCGTGATCGCCGCTGCGCCCTGTGATTGGCGCGATCGATGATGACTTAGATCGCGCCAATCGGCTCCTGCAGGCCCTGCTGGGCCTGCACTGTGTCCTATCCTAGGATCGGTGCTATTAGAGCACCGATCCACGCAGGTTCCGGCAGGGCACCGCGCGGTAATACCGCGCGGTGCCCTGCGATTGGCGCGATCGATGCGATCGGCGATCGCGCCAATCCGGGGTGTTCTTGCCGGTGCCTGGCATTGCCAGGCACCGGACCTAGGATCGAGTACATCTGTACTCGATCCTAGCCTGTCACCTCAGTGTTTCAGCCGCTTCGATTGGCTGAAAGAATGGCTGTGATTGGCTGTTCAGAATTGAACAGCCAATCACAGCGATCGAGAGGGCGGGTGGGCGGCGACAATGCCCTGGATGCCGAGGCCATCTTCCCCCAGGTAAGATGGAGTCGGAATTTTAATGCGATCACCGAGACTTAAGTCGCGATATCGCATTAAAGGGCATGACGTACTATCCCGTCAAGGGTCAGATAGGCCCAGGGCACCTCGATGGGATAGTACGTCTAAGGTCACAGAGGGGTTAAGTCTCTGTGTAGCTGGTGACTTGAATCCCACTATCTGGATGGCTGCCATTTCACTATTCTGTCCTCACTAAATGAGGCAGGCTCATGTAGCTATACAGGCAGCTAAACCACTATACCGGAGTCCAATAAGGAGACTGTGGTTGAGTCTGTGATTTTATTGAACGTGATAGTATATAGCGGTGAAACTGTAAACAATCATAAGGCATACAATCAGTGCATGGTACAGCAGAAATGCATACTACACATGCATACCTCCCAACTGTCCCGGATCCCGCGGGACTATCCTGACTTTGACAGTCAGCCCCGCGATCCCGGGCGGGACATTAGTTGTCCCGCACTACGTGCCTGGGCCGGGACAATGCAGGGGGCGGCACCTGAGCAAGGTGTGTGGCTGTTTTTTTTCTTTTATAGAAGCTGGGTCACCGACCCCACCCCCCCTTCCGCCCAACCGCCCAACCGCATGAGCCATGCATAGGGGGGGAATATGAGCCGTACATATGGGGGGGGAATATGAGCCATGCATACGGGGGGGAATATGAGCCATGCATACAGGGGGGAATATGAGCCATGCATACAGGAGAGGGGGGAATATGAGCCATGCATGGGGGGAATATGAGCCATGCATAGGGGGGGAATATGAGCCATGCATAGGGGGGGAATATGAGCCATGCATGGGGGGGAATATGAGCCACGCATACAGGAGGGCAGGAATATGAGCCATGCATACAGGGGGGAATATGAGCCATGCATACAGGAGGGGGGAAATATGAGCCATGCATACAGGAGGGGGGAATATGAGCCATGCATACAGGGGGGGAAATATGAGCCATACATACAGGAGGGGGGAGGGATATGAGCCATGCATACAGGGGGGAATATGAGCCATGCATACATGAGGGGGTCATTATACAGTATTAAGCATCATGTGTGGCCATTATACAGTATGGAGCATCATGTGCGGTCATTATACAGTATGGAGCATCAAGTGTGGCCATTATACAGTATGGAGCATCACGTGCAATCATTATACAGTATGGAGCATCATGTGCAGTCATTATACAGTATGGAGCATCATGTGTGGCCATTATACAGTATGGAGCATCATGTGTGGCCATTATACAGTATGGAGCATCACGTGCGGTCATTATACAGTATGGAACATCATGTGCGGCCATTATACAGTATGGAGCATCATGTGCGGTCATTATACAGTATGGAGCATCATGTGCGGTCATTATACAGTATGGAGCATCATGTGCGGTGATTATACAGTATTGAGCATCATGTGGGTTCATTATACAGTATGCAGCATCATGTGCGGTCATTATACAGTATTGAGCATCATGTGGGTCATTACACAGTATGCAGCATCATGTGCGGTCATTATACAGTATGCAGCATCATGTGTGGTCATTATACAGTATGCAGCATCATGTGTGGTCATAATACAGTATGGAGCATCATGTATGTTCATTATACAGTATGGAGCGTCATGTGTGTTCATTATACAGTATGGAGCATCATGTGTGGTCATCATTCAGTATGGAGCATCATGTGCAGTCATTATACAGTATGGAGCATCATGTGCGGCCATTATACAGTATGGAGCACTGTGTGGCCATTATACAGTATGGAGGGGGGGGGAATATGAGCCATGCATACAGGAGAGGGGGGAATATGAGCCATGCATGGGGGGAATATGAGCCATGCATAGGGGGGGAATATGAGCCATGCATAGGGGGGGAATATGAGCCATGCATGGGGGAGAATATGAGCCACGCATACAGGAGGGCAGGAATATGAGCCATGCATACAGGGGGGAATATGAGCCATGCATACAGGAGGGGGGAAATATGAGCCATGCATACAGGAGGGGGGAATATGAGCCATGCATACAGGGGGGGAAATATGAGCCATACATACAGGAGGGGGGAGGGATATGAGCCATGCATACAGGGGGGAATATGAGCCATGCATACATGAGTGGGTCATTATACAGTATTAAGCATCATGTGTGGCCATTATACAGTATGGAGCATCATGTGCGGTCATTATACAGTATGGAGCATCAAGTGTGGCCATTATACAGTATGGAGCATCACGTGCAATCATTATACAGTATGGAGCATCATGTGCAGTCATTATACAGTATGGAGCATCATGTGTGGCCATTATACAGTATGGAGCATCATGTGTGGCCATTATACAGTATGGAGCATCACGTGCGGTCATTATACAGTATGGAGCATCATGTGCGGTGATTATACAGTATTGAGCATCATGTGGGTTCATTATACAGTATGCAGCATCATGTGCGGTCATTATACAGTATTGAGCATCATGTGGGGTCATTACACAGTATGCAGCATCATGTGCGGTCATTATACAGTATGTAGCATCATGTGTGGTCATTATACAGTATGCAGCATCATGTGTGGTCATAATACAGTATGGAGCATCATGTATGTTCATTATACAGTATGGAGCGTCATGTGTGTTCATTATACAGTATGGAGCATCATGTGTGGTCATCATTCAGTATGGAGCATCATGTGCAGTCATTATACAGTATGGAGCATCATGTGCGGCCATTATACAGTATGGAGCACTGTGTGGCCATTATACAGTATGGAGCACTGTGTGGCCATTATACAGTATGCAGCATCATGTGTGGTCATTAAACAGTATGGAACATCATGTGTGTTCATTATACAGTATGGAGCGTCATGTGTGTTCATTATACAGTATGGAGCATCATGTGCGGTCATCATACAGTATGGAGCATCATGTGCAGTCATTATACAGTATGGAGCATCATGTGCGGCCATTATACAGTATGGAGCACTGTGTGGCCATTATACAGTATGGAGCACTGTGTGGCCATTATACAGTATGCAGCATCATGTGCGGTCATTATACAGTATGGAGCATCATGTGTGTTCATTATACAGTATGGAGCGTCATGTGTGTTCATTATACAGTATGGAGCATCATGTGCGGTCATCATACAGTATGGAGCATCATGTGCAGTCATTATACAGTATGGAGCATCATGTGCGGCCATTATACAGTATGGAGCATCAGTGCGGTCATTATACAGTATGGAGCACTGTGTGGCCATTATACAGTATGCAGCATCATGTGTGGTCATTAAACAGTATGGAACATCATGTGTGTTCATTATACAGTATGGAGCGTCATGTGTGTTCATTATACAGTATGGAGCATCATGTGCGGTCATCATACAGTATGGAGCATCATGTGCAGTCATTATACAGTATGGAGCATAATGTGCGGCCATTATACAGTATGGAGCACTGTGTGGCCATTATACAGTATGGAGCACTGTGTGGCCATTATACAGTATGCAGCATCATGTGTGGTCATTAAACAGTATGGAGCATCATGTGTGTTCATTATACAGTGTGGAGCGTCATGTGTGTTCATTATACAGTATGGAGCATCATGTGCAGTCATCATACAGTATGGAGCATCATGTGCAGTCATTATACAGTATGGAGCATCATGTGCGGCCATTATACAGTATGGAGCATCAGTGCGATCATTATACAGTATGGAGCACTGTGTGGACATTATACAGTATGGAGCATCTTATGCGGCCATTATACAGTATGGAGCATCATGTGCGGCCATTATACAGTATGGAGCATCAGTGCGGTCATTATACAGTATGGAGCATCATGTGTGTTTATTATACAGTATGCAGCGTCATGTGTGTTCATTATACAGTATGTAACATCATACAGTAGGGCAGCACGGTGGCGCAGTGGTTAGCACAGCAGCCTTGCAGCGCTGGAGTCCTGGGTTCAAACCCCACCAAGGACAGCATCTGCAAAGAGTTTGTATGTTCTCTCCGTGTTTGCGTGGGTTTCCTCCGGGTACTCCGGTTTCCTCCCACATTCCAAAGACTGATAGGGAATCTAGATTGTGAGCCCCATCGGGGACAGCTATGATGTATACAGACTGTAAAGCGCTGCGGAATATGTTAGCGCTATATAAAAATAAAGATTATTATTATTATTATGTGTGGTCATCATACAGTATGGAGCATCATGTGTGGCCATTATACAGTATGGGGCAATGTGTGGCCATATTTTTTTGTTTATAATTATTGTATATGAAAAAGTGTGATCAGCAGTGCTAAATGGGTGTGGTTGGGACGTGGATATGGGTGTGACTAATTATGAATGGGTGTGGTCAGAGGCGTGGCCTAAAATTTGCCGCGGCGCGCGAAGCGCACCGCAAACTTTGTCCCTCTTTCCCATCTTCAAAAGTTGGCAGGTATGCACATGTTGTACATTATGCATGAACATTTACAAAGCTAATAACTGACCTAAGGATACAATTGACTAAGCTAGGCTACTATTAGAGCAGAAATTAAATATAAAGAGCACAAATACATATCAGCAATGCAATCGCAAAGGGGACGTAATGGAGGAGTCTTTCCTTGAATGCAGAGTGAAGGAAAATGGAGGGATACGGAGGCTGAGCTACCATAATGCATTGCAAAAATGGGAGGAGATTCAGACATAAGAAATGGGAGAAAACAGAAAATAGAACTGAAAACATAACTCTGGCCGCTAGAGGGAGCCAAAGCAGTACAGACCTAAATGAATAAATAACCTGCAGCATTATGCAAACAAATAATCAGATATAACAGATTAAATGTCGGAAACAGAACAAAGACACCGGCAAAATAGGAAAATGTTGGCCTGAAATGCCACAATTTGTAGGCCACAGATAGACCAAGCACACTGTTAGGCTAGGTTCACATTGCGTCAAGTACATGGCGTTAAACGGATCCGTTAAACGCATGTACAGAAAAGGAGCCAATTTGTCTTAAAAATTGGCGTCGCGTTAACGCTTGCGTTAACGCATGTGACCACGTTTTTCTCATTTGGATGTCCGTTAGCGAAGTATCCGTTTGTTTGCGTTTGTCACTGTCAATAAAGTTGTTCTTTTTTTTTCCTTTTGTCAGCGTCGGGTGTGGGTGCAGACTCATTCTCCATTTTGAAAGCATTGAGTGAACTTCTGCGAGCAAGATGTTTGTGTCTGAGCTCGTTAGATTTCGCTTGATGTGGTTGCGACTTCGGCAGAGAAAGCGTAGTTCGCAAAGGAGATATTGGATCCAGGAGAAATGTGTGGATGGGATATTCCTCCTTTAATGGCCGAAATCATATTTCCTGTCACATGACCACATGGACCACCCTCAAACGCTATTAAAACGTATGATTCTATTTGGAAATGTTTCATGATTTGCGTCTGGCTGCGTTTGCCATAGCCTTCTATGGCAGAATGAACGCTTCCATTAGTATTGCGTTAGCTTGGCCGGACCCGAAAACGCTGCAAGCCACGTTCCAAGGTCCGTCAGAAAAAAACGTTATGTGACAAACGCATGCCAATTTTGGCATGCGTCACGATGCGTCAGACAATGCAAGTCTATGGGCGCGTTAGTATGTGCGTTATATTGCGTTTTCAGTACTTAAAAACGTGTCCATTAGACGGACTCACCTAGTGCAATGTGAACCTAGCCTTAAATATATGGCTTGGATTTTTTTTTGCCCAACAAAATTGTGTCAATAAATAGGCTTTGACACTACAAAAAAAATTATCTGGAGGACTAAAATTGTAAAATGTTTAGCGCAGATAAATATTTTTGGGTCAGCAAAATTGTGTCAAGAATTTTTATAAGACACTCCAAAAAATACTACAGTACCACAAAAAATGCCAGAATTTTCAACGCACTCAGATGTGATGCCTGGGATGGGCAAAGCCATTTAAAATTGCTGGATTTTCATGCTGTAGTATTAAAATTATCTGGCTGTAATTTGCATTGTCAACAAGCAAATGGAGAAAAAAAAAAAAATAATCTGGATTAAGGTGCAAAAAAAATTATTGCTAGTCACTGATACCTGGAGCTAGGTATATATGTAAGGCCGGGTTCACATTGCGTTAAACAGCAGCCCGTTCAACACATACGTGGACGGGCTGCTGATGCAAGTGCCGACATTCTCCATTGTGTTAGCGCAGATAGAGCATCTGCTAGCTCTATCTGCGCTAGCAGTGATGGACCCGGAAACACTGCAGCCCACGTCTCAGGGTCCGTCACTCAATGACGGCACATCCCTAGCGCACACCCATTGTGGGCGTGCGCTAGCGATGCATCCGACATAGGAATTAATGGCGGCCTTAACGGACTACGTTACACCGCGTTTATGCCGCAGTGTAACGTAGTCCGTCTAACGGACGCCCATAACGCAGTGTGAACCCAGCCTAATAGGCAGCAGCAGCAGACAGTAATGGACCATCTTGATTTACGCAATATCTATATAGCCACATACAGTGCTTGCATGCCTTGCACTGATGTGTATATACGCACATACACTCCCCTGCCTACTTAGCACTGCAATCTATATACCCCGTTATTAGTCCTTAGAAGGACTGTTGGGTTAGCTGGATATGTGGATTCAACGATGGTATACCCACACTAACATAAGCAAAAATCTGACCCTATCTCAGCAGCAGCTGTCCCTACACTGTCTGATTCCGGAGCAGAGTGCGCTGAGCTGGGCGGTGCCAGGTCTCTTATAGACCTGATGATGCTGTGCGGCCAGCCAATCACTGTAATACCACAACAAAGATGGCTGCAGCATTACAGTGCATGGCAGACAATTCCTGCATGTTGATTGGCTCTGTAAAGAGCACCAATCATGCAGGGCAGAGACCCGAATAAGATAATGGTCATCCCGGTCAGTGGAGAGTCGTTTTCATCCTCTGCTGGTCTGTAGCTTTGTTGTCCCCAATGTCTCCTGCTTGACCTTGTTGTAATGGACTGCCGTCTTAGAAATTTTAAGGATGGAGGCAACATGACGCTCACTGTGTCCCTCTGCTAGTAAAGCCAGAATTGAGCCCTTCTTTTCCTCGCTCAAGACTTTTCTTCTCAACTCCTTTGGCATGGTTAAAAGTTATTTTTTAATTCCTATTACTTCTGGGATATTACTATCACTTGTTTTGCCATCCAGCTTGTCCTATTGCAAGAGGATTGTGAACACCACAACAGTTCTTTTTTATACTTTCCTTTGTTAAATAAGACTTGGTTCAGGTGATCACCTAATCATTAAGTAGAATGAGGTGTACTCTGGTTGGAATTCAACTGACACTGGAATGGAATGGCTGACGGACATGTAGAGGAGCTGATTTTCATAAAACTGTGCAGTGGTCTCTTAATTCTTGCCAGAGCTATATAAAGTATATATATATATATATATATATATATATATATATATATAATACGGGTGCTCAACAACAATATAAATAAATAGTGGAATCTAGACCATATCTTGTTGTAGTCCAGGAGTCCCCAACCTGTAGCTCGGGAGCCACATGTGGCTTGCAGTCCCATGAATTGTGGCTGGCGGCTGTCTGCCAGCTTGGTGCATTAGCTCCAGATTTAGTAAACTGGTAAAATGGTGAACTTTGTGAGTAGCACTGAGCAGAAGAGCAGATCTGGGTACACATCTACTGGTCTTGGAGGTTTAGAGATAATTTAAGTATGGTAGGCTGGAGACAGAATGATACTACCGGTCAGAGGAGGTGCTTGACTGTGTTGGGAGTGCGTGATGGAAGAATACTGAAAGGGGGTTTGGTAGGAACCCTTGGATCTTGGTACACTGCATCAGAGTGATTTGTGTGGAAAAGCTTTGGTTATCATTATACCCATAATGGGGGCTTTGGTTGCCACAACTGTGAGGGGGGCAGGAGCTGGATGTGGCTTGCGACCCTCTTGCAGAGCTGAATGTGGCTCTCAAGGTCATAAAGGTTGGGGACCACTGTTGTAATCTATTAGACAATTATATTCCCATCTGGGATAGTCCAGGAAACAAAAAATGTATAATAAGCTACAGGTGGCATACACAAATTGAGCATATAATACTGGCATGTATCACCGATAACCCATTCAGTGGTCATAGACTATACAGCGGGGGAACTGTATATACAGGTGCTTCTCACAAAATTAGAATATCATCAAAAATGTTATTTATTTCCATTCTTCAATACAAAAAGTGAAACTTGAAGTGTACCTCTCCACTCTTCCTCCAGACTCTGGGACCTTGATTTCCAAATGAAATGCAAAATTTACTTTCATGTGAAAACAACACATTGGACCACTGAGCAACAGTCCAGTTCTGTTTCTCCTTGGTCCAGGTAAGACGCTTCTGGCATTGTCTATTGGTCATGAGTGGGTTGACACAAGGAATGCGACACTTGTAGCCCACGTCCTGGATATGTCTGTGTGTGGTGGCTCTTGAAACAATGACTCCAGCAGCAGTCCACTCCTTGTCAATCTTCCCCAAATCTTCCCAATTGCTTGTGCACCTTTTTCTACCACACTTTTTCCTTCCACTCAACTTTCCATTAATATGATTGGATACAGCACTCTGTGACCAGCCAGATTCTTTAGCAATGACCTTTTGTAACTTACCCTCCTTGTGGAGTGTATCAGCGACTGCCTTCTGGATATCTGTCAAGTCAGCAGACTTTCCCTTGATTGTGGAGCCTACTGAAAGACTAAGGGTACCGTCACACAGTGGCACTTTGATCGCTAGAACGGCACGATCCGTGATGTTCCAGCGATATCGTTACGATCTCGCTGTGTCTGACACGCTACTGCGATCAGGGACCCCGCTGAGAATCGTACGTCGTAGCAGATCGTCTGAAACTTTATTTCATCGCTGGATCTCCCGCTGACATCGCTGAATCGGCGTGTGTGACGCCGATTCAGCGATGACTTCACTGGTAACCAGGGTAAACATCGGGTTACTAAGTGCAGGGCCGCGCTAACAAACATTAAAAAAAACAAACATTACATACTTACCTTCAGCTGTCTGTCCTCCGGCGCTCTGCTTCTCTGCACTCCTCCTGCATCCTGTGTCAGCGCCGGCCAGCCAGAAAGCACAGCGGTGACGTCACCGCTCTGCTTTACGGCTGACTGGCGCTGACAGTGCAGAGGAAAGCACAGCGCCGGAGGACAGACACGGAATGTAAGTATGTAATGTTTGTTTTTTTACGTTTACGCTGGTAACCAGGGTAAACATCGGGTTACTAAGCGCGGCCCTGCGCTTAGTAACCCGATGTTTACCCTGGTTACCAGGGGACTTCGGGATCGTTGGTCGCTGGAGAGCTGTCTGTGTGACAGCTCTCCAGCGACCAAACAGCGACGCTGCAGCGATCGACATCGTTGTCGTATCGCTGCAGCGTCGTTTCAGTGTGACGGTACCCTTAGGGACCTTTTTAAATCCTTAGGGTTTGTTCCCATGGTCAGTAAATGTTGCAGGTTGGACGCTGCGTACATCCGCAGCGTCCAACCTGCAGCGGCCAGATGTTGCAACATAGTGGATGGGATTTGAAGAAGTTACGCAGGTGTTTTTTGTTAATTATTCTAATTTACTGAGATAATGACTTTTGGGTTTTCATTGGGTCTAAGGCATAATCATCAGCATAAACACAAATAAACCCTTGAAATAGATCACTGTTTGTAATGATTCTACATAATATTAGTTTCACTTTTTGTATTGAATAACTGAAATAAATTAACTTTTTGATGATATTCTAATTTTGTGAGGAGCACCTGTAGTTCTAAAAACAATAAGAAATAAAAAGTGTAAAAAATACATGTAAACAAGAATATTCCCCTCGGCATGGAAGCCAAAATCAGAGCGGCCAGCTTCAGCTGTCAGTATTACATTGCAGTCACCAACAAAATAAGCTGGACTGTGATCCTAAGGGCTCGATCACACTGGTGTATACCCTCTGTGACTAGAGAATGAGGCTGATTATGCTAATGACACCAAGATCATACTCTGTCAGAGGGTATGTGCACACGTCAGGATTTCTTGCAGAAATTTTCCTGACAAAAAACGGATATTTCTGCCAGAAATCCGCATGCGTTTTTACAGCGATTTTACCGCGTTTTTGGTGCGTTTTTTGTGCGTTTTTTCCCAAATGCATAGAATTGTGGGAAAAACGCAGAAAATCCGCAAAAATAATGAACATGCTCATTTTTTTACCGCGATGCGTTTTTTTCGCGGAAAAAAACGCATCCATGTGCACAAAACATGCAGAATGCATTCTAAATGATAGAATGCATAATGTATGCGTTTTTAATGAGTTTTTATAGCGTTTTTAGCGCGAAAAAACCTGAACGTGTGCACATGGCCAGGGGGTGATTCGAGTCTCGCCTTACTGTGATCTGATTCTCTCGCATGAGGAAATCGCAATCTTCTCCATTGCCTCTATGTGAGAACAGATGACATCGGAGTACAATCTGATGTTTCACTTCAACCCATACATGTTAATGGGTGAGTACAATCTGAATATAGGAGGCGTGCGCAGTGCCATTATTTTCTCATACCAAATCAGCATGACAAAATAATCGCACATCTGCTCTGCCCCACAGAATAACACTGGGCCGAGTGCAATTTGATAAAACATCACAAAGCACTTGGCCATGTTATGTGTCAGTGTGAGCAAGCCATAAACGTTAGCCTGCCTCCTCCATGTGCAAAAACCCTAGATGGGGAGTAGTGACATCAGATGCATGGAGCAGATCCCGTCCACATTTACTGCAGTTGAAGTGCGAGCAAGACTATGCTAGGTTTTGATGACAAATTTCAGCAGCTGCTCCCCCTAGTGTTCAACCCCTTCACCCCTGAGCTTTTTTAGTTTTTTCATTTTTCGCTCTTCTTTCCAGAACCATAACTTTTTTATTTCTCCATCAATTTTGGCCATGTGAGGTCTTATTTTTTGTGGGATGAGTTGATCTTTTGAACAATACCATTGGTTTTACCATGTTGTGTAAGGCTGGTTTCACATTTGCGTTTAAAAACGCAGCGTTTTAAACGCAAACGCATGTGGTGAAAAAAAAACGCATGTAAACGCGGTAAAACGCTGCGTTTTTTAGACACATGCGTTTTTGCATGTTTTATTACAAACGCGGCATTTTGACGAGTTTACATGCGTTTTTTCATTCGCTTGCGTTTTTTAAACGCATGATGAGAAGTGTGTGACAGCTTGCCAATCATCAAAATCAACAAGAAAACCCACTATAAACAGAAATAGCTAGGGTTTAATCCTAACCCTTACCCTAAGGGATCTTAACCCTAACCCTACCCCTAACCCTAAGGGATCCTACCCCTAACCCTTAGGGTTAGGATCCCAAGGGTTAGGGGTAGGGTTAGGATCCCTTTATCAATTTTATGGTGTGGGGTGGCTTATTAGTGTTTTTTCTTGTTTTTTTTTTATAAAAACGCATGCGTTTTTAACACAAACGCATGTGCTTAAAAACGCATGTGTTTACATAGACAGCAATACGTTTTTTGCCGCAAAAAACGCATGCTTTTTTGCAGCAAAAAAACGCCGCTAAAAATTACTACATGTTGCATTTCTGCAACACAATGCATGCATACAAAAGACGCATGCGGCGGCAAAACGCATGCAAAAAAACGCATGCGTTTTTAATGTTAAGTATAGGAAAAAAAAAGCATGAGTTTTTTTGCGCTAAAACGCAGCGGCAAAAAACGCAAATGTGAAACCAGCCTAACAGAAAACGGGAAAAAAATTCGAAGTGCGATGAAATTGCAAAAAAAGTGCAATTTCACACTTGTTTTTTGTATGGCTTTTATGCTAGGTTCACTAAATGCTAAAACTGACCTGCCATTATGATTTTCCAGGTCTTTACGAGTTCATAGACACCAAATATGTATAGGTTCTCTTTTATCTAAAGTGGTAAAAAAATTCCAAAGTTTGCTAAAAAAAAAAATTGCGCAATATTCCGATAGCGGTAGCGTCTCCATTTTTCCTGATCTGGGGATGGGTGAGAGCTTATTTTTTGCATGCCGAGCTGACGTTTTTAATGATACCATTGGTGCAGATACGTTCTTTTGATCGCCCGTTATTGCATTTTAATGCAATGTTGCGGCGACCAAAAAAACGTAATTTTAGAGTATTGATTTTTTTTCTCGCTACGCTATTTAGCGATCAGGTTAATCCTTTTTTTATTGATAGATCAGGCAATTCTGAAAGCGGCAATACCAAATATGTGTAGGTTTGATTTTTTTTTATTGTTTTATTTTGATTGGGACGAAAGGGGGGTGATTTGAACTTTTATATTTTTTTACATTTTTAAATACATTTTTTTTAAATTTTGGCATCCTTTAATAGCCTCCAAGGGAGGCTAGAAGCATGCACTACTTGATCGCCTCTGCTACATAGAGGTGATGCTAAGATCACCTCTATGCAACAGAATTGCAGGATGGCTATGTGTGCCGACCACAGGGTGGCGCTCATAGCAATCTGCCATTAATAACCATAGAGGTCTCAAAGAGACCTCTGGTTGTGATGGCAATGCACCGATGACCCCCGATTACGTGACGGGGGTCAGCGGTGCGAGTACTTCCGGCCTAGCTTGTTAAATGCCGCTGTCAGAGTTTGACAGCGGCATTTAACTAGTTAATGGGCGCGGGCGGATCACGATTCCGCTTGCACCCATTGCGCACACATGTCAGCTGTTGAAAACAGCTAACATGTCGCACCTTTGAGGTGGGCTCACCGCCGGAGCCCACCTCAAAGCGGGGGATACTGCCAGCTGACGTACTATTCCGTCAGCTGGCAGAAAGTGGTTAAAAATTGAAAACATTCAATCCTTTTAAAGGGAACCTGTCACCAGGTTTGGCCGATATGAGATACAGCCACCACCTTTCAGGCCAGATACATAGCATTATAGAATGTTGTATATCGCTCCCCGACCTGAAAAAGAGCTTTTATTATACTCACCTGCGGCGCAGGGCGGTCGGACCCGAGTAGTGTCGATGTTCTTTGTCTGGCGCCTCCCATCTTCTTGTGATGCCATCCTTCTTGCTACCTGTGGATGATGGGTCCTTACGCCATCCTCACAGGGTCTACAGCATCGCGCTCCGGCGCAGGCGTACTTCTCTACCCTGTTGAAATGTCAGAGCGCCAGCACGCTGCAGTACATTGCACTGCCCTCAACAGGGCAGAGAAGTACGCCTGCACAGGAGCGTGATGCTGGGGACACTGTATGGATGATGCAAGGACACGTCATCCACAGAAAGCAAGGAGGGTAGTAATCATAAGAAGATAGGAGGCGAAGGACCAAGAACATCAACGCCCATCAGACCGGACCACCCCACAAGTGAGTATATTAAAAGTTATTTTTCTTCTCTTGCAGGTCAGATTGGGTGCAGATATACAGCATTACAGAATGCTGTATATCATCCCTGAAAGGTGATGGCCGTAACTCGTATCAGCCATACCTGGTGACAGGTTTGCTTTAAAGATTTTTTTTCATATTTTATACTATATAAACAATATAAAATATACATATTTTTAAAATTGAAACTTGAATACATTACATTGATGAAATGTATTGTTTTTGGAGATGATACATTTGCTTACACAAACTAATCTTCGGCCATAAACAGCCGCCAGCTCATCAGGGGCCTGCTTGCTGATCGGTGCTCATTTAGTAGCCTAACACATGCAGGTTGCTCTATGGCAGCGGTTCTCAACCTGGGGGTCGCGACCCCGAGGGGGGTCGAACGACCAAAGCACAGGGGTCGCCACCAGTGGCGTAGGAAGGGGGGAGAAGAAGAAAAAAAAAAAAAAAGGCGCCCCTTTAAATCTTCGGGCGGCGCCGTCCGCCGCCACGACCAGGGCCAGCTCCCCCCACCCCCGGGCCCCGCCCCCGCTCTAATACTCACCTCTATTGGTTCCTGCGGCGCCGGCAGCTGCAGCGTCCTCTGACTCTGCGACGTCTCAGAGCAGAGGGCGCGATGACGTCACTACTGTGCGCGCCGCTCTGCCTCTCTGTCCTGAGCGTCGCAGAGCCGGAGAGACGCTGACTGCACCGGACCTGCGCTAGGAACGGGAGAGGTGAGGATTTTACTTTTTTTTTTTTTTCTTTATGTCTGACTGTCTGGGGGCAATGCTGGACACACTGGGGCAATACTGGAGACCATGGGGCAGATTGCTGGACACACTGGGGCAATACTGGAGACCATGGGGCAGATTGCTGGACACACTGGGGCAATACAGGAGACCATGTGGCAGAATGCTGGACACACTGGGGCAATACAGGAGACCATGGGGCAGAATGCTGGACACACTGGGGCAATACAGGAGACCATGGGGCAGATTGCTGGACACACTGGGGCAATACTGGAGACCATGGGGCAGAATGCTGGACACACTGGGGCAATACAGGAGACCATGGGGCAGAATGCTGGACACACTGGGGCAATACAGGAGACTATGGGGCAGATTGCTGGACACACTGGGGCAATACTTGAGACCATGGGGCAGAATGCTGGACACACTGGGGCAATACTGGAGACCATGGGGCAGATTGCTGGACACACTGGGGCAATACAGGAGACCATGGGGCAGATTGCTGGACACACTGGGGCAATACTGGAGACCATGGGGCAGAATGCTGGACACACCGGGGCAATACTGGAGACCATGGGGCAGAATGCTGGACACACTGGGGCAATACAGGAGACTACTATGGGGCAGATTGCTGGACACACTGGGGCAATACTGGAGACCATGGGGCAGAATGCTGGACACACTGGGGCAAAACAGGAGACCATGGGGCAGATTGCTGGACACACTGGGGCAATACAGGAGACTACTATGGGGCAGATTGCTGGACACACTGGGGCAATACAGGAGACCATGGGGCAGATTGCTGGACACACTGGGGCAATACTGGAGACCATGGGGCAGAATGCTGGACACACTGGGGCAATACTGGAGACCATGGGGCAGAATGCTGGACACACTGGGGCAATACAGGAGACCATGGGGCAGAATGCTGGACACACTGGGGCAATACTGGAGACCATGGGGCAGATTGCTGGACACACTGGGGCAATACAGGAGACTATGGGGCAGATTGCTGGACACACTGGGGCAATACAGGAGACCATGGGGCAGAATGCTGGACACACTGGGGCAATACAGGAGACCATGGGGCAGATTGCTGGACACACTGGGGCAATACAGGAGACTACTTTGGGGCAGATTGCTGGACACACTGGGGCAATACAGGAGACTACTTTGGGGCAGATTGCTGGACACACTGGGGCAATACAGGAGACCATGGGGCAGATTGCTGGACACACTGGGGCAATACAGGAGACTATGGGGCAGATTGCTGGACACACTGTGGCAATACTGGAGACCATGGGGCAGAATGCTGGACACACTGGGGCAATACAGGAGACCATGGGGCAGATTGCTGGACACACTGGGGCAATACTGGAGACCATGGGGCAGAATGCTGGACACACTGGGGCAAAACAGGAGACCATGGGGCAGAATGCTGGACACACTGGGGCAATACAGGAGACTATGGGGCAGATTGCTGGACACACTGGGGCAATACAGGAGACTACTATGGGGCAGATTGCTGGACACACTGGGGCAATACAGGAGACCATGGGGCAGATTGCTGGACACACTGGGGCAATACTGGAGACCATGGGGCAGAATGCTGGACACACTGGGGCAATACTGGAGACCATGGGGCAGAATGCTGGACACACTGGGGCAATACAGGAGACCATGGGGCAGAATGCTGGACACACTGGGGCAATACTGGAGACCATGGGGCATATTGCTGGACACACTGGGGCAATACAGGAGACTATGGGGCAGATTGCTGGACACACTGGGGCAATACAGGAGACCATGGGGCAGAATGCTGGACACACTGGGGCAATACAGGAGACCATGGGGCAGAATGCTGGACACACTGGGGCAATACAGGAGACCATGGGGCAGAATGCTGGACACACTGGGGCAATACTGGAGACCATGGGGCAGAATGCTGGACACACTGGGGCAATACAGGAGACCATGGGGCAGAATGCTGGACACACTGGGGCAATACTGGAGACCATGGGGCATATTGCTGGACACACTGGGGCAATACAGGAGACTATGGGGCAGATTGCTGGACACACTGGGGCAATACAGGAGACCATGGGGCAGAATGCTGGACACACTGGGGCAATACAGGAGACCATGGGGCAGAATGCTGGACACACTGGGGCAATACAGGAGACCATGGGGCAGAATGCTGGACACACTGGGGCAATACTGGAGACCATGGGGCAGATTGCTGGACACACTGGGGCAATACAGGAGACCATGTGGCAGAATGCTGGACACACTGGGGAAATACAGGAGACCATGGGGCAGATTGCTGGACACACTGGGGCAATACAGGAGACTATGGGGCAGATTGCTGGACACACTGGGGCAATACTGGAGACCATGGGGCAGAATGCTGGACACACTGGGGCAATACAGGAGACCATGGGGCAGATTGCTGGACACACTGGGGCAATACAGGAGACTACTATGGGGCAGATTGCTGGACACACTGGGGCAATACAGGAGACCATGGGGCAGATTGCTGGACACACTGGGGCAATACTGGAGACCATGGGGCAGAATGCTGGACACACTGGGGCAATACTGGAGACCATGGGGCAGAATGCTGGACACACTGGGGCAATACAGGAGACAATGGGGCAGAATGCTGGACACACTGGGGCAATACTGGAGACCATGGGGCAGATTGCTGGACACACTGGGGCAATACAGGAGACTATGGGGCAGATTGCTGGACACACTGGGGCAATACTGGAGACCATGGGGCAGAATGCTAGACACACTTGGGCAATACAGGAGACCATGGGGCAGATTGCTGGACACACTGGGGCAATACAGGAGACCATGGGGCAGATTGCTGGACACACTGGGGCAATACAGGAGACCATGGGGCAGATTGCTGGACACACTGGGGCAATACAGGAGACCATGGGGCAGAATGCTGGACACACTGGGGCAATACAGGAGACCATGGGGCAGAATGCTGGACACACTGGGGCAATACTGGAGACCATGGGGCAGATTGCTGGACACACTGGGGCAATACAGGAGACTATGGGGCAGATTGCTGGACACACTGGGGCAATAATGGAGACCCTTTGGCAGATTTCTGGACACATTGAGGCAATGCTGGAGACCCTGGGGCAGACTTCTGGACACACTGGGGCAATGCTGAACACTGGGGCAGATTGCTGGACACACTGGGGGTAATATGCTGGACACACTGGGGCAATGCTGGACACTGGGGGTAATATGCTGGACACACTGGGGCAGATTGCTAGACAACATGGGGGTAATATGCTGGACACACTGGGGGCAGGACTTGAGGCATGGGCAGAATGTAGATACGGGGCATGATTGGAGACACGGGGCAGGATTGGATCATGGGGCAGGACGGATACGATGGAGGCTGGTGGGGCAGGATGGGGAGATCATATGGAGTAGAATGGATACTCATGAGGGCAGGATGCGAGAACATATGGCTGGAGCCAGGAATGAGATAAACGGGGCCAGGGTGGGGAATAGTGTTACCATAGGCATAATAGGGAAAATTAAGGGATATTATTACTGCAGTGATGTATTTATTTTATTTTTTGAGTATACTGTTTTAAATGGGGGGGCGGTCCTGTTACTGTGCAGAGTGACACTATATCGCCTTTTTATCTTCATGTGGTGTAATGTAGAAGTTGTGAAAAATTAAGTAATGTGTTCTGCAAGCGGAGCTCTAGATAACTGTGTTATTTCCTGCAGAAACGAGTCCTGGCTGGAAGGAATGATGGCGGTCTGTGCTGGATGAAAGATGAAGGACTTCACCTAGAGACGTCACTGGTGAGTCAGTGTTACCTATACACTGACACTATACACTGTATACTATATAGAGGTCCTGTGTATAATGTCACCAGTGATCTCTGTATTACCTCTATACATAATGCATATCAGATATTTACATTCCGAATCATAACATAATAATTACAGTTTTAAAGTAGCCACCAAAATTATTTTTTGGGTTGGGGGTCACCGCAACATGAGGAACTGTATTGCGGGGTCACTGCATTAGAAAGGTTGAGAACCACTGCTCTATGGGCATGTGCACTAGTGATGAGCGAGTGTGCTCGTTACTCGAGATTTCCAAGCATGCCAAGGTGTTCTCCGATTATCTTGTGCACGCTCGTAGATTGTTTGAGTCCCTGCAGCTGCATGATTTGCGGCTGCTAGACAGCCTGAATACTTGTAGGGATTCCCTAAGGCCGATGTCACACTAGACCGTAATACGGACGAGTGCAATGCGCTAAAAAATCGCATTGCGGTCGTCCCAATGTTAATCTATGGTGCAACTCCCATCATCCAATTTTTTTTCTCGGCCGTATTCCGGATCCGAGTAAAATCGCAGCATGCTGCGATTGTCAGCGTATCTCGGCCAAGAATCGCCAATGCAAGTCTATGGGTGCGATAAAAAATCGGATTACATACGGACCATGCGTGTGCATTGTGAGAAATACGGAAGACTTCTCCAGGTGACAGGAAATTGAATCATCTATTATCAGGAAGCCTTGGCATGCTAATTTCTGGCCCATGCTGGATTGCAAAGCAGGAAGCACGCCTCCACGGAGTGTACTGTGTAGCAGCATGGCCAGGCATATAAATGTGGAGATGCTGATTGCTCTGGTTCATGATAGACCAGATTTATGGGACCAACGCGACGCATATTATGCGGACCGTGCTCGTAAAGACGCAGCATGGAGGTCAATGTGTCGCCACATGTTCCCCGATTTTGATGAGCGACCTCAAGAGGTTCAGCAAGAAATGTGTAAGTACCATCCTTTAACCAAAAATGGGGTTTTATATTGGGTTCCTGAAAAAATAAGCATGAACACATCATATGTGGTGTGTTTATGAGTGAAGTAAATGATCCAAGCTCTTGGTTGAGGATGCAAAAACATTACCAAGACATACAAATATAGATGTAGCTATAGTCCTTTAATATAGGCCCAAAGGAATTTAAGGTCCCCCTAGGCTCCAGGGCCCGTGTGTGATTGCAAACCCTGTAACGGTTTGAGTTATGTGCTTCATATTTAATTTAAAAATTTGTGATCTTTGCAGTCAATAATGTCACTAGACACTGGCGGAGTTGCCGGGACCAATACCGGCGTGAACGTCAAGTTTCAGGGCGGAGTGGTGATGCAGCAACAAAAAAAAAAAATCTTTATTTTGATCGGCTTAATTTTCTTGCACCGGTGATGGAGCTCAGACCGTAAGTGCATGCATGTCTCAAAATATTTAACACATCTTATTACGTGAATATGTAGCTATTTTTTTTTTTTTAAATTCATTTGTGAAATACAGAACAGAGTCCAATCTGACAGAAGGGGAGACTGCATCTGACTCTGAGTTGGTGATTGACCCCGTTGGTGAAGGTGCCGAAATGGCTGGACCATCTGGCCAAGCAACAGGCAGCAACCAACCACTACCACCACCACCACCACAACCAGCAGCAGCATCTTCTGCCACACAGGAGGCAAATCCAGAGGTGGAGGAAGGAGCCCAGAGCAGCAGTCCAACCTCGGCTCTGGATGCATCACCACAGACTACTACAAGACCAAACCGTGGTCGGCGCAGAAGGGTGGCTTCTAACATTGGCACCAGGAGGCAAGTGGATACAGGGGTGTTGGACTATTTCTCCAGGGCTGCCCATGACGATGGGGAGGAAGCGTACTTCCGCAGTCTTGCCCACTATTTACGGCCCATTCCACGCTCGCTCAGGCTGCGGACCAGAGGTTGTATCCAAATTGTTCTAGATGCGGCCACACCCCCAAACAACCCGACTCATGTTTTTAATTACCTCGAACGGTGGCAAATGTCAGCTACCAACCTTCTGGCGGTGCAATACCTTCCACAGGACCAAACCCAAACAGTCGCAGCACCACCCACACCACGTATAGCTACACAACAACAGCCTGCCCAAAGCAACCAACAACCCCAAAACAGGCCAATTTATGATTATCCTGCAACTGCCCAATATGACCACTTGAACAGACACATGTTTGGAGGCTGGTCCCAACATGTCTGCTCGACATGGCCATATTGGGGGGTCTGACCAAATGGGACAATCCAGTACCCAGGACTTTATACCCTTCTACCCTCAGCTTCAAGTTTTACCTCATACACAGGATAGAAACTTGCCACAACACCCTCCATATATATCTGCAATAACACAGGTTGACAGTCTGGTTGGTCAACCACCTAGGCCAAGTTCCACACATGCTGGACACCTGCCATCACCATCACCACCCCTAACCTACCAGAACCTGTAATTTGTTTGAACATTTTTTTTGGCCTGTCATTTAGGCTTTTGTATGGGCTAAGTTATTTGTGACCTTGGCTGTTGTGAATTCTGTGGCCAAGCTCCCTCCTGTGGTCGTGAGTGGTACTTCGGCTGGTTCTGTCTATGAGCTTCCTTTTGGTGGATGAGAGTGGTACTGTGGCTTCTGAGTTTCCTTCCTCAGGTGATGAGGTTAAGTCGTTAGGTGCTGCTCTATTTAACTCCACCTAGTGCTTTGATCCTGGCCTCCAGTCAATGTTCTAGTATTGGTCTGGCTTTCTCCTGGATCGTTCCTGTGGCCTGTCTATCCTGCATAAGCTAAGTTCTGCTTGTGTTACTTTTGTTTGCTATTTTTTCTGTCCAGCTTGCTATATTGGTTTTTCTTGCTTGCTGGAAGCTCTGAGACGCAGAGGGAGCACCTCCATACCGTTAGTCGGTGCGGAGGGTCTTTTTGCCCCCTCTGCGTGGTTGTTTGTAGGGTTTTGTGTTGACCGCAAAGCAATCTTTCCTATCCTCGGTCTGTTCAGTAAGTTGGGTCTCACTTTGCTAAATCTATTTCATCTCTGCGTTTGTATTTTCATCTCAACTCACAGTCATTATATGTGGGGGGCTGCCTTTTCCTTTGGGGCATTTCTCTGAGGCAAGCTAGGCTTATTTTTCTTTCTTAGGGCTAGCTAGTTTCTCAGGCTGTGCTCGAGGCGCATAGGTCTGGTCAGGAGCGCTCCACGGCTACCTCTATTGTGGTTGGATAGGATTAGGGATTGCGGTCAGCAGAGTTCCCACGTCTCAGAGCTCGTCCTATGTTTTTGGTAATTATCAGGTCATTTTGTGTGCTCTGAACTTCAATGTCCATTGTGGTTCTGAATTACCTGATCATAACACTTGGCATGTTCATCTGTCTGGTTTCTTCTGGTTTATATGGCTCAAATTACATATGCTGAGAATATGTTTTTTGAAAATATATATATGCTTTGAGCTGTAAAAATTGTTTAACAAATCTGAGTGTTATGTATTGGTCCAACTACATACATGATGTGACAACTTTACACACTTAGCTAATTTCTGAAGGAGAAACATACTACACAATTCCAACAGGAAAATTATGGTATTTATTAACTTACAATATAACTAAACTTTACAGCAAAACAGCATTGTCTAGCCAAACAGTCGATACTTCTGGTGACACAAAAAAATTGGTTAAAACATCACAAACTTTTAGGCCTGAGGGCTGACAACTTGAAGGTAGAACATGCGTAGTTGACAAGACAGTATTTGCAGAATCAATTTCATCTGCAGCAGATGATGGGCAATCATGGTTGTTGTGAATTCTGTGGTCAAGCTCCCTCCTGTGGTCATGAGTGGTACTTCGGCTGGTTCTGTCCATGGGCTTCCTCTGGTGGATGTGAGTGGGGCTGCGGCTTCTGAGTTTCCTTCCTCAGCTGACGAGGTTAAGTCGTTAGGTGCTGCTCTATTTAACTCCACCTAGTTCTTTGTTCCTTGCCTCCAGTCAATGTTCCAGTATTGGTCTTGCTCTCTCCTGGATCGTTCTTGTGACCTGTCTTCCCTGCATAAGCTAAGTTCTGCTTGTGTTTCTTTTGTTTGCTATTTTTTCTGTCCAGCTTGCTATTTTGGTTTGTCTTGCTTGCTGGAAGCTCTGGGACGCAGAGGGAGCACCTCCGTACCGTTAGTCGGTGCGGAGGGTCTTTTTGCGCCCTCTGCGTGGTTGTTTGTAGGTTTTTGTGCTGACCGCAAAGTTATCTTTCCTATCCTCGGTCTATTCAGTAAGTCGGGCCTCACTTTGCTAAAATCTATTTCATCTCTGTGTTTGTATTTTCATCTTTACTCACAGTCATTATATGTGGGGGGCTGCCTTTTCCTTTGGGGAATTTCTCTGAGGCAAGGTAGGCTTATTTTTCTATCTTCAGGGCTAGCTAGTTTCTTAGGCTGTGCCGAGGCGCCTAGGTCTGGTCAGGAGCGCTCCACGGCTACTTCTAGTGTGGTATGATAGGATTAGGGATTGCGGTCAGCAGAGTTCCCACGTCTCAGAGCTCGTCCTATGTAATTAGTAACTATCAGGTCATTTTGTGTGCTCTTAACCACCAGGTCCATTGTGGTTCTAAACCACCAGTTCATAACACATGGTATCTTGTAAAGTTGTGAAGAATAACACATTCTTTTATCACGCCATTGACATTGCCTTCACTCAGTTGGATTGCAGACTGAAGTACCCACCATTTTGCACTGAGAATGCCGAATGAACACTCTACCAGACGGCGGACACGGGAAAGACGCAAATTAAAAATTCTGCGCCGGTAGTCCAGGCCTCTCCGTGGATAGGGCCTCATGACGTTCCTTGATAATTGAAATGCCTCATCTGCTACCATCATGTAAGGCACCGCATCCAAATTAGCCCCTGGTATGTGACTTGGGGGTGGGATATCCAATTTATTGTTGCGCAGCTTCCGACCCATAATGGAAGAACTGAAGACTCTAGAGTCTCCAGTTCTCCCATAGGCCCCAATATCTACAATTATAAACCTGTAGTTGCTGTTGACTAGGGCCAACAGCACTACAGAGAAAAACTGTTTATAATTGTAGAATTGGGTCCCTGAACCTGGCGGCTTACGCACACGGATGTGCTTTCCGTCAAGTGCCCCAATACAGTGCGGAAACTGGCAGGTGTCCTGAAATCCTTGTGCAATACGTAACCAGTCTGCCATTTTGGGTTCAGGCATCACCTCTTGATGGAGTCTTCTCCAGATTTCCGTGCATGTATCCCGCACAATCCCAGAAATTGTAGATTTGCCCAGTAAAAACTCTAAATGCAGTGCCGCATATGATTGGCCAGTGGCAAGGAAGCTAAAAGAAAACAGAGTATTATTTAAAAATATAAAATGAACACAATACAGTGTTATATGGTCCAAAAAATATATATATAACTAAGATGGCATGATTATTAAAACATTAAGGACATGCGATGGCGTTGATGTTTGCCAAAATTAAATATTATAAAAGAAGGCCAAATGATGTGGAAGTTACGTAACCATTTAATTAGCTAATTGGAAAAAGGGGTAACAAAATGAAAGTCTTAAATTATTTTGGACAAAGAGTATTTATACATACCGTAAGGTAATGATAAGGCGCTCCTCTGCTGAAATAGATTTGCGCATCCTGGTGTCCTTCTTCGTGATCCCTGGTCGCAAAATCTCCAACAAAATATCAAAGGTTTGAATCCTCATCCGTTAGTTGAAGAACTTGTCAGGATTTGTCCTCAGAGCAGCATACGGACAGCTGAAATGGCCTTTATTAATCCGTTGCTTTAGAAGTGGATGTACCCACATCCGTCTCCGCCTCCTCGGATCGACAATAACTGGGTATGGCTGGCCAAAACGTTGGGAAAGTACCCAGTTGTAAAGCACACGCTCTGTGGTGTTAAAAGTCAGAAGATCAGACATGTTGCTCATCAATCAGAAGTGCACCAACACAAGCAGGGACTCTACTGCATAGATTGGTGGGTGGCACCTGTTTTAAGGCCATTCAATAATGTTCTTGTTGATGATTTAAATTTGTTCAGGTGGAAAAACCGTTATATGTCCATTTTGCAAGCCTGCGAGAAAATCTCGCCATACGGATGCCATACAGATGTCACACGGATGTCAAACGGATCATTTGATGCGAGAAAATCGCATCCTCGCACTGCACACGGATCACTGTTTTGGTAACATTTGTGCAATTCTCGTCCGTCAAAAACAGACCGTTTTTTTATACGTTGTGTGTGTCCCCGGCCTAACAGGCAATCCCTGCATGTGTTCAGGTTGTCTAACTGTGGTGTTCTCATGTGGGGTATGGCTGAAGGTTGTACTCCTGACAGGGTACATCTTACGGTGGCCAAGCATTCTGTCAGGAGAAGATCCCTTCCTTCACAAATTACACACACACAGGAAACTCCACAATACAATGTTTGCACACACAGTAGCTGCCTCTAGGCAGAAGATGATGATGGTGGTAGTAGTTGTTGCATTTGAGCCCCAATCATAAAGCAGCCGTAAGAATTTAAAACAGAAGTCTTTTTAATGAAGGTTATGGGGCAAATTATTATTTACAAACAGCAGGAAACTGAGATGCAGGATTACACTCACGGTTGATGATTGCTGTGTACCTGCAGACAGGCAGATCTTAGTAACCTGTGGTTTTATTAAGTCTGAATATTTCTTCTTCAGCACTGTGCTGTTTCTGCCCTGAGGTAATTCTTCCTCCTAGAGGTGCAATGGTAGTCTTCCTCATATGAAGACCATTATCTCACCTTGTCGTGTCAGTCCCATTTTAAAGCAAAGCAGGAAGGGAGAAGGTAGATAATTCCTTCACCTACAAAATGGCTTCCTCTTCTCAAGATGTCCAACCACCAACCCCACTTCAAATTAAAACTCTCTCACAGGACTTGGCTCCTCCTCTCGCTATGTGACTGTAGAGCTTCAGTGATTGGCTGACTGCCCTGAGGTATTTTTCAAGAACCTTCTGCATAGTAAAACAGAGCTGGGTCACCTGATCAAGCCTGTGAGATTAACCCTTTTGTGCTGCCTGTCAGCAGGTCTGACAATGTATTTAAAATGCACAGTCCACATTAAAATTCACAGCATTTATATGAAAACACACTATATATCCGGTATCCCATAGAAATGGTCACTTTCTGGGATACCACGTCTCCCCTTTTGAAAAGTGTTGTCCCCGACACATCCGCTTCTGTAAAACAAAATGAAACAGCATGCAGGTATACATATTCAATTCATGCGGTTGCTTAAAATATTCTTGGTTTTCTAAATACCTGAGAAGAAACCTAAAGTTCTGCAACATATGAATGCAAAGGTAAAACAACATGTAAAGGTAATAAAAGAGTCCTTTTTTTGTCCTGAAGTACTTCCTGCAAGGACAACCCCCACTAAGTGGGGAATGGGATAACAGCTAACCCGTTTTAACTTATTTGCTTTGTTTTAACCTATGTGCAGTCGGGGCACACAGACAATAACGGTATGTGCACACGTTGCGGATTCTCTGCGGATCTGCAGCATTTTTTGAGGTGCAGAAATGCTGCAGATCCACAATTGATCTACAGTACAATGTAAATCAATGAGAAAAAAAAAATGCTGTGCACACTTTGCGGAAAATCTGCTGCGGAAACGCTGCGGTTTAAAAGAAGTAGCATGTCACTTCTTTTTTGTGAATCTGCAGCGTTTTTGCACCCATTCCATTATAGAAAACCACAAGGTAAAAAACGCAGCAAATCCGCATGAAAACCGCAGCAAAAATGCACAAAAACCGCTGCGGAACCGCACAAAAACCACGACAAATCCGCAGGTGCGTTTTCTGCCAGGAGAGGCAGAATCCGCACCAGAAATTCCTAAGCCTAATCCGCAACGTGTGCACATAGCCTAAAGAAACTTTCTGCACCAGCTGTTTTTGGGAGGCCTAAGAAACAGTAACAAGGCTCTCATAAGCCATGGAGTTCTTATTACATAGTGCAAATCCGTCTCTATCAGAGCCACACACACAAAGTCTCTCCATTTTAGATAAGTAGTGAGCAACTAGTCCCGGTAACAAGTGGGTAAGTGCCCCTTGGTCGCTCATTCGGATCTCCGCAGAGCAGGCACTTCCCTTTCTTCTTGGGTGGATGTAGCAACTATGTCAGAATCCTCTAACGGAGAATGAGGCACTGGCAGCATAAACTGAAGACGGGGCGCATGAAGCCAAACAAACGGTGTGGAGGGGATTCTGGAAATCTCTTATGGTGAAATAGAGTTAGAAATTGGCGGGAGCGGAACTTCCAGGGGTATGCAAATTTTGATCTGGCTAAGATGGACCACCTTTTCTTAAGTGTCCTAACAAATTTTATACACTTCTACCCCTATACTGGTGATCACATAAGGGTATGATTCCCATTGGTCATCCAGTTTGTGGGAGCGGTGGTTCTTTTTAGCCCAGACTCTGTCTCCCTACTTGTGTTTTGCCTTTGCGTTAGCTTCTTGGAGATGTCTTTGGTGGCCTAGCACCCAATCTATGTTAGGGAATTAGAGTGATCTTCCACTTGAACATTTAGCTGAAACTCTGCAGGCAGTTTCCCTGGACAGCCAAACATCAGGTAAAATGGAGTGTAACCGGTGGAGCAGTGGGTGGTGTTGTTATACAGGTAAGTTAACTCTTGGAGCAACCCAGGCCATTCTTGTCTTTCTTTGGCTGGAACATCTTTTAACATGTCAAAGTTTTATTCATCCTTTCACAGAATCCATTGCATTTGGGATGGTACGCATTTGTGCGGTTTCTTGCAGCCATAGAGTGCACACAGTTCTTAGAATAACTCTGACTTAAATGCGAGACCTTGATCTGACAGGATCTGCTTAGGGTATCCATAAGGCCTTACAAAATGTTTCCAAAATAGCGTGGCAGTGGTTCAGGTAGTCTGATCTCTGACAGGCACAGCCACAATGAATTTAGTGTAGTGATCGATAATGGGCAGAGCATAGAGTTGGGTTTTAATTTCACATAGTCAAGGTTAAAGAGCTCCAGAGGATGGTGAGTTTCAATGGGATGCAGCAGAACTCTTTAGTCCATACCTTCTTGGCTACTTAGAGTACATGAAACACATTCTCTGTACCATTTCTCAATGTCTTGGCGCCTTCCTATCCAATAGAAGCATTCTCGGATGATCATCTTAGTCTTTTGGCAGCCAAAGAGTCCTGATTGGCTGTGGTAGGCCTCTAAAATGAGGCTGGCATCTTGTCTGGGCACAACTACTTGAAACACTCTTTCATAAGTGTGGGGGATCACGATGCGTCGAACAAGCACTCCTTTTCGGAACTGCAGACGTTTTTTCTGTCGCCATAATCGACAGAGTTCTGGATCAGATTGTGACCCACGGGCAGTTTTGAGGGTCTAGAGTGTAGCAACTTCCGTAAGGTTCTGAAAGTTCTGCTCTCTTTCTGGTTTTCAGCCCAATCGTGACTCACCGAGGATTTGAGGCTAGGTTTGGAAACTGGGTTTCTTTTGACTCTGCACACATTCTGTTTGGCAACACAGGAATAGAAGGAAGACATTTCTACTTCCCACTCGTCTTCGTCATAACGGGGTGTTTCTGTTGTGGGCAACCTGGACAGGGCATTAGCATTTGATCGGCTTCCTCGGTACTTCAGGATAAATTGGTAGTCAGCGAAGAGAGAAGCCTATCTCTGTTCAAGGGCTCCAAGTTTAGCAGTCTGTAACTGAGACAATGGCTTATTGTTGGTGAAAGTAATGAAGGAGGTTGCAGCCGAGTGATACTTAAATTTTTCAGTGCTGGCCCGCACTAATGCAAGGAATTCCAACTTAAATGAACTGTAGTTCTGATTATTTTTCTAGGTTGGCCGGAGGGATCTGCTGGCATAAGCTATAACTTTTTCTTTGCCATCTTGGACCTGAGCTTGTACTGCACCTAGTCCCATGTAGCTGGCATCTGTATACAGGTGAACTGGGATATTGTAGTCCGGGTAGGCAAGGATTGGGGCTTCAGTTAACTTCCTCTTCAGTGCTTGGAATGAGTGTTTTAGCTCTGGAGTCCATTGAATAGAGGGGCTTTTGTACATCTTCCGGCACGGTTGTCCTTTTAGGAGGTTTTGTAAGGGGGCAGCAATCTGAGCGAAGTTTTTGATGCATCTTCTGTAGTAGCTATCAAATCTGAGGTATCCGCACACTTCTTTAATGTTAGTTGGGATAGTTCAGTTTTTACCACAGCAATCTTCTCAGGATCTGGAATAACTCCTTCTGCCCTAACTACATGCCCTAGATATTGGATCTTGGATTTTAGAAGATGGCACTTGGACGGTTTGACTTGACTTTCAGGCCATGCTCGGCTAGAACTTCAAAGACCTCAGCAAGATGCTGGAGATGTTCTTCATAGGTTTTGGAATAGAAGATTACATCATCTAAATACAGTAGAACAGTTTCAAAATTCTTGTGACCCAAGCAGCATTCCATGAGTCTCTGTAAGTTTCCCGGAGCATTGCACAGGCCGAAGGGCATGCAGTTAAATTCAAACTCATGGGGGTAGTGAATGCGGTCTTCTCTTGGTCTTTTGGGGCCATTGGTACTTGCCAGTATCCGCTGGTGAGATCTAGGGTGGAGAAATAGGCTGCAGATTTCATGGCAGTCAATGATACTTCTATTCTGGGCAGGGGGTATGCATCTTTGTGGGTAATATTGTTAAGTTTGCGATAATCAACACAAAAATGAATACTTTCAACCTTCTTTTTGACAAGAACAATTGGTGCAGCCCAAGGACTGTGACTGTCCTTAATCACATCAGCATCCTTCATTTCCTGTATAATCTTCTTTATTGGCTGGTACATGGATGGAGGTGTAGGTCTGTACTTTTCTTTGATTGGACGATGGGAACCAGTGGGAATGGGGTGCGCAATTGTATGGACTCTCCCGTCAAAGTCAAACTTGCTGAATATATGCTGATATTCGTTGGCAACTCTAAGTACTCCATCTTTTTGCTCAAGGGGGGGTCTCTTCAGTGCCTATGTCGAGTTTGTTCCATCACTCTTTTTCAGCTTCTGCACTTGGGGAAGGTTTCACTTGGATAGAGCATTGGGATTCTTGAAGGATATCCTGAAAATTGAGTCTACTCAGTTTTGCTACCATGGTATATTTATGCAAGGTTCCAGTTTGATCCCCGCAATTTATGAGACGTACGCGTACTCAACCGTGAATTACAATAGCCAAACTTCTTGCAGCTATAATGACTGCATCATCTTTGTGTTCATTTGGTTCAAATAGAACTTCATAGTCCTGACCCTTAGACCCATCTTGGTTTTGCACCACACCATAGTTTCTGTACGAGGTTTCAGGATTACAGGCCTGGAGTCCATTATCCTGTCAGGGCCGATCTTCCCTCTTGATTTAGTGAATTTCGATGACTAACGAGAATGCGGAGTGTCTTCTGAATGTTTCTCTTCTTCAAGAGAGACGCAGCTCTAAGAGTGCAAGTCATGCCTTCAATGTTTGTCAAAGCAATTTTGTAGTACATTCATCCCTAAAACTACAGGGGGGAATTCATCTTCTCCCGTATCAACTACAATAAGGGCTTGTTTAGGTAGTTCAGTTCTGCCAACTTTAAAAGTAGCTGTCCAGTATCCTGCTTGAGGAACAGGTTGTCCGTTACTAGCAATAATGTTGAGGTCAGCTGAAGTACCGTATTTTTCGGACTTCAAGACGCACTTTTTCCCCCCAAAAAAGGGGGGAAAATTGGGGGTGCGTCTAATAGTCGCAATGCATGCTTACCATGGCGGCAGAGGTGCGGGGATGAGGAGGCGCAGTAAGCGGGGTCCCTTTCTCCGGTGAGGTGATGCAGCAGCCCGGTAAGCAGCAGAGCCGGGTGAATCCCGTTGTTATCGGTGGGGGCGGCCATCTTCCTGAAGCCACGCGTGCGCAGATGAAGCACTCTGCTTCCCGGGGCTTCAGGAAAATGGCCGCCGCGATCTCCATCTGCGCACGCGCGGCCTCCCGCGGCCATTTTCCTAAAGCCCCGGGAAGCAGAGCGCTTCATCTGCGCACGCGCGGCTTCAGGAAGATGGCCACCCCACCGATAACAACAGGATTCACCCGGCTCTGCTGCTTACCGGGCTGCTGCATCACCTCACCGGGGAAAGGGACCCCTCTCACGCCATACCTCTCACTGCGCCTCCTCATCCCAGCACCTCCTCATCCCAGCACCTCTGCCGGTAATCACTGCTGCAACCCTCCCATGGACACCAGGCCGTGGAATCGCCCATCTAAGCAGGAAGGGACCCTGCTCAGGTGCCCACCACACCGCATCACCCCACCTCTGCCGACACCATGCCTCCTGTGACCCTGCTCTGCCACCGCCAGCCCTCAGGTAAGATACTGTACATTCGGACAATAAGACGGACCCCCATCTTATAAAAAATCTTTTTTTCTGCAATTTTCACCCCAAATTTGAGGTGCGTCTTATGGTCCGGTGCGTCTTATAGTCTGAAAAATACGGTAATTTTTGCTACCTGGTCTGTTTTCCAGTAACGTTTATATTGTGGTAGCTCAATTGTGGTAACTTGCGATCCAGTATCTAGCAGTGCAGGGAAAGGGATACCATCTATTGTGATCGAGATAAAGGGGCGATAGCCGACATATTTCAGGCCCCAGTCAGGGTCATCTGGACCTAGGCATTGTTCTGCCGAGGGTCAGTCCTTTGCCCCAGTAAATTCCAGTTTAAAGACCGACATTCTCTTTCTATGTGACCACTACGGTTGCATTTGCGGCAAATCGGTCGACATAAGGAATCAAATCTGTCAGTAGGTTTCCTACCTGTCCGGTAGTTGTCTCTAGGACTGTAGGGTGGCACATTCTGCATAAAACGAGGACGGTTTTCTTGGCTGGGGCCTGGATGATTTCCGACATAACAGCCGCAAACCATGCAGTTGCGGAGACACAAACAATCTACGAACATGCCCAAAATACTCGGGAGAACACCCGAGCATGGTCGGAAAACCTGACTAATGAGTACACTCGCTCATTGCTAATGTTCACACAACTTCTGAGCAAGATGTAGTGTAAAAACCACTTGCTGTTCAACATATCCTGTCTTTTGCTTCAGGTTTTCAGTGACACAAAGCAGCTGAAAGAGCAGACCATTCTTCATCCAAGTAAAAAAAAAAAAGATGTTGCAAATAGTGCTCAGATAATGAGCAAAGAAGCACAGACTAGGCTGCTATTGTTCTCGGCAGAACAGAATAGCCTGCCAGTGTTCTCTGCAGCAGACTATGCTGCCATTGTTCTCGGCAGCACAGAATATGCTGCCATTGTTCTCGACAGCACAGAATAGGCTGCCATTGTCGGCAGCACAAAATAGGCTGCCAGTATTCTCGGCAGCACAGACTAGGCTGCCATTGTTCTCGGCAGCACAGACTAGGCTGCCATTTTTCTCAGCAGCACAGACTAGGCTATTGTTCTCGGCAGCATAGACTAGGCTGCCATTGTTCTCGGCAGCATAGACTAGGCTGCCATTGTTCTCGGCAGCACAGAATAGACTGCCATTGTTCTAGGCAGCACAGTCTGCTGACAGGATAATGTGCTGCCGAGAACTATCTTCTTTTCCTTGTTGGATCGGCACTATAGGGAATACTATGTACAGTGCCTCTCCCTCAGGGGCCCCCGCGTTTTTTGTGGATTTCCTAAACATGTCCATAGCTGCACGTTAGGTGAAGACATTAGCACTGACATTGCAGAGCACTGACGCCATTCTGCATGCACTGACAATGAGAAACACATGAGGGCAATATGTCCTCCGCATCAGCAGCTACTGACTACACCGTGAGTCACAGCCG
The DNA here is from genome assembly GCF_032444005.1 of Ranitomeya imitator. Lineage (NCBI taxonomy): Eukaryota > Metazoa > Chordata > Amphibia > Anura > Dendrobatidae > Ranitomeya > Ranitomeya imitator. The sequence goes on from NC_091286.1 coordinate 204,214,643, forward strand.
CCATGCAGGCCTCGGCGGAGGAGTGAGGGCCGCACAAAGCCACATCTTCCACAACACTGCCGTCACTATCTGTGGAATGGAATCCAGCGATTCAGCACCGACGTCGCCTGCTGCATGGAGCGGCTCCAACTCTGCCCTCCTCCATATGCAAAGCAATGCCTGCCCTCTGCAGCTGCCTAATAGTGAGCCGCCGCTCCACACCTAGGGAAGGCGCCTGCGCGGGAGGATCCGGCTCCCTTCCTGGCAAATAGTGAGCCACTCGGTATTTGTCGGTTGAGCCTAGAGTGTATGGGCTCCTTCCAGGTCCTGACTGCAGCCCATACACTCTAGCCGGCTCACTGTGAAGATGCTAGAGTGTATGGGCTCCTTCCAGGTCACCTGACTTCAGCCCATACAGTCTAGCCGGCTCACTGGTGAAGATGCTAGAGTGTATGGGCTCCTTCCAGGTCACCTGACTTCAGCCCATACAGTCTAGCCGGCTCACTGTGAAGATGCTAGAGTGTATGGGCTCCTTCCAGGTCACCTGACTTCAGCCCATACAGTCTAGCCGGCTCACTGTGAAGATGCTAGAGTGTATGGGCTCCTTCCAGGTCCTGACTGCAGCCCATACACTCTAGCCGGCTCACTGTGAAGATGCTAGACTGTATGGGCTCCTTCCAGGTCACCTGACTTCAGCCCATACAGTCTAGCCGGCTCACTGTGAAGATGCTAGAGTGTATGGGCTCCTTCCAGGTCCTGACTGCAGCCCATACAGTGTAGCAGGCTCACTACTGAAGATGCTAGAGTGTATGGGCTGCAGTCAGGTATATATTCTTGAAGATAGCAGACTATGTGTTGCTGCCTGGCCCTGACTGCAGCCCATACATGACACTAGAATGTATGTGCTCCTTCAAGGTATAAATTATTAAAGCCAGCAGAATATATGGGCTCCTGCCAGGTCCTGACTGCAGCCCATACAGTCGAGTAAGCTCACTGGTGAAGACACTAGACTGTATGGGCTCCTGTCAGGTATATAGTATGGTAGATATAGACTGTATGTGCTCCTGTCAGGTATATATTATTGTAGATACAGACTGTACGGACTCCTGTCAGGTATATATTAGTGATGATATCAGAATGTATGGGCTCCTGTCAGGTATATATTAGTGATGATATCAGAATGTATGGGCCCCTGTCAGGTATATATTATTGATGATATCAGAATGTATGGGCCCCTGTCAGGTATATATTATTATTGATATCAGAATGTATGGGCTCCTGTCAGGTATATATTACTGATGATATCAGAATGTATGGGCCCCTGTCAGGTATATATTACTGATGATATCAGAATGTATGGGCCCCTGTCAGGTATATATTATTGATGATATCAGAATGTATGGGCCCCTGTCAGGTATATATTATTGATGATATCAGAATGTATGGGCCCCTGTCAGGTATATATTATTGATGATATCAGAATGTATGGGCCCCTGTCAGGTATATATTATTGATGATATCAGAATGTATGGGCCCGTCAGGTATATATTATTGATATCAGAATGTATGGGCTCCTGTCAGGTATATATTAGTGATGATATCAGAATGTATGGGCCCCTGTCAGGTATATATTATTATTGATATCAGAATGTATGGGCCCCTGTCAGGTATATATTAGTGATGATATCAGAATGTATGGGCCCGTCAGGTATATATTATTGATATCAGAATGTATGGGCTCCTGTCAGGTATATATTAGTGATGATATCAGAATGTATGGGCCCCTGTCAGGTATATATTATTATTGATATCAGAATGTAAGGGCCCCTGTCAGGTATATATTAGTGATGATATCAGAATGTATGGGCCCCTGTCAGGTATATATTATTGTAGATACAGACTGTACGGACTCCTGTCAGGTATATATTAGTGATGGTATCAGAATGTATGGGCCCCTGTCAGGTATATATTATTGATATCAGAATGTACGGGCCCCTGTCAGGTATATATTATTGATATCAGAATGTACGGGCCCCTGTCAGGTATATATTAGTGATGATATCAGAATGTATGGGCCCCTGTCAGGTATATATTATTATTGATATCAGAATGTATGGGCCCCTGTCAGGTATATATTACTGATGGTATCAGAATGTATGGGCCCCTGTCAGGTATATATGCTGCGATTGTTCTCGTATGCCGATTCGGCATGAAAAAATAATCACAGATGTGATCTGCCCCATAGATTAACACTGGTCCGAGTGCCATGCGATGTTTTCTCACATAGCGCTCGTCCGTATTCTACGCTAGTGTGACCCCGGCCTTAAACTTATGAAGAGACACAGACCACCTGCAGCTCAGCCTTCATCAATATTTAAATTACAAGTTTTTACCATCCAAAAAATGCTATTTTTTACCTAGTTCCATAGGTTTCTTAAAGGGAACCTGTCACCAGGTTTTCCCCATATTTAGTACCACCAGAACCTATATGCCCTTATACACACCCTTCTACAGTGCTGTATCGTACATACCGTATATACTCGAGTATAAGCCGAGATTTTCAGCCCACTTTTTTGGGCTGAAAGTAATCCTCTCGGCTTATACTCAAGTCAGTCGGCGGGGGAGGGGGAGCGGCGGCTGTCACATACTCACCTGCTCCCGGCGCGGTCCCTGCATGTCCGATGGTCTCCGGGCAGCTCTTCCTTTGTTCAACGGTCACGTGGAACCGCTCATTAATGACTATGGATGCATATTCATTACTTTAATGAGCTGTTCGTGACAGCTGAACATAGGAAGACGCTGCCGACTCCCGGAGACCATCTGACAGTGAGAAGCTGCCAGGGACCGCGTCAGGAGCAGGTGAGTATGACGGGGGAGGTGAGCATTGCGCGATATTCACCTCTCCCCTTTCCACCGCTGCGGGCCGCTCTGTCCTCTGGCTGTGACTGTTTAGGTCAGAGGGCACAATGACGTAGTTAGTGTGCGCGCCGCCCTCTGCCTGAACAGTCAGTGCAGAGGATGGAAGACAGAGCAGCGCGCAGCAGTGGAAAGTGCCGGGGGCCTGAGCGAAGAGAGGCGAGTATGTGTTTTTTATTTTATTCGCAGCAACAGCAAATGGGGCATAATGTGTGGAGCATCTCATGGGGCATAATCTATGGAGTAAAATCTATGGAGCATCTTATGGTGCCATCAACCTTTATGCAGCATTGTATGGGGCAAAAGTTTCTATGAAGCATCTTATGGGGCCATTATTAACATTTGTGCAGCATTATATGGGGCATATTTTAATATGGAGCATCTTATGGGGCCATCATAAACTTTATGGAGCATTATATGGGGCTCCTCATTCAATATGGATATTCAAAAACACTTAACCTACTGATGTCTCAATTAATTTTACTTTTATTGGTATCTATTTTTATTTTTGACATTTACCAGTAGCTGCTGCATTTTCCACCCTAAGGCTTATACTCGAGTCATTAAGTTTTCCTAGTTTTTTGTGGCAAAATTAGGGGGGTCAGCTTCTACTCGAGTATATACGGTATGTCCCTAAGCCAATGTGCATAATGTAAATAACTTCTTATACTCACCTACGGGGCGGTCCGGTGTTATGTTTGGCGCTGGTCTTCATCCGGCACAGTCCTTCCCGTGGATGATGTGTTCTACATCATCCACACAACCTCCCTCATCACGCTTCTGTGCAGGAACACTTCTCTGCCGAGCACAAAGCAAAGTACTGCAACGGGCAGAAAGAAGTGCGATGCACAGGAGCACGATGGAAGACACCGTGTGGATGACATAGGACGCATCATCGACTCAAAGAAAGAAGGACGGTGATAGAAGAGGAGAAGGCCCCGGATTAAGACTAGCAAAGCCCATTGTATGGGGCTAGGCAAGTCTTAAGGGCATACAGATAGTGGTTGTGCTTTATAAAATGCTGTATATAAGGGTATACAGGCAGTGGGCCTACTATATATACACAGCATTCTAGAATGCTGTATATAAAGGCATATAGATAGTGGTCGTACTTTATGTGGAGGGGGGACAGAAACAATGATTGAATACCCTGTAGTAAGTGAACGGCTACAGTGCAAGAAAATAAAGGGTACTTAGTTAACACTTTTTGGGGGGCCTGAGAAAGGAGTCAGAAAAGAGCATCGGGGCGGACACGCTGCTGTGAATGTCAGTGTCTATATCTAGCATGGCATAATTTTCATAACCAGCAGAGGGAAAGCTGACAGCTGATGTTAATATTCTGGAAAGGAGCCAATAACCATAAAGGTTCCCAGGCTATTAATATCAGCTCACAGCTGTTTGCTTAGCCTTTACTGGCTATTTTACAGTGGGACACAAAATATTGACATGGGGTCCCCCTATAAAAGCTGTAGGCTGATATTAATAGTCTGTGAAGAGGCCATGGATATTGGCAGCCCCAGAGGCTAAAAACCATCAGCTCTCAGCCATCCCAGAAATGGCGCATCTTATAGATCTGCCAATTCTGGTACTTAGCCTCGCTCTTCCCACTTGCCCTGTAGCAGTGGGGCTCAGATTTGTGGGGTTGATGTCACCATTTTATTGTCAAGTAACATCAAGCCCACAGGTTAGTAATGGAGAGGCATCTATCAGACACCTCTCCATTAGTAAGCTGGCCTACTGTCACCTTACAATACAAAGGTGACATTAACCCCTTATTACCCCATATGCCACCGCTACAGGGCAGTGAGAACAGAGGCTGAGTGCCAGAATTGGCGCATCTTACAGATGCACCTTTTCTGGGGTGGCAATAACCACGGTCCCTCTCTAGGCTATAATATCTGTCACCAGTCACTGACTTTCCCTCTGTGGCACAGAAAATTGTGTGGGAGCCCACGCTAGTTTTTTTCAGTGAAAACATTTTTATTAAATACATACAGGTCCCAAATTTTACACACACACACACATACTACCGTGTTTCCCCGAAAGTAAGACAGTGTCTTACATTCTTTTACCACTCAAAAGTCCCACTACGTCTTACTTTCGGGGTATGTCTTACATTGGAAAAAAAAAACGCTGCGTTTTTTTTCCAACGTACAGTTTACTACCGTACTAGTGTTGAGCGATACCGTCCGATACTTGAAAGTATCGGTATCAGATAGTATCGGCCGATACCCGAAAAATATCGGATATCGCCGATACCAATACAAGTCAATGGGACACAAGTATCGGAAGGTATCCCTGGATGGTTCCCAGGATCTGAAGGAGAGGAAACTCTCCTTCAGGCCCTGCGATCCATATTTAAGTGTAAAATAAAGAATTAAAATAAAAAATATCGCTATACTTACCCTCTGACGCGCCCTGGTACTAACCGGGAACCTTCCTTCCTTCGAATCAGCGCTTCCAGGACCTGCGGTGACGTCGCAGCTTGTGATTAATCGCGCGACCGCCCATGTGACCGCTCGCACGACCAATCAGAAGCCGCGACGTCACCGCAGGTCCTGGAAGCGCTGATTCGAAGGAAGGAAGGTTCCCGGTTAGTACCAGGGCGCGTCAGAGGGTAAGTATAGCGATATTTTTTATTTTAGTTCTTTATTTTACACTTAAATATGGATCGCAGGGCCTGAAGGAGAGTTACCTCTCCTTCAGACCCTGGGAACCATCGAGTTTCGGCCGACCCCGACACTACTCAGCACTACGGTATTTACTACGTCTTACTTTCGGGGGTACGTCTTACATTAGCCGACCCCGTTAAAACCCCCACTACGTCTTACTTTCGGGGGTGTCTTACTATCGGGGAAACACGGTACTAACCGTATTAGTCACTTCCCTATATAAATCTAACCGTTCTGCAATGGTTTACTGTATGTAAACCATGTCTCCTATCCTGCAATGATTTGACAGAAGCCGACAAATTAACTATTTGTAAATATTGTAAGCTGTCAGTGTGATTTTACTGTACACTGCACCTGAATTGCAAGCCTTTCAAAGGACACCGTTGCGTATTTCACTGATGGCCCGTGTGGTATGAGTTTTTCTTGCATAAACAGACTTTCATTGGGGATTCTCGGCTGATATACGGTGCAAATCGCAGCATAGTGCAATTTCACTCGCACATATAATACGGCCGTGAAAACAAAAAAAAAAAAAAAAAGTGATGGGAGCTGCCCAACAGATTAACTTTGGTCCGAGTGCTATGCAATTTTTTTTTTTCTCGCATAGCACTCGTCCATATTCCTCTCTAGTATGACTCCGGCCTTAAAGGGAAAATCATTCAAAATTTGAAGATTTCTATTTTTTAAAATTTCTGATATTTTTACAAAATAAAGCAAAACATATTAACCCAAGTTTATCATTAGCCCAAGTTTACCATTATCATACAGTCTAATATGTCAGGAAAAAAAAACAACCTCAAAATCAATGGAATATGTTGAAGCATTCCAGAGTTATTACTACATAAAGTGACACTGGTCAGATTTTAAAAAAATTGGCCCCGTCACTGAGGGGTTAAATGCTTGTACAAGTGAACATTGTTTCAAAAGTGGTTTACCTAAGACTGGTTTCACACCAGCGTTCGGCAGCCTTCTTCCTCCGTTAAGCCCCACAAACTGCTGCACCTCTTCTTTCAGCTCCGCCTACGTCTGCATGCATCCCCTATGTTTAACATTGGGTACACAGGCACGTGTCGTTTTGACGATGCGCTGAACTGCGTCGAACGCAACATGTTGCATTTTGCTGCGGTCGGCGCAGCGTTAATACAACGCCATGCAGAGGCATCCGCTTGGCCTGCGTACCCAATGTTAAAGATTGGGTATGCAGGACGCATGCAGACGTAGGCGGAACTGAAAGAAGAGGTGCGGCATTGGGCGGGGCTTAACGGAGGAAGAAGGCTGCCATCCGCAGCCCTGCCGAATGCTGGTGTGAAACCAGCCCAAGGCTGTTATAGCACCTTACGTCTTACGCTAGGTTCACATTGCGTTAGCGCTATGCGCTTAACGGATTGCACTAGCGGATTGCGCTAACGCAATGTTTCTAGAGGGTCGGCGTTCACCCTCCCCGCTAGCACAGATCCCCGATCTGCGGTAGCGAGGAACGGGCCTCGGACGCTGCAAGCAGCGTCCGAGGTCCGTCACAAAAGAACGGCACATCGCTAGTGCGTGCCGAAAATGGCATGCGCTAGTGATGCGCTTCAGCTAAAAGTAACATTGCTGTCAATGGGTGCGCTAACGGACCCGTTGCACGGCGTTAATTTCGACATTTTCGCCGTGCAACGCAGTCCGTTAGCGTTAACCCATTAACGCAATGTGAACCTAGCTTTACACAGATACATCATGGGCTTGTCCTGCCCTACGCATGAAATGAAAGACAAATACAATGTGGAGACTTAATCAGAGCAATGTTTTATTTACATTCAGAACTGGTTTAAGAGGTAAACAATTACCATTTCTCACAGAAATCTCAGACTTTTACTTATAGAAATACTGGATAAATATCATTTTAACATTAGATATAGAAATATTTCTAATTTTATAAAACTGCCTTTTTTTGCATAGAAAAACTTTATGCCTTTCCTTGTTTCATTTTATGCATTTCTAAAGTATTGTAAAAATGTAATATGCTGTTGGTGCATGCGGGCAGGACTGTCGGTAGGGTATGCGGCTCTGAAGCCTCCCCCCCCCCCCCCCCTCAGGCCTGCCTCCGGTGTCTGAGGTTTCGGTGTCCCGGACCAGAGATCATAATACCGGCCTTGAATTGTGAAGGACACGGCAGCCGATCCTGAGAAACATCCAAGGTGGGAATGCCCAATCATGTCGAAGAGAGTCTGCTAGATCCAGGCCTAGCAGACCAGTACTGGTGGGTTCATGGATGCCAGGAGGGAGCTGGCCTAAAGGAAGGTCTCGTCTTTTCCTGGCGGGTCAGAGAGTTGTCCCGTCGTTTTTTTTTTTTGGACAGAACATTTCCAAAACAACCAAATTTGAACAGATCTCTTGGGAGGCAGACTTTAGTCCTCTGTTGCAGAAGCGAAGTACTCTTAGGCCGGCTTCACACTTGCGAGTTTTACGGACGTAAGAGCGCAGAAACTACGTCCGTAAAACTCGCAAAAAATACGGCACAATTATTCTCTATGCCCCTGCTCCTATCTGCCGTATTTTACTGATCAGTATTATACGGCTTTCTACGGCCGTACAAAATCGCAGCATGCTGCGTTTGTCACCGTACTGCGCAAGAAATACGCCAATGAAAGTCTATGGAAGCGTGAAAAATACGGATTTCACACGGACAAGCAGTGTGACTTGCGAGAAATACGCAGCGCTGTTAGAGAGAAAAGCCGGTAATTCAGTGCGGTGTACAGTAAAATCACACTGACAGCTTACAGTCCAATAGGTAGAATAAATGTGTACACATAGAATAGGTAGATATATATATATATATATATATATGTCAGTGAGACACATGTATGTATATATATTACTATTTATTCCAGCGCTATACAGCTTGAAAGCCGGTAATTCAATTACCGGCTTTTTCTTTCTCCTTCCTAAAACCCGACATGATTTGAGACATGGTTTACATACAGTAAACCATGTCTTCTCTCCATTTTTTTTGCAGATTCCACACTACTAATGTTAGTAGTGTGTATCTGCAAAATTTGGCCGTTCTAGCTCTTAAAATAAAGGGTTAAATGGCGGAAAAAACTGGCGTGGGCTCCCGCGCAATTTTCTCCGCCAGAGTAGTAAAGCCAGTGACTGAGGGCAGATATTAATAGCCTGGAGAGGGTCCATGGTTATTGGCCCCCCCCTTGCAGGCTGCTCCTCGCTGCAAAACCCCGGGGAATGAGTCTAAATATAGATCAATGAGCTATATTTAGCTTCATTTGCGGTGAGGCGCCCTCTGCTGGCTGTTTATAGATCGTGGGAACTTGCCTAGAAAGCCTGGGAGCTTTCTAGGAAATTTCCCACGATCTATGAACATCCAGCAGAGGGCGCCTCACCGCAAATGAAGCTAAATATAGCTCATTGATCTATATTTAGACTCATTCCCCGGGGTTTTGCAGCGAGGAGCAGCCTGCATTAGCAAAGCTCCTTGCTGCAAAATGTTTTAACCCCTTCAGAAGGATTTACATCGTTGGACGTTACAGATCTGCGGAGGGTAAGTATATTGTTGGTTTATTATGTTTTTTCTTTCACAGAACGAGGGTCTTCAGTGATTGGATTGGCCGTAGAATAAATTACTCCAACAACCATTGTTTTTATTTCATTAAAATAATTTTAAATAATGTGTTTGTGTTTTATTTAACCCTTTCATTCAATTGGATTAATAATGGATAGGTGTCATAATTGACGCCTCTCCATTATTAATTAGGCTTAATGTCACTTTACAATAGCAAGGTGGCATTAACCCTTCATTACCCCATATCCCACCGCTACACGGGAATGGGAAGAGAGTGGCCAAGTGCCAGAATAGGCGCATCTTCCAGATGTGCCTTTTCTGGGGTGGCTGGGGGCAGATATTTTTAGCCAGGGGGGGGCCAATAACCATGGACCCTCTCCAGGCTATTAATATCTGCCCTCAGTCACTGGCTTTACTACTCTGGCGGAGAAAATTGCGCGGGAGCCCACGCCAATTTTTTCCGCCATTTAACCCTTTATTTTAAGAGCTAGAACGGCCAAATTTTGCAGATACACATTACTGACATTAGTAGTGTGGAATCTGCAAAAAAAAATGGAGAGAAGACATGGTTTACTGTATGTAAACCATGTCTCAAATCATGTCGGGTTTTAAGAAGGAGAAAGAAAAAGCCGGTAATTGAATTACCGGCTTTCAAGCTGTTTCTATAGCGGTATGTTGGTTTTGCAAGCCTGCGAGAAAACCACGCAGTACGGATGCCATACGGATTACATACGGAGGATGCCATGCGCAAAAAACGCTGACACACCCTGCCTACGGAGGAGCTACGGACCACTATTTTCAGGACATTTCAGCGTATTACGGCCGTAATATACGGACCGTATTTTCATACGCCGAGTGTGAAGCCGGCCTTAAACTGATAGGCGCAGAGTAGGACGCACTAGAAAGTTGGCGTGCATGATTGTTCAGGGCGCTGGCGGTGTGGACCGGCCACCAGAGAAGGCCTAGACCAAAGCCTGGATATTTTAAGAGCAAGGTCACAGGAGCCTCTGGAAAACGTGGAGGCTGCATGAATAGGAAGGTTTCCTCAGGAGACGTCCACATTGCTCAGGGGAAAACTAGGACATATTTGTCCTGTGTTTTTTTTTTTTTTTTAAAGTAGCCCCCTTACTGCCTCGTAGGATACGATACACTTTATTGATCCCGTGGGAAATTATGGATATACCAGTCCTTAAGATCACAAATCCTTTTTCGCAGAGCGATGATGAAGATGGGCATGGAATAACCTGGACGCAGAGAGGCGAGAGGGTAGGGCGATTCGTGGCATGAACGGTCCTCCGGGGAACCCCAAACACTCTTGATGTGTTAGGGCCTTGCCTCGTAGACCACAGATGATATGGTAGTGACAATTCTAGGTGGGAGATTAGAGTGACAATTCCACTGTCGCCCTCAAAAGCCATATATGTGAAGAAAAAAAAAAAAAAATTAAAAAGAAAAATCGTTAATAAAAAAACCTCCCAAAACCTAAGGCCTAAACTGGGCTGGGCGGTCCAGACCCATGTCTTCCTCCTACTGACATTAAGTTAAAACGGATTAGCTTCGTGCTAGTTGGTGGTGTACCCTCCTCTACAGGAAATACCTAAAAATATTTTTTTGCATAGCATAAGCAGCATACACCCATTTTTTTTTTTGTGTACCCCAATGAAGCATTAGCTCCCCCACATCAACCAGAAGGCCACACAGCATAACCTCGCTCCCCCAGTCAGAAACCTCCACCTCACATTAACCAGCGGACCCCACAGGATAAACCCAAAGCCCACCAGACATTCCCTCCCACAAGCGTAAATCCCCATATGACGCCCCCTGCCCCCAACCATAAATCCCATCAGACACCCCCCCAATCGGATGCCACCCCTGCTCAACCCCCCAGCATAAACCCCCATCGGACATCCACCCCTCCTCCAAGCATTACTCCCATCGTACACCACGCCCACCCAATAATAAACCCCCACCGGACGGCCAAACCCCCACAGGACGTGGACCCCCCCATCCAGCACACACCCCCATCAGACGCGGACACCTCACCCAGCACAAACCCCCCATCGGACGTCCACCCCCGACCCAGCCTAAACTCTTATCGGACGTCCACCCCCGACCCAGCCTAAACTCTTATCGGACGTCCACCCCCGACCCAGCCTAAACTCTTATCGGACGTCCACCCCCGACCCAGCCTAAACTCTTATCGGACGTCCACCCCCGACCCAGCCTAAACTCTTATCGGACGTCCACCCCCGACCCAGCCTAAACTCTTATCGGACGTCCACCCCCGACCCAGCCTAAACTCTTATCGGACGTCCACCCCCGACCCAGCCTAAACTCTTATCGGACGTCCACCCCCGACCCAGCCTAAACTCTTATCGGACGTCCACCCCCGACCCAGCCTAAACTCTTATCGGACGTCCACCCCCGACCCAGCCTAAACTCTTATCGGACGTCCACCCCCGACCCAGCCTAAACTCTTATCGGACGTCCACCCCCGACCCAGCCTAAACTCTTATCGGACGTCCACCCCCGACCCAGCCTAAACTCTTATCGGACGTCCACCCCCGACCCAGCCTAAACTCTTATCGGACGTCCACTCCACCCAGCCTAAGCCCTCATCAGCCCCCCAAACCCAACCCATAAGCAGGTCGCCCCCCAATAAAGGGGATCCCTCCGTAAGCGGCAGGTCGCCTCCCCACGTCCCACCACAGGCAGGTCGCCTCCCCACGTCCCACCACAGGCAGGTCGCCTCCCCACGTCCCACCACAGGCAGGTCGCCTCCCCACGTCCCACCACAGGCAGGTCGCCTCCCCACGTCCCACCACAGGCAGGTCGCCTCCCCACGTCCCACCACAGGCAGGTCGCCTCCCCACGTCCCACCACAGGCAGGTCGCCTCCCCACGTCCCACCACAGGCAGGTCACCACCACATCCCACCACAGGGGTCCCCCAATAGCCTGCAGCAGGTCTCCCCCCACATCCCACAAGCAGATAGCCCTCAAATCCAACAACAGGGGTCCCCCCCAATAGACAGGTCACACCCCCCCAAACCGAACCACAAGCATGTCACCATCAAACCCCACCACAGGTCTCCCCCACTAAAAGGGGTCCACCCCGTAAGCAGGTCACCTCCAAACCCCACCGCAGGGGTCCCCCCCAACAGCCAGCAGGTGCCCCCCAAAATCCAACCACAGGGGACCCCCACAATAGTCAGCAGCAGGTGCCCCCCAAAATCCCACCACAGGGGTCCCACCACAATAGCCAGCAGCAGCAGGTGCCCCCCACAACAGCCCACCACAGGGGGTCCCCCACAACAGCCAGCAGCAGTAGGTGCCCCCCCAAATCTCACCACAGGGGTCCCCCCACAACATCCCACCACAGGGGTCCCCCCCAAAATCTCACCACAGGGGTCCCCACAACAGCCAGCTGCAGCGGTGCCCCCCAAAAAGCCCACCACGGGGGTCCCCCACAACAGCCTGCAGCAGCGGTGCCCCCCCAAGAGCCCACCACGGGGATCCCCCACAACAGCAGCGGTGCCACCCCCCAAAAAGCCCACCACAGGGGTTCCCCACAGCAGCAGCGGTGCCCCCCAAAAGCCCACCACGGGGGTCCCCACAGCAGCAGCGGTGCCCCCCCAGAAAGCCCACCACGGGGGTCCCCCACAACAGCCAGCAGCAGCGGTGCCCACCCAAAAAGCCCACCACAGGGGTCCCCCACAACAGCCAGCAGCAGCGGTCCCCCCAAAAAGCCCACCACAGGGGTCCCCCACAACAGCCAGCAGCAGCGGTGCCCCCCCAAAAGCCCACCACAGGGGTCCCCCACAACAGCCAGCAGCTGCGGTCCCACCCAAAAAGCCCACCACAGGGGTCCCCCACAACATCCAGCAGCAGCGGTGCCCCCCCAAAAGCCCAACACGGGGGTCCCCCACAGCCCACCACGGGGGTCCCCCACAACAGCCAGCAGCAGCGGTGCCCACCCAAAAAGCCCACCACAGGGGTCCCCCACAACAGCCAGCAGCAGCGGTCCCCCCAAAAAAGCCCACCACAGGGGTCCCCCACAACAGCCAGCAGCAGCGGTGCCCCCCAAAAGCCCAACACGGGGGTTCCCCACAACAGCCAGCAGCGGTGCCCCCCCAAAAAGCTCACCATGGGGGTCTCCCACAACAGCCAGCAGCAGCGGTGCCCCCCAAAAAGCCCACCACGGGGGTCCCCCACAACAGCCGGCAGCAGCGGTGCACCCCCCACAAAGCCCACCACAGGGGTCCCCCACAGCAGCAACGGTGCCCCCCACACAAAGCCCACCACGGGGGTCCCCCACAGCAGCAGCGGTGCCCCCCCCCACAAAGCCCACCACGGGGGTCCCCCACAGCAGCAGCGGTGCCCCCCCCACAAAGCCCACCACGGGGGTCCCCCACAGCAGCAGCGGTGCCCCCCCACAAAGCCCACCACGGGGGTCCCCCACAGCAGCAGCGGTGCCCCCCCCACCACGGGGTCCCCCACAGCAGCAGCGGTGCCCCCCCCACAAAGCCCACCACGGGAGTCCCCCACAGCAGCAGCGGTGCCCCCCCCACAAAGCCCACCACGGGGGTCCCCCACAGCAGCAGCGGTGCCCCCCCCACAAAGCCCACCACGGGGGTCCCCCACAGCAGCAGCGGTGCCCCCCCCCCACAAAGCCCACCACGGGGTCCCCCACAGCAGCAGCGGTGCCCCCCCCACAAAGCCCACCACGGGAGTCCCCCACAGCAGCAGCGGTGCCCCCCCCACAAAGCCCACCACGGGGGTCCCCCACAGCAGCAGCGGTGTCCCCCCACAAAGCCCACTACGGGAGTCCCCCACAGCAGCAGCGGTGCCCCCCCCACAAAGCCCACCACGGGGGTCCCCCACAGCAGCAGCGGTGCCCCCCCCACAAAGCCCACCACGGGGGTCCCCCACAGCAGCAGCGGTGTCCCCCCACAAAGCCCACCACGGGGGTCCCCCACAGCAGCAGCGGTGCCCCCCCCACAAAGCCCACCACGGGAGTCCCCCACAGCAGCAGCGGTGTCCCCCACACAAAGCCCACCACGGGGGTCCCCCACAGCAGCAGCGGTGCCCCCCCCACAAAGCCCACCACGGGGGTCCCCCACAGCAGCAGCGGTGCCCCCCCCACAAAGCCCACCACGGGAGTCCCCCACAGCAGCAGCGGTGCCCCCCCACAAAGCCCACCACGGGGGTCCCCCACAGCAGCAGCGGTGCCCCCCCACAAAGCCCACCACGGGAGTCCCCCACAGCAGCAGCGGTGCCCCCCCCCACAAAGCCCACCACGGGAGTCCCCCACAGCAGCAGCGGTGCCCCCCCCCACAAAGCCCACCACGGGGGTCCCCCACAGCAGCAGCGGTGCCCCCCACACAGACAAGCAGGTCGCCCACCACAGAGCCTCCCCCAATAGCGAGCAGCAAGTAGCATTTTTTCACCCTGAAACCACTAACCTCCATGTGCCATGCCGTCCACTAGAATCATGCTGGTTTTCTTTGCCGCCTTCATGATATGACTGAAAACACGCCCCCTCCCGATAGGACACGCCCCCGGAAATGACGTCACACCTGGAAGGAGCCCATACACTCTAGCATTTACCGTATTTGTCGCTTGCATCCTGCACTAGTGCTAGAGGGGGCGACAGCAAAAAGAAGCCAGGGGCAGCCGGGGAGCCTGGCACTGTGGGCACCATGCATGAGGCGACCTTCTCTATGGACTCTGCTGGGATGCTTTAATAAGGACGTTGGCCGTGACTTCTGCTCCTATGAGGTAGGTGCCCTCCATTGGTCTGTATAGTGGCATTAGTGAGGCAGTGCAGGGGTTGGCATCACTGGCGGGTGCCATCATTGAAAGCTCCCATCCTGCCTGTGCCCCCATCAGCAGTGATTCCTGGGCACAGAGCAGAGGCAACTTCTCTGCAAGTTGGTGAAAAGTGGCGGCACCTTGTTGTTTCATGTTGGGATTCACAGATGCAAGGTGCCTGCAGAATATCTGCTAGTGTGCCCCTGCCACAATGATGTGTGAGGCAAAGTGGGCATGGCTCTCCTGGCACAGGCTGTGATTGATCTCTGGTCTCTGCCATTGTTCAGGGGATTACACATCTGTCCCATTGTATTCCTTGCTACTGGTTGTATCCCTGTAGTAGCACAGCATTCTTATTACAGGGAAGCGGTGCTGCAGCAGCTGTGTGTAGGGTGCTGGTCACTAATGTTATGGTGGAGAGCTCCGAGCCGACCCTTGTATCCCGGCAGTAGCACAGCACTCTTACTACTGGGAAGCGGTGCTGCAGCAGCTGTGTGTAGGGTGCTGGTCACTAATGTTATGGTGGAGGGCTTCGAGCCGACCCTTGTATCCCGGCAGTAGCACAGCACTCTTACTACAGGGAAGCGGTGCTGCAGCAGCTGTGTGTAGGGTGCTGGTCACTAATGTTATGGTGGAGGGCTTCGAGCCGACCCTTGTATCCCGGCAGTAGCACAGCATTCTTACTACTGGGAAGCGGTGCTGCAGCAGCTGTGTGTAGGGTGCTGGTCACTTCTGTTATAGTGGAGGGCTCAGAGCCGACCCTTGTATCCCGGCAGTAGCACAGCACTCTTACTACAGGGAAGCGGTGCTGCAGCAGCTGTGTGTAGGGTGCTGGTCACTAATGTTATGGTGGAGGGCTCCGAGCCGACCCTTGTATCCCGGCAGTAGCACAGCACTCTTACTACTGGGAAGCGGTGCTGCAGCAGCTGTGTTTAGGGTGCTGGTCACTAATGTTATGGTGGAGGGCTCCGAGCCGACCCTTGTATCCCGGCAGTAGCACAGCACTCTTACTACTGGGAAGCGGTGCTGCAGCAGCTGTGTGTAGGGTGCTGGTCACTAATGTTATGGTGGAGGGCTCCGAGCCGACCCTTGTATCCTGGCA
The DNA here is from genome assembly GCF_032444005.1 of Ranitomeya imitator. Taxonomy (NCBI): domain Eukaryota; kingdom Metazoa; phylum Chordata; class Amphibia; order Anura; family Dendrobatidae; genus Ranitomeya; species Ranitomeya imitator. The sequence continues at coordinate 204,230,680 of NC_091286.1, forward strand.
GTAGCACAGCACTCTTACTACTGGGAAGCGGTGCTGCAGCAGCTGTGTGTAGGGTGCTGGTCACTAATGTTATGGTGGAGGGCTCCGAGCCGACCCTTGTATCCCGGCAGTAGCACAGCACTCTTACTACTGGGAAGCGGTGCTGCAGCAGCTGTGTGTAGGGTGCTGGTCACTTCTGTTATAGTGGAGGGCTCCGAGCCGACCCTTGTATCCCGGCAGTAGCACAGCACTCTTACTACTGGGAAGCGGTGCTGCAGCAGCTGTGTGTAGGGTGCTGGTCACTAATGTTATGGTGGAGGGCTCCGAGCCGACCCTTGTATCCCAGCAGTAGCACAGCACTCTTACTACTGGGAAGCGGTGCTGCAGCAGCTGTGTGTAGGGTGCTGGTCACTAATGTTATGGTGGAGGGCTCCGAGCCGACCCTTGTATCCCGGCAGTAGCACAGCATTCTTACTACAGGGAAGCAGTGCTGCAGCAGCTGTGTGTAGGGTGCTGGTCACTAATGTTATGGTGGAGGGCTTCGAGCCGACCCTTGTATCCCAGCAGTAGCACAGCATTCTTACTACAGGGAAGCAGTGCTGCAGCAGCTGTGTGTAGGGTGCTGGTCACTAATGTTATGGTGGAGGGCTCCGAGCCGACCCTTGTATCCCGGCAGTAGCACAGCATTCTTACTACAGGGAAGCAGTGCTGCAGCAGCTGTGTGTAGGGTGCTGGTCACTTCTGTTATGGTGGAGGGCTTCGAGCCGACCCTTGTATCCCGGCAGTAGCACAGCATTCTTACTACAGGGAAGCAGTGCTGCAGCAGCTGTGTGTAGGGTGCTGGTCACTAATGTTATGGTGGAGGGCTCCGAGCCGACCCTTGTATCCCGGCAGTAGCACAGCACCCTTACTACTGGGAAGCGGTGCTGCAGCAGCTGTGTGTAGGGTGCTGGTCACTAATGTTATGGTGGAGGGCTCCGAGCCGACCCTTGTATCCCGGCAGTAGCACAGCACCCTTACTACTGGGAAGCGGTGCTGCAGCAGCTGTGTGTAGGGTGCTGGTCACTAATGTTATGGTGGAGGGCTCCGAGCCGACCCTTGTATCCCGGCAGTAGCACAGCACTCTTACTACTGGGAAGCGGTGCTGCAGCAGCTGTGTGTAGGGTGCTGGTCACTAATGTTATGGTGGAGGGCTCCGAGCCGACCCTTGTATCCCGGCAGTAGCACAGCATTCTTACTACTGGGAAGCGGTGCTGCAGCAGCTGTGTGTAGGGTGCTGGTCACTTCTGTTATAGTGGAGGGCTCCGAGCCGACCCTTGTATCCCGGCAGTAGCACAGCACTCTTACTACTGGGAAGCGGTGCTGCAGCAGCTGTGTGTAGGGTGCTGGTCACTTCTGTTATAGTGGAGGGCTCCGAGCCGACCCTTGTATCCCGGCAGTAGCACAGCACTCTTACTACTGGGAAGCGGTGCTGCAGCAGCTGTGTGTAGGGTGCTGGTCACTAATGTTATGGTGGAGGGCTCCGAGCCGACCCTTGTATCCCGGCAGTAGCACAGCATTCTTACTACTGGGAAGCGGTGCTGCAGCAGCTGTGTGTAGGGTGCTGGTCACTAATGTTATGGTGGAGGGCTTTGAGCCGACCCTTGTATCCCAGCAGTAGCACAGCATTCTTACTACTGGGAAGCGGTGCTGCAGCAGCTGTGTGTAGGGTGCTGGTCACTAATGTTATGGTGGAGGGCTCCGAGCCGACCCTTGTATCCCGGCAGTAGCACAGCATTCTTACTACTGGGAAGCGGTGCTGCAGCAGCTGTGTGTAGGGTGCTGGTCACTAATGTTATGGTGGAGGGCTTTGAGCCGACCCTTGTATCCCAGCAGTAGCACAGCACTCTTACTACTGGGAAGCGGTGCTGCAGCAGCTGTGTGTAGGGTGCTGGTCACTTCTGTTATAGTGGAGGGCTCCGAGCCGACCCTTGTATCCCGGCAGTAGCACAGCACTCTTACTACTGGGAAGCGGTGCTGCAGCAGCTGTGTTTAGGGTGCTGGTCACTAATGTTATGGTGGAGGGCTCCGAGCCGACCCTTGTATCCCGGCAGTAGCACAGCACTCTTACTACTGGGAAGCGGTGCTGCAGCAGCTGTGTGTAGGGTGCTGGTCACTAATGTTATGGTGGAGGGCTCCGAGCCGACCCTTGTATCCCGGCAGTAGCACAGCACTCTTACTACTGGGAAGCGGTGCTGCAGCAGCTGTGTGTAGGGTGCTGGTCACTAATGTTATGGTGGAGGGCTCCGAGCCGACCCTTGTATCCCGGCAGTAGCACAGCATTCTTACTACTGGGAAGCGGTGCTGCAGCAGCTGTGTGTAGGGTGCTGGTCACTAATGTTATGGTGGAGGGCTCCGAGCCGACCCTTGTATCCCGGCAGTAGCACAGCATTCTTACTACTGGGAAGCGGTGCTGCAGCAGCTGTGTGTAGGGTGCTGGTCACTAATGTTATGGTGGAGGGCTTCGAGCCGACCCTTGTATCCCAGCAGTAGCACAGCACTCTTACTACAGGGAAGCAGTGCTGCAGCAGCTGTGTGTAGGGTGCTGGTCACTAATGTTATGGTGGAGGGCTCCGAGCCGACCCTTGTATCCCGGCAGTAGCACAGCACTCTTACTAAAGGGAAGCGGTGCTGCAGCAGCTGTGTGTAGGGTGCTGGTCACTTCTGTTATAGTGGAGGGCTCCGAGCCGACCCTTGTATCCCGGCAGTAGCACAGCACTCTTACTACTGGGAAGCGGTGCTGCAGCAGCTGTGTGTAGGGTGCTGGTCACTTCTGTTATGGTGGAGGGCTCCGAGCCGACCCTTGTATCCCGGCAGTAGCACAGCACTCTTACTACTGGGAAGCGGTGCTGCAGCAGCTGTGTGTAGGGTGCTGGTAACTTATGGTGGAGGGCTCCGAGCCGACCCTTGTATCCCGGCAGTAGCACAGCACTCTTACTACTGGGAAGCGGTGCTGCAGCAGCTGTGTGTAGGGTGCTGGTCACTAATGTTATGGTGGAGGGCTCCGAGCCGACCCTTGTATCCCGGCAGTAGCACAGCACTCTTACTACTGGGAAGCGGTGCTGCAGCAGCTGTGTGTAGGGTGCTGGTAACTTATGGTGGAGGGCTCCGAGCCGACCCTTGTATCCCGGCAGTAGCACAGCACTCTTACTATAGGGAAGCTGTTGCCCATAACTACAGCTGTAATCTCCATTATGCCTGCATCAGGTTCTCATTGTTTCTGCTTTCAGCATCTGCCGATTGCCGCCTGCCTTTAGGCCACAGTCACACTATCAGTATTTGGTCAGTTTTTTACCTTAGTATTTATAAGCCCAAACCACGAGGAATAATCATAGGAAAAGTACCGTATAATAGAAACCCTTCACCACTTGTGCGCCCCTGTGGCCACGATGACATAACTTATAATAGCTGGTGACATCACAAGCACTATACTTGCCTCTCACATGCGCACGGCTTCTTCCCCTCATCATTGATCCTCTGAAGCCGGGGGTATGTGTCCCGGCTTCAGAGAGGCGCATGCTTGTAAATCTCTGCAGCTTGTCAATTCTTTCAGTGGGTTTTCACTGTTAGAAAGCTATGAGAGTGCAAAAAACGATGGGAACTATTGCTTTACATATGACTCCATTTCGCTCTGCTAGGCAAAAAAAAGACTTTTTATTAGGCCGGTGTCACTAGTGTATAGCATCCGATGCGATATGCCACTTACCCTTGGCTCCTGCTCTGCTACGAGCGTGATCCCAGTGTCTGTGCTCCGATCATTCTTACATGACAGGTTTGGAGCACAGCTGCGGAGGAGACAGAGAAAGTAATTTCTCCATCTCCCCTGCTGCCAGCGTCGGCGGGAATCACACTGCAGTTTTGTGATATCCCAGTTCAATGCGATGTTTTATTCGCACCCATAGACTTGTATGGGTGTGAGTGAACAGAGTCTTGCAGATCTGAGCTGCCCCATAGTGTAACACTGGGCCAAGTACTATGCGATGTTTTATCGCGTGGCACTCGGCCGTGTTATACGGTAGTGTGACTCCGGCCTTATACTCGCCTATGGGGCGGTCTGGTCGCAGGTCTTCATCCGGTGCCTCCCCTCTTCCTGCACTGCCGTCCTCTGCTTTGTCTGGATGCCGCATTCTACGTTCCCACACAGTGACCCCCTTTGCGCTCCTGCGCTGTGGCACTACTCTCTGGCCTGCCTAGGGCATAGCAAAGTACTGTAATGCGCTTGCTCTCTTTGGTCTTTCCCTGCCCATGCGCAGAACAGTACTTTGCCCTTTGCAGATCAGAGAGTAATGCGCCAGTGCAGGAGCTCGATTGAGAACACTATGTGGATAACGCAAGACGCGTCATCCGCACAAATCAGAGGAGGAGGATGGCATTGGACCTTACCACCCCATAGGTGAGTATAATAAAAGTTTTTTTTTTTTTTGCCTTAGACTGTTAGGCTACGTTCACATTTGCGGTGCGTCGGGCGCAACCGCGGCGATGCATGCGCCATGCGCCCCTATATTTAACATGGGGGGCGCATGGACATGCGTTTTGTGACGCATGCGTTTTTTTGGGCGCAAGCGTCAGGGCACAGAGGACGCTGCTTGTTGCATTTTTTTTTGCGCTATAAAAATTAACGCATGCGTCACAAAACACAGCATTTTGCTGCGTTTTGCATGCGTTTTTGCTTGCGTTGTGCGTTGCGTTGCCGACGCAGCCCCGCACAACGCAAATGTGAACGTAGCCTTAACATGTGGCATCTCTGCTGCTTTTTTTCTGCAGTAACGAAGTTGCAGAAAAAAGTAGGTTTTGCTGCATTTTGTCATGCTATATTTGTCTCTTATGCATGCTGATACAGTTCAGTGACAAAAAAAAAATCATTCTAAGTTATAAGGTTTTGTCACAAAAATGTAGCAAAACCTGATACCTGTGTTTTTTTCACAACCCATTACTTTCAATGGGTAAAAAACAGTGAAAAAATGCTGAAGGTGACATGTTCCATTGTGCATAAACCAAGCAAAGTGACCCAGTACAAGAAAACCAAGCTGTGTACATGAGATTTCTGAAATCTCATAGGCTTTGCTGGTAGTGTAAAACACAGCTGAAAATGTGCAAATAAAAACGCTGCAAAAATGCCCAGTGTGTGAACCTTTCCTTACGGGGTATATATACAGCATGCTAGAATGCAGTCACATGGGGCTGAAAGGTTCGGGCCATAGGTTATATGGGCAAAACCTAGTGACAGTTTCTCTTTAAACATGATCTGTAGACAAATCACAAATGTACAAAAACAGTGAAACCTGCTTTTGGAACACAGAATTTTTACTGCCAAGAGAACAGCTTCTGGCTGCAGAAAAAAACGCTAGAAAAAAGTTGTATTTGAAGAAATCCTAAAGGTACCGTTACACTAAACGACGCTCCAGCGATATAGACAACGATCCGACCAAAACTAGATCGCTGGAGCGTCGCTGTTTAGGTCGCTGTAGAGATGTCAAACACAGCAACTCCAGAACGATGCAGGAGCGATCCAGTGACGTAATTATCGTTCTCGCTGGTTGTTAGCTCCATGAAGAAACATTGCTGGCATCGTTGCTTTTGCTGTCAAACATGATGAATCACGCCGACCTGACGACCAAATAAAGTTCTGGACTTCTAGCTCCGACCAGCGATGTCACAGCAGGATCCTGATCGCTGCTGCGTGTCAAACACAACGAGATCGCTATCCAGGACGCTGCAACGTCACGGATCGCTGTCGTTCTCGTTGTAAAGTTGCTCAGTGTGAAGGTATCTTAAGGCTAGGCTCTCATGTGACATACGGTAAGTATGCCACATAATCCTTTCCTAAATGCCACTACCAGTTTTGCATCCACCGATGCAGTGAAGTTGGGGGGACACTGCCTGACTTTCACCCACACATTGCACCTGCCCAGGGAGGAAGGAAGTGGCGCTAATGCACAAGATTTCAGTCTCCTGACCCAAGCTGTGGGCAGGGTACAATGTCATTCACGCCCATGAGGCGGTGGTCAGACTGCAAATTGGGACTGTTAACACAAAAGAGAATAGTAAAACCAAAAACACTCAGTTTGAAAAAATGTTGCAGTAATCCGCAAGTGCTAGTAAAAGATGTAAAAAACGGTATTTGGTTGATACGTTTTTTGCAAAAAATGTATACTAAGCTGCTCTACCAATCTTCACGGTATACCCTTATCAGAGCAGTCCTAACTAATGTATGCAATCCCTATCTGATGTATTTAAAAACCTGATCATCTGTATATAACCTGTGTGAACAGGGTTCAGAGAGGAAAAATCCATGTGTGCATACAGGGCAGAACAGCTTTTGTGCAGATAGCCCAAGAGGAGTGGTGGAACTCCCCAGTCTTGTAGACACAAGAGAACAATTATGGAAACAGGAACACATGGGCTACTTGCACAGTGAACAAGTCTGTATGATCATGTTCACACACCACCAAGAAACCTGAAGACACAAAAGAGAATAGTAAAACCAAAAACACTCAGTTTGAAAAAATGTTGCAGTAATCCGCAAGTGCTAGTAAAAGATGTAAAAAACAGGGTATTTGGTTGATACGTTTTTTGCAAAAAATGTATACTAAGCTGCTCTACCAATCTTCACGGTATACCCTTATCAGAGCAGTCCTAACTAATGTATGCAATCCCTATCTGATGTATTTAAAAACCTGATCATCTGTATATAACCTGTGTGAACAGGGTTCAGAGAGGAAAAATCCATGTGTGCATACAGGGCAGAACAGCTTTTGTGCAGATAGCCCAAGAGGAGTGGTGGAACTCCCCAGTCTTGTAGACACAAGAGAACAATTATGGAAACAGGAACACATGGGCTACTTGCACAGTGAACAAGTCTGTATGATCATGTTCACACACCACCAAGAAACCTGAAGACACAAAAGAGAATAGTAAAACCAAAAACACTCAGTTTGAAAAAATGTTGCAGTAATCCGCAAGTGCTAGTAAAAGATGTAAAAAACAGGGTATTTGGTTGATACGTTTTTTGCAAAAAATGTATACTAAGCTGCTCTACCAATCTTCACGGTATACCCTTATCAGAGCAGTCCTAACTAATGTATGCAATCCCTATCTGATGTATTTAAAAACCTGATCATCTGTATATAACCTGTGTGAACAGGGTTCAGAGAGGAAAAATCCATGTGTGCATACAGGGCAGAACAGCTTTTGTGCAGATAGCCCAAGAGGAGTGGTGGAACTCCCCAGTCTTGTAGACACAAGAGAACAATTATGGAAACAGGAACACATGGGCTACTTGCACAGTGAACAAGTCTGTATGATCATGTTCACACACCACCAAGAAACCTGAAGACACAAAAGAGAATAGTAAAACCAAAAACACTCAGTTTGAAAAAATGTTGCAGTAATCCGCAAGTGCTAGTAAAAGATGTAAAAAACAGGGTATTTGGTTGATACGTTTTTTGCAAAAAATGTATACTAAGCTGCTCTACCAATCTTCACGGTATACCCTTATCAGAGCAGTCCTAACTAATGTATGCAATCCCTATCTGATGTATTTAAAAACCTGATCATCTGTATATAACCTGTGTGAACAGGGTTCAGAGAGGAAAAATCCATGTGTGCATACAGGGCAGAACAGCTTTTGTGCAGATAGCCCAAGAGGAGTGGTGGAACTCCCCAGTCTTGTAGACACAAGAGAACAATTATGGAAACAGGAACACATGGGCTACTTGCACAGTGAACAAGTCTGTATGATCATGTTCACACACCACCAAGAAACCTGAAGACACAAAAGAGAATAGTAAAACCAAAAACACTCAGTTTGAAAAAATGTTGCAGTAATCCGCAAGTGCTAGTAAAAGATGTAAAAAACAGGGTATTTGGTTGATACGTTTTTTGCAAAAAATGTATACTAAGCTGCTCTACCAATCTTCACGGTATACCCTTATCAGAGCAGTCCTAACTAATGTATGCAATCCCTATCTGATGTATTTAAAAACCTGATCATCTGTATATAACCTGTGTGAACAGGGTTCAGAGAGGAAAAATCCATGTGTGCATACAGGGCAGAACAGCTTTTGTGCAGATAGCCCAAGAGGAGTGGTGGAACTCCCCAGTCTTGTAGACACAAGAGAACAATTATGGAAACAGGAACACATGGGCCACTTGCACAGTGAACAAGTCTGTAGGATCATGTTCACACACCACCAAGCTGCTCTACCAATCTTCACGGTATACTCCTCTTGGGCTATCTGCACAAAAGCTGTTCTGCCCTGTATGCACACATGGATTTTTCCTCTCTGAACCCTGTTCACACAGGTTATATACAGATGATCAGGTTTTTAAATACATCAGATAGGGATTGCATACATTAGTTAGGACTGCTCTGATAAGGGTATACCGTGAAGATTGGTAGAGCAGCTTAGTATACATTTTTTGCAAAAAACGTATCAACCAAATACCCTGTTTTTTACATCTTTTACTAGCACTTGCGGATTACTGCAACATTTTTTCAAACTGAGTGTTTTTGGTTTTACTATTCTCTTTTGTGTCTTCAGGTTTCTTGGTGGTGTGTGAACATGATCATACAGACTTGTTCACTGTGCAAGTAGCCCATGTGTTCCTGTTTCCAAAATTGGGACTGTTGTATGAAAGCAATGCCCCATCAAACGTGTCAATCTGCATATGTGACTGACAGCCATAAAAGGTATGAATAAGTGCATGCCTTATGGCTGGATTATGGCTCTAAATCATCTTGAGTCCTAAGTATTCAGGTTTACTTCAAGGTGTAAAATGTATTAACTGACCAGCTCCCTGCATAATGAAACAGGCTTTATCTAATGGCCCAGATTATTTTCCTGGCTGCTGGGTCTGGGGTGGCACTGCTCAGCTGCTGGGTCTGGGGTGGCGCTGCTCAGCTGCTGGGTCTGGGGTGGCGCTGCTCAGCTGCTGGGTCTGGGGTGGCGCTGCTCAGCTGCTGGGTCTGGGGTGGCGCTGCTCAGCTGCTGGGTCTGGGGTGGCGCTGCTCAGCTGCTGGGTCTGGGGTGGCGCTGCTCAGCTGCTGGGTCTGGGGTGGCGCTGCTCAGCTGCTGGGTCTGGGGTGGCGCTGCTCAGCTGCTGGGTCTGTGGTGGCGCTGCTCAGCTGCTGGGTCTGGGGTGGCGCTGCTCAGCTGCTGGGTCTGGGGTGGCGCTGCTCAGCTGCTGGGTCTGGGGTGGCGCTGCTCAGCTGCTGGGTCTGGGGTGGCGCTGCTCAGCTGCTGGGTCTGGGGTGGCGCTGCTCAGCTGCTGGGTCTGGGGTGGCGCTGCTCAGCTGCTGGGTCTGGGGTGGCGCTGCTCAGCTGCTGGGTCTGGGGTGGCGCTGCTCAGCTGCTGGGTCTGGGGTGGCGCTGCTCAGCTGCTGGGTCTGGGGTGGCGCTGCTCAGCTGCTGGGTCTGGGGTGGCGCTGCTCAGCTGCTGGGTCCGGGGTGGCGCTGCTCGGTCTGGTTGCCTGTTGTATTCTTTCATGCTAAACTGTTTGAAAAAGTATCCAAGCAAAATGGTTGCAGTTGCTGTTAAAAGCTAGTGAATTTTACACTTGTTATTTTCAAACAAAGCTATTTGTTGATGACGCCAATTCATCATTTTGAGTATTTATTTATTTTACTTTCTTACACGCATTGTTATTGTGAGCCCCATTGGGGACAACTATCTAAATTCCCTATCAGTATGTCTTTGGAGTGCGGGAGGAAACCGGAGTACCCGGAGGAAACCCACGCAAACACGGGGAGAACATACAAACTCCTTGCAGATGTTGTCCTTGGTGGGGTTTGAACCCAGGAATCCAGAGCTGCAATGCTAACCACTGCGCCACCGTGCTGCCCTAATATTTTTGAAGTTGCTTTTGTGTTTTTGCTTTGTGATTTTTGTTTTTTTTTTGCACTAAATTCTTCAAACTGGTGCACACGGATCATGAATTTTGCAACGTCAAAATTGGTCTTTCAACTTTTTAGTGCAACAAGTCATGTTTCATGAAATGTTGCAAAAAAAAAAAAAAAAATCTGGTTTACTTAAGGTTATGTGCACACTGCGGATTTGCCTCTGGCAATTTTTTGTGCGGATTCTGAGTCTCTTGGCAGAAAACGCAGGTGCGGATTTGATGCGTTTTTACCCCTGCGGATTTCTATAATGGAATGGGTACAAAAACGCTGCAGATCCGCACAAATAAATGACATGCTCCTTCTTTTAATCCGCAACGCTTTCCGCACCATTAGCACAGCATTTTTGTTTTTTATTGATTTACATTGTACTGTAAATCACTTGCGGATCTACAGTGTTTCTGCTCGGGAAAAAAACACTGCAGATCCACAGTAAACCTGCAATGAAAGCTGTGGAATACATCTGCACCAAAAATATTCCTATTTTTCAAAAGGTTGCAAATGAGAAATTTGGCAAAAACGTCCATAAACCTCAAACCTTCCTCATCACTATGACTATAAAAACAAACAGGCAAATACATAATGTAGGCTTTAAAAAAAACATGCAATAAACACCAAAAATTAGACAATGAAAGGCACAAATGCAATGATGAATTGGTCCCTTCAGTGTGGAGGTGCGGTACAAATGTGGAAGTTGCTTCTTTTTGGCATTCTGGGTCCTTGTCACAGTGTAGTCTCGTTGTCAGGTGGACGGTGGTAGGAAAACAAGGGATTGTTGAGGAATGTAACAGCCTGCTGAGGGAGAAGTGGCACAGTGTAGCAAGCATCTGTGCCTGCTGGTTGGGAAGAATTATATGAAAAGTGTCTGAACATGCTAATGTGCTCAGACATACCATCTGGTCTCAGCAACAAATACGTTGTTGTGGTATGGAGCCATTTAATTTGTGTGTTAGGATATGTGCACATGTTGCAGATTTCCTGCAGATCTGCAGCTTTTTTTTCCGCACAAACGCTGCAGATCTGCAAGTGATTTACAGTACAATGTAAATCAATGGCAAAACAAAAAATGCTGTGCTAATGGTGCGGAAAAATCTGCACGGAAAACGCAGCAGATTCAAAAAAAGCACCATGTCACTTATTTTGTGCAGATCTGCTGCGTATCTGCTGCGTTTCTGCACCCATTCCATAATAGAAATCTGCAGGGGGAAAAAAGGAAGAAATCTGCACAAAAATCTGCAACGTGTACACATACGGAAAAAAGGCGCAGATTCTGACCTGCATTTTCTGCCATGAAATGCAGAATCTGCACAGCAAATTCCACAGTTAAATCTGCAACATGTGCACATAGCCTTAGTCTGTTTCACAGGGCGTCATTTTTTTTGGTCTCAAGTAAAAAAAAAACAACTATTAGGCCATGTTCACACAATGCGTTTTTTACTGCGGAACCGCCGCGATTTTGCCGCTGCGGGTCCGCAGCTGTTTTCCATGCAGGGTACAGTACAATGTAACCCTATGGAAAACAGGAACCGCTGTGCCCACATTGCGGAAATTCACTAAAAAAGCCGCGCTGAATAGCTGCGGTAAAAAAGAAGGACCATGTCACTTCTTTGTGCGGAACTGCAGCGGTTCTGCACCCATTGACCTCCTTTGTGAGGGTCAAACCCGCAGTAAAACCCGCAGACGAAAAAAATATCTGCGGGTTTTCTGCGGTTTGTGGTGCAGAACCGCTGCAGCAGGAAGTGCGTGGGCGGAGTGTGGCTGCCCCCCCCCCCATGCTCCAATCCCACCCCCCTATGCTCCGATGCCACCCCCCGTGCTCCGACATGGATTTATTGTTGTAGCGTATAGGAGAAACTTTGTCTTTTTATTTACTTATCCGTGCTTTAGAATCGCTGATGACTCACGGATCCAAATCGCTGATGACACTGGTACAATTTTTTTTTTTTTTTTGGCGTATGAAAAATCCTGACATCTGAATGAGGTGTTAAGGCTATGTGCACACGTAGGAAATGTGGTGCAGAATTTTCTGCACTAAATCTGCATCTGCAGATTTGATCCAGTTTCTGTGCAGTGCAATGTAAATCAATGTGAAAAAAAAAAAGCTGTGCACATGGTGCAGAAAAATCTGCGCAGAAACGCTGCAGAACTGCACAAAAGTGACATGCACTTCTTTGAAATCTGCAGTGGTTCTGCGCAGATTTTTCTGCACCACTTTTTTTCCACATTGATTTACATTGTACTGTAAATCACAGTGCAGTTCTGCACCAATTCTGCACATAATTGTTCCTGCAAACAGGTGAACCGCAGCAGCTCTGCCCTGCTACAATGGCTGTGTCTTCCAAGCTGATATACCAGTATTGGGCAGGTTGTCCTAGGTCTGTGGCATGTTTTCGGTCTCTGGCTTTGTGGTTCTTGCTGGCAGAGCAGATGCAGCGAGCACTTGCTAGGTCTGCAGTCATAGTCCCACCAAAAGTGAAATGTGAGCAGGAAATGTTGATGCTTTCACTAGCGCACTTTCCTGCCAGTGCTGGTGCAGTGGAGGGACTGGAGCATGCTCGTTGTCGCCTACACCCCTTCTCCCTATGTCGGAGAGCTCATGCAGTCCCGCTTTCCTTCAGCTTTAACCTTTGGATGCAGACTGGATACAGGTTGGCAGCCATGGGTGGGTGTGACTTCATTACAGTGGAAAATTGTTCCCAGCAAGTGGAAGTGCAGAGCACTGGGTGTTTCTCCATTCAGCCCACTGTTAGGACGCTTTTCACTAGTGACCTTTATGGTATGGCGAACATGCTTTTCTCCACAGCTGTGTGCAGCAGTTCTTTTATCACATGCAGTCCTAACTTTTAGGTTATGTTCACACACAGCTTTTTTTTTCTGCAGAAAATAATATACTGCATAAAAAAAAAAATTGCAGCAAAAACAAATTAGCTGTTACAACCTGCAAAATCCTGTATTGTGTGCTAGGCCTAGAGGCATATAAAGTGTACGAGGTCAAGTGTTTCCGGTTTCAAACTTTTTTTTTTTTTTTTTGTGTGTGCTTAGAACGTGCCCTGAAAATGGCATTGGAAAGCACAAGTGGTTCTACTGCTGCAACTGTAATCAATGAGGACATCTGCTAAGAGCCCCATGTAAGCCTTGGTAAAGAGCAAGTTAAAATAAAGTGGAACAGAGTTACTAAAGGGGACATCCCAGACTTAAAAAAAATGTATCCAAGCACGAACAGGTTGGTAATTGCAATTTACCTGCCTGTTGTGCCCAGTGCCATTCTTCTCCGGCACAGAGTAGTCACAGACCGCTCATGCCGGGGATTCAACTGACACGAAGGGTTGGGACTTATAAGGTTATCCTGATTGACAGCCAGTTCCCCCAGTTAGGCAGCGGGAATAACATCTGCAGTCCCCCCGTCTACAGAGCGGACTGGAAAAGAAGCCTCCGCTCTGTAGCTGTGACGTCAGCAGAGGAGAACGGCGCCGTGCACAACGGGTCGGTAAGCTCCAATTACCTGCCTATTAGTGCTTAGAACATTTTTGTTTTTTTTTAAAGTCCCAGATACCCTCTTTTAATATTCATAGGCCTCTTAATACATTTGTTGCAATATTTTGTCTGTCAATGAGAGAGTAAAATGAAATATATGCAATGTATGCATCATTCAGGAGCTGCCATGGAGCTAAGCTACAAATTACCGCTGACCACGCTTTACGCTGCCGTCACACTATCAGTATTTGGTCAGTATTTTACATCAGTATTTGTAGCCAAAACCAGGAGTGGAACAACTAGAGGAAAAGTATAATAGAAACATATGCACCACGTCTGCATTTATCACCCACTCCTGGTTTTGGCTACAAATACTGATGTAAAATACTGACCAAATACTGCTAGTGTGACGACAGCCTTAACAGGAGATACAAAATGCAGTACCAAAAGGGCAATAAAAAAAAGTGTTTCTTAAAAAAAAAAAAAAGCACAATGAATAAAACATGCAAATAATTGTGCATGAAATATGCAACATCAAAAGCTCACCTAATACTCATCATGGGAATGTAGCTGAAAATTTAAAAAACAGCATACCCCTGATCACGGGGCCTCCATATACATGAGACAGGTTTGCCATCTCTAGTCTGTGTATATGGGCCTCTTGTCTGTGCAGGCCGTACGTGTACATAATAATCCGTCCAGTGCAAAAGCATATATCAGATCAGACTTTCAAATATCCTTTTAGGACATTTCATTAACTAAGGGAAGTGATTTATTCCAGACATCCATTGATTAGAAACTCTTTATAGTCAATGGACTTGAAATCGGCACTGAAGATTCTCTATCTCTTTATAGGTCCATGCATCATATAGAAAACCCATCTATTACATTTTGGAGTCCTATCATTGCTGCAGAATAATTGAACATTGTTTCCCACTTATTGCTGGGCATACCAACAAGGAGACTACCCTCTTATCAGCAAAAAGGATGTTACTAATAACCCCCTTTAAAGAGGTTGGCCTCTACTTATTGTATTCATCTGGTTGCTTGGTATGCGACATCGGGCACCTCTGCTTATCAGTTGTTAGAGATGCCGAAGTTCTTGGATGTTGCTGGAACACGGCAGCGCCATCATTTCTATAGTGGCTGCGGTCGGGTATGACAGATCAGGGGCAGGTGAGCAGTACCGCTGCCGCCATAGTTTTCACTGACCTGCTGTGATCTGAAAACTTCTGTCTGCTGCCTGTAACAGCTGGTCAACCAGCAAGAAATTGAGAATGAGCCATCATCACTCCTTTTTAATATTGAAAAAGTCACATTTTGCAGGAAATAGCAATGCAGCATGTGTGGTGAATAATACTCGTGCGTTTCCGCCTGCCTTTGTGCTGGTCAGTTCCTGGCTTGGCTTCCATTCCTGCTCAGGCCACATTCAGTACCTGCAGAGCTGCTATTCTCGGTCACAGGCTGCTTAGGAGTTCCTGGAAATGCCTCAAGAACGGCGTGCTCACTAAGTGACTACATGAGCCATTCTTGGTGTGGGCAGGCTGGCAGCCTCACGTGCTAACTGCTCCTTCCACTGGCTAGGCTACATGTGTATGCTGGATTGCAGCAGGTCGGTACGTTTCCTCAGTGCTTGATCTGAGGTCAGTGCCCATTTACAGTGGGTAAATGAGGCTGAGACGCTTCAAAGCCACATCTGAGGGAAGCTTGGCATTTTGCTATGCTATATACTATGATATTTACACTTCACCTGTGACGTGTACAGCCAATTTCCGCATCACAAAACTGCGGTAAAACACAAAGGGGGTGTCTCCACATTCGAGACAAGTGGTCTGATGAAAATACGGATGAGTATTCTGATCAGAGAGGCAGCAGTTTTTCTTGGAAATGTAGAGGGAAGGAAACGTTTTTCACTCTGTCATGTTATCCAATTGAGTGTGTGCATCCTTTCAGTTCTCAGCAAGAGAGGCCACCGTCCAAGAAGTCTGGCAGCTCCTCTTTCCTAGAGAACTCGAGAGAAAGCAAGAGCTCCTGATTATGGAGGAGTCGGGAGAGATGGCTACCAGCCGAACGATCAGGCCAAGAATTCTCCCACTAGATGTAATGATCTTATGCTATCTGGTGACCTACAGTAGAATGTGTCATCAGGAATTGTTATGGCACGTATGTAAATGAGCTTTATGCATAGTAAATCCATGCCTTTCTTGTAGAACTCTGTTTTGTTGTTTTAGAGAAATCCATAGTTGATATTGCATGTTGTCCGTGCAGTGGGCGGGCTGTGCACTTCCAGCTCTCCTGCCGCTCTCCCTATTCCCTGCCTGACTCATGAGTAACCTGTCAGTGAGCGAGCAGGAGAGCTGTAAGTGCACAGCCCGCCCACTGCACGGACAACTCATTAACATGCAACATCAGCTATGGATTATTACTAAGCATAAATCTATAAATGCGGTCAACAAGGCGGGATTCTGCTCTTCTTGCTCTTGGTGGCTCTGTATATGGAATCCACAAACGATTGAAAGATGATTTGTTCTCCAAGAGTCAAATAGCGCTCCTCCCATTCCGACTTACATAGTGTGGCTAAGCAGTGTGTGAAAACAGTACCATAATTTCGGTGCCATTTTTCCGAACATGAAAATGTAGGGCTAAAACTAAATTTTTGTGACAAAATTTTTATTTTTTTCTTGAACGCTCACTGGTTTAAAACTATGTGACATGCATGTAGTGTCCTATGTATGTAGAAAAGCCGCGGAGATACCATCACGTGTTTCTCAACGCAAGCAATAAATAGCCAGGTCTTTCACCGGGAAGGAACAACCACGGGAAGGGCAGCATTCAAAGAGGAAAACCACCTATACCAAAACATGGATGTTTTGATCTCCCCGAGGTCATTCATCCTTATGTTTGTAGTGTCCTATGTGACGTGCATGTAGAGACCTCAGGGTCTCTGCCATTGTGACATGGCACCCTCAAATCATTCCAGAAAAATGTGCACTACAATATGGCTCACCTTCACTTCTGAGCTTTGCACTGTGGCTAAAAAGTAGTTTTCGACCACATATGGGGTGTTGGCGTTCTTAGGAAAAATTGCGTAACAAATTGCATAGACCAGTTTCTGCTACTGTCCCTTTTGAAAATTAAAAACTTGTGGCCAAAACAACATTTCAGTGGAAGAAATGGTCATTTTTCCATTGACTCAGCCCAAGATTCCGTGAATTCCCCAAAGGTTAAAAATATTCATTACACCTCTAGATGAATTCCTTTTATAGTTTCCAAAATGGTTACTTGTGGGGGTTTCTGCTCATTTCAGGGGTTCTTCAAATGTTACATGGCATCCGCAATCTATTCCAGTCAAAATTTTGCTCCAGAATTTAATTGGCTCTGCTGTGCGCCCAAACAATAGTTTTCTACCACATATGGGGTGTTGCACAACAAATTGTACAGTTAATTTTTCCCTGTTGTCCTTGTAAAAAGGCAACATTTGAGGCTAAATGAACATTTTTGTGGCAAAAATTGAAATGTTCCCACCCTCCTTTGCTTTAATTCCTGTGAAGCCCCTTAAGGCTATGTGCACACGTTCAAGATTTCTTGCAGAAATTTCCTGAGAAAAACCTGACATTTTATGCAAGAAATCTGTATGCGTTTTTTGCGCGTTTTTGGTGCTTTCTTTTTTTGTGGATTTTTCCAGACATTTCCCAATGCATTATATAGTGGGAAATCCGCAAAAAAAAATCCGCAAAATTAATGAACATGCTGCGGTTTTTTTACCGCGATGCATTTTTTTTGCGGAAAAAAAAACGCATCATGTGCACAAAAGTTGCGGAATTCCTTCTAAATGATGGGATGTATAATGTATGCTGTTTTTTTGCGGTTTTATAGCATTTTTATAGCGAAAAAACCGTGAAAAATCAGCAACATGTGCACACAGCCTAAGGGTTAATAAACTTCTTGAATGTGGTTTTGAAGACTTTGATTTTAAAATGGTGTTACTTTTGGGTGTATTTTGTCATCTAGGCCCCTCAGCCACTTTAAGGCTGGAGTCACACTAGGGTATTGCATCGGATGCGATATGCTAATGACCCCCGGCTCGTGCTCTGCTGCGATTCGGAGCCGAGTGTCATGCGTCTGTGCTCCGAGCCTCTCGCACGGAGCGAATAGGAGCACAGCTGCGGAGGAGGCGGAGAAATGACTTTCTCCATCTCCTCCATTGCTGGGGTCAGCGTTTAGCGCACAGTACTCGGATGATATCTGATGTGCGCTGTCTTTCGCACGCATAGGCTTATATGGGTGCGAGTGAGACATTTCTCGGCCCCATAGCAGAATACTGGTCCGAGTGCTATGTGATTTTTCTATTGCATAGCACTTAATCGCATAGCACTTGTCCGTATTACAGACTAGTGTGACTCCAGCCTAAATGTGATGTGGTTCCTCAAGTGTGTGGTTGTTTTTTTTTTTTTTTTTTAAATGGTTTTGTAAATTTTGTTGGAAACCTGAGAAAATTGCTGATTAACTTTAAAACCTTTTAACTTCCTGACAAAAAAAGTTAAAAAAAATCATACTGATGTAAAGTAGACATGTGGGGAAAAGGTATTTCTAAATTATTTTGTACAGCATGACTGATTTAACCCCTTCACGACATGCACCGTTCATGTATGGTGCATGTCAGGTCTCCCCCTTTTGATGTGGACTCCTGCTCTGAGCCCACATCATTTCCTGCACATGTCAGCTAACGGTCACGGGTGGAATCGCGATCCACCTGTGGCTGTTAACATGTTAAATGCCGCT
Source organism: Ranitomeya imitator (assembly GCF_032444005.1). Lineage (NCBI taxonomy): Eukaryota > Metazoa > Chordata > Amphibia > Anura > Dendrobatidae > Ranitomeya > Ranitomeya imitator. The sequence continues at coordinate 204,248,853 of NC_091286.1, forward strand.
GTCAATGTGACATCGGCATTTAGCATGATTACTCCAGAAGCGCGAGTTGTCATAGCTGAATAGCTATTAAGTTTCACCATGCTGTGCGTAGCACAGGCGCTTTTCAAGGAGACTATTGAAGCAAGTAAAAAGTTTAAAAAAAAAAAAAAAAAGTTATTAAAAAATTAGAAATGTAAAAGTTTAAATCAACCCCATTCAAAATAAAACAATTTAAAAAATATCAAAAATACACTTGCCATATTTTTCGGACTGTGAAAGGCACAGGACCATAAGACGCACCCCAAATTTTGGGGATGAAAAATAGCAAAAAAAAAAAAAGGATTTTTATAAGATTGGGGTTTGTCTCATTGTCTGAATTTAAGGTTTCTTACCTGAGGGCCGGCGGTTGTAGAGTGGGGTCACAGGAAGCATGGTCCCTTCCTCAGGAAGCCGGTGGTGGCAGAAGTGGGGCAATGCAGTAGTCCTGGGGGTTTCCCAGCGGTGTGATGCTGCAGGTCTGCTGTCGGCGGTGAGGCAGAGCAGAGTGCGTTGCATGGAGCAGGGTCCCTTCCTCAGGATGCCGGCGGCAGAAATGTGGGAATGCTGTGGCCCAGTGTCCACAGTGAGCAGAGGGCATCATTGGTTACTCAGCGACCATTATCCTGAGGCCGCTTGTGTACAGATTCAGGAAAATGGAGCGCGAGAGGTCAGCTGAGATATTAATCTGCGGCGACCAACGGCTTCAGGAAGATGGCCGCAGGGAAACAGATGATGCACTCTGCACTGCTCACCGCCGACACAGACTTTCAGCATCGCCACACCTCTGCCACCGCCAGTTCCCTGAGGAAGGGACGCTGCTACACCACTGCCACAACCCCCTGGTAAGTCTGCGTTCGGACTATAAGACGCAGAATCACCCGATTTCTCAATATATAAAAAGAATTAATCCAATCGGTAACAGTGTAATGAGAATAAAAAAAATCATAATGCCAGAATTGCTTTTTTCTGGTCTCTGCAAACATTGCATTAAAATGCAATATCGGCTATCAAAACATTGTATCTACACCAAAATGTCAATAAAAATGTCAGCTCGACATGCAAAAAATAAGCCCTCACCCAGCCCCAGATCATGGAAAATGGAGTGCTACAGGTCCCTCCCACTTAATAAAAAAAGAACCTACACATGTTTGGTATCTACAAACAAATGACCTGGAGGATCATAATGGAAGGTCAGTTTGGGCACTTGGTGAACATGATAAAATAGCAAAACAAAAATTGTTCGAATTGCACTTTCACCTCATTTGGATTTTTTTTTCTCGTTTTGTATATGGTAAAATCAATGTTGTCGTTCAAAATATAACTCGTCCCGCAAAAAACAAACCCTCACTTGATGGGAAAAAAAAAAGTAATGGCTCTGGGAAGGGAGCAAAAAACAGAAGTGCAGAAATGAGAATGGTCTGTGGCATGAAAGGGGTTAAGGATATAAAAATGTGAAATTTTGAAAATTGCGTCAATTTTAAAATTTTCACCAAAATTCTGATATTTTAACAAGTGGGAAAAATGTCGATGTAAATTTACCACTGACAATAAAGTACAACATGTCACAGAAAAACAGACTCTGAATCGGTGGGATCCATTGAAGCGTTCCGGAGTTATAGCCTCGTAAAGGGACAGTGGTCAGAATTGGCATGGTCAGGAAGGTGAACACAGGGTCAGGTGAAGGGGTTAAAGCAGCTTTCCATACATGCCATATGAAATCCTGATGGCAGGTTCCCTTTAATTGATCTATGTGTTACGTGATGATAAATGACTCATTGTAGAATAAACCGTTGGGCTTGTTGTGTCTTCTATCGGAGACTAGGTTGTCCTGTATTGGTAGCAGCTAAGTACCAGGTTCCATCTTGGACTCCGCATACGTAGATCATTTTCAAGCATTTCTTTTAGTTGCTGGCTTCCTAATTTTACTGCATGGTGTCTTGTCCGAGCATGTTTGCTCTGTGGTATTCCTTTAACACCCGTGAGTTTTGCAGTCAGTGCAAGTTCCTGTGTGGGGTAGATCATTTGACCTTAATTTGGTCTGAAGGAAATTACCTTTCCAACTGTCAGTAGCTCCATGTGTTAAACCTGTTGGGACAGAGTCTTTGGCGAGTGATGAACATGCGTTTTTCTACACTGACACTGAATCCTAATTATGTACTATTAGAATGTCACTTGCACAGGGAATATGTAACATGGTATGAAAATTCTCTAGTCAGGCTGAGGCTGTCCATAAGTTTATTAATTTATGGGGCGAAAGCAATTTGGCTGTATTACGTAAGTTCACACTAGGCGTTTTTTCAGCGTTGTTGTTTTTATATTTATTTTTTCCCCGGAAACCAAACCTGGTTTCTTGGCAGGAAAGAAGCTGCAGAAAAAAAGCATGTTCTCCTTGGTTTTTCTTTGTGGCGTTTTGACATGCTAGATTTATCTCGTTTGCATACTGATAAAGTTTAGTGTTGGGGAAAAAAAGTCCTATTCTGTAGAATCAGATTTTGGCACAAAAAAACACATCAAAGCCTGATGACTGCTTTTTTGGTGCATTTTTTTCACCACCCATTCATTTCGGTGGGTGAAAAACGCTGAAAAAAAGTGACATGCTCTATTGTGTAAAAAAAACAAGCAAAGCCCAAAATCCTAATAATAAAAAAACTAAGCTACGTGCATGAGACTTCTGAAATCTCATAGACTTTGCTGGTACTGTAAAACGCAGCTGAAAATTCGCATATACAAGGCTTTGCCTTGTTAAACTTCTCTTCGTTTGCTTTGTTCCACAGTTTCTTGCAAAATTCTACAAACATGTAATATCTGAGTATAATTAAAAATAAGAAGCTTTGTAGCAGCTGTATAAAATCCACATCAATTGTCCCCTTATCCATGAAGCGGTCTAATGTAGTGAATGGAGTACAGGCTGTATGCAGAGGTTAGGATAATGGCCCGGTGCGGGGCCTGTCTGCTGTATGGAAGGTGAGCGCTCCAACAAGCTGAGTGGACAGAATTAGGAGCCAATTTATTTTTCTTTTCAAACCTAGTAACATTTTAACATGCAGCATTTGTATTTATACGATTCAGCACTGGTAAATATTGAATTTATTGATGTAATGTATTGTCTAATAAGAGTGAATGGCCCCACATTAGCTCACTTCTAGTGTACTATTCACCAGTTTATTAATTGAAACCTGTCACCCCCAAAATCGATGAGCTAAGCCCACCGGCATCAGGGGCTTATCTACAGCATTCAGGAATGCTGTAGATGAGCCCCCCGATTTTCTTCTCCCATCTTCTTACGATGACGTCCTCTTCTTGTCTTCACGCTGTGGCGCAGGCGTACTTTGTCTCCCCTGTTGAGGGCAGAGCAAAGTACTGCAGTGCGCAGGGGCCGGAAAGGTCAGAGAGGCCCGGCACCTGCGCACTGCAGTACTTTGCTCTGCCCTCAACAGGGCAGACAAAGTATGCCTGCGCCGGAGCCGCAGCATGAAGACAAGAAGAGGACGTGATCGGAAGAAGATAGGAGGCACCGGACCGGACCGCGACACCCATCGGACCGGACCGCAGCAGTGAGTATAAAATAACCTGTTTTTCTCATCTTTCAGGATACATCGGGGGCTTATCTACAGCATTCCAGAATGCTGTAGATAAGCCCCTTATGCTGGTGGGCTTAGCTCATCGTCGATTTTGGGGGTGTCAGTTTCCCTTTAATGGGTCACCATAGTTTTTCCAGTGCAGACAGCTATGTGAAAGTGAGGGCGTATTAACAAATAGGAAGTGGTTGTGAGAGATTCTGATTTCTAATCTCATCCCATGACTGAACTGTTTTTACTTCTAACACTATAAACCAAGCAATTTAAAGAGTACTTTTCAGGGATATTTAAAAATGTAATACCTTTTTAATTATTATTATTATTTATTATAGCGCCATATATTCCATGGCGCTTTACATGTGAGGAGGGGTATACATAATAAAAACAAGTACAATAATCTTGAACAATACAAGTCACAACTGGTACAGAAGGAGAGAGAACCCTACCCACGAGGGCTCACAATTAATTGAAAACACAATGTAAGTGCTCAGTATAGAGCACAGGATAAATGTGAACAGCGCTTTTAAAAGCAATACAAAATATGTACCCCAAAGTGTCATTAATAAAAACTGCAAAAACTGCAAAAACAAGCAACCTTTAGGACCGTCATCTGTCAACCGATTCACAACAACATGGTCCCCCCCCCTAGCAAAATCTGCACTCCCAAATACAAATGGCGCTTTCCCTTCTGAACCTCACAGTTTGCTTAAGCCACAGTTGGCGTACACAGGTATTGCATTGCTGTAGCTGGAATTTACAGGGTACATATATTCTGAAGCACAAGCAATGTATTGGGCACTAACCTGGGATATTTGAAATTATCACTTTGTAATATCCTCACAATTCTTTTTTTCTTTTATAACACTGCATATGTAAATTAATTTTATCTATCGGTGTAGTTACCAAAATCGGGTTACTTTTTAATATTTTCGCATCTTAAGGGCTCTGGCAAATGACGTCTGCAAACTATTACGGTAAAATCTGTGGTCTAAACTTCAAATTGCGCGCCATCTTTTTTGAGCCCTGCCGTGTTCTCCGAGTACAACTACGTATGGGTAGTCCATTTTTTGCCTGTTGCCTCTTGTTGAAATGAAAAATTTCAGGGCAGGGTAACAATGTAGCAGAAGAAACTTGGATAAGACTAGCGTTGTGTACACCACATAATTAGTGGTGTTGGCATTTCCTTAAAGAAAATGAAAAGACAAATAAAACACAAACCTAACAAAAAAAAAAATGACATTGGAAAAATAATGCTGACATAAGGTAGACATATGGGAAATATTGATTGGCTTTCGTGACGTGACAATCTGGTTTAAGGGTATGGAATCTAATTTTTGCAAATTTTCTACAAATTTCAGATCTTTTCATTGAAAAATGCAAAACATGTTGGCCCCGATGCATGAAAATGTTTATGCCAATTTTCTGCCCTAAAATGCTCTTCAAATGTAGTGATTTTTTTTTTTTCAACTTGGAAGTTGCACAAAATGTTTGAACTTTTGGCGTTTTCACACTAGATCCGAACTACTATGTTAAAAAGGCAAGATGCGGCATGTCTGAGCCTGCCCCCTTTAATTCACGAAACATGCCACTTTAGTAATGTAATTTACACCAGAAATACAACTCTGGCAAAAATTAAGCGACCACTGCAAAATGTTCAGTTTGTCTGATTTTCTCTTTATAGGTATATTTTTGAGTAAAATGAAAATTGTTCATTTCTGCATCTCCTCTGCTGCACTCAGGTGGTATCAGAGAGCAGTGCGATGTTTCACACACCCATAGACTTGTACGGGTGGGTGCAATCCGATTCTCGGTTGCAATTGCGGCATGCTTCTATTTCTGCATGCTGAGTCGACTCCATTCATTAAGACTGATGTGAACAATGCCAGTCTTCATAAATAGGGGCCATTGACCTAAATTTACAATGTGCCATGAAAAGAAACCATATCAGAATTGGGATATGTCCAAGCAATCTGCAGATTACCACATAAAGTGACACGTCAGATTTGGAAAAAAAAATTGGCTCAATCACTAATCATTTTCAACATACTAAGCTATCTTTTTTTATATCTTTGAAAAAATGGTGTGTATATATGTATGTATGTGTGTGCGTGTGTATATATATATATATATATATATATATATATATATATATATATATATATATATATATATATATATATATATATATATATATATTATGTATATATATATATATATATATATATATATATATATATATATATTTCTTTTTTTACTCTAGATGGTGGCCCGATTCTAACGCGTCGGGTATTCTAGAATATGCATGTCCACGTAGTATATTGCACAGCCGATGTAGTATATTGCCCAGCCACGTTGCACAGCCCACGTAGTATATAGCAATGTGAGCATCCTATCCCTGTTTAAAAAAGAATTAAAATAAAAAATAGTTATATACTCGCCTTCCGGACGCTCCTCGCGCGCTCCGGTCTCGAGTGCATTGCAAAACGGCCACGACCAATCAGCGATGGGCACAGTCCGGCGGCAAAATGGCCGCTCCTTACTCCCCTCAGTCAGTGCCCACTCCATACTCCCCTCCAGTCAGCGGTCACAAAGGGTTAATGGCAGCGTTAACGGACCACGTTATGCCGCGGTGTTACGCACTCCGTTAATGCTGCTATTAACCCTGTGTGACCAACTTTTTACTATTGATACTGCCCATGCTACATCAATGGTAAAAAGATCTAATGTTAAAAATAATAAAAAAATAAAAAATCACTATATACTCACCCTCCCTTGGCCCCCCCGGATCCAGCCGAGGCCTTTCCCGCTCCTCACGACGCTTCGGTGACTGGTACATGCATTGCGGTCTCGCAAGACCGCTACATCATCATCTCTCGAGACCGCAATGCACTCTTGGGACCGGAGCGTCGCGAGAAGCATCGGTAAATGCCTCAGCTGGATCCGGGGGGCCGACGGAGGGTGAGTATATAACTATTATTTTATTTTAATTCTTTAACAGGGATATGGTGCCCACATTGCTATATACTACTTGGCTGTGCAATATATTACGTGGCTGGGCAAAATACTACATTGCTGTGCTCTATACTACGTGGCCTGGGTTATATACTGCATGAGCAGTGTTATATACTACATCTCTGCTATATATTACGTGGCTGTGCTATATGCTACGTGGCTGTGCTATATGCTACGTGGCTGTGCTATATGCTACGTGGCTGTGCTATATGCTACGTGGCTGTGCTATATGCTACGTGGCTGTGCTATATGCTACGTGGCTGTGCTATATGCTACGTGGCTGTGCTATATGCTACGTGGCTGTGCTATATGCTACGTGGCTGTGCTATATGCTACGTGGCTGTGCTATATGCTACGTGGCCTGGGTTATACATGGGCAGTGTTGTATACTACGTGACTGGGCAATATACTATGTGGCTGTACAATATACTATGTGGCTGGGCAATATACATTGCTGTGCTCTATACTACGTGGCCTGGGTTATACATGGGCAGTGTTATATACTATGTGGCTGTGCTATATGTTACGTGGCTGTGCTATATGTTACGTGGCCTGGGTTATACATGGGCAGTGTTGTATACTATGTGGCTGTGCAATATACTATGTGGCTGGGCAATATACTACATTGCTGTGCTCTATACTACGTGGCCTGGGTTATACATGGGCAGTGTTGTATACTACGTGGCTGTGCAATATACTATGTGGCTGTGCAATATGCTATGTGGCTGTGCAATATGCTATGTGGCTGTGCAATATGCTATGTGGCTGTGCAATATGCTATGTGGCTGTGCAATATGCTATGTGGCTGTGCAATATGCTATGTGGCTGTGCAATATGCTATGTGGCTGTGCAATATGCTATGTGGCTGTGCAATATGCTATGTGGCTGTGCAATATGCTATGTGGCTGGGCAATATGCTATGTGGCTGGGCAATATGCTATGTGGCTGGGCAATATGCTATGTGGCTGGGCAATATGCTATGTGGCTGGGCAATATGCTATGTGGCTGGGCAATATGCTATGTGGCTGGGCAATATGCTATGTGGCTGTGCAATATGCTATGTGGCTGGGCAATATGCTATGTGGCTGTGCAATATGCTATGTGGCTGTGCAATATGCTATGTGGCTGTGCAATATGCTATGTGGCTGTGCAATATGCTATGTGGCTGGGCAATATACTACGTGGGCTGTGCAATATACTACGTGGACATGCATATTCTTGAATACCCGAGCGTTAGAATCGAGCCACCATCTAGTATAATAAATTCGCCTTTTCTTCCTGTGTTGTGTTTTTCATGTTTTACTAGTATTTTGGATGCAGCCCTCTTTGTGTGTTCTCTGAATTTTACATGAGTGTCGTTGTATTTTTGGGGAGAATCTAGGATTGTATGTTACTAATGAAGTGCTTTAGTAGAGTGATGTGATCTCATGTCTTCTCCTGTATGGGATCATTACATCTGTAGTGATGGCTGGGCGGACTTGTAATGCTTTATTGGGAAAAAAAAAGCCTTTCTTAGGGTGGAGACTTGGTGACTCATTGTATGGAGTTTCCTACAAGATTCGTCGGCAGCACTGGAGCATTTACTACTTTGCACATCTATGGAATGGGCTGACATCTCAACCAAGAATTTGGAACATCTGAAACCGTTTTTCCGACCAAAAGATTTATTGTGATCGTTAACTATGGAGCCCGCTGATCATAATAGTTGTCTTGTCACACAGGAGACTGGTGAGTGTTTAGGAGATGGACCCTGTGTTCTCGGTGCTTTCTCTGTATATGGATTTCTCTGGTTACTTGGTGTATGTAAGGATGTTCTACTCTTTGTAAGCTTGCAGTACCTGTGTAGTGACTGTCCAATAAGAGACAAACTGAACAAATCATTTTGTAATTCCAGAATAATTGAAGCTCAGCCCCTTCTATGGTAAGGCTGGTGCACCCCTGTCCGTCCATACTGCGGCGGAGCACTTGGATAACCGCAGCTAGCACTGCTTTCATTGGTCAATGGTTGCACAGTTCTGCGGCCAAGAGGGGAATTCATGTGATTGCCATCCCAGCGATGGGGCTGCCGGCTGCTTGTCTGAACAGTTCTCAGTTGCATCATTGGCGCACTCTGCCCACAACAAGTAATTCTGGTCTATAAATGTTGCACTAGATGGCAATTATGTTACAGAGGTAGCTCGGTATTGACGGCAGCAGTTGTGTGGTTATTTCTGCAGTATATAAATTGCAATCAAGCATTTACTTTCTTCCTGTCTCACAATCAGTCAGTCATCTGTTATATAACCTCTCCCATACTTCCGTGCTGCTGTTGACGTTTTATTTAAGGTGCAAATGTCAGTGTCACAAAACTTGTCATGATGCCAATATACTTAATAACTGTGTTACCATCACAGGGATTACTACCTGTGCTTGCGTCTGCAACAAGCAGAGTTTAAAAAAACAAACAAAAAATAACGCTTTAAATTACTGCTGGTTTCATTTCACATACCAGAGTCATTAATGGGGTTGTCCAATACAACATTTTTTTTCTAAGGCATGGATGCTCTCTATAAATAAAAAACTGAGGCACCTACAGTCAGCCTGGTCAGTCCAGCTTTGTCTTGTGCTTGGTTCAAAAGTCACTGAAGTCTATGATTGGCTGCAGCAGTCATGTGACTGGATGCTCTCATGATCAGAAAAACGTCCGACGACGCACTTTTCTTGTCACCTGACTTATGTAGCCAATCACAGGCTTTAGCAGTCCTGAAAGTTCCAGGGTGGTCTGTGTTTGATCAGTGAGGCTGCTGGTTGGTGGGTACTCCTCTAGTTTGTATATTACCTTGTTTTTTATTTTGTCTTGTTACCTAAACCCTATTAGGATAGGTCAATAATGTCCAATCTGTGCTGTGTCTGACTATTAACTGTTTAGGGGTCATGGCGCTTGTGCAAGTGTTGCAGTTTCTTCAGTTTTTCACATCCGCCTATCTACACTCACGCTGATCAGTAGTGGAGGCGCAGGCACTGCAACATTGCCCATTCATCTTGGCACCTGAGAGAAACTAAAGCACCACCTTTAAGCCCTCTTGCACAGCAGTCAAGCAACATGTGTGTAAGCTTTCAGCTCCCCTGCAAATCAAAGAAAATACCTGAAATGATTCTCCTGTGCCATATTCTAATTGCCACGGTGCAGTCTCCTGTGCACCGCTGGTTTGTGCTTGGCACCTGCTATCGCCCAGCAATAGTTGATCTTGCTGCTTTGATGGAGGTCGATGACGTCTCCTCATCATTCATTTAGTGCTGCAAATCTAAAGCCTGTGCAGTTAAAGTGAAATGCAAGAGAAATCTCTGCAATACGTCTTCTGCTGCACAACTCGGATGCGTGAACGCGACAATTACATTTGGCGTCATATATCTGATGATACTTGTTGTACCTCCATCTTCCCTTGTTAAGGGCTGCTTGGGTAGAGGTGGTGGACTTCACAACTACTCTTAACTTCCAATTCATTCAGGCCACATAATTACAGGTGTGTTCTAACCTGACCAACCCAGGTTTCTTTCACTCAAGTCTCCAGATCTGGATTTACACTTCTAGATAACACATTCTATAGGCGCCCTACTTGCCTTCTATAAAGGAGTGCTTCTGCCACTGGGTATTTGGTTAGTTCATAACTTGATACCTGAGTATAGTCTCTCTTCTTCACACACATCGCCATTAACCCCTTTCTGCCATTGGACGGAATAGTACGTCCGATGGCAGAACCCCCGCTTTGATGCGGGCTCTGGCAGTGAGCCTGCATCAAAGCCAGTACATGTCAGCTGTTTTGTACAGCTGACATGTGCCCGCAATAGGCGCAGGTAGAACCGCGATCCACCCGTGCCTATGAACTAGTTAAATGCCACTGTCAAACTCTGACCGCTGCATTTAACAAGCACTTCCTGCGATCCGGCTGGAAATACGCGCACTGCTGACCCCGTCACGTGATCGGGGATCAGCGATGTGTTGGCATGACAACCAGATGTCTCCTTGAGACCTTCATGTTTATTGGTGCTAGATTGCTATGCAATCCAGTAATTCTGCTACATTGGGGCGATCTCAGCATCACCTCTGTGTAGCAGAACCAAGAGAGTTGTGCCAGCTTCTAGAGTAGGCTATTAACCCCTTACCGGCATCGTACTATACCGTCCGATGCCGGCTCCCCTGCTTTGATGCAGGGCTCCGCGGTGAGCCCGCACCAAAGCCGGGACATGTCAGCTGTTTTGAACAGCTGACATGTGCCCGTAATAGGCGCGGGCAGAATCGCGATCTGCCCGCACCTATTAACTAGTTAAATGCCGCTGTCAAACGCAGACAGCGGCATTTAACTACCGCTTCCGGCCGGGCGGCCGGAAATGACGTCATCGCCGACCCCCGTCACATGATCGGGGGTCGGCGATGCTTGTATATTGTAACCATAGAGGTCCTTGAGACCTCTATGGTTACTGATTGCCCGTCGCTGTGAGCGCCACCCTGTGGTCGGCGCTCACAGCACACGTGCAATTCTGCTACATAGCAGCGATCAGCAGATCGCTGCTATGTAGCAGAGCCGATCATGCTATGCCTGCTTCTAGCCTCTCATGGAGGCTATTGAAGCATGGCAAAAGTTAAAAAAAAAAGTTTAAAAAAATGTGAAAAAAATAAAAAAAACATAAAAGTTTAAATCACCCCCATTTCGCCCCAATCAAAATAAATCAATAAAAAAAATATCAAATCTACGCATATTTGGTATCGCCGCGCTCAGAATCGCCCGATCTATCAAATAAAAAAAAGTATTAACCTGATCGCTAAACAGCGTAGCGGGAAAAAAACTCGAAACGCCAGAATTACGTTTTTTTGGTTGCCGCGACATTGCATTAAAATGCAATAACGGGCGATCAAAAGAACGTATCTGCACCGAAATGCTATCATTAAAAACGTCATCTCGGCACGCAAAAAATAAGCCCTCAACCGACCCCAGAGCACGAAAAATGAAGACGCTACGAGTATCGGAAAATGGCGCAATTTTTTTTTTTTTTTTTTTTTTTAGCAAAGTTTGGAATTTATTTTCACCACTTAGATAAAAAATAACCTAGTCATGTTTGGTGTCTATGAACTCGTAATGACCTGGAGAATCATAATGGCAGGTCAGTTTTTAGCATTTAGTGAACCTAGCAAAAAAGCCAAACAAAAAACCAATGTGGGATTGCACTTTTTTTGCAATTTCACCGCACTTGGAATTTTTTTCCCGTTTTCTAGTACACGACATGCTAAAACCAATGATGTCGTTCAAAAGTACAACTCGTCCCGCAAAAAATAAGCCCTCACATGGCCAAATTGACGGAAAAATAAAAAAGTTATGGCTCTGGGAAGGAGGGGAGTGAAAAACGAACATGGAAAAACGAAAAATCCCCCGGTCATGAAGGGGTTAAAGCATGGCAAAAGTTAAAAAAATTCAAATCGTCCCCCTTTCGCCCCATTCAAAATAGAACGTTAAAAAACCCAAACATACACATATTTGGTATCGCCGCGGTCAGAATCGCCCGATCTGTCAATAAAAAAAGGATTAACCTGATCGCTAAACGGCGTAGTGAGAAAAAAAGCAAAGCGCTAAAATTACATTTTTTTGGTCTCCACGACATTGCATTAAAATGTAATAATGGGTGATCAAAAGAACATATCTGCACCTAAATGGTATCATTAAAAACGTCAGCTCGCCACGCAAAAAATAAGCCCTCACCCAACCCCAGATCGTGAAAAATGGAGACGCTACGGGTATAGCAAAATTGCGTTTTCTTAGCAAAGTTTTTTTTCACCACTTAGATAAAAAAGAACCTAGACATGTTTGGGGTCTATGAACTCATAATGACCTGGAGAATCATAATATCAGGTCAGTTTTAGCAATTAGTGAACCTAGCAAAAAAGCCAAACAAAAAAACAAGTGTGGGATTGCACTTTTTATTGCAATTTCACTGCACTTGGATTTTTTTTCCTGTTTTCTAGTACACAACATGGTAAGATCAATGGTGTCGTTCAAAAGTACAACTCGTCCTGCAAAAAATAAGCCCTCACATGGCCATATTGATGGAAAAAAATTAAAAAGTTATGGCTCTCGGAAGAATGGGAGCGAAAACCGAAAACGCAAAAAGCTTCCGGGGTGAAGGGATTAAGCAATGCTGGCCTGCCAATATATGTTCCTTCTCTTTCTGTACTTTCCAACAACTGACTGACAAACAGGAACTAAGTTCTTGTTCCCACCTAACTCCTCCTATGGCCGGCCTCACACTCAGCGTAAGATAATACGGTCCGTATATTACGGCCGTAATACGCTAAAAAGTCCCCAAAATAGTGGTCCGTAGCTCCTCCGTAGGCAGTGTGTGTCAGCGTTTTTTGCGCATGGCATCCTCCGTATGTAATCCGTATGGCATCCATACTGCATGTTTTTCTCGCAGGCTTGCAAAACCAACATACGGCTATACAAGGGATCCATGTGTAAAAAAAAAAAAAAAAAAAACATATATAATGTCTATGTGTCAGTAGACACATATATGTATGTATATTATTACTTCATACAGCGCTAGATAGCTTTAAAGCCGGTAATTCAATTGCCGGCTTTTGCTATCTCCTTCCTAAAACCCGACATGATATGAGACATGGTTTACATACAGTAAACCATCTCATATCACCTTTTTTTTTGCATATTCCACACTACTAATGTTAGTAGTGTGTATATGCAAAATTTGGCCGTTCTAGCTATTAAGGCCCCGTCACACTGGACGATATCGCTAGCGATCCGTGACGTTGCAGCGTCCTGGCTAGCGATATCGTCCAGTGTGACAGGCAGCAGCGATCAGGCCCCTGCTGTGATGTCGTTGGTCGGGGCAGAAAGGCCAGGACTTTATTTCGTCGCTGGCTCTCCCGCTGACATCGCTGAATCGGTGTGGGTGACGCCGATTCAGCGATGTCTTCGCTGGTAACCATGGTAAACATCGGGTTACTAAGCGCAGGGCCGCGCTTAGTAACCCGATGTTTACCCTGGTTACCATCGTTAAAGTAAAAAAAACAACCACTACATACTTACCTACCGCTGTCTGTCCTCGGTGCTGTGCTTCTCTGCTCTGGCTGTGAGCGCCGGGCAGCCGGAAAGCAGAGCGGTGACGTCACCGCTCTGCTTTCCGGCCGCTGTGCTCACAGCCAGTACAGGAAAGCACAGCGCCGGGGACAGACAGCTGAAAGTAAGTATGTAGTGGTTGTTTTTTTTACTTTAACGATGGTAACCAGGGTAAACATTGGGTTACTAAGCGCGGCCCTGCGCTTAGTAACCCGATGTTTACCCTGGTTACCGGCATCATTGGTCGCTGGAGAGCTGTCTGTGTGACATCTCTCCAGCGACCAAACAGCGACGCTGCAGCGATCCGGATCGTTGTCGGTATCGCTGCAGCGTCGCTTAGTGTGACGGTACCTTTAAATTAAAGGGTTAAATGGCGGAAAAAATTGGCTCCCGCGCAATTTTCTCCGCCAGAGTAGTAAAGCCAGTGACTGAGGGCAGATATTAATAGCCTGGAGAGGGTCCACGGTTATTGCCCCCCCCCCCCCCCCCGGCTAAAAACACCTGCCCCCAGCCACCCCAGAAAAGGCACATCTGGAAGATGCGCCTATTCTGGCACTTGGCCACTCTCTTCCCATTCCCGTGTAGCGGTGGGATATGGGGTAATGAAGGGTTAATGCCACCTTGCTATTGTAAGGTGACATTAAACCAAATTAATAATGGAGAGGCGTCAATTATTTTTTTTATAAATTCTTTATTTAGTAATAAACATGAAAGCCATTACAAATATCTTAATATAAGGTACAAGAAAACCATGTGGAGAGGCATCAATTATGACACCTATCCATTATTAATCCAATAGTAGTAAAGGGTTAAAAAATACACAAACACATTATTAAAAAGTATTTTAATGAAAAAATCACAAAGGTTGTAATATTTTATTCTACGCTCAATCCACTCACTGAAGACCCTTGATCTGTAACAAAAAAAAAAAACAACAATATACATACCTTCCGAAGATCTGTAAAGTCCCACGATGTAAATCCATCTGAAGGGGTTAAAATATTTTGCAGCAAGGAGCTCTGCTAATGCAGCGCTGCTCCTTGCTGCAAAACCCCGGAGAATGAAGGTAAAGTAGGTCATTGACCTATATTTACCTTAATTTGCGGTGAGGCGCCCTCTGCTGGTTGTTCCTAGATTGTGGGAACTTTCCTAGAAAGCTCCCAGGCTCGAGTTCATAAGAGGCGCCCTCTGCTGGTTGTCCTCATATGAACTCGAGCCTGGGAGCTTTCTAGGAAAGTTCCCACGATCTAGGGACAACCAGCAGAGGGCGCCTCACCGCAAATGAAGGTAAATATAGGTCATTGACCTACTACACCTTCATTCCCCGGGGTTTTGCAGCCAGGAACAACGCTGCATTAGCAGAGTTCGTGGCTGCAAAATATTTTAACGCCTTCAGATGGATTTACGTCGTTGGACGTTACAGATCTGCGGAAGGTATGGATATTGTTGGTTTATTTTATTTTTTTTGTTACAGATCGAGGGTCTTCAGTGATTGGATTGAGCGTAGAATAAAATATTACAACAACCTTTGTTTTTATTTCATTAAAATTATTTTTAATAATGTGGTTTTTTTTTTTTTTTTTAACCCTTTACTAGTATTGGATTAATAATGGATAGATGTCATAATTGACGCCTCTCCATTATTAATTTGGCTTAATGTCACCTTACAATAGCAAGGTGGCATTAACCCTTCATTACCCCATATCCCACCGCTACACGGAAATGGGAAGAGAGTGGCCAAGTGCCAGAATAGGCGCATCTTCCAGATGTGCCTTTTCTGGGGTGGCTGGGGGCAGATGTTTTTAGCCGGGGGGGGGGGGGGCAATAACCATGGACCCTCTCCAGGCTATTAATATCTGCCCTCAGTCACTGGCTTTACTACTCTGGCGGAGAAAATTGCACGGGAGCCCACGCCAATTTTTTCCGCCATTTAACCCTTTAATTTAATAGCTAGAACGGCCAAATTTTGCATATGCACACTACTAACATTAGTAGTGAGGAATATGCCAAAAAAAGGTGATATGAGATGGTTTACTGTATGTAAACCATGTCTCAAATCATGTCGGGTTTAGGAAGGAGATAGCAAAAGCCGGTAATTGAATTACCGGCTTTAAAGCTATCTAGCGCTGTATGAAGTAATAATATATATACATATATGTGTCTCACTGACATATATATATATATATACCTATTCTATGTGTACACATTTATTCTACCTATTCTACTGTAAGCTGTCAGTGTGATTTTACTGTACACCGCACTGAATTGCCGGCTTTTCTCTCTAACACCGCTGCGTATTTCTCGCAAGTCACACTGCTGGTCCGTGTGTAATCCGTATTTTTGGGGCTTCCATAGACTTTCATTGGCGTTTTTTTTGCGCAATACGGTGACAAACGCAGCATGCTGCGATTTTCTACGGCTGTAGAGAGCCGTATAATACTGATCAGTAAAATACGGCAGATAGGAACAGGGGCATAGAGAATAATTGTGCCGTTTGTTTGGCGAGTTTTACGGACGTATTTTCTGTGCTCATACGTCCGTAAAACTTGCTAGTGTGACTCCAGCCTAAGAAGGGCTGGCCCTATAAGTAACCTTTTTTCCGCAGGCTAACCATTACAAGGCCATACAGTAGATAAAACAACATATAAAACAGGATAGTGCATTTCATAAATACAAAGGTCTTCAGACGGAGTCTACCATCTTCTCTGTCTTTACAAAAGCACAGACTTCTATAGGTACACTTCATTTTGCCTTGAGGGAACTAATGACCTGGAAATAAAGCTGGCGCATTCACATTACAGGGCTTTGCGCTCAGCAGGACACGGTGAAACGCGCCTGCACTGGTTTGTGCATAAACTGCACAGGCTCAAGATATGCAGCGCTGCGGGCATGACATGGATGATGTCATTCCCGTCCATCAAAAGAGCAAGAGTGCCTATTGTGGTTGAGAGGAGGGGGCAAGCACAGACCAGACCAATTCAATACGCATGTAACCAAAAAGAACTATGGTCAAAAGGAAATCGCACTTCCTATCATGCCAGAGTTGCCAAAAAGATAACGGAAGTCAAAAGCAAACAATTACATGCCATAAAAGACAAATTTTATTTAGACAGGTAATAAGCACTAAAATGAAAAGAGTCAGTGTCACATGGCCAGGAACACAAAAGGTCTAAAGGCTACATAGCATATGGGTAAAGTATAGGGGACAAGAGGAAATGTCCAATAGTACAAAAGAAACCATGGAGCATGAAAAACTGATATAACAGAAGTACAAAAATAATAAGGTGCTACAGTCAAATCACTCAAATAACATGGGGAAATGCCCTAGATAAAATGATAGCCCTGTGGCTAAATAGTCCAACAGTTCATTCTGTACAGTACAGTGTTAAAGGGAACCTGTCACCCTCCCAGGGCCTATTAAGGTAAAAGAGCCACCTTCTGCAGCACTAAGGCTGCATCCTGTGAGGTGGCTCTTACCTCTTTGCTCCCTAATGACGCTGAAATATTCACTTTTGTAAATTGCGCGCCATACCTGTATTGAGTCCGGGGGTGGGGGGGAGGGGAAGGTTTTCTCCCCCGGACTCAGCCGCCTCGCAGCCGTCCATCATTCCCTCAATGCATCGGGCGCCGCCTCCTCCTCTGTTTCCTCACGTCACCGGCGCCTGCGCTGTGCTCTTATTTTTCGGGCATGCGCCGTGCGCTCTGCCCTGGAGCTCATAACAGCTCATGTACTGATATCACGCCTGCGAGTAACGGAGGCCCGAGATCCCGCCCCGCAGTGTGTTCTGATGTATTCACACTGCGGGGCTGGGAGTCTGACACATGCGCAAGTTAGTCAGAAGTGAAGAAATAATCAAATATGTAATCTATATTGCAAAGTTTCCTATATTTTTGCTTGTACTAATTTATACAAAGTTTGCCAAAAGCACAGTTTCCAAGTTCACCCCATTACAGGATAACAATATCTGATTGTAGGGGTGCTTGAATTCACACTCAACTGATTGAAGGGGCCACTGTGGTCAAGCACCACATTTGCTTCTTAATTCACTAGACAAGGCTCCATTCATACTGTAGTGGGTAAATTGGCCTGGTATTGTTGTTTAGCCCAATTCATTTTAATGGTACTGGAAGGCAGAGAGCTACAGGTCTTTGCATAGAGCTACAGGTGCTTCTCACAAAATTAGAATATCATCAAAAAGTTAATTTATTTCAGTTCTTCAATACAAAAAGTCAAACTCGTATATTATATAGAGAGTCATTCCAAACAGAATGCTGTTTGTTGGGTCTGGTGTTTCTCATTTTCCTCTTGACAATACCCCATAGATTCTCTATGGGGTTAAGGTCAGGCGAGTTTGCTGGCCAATCATGCACAGTGATACTGTTGTTTTTAAACCAGGTATTGGTACTTTTGGCAGTGTGGATAGATGCCAAGTCCTGCTGGAGAATGACATTTCCACCTCCAAAAAGCTTGTCGGCAGAGGGAAGCATGAAGTGCTCTGAAATTTCCTTTTTGAGAGCTGCGCTGAATTTGGTCTGGATAAAACACAGTGGACCTACACCAGCAGATGACATGGCTCCCCAAACCATCATTGATTGTGGAAACTTCACACTAGACCTCAAGCATCTTTGATTGTGGCCTCTCCACTCTTCCTCCAGACTCTGGGACCTTGATTTCCTTATAAAATGCAAAATTTACTTTCATGTGAAAACACCTCAGACCACTGAGCAACAGTCTAGTTCTTTTTCTCCTTGGCCCAGGTAAGACGCTTCTGGTGTTTTCTCTTGGTCTTGAGTGGCTTGGCACAAGGAATGTGACACTTGCAGCCCATATCCAGGATATGGGTGGGGAATGTGGCTCTTGAAGCAATGACTCTAGCAGCAGTCCACTCCTTGTGAATCTCCCCCAAATTTTTGAATGGCCTTTTCTTAACAATCCTTTCAAGGCTGCAGTTATCCCGGTTGCTTGTTCACCTTTCTCTACCACGCTTTTTCCTTCCACTCAACCTTCCATTAATATGCTTGGATACAGCACTCTGTGAACTGCCAGCTTCTTTAGCAGTGACCTTTTGTGGCTTACCCTCCTTGTGGAGTGTGTCAATGACTGCCTTCTGGACATCTGTCAGCAGTCTTCCCCATGATTGTGGAGCCTACCGAAACAGACTAAGGGACCTTTTTAAATGCTTAGGAACTGAAGCCTTTGCTGGTGTTTTTTGTTAATTATTCTAATTTACTGAGATAATGACTTTTGGGTTTTCATTGGCTGTAAGCCATAATAATCAACATTAACAGAAATAAACACTTGAAATAGATCACTCTGTTTGTAATGAGTCTAATATTTGAGTTTCACTTTTTGTATTGAAGAACTGAAATTAACTTTTTGACGATATTCTAATATTGCAAGAAGCCCCTGTATCTGATACACTAAGTGGAGTGAATTTTGACCTGATTAGGCTGGTTTCACATTTACGTTTTTTGCCGCAGCGTTTGTACCGCATATAAAGGCATGCGTCGTGTTTTTCTATATGTAACATTAAAAACGCATGCATTTTTTTTTGTTCGCGTTTTGCCGCGTTTGATGACGCATGCGTCTTTTTGTCGCTTGCGGCTTGGCGCGGAAACGCAACATGTAGTCATTTCTAGAGGCGTCTATTTGCCGCCAGGAAATGCATGCGTTCGATTGCGCACGGTTTGCGTCAAAAAAAGCATTGCTGTCTATGTAAACGCATGCGTTTTTAAGCACATGCGTTTGGTTGCATTTTTGAACGCATGCGTTTCAATAGAGAAAAACAAGTCTAGACACTGATAAGCCACCCCCCACCATCAAGGTGATAAAGGGATCCTAACCCTAGCCCTAACCCTAAAGGTACCGTCACACTGAACGATATCGCTAGCGATCCGTGACGTTGCAGCGTCCTGGCTAGCGATATCGTTCAGTTTGACAGGCAGCAGCGATCAGGATCCTGCTGTGATGTCGTTGGTCGCTGCAGAAAGTCCAGCACTTTATTTCGTCGCTGGACCTCCTGCAGACATCGCTGAATCGTCGTGTGTGACGCCGATTCAGCGATGTCTTCACTGGTAACCAGGGTAAACATCGGGTTACTAAGCGCAGGGCCGCGCTTAGTAACCCGATGTTTACCCTGGTTACCAGCGTAAAAGTAAAAAAAAACAAACACTACATACTTACCTTCCGCTGTCTGTCCTCGGTGCTGTGCTTTACTGCACTGACTGTGAGTGCCGGCCAGCCGGAAAGCACAGCGGTGACGTCACCGCTCTGCTTTCCGGCCGCTGTGCTGACAGTCAGTGCAGGAAAGCACAGCGCCGAGGACAGACCGCAGAAGGTAAGTATGTAGTGTTTGTTTTTTTTTACTTTTACGCTGGTAACCAGGGTAAACATCGGGTTACTAAACGCGGCCCTGCGCTTAGTAACCCGATGTTTACCCTCGTTACCGACATCGTTGGTCGCTGGAGAGCTGTCTGTGTGACAGCTCTCCAGCGACCAAACAGCGACGCTGCAGCGATCGACATCGTTGTCGGTATCGCTGCAGCGTCGCTGAGTGTGAAGGTACCTTAACCCTAAGCCACCATCAAGGTGATAAAGGGATTAAACCCTAACCCTAGCCCTAATGGGAAAATGGGAATAAATACATTTTTTTAATTTTTCCCTAACTAAGGAGTTGATGAAGGGGGTTTGATTTCTATTTATAAGGGGTTTTTCTAGTGGATTTTTATGATTGGCAGCTGTCACACACTGAAAGACGCTTTTTATTCCAAAAAATATTTTTTGCGTTACCACATTTTGAGAGCTACAATTTTTCCATATTTTGATCCAGAGTCATGTGAGGTCTTGTTTTTTGCGGGACGAGTTGACATTTTTATTGGTAACATTTTCGGGTACGTGACCTTTTTGATTGCTTTATTCCGATTTTTGTGAAGCAGAATGAACAAAAACCAGCTTGTGAAATTTCTCATCATGCGTACCAAAAGCGCAAGCGCAGGAAAAAACGCATGTAAAGGCGTACAAACGCGGCGTTTTTTTAACCGCATGCGACAACGCATGCGTCTGAAAAACGCAGCGTTTTTATGCATTTACATGCGTTTTTTTCACCACTTGCGGATGCGTTTTAAACGCTGCGGATTTAAACGCAAATGTGAAACCAGCCTTAGTGCTTCTCCTGGGGACCCATGTGTAATTTTCTCCCGTCGTGGTATGTCTACGTAGAACAGGAGGTCAGCGAAGAAAAACTATAGATTAGAAAAACACTATTTTCTGCTGCTGTTTTCCAAGAAAATAATTGAAATATTTAATAAATTTTAATGCATTTACATGTGATGTCAGGCAAAATAGCTACATTTTTAGAAAATGCCTGTGTAGTGTGTAGAGTAACGCATCTGCGCAAACTGGGTTGATGATGGTCTGATGTCTGCTCACAGGTATGTGTTTGCCTGTTTGTACTATTGCTCTGAGCAGTTGCTGGCAGTAAACAGCTCGATTCCTGCTTTGCCTTTAAACATTTTCATACGGTTGATTAATTATGACTTATTGTCTGTTGCCTGCACTTACGTCAGAGTTAAGCTGTGTTATCATCTGCACTAGGATTTCTGTTTTCCTGTTTTGTTAGAGGAGCAGATAAATAAAATTCATGCTTCCAGTAAAACTAATGGAACCTGTTATAGAGTTTAAATGTGTTAACAGGTGTTTTGGAAAATGAAGTCCTATAGAACAATTTCTACACAAAACTAGATCTATTGAGCAATGCAAATGTGTTACATCATTGTCCACCATGATCTTAAAAATATTTAGAATCTTTTTAATTTTTTTTGTCCCCCTTTTGTATTATCAGCCATTTTATTAAAGCTCTTCTCTACGTTTCAGGCACATGCGTAAAACAGAAAATGCTGCTGGAGACAATCTGGATTGTGAGGCTGATGAGTTTTCAGATGAAACAAATGCCGAAACCTTCTATGGCACCTCTCCTCCCAGCACTCCCCGACAGATGAAGCGTATGTCAACTAAACATCAGCGGAACTGCACGGGGAGGCCAGTGACTCGGACTTTATGTAAAGGTCAGTTATTCACGAACATTGGCTTGTTCTCTGATTCCTTAAATGGTATTACATTACCCTACTTTTGACAAAGCAACTTAAACCGTATTTTTCGAACTATGTAAGGCTTCTTTCACACTAGCGTCAGAATCTCCCCGTCGCAATGCGTCGGGGAGAGATTCCGACGCTAGCGTTTAACGCTTTGCACAATGGGTGCAGCGGATGCATTTTTCCGGCGCATCCGCTGCCCCATTGTAAGGTGCGGGGAGGTGGGGGCGGAGTTCCGGCCGCGCATGCGCGGTCGGAAAAAGCGGTCCGTCGGGAGAAAAAAACGTTACATGTAGGGTTTTTTTTTTCCCGATGGTCCACCAAAGCACAACGCATCCGTCGCAAGACGGATGCGAAGTGTGCAAATCCGTCGCAAATGCGTCGCCAATAGAAGTCTATGGGGAAAAAAACGCATCCTGCAAGCACTTTTGCAGGATGCGTTTTTTCTGCAAAACGACGCATTATGACGCTAGTGTGAAAGTACCCTAAGACAATTTTTTCCTCCAAAATGGGGGGGGGGGCATCTTATAGTATTGATGTACTGGCTGTAGTGGGGAGGTGGGGAAGCGAAAGTGGCAGAGCAGCGGGTGACGGGAGGCAGGAGACGGCGGCTGCAGCTTACTCTCGTGCCCGCTACTAAAGAGAAATTAATATTCACTGCATTACATGCCCATATCAGCCCTCGGCGTGCATTAGTAACCCCATAGTCATATTGTAATATAGATGGCACAGTGAGAATAAAGTCCTTTATTTGAAATATAACTCTCACCCTCTTTTAGGGTTTGTTCACACGTTCAGGATTTTTTGCGTTTTTTCGCTATAAAAACGTGATAAAACCGTGAAAAAAGCATCCTATACTTAGAATGCAATCCACAATTTTTGTGTACATGTTGCGTTTTTTTCCGCAAAAAAAAAAACGCAGCATGTTCATTAATTTTGCGGATTTTTTGAGTTTTTCCCTCTATATTATTCAATTGGGGAAGCTCCGGGGGAAAAAAATGCGCAAAAAAACGCGAGAAAAATGTGAAAAAAAAAGTGCGCTGATTTCCTGCGGAAAAAGTCCGGTATTTGTCAGGAAATTTCTGCAAACATTCCTGACGTGTGCACATAGCCTTACTCATTTTCAAAAATGAAAAATAAAAACACCATATTCTTCACTTGAATATGAACTTTCTCATGATAACTGACATCAGCGAGGTCATCGGAGTTCATTGACTATGAACTCCGCTCTCCTTATTGATGTCATCGCTTTACGCTGCAGTTTAGTTCTCAGGCTGAGCTCGGTGTTCTCCTGGATTCATGGTTGGCAGTCAGATCATGCCACTGCTCAGCAGTGAAATTCAGATGTTGCACAGTTGGAACACATTGTGGGACAGGTGAAGAATATGGTGTTTTTTTTTTTTTGTTTTTTTTTTTAGAGACAGAATTTGCGCATCTAATAGATGCGCCTTTTCTGGGGCAACTGCAGGCTGCTATTTTTTAGGCTGGGGGGACCAATATCCGTGACCCCTTACCAGCCTGAAAATACCAGCCTCCAGCTGTCTGATTTAGCTTGACTGGTTGTCCTAAATGTATTTACTTAAATAATTTTAAACAGCGTGGGACTCCTCTATTTTTTATAACCAGCTAAGATCATGCTGATGGCAGCCCTCAGCTGTCAGTTTTGCCTGCAAAAATAGGCGACCCCACATTTAATTATTTAAACATATTTATTGCATAGGTACCGACTGATAAATACTCTCATCATCGTACGCCTGCTCTCACTGCTATTGGCGAGACCGGGCATACAATGATGTGAAGTACTTTCATCAGCATACGCCTGGGACCGGCGGTAACCTTTTTACCACTGTCACAGCTGCTGACTCACGCTAAGTGAAAATTGCAACGCTCTGTCCAGCGGTAACTTGAAAGACTACTGCCTATCGGAGCCGCTGTTTTGCGCGCTGCCATACAGATGACCGCGTGTAAAACACCGGGTGTTCGGGCCTGACATTCATTCGAATAGGGTCCTGTTTGGTACAAGCAGCTCTTGTAATCTATGCCTTTCTGGTAGCACTGTTGGAGGAGGGCCATCGGCGGACTAGGCTGACCAGGCTGGACTTCTTACAAGCGGTTAACTCATGCTTTTTAGGTTAGTGCGACACAGCAACTTTTTTGGCACATTATTTCATAGACCAGTCGTGCATACATGCTGTCACATGACTATTTCAGACTTGCAATTTGGCTGAAAACCAACCAAATCAATGCCAAGGCTTAGTAGGATTAGATTTTTAGTGGCATTTGTATCTTTGTTGTCTGACCTGTAGCCCTATCGGTATGTAAATGAGCCCTTTCTGTCCTTATACATCCTGTTCTGGAGGGGGGAAGAATGTGGATGGTGCATGGGCGGACACTGTGTGCGTCTGTGTGTGCGGGCCTGCCGGGGGCTCTGTGCGGGCCTGCCGGGGGCTCTGTGCGGGCCTGCCGGGGGCTCTGTGGGGGCTGCCGGGGGCTCTGCGGTCGCATCAGATGATGCTGCCGTTCTCCATGGGAGATCGTCGTGGGACACTCGTGGATTTCTGCGGACAGGGAGTATATTGGTTGTTTGTTATTTTAACATTTTTTTTACAGATGACACTGGCTTCAGGGAACAAAGTGACAAGTGGTGGTGAGTATGTACTCTGTTTAATGTACTGTATGTCTGTATGTATAGCCCGCACAGACCCCCACGGTCACGCACAGACCCCAGTCCGCACACACACGCAGTCTCTGCCCACGCACCGCCCACACTCCATTCTAGTGCATCATTGCACTATGGGAACTTCCGATTCCGATATCGCAAGAGTATCGGAACTCAGTATCGGAATTCCAATGCAGCGAATATCGGCTGATACCCGATATTTGCAGTATTGGAATGCTAAACACTAGTGAACATATAATCTTTTAAAACTGTTTTTATTACTTACCGTAATATTAAACACTAACCCAGTGTGACAAACAATAATGAAATTGCATTAAAGAATTATAGCAATAAGTAAAGCATGATAGCATAGACCAAAGTGAACTACAATATGCCTAGAAAGCCCCTACAATAATCCTAGCTGATTCCTGCTTGTCTGTGTAGGTTGGCACCCTTGATGTCCCTTATAATAGGCTGGCTGGAAAACACAGATTTAAAGGGAACCTGTGCCCCCAAAATCGAAGGCGAGCTAAGCCCACCGGCATGAGGGGCTTATCTACAGCATTCTGTAATGCTGTAGCTAAGTCCCCGTTGTATCTTGAGAGATGAGAAAAAGAGGTTAGATTATACTCACCTGGGCGGGCGTCTGATTAGATGGACGTCGCAGTCCGTTCCGGGGCCTCCCATCTTCATAGGATGACGTCCTCTTCTTGTCTTCACGCTCCGGCGCAGGCGTACTTTATCTGCCATGTTGAGGGCAGAGTAAAGTACTGCAGTGTGCAGGCACCCGGGCCTCTCTGACCTTTCCCGGCACCTGCGCACTGCAGTACATTGCTCTGCCCTCAACAGGGCAGACAAAGTACGCCTGCGCCGGAGCGTGAAGACAAGAAGAGGACGTCATCGTAAGAAGATGGGAGGTTCCGGACCGCGACGCCCATCGGACAGGATCGTGACGCCCATCGGACCGGACCGCAGCGGGACCGCTCCTGGGTTAGTATAATCTAACCTCTTTTTCTCATCTTTCTGGATACATCGGGGGGCTTATCTACAGCATTGCAGAATGCTGTAGATAAGCCCCTGATGCCGGTGGGCTTATTAGCTCATTTTGGGGGTGACAGGTTCCATTTAAGATAAGAAATGAAGATATAAGTCAATTTGTGATATTGCTAAGCTAAAATGGATCAAGGAACATCCTCTTTCTCAGGAGCGGATGATAGATCTCCTGTAAGTTTTTTGTAGATAATAAACGAGATATACTAGAAAACAATAAAATGCCAATAGATGATCTGTCCCTATGATAACTAATAATGGGTAAGTGCCCTATGGAATAGAACCTTATTATGAATAACAGTAGATGAAGGCAAGGGTGGAATAAGAATCCAGAATTATAGGTTACATGGGAACAATAAAGTCTTAGATGCATCATGCTGAGGGCTCATGAAAAAGAGTAAGGGACTTATCATGGAAATAGACTGCGCCTCAATGCGTTTGTTCATCCACACGGTTCCTCATGAGCCTGGCAGATAATGGCGATGCCAGAGAGGCTATGATATTGTCAGCATACATGTTGGTCAAAGCCTGTGGGTTTAAATATCCCTTCATTAGTCAAAAGAAATATCATAACGCCCACCTCATAAATCCGGCAGTCTATTCACTAGGCTTCTCTGTCCGCTCTAGAGGCCAATAGAGTACACACGTGCAGGGGTAGGCAGCCGATGTGTGTTCTACACGGAGGTGCCACCGCGTCACTTGCTGCAATGCCCCTTCCATGTTTGGACCATGCGCAATGGAGGCTGGTAGGCGCTCCACGCTGGACCACATCAGAATTATCACATCACTTCCTGTGACATCCTGAATCTGAGTGACGTGCGCAGTAAAAGTTGCTATACGTCCTAATGCACTCAGTAAATTGCCAACCTTTCCGCCAAGTAACAGGTGAAGGTGAACCTTATGTGGCGTGTGTACATATCTATGGGATAGCATATGGATGGACCTACATGTTAAATATCCCAAATAACCATGCTGATATAGAAGGGGGGTTCTCTACACGAACTTCTCATATTTTCTGCCAGAGCAGGATTCCTCCGAACATAAATATGTATATATGTTAATCGGTTAGCCCTATGTTACGAGTAGTTGCAATGTACAACAGAACCTGCAGCCAGTTCCCGCTGGCAGAAAGCGGTGTGCTTCCTGTAGGCTGTAGAGCTCATTGCAGTGCACGTTATATAGGATGTAAAGTACCGTAACTCTTTAACACTGCGGGGTGAAGGCAAAGCTAGAGTTTTACATCCGACAATCCCTGTGTTCAATGCTGCCAACTTTATTTTTTATAGATGGCCAACTTTTTTATGCAGTAATTGGATGACCACAATAAATCTTTAAAATTATAAGGGATATATGTCAACAGATCATAAGCTGCACTCACTGTGGACTGTAAAATGGTGATAAAAATCTGCACAAGTCTCTCCAGCTTCAAACTCCTTGACACACCATACGGGAAAAGAGCCTTATTTGTACTGACTGTCCAGGAATTTCTGGACAGATGACAACCCTGCTTGTGACCTTATTTAGACTAGCACAACAAGTGTAATTACGGTATCCTTATGTGTATGCTAGTAATATTTTTGTGGGAATGATTTTCCACATAAACATAAGGTCAGATTGGTACAGGTCTATTGAGATATACATGATTTTAAGGGCAAATGTATGATTTGCCCAGATCCATACTTACATTTTTTTTCATTCTATTGAACGAATCTCCTCTGACTCTGGAATAACCTAGTCATGAAATAATGCGCAGGCACCCCTGCATTGTGCCATCATCAGGTATACTGTCTGTAAATGAGTAAATCAACAGCACCGCACGATTTTTTTATTCTGTAAATGGCAGTCTAGCACTGTCAGCATGGTTGCAGTGTTAGTGTTCAGGGTCAAATACCTTAGATATGGGGAATTTCTTCCAAATTTTTAAAGGTAACCTGTCATTCGATTCACGCTGCCCAAAGCATGAATCAGAGACTGGCTGCATGGTTGCAGCCAGGTATGGCTATCTTTTGGATTTCTCCATTGTTTCAGTGAAAACCTAATATCACAATCTGGCCGGGGACAGTAGCAAGAGACCTGTTTAGTCCGGCGCGGTCCCTGGCTGGCTTCTCCCCACATCGCTTTAGAAGATTGACAGGTCTCTCTGAAATTCCAGAGTGCTTCTGAAAAAAAAAAACCTGGCTGCCATAGTGCAAGCCCTGATACATGCTGCCCATGGACTTGGCGGTGTGAATCGAATGACAGGTTCTCATTAAAGGAATAACAGTGTCTTGAATATTAGTTTACGGGGCAGTCAAATAACATACTAAAGTAGACTGATCGGGAGAACTGATGACAATCCGATATTGATATTTAAGCAAGATTCATCAGGGGACAATGCCTTTTTGACCTCCTCATGAAAGCATGTGCACGCATAGTGAAAATATTGCCATAGATATCTTTGGGCACCCAAAACAAGTGTACCGTATATCATATACAGACTTGGGAGGGTTTACAAATCCAGGGTTTCTTCCAGCTCTCATCTTTTGTAGATACAGATGCTCTACAATCCTACAATCCTTTGCAGAAGAAACAGCAGAATTAGACAGGTACATTTAATGGTGGTAAAATAGACGTGCAATGGACCCCATTCACAAGATTGGGTAATCAGTTTATTTTGTGGTATCTTGGGTGAAAAATAGAACCTACATCACATGTTAAAGAATTTTTATGTACTTAAAGTCAATGTTCTGTTTTTTTTATTGTTTTTTTTCTTTCTTTTTCAGAAAAGATGAGCACACCAAATCAGACACCTCAGAAAGAATTAAGTAAAAGTACTGATAATGTAGAGGATCACAGCTATCGTCAGGAAAAGAAGAACAGAGCAACTCTCAGGACAACAGAAAGAGATCGCAAGAAAAATGTGCAATGTTCTTTTATGCTGGATCCTGGCTGTGGATCCTTGCCAAAAAAATCCATACCAGATGTTGACCTTAATAAGCCTTACCTCAGCCTTGGCTGCAGCAATGCAAAGCTACCAGTGTCTGTGCCTGTTCCTCTTGCCAGGACCACACGACAGACCTCAAGAACAGACTGCCCGGCTGACCGCTTGAAGTTTTTTGAGACTCTCCGGCTTCTGCTTAAGCTTACTTCAGTCTCCAAAAAGAAAGAAAGGGAACAAAGGGGTCAGGAAACCTCTTCTATGTGGTTTAACAGATCGAACGAACTTTTCTGGCTGGAGCTACAAGCCTGGCATGCCGGCCGCAGTATTAATGACCAAGACTTGTATCTCTATACAGCTCGACAGGCCATACCAGAAATTGTCAATGAAATACTAACTTTTAAAGTGAATTATGGGAGACTGTCTTCTGTCAGCAATGGGGGGGATCTCAATGGGACTTTCTCTGAAGGGTCATGTATCAGCCCTCATGAAGCTTTTGCAGATGGTCACTCAAGCTATCATGACCACATCCAGAAACAAAGGGTTTCTTTTGAGCAAGTAAAACAGATAATGGAACTTCTGGAGTATATTGAGGCACTTTACCCATCTTTACAAGCTCTCCAGAGGGACTATGAAAAGTATGCTGCAAAAGACTTTCAAGCACGGGTGCAGGCACTCTGTTTATGGCTTAATATAACTAAGGACCTGAATCACAAGCTCAGGATTATGGGAACTGTTCTGGGTATCAAAAACCTTTCTGACATTGGCTGGCCAGTGTTTGAAATATCTTCACCTCGCCCATCAAATGGCCCAGAAGAAGAGGACACTGATCTACAACAGGAAGGGCTTATGAGCACCGAAAGCTCAGGAACCTGTACAGAAGAAAGCGAAGATGAAAAAGAGGAGATGGACAATATGTTTAATGCCAGTGCTGACTCTGAAAATAACTTAAACTGCAAAGTAAAAGTTAATTTTAATAAAGAGGACAATAGCCTTTTGAAATTGGACAGATTTGTGTCGGAGGATGACTCGTGCTGGGCAACTTCTGAATGCAGCCATGACGGTGGCTGTAGTCGGGATTGTGTGACTTCGATATACAGACCATTTGTAGACAAGGCATTAAAGCAAATGGGACTGCGAAAGTTAATTTTAAGGCTCCATAAATTAATGGATGGCTCACTCCAGAGGGCACGCACAACTTTGATAAAGACTGATCATAAACTGGAGGTTAGTGTTCATGGGCTTTTCATATATACATGTATTTACATAATATATGTAATATTTATCGTGATACCTGTCAGAAGATTTCTTTACCCAAACAATTATATTTTACTCTTTAGTCCTGCAACATTTCAGAGAATACATAGTTTAAAAACCAATTTGACTGAGAAGAAGTCTGGGCACAAAGGTAAGAGAAGAAGAGTTCCCAAGACTTTATGCCAGAAAATCAATTTTATGTAAGCAATAGGCTGATGTAGAATTATTGGGCTTTCTGTGACCCCCTGCACCCTTTTGCTGCACTTTTTTTTAGAACAGAGCAAAAAAGTCACAAATTATGGCGTAAATCTGTTGTGCATCTTTTCGTTTGGGCAATGATAAAGCCCCCCTTTGTCCCTAGACATATTTGATTTTAATGAGGGAAGTCTGTATGTGAATCAGGCAGCTTAGATCTCCCTACAGATTTAATTTGAGGTCCGTTATCTAGACAGTTAAGGTAGTATGGTACATCTGCTCACTCTGCTGTGCAAGGAGATAGACACTGGTACACTGCTGCTTTAAGAACTTCCTTTGGTTTATTATAGGCAGTATAAACCAAGGTGTAGTAAAGAAAATACAGCCCTCTGGGCAAAACAGGGAAACAAAACAAAATGGTGGCAGAAAACGCAGTCCTTCTGAGAGCGGGGTTCCTCCCACTCCTGGCTAGCAGAACAAACAAGGATCAGGGTTTTAAGCTCTCAGTTTTCTGGATTGCTCCCTCTCCAGGCATACTCTGAACCATGAAGGCCATTTAAGACCCAGACCATGTGACTGATCACATGATTGTGACATCACCAAATTTCCTGCTGGCACACAGCAGTGCTTGGCTCTGTAGGTGGAGATACAATGGACACCTTCCCACCCACTCTATAGATGTTCACTAAAACCAGCCCATGTTATAATTTTAATTTAACCCTCACAACACGTAGTGTTCCTGAGAAAAC
Source organism: Ranitomeya imitator (assembly GCF_032444005.1). Classification (NCBI taxonomy): domain Eukaryota; kingdom Metazoa; phylum Chordata; class Amphibia; order Anura; family Dendrobatidae; genus Ranitomeya; species Ranitomeya imitator. Next base: position 204,279,482 of record NC_091286.1, read on the forward strand.
TACTCTGGTTTCACATCACTGACGCCATCATGCGCAGTGATGCATATCTCCCCTCCATTACTCCACCAGTGACTTTGTCACAGTAGTCATTAGCAACTGCTTGTTAAAAGGTTATTTGTTTCTAAAGATGAGACTGAGTAAGAATGGAGTACCTACAGTATAAGTGAAAATTGCCTAATATGTAGCGATTATGTGGGATCTTCATAGGAATTTCTACATATAAAAATCTGTAATGTTTTCATATAAAGTATGCTATTATCTGATCTGCGTATACATTTTCTTGATTGTATAGCCAGATTCACTTTGTATCATTGGAAGTAAACTCCAAAGCACATTTTTTAAGGATGGTTGTTATGAACTTTTTTGTTTGATATCTTTAAAATTATCTGCATGCAAATCCAGACAGCAGACTGACATCTGATTATTTCAAGTTATTGGAATGGGTGCGTGAGATTTCAAAGGAAAAAGAAAATGGTTTGATAGTTTCTTCCAAAAAAATGCCATCCTAGTTAGTGACCTGCATCTGGTATTACATCTCATCAGAGTCGATTCAATTGTGCAGATCTTCTGTGCCAAATAGTATGGTGACTTTATGCCCAGTACCAAACATTCAGCTTGATTTAGTATATATTGGAGACCTTTTCCTAGCACCTAGATGCTAAAGTAGAGGTGGGCAATTAATTTTCCCAGCGGGCCACATGAGACCATGATTGTTGTGGGTGTCTGACCCAACAGGCCGAACGTAATTCTGCTCAATATTATTACTTTAGTAATATAATAATATATGGATTTTTATGATTTAATATTGAGCAAAATGAAGTTGAAGTAGCTGGTACTGCAAACACATGTTGGGATGGGGCTTATTGTAACATTCCTACCTGCAGAGGCTAATCAACGATATTTATTTTACTGCTTTTTATTACGTTTATAATGGTACTGCTGCTGCTGTTTAGCCCTTGTAGCTTAATGAACAGCTACCAATACAATATAATGTCCAGTTTGATGTCCGGCACAGTATAATGTCCCCTTACATGATGTCCTCACACAGCGCCTTACTCAGTATGATGTTCACCCAGTTTTCCCACAAGTGGTGATCATCTTAAAAAGTGAAAAACAGAACTGTTCCCCAGAGCCTGTCCCCCACTGCTCCTGTGGTGTGTGCAGCAGGCGGTGGTGGAGGAGAGAGCTGAGGGCTCCCTGTTCCATCATTCCAGTCCTCAGGATGCAGATAGCGGTGAAGTTTTGATACCATGTGGTGGTACGCCCGGTGTTTCCAGCCCTTTAGCTGTCCCTCTCTGCAGGCCGGACAGGAACAGTCAGTGGGCCACATGTCCACGGCTTGCACTCTGCCCATGCCTGTGCTAAAGAATACAAATCAGTAGGTTTTTTAGTGTTCTGTTTTCCTTGTTATGTAACTTCAGACACTTCACTACTATTTTCAGAAATAAAGTATCGGTAATAGGAGGGATATTTTGTGCCATTAGGAAGTCACAGTGTGTTCTTTGTGTAGCAGATAAACATTCTGGTAAACTTATAAGTACAAGGCTTTTAGGTTTTACTGAATTCTAAGTAATGTCTGCCGTTGGTGCAATTCATGCTCCTTAGCCCAAGTATATTTCTTAAAGATCATAATCTGGGTGTTGAATAATGAGTCAGTGCCAGGACTTGATGTAAACTTCCAGCACGAACAATGCAAATTCCAATGCTTTAGTACTGACATTGTTTTTTTGTGTTTTCACGTGTACAGTCTTCAGGATTCCCGGACCTCATGTTATGTTCCGATTATTTACCGGACCTGTTAAAGCAATCTTCTAGTTCCACACAAAACTTGGACCTGTCATGTGACCCTATCTCATTAGAAGAGCTGAATGCCATGGACTTGCCATCTTTTGAGCCAGCCTTCCTAGTCCTTTGCCGTGTTCTTCTAAATGTAATTCATGAATGTCTCAAATTGAGATTGGAGCAGAGACCAGCTGGAGAGCCGTCCCTTCTCAGCATTAAACAGGTAACTATAGAATGTTTTCTTCCTTTATGCACCTGGTGCTTTCTGGATGTCATTATCTTCAGAAACGGACTGCTTAGATCTTGGTACATCGAAAAAACAAGCAAAGACAACACGGAGTCTTATCCTTTTGCCGGAGAGTTGAATATAAAGTACATTCTTGCTTGTTAATGTGGCCTATTTAAAAAAAAAAAAAAAAAAATTGTTCTCATTCACTTTATGCAGTTAATAGCCCTCTGTGTCTGTACTGCTACATACTTAGGCAGTTAACTGGTTCATGCAGCTTTACATGAACACCTGAGCCTTACACTATAGCTGGTCCGAATAACTAAAGCAATTGTTACCCTCCACCTCTCGTGTCTCCCCTTTTCCTCATAGTTTGTAAGCTTGCGAGCAGGGCCCTCATTCCTCCTGGTATCTGTTTTGAACTGTATTCCTGTTATGCTGTAATGTCTATTGTCTGTGCAAGTCCCCTCTATAATTTGTAAAGCGCTGCGGAATATGTTGGCGCTATATAAATAAAAATTATTATTATTATTATGTGCAAACTGTCAGTTTACTATACCATGGGAAATGTATGAGTAGCCCTTGTGGTTTTAGCAAATAAAGTTGGTTATAGTATATTTATAGACCACCTGCCACCAGATCAAAAGTGGCCACTTTTTTGCTGTTTTATTTATGCAGCTCTTTAATTTATTTCTAGTGCTAATTTTCTGCTATTTACTGGATGGTGTGGCTTACACAGGGTAATAATGTAGAACAGCGTAAAGATGCAGAATCCTGTGAGCCACAACCCCTTGGAAATCCTAATACAAAATGGTGCTAAATTTCTCTGCAATGGTATGGTGGATTAAAAAAAACAACAAGTAATCAGGGGAGCAGTGGGAATAAAATAAGAGTAAAAACAAAAAACTGACCACTTTTAACCTTGTGACAGGTCCTATTTAGTAATATTTACGCTACTTATTTCCAATTTGCATAAAATTCTGTTTTTTGATGGCTACACAGATGCAGGACTGGTAACACTACAGTACCTGTATCACAGACAGGCAGGAGTTTACCAGTCACAGCTATCACTTGACCAGGACTGATTTTTATCACTGGGAGAGGAGTCAAGTGGATAAACAATGAAGACCATGCCTGCAGAGAGATCATTTGACAACTGTTAAGAAGTGACACTTTGTTCATGACACAAAATACCAACATGCAAAGAATAACCTTTTTTTGCTGAAGCTATATTTGGGAAGTACAGTTCTAAAGGCCCCCATACACATTAAAACTAAAGTCGTCTGAAAATGTGTAGTCTCACGATAACCGCAGAAAATAACTTGGCTCACACCAGTGGCCTTTCATAAATGCAATAATGATGCACACTGTGCAGATATGCCCAAAAAATATATATATATTTTAAATTACATTTATTAAAAATATCAAATCAAGCACTTTATTAATTGTAGCAGTAAGTTTGTAGTTTATTGTATCCAGTACAGAGTATAATATCAAATGTATAGGCTGTACTGCCCGTAAACTGAGACCCCAAATAGTGTAGAGCAGTTTGAATACCGCGGAACTATTGATGGTAGTGGTTACACCAGCATTATGCATGTTCGCTATGTGCCATCACCAAATAATGCAGTAATGTATTTCCCTTACAGTTAGTACGAGAGTGCAAAGAAGTGCTGAAAGGTGGGCTGCTAATGAAGCAATACTATCAGTTCATGCTACGAGAAGTATTAGATGAGTTTCACAAGCCTGACTGTAACATTGATGCTTTTGAGGAAGACCTGCATAAAATGTTAATGGTAAGCTTTTATTTTCCCTGTACTGATTGATCAAACCCTGAGAACGTTTTCACATAACTTTTTTTTTTTTTTTTTGTTAATGGAACTTCATACAGTATATATATATATTTTTTTATGGGCCCAATTTTTTGATTAACTTGTAGCGTGTCTGTGGGAATTTGTGCCAATCCAGTAAAAAGCTACTCTAATTGGTGCCAAAGATATTCGATGGGGTTGAATTCAGAGCTCTATGAGGGCCATCGGGCCATGTTGGTTCCCTCCACATCAAACCTTGTCATTATGGACTTATTGTGTTAAACACAGGAGAGCAGTCATGCTAAAAAAAAAAAGTTTCCCTAATGGAAACCCCAAGTTGGAATCATCCAATAGCCTAAAATCCCTTTGGTTGCCGAAGCATTAATATTCCTTGTCGGTATGCGAATCCAGACCTGGAAGTGGCGAGGCTCAGGACTTCCAAGGTGGCACTGTGTAGACCTTGTTGTGCCTGTTCGTAAAGATCAGACCATCAGACCGCACGCTTTTACCCCACCTTTTTGCTCTTCCACCATATTATCCACTGGGTCTGAGTCGGCGTGGTGTCATGCGTATACTGGTATGTTTACTCTATTGCTCCATATGGCATGTTTTCAACTTTGATTAATAGCTATCTTTTTACTGTCAATATGGATTTTTGTATACATTTGGCTTGATGCGTTCTATTTGGTACTACTCTGTATATTGCGCAGTATACGCCACCCTGCTCTTAGCTTCCATGCTGTATGTTGCCACATGTTTCCCTATTTATGACCATGTTCTTTGTCGCTCTATATATTTATAATAAATTTTCATGATTTGCATTCACTTTGGACTATGGCACTAGTTTTATTCGGTGGTTTTGTCTCTAGTAATCATTAGTGTGTCCCACACATATCCATTTACAGGCTGGATACATGGGATGTTTCCCTCTATTAGTATGATTTTACATATATACTATTGCCTGCTGTGGTTGCCTTATTTTCAAGCATTATATGGGGCATATTTTTGTATGGAGCATCTTATGGTGCCATCATGAACTTTATGGAGCATTATATAGGGCGTATTTTGTATGGATCATCTTGTGGGGCTCCTGATTCAATTTGAATATTCAAAAACATTTCACCTACTGATGTCTCAATTAATTTTACTTTTATTGGTATCTATTTTTATTTTTGAAATTCGAGTAGCTGCTGCATTTTCCACCCTAGGCTTATACTCTAGTCAAAACGTTTTCCCAGTTTTTTGTGGCTAAATTAGGTGCCTTGGCTTATTCTCGGGTCGGCTTATACTCGAGTATATACGGTATTCATCTGTTTGTTGAGAAAGCTGGCAGTTAGTTGATTTTCCCTGCAGCATTAAGACCATGTTCACACGTTTAGTATTTGGTCAGTATTTACCGTATTTTGCGGACCATAAGACGCAGTTTTTTCCTCCAAATTTGGGAGGAAAGTGTGGGTGCGTCTTATGGTCCCGATGTAACATGTGAGGAGGGGGTGGCAGCAGCAGAGTGGGATCGCACTGGGTTACCACTCACAGGAGGCAGTAAAATGTCCCCACTGCCTGGCTGCAGTGCTGGGGAAACCATGTGGTCCCGATGATTAAAGTGCAGTGAATATTCATTAGCCACTTCCCCGCCCACCTGTCAGCTGAGCAGGGAGAGGGGAGCAGCACATGAATACTCATTCACTTAAACAGGGACACGCATGATTTCCCCAGCGCTGGATTCCTGCAGCAGCTGGGGAGATCTGTGTGTCCCGTGGAGGAGGGGGCAGCAGCAGGGTGGCAGAGGGGAGATAAGATCGCTGCATACCTGACAGGCTGTGCTGTATGCTGAGGTATAAGGACCTGTGTGATGTCATGAAGAGGGCGGGCTAAAGCATCACATGGCATTACAGAGCCCTCCCTCTTCTTGATGTCCTCACAGGTCCTTCATACTCAGCATTACAATCTGCAGGCTTCCTCTTATGACCTGTGCTGTGGAAAGGCAACAAGAGGGAGCGCTCTGTGTGTGCCATCATGGAATGCTCCAGCTTTTTACCTCACCACAGTGTGGCTGGCTGCCACAATTAAAAGGTTAGTCTTTACAACACACAATAAAGCACTCTGCCACTCCTGTAGTGAACTATAACTCCCAGCATGTCATATGATCTGCAGGACATGCTGGAAGGTATAGTTCTCCCATGAGATCATAAAGCAGCACTCCAGTGTTATTTTTTAGTGCTGGAGTGGTGCTTTAAATATAAGCCCTGTGCCCCCATTCTTAGGCTACTTTCACATTTCCGTCGGGCACTCCCCGTCACAATGCGTCGTTTTGGTAAAAAACGCATCCTGCAAACTTGCCCGCAGGATGCGTTTTTTTCCCATAGACTTGTATTGCCGACAGATCGCGAAGTATGGCCACACATTACGTCCATCGTGCACTGGTTGCGTCGGGTTTTGGCGGCCCAAACTCTGATGATCCCCAGCGCACCATCGAATCCATGATCATCAAATGGAAAGAACATGGTGCCACAATAAACCTGCCAAGAGAGCATCACCCACCAAAGAGCTCAGTGTGTGCAAGGAGGGCATTAATACATTGGAGAGGCAGACCAAAGGTAACCCTGAAGGAGCTGCAGAGTTCCCAAGTAGAGACGAGTCCGTCCATACGACCAAAATAAACCATACACTCCATAGAGGTTGCCTTTATGGAAGAGCGAGCTGAAAAAAGCCTTTACTTACAAATTGTAAGGCTTCTTTTGAGTTTGCCAAAAGACAAGTCGGAGACTCACCAAATGTATGGCAGAAGGTGCTGTTGTCAGAATTTAAATTTTTGGCCACTAAGGTAAAAACTGCCAAACCAACACGGCTCATCACCCCAAGAACATTATTCCCAAAGTGAAACATGGTGATTGCTGCACCATGATGTGGGGATGTTTTTTGGCAGCGGGGACCAGGAAAATGGTCCGAGTCAAGGGGAAAAGAGATGGTGCGAAATACAAGAATATTTTTAAGCAAAACTTTTTTGTCAGTGATTTGAGGCTGAAACGGAGGTTCACCCTCCAACAAGTCAATGACCCAAAGTATACAGCTAAAGCAACACTCAAGTGGTTTAAGGGGAAAGCATGGAAATGTTTTGGAGTGGCCAAGTCAAAGCCCAGACCTTAATCCAACTGAGAATCTGCGGTCAAACGTGAAGATTACTATTCACCAGAGGAAACCATTTAACTTGAAAGAGCTGGAGCAGTTTTGCCTTGAGGAATGGGCACAATTCCCAGTGGCAAGATGTGGAAAGCGCATAGATATTTAGCTGTAATTTCCACAAAAGGAGGCTCTACAAAATAGTGATTTTTGAGGGGTGAATAGTTATGCACATTGACACTTTCATTTATTTAGTCCTATTTGTTGCTTGTTTCGCAATAAAATGAAAACCAAGTGTTCACAGATGTAGGAATGTACTTTACATGAACTGATGATGCAAAGCCTCAAAAAACAAACTGAAATTCCAGATTGTGAAGTGGCAAAACACGGGAAAAATGCCAAGGGGTTGAATACTTTAGAAAGCCTTTATCACTGGGTTTATGCAAAACTAAATAAGTCTCCTATCCTCATGTTTGATGGGTAATGTCCTTAAATAACCTGATTTTTTTCTGAGTTGTAATTTATAAGGAAGACTATTTGACCTCAGGCTATGAACGTGTTATACTCGGCAGCTGCGATTTGGCCTCAAGTTGTGGGAAACAAAGCTATTACTTCTCCTTTTGACTTCATAACTTCAATTTATGTGGTTTCAAACATGTTTACTTGTACCAAACAAGCTAAATGGCTCCGTGAAGTATGCATTGGATGATGGTCCAAAAGAAAATTAGTGTTTACCTTAATTAGTGCTGGTTCCTGTTTGTGACGGGATATGCATATTTGTCATGATTTATGTCATAATGACCCATTACAGGACAATATAAACTGCAACTCGCCTCTCAAATACAGAGCAAAATACACTTCTCGCATATTATGAATGTGCAAATAACACAATTAAAATTATAATTTTTTCAATGGTCTTAAAACTCATGTGTTAAGGCTATGAGCCATACATATATTACTGAGCATAAGCAAACAGATGCATTTGTTATTTTGAAGTCTGGTGTGGAAAATAAAAATTGTAATCCGGTCACTGTAGGGTTACTATGACAGGTTTTATCCATGCCTGCCTGTAATCGAGAATATGGGTCCTATTAGTACTACATTCAGGAGGTCTGCCAATACATTATGTGGAACTTCTGATTGAAATTTGAATTTTTCTATCATTTAGACATGAGCGCTCACGGACATGGCCTCTACGTTACTTTCTAATGGTACGAACCCCCCCCCCCCAAAAAAAAAAAAAAAAAAATCATCATCATACAGTTATAATAAAAAGTGTCTGGGAAGATGTGGAGTAAAAAAAAAAAGGACAAAAATGAGGCTTTGCTGCGGAGGGAATGGATTAAAGGGTGAATATGGAGATTATTGGAGATGTCCAAATATGAGAGTGTACACAAGCGCACAGGAACTATGTATCTTATTATCGTTATAAAGGCCCTGTCAGGATCTGTGCACAGTGTGATTCGTGGCCAGTCTTTAATGAAATGGTGCCAGAGGTGGCACATGCGTAGCTCGAGATTTCGGCTCCATGAAGACGCTGTTGGTCTGAAATCTCGATCTACGCATGATCGGTCTCCGGCTTTATTTTATTCAAGAGATGAAAACCGGCTGTAGAATGAGACTTAAAAAGAAGGCAGGTCACTGAATAATCAGTGATTTGTAAAGGAAACATAGGAAGCAGGTGGAGGAACAGGAGATACTACCTCTTAAGCCCACCCTGATGCACAGAAATGTCATTAGAAGAAAATTGGGGGCAAAAGGAGGGTGATCTGAATTTTTATATATACATATAATATTTTTTTTACTTTTTTTTATTTTTAAAAGCATTTATTTTTCTCGAATTGAAGTTGCGATCTTCTGATTGCTTGTGCTACACATGGCAGTGCTAGGTATAGCAGAAATAATTATTTCCTGGCCGGTGTGAATAGCCAATCAGCAAAGACCAGATCTTCTGCAGACCCCTAGTTGTTATGCCAACCCATCGGTGCCCCGTGAATATGTGATAGAGGCATCAATGTGCGGGATTTTGTGACGCTCTTCCGATCATGTTAAATGTCACTGACAAGAGATTGTCAGAGACATTTAACATGTTAATAGCTGCGGGTGAATCTTGAATCCATCTGCGGCTGTTAGGGGCCCATGACAGCTGATCAAATCAGAAAAGATGCCCTATGACGTACCTACAGTATATGTCATAGGTGGTGAAGTGATTATAGGCTAATTAAAAAAAACAATTCGCATAACTGCACCTTTAGGGCCATACTTTATAGTGCTAAATACTGCTGACAGGTTCTCTATAAAGATGTGGCATAACATGTTCACAGCAATGTCATGTTTACATTGCTGTGCATTATATTCATTTTTTGCTGCACTGTTTTAGGTGCATTCTAGGTGGAATGTGGATGAAAAAGACTGGCGCATTTAACCCTAAAGTGGATCTGTCACAAGATTTCACTACAAATTGTATGCCCTATAAAATAGGACTGGTCTCATTATTTTGTGGTTTAATGTCACAATATCTGTATAAATCCTCTCATTAATCTATCAAGCACCATAACTTTTTTCATTTTCCGGTCAAACTAGCTGTTTGAGCGCTGAGGTGATATTTTTGAATGACCCGTTCATTTTCCCGTATGTTATACTGATAATTGGGGACTAATCAAAGCACAGTTAATTGATTGGAAGGAAGAAAAAGTATAACTGTAAAAATGATCTGGCATCATGCTTCGGATTATGGGGATACCAAACAAAGTTGTTTTGTTTAATTTGGTTAAAAAAAAAAAAAAATTCAGATCTTCTGTGGAAAAAAAAGTTCTTATTTGTGTCACTATTTTCTGTCATCTGTAACTATATTTTATTTTTCTGTTGATTAGATTTTTATTGCTCACTGAGTTAACATATTCATTGATGCCTTTTAGCAGTATCAAATATTAACATTTTTATTACATTTTACATTTGGAGTGATTTTAGGTTTTTATTTATTCATTTTTTTTTTCATGCTGTTCCATATGCACTGCAATACTGTAAAATTACTAGTCTTCCATGACTAGGAATAATATCATGCCAGTCAGGCACAGAGCTCTTTAGAACACAACCCCCACCAACAACCATCGGCGCCTGCAGTCATGTACCGTGGGCCTCTTAACACTCAGCTTCTTGCCGGTGGCATTTAAGAGGTTAAACTGATGTGATCAGAGCAGTCCCCTAACGCATCAGTTACTTTTGGGTGCTGGCTGTCAGGAGCGGAGTCTGCTCCCTGTAGTGACAGCACACAGCTGCCGGACATGTAAGGGGTGGAAATGCGCATTTTACGGGTCCAGTTAAAAGGAACCCAGGTGTGTTCAGTCTGTGTCCTGCTTGCACTGAGATCCCAGTAAGGATTATGCAGCCATTACATGCACCTGTGGAAAGGTGATGGTAACTTGTAACCGGAATAGCCTTTGAAACTTGTACTGTACATTGTACATGTTATCAATGCTAATTCTAGCTTTAAACTACACAAGCTGATACAATGACGTCCTTCTCACTGCCAGGTGTACTTTGACTACATGCGCAGCTGGATCCAAATGTTGCAGCAGTTACCTCAGGCATCGCACAGCCTGAAGAACCTTCTGGAGGAAGAATGGAACTTCACCAAAGAAATTACTCCTTACATACGGGGAGGAGAAGCTCAGGCTGGGAAGCTCTTCTGGTAGGAAAGACATTGTGCCTTATGGCTATAAAGTTTTAAAGTGATCCCCCTTCAAGAAGATGTATGATAGGTGATAACCTACTAGCCAGGGATCGAACGATCTTTGCAATCTCTATGGGACTACTGGATATAGCCAGCGGTCAATTCCTTGGCGGAACACAAGTTATCCCCTCTTCTAGCCCCTAATTAAAAATTTTGTGACCCCCCCTCCCCCCCCCCCCCAGTACCCCACAGAGTCCTGATCATTTCTATCAACTAGTAACTAGTCTTCTTAAAAGTTTACTATCACATGGTAACACTGTAAAGATAAGCCGGAGACAAATGTGCCTTGAAAAATATACAACACGGAAATAGTAAAATGAAGCTGTAACTTTTTTAAATAATATATACCTTACGCGATGTATTGGATCCGAACACCAATAATTAGAGGAACAAATCTAGGAAAGAAGGATTTGACTTTATATTTTTGAGTTGATCTGCTACGGGCACTGTGGACGCCAATAACTCCTCACATGACCAGCCAATAAAACGTGGGTATATAGTGGATTAATGATGGAATATGTCCTGTAAGAGAACAATGGATTTCAAGCTTTCCTGTATTCTCTGGAGCTGCCGCTAATCTCATTTAGAGCAAAAGGATCAGCAATTGGAATTGGGCAGGTTGGTTCCTTCTCTCCCCCGACATAACGTTTCAGGGAAGAGTTGGGAGACTTCAATACACATTAGTTTGCCAGTCGAACTTGCCAATGTCAGCGAGATATGCCGACGTTAGTCTAATGTGTATGGGGGCCTTTATTTCCTCTCCCCATTCAGAACGCAAGGGTACAACTTTTTTTTAAATGTATGGTCTAAATGTCCCCATACACATAAGATGGCTGTCCCTCCTGGCTCCTCCGTAGACAGAAACGCTAGGTTTGGTCTAGTGTCCCTGTTTTCTTTTATGAGGGAGCTACTGCGAAGCCACCCTGACAAGTTTATTTCCACACAGAACAATTGGATCGGCTGTTAAATTTCAGCAGGCCAGATCCCTCTCTCCCGAGTACGATCTGTTAGTGACAGTCTGAGCCCACCATACACATTATTTAAGGGGGCCATAAGGAAATGGTGCCTGCTCTCTATAATGAATCTGTTAATTGGTAAGAGGACCCGCACTAGATGGTGAATAGTCACATAGGTCTGAGGGGAAAAGGGCAAATGAAAACAATCCTTAGAGAAGGGTGACAGGAGCTTATTGAAAGAGGGCCCCTGAGATGAGCAAAGTTGCCTACTGGTGGTCCTACTCCCTTATGAAATACTTATAGCAGGGGAGTGTGGCTGCATAAGCCGAGGCCTGCCTCAAACTCTCCACTTTATCGCTTGTCTGTGGTGAATGTACCCTAGACCATGTACAATGACAGACGTCCCCTGATTTTAGTCAAATCCTTTTTATTTTCAAAGCATATTCTATAATATGTTTATTAACCTGTTTTTGCAGTTGTGTGTCAATAGAAATGTTTGGCTCCACAAGCCGTATGCATCACTGCAGAATGTCAGTGAGCTGTCTAATGGCGGCCTGTAACCCCTTATATTGTGCTTTTAGCGATATCGCAGGGATGCTGCTGAAGTCTACAGGGAAGTTTCTGGACACTGGTTTACAGGAGAGCTGTGATGAATTTTGGGCCAGTACTGATGACAGCAGCGTCTCTGATGAAATCAGGTAAGTTTGGCATGGCGGTGGGGGTTCTATAAGGATATGAGCACACGTAGGTTGGATCTCCGCTTATTTTTCCGCACCTGTTTTTGAAAATCCGCAGGTAAACTGCACTGCGTATTACCCGTGGATTCACTGCGGAATTACTGCGGTTTTTGTGCGCATTCCACCTGCGGTTTCCTATTGAGGAGCAGGTGTAAACCGCAGCAGAATCCGCACAAAGAATTGACATGCTGCGGAATGTAAAAAGTAGCGATTCCGTGCGTTTTTTTCCTCAACATGTGCACTGCTTTTTTTGTTTTCCATAGGTTTACATGGTACTGTAAACTCATGGAAAACAGCTGCAGAGCCGCAACAAAATCCGCACCGTGTGCACATAGCCTTATAGAAATGGCAAATTCTTTGTAAATGCTGTTCGGTTGTTTAGGGTGGTGCATATTTGTCTTGAATAGCAGGAGTCAATGGTTTTACTGTAAATTTATATGTATGCCGTGTATCTAAACACTAAGGGTATGTGCACACGTCCGGATTTTTCGCGTTTTTTTTTGCGGAATTTCGCTATAAAAACGCTATAAATCCGCATAAAAAACGCTCAAATTATGCATCCTCTCATTTAGAATGCATTCCGCATTTTTTGTGCAGATATATGCGTTTTTTTCCGCAAAAAAAACGCAATCCGCAAAAAGAATGGCCATGCTCATTCTTTTTGCGGATTTTTTGCGGATTTCATGCATTCAGGGAAAAAAAAAAAAAAAGCAAAAAATCCGCAAAAAACGCGAGAAATCCGCGCGGAAAAAAACGCGATTTTCTGGCAGAATTCTCCGGATTTTGTCAGGAAAAAAACCTGACGTGTGCACATACCCTAACAGTTTTTTTTATTTTTTTTTATTTTACGCATTTCAGACTTACAAAACGGCGCCTCCTCAGTCAGTATTTGTCTCCCTTATAAAATAGTACTTGTACTCTCCTTTTGGTGGTAATGCCGTTCCAGTGGTGTCGACATTGGCTCTCCCGGGGATCGTGTGACGTTGCTTTACGCGATCCTTGCGGCCAATCACTGGCCGCTACACCCTCCTCAACTTCTGACAAATCACATACAACTGGGGTATGTGATTGACTGAATATGGGGAGCGTGAAGCAGCCTGATGGAACAATGTCACGCGATCCCGTGAGAGCCAGTGCTGACACCAGAGGTGAGTGTAAGGGTATTTTACTGATGGCTGACAATAACGTGGTGTATACACAGGGTCTATAGAGCCAACCTATACCAACTTGGCAACTCTAAGGCTATGTGCACACGTTCAGGATTTCTTGCAAAAATTTTCCTGACAAAAACCGGACATTTCTGCCAGAAATCCGCATGCGATTTTACTGCGATTTTGACGCGTTTTTGGTGCATTTTTTGTGCGTTTTTTCCCAAATGCATAGAATTGCGGGAAAAACACAGAAAATCCGCAAAAATAATGAACATGCTCATTTTTTTTTACTGCGATGCGTTTTTTGTGTGGAAAAAAACGCATCCATGTGCACAAAACATGCAGAATGCATTCTAAATGATAGTATGCATAATGTATGCGTTTTTAATGAGTTTTTATAGCGTTTTTAGCACGAAAAAACGTGAAAAAAACGCGAACGTGTGCACATGGCCTAAATCTAGTTTGTTTGCAAGTCCAGTTTTAGTTCTACAGTTCTGTGCTGATTAATGAAGTAATTTATCCTTGGCTAATTTAATGTATCCTTAAAGAGACTGTTAGCACAGAATGACTGTTCCAATTAAGCCCCATTACTCTGTGCTTTACATCGTGGTCAGTCATTTGCATACACCTTTACATCTGCCTGTTTTCCCTCAATCTCCACCCTCCCTCTTCGTTGACAGCTCTGGCATAATAGGGCCAGAGAAGGATGGGGATGGATGGAACCAAGCAGGTGAGAAGGTGTATGTAAATGATCCGCCACACCATGAAGCACCGAGCGCCTTGTACTAGGTTCAAACAGTTGTTCTTTGTTCACAGTTCCTTTAAAGGAGTATTCCCATTTCTAAGACCCAATCCCAATATATAGTAGGTGTGCTAGTAGTATTAGCAAATGTCTCAAATTAGGAATGTAGTATAGTTCTTCTGATAAGCTATGCTGCTTACCCCATCTGCAGGGTGTTGCAGTCTCTTAAAACGGATTTGGCTGTAACATGGATATTTATCAGGGAATTAATAAACCTGCTGCCAGGTAGTCCCCCACATTCACGAGTTCTGTATAATTCTGTCCCCACCACCGATGGGCAGCTTTCTGCCAACTGATTTTTATCAAAACTGCAGCTCTGCCCCTAAATAATTATGCTCCTTCGGTGGGATAGCAAAAACCTGGTGACAGATTCCCTATTAATAGGTTACTTTTTAGGTTTTTTTGAGGAAAAATATTGCCTTTTATGCAAGTAAGAGGTTTATTGCTTGTACTAGGCGATGCGCCTTGTAATCCCTGCTTGATAATGCTTCGAACTGTCTTTGTGCCGTCTGCAGGAGATCCGTTATTGAAACCAGCCGTGCCCTCAAAGAACTCTTTCATGAAGCCAGAGAGCGAGCATCCAAAGCTCTTGGTTTTGCTAAAATGTTAAGAAAGGTACTGTACCCCTGCCTGCTTGTAGAATGTACTCTTTTTTTTTTTTTTTTTTTTTTTTTTTTGTATTTTGATGGTTACTGACTCTATTTATGTCTGTCCATGATTGAAGTAGTGTTCTATCATGAACTTTGGGATATTGCAGCCGTCACTTGCCGTAATTGGTGGCGTCCAACCTCTGGTCCCCAGAACGATCCTGAGAACGTGCAGGCGCCAGTGTACGGGGAGAAACTGCAAAGGGCTGCAGCACTAAACTATTGTAGAATGTAGAAAATGGGGTGCCTGTGTGTTTAATGCAGTGATTAGTATGATTAGATGTTCTTTTCAAAACATTCTAGCACTACAAGTGTCTCCGAGATGTAGACTGATTTTTAGACTTGAGAATTGTTGGTGATTTAAATAATGTTCAGCACGTAAAGAAGCCTTACGCACAAAGTAATAAGCAAGGAATCCAAATTCTTTACAGCGACGTCTGCTCCCCTGTCGCTTACTAGTTTGGGCCAAAGTTTGCATGTAGCAGCTCAAAAGGAAACCGCAAAATTAAAAATGTGATTGAATAATGTATTAGCATTGTTTTCCAAGAAGTAGCTGTGGTGTTACGACATTAATGCGAAGTCTAATAACCGTGAAATGATGAAGTACATGAATTTAGATTAAAGGTGTGTTCTCAAGTATAAACGTGGTGGGTGATAACCTTCCAATCGCTGGGGGTCCGACCACCATGGCCCACACACCGATCCTGAGAACCGGCTCTGGCTGATTAGAGCAGAGGTCGGTCATGTGCATTGCCTCTCCATTCATTCTTAATGGGAGCACTGGAGGTTGCAAGCGCAGCACTCTGCTGAATTTCTGTGCTAATATTAGAATGGATGGATAGGCAGTGCACATGATCGATCTCCACTCCATTCACTTAAGGCTTTTCAGAGCCCCGGTTCTCTGGATCAATGTGGGCCAATGCTGTCGGACCCCCAGTGATTGGGAAATTATCCTCTTTCATTTAGCTAGGAGATGACTTTCAAACTTGAGAACACCTCTTTTAAGTTTACGTATTGAAAATCTGGACACCTGAGTCGTTCGTGCCCCAAAGCTATAGTCTAAAGGATAGTATGTGTGATTGCATTTTTAAGCTACTTTTATTTAAAAGGAATGTGCCACCAGTTTTCTTGGAATTAGTTTTTTTGTGAAGTTAAGCTTAAAATAGTAATTAAAATGTATTAATGCAATGTTTGCACTGTTTGCAAACATTTCTATATGAAAAATATTAGATATTTTCTTATAAATATATTTACCACTAGGGGGAACGCTTTCCGTTTGACGTCAAGCAGCTATAGTAAGACTTACCATCTTTACTGTTAGCTGGAAAATTGGGGCAGTAACTGCTGACATCACCATTTCCCTCCCCTTTTGGGTGGTCTAGTATCCCTGGGGTGGAATGAAGAGTAGCATGACAGGGCAGTGCCATTTTGTGGGTGACTGCCCTGTGATCTGCTATCACCAGCAGTTACTGTCTTCTCTCTCCTATCAGTCTCTCTCACCCAGATTACATGATTCTCTCACCCCCCTCCACAATGCCTGGCCATTCACTGCAGACCTGCAGCTCCTTATCTTAGGAAGGGATGAATCGCCGCTCCTGCGGAGCAGCTGACAGCATAATGCTAATGAAATAAACAAGTGACCAACAGCACTCACTCATTCGGGCGCCCGTTCCATATCCAGGGAACCCTCCTGGGTAATACGCCAATGTCTGCACAGAAGAACAGCGCTCCACCGGGTGTAGTAATCCAAAAACAATCTTTATTCAGCCATATAGCATCAGCGACGTTTCGACCATATGCTGGTCTTTTTCAAGCATACAAACATGGCGGCAAGGCGGTCTTAAATAGTGTGGACACCACGCAGGGAGCCAATCACCATCCAGTACCACCCACCTTGTATCTTAATACAATATAACAAAATATATATAAAAAAATACATCAGACACTTGTGTGCACATATAAATAACATTTAGACCTCATCACCACTTCAATACTTGTACTAATCTGTATAGAAACATATGAAAAGCGCTTTGTTTTCCACTTATCATTCGTAGGTACATTTCAGCGTTCCTGTTACCATAGTGACCAACTGCCAATAAGATCTTCACTTTAATAGACTTCCTGTATAGAGGTTTAACAAGCAGCAGTCTGGCGCCAACAGCTACCTATAGCCAATCCATATAAGCCTCTCATTAGGGCTACTGCGCTTACCCCAATTAGATATACCCATACAACCTGTATGCTTCTGCATCATCACCGGACTCCACCGTCGTCCACATTGAACGGCAGGCACTGGGGAAGTGAAGCGCATCAGCGCCACCCCGGGGACGCGTCTCGTCACGTGATCCGATCGGAGACACGCCCAGCGATAACGCGAACCCGCACCGCACCACCTCCTCCCCGTGCATCTGCCGAACAAACAGGTAGCCAGGGGAACGCAACAGTGACGCGTCTCCCTGGAAACCAACCTAAGCGACAGGCCGGGCCGTGGAGCAAGGGCGCAGGCTCAGTACGTCAGGACCATGTCCCATAATGAAACCTCATCAGAGACATGCCCCGCCCCACTGCACACCCCGCGTCACCCAGCCACCACCCTATATACCCGTCAAGCAGGCAGGCACCCAGGGAAACGCATCCATACTGTGGACATATTAACAGGCGCAAAGCCGCATCTACCATTGATCTAAATATACTACGGGTTTAATACACTTCCATGTCATATGTTAGTTAATACATAGCGAACCAGTACAGGAATAGCCTAATAAACAAAACACCCCTGTGGAAAAAGCAAATAAATAAATATAAGCCAATCACATAGGGGCAGTCGGGAATCGGGTGAAGAAACATATCATAGCATAATGCTAATGGCACACCGTTCCATTTTAATGTCTCTGCTATTCTGCCTGTTCTTTTCTCCTGCATCAGCCCTCAATCTAGGATCTGTTCTGCTGGAAGTAGTACCTTTTATGTTAGCAGATGTGAAGGCTCCATGAATAATGCAGCAGAACACTCCAGCTACTGTGAATTGTGCAGCCCACAAAGGCGTGCCCAGTTCACAGCAGTGACAGTTCTATTACAATAGATGGGGTCGGCAGCTGTTAGTTATCTCCTATGACCATGGGGTGCCGTATTATGACACTGACAGTGTCGTGCTGCTATTGTGAAAACAAGATGTCAGCCCCCAGTGTCTTCTTTAAACTCCTATAACACATGAAATATGTTTCAAATGCAATCAAAACTTGGTTATAACAGCATGTTATTCTACATTACATTGATTTATTAATGATCTACAAACTCGGTACCTTCCCTTCAACCTAATTTTTCCTTTTCCAGGATTTGGAGATTGCTGCAGAGTTTACTTTTTCCACATCTGTGCAAGACTTGTTAACTTGCCTAAAATCCAAGAATTATTCAAAGGTAAAATGACAATTTGATGAAGGGACTGCATTTCGTACCATAAATTTTGCGGTACATGTGTGATGTACATGTATGACTTTGTGATCGATTTATTAATTTATATGAATCACCATACCCTCTATTTGCCACAAAATGACACAATGATATACCAACTGATATAGGAGATGGCAAATGATTAAAATGACCCCATTGATCTTGAGAACTGAACATTGCTGATCATGAGTTAATGGGTTTGTATCAAATTTAGAAGTTATTCCCCAGAGGATTACTTCTAAACTTGTTAACACTCGCTAGCCAATTCCCAATATGTGGTGTACATGTATGTCACGCATCCAGTGACTGTGTATTGAGTGGGCTCACAAGCTTAACCAATTAACCAAAATATCTTTTGCAACACCGACATAGTAGGATCAACTGCCAAAAAAAATATTAAACCCATATGGAAAGCATGAGTGTGACAAAATAATACAAGCGTAGCACAAAATCACAAGCTTTGTTAGAAATGCATCAGAATTTAAAATTGTTTTTTTTTTTTTTTAATAAATCGCCCTCCTTTTCCTTATTTGGTATTGTTGCGTCTGTCATCAATAACTAAAAATGTACGAACCCATATAGTAAACGCCGTAGATCACTAGACGACTTTGGCTCCTAATGTTTATGGATTAACATTACAATAAGGCTTTTCCACAAAAATGAAAATCTTACGGTCAAGTAACCCATTTGAGACCATATCTACAACGAATCCTTTTTATTTCAGATTGTCACTAAGACAGCATATTACTCGGTCTCAATTTACTCTCCGTGAGCTATATTCGTACAATTGAGTTAAAAACCTGATAATTCCTCTATTCAAAACGATGTTTTGTAATTGCTGCTGTAATCTGAGCTCACTGCTCAACATTTACAATTCGATATATAAATTGTGTGTGCAGTGATTGCCACGTGAACTCCCTTGAGAACGCCAGTACTTGGCGAAACTTCTCAGGGCACCAGTGTTCTCCGCTGTTTTGCAATACTGTGAACTGCTTTACTGTACTTGGCTAGAAAAACAACTTGGTTTTTGAAGCACCACTACAGCATTTTATTTATAGTTCTGCGCTTGAATGGTGCCACTATTAGTTCCTGTCCCTAGTAATGTACTTACCTGTGCCTGTCTTCAGCTTTTCCTGCCGCCGCGGTGCTGCACCACCATCTTGTGATCGCAGCTTGTAACTGTCGCAAGTTCAGTCGAAGTCTTTGAGGGCCTGTCTCTAATATACTTACATTGTTTAGAGCAGTAGTCAATAGTAAGCAATATATCACACTACGGCCAAGAGAGGAAAACACCTCACTCCCTAAGTGAATCCATCATGATCATTATGAACATAACAAGGCAGAGTACAAAAGACCACCATAGAATAAAATAGAACATTTTATTATCAATAATAATACAGCAGACAATATCAAATATACAGAAAAGGAAGAAATCAAGGAGACAAACTGGTACAGCAAAAGAGATTAGGTCACATATTCCCGAGGGTGAGCCGAATCAAGGGTGTAACACCAGAAAAATCAATCGCAGTATGCATAATGGCTAATAAACACTCAAAGGCTATAACAATGCATCATACCCATTTAAGTTTCCCGAATGGGTTAATCCTGCTTACCCATAATCAAATGCAGTGGCCATGCGTCTCTCTGCTGTCCCGTTTCACGCGCGCTTCGAGTGGCAGCTTTTTCAAAAAGGGGGGTATATCGTGCTTAATCTCACAAGTTTAAATAATACCAAGACCGGATATCCCACATCATGTGGCACTCGTCGCGGAAACTGTGTGCCGAGATACTCCCTTTCCCCATGGCCGTCGCTACACTCTGCCCATGGTCAATGCTACTGATCTGAGCTGGCAAGAGTGCACTGTCTTCGTGCACATCGCACAGGGAGGAGGCTGGGCAGTGACTGCAACCTCTGCTCCTTGATGACGCCTCCTTTGCGTATCCCAGCATGCACTGGGATTCTCAAATGAAGTATTGTCAAAAAGGATGTTGTACAAAGGAAAAGCGCTTACGGTATGTAGTGCAGTTAGGGAAGGATAGAGAATTTTTAATTCCAGTAAATTAGAAAATAATTTAGATTAAAATAGAAAGGGATTTAGGATGAAAATTTAATTTCGGACCACCCTTTTAATGTAAATAGTTCACTTAGAATGCATTGAGACTAATTTATTGCTTTCGTGGCAATCTGAAATAAAAATACTACACCAAAATGTGGATGAGTTTCTAATGTTTAGACTAAATGGAGGACGGACTGAAAAATTGTCACTCTACTGTGGTGTGGACTGTCGGCAGTGTCCACTTCAAACTATACCTATGAACGGGAGTGTGTAGGCTGGATAAAACAATGTATGAGACTGACCATGGTTTCTTACCTATTGCTCTCATCTTTTAGGTATTGGTTCCTACCCTTGAAAATCTGCATGCGTTCGTGCCAGATAATCTTTCTATAGGAAGATCGGTCATTTTGCAGTTGCTGAATGCTGCAGCTGGTGTAGACTGTTCTTCAGACTGTGAAGATGTGGCATACGAGGCCTTCTTGTTGATGACCAAGCACTTTGAGGTGGATCAGCAAGGGGTGGATCTCTGGGGTACCTGGGAAGGGCAAACTGTGAAAATTGTGCCTCCTGTGGAAACTGCTGACACTCTGAGAAGTATGCAGGTAAATGTCTAACATCAAGTACTTAAACCATATTATTCAGAATGTTGTGCTGTCATTTACTAGAGACCTAAAGCACAGACCAATTGCTGCTTTTTATTTATTTATTTTTAAGTTTTCCAATGTTGACAGCATTGCCCATAAACCTTTTCTTTCTAATTTATACCCATAAGGTGGACAATCTACTGCTTGTAGTAATGCAGTCAGCCCATTTGCTTCGCAACAGAAAACTGTTTCAGCACTCTGTTGAGGGCATTCTCTCTCTAGGGCTTGAACAGACCTCCAGCCATCCAGTGATTGCAGAAGCTTTGCATCAACTCAAGGTAAGGGCCACTTCTCGGACAAGCCATTCTCCATTTCTATGTTCCCCCTTCTAAAATAACCTCATCTACTCGCCTCCAGTGCTGTTACTGTTCTAGTGATGTCCTGCAGCCGATCTCTGATTTTTACTGACATTCGTAGGGAGTCTGGCGAGCAGCAGCAGCTCTCACTTCTTCCGAGCAATCAGCCGCTGATTGGCTGCAGGGCTGATGTGACATAACGACTCCCGCAAGTCTTGGGAGAGCAGGCCCTAAAACGCTGAAAACCAGAGTGGTGCTTCACAAAAGTGTTGTGTTTTATCTTTATACTCTCCCTCTTCTTAGTCTGCTTCAGTCTACCTAAAGCTGAAGCCCTATGCAGATTAGAAACTACTTAAAATTTGCCAGGAAGAAAAAAACGACGTGTGCATAACATTTCAGAAATCTCATTCATTTTGTTGGAACTGGAAAATGCTGCGTTTTTGTGGGACAAACGTAGCAAAAAACACATGTGCACATACCCTACCACAACCTTTTATTATTGATACTGGGAGCCTACTTTTCAGTAGTGCAGCATGTCACATGTCCATAAACACTTACCGTATATACTCGAGTATAAGCCGAGATTTTCAGCCCACTTTTTTGGGCTGAAAGTCCCCCTCTCGGCTTATACTAGAGTCATACCCAGGGGTCGGGAGGGGGAGCGGGGGCTGTCTAATCATACTCACCTGCTCCTGGCGCGGTCCCTGCAGGTCCCTGGCTTCCCGGCACCCCAGCTTCTTCCTGTACTAAGCGGTCACATGGTACCACTCATTACAGTAATGAATATGCGGCTCCACCTCCCATAGAGGCGGAGACGCATATTCATTACTGTATTGAGCGGTAACTGTGACCGCTCAGTACAAGATGAAGCTGCGGCGTCGGGGAAGCAGGGAGTGCACAGCGCCAAGAGCAGGTGAGTATAACGGGGAGGGGGAGCGCTGCGCGATATTCACCTGCTCCCCGTTCCGGGCGCCGCTCTGTCTTCAGCAGTGACGCTCAGGTCAGAGGGCGCGGTGACGTGGTTAGTGCGCGCCCTCTGCCTGAACGTCAGTGCTGAAGATGGAGTGGCGTCGGAACAAGGAGCAGGTGACAATTGAAAGTGCCGGGGGCCTGAGCGATGGAGAGGTGAGTATGTGATTTATTTATTTTTTTATTGCATCAACAGCAAATGGGGCAACTGTCTGTATGGAGCATCTATGGGGCCATAACGTTTGTGCAGCACTATATTGGGCAACTGTCTGTATGGAGCATCTATGGGGCCATAACGTTTGTGCAGCATTATATGGGGCAACTGTCTGTATGGAGCATCTATGGGGCCATAACGTTTGTGCAGCATTATGTGGGGCAACTGTCTGAATGGAGCATCTATGGGGCCATAACGTTTGTGCAGCACTATATTGGGCAACTGTCTGTATGGAGCATCTATGGGGCCATAACGTTTGTGCAGCACTGTATGGGGCCATAACGTTTGTGCAGCACTATATGGGGCCATAACGTTTGTGCAGCATACAGTTAGGGCCAGAAATATTTGGACAGTGACACAAGTTTTGTTATTTTAGCTGTTTACAAAAACATGTTCAGAAATACAATTATATATATAATATGAGCTGAAAGTGCACACTCCCAGCTGCAATATGATAGTTTCCACATCCAAATCGGAGAAAGGGTTTAGGAATCATAGCTCTGTAATGCATAGCGTCCTCTTTTTCAAGGGACCAAAAGTAATTGGACAATGGACTCTAAGGTCTGCAATTAACTCTGAAGGCGTCTCCCTCGTTAACCTGTAATCAATGAAGTAGTTAAAAGGTCAGGGGTGGATTCCAGGTGTGTGGTTTTGCATTTGGAAGCTGTTGCTGTGAGCAGACAACATGCGGTCAAAGGAACTCTCAATTGAGGTGAAGCAGAACATCCTGAGGCTGAAAAAAAAGAAAAAATCCATCAGAGAGATAGCAGACATGCTTGGACTAGCAAAATCAACAGTTGGGTACATTCTGAGAAAAAAGGAATTGACTGGTGAGCTTGGGAACTCAAAAAGGCCTGGGCGTCCACGGATGACAACAGTGGTGGATGATCGCCGCATACTTAATTTGGTGAAGAAGAACCCGTTCACAACATCAACTGAAGTCCAGAACACTCTCAGTGAAGTAGGTGTATCTGTCTCTAAGTCAACAGTAAAGAGAAGACTCCATGACAGTAAATACAAAGGGTTCACATCTAGATGCAAACCATTCATCAATACCAAAAATAGACAGGCCAGAGTTAAATTTGCAGAAAAACACCTCAAGAAGCCAGCTCAGTTCTGGAAAAGTATTCTATGGACAGATGAGACAAAGATCAACCTGTACCAGAATGATGGGAAGAAAAAAGTTTGGAGAAGAAAGGGAACGGCACATGATCCAAGGCACACCACATCCTCTGTAAAACATGGTGGAGGCAACGTGATGGCATGGGCATGCATGGCTTTCAATGGCACTGGGTCACTTGTGTTTATTGATGACATAAGAGCAGACAAGAGTAGCCGGATGAATTCTGAAGTGTACCGGGATATACTTTCAGCCCAGATTCAGCCAAATGCTGCAAAGTTGATTGGACGGCGCTTCATAGTACAGATGGACAATGACCCCAAGCATACAGCCAAAGCTACCCAGGAGTTCATGAGTGCCAAAAAGTGGAACATTCTGCAATGGCCAAGTCAATCTCCAGATCTAAACCCAATTGAGCATGAATTTCACTTGCTCAAATCCAGACTTAAGACGGAAAGACCCACAAACAAGCAAGACCTGAAGGCTGCGGCTGTAAAGGCCTGGCAAAGCATTAAGAAGGAGGAAACCCAGCGTTTGGTGATGTCCATGGGTTCCAGACTTAAGGCAGTGATTGCCTCCAAAGGATTTGCAACAAAATATTGAAAATAAAAATATTTTGTTTGGGTTATGTTTATTTGTCCAATTACTTTTGACCTCCTAAAATGTGGAGTGTTTGTAAAGAAATGTGTACAATTCCTACATTTTCTATCAGATATTTTTGTTCAACCCTTCAAATTAAACGTTACAATCTGCACTTGAATTCTGTTGTAGAGGTTTCATTTCAAATCCAATGTGGTGGCATGCAGAGCCCAACTCGCGAAAATTGTGTCACTGTCCAAATATTTCTGGCCCTAACTGTATATGGGGCCATAACGTTTGTGCAGCACTATATGGGGCCATAACGTTTGTGCAGCACTATATGGGGCCATAACGTTTGTGCAGCACTATATGGGGCCATAACGTTTGTGCAGCACTATATGGGGCCATAACGTTTGTGCAGCAATATATGGGGCCATAACGTTTGTGCAGCACTATATGGGGCCATAACGTTTGTGCAGCACTATATGGGGCCATAACGTTTGTGCAGCACTATATGGGGCAAGTGTCTGTATGGGGCCATAATCAAGGTTTGTGCAGCATTATATTGGGCAAATGTGTCTATGGAGCATCTTATGGGGCCATTATTAACCTTTATGCAGGATTATATGGGGCATATTTTAATATAGAGCATCTTATGGGGCCATCAAACTTTATGGAGCATTATATGGGGCTCCTGATTCAATATGGATATTCAAAAACACTTAACCTACTGATGTCTCAATTAATTTTACTTTTATTGGTATCTATTTTTACTTTTGACATTTACCGGTAGCTGCTGCATTTCCCACCCTAGGCTTATACTCGAGTCATTAAGTTTTCCCAGTTTTTTGTGGCAAAATTAGGGGGGTCGGCTTATACTCGGGTCGGCTTATACTCGATACTTATACGGTAGGTCCCAAATTCAGCTGTTAAATTGTTATGCAGACCATACAGTCACTATTAAATTTAGGCTGATGCTAACCATTTTTGTGAGTTCGGCTTTCATTCAATCATGGGAGCAGCCGGACTATCCCTTGACATTTGCTGACAGATTGGATATGTTGGATTTCAGCATGCCTGACAGGTGGCTGATCGCTATGAGGTTAACCGTATTTTGTTATTTAATTGGGCCTATTAAGTTCCCAGTATATGTTGTATTTTTCAAAACTTTCACCACACTGTTCATGTCGAGTGTGGAAATATGGTTCCTGCTCAGGAGCTGAAGCCACGCCATACCTGGCAAACGCGGCTGTGTTACACAGGCAGCATCTGCCTTTAACAGCAGCTATTGGAGCTGTCTCTGAACACTGCTGTTAACCCTTTTAATGTTGTTGTCAATTTCTGTGCACCAATCAGCCTTTTTCACTAAAATGTGGGGAGTCGATGGCTTGCCATAGCATGGTAGCCATAGGTGGACTGCTGAAGGCCCTCGTTCCTGCCATGTCAATACTCCTGTGAAGTCCCGGGAGCTTCATAGAGAACTCTCATTTCCTCTATATACTGCATTACTGTTGTATTGCATTATACAGAGCAGGCAATCAGTCCACTTAAGGTTGAAGTCCCATTAGGGAGCTCAAAGTTAGTGTTACTTCTATTTTTTTTTATTTTTTTAACCCATTTAGTAAATGCCATAATGTACATAAAAATCAAAGTTCCAAAATTTGTTTTTCCATTGCCATACAGTCACAAAAAATGAAATAAAAATCGATCAAAGCATTATATGTACTCAAAACTAGTATCAATAAAAGCATAATCTTGCCAGCAAATTCATTGGAGTGCTGCCTTCATTTTTTTGGACAATAGTATGAGGTTTGGTACATGCCTGGAAGGATTTTTTTGCACCCTTTGTTTTCTTTTGGTGCTGCTTTTTGTTTTCTTTTTCTAGATAGATAGATAGATAGATATACAGTATATACCGTAGATATATATTTTATTTATGGTATTGCTGCAATCATGCTGACATGGAAAATCTTGTTGACGGGTAATTTTTGCCACACAATGAACACCATAAAGCTGTAACCTAAAATTGCCTTTTTTCACTATTTCACTGAACTTCGATTGTTTTCTATTTTGCAGTACTTTTTGTAATAAAATTAATGTCATTCAAAACGACAGCTCGTCCCACAAAAAAAAAAAAAATTAGGCTGTGTTCATGGGGGTAGAGTGGGGGGAGAGTTATGGCTCTAGGAAATAGATAAAAAGATGGGTTAAGTATCTAAAAGCCTAAAATGTATAAATCTGTATAGATATGTTTGCACCATAGACCTAGACAGATATGGCTGTATTGAGTGCAGTGGGATTAATGGGCTTATCCGGTCGTATATTGATGACCTGTCCCATCATGTATTGTCTAGTTGATATTGATGTAAGCAGCTTAGAATTTCTTTTCTGTTGTAATAGAGCGATGCCTTAGACCTCTGCAATAAGATCACCAATGCCATAGACCGGGTGGATCAATTGTACACCTCTGAATTTGAAGCTGAGGTGGATGAATCGGAAACTTCCACTTTGCAGCAATATTATCGAGAAGCCATGATTCAAGGTTACAATTTTGGTTTTGAGGTATGTCTTGCAAATTAAATTAAAAAGAAAAAGTTGAAGTTAATTTTATGGTTAGCTGTGAATGAAAGATTTAATATCTGAAGTAAATATACGCAAATGACAGAAGTTAACAAAAATCAGATTCATAGGATTTTTTTTTGAGTGGTCACAGTCAACGTATATTATGGTCTTTTGCTACAAGGACGATTTTCACACATAACATGGACTATACAATTCAAATAAATCATACTCTGTTATCAAACACATTCTTAAAGTTGCTGCCCATCGTTTTACATTTTAGGAAAAAAATGCATACAAATTCATGTGGCTAAAAGTTGCACACTTAAGGCTTCTTTCACACTTGCGTCGGTACGGGGCCGTCGCAATGCGTCAGCCCGACGTACGTTGTGAAAGTTATGCACGACATGAGCAGCGGATGCAGTTTTTCTACGCATCCGCTGCCCATTCTAAAGTCCGGGGACGAGGGGGCGGAGTTCCGGCCGCGCATGCGCGGTAGAAAATGGCGGACGCAACGTACGAAAAAAACGTTACATTGAACTTTTTTTTGTGCCGACGGTCCGCCAAATACCGACGCATCCAGTGCACGACGGATGGCCATCCGTCACAATCCGTCGCTAATACAAGTCTATGGGAAAATGCAGGATCCTGTTTTTTTAGAATCAGTCACAATCTGTCAAAGTGTTGAAAAGACGGATCCTAAGCAGATTCTAAAAAACTGATGCACTGGAACCGTTTTTTTGACGCATCCGTCGAAGCAGCTGCCGCAGGAATTTAAAGGAACAGAATTTGAGAGAGAGATCCCCTGAATGGAAAAATGGGTTAAATTAAAGGAATAGAAATTCTTCCAGGCAATTCCACTGGATTCCGTCTTTTGACGGACAGCGACGGATCCTGTGCCCATAGGCTTCCCATTCTAGCCAACGACAGACGCCGCTGGATACGTCGCTGGCCTACTTTTCAACGCCGGCAAAAAAGATTTCTTTGTATGTGTCTCCAGACGACGGATAAAAAAATTCCGACGGATCCAGCGCTCGATGGATGAGGCCATCCGTCACTAATACAAGTCTATGAGAAAAAGATGGATCCAGCGGGCAAATTCGCTGGATCCGTTTTTTTTCACAAAACGATGGATTTTGACAGAAACGAAAAGGCTGAAGTGTGAAAGAGGCCTTATGGTCTCAATGTACTTAAAGTTTGTGGTGATCTTGCTCCCATTCAGCGGTCCTCGGTGCTGTGCGGGTCTCCGTGGACCTGGTGCGGCAGTTTCAACAGTCCTCGGTGCTGCAGGGGGGGCTACAGTGACATTATTTGAAAACCCAAAGCCCCGCAGTTGTATTCCCTTGCCTTGATGCTGTGGCGTCCAGTAAAATTGCCCCCGGAGGCGGCACATGTGCAAATTCAGATCTCGGTTCAGAGATCTTGTCTCCCGAGATCTTGGGATGAGATCTTGTTGCCGAGATCTCAATCTGTACCTGGGGAATCAGGCCTCTGAGAAATGGCCACTGGAGGCGGCGCATGTGCAGATTGAGATCTCGGCTTAGATCTCAATCTGCGCATGCGCTTACTCAGGTGGCCATTTTCCCGGATGCCACAGCATCAAGGCAAGGTTCTAGAACTGCGGGGCTTCGGGCTTTCACATAATGTCGCCAGAGCCCCGTGCAGCGCCGAGGACAGCAGAAACTGCCGCACCATGTCCCCGCAGCCCCGCACAACACCGAGCACCGCTGAAACTGCCAGACCATGTCTCCGGAGCTCCGCACAGCACCGTCCACCCCTGAAACTGCCACACCATGTCTCTGGAGCCCCGCACATCATCGGGTACCGCTGAAACTGCTGCACCATGCTGGGATGGTCGGACCACCTGAAGAATCGCCCGACTTCTGCCACCAGCACTGCCGATTCCCCCCCAGTAAGATGAATTCAGGACTGTAAGACGGACCCCCATTTGATGCATTATTTTTTTCCCTATTTTCTTTCTGAAAATTTGGGGTGCGTCTTATGGTCTGCTGCGTCTTATAGTCTGAGTATTACGATATCTGTTGCCCACTGGGATAGATTAGAGGGGGAGGTGTGGTGTTTTGGGTGTGCTTTGCCAGTGAGTTTTGATATATTTGAAACTAAAGGGGCACTTACCCAGCTTGGCTAAAACGGCATTCTTCAACGATATGCCATCCCATCTGGTGTGCACCATTGTTAGTGATGCAACAGGACAATGACCCAAAATACACCTCCGGGCTATGTGATTATAGAGGAGAGGGATGGAGTGCTGATTCAGATAACATGGCCTCCGCAATCACCCAATTGGTTGTGGATGAGGTGGACCACAAAGTGAAGAAAAAGTAGCCAACAAGTGCTCCACACCACTGAGAACTCCTTCAAGACTATTAGAAACCATTCCAGGAGACTTCTGGTGAAGCTGAGAGCTTGCGAATGGCCTAACATCTAGTATGCACCCACTAGCTCAGTCTATTGAAAATTAGAGGCAGAACCTGCATAAGGGAAACGTGTAATACAGGATACAAGTCATAATTTCTACAAAGTGTTTTTTATTTTACGCACATGATGCTGCCCTTTCAGTACAACCACTGAGTGCCTTCATCACGCGATTAACCCAATATCTGCAGGTAAATGGCAATATTGTCCTGACTGGCTTCCTTTAATCCAATAGTCTTTTCTCTAGACTCCATGCACATAAGTGTTTGGCTCGTCGTAGCGTTCATGTGTTTTCAATGAGCAGAGAAAGCTACTTCTAGCCGCTTGGAGCGTATCTTTCCCATAAAAGGAAAGGATGGGGCGTTTTGTTTTAAATGACTTCATCTTTCTCTCAAGAGTTGGAAGGCGCTCCTGCACACCACATGGCCGACTGGTGAAGTCAAAATCTGAAGATTCAGATCACTAATGTATGGGGGACTTTATGGTGCAGTTGGCCATGGTAATCCTGTATGTGAAAGATGCCTACAGTTAGTTTGCATTCCTCTATGTATAGTTAAATTGTTTTTATTTTCTTTGTTTTATAACTAGTGTAAAAACATTTTTTTTTTTTTGTTTTACAAAAGTCATATACTTTTATGTTAGGCAAAAAGAGCAGTTCTAGTGATTTTTTTCCAACCTGGAAGGATTGTGCAGCTTTGGAACTACCGTTTTTCTCTATTATATTCACAATATAGTAATTTTGGAAGCCAGCATTTTCTCATTGGGATAGTATGACGTGTATCTTTAATCATTTGCACCGAGCATTCAGACTTTTCTGACATAAATATTTCTACCTTCAAGTATCACAAAGAAGTTGTCCGTCTGATGTCTGGGAAATTCAGGCATGACATTGGTGACAAATACATCAGCTTTGCCAGAAAGTGGATGAACTATGTGCTGACAAAATGTGAGAGTGGCCGAGGCACCAGACCAAGGTAACATATTTATGCATTTCTTTCCAAAATTGAGAGTTCTTTTTTCCAATTGTAAAGTAAAAAAAAGTGGGCAAATTGTCACCAGTTTAGAGTGTAAAATAACTGAACTGCCAGGCTTGTAGATGGCGACTGTCTCTCATGGGTGGATACTAAGCATTCTGGTATGGTTCCCAGTCACAAGGTATACTGGTTCTGCAAGACTTGGTAAGCTGTCCAGATGGGACAAGCAGTTGATGTACCTGTGGATTGGCTAGACAGCTAAAGTAAAATGTGGACATACACTGTTAGTATTCATGACAATCTGCACTTTTTATAGGTGGGCAACACAAGGATTTGACTATCTTCAAGCCATTGAGCCAGTATTTATTTCAGGCCTTCTGGAGGATGACTTTCTGGTATGTTTTGGGATTTTTTTTATTACATCTAGTGTTCTGAGACAACAATATGGTCTACGTGTTTTCTTTCCATTTCTCTTACCTAGCTCACCATCACTGACATCTTTGTGCTTCGCCTTTCCTCTTGCTGTCTTATACTTAATCATTTGGAAGCATATTATGAATTGGCAAAATAAGAAGCACTGCTTTATTTTCCATCAGTAAAGAGCAAAATTCCCTTCAGTTATTAGAAACTATTTTACAAGATTATTTTACATTTTTTGTAAGGGCAGATTCAAATGTAAAGTATGGAGACTGAAACCTAATAATTTGGTAAAGAAGCCTTCTCATAAACCTTCCATACACCTATGTGTATATATGCATGTAGTGTGGTGACAGTGCTTTATTACACTCACCGATCGCCATCTCTTCCGGGATCCAGCGCTGTTCCTGTTCTCTTTTGAGTGATGTCTCTTCAGACTCTCCAGGTTACCCTGTAAGCCTAAGGAGCATCAGAGCAAGGGTCCATAGACTTACATTGTAAAAGAGGCTTCTGGCTCACACATAAAGTGATCCCAAAAGTTTTAATTGCCGCCATTTGATTCAGAAGAGTAAAGGAGCTGGATACTGAAGAAAAGAGCGTTCGGGGAGTGTATTACCACACTGACACTACACTTAACTCAACATGCTTACTCAGCAGATGCCATGTGTGTGTGTGGGGTTCTGGAAGAAAAGTTGACGACCAAATGAGTTGGACCAACATCTATTAGGTGATCTGTTATCAGGGTTTTGATATGTAGTGTGAGAGCACCTTGATGTAGGGGCTTAGAGCCTGATTCCAGCAATATGTCACTTACTGGCCTGTACTTTGCTATTTCAATACAATCAGCTATCCTGTATTTAACAGGCATCAGCGGTAATCTGGCTATGCAAGTAAATTGACGAGGCCGCGCCCATCTAGTGTTCTGACCGGGGGTACGCATATCACATACTTGCTGTCACATGACCACCATTTCCAGCACTGACACCAGAGAATTTTCACACCAAGCAGTACGTGATGTGACGATTCACAAGCCTGCAGTCACAGAGTGCCTGCAGATTTGTAGTTTTAGATCACACAACCCCTTTAATGCTTTTTAAATGGGTTGTTTTTAGTTGGAAAGTTATCTACGCTGCATGTTGTCAAACCCACAGCGTTTCCGAAAACTGGAGCAGCGGTCAATCATCCGCTCCATTCATTCTAATGTTAGTGCCGGTGGTTACAGAGCGCAGCACTTTGCTGAGCTTTGGCATTCCCATTAGGATGAATGGAGCAGTAGTGAGGATGCTCTTCAGATCCTCGGTCCTCAGGATCGGAGGGAGCCACAGCGCTTGGACCCTCAGTGATCAGAAAGTTGTTCCCATCCCATGGATGGGGAATACCTTTCTAACTTGAGATATCTGCTTTAAAGAGTATCTAAACTTTTGGGATATTTTATGTTTAATGACCATTCTGAACAGATCGGTGGATCACCCAATTCTGAGGCCCCTACCACTTGCTAAACAGGGATCTCCTAGAAGACCACAGCTGAGGAGACAGGAGAGCATGCACACAGCGCAGAGTGGATCCAGTGAGTAGAAAGTCATAGTCCTGTCTCCTGATCTGTGCCTTTCTAAGAGGTCTTTGGAGCAATCGGTGGGGGTCTCAGGTCGCACCCTATGATGTCCCTTTTCTATATTGAGCCAACTTCAGACTCACACCAATCTGCTATTAGAATTTACGGTCCTAACACATATAACTTACTGTATATTCCAAAAGTTAAGTTGCTCTAAATGTTTAACCTCTTCACCCTCAACACCGTTTTCACCTTCCTGACCAGGCCATTTTTTCAGTTCTGACCACTGTCACTTTGAGATCATAACTTTGGAACACTTTAGTGGATCCCACTGATTCTAAGAATGTTTTTTTTTTCATGACATATTGTACTTCATGATGGTGATAATATTTCTTTGAAATGACTTGCGTTTATTTGTGCAAAAATCGGAAATTTGGCAAAAATCGTAAGCTTTGCGATTTTCAAACTTCTAATTTTTATGCCCTTTAATCAGTCATGTCACACAAAATAATGAATCAATAAATAACGTTTCCCACATGTCTACTTTACAGCAGTACAATTTTTGAAAGATAATTTTTTTGTTCGGCATTTAAAAGGGTTAAAAGTTGACCAGGATTTCTCGTTTTTACAACCTTTACAAAACCATTTTCTGTAGGGACCACCTCGCATTTGAAGTGACTTTGAGGGAAACAGAAAATACCCAAAAGTAACACCGTTTTAAAAACTGCACCTTTCAAGGAACTCAAAACCACATTCAAAAGGTTTATTAAGGCTAGTTTCACACTAGCGTTTTGAGGAGCTGCGGAGGGATGCGGACTTCCTCCGTGAAGCTCCGCCCTCGGCTGCACCTCTGCCGCTAGCTCCGCCTACTTCTGCACACGGCCTGCGTACCTATCTTTAACATTAGGTACGCAGGTCGTGCGGCTGTATGCGGATGCTTCACGGAGGAAGTCCGCAGCTTCTCAAAACGCTAGTGTGAAACTAGCCTAACCCTTCAGGTGCTTCACAGTAATTAATGGAATGTGGAAGGAAAAAAATAAACTTTACATTTTTCCTTTAGACCCAGTTTTTTTTTTTTTTTTTATCATCCCAAGGGTAATAAGCGAAAATGAACCATACAATTTCTCCTGAACATTACGATACCCCATATTTGGGGGAAAATCACTGTTTGGGCGCACGGCAGAGCTGGGAAGGAAAGGTGCGTCATTAGACTTTTTGAATGTAAAATTTGCTGAAATAATTAACGGATACCATGTCGCATATGGAGAGCCCCTGATGTGCCTAAACAGTGAAAATCCTCCACAAATGACACAATTTTGGAAACTAAATCCCTCAGGGAACTTATCTTAATGTTTATTGAGCATCTTGAACCCACAGGTTCATCACAGAAGTTTAGAACGTTGAGCTGTGAAAATAAATAAATAAATCACATTTTCACACACACATATTTTTTAGCTCAAAATTTTGTGTTTTCACAAGGGTAACGGGAGAAAATGGACCTGAAAATATGTTCTACAATTTCTCCTGAGTTCCCGATTCCCCCATATGTAGTTGAAAACTACTTTAGAGGCACAGTACAAAGCTCAGAAGGGAAGTAGTGCCATATAACAGTGCAGAGTTTGCTGTATTGGTTTAAGGGTGCCATGTCATATTGGCAGAGCCCATGAGGTGCCAGAATAGCAGAACTCCCTCACCCCCATAAGGGACCCCATTTTACAAACTAAACCTTTCAACTAATTCATCTAGAGCTGCAATGATCACATTGACACCACAGGTGTGTCACAGAATTGTATACCATTGGGCAGTGAAGAAAAAAAATACATTTTTAACACCAAAATTGTTGGCCCCACATTTATACATTTTAATACCCCATATGTTGCGCTGCAGTACTGCTTAGCCATACGGAGAGACTCTGGAGGGATGGAGAGCTATTTGCCTACTAGAGCACAGATTTTCCTAGCATAGTTTGCGGACTCCATGTACAGATCAGGGCTGTGGAGTCGGTAAGCCACAGTTGCGACTCCGACTCCTGGATTTTATCAGGTTCCGACTCCGGCTCCGACTCCGGCTCCGACTCCGGCTCCGACTCCGTCTCCTTCATAAATGGCCAACTCGTAACAATAAATTTACTGTTGTCAAATATTAACATCGTGCTTATTCAGTTTCTCACCATCATATAAGTAATCAGACCACTTAGAGCAAAAACTATATTTATTAGAATACAATTAGAATATAGCAAATAACTTTTATAAACACTTGTAAGTAAATATGCAATAAACACTGTTATGCAGTTAATAAGAAGAAATCCATACACTGTCAGACATAATGTTTTCTATCTTGAGTGATGGTGAAATGTTCAAATACAGCTGATTTAATGTGACGCTTCTTTGACATTCTCAGGTTTTTAATTCTGCATTCACAATCCAAATGACAATTGTTTTTCCTAAAAACAATTGTACAAAATTATTGCCAGGTCGTACAACTGATATAGTGGTCAGTAATACTGTTATTCCTCATGTACTCACAGTTAACTGATGCAAATTTTGTTGAAAGGATAATACTTCTTACAGTCTTCCTCTTCTGAGTAGCAGCTGTGAGATGCTTGGAAGACGCACACCAAACATCTAGTCTAGAGGAGGAGTTTTACTACTAAGAATTTGCAACACCTTTTCAGTTTCATACATTGTAAGTAGGGGGGTTGGGGCAGCATGAGGTTAACCAAGTATAAGATTAGATAAGGGCAGTGGAGAACAGTGACACACAAGAAGTAAGAAATGTCTCTATCTCCAGCAGAACTGCTTATCACTGTTGTTCATAGTTTGATAGAACATATATATTTGAGTAACATTTATAAAATTCACATGAAAGTTCATTTATGAAATATTAATACATTTTTTTTAAAGTCGGAGTCGGTACATTTCTACCGACTCCGACTCCAACCAAAACTAACTCCGACTCCACGACTCCGACTCCACAGCCCTGATACAGATTCCCCAAGTGCTATAAAAGCAGAGTCTCCCTCAAGTGACCCTAGTTTGGAAGTTATGCCCCATTTTGGGAATTTATCTACAGATTTAGTGACGATTTTGACTCCATGGGTGTTTTCCAGAAACAGGCAGCAGTGGATGTTGCTGAATGAAAATTGCAAACTGCCATTGTAGTGACCAGTACGGTATACCCAGCTTGGGCTTCTGGAGGCACGCACCTGTGACTTAGACTCTCATCATTACAGAAAAGCCAAACATGTGAGCTCTATACGTAGTTTCGACACGCTGTGGTTCAGAAGGGATGGAAGCATTTGGATTTGGGAATGCATAATTTGCTGAATTTCTTTTGAGGGGCGAGGAGCCATTTTGCTTTTCCAGAAAGGTGGAAGCCCCCTATATTTCCGTTAACAGGTGACAGACCTGAGTGGGGACTTGCTTTTTTTGTGGATTGAGGTGAAGATTTTATTGGTAACATTTTACGTAACATTTTACGTAACATTTATGAAAACATTTATCCAGAACTCTACACTGGGCACTTCCAGCACTTTAGGGTTTCCAGCTAAATCTCTGAATGACGTGATTGCAGAACCGTACATGTACTTATCTTTGCGGGAACGCAGCTCCCCCTGTGCAGTGTATGTACAGCGCATGTCGGGAAGGAGTTAATAAAGCTTATGCCTAGGACCAAGCACTGTGGTTTCTGTATGGACTGCAGCCTGAGGATGGCTGAGAACTTCAAGCATCTCCTTACCATTGTTAAAGGCATAGTGGGAGATGTAGATTAATGCGATGCAATTGTATATGGGGCTGACTTGACACTGCAATTGATTGCTGTACTAAACTTGGCAATGTATGCATGTACTGATAGAGGTTCTAGTGAGGTATTGGTATACTGACGGTGGTTGTGGTATTGATGGTGGTTCTGGTGATGTATTACTATAGTGACAGTGGTTCTGGTGATTTACTGTACAGACAGAGGTTCTGGTCATGTATTACTGCCCTGCGGAGGTTCTGATGATGTATTACTGTACCGACGGTGGTTCTGCTGATGTATCGCTGTACAAACAGTGGTGTTCTGGTGATGGATGTGGTCATGTAAATGTAATCTTTAATTTATCAGACTTAATATAAAAGCATTATATGGTCAAAGTTCTGGACTTAAAGTATAGCTGCCTGTAGGTCTGCCAGCTCAACAAAAAATTGACTAAAGCTCCCATGCACTATAGACAGCTGTCCGATCGATCACTCAGCCGGCAGCGATCTTGCTTGACTCTCCTATGTACACGACTTTTTATATATCTGCAAATGCCTAGAGTTTTTCAGACAGAAGACTCTTCATAGTCGTCATTTTGTTCTGAATTAACTTGTGGTGTTCTCCTTTTGTTTTTTTAGACATCTTTTAGCCAACAGTTTGTTTTGTTCTTATTTTTTTAATAAACCAGTAAGCGGCTTCCAAGCTAATATAATGGTCTGGTCGCTTCTTTTAGCCACTTCATGTCTTAGGAAACCTGAAATGGTTAAAAAAAAAAAACCCTCAAAGGACTGAACATATGAACAGTGAGTCGTCTTTCAGTGTATGAGTTAATTGTTTTTAGCATATATTTAGCACTTTTTAAGGTGGTTTACAGAGTGGATCTGCCTGAAAAAGCTGTGTGCCCATGCCATTAGTCTGACTGATCAGAAGGGGTCGCACCACTTAGTGTCTAGGGCAGCTTTAATGCCAAATGCAGCCTTACACCCCGTGTTTTATTAGCAGGAGATAATCACTAGAGGACACCAACCACGCCACCCGCACTTATTAGCAGCTTTCTGTCAATATACATTGTACACAGAAAGCTGCCGATCAGGGGTGTAGGTGGATCTGTACACAGCTAAGCTGCTCAGCTCTGCTAGACGTGCAACAGAGAACTATTTCTGTCATAACTACTCCATCCAGTAAACTAAGCAATACATCTCTAGAACTGGGGTCTCTGTTCCTACATCATGCTGCTCCCTGATTACAAAGCAAAAACCTGCTGACTGATTCCATTTTAAAGGTATATAGTTTAGCCACAGTCCCATGACTGTGAACTATCTATCATAGTGGAGGAGATTTATCAAAATTG
This sequence comes from Ranitomeya imitator, assembly GCF_032444005.1. Taxonomy (NCBI): domain Eukaryota; kingdom Metazoa; phylum Chordata; class Amphibia; order Anura; family Dendrobatidae; genus Ranitomeya; species Ranitomeya imitator. The sequence continues at coordinate 204,316,806 of NC_091286.1, forward strand.
GTGCAAGGAATAGACTCATAGAATGGTAGAGTTGGAAGGGACCTCCAGGGTCATCTGGTCTAACCCCCTGCTCAAAGCAGGATTCACTAAACTATCTCAGACAGAGTTCTTTCCAGCCTCTGTTTGAAGACTTCGATTTAAGGAGAACTCGCCACCTCTTGTGGCAGCCTGTTCCACTCTTTGATCATTCTCGCTTTCAAAAAGTTTTTATCTAATTTGTATCTTCTCCTTTTCATTTTCATCCCATTGCTTCTCATGTTTCCATGAGCAAATGAGAATAAGGATGATCCCTCTACACTGTGACAGCCCTTCATTGTCTCCTCTCAGTCTTTTTTGCAAGCTAAACATTCTCAGATCCTTTAACCGTTCCTCATAGGACATACTTTGCAGACCGCTCACCATTCTGGTCGCTCTTCTCTGAACTTGCTCCAGTTTGTTCATGTCTTTTTTTAAATGTGGTGCTCAAAACTGGACACACTATTCCAGATTAGGTCTGTGAAGAACACAGATGTTGTCGACAGCGGCTAACAAATATAAAGTTCTTATTCTCCAAATATCCTTTGTAAGGTGAAAATGGCATTGTGTTAGTTTGCTATGGGGTAATTGGGGAAACTACGCCATTTATACTTAAACTAGATGGTGGCCCGATTCTAACGCATCAGGTATTCTAGAATATGCATATCCACGTAGTATATTGCCCAGTCATGTAGTATATTGCCTAGCGACGTAGTATATTGCCCAGCGGCGTAGTATATTGCCCAGCGACATAGTGTACAGCACAGAGCCACGTAGTATATTGCCCAGTCACGTACTATATTGCCCAGCTGCGTAGTATATTGCCCAGCTGCGTAGTATATTGCCCAGCCACGTAGTATATTGCACAGCCCACGTAGTATATTGCACAGCCCACGTAGTATATTGCCCAGCCCACGGAGTATATTGCACAGCCCACGGAGTATATTGCCCAGTCACGTTGTATATTGCCCAGTCACGTAGTATATTGCACAGCCCACGTAGTATATTGCACAGCCCACGTAGTATATTGCACAGCCCACGTAGTATATTGCCCAGCCCATGGAGTATATTGCACAGCCCACGGAGTATATTGCCCAGTCACGTTGTATATTGCCCAGCCACGTAGTATATTGCACAGCCCACGTAGTATATTGCCCAGCGACGTAGTATACAGCACAGAGCATATTGCCCAGCCACGTAGTATATTGCCCAGTTACGTAGTATATTGCCCAGTGACGTACAGCACAGAGCCACGTAGTATATTGCCCAGTGGCGTAGTATACAGCACAGAGCCACGTAGTATATTGCCCAGCCACGTAGTATATTGCCCAGCCACGTAGTATATTGCCCAGCCACATAGTATATTGCCCAGTCACGTAGTATATTGCCCAGTCACGTAATATATTGCCCAGCCATGTAGTATATTGCCCAGCCACGTAGTATATTGCCCAGCGACGTAGTATACAGCACAGAGCATATTGCCCAGTGACGTAGTATATTGCCCAGCGACGTAGTATATTGCCCAGCCACGTATGTCACAGGTTAAAAAATAAAAAATAAACATACTGGCCTTCAGATCCGAGGGCCCCTTGTAGTTCAGTCGCTTCTGGTCCCAGGGTGTGATGACGTCGCAGTCACATGATCGTGACATCATGGCAGGTCCTTCTAGCGCAGGCGCGCAGGACCTGTGATGTCGCGGTCACATGACCGTGACGTCATGGAAGGTCCTTGGCGCGCAGGACCTGTGATGACGTCGCGGTCATATGACCGTGACGTCATGGAAGGTCCTTGTCGCATACCATCTTTAGCACCGGAGGAGCGGGAAAGGCGGTAAAGAGTATATGATGATTTTTTAATTTTTTAAATTATTTTTAACATTAGATGTTTTTACTATTGACGCTGCATAGGCAGCATCAATAGTAAAAACTTGGTCACACAGGGTTAATAGCGGCGGTAACGGAGTGAGTTACCCACAGCATAACGCGGTCCGTTATCGTTGACATTAACCCTGTGTGAGCGGTGACTGCGGGGAGTATGGAGCGGGCGCTGAGTGCAGGGGAGTAGGGAGGAACTAATCGGACTGTGGCCGTCGCTGACTGGTCGTGGCAGCCATGACAGGCAGCTGGCGAGACCAATCAGCGACTTGGATTCCATGACAGACAGAGGCCACGACCAATGAATATCCGTGACAGACAGAAAGACAGACAGACAGAAGTGACCCTTAGACAATTATATAGTAGATGATGGGTCCAGTATGACAACACAGCTTTTTTAATATGTTAGGCCACTGATGGTTGAATTTAGCATAAATTAACACTGTTACTGATCATTTATTTGTCATTATGGTTATATGTCGGCATTCTGATCTCAGCAATTTCTATAGGCTTTTTATTGCATGCGCCAGTGATGTATTTCCTGCAGTATGTTTTCTTTTATTACGTATGTCGATGTTGGAATGACTAGACTTTCTGGTTTCTTTAGAGTTTGCAAGCACTTATGAATGAATGCATTGGCCACGTTATTGGAAAACCTCATAGTCCTGTCACCGGCTTATACCTTGGTAAGTTTTTTTTTTGCTCTTTAAGCGGAAAACAAATTTCAATACTGGTGCACAGGTGTCATATCCGTACAGAAACAGTCCACCGCTGCACCATAGACCTTACAGTGGGCTCCGTGGTGTTCCCCTGAAGTGTCGCTCTTGGTAAGGGGAATCATAGCGCTGCACAGAGCCATCTTTCACATCGAAAAGCTAGAATATGCATTGGCGGTGGCGGCAGGACACATGTGGGCGTGCTGTAGCGTAAGATCTGCATGGCTTGCACCTGTAACACTGTATGAGAAGATGACGAGCGCTGAGCCTTTCTCCTGAGAACACAAGTGAATGGCAGATTGTTGTGATATTCGGGTTTCCATGGCACTGACACAAAGACGAGTTTTACTATAACGACGTCTTTCATTCTGTGTGATATATTCGGGCACAGCTGGATCTCTGGAAATGATTTTTCGCAATAAATATTTTGCAAAGTGTAATTAACCCTTTAAGGTACCGGGAATATTTTTAGTTTTTGCACTTTTTTTTTTTTCTTGTTCTTCCGAGAGCCATAACTTTTTTTTTTTTTTTTCTTCTGTCAACATAGACTATGAGGGCTTGTTTTTCTACAGGACAAGCTGTAGTTTTGAATGACACCATTTATTTTACCATGTAATTTTCTGAAGAGCTGGAAAAAAAATGCAATTAGTATGAAGTTATGAAAAAAAAAATGCAATTAGTATGAAGCTATTGAAAAAAAAAATGCAATTCTGGCAATTCTGCCTTTGATTTTGGTGTTTTGTATTTACGGCATTTGTTTGGTAAAAATAACCTGGCCAACATGATTATCCAAGTAAGTGCGAGTACGGTGATACCAAAACTTGCATCAATTTTATTTTCTCTGTTTTAAGTGATAAAATTAAAATTCATCTTTGCGTCACCATTTTCTGAGATCCCTAAAGTTTTGATTTGCTGTTGATTTGAGCTGAGTAGTGAAATCGTGTTTTGGTTTTTTTTTTTGCTTGGTAAGCTGGCATTTTTAGGAGGATGAGCTGACAAAGTGCAATTCCAGTATTTTTTTATTTTAATTTTTTTTTACATTGTCTACTGTTTTGTTAATTCTATAATTTGATGGCTCAGACTTAAGGACCTTGCAGTACTATATTGTTTTCCTTTATTTTTAAGAGGAGAAATGGGGGGTGATTTTAATTTATTTTACACTTTTGCATTTTTTTTTTTACATTATTTTTTTTAAGTTTCCCTGGTGGACTTGGTTCTACTATATACTGCAGTACCCTAGTACTGGCTAAGCATCATGAGATTACCAAGATGTCAGTGACTATTCCCTATCTTGTTGTACTAGTGTATAATTCTTAGTAAATGATCATCTTTTATTTTGCCAGATTTGTATCATTTACCAGCTCTTTTCTTGACCTTCGTTACTCTTCTGTTGCCTTGTTTTTAGTTACACATCGCAATAGTCCAAGACCTGTAAAGGTGCCTAGATGTCACAGTGATCCACCCAATCCACATCTGAACACTCCTGCACCAGAAGGCTTCAGGTACCTAATATATTGAAATAATGTATGTACAAGTTACAGTAGGATTGTCTTGGAATACCCGAAAACTGTATTCCAACGGCAAGAACAACGGAGTCATTCACTTGATGGAGTGATAGTGTGGCCCTTGTCTCGGCATGTTTTTCAAGCCTTGTTTTTGTTCATGTTTGGGATAAATGACGAATACTGCCAGGATAGAGGCGAAAGTGTCCACAGATACTCCGTCAGCTTCATTCAAGTGTAAACTCTGTATTTAAGGGATTTCGACAAATCCCAACGTAGTGCTCGGCAGAGAACAATGTATTAATGTGAACGTAACCAAAAATGTATGTAAGCAAAAAAGTGGAAATGTGCTGCCAGCAGAGCCAGTGATGTCCAGATAAATATCCAGATAAATGTCCAGATAATATTTGTTCCAGGACAACACCTTTTCAGGACGCTATGTTCTCGGGATCGGGTGGTCCAGGATGTTACTGCCTTTCTGCTGGCAGCATATCTTACTCCAGTTTGTGTTTACATACTAAGGAGTCTAACAGCGGGAGAGCATTCTACGCCTGTCCAGTACGGAAGTAGGTAGCAGCACGTATAATACGCTGCACTACAAAGGATTGTATGTTCAATTCTTTCTTGTGGGAATAACACATTGTAAAAAAAACTAAAATTACATATATAATGAATTCCTCTTCTACTAATAAAATATGGTTTATCTTGAAAAAAATATTACTCCTTTTAACAGACATTTTGAGAATGTATAAGGGTATGTGCACACGTAGAATTGACCTCTGCAAATTTTTCCGCAGCGGATTTTAGGAATCCGCAGGTAAAAGGCAATGCATTTAACCTGCTGATTTACCACGGATTCCACTGCGGTTTTACACCTGCGGCTTCCTATTTTGAAGCAGGTGTAAACCGCAGCGGAATCCGCACAAACAATTGACATGCTGTGGAATGTAACCCGCGCGGTTTTTTTCCCGCTGCATGGGCACTGCGGATTGCGGTTTCCATAGGTTTACATTGTACTGTAAACGCATGAAAAGTTGCTGCGGACCCGCAGCTGCAGATCTGCAGCAAAATCCACAATGTGTGCACATAGCCTTTAAAAGTGATTTTCTTCTGCAAAGGTATGAACATTAAAAAATAAATCTACTTGGGTTTATTGACCCACAACAAATATCATGTCAATTATACTGTACAATGAATGCTGTAATAGAAAACAATCCCAAATATTTTTGTTTATCCTTCCTACCAAAACCTGGTATAAAAAGTGAGCAAAAGGTTTTATGGACTAGAAAATGACACCAATGAAAATACATTTTATCATGCAAAAAATGCTAAAAATATAAATCTTCTACTGTAGCTCCCAGTAGTGGCGACCGAAAAACTTTTTTTTTAACCAATGTGTAACGGGGTCTACCAATCTGGGGTACCTCTTTCAGTACCACCCCGTGTTTCCGGAGGTCCACTCTGCTTTGACTGGAGTCTGAATGAAGGACGCTTGCTGGAATTGCTTGGTTACATGGGCGCGTATAAAAGATCACTGCGTCTCCACGTATTTCCAGTCTGACAACACTTTACTCACAGGACACAGAATATATATCACACAGATGCAGAGGGCAGGCCAAAAGAAAAGCGGCAGGCCAGACATACAATAGCCGGAGCCTGCCGATATTTACTGTGGGAATTACAAAGGTGGGGGGGGGGGGGGCGGACAAAAGGGGAATATCGTGTCCCCTCTGCCCAGGGGCGCAGCCTGTGGGCTGATGCATTAGGGACATGCATCTAACATGGAACCTATTATACATACATATAACTGCACAACATATTCTGGGTGCTGAGTGGTTCCGTAACACAATGTATTTGTTTTTTTTTTTGTTTGTTTGTTTTTTTAAATAAAATTATATCAATTTGGTATGGCCATATTAGTACTAACCCACAAAATGAAGATTTTATTAATGCAGCATTGTGTAGCCTTTAAAATAAAAAAATAAAAAGCAATGGCTATTCTTTTTTTATGTTCTTTCCATTGAAGAATTACTAAGTTACAAAAAACGGTCCTCATGTGTGTACTGCGAAGGAAAAATAAAAATGCTTAAGGGGTTGTCAAAGTTTCACGAAAGTCTGTGGTCACTCATTGTGACTGCAGACTCGTCAATCCTCTAAAATTGTGCTATGATCAGACCATGTTCCTGCATGGTCAGACTCGACCATTACACAGTACATAGCAGGGGCACATTTATAAGATTATAAAGACCTACTGACAGGGAATTTAGATTGTGAGCCCCATCGGGGACAGTGATGATAATGTGTGCAAAACTGTAAAGCGCTGCGGAATATGTTAGCGCTATATAAAAAGAAAGATTTATTATTATACTTTTTTTTTTTTTTGCACATTCAATGGTGGAACTTAATAATAATAATAATAATAATAATTATAATATTATGATTTATTTATATAGCACCATTGATTCCATGGTGCTGTACATGAGAAGGGGTTACATACAAATTATAGATATCACTTACAGTAAGCAAACTAACATTAACGGACTGATACAGAGGGGCGAGGACCCTGCCCTTGCAGGCTTACATTCTACAGGATGGTGGGGATGGAGACAATAGGTTGAGGGTTGCAGGAGCTCCGGTGTTGGTGAGACTGTAGCTCCGGTAGTGATGAGGAGGCAGTGGGGTCAGTGCAGGCTGTAGGCTTTCCTGAAGAGGTGGGTTTTCAGGTTCCGTCTGAAGGATCCGAATGTGGTTGATAGTCGGATGTGTTGCGGCACAGAATTCCAGAGGATGGGGGATATTCGGGAGAAGTCTTGGAGGCGGTTGGGTGAGGAGCGAATAAGCGTGGAGGAGAGGAGGAGGTCTTGGGAGGACCAGAGATTGCGTGAGGGAAGATATCGGGAGATTAGTTCAGAGATATATGGAGGAGACAGGTTATGGATGGCTTTGTAGGTCAGTGTTAGTAATTTGAACTGGATAAGCTGAGGGAGTGGGAGCCATTGAAGAGATTTGCAGAGTGGGAAGCGGATTATTCCAAGCTCTATTGGTTAAAGTGTACTTCGTTTGTGGGACGGACAGCCCCTTTAAACTAAATAATTTGTTGCTGTGATTATTCTAATGGATTGCTTGCCTGCCTAGGCACTAGGTTTCTGCCCCACTGCAGCCAAATAAGTGTTTTACCAGACTAATTTAGGTTGGGTTCACGGCACCTACTCCTGTCTGTCCAGTGTGTCATCTGGAGCTTGTCTGAAGAATGCTTTTCAGACATGCCTCTTACCCAATGCCCATAGACTTACATGACACCATCAGGGATTAAATATTGGCTGTATTTGACATCAGTGTATATTTTTGTGTGGTTCTTAAACTTCTTTGGTATTCTGAGAACAATGAAAGAAGCAGACTGTCAAAATCCATTCTGGTAAAGACAGGAATATCTTTTGCCGGTCACATTCTGACATTTTCAGTGTTTGTACACAGTGGTTTTAATGCTGAATATGTTCCCTCTCTTTCTTGCAGAGGCTCAAGCGTCCCGGAGAATGACAGACTATCCTCCATAGCATCAGAGTTGCAATTTAGATCCCTTAGTCGACATTCAAGCCCAACAGAGGAGAGAGACGGTAGCTCATACCTCACTACTAGTTTCAGCTTTCTTCTCAACCCTAATGTTATCATGTTTTTCATGTATTCCACGCCGATCACTTTCAGTTACTGATTTAAAATAGTTTTATTTGATTTCATCTTCATTTACCTGTTATTACTAGTGGATTAATTGGCAATTTATAAAATACAGGAGCCAGTAATGAACCAAAATCCTTGTATAAAAGATAGCCACATATTAACACAACATTGTTTAATGTATTTAGAGCCTACTTATCCGAAGGCAGAACAAGGAGCTTCTACAAGACGAAGTTGGGAGCTTCAGAATCTAATCAGTCAGACTCGAGGTAAAGCTGGCCGTTCACTACAGTATCCACGGGCTCCATCAATTAGCAAGCAAGAGTAGACACCACGTGCCTCATAGGACGTCAGGAATACACTCAATGTATCGTAGTAGAAAAGCTTGGGCCCTCTGCCACAGTAGTAAAGCCTCCTCTGAACCAGTACTGGTCTTGCGCATTGCTGATGAGTTGTGCGAAACATTTAAAATAAATTCTGTCTGTGCGCACCAACATGTTATACAATGCCCCAACTCATAGGCTTATTGGTAGATTTTTTTTTTTGGTTGGTTTTAATGTCTCATTAGCTAGGTAATTTAAATGAATGAGAATTTTCTAGTTAATAAAATTGGGCGAGAATTACCCCCTAGACTTTGGTATAGATTTAATTTCTTTTAACAGACATTGCAGCCAGGCACCGTCCCATGGATGCTGTTCAGAAATCAATCATGGTATTCGAGGATCAAAGATATCGACAAATGAGGAAGAAAAACATAATAGGACAAGTCTGTGACACTCCAAAATCCTATGATAACTTTATGCACGTTGGGCTGAGGAAGGTGACCTTTAAATGGCAGAGGGGTAACAAAATCGGTAAGTTGGAACTTACTTTTTAGTTTGAATGTCAGTGTTTGATGGGTTAAGTTTTTAAGATTTCATTCTTAAAGAAGCACTCTAACAAACCTTTTTCTCCAGTGTGGTGGTTACAGTGCATGATCACTATCATCTCCTAATATCCATATATTTTCAGTCCTCTTCTGTGCCACGTGATTGCAATTCACACTAGCCTGTTCACACAGCGGCTCATGTGGACCAAAAGTCGCTTTGTCAATGTAAGTTTATAAGAGCCTCAGTGTTAAATCTTCTGTCTAGACACTTGGGTCATGCAAAAGACATTGTCATCTGGCTAGTCTGAACTGGGGTCACTTGGTACAGCAAAGGACAGCACTGCGCAGATAATGGCGGCGAACGGGAAGTATACTGTAGTTGATGTGAATCAATTTGTACGACTCAGTCCAGAGTCCACATCCGTAATCTGTGGTCGATGGACAGCAGTCCTCAGAACTGCCTCTTGCCTTACAGCATCCACAAGTTCTTGTTTTGATCAGTTGGCCTGGCACTACGTCATATTTGCGGCCTGACTCGTATGTGACGGTGCCCCAAGCCGGCTAATTAAAGCTGTAAGTAAGAGGCAGTCCTCAGGACTCCTATCCAGCGACCACAGATTAGACGTGGACACTGGACCAGGTCCTGCGAATCACACAAACTCTAAGGCACTGATTGATATAAATTTTGTTGGGATGGTTTCTTTAAGATTGTTTTCAAAACCATTAAATGGAGCATTAGTTGTAGTTTACGGTGCAGTTGACGCTAGATTTTAACAGCTTGTATTACCTTCCAATATCCATCTCTCATTTCACAGGTGAGGGTCAGTATGGAAAGGTCTACACCTGCATTAGTGTTGATACTGGAGAACTCATGGCTATGAAAGAAGTAAGTTGGATGGTGACCGTTTCCATATATATTTCCATGTTTAAGAAACTGCTTGCCAAAAAGGCACAAGCTGCTTATTATGTGGCCACTACGGGTGTTGTTTTATGCTAACAATTAATTGTACTGCTTTTTTACTGTATTGGGAGAATTTATTTTGATTAAGTTTTCAAATAATTTGTTGCTACACCCTATATCCTCCAGTATGACGGCTGACTAAAGGGAACCTGTCAAATTAGTCATGCTGCCTCAACCATAGAACAAATGACTTAAAAACCAGTTCCTGCATTACAAGCATCTGTTTTACTCTGATACACTGCTACATGTTAGATGGGTATGCCCCCTCCAGCTTCTCACCGCTATCTCCGCTAGAACGAGAGTCTCTACCCCTGTAAGGCTAGTTTCACATTTGCGTCTGTGCGCAGCGTATCATCCGCAAACGCATGGTAATGCAGCGTTTTTGATCCACATCAGCTTACATGTGACGGCAAAAAAGCAGCGCTTGCGTTTGTTCTTTTTATGCGCATGTGTGGCACCCCAGGAGTTCAAGTACCACAGTGGTATTGCCTTCCTCTCGGGGAGGGTAATGCCATGCCTGGAGACAGGAGGGATCCCTTTGGCAGGTAATCTTTAGTGATGAGCGAGTGTACTCGTTGCTCGGGTTTTCCAGATCACGCTCGGGTGACCTCCGAGTATTTGTTATTGCTCGGAGATATAGTTTTCATCGCCTCAGTTGCACGATTTACGGCTTCCAGATACGCTGAATACATGTGAGGAATGCCTGTTTGTTAGGGAATTCCCACGTGTATTCAGCGTATCTGGAAGCCGTAAATCATGCAACTGAGGCAATGAAAACTGTGTCTCAGAGCAATGACAAATACTCGGAGGTCACCCGAGCGTGCTCTGGAAAACCGGAGCAACGAGTACACTCGCTCATCACTAGTAATCTTACATGCAACATTTTCTGACTCCAGGCCAGAAGGGGGAGCTCTAAACTCTGTTTAAGGGGACCTTCCCTATACACATCCTGGTCTGGAGGAGGAGTCTGTTAGTCTGGTGCAGACAAGTTGACAGTTGGTAGCAGATGGTGAAGGAGCACAGAAGGACTAGAGCTAGAGGAGGACGGCTACTGGGCCTCTCTAAGCTGAGTGCAGAAAGCGGGCACCGGGAGCCCGACATTGTGAGGAACTACAGGTCCCACGGCAGAACCGGAGGGCAGGAAATTAAAAGGGACTTGCCCACATAATACCTGAGGTACAGCAGCAATCGGAGTCACCGTGGACAGGGACCCCAAAGAGATGGCTCAAGTTGCCTACCGTGCAGGTACTGTCCCTGGACAGGGAAGAAAGAGGACCTTGTTAGAGAGCTACAGGCAGCAAGGGACCACAGACCAGTGCATAGTGGAAGGCTCCCAACCTGACCTGTCAAAGGGATTTCCACCTGTCTTCGGGCTGCCTGGACTCCATCTTTACCTGTTGCCGGTACCCTGGACTGAGGCGGCTAAACACCAGTAAACCAGGTAAAAACTGCAGCTCTGTGTCCTCCATTTGTCGGCATTCACCATCCCTGCCAAGCACATCGGGAGCCCTGGGGACATCGCTTCACCTGTGGGAAGCGACACCATCTTTGCTGCAGCACCATTGCCCCCAGAGGACCCCTTTAAGCAGTGTCAGTCACCTCTGACCGAGAACCACAGGTGGCGTCACAAACGTTCATTATTTCCACAACCCCTTTAAAGACCGTCCCTTTTACTTGGGCGCCCAGGGCCACGGACCGGGTCGCTGCCACCGTGACCACCGCTTTAATTGCGACCGGACCAAGTACAGAGTACCCCACTGCCCTGACGAGCGAATCACATGAGTTCGATATTTCCAGGAGGGCGTGTCTCAAAACAGTTCCTGGACATGCGCAGTCTGAAGTACGCAATCACATCGAACGCTTGTGTACGCATGTCCTTGCATACGCATGTGTTCCCATAGACAGGCGGTTTTTTAACGCACTCATCCGCATGCTCATATTTGACTGATTTTTGACGCTTCCAAAAATGCAACATGTTGCGTTCGCTGCCCTCCGCCGCACACTTCGAAAAAACACATGCGTTCACAGAAGCATGTGAACACATACAAATGCATGTCCATGCGTAATTATGTTAAAGATGGGTACGCATGACGCATGTGGATCGTACGCCACGCACACAGACGCAAATGTGAAAGCAGCCTTAAGTCTAACTGAGCTAGTGCCGAGAAGTCAGCTGAGAAATGCCTCTGTGACTAGCCACTGCATCCCCCATCACGCTTTCTGCAGCACATTCTAATGCACGAGCCGGTCTCTGATTTACTGTCCATGGTTCGGGCAGCATGAATTGTCATAGGGTGCCTCCCTCTCTTTGATGTGGGCTCCGGTGCTGAGCCCACCTCTTTTCCAGCACATGACAGCTGATCTGATTAGCTTTCATGTGCCCCTAACAGCCGTAGGTGGAATCGCGATCCACCAGCAGCTGTTAACCTGTTAAATGCCGCTGCCAAACTCCGACAACGGCATTTAAATGGCCGCGCTGCAAGCCAACCCTGCTATGTGTAACACCAGCGATCAGATGATCGCAGTTTCTTGTCTCCTTTGGAGATTATTGAAGCCTGTAATCAGTAGGAAAAAAAAAATGAAAAAGTTCCAGTCTGCCCCCTTTTGCCCCATTCAAAATAAAACAAATAATAATAAAAAAAATTACACATTTGGTATCGCTGCGTTCAGAAACATCTTCTCTATCAAAATCTAAAAAGAATTAATCCGATGAAAAAATCATATCTACCCCAAAATGGTATCCATAAAAACATCAGCCCTGCATTCAATAAATAAGTTCTCATCCAGCCCCAGATCACGAAAAATGAAGACCCTATGGGTCTCGGAAAATGGCAAATTTTTTTTTTTTTTTACCAACTTTAAAAAAAAAAAATGTCACCACTTAAATATCAAATATGTCTAGGTTATTTTTTATCTACAAACTCGTATTGACCTGGAGAATCATAGTGGAAGGTCAGTTTTAGAATTTAATGAACATGGTCAAAATGTGGAATTGCACTTTTTTTTTTTTTTTTTTCAATTTCACCGCACTTAGAATTTTTAGTATATGATGTGATGCTTTTGAATAGCACCATTAATTTTACAACTTGTCCCGCAAAAAAACAAGCCCACCCATGGCCATATTGACGTAAAAATAAAGCTATGGCTCTGGGAAGAAGGGGAGCAAAAAACAAAACCGGAAATACCCCTGGTTCTTAAGTGGTTAAACCCCTTGATAATTTACCAAGGGCAGGGGTCTATAGCTTTGCTTATGGGATCTGACGTGTGTTCTGTGTTTGGGGTTGAAGAGGAACTCATGTACGATTTATGATTCAAATTCTCTAGGTCAGGGCATGTTCCATTGAACGGGGCAAGACAAAAAAATCTTCCGAAAGTCCTTTCTCAAAAGGCTGAAATATTGTCAAGTGTGAATAAAGTCATCCTATGATGCACATGTAATCACACCGCGATACGCTCAGACATCCGTCATTGACCTGTAGAACCTGATACCACGAAGTTAATGACACCCGCTGCCGCTGATGTTCTCCTACATTGAGGCATTGTTGCCTGGATACTAAACAATTTCTCCTGACCTACATTCAGAAGCCCGAGTCAGTGTGGACGGCAGTGAAAGCCTGTTCCCAAGATGCTGGCTTTGAACAATGTGAAAGCCTTGGATTTCCCTCTGCTATGACTAGAGCAACAAGCATCAACTTTGTGTCACTTGGCAGCAGAACAAAATTGGCTTTCACTAATGACCATAAGAGTAGAAGCACTGCAGGACACGCTTACCTTTTCTAATTAAACTTAAGGAAAATTGACAGGTGCTAGGAAATCCTCAGACACTGCTGGTCCTATGTATAGAATCACTTGTAGCTCTATCAAACGCATATTGTTATTAAAGGGAACCTGTCACCTGAATTTGGCGGGACTGGTTTTGGGTCATATGGGCGGAGTTTTTGGGTGTTTGATTCACCCTTTCCTTACCCGCTGGCTGCAATATTGGATTGAAGTTCATTCTCTGTCCTCCATAGTACACGCCTGCGCAAGGCAAGATTGCTTTGCGCAGGCGTGTACTATGGAGGACAGAGAATGAACTTCAATCCAATATTGCAGCCAGCATGAAGCCAGCGGGTAAGGAAAGGGTGAATCAAACACCCAATAACTCCGCCCATATGACCCAAAACCAGTCCCGCCAAATTCAGGTGACAGAGTCCCTTTAAAAGGGCTCTGTCAGCAGGACTTTGCTATGTAATCTGAGAGCAGCATGATGTAGGGACTGAGACCCTGATTGCAGCGTTGTCACTTACTGGTCTGCATGTTATATTGATATAATCACCGTTTTCTCTGCTGCAGAGCTACCAATGCGTCCTGTATAATCCTGCCTACAACTCCTTTTGGAAGCTTTCTGTGTACACACTCCGTTGACAGAAAGCTGCTAGAAGGCATGCGACACATAGTCCTGTAGTGATCATCTCCTGTTGATTAAAAAAAAAATTATTTTCTCATTCATCTCATTGGGGATTGTCTGCTGCCACCTGGAGGCTGACGTCATTGGATTTAAATAAGTGTCTTCTTCACAGCAGACTATACTGCACCTGCTGGTGTCAGGCGTCCTCCGTTTTTTTGGTAGCATCAGTTGAAGGCAAGGTCTGTCTCAGACCTGTCTTAGAGGTTAGGCTCTATCCTTTTTTGCTTTGCGTTTTTCAGATGTCTCTGGGTAACAGAGTGTAATTGTGAACTTTGTGTCACCGACGTAGCGACCGAGTACAGGCTGTAATTGTTCTGTGTGTATCCTCTCACATCGGTGTCGCTTGACCAATGTACCTTGACACTGTCGGTAGTCAGGTATTGGAGCGCAGGTCCGTAAGCCAACTAGCTCTTGCCTGCTGCCCTAAGTATTGCTTGTGTGCATGGAGAATAAGTTAAAGGGATCCCCATCTTCTGACAGGTAAGTATAGCCTTTCTTTCCTCCCCCACAGCAAAAGCGTGTTCCCGTTTAAAGCACTCGGCCAATTGGTTGGCTGAAGGTTTCCAGCCAGTTGGTGGCTGTGTTGCTCCCAGCCTATCAACACGTCCGGTCTATCAGCCAATCGGCTCCAGTTTCTTGACACACCGGGTTCCTGCCTCTCTGACTCTGCTCCTTCATCTTCCGCCTTAAGGCACAGCAATTTTTAAAGGGAACCAGTCACCCCCAAAGTCGAAGGTGACTTCTTACAATGACGTCCTCTTGTCTTCACGCTGAGGCTCCGGCACAGGTGTAATTTGTCTGCCCTGTTGAGGTCAGAGCAAAGTACTGCAGTGTGCATGCATCGGGGAAGGTCAGAGAGGGCCGGCGCCTGCGCACTGCAGTACTTTGCTCTGCCCTCAACAGGCTATAGGTATACAAAGTACGCCTGCGCCGGAGCCGCAGCGTGAACACAAGAAGAGGATGTCATCATAAGAAGATGGGAGGCCCTGGACCGCGACGCCAATTGGATCGGACCCCCCCGCTCAAGTGAGTATAATCTAACCTCTTTTTCTCATCTTTCAGGATACATCGGGGGCTTATCTACTGCATTACAGAATGCTGTAGATAAGCCCCTGATGCCGGTGGGCTTAGCTCACCTTCAACTTTGGGAGTGACAGGTTCCCTTAAAGTAGTGTGGGGCACAGAAAAACCTCTATGTTGTCCTTGTCGTGGGATAGCAAGCTAAGCTCACAGGGGGAACAGATACCTTCAATGTGGATGTGGTAGGCTGTTGACTACTGGTGGCTGACACTAAACACTCTTAACAGTTTTGTCACTGTTTAAAGGGAACCGGTCACCCCCAATATGGAAGTTGAGCTAAGCCCACCGGCATCAGGGGCTTATCTACAGCATATCAATTGTGTTGGTGGAGGTCGCAGGGATTTTAGAGTGGGCAGAGGACAAGGTTCCTCTAATCTTGGCAGTTCATATACCAGCGGTAGTTAACAGAGAGGCAAACTACTCTCAGGGAAGTGGGCACTTCACCAGGAGGTGTTTAGGCAGTAGAGTACACCGGATGTCGATCTATTGGCATCCAGATTAAACCACTAGGTGCCAAAATTTGTAGCAAGGCGCTGGAACCCTCAGGTGATCAAAATCTATGCCCTGGTAATCTCTTGGTCCCAGTTCTCTCTGCTTTACCTCTTTCCACTTCTGCCACTTCTCCCCAGACTTTTCAAGAATATCTGTGCAGAGTGTGTTTCAGTCATTCTCATTGCCTCGGAGTGCCTGGTATTTGGATGTTATCAAACTCCTGGCGGATGTCCCATGTGCTCTTGACTACCCAGACCTTCTGTCCCAGGGTCCAATCCTCCTTCCGAATTCAGGGGAGCTCCATTTAACCACGTGGCTGTTGAAGCCGTGATTTTGTGGACTTTAGGTCTGTCTGAATCATTCATTCAGATTATGATTAGAGCCCACAAGTCATTCTCATTTCGAGTCTACCATCGTACTTGGAGGGCATATTTTTGTTGATGTGAGTCTACCAGTCCTTCGCCAATGTCTCTCTTCTTGCCAGCACTGATATCCTTTTTATCGTCCCGATTGGAGGCAGGGCTTGCACATAAAGGGGTTTTCCCTCAAACAAAAGTTTATTTTAATCAATGATCTTTAACTCGCCCAATGGTCAGGTGTCCGCCCTGGATATTTTTGTTTCAGAAGAATTTGGCATTTAAAACTCAGGTTAAAACTTTTTTGCAATAGGTGGTGCACATTAAGCCAACCTTTAAGACTTCCCTTGATCCTTGGGATGTGGATCTCGCTTTGAAGGCTCTTCAGTCTTCGCCTTTTGAGCCCATCGGAGACATTTCTACACATTTTCTTTCTTATAAGGTAGCTGTTAGGAGGATCTGTCCTGTGGCAGTCCTTGCCTTATTATCGGCCACTGCATCAGTCAAGCGTTCTGATTCCTTGTTTATTATACCAGAGGGCCCTGTTTGGGGTCAGGTCTCTTCTAAAGCAACCATTGCCTGCTGGATAAAAATTACTTACTATACAGGCCTATAGAGCTATGGCTAGGGTGTCCCCATTTAGGATTAGGTCACACTCTACGTAAGTGATGTGAGCCTCCTAAGCAGTTCGTCTTCTGGCATCAGCTTTGCAGGTCTGTAAAGCAGCTACTTTGGCATCGGTGCATACATTTTCTATGTTTTATAGGGTCCACACTTTTGCCTCTGCATATGCAAGCCTTGGTAGTAAAGTACTACAGGCGGCAGTAGCCTGAATTTCCACTTGAGTTACAATGGAAGACTAGGTGGTAACGGTATATTTAATTATTTCCCACCGTAGGGACAACTTTAGGATGTCCCATGGTTCTGTGATCCCCAATTAAGACTAATAATAAAAATTGATTTTTGGTGCTCACCATAAAATCTGTTTCACGTAGTATGCATTGGGGACCCATGATTGCCCTTTTAGATATGCAGTTATGCTTCTTCTTGCCTTAATTAATTTCTCCTCCACCTGCTTTCTCACAAAAAACTGAGGAAGCACTCCAGAAGAGTCTGCTGAGGAGGAACCAATTTTATTAAATTGCAGTAATAGTGGCAATAGACTAATCCATGGTTCTCTGTCCCCCAGTGAAGACTATGGGAAACATATTTTATGGTGAGTACCAAAAATCTACTTTTATTGAAACAGCAACACAGTCTCGTAAGTGATACATCACTTCACTAAGGCTCTCAGCACCTTTGGTATATCATGCTGCTCTCAGATTACATAATGACCTGCTGAGTGAGCTGACAGTCCCTTTTAAAGGTTGGAAACCATAGAATTACTTGGGACCACATAATAGTAAGGAATACAACTGGCCTTGAAACTTGTAGAATGGCTTGATTTTAAGTTTTGGTGTCATGGCTTGATAAAATTATATACTGTATCACTGACTGAGGTTGCCATTAACTACAGATGAACTAAGATATTGGGTATAGGAACTCATTGATTATTTATCAGAATTTTAAAGATGGTCAAATAAAATAATTATAATGTGAACATTTAAGATGGAGTTTCTTTAATTTTCATTTCTAGCTTTCATTGTATTGGTAATAATCTGAATATGATATATTTTAAAGATCCGCTTTCAACCAAATGACCATAAGACAATTAAAGAAACTGCTGATGAGCTGAAAATCTTTGAAGGCATCAAACATCCTAACCTTGTTCGCTACTTTGGTGTGGAGCTTCACAGAGTAAGAAAATTATCTACTATTATTTTCATATTGATATTGGTAGTTAAACATACAAATCGTTTGTATTGAGTGTAAAATGTCAATTTATATAGACATGCTTGGTTTTCCTGCATTGCGCTAAATGTACAGCACAGCGATATGTAAAGGGAGTACCCCGAACTCTTTTTTGTTTTTCTATGAATCCACGAATATGATCAGTTATGATATAATTTTAACATTTTATTGTGAAAGTTTATGGTAAAAGGTACAGGTATAGCTAAACGAAGAGTGGTTTATACGTTTATGGTTACTGTAGTAGTTCCCTTTACAAGTTGTGATATAATGACCTTTCCTTAAACCAAAAACTGCAGCTCAGCTGCTATTCACTTCAGCGCTCCACAACTTCAGCCGCAGTCCGGCTGAGGTGAAAGCTAAAGATTCCTAATGTGTACGGGTGTGTGATCACTACCGATCTAAAAAATTAGGGATAGGTCATCAAATTATAAGCCTGAAAAGCCAACTAATAATAATAATAATAATAATAATAATTTTATTTATATAGCGCCAACATATTCCGCAGCGCTTTACAAATTACAGAGGGGACTTGTACAGACAATAGACATTACAGCATAACAGAAATCACAGTTCAAAATACATACCAAGAGGAATGAGGGCCCTGCTCGCAAGCTTACAATCTATGAGGAAAAGGGGAGACACGAAAGGTGGATGGTAACAATTGCTTTAGTTATTCGGACCGGTCATAGTGTAAGGCTCGGGTGTTCATGTAAAGCTGCATGAACCAGTTAACTGCCCAAGTATGTAGCAGTACAGACACAGAGGGCTAATAGCTGCATAAAGTGTATGAGAACATGTTGCGAGGAACCTGATTGTTTTTTTTTTTTTTGAATGGGCCACACAGGGATAGTTAGGTTAATGCATTGATGTGGAAGGCCAATCTGAACAGATGAGTATTTAGAGCACGCTTAAAACTGTGGGGATTGGGGATTAATTGTATTAACCTAGGTAGTGCATTCCAAAGAATCGGCGCAGCACGTGAAAAGTATTGGAGACGGGAATGGGAGGTTCTGATTACTGAGGATGCTAACCTGAGGTCATTAGCAGAGCGGAGGGCACGGGTGGTAGGGTGGTAGACTGAGACTAGAGAGGAGATGTAGGGTGGTGCTGAACCATAGAGTGCTTTGTGGATGAGGGTAGTAGTTTTGTACTGGATTCTTGAGTGGATGGGTAACCAGTGTAATGACTGGCACAAGGTAGAGTCATCGGTGTAACGGTTGGTGAGGAATATGATCCTGGCTGCAGCATTCAGGACAGATTGGAGCGAGGAGAGTTTTGTAAGAGGGAGGCCAATTAGTAGAGAGTTACAATAGTCCAGACGAGAATGCATAAGTGAAACAGTAAGAGTTTTTGCAGAGTCGAAAGTAAGAAAAGGGCAAATTCTAGAAATGTTTTTGAGATGCAGATAAGAAGAGCGAGCCAGTGATCGGATGTGAGGGGTGAATGAAAACTCGGAATAATGTATGACCCCAAGGCAGCGGGCATGTTGCTTTGTAGTAATGATGGACCCGCACACGGAGATGGCAATGTCAGGCAAAGGTAGGTTAATAGAGGGAGAAAACAGGAGGAGTTCAGTTTTTGACAGGTTCAGTTTCAGATAGAGGGAGGACATGATGTTAGAAACAGCGGTAAGACAATCACTGGTGTTTACTAAAAAAGGTCGGCGTGATAACAGGAGAAGAAGTGTATAATTGGGTGTCATCAGCATAGAGATGGTACTGGAAACAAATCTACTGATTGTTTGTCCAATAGGGGCAGTATACAAAGAGAAAAGGAGGGGGCCTGGGACTGATCCTTGAGGAACCCCAACAATAAGGGGAAGATGAGAGGAGGCGGAAGCAGCAAAAGATACAGTGAAGGATCGGTCAGAGAGATAAAAGGAGAACCAGGAGAGAACGGTGTCCTTGAGGCCGATGGAGCGGAGCATAGTGAGGAGGAGCTGATGATCCACAGTATCGAATGCTGCAGATAGATCCAAGAGAATTAGCATGGAGTAGTGACCATTAGATTTAGCTGTTAGTAGGTCATTAGAGACTTTAGTGAGGGCAGTTTCAGTAGAGTGTAAAGAGCATAAACCAGATTGAAGAGGGTTGAGAATAGTCATCTGAGAGATAGCAGGTAAGACGGGAGTTGACCAGGCGTTCGAGGAGTTTAGAGATGAAGGGAAGATTAGAGACAGGTCTATAATTAGCGGCACAGTTTTGATCGAGGGATGGTTTTTTAAGTAATTGATGTATGATAGCATGCTTAAATGTGGATGGAAAAATACCGGAAGTGAGAGAAAGGTTGAATATTTTTTTTAGGTGAGAGGTGATAGCCGGGGAAAGGGACTGGAGGAGATGTGACAGAATGGGGTCACTGATGCAAGTGGTTGGGCGAGAAGATGCAAGGAGCCTGATTACTTCTTCTTCTGTAACTTGTTCAAAGTCCGAGAGTGAACTAGATGCAGTGGGGGAGGGAGTACAGTGCATGGTATGAAGAGATTGGGAGATGATTTCCTGTCGAATGTGGTCAATTTTTTTCTTTGAAGTCATTGGCCAGATCGTCAGCGCGGAGATCCGTGGTTGGGGCCTGCACTCTTGGGTTGAGTAGGGACTGGAAAGTGTCAGAGACGTTTAGGGTTATTGGACAGTGAGGTGATGAGGGCATTGAAATAGGTTTGTTTGGAGAGGTGAAGGGCAGAGTTGTATGTTTTTAGCATGAACTTATAATGGATGAAATCTTCAGGTAGATTAGATTTTCTCCACAGACGTTCGGCGCACCTGGAGCACCGCTGCAGGAAATGTGTTTGCAGCGTGTGCCACGGTTGTTTCTGTCTGTGCTGAGTTTTTATGTATAGGAGGTGCAGCTTCATCCAGAGCACTTTGCAGGGTTTCATTGTAATGCTCCAGAGCAGAATCAGGACATGAGATGGAGGAGATTGGGGCCAATGAGGACTGCAAGTTCTTCATAAGTTTCTGGGTGTTAATGGCCTGTATGTTTCTATAAGTGTGGAAAGTGGGGATGACCTGAGCAGGATGGCAGTTCTTGATAGAGAATGAAAGAAGGTTGTGGTCGGAGAGCGGGAGAGAGGAGTTTGTGAAATCATCCACTGAGCAAAGCCGGGAGAAGACTAAGTCAAGGGAGTTTCCATCTTCATGCTTTGGAGAGTTAATATGCTGCGAGAGGCTGAAAGAGGAGGTTAGAGATAAAAGGTGAGAAGCACATGGGGAAAGGGGAGAAGCAATGGGGATGTTGAAATCACCCATGATGAGGGTGGGGATGTCACAGGAGACAAAGTGTGGAAGCCAGGTGGCAAGGTGATCCAGGAACTGATGAGAGGGGCCGGGAGGACGATACACCACCGCCACTCGCATGGAGAAGGGGATGTAGAGTCTGACAGCATGGACCTCAAAGGAAGGGAAGACAAGTGAGGGCACTTGGGGGATAACTTGGAAGGTACATTTGGGTGAAAGGAGCAGACCAACGCCTCCACCTGCTCTGTTGTCCGATCTTGGAGTATGAGAAAAGTGTAGTCCACCATATGAATGAGCAGCAGCAGCGGTGGTGTCTGCTTGCTGGATCCAGGTTTCAGTAAGAGCCAGGAGATTAAGAGAATTAGAAAGGAAGAAGTCATGGATGAAGGAGAGTTTATTACACACAGAGCGAGAATTCCAAAGGGCACAATTGAAAAAGACAGAAGGCATGCATGGAATATTAATAAGATTAGAGGGGTTTTTGAGTGTAGCAGTTGGGAGGTTTGACTCCCCCGGGGGCCGGGGTTGGGAGAGATGTCTCCAGCGACTAGGAGAAGGAGGATAGAAAGAGTGAGCAGATGGTTAAGTGATTTGTGAGAGCGTCTCTTGTGTTGGATGGTGGGACTGAATGGATCTGTGCTGTTAAGCAATGTGAACAGAGCATGAGTGCTGTACATAGGAGAGGAAAGGACAGAGGGGCCGATATGGATGGAGTGAAAAAAGTTAATGCAAGGGCGGTGAATGTGGCAGCCAGGATATAGAATATACAAATACATATGGTGAGTATTTGTTCTGTGCCAAATGAACAGGGAATAGATTTAGATTGTCTTACCTGTCTCCTGCCCTGTCTAACTGCCATGGTATAACTGCCAGCACTTAGAAAAAAGTACTTTGAATGAAAGTACACGAATAATAGTGCACAAATGCACCCCTGCACGAATGCTTCCCCAAAGTATGTCTACATTTATAGAAGGCTAGCTCTTTTTTTTTTTTTTTTTAATAGTTTTCAGTAGTGCGTCCTGGAAAAAAATTCTGATGCAGTGTATTGGGCCATAGTTCATACTAATCATCCTGAGTAGGATCTATATTTTTGGTGACCTTGTTTTTCTGTGAATGGTACTCGTGTTTAGTTTTGCTTTTTTTGTCTTGACCACTTTTTAGATGCCTTATGTCTTATGTGCTTATATTTAACAAACCTGTTTTTCATCATCAATCCAGGAAGAAATGTACATTTTCATGGAATATTGTGATGAAGGTACTTTAGAGGAGGTTTCTAGGCTTGGCCTTCAGGAGCATGTCATACGGCTTTACTCCAAGCAGATCACAATTGCAATAAATGTGCTTCATGAACATGGCATTGTTCACCGCGATATAAAGGGTAAAAGAAACACATTTTATGCTAAATAAACTTTTTTTTTAAATTGTTTGTTAGCAAATGATTTGTCTTTCAGCTCATTCTAGTCCATAGAACATGGTTTATGATGCTTCCTGCATTTAGAGCTTCTAATGTACTACAGGCCCCTGTTTTTGTCAGATACAGAGGATCCTCATTTCCTGTAATTGGGCTGCGTACACCCCTGCATCTTATTGCAGCCTCCATTGTAGAGCTTGTCATATCTGGTGGAAATAACTGTATGCAGCACTATTTTTCTATTTAGAGTGATGGTCACTGCAGTAGGACCCGATGGACACCATTGCAAGACAGTTTAGTCCCTGGTGTGCCATTGATGCTTGTATAATAGGAAAACAGCACAAATGTGAACAGAACCTTATTTCTTTGGGATGGAAATATTTGTGTTTTTTCTCAAGTTTTAAGGAAACCTTTGCAAACTCGCATTTATACCTGTGGGCTTTGTTTATTTTTGTATATTGGAGACCTTTTTGCACAAGCATTTTTATTCGTCCTTTGTGATTTTTCAGTTATTAGTGGTTTTTTGTTTTGTCTTTTTTTTTTTACCCTTCAAAAACCTCAGGAAAAAAATATCACCTTTTGGCTGCATTCACACATCCTTGAGAAATGTCCATGTGGTACCTGACTAATTCTTTGAACGGATTGCACACGCACCCTTAGAAATGAATGGGTCTATGCACACTTCCATAAAAATCCAGTATCCAAGTGTGAGATCCATGAGACTGTGAGCAGCTCTTATCCTGTGTGTTTGCGAATCAGACTTGCCCATACAAGCCAATGGGGATCCATGAAACACGGATGCAAATCATAATGCTTTCGTTCTGTCTGTGTATCACAAATCTGTTGCTCAATGATAATTTTAAATAAAAATGTGACCTTCCGAGGGCCTTTCTATTGGCTTGGAAGAAAGCAACAAGGATAACGCCTGAGAAACAAGTCGGTCTGTTTATTTCAAGTGAATGTACAAAATTCTGTTTTGAAAAAAAAAAAAAAACACTAACCACAAAACGCCACAACCGAAAACACATTGGATGTTTTGTGTTTATTTTTTCCATTGGGCCACAGCGTTTTATCATATAAAATGCAGAGTGTGAATCTAAATAAGGTGGCAGAATAACAGCAGCAGTTTCCATGTTTATTTTCGATTTTCCAAAGGAGCAAATATTTTCCTAACTTCTTCCGGCCTAATAAAATTGGGAGACTTTGGATGCTCAGTGAAACTAAAGAATAATGCCCAGACCATGCCTGGTGAAGTAAACAGCACTCTGGGGACAGCAGGTAAAATGCAGCTAATTCTATGTTTTTTTCATTCTATGGGTGTTTTGACAGACTATAATAAGTATAAAGGTTAGAGATGAGCGAATGTTCGGGTTCCCTTTTATTCAGCAAGCTATAACACTTACCGAAGCTGCTACCTGGCTTCCTGGATCACGCCGGCCGATCAGCTGCATGTGTCGCGGCTGTGTCACTGTCACAGCACATGCATGAAGAGCCTGTTTGTTGGGTCTCCATGCATGTGTCGTGACTGTTGCACAGCGGCGGCACCGATCACCTGATCGGCCGGCGTGATCCAGGAAGTCGGGTTCCCTCTGCAGCTTATTCGGTAAGTGCTATAGCTTGGCGAATAAGAGGGAACCTGAACATATTCGCTCAACTCTAATAAAGGTCTGTTTACATGTCCATGCATTTTTGCAGACAGAGAGGTCCACACCAAAACACAGAGACATGTCTGATTTTGATCCAAGTCCAGGCTCAAACCCACCAATGCACCCAGATGCCAACAATTTGCTGTCTGTTATTTACTGACTATTTCATAGTAAAAGCTTGAGAAGCATTCATTACTTTTATTTTGCATACAAGAAAAACTGATGAAACTTTTATAGTAAAAACTGACGTGCTGACCAAACACTAATGAACATCAGTCAATTTTTTGCATACAACAATAATCTCGAATGTCTGAATAAGCCCTAAGTAATGTCATTGACAACACCATAGAAATGTATGGTAACCCGGTAGTAACCAACATCCCAGTTAATAACACCCACGCACTGACATTTTTTGTACCGTTTTAACTAAAACAAAAAACTCACTTAATGTGTTCAGGCAAGACCATTCTGTGCAGAACACGGCCGGTGTTGCTGTTAGAGGTAACATCATCCTGCAGTGACTCAGACGAGTGATATGCTGTATATTCCATAATGGTCAGTACTTCCTCCCCATTAATACACTTGCCTGACGCAAAGGAGGCCAATTGTGGCATGTTTGGTAGTACTACTGCCAGGATAGCTGGTATCAGTGGTAGTGGGTGTTCTGCTGCTGCTAGTGGCTCCCATGCCTAGAAGTAGTATTATTTGTCTTTTATACTACCCCATCCATTGCAACTTTTCTTTATTCCATACATCATGTTGCAAACCATAATTAACTTTTATCAATCTTTTCAACCCTTGCATCAAATCATGTAATAAGAAATGCTAGGTAGGAAGATACATGGACAGAAAGAAAAATGTGGTACCTGGTTGTAGTACGGTTGTCAAATTAGATTAGTAAAACAAATGTGCAAACATACACATACACACTTTAAACGTTTTACCTTTTTTTTTTTTTTTTTTCTTTCAACCAAATTCAACCCACTTCCCAAGAAATAACATAATAAGAAATTCTGAGACCAAAAAAACGGTATCTTCAACAGGGCACTGTATTGGTGTGGCGTGTATGAATATAAAGTTTGATTAGTAAATCAGATATGCAAAAAGAAAATGTTTGTTACACATACATTTTCTTAGGTATGTCTCTATATTAGTACAATTTCTTTTGTATTGTTTTCTTTTTGCATTATTGTGCAATTATTCTCTTCCCTTGCAAAAACTGCTTCACAAGAAATGCAAAAACTCACTACAGTTGCTTGTGGCATGCAATCATACCAACTGACACTGATTTTCTGATTTTTTTTATTTTTTCTTTATGTAAAAAAAATTGTGCTGTCCTGCATCTGCTTTCTAGTACATTGAGTGAAAGTCTGGAATTGTAATTCAAATTCAATAGGACAGGACATATGCCAGCTATTGTAACACTGATCAATCACAGAGTCTGCCACTAAGTGCTGCACGTAGCACCTCTTATCTGTCTCGCCCCCTATAAATTGTATATTATTCCAAGACTACTACTATCATCTTGTGCAGTGCTGCAGGTATACTACACTTTACTATCAGGAGTATTTCTCTTCTTATCTGAGGACTGCTGAGCTGTGAGCTCTGACTCTCACAATCAAAAAGAACCCCTTAAAATGGCTGCTGCATTATATGTAGTCTTAGCCAAAAACTGATCTCTAAGTATTCCTTCTAAAAGCACCGATCTCCAAAATCTCCAGTTTAAGACACTGATTCATTGGTGTTCGAAATGTTATTATATTTTTGCACAACTCATAGTTGTGTGAAAATCTTGTGAGCTTTGCATTCTACGCCAGTCTTTGCCAGTTCTCCGCAGCTGCAAAAATTCATCACAATTTACTGCAAAAATGGCATAAATTATTACCAAGATGTACTTCAGACCCTGACTGGAATGTATTTATTGTGTTGGCATGTTGTAGCTGAAAGATGCACCATATTCATTAAGAAGCGCACCCCTCCATCGCGTTTTTAATTACCACCGATGTACAAAACACCCATCTTTATGAATCAGGGATGGAATCCTTTTGCAGTAATGGATTATCTAGTTTTTCCTTTTTCTTGATTTATTATTAACAACATTTCTTAAACAGCCTACATGGCGCCAGAAGTCATCACAAGAGCTAAAGGAGAAGGACATGGTCGTGCTGCTGATATCTGGAGTCTGGGATGTGTCTTAATTGAAATGGTCACTGGCAAGGTAAGAGAAGTTTGATTGCATACTGTGCTGGACACCGTTTTGAATGCAAAACCTCATATTGGCAAAATGTAGAACAGATACCAGCTCACCTACAGCGGCATACGGCTTGCTGAAGCACGGATCTCGTGTGGTCACACGTTCAATAATGATAAAGAGAAAGGTGGTGTTCCAGCTTCTTTATGTCCAAAGGTTTATTAGAAAAACTTTAAAACCATGGCAAAAACCAGGTTCACATGGTGAGGAAAGCATTAACGCGTTTGAAATGCTCAAGGCGTCCTTTCTCAAAAGGTTATCTTAGCGTTCCAGTTTGGCTTTCAGAACAATGTGTATTGTCAGAATGTACGCTCCAATGTCTATCTTTATGTGAGAGCAGCCTGTAGTTAGGAATTGCTTAAGATATTAATTGTTTTGTTTTCCTCTGGAACAGAGACCATGGCACGAGTTTGAACATAATTTCCAGATTATGTACAAAGTTGGTATGGGGCACAAGCCTCCAATTCCAGATCGCTTGAGCCCAGAAGGTAAAGATTTCCTTTCTCACTGTATGGAAAGCGATCCAAAGAAGCGATGGACGGCTAGTCAGCTACTGGACCATCCCTTTGTCAAGGTTTGTGAACCATCAGATGACGCTGTTATAGTTAAGGGACACATGCAACACAAATGTTATGGTCACTTGTGGTAGAATTTTTTGTAGAAATTGCTGGACTGGAAATCAATTACATACATTTGATTTTGGTTGCTTGTGTAGTAGGTGTCCGTATATAGTATAGTAACCCATTCAGATGTATGGAACAGTTGGAGAAATTTCTGTTATAAATCTCACGTGAAGGTTCCTTAAGTGATCCCACAACATGTTAATTATTGACTTAAACTGGTACAAAAAAAATAAAAAATTAATGTAAGGCTATGTGCACACATTAAAGATTTTTCGAGTTTTTTCGGCTGTTTTCCACGGAAAAACATAACATAAGCATCCCATAATTTTTAATGCATTCTGCAATTTTTGTGCACATGATGTGTTTTTTTACACGGAAAAAATGCATCGCGGTAAAAAAAACGCCGCACGTTCATTAATTTTGCAGATTTTTCGCATTTTTGCCGCTGTTTAATGCATTGAGAAGCTCCGGAAAAAAACGCACAAAAAACACATGCGGATTTCTTGCAGAAAATGTCCGTTTTTGTTCAGGAAATTTCTGCAAGAAATCCTGATGTGTGCACATAGCCTTACACTTCACAAAGTAAATAAAATTCATACTCCGCATCTACTTGGCATATTTGGAATGATTAGTAAATTATTTTTTTCCTGCATTTTCCCAATAATAAAAGCTAGTACAATTTAGACAATAACTGGTATATATTCATAATGTATGGCTGTTAGAATGTGAGGAGGCACAAAAAATAATTTTTTTCATGTACCACAGTAAAGCATTCACACGCAGGTCTAGTAGAACCGAGCTTTTTACGTGGGAGTAGAAAGACCATGGAATCGTATGAAAACATGCATGATGGCGTTTGTAAACATCCGTCTTATTTGCCTTATTTTTGGTGGGCAGGTTTGCACCGATGAAGAATGAAACTGTCAAGATTTGGCCTAATATAATTCAGCAAGTCATCTCTTAATCACTACTGTATGTAATATTTACATAGACTGAGCTGAGGCACCCGTGCACCGTCGTGAAGACCCGTGGCGTAAGACTGCACAGCTGACGGCCGTCACTTCTCCTGCTGCTCTTGTATCTGTTTTTTCGGCACATTTTCTTCATGTGACAATGTCCCGCACATGTTTTTGTTTTTATAAAAGCTGCATGTTTGTGCCATTACTACTGTACATGGACCATTGTGTTTTTAATTTGTTCTCTGGCTTAATTCTCATATGAATGAGAACGGTAATAAACACAGAACTGTTTCCAATGTATTGAGCTCTGACGCAAGTTGTAGTGTTACCACGTATTCTGGACCTTCTAATTGTTTCTACTTCCCTGGTTTGTCGAGTGCACTGTGATCCTGTCATTTTCTGGCCAGCTTCAGATTTGTTATGCAAGAAAAAGTTAAGTTGGAAGAACGTTTTCTTAATAAATGGTTTATTTTAGGACATCTAATAGTATTTTTCTTCCCTCTAATCTGATAACAATTTATGGGGGAAACTAAAGCGAATACGGAAGCCATAATATTAACGTTGGTATAGAAAGTAGTAACTGCACCCGTACATCGTCTGCAACCTACATGAATAATCTAAAGTCTTCTGACGAAGATCAAGAGGGACATCTACGTAACGAGGAATTCATTGCAGTTTCCCATCAGGAGAAACAAACATGGTGTATGTTTAAGCAGAACTCAAAGTATGTACTCCAGTTTTGCCTAAATGGGCGTCACTTGGGTGGTACGAGGGCGTGATGCCACTGCTCCTCTAACTTCTGCCAGAAATTCCTAACTTGAGTAAGATTTGTGGCTCGTGGCACACTTCAAACACGCTTCTTCATCAAGACATGAACAACACCGGACTTGATTCAGCGGAAAATGTTTAGCGATATTGATGAGGCCGAGAAAGGAAACAGCCATACTGGTAGCCTAGCATTACCATCCCACTCCTATATTGACAGGTGGCATAAGCCTATATTGGTCACCCATGTAGCCATGTATTTGAGGGATAAGCAATGGGAATTTATCTTTATCTCAAAGGGTAAGTTCACAGTAGGCAGGTTTTTTTTTTTTGCCTGCAGCAAAACCTGATATCTTGTTAGGAAAGAACCTGCAGAAAAAATGCTCTTGTGTATGCTAATAAAATGTATTGTTTGTATGGGGGGGGATTCTATTCTATGGAACTCTAATCAGAATCAGATTTCTGAAATCTCCTAGACTTTTCTGGTACTGTAAAACACAGCTAAAAAATGTGCATAAAAAAGCTGCAAAAATGTCTGGTGCGAACTTAGCCAAAAGGGTTGGACTTTATTTTAACAAATTTGGGAGGGATATGATTTAGTGGCTTACTAATATGTAGGTATTACAGTGGTCTTTTTGCCCTTGTTGCAGTCTAGTGGGGTGTTCTAGTATGCAGTGATTAGCATCAAATGTGGTCTAAGCCAGGCCAACTAGAGAAATGACACCAGGATCTTGGTCACACTGTGACGAGAAAAGGCGATTCCACGTGGTCCAACAGCACAGAAGATCTACTGTAGCTCATATTTCTGATTAATCATAGCCAGCGTTATCTTTAAAACTTCAGAACACAGTGGGTTACAGCTTGCTGCATAAGTGGTGCCCTCTGTCCACCATGCAACATGGCAAGTAGACCTTGGAGCAATGGCAGGTGGCCTGGTGTGCTGGCTTATTTTCTTTTACATGTGAAAAGCTGGCAAAGGCAGAGTGAGGCTGTGGCCAATGTTCTGCAGGAAAGCTTTGGGTTTTGGTATTCATGTGGGTATTATTTTGGTACATATTACATACCTAAACATTCAATCTAGGGAGACAGGTGGTTTTCAGGTTTATAATAATAAGTTACAGCACCTTCCATCCCCAGACTGCCTCCCCCTTTCTGCTCTCCATGTACTGACTTCTGGTGAGTCTGGGGTAGACTTGTCTACATAACAATCAATCATCAAAGGCAGAGATGCAGGGACAGGGAAAACGCAGCCTGTGCCAATGAGAAAAGCCTTGTACCTGCAATCATTAGCACAAACCACTACAGTACCTCTATTGTAATGTATTGTACGCCTCTGCCACCCACTGTGTAAGGAGTTGGCTCATGCAAATCTCTGGCCTCAGGGATAATGATGGCACAGTCATCATGTAACAGTTGAAGTCAGAGATTGACTGCAGCAGTCACCATGGGTTGGTCGGAACGTCATCACTGAAGGACATGCTTTGAAGGACTATGAACACTGGTGCCAATTTACCATAGAAGTTCTGTTTGTAACTTTATCTGTTATGTTCTGTCACTCTTTAAAAAAAAAAAAAAAAAATCTAATCACCTTATTGAATCAATTTGTAGTGCACACCTCAAGGGGTTAGAATCCAGGCAGAAAAGAGATGGTAAATCTTCAATAATGTGCTGCATGGCTAAGTGTAAACTTTTCACGGACCGTTGTAATTTGTCAATCTGGGCTGATCGTATAAATTTGTCCTGGAGAATTTAGAGCACTTTATAAATCAACTCCTAGTGCTTAAAGGGCACATTGAGATGTCATTTATCGCTCACAAGTACTGTGTTTTTTCATTTTTTTGCAGACCAAGTGGTCCGCACTTAAACACAGAGCCACGTCTGATTTTTGATCCGGGTCACAAATGAAATTTGACTAGGGAAAATCTGTGTCTGAAAGAATCAAGCTCTCAAGTCAACTGCTGTCCATGTGCTGTCCGATTTTCATGTTCATATGAAAAAAAAAAAAGATCAAACATTGGTGGTAAAACTGACACATGTATCAATTACTAATGAAAATTGGTTAAAAGTAAAATCACTGACCTTTGAACGAGTCCTTAATTTTGCCTAGTGGAAAATCAGGACATGACAATTTAGCCATATTTTGCTACACAATTAATGCTGACTTGTGGCACGGACATTTTCCCGACAGTAATGTGAACTAATATTCGGTACATACCAGGCAATACATAAGCTATTAGAGCTTTTCATGTTAATGGAATCCATAGAACAGCTCCACCTTGTGGACAGCGAGAGTAATGACAAAATTTGTAACTATACATTCTAGAATTTTACAAACATTCATAACTCATCATAAAATTACTTGTGTATCTAAAATCTATTCTATATTTATACTGTGGATGTGAAAATGATAAAAACACCAAAGACTATTAGAGATGCAAGACAACAGCATTTTATAACATGAATCAATAGACAACCCTGGCACAGTAACATCACTAAAAAGCTTTGGGAAGTATCCAGAATTGCAGAACGGTGATGGAAGAAAACGCATTTGCAAGATGATTTCACTGCACTCAAACAAGCAACACTAACATTCAAATCAGCTCTCGCCTCTGATAAACAGGCGTACTTTACATCTCTTGTATCTTCCTTATCCCACAACCCCAAACAGTTGTTCAACACCTTTAACTCCCTCCTCCACCCACCACTGCCCCCTCCAACCTCTTTAATCTCTGCTGAGGACTTTGCCACACACTTCAAAAATAAGATAGACCAAACAAGGCAAGTCTTTGTTGTCCGACCACCACAACCCCTTTGTATACCAGACCAATGTCCTAACCCTATAACTTCCCTCACCAAAATCACTGAAGGACAGCTTGCTCATCTCTCCAAATCACACCTCACCACTTGTGCACTTGACCCCATCCAACCTCACCGCTATACTAATCCCATCCCTAACCCATCTCTTCAATCTATTACTAACTTCTGGTACCTTCCCCTCTGCTTTCAAACATGCCACAATCACACCTATCCTCAAAAAGCCTTCCCTTGACCCGAGTGCTATGTCCAGCTACCGCCCCATATCTTTTCTCCCCTTTGCTTCCAAACTACTTTAGCAGCATGTCCACGCTGAATTTTCCTCTCACCTTGCATCTAACTCTTTCTTCGACAGCTTACAATCTGGCTTCCGTCCCGACCATTCCACTGAGACTGTCCTGACCAAACTTACTAACGACTTACAGCCAAAGCTATCAGACGATTCTCTATACTCCTCCTTCTAGACCTGTCCTCTGCCTTTGACACAGTTGACCACTGCCTCCTACTACAGATCTTCTCTTCCTTTGGTGTCAGATCTCACCCCATCCTGGATCTCCTCATACCTTACCAACCGCACATTTAGCGTTTCCTACTCCCATACTACCTCTTCATCTCGCCCCCTCTCTTGGTGTCCCTCAAGGCTCTGTCCTAGGACCTCTTCTCAATCTATACCCTTGGCCTGCGACAACTCATAAAGTCCTCTGGCTTCCAGTACCATCTATATGGTGATGTTACCTCTGCAGTGTGTCTATCAGCCATATCCTCCTTCTCTCGCTTCCTCAAACTCAATGTGGACAAAACTGAACTAATTATCTTTCCTCCATCTCGCACATCTTCCCTACCTGATCTATCTATCACAATAACTGAATTCAGTTTCTCCCATCGAGGTAATCCGCTGCCTTGGAGTAACCCTGGACTCTGCCCTGTCCTTTAAACCACACATCCAAGCGCTCGCCACCTCCTGTCGCCTCCAGCTCAAAAAAATTTCCAGAATCCGTCCTTTCCTCAACCCTCACTCTACCAAAATGCTTGTGCATGCCCTAATCATCTCTCAACTACTGCAACATCCTCCTTTGTGGGCTACCCTCTAACACTCTCGCACCCCTCCAGTTCGTCCTTAACTCTGCTGCGAAACTAATATCTCTCCTCACTACACTCCTGCTTCCCCTCTTTGTAAATCCCTTCACTGGCTGCCAATTTCCCAGCGTATCCAGTTTAAACTACTAACACTGACCTACAAAGCCAACCATAACCTTTCTCCTCCGTATATTTCCGTACTAATCTCTCTATCTTCCCTCACGTAATCTCCTCCCAAGACCTCCTCTCCTCCACGCTTATTCGCTCCTCACCCAATCGCCTCCAAGTCTTCTCCCGAATATCCCTCATCCTCTGGAATTCAATGCCCCAACACATCCTGTTATCCGCCACATTTGGATACTTCAAACGGAACCTGAAAACCCACCTCTTCAAAGAAACTTACACCTTGTAATGATCATACGGCCACCTCAACACCATCGGAGCTACTGCATCCCCCAACCTACTGTCTCCTTCCCCATAATCCTGTAGAATGTAAGCCCGCAAGGGCAGGGTCTTCTTCCCTCTGTACCAGTCTGTCATTGTTCGTTTATTTACTGTAAGTGATATTTGTATTTTGATGTAACCCCGTCTCATGTACAGCACCATGGAATTAATGGTGCTATATAAATAATAATAATCACTTCTAAGTAACCTTCTTTATTACCTACCTTCAGGTCACATCACTGTCGGACACAGATCCCAGTTCCAATAAGTTTTATTAAACTAGTTTTTAAATAACAGGGTTGTTTTGGGATATATATATATATATATATATATCTTTTACTATAGTGTCTTGCTTGCTGTCATCATGAGTATAATGATAGAAAATTTGTAGTGATGTAATGCCAACCATGCACATGTGAATGCTGCTAAAATTCTTGACTCGCTGAAGCGGTCATGACAAGAAGATGACCGTATTTCCTTTTTTTAATTATTTTTCTCACTGTGTGACAGCAGCATATATTTGTGGTGCAGGGTGGAAAGGGGTTGTCTCATGAAGCTACTGGAGCATATGGACCGCATAAAGGATGGTACTTCCATAAGCCAGGAGAGAACAAGAGCTTGGAATCTTCTCAATAAAAATATAACTGAATGTTTCTCTTGCGAATGGAAAACTAACATGGATGTGTGAATTCATACAGGGTTTTCATAAAGAGTTTAATTGATAAAATCATTCCTAAATTAATAATTTGAGATCCAAAGCAATAAAGAAAAAGTCATCTAAGATTCATCACGGTTTTATTTCTTTATTTGTCCTAGGCTAGCATCACACATGGATGATTTTCCAGTGTTTCCACAGAATGGAGCCATCACAGTTTGAAAATAAAATACATTAGTAGGCTTCTTCAGTCCTGTCTGACACCACAAATGATTTGGATCTTTACCTACTTGAGGATTATAAGCATCGTAAGACAATGCAGGAGGCTCTCAATCCAAAAGGCCTTGGGTCAGTGTTCAAAAATGGGTCCAGCTCACCGTAATGGACATCTTTAGGTGTTCAGAGCACAGGAAACGCTGAGTCACGTTGGGCATTCATACAAACAGGAGAAAATCACAGTTCGTCAAGCTGGATTTTCTCCGGTTTATGTTCAAAATGGGTCTCATTGGAGTCTGAGGAGGAGCAAGTACTGTTAGGTTTGCTTCTTCTTGTTTTCATTGTTTCCATAAGCGGAGCCTCTGTCTATTTCAGTCACTCCGATCATCCGGCGCACTCCGACAGAAACTGAAATGAATGAATATACAAGTTACTGAATTGTTCAGGCTATTGCCTCAGCCTTTCCCTGATATTTTCTTACTCCGAATCCTCAATCTAGCTTACATGCATTTTCTACTGGTTTGCTGGACTGTGAAATTAATTTGCTTAGCGTGGCAATACTCTACATGTAATCGGGGAAATATTTTTCAGGCACAGTGCAAAGTTCAGAAGGCAAGGAGTGCCAGATTTTACTGTTATGGTTTGCAGGTGCCATGACCCACTGGGAGCTGCAAGAACGGCAGAACCCCCCGTAAGTGACACCATTTTACAAACTACAGCTCTCAAAGATTCATCTAGGGGTGCAGTGATCATATTGACACCACGTGTGTGTCCCAGAATTTTATACCATTGGGCAGTGAAGAAAAAATAACAATTTTTACCTCAAAAATTTAGTTTTAGCCCCAGATTTTACATTTTCACACAAGTAGTGGGTAATGGCATCAAAATTTGTCCCACAATTTCTACTGAACATGGCAATATCCCATATGTGGCTGTACAGTGCTACGGAGAGACTCAGGAGGAATGGACAGCTTTGCCTCCTGGAGTGCAGATTTTCCTAGAACAGTTTGCAGACTCCATATACAGAGCCCCTAATTGCTAGAAGAGCAGAATCCTCCCTCAAGAAACCCCATTTTGGAAACTATACCACTTTAGGAATTTACAGGTGCTTCTTACAAAATTAGAATATAATCATAAAGTTAATTTATTTCAGTTCTTCAATACAAAAAGTGAAACTCGTATATTATATAGTGATCTATTTCAAGTGTTCATTTGTTAATGTTGATGAGTATAGCTTACAGTCAATGAAAACCAAAAGTCATTATCTCAGTGAAGTAAAATAACAAAAAACACCGGCAAAGGCTTCCTAAACATTTAAAAAGGTCTGTTAGTCTGTTTCAGTAGACTCCACAATCATGGGGAAGACTGCTGACTTGACAGATGTCCAGAAGGCAGTCATTGTCATGCTCCACAAGGAGGGTAAGCCACAAAAGGTCATTACTAATGAAGCTGGCTGTTCAGAGTGCTGTATCCAAGTATATTAATGGAAAGTTGAGTGAAAGGAAAAAGTGTGGTAGAAAAAGGTGCACAAGCAACCGGGATAACCGCAGCCTTGAAAGTATTATTAAGAAAAGGCCAGTCAAAAATTTGGGGGAGATTCACAAGTAGTGGACTGCTGCTGCCAGGGTTATTACTTCAAGAGCCATCACACACAGATGTGTTGTGAATTCTGCTCTTGGGTTCCCTCCAGTGGTTGTAGGTGGGAATGCAGTTGTCTCTGAGTCACAGTCCTGGCCAGGTGTATCTGCTAATTGCTGTTCTGACTGGGATATTTAAGTGTGCAGGATTCATTAGCCCTTGCCAGTAGTCAATGTTCCTTGTGAAGTGTTGGATCACTTTCTGGCTTCTCCTGCTAGCTGCCAAATTCAGCAAAGATAAATGTTTGTTTTTTTGTGTCTGTGGCACACTGCTGTGTGCTTGTTTTTGTTTGTATTCTTGCTCTGATTGTAGGATTTGCTGGAGTTGCAGATATACGTTCCTCATCTTTAGTTAGATGTAGGAAGTTTTTGTATATTCTGCTGTGGATATTTTTGAAGGGTTTTAATACTGACCGCACAGAACTCTGTCCTATCCTGTCCTATTTAGTGAGAGTGGCCTCCTGTGCTAAATCCTGTTTTTCTGCCTGTGTATGTTTTTTCCTCTCCGACTCACCGCCAATATTTGTGGGGGGCTGTCTATCCTTTGGGGATCTGCTCTGAGGCAAGATAGTATTCCTATTTCCATCTTTAGGGGTATTTAGTCCTCCGGCTGTGACGAGGTGTCTAGGATTGTTAGGTACACTCCACGGCTACTTCTAGTTGCGGTGTTAAGTTCAGGATTGCGGTCAGTACAGTGACCACCTTCTCCAGTGAAAGTTCTCATGCTGCTCCAAGGTCACCGGATCATAACAGTACTACTGGCCAACAATGAGTTAAATGCATCTCAGAAGAAGGGAAGAAAGGTCTTGAGCCATTTTTTTTTCTCCAGTCTGTTTTGGGTTCTCTTCCCTCTTAATATCTGGGTGGCTGAGGAGCATGGTGCAAGCATGAATGTTCAGGAATTAGCTTCTCGTGTAGACCAGCTTGCTGCTAGGGTGCAGGGTATTTCTGATTATATTGTTCAGACCCCTGCTTTAGAACCGAAGATTTCTACTCCTGATTTGTTTTCTGGTGACAGGTCCAAATTTTTGAGTTTTAAAAACAACTGTAAACTGTTTTTTGCTCTGAGACCTCGATCCTCTGGTGATTCCATTCAGCAGGTAAAAATCGTTATCTCCCTGCTGCGTGG
The DNA here is from genome assembly GCF_032444005.1 of Ranitomeya imitator. Taxonomy (NCBI): domain Eukaryota; kingdom Metazoa; phylum Chordata; class Amphibia; order Anura; family Dendrobatidae; genus Ranitomeya; species Ranitomeya imitator. The sequence continues at coordinate 204,353,506 of NC_091286.1, forward strand.
CGACCTGCAGGATTGGGCGTTTTCCCTGGAATCTGGGAATCCGGCTTTGCTTAATATTGACTCCTTTTTTCAGGCTTTGGGATTATTATATGATGAACCTAATTCTGTGGATCAAGCTGAGAAGACCTTGTTGGCCCTGTCTCAGGGTCAAGAGGCAGCAGAATTGTATTGTGAGAAATTCAGAAAATGGTCTGTGTTGACTAAATGGAATAATGATGTTTTGGCGGCAATTTTCAGAAGGGGGCTTTCTGAATCCGTTAAAGATGTTATGGTGGGGTTTCCCACGCCTTCCGGTCTGAGTGATTCTATGTCTCTGGCCATTCAGATTGACCGGCGCTTGCGGGAGCGCAGAACTGTGCGCGCTGTGGCGTTATCCTCAGAGCAAATTCCTGAGCCTATGCAGTGTGATAGAATTCTGTCTAGAACGGAACTACAAGGTTTCAGACGTCAAAATAGGTTGTGTTATTATTGTGGCGACGCTTCTCATGTCATTTCTGTCTGCCCTAAGCGGACAAAGAGGATCGCCAGTTCAATTACCATCAGTACTGTACAACCTAAATTTCTGTTATCTGTGTCCTTGATCTGCTCATTGTCATCATTTTCTGTCATGGCGTTTGTGGATTCAGGCGCCGCCTTGAATTTAATGGACTTTGAGCTTGCCAAGCGTTGTGGTTTTCCCTTGCAGCCTTTGCAGAACATTATTCCTTTAAGGGGCACTGATGCTACACCCTTGGCTAAAAATAAGCCCCAGTTTTGGACACAGGTGACCATGCGCATGGCGCCAGCCCATCAGGAAGATTGTCAATTTCTGGTGTTGCATAATTTGCATGATGCTATCGTGCTGGGTTTTCCGTGGTTACAGGTACATAATCCTGTGTTGGATTGGAAGTCCATGTCTGTGACTAGTTGGGGTTGTCAGGGGGTACATAATGATGTTCCTTTGATGTCAATCTCTTCTTCTTCCTCTTCTGAAATTCCAGAGTTTTTGTCTGATTTTCAGGATGTATTTGATGAGCCCAAGTCCAGTTTCCTTCCACCGCACAGGGACTGCGATCGTGCTATTGACTTGATTCCAGGCTGTAAGTTTCCTAAGGGTCGACTTTCAACCTGTCTGTGCCTGAACATACCGCCATGCGGAGATATATTAAGGAGTCTTTGGAGAAAGGGCATATTCGACCATCTTCTTCACCGTTGAGAGCGGAGTTCTTTTTTGTTGCTAAAAAAGATGGTTCCTTGAGACCCTGTATAGATTATCACCTCTTGAATAAGATCACGGTCAAGTTTCAATACCCTTTACCTTTGCTTTCCGATTTGTTGGCTAGGATTAAGGGAGCTAGTTGGTTTATGAAGATTTACCTTCGAGGGGCATATAATCTTGTTCGTATTAAGCAGGGTGATGAATGGAAAACTGCGTTTAACACGCCCGAAGGCCATTTTGAATACCTTGTGATGCCATTCGGACTCTCTAATGCTCCATCTGTTTTTCAGTCCTTCATGCATGATATCTTCCGGACTTATCTTGATAAATTCTTGATTGTATATTTGGACGATATTTTGATTTTTTCCGATGATTGGGAGTTTCATGTGCAACAGGTCAGGATGGTATTTCAGATCCTTCGTGACAATGCTTTGTTTGTGAAAGGGTCTAAGTGTCTCTTTGGGGTGCAGAAGGTTTCTTTTTTGGGCTTTATTTTTTCTCCCTCGTCTATAGAGATGGATCCGGTTAAGGTTCAGGCCATTCATGATTGGATTCAGCCCACATCCGTGAAGAGCCTTCAGAAATTTTTGGGTTTTGCAAATTTTTATTGCCGTTTCATTGCTAATTTTTCCAGCGTGGTTAAACCCTTGACCGATTTGACGAAGAAAGGCGCTGATGTGGCGAATTGGTCCTCTGCGGCTGTCTCTGCCTTTCAGGAGCTTAAACGTCGATTTACTTCTGCTCCGGTGTTGCGCCAACCGGATGTTTCTCTTCCATTTCAGGTTGAGGTTGACGCTTCTGAGATTGGGGCAGGGGCCGTTTTCTCTCAGAGGGATCCTGTTGGTTCCTTAATGAAACCGTGTGCCTTCTTTTCCCGTAAGTTTTCGCCTGCTGAACGCAATTATGATGTCAGCAATCGGGAGTTGTTGGCTATGAAGTGGGCGTTTGAGGAGTGGCGACATTGGCTTGAGGGAGCTAAGCATCGTATTGTGGTCTTGACCGATCATAAGAATTTGATTTAACTCGAGTCTGCTAAACGGCTGAATCCTAGACAGGCTCGATGGTCCTTGTTTTTTTCCCGCTTTGATTTCGTGGTCTCGTACCTTCCGGGTTCCAAGAATATTAAGGCTGATGCCCTCTCCAGGAGTTTTTTGCCTGTTTCTCCTGAGGTCTTAGAGCCGGTCGGTATTCTGAAAGAGGGGCTGGTCCTTTCTGCCATTTCCCCTGATTTACGACGGGTTCTTCAGGAATTTCAGGCTGACAAACCTGACCGCTGTCCTGTGGGGAAACTCTTTGTTCCTGACAGATGGACTAGTAGAGTGATTTCTGAGGTTCACTGTTCCGTGTTGGCTGGTCATCCTGGCATTTTTGGTACCAGAGATTTGGTTGGTAGGTCCTTTTGGTGGCCTTCATTGTCGCGTGATGTGCGTTCTTTTGTGCAGTCCTGTGGGACTCGTGCGCGGGCCAAGCCTTGTTGTTCCCGTGCTAGTGGGTTGCTTTTGCCATTGCCAGTCCCTGAGAGGCCCTGGACGCATATTTCGATGGATTTTATTTCTGATCTTCCGGTCTCCCAGAAAATGTCTGTTATCTGGGTTGTTTGTGACCGGTTCTCTAAGATGGTTCATTTGGTGCCTTTGCCTAAATTGCCTTCCTCTTCAGATTTGGTTCCGTTGTTATTTCAGCATGTGGTTCGTTTGCATGGTATTCCGGAGAATATTGTGTCCGACAGAGGTTCCCAGTTTGTTTCTAGGTTTTGGCGGGCCTTTTGTGCTAGGCTGGGCATTGATTTGTCTTTTTCTTCTGCATTTCATCCTCAGACAAATGGCCAGACCGAGCGAACTAATCAGACTTTGGAGACTTATTTGAGATGCTTTGTGTCTGCTCATCAGGATGATTGGGTGGCTTTCTTGCCATTGGCTGAGTTTGCCCTTAATTATCGGGCTAATTCGGCTACCATGGTTTCGCCTTTCTTTTGTAATTTTGGTTTTCATCCTCGTTTTTCTTCTGGGCAGGTTGAGCCTTCTGACTGTTCTGGTGTGGATTCTGTGGTGGACAGGTTGCAGCAGATTTGGGCTCATGTGGTGGACAATTTGGTGTTGTTTCAAGAGGAGGCTCAACGTTTTGCTAATCGTCGTCAGTGTGTTGGTTCCCGGCTTCGGTTTGGGGATCTGGTCTGGTTGTCTTCCCGTCATGTTCCTATGAAGGTTTCTTCTCCTAAGTTTAAGCCTCGGTTTATTGGTCCTTATAGGATTTCTGAGATTATTAATCCGGTGTCTTTTCGACTGGCGCTTCCGGCCTCTCTTGCTATCCATAATGTCTTCCATAGATCTTTGTTGCGGAAATATGTGGAGCCCGTTGTTCCCTCTGTTGATCCTCCGGCCCCTGTGTTGGTTGATGGGGAGTTGGAATATGTTGTTGAGAAGATTTTGGATTCCCGTTTTTCGAGGCGGAAGCTTCAGTACCTTGTCAAATGGAAGGGTTATGGCCAGGAGGATAATTCTTGGGTTTTTGCCTCTGATGTCCATGCTGCTGATTTGGTCCGTGCCTTTCATGTGGCCCATCCTCATCGTCCTGGAGGTCCTGGTGAGGGTTCGGTGATCCCTCCTCAAGGGGGGGGTACTGTTGTGAATTTGCTCTTGGGTTCCCTCCAGTGGTTGTAGGTGGGAATGCAGTTGTCTATGACTCGCAGTCCTGGCCAGGTGTATCTGCTAATTTCTGTTCTGACTGGGATATTTAAGTGTGCAGGATTCATTAGCCCTTGCCAGTAGTCAATGTTCCTTGTGAAGTGTTGGATCACTTTCTGGCTTCTCCTGCTAGCTGCCAAATTCAGCAAAGATAAGTGTTTGGTTTTTTGTGTCTGTGGCACACTGCTGTGTGCTTTTGTTTGTATTCCTGCTCTGATTGTAGGATTCGCTGGAGTTGCAGATATACGTTCCTCATCTTTAGTTATATGTAGGAAGTTTTTGTATATTCTGCTGTGGATATTTTTGAAGGGTTTTAATACTGACCGCACAGAACTCTGTCCTATCCTGTCCTATTTAGCTAGAGTGGCCTCCTGTGCCAAATCCTGTTTTTCTGCCTGTGTATGTTTTTTCCTCTCCGACTCACTGCCAAGATTTGTGGGGGGCTGTCTATCCTTTGGGGATCTGCTCTGAGGCAAGATAGTATTCCTATTTCCATCTTTAGGGGTATTTAGTCCTCCAGCTGTGACGAGGTTTCTAGGATTGTTAGGTACACTCCACGGCTACTTCTAGTTGCGGTGTTAAGTTCAGGATTGCGGTCAGCATAGTGACCACCTCCAGTGAAAGTTCTCATGCTGCTCCAAGGTCACCGGATCATAACACAGATGTATCCAGGACATGGGCTACAAGTGTCACATTCCTTGTGTCAGGCCACCCATGACCAATAGACAACACCAGAAGTGTCCTACCTGGGCCAAGGAAAAAAAGAACTGGACTGTTGCTCAGTGGTCCAGGGTGTTGTTGTCAGATGAAAGTAAATTTTGCATTTCACTTGGAAATCAAGGTCCCAGAGTCTGGAAGAAGAATTGAGAGGCACACAATCCAAGCTGCTTGAGGTCTTGTGTGAAGTTTCCACAATCATTGATGGTTTGAGCAGCCATGTCATGTGCTGGTGTAGGTCCACTGTGTTTTATCAAGACCAAAGTCAGCGCAGCCATCTACTAGAAAATTTTAGAGCACTTCAAGCTTCCATCTGCCAATAAGCTTTTTGGAGATGTTAATTTCATTCTCCAGAAGGACTTGGCACCTGCCCACACTGCCAAAAATACCAATACCTGGTTTAAAAAAAACTATTGCTGTGCTTGATTGGCCAGCACACTCGCCTGACCTTAACCCCGTAGAGAATCTATGGGGTGTTGTTAAGCGAAAGTTGAAAGTTGAGACACCAGACCCAACAATGCAGACGAGCTGAAGACTGCTATATAAGCAACCTGGGCTTCCATAACACCTCAGAAGTGCTATGGGCTGATCACCGCCATGCCATGCTGCATTGATGCACTAATTGATGCAAAAGAAGTCCCGACCAAGTATTTACTGAACATACATTTCAATAGGCCAACAATTTGGATTTTAAAGTAATTTTTCAAGCGGGTGTTTTAAAGTATTCTAATTTACTGAGATAATGACTTTTGGGTTTTCATTGGCTGTAAGCCATAATCAACATTAACGGAAATAAACACTTGAAATAGATCACTGTGTAATGACTGTCCGCCAACGTTCACGATCCAACCTGAGAGAACTGGAGAGGATCCCCAAATCCAGGTGTGAAAAACTTGTTGCATCATTCCCAAGAAGACTCATGGCTGTACTAGCTCAAAAGGGTGCTTCTACTCAATACTGAGCAAAGGGTTCAAATACTTATGACCATGTGATATTTCAGTTTTTCTTTTTTATTAAATCTTCAAAAATTTCTACATGTTGTTTTTCTCAGTGAAGATGGGGAACACTAATGAGACAAAATGAATTTTTTTGAATTTACCAAATGGCTTCAATGAAACAGAGTGAAAAATTTAAAGGGGTATGAATACTTTCTGTACCCACTGTATATAATATGAGTTTCACTTTTTGTATTGAAGAACTGAAATAAATTAACTTTTCGATGATATTCTAATTTTGTGAAAAGCACCTGTATCTACAGATGTAGTGACGATTTTGACTCCATGGGTATTTTTCATAAACAAGCAACAATGAATGTTGCCGAGTGAAAATTGCAAACTGCGGTTGTTGTGATCAGTATGCTGTAGTGACCAGTACGTTGCAGTCACCAGTATGTTATGCCCAGCCCATGCTTCTAGATACATGCACCCGTAAGTTGAGCGGGCTCTCGTCACTTCAGAAATGCCAAATATGGACGATATATGTGGTTTAGGTACACTGGGGCTCATAAGGGAGGAAGCATTTGGATTTGAGAGCGGAAAATTTGCTGAATTTCTTTTGCCGGGTGAGGAGCCATTTTGCTTTTCCAGAGCCTTTGTTCTACCAGTAACGTGGAAGCCCCCTGTATTCCTGTTAACAGATGCCAGACCTGAGTGAGTCTTGCTTTTTTTGTGGACTAAGTTGAAGCTTTTACAGGAAACATTTTTTAGATCAGTTATCTGACCACGTACTTTGGGGTTTCCATCTACATCTCCGAGTGTCGTGATTCAGATGAAAGTCTCGAGGGACCCATTCACTTTAATGAGGCAGCAGAGTTACTTTGGCCTACGTGTGGCCTCTGTTCAGCGGTGTCCTTTTCAGAAGTGCACAAAACTGTGGCCGATGGCAGTTTTATGCAATCCTAAAAAGACGAACACTGCTGGATCACAGGTCAGACGGTGTCCACAGTGCCTCCATCTGCCTCATTATAGGGAATCGTCTGCAAAAGATTCTGTCTGAATCACGTATTTCAGAGATTTACACGGAAACCCCGCTGTAAGCGTTCAGCGCAGAGCGCTGTATAAAAATGTGCTCCAAGCCTTACTGCGATCTTTGGGAGGCAGAATGAAAAAATCAACAGCAGGTGAAGAATTGGATTTATTTATTTTTTATGCCGTTCCTCGTGCAGTATAAGGGATTAGGCGACTTTATTCTTCGGGTCGGTACGATTACAGCGATACCAGATTTATATCGGGTTATTATGTTTGGCTGCTGTCACACAGTAAAATACACTTTTTATTGTTAAAAATTGTTTTTGCATCACCATATTTTGAGAGCTACAATGTTTCCATATTTTAGCCCACAGTCATGTGAGGGCTTGGTTTTTGTGGGACGAGTTGATGTTTTAATTGGCACCATTTTCAGGCACAGGACATTTTTTGATCAATTTTAGTGATGAGCGAGTATACTCTTTGCTCTGGTTTTCCCGAGCACACTCGGGTGGTCTCTGAGTATTTGTAACTGATCGGAGATTTAGTTTTCCTTGCCTCAGCTGCATGATTTACAGCTGATAGACAGCTTGAAAATATGTGGGGATTCCCTAGCAACCAGGCAACCCCCACTTGTACTCAAGCTGGCTAGCAGCCGTAAATCATGCAGCTTCCTCAACAAAAACTAAATCTCCGATCAGTTACAAATACTCGGAGACCATACGAGCAACGAGTACACTCGCTCATCACTAATCACTTTCTATTCCGATTTATGGGAGGCAGAATGAACAAAAAACAGCAATTCGGGATTTTTTATATTTTTTGGGTGGGGGTGTGGTTTATGCCATTCAGTGTGTGGTAAAATTGATAAGGCCATTTTATTCTTCGGGTTAGTACGATTACAGCGATACCTCATTTATATAGTTTTTTTATGTTTTGGCGCTTTTACACAAACCTATTTTATAGACAAAATAATTATTTTTGCATGGCTTTAATCTGAGAGCTAGAACTTTTTTTTAACTTTTTCTCTGATGGAGCTGTATGGTGGCTTCTTTTTGCAGGATAAGATGATGTTTTTAGTAGTACCATGTTTATTTATATCCGTCTTTTTGATTGCATCTTATTCTACTTTTTGTTTGGCAGTATGATGATAAAGCATTGTGTTTTTTGCCTTGTTTTTCCTTTTTTATGGTATTTACTAAAGGGGTTAAGTAGTGGAACAGTTTTGTAGGTTGTCGTTGCGCACGCAGTGATACCAAATACTGTATATACTTGTGTATAAGCCGAGTTTTTCAGCACATTTTTTTGTGCTGAAAACACCCCCCTCGACTTATACACGAGTCACAGTACAGAAAGCCGTGGGGGAGGGGGAGCAGCGGGTCCCAGGAGCCGGCGCACACACAATACTCGCCTACCTACGCACCCTCGGGGTTGGCACTGCATCTTGTTTCGGCCGCCTGCAGCTCTTCCTATGCTCAGCGGTCACGAGGTACTGCTCATTAAGGTGATGAATATGGACGCGTCTCCACTCCCATAGGCGTGGAGCGCATATTCATCACCTTCATGAGCCGTACCATGTGACCGCTGAGCACAGGAAGAGCTGCAGGCAGGCAGTGGCCGGAACGCGATGCAGTGCCAGCACCGAGGGCACGCAGGTAGGTGAGTATGATGTTTTGTTTTGTTTTTTTCAATAGGAAACATGCACACAGGGATAGGGAATAAGGAGGCATGCATACAGGGACGGAACTGGGAGGCATTCATACCAGGACAGGAAAGGGGGAGGCATGCATACAATGACAGGGATGGGAAAGCATGCATACCAGGACAGGGAAGGGAGAGCCATGCATACAATGACAGGGATGGGGAGGCATTCATACCAGGACAGGGAAGGGGGAGCCATGCATAGCAGGACAGGGATGAGGGGATAATGCATACCCGGTTTATACTCGAGTCAATAAGCTTACCCAGTTTTTGCATGGCAAAAGTAGGTGCCTCGGCTTATACTCGAGTCTATACGGTATGTGTACTTTTATTGTTTTTTTGTTTTCATTCAAATATTTATTTCTAGATACAATATCTTTTGATTTTTTTTATAATTATTTTTGATTTTTTTTAAAAATATTTCTACAATGTAACCCTTCGCGACTTGCGCCATACTAGTACTGCTCTGTGGGAGGTGCATTTGTGCCCAGAGCAGTACTAGTATGACACCGCAATCGCTGCGGCCTCATGCTGATCACCACGGCAATCACGTGCGGGTGTCAGCTGTATGTGACAGGTGACACCCCGCAGCAATGCCCATGACTGGTGATAGCACCGATCGTGGGCATTTAACCCCTCTGATACTGCTGTCAGTAGTGACAGCGGCATAGAGAAGCATCGCGCAGGGAGGGGGCTCCCTGCACGCTTCCATCAGAACATTGTAATCGCGTTGTTCTGATGGTCTCCTTGGAGACCCCAATACCAAGATGGCTGCGGGGTCCTTCTGGGTCCTGCAGGGAGGTGGCTTGTGAGCGCCTGTTGAGAGCAGGCACTGGCATGCCTTCTTTCCTGCCTGTCAGATCAGTGATCTGCTGTAATACAGTAATGTCTCATACTGGGAGAATGTAATACAGTTAAAAAAAATGTGTAAAAATATATATATTTTTTTTAAATCCCAAAATAAAGAAACAAATTAAAATAAATATTTTACCAATAAATACATTTATTTACATAAATAAAAAAAGAAAAGTACACATATTTGGTATTACCGTGTCTGTAACAGCCCGCTCTATAAAACTGTCCCACTAGTTATCCCTTTCAGTGAACACCAGAAAAAAAGAGGCAAAAAACAATGCATTATCATCATACTGCCGAACAAAAAGTGCAATAAAATGCGATAAAAAAGATGAATGTAAATAAAAATGGTACCGCTGAAAACGTCATCTTGTTCCTCTTGTTAAAAACAAGCCTCCATCAGCAGAAAAATAAAAAAGTTATAGCTATGAGAATAAAGCAATGCTAAACTAATTAGTTTGTCTGTAAAATAGTTTTTATTCTGTAAAAGCACCAAAACATAACAAAATTATATAAATTAGGTATCGCTGTAACTGTACTGACCTGAAGAAAAAAGCTGTCTTACCAATTTTACCACATGCGGAACGGTATAAAAAAAAGGCAATTACTTAATTTCTGGTTTTTGTTCATTCTGTCTCCCAAAAATCGGAAGAGAAAGCGATCAAAAAATGTCATATGCCCGAAAATGGTACCAATAAAAACGTCAGCTCGTCCCACAAAAAGAACAAGCCTTCACATGACTCTGTCGGCCAAAATATGACAAAATTATAGCTCTCAAAATATGGTGATGCGCAATAAAAAGTGCTTTTTAGTGTGTGACAGCAGCCAAAAATAAAAACCCGCTATAAATCTGGTATCGCTGTAATCGCACTGACCCGAAGAATAAAGTCTAATCGCTTATACCGCACGAGGAACGGCATAAAAAATAAATTAAACCAATTCTTCACAGTTAACCTCAGCACGCATTTATCCTGCGCTTTGCGCTGAGTGCTTACATCGGGGTTTCCATGTAAATCTCTGAAATACGTGGTTCAGACAGAACCTCTGGCTGAAGATTCCCTATAATGAGGCAGATGGAGGCACTGTGGATGCCATAGGACCTGTGATCTGGCGGTGGCCATCTTTTTAGGATTGCATAAAAGTGCCGTCAGCCATAGTTTTGTGCACTTCTGAAAAAAAGGACACTGCGGAAATTAGGCCAGACGGAGTCCAGAGTAACTCTGCTGCCTCACTAGAGTGAATGGATCCATTGGGGGTTTCATCTGAATCACGTCACTCGGAGATTTAGATGGGACCCGCAAAGTAAGTGGTCAGTGTAGAGCGCCAGATAAATGTGATCCCAAATGTTCTGTAAAATGTTCCCAATAAAAGCTTTCACTCAATCCACAAAAAAAGCAAGCCCTCACTCAGATCTGTCATCTGTTAATGAAAATATATGGGCCTTCCGGATTACTGGTAGCACAAAGGCTCTGGAAAAGTGAAATGGCTTTTCACCTGCCAAAAGAAATTCAGCAAATTCTCTGCTCCCAAATCCAAATGCCCCCCCCCCCCCTCTGAGCCCCAGTGTGTCTAAACAACATTTAGCCCCCACACATTTGGCATTTCTGTAGTGATGAGAGCTCACCTGATTTACAGGTGCGTCTCTCTAGAAGCATGGGCTGGTCATAACGTACTGGTCACTACAACGGCCATTTGCAATTTTCAGTCAGCGACATCCACTGCTGCCTGTTTCTGGAAAACACCCATGGAATCAAAATCGTCACTAAATCTTTAAATTATTTCCCAAAGGGTTATGATTTCCAAAATGGGGTCACTTGAGGGGGGATTCTGCTTTTCTAGCACTTAAGGGCTCCTTATATGGAATCCATAAACTAGTCTAGGCAAACAGCTCTCCTTCCCTCCCGAGTCTCTCCTTATGGCTAAGTAGTACTGTACAGCTACAAATGGGGTATTTCTACATTCAGCAGAAATTGTAGGACAAATTCTGGTGACATTTTTAACCATTTCCCAGTGTGAAAATGTAAAACTTAGGGCTAACACAAAATCTTGGTGGTAAAAATGTAAATTATTTTTTCTTCAGTTCCCAATGGTATCAACTAGTGATGAGCGAGTGTACTCGTTACTTGAGATTTCCCGAGCAGGCTCGGGTGTCCTCTGAGTATTTTTTAGTGCTCGGAGATTTCATTTTTTTCGCCGCAGCTGGATGATTTACAGCTACTAGCCTGCTTGTTTACATGTGGGGATTCCCTAGCAACCAGGCAATCCCCACATGTACTTAGCCTGGCTAATAGCTGTAAATCATTCAGCTGAGGCGATCAAAACGAAATCTCCGCGCACTAAAAAATACTCGGAGGACACCCAAGCGTGCTCGGGAAATCTCGAGTAACGAGTATATTCGCTCATCATTAGTATCAACGTTTGTGACACACCTGTGGTGTCAGTATAATCACTGCACACCTAAATGAATTCATTGGGAGGTCTAATTGGTACAGTGGGGTCACTTATGGGGGGGTCTGATGTTCTGGCACCTCAGGGGCTCTGTCAGTCTAACATGGCACCCTCAAACAAGTGCAGCAAAATCTGCACTGTAAAGCCGGAGTCACATCACAGCGAGATACGGCCGAGTCTCGCAGGTTAAAAACAAGCTCTGGCAACGGCACTCCGGAGCGGAGCGTGCAGCTCCATGTATTGCTGTGCGGCCGCACGCTCCGCTATGGAGTGCCGGTGCCAGAGCTTGGTTTTAACCTGCGAGACTCGGCCGTATCTCGCTGTGTGTGATCCCGGTTTAATATGGCACTACTTCCCTTCTGAGCTTTGCACTGTGCCTCAAAAGTAGTTTTCGACCACATATGGAGTATCGGTGAACTCAGGAGAAATTGCTCAACAAACTTTAAGGTCCATTTTCTCCTTTTGCCCTCGTGAAAGTACAAAATTTGTAAAAAAAAGATTTTTGTGGGCAAAATGTTTCAGAAAAACTATATAAATGCAAGTGCCCAAAAAGAACAAAAGTAATTCACCGACTAAAGCACTAAATAAACTGATAAATACAATACACAATAAAACATAACTTTTACTATTAATGCAGATAAAAAATGACAACACTCACGACCTAAAAACGTCTACTGTTGGGCTGACAAAAAGATACAGGGTGCACTCAGATCCTAATATATCACTGTCTATACCCTACCTTGCTGCTGAGGTTGGCACCCTATAAATCCTGCGCAGTTGCGCCCCCGCTCAACGTAGACTCGCCCTGACTTACCCTAGAAAGCCCTCAAGTGAGGAAAATAGACACACAGCAGACCATACAGACAGACAAACGAACAAAATTGAATAAACCAATGTACTATGCAATTGGAGCAGCAGAGAAAATAAAGTGCGCTTGTGCTACAATAAGTCAATAATAGAGCACACTCAGTACACAATTGCACATATCCCCATATGGCCTATAGCCTTCTTGTGGGATTAAACTGTACCTAGATACATACTACCTGTCTGCGGGGGTTGGCACCCTATAATCCTGCGCAAATGGCGCCCCCGCTCCCGTCGTCTGGCCCTAATCCGCCCTAACACTGCCAGATGGCAACTAAACCGGAAAAATACAAAAAACAGGCCGCACGTACAGTCACCAATAAAGTTAAACCATAACACCTAACCAAAAAAAGGCAAATCCCCAATTAGCATAGAAAATACATAAAAGTATACATATCTAAATATATGCATCTCAGTATACATATCTCAGTATGTTCATCTCGACGCGTTTCCCCGAGGTCGGTTCATCAGGAGACATACTAGAAAACTCTCACTTATCTGAGTGACGGGTAGATGATAAATCACTCAAGGATGTGTGCAGTAGAGCAGTGGGGAACAATGTCCAGCCTTCAGCCTGAAGGCTGATTGAAACCTGTGGTCAGGGATGGACATTGTTCCCCACTGCTCTACCGCAAATGGTAGAGGGCAAAATTTTTTTTTTTTTTTTTATGGCTTAACTTTATAAATTTCTGTGAAGCACCTGTGGATTGAACGTGCTCAATACACATCTAGATAAGTTCCATGGGGGGGTCTAGTTTCCAAAATTGTGTCACTTGTTGGGGGTTTCCACTGTGTAGGCACATCAGGGGCTCTCCAAACACAACATGGCAACCGCTAATTATTCCAGCATATTTTACATGCAAAAAGTCAAATATCGCCCCTTCCCTTCCGAGCCCTGCTGTGCGCCCAATCAGTAGATTTTCCTCAATTATGGAGTATTGGCATGCCCAGGAGAAATTGCACAACAAAATGTATGGTCCATTTTCTCCTGTTACCCTTGTGAAAGTAAAAGAAAATTTCCGTCCACATTCCAAAAAATCTTGCGAAGCACCAGAAGGGTTAATAAACCCTTGGATGTGGCTTTTCGCACCTTAAGGGGTGCAGTTTTTAGAATGGTGTAATTTTGGAGTATTTTCTGTCATATAGGCCCCTCAAAGTCACTTCAAATGTGAGGTGGTCCCTAATAAAAATGGTTTTGCAAATTTTGTTGTAAAAATGAGAAATTGCTGGTCAACTTTTAACCCTTATAACTTCCTAACAAAAGATTATCTTTCCAAAATTGTGCTGATGTAAATTAGATATGTGGGAAATATTAACTATTTTGTGCGATATGACTCTGATTTAAGGGCATACAAACTAAAAGTTTGAAAATTGCGAATCTTTCAAAATGTTCGCCAAATTTCCATTTCTTTGTTTACAAATAAACGCAAGTCATGTCGAAGAAATTTTAATGCTATATTAAAGTACAATGTCATGAGAAAACAGTCTCAGAATCACCGGGATATGTTGAAACGTTCCAGAGTTATTACCTCATAAATTGACAGTGGTCAGAACTGTAAAAATTGGCCTGGTCATTAAGGTGAAAACAGGCTTTGTCTCAAAGGGGTTAAGAAAAAAAATTACTTTTTTTTAACTGTTTCACTTAGTCCCCTATGCGACTATCATTTTTTGCAGGTGTTTTTTGATAATTATTCTAATATACTGAGATAATAACTTTTGGGTTTTCATTGGCTGTAAGCCATAATCGACATTATGGCCAGGGTCACACTTGAGTGTGCAAAGCGAGGAACTCATATGAGTCTCTCGCATCAATACCCGCCACTGCCGGCAGCACTCGGGGCCGGAGTGTGCGGCTGCATATATTTCTATGTAGCTGAACGCTGCAGTCCCGAGAGCTGGCGGCTGTGCCGGGTATTGATGCAAGAGATTTGGTCAAGTTTCTCGCATTGCACGCGCAAATGTGACCCCGGTCTAACAGAAATAAACACTTGAAATAGATCACTATGTTTGTAATGACTCTATATAATATATGAGTTTCACTTTTTATATTGAAGAATTGAAATAAATTAATTTTTTGATGATCTTCTAATTTAGTGAGAAGCAATTGTACATTTAAGAGCCCCCAGGGATCATGCCGCTGACATGACTAGTCCAAGAGTCTGGGCCCCAATGATATCTCACAGCCCCACTCACAGAGTGACAGGTCCCTCCTTACACAAAGGGAAAGACCAATCATTCAAAGACAGCAAAGCGAGGAAAAGTCACCAGGCACTGGCCTCTTTAACTAGTCACCCAAGCGGCATAGTCCTTGGCCGGCTTTTGAATGAATATTATCTCTGAAACACAGCAGTGACTGAAATGACAGTCGGTGTCTGACTCATACTGCCCGTATTTTGGTCAATTCCGGGATAACAACACTACTCCTTCCAAATGGGAGGAGCATATTTAAACTCGAACCTATCACCCACTGATGATCTGGCCACTTATTTTTACAGAAAACATTAACCCCTTTATCCCATATGACATACTATCCCTTCGAGGTGCACTGGGACTTAATTCCCAGTGACGGGATAGTACGTCATAGTGGATCGGCCGCACACACAGGGGGAGCGTGGCTGATCACGGCCGGGTGTCAGCTGACTATCGCAGCTGACATCCGGCACTATCTGGCACATTAACTCCCAGCACACTGCGATCAAAGATGATCGCAGTGTTACGGCAAAGTGCACAGCAAAGTGTCAGATCAGCGATCTGATAATATGTCCCCCTTGGGGCAATGTAAAAGAGTAAAAAAAAGATATTTATATGTGTAAAAAAAAAAAAATCCTAAATAAAGAAAAAAAATATTGTTCCAATAAATACATTTCTTTATCTAAATAATAAAAAAACAATAAAAGTACACATATTTTGTATCGCCGTGTCCATAACGACCCGACCTATAAAACTGTCCCAATAGTTAACCCCTTCAGTGAACACCGTAAAAATAAAAAATAAAAACGAGGCAAAAAACGATGCTTTATTATCATACAAGCAAATAGTGGAATAACACGCGCTCAAAAAGACGGCTATAAATAACCATGGTACTGCTGAAAACGTCATCTTGTCCCGCAAAAAATGAGCTGCCATACAGTGTCATCAACGAAAAAATAAAAAGTTATAGTCCTCAGAATAAAGCGATGCAAAAATAATTATTTTATATATAAAAGTTTTATCGTATAAAAGCGCCAAAACATAAAAAAATAATTGAGGTATCACTGTAATCATTCTGACCCGAAGAATAAAACTGCTTTATCAATATTATCAAACGTGGAACGGTATAAGCGCCCCCCCCAAAAAAAAAAAATTAATGAATAGCTGGTTTTTGTTCATTCTACCTCACAAAAATTGGAATAAAAAAGCGATTAAAAAATGTCACGTGCCCAAAAATGGTACCAATAAAAACGTCAACTCGTCCCACAAAAAACAAGACCTCACATGACTCTGTGGACCAAAATATGGAAAAATTATTGCTCTCAAAATGTGGAGACGCAAATGCTATTTTTTGCAATAAAAAGCGTCTTTTAGTGTGTGACGGCTGCCAATCATAAAAATCCGCTAAAAAACCTGCTATAAAGATAAATCAAATCCCCCTTCATCACCCCCTTAGTTAGGGAAAAATAATAAAATTTTAAAAAATGTATTTATTTCCATTTTCCCATTAGGGTTAGGGTTGGGGCTAAAGTTAGGGTTAGGGTTGGGGCTACAGTTAGGGTTAGGGCTACAGTTAGGGTTAGGGTTGGGTGCTAAAGTTAGGGTTGCTTATAAAGTTAGGGTTAGGGTTGGGGCTAAAGTTAGGGTTGAGGCTAAAGTTAGGGTTTGGATTACATTTACGGTTGGGATTAGGGTTAGGAGTATGGTGAGGGTTATGGTTGGGATTAGGGTTATGGGTGTATTTGGGTTAGGGTTTCAGTTAGAATTCGGGGGTTTCCACTGTTTAGGCACATCAGGGGCTCTCCAAACGCGACATGGCGTCCGATCTAAATTCCAGCCAATTCTGCGTTGAAAAACTAAAACAGTGCTCATTCCTTTTCGAGCTCTCCTGTGCGCCCAAACAGGGGTTTACCCCAACATATGGGGTATCAGCATACTCAGGACAAATTGGACAACAACTTTTGGGGTCCAATTTCTCCTGCTACCCTTGGGAAAATACAAAACCGGGGGCTAAAAAATAATTTTTGTGGAAAAAAAAAGGATTTTTTTATTTTCACGGCTCTGTTTTATAAACTGTAGTGAAACACTTGGAGGTTCAAAGTTCCCACAACACATCTAGATAAGTTCCTTGAGGGGTCTAGTTTCCAATATAAGGTCATTTGTGGGGGGTTTCTACTGTTTAGGTACATCAAGGGCTCTGCAAACATAATGTGATGCCTGCAGACCATTCCATTTAAGTCTGCATTCCAAATGGAGTTCCTTCCCTTCCGAGCTCTGCTATGCGCCCAAACAATGGTTCCACCCCACATATGGGGTATCAGCGTACTCAGGACAAATTGGACAACAACTTTTAGGGTCCAATTTCACCCGTTACCCTTGGGAAAATACAAAACTGGGGCTAAAAAATAATTTGTGTGGAAAAAAATGATTTTTTATTTTCACGGCTTTACGTTATAAACTGTAGTGAAACACTTGGAGGTTCAAAGTTCTCAACACATCTAGATAAGTTCCTTGGGGGGTCTAGTTTTCAATATGGGGTCACTTGTGGGGGGTTTTCTACTGTTTAGGTACATCAGGGGCTCTGCAAATGCTACGTAACGCCTGCAGACCAATCCATCTAAGTCTGCATTCCAAACGGCGCTCCTTCCCTTCCGAGCTCTGCCATGCGTCCAAACAGTGGTTTACCCCCACATATGGGGTATCAGCGTACTCAGAACAAATTTTACAACAACTTTTGGGATCCAATTTCTTCTGTTACCCTTGGTAAAATAAAAAAATTGGGGCAAAAAGATTATTTTTGTGAAAAAATATGATTTTTTATTTTTATGGCTTTACATTATAAACTTTTTGAGAGCTATCATTTTTCCATATTTGGGTCCACAGAGTCATGTGAGGTCTTGTTTTTGCGGGATGAGTTGACGTTTTTATTGGTAACATTTTCGGGCACGTGACATTTTTTGATCGCTTTTTATTCCGATTTTTGTGAGGCAGAATGACCAAAAACCAGCTATTCATGAATTTCTTTTGGGGGAGGCGTTTATACCCTTCCGCGTTTGGTAAAATGGATAAAGCAGTTTTATTCTTCGGGTCAGTACGATTACAGCGATACCTCATTTATATCATATTTTTATGATTTGGCGCTTTTATATGATAAAAACTATTTTATAGAAAAAATAATTATTTTTGCATCGCTTTATTCTGAGGATTATAACTTTTTTCTTTGATGATGCTGTATGGTGGCTCATTTTTTGCGGGACAAGATGACGTTTTCAGCGGTACCATGGTTATTTATATCAATCTTTTGATCGCGTGTTACTCCAGTTTTTTTTTGTTTTTATTTAGATAAAGAAATGTATTTATAGGAACAATATATATATTTTTTTTTAGGAATTTTTTTTTTGGAATTTCTTTTTATTTTTTTTACACATGTGAATATTTTTTTTTACAACTATAACATTGCCCCAGGGGGGTCATAATATTATAGTGTAAGATCGCTAATCTGACACTTTGCTGTGCACTGTGTCAAATCAGCGATCTGACATGCACTTCTGCAGGCTTACCAGCGCTTGCTCTGAGCAGGCGCTGATAAGCCACCTCCCTGCAGGACCCGGATGCAGCCCCATGGCCATTTTGGATCCGGGCCTGCTGCAGGGAGGAGGAGGAAAGAGACCTTCGCAGCAACGTGATCACATCACGTTGCTCCAGGGGTCTCAGGGAAGCACGCAGAGAGCCCCCTCCATGCGCGATGCTTCCCTATAGCCCCGGAACACTGCGATCATGTTTGATCGCAGTGTGCCGGGGGTTAATGTGCCGGGGGCGGTCCGTGACCACTCCTGGCACATAGTGCCGGATGTCAGCTGCGATAGTCAGCTGACACCCGGCCATGATCGGCTGCGCTCCCCCCGTGAGGCCATACGGGCCCACCCCACCTCGACGGGATAGTACGTCTAATGTCAGAAAGGGGTTAAAGATGACTTGTCACCAGATTAGAAGTCTCCAGTTTTTTTCTCTTATTTCCTTCCTGCTACTCTAAAAATTTCATTTTTTACTTTTTAAAAATGTTCAATATGGTTCCAGAGATATGGCCTTTTTATTTTATGCTAGTTTTTATAGTCTTTACCAAAGGGGAGGTTACTCACGTGTTAACAATGAAATGCAGCCTAAAGACACGTTCCTAGAAAATCCCATAAGCCACACTCCCTTATATAGGTCATAAAACTTAGCACTAAATAAAAATGCCCAAATTTCTGGAATAGTATAGAGGATTAAAAGAAACAAAATCAAAAAGCTCAGGGAAGCAGTGGGAATAAAAATAAGTGCAACAACTGTTCACTATTGACATAGTGACAGGTTTTCTTTAAGTAACGTATACATAAAATCTTATAATACGAGTTTGAACTATACAGATGGTCAAAGACTGGAGTAAGATTTTTGACATAATGACAGATTCCGAAAGGTGGCTCTAGACTTCTAGTCCTCTTCCTCTCTGAAGAGATAATTTGCATATCTAATTTCCCAGAGGACCATTGCAAGGCTTAAAAGTCTCTGTACTCTGACGTAGCAGGCTTGTGAACAGTCTCACACATGAATGGTCTCAGGAAGCTTTTAGTTAAGTAGTGAGAGATGGGCGAGGTACTTGAAAAAGTGTGAATGAATAACGTCATTGGTGTAGCTTGTAGAATGAGAAGAAGAGAGGAGCCAGTGGAAAGTGAACTTGTTGAAGTGTGGGACATTAGGAGAAAATATTCTGTGTGATATGGTTAACCCCTTAACCCCCAAGGGTGGTTTGCACGTTAATGACCGGGCAAATTTTTACAATTCTGACCACTGTCCCTTTATGAGGTTATATCTCTGGAACGCTTCAACGGATCCAGAAGATTCTGACATTGTTTTCTAATGACATATTGTACTTCATGATAGTGGTAAAAATTTCTTTGATATTACGTGCATTTATTTGTGAAAGAAAAAAGGAAATTTGGCGAAAATTTAGCAATTTTCCAACTTTGAATTTTATGCCCTTAAATCACAGAGATATGTCACACAAAATACTTAATAAGTAACATTTCCCACATGTCTACTTTACATCAGAACAATTTTGGAACCAACATTTTTTTGTTGTTAGGGAGTTATAATGGGTCAAAGTGCTCACCACATATCTAGATAAGTTCCTCAGGGGGTCTACTTTCCAAAATGGTGTCACTTGTGGGGAGTTTCAATGTTTAGGCACATCAGGGGCTCTCCAAACGCAACATGGCGTCCCATCTCAATTCCAGTCAATTTTGCATTGAAAAGTCAAATGGCACTCCTTCGCTTCCGAGCTCTGCCATGCGCCCAAACAGTGGTTTACCTCCACATATGGGGTATCGGCATACTCAGGACAAATTGTACAACAACTTTTGTGGTCCATTTTCTCCTGTTACCCTTGGTAAAATAAAACAAATTGGAGCTGAAGTAAATTTTTTGTGAAAAAAAGTTAAATGCTCATTTTTATTTACATAAATGCTAGCCACCTTAGGGTGAGACCCAAGTTGGGCTAAATGTAGCGGGACGAAAGAGACCGAAAAGCCCTCTACTTAAAGGAAATACCTAGTGGATGCTTTCCTGAAACGGAAGCAGCATAATTATGCAAGCAGCATAATACAAAGAATAGCATTTTTATTTAAACATTCTAAAAATTCCTTGGAATTTCTTGAATGTGGTTTTGAGCACCTTGAGGGGTGCAGTTTTTAGAATGGTGTCACACTTGGTTATTTTCTTTCATATAGACCCCTCAAAATGACTTCAAATGAGATGTGGTCCCTAAAAAAAAATGGTGTTGTAAAAATGAGAAATTGCTGGTCAACTTTTAACCCTTATAACTCCCTAACAAAAAAAAAATTTTGGTTCCAAAATTGTGCTGATGTAAGGTAGACATGTGCGAAATGTTACTTATTAAGTATTTTGTGTGACATATCTCTGTGATTTAATTGCATAAAAATTCAAAGTTGGAAAATTGCGAAATTTTCAAAATTTTCGCCAAATTTCCATTTTTTTCACAAATAAACGCAGGTAATATCAAAGAAATTTTACCACTATCATGAAGTACAATATGTCACGAGAAAACATTGTCAGAATCACCAGGATCCATTGAAGCGTTCCAGAGTTATAACCTCATAAAGGGACAGTGGTCAGAATTGTGAAAATTGGCTCGGTCATTAACGTGTAAATCACCCTTGGGGGTAAAGGGGTTAAGTGGCAAGCTTTCATTTGGATGGGGTGTCTCTTGTTATCTTGAGATTGACCCAGTCTTTTAAATGAAACTTCGGGGTTGGATCGACCTTAAAATCCCTTGTACGGTTATATTAGAACAATTATTTTAACAATATTGGAGAAGGAACCTGGACTTGGTATTATTAGGAGTAACAGAACCTGTTTCTAACCCCGTTTTTCATCTTTTTGCACTGGAGAGCTATATCAAATTTGTTTATTATTCTAGTCTGCTTTTAGTTTTATTCCCCAATGGAAATGTATGTGATTTCTAATATTTAACACTGATAACTTACCTATAATCATGAGCAGTGCAAACATGGCCAATGTGAAGTATGATCCGCTGCTGATCATGTTACAAAGTACTTTCCATAGAGGATAAGATAACAAAGAGGCCCAAAATAGCCAGTTCAGTAAAGTCCATGGTCTCCGGGGAGGCACAATAGCAGTGCCGGGGTAGATTCCCGTCTTGTAGTACTCTTCTTGGAAAGCATCCTAAAAGAATAAAATAACCAATAACAAACCAATACTTACATAAGTTCAAAGCAAGATTACTCCTGCACTTTTCAAATCAAACTAGCAATTTATGACATCCCTGATATTCCTCTTTGAAGATTATGGTTATGTCTCTCCATAACTATCAATAATGCAGAGCGATGAGAGAAAAAGCAGCCACTTCTCCGTTTGAGAATACAGGAGGCACAAAAAATGGTGAGCAGGAGTAACCGGATCTCTGGTCTCTCCAAATAAAGTATATCCTGTGGTTAAGTGAGACTATCCCTCTAATAGTAGATGTCTATATGTAGTAAGATATGAGCTCTAGATCTTTTTGCCATTTCACTTTCAAATTGCCTTTACTGTTTCTTGGTTGTCACTCTCACAGCCAACTGAAAATAATGCAAGGCCTCTGGGGTAAAGGGCCAAGTGTTAGGCTGTCAGCTAGCTCTCCTGATTCCTTTATACCCAGGAGAACTCAATTTGACAAGCGCTCCTGTGTTCTCTACGAGAGAGCCACTTCGGCGGCTTATCTCGACAAGACTATAAGGATCACCAGTCCGAATTCAGACCTACTGGATCCTTATCTGCCCCAATATCTTTTGTCGGGGGAGAGCATGCAGGCCCCTATACACATTAGACTGTTGGCCAAGCCTGTTTGGTTTGGCCAATGTATGCGTGCCTTAAGTTACATATAGCTTATTCCCAGAAATAAATGACACATGTAGTCCAAAGTCAATGCCTGTATGGAAAGCAGTAGGGACTTTGCTTTCCAGCAGATTAAAGGTTGAAACCTCAGAGATGCTAAAGTGATCCTAAAATTACAGGGACAGGATCACACTGGTTGATGCAGATTTTGCAAACAGCTTTCATGACTTGGAAGAGCACACACCTGTGTTTTCGTATAATATGAAGGATTTATTATAATTTAGTCAGGTGCCTAAGCCACGCGTCACATCTTCTATTGATCTTTTTATGTCAGTTGTGTTTCCACATTCCCTTGTGCATTTGTCACTAGTGCTGTGCCCTTTTGGTACGTCCCTCCTGAGGGATCCCACTTGTCAACTCTAGGGACTGCTAGCTCGGAGTGTGAAATAATACATTGAAGTGGTGTTCTCCAGTTGTTTTTTTGAGCAGCTCATGATTCTGGTTGTTTGGGTGTGGGGGGAGAACTCCCCCTTAAGTAACAGTTTTGGTAAGAAGCTACACTCTTCATTCATGGTCTGTCAGTGTTTGTTCAGAGTCTACAATATAAGGAGTTAACTGTTTTCCTGGAATGTAATTAGCATGCACACTTAGGATAGACATTTCACAATGAACTTCATAGAAGTAGGGCAACAAAATTGCAATTTTTGGCACTTGTGTGCCAGTTTTGAACAGCTCTGCCAAAATGGGTGGAGCTGGGATAGGACGAGGCAAAGTCCACCCAACCAATTCTTCAAAAGTTGTAGGTTAACTTATGCCAGAAATGTTACTATGGTCTCCAACTGAATATTTCTGATGGAGGTGCAAGGAGGCACACGCCAGTTGGAAGATGTGCCTAATTCATTAAGTGGCGTGTGCCACTTATTGAACTAGCCACATCTTACTCTAGCATGCCCATCATTAAGACTGGCATGCACACCGCCATTCTTAATGAATTGAGCCCACAGTCAGCACATCTGACTACTTCCACCAGCAGACTGGGGAGCTTCATATAAAATGTGCATGAAAGTAAATCAGCCTATCAAAAGTCTCTTCAGTTAAAAGGAAATTATATGCACAAAGGAAAGCAAAAGGGAAATTCTTACTTTTTCCTGGTAGAGTTTGTGCAGCCATTGGGCACACTCCTGCTCATTTTCAGGTATTTCTTCTAATGGGATCCGCCTGGAAAAAAGTTAAGTAGAGGTAAGACTTTCTGTAGAACAAACACCAAGAGTGAACATCTTGTTCAGCATTCTTACTATTGGCAAATTATATTTTTTAAGGGCCAATTTCACTGTGCAGATTTAGTCAGTGATTTGGATTTTTGTTTTTAAGTCAAAACAAGTGTAAAGCTTTTCTTTTATCTTTTTCTGTAATTGATGCATCATATGATGAAAAATACTGACCTAATCTGCACGGCTCATACTGCATCAGTGGCACCCATTTATAATACTACCTTTCTTCTAGGTAGATAATGAGACGGCTATTTTGAAATAGAGATAAAATATAGATCACTGATGTATTTTTTTTTTAAATTCTCCCCAGTAGAGTTGAGCGACCTTGACCTTTTTAGAGTCGAGCCGGGTTTCGCGAAACCCGACTATCTCAAAAGTCGGGTTGAGTGAAATCGGCCGATTATGACGTAAAGTCGGGATCGACCGAAACACGAAACCCAATGCAAGTCAATGGGGCAGCATAGTCGGCAGTGAGTGGGGGCCAGGAAAACACCTAGAGTGCCCATTTTAATGTCAAAACCATCCATTCTTCTTAATGAAGCTTGTCAAGCGTAATTTACCTTATAATAATTGGAAGGCATTTGAAATTGGGGGTCATTTGGCTAAAGTTGTGGTGGGTAGGGCTGGTTCAAGTAATTAGTGGGCCCAGGAAATCTGGACCACGTCACGGCAGTGGAGCAGGGAGAGGTAAGTATTTCAACTTTGCAAGTGCTGTGAACCTGAGCAAGCAGGGGGGGCCCACTCGTTGGCATTGGCACTGGCACAGGGCCCCTCAAAGTACAGCGGTGTGTTTGCACGGCGGGGGCGCCTCCCACCGGCAGCAACACTTTTGCGTACCATGAGAGGCCCTGTGCCAGTGACGTCGCCAACTAGTATTCCTCCCCCCACCTGATGAAGGAACCTGCACTTTCATCTGCACCTTCCTGTTTGTCCCCGTGTAAGGTGGTATGGTATGCGGGAAGGGGGACCTGACTTTCAGCAGGGTCACAATCTTGCAGTGTAGCGTGCACGGGAAATATTGCGTTATGGGTCAGTGTACCAGCAGACTCATCTATCACTGGCTGGGCAATGGGCAGGATGAGGAGGAAACACAGATATAGGCCCAAAGAATAAAGTGGGCTAAATGCAGTTCAAAATTGGTAACACAGGACTAATCAGGGGGCATTGCAGTGGAGGACAACTGGAATGAGAGGCTGACACAGAGAGTAGGCCCAAATCAGTAAGTAGTCGAAATGCAGTTCAAAATTGGCAACAGTAGTAAACAGGCGGCACAGCTTTGTTCAGTGGAGGAGAACAGCAAGGAGTGGCAGACACCGATAGTAGGCCCCAACCCAACTAGTAGGCCAAATGCAGTCTAACATTAACAACTACTTAACGAGCGCCTGAAAACGGAATTTCAGGACAGGAAACCAGGAGAACAGCAAGGAGCGGCAGACACCGATAGTAGGCCCCAAACCAACTAGTACGCCAAATGCAGTTGTTCCGTTTAACCACAATTTAATGAGAGCCTGAAGATAGAAGTTCAGGAAAGGCAACCTGGAGAACACCTTGGAGTGGAACACACCATCTCTCTACAGTGGAACACACCATCTCTCTACACCCCATACCCAATTTGTAGGCCTAATGCAGCGTAGTTTCCAACAACTACTAAACGAGAGCCGGAAGATCGAAGCAATGGAGAGGAAACCTGGGGAACACCTTGGAGTGTAACACACCATCTCTCTACACCCCATACCCAATTTGTAGGCCTAATGCAGCGTAGTTTCCAACAACTACTAAACGAGAGCCGGAAGATCAAAGCAATGGAGAGGAAACCTGGGGAACACCTTGGAGTGGAACACACCATCTCTCTACAGTGGAACACACCATCTCTCTACACCCCATACCCAATTTGTAGGCCTAATGCAGCGTAGTTTCCAACAACTACTAAACGAGAGCTGGAAGATCGAAGCTCAGGAAAGGCAACCTGGGGAACACCTTGGAGTGGAACACACCATCTCTCTACACCCCATACCCAATTTGTAGGCCCAATGCAGCGTAGTTTCCAACAACTACTAAACGAGAGCCGGAAGATCGAAGCTCAGGAAAGGCAACCTGGGGAACACCTTGGAGTGTAACAAACCCTCTCTCTACACCACGGAAGGGCTGATTCTTAGGAAGGAAGGCTGTCGGAAAGAAGCAGGGCGCGTCCGAGGGTGATTATATTCTTATTAGGTTTATACTCACCCTCGGACGCGCCCTGCTTCTTTATTTGTAATGAATGTTTATTTGCAATGTGGTTTTGACGTACTCTATTTTTTTGGTAAATAATGATTTTATTATTTTCATTGTTTTGCATCTTCTTGGCAATAATATAAAGAAGACGCGACAGGACAACACTCGGTGGATGCCATATCTGTGTTTAAAATTGAAAAAACCTTTCAGTTAACTACTTGCAGGAGAAAGTTATTGTAGCTGGTGGCCATTTTTAGTACTGTACCAGATTTTTGTTGTATGTGTTTGTTTTTAATGTTAAAATGTCTGCATTTGATATCTCTCCAGTATTTTCTTTTTTATAAGCAAAATACTTATTTTTATATTTTCTGATGTTGGTTCCAGGGGTACACGGGCAGCAGTGGTGTGGTCAGTGGAGGCCTAGTGGAAGGAGTGACCGCAGACAGGCATCGAAGGCCTAAAATAATAACACATGGCTGTAGGCAATTTTAAATTGGTTCCAGGGGTACACGGGCAGCAGTGGTGTGGTCAGTGGAGGCCTAGTGGAAGGAGTGACCGCAGACAGGCATCGAAGGCCTAAAATAATAACACATGGCTGTAGGCAATTTTAAATTGGTTCCAGGGGTACACGGGCAGCAGTGGTGTGGTCAGTGGAGGCCTAGTGGAAGGAGTCACCGCAGACAGGCATCGAAGGCCTAAAATAATAACACATGGCTGTAGGCAATTTTAAATTGGTTCCAGGGGTACACGGGCAGCAGTGGTGTGGTCAGTGGAGGCCTAGTGGAAGGAGTGACCGCAGACAGGCATCGAAGGCCTAAAATAATAACACATGGCTGTAGGCAATTTTAAATTGGTTCCAGGGGTACACGGGCAGCAGTGGTGTGGTCAGTGGAGGCCTAGTGGAAGGAGTGACCGCAGACAGGCATCGAAGGCCTAAAATAATAACACATGGCTGTAGGCAATTTTAAATTGGTTACAGGGGTACACGGGCAGCAGTGGTGTGGTCAGTGGAGGCCTAGTGGAAGGAGTGACCGCAGACAGGCATCGAAGGCCTAAAATAATAACACATGGCTGTAGGCAATTTTAAATTGGTTCCAGGGGTACACGGGCAGCAGTGGTGTGGTCAGTGGAGGCCTAGTGGAAGGAGTGACCGCAGACAGGCATCGAAGGCCTAAAATAATAACACATGGCTGTAGGCAATTTTAAATTGGTTCCAGGGGTACACGGGCAGCAGTGGTGTGGTCAGTGGAGGCCTAGTGGAAGGAGTGACCGCAGACAGGCATCGAAGGCCTAAAATAATAACACATGGCTGTAGGCAATTTTAAATTGGTTCCAGGGGTACACGGGCAGCAGTGGTGTGGTCAGTGGAGGCCTAGTGGAAGGAGTCACCGCAGACAGGCATCGAAGGCCTAAAATAATAACACATGGCTGTAGGCAATTTTAAATTGGTTCCAGGGGTACACGGGCAGCAGTGGTGTGGTCAGTGGAGGCCTAGTGGAAGGAGTGACCGCAGACAGGCATCGAAGGCCTAAAATAATAACACATGGCTGTAGGCAATTTTAAATTGGTTCCAGGGGTACACGGGCAGCAGTGGTGTGGTCAGTGGAGGCCTAGTGGAAGGAGTGACCGCAGACAGGCATCGAAGGCCTAAAATAATAACACATGGCTGTAGGCAATTTTAAATTGGTTACAGGGGTACACGGGCAGCAGTGGTGTGGTCAGTGGAGGCCTAGTGGAAGGAGTGACCGCAGACAGGCATCGAAGGCCTAAAATAATAACACATGGCTGTAGGCAATTTTAAATTGGTTCCAGGGGTACACGGGCAGCAGTGGTGTGGTCAGTGGAGGCCTAGTGGAAGGAGTGACCGCAGACAGGCATCGAAGGCCTAAAATAATAACACATGGCTGTAGGCAATTTTAAATTGGTTCCAGGGGTACACGGGCAGCAGTGGTGTGGTCAGTGGAGGCCTAGTGGAAGGAGTGACCGCAGACAGGCATCGAAGGCCTAAAATAATAACACATGGCTGTAGGCAATTTTAAATTGGTTACAGGGGTACACGGGCAGCAGTGGTGTGGTCAGTGGAGGCCTAGTGGAAGGAGTGACCGCAGACAGGCATCGAAGGCCTAAAATAATAACACATGGCTGTAGGCAATTTTAAATTGGTTACAGGGGTACACGGGCAGCAGTGGTGTGGTCAGTGGAGGCCTAGTGGAAGGAGTGACCGCAGACAGGCATCGAAGGCCTAAAATAATAACACATGGCTGTAGGCAATTTTAAATTGGTTCCAGGGGTACACGGGCAGCAGTGGTGTGGTCAGTGGAGGCCTAGTGGAAGGAGTGACCGCAGACAGGCATCGAAGGCCTAAAATAATAACACATGGCTGTAGGCAATTTTAAATTGGTTCCAGGGGTACACGGGCAGCTGTGGTGTGGTCAGTGGAGGCCTAGTGGAAGGAGTCACCGCAGACAGGCATCGAAGGCCTAAAATAATAACACATGGCTGTAGGCAATTTTAAATTGGTTACAGGGGTACACGGGCAGCAGTGGTGTGGTCAGTGGAGGCCTAGTGGAAGGAGTCACCGCAGACAGGCATCGAAGGCCTAAAATAATAACACATGGCTGTAGGCAATTTTAAATTGGTTACAGGGGTACACGGGCAGCAGTGGTGTGGTCAGTGGAGGCCTAGTGGACGGAGTGACCACAGACAGGCATCGAAGGCCTAACATAACAAAAATGTCAATACAATGGTATTGTCAGTGGCAGGCATTGAAGGATGTCAGCGCATAGACTAAACATTGGTGGAGCTGTGAGATAATTTTGCAAGTGGTAGAGCACTGTTGGAGCTGGGGTGGGGGGAAACTGTCTTGTGGCCGGCGGTACAGGCCCAGGGCCCCTCATATTACAACGGTGTGTCTGACGTTGGGTGCGCACCACCACCGCCAGAGACACTTTATTGTACTAGGAAGGACCCAGTGGCAGTGCCGTCGACCAAAAGCGGGCTCACCCACCTCTTCAGACAAACTGCACTCTCACGGGTGCTGTCGCCAAGTGTCGATACCACGGCCCCGTGTGGGGAGTTTGGCCATTTAGTGAGGTGTAAACATGTCGTATGCTGGACAATCAGGTGCAGAAAATTACGAGATTGGAAAAGGCATTCAGAATAGTCCACAGGCAAGACCTTTTCATAGGAAAGCTAGGTGTCAGCCAGGCAAGGCGGGGCAAAAGATTTCGAAATCCAGTTGTGGTTCATTTTAATGAAGGTTAGATCATCTACATTTTGGGTAGCCAGACGAGTCCTTTTTTCTGTTAGTATTGAACCTGCAGCACTGAATACTCTTTCTGATAGGACACTAGCTGCCGGGCAAGCAAGCTCCTGCAATGTATATTCTGCCAATTCTGGCCAGGTGTCTAATTTTGATGCCCAGTAATCAAATGGGAATGACGGTTGAGGGAGAACATCGATAAGGGATGAAAAATAGTTTGTAACCATATTGGACAAATGTTGTCTCCTGTCACTTTGAATTGATGCTGCAGTACCTGTCCTGTCTGCGGTCATAGCAAAATCACTCCACAACCTGGTCAGAAAACCCCTCTGGCCAACGCCACTTCTGATTTCTGCCCCTCTAACTCCTCTGGTCTGCTGGCCCCTGCAGCTCGTGTGAGAACGATCACGGGCGCTGTGTGCAGGGAATGCCAGAAGCAAACGGTCAACAAGAGTTGATTGTTTGGTTGCTAATATTAGTTCCAAGTTCTCATGTGGCATTATATTTTGCAATTTGCCTTTATAGCGAGGATCAAGGAGGCAGGCCAACCAGTAATCGTCATCATTCATCATTTTAGTTATGCGTGTGTCCCTTTTGAGGATACGTAAGGCATAATCCGCCATGTGGGCCAAAGTTCCAGTTCTCAAATCTGCGGTTGTGCTTGGTTGAGGGGCAGTTTCAGGAAAATCCACGTCACTTGTGTCCTTCAAAAAACCAGAACCCGGCCTTGCCGCGCCACCAATTTCCAGTGGCCCCGGAAAAGCTTCCTCATTAAAAATATAATCATCCCCATCATCCTCCTCGTCCTCCTCCTCCTCTTCGCCCGCTACCTCGTCCTGTACACTGCCCTGGCCAGACAATGGCTGACTGTCATCAAGGCTTTCCTCTTCCTCAGCTGCAGACGCCTGATCCTTTATGTGCGTCAAACTTTGCATCAGCAGACGCATTAGGGGGATGCTCATGCTTATTATGGCGTTGTCTGCACTAACCAGCCGTGTGCATTCCTCAAAACACTGAAGGACTTGACACATGTCTTGAATCTTCGACCACTGCACACCTGACAACTCCATGTCTGCCATCCTACTGCCTGCCCGTGTATGTGTATCCTCCCACAAAAACATAACAGCCCGCCTCTGTTCACACAGTCTCTGAAGCATGTGCAGTGTTGAGTTCCACGTTGTTGCAACGTCTATGATTAGGCGATGCTGGGGAAGGTTCAAAGAACGCTGATAGGTCTGCATACGGCTGGAGTGTACGGGCGAACGGCGGATATGTGAGCAAAGTCCACGCACTTTGAGGAGCAGGTCGGATAACCCCGGATAACTTTTCAGGAAGCACTGCACCACCAGGTTTAAGGTGTGAGCCAGGCAAGGAATGTGTTTCAGTTGGGAAAGGGAGATGGCAGCCATGAAATTCCTTCCGTTATCACTCACTACCTTGCCTGCCTCAAGATCTACAGTGCCCAGCCACGACTGCGTTTCTTTCTGCAAGAACTCGGACAGAACTTCCGCGGTGTGTCTGTTGTCGCCCAAACACTTCATAGCCAATACAGCCTGCTGACGTTTGCCAGTAGCTGCCCCATAATGGGAGACCTGGTGTGCAACAGTGGCAGCTGCGGATGGAGTGGTTGTGCGACTGCGGTCTGTGGACGAGCTCTCGCTTCTGCAGGAGGACGAAGAGGAGGAGGAGGGGGTGCGAACGGCTACAGCCAATTGTTTCCTAGACCGTGGGCTAGGCAGAACTGTCCCAAACTTGCTGTCCCCTGTGGACTCTGCATCCACCACATTTACCCAGTGTGCCGTGATGGACACGTAATGTCCCTGGCCATGCCTACTGGTCCATGCATCTGTTGTTAGGTGCACCTTTGTGCTCACAGATTGCCTGAGTGCATGGACGATGCGCTCTTTAACATACTGGTGGAGGGCTGGGATGGCTTTTCTGGAAAAAAAGTGTCGACTGGGTAGCTCGTAGCGTGGTACAGCGTAGTCCATCAGGGCTTTGAAAGCTTCGCTTTCAACTAACCGGTAGGGCATCATCTCTAACGAGATTAGTCTAGCTATGTGTGCGTTCAAACCCTGTGTACGCGGATGCGAGGCTAAGTACTTCCTTTTTCTAACCATAGTCTCATGTAGGGTGAGCTGGACTGGAGAGCTGGAGATCGTGGAACTAGCGGGGGTGCCGGTGGACATGGCAGACTGAGAGACGGTGGGAGATGGTATTGTTGCCACCGGTGCCCTAGATGCAGTGTTTCCTACTACGAAACTGGTGATTCCCTGACCCTGACTGCTTTGGCCTGGCAAAGAAACCTGCACAGATACTGCAGGTGGTGCGGAAAATGGTGGCCCTACACTGCCGGAAGGGATGTTGCGTTGCTGACTAGCTTCATTGGCCGAGGGTGCTACAACCTTAAGGGACGTTTGGTAGTTAGTCCAGGCTTGCAAATGCATGGTGGTTAAATGTCTATGCATGCAACTTGTATTGAGACTTTTCAGATTCTGTCCTCTGCTTAAGGTAGTTGAACATTTTTGACAGATGACTTTGCGCTGATCAATTGGATGTTGTTTAAAAAAATGCCAGACTGCACTCTTTCTAGCATCGGATACCTTTTCAGGCATTGCAGACTGAGCTTTAACCGGATGGCCACGCTGTCCTCCAACAGGTTTTGGCTTTGCCACGCGTTTTGGGCAAGATACGGGCCCGGCAGATGGAACCTGTTGCGATGTTGATGCCTGCTGCGGCCCCTCCTCCTCCGCTTCAGAACTGCTGCCGCCTGCACCCTGTTCCCCCAATGGCTGCCAATCGGGGTCAAGAACTGGGTCATCTATTACCTCTTCTTGTAGCTCGTGTGCAACTTCGTCTGTGTCACCGTGTCGGTCGGTGGTATAGCGTTCGTGATGGGGCAACATAGTCTCATCAGGGTCTGATTCTTGATCAGCACCCTGCGAGGGCAATGTTGTGGTCTGAGTCAAAGGACCAGCATAGTAGTCTGGCTGTGGCTGTGCATCAGTGCACTCCATGTCAGATTCAACTTGTAATGGGCATGGACTGTTAACTGCTTCACTTTCTAAGCCAGGGACGGTATGTGTAAAGAGCTCCATGGAGTAACCCGTTGTGTCGCCTGCTGCATTCTTCTCTGTTGTTGTTTTTGCTGAAGAGGACAAGGAAGCGACTTGTCCCTGACCGTGAACATCCACTAACGACGCGCTGCTTTGACATTTACCAGTTTCACGAGAGGAGGCAAAAGAGCTAGAGGCTGAGTCAGCAAGATAAGCCAAAACTTGCTCTTGCTGCTCCGGCTTTAAAAGCGGTTTTCCTACTCCCAGAAAAGGGAGCGTTCGAGGCCTTGTGTAGCCAGACGACGAACCTGGCTCCACAGCTCCAGACTTAGGTGCAATATTTTTTTTCCCACGACCAGCTGATGCTCCACCACTACCACTACCCTCATTACCAGCTGACAATGAACGCCCCCGGCCACGACCTCTTCCACCATACTTCCTCATTGTTTTAAAAACGTAAACAAACTAACGGTATTTGTTGCTGTCACACAAATTACACGGTGAACTATAACTTCAGTATGATTTAGCTACCCCTTTACAGGTGAGTGAGACCACAACGAAAATCAGGCACAATGTTACACACTCTGTTGTTGGTGGCAACAAATGAGAGAGATGCCACACACGCAGGACTGTCACTGAAGCACAAATGTAAATATTAATCTCCCACTGATTTGATTTTTTTTTTTTTTTAAGGGAGACTTTAGGAAAAAAAAATAATAGAATAAAATGATTTTTTCAGGAAGAATTTAGAAACCAAATAAAATAAAATGATTTTTTCAGGGAGAATTTAGAAAACAAATAAAACAAAAAAAGGCTTTCTATGGCCCACTGAGTGAGAGATGACGCACACAGGAGTCAGGAGTGGCACACAAGCCCAGAGGCCAATATTTATCTCCCACTGATTGATGTAGTGATTTTTTCAGGTAGATTTTGGAACCCAAATCAAGCTAAAAAAAATAATAGGCTTTCTATGGCCCACAATTGGAGAGAGAGAGAGAGATGGCACACCCAGGAGTCAAGACTGGCACACAAGCAGAAAGGGCAATATTAATCTCCCACTGATTTGTTTGTTTGTTTGTTTTTTCAGGGAGACTTTAGGAAAAAAAAATAGAATAAAATGATTTTTTCAGGAAGAATTTAGAAACCAAATAAAATAAAATGATTTTTTCAGGGAGAATTTAGAAAACAAATAAAACAAAAAAAGGCTTTCTATGGCCCACTGAGTGAGAGATGACGCACACAGGAGTCAGGAGTGGCACACAAGCCCAGAGGCCAATATTTATCTCCCACTGATTGATTTTTTTTTTTTTTTTCAGGGAGACTTTAGGAAAAAAAAATAGAATAAAATGATTTTTTCAGGAAGAATTTAGAAACCAAATAAAATAAAATGATTTTTTCACGGAGAATTTAGAAAACAAATAAAACAAAAAAAGGCTTTCTATGGCCCACTGAGAGAGATGACGCACACAGGAGTCAGGAGTGGCACACAAGCCCAGAGGCCAATATTTATCTCCCACTGATTGATGTAGTGATTTTTTCAGGTAGATTTTGGAACCCAAATCAAGCTAAAAAAAATAATAGGCTTTCTATGGCCCACAATTGGAGAGAGAGAGAGAGATGGCACACCCAGGAGTCAAGACTGGCACACAAGCAGAAAGGGCAATATTAATCTCCCACTGATCTGATTTGTTTGTTTGTTTGTTTTTTCAGGGAGACTTTAGGAAAAAAAAAATAGAATAAAATGATTTTTTCAGGAAGAATTTAGAAACCAAATAAAATAAAATGATTTTTTCAGGGAGAATTTAGAAAACAAATAAAACAAAAAAAGGCTTTCTATGGTCCACTGAGTGAGAGATGACGCACACAGGAGTCAGGAGTGGCACACAAGCCCAGAGGCCAATATTTATCTCCCACTGATTGATGTAGTGATTTTTTCAGGTAGATTTTGGAACCCAAATCAAGCTAAAAAAATAATAGGCTTTCTATCGCCCACAATTGGAGAGAGAGAGAGATGGCACACCCAGGAGTCAAGACTGGCACACAAGCAGAAAGGGCAATATTAATCTCCCACTGATTTGTTTTTTTTTTGTTTTTTTTTCAGGGAGACTAGGAAAAAAAAAAATAGAATAAAATGATTTTTTCAGGAAGAATTTAGAAACCAAAGAAAATAAAATGATTTTTTCAGGGAGAATTTAGAAAACAAATAAAACAAAAAAAGGCTTTCTATGGCCCACTGAGTGAGAGATGACGCACACAGGAGTCAGGAGTGGCACACAAGCCCAGAGGCCAATATTTATCTCCCACTGATTGATGTAGTGATTTTTTCAGGTAGATTTGGAACCCAAATCAAGCTAAAAAAAATAATAGGCTTTATATGGCCCACAATTGGAGAGAGAGAGAGAGATGGCACACCCAGGAGTCAAGACTGGCACACAAGCAGAAAGGGCAATATTAATCTCCCACTGATTTGTTTTTTTTTTTTTTTTTTTCAGGGAGACTTTAGGAAAAAAAAATAGAATAAAATGATTTTTTCAGGAAGAATTTAGAAACCAATTAAAATAAAATGATTTTTTCAGGGAGAATTTAGAAAACAAATAAAACAAAAAAAGGCTTTCTATGGCCCACTGAGTGAGAGATGACGCACACAGGAGTCAGGAGTGGCACACAAGCCCAGAGGCCAATATTTATCTCCCACTTTTTTTTTTTTGTTCCAGGGAAAATTTATAAACCCAATAAAAAAAATAATAAATAGGCTTTCTATGGCCCACTATCTGAGAGACAGAGAGAGATGGCACGCTTAGGACTGGCACACAAGCCCAAAGGCCAATATTAATCTCCCTTTTTTTTTTAAGGGAGAATTTATAAAACCAAAAAAAAAATAAATAAATAGGCTTTCTATGGCCCACTATTTGTGAGAGAGATGGCACGCTCAGGACTGGCACACAAGGCCAGAGGCCAATATTAATCTCCCACTTTTTTTTTTTTTTCCAGGGAAAATTTATAAACCCAATAAAAAAAATAAAAAAATAAATAGGCTTTCTATGGCCCACTATCTGAGAGAGAGAGATGGCACGCTTAGGACTGGCACACAAGCCCAAAGGCCAATATTAATCTCCCACTGATTGATTTATTGATTTTTTCAGGTAGAATTTAGAACCCAAATAAAGCAAAAAAAAAAAAAAAATGGGCTTTCTATGGCCCACTGAGTGAGTGATGATGCACACAGGAGTCAGGAGTGGCACACAAGCCCTGAGGCCAATATTTTTCTCCCACTGATTGATGTAGTGATTTTTTCAGGTAGATTTTAGAACCAAAATCAAGCAAAAAAATAAATAGGCTTTCTATGGCCCACTGAGTGAGTGATGATGCACACAGGAGTCAAGAGTGGCACACAAGCCCTGAGGCCAATATTTTTCTCCCACTGATTGATGTAGTGATTTTTTCAGGTAGATTTTATAACCCAAATCAAGCAAAAAAATAAATAGGCTTTCTATGGCCCACTGAGTGAGAGATGGCACACACAGGGATGGCACTCTAGCAGAAATGTCAATCTTAATCTCCCACAAAAAAAAAAAAAAAAACAGGGAGTGTCCTTCAATTACTATCTCCCTGCAGTAATCTCAGCCAGGTATGGCAGGCAGCAATAAGGAGTGGACTGATGCACAAATTAAATAAAAAGTGTGTACAAACCAAAAAGATAGCTGTGCAGAAAGGAAGGAACAAGAGGATTTGTGCTTTGAAAAAAGCAGTTGGTTTGCACAGCGGCGTACACACAGCAATGCAGCTATCAGGGAGCCTTCTAGGGCAGCCCAATGAGCTACAGCGCTGAGGGGGAAAAAAAAAAAAAATGTAGCTTCCACTGTCCCTGCACACCGAAGGTGGTGTTGGGCAGTGGAAATCGCTACAGCACAAGCGGTTTGGTGGTTAATGGACCCTGCCTAACGCTATCCCTGCTTCTGACGAAGCGGCAGCAACCTCTCCCTAAGCTCAGATCAGCAGCAGTAACATGGCGGTCGGCGGGAACTCCTCTTTATAGCCCCTGTGACGCCGCAGACAGCAAGCCAATCACTGCAATGCCCTTCTCTAAGATGGTGGGGACCAGGACCTATGTCATCACGCTGCCCACACTCTGCGTTTACCTTCATTGGCTGAGAAATGGCGCTTTTCGCGTCATTGAAACGCGACTTTGGCGCGAAAGTCGCGTACCGCATGGCCGACCCCGCACAGGGGTCGGATTGGGTTTCATGAAACCCGACTTTGCCAAAAGTCGGCGACTTTTGAAAATGAACGACCCGTTTCGCTCAACCCTACTCCCCAGCATTTAATGTTCTCCAGCCTAAAAGTTCTGAAAGTAGTGCATGCTGCGTTTTTCTAATAAACAGAATATTTTTAGATCCCTGACGATTAACATTATTACAACATTATTGACCGCACTTGAATCAATGTTAGGCAATGCGCTAGTGCACATGGGATACATTTCACAAGGACCTTAGCTCAATGTGAAGAATATTGCAACATGCTCTATACTGGTCCAATTTAAACAGCAGCCAGCTCTTTTACCCGTCAGTAATGTGGACAGGCACCTAGGCTGCACATGGAACCAGTCATGATCACATTGTAACTGATGTGAAAAGTTCTGCGGACATCGGAATTTAGAATAAGATTAAGTTCTCAGGAGCTTATACAAAAATCACCTGATTTTTATCCAGATAACACGGGCAATTTTTCATCTCTCAGACATCCCTATGCAATCCATAGTCCAACCGTTTCTATACATCAGCAGTTATTAATACTTACAAGACCAAATACAGTTTCCTTTGTTAAAGTGAATTTGTTAGCATGATAAACCCTCCTAAGTCGTCTATATGGGCATGTAGGTCATAGGAAGCTGAATAAAATGTTACCTTGATATCTGGGATCCGATGTCTAATGGCAGGAAAATCCACATTTATATGTAAATGAGCTGTTCCAGGCTATGAGGTAGACACTGATCTGCATGAGACTCCGCCCCCAGAGATTATGTTACATAAAGGGGCGTTACCAATGTGATTCATGAGAAAAGACTGTCAGCCATTACATGTCTCACAGTGGTAACGTCCCCTTACATTTAAGGTCCGGAGGCAGATTTTAAGGTAGGTCGATGAATGAAAAATGTGGATTTCTCTGCCAATAGACAACGGATCCTAGATATCATTTTATTCAGCTTCCTGTGACCTACATAGGTGACTTAGGTTGCAATTCTAATATCAATCCTTCTATCTGTAAAAATCAGATTTTTTGCACACCCAAACACTTTGTATGAACAAAGCCTCATAGTTATGAAAAATATAGTACCTTGCGAAAGTATTCGGCCCCCTGGAACTTTTCAACCTTTTCCCACATATCATGCTTCAAACATAAAGATACCAAATGTAAATGTTTGGTAACGAATCAATAACAAGTGGAAGACAATTGTGAAGTTGAACGAAATTTATTGGTTATTTTAAATTTTTGCGGAAATTCAAAAACTGAAAAGTGGGACGTGCAATATTATTGAGCCCCTTGACTTTCAGTGCATCACACTCACTCCAGAAGTTCATTAGGGATCTCTGAATGATCCAATTTGTTCCCAAATTCCTAATGATGATAAATATTATCCACCTGTGTGTAATCAAGTCTCCTTATAAATGCACCTGCTCTGATAGTCTCAGGGTTCTGTTTGAAGCACAGAGAGCATCATGAAGACCAAAGAACACAACAGGCAGGTCCATGATACTGTTGTGGAGAAGCCCGGAGTTGGATACAAAATGATTTCCAAAACTTTAAACATTCCAAGGAGCACTGTGCAAGCGATCATATTGAAATGGAAGGAGTATCATACCACTGCAAATCTACCAAGACCCGGCTGTCCCTCTAAACTTTCATCTCAAACAAGCAGAAGACTGATCAGAGACGCAGCCGAGAGGCCTATGATCACTCTGGATGAACTGCAGAGATCTACAGCTGAGGTGGGACAGTCTGTCCATAGGACAACAATCAGTCTTTATGGAAGAGTGGCAAGAAGAAAGCCATTTCTCAAAGATATCCATAAAAAGTGTCGTTTAACGTTTGCAACAAGCCACCTGGGAGACAAACCATACATGTGGAAGAAGGTGCTCTTGTCAGATGAAACCAAAATTGAACTTTTTGGCAACAATGCCAAATGATATGTTTGGGGTAAAGGCAACACAGCTCATCACCCTGAACACACCATCCCCACTGTCAAATATGGTGGTGGCAGCATCATAGTTTGTGCCTGGAAGATGGTTAAAATTGATGGGAAGATGGATGGAGCCAAATACAGGACCATTCTTGAAGAAAACATTTTTGGAGTTTGCAAAAGACCTGAGACTGGGACGAGATTTGTCTTCCAACAAGACAATGATCCCAAACATAAAGCAAAATCTACAATGGAATGGTTCACAAATAAACGTATCCAGGTGTTAGAATGGCCAAGTCAAAGTCCAGACCTCAATCCAATTGAGAATCTGTGGAAAGAGCTGAAAACTGCTGTTCACAAACAATCTCCATCAAACCTCACTGAGCACGAGCTGTATGCCATGGAAGAATGGGCAAGAATTTCAGTCTCTCGATGTGCAAAACTGATAGAGACATACCCCAAGCGACTTGCAGCTGTAATAGCAGCAAAAGGTGGCGCAACAAAGTATTAAGTTAAAGGGGCCGAATAATATTGCACGCCCCACTTTTCAGTTTTTGAATTTCCACAAAAATTTAAAATAACCAATAAATTTCGTTCAACTTCACAATTGTGTTCCACTTATTGTTGATTCTTCACCAAAAATTTACATTTGGTATCTTTATGTTTGAAGCATGATATGTGGGAAAAGGTTTTGCAAGGCACTGTATATAGTAGCCATTGACATAGTAGTTTAGCTTTGGCCATCACCTTAGGGACTTAGGGGTCCTCACCTTCCCGTACAGGTAATTGACCACTAATCCAAAATATTTAAATACATTCTCAGCTATCAAGGCTCATTAATGCTTCATTAAAAACATTTCTGTTGCTGAAAAGCCAGATTTCTAATCACTGAACCACCGTGCTACCAACTGTCCATGCTAGGATAAACCTAGGATAAAACAATGAGCACATACCCTGCAGTAAGTAAATACACAAAATGTACACTTAAAAAAACATAGGATACTTAGTTTTACATAGTATTAGTACATTAAAAAATTAAAGTGCATATGGAATTTTGATAAAAAGTAAGTAAGGCCATCCGAAGGCGACAAGGTGCACCCAATCATTCTTACCTTACGTAAAGATCCGCATGGTACTTTTTTCCATTTAATATCCCAAGTAGGGTAGGATTTTCATTATTTTTAAAGTTGAGAGTGGAGTCATATACAGCAGACACTATAGGAAGTGGGAAAAATGACAATTAC
This sequence comes from Ranitomeya imitator, assembly GCF_032444005.1. Lineage (NCBI taxonomy): Eukaryota > Metazoa > Chordata > Amphibia > Anura > Dendrobatidae > Ranitomeya > Ranitomeya imitator. Next base: position 204,392,741 of record NC_091286.1, read on the forward strand.
CATTATTCAGGCTCATTTGGGCATAACTGATATTATTCATTGTTTTCAGATGGTTAAAACATTCAGCCGGTCAACAAGTGTCTATAACTTATATTATTATTTATTTTTGAAAGCACCATTAATTCTATGGTGCTGTACATGAGAAGAATGCTACATAGATATAACACATACATAAAATATACATAAAATACAGTAAGTAAACTGTGACAGACAGGTATGGAGGGGGGAGGACCCTGCCCTCATAGACTTACAATCTACATTATATATTTACTACTGGTCTTGGTTCAGTAGGCCAAACAGCTCCATCCAGGTTGAGTTATCGATCACTTGTACTCAGTCAGTAAATGATGAATTTCTGAGCATTTTCATATTGCAGATACTGCACATTGTTTTATCATGCACATAGGTTTTGTCCACTAGGCGGTATCTGGATCATTAAAGTAAAACAAATGCTTTTTTTTTAACCTTCACAAATTTTATATGTCAACAATGCAGTTATTGTGTTGAGAGAAGTCTCCAGAAATCTCAACACAGGAATAGTGATGAACGAGTTTGCTCGTTGCTCGGGTTTTCCCCAGCACGCTCGGGTGACCCCCGAGTATTTATGACTGCTCGGAGATTTAGTTTTCATCAGGGCAGCCGAATGATTTACAGCAACTAGCCGGCTTGATTACATGTGGGGATTCCGGAGCAACCAGGCAACCCCCACACGTACTTAGCCTGTACACTCGCTCATCACTACACAGGATCTGTTCTGGAGGAAAGCTGCCATGGAGCAAATAGCAGGCAAACAAGAGCTGACCAACCATGACTGAGTCCACAGAAGCCACGTGATCTGCTTCTAATGGTGTGACCAGTGTAAAGGACGAGTGTACATCTGTTTCAAAGTATGTTGTGACATATAGTACGCCTGTACACTGACGGGACCCTATGCAAGGCTTGTGTCTGGACATCCGTGTATCACATGCACATTTACATACATATTCACATTAGGCACAGAATGATAAAATGTGCACAATGCTAATACTCATGTATTTGCACATTACACCCTTATGTGCATAGTACAAATATGCACACAAGTATGAATAAAATACACACAATTAATACACAATTACATTCTTGTGTGGCACTTGTTCGGTTAACCAGTGCATTTTTGTGTTTTTTTGCTTTGTTTTGTTTTTCATTCAAATTGCCATTTCTAAGACTTACATTTGTGTTATTTTTTATGGATTTAATAAAGAAAAAAATAGCAATCATGACATTTTCTTTCGTCGCTCACTGTAAATAAACTGCTCCCTATTTTGTACGGGTTGTGACGATTACAGGGATACCAAATATAATCGTGTTATTTACTGGTTTGTGACATTTATATTTAAAAAGTGTTTTAAATAGTGTGATTATTGTAATTGTATTAATGTTTTTATTATTTATTAGTAATATGGTAGGAAAAAAATCACTTGACTTATTTTATGCCTAATGTACAGATATATAAAAATGTACTAGTATATGAAGATGTATCTTTACCTACCAGTACAAAATGCCTGTAAAGAAGAATACCATTTCATTCTTTCGATAGAAAACAAATCCTCACATACTTACTAGTGTAGCCTGAAGCTCACTGATAAAGCTTCTGCCTGCCATACTAAAGGTTGTGAGTTTGAATCCTTAATTAACTGTATGAGAAAGTATACAGAGATGCATGTAGCTCTTTCCCCAATACCCCTAGTAGTAAAAGAATCTACAAGGGAAGAGAGTGGAATGATCACAGCAGCATCAGAGAAACCTGCATTGTGACTGGGTGTCCTTCCTGTTGTGAATTCTGCTCTTGGGCTCCCTCCGGTGGTTATGAGTGGTAGTGCTGCTGTCTTTGGATCGCAGCATTTATCAGGTGTGTCCACTTATTGCAATTTGGACTGGGCTATTTAGTCTTGCTTGATCCTTTAGTCAGTGCCAGTTGTCCATTGTTTTTGGAGGATTCACATCCATACCTGGTCTCTCCTGTTTTGCTGTTCATTTCAACAAAGATAAGTTCTGGCTTTGTTTTTGCTGTCCACATGCTGTGGACCTTATTGTTCAGTGCATTTTCATGTTTTGTCTTGTCCAGCTTTGTCTGTGAAGGATTTTTTGCAGCCAAGCTGTGTCTCTGGAGATGCAGATATACCCTCCATGTCTTTAGTCAGATGTGGAGATTTGTATTTTCTGTGGTGGATATTTCTAGTGTTTTAATACTGACCGCATAGTACTCTGTCCTATTCTTTCTTTTTAGCTAGAATGGCCTCCTTTGCTTAATCCTGATTTCAGTCTGCGTATGTCATTTCCCTCTCCGCTCACAGTCAATATTTGTGGGGGGCTGTCTATCCTTTGGGGATTTTATCTGAGGCAAGATAGTTTTCCCGTTTCTATCTTTAGGGGAAGTTAGTTCTTAGGCTGTGTCGAGGTGTCTAGGGAGTGTTAGGTACATGCCACGGCTACTTCTAGTTGCAGTGCTAGGTTCAGGGTCTGCGGTCAGTACAGGTACCACCTTCTCCAGAGTACGTCTCATGCTGCTCCTAGGCCACCAGATCATAACACCTTCCCTTACGGGTCCCTGTACAGCTGAACAGGCAGCACATCTGCAAAGAGTTTGTATGTTCTCTCCGTGTTTGCGTGGGTTTCCTCCGGGTATTCCGGTTTCCTCCCACATTCCAAAGACATTTAGATTGTGAGCCCCAAGGGGACAGCGATGATAATGTGTGCAACCTGTAAAGCACTGCGGAATATGTTAGCGCTATATAAAAATAAAGATTATTATTATTATAATACAAAGTGAGAGTCATAAATATTTCATGTCGTGTAATTAAAAAGAGAATAAATTATAATGGTTAAAATTCTGTAAAATGAGAAATGCACTTTGATTATTGCTTTTCTGTGCAATATAACAAAACTGTGCTAACAGACTTTTTAACACCCTTAGTCACCCGTGTTTCTACTTTGTACTGCAGATAAAAGTCATGCTGGGCTAATCCTAACAGGCTCCATCTCGTCTTTTAATAGGATTGTTTGGGATTTCATCATCAACCATTCCTTTATTCAATTATTTTCATTATCTAAACGATTATGTTCAACTGGTAATTCAGTATATCAGATTAGAGGCCAATCCTTCAGTGTTAATTATCTTCTACATGTGACTGCACCAGCTGGTCATATAGCATTTTGGAAAAAGCAAGGACTCCAAAGCCTTAGTGAAGTCAGCATGAATTAAAATTTTCTCATGTACAGTGGGTACCAAAAGTATTTTCACACTTTGTTTCATTGCAGCCATTTAGTAAATTCAAAAAAGTTCATTTTTTTCTCATTAATGTACACTCTGCACCCCATCTTGACTGAAAAAAGCAGAAATGTAGAAATTTTTGCAAATTTATTAAAAAAGAAAAACTGAAATATCACATGGTCATAAGTATTCAGACCCTTTGCTCAGACACTCATATTTAAGTCACATGCTGTCCAATTTCTTGTGATCCTCCATGAGATTGTACTACTCCTTCATTGGAGTCCAGCTGTGTTTAATTAAAGGGAACCTGTCACCCCGTTTTTTCAGTACGAGATAAAAATACTGTTAAATAGGGCCTGAGCTGTGCGGTACTATAGTGTATTTTGTGTACCCTGATTCCCCACCTATGCTGCCGAAATAACTTACCAAAGTCGCCGTTTTCGCCTGTCAATCAGGCTGGTCAGGTCATATGGGCATGGCGACATGGCTGTTTCTTCCCCCAGATCTTGCATATATTTCCGTTGGTGGCGTAGTGGTTTGCGCATGCCCATCTTCTGAATCCACTGGGCAGGAGAAGAAAAAACGCGCGATCGGCGCTATTTCCCTCGTGATCTGTGGGGGCGGCCATCTTCCTGAGGCCGCGCGTGCGCATATGGAGTCCTCTGCTGCCCGGGGCTTCAGGAAAATGGCCGTGGGATGCCGCACGTGCGCAGATGGAGATCGCGGCGGCCATTTTCCTGAAGCCGAGTTCGCATCTCGATGTAAGATGTAAAAAACAGGGTATTTGGTTTCACTATTCTCTTTTGTGTCTTCAGGTTTCTTGGTGGTGTGTGAACATGATCATACAGACTTGTTCACTGTGCAAGTAGCCCATGTGTTCCTGTTTCCATAATTGTTCTCTTGTGTCTACAAGACTGGGGAGTTCCACCACTCCTCTTGGGCTATCTGCACAAAAGCTGTTCTACCCTGTATGCACACATGGATTTTTCCTCTCTGAACCCTGTTCACACAGGTTATATACAGATGATCAGGTTTTTAAATACATCAGATAGGGATTGCATACATTAGTTAGGACTGCTCTGATAAGGGTATACCGTGAAGATTGGTAGAGCAGCTTAGTATACATTTTTTGCAAAAAACGTATCAACCAAATACCCTGTTTTTTACATCTTTTACTAGCACTTGCGGATTACTGCAACATTTTTTCAAACTGAGTGTTTTTGGTTTCACTATTCTCTTTTGTGTCTTCAGGTTTCTTGGTGGTGTGTGAACATGATCATACAGACTTGTTCACTGTGCAAGTAGCCCATGTGTTCCTGTTTCCATAATTGTTCTCTTGTGTCTACAAGACTGGGGAGTTCCACCACTCCTCTTGGGCTATCTGCACAAAAGCTGTTCTACCCTGTATGCACACATGGATTTTTCCTCTCTGAACCCTGTTCACACAGGTTATATACAGATGATCAGGTTTTTAAATACATCAGATAGGGATTGCATACATTAGTTAGGACTGCTCTGATAAGGGTATACCGTGAAGATTGGTAGAGCAGCTTAGTATACATTTTTTGCAAAAAACGTATCAACCAAATACCCTGTTTTTTACATCTTTTACTAGCACTTGCGGATGACTGCAACATTTTTTCAAACTGAGTGTTTTTGGTTTCACTATTCTCTTTTGTGTCTTCAGGTTTCTTGGTGGTGTGTGAACATGATCATACAGACTTGTTCACTGTGCAAGTATCCCATGTGTTCCTGTTTCCATAATTGTTCTCTTGTGTCTACAAGACTGGGGAGTTCCACCACTCCTCTTGGGCTATCTGCACAAAAGCTGTTCTACCCTGTATGCACACATGGATTTTTCCTTTCTGAACCCTGTTCACACAGGTTATATACAGATGATCAGGTTTTTAAATACATCAGATAGGGATTGCATACATTAGTTAGGACTGCTCTGATAAGGGTATACCGTGAAGATTGGTAGAGCAGCTTAGTATACATTTTTTGCAAAAAACGTATCAACCAAATACCCTGTTTTTTACATCTTTTACTAGCACTTGCAGATTACTGCAACATTTTTTCAAACTGAGTGTTTTTGGTTTCACTATTCTCTTTTGTGTCTTCCCCTAGAGGTACAGTACATGAGGCTGTGTCTACAACTCACAGTTATTCAGGTAGTTCAGCTCATCCTGGATGGCACATCAATGCAAGCTGTGTCAAGAAAGGTAGCTGCGTTTGTCAGCATGGTGTCCAGAGCATAGGGCAGATACGATACCAGGAGACATGGAGGGGGCCATAGGAGGGTAACAGCCCAGCAGCAGGCCCACTACCTCCTCCTTTGTGCAATGAGAAAAAAGACTAGCAGTGCCAGAGTCTTGCAAAATGACCTTCAGCTTGCCACTAACATCCAGTTGTCCGCTCAAACTCTCAGAAACAGACTCCATGCGGGTGGTATGAGGGCCCAATGTCCACAATATTGGTGTTCGGCTGTAAGCCCAACTCAGTGCAGAGCATATATATATATATATATATATATGTATATATATATATATATATATATATATATATATACACACAAATAAATAAATATTTGTGCTGTAAATACCTTCCTTCCAGTAAAGTGGACAGGGATTAAGTAGATAAAGAATGAATATATAAATAAGGTTGAAATAATTTATATATTCAACCTTATTTTAACATTATTTATATAGTCATCCTTTATCTACTTAATCCTAGTCCACTTTATTGGAAGGAAGGTATTTACAGCACGAATATTTATTTATTTACGGTATAACTTTTACAACCCTGTGGTGTATTTGCAGCTAAATCCTTTCCATCACACTAGCGCTGTCATGATCCCAAAGGCAGGGGATCACAAAAGGACAAGCACAAAAACGAAACAAGCTCTAGGGTGATGGAACCTGAGCTGACCGCGATCCTGAACCTAAACACACAACTAGCAGTAGCCGGGGAACGTGCCTACGATGATTCCTAGACGTCTCGCGCCAGCCGAAGGATTAACTTCCCCTATAAGAAGAAACACAGACCTCACTTGCCTCCAGAGAAACACCCCACAGAAATAGCAGCCCCCCACATGTAATAACGGTGAAATGAGAGGAAAGCACATACGTAGTTATGAAAATAGAATCAGCAAAAAATGAGGCCCGCTAAAGCTAGATAGCAGAGGATACAAAAGTGAACTGCGCGGTCAGCGAAAAACCCTTCAAAAAACCATCCTGAAATTACTTGAACTCATGTGCCAACTCATGGAACATGAGGAGTAATTTCAGCCCACTAGAGCAACCAGCAGCAAGGAATCACATCTCTGCAAGCTGGACTAAGACAAAAATTAAGCAAAACGTGGAACAGGAAAATCAAAACTTAGCTTGTCCTGAAGATAACAGACGCAGGAAGCAGAGGAAAAAAGACACGCTGATTACATTGATAGCCGGCGAGGAAATGACAAAAAAGCCAGGTTAAATAGGAAACTCCCATAACCTGATGGAACAGGTGGACACCAGAGACAGCAGAGAACACAAGTCACCCAGTACCATCAGTAACCACCAGAGGGAGCCCAAAAACAGAACTCACAACAGTACCCCCCCCTTGAGGAGGGGTCACCGAACCCTCACGAGAACCACCAGGGCGACCAGGATGAGCCCTATGAAAAGCACGGACCAAATCGGCAGCATGAACATCAGAGGCAATCACCCAAGAATTATCCTCCTGACCATAACCCTTCCACTTGACCAAATACTGGAGTTTCCGTCTGGAAACACGAGAATCCAAGATCTTCTCCACAACATACTCCAATTCACCCTCCACCAGCACCGGAGCAGGAGGCTCAAGCGAAGGAACGACAGGTACCTCATACTTCCGCAACAACGACCGATGGAACACATTATGAATAGCAAACTATGCCGGGAGATCCAAACGAAACGACACAGGGTTAAGAATTTCCAAGATCCTATAGGGACCGATGAACCGAGGCTTGAACTTAGGAGAAGAGACCTTCATAGGAACAAAACGAGAAGAAAACCACACCAAGTCCCCAACAAGAAGTCGAGGACCCACGCGGCGACGGCGATTAGCAAACTGCTGAGCCCTCTCCTGGGACAACTTCAAATTGTCCACCACATGACTCCAAATCCGATGCAACCTATTCACCACCATGTCCACTCCAGGACAATCAGAAGGCTCCACCTGACCAGAGGAAAAACGAGGATGAAACCCCGAATTACAAAAGAAAGGAGAAACCAAGGTAGCAGAACTAGCCCGATTATTAAGGGCAAACTCGGCAAGCGGCAAAAAGGAAACCCAGTCATCTTGATCAGCAGAAACAAAACACCTTAAATAAGTTTCTAAAGTCTGATTAGTTCGTTCCGTCTGGCCATTCGTCTGGGGATGGAATGCAGACAAAAAGGACAAATCAATGCCCATCTTAGCACAGAACGTCCGCCAAAATCTAGACACAAACTGGGATCCCCTGTCAGAAATGATGTTCTCCGGAATGCCATGCAAACGGACCACGTTTTGAAAAAACAGAGGGACCAACTCAGAGGAGGAAGGTAACTTAGGCAAGGGTACCAGATGAACCATCTTAGAAAAGCGGTCACACTCAACCCATATGACGGACATTTTTTGAGAGACAGGGAGATCCGAAATAAAGTCCATGGAAATGTGCGTCCAAGGCCTCTTCGGGATAGGCAAAGGTAACAACAATCCACTGGCCCGAGAACAGCAAGGCTTAGCCCAAGCGCAAACTCCACAAGACTGCACGAAAGAACGCACATCCCTCGACAAGGAAGGCCACCAAAAAGACCTGGCCACCAAGTCTCTAGTACCAAATATTCCAGGATGACCTGCCAACACAGAAGAATGGACCTCGGAGATGACTCTACTGGTCCAATTATCCGGAACAAACAGTCTTTCCGGCGGACAACGATCAGGTTTATCCGCCTGAAACTCCTGCAAAGCACGTCGCAAGTCTGGGGAGACAGCCGACAAAATCACCCCATCCCTAAGGATACCAGTGGGCTCAGAATTTCCAGGGGAGTCAGGCACAAAACTCCTAGAAAGAGCATCCGCCTTCACATTCTTTGAACCTGGCAGGTATGAAACCACAAAATTGAAACGGGAGAAAAACAGTGACCAACGAGCCTGTCTAGGATTCAGACGCTTGGCAGACTCAAGGTACATCAAGTTTTTGTGATCAGTCAAGACCACCACACGATGTCTAGCACCCTCAAGCCAATGACGCCACTCCTCAAATGCCCACTTCATGGCCAAAAGCTCCCGATTACCAACATCATAATTCCGCTCAGCGGGCGAAAACTTTCTAGAAAAGAACGCACATGGCTTCATCACTGAGCCATCGGAGCTTCTCTGTGACAAAACCGCCCCTGCTCCGATCTCGGAAGCATCGACCTCAACCTGAAAAGGAAGCGACGTATCTGGCTGACGCAACACAGGAGCAGAAGAAAACCGGCGCTTAAGTTCCTGAAAGGCCTCCACAGCCGCAGGAGACCAATCAGTAACATCAGCACCCTTTTTAGTCAAATCCGTCAAAGGCTTAACAACACTAGAAAAATTAGTTATGAAGCGACGATAAAAATTAGCAAAGCCCAAGAACTTCTGTAGACTCTTAAGAGATGTAGGCTGCGTCCAGTCACAAATAGCCTGAACCTTGACGGGATCCATCTCAATAGTAGAAGGGGAAAAAATATACCCCAAAAAAGAAATCTTCTGGACTCCAAAGAGACATTTAGAACCCTTTACAAACAAAGAATTGGCCCGCAGGACCTGAAACACCTTCCTGACCTGTTGAACATGAGACTCCCAGTCATCAGAAAAAAACAAAACATCATCCAAATACACGATAATAAATTTATCCAGATATTCACGGAAAATATCGTGCATAAAAGACTGGAAGACAGAAGGAGCATTAGAAAGTCCAAAAGGCATCACCAAATACTCGAAATGGCCCTCAGGCGTATTAAATGCGGTTTTCCACTCATCACCCTGCCTTATCCGCACAAGATTATACGCACCCCGAAGATCAATCTTAGTGAACCATTTAGCCCCCTTAATGCGAGCGAACAAATCAGTCAACAATGGCAAAGGATACTGATATTTGACTGTAATCTTATTCAAAAGACGATAATCTATGCAAGGCCTCAAGGAACCATCTTTTTTGGCCACAAAAAAAAAAACCTGCTCCCAAAGGGGACGAAGATGGACGGATATGTCCCTTTTCCAAGGACTCCTTAACATAATTCCGCATAGCAGTATGCTCTGGCACTGACAGATTGAACAAACGACCTTTAGGGAATTTACTGCCAGGAATCAAATCTATAGCACAATCGCAATCCCTGTGAGGAGGAAGCGAACTGAGCTTAGACTCCTCAAAAACCTCCCGATAATCAGACAAAAATACCGGAACCTCAGAAGGAGTAGATGAAGCGATAGAAATCGGAGATGCATCATCATGCACCCCCTGACATCCCCAGCTTAACACAGACATTGTTTTCCAGTCCAGGACTGGGTTATGAGTTTGTAACCATGGCAGACCAAGCACTAAGACATCATGTAAATTATACAGTACCAGGAAGCGAATCACCTCCTGATGAACGGGAGTCATACGCATGGTCACTTGTGTCCAGTACTGAGGTTTATTCATAGCCAAAGGTGTAGAGTCAATTCCTTTCAAAGGAATAGGAACTTCCAGAGGTTCCAGACTAAACCCACAGCGATTGGCAAATGACCAATCCATAAGACTCAGGGCAGCGCCTGAATCCACATAGGCATCGACGGAAATGGATGATAATGAACAAATCAGCATCACAGACAGAATGAACTTAGACTGTAAAGTACCAATGGCAACAGACTTATCAACCTTTTTTGTGCGTTTAGAGCATGCTGATATAACATGAGCTGAATCACCACAATAAAAACACAATCCATTTTTCCGCCTATAATTTTGCCGTTCACTTCTGGACTGAATTCTATCACATTGCATTATCTCAGGTGCCTGTTCAGAAGACACCGCCAAATGGTGCACAGGTTTGCGCTCCCGTAAACGCCGATCAATCTGAATAGCCATAGTCATGGACTCATTCAGACCTGTAGGCGCCGGGAACCCCACCATAACATCTTTAATGGCCTCAGAAATGCCATCTCTGAATTTTGCAGCCAGAGCGCACTCATTCCACTGAGTAAGCACCGACCATTTCCGAAATTTCTGACAATATATTTCTGCTTCATCTTGCCCCTGAGAGAGAGCCAATAAAGCTTTTTCAGCCTGAATCTCTTGGTTAGGTTCCTCATAGAGCAAACCCAATGCCAGAAAAAACGCATCCACATTGAGCAACGCAGGATCCCCTGGTGCCAATGCAAATGCCCAATTCTGAGGGTCACCCCGCAGGAAAGATATAACAATCTTGACCTGCTGTGCAGGGTCTCCAGAGGAGCGAGATTTCAAGGAAAGAAACAACTTGCAATTGTTCCTAAAATTCAGAAAACTAGATCTATCTCCAGAAAAAAACTCTGGGACAGGAATTCTAGGTTCAGACATAGGCGTATGTACAACAAAATCTTGTATATTTTGAACCTTAGCAGCAAGATTATTCAGGCTGGAAGCCAAACTCTGGATGTCCATGATAAACAGCTGAGGTCAGAGCCATTCAAGGATTAAGAGGAGGAAAGAAGCAGTCAAGCTGCAATTAAGGCTAGGTAGCAAACACTGAGGAGGGAAAAAAAAAAAAAAAAAAAACTTCCTCAGACTACTTTTCCTCCTACTTCAGCCAAAACGATGACCAATTTTTTTTTAGGCCGGCTATACTGTCATGATCCCAAAGGCAGGGGATCACAAAAGGACGAGCACAAAAACGAAACAAGCTCTAGGGTGATGGAACCTGAGCTGACCGCGATCCTGAACCTAAACACACAACTAGCAGTAGCCGGGGAACGTGCCTACAATGATTCCTAGACGTCTCGCGCCAGCCGAAGGATTAACTTCCCCTATAAGAAGAAACACAGACCTCACTTGCCTCCAGAGAAACACCCCACAGAAATAGCAGTCCCCCACATGTAATAACGGTGAAATGAGAGGAAAGCACATACGTAGTTATGAAAATAGAATCAGCAAAAAATGAGGCCCGCTAAAGCTAGATAGCAGAGGATACAAAAGTGAACTGCGCGGTCAGCGAAAAACCCTTCAAAAAACCATCCTGAAATTACTTGAACTCATGTGCCAACTCATGGAACATGAGGAGTAATTTCAGCCCACTAGAGCAACCAGCAGCAAGGAATCACATCTCTGCAAGCTGGACTAAGACAAAAATTAAGCAAAACGTGGAACAGGAAAATCAAAACATAGCTTGTCCTGAAGATAACAGACGCAGGGAGCAGAGGAAAAAAGACACGCTGATTACATTGATAGCCGGCGAGGAAATGACAAAAAAGCCAGGTTAAATAGGAAACTCCCATAACCTGATGGAACAGGTGGACACCAGAGACAGCAGAGAACACAAGTCACCCAGTACCATCAGTAACCACCAGAGGGAGCCCAAAAACAGAACTCACAACATAGCGCCATCCAAATACCCATTGTTTATATATACATACATACACACACATAGCACTGTGCAAAAGTTTTAAAGTCTAGAAAAAGTGCTGCAAATTAAAAATGCTTTCAGTTAATTTTTATCAATACATTTTGATTGAATAATGAGAAACCTTAATGAAATCAATATTTGCTGTGACCACCCCTTGACTGCAAAACAGAACCAAAGCATTAATTCTTCTAGGTACAGTTTTTGAAAGAACTAATCACAGATCTTCTTTAGATGTAGACTTGCGGAAATCCTTCTGTCTCTTTATGTATTTCCAACTCACCGAAAAGAACATGAAATTATAAAATATCAAAGAAAAAAAGGAAGCCCTACTTATCATAACCAAGTCACAATACCAGTGCACTACAGCATGCAGCAGACTCTCGTGATAAAGGCAGGGGTATTGCTGCCTTTATCATAGGGATCTGCTGCATCCTGTACTGCATTGTTACTGTGACCTGGTGTTGGTAAGGCCAGGTTCACATTGGCGTTTGTGTGCAGCGTATGATCCGCATAGATCCGCATGCGTCATGCCTACATATCTTTAATATGGTGTACACAGGGACATGCGTTCGCATGCGGAGGCGTCATTTTGCGGTGTGCGGCTGAGTCTGGCGAACACAACATTTTGCACTTTTTGAGGTGTCAAATATTGCGCAATCATGAGCATGCGTGTGAGTGCATAAAAAAACGCATTACTGTCTATTGGAACACATTGGTACGCAATGACATGCGTACACATGCATTCGATACGCATGCATATTTCAGACTGCGCATGTCCAGGAAATGATGCCATCAACTCCACCATGCAAATAAAAAATGCAAACGCATGTGAAAACGCATTTACGTCATGCGTAAGATGATGCGGAGGTGTAAGCATGCGTTTTAGCATGCGTTTGCATATGATACGCTGCGCACAGAAACACTAATGTGAACCTAGCCTAAGTAAGGCTACATTTTTTCTGTGATAGCTTCATGTATTCCCATGCAGGCCCGATAATGTTGTGATCAGGCTTCCCTTATGGTATTGCAGGATAGATAAGTATCTCTGTTGTGATTAAAATACACTGCTAAAAAAAATAAAGGGAACACTAAAACACCACATCCTAGATATCACTGAATAAAATATTTCAGTTGCCAATCTTTATTCATTGCATAGTGGAATGTGTTGAGAACAATAAAAATACAAATCATCAATGTAAATCAAAATGAATATCCCACCGAGGTCTGGATTTGGAATGATACTCAAAATCAAAGTGGAAAATCAAATTACAGGCTGATCCAACTTCAGTCGAAATGCCTCAAGAAAAGGAAATGATGCTCAGTTGTGTTTGTGTTGCCTCCATGTGCCTGTATGACCTCCTTACAATGCCTGGGTGTGCTCCTGATGAGGTGGCCGATGGTCTCCTGAGGGATCTCCTGCCAGACCTGGACTAAAGCATCCGCCAACTCCTGGACAGACTGTGGTGCAACGTGACGTTGGTGGGTGGTGCAAGACATGATGTCCCAGATGTGTTCAATCGGATTCACTCTGAGGAACGGGCGGGCCAGTCCATAGCTTCAATGCCTTCATCTTGCAGGAACTGCTGACACACTCCAGCCACATGAGGTCTGGCATTGTCCTGAATTAGGAAGAACCCAGGACCAACTGCGCCAGCATATGGTCTCACAAGGGGTCTGAGGATCTCATCTTGGTACCTAATGGCAGTCAGGTTACCTCTGGCGAGCACATGGAGGGCTATGCGGCCCTCCAAAGAAATGTCACCCCACACCATTATTACCCACTGCCAAACCGGTCATGCTGAAGGATGTTGCAGGCAGCAGATCGCTCTCCATGGCATCTCCAGACAGTCACGTATGTCACATGTGCTCAGTGTGAACCTGCTTTTATCTGTGAAGAGCACAGAACATCAGTGGCGAATTTGCCAATCCTGGTGTTCTGTGGCAAATGTCAATCGTCCTGCACGGTGTTGGGCTGTGAGTAAAAACCCCATCTGTAAACTTCGGGCACTCAGACCATCCTCATGGAGTCAGTTTCTAACCGTTTGTGCAAACACATGCACATTTGTGGTCTGCTGAAGGTCATTTTGCAGGGCTCTGGCAGTGATCCTCCTGTTCCTCCTTGCACGAAGGCTGAGGTAGCCTTGCTGCTGGGTTGTTGCCCTCCTATGGCCCTCTCCACATCTCCTAGTGTACTGGCCTGTCTCCTGGTAGCACCTACAACCTCTGGACACTACGCTGACAGACACAGCAAACCTTCTTGCCACAGCTCGCATTAATGTGCCATCCTGGATGAGCTGCACTACCTGAGCCACTTGTGTGGGATGTAGAGCCCGGCTCATACTACCACGAGTGTGAAAGCACAACCAACATTCAAAAGTGACCAAAACATCAGCCAGAAAGCATTGGTACTGAGATGTGGTCTGTGGTCCCCACCTGCAGAACCACTCCTTTATTGAGTGTGTCTTGATAATTGCCAATAATTTCCATCTGTTGTCTATTCCATTTGCACAACAGCATGTGAAATTGATTGCCAAACAGTGTTGCTTCCTAAGTGGACAGTTTGATTTCACAGAAGTTTGATTTACTTAGAGTTATATTCTGTTGTTTAAGTGTTCCCTTTATTTTTTTAAGCAGTGTAAGTCTGTAAGGCTATGTTCACATTTGCATTGTGCGCCGCTGCGTCGGCGACGCAACGCACAACGCAAATGAAAACGCATCAAAACGCACGCAAAAACGCTGCGTTTTGCGACGCATGCGTCGTTTTTTGCCGAAATTTGGACGCTAGAAAAATGCAACTTGTTGCGTTTTCTTGGCCCGATGCTTGCGGCAAAAAAAACGCATGCGTCGCACAACGCATCACACAAAAACGCATGCGTCCCCCATGTTAAATATAGGGGCGCATGACGCATGCGTCACCGCTGCGTCGCCCGACGCTAACCCGATGCAAACACGCAAAACGCTAATGTGAACGTAGCCTAAGAGATTTCCAAATCATTGCATTCTTCTTTTCTTTATATTTTACACAACGTCCTAACTTTTCTTTGGAACTGGAATTGTAAAATACAAACCATGACAACAAAATATATAAAATCAGCCAATTCAGTAAATGTGAAAGTACACATGTAGTGTATAAAATAGAGTACTCTTCATATAGCATTGTCTATGTACGTTGCACCATAAGAAAATTAAGTATGAGGATTCATGAGCACATTAGGGATTCTGGCAATTCGCAGGCTGTTAAATTTCTAACGGGGCAAAATAATTATTTGCTGTTCACGAAGGAGATTTAGCTAGTTTCTCACTTTCAGACATTGAAAGAGTTAATATACCAGGAGACTGGCGCTCCTGAATCGATAAGCTTTCTGGATTCTCAAGCTGAATTCAACTCACCTGACTGGTTTAGACCATAGGTTGGATTTCATATTACATTATTAATCATATCTATATTTCCTAATGTCTGTATTTGTGCATTTTTGAAGTTTTTGTTATATAATGGATTGATTTTATATTGCCTAAAACAGGAAGTAGGTAGGTAGGCGTGTGTTTCATTGGTGCTAAGGTGTAACTTGTGCCGCGTATACATTGCACATACTATGGACTGTGAATAAGGCCTGTATGGGCAGAAATGCCGGAGTCCAAGTAAAGTTTTTTTGCCATATAGAGAGCAATGATTTTAATGTTCTGTCTATGAAGAAACAAAGATCAAGTGTTTATGGAAATGCTGGCATTTTAGGGAAGATAAACTTATGACTGGAGATTTCTATGTTATGTGGACTATGTGGGGATTGCGTGTTTTTTTTTATAAAGAAATTGGTGAACCAGGAAAAGTGTCGGGGAGCGTTTATTTGTATAAAGTATTTTTGTATGTGTTTTTTTTACTAGTGCTTGATGCCAGCTGTGATTTTTGACAAATCACATCTGACATCAACCCCAATCCTCATTGATGAACCACTTCTGGGGCAGCTGCTGGCTGGTATTTTTATGCTGGGAAGGGCCCAATAACCAGGGACCTTCCAAATCTAATAATATCAACTCACAACTGTCTACTTTACCTTTGCTGGTTTCATAAAATAGAGGGGACCCAACTTTATTGTTTTCATTTATTTATTTATTTGGTTAAACAAGCCTAAAAAACTATAGAATAAACTCCACATGAAAGGCACAAAAGGGTGAAAGTTTATACTATGTAGAGGGCTTTTTTAGTTTTGCAAACTAGCTTTAAGTTACATAGAGTATTGTTGTATGTAAATGATTATATTGAAAACGCATTGCATATGCATGTCATACGGATGCTAGGTGAAAAAAAAATCACACACGTATTACACTCATCCAACTTTTCGAGATCAACATTGGATTGATTTTTAAAACGCAGATGTGAGAGAACTCTTATGAATACAAGAACTCTACTATTAATATGCCTATGAAACATGTAAGGTACTTACTTATGGATGCCACCAAAAAAGACGGCAAATGGAGACCAAAGTGTCTCCAGCTGCCTCACTATAATGAGTGACTTTGTTGGGGGTTTCATCTGAATCGCATTTTTGTGGCATTTACATGCAAATGAGGCAAGTTCTCAGCATAAAATCAGCCCTCTTCATATCTGTCATATGTCACTGGAAATATAGGGGGTTATAGGGTATACTGGTAGTACAAAAAATCTGGAAAAGTGACATGGCTCCTACCCCCTCAAATAAAATCCAGTGAAATATGTGCTCACAAATCCAAATGCCCCCTCCTTCTGAGCCCCACTGAGCCTAAACCGCAGTAAGCGGCCACATGTTTGGCATTATTGTAGTGGGGAGAGCCCAATTAACAATTTAGGATGTGTGTGTCTCCAGAAGCATAAGCTGGGCACAATGTATGGGTTTGTTACAATCAATGGGGGCTCAATCAATATATGGGAACTAAACTGGCAGAATTGCAATTCTCCCCCCCAAAAAAGCCTAGCATGGATGTTACAAAATAGCCGCTGCTGCCGTATATGAATTGATTAAGAGGTGCAATTTCTACAATTAGGTAACTTTTGGTGTTTTCAGCTGTTCTGGCACCTTAGGGGCTCTGTAAATGTTACCCACAAACTATTCTAGGACTTCAAAAGCCATAGCGAGCTCCTTCCATCTCAGCCCAGTAATTTCATACGACATAGGCGGCATCAGGGCATTCCTTGAGAAATTACGCAATAAATGATTGTTTCCAGTTTCACCTATTAACCCTTGTATAAGTGACAAATTTGCAACAAATGAAAAAATTACATTTTTACCATTTAAATGTTATATTTCCATGTCCCTATATTATACAATTCTGTGAGGCACCTGTCCATTCAAAATAATCACTACACCTCTAGTTGAATTCCTTAAGAAGTGAAGTTTCCAATATGGGGTGAGTGTTTCTGCTGATCTGGCATCTCAGGAGCTTGGCTAATTTGGAGCCAACAATATGGTCAAATGAAATGCGCTATCTAAAAGCCATGTAGTGTTCCTTCTCATCTGATCCTTGCTGTGTGCTCAAACTCACATCATAATTCTCTACTTTTCTTTACTTCCCCTAGCCAGATAGCTTAACTCTGACATTGGACGTACTAGTACGTCCTATTTTTAATTGTGTTCTCGCAAATGGACTAACTGGTAAGTCCTGGCAATCATGCGGGCACAGAAACAGTGCTCACATGATCACCTTCGAGAGCTAAGCTTAAGTGATAGCTGAGCTCTTGCTGTCAAAGCCTTGGCTGTTTGATCCTCTAAATGCAGCAATCAATGGCGATGGTAAACACACTGACCCAAAGAATACAGCTGACATTTCTGGATTGTGAGTCATGGGGAAAGCAAAAGAATTGTCAACGGATCTATGAGAAAAGGTAGCTGAACTGTATAAAACAGGAACGGGATACAAAAAGATATCCAAGGAATTGATAATGCCAATCAGCAGCATTCAAACTGTGATTAACAAAGGGGCTCTGTAAAAACAAAACCATGGTCAGGTAGAACAGCAAAAATGTTGTCCACAACTGCCAGGAACATTGTTCGGGATGCAAAGAAAAACCTACAAATAACATCAACTGAAATACAGGACTCTCTGAAAACTAGTGGTGTGGCTGTTTCAAGATGCACAATAAGGAGGCACTTGTAGAAAAATGGGCTGCATGGTCGAATCGCCAGAAGAAAGCCATTATTGTGCAAATGCCACAAAGTATCTCACCTACAATATGCAAAACAGCACAGAGACACGCCTCAAAATTTCTGGAACAAGGTAATTTGTTGGCCAAAACCATAAACATTACATTTGGAGAGAGGTCAACAAGGCCTATGATGAAAGGAACACCATTCCTACTGTAAAGCACGGAGGTGGATCGCCAATATTTTGGGATGTGTCAGCTACAAAGGAACAGGAAACTTGGTAAAAGTTGAAGGAAAGATGAATGCAGCACATTATCAGCAAATACTGGAGGCAAATTTGCACTCATCAGCCTGGAAGCTGCGCATAGGACGTACTTGGATGTTCCAACAGGATGGCAATCCAAAACACAAGGCCAAGTTGACCTGTCATTGACTACAGAAGAGCAAAGTGAAGGTTCTGGAGTGGCCATCTCAGTCTCCTGACCTCAATATCATTGAGCCACTCTGGGAAGATCTCAAGCGCGCAGTTCATGCTAGACAGCTGAGGAATTTACAGGAACTGGAGGCTTTTTGCCAAGAAGAGTGGGCAGCTTTACCATCTGAGAAAATAAAGAACCTCATCCATAACTAACACAAACGGGGGCAATACATGGTATTAATAAATAGGGTATGTGAACTTTAGATCAGGGTCATTTGGATGTTTTGGTTTGTCATTATGATTTAAAAAGAGAAAACACAGTAGTTCAACAATAAATGGCTTCACCCAACCACTAACCATGAGTGAAGAAAAAGTTTTGATGTTATCATTCATATTCTCTGAAAAAAGGCCAAGAAAGCAAAAATTCTGCTAGGGTATGTAAACTTTTGAGCACAAATTTACTGCAGTAACAGTACATCACAGATGTCTCCCTGTCTTACTCTCCTATTAATTGCAGAAAACATTTGAAGACATTATCCTGAGAGAAACTGTTGGAAACAATAGATACCAACATTGTTAATCTATCACCATACGTCATAGAAGCAGTGCACATGACGTTATCTCGATGCGTAAGTTTCACACCAACTTTTTATGTCAATTTGTATGACTCTATTCTCGAATCATGCCAATTTGTAAGGTCATTGATTAACTGTTAAAGAGGTTGTCCAGGTTTGGAATAAAATTCTGCATTTACTCTTTGTGACTGCAGACTTAAATCCTGTCAGCGAGCGGTGCCCTTACTGTCAGGATTGTCCAGTATTACCTTTGTGAGTTTGCAGTCAAGCAATTTGTATACTTTCGCTCAAATTCAAACAGGATGTGCTCACCCTCTCTCAGTGCACTTCCATTAAGTGAGGTAGCACGTCTAGTCGGCATGTGACTGCAAGTGTGTGAAAAGTACACTTCACATAGCTCAGTTAATGAAAAATAAAATAGATATTGTAACGTGGTCTACCAAGCTGGGGTACCTCTTCAGTACCACCCCGTGTTTCAGGAGGTCCACTCTGCTTTGGATGGAGTCTGAATGAAGGACGCTGGCTGGAATTGCTTGGTTACATGGGCGCATATAAAAGATCACTGCTTCTCCACGTATTTCCAGTCTGACAACACTTTACTCACAGGACACAGAATATATCACACAGATACAGAGGGCAGGCCAATAGAAAAGCGGCAGGCCAGACATACATTACAATAGCGGCAGGTGGCCGGAGCCTGCCGATATTTACTGTGGGAATTACAAAGGTGGGGGGCGGACAAAAGGGGAATATCGTGTCCCCTCTGCCCAGGGGCGCAGCCTGTGGGCTGATGCATTAGGGACATGCATCTCACTTGGAACCTATTATACATACATATAACTGCACAACATATTCTGGGTGCTGAGTGGTTCCGTAACACGTAATAGATATAGCAGTCAGAAAACGGTGCCAAAAATATTAAAACACAGAAGAGTTTATAAGTTTCCTTTCGGTGTGATTGGAATGACCTGTAGAACAAAGATAGCTTGTTATATATCCTAAACGGTGAACACAACAAAATTTATAATGCATGAATTAATGTTTTTGATCCACACCTTCCCACAAATAGTTAATAGAACAGTATAAGACATATGTACCCAAAAGGCGCCACTGAAACATACAGCAATACCAAAACAATCAAGCCCTCACGTGGCTATGTTAAAAAATAAAAAAAATATTGGCTGTTAGGATAAAATGAGTAAATATTGATAAAAAAGTTTGGTCTTTCAGGCCCAAATAAACCTGGTTCTTAAACGGTTAAGTTCATATGATTATGCAATGTTGTTAAGGGGTTCATATATTTAATTTTTATTTTAACAAATGTGTCAGGGACACGATTTAGTGGCCTTTACTAATATATAAGTATTACAGGAAACAGGTTTCCAATAATGTAGTGTTTTTTAGTGGAGAAGGCCGATGGACAGGTCTGGTCACATGACAATCTATCAGTAGCCATTTTGAGAACTGGAGAGCTGTGCCATCTGCAGGGAAGGCTGATCTAGTAAGTTCCGGAGGAGACCCTGTAATAGATATCTTAGTAAGTGCTACAGAATTATGACCTCAACATATTTAACCTTCATCCGGCTGACTAGGTACAATTGTAACTATTCCGTTTTAAAATTGCAATAATTTTTTTTCGAAAAGCCGTAGAGGGCTCAAATTTCGTGACATCTCTACAGTTTTGGTCCAGAATATATTGGCCAAATATCACAGTGGAGGTATATATGAAGGTACAATTGTACCTCTGCAGCCTGTTAACGTTGTAAAATTATGCAGCCTGACGAAGGTTAAACAATAAAACTTAAAGTACAAACCCTCTTAACTCTAGATTGTGATATTGTGATGAATGAGCATTTCAATGCCAATTCTATTAGTCTATAAGTTCAGTGTAGAAGTGGCACTTGTATTGACCAAGATGATTTTGGTCTGCTGATACGCCAATCCAGGACTGAAACACATCATAATTATGGGCTCCAATTATCCGTATCGGTCACACCAATTTTGATGAAGGTGCAAACTGGAGTCAAATGTGTTTGTGTGTTTGGTTCACACACCTCCTTATAATTCAGGAGCATCTTACAAGTGGTGTGTGCCTCTTCAAAAATCTTACTTCTGTCCACTTCACATTGCACAAAAATGTTGTGAATTTTCAAAGCAATTTACACCAGAAGGAATATATCCCAAAATTCATAGCTTCAAGACCTCAACAAATCTACATAAAAAGCCAATTATGAAAAAGTAGCCTTTGTTGCCAGTATTTCTTTTGCACTGTTGGAAAAATCTGGCCTATTTGATCCCAGAAAAGTGCAATTTTCAATTGTTAACCTGTACTGCCTGTGATTGGATGCTATGGGTAATAAAGTCAGTATTTCCTTTAGAAAGATTAGATAGCTAAGGCCCCAAATGTGTAGTGACACAAACACGAGCTTTCCTTACCTACATTTCTCAAACTTTGTACAGTGACAGCGAATCCTTTTGTTCTGGGTAGTAGATGATGTTTCAGTTTGGGAAGGCCTTTGGCTTCAGCAACTTGCATACTGATTTCATGCTTTTTCTCGGTGAAACGCGTCCCCTCACAATGTATTAAAAACTGCGAAAAGAAACAGAAATGAGAGAAATCTTTAGTTCTCTGGAAACACTGTAATGTTTAAAGTGAATGTTCTCACCTTTTAATTCCCAGGTCTAAAAATCTTTCTAAGGTTTCAGAGCGCCAGTCAAATAACAGAATTCTGTCTACTGTATGAAATAAAACTGTGTTAGGGCTCGCGGAACGCACCAAATAATAAGATAGGTAGAATAAGGTGCGTTAGCAGCCCAGGTTCCACCGTGCAGAGATGGAACCTGCTGCCAAGTAATGATGGACTATATGGCGGTACAATGTGACTACACACACGGGTTAACTTCACCCTGTGTGAAGTAAGCGAACCCTGTTAAGTCACAGGGCCGCGGTACCGCACACAAGAGCACAAGCAAGGAGTCTTCGAGCTCAGTCCTAAGACTTGGGATCTGAGTCTGTGTAGACTACTTGCGGTCGACACCGCAAATGGGGTGTCAGCGTAACCAAAATAATAACTAAAGAATGCATGAGAGTGCGTGCGGTGCCGCACTGGCGGACGCCACTAACCACCCAGGCTTGGGTCAGGAAAGCGCTGTGAAAGCGCACGGCGTTGCACTGGCGGACACAGCAACTAGACGCTGTATTGGTGTGTAAACCAATGGGGGGGTGTTTTAAAGAATGACTTCCATTCACAACACACACGTTTACAAATGTACACTAGCGCATGGCCGTGCGGTCATGCGAAGCTTATATAGCTGCAGCACGTTCAGGACCTTCCAATAAAGGACCAATGGGAAGCTGCCACAGAAGTTTAGCACCTTCAAGACCTTCCTGGAGGACCAATGGGAACCGCTGCAGCATCTGAGCATGTGACCCTCGATCTCCAACGGGAGATCTCACTCCCAAGGGAAAAAGCAGGACTTAGTCCCAAAAGCGTCTGCTCGCCGCTGCCCAGCACTGGCTTCAATGGCAGAAGCTGGAAAAGCAGAAGTAACCTTATGCACAGAGTGAGACTGAGCAAGACGCTGGGACCGATGTCTCTACCGAGCAGGCTCCACTGCGGCTGGAGAAGAATGGGAGACCGCAGCAGAGATGGTTTGAGATTCCCCCTGTGCAGAGGCGGGAACTCGACACCTAACAAACTGTTCCCTGGAAAAAGCTCAACTGCTTACCATTGTGATGTTATAATATTTAACCCAAGGATATTTAAAAACTTACAATTAGCCTCCTCAACATGTTTCACCCAAATTTAAGGCTTCATCAGTCTTGATGCCCTGCTGAAGCCCAATTTTGGGTGAAACATATTGGGAAGACTAGTTTTTAAATAGCATCTTATCCATATAACATTAATAAGCAATTAAGCACTTCAGGCAGAACAGTTACAGGGCTAAATCCACTTTCTGCAATGTATTGCTATTTAATATAGCGAGTATTTTACTAAGAAAACAAATCCTTTGGCACTGCTTTCTTGAGGCCATACAGCAATGACCACCATTGTAGCGAGATACTATTTAATATACTCTTATATAATGTTCAGCTAGCTCTAATAGCTGCTAGTTTATGGTACTTTAATGAATTCTTGTTAGCCATTTCTATTTGAAACAATCTAAAATACATATCAATATGATATTAGTAGGCAGTTTCTTTAGCAATGCTCCACTAGTGAGCAATATCTTAGGAGATCATTTATGGCCAAGTTCATTTTTCATTGAGTGTTAACTAGTGTTAGTTGATACATACTATACCTATAATACAGATAATAATATATATTCTATTAAAAGTTAAGTTTGATAACAGTTAACTGTTATTTTAAATGACTGAGTATTCCCTACCATACTACGGAGTAAAACAACCTATTTTATATACTCTCCAAAATCATACAAATTGGGTAAATCTGCTCGTTATGAAATTGGTCACTACTTTTGTCTAAGATGGGGAAGTTATATTGGCACCAACACTGTGGATTGGGACTGAAGCCTGTACTGATAAGTTTTGTAAAGTTCTGCAAAATAGGTTGGCAAGATACTGTATACTTGCATGTATTTTGGCATGCATTTGCATATGCAGATGATATGCTGCGCACAGAAACTTCATTATAGGAGTCACCTACGAAAATTGTCACAATTATAAAAGAGATGCAAAAAATTCCACATATTTTGGCTATTACAATATTTTATCAATGACCGTGTCAAAAATGATTAATAAAATAATCATAAATGTTAATTTTACAAGTTATCAATTTATCATGTACGACATAGTAATGAATTACCTTGTGACAATATATAGTACATGTCCACTGTGAACACAAATTGTTTACGTTGAGGCTTGAATATATAATAATGTAATTTAAATTAATATACATTTGTAATGCTAAATTATAGTCACTCTAACCTACAGATTACAACAATGTGGGCTGCAAAACTGAAATTTGCCAATATTCAGTTCTTTGTCTCACTATACTGTACACAACAACGCATTAAAAAAACAAAGACATTATTAGTAAAGTTTAGTAGTCCCATTTCCCATAGTAAAGGGGTGTAGGCTACGACAAAATGCAACTGAAGTCAGAAATATGAATGCAACACCCTGTGCAGCGCTATTAAATCAAAGATTTGTTATCGTACTAAGGACGTATGATCCGCATGCGTCATGCGTACATATCTTTAACATGGTGTACGCAGGGACATGTGTTTGCATGCGGATTCACACACATGCATCATTTCGTGATGTGCGGCGGTGTCCCGCAAATGCAACATGTTGCATTTTTTAAGGCGTCAAATATTGCACAATCATGTGCATGCGGATGAGTGTGTCAAAAAAATGCATTACTGTCTATGGGAATGCATTGGTATGCAAGGACATGCGTACGCATGCATACTTTAGACTGCGCATGTCCAGGAAATTATATTCACAAACTCCACCATGCGTATAAAAAATGCAAACGCATGCCAAAATGCATTTAAAGGCATGTACACACAGCTTTTTTTTGCGTCATGCGTAAGATGATATGGAGGCGTAAGCATGCGTTTGCATGTATTTTGGCATGCATTTGCATATGCAGATGATATGCTGCGCACAGAAACGCTGATGTGAACCTAGCCTAAAGCATGATAAGTGTATGCCGAGAATCATTTTGATATTTTGTTGTACATGGCTGTTTTTGAATGTGGCCATGCATGACATTAATAATAAAAGAAAACAATATACAGTCATGGCCGAAAGTGTTGGCACGATTGATATTCTTCCAGAAAATGAAGTACCATATTTCTCCCAGAAAATTATTGCAATCACACATGCTTTGTTATACATAGTTTCCTTTGTGTGTATTGGAATAACAGAAAAAAAACAAAGGGAAAAAAGACAAATTGGACATAATTTCACACAAAGATAAAGCCGTGTGCACTACTACTAGTGGTGCCCAGGTAGGTTCCCACACCATGTGATACTAAAAGAAAGAACCTGGCACTCAACTTAATGCTCGTGAGATTTTAATGGTAGTAGCCAAAAAAACGTTTCGGTCCTATATCTGGATTCCGTGTCTGGACACAAGCACAGCACCTATCAGCGTTAATAAGTCCAGTCTGTGTGCCTAAACCCATCTGCGCAAATACCAGACGCAGACCATGCTGTGCCTTATATGACACTACAGTCATTCACTTTTTCATCATAGTACGTAACTGATGAAGGTCCAGATATAGGACCGAAACGTTTTTTTTTGGCTACTACCATTAAAATCTCACGAGCATTAAGTTGAGTGCCAGGTTCTTTCTTTTAATAATTTCACACAAAGCCCCTAGAATGGGTCAAACAAAATTGTTGGCACCCTCAACTTAGTATTTGGTTGCACACTGTGACGCATGTCACTACTCCTGGACAGACCATGAGGTAGAGAAGTCAGACGTTCTGGGTTCAGTTTTTCAGGGAAAAGACAAAGGCATAAGTCAGGTCACAATCCAGGGGTCAAAATACCAGGAGATAGCAGATCAAGCAAATGGACAAGACAAAGGAGTAGTTAGAACACGGCTAAAGGGTCAGGCAGCAGAAGATCAGAGTTCAAAACAACAGAATCAGGCAAACACTCATCAGTAAGCACAAACTACGTCTGGCAGGGATCAGAGGCAGACAGATCATTTAAATAGCATGGGCAATTTCCAGAACATAGAACATCTGGAGAAAGTCCTGCACTTCCTATTCACAGATTGGACAGCCGAGCTGTCAATCAAAGCACTAACAGCTTTTCACGCCCATCACAAGATTGAACAGCGAAGCTGTTAATCAAACACGGACCCAGTTCCATAGGACAGCATAACAATCACTCACTGAGCGAAAAAATTGTGACACACAAGCTTTTCAATAATTAACTGCAGTCAATCCCTTCCTTTAACCATCGACAAGATACTTTCACCTCTCAACTGGAATTTTGGACCACTCTTCTTTTGCAACTGCTCCAGGTATTTCATATTTGAAGAGTGCCTTCTCTCAACAGCAAGTTTAACCGCTTAAGGACCAGGGGTATTTCCGTTTATGCATTTCTGTTCTTTGGTCCCCTTCTTCCCAGAGCCATAGCTTTGTTAATTTTCCATCAATGTGACCATGCAACGGCCGTTTTTTTTTGCAGGACCAGTTTTACTTTTGAACAACACCATTGGTTTTACCATATCGTGTATTGGAAAATGGGAAAAACAATTCTAAGTGCGGAGAAATTGCAAAAAAAGTGCAATTCAAGAATTGGGGTTTTTTTTATATCATGTTCACTAAATGCTAAAACTGACCTGCCAATATGATTCTCCAGGTCATTATGAGTTCACAGATACTAAACACGTATAGGTTAATTTTTATGCATGTGGTGAGAAAAAAATTAAAAATTTGTAAAAAAAATAAATAAAAACAAAAATGATGACATTTTTCGAGACCAACAGCTTCTCCATTTTTTGGGATCTGGGTCTGGGTGAGAGCTTATTTTTTGAGTGCCATGCCATCATTTTTATTGATACCATTTTGGGATACATACGATGTTTTGATCGCACATTATTGTATTTTAAAGAAATGTTGCAGCGACCAATAAAACGTAATTCTGGAATTTTGTTTTTTTTCTCGTTAAGCTATTTACCGATCGGATTAATTATTTTTTATATTTTGATAGATAGGATGTTTCTGAATGCAGAAACAACAAATATGTGTATTTTTTTAGTTGTTATATTTTGAATGGGGCAAAAAAGGGGTGGTTTGAACATTTATATTTTTTTATCATTTTTTAAAACTTTTTTTTTCTACTTTTTAGTGGCTTCACTAGTTTTTTTAGGAGACCAGAAGCTGCAATCTTCTGATCACTTGTGTTGCGCATAGCAGGGCATCAGCCCTGCTCTGTGTAACAAAAATGCTCAACTGTTAAGAGCGCCAACCACGAGGTGGCGCTCATTGCAGATCAGAAATGACAACCAGAGGGGTCTCCTGCAGACCCCGGGTTGTCATGCCAACCCATCAGCGAACTGCAGTCATGTGATCAATGGGCGGAGAAAAGACATGCTTCTGGCACGGCCATGTTAAAAGCCGCTGTCGGATTTTGACAGCGACATTTAACAGATAACAGCCACGGATGGATCGCGATTCCACCCACAGCTGTTAGGGGCACATGAAAGCTGATCAAATCTCTCATCGCCGGAGCCCGAACCAAAGAGGAGGCGACCTATGACGGATATATCCATCATATGGTGTTAAGGGATTAAAATCTCTCCACAGGTTTTCAAGGGGATTAAGATCTTGACTCATTCTCATTACTGGCCACTTCAGAACTCTCCGGAGCTTTGTTTCCATCAGTTTTTTTTCATTGTTCTAATACACACAAAGGAAATAAACATGTGCATAACAAAATATCAATAATTGTAATAATTTTCTGGGAGAAATGCTGGAACAATTTGAAGGGTGCCAAAACCTTCAGACATGACTGTACCAATTAATTATTGCCAAGCTCCAAGAGAGATACAGTATTACAAAGCCTGAAACATCGAGAAATCTTCAAACAGTGTGTTCTAAAATGCAAAATGGCTACAAAGTTGCTTCTGAAAGTTCCTAAGGTAGTAATCAATGGATGGATGATCTACAAAATACTGGTCAATCAGTATTAATTTAGAATGAACTTACCCAAAAATATTCTGGATAGTCCCTAAGATTTTGTAAACTCTTCACAACAGTTTTTCGATCTTCTTCCCATTTTCGTTTACAAAACACAATCTCTAAGAAGTACCACATCCAGCCGATAACAGGTACATATGATAGCTCCTTCTTTGCTAGCACTTTTGAGCTCTGGCAACAAGAAATAAAAAGTAAGTCTGTGAAATCTTCAAGATATCTCTTCATTATAGGAGTCACCTACGAAAATTGTCACAAGTATAAAAGAGATGCAAAACATTCCACATATTTTGGCTATTACAATATTTTATCAAAAATGATTAATAAAATAATCATAAATGGTAATTTTACAAGTTATCAATTTATCATGTACGACATAGTAATGAATTACCTTGTGACAATATATAGTACATGTCCACTGTGAACACAAATTGTTTACGTTGAGGCTTGAATATATAATAATGTAATTTAAATTAATATACATTTGTAATGCTAAATTATAGTCATTCTTACCTACAGATTACAACAATGTGGGCTCCAAAGCTGAAATTTGCCAATATTCAGTTCTTTGTCTCACTACATTATAAGAGTACAAATAGGCGGGTAATGATTTGTATGTCGATACTGTTTTAGACTATAACAGAGGCAGTGAGTCAATATTGGAGGCGGTGACAGTAGTGTAACTGCCAAGGGGCAGAGAGGGCGGTTGCCCTGGCACCTTGCTCAGAGAGGCTCACCTGGAGCTACCACAACCCAAAACTATATGAGCATGCGCAGAGCTGTGCGGTAGAGCAGAGCGACATGATTTCCATGCACTATCACTTTCTGTTCTTTAGACCGTAGGTCGCTTTAAGCCTCCAGTCTACAGGACAGCAGGGTGATGCAATGGCCAAGGTGCCAGCGCACACGCAAGATGTCGTAATCAAGACGCGGTGCAATGACGACTTGTGCGTGCACCGACATGATGACATCAACACTGGTGGACACATCAGGAGTTAGGTGAGTATATGATGTTTTTATTTTAATTAAAACTTGTGGTGTGACTGTGGGGTTATCATAAAGTATGGAGGCCCCTCATACAACGGAGGGGAGGTCCTCATATATTATAGGGGCTACTCTGGGGGCATAATTAAGTTTGGTGACCCCTGATACATTGGGGGAGGGGAGGCCATATACATTGTGGGGCCCTCATAAAATGTTGGGGCCATTATACTGTTTGGTGACTGCTACAGGGGCCATCATACAGTGTGGGGGCCATTATCTAGAGTGAGAGCTAATGTGAGAGCCATTATACAGTTTGTGGGCTAATGTGGGGGCTATTATACAGTGTGGGAGCTAATGTGAGGGACATTATACAGTGTCGGGGCTACTATAGCGCCATAAAGTGTGGGAACTAAAGTCAGAGCCATTTTACAGTTTGTTGACTGACGTGGGTGTCGTCATATAATGTGGGGAATACTGTGGTGGCCATTATACAGAATGAGGACTACTCTGGGGATCACCATACTTTGTTTTGGGGGATCAGTGAGGACATCATACTGTGAATAAGGGCTGTGTAGGTATCATACTGTGTGTAGTAGAGTTGTGGGCCCATTATACTGTATATAGGGAAGCAATGCCCATCATACTTGTATAGGGGAGCTGTGGACCCACCCATCAAACTGTGTATAAAAGAGCTGTGGCTCCACCATACTGTGTATAGGGATCCTGTGGGGGCATTATATTGTGTATAGGAGGTATTGTTGAGGAAGATTGCCTCACTTAGCTGCTCTTCGAGGTAGAAATAGGCACACGTGGGTTAAAGTCTCTGGGTAGACATTTATTTCCCCAGCCACACCCTTGAGGTGGAGATATAATGAGTAGGCCATTATCTTACCTACTCACCTAAAAACCCCATCTCTTACCTACTCACCTAAAAACCCACCCATAACATGGCCCCTAACTCCTTCAGCACAAATCATGCTGAATAGAAACATATGGGTTTCTAGGTCATGGAGGAAAAGCAATCATCATGATACATATCTCCCCTCACATACTGTGCCAGTGACCCTGTCACACTGTGTATAGGGAACTGTGGGCCCATCATACTGTGCATAGCAGATATTATTAAATGTTAAATGAGTACCAAAGCAGTATTCTTATAGAGGCACTAAGAGTATTGTAACTTTCAAAGTTGATCATGGGAGCATGTTCTCTTTCTAAGGGCAAAATGTGTACACTGCTTTCTAGGGAATTTGCACAGGGCATTCATATATTCTAGGAGACGGCTTTACCATCGGCACTTACTTTGTAAGGGGCATAGTAGTGAGTATTACTACTTTGGGCAGTGAGAGGAGCACTGTTTTTGGTGCCATATAGCAGGTGCACTAATAAAGACATAATGGCACCAATGGCTCAGTATTGGAGTATCAGCAGGATGAGGAGTTTGAGCAGGTTGGGAATAGATGGGGACGGTGCTGGAAAAGTGAGAAGTCTAATGTGTCTTTCTTGTAATCTGCAGGCGACTCATGGCTGGAAAATGTTGTCATGTCGGTCTGGGCCAGATGGCAAAAACTGGAAAATTGAACAACTCCATCAGAAAAACATCAGCTGTAAGTCACTAACTATATCTGTACTGTAATCTCTTACATGGTCTACAAGACTAAGATCTACATCTGTATGGTCACCATATGGAGGTGTTAGTCTTTATATTAAAATGTATTTCAGTAACACCACTGTCATCTACAGAGGTTCCCCTATACCCACAATAAGGATGCTCCAACATAGTTGTAATCAGGGCTACTTGGATTGGGGCCCACTCAGATGTTTTGCTCCCACCCCTGAGCTGAACCCCTAGCTATGCCTCTGGGTGGTGAGAATGGATTCACAGGTCCTGGTCCAGCGTATGTGTCAGTAATCTTTTGCCACCAAACGGGTGGCCTGCAAACCATCTCCAACATGCTACCATCTGTGGCTCCTCTTTTGATTAGCCGGCGTAGTGTGACATCACATGTGCATCACACCACACCAATGATGTCATGCCAGGCAGGCTGACCAAAAGAAAAGTCATAGACGTCCATCAGGTACGAGGCGGCTTGCAGGACTCCCCTTCAGTGGCAACAGATTTCTGATGTGGTGGCTGGATAAGTGACTCAACAGCTACTTGTCTTAGAGGTAGTAAAATTGTGTTCAGTGGTGAACATACACTTTATACCATACACTTTATAAATTGCCCTGTACGAAATATCTTCCACAGTTAGATTCTTCTTAGCAATGTATTCAAATGCCCCTTGTGTGGAACCACAAGCATGTGTTTAGAAGTCAGTACATTGTTGCCAAAAATATGATAATTGCCAAGAAACAGATTAGTAATGCTATAGTCAGTGGTTATAGAAGAAATCCTCAAAATGGAATTAGGCTAATTGAGCATTCGCACCTACTGTACATATACCGTGTATGCTGGGATATAATCATTGTGTGAATAATTAATGGATCAATGAATCATTTTCAGATATGTATTTCATGGACATGGTAAGCTGGGAATCTTGGAAATGTATAACAAATATGAAATAGAAAAGAGTGTCTTAGGATGCCACATTTAGAAATCTGGTGCTGAGTACTCAAGCATACACAGAAGCAGGTCGCCAATTTATAAATCTATTTTATCTCTATATATCTGTATATATAACCATATTTTAGCAAGAAACTTAATTAAAATCTATTTAATTACCAAACAATTGTTCTAGAAAAAGCACTAGAATTTTATAACATAAAAAAATTACAACCATATAAACAGTTGTAATTTCCAAAGTAATCTGCAATAGTTTTTTAAAGGCGTGAAGCCCAAACTAAATGGATCCAATATTTTTTGGGAATTTTATTGGTACTCAGTTCACAGGTTCAAACCTTATTGTAGCATACAACAATCCCTTCTCAAATATGGAGTAAGCAATGAGCATCCAATTCCATGCTATAACCCTTCTGGAATAGGTAGTAGCACTTGGCAGAGCAAATCAATTAGTTCTTCCTCTTGCATCAGCCACGAGCAGATTTAGGTAAATATGCAAAATGAAAGGAAACTTCACAGGTAATCAGCAGAGAAAAGAGAACAAGGATTCTGGAGTGTAATGCCCATATTTATTACAATTATATAATGTCTGCCATAGCAAGAATTAGCTATGAAAGAGAAAGACATTGCTAAAGACATATGCAATAATGTCTGTGCCAGCACGAGAAATAAAATAACACACAACAAATAGATCTACATCCCATTAGAAAGTATCATAGCTTGTAAATGCTTTTTGTAGTCAGCCAAGGGTATTTCAATTCTTGTTTGAGGGATTTTCATCCATTTTTCCTTGGAAAATCTTTCCAGTACTGTGAGATTCCAGGGTCGTCTTGCATGCACTGCTATTTTGATGTCTAGCCACAGATTTTCAATAATGTTCAGATCAGGGGACTGTGAGGGCCATTGTAAAACCTTTAGCTTTTGCCATTTGAGGTAGTCTATTGTAGATTTTGACTTGTTTTTATGATTATTATCCATTTGTAGAAGCCATTCTTTTTCAAATTCTTTTTTTTTATAGGTGTTATGTCTGCATATTTCTTGAAATGTAATTGAATCCATTATTCCCTCTACCCAGTGCTGGTGTTAAGGGTAGGCACACAAGGCACTTGCCTAGGGTTCCTACGCCCCCAAGGGGCCACCAGCCAGTGGAATGTCTCTAATAATAATAATATTTAATAGCAGCACACCATGCGGCCACTATGGGATCTCTGAGTCAAGGGGCCCCAATGCCAGCGCCGACTCCACCCCCCACATTCAATTATAGAACTGTACAGTTGAAAGCAATGATGGAGGAGAGAGTGTCAGTTGACTCCGCCTCTCCCATCATTCCCCCTCTGCGGGCCACATTATTCTCTAAGGGCGGCATTACAATCTATGGGGTGGCATTATACTCTATGGGGCGGAATTATACTCTATGGGGTTGCATTATACTCTATGGGGCCACATTATACTCTATGAGGGCTGCATCATACTCTGTGGGGTGGTATTATACTCTATGGGGTGGCATTATACTCTATGGGGTGGCATTGTACTCTATGGTGCAGTATTGTTCTCTATTGGGCTGCATGATACTCAACGGGGCTGCATTATAATCTATAAAGCGGCATTATACTCTATGGGATGGCATTACACACCATGGGGAGGCATTGTACTCTGTTGGGCTACATTATTCTCTATGGGGCCACATTATTCTCCATGGGGCTACATTATACTCTATGGGGCCACATTATACTCTATGGTGCTGTATTGCACTCTATTGGGCTGCATTATTCTCTCTGGGGCGACATTATTCTCTATGGGGCCACATTATTCTCTATGGGGCCACATTATACTACATGGGGCTGCCTTATACTCTATGGGGCCACATTATACGCCATTATTATGCATATCCTGTAGGGCGGCATTATACTCTATGGGGTGGATTTATACTCTATGGGGGCTGCATTATACTCTATGTTGCTGCATTATACTCTATGAGGGCTGCATTATACTCTATTGCAGGGGTGTCAAACTGCATTCCTCGAGGGCCTCAAACCATGCGTGTTTCAAGATTTCCTTAGCATTGCACAAGGTGCTGGAATCATTCTCTGCAGGTGATTAAATTATCACCTGTGCAATGCAAGGAAATCCTGAAAACATGACCTGTTTGCAGCCCTCGAGGAATGCAGTATGACACCCCTGCTCTATTGGGTGGCATTATACTATATGGGGTGGCATTATACTATCTGGGGTTGCATTATAATCTATTTGGCGGAATTGTACTCTATGGGGTGGCATTATACTCTATGGGGTTGCATTATAATCTATTTGGTGGAATTATACTCAATGGGGTGGCGTTATACTCTATGGGGCGGCATCGTACTCTATAGTGCTGCATTGTACTCTATTGGGCTGCACTATATTCTTTGGGACGGCATTGTACTCTATGGTGCTCTATTATGCTTTATTGGGCTGCATTATACTCTATGAAGCTGCACTGTACTTTATGGGGCTGGATTATACTCAGTGAGGAGGAATTATTCTCTGTGGGGTGGCATTATACTCTATGGGGGCTGCATTGAACTCTATGGGACTGCATTATACCATATGTACTCTATGGGGCCGCATTATGCTCTATAGGGTGGCATTATAAGCTTTGGGGTCGCATTGTACTCCATGGGCCACATTGTACTCCATGGGTCCGCATTGTACTCTATGGGACCGCATTGCACTCTATGGAACCCAATTGTACTTTATGGGACCACATTGTACTCTATCAAAGACTATGCATTACACTATATGTCCTATATGGGGCTGCATTACACTGTATCAAGGACTATAGGCTGTGTATTATATTGTATGTACTACACTGTGCATTATACTGTATGGAGGACTATGGGGAATGCATTACACAATATGAAGGATTATGGGGTGCTTTATACAATGGGGAATGCATTGTACTACATGGAGGACTATGGGAGCATTATACTATATTCAAGACTATGGTCTGTGCATTATACTGTATGGAGGACTATGGCTCTATATGGAAAACTATGGAAAGATGAAAAGTGCGCTATGCTGTATGGAGGACTATGGGGTGTGCATTATGCTATGTGGAAGATTATAGGGGGTACATTATACAATACGGAGGCTTATGGGATACATTATACTGTACTGAGGACTGTGAAGAAACCGGATTATATCTTTAATACCCAGATGACTATTTTTAAGGTACCGTCACACTAAACGATATCGCTAGCGATCCGTGACGTTGCAGCGTCCTGGCTAGCGATATCGTTCAGTTTGACACACAGCAGCGATCAGAATCCTGCTGTGATGTCGTTGGTCACTGCAGAAAGTCCAGAACTTTATTTCGTCGCTGGACTTCCTGCTGACATCGCTGAATCGGCGTGTGTGACGCCGATTCAGCGATGTCTTCGCTGGTAACCAGGGTAAACATCGGGTTACTAAGCGCAGGGCCGCGCTTAGTAACCCGATGTTTACCCTGGTTACCAGCGTAAAGGTAAAAAAAAAACAAACACTACATACTTACCTTCCGCTGTTTGTCCCTCGGCGCTCTGCTTCTCTGCCCTGTGTAAGCACAGCGGCCGGAAAGCAGAGCGGTGACGTCACCGCTGTGCTTTCCGGCCGCTGTGCTCACAGTCAGTGCGGGAAGCACAGCGCCGGGGACAGACAGCGGAAGGTACGTATGTAGTGTTTTTTTTTTTTTTATTTTACGCTGGTAACCAGGGTAAACATCGGGTTACTAAGCGCGGCCCTGCGCTTAGTAACCCGATGTTTACCCTGGTTACCGGGGACCTCGGGATCGTTGGTCGCTGGAGAGCTGTCTGTGTGACAGCTCTCCAGCGACCAAACAGCGACGCTGCAGCGATCCGGATCGTTGTCAGTATCGCTGCAGTGTCGCTTAGTGTGACGGTACCTTTAGCAAACCAAGGAGAATATGCTGTTATCTATACTTTTGCTGATGTAGGCCTATAATAGTGACTTGTAAGCTGACATTTCATATAACATATATTTGATGTCTAGTGATTTTTGCTGATATGCTAATTATGCATTGTATTATGGATCCAGTTTGATGACTTCAAAAGCAGAGAGGGAAAAACTATGCAAATAGATTAAATAATCAAGTAATGCTACTTGATCTCATCACCATTGTTCCCTTTATCTTGATGCTGGAGTGAAGGACACTGGGTAAATCTAAAATTAGGTTACATACCTCTGTATAAAGAGTCTCAGAGACAGAGAGACGGGGAGAGAGACAGCCAGAGATTCTGCCAGGACATATACATCCAAAGGACCAGAGACAGGACAGCAGCCAATATCATGGCACCATCACGAAGGACACTGATCTATCATTCTACAGGAAACAACCTAGGAGTTTTCAACTCTGGCTGAAAGAATACAGATCTGCTCCATTGACCACTGCTGGACCATGGATACGTTTGGAGAAAGCCTGGATTAGGACCCACTGGTCGCCTGGTTCCATGGAGACATTTGGAGACGTCAGGTTGTGATCTTCGGATCAACTGACCTTGTACCTTATATGGACTCAATGGACTGTCATCTCCTTATGCTTGTCGTTACTTCCTCTCTGTGTGCGTGCCACAGGTGGGGTAGCGACCTTGGTACCTTGGGTACTGTGCTGGGACTGTTCTATGTGTTATCTGCCTCTTTTGTGGTTCAATAAAGCATTGCCACACTGTTTTACCCTCGCCCTGTGTTGTCTGAGTAGTGTTAAGCCCATGTTAAAAGGAGCGCGGGCTTTCGGCAGGATGATTCCTGGTTCATGCATTTCTGGCTAGCAGACCTTGGTGCCCCCCCCCCGTGTCTCCACAAGGACTATGGGGAGTGCATTAAACTATATGGAGGACTATGGGGTGTGTATTATTATATATGGAGGACTATGGAGAGTGTATTATACTACAGGTGCTTCTCATAAAATTGGAATATCATCAAAAAGTTAATTTATTTCAGTTCTTCAATACAAAAGTAAAAGTGTTTATTTCTATTGACAACCTGCTACTGTGCAGGCAAGGCCGGAGCCATCTTGGGAGAGGAATTCTTTTTTCTTCTATAATAAGATGGCTATCGGACCACAGCTATATACACCAATAGCTGCTACCGCGCAGGCACGGCGGGTGCCATTTTCAAATTGAATCTTTTTTTCTAGCTGAATAACATCAGGAACATGTATTATTGGGACATGAAACATGTGATTATGCTGCAGAGCAGGTGTCTGCCCGCAGAAGGTTTTTTTTTTCTTTTTTTAAGTATGTACTGATATTTATTATGCAAACTAGGGGGCAAGTCACTGAGGGATCAGTGACCTGTCAGCAATCTGCATTTTGAATACCTTATCAGTGCGTCACATCATCTCATGTATCATTTTATTCATTATACCAATGCCCACCTGACACTGTCTGTAGGTTACTGTGCACAATCTTGCTGACAGGTTCCCTTTAATAGTTGATGATATGTTCTTTTCCTGAAGTTCTGTGCCTTTTTTCTCCACACATACTGTACCTTTGATCATTGTGGCCAAAGAGTTGTATTTTAACCTCATCGGTCCACATAACTTGATTCCAGAATGCATCAGGCTTGTTTAGATGTTGTTTTGCATACTTCTGACGCTGAATTTTATGGTGAGGACACAGGAGAGGTTTTCTTCTGGTGACTTTTCCATGAAGGCAATATTTGTGCTAGAGTCTCTGAACATTGGAACAAAGTACCACAACTCCAGAGTCAGCTAACTCTTTCTTAGGCTATGTTCACACATAGCGTCGGGTCCCTGCGGGTTTTCCCGCAGCGGATTTGATAAATCTGCAGGGCAAACCCGCTGCGGTTATCCCTGCAGATTTATCACGTTTTGTCCTGCGGGTTCCGCTGCGGGATTTTACTCCTACTATTGATGCTGCATATGCAGCAATATGCAGCATCAATAGTAATGTTAAAAATAATAAAATAATGATATACTCACCCTCTGACGTCCCGATCTCCTCGGCGCTGCAGGCGGCGGTCCGGTTCCAAAGATGCTGTGCTAGAAGGACCTTCGTGACGGCACGGTCATGTGACCGCGACGTCACCGCAGGTCCTGGTCGCATAGCAAACCTGAGACCAGACGGCCGCGTGCAGCGCTGGGAGGTGAGTATAGCTTATTTTTTATTTTAATTATTTTTTTTACCCACAAATATGGTTCCCGGGGCCTGGAGGAGAGTCTCCTCTCCTCCACCCCGGGTACCACCCGCACATTATCCGCTTACTTCCCGCATGGTGGGCACAGCCCCATGCGGGAAGTAAGCGGATCAATGCATTCCTATGGGTGCAGAACCGCCGCGATTCTGCACAAAGAAGTGACATGCTGCGGGTTGTAAACCGCTGCGTTCCCGCGCGGTTTTTCCCGCAGCAGGTGCACAGCGGTTTGCGGTTTCCATAGGGTTTACAGGTTACTGTAAACGCTATGGAAACTGCTGCAGACCCGCAGCTGCAAAATTGCAGCGGTTCCGTGGTAAAAAACGCAAAGTGTGAACATGGCCTAAATGTCTTTTGGAGTCAAGCAGGGGTTTTGATTTGCCTCTCTAGCAATCCTACGAGCAGCTCTCACTGAAATTTCCAGACCTAATCTTTACCTCCTTCTATTAACTGCCATTTCTTAATTACAATTTTAACTGAGGAAAGGGCAACTTGAAAATGCATTGGTATCTTCTTTTAGCCTTCTCCTGCTTTGTGGGCCTCCACCATTTTCATTTTCAGAGTGCTAGGCAGCTGCGTAGAAGAACCCATGGCTGCTGTTTTTTGGCCTTTGCTAGCGATGATAGAGAACAAGCCCTGACTCTAACAGGTTAATTAAGGTCTGAAACCTTGGCCAAAGTTATCTGAGCACACAAATCTCCAATGGTGCCTAAACTTTTGCATCTGCACATTGTCCTTTGTGTAATTTTTAAAATGCATCAAAATACAAAGGAATTGTGTCATCTTTAACTTAGGGTATGTGCACACGTCAGGATTTCTTGCAGAAATTTCCTGAAGAAAACCAGAAATTTTCTGTAAGAAATCTGCATTTTTTTTTTGCGTTTTTTCCCCGGTTTTCTTAGCATTTTGCAAGCGTAATTAGCTTGCAGAATGCTAAAGTTTTCCAAGCGATCTGTAGCATCGCTTGGAAAACTGACTGACAGGTTGGTCACACTTGTCAAACATAGTGTTTGACAAGTGTGACCAACTTTTTACTATAGATGCAGCCTATGCAGCATCAATAGTAAAGGATAGAATGTTTAAAAATAATAAAATAAAATAAAAAAAATGGCTATACTCACCCGCAGACAGCCGATCTCCTCAGCGGCGTCCGTTCCTATAGATGGTGTGTGTGTGCAGGACCTTCCATGACGTCGCGGTCACGTGAGCGGTCACGTGACCAATTACAAGACGGCGACGTCATCACAGGTCCTTCACACAGATCATCTATAGGAACGGAAGCGGCAGCGTGCACCGATGAGAGGCGGGAAGACATCGAAGGTGAGTATATCACTGTTTTTTAATTTTAATTCTTTTTTTTTTAACCAATTATATGGTGCCCAGTCCGTGGAGGAGAGTCTCCTCTCCTCCACCCTGGGTACCAACCGCACATAATCTGCTTACTTCCCGCATGGTGTGCACAGCCCCATGCGGAAAGTAAGCAGATCAATGCATTCCTAGGTGTTTGGAGTCACCGCAATTCCGCAAATTTAATGAACATGTTGCTTTTTTTTCCGTGATGCGATTTTTTCGTTGAAAAAAAGGCAACATTTGCACAAGAAATGCGGAATACATTGTAAATAATAGGAGGCATATGTAAGCATTTTTTTCGCGTTTTTATCACATTTTTATAGCGAAAAAAAACGTGAAAAATACTGTACGTGTGCACATGGCCTATCCCTTTTAGAGATCATTTTATCTTCAACTTGCTTAACTGTTCGCAATAACAGTAATTGTGACCAAGGATGCCATTTTACAGGGGTTGTCTGTTGTTTTATTTTTTTTCCCAGAAACAACTTTTGCACATGGGATTTGCCTGGTATTAAAGCTCAGCTCCAGCAAGTTGATTCTTAAAAAACCCCTTTAACAATATATGGTTGCAATAAAAATTAAGATCCTCGCCATTGCAAATTATGTTAATTAGCAACATTTCCAAACTTTTTTCTCTTCACAATAATCCAATAAAACAGGAACAATTTAAATACCTGAACACAATTAGTATAACAAGCTGTTTCTCCTAATTCAATGCAAGTTGCCATTTTTAATAACTGCTGCAGTTTCAGAATTATGACAAGGTTATATACAGTAGCAGTTAGTAGAGCACCATTGGTTGCTATCACCTGCTGCAGATAGCAGCTTCTAAAGAAACGACAATGTGTGCATATACCCTAATGAAAATAAATAAGTAAAAAAGCAAGTGCCTTAAATAATTAACATAGCGTACTTAGTAAACACTGTTTTTGATTAAAAAAAAAACATAATGCTGTCCCACCACGACAAGGTATACCCAATTGGGACAGTACCTACACTGTCTAATGTTAAAATGTAATGTTATTGTTGTTGTTTTTCTTTAGATACAAGATTCTAGCAGCAATCCTGAGGAATCATAGCACATGACCGCGTATAGCCCATATGGAACATATTTCCCCCCCCACCCCCAGACCAGACTCTGCCACCCCGTCTTATGCTAAATATGCAAAAAGAGCATGACACATTAAATTCTTTGGAAATTTTTGGCCACAGCGGCCAGTTTATTAACAAACAACAATTAAAACATTATAATCATACAGAATTATCTGAAAACTTGAGGGGGAGGGTTCTTGGAGCTAAAAGATCTGGCATCATATATATATAGGCAAAAACCAACACTTTTTACCCTCAGCCGTAACCACCAGCTCGAGGGCACCATGTAACCCTTTTTCAGGGCAGACCAAAAACCCGAAAGCTCCCGAGGACAATCCCCGTCCAGAGCGCGTAACCACAAGCCAGATCCACCCCCATCCAATTGACCTTCCTCCAATAAACATCACCAACTCCAAGAACCCCGCCCCCCCGCCAACCACGAACAGCCCTGACCACCTCAGGCTCGTGAGTGCCCCACCACCGACAACGCCCTTTCCACACCCTCCTCTATGGCAAGCGCCCACAAGTCAATACCGATATCGTTTAAGTGCACGCCATCCTCTCTCCAGAAGTTACCGCCCCCGGCCTCCAACTCAAAGTGCCTCACTGCAATTCCCCCATTCCTGGATACAAACTTCCCCACAGCCCTATTAAGTTTGATCCTGGCCCTATTAATGCCTGTCAAGGACCGAGCCAACCTTCACTGCTTCCTCGGCACAATGTCGGACCATAACATCAGAACTCCCGGATAAGAGACCCACAATCTCAAAAAATCGAAGCGGATGTCCCTGATCAATTCCCTAACCGGCTTCGTACCCAAATCGTTCCCCCCCATGTGCACCAGCAAGATATCCGGAGCTCTATCCAGACGCACCGCCCGGGAAAATTCGGGCAACACCCTGTTCCATAACATACCCCGGAACCCCAACCATCGAATCGCTACCGTGTCGCGGCGAAAACCCAATTGTCTGCCGTCCGGCCTAGCGTCAGCCCGCGCCGCACCCCAATACACGAACGAATGTCCGAAAATCCATGTCAATAACGGGGGCCGACCTGAAAAACAGAACAATAATTAAATGAACCAAAAGGCTACATAGTCCCCAAACAAACTAATGCCGTATATAAGTCAAATAACGATTAGAACTCCATCGCCCGATTCGTTTAATCACATCAGTCCCTAAACCCAAACCATCCGCAACCGTGGCAGCCCCAATTCTAAAAGAATGAGACCCGTAGGACCCAGGATCCAGTCCCAACTCGACCTAAACCTTTTTCAAAACCGCCGAAAATTGAAAACGTGACAAGAAAGTCCCGTCTTGGTGGCAAAGTAACGGGCCCGACCTCACCGACCACAAACCCCAGTACTCCTCCAAACATCGCTGCGGACACATCAAACATCCATTTACCCTCCCTAATACCACCCGCTTTCCCTTTCCGAACCTGTCAGTCTTCGACCGTTGAATCAAAAAGGAAATACCTCCTACCCAAAAATCAACATCCTCTGCCGACAAACCTCCCGCCTTAGCTTTGTTAGGGGACACCAGCTCGCCCAATCTCAAAGCCCCAAAAAACGCCCAAGAATATGCCAACCTAAACAAGGCAGCTTCAAACTGAGAACCACAAATTCTCCCAACTGCGTCTCCTAACCTAACTAACAAACTAAAAGAAATGGGTCTACGCTTATCAACACTAACGTTCCCGCTCCGAAAACCCCTCAAGGCCTGAACTACGAGAAAATTCTTGGTAACATCGACCGACCCCTGCAGCTTGAAGCCAAAGGCCAAGCCCGCCATGAATTTGTTCACTTTCGATACAGACCAATTCCACTCAGCTGCTTTGCCCACCAAAAACAATACCGCCATTGTCCTATCGCTGTCAGATTCAGCCACTCCCCATTGGCCAGACCAGCTCTCCCAGATTTCCCAAGCCGATTTGTAAGCAAGCCACGTCGACCTCGAGACCGAGGATTGAATCAACCGTCCTCCTCGTCTGCAACAATTTTCCACAAACGTGAAGGGCATACCACTCCTGAGGCGTCCGCATCTGGGGCCAACTCCCGGAAACGTTCCAGCTGTGAACGAGACAAAGCATCTGCTATAGACTTTTGTACACCCGATACATGTACTGCAGAAATGTATGCATTTAACTCCAAGCAGCGCAACACCAGTTCCCTAACCAGCCTAATCACCGGGGGAGAGGAAGAGGTTAAACTATTGATAATAGCGACCACACTTAAATTAT
Source organism: Ranitomeya imitator (assembly GCF_032444005.1). NCBI lineage: Eukaryota > Metazoa > Chordata > Amphibia > Anura > Dendrobatidae > Ranitomeya > Ranitomeya imitator. The sequence goes on from NC_091286.1 coordinate 204,434,817, forward strand.
CACAATGAAACCTGACCTTCCGATTTTGAAAAACGTCACCCCAAATCACAACCGACACCACAATTGGGAAAAGTTCTAAGAGTGAAAGATTCTTAGTTAGACCCTGCTTTCGCCATCCTTCTGGCCACACATCCGCACTCCATCGACCTCCACAATACGCGCCGTATCCAACCGAACCGGCCGCATCCGTGAAAATTTCACAGTCAAAATCGTCCACGGCTTCCAACTGAATCAAGGAGCGACCATTATAATTCGACAAAAAACGCTGCCAAACCACCAAATCTTCTCTATGCTCCTTGGTTAAACGAACAAAATGATGTGCCGCCCTAACACCGGCCGTTGCCAACGACAACCTACGGCAAAAAATTTGACCAATGGGCATGATCCGGCACGCAAAATTCAAACGCCCCAAAAGGGACTGCAATTCCTTCAAAGTCACCTTACGCAAATGACCAATCCTGTGCACCTCTTGTACCAGCAACAAAACTTTGTCCTCAGGTAACCTACACTCCATCTTCTCTGAATCGATAAGGATGCCCAAAAAACTCAGAACCTTACAGGGTCCCTCAGTCTTCTCCTTTGCCAACGGTACGCCAAACAACCCAGCCATCCACTCCATAGTAGCCAACAAATTCCTGCATACGGCGGAATCAGGGGGGCCAATAAACAAAAAATCATCCAAATAGTGAATGGCGGAAGGAACCCCGGAAACATCCCTAATCACCCATTCCAGAAACGTGCTAAACGTCTCAAACAGTGAACAAGAAATCGAACATCCCATAGGCAAACATCTGTCCAGATAAAAACCACCTTTCCAACAACAACCCAACAAAGGAATGCTATCCGGGTGCACCGGGAGCAACCGAAAAGCCGATTCAATATCTGTCTTGGCCAGTAAATACCCTTCGCCATACCGCCGTACCCATTGCACTGCCGTATCGAACGAGGTGTACACCACTGAACATAGCTCCCCATCTATGCCATCATTAACTGACCTCCCCTTTGGGTACGACAAATGTTGGATCAACCGAAACTTGTTCGGCTCCATCTTGGGCACCACCCCCAAAGGGGAAACGACCATGCCTTCAATGGGCAATGAACTAAATGGCCCGGCCATCCTACCCAGTTCTACCTCTTTCGCCAACTTACTGCTGACTACCTCAGCATGTAAATCCGCTGACCTCAAATTTTTAGTAGTAAAGGGAACCGCATGAGTAGGGGCCGGAATCCGAAAACCCTCAGAAAAACCTCGTAAAAGAATTCCCGCCTTTTCTTGATCAGGGTATCTATTTAGATAAGGGGCCATCCCTTGAAGCCTCACCGGTGTCTCCCCCTTGAGTACCACCCATTCCTGGCTTACCCTTGGCTTTTTTGAAACATTTTGACGCTCCGTGGGAGCTCCCGTTGCAATGGGAACAAACGTGCTTAAATTTGCAGGAGTTCCCGGACTTACATTGGCCATCATTAAATTGCCAACAAGTACCAGACTTCTCTTTCCCGCCCTGGGCTCCCTGGCCTCCGCTGGCATGTCCTGATTGCTGAGTGCTGGCGCCCCCGCCACCCTGAAAGGACTGTCCATATCTCACCTGAGCCATGACTTTCAACCAAAGCCCGATATCCTTTTGGTCCCATTTGATTTCGGGCCTAACTGCCTTCCTCTGACGGAACTGCTCGTCATAACGGAGCCACGCCTGACCCCCATAAGTACGATATGCCTCACCTATCGAGTCAAAGTAACAAAACAGGCCCGAACAGTTATCCGGAAATTTCTCACCTATGACGCTAGCCAGTATCGCAAAAGCCTGCTGCCAATTAACGAAGGTTTGCGGAATCAACCGCCACCTTCTCTTCTCCTCCTCCTCTTTTTTACTGTCCTCCTTCTTACTCTTGTCCAAATTAATTTTTTCCAAGGGGAGTAGGGAGAAAATCTCCACATACTCATCTTTCCAAATCCTCTCCTTCACCTTCTTTAAATGCGCCCCCAGCGGGCCCTCAAAGCAAACGTACACCTCCCCCTTTGCCCTGTCGTCCAACTTTACTGTATCCCCCTTATCCTTCTCAGTCTGCACCGACACCGATACGCCGGCAGACGATGCCTGTGCTGACCCCCCAGAACTAGCTGCGTCACTTGCCAACCGCGATCCCGCCCTCACACCCTGTAACCAGGCTCCCAGGGGGGACCCCCCATCCCCCTCTGCAACTCCCCCTTCCAGACTTTTCAGAAAATGTGACACCCCGGCCAAAATATCACTAATTCCCGACATCCCAGAACCCCCTACCCCCGCCATAGCACTATTATCGGATGCCGTACCCCCGATACCCCCAACCCCCCTTAAACTATCACCTGACTGAGACAAAGTAGACGTGGACATATACTCATGGGGCTGCGCTGGTGCTGTGTCCCCGTCAGCCGGACATCCAGACTCCTGCCGCATTCCGTCCTCCGATTGTTCGCTCCCCGACTCGCTCCTGGCGTCGTAGCCCTGCCGCTCCAGGCCCACGCCCCTGGCCTCCTCGTCACCAGGGGGGACCGGAGCAGGGGATCCTTGGCGCTCCCTAGACCGTCTGCCGGACCTGGATCTGACGTCAGCCGCCGTCTCCCGCAGCCTGCTGCCTCTTGCTGTGCCGCTGTTGTCCCAAGTGTTGTGAATTCTGTGGCTGAATTCACTCCTGTGGTCACAAGTGGTACTGCAGCTTCTGAGCTTCCTCCCTCAGGTGTTCTGGTGAGCTCGTTGGCTGCTTTGTTATTTAACTCCGCCTGATTCTGTCTTCCTTGCTCCTTGTCAATGTTCCAGTGTTGGATCTGAGCTTCTGGATCTTTCCTGTGGCCTGCTGCTCTGCTTAGATAAGTGCTTCTTTGCTTTTGTTACTACTTTTTCTGTCCAGCTTGTCAATTTGTTTTGCTGGTAGCTCTGAGACGCAAAGGGTGTACCGCCGTGCCGTTAGTTCGGCACGGTGGGTCTTTTTGCCCCCTTTGCGTGGTTTTTTGCTTTAGGGTTTTTTGTAGACTGCAAAGTTCTCTTTGCTATCCTCGCTCTATCTAGAATATCGGGCCTCACTTTGCTGAATCTATTTCATCCCTACGTTTGTCTTTTCATCTTGCTAACAGTCATTATATGTGGGGGGCTGCCTTTTCCTTTGGGGTATTTCTCTGAGGCAAGTCAGGCTTGTTTTTCTATCTTCAGGCTAGTCAGCTCCTCAGGCTGTGCCGAGTTGCATAGGTAGTGACAGGCGCAATCCACAGCTGCCTTTAGTTGTGTTTAGGATAGGTTCAGGTATTGCGGTCTACAGAGATTCCACGTCTCAGAGCTCGTTCTATTGTTTTTGGGTTATTGTCAGATCACTGTATGTGCTCTGATTGCTGGCACACTGTGTCACTGGATTGCCTACATAACAGTACAAGGAGCCTACCTAATGATTCTCAATAGAGGGAAAAAAGAAGTTCTGACATCATTTTTTTTTCTCAGCTCTGTGTTCAGTCTTTTTTTTCCCCTAGACATTTGGGTGTTTCAGGACACAGGTGTGGACATGGATATTCAGGGTCTGTGCTCTTCAATGGCTAATCTCGTTACAAATGTACAAAGGATTCAAGATACTATTGATCAGAAATCTATGTTAGAACCAAGAATTCCTATTCCTGATTTGTTTTTTGGTGATAGAACTAAGTTTCTTAATTTCAAAAATAATTGTAAGCTATTTCTGGCCTTGAAACCTCATTCTTCTGGTAATCCTATTCAACAGGTTTTGATTATCATTTCTTTTTTGCGCGGCGACCCTCAGGACTGGGCATTTTCTCTTGCGCCAGGAGACCCTGCATTGAGTAATGTCAATGCGTTTTTCCTGGCGCTCGGATTACTTTACGATGAGCCTAATTCAGTGGATCAGGCTGAGAAAAATTTGCTGGCTTTGTGCTAGGGTCAGGATAATATAGAAGTATATTGTCAGAAATTTAGGAAGTGGTCAGTACTCACTCTGTGGAATGAATCTGCGCTGGCAGCTTTGTTCAGAAAGGGTCTCTCTGAGGCTCTTAAGGATGTCATGGTGGGTTTTCCTATGCCTGCTGGTTTGAATGAGTCTATGTCTTTGGCCATTCAGATCGGTCGACGCTTGCGCGAGCGTAAATCTGTGCACCATTTGGCAGTATTGTCTAAGATTAAACCTGAGCCTATGCAGTGCGATAGGACTATGACCAGAGTTGAACGGCAAGAACACAGACGTCTGAATGGTCTGTGTTTCTACTGTGGTGATTCCACTCATGCTATTTCTGATTGTCCTAAGCGCACTAAGCGGTTCGATAGGTCTGCCGTCATTGGTACTGTACAATCCAAATTCCTTCTGTCCATTACCTTGATATGCTCTTTGTCATCGTATTCTGTCATGGCGTTTGTGGATTCAGGCGCTGCCCTGAATCTGATGGATTTGGATTATGCTAAACGTTGTGGGTTTTTCTTGGAGCCTTTGCGGTGTCCTATTCCGTTGAGAGGAATTGATGCTACACCTTTGGCCAAGAATAAACCTCAGTACTGGACCCAGCTGACCATGTGCATGGCTCCTGCACATCAGGAAGTTATTCGCTTTCTGGTGCTACATAATCTGCATGATGTGGTCGTGTTGGGGTTGCCATGGCTGCAAACCCATAATCCAGTATTGGATTGGAACTCTATGTCGGTATCCAGCTGGGGTTGTCAGGGGGTACATGGTGATGTTCCATTTTTGTCTATTTCGTCATCCACTCCTTCTGAGGTCCCAGAGTTCTTGTCTGATTATCAGGATGTATTTGAAGAGCCCAAGTCCGATGCCCTACCTCCGCATAGGGATTGTGATTGTGCTATCAATTTGATTCCTGGTAGTAAATTCCCTAAAGGTCGATTATTTAATTTATCCGTGCCTGAACACGCCGCTATGCGCAGTTATGTGAAGGAATCCCTGGAGAAGGGACATATTCGCCCATCGTCATCACCACTGGGAGCAGGGTTCTTTTTTGTAGCCAAGAAGGATGGTTCGCTGAGACCGTGTATTGATTACCGCCTTCTTAATAAGATCTCTGTTAAATTTCAGTATCCCTTGCCATTGTTATCTGACTTGTTTGCTCGGATTAAGGGGGCTAGTTGGTTCACTAAGATAGATCTTCGTGGTGCGTATAATCTGGTGAGAATCAGGCAAGGAGATGAATGGAAAACTGCATTTAATACGCCCGAGGGTCATTTTGAGTATCTAGTGATGCCGTTCGGACTTGCCAATGCTCCATCTGTGTTTCAGTCTTTTATGCATGACATCTTCCGTGAGTATCTGGATAAATTCCTGATTGTTTACTTGGATGACATTTTGATCTTCTCAGATGATTGGGACTCTCATGTGAAGCAGGTCAGAATGGTTTTCCAGGTCCTGCGTGCTAATTCTTTGTTTGTGAAGGGATCAAAGTGTCTCTTCGGTGTGCAGAAAGTGTCATTTTTGGGGTTCATCTTTTCCCCTTCTACTATCGAGATGGATCCGGTTAAGGTCCAAGCCATCCAGGATTGGACTCAGCCGACATCTCTGAAAAGTCTGCAAAAATTCCTGGGCTTTGCTAATTTTTATCGTCGCTTCATCTGTAATTTTTCTAGCATTGCCAAACCATTGACCGATTTGACCAAGAAGGGTGCTGATTTGGTTAATTGGTCTTCTGCTGCTGTGGAAGCTTTTCAGGAGTTGAAGCATCGTTTTTGTTCTGCCCCTGTGTTGTGTCAACCAGATGTTTCTCTTCCGTTCCAGGTCGAGGTTGATGCTTCTGAGATTGGAGCAGGGGCGGTTTTGTCACAGAGAGGTTCTGGTTGCTCAGTGTTGAAACCATGTACTTTCTTTTCCAGGAAGTTTTCGGCTTCTGAGCGTAATTATGATGTGGGCAACCGAGAGTTGCTGGCCATGAAGTGGGCATTCGAGGAATGGCGTCATTGGCTTGAAGGAGCTAAGCATCGCGTGGTGGTATTGACTGATCATAAGAACCTTACTTATCTCGAGTCTGCCAAGCGCTTGAATCCTAGACAGGCCCGTTGGTCGTTATTTTTTGCCCGCTTCGATTTTGTGATTTCGTACCTTCCGGGCTCTAAAAATGTGAAGGCGGATGCTCTGTCTAGGAGTTTTGTGCCCGACTCTCCGGGTTCATCTGAGCCGGCGAGTATCCTCAAGGAAGGAGTCATTGTGTCTGCCATCTCCCCTGATTTGCGGCGAGTGTTGCAAAAATTTCAGGCGAATAAACCTGATCGTTGTCCGGCGGAGAAACTGTTCGTCCCTGATAGGTGGACTAGTAAAGTTATCTCTGAACTTCATTGTTCGGTGTTGGCTGGTCATCCTGGAGAGTTAGTGGCTAGATCCTTCTGGTGGCCATCTCTGTCACGGGATGTACGTACTTTTGTGCAGTCCTGTGGGATTTGTGCTAGGGCTAAGCCCTGCTGTTCACGTGCCAGTGGGTTGCTTTTGCCCTTGCCGGTCCCAAAGAGGCCTTGGACACATATTTCGATGGATTTCATTTCTGACCTTCCCGTTTCTCAAAAGATGTCAGTCATTTGGGTGGTCTGTGATCGCTTTTCTAAAATGGTCCATCTGGTGCCCTTGGTAAAATTGCCTTCCTCCTCTGATTTGGTGCCTTTGTTCTTCCAGCATGTGGTTCGTTTGCATGGCATTCCTGAGAATATTGTTTCTGACAGAGGTTCCCAGTTTGTTTCAAGATTTTGGCGAGCCTTTTGTGGTAGGATGGGCATTGACTTATCTTTTTCCTCGGCTTTCCATCCTCAGACTAATGGCCAGACCGAACGAACCAATCAGACCTTGGAAACATATCTGAGATGTTTTGTTTCTGCAGACCAGGATGATTGGGTGTTCTTTTTGCCGTTGGCTGAGTTCGCCCTTAATAATCGGGCCAGCTCGGCTACCTTGGTCTCTCCATTTTTCTGCAATTCTGGGTTCCATCCTCGTTTCTCTTCAGGACAGGTTGAGTCTTCGGACTGTCCTGGTGTGGATTCTGTGGTGGACAGGTTGCAGCAGATCTGGACTCAGGTAGTGGACAATTTGACCTTGTCCCAGGAGAAGGCTCAACTTTTCGCTAATCGCAGACGCCGTGTGGGTCCCCGACTTCGTGTTGGGGATCTGGTTTGGTTATCTTCTCGTCATATTCCTATGAAGGTTTCCTCTCCTAAATTTAAACCTTGTTTTATTGGTCCGTATAGGATTTCTGAGATTCTCAATCCTGTGTCTTTTCGTCTGACCCTCCCAGACTCCTTTTCCATACATAATGTATTCCATAGGTCGTTGTTGCGGAGATACGTGGCACCTATGGTTCCATCTGTTGAGCCTCCTGCCCCGGTTTTGGTGGAGGGGGAATTGGAGTATATTGTGGAGAAAATTTTGGATTCCCGTGTTTCTAGACGGAAACTCCAGTATCTGGTTAAATGGAAGGGTTATGCTCAGGAAGATAATTCCTGGGTTTTTGCCTCTGATGTCCATGCTCCAGATCTTGTTCGTGCCTTTCATGTGGCTCATCCTGGTCGGCCTGGGGGCTCTGGTGAGGGTTCGGTGACCCCTCCTCAAGGGGGGGTACTGTTGTGAATTCTGTGGCTGAATTCACTCCTGTGGTCACAAGTGGTACTGCAGCTTCTGAGCTTCCTCCCTCAGGTGTTCTGGTGAGCTCGTTGGCTGCTTTGTTATTTAACTCCGCCTGATTCTGTCTTCCTTGCTCCTTGTCAATGTTCCAGTGTTGGATCTGAGCTTCTGGATCTTTCCTGTGGCCTGCTGCTCTGCTTAGATAAGTGCTTCTTTGCTTTTGTTACTACTTTTTCTGTCCAGCTTGTCAATTTGTTTTGCTGGTAGCTCTGAGACGCAAAGGGTGTACCGCCGTGCCGTTAGTTCGGCACGGTGGGTCTTTTTGCCCCCTTTGCGTGGTTTTTTGCTTTAGGGTTTTTTGTAGACTGCAAAGTTCTCTTTGCTATCCTCGCTCTATCTAGAATATCGGGCCTCACTTTGCTGAATCTATTTCATCCCTACGTTTGTCTTTTCATCTTGCTAACAGTCATTATATGTGGGGGGCTGCCTTTTCCTTTGGGGTATTTTTCTGAGGCAAGTCAGGCTTGTTTTTCTATCTTCAGGCTAGTCAGCTCCTCAGGCTGTGCCGAGTTGCATAGATAGTGACAGGCGCAATCCACAGCTGCCTTTAGTTGTGTTTAGGATAGGTTCAGGTATTGCGGTCTACAGAGATTCCACGTCTCAGAGCTCGTTCTATTGTTTTTGGGTTATTGTCAGATCACTGTATGTGCTCTGATTGCTGGCACACTGTGTCACTGGATTGCCTACATAACACCCAAGCCTGTGAGTCCTGAGGCTGCCTGACCTGCAGCCTGCTCTGCCGGCCTCTCCGTGTGTCGGACGCCCATCCTCCTATAGCTCCGTGGGCGCCTACATCCTCCGCAACCGTTCCACTCCCCCCTGCAGCCGTCGCAGCTGCCTGGCGCCTCTGCTCCGCTGCTGACCGAGTCGTGCGCACCGGCGCCACGCCGCTCTGCTCTCTCCCAGGCTGCCCTGAACCCCGGCACACAGGCGCAGACCGCACTTCCAGTACGGCCTGCAGTACAGGGGAAGCGTGCCCAGCCGCCGTGCTCCTGGTCTCCATAGTGCGCCGCCGCGCTGCGCCGGCAGGTCGGGGGCCAGGATTCCTGCCGGAGGCGGCGCCGGGCGAAGCAGCCGCACCAGAGCACCAGGCCTCCACAGGGTCCCGAGTGGGGCTCCGCGGCCTCCTCCTGCCGCGCGTACCAATCTCCGGCGACAGGCGCTCTGGGGGCCTGGTCCTCCTCGTCCTGCTGCCACGCGGCTCCGCGGTCCCCAGCAAGGAGGCCAGCTGCTCCTGCAGCCATCCGTCCCTGCGCGATCTCGCCATCTCTCGAAGCCGGTCCATCATCCCTTCCACCGAGTCCATCTTCTCCAGGTAAACGAATTGCAGTGGAGGGGGTCTTTCTCTGCTGACTTCCTCCTCGTGACTGCACGTCTTCCCGCACTTTTTCCCCCTAGCCAGCGATACCCAGCCCCCCAGCTCCTCCCCCCCTTTTCCCACAGCCAATCCCCTTCACTAAATTCAAAATATAATATGGGAAAAAACCCTCCCATGGCAACGTAGTCATGGGGGGCTTTCATCTAGCTCTGCCCATTCCAGCCCCCCCTTTCTCATTGGCTATGGTCTCCAGTTCAATTAGACTCTTATGTTTTTTTCCTGCATCTGTCTTCTTCAAATCTCACCAAAGATCTATGAGGTTCAAGTCAGGCCACTGTGATGGTCACAGTAGAATCTTCCAGGATTTCTTCTGAAATTAAGCCTTGGGGATATGTTTGAGATCACTGTCTTGTTGGAATGTCCAATGATGCTTTAATTTCAGTTTACGCACAGAAAGTAGAATGTTTTCTAGGATTTTTTTTAAATTTGATTGAATCCATCTTTCCAAATGCTGCAGGTTTCCTGTCACGATTCTTTTGCTCAGAGTGTCTGGGACTCAGTGATGGACAGCTCTGTAATCCTGTCCTGTGCTGGGGCATGCTGAGAAGTGATGAGCGAGTGTGCTTGTTACTAGAGTATTGCGAGCATGCTTGAGTCTCAGCCGAGTATTGCCGATGCTTCGGTGCTCGGATCCCTGCTCCGCATGTTTTGTAGCTGTAATACAGCCAATAATCATGGCTACAGTTTAACCGTGTATGGCAGGCAATCCCTGCATCTTTCTTTAAGCCACGCAATATGCAGGGCATGGATCTGACCATTGCATCTGAGCACTGACAATACTTGGTTGAGACTCAAGCATGCTCAGAAAACTCGAGTAACGAACGAGCACACTTGCTCATCACTAGTGCTGAGCTGTCGGTGCTTTGATAGACAGGTGCAGAGATTTCCACAGGTGCTCCCTGTTCTTGGTAATTGCCCTGCTATTTAGGTGAGCTGTCTGGCCCAAATCATTGCCAGTCAAAAGCTTATTCTAAGCTTGTGCTCTCTGGTGTGTGCCGCCTGTCCCCTGATCTACTGCTGCTGACCTTTTCTGACTACCTGTTTGTTATTGCCCCTTTGCTGCATCTGATATTCTGCTGCTGACGTTTGGACCGTGTTCTGACTACCCGTTTGTTATTGCCCCTTTGCTTATCCACTATTTCTCTGGTATTCTGACCCTGGAATGTGACCTGACTTACGACTTCATATTTTCCCTTGGTTTACTACATGCTCTTTTGGTATTGACCCCAGAATGTCTTACTTCGCTGACTCACGGCTGGTCCGTGGGTTGTGACTTCACAATAAGCATCACATTTGTGAATAGATTCACATTTCCAGTGTTAGAGGAAGCACAGCAGCCCCAGAGCATTGTCGAGCCACTGTCATGCTTTACTGTAGGCAAGGTTTTCTTTTCAATGTATACTTTACTCCTCTTCCTCCAGACATATTGCAATCCATAGACATGAAAATGTCCAATTTTGTTTTGTCTGTGGAACAGACTCCTCAAAGTTCTGTGGCTTATTTATATTGTTTTCAGCATACTAGAAACCAGTGGGATCAGTTTGGGTTGCTACAGGTGTACAACTTGTAGCTTTGGCATGGAAACCTTTAGCATTTAGCACGTACCTTAGGCTACTTTCACACTTTCATCTTTTGTCCTCCGTCGCAATCCGTCGTTATGGGCAAAAACGGATACTGCAAATGTGCTTGCAGGATGCGTTTTTTGCCCATAGACTTGTATTAGTGACGGATCGCGACGGATGGGCACACATCGTGCGACGGATCCGTCGTGTTTTGGCAGACGCGACGCACAAAAAAGTTAAATGTAACTTTTTTTGTGCAATGTGTCCGCCATTTCCGACCGCACATGCACGGCCAAAACCCCACCCCCTCCTCCCCGGACTGCAGAATGGGCAGCGGATGCATTGAAAAACTGCATCCGCTGCCCACGTCTTGCAGTTATTTCACAACGTCCGTCGGTATGTCAGCCTGATGCATTGCCATGGGCCCGTACCGACGGAAGTGTGAAAGTAGCCTAATTTCCTGGTGATAGTTTCCTACTTTTGCCACGTCTAGGTAGTATTGAGAGTGTTCCTTTAAATTTTGACTTGCAAACTCTACCCAAACTGTATATCTAGCAATACTCAATGTATTTGCTATATATTTTTGTGTCCTTTTCCATGTTTGTGCAAAGCAATTATCTCTTTTTGTACCACTTTCTTGACTAAGCCAAATTTGTAAGGCCGGTTTCACACGTCAGTGGCTCCGGTACGTGAGGTGTCAGTTTCCTCACGTACCGGAGACAATGACTCACGTAGACACATTGAAATCAATGTGTCTCTGCACATGTCAGCGTGTTTTCACGGACCGTGTGTCCATGTGCAAAACACGGAGACATGTCAGTGTTCGTGGGAGCGCACGGATTACACGGACCCATTAAAGTCAATGGGTTCGTGTAAAACACGTACCGCACACGGACGCTGTCCGTGTGCAGTCCGTGTGCCATGCAGGAGACAGCGCTACAGTAAGCGCTGTCCCCTGCATCTGGTGCTGAAGCCGCCATTCATATCTTCTCTCCAGCAGCGTTCGCTAGAGAGAAGATATGAAAAATCCTTTTTTTTTTTCGTGTTTAAAATAAAGATCCCTGTCCCCTCCCTCCCCCACCCCCTGTGCGCCCGTCCGCTGTTAATAAAATACTCACTCGGCTCCCTCGCGGCTTCCTCTTAGCGCCAGCTTCTCCTGTATGAGCGGTCACGTGGTGCCGCCGATTACAGTCATGAATATACTCCTGCACCTCCCATAGGGGTGGAGCCGCATATTCATGACTGTAAAGGGCGGCACCACATGACAGCTCATACTGGAGAAGGTGCGGAGCAGAGAGGATGCTTCGAGGGAGCCGGGTGAGTATTTTAGTAACAGCGGGCGGGCGCACAGGGGGTGAGAGGGGGGAGGGGACCGGGATCTTTATTTTAAACACGAAAAAAAAAAAAAGGATTTTTCATATCTTCTCTCCAGCGAACGCTGCTGGAGAGAAGATATGAATGGCGGCTTCAGCACCAGATGCAGGGGACAGCGCTTATCTCTAGTGCTGTCTCCTGCACGCTCCGTGTGGTACCCAGTCGGCACACGGGCGGCACACTGATGTTCAAGGTAAGCACACGGACACACGGACACGGATAATTCCAGTACCAGAATTATCTGGACGTGTGAGACTGGCCTAACATGCAGTCAAACATCACAATCAATAACCCCCTAGCCAGTCCAGGTATTTGATATATTTTCTTCTCATGATTGGTTAGTCCATTGATTAGCTGCATTGGGTGTGCTTGAGACAACACCTCTTTTATATGTGTAGGCTCTTATGAGGGTTTCTATACAATGGGTTGAATAATTCTGCGACTGCAACACTCATTTAAGTTACCATTTTGTGCTGAATTTGGAGAAGCCACAAGTTGTATTCAGTTATGTAAATTGTTCTTGTTCAGTCTATTGCAAATAGTAAATATTCTATAATTTTTCTAATATAAACCTAATTTGCAATGTGTGTAAATAATTTGGGTTCAACCTGTATATATTAATTAAGAAATAAGTAAATATATTTGGCAGCTTTTGACATTCTTATTGATGCAAATAAGACACGTGCTCGGGCAGAGTTTACACAATAACCCCAGATGTTAGGGGTTAATTAATATACGTGCAGAGTAGCAAGTCTAGCATATGTTGCATGCATTGTACTGCGCCATAAATACTTACACTTAGTAACGTCAATGCCGGAGGCGCAAAAGATGATGCAGCTAAGCATCCACTTAGCAGAAGGAGATACAAAAAACAGCAAAACTTGACACTTCAAATAGAGAACATGACGTCCGCCCCATATCCCTTTTTGCTCCTCAGCATCTTGAAACATAGTCATTACAAATATGGCCATTTTCCTAGGAAAATATATTCCACCCGCAGACTAAAAGCAATCTAAGAACCTTTACAAGCCACAAAATGACTATTATCTTTACGTAATGTGAAGTGCGCAGAAACTGCCAGGCACTAGTATTACTACTTGTATCCACTAGTATTACTACTTGTATCCATATATTAGCAGCACCGTAATATGTCATCTATTTCCCATCCTTATGTTCCTACGTAAGTGACAATTGCGGTGAATAAGAAGAGATACAAACAGATAGAAAGTGTTCACTTCGATGGATCATTTAAAGGCATAAAGGGTTATATACTTACCCCCAGGACACCAAATCTCTCACAAAAGTTCCAACCACAGAGAAAGTCGATTTCAAAGTTATGGTTGAGAATTACTATAGCGTTCTCTTTGCCATACTTGCTATAGTTTGTAAGATCTGTGTATAGGGTACAGTCAGTGTCCGACCACCACTCCAGCAACATCACCAATTCTGCAAAAGAATAACAATGGGATATTGTTATAAATGAATGACACGTAGCTAGCCTGTATGTAACACTACTTAATGATTGAAAAAATGGGAAGCTTTTACAATGTTCGATATCGTATGGGAATCTATCGCCAAGTATTTGCATTCTAATAGAAGAAAAGCATTATGTAGACAGAGACCCTGATTCCAGTGTTGTTTCACTTACTGGGCTGTTTACTGTAATTTTGATGAAATTATTGTGTTATCACTAGAGGACTAGTAAACCTGCTGCCATTTAGCCCTTTGTATTCATGAGCTCTGAATGCATTTATTTATTATGCTTGCTTCTGTAACGCCATCATATTCCACAGCACTTTATATTCATTATCTGCACTATCCCCAATGGGGCTCACAATCTAAATTCCCTATCAGTATGCCTTCAGAGTGTGGGAGGAAACAAGAGAACCTGGAGGAAACCCATGCAAACACGGGGAGAACAGACAAACTCCTTGCAGATTTTAACCCAGGACCCCAGCACTGAAAAGTAACAGTCTTAACCACTGAGCCCGCCCCCACCCCTGATTGGCAGCTTTCTGTCTATGCACAGTATACACGGAAAGCTATCAGTCTGTCGTGTGAGTGAGGTTATGCAGGGCTCAGCATTCAGAGAAAAGTAGATCTGCAACAGATAAAACATTGATTTTATCAAAACTGCAGCAAGCAGCCCAATAAGTGATACATGAGTGGAATCAGGGTTTCTGCCCCTAAATCATGCTACTATCAGATGGTGTAGAAATAATATGGTGATAGATTCCTTTCAAATATATTAGTATATTACTATAGATTTACGTTGATTTAGATAGAACAGTGGTATTTTATAAGTTCTAATAAGAAATATCTCAAAATATTCCAATATATTTCCATAGTTGTGTTACTTGAAGCAAATAAACCTCATGGATAATGTTCTTCTACCTGGATGTTTCATTATTTTATTCGGTGGCAATCATTTTTACATATCTGACAGTTTTACCAAAAGTGGAGAAGATGATCATTCTTGACAACCAATCGCACCTCGTGTGCAAAAATGGCCAAAACTTTGTGAGTAAAGCAAAGCAACTTTGCTTAACTGATACTTGGCAGTGCTTAATGGAGGTGTCCAGTCTAAGAAGAAAAGTGTGCAGTCACGCTATGAGACAGCAGACTGCTAAATCGTGACAGTATGCAATGCGCACACTTATTATTTCTCGTGCGGTTGTGAGGTCACATGTCATGACTGTCCTCAACAAGAACAACCGGCACGCGGAATACAGAGGAAAGGGGATGACGTGTGCAGTGCATACTGTCAGGATTCCACAGTCTGCAATCACATAAGTGACTACAGTCTTTTCTTCTGATAATGGACAAGCCCTTTAAGTCTGAGGTGCAAATTCTTTGTAACGAATCAGGGTAATGTATGAGATCAGATATCATAAATTTTACTTAAATAAAAATGAGAAAAACTGTAAGTCGCTTACTAAAACTAACAGTGTATTTACTTAAAAAAGGATATAAAATGTAAAAAAACAGTCGCCTGATTTGTTCTACAGTCTATTTTTCCATCCACTGGAACATTATTCTTTTATCTGAATTTCAGACTTAATTAAAGAATGGATTCCGTAGCTCGGTGATATGGAGACTGATTTTCATTTTGTGCTCCCATGACAGATGTAAAAATCAAAATTTTTTATGCAGATGTGAACTTGGGCTTAGATTTCGCTCATGTCCCCATGCATATTATATATATATATATATATATATATATATATATATATATATATATATATACAGTTAGGGCCAGAAATATTTGGACAGTGACACAATTTTCGCGAGTTGGGCTCTGCATGCCACCACATTGGATTGGAAATGAAACCTCTACAACAGAATTCAAGTGCAGATTGTAACGTTTAATTTGAAGGGTTGAACAAAAATATCTGATAGAAAATGTAGGAATTGTACACATTTCTTTACAAACACTCCACATTTTAGGAGGTCAAAAGTAATTGGACAAATAAACATAACCCAAACAAAATATTTTTATTTTCAATATTTTGTTGCAAATCCTTTGGAGGCAATCACTGCCTTAAGTCTGGAACCCATGGACATCACCAAACGCTGGGTTTCCTCCTTCTTAATGCTTTGCCGGGCCTTTACAGCCGCAGCCTTCAGGTCTTGCTTGTTTGTGGGTCTTTCCGTCTTAAGTCTGGATTTGAGCAAGTGAAATGCATGCTCAATTGGGTTTAGATCTGGAGATTGACTTGGCCATTGCAGAATGTTCCACTTTTTGGCACTCATGAACTCCTGGGTAGCTTTGGATGTATGCTTGGGGTCATTTTCCATCTGTACTATGAAGCGCCGTCCAATCAACTTTTCAGCATTTGGCTGAATCTGGGCTGAAAGTATATCCCGGTACACTTCAGAATTCATCCGGCTACTCTTGTCTGCTCTTATGTCATCAATAAACACAAGTGACCCAGTGCCATTGAAAGCCATGCATGCCCATGCCATCACGTTGCCTCCACCATGTTTTACAGAGGATGTGGTGTGCCTTGGATCATGTGCCGTTCCCTTTCTTCTCCAAACTTTTTTCTTCCCATCATTCTGGTACAGGTTGATCTTTGTCTCATCTGTCCATAGAATACTTTTCCAGAACTGAGCTGGCTTCTTGAGGTGTTTTTCTGCAAATTTAACTCTGGCCTGTCTATTTTTGGTATTGATGAATGGTTTGCATCTAGATGTGAACCCTTTGTATTTACTGTCATGGAGTCTTCTCTTTACTGTTGACTTAGAGACAGATACACCTACTTCACTGAGAGTGTTCTGGACTTCAGTTGATGTTGTGAACGGGTTCTTCTTCACCAAATTAAGTATGCGGCGATCATCCACCACTGTTGTCATCCGTGGACGCCCAGGCCTTTTTGAGTTCCCAAGCTCACCAGTCAATTCCTTTTTTCTCAGAATGTACCCAACTGTTGATTTTGCTACTCCAAGCATGTCTGCTATCTCTCTGATGGATTTTTTCTTTTTTTTCAGCCTCAGGATGTTCTGCTTCACTTCAATTGAGAGTTCCTTTGACCGCATGTTGTCTGCTCACAGCAACAGCTTCCAAATGCAAAACCACACACCTGGAATCCACCCCTGACCTTTTAACTACTTCATTGATTACAGGTTAACGAGGGAGACGCCTTCAGAGTTAATTGCAGCCCTTAGAGTC
This sequence comes from Ranitomeya imitator, assembly GCF_032444005.1. NCBI lineage: Eukaryota > Metazoa > Chordata > Amphibia > Anura > Dendrobatidae > Ranitomeya > Ranitomeya imitator. The sequence continues at coordinate 204,451,438 of NC_091286.1, forward strand.
CATTGTCCAATTACTTTTGGTCCCTTGAAAAAGAGGACGCTATGCATTACAGAGCTATGATTCCTAAACCCTTTCTCCGATTTGGATGTGGAAACTATCATATTGCAGCTGGGAGTGTGCACTTTCAGCCCATATTATATATATAATTGTATTTCTGAACATGTTTTTGTAAACAGCTAAAATAACAAAACTTGTGTCACTGTCCAAATATTTCTGGCCCTAACTGTATATATATATATATATATATATATATATAACAGTAAAAAACTGATGCAAACTCCTGTTTCTGTGCATCACTTGTTCAATCAATTTCAATCAACATAATATAAAAGAAAAGAAAAACATTCAGCAAGAAGACAGTAGCATGAATGAACCCCCAGGCCCATTGTAGACAGCAGTATTATGGTTTCCATGGTGATGTTAGATCGGTTCAGAAGGTTCAGGCTACCGGTATATACAACAAGCACACATACATTGTTGGTCCCTAGGTTGCCCACAAATAAACCTCGCACTACATAATGAGAAGTCATAGAGGCTCAGATCCCAAGGGCTGACTTCTAAGCATGGCCGCCCACATTTGACACAGAGGAATACTTCTCCATGGAATTCTAATGTCATAAGACTTTCAATGCTGGTAAAGTCATTCAGCCATTTCAACCATGTTTCTTCGAAACCATGTAACAAACATGTTACAACGAGAGGCCTGGAGCCTCATACATTGATTGTTGCCAGGTATCCTTGATCAAACGTGGCACAGAACAGACTGATGCAACAGAAGAAGACGATAAAGGCAAGGGTATGCTGGTCATACACAAAATATAGCCATCAGCCCAACACATTAAAATGATCACTCAGTGTGGCAGTGTCAGGCAGCGCAAGCGTGCCCCTCGTGCTTCCGGGCACATTCCGGCTCCCCGATGGGTTGCTGCTCACTGTTCTCTAGTTGCCAGAGGTGGGGTGCCACCTTCGGGGTGTGGGGCCAGTTCAGGACCCCGCTGTGCTCATGTACTCCATTCCAGGGGACCTGCCTCAGGGCATTTTGAAGCGGGACATTACCGCTCCCAGCACTGATGCTATTCAGGGGTCTGGGACGCCGTGTTGACCAGCCTCAGCTGTTGCCAGGAGACAGGAATGTGGTGGAAGGTCACTTTCTCTTCACCCTTCTTTATCTCTCTGGGAAGAGGGTGGAGATTGGGCGCTACCTCAGCGGTGTCAGGGGATCCATGAGAGGGATATTTAAACCTGCCATCTCCTCTACTTCACTGCTGATTATTCAGTTTCAGTTTAGTGGTACGGTCGGTATTTCTTGTTGTCCTCTGGTTCCTGCGTCCCTGTTTATGTTCCCTGTCCTTGTAAGTTTGTTAGGTTTGTCTCTGCCTTTGCAATATAGTCTATTGGATTGTTTGACCCAACTGTGGTCAGTGTGTGCAGCCACCAACCAACTCCATTATTGGCACCTGGAAATGGTCCTGCAAAAGACCCTCTCCCTGTAGTGGGTGAAGAGTACCCCAGCTTTCAAGGTTGTGCATTATTGTGACAGCTTGTGCCAAGTGTGTCTGGCATACTGCTATTGCTGGCCTTCAGTCTGTTCATCTCACCACTACTCGAGTGTTACAGGCAGGGGACATGCTTATTTCAAGGAAAAGTTTCTACCTCTAGGAGACGTTCATTTTCAAAAGTCGCCGACTTTTGGCAAAGTCGGGTTTCATGAAACCCGACCCGATCCCTGTGTGGGGTCGGCCATGCGGTACGCGACTTTCGCGCCAAAGTCGCGTTTCGTATGACGCGCTTGGCGCCATTTTTTTCAGCCAATGAAGGGGCGTGGGCAGAGTGATGACATAGGCGTCCACGCCCCTAAGACCTATCGCCATGTTGTCGCTTGTGCGCTGTAGCGATTTGCAATGTGTAACACCAGCTTTTCAGTTCAGGGACGGACGGAGGGGAGAGAGAGAGAGAGAGAGAGAGAGAGAGGGAGAGAGAGGGAGAGAGAGAGAGGGAGAGAGAGAGAGAGAGAGAGAGAGAGAGGAAAAAAAAAAAAAATCCCATTTGCTTTGCATTGGGTTTCGTGTTTCGGTCGATCCTCGACTTTTCGCCATAATCGGCCGATTTCACTCGGCTCGACTTTTGAGATAGTCGGGTTTCGCGAAACCCGGCTCGACCCTAAAAAAGTCAAGGTCGCTCAACCCTAGTCACTAGCAGTCACAAAAAATTGTATTTGTCATGGAGTATATTTGTCAACTTCGCTCTCTATGCAACTTTATGATGTGTGCGGGTGGCGGAGGGGGACAGGTTGAGGGGTGAGGGTGTAGACTCTGTAGTTTGTAAACTTTTATGAGATTTCGCTGACAATTGACTCCTATTCATCTCAGTTGCCATAAACTGCACACACCCTGTTGTACTAACCATACAACAAGTACATGAAAGTTGTGTCTCTGATACATCCACCCACTCTTTATTTAGATAGATGTAAGATTAAAAAAGCTCAAGCTAATTATTTAGTATCTAGATACCTATATCTAAATATTACAATTATGAGTGACTGGGAGCGGTTTGCAAAAGAAAAGTGGCCCAAAATTCCAGTTGAGAGGTGAAAGATGGTTATAGGACGTGAATGATTGCAGTTATTTATTCCAAAGGGTGTGCAACCAAATGTTAGGTTGATGGTGCCACCAATTTTCTCTGGCCCATTATTGCAGGTTTGTGTGAAATTATGTAAAATTAGTCTTTTATTCTCTGTTTTTTATGTTGTTTCAAAACACACAAAGGAAATAAACATGTATAAGAAAGCATGTGTAATTGCAATAATTTTCTGAGAGAAATACGTTATTTTCTGGAACAATTTCAAGGGTGCAAACACTATCAGCCATGATTGTATATACATTATGAGCCCAACATAGTTCCGTATATCCAGTATGAACCCTCACATAGCCTTGCTATAAGGCTGCCGTCACACTATCAGTATTTGGTCAGTATTTTACACCAGTATTTGTAAGCCAAAACCAGGAGTGGAACAATTAGAGGAAAAGTATAATAGAAACATATGCACCACGTCTGTATTTATCACCCACTCCTGGTTTTGGCTACAAATACTGATGTAACATACTGACCAAATACTGCTAGTGTGACGGCAGCGTAACAGTATGAGCACCTACACAGTCCCCCAGTATACAGTATGAGCCCCCACAAAGCCTCTCTATAAACAGAATGAGCCCCCACAAAGCCCCTCTATACAGTATGAGCCCTCACATAGCCCCTCTACATACAGTATGAGCCCCCACATAGTTCCCTATATACAAATAGAGCACACAAATAGCCTCCCCATATTAAGCATATGTCCCCACTCAACCCCCTGTAAACAGCATAAGACCTCACATAGGCTCCTTGTATTCAGCATGAGCCCACACATAGCCCCCTATTTAAGGTATGATCCCTCACATAACCTCCCTATATTCAGTATGAAGACCACATTGCCTATTACAAACTCACCTTGCTCCTGTTCCCCCAGAGCTCTGCTCCCATCTTTTCTGTATGCACTGGCTCTCTGCACAGCAGACACAATGTAATGTCAGCACATCTGCATCGCACACGCTGATCATTTTATTCACTGCTATCTGCATGTTTTCAGCTTTTCGTCTGTCTCCTGGCTAGATTAGAGCAGCCAGAAGGCTAGATGTGGCTCACAGGCAGCACTGTGCCCAGGTCTGTGTTAACCCATTCCCGACATGCGCCATACATATACTGCTCTGCAAGAGCTGCATTCACGCAAACATCAGTACAGGTATGGCGCACCGATCGTGCGGCCTCTGAGCGGTGATCAGGTGCGGGTGTCGCTGATTCGATGTTCTGCAGTGCAGATGAATTGCAGAACATCAGATCAGCAATCTGATGTAATAAAGTAATGTTCCATGCTGAGACAATGTAAAAAAGTTAAAAAAATATTAGAAAGTGTAAAAATATTTTTTTCTAAATCCCCAAATAAAGAAAAAAAAAAGCAAATATTTTTCCAATACATACATTTATCTATGTAAATTAAAACAATTAACAATAAAAGTACACATATTTGGTATTGCCGCATCCGTAGCAACCCGCTCTATAAAACTGTCCCACTAGTTAACCCCTTCAGGGAAAACCGCAAAAAAAAAAAAACAAGGGATAAAGACAATGCTTTTTTAACATATCGCCGAAAAAGTGCAATAAAATGCAATGAAAAAATAGATGTAAATAAAATGCTACCTCTGAAAACGTCATTGTGTCTTGCAAAAAACAAGCCATCACGCAGCTCCATCAGTAGAAAAATAAAAAAGTTATAGCTCACAGAATAAAGCGATGCAAAAATATTTTTTTCTATAAAATAGTTTGTATTGTGTAAAAGCGCCAAAACATGAAAAAAGATGTAAACTGGGTATCGCTGTCTCGATACTGACCCGAAGAATAAAGCTGCCTCACCAATTTTACCACACGCAGAACGGTATAAAGAAAAACCCCAAAAAGCAATTCCTGAATTGCTGGTTTTTATTCATTCTGTCTCCCAAAAATCAAAATAGAAAGCGATCAAAAAATGTCATGTGCCTGAAAATGGTACCAATAAAAACATCAGCTTGTCCTGCAAAAAACGAGCCATAGCATGACCTTGTCGGCTGAAATATGGAAAAACTATAGCTTTTAAAATATGGTGATGCAAAAACTAGTTTTCGCAATAAAAAGCGTTTTAAGTGTATGACAGCAGCCAAACATAAAAAGCGAATATAAATCTGGTATCGCTGTAATCGCACTGACCCAAAGAATAAAAGTCACCCAAACACTTATACCTAATGAGGAAAGGCGTAAAAAATAAAACCAATTCTTCACACGCTGTTGATTTTTCATTCTGCCTCCCAAAGATCGCAGTATGGCTCGGTGCACATTTATCCAGCGCAATGTGCTGAGCGCTTACACCGGGGTTTCCGTGTAAATTTCTGAAATACATGATTCCGATGGAACCCCAGTGGAAGATTCCCTATAATGAGGCAGATGGAGGTACTGTGGATGCCGTAGAACCTGTGATCTGGCAGCATTCATTTTTTAGAATTGAATATAAGTGCTGTTAGACAAATGTTTTGTGCACTTCTAAAAAGAAGGACACCGCTGAACAGAGGCCAGATGGAGTCCAGAGTAACTCTACTGCCTCATTATAAGAAATGGATCTCTCGGGGTTTCATTTGAATCACGTCACTCAGAGATTTAGATGGAAACCCCGATGTAAGTGCTCAGAATAGAGCACAAGATAAAAGTGCTCATAAATGTTATGTAAAATGTTCCCAATAAAAGCTTCAACTCAATCCAGAAAAAAGCAAGCCCTCACTCAGGTCTGTCATCTGTTAACGGAAATTTAGCGGGCTTCCACGTTACTGATATCACAAAGGCTCTGGAAAAGCTAAATGGCTCCTTACCCTCCAAAAGAAATTCAGCAAATTCTCCACTCCCAAATTCAAATGTCCCCCTCCCTTCTGGGCCCCAGTATGGATAAACCACATTTAGCGCCCACATGTTTGGCATTTCTATAGTGATGAAAGCCCACATAATTTACAGGTGAGTGTTTCCAGAAACATGAGCTGGGTATAATGTATTGATCCCTACAACGTACTGGTCACTACAATGGCAGTTTGCAATTTTCACTCAGCATCATCCACTGCTGCCTGTTTCTGGAAAACACCCATGGAGCAAAAATAGACACTACATCGGTAGATAAATTCCCAAAGGATTATAATTTAAAAAAATGGGGTCATTTGAGGGAGGACTCTGCTTTTCTAGCACTTAGGGGCTCTTTATATGGAATCTGCAAACTATTCTAGAAAAATCTGTGTTCCAGGAGACAAATAGCGCTCTGTCTCTCCCGAGTCTCTACGTATGGCTAAGTAGTACTGTACAGCCACGTATGGGCTATTGTCACATTCAGTAGAAATTGTGGGACAAATTTTGGTGACATTTTTACATATTTCCCTGTATGAAAATGTAAAACTTGGGGTTAACACGCAATATTGGTGGTAAAACTATTTTTTCTTCACTGCTCAATGGTATAAAGGTCTGTGACACACCTGTGGTGTCAATACAATCACTGCACCCTTAGATGAATTCATTGAGAGGTTTAGTTTGTAAAATGGGTTCACTTATGTGGAGTTCTGCTGTGTTGGCATTTCAGGGGCTCTGTCAGTGTAACATGGCACCCTCAAACAAGTGCAGCAAAATCTGCACTGTAATATGGCTTCTCTTCCATTCTGAAATTTGCACTGTGCCTCAAAATTAGTTTTCAATGACATATGGGCCATCAGTGAACTCAGGAGAAATTGCACAACAAATTGTATGAGGCAATTTCTCCTGTTACCCTTATAAACATGCGAAATTTCAAGCTAAAAATGACTTATCTGGGAAAAATGTGATGAAATCACGGATTAACGTTATAAACTTCTGTGAAGCACCTGGGGGTTCGAGGTGCTCAATACACATCTGGTTAAGTTCCCTAAGGGGTCTAGTTTCCAAAATGATGTTACTTATAGGGGGGTTTCCACTGTTTAGGCACATCAGCGGCTCCCTTCAAAGACCCTCAAAGACACTTCAAATGTTAGGTGGTCCCTGAAAAAAATGGTTTTGCAAATATTGTTGTAAAAATGAGAAATTGTTAGTCAACTTTTAACATAGTAACGTAGTAACATAGTTATTAAGGTTGAAGGAAGACTTTAAGTCCATCTAGTTCAACCCATAGCCTAACCTAACATGCCCTAACATGTTGATCCAGAGGAAGGCAAAAAAAACACATGCTGCAAAGAGTAAGCTCCACATTGGGGAAAAAAAATTCCTTCCCGACTCCACATACGGCAATCAGACTAGTTCCCTGGATCAGCGCCCTATCGAGGAATCTAGTATATATAACCTGTAACATTATACTTTTCAAGAAAGATATCCAGTCCTCTCTTAAATTTAAGTAATGAATCTCTCATTACAACATCATACGGCAGAGTTCCATAGTCTCACTGCTCTTACAGTAAAGAATCCGCGTCTGTTATTATGCTTAAACCTTCTTTCCTCCAGACGTAGAGGATGCCCCCTTGTCCCTGTCTCAGATCTATGATTAAAAAGATCATCAGAAAGGTCTTTGTACTGTCCCCTCATATATTTATACATTAACATAAGATCACCCCTTAGCCTTCGTTTTTCCAAACTAAATAGCCCCAAGTGTAATAATCTATCTTGGTATTGCAGACCCCAAAGTCCTATAATAACCTTGGTCGCTCTTCTCTGCAACCCGCTCTAGTTCAGCTATGTCTTTCTTATACACCGGAGACCAGAACTGTGCACAGTATTCTAAGTGTGGTCAAACAAGTGACTTGTATAGAGGTAAAATTATGTTCTCCTCATGAGCATCTATGCCTCTTTTAATGGATCCCATTATTTTATTTGCCTTTGTAGCAGCTGCCTGACACTAGCCACTAAATGTGAGTTTGTCATCCACCCATACACCCAGGTCTTTTTCTTTGACGGTTTTGCCCAGAGTTTTACAATTAAGCACATAATTATACATCTTAATACTAGGACAGGAACACAGGAACACATGGGCTACTGCTCTGATAAGGGTATACCGTGAAGATTGGTAGAGCAGCTTAGTATACATTTTTTGCAAAAAACGTATCAACCAAATACCCTGTTTTTTACATCTTTTACTAGCACTTGCGGATTACTGCAACATTTTTTCAAACTGAGTGTTTTTGGTTTTACTATTCTCTTTTGTGTCTTCAGGTTTCTTGGTGGTGTGTGAACATGATCATACAGACTTGTTCACTGTGCAAGTAGCCCATGTGTTCCTGTTTTCATAATTGTTCTCTTGTGTCTACAAGACTGGGGAGTTCCACCACTCCTCTTGGGCTATCTGCACAAAAGCTGTTCTACCCTGTATGCACACATGGATTTTTCCTCTCTGAACCCTGTTCACACAGGTTATATACAGATGATCAGGTTTTTAAATACATCAGATAGGGATTGCATACATTAGTTAGGACTGCTCTGATAAGGGTATACCGTGAAGATTGGTAGAGCAGCTTAGTATACATTTTTTGCAAAAAACGTATCAACCAAATACCCTGTTTTTTACATCTTTTACTAGCACTTGCGGATTACTGCAACATTTTTTCAAACTGAGTGTTTTTGGTTTTACTATTCTCTTTTGTGTCTTCAGGTTTCTTGGTGGTGTGTGAACATGATCATACAGACTTGTTCACTGTGCAAGTAGCCCATGTGTTCCTGTTTTCATAATTGTTCTCTTGTGTCTACAAGACTGGGGAGTTCCACCACTCCTCTTGGGCTATCTGCACAAAAGCTGTTCTACCCTGTATGCACACATGGATTTTTCCTCTCTGAACCCTGTTCACACAGGTTATATACAGATGATCAGGTTTTTAAATACATCAGATAGGGATTGCATACATTAGTTAGGACTGCTCTGATAAGGGTATACCGTGAAGATTGGTAGAGCAGCTTAGTATACATTTTTTGCAAAAAACGTATCAACCAAATACCCTGTTTTTTACATCTTTTACTAGCACTTGCGGATTACTGCAACATTTTTTCAAACTGAGTGTTTTTGGTTTTACTATTCTCTTTTGTGTCTTCAGGTTTCTTGGTGGTGTGTGAACATGATCATACAGACTTGTTCACTGTGCAAGTAGCCCATGTGTTCCTGTTTTCATAATTGTTCTCTTGTGTCTACAAGACTGGGGAGTTCCACCACTCCTCTTGGGCTATCTGCACAAAAGCTGTTCTACCCTGTATGCACACATGGATTTTTCCTCTCTGAACCCTGTTCACACAGGTTATATACAGATGATCAGGTTTTTAAATACATCAGATAGGGATTGCATACATTAGTTAGGACTGCTCTGATAAGGGTATACCGTGAAGATTGGTAGAGCAGCTTAGTATACATTTTTTGCAAAAAACGTATCAACCAAATACCCTGTTTTTTACATCTTTTACTAGCACTTGCGGATTACTGCAACATTTTTTCAAACTGAGTGTTTTTGGTTTTACTATTCTCTTTTGTGTCTTCAGATCTTAATACTAGGGTTGAGCGACTTTTACTTTTATAGGATCGGGTCGGGTTTCACGAAACCCGACTTTCTCAAAAGTCGGGTCGAGTGAAATCGGCCGATCCTATAGAAAAGTCGGGGTCGGGGTCGGCCGAAACACGAAACCCAATGCAGTGCAATGGGATACTATGGTTCCCAGGGTCTGAAGGAGAGCAAACTCTCCTTCAGGCCCTGGGATCCATATTTAAGTGTAAAATAAAGAACTAAAATAAAAAATATTGCTATACTTACCCTCTGACGCGCCCTGGTACTAACCAGCAGCCTTCCTTCCTTAGAATCAGCGCGTGAAGGACCTTAGATGACATCGCGGCTTGTGATTGGTCGCGCGACCGCCCTCCTAATAGGAATATACTCACCCTCGGACGCGCCCTGCTTCTTTCCGGCAGCCTTCCTTCCTAAGAATCAGTGCTTGAAGGACCTTCGGTGACGTTGCGGCTTGTGATTGGTCGCGTGAGCGGTCACGCGACCAATCACAAGCCGCGACATCATCTAAGGTCCTTCACGCGCTGATTCTAAGGAAGGAAGGCTGCCGGTTAGTACCAGGGCGCGTCAGAGGGTAAGTATAGCAATATTTTTTATTTTAATTCTTTATTTTACACTTAAATATGGATCCCGATACCGATTTCCGATATTGCAAACATATCGGAACTCGGTATCGGAATTCCGATACCAGATTCAGAAGATCGCCGACCTCATGGCCGACCCCACACAGGGGTCGGGTCGGGTTTCATGAAACCCGACTTTGCCAAAATTTTTTCCCCCTCCCCTTATCTCTACCCACAAGAACTCTACATTTTCATTAGATTCACCTATATTATCACGCCGAATGGGTTTAAAGGATGATTTTACATATAGACACACCCCTCGCCCTCGCCTATCCATTCGGTCATTTCTGAACAGATTATAACCCTGTAAGTTAACAGTCCAGTCATGGCTCTCATCCAGCCATGTTTCAGATATCCCACCATGTCATAATTATGCTCCAACTACAGTAATTCTAATTCATCCATTCTGTTGGCAAGGCTTCTGGCATTATTATACATGCACTTTATGTATCTCTCTGTACCTCTATTCTTTCTTAAATTACTAACTGTTCTAACCCCAACCCCCATGCCTCCGCCACCCCCAACTTCCTTATTTGTGCCCAGGTCTGTGTCTGCACTATCTTTCCCTTCTATAAAATGAATACCCTCCCCCCAATCCCTAGTTAAACTAGGGATTGGGGGGAGGGTATTACACTCCTTATAACTTCCTAAGAAAAAAAAAATGTTTCAAAAATTGTGCTGATGTTAATTAGACATGTGGGAAATGTATTTTTATTACGGTAACTATTTTGTGCGTCATTACCCTTTGATTTAACGGCATAAAAATTAAAAGTTTTTATCACAAATAAATGCAAGTCATGTCAAAGAAATGTTACCATTATTATGAAGTACAATATGTCACGAGAAAATAATAGAATCAGTGGAATCCATTGAAGCGTTCCAGAGTTATGACTTCATAACGTGACAGTGGTCAGAATTGTAAAAATTAGCCCAGTCAGGAAGGTGAAAACAGGGTTCGGGGTGAAGGGGTTAAACCACCATAATCAAGAATTACACAGCAGTAATAGCAAATGTATAACTTTAATTCTTAATTCACAATTATAGTAAAAAAATGGAGTTTTACCTAAAATGTGCAACGTTCTTTGCATAGTTGCATATTCTTCATTATACCTGTCATCTGACTCATGCTATCCAAATTGCAGGCATGAATAATAGCCTGGCTGCATAGTTGCGGAATTTGGCATTTCAGCATAAACATAGTTTAAAGCTGCGTTCCATGAGCTTTGATGCGTTTTTGACACTGCGTATTTTTGAAAAAATGCAAGGAAGCTATTTTGGGTGCTGAAATGGTGCAGAAAGTCTGCAGCATCAAAATCTCACCACATGCTCATTGTGGGAACATAGCCTAAAGATCCAGCAAGGTAACCACAGAAAGACATAAGGCTAGTCCAGTGCCACCTCCAAGCTGGCTTCTCCATGCTTTGTTCCATGTGTATACATTAGGAGAGACCTGTCAATCAACTGGAGCGATGTTTGGAGAAGCCAAATGGGTGTAGTGCTGGACTCGTCTTTTCTCTTCCTATGGTCCCTGGACAGATCTTAAAACTATGTTTTCTCTGAAACACCTGAGCATTTCAGAGAGAAACATAGCTAGCTGCAACCGAGCAGACAGACTCTGATTACAAGCACTTTCACACATTCTGTATTTCATCAAAATTTTACATCAGTATTTGTAAGCATAAATCAGGAGAGGAACCCTAACTCCTCGTAGTATCTTTGAATTATGTGTTACTCTTTAATGTCTTCATTGTCTGTACAAATCCCCTCTCAAATATAAATTGCTGTGGAATATGTTGGTGCTATAGAAATAAAAAATACTATTTGTATTATTATTACTATTATTAATACTAATCAGAGGAAACATAATAGAAACATGTCACCACGTCTGCATTTTTCACCCCCTTCTGGTTTTGGCTTACAAATAGTGAGTGACATAAAGTACTGACCAAATACTGAATGTGTGAGCGTGGCCTAATGCTGCCTGTGGTTTGGACACCATGAATAAGACGGCAGGTTCACTTTGGATTAAATTCCCAAGATAAGCTTTTGATGCTGTGTAAAAACGCAGCATCTTACAGCACCAACAAAGTGGATGAGATTTATGGAAATGTCATGCCGAATGTGCTATATTTTGATGCAGTGTAAACTAACCTATAGTGTATGTTTCAAATATGCACCATGGTAATTTATCTTGCGAGCAGGTTGAGTTTTATAGGTGGATTTTCCTCACAAAATGTCATTTTTCTTGGACAGTTCTTTATGACTATATCAGTTTTCTTTTATCTGGTTAGTGCAATCCTATACACTTCTGCCTGACACCTCCCTGGGTGGGGGAGGGAACAGATAAGTTTTATGATAGGACCTTAATAAGGTATTTGACCCTGGTGTCTCCACATTGTGGTATAATCCGGAAGGCAGAGATAGACTAGGGTGCCCCCTAGCAACAAGGGATCACTGTGTCACCAACGGACTTAAAATGTAAGAATTTCAAACATATCTGTATCAATAAAGTTATTTCAATGCTAAATACTATGAAGTATCAAAATCATAGTAGCTTTATTTAAAACATGACATATAAAAAAAGAGACATACACCGCAGAGTCAAAAAACGATATACCTACTAGGTGCAGAAAAGCTGCATAAAATGGACATAAAAACAACAAACACTCACCAAATGCTCATCATAGGAACATGACCTTAGGCCACGTTCACATGTTGAGTATTTGGTCAGTATTTTACATCAGTATTTGTAAGCTAAAATCAGGAGTGTGTGAAAATGCAGAAGTGATTACATGTTTCTGTTGTACTTTTCCTCTGATTTTTCCACTCCCAGTTTGGACTAAGAAATACTGATGTTAGTGTGAACATGAGAAGGTTGCCTTAAAGTGGTTTTCCAAGATTTGAAAAAATACAAAAGGCATGTAAAATAACAAATGCCTTACTAATGTGCTAATTACTATGCACTTCTGAGTGGTACAGCCAACCCTATCCTGAGTGGACTTATCGTGCCAATATATCAGTCAGTTCAGTAATTGGTTTCATTGGTCACATGGGCACAAACAGCATGTAGAGCGACAGAGACCATCAGCAGATAACTTTGAGTTATTATATTTAAGCTCTTTTCCTTCCCTTTGTATTTTTTACATTCCGGAGAATCCCTTTAAATGGTGATTTTATCTATGTGACATACCCTAAACAATTTCTTTTGTTGGAAATTAAACAACAAAACTGACTAGAAAATGTACCATATTGACACACTGCATACATTTGCTCATTGTAATTATCGTTATCTTGATGCCCTGCTTTCTATGTTCTCTACTGCATCTCCGTAAATGTTTAGCTAATTCTGTTAGCTGAAAGCTACCAAATTCACCTTGTTTAATGGAGCTCATTTATCTCGTTTTATTGATTTTTTCACTAAAGGTCCTAAGAAACATCAGCTACCTGCTCTCAGGAGGAAATTTCCACTTATTGAGTGTTTATCCTAATTAGTAACTGACCCTTGATCATTATTACGTGTTGCTGAGGAAGATTATTTATTCAGTGTCTGATATATGTTTCTTACGTTAGGTTGATGGGTGTATGTGTCGGCCTAAACTTTTATTGTCATATTGTACAATAAACACAACACAGATCACATGTCAACTGTGTGCATTATAAAAAGATTAAATTAAAAAGTACTTACATATACAAGCTGCCCTTCAAAAGATACTGCAGCTATGGTAAGATATAGCAAGAATTTAAAGTGCACCTGTTAGAAGGATTTAGCTAAGTAAACAACAGGCATTGTCAGGTTGGCATTATTAAACTGATTAAAATGATACCTGGAGTGAAGAAATCCATCTTGTGGTTCTTGTGTCATCAGTGATAGAAATTTTCAGTTAACGAGATTATCATACTCCAGGGCAGGACTGTAGGCAGAGTCTTATCTTCCTGTTCTAGGCCAGAGAAACCAAGAAAAGACCTACTCACAGGCCGCCCCGAAGTACAAACATGTTCTTCATCCTAGAGACAGACAGAGAGAGACTGTTTGTGCTTCGGGGCGGGACATTGGGCAGGTCTTTCCTAGGTTCAATTTCAATAATATGAAACACCTGGTCATGCCCTAAATCTCTTCCACACAAGTAATGGAAACCTAATAAAAATCATCTCTTTATGCTGAAATCTCTGTATAGGGTGTTAGAGGACATAGAGTCTTATCTCACTGCACTTGGCCTGCTCCAAACCCAGGGGCAGTATGTGACAGATCAGGCACAAAGAGCTATTGTTGGTTCACTCAAACTGCAGTATCTCCGTTTATCTAATGTGATCCTGCTGCAGCCTGCTTCCCCTACAACCTGCATGTGATATGCTTCACTTACTAAGCTGTTACAAGGAGAAGGCAGGGGTGATTAGCAGAAATGCAGAAATGACATCTAACATAATAAATATTCGCACACAGCTCTCTGCTGCACTCACAGAGCTTTGTTGCATACACACACACAGCTCTGCTACATACACACACTTACTCAGCATTGCTTGTCAGGGAACAGCTGGAGGATCACGCAGATATCCCACCGCTGCCACCAATTTGTCACTAACAAGCACTCCGCTGTCTCCGATAGCCAGGACAATTATGTAATTAACTAAGGATTGATGGACGAGGCTTCAGCTACTGGGTATGTTATTGGGCACTTCACAGTATAGTATATACACATCCGATTCAAATTCATGGAATATATATCTTTATTGTGACAGGGTCTCTGGCATGGTACGTCAGGGAAGATATGTGTTATGAAGGTCACCATTTTCCATGATGTGAAACCGAGAAGTGTCTCTCCAGCATGTTACGTGCTGTCGGGTTTATCAGCCATGACAGGGTTGGGGTTTTTGTGAGTGGCTGTAAGATATAGGTGGGACGGCCACTCACCATATCTCCTCGCCAAGGATGAAGTTGGGGAAGTTAAATATCCAGCTACTGTTTTTTTTCTTTGCTGTGTGTTTGGAGACAGTGAAGTCTACAGGCGGTAGCTCCAGTGGGAGCTGAAGTCTACTGTAACCTGAGCAGACAAATCACGCAAATATACAAAAGATATTATAAAAGAGGCCAAAACAATACAGTATATACAATCACATAAAATAAAAAGAGAACTACACCTGATGTCACGGAAATGGCGCCAGACTTTGCGAAGGGGAGTTCTTACAGAACTACAGCGAGTGAACTGTATCTCCCAGAACTGAACAATGAAAATAATTCAAAATCTGCTTTTATCAGATAAAAATCACTCCCACATTTCTCCCCTTGGTGACCTCAGATGGGGCTGGTTAATGGGATGCAACTCAGTTCATCAAAAAATTAAGAGATCCTGAACTTTCAGGATATCTGTCCCCCTGGAGATCCCAGGTGGGTGTTATTAATGCTTTTTTTCCTATTATGATTTTAGTTTACGCTAGATAGGAAACATGGCAAATATTACGTGAACCTATCGGGCAGATATTAATTCAAGGCTGATGTGCAAACCATAAGTAAATGCATTATGTTCGCCACTTCGTCACAGAGCCGAAAATATGTTTCCCATAACTAAAAGGCCACAAAAACCAATATTCATAACAAGACACTGGTCCTGAAGCATCTGACATCCTTTGGCCAATGTTGCTTTGAAGAGCTAGGTGAGGAAGCCTCTGTGTCCAGAATTCAGGTCTAGACTCCATCAGAAAACGTACTTCAATTACCTGTTCACATCAGGGTGTCATAGAGCAACAGGGGTCAGATGTCCTGTTTAGAGTGAGTATTAGTTGCCTTTCCAAGTTATGATGAAGCCAATCTTCTGTACTCAATATGAGGGTGACACATCCCATCTCAAGAGATGGCCTTATAGGTTGGTCTTATTTTACCATTGCATTATGACACTGCTGCAAACACAAACACCACTGCAAGCCTTGAATTACACACACATTATATTTATATATACAGCTCAGGCAAAAATCAAGACACCACTACAAAATTTTCAGTTTGTCTGATTTTTCTCTTTATAAGTATATTTTTGAGTAAAATGTAAATTGTTCTTTTATTCTATAAACTAATGACAACATGACAACATGTCTCCGAAATGCCAAGCAATAAATTTTGTATTTAATTTCTGAAAATGAGAAACAGTCAAAATAACAAGAAAATGCATTGCTTGCAGACCTCAGATAATGCAAAAAAAAACCAAGTTCAATAATAATTTAGAAACAACAATACTAATGTTTTAACTCAGGAAGAGTTCAGAAATCAATATTTTGTGGAATCACCATGATTTTTAGTCACAGCTTTCATGCGTCTTCTCATGCTTTCCACCAGTCTTCCACACTACTTTTGGGTGACCTTATGCCACTCCTGGTACAAAAATATAAGCAGTTCTTCTTTGTTTGATGGCTTGTGACTATCCATCTTCCTCTTGATTACATTCCAGAGGTTTTCAGTGGGGTTCAGGTCTGGAGATTGGGCTGGCCATGACAGGGATTTGATGTGGTGGTCCTTCATCCACATCTTGATTGACCTAGCTGTGTGGCGTGGTGCATTGTCCTACTGGAAAGAACAGTACTCAGAGTTGGGGAACATTGCCTGAGCAGAAGGAATCAACTGTTTTACAGGATAACCTTGTATGCGGCTTGATTCATATGTTCTTCGCAAAGATTAACCTGCCCAATTGCAGCCTTGCTGAACCATCCCCAGATCAACACTTGGTAGTCTAATGGTTAGACGGAGATCTGGAGTGGCGTACAAGCCACAGTGTCTTGCAACCACTGTTAAATTTGGTGGAGGATCGATGATGATCTGATTTCAGCGCATACGCACAGCGACGCAGCTAGCAGCTAATAGAAGTGCTGACTCTCCTAACCAGGCACTCAGTGCATAACCCAGGTGACCAACAGTCGCACCAGGTGGACACACAGTCCCTTCATGAATCGGACCCAGAAAACCAGGCACCATTTATCTCCTACTGAGACACTAACAGTTGAGGAGATATCCACACTACTGAAATAGTTTGTTTTGAAGAAGGTCCAGGTCTGGACCGAAAACATTCAAACCATTTATTGTCTGGATGCATAAATAAATGAACAAAAATTTATTTTTCACAAAATTTTGAGTGCCAAGTTTATTTGGATTATTATGTTGATTTGATGTCAGACATAACATTTATCTTGGTGGCCAAAAAGTACAATTTTGGTCTCATCTGACTATAACACCTTTCTCTATAATTTTGGTGACTCTCCCATGTCTTTTGGCAAACTCAAAACCAGTCTTACAATTTTTGTGTGTAAGTAAAGATATATATCTTGGTACCGTGCTAGCCAGTGGATAGAAAAATATGTAGAATTGAGAGTTCTCAGTGGTTGATACCATCTAATGGCTAACTGAAAAGATGGTAACAAATTGCAAATTGTGTGTAAGTAAAGGCTTTTTTCTGCCCATTCTTCCATAATGGCCACCTCTATGGAGTGTATGGCTTATTGTGGTCTTATAGACATATACTCAGGTCTCTGCTTGGGAACTCTGCAGCTTCTTTAGGGTTACCTTTGGTCTATGTGCTGCCACTGTTAACAATGCCCGCCTTGCCTTGGCTGATTTAATTTATGCCTATATTTTTCTGACTTTCCCTCACCTACTTAGAACATTTAGTGCTCATAAATCACACACATATAAGATTACAAAAATATTTAGACACATGTTGTAATGTAACAAACTAGGTAAAAAGCCAAGGAGGTGAGCACTTTCACAAGCCACTGTATTTCACACAGATCTCCTAACAATTCACTTGTCATTTTATTAGGAAGTTTTTTGCAACACTTCACTCCACAATTTATGTATCTTTTCCGCAACTCCATCAGGCATGATCTAAATCCATCTTAATTAACCCCTTAGGCTGGTTTCACATTTGCGTTTTTGCGCAAAAAAACGCATGCGTTTTTTCCCCCTATAATTAACATTAAAAACGCATGCTTTTTTTGCATGCGTTTTGACGCGTTTTGACAATGCGTGCGTTTTTTCTCTGCATGCGTTGTGTTGCAGAAATGCAACATGTAGTAATTTTAGCGGCGTTTTTTTTTGCCGCAAAAACACGTATTGATGTCTATGTAAACGCATGCGTTTTTATAGAAAAACACAAGAATACACACTGCAAAGCCACCCCCCAACCCTAACCCTAACCCTAAGGGATCCTAACCCTAACCCTAGGGGTTAGGGTTAGGATCCCTAGGGTTAGGGCTAGGGTTAGGATCCCTAGGGTTAGGGTTAGGATCCCTAGGGTTAGGGTTAGGGCTAGGGTTAGGGTTAGAGTTTGTGTTAGGGTTAGAGTTTGTGTTAGGGTTAGGGTTAGAGTTTGTGTTAGGGTTAGGGTTAGAGCTTGTGTTTTAGGGTTAGGGTTAGGATTAGAGTTTGTGTTAGGGTTAGAGTTTGGGTTAGGGTTAGAGTTTGTGTTTTAGGGTTAGGGTTAGAGTTTGTGTTAGAGTTTGTGTTAGAGTTTGTGTTAGGGTTAGGGTTAGAGTTTGGGTTAGGGTTAGGGTTAGAGTTTGTGTTTTAGGGTTAGGGTTAGAGTTTGTGTTAGGGTTAGAGTTTGTGTTAGAGTTTGTGTTTGGGTTAGGTTTAGAGTTTGTGTTAGAGTTTATGTTAGGGTTAGGGTTAGAGTTTGTGTTTTAGGGTTAGGGTTAGAGTTTGTATTTTAGGGTTAGGGTTAAGATTCCTAGGGTTACTAGGGATCCTAACCCTAACCCTAGATATTTCTGTTTATAGTGGGTTTTCTAGTTGATTTTGATGATTGGCAGCTGTCACACACTTCTCATCATGTGTTTCAAAAACGCAAACGCAGGAAAAAACGCATGTAAACGCGTCAAAACGCCGCGTTTGTGTTAAAACATGCAAAAACGCATGCGCCTAAAAAACGCAGCGTTTAAACACGTTTTTTCACCAAATGCGTTTGTGTTTAAAACGCTGCGTTTTTAAACGCAAATGTGAAACCAGCCTTAACGACATACGTCATACATGTATGGTACAAGTTGGACTGGTGTATGGAGTGGGCTCACGGGACGAACCCTCCCCAAACCCGGCAGTTAATAGCTGTGACACACAGCAAGGATCTACCTCTAACGGCCGAGGGTGAGGCACAGCACTGCCCACAACTGTTAACCTTTTAAATGCTGCTGTAAATCTCTGACAGTGCCATTTAGAACTGCATGATGTGTCCCCATGATGCGATTGCAAGGTCCAATGGGTTGATATGACAGCCATGGCTCTGTGGAAGACTTCCATGCCTGTAATCACGGATCTCCTTTAAAAAAAGAGGCTGTGTCTGGGTAATGTTGCAGTATATCTGCATATAACACAAGCAATTAGAAAATAAGTAGTTCAAGTCCTCCTTTTCTTGTATTAAAGATAATAAAAAAAGTTTAAAAAAATACACATTTGTGGCAGTGTCACATCCATGAAAGTTTAGTCTATGAAAATATAATAATAATGAGCTTTATTGGTAATCACTGGAAACTGAATAAAATTAAAAATGCAAAAACTGTTTTTTTTTGTTCGCCCCAACAGTGCAAAAAATGCAGTATCTAAATGTCATAAATGTTATATATAGTGGGGAAAATAAGTATTTGATAAACTGCCGATTTTGCAAGTTTTTCCATCTACAGAGAATGGAGAGCTCTGTAATTTTTATCGTAGGTACACTTCAACTGTGAGAGACAGAATCTAAAAGTAAAAACCAGAAAATCACATTGCATAATTTTTACATAATTAATTTGCATTTTATTGCATTAAATAAATACTGTATTTTGCGGATTAAAAAACACAACGGTTTATAAGATGCACCCTAAATTTGGGGGAGGAAAATAGGAAAAACATTTTTTCAAATAAAATGGTGCAAATTATAATCCACTTTTGCGGTAGGTAGCTTACCATGGGGCAGGGTGGTGGAGCAGGGTTCCAGGTGGCAGGGTCTCTGCTCGCAAAGGCAGGAGATGCTGCTGGTTCCAGGCTGGTAGGACGGGGTGTTTAATGTTGTGGAGCTCTGTCCGGAGGCGGAGCATGCGCAATTGAGATCTAGGGAGCCAAGATCTTGGGAGATCTCAGTGGCAAGGACACAATTTGTGCATGCCCTACCTCCGGTGGCCATTTTCCCAAAGTTCACCGCATAGAAAGCTATGGAAAGTGCGAGTCTCCAGGCTTTCACAAAATGTCAGCGGTGCCCCCGCACCACCGAACACCTTGTTAATAATAAATAATAATCTTTATTTTTATATAGCGCTAACATATTCCACAGCACTTTACAGGTTGTTGTACCAACCTGGAGCCCACAGCCATTGCCTCTGCCGCTTCTAGAAGCTATTGGCAGCTTTGACTCTGGGACCCCGCACCATTGCAGCTGGTAAGATCCACCGCTGCTACAATTCTAATTATGAGACGAAACCCCATTTTCCTTCCCATTTTTGGGGGATAAGAGCGTCTTATAATCCGAAAAATATGGTGTTTGATCACCTAACAACCAGCAAGATTTCTGGATCTCAGAGACCTGTTAGTTTTTACTTTCAAAATCCCTAAGACACCTGTCCACACACTTTATCACACTCCAACCTCTCCACCATGGCCAAGACCAAAGAGCTGTCTAAGGACACCTGAGACAAAATTGTAGACCTGCACAAGCCTGGGATGGTCTACAGGACAACAGGCAAGAAGCTTAGTGAGAAGGCAACAAGTGTTGGCACAATTATTAGAAAATGGAAGAAACACAAGATGGCTGTCAATCTTCCTCGGTCTGGGGTTCCATGCAAGTTCTCATCTCATGAGCTAAGGATAATTCTTAGAAAGGTCAGAAATCAGCCCAGAACTACATGGGAGGATCTGGCAATGACCTCAAGAGAACTGGGATCACAGTCTTAAGCATTACCGCTAGTAACACACTACGCCATCATGGATTAAAATCCTGCAAACCACCCAAGGTCCCCCTGATCACGCCAGCACCTGTCCAAGCACATTTGAAGTTCGCCAATGACCATCTGGATGATCCAGAGGAGGCATAAGAGAAGGTCATCAGATGAGACCAAAATAGAACTTTTGGTATCAACTTCACTCACTGCGTTTGGAGGAAGAAGGATGAGTATAACCCCAAGAACGCAATTTCAACCGTGAACATGGTGGGGTAAACATCATACTTTGGGGGTGCTTTTCTACAGAGGAGACAGGATAAATGCACCATATTGAAGGGAGGATGGATGGGGTTATGTCATATATTGCGAGATTTTGGGCAGCAACCTCCTTAGCTCAATAAGAGCATTGAAGATGGGTTGTGGCTGGGTCTGGAGCCAGTCTTCAGACCTGATCCCAATAGAAAATCTTGGGAGGGAGCTGAAACTCAATGTTGTCCAGCGACAGACCCAAAACCTGAAAGATCTGGAGAAGATCCGTATAGAGGAGTGGACCAAAATTTGAGCTGCAATGTGTGCAAACTTAGTCAAGAACTATAGGAAATGTCTAACTTCTGTTATTGCAAACAGAGGTTTCTGTACAAAATATTTAGTTCTGTTTTTGTATTGTATAAAATACTTATTTCATACAACAAAATGCAAAATTTTACTGATGTCCATTTTCCTGAAGCCACGGGACACCTCCAGCGGCACTTCTGCAGATTGGTATCAGGAGCACCGTGACGGATGTTCAGATAAGTACACGTGTCTACCCGGGGAACTGGGTTACCTGGTTCTCAATGCACAGAGAGATTGCCGAGGCTCGCGTCACCAGCGTACAGGACCTGCGACACGTGATCGCAGAGGGAGGATCAAGGGCGGAGCTACCCAGCGAGCTGCCGGAGGAGATATAGGAGAGCAGCGGGGACCGGCAGGGCCGAGCAGAGGTCAGAGGAACTGAGGTCAAAGCTGGGAGGTCAGCAGGGAACTAGAACAACAGACAAGAGAAAGGTTAGGTGAAAGCCGAAAGTTAGAAACCGGGAGAGCAATGAAGGTACCAGGGGAACAGGAAAAACATGTAGTCACAGGATGAGGCAGGAGTCAGTAGCAAGCAAACAACAAATGGTACTGGATCAGCAGACAAGAGCCAAAACGGGGAACAGACTGGGTCAGAAACAGTATCAATGACAAATGGAAAGCCCAAGAGAGGCTATTTAAAGCCTTTCCAAAGCCAGAGAGAGGCTACTAAGATTAACCCCAGAAGCACTAGACAAAACTTCATACAGACCATGACAATTGGGATCTTGGCCCAGCTGAGATCTCAATCTGTGCACGTGCCGCCTCCAGAGGCCATTTTCCTAAGGCTGTGGGTTTCAAGGAAATGGGAACCACCACCGCAGCGACAATGCACCAGCAGGGCAGATGGCCTGGTGCCTCAGCGCCCATGCTGCAAGACTGAATCTCCCATGACTACAGATTGCACGGCTCCACAAGCACAAAACCACAGCAAAAATGGCTGCCACACAGTACCAACACCAAATGAAAGGAGCACTGAAATTCACCTTCCTAAAGGTACCGTTACACTAAACGATTTACCAATGATCACGACCAGCGATACGACCTGGCCGTGATCGTTGGTAAGTCGTTGTGTGGTCGCTGGGGAGCTGTCACACAGACAGCTCTCTCCAGCGACCAACAATCAGGGGAACGACTTCGGCATCATTGAAACTGTCTTCAACGACGCCGAAGTCCCCCTGCAGCACCCAGATAACCAGGGTAAACATCGGGTTACTAAGTGCAGGGCCGCGCTTAGTAACCCGATATTTACCCTGGTTACCATTGTAAAAGTAAAAAAAAAACATACATACATACTCACATTCTGATGTCTGTCACGTCCCCCGGCGTCCACAGGGTTAAAACTGCTTTCGGCAGGAGCGCTGCTAATGCACGCGCTCTGGCCGACAGCTTCCCTGCACTGACTGTGTCAGTGCCGGCCGTAAAGCAGAGCACAGCGGTGACGTCACCGCTGTTACTGCCGGCGCTGACAGTCAGTGCAGGGAAGCTCTCGGCCGGAGCGCTTGCATAGCAGCGCTCCTGCCGAAAGCAGTTTTAACCCTGTGGACGCCGGGGGACGTGACAGACATCAGAATGTGAGTATGTACTGTTTTTTTTTTTTTACTTTTACAATGGTAACCAGGGTAAATATTGGGTTACTAAGCGCGGCCCTGCACTTAGTAACCCGATATTTACCCTGGTTACAAGTGAACACATCGCTGGATCAGCGTCACACACGCCGATCCAGCGATGACAGCGGGTGATCAGCGACCAAAAAAAGGTCCTGATCATTCCCCAGCGATCAACGATCTCCCAGCAGGGGCCTAATCGTTGGTCGCTGTCACACATAACGAGATCGTTAGCGGGGTCGTTGCTACATCACAAAAAGCGTGACGTTGCAATGATATCCTTAATGATATCGTTATGTGTGAAGGTACCTTTAAGCTCTCAAATGAGAGCAAAAATAGGCTGGACCCCCTTTTGCAATCTCCTGCTAATTTAAAATCACCTGTGCCAAATGGTAGGAGTGCTGGTCCAAAAAAAGGGGACAGAGCATGCAATACAGCATGTGGATATAGTTTAGTTGTTATTTTATATTGATGTGGACTTCTATATTCTTCTCTATATGGACTATTTTAATGGTTATTAATAAAGGTTATATTTTGCTAGGATTGTATTTTTTCTGGCATTAAGAAAAAAATGGTCCCACTTTTCTGAATAACAGTCAGATCAATTTTTTATACTATCATTTGACCCTAACCTAAGGTGGGCTGATTCCCATTTTGGTGGCTTTGGGCTGGATACATATTTTCCTTTTGCTGAGTTAGCAATTATATTTTCAACTTTCCTTAATTACACATGCTGTTTTACCAGTAATTTTAGATATTTCAGGTAAGAAGTTAAGAAACTTGTCCAGCTTATTGTCCCTTTCAACTTCTTAGTGACCGAGACAAATTGTTAAAATCTGACCAGTGCCACTTTATTAGGCAATAACTCTGGAAAGTTTCAATATATCCCAGTGACTTGAGATTGTTATTTGTGAAACATTTTAATTCATGGTAGTAGTAAATTTAGGTCAATAAGTTTATTTATCAAAATATCAGAAATCTGACAAAGATTTTTTTTTTAAATGCAATTTTCAAAACTATCCAGATAGCCATACCACACAAAACAGTTAATACATAACATTTTCCTTATGCCTACTTCATCAGCACAATTTGTAAAATGTCCTTTTAGTTTGTGACGATGTTAGAAGGTTTAAAAATTTAGGAGTAAAAATTTAGCAGCAATTTTCCATTTTTGCAAGGAAATTTGCTAAATGTATTTTTTCATTAAGTTTTGAAGTGACTTTTGGGACCTATAAATTGGAGAACCCCCAAAAGTGAGACCATTTTAAAAACAGCACCCCTCAACATATTCAAGACAGCTATCAGGTCGTTTATTAACCCTTCAGATACTTTTCCGAAATTAACGCAAAGGGAAATGTCAGGAATTAAAAATGTTATTTTTACCACTAAAATGTTTCTAACTTCTTAACAGTCCACTATAGCTAGCAAACTCCGTTATTTGACAGTGAATTGCCATTGTAGCCATCAGGACCACACAATGACAATCTCAGGGTGCTGATGGGATTAAAAAGGAGCCATAATGCTCGGTTAAACAAGGGGTTAAACACGCTGAGAGCTGTTGCATTTTCACTGGTGGTCCACAGGATGTTATTACAGTACATCTCAGGTCAATAAAAAGACATATTGCTGGTCACTAACGTGTTACGTCTTTTACAGACCTTATGTGGCAAACCATGTGTGTTTTCTGCACTACAAACCATTTTTTACTCACTCCCACTTGTAGATATCTCTAAAGGGAACCTGTCATCAGGTCATTCTACTAAAAACTATTGCCATACATGCAAAGACACTGTAAGGCTGATTACATCCATACCTTACATTTAGAAACCTGGATTTACATTTTAGAGAAAATTATTGTTGAATTGTTATGCAAATGAGTCACAAATGAAGTGGGTGGGCACTGTATGCATTAATATGCTGCCTATCTTCCCTAATTCCCAGCAGTGATTGAAAGGTCATTCTTCCTTCAGTGAACTGCTTCTCCTGCTCAAGAGATGGTACAAAAGTCGCTATTCACCTGGGTAGTGCATGAACAATAAGATCTTGATGAAAGAGACTGTCAGTATCTGGTGCAATCTTTATTAGGATGACTGGCACTGTAACGAGCAACAGAAATGCAGATGGTCACTGTTAAAGTATCAGCACAGCAACCCAAAATTAGTTGATTCAATCCCAGAACATGAAGTATCACACTCCAGTGATGTACTCTTCACTTAAACATACTATTTAATTTATATCAGCTAACATCATATAGTTTTCAAAAACATTTTGTTAATTGTGAAGTATTTTTGTTACTCAAATTAGACAAGATACTCAGCTTTGGGAATTTCCCAGCGTAGTTTATTCACAGGGTGCCCAGTATCACACTCTCCTCATACAGGGACCAAGCTTCCTCCGTGTGTCTGGGATCGCATCCTCGTTACAGGCTTACCACCCGGTTTAGCAGCGATTTACGTACATACGCTACGTGTTCCTCCACTTTCTCCTCCTACATCAGTGTCACTCACGAGTAGTTTGCCGCTTGTCTGGTGTAAAGCTATATCCATCCTGCATCTGGTTTCTGGTTCCTTGTAGACATTTTGTGACTAATCACGCTTAACATCATGGAAGGACCTACAGCTAATTACGCACTTTGCAGGTCCCATTCACCTTCCTTTCCTGCACTAATCTTCTTTGAGCTGGGAGAGACAGAGTTGTGGCCACACGTCTCTCTCTGCCTATAGTCCCAGACACCCCCAGTTTCCCTCAGTTCGTAGAGCAGGCAACATGGCTACTAAGGCTACAAATCTGCTCTCATCTGATAGCTCTATTCCCTACTATGGACACGGTACACCCCATACTGTCTCTAGAGCAATTTGCAACCCATATGACCTGGCCAATACAAGATAAATATGGTAATTGCTGTAATAGCAACCATCTACAGAAAAATCACATGTCACAATAGGATCCACATAGGTATATGTGTGTTGCTTAGTGTTGAGCATTCCGATACCGCAAGTATCGGGTATCGGCCGATATTTGCGGTATCGGAATTCCGATACTGAATTCCGATACTTCCCGCGTATCGGATACCGGAATCGGAAGTTCCCAGAATTCAAATTGAACGCAGCAGCCAATGAGGAATGAATGAAAGTGTGGGCACATCCTGTTTAGCATGGTGGGCATGTAAGTACTGGCAAGGCTTGGATTGGCTGCTGAAATGATGTCACTCTGCACTATAAAAAAGCGCTGCCGCCATTTTGCGCTCACTCTGCTGTGATTTCAGTTAGGGACAGGACGCTGTGTTCTAACTGAGGGCCAGTTGAGCTTGCTAATTGCTTTATTTTCCTTTCCAAAGGCTAATTTAGCAAAACGCTGTGTGTTCTTCACTGTTCACCTTGCTCTTGCCTTGCAGCGCTGTTTTAACAGCGTTCTGCAAGGTCTCTGTGTGTGTGTGTGTGTGCAGCTCACTCTGTAGTCTGTGTGCAGCCATATACCCGGTTGTATTCAGCTCAGGGGGGGTTCACACTGCCTCACACAGTTGTTCTTTTTTGCTCTTAGTGCAGCCTGCTGCACATTTTTTCTCAAATTTCCTATTAGTGTTTTTCCACCAGTCTCCAGCTCTATTGTGGAAAAACACTACATAGGATAACCTAGAGGGGGGTTTTTGGGCCTTGCAGCGCCGTTTACGGCTGTCTGCACGGTCTCCGTGTGAGCCCAGCTCGCCCTGTAGTCTGTGTGCAGCCATAGCCGGTTGGATTCAGCTCAGGGTTCGTTACTGGCTCATACCTTGAGAAAAATTTTCCTTTTTTTCAAATAGTGCAGCCTGTTTAAAATTTGAAAAAAAAAATTCCTATTAGTGTCTTTCCACTCGTATCCAGCTAAATAGTGGAAAAACACTATATAGGATAACCTAGAGGAGGGTTTTTTGGCCTTGCAGCGCCGTTTACGGCTGTCTGCATGGTCTCCGTGTGAGCCCAGCTCGCCCTGTAGTCTGTGTGCAGCCATAGCCGGTTGGATTCAGCTCAGGGTTCGTTACTGGCTCATACCTTGAGAAAAATTTTCCTTTTTTTGAAATAGTGCAGCCTGTATAAAATTTGAGAAAAAAAAAAATTCCTATTAGTGTCTTTCCACCAGTCTCCAGCTCAATTGTGGAAAAACACTACATAGGATAACCTAGAGGGTTTTTTTGGAGCCTTGCAGCGCCGTTTACGGCTGTCTGCACGGTCTCTGTGTCAGCGCAGCTCGCCCTGTAGTCTGTGTGCAGCCATAGCCGGTTGGATTCAGCTCAGGGTGCGTTACTGCCTCATACCTTGAAAAACAATTTCCTTTTTTTCAAATAGTGCAGCCAGTTTAAAATTTGAAAAAAAAAATTCCTATTAGTGTCTTTCCACTTGTATCCAGCTAAATAGTGGAAAAACACTATATAGGATAACCTAGAGGAGGGTTTTTTGGCCTTGCAGCGCCGTTTACGGCTGTCTGCACGGTCTCCGTGTGATTTAAACTAGCTCTGTAGCCCGATCTGCACCAAAAAAAAGGTTAAGTTCACCAAACACAACTTAACACTTGTGTAGGCCACATTTGAAAAATAATAAAGTTTAGTCCACAATTTACAACATTAGTGTTTCTTACACCTGTTAGGAGGAGCATTACAGGAATAAGCACACTAAGGCCTTAGTACTTTTCTGCTTATCTTTATCTGTCAACCAAGATGAAGAGGGCAGGGAGTAAGGCACGTGGGCGTGGGCGCGGAGCAGGGAGAGGAGCAGGGAGAGGACGTGGTGATTCTGTGCCTGCTGCGGGCGCCG
This sequence comes from Ranitomeya imitator, assembly GCF_032444005.1. Lineage (NCBI taxonomy): Eukaryota > Metazoa > Chordata > Amphibia > Anura > Dendrobatidae > Ranitomeya > Ranitomeya imitator. The sequence continues at coordinate 204,479,049 of NC_091286.1, forward strand.
GTGACTCGTCGTCACTCAGTTTCAGCAGGGAACAGTCCTTCATGCGCAGCTTTGTCGGAGAGCGCCGTGCACCGCTGCTGCGTGAAGACCAAATTGAAGCCGTTGTCGGGTGGATGGCAGCTAACGCCTCGGCATCGACTTCAGTTAGTGCCACATCCTCTCAGGCACAGAGCACTGGAGAGCAGCCATCTGTCTCTTCACCACCTGCCAAATTGGCCAGGCAGTCAGAGAGCCCAGGACAGGAGCCGTCTCTACTTCTGTTCTCTGAATCTCTTGGCTTGGAAACAGGGGGCCAGCCAAGCAGCATTGGAGAAATGGAAGAAGAGGCAGTGTGCAGTGATGCCCAACACCTTTTTCTCTCTGACTCTGAAGAGGCAGGTGGGCCAGTGCCTCCGGTGACCACAGCGCAGTACGCATCTGATGATGAAACTCAGGTGCCGCTTTCTCGTGCGTACTGTGCTGCTGAGACTACCCAGGAGGAGCAGTTGGTGGCAGAGGGTAGTGGAGATGATGAGGTCCTTGACCCATCGTGGCGTGAGGAACAGGAAGGTGGTGGGAGCAGCTCAGAGGAAGAGCTTCCTCTTACGGGCCAAAGAGGGAGAGGGAGGGGGAAGACTGCGGAGCCTGTAGCCTCCACTTTGGCACCCGTTAGGAGCCTGTCTCTTTCCAAAGCCAAAAAGGGCGCTCCCAAGACTTGCAGTGCCTGGTCCTTTTTTGACACAGTTGCAGATGACATTTGTTTTGTCAAATGCAAGCTGTGTCATCATAAAGTAAAAAGAGGGAAAAATGTCAGCAACCTCAATACCACAAATATGTGGAAACATGTGCGGACCAGGCACGCGGTGGAGTTACAGAAACACACTGAAGATGTAGGCCAACCAAGAGCGGCAGCTACCACCTCTTCAGCTCGTGTTGCCTCTTCCTCCAGCTCACGCACAGCTGGTTTGGCTTCCTCCCAGAGACCTTGTGTAATTCCACCCACAGCACCACCTTCCCAGTCATCCTCACACTCCCAGTCTACTCTACAGCCATCGGTAGTACAGGCATGGGAGAAAAGGCGGGCATTCTCGGCCAACCACCCCCGAGCACAGGCTCTGAATGCAGGCATTGCCAAACTGTTGTCCCTGGAAATGCTCTCGTTCAGGCTGGTGGAGACTGACAGCTTCCGTGACTTGATGGCATTGGCAGTCCCACAGTACAAGGTGCCCAGCCGCTTTTACTTCAGCAGGCAGGCTGTCCCTGCCCTGCACAGGCATGTTGAGGCAAACATAAAACATGCGCTACTGAACGCCGTCAGTAGCAAGGTCCACCTCACCACCGATGCGTGGACCAGTCAGCATGGACAGGGGCGATATGTTTCCCTCACTGCCCATTGGGTTAATGTTGTTGAGCCAGGTACAGATCGTGCGAGTGGCGCAGGACGTGTCCTGCCCACTCCAAGGATTGCAGGAATCCAGTCTGTACGCATCGACTCCTCCTCTTACACCAGTTCCTCTGATTCCTCTCTGCAGGATCCGTCACAGTCCACCCCCACATGGACCCGTGAACGTTTACCTATGACCGACATGAGCACAGCCGTGGCCAAACGTCAGCAGGCCGTCTTGAAACTAGTTTCATTGGGGCATCGAAGCCACACAGCGCAGGAGCTCTGGAATGCCATAAAGCAGGAGAGCGATGTGTGGTTACTGCCAGCGAATCTCCAGCCAGGCATGGTAGTGTGTGACAATGGCCGAAATCTGGTGGCAGCTTTGGCCCTTGGCAACCTCACTCACATCCCATGTCTGGCACATGTGCTCAATTTGGTTGTGCAGAGTTTTCTGAGGGACTATCCGGATCTTGATGCCCTGCTGCACAAGGTCCGCCTAGAGTGTGCTCACTTGCGGCGTTCCAGCTTGGCCAGATCCCGCATTGCTGCTCTGCAGCGCCGATTCCGCCTTCCGGAACACCGCATCATATGTGACCTACCTACCCGGTGGAATTCCACGTTACATATGTTGGAGCGGTTGTGTGAGCAGCAGCAAGCAGTTATGGAGTACCAGCTGCATCAGGCGCAAAGAAGTCGCAGTCAGCGCCGATCAGACTTCACAACCACAGAGTGGGCCACTATGAAGGACGTCTGCCAGGTTTTGCATCCTTTTGATTATTCCACGCGGATGGCAAGTGCAGATGATGCACTAGTCAGCATGACTGTCCCCCTTATCTGCCTGCTTCAGCAAACTTTGCAAGGGTTAAGGGATGATGTGGTGGAAGAGGTGGAGGATGAGGAGTCACCTTTTCCATCAGCTTCTGGAGAGTCAGCGCCACGTGGTTCCTCACAAAGGGGTACGCAGGGGCCAATTTGTGAGGAGGATGAGGAGGAGTCAATGGAGGAGGAAGAGCTCCGTCCAGAGGAGGGAGCGACACAATTGTCCAGTGGTCAGTGTGTACAGCGAGGGTGGGGTGATGACGAGCGGGCAGAGATCATGTCTCAAGCAGGGGACAGCGTTTCTGGGCCGGTTGGCACTCTGCAGCACATGGTGGATTTCATGCTGCAGTGCCTGAGAAACGACCGCCGCATCGACCACATTCTCAACATGCCTGATTATTGGGTGTTCACCCTCCTCGATCCTCGCTACCGGGACAACGTCCAAAACCTCATCCCTGCGTTGACCCGGGAGCGTAAATTGCGGGAGTACCACGACACACTGGTGAATTCCATCATCTTCTCCTGTCCAACTGAGAGGAGTGCTGCTAGTGCTTTACAAAGCAGCTCAGTGCGTCGAGGCAGTGGGGGAGGCTCTGCCCAAAAAGGGAGCAGAAGCAGTGCCTCTGCCCAAGGCAAGCCCAGTATGGCACAACTCTGGCACACTTTTGTGTGCCCGCCCCAAATGTCTACACCATCACCGGCGGCTCCAGTCAGCAGGAGGCAATGGTTCCGTCAGATGGTGACAGACTACATGGCTTGCCCTCTTACTGTACTCCCAGACGGCTCTTCCCCGTTCAAGTTTTGGGTCTCTAAGCTGGATACATGGCCAGAGCTAAGCCAGTATGCATTGGAGGTGCTGGCTTGCCCTGCGGCTAGTGTCTTATCGGAACGTGTCTTTAGTGCCGCAGGTGGTGTACTAACAGACCGTCGCATGCGACTATCCTCCGATAACGTTGACCGGCTTACTTTCCTGAAAATGAACCAGGCCTGGATCTCGCAGGAATTTGCCACTCCTCTGCCTGATTAAGTAATTGGGTGTCATCCAGGTCTCCTGCTGTGTTCATCTTTCTACCACCTGAACTGCTATTCCTGGGCTCCAACACCGCCAGTTGCGGCTCAGAAGTGCAGGCTGCACAGTAAAAACATACGACCCAGTGTTATTGGGTTTCAGTAACGTCAGCTGATCCCCAGCTGTGTAGCCGGCAATGTGTCCTGCGACCGCCACGCTGGCACAACAACCTAAATGTAAGGGAACCTGTCCCCCCCCCCCCCGTCGTTTGTTACTGAAAGAGCCATCTTGTGCAGCAGTAATGCTGCACAAGGAAAAGGTAGCTCTTTTTTTTTAGCTCTTTGCACACGCAGAACTTAACACTTATAAAATGTGTTCACTGATACCGTTATACCGTCCCGGAGCTGGGACTTTCCTTCGTAATGTGACGCAGCACAGCCGTCATTCCTACCCCCTTGGTGCCATGCGCTGCCTCCTCAGCGTTGTTTTAAGCTGTCACGGAGCCTGCGCTGTTCTGTTATCCCTTGGGCATGCCCTATTTGCGCTGCCTGTCTTCTGACATAATTTGGTGTCAGGCTGGCTGCGCCTGTGCGGCCGCGGTGCCCGAGATCCCGCCTCGCAGTGTCTTCTGATTGAGTCACACTGCGGGCCTGGGATCCATGGGCATGCGCAGTGCATATCTTCCCCTCGGGCTCTCGCTCATTTCCCTCCGCCTTCTTTAGACTGTGCGCCGTCAGCTGATCCCTAGCATGCCACGGCCGTGACACCGCACAGTCTGAAGAAGAGGGAAGGAGGGGAGTGAGAGTCGAGGTTATGCACTGTGCATGCCCATGGTTCCAAGGCCCGCAGTGGGATTACGTTAGATGAGACTGCGAGGTGGGATCTGGAGCAGCGTGGACGCACAGGCACTGACAGCCTGACACCAAACTATGTCAGAAGACAGGCAGCGCTAATTGGGCATGGCCAAGGGCTAACAGAACAGCGCAGGCTCCGTGACAGCTTAAAACAACGCTGAGGAGGCAGCGCACGGCATCAAGGGGATAGGAATGACAGCTGTGCTGTGTCCCATTACGAAGGAAATTCGCACCTCCGAAACGGTTTAACGGTATAAAGGGACACATTTTTAGTGTTTACTTCGGTGTTTGCAAGGAGCATAATTAAAAGAGCAACCTTTTCCTTTTGCATCCTTAGTGCTGCACAACATGGCTCTTTCAGCTACAAACGTCTTGGGGGGGGGGGTTAAAGGTTTCCTTTCAACTTGCTCCAATCAGGCTTCGGCCTACACTCTGTTCCTCTGCTCCTCCTGCTGTCCCTGGGCTCTAACACCGCCAGTTGGTGCCTGGGAGTGCTGTGTGCACAGTCAACAGTCGCTCCTCTGTTATTGGGGTTCAGTAACGTCAGCTGATCCCCAGCTGTGTGTGCGGCAATACCTCCAATCTGCTCCTCCTGCTGTCCCTGGGCTCTAACACCGCCAGTTGGTGCCTGGAAGTGCTGTGTGCACAGTCAACAGTCGCTCCTCTGTTATTGGGGTTCAGTAACGTCAGCTGATCCCCAGCTGTGTATCCGGCAACGTGTCATGCGACCGCCACGCTGGCACAACTAAAATGTAAGGGGACCTGTCCCCCCCCCCCCTAGGCGTTTGTTACTGAAAGAGCCACCATGTGCAGCACTAATACTGCACAAGGGAAAGGTCGCTCTTGAAATTATGCTCCTTGCAAACGCTGAACTACACACTCATGTAATGTGTCCCCTCACACCGTCCAACCGTCCCGGAGGTGGGACTTTCCTTTGTAATGTGACGCAGCACAGCCGTCATTGCTACCCCCTTGGCACCGTGCGCTGCCTCCTTAGCGTTGTTTGATTCCGTCATGGACCCTGCGCTGTTATGTTATCCCTTGGCCATGCACAGTTTGCGCTGCCCGTCCTCTGACATCATTTGTTGTCGTCCTGGCTGCGCCTGTGCGTCCACGCTGCCCGAAATCACACCTCGCAGTGTCGTCTAATGTGATCCCACAGTGGGCCTGGTATCCATGGCCATGCGCAGTGCATATACTAGCCTCTCACTCCCCTTCTTCACGCTTCTTCAGACTAGGCGGCGTCAGCTGATCCCTAATAGCATGCCACGGCCGTGACGCCGCACAGTCTGAAGAAGCAGGAAGGAGGTGAGTGAGAGGCGATGATATGCACTGCGCATGACCATGGATCCCTGGCCCGCAGTGGGACTACATTAGATGACACTGCAAGGTTGGATCTCGGGCAGCTTGGACGCACAGGCACTGCCAGCCTGACACCTACATGATGTCAGAAGACGGGCACCGCTAACTGTGCATGGCCAAGGGATAACATTACAGTGCGGGCTCCGTGACAGAACCAAACAACGTTGAGGAGGTGGTGCCCGGCACCAAGGGGGTTGGAATGACGGCTGTGCTGTGTCACATTACAAAGGAAAGTCCCACTTCCGGGATGGTTTGACGGTGTGAGGGGACACATTATATGAGTGTGTACTTCAGCGTTTGCAAGGAGCATAATTTTCGGAGCCACCATTTTCCATGTGCAGTATTACTGCTGTACAAGATGGCTCTTTCAGCAACAAATGCCTGGGGGGGGGGGTTAAAGGTTCCCTTTCAACTTGCTCCACTGCAGGCTTCGGCCTACACTCTGCTCCTCTTTGATTCCCTGGGTTTCAACACTGTCAGTTGCCACCTGGAAGTGTTGTCTACACAGAAAAAACACTAGGTGATGTGTCAGTGGGGTTCAGCACCGCCAGCTGTTCCCCTGCTGTGTAGTCGGCAACGTGTCCAGCACAAGCCACGCTGGCACAACAGAACAAAAGCTGCCACCAGTGCAGGCTTCGGCCTACACTCTGCTCCTCTCCTCCTCCTGCTGACCCTGGGCTAAAACACCGCTAGTTTTTGCCCGGAAGTGCTAGCTGCACAGAGAAAAACACCAGCCAATGTGTTAGTGGGGTTCAGCAACGCCAGCTGTTCCCCTGCTGTGTAGCCGGCAACGTGACCTGCAAACGCCATGCAGGCACAGGAACTGAAATTAAAAGGGAACCTGGCCCCACCCCCCCAGGTGTTTCTATGTATAACAGCCACCTAGTACAGCAGTACTGCTGCATTTGTACAAGGTGGCTGACTTTTTCTCCTTGCCCACGTGGAACTCAACACGTACAAAATGTGTCTCATTGAGACCATTCCACTGTCCCTGAGGTGTGACTTTCCTTTGTAATGATACGCAGCACCCCCCTTGGTAGCGTTTCCCGTCTTTTGTCATCATGGTTAGCTGGCTGCGCCTGTGCATCCGCCCTGCTAGAAACAACGCCCCTCGTTGTCATATTTATTTTGTCAGCGAGGGTGTGGTTTATGGGCACGAGCAGTGCATATGTTCGCCTGTCTTAACTCATCTCCTTCCGCCTTCTTCAGACTGTGCGGCCTCCTGGCCGTGGTAGGCGATAAGGGATCAGCTGAGGCCACCCAGTCTGGAGCAGGTGTAAGGACATGTGTAAGCGGCAAACCTATTTACTGCACAAGGCCACGAATCCCAGCCACGCAGTGTGATTTTTTGAAAACACACTGTGGGTCTGGGATTCATGTCCATCGCTAACCGCAACGGCCGACATGAAATGAGGTCAGAAGACAGGAAGCGCTCACAGCGCATGGCCAAGGGATCACAATAGCGCAGACTCCTGTACAGCAAATAACAACGCTCAGGAATCTGCGCCCAGTACCTAGGTGCAAATTTTGACACCTGTGCTGCGTCTCGTTAAAAAGACAAGTCACGCCTCCACAACTGTTTGACAGTATAATGGGCTAAATAGTGTACGTGTTTTAGTCAGCGTGTGCAAGGAGCAAAACAAATAGAGCAACCTTTTACTTGTGCAGCATTAATGCTGCACAAGGTGTGGCTCTTGTACCTTGCAACACCTGAGGGGGGGGTTAAAGGTAACCTTTGAAATTGGTTCAACTAGGCTTCGGCCTACACTCTGCTCCTCTACTCCTCCTGCTGACCCTGGGCTCAAACACCGCTAGTTTTTGCCCGGAAATGCTAGCTGCACAGAGAAAAACACCAGCCAATGTGTTAGTGGGGTTCAGCACCGCCAGCTGTTCCCCCGCTGTGTAGCCGGCATCGTGTCCAGCACAAGCCACGCTGGCACAACCGACCAAAAGCTGCCACCAGTGCAGGCTTCGGCCTACACTTTGCTCCTCTCCTCCTCCTCCTGCTGACCCTGGGCTCTAACACCGCTAGTTTTTGCCCGGACATGCAATCTGCACAGAGAAAAACACCAGTCAATGTGTCAGTGGGGTTCAGCAACGCCAGCTGTTCCCCTGCTGTGTAGCTTGCAACGTGACCTGCAAACGCCACGCAGGCACATGAACTGAAATTGAAGGGAGCCTGCCCCCCACCCACAGGTGTTTCTATGTATATCAGCCACCTTGTACAGCAGTACTGCTGCATTTGTACAAGGTGGCTGACTTTTTCTCCTTGCCCACGTGGAACTCAACACGTACAAAATGTGTCTCATTAGAGACCATTACAATGTCCCTGAGGTGTGACTTTCCTTTGTAATGACACGCAGCACCACCCTTGTTAGCGCTGCCCGTCTTTTGACATCATTGGTTAGCTGGCTGCGCCTGTGCATCTCCCCTGCTCGAAACAACGGCCCTCGGTGTCTTATTTTTTTGGACAGCGAGGGTGTGATTGATGGGCATGTGCAGTGCATATGTTTGCCTGTGTTCACTCATCTCCTTCCGCCTTCTTCAGACTGGGTGTCCTCATGGCCGCGGCAGGCGATAAGGGATCAGATGAGGCCGCCCAGTCTGAAGCAGGTGTAAGGACATGTGTGAGCGGCAAACATATTTAGTGCACCAGGGCACGAATCCCAGCACCGCAGTGTGATTTTTTAAAAACACACTGTGGGTCTGGGATTCATGTCCATCGCTAACCGCAACGGCCGACATGAAATGAGGTCAGAAGACAGGAAGCGCTCACAGCGCATGGCCAAGGGATCACAATAGCGCAGACTCCTGTACAGCAAATAACAACGCTCAGGAATCTGCGCCCAGTACCTAGGTGCAAATTTTGACACCTGTGCTGCGTCTCGTTAAAAAGACAAGTCACGCCTCCACAACTGTTTGACAGTATAATGGGCTAAATAGTGTACGTGTTTTAGTCAGCGTGTGCAAGGAGCAAAACAAATAGAGCAACCTTTTACTTGTGCAGCATTAATGCTGCACAAGGTGTGGCTCTTGTACCTTGCAACACCTGAGGGGGGGGTTAAAGGTAACCTTTGAAATTGGTTCAACTAGGCTTCGGCCTACACTCTGCTCCTCTACTCCTCCTGCTGACCCTGGGCTCAAACACCGCTAGTTTTTGCCCGGAAATGCTAGCTGCACAGAGAAAAACACCAGCCAATGTGTTAGTGGGGTTCAGCACCGCCAGCTGTTCCCCCGCTGTGTAGCCGGCATCGTGTCCAGCACAAGCCACGCTGGCACAACCGACCAAAAGCTGCCACCAGTGCAGGCTTCGGCCTACACTTTGCTCCTCTCCTCCTCCTCCTGCTGACCCTGGGCTCTAACACCGCTAGTTTTTGCCCGGACATGCAATCTGCACAGAGAAAAACACCAGTCAATGTGTCAGTGGGGTTCAGCAACGCCAGCTGTTCCCCTGCTGTGTAGCTTGCAACGTGACCTGCAAACGCCACGCAGGCACATGAACTGAAATTGAAGGGAGCCTGCCCCCCACCCACAGGTGTTTCTATGTATATCAGCCACCTTGTACAGCAGTACTGCTGCATTTGTACAAGGTGGCTGACTTTTTCTCCTTGCCCACGTGGAACTCAACACGTACAAAATGTGTCTCATTAGAGACCATTACAATGTCCCTGAGGTGTGACTTTCCTTTGTAATGACACGCAGCACCACCCTTGTTAGCGCTGCCCGTCTTTTGACATCATTGGTTAGCTGGCTGCGCCTGTGCATCTCCCCTGCTCGAAACAACGGCCCTCGGTGTCTTATTTTTTTGGACAGCGAGGGTGTGATTGATGGGCATGTGCAGTGCATATGTTTGCCTGTGTTCACTCATCTCCTTCCGCCTTCTTCAGACTGGGTGTCCTCATGGCCGCGGCAGGCGATAAGGGATCAGATGAGGCCGCCCAGTCTGAAGCAGGTGTAAGGACATGTGTGAGCGGCAAACATATTTAGTGCACCAGGGCACGAATCCCAGCACCGCAGTGTGATTTTTTAAAAACACACTGTGGGTCTGGGATTCATGTCCATCGCTAACCGCAACGGCCAACATGAAATGAGGTCATAAGACAGGAAGCGCTCACAGCGCATGGCCAAAGGATCACAAGAGCGCAGACTCCTGTACAGCAACTAACAACGCTCAGGAAGCTGCGCCCATGCAAAAAGGTGTTGTTTTCGACACCTGTGCTGCTTTTCTTTAAAAAGTCAAGTCACGCCTCCACTACTGATTAACAGTATAATGGGCTAAATAGTCTACGTGTTGCATTCAGCTTGTGCAAGTAGAAAAATTAATAGAGCAACCTTTTACTTGTGCAGCATTAATGCTGCAGAAGGAGTGGCTCTTGTACTTTGTAACACCTGAGGGGGGGTTAAAGGTAACCTTTGAAATTGGTTCAACTAGGCTTTGGCCAACACTCTGCTCCTCTACTCCTCCTGCTTACCCTGGGCTCAAACACCGCTAGTTTTTGCCCGGAAATGCTAGCTGCACAGAGAAAAACACCAGCCAATGTGTTAGTGGTGTTCAGCACCGCCAGCTGTTCCCCCGCTGTGTAGCCGGCATCGTGTCCAGCACAAGCCACGCTGGCACAACCGACCAAAAGCTGCCACCAGTGCAGGCTTCGGCCTACACTTTGCTCCTCTCCTCCTCCTGCTGACCCTGGGCTAAAACAATGCCAGTTTCTGCCCGGACATGCTAGCTGCACAGAGAAAAACACCAGCCAATGTGTTAGTGGGGTTCAGCACCGCCAGCTGTTCCTCTGCTGTGTAGTCGGCATCGTGTCCAGCACAAGCCACGCTGGCACAACTGACCAAAAGCTGCCACCAGTGCAGGCTTCGGCCTACACTTTGCTCCTCTCCTCCTCCTGCTGACCCTGGGCTAAAACAACGCCAGTTTCTGCCCGGACATGCTAGCTGCACCGAGAAAAACACCAGCCAATGTGTTAGTGGGGTTCAGCACCGCCAGCTGTTCCCCTGCTGTGTAGCTTGCAACGTTTCCTGCAAACGCCACGCAGGAACATGAACTGAAATTGAAGGGAGCCTGCCCCCCACCCCCCCAGGTGTTTCTATGTATAACAGCCACCTTGTACAGCAGTACTGCTGCATTTGTACAAGGTGGCTGACTTTTTCTCCTTGCACACGTGGAACTCAACAAGTACAAAATGTGTCTCATTACAGACCATTACAATGTCCCTGAGGTGTGACTTTCCTTTTTAATGACACGCAGCACCCCCATTGTTAGCGCTGCCCGTCTCCTGACATCATTGGTTGGCTGGCTGTGCCTGTGCGTCCCCCCTGCCCGACACAACGCCCCCCGTTGTCTCATATATTTTGACTGCGAGGGTGTGATTGATGGGCACGAGCAGTGCATATGTTCCCCTGTTTTCACTCCCCTCCTTCCGCCTTCTTCTGACTGTGCGGCCTCATGGCCGCGGCATGCGATAAGGGATCAGCTGAGGCCGCCCAGTCTGAAGCAGGTGTAAGGACATGTGTGAGCGGCGAACATATTTACTGCACAAGGCCACGAATCCCAGCACCGCAGTGTGACTTTAGGAAAAGCCACTGTGGGTCTGGGATTTATGGCCATCGTTAACCGCACGGGCCAACATGAAATGAGGTCATGAGACGGCCTGCACTAACAGGGTATTGCCAAGGGATAACACAAGAGCGCAGTTTCCTGTACTGCAAATAACAACGGTAAGGAATCAGCGCACAGCACCTAGGTGTAAATTTGTACACCTGTGCTGCGTCTCCTTAAAAAGACTAGTAGTCACGCCTCCACTACTGTTTGACAGTATAATGGGCTAAATAGTGTACGTGTTTAATTCAGCGTGTGCAAGGAGCAAAATTAAATAGAGCAACCTTTGACTTGTGCATCAATAATGCTGTTCAAGGTGTGGCTCTTGTACCTTGCAACACCTGAGGGGGGGGTTAAAGGTAACCTTTGAAATTGGTTCAACTAGGCTTTGGCCAACACTCTGCTCCTCTACTCCTCCTGCTGACCCTGGGCTCAAACACCGCTAGTTTTTGCCCGGAAATGCTAGCTGCACAGAGAAAAACACCAGCCAATGTGTTAGTGGGGTTCAGCACCGCCAGCTGTTCCCCTGCTGTGTAGTCGGCAACGTGTCCAGCACAAGCCACGCTGGCACAACAGAACAAAAGCTGCCACCAGTGCAGGCTTCGGCCTACACTTTGCTCCTCTCCTCCTCCTGCTGACCCTGGGCTCAAACACCGCTAGTTTTTGCCCGGAAATGCTAGCTGCACAGAGAAAAACACCAGCCAATGTGTTAGTGGGGTTCAGCAACGCCAGCTGTTCCCCTGCTGTGTAGTCGGCAACGTGTCCAGCACAAGCCACGCTGGCACAAGAGAACAAAAGCTGCCACCAGTGCAGGCTTCGGCCTACACTTTGCTCCTCTCCTCCTCCTGCTGACCCTGGGCTCAAACAACGCCAGTTTCTGCCCGGACATGCTAGCTGCACAGAGAAAAACACCAGCCAATGTGTTAGTGGGGTTCAGCACCGCCAGCTGTTCCCCAGCTGTGCAGCTTGCAACGTGACCTGCAAACGCCACGCAGGCACATGAACTGAAATTGAAGGGAGCCTGGCCCCCACCCCCAGGTGTTTATATGTATAACAGCCACCTTGTACAGCAGTACTGCTGCATTTGTACAAGGTGGCTGATGTTTTCTCCTTGCCCACGTGGAACTCAACACGTACAAAATGTGTCTCTTTGAGACCATTCCACTGTCCCTGAGGTGTGACTTTCCTTTCTAATGATAAGCAGCACCCCCCTTGGTAGCGCTTCCCGTCTTCTGACATCATTGGTTGGCTACTTGCGCCTGTTCGTCCGCCCTGCCTGAATAAAATGCTCCTCGTTGTCTTAATTATTTTGACTGCGAGGGTGTGATTGATGGGCACGAGCAGTGCATATCTTCGCCTGTCTTAACTCATCTCCTTCCGCCTTCTTCAGACTGTGCAGCCTCATGGCCGCGGCATGTGAGAAGGGATCAGCAGAGGCCGCCCAGTCTGAAGCAGGTGTAAGGACGTGTGTGAGCGGCCAAAATATTTACTGCTCAAGGCCACGAATCCCAGCACCGCAGTGTGGCTTTATGAAAAGACACTGTGGGTCTGGGATTTATGGCCATCGTTAACCGCACCGGCCAACATGAAATGATGTCATAAGATGGGCAGCGCTAACAGGGCATTGCCAAGGGATAACACAAGAGCGCAGACTCCTGTACAGCAAATAACAACGCTCAGGAAGCTGCGCCAAGCACCAAGGCGTTATTTTGGACACCTGTGCTGCGTCTCATCAAAAAACCAAGTCACGCATCCACTACAGTTTGACTGTAGAATGGGGTAAATTGTGTATGTCTTTCATTCAGCGTGTGCAAGTAGACAAATTAATAGAGCAACCTTTCCCTTGTGCAGCATTAATACTGCACAAGGTGTGTCTCTTGTACTTTGTAACACCTGAGGGGGGGGTTAAAGGTTTCCTTTGAAATTGGTTCAACTAGGCTTCGGCCTACACTCTGCTCCTCTCCTCCTCCTCCTGCTTCAACACGGGCTCTAACACCGCTAGTTTTTGCCCGCAAGTGCTAGCTGCACAGAGAAAAACACACGCCATTGTGTTAGTGGGGTTCAGCAACGCCAGCTGTTCCCCCAGTGTGTAGCCGGCAAAGTGTCCTGCAAACGCAACGCAGACACAAAGCTGCCTCCAGTGCAGGCTTCGGCCTACACTCATCTCCCCCTGCTTACCCTTTGCTCCAACACCGCTAGTTGGGGCTCTAGGAAGACAATCTTTAATAGGCAAGGCAACGCATCTGGGTTCCAGCACCGCCAGCTGGTTCTCGGCAGTGTTCTTGTCACAGGTACTCCCTCGTGCCAAGCCTGGTTTCAGCACCGTCAGCTGTTTCCGGGTTGTGTCAAATTCACTGAGACGCCTATGCTTGCCCCGTCGTGGTGCGGTCGAGTTAGCCAACTCCAGGGTGCCTCCAGTTTAGGAGCTTCCTATGTGGGCTGCGTGAACTGGTAGTCAAGGCTGGTTCTGTAGTGCCAGTAGGCCCAGCTCCCCCTGTAGGACTGTTGGGGTTCGGTAACTGCGGCTGCCTCGCGGCCTAGCTGTTCTCTCCTCTCCTGTGGGCCTTCGGGTCCACCACCTGGTTCCAGCACCGTCAGCTGGTTCCGGGCCGAGCCTTTGGCTTAGGTGCCTCCTCCTGGGTATCCGAGTTCCGCCAACGCCAGGCGGTCCTTGGTAGTGCTTTTAAGCGCGGGCACCTACAGCTTAGTAACCGGGTTCCAGCACCGTCAGCTGGTCCTCGGTCGTGCCATTGGCTCTTGCACACTGGGGCAACGCATCCGGATTCCAGCACCGCCAGCTGGTTCTCGGCAGTGTTCTTGTCACAGGTACTCCCTCGTGCCAAGCCTGGTTTCAGCACCGTCAGCTGTTTCCGGGTTGTGTCAACTTCACTGAGACGCCTATGCTTGCCCCGTCGTGGTGCGGTCGAGTTAGCCAACTCCAGGGTGCCTCCAGTTTAGGAGCTTCCTATGTGGGCTGCGTGAACTGGTAGTCAAGGCTGGTTCTGTAGTGCCAGTAGGCCCAGCTCCCCCTGTAGGACTGTTGGGGTTCGGTAACTGCGGCTGCCTCGCGGCCTAGCTGTTCTCTCCTCTCCTGTGGGCCTTCGGGTCCACCACCTGGTTCCAGCACCGTCAGCTGGTTCCGGGCCGAGCCTTTGGCTTAGGTGCCTCCTCCTGGGTATCCGAGTTCCGCCAACGCCAGGCGGTCCTTGGTAGTGCTTTTAAGCGCGGGCACCTACAGCTTAGTAACCGGGTTCCAGCACCGTCAGCTGGTCCTCGGTCGTGCCATTGGCTCTTGCACACTGGGGCAACGCATCCGGGTTCCAGCACCGCCAGCTGGTTCTCGGCAGTGTTCTTGTCACAGGTACTCCCTCGTGCCAAGCCTGGTTTCAGCACCGTCAGCTGTTTCCGGGTTGTGTCAACTTCACTGAGACGCCTATGCTTGCCCCGTCGTGGTGCGGTCGAGTTAGCCAACTCCAGGGTGCCTCCAGTTTAGGAGCTTCCTATGTGGGCTGCGTGAACTGGTAGTCAAGGCTGGTTCTGTAGTGCCAGTAGGCCCAGCTCCCCCTGTAGGACTGTTGGGGTTCGGTAACTGCGGCTGCCTCGCGGCCTAGCTGTTCTCTCCTCTCCTGTGGGCCTTCGGGTCCACCACCTGGTTCCAGCACCGTCAGCTGGTTCCGGGCCGAGCCTTTGGCTTAGGTGCCTCCTCCTGGGTATCCGAGTTCCGCCAACGCCAGGCGGTCCTTGGTAGTGCTTTTAAGCGCAGGCACCTACAGCTTAGTAACCGGGTTCCAGCACCGTCAGCTAGTCCTCGGTCGTGCCATTGGCTCTTGCACACTGGGGCAACGCATCCGGGTTCCAGCACCGCCAGCTGGTTCTCGGCAGTGTTCTTGTCACAGGTACTCCCTCGTGCCAAGCCTGGTTTCAGCACCGGCAGCTGTTTCCGGGTTGTGTCAACTTCACTGAGACGCCTATGCTTGCCCCGTCGTGGTGCGGTCGAGTTAGCCAACTCCAGGGTGCCTCCAGTTTAGGAGCTTCCTATGTGGGCTGCGTGAACTGGTAGTCAAGGCTGGTTCTGTAGTGCCAGTAGGCCCAGCTCCCCCTGTAGGACTGTTGGGGTTCGGTAACTGCGGCTGCCTCGCGGCCTAGCTGTTCTCTCCTCTCCTGTGGGCCTTCGGGTCCACCACCTGGTTCCAGCACCGTCAGCTGGTTCCGGGCCGAGCCTTTGGCTTAGGTGCCTCCTCCTGGGTATCCGAGTTCCGCCAACGCCAGGCGGTCCTTGGTAGTGCTTTTAAGCGCGGGCACCTACAGCTTAGTAACCGGGTTCCAGCACCGTCAGCTGGTCCTCGGTCGTGCCATTGGCTCTTGCACACTGGGGCAACGCATCTGGGTTCCAGCACCGCCAGCTGGTTCTCGGCAGTGTTCTTGTCACAGGTACTCCCTCGTGCCAAGCCTGGTTTCAGCACCGGCAGCTGTTTCCGGGTTGTGTCAACTTCACTGAGACGCCTATGCTTGCCCCGTCGTGGTGCGGTCGAGTTAGCCAACTCCAGGGTGCCTCCAGTTTAGGAGCTTCCTATGTGGGCTGCGTGAACTGGTAGTCAAGGCTGGTTCTGTAGTGCCAGTAGGCCCAGCTCCCCCTGTAGGACTGTTGGGGTTCGGTAACTGCGGCTGCCTCGCGGCCTAGCTGTTCTCTCCTCTCCTGTGGGCCTTCGGGTCCACCACCTGGTTCCAGCACCGTCAGCTGGTTCCGGGCCGAGCCTTTGGCTTAGGTGCCTCCTCCTGGGTATCCGAGTTCCGCCAACGCCAGGCGGTCCTTGGTAGTGCTTTTAAGCGCGGGCACCTACAGCTTAGTAACCGGGTTCCAGCACCGTCAGCTGGTCCTCGGTCGTGCCATTGGCTCTTGCACACTGGGGCAACGCATCCGGGTTCCAGCACCGCCAGCTGGTTCTCGGCAGTGTTCTTGTCACAGGTACTCCCTCGTGCCAAGCCTGGTTTCAGCACCGTCAGCTGTTTCCGGGTTGTGTCAACTTCACTGAGACGCCTATGCTTGCCCCGTCGTGGTGCGGTCGAGTTAGCCAACTCCAGGGTGCCTCCAGTTTAGGAGCTTCCTATGTGGGCTGCGTGAACTGGTAGTCAAGGCTGGTTCTGTAGTGCCAGTAGGCCCAGCTCCCCCTGTAGGACTGTTGGGGTTCGGTAACTGCGGCTGCCTCGCGGCCTAGCTGTTCTCTCCTCTCCTGTGGGCCTTCGGGTCCACCACCTGGTTCCAGCACCGTCAGCTGGTTCCGGGCCGAGCCTTTGGCTTAGGTGCCTCCTCCTGGGTATCCGAGTTCCGCCAACGCCAGGCGGTCCTTGGTAGTGCTTTTAAGCGCGGGCACCTACAGCTTAGTAACCGGGTTCCAGCACCGTCAGCTAGTCCTCGGTCGTGCCATTGGCTCTTGCACACTGGGGCAACGCATCCGGGTTCCAGCACCGCCAGCTGGTTCTCGGCAGTGTTCTTGTCACAGGTACTCCCTCGTGCCAAGCCTGGTTTCAGCACCGGCAGCTGTTTCCGGGTTGTGTCAACTTCACTGAGACGCCTATGCTTGCCCCGTCGTGGTGCGGTCGAGTTAGCCAACTCCAGGGTGCCTCCAGTTTAGGAGCTTCCTATGTGGGCTGCGTGAACTGGTAGTCAAGGCTGGTTCTGTAGTGCCAGTAGGCCCAGCTCCCCCTGTAGGACTGTTGGGGTTCGGTAACTGCGGCTGCCTCGCGGCCTAGCTGTTCTCTCCTCTCCTGTGGGCCTTCGGGTCCACCACCTGGTTCCAGCACCGTCAGCTGGTTCCGGGCCGAGCCTTTGGCTTAGGTGCCTCCTCCTGGGTATCCGAGTTCCGCCAACGCCAGGCGGTCCTTGGTAGTGCTTTTAAGCGCGGGCACCTACAGCTTAGTAACCGGGTTCCAGCACCGTCAGCTGGTCCTCGGTCGTGCCATTGGCTCTTGCACACTGGGGCAACGCATCCGGGTTCCAGCACCGCCAGCTGGTTCTCGGCAGTGTTCTTGTCACAGGTACTCCCTCGTGCCAAGCCTGGTTTCAGCACCGTCAGCTGTTTCCGGGTTGTGTCAACTTCACTGAGACGCCTATGCTTGCCCCGTCGTGGTGCGGTCGAGTTAGCCAACTCCAGGGTGCCTCCAGTTTAGGAGCTTCCTATGTGGGCTGCGTGAACTGGTAGTCAAGGCTGGTTCTGTAGTGCCAGTAGGCCCAGCTCCCCCTGTAGGACTGTTGGGGTTCGGTAACTGCGGCTGCCTCGCGGCCTAGCTGTTCTCTCCTCTCCTGTGGGCCTTCGGGTCCACCACCTGGTTCCAGCACCGTCAGCTGGTTCTCGGCAGTGTCTTTTGCTCTTGTACCTTCTGCTCCCCATCCTGGTTCCAGTACCGTCAGCTGGTTCCGGGCAGAGCCTTTGGCTTAGGTGCCTCCTTCTGGGTATCCAAGTTCCACCAATGTCAGGTGGTCCTTGGTAGTGCTTTCAGGCACGGGTACCTCCTGCTTAGTAACCGGGTTCCAGTAACGTCAGCTGGTCCTTGGTAGTTCCATTGGCTCTTGGACATTCGGCTACCCATCCGGGTTCCAGTACCGTCAGCTGGTTCTCGGCAGTGTCTTTTGCTATTGCTAGGTGAAATCCCAAGAAACAATGAAAACCCTATATTAAGGGTCACCAATCTAACCCAAGAAGAGGTGCAAAACCGGCTAAATAAGATTAAAATAGATAAATCTCCGGGTCCGGATGGCATACACCCACGAGTACTAAGAGAACTAAGTAATGTAATAGATAAACCATTATTTCTTATTTTTAGTGACTCTATAGCGACAGGGTCTGTTCCGCAGGACTGGCGCATAGCAAATGTGGTGCCAATATTCAAAAAGGGCTCTAAAAGTGAACCTGGAAATTATAGGCCAGTAAGTCTAACCTCTATTGTTGGTAAAATATTTGAAGGGTTTCTGAGGGATGTTATTCTGGATTATCTCAATGAGAATAACTGTTTAACTCCATATCAGCATGGGTTTATGAGAAATCGCTCCTGTCAAACCAATCTAATCAGTTTTTATGAAGAGGTAAGCTATAGACTGGACCACGGTGAGTCATTGGACGTGGTATATCTCGATTTTTCCAAAGCGTTTGATACCGTGCCGCACAAGAGGTTGGTACACAAAATGAGAATGCTTGGTCTGGGGGAAAATGTGTGTAAATGGGTTAGTAACTGGCTTAGTGATAGAAAGCAGAGGGTGGTTATAAATGGTATAGTCTCTAACTGGGTTGCTGTGACCAGTGGGGTACCGCAGGGGTCAGTATTGGGACCTGTTCTCTTCAACATATTCATTAATGATCTGGTAGAAGGTTTACACAGTAAAATATCGATATTTGCAGATGATACAAAACTATGTAAAGCAGTTAATACAAGAGAAGATAGTATTCTGCTACAGATGGATCTGGATAAGTTGGAAACTTGGGCTGAAAGGTGGCAGATGAAGTTTAACAATGATAAATGTAAGGTTATACACATGGGAAGAGGGAATCAATATCACCATTACACACTGAACGGGAAACCACTGTGTAAATCTGACAGGGAGAAGGACTTGGGGATCCTAGTTAATGATAAACTTACCTGGAGCAGCCAGTGCCAGGCAGCAGCTGCCAAGGCAAACAGGATCATGGGGTGCATTAAAAGAGGTCTGGATACACATGATGAGAGCATTATACTGCCTCTGTACAAATCCCTAGTTAGACCGCACATGGAGTACTGTGTCCAGTTTTGGGCACCGGTGCTCAGGAAGGATATAATGGAACTAGAGAGAGTACAAAGGAGGGCAACAAAATTAATAAAGGGGATGGGAGAACTACAATACCCAGATAGATTAGCGAAATTAGGATTATTTAGTCTAGAAAAAAGACGACTGAGGGACGATCTAATAACCATGTATAAGTATATAAGGGGACAATACAAATATCTCGCTGAGGATCTGTTTATACCAAGGAAGGTGACGGGCACAAGGGGGCATTCTTTGCGTCTGGAGGAGAGAAGGTTTTTCCACCAACATAGAAGAGGATTCTTTACTGTTAGGGCAGTGAGAATCTGGAATTGCTTGCCTGAGGAGGTGGTGATGGCGAACTCAGTCGAGGGGTTCAAGAGAGGCCTGGATGTCTTCCTGGAGCAGAACAATATTGTATCATACAATTATTAGGTTCTGTAGAAGGACGTAGATCTGGGTATTTATTATGATGGAATATAGGCTGAACTGGATGGACAAATGTCTTTTTTCGGCCTTACTAACTATGTTACTATGTTACTATGTTACTATGTTACCTTCTGCTCCCCATCCTGGTTCCAGTAACGTCAGCTGGTTCCGGGCAGAGCCTTTGGCTTAGGTGCCTCCTTCTGGGTATCCGAGTTCCGCCAACGTCAGGCGGTCCTTGGTAGTGCTTTTTAGCACGGGTACCTCCTGCTTAGTAACCGGGTTCCAGTAACGTCAGCTGGTCCTCGGTAGTTCCATAGGCTCTTGAACCTTCGGGTAGCCATCCGAGTTCCAGTTCCATCAGCTGGTTCTTGGCATTTTCTCAGCCTTCTTGTACCTTCTGCTACATTTCCAAGTTGAAGACCCTAACGTCGACAACCCGGAAGACCACCCCGATGACGACGACCCGGAAGACCACCCCGATGACGACGACGACGACGGCGGAGACGACGACGGCGGAGACGACGACGGCTGAGACGACGACGGCGGAGATGACGACACTGGAGACGACGACCCTGGAGACGACAACATGGAAGACCGAGAAGCAGAAGAACAAGAGGCTGCAGAACAAAGAGCAGAAGAACATTAAGCATAAGACTTAATATCAGAGCAAAAGATATTATCTAAATTATATGCAGAAGAAGACTAAGCAGTGTATGGGGGTGAGTCCGTTCCTCCTCGTGGTGCCCCTGGATAAAGCCTGATGCTGCAGGCCAAACTGAACGCGGACAAATGTAACTTTTGTGACTGGCAGAACGGAAGGTGTAATCTTCCAACTTTTATAGATAACAACTACGGGAATGCCTGTCACAAATGAGAATATGATGAAGAAGTAGAATAGGAAGAATAATAACAGTGGAATAAAAAGAATATGTAGAATAGGAAGAATAATAATAGTTGAAGAAAATGAATATGAAGAATGTAATAAAAAAAAAAAAATAGGTAGAAGATGAAGAAGAAGATGAATAAGGTGAAGAAGTTGATGTCAAAGATGCTGATGATGATGAAGATGAAAGTGTGGGAAAAGAAAAAAAAAAAAAGAAAAAAAAGAAGGGGAAGGGCGTGGAATAGTGAAACATCAATATCTGACAAAATAAAAAAAATTTACATAGTCAATATCTTTTTCAATCCGAACGTCTTTAAAAAAAAAACAAAACATGCTATTCTATTTGATTGGACTAATCCTCATTGCCTTTAATGTCTCCGCCACCTCCCCCATACATCCTACATTATTCTTAGTTGTTTTCCTTCATGTAGAATGAACCTACAAGGAAAGAAAGGGTTTATTTTAATTCCGATATTTTGGTCCCATTGACTTGCATTGGGATCGGGTATCGGTATCGGCGATATCCGATATTTTTTGAATATCGGCCGATCCAAACCGATACCGATACTTTCCGATATCGGAAGGTATCGCTCAACACTAGTGTTGCTATAACTTGTTAGAATATAATGACCACCAATCCGAAAACAATTTGTCAAAGCAGGGTGTGATTATTACTTAAAAATTAACTTTTAATATCTAATTCTTAAAATAGTATAAATATCCAAAAAAACGAAAGAAACACAAAGGACTCACATCGAGAATAATATCACATTAACAATCACAGACCGCATATCCTATATTACAGATATCGATTATTGGGTGAATCGCAGTAACAGTGATTGATATATAAATTGGAACGATCTCACCTCTGGACTTCCTTCCTCTAGTGAGGATGTTACCGCTCAGTATTGGCGCTGTATCCGGGAGGGGGGCACATTCTGGCCGTACACAAACCCACGCTGCCAATGGTATAATTAACCCCAATATAAAGAATACATTTCCCTACACGTTTTGTCTCATTCACTCATCAGGGGAAATTTTGTATTATCGCTCCAGTTATGTGGGGGACCGCTAAACGCGGGGGTAATAAGACAATCTCCAAAAAGCAACGCCAGCTGCTGTTAAATAACCCACCGAGCTCTTACCCAGGCTCCCGGGCTGACGTCATATCCTAAGTGCCCAGCGTGGTACGCATCGCTGGACCGCACGCGTCACTTCCGGTGACGTGCGCAAATTTGTTTCCATAACAACGCGCCACAAGACCGTACCTTTCATCTCTGGTCAGAGCGTCTCTGTTGCTAAGTGACTTCCGGAGTCCAGGTACAGCGCCGCATTGGACCACTAACTTGGAGTCCCAAAAGCCGCGCTATGATAAAAAAGATACATTAACCCTTAAGGCCCCTTCACATTAAGCGACGCTGCAGCGATACCGACAACGATCCGGATCGCTGCAGCATCGCTGTTTGGTCGCTGGAGAGCTGTCACACAGACCGCTCTCCAGCGACCAACGATGCCGGTAACCAGGGTAAACATCGGGTAACTAAGCGCAGGGCCGCGCTTAGTAACCCGATGTTTACCCTGGTTAGCATCCTAAAAGTAAAAAAAACAAACACTACATACTTACCTAACGCTGTCTGTCCCCGGCGTTCTGCTTCTCTGCACTCCTCCTGTACTGTCTGTGTGAGCACAGCGGCCGAAAAGCAGAGCGGTGACGTCACCGCTCTGCTTTCCGGCTGACCGACGCTCACAGCCAGTACAGGAGGAGTGCAGAGCACAGCGCTGGAGGACAGACGGCTGTAGGTAAGTATGTACTGTTTGTTTTTTTACTTTTACGCTGGTAACCAGGGTAAACATCGGGTTACTAAGCGCGGCCCTGCGCTTAGTTACCCGATGTTTACCCTGGTTACCAGTGAAGACATCGCTGGATCGGTGTCACACACGCCGATCCAGCGATGTTCGCGGGAGATCCAGCGACGAAATAAAGTTCTGGACTTTCTTCAGCGACCAACGATCTCCCAGCAGGGGCCTGATCGTTGGTCGCTGTCACACATAACGATTTCATTAACGATATCGTTGCTATGTCACAAAATGCAACGATATCGTTAACAATATCGTTATGTGTGAAGGTACCTTTACACAGTTAAAAAACTCTAATCTGGACCTCCTAATAGGAAGGAGAATCATTCCGTCAGGCATATGCGGGTAAAGCAAAAAAAGGAGGAGAAAAAATGAGTCAGAGGGCTTGTGGCTTTGCTGATCTGGCATTAGACATAAAATATTTTTAAGGGAGTCACAAATGTGAAATCCCCAGTAAGAATGGTAAGTAATTGTAACCGCAGAAGAAGAATATTACGGAGAGATGGAGGGGGTACAGAATCTAGGCCTTAAAGGGATTGGTGCACAGAAGAAATA
Organism: Ranitomeya imitator; assembly: GCF_032444005.1. NCBI lineage: Eukaryota > Metazoa > Chordata > Amphibia > Anura > Dendrobatidae > Ranitomeya > Ranitomeya imitator. The sequence goes on from NC_091286.1 coordinate 204,501,562, forward strand.
GTCAGAGGGATAGTGTCATGTGCAAACCCCCGACCTTTCCCTATGAAAACTCCTAGTGCTCATCCCCTGCCTAGCAATGGAGGTTGGCACCCTAAGATAGAAAAAACGCAAGAGAGGCGCCCCCATTCCACGAAGGCTGACCCTATTTGTGGCCCTATCAGGCCCTAATGAGAGAAAAAAGGTAGAAGGAAAAGTAGAATTAGTATCGTGTTGTTCAATTCGTTTGTACCTAACCTTCCAGGAAACAGCTATATGTTAGGATTTCATTCAGGCCTCTTGGTGTTTGTGTCTTGAGGCGGAAAATCGACTGTCTCGCACTGTAATAACATCTAATCCCAATTTCCTCCCCTCTTAGGTGCACCAATCCTGTCAATCCCCATGAATTTTAGCTCCCGACTGTCACCATTATGTTCATTGTTGATGTGTCTGGCCAGGGGTGTAACTCTTTTTAGAGCAATGTCCCTCAAATGTTCACCAACACGTCTTCTAAATTCGCGTATTGTTTTACCTATGTATTCCAATCCACATGGACATACTGCTCTGTAGATCACCCCTTTTGATTTGCAGTTTATAAAAGTGGTATATTTGGTATTCTCTTCCAGTCACTTCACTAGAGAATTTTGATCCCACTGCAATAACAGGACATGCCACACAACCACTACATCTATGGCACCCTTCGGTAAACTCGGGAGCCATGTATCTTTTATCGATGGTGAATATTGGCTGTGTATAAGTCTATCCGGGGTTACAATTACTTACCATTCTTACTGGGGATTTCACATTTGTGACTCCCTTAAAAATATTTTATGTCTAATGCCAGATCAGCAAGGCCACAAGCCCCCTGACTCATTTTTTCTCCTCCTTTTTTTTCTTTACCCGCATATGCCTGACGGAATGATTCTCCTTCCTATTAGGAGGTCTAGATTAGAGTTTTTTAACTGTGTAAGGGTTAATGTATTTTTTTATCATAGCGCGGCTTTTGGGACTCCACGTTAGTGGTCCAACGCGGCGCTGTACCTGGACTCCGGAAGTCACTTAGCAACAGAGATGCTCTGACCAGAGATGAAAGGTACGGTCTTGTGGCGCGTTGTTATGGAAACAAATTCGCGAACGTCACCGGAAGTGACGCGTGCGGTCCAGCGATGCGTACCACGCTGAGCGCTTAGGATATGACGTCAGCCCGGGAGCCTGGGTAAGAGCTCGGTGGGTTATTTAACAGCAGCTGCCGTTGCTTTTTGGAGATTGTCTTATTACCCCCGCGTTTAGCGATCCCCCACATAGCTGGAGGGATAATACAAAATTTCCCCTGATGAGTGAATGAGACGAAACGCGTAGGGAAATGTATTCTTTATATTGGGGTTAATTATACCATTGGCAGCGTGGGTTTGTGTGCGGCCGGAATGTGCCCCCCTCCCGGATACAGTGCCAATACTGAGCGGTCACATCCTCACTAGAGGAAGGAAGTCCAGAGGTGAGATCGTTCCAATTTATATATCAATCACTGTTACTGCGATTCACCCAATGATCGATATCTGTATAATGGGATATGCGGTCTGTGATTGTTAGTGTGATATTATTCTCGTGCTGATATAATTATTCCCCTAGAGACTGGTATATGATTTTGGTTCCAAGAGTCTCAGGGATAGTGTGGCTATTTCTAACATTGCTATGAATGTGAATTTTTGTGAGTCCTTTGTGTTTCTTTCGTTTTTTTTGGATATTTATACTATTTTAAGAATTAGATATTAAAAGTTAATTTTTAAGTAATAATCACACCCTGCTTGGACAAATTGCTATAACTTGTAACATATTCAACCAATGAAACCTATAATAGATTTTTACCTGTGGCCATAATGGACAAAAAATACTAGTTGCTGTCGTGCGTTTCACTGCCACCTGTGGTTTTCACCACGAAACTGTAGGTGGCAGTGAAACGTGTGTCGGGGTGTGCGGCAACTTATCTTTTTTGTCTATTATAGCCCCAGAGAGTGACAGAGAAAGAGACAGAGCAAGAGAGACACACACACAGACACAGACAGACAGACAGACAGACAGAGAAAGACAGCAATGGCCTAACAAAAAGCAAAATCTGGTACACAAAGGGGAATATCTCGGTGTCTGGACCAATGACATGAACAAATCACAGAAACTGGTGATATTCCAGAATCTACAGAGGAAATACAAACTGGCCCCATATCTAGAGAAAATAGCAAACCCCAAAGTGTGACAGATCCTGAGCCGGTACAGACGAATGCCCACAGCCTAGTGATTGAATCCGGGCAGCACAGACAGGGCTACAAGCCCCTAGAGAGCAGACTCTGCCAGCAGTGCCCCCAGGAGGCGGTGGAGGATGAGGATCACTTCTTGCTGAGCTGCCCCATATACTCCAAAGTGAGGGACACTCACTTCAGGAGACTATCTGATCTCCTCCCAGAATTCACCTCCATGGAGGAGGAAGAGAAACTGCTTATGCTACTGGCGAAAGAGGAAAGTACAGTGACCATAGCAGCACAATATGTCAGTGCCTACTACAGACTAAGAGGAGCCTGATATGTCATGGACTCCTACACCCCACCCTGGATGAGTCTCTATCCCCATCACCCAATTATTCTACCACTTGGTTTGGCAATGCTGACAAGTACTTAGTCCTGCCCATTTAAATTGAATTTGAATTGAGAGAAAGAGAGAAACAGACATAGATAGACATAGACAGACACATAGAGACAGAGACTCACAGAGAGAGACAGACACAGAGAGACAGAGACAGACAGAAAGACAGACAAGAGAGAGACAAGAGAGAGACAGAGAAACAGAGGCAGAGAGAAATACAGACAGAGAGAAAGATAGAGATAGAGATAGACTGAGAGATATAAACAGTTGACAGAAAGACAGAAAGAGACACTCAGAGGAACAGACAGAGAGAAAGAGAGACAGACACAGAACGAGAAAGACAGACAGAGAGAGCCAGAAAGAGAGACAGAGGAACAGACAGACAGAGAAAGAGACAGAGAGAGATAAAGACAGACAGAGAGAGACCTGTCTTTCTCTCTCTCTCTCTGTCTATCTGTCTCTCCCTGTCTGTCTATCTTTCTCTGTGTCTGTCTATCTTTCTGTCTGCCTAAGTCTGTCTCTATGATGACAAACATGCTCGTGCTTTGGGGGGCCTGTAGGCAGGATTTTTTGGTTTCACTGGCCTAGAGCACCAAGATAAGACATGCATACAGTCCTGCCCCAGAGAACGAGCATATCATTAGCTGAAAACTTCTAACACTGATTACACAAGAACCACAAGACAGATTTCTTCACTCCAGGTATAATTTTAATCAGTATAACAGAGCCAACATAACTATGCCTGTAGTTTACTTTGCAAAATCCTGCAGACAGGTTCTGTTTAAGTCTTTTTTTAAATCAAAACCTGAGACTTCGGTTTTGTACAGTTATAACAGTTTAAGCTCTAGATTTGATGATGTATCCTTCTACAGTAATCTTCATTGTTAAAAAATCCCTTCTTAAAGAGTAAGTTAAGGCAATTCAATTTGCAAAAGTTAGTAGGAAGTGTACACTTACAGAATAGGACTCTTCTACATCATTAAACTCTTACATTTCCCTGGATAATTAGCAATGTTATCCAGGGAACATTTCCTTATGCACCACTTAGTAAATATTTCCACCCAGACTAAAAATAGAAACTTAAAAAGAAAAGGACTTACGGCTCGAGACACAGTATGCCAGTCGACAGTTGATCTTACGGTATAGTTGCTTGTTAAAAGGCCAAATAACAAGAGTAAAAAGTTGAATTAAATTAATAATAAGTCCGGTTCCAATAAACACATAGCTGATAAAAAGATGACAAAGGAACTGAGATTTCAGAAATTCAATGATGTTCATTTTTCACCAGGAACAGATCACAGGAGTTTCGCAAAACCATTCAGATTGTCAAGAGAATACCTATTTAACAACAAATAAAAGAACAGATACAAGTGAATATTAAAACAAAGATATATTGTATAACGGGCATTATATACATATAACATTTCACACCATCATTCAATGTGTCAGGAATGGTTTCCATTACTGTTCATTGTGTGTAGACAAGCTCACCCTATCCAGAGAAATGTCACTTACTTCAGTTCTAAATTTTATACTGGCTTTAAAGCAAAATAGCTTTGAATTGCTTTAAAAAATACAATTTTCATAGCATCATTATATTCATAAAATGTGAAACATTGAGGAATAGTTCACAGGAACACTTTTGTTTAATTTCTGCATGGTAACCAAGAATAATACTACCGCAATTGTATCAATACACTGACCCTATATTAACTAGTTCTATTCACATGGAGGTTTTTCTGCATGCATATATACAGTGTATATATATATATATATACAGTGTATATATATATATATATATTTATATTTAGAAATGTACATACAGTATATATACAGTGGTGTGTAAAAGATTGGGCACCGCAGGTCAAAATTATTGTTATGCAAGTTGAAGATGAAATGATCTCTAAAAGGACTAAAGTTAAAGATGACACATTTCCTTTGTATTTAGGTAAAAATATATGTATATTGTCATTTTTTACATTTTAACCCCTTCACGACATGCCCCGTACTAGTACGGCGCATGTTGTGTCTCCCCCTTTGATGTGGGCTCCGGCGGTGAGCCCACATCAAAGTCACGACATGTCAGCTGTTTTGTACAGCTGACATGTGCGTGCAATTGCGGCGGGTGAAATCGCTATTCACCTGCCGCTATTAACCTGTTAAATGCCGCTGTCAAACGCAGACAGCGGCATTTAACCGGCGCTTCTGGTCGGGCGGCCGGAAATGATGTCATCGCCGACCCCCGTCACATGATCGGGGGTCGGCGATGCATCAGGAAGGTAAACATAGAGGTCCTTGAGACCTCTATGGTTACTGATGCAGGCCTGCTGTGAGCGCCCCCCTGTGGTCGGCACAGCACACCTGCATTTCAGCTACATAGCAGCGATCTGATGATCGCTGCTATGTAGCAGAGCCGATCAGGCTATGCCAGCTTCTAGCCTCCCATGGAGGCTATTGAAGCATGGCACAAGTAAAAAAAAAATGTTTTTAAAAATATGAAAAAAATATAAAAAATATAAAAGTTTAAATCACCCCCCTTTCGCCCCATCCTAAATAAAACAATTAAAAAAAAAAACCTACACGTATTTGGTATCGCCGCGTTCAGAATCGCCCGATCTATCAATAAAAAAAAGCATTAACCTGATCGCTAAACAGAGTAGAGAGAAAAAAATCCGAAACGCCAGAATTACGTTTTTTTGGTCGCCGTGACATTGCATTAAAATGCAATAACGGGCGATCAAAACGTATCAGCACCAAAATGGTATCATTAAAAACGTCAGCTCGGCATGCACAAAATAAGCTCTCACCCGATCCCAAATCACGAAAAATGGAGACGCTTCGGGTATCGGAAAATGGCACTTTTTTTTTTTAAGCAAAGTTTTGAATTTTTTTTCACCACTTGGATAAAAAATAACCTAGACATGTTAGATGCCTGTGAACTCGTAATGACCTAGAGAATCACATTGGCAGGTTAGTTTTACCATTTAATGAACCTAGCAAAAAAGCCAAACAAAAAACAAGTGTGGGATTGCACTTTTTTTGCAATTTCACCGCACTTGGAATTTTTTTCCCGTTTTCTAGTAAAAGACATGGCAAAAAACCAATGGTGTCGTTCAAAAGTACAACTCGTCCCGCAAAAAATAAGCCCTCACATGACCATATTTACGGAAAAATAAAAAAGTTATGGCTCTGGGAAGGAGGGAAGTGAAAAATGAAAACGCAAAAACGAAAAAGGGCCGCAATTTGAAGGGGTTAAAAATCACAAAAAGGAAAATGGGCCAATGCATAAGTTTGATCATCCTTGGAAATGTGTGCTAGATAACTTTCACCAAGGTTTCAAACCTTAAATAAGGCCAGGTGATGCAAATTTCCCAACTTTATAAGAACCCAGCCTTCTCTAACATTGTGCCAAAAAATAGCAGCCATGGGTTTGTCTAAGCACCTACCAAGCACTCTGAAAATGAAAATAGTGGAGGCCTACAAAGCAGGAGAAGGCCAAGCAAAATTCCAGTGAGAGTCGCTCGTAGGATTGTTAGAGAGGCAAATCATAACCCCCGCTTGACTGCAGAAGATCTTCAGATTTAGCATACTCTGGAGTTGTGGTACATTGTGCTACTCTTCAGACACACCCGTTGACCGATGAGGAACTCTTTGGCCACAATGACCAAAGGTATGTGTGGAGAAAAAAGATCACAGAATTTCAGGAAAAGAACATCTCGCCAACCATTAAGCATGGCGGTGGATCAATCATGCTTTGAGGTTGTGTTGCAGCCAATGGAATGGGGAACATTTCACGGGCAGAGGGAAAAATGGATCCAATTAAATTCTTGATGCAAACATAGCCCCTGTAAGAAAGCTGAGGTTGAAAAGAGGATGGTTTCTACAAATGGATAATGATCCTAAACACATGTCAAAATCCACAATAGACTATCTCAAAAGGTGAAAGCTAAAGGTTTTACAAAGGCCCTCACACTCCTCTGATCTGAAAATCATTGAAAATCTGTGGCTAGACATCAAAATAGCAGTGCTTGAAAGATGGTCCAGGAATCTGACAGAACTGGAAGATTTTTTGAAGGAAGAATGGATGAAAATCCCTGAAACAAGAACTGAAAGTCACCTGGCTTGCTAAAAAACATTCACAAACTGTGATACTTTCAATAGGGGTGCTACTAGGTCCAAACTTTTGCATCTGCTCATTTTCCTTTTTGTTATTTTTAAAATGTAAAAGATAAAAAAATAAAATAAAATACATTGCCTAAAATACAAAGGAAATGAGCAATCTTTAACTTTAGGCTTTTTAGAGATCATTTCATCTTCAAGTTGCCTAACTGTCCACTATATTAGTAATTTTGACTCCCTAAATTTACATGCCGCTATATACATGTATAGCTGAGTGCTGAACTCTGCAGTTATATAAACAACAAATGGAGCACACACCATGCGTGGATAGGGAATAACTTGTTTTTAGGGGGAATAACACTATATTTTAAGTTTTTATAATTTCTTTTCTGACTTCTCCAAGGAAAAACAGTTTTGGAGTAGTGTCAACCTCGATAACTCAATATTGTTACGAGATTGCATGCAATCTGCTCTACCAATAATATTGGCAGTGTCATGATCTGCTTGTTTTGTGGGATTAGGTAGTTCAGAACTTAATCTGGACAGCCTCACTCTGGGATTATGGGAGGCTTCTCATAACCTCATTGTGAGGTCATTCTTCCTTCCTTATACTTTGACCCTTGGCCGAGTGTGTGTGATCCTGTTGTGCTGTGCTTTGTGCCTGTGCTACTTTATGCTTGTCTGGTTCTTATCTGGTTCTGTCCCCGTTAAGAGTTCTGCCTTTCCCTCCTGTACTGCGCTGCTATCTCCGTGTATGACTCCTTGCCTACGTTCTGACTAATCTCTGCTCGCCCCTCCTGTACCGCGCCACCCTCTCCATGTATGACCCCTGCTTGTCCGACCTGAGTTCCGTACTCCTCTATTCCAGGGTCCCGGTAGCATCCTGCACTCATCTTCAGCAGCATGATGCTAAGCCCCGCCCCTGTGGTCACATGATAGCAGGTCCTTCTTCTTTCTGCTATCCTCAGCATCTCCTCTCACAATGCTGCTCAGATCCAGTCTGCCTGAGCTTTCCCCGTGGCATCTGACTCCGGGCTATCCCGCAGTGTGCGTGAGTCACCCTGCTCAGCCGTGGCAGGTCGCTGGTGCTGACAGGTTCCTGATAAGCAGACCATAACCAATACCATGATTTACAAAATTGTGATTCGTTTACACTGTTGATAGATTTGCTTTATCTTTTAGTTGAATTAACCGTATGTTCGACAATTAAAGTGATTTTTGTTGTAGCATCATCCGTGTCAACTGCAAGCAACAGGCACATGTTTGTTAACACGAGGGGATGTGCGGACTGCAAACAATAATTTTTAAGTCAGTTCAGAAGATGTGATTAGCAACAACTGAACAAAGTACTGGTTATTGCTTGTTCTCTGGGCATGTTTAGATTGGGCAAGTTTAGAATGATCTTCAACATTTTATGTAGATTTATTTGTAGAAAGTTGTCACTTCTAATCTTGAGGAGAAAAGAAGCAGTTGACTCCAGAAATTGATTTCCTAAAAGGGTTGGCTAATAGAGACATTAGATCATTGAAAAAGCAGATTGTGTGTTATAAGTAAGAAATTGCAAGTGTGAATTTTAAGAGTGTATAACTTCTACACTATATTAAAGGGAACCCATCACCAGCAAAAATGCTATTCACCTGCAGATATGGGGTAAATCTGCAGGTTAATAGCGTTACTAACCTGCCCAGCGCCTCCACGTTGCCCAACGCAGTGGAGAGAAAATGATCTTTATTCTCCCCGACAGCATTCAGTTTCAGTCATGGGGGCACACCCCCAATACTGACTGACACTGGCTCTTTACGGTTGGCATGATTTCCAGTATCATTCATGATGTTTTGATAATGTCAAAGGTCAATTCATGATGGGTGCACAAATGTTGACGCCTGAGCAAAACACATGTCACCAGCAATTTAGCAAAGAGACTTTAGACATGCTGTCCAGGAGACTTTAATCCTCAAATTATTACATCTGATGAATCATGGGTACACCACCATGATTCTGAGACCATGCAATGGAAGCACAAGGAGTCACCAACTTCAAAGAAATTTTTTGTCCAGTAGTCAGCTGGAAAGAGCATGGTAACAGTATTTCAGGACACAGAAGGTGTTTTATTACTAGATTTCATGCCACACAAGACAACCATTACTCAGACACCTATGCTTCAACAATGAAGGCACCATGTAAGGTAATCAAAAACAAATGCCATGGGAAGTTGTTGGAAGGTGTGTAGCTGCTTCTCAACAATGCACTAGCTCATAAGTCTCCCAAATCACAAGCTGCGATCTGGGAGTGAGTCCTCATGGAGCTTAATCATTCATCCTACAGTCCACATCTAGCTTCCATTGATTACTTTCTATTTCAGAACCTGAAGAAATTTCTGCGTGGGCAACGATTTCCTGACGATAATACCGTTAAATAGGCAATAACAGGGTTCTTGCAGCAGCAAGAAGTCTCATATTTTGAAGACATCCTATCAATTGAAGCGATGTGGATTAACTGTGTTGACGTCAAGGGGGATTACACGGGATTACACAGTGGGGAAAATAAGTATTTGACACACTGCCGATTTTGCAAGTTTTCCCACCTACAAAGTATGGAGAGGTCGGTAATTTTTTTTGTAGGTACACTTCAGCTGTGAAAGACAGAATCTAAAAATAAAAGACAGAAAATCATATTGTATGATTTTTAAAGAATTAAATTGCATGTTATTGCATGAAATAAGTTTTTCATAACCTACCAAACAGCTAGAATTCTGACTCTCACAGACCTGTTAGTTTTTCTTTAAGAAGCATCCTACTCTATACTCATTACCTGTGTTAATTGCACCTTTTTAAACTTGTTACCTGTATAAAAGACACCTGTCTGCACACTCAATCAATCACACTCCAGCATGGCCAAGACCAAAGAGCTGTCTCAGGACACCAGGGCCAAAGTTGTATATCTGCACAAGGCTGGGGTGGGCAAAAGGACAATAGGCAAGCAGCTCGGTGAGAAGGCAACAACTGTCGGCACAATTATTAAAAAATGGAAGAAACACAAGATGACTGTCAATCTTCCTCAGTTTGCAGCAATTTGATCATGAACTGCTTCACTGTTGCCCGAATATTATTATACAGGTTTAAAATATTTAGATTAGATAAAAAGTGAAATAGCTAGATATAAGAAAAACATAATCACCACAAAAAAAACCTGGATAACACATCACTTGACTTGATAATGATAAAGTGATAGCTTTTGCTAATGTACTCGTGATTTTTTTAAAACTGTTTTTAATAAAAAGGCCAAGTCAGAAGTAAAATTGTAGATTGTTACATCTAAAATAGAAATGCTAACATTTTAGTTTCCTGCTGAGAACAACATGCGATAAATATAATTTATTGCTGATGTTCTGCAATTTTCTGTAAATGTACAAAATAATATTCCACCTGACCAGGATCATATGAAACAGTACAACAGGTAGCTCATAAATTAACACGGGGAACAAGCAAGACCTAGTAAACTCTGTTCAGATACTGTAGGGTGTAAAGTGCTCCTCCATAGACTCTAAAAGCTATTCTGCAATTATCTTCCTGGGATGGGTAGGGGGCCAGAATGATAACAGTGTCCACATTGATCCAGATATGTTACAGTATTTTCCATGCCACACTTGGGGGTTAAAGGATCTTCTGCGCTAATGGTACTTGGGTCACTGTGGTCCCTTTATCTTCCAAACAAGCAGTGTTTTCATTTCTGTGACACCATGTTCATACAACAGCTACGGACAAGGTAGGGGGAAAAAAAAGTCTTATAATGGTCTACATTATATGTAAAGCTCAAAGAGGTTACCTTTAACTAGTATTAGGGTATGTGCACACAACATCTATTGCAGGCGGATTTAGCCTGGAACCTGCCTGAAAAGCACAACAAAAAAATGGCAAAAAATTCACATATGCTATGGGATGTCAAAACAACTTTCTTTGCATATGTATTTTCTTTTTATTATTGCTATTAACCTTTAAAAGAAGAGAACGATTCATTCTTCCACCACTATTCTTTAATTTTGTCTTTTTTGGCTGTATGTACTGTTAAACTATAAACATGGATTTATATGCTTATTGATAGGTAGTTTGCTAGGGCTTTCAAATGTATTGTTCTTTGGATGCCTTGTTCCTAATCTTGCAAAATATTATTTTTTATATTTTTTATTGGTTTTAAGATAAAATTGTGTCCCTTTGTTACAATTATTAAATAAAGATCTCTGATATTTTAGCATTTATGTTACTTATTGTATTACTGTATATGGATGTTAGTTCTGCTTTACACAATTTTCCAGTTGTACGATTGCATAGACATACACTTGCATGCATGGCTTATAGGGTTCCAATGTAAAAAAAGTCCATACCCTACAGAATATACTTTATTGTGGTGACCTTCAGTAAAGGAAGATGTAATTAGCCCTTCCAGAAAAGAAGGGGACTTGAAATCTAGTGCAACCTATTGGAAATAGCAATCCAAAGGTTCAAGATCAACCCTTTGAACAAGCCTTGTCACATGACTTAGGATAAGAAGCCAAACCAGAAACTCCATTGCAGAGAATGGTTTATTTCTGAATTTATTTTTTGGAGCCAGAGAACTGTGCTCTAAATTTTAATGTCAACGCACGAGGATACTGTAAATTGTAGCCCTCTACAACAGGAGAAAGCCCCAATACACCTACTTCAGCCCATCCGAGCCAGAAAACTCCTTCCCTGGCCTTGTTTATGGGCGATATTACCACCATCTTGCGGTGGGACCAGAGTCATTATCATGCATCTTGCCTTACCTCATTGATATGGTTCATCTTATTCTGGGCTTTATAAAGCTTGTATATGTGCCTGTCTTTGAAATTTACTGCCATGCCTATCTGGATTGGTTTTAATTTGGTGTATTGGCAGACTGATATTGTCACGGGGGTATTGGGTAGACTAAAGCTGATTGCCCGGGCCCCTGCGATATCCCTCAGACTAGGGAAAACCCTATCTGTCGCTCTCCCAGAATTTACACTGATGGTGTGCTTGTCTGGGTCGCCAGGCCTGACCCTGACTCCTGTTTCAGCCCTCTGCTGAAACCTCCACCCGCCACCCAGTGATAAGACCAGACACCAACCTACACAGAAAGTACAGACAGGGAAAACTAAAAACGCACCTCGCCGCAGACACACAGGAAAACACTATAATGTGCACAGGGCAAAAATAAACACAAATATAGGAAGGAGAAATATGACAAAGGATAATACACCACCAGATACGCTTCAACTTCTAGACCACCACTCCAGACCGAGATCACCTGGCACAAGACACAAGCTTTAATCGGCGACGCCCAAAATTCAGAATGACTATTTAAAGGCCACCGGTGTGACCCAGCCTCCAACCAGATTAACCCTGGATAACCTGGATAAAATCTACCTGGCGCCACTGAGCGTATAGTGGACAAATGTGGAATTACCGCTGTCTGTCGGACGCCCTAGTGTGAACAGCGTCCGACATGACAGATATATATATAGCTCCTTAATCTGTGAGGTGTAACTTAGTCCTACCATATTATAGGTAACTACAGTGATCATTGGACTGACTACATAGACTATTATTGTAAGGAGATGAGGTTACTGGAGATCTCTAGTCACTGAACCCTTTACTTTATTCTACTTCCCCAGTATGTGTGTTTTTGATTACTATGCATGATCTAAAATATACTTATATCTGATAAGCTGTTGTAGCCTGATCTAGATCTGTTACATACTCTGTCACACACGGGATTGGAATGTTCCTGTCTACTGACTATTGTTTTTTTGTGGCTCTTATACTGTATGTTGTTTTGGGTATTTTGCTATATATTTATTAACGACCTCTATTATACAGATCAGTTTAGTCGCGTATATGCTGTATTGAATGTCAATTGAGTTTGATATATTTATTTTAGTAGTTTTATCATGTCACTTGTAGTCTCTTTTCAATAAAAGTATTTTTGCAATATTCAGATATGCACATTTATAAATGTATTTTTGCTTTTGTTCAAGCATCTGGTCTTGATATATTATGGGGCACCCTATAGAGATATAATGGTTGTGCATCTAACTTTCTACTAGAATCCGAGCCAGAAGGTCACAGCGAAGGTCAGGGGCAAGTAACCCTCCCTTGCTGAAGCCAAGGGAAACATTTCTTTTGAAGCATTCTCCCTCACCAGTGCAAAGCACAAAATCTGATTTGGCAGGGTGCGAGGCCTCTGACAGAGGGTCTAGGATAAAATATTTCCTCTTGTGGAGAGTGTCAAGTTGACGCAAGTCAATATCGATCATATTTCACAGTGTTTGCTTCTCATCTCTGCAAAGTCCTCCTCATCTCTGAAGAAACTATTTGGATATTTAATTGGTGGAGAGCATAGTGTGACCCAGCACCAGGCAGAAGTGCCGCTCCCAATGCACCTGACTGAAACAGCTCCTGGAAAAAAACGGTATGGTGGCACACGGTAAACGGGGTACCAGCCAGAAAATAGTGCAGCAGAAATGTCCAAAGAAAAAGAAGGCAGCACTCACTATTTCGGTCATCTGTACTTTGTTACAAAGCAGGTAAAAACATGGCGGCAATGGAGAAGAGGTGGAGACAATAGAGGACTATGGCCGTTTTGCACTGCTAGTGCTTCCACGGGTCCAAGGAGTGCTGTCTTCTTTTTCTTTGGACATATTTAAATATTTAAATTCTCGAGGAGCATTACATGGCATATAAGTCTTATTTACGCCAGTTTGTTTTCTCCCTTAGACTCTCTATAGAGGAAAGTGCTGTTCTTTCTGACAAAGTTTAAAAGGAAATTGCTTTGGCACTTTATGGATACATTTATCATATACACTGTAAAATGCTCATAGGCCTCACGTCCCATATCTTCTATAAAATATATCTATGTGAATTCATTGTGTAACCATAACAGGCTGTAATGGAAAGCTGTCCTTTTGTATCTGACATATGCTCTGCTTGAAAGCAGCATTAACAGCAATTTGTAATACAGACTAATTGGGCCATTTGAACTCTAGTACCAAACTTAGTACACAGGTTTAGTTATTGTACTGAGACACATTCTTCAAGATAAGAAAGTGCTGTGTATGAGTGGAGATGTTTACCTCTTAAACTCATCAGACACAACATCCCATGATTAGTCTTATTGTGGTAGAATGTATGATATGGGCACAATCACATTTAGTATTTTGACGTGCTACTACATGACTGTCCAGTTAACGGGTTATCCAGCCTTTAAATAGGCGCTCAATATTAGATAGGTAAGGGACTATCTCTTAGCACCTTATTCCATTTAGCTATCTAAAGGGGCTGCATGGTGACTTTTATCTTAAGTGTATAGCCAGATTTACTGTAGGTTGAATTAAAATATTGCAAAATCTGCAGCTTTTTCCAGTAAAATACAAAGGAATGTGATTTATGAACTACATCAGCATGTAGAATAAGAATTTTTTTTTCCAACTGAGAGTTGTGGATGTGTTGCCAATTTTCCCTATGGGTTTTACCCTTTGCAGGGCATAAGATAAATAAAATACAAATCTGCTCTAAAATCCTCTAAAACAATATTTGGGCTTTGTCTTTAGGCAAAATTGACATGTCTGTATTATACTCTCCAGGTATGGACCACACTGCCTTCGAGCCTCCTTATACAATCTATCAGCCTCATATATATCTTTGAGCCTGTTATTTCTAACCTGGAGACCTGCAGTCATACATTCAAAGGAAGAAAAAGGTTTTGGTACCATGTTTTCCTTCCTTTGTCCAAATGGTGGATGCCAGAATTTACCACACAGTCCATACACTAAACTGTATAATACAGAGTTGTCAATTAGTCCCAATGTTTCTAGTCCATGGACATCTAAAATTTTACAGATGTACAGTTAGTAGTGACAATACTTTTTTTTTACAAATACATAAAATTATATAAACAAATGCTAGATTTTTATTTTCTTAAAATTAATAGTTACAAATTGCACTTTTCAATTTTGGCCAACAGGATCATAGCATCATAGAATGTTAGAGTTGAAAAGGACCTCCATGGTTATCGTGTCCAACCCCCTGCTCAATGCAGGATTCTCTAAGCCATCTCAGGATGTTTCTACTCTTTAAATTTTTTATTATTCCTTAATGATGTTTTTGAAAGGATATAATCCATTGCTTGCAATTTATTAGAGACAACAGCTTTTTTTTCTATCCCACTGCACCTTATCCTCGTGTCTTATCCTTATCCTCTGTTCTTCTGAACTGAAGAATCCTAGCCCGCATAATTTATTAAAGCCATGAACAAAAGATAAAGAAATCCATTAAAGAAGATCTGGTTATTAACAAAGCAGCATTCAGTTGCTAGCTGCTTTAGTAAACATGTTGCTTTTAAGGTCCTGCCAAATTTTTCACATTAGGAATGAAATAAATAATTATATCTCGTATGAAAATACAAAAAAGTAGACCCACAAAAAAGCTCCACTTAAGCATAAACAATGAAAACTAACCCAATATCCTTAAGGTACGCTTTTATTACCCAATTTATGTTACATATTACATAGTTACACAAGTTGAAAAAAGACGGAGGTCCATCAAGTTCAACCTTCCTCCACCAATTGATCATTTTGTCACTAAATTAACCATAACCCACAATGTTATGTGTATTGAGGAAATCATCCAGCCCTTTTTCAAAAGTTATCAAGTCTCTTGCTCCAATAGTTAAGCTATTCACTCTTCAAACAATGCTAACAAATTGAGTTTTTATTACAAGATTTTTCAAACACATACAGATGTGTCCACATTTAACTTCAGCTAATTTCAAGAAGGACTACAATTTCAAACAATGCAAATCAATAAATTCTCACACAGACACATACTGTTTCAATCAAAATTATTGAACCCCCATTCCAAATTAGGATTGTTAGAAACATTTATAAATGTCCCTCTGTTTTCCTGTAAGCCAAATAAGAACATTTAAACATCTCAAAGCAACTAATATAACAAGTCAGTTTTCCAAATTTAACACAAAATGCCACTGCTTAGATTTTTCAGAATTAGTTACCCTCTTTATAACAAACGTCTAAAATAACTTAGTAGAGTACCATTTGGCTATTAATACCAGATATTGACAATATTCATGAAGAATCTCAGCTTGTTCCCCCCGAGGAAGCCCACGCGAAACGCGCGTTGGGGCTGTCGTCCATTGTTAGACGTGACCACACACAGGCTATTATGGGTGAGATTATCTTTTGTGCATTTATATGTATACTGAATTGACTTTGCTGCGCAACAGATTTGTGAGACTATTTTTAAAATAGTTTTCTATCTGCTTATATAATTATTTGATTGGGTGAATACCTCTTTGCTATATGCACATTCTATTAGCATATTGATTACTTCGGTCCCTTGGCTTGTACAAGGAGACCAATGTCTACAGCTTTACGTTGATGCTTTATATTTAATACTAGAAATGTGTTTTGATCTACCCGGTGCCTGATACTTTTAATGTGTGGAACCGTACTATGGTTTCTCTTTGACACCATGCGCCACTTGTCCTATGCCTTTTCTGTGATTTAATGTTTATTATTGTTACATTAATCTTGTGAAATAAAAATTGTTACTTTTTTATATTGGGACTTTTGTACTCTATGGTTCTTATAGGTTAAAAGTCTATACTACTTAGTAGAGTACCCTTTGGCTATTAATACCAGATATTGACAATATTCATAAAGAATCTCAGCTTGTTCCTCATGGGCAGTGGTCTTCAGTTCACTGATATTTTTGGGTTGTGAAGAGTGTTAACCGAAAAGTTAAGAGGAGAGATTATTGCCTCTCACAAACAAGGAAAAGGATACAAAAAAGGTATCAAATACATGAAATGTTCCTAAAGATATAGTTGCAAGCTACCAGAAAATGGCATAAAGATGCTGCTACCAGATTCTTGAGGAGGCAGACACAGGATTCCAGGGCCTTAACTGAAGCTGCTGGGAGGAGGTAAGTATTACAATGAAGACAGGAGGCAGTGATTTATTCCAGGCACTGCATGCTCCAGAGCCTGGAAGAAATCATTAACATAATGAAAGAATAGAACATGTCTTGGCATTAAGACCATTAATATGAAGCATACAGTTAGGACTAGTCCAACATGTATATCATGTATATTACCTGTATACCCGTCTTAATAGGGCTTATACATCCCGGGGGGGGGGGGGGGGGGTGACAGATTCCCTTTACATTTCAAGTTATTTATCCTGAGCATGCTTCAGAATCCACCAAAGAACAAGGCCTGGAAGATTTATAGAGAGGCCGTCAACAGTCACCTAACTTGACCCTTCTAGAAAAATTTGGGTTGTGAAGAAAGCAATTTCAGAACACAAATCCAAGAATATTAATAAATTTAAGGCCAATGCTCAAGATCTGGGCTAAGATTGTTCACAAATGCTACTAGTTTTTGACTAAACATAACATTTCCAGCAATTATAAAAGCCAAAGAGACCACCAAGTACTAAAGACGTAAGCACAACATTTAAGGGGTTGAATCATTTTGCTATTGTAGTACTCATTAGTAAAGGTATGTTACACTGAATTTCAAGAAACTACTTGTCATGTTGAACTAGGGACTACTGAGGCACTTCATAATTTCAATGTGTCATCATATTTCACAGTGCTTTACAGACACCATCATCATAACATTGTGGCTCACAACTTATATTTCCTATCAGTATGTTTTTGGAGTGCAGGAGAAATCAGGAGTACCCTGAAAATACCCACACAAACACAGAGAGAACATTCAAATTCTTTGCAGATTTTGCCCTTGGAGAGATTTGAACCCTGGACCCCAGTGTTGCAAAGCAACAGTGCTAACTAGAGTTGAGCGACCTTGACCTTTTTAGAGTCGAGCCGGGTTTCGCGAAACCCGACTATCTCAAAAGTCGGGTCGAGTGAAATCGGCCGATTATGACGTAAAGTCGGGATCGACCGAAACACGAAACCCAATGCAAGTCAATGGGGCAGCATAGTCGGCAGTGAGTGGGGGCCAGGAAAACACCTAGAGTGCCCATTTTAATGTCAAAACCATCCATTCTTCTTAATGAAGCTTGTCAAGCGTAATTTACCTTATAATAATTGGAAGGCATTTGAAATTGGGGGTCATTTGGCTAAAGTTGTGGTGGGTAGGGCTGGTTCAAGTAATTAGTGGGCCCAGGAAATCTGGACCACGTCACGGCAGTGGAGCAGGGAGAGGTAAGTATTTCAACTTTGCAAGTGCTGTGAACCTGAGCAAGCAGGGGGGGCCCACTCGTTGGCATTGGCACTGGCACAGGGCCCCTCAAAGTACAGCGGTGTGTTTGCACGGCGGGGGCGCCTCCCACCGGCAGCAACACTTTTGCGTACCATGAGAGGCCCTGTGCCAGTGACGTCGCCAACTAGTATTCCTCCCCCCACCTGATGAAGGAACCTGCACTTTCATCTGCACCTTCCTGTCTGTCCCCGTGTAAGGTGGTATGGTATGCGGGAAGGGGGACCTGACTTTCAGCAGGGTCACAATCTTGCAGTGTAGCGTGCACGGGAAATGTTGCATTATGGGTCAATGTACCAGCAGACTCATCTATCACTGGCTGGGCAATGGGCAGGATGAGGAGGAAACACAGATATAGGCCCAAAGAATAAAGTGGGCTAAATGCAGTTCAAAATTGGTAACACAGGACTAATCAGGGGGCATTGCAGTGGAGGACAACTGGAATGAGAGGCTGACACAGAGAGTAGGCCCAAATCAGTAAGTAGTCGAAATGCAGTTCAAAATTGGCAACAGTAGTAAACAGGCGGCACAGCTTTGTTCAGTGGAGGAGAACAGCAAGGAGTGGCAGACACCGATAGTAGGCCCCAACCCAACTAGTAGGCCAAATGCAGTCTAACATTAACAACTACTTAACGAGCGCCTGAAAACGGAATTTCAGGACAGGAAACCAGGAGAACAGCAAGGAGCGTCAGACACCGATAGTAGGCCCCAAACCAACTAGTACGCCAAATGCAGTTGTTCCGTTTAACCACAATTTAATGAGAGCCTGAAGATAGAAGTTCAGGAAAGGCAACCTGGAGAACACCTTGGAGTGGAACACACCATCTCTCTACACCCCATACCCAATTTGTAGGCCTAATGCAGCGCAGTTTCCAACAACTACTAAACGAGAGCATGATGATCGAAGCATTGGCGAGGAAACCTGGGGAACACCTTGGAGTGGAACACACCATCTCTCTACAGTGGAACACACCATCTCTCTACACCCCATACCCAATTTGTAGGCCTAATGCAGCGTAGTTTCCAACAACTACTAAACGAGAGCCAGAAGATCGAAGCAATGGAGAGGAAACCTGGGGAACACCTTGGAGTGTAACACACCATCTCTCTACACCCCATACCCAATTTGTAGGCCTAATGCAGCGTAGTTTCCAACAACTACTAAACGAGAGCCGGAAGATCGAAGCTCAGGAAAGGCAACCTGGAGAACACCTTGGAGTGGAACACACCATCTCTCTACACCCCATACCCAATTTGTAGGCCCAATGCAGCGTAGTTTCCAACAACTACTAAACGAGAGCCGGAAGATCGAAGCAATGGAGAGGAAACCTGGGGAACACCTTGGAGTGTAACACACCATCTCTCTACACCCCATACCCAATTTGTAGGCCTAATGCAGCGTAGTTTCCAACAACTACTAAATGAGAGTCGGAAGATCGAAGCAATGGAGAGGAAACCTGGGGAACACCTTGGAGTGTAACACACCATCTCTCTACACCCCATACCCAATTTGTAGGCCTAATGCAGCGTAGTTTCCAACAACTACTAAACGAGAGCCGGAAGATCGAAGCAATGGAGAGGAAACCTGGGGAACACCTTGGAGTGGAACACACCATCTCTCTACAGTGGAACACACCATCTCTCTACACCCCATACCCAATTTGTAGGCCTAATGCAGCGTAGTTTCCAACAACTACTAAACAAGAGCCGGAAGATCGAAGCTCAGGAAAGGCAACCTGGGGAACACCTTGGAGTGTAACACACCATCTCTCTACACCCCATACCCAATTTGTAGGCCTAATGCAGCGTAGTTTCCAACAACTACTAAACGAGAGCCGGAAGATCGAAGCAATGGAGAGGAAACCTGGGGAACACCTTGGAGTGGAACACACCATCTCTCTACAGTGGAACACACCATCTCTCTACACCCCATACCCAATTTGTAGGCCTAATGCAGCGTAGTTTCCAACAACTACTAAACAAGAGCCGGAAGATCGAAGCTCAGGAAAGGCAACCTGGGGAACACCTTGGAGTGTAACAAACCCTCTCTCTACACCACGGAAGGGCTGATTCTTAGGAAGGAAGGCTGTCGGAAAGAAGCAGGGCGCGTCCGAGGGTGATTATATTCTTATTAGGTATATACTCACCCTCGGACGCGCCCTGCTTCTTTATTTGTAATGAATGTTTATTTGCAATGTGGTTTTGACTTACTCTATTTTTTTGGTAAATAATGATTTTATTATTTTCATTGTTTTGCATCTTCTTGGCAATAATATAAAGAAGACGCGACAGGACAACACTCGGTGGATGCCATATCTGTGTTTAAAATTGAAAAAACCTTTCAGTTAACTACTTGCAGGAGAAAGTTATTGTAGCTGGTGGCCATTTTTAGTACTGTACCAGATTTTTGTTGTATGTGTTTGTTTTTAATGTTAAAATGTCTGCATTTGATATCTCTCCAGTATTTTCTTTTTTATAAGCAAAATACTTATTTTTATATTTTCTGATGTTGGTTCTAGGGGTACACGGGCAGCAGTGGTGTGGTCAGTGGAGGCCTAGTGGAAGGAGTGACCGCAGACAGGCATCGAAGGCCTAAAATAATAACACATGGCTGTAGGCAATTTTAAATTGGTTCCAGGGGTACACGGGCAGCAGTGGTGTGGTCAGTGGAGGCCTAGTGGAAGGAGTGACCGCAGACAGGCATCGAAGGCCTAAAATAATAACACATGGCTGTAGGCAATTTTAAATTGGTTCCAGGGGTACACGGGCAGCAGTGGTGTGGTCAGTGGAGGCCTAGTGGAAGGAGTCACCGCAGACAGGCATCGAAGGCCTAAAATAATAACACATGGCTGTAGGCAATTTTAAATTGGTTCCAGGGGTACACGGGCAGCAGTGGTGTGGTCAGTGGAGGCCTAGTGGAAGGAGTGACCGCAGACAGGCATCGAAGGCCTAAAATAATAACACATGGCTGTAGGCAATTTTAAATTGGTTCCAGGGGTACACGGGCAGCAGTGGTGTGGTCAGTGGAGGCCTAGTGGAAGGAGTGACCGCAGACAGGCATCGAAGGCCTAAAATAATAACACATGGCTGTAGGCAATTTTAAATTGGTTACAGGGGTACACGGGCAGCTATGGTGTGGTCAGTGGAGGCCTAGTGGAAGGAGTCACCACAGACAGGCATCGAAGGCCTAAAATAATAACACATGGCTGTAGGCAATTTTAAATTGGTTACAGGGGTACACGGGCAGCAGTGGTGTGGTCAGTGGAGGCCTAGTGGAAGGAGTCACCGCAGACAGGCATCGAAGGCCTAAAATAATAACACATGGCTGTAGGCAATTTTAAATTGGTTACAGGGGTACACGGGCAGCAGTGGTGTGGTCAGTGGAGGCCTAGTGGAAGGAGTGACCACAGACAGGCATCGAAGGCCTAACATAACAAAAATGTCAATGCAATGGTATTGTCAGTGGCAGGCATTGAAGGATGTCAGCGCATAGACTAAACATTGGTGGAGCTGTGAGATAATTTTGCAAGTGGTAGAGCACTGTTTGAGCTGGGGTGGGGGAAAACTGTCTTGTGGCCGGCGGTACAGGCCCAGGGCCCCTCATATTACAACGGTGTGTCTGACGTTGGGTGCGCACCACCACCGCCAGAGACACTTTATTGTACTAGGAGGGACCCAGTGGCAGTGCCGTCGACCAAAAGCGGGCTCACCCACCTCTTCAGACAAACTGCACTCTCACGGGTGCTGTCGCCAAGTGTCGATACCACGGCCCCGTGTGGGGAGTTTGGCCATTTAGTGAGGTGTAAACATGTCGTATGCTGGACAATCAGGTGCAGAAAATTACGAGATTGGAAAAGGCATTCAGAATAGTCCACAGGCAAGACCTTTTCATAGGAAAGCTAGGTGTCAGCCAGGCAAGGCGGGGCAAAAGATTTCGAAATCCAGTTGTGGTTCATTTTAATGAAGGTTAGATCATCTACATTTTGGGTAGCCAGACGAGTCCTTTTTTCTGTTAGTATTGAACCTGCAGCACTGAATACTCTTTCTGATAGGACACTAGCTGCCGGGCAAGCAAGCTCCTGCAATGCATATTCTGCCAATTCTGGCCAGGTGTCTAATTTTGATGCCCAGTAATCAAATGGGAATGACGGTTGAGGGAGAACATCGATAAGGGATGAAAAATAGTTTGTAACCATACTGGACAAATGTTGTCTCCTGTCACTTTGAATTGATGCTGCAGTACCTGTCCTGTCTGCGGTCATAGCAAAATCACTCCACAACCTGGTCAGAAAACCCCTCTGGCCAACGCCACTTCTGATTTCTGCCCCTCTAACTCCTCTGGTCTGCTGGCCCCTGCAGCTCGTGTGAGAACGATCACGGGCGCTGTGTGCAGGGAATGCCAGAAGCAAACGGTCAACAAGAGTTGATTGTTTGGTTGCTAATATTAGTTCCAAGTTCTCATGTGGCATTATATTTTGCAATTTGCCTTTATAGCGAGGATCAAGGAGGCAGGCCAACCAGTAATCGTCATCATTCATCATTTTAGTTATGCGTGTGTCCCTTTTGAGGATACGTAAGGCATAATCCGCCATGTAGGCCAAAGTTCCAGTTCTCAAATCTGCGGTTGTGCTTGGTTGAGGGGCAGTTTCAGGCAAATCCACGTCACTTGTGTCCCTCAAAAAACCAGAACCCGGCCTTGCCGCGCCACCAATTTCCAGTGGCCCCGGAAAAGCTTCCTCATTAAAAATATAATCATCCCCATCATCCTCCTCGTCCTCCTCCTCCTCTTCGCCCGCTACCTCGTCCTGTACACTGCCCTGGCCAGACAATGGCTGACTGTCATCAAGGCTTTCCTCTTCTCAGCTGCAGACGCCTGATCCTTTATGTGCATCAAACTTTGCATCAGCAGACGCATTAGGGGGATGCTCATGCTTATTATGGCGTTGTCTGCACTAACCAGCCGTGTGCATTCCTCAAAACACTGAAGGACTTGACACATGTCTTGAATCTTTGACCACTGCACACCTGACAACTCCATGTCTGCCATCCTACTGCCTGCCCGTGTATGTGTATCCTCCCACAAAAACATAACAGCCCGCCTCTGTTCACACAGTCTCTGAAGCATGTGCAGTGTTGAGTTCCACCTTGTTGCAACGTCTATGATTAGGCGATGCTGGGGAAGGTTCAAAGAACGCTGATAGGTCTGCATACGGCTGGAGTGTACGGGCGAACGGCGGATATGTGAGCAAAGTCCACGCACTTTGAGGAGCAGGTCGGATAACCCCGGATAACTTTTCAGGAAGCACTGCACCACCAGGTTTAAGGTGTGAGCCAGGCAAGGAATGTGTTTCAGTTGGGAAAGGGAGATGGCAGCCATGAAATTCCTTCCGTTATCACTCACTACCTTGCCTGCCTCAAGATCTACAGTGCCCAGCCACGACTGCGTTTCTTTCTGCAAGAACTCGGACAGAACTTCCGCGGTGTATCTGTTGTCGCCCAAACACTTCATAGCCAATACAGCCTGCTGACGTTTGCCAGTAGCTGCCCCATAATGGGAGACCTGGTGTGCAACAGTGGCAGCTGCGGATGGAGTGGTTGTGCGACTGCGGTCTGTGGACGAGCTCTCGCTTCTGCAGGAGGACGAAGAGGAGGAGGAGGGGGTGCGAACGGCTACAGCCAATTGTTTCCTAGACCGTGGGCTAGGCAGAACTGTCCCAAACTTGCTGTCCCCTGTGGACCCTGCATCCACCACATTTACCCAGTGTGCCGTGATGGACACGTAACGTCCCTGGCCATGCCTACTGGTCCATGCATCTGTTGTCAGGTGCACCTTTGTGCTCACAGATTGCCTGAGTGCATGGACGATGCGCTCTTTAACATGCTGGTGGAGGGCTGGGATGGCTTTTCTGGAAAAAAAGTGTCGACTGGGTAGCTCGTAGCGTGGTACAGCGTAGTCCATCAGGGCTTTGAAAGCTTCGCTTTCAACTAACCGGTAGGGCATCATCTCTAACGAGATTAGTCTAGCTATGTGTGCGTTCAAACCCTGTGTACGCGGATGCGAGGCTAAGTACTTCCTTTTTCTAACCATAGTCTCATGTAGGGTGAGCTGGACTGGAGAGCTGGAGATCGTGGAACTAGCGGGGGTGCCGGTGGACATGGCAGACTGAGAGACGGTGGGAGATGGTATTGCTGCCACCGGTGCCCTAGATGCAGTGTTTCCTACTACGAAACTGGTGATTCCCTGACCCTGACTGCTTTGGCCTGGCAAAGAAACCTGCACAGATACTGCAGGTGGTGCAGAAAATGGTGGCCCTACACTGCCGGAAGGGATGTTGCGTTGCTGACTAGCTTCATTGGCCGAGGGTGCTACAACCTTAAGGGACGTTTGGTAGTTAGTCCAGGCTTGCAAATGCATGGTGGTTAAATGTCTATGCATGCAACTTGTATTGAGACTTTTCAGATTCTGTCCTCTGCTTAAGGTAGTTGAACATTTTTGACAGATGACTTTGCGCTGATCAATTGGATGTTGTTTAAAAAAATGCCAGACTGCACTCTTTCTAGCATCGGATACCTTTTCAGGCATTGCAGACTGAGCTTTAACCGGATGGCCACGCTGTCCTCCAACAGGTTTTGGCTTTGCCACGCGTTTTGGGCAAGATACGGGCCCGGCAGATGGAACCTGTTGCGATGTTGATGCCTGCTGCGGCCCCTCCTCCTCCGCTTCAGAACTGCTGCTGCCTGCACCCTGTTCCCCCAATGGCTGCCAATCGAGGTCAAGAACTGGGTCATCTATTACCTCTTCTTGTAGCTCGTGTGCAACTTCGTCTGTGTCACCGTGTCGGTCGGTGGTATAGCGTTCGTGATGGGGCAACATAGTCCCATCAGGGTCTGATTCTTGATCAGCACCCTGCGAGGGCAATGTTGTGGTCTGAGTCAAAGGACCAGCATAGTAGTCTGGCTGTGGCTGTGCATCAGTGCACTCCATGTCAGATTCAACAAGCGGTTTTCCTACTCCCAGAAAAGGGAGCGTTCGAGGCCTTGTGTAGCCAGACGACGAACCTGGCTCCACAGCTCCAGACTTAGGTGCAATATTTTTTTTCCCACGACCAGCTGATGCTCCACCACTACCACTACCCTCATTACCAGCTGACAATGAACGCCCCCGGCCACGACCTCTTCCACCATACTTCCTCATTGTTTTAAAAACGTAAACAAACTAACGGTATTTGTTGCTGTCACACAAATTACACGGTGAGCTATAACTTCAGTATGATTTAGCTACCCCTTTACAGGTGAGTGAGACCACAACGAAAATCAGGCACAATGTTACACACTCTGTTGTTGGTGGCAACAAATGAGAGAGATGCCACACACGCAGGACTGTCACTGAAGCACAAATGTAAATATTAATCTCCCACTGATTTGATTTTTTTTTTTTTTTAAGGGAGACTTTAGGAAAAAAAAATAATAGAATAAAATGATTTTTTCAGGAAGAATTTAGAAACCAAATAAAATAAAATGATTTTTTCAGGGAGAATTTAGAAAACAAATAAAACAAAAAAAGGCTTTCTATGGCCCACTGAGTGAGAGATGACGCACACAGGAGTCAGGAGTGGCACACAAGCCCAGAGGCCAATATTTATCTCCCACTGATTGATGTAGTGATTTTTTCAGGTAGATTTTGGAACCCAAATCAAGCTAAAAAAAATAATAGGCTTTCTATGGCCCACAATTGGAGAGAGAGAGAGAGATGGCACACCCAGGAGTCAAGACTGGCACACAAGCAGAAAGGGCAATATTAATCTCCCACTGATTTGTTTTTTTTTTTTTTTTTTCAGGGAGACTTTAGGAAAAAAAAAAATAGAATAAAATGATTTTTTCAGGAAGAATTTAGAAACCAAATAAAATAAAATGATTTTTTCAGGGAGAATTTAGAAAACAAATAAAACAAAAAAAGGCTTTCTATGGCCCACTGAGTGAGAGATGACGCACACAGGAGTCAGGAGTGGCACACAAGCCCAGAGGCCAATATTTATCTCCCACTGATTGATGTAGTGATTTTTTCAGTTAGATTTTGGAACCCAAATCAAGCTAAAAAAATAATAGGCTTTCTATGGCCCACAATTGGAGAGAGAGAGAGAGATGGCACACCCAGGAGTCAAGACTGGCACACAAGCAGAAAGGGCAATATTAATCTCCCACTGATTTGTTTTGTTTTTGTTTTTTTTCAGGGAGACTTTAGGAAAAAAAAAAAATAGAATAAAATGATTTTTTCAGGAAGAATTTAGAAACCAAAGAAAATAAAATGATTTTTTCAGGGATAATTTAGAAAACAAATAAAACAAAAAAAGGCTTTCTATGGCCCACTGAGTGAGAGATGACGCACACAGGAGTCAGGAGTGGCACACAAGCCCAGAGGCCAATATTTATCTCCCACTGATTGATGTAGTGATTTTTTCAGGTAGATTTTGGAACCCAAATCAAGCTAAAAAAATAATAGGCTTTCTATGGCCCACAATTGGAGAGAGAGAGAGAGATGGCACACCCAGGAGTCAAGACTGGCACACAAGCAGAAAGGGCAATATTAATCTCCCACTGATTTGTTTTTTTTTTTGTTTTTTTTTTCAGGGAGACTTTAGGAAAAAAAAAAAATAGAATAAAATGATTTTTTCAGGAAGAATTTAGAAACCAAAGAAAATAAAATGATTTTTTCAGGGAGAATTTAGAAAACAAATAAAACAAAAAAAGGCTTTCTATGGCCCACTGAGTGAGAGATGACGCACACAGGAGTCAGGAGTGGCACACAAGCCCAGAGGCCAATATTTATCTCCCACTGATTGATGTAGTGATTTTTTCAGATAGATTTTGGAACCCAAATCAAGCTAAAAAAAATAATAGGCTTTCTATGGCCCACAATTGGAGAGAGAGAGAGAGAGAGATGGCACACCCAGGAGACAAGACTGGCACACAAGCAGAAAGGGCAATATTAATCTCCCACTGATTTGTTTTTTTTTTTTTTTTTTTCAGGGAGACTTTAGGAAAAAAAAAAATAGAATAAAATGATTTTTTCAGGAAGAATTTAGAAACCAAATAAAATAAAATGATTTTTTCAGGGAGAATTTAGAAAACAAATAAAACAAAAAAAGGCTTTCTATGGCCCACTGAGTGAGAGATGACGCACACAGGAGTCAGGAGTGGCACACAAGCCCAGAGGCCAATATTTATCTCCCACTGATTGATGTAGTGATTTTTTCAGGTAGATTTTGGAACCCAAATCAAGCTAAAAAAATAATAGGCTTTCTATGGCCCACAATTGGAGAGAGAGAGAGAGATGGCACACCCAGGAGTCAAGACTGGCACACAAGCAGAAAGGGCAATATTAATCTCCCACTGATTTGTTTTTTTTTTTTTTTTTTTCAGGGAGACTTTAGGAAAAAAAAAATAGAATAAAATGATTTTTTCAGGAAGAATTTAGAAACCAAAGAAAATAAAATGATTTTTTCAGGGAGAATTTAGAAAACAAATAAAACAAAAAAAGGCTTTCTATGGCCCACTGAGTGAGAGATGACGCACACAGGAGTCAGGAGTGGCACACAAGCCCAGAGGCCAATATTTATCTCCCACTTTTTTTTTTTTGTTCCAGGGAAAATTTATAAACCCAATAAAAAAAATAATAAATAGGCTTTCTATGGCCCACTATCTGAGAGACAGAGAGAGATGGCACGCTTAGGACTGGCACACAAGCCCAAAGGCCAATATTAATCTCCCTTTTTTTTTAAGGGAGAATTTATAAAACCAAAAAAAAATAAATAAATAGGCTTTCTATGGCCCACTATTTGTGAGAGAGATGGCACGCTCAGGACTGGCACACAAGCCCAGAGGCCAATATTAATCTCCCACTTTTTTTTTGTTTCCAGGGAAAATTTATAAACCCAATAAAAAAAAATAAAAATAAATAGGCTTTCTATGGCCCACTATCTGAGAGAGAGAGATGGCACGCTTAGGACTGGCACACAAGCCCAAAGGCCAATATTAATCTCCCACTGATTGATTTATTGATTTTTTCAGGTAGAATTTAGAACCCAAATAAAGCAAAAAAAAAAAAAAAAGGGCTTTCTATGGCCCACTGAGTGAGTGATGATGCACACAGGAGTCAGGAGTGGCACACAAGCCCTGAGGCCAATATTTTTCTCCCACTGTTTGATGTAGTGATTTTTTCAGGTAGATTTTAGAACCAAAATCAAGCAAAAAAATAAATAGGCTTTCTATGGCCCACTGAGTGAGTGATGATGCACACAGGAGTCAAGAGTGGCACACAAGCCCTGAGGCCAATATTTTTCTCCCACTGATTGATGTAGTGATTTTTTCAGGTAGATTTTAGAACCAAAATCAAGCAAAAAAATAAATAGGCTTTCTATGGCCCACTGAGTGAGTGATGATGCACACAGGAGTCAGGAGTGGCACACAAGCCCTGAGGCCAATATTTTTCTCCCACTGATTGATGTTGTGATTTTTTCAGGTAGATTTTATAACCCAAATCAAGCAAAAAAATAAATAGGCTTTCTATGGCCCACTGAGTGAGAGATGACACAGACAGGGATGGCACTCTAGCAGAAATGTCAATCTTAATCTCCCACAAAAAAAAAAAAAAAAAAACAGGGAGTGTCCTTCAATTACTATCTCCCTGCAGTAATCTCAGCCAGGTATGGCAGGCAGCAATAAGGAGTGGACTGATGCACAAATTAAATAAAAAGTGTGTACAAACCAAAAAGATAGTTGTGCAGAAAGGAAGGAACAAGAGGATTTGTGCTTTGAAAAAAGCAGTTGGTTTGCACAGCGGCGTACACACAGCAATGCAGCTATCAGGGAGCCTTCTAGGGCAGCCCAATGAGCTACAGCGCTGAGGAAAAAAAAAAAAAATGTAGCTTCCACTGTCCCTGCACACCGAAGGTGGTGTTGGGCAGTGGAAATCGCTACAGCACAAGCGGTTTGGTGGTTAATGGACCCTGCCTAACGCTATCCCTGCTTCTGACGAAGCGGCAGCAACCTCTCCCTAAGCTCAGATCAGCAGCAGTAACATGGCGGTCGGCGGGAACTCCCCTTTATAGCCCCTGTGACGCCGCAGACAGCAAGCCAATCACTGCAATGCCCTTCTCTAAGATGGTGGGGACCAGGACCTATGTCATCACGCTGCCCACACTCTGCGTTTACCTTCATTGGCTGAGAAATGGCGCTTTTCGCGTCATTGAAACGCGACTTTGGCGCGAAAGTCGCGTACCGCATGGCCGACCCCGCACAGGGGTCGGATCGGGTTTCATGAAACCCGACTTTGCCAAAAGTCGGCGACTTTTGAAAATGAACCACCCGTTTCGCTCAACCCTAGTGCTAACCACTGAGCCACTGTGCTGTTATATTTAAAGACTATGGAAATCCTAATCACTTCTCACCAAATTGTTGTGGGTAGAGGAGTTAAAAATAATAATGCAAATGGAAAACATTAAGCATACAATAACAAAGCAAAAATAACTTATTGGCTGCCTTGATCGTTGCTCAAATTTTCCCCAGCCTTCTCATCCTGGTTGGCGAATAAAGTAACCCTTTGTAAACCCATTTCATAAAAAGTTTGACCACTACTCTTTCTATTCTTTTTCCACTCTCACTTTGTCTTTTTCTGTTTATACTTAATTTGGACTTTTTCTCAGCTAGCTGATTAATGTTCTCAAGATTTCTACTTTCCTGTCTCCTTATTTGTAGGTTATACTTGATTAATAAGTGCTCATGCACTTTTTTCCGCATTTCTCATATCTTATTGCCAGATAGAAACTGGATTTGGGGAAATACAGTAATATTTACTAGAAAAGCACTGTATTACTGTCATTTATTCCTACAATGTAATTAAAAAGCAACTACACCATATATACTCAAGTATAAGCCGACCCGAGTATAAGCAGAGGCACCTAATTTTGCCATGGAAAATTGGGTAAGCTTATTGACTCGAGTATAAGTCAGGTCTGCATTGTCCCCTTTTCCCTGTCATGCTATGCATGGGTCCCCATCCTGTCCTGGTATGCATGGGTCCCCCATCCTGTCCTGGTATGCATGGCTCCCCCATCCTGTCCTGGTATGCATGGCTCCCCCATCCTGTCCTAGTATGCATGGCTCCCCCATCCTGTCCTGGTATGCATGGCTCCCCCATCCTGTCCTGGTATGCATGGCTCCCCCATCCTGTCCTAGTATGCATGGCTTCCCCATCCTGTCCTGGTATGCATGGCTCCCCCATCCTGTCCTGGTATGCATGGCTCCCCCATCCTGTCCTGTTATGCATGGCTCCCCTGTCCTTGTATGAATGGTTCCTAGTAAAAAAAAAAAAAAAACATCCTACTCACCTTCCATGCACCCTTGCAGCAACTTGTTGGTCCTGGCGCCAGCAGCTCTCCCTGTGCCTAGTGATCATGTGACCCCACTCATTAAGGTAATGAATATTCCCTCCATGCCTATGTGAGTGGAGAGGAGTGTATATTCATTACCATAATTAGCGAGGCCATGTGATCGCTCAGCACAGGAAGAGCTGTCGGCGCCGGGACCATCGAGATGCTGCGAGGGCGCCGGGACAAACAAGATGCTGCGAGGGTGCGCAGGGGGGTAGGATACCTTCTGGAAGCCGGTGGCAGCGAGTGTCATTGTGCATGCTATGAGAGAAATCAATATTAATTTCTCTTTTGCAGTAGCACAGGCTTCAGCCACAACCTCCAGCTCCTGCCTCTGTGACCTGCCGCTCCCCCTCCCTCGTCAGCTTTCTGGGATAATTGACTCGTGAATAAGGCGAGGGGGGGTGTTTTCAGCACAAAAAAAATGTGCTGTAAAACTTGGCTTATACACGAGTATATACGATAATCCATAAATGGTTCTTGTTTCATTGCAAACAATAGAAAGTTTGCAAATTTTGGTAATAAACCTATCAACCATATAGCAGCCATGAACAATAGGTATGCAACATATGTCAAACCAAAAAAAAAATACTGTATATATATTTTAATTTATGGTATTATAATATATTGATGCTAGATACCCTGGGCCCAAATACACAGCATCAAAACCCCAGCAATTCAGCAATTCCACATCATGGGTATGTATCCTTTTGACAATGACTTATCACCTATGGCAGAGAAAGAAGTGCATTTCTCTGATAAGGTATATTACAAAGTTGCTTATTTTCATTGTGAAGAACTATGATTATATCTTAATTACCAAGACAACTATTCTTAGCAAACCAAGGAGAATATGCTGTTATCTATACTTTTTCTGTGTGTAAAGGTACCTTCACACTGAGCAACTTTACAACGAGAACGACAACAATCCGTGACGTTGCAGCGTCCTGGATAGCGATCTCGTTGTGTTTGACACGCAGCAGCGATCAGGATCCTGCTGTGACATCGCTGGTCGTAGCTGAAAGTCCAGAACTTTATTTGGTTGTCAGGTCGGCGTGATTCGTCATGTTTGACAGCAAAAGCAGCGATGCCTGCAATGTTTTTTCACGGAGCTAACAACCAGCGATAACGAAAAGTACGTCACTGGATCACTCCTGCATCGTTCTGGAGTTGCTGTGTTTGCGACCTAACAGCGGCGCTCCAGCGATCTAGTTTAAATCAGATCGTTGTCTATATCGCTGGAGCGTCGCTAAATGTGACGGTACCTTAAGTCTGTAATAGTGACTTGTAAGCTGATATTCCATATAACATAGTGGTCTTATCTTTGATGACTAGGAATGTTTGCTGATATGCCAATTATCCATTGTATTATGGAGCCAGTTTGTTGACTCTGAAAGCAACAAGGGAAAAACTATGCAAATAGAGTAAATAATCAAGTAAAGGCCCCTTCACATTAAGCGACGCTGCAGCGATACCGACAACGATCCGGATCGCTGCAGCGTCGCTGTTTGGTCGCTGGAGAGCTGTCACACAGACCGCTCTCCAGCGACCAACGATGCCGGTAACCAGGGTAAACATTGGGTAACTAAGCGCAGGGCCGCGCTTAGTAACCCGATGTTTACCCTGGTTACCATCCTAAAAGTAAAAAAAAACAAACACTAGATACTTACCTACCGCTGTCTGTCCTCCAGCGCTGCGCTCTGCTTCTCTGCTCTCCTCCTGTACTGGCTGGGAGCCGGAAAGCACAGCGGTGACGTCAAGGGTGTCAACACTTTTGGCCATGACTGTACATGGATACATGACTTTAAATGCTGACATTGGTCTAGTATCCAGCAGTAACTGTGTTACCACTAAAGAGTATGTCACAGATGGAGTATCAGTCCTAAATATTAAAGCATCTGCTGTAGAAAAAAGCAACCTATCACCACCTGTCAAAGGTGCAGCTTTCAGGTAGCTAGGCTGCTACAAAAATTGTGGAAGGTATCTTCTACAAATCTGGAATCCAATGCTGTGGTGTTTCAATCCTACCATTTCTTAGCTTAGGTTTGCTTGACATTGTCTAAATTCCCAAGTTAGTTCCTATAGCATCATTACTAGTAGTTCAGTATTACACGACAAATGGACACAAGACCTCCTTCCCTACTCCCCTCTTATTTCCCCTTCCCACAATCGTATACAAGATTTCTCCTGTGCATCACCCCTACTCTGGAACTCTCTACCACAACATATCAGACTCTCGCCTACCATGGAAACCTTCAAAAAGAACCTGAAGACCTACCTTTTCTGACAAGCCCACAACCTGCAGTAACCACCGATCCACCACACCACTGCACGACCAGCTCTACCCTCACCTATTGTATTCTCACCCATCCCTTGTAGATTGTGAGCCCTTGCGGGCAGGGTCCTCTCTCCTCCTGTACCAGTCTTAACTTTTATTGTTTAAGATTACCATACTTCTTTTTTATCATGTATACCAATTTTAATATGTAAAGCGCAAATGGAATAAATGGCACTATAATAATAATAAATAATAATAATCAGTTCCTTTGACCTTGTGTCACAAGCGTATCCAATCAAAAACAGCTCTGGCTGTGCATAATCAAAAATGGGAACATCAGTTCTGCTCACTGCATGTCCAAAATTCAGTCACTCACATCATCCACAAGTGCATTATCAATCACAGAGCGGTGGCCCCGACCCTCCGGCAGTAGTGTCAGAGAGCGCATCTCCAAGCATATGCATCTCTCCCAGGGTGCAATAAATGCTTCGGCACGCATGCCTAAAAAGGATGTACAGGCGGAAATAATATGTCTGCGGTCACTCTAAGTCATTGCTGAATCGTCACAACTCTTTTCTATTGACAGAAGCAAAAAAGTCTAGTCTGTACATGACCACAATTATGCAAATGGCATACATGCGGACACGTGACCACCCACATGCACAAGGAATGCAATGGCATCGTGACAGTGCGCGGCTCACACTATCACAATTCGGCAGTCACATGGATCACATGCATGAAGTGCAGAATTTTCATACATAAAACATGAATAAGAACAAGAATAAAAGTATATCTGTCTGTGATACTGAATAATGATAATGGAAATATCTACACTGACTTTATACTAGTTATTCATGCTAGTGCGTATAATACCAAGTTACTGACCACTAAGGCTAAGTGCACACGTTGCAGAATTACCGCCGAAATTTCTGTGACAATTCCGCAACTCCTGCAGCGGGTATATCGCATGCGGAATTGGCATGTGTATTCCCGCTAAACACTAGCGTTTTGCAAGCGTTTTTAGCTTGCAGAATGCTAGCGTTTTCCAAGCGATGCTACAGAAACTGATTGACAGGTTGGTCACACTTGTCAAACATAGTGTCCAGGTAGTAAATAGTAAGTTTGTCTCAATCCTACGAGATGATTGGGGTAACCTTCATTACGAGGACAAAAAAAAATGCATACAGGCCTGATACACTTCTAAGAAGAATTACAAAAATGTGCAATTTCCCTCACGTTTAGATAAAAAAAATTGTGACATGTACAGTAGAATGGCAGAAATCTGAAAATGTATGCAACCAATTAAGGTGTCTTTGATGAATGTATTGATTAATTATTAAATTAACGATAAGCAAATAAATGCTGTATTGTCTATATGTGGAGAGAACCTCCTGGTCAAAAAAAACAATTCTTTTTATAACCAACATGCAAATTGCCTCCT
Organism: Ranitomeya imitator; assembly: GCF_032444005.1. Taxonomy (NCBI): domain Eukaryota; kingdom Metazoa; phylum Chordata; class Amphibia; order Anura; family Dendrobatidae; genus Ranitomeya; species Ranitomeya imitator. The sequence goes on from NC_091286.1 coordinate 204,535,739, forward strand.
CAGAGAGGGAGATGACTTGCACTCTATAGCGCCACTTCCAACAGGAAACAGCAATCTTACCAGTCATTATTGACCCTTTATCGAGTCTTGCCATATGACGTACAATAAATCAGAATTCGAAAACCATAACATTTCTTAGTGTTTGCAAACTATAGTGTTCATATGATGCAGTATCTTTCCAAAATCTATTATTGCATATTAATGACTTAATCACTCTACTGTACAGCCCTGTGCCATAATTAAATTGTGGTAACTATGTAATGGCAAATCCTTTAACTTCTGGAATTAGAGATAACTTCAATACCAGCTGTTTATGTAGGTGCCTATATCAAGGAAGAAAGATTAATCTGCTGCACTATCTGCCTTGTGCCACAATTCAGTATACTGTAGAAATGATAAAGTGATCATCACCTTTACTAAAGGTACCGTCACACTAAGCGACGCTGCAGCGATACCGACAACGATCCGGATCGCTGCAGCGTCGCTGTTTGGTCGCTGGAGAGCTGTCACACAGACTGCTCTCCAGCGACCAACTATGCCGGTAACCAGGGTAAACATCAGGTTACTAAGCGCAGGGCCGCGCTTAGTAACCCGATGTTTACCCTGGTTACCAGCGTAAAAGTAAAAAAAAAACAAACACTACATACTTACCTTCCGCTTTCTGTCCCTCGGCGCTCTGCTTCTCTGCCCTGTGTCAGCGTCGGCCAGCCGGAAAGCAGAGCGGTGACGTCACCGCTCTGCTTTCCGGCCGCTGTGCTTACACAGGGCAGAGAAGCAGAGCACCGAGGGACAGAAAGCGGAAGGTAAGTATGTAGTGTTTGTTTTTTTTTTTACTTTTACGCTGGTAACCAGGGTAAACATCGGGTTACTAAGCGCGGCCCTGCGCTTAGTAACCCGATGTTTACCCTGGTTACCGGGGACCTCGGGATCGTTGGTCGCTGGAGAGCTGTCTGTGTGACAGCTCTCCAGCGACCAAACAGTGACGCTGCAGCGATCGACATTGTTGTCGGTATCGCTGCAGCGTCGCTCAGTGTGAAGGTACCTTAAGTTCCTATCATTGCCCTAAGGCCACAATCACACATTCCGGTTTTTTGAAGCCAGAAGAGAACTCAAGAGAAAGACGAATCACTTTCACAAAATCTGTTACTCAAAAATTCTGGATTAACAATTATTAAAAAAGCAGCAAAATTTCGGTGCAATGCAAAGCTTGTAGCTTACCGTGTATCTGTGTGCAGAATTATTAGGCAAGTTGTATTTTGATCACATGATACTTTTTATATATGTTGTTCTACTCCAAGCTGTTGAAGCTTGAGAGCCAACTACCAATTAAGTAAATCAGGTGACATGCATCTCTGTAATGAGGAGGGGTGTTGTCTAATGACATCAAAATCCTATATAAGGTGTGCTTAATTATTAGGCAACTTCCTTTCCTTTGGCAAAATGGGTCAGAAGAGAGATTTGACGGGCTCTGAAAAATCTAAAATTGTGAGATGTCTTGCAGAGGGATGCAGCAGTCTTGAAATTGCCAAACTTTTGAAGCATGATCACCGAACAATCAAGCGTTTCATGGCAAATAGCCAACAGGGTCACAAGAAGCATGTTGGGCAAAAAAGGCACAAAATAACTGCCCATGAATTGAGGAAAATCAAGCGTGAAGCTGCCAAGATGCCACTTGCCACCAGTTTTGCCATATTTCAGAGCTGCAATGTTACTGGAGTAATAAAAAGCACAAGGTGTGCGATACTTAGGGACATGGCCAAGGTAAGGAAGGCTGAAAAAACGACCACCTTTGATCAAGAAACATAAGATAAAACGTCAAGACTGGGCGAAGAAATATCTTGAGACTGACTTTTCAAAGGTTTTATGGACTGATAAAATGAGAGTGACTCTTGATGGGCCATATAGATGAGCCAGAGGCTGGATCAGTAAGGGTATGTGCACACGTCAGGATTTCTTGCAGAAATTTCCTGAAGAAAACCGGAAATTTTCTGCAAGAAATCCGCATTTTTTTTTTTTGCGTTTTTTTCGCGTTTTTTTTAGCATTTTGCAAGCGTAATTAGCTTGCAGAATGCTAAAGTTTTCCAAGCGATCTGTAGCATCGCTTGGAAAACTGACTGACAGGTTGGTCACACTTGTCAAACATAGTGTTTGACAAGTGTGACCAACTTTTTATTATAGATGCAGCCTATGCTGCATCTATAGTAAAAGATAGAATGTTTAAAAATAATAAAAAAAAAAAAAAAAATGGTTAAACTCGCCCTGCAGACAGCCGATCTCCTCAGCGGCGTCCATTCCTATAGATGGTGTGTGTAGGACCTTCGATGATGTCGCGGTCACGTGAGCGGTCACGCGACCAATCACAGGACCGCGACGTCATCGCAGGTCCTTCACACAGACAATCTATAGGAACAGAAGCGGCAGCATGCACCGCTGAGAGGCGGGAAGACACCGGGGCCATCAGAGGGTAAGTATATGACTATTTTTTATTTTAATTCTTTTTTTACTAATTATATGGTGCCCAGTCCGTGGAAGAGAGTCTCCTCTCCTCCACCCTGGGAACCAACCGCACATAATCTGCTTACTTCCCGCTTGGTGTGCACAGCCCCATGCGGAAAGTAAGCAGATCAATGCACTCCTAGGTGTGCGGAATCCCCGCAATTCCACATTTTTAATGAACATGTTGCTTTTCTTTCCGCAATGCGATTTTTTCGCGGAAAAAAAAGCAACATTTGCACAAAAAATGCGGAATACATTGTAATTAATAGGAGGCATATGTAAGCGTTTTTTTCACGTTTTTATCACGTTTTTATAGCGAAAAAACGTGAAAAAAACACGAAAAATACTGAACATGTGCACATGGCCTAAAGGGCAGAGAGCTCCAATCCGACTCAGACACCAGCAAGGTGGAGGTGGGGTACTTGTATGGGCTGGTATCATCAAAGATGAACTTGTGGGACCTTTTCGGGTTGAGGATGGAGTGAAGCTCAACTCCCAGACCTACTGCCAGTTTCTGGAAGACAACTTCTTCAAGCAGTGGTACAGGAAGAAGTCGGTATCGTACAAGAAAAGCATGATTTTCATGCAGGACAATGCTCCATCACATGCCTCCAACTACTCCACAGCGTGGCTGGCCAGTAAAGGTCTCAAAGAAGAAAAAATAATGACATGGCCCCCTTGTTCACCTGATCTGAACCCCATAGAGAATCTGTGGTCCCTCATAAAATGTGAGATCTACAGGGAGGGAAAACAGTCCACCTCTCGGAACAGTGTCTAGGAGGCTGTGGTGACTGCTGCATGCAATGTTGATCATAAACAGATCAAGCAACTGACAGAAGGCTGGATGGAAGGCTGTTGAGTGTCATCATAAAGGTGGCTATATTGATCACTAATTTTTGGGGGTTTTGTTTTTGCATGTCAGAAATATTTATTTCTATATTTTGTGCAGTTATATTGGTTTACCTGGTGAAAATAAACTAGTGAGATTGGAATATATTTGGCTTTTATTAAGTTGCCTAATAATTCTGCACAGTAATAGTTACCTGCACAAACCGATATCCTCCTAAGATAGCCAAATCTAAAAAACCCCACTCCAACTTCCAAAAATATTAAGCTTTGATATTTATGAGTCTTTTGGGTTGATTGAGAACATAGTTGTTGATCAATAATAAAAATAATCCTCTAAAATACAACTTGCCTAATAATTCTGCACACAGTGTACTCATGACATTTTTCCCAGCTCCGGCAATGTGGGCAGAACTGGAATGGGTTCATGGCAACCCTGCTAATCAAACTCATAATGAGCAGCAGCGTGTCTTACACCACAAATCTGGAGTAAGAGATTTGTGGTGTGGCACACACGGAAATGCACACAACTTGTCTGATGGTCCTGATTAATTAGAAGTCATGCACCTCTTCATGAACGGGGAGAGTCTAAATTCAGCACGCCTCCGCCTCAAAACCGATGTAAAACACCAATCTTAATGAATCAGGGTCTAAATCTCTTCTTTCCTGGCTTTGACATGGAAAACTGAATTGAAGAACTTCAGCCTGGAAGTATACCCCCATAGAGGAGTCTGTATTATCTCCACTACCTCCAGGACCTACATACTATGTATGTGTGTGATTACTACCCCGCCATGTGCTGTATGACACAATAGAGGCTTTGTAAATATAGCAAGGGCTGCACGTCCCTACAGAATAACACAGGCACATGAGAGCAACAGTATGCTGTGTCTCCTCCATATTGTCCTTCCTCATTACATGTCATTCTAGGGCTAGATACCCATGACATTTTCCCTAGTAACCATGGAGACGATGGGAAAGAGGATGATGCTGCTCGGCACACAGACGGCCTAGTTTGCTGAAGAACATTCTAAACACATCAACTTCCCGGAGAAATGAACACAGATGCATATGCAACCTCCTCAGACCTCGCCTCACACATGTCTACACAAGGGCTGGTCTGACTGAGCTCCACGTCTACCAGAAGGTTACTAGAAACTTCCCCACTATTCATACAAAGTATCTGGAGAAGAAGCTGAAGGAAGGGCGTGCACAGAAGTCATCCTCCCTCTTGCTTTTCAGAATCTCACCCCTAGAGAGGACGCCTGTCCTCCTCACAACATACAATGTCTGACTGGGTGATGTCTCCCAGCTCAGTCGGCAGCCCTTCATAAACCGATCAGTCAACAGATGAAAAATATCAGCTTCATTAAGAGAAACCGTGAGAAATCCAGATAATATCTAAAGAATGGAGCACGTACCTCGTGTATTCCAGAGCTGGACATAAATGGCAGGGAAGACCCCACTAACTAGAACTAGTCTTCAATGTTCTCTTGTACAGAAACCAAGCCAGGAAAGAAAGCTGAAGCCCGCCCATGGGGTGGTATTAACAAAGTCAATGAGGATGGCCCCCACCGTATGGGTTTTCTTAAGCATGTGTGCACCTTTGACGTAGAAAACAGTGATTTCCACACAGGTATTAGGGCACAATTAATTGATTACATGACACTATATTGCAGGCTGCTGTTCTCCTGATCTTTCTATTATCTCCAGCATGTCTTCTATTCTCATTGCCTTCTCATGCACATTCAAATTGAGCGCTCAGTGGGCGTCCCTTCTAAGTAGCAGCATTATCAGAAAGCTGAGTGATTCACAACTTCCCTCCTTTCCTCCCCCACCAGCCCTCCCAGCATGTCCCCCCTTCCCAGCAGTTGTTTCACTTCTTGAAGTCTGTGCAGCCTGTGACTAGAGACAATTCCAGTGTGCTGGGAAGCAGATTGAGTTTATAGTGAGAGATGGCAATGCAAAAACTTTTATGTCAAGAAATACAAGAGTATGCTATGAGTGAGACCTTTATTGGTTAGCCAAAATAATTTTGTTTCCCAGCTTTCAGAGTAGGATGGCCACTTCATCAGAATTTTTATAATTGAATGCCTGAGACAGAAGCACAACATTGAAATCATATAACAAGTATAACAAGTTTAAAGTCTTAATACTGATTGTCATTTGAAGAACTACAAAGCCAGAATGATCTGATAATTTAAGCTGCCAAGAACTTTCAAGTTATTGACATAAGGACTTAATCTCACGGCACCCATACCTATAAAATGTTAGAATATAGGCGGATAATGATGGGCCTGTGCTTCTTTTCAACCTTAAAACAATGAATTATACACAGACTAAAATCGGACAAATCTACCAATATTGTCTAACAGTCTAATGTGTATGGGGGTCTCCCAAATCAATACCTGTTGGGGGAGATAGGGGTTGGCAAGTTTGAATTTTAGAGCCCAATGCTATTGTTATTCAGGAGATTCAGCTCTTTCCTTTGAAAACACATGAACATTTGGCTGTACTGAATGTTCAGGTTGTAGCAATATGTTATATGTTCATGTGGCCTCTAGGGGTCTCACTACTTTAATGTCTGTTCTATATTCTTTGTTTGGAACTTGTTGGATGTTGTTGTACTCGGAATTCATGTAATGGAGGTTGAGACATGATGTGAATAAAGAGCCTGGAGATACTCACAGAGTGTGATTTATGACTGGATTCATCAAACAGAACACAGGTGTATGGTGTAGTCAATGATAGTTTGGCCAACAGCTATTTAATGTGTATGAAGACCTTAATGAACCATTTTTTTAACAGCCTTTAGCTCGATCTTGAGCCCTGGCAACTTGTTGGATGTAGAAATATCGATCTTGTGCAAGCCTAGATAGGTCTGCCAGAGTCTTCTCCTCCGGTATCTTGATAGCATGAAGCCATGGGTTTGCTGATCTTCCACTTGCCTTGTTCCTTCTATTATTCTGACCATGATGCCCTTCTCCGGTAATTGCTTTCTTCGTATGATGTATCCACAGTAAGCAAGCTTTAGCTTGGTGATCTTTGCTTTGAATAATACGTCAGACTTGATTTCTTCCTAAATTGATTTATGTTTTCTTCTTGTCATTCCATGTTTTTGATAAGATCCCTCTCTAGCACCACATTTTGAAGATGTCAATTCTTCTTCTGTATTGTTTCTTTATCATCCAGTTTCCCATCTGTATGTTACTACAGAAAAGCACAAACTTTGCACGAGCTGTGTCTTCATAGCCAGCGAAATGTTCCTTGATTTCAAGACCTTGTCCAATGACTTCACTGTTGATTTGCTCATAGCTATTCTATTGACTTCCGTTGTTGTCACTACATTGAGTGATCATTGATCAGAGTAGGTTGACATTCTTTACAACTTCCAGTGCATCGTAGTTAATCTCAAATGTGTCTCAGTCTTACCACGCAGTAGTCAATATCTTTGTCTTCTTTGTATTGAGTAACAGTCCCATGTTCACGCTTTTCATCTTGACACTCCGTAATAAGTCCTTCATTCCATTTACACATGTTACTATCAATGCTGTCTCATCTGTGCATTTAAGATTGTTGATGATTCGTCTAGCAATTTTGATTCCTTCTTCTTTGCCTGCAAGTCCATCCTTCTTAATTAATCAGAATTATACACCCCACCAAACTTACTCCAGATTCCTAAACATCTAAGTCATCACATCTATTACTTCTCCATGTGGAACAAAAAAGCACAGTTTTATTATTTTGGCATTTCTTTTTTATATATCACCCGATCCACCCCATATACAAATGTTTTGTTGTTTCATCATCTTGCACACTTAGCAGTAATTCATTTGTAAACTTGAGCGATGAATAGGGCTCTTTATTCTGAAGCTTGCAAATATGATTTTTCTGGTTAGTCAATAAAGGCGTCACTCTTAAAATACTTTTGTCTTTTTTTTTTTTTACATAGAAGTATTTACACAGTAAGAGATTAAACATGGAGCCTGAGGAAAAAAATGTAATGTAAGCTCAGCCAGTTTAGAAGCTCAGCTTTTGTAAAGGAATGGACAGCAAGCATAGGGCTGGGTTCACACTGCGTTACAGCAGCCCGTTCAACACATACGTTAACGGGCTGCTGTAACGCAAGTTCCGACTTTGGCACATCGCTAGTGCAGATAGAGCATCTGCTAGCTCTATCTGCGCTAGCAGTGATGGACGCGGAAACGCTGTAGCCCGCGTCTCAGGGTCCGTCACTCAATGACGGCACATGGCTAGCGCATGCCCATTGTGGCCGTGTGCTAGCGATGCGTCCGACATTGGAGTCAATGGCGGCGCTAGCAGACTACGTTACACCGCGTTATGCGATTTAATAAAAAATCTGTTTGAAAATGGCGCCAGCCACCCCAGCGCAACAGCAGCTATCTGTGATGCACAGCCATATTGGCGTAACGACGCTGTCGGGGTGACTGACGGGTAAACTATTTGGCACTATGCACTTTGATTAAATATTATCTAATGAGCCATATTGCATATAGCAGCGTTTTAATGGAAGATTTGGTATTTAGTATCCCCTTGGCTCTTCCATTTTTGCCTGGTTTACCCTCAGTAGTTTTATGAAATGTCCTTGTCTTGTTTTTATTTTTATATTTATGTTAAATAAACTGATGTTGTTATAACACTTTTATTTGCCTATGCCTCTTTTTCACCTGCAACAGACATGGTGTATATGAGAAGTAAATGTATGTAGAACAGTGTTGTGTTCTCAGAAATTGGCTACTGTGCCCAAGATGATACTTTCAGAAGACATTACGTTTTCCGTTGTATGTTAGCTTCAGTGTCAGAAATTTGTCTCTTCCTGCTATGTATAGCTGATCACCTCTCCTACACCCCTCTGTGTGGTTAGCTCTACATGGGGGAGGGTACCAGATTACAGCAAGAAGTGGAAGCAAAAAGCTACAAATTTCCTTTGACCACATACTATTTCCTCATTATTAACTATTTAAAATCAATTTTAATCTCACGGCTTAAAAATTTGTAGAAGTGCTCTTCAGCTTCAACTATGTGAAAGGAATTCATGTAACATCATCTGACATTCTTATAAGATATACAGCATGTCCTAGTTCTAGCAGCTGAATGTTTAAGCTACTGGCATGGACACTTTACCCACTGAGATACTTATTCCAGCAGTCATAAAGGAGACTTTATCAACTGGGAAAACCATTCTAGTCATAGCACTAAATATTTTAAAAGAAAGCTAAAAAAATGCGATAAATGTAAACATATTTGTATAACATCGGAACATTAGACTCCATGGGTCCAAGTAATCAAGACCATCATTGTTCACCTCGATCTTGGTGAGGGGGTGTGCTGGAGTCAGACGCTTCTGATTCATGAAGAAGCATGGCATGAAAACATCAAAAGTCACGAAACTCTGAGTTGCACCTACATTTTTTAACATTTCAAAGCTTTTATGACAAAATTCTCATGCATTGGCTTTTAAATACCTTATTTTGTGGTTTTGTCACATTAAGGATGCCAAGATTCTAATGTGAACAGCTCTAAGACACAATCTGCATTTTAGGTGCTACAATGAGTATTCCAACAGCTGCAATGGACAGTTCCTATTCCGGGAAGCTGAAATATCCGATCATTTACTCAACTCTGGACCTTAAACCATATTTACATGTCCACCTTTTTTAATGTACAATGCATGAATCTGACGGAGATGGCATCTATATGTTGTGCATTATGTCACGGACCCATACTTTGACATATGAGTTTGGCGCATATCAGACTCAAACATATGCCTGCTTTGGTGTGAGTATTGCAATAGCCTATCATGGGTACATGTTATATAGACAAAAAAATAGGTAGAACATATGAATAGAGCTTTACAAAGTATAGGATTGATTGACAGGTGCATAACAATTATGGTTGTAGGGGGTGTGACCACGATCAGGCCTGCGGAGGAGGTGACTTCATCGAGGCCAGCATTATTTTCAACGGTAGGTGCAACCTTGGATGCATTCCCAGTTGAAAACTATTGTGGAGTAGAGAGCCAATTGCTCCCAGCTCTGCACTTACTGTACAGCTAGTGGTCTATTAAAGGCATGCAGCTGCACAGGATCCAGCATCACGTGGAACTAGGGTATGAAAAAAGTTCACAGGGAAAAACCCTTTAAAAGTTAACTTCTATTGAAAAATGTCTAAAATAGACCCATCGAGAGTGAAAAAAGTGCAAATGTGCAAAAAGGTTCAGAGCACTAGTGAAAGAGGCACATAGAGCATGGAGACAGTGTAACCTCACACCACAAAGGGTATAACAGTCCCAGAAGGTGACCTAGATGGAAAACAAATTGAAGTTGTTGGTGTACCTCATGAACAACACCTTAATTATAGAGAAAAAAAATATATATATTGATGAGGGATGTGCACATAAAGAAGCACAATGGCATAGACCTACAGCTGAAGGGATAAACAACTAAGGGACAGTGGTCATTACACTGTGGCAATGCCAATAAAAAACTATGCCTAAGCTATGGATCTGTATGAATGCTGGACTAGCACAGTGCTGGAAATGGTGCAGCATACAAACACACACAAGGCTCGGTGTGAGGAGGAGTGCACTATGTCCAAACCTAGAGCCAGCTGAGCACCTCACTACTTGTGGAGGTTGGCACCCTAAATTTGATGAGAGACGGCACCCTCACTCGTGCATTGGCTGACGCTGAGCACCCCTAGTTAGCCCTATCGTAAGACGTATAGGTAGAGAGGTCACACTATATCATATATCTATGGATATACATTGAGAGGGTGTAGGGCGGGGGAGCCAGGGAGGTAGCCATGGCCGACAGCAATCCCTGTATCACTCCCTGGACCGCCTGCTGCATAAGTTCATATTTCTCTGCTGTGTTACCTCTGTGCTGACTCTCTGTGTCATCTGGACTTGCCAGGTACGGGGATGTATTTCTCACAGACGGTTCCGCAATAAAGGAGACACACTCCGGCTTAACTTCAATGTTAACTCTTTTACTCAGCACAGCTTGTTCAAATACAGGTACTTCGGGTATCAAAGTCAGTACCTTCTTCTTTGTCCCTGCTCTGTCCTCTCCTTCTCTATATTCAGCCCCTGCTTGGTCCGTATCTTCCAGTCCCGCAGAATCTATTCCATCCAGAATCCGGAATTCTTGCCTCACATGGGGGAGTCCTTCACCGGTTCGCCCCTGTTCTAAGAACTGCCGCCCAGCAAAGACCTGCCACATCTTGCTTGTAATGACCGTTCTGACCTGACTTCTCTTTTGGTAGGGACAGACGTCTATCAGCTGCATCCGTAGCGCTTCCATTCTTCTTCCTCCTAGAGGAAACTTTCATGTTGCTGTACTATGTTGGGCCCCCTTCCTTAACGTTGCAGGGCACAGCGACTCCTGGCTAGGCAGCTCTGTTAGCTGCACGGGTGCCCTGGCTCTGACTGATGAAAACTAGGAAGCTTAACTATTCTTATGCCACTGTGCCCCTCCTGCTCTAACTATATGCTACAGTGCCCCCTCTAATGGCCAACTATGGACACTACGCCCCTATCACTATACTGGGCCTGGGGACAAACTTTCCCTATAAACAGTGTGCATGTAAAAGCATACATAAATGTACAGAGCAATACCCCTAGAGTGTAGCAGTACTCTTACACACGGTGGTTATACACTTTATGTGTAGCTGTACCACTGTGTATGAACACATTAATAACATACATTTACATGCTTAAAGGGGTTGGGGAGAAAAAGGGAACAATATCATATTTACATCCCCTACAAGGGAAAAGCTGGTTCCAGAAGGAGTGCCGTGTGGGCTACCCTGTAGGGTACAAAACAGGGTACAGTTTACACTGAAAAATGTGTTAAAAAAGTAAATAAACGATGGTCTATGGCGCACTCACATGATAGCGGACAGTCCCATACATACAGCAAGTATACACATACGAGGGGCGCTCATTAAAGATTTCCCCGACCCACCTCTATTTATCACAGGGTACTGAAACCGCACATGTGTAATGATATACTTCTCTATAGGTTACATGCCAATTTGCAACTCAGAACTGATAACGGTCTAGATTTTACAGGTGCTGAAGTGGTGTGAGGTTTGATAATGGACCCAGTGGAACACAGAGCAGTCATCAAGTTCCTTCACCTGAAAGGCCGCACACTAAAGGAGACGTTCGATGAGATGAAAGAGGTTTATGGCGATGATTCCTCATCATATGATGTAGTCAAGAACTGGCATCGTAATTTCAAATGTAGTCGGACTTCGGTGCAAAGAGCTCCAATTCCAGGACGACCCCGCTTTGCTATTGATGAATACAACATCCAGCAAATGGAGGTCGCTATTTTAAAAAATCGCTGCATAACAATTCGCCACCTAGCCCAAAATGTGAAGATTAGTGTGGAGTCCGTGGAAAAAAATCAAGGTAATCACTCAATGGGTTCCCCGGCTGCTCACACCTTTCCAGAAGAAGGAACGAGTCAAATGCTTTCAGGTTCTATTGACGATGAGCCATGGAAACTAGGAGGACCTTTTCAACAGACTGATCACACAGGATGAAAGCTGGGTCCATCACTATGATCCTGAGAATAAAGTCCAGTCGATGCAATGGAAACATTGTGACTCACCGCCGCAAAAGAAGGCATGTGCCCAACCCGCGGCAGGCAAGGTCATGCTCACAGTATTTTGGGACCAGCATGGAGTAGTATTGATGGATTTCCTAGCAAAGGGTAACATGATCACTGGGGCAAACTATTCTTCGCTGCTGCGGAAATTGCTAGAGGCCATCAAAACTAAGAGACGTGGCATGCTCACCAAATGTGTTCGCCTTCTGCAAGACAATGCACCAGTTCACAACTCACATGTTGCCCAAATGGAAGAATGGTCCTGTGGCTTTGAAATTCTATTGCATCCCCTTATTCATCTGACCTCGCACCATCGGACGTCCACCTCCTTCCAACAATGAAGTTATTTTTGAAGGGCAAGCATTTTAGAGATGATGGTTTCTCTGATTTCTGAAGTCACAAAGTGGCTTTGGAGCAACCTGTCGACTTCTACAAGCGAGGTGTTTACAGTTGCTTAAAGAGATGGGAGAAGTGTGTGTCCCTAAGTGGCACCTATGTAGAGAAGGACTAATAACTGTGCCAAGTTTCATTGCTCTCAGTCCACAGGAAGGGGGTGAAGGGAAATATTTAATGAATGCCCCTTGTATAAACAAATGAGAGAAAGTGCAAAAGTGTGGCATAGAACAGATAGCTATTAACCACAGAATATGAAAAATAATATATACTTAATGAACATTCCCAGGATAATGGTTTGCCATAGACGATGGAATGAATGCCAAAGTATTAAATGAATGTATATGCTATTTCCCAGCAGAAGAACAGTGTGAGCAATCTTATGAACAAAAATTGCTTAGTCTCAGAATGACAACCTTTTAAATCCTTGTGAGGAAATGCAGCATTAAGATTGAGACCAAGTTACTCATCTTTAGATGATACTGCTATAGGTAAAGGTTAATGTCTGGGGGACACATAGGGGACATTGGTAACGTATGAGGGCCACATAGGAGGACATTATTAATGAATGGGGCATTGTTAATGGGCACAAAATAGATTACTTTTATATTGTGGGTCACAAAGAGGGATGTTACAACTTTAATGCACATATGGTAAATTAGCCGCCAAACTTTTACTTATTAAAATTATTTTTGTACCGTTATTTCCATGACACACAAAGCTGTTCTTTAATGCTCCTTTTCATAGAGATATTTTTTTTTTGTTTTATTATGGGTAAAATGTGCAAGTATAGAAATACAGTATTTAAATATACAGTTCATTGTTAATCTTGCAAATTCACACTAACATAATGTGTTAGAATGGGTTCCCCACATACAATAGTTGCTCTGTTGCATACATGCTTTCTTGCTCATACAGCCATAGTCAAATCATAGTCAAATAGAAAAGTCAAATCAGGGGCATGTATGGTTGTTATACAGTGTTCTACAGTGGGTCTTTGTTAATTCATAGCTTCTGTATGGTTGCTGTTTTGTATAAATTTGAGCCATGTGCCTAGTAGACGTTACAAGGAAGCTATAGAGTAATCATTGTTTTAACGTTTAAGTCAATAGTACACAGGAAAATAGCCCTGCTATGCATGTGGTGCTCTGCTTATGTTTTCTATATGTATGGCTTCTGACAGGTCCCTTTCTTAGTGGAGACAATTTTTCTTTTCTCTAGCAAAATGGCGCCGGCGGTGGCGCTTGGGCAGTAGCATCTATCGCATTCTGAATTATGTTACTGCGCAGGCGCTGCCAGCACCATTTTGAGGAAGAAATCATGTTTTTTCTATATGACTAAATAAAATAAAAGTATGGATATTATAGATCTGATAATGCTACTGTGCAGGCGCAGCCGGCGGCAGCTGCATGATGAATGTAATTTTTTTTCAAAACAATAAGATATACAGTATGTACAATAGGGGACAGGTCACAGAGGGATCGGTGACCTGTTATATGCCCATAAGGATGAATATGTGAGCAGAGCACCACATAAAGACCCCCCACAGACCGCCCCGAGCACAAGAATTTCATTAACTGAAAACTGAAAATAAAGACTAAACAAGAACCACAAGACAGATTTCATCAACCAAGGTATCATTTTACTCAGTATAATGGCGCCAACCTGAGACTGTAGGTTACTGTGAACAATCCTGCTGGCAGGTTTCCTTTAAAGCAAGTAAAAATGAAAAAAAAATATTTTATTTATTTACACAGCACCATTAATTCCCTTGGAGCTCATAATCTAAATTCCCTATCAGTATAGTATGTCATTGGAGTGTGGGAGGAAACCAGAGTACCAAGAAGAAACCCACGCAAACACAGGGAGAACATGCAAACTCCTTACAGATTTTGTCCTTGATGGGATTTGCACCCAGGACCCCAATGCTAGCCACTGAGCCACCATGTTGCCCTATGATATATTAGCCATATGATCTGCCCAATGTGGAGTAGACTGCGCTCCTGAGCCAGCCCCAAAGTCCCTGACATGCTCCATAACGTAATGGTACATCAAGGGATGCTAAAGGTTAATAAGTTACATAACTTGTTATTTTAAGTACATTTAATCTTTTTTTTTAATTGAACAAACCCTCTAACCCTATATGACCTTAGACGTATCCATACACCCAGGTTGCCAGGTACTTACCGACTTTGGACGTATGGATATGTCTAGGCGATTTTGTGAATACAGAGGCTGTGTATGCTCGATCATCCCCAGGTGTCAGCTAATTATGATAGCTTACACCTGTCTCTCATTACCAGGTGCGGTGCTCATACCACTCCCGGCACTTTAACCTCTAAATGCTGTGATCACTGCGATCGCAGCAGTTAGCGAGCAGGCAGAGGGAAGAAAGCCCCTCTGCCCTTGGATCAGAGGCCCTGCAACGTCATAGTGGGGTCCCAATCATTGCTAGCGTGACCCAATATCGTCATGACGACATCCAGATCACCGGGCACTTGGAAGTTGGTTAGATCATGCGAAGTGCATGATCTAACTAACTTGTGTCTGCAAGACTGACAGGCTATAAGGTATAAGAATACTCCTGCATTGCTATGCCTTATAACTGTGATCAGACTGCAGAAAATGAAAGTCCAATAGCGAGCCTAAAAGAAGTGAAAAAAAGTTGTAAAAATACATATTTTTAAATAATAGTAATAAAAAAAAGAAAATACACTGTTCAAAAAAATAAAGGGAACACTTAAACAACAGGATATAACTCCAAGTAAATCAAACTTCTGAGAAATCAAACTGTCCACTAAGGAAGCAACACTGACAATCAATTTCACATGCTGTTGTGTAATAGACAACAGATGGAAATTGTTGGCAATTATCAAGACACACTGAATAAAGGAGTGGTTCAGTAGGTGGGGACCATAGACCACATCACAGTACCAACGCTTTCTGGCTGATGTTTTGTGCGCTTTCACACTCGTGGTAGCATGAGATGGACTCTACAACCCACACAAGTGGCTCAGGTAGTGCAGCTCATCCAGGATGGCACATCAATGCGCTCTGTGACAAGAAGGTTTGCGGTGTCTCAGCGTATTATCCAGAGGCTTGAGTCGCTACCAGGAGACAGACTTGTACACCAGGAGATGTGGAGGGGACCGTAGGAGGGCAACAACCCAGCAGCAGGACCGCTACCTCCACCTTTGTGCAAGGAGGAACAGGAGGAGCACTGCCAGAGCCCTTCAAAATGACCTCCAGCAGGCCACAAATGTGTATGTATCTGCACAAACTGTTAGAAACCGACTCCATGAGCATGGTCTGAGTGCCTGATGTCCACAGATGGGGATTGTGCTCACAGCCCTGTGCTCTTCACAGATGAAAGCAGGTTTACACTGAGGACATGTGACAGACGTGACAGAGTCTGGAGACACCATGGAGAGCGATCTGCTGCCTGCAACATCCTTCAGCATGATTGCTTTGGCAGTGGGTCAGTAATGGTGTGGGGTGGCATTTCTTTGGAGGGCCGCACAGCCCTCCATGTGCCCACCAGAGGTAGCCTGACTGCCATTAGGTAACGAGATGAGATCCTCAGACCCCTTGTGAGACCATATGCTGCTGCGGTTGGCCCTGGGTTCCTCCTAATGCAGGACAATGCAAGACCTCATGTGGCTGGAGTGTGTCAGCAGTTCCTGCAAGATGAAGGCATTGAAGCTGTGGACTGGCCCGCCCGTTCCCCAGACCTGAATCCAAATGAACACATCTGGGACATCATGTCTAGCATCATGCACCAACATCACATTGCACTACAGACTGTCCATTAGTTGACGGATGCTTTAGTCCAGGTCTTGGAGGAGATCCCTCAGGAGACCATCCGCCGCCTCATCAGGAGCATTCCTAGGCATAGTATGGAGGTCATACAGGCACGCAGAGGCCACACACACTACTGTGCATCAGTTATTTGTCTTGAGGCATTTCAACTGAAGTTGGATCAGCCTGTAACTTCATTTTCCACTTTGATTTTGAGCATCATTACAACTTCAGGCCTCCATGGGATATTAGTTGTTATTTATTTTGATCATTTTTAGGTTTTATTGTTCTCAACACATTCTACTATGTAATGAATAAAGATTTACAACTGGAATATTTCATTCAGTGATATCTAGGATGTGGGAATTTAGTGTTCCCTTTATTTTTTTGAGCAGTGTATATTGTACCCATAAATAAATATGAATCTGAATAAAATAAATAATAAAAGTACACATATTTGAAATCACCACATACGGAATGATACAACCTATAAACCTGTCCAACTAGTTAACCCTTTTAGTAAACACCATAAAAAACGGCAAAAAATTATGCTTTATTATCTACCGCAAAGCAAAAAGTGGAATAAAACAAGATCAAAAAGACTAATGTACATAAAAATGGTACTGCTGCAAACATCACCTTGTCCCGCAAAAAAAGCCGTGCATATGTATAAATATATGTGTGGTAAATACATAGGAGTAGCGCATGATTTATTGATTCCAATGACTATGTAAAGTTCCAGGTAACATCCATTCAATATTGAAAAGGGTTCTAATAAGTTAATGTAGTCAGATTATGGAGTGCCGTAACTCAAAAGATAGTAATGGCAGACAATATGTTACCATTTAAAAAAAGAATAGAAGATTAAATAACTATGTAACAGTGAAACTGCATGCCTACAGCTCTGGCAAAAATTAAGAGACCACTGCAAAATGTTCAGTTTGTCTGATTTTTCTTTTTATAGGTATATTTTTAAGTAAAATGTAAATTGTTCTTTATTCTATAAACTGATATCATGTCTCCGAATTTCCAAGCAATAAATTTTGCATTTTTTTCTAACAAAGAAGAATGGCAAAACAGAAAACCCCCCAGTGCTTTCAGACCTCAAATACTGCAAAGAAAACAAGTTCATAATCATTTAGAAACAACAATACTAATGTTTTAAGTCAGGAAAAGCTCAGAAATCAATATTTTGTGGAATAACAATTTAAGCAAGTTAATTTAAGCAGTTCTTCTTAGTTTGATGGCTTGTGACTATCCATCATCCTCTTGATTACATTCCAAAGGTCTTCCATGGGGATCAGGTCTGGAGATTGGGCTGCCCATGACCGGGTTTTGATGTGGTGGTCTCTTAATTTTTGCCAGAGCTGTACATGGTGAAAATGTAATTATATGATTTCTATAAATACTGGGAGCTTTAAAAAGAAATTTGCAAAATTATGGCCTCGGCATTCAGTGCTAAGATAACATAACATAACTTTATTAGCAAGAACCTGTCAGCAGGTAGACTACTGGTATTATCATGTTGCCGCTGTTACACTGATTAAAATGATACCTGAGGTGAAGAAATCCATCTTGTGGTTCTTGTGTAATCAATGCTAGAAGTTTTCAGTTAATGATATGCCTGTGTTTCGGGGCTGGACTGTAGACAGAGTCATATCTTCCTGCTCGAAACCAGAAAAACCAAGAAAAGACTTGCCTACAGGCTGCCCCGAAACACAAACATGTTCCTCATCATAGAGACAGATAGACTGTTTGTGCTGTTGGCAGATCTTTAATTGGTTTATCTGGCCTAGAGCAGGAAGATAAAGGTACCGTCACACTTAGCGATGCTGCAGCGATACCGACAACGATCCGGATCGCTGCAGCGTCGCTGTTTGGTCGCTGGAGAGCTGTCACACAGACAGCTCTCCAGCGACCAACGATGCTGGTAACCAGGGTAAACATCGGGTAACTAAGCGCAGGGCCGCGCTTAGTAACCCGATGTTTACCCTGGTTACCATCCTAAAAGTAAAAAAAAACAAACACTACATACTTACCTACAGCCGTCTGTCCTCCAGCGCTGTGCTCTGCACTCCTCCTGTACTGGCTGTGAGCACAGCGGCCGGAAAGCAGAGCGGTGACGTCACCGCTCTGCTTTCCGGCTGACCGACGCTCACAGCCAGAGCAGGAGGAGTGCAGAGCACAGCGCTGGAGGACAGACGGCTGTAGGTAAGTATGTAGTTTTTGTTTTTTTTTACTTTTAGGATGGTAACCAGGGTAAACATCGGGTTACTAAGCGCGGCCCTGCGCTTAGTTACCCGATGATTACCCTGGTTACCAGTGAAGACATCGCTGAATCGGTGTCACACACGCCGATTCAGCGATGTCTGCGGGGAGTCCAGCGACCAAATAAAGTTCTGGACTTTCTTCCCCGACCAGCGACATCACAGCAGGGGCCTGATCGCTGCTGCCTGTCACACTGGACGATATCGCTAGCGAGGACGCTGCAACGTCATGGATCGCTAGCGATATTGTCTAGTGTGACGGTACCTTAAGACTCTGCCTACAGTCCTGCCCTGGAGCATGGGAATCTCATTAACTGAAAACTTCTAACACTTATTATACAAGAATCACAAGGCAGATTTCTTCACCACAAGTATCATTTTAATCAGTGTAACAGTGCCAACATGTTAATACCAGTAGTTTACTTAGCAAAATCTTGCTGACAGGTACGCTTTAACTTGAAAAGATACACTATACAATTTCCATTTGTGAGACAGAAGATGTCTAGGCAGTAGTCCAGTTCTGTCCATTCACATGTCAGCATATCCTCGGAGATGAACCCCATTGTTTCAGGGATATGTTGTCTTAGAATGTTCAGATTCTGTGGCTGGTGGGGAATCAGATACAATGAGTCCTTGATGGAGCCCCACAGAAAGAAGTCAATCACTGAGACCGCCACAGCATTATAAACTCTAACTCCTTTTTAGGCCATGTTCAGGATTTTGTGTGGCAGCCGGGGTTCTCCTTGGCGTCCATTGATGTGGTGAGTCTGTACACTAACATCTCGCAGATATTGGAAGTGGATACGATTAGACGCATTTTGAGAACTACCGATAAAAGTCAGGGGTATATTGATTTTGTTTGTGGAGGGTTGGATTTTATTTTAACCCACAACGCTTTTACCTTTTGGACGTCTGGTACAGACAGACCACTGGGACTGCCATGGGGACCCCGGCCGCATGTACTTTTGCTAACCTGTACATGGCCGTTTTTGAAGAAGATTATATCTATTCTATTGGCAATCTGTTTTTGAAACACATAAAACTCCTGTTGAGGTATGTCGATGATTTATTCCTGATATGGGACGGCACTGAAGTGGAGTTTGATTTATTTGTCAGTTACCTAAATAGTTGTAACACCATGGGAATGTCCTTTACACATAAATTTGGGGGTTCGAATATAGATTTTTTGGACATTTTGGTAGAGGTGGTAGAAGGCATTATCTGCACTTCTATATTCCGGAAACCCACTGCGGTAAATTCCATTCTGCACTTCAACAGCTTTCACCCTAGCCACACTAAGAGATCTTTACCTTATAGCCAGCTGTTGAGAACACGCCGTGTAAATAACACTCAGATAGGCTTCGAACGACAGTCAGGGGAGCTTTGTGGCAGGCTTCGTGAGAGAGGATATCCGGACGGGTTGTTAGAATCTGCATTTAAACATGTAGAGGCCACATCGCAGGGTTCGAGAGAGAAGCCGCTTGATACATCCACACAGAGGTTTACCCTCTGTTTCCAGTACAGCCCCTTACATAGAGAGATAAGATCTACCCTCCGTAGGCATTGGCACATATTAGAGAGGGAAAGGGAGCTGGTAGGGAGGACTGCAGGAGGACCCTGATATCTAACAGGAGGGGGACACGCATTAGGGATACGCTGGTACGTAATCGGGTTACCAAGGATAAATCTACTTGGTTAGAACGAGCTGCCCCGATGGGCAATTACCGTTGTGGTCATTGCCATTATTGTCAGTTTCATTGTTGGGCCAGATGCTACACATTGGTCCGGTGACACATCATGTTCGGCAATTCATCTCGTGCAAGACAGAGTTTGTAGTCTATGCAGTGTTCTGCCCTTGTAAGAGGTTCTATATTGGTAAGACTATACACAGACTGTATGTACGGTTTAGAGAACACTTCAAATCGATCACCTCCGGGAAAGGTGTTCCGAGACTGATTGATCATGTCAGAGAGAGCCATGGTGGTAACCCTGAAGCTCTTACTTTTGCGGGCATCGAAAGAGTAGCTCTGCCGGCACAGGATGGCGATCTCCACAAAATATTATTGAGACAAGAGGCAAAGTGGATTATGTGGACAAGAGCTACTGGCCCAGCTGGCCTGAATGACAGAATCAATATATCCGTGTTTCTATAAGATAGCTCTTTAGGGAGGTCCTTCAGTTTCTTGTTTGACTTGTTTACTTTTTTTGTATTCGTTATTGCTTCTCTCTGTGTATTTACGCTGTTGCGTTTATTCACGTTTTCTTATATCGCCTTTGTAGGTTTTTTGCGATGCAATGTTCCCTCCCTTGTGATAGGCATGAAAGATTACCAGCTGCGTTCAATACCTTTACTGTGACATTTTGTACTGTTATAGCAGTTTGATTGTAGGTATTTAGGATTGTACATGTTCTTTGCTGTTTGTCCATGCTAGTAGTGTGCTTTCATATTTGTTTTTAATTGTTTTTAATGCACTGTGCACTTTTCTATTGTCTGATTGGATGATGGCGCAGGTGGAGTGCGTGGTAACTCACCTACTTATCCTGGCATCACTTCCTCTTGGACATGGACCCGTAGAAGCGCTCGTTTGCAGCGCGAAACGGCCGTTGTCTCGTTTGTCGCACTCCTGCCGTGAAGATGTATTGCATGGTGTTTCAGTAAAGGACACTTGAACTGCAGAATTGGTGAGTGCTGTTGCAGTTTTTCTTTTTACTTGGCATTATAAACTCTACTTATCAGCATATGCTGGCACACGTCTAGAAAGAAGTGGACTACCATTGAGACATCTGCTGTCACCAATGGAAATCACTTTGAACATTTGTAGGGTATGGATAAAACCTGGCTGGAGAGATAGTTTGTGTTTTCATGTTAATAAATTTGTGCATATTTTCTCAGTTATGAATACCGAGGCTATACATTTACACCATCCTTTTTTAATCAACCTTTATGTACAGTATATCTTAAAGATAATCCTTTGTTTTTGCATGTAAAAAAAATGCTAATGTTCTCATGTGACACATTTAATGCACATAAACATCTGTAAACCTCATTCAGACAAATAAGACAGTCTAAAAAATGTCTGCATAAAATCTATTGCACGTGAATGTAACACTTGCCTGCAAATAACAAGAAAAGAACGAGCTTACAGATACGCAACGTACAACTGAATAAGGCCACTTTCACTCTGCAGAAATTTAGAGCAGATCTTTCCATGATAGCTTTCTCTCCTGGTTTTGGCTTACAAATACTGATCTATGAATGAGGCATTACTGCTGCTGCTGTGCTGAGCTCCTCTATATGGACAAGGGAAGTCGGACTGTAGGGGGCGCTTGGGAGCGCTGACATAGCAGGTGTGAGCCAGAGATGTTAACAAATCTCCAATACTAGGTTTGAAATCCTTGTCATCACAGATGACGATCACCTAGTTAACTATCAAGCGTGTTTTGCAGAGCCAACCCAGTCGGTCTCCAGTTTCTCCACACAAAGCGGTGAGCCTTTCATATTCATATACTACCCCGCCATGTGCTGTATGACACAATAGAGGCTTTGTAAATATAGCAAGGGCTGCACGTCCCTACAGAATAACACAGGCACATGAGAGCAACAGTATGCTGTGTCTCCTCCATATTGTCCTTCCTCATTACATGTCATCCTAAGGTTAGATACCCATGACATTTTCCCGAGTAACCATGGAGATGATGGGAAAGAGGATGATGCTGCTCAGCACAAAGACGGCCTCGTTTGCTGAAGAGCATTATAAACACACAACTTGCCAGAGAAATGAACACAGATGCATGCAACCTACCCAGACCTCGCCTCACACATGTCTACACAAGGGCTGGTCTGACTGAGCTCCACGTCTACCAGAAGGTTACTAGAAACTTCCCCACTATTCATACAAAGTATCTGGAGAAGAAGCTGAAGGAAGGGCGTGCACAGAAGTCATCCTCCCTCTGGCTTTTCAGAATCTCACCCCTAGAGAGGACGCCTGTCTTCCTCACAACATACAATGTCTGACTGGGTGATGTCTCCCAGCTCAGTCGGCAGCCCTTCATAAACCGATCAATCAACAGATGGAAAATATCAGCTTCATTAAGAGAAACCGTGAGAAATCCAGATAATATCTAAAGAATGGAGCACGTACCTTGTGTGTTCCAGAGCTGGACATAAGGGGCAGGGAAGACCCCACTAACTAGAACTAGTCTTCAATGTTCTCTTGTATATAAACCAAGCCAGGGAAGAAAGCTGGAGCCCGCCCATGGGGTGGTATTAACAAAAAAAGCAAGAATGGACCTCATCTGACGTGTCTCCTCACCTCATGTCACTCCCTTTTAAAGCTACAATTGCTGACTACCTATCTCATGAATTTCCCTGATCACACCTCTCTTATAAGAGGACTCAAGTGTTATCCCATGATCCTACCTTAATTAGTCATTACTGTGACTCGTCAAGTTTTACGTATACAGGAAATGCAATGTGATGCTTCTGCTGCTGCTTTTTCTTACAACATTAGGATGCAATGCAAAATCACAAACGTTTCTATGTTTATTCACTATTGTCGGGTTAGTTTGATTCTAGGTTACTTATTCACAAAAACATTTTTTTCTTTTTCTTTAGTCAAAACAAACTTTCAGATATTTACTATAGTCACAGATTTAAAAATCCTTTGTTCATGCAAAGAATTTATATTATTATTATTATTATTATTATTAAGAAAAAAATCACATTTACTCAGGCTGTTGCTTGTCAGACCTGTTTGTGGGTGCTTCATAGGCTATTCCAAAATTAGAGGTGTAACTCATGTGGCTGCTGATGATGCTTCAAGTTACTCCATTGTCCAACTATACACTATTATTGTATATTCATATAATGTGCAATAAATGTCTTGAAAGTGGGGAGTCCTATTGCTGGAACTACACTGATTAGAAACCATACAGAAATGTGAGAAGAAGTGGGGGCAAGGTATAGTAAACTCAGGGCTGCCGCCAGTAATTTCTGGGCTCCATAGTGGCAACATTTTTTGGCCCCCATGAAACTCTGGTTCCAACCCAGCTCTGCCTCCAACCCTTGAACCTTCCACAGTCCCACCACCCACTCATAGAAAAACTCCACATCTGCACCACGTCCAACTAATCACACATCAGTTCCCATCTAACACAAGATCACATACATAGTTAGCAGCTTTTGTTTTGGCTAAAAGATTTTTTTAAGCTGCCACCATGACTAGGTAGACTCTTTTGGCCGGCCCCTTCTCTACTCTAGCCTATTAAATATTTGTTAAAATTTTCAATACTCTTTTTAGGCATATTTTTATTTATGTGTCTTTAAGGGAATGTGTCAGATACATTTTTTAAAATGAACAATAATACCACATACAAGGGACAAATACTGTCACACAATGACCAGACCACATGATACCACCAAATAGTGATGAAATAATACCGCATACAAGGCACAAATACTGCCACACCATGGCTGGAACACATATTACCACCACATAGTAACCAAATATTACCACATACAAGGGACAAATACCACCACGCCGTGACCAGACCAAATTACCACCACATAGTGACCAAATAATACCAAATACAAGGCACAAATACTGTCACACCAAGGATGGACCACATATTACCACCACATAGTGACCAAATAATACCACATGCAAGGGACAAATACCACCACACCATGAAAAGACCAAATTATCACCACACAGTGACCGAATAATACCACATACATGGAACAAATCCCACCCCACCATGGCCGGACACTTAGTACCACCACATAGTTACAGAATAATACCACATACAATGGACAAATACGGCCACACCATGGCTGGACCAAATATTACAACCACAGTGACCAAATACTATAATACTGATCATTAATAAAAAAGCACAATATTAATTTTACCATAAGTACAATTATACACAGGAGCTTTGTATATAGTCCACAGTGTATAGTGTCAGTGTGCACGTAATACAGTGATCACGAGTGACATACACAAGAGCTCTGTATATAATGTCAAAGTACAGGTAATACAGTGATCACCAGTGACATTATACACAGGAGCTCTGTATATAGTGTATAGATAATACAATGATCACCAGTGACATTATACACCGCAGCTCTGTATATAGTATATAGTGTACAAGTAATAAAATGTTTACCAATAACATTATACACAGGAGCTCTGTATATACTGTCACTGCACTAATAATACAGTGATCACCAGTGACATTATACACAGGAGCTCTGTATATAGTGTCAGTGTACAGGTAATACAGTGATCACTAGTAACATTATACGGAGGAGCTCTGAATATAGTGTCATTGTACAGGTAATACAGTGATCACCAGTGACTTTCTACATAGGAGCTCTGTATATAGTGTCAGTTTACAGGTAATATAGTGATAACCAGTGACATTATACATAGGAGTTCTGTTTATATTGTACAGTGGGTACGGAAAGTATTCAGACCCCTTTAAATTGTTCACTCTTTGTTTCATTGCAGCCATTTGGTAAATTCAAAAAAGTTCATTTTTTCACATTAATGTACACTCTGCATCCCATCTTGACTGAAAAAAACAGAAATCTAGAATTTTTTGAAAATGTATTAAAAAACACAAACTGAAATATCACATGGTCATAAGTTTTCAGACCTTTTGCTCAGTATTGAGTAGAAGCACCCTTTTGAGCTAGTACAGCCATGACTCTTCTTGGGAATGATGCAACAAGTTTTTCACACCTGGATTTGGGGATCATCTGCCATTCTTCCTTGCAGATCCTCTCCAGTTCCATCAGGTTGGTTGGTGAACGTTGGTGGACAGCCATTTTCAGGTCTCTCCAGAGATGCTCAATTGGGTTTAGGTCAGGGCTCTTGCTGTGCCAGTCAAGAATGGTCACAGAGTTGTTCTGAAGCCACTCCTTTGTTATTTTAGCTCTGTGCTTAAGGTCATTATCTTGTTGGAAGGTGAACCTTCGGCCAAGTCTGAGGTCCAGAGCACTCTGGAAGAGATTTTCATCCAGGATATCTCTGTACTTGGCCACATTCATGTTTCCTGCAGTGGCAACCAGTTGTTCTGTCCCTGCAGCTGAAAAACACTCCCAAAGCATGATGCTGCCACTACCATGTTTCACTGTTGAGATTGCATTTGGTAGGTGATGAGCAGTGCCTTGTTTTCTCCACACATACCACTTAGAATTATCACTGAAAAGGTCTATCTTTGTCTCATCAGATCAGAGAATTTTATTTCTCATAGTCTGGGAGTCCTTCATGTGTTTTTTAGCAAACTCTATACAGGCTTTTATATGTCTTGCACTAGGGAGAGGCTTCCGTTGGGCCACTCTAAAGGCCCAACTGATGGAGGGCTGCAGTGATAGTTGACTTTGTGGAACCTTCTCCCATCTCCCTACTCCATCTCTGGAGCTCAGCCACAGTGATCTTGGGGTTCTTCTTTACCTCTCTCACCCACGATCGCTCAGTTTTGCTGGATGGCTAGGTCTAGGAAGACTTCTGCTGGTCCCAAACTTCTTCCATTTTAGGATTATGGAGGTCATTGCTTTCTTAGGAACCTTGAGTACTGCAGAAATTCTTTTGTAACCTTTGCCAGATCTGTGCCTTGCCACAATTATGTCTCTGAGCTCTTTGGCCAGTTCCTTTGACCTCATAATTCTCATTTGGTCTGATATGCACTGTGATCTGTGAGGTCTTATATAGACAGGTGTGTGCATTTCCAAATTAAGTTCTATCATTTTAATTAAACACAGCTGAACTCCAATGAAGGAGTAGGACCATCTCAAGAAGGATCACAAGGAAATGGACGGCATGTGGCTTAAATATGAGTGTCTTGCGCAGGCGTGTACTACGGAGGACATAGAATGAACTTCAATCCAATATTGCGGCCAGCATGCAGCCAGCGCGTAAGGAAAGGGTGAATCGAACACCCAAAAACTCCACCCATATGACTCAAAATCAGTCCCGCCAAATTCAGGTGACAGGTTCCCTTTAAGTATACTTGTATGATTGGTATTTTCCTTTATCCCTGTTCGTATTACCTTGTTACTCTGTTTGTTAGAGTAGCCTTTGTTTCATAGCTGGAGGTTGTTGTTGGTTGTTATTGGTTTTGGGTGTGTGTTAATTCCCGTCCTTCTCCTACTTTGAATTTTTTTGGACCCCATCCTCTACTCCCCAGTGTATACCCTTGTTGTTTGTTTAAGTATACTAGTATGATTGGTATTTTCCTTTATCCCTGTTCGTATTACCTTGTTAGTCTGGTTGATGTATTACGGTACAATTCTACTCCCCTCTTCCCTGAGTGGGGTGCAAACTGATTGCGGATTCAAGAGCTAAGGCAAGGTATGTGGCCCCGGCGTCTTCAGCATCAGAAGAAATCCGGAGAAGAGGGCATGCTAGGGCACCAATAGCGTTAGGTACAGGGAAGGAGCCCCTGGTCCCGAGAGACCAAACAACAGAGTCATAACAAGACTTTACTAATAAACTGAGCTGAACAACCAGTCCACTGCTGACACATCACTTGTCACATACTGACACAAAAGGGAAGAACAGAATATCCTGTCTGTGTTGAAATGAATGGAAGTAGAGCAGAGCCACACTGACATCATACATCAGGTCAATTATAATAATGAAAGTAGATTAGTCAGTTTAATCGCTGCTTGCATTTCTCACAGATAAAAGATATGAACACATGTGGAATTCCTAATTTGTTGGTATCACACTGGCGCTAAGGGCAAGAGGACTGGAGCTGCTGATACCAGACAGATGCTGTGCCACCTCTTTCACAAATCCAAGATAGATAGCAAGGAATGGAGGTATCGCGCTAAGAACAATAAGCTGACTATAAATAATAATAAGCTTTACCACTCAGGAAACTGGTGTGTCACTAGGCCAATGATAATGTACACATTGCTGCTATTAGTGGTCACATGTGAGAAATGACATACATTTACTGATTTCCTGAGTTGTGGAATGCGGTCCTGATTAGTGTGGTGAGCTGCGGGTACTGTAACACAGAACGCCAAATACTTGGACGGCAGGAACAGCTGGAGAATGCGCAGAGCCAGAAACGTCCCGGCCGGTGGCGTCCCTGGATGCGCGGCTGAAAAAAATGGCCGACAGTGCTTGGCAGCGTGTGATGTCACGAGGCTACGGAGCCTTGCTGGGGCAAAAAAACAACCAACGAGTTTCGAGGGTCTCCATGTTATTGTTGGCGGAATGCACCGAATATATATTTATTAGAAGAATTTGGTGCGTTCGCAACCCGGGATCCACCATGCAGGAAAGCACCTGCAGCTAGATATGGCGGTACAATATAGTAGTATAAACAAACTCTGTTACTTCACAGAGTCTGTTAGCAAAGATAACGCTGTGCCCTGTTTGGCTCACAGAGGCACACAGCTACTTAGTAGAGCAGATGGTGGTCATGCAGTCAAATGCAAACATGAAACTCCTCGCCGGAGGTGCCAGCATTCTAGGGGCTTCTTTCAGCCGGGTCCCTGACTGCATACAAACATGACCACACTGGCGTTGAGCTTATACATAAATTGATACTAGCGCATGGCCATGCGGTCATGCGCACCTCTTATAGCTGCAGCACGTACAGGACCTTCCTAGAAGGACCAATGAGAGGCTGCCACAGACGTTGAACACTTTCAGGACCTTCCTAGAGGACCAATAGGATTTGCTGCAGTACCTGAGCATGTGACCCTTGATCTCCAATAAGAGATCTTACCCTGAGCATGCTCAGAAGGGGAAAAGTAGGACTTAGTCCCAAAGACGTCTGCTCACTGCTGACCAGTACTGGCTACAATGGCAGAAGCTGGAAGGACAGCAGTAACCCTTCGCACAGTGTCAGACTGAGCATGACCCTGGGACTGACGCCTCCGCCGAGCAGGCTCCACTGCGGCAGGAGAAGAATAGGAGACCGCAGCAGAGATGGCTTGAGATTCCCCCTGTGCAGAGGCATGAACTCGACCCCTAACACTCCGTCCCTCTTCGTCAGGGTTACCGCCCCTTCACTGCCGTTTGCCAGATATACAATAGCCGACCCAAATGTCTGACCTGTTAATACCTAATGTGCCATATCGAAAATGGCTGCAGCCGTGCAGTAATTATTCTTAGTGCTAGTTTGTGTTCCGGGTAATACCCGCTGTTTAATGTGCCCTGCATTATATTCCTATCACCGCTAATAGCAGCAATGTGTACATTATCATAGGTCTAGTGGCACACCAGTTTCCTGAGTGGTAAAGCTTATTATTATTTATAGTCAGCTTATTGTTCTTTGCGTGATATGTGTGGAATTCCTGATTCACCTGAAAACCACACAGTTACGTTAAGCTGCTGCCGTTCTGTTTTCAAATTAAAAAATAATTAAAACTGATTGCTAAATGACTGAATAATACCAGTGGTTGCATAGATTTGTGGTTAAACCTGCAAAATTGGATCATCAGCTGTTAACAATATGAAACTCAATTAATAATTAATTTGAAATCATTCATTAAAACTCCATAAAAAAATTGTATGACTGCATGATTTTCGACCTCATCTCAGCTACCTAGAAAACGTTATTTATGATTCTACACTTAAACAACTTTAGATCTGGTTGAACAACCACTTTCATGAAAAGTTAGTAGCCATCACGAAACAGGAGGTCTATGCTATAACTATGCTATATTGCACAGAAATCAATAGCAGTGCAAGGGCTGTGTAGAACTAGACAAAATGATCCGCTGGTTTTCACACTACTATGGTCAATGTGGCTGTCTTTGCAATGCTACCACATCAAGCAGATCTCAAGAGTATCACAGCTTGTGTCCCGGATTCAGTGGGACCGTCCTGCTATGTCAGAGCTTTGTCCCAGCTTTTAAATACTCACCTTGTTAGTAGGGTTGAGCGACTTTTAGTTTTTTAGGGTCGAGTCGGGTTTCGCGAAACCCGACTATCTCAAAAGTCGAGTCAAGTGAAATCGGCCGATTATCGCGAAAAGTCGGGGATCGACCGAAACACGAAACCCAATGCAAGTCAATGGGGAAGCATAGTCGGCAGTGAGTGGAGGCCAGGAAAACATGTACTGTGCCCTTTTTAATGGCAAAAACATCCATTCTTGTTACTGAAGCTTGTCAATCTTAATTTACCTTATAGTAATAGTAAGGCATTGGAAATTGGGGGTCATTTGGCTAAAGTTGTGGGGGGTAGGGCTGGTTCAAGTATTTAGTGGGCCCAGGAAATCTGGACCACGTCACGGCAGTGGAGCAGGGAGAGGTAAGTATTTCAACTTTGCAAGTGCTGTGATCCTGAGCAAGCAAGGGGGCCTACTCGTTGGCATTGGCACTGGCACTGGGCCCCTCAAAGTACGGCGGTGTGTTTGCACTATGGGGGCGCCTCCCACCGGCAGCGACACTTTTGCGTACTATGAGGGACCCTGTGCCAGTGACGTCGCCAACGAGTTTCCCCCCCCCACCTGATGAAGGAACCTGCACTTTCATCTGCACCTTCCTCTTTGTCCCCGTGTAAGGTGGTATGGTATGCGGGAAGGGGAACCTGACTTTCAGCAGGGTCACAATCTTGCTGTGTAGCGTGCACGGGGAATGTTGCATTATGGGTCAATGTACCAGCAGACTCATCTATCACTGGCTGGGCAATGGGCAGGATGAGGAGGAAGCACAGATATAGGCCCAAATAAAAAAGTGGGCTAAATGCAGTTCAAAATTGGTAACAGGACTAACCAGGGGGCATTGCTTTGTTCAGTGGAGTACAACTGTAATGAGAGGCTGACACAGTGAGTAGGCCCAAATCAGTAAGTAGGCTAAATGCAGTTCAAAATTGTTAACAGAAGTAAACAGGCAGCACTGGTTTGTTCAGTGTAGGAGAACATCAAGGAGCGGCAGACACCGTTAGTAGGGCCAACAAAACAAGTAGGCCAAATGCAGTGTTACATTAAAAACAATTTAACGAGAGCCTGAAGATAGAAGCTAGGGAAAGGCAACCTGGAGAACACCTTGGAGCAGAAGACACCGTTTGTAGAACCCAGACCCAACTTGTAGGCCTAATGCAGTGTTGTTTCAACAACTACTTAACGAGAGCTTCAAGATAGAAGCTGGGGAGAGGCAACCTGGAGAACACCTTGGAGCGGCAGATACCGTCTCTACAACCCAGACCCAACTTGTAGGCCTAATGCAGTGTTGTTTCAACAACTACTTAACGAGAGCTTCAAGACAGAAGCTAGGGAGAGGCAACCTGGAGAACATCTTGGAGCGGCAAACACCGTCTCTACAACCCAGACCCAACTTGTAGGCCTAATGCAGTGTTGTTTCAACAACTACTTAACGAGAGCTTCAAGATGGAAGCTAGGGAGAGGCAACCTGGAGAACACCTTGGAGCGGCATACACCGTCTCTACAACCCAGACCCAACTTGTAGGCCTAATGCAGTGTTGTTTCAACAACTACTTAACAAGAGCCTGAAGATAGAAGCTCAGGAAAGACAACCAGGAGAACACCTTGGAGCGACAGACACCGTTAGTAGGCCCCAACCAAACTAGTAGCCCCACTGCAGTTGTTCGATTAAAAAACTATTTAACGAGAGCCTGAAGATTGAAGCTCAGGAAAGGCAACCAGGAGAACACCTTGGAGGGGCAGACACTGTTAGTAGGCCCCAACCAAACTAGTAGCCCCACTGCAGTTGTTCGATTAAAAAACTATTTAACAAGAGCCTGAAGATTGAAACTCAGGAAAGGCAACCAGGAGAACACCTTGGAGCGGCAGACACTGTTAGTAGGTCCCAACCAAACTAGTAGCCCCACTGCAGTTGTTCGATTAAAAAACTATTTAACAAGAGCCTGAAGATAGAAGCTCAGTAAAGGCAATCAGGAGAACACCTTGGAGCGGAAGACTCAGTTTGTAGACCACAACGAAACTTGTGGCCCCAATGCAGTTCTATAATTCTGACAGGCTGAAAACCAGCCTTTTTTTTTTTTAGAGGAGGACAGCTGTATTAAGTGGCGCAGACAGACACTGCTAGTAGGCCTTACACCACAAAGTAGGCTCACTGCAAGTTGAAAAAAAGTTACATGGGTACACGGTCGGCATTGGTGTGCTCAGCGGAGGACAAATGGAAGGAGGGACCGCAGACACACTTAGTAGGCCTAAAATTAAAAAAATAGGCTCAAAGCACCTTCGATTATGTGGCAGGGGTACACAAGCAGCATTGGTGTGGTCAGCGGAGGATGATTGGAAGGAGTGTCTGACACAGTTAGTACTCCCCAAAAAAAAAAATAGATGTTAATGTCTCACAAAACAACAAAACCAAAAAAAAAAGGGTGGCATACTTAGGTACAGGGGTGGGCTCCTCTGCTGAGTTTCAGACATAGTAATTTGGCGCTAAGTATTTACTGGTGTCAATATAGGACACTGACCCTGACTATTTTAACTAGCATCATACATGTCAACAAATTGGTATTGTCAGCGCCAGGCATTGAAGGATGTCAGCGCATAGAATAAACACTGGTGGAGCAGTGAGAGATAATTTTGCAAGTGGTAGAGCACTGTTTGAGCTGGGGGGGAACTCTCTTGTGGCCGGCGGTACAGGCCCAGGGCCCCTCATGTTACAACGGTGTGTCTGACGTTGGGAGCGCGCCACCACCGCCAGAGACACTTTATTGTACTATGAGGGACCCAGTGGCAGTGCCGTCGACCAAAAGCGGGCACACCCACCTCTTCAGACAAATGGCACTCTCACGGGTGATTGCGCCAAGTGGCGAGACCACGGCCCCGTGGGGGAGTTAGCCCATTTAGGGAGGTGTAAACATGTCGTATGCAGAACAAACAGCTGCTGCAAATTAAGAGATTGGAACAGTCAGTAAGACCAGTCCACAAGCAAGACCTTTTTATAGGAAAGCTAGGTGTCAGCCGGGAAAGGTGGGGCAAAATAATTAGAAATCCATGAGTGGTTCATTTTAATGAAGGTTAGATCATCAACATTTTGGGTAGCCAGACGAGTCCTTTTTTCGGTCAATATTGAACCAGCAGCACTGAGTACTCTTTCTGATAGCACACTAGCTGCTGGGCAAGCAAGCTCCTGCAATGCATATTCTGCCAATTTAGGCCAGGTGTCTATTTTGGATGCCCAGTAATCAAATGGGAATGACGGTTGAGGGAGAACATCGATAAGGGATGAAAAATAGTTACCGTATATACTCGAGTATAAGCCGACCCAAGTATAAGCCGACCCCCCTAATTTTGCCACAAAAACTGGGAAAACTTATTGACTCGAGTATAAGCCTAGGGTGGAAATGTAGCATTTACCGGTGAATTTCAAAAATAAAAATAGATCATTATTTCCCCATAGCTGTGCCATATAGTGCTCTGCACCGTTCATATTGCCCCATAGATGCTGCACAGATGCCCCATATAGTGCTGTGTGCCGTTCATACTGCCCCATAGATGCTGCACAGATGCCCCATATAGTGCTGTGTGCCGTTCATACTGCCCCCATAGATGCTGCACAGATGCCCCATATAGTGATGTGTGCCGTTCATACTGCCCCCATATAGTGCTGTGTGCCGTTCATACTGCCCCCATAGATGCTGCACAGATGCCTCATATAGTGCTGTGTGCCGTTCATACTGCCCCCATATAGTGCTGTGTGCCGTTCATACTGCCCCCATATAGTGCTGTGTGCCGTTCATACTGCCCCCATAGATGCTGCACATAAATCTGTGCTGCCGCTGCTGCTGCTGCAATAAAAAAAAAAAACCACATACTCACCTCCCTTGATTGCAGCTCCCAGCGTCCGGTCCCGGCGCCTCCATCTTCCCGGCGTCTCTGCTCTGACTGATCAGGCAGAGGGCGCCGCGCACACTATATGCGTCATCGCGCCCTCTGCCTGAACAGTCAGAGCGCAGACGCCGGGAAGATGGAGGCGCCGGGAAGATGGAGCGACGCCCGGCGGCTGGAACGCGGACAGGTGAATATAACATACTTACCTAGTCCCAGCGATCCTCGCGCTGTCCCTGCCTTCCTCCCCGTCTTCTGTGCTGCAGCATCTTCCTGTCAGCGGTCACCGGCACCGCTGATTAGAGAAATAAATAGGCGGCTCCGCCCCTATGGGAGGTGGAGCCGCTTATTCATATCTCTAATGAGCGGTCCCACGTGACCGCTGAAGAGGGGAAGACGCTGCAGCACAGAAGACGGGGAGGAAGGCAGGGACAGCGCGAGGATCGCTGGGACTAGGTAAGTATACCTCAGCGCCCTCACCCCCTCACCTGCCGACCCCACCGCTACCGTGACTCGAGTATAAGCCGAGGGGGGCACTTTCAGCCCAAAAATTTGGGCTGAAAATCTCGGCTTATACTCGAGTATATACGGTAGTAACCATACTGGACAAATGTTGTCTCCTGTCACTTTGAATTGATGCTGCAGTACCTATCCTGTCTGCGGTCATTGCGAAATCACTCCACAACCTGGTCAGAAAACCCCTCTGTCCAACGCCACTTCTGATTTGTGCACCTCTAACACCTCTGCCCTGTTGCCCCCTGCAGCTCGTGTGAGAACCATCACTGGCGCTGTGTGCTGGGAATGCCTGAATCAAACGGTCTACAAGAGTTGCTTGTTTGGTTGCTAATATTTGTTCGAGGTTCTCATGTGGCATATTTTGCAATTTGCCTTTATAGCGAAGATCAAGGAGGCAGGCCAACCAGTAATCGTCATCGGTCATCATTTTAATAATGCGTGGGTCCCTTTTGAGGATACGTAAGGCATAATCCGCCATGTGAGCCAAAGTTCCAGTTGTCAAATCTGCGGTTGTGCTGGGTTGAGGGGCAGTTTCAGGCAAATCTACGTCACTTGTCTCCCTCAAAAAACCTGAACCCGGCCTTGCAACGCCACCAGTTGCTATTGGCCCTGGAGAAGCTTCCTCATTCAAAAAATACTCATCCCCATCATCCTCCTCGTCCTCCTCCTCTTCACCCGCTACCTCGTAATGTAGACTGCCCTGACCAGACAATGGCTGACTGTCATCAAGGCTTCCCTCTTCCTCGGCTGCAGACTCCTGCTCCTTTATGTGTGTCAAACTTTGCATCAGCATACGCATTAGGGGGATGCTCATGCTTATTATGGCGTTGTCTGCACTAACCAGCCGTGTGCATTCCTCAAAACACTGAAGGACTTGACACAGGTCTTGTACCTTTGACCACTGCACACCTGACAACTCCATGTCTGCCATCCAACTGCCTGCCCGTGTATGTGTATCCTCCCACAAATACATAACAGCCCGCCTCTGTTCACACAGTCTCTGAAGCATGTGCAGTGTGGAGTTCCACCTTGTTGCAACGTCGATGATTAGGCGATGCTGGGGAAGGTTCAAAGACCGCTGATGGTTCTGCATACGGCTGGAGTGTACGGGCGAACGGCGGATATGCGAGCAAAGTCTGAGCACTTTGAGGAGCAGGTCGGGTAACCCCGGATAACTTTTCAGAAAGCACTGCACCACCAGGTTTAAGGTGTGAGCCAGGCAAGGAATGTGTTTCAGTTGTGAAAGGGCTATGGCAGCCATAAAATTCCTTCCGTTATCACTCACTACCTTGCCTGCCTCAAGATATACACTGCCCAGCCATGACTAAGTTTCTTGCTGCAAGAACTCGGACAGAACTTCCACGGTGTGTCTGTTGTCACCCAAACACTTCATTGCCAATACAGCCTGCTGAAGCTTGCCACTAGCTGTCCCACCCATAATGGGACACCTCGTGTGCAACAGTGGCAGCTGCGGATGGAGTGGTCATGCGACTGCGGTCTGTGGATGAGCTCTTGCTTCTGCAGGAGGATGAGGAGGAGGAGGAGGGGGGCGAACGCCTACAGCCAACTGTTTCCTAGACCGTGGGCTAGGCAGAACTGTCCCAATATTGCTGCCCCTGTGGACCCTGCATCCACCACATTAACCCAGTGTGCCGTGATGGACACGTAACGTCCCTGGCCATGCCTACTGGTCCATGCATCTGTTGTCAGGTGCACCTTTGTACTCACAGATTGCCTGAGTGCATGGACGATGCGGTCTTTTACATGCTGGTGGAGGGCTGGGATGGCTTTTCTCGAAAAGAAGTGTCGACTGGGTAGCTCGTAGCGTGGTAAAGCATAGTCCATCAGGGCTTTAAAAGCTTTGCTTTCAACTAACCGGTAGGGCATCATCTCTAACGAGATTAGTCTAGCAATGTGGGTGTTCAAACCCTGTGTACGCGGATGCGAGGATGAGTACTTCCTTTTCCTAACGAGAGTCTCATGTAGGGTGAGCTGGACTGGAGAGCTGCAAATGGTGGAACTAGCGGGGGTGCCGGTGGACATGGCAGACTGAGAGAGGGTTGGAGATGGTATTCTTGCTGGTGCCCTACATGCAGTGTTTCCTACCACGAACCTGGTGATTCCCTGACTGCTTTGGCCTGGCGACGAAACCTGCACATTTACTGCAGGTGGTACGGGAAATGGTGGGCTTACAGTGAGGGAAGGGATGTAGCGTTGCTGACTAGCTTCATTGGCCGAGGGTGCTACAACCTTAAAGGATGTTTGGTAGTTAGTCCAGGCTTGCAAATGCATGGTTGTTAAATGTCTACGCATGCAACTTGTATTTAGACTTTTAAGATTCTGACCTCTGCTTAAGATAGTTGAACATTTTTGACAGATGACTTTGCGCTAATCATTTGGATGTTGTTTAAAAAAATGCCAGACTGCACTCTTTCTACTATCGGATACCTTTTCAGGCATTGCAGACTGAGCTTCTTTAACCGGATGGCCACGCTGTCCTACAACTGGTTTTGGTTTTGCCACGCGTTTTTGGCCAGATACGGGCCTGGCAGATGGAACCTGTTGCGAGGTTGATGCCTGCTGCGGCTCCTCCTCTTCCGCTTCAGAGCTACTGCCGCTTGCACCCTGTTCCCCCAATGGCTGCCAATCAGGGTCAACAACTGGGTCATCTATGACCTCCTCTTCTATCTCGTGTGCAACTTCGTCTGTGTCACTGTGTAAGCCCGTGGTATAGCATTCGTGACAGGGCACCATAGTCTCATCAGGGTCTGATTCTGGATCAGTACACTGCGAGAGCAATGTTCTGGTCTGAGTCAAAGGAACAGCATAGTAATCTGGCTGTGGCTGTGCATCTGTGCACTCCATGTCCGATTCAACTTGTAATGGGCATGGCCTGTTAACTATTTCACTTTCTAACCCAGGAACGGTATGTGTAAAGAGCTCCATGGAGTAACCCGTTGTGTCGCCTGACGCATCCTTCTCTGTTGTTCTTGGTGAAGAAGACAAGGAAGCGACTTGTCCCTGACCGTGAACATCCACTAATGACGTGCTGCTTTTACATTTAGCAGTTGCAGAAGAGGACGCGAAAGAGCTAGAGGCTGAGTCAGCAAGGAAAGCCAAAACTTGTTGTTGCTGCTCCAGCTTTAAAAGCGGTTTTCCTACTCCCAGAAAAGGGAGCGTTCGGGGCCTTGTGTAGCCAGACGACGAACCTGGCTCAACAACTCGAGACTTAGGTGCTATATTGCTTTTCCCACGACCACCTGATGCTCCACCACCACTACCATCATTACCAGCTGGCAATGAACGCCCACGGCCACGACCTCTTCCACAAGACTTCCTCATTGTTTGAAAAACGTAACCAAACTAACGATATTTGTTACTGTAAAACCAGTTACAAGGTGAACTCAAACTTCTGTTGGATTTATATATCCCTTTAAAGGTGGGTGAGACTGCAGGGAAAATCAGGCCCAATGTATAACAGTACACAGCTTCTGTGGCAGACAGATATGCCACTAACAGGACTGACGCAGATGCAGACACTACCAATAAAAATCTCCCCCTTTTTATTTTTTTCTGGGAGAATATTGAAGAAATGTGGCCCACTCTAATACAGTATATGTTCTGTGGCATAAAATGAAAGACAGATGCCACACACACGACTGGCACTGAGGCAGAATTGCCAATCTTAATCTCCCACTATTTTTTTTTATTTATGGGAGAATTGGCAAGAAATCAGGCCCACTGTTAGACTGTATGTTTTCTGTGGCACAAAATTAGAGACAGATGTCACACACAGCACTGGCACTGAGGCAGAATTGCCAATCTTAATCTCCCACTTTTTTTTCTGGGAGAATTGTCAAAAAATCTGGCCCAGTGTAACACACTAGGTTTAATGTGGCACACAATTAGAGACAGATGGCACACACAGGACTGGCACTGAGGCAGAAATGCCAATCAAAATCTTCCACTATTTTTTTTTTCTGGGAGAATTTAAAAAAAATCTGGCCCAGTATTACACACTAGGTTTTCTGTGGCACAAAATTAAAGACAGATGCCACACACACGACTGGCACTGAGGCAGAAATGCCAATCTTAATCTCCCACTTTTTTTGTAACTTTATTGTGGGAGAATTGTCAAGAAATCAGGCCCAGTGTTACACGCTAGGTTTTCTGTGGCACAAAATAAAAGACAGATGCCACACACACGACTGGCACTGAGGCAGAATTGCCAATCTTAATCTCCCACTATTTTTTTTTCCTGGGAGAATTTAAAAAAAAATCTGGCCCAGTATTACACACTAGGTTTTCTGTGGCACAAAAGAAGAGACAGATGTCACACTCAGCACTGGCACTGAGGCAGAATTGCCAATCTTAATCTCCCACTATTTTTTTTTCTGGGAGAATTTTAAAAAAATCTGGCCCAGTATTACACACTAGGTTTTCTGTGGCACAAAATTACACACAGATGCCACACACACGACTGGCACTGAGGCAGAAATGCCAATCGTAATCTCCCACTTTTTTTTTCTGGGAGAATTTTCAAAAAATCTGGCACCGTGTTACACACTAGGTTTTATGTGGCACAAAATGAGAGACAGATGGCACACACTGGACTGGCACTGAGGCAGAAATGCCAATCTTAATCTCCCACTATTTTTTTTTTACTGGGAGAATTGTCAAAAAATCTGGCACCGTGTTACACACTAGGTTTTATGTGGCACAAAATGAGACAGATGGCACACACTGGACTGGCACTGAGGCAGAAGTGCCAATCTTAATTTCCCACTATTTTTTTTTTATTTATGGGAGAATTGTCAAAAAATCTGGCACCATGTTACACACTAGGTTTTATGTGGCACAAAATGAGAGACAGATGGCACACACTGGACTGGCACTGAGGCAGAAATGCCAATCTTAATCTCCCACTATTTTTTTTTTCTGGGAGAATTTAAAAAAAATCTGGCCTAGTA
The DNA here is from genome assembly GCF_032444005.1 of Ranitomeya imitator. Classification (NCBI taxonomy): domain Eukaryota; kingdom Metazoa; phylum Chordata; class Amphibia; order Anura; family Dendrobatidae; genus Ranitomeya; species Ranitomeya imitator. Next base: position 204,574,454 of record NC_091286.1, read on the forward strand.
TTACATACTAGGTTTTCTGTGGCACAAAATTACACACAGATGCCACACACACGACTGGCACTGAGGCAGAAATGCCAATCTTAATCTCCCACTTTTTTTTGTTTTTCTGGGAGAATTGTAAAAAAATCTGCCACTGTGTTACACACTAGGTATTATGTGGCACAAAATGAGAGAGATGGCACACACTGGACTGGCACTGAGGCAGAAATGCCAATCTTAATCTCCCACTATTTTTTTTTATTTATGGGAGAATTGTCAAAAAATCTGGCACCGTGTTACACACTAGGATTTATGTGGCACAAAATGATAGACAGATGGCACACACTGGACTGGCACTGAGGCAGAAATGCCAATCTTAATCTCCCACTATTTTTTTTTTCCTGGGAGAATTGTCAAAAAATCTGGCACCGTGTTACACACTAGGTTTTATGTGGCACAAAATGAGAGAGATGGCACACACTGGACTGGCACTGAGGCAGAAATGCCAATCTTAATCTCCCACTACTTTTTTTTTTATTTCTGGGAGAATTGTCAAAAAATCTGGCACCGTGTTACACACTAGATTTTATGTGGCACAAAATGAGAGACAGATGGCACACACTGGACTGGCACTGAGGCAGAAATGCCAATCTTAATTTCCCACTATTTTTTTTTTCTGGGAGAATTTAAAAAAAATCTGGCCCAGTATTACACACTAGGTTTTCTGTGGCACAAAATTAGAGACAGATGTCACACACAGCACTGGCACTGAGGCAGAATTGCCAATCTTAATCTCCCACTTTTTTTTTCTGGGAGAATTGTCAAAAAATCTGGCACCGTGTTACACACTAGGTTTTATGTAGCACAAAATGAGCGACAGATGGCACACACTGGACTGGCACTGAGGCAGAAATGCCAATCATAATCTCCCACTATTTTTTTTTTCCTGGGAGAATTGTCAAAAAATCTGGCACCGTGTTACACACTAGGTTTTATGTGGCACAAAATGAGAGAGATTGCACACGCTGGACTGGTGCTGAGGCAGAAATGCCAATCTTAATCTCCAACTATTTTTTTTTATTCATGGGAGAATTGTCAAAAAATCTGGCACCGTGTTACACACTAGGTTTTATGTGGCACAAAATGAGAGACAGATGGCACACACTGGACTGGCACTGAGGCAGAAATGCCAATCTTAATCTCCCACTATTTTTTTTTCTGGGAGAATTTTAAAAAAATCTGGCCCAGTATTACACACTAGGTTTTCTGTGGCACAAAATTACACACAGATGCCACACACACGACTGGCACTGAGGCACAAATGCCAATCTTAATCTCCCACTTTTTTTTGTTTTTCTGGGAGAATTGTCAAGAAATCTGGCACTGTGTTACACACTAGGTATTATGTGGCACAAAATGAGAGAGATGGCACACACTGGACTGGCACTGAGGCAGAAATGCCAATCTTAATCTCCCACTATTTTTTTTTATTTATGGGAGAATTGTCAAAAAATCTGGCACCGTGTGTTAGGACTGGCGGAACGCACCAAGACAGATGATAAAGGTGCGTTCGCAGTCCGGGGTCCACCGTGCAGGTGAGAACCTGCTGCTAGCAATTTGCAGACAATATGGCGGTACACTAAAGTATACACGCGTGGGTTAAACCTCACCCAGCGTGAAGAAAGCGATCCTGTTAATTCACAGGACCGCAGTACCGCACTAGTGCGCGAGCAAGTGGTCAGCGGACTTAACCCCAGAAGGGATTGAAGCCCGATTAGACCCTTGCTGGCGTAACACCGCAACTGGGTGTGTAGAGAACCTAAAGAAATATATGTGCACAAGAGTGCGAGCGATGCTGCACTAACGGACGCCACTAACCACCCAGAATCGGGTATGGAAAGCGCAAGGCAGGCGCACGGCGCCGTACTGGCAGGCACAGCTACAGGACGCTGAGATGTGTGTTTAGTGCTGTAGGCTAAGTCGGGCGCTAGATAGCAGCCATACACCTTCCGCGAACAGACATTCAATAGGGTAGGGGTTTCCAAGGACGACTTGCACTCACAACATACACACATAAGCAATTGTAAGACAATACTAGCGCATGGCCGTGCGGTCATGCGCAGTTTATATAGCAGCAGCACAGGAAGAGGCCACAGCACCTTTGCCCTTCCAGGGCCTGCAAAGAGGACCAATGGAATGTGCTGCAGAGCCTGAGCACATGACCCTCGATCTCCAACGGGAGACCTTATGCTGGGCATGCTCAGTACGTGCAGACAAGGACTTAGTCCCAGGGAAGTCCGCTCGCTGCTGACCAGCATTGACTTTAATGGCAGAGACTGGAGAAGCAGCAGTAACTCTCAGAACAGAGTGAGGATGAGCAAGACGCTGGGACCGACGTCTTTGCTGAGCAGGCTCCACTGCGGCTGGACAAGAATGGGAGACCGCAGCGGAGGCGGCTCGAGATTCCCCCTGTGCAGAAGTGGGAACTCGACCCCTAACATTACCCCCCCCTCCTAGGGCCCCCCCCTCCTTGGGCCTCGCTACGTTCGAAGGCAGCAATGAGCTGCGGAGCCCGAATGTGCTCAGCAGGCTCCCAGGATCTATCCTCAGGGCCGTAACCCCTCCAGTCCACTAAATAAAATTTTTTGCCACGAACCACCTTGTACCCCAAGATCGCGTTCACCTCGTAATCGTCCGTAGACGAACCCGACGTCTCAGTAGATGACTCAGAAAACCGGGACATGTAGACGGGCTTAAGGAGGGACACGTGAAAGGTGTCGGTGATACCCAGGCGTGGAGGAAGGGCCAGACGGTAAACCACAGGATTAACCTGTTCGAAAACCTTAAAAGGACCTAAGTAGCGAGGTGCAAACTTGGTGGACTCAACTCGCAGCCTGATGTTACGGGCGGAGAGCCACACTAAGTCGCCAGGAGCAAAGGTTGGAGCGGGGCGCCGATGTGCATCGGCGGAGGACCTCATTCTCTCCTTGGAAGCCTGAATAGCATCCTGAGTGCGATCCCAAATGTCCCGTGCCTCCACAGCCCAGTCTGCCACCCTGGAATCGGCGGAAGACACGGGCATGGGCACAGGTACCCTCGGATGCTGACCATAGTTAAGGAGGAATGGAGTCTGTCCAGTGGAATCAGCGACAGCATTGTTAAGAGCAAACTCCGCCCACGGTAGCAAAGATGCCCAGTCATCCTGCTTAGCAGAAACAAAATGTCGCAGATATGTGACCAAGGTCTGGTTGGCTCTCTCTACCAACCCATTCGTCTCGGGATGATAAGCCGAAGAGAGATTCAACTCGATACTGAGAAGACGACAAAGCTCTCTCCAGAACCGAGACGCAAACTGGGGACCTCGGTCACTGACAATTTTGTCTGGCATACCGTGAAGACGAAAGATGTGTTTGACAAACAACGCTGCCAAGGCCCGTGCAGAAGGTAACCGGGGAAGTGGCACCAAATGCACCATTTTAGAAAAATGGTCGGTGATTACCCAAATAATGGTACAGCCACGAGACTTGGGCAAACCCACAACAAAATCCATCCCGACCATCTCCCAGGGCCTGTCTGCCACCGGCAGAGCGTATAACAAACCAGCTGGCCGTTGTCGGGAAGACTTATTCTTGGCACAAGAGACACATGCCCGAACGTAGTCTCCGACGTCACGAACCATATGTGGCCACCAGTACGTCCTCGCCAGTAGCTCAGAGGTCCTTTTAGCCCCAAAGTGTCCACCCACTCTGGACGAATGAGCCCAAGAGAGAACCTCCGGACGCAAATTGATGGGAACAAAAGTCTTGCCCGGGGGCACAGACTCCAGCGAAACCGGAGCTACAGTTCTCAGACTCTCCGAAGGGACAATGAGCCGAGGCTCGTCCTCCTCCTCCTCAGCTGACACGAAGGAGCGAGAGAGAGCGTCGGCACGAATGTTCTTCTCCCCGGCGAGATAATGTAGGGTAAAGTGGAACCGGGAGAAAAACAAGGACCATCTGGCCTGACGAGAATTCAGCCGCTGGGCTGTTTGTAAATAGACCAAATTCTTGTGATCCGTGAAAACCTGGAATGGGAATCGGGCACCCTCCAAGAGATGTCTCCACTCTGAAAAGGCCAACTTCATTGCCAACAACTCTCTATCCCCGATGGAGTAATTTCTCTCCGCTGGTGTGAAGGTCTTAGAGAAAAAGAAGCATGGATGCTTCCGACCCTGAGCATCCTTTTGATAGAGGACTGCTCCAGCACCAACGGATGAGGCATCCACTTCCAAAAGGAATGGCTTACCCACATCGGGACGATGTAAGATAGGAGCGCTGGCAAAATGGGTCTTTATAGAAGAGAAGGCCTTGGAGACCCCTTCGGACCACAATTTGGGATTCACTCCCTTCTTGGTGAGGGATACCAAGGGAGCTACCAAAGTTGAAAAGTGGGGAATGAACTGGCAATAGTAATTTATGAACCCCATAAAGCGCTGCACCGCTTTAAGAGAATGGGGTTCCTGCCAGTCCATCACTGCTTGTAGTTTGGCAGGATCCATAGCCAATCCCTGGGCCGAGACAATATAGCCCAGGAAAGGCAAGGACTCCTGTTCAAACACACACTTCTCCAACTTTGCATACAAAGAATTTGCCCGTAAGAGTTCGAAGACTCTGCCAACATCTCTCCGGTGGGAGTCAATATCTGGAGAAAAGATGAGAATATCATCCAGATAGACTACGACCGAGGTAGAAAGCATATCCCGGAAGATATCGTTGACGAAGTCCTGAAAAACGGCTGGGGCATTACAGAGCCCGAAAGGCATCACCAGGTACTCATAGTGCCCATCCCTGGTATTGAAAGCCGTCTTCCACTCGTCCCCCTCACGGATACGAATCAGATTGTAGGCACCCCGCAGATCTAACTTGGTGAATATTTTAGCTCCCCTTAACCTGTCAAAGAGCTCCGATATCAGGGGCAGCGGGTATTTATTCTTAATAGTGATAGCATTGAGACCCCTGTAATCGATGCAAGGACGTAACTCTCCGTTCTTCTTCTGCACGAAGAAGAATCCCGCCCCTGCCGGAGACACTGACTTCCTTATAAATCCTCTTGCTAAATTCTCCTGAATGTATTGAGACATAGCCTCCGTCTCAGGGAGAGAGAGGGGATATACCCTTCCCCTAGGAGGTTCAGCTCCCGGCAAGAGGTCGATAGGACAGTCGTAAGGGCGATGGGGCGGTAGAGTCTCAGCAGCCTTTTTAGAGAACACGTCTGCATAACACCAATAATACCTGGGAAGCGACGAGAGATTTGCGGGTACCTGGGTAGTAGAGACCTGTACACACTCACTCACACATCTGCCCAAACATGACTTACTCCAGCCCAATATTTTTCCTGAGGACCACTCAATATGTGGCGAGTGGAAACGGAGCCAGGGTATTCCCAGCAAAATCTCATCCATTCCCTCAGGAAGGACAAGAAGGGAAATAATCTCCTGGTGGGAAGGAGACATGGACAGCGATAACGGGACTGTCTGATGCGTGATTTGCAGTGGGAGTGTTGCCCCATTCACAACTCTAACCGTTATTGGTTTGGCGAGCATGACCAGTGGTATAGCATGACGTGTAGCAAAAGCAGAGGACATGAAACTTCCCTCTGCTCCTGAATCCACACAAAGCTCGACTGTAAGAGTGGAGGAGCCTAACAGGATTGTCCCTTTAAAGGACAGTTTGGAGGAGAATGCTGCTGTGTCTAGTGTACCTCCCCCAATGGCCACTAGACGCGATCGTTTCCCGACCGCCGCGGACATTTATTGGCGTAATGTCCATGTTGTCGACAGTTATTACAAACTACGGGTACTCGAGCGGCTAGAGATTTAGGTCCCGCTCGAGAAACCTCCATGGCCTCATGAGAATCTGACGCCAAGACAGGAGATTCCAGAGGTCTGGCGAAAGTTGGAGCCAGCCGAAACCTCTGCCTACACTGGGTCCGCTCCAACCTCCGCTCGTGAAAACGGAGGTCGATGCGGGTAGACACGGAAATAAGTTCCTCCAGTGTGGCCGGTGTCTCCCTAGTGGCCAAGGCGTCTTTCACGTGGTCTGCCAGTCCCCTCCAGAACACCGGAATAAGAACTTTGTCTGGCCACTCTAACTCTGAAGCTAGAGTCCGGAACTGAATGGCAAACTGGCTGACCACGGAGGTACCCTGTGTAATGGACAACAATTGGAGTGCGGTGTCGTGGGTAACCCGAGGCCCTAAAAAGACCTGCTTCAGAGTGTCCAAGAAGAGAGGAGCACTCTGTACCACACGATCATCTCGCTCCCAGAGTGGCGTTGCCCACTCCAACGCCCTGCCCGACAAGAGAGATAGGATAAATCCCACTCTCGCCCGCTCCGTAGGAAAACGTGACGCCAGGAGCTCAAGATGTATAGAGCACTGACTCACGAATCCACGACAATGTTTGCTGTCGCCAGCAAACTTGTCAGGTAGTGGGAGACGGGATAAAGTCGGAGCAGGGGTGGCAGTGGACAAACTGGCTGCGGCTACACTTGCAGCCTGCACAGCTACAGCAGTGACATCCACAGCTGAGGTTGTACACTCAAGAGCCGCCAACCTTCCCTCCAGCTGCTGGATGTACCGCTGTAAACGCTGGTCGTCCGCCATTTTTACTAGCCAGACCCTGGCGCTAGTATTCTGTTAGGACTGGCGGAACGCACCAAGACAGATGATAAAGGTGCGTTCGCAGTCCGGGGTCCACCGTGCAGGTGAGAACCTGCTGCTAGCAATTTGCAGACAATATGGCGGTACACTAAAGTATACACGCGTGGGTTAAACCTCACCCAGCGTGAAGAAAGCGATCCTGTTAATTCACAGGACCGCAGTACCGCACTAGTGCGCGAGCAAGTGGTCAGCGGACTTAACCCCAGAAGGGATTGAAGCCCGATTAGACCCTTGCTGGCGTAACACCGCAACTGGGTGTGTAGAGAACCTAAAGAAATATATGTGCACAAGAGTGCGAGCGATGCTGCACTAACGGACGCCACTAACCACCCAGAATCGGGTATGGAAAGCGCAAGGCAGGCGCACGGCGCCGTACTGGCAGGCACAGCTACAGGACGCTGAGATGTGTGTTTAGTGCTGTAGGCTAAGTCGGGCGCTAGATAGCAGCCATACACCTTCCGCGAACAGACATTCAATAGGGTAGGGGTTTCCAAGGACGACTTGCACTCACAACATACACACATAAGCAATTGTAAGACAATACTAGCGCATGGCCGTGCGGTCATGCGCAGTTTATATAGCAGCAGCACAGGAAGAGGCCACAGCACCTTTGCCCTTCCAGGGCCTGCAAAGAGGACCAATGGAATGTGCTGCAGAGCCTGAGCACATGACCCTCGATCTCCAACGGGAGACCTTATGCTGGGCATGCTCAGTACGTGCAGACAAGGACTTAGTCCCAGGGAAGTCCGCTCGCTGCTGACCAGCATTGACTTTAATGGCAGAGACTGGAGAAGCAGCAGTAACTCTCAGAACAGAGTGAGGATGAGCAAGACGCTGGGACCGACGTCTTTGCTGAGCAGGCTCCACTGCGGCTGGACAAGAATGGGAGACCGCAGCGGAGGCGGCTCGAGATTCCCCCTGTGCAGAAGTGGGAACTCGACCCCTAACACCGTGTTACATACTAGGATTTATGTGGCACAAAATTAAAGACAGATGGCACACACTGGACTGGCACTGAGGCAGAAATGCCAATCTTAATCTCCCACTATTTTTTTTTATTTATGGGAGAATTGTCAAAAAATCTGGCACCGTGTTACACACTAGGTTTTATGTGGCGCAAAATGAGAGAGATGGCACACACTGGACTGGCACTGAGGCAGAAATGCCAATCTTAATCTCCCACTACTTTTTTTTTATTTATGGGAGAATTGTCAAAAAATCTGGCACAGTGTTACACACTAGATTTTATGTGGCACAAAATGAGAGACAGATGGCACACACTGGACTGGCACTGAGGCAGAAATGCCAATCTTAATTTCCCACTATTTTTTTTTTCTGGGAGAATTTAAAAAAAATCTGGCCCAGTATTACACACTAGGTTTTCTGTGGCACAAAATTAGAGACAGATGTCACACACAGCACTGGCACTGAGGCAGAATTGCCAATCTTAATCTCCCACTTTTTTTTCTGGGAGAATTTAAAAAAAATCTGGCCCAGTATTACACACTAGGTTTTCTGTGGCACAAAATTAGAGACAGATGTCACACACAGCACTGGCACTGAGGCAGAAATGCCAATCATAATCTCCCACTATTTTTTTTTTCCTGGGAGAATTGTCAAAAAATCTGGCACCGTGTTACACACTAGATTTTATGTGGCACAAAATGAGAGAGATGGCACACGCTGGACTGGTGCTGAGGCAGAAATGCCAATCTTAATCTCCCACTATTTTTTTTTATTCATGGGAGAATTGTCAAAAAATCTGGCACCGTGTTACACACTAGGTTTTATGTGGCACAAAATGAGAGACAGATGGCACACACTGGACTGGCACTGAGGCAGAAATGCCAATCTTAATCTCCCACTACTTTTTTTTTCCTGGGAGAATTGTCAAAAAATCTGGCACCGTGTTACACACTAGGTTTTATGCGGCACAAAATGAGAGAGATGGCACACACTGGACTGGCACTGAGGCAGAAATGCCAATCTTAATCTCCCACTATTTTTTTTTCCTGGGAGAATTTAAAAAAAATCTGGCCCAGTATTACACACTAGGTTTTCTGTGGTACAAAATTAGAGATAGATGTCACACACAGCACTGGCACTGAGGCAGAATTGCCAATCTTAATCTCCCACTTTTCTTTTCTGGGAGAATTGTCAAAAAATCTGGCACAGTGTTACACACTAGGTTTAATGTGGCACAAAATTAGAGACAGATGGCACACACAGGACTGGCACTGAGGCAGAAATGCCAATCTTAATCTCCCACTTTTTTTAACTTTATTGTGGGAGAATTGTCAAGAAATCAGGCCCAGTGTTACACACTAGGTTTTCTGTGGCACAAAATAAAAGACAGATGCCACACACACGACTGGCACTGAGGCAGAATTGCCAATCTGAATCTCCCACTATTTTTTTTTTCTGGGAGAATTTAAAAAAAATCAGGCCCAGTATTACACACTAGGTTTTCTGTGGCACAAAATTACACACAGATGCCACACACACGACTGGCACTGAGGCAGAATTGCCAATCTTAATCTCCCACTTTTTTTTTTCCCTGGGAGAATTTAAAAAAAATCTGGCCCAGTATTACACACTAGGTTTTCTGTGGCACAAAATTAGAGACAGATGTCACACACAGCACTGGCACTGAGGCAGAAATGCCAATCATAATCTCCCACTATTTTTTTTTTCCTGGGAGAATTGTCAAAAAATCTGGCACCGTGTTACACACTAGGTTTTATGTGGCACAAAATGAGAGAGATGGCACACGCTGGACTGGTGCTGAGGCAGAAATGCCAATCTTAATCTCCCACTATTTTTTTTTATTCATGGGAGAATTGTCAAAAAATCTGGCACCGTGTTACACACTAGGTTTTATGTGGCACAAAATGAGAGACAGATGGCACACACTGGACTGGCACTGAGGCAGAAATGCCAATCTTAATCTCCCACTACTTTTTTTTTCCTGGGAGAATTGTCAAAAAATCTGGCACCGTGTTACACACTAGGTTTTATGCGGCACAAAATGAGAGAGATGGCACACACTGGACTGGCACTGAGGCAGAAATGCCAATCTTAATCTCCCACTATTTTTTTTTCCTGGGAGAATTTAAAAAAAATCTGGCCCAGTATTACACACTAGGTTTTCTGTGGCACAAAATTAGAGATAGATGTCACACACAGCACTGGCACTGAGGCAGAATTGCCAATCTTAATCTCCCACTTTTCTTTTCTGGGAGAATTGTCAAAAAATCTGGCACAGTGTTACACACTAGGTTTAATGTGGCACAAAATTAGAGACAGATGGCACACACAGGACTGGCACTGAGGCAGAAATGCCAATCTTAATCTCCCACTTTTTTTTTACTTTATTGTGGGAGAATTGTCAAGAAATCAGGCCCAGTGTTACACACTAGGTTTTCTGTGGCACAAAATAAAAGACAGATGCCACACACACGACTGGCACTGAGGCAGAATTGCCAATCTGAATCTCCCACTATTTTTTTTTTCTGGGAGAATTTAAAAAAAATCAGGCCCAGTATTACACACTAGGTTTTCTGTGGCACAAAATTACACACAGATGCCACACACACGACTGGCACTGAGGCAGAATTGCCAATCTTAATCTCCCACTTTTTTTTTTCCCTGGGAGAATTTAAAAAAAATCTGGCCCAGTATTACACACTAGGTTTTCTGTGGCACAAAATTAAAGACAGATGCCACACACAGCACTGGCACTGAGGCAAAATTGCCAATCTTAATCTCCCACTATTTTTTTTATTTATGGGAGAATTGGCAAGAAATCAGGCCCACTGTTAGACTGTATGTTTTCTGTGCCAGAAAATGAGACACAGATGCCACACACAGGACTGCCACTGATGCAGATTTGCCAATTTTGATCTGCACCTTTTTTTTTTTTTCTTCAGGGAGACTAATGAATAAATTTGGACCACTGTATTAGAGTATATTTTCTGTGGCAGAAAGTGGCTTGAAGAGATATAAAGAAAAAAAAAAGGGACTGTCCCACAATTACTATCTCCCTGCAGTAATCGCAGCAAAGTATGGCAGGCAGCAATAACAAGAAGTGGACTGCTGCACAAAAAAGTCAAAAGTGTGGACAAACAAACAAGATAGCTGTGCAGAAAGGAAGGAGCAACAGGATTTGTGCTTTGAAAAAAGCAGTTGGTTTGCACAGCGGCGTACACACAGCAATGCAGCTATCAGGGAGCCTTCTAGGGCAGCCCAATGAGCTACAGCGCTGAGGGAAAAAAATGTAGCCTCCACTGTCCCTGCAAACAAAAGGTGGTGTTGGACAGTGGAAATCGCTACAGCACAAGTGGTTTGGGGGTTAATGTACCCTGCCTAACGCTATCCCTGCTTCTGACGAAGCGGCAGCAACCTCTCCCTATGCTCAGATCAGCAGCAATAACATGGCGGTCGGCGGGAACGCCCCTTTATAGCCCCTGTGACGCTGCAGACAGCAAGCCAATCACTGCAATGCCCTTCTCTAAGATGGTGGGGACTGAGACCTATGTCATCACGCTGCCCACACTCTGCGTCCACCTTCATTGGCTGAGAAATGGCGCTTTTCGCGTAATTGAAACGCGACTTTGGCGCGAAAGTCGCGTACCGCATGGTCGACCCCACACAGGGATCGGATCGGGTTTCATGAAACCTGACTTTGCCAAAAGTCGGCGACTTAGCCAAAAGTCGGCAACTTATGAAAATTACCGATCCGTTTCGCTCAACCCTACTTGTTAGGGCTAGCGGAACGCACCGAGTAAATATAGAAGTTTATTATAATTGGTGCGTTTGCAGCCCGGGGTCCACCTTGCAGGAGGAACCTGCTGCTAGTGAATGGTGGCACTGTTTGGCGGTATAGACTAGCTCTGTTACTTCACAGAGTAGCCGTGAAAGGAAAGCACTGCGCCCTGTTAGCCTCACAGGAGCACAAGCTAACTGCCGAACTGATAGCAGTCAGTGGTTATGCAAACACGCAATCTCCTCACCAGAAGTGCTGGTATTCTAGGGGCTTATTTCAGCCGGGTGCGGAATACATTCATACAATCTCCTCACCAGAGGTGCCGGTATTCTATGGGCTTATTTCAGCCGGGTCCCTGAATTCATTCACACATAACCACACTGGCACAAAGCACATACTTGGACGTGCGGTCATGCGAACCTTTTATAGCTGCAGCAAGTACAGTACCTTTCCAGAAGAACCAATGGGAGGCTGCCACAGAAGAAGAACACCTTCAGGACCTTGCTAGAGGACCAATGGGATTAGCTATAGTATCTAAGCATGTGACTCTTGATCTCCAACGAGAGATCTTACCCTGGGCATGCTCAGAAGGGGAAAAGTTGGACTTAGTCCCAAAGACATCTGCTCGCCGCTGACCAGTACTGGCCACAATGGCAGAAGATGGAAAGGCAGCAGTAACCCATGCACAGTGTCAGACTGAGCGAGACTCTGGGACCGCCGCCTGAGCAGGCTCCACTGTGGCAGGAGAAGAATGGGAGACCACAGCGGACATGGCTCGAGATTCCCCCTGCGCAGAGGTGGGAACTCGACCCCTAACACACCTCTCTTCAACATTACTCAATAGCTCCTCCTTCTTCGGGAGGGGCCGCGTCAATTAAAAATCAAACTCACATCTCAGTGTTCATAGGCAGCAGCTTTATCTATGAGCCACTGCTTATGATAATAAACATGAGAGAATTTGGTAATCTTGACCTGTATTGCAGGCAATGATCCTAGAAGCAGATTATGTATGTACTGTGAGGGGTTGACACACTTAGCTGCTTCCTCAGGTAGACACAGGAACCGTTCTGGTAGAGAATCACCTGCTGGTTTATTGTGGGTAGCATAAACCTTGGCAGGGTTCAGCAAGATAAACAAAGCCTTGCTGGCATAATGGTGAAACAAACAAAACACAGTTCATATGAGTCCATTCCCTGCAGGGTTCACTGCAGTTTCCCCGCACAGTCCTTTAGTTCCTTCGGGAGCTTTGTGGAAGTTCCTGCTTTTCCAATACACAACACACACTGTCTCTCATGGCCAGGTATTTAAAGGGACACTGTCACCTGGATTTGGAGGGAACAATCTTCAGCCATGGAGGTGGGGTTTTGGGGTTTTTGATTCACCCTTTCCTTACCCGCTGGCTGCATGCTGGCTGCAATATTGGATTGAAGTTCATTCTCTGTCCTCCATAGTACACGCCTGCGCAAGGCAAGATTGCGCGGGGCATGAGGAGAGGTGAGTGTTTTTTTTTAATATATCAATGACTGATAACTCAATTGTGGGGCAATTGGGGGGCTGTATTACAATATATGGGGCAGTGCTGTATTACATTCTATGGGGGCTGTGCTGTATTACATTCTATGGGGGCTGTGTTGTATTACATTCTATGGGGGCTGTGCTGTATTACATTCTATGGGGGCTGTGTTGTATTACATTCTATGGGGAGGGCTTTATTACAATTTATGGGGGCTGGCTGCATTACATTCTATGGGTGCTGGCTGCATTACATTGCTGTATTGCATTCTATTGGGGGGGCTTTATTACATTCTATGGGGCCTGGCTGCATTACATTCTATGGGGGGCTGTATTATATTCTATGGGGGTTGTGCTGTGTTACATTCTATGGGGGCTGTGTTGTATTACATTCTATGGGGAGGGCTTTATTACATTCTATGGGGGCTGGCTGCATTACATTCTATGGGAGCTGGCTGCATTACATTCTATGGGGGCTGGCTGCATTACATTCTATGGGGGCTGGCTGCATTACATTGCTGTATTACATTCTATTGGGGGGCTTTATTACATTCTATGGGGGCTGGCTGCATTACATTCTATGGGGCTGGCTGCATTACATTCTGTGGGGGGCTGTATTACATTCTATGGGGCTGTGCTGTATTACATTCTATGGGGAAGGGCTGTATTATATTTTATGGGGGCTGTGCTGTATTACAATCTATGTTTTTTTTTTAATACATTCTATGGGGTCTGGCTGTATTACATTCTATGGGGGCTGTGCTGTATTACATTCTATGGGGGCTGGCTGCATACATTCTATGGAGGCTGTGCTGTATTACATTCTATGGGGGCTGGCTGCATACATTCTATGGGGGCTGGCTGCATTACATTCTATGGGGGCTGGCTGCATTACATTCTATAGGGGCTGTGCCGTTTTACATTCTATTGGGGGGGCTTTATTACATTTTATGGGGGCTGGCTGCATTACATTCTATTGGGGGGCTATATTACATTCTATGTGGGCTGGCTGCAATACATTCTATGGGGGCTGGCTGCTTTACATTCTATAGGGGCTGTGCTGTATTACATTCTATTGGGGGGCTGCATTACATTCTATGGGGGCTGGCTGCATTACATTCTATGGGGCTGGCTGCATTACATTCTATGAGGGCTGTGCTGTATAACATTCTATGGGGGCTGTGCTTTATTACATTCTATGGGGCTGTGCTGTATTACATTCGATGGGGCTGTGCTGTATTACATTCTATGGGGGCTGTCCTGTATTACATTCTATGGGGGCTGTCCTGTATTACATTCTATGGGGGCTGTGCTGTATTACATTCTATGGGGGGCTGTATTACATTCTATGGGGGCTGTATTACATTCTATGGGGGCTACATTATATTCCATGGGGGTTGTATTATATTCTGTGGGGAGGTAGGCTATATTACATTCTATGGGGTGCTGTATTATATTCTATGGGGGGCTGTATTATATTCTATGGGGGGCTGTATTACATTCTATGGGGGCTGTATTACATTCTCTGGGGGCTACATTATATTCTATGGGGGGCTGTATTATATTCTATGAGGCATGATTGCATCATACTCTATGAGGGGGCTACATTTTATTTTATGGGGCGCTGCATTATGCTATACAGTATGAGGAGGGTTGCATTGTATTCTATGGAGGGGCTACATTATATTCTATGGGGGGCTGCATTATGCTCTATGAGGGGGCTACCATATATATGCAGGGTGTGAGGATAATATATAATATAAGTTTTAGTTTCTCTTGCCTGTTATTGCCATGTTGTGGGCTAAAACCCCCCCATGTGGGCTAAAACAATGGTACCAGCTGAAACTGGTCTGATCTCTTTTTTAAAACATGAGGCTCTTTGTCCTAATCTTGTAAGATTCTGGGCCACCGATTTGGGCTTGGAAAATAATAAGTACATTTTGCTAAAATCCATCGGTGGATCTATCAGCCACTGTAAGCACGAGCCTATAATTCCAACAGGTAAAAAAGTACGGATTTCTCCAAAACTGTGTGTCCAAACTAGGACAAATTTGGTCTCCTTAGAAAGCCAATTGTAAAATAAGAAGAAAGCTGGGTGTGTTATGATTCTGACATGTTTGGGAACGAAAATACAAGACTTATAAGAATTAGAGTTAAATTTGGTAAGTCTGAAGAGAGAGGACGGACTGGGTAAACCAACCCCTTTTAGTGATGTCACCAGGCTGAGCTATAAGTGTTATGCCAGGCACCCAGCAGAGAGTTTTACTTGAGGAGCTGTTCCTATCCAGACCTCCTGATGCACTGGGATATTTGGGGTTCCGCCTACCAGCATGGTTTTGTCTGAAATGAACTGAGAACATGTGAGTTTTACCTTTTCTCATTTAATCCCTTTATTTTATAATTACCTTGTACATATTTTCAATTGTCTCATATTCTAACATTTTTATATACCTTTATAAACACTGCCTTAATCTTTCGGAGTAAAATATTTAAATTACTAGTTTTCGTTCTTCCTGCTCTAAAACATACCCTAAGTCTTCTGAAGGGAATTACGCTACTGTTTTGGGTTAGCTTTGGACCCATTTAATCGAAGCTGGTGGCAGCATACCGTGTGCTGTGCCTTTGGGAGTCATTGTAGCGACGGCGGCGTTGATAATTACTGTCTGTTCCTGCCTGAGTGGGAGTAGTTATATCGCCTCACTGCAGCGTGCCCAATAGCCAGTACATAGCAGGCAGCCTTTCTGGTGACTAATTACCCTAGATGCAGTACCTAATCTGACCTGAGGGTAAGGGGGGCGCCAGAGAGCTGCAAGTTCGAGCAGAACTGTAAAGCGGGCTATACATAAATCCCTGCAGTTCGTTGTATATTGAAGAGCAGTGGCATAACTAAAATAAGCCCCTGCTGTAAACTAAGAGGTCAATAGCCTTGTGTGTGTTTTTTCATCACATTGTAGCACTGGAGGGATAACTAAGATAAGCCCCCCTGCACATGTGATAGCCGTCTGTTGGCCTAAAGTCACCCCGATCCGTGGCGTAGGGGTGACAGTCACGGTGTGAATCGTGACACAGGGGCTGCATTATACTATATGAGGGAGGTGCATTATATTCTCTGGGGGTTACATTATACTCAGGGGGCTACAATATATTCTGTGGGGTGGCTGCATAATACTCTGGAGTGGCATCAATATACTATATGTGGGCTGCATTATAATGTATCGAAGACTATGGGGAATACATTATACTATATGAAGAACTATGGGGTGCATTATACTATGGGAAGTGAATTGTACTACATGGATGACAATGGCGGTGCATTATACTTTATGGAGGAGTGTATTATACTATTTGGATTACTGTGGTAGTACATTATACTATATGGAGGACTGAGGAGTGCATTATACTACATGGAGGACTGAGCAGTATATATTAACATATGGAGGACTATGAGGAGTGTATTATATTATATGGAGGACTATGAGGAGTGTATTATACTATATGGAGAACTGAGAAGTGTATTATGCTATATGGAGGACTGAGGAGTGTATTATACTATATGGAGGACTGAGGAGTGTATTATACTATATGGAGAACTAAGGAGTGTATAATTCTATATGGAGGACTGAGGTGCACATTATAATATATGGAGGACTATGGGGTGTATTATTCTAAAAAAGCAAAATGCTGCCTATTTATCGAGTGATTGGATTGTTTATGTGGGAACAGAAATCCTTGTGCTCATCAGTACATCGCCGGTGTAAACTGTAGATGTTCTGCTGATAACATGCTACTGTACTTCATTGTGAGTGGTCATTCCGGCTTATTACAGCTGCCTCGGATTGTGAGAAGCCCCACTCCCTTGCCCTGATGAACCCTGGTGTATTGTTCTAGGGGGAAACGCGTCGGGATGGGCGGCAGTATATGGATGAGTACATCCTATATATTTTTTCTTGACCATTTTTAAATTGCCATTTATGTCTGTATAAAATCTTGGAGGTGCTTGTGTATGGCAGTAGGATGTCATCATGCTGATATATTGGTATAGTGCATTGTCTCTCTGAATACCATATTATTCTTCCTACACATTTATATAGCACTATTTTCCTAAATACCACATTGTGTATATGAGGTGTTTAGGTATACTATAGGTGTCATGTATGTCCTGGGATTGCAGGCAGGACTAATATTGCTGTACATCGCAAACGTTTAAAATTCATCTCGTCTTTATTATTAGACACCTATTGCACCTCCCATATATTATATGTATATAAGGCTAACAACTTTTAGACCCTTTTTGTTGTGGAAATTGATCCACATAAGATTTCTACAGTTTTAACTGCACCTTATAAGCACTATTGCACTCTAGATAAGGTTTTGGTGTGGTGGTAGTTTCATTTGTTAAGTTCCTGTAGGGTCATAAGGGAGAGCCGTCGACGAGTGGGGGCGCCATGTCGAATTTAGGGTGCCAACCTCGACTGTGAGGTAGGGTGAGTAAGGGAAAGATCACCCCCCCCGACCGTTTTAGTCTCTATCCTTTCTTATTATTGTTAAGATAGATTAAGGTGTTACTGTCTCCTGACCCTTGTATATGGGTAATTTTTACTCTAAATATTAAAAATTACATTTTAAGGTTTTTTTTGTAGTTCTCTTTGGTTATACCTCATGTTCACAAGTAGCATAAATGCTGTGCTTTTTGCTGCTTTTTTTTGCACAGAAATTCTGATGTGTGTAACTGTCCAAGCTAAGTAGATGAAATTTCATGAAAACTTCACACCTTGTGCAGTTAAAGATGCTGCTCAACTGTGTGGTTTTGGTGCTTTTTTCTCCCTAGAGGCCATTATGTGGCGCCTTAAAAAAATGCATGTAAAAAACTATAGTTACTTTTTAAGTGCAGAAGCCAAGCTTTTCTGTACTATAAAAAGCACTTAAAAATGAGGCCTCACATCTGCTCCAAAAATACATCAAATAATGGGGAAAAAAAATGCAGCAAAAATGCAATAACTAGAGAAGATTGTTATTGTGTAATTTGGTGCAGTATTTATGCTATTTTATGTCAACACGGCCTTACAGACACCAAAAAGCCAGATGTCATATAGTGAAGCTACATAAAGGTGAGAAAGTTCTGGCGGCTCCAACTATGAGAATAAATCGATTCCTGAGGCCTCAACTAGAGATGAGCAGGACGCACAGATGATGTCGCACCAACCATGGCAAATCAAAATCCATGCCGGGATGCCGTGATGTTAGAGATTTGCAGCTTACCATCCAGGCACTAAGTACCACTGACCTGGACATTATACTGTATACTCCTTTGTTTTACACATTGGCAGCAAGGCGATCCCTGCTGCATAGTCAGTCATATGAACCCCATTAGGCCTTGGAACCCACATACTGGATGGGCACATGAAAATCCACTTCACTATATGCATTTTGTACTCCCGTACTCCTTTGTTTTACACATTGGCAGCAAGGACAGCCCTGCTGCATAGTCATATGCACCCCATTACGCCTTGGAACCCACATACTGGATGGGCCCATGAAAATCCACTTCACTATATGCATTTTGTACTCCCGTACTCCTTTGTTTTACACATTGGCAGCAAGGCCAGCCCAACTGCATAGTCAGTCATATGCACCCCATTACGCCTTTGAACCCAAATACTGGATGGGCCCATGAAAATTCACTCGTATTTTGTAATAGTATGATGGTTCCCTCTTTGCACAATTTTTTACAGGAGAATTTGGCAATTTTATTTGACATGTTTTTAACAGTAAGGTTCAGATCCGGCTTTAAAAAAGGCTAATACTTGCAATACAAGGCAATTTTATTGCAAACTACAAAATTCAAGGAATAGTATGATTGAATAGTGTGAGTGCGTACACTTTTGTATATGTTAACATACACAGGTAAATAAATACATATAAGGATTAAATAATTTTAGTGATTACGTATATATGAAGATTAACTACATACAGTATACTTAGATCATCACCTAGAGGCTTTTAAACATCATCCGTCTTGAATATCAGAGAAGCAACACCAAGACAGAGAACCCCTTGGAGATTACCTACACTGCATGGGCGTCCCCAATTATGCAGGTATCAGCACACTGTACATGTACAGGTACCCCAGTTTTGGCATGTTTCTCTGGTCTTATATAGTGAATAACACTATGTAGTAACTCTAGTTTCACCCACACCTTCAAGTGGTTACTTTTCAAGGTTGGATGAAACTGAGATATCATGGAGTCATCAGACAAGGGGCCATAAACCCCTAGAAAATAAAAGCCACAAGGATTGAGAGCAAACCACCACCGGCATAGTTTCAGTAAACCTTAATATTTTACAATGACAAACAGCAAGCATATAGAGGCTTAGAACTGTTTGTAAAGTGAATAAACAAACATTTATCAAGATTGTGTCACTATGAGCATTGTCTGTCACATCTCTAAATGTTTGACAAGAAATGCAGCTATGTGATTGTCTGAATGCATTCGGTGTACAGTATTTTAATCTTGGTTACAAATCGCCATTTGTATGTTCGCCATTTGTACATTTGAGGCAGCCAAAGTTATGGCTCTCAAGGAGAGAAACTAATATAGTGGACAAAGCTCTATTTTTAATGAACTACTGAGCTAAACTAACAGCATTGCTTTGTCAAATTTATATGAAGTGTATTATGTCCAATGTGAGCAACCAGGCAACACAAATAGGAGCTTTTTAAGAGAGCTCTTTATGGTACACAAATGTTATCAAGTCTTTGCCAACAAGGATGTGGTTTCACCAATGTGGGGTACCTTTTAAAAAAAAAAATAGACTAGTGCCATCGCAGGCCCCTTGCCCAAAATTCACCGGCCTATAACAGTACAAAGCACGTTCACCCTGGTGATCTAGTGGCAGTTAAACAAGAGACATTGCAGGAGACAGAGTTAAGAAGTAAGCCCAATGTAGTGGTGTGGGTCACTGAGACTTGTAATGCAGTGTATGAGCTGCCAAACAATTCCCCAATGGGGGTACCTTTTTAAAAAATAGACTAGTGCCATCACAGCCCCCTTGCCCAAAATGCACCATTGAGAGCATGTTCACCCTGTTGATCTAGTGGCATGTGAAGGACACACTGCAGGAGATAAAGTTAAGAAGTAGGCCCAATGTAATGTAATGCCCAATTCTCCAATGGGTGTGCCTTTTTTAAAAATAGACTAGTGCCATCACAGCCCCCTTGCCTAAAATGCACCATACAGAGCACGTTCACCCGGTTGATCTAGTGGTAGGTGAAGAACACACTGCAAAATACAAAGTTAAGAAATAGCCCCAATGTAATGTAATGCCCAATTCCCCAATGGGGGTAAGTTTTTTTTAAAAATAGACTAGTGCCATCACAGCCCCCTTGCCCAAAATGCACCATACAGAGCACATTCACCCTTTTGATCTAGTGGCAGGTGAAGGACACACTGCCGGAGACAGAGTTAAGAAGTAGGTCCAATGTAATGTTATGCCCAATTCCCCAATGTGTGGTCCTTTCTTTACAAATTAAAATAGTGCCATCACAGCCCCCTTGCCCAATATGCACCGTACAAGGCACGCTCACCCTGGTGATCTAGTGACAGGTGAAGGACACACTGCAGGAAACAGAGTTAAGAAGTAGGCCCAATGTAATGTAATGCCCAATTCCCCAATGGGGGTACCTTTTTTAAAAATAGACTAGTGCCATCACAGCCCCATTGCTCAAAATGCACCATACAGAGCAGATTCACCATATTGGTCTAGTGGCAGGTGAAGGACACACTGCAGGAGACAGAGTTAAGAAGAAGGCCCAATGTAATGTAATGCCCAATTCCCCAATGGGGGTACCTTTTTTAAAAAATAGACTAGTGCCATCACAGCCCCATTGCTCAAAATGCACCATACAGAGCAGATTCACCCTATTGATCTAGTGGCAGGTGAAGGACACACTGCAGGAGACAGAGTTAAGAAATAGGCCCAATGTAATGTAATGCCCAATTCTCCAATGTGTGGTCCTTTCTTTACAAATTAAAATAGTGCCATCGCAGCCCCCTTGTCCAAAATGCACCATACAGAGCACGTTCACCCTGTTGATCTAGAGGCAGGTGAAGGACGCACTGCAGGAGACAGAGTTAAGAAGAAGGCCCAATGTAATGTAATGCCCAATTCCCCAATGGGGGTACCTTTTTTAAAAAATAGACTAGTGCCATCACAGCCCCCTTGCCTAAAATGCACTGGCCTATAACACTACAGAGCACATTCACCCCGGTCTTCTAGTGGTTGTGCATGATGAGGATGAGGATAAGGAAGAGGATAACAACAAACAGACCAAATGTGGAAGCGTATACCCATGTGTGGTTGTGAAGAGGTGCATGATATTACACCTCCCCAAAAGAGAGAATGTATTTGAGATTATGTTTTGCTGTTTTCACTTGGTGGTGTACAGAAGTCTTTCCCAATCCAGCCCTTGTTCATTTTTATAAGAGTCAGCCTGTCAGCATTTTCAGTTGACAGGCGGATGCGCTTATCTGTTATAACTCCACCAGCAGCACTAAAAACCCGCTCTGACAGAATGCTAGCAGCAGGGCAGGCCAGGACCTCCAAGGCATAGAGAGCCAGTTCATGCCACATGTCCAGCTTGGATACCCAATAAATAAAAGGCACAGAGAAATCATGGAGGACGTTTGTACGATCTGCAAGGTACTCGCTCACCATCTTCACAAACATTGCACTTCTTGTGACAGCATTCCTTGCCTCTGTGGTGTCACGATGGGAGGATCTAAGAAAACTATCCCAGAACTTTGCCATTGTTCCCCTGCCTGAGCTGGATTGTACTTCTGTGTTTCTCGCTTGGACTCATTGGTTGTACAACAAACTTTGACGTCTGCTGCTAGCGTTCTCAGTGGGGAACTTTCTAAGTAATTCCGCTACAAGGGCCCTCTGGTACTGCAACATTTTAGTACACCTCTCTGCCTCTGGTAGAAGAGATTGAAAGTTCTCCTTGTAGCGAGGGTCTAGAAGTGTCACCAACCAGTAATGAATGTCATCCAAAAATTTTTATAATGCAAGGGTCACTTGAAACACAGCGCAACATAAAGTCAGCCATGCGTGCAAGACTGCTAACAGGCAAGACTTCCATTTCCTCACCAACAGGACGACTGACAATGCTGTCCTCCTCCTCCCTGTCCTCAGGCCATCCCCGCTGAACAAATGGTATGACAGCTGTGTTTATTGTACCATCTATAGCGCATGAAAGTGGCTCCTGTTCTTCCTCCTCCTCCTCATTGACTACCAATCCACGATGAGAAGACATGAGGCTTGGCAAAGTGTGATCCCCTTGTATGTTTCCTTGCTCCATGTCCTCGTGCTCTGCCTGCAATGCATCTTCTTTAATTGTGAGCAGAGAGGTTTCCAGAATGCTGAGAAGCGGGATGGTGACGTTAATTATGGCGTCATCGCCGCTCACCATCTTGGTGCAGTCCTCAAAGTTTTGAAGGGTGGTACATATGTCGGACATCCATGTCCACTCCTGAGGTCTTATGTGTGGAGTCTGAACTGAATATCGAAGGCCTTGTTGATGTTGGTAGTCAACAACTGCCCTCTTCTGCTCACAAAGCCTTTCCAACATAAGCAGCGTAGAGTTCCAGCATGTGGGGACATCACACACCAGCCAGTGAGCTGGAAGCTGCAACGATGCTGAAGCACGCCAAGGCGACTGAAGCTGTAGCTCACTTTCTAAAATGGGCAGACAGATGGCGTACTTTCACTAGCAGATCTGGCAGCTCCGGGTAGCTTTTCAGAAAACGTTGAACCACAAGGTTAAGCACATGGGCCAAGCAAGGTAAGTGTGTGAGCTTACCTTGCCTCAGAGCTTCCACCAGGTTACGGCCATTGTCACACACGACCATGCCTGGCTGTAGGTACAGCGGTGTCATACAAACATATGACTGCTCTTTCAGCGCTGTCCACAACTCTTCTGCATTGTGCGGTTTGTCACCTATGCAGATTAGCTTCAGCACAGCCTATTGCCGCTTGGCTGAGGCAGTGCTGCAGTGCTTCCAGCTTCTGACTGATGTGTTGATTTCAGAGATGGAGGATGAAGAGGAGGAGGAGGTGCAGGAGTTGTAGACTGTGGGGGCAACCTTGATTGACGTAGAACCAGCAATCCTCGGCGTGGGGAGGATGTGTTCTATCCCAAGGCCCGACTGGGTCCTAGCTTCCACTCTGCTAACCCACTGTGCCGTCAGTAAGATGTACTATCCCTGCCCACATGCACTTGTCAACGTGTCCGTGGTTAGGTTTACTTTTCCTGTAACAGCATTGTTGAGGGCAATGGTAAGGTTGTGAGACACATGCTGGTGTAATGCCGTTAAGGCACAATGGGAGAAATAGTGGTGACTGGGGACCGAGTACCTTGGGACGGCCGCCGCCATCAGTGGCGGAAAGATTCCGTCTCGACGAGCCAAAAATGCAGCGTTTCTTGCGTATGCAGCAGAGAAATATTAGAATTTAGGACTGTGGCCTGTGGGGCGTTGGAGGGGTATTTCCATTTGCGTTCCAAACACTGGGTTATAGACAATTGAAGGCTGTGCTGGGACAAGGACATGGACAGGCTTGATGATGGTGCTGCTTGATAGTGGGCCACAACAGGTGCAGGGCTAGAGGCATCTTCACATGCATGGTTTACTGGGGATTAGCTTCTCTGCAAAACAGTGGAAGAAGCAGTGGTGTGACCTGCAGGCAGTGGTCCTGGAGCCTTAGGTTCGGCCCACAATGACGGGTGCTTTGCTGCCATGTGCTTGATCATGTTGGCGGTGGTGAGGCTGGTTGTTTTGCTACCCCTGCTGATGCGCGCATGGCAGGTGCTGCAAATGGCCTGTTTGGGGTTATTGGCAGAGTCTTTAAAAAATAACCAGACTCGGCAAGATCTAACAGGTAGAATGGCAACTTCACTCATGTTGGTGTTACGGGGAACGGATGCACGCCTTCTGTCTGTGGCCACCACACTGCCTCTTCCTGCTGTTGGGGGGATATGCCTCCTTCCCCCTGTGTGCTGCTGTCCTCGCTATGCATGTCCTCCTGCCAGGTTGGGTCACTGAATATTTCATCCAACACCTCGTCTTCCACATTCGCACCCTGTTCCTCCTCCTGTCTTTCTGGCAATTGTGTCTCATCATCGTCCACCTCTTGTGACACTTTCCCATCATCGCCTTTGTGTGACCGGGGCTGGTCAAAACTTTGAGCTGCTCTACATGTGATATCATCTGTCCCCACTTGAAGTTGACCGGCAGAGAATCCGGAATCTTGAAAAGGAAAACTGAACGGCTCTTCAGAGTGTCTAAGTGTGGGGTCAGTTGTCTCAGGGCACTCGGCATGGTGGGAGGAAGGAGGATCAGGGTGAGGAATATCTGGGCCACACTCACGGCTACTGAGACTTGACCGTGTGGAAGAGATGGTATTGGTGGTGGAAGCATTATCCACTATCCAACCAACAACCATTTCACACTGGTCTGGCTTCAATAGTGGTGTGCTGCAGTCCCCTAGAAACTGGGACAGGAAGGTCGAGCGAGAAGATGTGGGTCTTTGTTGTTGCCCACTTTCATCTTGGCCACGATGTCATCCTCTGCATGCACCATCATCATCACGTCCACTTCCCCGTCCCTTGCCCCTTGCCTTGCCCATTGTAAATGGACTACTCCACTATTTCAAATCCTCAACACAACACAAACATATTTATTAGTAGCAAAATAATATCTGATCAGTATGCCTGCAAATCTACGATTTTTACAACCCAAACACCAGCCAGGCCTCAGCCTGATAGAACATACTGTATTCAATTTTGGCAGGCTTTTTTGGTGAAGTAAATTAATGTTAAATAGTGCTGTATAGAATTAAGGTACCGTCACACTTAGCGACGCTGCAGCGATACCGACAACGATCCGGATCGCTGCAGCGTCGCTGTTTGGTCGCTGGAGAGCTGTCACACAGACAGCTCTCCAGCGACCAACGATCCCGAGGTCCCCGGTAACCAGGGTAAACATCGGGTTACTAAGCGCAGGGCCGCGCTTAGTAACCCGATGTTTACCCTGGTTACCATCCTAAAAAGTAAAAAAACAAACGCTACATACTTACCTACCGCTGTCTGTCCTCGGCGTTCTGCTTCTCTGGTCTGGCTGTGAGCGCCGGGCAGCCGGAAAGCAGAGCGGTGACGTCACCGCTCTGCTTTCCGGCCGCTGTGCTCACAGCCAGACCAGAGAAGCAGAGCGCCGAGGACAGACAGCGGTAGGTAAGTATGTAGCGGTTGTTTTTTTTACTTTAACGATGGTAACCAGGGTAAACATCGGGTTACTAAGCGCGGCCCTGCGCTTAGTTACCCGATGTTTACCCTGGTTACCAGCGAAGACATCGCTGAATCGGTGTCACACACGCCGATTCAGCGATGTCTACGGGGAGTCCAGCGACCAAATAAAGTTCTGGACTTTCTTCCCCGACCAGCTACAGCACAGCAGGGGCCTGATCGCTGCTGCCTGTCACACTGGACGATATCGCTAGCGAGGACGCTGCAACGTCACGGATCGCTAGCAATATTGTCTAGTGTGACAGTACCTTTAGAGTATCAGACAGCAAAAAAAGGGGTACACCGGCCTACACTGAGAAAACTAGGAGCACGCAGATATATCAGGGCTGTCACGGAAATACCACACTGGCAAATATGTGGCCTTTTTATTAAGATGCAAAATAGTGCTGTATACAATTAGAGTATCAGACAGCAAAAAAGCAAACTTGGAGCATGCAGATATATGACGGCTGTAATGGAAATACCACACTGGAAAATATGTGGCCTTTTTTTTATTTTGGAAGCTAAATAGTGCTATATAGAATTTTAGAATCAGACAGCAAGAAAAAGTGGTACACCGGTTTGCAATGCCCAAACTTGGAGCACACAGATATATGAGCGCTGTCACGGAACTACCACACTGGCAAATGTGAGGCCTTTTTTTATATGCAAAATAGTGTTGTATAGAATTAGAGTATCAGACAGCAAAAAAAGGGGTACACCGGCCTACAATGACCAAACCTGGAGCACGCAGCTATATCAGGGCTGTCACGGAAATACCACACTGGCAAATATGTGGCCATTTCTTTTATATGCAAAATAGTGCTGTATAGAATTGTAGTATCAGACAGCAAAAAAAGGGGTACACTGGCCTACAATGAGCAAACTTGGAGCACACGGACATATCAGAGCTGTCACAGAAATACTACACTGGCAAATATTTGGCCCTTTTTTTTGTTAATATGCAAAATAGTGCTGTATAGAATTTGAGTATCAGACAGCAAAAAAAGAAGTACACCGGCCTACAATGCCCAAACTTGGAGGACGCAGATATATGAGGGCTGTCACGGAAATACCACACTGGCAAATATGTGGCCTTTTTTATTTTCAAAGCTAAATAGTGCTGTATAGAATTAGAGTATCAGACAGCAAAAAAAGGGGTACAATGGCCTACAATGCCCAAACTTAGAGCACACATATATATGAAGGCTGTCACGGCACTACCACACTGGCAAATATGTGGCCTTTTTTTATATGCAAAATAATGCTGTATAGAATTTGAGTATGTAAATTTTATTAAGTAATATTAAAATACACAATAAAAAAGGGGAAGAAAACCAACTGAACAATACAAAAAAACCCTTGTGCAATAATTGGAGTGGGTTTATAGACAAAATAGTAAACATAATAATGCAAAAAATATATCCCATATTACATAGCCTACATCTGTTTTGCAAACATTCGTTCAGAAAATCAAAAAGGCAAAGGGGAATGGGATAGAAGAAGTATCCTATAACATTAAACAGTCCATACCCAATAGTATCCTGCTAGCTCCAACGCACTTTTCGCCTGGACGTGGCTTTTTCAAGGAGCCCTTGTTCCATCCCATATTTATACTTGTTCTATCCCATTTCCCTTTGCCTTTTTGATTTTCTGAACGCAAGACTTGATGTCTTGTCCGTCTTTCTCTTTTTCTTTCTTCTTCACAAGCCACAGCAAAAGTAAAAGCCAATTTCAATGACAAATCAAGATTAAGATTGAAGCTCTCCACGCTAAGATCCATCTTGCAGCTGGATACAGCATCAAAAGATGAGGATTTCATCTGTGCAGTGTGTCTATATATAGACATCCCATATGACACGCCCATTGTGTGTGTCTTGTGTCAAAGAAATTCTCCTAGAAAAGCATTGTCCTATCGAACGCATGTGCATAAACAATGCAAACGCATGCAAAAACACATGCAAACGAATGCACACGCAGCGCTTTTTGCCATCATGCGTAAGATGATGCAGATAAAAAACGCTGCGTAAACATGTGTTTGCATGCATTTGTGCATGCAGATGAGTTCGCCTTTAACAGTAGGGTCAATCAGTCCACTGGAACATCTCCATTCTTTTGTAATTATGGTTTTCATCCTCATTTTGTTGAATTGTCTAGAATGAACTATGGATGCCCTGGAGTGGAGGTGACCATTCAGAAACTTAGGGAGGTTTGCAGGGAAGTTCAGAGGAATATTGGGGTGGCTCAGTTTGTGAAAAACATAAGTCCAATAGTAAACGTTCGGAGGGTTTCACTTTAAAAGTTAGGGATAAAGCTTGGTTATCACTCCAAGAATATTAGGCCAAGGGTGCCTTCACCAAAGTTGGGTCCCAAATTCAATGGCTCGTACAAGATTCTGGAGGTAATAAATCCAGTAGCCTTTAGATTAAAGCTTCCACAGTCCCTTTGTGTCCCCAATGTTTTCACAAATCCCTGTTAAAGAAGTTTGTTCCTCATGTGTTGTCTGTTTCTACCCCTCCTTCTTCAGTCTCTGTTGATGAAGGTTTGGAGTATGAGGTGCAGAGGATTGTGAATTCTCAGAGGATCCAAAATTCCCTTCAATATCTTGTTCACTGGAGCGGATACGGACCCGAGGAGAGATCTTGGGTTCCGGCTTATTCGGTTCAAGCTGATTGTTTGGTCGGAGCTTTTCATCATATGTTCATATGTTTCCTGGGAAACCTGGGGGTCTGGTACTGTCATGACTCCTCTGCTCAGAGTGTCTGCAACTCAGTTATGGATAGCTATCCTGTGCTGGGGCATGCTGAGCTGTCAGTACTTTGATTGACAACTTGGTTGACCTATCTGACACTGGAAGGTGCAGAGATTTCCACAGGTGCTCCCTGTTCTTGGTAATTGTCCTGGTATTTTGGTGAACTGACTGGCCCAGATCACTGCGGGTCAAAATCTTGTCCTAAGCCTGTGCTCTCTGGTGTGTGTTCGCCTGATCCCTGTGCTGTAAGTTCTAATTTATTGCTGCTGACTTTTCTGACTAACCATTTGTTATTGCCCCTTTGCATCTGATATTCTGCTGCTGACCTTACAACCGTGTTCAGACTACTCATTTGTTATTACCCTCTTGCATCTGATGTTCTGCTGCTGACCTTTGGACCATGTTCTGAGTACCCATTTGTTATTGCCCCTTTGCTTATCCGCTGTTACACTGGCATTGTGACCCTGGCATGTGGCCAAACTTACGACTTTGTATTCTCCCTTGGCTTACTACGTTCTCTTTTAGTATTGACTTCGTGATTTCGTTGACTCACGGCATGTCATCACATTTGTGACTAGCATCACACTTCTTCTAAGGCCGGTTTCACACGTCAGTGGCTCCGGTACGTGAGGTGACAGTTTCCTCACGTACCGGAGCCACTGACACACGTAGACACATTGAAATCAATGCATCTGTGCAGATGTCATTGATTTTTTGCGGACCGTGTCTCCGTGTGCCAAACATGGAGATATGTCAGTGTTTGTGGGAGAGCACGGATTACATGGACCCATTAAAGTCAATGGGTCAGTGTAAAACACGTACCGCACACGGACATTGTCCGTGTGCAGTCCGTGTGCCATGCAGGAGACAGAGCTACAGTAAGCGCTGTCCCCCCCACTGGTGCTGAAGCCACCATTCATATCTTCTCTGCAGCAGCGTTTGCTGTAGGGAAGATATGAATATTCCTTTTTTTTTTCTCGTGTTTAAAATAAAGATCGATGTCCCCAAGCCCCCTCCCACCCCCTGTGCGCCCACCCGCTGTTCTTAAAATACTCACCCGGCTCCCTCGCTGGCGCTGCTTCCTGTCCTGGCCGCATCTTCTACTGTATGAGCGGTCACGTGGGGTCGCCCATTACAGAAATGAATATGTAGCTCCACCTCCCATTAATACACAGGTTTTCAGTGTGCTGACAGCTCTTCTACTCTTATACACACTGCTCAAAAATATTTCTGTCTGAATACGTTAAAGCCTTATTCAGACATTCTATTTTGCATATGAGTTTGAAATCCACATTTCTTCTGTTCTTGGTTCATGTTTCCATTTTTACACATTTGAGTGTCATCTGTTTTTCACATAAGCAAAATAAAAGGAAGGCAGACTATTCAATGATGCTTTCTTTGGACCGCGTGCAGCGCTCACATCGCCCGCTGCTTCTGTGCCTATTAATGGCAATCCCCTGATGAGCCCCTTTTGGACTGACTTATGGGGCGAAACGCGTAGGGATGAGACATCTGTCTCTTCGAGATAAGTGTTCTTTATTCACATGTTTATGCTGTCTGGCTGGCGTTGATATGGGCTATTAGGCACAACTTGAATAACACCTGGATTTCACTTCACTGTGGTCTTTGTATTGGCCCTGACAGAGTGACTATTAATATCGTCTAGGGTTCTACCTACTAAATATACCTTCATTTGAAGGAAAAACGGTCTTTTGTGGGCATGAGACCCATGGGTCTTCTTGAGTGGGTCACTATTTGCTTTCTCTGGGCATGTAAGCCATACGAGTACTGTATTAACAGAAACATTCTTTTCTTATTTTTGCGGGGATGTTTTCTATGTTCACCTAACAAAGCCCATATGACCAAGTGATTGATATACATTTCAGGTGTTTATGCCACTGCTCATGTTTTATATATATATATATTCTTTACTCTGGCAAGGATACTCTTTTTCTGTTTTTTGTTTTTTGTTTTCTGTTTGGTGCCACGAGGTTATTTAACCTGCACTGGTAACTCATTGATTAATATCTTGATATCTAACTACTCGGGCTAATTATGCTGAGTGTTGAAAGAGTTACTGGACTATAAGGTACGCTCATTAATGAGCCCTGAAAGCTCGGCTACAACATCAAACCTCCGTGTTTATGTATGGCAGGTAATGCCAATAAAATAAAATATCTATTATCTATCTATAATTGATCTCTGAGCACATTATCCAAGTACTTGGCCTAATTGATTTGAGTCAGATAGACGTTACAGTACCACGAGAGGAATTTACGGTGAGCGTGGAGAGCACACCAATCTCTTTACACTCTGTCAGATGATTATGCTATCAGATCTGCATTCTGTATTTTTTTTATTTTTGACCTATCTAAGTACTAAAAAGTACATATGAGGATAATACCAATCTCTCTCTATATTGCAGTGGTGGTATGAGGGTATTATAATTTACGTATACTTATCCATTATCGTTTTTTTTTTTTTTTTTGTGGTGGTGCCCAACATCTTGCACCACGCACTCTAAGAGGTTTCTGTGGTGTCTTATACTATCGACCACGTATCATTATACTTGCCAGAGTGTTCTGCCTATTTACTCTCTAGCTCACATTAGAGGCCAGAGTTTACCAATTTTGCATTTTGTCTTTAGTGCATCTTTAGCCAGAATTTAGCAGCATTTTTAATTTAACACTTTTTTTCTTGTTTTGTTTTGGTGGTGTTATTGTTGGTGGTGGCTTTTTTTTTTTTTTTTGAGGGATTCCTTTTTAGGGACATTAGGGACAGTCTACGTTGAGTGGGGGCGCCATATCGTATCCCAGGGTGCCAACCTCCGCTGTCAGGAAGGGAATTTAGTAGGGATAGGCACATCTATCTTCCCTAGCCCTTTCCCATATATTTGTATTTATATTTTTTCTGGCATTTTTTATACCAGAGTACCCGATTTTCCCGTAGGATCCCTCCTATTGGTCTTTTTGATATTTTTGTCATTTTTTTCTTTTTAATTATTATATTAAAATATATTGTTTTAGGTCTTGCGTTAGTTTTTTGGTTTTTTATTCAATGATTCTACCATAAATAGAATAGAGTCTATATCACGTAAAGTAATTATTCCCCCCTACTCCTCCTTGGTCAGACCTCATCTGGAATACCGTGACCAGTTCTGGGGACCTAATTTAAAAACAAAAAAAACATTGACTAACTGGGGCAAGTGAGCAGACTGCAAACTATGGTGTTTCCTATGAGGAACGGTTAAAGAATTTGGGAATGTTTAGCTTGCAAAAAAAGAAGGCTAAGAGGAGACTTAATAGTTGTCTACAAATATCTGAAGGAATGTCGCAGTGTAGAGGAATCATCCTTATTCTCCTTTGCACATGGAAGCACAAGACACAAAGGAATTAAACTGACCGGGAGAAGATACAGTTTAGATATTAGAAAATACTTTTTGACATTGAGTGTGATCAATAAGTTGAACAGGCTGTCACATGAGGTGGGGAGTCTTTTTCAATGGAGGTCTTCAAACAGATGCTGGACAGACATGTCAGAGATGGTTTAGTGAATCCTGGATTGAGCAGGATGACCCTGGAGGTTCCTCTCAGCTCTAACATTCCATGATTCTATGCAATATATATATACAGTCATGGCCAAAAGTATTCACACCCCTGCAATTCTGTCAGATAATACTCAGTTTCTTCCTGAAAATGATTGCAAACACAAATTATTTGGTATTATTATCTTCATTTAATTTGTCTTAAATGAAAAAAACACAAAAAGAATTGTCCTAAAGCCAAATTGGATATAATTTCACACCAAACATAAAAAAGGGGGTGGACAAAGGTATTGGCACTGTTCAAAAAATCATGTGATGCTTCTCTACTTTGTGTAATTAACAGCACCTGTAACTTACCTGTGGCACCTAACAGGTGTTGGCAATAACTAAATCACACTTGCAGCCAGTTGACATGGATTAAAGTTGACTCAACCTCTGTCCTGTGTCGTTGTGTGTATTACATTGAGCATGGAGAAAAGTAGGGTTGAGCGACCTTGACCTTTTTAGAGTCGAGTCGTGTTTCGCGAAACCCGACTATCTTAGAAGTCGAGTCGAGTGGAATCGGCCGATTATGGCAAAAAGTCGGGTATCGCCCGAAACACGAAACCCAATGCAAGTCAATGGGGGAGCATAGTCGGCAGTGAGTGGAGGCCAGGAAAACACCTACACTGCCCATTTTAATGGCAAAAACATCCATTCTTGTTACAGAAGCTTGTCAATCGTAATTTAGCTTATAATAATTAGAAGGCATTTGAAATTGGGGGTCATTTGGCTAAAGTTGTGGGGGGTAGGGCTGGTTCAAGTAATTAGTGGGCCCAGTAAATCTGGACCACGTCACGGCAGTGGAGCAGGGAGAGGTAAGTATTTCAACTTTGCAAGTGCTGTGATCCTGAGCAAGCAGGGGGGGCCCACTCGTTGGCATTGGCACTGGCACAGGCCCCCTCAAAGTACAGCGGTGTGTTTGCACGGCGGGGGCGCCTCCCACCGGCAGCAACACTTTTGCGTACTATGAGAGGCCCTGTGCCAGTGACGTCGCCAACTAGTATTCCTCCCCCCACCTGATGAAGGAACCTGCACTTTCATCTGCAACTTCCTCTTTGTCCCCGTGTAAGGTGGTATGGTATGCGGGAAGAGGAACCTGACTTTCAGCAGGGTCACAATCTTGCTGTGTAGCGTGCACGGGGAATTTTGCGTTATGGGTCAATGTACCAGCAGACTCATCTATCACTGGCTGGGCAATGGGCAGGATGAGGAGGAAACACAGATATAGGCCCAAAGAATAAAGTTGGCTAAATGCAGTTCAAAATTGGTAACACAAGACTAACCAGGGGGCATTGCAGTGGAGGACAACTGGAATGAGAGGCTGACACAGAGAGTAGGCCCAAATCAGTAAGTAGTCGAAATGCAGTTCAAAATTGGCAACCGTAGTAAACAGGCGGCACAGCTTTGTTCAGTGGAGGAGAACAGCAAGGAGTGGCAGACACCGATAGTAGGCCCCAACCCAACTAGTAGGCCAAATGCAGTCTAACATTAACAACTACTTAACGAGAGCCTGAAAATGGAATTTCAGGACAGGAAACCAGGAGAACAGCAAGGAGTGGCAGACACCGATAGTAGGCCCCAAACCAACTAGTACGCCAAATGCAGTTGTTCCATTTAACCACAATTTAATGAGAGCCTGAAGATAGAAGTTCAGGAAAGGCAACCTGGAGAACACCTTGGAGTGTAACACACCATCTCTCTACACCCCATACCCAATTTGTAGGCCTAATGCAGCGTAGTTTCCAACAACTACTAAACGAGAGCCGGAAGATCGAAGCTCAGGAAAGGCAACCTGGAGAACACCTTGGAGTGGAACACACCATCTCTCTACACCCCATACCCAATTTGTAGGCCTAATGCAGTGTAGTTTCCAACAACTACTAAACGAGAGCATGAAGATCGAAGCATTGGCGAGGAAACCTGGGGAACACCTTGGAGTGGAACACACCATCTCTCTACACCCCATACCCAATTTGTAGGCCTAATGCAGTGTAGTTTCCAACAACTACTAAACGAGAGCATGAAGATCGAAGCATTGGCGAGGAAACCTGGGGAACACCTTGGAGTGGAACACACCATCTCTCTACACCCCATACCCAATTTGTAGGCCTAATGCAGCGTAGTTTCCAACAACTACTAAACGAGAGCCAGAAGATTGAAGCTCAGGAAAGGCAACCTGGAGAACACCTTGGAGTGGAACACACCATCTCTCTACACCCCATACCCAATTTGTAGGCCTAATGCAGTGTAGTTTCCAAGAACTACTAAACGAGAGCCGGAAGATCGAAGCTCAGGAAAGGCAACCTGGAGGACACCTTGGAGTGGAACACACCATCTCTCTACACCCCATACCCAATTTGTAGGCCTAATGCAGCGTAGTTTCCAACAACTACTAAACGAGAGCATGAAGATCGAAGCAATGGAGAGGAAACCTGGGGAACACCTTGGAGTGGAACACACCATCTCTCTACACCCCATACCCAATTTGTAGGCCTAATGCAGTGTAGTTT
Source organism: Ranitomeya imitator (assembly GCF_032444005.1). Lineage (NCBI taxonomy): Eukaryota > Metazoa > Chordata > Amphibia > Anura > Dendrobatidae > Ranitomeya > Ranitomeya imitator. Next base: position 204,608,594 of record NC_091286.1, read on the forward strand.
CCAACAACTACTAAACGAGAGCATGAAGATCGAAGCATTGGCGAGGAAACCTGGGGAACACCTTGGAGTGGAACACACCATTTCTCTACACCCCATACCCAATTTGTAGGCCTAATGCAGTGTAGTTTCCAACAACTACTAAACGAGAGCATGAAGATCGAAGCATTGGCGAGGAAACCTGGGGAACACCTTGGAGTGGAACACACCATCTCTCTACACCCCATACCCAATTTGTAGGCCTAATGCAGCGTAGTTTCCAACAACTACTAAACGAGAGCCAGAAGATTGAAGCTCAGGAAAGGCAACCTGGAGATCACCTTGGAGTGGAACACACCATCTCTCTACACCCCATACCCAATTTGTAGGCCTAATGCAGTGTAGTTTCCAAGAACTACTAAACGAGAGCCGGAAGATTGAAGCTCAGGAAAGGCAACCTGGAGAACACCTTGGAGTGGAACACACCATCTCTCTACACCCCATACCCAATTTGTAGGCCTAATGCAGCGTAGTTTCCAACAACTACTAAACGAGAGCATGAAGATCGAAGCAATGGAGATGAAACCTGGGGAACACCTTGGAGTGGAACACACCATCTCTCTGCACCCCATACCCAATTTGTAGGCCTAATGCAGTGTAGATTCCAACAACTACTAAACGAGAGCATGAAGATCGAAGCATTGGCGAGGAAACCTGGCGAACACCTTGGATTGGAACACACCATTTCTCTACACCCCATACCCAAATTGTAGGCCTAATGCAGTGTAGTTTCCAACAACTACTAAACGAGAGCATGAAGATCGAAGCATTGGCGAGGAAACCTGGGGAACACCTTGGAGTGGAACACACCATCTCTCTACACCCCATACCCAATTTGTAGGCCTAATGCAGTGTAGTTTCCAACAACTACTAAACGAGAGCATGAAGATCGAAGCATTGGCGAGGAAACCTGGGGAACACCTTGGAGTGGAACACACCATCTCTCTACACCCCATACCCAATTTGTAGGCCTAATGCAGCGTAGTTTCCAACAACTACTAAACGAGAGCCAGAAGATTGAAGCTCAGGAAAGGCAACCTGGAGAACACCTTGGAGTGGAACACACCATCTCTCTACACATCATACCCAATTTGTAGGCCTAATGCAGTGTAGTTTCCAAGAACTACTAAACGAGAGCCGGAAGATCGAAGCTCAGGAAAGGCAACCTGGAGAACACCTTGGAGTGGAACACACCATCTCTCTACACCCCATACCCAATTTGTAGGCCTAATGCAGCGTAGTTTCCAACAACTACTAAACGAGATCATGAAGATCGAAGCAATGGAGAGGAAACCTGGGGAACACCTTGGAGTGGAACACACCATCTCTCTACACCCCATACCCAATTTGTAGGCCTAATGCAGTGTAGTTTCCAACAACTACTAAATGAGAGCATGAAGATCGAAGCATTGGCGAGGAAACCTGGGGAACACCTTGGAGTGGAACACACCATCTCTCTACACCCCATACCCAATTTGTAGGCCTAATGCAGTGTAGTTTCCAACAACTACTAAACGAGAGCATGAAGATCGAAGCATTGGCGAGGAAACCTGGGGAACACCTTGGAGTGGAACACACCATCTCTCTACACCCCATACCCAATTTGTAGGCCTAATGCAGCGTAGTTTCCAACAACTACTAAACGAGCCAGAAGATTGAAGCTCAGGAAAGGCAACCTGGAGAACACCTTGGAGTGGAACACACCATCTCTCTACACCCCATACCCAATTTGTAGGCATAATGCAGTGTAGTTTCCAAGAACTACTAAACGAGAGCCGGAAGATCGAAGCTCAGGAAAGGCAACCTGGAGAACACCTTGGAGTGGAACACACCATCTCTCTACACCCCATACCCAATTTGTAGGCCTAATGCAGTGTAGTTTCCAAGAACTACTAAACGAGAGCCGGAAGATCGAAGCTCAGGAAAGGCAACCTGGAGAACACCTTGGAGTGGAACACACCATCTCTCTACACCCCATACCCAATTTGTAGGCCTAATGCAGCGTAGTTTCCAACAACTACTAAACGAGATCATGAAGATCGAAGCAATGGAGAGGAAACCTGGGGAACACCTTGGAGTGGAACACACCATCTCTCTACACCCCATACCCAATTTGTAGGCCTAATGCAGTGTAGTTTCCAACAACTACTAAATGAGAGCATGAAGATCGAAGCATTGGCGAGGAAACCTGGGGAACACCTTGGAGTGGAACACACCATCTCTCTACACCCCATACCCAATTTGTAGGCCTAATGCAGTGTAGTTTCCAACAACTACTAAACGAGAGCATGAAGATCGAAGCATTGGCGAGGAAACCTGGGGAACACCTTGGAGTGGAACACACCATCTCTCTACACCCCATACCCAATTTGTAGGCCTAATGCAGCGTAGTTTCCAACAACTACTAAACGAGCCAGAAGATTGAAGCTCAGGAAAGGCAACCTGGAGAACACCTTGGAGTGGAACACACCATCTCTCTACACCCCATACCCAATTTGTAGGCCTAATGCAGTGTAGTTTCCAAGAACTACTAAACGAGAGCCGGAAGATCGAAGCTCAGGAAAGGCAACCTGGAGAACACCTTGGAGTGGAACACACCATCTCTCTACACCCCATACCCAATTTGTAGGCCTAATGCAGCGTAGTTTCCAACAACTACTAAACGAGAGCATGAAGATCGAAGAAATGGAGAGGAAACCTGGGGAACACCTTGGAGTGGAACACACCATCTCTCTACACCCCATACCCAATTTGTAGGCCTAATGCAGTGTAGTTTCCAACAACTACTAAACGAGAGCATGAAGATCGAAGCATTGGCGAGGAAACCTGGGGAACACCTTGGAGTGGAACACACCATCTCTCTACACCCCATACCCAATTTGTAGGCCTAATGCAGCGTAGTTTCCAACAACTACTAAACGAGAGCCAGAAGATTGAAGCTCAGGAAAGGCAACCTGGAGAACACCTTGGAGTGGAACACACCATCTCTCTACACCCCATACCCAATTTGTAGGCCTAATGCAGTGTAGTTTCCAACAACTACTAAACGAGAGCATGAAGATCGAAGCAATGGAGAGGAAACCTGGGGAACACCTTGAAGTGGAACACACCATCTCTCTACACCCCATACCCAATTTGTAGGCCTAATGCAGTGTAGTTTCCAACAACTACTAAACGAGAGCATTAAGATCGAAGCAATGGCGAGGAAACCTGGGGCACACCTTGGGGAGGCAGACACCGTTAGTAGGCCCTACCAAAGTTGTACCCCCAATGCAGTTTTAAAATTCCTAGAGGCTGAAAACAAGACTATTGACGCTCAGCTTTTTTCAAAGGAACACAGCTGAATTGAGTGGCGCAGACAGACACAGGTAGTAGGACTTAACCCAAAAATGTGGCTCACTGCAGCTTAAAAAAGGTTACAGGGGTACACAGGCAGCATTGCTCTGGGCAGTGGAGGACAATTTCAATAGTGGACCGCAGACAGACTTTGTACACCTACTATTAAAAAAAGGATGCTCTATGCAATTAAAAATAGGTTCCAGGGGTCCACGGGCAGCAGTGGTGTGGTCAGTGGACGAGTATTGGAAGGAGGGACCGCAGACAGGCGTAGTAGGCCTAACATAACAAAATTAGGCTGTAGACACTGTAAAATTGGTTCCAGGGGTACACGGGCAGCAGTGGTGTGGTCAGCGGAGGAAAATTGGAATTAGGGACTGCAGACAGACTTTGTAGGCTGTCCCCTGTGGACCATGCATCCAACACATTAACCCAGTGCGCCGTAATGGACACGTAACTTTTTGTGGACATGCCTACTGGTCCATGCGTCTCTTGTCAGGTGCACCTTTCTACTGTTTGATTGCCTGAGTGCTATGACAATGCAGACTTTTTCATGCCGGTGGAGGGCTGGGATGGCTTTTCTCGCAAAAGAAATGTCGACTGGGTAGCTTGAACCATTGCACAGCGTAGTTCATCTGGGCTTTCTAAATATAAAACAAAGAAAAAAAGGAGGCTACATGCACTTTCAGCTGGGTTCCAGGGGTACACGGCCAGCATTGGTCTGGTCAGTGGAGAACTATTGGAAGGAAGGACCGCAGACACGCTTCGAAGGCCTAACATAATAACAGATGGCTGTAGGCAATTTTAAATTGGTTCCAGGGGTACACGGGCAGCAGTGGTGTGGTCAGTGGAGGCCTAGTGGAAGGAGGGACCGCAGACAGGCATCGAAGGCCTAACATAATAACACATTGTTGTTGGCAATTTTAAATTGGTTCCAGGGGAACACGGGCAGCAGTGGCCTGGTCAGTGTAGTAGTAGTAGAAAGAACGGACCGCAGACAGGCATCGAAGGCCTAAAATAAAAAAAATTGGGCTGGCTGTAGGCAATTTTAAATTGGTTCCAGGGGTACACGGGCAGCAGTGGTGTGGTCAGTGGAGGCCTAGTGGAAGGAGGGACCGCAGACAGGCATCGAAGGCCTAACATAATAACACATTGCTGTTGGCAATTTTAAATTGGTTCCAGGGGAACACGGGCAGCAGTGGCCTGGTCAGTGTAGTAGTAGTAGAAAGAACGGACCGCAGACAGGCATCGAAGGCCTAAAATAAAAAAAATTGGGCTGGCTGTAGGCAATTTTAAATTGGTTCCAGGGGTACACGGGCAGCAGTGGTGTGGTCAGTGGAGGCCTAGTGGAAGGAGTGACCGCAGACAGGCATCGAAGGCCTAACATAATAACACATGGCTGTAGGCAATTTAAAATTGGTTCCAGGGGTACACGGGCAGCAGTGGTGTGGTCAGTGGAGGCCTAGTGGAAGGAGTGACCGCAAACAGGCATCGAAGGCCTAACATAATAACACATTGCTGTTGGCAATTTTAAATTGGTTCCAGGGGAACACGGGCAGCAGTGGCCTGGTCAGTGTAGTAGTAGTAGAAAGAACGGACCGCAGACAGGCATCGAAGGCCTAAAATAAAAAAAATTGGGCTGGCTGTAGGCAATTTTAAATTGGTTCCAGGGGTACACGGGCAGCAGTGGTGTGGTCAGTGGAGGCCTAGTGGAAGGAGTGACCGCAGACAGGCATCGAAGGCCTAACATAATAACACATGGCTGTAGGCAATTTAAAATTGTTTCCGTGGGTACACGGGCAGCAGTGGTGTGGTCAGTGGAGGCCTAGTGGAAGGAGGGACCGCAGACAGGCTTCGAAGGCCTAACATAAAAAAATAGGGCTGTTGGCAATTTAAAATTGGTTCCAGGGGTACACGGGCAGCAGTGGTCTGGTCAGTGTAGTAGTAGTAGAAAGAACGGACCGCAGACAGTCTTCGAAGGCCTAACATAACAAAATTGGGCTGTAGGCAATTTAAAATTGGTTCCAGGGGTACACGGGCAGCAGTACAATGGTCAGTGGAGGCCTAGTGGAAGGAGGGACCGCAGACAGGCTTCGAAGGCCTAACATAACAAAAATGTCAATACAATGGTATTGTCAGTGCCAGGCATTGAAGGATGTCAGCGCATAGACTAAACATTGGTGGAGCTGTGAGAGATAATTTTGCAAGTGGTAGAGCACTGTTTGAGCTGGGGGGGGGGAACTGTCTTGTGGCCGGCGGTACAGGCCCAGGGCCCCTCTTATTACAACGGTGTGTCTGACGTTGGGTGCGCACCACCACCGCCAGAGACACTTTATTGTACTATGAGGGACCCAGTGGCAGTGCCGTCGACCAAAAGCGGGCACACCCACCTTTTCAGAAAAAAAACAGCACTCTCACGGGTGCTGGCGCCAAGTGGCGATACCACGGCCCCGTGTGGGGAGTTTGGCCATTTAGGGAGGTGTAAACATGTCGTATGCTGGACAATCAGGTGCAGCAAATTACGATATTGGAAAAGTCATTCATAATAGTCCACAGGCAAGACCTTTTCATAGGAAAGCTAGGTGTCAGCCGGGCAAGGTGGGGCAAAAGATTTCGAAATCCAGTTGTGGTTCATTTTAATGAAGGTTAGATCATCTACATTTTGGGTAGCCAGACGAGTCCTTTTTTCTGTTAGTATTGAACCTGCAGCACTGAATACTCTTTCTGATAGGACACTAGCTGCCGGGCAAGCAAGCTCCTGCAATGCATATTCTGCCAATTCTGGCCAGGTGTCTAATTTGGATGCCCAGTAATCAAATGGGAATGACGGTTGAGGGAGAACGTCGATAAGGGATGAAAAATAGTTTGTAACCATACTGGAAAAATGTTGTCTCCTGTCACTTTGAATTGATGCTGCAGTACCTGTCCTGTCTGCGGTCATAGCAAAATCACTCCACAACCTGGTCAGAAAACCCCTCTGGCCAACGCCACTTCTGATTTCTGCCCCTCTAACACCTCTGGTCTGCTGGCCCCTGCAGCTCGTGTGAGAACGATCACGGGCGCTGTGTGCAGGGAATGCCAGAAGGAAACGGTCAACAAGAGTTGATTGTTTGGTTGCTAATATTATTTCCAAGTTCTCATGTGGCATTATATTTTGCAATTTGCCTTTATAGCGAGGATCAAGGAGGCAGGCCAACCAGTAATCGTCATCGTTCATCATTTTAGTAATGCGTGTGTCCCTTTTGAGGATACGTAAGGCATAATCCGCCATGTGGGCCAAAGTTCCAGTTCTCAAATCTGCGGTTGTGATTGGTTGAGGGGCAGTTTCAGGCAAATCCACGTCACTTGTGTCCCTCCAAAAACCAGAACCCGGCCTTGCCGGGCCAACAATTTCCAGTGGCCCCGGAAAAGCTTCCGCATTAAAAATATAATCATCCCCATCATCCTCCTCGTCCTCCTCCTCCTCTTCGCCCGCTACCTCGTCCTGTACACTGCCCTGGCCAGACAATGGCTGACTGTTATCAAGGCTTTCCTCTTCCTCAGCTGCAGACGCCTGATCCTTTATGTGCGTCAAACTTTGTATCAGCAGATGCATTAGGGGGATGCTCATGCTTATTATGGCGTTGTCTGCACTAACCAGCCGTGTGCATTCCTCAAAACACTGAAGGACTTGACACATGTCTTGAATCTTCGACCACTGCACACCTGACAACTCCATGTCTGCCATCCTACTGCCTGCCCGTGTATGTGTATCCTCCCACAAAAACATAACAGCCCGCCTCTGTTCGCACAGTCTCTGAAGCATGTGCAGTGTTGAGTTCCACCTTGTTGCAACGTCTATGATTAGGCGATGCTGGGGAAGGTTCAAAGAATGCTGATAGGTCTGCATACGGCTGGAGTGTACGGGCGAACGGCGGATATGTGAGCAAAGTCCACGCACTTTGAGGAGCAGGTTGGATAACCCCGGATAACTTTTCAGGAAGCACTGCACCACCAGGTTTAAGGTGTGAGCCAGGCAAGGAATGTGTTTCAGTTGGGAAAGGGAGATGGCAGTCATGAAATTCCTTCCGTTATCACTCACTACCTTGCCTGCCTCAAGATCTACAGTGCCCAGCCACGACTGCGTTTCTTTCTGCAAGAACTCGGACAGAACTTCCACGGTGTGTCTGTTGTCGCCCAAACACTTCATAGCCAATACAGCCTGCTGACGTTTGCCAGTAGCTGCCCCATAATGGGAGACCTGGTGTGCAACAGTGGCAGCTGCGGATGGAGTGGTTGTGCGACTGCGGTCTGTGGACGAGCTCTCGCTTCTGCAGGAGGACGAGGAGGAGGAGGAGGGGGTGCGAACGGCTACAGCCAACTGTTTCCTAGACCGTGGGCTAGGCAGAACTGTCCCAAAATTGCTGTCCCCTCTGGACCCTGCATCCACAACATTCACCCAGTGTGCCGTGATGGACATGTAACGTCCCTGACCATGCCTACTGGTCCATGCATCTGTTGTCAGGTGCCCCTTTGTGCTCACAGATTGCCTGAGTGCATGGACGATGCGCTCTTTAACATGCTGGTGGAGGGCTGGGATGGCTTTTCTGGAAAAAAAAGTGTCGACTGGGTAGCTCGTAGCGTGGTACAGCGTAGTCCATCAGGGCTTTGAAAGCTTCGCTTTCAACTAACCGGTAGGGCATCATCTCTAACGAGATTAGTCTAGCTATGTGGGCGTTCAAACCCTGTGTACGCGGATGCGAGGCTAAGTACTTCCTTTTTCTAACCATAGTCTCATGTAGGGTGAGCTGGACTGGAGAGCTGGAGATCGTGGAACTAGCGGGGGTGCCGGTGGACATGGCAGACTGAGAGACGGTGGGAGATGGTATGGTTGCCGCCGGTGCCCTAGATGCAGTGTTTCCTACTACGAAACTGGTGATTCCCTGACACTGACTGCTTTGGCCTGGCAAAGAAACCTGCACAGATACTGCAGGTGGTGCGGAAAATGGTGGCTCTACACTGGCGGAAGGGATGTTGCGTTGATGACTAGCTTCATTGGCCGAGGGTGCTACAACCTTAAGGGACGTTTGGTAGTTAGTCCAAGCTTGCAAATGCATGGTGGTTAAATGTCTATGAATGCAACTTGTATTGAGACTTTTCAGATTCTGCCCTCTGCTTAAGGTAGTTGAACATTTTTGACAGATGACTTTGCGCTGATCAATTGGATGTTGTTTAAAAAAATGCCAGACTGCACTCTTTCTAGCATCGGATACCTTTTCAGGCATTGCAAACTGAGCTTTAACCGGATGGCCACGCTGTCCTCCAACAGGTTTTGGCTTTGCCACGCGTTTTGGGCAAGATACGGGCCCAGCAGATGGAACCTGTTGCGATGTTGATGCCTGCTGCGGCCCCTCCTCCTCCGCTTCAGAACTGCTGCCGCCTGCACCCTGTTCCCCCAATGGCTGCCAATCGGGGTCAAGAACTGGGTCATCTATTACCTCTTCTTGTAGCTCGTGTGCAACTTCGTCTGTGTCACCGTGTCGGTCGGTGGTATAGCGTTCGTGATGGGGCAACATAGTCTCATCAGGGTCTGATTCTTGATCATTACCCTGCGAGGGCAATGTTGTGGTCTGAGTCAAAGGACCAGCATAGTAGTCTGGCTGTGGCTGTGCATCAGTGCACTCCATGTCAGATTCAACTTGTAATGGGCATGGACTGTTAACTGCTTCACTTTCTAAGCCAGGGACGGTATGTGTAAAGAGCTCCATGGAGTAACCCATTGTGTCGCCTGCTGCATTCTTCTCTGTTGTTGTTTTTGCTGAAGAGGACAAGGAAGCGACTTGTCCCTGACCGTGAACATCCACTAACGACGCGCTGCTTTTACATTTACCAGTTTCACGAGAGGAGGCAAAAGAGCTAGAGGCTGAGTCAGCAAGATAAGCCAAAACTTGCTCTTGCTGCTCCGGCTTTAAAAGCGGTTTTCCTACTCCCAGAAAAGGGAGCGTTCGTTCGAGGCCTTGTGTAGCCAGACGACGAACCTGGCTCCACAGCTCCAGCTTAGGTGCAATATTTTTTTTCCCACGACCACCTGATGCTCCACCACTACCACTACCCTCATTACCAGCTGACAATGAACGCCCCCGGCCACGACCTCTTCCACCAGACTTCCTCATTGTTTTAAAAACGTAACCAAACTAACGGTATTTGTTGCTGTCACACAACTTACACGGTGAGCTATAACTTCAGTATGATTTAGCTACCCCTTTACAGGTGGGTGAGACCGCAAGGAAAATCAGGCACAATGTTACACACTCTGTTTTTGGTGGCAACAAATGAGAGAGATGCCACACACGCAGGACTGTCACTGAAGCACAAATGTAAATATTAATCTCCCACTGATTTGTTTTTTTTGCTTTTTTTTCAGGGAGACTTTAGAAAAAAAAATAATAGAATAAAATGATTTTTTAAGGAAGAATTTAGAAACCAAATAAAATAAAATGATTTCTTCAGGGAGAATTTAGAAAACAAATAAAACAAAAAATAGGCTTTCTATGGCCCACTGAGTGAGAGATGACGCACACAGGAGTCAGGAGTGGCACACAAGCCCAGAGGCCAATATTGTTCTCCCAATGATTGATGTAGTGATTTTTTCAGGTAGATTTTGGAACCCAAATCAAGCTAAAAAAATAATTGGCTTTCTATGGCCCACAATTGGAGAGAGAGAGAGAGATGGCACACCCAGGAGTCAAGACTGGCACACAAGCAGAAAGGGCAATATTAATCTCCCACTGATTTGATTTTTTTTTTTTCAGGGAGACTTTAGAAAAAAAAAATAATAAAAAAAAAATGATTTTTTCCGGAAGAATTTAGAAACCAAATACAATAAAATGATTTTTTCAGGGAGAATTTAGAAAACAAATAAAACAAAAAATAGGCTTTCTATGGCCCACTGAGTGAGAGATGACGCACACAGGAGTCAGGACTGGCACACAAGCCCAGAGGCCAATATTGTTCTCCCAATGATTGATGTAGTGATTTTTTCAGGTAGATTTTGGAACCCAAATCAAGCTAAAAAAATAATAGGCTTTCTATGGCCCACAATTGGAGAGAGAGAGAGAGATGGCACACCCAGGAGTCAAGACTGGCACACAAGCAGAAAGGGCAATATTAATCTCCCACTGATTTGATTTTTTTTTTTTTTTCAGTGAGACTTTAGAAAAAAAAAATAATAAAAAAAAATGATTTTTTCCGGAAGAATTTAGAAACCAAATAAAATAAAATGATTTTTTCAGGGAGAATTTAGAAAACAAATAAAGCAAAAAATAGGCTTTCTATGGCCCACTGAGTGAGAGATGACGCACACAGGAGTCAGGAGTGGCACACAAGCCCAGAGGCCAATATTGTTCTCCCAATGATTGATGTAGTGATTTTTTCAGGTAGATTTTGGAACCCAAATCAAGCTAAAAAAATAATAGGCTTTCTATGGCCCACAATTGGAGAGAGAGAGAGAGAGAGAGAGAGATGGCACACCCAGGAGTCAAGACTGGCACACAAGCAGAAAGGGCAATATTAATCTCCCACTGATTTGATTTTTTTTTTTTTTTTCAGGGAGACTTTAGAAAAAAAAATAATAAAAAAAAATGATTTTTTCAGGAAGAATTTAGAAACCAAATAAAATAAAACGATTTTTTCAGGGAGAATTTAGAAAACAAATAAAACAAAAAATAGGCTTTCTATGGCCCACTGAGTGAGAGATGACGCACACAGGAGTCAGGAGTGGCACACAAGCCCAGAGGCCAATATTTATCTCCCACTGATTGATTTAGTGATTTTTTCAGGTAGATTTTGGAACCCAAATCAAGCTAAAAAAATAATTGGCTTTGTATGGCCCACAATTGGAGAGAGAGAGAGAGATGGCACACCCAGGAGTCAAGACTGGCACACAAGCAGAAAGGGCAATATTAATCTCCCACTGATTTCTTTTTTTTTTTTTTTTTTCAGGAAGACTTTAGAAAAAAAAAATAATAAAAAAAAATGATTTTTTTCAGGAAGAATTTAGAAACCAAATAAAATAAAATGATTTTTTCAGGGAGAATTTAGAAAACAAATAAAACAAAAAATAGGCTTTCTATGGCCCACTGAGTGAGAGATGACGCACACAGGAGTCAGGAGTGGCACACAAGCCCAGAGGCCAATATTTATCTCCCACTGATTGATTTATTGATTTTTTCAGGTAGAATTTAGAACCCAAATCAACCCAAAAAATAAATAGGCTTTCTATGGCCCACTATTTGTGAGAGAGATGGCACGCTCAGGACTGGCACACAAGCCCAGAGGCCAATATTAATCTCCCCCTTTTTTTTTTTTTTTCAGGGAAAATTTATAAACCCAATAAAATAAATAATAAATAGGCTTTCTATGGCCCACTATCTGAGAGAGAGAGATGGCACGCTTAGGACTGGCACACAAGCCCAAAGGCCAATATTAATCTCCCTTTTTTTTTTCAGGGAGAATTTATAAAACCAAAAAAAAATAAATAAATAGGCTTTCTATGGCCCACTATTTGTGAGAGAGATGGCACGCTCAGGACTGGCACACAAGCTCAGAGGCCAATATTAACCCCTTTCTGCCATTAGACGTACTATTGCGTCCATGTGGGGTGGGCTTTACTTCCCAAGGACGCAATAGTACGTCATATGCGATCGGCAGCGCTCACGGGGGGAGCGCCGCCGATCGCGGCCGGGTGTCAGCTGCCTATCGCAGCTGACATCCGGCACTATGTGCCAGGAGCGGTCAAAGACCGCCCCCGGCACATTAACCCCCGGCACACCGCGATCAAAGATGATCGCGATGTGCCGGCGGTGCAGGGAAGCACAGCCTGCACTCCTATCAGATCGGTGATCTTACAGAGTGCTGTGCAAACTGTCAGATCACCGATCTGTGATGTCCCCCCCTGGGACAAAGTAAAAAAGTAAAAAAAAAAATTTTCAAATGTGTAAAAAAAAATTAAAAAAAATATTCCAAAATAATGAAAAAAAAAATAATATTATTCCCATAAATACATTTCTTTATCTAAATAAAAAAAACCAAAACAATAAAAGTACACATATTTAGTATCGCCGCGTCCGTAACGGCCCAACTTATAAAACTGGCCCACTAGTTAACCCCTTCAGTAAATACCGTAAGAAAAAAAAAAAAAACGAGGCAAAAAACAACGCTTTATTATCATACCGCCGAACAAAAAGTGGAATAACACGCGATCAAAAAGACAGATATAAATAACCATGGTACCGCTGAAAGCGTCATCTTGTCCCGCAAAAAACGAGTCGGAATACAGCATCATCAGCAAAAACATAAAAAAGTTATAGTCCTGAGAATAAAGCGATGCAAAAATAATTATTTTTTCCGTAAAATAGTTTTTATCGTATAAAAGCGCCAAAACATAAAAAAATGATATAAATGAGGTGTCGCTGTAATCGTACTGACCCGAAGAATAAAACTGCTTTATCAATTTTACCAAACGCGGAACGGTATAAACGCCTCCCCCAAAAGAAATTCATGAATAGCTGGTTTTTGGTCATTCTTCCTCACAAAAATCGGAATAAAAAGCGATCAAAAAATGTCACGTGCCTGAAAATGTTACCAATAAAATCGTCAACTCGTCCTGCAAAAAACAAGACCTCACATGACTCTGTGGACCAAAATATGGAAAAATTATAGCTCTCAAAATGTGGTAACGCAAAAAATATTTTTTGCAATAAAAAGCGTCTTTTAGTGTGTGACGGCTGCCAATCATAAAAATCCGCTAAAAAACCCGCTATAAAAGTAAATCAAACCCCCCTTCATCACCCCCTTAGTTAGGGAAAAATTAAAAAAATGTATTTATATCCATTTTCCCGTTAGGGCTAGGGTTAGGGCTAGGGTTAGGGCTAGGGTTAGGGTTAGGGCTAGGGTTAGGGTTAGGGCTAGGGTTAGGGTTGGGGCTAGGGCTAGGGTTAGGGCTAGGGTTAGGGTTAGGGTTAGGGCTAGGGCTAGGGTTAGGGCTAGGGTTAGGGTTAGGGCTAGGGTTAGGGTTAGGGCTAGGGTTAGGGTTGGGGCTAGGGCTAGGGTTAGGGCTAGGGTTAGGGTTAGGGCTAGTGTTAGGGCTAGGGTTAGGGTTAGGGTTGGGGCTACAGTTAGGGTTGGGGCTACAGTTAGGGTTGGGGCTAAAGTTAGGGTTAGGGTTTAGATTACATTTACAGTTGGGAATAGGGTTGGGATTAGGGGTGTGTCAGGGTTAGGGGTGTGGTTAGGGTTACCGTTGGAATTAGGGTTAGGGATGTGTTTGGATTAGGGCTTCAGTTATAATTGGAGGGTTTCCACTGTTTAGGCACATCAGGGGCTCTCCAAACACGACATGGCATCCGATCTCAATTCCAGCCAATTCTGCGTTGAAAAAGTAAAACAGTGCTCCTTCCCTTCCGAGCTCTCCCGTGTGCCCCAACAGGGGTTTGCCCCAACATATGGGGTATCAGCGTACTCAGGACAAATAGGACAACAACTTTTGGGGTCCAATTTCTCCTGTTACCCTTGGGAAAAAACAAACTAGGGGCTAAAAAATAATTTTTGTGGGAAAAAAAAAAGATTTTTTATTTTCACGGCTCTGCGTTATAAACTGTAGTGAAACACTTGGGGGTTCAAAGTTCTCCCAACACATCTAGATGAGTTCCCTGGGGGGTCTAGTTTCCAATATGGGGTCACTTGTGGGGGGTTTCTACTGTTTAGGTACATTAGGGGCTCTGCAAACGCAATGTGACGCCTGCAGACTATTCCATCTAAGTCTGCATTCCAAATGGCACTCCTTCCCTTCCGAGCCCTCCCATGCGCCCAAACGGTGGTTCCCTCCACATATGGGGTATCAGCGTACTCAGGACAAATTGGACAACAACTTTTGGGGTCGAATTTCTCCTCTTACCCTCGGGAAAATACAAAACTGGGGGCTAAAAAATAATTTTTGTGGGAAAAAATTTTTGTTTTATTTTTACGGCTCTGCATTATAAACTTCTGTGAAGCCCTTGGTGTGTCAAAGCGCTCACCACACATCTAGATAAGTTCCTTAGGGGGTCTACTTTCCAAAATGGTGTCACTTGTGGGGGGTTTCTACTGTTTAGGTACATTAGGGGCTCTGCAAACGCAATGTGACACCTGCAGACCATTCCATCTAAGTCTGCATTCCAAATGGAGCTCCTTCCCTTCCGAGCCCTCCCATGCGCCCAAACAGTGGTTCCCCCCCACTTGTGGGGTATCAGCGCACTCACGACAAATTGGACAACAAATTTTGGGGTCCAATTTCTCCTGTTACCCTCGGGAAAATACAAAACTGGGGGCTAAAAAATAATTTTTGTGGGAAAAAATGTTAGTTTTATTTTTACGGCTCTGCATTATAAACTTCTGTGAAGCCCTTGGTGGGTCAAAGCGCTCACCACACATCTAGATAAGTTCCTTAGGGGGTCTACTTTCCAAAATGGTGTCACTTGTGGGGGGTTTCTACTGTTTAGGTACATTAGGGGCTCTGCAAACGCAATGTGACACCTGCAGACCATTCCATCTAAGTCTGCATTCCAAATGGAGCTCCTTCCCTTCCGAGCCCTCCCATGCGCCCAAACAGTGGTTCCCCCCCACTTGTGGGGTATCAGCGCACTCACGACAAATTGGACAACAAATTTTGGGGTCCAATTTCTCCTGTTACCCTCGGGAAAATACAAAACTGGGGGCTAAAAAATAATTTTTGTGGGAAAAAATGTTAGTTTTATTTTTACGGCTCTGCATTATAAACTTCTGTGAAGCCCTTGGTGGGTCAAAGCGCTCACCACACATCTAGATAAGTTCCTTAGGGGGTCTACTTTCCAAAATGGTGTCACATGTGGGGGGTTTCAATGTTTAGGCACATCAGTGGCTCTCCAAACGCAACATGGCGTCCCATCTCAATTCCTGTCAATTTTGCATTGAAAAGTCAAACGGCGCTCCTTCCCTTCCGAGCTCTCCCATGCGCCCAAACAGTGGTTTACCCCCACATATGGGGTATCAGCGTACTCAGGACAAATTGTACAACAACTTTTGGGGTCCAATTTCTTCTCTTACCCTTGGGAAAATAAAAAATTGGGGGCAAAAAGATAATTTTTGTGAAAAAATATGATTTTTTATTTTTACGGTTCTCCATTATAAACTTCTGTGAAGCACTTGGTGGGTCAAAGTGCTCACCACACCTCTAGATAAGTTCCTTAGGGGGTCTACTTTCCAAAATGGTGTCACTTGTGGGGGGTTTCAATGTTTAGGCACATCAGTGGCTCTCCAAACGCAACATGGCGTCCCATCTCAATTCCTGTCAATTTTGCATTGAAAAGTCAAATGGCGCTCCTTCGCTTCCGAGCTCTGTCATGGGCCCAAACAGTGGTTTACCCCCACATATGGGGTATCGGTGTACTCAGGACAAATTGTACAACAACTTTTGCGGTCCATTTTCTCCTGTTACCCTTGGTAAAATAAAACAAATTGGAGCTGAATTAAATTTTTTGTGAAAAAAAGTTAAATGTTCATTTTTATTTAAACATTCCAAAAATTCCTGTGAAGCACCAGAAGGGTTAATAAACTTCTTGAATATGGTTTTGAGCACCATGAGGGGTGCAGTTTTTAAAATGGTGTCACACTTGGGTATTTTCTATCATATAGACCCCTCAAAATGACTTCAAATGAGATGTGGTCCCTAAAAAAAAATGGTGTTGTAAAAATGAGAAATTGCTGGTCAACTTTTAACCCTTATAACTCCCTCCCAAAAAAAACTTTGGTTCCAAAATTATGCTGATGTAAAGTAAACATGTGGGAAATGTTACTTATTAAGTATTTTGTGGGACATATATCTGTGATTTAATTGCATAAAAATTCAAAGTTGGAAAATTGCGAAATTTTCATAATTTTCGCCAAATTTCCGTTTTTTTCACAAATAAACGCAAGTACTATCAAAGAATTTTTACCATTGTCATGAAGTACAATATGTCACGAGAAAACAATGTCAGAATCACTGGAATCCATTGAAGCGTTCCAGAGTTATAACCTCATAAAGGGACAGTGGTCAGAATTGTAAAAATTGGCCCGGTCATTAACGTGCAAACCACCCTTGGGGGTAAAGGGGTTAATCTCCCACTTTTTTTTTTTTTTCAGGGAAAATTTATAAACCCAATAAAAAAAATAATAAATAGGCTTTCTATGGCCCACTATCTGAGAGAGAGAGAGATGGCACGCTTAGGACTGGCACACAAGCCCAAAGGCCAATATTAATCTCCCTTTTTTTTTTCAGGGAGAATTTATAAAACCCAAAAATAAAATAAATAAATAGGCTTTCTATGGCCCACTATTTGTGAGAGAGATGGCACGCTCAGGACTGGCACACAAGCCCAGAGGCCAATATTAATCTCCCACTTTTTTTTTTTTTTTTCAGGGAAAATTTATAAACCCAATAAAAAAAATAAATAGGCTTTCTATGGCCCACTATCTGAGAGAGAGAGATGGCACGCTTAGGACTGGCACACAAGCCCAAAGGCCAATATTAATCTCCCACTGATTGATTTATTGATTTTTTCAGGTAGAATTTAGAACCCAAATAAAGCAAAAAAAAAAAAAAAAAAGGCTTTCTATGGCCCACTGAGTGAGTGATGATGCACAGAGGAGTCAGGAGTGGCACACAAGCCCTGAGGCCAATATTTTTCTCCCACTGATTGATGTAGTGATTTTTTCAGGTAGATTTTGGAACCCAAATCAAGCAAAAAAATAAATAGGCTTTCTATGGCCCACTGAGTGAGAGATGGCACACACAGGTGTCAGGAGTGGCACACAAGCCCTGAGGCCAATATTTTTCTCCCACTGATTGATGTAGTGATTTTTTCAGGTAGATTTTAGAACCCAAATCAAGCAAAAAAATAAATAGGCTTTCTATGGCCCACTGAGTGAGAGATGGCACAGACAGGGATGGCACTCTAGCAGAAATGCCAATTTTAATCTCCCACAAAAAAAAAAAAAGGAACTGTCCTTCAATTACTATCTCCCTGCAGTAATCTCAGCCAGGTATGGCAGGCAGCAATAAGGAGTGGACTGATGCACAAATTAAATAAAAAGTGTGGACAAACAAACAAGATAGCTGTGCAGAAAGGAAGGAACAAGAGGATTTGTGCTTTGAAAAAAGCAGTTGGTTTGCACAGCGGCGTACACACAGCAATGCAGCTATCAGGGAGCCTTCTAGGGCAGCCCAATGAGCTACAGCGCTGAGGAAAAAAAAAAAAAATGTAGCTTCCACTGTCCCTGCACACCGAAGGTGGTGTTGGACAGTGGAAATCGCTACAGCACAAGCGGTTTGGTGGTTAATGGACCCTGCCTAACGCTATCCCTGCTTCTGACGAAGCGGCAGCAACCTCTCCCTAAGCTCAGATCAGCAGCAGTAACATGGCGGTCGGCGGGAACGCCCCTTGATAGCCCCTGTGACGCCGCAGACAGCAAGCCAATCACTGCAATGCCCTTCTCTAAGATGGTGGGGACCAGGACCTATGTCATCACGCTGCCCACACTCTGCGTTTACCTTCATTGGCTGAGAAATGGCGCTTTTCACGTCATTGAAACGCGACTTTGGCGCAAAAGTCGCATACCGCATGGCCGACCCCGCACAGGGGTCGGATCGGGTTTCATGAAACCCGACTTTGCCAAAAGTCGGCGACTTTTGAAAATGAACAACCCGTTTCGCTCAACCTCAAGAAAAGAAAGAAGACCAAAGAACTGTCTGAGGACTTGAGAAACTAAATTGTGAGGAAGCATAAGCAACCTCAAGGCTACAGGTCCATCTCCAAAGACCTGAATGTTCCTGTGTCTACCGTGCGCAGTGTCATCAAGAAGTTTAAAACCCATGGCACTGTGGCTAACCTCCCTAGATGTGGACGGAAAGAAAAATTGACAAGAGATTTCAACGCAAGATTGTGCGGATGTTGGATAAAGAACCTCGACTAACATCCAAACAAGTTCAAGCCGCCCTGCAGTCCGAGGGTACAACAGTGTCGACCCGTACTATCCGTCGGCGTCTGAATGAAAAGGGACTGTATGGTAGGAGACCCAGGAAGACCCCACTTCTTACCCCGAGACATGATAAAGCCAGGCTGGAGATTGCCAAAACTTACCTGAAAAAGCCTAAAACGTTTTGGAAGAATGTTCTCTGGTCAGATGAGACAAAAGTAGAGCTTTTTGGGCAAAGGCATCAACATAGAGTTTACAGGAGAAAAAAAGAGGCATTCAAAGAAAAGAACACGGTCCCTACAGTCAAACATGGCAGAGGTTCCCTGATGTTTTGGGGTTGCTTTGCTGCCTCTAGCACTGGACTGCTTGACCGTGTGCTTGGCATTATGAAGTCTGAAGACTACCAACAAATTTTTCAGCATAATGTAGGGCCCAGTGTGAGAAAGCTGGGTCTCCCTCAGAGGTCATGGGTCTTCCAGCAGGACAATGACCCAAAACACATTTCAAAAAGCACTAGAAAATGGTTTGAGAGAAAGCACTGGAGACTTCTAAGGTGGCCAACAATGAGTCCAGACCTGAATCCCATCGAACACCTGTGGAGAGATCTAAAATTGGTTGTTTGGAGAAGGCACCCTTCAAATATCAGGGACCTGGAGCAGTATGCCAAAGAAGAATGGTCTACAATTCCAGCAGAGCATTGAAAGAAACTCATTGATGGTTACCGGAAGCGGTTGGTCGCAGTTATTTTGGCTAAAGGTTGTGCAACCAAGTATTAGGCTGAGGGTGCCAATACTTTTGTCTGGCCCATTTTTGGAGTTTTGTGTGAAATGATCAATGTTTTGCTTTTTGCTTCATTCTCTTTTGTGCTTTTTCATTTAAGACAAATTAAATGAAGATAATGATACCAAAGAATTTGTGATTGCAATCATATTCAGGAAGAAACTGAGTATTATCTGACAGAATTGCAGGGGTGTGAATACTTTTGGCCATGACTGTATATATATATATATAGAGAGAGAGAGAGAGTTTGTTAAGGTCACATTGTCTTTCAGAGTATATTTTCTACTGCTTTTTGCATAAATTGTTTGTTTCTCTCTGCTTTGTACTTTCCGTTTTATTTGGCCTGTGAAATATTTCTGTATTATCTGTAAAGGCCGGAGTCACACTCAACGTATAAAAAAATTGGTCCGATTTTGACGACTGAGAATCGCACCAATGTTCTCCGTATGGTGATCCATGTGTATTTCGTTTGCAATGCGATGATGCGATTTCCTCGCATCTAGTATCCATATGACATCCGTATGCAATATGTATGCAATGCGATTTTAACATGAGCTTTTACATAGAGCAGTTCTCTGTCATTGACATATCGTTTTGAAACAAAATATTATTCAAAACATATCTATATATATAATTGTCTAAGGGTTTTTCCATCTGTCTGTCTGTCCTGGAAATCCCGCATCTCGGATTGGTCGAGGTCGCTAGGCCTCGACCAATCAGCAACGGGTACAGCGATGATGATGTCATAAAGGACGTAGAAATCCCACGTTTCTGATTCAGCGACGGGCACAGTATCGACGTAGATGTCATAATGGTTGCCATGGCGACGATGATGTCATAAAGGTTGCCTCGACCAATCAGCGACGGGCACAGTCTGCTGCGAATTCTGGAATCATTGTCCATATACTACGGGGACATGCACATTCTAGAATACCCAATGCATTAGAATCGGGCCACAATCTAGTATATATATATTTATAAATATTAGATGGATGGATAGATAGATAGATAGATAGATAGATAGATAGATAGATAGATAGATAGATTAAAAGACGTCATATGATCTGTACAGTATAGAATAGCATAGGTTATAATTAGTGATGAGCGAGTATACTCGTTGCTCGGGTTTTCCCGAGCACGCTCGTTTGGTCTCCGAGTATTTGTAAGTGCTCGGAGATTTAGTTTAGATTCCCGCACCTGAATGATTTACAGCTACTAGCCAGCTTGAATACATGTGGGAATTCCCTAGCAACCCCCACATGTACTCAGGCTGGCTAGTAGCTCTAAATCATTCAGCTGCGGCGATGACACACAAATACTGTATGTATATGTATTGATATTGCACAGAAAGATAGAAGAAAAGCTGGTAATTCATCTGCCGGCTTTTGTAAAATCACTGCAGGAGCTGACAGGATAGAAGAGATGGATTACATACAGTAAATATATAGAATAGGTAGATACCGTATTTTCCGTTTTGTAAGACGCACTTTATTTCCCCCAAATTTGGGGGGGAAATGGGGGTGCGTCTTACAAAGCAGATATACCACTTACCATTACAGGCTGGGATGAGGGGGTGTCCACCGCCGCTGCCACCGCTGTCACCTCGCCCGCCACCGCTGCTGCCCCGGGTGATACTGGAGGCTCCGGTGCTGCGGGGGGGCTCTGGTGACATTTTGTGAAAGACCAGAGCCCCCCGGCAGTTCGTCCATGCGTTCCTGTATGACTGACTCCGGGAAAATGGCCGCCGGAATCTTGGGAGATGAGATTTCGGCGCTGAGATCTCATCTCTCGAGATTCCGGCGACCATTTTCCCGGAGTCAGTCATACAGGAACGCATGGACGAACTGCCGGGGGGCTCTGGTCTTTCACAAAATGTCGCCAGAGCCCCCCGCAGCACCAGAGACAGCACCGGAGCCCCCCTGCAGACCCCCTCATCCCAGCCTGCAGCACAGGAGCCCCTTGCAACACCGGAGCCCCCCTGCAGACCCCCTCATCCCAGCCTGCAGCACAGGAGCCCCCTGCAGCACAGAAGCCTCCCTGCAGACCCCCTCATCCCAGCCTGCAGCAATGCTCCACTCCTGCCTCCAGCAAGGACCCTGGGAACCTGATCCACCGCAGCCACAACCCCTGGTAAGTAAAAAGACGCATGGATTATAAGATGCCCCACCAATTTATTAAAAAAAGTTTTTTCCTATTTTTCTCCTCAAAATTTGGGGTGCGTCTTATCATCCGGAGCGTCTTACAAAGCGAAAAATACGGTATATAGATGTCAGTGACAAATACAATTAGTACAGTGTGTGTGCAAATTACTGGACATGTATTTAATTAATAAAAGATTATTTTACAGAAAAAAATGGCGTGGGCTCCTGCACAATTTTCAAAACCAGCAGAGGGAAAGCCAGCGACTGGGGGCAGATGTTTATAGCCTGGGAAGGGGGTAATACCCATGGAGCTTCCCAGGCTATTAATATAAGCTCACAGCTATATAGTTAGCCTTTACTGGCTATTAAAATAGGGGACCCCCCAAAAAATGACATGGGGTCCCCCCATAATTAATAACCAGCAAAGGCTTTGCAGACAGCTGATATTAATAGCCTAGGAAGGGACAATGTATTTTGGCCCCCTGGCTAAAAACATCGACACTCAGACACCCCAGAAAAGGCGCATCTTACAAATGCACCAATTCCGGCACTTAGCCTCGCTCTTCCCACTTGCCCTGTAGCGGTGGCAAGTGGGGTAATAAATTGGGGGTTATTGTCACCTTTGTATTGTAATGTGACATTAAGCCTGGCTTAGTAATGGAGAGGTGTCAAAAAGACAACTATCCATTACTAATGCTATAGTTGTTACAGGTTAAATAAAGACACAGCCAGAATAAAGTATTTTAATTAAATAAAACACTACACAGTTTCCCATCTTTATTAGACAGCTAATCCATGCGACACCCTCGATCTCCTGTAATAAAAATAAACTAAAAAACGCACAACATACCATACCTGTCTGTCGCTGTGTCCCACGCAGTAATCCATGTCTGGGGGATATACAGTTTACAACCAGGACTGTGCTAAGATGCTACCGCCCAGGCTGCAAACCACTGGTGCATGAATGAGATGCTGCCGCATGGATTAGCTGTCTCCTCTGACTAGTTCCCGTGGGTGTCCTGCACTGCTGTATCACAGACTCTTTAGTCACACAGCCGTACACAGCCCAGGATATCCTCCGATTAGCAGGCGTATCCACCTGTTTGCAATCGTTACACATGGCAGTCCTCTTTCGGGCACAAGACATCCACTTCTGGTATATCTCCGGGCACAGGACTGTCCTCATCCGACTCATTTGGGCACAGGACATCCACCTCCAGTTCAGCTCCGGGCACTGGACTGTCCACATCTGAGATCAGTTACCATGGATGACTTGCATCCAGGGGCGAATTATCAGAGGGTCAATCTGGGCAGTAGCCCAGGGCCTAGTGGTGTGGGGGGCCCTGGGCTACCGCACAGATTGCCTGCCGGCCGCTACCATCAGGGCATCACTGCACGTGCCCCTGTCAGACTGGCGTATGATTTATGGGCCCGGTGGGCAGAGAGGGCCCGCATTGGCCCCGTCTCATCTGCTCACCAGGCCCCTACCGGCGCTGCGGCGGTTTCCTATTGACATGCGGGCGCGCGCCCGCACATCAATAGTTAACAACAGCCGCCAGCTAATTGGAGGCTGGCAGCTGAAATCGGTCGCAGGCGCAGCACATACATCGCCGGTGTCTGACATCATTGTCAGTCGCTGGCGAGTGCGCGCTGCTGGAGGGAGCTCGCCGCCTGGAGCGCTGGTCAGGTGAGAAGAATTCATTTTTAGTTTTTCTTTGATAACCTAACGGCAATCCGGGCGGGCCAGAATGCTGGACACTGACTGGGGGCAATATGCTGGAGCTGGAGGACACACTGGGGCAGATGATAGCTGGACACACTGGGGCAATGCAGGAGACACTGGGGCAGATTGCTGGACACACTGGGGGCAATGCTGGAGGACACACTGGAGCAGATGATTGCTGGACACACTGGGGCAATGTTGGAGACACTGGGGCAATGCTGGAGACACTGGGGCAGATTGCTGGACACATTGGGGGCAATGCTAGAGGATACACTGGGGCAGACGATTGCTGGAAACACTGGGGAAATGCTGGAGACACTGGGGGCAATGCAGGAGGACACACTGGGGCAGATGATTGCTGGACACACTGGGGCAATGCTGGAGGACACACTGGGGCAGATGATTGCTGGAGACACTGGGGCAATGCTGGAGACACTGGGGCAATGCTGGAGACACTGGGGCAGATTGATGGACACACTGGAGCAATGCTGGACACACTGGGGCAGATGATTGCTGGAGACACTGGAGCAGATTGCTGGACACACTGGGGCAATGCTGGAGACACTGGGGCAATGCTGGAGACACTGGGGCAATGTTGGAGACACTCGGGCAATGCTGGACACACTGGGGCAGATTGCTGGACACACTGGGGGCAATATGCTGGAGTCAGACACTGGGGCAGATTGCTGGACACACTGTCTGGGGGCAATGCTGGACACACTGGGACAGATTGCTGGACACTGGGGCAATATGGTGGATATACTGGGGCAGATTGCTGGACACACTGGGGGTAATATGCTGGACACACTGGGGCAGATTGCTGGACACACTGGGGGCAGGACTGGAGGCATGGGCAGAATGTAGATACGGGGCATGATTGGAGACACGGGGCAGAATGAAAGACATGGGGCAGGATTGGATCATGGGGCTGGAGACAGATGGGGCAGGATGGGGAGATTATATGGGGGCAGGATGCAAGAACATATAGCTGGAGCCAGGAATGAGATAAACGGGGCCAGGATGGGGTATACTGTTTTAAATGGGGGGGGGGGGCGGTCCTGTTACTGTGCAGAGTGACACTATATCGCCTCTTTTTCTTCATGTGGTGTAATGTAGAAGTTGTGAAAAATTAAGTAATGTGTTCTGCAAGTGGAGCTTGAGATAACTGTGTTATTTCCTGCAGAGACAAGTCCTGGCTGGAAGAAGTGACGGCGGTCTGTGCTGGATGAAAGATGAAGGACTTCACCTAGAGACGTCACTGGTGAGTCAGTGTTTTACCTATTCACTGACACTATGCACTGTATACTATATACAGAGGTCCTGTGTACAATGTCACCAGTGATCACTGTATTATCTATACATTATATACAGAGCTCCTGTGTATAATATCACCAGTGATCTCTGTATTACCTCTACACAGACACTGCATACTAAGTACAGATCTCCTGTGAATACTGGCACTTATGGTGATAGTATTGTGTTTTTTTTTTTTTTTTATTACTGATCAGTATTGTAGTATTCAGTCACTATGTGGTGGTAATATGTGGTCTGGAAATGGTGTTGTGGTATTTGTCCCTTGTATGTGCTATTTGGTCACCAAGTGGTGGTAATATGTGGTCTGGTCATGGTGCGGTGGTATTTGTTCCTTGTATGTGATATTATTCGATCACTGTGGTTGTAATTTGTGGTCTGGTCATGGTGCGGTGGTATTTGTTCCTTGTATGTGATATTATTCGATCACTGTGGTTGTAATTTGTGGTCTGGTCATGGTGCGGTGGTATTTGTTCCTTGTATGTGATATTGGTCAAAATATACCTAAATTGTATTGCATATTTTAACAAATATTTAATAGGTTACAGTAGAGTAGGGCCCGGCCATTTTTCTGGAATAATCTGGTTCAGGTATAACATGACCCCCATCACATGACCCCCGTCACATGACCTTCGTCACATGACCCCCGTCACATGACCGTGTGGGGGGGGGGGGGGGCCACAGTGTCTGAACAGCCCGGGGCCCTGGCTACCCTTAATCCACCCCTGCTTGCATCACTGTATAAGTTGTGGGTGCCAAGCTATTCAGCTGCCTTAGCTGCTGGCTCTGCTGGCCTGTGCTGCTACACACACACAGCCAGTGCTCCGCAGGCCTCTGCTCTGCACAACAGCACACACCAGACTGACACTGATGTAGCACCTGACACACCCATACCCCTTACTGCAGAGTTTTTAACAAACAAACCTGTGGCTTTCAGCCACATGGAAAACCTGGACAGGAAATCTGTGACTGCCATGCACACCTTTGGACTTCATCTGTCTCCATGCACAACCTGGGGAGAACACACAGCGACCCCTTCCTGTGACACATCACTGCCTCACAAATCCTCCCCTCCTGTTCATACCTGTGGGGTTGAACACTTGTTAACCCGTATGGGCGCGAGACAGGGCATCCGTATGACCCTGTGACATCCCCACCCAAAACAACATTTTCAGTCTCTCCTGCCATTACCTCTAGGGGGAGCCTATCGGGATTACACTCTGTCCCTAATTTGGCAACCCCGATGGCAGGTATGTCAACATTTTCAGGTTCTACGCCCAACACAGCACATAAGCACATTCTCTGCTGTTTACACTGAAGCTCCTGCTGCTGTAGAACCTCTTGCTACAACTGCAACTCTTGCTGCTGCAGAACCTCTTGCTGCAACTACAGCTTCTCTGCAATGCAGATTTCATGGACCTGCAGATCCACAGTAAATCTTCGTAACCCCACCGAATTACCGCCAGAAGCCTTCAATCTTCGTGGCTCCGCCGAGCCACAGCAAGCTGTCTTCAAAAAATGTTTCCAGCAGATTTGCACAATGCTATGCAGCATGCTTTGGGGTATGCCTCATTTCACACCGCCCGCATTCTTTCCACCGTATGTAATGCTGCGGTAACACCGTACGCAGTGAAGAGGCAGTGACCCACAAAGTTCAAACAAGAAAGTCTCTTTAATGTATTACTTCACACATAAAGATGCATAGCATTTTATAGTACACGTCATCAAAGTTCAATACACACAGTTGCATCTCGTCTCTGTGCCCGTTTCATAGCACTACACATCACATGGCTTTTAGATTGCAGTCCCTTAACACGCCAGACCTCTCATGGTCCTGTATCCGTGGGGCTACCGCATGCCATATTACAGTCTCCAAACACAGCTTCACATGTTGCAGACACTACACACACCAGTCCTCCTTTGACTAGTTCCCATGGGTGTCCTGCACCGCTGTTTCACAGACTCTTTACTCACACAGTCGTACACAGCCCAGGATATCCTCCGGGTAGCAGCCGGGCACCATATTCACCTGTTTGCAATCGTTACACATGCCAGTCCTCTTTCGGGCACAGGACATCCACCCCCGGTACACCTCGGGGCACAGGACTGTCCACATCCGACTTTTTTGGGCACAAGACATGAACCTCCAGTTCACCTCTGGGCACAGGACTGTCCACATCCGAGACCAGTTACTATGGATGACTTGCATCGCTGTATATGCAGCGGGTGCCAGGCTATTCAGCTGCCATAGCTGCTGGCTCTGCTGGCCTGTGCTGCTACACACACAGCCAGTGCTCTGCAGGCCTCTGCTCTGCACAACAGCACACACCAGACTGACACTGACATTGCACCTGACACCTGACACCTAACACACCATGAGAGAGGAGTGTGGAAGCCACACAGAAAAACGACCAATATTGGGTATATTACTAATATGAAAAAATCTTTATTGATACAAAAATACATAAATATGAATACAGTAAAAGAGAAAATATATACAGATCCCTGGACTAATAGCTGCATGTCAGAGATGTAGCCAGGCAAAATTGCCATGGGCACAACTGATAATTACCTGAACGTGGGGGCATGCAAAGTGTCAGGGTCCGGTGTGCACACATCTCTGGCTACATCTCTGACATGCAGCTATTAGCCACAGGATTATGTCTGTTTAAGGGTGCTCATATATTGCCTCTTATACGGTGATTTTTCTCATATACGGCTCTGCCGGTGCGTTCTAGCACACTGCTACTGTGGCCCTGCTTAATCCATGTAGGGTTACAATAACCCAGGGTGGCTTATAGTCTTATGTTTGACTTCATCTGTTACATGGGTTTCTTTTTTGAATGCAGGTGCTGCATGTATGTACTATCTAATGTAGCATGAGAAATAACCCACTGTGGTATACAGTCTCATGTGTGACCTTATTTGCTACATATGTTGTTCATTGTTAGGCAGGTGCTTCATATATTTACCATCTAGACGTTTAGTTAGTATATGTGTCTAGTTACCAGCATATGTTTATACTATTTTGTCTGGGTTTCCGGTCTGCGCGTCCTCTTCTGTATAGTGGCGATCTGTTGCAGCGGTCGCCACCATTTTTTCTGCTTGTACCACTGTAGTCCAGGGATCTGTATATATTTTCTCTTTTACTGTATTCATATTTATGTATTTTTGTATCAATAAAGATTTTTTCATATTAGTAATATACCCAATATTGGTCGTTTTTCTGTGTGGCTTCCACACTCCTCTCTCATGTCTAGTTGCTTAACGACTGGGTGCATATTTATCCAATATTTTGACAACGTAGTTATTATACTGGTGATATTTTGTGATGTTGTTGTTTAATACCTTTATTATTTTGTTACCTAACGCACCATGCATTTTACTGCAGGGTTTTTAACAAACAAACTTGTGGCTTTCAGCCACATGGAAAAACCAGACCGGAAACCCGTGACTGCCATGCACACCTATGGACTTCATCCATCTCCATGCACAACCTGGGGAGGACATACAGCGACCCCTACATGTGATACGATTCACTGCCTCACAGTATTCTATGTGTATATTCTTATTCTATCTATTCTATTTTTACCTGTCAGTATGATTTTACTGTACACCGCACATGAATTACCGGCTTTTGAAAGGACACCTGTGAGTAAAAATTGGACAGCACTCTCATGGTGTGTGTGCTGTGCGATTTTTTTTTCTCGCATCCATTGACTTGCATTGGCGATTCTCTGCCGATATACGCAGAAAATCGCAGCATGCTACGATTTCACTCACACGTATAATACGGCCAAGTAAAATAATGGTGATGGGAGCTGCCCTATAGATTAACAACGGTCCGAGTGATTCATCGGCTGGGCATGTTTCTCAGCATTGGTGATGCCAATGGCAAATGTTTGAGAAAGGACCGCATAGAAGAAGTAGGCTGTGGGTTCACCCTACAGTTTTATTGTGTTCTGCAAAAGCCACTTAAACACTTTGGTCCCGAGTCATCAAAGTATTTTCGCCAGATTTCAGGAGTTTAACACATTGATAATTTACCAAATTTTGGTGCAACTCATTTAGTGACTTGGTGTTTTACTGCCTATTTTACCCAGCTCTATCAAAATGGATGGAGCTGGGGAAGGACAGCAGTGGAACAGGGGCGTGAGACCAAGCTTATCTAATTCATGAAGAGTTGTGGTATATCTTGTGCAAGAAATCTTATTCCGTGCCTCGAATGGAGTAAGATTTGTGGCGTGACGCACAACAATTTTCACACAATTTTCATTTAGATGCGTATAGCTCTCATTGAGAGCATCTGACTCCAACATGCCTCCTAATCCAGACTGGGATAAACAATGCCTGTCTTTATAATTTGGGACCTTTGTGTTCTAAACTTCACCAGCACCCTGGACCGTATACTGCCTTCTGTCACCTGTGTATCTCCTGAAGAAACATTGCCTGTCATTCTGAGTTATGCCTTATTTTTTAAAAATATTATCCTTGGTATAAATATGTCACTATTGTTTGTAAAAATGTGTTGTTATTTTTTGACATATAAATTTCCCACAATAGGGAATTTGTTTGTATCACTGCATTTTTATTTTTTTATGGGAACATCCAAAATCTTATGGATTGTTTGTGAAATAAGCCACTTTATGTAACAGCACTGAATTTTGTTAAAGCTATGGATGGTATGCACATCCATATGGGGTCATATAGTTCTTCAGAACTCAATGTTTTTGCTTCAGTTTAAGGATTTGGACTGCCCACCAACGTAATGTGGCACATTGCACGTAGTGGTTTGGACACCAAGTGGCACATTTATAACTATCAGCTTTTAAGAGCACGTAGTTTTAATTTGACTCTGTCTTTGGCATCTTGACCTTGAAATTGTAAGGGTATGTGCCCACAATCAGTAACTGCTGCAGGTTTGACACTGCATTTTTATGCAGCCTCAAACCTGCTGTAACGCCGGTGTGTTTGTGCCTTGTTTCCCCAGCATTACTCTGCATGTCTGTGCTCTTACCCTTTTCTCCTTTCCCCTAATCAGCTGGGATACTGTTGCTTGTTACCTGTGTGGATGCTGCTCAGTTCCCTGCTCTGCTGCGTAGCCGTACATGTATTGTAGAGTCTTTGCTCCGCTGCATGACTATCTGCATTTGCTGTCCCTGGCTGCCGCTGTGGAAGTTATCCGTGGGTTGCGAGGTCCTCTGCAGCTGGTGCATGACTTTCCACATGTGTCAAGGCTTGCAGCCACTGCTAGGTGCCCTAGGCCTCAGTTCCTGTGCTGGCTATGCTGTACTGGTTTCTTTCTGTGCTTAGGGTGCATGCAGCCACACCTTCCCACTTTCATAAGGGGCAGTGTGTACGCTTGAATTGCTGTCCCCAGCCTCTTGAAGAGGGGTGGCTCGTATTTAAAGTTCCTCTTCCCTGTTGAACGTGGCCAGAGCTTCTCTTTAGGACCTAGCCATGTGTGTCTGGTCCTCCATGTTGCTCCTGGTCTGCCTGGTCTTCAGCTCCTGTTCTGCCTGTTATCAGTTCTAGGAAAGCTGATGTCTTTGTCCCTTGACCCGTCCTGTCTATGTGTTGGTACCAAAGTCCTTGCCTTGAATGTTGATTCCTACTGTGTGATATATTTGAAGTACTTCTGTGTTTTGAACCATGTACCCAGTGACTTTCTGGTCTGAGCCTGCGGTGCTTGCACCATACCGCTTGAGTTCCTTTCTAGGTCGTGTCAGATGTCTGGATCCTGGCAACCTCTGCCTGATGCCTGACAACTGCTTTGATGTCCTGCCTGTGTCCCTGAAGTCCTGCTGGTGTTCTTGAAGTCCTGCCGCTGTCTCTGATGTCTTGCCTGTGTCCTGACATTCCCTGCCTGGAGCCATGTCTGTTGTCTGGAGTCCAGATGTCCTGCCTTTGTCCTAGATGTCCAGCCTGTGTCCAGATATCCAGTTCGTGGTCCTGGTGGTCCAGCCAGTGTTTCAGAGTCAGTTTCACTCGTGTTCCTGGACGGGCTCTTCCTCTGTGTTTATGGAGAGTCTCTAGTGTACTCGTGTTCCTCGCTGACGGCTCTGACTGTGTGTCCTGGATCTGACCAGCTGATGTCTTGAGTTTCCATGTCGGTGTTCCTGGATCCGTTCTGTACATGTTTTGCTTGTGTCCCAATGTCTGACCTGTTCCCTGGGATCCATCATGTGATGAATTCTGTCCGAGGTTGTGTCTGATGTTCTCCTGCTGTGCATGTGCTACGCCTGAGGCCTGAGAGAGAGGTTCTCCTGATAAGCCCATGCCAGATGACCCTGGACTGCATCAACCTATGATGACCATAAGCGTAAGCTAAGTAAGCTAAGCCGCGTCCGTAGTGACACCCGCAGGGGCCAGCTTTGACAGCAGAGTGGATGAGATTTCAAGAAATCCCATGTCCACTATGCGTCCATAGATGCCTGCAGATCACCCGCATAGACCTACATATGGCGAATCTTTCCAGACTGCAACATGTCAATTTCATCAATAGAAATGTGCTGAATGCAGTAAATACGCATGTTTCAGTGAACACATGTGGATTTACCTGCATTCAATAGACAGCAGCGCTTTGGACACAACAAACATGCGCTGCATCTAAAGCACTGCTACATCCGGATCGTGGGCACCAGGCTAAGTGTTTTTGAGCATCATCCTAATGAATTCTGATAGTGTCCATGTAATAATAATATAAGAATAATTTTATTTATGTGATCTCTTTACAATTAAATGGGACATGTACAGAGAATAAAAATTGCACAAAGTTCAACAGTTACATAATGAGTGAGGGTCCTGCTTACAATCTATAAGGAAATGGGGGAGACACAATATGTAAAAAGTAGTTGCCATGTATGATCCAGCCATCATTAAAATAAATAGGGTTTTCACCAACCAGTATCTGTCAAAGTGCACTTACTTAGTTCTATTGTTGTGCATGGAAGATGTGAAGGTAGCAGTTAAGGCTTCCATCATAGTTCCTAATTACGATTAGATTTTTGATGGCTATTTGGATGTTGTTAAGATTAATCTACTATTCAGACTTGCTGCTTGCTCAGAATACGCAGTCTTTCAACAGAGCATTACACCTGGTTGACCCTGAAAATTCCCGCCCTAGGGACATAATTTGCTGGATTCACTTTTATTTGCTCAAGGATCAGATCCTATAGGCAGCTAGGGAATAGCAATCCATTCTGTATAACAATATGCCTATTCGTATAATGCAAGCCCTTTCCCAACACACCTTGGCTCAGTTAACAACTCTCAATCCGGTCCTGGACATACTAAAATCCAAGGGGATCCCCTTTCACTGGGGATTTCCCTTCTTGCTAATTGCGCAGAAAGTGTCTTGCTCTTTCATCCTACGTTCTCCTGGAGACCTTCCGGCATTTTTACAAAGTTTGGACCTCCCTAAAATTCATCTTTCTCCCTGGCCGGTCCTTTCTCTTAATGTTGTGCATCCTAGAAAAAGACCAAGACCCTCTTCCATTCCTGGTCCAGAGGGGTGTCCCTTCAGCTGGGAGTCGCTGTAGTAATCAGAAGAAAAATCCACACCAACATCACGGACCTTGTGAAAAAGACTGACTCTGATTCCTGGTTTTGGTTACCTTACATCTGCTCTAATAGGTGTCTTGACTACCTCTCAACTTTGGCTTTTTAGCCACAGTTTTATACACCCTTATTAAATATTCTAGTCATTTGTTTTGATTATATTTTACCGCTAATATTCTTCTTCTTCAATTGACCATGCGTCATGATGATGTTTTCCATATTGAATGGTTTATCGGTGTCAATTCATGTGCATTAGTATTTTCACAGGAGGTCCCTTAGCCATGACTCCCATTTTTGTCCCCCAAATAGGTCAGGAGCCCTTGTCGCTTACCTCTGCTACTCCTAAGCTCCTCGGTTGCAATTTTTA
Organism: Ranitomeya imitator; assembly: GCF_032444005.1. Taxonomy (NCBI): domain Eukaryota; kingdom Metazoa; phylum Chordata; class Amphibia; order Anura; family Dendrobatidae; genus Ranitomeya; species Ranitomeya imitator. Next base: position 204,640,857 of record NC_091286.1, read on the forward strand.
TTCTTTAGTCTATGCTGCAGTAACTATCCTTCTTTTGTTTTATGTCTTTAATATGTATCGCTTTTACTTGTTACCCCTTCCTTTTTGTCTCCCAGGTGAATTTAGGGATCATCCAACTTCAACTTGGACGCACTGTAGTATGCCGCATCTGGTAGATTTATCCACTTACTCATCATGGCAGTGGATATAAATATTGCATCCTTCAAAGTGAAGGGACTTAAACCCCAGAAAAGGGGTATTAAAAAGAGGACTCCACCTCTTAGCTTCAGGCATTTTTAATCAAGACAGGACCCTACCTCTCTACAGAGATGTAAATTTTTAGTCAAAGAGAGGACTCACAGGTTACCATACAGATGAAGACTTTATCCTAAATGAGGATGGCAAAGATAGGTCCTGGTAAATGAGAAATGCCTTATCGTGGCTACCACGTACACAGGAATTGGCCAATTTTTGCGCTAAACTTTCTCAATTTTTCATTTTTCTAGTGCAGTAATGCATTTCAATTTTAATATTTCATGTTTGCAAGTTTTGGCAGTACAGAGTGCTGCCTTATTTATTTTATTGTACATGAGTTGGTGACTCTAGTTAGCACCTGTTCACATTTAGTCTATGTTTATGATATTTGTATTCATCAGCATTCTGACTGAGCACTCCACCTCTTAGCTTCAGGCTTTTTTAATCAAGACAGGACCCTACCCCTCCATAGAGATGTATAATAATGATAAAAATAAATTTTTATTTATATAGCGCCAACATATTCCGCAGCACTTTACATTATAGAGAGGATTTGTACAGACAATAGACATTACAGCATAACAATGAACACAGATCAAAACAGATACCAAGAGGAGTGAGGGCCCTGCTCGCAAGCTTACAATCTATGAGGAGAAAAGGGAGACATGAGAGGTGGATGGTAACAATTGCTTTCGTTGTTCAGACCAGCCATAGTGTAAGGATCAGGGGTTTATATAAAGCTGCATGAACCAGTTAACAGTACAGATACAGAGGGCTATTAAATACATAAAGCGTATGAGAAACATGATGTGAGGAACCTGATTATGGTTTAAGTTTTTTGAATGGGCAACACAGGGATAGTTAGGTTAATACCTTAAAGCGGTAGGCCAGTCTGAAGAAATGCATTTTTTGGGCACACTTGAAACTGTGGGGATTGGGGATTAATCGTATTAACCTGGGTAGCGCATTTCAAAGAATTGGCGCAGCACGTGAAAAGTCTTGGAGATGGAAGTGGGAGGTTCTGATTATTGAGGATGCTAACCTCAGGTCATTAGCAGAATGGAGGGCATTGGTAGGGTGGGTAGGCTGAGACCAGGGAGGAGATGTAGGGTGGAGCTGAGCCATGGAGTGCTTTGTGGGTGAGGGTAATAATTTTGTACTGGATTCTGGAGTGGATGGTAACCAGTGTAATGACTGGTACAAGGTAGAGGCATAAGTATATGGTTGGTGAGGAATATGATCCTGGCTGCAGCATTCAGGACAGATTGGAGAGGGGAGATTTTGGTAAGAGGGAGGCCGATTAGTAGAGAGTTGCAATAGTCCAGACGAGAATGAATAAGAGAAACAGTAATAGTTTTTGCAGAGTCAAAAGTAAGAAAAGGTCGAATTATAGAAATGTTTTTGATTTGCAGATAACAAGAGCGAGCCAGTGATCGGATGTCGGGGGGTGAATGAAAGCTTGGAATCAAGTATGACCCCAAGGCAGTGGGCATGTTGCTTGGATGTAGATTTTTAGGCAAAGAGAGGACTCACAGGTTCCCATACAGATAAAGACTTTATTCTAAATGAGGATGGCATTGATAGGTCCTGGTAAACAAGAAATGCCTTATCGTGGCTATACACACAGGTACACATGAAGGGGCCAATTTATGGGCTAAACTTTCTCAATTTTTCATATTTCTAGTATAATGCAATTCAATTTTCATATTTCATGTTTGCAAGTTTTGGCGCTACAGAGTGCTGCATAATTTATTTTATTTTAGATTTAAGCATTGGACAGGGCTTATAGCAGTGTTTCTACCTGAAAGTTTGATCAGTAGTAACTGGTGGATTAGTGACAGGTGTAGGCCTGGTGCTCTGAGAGCTGTGGCAACACAAATGAAGGAGACCCAACTTGTAGACTAAGCATTTCCAAAGATTATGGGCAGATACTACTAAAAAGTGGCATAATTTATATTTATTTTTTTTACTCGCGTATATAGCACCATTAATTCCACAGCACTTTACAGACATTTACAGACATTAGTGGTAATGTCCCCATTGAGTCTCACAATGTAAATTTCCTATCAGTATGTCTTTTGAGTGTGGGAATTAAAATGAGTACTCAGAGGAAAGCCTTGCAAACAAAGGAAGAATATACAAACTTCTTGCATATGCTGTCCTTGTTGTGGTTGAAATCCAGGAGGACTTCTGTGTTGTAAGGCTGCTAATGTTTTTGAGTTGTTTAAGCATTGCCTGATTGTGGTGAACCCTGGCTTCGCAGTGCGGAGGTGGGGGGTTCTCTATGCAGTGTTGGAACGTGTGTCTAATTAAGGCTGTTTTCACACATCAGTTTTTTGCCGTCAGTCACAATCCGCTCGTTACGCTCAGCAAGCGACTTTGGAATAACATCCACACTAATCGCTACCTCACACTCCCAGCCCCAAGATGAATTGCACCAATCATCTGGAATGCTCTACCCCAAAAAATTAGGACTAACTGCAACTTACACAGTTTTAGGCGCTCTCTAAAAACACGTCTGTTTAGTGCGACCTATCACGTTCCCAATCAAATTCCTTTTATATGTAGTCTATTCTCTATTTCTCTGATCATAATCCTCCATCAAACTCCATGGCTCCCAAAAGCACTACAAATATTGGCTGGTCACCAGCTCACATACCAGCTTACCTAACCTCCATTTTCTCAAGATGGCTGGACCATTATCATACATAAGCACCTGTACTTTGTCACTCCCATCTCATTGCAGATCGTAAGTGCTTATGGGCAGGGTTGTCATTATCTTTGCATTAATTATGGTATTATCGTTAACTTTGCTATGACTGCAGAATATGTTGGCACTATATAAATAAAGATTATTATTGTTATTATTATTAGATACAGAGGTTTGTCCCCCAAGCCCTGGGGATTCCACAACTTGGTATCTAGTGACTCCACTGTCTAGTGTCTTAATTCTCTATCTCCTGGTGTGTAGTAGTTTAGTTTTCTAACTACTGTTGTCTATTACTTTAGTTCTCCATGTTCTGGTATGTATTTGTTTCTTTCTCCAACCCTAGCTGTTTAGTAGTTTAGTTCTCTAACCCCTTTTATCTAGTAGTTTAGTTCTCCATCTTATGGTGTGTAGTGCTTTAGTTAGCGAACTTTAGGAATTTAGTAGTTTATTTCACCAAGCCCTGTTGTCTAGTATTTTAGCTTTCCTTCTTATGTTGTGTGTGGTTTAGTTCTCCATCTCCAAATGCCCTGCAAGCCCTGGGGATTCCAAGACTTGTGGAGCAGCCCCTTTCCCGAGTGCCCCCACAGTCACTACAGTTACCCCGTGACAAGTCAGCGAAGTGTAATGCCCCTGTCCATGCTTGCTTATCCAGGTGTCAGAGTTAAAATGGAATAGATGATGTCTGCAAAAAAAAGTGGTGTAGTGCAGGCACATCTTTCTTAGAGAAGTAATAGTGACTGGGCAACTGGTAGTAGAGGACTGTGACGGCCATCAGCTTTCAGAAACCATCTGTATCCACAAGGCGGAAAGGATACATTTCTGTGGCCAACAGATTGGATCCAATAATCACAGAGATCACAGGCTGTAAATCATGCAGAACCACCCGAGGAGGCCGCAGGCTGTTCACAATAATTAGTTATCAGAAAACTAAAAGTGAGTGTACGGCATATCCACCTCCGGATTACAAGTCATGCAATATGGGTATATTCTGCCGTATGCTCATTGCTAACTCCACGATAACCCTATATTCCTCGCTGCCACCCCCAATCCTGTTTTAAAAAAAATAAATGCAGGCTCATTGGACCCCTTTCTTCTTTGGAGGTTCACACCATCAGGATATTCTATCCCCTCTTCCTCAGAATAGCAGTCATATACCATACCCCAGGCTCACCCACCCACTTCGTTGACCACTTTTCTGCCTTGCTGCTGTAAGGAGGAGAGACGGCCAATGTGTGCCTTTTCCGGAACGAGTCTGGAACTATTGGTGCTGTCACCCGTGTTGCAGGGGGGAGAGTTTAGTTCCCAGGACAGAGTTTTGAACTTAAGACCAGGGAGCATGAAGGACATAAAAGGGTGACAATATGCGGGAGCCAGGTCAGTTTGGGCGAGAAGCGATAGTGTGCATGAACAGAGTGCGAGCCTTCCTGCACAGCACAGTCAAGATGTACTAGGCCTAAGCCAGAGGGGCCTACGCCAGCTTACCGGAGACCACAGGTGCAGATGCTTCCAGAAACCTCTGACTGTGCTGACTCCCGTAGCTTTACCGACCATGAGTGGTTCCTCCCTGCAGCCAGACCGTAGAGGCTGCACCCCCAGATGCGACCACCAGGCCGCAGACAGTGTGAGGCTACCTGACATACCCGCTCCCGTACACTCCCCTACTGTGTCGGTACTTAAGAGAAAGGACTGTTCCTCCTTCAGTGAATCTCCCCCTTGGACCCAGAATCTGTGACCAGACATTCCAGGACCACCGACGACACCAGAACTCAAGGCCCTTTCCATACCAGGAGGACACTGGATTCTTCAAGCTGTCAGGCCAGAACGCCACTGCGACCATCTCAGAGACAACTCCTCATCAATGCCGGATTGATAAGTTTGATGCTTTTGAACTCTTCTTTGTCTATTCATACACCTGTTGTCCCTAAGTAAACCATACACAGTTTTACTGCCCTATCTTCCATTTATCCCCTCCCTGTGTGGAGTAATGCTGTTAGAATAAATTCCTCTGTTAACCCTTGCTCTGTCTCTGACTGTCACTGCTTCCACTCACCTGCTTTCACTGCCACACTTCATGTCCTCAGAACTGCCAACCCTTATCCTAGGAGACTTCAACAGCCCCACCTCCCCAACTGTATCCCAGCTTCTATCACTAGCCACTTCTCGTGGCCCCTCACTAATTTCAACCTCTGAGACACACATACCCTTTCTCCCCCATGAAATTAGAAGTGTAATCACAACTTACACAATTTTAGGCTCTCCCGAAAAACACATCTGATTAGAGTAGCTTATCACCTTTACCTAATCAAAGTCCTTTTTATTTATAGCCTATTCTATACTTCTTTGAACATAATTCACCATCAAACTCAACCGTACCCAAAAGCCACATGCAGCCTTTATCTACCCCCCATTTCCTCAAGAAGTTTTACCATAATTGTAAATAAGCACTTGTCCTTTGTGTTACCAACACCTCATTGTAGATTGTAAGCGCTGAAGAGCAGGGTTGTCATTATTTTAGTTTTTAAAGTTTGATTATTGTAAACTTTGTAACTTTTGACTGTTTTATATGAACTGCTGACTTGTAAAGCTCTGGGTAATATATTTGCACTATATAAATAAAGGTTATTATTACTAGTAGATTGAAGATAGTGAAGTTCAAGCTCTTAGCCTTGGCATGTGTAGGAGGAAACAATCTTTTGCCTGAGCACAACTGCACAAATGAGGGCTTGCTACTGTGCTGACAGAGAATGGATTAGGGTGAACATGACAAGCTGATAGACTGTGAGAGAGGTGTAGGTGGAGATCTTAAGGTGGATTGAGAAAGATGGGGTGTATTTGGTATCTAAGATCAATCAAAAACAGCAGGCATGTTCACTTCCATATCAGCTGATGGGCTCTCACTCACCCTAACTGTAAAAGGGTAAATAAGTGGATGTTCTGCAGCCAGAGACATGTGTGACAACACTTGGCACGGTGAGGCAGGAGGAAGAATTTGAAGATACGGTTGATGGGGTGGATAGCAAAGCCCAGTAGTCTGCATTTTGGCACAGTGAGATTCCCAGATTAATGCATGTTGATCACGTATGTGCCAGTTCATGCGTGTAGTAGTCAAATTATTGCATTTTTTTTCACTCTACTCTGTCGTTTTTTAACTAAGTTGGCAGATAACGTGATTTGTGTCATTGTCTGAAAGAAAGACCCAAGCTAGGCAACTGCAGACCCACAAACACTGCTGGCCACTGACAGAGTTGGGGCTGAAGATGCATTCCTTGTCTTGGTTGCATAACTGTGTCTGCAAGAAGCCGCAACATAACCTCCACATCTTCCTCATCCTTCTCTGCTGATTTACTCAACTGCATGCCTCTGGGTTTACATCAAGTGGGATCTACCACCTCATTGTCATCCTCTCTGTTCACCCACTCCTCGCCCTGAGAGTCGCCTTCCTCCTCTTCAAACCCTGACAGCAGAATACAGTATCATGTATCTGAGTTGCATCAGGATCACCTCCACCCCCTGGGGTTAATGTCTGTTGATAAGGGTTTGGATTCTGCTTGGACCCTACTTCGTCTGGCCCTGGATCACACTGAAAAAAAATTGGGCATCGGTGCAGATGATTTCCTCCTCTTGTGAATCTTTGGAGTACACTTCCAATGGCATAGAATGTGTGAAAAGATCTGCAGACTCAGTCATCTGTGGTTCCCTACAGTCAGTTGGATGGTTGGAAAGCTGTGACGTGGGGGAAAACATTTAATTGGAGTGCTACCTCTGAGGACTCTACTGTGTGTGATGTTAAGTTGGAGGAAATAGAGCATAAGCCACTTGATGCAGGGCTTGCCATCTACTGGAGAACATGTTCTTTCTTGTCCTCATCTACAACACGTACCGCTGTGCAGCTGCCAAGAAAGGGAGTGGAGCAGCTTGACCAGTAACAGAAATGGTAAAAATGCTGCACAACTGCTCACTGCAGCAAAACAAGCCTACTTCCCATCTCTCATATCATAAGTGTCTCGCAACCCTTAACAGCTGTTATAATAATAATCTTTATTTTTATAAAGCGCTAACATATTCCGCAGCGCTTTACAGTTTTGCACACATTATCATCGCTGTCCCCGATGGGGCTCACAATCTAAATTCCCTATCAGTATGTCTTTGGAATGTGGGAGGAAACTGGAGTACTACCTGGAGGAAACCCACGCAAATACGGGAAGAACATACAAACTCCTTGCAGATGTTCTCAAAGGTGGGATTTGAACCCAGGACTCCAGCGCTGCAAAGCTGCATTGCTAGCCACTGAGCCACCGTGCTGCCCTTAGCTATTCAGTACTTTCAATTATCTCCTCCATACTCCAGCGCCCCTTCCTCTCCTCTCATCTCAGCTGAAGACTTTGCCTCATTCTTCAAGCAGAAGATTGACAACGTAAGGCAAAGCTTTTGATTAAAGTCCCCACAGCCCCTCCTCATAAGTACTCAACTCTCCTCCTCCAAAACCAACTTCTCTGTCACAGAAGATCAACTTTCCTCTTTACTCTCCAAATCACGTCCCACCACCTATGAACTTGATCCAATAATGTCCCACCTCAATCCCAACCTTACCACAGTCTTCATCTCAAGCCTAACCCACCTCTTCAACCTGTTACTAACAACTGGTGTCTTCCCCTCATGATTCAAACATACCTTGATCACACCCATCCTCAAAAATCCCTCCCTTGACCCGTCCTCTGTGTCTATGCTATTGCTCCATCTCTCTTCTCCCCTATATCTCCAAACCACTGAAGCAAAACTTCCATTTTGAACTGTCCTCCCACTTCTCCTCTTGCTCCTTTGATTGCTTACAATATGGCTTCCGACCGCACCATTCCACTGAAACTGCCTGACTAAAGTCATCAACGACCTAATAACTGGCAAATCCAAGGGATGCTAGTTTGTCCTCCTCTAATATGGAGGAACCTGAGCAATGTTGTTAGTTTGCCAGGTTCCCCAGGTCCCCCATCTCCTTGTCTACCCTGTACCCGTCTGCTTGTGCGTGTCTGTGCTCTTCTGTGCATCAGATGGTCCAGCCTGCACCTGATCGTGCTCCTCTGTCTAACACCTGGTCCAGCCCACACCTGCTAAAGTCCATCTGCCTAACACCCGGTCCAGCCTGTACCTGTCATTGCCCATCTGTGTAACATGCGGTCCAGTCTGCACCTGCCAGTGCTCTCCTGTTCCTATATAGTGTACAGTGTACAGGTAATACAGTGATCACCAGTGACATTATACACAGGAGCTCTGTATATAGTGTCAGTGTACAGGTAATACAATGATCACCAGTGACATACACAGGAACTCTGTATATAATATTCAGTGTATAGTGTCCGTGTACAGGTAACATACTGACTCACAGGTGACGTCGCTAGTTGAAGTCCTTCATCTTCGCTTTCATCTTCATTCAGCACACACCGTCATCACTTCTTCCATCCAGGACTAATTTCTGCAGAAAATAACACAGTTGTATCTAGAGCACATTCCCCAATTTTTCCCCAACCTCTCCACTGCGCCAGATGAAAAAAAAAAGTGACCATGTCGCCCTGCACAGTAACAGGACATCTCCTTCCCCACACTGAAAACAGTATCCTCAAAAATAATGTCCTTTAATTAGCCCCTACAGTACTAATATCCCACATTCTGGACCCCATGTGTTCTCTCATTCTGCCTCATATCTCTCAATATTGCCCACATAGTCATCTATAATAGTATAATGTACCCCATAGTCATATATGGCAGTATAATGCACCTACAAAGGAGTTTAACGCAGCAGCCCCATAGCAATATAATGCAGCATCCCTGTAATAAGATTATGCTAAAGTTCTATGGAAACCGATGACATGGGTCAAAATTACGACAAACACAGTATATCACAGTTCAGTATGTATACTGTATATTATAAAGATGAACTTCAGGTGACTGATGTAAACTGCGGCTTTACAGATAAGCAAGTAATAAACAGTCTCAAGAGTATGTAGATGCAAGTACAAGTCCAGCAATGCAGAATCCAGAGGTCAGAGCCCGGGCTGGCTTCTAGTAATGGGCAGACCGTAGCAGAGGTGGGTGCAGAGCAGGTGTAGAGTAACAGATCTTTCCGGTGGTATGTAGATCTAGAAGCAAGCGGGGTATCCTGAGGAATAGAAGAAACAAGCAGGTTGCAAGTCCTTGAGCTTGGCAGCAAGTGAGGTGCAAGATACACAGCAAGGTATAGTGTGCAGAGTTCCTATATATGCAGCAGACAGGAAACAAGGAGTATAAGACAGGAAACAAGATGGCCCCCATTAAGCCATCCACTCAATTTTGGGTAAGGGCAGAATCCAACAAAACTAAGGGCAAGAACACACAAAAACAGGTACACAGCCCCAGTCCTTACAATCCCCATAGCAGTGTAATGCAACAGCCGCATAGCACTATAAGCCAGCAGCCACATAGTATAATGCAGCAGCCCCATAGCAGTATAGTGCACCCCATAGTATAATGCACCCACAGTGTAATGCAGCAGCCCCATAGTATAATGCACCCCATAGTATAAAGTATAATGCACCCCATAGTATAATGCACCCATAGTATAATGCAACAGCCCCATAGTATAATGCACCCCATAGTATAATGCAGCCTCCCCTTAGCAGTATAATGCACGCTTTAGTATAATGCACCCATAGTATAATGCAGCAACCCCATAATATAATACACCCATAGGAGTATAATGCTGCTCATAGTATAATGCAGCAACTCCATATCAGTATTATACAGCCCTATAGTATAATGCAGCAGGCCCATAGCAGTATAATGCACCCCATAGTATAATGCACCCACAGTATAATGCACCCCATAGTATAATGCATCCCCTTCCCTTCTTCCCTCCATAGTAGTATAATGCACCCCCATACCAGTATAATATGCCCCATACCACGGCTTTAAAAACAAACAAACAGTTTTTCCTTACTTGGCCGAGCTCCAGCGATATCCTCACCTACTTTTTGGCTGAGGCGCGCAGCGTCATTTTGGCGTAAGACAGTGACATCATACGTCGGCGACCTACGCATTGTCAGCTACCGGCCTGTGATTGGCTGGCGGTTGATAACTGTTGCCGTGCAGGAGGAATCACACATTTCCTGGGCAGAGGAATAAAAAAGAGAGAGTATACAGACAGGACAGCATGGGATCACATCTGATTCTTTCTTTAAGGTAAAATATTGTTAAAACAGGCAGTTAACTGTTTTACCTCACAGAAAGAATCAGCTGTGATCTGTATACTCTCTATTGCATCCTCCCCTGGCCAAGAGCTGTGATGTAATCAGATCATATCACTCAGGTACGGACTGGGGCTGAAACTCAGCCCTGGCATTTTGAAATCACACAGGCCCATCTTGTCCTCGTCCCCATGAACCAGATGGGATATATTACTAATATTACCCTGGATGGAGGAAAGGAAGATTTTCTACAAGACCAGTATGTCTAATGATACCCGTGGCTGCTGGGGTAAGTGACGGAGTCAGCATCTTTGTGCTCCATCACAACTGTTAACAGTATAGGTATCTTGAGAACATCGATTCTGTTAACAACATAGTAACATAGTAACATAGTAACATAGTTAGTAAGGCCGAAAAAAGACATTTGTCCATCCAGTTCAGCCTATATTCCATTATAATAAATACCCAGATCTACGTCCTTCTACAGAACCTAATAATTGTATGATACAATATTGTTCTGCTCCAGGAAGACATCCAGGCCTCTCTTGAACCCCTCGACTGAGTTCGCCATCACCACCTCCTCAGGCAAGCAATTCCAGATTCTCACTGCCCTAACAGTAAAGAATCCTCTTCTATGTTGGTGGAAAAACCTTCTCTCCTCCAGACGCAAAGAATGCCCTCTTGTGCCCGTCACCTTCCTTGGTATAAACAGATCCTCAGCGAGATATTTGTATTGTCCCCTTATATACTTATACATGGTTATTAGATCGCCCCTCAGTCGTCTTTTTTCTAGACTAAATAATCCTAATTTCGCTAATCTATCTGGGTATTGTAGTTCTCCCATCCCCTTTATTAATTTTGTTGCCCTCCTTTGTACTCTCTCTAGTTCCATTATATCCTTCCTGAGCACCGGTGCCCAAAACTGGACACAGTACTCCATGTGCGGTCTAACTAGGGATTTGTACAGAGGCAGTATAATGCTCTCATCATGTGTATCCAGACCTCTTTTAATGCACCCCATGATCCTGTTTGCCTTGGCAGCTGCTGCCTGGCACTGGCTGCTCCAGGTAAGTTTATCATTAACTAGGATCCCCAAGTCCTTCTCCCTGTCAGATTTACCCAGTGGTTTCCCGTTCAGTGTGTAATGGTGATATTGATTCCCTCTTCCCATGTGTATAACCTTACATTTATCATTGTTAAACCTCATCTGCCACCTTTCAGCCCAAGTTTCCAACTTATCCAGATCCATCTGTAGCAGAATACTATCTTCTCTTGTATTAACTGCTTTACATAGTTTTGTATCATCTGCAAATATCGATATTTTACTGTGTAAACCTTCTACCAGATCATTAATGAATATGTTGAAGAGAACAGGTCCCAATACTGACCCCTGCGGTACCCCACTGGTCACAGCGACCCAGTTAGAGACTATACCATTTATAACCACCCTCTGCTTTCTATCACTAAGCCAGTTACTAACCCATTTACACACATTTTCCCCCAGACCAAGCATTCTCATTTTGTGTACCAACCTCTTGTGCGGCACGGTATCAAACGCTTTGGAAAAATCGAGATATACCACGTCCAATGACTCACCGTGGTCCAGCCTATAGCTTACCTCTTCATAAAAACTGATTAGATTGGTTTGACAGGAGCGATTTCTCATAAACCCATGCTGATATGGAGTTAAACAGTTATTCTCATTGAGATAATCCAGAATAACATCCCTCAGAAACCCTTCAAATATTTTACCAACAATAGAGGTTAGACTTACTGGCCTATAATTTCCAGGTTCACTTTTAGAGCCCTTTTTGAATATTGGCACCACATTTGCTATGCGCCAGTCCTGCGGAACAGACCCTGTCGCTATAGAGTCACTAAAAATAAGAAATAATGGTTTATCTATTACATTACTTAGTTCTCTTAGTACTCGTGGGTGTATGCCATCCGGACCCGGAGATTTATCTATTTTAATCTTATTTAGCCGGTTTCGCACCTCTTCTTGGGTTAGATTGGTGACCCTTAATATAGGGTTTTCATTGTTTCTTGGGATTTCACCTAGCATTTCATTTTCCACCGTGAATACCGTGGAGAAGAAGGTGTTTAATATGCTAGCTTTTTCCTCGTCATCTACAACCATTCTTTCCTCACTATTTTTTAAGGGGCCTACATTTTCAGTTTTTATTCTTTTACTATTGATATAGTTGAAGAACAGTTTGGGATTAGTTTTACTCTCCTTAGCAATGTGCTTCTCTGTTTCCTTTTTGGCAGCTTTAATTAGTTTTTTAGATAAAGTATTTTTCTCCCTATAGTTTTTTAGAGCTTCAATGGTGCCATCCTGCTTTAGTAGTGCAAATGCTTTCTTTTTACTGTTAATTGCCTGTCTTACTTCTTTGTTTAGCCACATTGGGTTTTTCCTATTTCTAGTCCTTTTATTCCCACAAGGTATAAACCACTTACACTGCCTATTTAGGATGTTCTTAAACATTTCCCATTTATTATCTGCATTCTCATTTCTGAGGATATTGTCCCAGTCTACCAGATTAAGGGCATCTCTAAGCTGTTCAAACTTTGCCTTCCTAAAGTTCAATGTTTTTGTGACTCCCTGACAAGTCCCCCTAGTGAAAGACAGGTGAAACTGCAACGTAGCAGACAAGGCAGCCCAAGACCAGACAGGCCCTTCTGGCATTTGCCAGAATTGCCAGATGGCCAGTCCGGCCCTGATGTCACTGCATGCACACAGCAGGTGCACATTTAAAAGATTATCTCAGCTCAGAAACATTATTTTTAAACACATCCAAATGTGGAACTTATTATTATTACAAGATCTATTGATTAAAATAAACTTTTGTTCGTGGGCAAACCTCTTTATCTAATCATGCCAATTAGGCTGGTTTCACATTTGTGTTTTATTCTGCAGCGTTTTAAATGCATCCGCAAGTGGTGAAAAAAACGCCTGTAAACGCGTACAAACGCAGCGATTTTTAGACGCATGCGTTGATGCATGCGGCTAAAAAAAGCCGCGTTTGTACGCGTTTACATGCGTTTTTTCATGTGTTTGCGTTTTTGGTGCGCAAGAAGAGAAATTTCACAAGAGAAAAATCAAGATAACCAGACACCGTCAATGGGACTAGAGAGGGCGTATATGATGGGATCTCTATATATAGACCCTAGGGCTACTGAAATTTTAACAGTTTGCTACTGTATCCTGTATCATGTGTCATGATGGATCTTCGCATGGAGAGCTTTTATTTCAACCTGGATTTCAGCTTCAAGCTGTTTCTTGCCTGTTCTTTTGCTTGGGAGCAAGACAGAAATCGCGAAAGATGGAGAAGGAGACAACGTAGGCGTTTTTGGAGGCACCCCATTATTGAACTACGTGAGAGTCGTGGAGCCTATCACACGCTCTATGCCGAGCTGAATGCCAACCCGGAGAAATTCCAGGAGTGCACGCGAATGTCGCAAGACTCGTTCCGGGATTTGCTTTCTCGTGTCCAAGGAGCCATTCGGCGACAGGACACCCAGCTCCGTAGAGCGATTCCACCCGAGGAACGTCTGCTGGTGACATTAAGGTACGTTCAAAATCTAAACCAATGACAGTCCAAATTTAGGTTTTTCTGACATGTATTTTTTGTGTATTTTCCTTTTTTTTTATTGTAACCACACCATAAAAAGAATAGATTGTAATTTTTTTTTGTGTGTGTTTTTCTTCCAGATTTCTGGCCACAGGAGAGAGTTTATTATCCCTCCACTTCCAATACCAGCTTGGAATATCCACCCTGTCCGGAATAGTTGTGGACACCTGTCGGGCTTTGTGGAATGTACTCCGGGATGAGTTTATACCCCTACCCACCGCGGACATGTGGCGTGAAATTGCAGAAAAATTCTGGAATGTGTGTGATTTCCCCAACTGTTTAGGAGCGGTGGATGGAAAACACATCCGCATTATCAAACCTGCCAGAACAGGATCGGATTTTTTTAACTATAAGAAATATTTTTCTGTAGTGCTCATGGCAGTAGCTGATGCGGACTGTCGCTTCATCGCCATGGACATTGGAGCTTTTGGCCGTGGCAACGATTCCCAGACTTTCAAGAGCTCTGATATGGGCTGGCATGTGTATGGCAAAAATTTCAATTTTCCCCCGCCACAGCCTCTCCCCAACACTCAAGGTCCACCGCTGCCATTTGTTTTGGTTGGGGATGAGGCCTTCCAGATGTGTGAAAACCTACTGAACCCCTATTCCAGTCGGGACTTGAACCACACTGGAAGGATCTTTAGCTACAGACTGACCAGGGCCCAAAGAACAGTAGAGTGTACCTTTGGCATTCTGGTCGCTAAATGGCGCATTCTTGCATCAGCCATAAATCTAAAAGTGGAAACAGTCGACGAGGTGGTCAAAGCCTGTGTGGTTCTCCACAATTACATAATGACTAAGGAGCGACCCAACATTGAACTGGATGAACCAGTTGCACACCCACTGCCTGATTTCCAGCATCACCCTCTGCGGTCAACTGCAGCCGTTGGTCACATGCGGGACCAATTTGCTGCCTTTTTTTATTCAGATATTGGCCGGGTGTCATGGCAGGACAATGTTGTGTAAATGTCCTGTTGTAACTATATCTGTACCAGTAATTTTCTACAATGATAATAATATTTCACATTAATAAACTTTAGTGTTGGTTGTGTTGACAATGTCTCCTATCTTTTTCCTCTCCATACCAAGGTTGTCCTAAAACTGGCTGTATTTGATCTGTATTTAAGATCATTTTTTGTAATCCAAAACCAGGAGTGGGTGATAAAGGCAGAGGTGCTAGTTATTATGTTAATATCATAATTTACCTCTAATTGTTCCACTCCTTGTTTTGGTTTACAAATACTGATATAAAATATGGCAGCCATGTTGCTTTATTGGTAAGCTTGTTGACGTCATTGCATCATGATTGTCTTCTCACGTATCCATTGGACACAAAATGGAGGGCAGTGGAAGAGGACTGCGAAAGGGGAAGACTTGATGGACCAGCTCCCTGGTCTCCAGTTAGTGTGGAAGGCCCACCTGCTGCTGCGCTGCTGGATCCCATCATATACGCCCTCTCTAGTCCCATTAGCGGTGTCTGGTTATCTTGATTTTTCTCTTGTGAAATTTCTCTTCTTGCGCACCAAAAACGCAAACGCATGAAAAAACGCATGTAAACGCTTACAAACGCGGCGTTTTTTTAGCCGCATGCGTCAACGCATGCGTCTAAAAAAACGCTGCGTTTGTACACGTTTACATGCGTTTTTTCTACCACTTGCGGATGCGTTTAAAACGCTGCAGATTAAAACGCAAATGTGAAACCAGCCTTAAGGAGTTGTTAATTTGCTTAACTGCTGCTTTCCTTGGATGTGGTACCCATTTATCAGGATGCCTCTCTGGAATAGAATCCTAAATTCTCTGTTACCTGTGGTTACCATAGAATGTAGCCTGTATGGCACTGGTGGGTGGTCGGGAGTGAGAGTGGCTTGCTGTATGGGCAAGTCCGAAAGTGGCAGACATACAGAAAACAACATGGGGAGGGTGAGATGAGGGGTCTCCTGAAGAGACTATGTCTGCCCTGCCTCGATACCCACTGCACCCAAGGCGACAGACAGGTTCGCTCAGGAGAGCGAGTGTGTGGCGGCCTATGCGATGCCTTTGTCAGACTTAGACCTGCCTCCGCAGCAAGATTAATTTTTGGGGATTTTATGGTATTTTAAGTAACTTCTGTATCCAAATTTGTTTTCAGGGTACTTGTCCTGCTCTTACCCCCATTTTGCATCCCTTTGCAGCCCCCTAGCCCTTATTTTGACCATTTTACAGCTATTTCATAGCACTGATGTTAGGGTCACCATTGACTTCTATGGGGTTTGGTTTCAGGGTCAAGTTTGCATACCGAATCGAACTTTGAACTACAGTTTGTCCGAACTCAACTAACCTAAACATCCACGGGTTCGCTCATCCACTAATTCTCATACAATTATCTGAGGATTGATGTAATTTTCTATGAAAATCCTTTCTGAAAAGTGTCTTAATTTATTTTGCCTCTGAAATTTTTATATCTACTTTCAAGTTCAGTTTCCTAAAACATAACTTGGCTCCTTGCAGGAAGAATTTATTCTACCTCTCTGCCATCAAAGCAAATAAGTGAGCTAAACGACTCCTGGTTAAATAATTTCTCTGCTTATTTTACTATACAATTTACTGAAATGTGAAAGATTATTTGTATCAGGGTTGTCATGTGGATGAACCAGCTCAGTGTTTTCTTAAGTGTCCTTCTAATCTTCTCTGGAGTGTCAATCTGGCTCCATCTAGTGATTACTTCGCTAAATTACATAGTCATTTAAAGAAGCAACTCAGAGATGTTCTCTGTTTTAAATTCTCACTTTTCTTAATCCATAATTGAACCAAGTCTAACCACAAACACCTTTAATTTTCCAGGCTTTACAAACACAAAGCACACATACAGAAATACAGAATACAGTGTATGATAAACCATTTACAAATAGAAAAAATGTGGACTTTCAGATCACTTCTAAACTGCTCAGTTAGATCCATTGGAAGTGCTCAGATGAAATATCCTGGTTGGAAAGGAATGGATGCGAATATCCAACACTTGATTTCCAATGGGAATAAAATAAAAACTTTTATTGAAACATTCAAATTAAAATTGTAGAAACATTAAAAAAAAACAAGGCATCCAGAAGATAGTAGCAAGAACACATACATTTCGAACCA
The DNA here is from genome assembly GCF_032444005.1 of Ranitomeya imitator. NCBI lineage: Eukaryota > Metazoa > Chordata > Amphibia > Anura > Dendrobatidae > Ranitomeya > Ranitomeya imitator. The sequence goes on from NC_091286.1 coordinate 204,657,767, forward strand.
GCGTTTGAGTGCGGTTTTCATTCATAGCATACAAGATAACCTCAATAACCAGCTTGCTGTACACTTTAGGCCGGCGTCACACTTAGTGTAGGGAAATACGGTCCGTTTTTTACAGGCGTAATGCACAGAAAAGTTCCTGAACAGTGATCCGTATTCAACGCGAGGATGCAATTGTTTTCTCTAAAAATTATCCGTGTGTCATCCATATGGCATCCATACGAAAATCTCGCCGGCTTGCAAAATGGACGTAGAATGTATCCATGGGCTCAAATATTCGTGAAAACATATATACAGTCTATATATATATATATATATATATATATATATATATATATATATATACTAGATGGCAGCCCGATTCTAACGCATCGGGTATTCTAGAATATGTATGTAATTTATTTCTGAAGATTTTAGAATAATACATTGAATACACAGGATTGGGCCAGCCGCGACCAATTAGCAAAGCGTGGTTCAAATCCCGCGCCTGTCGCTGATTGTTCGCGGCCGGCCACGTAGTATATAGCACAGCCACATAGCAAATAACAGCCCACGTAGTAAATAGCACAGCCACGTAGTATATTGCACAGCCACGTAGTATATAGCACAGCCACGTAGTATATAGCACAGCCATGTAGTATATAGCACAGCCACGTAGTATATAGCACAGCCCATGGAATATATAGCACAGCCCACGGAGTATATAGCATAGCCCACAGAGTATATTGCACAGCCCACGCAGTATATTGCACAGCCCACGTAGCATATTGCACAGCCCACGTAATGTATTGCACAGCCCGCGTAGTATATTGCACAGCCCGCGTAGTATATTGCTCAGCCCGCGCAGTACCACGCACGCAGTATATAACACAGGCCACGTAGTGTATAACACAGGTCACGTAGTGTATAGCACAGCCCACGCAGTATATTGCACAGCCCGTGTAGTACATTGCACAGCCCGCGTACTATATTGCGCAGCCCACGTAGTACATTACATAGCCCGCGCAGTACATTGCACAGCCCACGCAGTATATTGCACAGCCCACGTAGTATATAACACAGCCCACGTTATATATTGCACAGCCCACGGTGTATATAGCAATGTGGGCACCACATCCCTGTTAAAAAAAGAATTAAAATAAAAAATAGTTATATACTCACCCTCCGTTGGCCCCGGATTGAAGCGGTTACCGACGCTCCTCGCACGCTCCGGTCTGAAGAGTACATTGCGGTCTCGCGAGATGATGACACAGCGGTCTCGCAAGACCGCTACGTCATCATCTCGCGTGACCGCAATGCATGGAGCGGTCACCGGGGCGTCACGAGGAGCGGGAAAGCCCTGTTCCTGATCCGGGGGGGGCGACGGACGGTGAGTATATAACTATTTTTTATTTTTTTCATTATTTTTAACATTAGATCTTTTTTACTATTGATGCTGCATAGGCAGCATGAACAGTAAAAAGTTGGTCACACAGGGTTAATAGCAGCGTAAACGGAGTGCGTAACACCGCGGTCAACTCTGCCATTAACCCTGTGTGAGCGTTGACTGGAGGGGATTATGGAGCGGGCACTGACTGCGGGGAGGAAGGAGCGGCCATTTTTCCGCCGGACTGTGCTCGTCGCTGATTGGTCGTGGCTGTTTTGCCACGATCAATCAGCGACTTGGATTTCCATGACAGACAGAGGACGCAACCAATGAATATCCGTGACAGACAGAAAGACAGACAGACAGACGGAAGTGACCCTTAGACAATTATATAGTAGATATATGTCAGTGAGACATATATATATATATATTTATATTTCATAAAGCACTAGATAGCTTAGAAGCATAGGAGCTGCCCCATACAGAATCATTGGTCCATGTGCAATGCGTTGTTTTTGCAATGTATACATATATGTATATGTCATTGAGACACATATACAGTCATGGCCAAAAGTTTTGAGAATGAGACAAATATTAATTTTTCCAAAGTCTACTGCTTCATTTTTTCTAATGGCAATTTGCATATACTCCTGAATGTCAGAGTGATCAGCTTAACAGCAATTACTGTACTTGCAAAGTCAATATTTGCCCAGAAAATGAACTTTAACCCCTAAAACACATTTCAACATCATTGCAGTCCTGCCTTAAAAGGAGCAGCTAACATCGTTTTAGTGAATGATCCATTAACACAGGTGTGGGTGTTGATGAGGACAGGGCTGGCGATCAATCAGTCATGATTAAGTAAAGATGACATCACTGGACACTTTAAAAGGAGGCTGGTGCTTGGTATCATTGTTTCTCTTCAGTTAACCATGGTTATCTCTAAAGAAACACGTGCAGCCATCATTGCACTGCACAAAAATGGCCTAGCAGGGAAGAGTATCGCAGCTACAAAGATTGCACCTCAGTCAACAATCTATTGCATCATCAAGAACTTCAAGGAGAGAGCTTCCATTGTTGTCAAAAAGGCTCCAGGGCGCCCAAAAAAGACCAGCAAGCGCCAGGACCGTATCTTAAAACTGTTTCAGCTGCGGGATCGGACTACCAGCAGTGCCGAGCTTGCTCAGGAATGACAGCAGGCTGGTGTGAGTGCTTCTGCATGCACTGTGAGGCGGAGACTCTTTGAGCAAGGCCTGGTTTCAAGGAGGGCAGCAAAGAAGCCACTTCTCTCCAGAAAAAACATCAGGGACCGACTGATATTCTGCAAAAGGTACAGGGAGTGGACTGCTGAGGACTGGGGCAAAGTAATTTTCTCTGATGAATCCCCTTTTCGATTGTTTGGGACATCTGGAAAACAGCTTATTCGGACAAGAAGAGGTGAGCGATACCACCAGTCTTGTCTCATGCCAACTGTAAAGCATCCTGAAACCATTCATGTGTAGGGTTGCTTCTCAGCCAAGGGAATCGGCTCATTCACAGTCTTGCCTAAAAACACAGCCATGAATAAAGAATGGTTCCAGAATGTCCTCCAAGAGCAACTTCTCCCAACCGTCCAAGAGCAGTTTGGTGCCCAACAATGCCTTTTCCAGCATGATGGAGCACCTTGCCATAAAGCAAAGGTGATAACTAAATGGCTCATGGAACAAAACATAGATATTTTGGGTCCATGGCCGGGAAACTCCCCAGATCTTAATCCCATTGAGAACTTGTGGTCAATCATCAAGAGACGGGTGGACAAACAAAAACCAACAAATTCTGGCAAAATGCAAGCATTGATTATGCAAGAATGGACTGCTATCAGTCAGGATTTGGTCCAGAAGTTGATTGAGAGCATGCCAGGGAGAATTGCAGAGGTCTTGAAGAAGAAGGGTCAACACTGCAAATATTGACTTGCTGCATTAACTCATTCTAACTGTCAATATAACCTATTGGTACTCATAATATGATTGCAATTATATTTCTGTATGTGATATAAACATCAAACAAACACTAATAAAAACCAGAGGGCAGCAGATCATGTGAAAATATAATTTTGGTGTCATTCTCAAAACTTTTGGCCATGACTGTATATAGATAGCTTAAAAGCCGGTAATTCAATTGCCGGCTTTTGCTATGTCCTTATCAAACCCGACAGGATATAAGACATAGTTTACATACAGTAAGTCATTTCATGTCCCTTATTGTTTTACATATTCCTCACTGCTAATGTTTATGTGCCTCCTGCTGGCATAAACTCATATGAACTCTAGAGTGGGAAAATATTCAGAAAAATTCCCACGCTAGAGTTCATATGAGTTTATGCCAGCAGGGGGTGCATCACCGCAAGTCTGCAATGCTATGTTCTTCTGCATGCCTGTCAGTGTGATTTGATTTACCAGCTTCTAAGCTATCTAGTGCTTTATGAAATATAAATATATATATATATATATATATATATGTCTCACTGACATACAGTATATCTACTATATAATTGTCTAAGGGTCACTTCCGTCTGTCTGTCTTTCTGTCTGTCACGGATATTCATTGGTTGCGTCCTCTGTCTGTCATGGAAATCCAAGTCGCTGATTGATCGTGGCAAAACAGCCACGACCAATCAGCGACGAGCACAGTCCGGCGGAAAAATGGCTGCTCCTTCCTCCCCGCAGTCAGTGCCTATACTATATGTAGACATTTATACTATACTAGACTGTGGCCCGATTCTAATGCATCGGGTATTCTAGAATATGCATGTCCCCGTAGTCTATGGACAATGATGATTCCAGAATTCGCGGCAGACTGTGTCCGTCGCTGATTGGTCGAGGCAACCTTTATGACATCATCGACGCCATGGCAACCATTATGACATCATCGTCGCTGTGCCCGTTGCTGATTGGTCGAGGCCTGGCGGCCTCGACCAATCAGACGCGGGATTTCTACATCCTTTATGACATCATCGTCGCTGTGCCCGTTGCTGATTGGTCGAGGCCTGGCGGCCTCGACCAATCAGAGACGCGGGATTTCTACGTCGATGCTGTGCCGGTCTCTGATTGGTCGAGGCCTGGCGGCTTCGACCAATCAGAGAGCCGGGATTGCCAGGACAGACAGACAGACAGACAGACAGACAGAAAAACCCTTAGACAATTATATATATAGACTAGACTGTGGCCCGATTCTAATGCATCGGGTATTCTAGAATATGCATGTCCCCGTAGTCTATGGACAATGATGATTCCAGAATTCGCGGCAGACTGTGCCCGTCGCTGATTGGTCGAGGCAACCTTTATGACATCATCGTCGCCATGGCAACCATTATGACATCATCGTCGCTGTGCCCATTGCTGATTGGTCGAGGCCTGGTGGCCTCGACCAATCAGAGACGCGGGATTTCCAGGACAGACAGACAGACAGACGGAAAAACCCTTAGACAATTATATATATAGATATTCTATTCTAACCTGTCAGTGTGATTTTACTGTTCACTGCGCTGAATTGCCGGTTTTTCTATAGAACACTGCTGCGTATTTCTCGCAAGTCACACTGCTGGTCCGTGTGTAATCCGTATTTTTCTTGCCCCCATAGACTTTCATTGGCGGATTTTTTGCGCATTACGCTGAAAAACGCAGCATGCTGCGATTTTCTCAGCCCGTAAAATACGGCCGAGAAATATACGGCAGATAGGAGCTGCCCCATACAGAATCATTGGTCCGTGTGCAATGCGTTGTTTTTGCGCCTCTCATAAGTCCGTAAAACTCTATAGTGTGACCCCGGCCTTAGAGTGTCTAATGCACAGCTGAAAGCTGGATATGTGCAAATATGTCTAAATTAACCTTTCGGACCATCATATGTTATTTACAACAAAAAGCATACATGTACTGCAACAAAAAAAATGAATGCGACCTACATATATATATATATATATATATATATATATATATATATATATATGTATATATATACTGTATATATATATATATATATATATATCTAATATATAAAGCTGAATGTGTGTGTGTGTATGTGTGTGTGTGTGTGTGTGTATGTCCGGGATTGGCATCTGCACCGTCGCAGCTACAGCTACAAAATTTTGCACAGTCACACGTCTGGACCCCGAGAGCATCATAGGCTATGTTGTGAGGTGAAATTTTAACCCCGCGCGTTCCAATTCACCAAACCATTTTGCCCCTATCTACATAATGGGGAAAAAAGTGAAAGGAAAAGTGTTGGAGGCGTCGCAGCTACAGCCACAAAATTTTGCACGGTCACACGTCTGGACCCTGAGAGCGTCATAGGCTATGTTGTGAGGTGAAATTTTAACCCCGCGCTTTCCAATTCACCAAACAATTTTGCCCCTATCTACATAATGGGAAAAAGTGAAAGGAAAAGGGTTGGAGGCAAATTGACAGCTGCCAGATGTGAACAAGGGGGACTTAAAGAATGAGAGCGATGGCGCCAAAGAGTATATACCATACAGTTGCTAAGGTGGGGCCCCAACATGGGATACTCATCACACACGGGGATATGAACACACACACAAAATGTGCCACACACTACCATGTGCTTGAACACATATACCACCCTCAGCACACATTTCATCAGACATACACCAACCTCGCACACATAAAAGTCGAAACACAAAAGTCGCCACTCAAAACTCGCCACGCGCAAAAGTCGCCACATGCAAAAACTAGGCTCACGCAAAACTCGCCACAAGTGCAAAACTCACCTCATGGAAAACTCGCCACATGCAAAACTTGCACACGCTGAAAAAATTGCCACATGCACAAAAGTTGCAACACATGCAAAAGTTGCCTCACACAAAACTTGCACATACTCAAAAGGCACCACACATAATACTCGCCACGCGCAAAACTCGCCATGCGCAAAACTTGCTGCACACAACTTGCTACACTAACCTGTCACATGCAACTCGACACACAAAAAGTTGCTACACGCATGATGCCACACAAAACTCATCTCACAAAAGTCGCTACATGCATGACGCCACACGCAACTCAACACACACAACTTGACAAACGAAACTAGCCCTAAAACACACACAAGTCTGGTATTATCCTTCAAAAATAAAAATCTGATTAATAAGCAGACAAACTACAAGAGCAACAAATGTACCATATAGGAAATACGGCAGCTGTCAGTCACATGACCTGTCTATTATGTGTATGTGTGAGCTAATATATACTGCCAGGGGGAGGGCTTCCTGTTGGCTGGGGATTTATCAGGCTGCCAATTTAGCTTACAAATACTGAGGTAAAAATACTGAGCAAATAATGTGTGAACAAGGTCTAATACAGGAGGAGATGACATACAGATATATACTATGTACAGGGGAGATGACACACAGGTATATACTATATACAGGAGAGATGACACACAGGTATATACTATATAGAGGAGATGACATACAGGTACATACTATATACAGGAGGAGATGACATACAGGTATATACTATATACAGGAGGAGATTACATACAGGTTTATACTATATACAGGAGGAGATGACACAGGTATATACTATGTACAGGAGCAGATGACCTACAGGTATATACTATATACAGGAGGAGATGACATACAGGTATATGCTATATATAGGAGGAGATGACATACAGGTATATACTATATACAGGAGGAGATGACACACAGATATATACTATATACAGGAGGAGATGACATACAGGTATATACTATATATAGGAGATGACATACAGGTATATACTATATACAGGGGAGATGACACACAGCAGGTATATACTATATGCAGGGGAGATGACATACAGGTATATACTATATACAGGAGATGACATACAGGTATATACTATATACAGGGGAGATGACATACAGGTACATACTATATTCAGGAGATGACATACAGGTGTATACTATATATAAGGGAGATGACAAACATGTACTGTATATACTGAGGTGAAAATAAGAGGTGTGAGGTGAAAATGAAAAGGTGTGAGTGCAAAATGAGAGTGAGGGTAAATAGTGGAGTGATCGGAAAATGACAGATGTGAGGTCGAAATGACAAGTGTTAAGGGGGAATGAGAGGAGTGAGGGAGAAAATGAGAGGTGTGAGGGAGAAAATGAGAGATGTGATTGTGAAAATGAGAGGTGTGATGGGAAAATAAGAGAAGTGACGTGCTATAACTAACCACAGATATTTACTATGCCCAGGCAACGCCGGGCTCTTCAGCTAGTATATAATATAATTAGTATGAGTGAGAGAGAGAGAAAAAATGCAATTCAATAAATGCAAGGTCTGAGTCCAGTTCCAAAATCTAAAAAGCTTCTCTAGTATGAATTTTTTATAAGAATCCTTCCTTAGATTACATAGTACACATTCAATACCTATATGATTTCAAATTCCTATTGTGTTGCATGAAATGTTGTGATGCTGCATATCTATTATGTGTTGTGGGACTGACAGTGCATATTGCAGGTGATAAGGTTCACATTGTATGATGTAAATGACATGTATAATAGGCTCTGTGCACACGATGTGGATTTTGCTGCGGATCCGCAGCTGCGGGACCGCAGCAGTTTCCCATGAGTTTACAGTACAATGTAAACCTATGGGAAACCGAAAACGCTGTGCCCATGCTGTGGAAAAAAACACGCTGAAAAGCAGCGGTTTACATTCCGTAGCATGTCAATTCTTTGTGCGGAATCCGTAGCGGTTTTACACCTGCTCCATAATAGAAAACCGCAGGTGTAAAACCACAGTGGAATCCGTACAAAAACCGTGATAAATCCGCAGTAAATCCACGATAAATCCACAGGAAAAATGCAGTGTATTTGCCCTGCGGATTTATCAAATCCGCTGCGGAAAAATCCGCAGTGGACCATTCTATGTGTGCACATACCCTAAAACTACAATGAATGAGATGTCCAATATTATTTTCATTTTTATGCTTAGTAGTAGCAAAAATGTTTGTTTTGTGCACAAACCGCAATCAGTTCTACCACATTTAACCTCTTAACTACCGCAGATACGCATTAAAATGTCATCCATTAAGGCGCCTTATTCCCTCATTATAATTTTAAAATGGTGATTGTGAATAAGCGTGCAACGCCCCCAAGAGTCCAAAAATCTCTGGGTTTCAGATACTGGGGAAAGCTGAGCTCTAGAAAAAACAATCAGGGCTGGATTTTCCAGTCCCCAATCACATAATAATAATAATAATAATAATAATAATAATCTTTATTTATATAGCGCCAACATATTCCACAGCACTTTACAGTTTAACAGTTTCAAACACAACAGTCATAAGTAACAATGTTAACAATACAATAATTAAAGCAACACAAGACAACCCTGCTCGTGAGAGCTTACAATCTACAATGAGGTGGGGAAATACAAAGTACAGGTGTGTATTTACAATGATGTATTTACAATGATGGTCCAGCCATCTTCGGGGAGTGGGGGATAGATGGAAGTAGTGAATGGGCTACACACAAACAAAATAACTGATTAGGGAACATGATTAGCCGCTCTGAACAAATGTGTTTTGAGGGAGCACCTAAAACTATGCAAATTGTGGATGGTCCTAATTTCTTGGGGTAGAGCATTCCAGAGGATTGGCGCAGCATGGGAGAAGTCTTGTAGTCGGGAGTGGGAGGTACGGATTAGTACAGAGGTTAGTCGAAAGTCATTTGCAGAGTGCAGAGGTCAGTTCGGCCGATAGACAGAAATGAGGGAGGAGATTTAACGGGGTGCCGCACTGTGAAGAGCTTTGTGGGTGAGAACAAGAACTTTGAATTGTTTCCTGTAATAAATGGCCAGCCAGTGTAATGACTGGTGAAGAGTGGACGCGTTTGAGTAACGATTAGCTAGATAGATGACCCTGGCTGCTGCATTAAGGATAGACTGGAGAGGGGAAAGTCGAGTGAGGGGGATGCCAATTAATAGAGCATTGCAGTAGTCCAGGCGGGAGTGGATCAGGGCGACAGTGAGGGTTTTTGTTGTTTCTATAGTGAGAAAAAGAGCGGATTCTAGAGATGTTTTTTAGGTGTAAGCGTCACGAGTGGGCAAGAGATTGTATAAGGGAGGTGAAGGAGAGATCGGAGTCAAACACAACACCCAAACAGCGCGCCTGCTGCCGGGATGTTATTATGGTGCCACCCACGGAGAGGTAAACGTCAGGTTTAGGGAGGTTAGTAGATGGTGGGAGCAGAAGAAATTCAGTTTTGGAGAGGTTGAGTTTCAGATAGAGAGCGGACATGATGTCGGAGACTGCGGACAGACAGTCAGTGGTGTTCTGTAGTACAGCAGGAGTAAGGCTAGGGGATGACGTGTATAGTTGTGTGTCGTCGGCATAAAGATGGTACTGAAAGCCAAATCTGCTGATGGTCTGTCCAATTGGGGCCATGTAGAGGGAGAAGAGAAGGGGCAAAGGACTGAGCCTTGGGGTACCCCGACAGTAAGAGGAAGAGGAGATGAAGTGGAGCCAGAGAACAGAACACTGAAAGAGCGGTCAGAAAGATAGGAGGAGAACCAGGAGAGAGCAGTGTCCTTAATGCCAAGTGACTGGAGCCTAGAGAGTAAGAGAGGGTGGTCAACAGTGTCGAAAGCTGCAGAAAGATCGAGAAGAATGAGCAGAGAGTGGTCACCGTTACATTTTGCTGTTAGAAGGTCGTTGGTCACTTTGATAAGTGCAGTTTCTGTTGAGTATAGGGGGTGGAAGCTGGACTGTGAAGGGTCTAGGAGGGAGTGAATGGAGAGGTAACAGGTAAGGCGGGAGTAGACTAGACGCTCCAAGAGTTTAGAGATGAAGGGGAGATTGGAGACCGGTCTGTAGTTGTTTGTGCTGGATGGATTGAGGGTGGGTTTCTTTAGTAACGGAGTAATGATAAAGTGTTTGAAGGAGGACGGGAAAATGCCTGAGGAGAGTGAGAGATTAAAGATTGTAGTTAGGTGGGTAGTGACGACTGGAGAGAGAGACTGGAGGAGATGAGAGGGAAAAACGTGTGCCTGTTTTATTGTAATCTCTCTCTTCTGACATGATATACATGTTATACATACATGATATACACATCAGAGGAGAGAGAAATTATGTCCCTGAACCCCCCTGGTACCTCTGCTATCCCGCGTACCTCCTGCTCCATCGCCAAGCCCTCCGCGCCATCTTCCCGAAAAAAAAATGTGCTGGAGATCTGCCAGCCGGCACAAAGCAACAGCAGAGGTATTTTTCCTACAGGTTCATTTTGATCACTGTGATAGACTGTATCACCGTGATCAAAGGCCAATAATTCGATTATTTGTATGTCTCCCCAACCCCTAAGTCAGATTATTTTTTTTATGTTACACTTTTTTTTCTTTCCTTTTTTGCTATTAGGGTTAGGCTTAGGGTTAGAGTTGGGATTAATGTTGGGCTACGGGTTAGAGTTGAGGTTAGGGTTAGGTTTGGGCTTAGGCTCAGAGTTTTTTCAAAAACTCTGCAGAGACCTGAAAATGGCTATCCACCAACGTTCACCATGCTGAGCAAAGGGTCTGAATAATTATGACCACGTGATATTTCAGTTTTTCTTTTTTAATAAATTTGCAAAAATATCTACATTTCTGCGTTTTTTCAGTCAAGATGGGGTGCATGGGGTACATTAATGAGAAAAAATGAACTTTTTTGAATTTATCAAATGGTTGCAATGAAACAAAGAGTGAAAAATTTAAAGGGGTCTGAATACTTTCTGTACCCACGATATGTTATACAGGCCCCCCAAAATGTATTCGGTTACTAATGTCATACAGTAGGGGAGATCTCATTTTGAAATTGTTTGAATCATTTAGTCTATTATATACCGGCCTCACCCACAAAAAAAAATAAAATTTCTTCTGTTACTAACGTTCTACAGTAGGGGATATCTCACTTTGAAATTGTTTATAGCATCTAATCTATGTTATACAGGCCTCATCCACAGATCACAAAAATTTATTCGGTTACTAACGTCATACAGTAGGGGAGATCTCACTTTCAAATTGTTTGGAGCACCTAATGAATTTTATACAGTCCTCATCTCCCCCCCCAAAAAAAAATTCTTCTGTTACTAGCATTCAAGAATAGGGGAGATTTCACTTTGAAATTGTTTGTAGCATCTAGTCTATGTTATACAGGCCTATTCTACAGGCCCCCAAAAATGTCTTCGATTAGTAACGTCATACAGTAGGGAGATCTAACTTTGAAATTGTTTCGAGCATCTAGTCAATTTTATAGAGGTCTCATCCACACCCAAAAAATTCTTCTGTTACTAACATTCTACAGTATTGGAGATCTCACTTTGAAATTGTTTGCAGCATCAAGACTATGTAGTGCTCCGGCCAGCTTGACCCATCTCCAAGGTACAGGAAGATCGGGGTCCCACTTGCCCGCAGGCATTCCCCTGGTCCCCGCAATCTTTCTCACCCAGTCCACACTCCCACAATGCTCCCTCTGGCTGCAGCATCTGTCCGACATGTATCCTCCGCTCCCTCACTTCCTGGTTACAGGGGGAGCGAGCATACTACTTTTTCCTGAATGTCCTCTCAGCCAATCGCTGAGAGATCTGGGTGTATTTAAGGTTCTCACTTCCTTTGAGAGGTGCCTGGGCAACTTTGTGTTTTCTGCTTAGTTGCCATCCTCAGGTCGCAGATCAGCGCTTGCTTATTCTGGCTTGCCTGAACTAATATCCAGTGTTTTTTTCCCTAGTGCCATTATCTCGTATACCTACCATTTACCTTTGGACTCTGACGGTATCCTTGGGCCCTGCTGGTTCTCTTGCTCCGGTTCCCTGGACCTCTCGTTCCTCCTCACCCAGTACCACTGTCCTGTTTGGGTCTGACCCTCTGGTGTCTGGAGCTGTTGCACGTGAGCTTCCTTGGCTGTGGCGGGTCTATCCCTGTATAGAGGTTCGCTCGCCAGAGTTCCCTTGGGGGTTTTCTGTGTTTCAGCCCAGGGGGTTCTCCCTTCTGGGTTCTCCTGCTTTATAACCTGAATAAAGCTTTGCTGATTCATCTGACATCCTTGTCCGGCTGTTTCCTAGGGTTCAGCTTCCACAGAGTCCTCTGTGGTGTAGTGGGTTCACTAACCTTGCTCTGCCTGCCTTGGCGTGACAGATTATCTGTACATATTAAAGGTATTTATGGAGAATTTACCCCTTTATTTTGTCACTTCTATGAAAATCATTTTAACCTTGGCACATGTGGCTGATTGTGTCTTGACACTTATAGCACCAACACTTTACCCTTTTGATCTCTTCATCCTTATTTTTCCTCCATATACCTGCACATTTTTATGATTTTGCACTGTGCCATCCCAGGAGCATTTACAGTAGACTTTTATATTATATACACACATGCTGAAATTTTCAGTTCTTATGGTTGCAGTTTTGCTCATAGGTACTTTATTGTTCATCTAATATACTCCATCTTTTTTGCTGCTATTTTTACAATTAACTATATATTGTGCATATCCTTTTGTCCTTTGTGATATGTCCATTTTTCTGGTGTTCCCCCACCCTTGCCCCACTTGTTCATGTTATTAACATAATAAATTAATAATTTTTTCACCCTATTTCAGACCTTTGCATTCGGTGTTTTTTCCTGTTTTTTATCTTATGCCTCATGCACAGGCCCCAAAAAATTTCTTCAGTTACTAATGTCATTGAAATTGTTTGGAGCATATCTTCTTTGTCATACAGACCTCATCCACACTCAAACAATTCTTTTTCTGTGACTAACTTTATTCAGCACGCCATATTTCACCTTGTCACTTAGTGCAGCTGCAGTATCTGAGCAACATGACAGGGAAAAAGCGAGGTCGTTATGGAAAGGGGATTAGGCTTGGTGTTCAAGGTGTACATAGGGTAGGTGGTAATGTTTGTGAAACCACTAGTGAACCAACAACGTGGCAACTGGGCACTGATTGACTCTGGTGGCTAAGGGGGCAGGCGGGGAAGGTGCTGCTCCACAAGTCTTGGAATCCCTATATCTTGCAGGATAAACTTCTATATTTCACACTTCCTCCTCTGCTTCTACCTCCTCTAGGTTCTCCACCTGTGCCCTCAACCTCTGCCTTAATGAGACACACGTATCAACAGTGCAGAGCGAATCCCCACCACCTCCATACAGCACAGCCAGGGCTCACCGCAATCATGCAGTATTAAAATTGATATACCTTGGAGATCGCAGTCATACAGCTGAAGAGTTGTGGGCATCTCTTTAGGCCGAGTTTGTGTAATGGCTGTCTCTGTTAAAACTGCATCCAGGGAAAACTGTGTCTGATAATGATGCGAACCTGGTGGTGGCCCTACGCCGAGGCAAGCTCACACACATGCCTTGCATGGTTCACATCCTCAACCTGGTGGTACAGCATTTTCTCAGCCACTATCCTGGCCTGGGTGAGCTGCTGCAGGTAGCATGTAAGCTTGTGCTCACTTCCGCCGTTCGCACACCTCAGGTCATCAACTTGCATTGATACAGAGGTCTTTGTCCATGCCAGTTAACAGGTTAATATACAATGTGGTGATACGGTGGAATTCCACTTTGCACATGTTGTAGCGACTGTGGCAGCAGCAACGAGCCCTGACGCAGTATGTCATGTCATACAGTCTGGGCCAGCACAGTATGGAATTGGCTCATGTCACATTTACAGAGTGTTCTCAGATTAAGGATCTCTGCACCCTTCTGCACAGTTTTGAAATGTCTACCTAGATGGTTAGTGTTAAAGATGCTGTAATCAGCATCACTATTCCGGTCATCTATATGCTGGAGCCAACTTTGAATAGACTGCAGGAGAAGGTGGTGGTCCCAGAGGAAGAGGAGGAAGCAGAGTCTGATGCAGAATGGATAACGTTGTCTCAAAGTTCCAGACTGTCATCACACAGGTGGGTGCCAAGGGAAGGTGGATTACTGCGATCAAGAGGGGGCTGGTGATAACAGACAAGCTGATCCGAGGAAAAAATGGAGGAGGAAGAGGTGATGGGAGAGCAACTGTCAGGATATGAAAAGGATAATCATCCTATCTCTGTTGTTCGTGTTTGGCGGGAGGGGACAGAGGAAATAAGCATTAGTGTTGCCCAGCCACCAACACAGCTTGACCTCATGGAAGAGCCTGACATGAGTTTCTTCTTGCTGCACTATCTGCAACATGATCCCCATATAGTTATGATTCGAAATAGTGCTGACTACTGGGTTGCCATTCTGTTAGATCTAAGTTATAAGACAAAATTTTGCCAGATGCTTCCCGCTCTGCAAATGGACCTATGAATGCTGCAGTATCGAAACATGCTTTTACACAAACTGAAGAGAGCTTTTCCCCAAGACAGCAGTGATGAACACAGTGTGTGTCGCAGCTCTAGACTTCCAACCCCCGGCTCATCAATTTATCAACGCCAAAACATTAGTAGCAGCAGTAGTGTAAGTCCACAATACCATCAGGGAGGGTTTGGACCCTTTCATATTTTGGTCTTCCAAAATATATAAGTGGCCTGAGCTCGTCTCATGCTTTGGGGGTTTTATCATGCCCGGCAGCCAGCATTCTCTCAGAACATGTCTTCAGTGCTGCTGGTGGTGTCCTGATGGATAAGAACAGGGGGCTGTGACCTGAAAGTGTAGACCACCTATCTTCCCTCAAGATGATCAAGTCATGGATCTTCAATGATTTC
This sequence comes from Ranitomeya imitator, assembly GCF_032444005.1. Lineage (NCBI taxonomy): Eukaryota > Metazoa > Chordata > Amphibia > Anura > Dendrobatidae > Ranitomeya > Ranitomeya imitator. Next base: position 204,672,826 of record NC_091286.1, read on the forward strand.
TTCACCCCAATCGCAGACTGTACAGACTAGGTGATGTTGATTTTTTTAGTGTGCTGCATTAATCTTGCGTAATTGCACTTTGTGATATCTTTAGTGTGACTTTTGTGCCTGCTGTTGCAGCTACTGCAGATTTTAATGCAAATTTGTGGAAATGTTAACAGTCATGGTTGGTCTCCATCTGCTGTAGTGGAAGATGTGTTGGTCCCTATTATACTATTTATACTCTTCTGAAACTGATGCCATTTTGATGGTGTCAGGCCCTCATTTTTTGAAAATTGAAGACTCAAGGTTGGATGTACCATCTGCTGGGTTAGTTGTAGTGAAACATGTGTCGGTATTATTACTCTCGTGAAACTGATGCCACATTGACATTATTTGTGTCTGCCACTAATTTTTGGAAACTTGTACATTCCTGGTTGGGTGTCCATCTGCTGCGTAGGCTGTAGTGGAAGATTTGTCGGTCATTATTATACTATTTCTACTATTGTGAAATTGATGCCACTTGGTGGTGTCTGCCACTAATTTTTGGAAATGTGAACAATCCTGGTTGGGTGTCCAACTGCTTGGTTGGATTTATTATTATTATTATTATTTATTTATATAGCACCATTGATTCCATGGTGCTGTACATGAAAAGGAGTTACATACAAATTACAGATATCACTTACAGTAAGCAAACTAACAATTACAGACTGATACAGAGGGGCGAGGACCCTGCCCTTGCGGGCTTACATTCTACAGGATGGTGGCGAAGGAGACGATAGGTTGAGGGTTGCAGGAGCTCTGGTGTTGGTGTGGTGAGGAGGTAGCTTTGGTAGTGGTGAGGAGGCAGCAGGATCAGTGCAGAGGCTGTAGGCTTTCCTGAAGAGGTGGTTTTTCCGATTTCATCTGAAGGATCCAAATGTGGTTGATAGTCGGACGTGTTGGGGCAAAGAATTCCAAAGGATGAGGTATATTTGGGAGAAGTCTTGGAGGCGGTTGGGTGAGGAGCGAATAAGTGTGGAGGAGAGAAGGAGGTCTTGGGAGGACAGAAGATTACGTTAGGAAAGATATCAGGAGATTAGCTCAGAGATATAAGGAGGAGACAGGTTATGGATGGCTTTGTAGGTTAGTATTAGTAATTTGAACTGGATACGCTGAGGGAATGGGAGCCAGTGAAGAGATTTGCAGAGGGGGGAAGCAGAGGAGTAGCGAGGAGAGAGATGAATTAGTCGGGCAGCAGAGTTAAGGATGGACTGGAGAGGTGCAAGGGTGTTAGCAGGAAGGCCACAGAAAAGGATGTTGCAGTAGTCAAGGCGGGAGATGATGAGGGCATGCACAAGCATTTTAGTAGATTGACAGTTGAGGAAGGACGGATTCTGGAGATATTTTTGAGCGGGAGGTGACAGGAGGTGGAAAGAGCTTGGATGTATGGTTTGAAGGACAGGGCAAAGTCAAGGGTTACTCCGAGGCAGCGGACTTCTGGCACGGGAGAAAGCGTGATGTCGTTAATTGCAATAGAGAGGTCAGGTAAGGAAGATCTATGAGATGGAAGAAAGATGATGAATTCAGATTTGTCCACATTTAGTTTGAGGAAGCAAGAGGAGAAGAAGGAGGATATGGCTGATAGACACTCCGGGATTCTGGACAGCAGAGAGGTGACGTCTGGGCCAGAAAGGTAGATCTGAGTGTCAGCAGCATAAAGGTGGTACTGGAATCCATGAGACTTTATGAGTTGTCTAAGGCAAAGTGTGTGTTAGGACTGGCGGAACGCACCAAGAAAGATGTAATAGATGCGTTCGCAGTCCGGGGTCCACCGTGCAGGTGAAAACCTGCTGCTAGTAAATGGCAGCGTAATATGGCTGTGGAAGCGAACCCGGTAAAGCCACAGGTCCGCAATACCGCACTAAAGAGTGCAAGCAAGGAGTCAGCGGACACAACCCCAAGACTCAGGATTGAAGTCCGATTAGACCACTTGCTGACACAACACCGCAACTGGGTGTGTTAGGTAACTATTATTATTAAAGCACCTTAGTGCGAACTGTGCCGTGCTGGCAAACACCACTAAGCACCCAGACGTGGGTCAGGAAGCGCACTACTGGCGCGTGGCGCCGCACTGGCGGACACAGCAATAGACGCTGATACGTGTGTGACACGTTGAGTGGTTAGTCGGGCGCTAGATAGCAGCCATACTCCATACGCGAACAGTCATACAATAGGGTAGGGGTATTTAATGAACGACTTGCACTCACAACAGACACACGTATACAATTGTACACTAGCGCATGGCCGTGCGGTCATGCGCAGTTTATATAGTTGCAGCACAGGAAGTAGCTACAGAAGTTTTGCCCTTTCAGGACCTGCCAAGAGGACCAATGGGATGTGCTGCAGTGCCTGAGCATGTGACCCTCGATCTCCAACGGGAGATCTTGCCCTGGGCATGCTCAGTGTGTGCAAATAAGGACTTAGTCCCAGAGAAGCCCGCTCGCTGCTGCCCAGCACTGGCTTTAATAGCAAAAGCTGGAGAAGCAACAGCAAGCCTAAGCATCGAGTGAGACTGAGCCAGACGCAAGGACCGTCGTCCCTGCTGAGCAGGTTTATCTGCGGCAGGAGAGGAATGGGAGACCGCAGCAGAAGTGGCCCGAGATTCCCCTTGTGCAGAAGCGGGAACTCGACCCCTAACATTACCCCCCTCCTTGGGCCTCGCTACGTTCGAAGGCAGCAATGAGCTGCGGAGCCCGAATGTGCTCAGCAGGCTCCCAGGATCTATCCTCAGGACCGTAACCCCTCCAGTCCACCAAATAAAATTTTTTGCCACGAACCACCTTGTACCCCAAGATAGCGTTCACCTCGTAATCGTCCGTAGACGAACCCGACGTCCCAGTAGATGACTCAGAAAACCGGGACATGTACACGGGCTTAAGGAGGGACACATGAAAGGTGTCGGTGATACCTAGGCGTGGAGGAAGGGCCAGACGGTAAACCACAGGATTAACCTGTTCGAGGACCTTAAAAGGACCTAAGTAGCGAGGTGCAAACTTGGTAGACTCAACTCGCAGCCTGATGTTACGGGCGGAGAGCCACACTAAGTCGCCAGGAGCAAAGGTTGGAGCGGGGCGCCGGTGTGCGTCGGCGGAGGACCTCATTCTCTCCTTGGAAGCCCGAATGGCATCCTGAGTGCGATCCCAAATGTCCCGTGCCTCCACAGCCCAGTCTGCCACCCTGGAATCGGCGGAAGACACGTGTATGGGCACAGGTACCCGCGGATGCTGACCATAGTTAAGGAGGAATGGGGTCTGTCCAGTGGAGTCAGCTACAGCATTGTTAAGAGCAAACTCCGCCCACGGTAGCAAAGATGCCCAGTCATCTTGCCTAGCAGAGACAAAATGTCGCAGATATGTGACCAAGGTCTGGTTGGCTCTCTCCACCAACCCATTCGTCTCGGGATGATATGCTGAAGAGAGATTTAACTCGATACTGAGAAGATGACAAAGCTCTCTCCAGAACCGAGACGCAAACTGGGGACCCCGGTCACTGACAATTTTGTCTGGCATACCGTGAAGGCGGAAGATGTGTTTAATAAACAACGCTGCCAAGGCCCGTGCAGAAGGTAGCCGAGGAAGCGGCACCAAATGCACCATTTTAGAAAAATGGTCGGTGATTACCCAAATGATGGTACAGCCACGAGACTTGGGTAAACCCACCACAAAGTCCATCCCGACCATCTCCCAGGGCCTGTCTGCCACCGGCAGAGGGTATAACAAACCAGCTGGCCGTTGACGGAGAGACTTATTTTTGGCACAAGAGACACATGCCCGAACGTAGTCTCCGACGTCACGAACCATATGTGGCCACCAGTACATTCTCGCCAGCAACTCAGATGTCCTCTTTGCCCCAAAGTGTCCACCCAATCTGGACGAATGAGCCCAAGAAAGAACCTCCGGTCGCAAATTGATGGGAACAAAAGTCTTGCCCGGAGGCACAGACTCAAGCGAAACCGGAGCTACGGTTCTCAGACTCTCCGAAGGGACAATAAGCCGAGGCTCCTCCTCCTCAGTTGACACAAGGGAGCGAGAGAGAGCGTCAGCACAAATGTTCTTCTCCCCGGCGAGATAATGTAGAGTGAAGTGGAACCGGGAGAAAAACAAGGACCATCTGGCCTGACGAGAATTCAGCCGCTGGGCTGTACGCAAATAGACCAAATTTTTGTGGTCCGTGAAGACTTGGAATGGAAACCGAGCACCCTCCAAAAGATGTCTCCACTCCGAAAAGGCCAACTTCATTGCTAGCAACTCCCTATCCCCGATGGAGTAATTTCTCTCCGCTGGTGTGAAGGTCTTTGAGAAGAAGAAGCATGGATGCTTCCGACCTTGAGCATCCTTTTGATAGAGAACTGCTCCAGCACCAACGGATGAGGCATCCACCTCCATAAGGAATGGCTTATCCACATCGGGACGATGTAAGATGGGAGCGCTAGCAAAATGGGACTTTATAGAAGTGAAGGCCTTGGAGACCTCTTCCGACCACAATTTGGGATTCGCTTCCTTCTTGGTGAGGGATACCAAGGGAGCTACCAAAGTGGAGAAGTGGGGGATGAACTGGCAATAGTAATTTATGAACCCCATAAAGCGCTGCACCGCTTTAAGAGAATGGGGTTCTTGCCAGTCCATCACAGCCTGTAGTTTGGCAGGATCCATAGCCAATCCCTGGGCCGAGATGATATAGCCCAGGAAAGGTAAAGACTCCTGCTCAAACACACACTTCTCCAACTTTGCATAAAGAGAATTTGCCCGTAAGAGTTCGAAGACTCTGCCAACATCTCTCCGGTGGGAGTCAATATCTGGAGAGAAGATGAGAATATCATCCAGATAGACTACAACCGAGGTGGAAAGCATATCCCGGAAGATACCGTTGACAAAGTCCTGAAAAACGGCTGGGGCATTACAGAGCCCGAAGGGCATCACCAGGTACTTATAGTGCCCGTCCCTGGTATTGAAAGCCGTTTTCCATTCGTCCCCCTCACGGATGCGAATCAGGTTGTAGGCACCCCGCAGATCTAGTTTGGTGAATATCTTAGCTCCCCTTAGCCTGTCAAACAGCTCCGATATCAGGGGCAACGGGTACTTATTTTTAATGGTGACAGCATTGAGACCCCTGTAATCGATGCAAGGACGTAATTCCCCGTTCTTCTTCTGTACGAAGAAGAATCCCGCCCCTGCAGGAGACACTGACTTCCTAATGAACCCTCTTGCCAAATTCTCCTGAATGTATTGAGACATAGCCTCCGTCTCTGGGAGAGAGAGGGGATATACCCTTCCCCGAGGAGGTTCAGCTCCAGGCAAGAGGTCAATAGGACAGTCGTAGGGGCGATGAGGCGGTAGAGCCTCAGCAGCCTTTTTAGAGAATACGTCAGCATAGCACCAATAGCACTTGGGAAGAGAAGAAAGGTCTGCGGGTACCTCGGTAGTAGAAACCTGTACACACTCACTCACACACCTGCCCATACAAGACTTACTCCAACCCAATATTCTCCCTGAGGACCACTCAATATATGGGGAGTGGAAACGGAGCCAGGGTATTCCCAGCAAAATCTCATCCATTCCCTCGGGAAGAACAAGAAGGGAAATAATAATCTGGTGGGAAGGGGACATGGACAGCGAGAATGGAACTGTCTGGTGTGTGATTTGCAGTGGAAGTGTCGCCCCATTCACAACTCTAACTGTTACAGGTTTGGCGAGCATGACTAGTGGTATAGCATGGTGCAGAGCAAAAGCAGAGGACATGAAGTTTCCCTCTGCTCCTGAATCCACACAAAGCTCGACTGTTAGAGTGGAGGAGCCTAACAGGATTGTCCCTTTAAAGGACAGTTTGGAGGAAAATGCAGCTGTGTCTAGTGAACCTCCCCCAATGGTTACTATACGCGATCGTTTCCCGACCGCCGCGGACATTTATTGGAGTAATGTCCTAGTTGATGACAGTTTTTACAAACCACGGGTACTCGAGCGGCCTGAGACTTAGGTCCCGCTCGAGAAACCTCCATGGCCTCATGGGAGTCAGACGCCAAGACAGGAGATTCAAGAGGTCTGGCGAAGGTGGGAGCCAGCCGAAACCTCTGCCTACACTGGGTCCGCTCCAACCTCCGCTCGTGAAAACGGAGGTCGATGCGGATAGATACAGAAATAAGTTCCTCCAGTGTGGCGGGTATCTCCCTGGTGGCCAAGGCGTCCTTCACATGGTCTGCCAGTCCCCTCCAGAACACCGGAATAAGAACTTTGTCTGGCCACTCTAACTCTGAAGCTAGAGTCCGGAACTGGATGGCAAACTGGCTGACCACGGACGAGCCCTGAGTAATAGACAACAACTGGAGCGCGGTATCGTGGGTAACACGAGGTCCTAAAAAGACCTGCTTCAGAGTGTCCAGGAAGAGAGGAGCACTCTGTACCACACGACCATCTCGCTCCCAAAGTGGCTTTGCCCACTCCAACGCCCTGCCCGACAAGAGAGATAGAATAAATCCCACTCTCGCCCGTTCCGTAGGGAAACGTGACGCCAGGAGCTCAAGGTGTATGGAGCACTGGCTCACGAATCCGCGACATTGTTTACTGTCGCCAGCAAACTTGTCAGGAAGCGGGAGACGGGATAAAGTCGGAGCAGGGGTGGCAGCGGACAAACTGGCTGCGGCTACACTTGCAGCCTGAACAACGACAGCAGTGACATCCACAGCTGAGGTTGAACGCTCTAGAGCCGCCAACCTTCCCTCCAGCTGCTGGATATACCGCTGTAAACGCTGATCGTCCGCCATTTACTAGCCAAACCCTGGCGCTAGTGTTCTGTTAGGACTGGCGGAACGCACCAAGAAAGATGTAATAGATGCGTTCACAGTCCGGGGTCCACCGTGCAGGTGAAAACCTGCTGCTAGTAAATGGCAGCGTAATATGGCGGTGGAAGCGAACCCGGTAAAGCCACAGGTCCGCAATACCGCACTAAAGAGTGCAAGCAAGGAGTCAGCGGACACAACCCCAAGACTCAGGATTGAAGTCCGATTAGACCACTTGCTGACACAACACCGCAACTGGGTGTGTTAGGTAACTATTATTATTAAAGCACCGAAGTGCGAACTGTGCCGTGCTGGCAAACACCAGTAAGCACCCAGACGTGGGTCAGGAAGCGCACTACTGGCGCGTGGCGCCGCACTGGCGGACACAGCAATAGACGCTGATACGTGTGTGACACGTTGAGTGGTTAGTCGGGCGCTAGATAGCAGCCATACTCCATACGCGAACAGTCATACAATAGGGTAGGGGTATTTAATGAACGACTTGCACTCACAACAAACACACGTATACAATTGTACACTAGCGCATGGCCGTGCGGTCATGCGCAGTTTATATAGTTGCAGCACAGGAAGTAGCTACAGAAGTTTTGCCCTTTCAGGACCTGCCAAGAGGACCAATGGGATGTGCTGCAGTGCCTGAGCATGTGACCCTCGATCTCCAACGGGAGATCTTGCCCTGGGCATGCTCAGTGTGTGCAAATAAGGACTTAGTCCCAGAGAAGCCCGCTCGCTGCTGCCCTGCACTGGCTTTAATGGCAAAAGCTGGAGAAGCAACAGCAAGCCTAAGCACCGAGTGAGACTGAGCCAGACGCAAGGACCGTCGTCTCTGCTGAGCAGGTTTATCTGCGGCAGGAGAGGAATGGGAGACCGCAGCAGAAGCGGCCCGAGATTCCCCTTGTGCAGAAGCGGGAACTCGACCCCTAACAGTGTGTAGATTGAGAAGAGTAGGGGTACTAGAACAGAGCCTTGGGGGACTCAAACAGAGAGAGGATGGGATGAGGAGGTAGTGTGGGAGTGGGAGACGCTGAATGTGCGGTTGGAAAGGCATGAGGAGATCCAGGATAAGGCAAGGTCTATGATGCCAAAGGAGGAGAGGATCTGGAGTAGGAGGCAGTGTTCAACTGTGTTGAAAGCAAAGGACAGGTCTAGAAGGAGGAGTACAGAGTATTGTCCGTTAGCTTTGGCTGTAAGTAGGCCGTTAGTGATTTTGATCAGGGCTGTCTCGGTTGAGTGATGGCGGTGGAAACCAGATTGTAGATTGTTAAAGAGCAAGTTAGATGAGAGGTGGGAGGAAAGTTCAGCGTGGACGTGCTGTTCCAGGAGTTTGGAAGTGAATGGGAGCAGCGATATTGGGCTATAGCTGGACATAGCAATTGGATAGAGGGTTGGCTTTATAAGGATATTTTTAAGGTTGGATGTAGTGGAAGATGTATCGGTCCCTACTATGCTATTTCTACTTTCATGAAATTGATGTCACTTTGTTGGTGTCTACCACAAATTTTTGGAAATTTGTACACTCCTGGTTAGGTGTTCATCTGATGGGTTTGCTGTAGTGGAAGAGATGTCACTCCCCATTATACTATTTCTACTCTGGTGAAATTGATGCCACTTTGTTCGTGTCTGCCACTAATTTTTGAAAATGGAAATGCTCCTGGTTGGGTTTCCATCTGCTGGGTTGGCTGGAGTGGAATACATGTCGTTCCCTATTATACTATTTGTACTCTGGTGAAATTGATGTCACTTTGTTGGTGTCTGCCACTAAGTTTTAGAAATGTGAACACTCCTGGTGGGTTGTCCATTTGCTATGTGGGATGTAGTGGAAGATTTGTCATTCTCTACTATACTATTTCTACTCTCATGAAATGGATACCATTTTGTTGGTGTCTGCCACAAATTTTTGGAAATGTGAACACTCCTGGTTGGGTGTCCATCTGCTGGGTTGGCTGTAGTGGAAGATGTGCTGATCCCTATTATACTATTTCTACTGTGTTAAAATTGGTGCCACTTTGTTGGTGCCTGCCACTAAAATTAGGAAATATGTAGACTACTGGTTGGACCGGCAGGACTTATCTGTGATCGCATCATGGTTGCCATAGTTCCCGGCCCGCTTCCTGACACAGACCAATGGGATCACCACTCCACATCGGTAAATGATTCATTCTAATTATTTGATGTGTATATATTTGCCACACTTTGGATCCGTGGACATACTCTTCTTGATGAACCTTGGCTCTTCCCCACACCCGTGTCCTCCCGATTAACTGCTTATCATGGCAGTTTGCAGGAGCTTCTTTTGAATCTATCAGGTATCTATCTATCTTAGGCTGGTTTCACATTTGCGTTTAAAAATGCAGCGTTTTAAACGCAAACGCATTTGGTGAAAAAACTCGCTTAAACACGTTTAAACGCTGCATTTTTTAGACGCATGTGTTTTTGCATGTTTTAACACAAACGCGGTGTTTTGGCGCGCTTACATGCGTTTTTTCCTGCGTTTGCGTTTTTGAAACGCATGATGAGAAGTGTGTGACAGCCGCCAATCATCAAAATCAACTAGAAAACCCACTATAAACAGAAATACCTAGGGATAGGGTTAGGGTTAGGATCCCTAGTAACCCTAGGGATCCTAACCCTAAACCTAAAACACAAACTCTAACCCTAACTCTAACCCTAAAACACAAACTCTAACCGTAACTCTAACACAAACTCTAACACAAACTCTAACAAAAACTCTAACCCTAACCCTAACACAAACTCTAACACAAACTCTAAAACAAACTCTAACCCTAACCATAACACAAACTCTAACACAAACTCTAACACAAGCTCTAACACAAACTCTAACACAAACTCTAACCCTAACCCTAACAAACTCTAACACAAACTGTAACACAAACTCTAACCCTAACCGTAACATAAACTCTAACACAAACTCTAACCCTAACCCTAACACAAACTCTAACACAAACTCTAACACAAACTCTAACCCTACCCCTAACCCTAACACAAACTCTAACCCTAACCCTAACCCAAAAACACAAACTCTAACCGTAACCCTAACCCAAACTCTAACCCTAACCCTAACCCAAACTCTAACCCTAACACAAACTCTAACCCTAACCCAAAAACACAAACTCTAACCCTAACCCTAAAACACAAACTCTAACCCCAACCCTAACTCTAACCCTAACCCTAACACAAACTCTAACCCTAATCCTAAGCCTAAAACACAAACTCTAACCCTAACCCTAACTCTAACTCTAACCCTAACCCTAACCCTAGGGATCCTAACCCTAACCCTAACCCTAACCCTAGGGATCCTAACCCTAACCCTAACCCTAGGGACCCTAACCCTAACCCTAGGGATCCTAACCCTAACCCTAGGGACCCTAACCCTAACCCTAGGGACCCTAACCCTAACCCTAACCCTAGGGACCCTAACCCTAACCCTAACCCTAAGGACCCTAACCCTAACCCTAACCCTAGGGATCCTAACCCTAACCGTTAGGGTTAGGGTTAGGATCCCTTAGGGTTAGGGTTAGGGTTGGGGGGTGGCTTTTCAGTGTGCATTCTTGTGTTTTTCTATAAAAACGCATGCAAACGCATGTGCTTAAAAATGCATGCGTTTACATAGATATCAATAAGTTTTTTTTGCCGCAAAAAAACGCATGCTTTTTTTGCGGCAAAAAAAAGCTGCTAAAATCGCTACATTTAGCATTTCTGCAACACAACGCATGCAGAGAAAAAACGCATGCGTTGCAAAAACACATCAAAACGCATGCAAAAAAACGCATGCATTTGTAATGTTAAGTATAGGGGGAAAAAAGCATGCTTTTTTTGCGCAAAAACACAAAAAAAAAACGCAAATGTGAAACCAGCCTTAGCTCATTTTCAGCAAGGTCTCAGGCCCTCCTTTCCCTTCTCCGTGGCCACCTGGTTGTAAACTGATTGTTCATTAACTTTATTCTATTAATTTTTTCTATTTTCACTATAGCCCAGTTTTTCTGGGTTGTAACCAACATACCATGTAATTTCCATAGACAACTCTTAAAGACTTACCATACTGGTATATATCTTCTGATTATTTCACTCATGTTTACACACTATGGTTTCTATTGGGTCTAGTTGTACAATTGATTTTCTTTAGATGGGGGACCCCTTATAACAATGTATGCACATATGGATTCATAATTTACATTGTCTTGTGAGGTGAATGTACGTTGATCATTGATAAAGTCTTCTTGGTTTACCATATATCTACGGAGCTCCGCAAAGCTTGCTGCTGCACAATTTCATTATTCAGGGGTGATTGGATGATTACCATGTTGTTTACGTATCCTAAATGTTTTTAAATTGTTTCTGTTTTGTACACACGTTTGTCTATAATTTTCTTTCTAATCTCCTGAGTCAACTCTTTCCTTCCTGTGGTCTATGTTGAGTGTGATACACACCATGTCACCAAACAGCTCTATGAGTATCTGTAGCCCTATGTACAGGCCCACTCACTGATTCCAAGATTGTAGACACCTGTGATGCTAGTTAGTGGGCAAACCTTGATTTAACATACCCTTTTGTCACATTATTTTCAGTGGTACCATCATTTCATCATTTCTGTCCAGGCCGATTTCATGACTTTTATTTTTTTTTAAATTCTGTGGAAGCATGGTTGAAAAGCAATGTCTGACTTTCATTTGTTCATTTTCATAGATTTCTTATTTATTCTTACTTTTGTCAGATTCAAGTTATTTCTGTTACCACTGTGGGTTTTTCTGACATTAAACGAGGGGTACCAACAATTTTGACCCACGTATTTATATCCGAGTTTTCCAATAAAATCATATGTTTTACAATAACCTCTCTAGTATATTGCATCAGGTGTGCACACAATTCTTTTGTTTGGTCTTTTTTCTCCCCAGTTTAGACTCCTGGTTGGGTTTCCTTCATGTGAGTTGCCTGTAGCAGTAGGCATCCAATACCAGCAGGCCTCCAAATCCCTTGAGTCAACTACGCGTATTACTATCCTTACATTTTTCTGACAATAGTAGTCTATGAAACTGATATTTGTGCCACTTGAGTGTGGCTGAGCATGAAAGCAGATTGAGCTGTTGCATGTGGTATCAGGGCTTCCAGCACAGCAGGCCTACACAACACACACCTCGTCTTATTGTGAAGGTCAATTGAAAGCTGCAAATGTTGGCCCAGACCTCGATACCTCATGCCTGACTGATTGCTGCCGTGTCATTCTAAAATTTGTACTGTGGGTAAATTGAAGCCACTTTTCTGGTGTCTGCTCCTCATTTGATGAGTTTTGGCAGCTCTTCGGCCCGTTTGAAGGTGTGTATGCGTTTGTTTTTGCCTCCCATTGACTTGAATGGCGTTCGGCGGTTATTCACCGAATACCTCAGTGAATATTGCAAATTTGGCAATTGTAATCTGAACCAAACATTGAAATATTCACTCATCTCTAGTTGGCGCTATAAAAATTATTATTCTATTTACTTGAGCTATTGATTTCAGCAAAGTTTATTGAAAGGAAATGTCTAAAGACAATTCCTTTCAACCTAATAGCTTTGTGGTCCGTACTTGTAGGCAGAGGCCCATATTGTAGCGCCTCCATCCCGTTCCCGGTCCACCTGCACTGCCTGGACACGGCGTAGGTCCTGCAGGCCTCCTAGCACACCACTAAGGGTGCGTACGTGTGCACTATCGGTCTCCTAATGAGACAGTGCACTATTTCCTATTTATGTGTCAGCCAATGGCTGAGTGTCTCGTACTACTTCAGGCACCTCTGCCCTTAGGGAGGTGCCTGAGCAATAAGTGTTTCCTGTTGCTAGTTTCAGGTTGCCCGCACCTGCGTATTTGCTCTGCTTGCATCTCGCTAACACTGTTTGTTAACTTTGCTAACTTAGTGTGTCCTCCGTGCTTCCACGCCACCTGGAACTTCGCCTGCTACCCGCTTGTGCGCATGGTCTGGTTTGTTTCTTTGCTACTTGTTGCACCTGCCTGCCTGCAAGTCTGGCAGAATCAGCTACCATGTGCCTGGGGTCTGTTTGAAGGTAGCACCTTGCGTCTCCTGGGCTTTCCATTCTGGCCCTGGTTGAGGGGTCCTACTAGAGGAGTCTGGGGCTCGCTTAGTCACTCCCCCTTTGGAGGCCCCCGGGTAGTGGCCCAGTGGTTTCACAATTAGTTCAATAAACGAATGTGCACTTCACCATCTGAGCCTCTGTTTCCATATGTTACACATATGACCGTGATTTGGCCAGGAGAGGGAAATAAAGTTTGAATGGGGGCTATGGAATTGGATCATGAAGGATTGAGAGGGGCAGTAAAAGGGAGGTATAAAAGAAAAGTGCAGGAAAAGGGGTAATTCTTGTAAGGATATCATTTACACACTCCCTCATCTCCTTACCTTTTAGGATGCCAAATCTTGAGGCCCTTTTGGCCCATCTGAGAGCTGCTGGAGGAGAGACAGGTGAGGCCTGGCTGGAGGAGCAGTTATCCAGGTTTCTGGAGTCTGATTGATCAGGTCGGTGGCCAAGGAGGACAAGGCCACAGGAAAGATTGAACCCTGATGTGACCCCCTCGCTCTAGGCTTCGGCTCAGTTGCCCCTCCAGGGACCCTTTGTGCAGTGGGCACCTGTAGACTGCATCTGTATGGTGCCCACAGCCTGGGAGGAAACCTAACAGCCAGCTTGGGGTTGCGGGATGAGTTAGGTGGCAGTGTGAGCTGGTTGCAGGGCCTGCTTCTCCTTGGAGACAGGAAGTTAATTCCTCAACGGCAGGTCCTGCCATGATGCTCCTGTCGCAGGACCTGTTTGGAGAATGGGAGACCAGCATGGCCGGCTCCAGGTTTTCATGGGCCCTGGGCGAAAGAGTCCCGGTGGGCACCTTTAACACATACCACAATTCATAATGTACGGATACGTCAGAGAAATATAGGTATAGTACAATGCCAAAGATTTCACTTCTTACATTACATAAGTGATATCTATTGTGCATTCTACATTAGCTCAGAAACCAGACAGTATAGTCCTCTATACAGAATAATGAGCCCCATATATTGCCCCATACAGTATAATGGCCCCATATAGTGCTCCATACAGTATAATTGGCACCACATAGTCTTCTATACAGAATAATGAGCCCAATATATATTGCCCCATACAGTACAATGGCCCCATATAGTGCTCCATACAGTATAATTAGCACCACATAGCCCTCTATACATAATAATGAGCCCCATACAGTGGGGCAAAAAAGTATTTAGTCAGTCAGCAATAGTGCAAGTTCCACCACTTAAAAAGATGAGAGGCGTCTGTAATTTACATCATAGGTAGACCTCAACTATGGGAGACAAACTGAGAAAAAAAAATCCAGAAAATCACATTGTCTGTTTTTTTAACATTTTATTTGCATATTATGGTGGAAAATAAGTATTTGGTCAGAAACAAAATTTCATCTCAATACTTTGTAATATATCCTTTGTTGGCAATGACAGAGGTCAAACGTTTTCTGTAAGTCTTCACAAGGTTGCCACACACTGTTGTTGGTATGTTGGCCCATTCCTCCATGCAGATCTCCTCTAGAGCAGTGATGTTTTTGGCTTTTCGCTTGGCAACACGGACTTTCAACTCCCTCCAAAGGTTTTCTATAGGGTTGAGATCTGGAGACTGGCTAGGCCACTCCAGGACCTTGAAATGCTTCTTACGAAGCCACTCCTTCGTTGCCCTGGCGGTGTGATTTGGATCATTGTCATGTTGAAAGACCCAGCCACGTTTCATCTTCAATGCCCTTGCTGATGGAAGGAGGTTTGCACTCAAAATCTCACGATACATGGCCCCATTCATTCTTTCATGTACCCGGATCAGTCGTCCTGGCCCCTTTGCAGAGAAACAGCCCCAAAGCATGATGTTTCCACCACCATGCTTTACAGTAGGTATGGTGTTTGATGGATGCAACTCAGTATTCTTTTTCCTCCAAACACGACAAGTTGTGTTTCTACCAAACAGTTCCAGTTTGGTTTCATCAGACCATAGGACATTCTCCCAAAACTCCTCTGGATCATCCAAATGCTCTCTAGCAAACTTCAGACGGGCCCGGACATGTACTGGCTTAAGCAGTGGGACACGTCTGGCACTGCAGGATCTGAGTCCATGGTGGCGTAGTGTGTTACTTATGGTAGGCCTTGTTACATTGGTCCCAGCTCTCTGCAGTTCATTCACTAGGTCCCCCCGCGTGGTTCTGGGATTTTTGCTCACCGTTCTTGTGATCATTCTGACCCCACGGGGTGGGATTTTGCGTGGAGCCCCAGATCGAGGGAGATTATCAGTGGTCTTGTATGTCTTCCATTTTCTAATTATTGCTCCCACTGTTGATTTCTTCACTCCAAGCTGGTTGGCTATTGCAGATTCAGTCTTCCCAGCCTGGTGCAGGGCTACAATTTTGTTTCTGGTGTCCTTTGACAGCTCTTTGGTCTTCACCATAGTGGAGTTTGGAGTCAGACTGTTTGAGGGTGTGCACAGGTGTCTTTTTATACTGATAACAAGTTTAAACAGGTGCCATTACTACAGGTAATGAGTGGAGGAAAGAGGAGACTCTTAAAGAAGAAGTTACAGGTCTGTGAGAGCCAGAAATCTTGATTGTTTGTTTCTGACCAAATACTTATTTTCCACCATAATATGCAAAATAATGATAAAAAAAACAGACAATGTGATTTTCTGGATTTTTTTTCTCAGTTTGTCTCCCATAGTTGAGGTATACCTATGATGTAAATTACAGACGCCTCTCATCTTTTTAAGTGGTGGAACTTGCACTATTGCTGACTGACTAAATACTTTTTTGCCCCACTGTATATTGCTCCATACAGAATAATGAGCCTCATATAATGCTCCCTACAGTATAATGGGCACCACAGAGTACTCCATACAGAATGAGCCGCATATATTGCTCCATACGGAATTGACTCCATATAATGCTCCATACAGTATAGTGAGCCACATATAATTCTCCATACAGTATATGATGGGCCCCATCTATTGCTACATATATAATGGGCCTCATATAATGCTCCATACAGTATATGATCGGCCCCATACAGTATACTGAGTCCCATATATTGCTCCATACAGAATGGGCCCCATATGATGCTCCATACAGAATGGGCCCCATATAATACTCCTTACAGAATGGGTCCGATATAATGCTCCAAAAATAATTGGCCCCATAAGATGCTCCACGTATAATGGGCCCCATATAATTCTCCATATATAATTGTCCATATAAAATGCTCCATATATAATTAGTCCCATAAGATGCTTTATATATTATTGGCCCCATATACTGCTCCATATTGAATTGGCCCCATAAGATGCTCCATATTAAATTGGCCTCATACAATGCTCCCTATAGAATTGGCTTCATAAGATGCTCCCTATATTATTGGCCCCATAAGATACTCCATATAGAATTAGCCCCATATAATGCTCCATATATGGGCCCCTTCTGATGTTCCCCATATATTGCTCCAAATATAAAAAAAAAATGAAATACTCACCTCTCGTTGCTTGACGCTGCTCTGCTCTGTACTCCTCAGCGTCTTCCTGCTCTCTGTACTGCGACTGCTCAGGCAGAGGGCACACATTGGTGATGTCATCACACCCTCTGACCTGAACGTCACAGTCAGAGGATGGAGGACGCTGCAGCGCTGGAATTGGGAGAGGTAAGTATCGCAGGTGCCGGGGCCCGGAGCAGGCTGGGGGTCCACTCACGGGGGCCGGCACTATAGCGCGCCAGTGTCCCCGACAGCGAGTGGGCCCCCTGCCTGCTCAGGGCCCCGGCACTTGCCCAGGTGCGCCGGGTGCTGACGCCGGCCCTGGAGACCAGAACATCTAATGGATGAAGTTGGACATGCAGGTGGACGGACTGCTAGACCTTGATCCAGATGGAAAGAGATAGAGGCCGGATAGCAGGTCCTGGAAATGGAGTTCCTGGTGCAGGGCCTGCTAATGTCACTGAGCGGGACCGAGGAGAAGAGATGGGGCTCAGGAAAGAAGAAAACAAGCCATGGGGAGAGGTCGTTAACCAGTCAGCTGGTACAGGAACAGGTAGTAGTAAACTGGCCTGGACAATGAGGAATCAGTATTAGGTTTACAAATACCCCCGGCCACCACAGAGGAGAGGGGTGAAGGACGGATTGACGACAGAAGTGAGAATGAGACATCAGGACTGAGAGTGCCAATCAGACAGCGGCTGGATGTGGGATCTACGGCGGCAGGTTTACAGTGGGTATGGAAATTATTCAGACCTCTTTAAATTTTTCACTCTTTGTTTCGTTGAGCAGTGAGGTCCTATATAGACAGGTGTGTGCCTTTCCAAATCAAGTCCTATCAGTTTAATTAAGCACAGCTGGACTCCAATGAAGGAGTAGAACCATCTCAAGGAGGATCACAAGGAAATGGACAGCATGTGATTTAAATATGAGTGTCTCAGCAAAGGTTCTGAATACTTATGACTATGTGAAATTTCACTTTTTCTTTTTTGCTAAATTTGCAAAAATTTCAACATTTCTGTTTTTTCTCAGTCAAGATGAGGTGCATAGTGTACATTAGTGTGAACAAAAATAAACTTTTTTGAATTTACCAAATGGCTGCAATGAAACAAAGAGTGAAAAATGTAAAGGGGTATGAATACCTTCCGTACCCACTGTACATCACCTGCACAGCTTAGTGAGTATGGCTCTATATTTTGTCCATTGCAGAATGTTAGATTGTCAGTTTTGGTGGCACGAGGACAGGTCGGGTCTCCCTTCGGTGGCTCCAAGCAGAGGACGGAGTGATATAGACATTTTTGGTGTTAGGGATTTATTAGGTGATGTGAAAGAGCTGTAGAATCCCCACAATCCTGTAGAATGTAAGCCCGCAAGGGCAGGTCCTCTTCCCTCTGTATCAGTCTGTCATAGTTAGTTTTGTTTACTGTAAGTGATATTTGTATTTTGATGTAACCCCGTCTAATGTACAGCACCATGGAATTAATGGTGCTATGTAAATAAACAATAATAAATAATAATAACTAGTTGGCCTGTGTGAAATTTTCGCATATTGGTTGTCGGGGGCGCAGGCAATTTCAGGAAAATCAAGCTGGTCAAATGTAAATGTATTTAATGAGATGATGAACACAGAGAGGTATGTGTCTCACTGACACACACATATATATATATATATATATATATATATATATATAATAAAAAAGGAAGGCAGCACTAGAGCTGAAACGTCGCATTGTTATGTGGGTCTGAATAAATCCTACTCATTTACTGAAGAACTGGAGTGCTGCCTTCCTTTTTTATTCTATTGAATGTGGATAACCATGGACAGGTTGCCTGGAGGCTCTGCACCCAGAGATAAGTAGTGGTGGGCTGTTCCTTTTTTGTGAATATATATATATATATATATATATATATATATATGACTGTATATATGTTTTCACCAATATTTGAGCCCATGGATCCATTATATGTCCATTTTGCAAGCCGGAGAGAAAATCTCGCCATACAGATGTAAAACGGACCAATTTTTTTATACGTTGTGTGTGACTACAGCCTAAAGGAGATCCCCCAACATTAAACATAATGGTATTTTACTTATTGATCAGAAGGGGTCTGATTGTCAGGATCTTGCAAAAGAACAGGGGCAGCAGCATTTTTTTCCCCTCCACAGCAGCACTGCCCACTATCTGCAGTGTAGGGAAGTGCAACACAACCCTATGTATGTGGACGGAGCAGCTTCCTGTACAGCAGTGCCACTTTGACAGTAAAAATGTTAGGGGTCAAGTACCCACCTCTGCACAGGGGGAATCTCGGGCCGTCTACGTTGCGGTCTCCCATTCTTCTCCTGCCGCAAGTGGAGCCTGCTCAGCGGAGACATCAGTCCCAGCGTCTCGCTCAGTCTGACTCTGTACAAAGAGTTACTGCTGCTTTTCCTGCTTCTGCCATTGAAGCCAGTGCTGGGCAGCGGAGGGCAGACACTTCTGGGACTAAGTCCTGCTTTTCGCCTTCTGAGCATGCCCAGAATAAGATCTCTCATTGGAGATCGAGGGTCACTGTTATGTTTGCTAATGACAGGTGTTATGAAGGCAATCCAGAAACACAGTGCGCTTAGCGATCAGAGCGCACACAGTGATCTGACAAATACCCAAAAATACAAGAACGAGCTCTGAGACGTGGAAACTCTGTAGATTGCACACCTGATTCTATCCTAAACACAACTAAAAGCGGCTGTGGATTGCACCTAACAACTACCTAGGCAACTCGGCACAGCCTAAGAAACGAGGTTTAAATTTAGGAGAGGAAACCTTCATAGGAATATGACGAGAAGATAACCAAACCAGATCCCCAACACGAAGTCGGGGACCCACACGGCGTCTGCGATTAGCGAAAAGTTGAGCTTTCTCCTGGGACAAGATCAAATTGTCCACTACCTGAGTCCAGATCTGCTGCAACCTATCCACCACAGAATCCACACCAGGACAGTCCGAAGACTCAACCTGTCCTGAAGAGAAACGAGGATGGAACCCAGAATTGCAAAAAAATGGAGAAACCAAGGTAGCCGAGCTGGCCCGATTATTAAGGGCGATCTCAG
Source organism: Ranitomeya imitator (assembly GCF_032444005.1). NCBI lineage: Eukaryota > Metazoa > Chordata > Amphibia > Anura > Dendrobatidae > Ranitomeya > Ranitomeya imitator. Next base: position 204,692,272 of record NC_091286.1, read on the forward strand.
CCAACGGCAAAAAGGACACCCAATCATCCTGGTCTGCAGAAACAAAACATCTCAGATATGTTTCCAAGGTCTGATTGGTTCGTTCGGTCTGGCCATTAGTCTGAGGATGGAAAGCCGAGGAAAAGGATAGGTCAATGCCCATCCTACCACAAAAGGCTCGCCAAAACCTTGAAACAAACTGGGAACCTCTGTCAGAAACAATATTCTCAGGAATGCCATGCAACCGAACCACATGCTGAAAGAACAAAGGTACCAAATCAGAGGAGGAAGGCAATTTAGCCAAGGGCACCAGATGGACCATTTTAGAAAAGCGATCACAGACCACCCAAATGACTGACATCTTTTGAGAAACAGGAAGGTCAGAAATGAAATCCATCGAAATATGTGTCCAAGGCCTCTTTGGGACCGGCAAGGGCAAAAGCAACCCACTGGCACGAGAACAGCAGGGCTTAGCCCTAGCACAAATCCCACAGGACTGCACAAAAGTACGTACATCCCGTGACAGAGATGGCCACCAGAAGGATCTAGCGACTAACTCTCTGGTACCAAAGATTCCAGGATGACCAGCCAACACCGAACAATGAAGTTCAGAGATAAGTTTATTAGTCCACCTATCAGGGACGAACAGTTTCTCTGCTGGACAACGATCAGGTTTATTCGCCTGAAATTTTTGCAGCACCCGCCGCAAATCAGGGGAGATGGCAGACACAATGACTCCTTCCTTGAGGATACCCGCTGGCTCAGATAAACCCGGAGAGTCGGGCACAAAACTCCTAGACAGAGCATCCGCCTTCACATTTTTAGAGCCCGGAAGGTACGAAATCACAAAGTCGAAGCGGGCAAAAAATAACGACCAACGGGCCTGTCTAGGATTCAAGCGCTTGGCAGACTCGAGATAAGTCAAGTTCTTATGATCAGTCAATACCACCACGCGATGCTTAGCTCCTTCAAGCCAATGACGCCACTCCTCGAATGCCCACTTCATGGCCAGCAACTCTCGATTGCCCACATCATAATTACGCTCAGCGGGCGAAAACTTCCTGGAAAAGAAAGCACATGGTTTCATCACTGAGCAATCAGAACCTCTCTGTGACAAAACCGCCCCTGCTCCAATCTCAGAAGCATCAACCTCGACCTGGAACGGAAGAGAAACATCTGGCTGACACAACACAGGGGCAGAACAAAAACGACGCTTCAACTCCTGAAAAGCTTCCACAGCAGCAGAAGACCAATTAACCAAATCAGCACCCTTCTTGGTCAAATCGGTCAATGGTTTGGCAATGCTAGAAAAATTACAGATGAAGCGACGATAAAAATTAGCAAAGCCCAGGAACTTTTGCAGACTTTTCAGAGATGTCGGCTGAATCCAATCCTGGATGGCTTGGACCTTAACTGGATCCATCTCGATAGTAGAAGGGGTAAAGATGAACCCTAAAAATGAAACTTTCTGCACACCGAAGAGACACTTTGATCCCTTCACAAACAAAGAGTTAGCACGCAGGACCTGAAAAACCATTCTGACCTGCTTCACATGAGACTCCCAATCATCTGAGAAGATCAAAATGTCATCCAAGTAAACAATCAGGAATTTATCCAGATACTCACGGAAGATGTCATGCATAAAAGACTGAAACACAGATGGAGCATTGGCAAGTCCGAACGGCATCACTAGATACTCAAAATGACCCTCGGGCGTATTGAATGCAGTTTTCCATTCATCTCCTTGCCTGATTCTCACCAGATTATACGCACCACGAAGATCTATCTTAGTGAACCAACTAGCCCCCTTAATCCGAGCAAACAAGTCAGATAACAATGGCAAGGGATACTGAAATTTAACAGTGATCTTATTAAGAAGGCGGTAATCAATACACGGTCTCAGCGAACCCTGCTCCCAGTGGTGATGACGATGGGCGAATATGTCCCTTCTCCAGGGATTCCTTCACATAACTGCGCATAGCGGCGTGTTCGGGCACGGATAAATTAAATAATCGACCTTTAGGGAATTTACTACCAGGAATCAAATTGATAGCACAATCACAATCCCTATGCGGAGGTAGAGCATCGGACTTGGGCTCTTCAAATACATCCTGACAATCAGACAAGAACTCTGGGACCTCAGAAGGGGTGGATGACGAAATCGACAAAAATGGAACATCACCATGTACCCCCTGACAACCCCAGCTGGATACCGACATGGAATTCCAATCCAATACTGGATTATGGGTTTGTAGCCATGGCAACCCCAACACGACCACATCATGCAGATTATGCAACACCAGAAAGCAAATAACTTCCTGATGTGCAGGAGCCATGCACATAGTCAGCTGGGCCCAGTATTGAGGTTTATTCTTGGCCAAAGGTGTAGCATCAATTCCTCTCAATGGAATAGGACACCGCAAAGGCTCCAAGAAAAACCCACAACGTTTAGCATAATCCAAATCCATCAGATTCAGGGCAGCGCCCGAATCCACAAACGCCATGACAGAAAACGACGACAAAGAGCATATCAAGGTAATGGACAGAAGGAATTTGGACTGTACAGTACCAATGACGGCAGACCTAGCGGACCGCTTAGTGCGCTTAGGACAATCAGAAATAGCATGAGTGGAATCACCACAGTAGAAACACAGACCATTCAGACATCTGTATTCCTGCCGTTCAACTCTAGTCATAGTCCTATCGCACTGCATAGGCTCAGGTTTAACCTCAGGCAGTACCGCCAAATGGTGCACAGATTTACGCTCGCGGAAGCGTCGACCGATCTGAATGGCCAAAGACAAAGACTCATTCAAACCAGCAGGCATAGGAAATCCCACCATGACATCCTTAAGAGCCTCAGAGAGACCCTTTCTGAACAAAGCTGCCAGCGCAGATTCATTCCACTGAGTGAGTACTGACCATTTCCTAAATTTCTGACAATATACTTCTATATCATCCTGACCCTGGCACAAAGCCAGCAAATTTTTCTCAGCCTGATCCACTGAATTAGGCTCATCGTACAGCAATCCGAGCGCCAGGAAAAACGCATCGACACTACTCAATGCCGGGTCTCCTGGCGCAAGAGAAAATGCCCAGTCTTGAGGGTCGCCGCGCAAAAAAGAAATAATAATCAAAACCTGTTGAATAGGATTACCAGAAGAATGAGGTTTCAAGGCCAGAAATAGCTTACAATTATTTTTGAAACTTAGAAACTTAGTTCTATCTCCAAAAAACAAATCAGGAATAGGAATTCTTGGTTCTAACATAGATTTCTGATCAATAGTATCTTGAATTTTTTGTACATTTATAACGAGATTATCCATTGAAGAACACAGACCCTGAAAATCCATGTCCACACCTGTGTCCAGAATCACCCAAATGTCTAGGGGAAAAAAAAAAAAAGTGAACACAGAGCAGAAAAAAAAAAAAATGATGTCAGAACTTTTTCTTTCCCTCTATTGAGAATCATTAGTTTGGCTCCTTGTACTGTTATGTTTGCTAATGACAGGTGTTATGAAGGCAATCCAGAAACACAGTGCGCTTAGCGATCAGAGCGCACACAGTGATCTGACAAATACCCAAAAATACAAGAACGAGCTCTGAGACGTGGAAACTCTGTAGACTGCACACCTGATCCTATCCTAAACACAACTAAAAGCGGCTGTGGATTGCGCCTAACAACTACCTAGGCAACTCGGCACAGCCTAAGAAACTAGCTAGCCTGAAGATAGAAAAATAGGCCTGACTTGCCCCAGAGAAATTCCCCAAAGGAAAAGGCAGCCCCCCACATATAATGACTGTGAGTAAGATGAAAAGACAAAACGTAGGGATGAAATAGATTCAGCAAAGTGGGACCCGATATTCTAGGACAGAGCGAGGACAGTAAAGCGAACTTTGCAGTCTACAAAAAACCCTAAAGCAAAACCACGCAAAGGGGGCAAAAAAACCCCACCGTGCCGAACTAACGGCACGGCGGTACACCCTTTGCGTCTCAGAGCTTCCAGCAAAACAAAAGACAAGCTGGACAGAAAAAAAGCAACAAAAAAACAAAAAGCACTTAGCTATACAGAGCAGCAGGTCACAGGAACAATCAGGAGAAGCTCAGATCCAACACTGAAACATTGACAAGGAGCAAGGATAGCAGCATCAGGCGGAGTTAAGTAATGAAGCAGTTAACGAGCTCACCAGAACACCTGAGGGAGGAAGCTCAGAAGCTGCAGTACCACTTGTGACCACAGGAGTAAATTCAGCCACAGAATTCACAACAGGTCACATGATCAGATACTGCAGCTAAAGCCATTGGTCCTTCAGGAAGGTCCTGTAGGAGCTCACGCTCTGTGGCAGCCTCTCATTGGTCCTTCTAGGAAGGTCCTGTACATGCTGCAACTATTTAAGGCTCGCATGGCCGCACGGCCATGCGCTAGTATTGTTCTATATTATGTGCTTTGCGCCAGTGTGGTCATGTGAGTTTGTGTTCAGGGACCCGGCTGAAATAAGCCCCTTGAATGCTGGCACCTCCGGTGAGGAGATTTTGTGTGATTGTATTCAGGAACCTGGTGGAAATAAGCCCCTAGAATGCTGGCACCTCCAGCGAGGAGTTTTTGTGTGCATGCATGACCACTGACTGCTCTCAGTTGTGTAGTTAGCCTGTGCCTCTGTGAAGTCAAACAGGGCGCAGTGCTTTGAGTTCACGGCTACTCTGTGAAGTAACAGAGTTAGCTCATACCGCCATATAGTTTGGCCGTTTACTAGCAGCAGGTTCTCCTGCACGGTGGACCCCGGGCTTCGATCGCATCTATTATAATAAAACCTCTATATTTACTCGGTGCGTTCCGCTAGCCCTAACAAAAAATGATGAAGGAGAATTGACCCCATAACTGAGCGTATTTACACCATCTACTATATAATTGTCTAAGGGGTACTTCCGTCTCTCTGTCTGCAACTTCTGTCACGGAAATCCCGTGTCGCTGATTGGTCTTGCCAGCTGCCTTTCCTGGCTGCCGCGACCAATCAGCGAAAACCACAGTCTGGCTGAAAATTAGTCCATCCCTACTCCCGTCCAGTCAGTGCCCGACACCCGCTCTATACTCCACTACAGTCAGTGCTCACACAGGGTTAATGACAGCGTTAATGGACTGCTTTATGCCGCGGGTAACACACTCCATTAACGCTGCTATTAACCCTGTGTGATCAACTTTTTACTGTTGATGCTGCCTATGCAGCATCAATAGTAAAAAGATCTAATTCCCAGATATGCATTGCAAAATTACCCAGAAGACTTAAGAGATCTCGCGAGACCGCTACGTCATCTGGGTAATTTCGCAATGCATCCTGGGAATGGAAGCTGGCTGCAGCCGCACGCGCATCGACAGAGCTTCGCTGGACGACGGAGGGTGAGTATAGAACTATTTTTTATTTTAATAATTTTTTTAAACAGGGATACTCTGGAATTCCCCCCTTCCAATTCCTACTCTGGAATTCTCTACCACAACATATCAGACTCTCGCCCACCATCGAAACCTTCAAAAAGAACCTGAAGACCCACCTCTTCCGACAAGCCTACAACCTGCAGTAACCACCGATCGACCAAACCGCTGCACGGCCAGCTCTACCCTACCTACTGTATCCTCACCCATCCCTTGTAGATTGTGAGCCCTCGCGGGCAGGGTCCTCTCTCCTCCTGTACCAGTTGTGACTTGTATTGTTCAAGATTATTGTACTTGTTTATTATGTATACCCCTCCTCACATGTAAAGCGCCATGGAATAAATGGCGCTATAATAATAAATAATAATAATAATAATAATAATAATATGGTGCCCACACTGCTAAATACTACAATACTACGTGTGCTGTGTAATATACTGCATGGGCTGCGTTATATACTACATGGCTGCTATATACTACGTGAGATGTTGTATACTATGTGGGCAATGTTATATACTGTGTGGGCTGTGTTATATACTGTTTGGGCTGTGTTATATACTTTGTGGGCTGTGTTATATACTGCATGGGCTGTGTAATATACTAAATGGCTGCTATATACTACATGGGCAGTGTTATATACTATGTGGGCAATGTTATATACTGCGTGGGCTGTGTTATATACTGTTTGGGCTGTGTTATATACTACGTGGGCTTTGTTATATGCTGCATGGCTGCTATATACTACGTGGGCAATGTTATATACTACGTGGGCTGTGTTATATGCTGCATGGCTGCTATATACTACGTGGGCAATGTTATATACTACGTGGGCAGTGTTATATACTACGTGGTAAATGTTATATACTGTTTGAGCTGTGTTATATACTGCGTGGCCACTGTTATATACTGCGTGGCCTGTATTAACGCATCGGATATTCTACAATATGTCGTGCCTTGTGCTATATACTATGTGGCTGCTACATACATACATACATATTCTAGAATACCCGATGCGTTAGAATCGGGCCACCATCTAGTTGTATAATAATTGGGAATATCCTTTTTTTTTTTAAAAAAAAGTAATATCTGCAGATTATTTTACCTTTTTTTTTCCTCCGGTTGGATTTTTTTTTTCAATTTTTGCAAGGTTGTTTCCACCAATCTCTCCCATCGGGAAACAATGTACAGTTTTTTACTTGGAACTAGAGGTGACTCCAGGTCACCAATAAGCTGCAACCTTAGAAGGAAGATAGACTTTTCAATGACTGCCCAATAATATGGAAAATCTGATGGTTCAGAACCTGTTCGGTCCCTTTTAGGCTGCATTTATTTATATCTTCAGTTTTAAATCTGAAGTCTAAACAGGTAAAGTTTTACTTTTATTCTACTTCCACATATGTAGCAAATATTTTATATGTACCTGCCTGAAATCAGCTGGACAAGGAGTTCGGCAAGCTGGAAAGCCCCCAAGGCAAATGTTAGGATTTGTTTCAGCATTGTGGTATTGTACTTTGGGGTAGTGTGGTGCCACCTGAAGGTCATTTTTCCTTACTGCAGTTTTATGAAAATTAATGTTAAAAATGTATTTTGTGATTACATCATGGATGTGTGGTTTGTTTGGCTATTTTCTTGCTGAAGGGGGCAAGTTTACCTTTGCATTTTGATGTAACCCAGTCTAATATACAGCACCATGGAATTAATGGTGCTATATAAATAAATAATAATAAATAATATTAATAATAGAAAGTTAGCTGCAGCAACAGCGATTGTACAAGCTCTGCGTGATTATGTGCGCTTAAGGAAAGAGCACAGAGATGACTTGGAGGTATAGGGTAGTTTTTTAGAAAATTACAACAGCCAGACCATGATTGAAGAGGAGGTGCAGGATAATGTGGATCGCAAGATCTATATGCATGCTGCTGGTGGTGCAGGTTTTGGGGCCTACTGTAGGGGGCAGTGATGTGTGGGCAAATGACCTAAGGAGTGGAAAAAGCAAAGATTGTTGAAGAATTTAGTGTCGTTAGAGCTATTCCCAATTGTTGTAGCTGTGTCCATTTGGGGAGAGGAATTTCAGAACCACAAAATCATGTTTCATTGTGAAAACATGGGGTGGTAGCTATTATTAACAGTTTAATGACTTTTTTCCCTCCTGTGATAAAATTGCTTAGGGAAGGTGACTTGTGTTGCCTAGAACTGAATGCTTGTATTGTAGCGGTACATGTTCCGGGAATCCAGAATTCTATTGCAGATTCTTTATCTTGATTTCAGTGGGATCGCTTTCGTACCTGGGGCACCTGTTGGAGGCTGGTTATCGAGGAGCGAGGCGAATGATTCAGGGTTCGGTTGCTGACTGTACGTGGGAGGCTAACAAATCTGCTTGTGGAGTATGGAGAAGCTGGGTAATGTATTCGGGTGAAGTCATTTCTGATAAGGATAGAATGTTTGCAGTTTTATTTCTTATTGGACAGGTGGTGGAATTATGTTGGTCAGTAAATAAAATCAATAGTTTTGTGGCAGTGTTGGCTTTTGGTTTTAAACTTCGGGGACAGAAGGACATGACTAAAGAATTTATGGTCAATCAAGCCTTAAGGGGTTATAGAAAGGGTCAAGTATTAAAGGACAACCGGCGTGCAATTTCATTTGATGTTTTGGAATGAATAGGAAGGCAGTTTTTGTTTGTGCTATTTAGGTTAGCTTTTTCATTAGCCTTTTTGGGGGGCACTGGGAATGGGTGAATTATTGTTGCCAAATAAGAATAAAGGGGGAGGTTTGTTATAGGAGGATGATTGTTGTTTGGACAGAGTAATGCAGTTTTGGATTAGGAAGTCAAAAACTGATCAGGCTGCGAGAGAAAAAATGGTTTTCTTGAGGCCAGTGGCTGGTTCAGTGATGTGCCCTTCATACTATTTTCAGGAATACCAGCAGCTTGTGAGTGATAAGAAGGGACCCTTGCTGTAACACGAAGATGTTTTTTTTCTGTCGCGATACCAATTCACAACTGTCATGCGAAGGTGCTTAGCGAAGGCGGGATTGGATTAATTTCTGTTTTGCCTCCCTTTCTTTTTGAATAGGTGCGGCAACTGAGGCAGCAAACTGAGGGCTTAGACCAGAACAAATACAACGAATAGGGAGGTGGAGCTCTGTTCAGTATAAGTCTTATATTCGTCGTTACGATATAGTGTTTTCTTTAGGTAGGCATAAAAATTGGTTGATATTTAGAAGAGTGTTATTTGTTTTTTTTCTATTGCAGATGGCGGTCCGTGTTTAGCCTGGCTTTTTGGACATTCTTACGTGCATTGGGGGCCCGTCGTGCAGATATCAGACCTGAGGGAAGGCAGCTAGGTTTTCATAGAGATGCCCTGATTGTTAGATGGCTTGGATTTATAGGTATGGTATGGAACAGGGTTTTACATAGTTGCATTGGGCCGCACATTTTGATAGGATGCCGATATACTAGTTCGGCATGTAGGAGGAAATGATTTAGGTGTTAGAGCAGTTAGGGAATTGATAAAGGACATTTGCTTTGATCTCCTGAAGTTCTGGTTGGTATCTCCACAATGATAGTAGTGTGGTCAGACATAGTACCTAGGAGGATGTGGCAAGGAGCCAAATCCCAAAAAGGGATTAATAGGGCAAGGTTAAAATTAAATATGGCCATTGTGGGTTTTGTAGCACATAATGGGAGTGTTTGTGTAAGACATCACAACTTGAAAACAGATGAGGAGAATTTTTGGTGAAATGATGGGATATATCTGAATGAGGTGGGAATCGATTTATGGGCACTCTCCATTCAGGGAGTGATGGAGCGTGCCCTGGAGTTGGTAGGAGGCACACGCACTTGAGGTGTCAGAGTGCTTTTGCTGTGGTGGTGGGGGGTCTTTGGGGTTGGTAGAATTTATTATGGGGGAATTTACGGAGATGGTTCCCCTCTGGATGGAATTACTGTTCGACTTATCTGGCACTTAGTGGGGTGTACCCTGGGAGCCAGTGGTGTTCTTTTACCACTGATTGTGGTGTGGTGCCCTCGAGCTTGTGATTAAGTCTGCGGGTAAAATAATTATCTTAAAATACTTTATTATACATGTGCTGGATCTTGTAGCCCCAAGGACCTCCCCCCAATTCTTTCATTGTTTATTGTTGTTTGTTAATGAATGGCCGCTGTGGCCAAAAATATCCAAAAAGAAAATCTCCGGTGTATCATTATTATAAATGAAGGGGTATGGAAGATTGTTGGGAGAAAAATAAATTATATAGGGGATGGTTTCAGTGGAATGAGTTGGGCCATACACTGTCAAGAAGGGTCTGGAGCTGTACTTGTAGGCAGAGGCCAACATGACTGTGATGTGATTGGGCCAGAAGAGGGAAATAAAGTTTTAATGGGGGCTATGGGACTGGATCATGAAGGAGTGGGAGGGGGCAGTAAAGGGGGGGGTATAAAAAGTATAACGTGCAGGAAAAGGGGATCATTCTTGTAGGGATATAAGTTAAGAGTCCCACCCACTTACCCTCCTTTTCAGAAATTTGAGGCAGTTATTATGGAAATGTATATACAGCTCTGGCAAAAATTAAGAGACCACATCATCAAAACCCTGAACTCCATTGAAAACCTCTGGAATGTAATCAAGAGGATGATGGATAGTCACAAGCCATCAAACAAAGAACTGCTTACATTTTTGCGCCAGGAGCAGTGTGAAAGACTGGTGGAAAGCATGCCAAGACGCATGAAAACTGTGATTAAAAATCATGGTTATTCCACAAAATATTGATCTGATCTGTTCCTGAGTGAAAACATTAGTATTGTTGTTTCTAAAAATTATTATGAACTTGTTTTATTTGCATTATTTGAGGTCTGAAAGAACTGTTTTTTTTTTTTGACCATTTCAATTCCTTTGCAGTAAAAAAATACTAATTTTATTGCTTGGAAATTCGGAGACATGTTGTCAAAAGTTTATAGAATAAATGAACAATTTATATTTTACTCAAAAATATACCTATAAAGAGAAAAATCAGACAAAAAGAACATTTTGCAGTGGCCTCTTAATTTTTGCCAGAGCTGTATGTTGTTATATTGTTAAGTAAAAATCTTTTCTGTGAGTCGCAGTGGCTGTGGGGGAGGGGGTCCTTGGGTTTGATTTAATTTATTAGGTGGGGGAAAAATAAATAAAATATAGGGGATGGTCCATACACTGTCATGTTATATAACATGTCCTAGAATTTATAAACCTGTAGTTTGCCTTCTTATCATGATTGTATTTTCTAGACAAATGAAAAAAGTGATATTTTTCTTAAAGAAAGAAAAAATAAAGTAAGTTACATACATTTTTACACATATGTTTTGCCAATGTTTTTAAGTTATTTGCAGAGCTACATATTTTATTGATAAATTAATCATCACGGACAAGGACAGTTCTCTGAACTCATTCAAATATGCTGCAGTCAGCATTAAAAAGTCTTGTGCCACTTTAACGTGGTAGTATTTGGGTAAATACTTTGTGCAGCAATTGATGTTACTATTGGTTTTGACTTACAATTTCTGATGCAAAGTAAAAGTACAATGGAAATATTTGCATCTCTTCTCAAACATTGTTTTGGCTTACAAACACTACCATGTGAAAATGACTTTTTTTGGCTTTAGAAAAATTTCAACCACTAGATGGCAGGTGAGCTCCAAAATTGACCATAGGAGACAACATTTAGCATGTAGTTAAAATTTGCATGTTTTATAAAATGTGGCTTTCATATAAATATGGCCCATGCTTTATTTTTCATGGCTTGTTGTATCATATCTATTGACTGATAAGAGTATAGTGAAAGCAAAATGAAAAAAAAAACACCTGGAAAATTATATGAACTATGTAAACTTCTTCATAGTTAATGTTTACATCATTTAACAGAATGACAAATGTTATATCCTACAATATGTAAAGAAATTGATGTTTAAAATTATAAGTTGAAAGCTATTAATACATTCTCACTTCCGTTTTTCACGTTTCTACTCATAGTCTATAGTCCTGTAGACATGTATGTCTATTAGTGAAGAACAAGCACTAAAATGCTCACGTACTCGTTACTCAAATCGACCAAATCATAATGCTCAGGTGCTCTACTCGAATAACGAGTATAATGGAAGTCAATGGGAAACTCAAGCATTTTTCCTGCGACCCCCCCTCTGATGTCTTACGGAGGTCTAAAAATTGCTGAAAACTATGTAGACTGCGCTTAAATCTTATGGAAACAGCATGGAGAAGTGTCCTGGAAGCATCTCTGAATCCCAGGTTGGAGTTGAGAATGGTGTTGTCAGAATAATGCGCCACTTTTACAGACTGACATTAAAACATACAAAACTGCACTTAAAATGGATTTGACTGGAAAAAAATGTAAAGAAATATTCTTTCCAGGATAATGACTTGTATATAAGGCAAAATAAAAAGAAAAAAAAATGTTCCTCCACACCTTGGGCTATGTTCACATGCAGTGTTTTTGCACGTTTGCATTGCTTTCAATGGTGAAAAAAACATTCCACAGGAAATGTAATTTTATATTGTTAATACCTTGTTTGGCCATGTAGTGTGTGAGACATGATCAGAAACATTGAAAGTCATTTTTTTTTTGCAGGGCCATCAGCCGGCCATCGCTATTTGTAGAGGACGACCAGGCCTTTCTATTGCTAGAGGGTCTTCAGGTTTCTTGTGAACAGATAAGATCAAGATTGCTTTTTGATAAATCACGTATTTCTACTGTTTAGAGTAAATAGAATGAGACCTACAAATAAAAGAAAATATAGATCTCAAGGCAGGGTATACATAACAAATGGATCAGAAATATAACAAAATAACAAACTATATATGCTAAGTAGTTACGCCTAATCTGTATCCAATACAGACGAAAATCATGGACAATTCGGAGATATATATGCAAAAAAGAAGAAAGAACCAAACTCGAGCCCAAATAAATTAATAAATATTTATTTAAAGGGTAGAATACACCATGTGGTAGGGGGGAAGAAACCAAAAGAAAAGCACTAAAACCAGGAGACAAAAATATTTAAGCAAAATATATATGAAAGTGGCTGCACAAAATACACTTAACCCACCAGTGTGGGTAAATAATCAATAATAGTAATGTACATATATACATAAATAAATATACACATATATACACGCGATAAAAAAGGGGGGATGTATATATAGAAAAGATGTATATCTCAGTAAGAAAAGTGCATGTGCAAAAAAAAAAAAAATTATATATACTGTATTAAGGTATGCTCTGAAACCGCCTAAAGATAAAGTGCATGTACTGCTTGCGTTTTTAACATGGGCGTGTATATTTAGATGTGAGACAACAAATGCATATGGACAGCCACACTGGGTAAAGAGGTAACCAAATACAGGTAGATGCTCCAAGGTGCTCTAATAAATTCGGGAAATGGTCATGCAATGCAAAGATAATACAATAACCAGAGCCACAAATACCTGTATAAGGAGAGGATCGTCTCCTGGATGTGCCTGTCCCCGACGCGCGTTTCGGCGTCAGCCTTCGTCAGGGGGTGGCACTATCCAGAGGAGAGGAAGTATTTAACCCCTTCGCGACATGCGCCGTACTAGTACTGCGCTGCCGGCACTGCATTAGTGCCAGCAGCAGTACTAGTACGGCGCACCGATCACCGCGGTCTCGCGCTGAGCGCCGCGGTGATCGGGTGCGGGTGTCAGCTGTATACGACAGCTGACACCCCGCAGCAATGCCCACGATCTGCGCTATTGCCGATCGCGGGCATTTAACCCCTCTGATGCCACTGTCAGTAGTGACAGCGGCATAGAGGGGGATCGCGCAGGGACGGGGGCTCCCTGCGCTCTCCCACCGGAGCAACGCAATGAGATCGCGTTGCTCCGGTGACCCGGAAGGAGTCCCCGGATCCAAGATGGCCGCCGGACTCCTTCCGGGTCATGAAGTGACCTGGCTAGCCGGCGCCTGCTGAGAGCAGGCGCTGGAGAGCCAGCTAAGCTGCCTGTCAGATCGTTGATCTGACAGTGTGCTATGCAGTGTCAGATCAATGATCTGATCTAATACAGAGATGTCCCACCCTGGGACAATGTTAGAAAGTAAAAAAAAAAAAAAATAGAATGTGTAAAAAAAAAAAAAAAAAATCCCGAAATAAAAAAAAAAAAACATTTCCCAATAAATCCATTTATTTATGTAAAAAAAAAAAAAAACAATAAATGTACACATATTTGGTATCGCCGCGTCCGTAACGACCCGCTCTATAAAACTATCCCACTAGTTAACCCCTTCAGTGAACACCGCAAAAAAAAAAAAAAAAAACAAGGCAAAAAACAACGCTTTATTATCATACAGGCGAACAAAGAGTGGAATAACACGCGATCAAAACGACGGATATAAATAACCATGGTACCGCTGAAAACGTCATCTTGTCCCGCAAAAAGAAAGCCGCCATACAGCATCATCAGCAGAAAAATAAAAAAGTTATAGCTCTCAGAATAATGCGATGCAAAAACAATTATTTTTTTATATAAAATAGTTTTTATTGTGTAAAAGCGCCAAAACATAAAAAAATTACATAAATGAGGTATCGCTGTAATCATACTGACCCGAAGAATATAACTGCTTTATCCATTTTACCACACGTGGAACGGTATAAACGCCCCCCCTAAAAGAAATTCAGGAATTGCTGGTTTTTGTTCATTCCGCCTCCCAAAAATCGGAATAAAAAGCGATCAAAAAATGTCATCTGCCCGAAAATGTTACCAATAAAAACGTCAACTCGTCCCGCAAAAAACAAGACCTCATATGACTCTGTGGGCCAAAATATGGATAAATTATAGCTCTCAAAATGTGGTGATGCAAAAACTATTTTTTGCAATAAAAAGCGTCTTTTAGTGTGTGACAGCTGCCAATCATAAAAATCCGCCAAAAAAACGCTATAAAAGTAAATCAAACCCCCCTTCATCACCCCCTTAGTTAGGGAAAAATAATAAAATGTAAAAAAATGTATTTATTTCCATTTTCCCATTAGTGCTAGGGTTAGGGCTAGGGTTAGGGCTAGGGTTAGGGCTAGGGCTAGGGCTAGAGTTAGGGCTAGGGTTAGGGCTAGGGCTAGGGTTAGGGTTAGGGCTAGGGTTAGGGTTGGGGTTAGGGTTTCAGTTATAATTGGGGGTTTCCACTGTTTAGACACATCAGGGGGCGTCCGATCTCAATTCCAGCCAATTCTGCTTTGAAAAAGTAAAACAGTGCTCCTTCCCTTCCGAGTTCTCCTGTGTGCCCAAACAGTGGTTCCCCCCAACATATGGGGTATCAGCGTTCTCAGGACAAGTTGGACAACAACTTTTGGGGTCCAATTTGTCCTGTTACCCTTGGGAAAATAAAAACATAGGGGATAAAATATCATTTTCGTGGAAAAAAAAATATTTTTTATTTTCACGGCTCTGCGTTATAAACTGTAGTGAAACACTTGTTGGTTCAAAGCTCTCACAACACATCTAGATAAGTTCCTTTGGGGGTCTAGTTTCCAATATGGGGTCACTTGTGGGGGGTTTCTACTGTTTAGGTACATCAGGGGCTCTGCAAATGCAACATGACGCCTGCAAACCAATCCATCTAAGTCTGCATTTCAAATGGCGCTCCTTCCCTTCCGAGCTCTGCCGTGCACCCAAACAGTGGTTCCCCCCAACATATGGGGTATCAGCGTTCTCAGGACAAGTTGGACAACAACTTTTGGGGTCCAGTTTGTCCTGTTACCCTTGGGAAAATAAAAACATAAGGGATAAAATATCATTTTCGTGGAAAAAAATATATTTTTTATTTTCACGGCTCTGCGTTATAAACTGTAGTGAAACACTTGTTGGTTCAAAGCTCTCACAACACATCTAGATAAGTTCCTTGGGGGGTCTAGTTTCCAATATGGGGTCACTTGTGGTGGGTTTCTACTGTTTAGGTACATCAGGGGCTCTGCAAATGCAACATGACACCTGCAGTCCATTCCATCTAAGTCTGCATTTCAAACGGTGCTCCTTCCCTTCCGAGCTCTGCCATGCACTCAAACGGTGGTTCCCCCCCACATGTGGGGTATCAGCGTACTCAGGACAAATTGGACAATAACATTTGTGGTCCAATTTCTCCTGTTACCCTTGGGAAAAAAAAAATTGCGGGCTAAAACATCATTTTGTGGAAAGAAAAAATGATTTTTTTAATTTTCACAATGCTACATTCTAAACTTTAGTGAAACAATTGGGGGTTAAAAGTGCTCACCACACATCTAGATAAGTTCCTTAGGGGGTCTTCTTTCCAAAATGGGGTCACTTGTGGGGGGTTTCCACTGTTAAGGCACGTCAGGGGCTCTCCAAATGCGACATGGCGTCCGATCTCAATTCCAGCCAATTTTGCATTGAAAAGTCAAATGGCACTCCTTCCCTTCCGAGCTCTGCCATGCGCTCAAACAGTGGTTTATCCCCATATATGAAGTATCGACGTACTCAGGACAAATTGCACAACAACTTTTGGGGTCCAATTTATCCTTTTACCCTTGGGAAAATAAAAAATTTGGGGCAAAAAGATCATTTTTTGTGAAAATTAATAAAAAAAATTTTTTTACGGCTCTACATTATAAACTTCTGTGAAGCACTTGGAGGTTCAAAGTGCTCACCACACATCTAGATTAGTTCCTTAGGGGGTCTACTTTCCAAAATGGTGTCACTTGTGGGGGTTTCCACTGTTTAGGCACATCAGGGGCTCTCCAATCGTGACATGGGCTCCGATCTCAATTCCAGCAAATCTTGCATTGAAAAGTCAAATGGCGCTCCTTCCCTTCCGAGCTATGCCATGTGCCCAAACAGTGGTTTACCCCCACATATGGGGTATCGGCGTACTCAGGACAAATTGTACAACGACTTTTGTGGTCCAATTTCTCCTGTTACCCTTGGTAGAATGAAACAAATTGGACCTGAAGTAAAAATTTTGTGAAAAAAAAGTTAAATGTTCAATTTTTTTAAACATTCAAAAAATTCCTGTGAAGCACCTGAAGGGTTAATAAACTTTTTGAATGTGGTTTTGAGTACCTTGAGGGGTGCAGTTTTTAGAATGGTGTCACTTTTGGGCATTTTCTGTCATATAGACCCCTCAAAGTCACTTCAAGTGTGAGGTGGTCCGTAAAAAAATGGTTTTGCAAATTTTGTTGCAAAAATGAGAAATCGCTGGTCAACTTTTAACCCTTATAACGTCCTAACAAAAAAAAATTATGTTTCCAAAATTGTGCTAATGTAAAGCAGACATGTGGGAAATGTTGTTTATTAACTATATTATGTGATATAACTCTCTAATTTAAGGGCATAAAAACTAAGAGTTTGAAAATTGCTAAATTTTCATAATTTCTGACAAATTTTTGTTTTTTTCATAAATAAATGCAAGTCATATCAAAGAAGTTTTACCACTATCATGAAGTACAATATGTCACGAGAAAACAGTGTCAGAATCACCAGGATCCGTTGAAGCGTTCCAGAGTTATGACCTCATAAAGTGACAGTGGTCAGAATTGTAAAAATTGGCCCTGTCACTTAGGTGAAAACAGGCTTTGGGGTGAAGGGGTTAAAGAAGGAGCAGCTAATGATCAGGGGGAACGAGTGTGGAGCGACGCGCGCAGCCATTGAATGTAACCATGGCGACACCCGCCGCCAGCCCATGTGATCCCCGCTGTCGCGTTCCAATGACGCAGCCTCGGGGGACATGGAACCGGCAGACGGAGTTACCAGGACAACAAAGGAGGCGTGCGTACCACCCGGCCCGCCGTCATTGGTAGATGGAGGACATGTGACCAACAGGTCCTAAAAAGCAAAGGAAATTAACCAAGAAGGCAGGTCCTGGTGTGCTAATACTACAAAGGAACCTGCAGGAGTATGGTAATGGACAATGAACTAAAAATAACAATAATCAGGACTAATGTGGGGAGTGCAAAGAAAAGAGAAGAGAAGGAGAAGGAGATGGCAGTAAATGAAAGTAAGAAGAAAAATTATAAAAATAATGAAAATAGAAGAAATGATGAAGTCTACTGATGCTACAGATAAACTGTGAATGGACATTTTAAATCATTTAATTTTGTCTGCCTTGATAAATGTCTGAGTGCAGAACACCATAAAAAACATGAATCAGTCAATGAGTTCATGAAAAAAACAGCAGCAAGGCTTACAATTTATAAGGCAATAATACCTGACTTGATGCCTGTCATAAGCTATCCCTATTGCCATACCTCACCGTTGATGAATTGCGGATAAGAGCGGTATTATTGTAGCATACAGAATGGATTTGAATCTGTCCTGAATATTTTTTTTTCTTGTATGTGGCAGCAAGAAACTGTGGAGTACCGCAAGTAACACTGCCAGATTTGATAACTGTAAAAAACATGAATCGGTCAATGAGTGCTTGAAAAAAAAAACAGTAGCAAGGCTTACAATTTGTAAGGTAATGATCCCTGACTATATAGCTGTCATACACTATTCCTCCTGCTGCAACTCTCCCTACACATATTTCAGATAAGAGCAGTGTTATTATGACAGAATAAAATCTATTTGAATTAGCGCTGAAATAAGTGATTAGTTTAATGTAGCAGCACCAAGGACTGTTATTTCATCAACCCTGCTGGAGAATGTAGTGAAGAGTTTTGCATCTACTCAGCCTGATATGGAGGATACAAGGATTTTCTGTACTTGCTTTACAAAGTCTTCTGTCTTGGCTGTGCAATCCTGTTTGCAGTGTGAGATCTCCCTATGTGACGACCACCTGACAGCCCACAACAAGACACTGGATTATATACTAATAGAACCTATCGGCTGTTTTTGCTTTTAAAAAATGTTCCCTCAACTAGAAGGTGGATCCACAGAAAAACATTTTCTCCTATTACTAAGGAGTGGGTCTCCTACACTGTTAAAGTGTATACACTAAGTGCAAGGGGTGACACAAATTAGAAGTAGGCACTCCTATACCCCTTTTGAAGAGACATAGTTAAGAGGCTCAGAAAACATTTTTTTAAGGTGTGGGTACCTTAGAATGGTCATACCCATGCCCTAAGTGCATGGGCTGAAAAATTTTTACCCCTGGGGGTATACATACATATAAAAATACATTTAGAGGTAGGCTTCTAAAAATTGTTGATGCTGACATCATAAATACCCTTAAAAAATTGACAGTAAGGGTAGCGGGATCACCATGTTGATGTAGTGGTGGAGGAGAACGAGGAGGATGAGACAAAAAAAGGTGAAATCCTGAAGTGTATACACATGTTTGGGTGGGACATTTGAATTTATATTCAGCTGCTTTCATCTGGTAGAGTACAGAACACTGGCCCAATCTAGCCCTTGTTCATTTTGATAAGAGTCAGCCTGTCAGCATTTTCAGTTGACAGGCAGTTGTGCCTATTGGTTATTCTACCCCCAGCACAACTAAAAACCTGCTTTGACAAATCGCTGGCAACAGGGCAGGCCAAGAACTCCAAGGCATAGAGAGACAGTTCATGCCATATGTGTAGCTTGGATACCCAATAGTTGTAAGGCTCAGTAGAATCACCGAGGGTACTGATACAGTTGGCAAGGTACTCCTTCAGCATCTTTCAAAACTTTTCCCTCCTTATCTGAGTATTTCACGCATCAGGGTTTGTGCTCTGGGAGGGTCTGAGAAAACTGTCTCAGATCTTTGAGAGTGTCAACCCGCCTCTGCTGCATCTGGTGTGTGTCTCCACCCCTTGGTTGTCCAAGGAACTGTGACCTCTGCCGCCAGCATTGCCAAATTGGAATTCTTTTAATTTTTATTCAACTAGAGCCGTCTGGTACTGCAACATTTTATTAGACCTCTCTGCCACAGGAAGGAAAGATGTACATTTCTCCTTGTAGCGTGGGTCTAGTGGGGTGACCAACCAGTAATTAGTGTTGCCCAAAATGCGTACAACTCGAGGGTCAGTGAAAGGCAGCGGAACATAAACTCAGCCATGTGTGCTAGATTGCCAACAGCCAAGACTTCCCTGTCCCCATCAAGAGGGCAACTATCCATGTTGTCCTCCTCGTCCTCACCCTGGTCTTCAGTCCATTCACGCTGAACAGATGGGATGAAGATGGTGTGGGTACTACCATTTGTAGCGCAGTAACCAGCTCCTGTTCCTCCTTCTCACTATCACCAATCCACATAGAGAAGATGAGATGAGGCTGGGCTATGTAACATCACCCAGTATAATTTCTTGCTCCATCTCAACTTTCTCCACCTGCAAAGCCTGCTCTTTAACTGTGAGCAGAGAGTGTTTCAGTAGACAGAGAAGCAGGATGATGATGCTGATTATGGCATCATCACCACTCATCATCTTGGTCGAGTTGTCAAAGTTTTGGAGAACCACATAGACGTCAGACATCCATGCCCACTCATCTACTCTTAAGTGCAGAGTCTGACTGGAATACGGATGTGCATGGTGTAGCTGGTATTCCATTACTGCCTTCTGCTGCTTACAAAGCTTTGCCAACATATGTGTCATTGAGTTTAAACATGTGATGACTGTGACACAAGTCACTGCAGTAAATATATATACTACTTACTGTAAGTAAAGGGAGGTCAAACAATCTGAGGTCAAGTCCAGGAAATGGTGCAGTACGACAAAGGGAGGTCGGAGACGAAGTCCAATACACGAGCAGAGGTCAGGAAAGCCAGAGCGAGAAAACATATACAAGGGTCAGAGTCCAGGAAAATAATCAAATCAAGCAGGGTCAGGCACAGAGCGCAGAGGGATCAATGTTCCACAAGCAACAGAAAGTATATGATTGACACTGGGAGAAGGAACCAGCATGCTTAAGTAGAAGCCTGATTAAGGAAAATGAAAACAGGTGATTGCAGCACAGAGCCAGCACAGACTGACAGCCCTGACACAAAGTAACAAAAAGACAGAGACAGAGTAGAAATCATGACAATGACATCGCACACCAGTCTGTGAGCTGAAAGTAACAAACGCTGATAGATAACTGCCACCAGGCAATTGCCATTGTCACACACAACCATGCCTGGTTGTAGGTTCAGCGATGGCCTCAGATTAGTCTGGTCTGTTAGACCTTTCAACATCTTTGCGGCGCTGTGCAGTTTGTTATCTATGCAGATTAGCTTCAGCACAGCTTGTTGCCGATTAGCTGAAGCAGTGCTGCAGTGCTTCCAGCTTGCGACTAATGTTGAGTTGATATTTCTGAGATAAAGGGTGAGGCAGTGGAACCAGGACCCACAATCCTCGGTGTTTATAGCACTTGTTCCATCCCAGGATCTGACTAGGTCCCAGATTCCACAATTGATAAAAAATACCCAGAAATACTAATAAGAACCAGCACTGTCAAAAACAGGCATAAAACATACTCCAATAAGGATATGAACAGAAGAGAAAAAGGAGTACCAAACCACCCGTAAATAAAATCTGCTATTTATTGGTAATAGATCTAAAAGCATATAACATACAATACAGTACAAAATAGTATCAAAAAGATGTATATTATCATGGACAAACACGTAAAATTGTGAAGGACACAAACAAAGACCAACCATATTACATAGTGTACACAGGAAAATGCGTATCTGGCATTGCATATAGCAGCATATAACACGGTTAAAGGGAAAGTTCTAGGGTAAAACCACTTAAATCACCACAATTGTGGCCTAAAAACTAAGTGTCCCAAACTCAGTGTGATGTATACCAATCAAAGATACAAATATCTCACCCAGATAGATCCGTGTGTGTGGTTGGACGTAGCCCCAACGCACATTTCGTGTGGGCTTCCTCAGGGGGTGATTTAAGTGGTTTTACCCTGGAACTTTCCCTTTAACCGGTGTTATATGCTGCTATATGCAATGCCAGATACACATGGTCCTGTGTACACTATGTAATGTGGTTGGTCTTTGTTTGTGTCCTTCACAATTTTACGTGTTTGTCCATGATAATATACATCTTTTTGATACTATTTTGTACTGTATTGTATGTTATATGCTTTTAGATCTATTACCAATAAATAGCAGATTTTATTTACGGGTGGTTTGGTACTCCTTTTTCTCTTCTGTTCATACCCAGATTCCACAATGTTCACCCAGTGTGCCTTTAGGGAAATGTAGAGTCCATGGTTAAGTGGACCTTTCCAGTCACTGCGTTGGTCAGGACATGGCTGATTTATGGGACACGTTCTTGTGTAAGGCGGGATGGCAGCTGCTAAGAACCAAATACCTTGGGAAGGCCGCCGCAATGAGGTTGCAGAAAGGTTCCAGCTCCATAAGCCCACATGGCAACATATCCAGGGCAAGCAGTCTGGAAATGTGGCCATTTATCAATCTAGCCTGTGGGTGGGTGGCTGCACATTTATGCTTGCATTTCAAGGACTGGGGTAGGGACAACTGAATGCTGCTATGGGACAAGGACATGGATGTGGTTGCTCACGAGGTTAGTAAGTGTGTAAAGACAGGTGCAGAGTAGGAGGCATCTTTGCCTATGTCATGGACAAGGGATTGGTGTGCCCATAGAACAGGGGAAGAGGCAGCGGTGTTACCCACCGACACAGTTTCTGGACCTTGGTGCTCGTCCCAAGTAGTTGGGTGCTTTACATATGAGTGAGCATGCTGGTGGTGGTCAGGCTGGTTCTTGTGCTGCCCTTGCTGATGCTCTCACGGCAGATGTTGCAAATGACCTTTTTATGGGTTAACTGAACTGTCTTTAAAAAAACACCAGACTCATGAGCACCTAACCCTTGGCTTGGCAACTTCACCTGTGTTGGTGCTCTTAGGATCAGTTGCTCATCTTGTGGCTCTGCCCACCCCGCTGCCTCTTCTTGCCTGCTGTGATGCTGCAAATCAATACCCGTGCGCTGCTGTTGACTTCATCGTCCACCACCTCATCTTCCACTTCCGCACCCTGGTCTTCCTCCTGACTTGCTGATGTAACAATATCACTTGCTGGCAATTGTGCCTCATTATCATACAGCTCTTGCGACAGTTAATTGCATTTTCCCACTGTCACGTTCCAGTGAACGCGGCTGCTCAAATATTTGAGCATTGCTACATGTAATCTCCTCATGTCCCAGTTAGAATGGGTAGGGTGAGAGGCCAGAATCTATAAATGGAAATGTCGACACCTCTTTGGAGTGTCCAAGCATGGGAGCACTTGTTTCCGGGCACTCGGCATGTTGGGAGGAAGGAGGATCAGGGTGAGGATTATGTGGTTCAGAATCACGGCTACTGAGACTGGACCATGTGGTAGACAGGTGGTGCTGGAAATGTACTGGAAAAGTGACTGGAAACATTATCTGCTATTCATCCAACAACCTTTTCACACTGGTCTGGCTTCAAGAGCGGTGTTCCGTGCCCCCCCAAAGTGGGTCAGGAAGCTACATCGATATAATGTGTGTTTGTTGCGCTCTTGCAGCAAGTACACCGTGCCCTCGTTCTCAGCCTCTGCACTCACCCTCAGCAACATGTCCACTTCCCTGTCCCTTACCAAGTGCCGTGCTCATTTTAAACTACGTATTTTTTTTAAACAATTCTTTTCTTTTGGGGGGGGGGGGGGTGTGTGTGACAAAACTGTAGCACACTAAATGCCATATAACATTTCACAGCTCCAAAAAAGGCTCACTAGGGCTAGCGGGAACAGCTGGACAAAGCACAAGCATTAATCACACTTTTTGTAATTTGATTGGTAAGTCTGCAGAGGTTTTATAGGTAAGTTCTTTGAAAAAGATTTTAAAGTATTTTTAGCAGCCATTCATGCTAGAAACCAATTTATTCCATACTGCTCACGCTTGATACAAATGTATACATTTCTGTTTTATGTAAAGTATTGCTGTGTTAGCCAATGTCAAACAAATGGATTGTTCGATTTACAGCAACTTCCCAAGATTAGACACTGCTTAGCAATCCATGCAATAATGACATTCATAAATGCAGCATTTCAAGCTGTTAAGATTGCCAATACATACATAAATACATACGTATATACATATATAACACAAATGGAATTAAATACCTTTCAAAATATTCACTGGGGCATGCTAATAATAAAGTCCGTGTCAGTATGAACAATTATTACCACTCCGTCAGCTCTGAACTACAGTAAGGGTCTAGTAATGTTCAACGTAAATGTATACTGCATTATTAAAAAGAAGAATATATCCAGATATTTATTGTGCCAAACCATGACATTCTACCACACAACAGCATGGGGTTAAGTGAAGATGTGTCATTGTACTATGAGTTTAAGGTGCAAATCTTTTATAAACAGTTTTCTATTCTATAAAACCTCAATGATTTTTTCAGTAACACGCAGATAAAAAATAAAACATTGTAGGATGAAAAGACGCTTAATTTGACAACTTAAAAAAATAAGTGACCCCTGTGGCAGCTAGGGGGCACTGTGTGTGCTCCTCGGAATATGCATGGAGGCTTATCTGTGGTTATAATGGTGGTGAATAAGTGACTGGCAGAATTGTAAGTGGCCGATATGTGTCGCAGAGGGAGTCTGCGCAGTAAGTCTGAAGTAATGTTGTTTTTCTGGGACCTGTAGCCCCACAAGTGTTTGTACAGCTGTGAAGGGAGACTTACTGGGCTAGTTATGAGAGATGGGCGGGTCGAACTAGCCACACATACACACACACACACTCCCACCTGTGGGAGTGGTTACATCTTCATAATGTGACCAGGGTGTGGGTCACATGGTCTCTGAGTGTGGACCTCTATGCTGGAAGGTCCTGGAGAGCCTATGTGTTGGGAGTGTCGTCTCCCTGAAGAGCACGTGGTGGGGATTTGGACCTTGTGGCCTGGGGTGTTGGACAGATATCCTGAATAGCACCCAGACAGGTCACATGCTTGTGTGTTGGACGGTCCCCTGTAGGAAGGGACATCCTGAATAGCGCACTGAGTAGCCTGTGCTGGAAGTCCTGGGAGTAGGAGTCCTGAAGAGCACATGCCAGTGTGTTGGACGGTCCCAGGTGGGATGGACGTCCTGAATAGCGCACAGTGAGACTGTGGTCCTGGACCGTCTGTGTTGGAAGCTCCTGTGAGTGGAGTCTTCCTGGAGCACTTGAGAGACTGTGGACCTGGACGGTCTGTGTTTGGGAAGCTAACAACCTTTGGTGGCTCTGGACTAACTGATGTGTACCTGCCAGGCAAGTTGGTGAACGCTGTAAGGCAGCTTCCCTGAGAGAGAGAGGACTGACAGGAGATCAGCATGTGGAGCAGGAGCTCCAGAAAGGTTACACCTGGGAAGGGGGGCTATCATAACGGCAGAGACGTATTTGTCAGTGGAACAGACTGTTGGTGCTTGTTGTGTTCCATGTATAGTGATGAACTGTGTGGTCTCCCACGGTAACTGGATGACGTGAGGTCCAGCGGGTTTAGAGACGGTGAACCAATGTTGTGTGTGCTATATGACACAGACATTGACATGGCATACGGACACCCCCAGGAACTAGTCTAGGAGGGCTGGCAGGTGTAGTGTCTGAACTGTGAGGTAAAGCCGTATATGAAATATCTGAGTCAAAGCTGCAACTTAATGTCACCGGTTGGTGCCTGTTGTATCCTATGGAGCTTATTACGAACTGTGCATAACTCGGTTTATGATGCTATAATAAAGCGCATGGACTGTATTTATGTTAAAAAACGTGCCTATGTAACTGAATCCCGTTGCTAAGCGAGTGTCCCCCAACACATGTAGTAAGCAAAATCTTACAATATGTACTATATATATATATATATATATATATATATATATATATATATATATATACACTGCTCAAAAAAATAAAGGGAACACTAAAATCCAGAATCTTAGATATCACTGAGGGAAATATTCCAGTTGTAAATCTTTAGTCATTACATGGTGGAATGTGTTGAGAACAATAAAACCTAAAAATTATCAACGTAAATCACAACTAATATCCCACGGAGGTCTAGAATGATGCTCAGTAGTGTGTGTGGCCTCCACATGCCTGTATGACCTCCCTACAACACCTGGGCATGCTCCTAATGAGGTGACGGATAGTCTCATGAGGGATGTCCTCCCAGACTGGACTAAATCATTCGCCAACTCCTGGATAGTCTGTGGTGCAATGTGACGTTGGAGGATGGTGTGAGACATGATGTCCCAGATGTGTTCAATCGGATTCAGGTCTGGGGAACTGGCGGGCCAGTTGATAGCTTCAATGCCTTCATCTTGCAGGAACTGCTGAAACACTCCAGCCACATGAGGTCTGGCATTGTCCATCATTAGGAGGAACCCAGGGCCAACCACACCAGCATATGGTCTCACAAGAGGTCTGAGAATCTCATCTCGGTACCTAATGGCAGTCAGGCTACCTCTGGCAAGCACATGGAGGGCTGTGCAGCAGTCCAAAGAAATGCCACCCCACACCATTACTGACCCACTGCCAAAGTGGTCATGCTGAAAGATGTTGCAGGCAGCAGATCGCTCTCCACGGTGTCTCCAGACTCTGTCACGCCAGTCACATGGGCTCAGTGTGAACCTGCTTTCATCTGTGAAGAGCACAGGGCTCTAGTGGTGAATTTGCCAATCCTGGTGTTCTGTGGCAAATGCCAAGTGTCCTGCACGGTGTTGGGCTGTGAGCACAACCCCCATCTGTGGACATCGGGCACTCAGACCATCCTCATGGAGTTGGTTTCTAACCGTTTGTGCAGACACATGCACATTTGTGGCCTGCTGGAGGTCAATTTGCAGGGCTCTGGCACTGCTCCTCCTGTTCCTCCTTGCACAAAGGCTGAGGTGGCGGTCCTGCTGCTGGGTTGTTGCTCTCCTACGGCCCTCTCCATGTTTCCTGGTGTACTGGCCTGTCTCCTGGTAGCGCCACCAGCCTCTGGACAATACGCTAAAAGACACTGCATACCTTCTTGCCATAGCTCACATTGATGTGCCATCCTGGATGAGCTGCACTACCTGAGCCACTTGTGTAGACTGTAGAGTCTGTCTCATGCTACCACGAGTGTGAAAGCACATCTAACATTCAAAAGTGACCAAACATCAGCCAGAAAGCATTGGTACTGAGATGTGGTCTGTGGTCCCCACCTGCAGAACCACTCTTTTATTGAGTGTGTCTTGATAATTGCCAATAATTTCCATCTGTTGTCTGTTCCATTTGCACATCAGCATGTGAAATTGGTTGTCAAACAGTGTTGCTCCCTAAGTGGACAGTTTGATTTCACAGAACTTTGATTTACTTGGAGTTGTATTCTGTTGTTTAAGTGTTCCCTTTATTTTTTTGATCAGTGTTTATATGTATATATACAGAATATGTATACATATATGTGTGTGTGTATTTTTTGACTAATATTTCCTTTGAAAACAATGTGTAAATGACATTGAGAACTGCTATATGTAAAAGCTCATGTTAAAATCGCATTGCAATCGGATAGCAATCGCAATGCACTCGGAAGTAAATAGGATGCTAGGTGTGAAAAGAAGCGGGTTAGGACAGATATAGAATATATCATAGATGAAAAGTGGTGGCCACGCTGTCCCGGTCCTGACCCTACCTATCAGCGAAGGTAGGCACCCTAGTACAACAAATAACGAAAATGGCGCCCCTGCTCCTCGACAGCTATCCCAAGCAAAGCCCTGATAGGGTAGCAATGGAAAAGATGTGTAAGGTGCTAAAGTGCTTCAATGTAGCATATAAAAATGGGCTAACATGCAGTTAAGGTAGCTCTTCTGATAGGAATCCTTAAAATTTTTTTGAGGACAATGACCTAAATATCATAATACAACAGGTATAACATTTATCCATAAATAAAGAGTAAAAACTCCCCCAAGTTAGTCCATAAAAGGCTACCCTAAACCTCATCTCCATGATTGGAGACAAAAATGCACAATGCAAAAAAGTGGCAAATAACCTGTATATCAGGAGTCAAAAAGCCATGTATAGAGATTCAAGATGTTAGAGTGCCCCAATGCAGCACATGGAGTGTGAACTCACACAGTCAAAAAGCCATGTATAGAAATTCAATATGTTAAAGTGCCCCAATGCAGCACATACTGTAGAATGTGAACTCACACAGTCAATAATCGATTCAATGATCAGGGTATATAAGCACAATGAATATCATAAATGCGGCACTTACTTGAATCTCATTTCCAAATAATCACTAGTCAGAACATGAACATGTAGAGCACCTTAGGCAAAAATTCACAAAAACATGTTTATAGAATACAGAACTCAATGCATTTCCCCTCTCACATGAGGTTCATCGATAGTGCATACACTTGTTAAGGATTGATACTTAGCTTAGTCATAGCAATAGATTGGCAGCGATGTCATCCTCAGCACACCGGGTGGGTCCCCTCCAGATACAGTACCACTTTATACAAAGACCAATTATACCGCCATATACCATCTACTATATAATGACTGAAATACATTAAACTGTTGCTAAATAAAACAACACAAAAACCGCTCTTAACTCCTTTACCCCTGAAGTTGGTTTTCACTTTAACCCCTTTCTGCCATCAAACGTACTATTCCGTCCATGTGACCTGGAACTTAATACCCATGGACGGAATAGTACGTCCAATGCGATCAGCGGCCGGATGTCAGCTGATTCTCACAGCTAATCCCCGGCACCCACCCAGCAGATGTAGACCAACCATGACTGTTCAGTTCACATTTCCACAAATTTGTGTTATATCAGCAGCAGTCACAGCAGGCACAGAAGCCACACTAAAAATATCACAGAGTGCAGTTAAGTGACATTAATGCATCACACTAAAAAATGCAATATCACATAGTCTGTACAGGTGATTGGGGTGCCGAAGTATTTGGAGATCCATGACTTGTTCATCTTGATGAAAGTTAGATGGTCTACACTTTAAGGGAACAGCCGGCTGCGCTTATCCATCAGGACACCACCAGCAGCGCTGAAGCCACGTTCTGAGAGAATGCTGGCTGCTGGGCACGATAAAACCTACAAGGCATGTTAGGCGAGCTCAGGCCACTCATCCATTTTGGAAGACCAAAATGTGAAAGGGTCCAAACCCTCGCTGATGGTATTCATATTCAGTACTAGATCCTCCTGCACCACCCTCTCCATTTGTTCACCACGTGTAAAATTTGGACTTTGTTGTGCCGATGCACAAGCTGGTCTAAAAAATGTGGCAAAGTACTTACAGAAATTGCTTCTTCCACTTACACCACTGCTGCTGCTAATGTTTTGACATTGACAAATTGATGTGCCAGATGTTGGAAGTCTAGAACTGCGATGCGAACTGTGTGCGTCACTGCTGTCTTGGGGAAAAGCTCTCTTAATTAAGATTGTCAAAATGCATGTTTCAATACTCCAGCATTCGCGGGTCCCTTTCCAGGGCGGCAAGCATCTGACAAAATTTGGTTTTATAATGTGGATCTAACAGAGTGGCTACAAAGTAGTCAGCAGTATTGCTAATAACAACTATACGGGGATCATGTTGCAGATAGTGCAGCAAGAAGACACTCATATATCGGGCTCTACCCTGAGGTCCAATCTCATGATGTGTTGGTGGCTAGGTAACAATGATGCTTGTTTCCTCCGTCCCCTCCCACCAACCATGAAAAACAAAGACGGGAGAATTATCCTCTTTATCTGACAGTTGCTCATCCATCACCTCTCCCTCCTCCATTTGTTTCTCCGATCTTGCACCTTCGATAACAGTTTGTCTGTTATCACCAGCCCCCCTCGATCGCAGTAATTCACCCTTCCTTGGCACCCTCCTGTATGATGACAGTCTGGAACGTAGATACAATGTTATACATTCTGCATTCTCCTCTGCCTCCTCCTCTTCTTCTTAGACCACCATCTCCTCCCGCAGGCTATTCAAAGTCTGCTCAGCATATAGATAACCAGAATAATTATGCTGACGATGGCGTAAGTGAGCCATGTATAGCACGTAGGGTCGCCACCAGGTTTGCATAATTATCTGACACGTCCTTCCCTGGATGCAGGTTCAGTGGAGTCAGCCATTAATCAAACTCAGTCTGGAGAGCCAGGGCTGCTACTAGGAATTTTGGGGCCCCATACTGGCAAAATTTTCAGGCCCCCTTGAGACTCCTCCCAGGCTCCACTCCTCGAACTGTCCACTGCCCCACCACTCTCTCTTGGAAAAACTCCACTTCTCACCAATCACACAATAACAGTTCCCATCAGCAGATCACACATATAGGCAGCAGCTTTTGCTTTGGCCAAAAGATTTTTTAAGCCGCCTCAACAACAAAGTAGACTCTTTTGGCTGATCTCTACTCTACTGTAACCTATTAATCATTTGTTAAAATATCCAATACAATTTAGTTATATTTTTATTTATTTTTCAATTTTTAAAATGACCAATAATACAAAGGACAAATACCACCGCACCATGACCAGACACCATATTACCACCACATAGAGACCTATAATACCACACACAAGGTACAATTACCGCCACACCATGTCTAGACCACATATTACCACCACAGTGTCCGAATAATATCACATACAAGGGACAAATACCACCGCACTATGTCCAGATCACATATTACCACCACATGGTGACCAATAATATAACATACAATGAACAAATACCACCACACCATGACCAGACCAAGTATTACCACCAAATAGTGACTGAATACTACAATACTGATCATTAATAACAAAAAACACAATACTAATATCACCATAAGTGCCATTATACATAGAAGATCTGTACTTAGTATGCAATGTCTGTGTAGAGGTAATACAGTGATTACCGGTGACATT
This sequence comes from Ranitomeya imitator, assembly GCF_032444005.1. Taxonomy (NCBI): domain Eukaryota; kingdom Metazoa; phylum Chordata; class Amphibia; order Anura; family Dendrobatidae; genus Ranitomeya; species Ranitomeya imitator. Next base: position 204,722,451 of record NC_091286.1, read on the forward strand.
ATGCACAGGAGCTCTATATATGGTGTCATTGTACAAGTAATACAGTGATCACCGGTGACATTATACACAGGAGCTCTGTATACAATGTATAGTATACAGGTAATACAGTGATCCAGGTGATATTATATACAGGAGTGCTGTATACAGTATTAGTGTACAGGTAATACAGTGATCAACAGTGACATTATACACACGAGTACTGTATATATTGTACAGGTTATACAGTGATCAATGACATTATACAAAGGAGCTCTGTATATAGTGTCAGTGTAAAGGTAATACAGTGATCACTGGTGACATTGTACACAGGACCGCTGTATATAGTTTACAGTGTATAGTGTCAGTGTACAGGTAAGACATTAACTCACCATTGACGTCTCTAGGTGAAGTTCTTCATCTTTGCTTTTCATCTTCATCCAGCACAGACCGCCATCACTTCCAGCAAGGCTAGTCTCTGCAGGAAATAACACAGTTAGCTAGATCACCGCTTGCAGAACACATTACTTAATTTTTTTCCCAACTTCTAAACTATACCAGATGAATAAAAAAAGAGACATAGTGTCGCTCTGCAAGTAACAGGACCGCATCCTGCATTTAAAACAGTATCCTCCAAAAATAAAATAAATACATCCCTGCAGTAATAATATCCCTTAATTAGCCCTTATGGGAATAATATCCCCCATCCTGGCCCCCGTGTGTCTCATTCCTGGCTCCAGCCATATGTTTTTCCATCCTGGTCCCATATGTTTTCCCATCCTGCCCTCATGAGTATCCATTCTGCCCCCATGTGATGTCCAATCCTGCCCCATCTGTCCCATGATCCTGCCCCAACTCTCCCGTGATCCTGCCCCATCTGTCCAGTAATCATGCCCCTTTTGCCCCGTGGTCCTACCGCATCTGTCTCCATTGTATCCATCCTGCCCATGATCCTGCACCATGTGTCTTCATCATGGCCCATGTGTCTCCATCCTGCCCCATGATCCTGTCTCATCTGTCTTCTTCCTGCCCCATGATCCTGCCCCATCTGTCTCCATCCTGCCCCATATGTCTTCATCCTGCCCGATGTTCCTGCCCCATCTGTCTCCATCCTGCCCCATGATCCTTCCACATCTGTCTCCATCCTGCCCAATGATCCTGCCCAATCTGTCTCCATCCCGCCCCATGATCCTGCCCCATCTGTCTCCACCCTGCTCCATGATCCTGCCCCATCTGTCTCCATCCTGCCCCATGATCCTGCCCATCTGTCTCCATCCTGCCCCATGATCCTGCCCTATCTGTCTCCATCCTGCCCCATGATCCTGCCCATTTGTCTCCATCCCACCCCATGATCCTGCCCCATCTGTTTCCATCCTGCGCATGATCCTGCCTAATCTATCTCCATCCTGCCCCATGATACTGCCCATCTGTCTCCATCCTGTCCCATGATCCTGCCTCATCTGTTTCCATCCTGCCCCATGATCCTGCCCATCTGTCTCCATCCTACCCCATGATCCTGCCCCATCTGTCTCCATCCTGCCCCATGATTCTGTCCCATATGACTCCATCCCGCCCCATGATCCTGCCCCATCTGTCACCATCCTGCCTCATGATCCTACCCCATCTGTCTCCATCCTGCCCCATCTGTCTCCATCCTGCCCTGTGATCCCGCCCCATCTGTTTCCATCCGGCCCCATCTCTCTCCATCCTGCTCCATGATCCTGCCCCATCTGTCTCCATCCTGCCCCATGATCCTGCCCCATCTGTTTCCATCCTGCCCCATGATCCTGCCCAATCTGTCTCCATCCTGCCCCATGATCCTGCCCATCTGTCTCCATCCTGCCCCATGATCCTGCCCATCTATCTCCATCATGTCCCATGATCCTGCCCCATCTGTTTCCATCCTGCCCCATGATCCTGCCCATCTGTCTCCATCCTGCCCCATGATCCTGCCCCATCTGTCTCCATCCTGCCCCATGATTCTGTCCCATATGACTCCATCCCGCCCCATGATCCTGTCCCATCTGTCACCATCCTGCCTCATGATCCTACTCCATCTGTCTCCATCCTGCCCCATCTGTCTCCATCCTGGCCTGTGATCCCGCCCCATCTGTTTCCATCCTGCCCCATCTCTCTCCATCCTGCTCCATGATCCTGCCCCATCTGTCTCCATCCTACCCCCTGTATCTCCATCCTGCCCCCTGTCTCCATCTTGCCGTCAAAACATATTGCAGCTTGCCATTTTCAATAAAATAAAAAAAACCTTTCTCCTTACCTGACCGCACCCTCCTGCCCCCTGTGTCTCTATCCAGCCCCTGTGTCTCCCATCCCGCCGCTTGTGTCTCCCATCCTGCCGTGTGTCTCCATTCTTCCCTGTGTCTCCTTTCTTCCCTCTGTAGCTCAATTCTTCCCTCTGTATCTCCATTCTTCCTCATTTAGTTACATAGTTATTAAGGTTGAAGGAAGACTATAAGTCCATCTAGTTCAACCCATAGCCTAACCTAACATGCCCTAACATGTTGATCCAGAGGAAGGCAAAAAAAAAACCATGTGGCAAAGAGTAAGCTCCACATTGGGGAAAAAAATCCCTTCCCGACTCCACATACGGCAATCAGACTAGTTCCCTGTATCAACGCCCTATCGAGGAACCTAGTATATATACCCTGTAACATTATACTTTTCCAGAAAGGTATCCAGTCCCCTCTTAAATTTAAGTAATGAATCACTCATTACAACATCATACGGCAGAGAGTTCCATAGTCTCACTGCTCTTACAGTAAAGAATCCGCGTCTGTTATTATGCTTAAACCTATTTTCCTCCAAACACAGAGGATGCCCCCTTGTCCCTGTTTCAGGTCTATGATTAAAAAGATCATCAGAAAGGTCTTTGTACTGTCCCCTCATATATTTATACATTAAAATAAGATCACCCCTTAGTCTTCGTTTTTCCGAACTAAATAGCCCCAAGTGTAATAACCTATCTTGGTATTGCAGACCCCCCAGTCCTCTAATAACCTTGGTCGCTCTTCTCTGCACCCGCTCTAGTACAGCTATGTCTTTCTTATACACCGGAGACCAGAACTGTGCACAGTATTCTAAGTGTGGTCGAACTAGTGACTTGTATAGAGGTAAAATTATGTTCTCCTCATGAGCATCTATGCCTCTTTTAATGCATCCCATTATTTTATTTGCCTTTGTAGCAGCTGCCTGACACTGGCCACTGAATATGAGTTTGTCATCCACCCATACACCCAGGTCTTTTTCATTGACGGTTTTGCCCAGAGTTCTAGAATTAAGCACATAATTATACATCTTATTACTTCTACCCAAGTGCATGACCTTACATTTATCCCCATTAAAGCTCATTTGCCATTTATCAGCCCAAGCTTCTAGTTTACATAAATCATCCTGTAATATAAAATTGTCCTCTTCTGTATTGATTACCCTGCAGAGTTTAGTGTCATCTGCAAATATTGAAATTCTACTCTGAATGCCCCCTACAAGGTCATTAATAAATATGTTAAAAAGAAGAGGGCCCAATACTGACCCCTGTGGTACCCCACTGCTAACCGCTACCCAGTCCGAGTGTGCTCCATTAATAACCACCCTTTGTTTCCTATCCCTGAGCCAGCTCTCAACCCATTTGCACATATTTTCCCCTATCCCCATTATTCTCATTTTATGTATCAACCTTTTGTGTGGCACCGTATCAAAAGCTTTTGAAAAGTCCATATACACTACATCCACTGGGTTCCCTTGGTCCAATGCGGAACTTACCTCTTCATAGAAACTGATCAAATTAGTCTGACATGAACGGTCCCTAGTAAACCCGTGCTGATACTGGGTTATGAGGTTATTCCTCTTCAGATACTCCAGTATAGCATCCCTTAGAATGCCCTCCAGGATTTTACCCACAGTTGAGGTTAAGCTTACTGGCCTATAATTTCCGAGTTCAGTTTTTGTCCCCTTTTTGAATATTGGCACCACATTTGCTATATGCCAGTCCTGTGGTACAGACCCTGTTATTATGGAGTCTTTAAAGATTAAAAATAATGGTCTATCAATGACTGTACTTAATTCCTGCAGTACTCGGGGGTGTATCCCATCCGGGCCCGGAGATTTGTCAATTTTAGTGATTTTTAGACGCCGCCGCACTTTCTGCTGGGTTAAGCAGGTGACATTTAATTGGGAATTTTTATCACTAGTCATTTTGTCTGCCATGGGATTTTCTTGTGTAAATACTGATGAAAAAAAGTCATTTAGCATATTGGCTTTTTCCTCATCCTCATCCACCATTTCACCCAGACTATTTTTAAGGGGGCCAAGACTATAATTTTTTAGTTTCTTACTATTTATGTAGTTAAAGAATATTTTAGGATTATTTTTACTCTCTCTCTGGCAATGAGTCTAGCTGCCTTGATTTGCTTTTACAGAATTTATTTAATTTTTTTGTATTTATTTAATGCCTCATCACTAACTACTTCCTTTAATTCTCTAAATGCTTTCTTTTTGTCACTTATTGCGCCCCTTACAGCTCTATTTAGCCATATTGGTTTCCTCCTATTTCTAGCATGTTTATTCCCATACGGTATATACTGTGCACAGGTCCTATCCAGGATGCTAATAAACGTCTCCCATTTTCTTTGTGTATTTTTATGTCTCAGAATATCGTCCCAGTTAATTGCACCAAGATCCTCTCTCATCCGTTGGAAATTTGCCCTCCTGAAGTTTAGTGTCCTTGTAACCCTTCTATTACACATCTTTTTAAAGGATACATGAAAACTTATTATTTTGTGATCACTATTAACCAAGTGACCCCCAACCCTTATATTTGATATGCGGTCTGGCCTGTTGGCTAATATTAGGTCTAGCAGTGCCCCCTTTCTTGTTGGGTCCTGAACCAGTTGTGAAAGGTAATTGTCTCTCATAGTTGTCAAAAACCGATTACCTTTGCTGGAACTGCAGGTTTCTGTTCCCCAATCTATTTCAGGGTAGTTGAAGTCCCCCATAATAATGACTTCCCCTTGAGTTGCAGCTTCATCTATTTGCTTTACGAGGATATTCTCCATTGCTTCCATTATTTTTGGAGATTTATAACAAACCCCTATCAGTAATTTATTATTTTTCCCCTCCCCTTATCTCCACCCACAGGGATTCTACATTTTCATTAAATACACCTATATTATCACGCAGGATGGGTTTTAAGGATGATTTTACATATAGACACACCCCTCCCCCTCGCTTATCTGTACGGTCATTTCTGAACAGGCTATAGCCCTGCAAGTTAACAGCCCAGTCATGGCTCTCATCCAGCCATGTTTCAGATATCCCCACCATGTCATAATTATGCTCCAACAACATTAGTTCTAATTCATCCATTTTGTTGGCGAGGCTTCTGGCATTAGTATACATGCACTTGATGTTCCTCTCTGTACCTCTATTCTTTCTTAAATTATTAACTGTTCTAACTCCACCCCCCATGCCACCGCCACCCCCAACTTCCTTATTTGTGCCCAGGTCTCTATCTGCACTATCTTCCCCTCCTATAAAATTAATACCCTCCCCCCCAATTCCTAGTTTAAACACTCCTCCAGCCTTCTAGCCATTTTCTCCCCCAGCACAGCTGCACCTTCCCCATTGAGATGCAGCCCGTCTCTAGCGTAGAGCCTGTAGCCAACTGAGAAGTCGGCCCAGTTCTGCAGGAACCCAAACCTCTCCTTCCTACACCAATTCTTGAGCCACTTATTAACCTCCCTAATCTCCCGTTGCCTCTCTGGCATGGCACGTGGTACAGGCAGTATTTCGGAAAATACCACGTTGGAGGTCCTTGCTTTCAGCTTGCAGCCTAATTCCCTGAAATTATCTTTAAGGACCTTCCACCTACCTCTAACTTTGTCATTTGTGCCAATGTGCACCATGACCGCTGGGTCCTCACCAGCCCCTCCCAATAATCTGTCCACCCGATCAGCGATGTGTCAGACTCGAGCGCCAGGTAGGCAGCACACCGTTCAACGATCCCTGTCTTTGTGACAGATTGCCCTATCTGTTCCCCTAATAATTGAGTCGCCCACTACCAGCACCTGTCTGGCCTGCCCTGCGCTCCTATTTCCCTCCTTACTGGAGCAGTCACTCCTCCGGCTTTCAGAGGACATGCCTGGCTGCAGCAGTGCTACCCCTGTACTGGCACCCCCCTCATCTGCCAACTTAGCAAACTTATTGGGGTGTTCCAGATCAGGACTAGCCTCCCTGGCACTCTTCCCTCTACCCCGCTTCCTAACTGTCACCCAGCTTCCTACTTCACCATCCTGCAGCTCCATCCTACTATCCCCCCCCTCATCTATCCCATTGAGCATCTGCTCCCTGAGCAGAAGACTCCTCTCCATATTGTCTATGGATCTCAGTGTTGCCAGCTGCACATTTAGATTCAGAATCTGGTTTTCCAAATGCACAACGTGCTCACATCTCGCACAGCAGTATGCACCCTCGACCGGCTGCTCAAGGACTGCATACATGTGGCAAGATGTGCACTGGATGGCATTAACAAGAGTGGAGCACATTTCCTAATGGGGATTGCACCAGACAGAAAAGTTAAATAAAAAATAAATAAATAACTAAATCCAAAGTATTAATAAAAAATAGACAGCAATTCAGTAATTCCTCCCTTAGAAACTCCCTGAATCCAAAGACACTCCATTCTTCCCCATGTCTCCATACTACCCCGTGTCTCCATACTTCCCCCTGTGTCTCCATTCTTCCCCCTGTATCTCCATTCTTACCCCTGTGTCTTCATTCTTTCCCCTCTATCTCCATTCTTCCCCGTGTCTCCATTCTTGTTCCCTGTGTCTCCATACTGCCCCCTGTATCTCCATTCTTCCCCGTGTCTCCATACTTTCCCCTGTGTCTCCATTCTTCCCTGTGTCACCATACTCTCCCCTGTTACTTTATACTTCCCCCTGTGTCTCCATACTTCTTCCTGTGTCTCCATTCTTTCCCCTGTGTCTCCATTTTTGCCCCTGTTTCTCTATTCTTACCCCTGTGTCTCCATTATTTCCCCATATATCTCCATTCTGCCCCATGTTTCTCCATACTTCCCTGTGTCTTCATATTTCCCCTGTATCTCCATACTTCCCTCTGTGTCTCCATTCTTCTCCCTGTGTCTCCTTTGTTCCCCCCGTGTCTCTCATCCTGCGCCCATGTCTCCCATCCTGCTCCCGTGTCTCCCATTCTGCCACGGGCTTGCCACTTTCAATTAAAAAAAAAAAAATCTTTCTTTTTACCTGGATGCACTCCTGTGGCGAAGTTCCCTCAACGCAGTACAGGTGCGCACTTGCCGGCGACTGACAATGATGTCATACGCTGGCGACGTCAGCAGCCGTCAGCAACGTCAGCAGCCCACATGGCAATAGAGTTTAATTGGACCTGCATCTCGGATGCAGGTTCAGTTACTGCACTGGCAGAAGCCTGCCGCTGGGGCCTGATGACTAGAAGAGAGGGGGCCCAATGCGGGCCCCTCTCTGGTCACTGAGCCCCGTCAGTACTGGTCACCGTCTGCCCCGGCAGTACTGCCCTTGATGGTGGCCCTGTGGAGAGCTGTCCACAACTCTTCAGTTGTACGACTGTGATGTCTAAGGCATATCAATTTTAACACTGTCTGATTGCGATGAGTCCTGGCTAAACAGTACGAAGGTGGTGGGGATTCGCTCTGCACTGTTAGTATGCCTCTCACATTAAGGCAGAGGTTGAGGGTGCAGGTGGAAGCCCTAGAAGAGATAGAGGAGGAGGCAGAAGCAGTGGAAGAAGTGTGAAATGCAGAGGTTTGTCCTGCAAGCCTTGGGGATTCCAAGACTTGTGGAGCAATGCCTGTTCCCACAGCCATCAGAGTAACCTAGTGCCCAGTCAGTGAGATGTAACGCCCTTGGCCATGCTTACTCGTCCAAGTGTCTGTGGTGAAATGCACATTGAAAGACATAGATTTAGTCAAGGAAAGGGTGATGTTGTCTGCGACATGCTGTTGTAGCACAGACACAGCTTTCTTAGAAAAGTAATGGCAACTGGGCAATTGGTACTGGGGGACTGCAATGGCCATCAGTAGAGTTGAGCGACTTTTGCTTTTTTAGGATCGAGTCGGGTTTCACGAAACCTGACTTTCTCAAAAGTCAAGTCGGGTGAAATCGGCCGATTATTGCGAAAAGTCGGGGCCCGGGGGCCGACCGAAACACGAAACCCATTGCAAGTCAATGGGGAATCAAAGTTGGCAGTGAGTGGAGGACAGGAAAACACCTACAGTGTCCATTTTAATGCCAAAAACATCAATTCTTATTTCTTAAGCTTGTCAATCTTAATTTACTTTATAATAATAGTTAGGCATTGAAAACAGGGGCTCATTTGGCTAAAGTTGTGGGAGGGTAGGGCTGGCTCAAGATTTTCGTGGGCCCAGGAAACGCGGAATACATCACGGCGGTGGAGCAGGGAGAGGTAAGTATTTCAACTTTGCAAGTGCTGTGATCCTGAACAAGCAGGGGGGGCCCACTAGTTGGCACTGGCACAGGGCCCCTCATAGTATGGTGGTGTGTTTGACGGCGGGCGGCACCTCCCACTGCCAGAGACACTTTTGCGTACTATGAGGGGCCCTGTGCCAGTGCCAACGAGTATGCCCCCCACCTGATGAAGGAACCAGCACTTTCATCTGCACCTTCCTCTTTGTCCCTGTGTAAGGTGGTATAGTAAGCGGGAAGGGGAACCTGACTTTCAGCAGGGTCAGATTCTGGCTGTGTAGAGTGCAAGGGGAATGTAGTGGTCTGGGTCAATGTACCAGCAGACTCATCTAGCAGTGGCTGGGCAATGGGCAGGATGAGGAGGAAACATAGATATAGGTCCAAAATAAAAAACTAGGCTAAAAGCAGTTCAAAATTGGTAACAGGACTAAACAGGCGGCATAGCTTTGTTCAGTGGAGGACAACTGTAATGAGTGGCGCAGACACAGTTAGTATGCCCAAAATAAAAAAGTAGGCTAAATGCTGTTCAAAATTGGTAAGAGGAGTACACAGGCGGCATAGCTTTGTTCAGCGGAGGAGGACAACTGTTATGAGAGGCTCACACAGTTACTAGGCCCAAGTAAGTAAGTAGGCTAAATGCAGTTCAAAATTGGTAAGAGGAGTACACAGGCGGCATAGCTTTGTTCAGCGGAGGAGTACAACTGTAATGAGAGGCTCACACAGACTTAGTAGGCCTTAAATAAAAAAGTAGGCTAAATGCAGTTCAAAATTGGTAAGAGGAGTACACAGGCGGCATAGCTTTGTTCAGCGCAGGAGAACAACTGTTATGAGAGGCTCACACAGACTTAGTAGGCCTAAAATAAAAAAGTAGGCTAAATGCAGTTCAAAATTCTGAATCTGAAAGTTCATAATGGACCCGCTGCCATTCTACCTAAAGATATTTATTTTTTTATTTTTTTTGTCAAGACGTCTGGGTGTTGGTAGAGTGAGTTTAGATTTGTACTCCAGCCTTTCTTGATATTAGAACGGCATGACATGCCTATATCTGTGTCTCCTCCTCCTTTTACTCCTCCACCTCTTTTCTTTTCGCATGACTATATGTAGTTGTGACTTTTCCATGTGTTTGTTGTGTCTTCTGAGCAGTTTGTCAGCTTTTGGACACCTTTTAAGGTGTTTTATATGTGTTTTCCATGTGTTTGTATGTGTTTGTGTTTGCCTGCCATTGGTTTCAATTTGGTTCGACGGTGTTCGTCGAACGTTCGATGAACAGTTCGGGGAACACCTCCCTGTTCGACGAACCAAACCGAACCCGAACACTAGGGAGGTGGCTCAACACTATTAATGATATAACTTGTTGTGAAGAAACCAGATTGTATCTTAATTACCCAGACAGCTACGTTTTTGCATAAACAAAAGAACTGTTTTTTTATCTGTATATTGGCTTGTGAATTAAGTGTTTATGTCTGGTGGGTCAAAAAGACAGACTGCCCACTGATATACTATCTAACATACTGTGTAAGTCTGTAATAGTGACTGTACATTGAGTGTGTTAAGCTTTGTTTATTGATGTGTGCTTATATGCTAATAGTGCTACTTAATCCCATCACCATTTTTTGCCATATCTTGATGTTGAACTAAAGGACACTGGGTAATTCTAAAAATAGCTTACATGCCTTGGGTATAAAAAGACTCAGAGTTGACATCCTGGGAGTCTGAAGTAATACAGAGCTACCAGCCGGACATTCTGCAAACCACACTATAGACAAGAGAACGGACTGCAGCCAATTCATCATGGCACCATCACGAGGGACACTGGTCTAGGATTCTACAGGATACAACCTAGGGGTTTTCGGCTCTGGTTGGAAGGACACAGATCTGATCCAGTGACCATCTCTGCACCATGGATATGTTTGGAGAAAGCCAGGGTTAGGACCCGCTGGTCGCCTGGTTCCATGGAGATGGTCCGATAAGACAGGTGGTGACTCTCGTGTCAACTGGCTTTGGACCTTGTATGGGCTCTATGGACAGTTCTTGGTCATCTCCCTATGCTTGTCGTTGCCCCTTCTCTGTGCGTTCATCCACAGATGGAGTACCGACCCTGGGAGCTCTGATATCATGTCAACTGGCTTTGGACCTTGTATAGACTCTATGGACAGTTCTTGGTCATCTCCCTATGCTTGTCGTTACCCCTTCTCTGTTCGTTCATCTACAGATGGAGTAGCGACCCTGGGAGCTCTGACATCATGTCATACTGGAAATACGTGGAGACGCAGTGATATTTTATATGTGCCCATGTAATCAAGAAATTGCAGCCATGTTGGGATTGTTCTGTATGCTATTGTGTGCTGTGGTTCAATAAAGTATTGCCACACTGTTTTACCTTAACCCTGTGTTGTCTGTGTAGTGTATTGCCCACTGGGAGATAGAGCGGGCGTTCAGTGGTATGAGCCGTGGTCCATGCAGTCTTTCTAAAGACAGCCGGGCCAGCAGACAGCAGAACCCACTGACCCAGTTTCTCCGTAACACTGGTGGCAGCAGTGGGATACTACTCAGCCCGGCGGAACCGGGGGAGCTGCAGGGGATTGGTGTTCTCAGACACCGTCCAGGGCTTCACAACCAGGGAGGTATACAAACAGACCCAGCAGACCATTGATGAGGCATGCACAGAAGGTTTCGGATGCCACTATATCCAACCCCACCAAATTGGCCTTGAGAAGAGGACCAGAGTGGCTATATGATCGCAACAAGAAATGGAAACTACAGGAGATGTTCCAGCTTCAACGGATTGAATAGAATTTAATGCAGGAGCTACGAAATGTGGAGAAAGCCATGCGTGGACCCAATGGATAACAGTTGTTACTCTTCAATTACGTATGGAGTTTGTTTTTTCGTAAGGAGCATATGGAATATGCTCTAAGGAAACTGGATGATCGGAAGCCTATCATGTCTGGTTAATTAAGATGGGGGAGGAATGTGAAGAAACCAGATTGTATCTTAATTACCCAGACAGCTACGTTTTTGCATAAACAAAAGAACAGTTTTTTTATCTATATATTGGCTTGTGAATTAAGTGTTTATGTCTGGTGGGTCAAAAAGACAGACTGCCCACTGATATACTATCTAACATACTGTGTAAGTCTGTAATAGTGACTGTACATTGAGTGGGTTAAGCTTTGTTTATTGATGTGTGCTTATATGCTAATAGTGCTACTTAATCCCATCACCATTGTTTGCCATATCTTGATGTTGAACTAAAGGACACTGGGTAATTCTAAAAATAGCTTACATGCCTTGGGTATAAAAAGACTCAGAGTTGACATCCTGGGAGTCTGAAGTAATACAGAGCTACCAGCTGGACATTCTACAGACCACACTACAGACAAGAGAACGGACTGCAGCCAATTCATCATGGCACCATCACGAGGGACACTGGTCTAGGATTCTACAGGATAAAACCTAGGGGTTTTCGGCTCCGGTTGGAAGGACACAGATCTGATCCAGTGACCATCTCTGCACCATGGATATGTTTGGAGAAAGCCAGGGTTGGGACCCGCTGGTCGCCTGGTTCCATGGAGATGGTCCGATAAGACAAGTGGTGACTCTCGTGTCAACTGGCTTTGGACCTTGTATGGGCTCTATGGACAGTTCTTGGTCATCTCCCTATGCTTGTCGTTGCCCCTTCTCTGTACGTTCATCCACAGATGGAGTAGCGACCCTGGGAGCTCTGATATCATCAACTGGCTTTGGACCTTGTATAGACTCTATGGACAGTTCTTGGTCATCTCCCTATGCTTGTCGTTACCCCTTCTCTGTGCGTTCATCCACAGATGGAGTAGCGACCCTGGGAGCTCTGACATCATGTCATACTGGAAATACGTGGAGACGCAGTGATATTTTATATGCGCCCATGTAATCAAGAAATTGCAGCCATGTTGGGATTGTTCTGTATGCTATTGTGTGCTGTGGTTCAATAAAGTATTGCCACACTGTTTTACCTTAACCCTGTGTTGTCTGTGTAGTGTATTGCCCACTGGGAGATAGAGCGGGCATTTAGTGGTATGAGCCGTGGTCCATGCAGTCTTGCTAAAGACAGCCGGGCCAGCAGACAAGAGCACCCACTGACCCAGTTTCTCTGTAACACTTGAATTACAAATTCTTTAGTTTTACTCAAATTAGTTGATGCAGAAAGGAATACACCTCACGTAAGAAAAAAACTACATCTAGTATTTTGTATAACATCTGTGAATTTTAAATACAGCACCAAGTCTTCTACGTATGGAGTGAACAATGTGGTGAGATATTGCAACATCTATAATTTATCTATTCATCAAGAATGACCTCCTTTACAGCCTGGATGCTGGATGGAGAGTGATGCTCAACTTGTCTCTTCAGAATTCCCTGTTGGTTGTTTCGGTTGGGTTCAGATCAGGAGACATACTTGGCTGCTGAATAACTTTCACCCTGTTCTTCTTCAGAAATGCAATAGTGGACACAGCACCTCGCTCTCTACCAGCTACTGGGCGCTCTGCACTTCTCTCTCTATGCTGTACGCTGCCTGTTCCACCAAGACTGAAGCACCAATAACAACTGGTGCTGGTACAAGATGGTTCAGCTGGTAACATTGGTCCGTCTTCTGGTGGTAGTGGTCGGCGTCCGGTACCTTCCGCTGAGCCCCTAGTCCATGAACATATGCGGCCGGAGCAAACAAGGCCGCAGCACAATCAGGGTCTCCTGTGGGTGGGAAGATATATGCTGGTAAGGTGGGCTGAAAACGTCTGTCCAATACCAGGTTCTCTCTTTGCGGCTCGTTCGCTGTACTCACGGTCATGAAGCACACAGCACCTCGCTCTCTGCCAGCTACTGGGCGCACTGCACTTCTCTCTCTATGCTGTGCGCTGCCTGTTCCACCAAGACTGAAGCTCCAATATCAACTGGTGCTATGTTTCTCCAACGAGGTCCTGTAGACAATAGATAAACTAAGGAAAAGTTATAATCTTCATCAGCAAAAGTTTATGAATTTTGGATAATGTGAGCTTCATCCAGGTTTCTATGCTTCTGTGAGGGAGGTATGAGGTGGAGGCACCCTTTGTAATGACAACTCTGTCCTGACCTGTGTGTTTGATCTGCTTAATTAAAGGCTGTTGAGACTTACTTAGGAGACTTGAGTCCGAATGCTCAGGAAAGAAACTACATCTTTAGTGTTCTAGCTCCCTATTGCCAATTATGCTAAGAGGCTACTAATATATAACATGGGAGTTTACAGTTGGATGGATCTGGGAGTGCTGTGTCTAGTCAGGTGAGGTGACTATTGTGCCTTAAGTGGAAGACAACGGCTGAATGTTCCTCCTGTAATTCACAAATTTGGCCCACATAATAATGTGCTATGGGTATGGAGTTACATCTGTTTGGTTAAGACTACTGTAGTACTGCTGTAGCTGATGGCAGGTCCCAGGTTTCAAAAAGGATATTATGTACTGAGCAGGAGATTGTTGTGATCTTCTTCAAATTGAAAAAGGCCAAATATTACTCTGTTGATGAAATTTCAGGAATAGGCCAGAAATCTTGGCTGTGGACTAAGCTACTGATTAGGCCCCAGGATTGTTCTTAATAAGGGCTGAGCAATAAACCTTATTACTTAGCAGGTATACTATACATAATGCTGTAATTGATATTTAATGACCACAGGTGATGATTTTAGATTTGAAATTTTACTAACTAATTGAGCAGTGCATGTCTAAGTCCATCAGCGCCTGGACACATAACTTCTCCCATGCTGTTGTACTGCCTCCACTGATACATCAATATAACACATATATACAATAGTAATAATAATCAAAATGAATTATATACTTACACAATAGCACAAAATTACCTTACAAAATGTTTACATACTTTAAGCTATTGAGTTGATTTCCACGCAATTTTTTTCCCAGTTCAGCCCATATCATTGATTTATCACATTGCAAATGCTGTCATTTTTTTCTCCTGAAAACGATGGATGAACATAAGGACATTCGATGAGCATGAAGCCATTAGGATATAACCTATCTTGTCATTCAATATCCATCAGACACTTGACATGAGCAAAATTACTAGCCTTTTGCTGAATATTTCACTTTGCTTTCTTCTGTCATCCATAAAATGCATTCTCATCATTGTTCTTCTTTTACTTTTTATGTTCCACTGTGTTAGGTATCTCTAATTGAGCATCTGTTGAGCAGGATAACGAATCATGAATTTAGCTGATGAGTGTGATAAAAATTACAATATTTCAATTATTTTGGTGCTCACCTTACCCAGCGTCTCATGAATCAAGGCTCTAATATCTTAGAAATTCAGATGTATCTGCCATTTTTCTCATCTGGTTAAATAACTGATGAGATGTAAAATCAGTTCTGTGATGCAAAACATGCCCGGAGGTTGATCGATTTGTCAGAACAAATAGACCTTTTCACAATAAAACTATATGAAACGGCAGCGCTTGCTCGCACAGTGCTGCATCAACAATGAAGTTATTATGTGTCAGCCAAAAATATATTCTATAGTGTTACATGTTATTCATTTTAACCTTCTACTTGGCAAAACAAAAACTCAGTAAAGTGATGTGACAAAATATTTCCTAAGGTCAACTCATGCCTACATATTTTATGACTTGATGAATATGGAAGGATATGTTAATGATGACATGACAGCTTTTTACTTTATGTTATGTTAACTTCTAGCAATGTGCTCAGCTGAATATACAGTATATGTTCCTATTAGGCACTTTTATAGGTGTGCATAAGGGCACTATCTCTTCAGAATATGTTTAATTTTAAAGAACTATGCAGTAAAGGCTCCGTGTTCTATAATAAAACTGTAATAGTTTATTCCATGTTCATTTCAAAACTAGTATTAAAGCAATAAAGTATAAATCATTTATTGAAAGACAATATGAATAAGTTATTGACATTCGTTTACCATCCTATCATCTTCTGTAGGCTTTATTTATGTTACATCATGAAACATATTTTTCAGGTTCATTTGGTCTGATACATCAAAGTGTTTATGCCGGAAAACTAGTATAAAACACTTTCTAAAGTTGCACATTAGGCCGGTTTCTCATTTGCGGTTGTGACCGCAGCGTTGTGCCGCAATTTTCCGCATGCGTCGTTTATTCCTACCTTTAACATTAGGGAGGCAGATGTCTGCGATTGGTTGCGTTTTGCCGCATTTGACGACGCATGCGTAGTTTCGTTGTCTGCGGTTTGGCGCGGCAAATGCTACATGTAGTAATTTTAGTGGCGTCAATTTGCCACCTAGAAAAATATGCGGCTGTTAGCGGAAGGAATGCGGCAAAAAAACGCATTACGGTCTATGTGAACGCATGAGTTCGCAAGCACATGCGTTTGCTTGCTTTTGTGAACGCATTTGTAGCACCACAGAAAAACATGTCTAGACACTGATTAGCCACCCCTCACATACAAACTGATAAAAGGAAGGAGTGGGCATTGGCAGGTCACTATACAGCAGACTGGGAAGCAGACCAAACAGAGGAAAGCACCTTTGAGGAAACAAGACTCTGAACAATGTGAGTATATCCTAGCCAATGCCTTTATTTTCTGTTTTCTGTCTCTATATGTCCTAATTTCTGTCATTTTTTTCTTTCTGCATGCATCAGAATGTCATCTACTAAGGAGGAGGAGCAACGGCCAGGGCCTGCACAAGCCAAACATGTCAGTGAAGTGAATACTCACCTCTTCAGATTGGTAAGTATTCACTGTCACATCTACACATGTGTTAAATTCTTTTTTTCCTTTTTTTAGAGCAGTTTTTCCACTGCGGCAGAGGCTGAGCAGGAACAGCGGGGTCACGGTCAGATGGCAAGGTGGCAGCGTGTACGTATACCTGGCTGACTATTGTATCCTGACTTTACTCTTCTTGAATGTTCATTTCTTTACTATTCTCTTTCTTTATCTTTTTCTTCTTGACCCCTTTTTTTTCTTGACTTTCAATATTCATTCCAGCTTTCTGTCTCTGTCTTCTTTCTTATGTTAACCTCTCCAACATTAATGTCTTTATTTATTTTTTAGGTTCCAGAACAGGATGAGGACTTCATTGAAAATGACCTCCTCATCTCCCTTGTCCATGAGCAAGTCTAGTTGTGGGACACCCGGGTTCCGCAGCACTCAGACAACGTGACGATCCGGCAGCTATGGAATGAGGTGGCCAAAGCGATGTGGGATGGCTGGGACAAAGCCCCGACTCGGGTCTGAAATGCATTTTGTAAGTATTGCAATGTAGTGTGCTGCAGCAGTGACCTTGGCCGGGATCATAAAACTGTGTGTAATGAGAGAAATTCTCAGGAGTTTCTCTCATCATACAAAGTTGTGTGATCACAGTCAAAAGTGCATTGTCTAACCATTATTTATATTTTTCAACAGTGCTCAAAGTCAAAACACGTTGGCGTTCGATGAAGGATCGCTTCAACAAGGACCTTCGTCAAGAGAGCCGGGTTCCTAGTGGTTCTGGAGAAGCATCCGCAAATACAAGTATCACCGCATCCTTGCATTTTTGAGACCAGTCCTTGCCCAGATAATGTAAGTATTTTTTGTGGTGTAATGGGTTGTGTTGGATTGCCTAATCTGTATTTTTCTAGTCCACAGAAGTTGGTGCTTTACTATTGTAAATGTTTTGTAGTAATGTGTTTTTTCTCTTCATTTTTCACAGCACATGGAGCAGCACTCTTGACCCTGGTTCTGGAGCAGTCCTTCATCAAACAGCCACGGACCCATCCCAGCCGTCCAGCAGAGCTGCAGCAAGTGGGCCTGCCACACAGACTGGAGACCAGGAAGCTGGTCCATCAGGTGTTCCCCTGTCCCAGTCCTCTGCCTCTTTTTTTTGTGCTCTTCCTGGCAGCGGCAGAGGGCCTCGGACAGGTCACTCATGCCCGAGTTTTTGCACTTGAGCTCGGTCTTTCATGATGGACTTAAGGAGATGGGTAACCAACTGGATAGTGCCATAAACCACATGAATACACATTTTCAGGAGGTCACCAAGAGACTTGACCAAGTGAAAGCCGACCTCCAGAGGCCAGCAAATCATTTTTTTAATCAAATTGAACAGGGCATGTCAGAACACCTTACTCCTGATCTCCAGCTTAGTGTCATGCAGGCCTGCAATGCTGCTTACGTGCAGGCTATGCAGCAGAGTCGGTATTTTCAGCAGACAGTGGCGGCATATCCACCTGTGCCAACATTGTCATGCTTGACCTCAATGCTGAGCTCTGCCAGACACCACTGCAGCACCACCACCATGCTGAGTGCTGTTGGACAACCTACCGCCACCACCATGACAACTGCTGCTCCTGCTTGGACCTCCTCCACTGCCTCCACCATGCAGCAACAGGACCCTGGCATGGCCTTCCGCACCACAACAGCTTTCTCCGGACTGTGTGCAGCGCTCACATCGCTCGCTGCTTTTTGCCCATCACTGGCAGTCCCCTGATGAGCCCCTCTGGACTTCCTGATGGGGCGAAACGCGTCGGGATGAGACATCTGTCTCTTTGAGATAAGTGCATTATATGGACACATTTGTGCTGCTGGACTGGCGCCTGCCTATTATGTCACATGAATATGATGCGGGCTATTAGGCACAACGTAAACAGCACCTGAGTATCAATCTATCATTTTGTGGAGTCTATATCGGCCCTGGCTGGGAGGTTATGTGCCCTGATTTATGATATTTCCTATAAGGGCGCCTCTATTTGCAGAAAACACTGTTTTTTCTGGCGAGATGCCATTGGGTCTGTGACTAAGTCACTATCTGGACATTCCTTTTTCTTTTCTTCTGGCGGTGATGCCATACAAGTATTGACATGACAAACTTTTTTATTTCTTATCTGGCGGGGATGCCCTTGTATGTGTAACTATAACTCACATGATCAGGTTACTGATATATCTGGCGTTGATGCCTTTAAGTATGCTTTATTTTTCTCTGGCGAGGATGCCCCTCTTTATATATATTTTTTTTTCTGGCGGTGATGCCATTAGGTTATACAACTGAGTAAATAAGTCTTCTATTTGTGCATCCATATAAGCGCTCAGTACGATAGATCTGAGCTATAGATGAGCTGTATTATGAGGCGCATTCTAATGAGTATTCTTTTTTAGGGCAACAGCACTAATACTTTCAGTTGTGACTCAATCCCTATAGCACTTTTTTCCTACTTACTGTTTTATACTTGAGTGATATTATTCTTAAAGGCAATACCATCTAGTAGGAACTGAGACTTTAATATTATAGTATATACATTTGAGTCTTTTTTGGTAATTTTTCATCTCCTCTCTTCAGATTATAAGAGATTACTGTGTGTACAATATCCTAGACAACATCTTTCTTATTACTATTTGTTCATCTTTAGCTCACACTATATACGCCAGAGTATATTGCATATTAGCTGAATAGTGCTATCTTTGCACCAAAAGCCAGTATTTAGCAGCACTGTTATTTTATATTTTACACTTTTTCTTTTTGCTTTTGTGTGGTGTTTATTTTTGGTGGTGGCTTTTTTGTAGGGATTCCTGTTAGGGATTTTAGGGCCAGTCCACGTTGAGCGGGGGCGCCATTTCGTATCCCAGGGTGCCAACCTCCGCTGCCAGGAAGTGAATCTTTTAGGGATAGGCACGTCTATCTTCCCTAGTCCTTTCCTGTATATTTGCATTTATCTTTTTTCTGGCATTTTTTATATATACCAGAGACCCTTTTTTTTCACAGGTTCCCTACTGCTGGTCTTTATGATATTATTGTTATTCGATTTTTAATTATTACATTAAAATATATCTTTTTAGGTCTCTTATTTGTTTTTTGGTTTTGCTTTTTTGAATATTAGACCTTAGCTATTGCAAATTGTTTTTTTTTCCTTCCGCACCACAACCATGCAACAGAAGCAGGACCCTGGCATGGCCTTCCGCACCACAACCATGCAACAGCAGTAGGACCCTGGCATAGCCTTCCCCACCACCATGCAGCAGCAGGACCCTGGCATGGCCTTCCAACCTCCAACCACAACCATGCAACAGCAGCGGCACACGGACCCTGACAGGTCGGCCACTATGACAAGGCCAAACTAAATGAGCCCACCGAAGCTCCCCAGACCGCAGCGCCAATCCCAAAAAGGGAAAAAGAAACAGCAGACTATCTCAATTCCTCCCCCCTCACTTCCCAATGTATCTGTAATGCCAGGTTTGTCTCACTCTTCCAGTGTGTCTCTGTCTTCTTCTCATGCGACAAGCCCCATCCCCGAACTCCCAGACCCCACTACTTTAATTGCCCCTTCTCCTGCCACCCCATGCGACATCCACACTTAGCCAGGCCTCACAGCTACACACCCCACAGTTCCGTCACTCTACCCCAAGCAGGCGCAGTTAAATATTTTTGTTGTTAACAAAATAAATAATAATGTTTAATGCCCCCAATAATGTTTGGTTATTTGTGTATTTCGCCACCGGCAACACACACCGTGCGCCTAATAAAACACTGCGCCGCACACTATATTGTTTTGCCAACTCATAGCTCCAGTAGTTATTAGGTACAAGAGTGCAGCTTTGTGTGTTTGGTATAGAGCTGTGAGGTGGCAAAAAATAAATATAACTTGTATTTTCTCCATAATCTCTTCAGTCGGATTAATCTGTGTCGCAGACCGAAGAGAAAATGGCGGTAATACAAAGCAGAACTATACTCAACAGGTCATGTGTCATAAATACATGTAGAAAAGCTGTGGAGACACCATCACGTGTTTCTCAATGCAAGCAATAAATAGCCAGGTCTTTCCCTGGGATGGAACAACAACGGGAAGGGCAGCATCCAAAAAGGAAAACCACCTATGCCAAAACATGATGACGGGCAAATACCCCGAAACAGCTGTCTGTGGATGGATACCATGTTTTGGCATAGGTGGTTTTCCTTTTTGGATGCTGCCCTTCCCCTGGTGGTTCATTCCTGAAAAGTCATTTTATTAGGCACTGCTCCTAATAGCCAGTTTCCTACTCCACACTGATGAGGGGCAAATACCCCGAAACAGCTGTCTGTGGATGGATACCATGTTTTGGCATAGGTGGTTTTCCTTTTTGGATGCTGCCCTTCCTGTGGTTGTTCCTTCCCGGTGAAAGACCTGGCTATTTATTGCTTGCGTTGAGAAACACGTGATGGTGTCTCCGCGGCTTTTCTACATACATTTGCTTATTTCCCACAAGGGATGGGAGCAGTGTTCTGGATCACTGCGTTGAGAAACACGTGATGGTGTCTCCGCGGTGTTGGATGTTTTGATCTCCCCGAGGTCATTCATCCTTATGTTTATGTGTCATAAATAGTGATTTCATTATGCACATCTTGAACTCATTACTTATGACACCTGACCTCGTGAGTAGAGAACTGCCTTGTATAACCTCCATTTTTTCTTCAGTGTACGTAATCTATTTCACACAAACCGAAGAGACGATGGAGGTCATACAAGGCATATTTATGCTCACCTGAACATATGTCAGAAATAGTGAATTCATGAGGCTGTTATTTGCGCATCATGAATTCATTATTTATGACACCTGACTTGATGAGTCTCTTCAGTCTGCGTCCAATAGATACTGCAGAACGGAATCAGGACGTAATGACGTCAACTCCCTTACCACTAACAACATAAGTGGTTTTTAGAGGAAATACATTTGAGACTCGGTCAAGATATCAAAACACAATTTTAATTAACAAAAAATATTATTAACATTTAAAACATAGCTGGTACAGACCCAAACCCAACAGGACATTTTACACGATATTGCCTTGCCATGCCACACGTCCAATATCAGAATCAAAATAGGCAGCAAATTGGTCCCGCATGTTGCCAACTTCAACAGTGGACCGCAGCGAGTGATGCTGGTAATCTGGCAATGGGTTTGCAACTGGTTCATCCAGTTCAATGTTAGGTCGCTCTTTAGCCATTATGTAATTGTGGAGAACCAAAGTAGATTTTCACACATCTGAAAGGCCTCATCCCCAACCATAACAAATGGCATCGGTGGGCCTTGAGTGTTGGGGAGAGGTTGTGGCAGTGGAAAATTAAAATTTTTGCTATACACACGTCGGCCCATATCCGAGTTCTTGAAAGTCTGTGAGTTATTGCCACGGCCAAAAGCTCCAATGTCCACGGCGATGAATCGACAGTCCGCATCTGCTATTGCCATGAGCACAACAGAAAAATATTTTTTGTAGTTGAAGTACTCCGATCCAGTTCTGGCAGTTTGATAATGCATATGTGCATTTCCATCCACTGCTCCCAAACAGTTGAGGAAATCACACACACTCCACAATTTTTTTGAAATTGCAATCCACACGTCCTCCGTGGGTAGGGGTATAAATTCATCCCGGAGAGTGATCCACAAAGCCCGGCAGGTGTCCGCAACTATTCCAGACAGGGTGGAAATTCTAAGCCGGTACTGAAAGTGGAGTAATGATAAGCTCTTTCCGGTTGCCAGAAATCTGACATAAAATAAAAAAATAAAATTACAATCATTTCCATTTATGGTGGTGTTTAGCTAATGACATAAAGGAAAATACAAATAATACATGGCAGACCAACAATAATTATGACGGGCATTTGTTAGAATTATTAGGTACCTTAATGTAACCAGGAGGCGTTCCTCTGCTGGAATTGCTCTACGGAGCTGGGTGTCCTGTCTCTGGATGGCTTCTTGGACACGACCAAGCAATTCCCAGAAAGTCTTGAGACGTCCTGGTATAGTCCGGGAATTTGTCCGGGTTGGCATTAAGCTCGCCATATAACATGTGATAGGCTCCACGGTTCTCCCGGAGTTCAATAATGGGGTGTCTCCAAAAAACGCCTACGCCGTGTCCTTCTCTGTCGTTCTCTATTTCTTTGTTGCTCCCAAGCAAACGCACAGGCAAGAACCAGCTTGATGCTTAAATCCAGGTTGAAATAAAAGCTCTCCATACGAAGATCCATCATGTCACAGGATACAGTAGCAAATTGTTAAGATTTCAGCAGTCCAAAGGTCTATATATAGATACCCCATAATACATGCCCACTGTAGTCCCATTGGCGGCGTCTGTTTATCTAGATTTTTCTCCTGTTAAATTTTCCACCATGCGCACAGAAAATGCAAACGCATGCAAAATGCATGAAAAAGCATGTAAACGCTGCGTTTTTTGAACCGCATGCCTTACCTTATGCATCTAAAAAAACACTGCGTTTGTATGCGTTTGCATGCTTTTTTGTGCGTTTGAGGTTGCACATTAAATGCTGTGGATTGTAACGCAAATGTGAAACTAGCCTTACACATACAAATTAGCTAAAACTAACTTAAAAGTTGAATAAACATTGAACAAATGATTGTCTCATGAATGATCTTGCTATGACTTAGACATCTAATTATAGTGTGTAAATGCTAACCGTGATTTTCGCAGATAACGTTTGTACCTGTGATAGTCTCTGGGGCATTCACGTGTTTGTGACTCTTCACTTATGAGCGGTCTGTGGAAAATTGCGGAGACGTATTCAATTTTGATCTGAATGTTGGATCAAAATCAGCAATGCAAGTCTAGGGGCCGGTGAAAAAAAAAAGCACCACACTCAAAAAAAAATCAAACAAAGCTGACTTTATTTCAGGTGATGGTGGTCCATGATTAGTCATCTGAAAGTTTAACCAAATGATCATTTTGGTTCATATCAATCATTTTAATCAACTAAATGAATACAGCGTTTTTTTGAGGCACGTTTTGCAATAGGTCAAAAAGATGCCTGCAAAATCACTCAAAAAATGCTTTAATATTTCTTCCTTTCTGTTGTAAATCAAATATAATATTGTATATTGTTCATGTGTTCAGTTTTTTTTATTTTACTCACTTATTTAGTACCAGTATATTTTACAGCGCGTTACAGACATCATCACTGTCCTCAATGGAGCTCTCAATCTCAACGAGCAGTATGTCTTCGGAGTGTGGGAGGAAACCAGATTACACACAAACACTGGGAGAAAATAATGGTGGTATATGAATCCAGGACCCCAGCACCAAAAAGCAACAGTGCTAATCACTGACCCCCTGTGCAGCTCTATACTGAGCAGTTTTTTTGCCTCAGGCCAGTCTCACACGTCCAGATAATTCCGGTACTGGAGAAAAGGGTACCGGAGAACGGTACCGGAGTTATCCGTGTCCGTTTGTCCGTGTGCTCACGTAGGCCATCCGTGTGGGATCCGTGTGATGTCCATGAGAACGTTTTTAGGCTCCGTGTGCTGCCCGTGTGCTGTCCGTGTGCTGTCCGTGTCCGTGTATTGCAACAATTTTTACAATTTTAACCCTATGACAGGAAAAACGCACACGGACAGCACACGGATGGCACGCGGACAGCATCCGTGTGCGGTACATGTTTACACGGACCCATTGACTTTAATGGGTCCGTGTGATCCGTGCGCTCCCACGAACACTGACTTGTCTCCGTGTTTTGCAAACGGACACACGGTGCGTGAAATCACACTGACATCTGCAGAGACACATTTATTTTAATGTATCTACATGAGTCAGTGTCTCCGGTACGTGAGAAAACAGTCACCACACGTACCAGAGCCACTGACGTGTGAAACCAGCTTCAGAGTGTGGAAAAATCTGTGGTACATGTCACTACTTTGAACCGTCTCCTGATGGAAACTGTCCAATCAAAATGCTGCAAAAAATATTTCTGGAAAAAACTACAGTATCTAAGGCATAACTAAAATAAGGAGAACTAAGAGTCAAAACTGGCCACAGAATATAACAAAGATAATATTTATTAAGTAAACAAAAACAAAAAATACAAATAAATAATAATCACTGATAGCAAGTGCATAGCAACTGCATCCTAAGGTACATCCGTCGGTACGGATGTACCTTAGGATGCAGTTGCTATGCACTTGCTATCAGTGATTATTATTTATTTGTATTTTTTGTTTTTGTTTACTTAATAAATATTATCTTTGTTATATTCTGTGGCCAGTTTTGACTCTTAGTTCTCCGTATTTTAGTAATTTGATTTTGAGTCGCCATATATGTGCATCTTGT
Source organism: Ranitomeya imitator (assembly GCF_032444005.1). Lineage (NCBI taxonomy): Eukaryota > Metazoa > Chordata > Amphibia > Anura > Dendrobatidae > Ranitomeya > Ranitomeya imitator. Next base: position 204,747,005 of record NC_091286.1, read on the forward strand.
ATGTATTACTGACGTCTATTTTGCCAGTATCTAAGGCATGATTCACATGGTTGTGTTTAAATATGCATTCAAAAAAATGGTACTGGTGTCATCAGTGTTCTGGATCAGTGTGTTATTATTGTTTAGTCAATGTGTCAGTTTTCACCCTCAGTGTATCAGTTATTACTAGCAGTGTTTTGGATCGGTGTTAGGGCCGTGTGTCTTTTTTTAACCATCAGTGTGTCACCCGTGTATGCTTGCTTGTTTCTACCATCAGTGTTGTCATCAGTGTTGGGTCTGTGTGTCCATTTTTACCATCAGTGTGTCACCCATGTGTCCTTGCTTTCCATCAGTGAATGACTCGTGTATCATCAGTCTTTTTCACAGATAGATAAATAAATGACAAATCTTCTTCCATCCTTTGCAATGTTAAATACAGGCAGCACACGGATGTCACTCAAATGGCGTGTGCTGTATATGTTTTCACAGACCCATAGACTTGTATTTGCACTTTTCATCCATGATACTGGAGGAAAACGGACATGTCCCTATGAGTTGGCTGGATACAGATGAACATTTGAGAAATAATCAAGTTTCATCCAGATAAATGGAGCGCCCCCAGGGTCTAGGGGTTACTCGGTATCAGGCCCTTCGGTTCTCAGTGGGGATGTCACGGTGGCTGACCTGGTCCGTGGCCCTAGGGGAACGTCCGTAGAAAATGAGGGAAAGGTCTTTAAAGGGATAATGTTCGTGACACCACCTGTGGTATTCAGTCAGGGTGACCGACGCTGCTTAGGGGTCCGCTGGGGTGATGTTATGACAGCTAGATGGTATACCTTCCCACAGGTGAAGTATGTCCCCAGGGCTTCCTAGAGTGTAGATGGTGGATGGTGGATGATGTAAGGCGCAGGAAATAACGAGGACACAAGGTTGCAGTCTCTTTACCTTTATTGAAGGCTTCAGCATCCACAGTCCAGGGTAGGGACCACAGGGTAGGCAGATTCCGGCCGGTCTGAAGGCAAATCCAGAGTCCCCTTATCCAGGTGGAATTCAATAGCCTTCCTCTAGCGCCTGAGTGTTGTAGTTCCTCCCTGCTGAGCAACTCAGTGAGGTCCTCACAAATATTGCAGATGTTAAAAGTCTCTTCCTCTCTGTCCCCCTGACGGATAGGACAAACCCGTATGACTGGTGGCCTGAGGCTTTTTATAGGGACCCTAGAGACGCCCCGGCCTCCACAAGTTGCCACCGTGCCTTCAGGGTATATGGTCGGGCAGCCAACGTGGAATGAACTGTCCTGCCAGTCTCTGAAGTTAAGGATAGAGATCCTTACTCCCTCGGTGTTCTGGCTACCGGTACTGCGCTTCAGAAGGAGGCAGCCTGCTTCTAGCTGGTCTCCCGCTGATGTTCCTCTCCTTTTACTATGACTTCATTTTTCACTCACTGCAACACAATTCCTTTCAATGTCTCTTTCTTGGGATGCTGCCGCATGGGATGCAGGCGCAGCTCCGTGTACCCTCGCCTCCCGCAGGCAGCAGTCTGGAGCTGGCTGGAAGCCACTCCAACCAGCTTCTGCCAAACTCGGTCGGGGCTGACTGTCTAACTTCTTAACCAACCCACCAGTTTTTCCCAAGTGTGATGAGTGCCCTAGTAGATAGAAGCATGGCTCCCCCTGGCGGACTGGAGTGTGAAGTGTGTTTTGTGGTTGTGATACCTGGACAGAAGATCTCCTTCATTGCCCTCAGACGTAACATCACTCCCCCTGGTGGAAGAACAACATTACTGCAACGACCAGGACTCTGGGGCGCTGCATAAACCTGACTATTTTTTTCTAATTTTCATCCGATTTTTAACTGTGCTTTCATCCATGCGTCTGTTTGTTACGTCTGCGTGACAAGATGATGTCTCCCACAGTCCTTCTTGTGATAGTTCCTGCTGCAAGTCCAACTTATGTCCCCCACAGCCAGCCTGTCTTATGTTTCCCCACAGCCATCCCCTCATATGTCCCCCACAGCCAGCCCCTCATATATTCTCCCCCGCCAGCCCCTTATGTCCCCCACAGCAAGCCCCACTTATGTTCCCCAGAGTCAGTCCCTTATGTCCCCCACATCCAGCCCCTCTTATGTCCCCCATTGCCATCCCCTCTTATGTCCCCAGCATCATCCCCTCTTATGTTCCCACAGTCAGCACATATTATGTTCCCGCACAGCGAGCTCCTCATATGTCCCATACACAGCCAGCCCCTGATATGTCCCACATACAGCCAACCCCTTATGTCCCACACATGCAGCCTGCCCCTTAAGTTTCCCACTGCCAGCTCCCTGTACACTGTGGCCACTGTCTCCTCTTGATTCCTGTACAGGAATGGATGCTGGATGGTGTGATGACATCACTGTATCATGCCATCGACATCCCCTGCGTGTGCCTTCTCCAACAGGGTGCAGGTCGGAAGTGGCCTGTGTTCTGCTGGAGTTCCTGGAAGAGCAGGGAGCTGATGACAGCTCCTCTGCTCCTGCACCGGGTGGATGCGGTTCTGACATCAACTGTAATCACGTTTCTTAGACACAAATGCAACTAAGTGCAGGGGGTGAGCAACAGCCGAGGTGCAGGACAGAGATGGGTGAGTTACTGACACTCCTCACCTCCATGCACTGTTCTGAATGTCTGCAGCAGGAGGAAGATCCTGGATGTGAGTCGCCCGTCAGGGCTGTGGGGTACTCTGTACTGGGTCAGGTAAATAAAGGGGATGTCACAGTAGTTGCAAACTGGTCCGTGGTCCTGGGCGCCCAATTAAAGGGGAAAGGTCTTTAAGGGGAATGGTAAATAAAGTTTGTGTTCGTGACACCACCTGTGGTATTCAGTCAGTGGGGACTGACGCTGCTTAAAGGGGTCCTGTGGGGTGGTGTTATGGCAGCTAGATGGTGTAACTTCACACAACACAAGTGAAGTAGGTCCCCAGGGCTCCCGGTGTGTAGATGAGGATGGTAAGAGAACGAGGACACAGGTTTGTAGTCTATTTACCTGGTTTACTGTAGGCTTCAGGCAACCGCAGTCCAGGGCACCAGATCACAGGTACAGGCAGGGTCCAGCCAGCTTGGAAACAAGTTCAGAGTTCCCTCTACTAGGTGGAGATGAAAGCCTTCCTCATGCGTGGTGGTATTGTAGTTCCTTACTGCCTATGGCTTCTAGCAAGGTCCTCAAAGTTCCTCTCTGATGTGGGACACAAACCCATATGACAGGTGACTCGAGCCTTTTTATAGGGTCTCTATCATTACCGGGGCCCTATGTGTCACTCTGCCTCCTGGGTATGAAGGCGGACAGGTAACTTAAAGTCCAGCTGTCCTGCCAGTTTCGGCTATGCCTCTTGGAGCCCGGCACAGCCTCGGTCTTCCGGCTACCAGTGCCTGCACTCAGCCAGGGAGGTAGCCCAGTCACAGCTATCCTTCCCAGATGTCTCTCTTCTGTGCTTTACTCTCCTGCATGCTCTCTACAACTGTCCTTCTTTTGGTATCTCTTTTCCCAGGAGCTGCAGCTACTATGGCTGCAAGGCCACTTCAGTCCTTCTGACACTCCATGTCTAAATGCACATTTCTCAATCTTCCTGACAGACTGCCTACTCACTTCCCCTCCAGCCAGAATATATATCCAGAGCAGCTCCCCGGAAAGCCAGGTTCAGAGCTCCCCCTACTGGCCTAGAGTGCGAACATGTTGCTTGTATGTGTTTACCTGATAGAAGAGATCTTCCCTTGCTTCCAAGCATGACATCACTCTCCCCATGAGGAAAGTAATGACACTGTAACAACCAGGACCCTGGGGTGTTACAGATGCAGCACACGTTCAACCATGGCACTTTTTTCCCCCAAATGTGCCTCCCTCGGGGAGGCAGGAGGCAACGCTCTAGGCGGATGCGGGAGTTGGAAGTTTCGCCCCCAGCAGTTCGCCCCCAGCATTTCGCCCCCAGCAGTTCGCCCCCAGCAGTTCGCCCCCAGGTACACTTCGCCCCCGAACATTTCGCCCCCAGCATTTCGCCCCCAGGATGTTTCGCCCCCGCACATTTCGCCCCCGCACATTTCGCCCCCAGCAGTTCGCCCCCGGATGTTTCGCCCCCAGCAGTTCGCCCCCGGATGTTTCGCCCCCAGCAGTTCGCCCCCGGATGTTTCGCCCCCGGATGTTTCGCCCCCCGGATGTTTCGCCCCCAGCAGTTCGCCCCCGCACATTTCGCCCCCAGCAGTTCGCCCCCGGATGTTTCGCCCCCGGATGTTTCGCCCCCAGCAGTTCGCCCCCAGCATTTCGCCCCCGGATGTTTCGCCCCCAGCAGTTCGTCCCCGGATGTTTCGCCCCAGCAGTTCGCCCCCGGATGTTTCGCCCCTGGATGTTTCGCCCCCCGGATGTTTCGCCCCCAGCAGTTCGCCCCCGCACATTTCGCCCCCAGCAGTTCGCCCCCGGATGTTTCGCCCCCGGATGTTTCACCCCCAGCAGTTCGCCCCCAGCATTTTGCCCCCAGGATGTTTCGCCCCCGCACATTTCGCCCCCGCACATTTCGCCCCCAGCAGTTCGCCCCCGGATGTTTCGCGCCCGGATGTTTCGCCCCCAGATGTTTCACCCCCAGCAGTTCGCCCCCGCACATTTCGCCCCCAGCAGTTCGCCCCCGGATGTTTCGCCCCCAGCAGTTCGCCCCCGCACATTTCGCCCCCGCACATTTCGCCCCCAGCAGTTCGCCCCCGGATGTTTCGCCCCGGATGTTTCGCCCCCAGTAGTTCGCCCCTGGATGTTTCAACTCCAGATGCTTCGTCCCCAAGCAGTTCGCCCCCGGATGTTTCCCCCAGCAGTTCGCCCCCCGGATGTTTTGCCTCCAGCAGTTCGCCCCCAGATGTTTCGCCTCCAGCAGTTCGCCCACGGATGTTTCACCCCCAGATGTTTTGCCCCCAGCAGTTCCTCCCTGGATGTTTTGCCTCTAGCAATTTGCTCCTGGATCTTTCGCATCCGGGAAAGACCTGCCTGAACTGAACATTGGAAGGTTTGCTTATCACTAATAATACACCATATGAGTCTAAGATATATAATTCTGATCAAATTTTTTTTTTATTTTAAAACTTTGTTTTCTAGATGAGTCATTTTACAAACAGACAGGAAAATAGTAGGATTTCTTTGGTTACTAAGGAGGTCGTGCCCCCTTGGTAGCAGAACGGATCCTGGCTCCCTATGATACATTCAGGGCTGCTTGTTCACAGCCCTATGCAAAGCTCCCTTTCACCCTCCGCTCATGTGCTCTTTCCTGGACAAGAGGAGGGCTCCCCCTGCCTGTGTAAAGCCATTACAGGATGGAACACATAGGGGGGCTTTGCAGAGGGCAGTAAACCAGCAGCCCTTTATACATCATAGGGAATATATTGTTAGTTGCATGCTCCTGTGCAGCCACACCCTCTAGAATCCATCCACAAGTACTGCTACTAAGGAGAAAAAACCTCCTTAGCAACCACTGAAATCCTGCAGCACATGGAGCTTTAACTTGGATGAGACTTTTCACACAGAAGTGAAGCTGCTGGAAGGTCTCCTTTGGAAATGAATATCATGGGCACAGGTACTATAACATAACATATTTTTTGTAGAGTTATGCTTTAACTGTATGTATAAAAACTGTTTAAACAAGAAACATAAAAAGGTATAAAGGGGAAGGATTAGAGAAAAAGAGAAAATACAAATTACAGGTTATAATGCTTGAATTATTTTACAGCTAAGAACACTGCTCTCAAAACATACAATATGTGACCATGAACTAAAATTCAAAGCTGTAGGCAATGCCTCTCAGATAATCCATCAAGCTTCTATTATTGAAATCTTGCACGATACGTTTAACCCTTGCTGAAATTGCAGCATACTTTTTGTTTCTTGCAGCAATGGGATTTCCTGCTATTATCTGAATAATTTCAAAACTATGGAGCTCTTGCTGATGTTTCAGACAGTTAATGAACCGGTATATATTTTGGAAAAGAGTACCACATGTTTCTCGAAAGCTACAGTGCCATCCTTCGACATCATTATTTGTTCGCTGTTGATCATTCAATGTTCGCTCATACACATTCCAGAATTGAATTGGAAACAAAGGTGCTTGACGTCCTCTGCGATTCATTCGACCGATATAGCTGTCTTCAAAATAGTTAGCAATAGGTATTGCTTCTTGTGGAAAGTCAGGATCTTCCACCAACTCTTCAAATGATTGCACAACATTCTGTGGTGGTAGAAAGGCCAGGGCAGGTATCATGCGTATCCAACGGGCAAATTCATGGTCACCTTGGTATTGCATCTTGAGTCCTTCATTTTGAACTTTACGCCAAACCGACTGTGATAAGTGGAAAAAGCAACCAGTCTTCACAAGGTTGGGGAACTCACTTTCAAATGCCTGTATTGCAGCTAGTTCAAAATCCAACATCAGGTTGTCTGGCTGCAGTCCAGGCTGCAAGTTCTTCAGCTCTTGCAGCAACCTCTGGTATGTAGAACGGCTCTTGTCTGTCAGCAAGGTGTACACTAGCGGAACAACAAGGCCTCTGTGGACTACATGGATTGTGTAAAGTTGCTTAAACAAGGCTGGTGTAGTGAAAAACATGCCATCAGCAAACCACTCTTTACTTTGTGCCAGTAGATGGAGATTGTCTCTTGTTCCAAATATCAACATACGGCTGTGTCCATTTCCTAATTTAAAATGAAAGTATTAGTAGAGGAAATAACAGAAAAAGTGTACCAAGCAGCAGACAGAGAATTTTGGGATAAATTCACCAAAAAAATATCCTAATCAGAAGCCTCTGTTCATATCTCACATTAAAAACTCACATTTTGCTCCAGATTTTCGGATTTCATAATAAAAAAACTGAAGCAAAATCTAGTGTGAAGGGGCCAACCAATAGTTTTTTACAACATATATTGTCCCAGTGGAAAATGATATATTTTTGTTTAAAATTAAAATTACTTCCAAACTTGAAATAGGTCACATTTTTAGGGTACCTTTAGACCCTTCAACTAGACGGCCGTTCAGCACGGCCGATCGCCGCCATGCTGAACAGCTGTCTAGTTGACAGCCGCATCCAGACGCGGCGTGCGGCTAGACATCTGAATGAACGACTGGGAGGGCCGCCCGCCTGAATGAGGTGTTCCATTCAAGCGGATGGGCGCGCTAGTCGTCGGGTGGGCAGGGCGGACGTTCGTGACTATGCTGTCTCATTGAGAGGATTGTGCAGGATGCAAAAAACGCCAGTAAAATCACCAGTGTGCTTTTGGCCTAAGGCATAACTGAATGGTCCATTAGGCTGGGGTCATATGCAGCATTAATGTGTAAATCCCATCCACATGCTGATGAAAAAATTTTGTTTACAAAAAATAAACATGCAGTGCAGCATGTCAATGTATGCTGCCATTATACAAAGAAAATTCCAGCCATTTAGATAAGAGGCTGAAATCCTGCACTAAAACCTGCACCTAAATCCATAGAGTTAAGTGAAGATTTTGATACAGAATTAGGGTACCACAATAGTGGCCACAATTGCAGGCACAAATAGATTTCTGTGGGATCTGCAGTTGCTACCGCAATTACAGCCGCTGCGGAGATGCCGCTCCGCAATCCCCTTCCATCAGTGGGCACGAGGCCTCAGGCTTTATCCAGACAAGCTGGATTTACAGGCGTATTCCGTGCTGTGTTTCCTGAAAGAAACCCGCCCTTTCATGTCTATGGTGCGGGTTACGGGCAGATTCCGGCTGGGGCCAGAAAACGCCCCACCGGAAAATAGCTTTAAAGCTATTTTCCGGCGGATCCCGTGCTTAACTTGCCCATTCAAGGGAATGGGCAAGAGGGAAACCTCCTGAAAAATGCCTGCAAACCACTGGAAAAACGCTCGGTTTAGGCAATAGCAAGGCATGGCCACGCCCATAGCAGAGCTTGGCCACGTCCCCTATTTGCAGAAGTGTTTTGCCAAAGCGCTTAAAAAGTGCTTGCAAGCAGCAGGCAAAATGCCTCTGCAAATCATGGCGTATCTCTCACCTGAGCTCCGGAGTTCAGCCCGACCTGTCCACGGATCTGCAGGACTGAACTACGAGAGCCGAGGAATCAGCCGGCGATGGCAGTTCAGCCCGTGCATGCCCCAGACAGGCGAGGCTGAACTCCGGGGCAGCATCCAGGACAGGTATGGCCAGTACAATGCTGCATATTTGGAATTAGTGCTGGCCGATCCGATCACTGAAGATCGTAATTTATTACGATTTTCAGGCTGATCGTTATTTTAAATTACAATCCGATTTGTAGCCAGATCATGATGATGATCAGAATTAGAAATCGAAATCCTCCGTTATCTGAAAACACTGTCCGGGCATACATGCCCGAACAGTGTGCGTATATACAGTTAGGGCCAGAAATATTTGGACAGTGACACAAGTTTTGTTATTTTAGCTGTTTACAAAAACATGTTCAGAAATACAATTATATATATAATATGGGCTGAAAGTGCACACTCCCAGCTGCAATATGATAGTTTCCACATCCAAATCGGAGAAAGGGTTTAGGAATCATAGCTCTGTAATGCATAGCGTCCTCTTTTTCAAGGGACCAAAAGTAATTGGACAATGGACTCTAAGGGCTGCAATTAACTCTGAAGGTGTCTCCCTCGTTAACCTGTAATCAATGAAGTAGTTAAAAGGTCAGGGGTGGATTCCAGGTGTGTGGTTTTGCATTTGGAAGCTGTTGCTGTGAGCAGACAACATGCGGTCAAAGGAACTCTCAATTGAGGTGAAGCAGAACATCCTGAGGCTGAAAAAAAAGAAAAAATCCATGAGAGAGATAGCAGACATGCTTGGAGTAGCAAAATCAACAGTTGGGTACATTCTGAGAAAAAAGGAATTGACTGGTGAGCTTGGGAACTCAAAAAGGCCTGGGCGTCCACGGATGACAACAGTGGTGGATGATCGCCGCATACTTAATTTGGTGAAGAAGAACCCGTTCACAACATCAACTGAAGTCCAGAACACTCTCAGTGAAGTAGGTGTATCTGTCTCTAAGTCAACAGTAAAGAGAAGACTCCATGACAGTAAATACAAAGGGTTCACATCTAGATGCAAACCATTCATCAATACCAAAAATAGACAGGCCAGAGTTAAATTTGCAGAAAAACACCTCAAGAAGCCAGCTCAGTTCTGGAAAAGTATTCTATGGACAGATGAGACAAAGATCAACCTGTACCAGAATGATGGGAAGAAAAAAGTTTGGAGAAGAAAGGGATCGGCACATGATCCAAGGCACACCACATCCTCTGTAAAACATGGTGGAGGCAACGTGATGGCATGGGCATGCATGGCTTTCAATGGCACTGGGTCACTTGTGTTTATTGATGACATAAGAGCAGACAAGAGTAGCCGGATGAATTCTGAAGTGTACCGGGATATACTTTCAGCCCAGATTCTGCCAAATGCTGCAAAGTTGATTGGACGGCGCTTCATAGTACAGATGGACAATGACCCCAAGCATACATCCAAAGCTACCCAGGAGTTCATGAGTGCCAAAAAGTGGAACATTCTGCAATGGCCAAGTCAATCTCCAGATCTAAACCCAATTGAGCATGCATTTCACTTGCTCAAATCCAGACTTAAGACGGAAAGACCCACAAACAAGCAAGACCTGAAGGCTGCGGCTGTAAAGGCCTGGCAAAGCATTAAGAAGGAGGAAACCCAGCGTTTGGTGATGTCCATGGGTTCCAGACTTAAGGCAGTGATTGCCTCCAAAGGATTTGCAACAAAATATTGAAAATAAAAATATTTTGTTTGGGTTATGTTTATTTGTCCAATTACTTTTGACCTCCTAAAATGTGGAGTGTTTGTAAAGAAATGTGTACAATTCCTACATTTTCTATCAGATATTTTTGTTCAACCCTTCAAATTAAACGTTACAATCTGCACTTGAATTCTGTTGTAGAGGTTTCATTTCAAATCCAATGTGGTGGCATGCAGAGCCCAACTCGCGAAAATTGTGTCACTGTCCAAATATTTCTGGCCCTAACTGTGTATATATATATATATATATATATATATATATATATATATAGCTCTGGAGAATTAATTCCAATCTTTTGGTATGATCAGCCCGATCTGATCCTATCTTTCCAGTGATCGGCCAACACTAGTTGGAATCAGTAGGCCTCACTACATTATATTACCCTCAAAGTTTCCCTTGAAGGCAAAAATCACATAGTATTTTATATCAGCACCTTACAGTCTAGCATTTTTCACATTTGTGCAAAATAAACTTTGCAATAATTATGCATAATGGAATTGTTTTAATACAATGTTAAATGGTTAAGTAGCTTACCAGAGTCATGCAGAAGGAACTGCTGCTGGACACCATCAATACTGATCTCCTTCATAATGCCGCATTCCGCTATCAGTGTCAGAATAAAAAGAAGAGCTTTTTCTTCATTTCCTTCCACTGCAGGTTAGCGGAATGCGGCATCACAGAAGCGAACGGGCGGCCTGTAGTGCATATGTAGCGGAAGTGTAAAAGCACCCTTATGCTGCCACTATTTTAGAACTCCAAAGCACATGCTTTACTGGCATTTTTCAGAGCGCTTTTGTGAGCGCTCTCGGTAATGACCCATAAGATACAGGCTATTGATGAATGCTAAGTGCTCAAAAATAGCTCCTGTAATAAAATAAAAAGAGCTGGCCGAAACAACACCTCGCTTTTCCAGCCATTGACTTATCTAATATATAATTGCCTAGAATACTACTTCCTGCAATTTGTGCCAACTTCCGTGGCTTTGTCCGGAGCTAATGTCCGGAGCTAATGTCTGGAGCTAATGTCCGGAGATAAGTGACGTCAACAGTGTCCAATGTCTGATTGGTTGCCGCCTGCTGCGAGCGACCAATCAGAAACGTGCCGTACTGTGACACACTCCGCCCGCCATTTTGGTGTGATTTTTGAATTTTTACCTCACAGCAAGTTTCTACTGCGTGGAGGCGGGCCCAGTGACGTTGCTCTTCAAGCTCCTGCCGAATTTCATCAAAAAAATGATAATACCATTTACCAAAACTATATATATTTAGTTGTGAAGTGGTTCAGTGACATTTTCACACCAATTTTGAACTTTTGTTTGGTGTTTTCTCCATATACTGCCTATTATTTTTGTTCTTTCTTACTATTATTTATTAATTGTATTATTCTTACATTTGAATAAATAAAGTATATATGGATTCTAGACTCCCGATTCTTTAGAATCGGGCTGCCATCTAGTTTACTATATAACTGTCTAAGGGTCACTTTCGTCTTTCTGTCTGTAACGTTTTATTCGTATATTCATTTGTCGCGGCGTCTGTCTGTCTGTCAAGTCGCTGATTGGTCATGGCAAAATGCCCACGACCATTGCCACGACCAATCAGCGACGGTCACAGGCTGCTAGAAAAATGGCCGCTGCTTCACTGCCCTGCACTCACCGCTGACCGCTCACACAGGGTTAATGCCAGCGTTAATGGATCGCGGTGTACCGCACTCCGTTAATGCTGCTATTAACCATGTGTGACCAACTTTTCACTATTGATCGTGCCTATGCAGCATCAATAGTGAAAAGATGTAATGTTAAAAATAAAAAAAATTTAAAAAAGTTATTCTCACCCCCTCCGATGTCGCGCTGTCCTCCGCGCCTCTCTCCAGTGCACGCCGTGCCTTCCGGTCCGAACGATGCTATGCGTCCAGGACCTGCGATGATGTCATGGTCATGTGACCGCAACATCATCGCAGGTCCTATGCTCAGACCGGAAGCCACTGCCAGCACTGCAGAGAGGCGCGAGGACTTCAGGGCCCGTGGCTGAGGTGAGTATATCTTTATTATTTTTTTTTTAACACGAATATAGTGCCCACATTCCTAGACTATGTGGGCAGTGCAATATACTACGTGACAAGTGCAATATACTATGTCGGCTGGCCAATATACTACATGTGCTGTGAAATTTACTACGTGGACTGTGCAATTTACATGCGCTGTCCAAAATACTACTTCGGCTGTCCAATATACTACATGGCCTGTGCAATGTACTACGTGGACTGTCCAATATACTACATAACCTGTGCAACATACCACGTGGCTGCGCCTTCTAGAATACCCAATACGTTAGAATCGGGCCACCATCTAGTATATTCAAAATTGGCAATCTTCTTAGCGATTTTCCAGTGCTTAGCACTTGGGAAAGTGGCTACTGTGAAAGAGGTCTTAGGGCTAAAACACAAGGCCACAATTCCCTGCCTAATTTGGGGCCAAAACATCTGGGGGGCAAAAAGCTGGGGGTGAAACATCCGGGGACAAACTGCTGGGCGCGAAACATCCAGGGGCGAAACATCCGGGGGCAAAACATCCGGGGGCGAACTGCTGGGGGGCGAAACATCCAGGGGCGAACTGCTGGGGGCGAAACATCCGGGGGCGAAACATCCGGGGGCGAACTGCTGGGGGCGAAACATCCGGGGGCGAACTGCTGGGGGCGAAACATCCGGGGGCGAACTGCTGGGGGCAAAACATCCGGGGGCGAACTGCTGGGGGCAAAACATCCAGGGGCGAACTGCTGGGGGCGAAACATCCGGGGGCGAACTGCTGGGGGCGAAACATCCGGGGGCGAAACATCCAGGGGCGAACTGCTGAGGGCGAAACATCCGGGGGCGAACTGCTGGGGGCGAAACATCCGGGGGCGAACTGCTGGGGGCGACACATCCGGGGGCGAACTGCTGGGGGCGAAACATCCGGGGGCGAACTGCTGGGGGCGAAACATCCGGGAGCGAACTGCTGGGGGTGAAACATCCAGGGGCGAACTGCTGGGGGCGAAACATCCGGGGGCAAAACATCCGGGGGCGAACTGCTGGGGGCGAAATGTGCGGGGGCGAACTGCTGGGGGCGAAACATCCGGGGGCGAAACATCCGGGGGCGAACTGCTGGGGGCGAAATGTGCGGGGGCGAAATGTGCGGGGGCGAAACATCCTGGGGGCGAAATGCTGGGGGCGAAATGTGCGGGGGCGAAGTGTACCTGGGGGCGAACTGCTGGGGGCGAACTGCTGGGGGCGAAATGCTGGGGGCGAACTGTTGGGGGCGAAACTTCCTAAAACCCTATGGCTTATTGCCCTATTCTAGCCTGTCTATGGCTTATTGCCCTCCTGCACACTATAAAAGATTTGTTGGCTGACAAAGTGAAAAGAATTCCCACATCGAGATATTGACATCTAGAACTCACCAACACCACAACCACTAAAGAACTGTTGAACTTCATTCACCAACAACAGTTGGCATCACTTGCTCTTGAACTGACCGCAAATCAATCAGACCTGCCTCCAGAAGATCTTTTAGCTAAATGTTGGCTCTGCTCTCTATTACCCGATGCAACCACCCTCCTCTGATGACATAGCATCTTCTTGCTCCCAGGTCTTGCCACTGAACAATCATCACTATTATCATCCTTAACTCAGCTTATAGTTGTCTCAGTGTGGGAAATGTCTTGAGTTCGATGTTCCAGACCCCATTTAATTCCTACCCCTAAATTTGGCAATGACACCATGGCTGACAGAACCTCAAACACTGCAATGCTTTTAAATCATGACCCCTGGAGTGTGTGACTTAGAGACTAAGAACAAATAGAGGAGTCATTGATGGAACTGAAAGTCTGCAATATAAAAGATTAAAGTTATAAAAAATATATATATATTCGCGCTGGTATACCCTAAGAATGAGATGACATTCCAATTGCCAGAATACACAAAGTAAAATCGCATGTGCGATGCAATCCGGATATACACCTGGGTTCTTTCCTCAACCCGTTCTAATAGTCAAAAGTCCAATATGTAGTCCACTATATGACTGCCGCACAGTCACAACTCCAAAAAAGACGTCAATATTGTTTACCAAAAACGTACTACGTTCTCCCACTAAAATTGTGAACATATGCTCAGATGGAGGTCAATACCTTAAGTAGTAAGAGTCAGTCGTCTCCTGGTTCAAAGAAGTTTCCGGTTTATGATAAACCACACACGTAGATTCTAAGAAGCGTGATGCCGGAGAGCTGCCCCGGCCGGTGGCAGCTGACTCCGGATATCGGGTTCCAGCTGGGGGCAGAGATCCTCCGTCTTGGTCCGGCGACGCCGCAGAGTGTAAACAATGTGAGCGGCGCGACTAGGACCTGTGTGACGTAAGTGATCAGGTGACTGCCCCACGTGACCGTAAAACTCCGTACGGATCGCTGTAAGGACCAAACTAACCAACGCGTTTCGAAAACCACTGTTTTCTTCCTCAGGGCTGGTCCTTGCCCCGTAAAGGAGTCCTTATATAGTCTCGTCAATCACAGTCACTTAGTAGAAGCCGAACAGCTCGACTCCGCAGTTCAATCCTCTAGGGGTCAGTGTATCCAACAGGAAAATCCACTTACTTTCAATCCTGGACATGGCCTTAATATAGTTGCCACCTCTCCAGTGTGGATATACAATTTCAATCCCCGCAATTTCCATTGTTTGAGTCATCCCTCCATGAATTTCTATAAAATGTTTAGAGAGGGGATGACCCATAAAGTTCTTTCTAATGTTGCGTATATGCTCGTTTATTCTGGTCTTCAAGGGCCTTTTTGTTCGCCCGACATATATTTTCTGGCATGGACATTTAATTGTATATGTCACTCCTGTAGTTGAGCATGTGATAAAGTCATTTATCTCAAACTTTAGATCCCCCTTGTCAAAACTGGTGATTTTATGTGAGTTAGTGTGTTTGCATACACTACACCTCCGAAAAGGATAGAAAGCTTTTAATAAGTTATGAAAAAAGGAGGGGTTATTGATCAAAGGGGGTCTATTTTGAATAGTGGGAGCGATCATATTTCCCAGATTCACAGCCTTCTTGTATATGAATCTGGGATGAGCAGACATTTTATCCCCAATGATCTTATCATCTTTTAATAAATGCCAATGTTTGTTTACAATTTTGCGTAGCAAGTATGAATTAGCATTATACTGGGTAATTCGAGCATATACGCAACATTAGAAAGAACTTTATGGGTCATCCCCTCTCTAAACATTTTATAGAAATTCATGGTTGCCGGGGCAGCTCTCCGGCATCACGCTTCTTAGAATCTACGTGTGTGGTTTATCATAAACCGGAAACTTCTTCGAACCAGGAGACGACTGACTCTTACTACTTAAGGTATTGACCTCCATCTGAGCATATGTTCACAATTTTAGTGGGAGAACGTAGTACGTTTTTGGTAAACAATATTAACGTCTTTTTTGGAGTTGTGACTGTGCGGCAGTCATATAGTGGACTACATATTGGACTTTTGACTATTAGAACGGGTTGAGGAAAGAACCCAGGTGTATATCCGGATTGCATCGCACATGCGATTTTACTTTGTGTATTCTGGCAATTGGAATGTCATCTCATTCTTAGGGTATACCAGCGCGAATATATATATATTTTTTATAACTTTGTACTTTTTACAATCTGTGGTGATTGTTTTATTCGCTGCAGGTATTTATATACCCTATATCACCAGCGCCGCTTTCACCCCTAAATATAAAAGATGTCATGGCATGGCAGTGGAGGATGAAGACTGTGTACAACACTAAATAAAATAGACAATGTCACTGTCCAAGGTAAAATTATCACACTGTGACCTGAGACTTGTGATGTGCCATATAATCCTTAACACCTTCCTCCCCATCAATAGGCTTGTTGGAGAAAAAGGAGGCTAATTGGGACCTCTGATAGAATTACCGCCCAGATGGCTAGTGGTGCTGTTGCTT
Organism: Ranitomeya imitator; assembly: GCF_032444005.1. Taxonomy (NCBI): domain Eukaryota; kingdom Metazoa; phylum Chordata; class Amphibia; order Anura; family Dendrobatidae; genus Ranitomeya; species Ranitomeya imitator. The sequence goes on from NC_091286.1 coordinate 204,762,771, forward strand.
AGGCTCCCACATTTTTAGTCCTATTGAGTTTTTTTCTTTTTCCATATATGTTTGTAACATGCAGCACGTGCTGAAGTCTACAGCTGCGGTGTACACCCCTTTCATCCTTTGGCAAGCTTTTCTACCTCAATTGCCAAAAAGGACTTATCAAAAATGTTAGGTAGGTAGGTACATGTCCAATTGAGCAACAGACAGTATATAAGTGTAGCGTGTACAGGTGACAAATTAGATTAGTAAAAAAAGGTGTGCAAAAACAGACATGGCCAGTAAAATGTCTTGATATTTTTAGATATATATATTTTGTAAATGTCCTCCCTCTCAAATACTAGATAGATATGTACATGTCCAGAAAGCCACACGTGGCAATAAACTACTGTATTAGTGTGGCATGTAAGGGTGTCAAATTTGACTAGTAAAAAAAAAACAGGAGTGCAAAACAGACAAGCAAAGTTAAAGTTCTAGATCAGAGATGTCAAACTCAAATCCACAGAAGGCCAAAATAAAAAGCTTGGACAAAGTCATTGGCCAACCTTGATATTTATTTAAAAAGTGTCTACAAATAAGTAAGTTTTTGTTATTTATTTTTATTTATTATTCTTTTCTTATATAGCGCTATCATATTCCACAGCGCTTTACATACATTATCATCGCTGTCCCTAATGGGGCTCACAATTTAAATTCCCTAATGGAATGTTGCCTTTGGAATGTGGGAGGAAACCAGAGAACCCAAGAGGAAAACCACATAAATACAGGGAGAACATACAAACTCCTTGCTGATGTCCTTCATGGGGTTTGAACCCAGGACCCCAGCGCTGCAAGGCTGCAGTACTAGCCATATTCCATTACGGTATTGAGTATTCCATTATTCCATTCGGTATAATGATGCCACATAGTGCTCCATGCAGTATAATGGCCCCAAAAAGTACTCCATATAGTGCATCATACAGTATAATAACAAAACATCGTGCTCCATACAATATAATGGCCCCACATATTGCTCCAAACAGTATAATGGCACCACATAGTGCTCCATGCAGTATAATAAATATCAAAGACTGGCTGTCACTTCCAAACAGAGACCAGGTGTGAATAAGTGCATACTAAGAGTAACCACCTCCATATGTATCTAACAAATAAAGTTGCACTCTGTAATGGTATAGCATTAGCATGCAAACATGGAATATATGAAAATTGAATTGCATTACTGCTCTAGAAAATAGGAAAAAAGAAAGATACTTACTGCATAAATTGGTCAATTTATGTATGCCCAGCAGTGAACGACAAGGTGATCCTTTTTCCTGAGAACCTAACCTAATGTGTTTCCTCTCCTGAGCCGACAGTCTACATTTATATGAATAGGTAGGATTCCATTGTGATTAAAACTGCCATAGGATGATGAGTAGTGTGCTCAGTCAGAGAGCCTACATATACAAATACTGCATCAAAGACTGACTGTCACTTCCAGAGACAAGGTATGAACAGGTGTATAGTAAGAGTAGCCACCTCCATATATAACTAACAAATAAAGTTGCACTCTGTAACACTATAGCATGTAAACATGAAATATATGAAACTGGAATTGCATTACTGCTCTAGAAAATAGGGAAACATGAAGATATTTAGCACATAAATTAGACAATTCATGTATGCCAAAAGGCCAACAATAAGGCAATCTTCTTTACTGGGAACCTAACGTAATATGATTCCTCTCCTGGGCTTATAGCCTACATTTATATGGGTAGGTGTGATCCTGCTGTGATTAAAACTGCTGTAGGCTGATGGATGGAGTGCACGGTTAGAAAGTCTATTTATACACATGACAAAGACTGATCCACTCTTCCAAACAGAGACTAGGTGTGAACAGGTGCATACTAAGAGTAGCCACCTCCATATATAACTAATAATCTACTATATAATTGTCTAAGGGTCATTTCCGTCTGTCTTTCTGTATGTCTTTCTGTCTGTCTGTCACGGATATTCATTCGTCGCGGCCTCTGTCTGTCCTGGAAATCCAAGTCGCTGATTAGTCGTGGCAAAACAGCCATGACCAATCAGCGACGGGCACAGTCCGGGAGAAAATGGCCGCTCCTTACTACCCGCAATCAGTGGCCGGCACCCGCATACTCCCCTCCACTCACCGCTCACACAGGGTTAATGCCGACGGTAACGGACCGCGTTATGCCGCGGGTAACGCACTCCATTACCGCCGCTATTAACCATGTGTGTCTCCAACCTTTTATTATTGATGCTGCCTATGCGGCATCAATAGTAAAAAAAATGTAATGTTAAAAATAATAAAAAAACAAAAAACCTGCTATACTAACCCTCCGTTGTCTGCTGAGCCGCTCGCGCCTGCCGCCATCTTGCGTTCCCAGCGATGCATTGCGAAATTACCTAGAAGACTTAGCGGTCTCGCGAGACCGCTAAGTCATCTGGGTAATTTCGCAATGCATCCTGGGAACGGAAAATGGCGGGAGCCGCGCGCCTATCACTGGAGCTCCGCTGGATCCCAGGAGGTGAGTATGTAACTATTTTTTATTTTAATTATTTTTTTTTAACAGGGATATGGTGCCCACACTGCTATATACCAGGTGGGCTGTGTTACATACCGCGTGGCTCTGTGCTGTATACTACATAGGCAGTGTTATATACTATGTGGGCTGTGTGATATACTCCGTGGGCTGTGCTATATACTACGTGACTGGGCAGTATACTACGTGGCTCTGTGCTGTATACTACGTGGCTCTGTGCTGTATACTACGTAGCTGGGTAATATACTACGTGACTGTGACTGGGCAATATACTACGTGACTGGGCAATATACTACGTAGCTGGGCAATATACTACGTGACTGGGCAATATACTACATCACTGGGCAATATACTACGTGACTGGTTAATATACTACGTGGCTGTGCTGTATACTACGTCGCTGTACAATATACTACGTTGCTGGACAATATACTACGTGACTGGACAATATACTACGTGTCTGTTCAATATACTATGTCGCTAGGCAATATACTACGTGAATGGGCAATATACTACGTGGCTGGGCAATATACTACGTGGCTGGGCAATATACTACGTGGCTGGGCAATATACTACGTGACTGGGCAATATACTACGTGACTGGGCAATATACTACATATCTGGGCAATATACTACATGACTGGACAATATACTACGTGACTGGGCAATATACTACGTGGCTGGGCAATATACTACGTAGCTTGGCAATATACTACGTGACTGTGCAATATACTACATGACTGGGCAATATACTACGTAGCTGGGCAATATACTATGTGGGCTGTGCAATATACTACGTGGACATGCATATTCTAGAATACCCGATGCATTAGAATTGGGCCACCATCTAGTACAGTATAACAGGCCCCACATAGTGCTCCATACAGTATAATGGGCCGCACATAGTGATCCATACAGTATAATGAACACAACATAGAGCGATGCTCCATAGGTTGCAGTAGCGAATTGCTGGACGTCATGGAAACCACAATAGATTACATCAGAGCTTGGGGGATTATCTTCAACTAGATGGTGGCCCGATTCTAATGCATCGGGTATTCTAGAATCTGTATGTAGTTTATTTATGAAGTTTTCAGAATAATGCAATTTACACACAGGATTCGGCCGGCCGCGACCAATTAGCGAAGCGTGGTTCAAATTGCCACGTAGTATATTGCCCAGCCACGTAGTATATAGCACAGAAACGTAGTATATAGCACAGACACATAATATATTGCCCAGCCACATAATATATTCCATAGCCACGTAATATATTGCACAGCCACGTAGTATATAGCACAGCCACGTAGTATATAGCACAGAGACGTAGTATATAACACTGCCCATGCAGTATATAACACAGGCCACGTAGTATATAGCACAGCGATGTACTATACTGCCCAGCCAGGTAATATATACCACAGCCATGTAGTATATAGCACAGCCACACAATATATTGCATAGCCACGTAGTATATAGCACAGCCACATAGTATATAGCACAGAGATGTAGTATATAACACTGCCCATGCAGTATATAACCCAGGCCGCGTAGTATATTGCACAGTAATGTAGTATATTGCCCAGCCACATAATATATACCACAGCCACGTAGTATATAGCACAGCGACGTAATATATTGCACAGTCACGTACTAAATAGCACAGCCACTGAGTATATATCAGAGATATAGTATATAACACAGTACATGCAGTATATAGCACAGGCCACGTAGTATATAGCACAGCGATGTAGTATATAGCACAGACATGTAGTATATAGCAGTGACACATAGTATATTGCCCAGGCACGTAATATATTGCACAGCCAATTAGCATATTGCACAGCCACGTAATATATATTGCACAGCCACGTAGTATATAGCACAGCCAAGTAGTATATAGCACAGAGACATAGTATATAACACTGTCCATGCAGTATATAACCCAGGCCACGTAGTATAGAGCACAGCAATGTAGTATATTGCCCAGCCATGTAATATATACCACAGCCACGTAGCATATAGCACAGCCCACATAGTATATAGCACAGAGATGTAGTATACACCACAGCCCATGCAGTATCTAACACAGCCCACGTAGTATATAGCAATGTGGGCATCATATCTCTGTTTAAAAAAGAATTCAAATAAAAAATACTTATATACTCACCCTCCGTCGGTCCCACGGATCCAGCCGAGGCGTTTACCGATGCTCCTCACGACGCTCCGGTCCCAAGAGTGCATTGCGATCTCGTGAGATGATGATGTAGCGGGCTCGCGAGACCGCTACATCATCATTTCGCGAAACCGCAATGCATGGACCGGTCACCGGAGCGTCGTGAGGAGCGGGAAAGGCCTCAGCTGGATGCCAGGGGCCAACGGAGGGTGAGTATATAATGATTTTTTTTTTATTATTATTATTTTTAACATTAGATCTTTTTACTATTGATGCTGCATAGGCAGCATCAATAGTAAAAGTTGGTCACACAGGGTTAATAGCAGCGTTAACGGAGTGCGTTACACCGTGGCATAACGCGGTCCGTTAACTCTGCCATTAACCCTTTGTGGGCACTGACTGTGGGGAGTAAGAAGCGGCCATTTTGCTGCCCGACTGTGCCCGTCGCTGATTGGTCGTGGCCGTTTTGCCATGACCAATCAGCGACTTGGGATTTCCGTGACAGACAGAAAGACAGACAGAAAGACAGACAGACAGAAAGACGTAAGTGATCCTTAGACAATTATATAGTAGATAATAAATGGGTGAACCTGGGAATATGTCAGGGAGTCTTTATTTGCAGGGTTATTAATAAGAGTTTACAACACTAACAAATATTCCAAGGGAAAATAGCAACGTCTAACAACTAGAAAAAAACCCCCATTAAAAGATATATACTTTATTAAATAACCAAAAAGTAGAAAACATGGGTATAAAACCCACAAAAAAGTCCCTATCAAATATATACAGTCCTAAGAAAAGAGGACAAAAATCCCCCACAAATAACCTGAACGCACACTGGTAGAATAAAGATAGACTGAATAATGCAATCTGTGATATATCTAAAGCATCTGTAAGGGTGACTGATATAGGTGCAGCATATCCCTTACGGCTACACAGATAAACATAAATACCTATACGCTGATCCTGCCTAGATGCGGAGGTTGGCACCCTAAGAAATATCGAGAAAGGCGCCCCCGCTCGTGCGATGACTCTCCCTGATCTCCTATCAACTCCCTATAAGGGATAGGAATAGAAACAGAAGGCCAGGTGGCTGTAATTAACTTGTATAGATATGTGATCCCCCACATACAACTCCCCCCCTCCAATGTGATGTGAGGTAAAGGGATAGAATCTATACATACATAAAGCACACGTACCATGTAAACCGAACCTACCAGTGCTAGTTACACATAAAACATAGCATATGCTACAATACCGGATATACATACACGTATCAGGACAGCAATGAAACAGATTTTAGATATACTCATCTGCTGCACTCAGAAGTTCACAACTGAGGATTAGTTCCGATGTAGTGGTCAGACAAATGATAACCGCGCAGATGACATCTCCACACCACCTCTCGAGAGAGGTGGTGTGGAGATGTCATCTGCGCGGTTATCATTTGTGCAGCAGATGAGTATATCTAAAATCTGTTTCATTGCTGTGTTATACATCAATTGTGGAGTTCACACTGTTTAAAAATATCTAGGTGTTGTATATATCTGGATGTATGTGGTAGCGCGGCTCCTTTGTATATATTTGGTTTATATGTATTATTTCCATCAGTCCTGATACGTGTATGTATATCCGGTATTGTAGCATATGCTATGTTTTATGTGTAACTAGCACTGGTAGGTTCGGTTTACATGGTACGTGTGCTTTATGTATGTATAGATTCTATCCCTTTACCTCACATCACATTGGAGGGGGGGAGTTGTATGTGGGGGATCACATATCTATACAAGTTAATTACAGCCACCTGGCCTTCTGTTTCTATTCCTATCCCTTATAGGGAGTTGATAGGAGATCAGGGAGAGTCATCGCACGAGCGGGGGCGCCTTTCTCGATATTTCTTAGGGTGCCAACCTCCGCATCTAGGCAGGATCAGCGTATAGGTATTTATGTTTATCTGTGTAGCCGTAAGGGATATGCTGCACCTATATCAGTCACCCTTACAGATGCTTTAGATATATCACAGATTGCATTATTCAGTCTATCTTTATTCTACCAGTGTGCGTTCAGGTTATTTGTGGGGGATTTTTGTCCTCTTTTCTTAGGACTGTATATATTTGATAGGGACTTTTTTGTGGGTTTTATACCCATGTTTTCTACTTTTTGGTTATTTAATAAAGTATATATATCTTTTAATGGGGTTTTTTTTCTAGTTGTTAGACGTTATTAATAAGGGTGTCTAAAAGACGCCTTTCCAATACTAACCCCTGGGCTTGATGCAAGCTGACATTACACAGCTGACAAACTCAATAAAATATTGCCTCAATTGCCACTGCATCAGGAAAAATCCAAAGAGCTTAGGCAGAGCGCCAGAAATGGCACATCGAATAAATGTGCAATTTCTGGGTTGGCTGAGGGTTGGTCTTATTGGGCTTGGAAGGGGGCAAAATCCGCAGATCTTCTTTGCCTGTTAATATTAGCCCCCAGCTGTCTCCATTGCCTTAACTGGTTATTAAAAATAGGAGGAATTCTAAAACCTTTATTAATCATCCTGAAGCACCTCCAGATCCCCTACAGGTGGGTTTTCCCTTTTGTACTAACAGGAAGGAATTTCTGTGACTCTACGTTCTTTGGTGGACTTGCCTTCTTTTTGTAAAGTCCTTAATCTACAATCTCCTAAATTAGTGGATAGGGACGCCCCTCTGCCTCCAGAGCACCACAGCTGATTTTGAACCAAAAAAGAAGAAAAGATATTAGAGGACCAAGCGTGAGGGGCATTGGAGGAAGAGGTTCCTCTGGTAGACCTCGCTGAGCTGACTTTTACTGTAGTAGTGCTTTATTGTAGGAGCTTCTCTCCTGTTGCTTCTAGTTGAGATTATATGCCTGTTTCTTTTTTTAGGTACTTGTCTGCTTTTATGCTGATTACACTGGTCTACAAGAGAAAAAAAATTTCTGGCATGGACTTTAAAAACAGTTTTAGACTAATTTGAGGGTCCTGAATTCAAATCTGATCTTGCAATTTCTCTATCACATCACGTTTTTGTGCTATAGGTATATAGCCCATTTTCATGAATTCCATGATAGATATAAGTAGTGTATGATAAGTGCCAGTTTATACGGTTCACTAAGCTAAATTTAGTTTTCATTTAGTCTCCCAATAAATGTGAGAATATCTTTGTTTTCTTTGAACATGCATAATTCCCATTTGTTATGATAACGCCCTTGTTTTCTGTGCTACTGTGACAGTAGAGCTACAGCAGAGCATTGGATGAAAACTGAATGGCCTCAGCGACAGAGTTTGGCATCTGGCGATAAGAATGTCATCCATGATCCTCTAGTGGATAGGAAGGACATTGTCTTTCCTTCCTTACACATAAAACTTGGATTGATGAAGCAGTTTGTCAAAGCTCTCAATCACAGTGGAGAATGCTTTAACTATATATGTTCAACTTTTCCTGGTCTTAGTGAAGAGAAGAAAAAGGCTGGAATATTTGATGGACTTCAAATACCTTATGAGAGACCCAAATTTTAATCACATCAATGAATGAGACAAAAGAAAGAGTTTGGAATGCATTTTGTAATGTGGTGCAGAATTTTCTAGGGAATAAGAAAGCAGACAACTATGAAGAGATTGTGGAAGAGCTACTAATGAGTTTGCAAAATCTTGGATGTAGAATGAGTATCAAGATTCACTATTTACACAGCCATTTGGACTTGTTTCCAGAGAACCTTGGGAATGTAAGCGAGGAACAACGGGAGCATTTTCATCAGGACATTAAAACAATGGAAGAACGCTATCAAGGCCGGTGGGACTCACATATGATGGCTGACTATTGCTGGAGCTTGATGAGAGACAACGCAGAAGCTGTATATCACAGATCAGCCAAGAAAAAAAAGTTCAAATAACTGCCATTTGCCATTCATCTGTGTGCCATATATATATATGTGTTTTTATATTTTGTAGTTTAATTCTGTAAGTATATTTGATTTGCTGTACATAGACTTTGTAATCTTTGTTATTCCTTGATTAAAAATATACAAAATGTAGTACTGAAAATCATGCGTTTTTATCATAAAACATTAGGAGTAATTTTCATCAAAAATTGAAAATATCTCGAAATCCTGATGTGATAGCCAAAAACGGAATTCATATTCGTAATCAGCAGCCAAAATTGACTTAAAATATGTTTTAAAACCTTTTGCCAGAAAAATTGCGTTGACCAGTGTTATTGATATTTGTGGAGCTATTTATATGGCATGCAGAGTTTCAGTGTGTTATAAACAATATAGATATAGGGAGGGACTCTTGTCTGATGCACTGTAAAGGGATTTGTTATTTGTTATCCCCTTTGGATCTCTCTTCTCCTTGCTCGGGTTAAATTTTGGGCCCTACCCCTACAGTATTTTATATTGGGGTTACCTTATTTAATTCCTGATGGGCTCATTTTGTTCCACAGGAGTAACCCCCTTATTTAGTTCCTGATGGGCTCATTTTGTTCCACAGGAGTAACCCCTTGCTAGGAGTTCTTCCTGGGAAAAATAGTTTTATGCTCACTGAAATTTGTAGTTTTTCTTAAAAATTGTGTCTTTCTGTTTTCCCTATCTTGTGTGTTTACCATCCCCTTTCATTATAGCTCAGATTGTTCAGATGGAGCGGAAGAAGTCCTGTGAAAGTAAGGTAATCTGACATATATTAGGAGGTCCTGGACGGCAAATAGGCCCAGGGTTTCCCACAATTGTGAGTAGTGCGCTCAACACTTGCAGACACTAGTCCTTTGGCTAACACTATGACTTGTATAATTTCAGTTAATGTAAGGGGTCTTAATTCCCCTAGGAAGAGAAGACCTGCCTTGCAGGAGATGATGTCTCAGAAAGCGGAAGTGGTGTTTCTACAAGAGACGCATTATTTATGACCATACAGGCACATTTAAATTTGCACTATATTCCTGTAACAATTATGAAGATACGGGGGCGTGGTTTGCACGGGAGCAGGAGCAGACCTACTTTACAGGAGCTCCTGTAATTTCCCAGATCCAAGCTACTAAAAAGCTACAAAAAGTGGATTATTTGGGTCCTAAAGCTCTATCAACATGCCTGGAACTGACTCCAAGAAGAATGGACCCAGTCCTGTGAAGAGAAAATCTTCTCCAGGACAGAAATATAGCCGTGGCTCTGGAGGAGTGCTGTCCCTGCAAGGAGGAAAGCATGGAGGATCTGCACAGCTGAAGCCGACACCCTGTCAGACCCCAGCTAAACCAAGGACTCCTGCAGTAAAGCTGATCTCCGGGGTGCAGACCAGCAAGAAAGCTCCCCTTCCAGCTGTGCTGTCACTGGTGAGTGGCAGCAGAAAGAAGCAAGGAGCTGTGGTGGAACTGGGCGCAGGGATGAAGCAAGCAGCAGATGAGAACAAAGAGATGACTCATCCTTTACAGGAGCCCAGCAAGCTGCAGCTGCCCAGCCAAGCACGGAGGAGCAGCCTAAACCACAGGGCACAGGAGTTTGTGCCGAAGACACTGACAGCTGCCGGGACCCGGAGTGAGACCGCGACTCTGACCGCTGAACAGGGGTCACAGAAAGGAATGCCGCTCTATGCAGAGAAAGCAGTAACGGGATCGCCCCAGGGAAGTTTCACACTGGAATTACAAGAGGGAGCGCTGCTGCATATGGAAAGGAGCGACAGGTTGCTGAACCAAGGGAACCTGGATAAAGAAGAATGCGCTACTACTACAGGAGTGGATTATAAAACAAACGGACTTGAGAATGGAGTGGATCAAGGGACTTCTGCGTGGGTAAGCAATGTGCTGCACTACCCCATTTTAAATGAACAGTCATCTCCTTACAATAGCACCGCAGGGGGCTTAGCTGGGTTTACCAGCATTAAGGGGAAACATGACACTACTGAAGTACAATTACAGCACAGCCCTACTGTTGTAAGCCCCCCCTGCCATAACATCTTAGAGCTGCAGAGAGAGAATCCCAATGAAACACCACTAGGGGAAATATCTAGGAGTCAAAAAATTATAATGGATGATCTTGGGTTTAATTCTGAGTTTTATGAGTCCCTAATTACTTACTTTAATAGGAACAGAGCTACAGGAAGAAAGCAGGAGGGGGAAGGGGAAGAAGTAGAAGATGTAATGACTAATATATCTAACAGCTGTAATGGATCCTTAGAGGGATCAGAGCTTTCAATATCAAACGAGTCATCTGTGAATAGTGAGGGCTTTAATTTCTCTGACTATGAAATGGATAATTATTCCGGATATTCTACATCAAGTGAGGCTCCCTGTGAGTCATCTAAATTGCCTAAAAAGCGCAGCTTTAAAAACTCTTCCCCTGCTTTATTAACATTGGAAGGGATCCCAGCATCTGATGACTATCCAACTGAGGGTTTTATGGTGTATCTCCTCAAATCATTTTTGACCACTATGAATATTTGTGGTAAAGATGTCATCCCTGATCCTAAACAATCATTTAATTCAAAGGCTTCCCAAGCTTTTATAAAAAAGCTTTTCCAAGAGATAATAAAATCTGTAAACTCTGTCACTGAGTCAATCCCCCCTAGCATAGCTACTGGAACTTCACTTGCTCAAGAATCATTTGCATATAAAAACAAACTTGAAAAAAACGAACAAAACTTATCTCAAGCAATCTCTAAGCCTTCAGAATTATTGGAGGGGATTCAGAAAAAAATGGATCTTCTAAAGGCCAATTTAAACAACTTTGAGGATTTTAGAAGGAAGAATAACGTTAAGATCAGGGGTATACCAGATTCAATTCAGGCTTCCCAGTTGGAGAGTTATGTATCATCAATGATCTCTAACTTATTTCCTAACTCTACCGAAGGCCCTCTGATAGAAAAGGTTGTCAGAATACGCAGACCACCCACGCTTCCCAGGGATTTATCATGTGACGTCATTGTTACTTTTTACCCAAGTTGGGTCAGGAACGCGCTCTTAGGTATCTCAAAAAATCCGAGATTTCTCTCTTCCCCTTACAAGCAACTGGTTTTTTATAAGGATTTGTCTAAAGTCACTCTCCAAAACAGGAGAGTTTTTTCGCATACCACAAGAGAACTACTGCGTGCAGGCCTCTCTTACTCCTGGACAAGATCATCAACCCTCCGGGTGAGACTTCCGTCAGGTTTATTTCATGTTGCCTCTCCGGACGAGGGTATTGAATTTTTAAAACGCATTGGAATCAACTCCTCTGAAGCCACATCCAGTTCCCTACCAACAACTTGAAGGGTAACTGTTCTGGTTGAACAATCTACAAAAATCTGTTATTTGACTAGCTGTAACAACTTAATTCCACTTTAAAAGTTTTTAAAAAATTTTTTTTTCGTTACTTGATTGTTTCTTGGATCAAAACCGAACTTTCCTCCACTAGGTCTTAGGGGTGCCATGTGCACTCTGGGACTTGGGCAGGCATTTTTTCACACATTATGCGACCTTTAATCTACTTTTATCTCACAGGCTATAAAAAACGTGTATACTAATATTACTGAGCATCATATAATATTGACTTTTCAGCGACGTTATCTGATATTCCACTTATTGTGTTTATAAGTAGGCATCATATTCATACAGTATATCTCTATACTTAGGCTACTTTGAATCCGACATGTATATGGTTGTTTTCTCTTTTAGGCCCAGCTATTAAGCAACATTTTTCTTTACTGTAAATGCTTATTATTATTCTACTTCATCGCACAGGCTACTTTAATTCTGACTTATATTCTTTTGTCTATTCTCTTGGGCCTAGTTATTAAGCAACATTTTTCTTTACTGCTAATGCTTATTTTTACTATACTGCATCGCAAGACTAATTTAATTTTCGTCCCTTTGTTAGTGACATATATATGTAGTATATTTAAGCTACCAATTTATGGTCTGTTTTCTAATGCCTGATATTTCATTCCCCATTTCACTTGGGGATTCCTTTCCTTTTCCCTACCCTATGTTTATTTCCTTCCCCTTTCTCTCATTTCTACCTGTTTAAAATTGAAAATACCAATAAAAACGTTTGAAAAACAATTATGAAGATACTATGGAATCTGATTGCATAGGATAATAACGAATCTGAGACCGAAGTTGTGGCAAAATGAACTGTATTAACAAGAAAGGTGTACAAGATAAACTAACAGAGATTATCCCGAATTTACAGCAAAGTGCAAACAGCACAAAACAAAAATGTCCAGCAACAGCGTTAAATGAAACTGAGTGCGACTGGCACTTATACGTAATGAAAATGTCCAGCAACTATGTTATATGAAGTAGAGTGCGACCGGCACTTATACGTAATGAAAATGTCCAGCAACTTTCATGGCAGTCCAGAAGTATGCAGGTGATGTTCTGTAATGAGGAGGATTTCCAGTGTACTACCGTATTTTCCGGCATATAAGACAACTTTTTGACCCCTAAAAATTGTCCCAAAAGTCGGGGGTCGTCTTATACGCTGGGGACAACGTGTGCAGGGAGCGATCCTGGATGTCGGCGTGTGGTTCCCAGGATCTGGAGGAGAGGAGACTCTCCTTTAGGCCCTGGGATCCATATTCATGTAAAAAATAAAGAATAAAAATAAAAAACATGGATATACTCACCCTCGGACGGCCCCTGGCTCACAGCGCTGCTAGCGTCTGCCTCCGTTCCTGAGAATGCAGTGAGTGAAGGACCTTCAATGACGTCGCGGTCAGGTGACGGCAAGTCAAATTCGCGACCAGCGTGCGGCCAGCGGGGAAAAAAGGGGTTAACCCTGCTGTTTGGTTCGCATTTACTATACACTTGTAGTGTTCCGGGTCACTATGACCCGGCTTATTAAACCTTGATTTTAGACACTCTAACTCCATTTTTTTTATACTTTTTGCTTACTAGAATGTTTGTGAACATGTTTGTTAGTAAAAAAAAAAAAGAAAAATGAACTAGAAATCTTTTTTTTTTTTTTATTCTGAAAAAACAGATCCATCCAATGAGCAAAACGAAAATAGAAAACTACACATATTTTGTAAAAAAAAACAAAAACAAAACAATCAAATCAAACATTTTGTGATAAAAAATTAAAGATAATAAACATTACAATGTGAATATATTTACATGATCATATAAATTTACGGATTCTTGCATGAAAAACAATGCACATCATTTTTGCATAGAAATGTTTTACAGCCAGAACATGTTATACTCGTCTTGTTGTCACAAGTAGAAGGGCAATAGCTGCATCATTTTCTTTTGATGCCGGAAGAGGCCATGGGGGTAGAAGCACACAGCTGCTCTCCAAAGAAACTGAAAGGTAACATGTCTGGGCTAGCATATGTGTACTGATAAGAGCAGAGAAGATAAGAACCCTTCTGAAAACAAGCAGATAAGCCAGGAAGACAGACTTACTTAGCAAAAAAAAATTATTTGCAAGACTTTACAGCTCAGCTTTACAAAAAAAAACCTCTTAGACAGCGCGTTCTGAGCAGTCCGTTCTGCGCATAATATACACGTGTAGTGCACACCTAGTGATCTCTCCGGATGACTCTACATTTTAGAATAGACTACGCACCAAAAATAATCAATATAAAGCCATTTTTATGGTGCGCAGATCTCAATGCATACCCCCGGTAGAGCGCGTGTACGACCCCATTGAAATAATTTAGGAAATAAATCAATTGATATACAATAGTAGAGGCAATAAATAGACTCAACTGAGGTTATAACTCCTTTATTTCACTGAAAATATGGCCTCACAGCTGTAAAAAACGATGTCGGGTCACTATGACCTGAACACAAGAAGTGTAGCAAAAAGTAAAGGAAAAAAAAAATACTCATAGGTAGGTCCCCCAAATGAGGAAAAGTCAAGGAGTCTCAAGTTTTATAGACTTACAGAAAAAAATCTACAGGGCCGCAAAAAGTCTGTTCGGGTCACTATGACCCGAACAGAACAGCAGGGTTAATAAAACACCGCCCATATGACCCAAAAAAGGACCCACCAAATTCAGGTGACAGGTTTCCTTTAACATGCTCTTGATGTTCCTGCAGTGAATCAGAAAAAATCAAAATATTGTCCAGATAGATTACGACAAAATGATCTAACAGCGCTCTAAAAATGTAATTAGCCAAGTGTTGGAAGGTTGCCAGAGCGTTGCAGAGACCAAAAGGCATCAAAAGGTACTCGAAGTGTCCATAACGACATCTAAATGCCATCTTCCATTCATCCCCACAGCGCATCCAAATCAGGTTATAAGCTCCTCGAAGATCCAACTTAAAGATAATTTTAGTGTGTCGTACTCTTTCTAGTAGTCCAGGAATTAATGGCAAAGGATAACGGTTCCGAATGGTTACCTTGTTGAGCTCCTGATAATCAATACAGGGTCTAAGAGTTCCATCCTTCTTTTTTTATAAAAAGATGGGTGCTGCTGCCGGTGATGAGGAGGGGCAAATGAAATTCTTAGCAAGATTCTCATCAATGTACTCCTTTAAGGCCTGCAGCTCCAGAGCTGCTAGTGGATAGACATTCTTGAATGGAATAGCCATCCACGGACTTAGTACAATGGGACAATCATAATGTCTGTGAGGAGGAAGCTGATTTTCCATTCTTTTGACACAAATATCAGAAAATGCATTATAAATAGATGGTAACATAGATACCTTTGTGGTACATTCCATAGCCCGAGAACTTGCCTGACTTGTTACTGGTGTGTCCCCTGGTGGAAAAGTGATCTCCTTGGTCTCCCACTTGATGATTGGATTCTGCAACTGCAGCCAGGGAATTTCTAGAATTAATGGGAAATGTGGTGAAGAAATTAACATTAAAACAGCACTTCCTGATGATTGGGTTCTATGAAAATCTCCAGAGGTACTGTTTCCTGATCCACCGGTCCTGAAACTAGAGAGGAACCATCCACTGTTTTCATGGTTACTGGGGTGGCTCTCTGTTGAATCTGTATGCCATGTTCTTTGGCAAAGTTTAGGTCCATAAAGTTACATCCCACCCCAGAATCTACCATGGCTGCACAGGAGATCCATTGTCCCGACAACAACATCTTAATGGGAGGGAGCAATAGTATCTTTATCCTTCCGTATTTTAGGAGCACCATCTAAATTCAGTAGTGTATTTCGCTGTGTTCCGGGACATAGTGCGGCTGCGCATGCGCACTAATGCTTTTCGGCTTTGCCCGCAGTTGGGCAAAGCATACTGCACGTGCGCAAGGCAAGATTGCATTGCACACGCGTGAACTACTGAGGAAAGAGACTCATATTCAAGATAATACTGTGGCCAGTGGAAAAGGAAGGGGTGAATGAAAGGAGAGAAAACACCGCCCATCGGACCGGACAGAGAGCCCACCAAATTCAGGTGACAGAGTCCCTTTAATTGAAACTGAGTGTGACTGGCACTTGTACGTAATAAAAATGTCCAGCAACTTTCATGGCAGTCCAGAAATATGCAGGTAATGTACAGCAATGAGGAGGATTTCCAGTGTACTACTTTAGGGCTGAAAAAGTCCGGCAAAGTCCAGCACCGCATCCCGCAGCCCACCCAGACAGAGTTCATGAATTAGTACACTGATAATAATGTCAACGGTTCTTACTGACACAGCAGCTCCAGAAAATAGCGATTTTGTGGTCTTCAAATTGTTCACTACAGGTGTCTAAAGCTCATAGCGATCCAGGGGGCAGATATGTAGTCTTGGAAGCACTTCTGAAGGGCAAGCCAACGATTTTATGTAATATCTATGCACCAAACATGGGTCAGATCTGTTTTCTACAAAAGGTTTTCTCCTTACTTCAGAAATTGCCTCTGGTTGCACTAATAAATGGGTGGAGACTTTAACATCCCTTTTCAGAGGTTTTTCATAGACACTCACTGAGTGGCAGTTTGCCTCCACAAAACCTAGTCAGGTTAGCTTTGGAATTTAGGAAATTGACTATGGCCAACTCAATGTTTGATTTATGGAGAACAGATCATCCTGAGGAGAGGGCCTACTTTTTTTTCCCCCACCTCACCGTACACATACTGTTAGGGTTGGCGGAACGCACCAAATATATTGTTTATTAAAAGGAATTGGTGCGTTCGCAACCCGGGATCCACCGTGCAGGAAAGTACCTGCTGCTAAATAATGGCGGCTCTATATGGCGGTATATACTAACTCTGTTAGCTTCACAGAGTAACCGCGAGAGGTGAGCTCTGTGCCCTGTTAGACTTTCACAGAGGCACAGGCCAACTACCCAGATGTGAGCAGTGAGTGGTCATGCATGCATACTCAATCTCCTCGCCGGAGGAGCCAGCATTCTAGGGGCTTATTTCAGCCGGGTCCCTGAACACACTTATACACAATCTCCTCGCCGGAGGTGCCAGCATTCTAGGGGCTTATTTCAGCCGGGTCCCTGAACACATACAAACACATGACCACATTGGCGCAAAGCATATAGCAACAGACGATACTAGCGAATGGCCGTGCGGTCATGCGCAGTTTATATAGTTGCAGCACAGGAAGCTGCTACTGAAGTTTTTGCCCTTTCAGGACCTTCCAGAAGGACCAATGGAAAGTGCTGCAGTACCTGAGCATGTTTTGCCCTTTCAGGACCTTCCAGAAGGACCAATGGAATGTACTGCAGCACCTGAGCATGTGACCGAACATGTGGCCCTCGACCTCCAATGGGAGACCCTGCCCTGGGCATGCTCAGTGTGAGTAAACAAGGACTTAGTCCCAGAGAGGCTCGCTCGCCGCAGATCAGTGCAGGGTACCATAGGAAAGCCAGAAAAGGCAGTAGTGACCCTATGCACCGAATCAGCCCCAGCGAGACGCTGGGAGCGACGTCTCCGCTGAGCAGAGCCCACTGCGGCCGATACCGAATGGGAGAACACAGCAGACACGGATCGAGATTCCCCCTGTGCAGCAGAGGAAACTCGACTCCTAACATTACCCCCCCCTCCTAGGGCCCCCCCCTCCTTGAGCCTCACTACGCTCAAAAGCTGCGATAAGCAGCGGAGCCCGAATGTGCTCCACAGGCTCCCAGGTTCTATCCTCTGGGCCGTGACCCTTCCAGTCCACCAGATAAAATTTCTTGCCACGTACCACCTTGCACCCCACAATAGCATTCACCTCAAACTCATCCGTGGATGAACCCGATGTCCCAGCAGATGACTCGGAAAACCGGGACAAATGAACGGGCTTTAAGAGGGAAACGTGGAAAGTATCGGTGATACCAAGGCGTGGAGGAATAGCCAAACGGTAGACCACAGGGTTGACCTGTTCCAGAACCTTAAACGGGCCAATGTAGCGAGGAGCAAACTTAGTGGACTCAACTCGCAGCCTGATGTTACGGGCGGAGAGCCACACTAAGTCGCCAGGAGCACAGACCGGAGCGGGGCGCCGGTGTGTATCAGCCGAAACCCTCATTCTCTCCTTGGAGGCCCGGATGGCATCCTGTGTGCGGTCCCAGATGTCACGTGCCTCCACCGCCCAGTCTGCCACCCTAGAATCGGTGGATGACACGGGCATGGGCACAGGGACACGCGGATGCTGGCCGTAATTAAGGAGAAAAGGAGTTTGACCAGTGGAATCGGCTACGGCGTTGTTCAGGGCAAATTCCGCCCAAGGTAGCAAAGATGCCCAGTCATCCTGCCTAGCAGAGACGAAATGTCGCAAATATGTCACCAGAGTCTGGTTGGTTCTCTCCACCAACCCATTCGTCTCGGGATGGTATGCAGAGGAGAGGTTTAACTCTATGCTGAGTAAACGGCAGAGCTCTCTCCAAAACCGAGATGCGAACTGGGGACCCCGATCGCTGACAATCTTATCAGGCATACCATGCAAACGGAAAACATGTTTAATGAACAACACCGCCAAGGCCCGTGCTGAGGGTAACCGAGGAAGCGGCACCAAATGCACCATCTTGGAGAAATGGTCGGTGACAACCCAAATAATGGAGCAGCCTCGCGACTTGGGTAGACCCACCACAAAGTCCATCCCGACCATCTCCCAGGGCCTGTCTGTCACCGGTAGAGGGTAAAGCAACCCAGCAGGCCGTTGCCGAGGAGACCGATTCTGGGCGCAAGAAACGCACACCTGAATATAGTCCCTGACATCTCGGGCCATATGCGGCCACCAGTATGTTCTCGCCAAAAGCTCAGATGTCCTCTTGGTCCCAAAATGCCCACCCACTCTGGAGGAGTGAGCCCAAGAGAGAACCTCCGGTCGCAAGTTAGCTGGCACGAAAGTCTTGCCCGGGGGCACAGACTCTAGCGAAACCGGAGCTACAGTTCTCAGGCTCTCAGAAGGGACAATAAGCCGAGGCTCCTCCTCCTCCTCCGATGACACTACGGAGCGGGAGAGAGCGTCGGCACGAACGTTCTTCTCCCCGGAGAGAAAATGGAGAGTAAAATGGAACCGGGAGAAGAACAGGGACCATCTAGCCTGGCGAGAATTCAGCCGCTGAGCCGTCTGTATATACACCAAGTTCTTGTGGTCAGTGAAGACTTGGAAGGGAAAGCGAGCTCCCTCCAAGAGGTGTCTCCACTCTGAAAAAGCCAACTTCATGGCTAGCAACTCCCTGTCCCCGATGGAATAATTCCTCTCCGCTGGTGTGAAGGTCTTGGAGAAGAAGAAGCAAGGATGCTTCCGACCTTGAACATCCTTTTGGAAAAGGACTGCTCCAGCACCAACGGATGAGGCATCCACCTCCAAGATAAATGGTTTATCTACATCGGGGCGATGTAGGATGGGAGCGCTAGCGAAGTGTGACTTAATCGAGAGAAAAGCCTTGGAGACCTCCTCTGATCACAACTTGGGATTTGCTCCCTTCTTGGTGAGGGCAACCAAGGGAGCTACCAAAGTTGAGAAGTGTGGAATGAACTGACGATAGTAGTTAATGAACCCCATAAAGCGCTGCACCGCTTTAAGAGAATGGGGTTCCTGCCAGTCCATTACAGCCTGTAGCTTAGCAGGATCCATAGCCAAACCCTGGGCAGAGATGATATAACCAAGGAAAGGCAAGGACTCCTGCTCAAACACACACTTCTCCAACTTGGCGTAGAGAGAGTTTGCCCGTAAGAGGTCGAAGACTTTGCGAACATCTCTCCGATGGGAGTCAATATCTGGAGAGTAGATGAGAATATCATCCAGATAGACTACGACCGAGGTGGTGAGCATATCTCGGAAGATGTCGTTCACAAAGTCTTGGAAAACGGCTGGGGCATTACAGAGCCCGAAGGGCATCACCAGATATTCATAGTGCCCATCCCTGGTGTTAAAAGCCGTCTTCCATTCATCCCCCTCACGGATGCGAATCAGGTTGTAAGCACCCCGCAGATCTAACTTTGTAAATACCCTTGCTCCCCGTAGCCTATCAAAAAGCTCAGATATTAGGGGTAATGGGTACTTGTTTGTTGTGAGTTCTGTTTTTGGGCTCCCTCTGGTGGTTACTGATGGTACTGGGTGACTTGTCTTTCCTGGGTTTCTGGGTTCCACCTGTTCCATCAGCATATGGGAGTTTCCTATTTAACCTGGCTTTGCTGGCATTTCCTGGCCGGTTATCAATGTATCCAATGTGTCTTGTTACCTCTGCTCCCTGCTCCTAGAACCTTCTGGACAAACTAAGTTTGGATTTTCCTGTTTTGTGTTTTGCTTAATTTGGTTTTTAGTCCAGCCTGCAGATATGTGATTCTCTGCTGCTGGTTGCTCTAGTGGGCTGAAATTGCTTTTCATGTACCATGAGTTGGCACATGAGTTCAAGTAATTTCAGGATGGTTTTTTGAAGGGTTTTTCGCTGACCGCGCAGTTCTCTTTTTTATCCTCTGCTATCTAGCTTTAGCGGGCCTCATTTTGCAGAAACTGTTTTCATACTACGTATGTGCTTTCCTCTCATTTCACCGTCATTATATGTGGGGGGCTGCTATTTGCTGTGGGGTATTTCTCTGGAGGCAAGAGAGGTCTGTGTTTCTTCTGATAGGGGAAGTTAGATCTTCGGCTGGAGCGAGACGTCTAGGATCATCGTAGGCACGTTCCCCGGCTACTTTTATTTGTGTGTTAGGTTCAGGGTCGCAGTCAGCTCAGGTTCCATCGCCCTAGAGCTTGTTTGTATCTGTGCTTGTCCTTTTTGTGATCCCCTGCCATTGGGATCATGACAGTATAACCGGCCCACAAAGTGTTAATTGTATTGGCTGAAGTAGGAGGATAAGTAGTCTGAGGAATTTTTTTTTTTTTTTTTCCCCTCAGAGTTTGCTGCCTAGCCTTTTTGCAGCCTGGCTACTTCCTCCTCCTCTTAATCTTTGAATGGCTCTGATCTCAGCTGTTTATCATGGACGTCCAGAGTTTGGCTTCCAGCCTGAATAATCTTGCCACTAAGGTTCAAAATATACAGGATTTTGTTGTACATGCTCCTATGTCTGAACCTAGAATTCCTGTCCCAGAGTTTTTTTCTGGAGATAGATCTCGTTTTCTGAATTTTAGGAACAATTGCAAGTTGTTTCTTTCTTTGAAATCTCGCTCCTCTGGAGACCCTGCTCAGCAAGTCAAGATAATTATATCTTTCCTGCGGGGTGACCCTCAGGATTGGGCATTTGCATTGGCACCAGGGGACCCTGCGTTGCTTAATGCAGATGCGTTTTTTCTGGCATTGGGTTTGCTCTATGAGGAACCTAACCAAGAGATTCAGGCTGAAAAAGCTTTGTTGGCCCTCTCTCAGGGGCAAGATGAAGCAGAAATTTATTGTCAAAAATTTCGGAAGTGGTCGGTACTTACTCAGTGGAATGAGTGCGCTCTGGCTGCAAAGTTTAGAGATGGCCTTTCTGAGACCATTAAAGATGTTATGGTGGGGTTCCCTGCGCCTGCTGGTCTGAATGAGTCTATGACTATGGCTGTTCAGATTGATCGGCGTTTACGGGAGCGCAAACCTGTGCATCATTTGGCGGTGTCGTCTGAACCGTCACCTGAGATAATGCAATGTGATAGAATTCAGTCCAGAAGTGAACGGCAAAAGTATAGGCGGAAAAAAGGGTTGTGCTTTTATTGTGGTGATTCAGCTCATGTTATATCAGCATGCTCTAAACGCACAAAAAAGGTTGATAAGTCTGTTGCCATTAGTACTTTGCAGTCTAAGTTCATTCTGTCTGTGACTCTGATTTGTTCATCATCATCCATTTCCGTCGATGCCTATGTGGATTCAGGCGCTGCCCTGAGTCTTATGGATTGGTCATTTGCCAATCGCTGTGGGTTTAGTCTGGAGCCTCTGGAAGTCCCTATTCCTTTGAAGGGAATTGACTCTACACCTTTGGCTATGAATAAACCTCAGTACTGGACACAAGTGACCATGCGTATGACTCCCGTTCATCAGGAGGTGATTCGCTTCCTGGTACTGTATAATTTGCATGATGTTCTAGTACTTGGTCTGCCATGGTTACAAACTCATAATCCAGTCCTTGACTGGAAATCAGTGTCTGTGTTAAGCTGGGGTTGTCAGGGGGTTCATGATGATGCACCTCCGATTTCTATCGCTTCATCTACTCCTTCTGAGATTCCTGTGTTTTTGTCTGACTATCGGGATGTTTTTGAGGAGCCTAAGCTCAGTTCGCTTCCTCCTCACAGGGATTGCGATTGTGCTATAAATTTAATTCCGGGCAGTAAATTTCCTAAAGGTCGTTTGTTCAATCTGTCAGTGCCAGAGCATACTGCTATGCGGGATTATGTTAAGGAGTCCTTGGAAAAGGGACATATCCGTCCATCTTTGTCCCCTTTGGGAGCAGGTTTTTTTTTTCGTGGCCAAGAAAGATGGTTCCTTGAGGCCTTGTATAGATTATCGTCTTTTGAATAAGATAACCGTAAAATATCAGTATCCTTTGCCATTGTTGACTGATTTGTTTGCTCGCATTAAGGGGGCTAAATGGTTCACTAAGATTGATCTTCGGGGTGCGTATAATCTTATACGAATAAAGCAAGGTGATGAGTGGAAAACCGCATTTAATACGCCTGAGGGCCATTTTGAGTATTTGGTAATGCCTTTTGGACTTTCTAATGCTCCTTCAGTCTTCCAGTCCTTTATGCACGATATTTTCCGTGAATATCTGGATAAATTTATGATTGTGTATTTGGATGATATTTTGGTTTTTTCTGATGACTGGGAGTCTCATGTTCAGCAGGTCAGGAAGGTGTTTCAGGTCCTGCGGGCCAATTCCTTGTTTGTAAAAGGCTCAAAGTGTCTCTTTGGAGTCCAGAAGATTTCTTTCTTGGGGTATATTTTTTCCCCTTCTACTATTGAGATGGATCCCGTCAAGGTTCAGGCTATTTGTGACTGGACGCAGCCTACATCTCTTAAGAGTCTACAGAAGTTCTTGGGCTTTGCTAATTTCTATCGTCGTTTTATAACTAATTTTTCTAGTGTTGTTAAGCCTTTGACGGATTTGACTAAGAAGGGTGCTGATGTTGCTAATTGGTCTCCTGCGGCTGTGGAGGCCTTTCAGGAACTTAAGCGCCGGTTTTCTTCTGCTCCTGTGTTGCGTCAGCCAGATGTTTCGCTCCCCTTTTCAGGTTGAGGTTGATGCTTCCGAGATTGGAGCGGGGGCGGTTTTGTCACAGAGAAGCTCCGATGGCTCAGTGATGAAGCCATGCGCATTTTTTTCTAGAAAGTTTTCGCCGGCTGAGCGGAATTATGATGTTGGTAATCGGGAACTTTTGGCCATGAAGTGGGCATTTGAGAGTGGCGTCATTGGCTAGAGGGTGCTAGACATCGTTTGGTGGTCTTGACTGATCACAAAAATTTGATTTACCTTGAGTCTGGCCAGGCGTCTGAATCCTAGACAGCTCGTTGGTCACTGTTTTTCTCTCGTTTCAATTTTGTGGTTTCATACCTGCCAGGTTCAAAGATGTGAAGGCGGATGCTCTTTCTAGGAGTTTTGTGCCTGACTCCCTTGGAAATTCGAGCCCTCTGGTATCCTTAGGGATGGGGTGATTTTGTCTGCTGTCTCCCCAGACTTGCGACGTGCTTTGCAGGAGTTTCAGGTGGCTAAAACTGATCGTTGTCCGCCTGAGAGACTGTTTGTTCCGGATAATTGGACCAGTAGAGTCATCTTCCGAGGTCCATTCTTCTGCGTTGGCAGGTCATCCTGAAATATTGGTACAAGAGATTTGGTGGCCTTCCTTGTCGAGGGATGTGCGTTCTTTTGTGTCAGTCTTGTGAGGTTTGTGCTCGGGCTAAGCCTTGCTGTTCTCGGGCCAGTGGATTGTTGTCACCTTTGCCTATCCCGAAGAGGCCTTGGACGCACATTTCCATGGACTTTATTTCGGATCTCCCTGTCTCTCAAAAAATGTCCGTCATCTGGGTTGTGTGTGTGATCGCTTTCTAAAATGGTTCATCTGTACCCTTTGCCTAAGTTGCCTTCCTCCTCTGAGTTGGTCCCTCTGTTTTTTTTAGAATGTGGTTCGTTTGCATGGGATTCCTGAGAACATCGTTTCTGACAGGGGATCCCAGTTTGTGTCTAGATTTTGGCGGACTTTCTGTGCTAAGATGGGCATTGATTTGTCCTTTTCGTCTGCATTCCATCCTCAGACGAATGGCCAGACTGAACGAACTAATCAGACCCTTGGAAACTTATTTAAGGTGTTTTGTTTCTGCTGATCAGGATGACTGGGTTTACCTTTTTGCCGCTGGCCGAGTTTGCGCTTAATAATCGGGCTAGTTCTGCTACCTTGGTTTCTCCTTTCTTTTGTAATTCGGGGTTTCATCTCTGTTTTTCCTCTGGTCAGGTGGAACCTTCTGATTGTCCTGGAGTGGACATGGTGGTGGATAGGTTGCATCGGATTTGGAGTCATGTGGTGGACAATTTGAAGTTGTCCCAGGAGAAGGCTCAGCAGTTTGCTAATCGCCGTCGCCGCGTGGGTCCTCGACTTCTTGTTGGTGACTTGGTGTGGTTGTCTTCTCGTTTTGTTCCTATGAAGGTCTCTTCTCCTAAGTTCAAGCCTCGGTTCATCGGTCCCTATAGGATCTTGGAAATTCTTAACCCTGTGTCGTTTCGTTTGGATCTCCCGGCATCGTTTGCTATTCATAATGTGTTTCATCGGTCGTTGTTGCGGAAGTATGAGGTACCTGTTGTTCCTTCTCTTGAGCCTCCTGCTCCAGTGCTGGTGGAGGGAGAATTGGAGTATGTTGTGGAGAAGATCTTGGATTCTCGTGTTTCCGGACGGAAACTCCAGTATTTGGTCAAGTGGAAGGGTTATGGTCAGGAGGATAATTCTTGGGTGGTTGCCTCGGATGTTCATGCTGATGATTTGGTTCGCGCCTTTCATAGGGCTCATCCTGGTCGCCCTGGTGGTTCTCGTGAGGGTTCGGTGACCCCTCCTCAAGGGGGGGGTACTGTTGTGAGTTCTGTTTTTGGGCTCCCTCTGGTGGTTACTGATGGTACTGGGTGACTTGTCTTTCCTGGGTTTCTGGGTTCCACCTGTTCCATCAGCATATGGGAGTTTCCTATTTAACCTGGCTTTGCTGGCATTTCCTCGCCGGTTATCAATGTATCCAGTGTGTCTTGTTACCTCTGCTCCCTGCTCCTAGAACCTTCTGGACAAGCTAAGTTTGGATTTTCCTGTTTTGTGTTTTGCTTAATTTGGTTTTTAGTCCAGCCTGCAGATATGTGATTCTCTGCTGCTGGTTGCTCTAGTGGGCTGAAATTGCTTTTCATGTACCATGAGTTGGCACATGAGTTCAAGTAATTTCAGGATGGTTTTTTGAAGGGTTTTTCGCTGACCGCGCAGTTCTCTTTTTTATCCTCTGCTATCTAGCTTTAGCGGGCCTCATTTTGCTGAAACTGTTTTCATACTACGTATGTGCTTTCCTCTCATTTCACCGTCATTATATGTGGGGGGCTGCTATTTGCTGTGGGTATTTCTCTGGAGGCAAGAGAGGTCTGTGTTTCTTCTGATAGGGGAAGTTAGATCTTCGGCTGGAGCGAGACGTCTAGGATCATCATAGGCACGTTCCCCCGGCTACTTTTATTTGTGTGTTAGGTTCAGGGTCGCGGTCAGCTCAGGTTCCATCGCCCTAGAGCTTGTTTGTATCTGTGCTTGTCCTTTTTGTGATCCCCTGCCATTGGGATCATGACACTTGTTCTTAACGGTGATGGCGTTAAGACCCCTGTAGTCTATGCATGGACGTAAGTCTCCAGTCTTCTTCTGTACGAAGAAGAACCCAGCCCCTGCCGGTGACACTGACTTCCTAATGAATCCTCTTGCCAGATTCTCTTGGATGTACTGGGACATTGCCTCCGTCTCCGGGAGAGATAACGGATAGACTCGACCCCGGGGAGGCTCAGCACCAGGCAAGAGGTCAATAGGACAGTCATAGGGGCGGTGAGGCGGAAGGGTCTCCGCAGCTCTTTTGGAGAACACGTCTGCATAGGGCCAATAGTGCTTGGGGAGAGAGGAAAGATCTGCGGGTACCTGTGTAGTAGCAACCTGAACGCACTCCCTCTGACATCTACCCTCGCAGGATTTACTCCATCCCAAAATTCTCCCAGAGGACCACTCAATATGAGGAGAATGGTAGCAAAGCCATGGTATCCCCAACAGGACCTCATCAATTCCCTCAGGAATGACTAATAGGGAGATTATCTCCTGATGTGATGGAGACACAGATAGCTTGAAAGGAATGGTTTGGTGGGTAATCTGTGAAGGTAGTGTTGACCCGTTTACCACTCGAACGGTTACTGGCTTGGCGAGCATCACCAAGGGTATTGCGTGACGCTGGGCAAAAGCGGAAGACATAAAGTTACCCTCTGCCCCAGAATCCACGCATAGCTCGACCATAAGAGTGGATGGGCCTATGGTAATTGTCCCCTTGAAGGACAACTTTGAGGCAAACGTCGCCGTGTCTAGTGTACCTCCTCCAACTGCCACTAGACGCTGACGTTTCCCCGACCGCTGAGGACCCTTGGAGGCAAGATGTCCTAACTGCTGGCAAACATGATGGACCTTATGTGCACGGGCGGACTGAGACTTGGATCCCACTCGTGTCACCTCTAAGGCCTCATGTGACTCGGACGCCTGGACTGGAGATTCCAAAGGTTTGGCGAAGGTGGGAGCCAGCCGAAACCTCTGCCTACACTGGGCTCGCTCCAACCTTCGCTCGTGAAAACGAAGGTCTATGCGAGTAGATACGGCTATGAGCTCCTCCAGTGTGGCGGGAATCTCCCTAGTGGCCAAAGCGTCCTTCACATGGTCAGCCAGCCCCCTCCAAAATACGGGAATGAGGGTTTTATCTGGCCATTCCAACTCAGACGCTAATGTCCGGAATTGAACAGCAAAATGGCTGACCATGGTTGAACCCTGAGTCAAAGCCAGCAGTTGGAGCGCTGTATCATGGGTGACTTGAGGTCCTAAAAAGACCTGTTTCAGAGTGTCCAGAAACCTAGGAACACTCCACACCACATGATCGTTGCGCTCCCACAGCGGCGTAGCCCACTCCAACGCTCTGTCCGACAGTAGAGAGATTATGAATCCCACCTTTGCCCGCTCAGTAGGGAAACGTGCAGCCAGAAGCTCGAGGTGTATACCACATTGGCTCACGAAACCCCTACAGGACTTACTGTCCCCAGAGTATCTCTCAGGCAAAGGAAGGTGAGATAGGGTCGGAACAGAGGTGGCAGTGGGTAAAGCTGCTGCAGCCACGCTAGCAGCCTGAACAGCTATTGCGGTAACATCCACCGCCGAGGTTGCACGCTCAAGAGACGCCAACCGGCCCTCCAGCAGCTGGATGTACCCCTGCAATCGCTGTTCATCCGCCATTACTTAGCCAGATCCTGGCGCTAGTATACTGTTAGGGTTGGCGGAACGCACCAAATATATTGTTTATTAAAAGGAATTGGTGCGTTCGCAACCCGGGATCCACCGTGCAGGAAAGTACCTGCTGCTAAATAATGGCGGCTCTATATGGCGGTATATACTAACTCTGTTAGCTTCACAGAGTAACCGCGAGAGGTGAGCTCTGTGCCCTGTTAGACTTTCACAGAGGCACAGGCCAACTACCCAGATGTGAGCAGTGAGTGGTCATGCATGCATACTCAATCTCCTCGCCGGAGGAGCCAGCATTCTAGGGGCTTATTTCAGCCGGGTCCCTGAACACACTTATACACAATCTCCTCGCCGGAGGTGCCAGCATTCTAGCGGCTTATTTCAGCCGGGTCCCTGAACACATACAAACACATGACCACATTGGCGCAAAGCATATAGCAACAGACGATACTAGCGCATGGCCGTGCGGTCATGCGCAGTTTATATAGTTGCAGCACAGGAAGCTGCTACTGAAGTTTTTGCCCTTTCAGGACCTTCCAGAAGGACCAATGGAAAGTGCTGCAGTACCTGAGCATGTTTTGCCCTTTCAGGACCTTCCAGAAGGACCAATGGAATGTACTGCAGCACCTGAGCATGTGACCGAACATGTGGCCCTCGACCTCCAATGGGAGACCCTGCCCTGGGCATGCTCAGTGTAAGTAAACAAGGACTTAGTCCCAGAGAGGCTCGCTCGCCGCAGATCAGTGCAGGGTACCATAGGAAAGCCAGAAAAGGCAGTAGTGACCCTATGCACCGAATCAGCCCCAGCGAGACGCTGGGAGCGACGTCTCCGCTGAGCAGAGCCCACTGCGGCCGATACCGAATGGGAGACCGCAGCAGACACGGATCGAGATTCCCCCTGTGCAGCAGAGGAAACTCGACTCCTAAAACATACAAGAATAGATTTAAAAAAAATATATTTTAACTCTTAGAATGTTGAAAACGGTGGAGATGGGAAAATCATTTGGTCCGATCATGCCCCAATTCTGTTGGACAACTCAAAATTGAAAAGCATAAACTAACTGCATCTCCTTCTCTGCAGGTTTTGAGGAGGGTGGTAGAGATTAGAAATAAGTTGAAAGACCTATCTATGTGAAAAGTAGAGAAACTACTTTTCGACACAAAGCAAAAATATTATGAAAAGGGTAATAAAGTGCATACACTATTGGCTAGGCAATTGAAGGAGAGGGCTTTGTCATCGACTCCCCAAGCAATAAGAAGTGAAGATGACACTATAAACTACAATCAGTCTGAGAATTCTCATTTATTTTCTATTTTCTATAGTAAATTATATAATCTCCAGGATACGTTTCCTTCGGATGAAAATAAAAGAGACTTCCTATAGAACAAATTATTTATGCAATTTAAATTTACCAGTCCTGGCCCCTGAAGTGATACAGTAAACTTAATATTCTGGTTACCCAAGTGGAAATAGCTGAAATATTGAAAGACTTGCCTTTTGGAAAGTCTCCAGGCTTAGTCGGGCTGACATATCTTTATTATAAAATTTTGCAGAGGAGCTGATCCCCCACATGACTAAAATGTTTTACTCATTCATAGAGGGCTCTCCCATATCAGATACTCTGTCACATTTATATTTGATACTTATTCCGAAGATGGGAAAAGACCCTCTGGATTGCTCTATCGTCCGATAGCCCTATTAAACTCAGACTTGAAAATATTTACCCCTATGTTGGCTAATTAACTTAATCAGTGGCTACCCTGCCTTAATCAGGTAAGCTTTGTCCCTTTTCACAAGGGAGGGGACAACACTAGAAAGGCAATAGATTTGATTGATGTAATAAAAAAACCCACAAAACGCTTATTTTAAGTTTCGACGCAGAGAAGGCATTGACCGACTTAATTGGTCTTTCTTGTTTGAAACAGTGAAAACATTTGGTATCTCGGGAGCTTTTTTTTACAGCATTAAATGCATTGTATAGATGCCCATCAGCCTTGATTAAACTGCCCTTTTGTGTCTCCCCCTCTTTTCTCAGCTCTAATGGCACGAAGCAGGGATACCCACTTTCCCCCCTGCTATGATACATCAAAATCATAATATCTCAGGGGTGGAAGTCAAGAATAAGGTATCTAAGATTTCATTATTTGCTGATAATGTTTTACTGACCCTCACTAAACTTCATATAACACTCCCCAACCTCAGAGTCACTTTGAAGGAGTATGGACAGCTGTCGGGATATAAATTAAATACCTCTAAAACAGAGGCCTTACCCTTGAACATTCCCCTTAATATTATGGACTATTTAAAGACAAGCTTTACATTTAGATGGAAAACCGAGGTTTTTAAATACTTGGGGGTTAATCTGTCCTCTTCCTATAACAATTTATTTAATTGTAACTATCCATTTCTTTTTGGAGAGTTGAGTAGGCTTTTGACTAAGTGGATGCCACTTTTGTTCTCACTGATTGGCCAGATAGCTGCAGTTAAGATGACTCTCCTGCCTAAGCTACTTTATTATTTTGAGACTCTCCCCGTTAAGGTTCCCGTTTGGGGAACTTAAGTCTCTCCAAGCTGCTATAATGAAGTTCATATGGAATGAAAGACACCATAGAATATCCAAAAATTTTCTCACATCTTATAGATCACAAGGGGGCTTGTCTGTTCCGGATATGGTTAAATACTATTGGGCAGCACAGCTGAGGAGGATTCCCTCATGGGCTTCATTATGGTCTTACAATATTTGGACTGAAATAGAAAAGATATGGTTTGCAACGATCCACCCAAACTCCCTTTTATGGTCGACTAAGTCTATTAAGATACGATTTACTTTGTTGGGCCCTATGCAGTTTACGGGGGATCTGTGGCTCTCATGTGCAAGATGTTTTGGTTTGGTCTCTCCAAATTCCCCAATGATATATTTTATATTCCAGCCTCTGGTACCAAACAGTTTGGAACCGACAATGTCCACCTGTGGATTTTGGCAGGATTATTTAGATTTGCAGATTTGTTGGAGCGAAACACATTTACAGGATCTTTGGGTTTTCCTCAGACTGACCCCCCTTGAAACATTCGTATATGGTTACATGGGAGTCTCTTCTGGGAAGG
The DNA here is from genome assembly GCF_032444005.1 of Ranitomeya imitator. NCBI lineage: Eukaryota > Metazoa > Chordata > Amphibia > Anura > Dendrobatidae > Ranitomeya > Ranitomeya imitator. The sequence goes on from NC_091286.1 coordinate 204,793,340, forward strand.
GCGTTGTCTCCCCAATGGTGCAGAATATATGGGAAAAGGTGTCCAAATCCTCTATTTGCACCATTTATAAGGAAAACCCCTATAAAATTTTGATGTTTTGGTATCACACTCCAGAACTCCTTCATAGACTGAACCACCAGCTCCCAAATATTTTCTGGCATTGTTGTTCAGCTCCGGGTTCGCATATCAACATTTTCTGATCTTGCACTGGGCTGGATGGATTTTAGGAAAAGGTGAAAACCTTAAAACAAAAGGCTCTATTTGTGGAGGTTGAGCTGGATAATGCTATATACCTACTAAATATTTTCCCTAGAAGAATGGGGAAGAATTTGACCCGACTTATGTTATATCTGTTGATGACAGCTAGATGTTTGATTGTCCTTTGTTGGAGACAGACTACTCACCCCTCTTACCAGAAGGTTTTGGATAGAATAGCTGATATCTGCAGGATGTGGCACATGACAGCCTTATTGAATGCGAGTTTGGACAGATTTGAGACCGTCTGGGCTACCTGGGACTATTTTAGGGCCCAAAACAACAGTTAGGAGCATGCTTGTTTTTGAACAGGATTCTTCTTCCCTTCCCTATGTGCATGTCTCATCTTATTTAGTACTGTGGTTTTATAAAAATTGTAATATGAGTATGGGGATGGAGTCATCTTAACTTGGCATCATTTAGGACTGTTGTTGGACTTTCTGTCTTTCTGTTCTATTGCACAATATGTTTTGATGCCACTGGGGGAAACATCTTCCAAGAGTTCATTCTAATTGTACTCCATTCTTTCTGACCCTCTAATTTGTAAGCCAAATTGTGATTGCTTTGTCTAATTTCTGATTGTAAATTTTTTTATTTTTTTTAAATTTAATAAAAATTACAGTTATAAAAAAAAATAGGGGGACAACACATTATTTAAAAATTATTTCTTTCTTTTGCACTGTCCCTCATTCAAGCAGCCTCCAGTCCCTATGCTAGTCAGACCACAATGGTGGCGCCACCTGTGATCTGGCGGTTTTTAGGCCGGGTCACTGGTGGTGCTGGTCAATCACAGCCATGCCAATACTTGTTGATTGGCTGTACTTCAACAATTCAACAAATGTTATTTGGCACCGAACCCGAATAAAGCGGACTTCGGGAAAAAGTCTGTGTTCAGAGTTTGGTATTTTAGAGAAAACATGGCAATTTAGAGAAAACATACTTTGAATACTATAGTTTCAGAGATAATAAAGACAAAAGAGAATGGTACAGTGCCATTCTCATCTGGGTTCATATCACACTTCTCTAGTTGATTTACAGATTTTTCCAATGTGTATTTATCAGGGGAGACCTACCAATCAACTAGAGCAGTCTCATGGGTTCGACACGTGCCTAGTTAGGTCTTTTCAAATTATGTTTTTTCTGAAATGCTCCAGCTTGCTGAAATCATTTAGCCATGCTGCCCGTGGATTGGGTAGCATTAATCAACTCACAGTCTCTCTTTAAGAAAAAAATATGTAATTCCAATGCAACAGGGCAAATTTCCAGACTAGCTACATAATACCAAAGATCAGTCACACTGACACTACTGCTGACAACACTCATATCCCTCTCTGCCCCATTCTTTGTTATTTTCAGACTACTATTTTTATCTACTTAAAAATACGCACTGTCTGGAGTATACATCCAATGTTTAGTGCTTTTTCTCTATGGCTGAGCAGTAAGCTGTGATGTCACCGATTCCCTGCCTCGGCTTTTATACAGGCTTTAACAATCCTTCCTGATTGGTTGCACAACACCTTGTGATAGCCACAAGGCATCTAGATTAACAATCTATGAGCCATCTCTGGCTGATGCAATCTTCTCCAATACATAAAATGGTGACAAGCATTATTCAAGGTCAAATTGAATTGCAAATGCTTTGAATTAGCCATTATAAGCGAATTCCTAAAATTCAACAAGAATTTGATTTGCATCGAATCGATTCATTTATCTCTAATAAAACTTTAACCAGATTAGTAATAATATAAAGTTATTTAAACTAAAATTTTACATAGTGGCACTCACACTAGGAAATCATTATAGACTAATTATTTTACTTTTTTACAGAAATGTAGGTTTAACAATTCTTATTTTGTTATTATAATGCAGCTAAATTCTAGAAATGTTTTATGACTCCATTTAGTAAAAATTTAAGTAAGACACAGTCAGTGTAGTTTTTCTTTTCTAAAATTCACACAAGAGAATTCTTGCAGATGGAAACTGTATAATTTATGCAGCTGTATTGTCATGGTGCTGAATGTCACAGGAAGTCAAATACCTAGACTTGGGTCGCTATAGCACAACCTGTATGTTAAATAAAAGGTCTGTGTGATGTTGCAGATGTATTCATTTTACACTTTCAATTCATTGGCAGATAATCAGTCATCCATCCATAAAAAAGAAAATGCTGCAGACACACAGATCACAGAGCTTAGACATCATTCAGGTGTCAGTCATTTTCTAGCACAAGAAAAAGGTCCGAGTGTTATCAGTGCTTTTGATCAGGGAGTAATCAGAGTTTTATTAGAGTTTGGTCCTAGCAGTTTTTATTGGATCAACAAAAAAAAGTTTCTCCAGCTTATACTATTAAAACTTCACAGCTGATGGATGCCTGCCTGAATTTTTCACTGACCCATAGATTTAGCATTGATGATTTTGATCCGACACGCTGATGAATATCAGACAAGTATCACTTTTGTGCAGACCCTTGGTCTGAGGAAATATATTGAACATGTGAACTTCCACAAAGGCTATAGTATGGATGCTGAAAAATATGTCTGGAATTCATATGTGAAAAACTGATATCTGAATGACTTATATAAATTATGTTTTGATTCAAGTATTTATTCTAAAGATAAACATTGCATTTGAGTCACCCGCCAGGGCCATGGGTTACTCGATACTCGGTACTTAAAGGGGATGTCACGGTGGCGGCGACCCGGTCCGTGGCCCTGGGTGCCCAAGTAAAAGGGAATGTCCTTAAAGGGGTTTGAAATAAAGTTCATTTTCGTGATGCCACCTGTGGTATTCGGTCAGTGGGGAACGACGCTGCTTAAAGGGGTCCTCTGGGGTGATGTTATGGCAGCTAAGATGGTATAACTTCCCACAGGTAAAGTTGGTCACCAGGGCTCCCGCTGTATAGATGAGGATGGTGAGTGGTGTAGTAGAGAACTGAGAACACAGGTTTGTAGTCTCTTTACCTGGTTTACTGAAGGCTTCAGGCAACTGCAGTCCAGGGCACTAGATCACAGGTACAGGCAGGATTCCGCCAGCTTGGAAGCAAGTTCAGAGTTCCCCTTACCAGGTGGAGTTGAAAGCCTTCCTACTAGCGTGGTAGTGTAGTCCCTTGCTGCCTGTGGCTTCTATCAAGGTCCTCAGAGTTCTCTCTGTCCTTCATAAAGGTGGGACACTAACCCATATGACAGGTGGCTCGAATCTTTTTACAGCGTCTCTATCATGACCCGGGCTCTATGTGCCACTGTATCTCCTGGGTGTTAGGGCAGACAGGTTATGTGTAGACCAGCTGTCCTGACAGTTTCTGCTGTAAGTGTTGGAGTCACTCACAAGCTCAGTCTTCCGGCTACCGGTATCTGCACTTTGCAGGGAGGTAGCCCAATCGCAGCTGTCCTCCCCAGTTGTCACTCGCCTGTGCTTCGCTCTCTTGCATGCTCACTGCAAATCTGTTCTTCCTTCTGTGTTATCTCTGTTCAGGAGCTGCAGCTCTTTCTCGTGGCTGCACAGTACCTCAGTCCTTTATCTCTCTTTCTGCCAGGAGCTGCAGACTCCCATGTCTGCTCAGCTATACTCCTTTCTTACCAGCTCCGCCTAAGCTGATGCTCATTGACAAGCTTTTCTCAGGCAATCCCTGACAGGAACTAACTCACTGACTTTCCCACCAGGCCAGAATATTTATATAGGGGAGCCATCCATAAGCTGGATCAGAGCTCCCCCTTCTGGCCTGGAGTGTGAACATGTTGTATGCTTGTGTTTACCTGATAAAAGAGATCATCCTTTGCTTCCAAGCATGACATCACTCTCCCCGCTCATGTGTTCTGGTTTCATAGAATTGTGATGCTGTAGCTGAATAATTGCCAATAGAAACTATATCACCAGAAGAATTAGCCATTACTAATGTAAATTAAATTCTGTTGATCGTGGAACTTTGAAGAAGTGATGCCTTCTAGTTAACTACTTCAGTTGACTTTTTAATATCAGCATCTACTGAAGATGTATCCAACAGCATTAAACAGAATACATCTGTTTTCTAAGCTGCCTGATATTAGTACTGTATGTATTAGTATATACGCGTAGTAATGAATTCTTATTAGAGCCTTCCATGTTCCCAATCCTAGGCACAGACTCAATCGTACACAGGTTTCTACTGGAAAAATGAATCAGGCCTCAAACAGTCATCAATTATAAAAAAAAATAGAGAAGTTTATTCAAGGAAACTACATTAATAGAATGCCCCCTTACAAAAAAAAGTGATTTACACTAAATATAAGGTTGAAGCAGAAAACTAAAGAAAATTGGGAGTAACGAAATGTTAGTAGCAAAAGACAAAGCATTTTTCCCTTTGTGGTCATTGCTGCACAGGGGTTGAATCCTGTGCAGGTTCCTACCTGGGGAATTCTTTGCAAATTATTTTTCCCAACAATCAATTTTCCTAAAAAGAAGGAGGTTGCTGACACATGCTGAAAATTTGACGAAGTCAAAGAATTTTGTACCCTCTTTTAAAGGCTTCAGAACGTGATACATGGCCCTCACCTACTAGCATTGGTGGCTTTCAAATTAAAACAAGCTCCATTTTCTATCCTGCACAATATTAATCATCACCTCACCAACTGATGTTGCTCGTATAGATACTACAACATATTTAAAATGGTAAATTCATCATGTTTCAATTTTGCTAATTAGCTGGTGGGTCAGTCATATCACTCTGTTGCACAATGTTGTGCCATGCAGCAAGCATGTCTTACTTGGCCTCATTGCAGGACAGCCAAAATGTTTCTGGTATTGTCAGGTACTTGGTTTCCCAGTTGTAGTTCACTAGGATTCATCTTGTATTACATTTAATGCAATATTGTATCCTTTCGCTGGAGAGGACAAGGAGATGTCAATTAACGAGTATGTGGAGAAAGTGTTTAAGCATCGCCTGGTGTGAAGGTAATACCTCACCACCAGTAAAAAAAAAACAAGCCAGCTTTCGATTGTTCATTTACGCCGAGCAAAACTTTGACTCAATGGAATGGGCCATAACACACATGTAAAGCACCTGGCATTAACAGCTGCTGTTGGCGGAGTGCAACTTGCAATTTAACATCAATTCAAAGAAGCAGACCACAGTTTCTGACACATTTAACTATGAAGTAGAGATGACTATATTCAATAAATGTTGGTGCCTAGGTATCTTCTGTTAAGTCTGAGGGCACACAATTCTTTCACAAAAGGTAGGACAATCCATGTGATTTAGCATCAATTGTGGTGAACTTGGACATGTGGAAGTTCAGTTTCACACAAACACATGTTTCTTGGGTGTACTTTGATTCTGGATACAGCTGGCAGTCTGCCACGAGGCTTGCTACTTGCAGGACTCATTGAAACATTTTTAAAGTGTAGTTACTGTACTTGTACACTCATAAATGCTTTGCACAAAGTACAAAGTAAGGAAAAATTTATGAGGAGGATAAGACAGTAATCCTTTTCAGGTGTCCACTTCTTCTCCTTCCTCTGGAGGCTGGGGGAAACTGCCTCCACCTGCTTTTTGGAGCCCGATTCCCAGGTGCCTTGGCTGTAAGTTACCCGGCTGCCAGTAGTGCTCGATCCCACAACATATAAAAAAGGGCAACAGCCCCTGCATCACCCTCACCTTTGCCTGCTCCCGCATACAAGGTGAGAAACACCAAAGACTCTTTCGGGTGTGACAGTAGCCATGCCTTGATCGACCTTAAAGAGCCGCTAACCAGTTCCTTGATCCTGGCTCTCTCATTCGCAGTCTGCAAGAACCCCAGCAGTAAAGGATGCAGCCTGGGTTTGGGAAATGGAAATCAGCCAGATTCGGACCACAGGCTCTTGTCACCCCTGCTGTTACGCCAGCTTCTTCGGGATCCAATATTTCTCTGGTCACTCCCTCGGCAGTCTCGTGTAGTTATGTTATCTTTGTCACCCATTAAGCATGTTACACTGTATGGATAACTAATTGAATACAGTGAATGGGTCTACGCAGATGTCAGCATGTTTTCACGGACGGTGTGTCTATGTGCAAAGCACGTAGACATATCCGTTTTTACCCAGACACACGGCTTGCCAAAAGGCCTGCACACGGAGTACAGTGTATACTGTCCTCCGTGCGCACGAATGGTCATGGGAGATACAGCGCTACTGTAAGCTGCTGTCCCCTGCGTGTGGTGCTGAAGCAGGCTTTCATCCATTGTCCAGCGCTCTGCCGGCAGCAGTGCGAGCAGGGGACAATGAATGAAAGAAAAAAATGGTGTGGGTCTCCCCCTATATTTTACAACCAACCAGGCAAAAGTCCCAGGTGCAGGCTGCAATTCTCAGGCTGGTAAGGGGCATTTTCCCAGGCTGAAGAGTTCATCTCAGTTCATGCTGCCAGGGGGCGCAGCTTCAGTGACATCACCGCTAGTCATAGAAGCTCTGCTCCCTGCATTTCATTCATTCCCCAGTCAGCCAGGAGTGGCTGCATTAGCAGCGCACCCAGTTGTAAAATGTAAATGCCCCCAGATATGGGTTACTGCATGGGACTTGACTGTACGGCGGACAGGTATGTGTATATTGTTGTTTTTTATTTTGACTTTTTTTTCCAAGAGATCGAGGGCTTCGCTTGGAATGGCAGAAGAATAAAGATGGAACAACTGTGTGTATTGTTTTATTTCATTAAAAATACTTTTTTCTTATTGTGTGTGTGTTTTATTAACCCTTTAACAACTGTGGGATTAGTAATGGATAGGTGTCTTATTGACACCTCTCTCTCCATTACTAAGCCGGCTTAATGTCACCTTACAGTAGGAACGTTACATTAACCCCTTATTGCCCCATATGCCAATGCTACGGGAAAGTGGGAAGAATCGGGCAAAGCTCCAGAATTGGCACATCTAATAGATGTGCCTTTTCTGGGCAGCTACAGGCTGCTGTTTTAGGCAGGGGGGCCCATATCCATGGCTCCTTACCAGCCTGAGAATAGCAGCCCACACCTGTGAGTTTTGCCTGGTTGGTTGTAAAGTAGAGGGGGAACCCCACACCATTTTTTTCTTTCATTCATTGTCCCCCGGCTGAGCAGGGGAGAATGGATGAGAGCCAGCTTCAGCACCACAAGCAGGGGACAGCGCTTACTGTAGCACTGCTTCCTGGTTGGTTGCCATCCGTGTGGTCCTGATGCGGCACACGGCTGCTGCATGTGTGACACACGGATGTGCCACATGAGCACACGGACACGGATAACTCCGCTACCGTGTTCTCTGGTACCAGAATTATCTGGACGTGTGAAACCGGCCTTGCAGACATTATTTCACACCATAATTTGTAATACAAAACCAGGAGTGGGTGATAATACAGAAGTGGTGACGTGTTTCTATTATACATTTCCTCTGATTGTTCCGCTCCTGGTTATGGCTTACAAATACATGGCCTTATAGTAACAGCATTGTAAGTGTGATTTACCAGAATCTCACCGATGAATTGCAATTAAAATCCGATACATAAATAGATGGATGGTGTAAATTTCAAATCTGCAGCATGTCAATTTATGCAACAAAATTGTCAGCGGCGAAAATCCATTTCACTGCAGATTTTATGCAATAAAAAATCTAAAGCATATCAGCAAATGGGAACATACCCCAAGTGGTGCCTACAGACTGTACTTCATAAATGGTATTGGCAGCACACGTCCCCACATGAACAGTACCAGAAGAGATAATCAGTGGTAGCAGATAGCCTCCAATGATAAAAAGTCCTGCAGCTTTCCAAGATGTCAGGATTGTATTAGCTAAAGAGGACATGTCCCTTGCATGAAAAAAATTATATACCTATAAAATTCCCTGAGCTCTCCATATTCTGCTGTTTTTTTCTGCTCTGTGCTGTGTCCATCCTTTGCAGAGATATACACATTTGTATCTTCTGCACTATAGTCCAACTGAGCTTTTCTCCACAGACCAGCAAGTCATTGGTCTTCTGTAAAGTAATGTTTATGTGCACCAGTCCTTGAATAGTCACCAAAATGGAGCATTTAGATCACTGTTCCCTTTATTGGCCCAACATGTTGCAGTTGCATGCCTGTGGATGCATGTTGCATCAGAAGCCATAACAGCACAGTATAACTTTGCAAAAAAAGTAGAAGAATGCAGCACTCACCCAGGTTGCAAAGTGAATATCTTTAATCTGTCTTCAATCCATGTGCAGACTTTTCATAAAAGACAAGCGGAAACAACGAGGGTGCGGGGAGAGGGAGCTGGACGACGGCCGTTTCGCGCTATTAGCGCTTCCACGAGTCCAAGGAATTTTTGTAAAAAATTATAAATGTGTCAGGGGTGGGGGGTATTATGATCATTAAGTGAATGGTTAAATGTTGATATGAGTATTGATTTTATTCAGTGAAATAGTTCTGTGCTTAATTACAAACTACGTTCTTGTTGACTAAATTATAATAAAAACATAACTATATGTAAATCTCAAAGTTTGATAAATGGCCTTTAAAAAATCATGTCACTGATGATAATTGTTATTTCTCAGCTTTTACTTTCTGCCACTCATATATTTGTCTCTTCATACAAAGTAATTAGCTACCGTCTATTAGTTAGACCTCGTACTGACAAATAGGCCTTCCATGTGCTTGAAATACACGCTAGGTCCCCAACACTGTTTTGTCTGTCACAGTCTGAGCACAGTAAATTAGATAGAAAGATTTCTGCATTTTGCTATTATGCTAAAATACTCCCTTAAAAGCAGTTTTAGTAATGAATATCTAGAACATTTGTTAAATTAAAAAACGTTATCTACATTTGTAAAGTAATTGTCGCTTGGTAGCTTTACAAACCGTTGTCCGTTAGTCATGCAAATGTTAGAAGAATGTAAAATATACTGCAGGTACTTGTATAAATATGTACCTTGCATATCATAGTAGCACGACTATAATTTGAAGCCAGGGATGGATCTAAATCATTCCAAAATCTTTCCACTTGACTTTTTCTCATTGTAGGTTTTTGTTATGGGCTAATTAGGTGAGGTGGATTCTTTAAATTATAGATTTGGGAAAACAGCACGGACCGTTGGAGATGAAAAGGCAGAGTGCGTTTTGATGGACACACAGGAATCAGTGAAGAACAAGGTAGAACAGATGAAGCAGAGGCAGGAGTGCGGATACACATGGAAACAGTAGCTGTATAGGAAACTGGCATCTTCCATCAGCAAAGCAGTTAATCAAGAATACAGTCCAGAATCCTTGGGAAGGGCAATGATTAAACACAGGAGTATCTAAAAAGTAAATGCAGACTGGTGTGTTCCAACAGGAAGAGATGCGTTACCTTTATTGCAGAGGCCATGTGTGAAAAGGACTGCACAGAGTTGTGAGGAGGTTGATGAGAGGTTGATGTGGATAGCACCTAGTAAGTTGAACTGAGTTTGGATATAAGACTGGAGTCACACTTGCCGTATGAAAAATTGGTCGTATTCTCTCGGCCGAGAATCGCACCAATGTTCTCTGTATGGTGATCCGTATGTAATCCGTTTGCAAAGCGATGATGCGATTTTCTCGCATCTACAGTTATATGAAAAAGTTTGGGCACCCCTATTAATCTTAAGCTTAATGTTTTATAAAAATTGGTTTTTTTGCAACAACTATTTCAGTTTCATATATCCAATGACTGTTGGACACAGTAATGTTTCTGCCTTGAAATGAGGTTTATTGTACTAACAGAAAATGTGCAAAAAAATTTTGACAGGTGCATAAGTATGGGCACCCCTCCAGAAAAGTGACATTAATATTTAGTAAATCCTCCTTTTGCAAAAATAACAGCCTCTAGTCGCTTCCTGTAGCTTTTAATGAGTTCCTAGATCCTGGATGAAGGTATTTTTGACCATTCCTCTTTACAAAACAATTCCAGTTCAGTTAAGTTTGATGGTCGCCGAGCATGGACAGCCCTCTTCAAATGATCCCACAGATGTTCAATGATATTCAGGTCTGGGGACTGGGATGGCCATTCCAGAACAGTGTAATTGTTCCTCTGCATGAATGCCTGAGAAGATTTGGAGCGGTGTTTTGGATCATTGTCTTGCTGAAAGATCCATCCCCTGCGTAACTTCAACTTTGTCACTGATTCATGAACATTATTGTCAAGAATTTGCTGATACTGAGAGAAATCCATGCGTCCCTCAACTTTAACAAGATTCCCGGTGCCGGCATTGGCCACACAGCCCCAAAGCATGATGGAACCTCCACCAAATTTTACTGTGGGTAGCAAGTGTTTTTCTTGGAATGCTGTGTTTTTTGGCCGCCATGCATAACGCCTTTTTGTATGACCAAACAACTCAATCTTGGTTTCATCAGTCCACAGGACCTTCTTCCAAAAAGAAATTGGCTTCTCCAAATGTGCTTTTGCATATCTCAGCCGACTCTGTTTGTGGCGTGCTTGCAGAAATGGCTTCTTTCGCATCACTCTTCCATACAGCTTCTCCTTGAGCAAAGTGCATTGTATAGTTGACCGATGCACAGTGGCACCATCTGCAGCAAGATGATGCTGTAGCTCTCTGGAGGTGGTCTGAGGATTGTCCTTGACTGATCTCACCATTCTTCTTCTCTGCCTTTCTGATGTTTTTCTTGGCCTGCCACTTCTGGCCTTAACAAGAACTGTACCTGTGTTCTTCCATTTCCTTACTATGTTCCCCACAGTGGAAATTGACAGGTTAAATCTCTGAGACAGCTTTTGTATCCTTCCCCTGAACAACTATGTTGAATAATCTTTGTTGTCAGATCATTAGACAGTTGGTGCCCATGATGACACTCTTCAGAGGAGATTCAAACAGGAGAACAACTTGCAAGTGGCCACTTTAAGTAGCTTTTCTCATGATTGCATACACCTGGCTATGAAGTTCAAAGCTCAATGAGGTTAGAAAACCAAAAAAAGTGCTTTAGTAAGTCAGTAAAAAGTAGGTAGGAGTATTTAAAACAAGAAAATGATAAGGGTTCCCATACTTATGCACCTGTCAAATTTTGTATGAATGCAGATTGCACATTTTCTGTTAGTACAATAAACCTAATTTCAAGGCAGAAACATTACTGTGTCCAACAATTATTAGATATATGAAACTGAAATAGCTGTTGCAAAAAAAAAACAATTTTTATAAAACATTAAGCTTAAGATTAATAGGGGTGCCCAAACTTTTTTCATATAACTGTATGTATCCATACGATATGAGTATGGCTTTACATTTCTCACTGCTTTTCCTCATTGAATTTAATAACTCGATGGGCTGGAATGAGAAAAATGTGTGCGTATTTCTCGCAAATCACACGGATGATCCGTGTGATGTGCGATTTTTTCTCACACCCATAGACTTGTATTGGCGAGTCGGCCGCAGCATGCTGTTTTTTCACTCGCAGGTATAATACAGGCGAGAAAAAAACGGATGATGGGAGCTGCCAAATAGATTAACATTGGTTCGAGTGCTATGCCTTGTTTTCCTGCATAGCACTAGTCCATATTCCTATCTAGTGTGACTCCGGCCTAACACTGGTTGCAGTATGGAAGTCCATAGTAGTAGCGGAGATGATAAGGTTCCCAACTGGACCTCAGCCAATTAAATAGAGAAAATCTGAGTCCTGAGTAACTTGAGACAACTGTGGACATTTATACCTAATACCCAAAAGCACATTATTTCTGCCAGAACTGGCCTTACAAGGCCTAAGGTGAGGATGTTATAGTAGTTTGCCGGCTCACCTTAGAAACCTGAAGTGGATTATTGCAAAGTGAGGCGACCATAGGAGTAACAGTTCGATTTCAGTTTTTAACTTCAAGATACTGATGCAAAATACTTGACAAGATAATGCCATGTGAAAATGGCCTAATACCGTTTGTTGATCTATCTGCTTTAAGAAATCTGTTGAAAGAAAGAAAGAAACAGACCTCTATAATCAGGGCCGTATTTAGAGTTTCTGCTGCCCTAGGCACTTTTAGTGAGTATGACACTATCGGCAGTGACTTTGTAAAAAATCGCTGATGTGAAAGTAGCCTTTTCCAGCAGATCCGGCAGTTTTTCCGCATCTGCTGCGTAATGGATAACTTACGGCAACACTGAGTTCGGTCTCATTCATTCCCTATGGGATTTACGGCTCTTGCCGCGATCTGGCAAATGCGGTATCATACCTCCCAACTTTTGAAGAAGGGAAAGAGGGACAAACTTTGCGGCGCTATGCGCGCCGCAGCAAATTTTAGGCCATGCCTCTGACCACATCTATTTCACAACTAGTCACACCCATATCCACGCCCCAACCACACCCATTTAGTACTGCTGATTACACTGTTTCATAAAGAATAATTATAAACAAAAAAATATGGCCACACAGTGCTCCATACTGTATAACAACCCCACATGATGCTCAATACTGTATAATGGCCCCACATGATGCTGCGTACAGTATAATGGCCACATAGTGCTCTATACTGTATAATGGCCACAGTGCTCCATACTGTATAATGGCCCCACATGATGCTCAATACTGTATAATGGCCACACAGTGCTCTATACTGTATAATGGCCACACAGTGCACTATACTGTATAATGGCCACACATGATGCTCAATACTGTATAATGGCCACACATGATGCTCAATACTGTATAATGGCCACACAGTTCTCTATACTGTATAATGGCCACACATGATTCTCCATACTGTATAATGACCCCACATGATGCTCAATACTGTATAAGGGCGACACATGATGCTCCATACTGTATGATGACCCCACATGATGCTTAATACTGTATAATGACCACACAGTGCTCTATACGGTATAATGGCCACACATGATTCTCCATACTGTATAATGACCCCACATGATGCTCAATACTGTATAATGGCGACACATGATGCTCCATACTGTATGATGACCCCACATGATACTCAATACTGTATAATGACCACACAGTGCTCTATACTGTATAATGGCCACACATGATGCTCAATACTGTATAATGGTGACACATGATGCTTCATACTGTATGATGACCCCACATGATGCTCAATACTGTATAATGACCTCACATGATGCTCCATACTGTATAATGGCCTCACATGATGCTCCATACTGTATAATGCCCCCCTCCCATCTTGTATGCATGGCTCATCTCCCCCTCCCATCTTGTATGCATGGCTCATCTCCCCCTCCCATCTTGCATTAATGGCTCATCCCCCCTCCTGTATGCATGGCTCATCCCCCCTCCCATCCTGTGTGCATGGCTCATCCACCCCCCCATCCTGTATGCATGGCTCATCTCCCCCTTCCCATCCTGTGTGCATGGCTTATATCACCCCCCTCCCATCCTGTAAGCATGGCTCATCTCCCCCCTCTCATCCTGTGTGCATGGCTCATCTCCCCCCCTTCCATACTGTGTGCATGGCTCATCTCACTCCCCCTCCCATCTTGTATGCATGGCTCATCTCCCCCCTCCCATCCTGTATGCACGGCTCATCCCCCTTTCCCATCCGGTATGCATGGCTCATCTCACCCCCCCATCCTGTGTGCATGGCTCATCTCACCCCCCATCCTGTGTGTATGGCTCTTCTCACCCCCCCATCCTGAGTGCATGGCTCATCTCCCCCTCCCTTTATGCATGGGTGGCTCATCTTCCCCTCCCTGTATACATGGGTGGCTCATCTCCCCCTCCCTGTATGCGTGGGTCATCTCCCTCCCTGTATGCATGGGTGGCTCTTCTCCCCCCCTGTGTGCGTGGCTCATCTCCCCCTCCCTGTATGCATGGCTCATCGGCTCCGATTTTGCATGGCTCATCTCTCCCCCCTGGCTCCCTCCATGCATGGCTCATCGGCTCCCCGCCACTCCCATCTTGTATGGCTCATCTCTCCTCTCCCCCCTGGCCCCCTCCATACATGGCTCATCGGCTGGGCTCCCCGCCGCTCCTATCTTGCATCATGGCTCATCTCACCCCCCTGGCCCCCTCCATGCATGGCTCATCGGCTCGGCTCCCCGCCGCTCCCATCTTGTATGGCTCGGCTCTGTTATGATCTGGTGACTAAGGAGCGACATGCGTCTAGCTCTGAGCAGGTGGCAACTATAGTGACCGCAGTCCCTAAGCTCAACACAACACTAGAAGTAGCCGTGGAATGCTCCTAACTCTGCCTAGGCATCTCGTTACAGCCTAAGAGCTAACTACCTCTAAAGATAGAAGCAGGAAAACTATCTTGCCTCAGAGAAAATCCCCAAAGGATAGATTAGCCCCCCACAAATAATGACTGTGAGAGGAGAAGGAAATGACATACGTAGTATGAAACAAGATTTAGCACAGGAGGCCACTTCTAGCTAGAAAGAAATAGTACAGGACAGAACGCTGTGCGGTCAGTAATAAAAACTAGAAAAAGTCCACCGCAGAGAAATGCAAAAATCTCCACACCTGACTAAAGGCGTGGAGGGCAAACTCTGCTGCCCAGAGCTTCCAGCTTAGCTGAATAGATCCATACTGAAAAGCTGGACAAATGAACAAAAACAAAGAAAGTGCTGAACAAACAAAGTCCTCAACAAGTGAACCGCAAAAGGACAAGCAAGGACTTAGCTTTGATGAACTGGTCAGAGTGTCAGGAAAGTCCTAAGAGCAATGACTCCAGGCAGGAACAATTGACAACTGGCATTGAATGAGGGATAAGGCCAGACTAATATAGCCAAGCCAGAAAGACAATCAGTGAAAACAGCTGCTGAAGCTAAATCCAAGAAGCAGCCATACCACTCAAAACCACAGGAGGGAGCCCAAGAGCAGAACTCACAAAAATGCTACTTACAACCACCGGAGGGAGCCCAAGAGCGGAATTCACAACAGTACCCCCGCAAAGGAGGGGTCACCGAACCCTCACCAGAGCCCCCAGGCCGATCAGGACAAGCCAAATGAAAAGCACGAACCAAATCGGCGGCATGAACATCGGAGGCAACAGCCCAAGAATTATCCTCCTGGCCATAACCCTTCCACTTGACAAGATACTGAAGCTTCCGCCTCGAAAAATGAGAATCCAAAATTTTCTCAACCACATATTCCAACTCCCCCTCAACCAACACCGGGGCAGGAGGATAAACAGATGGAACAACGGGCACCACATATCTCCGCAACAAAGATCTATGGAAAACATTGTGGATGGCAAAAGAGGCTGGAAGGGCCAAACGAAAAGACACAGGATTGATAATCTCAGAAATCTTATAAGGACCAATAAACCGAGGCTTGAACTTAGGGGAAGGAACCTTCATAGGAACATGACGAGAGGACAACCAAACCGAATCCCCCACACGAAGCCGAGGACCAACACACCGACGGCGGTTAGCAAAACGCTGAGCCTTTTCCTGGGACAACGTCAAATTGTCTACCACATGAGTCCAAATCTGCTGTAACCTGACCATAACAGAATCCACACCAGGACTATCAGAAGGCTCAACCTGCCCTGAAGAAAAACGAGGATGGAATCCAAAATTACAATAGAAAGGCGAAACCAAAGTAGCCGAACTGGCCCGATTATTAAGGGCAAACTCGGCCAACGGCAAGAAAGTCACCCAATCATCCTGATCAGCAGACACAAAGCATCTCAAATAGGTCTCCAAGGTCTGATTAGTTCGCTCAGTTTGGCCATTGGTCTGAGGATGGAACGCCAAAGGAAAAGACAAATCAATACCCATCCTAGCACAAAAGGCCCGCCAAAACCTGGAAACAAACTGGGAACCTCTGTCAGACACAATATTCTCCGGAATGCCATGCAAACGAACCACATGCTGAAAAAACAATGGAACCAAATCAGAGGAGGAAGGCAATTTAGGCAAAGGTACCAAATGGACCATTTTAGAGAACCGGTCACAAACCACCCAGATAACAGATATCCTCTGGGACACAGGAAGATCCAAAATAAAATCCATGGAAATATGCGTCCAAGGCCTATCCGGGATGGGCAAAGGCAAAAGCAACCCACTAGCGCGGGAACAGCAAGGCTTAGTCCGGGCACAAGTCCCACAGGACTGCACAAAAGAACGCACATCCCGCGACAAGGAAGGCCACCAAAAGGACCTAGCAACCAAATCTCTGGTACCAAAAATCCCAGGATGACCGGCCAACACAGAACAATGGACCTCCGAAATTACCTTACTTGTCCATCTATCAGGAACAAACAGCTTCCCCACAGGACAGAGGTCAGGTTTATCAGCCTGAAATTCCTGAAGCGCCTGCCGCAAATCAGGGGAGATGGCAGACAGAATCACCCCTTCCCTAAGAATGCCAACCGGCTCAAGGACTCCAGGAGAATCCGGCAAAAAACTTCTAGAGAGGGCATCCGCCTTAACATTCTTAGATCCTGGAAGATATGAGACCACAAAATCAAAACGGGAGAAAAACAGGGACCACCGAGCCTGTCTAGGGTTCAGCTGCTTGGCCGACTCAAGGTAAATCAAATTCTTATGATCGGTCAAGACCACAATACGGTGCTTGGCTCCCTCAAGCCAATGTCGCCACTCCTCAAATGCCCACTTCATAGCCAACAACTTCCGATTGCGTTCCGCAGGCGAAAACTTTCGGGAAAAGGAGGCACATGGCTTCATTAAGGAACCATCAGAATTCCTCTGTGACAAAACGGCCCCTGCCCCAATCTCAGAAGCATCAACCTCAACCTGAAAGGGAAGAGAAACATCCGGCTGACGCAAGACAGGGGCAGAAGTAAATCGGCGTTTAAGCTCCTGAAAGGCCTCAACAACCTCAGAGGACCAATTAGTCACATCAGCGCCTTTCTTCGTCAAATCGGTCAGGGGTTTAACCACACTAGAGAAGTTGGCAATGAAACGGCGATAATAATTAGCAAAGCCCAAAAATTTCTGAAGGCTCTTCACAGATGTGGGTTGAATCCAGTCATGAATGGCTTGGACCTTAACAGGATGAATTTCTATAGACGAAGGAGAAAAAATAAACCCCACAAAAGAGACCTTCTGAACTCCAAATAGGCACTTAGACTCCTTCACAAATAGAGCATTATCACGAAGGATCTGGAATACCATCCTGAACTGCTTCACATGAGACTCCCAATCATCGGAAAAAATCAAAATATTATCCAAATACACAATCAAGAATTTGTCAAGATAATTGCGGAAAATATCATGCATAAAGGACTGAAATACAGAAGGAGCATTAGAAAGCCCGAAAGGCATCACCAGGTATTCAAAATGGCCTTCGGGCATATTAAATGCAGTCTTCCATTCGTCACCCTGTTTAATACGAACAAGATTATATGCCCCTCGAAGGTCAATCTTGGTAAACCAACTAGCCTCCTTAATCCTAGCAAACAAATCAGAGAGCAAAGGTAAAGGGTATTGGAATTTGACTGTGATCTTATTAAGAAGGCGATAATCAATACAGGGTCTTAAGGAGCCATCCTTCTTGGCAACAAAAAAGAATCCCGCTCCCAATGGTGACGAAGACGGCCGAATATGCCCCTTCTCTAAAGACTCCTTAACATAGCTCCGCATGGCGGCATGCTCTGGCACAGACAGGTTGAAAAGTCGGCCCTTAGGGAACTTACAGCCAGGAATCAAGTCAATAGCACAATCACAGTCCCTATGTGGAGGAAGGGAACTGGACTTGGGCTCATCGAATACATCCTGGAAATCTAACAAAAATTTAGGAACATCAGAAGAGGGGGAAGAGGAAATTGACATCAAAGGAACATCACTATGTACCCCTTGACAACCCCAACTAGTCACATACATTGATTTCCAATCCAGCACTGGATTGTGTACTTGTAACCATGGAAAACCCAGTACAACAACATCATGTAAATTATGCAACACCAGATAACGGCAATCTTCCTGATGTGCAGGAGCCATGCACATAGTCAGCTGAGTCCAATACTGAGGTTTATTCTTGGCCAATGGTGTAGCATCAATACCCCTCAAGGGTATGGGACTCTGCAAAGGCTGCAAAGAAAAACCACAGCGCCTAGCGAATTCTAAGTCCATTAAGTTCAGAGCAGCGCCTGAATCCACAAATGCCATGACAGAAAAAGATGACAATGAGCAAATCAGGGTCACAGACAGGAGAAACTTAGGCTGCACAGTACTAATGGTAACAGATCTAGCGACCCTCTTAATTCGCTTAGGGCAATCAGAAATAGCATGAGCAGAGTCACCACAGTAAAAACACAGCCCATTCTGACGTCTGTATCCCCTTTGTTCCGCTCTAGTCAAAATCCTATCACATTGCATGGACTCAGGACTTTGCTCAGAGGACACTACCATATGGTGCACCACTTTGCGTTCACGCAGGCGCCGATCAATCTGAATGGCCAGAGACATAGATTCGCTCAAACCAACAGGCGTTGGAAACCCCACCATAACATCCTTAAGGGCTTCAGAAAGACCCTTTCTGAAAATTGCTGCCAGAGCGTCTTCATTCCATTTAGTGAGCACAGACCATTTTCTAAATTTCTGGCAGTATAATTCTGCCGCTTCCTGACCCTGACACAGGGCCAACAGTGTCTTCTCAGCATGCTCTACAGAGTTAGGTTCGTCATACAATAATCCGAGCGATTGAAAAAATGCATCTACATTAAGCAATGCCGGATTCCCTGACTCAAGTGAGAATGCCCAGTGCTGAGGGTCGCCACGCAGTAGAGAAATAACAATCTTTACTTGCTGAATGGGGTCACCAGAGGAACGGGGTTTCAAAGCAAAAAACAATTTGCAGTTATTTTTAAAGTTCAAAAACTTAGATCTATCCCCGTAAAACAAATCCGGAGTAGGAATTCTAGGCTCTAAGGCCGGAGTCTGAACCACATAATCTTGAATACTCTGTACTCTTGCAGCAAGCTGATCCACACGAGAAAACAAACCCTGAACATCCATGCCTGCATCCAAATCCCGAATCACCCAGAGATCAAGAGGAAGGAAAAAGACAAAACAAACTAAAGAAAAAAAAATGGCTCAGAACTCTTTTTCTCTTCCTTCTTTTGAGAGGCATTCAGCTCATTTTTGGACAGTTGTACTGTTATGATCTGGTGATTAAGGAGCGACATGCGTCTAGCTCTGAGCAGGTGGAAACTATACTGACCGCAGTCCCTAAGCTCAACACAACACTAGAAGTAGCCGTGGAATGCTCCTAACTCTGCCTAGGCATCTCGTCACAGCCTAAGAGCTAACTACCCCTAAAGATAGAAGCAGGAAAACTATCTTGCCTCAGAGAAAATCCCCAAAGGATAGATTAGCCCCCCACAAATAATGACTGTGAGAGGAGAAGGAAATGACATACGTAGTATGAAACAAGATTTAGCACAGGAGGCCACTTCTAGCTAGATAGAAATAGTACAGGACAGAATGCTGTGCGGTCAGTAATAAAAACTAGAAAAAGTCTACCGCAGAGAAATGCAAAAATCTCCACACCTGACTAAAGGTGTGGAGGGCAAACTCTGCTGCCCAGAGCTTCCAGCTTAGCTGAATAGATCCATACTGAAAAGCTGGACAAATGAACAAAAACAAAGAAAGTGCTGAACAACAAATTCCACAACAAGTGAACCGCAAAAGGACAAGCAAGGACTTAGCTTAGATGAACTGGTCAGAGTGTCAGGAAGGTCCTAAGAGCAATGACTCCAGGCAGGAACAATTGACAACTGGCATTGAATGAGGGATAAGGCCAGACTAATATAGCCGAGCCAGAAAGACGATCAGTGAAAACACCTGCTGAAGCTAAATCCAAGAAGCAGCCATACCACTCAATACCACAGGAGGGAGCCCAAGAGCAGAACTCACAAAAATGCTACTTACAACCACCGGAGGGAGCCCAAGAGCGGAATTCACAACACTGCTCTCCGTTCTCCTTCATCCTCATTCCTCCCTCCGTCCTCCCTGGCTGGCTGTCATACTCACCTTTTCCACACCGCGCAGAACGGAATCCTCCAGCTCCACCTCTGTCCCGACTCCCGGCGCAGCACCTTCTGCCTGCGTGAGCAGTCACGTGGTACAGCTCATTAAGTTCATAAATATGCGTCCATATTCATCACCTTAATGAGTGGTACCACGTGACTGCTCACACAGGACGAGCTGCAGTCGCTGAGACCAGACCAGGCATCGCTGGAGTAGGTGAGTATGAATCATACTGTATGATGTCTTCAAGGAGGCAAGCAGGCAGGTGACCCCAGCTGGACTTTATATAAAAAAAAAACTTGCTCAGATGCCACCCCTGATGAGACTCCTTTTTATAGGCCATCAGTTGGATCCAGCTGATATTCAGTGGCAGTATTGCTTTCTAATTACTGATAGATTTCAGCTGCTGTCATGACTTTCCATGGCTTTTTGTACCTCTGTTTCTTCATGTGTTTAATACTTTTTCCCCTGTGTCATTTCTCATTATATATTTTTGCATTTTGTGTCTGTGTATACCACACTAAGCATGGAGAACAGAATAAGAACAGAACTGTCTGAGGGCTGAAATGCTATGGCAGGAGGCCTACAAAGAAAAGAGCATAGTACACAAGGGAAGTAAATGTGTATAACAAAACGTGTATAACTGCAATACATTTCTGGGAGAAATACTTCATTTTCTAGAACAATTACAAGGGCGCCAACACTTTTGGCCATAACTATACAGGGTGAGCCATTTATATGGATACACCTAAATAAAATTGGAATGGTTGGTGATATCAACTTCCTGTTTGTGGCACATTATTATATGGGAGGGGTAAAACTTTTCAAGATGGGTGGTGACCATGGCGGCCATTTTGAAGTGCGCCATTTTGGATCCAACTTTATTTCTTCAATGGGAAGAGGGTCATGTGACACATCAAACTCATTGAGAATTTCACAAGAAAAACAATGGTGTGCTTGGTTTTAACGTAACTTTATTCTTTCATGAGTTATTTACAAGTTTATGACCACTTATAAAATGTGTTCAAAGTGCTGCCCATTGTGTTGGATTGTCAATGCAGCTCTCTTCTCCCACTCTTGACACACTGATAGCAACATTGCAGAAGAAATGCTTGCACAGGCTTCCAGTAACCATTGTTTCAGATGCTGCACATCTCGTATCTTCACAGCATAGACAATTGCCTTCAGATGATTCCAAAAAGAAAAGTCTAAGGGGTCAGATCGGGAGAAAATGTTGGCCATTCAACTGGCCCATGACGACTAATTCATGCAGGAATGCTCAGACCCCCAAGATGGTTCACCACTACATTATGGGTGTCAGGTAGTGGTGACGTACTTCTGTTTTTTGGCTTTGTCCTCAGTTGGGCAAAGCATATTGCGCAGGCACACAAGGTTATATTTCTGGGCAGACATGAGTTGTCGCATGGGAAAAGAAGTGTTACCTATGAAGTAGGACGGCGACCAACAGCCGATGGACGTGATGTAGAGACCCGAAACCACGCTCATGGGACCAGACTGAGAAATTAACATACAGCGCGGGACACATTAAAACACGTTTTTGTGAGTATACAAGGGGAGTCAGGGGGTTCTATAATGATGTAGGGAATGCATAGCAGACGCTTAATAAGTCAATATTTTTAGCTGCTGTGCCATAAAAGTGGTGACAGATTCCCTTTAAGTAGACTTAGCTCAGTTGAAATTATGTTTTCTTCCATTCCAGCTAAAAACTTTATCTAGTTCATTCCAGGCAGCCTAAAATGTTTCAAACAACTTTATATTTGGACCTGTTGATTCCAGCCACAATTTATCAAACACGCTTGCAATAATTAGCTCATGAAAAAGGTGCCTACGCGACAAACTCATTTTTTTTCCAGTTTCTGTTGCAAGAGGACACATGCACCAGCATTTGTACAAGTGGTGGTGGTGTCAAATGACATAATATTCACTTTATCCAAGAGCTGTCAGTCCTGCGGAACCTCAAATACAGCCTTAGCATGTGCTGTTACTGTGTTCTTAGGTATCTCTGGGACTGACAACTTCTCAGTTCCTCCGCCTGACTCTAGTATTGCCAGTCGCTCAACAGCTTCATTGCGTGTCTGGCTTGCAAACCTTTTCCCATCCCAGTGTGCAGTCAGTGGACTGCTATTCAAGGAAGCATTGATAGCATTTGCTGCAATTAGGGTTGAGCGAAACGGGTCGAACATTTTCAAAAGTCGCCGACTTTTGGCTAAGTCGGGGTTTCATGAAACCCGATCCGACCCCTGTGCGGGGTCGGCCATGCGGTACGCGACTTTCGCGCCAAAGTCGCGTTTCAATGACGCGAAAAGCGCCATTTCTCAGCCAATGAAGGTAAACGCAGAGTGTGGGCAGCGTGATGACATAGGTCCTGGTCCCCACCATCTTAGAGAAGGGCATTGCAGTGATTGGCTTGCTGTCTGCGACGTCACAGGGGCTATAAAGAGGCGTTCCCGCCGACCGCCATCTTACTGCTGCTGATCTGAGCTTAGGGAGAGGTTGCTGCCGCTTTGTCAGAAGCAGGGATAGCGTTAGGCAGGGTCCATTAACCACAAAACCGCTTGTGCTGCAGCGATTTGCACTGTCCAACACCACCCTCGGTGTGCAGGGACAGTGGAAGTTTTTTTTTTTTTTTTTTCCCCTCAGCGCTGTAGCTCATTGGGCTGCCCTAGAAGGCTCCCTGATAGCTGCATTGCTGTGTGTACGCCGCTGTGCAAACCAACTGCTTTTTTCAAAGCACAAATCCTCTTGTTCCTTCCTTTCTGCACAGCTATCTTTTTTGTTTGTCCACACTTTTTATTTCATTTGTGCATCAGTCCACTCCTTATTGCTGCCTGCCATACCTGGCTGAGATTACTGCAGGCAGGGAGATAGTAGCTGCCTGCCATACCTGGCTGAGATTACTGCAGGCAGGGAGATAGTAATTGTAGGACATTCCCTGTTTTTTTTTTTGTTTTTTTTTTGGTGGGAGATTAAGATTGGCAATTTGGCATTTCTGCTAGAGTGCCATCCCTGTGTGTGCCATCTCTCTCACATAGTGGGCCATAGAAAGCCTTTTCATTTTTCTGTATTTTTTTTTGTGGGGTGTATAAATTCTCCCTGATAAAAATACAGTGGGAGATTAATATTGGCCTTTGGGCTTGTGTGCCAGTCCTGAGTGTGCCATCTCTCTCACAAATAGTGGGCCATAGAAAGCCTATTTTATTTTTTTTGGGGTTTTATAAATTCTCCCTGAAAAAAAGGGAGATTAATATTGGCCTCTGGGCTTGTGTGCCAGTCCTGAGCGTGCCATCTGTGCCAGCCCTGAGCGTGCCATCTCTCTCACAAATAGTGGGCCATAGAAAGCCTATTTATTTTTTTTTTTGGTTTTATAAATTCTCCCTGAAAAAAAGGGAGATTAATATTGGCCTCTGGGCTTGTGTGCCAGTCCTGAGCGTGCCATCTGTGCCAGCCCTGAGCGTGCCATCTCTCTCACAAATAGTGGGCCATAGAAAGCCTATTTAATTTTTTTTTTTGTTTTATAAATTTTCCCTGAAAAAAGGGAGATTAATATTGGCCTCTGGGCTTGTGTGCCAGTCCTGAGCGTGCCATCTGTGCCAGCCCTGAGCGTGCCATCTCTCTCACAAATAGTGGGCCATAGAAAGCCTATTTAATTTTTTTTTTTGTTTTATAAATTTTCCCTGAAAAAAGGGAGATTAATATTGGCCTCTGGGCTTGTGTGCCAGTTGTGAGCGTGCCATCTGTGCCAGTCCTGAGCGTGCCATCTCTCTCACAAATAGTGGGCCATAGAAAGCCTATTTAAATTTTTTTTTGGTTTTATAAATTCTCCCAGAAAAAAAGGGAGATTAATATTGGCCTCTGGGCTTCTGTGCCAGTCCTGAGCGTGCCATCTGTGCCAGTCCTGAGCGTCCCATCTCTCTCACAAATAGTGGGCCATAGAAAGCCTATTTTATTTTTTTTGGGGGTTTTATAAATTCTCCCTGAAAAAAAGGGAGATTAATATTGGCCTCTGGGCTTGTGTGCCAGTCCTGAGCGTGCCATCTGTGCCAGCCCTGAGCGTGCCATCTCTCTCACAAATAGTGGGCCATAGAAAGCCTATTTATTTTTTTTTTTTGTTTTATAAATTTTCCCTGAAAAAAGGGAGATTAATATTGGCCTCTGGGCTTGTGTGCCAGTTGTGAGCGTGCCATCTGTGCCAGTCCTGAGCGTGCCATCTCTCTCACAAATAGTGGGCCATAGAAAGCCTATTTAAATTTTTTTTTGGTTTTATAAATTCTACCAGAAAAAAAGGGAGATTAATATTGGCCTCTGGGCTTCTGTGCCAGTCCTGAGCGTGCCATCTGTGCCAGTCCTGAGCGTCCCATCTCTCTCACAAATAGTGGGCCATAGAAAGCCTTTTTTTTTTTTTTTTTGGGTTTTAGAAATTCTCCCTGGAAAAAAAAAGGGAGATTAATATTGCCCTTTGGGCTTGTGTGCCAGTACTAAGCGTTCCATCTCTCTCTCTCTCTCTCTCAGTCAGTGGGCCATAGAACGCCTATTTTTGGTTTTATTTGTTTTCTAAATTCTCCCTGAAAAAATCATTTTATTTTATTTGGTTTCTAAATTCTTCCTGATAAAATCACATTTTTTTTATTATTTTTTTTTCTAAAGTCTCCCTGAAAAAAAAAAAAAAAAACAGTGGGAGATTAATATTGGCCTTTCTGCTTGTGTGCCAGTCTTGACTCCTGGGTGCGTCATCTCTCAGTCAGTGGGCCATAGAACGCCTATTTTTGGTTTTATTTGTTTTATAAATTCTCCCAGAAAAAATCATTTTATTTTATTTGGTTTCTAAATTCTTCCTGATAAAATCACATTTTTTTTATTATTTTTTTTTCTAAAGTCTCCCTGAAAAAAAAAAAAAAAAACAGTGGGAGATTAATATTGGCCTTTCTGCTTGTGTGCCAGTCTTGACTCCTGGGTGCGTCATCTCTCAGTCAGTGGGCCATAGAACGCCTATTTTTGGTTTTATTTGTTTTATAAATTCTCCCAGAAAAAATCATTTTATTTTATTTGGTTTCTAAATTCTTCCTGATAAAATCACATTTTTTTTATTATTTTTTTTTCTAAAGTCTCCCTGAAAAAAAAAAAAAAAAACAGTGGGAGATTAATATTGGCCTTTCTGCTTGTGTGCCAGTCTTGACTCCTGGGTGCGTCATCTCTCAGTCAGTGGGCCATAGAACGCCTATTTTTGGTTTTATTTGTTTTATAAATTCTCCCAGAAAAAAACATTTTATTTTATTTGGTTTCTAAATTCTTCCTGATAAAATCACATTTTTTTTATTATTTTTTTTTCTAAAGTCTCCCTGAAAAAAAAAAAAAAAAACAGTGGGAGATTAATATTGGCCTTTCTGCTTGTGTGCCAGTCTTGACTCCTGGGTGCGTCATCTCTCAGTCAGTGGGCCATAGAACGCCTATTTTTGGTTTTATTTGTTTTATAAATTCTCCCAGAAAAAATCATTTTATTTTATTTGGTTTCTAAATTCTTCCTGATAAAATCATATTTTTTTTATTATTTTTTTTTCTAAAGTCTCCCTGAAAAAAAAAAAAAAAAAACAACCAAAAAAAACAGTGGGAGATTAATATTGGCCTTTCTGCTTGTGTGCCAGTCTTGACTCCTGGGTGTGCCATCTCTCTCTCTCTCTCTCTCTCTCTCTCTCTCTCTCTCCAATTGTGGTCCATAGAAAGCCTATATTTTTTTTCCTTGATTTGGGTTCTAAAATCTACCAGAGAAAATAACTACATCAATCATTGGTAGAAAAATATTGGCCTCTGGGTTTGTGTGCCACTCCTGACTCCTGTGTGCGTCATCTCTCAGTCAGTGGGCCATAGAACGCCTATTTTTGTTTTTATTTGTTTTATAAATTCTCCCTGAAAAAATCATTTTATTTTATTTGGTTTCTAAATTCTTCCTGATAAAATCATATTTTTTTTATTATTTTTTTTTCTAAAGTCTCCCTGAAAAAAAAAAAACAGTGGGAGATTAATATTGGCCTTTCTGCTTGTGTGCCAGTCTTGACTCCTGGGTGTGCCATCTCTCTCTCTCTCTCTCTCTCTCTCTCTCCAATTGTGGTCCATAGAAAGCCTACATTTTTTTTCCTTGATTTGGGTTCCAAAATCTACCAGAGAAAATAACTCCATCAATCATTGGTAGAAAAATATTGGCCTCTGGGCTTGTGTGCCACTCCTGATTCCTGTGTGCGTCATCTCTCACTCAGTGGCCCATAGAAAGCATATAGTTTGTTACATTTGTTTTCTAAATTCTCCCTGCAAAAATCTTTTTTTTTTTTTTGGGGGGTTTTCTAAAGTGTTCCTGAAAAAAATAAAAATAAAAAAAAAATAATAGTGTGACATTAATATTAACATTTGTGCTTCAGTGACAGTCCTGCGTGTGGGGCATCTCTCTAATTTGCAGCCACCAAAAAAAGAGTGTGTAACATTGGGCCTGATTTTCGCTGTGGTCTCACCAACCTGTAAAGGGGTAGCTAAATCATACTGAAGTTATAGCTCACCGTGTAAGTTGTGTGACTGCAACAAATAACGTTAGTTTGGTTACGTTTTTAAAACAATGAGGAAGTCTAGTGGAAGAGGTCGTGGCCGGGGGCGTTCATTGTCAGCTGGTAATGAGGGTAGTGGTAGTGGTGGAGCATCAGGTGGTCGTGGGGGAAAAAATATTGCACCTAAGTCTGGAGCTGTGGAGCCAGGTTCGTCGTCCGGCTACACAAGGCCTCGAACGCTCCCTTTTCTGGGATTAGGAAAACCGCTTTTAAAGCCGGAGCAGCAAGAGCAAGTTTTGGCTTATCTTGCTGACTCAGCCTCTAGCTCTTTTGCCTCATCTCGTGAAACTGGTAAAAGTAAAAGCAGCGCGTCGTTAGTGGATGTTCACGGTCAGGGACAAGTCACTTCCTTGTCCTCTTCAGCAAAAACAACAACAGAGAAGAATGCAGCAGGCGACACAACGGGTTACTCCATGGAGCTCTTTACACATACCGTCCCTGGCTTAGAAAGTGAAGCAGTTAACAGTCCATGCCCATTACAAATTGAATCTGACATGGAGTGCACTGACGCACAGCCACAGCCAGACTACTATGCTGGTCCTTTGACTCAGACCACAACATTGCCCTCGCAGGGTGCTGATCAAGAATCAGACCCTGATGAGACTATGTTGCCCCATCACGAACGCTATACCACCGAACGACACGGTGACACAGACGAAGTTGCGCAGGAGGTACAAGAAGAGTTATTAGATGACCCAGTTCTTGACCCCGATTGGCAGCCATTGGGGGAACAGGGTGCAGGCGGCAGCAGTTCTGAAGCAGAGGAGGAGGAGGGGCCGCAGCAGGCATCAACATCGCCACAGGTTCCATCTGCCGGGCCCGTATCTTGCCCAAAACGCGTGGCAAAGCCAAAACCTGGTGGAGGACAGCGTGGCCATCCGGTTAAAGCTCAGTCTGCAATGCCTGAAAAGGTATCCGATGCTAGAAAGAGTGCAGTCTGGCATTTTTTTAAACAACATCCAATTGATCAGCGCAAAGTCATCTGTCAAAAATGTTCTACTTCCTTAAGCAGAGGTCAGAATCTGAAAAGTCTCAATACTAGTTGCATGCATAGACATTTAACCACCATGCATTTGAAAGCTTGGACTAACTACCAAACGTCCCTTAAGGTTGTTGCACCCTCGGCCAATGAAGCTAGTCATCAACGCAACATCCCTTCCGGCAGTGTAGGACCACCATTTAGCGCACCACCTGCTGTATCTGTGCAGGTATCTTTGCCAGGCCAAAGCAGTCAGGGTCAGGGAATCACCAGTTTCGTAGTAGGAAACACTGCATCTAGGGCACCGGCGGCAACAATACCATCTCCCACCGTCTCTCAGTCTGCCATGTCCACCGGCACCCCCGCTAGTTCCACGATCTCCAGCTCTCCAGTCCAGCTCACCCTACATGAGACTATGGTTAGAAAAAGGAAATACTTAGCCTCGCATCCGCGTACACAGGGTTTGAACGCCCACATAGCTAGACTAATCTCGTTAGAGATGATGCCCTACCGGTTAGTTGAAAGCGAAGCTTTCAAAGACCTGATGGACTACGCTGTACCACGCTACGAGCTACCCAGTCGACACTTTTTTTCCAGAAAAGCCATCCCAGCCCTCCACCAGCATGTTAAAGAGCGCATCGTCCATGCACTCAGGCAATCTGTGAGCACAAAGGTGCACCTGACAACAGATGCATGGACCAGTAGGCATGGCCAGGGACGTTACGTGTCCATCACGGCACACTGGGTAAATGTGGTGGATTCAGGGTCCACAGGGGACAGCAAGTTTGGGACAGTTCTGCCTAGCCCACGGTCTAGTAAACAGTTGTCTGTAGCCGTTCGCACCCCCTCCTCCTCCTCCTCCTCGTCCTCCTGCAGAAGCAAGAGCTCGTCCACAGACCGCAGTCGCACAAACACTCCATCCGCACCTGCCACTGTTGCACACCAGGTCTCCCATTATGGGGCAGCTACTGGCATACGTCAGCAGGCTGTATTGGCTATGAAGTGTTTGGGCGACAATAGACACACCGCGGAAGTTCTGTCCGAGTTCTTGCAGCAAGAAACGCAGTCGTGGCTGGGCACTGTAGATCTTGAGGCAGGCAAGGTAGTGAGTGATAACGGAAGGAATTTCATGGCTGCCATCTCCCTTTCCCAACTGAAACACATTCCTTGCCTGGCTCACACCTTAAACCTGGTGGTGCAGTGCTTCCTGAAAAGTTATCCGGGGTTATCCGACCTGCTCCTCAAAGTGCGTGGACTTTGCGCACATATCCGCCGTTCGCCTGTACACTCCAGCCGTATGCAGACCTATCAGCGTTCTTTGAACCTTCCCCAGCATCGCCTAATCATAGACGTTGCAACAAGGTGGAACTCAACACTGCACATGCTTCAGAGACTGTGCGAACAGAGGCGGGCTGTTATGTTTTTGTGGGAGGATACACATACACGGGCAGGCAGTAGGATGGCAGACATGGAGTTGTCAGGTGTGCAGTGGTCGAAGATTCAAGACATGTGTCAAGTCCTTCAGTGTTTTGAGGAATGCACACGGCTGGTTAGTGCAGACAACGCCATAATAAGCATGAGCATCCCCCTAATGCGTCTGCTGATGCAAAGTTTGACGCACATAAAGGATCAGGCGTCTGCACCAGAGGAAGAGGAAAGCCTTGATGACAGTCAGCGATTGTCTGGTCAGGGCAGTGTACATGACGAGGTACCGGGCGAAGAGGAGGTGGAGGATGAGGAGGATGATGGGGATGAGTATATTTTTAATGAGGAAGCTTTCCCGGGGGCACGGGAAATTGGTGGCGTGGCAAGGCCGGGTTCTGGTTTTTTGAGGGACACAAGTGACGTAGATTTGCCTGCAACTGCCCCTCAACCAAGCACAACCGCAGATTTGACAACGGGAACTTTGGCCCACATGGTGGATTATGCCTTGCGTATCCTCAAAAGGGACACACGCATTACAAAAATGATGAACGATGACGATTACTGGTTGGCCTGCCTCCTTGATCCTCGCTATAAAGGCAAATTGCAAAATATTATGCCACATGAGAACTTGGAACTAATATTAGCAACAAAACAATCAACTCTTGTTGACCGTTTGCTTCTGGCATTCCCTGCACACAGCGCCCGTGATCGTTCTCACACGAGCTCCAGGGGCCAGCAGACCAGAGGTGTTAGAGGGGCAGAAATCAGAAGTGGCGTTGGCCAGAGGGGTTTTCTGACCAGGTTGTGGAGTGATTTTTCTATGACCGCAGACAGGACAGGTACTGCAGCATCAATTCAAAGTGACAGGAGACAACATTTGTCCAGTATGGTTACAAACTATTTTTCATCCCTTATCGACGTTCTCCCTCAACCGTCATTCCCATTTGATTACTGGGCATCCAAATTAGACACCTGGCCAGAATTGGCAGAATATGCATTGCAGGAGCTTGCTTGCCCGGCAGCTAGTGTCCTATCAGAAAGAGTATTCAGTGCTGCAGGTTCAATACTAACAGAAAAAAGGACTCGTCTGGCTACCCAAAATGTAGATGATCTAACCTTCATTAAAATGAACCACAACTGGATTTCAAAATCTTTTGCCCCACCCTGCCCGGCTGACACCTAGCTTTCCTATGAAAAGGTCTTGCCTGTGGACTATTCTGAATGACTTTTCCAATCTCGTAATTTTCTTCACCTGATTGTCCAGCATACGACATGTTTCCACCTCACGAAATGGCCAAACTCCCCACACGGGGCCGTGCTATCGCCACTTTGCGCTTGGACCCTTGAGAGTGCTGTTTGTCTGAAGAGGTGGGTGTGGCCGCTTTTGGTCGACGGCACTGCCACTGGGTCCCTCATAGTACAATAAAGTGTCTCTGGCGGTGGTGGTGCGCACCCAACGTCAGACACACCGTTGTAATATGAGGGGCCCTGTGCCTGTAACGCCGGCCACAAGACAGTTCCCCCCCCAGCTCAAACAGTGCTCTACCACTAGCAAAATTATCTCTCACAGCTTCACCAATGTGTAGTCTAGGCGCTGACATCCTTCAATGCCTGGCACTGACAATACCATTGTTTTGACATTTTTGTTATGTTAGGCCTTCGAAGCCTGTCTGCGGTCCCTTCTTTCTACAACTACTACACTGACCAGGCCACTGCTGGCCGTGTTACCCTGGAACCAATTTAAAAGTGCCTACAGTCAGCCCAATTTTGTTATGTTAGGCCTTCGAAGACTGTCTGCCGTCACTCCTTCCACTAGACTTCCACTGACCATACACTGCTGCCCATGTACCCCTGGAACCAATTTAAAGTGCCTACAGCCAGCCCAATTTTGTTATGTTAGGCCTTGGAAGCCTGTCTGCGGTCACTCCTTCCACTAGACTTCCACTGACCAGACCACTGCTGCCCGTGTACCCCTGGAACCAATTTAAAAGTGCCTACAGCCAGCCCAAGTTTGTTATGTTAGGCCTTGGAAGCCTGTCTGCGGTCACTCCTTCCACTAGGCCTCCACTGACCACACCACTGCTGTCCGTGTACCCCTGGAACCAATTTAAAATTGCCTACAGCCATGTGTTATTATTTTAGGCCTTCGATGCCTGTCTGCGGTCACTCCTTCCACTAGGCCTCCACTGACCACACCACTGCTGTCCGTGTACCCCTGGAACCAATTTAAAATTGCCTACAGCCAGCCCAATTTTTTTATTTTAGGCCTTCGATGCCTGTCTGCGGTCCATTCTTTCAACTACTACTACACTGACCAGGTCACTGCTGCCCGTGTAC
This sequence comes from Ranitomeya imitator, assembly GCF_032444005.1. Lineage (NCBI taxonomy): Eukaryota > Metazoa > Chordata > Amphibia > Anura > Dendrobatidae > Ranitomeya > Ranitomeya imitator. Next base: position 204,824,819 of record NC_091286.1, read on the forward strand.
CCCTGGAACCAATTTAAAATTGCCTACAGCCATGTGTTATTATTTTAGGCCTTCGATGCCTGTCTGCGGTCACTCCTTCCACTAGGCCTCCACTGACCACACCACTGCTGCCCGTGTACCCCTGGAACCAATTTAAAATTGCCTACAGCCAGCCCAATTTTTTTATTTTAGGCCTTCGATGCCTGTCTGCGGTCCATTCTTTCAACTACTACTACACTGACCAGGTCACTGCTGCCCGTGTACCCCTGGAACCAATTTAAAATTGCCTACAGCCATGTGTTATTATTTTAGGCCTTCGATGCCTGTCTGCGGTCACTCCTTCCACTAGGCCTCCACTGACCACACCACTGCTGTCCGTGTACCCCTGGAACCAATTTAAAATTGCCTACAGCCATGTGTTTTTATTTTAGGCCTTTGATGCCTGTCTGCGGTCCATTCTTTCAACTACTACTACACTGACCAGGGCACTGCTGGCCGTGTTACCCTGGAACCAATTTAAAAGTGCCTACAGTCAGCCCAATTTTGTTATGTTACGCCTTCGAAGACTGTCTGCCGTCACTCCTTCCACTAGACTTCCACTGACCATACACTGCTGCCCATGTACCCCTGGAACCAATTTAAAGTGCCTACAGCCAGCCCAATTTTGTTATGTTAGGCCTTCGAAGCCTGTCTGCGGTCACTCCTTCCACTAGACTTCCACTGACCAGACCACTGCTGCCCGTGTACCCCTGGAACCAATTTAAAAGTGCCTACAGCCAGCCCAAGTTTGTTATGTTAGGCCTTGGAAGCCTGTCTGCGGTCACTCCTTCCACTAGACTTCCACTGACCACACCACTGCTGCCCGTGTACCCCTGGAACCAATTTAAAATTGCCTACAGCCAGCCCAATTTTTTTATTTTAGGCCTTCGATGCCTGTCTGCGGTCCATTCTTTCAACTACTACTACACTGACCAGGTCACTGCTGCCCGTGTACCCCTGGAACCAATTTAAAATTGCCTACAGCCATGTGTTATTATTTTAGGCCTTCGATGCCTGTCTGCGGTCACTCCTTCCACTAGGCCTCCACTGACCACACCACTGCTGTCCGTGTACCCCTGGAACCAATTTAAAATTGCCTACAGCCATGTGTTTTTATTTTAGGCCTTCGATGCCTGTCTGCGGTCCATTCTTTCAACTACTACTACACTGACCAGGGCACTGCTGGCCGTGTTACCCTGGAACCAATTTAAAAGTGCCTACAGTCAGCCCAATTTTGTTATGTTAGGCCTTCGAAGACTGTCTGCCGTCACTCCTTCCACTAGACTTCCACTGACCATACACTGCTGCCCATGTACCCCTGGAACCAATTTAAAGTGCCTACAGCCAGCCCAATTTTGTTATGTTAGGCCTTCGAAGCCTGTCTGCGGTCACTCCTTCCACTAGACTTCCACTGACCAGACCACTGCTGCCCGTGTACCCCTGGAACCAATTTAAAAGTGCCTACAGCCAGCCCAAGTTTGTTATGTTAGGCCTTGGAAGCCTGTCTGCGGTCACTCCTTCCACTAGACTTCCACTGACCACACCACTGCTGCCCGTGTACCCCTGGAACCAATTTAAAATTGCCTACAGCCAGCCCAATTTTTTTATTTTAGGCCTTCGATGCCTGTCTGCGGTCCATTCTTTCAACTACTACTACACTGACCAGGTCACTGCTGCCCGTGTACCCCTGGAACCAATTTAAAATTGCCTACAGCCATGTGTTATTATTTTAGGCCTTCGATGCCTGTCTGCGGTCACTCCTTCCACTAGGCCTCCACTGACCACACCACTGCTGTCCGTGTACCCCTGGAACCAATTTAAAATTGCCTACAGCCATGTGTTTTTATTTTAGGCCTTCGATGCCTGTCTGCGGTCCATTCTTTCAACTACTACTACACTGACCAGGGCACTGCTGGCCGTGTTACCCTGGAACCAATTTAAAAGTGCCTACAGTCAGCCCAATTTTGTTATGTTAGGCCTTCGAAGACTGTCTGCCGTCACTCCTTCCACTAGACTTCCACTGACCATACACTGCTGCCAATGTACCCCTGGAACCAATTTAAAGTGCCTACAGCCAGCCCAATTTTGTTATGTTAGGCCTTCGAAGCCTGTCTGCGGTCACTCCTTCCACTAGACTTCCACTGACCAGACCACTGCTGCCCGTGTACCCCTGGAACCAATTTAAAAGTGCCTACAGCCAGCCCAAGTTTGTTATGTTAGGCCTTGGAAGCCTGTCTGCGGTCACTCCTTCCACTAGACTTCCACTGACCAGACCACTGCTGCCCGTGTACCCCTGGAACCAATTTAAAAGTGCCTACAGCCAGCCCAAGTTTGTTATGTTAGGCCTTCGAAGCCTGTCTGCGGTCCATTCTTTCAACTACTACTACACTGACCAGGTCACTGCTGCCCGTGTACCCCTGGAACCAATTTAAAAGTGCCTACAGCCAGCCCAAGTTTGTTATGTTAGGCCTTGGAAGCCTGTCTGCGGTCACTCCTTCCACTAGACTTCCACTGACCAGACCACTGCTGCCCGTGTACCCCTGGAACCAATTTAAAAGTGCCTACAGCCAGCCCAAGTTTGTTATGTTAGGCCTTCGAAGCCTGTCTGCGGTCCATTCTTTCAACTACTACTACACTGACCAGGTCACTGCTGCCCGTGTACCCCTGGAACCAATTTAAAAGTGCCTACAGCCAGCCCAAGTTTGTTATGTTAGGCCTTGGAAGCCTGTCTGCGGTCACTCCTTCCACTAGACTTCCACTGACCAGACCACTGCTGCCCGTGTACCCCTGGAACCAATTTAAAAGTGCCTACAGCCAGCCCAAGTTTGTTATGTTAGGCCTTGGAAGCCTGTCTGCGGTCACTCCTTCCACTAGGCCTCCACTGACCACACCACTGCTGTCCGTGTACCCCTGGAACCAATTTAAAATTGCCTACAGCCATGTGTTATTATTTTAGGCCTTCGATGCCTGTCTGCGGTCACTCCTTCCACTAGGCCTCCACTGACCACACCACTGCTGTCCGTGTACCCCTGGAACCAATTTAAAATTGCCTACAGCCAGCCCAATTTTTTTATTTTAGGCCTTCGATGCCTGTCTGCGGTCCATTCTTTCAACTACTACTACACTGACCAGGTCACTGCTGCCCGTGTACCCCTGGAACCAATTTAAAATTGCCTACAGCCATGTGTTATTATTTTAGGCCTTCGATGCCTGTCTGCGGTCACTCCTTCCACTAGGCCTCCACTGACCACACCACTGCTGTCCGTGTACCCCTGGAACCAATTTAAAATTGCCTACAGCCATGTGTTATTATTTTAGGCCTTCGATGCCTGTCTGCGGTCACTCCTTCCACTAGGCCTCCACTGAGCACACCACTGCTGTCCGTGTACCCCTGGAACCAATTTAAAATTGCCTACAGCCAGCCCAATTTTTTTATTTTAGGCCTTCGATGCCTGTCTGCGGTCCATTCTTTCAACTACTACTACACTGACCAGGTCACTGCTGCCCGTGTACCCCTGGAACCAATTTAAAATTGCCTACAGCCATGTGTTATTATTTTAGGCCTTCGATGCCTGTCTGCGGTCACTCCTTCCACTAGGCCTCCACTGACCACACCACTGCTGCCCGTGTACCCCTGGAACCAATTTAAAATTGCCTACAGCCAGCCCAATTTTTTTATTTTAGGCCTTCGATGCCTGTCTGCGGTCCATTCTTTCAACTACTACTACACTGACCAGGTCACTGCTGCCCGTGTACCCCTGGAACCAATTTAAAATTGCCTACAGCCATGTGTTATTATTTTAGGCCTTCGATGCCTGTCTGCGGTCACTCCTTCCACTAGGCCTCCACTGACCACACCACTGCTGTCCGTGTACCCCTGGAACCAATTTAAAATTGCCTACAGCCATGTGTTATTATTTTAGGCCTTCGATGCCTGTCTGCGGTCACTCCTTCCACTAGGCCTCCACTGACCACACCACTGCTGCCCGTGTACCCCTGGAACCAATTTAAAATTGCCTACAGCCAGCCCAATTTTTTTATTTTAGGCCTTCGATGCCTGTCTGCGGTCCATTCTTTCAACTACTACTACACTGACCAGGTCACTGCTGCCCGTGTACCCCTGGAACCAATTTAAAATTGCCTACAGCCATGTGTTATTATTTTAGGCCTTCGATGCCTGTCTGCGGTCACTCCTTCCACTAGGCCTCCACTGACCACACCACTGCTGTCCGTGTACCCCTGGAACCAATTTAAAATTGCCTACAGCCATGTGTTTTTATTTTAGGCCTTCGATGCCTGTCTGCGGTCCATTCTTTCAACTACTACTACACTGACCAGGGCACTGCTGGCCGTGTACCCCTGGAACCAACATCAGAAAATATAAAAATAAGTATTTTGCTTATAAAAAAGAAAATACTGGTGAGATATCAAATGCAGACATTTTAACATTAAAAACAAACACACAACTAAAATCTGGTACAGTACTAAAAATGGCCACCAGCTACAATTACTTTCTCCTGCAAGTAGTTAACTGAAAGTTTTTTTAAATTGAAAACACACATATGGCATCCACCGAGTGTTGTCCTGTCGCGTCTTCTTTATATTATTGCCGAGAAGATGCAAAATAATGAAAATAATAAAATCATTAATTACCAAAATAATAGAGAAAGTCAACACCACATTGCAAATAAACATTCATTCCAAATAAAGAAGCAGGGCGCGTCCGAGGGTGAGTATATACCTAATAAGAATCTAATCACCCTCGGACGCGCAATGCTTATTTCCAACAGCCTTCCTTCCTAAGAATCAGCCCTTCCGTCGTGTAGAGAGACGTTGTGTTACACTCCAAGGTGTTCCCCAGGTTGCCTTTCCTGAGCTTCGATCTTCCGGCTCTCGTTTAGTAGTTCTTGGAAACTACACTGCATTAGGCCTTCAAATTGGGTATGGGGTGTAGAGAGAGGGTGTGTTACACTCCAAGGTGTTCCCCAGGTTGCCTTTCCTGAGCTTCGATATTCCGGCTCTCGTTTAGTAGTTGTTGGAAACTACACTGCATTAGGCCTTCAAATTGGGTATGGGGTGTAGAGAGAGGGTGTGTTACACTCCAAGGTGTTCCCCAGGTTGCCTTTCCTGAGCTTCGAAATTCCGGCTCTCGTTTAGTAGTTGTTGGAAACTACACTGCATTAGGCCTACAAATTTGGTATGGGGGAAACATTGGCGCATCTGCGGTCCCTCCTTCCTCTAGGCCTCCACTGACCTGTCTACTGCTGCCCGTGTTCCCCTGGAACCAATTTTAAATTGCCTACAGGCAGCCCAATTTATTATGTTAGGGCTTCGAAGCCTGTCTGCGGTCCCTCCTTCCACTAGGCCTCCACTGACCTGTCTACTGCTGCCCGTGTACCCCTTGAACCAACATCATAAAATAAAAAAAAAAGGATTTTGCTTATAAAAAAGAAAATACTGGTGAGATATCAAATGCAGACATTTTGACATTAAAAACAAACAAACAGCTAAAATCTGGTACAGTACTAAAAATGGCCACCAGCTACAATTACTTTCTCCTGCAAGTAGTTAACTGAAAGGTTTTTTAAATTGAAAACACACATATGGCATCCACCGAGTGTTGTCCTGTCGCGTCTTCTTTATATTATTGCCGAGAAGATGCAAAATAATGAAAATAATAAAATCATTAATTACCAAAATAATAGAGAAAGTCAACACCACATTGCAAATAAACATTCATTCCAAATAAAGAAGCAGGGCGCGTCCGAGGGTGAGTATATACCTAATAAGAATCTAATCACCCTCGGACGCGCAATGCTTATTTCCAACAGCCTTCCTTCCTAAGAATCATCCCTTCCGTGGTGTAGAGAGACGTTGTGTTACACTCCAAGGTGTTCCCCAGGTTGCCTTTCCTGAACTTCGATCTACCGGCTCTCGTTTAGTAGTTGTTGGATACTACGCTGCATTAGGCCTTCAAATTGGGTATGGGGTGTAGAGAGATGGTGTGTTCCACTCCAAGGTGTTCCCCAGGTTGCCTTTCCTGAGCTTCGATCTTCCGGCTCTCGTTTAGTAGTTCTTGGAAACTACACTGCATTAGGCCTTCAAATTGGGTATGGGGTGTAGAGAGAGGGTGTGTTACACTCCAAGGTGTTCCCCAGGTTGCCTTTCCTGAGCTTCGATATTCCGGCTCTCGTTTAGTAGTTGTCGGAAACTACGCTGCATTAGGCCTACAAATTGGGTATGGGGTGTAGAGAGAGGGTGTGTTACACTCCAAGGTGTTCCCCAGGTTGCCTTTCCTGAGCTTCGATATTCCGGCTCTCGTTTAGTAGTTGTCGGAAACTACGCTGCATTAGGCCTACAAATTGGGTATGGGGTGTAGAGAGAGGGTTTGTTACACTCCAAGGTGTTCCCCAGGTTGCCTTTCCTGAGCTTCGATCTTCCGGCTCTCGTTTAGTAGTTGTTGGAAACTACGCTGCATTAGGCCTTCAAATTGGGTATGGGGTGTAGCGAGAGGGTGTGTTACACTCCAAGGTGTTCCCCAGGTTGCCTTTCCTGAGCTTCGATCTTCCGGCTCTCGTTTAGTAGTTCTTGGAAACTACACTGCATTAGACCTTCAAATTGGGTATGGGGTGTAGAGAGAGGGTGTGTTACACTCTAAGGTGTTCCCCAGGTTTCCTTGCCATTGCTTCGGTCTTCCGACTCTCGTTTAGTAGTTGTAGAAAAGTACACTGCATTAGGCCATACAAAATGGGTATGGGGTGGAGAGAGATGGTGTGTTACACTCCAAGGTGTTCCCCAGGTTGCCTTTCCTGAGCTTCTATCTTCAGGCTCTCATTAAATTGTGGTTAAATGGAACAACTGCATTTGGCGTACTAGTTGGTTTGGGGCCTACTATCGGTGTCTGCCACTCCTTGCTGTTCTCCTCCACTGAACAAAGCTGTGCCGCCTGTTTACTACGGTTGCCAATTTTGAACTGCATTTCGACTACTTACTGATTTGGCCCTACTCTCTGTGTCAGCCTCTCATTCCAGTTGTCCTCCACTGCAATGCCCCCTGGTTATTCCTGTGTTACCAATTTTGAACTGCATTTAGCCCACTTTCTTCTTTGGGCCTATATCTGTGTTTCCACTTCATCGTGCCCATTGCCCAGCCAGTGATAGATGAGTCTGCTGGTACATTGACCCATAACGCAACATTCCCCGTGCACGCTACACAACAACATTGTGACCCTGCTGAAAGTCAGGTTGCTCTTCCCGCATACCATACCACCTTACACGGGGACAAAGAGGAAGGTGCAGATGAAAGTGCAGGTTCCTTCATCAGGTGGGGGGAGGAATACTAGTTGGCGACGTCACTGGCACAGGGCCTCTCATAGTACGCAAAAGTGTTGCTGCCGGTGGGAGGCGCCCCCGCCGTGCAAACACACCGCTGTACTTTGAGGGGCCCTGTGCCAGTGCCAATGCCAACGAGTGGGCCCCCCCTGCTTGCTCAGGTTCACAGCACTTGCAAAGTTGAAATACTTACCTCTCCCTGCTCCACTGCCGTGACGTGGTCCAGATTTCCTGGGCCCACTAATTACTTGAACCAGCCCTACCCCCCACAACTTTAGCCAAATGACCCCCAATTTCAAATGCCTTCCAATTATTATAAGGTAAATTACGCTTGACAAGCTTCATTAAGAAGAATGGATGGTTTTGACATTAAAATGGGCACTCTAGGTGTTTTCCTGGCCCCCACTCACTGCCGACTATGCTGCCCCATTGACTTGCATTGGGTTTCGTGTTTCGGTCGATCCCGACTTTACGTCATAATCGGCCGATTTCACTCGACCCGACTTTGGACATAGTCGGGTTTCGCAAAACCCGGCTCGACTCTAAAAAGGTCAAGGTCGCTCAACTCTAGCTGCAATCTCTAACTGCCATCGACAAGCCTGTCTGGTAGATTCCCTATTCAACATGAGACTGTCTGTACATGGCCAAGAGACTGAGAAGCAGCCGCAAGCTGGTAGCTTGGCTTTCTGTCACTGGCATTAGTTCTGTTTAGAGCTGCAGCCACTTCCAGAGTCACAAGGTTGACAAATCTTAATGACTTACATTTCTTGGGACTAAAGTGCCCTTTGCCATCATCAACATTGTTGTCGGAAGCGCCATTGTCACTGCAACTCCCATCGTCAACTGCTGAATAAACTCAGTTTTCTTTTTTTTACTTTGCTTCTCACAAATCTTCTTTCTTCGATCTTGGTCAGCGTTCTGTCTAATGATCGCATGCTTCCACGGCGACGTTTTTCTCTTTAAGAAAGCAAGAAGTCATGGTGTTCCTGAAGTTTTATAAGTTTCATGGCACCAGCATGAGTGATATTAAAAAAAACATCAAGTTTATTAACAAATTGTTTCTCCTTGGATTCTTGTGCTTTGGTTCATGTCACGATATGGTATGAAATATCATATAAGTAGTTTCTCTTGCTAGCAGGCTGTGGACTAAAAAGCCCCCCTTCCCTTTCGCTCAGCCAAGAGCTGCCTTGCCAATGTACTGGGGGGAGTTTTATTGAAGAAAGGAATTTACGATCACTTTGGAAGGCTCCAACTCTTCTCTAGCTATAACTGGATTAGAAATTTCCAGAATACATGGAAGTTCTTTGTTTTGTTTTTGTAAGATATTACGCAAACCGTTTACGTTAAGAACACGAAAATATATATTCTTAATCTCCCTCGGGGGATCTGCCCATTCCTCTAAACACGGGCTTCTAACTCCATCTGGTAAAGAAGTAGGGGTTTCTCTGTAAATATGTATCCCAGATAGGACATATTTGATCTCATTAGAATGCCCACGTTAATCCGAGATGAATGCTGGGTTTGTTATGCCTATGACATGTTTTGTAGCGGAGTTGTAGAAATTAGATATAGGTTAGGGTAAAATTAGTTAACTGAAGAGGTAGCTATAACTGTCTGCCCAGATCCCCAGCATTTTTTTCTTGTCTTTTTTCCTGGAGAGCCCTGAGCACTGTTATGGACCTGGTGGTTAGGAGCACCCGGAACGACCTGATGGTTAAACTCACACAGGACAAGCTCTGGGAAGTGGGAGCTCTGCTGACCGCAACCCCTAATCCTATCACACAACTAGAAATAGCCGTGGAACGTACCTAACTCTACCTAGACGCCTCTTCACAGCCTAAGAGCTAACTAGCCCTAGAGATAGAAAATAAAGCCTACCTTGCCTCAGAGAAATTCCCCAAAGGAAATGGCAGCCCCCCACATATATTGACTGTGAGTAAAGATGAAAGTCACAAACACAGAAATGAAACAGGTTTCAGCAAAGGGAGGCCAGACTTACCACTCTGCATCCCAGAGCTTCCAGCTAGCAAGGCAAAATCAAGATAGCAAGCTGGACAAGGAAACAATGAACAAATAATTAACTAGCAGGGACTTAGCTTCTGCTGGAGTAGACAGGTCACCAGAAAGATCCAAGAGCGAACTGAACCAGTACAAGAACATTGACAGCTGGCATGGAGTAACGATCAGAGTGGAGTTAAATACAGCAGCCAGCCTAAGACTAAACTAGGTCACCTGTGGAAGGAACCTCAGAACCAGCAGCTCCACTCACAGCCTCCAGAGGGAGTCCATGGACAGAACTCGCCAAAGTACCATTCATGACCACAGGAGGGAGTTCGACAACAGAATTCACAACAGTACCCCCCCCCTTGAGGAGGGGTCACCGAACCCTCACCAGAACCCCCAGGCCGATCAGGACGAGCAAAATGAAAGGCACGAACCAGATCGGCAGCATGAACATCAGAGGCAACAACCCAGGATTTATCTTCCTGACCATAACCCTTCCACTTGACCAGGTACTGGAGTTTCCGTCTCGAAATACGAGAATCCAAAATCTTCTCCACCACATACTCCAACTCCCCCTCGACCAACACCGGGGCACGAGGGTCAACGGAGGGAACCATAGGCGCCACGTATCTCCGCAATAACGACCTATGAAACACATTATGGATGGCAAAAGAAGCTGGAAGGGCCAAACGAAATGACACAGGATTGAGAACTTCAGAAATCTTATACGGACCAATGAAACGAGGCTTAAACTTAGGAGAGGAAACCTTCATAGGAACATAACGAGATGACAACCAAACCAAATACCCAACACGAAGTCGGGGACCAACACAGCGCCGGCGGTTAGCGAAACGTTGAGCCTTCTCCTGGGACAATGTCAAATTGTCCACCACATGAGTCCAAATCTGCCGCAACCTGTCCACCACAGTATCCACACCAGGAGAGTCCGAAGGCTCAACCTGCCCTGAAGAGAAACGAGGATGGAAACCAGAATTACAGAAGAAAGGCGAAACCAAAATAGCCGAGCTGGCCCGATTATTAAGGGCGAACTCAGCCAAAGGCAAGAAGGACACCCAATCATCCTGATCAGCAGAAACAAAGCATCTCAGATATGTTTCCAAAGTCTGATTAGTTCGTTCGGTTTGGCCATTTGTCTGAGGATGGAAGGCCGAGGAAAAAGACAAATCAATGCCCATACTAGCACAAAAGGACCGCCAAAACCTCGAAACAAACTGGGAACCTCTGTCCGAGACGATGTTCTCCGGAATGCCATGCAAACGAACCACATGCTGGAAAAACAATGGCACCAAATCAGAGGAGGAAGGCAATTTAGACAAGGGTACCAAATGGACCATCTTAGAGAAGCGATCACAAACCACCCAAATGACCGACATCCTTTGAGAGACAGGGAGATCTGAAATAAAATCCATGGAAATATGCGTCCAGGGCCTCTTCGGGACCGGCAAGGGCAAAAGCAACCCACTGGCACGAGAACAGAAGGGCTTAGCCCGAGCACAAGTCCCACAGGACTGCACAAAAGAACGCACATCCCGCGACAAAGAAGGCCACCAAAAGGATCTAGCCACCAAATCTCTGGTACCAAAGATTCCAGGATGACCAGCCAACACCGAACAATGAACCTCAGAGATAACTCTACTAGTCCATCTATCAGGGACAAACAGTTTCTCTGCTGGACAACGGTCAGGTCTATCAGCCTGAAACTTCTGCAGCACCCGCCGCAAATCAGGGGAGATGGCAGACAAAATTACCCCCTCTTTGAGTATACCCGCCGGCTCAGGAACACCCGGAGAGTCAGGCACAAAACTCCTTGACAGGGCATCAGCCTTCACATTCTTAGAGCCTGGAAGGTACGAAACCACAAAAACAAAACGGGAGAAAAACAGCGACCATCTAGCCTGTCTAGGATTCAACCGTTTGGCAGACTCGAGATAAGTTAGATTCTTGTGATCCGTCAAGACCACCACGCGATGCTTGGCTCCTTCAAGCCAATGTCGCCACCCCTCAAATGCCCACTTCATGGCCAACAACTCTCGATTGCCAACATCATAATTGCGCTCAGCAGGCGAGAATTTTCTAGAAAAGAAGGCACATGATTTCATCACCGAGCCATCAGAACTTCTTTGCGACAAAACAGCCCCTGTTCCCATCTCAGAAGCAACAACCTCGACCTGAAACGGGAGCGAAACATCTGGCTGGCACAACACAGGGGCAGAAGAAAAACGACGCTTCAACTCCTGAAAAGCCTCTACAGCCGCAGAGGACCAATTGACCACATCAGCACCTTTCTTGGTCAAATCAGTCAACGGTTTAGCAACACTAGAAAAATTAGCGATGAAGCGACGGTAAAAATTAGCAAAGCCCAGGAACTTCTGCAGGCTCTTCACAGATGTCGGCTGAGTCCAATCATGAATGGCCTGAACTTTAACAGGGTCCATCTCGATAGTAGAAGGGGAAAAAATGAAACCCAAAAATGAAACCTTCTGAACTCCAAAGAGACATTTTGACCCCTTCACAAACTAGGAATTTGCACGAAGGACCTGGAACACCATTCTGACCTGCTTCACATGAGACTCCCAATCATCCGAAAAGACCAAAATATCATCCAAATATACAATCATGAATCTATCCAGGTACTTTCGGAAGATGTCATGCATAAAGGACTGAAACACAGATGGAGCATTAGAAAGCCCGAATGGCATAACCAGGTACTCAAAATGGCCCTCGGGCGTATTAAATGCTGTTTTCCATTTATCGCCCTGTTTAATTCGCACAAGATTATACGCCCCTCGAAGATCTATCTTGGTGAACCAACTAGCCCCCTTAATCCGAGCAAACAAATCAGACAGCAGTGGCAAAGGGTACTGAAATTTGACTGTGATCTTATTAAGAAGGCGGTAATCAATACAAGGTCTCAAAGAACAATCCTTCTTGGCCACAAAAAAAGAACCCTGCTCCCAACGGTGATGACGACGGGCGAATATGACCTTTCTCCAAGGATTCCTTTATACAGTATAACTCCGCATAGCGGCGTGCTCTGGCACAGATAAATTAAACAGTCGGCCCTTAGGAAACTTACTACCAGGAATCAAATTAATAGCACAATCGCAGTCCCTATGAGGAGGTAGGGCACTGGATTTGGGCTCATCAAATACATGCTGGTAATCTGACAAAAACTCAGGGACTTCAGAAGGAGTGGAAGGCGAAATTGACAGCAATGGAACATCACCATGTACCCCCTGACAACCCCAGCCGGACACAGACATAGATTTCCAATCCAATACTAGATTATGGACCTGTAGCCATGGCAACCCCAAAACGACCCCATCATGCAGATTATGCAACACCAAAAAGCGAATATCCTCCTGATGTGCAGGAGCTATGCACATGGTCAATTGAGTCCAGTACTGAGGCTTATTCTTGGCCAAAGGCGTAGCATCAATTCCTCTCAATGGAATAGGATACTGCAAGGGCTCCAAGAAAAAACCACAGCACCTGGCAAACTCCAAGTCCATCAAATTCAGGGCAGCGCCTGAATCCACAAATGCCATAACAGAATAGGATGACAGAGCAAATCAGAGTAACGGACAAAAGAAATTTAGACTGTACCGTACCAATGGTGGCAGACCTAGCGAACCGCTTAGTGCGCTTAGGACAATCGGAGATAGCATGAGTGGAATCACCACAGTAAAAACACAGCCCATTCCGACGTCTGTGTTCTTGCCGTTCAGCTCTGGTCAAAGTCCTATCACATTGCATAGGCTCAGGCCTATGCTCAGAGAATACCGCCAAATGGTGCACAGCTTTGCGCTCACGCAAGCGCCGATCGATCTGAATGGCCAAGGACATAGACTCATTCAGACCAGTAGGCGTGGGAAATCCCACCATGACATCCTTAAGGGCTTCAGAAAGACCCTTTCTGAAAATTGCCGCCAGTAGGACTGAGCGACCTTGACCTTTTTAGAGTCGAGCCATGTTTCGCGAAACCCGACTATCTTAGTAGTCGAGTCGAGTGGAATCGGCCGATTATCGCGAAAAGTCGGGTATCGCCCGAAACACGAAACCCAATGCAAGTCAATGGGGGAGCATAGTCGGCAGTGAGTGGAGGCCAGGAAAACACCTACACTGCCCATTTTAATGGCAAAAACATCCATTCTTGTTACAGAAGCTTGTCAATCGTAATTTACCTTATAATAATTGGAAGGCATTTGAAATTGGGGGTCATTTGGCTAAAGTTGTGGGGGGTAGGGCTGGTTCAAGCAATTAGTGGGCCCAGGAAATCTGGAACACGTCACGGCAGTGGAGCAGGGAGAGGTAAGTATTTAAACTTTGCAAGTGCTGTGATCCTGAGCAAGCAGGGGGGGCCCACTCGTTGGCATTGGCACTGGCACAGGGCCCCTCAAAGTACAGCGGTGTGTTTGCACGGCGGGGGCGCCTCCCACCGGCAGCAACACTTTTGCGTACTATGAGAGGCCCTGTGCCAGTGACGTCGCCAACTAGTATTCCTCCCCCCACCTGATGAAGGAACCTGCACTTTCATCTGCACCTTCCTCTTTGTCCCCGTGTAAGGTGGTATGGTATGCGGGAAGAGGAACCTGACTTTCAGCAGGGCCACAATCTTGCTGTGTAGAGTGCACGGGGAATGTTGCGTTATGGGTCAATGTACCAGCAGACTCATCTATCACTGGCTGGGCAATGGGCAGGATGAGGAGGAAACACAGATATAGGCCCAAAGAATAAAGTTGGCTAAATGCAGTTCAAAATTGGTAACACAGGACTAACCAGGGGGCATTGCAGTGGAGGACAAATGGAATGAGAGGCTGACACAGAGAGTAGGCCCAAATCAGTAAGTAGTCGAAATGCAGTTCAAAATTGGCAACCGTAGTAAACAGGCGGCACAGCTTTGTTCAGTGGAGGAGAACAGCAAGGAGTGGCAGACACCGATAGTAGGCCCCAACCCAACTAGTAGGCCAAATGCAGTCTAACATTAACAACTACTTAACGAGAGCCTGAAAATGGAATTTCAGGACAGGAAACCAGGAGAACAGCAAGGAGCGGCAGACACTGTTAGTAGGCCCCAAACCAACTAGTACGCCAAATGCAGTTGTTCCATTTAACCACTATTTAACAAGAGCCTGAAGATAGAAGCTCAGGAAAGGCAACCTGGAGAACACTTTGGAGTGGAAGACACCGTCTCTACACCCCATACCCAATTTGTAGGCCTAATGCAGTGTAGTTTCCAACAACTACTAAACGAGAGCATTAAGATCGAAGCAATGGCGAGGAAACCTGGGGAACACCTTGGAGTGGAACACACCGTCTCTACACCCCATACCCAATTTGTAGGCCTAATGCAGTGTAGTTTCCAAGAACTACTAAATGAGAGCATTAAGATTGAAGCAATGGAGAGGAAACCTGGGGAACACCTTGGAGTTGAACTTACCGTCTCTCTACACCCCATACCCAATTTGTAGGCCTAATGCAGTGTAGTTTCCAACAACTACTAAACGAGAGCATTAAGATTGAAGCAATGGAGAGGAAACCTGGGGAACACCTTGGAGTTGAACACACCGTCTCTACACCCCATACCAAATGTGTAGGCCTAATGCAGTGTAGTTTCCAACAACTACTAAACGAGAGCATTAAGATTGAAGCAATGGAGAGGAAACCTGGGGAACACCTTAGAGTGGAACACACCGTCTCTACACCCCATACCCAATTTGTAGGCCTAATGCAGTGTAGTTTCCAACAACTACTAAACGAGAGCATTAAGATCGAAGCAATGGCGAGGAAACCTGGGGAACACCTTGGAGTGGAACACACTGTCTCTACACCCCATACCCAATTTTAGGCCTAAGGCAGTGTAGTTTCCAACAACTACTAAACGAGAGCATTAACATTGAAGCAATGGAGAGGAAACCTGGGGAACACCTTGGAGTGGAACACACCGTTTCTCTACACCCCATACCCAATTTGTAGGCCTAATGCAGTGTAGTTTCCAACAACTACTAAACGAGAGCATTAAGATCGAAGCAATGTGGACGAAACCTGGGGAACACCTTGGAGTGTTACACACTATCTCTCTACACCCCATACCCAATTTGTAGGCCTAATGCAGTGTAGTTTCCAACAACTACTAAACGAGAGCATTAAGATTGAAGCAATGGAGAGGAAACCTGGGGAACACCTTGGAGTTGAACAAACCGTCTCTACACCCCATACCAAATGTGTAGGCCTAATGCAGTGTAGTTTCCAACATCTACTAAACGAGAGCATTAAGATCAAAGCAATGGCGAGGAAACCTGGGGAACACCTTGGAGTGGAACACACCATCTCTCTACACCCCATACCCAATTTGTAGGCCTAATGCAGTGTAGTTTCCAACAACTACTAAACGAGAGCATTAAGATTCAAGCAATGGAGAGGAAACCTGGGGAACACCTTGGAGTTGAACACACCGTCTCTCTACACCCCATACTCAATTTGTAGGCCTAATGCAGTGTAGTTTCCAACAACTACTAAACGAGAGCATTAAGATTGAAGCAATGGAGAGGAAACCTGGGGAACACCTTGGAGTTAAACACACCGTCTCTACACCCCATACCAAATGTGTAGGCCTAATGCAGTGTAGTTTCCAACAACTACTAAACGAGAGCATTAAGATTGAAGCAATGGAGAGGAAAGCTGGGGAACACCTTGGAGTGGAACACACCGTCTCTACACCCCATACCCAATTTGTAGGCCTAATGCAGTGTAGTTTTCTACAACTACTAAACGAGAGCATTAAGATCGAAGCAATGGCGAGGAAACCTGGGGAACACCTTGGAGTGGAACACACCGTCTCTCTACCCTCCATACCCAATTTGTAGGCCTAATGCAGTGTAGTTTCCAACAACTACTAAACGAGAGCATTAAGATTGAAGCAATGGAGAGGAAAGCTGGGGAACACCTTGGAGTGGAACACACCGTCTCTACACCCCATACCCAATTTGTAGGCCTAATGCAGTGTAGTTTTCTACAACTACTAAACGAGAGCATTAAGATCGAAGCAATGGCGAGGAAACCTGGGGAACACCTTGGAGTGGAACACACCGTCTCTACACCCCATACCCAATTTGTAGGCCTAATGCAGTGTAGTTTCCAACAACTACTAAACGAGAGCATTAAGATTGAAGCAATGGAGAGGAAACCTGGGGAACACCTTGGAGTAGAACACACCGTCTCTCTACACCCCATACCCAATTTGTAGGCCTAATGCAGTGTAGTTTCCAACAACTACTAAACGAGAGCATTAAGATCGAAGCAATGTGGACGAAACCTGGGGAACACCTTGGAGTGTAACACACCATCTCTCTACACCCCATACCCAATTTGTAGGCCTAATGCAGTGTAGTTTCCAACAACTACTAAACGAGAGCATTAAGATCGAAGCAATGGTGAGGAAACCTGGGGAACACCTTGGAGTGGAACACACCGTCTCTACACCCCATACCCAATTTGTAGGCCTAATGCAGTGTAGTTTTCTACAACTACTAAACGAGAGTCGGAAGACCGAAGCAATGTGGACGAAACCTGGGGAACACCTTGGAGTGTAACACACCATCTCTCTACACCCCATACCCAATTTGTAGGCCTAATGCAGTGTAGTTTCCAACAACTACTAAACTAGAGCATTAAGATCGAAGCAATGGCGAGGAAACCTAGGGAACACCTTGGAGTGGAACACACCGTCTCTACACCCCATACCAAATGTGTAGGCCTAATGCAGTGTAGTTTCCAACAACTACTAAACGAGAGCATTAAGATTGAAGCAATGGAGAGGAAACCTGGGGAACACCTTGGAGTTGAACACACCGTCTCTACACCCCATACCAAATGTGTAGGCCTAATGCAGTGTAGTTTCCAACAACTACTAAACGAGAGCATTAAGATTGAAGCAATGGAGAGGAAACCTGGGGAACACCTTGGAGTGGAACACACCGTCTCTCTACCCTCCATACCCAATTTGTAGGCCTAATACAGTGTAGTTTCCAACAACTACTAAACGAGAGCATTAAGATCGAAGCAATGTGGACGAAACCTGGGGAACACCTTGGAGTGTAACACACCATCTCTCTACACCCCATACCCAATTTGTAGGCCTAATGCAGTGTAGTTTCCAACAACTACTAAATGAGAGCATTAAGATTGAAGCAATGGAGAGGAAACCTGGGGAACACCTTGGAGTTGAACACACCGTCTCTACACCCCATACCAAATGTGTAGGCCTAATGCAGTGTAGTTTCCAACAACTACTAAACGAGAGCATTAAGATCGAAGCAATGGCGAGGAAACCTGGGGAACACCTTGGAGTGGAACACACCGTCTCTACACCCCATACCCAATTTGTAGGCCTAATGCAGTGTAGTTTCCAACAACTACTAAATGAGATCATTAAGATCGAAGCAATGTGGACGAAACCTGGGGAACACCTTGGAGTGTAACACTACGTCTCTCTACACCCCATACCAAATGTGTAGGCCTAATGCAGTGTAGTTTCCAACAACTACTAAACGAGAGCATTAAGATTGAAGCAATGGAGAGGAAACCTGGGGAACACCTTGGATTGGAACACACCGTCTCTACACCCCATACCCAATTTGTAGGCTTAATGCAGTGTAGTTTCCAACAACTACTAAATGAGAGCATTAAGATTGAAGCAATGGAGAGGAAACCTGGGGAACACCTTGGAGTGGAACACACCGTCTCTACACCCCATACCCAATTTGTAGGCCTAATGCAGTGTAGTTTCCAACAACTACTAAACGAGAGCATTAAGATTGAAGCAATGGAGAGGAAACCTGGGGAACACCTTGGAGTGGAACACACCGTCTCTACACCCCATACCCAATTTGTAGGCCTAATGCAGTGTAGTTTTCTACAACTGCTAAATGAGAGTCGGAAGACCGAAGCAATGTGGACGAAACCTGGGGAACACCTTGGAGTGTAACACACCATCTCTCTCCACCCCATACCCAATTTGTAGGCCTAATGCAGTGTAGTTTCCAACAACTACTAAAAGAGAGCATTAAGATCGAAGCAATGGCGAGGAAACCTGGGGAACACCTTGGAGTGGAACACACCGTCTCTACACCCCATACCCAATTTGTAGGCCTAATGCAGTGTAGTTTCCAATAACTACTAAACGAGAGCATTAAGATCGAAGCAATGGCGAGGAAACCTGGGGAACACCTTGGAGTGGAACACACCGTCTCTACACCCCATACCCAATTTGTAGGCCTAATGCAGTGTAGTTTTCTACAACTACTAAACGAGAGTCGGAAGACCGAAGCAATGTGGACGAAACCTGGGGAACACCTTGGAGTGTAACACACCATCTCTCTACACCCCATACCCAATTTGTAGGCCTAATACAGTGTAGTTTCCAACAACTACTAAACGAGAGCATTAAGATCGAAGCAATGGAGAGGAAACCTGGGGAACACCTTGGAGTTGAACACACCGTCTATACACCCCATACCAAATGTGTAGGCCTAATGCAGTGTAGTTTCCAACAACTACTAAACGAGAGCATTAAGATCGAAGCAATGGCGAGGAAACCTGGGGAACACCTTGGAGTGGAACACACCGTCTCTACACCCCATACCCAATTTGTAGGCCTAATGCAGTGTAGTTTCCAACAACTACTAAACGAGAGCATTAAGATTGAAGCAATGGAGAGGAAACCTGGGGAACACCTTGGAGTTGAACACACCGTCTCTACACCCCATACCCAATTTGTAGGCCTTATGCAGTGTAGTTTTCACCAACTACTAAACGAGAGTAGGAAGATCGAAGCAATGTGGACGAAACCTGGGGCACACCTTGTGGCGCCAGACACCGTTAGTAGGCCCTACCAAAGTTGTAGCCCCAATGCAGTTTTAAAATTCCTAGAGGCTGAAAACAAGACTATTGACGCTCAGCTTTTTTCAAAGGAACACTGCTGAATTGAGTGGCGCAGACAGACACAGGTAGTAGGCCTTAAACCAAAAATGTGGCTCACTGCAACTTAAAAAAGGTTACAGGGGTACACAGGCAGCATTGCTCTGGGCAGTGGAGGACAATTTCAATAGTGGACCGCAGACAGACTTTGTACGCCTACTATTAAAAAAAGGATGCTCTATGCAATAAAAAATAGGTTCCAGGGGTACACGGGCAGCAGTGGTCTGGTCAGTGTAGGAGTAGTAGAAAGAACGGGCCGCAGACAGGCTTCGAAGGCCTAACATAAAAAAATATTGGACTGTAGGCACTTTAACATTGGTTCCAGGGGTACACGGGCAGCAGTAGACTGGTCAGTGTAGTAGTAGTAGAAAGAACGGGCCGCAGACAGGCTTCGAAGGCCTAAAAAGAAAAAAGAGCAGCGTCCATACCAGGTGAAGTCGTGTCCAAAGAGGTCTTTATTCAGCCATACAAGGTGGCTATTTTTTTGGATAAGATCTTGCGTGGTTTTGCTACCTCTGCTCAGTCCTATATTAGAGATACGAAAGATTTCTTAGAAAAATTAAGTACCATTTCTGTGAATGCTTCTACTATTTTGGTATCCTTTGATGTAGTGTCGTTGTACACTTCGATTGAGCATGCAAGGGGTTTGGATGCGGTCGATGTGGCGCTATCGGGCTCGGACGTGGCCCCGGATTGTGCACGGTTGGTCCTCACGCTGCTGGAGTTCATCCTCGGGAGGAATTTTTTCCTCTTCGGGGATGACTACTACCAGCAGCTGAGGGGTACCGCCATGGGGTCCAATGTGGCCCCTACTTACGCTAACATCTACATGGCGGTACTCGAGGACCAACACGTGTACAGATCCATCTTCTAGCGTCACGTCCGGGCCTGGTGGCGCTACATTGATGACATCTTTTGTGTGTTGGAAGGGACCCAGGAGGACCTTTTTGATTTTCTGGCCGAAATTAATGGTATACACCCAGAGTTGAAATTTACCATGACATACTCACTTGATAGGATACAATTTTTAGATACCATGGTTTATAAGCAAGGTGATACCCTGTGGACTGATTTGTTCATAAAGGCAACAGATAGGAACAGCCTCTTAAATTATGACAGTTACCATCCGAAAAGAATGATGGATTCACTACCTTGGAGTCAGTTAGTCCGTGTACGGAGGATAGTCACGGACAATGAGGTTTGTGATAAAAGATTGGACGAAATGTGTGAGAAATTTATGCGGAGAGGGTATCCGAAGGAGAGAGTACTGGGGCACAAGGATAGGTTAATTAGACTATCTGAGGATGATTTACATACCAATAGAACAAAAATTAAACAAAAACGCATACCATTTGTTTCCACCTATTGTCCAGCAAGTAATGGTATTTCTAATATTTTGAATAGACATTGGGGGCTATTACAGAAGGGTTTGCCTCATATTCAGGATTTTTTCAGGACGTAATCTTAAGGATCAATTGGTTAAGTCAGATGTGGGGACAGGCAAGATTGCCATGCAGAAGACTTTATGTCCTCCTCGAATGGGCAATTTTCCCTGTCTCAATTGTGCCTGCTGCGGCAATATGCTTAAGGGCGATAGCTTCTATCACCCTCGAACTGGTAAAAAATGTATGATTAGAGATCGGTACACATGTTCTTCGAAATTTGTCATCTACTTAATAGTATGTCCATGTGGACTCATGTACGTTGGTGAGACAACGATGGAAGTCAAAGCACGAATAAGTAAACATAAGAGCACAATAAGGACTAATTTACATGAGTTACCTATTCCCAAACACTTTAGTGAATGTAGACATTCTATTAACCAGCTGCGTTTTAGGGTCATTGATGGGGTTCCGGTTTTGAGGAGAGGAGGTGATAGGACATTGAAACTTAAACAAAAGGAGCTAAGGTGGATCTCAATACTAGAGACATTACAGCCAAGAGGGCTAAATGTAGATTATAATCTACAAATATGTATGGTTTAATATAGCTACTATATGTGAGGACTGGATGGTCCATATTATTAAAAGTATCAAGATGTATATCATGTACCTTAATCCTCATGTGGCATCCCCCGTGTATTTTTAATTTTGTGTTGTACATGCTTTTCTCCTTGTATGGCTGAATAAAGACCTCTTTGGACACGACTTCACATGGTATGGACGCTGCTCTTTTTTCTTTTTATGCTATTATGGGTCTGATTGGATCCTCGGACTCTTGAGCGTGCATCCTTTTTCTGAGTGCTGGTGGTGAACTTTCTCTAGGCTTCGAAGGCCTAACATAAAAAAATATTGGGCTGTAGGCACTTTTAAATAGGTTCCAGGGGTACACAGGCAGCAGTAGACTGGTCAGTGTAGTAGTAGTAGTAGAAAGAACGGGCCGCAGACAGGCTTCGAAGGCCTAACATAATAAAATTGGGCTGGCTGTAGGCAAATTAAAATTGGTTCCAGGGGTACACGGGCAGCAGTGGTCTGGTCAGTGGAGGCCTAGTGGAAGGAGGGACCGCAGACAGGCTTCGAAGGCCTAACATAATAAAATTGGACAGGCAGTAGGCACTTTATGATTGGTTCCAGGGGTACACGGGCAGCAGTAGACAGGTCAGTGGAGGCCTAGTGGAAGGAGGGACCGCAGACAGGCTTCGAAGGCCTAACATAATTAAATTGGACAGGCTGTAGGCACTTTATATTTGGTTCCAGGAGTACACGGGCAGCAGTAGACAGGTCAGTGTAGTAGTAGTTGAAAGAACGGGCCGCAGACAGGCTTCGAAGGCCTAACATAATTAGATTGGACAGGCTGTAGGCACTTTATAATTGGTTCCAGGAGTACACGGGCAGCAGTAGACAGGTCAGTGTAGTAGTAGTTGAAAGAACGGGCCGCAGACAGGCTTCGGAGGTCTAACATAATTAAATTGGACAGGCTGTAGGCACTTTATAATTGGTTCCAGGAGTACACGGGCAGCAGTAGACAGGTCAGTGTAGTAGTAGTTGAAAGAACGGGCCGCAGACAGGCTTCGAAGGCCTAACATAATTAATTTGGACAGGTTGTAGGCACTTTATAATTGGTTCCAGGAGTACACGGGCAGCAGTAGACAGGTCAGTGGAGGCCTAGTGGAAGGAGGGACCGCAGACAGGCTTCGAAGGCCTAACATAATAAAATTGGACAGGCTGTAGGCACTTTATAATTGGTTCCAGGGGTACACGGGCAGCAGTAGACAGGTCAGTGTAGTAGTAGTTGAAAGAACGGGCCGCAGACAGGCTTCGAAGGCCTAACATAATTAAATTGGGCTGGCTGTAGGCAATTTAAAATTGGTTCCAGGGGTACACGGGCAGCAGTGGTCTGGTCAGCGAGGCCGATTGTAATGAGTGTCTGTCAGTTAGTAGTCCAAAACAATAAATAAATGTGAATGTCTCGCATTAAAACAAAACGAAAACACTAAAGGGTGCAATCATTAGGTACAGGGGTGGGATCCTCTGCGTAGTTTCAGACCTACTAATTTAGCGCAAAGTATTTACTGTGGTAAATAGAGGACACTGCCCCTGACTATGTTAAGTACCATCATACATGTCAACACAATGGTATTGTCAGTGGCAGGAATGGAAGGATGTCAGCGCATAGACTAAACATTGGTGGAAGTGTGAGAGATAACTGTGGAAGTGGTAGAGCAATGTTTGACATGGGGGTGGGTGAACTCTCTTGTGGCCGGCGGTACAGGCCCAGGGCCCCTCATGTTACAACAGTGTGTCTGACGTTGGGTGCGCACCACCACCGCCAGAGACACTTTATTGTACTATGAGGGACCCAGTGGCAGTGCCGTCGACCAAAAGCGGGCACACCCACCTCTTCAGACAAACAGCACTCTCACGGGTGCTTGCGCCAAGTCGCGATACCACGGCCCCGTGTGGGGAGTTTGGCCATTTAGGGAGGTGTAAACATGTCGTATGCTGGACAATCAGCTGCAGCAAATTAGACATTAGAAAAGTAATTCACAGTAGTCCACAGGCAAGAGCTTTTCATAGGAAAGCTAGGTGTCGGCCGGGCAAGGTGGGGCAAAATAATTCGAAATCCAGTTGTGGTTCATTTTAATGAATGTTAGATCATCAACATTTTGGGTAGCCAGACGAGTCCTTTTTTCGGTTAATATTGAACCTGCAGCACTGAATACTCTTTCTGATAGGACACTAGCTGCCGGGCAAGCAAGCTCCTGCAATGCATATTCTGCCAATTCTGGCCAGGTGTCTAATTTTGATGCCCAGTAATCAAATGGGAATGACGGTTGAGGGAGAACATCGATAAGGGATGAAAAATAGTTTGTAACCATACTGGACAAATGTTGTCTCCTGTCACTTTCAATTGATGCAGCAGTACCTGTCATGTCTGCGGTCATAGCAAAATCACTCCACAACCTGGTCAGAAAACCCCTCTGTCCAACACCACTTCTGATGTGTGCACCCCTAACACTCCTGGTCTGCTGCCCCCTGGAGCTCGTGTGAGAACGATCACGTGCGCTGTGTGCTGGGAATGCCTGAAGCAAACGGTCAACAAGAGTTGATTGTTTGGTTGCTAATATTAGTTCCAAGTTCTCATGTGGCATAATATTTTGCAATTTGCCTTTATAGCGAGGATCAAGGAGGCAGGCCAACCAGTAATCGTCATCGTTCATCATTTTAGTAATGCGTGTGTCCCTTTTGAGGATACGTAAGGCATAATCCGCCATGTGGGCCAAAGTTCCAGTTGTCAAATCTGCGGTTGTGATTGGTTGAGGGGCAGTTTCAGGCAAATCTACGTCACTTGTGTCCCTCAAAAAACCAGAACCCGGCCTTGCCACACAACCAATTTCCAGTGCCCCCGGGAAAGCTTCCTCATTAAAAATATACTCATCCCCATCATCCTCCTCGTCCTCCACCTCCTCTCCGCCCGCTAACTCGTCCTGTACACTGCCCTGACCAGACAATGGCTGACTGTCATCAAGGCTTTCCTCTTCCTCTGGTGCAGATGCCTGATCCTTTATGTGCGTCAAACTTTGCATCAGCAGACACATTAGGGGGATGCTCATGCTTATTATGGCGTTGTCTGCACTAACCAGCCGTGTGCATTCCTCAAAACACTGAAGGACTTGACACATGTCTTGTATCTTCGACCACTGCACACCTGACAACTCCATGTCTGCCATCCTACTGCCTGCCCGTGTATGTGTATCCTCCCACAAAAACATAACAGCCCGCCTCTGTTGGCACAGTCTCTGAAGCATGTGCAGTGTTGAGTTCCACCTTGTTGCAACGTCTATGATTAGGCGATGCTGGGGAAGGTTCAAAGACCGCTGATAGGTCTGCATACGGCTGGAGTGTACAGGCGAACGGCGGATATGTGAGCAAAGTCCACGCACTTTGAGGAGCAGGTCGGAGAACCCAGGATAAGTTTTCAATAAGCACTGCACCACCAGGTTTAAGGTGTGAGCCAGGCAAGGAATGTGTTTCAGTTGGGAAAGGGAGATGGCAGCCATGAATTTCCTTCCGTTATCACTCACTACCTTGCCTGCCTCAAGATCTACTGTGCCCAGCCACGACTGCGTTTCTTGCTGCAAGAACTCGGACAGAACTTCCGCAGTGTGTCTGTTGTCGCCCAAACACTTCATAGCCAATACAGCCTGCTGACGCTTGCAACAGTGTCAGCTGCCGATGGAGTGGTTGGCCGACTGCGGTCTATGGAAGAGCTGTCGCTTCTGCAGGAGGACGAGGAGGAGGAGGGGGTGCGAACGCCTACAGCCAACTGTTTCCTAGACCGTGGGCTAGGCACAACTGTCCCGAAATTGATGTCCCCTGTGGACCCTGCATCCACCACATTCACCCAGTGTGCCGTGATGGACACGTAACGTCCCTGGCCATGCCTACTGGTCCATGCATCTGTAGTCAGGTGCACCTTTGTACTCACAGATTGCCTGAGTGCATGGACGATGCGCTGTTTAACATGCTGGTGCAGGGCTGGGATGGCTTTTCTGGAAAAAAAGTGTCGACTGGGTAGCTCGTAGCGTGGTTCAGCGTACTCCATCAGGACTTTGAAAGCTTCACTTTCAACAAACCGGTAGGGCATCATCTCTAACGAGATTAGTCTAGCTATGTGGGCGTTAAAACCCTGTGTATGTGGATGCGAGAATAAGTACTTCCTTTTTCTAACCAGAGTCTCATGTAGGGTGAGCTGGACTGGAGAGCTGGAGATCGTGGAACTAGCGTGTGTGTCGGTGGACATGGCAGACTGAGAGACGGTTGGAGACGGTATTGTTTCCGCCGGTGCCCTAGATGCAATATTTCCTCCTACAAAACTGGTGATTCCCTGACCCTGACTGCTTTTGGCTGGCAAAGAAACCTGCACAGATACTGCCGGTGGTGCGGAAAATGGTGGCCTTACAGTGACGGAAGGGATGTTGCATTGCTGACTAGCTTCATTGGCCGTGGGTGCTACAACCTTAAGGGATGTTTGGTAGTTAGTCTAGGCTTGAAAATGCATGGTGGTTAAATGTCTATGCATGCAACTTGTATTGAGACTTTTCAGATTCTGACCTCTGCTTAAAGGGAACCTGTCACCTGAATTTGGCGGGACAGGTTTTGGGTCATATGGGCGGAGTTTTCGGGTGTTTGATTCACCCTTCCCTTACCCGCTGGCTGCATGCTGGCTGCAATATTGGATTGAAGTTCATTCTCTGTCCTCCATAGTACACGCCTGCACAAGACAAGATTGCTTTGCGCAGGCGTGTACTATGGAGGACAGAGAATGAACTTCAATCCAATATTGCAGCCAGCATGCAGCCAGCGGGTAAGGAAAGGGTGAATCAAACACCCGAAAACTCCGCCCATATGACCCAAAACCAGTCCCGCCAAATTCAGGTGACAGAGTCCCTTTAAGCTAGTTGAACATTTTTGACAGATGACTTTGCGCTGATCAATTGGATGTTGTTTAAAAAAATGCCAGACTGCACTCTTCCTAGCATCGGATCCCTTTTCAGGGATTGCAGACTGAGCTTTAACCGGATGGCCACGCTGTCCTCCAACAGGTTTTGGCTTTGCCACGCGTTTTGGGCCAGATACGGGCCCGGCAGATGGAACCTGTTGCGATGTTGATGCCTGCTGCGGCCCCTCCTCCACCTCCGCTTCTGAACTACTGCCGCCTGCACCCTGTTCCCCCAATGGCTGCCAATCGGGGTCAACAACTGGGTCATCTATTACCTCCTCTTCTAGCTCGTGTGCAACTTCGTCTGTGTCACCGTGTCGGTCGGTGGTATAGCGTTCGTGACGGGGCAACATAGTCTCATCAGGGTCTGATTGTGGATCAGTACCCTGAGAGGGCAATGTTGTGGTCTGAGTCAAAGGACCAGCATAGTAGTCTGGCTGTGGCTGTGCATCAGTGCACTCCATGTCAGAATCTACTTGTAATGGGCATGGCCTGTTAAGTGTTTCACTTTCTAAGCCAGGGACGGTATGTGTAAAGTGCTCCATGGAGTAACCCGTTGTGTCGCCTGCTGCATCCTTCTCTCTTGTTGTTGTTTTTGCTGAAGAGGACAAGGAAGCGACTTGTCCCTGACCGTGAACATCCACAAGCGACGCGCTGCTTTTACATTTACCAGTTTCAGAAGAGGAGGCAAAAGAGCTAGAGGCTGAGTCTGCAAGGTAAGCCAAAACTTGCTGTTGCTGCTCCGGCTTTAAAAGCGGTTTTCCTACTCCCAGAAAAGAGAGCGTTCGAGGCCTTGTGTAGCCAGACGACGAACCTGGCTCCACAGCTCCAGACTTAGGTGGAATATTTTTTTTCCCACGACCACCTGATGCTCCACTACCACTACCATCATTACCAGCTGACAATGAACGCCCACGGCCACGACCTCTTGCACCAGACTTCCTCATTGTTTTAAAAACTTAACCAAAGTAACTTTATTTGTTGCTGTCAAACAACTTACACGGTGAGCTATAACTTCAGTATGATTTCAATATCCCTTTACAGGTTGGTGAGACCACAACGAAAATCAGGCACAATGTTACACACTCTGTTTTCTGTGGCACCAAATCACAGAGATGCCACACACGCAGGACTGTCACTCAAGCACAAATGTCAATATTAATCTCCCACTGATTTTTTTTTTTTTTTTTCAGGGAGACTTTAGAAACAAAATAAAATAAAATGATTTTTTCAAGAAGAATTTAGAAACCAAATAAAATAAAATGATTTTTTCAGGGAGAATTTAGAAACCAAATAAAAAAAAAAGGCTTTCTATGGCCCACTGAGTGAGAGATGGCACACACAGGAGTCAGGAGTGGCACACAAGCCCAGAGGCCAATATTTATCTCCCACTGATTTATTTATTGATTTTTTCAGGTAGAATTTAGAACCCAAATCAAGCAAAAAAATAAATAGGCTTTCTATGGCCCACAATTTGAGAGAGAGAGAGAGATGGCACACCCAGGAGTGAAGACTGGCACACAAGCAGAAAGGGCAATATTAATCTCCCACTGTTTTTTTTTTTTGTTTTTTTTTTCAGGGAGACTTTAGAAACAAAATAAAATAAAATGATTTTTTCAGGAAGAATTTAGAAACCAAATAAAATAAAATGATTTTTTCAGGGACAATTTAGAAACCAAATAAAAAAAAAAGGCTTTCTATGGCCCACTGAGTGAGAGATGGCACACACAGGAGTCAGGAGTGGCACACAAGCCCAGAGGCCAATATTTATCTCCCACTGAATGATTTATTGATTTTTTCAGGTAGAATTTAGAACCCAAATCAAGCAAAAAAATAAATAGGCTTTCTATGGCCCACAATTTGAGAGAGAGAGAGAGAGAGAGAGAGAGATGGCACACCCAGGAGTCAAGACTGTCACTCAAGCACAAATGTCAATATTAATCTCCCACTGATTTTTTTTTTTTTTTTCAGGGAGACTTTAGAAACAGAATAAAATAAATTGATTTTTTCAGGAAGAATTTAGAAACCAAATAAAATGAAATGATTTTTTCAGGGAGAATTTAGAAACCAAAAAAAAAAAAAGGCTTTCTATGGCCCACTGAGTGAGAGATGGCACACACAGGAGTCAGGAGTGGCACACAAGCCCAGAGGCCAATATTTTTCTCCCACTGATTGATTTATTGATTTTTTCAGGTAGGATTTAGAACCCAAATCAAGCAAAAAAATAAATAGGCTTTCTATGGCCCACTGAGTGAGAGATGGCACACACAGGAGTCAGGAGTGGCACACAAGCCCAGAGGCCAATATTTTTCTCCCACCGATTGATGTAGTGATTTTTTCAGGTAGATTTTAGAACCCAAATCAAGCAAAAAAATAAATAGGCTTTCTATGGCCCACTGAGTGAGAGATGGCACACACAGGAGTCAGGAGTGGCACACAAGCCCAGAGGCCAATATTTTTCTCCCACTGATTGATGTAGTGATTTTTTCAGGTAGATTTTAGAACACAAATCAAGCAAAAAAATAAATAGGCTTTCTATGGCCCACTGAGTGAGAGATGGCACACACAGGAGTCAGGAGTGGCACACAAGCCCAGAGGCCAATATTTTTCTCCCACTGATTGATGTAGTGATTTTTTCAGGTAGATTTTAGAACCCAAATGAAGCAAAAAAATAAATAGGCTTTCTATGGCCCACTGAGTGAGAGATGGCACACACAGGGATGGCACTCTAGCAGAAATGCCAATCTTAATCTCCCACAAAAAAAAAATAAAAACAGGGACTGTCCTACAATTACTATCTCCCTGCAGTAATCTCAGCCAAGTATGGCAGGCAGCAATAAGGAGTGGACTGATGCACAAAATAAATAAAAAGTGTGGACAAACAAAAAAGATAGCTGTGCAGAAAGGAAGGAACAAGAGGATTTGTGCTTTGAAAAAAGCAGTTGGTTTGCACAGCGTCGTACACACAGCAATGCAGCTATCAGGGAGCCTTCTAGGGCAGCCCAATGAGCTACAGCGCTGAGAAAAAAAAAAATGTAGCTTCCACTGTCCCTGCACACCGAAGGTGGTGTTGGACAGTGGAAATCGCTACAGCACAAGCGGTTTGGTGGTTAATGGACCCTGCCTAACGCTATCCCTGCTTCTGACGAAGCGGCAGCAACCTCTCCCTAAGCTCAGATCAGCAGCATTAAGATGGCGGTCGGCGGGAACGCCTCTTTATAGCCCCTGTGACGGCGCAGACAGCAAGCCAATCACTGCAATGCCCTTCTCTAAGATGGTGGGGACCAGGACCTATGTCATCACGCTGCCCACACTCTGCGTTCACCTTCATTGGCTGAAAAATGGCACTTTTCGCATCATTGAAACGCGACTTTGGCGCGAAAGTCGCGTACCGCATGGCCGACCCCGCACAGGGGTCGGATCGGGTTTCATGAAACCCGACTTTGCCAAAAGTCGGCGACTTTTGAAAATGAACGACCCGTTTCGCTCAACCCTAGCCGCCAGGGCACACTCATTCCACTGAGTAAGCACAGACCACTTTCTAAACTTCTGACAATACACCTCCGCTTCATCCTGACCCTGACACAAAGCCAGCAAGATTTTCTCTACCTGATCCACTGAATTCGGTTCATTATAAAGCAATCCAAGCGCCAGAAAAAACGCATCTACATCACGCAATGCAGGATCTCCTGGCGCAAGGGAAAATGCCCAGTCTTGAGGGTCACCACGCAACAAAGAAATGATGATTTTTACTTGTTGAACGGGGTCACCAGAGGAGCGGGGTTTCAAAGCTAGAAACAGTTTACAATTATTTTTGAAATTCAGGAACTTAGATCTATCCCCAGAAAACAAATCAGGAATTGGAATTCTAGGCTCTAACATCGGATTCTGAACCACAAACTCTTGAATGTTTTGTACCCTTGCAGTGAGATGATCCACACAAGAGGACACACCTTGAATGTCCATATCTACACCTGTGTCCTGAACCACCCAGAGGTTAAGGGGAAAAGAAAGACAAAACACACTGCAGAGAAAAAAAAATGGTCTCAGAACTTCTCTTATCCCTCTATTGAGACGCATTAATACTTTGGGCCAGCTATACTGTTATGGACTTGGTGGTTAGGAGCACCCGGAACGACCTGATGGTTAAACTCACACAGGACAAGCTCTGGGAAGTGGGAGCTCTGCTGACCGCAACCCCTAATCCTATCACACAGCTAGAAATAGCCGTGGAGCATACCTAACTCTACCTAGACGCCTCTTCACAGCCTAAGAGCTAACTAGCCCTAGAGATAGAAAATAAAGCATACCTTGCCTCAGAGAAATTCCCCAAAGGAAAAGGCAGCCCCCCACATATATTGACTGTGAGTAAAGATGAAAGTCACAAACACAGAAATGAAACAGGTTTCAGCAAAGGGAGGCCAGACTTACTAAACAGACTGAGGATAGGAAAGGTAACTTTGCGGTCAGCACAAAAAACTACAAAAAGACCACGCAGAGTGTGCAAAAAGACCTCCGTACCGACTCATGGTGCGGAGGTGCCACTCTGCATCCCAGAGCTTCCAGCTAGCAAGGCAAAATCAAGATAGCAAGCTGGACAAGGAAACAATGAACAAATAATTAACTAGCAGGGACTTAGCTTCTGCTGGAGTAGACAGGTCACCAGAAAGATCCAAGAGCGATCTGAACCAGTACAAGAACATTGACAGCTGGCATGGAGTAACGATCAGAGTGGAGTTAAATAGAGCAGCCAGCCTAAGACTAAACTAGGTCACCTGTGGAAGGAACCTCAGAACCAGCAGCTCCACTCACAGCCTCCAGAGGGAGTCCATGGACAGAACTCGCCGAAGTACCATTCATGACCACAGGAGGGAGTTCGACAACATAATTCACAACAGAGCACCTCCAATGAGCTGGGACGTATGGAAACTTCACTAGCCTGGTTGCCTGCAATGCTTTGAACACATGTAAGTGTTATTCTCATGTAATCCTTGTTTTTTTATAATTACCCTGTACATATTTGCAATTGTCTCATTTGTAACATCCTTGTAAAATATTTTGATAAAACACTGCCTGAACTTTATGGAGTATAATAATTAATATACTAGATTCTTTCTCCATGCTCTAAACGTAACATAAGTCTCCTGAAGGGAATTATGCTACTGTTGTTTTTGGGTTAGCTTCGGACCCATTTAATCGAAGCTGGTGGCAGCGATAGTGTGCAGGCTTTTGGGGTGATGTTGTAGCGACTGTGGCGTTGATAATTATTGTTCCTGCCTGAGTGGGAGTAGATTATCGCGTCGCTGCAGCATGTCCAATAGCCTGTACATAGCAGGCAGCCTGTCTGGCGACTAATTACCCAGGGTGCAGTACCTAACCTGACCTTAGAGTAAGGGGGGCGCCAGAGAGCTGCAAGTGTTAAGTGGAACTGTAAGTGGGATATGCATAAATCCCTGCAGTTCGTGGTATATCGAAGAGCAGTGGGATACCTAGAATAAGCCCCTGCTGTAAACTAAGAGGTCAATAGCCTTGTGTGTGTTTTTTCATCACATTGTGGAGTGGGGGGATAACTAAGATAAGCCCCCCTGCACATGTGATAGCTGTCTGTTGGCCTATAGTCACCCCAACCCGTGGCGTAGGGGTGACGGTCATGGGGTAAATCGTGACAAATTGGTGGCAGAGGTCAGGGATTCCTGACAGTTCACCATTTAGAATTCTTCTTGAGACTCTTACATTGACCAGACTCTTCACTTTTCTGATCATGTGATATTGTTGCTTTGTCAGGATCCTCGTTTTTCCCCATAGCCAAAGTACTTTGTTGGCTGTAATGGTAGCACTGGTACATGTTGATTGCAATTCTGTACAGTGCTGGAAATAAGACCTGACCAACACCTGCCGATTTGATGGCAGATTAGAACCGGTCAGACTGCCTGCTGTCCCTCCAATTAACCACATTTCTCTAACACTGTAATTTGAAGACACAATTTTTTCTGGCAACAGTGACTAAATCTGTGAGAGGCTTCAATAGCAAACATGAAACCACATTTCATTAAAGTTTGATACGTTGTTGCTAGGGATTAGCAAATCCATATGTATTTGGCTGTGCACATTCTCCTTTGCCATTAGAAACCTATGCTAATGCCTATGGGAGGGGCTACAGCCGCAAAGTTTGTTGATTGTCTGCCCTGCACTCAGCTTTTCAACAAACTTTATTGTCTGGGTTGGAAATCGGGACAGTGAATGGAGCGAATATGCGCAATACTGCGCATACTCAATGTAAAAGGGTTACTGCAACAGAGTGGAGCCAGAGGACTGCAGCGTCTGATTGCTCCTACTCTGGCTCTGAGAAAAAGGACTTCTATGTCATATTAAATGTGTTTACTTCTGGCAGAACAATTAATCAGCCATGTTGGGAATTCCTGTGCTCAGCTGTGCTTGGTTAGCCACTCCTTTTCCCTAATACTCAACACAGCTAGCTTTATTGCCTCATGGCTAACAGAGGAAATGGAGTTAATATGAGAAGGAGAGTTGGAGGAGTTATTAGTCACTGTTGTTTGGTTTGTTTGCATGGTAATTCCTTACCCTTCTCTATTTTTTTCCCCTTCCTGCACACCCCGGTGGATTCCTCTGTTATATGTGAGTGAATATTTTCTGTGTCTGCAGTTTTCCGTTAACCCTTGTCTGTGTTGCCCTGTTTGTCGGGTTGATGCACAGTACTGCCTCTTCTTCCCTGGGTGGAGGAAGGGAACAAATGGAGGGCTATTTTAGAAGATAAGGCAAGGTTGGAGGCCCCGGCATCTTTGGCATCTGAAGTATCCTGGAGAGCAGGGAGAGCTAGGGCACACCCCAGTGTTATTGCCACGAAAGGAGCCCCTGACCCTGGGTCACCTGACATCTGTGTCATGACACTCACTCTCACTTTCATTAACTTCCCGTGCGGGCTGGAGAGTGGCCAAATGTGGCCGAATTCGAATATACAGGGTTTCGCTCATCCCTAGGTGCTGTAAATCCCTCTAATATTGCTCATCAACACTTGTAAATTGCTATTATATATTAAAGTAAGTGAATTTCAGGCAAAAATTTGATTAGACATTAACAGACACATGGGAGTGGTAGAAGCTGCTTCATAAATATTTAGAGATTAGACTTACCTAACACAGTGAATAATACTGAACGTTGTCTGTAATCTGGAAAGTTTACTTTGACACAGGAAATATAAACTAATATTAATATTAAATATTCTTTATAAATTACAAATAAGTAAATTGGAGGGAGTTTCAAGGAGCAGTGGGGTCCTTAACCCCTTTAAGACCTTGCCCTTTTTTGGTTTTCCACTTTCGTTTTTCGCTCCCCTCCTTCCCAGAGCTATAACTTTTTTATTTTTCCATCAATATGGCCATGTGAGGGCTTGTTTTTGTGGAACAAGTTGTACTTTTGAATGACATTATTGGTTTAAGTATGTCATGTACTGGAAACTGGGAAAAAAATTCCAAGTGCAGTGAAATTGCAAAACAAGTGCAATCCCACTCTTGTTTTTTTGTTTGGCTTTTTTGCTAGGTTCACTAAATGCTAAAACTGACTTGCCACTATGATTCTCCAGGTCATTACGAGTTCATACACACCAAACATGTTTAGGTTATGTGTTATCTAAAAGTGTAAAATAAAGATTCCAAACTTTCCTAAAAAAAAAAAAATGGGCCATTTTCCGATACCCGTAGCATCTCCATTTTTCATGATCTGGGGTCAGATGAGGGCTTATTTTTTTGCGCACCAAGCTGACGTTTTTAATGATATAATTTTGGTGCAGATACTTTCTTTTAATCACCCGTTATTACATTTTTAATGCAATGCCATGGCAAAGAAAAAAAGTAATTCTGGCGTTTCTAATTTTTTTCTTGCTGCGCCATTTAGCGATCATGTTAATCCTTTTTTTATTTTTTATTGATAGATCAGGTGATTCTGAATGCAGCAATATCAAATATGTGTAGGTTTGATTTTTTTATTGTTTTATTTTGAATGAGGCGAAAAGAGGGTGATTTAAACTTTTATATATTTTTTTATTTTTTTCATATTTTTTAAAATATTTGTTACTTTTGCCATGCTTCAATAGCCTCCATGGGAGGCTAGAAGCTGGCACAACTCGATTGGCTCTGCTACACAGTAGTGATTCTCAGATCGCCCCTATGTAGTAGATTTACTGCATCGCTATGAGCGCCGACCACAGGGTGGTGCTCACAGCAATCCAGCATCAACAATGATAGAGGTCTCAAGGAGACCTCTGGTTGCTATGCCGTCGCATCGATCATGTGACGGGGTCGGCGATGAGCTTATTTCTGGCCCAATGGCTGGAAGCGGTAGGTAAATGCCGCTGTCAGGGTTTGACAGCGGCATTTAACTAGTTAATAGCAGTGCGTGAATCGTGATTCCACCAGCCGCTATTGCGGGCACATGTCAAATGTTCCAAACAGCTGACATGTCCCGGCTTTGATGCGGGCTCACCGCCGGAGCCTGAATCAATGCAGGGGATCTGACCTCCGCCGTACTAGTACGGCGGAGGTTGGCAAAGGGTTAATGCTGCTCTATATTAAAAGTACCCAAATCCTATTTTAACAGCTGTTAATTGTTCAAGGGCTGACATTTTAAACACAACCAAAATAAACATTTTTTTAAAGGATATTACAGGTCATTATGTGTAACAATTATAGGGGTTGAGGTGAGACTTTGACTAAAATTAATTTTTATTTTTTCTGTAGAATGCATTGTCACTATATATATATATATATATATATATATATATATATATATACAGTTAGGTCCATATATATTTGGACAGAGACAACAGTTTTCTAATTTTGGTTATAGACATTACCACAATGAATTTTAAACAAAACAATTCAGATGCAGTTGAAGTTCAGACTTTCAGCTTTCATTTGAGGGTATCCACATTAAAATTGGATGAAGGGTTTAGGAGTTTCAGCTCCTTAACATGTGCCACCCTGTTTTTAAAAGGGACCAAAAGTAATTGGTCAGAGTAAATAATTTTAAATAAAATGTGCATTTTTAGTACTTGGTTGAAAACCCTTTGTTGGCAATGGCTGCCTGAAGTCTTGAACTCATGGACATCACCAGATGCTGCGTTTCCTCCTTTTTGATGCTCTGCCAGGCCTTCACTGAGGTGGTTATCAATTGCTGTTTGTTTGTGGGCCATTCTGTCTGAAGTTTAGTCTTTAACAAGTGAAATGCATGCTCAATTGGGTTGAGATCAGGTGACTGACTTGGCCATTCAAGAATATTCCACTTCTTTGCTTTAATAAACTCCTGGGTTGCTTTGGCTTTATGTTTTGGGTCATTGTCCATCTGTAGTATGAAACGACGACCAATCAGTTTGGCTGCATTTGGCTGGATCTGAGCACACAGTATGGCTCTGAATACCTCAGAATTAATTCGGCTGCTTCTGTCCTGTGTCACATCATCAATAAACACTAGTGACCCAGTGCCACTGGCAGCCATGCATGCCCAAGCCATCACACTGCCTCCGCCGTGTTTTACATATGATGTGGTATGCTTTGGATCATGAGCTGTACCACGCCTTCACCATACCTTTCTCTTTCCATCATTCTGGTAGAGGTTGATCTTGGTTTCATCTGTCCAAAGAATGTTCTTCCAGAACTGTGGTGGCTTTTTGTAGATTTTTTGTTAGCAAAGTTCAGTCTAGCCTTTTTATTCTTGATGCTTATTAGTGGCTTGCACCGTGCAGTGAACCCTCTGTATTTACTTTCATGCAGTCTTCTCTTTATGGTAGATTTGGATATTGATACGCCGACCTCCTGGAGAGTGTTGGTCACTTGGTTGGCTGTTGTGAAGGGGTTTCTCTTCACCATGGAGATTATTCTGTGATCATCCACCACTGTTGTCTTCCGTGGGCACCCAGGTCTTTCTGCATTGATGAGTTCACCAGTGCTTTGTTTCTTTCTCAGGATGTATCAAACTGTAGATTTTGCCACTCCTAATATTGTAGCAATTTCTCGGATGGGTTTTTTCTGTTTTCGCAGCTTAACGATGGCTTGTTTCACCTGCATGGAGAGCTCCTTTGACCGCATGTTTACTAAACAGCAAAACCTTCCAAATGCAAGCACCACACCTCAAATCAACTCCAGGCCTGCTTAATTGAGAATGACATAACAAAGGGATCGCCCACACCTCTCCATGAAATAGCCTTGGAGTCAATTGTCCAATTACTTTTGGTCCCTTTAAAAACAGGGTGGCACATGTTAAGGAGCTGAAACTCCTAAACCCTTCGTCAAATTTTAATGTGGATACCCTCAAATGAATGCTGAAAGTCTGAACTTCCACTCCATCTGAATTGTTTTGTTTAAAATTCATTGTGGTAATGTCTATAACCAAAATTTAGAAAAATGTTGTCTCTGTCCAAATATATATGGACCTAACTGTATATGCACTAGCTATTGAACCTGTTCTATGCCCGGGTGGCGAGCATTTATATTGGTATATGGTCTCCGTCCTGGTATGTGTTGTTTCCATCCTGCGCCCTAATCTTGTCATGTGCTGCTACCATCTTGCACCCCCATCTTGTCATTTGCTGCTCCCATCCTGCACCCCCATCCTGTCATGTGCTGCTCCCATCCTGCTCCCCCATCCTGTCATGTGCTGCTCCCATCCTGCGCCACCGTTCTGTAATTTGCTGCTTCCATCCATATGCCCCATACGCTGCTCCATAAAGGTTGATGGACCCCATAAGATGCTCCATAGTATATGCCTCATATGCAGCTGCATTATGGTTGATGGCCCCCATAAGATGCTCCATAGTATATGCCTCATATGCTGCTGCATTATGGTTG
This sequence comes from Ranitomeya imitator, assembly GCF_032444005.1. Lineage (NCBI taxonomy): Eukaryota > Metazoa > Chordata > Amphibia > Anura > Dendrobatidae > Ranitomeya > Ranitomeya imitator. The sequence goes on from NC_091286.1 coordinate 204,861,972, forward strand.
ATGGCCCCCATAAGATGCTCCATAGTATATGCCCCGTATGCTGCACCATTATGGTTGATGGCCCCCATAAGATGCTCCACAGTATATGCCTCATATGCTGCTGCATTATGGTTGATGGCCCCCATAAGATGCTGCAGCGCCCCAGAGACCTGGTCGTTGCAGTAACGTCGCTCTGCCACTAAGGGGAGTGATGGTACGTCTGATGGCACTAAAGGAGTTCATCTGACCAGGTATCACCAGTAGGGTTGAGCGAAACGGGACGTTCATTTTCAAAAGTCGCCGACTTTTGGCAAAGTCGGGTTTCATGAAACCCGATCCGACCCCTGTGCGGGGTCGGCCATGCGGTACGCGACTTTCGCGCCAAAGTCGCGTTTCAATGACGCGAAAAGCGCCATTTCTCAGCCAATGAAGGTGAACGCAGAGTGTGGGCAGCGTGATGACATAGGTCCTGGTCCCCACCATCTTAGAGAAGGGCATTGCAGTGATTGGCTTGCTGTCTGCGGCGTCACAGGGGCTATAAAGGGGCGTTCCCGCCGACCGCCATGTTACTGCTGCTGATCTGAGCTTAGGGAGAGGTTGCTGCCGCTTCGTCAGAAGCAGGGATAGCGTTAGGCAGGGTCCATTAACCACCAAACCGCTTGTGCTGTAGCGATCTCCACTGCCCAACACCACCTTCGGTGTGCAGGGACAGTGGAAGCTACATTTTTTTTTTTTCCCCTCAGCGCTGTAGCTCATTGGGCTGCCCTAGAAGGCTCCCTGATAGCTGCATTGCTGTGTGTACGCCGCTGTGCAAACCAACTGCTTTTTTCAAAGCACAAATCCTCTTGTTCCTTCCTTTCTGCACAGCTATCTTTTTTGTTTGTCCACACTTTTTATTTAATTTGTGCATCAGTCCACTCCTTATTGCTGCCTGCCATACCTGGCTGAGATTACTGCAGGGAGATAGTAATTGTTGGACACTCCCTGTTTTTTTTTTTTTTTTGTGGGAGATTAAGATTGACATTTCTGCTAGAGTGCCATCCCTGTGTGTGCCATCTCTCACTCAGTGGGCCATAGAAAGCCTATTTATTTTTTTGCTTGATTTGTGTTATAAAATCTACCTGAAAAAATCACTACATCAATCAGTGGGAGAAAAATATTGGCCTCAAGGCTTGTGTGCCACTCTTGACTCCTGTGTGTGCCATCTCTCAGTCAGTGGGCCATAGAAAGCCTATTTATTTTTTTTGCTTGATTTGGGTTCTAAAATCTACCTGAAAAAATCACTACATCAATCAGTGGGAGAAAAATATTGGCCTCAGGGCTTGTGTGCCACTCCTGACTCCTGTGTGCATCATCACTCACTCAGTGGGCCATAGAAAGCCCATTTTTTTTTTTTTTTGCTTTATTTGGGTTCTAAATTCTACCTGAAAAAATCAATAAATCAATCAGTGGGAGATTAATATTGGCCTTTGGGCTTGTGTGCCAGTCCTAAGCGTGCCATCTCTCTCTCTCAGATAGTGGGCCATAGAAAGCCTATTTATTATTTTTTTTATTTTGTTTATAAATTTTCCCTGGAACAAAAAAAAAAAAGTGGGAGATTAATATTGGCCTCTGGGCTTGTGTGCCAGTCCTGAGCGTGCCATCTCTCTCACAAATAGTGGGCCATAGAAAGCCTATTTATTTTTTTTTTTTTGGTTTTATAAATTCTCCCTGAAAAAAAAAGGGAGATTAATATTGGCCTTTGGGCTTGTGTGCCAGTCCTAAGCGTGCCATCTCTCTCTCTCAGATAGTGGGCCATAGAAAGCCTATTTATTATTTTTTTTATTGGGTTTATAAATTTTCCCTGGAACAAAAAAAAAAGTGGGAGATTAATATTGGCCTCTGGGCTTGTGTGCCAGTCCTGAGCGTGCCATCTCTCTCACAAATAGTGGGCCATAGAAAGCCTATTTATTTATTTTTTTTTGGTTTTATAAATTCTCCCTGAAAAAAAAAAGGGAGATTAATATTGGCCTTTGGGCTTGTGTGCCAGTCCTAAGCGTGCCATCTCTCTCTCTCAGATAGTGGGCCATAGAAAGCCTATTTATTTTTTTTTTTATTGGGTTTATAAATTTTCCCTGAAAAAAAATAAAAAGTGGGAGATTAATATTGGCCTCTGGGCTTGTGTGCCAGTCCTGAGCGTGCCATCTCTCTCACAAATAGTGGGCCATAGAAAGCCTATTTATGTTTTTGGTTGATTTGGGTTCTAAATTCTACCTGAAAAAATCAATAAATCAATCAGTGGGAGATAAATATTGGCCTCTGGGCTTCTGTGCCACTCCTGACTCCTGTGTGCGTCATCTCTCACTCAGTGGGCCATAGAAAGCCTTTTTTTGTTTTATTTGTTTTCTAAATTCTCCCTGAAAAAATCATTTTATTTTATTTGGTTTCTAAATTCTTCCTGAAAAAATCATTTTATTCTATAATTTTTTTTTCCTAAAGTCTCCCTGAAAAAAAAAAAAAAAAAAAAAATCAGTGGGAGATTAATATTGCCCTTTCTGCTTCTGTGCCAGTCTTGACTCCTGGGTGTGCCATCTCTCTCTCTCCAATTGTGGGCCATAGAAAGCCTATTATTTTTTTAGCTTGATTTGGGTTCCAAAATCTACCTGAAAAAATCACTACATCAATCAGTGGGAGATAAATATTGGCCTCTGGGCTTGTGTGCCACTCCTGACTCATGTGTGCGTCATCTCTCACTCAATGGGCCATAGAAAGCCTTTTTTTGTTTTATTTGTTTTCTAAATTCTCCCTGAAAAAATCATTTTATTTTATTTGGTTTCTAAATTCTTCCTGAAAAAATCATTTTATTCTATTATTTTTTTTTCCTAAAGTCTCCCTGAAAAAAAAAAAAAAAAAACAAATCAGTGGGAGATTAATATTGCCCTTTCTGCTTGTGTGCCAGTCTTGACTCCTGGGTGTGCCATCTCTCTCTCTCTCCAATTGTGGGCCATAGAAAGCCTATTATTTTTTTTGCTTGATTTGGGTTCCAAAATCTACCTGAAAAAATCACTACATCAATCAGTGGGAGATAAATATTGGCCTCTGGGCTTGTGTGCCACTCCTGACTCCTGTGTGCGTCATCTCTCACTCAGTGGGCCATAGAAAGCCTTTTTTGTTTTATTTGTTTTCTAAATTCTCCCTGAAAAAATCATTTTATTTTATTTGGTTTCTAAATTCTTCCTGAAAAAATCATTTTATTCTATTATTTTTTTTTCCTAAAGTCTCCCTGAAAAAAAAAAAAAATCAAATCAGTGGGAGATTAATATTTACATTTGTGCTTCAGTGACAGTCCTGCATGTGTGGCATCTCTCTCATTTGTTGCCACCAACAACAGAGTGTGTAACATTGTGCCTGATTTTCGTTGTGGTCTCACTCACCTGTAAAGGGGTAGCTAAATCATACTGAAGTTATAGCTCACCGTGTAAGTTGTGTGACAGCAACAAATACCGTTAGTTTGTTTACGTTTTTAAAACAATGAGGAAGTCTGGTGGAAGAGGTCGTGGCCGGGGGCGTTCATTGTCAGCTGGTAATGAGGGTAGTGGTAGTGGTGGAGCATCAGCTGGTCGTGGGAAAAAAAATATTGCACCTAAGTCTGGAGCTGTGGAGCCAGGTTCGTCGTCTGGCTACACAAGGCCTCGAATGCTCCCTTTTCTGGGAGTAGGAAAACCGCTTTTAAAGCCGGAGCAGCAAGAGCAAGTTTTGGCTTATCTTGCTGACTCAGCCTCTAGCTCTTTTGCCTCCTCTCGTGAAACTGGTAAATGTCAAAGCAGCGCGTCGTTAGTAGTGTTGAGCATTCCGATACTGCAAGTATCGGGTATCGGCCGATATTTGCGGTATCGGAATTCCGATACCGAGATCCGATATTTTTGTGATATCGGGTATCGGTATCGAATCAATAGGGATGTGTAAAATAAAGAATTAAAATAAAAAATATTGATATGCTCACCTCTCCGGCGGCCCCTGGACTTCACACTGCTAACCGGGAGGCTTCTTTGTTTAAAAAGCGCGCCTTTCGGACCTGTGAATGACGTCCCGGCTTCTGATTGGTCGCGTGCCGCCCATGTGACCGGCACGCGACCAATCAGAGGCCGCGACGTCATTCGCAGGTCCTCAATTCCTAGAATTAGCAGTTTTGTGAATGAGAATGACGTCGCGGCTTCTGATTGGCAGCGTGCCGCCCATGTGACCGGCCAAGCCGGGACGTCATTCACAGGTCCGAAAGGCGCGCTTTTTAAACAAAGAAGCCTCCCGGTTAGCAGTGTGAAGTCCAGGGGCCGCCGGAGAGGTGAGCATATCAATATTTTTTATTTTAATTCTTTATTTTACACATCCCTATGGATCCCAGGGCCTGAAGGAGAGTTTCCTCTCCTTCAGACCCTGGGAACCATGAGAATACCTTCCGATACTTGATGTCCCATTGACTTGTATTGGTATCGGATATCGGTATCGGCGATATCCGATATTTTTCAGGTATCGGCCGATACTATCCGATACCGATACTTTCAAGTATCGGACGGTATCGCTCAACACTAGTCGTTAGTGGATGTTCACGGTCAGGGACAAGTCGCTTCCTTGTCCTCTTCAGCAAAAACAACAACAGAGAAGAATGCAGCAGGCGACACAACGGGTTACTCCATGGAGCTCTTTACACATACCGTCCCTGGCTTAGAAAGTGAAACACTTAACAGTCCATGCCCATTACAAGTTGAATCTGACATGGAGTGCACTGATGCACAGCCACAGCCAGACTACTATGCTGGTCCTTTGACTCAGACCACAACATTGCCCTCGCAGGGTAATGATCAAGAATCAGACCCTGATGAGACTATGTTGCCCCATCACGAACGCTATACCACCGACCGACACGGTGACACAGACGAAGTTGCACACGAGCTACAAGAACAGGTAATAGATGACCCAGTTCTTGACCCCGATTGGCAGCCATTGGGGGAACAGGGTGCAGGCGGCAGCAGTTCTGAAGCGGAGGAGGAGGGGCCGCAGCAGGCATCAACATCGCAACAGGTTCCATCTGCCGGGCCCGTATCTTGCCCAAAACGCGTGGCAAAGCCAAAACCTGTTGGAGGACAGCGTGGCCATCCGGTTAAAGCTCAGTCTGCAATGCCTGAAAAGGGATCCGATGCTAGAAAGAGTGCAGTCTGGCATTTTTTTAAACAACATCCAATTGATCAGCGCAAAGTTATCTGTCAAAAATGTTCAACTACCTTAAGCAGAGGACAGAATCTGAAAAGTCTCAATACAAGTTGCATGCATAGACATTTAACCACCATGCATTTGCAAGCCTGGACTAACTACCAAACGTCCCTTAAGGTTGTAGCACCCTCGGCCAATGAAGCTAGTCAGCAACGCAACATCCCTTCCGGCAGTGTAGGGCCACCATTTTCCGCACCACCTGCAGTATCTGTGCAGGTTTCTTTGCCAGGCCAAAGCAGTCAGGGTCAGGGAATCACCAGTTTCGTAGTAGGAAACACTGCATCTCGGGCACCGGCGGCAACAATACCATCTCCCACCGTCTCTCAGTCTGCCATGTCCACCGGCACCCCCGCTAGTTCCACGATCTCCAGCTCTCCAGTCCAGCTCACCCTACATGAGACTATGGTTAGAAAAAGGAAGTACTTAGCCTCGCATCCGCGTACACAGGGTTTGAACGCCCACATAGCTAGACTAATCTCGTTAGAGATGATGCCCTACCGGTTAGTTGAAAGCGAAGCTTTCAAAGCCCTGATGGACTACGCTGTACCACGCTACGAGCTACCCAGTCGACACTTTTTTTCCAGAAAAGCCATCCCAGCCCTCCACCAGCATGTTAAAGAGCGCATCGTCCATGCACTCAGGCAATCTGTGAGCACAAAGGTGCACCTGACAACAGATGCATGGACCAGTAGGCATGGCCAGGGACGTTACGTGTCCATCACGGCACACTGGGTGAATGTTGTGGATGCAGGGTCCACAGGGGACAGCAAGTTTGGGACAGTTCTGCCTAGCCCACGGTCTAGGAAACAGTTGGCTGTAGGCGTTCGCACCCCCTCCTCCTCCTCTTCGTCCTCCTGCAGAAGCGAGAGCTCGTCCACAGACTGCAGTCGCACAACCACTCCATCCGCAGCTGCCACTGTTGCACACCAGGTCTCCCATTATGGGGCAGCTACTGGCAAACGTCAGCAGGCTGTATTGGCTATGAAGTGACACACACCGCGGAAGTTCTGTCCGAGTTCTTGCAGAAAGAAACGCAGTCGTGGCTGGGCACTGTAGATCTTGAGGCAGGCAAGGTAGTGAGTGATAACGGAAGGAATTTCATGGCTGCCATCTCCCTTTCCCAACTGAAACACATTCCTTGCCTGGCTCACACCTTAAACCTGGTGGTGCAGTGCTTCCTGAAAAGTTATCCGGGGTTATCCGACCTGCTCCTCAAAGTGCGTGGACTTTGCTCACATATCCGCCGTTCGCCCGTACACTCCAGCCGTATGCAGACCTATCAGCGTTCTTTGAACCTTCCCCAGCATCGCCTAATCATAGACGTTGCAACAAGGTGGAACTCAACACTGCACATGCTTCAGAGACTGTGCGAACAGAGGCGGGCTGTTATGTTTTTGTGGGAGGATACACATACACGGGCAGGCAGTAGGATGGCAGACATGGAGTTGTCAGGTGTGCAGTGGTCGAAGATTCAAGACATGTGTCAAGTCCTTCAGTGTTTTGAGGAATGCACACGGCTGGTTAGTGCAGACAATGCCATAATAAGCATGAGCATCCCCCTAATGCGTCTGCTGATGCAAAGTTTGACGCACATAAAGGATCAGGCGTCTGCAGCTGAGGAAGAGGAAAGCCTTGATGACAGTCAGCCATTGTCTGGCCAGGGCAGTGTACAGGACGAGTTAGCGGGCGAAGAGGAGGAGGAGGACGAGGAGGATGATGGGGATGATTATATTTTTAATGAGGAAGCTTTTCCGGGGCCACTGGAAATTGGTGGCGCGGCAAGGCCGGGTTCTGGTTTTTGGAGGGACACAAGTGACGTGGATTTGCCTGAAACTGCCCCTCAACCAAGCACAACCGCAGATTTGAGAACTGGAACTTTGGCCCACATGGCGGATTATGCCTTACGTATCCTCAAAAGGGACACACGCATAACTAAAATGATGAACGATGACGATTACTGGTTGGCCTGCCTCCTTGATCCTCGCTATAAAGGCAAATTGCAAAATATAATGCCACATGAGAACTTGGAACTAATATTAGCAACCAAACAATCAACTCTTGTTGACCGTTTGCTTCTGGCATTCCCTGCACACAGCGCCCGTGATCGTTCTCACACGAGCTGCAGGGGCCAGCAGACCAGAGGAGTTAGAGGGGCAGAAATCAGAAGTGGCGTTAGCCAGAGGGGTTTTCTGACCAGGTTGTGGAGTGATTTTGCTATGACCGCAGACAGGACAGGTACTGCAGCATCAATTCAAAGTGACAGGAGACCACATTTGTCCAGTATGGTTACAAACTATTTTTCATCCCTTATCGATGTTCTCCCTCAACCGTCATTCCCATTTGATTACTGGGCATCCAAATTAGACACCTGGCCAGAATTGGCAGAATATGCATTGCAGGAGCTTGCTTGCCCGGCAGCTAGTGTCCTATCAGAAAGAGTATTCAGTGCTGCAGGTTCAATACTAACAGAAAAAAGGACTCGTCTGGCTACCCAAAATGTAGATGATCTAACCTTCATTAAAATGAACCACAACTGGATTTCAAAATCTTTTGCCCCACCTTGCCCGGCTGACACCTAGCTTTCCTATGAAAAGGTCTTGCCTGTGGACTATTCTGAATGCCTTTTCCAATCTCGTAATTTTCTGCACCTGATTGTCCAGCATATGACATGTTTACACCTCACTAAATGGCCAAACTCCCCACACGGGGCCGTGGTATCGACACTTGGCGACAGCACCCGTGAGAGTGCTGTTTGTCTGAAGAGGTGGGTGTGCCCGCTTTTGGTCGACGGCACTGCCACTGGGTCCCTCCTAGTACAATAAAGTGTCTCTGGCGGTGGTGGTGCGCACCCAACGTCAGACACACCGTTGTAATATGAGGGGCCCTGGGCCTGTACCGCCGGCCACAAGACAGTTCCCCCCCCAGCTCAAACAGTGCTCTACCACTTGCAAAATTATCTCACAGCTCCACCAATGTTTAGTCCATGCGCTGACATCCTTCAATGCCTGCCCCTGACAATACCATTGTATTGACATTTTTGTTATGTTAGGCCTTCGAAGCCTGTCTGCGGTCACTCCTTCCACTATGCCTCCACTGACCACACCACTGCTGCCCGTGTACCCCTGGAACCAATTTAAAATTGCCTACAGCCAGCCCAATTTTTTTATTTTAGGCCTTCGATGCCTGTCTGCGGTCCATTCTTTCTACTACTACTACACTGACCAGGCCACTGCTGCCCGTGTACCCCTGGAACCAATTTAAAATTGCCTACAGCCATGTGTTATTATTTTAGGCCTTTGATGCCTGTCTGCGGTTACTCCTTCCACTAGGCCTCCACTGACCACACCACTGCTGCCCGTGTACCCCTGGAACCAATTTAAAATTGCCTACAGCCAGCCCAATTTTTTTATTTTAGGCCTTCGATGCCTGTCTGCGGTCACTCCTTCCACTAGGCCTCCACTGACCACACCACTGCTGCCCGTGTACCCCTGGAACCAATTTAAAATTGCCTACAGCCATGTGTTATTATTTTAGGCCTTCGATGCCTATCTGCGGTCACTCCTTACAATATGTCTCCACTGACCACACCACTGCTGCCCGTGTACCCCTGGAACCAATTTAAAATTGCCTACAGCCATGTGTTATTATTTTAGGCCTTCGATGCCTATCTGCGGTCACTCCTTCCACTATGCCTCCACTGACCACACCACTGCTGCCCGTGTACCCCTGGAACCAATTTAAAATTGCCTACAGCCAGCCCAATTTTTTTATTTTAGGCCTTCGATGCCTGTCTGTGGTCCATTCTTTCTACTACTACTACACTGACCAGGCCACTGCTGCCCGTGTACCCCTGGAACCAATTTAAAATTGCCTACAGCCATGTGTTATTATTTTAGGCCTTTGATGCCTGTCTGCGGTCACTCCTTCCACTAGGCCTCCACTGACCACACCACTGCTGCCCGTGTACCCCTGGAACCAATTTAAAATTGCCTACAGCCAGCCCAATTTTTTTATTTTAGGCCTTCGATGCCTGTCTGCGGTCACTCCTTCCACTAGGCCTCCACTGACCACACCACTGCTGCCCGTGTACCCCTGGAACCAATTTAAAATTGCCTACAGCCATGTGTTATTATTTTAGGCCTTCGATGCCTATCTGCGGTCACTCCTTACAATATGCCTCCACTGACCACACCACTGCTGCCCGTGTACCCCTGGAACCAATTTAAAATTGCCTACAGCCATGTGTTATTATTTTAGGCCTTCGATGCCTGTCTGCGGTCACTCCTTACAATATGTCTCCACTGACCACACCACTGCTGCCCGTGTACCCCTGGAACCAATTTAAAATTGCCTACAGCCAGCCCAATTTTTTTATTTTAGGCCTTCGATGCCTGTCTGCGGTCCGTTCTTTCTTCTACTACCACACTGACCAGGCCACTGCTGCCCGTGTACCCCTGGAACCAATTTAAAATTGCCTACAGCCATGTGTTATTATTTTAGGCCTTCGATGCCTGTCTGTGGTCACTCCTTCCACTAGGCCTCCACTGACCACACCACTGCTGCCCGTGTACCCCTGGAACCAATTTAAAATTGCCTATAGCCAGCCCAATTTTTTTATTTTAGGCCTTCGATGCCTGTCTGCGGTCACTCCTTCCACTAGGCCTCCACTGACCACACCACTGCTGCCCGTGTACCCCTGGAACCAATTTAAAATTGCCTACAGCCGTGTTATTTTAGGCCTTCGATGCCTGTCTGCGGTCACTCCTTCCACTAGGCCTCCACTGACCACACCACTGCTGCCCGTGTACCCCTGGAACCAATTTAAAATTGCCAACAGCAATGTGTTATTATGTTAGGCCTTCGATGCCTGTTTGCGGTCACTCCTTCCAATAGTTCTCCACCCACCAGACCAATGCTGGCCGTGTACCCCTGGAACCCAGCTGAAAGTGCATGTAGCCTCCTTTTTTTCTTTGTTTTATATTTAGAAAGCCCAGATGAACTACGCTGTGCAACGGTTCAAGCTACCCAGTCGACATTTCTTTTGCGAGAAAAGCCATCCCAGCCCTCCACCGGCATGAAAAAGTCTGCATTGTCATAGCACTCAGGCAATCAAACAGTAGAAAGGTGCACCTGACAAGAGACGCATGGACCAGTAGGCATGTCCACAAAAAGTTACGTGTCCATTACGGCGCACTGGGTTAATGTGTTGGATGCATGGTCCACAGGGGACAGCCTACAAAGTCTGTCTGCAGTCCCTAATTCCAATTTTCCTCCGCTGACTACACCACTGCTGCCCGTGTACCCCTGGAACCAATTTTACAGTGTCTACAGCCTAATTTTGTTATGTTAGGCCTACTACGCCTGTCTGCGGTCCCTCCTTCCAATACTCGTCCACTGACCACACCACTGCTGCCCGTGGACCCCTGGAACCTATTTTTAATTGCATAGAGCATCCTTTTTTTAATAGTAGGCGTACAAAGTCTGTCTGCGGTCCACTATTGAAATTGTCCTCCACTGCCCAGAGCACTGCTGCTTGTGTACCCCTGTAACTTTTTTAAGCTGCAGTGAGCCACATTTTTGGGTTAAGTCCTACTACCTGTGTCTGTCTGCGCCACTCAATTCAGCTGTGTTCCTTTGAAAAAAGCTGAGCGTCAATAGTCTTGTTTTCAGCCTCTAGGAATTTTAAAACTGCATTGGGGGTACAACTTTGGTAGGGCCTACTAACGGTGTCTGCCTCCCCAAGATGTGCCCCAGGTTTCCTCGCCATTGCTTCGATCTTAATGCTCTCGTTTAGTAGTTGTTGGAAACTACACTGCATTAGGTCTACAAATTGGGTATGGGGTGTAGAGAGATGGTGTGTTCCACTCCAAGGTGTTCTCCAGGTTGCCTTTCCTGAGCTTCGATCTTCCGGCTCTCGTTTAGTAGTTCTTGGAAACTACACTGCATTAGGCCTACAAATTGGGTATGGGGTGTAGAGAGATGGTGTGTTCCACTCCAAGGTGTTCTCCAGGTTGCCTTTCCTGAGCTTCGATCTTCCGGCTCTCGTTTAGTAGTTGTTGGAAACTACACTGCATTAGGCCTTCAAATTGGGTATGGGGTGTAGAGAGATGGTGTGTTCCACTCCAAGGTGTTCTCCAGGTTGCCTTTCCTGAGCTTCGATCTTCCGGCTCTCGTTTAGTAGTTGTTGGAAACTACGCTGCATTAGGCCTACAAATTGGGTATGGGGTGTAGAGAGATGGTGTGTTCCACTCCAAGGTGTTCCCCAGGTTTCCTCGCCAATGCTTCGATCTTCATGCTCTCGTTTAGTAGTTGTTGGAAACTACACTGCATTAGGCCTACAAATTGGGTATGGGGTGTAGAGAGATGGTGTGTTCCACTCCAAGGTGTTCTCCAGGTTGCCTTTCCTGAGCTTCGATCTTCCGTCTCTCGTTTAGTAGTTGTTGGAAACTACGCTGCATTAGGCCTACAAATTGGGTATGGGGTGTAGAGAGATGGTGTGTTCCACTCCAAGGTGTTCCCCAGGTTTCCTCGCCAATGCTTCGATCTTCATGCTCTCGTTTAGTAGTTGTTGGAAACTACACTGCATTAGGCCTACAAATTGGGTATGGGGTGTAGAGAGATGGTGTGTTCCACTCCAAGTGTTCTCCAGGTTGCCTTTCCTGAGCTTCGATCTTCCGGCTCTCGTTTAGTAGTTGTTGGAAACTACGCTGCATTAGGCCTACAAATTGGGTATGGGGTGTAGAGAGATGGTGTGTTCCACTCCAAGGTGTTCCCCAGGTTTCCTCGCCAATGCTTCGATCTTCATGCTCTCGTTTAGTAGTTGTTGGAAACTACGCTGCATTAGGCCTACAAATTGGGTATGGGGTGTAGAGAGATGGTGTGTTACACTCCAAGGTGTTCTCCAGGTTGCCTTTCCTGAACTTCTATCTTCAGGCTCTCATTAAATTGTGGTTAAACGGAACAACTGCATTTGGCGTACTAGTTGGTTTGGGGCCTACTATCGGTGTCTGCCACTCCTTGCTGTTCTCCTGGTTTCCTGTCCTGAAATTCCATTTTCAGGCTCTCGTTAAGTAGTTGTTAATGTTAGACTGCATTTGGCCTACTAGTTGGGTTGGGGCCTACTATCGGTGTCTGCCACTCCTTGCTGTTCTCCTCCACTGAACAAAGCTGTGCCGCATGTTTACTACGGTTGCCAATTTTGAACTGCATTTCGACTACTTACTGATTTGGGCCTACTCTCTGTGTCAGCCTCTCATTCCAGTTGTCCTCCACTGCAATGCCCCCTGGTTAGTCCTGTGTTTTAATTTTGAACTGCATTTAGCCAACTTTATTCTTTGGGCCTATATCTGTGTTTCCTCCTCATCCTGCCCATTGCCCAGCCAGTGATAGATGAGTCTGCTGGTACATTGACCCATAACGCAAAATTCCCCGTGCACGCTACACAGCAAGATTGTGACCCTGCTGAAAGTCAGGTTCCTCTTCCCGCATACCATACCACCTTACACGGGGACAAAGAGGAAGGTGCAGATGAAAGTGCAGGTTCCTTCATCAGGTGGGGGGAGGAATACTAGTTGGCGACGTCACTGGCACAGGGCCTCTCATAGTACGCAAAAGTGTTGCTGCCGGTGGGAGGCGCCCCCGCCGTGCAAACACACCGCTGTACTTTGAGGGGCCCTGTGCCAGTGCCAATGCCAACGAGTGGGCCCCCCCTGCTTGCTCAGGATCACAGCACTTGCAAAGTTGAAATACTTACCTCTCCCTGCTCCACTGCCGTGACGTGGTCCAGATTTACTGGGCCCACTAATTACTTGAACCAACCCTACCCCCCACAACTTTAGCCAAATGACCCCCAATTTCAAATGCCTTCCAATTATTATAAGGTAAATTACGATTGACAAGCTTCTTTAACAAGAATGGATGTTTTTGCCATTAAAATGGGCAGTGTAGGTGTTTTCCTGGCCTCCACTCACTGCCGACTATGCTCCCCCATTGACTTGCATTGGGTTTCGTGTTTCGGGCGATACCCGACTTTTCGCGATAATCGGCCCATTCCACTCGACTCGACTTCTAAGATAGTCGGGTTTCGCGAAACACGGCTCGACTCTAAAAAGGTCAAGGTCGCTCAACCCTAATCACCAGCACACATTACACTTCACACTCCGGCCACTAGGGGGAGCAAAAGGTTTTATTTATTAGGTCACTCCTCACACTGGTAAAACTAGGGGCTGGATAGGAAGTTAGTCAGAAGCTGACTGGGTTGGATTCAGGCAACATCCCGTGGCAGGGGGTGCTACAGGGAGAAGATTCAGGGGGGTCCCTGTCAGGCGTGGGAACCTGGCAGGTACCTAGCGACAATAACAGAACGTTACGGAACCGCGCCTGCACTACCCGCGGCGGTATCCTAAGAAAGAGACACGAAGCGAAGGATATTGTGGACAGTGAGAAACGAGATCAAGCACAAAGGAGAGCCAGTAGGAGTCATGCCCGGAGAACGGCAACATCCTACTGAGGCGCGTAGCCGGTGCCCGGAACACCAAGGAAGTGACTGACTTTATGCCTTACTTCAAATACCGCAGGGCAGTTAATTATAGGTTGGCTGTCTACCTTACATCACCTAAGCAGACATAGGGGGCAACGCGTGGAGAGGGGCGTCTCTAGGGTCCTGGAAGAGCTCCGAGCCTACCCGTCAAACGGGTGCGTCCTAGCCATAACATACTGGGGGACTGAGAACTAGAAAGAACTGGAACGAATTAGAACGAACGAGAATAGAATTTGTGAGGACTATCCCGAATGCTCAGCAGGGAAGCACTACAACACACAGGCGCTAGTGGTAGGCAACAATTTCCACCTGAAAAGGGAACTCTGGATGTGCCTTCGGACAGGCCGGTCTCAGACAGCCCTGTTAACTGTGCTCTGGATTGCGGATCCTGAAGTTTTCACTAAAGAGGTAAAGAGACTGCAACCCTGTGTCCTCGTTATTGTCTGCACCTCACACCATCACCATCCACCTTACTGGGAAGCCCTGGGGACATACTTCACCTGTGGGAAGGTATACCATCTAGCTGCCATCACATCACCCCAGTGGACCCCAAGCAGCGTCGGTTGACAGACTCGTTTCACCTTTCATTGGGCGCCCCTTAACAGGGTCACGGAACGGGTCCAGCCACCGTGACATCCCCAGAACTGAGCCAGCAGAGGACCGGCACTGAGTAACCTGTGGCCCTGTGTCTAGGGGCGCTCCAATGCTCCATAGTATATGCCTCATATGCTGCTCCATCATGGTTGATGGCCCCCATAAGATGCTCCATAGTATATGCCCCGTATACTGCTCCATAAATGTTGATGGCCCCCATAAGATGCTCCATAGTATATGCCCCATATACTGCTCCATAAATGATGATGGCCCCCATAAGATGCTCCATAGTATATGCCCCGTATACTGCTCCATAAATGTTGATGGCCCCCATGGGCACGCAGCGCTGGAACGGGACAGGTGAATATAGCTTATACTCACCCTCCTGGCACGTCCCTGCTTCTCTGTTGGAGATCGCGGTGTGCGTTCAGTGCTTACGCATACCGCGATCTCCTGGGCTGCGTCACTCTGTGGGGTCCAGACCGTGCCGGCACTTGCGCTTGCGCAGTCTATAAAGGCTTCGGACAGAGTGACACTCCCAGCGTTATATTATAGACTAGCTATTGAACCCATTCTACGCCCGGGTGGCAAGCATTTATATTGGTATATGGTCTCCATCCTGGTATGTGCTGCTCCATCCTGCGCCCCCATCCTGTCATGTGCTGCTCCCATCCTGCGTCCCCATCCTGTCATGTGCTGCTCCCATCCTGCGCCCCCATTCTGACATGTGCTGCTCCCATCCTGCGCCCCCATTCTGACATGTGCTGCTCCCATCCTGCGCCTCCATTCTGACATGTGCTGCACCCATCCTGCGTCCCCATCCTGTCATGTGCTGCTCCCATCTTGCGTCCCCATCCTGTCATGTGCTGCTCCCATCCTGCGCCCCCATTCTGACATGTGCTGCTCCCATCCTGCGCCCCCATTCTGACATGTGCTGCTCCCATCCTGCGCCTCCATTCTGACATGTGCTGCACCCATCCTGCGTCCCCATCCTGTCATGTGCTGCTCCCATCTTGCGTCCCCATTCTGACATGTTCTGCACCCATCCTGCGTCCCCATCCTGTCATGTGCTGCTCCCATCTTGCGTCCCCATCCTGTCATGTGCTGCTCCCATCCTGCGCCCCCATTCTGACATGTGCTGCTCCCATCCTGCGCCCCCATTCTGACATGTGCTGCTCCCATCCTGCGCCTCCATTCTGACATGTGCTGCACCCATCCTGCGTCCCCATCCTGTCATGTGCTGCTCCCATCCTGCGTCCCCATCCTGTCATGTGCTGCTCCCATCCCATCCTGCGCCCCCATTCTGACATGTCCTGCTCCCATCCTGCGTCCCTGTTCTGTCATGTGCTGCCCTATTCTGTCATGTGCTGCTCCCATCCTGCGCCCCCATTCTGTCATGTGCTGCTCCCATCATGCGCCACCATTCTTTAATTTGCTGCTCCCATCCATATGCCCCATACGCTGCTCCATAAAGGTTTACGGCCCCCATAAAATGCTCCATAGTATATGCCCCGTTCACTGCTCCATAAAGATTGATGGCCCCCATAAGATGCTCCATAGTATATGCCCCCATACACTGCTCCATAAAGGTTTATGGCCCCCATAAGATGCTCCATAGTATATGCCCCCATACACTGCTCCATAAAGGTTTATGGCCCCCATAAGATGCTCCATAGTGTATGCCCCAATAAATAACCACTTGTATGCAAAATATATGTCATGCACTACTAAACATAAATCATCCCAAACGCCCCTGGAAGAAGGCATTCAGCCGAAACGTACGTAGGGACTGAGCACCTATAGGTATGTGGAGCCTCTTTTAACTATTTAGTCTTTATTTATGCTATCTATGCCGTTGCTAGTGTACAATAGCGGCGGTTTTATTTAGGCACTGTCTGCACTTTAGTACTCTAATTATCTTACTATCGCTGCAATACTTTCTAGTGTGGGTTCTAGCGTGGCACTGTGCAATATAAGGTACCCAGTATTAGCTTTCAGCATATCTGCATTTTATTAGCAGTACATAGTATATTATATGCAGTTTTTTGCACTTTCCAGCGTCTGGATCTATCAATATTTGCATGTATTTGTACAATTTAGGGACCCAGGTGGATTTATAGTATTAGCACATTTGTACTTTATATTGGTACACGTTATATTATATGCAGGGATTTTTTGCATATCCTCTTTGTGCACTGGAATTTTTTTAGCATTATTTGCACACATACAGTATATATATATATATATATATATATATATATATATATATATATTATTATTAGTTGGGTTGTGCAATATATTTTTTCATATATTTTTGTGTTTACTAGTTTTATCACATACACTGTTTTTTAGTATTTTTATTTATTTTTATATATTTTCTTATCTTGTGCAATTTTGTTATTTTTTCATTATATTATTTATACATCAAATATAATATATTTTTTTACTATTTTTCTATCTGGGTATAATTATATATTTATCATATATTTTGTTGTGCAATATTAGTGCCATATAGGTTCTGACATAATTTATTTAGTTTTTGAGGTGTCCTATCATACCACTATAGTGTGCTCTAATTTTATCAGCTTTATTTTTGTATGTTATTTCTTTGTATTTTATATTACCATTAATAAAATTAATTTTATACAGTGTCTTTGTGTTGCACGTTTTGTTTGGGATGATTTATATATAGTGTATGCCCCGTACACTGTTCCATAAAGGTTTATGGCCTCCATAAGATGCTCCATGGTATATGCCCCTGTACACTGCTCCATTATGGTTTATGGCCCCCATAAGATGCTCCATAGTATATGCCCCGTACACTGCTCCATTATGGTTTATGGCCCCCATAAGATGCTCCATAGTATATACCCCGTACGCTGTTCCATAAAGGTTTATGGCCCCCATAAGATGCTCCATACTATATGCCCCCGTACACTGCTCCATTATGGTTTATGGCCCCATAAGATGCTCCATTATGGTTTATGGCCCTATAAGATGCTCCATAGTGTATGCCCCGTATGCTGCTGCAATATATAAAAAAAAAAATACCTGAGCAGGCGAGGACACCGGCGCGCTGTGGGGGTCAGGTGCCGGTATCGCTGCCAGCTCAGGCCCCCCAGCACTTACTATATTCACCTGGCCCCATTCCACCACTACACGCCGCCATCTTCCCGGTCCTCTGGCTGTGACTGGTCAGTCAGAGGGCGGCGCCGGCGCGCATTAAGCGCGTCATCACGCCCTCTGAACTGAAGGTCACAAGCCGAGGACCGGGAAGATGACGGCGCGCAGCGGTGGAACGGGGCCAGGTGAATATAGCTCATACTAAACCCTCCTGGCGGTCCCTGCTTCTCTGTTGGAGATCGCGGTGTGCGTTCAGTGTTTACGCATACCGCAATCTCCTGGGAGCATCACTCTGTGAGGCCCAGACTGCGCTGGTGCTTGCGCTTGTGCAATCTATAAAGGCTTCGGACAGAGTGACGCTCCCAGCGTTATATTATAGATATATAAAAGGGTCAATACAAGTCTATAGGTCTGTGAAAAACATGTGCAGCACACAGATGGCATCGGTGTATAGTCCATATTTGACATTGTAAAGGATAGGAGAAACTTTGCAATTTATTTATCTATCCATTTGTAAAAAAAAAACACTGGTGGTTAAAATGGACACACAGACCAAACACTGATGATACACTGATCCAAAACTTAGCAAAATATATAGAAAAGACCAGCATGTAAAGTTAATATGAAAAATACCAACTCTATAGTACTATGTTAAATATAGGAGAACTAGGAGTTTTTAGTATTATAAAAATATCATTTTATTAAATACAAAAAATGTATAAAAGATACAGAGAACTATGACACATTACAGACAAGAATAAATATGTAACATGAAAATATAAAGGATAGTGTGATCCCAGAAGTGCGAGGACGCAAAAGGGGTCAAGATCCTGGACAGATAAAGGGAAAACAATGCACAGTATGACAACACAATAAATAGCATGGGATTAGTATTCCATAGCTACTAGTCACAGGGATAGTCTCCTTCCGCATACATTTACTAAGGATCCCCGCCGTGCATATTTCCCCGTATATCAAAAGAGGGAGCAACTGCCACCTAAAAACAGTCAATGCATGATAAAGGGTTAATTACCCATAATGTTCGTAGAGCAGTCCAGGACCCGTAGAGGTCGGGTCCTGGACTGCTCTACGAACATTATGGGTAATTAACCCTTTATCATGCATTGACTGTTTTTAGGTGGCAGTTGCTCCCTCTTTTGATATACGGGGAAATATGCACGGCGGGGATCCTTAGTAAATGTATGCGGAAGGAGACTATCCCTGTGACTAGTAGCTATGGAATACTAATCCCATGCTATTTATTGTGTTGTCATACTGTGCATTGTTTTCCCTTTATCTGTCCAGGATCTTGACCCCTTTTGCGTCCTCGCACTTCTGGGATCACACTATCCTTTATATTTTCATGTTACATATTTATTCTTGTCTGTAATGTGTCATAGTTCTCTGTATCTTTTATACATTTTTTGTATTTAATAAAATGATATTTTTATAATACTAAAAACTCCTAGTTCTCCTATATTTAACTGATCCAAAACTGTTATGATCAGGTGACCTTGGAGCAGCATGAAAACTTTCACTGGAGTAGGTGGTAACTATACTGACCGCAAATCCTGATCTTAACACCGCAACTAGAAGTAGCCGTGGGGTGTGCCTAACAAATCCTAGACACCTCGACACAGCCGGAGGACTAAATACCCCTATAGATGGAAATAGGAATTCTACCTTGCCTCAGAGCAGAACCCCAAAGGATAGGCAGCCCCCCACAAATATTGACTGTGAGTAGTAGAGGAAAAGACACATGCAGGCAGGAAACAGGATTTAGCAAAAGAGGCCACTCTAGCTAAAATAGGAAAGGATAGGACAGGATACCAAGCGGTCAGTATTAAAATCCTTCCAAAAATATCCACAGCAGAAAATACAAAAACTCCACCATCTAACTAAAGATTTGGAGTGTATATCTGCAACTCCAGAGAATCCAACAAGACTGAGAAAACACTGACACAGTCTAAGCTGGACAAGAGAAAACAAATGAATAGCACAGAATATAAGCACACAGCTTGTGTGCCACAGAAAAAGAAACAGACACTTATCTTTGCTGAATTGGCTGCTAAGCAGGAGAAGCCAGACAAAGATCCAACACTTCCCAAGAAACATTGACAACTGGAAGGGACCAATGAGTCCTGAAAACCTAAATACCCCAGTCAGAATTGCAATCAGTAGATACACATGTCCAAGACTGCAGCCCAGGGAAACTGCATTACCACTTACAACCATCGGAGGGAGCCCAAAAGCAGAATTCACAACACAAAACACTGATGACACCAGTGCCATTTTTTTCACGTAAGTGTTTCAATTCAGATGTGTAAATTAGGCCATACATGTCAGAAGTAAAAGCAAACCTGTCTCTGCTCCACTTAATGGTCACTATTGCTTTAGACCTCATTATTTAAATGCTGCAAATAAACCAAAGCAGAGGAAACAAAATAATAAGTTTACATTTCCTTACTGACATTTAATTAGTAAATGTGCTTAAGATAAAGACGTAGTGGCAATAGTGTTAGGGTATGTGCACACGTAGAATGGTCCACTGCGGATTTTTCCGCAGTGGATTTGATAAATCCGCAGTGCAAAACCACTGCGGTTTTTACTGCGGATTTATTGTGTTTTCTATTGTGGATTCCGCTGCGGATTTACATCTGCAGTTTTCTATTGGAGCAGATGTAAAAACGCTGCGGATTCCACAAAAAGAATTGACATGCTGTGGAAAATAAAATGCTGCATTTCCGCGCGTTTTTTTCCGCCACATGGAAACAGCGTTTTTGGTTTCCCATAGGTTTACATTGTACTGTAAAGTCATAGGACACTGCTGCAGCAGCAAAATCCGCATCGTGTGCACATACCCTTACTGCTGGAAGTATGGTTTTCTGTAGAAGTGGATTTTCAGGTTTCTTTTGAAGATTTTGGGATGTGGTTATCCTGAGGTTACAGTCTTGTGAGACTCTGGAAAATGTAAAGTCATTAACTAAGTTTATAACTACTGAAAGTGTTGATTAAAGGGAACCTGTCACCCCGTTTTTTGAGATTGAGCTATAAATACTGTTAAATAGGGCCTGCGCTGTGTGTTACTATAGTGTATGTAGTGTACCCTGATTCCCCATGTATGCTGAGAAATACATTACCAAAGTCGCCGTTTTCGCCTGTCAATCAGGCTGGTCTGGTCAGGTGGGCGTGTTCACAGCGCTCTTTTCTTCCCCAGCTTTCCGTTGGTGGCGTAGTGGTGTGCGCATGTCCAGAGTTCCGACTTCCCTGCGCCCACGTGAAGACACAGCGCGCGATCTGCGCTGTAATCCCTTGCATCGGTGGGGGCGGCTATCTTCCTGTGGCCGCGCGTGCGCAGATGGAGTACTCTGCTGCACGGGGCTTCAGGAAAATGGCCGCGGGCAGCCGCGCGTGCGCATTAGAGATCGCGGCGGCCATTTTCCCAAAGCCGAGTTTGCATCTTTGCATTTGTAGATTGTGAGCCCTCGCGGGCAGGGTCCTCTCTCCTCCTGTACCAGTTGTGACTTGTATTGTTAAAGATTATTGTACTTGTTTTATTATGCATACCCCTCCTCACATGTAAAGCGCCATGGAATAAATGGCGCTATAATAATAAATAATAATAATAATAATAATAATATTTATAGCTCAATCTCAAAAAACGGGGTGACAGGTTCCCTTTAAGACAGAGAAGTATGATAAATTCAGATTTCTTTATGCTTTTAGAAAGTGGCAGCATCAAGAGGAAAAAAATTATGAATTTGGAATGAGATGTTCAACAAGCTCATATAGGAATGATGTTAGTGTCCATGTACATTCTGACATACTATATATTATATATTTAACATTAAAACATGATTTAAGAAAATTTTCTTTTGCGCAAAACTGTATTTTCCAGTAGAGGGCAGCAAATGCCAACAATGTTGCTTTATTTTTACTTTCTGTGCTTCTTCACAGATGAATTGTTTGAAAGAAAATTACATAATGTGTACAGGACAGGATTACTTAGTAGCTGATTCACTAGCCCTGACAAGGCGCTCTACCAACACAGCAATTGTTTTCAGGATGCAGAAAAATGGATCATGAAAGGTCATTTTTAAAATTCGCTTTTTCCTTCCCAAGGACAACTTCCTTTGTGTATACTGAGTATGACAGAACCAAGACAATGTGAACCAAATGTCAAAACGTAAATTGCATCTAAGCTGTATTTGTATGTATTGATGCTGGTAAGGGAAAATAGCTAGTTTATACGTATTGCAAGTCAATCTTCTATTTTTGAGATAGATACAAACAATTTAACGCCTGCCATTGAGTAAATTATTTGTTAGTTATTAGGAACACCCATCCAGTGGTGAGTAGTACCACCTTTGGCCTTCAGAACTGCAGCAGTTTGTCACAATACTTTTAAACCATTTTACAGGAATATTTGCTGTTGTAAAATGGAAAGCTTTTTGAAGTTGCCCCAGATTAATTGGCAGCACTGACATGCTTTCGAGACCTCTATAAAATCAAGATGTGCAGACAATAAATGACAGCATAGAAAAAAAAAGTGTTATCCAGTTTCTGAAATCAAACCATGACTATACGCTTCCTGTGTCATGGTTCATTATTCTGCTGAAAGTGTCCTTCTGCCATAGGTTAAACAGCTGCCATGAAGGAATAAACCTGGTTGGCCACAATTCGGAAAAAAAGCTACCTCCAAAAGTCTGAACTGTTGACATCTGGTAGGAGGGTTTCATCAATTTATAGTTAGACATGAGTGAAATTATTCCAGTGAAATTAAATTCTTCTCATATTGTACACAAATCTGCATTCTGGAGAATATGGATTTTTAGTAATTCGCTCCTAGCACTGTTCATGGAAGCCTGACAACTGTTTATAGAGCTCCCAAGAACAAGATTATCACAAGCCACTCCATTTACCTGACCCCAGGGGTTTCCATAATGTTCACCCTTTAGCCCGTGTCCAGGGATCTAGACATACACAGGGTCCCCAGGGCTGGTGCCACAGAGGAGCTGCTGACGCGTAGCAAGATGAAGGCAAGAAGGGCCACATTAGGGACAAAATCAGAAAGCTAGAGGATGGTCAAAATTCAAGCTGAAGTCAGAAAATGGAATAAAAGCAAGAGCTAGATTCAAGAACAAGGACTAGAGCTACAAGCTAGGTAAGCAGGACTCATTAACTGGCTCTCAGAATGGAAATATCAAACAATTAACCCCATAGCTCACTGATATAGCGGCATCAATAGTCCCAGGAATAAAATAGGATGGACTGATGCCAGTCAATAACTGTGTTATATTTACGTAGTCAAGAAACGCCCAAGACCATGGCTGCAGACAACTTTGCAAGCACAAAAAATGACATAGATTCAAAATGTCTTTTAGCAAGACTGGTAGTTGGCAGGAATATTTACCTAGTGGGAAGAATGTATACAACCCTAGATATAATTTGCCACCCTCCTGGAAAATAAAGTGTAGCATAATAGTTTGCCCAAAAACCAAATGTTAGTAACAAGGTGCACAGTATGCCTATTCACAATTGAATAGCATGTGTGTAAATTAGAGATCTTTAAAATGAAAGATGAACAGCGGGTAGGATTAATGAGTCGCCCGCCAGGGCCATGGGGACACTCGGTACCGGGTCTGGTCGCAATTAAAGGGGATGTCACGGTGGCTGCTACTCGGTCCGTGGCCCTGGGTGCCCAAATAAAGGGAAAGGTTTTTTAAGGGTTTAATAAAGTTTGTGTTTGTGACGCCACCTGTGGTGTTCGGTCAGTGGGGACCGATGCTGCTTAAAGGGGTCCTCTGGGGTGATATTATGGCAGCTAGATGGTATAAATGTAATGTGCTGCTGCAGTGTAGTATAGTGCAACCTCTACCAGGGGGTGCTGGTTAAGCAAAAGAGGTTGTACACACAGCGCAGCAATACTGAACAACAACACAGGTGTCACAGGTAATGAAAGAGAAGTCAGACAAGCCAAGGTCATACACAGAGAGATCAGCGCAGAACACAGGGGGAGTCAGAGGAAAGGTCGGGGACAAACAAGGAGTCAGAGCCTACCGGGAACGTGGTAACCAAAACATGAGACGTAAGACGAAGTTGGGATACAAGCCAGAGGTCAGAACAAGTCATAAATGGGTACAGGCAGTCAGAGGCAAAAAGGAACACTAGTACAAGTGAACAGATCAGGTGCTCAAGCCGTGCAGCATGAACTATAGCCGACACTGGCCCACAGGCTGCAGAGGACTTAAATAACTCAGCCAGCTTTAAAGTGAGGCAGAGGGGATTAACTCCCACATGACCAGTCCAGAGACAAGACAGCTGAACACAACCTCAGAACTGGATCATGACAATAACTTCCCACAGGTGAGGTAGGTCCCTGGGGCTCCCGATGTATAGATGAGGATGGTAAGTGGTGCAGTAAAGAACGGAGGACACAGGTTTGCAGTCTCTTTACCGGTACAGGCAGGGTCCAGCCGGCTTGGAAGCGAATTCAGAGTCCCCTTTTACCAGGTGGAGCTAGAAGCCTTCCTATTAGCGCGGTGATGTTGAAGTCCCTTACTGCCTTTGACTTCTGGCAAGGTCTTCACCGTTCTCTCTGTCCTCCATGAAAGTTAGGACACAAACCCATATGACAAGTGGCTTTATGTGCCACTGTGTCTCCTGGGTATTAGGGCAGACAGGATTTCCAGAATCTCCAGAATTTCTTTTAGTCTATGCCTGATGAAGAGACCCGAGTATTCTTGAAAGCTTGCAATTTGTTACCATCTTTTTAGTTAGCCATTAAAAGGTATCAACCACTGAGGACTCTAAATTCTAAATATTTTTCTGGTTTGTTTTACACATTTCTTTCCTTCTTTGTTTCCATATTTTTTCCTTCAGGGGTTTTGCTGCCTTTTGTGGTTTATTTGCACATTCCAATAAAGAAGAATAAAACCATTGCATGACCAGAGATGTCCAAACTTTATATCCTAGGAAAAAAAATTCCAAAAATGGGCATACAATCAATGCACACTATGTGTGACTGCCATTACAGGTTAAAATTGTCACGTTGAGGACTGTGTAGCAAACTGTATATATAGTTATTTAAAAGGCAAGAACTTAAAAGGGGTTATCCTGGCTAAAATGACAAGTCTGCAGTCACTCTGTGTGACTGCAGATTTGTGAATCCTCCCAACACACGCACAGGGTGCTGTGAGTATTTGTTGGTGTCAACATCGGGAACAGCGGTCACATGAACACAAGTATGTGACATGCATCCTCCTGGACAGAATCCGCTTAGACTGTTTCTGGCCACACGCAATACACTTGTATTCAGCATGTTGGAACAGTCTAGTCGGGTTCTGGCTAGGAGTATGCAAATTGCATACCTTGATGCCACAGGACCGCTGTTCCCGCCTATGACTGGTGATTCCTTACAAGTCTGCGGTAACATAGAAAGACTGCAATCTTGTAATTTTAGACCGGACAACTCCTTTAAAGGTTAACTGTCATTTTATAAAAGTTTTTTTTTAATATTATAGGTACTGCATTCTGTTTCTGATTGGTTGAAATTAAAGTCTTGAGATCCCTTGCCCAGAGCTGGCTACTGCACCCAGCCCACCCGGGCAAGTGATGGGGCCCTGAGCAGACGGGTGCACAATCACCGTCAGGGACACCGGCACGCTATGGGATGTCGGTGCCAGCACCTGCGAGTGGGTCCCCCACCACTTGGTTGGTGCCCTAATAATTGCGATACTTACCTCTCCTCATTCCTGCGCTGAGGCGTTTTCTGTGTCTTCTGACTGACACTTCTGGTCAGAGGGCACAATGACATCACATCTCTGCTCCCTCTGCTTGAAAAGTCAGTTCAGAGAGCCGGAAGATGTCGATGCTGAGAAGTCCGGAGCAGAGCAGTGGACAGCAAGGAGAGGTGAGTATTCCATTTTTTTTTTTATATTTGAAGCATTATAGGGGGCCTTTAATATACTGGGGCATCATAGGAGGCCCATCATATACTGGAGCATCCAATTGGGCCTATAGTATAATGGAGTATCATATAGGGCCCATTATATACAGGAGCATGATATGGGGACCATTATATATGGGGTCCATATTTCTGTGTGGAGCATTATATGGGGTCCATTATATTGTATGGAGCACTATATTGGGCTCATTATACTGTTTGGAGCACAGCATTATATGGGGCTCATTGTTCTGTATGAAGCATTACATAGGGAACATTGTTCTGTATGGAGCACTATGTGGTGCCCATAATACTGTATGGAGGACTATATTATCCAGTTTCTGAGCTATTGAAATTACTCATGTAATGTAAGAAGTAAGTTAAATATTTGGCATTGTACTACAGCTATATTTCTTTGCTGTATCTATGCATCATGAATCGTGGTATGTGTTAAAGGGGCCCACTGAGACTCTGTCACCAGGGGCCAAAGAACACTTGGAGCCAGCCATGCCCTCACCCCCACTGATCGGTTGGTTTCTCAGGAACCTCACCCATTAGAAACATCATGTATTGCCAATAATATATAAAAACAATACATGCTCTCAACCTTTATCATAAAAAGGCACAGCATCATGCGATTGTTAAAGTGTTAAGTTTTATTCATTTATTTTTACAGATTAACCTTGGCTTTTTGGACATTTGAAACCTTTGTAACCTAATTTGCACTGTTGCACTTTTATTTTTTATTTCTCTGTTTTCCGAAAACTGTATTTTGTATTTCCCAGCATTTAAGGGAGAAATCCATGTAAGCTCCGGTCGGTGCTGTTAGAGGCAGATCCTGGTTGTAAAACATAGCTGGCAACCACATTTTATGTCCCAAGAGCAAAAAACATTCCCTGTAGTTCTGTGGTCAAGCTCCCTCCTGTGGTCATGAGCGGTACTTCGGCTGGTTCTGTCTATGAGCTTCCTCTGGTGGATGTGAGTGGGGCTGCGGCTTCTGAGTTTCCTTCCTCAGGTGACGAGGTTAAGTCGTTAGGTGCTGCTCTATTTAACTCCACCTAGTTCTTTGTTCCTGGCCTCCAGTCAATGTTCCAGTATTGTTTTTGCTCTCTCCTGGATCGTTCTTGTGGCCTGTCTGCCCTGCATAAGCTAAGTTCTGCCTGTGTTACTTTTGTTTGCTATTTTTTCTGTCCAGCTTGCTATATTGGTTTGTCTTGCTTGCTGGAAGCTCTGGGACGCAGAGGAAG
This sequence comes from Ranitomeya imitator, assembly GCF_032444005.1. Lineage (NCBI taxonomy): Eukaryota > Metazoa > Chordata > Amphibia > Anura > Dendrobatidae > Ranitomeya > Ranitomeya imitator. The sequence goes on from NC_091286.1 coordinate 204,888,646, forward strand.
CACCTCCGTACCGTTAGTCGGTGCGGAGGGTCTTTTTGCGCCCTCTGCGTGGTTGTTTGTAGGTTTTTGTGCTGACCGCAAAGCTATCTTTCCTATCCTCGGTCTATTTAGTAAGTCGGGCCTCACTTTGCTAAAATCTATTTCATCTCTGTGTTTGTGTTTTCATCTTTGCTCACAGTCATTATATGTGGGGGGCTGCATTTTCCTTTGGGGAATTTCTCTGAGGCAAGGTAGGCTTATTTTTCTATCTTCAGGGCTAGCTAGTTTCTCAGGCTGTGCCGAGTTGCATAGGGAGCGTTAGGAGCAATCCACGGCTACCTCTAGTGTGGTGTGATAGGATTAGGGATTGCGGTCAGCAGAGTTCCCACGTCTCAGAGCTCGTCCTATGTGATTAGCAACTATCAGGTCATTTTCTTTGCTCGTAACCACCAGGTTCATTGGGGTTCTGAATCACCTGTTCATAACAGGGTGCACACTGATTACAGTATTTAGTTCATCTACTATATAATTGTCTAAGGGTCACTTCCGTCTTTCTGTCTGTCCTTCTTGCTGTCACGGATATTCATTGGTCGCAGCCTCTGTCTGTCATGGAAATCCAAGTCGCTGATTGGTCGCGGCAAAACAGCCACGACCAATCAGCGATGGGCACAGTCCGGAAGAAAATGGCCGCTCCTTACTCCCCGCAGTTAGTGCCCGGCGCCCGCATACTCCCCTCCAGTCACCGCTCACACAGGGTTAATGCCGTCGGTAACGGACCGCGTTATGCCACGGGTAACACACTCCGTAACTGCTGCTATTAACCCTGTGTGAATGTAATGTTAAAAATAATAATAATAAAAAAAAACTGCTATTCTCACCCTCAGTAGTCCGCCGAGCCGCTCGCGCCTGCCGCCATCTTCCGTTCCCGGCGATGAATTTCAAAATTATCCAGAAGACTTAATGGTCTCGTGAGACCACTAAGTCATCTGGGTAATTTCGCAATGCATCCTGGGAACGGAAGATGGCAACAGCCACGCGCGTATCGCCGGAGCTTCGGTGGATCCCAGGGGGTGAGTATATAACTATTATTTATTTTAATTATTTTTTTTAACAGGGATATGGTGCCCACACTGCTGTATACTATGTGGGCTGTGTTAGATACCGCGTGGCTGCTATATACTACTTAGGCAGTGTTATATACTATGTGGGCTGTGTGATATACTCCGTGGGCTGTGCAATATATTACGTGGCCACTGTTATGTACTGCGTGGGCAGTGTTATATACTACGTGGCTGCTATATACTGCGTGGGCTGTGCTATATATTATGTGGCCAGTGTTATATACTGCATGGCCTGTGTTATATACTACATCGCCTGTGTTATATACCGCGTGGCTGCTATATACTGCGTGGGCTGTGTTATATAGTACGTGGCTGTGTTATATACTACGTGGCCACTGTTATATATTGCGTGGCCTGTATTAATGCATCGGGTATTCTATAATATTTATGTATATAGCAGCCACATAGTATATAGCACAGGCCACGTAGTATTTGTCTGCTATATACTACATGGCTCCTATATACTACGTGGCCTGTGCTATATACTATGTGGCTGCTATATACATACATAAATACATATTCTAGAATACCCGATGCGTTAGAATCGGGCCACCATCTAGTACAGTGTAATGGTATAACTTACCAGTTGTTACCCCTTAAGTTGTTGTCATTCTACCCCTCCCATAGCAGTTCATGATGAAGTGGTTTGATCCTCTATTGATATATGACTTAAATGGTATGTCATATGCCATCTCCTTGACTCTGACGTAGACTGGCAAGCCAAGACCACATCTTTGCCAGCAGATGAAGGCTGATTTAATCAGCTATTGTACGCCTCTTGCAGCCACTCGCAACTGTTAACCTGTCAAATGCCGCTGTCAATCTTTGACATTGTTCTATGCACCCATCAGCTCTTCCATGTCACAACATTTGTATTTTTACCATGAAATTTTCTGTGTATTAACGTATAATTTAGATGATCTTATGGATTACCTTATCTATTCTTAATCTGCAGGATTTAGTATCTCATACCTATTATAATTTGTGTAGGATATTCACACTCTTTTTTTCCAGGTGTACCAATCTTAGTCTCATCTGTGCTATCCCATTATGTTTTTTATGAAATTTGCCCATGTACATTACTTGTATAAATAACATTTTTGTATATTTGTCTTGGCCTGAGCTTTTTCTTTATGGTAGTTCTTTCTCCTATTTAACCCCTTTCTGCCACTGGACGTACTATTCCGTCCATGTGGGGTGGGCTCTACTTCCCAAGGACGGAATAGTACGTCCAGCGCGATCGGCCGCGCTCACGGGGGGAACGCGGCCGATCGCGGACGGGTGTCAGCTGCCTATCGCAGCTGACATCCGGCGCTATGTGCCAGGAGCGGTCACGGACCGCCCTCGGCACATTAACCCCCAGCACACCACGATCAAACATGATCGCGGTGTGCCGGCGGTACAGGGAAGCATCGCACAGGCAGGGGGCTCCCTGCGGGCTTCCCTGAGCCCCCCGCAGCAACGCGGCTCCCTCCCTGCTCCAGGCCCGTATCCAAGATGGCCGCGGCATCCGGGTCCTGCAGGGAGGGAGGTGGCTTACCAAGTGCCTGCTCAGAGCAGGCACTTGGTAAGCCTGCAGCACTGTAAGCCAGATCGGTGATCTGACAGAGTGCTGTGCAAACTGTCAGATCACCGATCTGTGATGTCCCCCCTGGGACAAAGTAAAAAAGTTAAAAAAAAATTTCCACACGTTTAAAAAAAAAAAAAAAAAGAAAAAAAAATTCCTAAATAATGAAAAAAATATATATATTATTCCCATAAATACATTTCTTTATCTAAATAAAAAAAAAACAATAAAAGTACACATATTTAGTATCGCCGCGTCCGTAACGACCCAATCTATAAAACTGTCCCACTAGTTAACCCCTTCAGTAAACACCGTAAGAAAAAAAAAAAACAAGGCAAAAAACAACATTTTATTATCATACCGGCGAACAAAAAGTGGAATAATACGCGATCAAAAAGGCAGATATAAATAACCATGGTACCGCTGAAAGCGTCATCTTGTCACGCAAATAACGAGCTACCATACCGCATCATCAGCAAAAAAATAAAAAAGTTATAGTCCTCAGAATAAAGCGATGCAAAAATAATTATTTTTTCTACAAATTAGTTTTTATCGTATAAAAGCGCCAAATCATAAAAAAAGATATAAATGAGGTATCGCTGTAATCATACTGACCTGAAGAATAAAACTGCTTTATCAATTTTACCAAACACGGAACGGTATAAACGCCTCCCCCAAAAGAAATTCATGAATAGCTGGTTTTTGGTCATTCTACCTTACAAAAATCGGAATAAAAAGCGATCAAAAAATATCACATGCCCGAAAATGTTACCAATAAAAACATTAACTCGTCCCGCAAAAAACAAGACCTCACATGACTCTGTGGACCAAAATATGGAAAAATTATAGCTCTCAAAATGTGGTAACGCAAAAAATATTTTTTGCAATAAAAAGCGTCTTTCAGTGTGTGACGGCTGCCAATCATAAAAATCCGGTAAATAACCCGCTATAAAAGCAAATCAAACCCCTGATCATCACCCCCTTACTTAGGGAAAAATTAAAAATTAAAAAAAAGGAATTTATTTCTATTTTCCCATTAGGGTTAGGGCTAGGGTTAGGGTTAGGGCTAGGGTTAGGGTTAGGGCTAGGGTTAGGGCTAGGGTTAGGGCTATTGTTAGGGTTAGGGCTAGGGTTAGGGCTAGGGTTAGGGTTGGGGCTAGGGTTAGGGTTGGGGCTAGGGTTAGGGTTAGGGCTAGGGTTAGGGTTGGGGCTAGGGTTAGGTTTGGGGCTACGGTTAAGGCTACAGTTAGGGTTGGGGCTAAAGTTAGGGTTAGGGTTGGGGCTAAAGTTACAGTTAGGGTTTGGATTACATCTACGGTTGGGAATAGGGTTGGGATTAGAGTTAGGGGTGTGTCTGGGTTAGAGGTGTGGTTAGGGTTACCATTGGGATTAGGGTTAGGGGTGTGTTTGGATTAGGGTTTCAGTTATAATTGGGGGGTTTCCACTGTTTAGGCACATTAGGGGCTCTCCAAACGTGACATGGCGTCCGATCTCGATTCAGCCAATTCTGCGTTGAAAAAGTAAAACAGTGTTCCTTCCCTTCCAAGCTCTCCCGTGTGCCCAAACAGGGGTTAACCCCAACATATGGGGTATCAGCGTACTCAGGACAAATTGGACAACAACTTTTGGGGTTCAATTTCTCCTGTTACCCTTGGGAAAATACAAAACTGGGGGTTAAAAAATAATTTTTGTGGGAAAAAAAGGATTTTTAATTTTCACGGCTCTGCGTTATAAACTGTAGTCAAACACTTGGGGGTTCAAAGTTCTCACAACATATCTAGATAAGTTCCTTGTGGGGTCTAGTTTCCAATATGGGGTCAATAGTGGGGGGTTTCCACTGTTTAGGTACATATGGGGCTCTGCAAACGCAATGTGACGCCTGCAGACCATTCCATCTAAGTCTGCATTCCAAATGGCGCTCCTTCCCTTCCGAGCCCTCCCATGCGCCCAAACGGTGGTTCCCTCCCCCCCACATATTTGGTATCAGCGTACTCAGGACAAATTGGACAACAACTTTCTGTGTCCAATTTCTCCTGTTACCCTCGGAAAAATATAAAACTAGGGGCTAAACAATAATTTTTTGGGGAAAATTTTTTATTTTTATTTTCACGGCTCTGCGTTATAAACTGTAGTGAAACACTTGGGGGTTCAAAGTTCTCACAACACTTTTAGATAAGTTCCTTGGGGGGTCTAGTTTCCAATGTAGGGTCATTTGTGGGGGGTTTCTACTGTTTAGGTACATATGGGGCTCTGCAAACGCAGTGTGATGCCTGCAGACCAATCCATCTAAGTCTGCATTCCAAATGATGCTCCTTCCTTTCCGAGCTCTGCCATGCGCCCAAACGGTGGTTCCCCCCCACATATCAGGTATCAGCGTACTCAGGACGAATTGGAAAACAATATTTAGGATCCAATTTCTCCTGTTACCCTTGGAAAAATGCAAAACTGGGGGCTAAATAATAATTTTTGTGGAAATAAAAAATATTTTTTATTTGCGCGGCTCTGCGTTATAAACTGTAGTGATACATATGAGGGTTCAAAGCTCTCACATCACATCTAGATGAGTTCCTTAGGGGGTCTACTTTCCAAAATGGTGTCACTTGTGGGGGGTTTCTACTGTTTAGGTACATTAGGGGCTCTGCAACTGCAATGGGACGCCTGCAGACCATTCCATCTAAGTCTGCATTCCAAATGGCGCTCCTTCCCTTCCGAGCTCTCCCATGCGCCCAAATGGTGGTTCCCCCCACATGAGTATCAGTGTACTCAGGACAAATTGGACAACAACTTTTGGGGTCCTTTTTCACCTGTTACCCTCGGGAAAATACAAAACTGGGGGCTAAAAAATAATTTTTGTGGGAAAAAATTTTTGTTTTATTTTTACGGCTCTGCATTATAAACTTCTGTGAAGCCCTTGATGGGTCAAAGTGCTCACCACACATCTAGATAAGTTCTTTAGGGGGTCTACTTTCCAAAATGGTGTCACTTGTGGGGGGTTTCAATGTTTAGGCACATCAGTGGCTCTCCAAACGCAACATGGCGTCCCATCTCAATTCCTGTCAATTTTGCATTGAAAAGTCAAACGGCGCTCCTTCCCTTCCGAGCTCTCCCATGCTCCCAAACAGTGGTTTACCTCCACATATGGGGTATCAGCGTACTCAGGACAAATTGTACAACAACTATTGTGGTTCAATTTCTTCTCTTACCCTTGGGAAAATAAAAAATTGGTGGCGAAAATATAATATTTGTGAAAAAAAAATGATTTTTTATTTTTACGGTTCTGCATTATAAACTTCTCTGAAGCAGTTGGTGGGTCAAAGTGCTCACCACACCTCTAGATAAGTTCCTTAGGGGGTCTACTTTCCAAAATGGTGTCACTTGTGGGGGGTTTCAATGTTTAGACACATCAGTGGCTCTCCAAACGCAACATGGCGTCCCATCTCAATTCCAGTCAATTTTTTCCAGTCAAATGGCGCTCCTTCGCTTCCGAGCTCTGTCATGCCCCCAAACAGTGGTTTACCCCCACATGTGGGGTATCGGCATACTCAGGACAAATTTTACAACAACGTTTGAGGTCCAATTTCTTCTCTTACCCATGGGAAAATAAAAAATTGGTGGCGAAAAATAATATTTGTGAAAAAAAAATGATTTTTTATTTTTACTGTTCTGCATTTTAAACTTCTATGAAGCACTTGGTGGGTCAAAGTGCTCACCACACCTTGTTAAGGACTGGCGGAATGCACCAAGTATAGATGATATGAAACTAGGTGCGTTCGCAGTCCGAGGTCCACCGTGCAGGTAAAAACCCTGCTGCTAGTAAGACGGACTATATGGCGGTACTAAAAGTATACACGCACGGGTTAACTTCACCCTGCGTGAAGGAAGCGATCCTGTTGAGTCACAGGACCGCGGTACCGCACATAGAGCGCGAACAAGAAGTCAGCGAACACAACCCCAACACAGGATTGAAGTCCGATTAGACCACTTGCTGGCACAACACCGCAACTGGGTGTGTAAGGAGACTATTAAAATAGTATATAAAGGCACGAGAGTGCATGCAGTGCCGCACTGACGAACGCCACTAACCACCCAGGCTTGGGTAAGGAAAGCGAAGACGAAGCGCACGGCGCCGTACAGGCGGTCACAGCAACTAGACGCTGTTATGTGTGTAACGTGCTGTTGGATAAGTCAGGCGCTAGACAGCAAACATACACCTTCCGCGAACAGTCATCCAATAGGGAGGGTATTTTAAAGAGCGACTTTCACACACAACACACACACATATTATCAAGACAATACTAGCGCATGGCCGTGCGGTCATGCGCAGTTTATATAGTTGCAGCACAGGAAGCTGCTACTGAAGTTTTGCCCTTTCATGACCTTCCTGGAGGACCAATGGAATGTGCTGCAGTACCTGAGCATGTGACCCTCGATCTCCAACGGGAGATCTTGCCCTGGGCATGCTCAGTGTGTGCAAATAAGGACTTAGTCCCAGAGAAGCCCGCTCGCCGCAGATCAGTGCAGGGTACAACAGGAGAGCCAGAAAAGGCAACAGTAACCCTTTGCACAGAATCAGTCCCAGCAAGACGCTGGGAGCGACGCCTCCGCTGAGCAGGCCCCACTGCGGCCGGTACAGAATGGGAGACCGCAGCAGACAGGGTTCGAGATTCCCCCTGTGCAGCAGAGGAAACTCGACTCCTAACATCACCTTCCCCCCCAGGGCCCCCCCGCTTGGGCCTCGCTACACTCGAAGGCAGCAATGAGCTGCGGAGCCCGAATGTGCTCAGCAGGCTCCCAGGGCCTGTCCTCAGGACCATAACCCTTCCAGTCCACCCAAAAAAATTTTTTGCCACGTACCACCTTGCACCCCAAAATAGCATTCACCTCATAATCGTCCAAAGACGAACCCGATGTCCCAGCAGATGACTCGGAAAACCGGGACATGTACACGGGTTTCAGGAGGGACACATGAAAGGTGTCGGTGATACCCAGGCGTGGCGGAAGAGCCAAATGATAAACCACAGGATTAACCTGTTCGAGCACTTTGAAGGAACCCAAGTAGCGAGGAGCAAACTTAGTGGACTCAACTCGCAGCCTGATGTTAAGGGCGGAGAGCCACACCAAGTCGCCAGGAGCAAAGGTCGGAGCGGGGCGCCAATGAGCATCGGCGGAGGACCTCATTCACTCCTTAGAGGCCCGAATGGCATCCTGAGTGCGGTCCCAAATATCCTGTGCCTCTACAGCCCAGTCTGCCACCCTGGAGTCTGCGGAAGACACGGGCATAGGCACAGGTACCCGTGGATGCTGACCATAGTTGAGGAGGAATGGGGTTTGTCCAGTGGAGTCGGCTACGGCGTTGTTCAGCGCAAACTCTGCCCATGATAGCAAGGATGCCCAGTCATCCTGCCTGGCTGAAAGAAAATGTCGCAGGTATGTGACCAAGGTCTGGTTGGCCCTCTCTACCAATCCATTCGTCTCGGGATGATAAGCGGAAGAGAGATTCAACTCAATACTGAGAAGACGACAAAGCTCTCTCCAGAACCGAGACGGACTGGGGACCCCGGTCACTGACAATTTTGTCAGGCATACCATGTAGGCGGAAGATGTGTTTAATGAACAACGCTGCCAAGGCCCGTGCAGAAGGTAACCGTGGTAGCGGCAACAAATGCACCATTTTTGAGAAATGATCGGTGATGACCCAAATTATGGTACAGCCGCGAGATTTGGGTAAACCCATGACAAAGTCCATCCCGACCATCTCCCAGGGCCTATCTGCCACCGGCAAGGGATAGAGCAACCCAGCTGGCCTTTGACGCGGAGATTTATTTTTGGCGCAGGAGACACACGCCAGAATATAATCCCTAACATCCCAGGCCATATGCGGCCACCAGTACATCCTTGCCAGTAGCTCAGATGTCCTCTTTGTTCCAAAGTGTTCACCCACCCTGGACGAATGAGCCCAAGAGAGAACCTCCGGTCGCAAATTAATGGGCACAAAAGTCTTGCCCGGAGGCACAGACTCCAGCGAAACCGGCGCTACGGTTCTCAGGCTCTCGGACAATAAGCCGAGGCTCCACTTCCTCCTCTTCAGTTGACATAAGGGAGCGAGAGAGAGCGTCAGCAAGAATATTCTTCTCCCCGGCGAGAAAATGAAGGGAAAAGTGGAACCGGGAAAAGAACAAGGACCATCTGGCCTGACGAGTATTTAGCCGCTGGGCTGTTTGCAAATAGACCAAATTTTTGTGGTCCGTGTAAACTTGGAAGGGAAAGCGTGCACCTTCCAGAAGGTGTCTCCACTCAGAAAAGGCCAATTTCATTGCTAGCAGCTCCCTATCCCCGATGGAGTAGTTTCTCTCCGCTGGCGTGAAGGTCTTAGAGAAGAAGAAGCATGGATGCTTCCGACCTTGAGCATCCTTTTGATAGAGGACTGCTCCAGCACCAACGGATGAGGCATCCACCTCCATTAGGAATGGCTTATCCACATCGGGACGATGTAAGATGGGAGCGCTAGCAAAGTGGGACTTAATAGAAGTGAAGGCCTTGGAGACCTCTTCCGACCACAATTTGGGATTCGCTCCCTTCTTGGTGAGGGCTACCAAGGGAGCTACCAGAGTTGAGAAGTGGGGAATGAACTGGCGGTAATAGTTAATGAACCCCATAAAGCGCTGCACCGCTTTAAGAGAATGGGGCTCTTGCCAGTCCATCACAGCCTGTAGTTTGGCAGGATCCATAGCCAATCCCTGGGCGGAGATGATATAGCCCAGGAAAGGTAAGGACTCCTGCTCAAACATACACTTCTCCAACTTAGCATAAAGAGAGTTTGCCCGTAGGAGGTCGAAGACTCTGCCAACATCTCTCCGGTGGGAGTCAATATCTGGAGAAAAGATGAGAATATCATCCAGATAGACAACAACTGATGTGGAAAGCATATCCCGGAAGATGTCGTTGACAAAGTCTTGGCAAACAGCTGGGGCATTACAGAGCCCGAAGGGCATCACCAGATACTCATAGTGCCCATCTCTGGTGTTAAACGCCATTTTCTATTCGTCCCCCTCACGGATGCGAATCAGGTTATAAGCACCCCGCAGATCTAATTTAGTAAACACTGTAGCTCCCCGAAGTCTATCGAAGAGCTCGGATACCAAGGGCAAAGGATACTTGTTCTTAACGGTGATAGCGTTAAGACCCCTGTAGTCTATGCATGGACGTAATTCCCCATTCTTCTTCTGCACGAAGAAGAACCCTGCCCCAGCAGGTGACACTGACTTCCTGATGAACCCTTCTCTTGAATGTACTGAGACATGGCCTCCGTCTCCAGGAGAGATAATGGATAAACTCGACCCCGGGGAGGCTCCGCACCTGGCAAGAGATCGATAGGACAGTCATAGGGGCGATGGGGCGGAAGGGTCTCCGCCGCCTTTTTGGAGAAAACGTCTGCATAAGACCAATATTGCTTGGGAAGAGAGGAAAGATCTGCGGGTACCTCTGTAGTAGCAACCTGAACGCACTCTCGGTGACACCTACCCCCACATGATTCACCCCATCCCAGAATTCTGCCTGAGGACCACTCGATGTGAGGAGAGTGGTACCGTAACCAAGGTATCCCCAACAGGACCTCATCAATCCCCTCAGGAATGATGAGCAGAGATATAATCTCCTGATGGGATGGTGACATGGACAGAGTAAAAGGGATGGTCTGATGTGTTATCTGTGCAGGGAGTGTCGACCCATTCACCACTCGTACCGTTACTGGTTGAGATAGCATAACCAGGGGTATTGCGTGACGTTGGGCGAAGGCAGAAGACATAAAATTGCCCTCCGCTCCAGAATCCACGCAGAGCTCCACCGAGTGGGAGGATGAGCCAAAAGTTATTGTCCCCTTAAGGACAATTTGGAGGCAAACGTCGCCGTGTCTAGTGCACCTCCAACTACCACCACTAGACGCTGACGTTTCCTCGACCGCTGGTGACATCTGGTGGCTAGATGTCCTGACTGTTGGCAAATATGGCAAACCTGGAGTGCACGAGCGGTCCGGGACTTAGATCCCGCTCGTGACACTACCTTAGGTTCATGAGACTCAGGAGCCTGGGCTGGAGATTCCAAAGGTTTGGCGAAGGTGGGAGCCAGCCGAAACCTCTGCCTACACTGGGCTCGCTCTAACCTCCGCTCGTGAAAACGGAGGTCAATACGAGTAGATACTGTTATTAATTCTTCCAGTGTGGCGGGAATCTCCCTAGTGGCCAGGGCGTCCTTAACGTGGTCAGCAAGCCCCCTCCAAAATATGGGAATAAGGGCTTTATCCGACCACTCCAGCTCAGATGCTAGAATGCGGAAGTGGATGGCAAAATGGCTGACCAAGGACGAACCCTGAGTCAATGCCAACAGTTGGAGCGCCGTATCATGGGTGACACGAGGTCCTAAAAAGACCTGTTTCAGAGTGCTCAGGAATAACGGAGCACTCTGCACCACATGATCGCCACGCTCCCACAGCGGCGTAGCCCACTGCAACGCCCTGTCCAACAATAAAGATATGATAAAGCCCACCTTAGCCCGCTCTGTAGGGAAACGAGAGGCCAGAAGCTCGAGATGTATTGAGCACTGACTCACGAAACCCCTACAGGACTTACTGTCACCAGAAAATTTCTCTGGTAGCGGGAGGCGAGATAGCGTCGGTACAGGGGCGGCAGTGGACAAGGTAGCTGCAGCCACACTTGCAGCCTGAACAGCGACAGCAGTAACATCCACAGCTGAGGTTGAACGCTCAAGAGCCGCCAACCTTCCCTCCAGCTGCTGGATGTATCGCTGTAAACGCTGATCGTCCGTCATTACTAGCCAGACCTTGGCGCTAGTATTCTGTTAAGGACTGGCGGAACGCACCAAGTATAGATGATATGAAACTAGGTGCGTTCGCAGTCCGAGGTCCACCATGCAGGTAAAAACCCTGCTGCTAGTAAGACGGACTATATGGCGGTACTAAAAGTATACACGCACGGGTTAACTTCACCCTGCGTGAAGGAAGCGATCCTGTTGAGTCACAGGACCGCGTAACCGCACATAGAGCGCGAACAAGAAGTCAGCGAACACAACCCCAACACAGGATTGAAGTCCGATTAGACCACTTGCTGGCACAACACCGCAACTGGGTGTGTAAGGAAACTAATAAAATAGTATATAAAGGCACGAGAGTGCATGCAGTGCCGCACTGACGAACGCCACTAACCACCCAGGCTTGGGTAAGGAAAGCGAAGACGAAGCGCACGGCGCCGTACAGGCGGTCACAGCAACTAGACGCTGTTATGTGTGTAACGTGCTGTTGGATAAGTCGGGCGCTAGACATACACCTTCCACGAACAGTCATCCAATAGGGAGGGTATTTTAAAGAGCGACTTTCACACACAACACACACACATATTATCAAGACAATACTAGCGCATGGCCGTGCGGTCATGCGCAGTTTATATAGTTGCAGCACAGGAAGCTGCTACTGAAGTTTTGCCCTTTCATGACCTTCCTGGAGGACCAATGGAATGTGCTGCAGTACCTGAGCATGTGACCCTCGATCTCCAACGGGAGATCTTGCCCTGGGCATGCTCAGTATGTGCAAATAAGGACTTAGTCCCAGAGAAGCCCGCTCGCCGCAGATCAGTGCAGGGTACAACAGGAGAGCCAGAAAAGGCAACAGTAACCCTTTGCACAGAATCAGTCCCAGCAAGACGCTGGGAGCGACGCCTCCGCTGAGCAGGCCCCACTGCGGCCAGTACAGAATGGGAGACCGCAGCAGACAGTGATCGAGATTCCCCCTGTGCAGCAGAGGAAACTCGACTCCTAACACACCTCTAGATAAGTTCCTTAGGGGGTCTACTTTCCAAAATGGTGTCACTTGTGGGGGGTTTCAATGTTTAGGCACATCAGTGGCTCTCCAAACGCAACATGGCGTCCCATCTCAATTCCAGTCAATTTTGCATTGAAAAGTCAAATGGCGCTCCTTCGCTTCTGAGCTCTGTCATGTGCCCAAACAGTGGTTTACCCCCACATTTGGGGTATCGTCATACTCAGGACAAATTGTACAACAACGTTTGAGGTCCAATTTCTTCTCTTACCCTTGGGAAAATAAAAAATTGGTGGCAAAATGATAATATTTGTGAAAAAAAAATGATTTTTTATTTTTACGGTTCTGCATTATAAACTTCTGTGAAGCACTTGGTGGGTCAAAGTGCTCACCACACCTCTAAATAAGTTCCTTAGGGGGTCTACTTTCCAAAATGGTGTCACTTGTGGGGGGTTTCAATGTTTAGGCACATCAGTGGCTCTCCAAACGCAACATGGCGTCCCATCTCAATTCCTGTCAATTTTGCATTGATAAGTCAAACGGCGCTCCTTCCCTTTCGAGCTCTCCCATGCGCCCAAACAGTGGTTTACCTCCACATGTGGGGTATCAGCGTACTCAGGACAAATTGTGCAACAACTTTTGTGGTCCAATTTCTTCTCTTACCCTTGGGAAAATAAAAAAATGGTGGCAAAATATAATATTTGTGAAAAAAAAAGATTTTTTATTTTTACGGTTCTGCATTATAAACTTCTGTGAAGCACTTGGTGGGTCAAAGTGCTCACCACACCTCTAGATAAGTTCCTTAGGTGGTCTACTTTCCAAAATGGTGTCACTTGTGGGGGGTTTCAATGTTTAGGCACATCAGTGGCTCTCCAAACGCAACATGGCGTCCCATCTCAATTCCAGTCAATTTTGCATTGAAAAGTCAAATGGCGCTCCTTCACTTCCGAGCTCTGTCATTCGCTCAAACAGTGGTTTCCCCCACATGTGGGGTATCGGCATACTCAGGACAAATTGTACAACAACGTTTGATGTCCATTTTCTCCTGTTACCCTTGGTAAAATAAAACAAATTGGAGCTGATATAAATTTTTTGTGAAAAAAAGTTAAATGTTCATTTTTATTTAAACATTCCAAAAATTCCTGTGAAACATCTGAAGGGTTAATAAACTTCTTCAATGTGGTTTTGAGCACCTTGAGGGGTGCAGTTTTCAGAATGGTGTCACACTTGGGTATTTTCTATCATATAGACCCCTCAAAATGACTTCAACTGAGATGTGGTCCCTAAAAAAAATGGTGTTGTAAAAATGAGAAATTGCTGGTCAACTTTTAACCCTTAAAACTCCCTAACAAAAAAAAATGTTGGTTCCAAAATTGTGTTGATGTAAAGTAGACATGTGGGAAATGTTACTTATTAAGTATTTTGTGCGACATATCTCTGTGATTTAATTGCATAAAAATTCAAAGTTGGAAAATTGCGAAATTTTAAAATTTTTTGCCAAATTTCTGTTTTTTTCACAAATAAATGCAGGTAATATCAAAGAAATTTTACCACTATCGTGAAGTACAATATGTCATAAGAAAACAATGTCAGAATCACTGGGATCCATTGAAGCGTTCCAGAGTTATAACCTCATAAACGGACAGTGGTCAGAATTGTAAAAATTGGCCCTGTCCATAACGTGCAAACCAGCTTTGGGGGTAAAGGGGTTAACCAACCTTTCTTCATCTCTTGCTTCCTTTTCATGTATGGTCTGGATGGTAAAGATATCCCACCATCTCTCCTGCAGCAAAGGAATAACCACTTGGTAGGATTGGATGCAGATTATATTCAATCCTACCTAGTCTGTGCTTTTTCTTACAAGCGTATTTTTGTGTGGCAGCGATTTTTTTATATACAGTTTTTGAACAATTTCAATGCACTTATTTCAGTCCTACAGAAAAGCTTATTCTATGAAACATGAAGAAATGCCATTCACCCCCCAAAAAAATCCAAAAGTAAAGAGCAATGCTGTTAGGGCTGGCGGAACGCACCAAATAATTATAAGGATGGTATAAGGTGTGTTCGCAGCCCGGGATCCACCGGGAAGAGAAGGAACCTGCTGCTGAGTAATGGCGGAGGGACGCTTGCTCATGTGTGGGTTAGACCTCACCCAGTGTGAATGGAAGCAAACTCTGCTGCTTCACAGAGTCACCAAATAAACGCTGCACCCTGTTAGCAGTCACAGAGTGCAGCTGAACGACGCTGGTGGGATCCCTATGAATTACCCCCACTAAACTGGTGATTGGACACACTCTGACCCTCGGTGGCTTTTGACCTCACACCTGAGGACGACTTGAGTCAGATGCAGAGTCCAAGTGGGATTTCCCACCCTACACTGACCGGTTGTCAGGACAGAACTAAACTAACATTTACCGCACAAAGTGTGTACAGCGCCGCACTGGCGGACGCCACTATCCACCCTAACTAGGGTCAGGAAAGCACACTGGTTGCGCATGGCGCAGCACTGGCGGTCGCTGCTGATTTGATGCAGTAAAGTTGTTCTTCTGTGCAGGATAGCACTGTCAGGAGCTAGGTAGCTCCATCATTCGCGAACATTCAACATCACTAGGAATGGGAACATTACCCATGCTCACTTTCCTTAAAAAAGAGGTGAACTACACTTTAGAATATAGATAAGCATACTGATCTCATAGCGATAAGCTACTTACAGATAAAAAAAAGTGTAATATAAGAAATAGTAAAAAAGATTTTATTTTATTCAAACAATATAAAAACCATACATACAAAAACCTTAAAATCAGGTACCTCAAACCATAGAACACGCATATAGGGAGATTAAACTGAAGCAGTCTGCGTTCATGCATAAGCGCACATATCAGAATACACAATTATATGCTGTATCAATCTGTATCAATACATGAATTGTCCAATGTAGTATTTTGCTTATGTAGTGCTAACGATGGAACATATTTAGTGCCACAATATAGATACAAAGCATTTAGCGAAACGCGCATCAGGGTCGGGAGTTAAACCTGCCATGGGGCATTTTACGTGTGGAGACAGCGCGGACACAGGTAATATGTACTAGGCACGGGGCATTGTATCTATATTGTGGCGCTAAATATGTTCCTCATTAGCACTACACACACCCGTGCACTTTATGATTGCAGATTATACTTTTCTGTGAATGTATTTTTATATCAGGCTATGTTTCATGATCTCAGCAATATCAATACAGCTCTCAAATCTCTTTTATGTACTTTCCCTGTGATTTGCATAAGCAAAATACTATATTGGACAATTCATGTAGTTGGAAGGGAAAGCGATCCCCCTTCAGGAGGTGTCTCCACTCCGAGAAGGCCAACTTCATGGCTAGCAACTCCCTGTCCCCGATGGAATAATTCCTCTCCGCAGGTGTGAAGGTCTTGAAGAAGAAGAAGCAAGGATGCTTCCGACCTTGAGCATCCTTCTGGAAGAGGACTGCTCCAGCACCGAAGGAAGAGGCATCCACCAGCATGATAAATGGTTTATCAACATCGGGGCGATGTAAAATGGGAGCACCAGCGAAGTGTGACTTGATGGAGAGGAATGCCTTGGAGACCTCCTCTGACCACAATTTGGGATTAGCTCCCTTCTTGGTGAGGGCACCCAGAGGAGTTACCAAAGTTGAGAAGTGGGAAATGAACTAGCGATAATAGTTGATGAACCCCATAAAGCGCTGCACCGCTTTGAGAGAATGGGGTTCCTGCCAGTCCATCACAGCCTGTAGCTTGGTGGGATCCATAGCCAATCCTTTGGCTGAGATGATATAGCCTAGGAAAGGCAAAGACTCCCTCTCAAACACACACTTCTCCAATTTGGCATAGAGGGAATTTGCCCATAGGAGGTCGAAGACTTTGCAAACATCTCTCCGGTGGGAGTAGATGAGAATATCATCCAGGTTGACTATAACCGAAGTGGAGAGCATATCCCGGAAGATATCGTTCACAAAGTCTTGGAAAACGGCTGGGGCATTACAGAGCCCGAAGGGCATCACCAGGTATTCATAGTGCCCATCTCCGGTGTTAAAAGCCGTCTTCCATTCGTCCCCCTCACGGATGTAAATCAGGTTGTAAGCACCACGCAGATCTAATTTAGTAAACACCCTTGCTCCTCGAAGCCTATCAAAAAGCTCAGATATCAGGGACAATGGGTACTTGTTCTTAACAGTGATGGCGTTAAGATCCCTGTAATCTATGCATGGACGTAATTCTCCGTTCTTCTTCTGCATGAAGAAGAACCCTGCCCCCGCAGGTGACACTGACTTCCTAATCAATCCTCTTGCCAGATTCTCTTGGAAGTACTGAGACATTTCCTCCGTCTCCGGGAGAGACAACGGGTAGACTCGAACCCAGGGAGGCTCAGCACCAGGCAAGAGGTCAATAAGACATTCATGGCGCAAGGGTCTCTGCAGTCCTTTTGGAGAACACTTCTGCATAAGGCCAATATTGCTTGAGGAGAGAGGAAAGATCTGCGGGTACCTCAGTAGTAGCAACCTGAACGCATTCCCTCTGACATCTACCCCCACAAGATTCACTCCATCCCAAAATTCTGCCTGTGGACCACTCAATATGAGGGGAGTGGTACCGTAGCCAAGGTATCCCTAACAGGACCTCATCAATTCCCTCAGGAGTGACTAGCAGAGATATAATCTCCTGATGAGATGGCGACATAGATAGAGTAAATGGGATTGTCTGGTGTGTTATCTGTGAGGGTAGTGTCGACCCATTCACCACTCGTAAGGTCACTGGTTTGGCGAGCATCACCAGGGGTATTGCGTGTCGTTGGGCGAAGGCAGATGACATAAAATTGCCCTCCTCCCCGAAATCCACGCAAAGCTCTACCGAATGAGTGGATGAGCCTATGGTAATTGTCTAGTGTACCTCCACCTACTACCACTAGATGCTGACGTTTCCCCGACTGCTGGGGACATCTAGTGACAAGATGTCCTGACTGCCGGCAGACATGACAGACCTTGAGTGCACGAGCGGTCCAGGACTTAGATCCTGCTCGTGACACCTCCATGGCCTCATGTGACTCGGGAGCCTGGCCCAGAGATTTCAAAGGTTTGGCAAAGGTGGGAGCCAGCCGAAACCTCTGCCTACACTGGGCTCGCTCTAACCTCCGCTCATTAAAACAGAAGTCAATGCGAGTGGATACAGCTATTAGCTCCTCCAGTGTGGCGGGAATCTCCCTAGCACTAGAAGTCCCAGAGGCGGGTCATTTGACATTTCTACCTTTGAAACCCAGAGAAGGGTCAAATGACCTAAAGGATTTTATCTATAGCTTATCTTATCTCTATTCACTGTCTTTTGTTCTGTAATTAAGGCCATTACTGTTGCACCATAGGAGGTTGTTTGCTGTTTTCCATCGAGTTTACCCATGTAGTTTCAAGTTTCAAGTTAAGGTACCTTCACACTAAGCGACGCTGCAGCGATAGCGACAACGATGTCGATCACTGCAGCGTCGCTGTTTGGTCGCTGTAGAGCTGTCACACAGACAGCTCTCCAGCGACCAACGATGCCGGTAACCAGGGTAAACATCGGGTTACTAAGCGCAGGGCCGCACTTAGTAACCCGATGTTTACCATGGTTACCATCGTAAAAGTAAAAAAAACAAACACTACATACTTACATTCAGCTGTCTGTCCCTGGCGCTCTGCTTTCCTGCACTGACTGTGAGCACAGCGGCCGGAAAGCAGAGCGGTGACGTCACCGCTGTGCTTTCCGGCTGGCCGACGCTGACACAGGATGCAGGAGGAGTGCAGAGAAGCAGAGCGCCGGGGACAGACAGCAGAAGGTAAGTATGTAGTGTTTGTTTTTTGTACTTTTACGATGGTAACCAGGGTAAACATCAGGTTACTAAGCACGGCCCTGCACTTAGTAACCCGATGTTTACCCTGGTTACAAGTGAAGACATCGCTGAATCGGTGTCACACACGCCGATTCAGCGATGTCTGCGGGAGGTCCAGCGACGAAATAAAGTTCTGGCCTTCTAGCTCCGACCAACGACATCACAGCAGGATCCAGATCGCTGCTGCGTGTCAAACACAATGATATCGCTATCCAGGACGCTGCAACGTCACGGATCGCTAGCGATATCGTTGTGAAGTTGTTTAGTGTGAAGGTACCTTTAGTTCTGTTCAGTTTATTGTATTTGATAATATAAAGACTATACATATTGTATTTAGTTTAGCATTATTTGTGCAAAAAAGCGCTGAAACAATGAATCATTTTTTATATATTTTAAATAGAGAATTAGAAATTTTAGAGCAAGGTACAGCTGTGAGTAATGACTAGAAGCATTTGTGTCTAAGGCTATGTGCACACTTTGCGGATTCCACTGCGGATTTTTCCGCAGCGGAATTCCAAAATCCGCAGTGAAAACCCGTTGCGGTTTTTACTGCGGATTTATCGCGTTTTTAACTGCGGTTTCTTCTGCGGATTTTCATCTGCAGTTTCCTATTGGAGCAGGTGAAAATCCGCAGAAAAGAAGTGACATGCTGCGGAATGTAATCCGCAGCGTTTCCGCGTGGATTTTTCCGCAGCATGTGCACAGCGTTTTTTGTTTCCCATAAGTTTACATTGTACTGTAAACTCAGGGGAAACTGCTGCGGATCCGCAGCGGTCAAAGGTACCGTTACATGTTATGATCTCGTCGACGATATAGTTAGAAATGTCACGTGATCACATCGTTCGTGCAATCAGTTTCACATCGTCCAAGAGGTGTCACATGCAACTATCTTGTTAACGATGTAAATTTTGGCTCCGCGTTAGCCTCATTGCAAACGTTTGCAGAACGATTTTTCACAATGGCAGGAATAGGAGAATTTAGACCAAAATCGTTCATCTCAGCGTTCACTGAACGATGCTGCACATCTTCTGACACATAATTGGACGAGGATCGTCAGATTTGAGATCCTGACCTCAAATCTGCGATCAGCGATCCAACGATGTGTTCGTCCGATATCTTCACGTTACACGCAACGATGTGAAAACGACATTGCATGAGTGACGTGATCATGTGACGTTTTCAAACGATATCGTCAACGAGATCGTAACGTGTAACTGTACCTTTAGACCTCATTCACACTAGTGAAAAAAAATCGCAGCATGTTCATTCTTGTGCAAATTTGGCGCGAAAAAAATTCGCACAAGAGGACTGAAATTTTAGTGTGAAAAATATACAAAAGAACAACTGTTATTTGTTTTGATGCTTTTTATTTTTTTTAAAAACCAATAAGATTTTTTTTTCACTAAAGGGTTATTTCACACCAACATCAAACAAATAGTCACATTTTCAAGATGAGCAGTGTATAAGCGGCATGGCCAAACAAATGTGATAAAACAGTGAACAAGAAAACAATATAATCAAATTATACAACAGGGAGGGATGTTGGTGGAGGAGTGGGAAGAGGGGAGGGGGGAAAGGGTAAAGACAAATACATTGGGGTAGGGGAGTAAAGGAGCACGCATCAAAGGATGCTTTTTATTTTTGTTATAAAAATGTTAAAAAAATACAAGGAATAAAACAATTGTTTGTGTGTGTGTGTGAGTGGCATGTCCTTGTGTGACTAGCATTTCAGCACTCACTCAGCAGTCTGTCTGAACATGTCGGAACATACCTGGCACTGCCTGGGTATGTCCCTGGTACATTTGCCACATGTGTATTTGTAGCAGTCAACACATTTCTCAGTTGCACAATTGTTCGTGCATCGATGGTTGACCTGACACTTCACCCTTTTGCCAGGGCTGGGTGTGGAAGGAAGTTGCCAAAGGAGTTTCTCCTTGCGTGCCTTCTTTTCAGTCACATGAGGGCCACCTAACTCTTTTGCAAGCTCAACCAGGAAGTCCACCCGTCTCTCCTGCACCCCAGTGCATGCCTGATAAAGAACATGAGCATTGAGTGCTGCCATGTCAATCATGTTGTAGAACACGGCGACTGGCCATCCCCGTGTTCCTGCACGCACGCTGTACTCCCGCACCATTTGGTCCATTACATCCACACCGCACTTTGTGTGGTTGTATTGTGTGACCGTGTTTGGCTTCCTTTTGTTGGTATCCTCAGTCTCAACCACGCTGTGCATGCTGCTGAGAATGTAGACGGCCTTCTTTCGTTTGGGTGCATACACTGTCAGTGTGGCACCAGTGGTTGAAAACACCTGAGTGGTGAATTCAGTGCGGTCCATCTGTCTAGCGGATTGAGGAATTTCCCGGCGACTCTTGTTGACTGTGCCGAGGATAGTGGTTTCCCGGCTAAGCAGTCATTGTGCAAGTGACAATGATGTAAAGAAATTGTCCATGGTTACAGTTCTGCCCTTGTCCATGAATGGTTCCATCAACCTCATCACTACAGTTTCGGACAGTCTCTCCCCGCTGGGACAACTGGGGTCCTTGCCAAGATATGGGATGACATTACGGATGTACTTTGATTTCAAGTCGCAAAGCCACCCAAAACTTGACGCCAAACTTGTCTGGTTTTGTTGCAATGTATTGCAGAAAACAGCAGCGAGTCTTTGACGGGAAAAGCTGTTCATCAATAGTGATGTGTCGACCAGGGTTGTAGGATGCGATGCAGTTGGTGACAAACGATCTCCACACATCGGAGATTGCAGCAAACTTATCGGTCTCCACTCGCTCACTGCGCATGAACATGTCATCAAAGCGTAGGTGTTGCATGATGTCTTGAAAGTGGTTTCGGGTCATAGTGGCAATGATCCTTGGGTTTCCCAGGTTTGCTGACCAGCTGTCACGTAGTGATGGAACCTTGGTCACCCCCCGCAAGATAATGACTGAAATAAATGCCATTAGTTCCGGGAGACCCATGAACCAATCCACCTGCTTCATGTGACGTGCATGTTGAGTAGTCCATTCTTCAATGCTACGAAGCATGTCAAGACTGATAAAACAGAGGAAGGCGACTCTGGACACTTCGTCTGGCCTTAGCACTTGGCTCTCCATCTGTAGGGTACGGTTCTATTGGGGTCAAATGGAGATGTTTCCCCACTTGTACTTCATGCCACACTGTGCCATGTTTTGCGGTCTCTGTCGGCTCACTCGCCAACCGAGCTCTCTTTTTTGGTAGAGGCGGAGTCTCCTCATCTGCAAGATAAATAATTTCAAATAAGCATTTTGTTTTGGTTCAAAATAAAAAAGATAGTCAGGAAATAAAATAGGTAACTCACACTGCCTTTTTTGGCATCCTGTTCTCTCCGTTTTTGAAACAAGCAGAACAGGATCCCTTTTGGCCCCCATGCACCGTGGGTGATGTCCATGTGCTATCTGTGAATCCACAGATAGCGCTGTCTGCTGTCACCACATACTCACCTCCCTCCAGCGCCTCTTCTCCTCTCACTTCCGGTTCACTCTTGGGCTCAGTGAAGTGAATATTCATAGCCTAATGAGCGGCACCGGAAGTGAGAGGAACTGTCAGCGCTGGACTGAGGTGAATATGAAATTCTTTATTTTTAGGCTTTTCACTTTCCTCCGTGGTCCATGCACACGGAAGTCACACGGATGACATCTGTGTGCATGGACGTTTTCGGCAAAAAGCGGTCCGTGCTTCCGCAAAACAACGGACATGTCTCTGTGTGGAGCAGACGGACACGCATGTGCTCCACACAGAGACACAGTTCGTACGGAATGGGGCCATAGGGGAACATGTGTCCCATATGTCCGTGCCTACGTCATGTGTCAACACAGACCCCACATGTGCCGGTTGAAGGACTATGTCTTCTCAATCTGAGACTGAAGGGTTTGTGTTGCTCAGAATCAGTTCCAATACCTCTTCAATGGTGTGCCTTCTCTCCATTTTCTTCCCTGTGAACAAAATAGGTTTCTCCCCCACAGCACATAAAGCTGCATGCAAATTTGCTAATGCAATGCAGCTTCAGACACTCAGGAACAGCTCATATTCTTTCTT
This sequence comes from Ranitomeya imitator, assembly GCF_032444005.1. Lineage (NCBI taxonomy): Eukaryota > Metazoa > Chordata > Amphibia > Anura > Dendrobatidae > Ranitomeya > Ranitomeya imitator. The sequence goes on from NC_091286.1 coordinate 204,911,102, forward strand.
TCTTGTGAGCAGCAACCCCCACACTCAGGAATGGCTTGCATTCTTCTGTTTACACACTCTTATCTTAGATAATCCCCCCTGCAGATTCCTCAGGCAAGAGCACATTTACAAATGAAAGGTGTCAATATGGACTGAGGGTCATTTGACCCTCTCTCAGGACTTCAGGGGGGATCTTGAAATTCCCAGGACTTCTAGTGCTAGTGGCCAAAGCGTCATTCACATGGTCAGCAGCCCCCACCAAAATATAAGGATGAGGGCTTTATCCGACCACTCCAGCTAACTCCAGATGCTAAAGTCCTGAAGTGGATGGCAAAATGGCTGACCATGGATGAGCCCTGAGTCAATGCCAACAGTTGGAGTGCCATATCATGGGTGACTCGAGGTCCCAAAAAGACCTGTTTCAGAGTGCTCAAGAACAGCAGAGCACTCTGCACCATGATCACCATGCTCCTACAGCTACATAGCCCACTCCAACGCCCTGTCCGACAAAAGAGATATAACAAATTCCACCTTTGCCCACTCCGTGGGAAAACGTGCCGCCAGGAGCTCGAGGTGTATTGCGCACTGGCTCTTGAAACCCCTACATTATGCACTATCACCATAGTATTTAACTGGCAGCGGGAGGTGAGATAATGTTGGAACAGGGGTGGCAGTGGACAAACTTGCTGCAGCCACGCTTTGCAGCCTGACAGCTATGACAGAAACATCCACAGTTGAGGTTGTGCGCTCAAGAGCTGCGAACCTGCCCTCCAGCTGCTGGATGTACAGCAGCAGTTGCTGTTCGTCCGCCATTACTAGCCAGACCCTGGCACTAGTATACTGTTAGGGCTAGCGGAACGCACCAAGCAATAGGGTGATAGATACGAGGTGCGTTCGCAGCCTGGGGTCCAACATGCAGAGATACCTGCTGCAAGTAATGGCGGATGGACACTGAGCTCACACGTGGGTTAAACTTCACCCTGTGTGAATGTGTGAAATGAAAGCGAGCTCTGTTGCCTCACAGAGTCATGCTGTACACAGGGACTAAAACTCTAACTAAAAGTTGTGCTTGCTCTGGAACTCTTCTGTGCTAACCGCACACATGAAGGAACCAGATGCTAAGCCAAGGCAAATTGCCCCCAATGATGCTAGCTGCCTGCCTGAGTGTACAGCCCCAAGGCTAAACAGACTCACACCACTTATATACAGAATGTATTTGTGTTGCCAAACACAAATGATACTAGCACATGGCCATGCGGCCATGCAAACCTTTTATAGCTGTAGCAGTTCAGGACCTTCCTAGTGGACCAATAGGAGCTGCTACAGGACCTGAGTGTGTGACCCCCGACCTCCAATGAGAGGTCTTCCCATGGGCATGCTCAGGAGGACAATAGCAGGACTTAGTCCCAGAAGCGTCTGCTCACTGCCAAACAGCACTAGTTATAATGGCTGAACCTGGAAGGGCAGCAGTAACCAAACATTCAGTATCTGTCCTGGCCAGGCGCTGGGACCGATGTCTCCGCTGAGCAGGCTCCACTGTGCCAGGAGAAGAATGGGAAACTGCAGCGGACATGGCTAGAGATTTCCCCTGTGCAGCGGAAGGAACTCGACCCCTAACAATATCGTTCACAAAGTTTTGGAAAATGGCAGAAGCATTACAGAGCCCGAAGGGCATCAGCAGGTTTTCATAGTGCCCATCCCTGGTGTTTAATGCCATCTTCCATTCGTCCCCCTCATGGATGTGAATGAGGACCACTCTATATGAGGAGAGTGGTAGCATAGCCATGGTATCCCTAAGAGGACCTCATCAATTCCCTCGGGAATGACTGTCAGAGAGATGATCTCCTAATGGGATGGAGACATGGATAAAGTGAATGGGATGGTCTGGTGTGTTATCTGTGAGGGCAGTGTAGACCCATTTACCACTCGTATGGTCACAGGTTTGGCGAGCATCACCAGGGGTATTGCATGCCGTTGGGCGAAGGCAGATGACATAAAATTACCTTCCGCTCTGGAATCCAGGCAAAGCTTTACCTTAAGAGTGGATGGGCCAATGGAAATTGTCCCCTTGAAGGACAGTTTGGAGGAAAACGTCACCGTGTTTAGTGTACAACCTCCTGCAACCACTAGATGCTAACATTTTCCCGACCACTGGGTACATCTGGAGGCAGGATGTCCAGACCGCCGGCAAAAATGACAGACCTTGAGTGTACGAGCGGTCCGGGACTTAGATCCCACTCCTGACACCTCCATGGCCTCATGTGGCTCGGACGCCTGGACCGTAGATTTTAGAGGTATGGCGAAGGCGGGAGCCAGCCAAAATCTCTGCCTACACTGGACTCGCTTCAACCTTCGTTTGTTAAAATGAAGGTCGATGCAAGTATTAGCTCCTCCAGTGTGGTGGGAATCTCCCTAGTGGCCAAAGCGTCCTTCACATGGTCAGCCAGCACCCTCCAAAATACAGGGATGAGGGCTTTATCCGGCCACTCCAGCTCAGATGCTAAAGTACGGAAATGGACGGAAAAATGGCTGACCAAGGATGAGCCCTGTGTCAGTGCCAGCAGTTAGAGCGCCGTATCATGAGTGACTTGAGGTCCCAAAAAGACCTGTTTCAGAATGCTCTGGAACCGTGGAGCACTGTGCACCACATGATCGTCACGCTCCCACAGCGGCGTAGCCCACTACAACGCCCTGTCTAACAAGAGAGATATAATATATCCCATTTTAGCCCTCTCTGAAGGGAAACATGCAGCCAGGAGCTCAAGGTGTATCGCACACTGGTTCACGAATCCCCTGCATGACTTGCTATCGCCAGAATACCTATATGGCAGCGGGAGGCGGGATAAGGTCGGAATGGGGGAGGCAGTGGACAAACTAGCTGCAGGCACGCTAGCAGCCTGAACAGCTACTGCGGTAACATCCACAGCTGAGGTTGTGCACTCAAGAGCCACCAACCTGCCCTCCAGCTGCTGGATGTACCACTGCAGTCACTGTTCATCTGCCATTACTAGCCAGACCCTGGCGCTAGTATAATGTTAGGGCTGGAGGAACGCACCAAATAATTATAAGGATGTTATAAGGTGCGTTCACAGCCTGGGGTCCACTGTGCAGAGATGGAACCTGCTGCTGAGTAATGGCGGAGGGACGCTTGCTCACACATGGGTTAGACTTCACCCAGTATGAATGGAAGTGAACTCTGTTGCTTCACAGAGTCACCAAATAAACGCTGCACCCTGTTAGCAGTCACAGGTTGCAGCTGAAAGATGCTGGTGGGATCCCTATGAATCACCCCCACTAAACTGGTGATTGGACTCACTCTGACCCTCGGTGAGTTTTGAGCCCGCGCCTGAGGACACCCTGAGTCAGATGCAGTGTCCAAGCGGGGAATTCCCACCCTACACTGACCGGTTGTCAGGACAGAACTAAACTAACATTTACGGCACAAAGTGCGTACGGCGCCGCACTGGCGGACGCCACTATTCACACTAGCTAGGGTCAGGAAAGTGCACTGGTTGCCACGGAGCTGCACTGGTGGTCACTGCTGATTTGACGCAGTAAAGTCATGCTTCTGTGCAGGAAAGCACTGTCAGGCGCTAGGTAGCTCCATCATTTGCGAACATTGAACATCTCTAGGAATGGGTATGATTAAGGAGCATTCACCAGAACAGGCATCCATCCATCCACACACACAAACACGGTAACAGGTTTATACTAGCGCATGGCCGTGTGGCCATGCAAACCTTTTATAGCGGAAGCTCTCCAGGACCTTCCTAGTGTTCCAATAGGAGCTGCAACAGGACCTGAGCATGTGACCCCCGACCTCCAATTTGAGGTCATCCCTTGGGCATGCTCAGAAGAAGAAAAGCAGGACATAGTCCCAGGAGCAGCCGCTCACCGCTGATCAGTATTGGTTGCGATTGCTGAGCCTGGAAGGACAGCGGTAACCAGCTGCACAGTATCAGACTGAGCCAGACGCTGGGACCGACATCTCTGCTGAGCAGGCTCCACTACAGCTGGAGGAGAATGAGAGACCGCAGTAGAGATGGTTCGAGATTCCCCATTTGCAGCGGCGGGAACTCGACACCTATTAAATGCCACACACAACCCACTCTGTATGTTTATTATTTCCACACATAGCAACACTGTTATTATTTTTTTCTCCTAAAACCACTGTAAAACTGCTAGGAAATCTGCTATAATGGAAAAAAAATCCTTAAATAAATTGCTCAATTATTAACTTCAAACTTAATAATATAATATATAATTGAAATTGATAAGCTTACAGTAATTGTTTGTAATTATATGATATATTGCTATATATAATAATATCATTGTACTAAATTTTATGTCACAGCACTACAAAGTATAATTAAAAGTAAGTAAAAAGGATAGAAAAGGATACATGGAAACAAGTTTTCAATTGAATGAATTCTTGCATGATCAAATATAGCAATAAATCTGTTTCCTATGCATTAAGTAATGTTTTGTCCGTTTGGAAGCTCCGTGTGTTAAATTTGCACATGAGCGATTTATTGCAATAAAGAGTCTGTTGCTTGCCATCAAATGTTTTGCCCAAAGGGATTGCTTTTTTTAGCACATTGTGTTTTGGGAACAGTTAATGGCTGTACTGCACTACATTAGATTATACAACATAATACAGCACATGAAACAACATTAAATATGACCCTTGCTGTCCATTACCATAACAGCAGGCGGTTATTTGAAGTTTAAAGTTTAACTTTTTATGAAATATAAGGACATTTGTATTAATTTTGTTATAATTAAATAAAATCCATTCCAGATTACAAACTATGTCAACCGGACTTCTGGTTGGGATCAAGATCCAATGTAACAAGAAAACTTTGACACCTAAGACATGGGCTGAAGTTTGACACCTACAGGGCAGATGTTCTGATTGCCAATCCCATGGTCATTATGTCAGATGTCTGAATTTTCAGTTTTGGCAGTAGCATGTCCCATCAAACACAGTAGCCAACTGATCTGAGCTTTCTTCTAAATTTCAGATGGTTTGGCAGAATTGGCTGCAATAATAGTAGTTTTTTGGCCGCTATACAGTTTTACAGATTTCAAACTAACAATATGTGCATTGAAAGAAAACTTAATTTTATCGTCATATGATTTAACTTACATAATCTATCAAGTCTACCAAAATGTAACCTTAAATATAGATCTCAAGGCAGGGATATACAATGCAAAAATAGAATAAAATATACAATTGTATGCACTACATGATTGTGCCTAACCTATATCCCATATGGACAAAATATTATGGACAATTCGGAAATATTTATTTATTTATTAATATATACGTAATAATATTTCAATTACTTATTCACACATAATTTTGACAATTTTTTGGTTTTAATTATTTTGTGCAGCCATTAGCGTACAGATTTTGTTTAATATTTTCGTCTCCTGGTTTTAGTGCCTCCTTTTTGGTTTCTTTCCCCCTACTACATGGTGTATTCCACCCCTTTAATAAATATTTATCTATTTATTTGGGCTTGAGTTCGGTTTGTTTTCTTTGTTTTTTCGCAAAATGTAACCTTTAAAGGGAACCTGCCACCTGAATTTGGCGGGACAGGTTTCCGGTCATATGGGCGGGGTTTTCGGGTGTTTGATTCACCCTTTCCTTACCCGCTGGCTGCATGCTGGCCGCAATATTGGGTTGAAGTTCATGCTGTGTCCTCCGTAGTACACGCCTGTGCAAGGCAATCTTGCAGTTTTTCAAGCCTATGCCATTAAGTATATCTAAAATACATAGAGTGTAAGGAAAAGGAAAGAGCAAACTGTGCCCTATCTGTATCTGTACTGTATCAAAAATTGAACATGACTTGTAGTTAAAACCCCAAGGTGAAAAAGTCTGCTCTTGTCTTACTGTAAATACTTTTTGTGAACATGGATTTACCTACACTTACATTTTTAGTTTTGTTAATTTTTGACTTTCTAAAAGTCAATTGGCTGTAGGCACGCTATATTATTGTCAAATCAATAAACACATTTTATGTTCAATTTCCTTTATTCATACATCAAAATGAAATAAAACTTAGCTTTTACTGGTCTACACTAAAAAGTCACTTATCATAATAGTTTCCAACAAAATGAAATAATCTGCATGTACCAATTGCTACAATACTTAACCCCTTAATCCCATATGACGTACTATCCCATCAAGGTGACCTGGGACTTAATTCCCAGTGACGGGATAGTACGTCATATGCACGGGGGGAACGCGGCTGATCGCGGCTGGGTGTCAGCTGAATATTGCAGCTGACATCCGGCACTATGTGCCAGGATTGATCACATACTGCTCTTCGCATATTAACCCCCGTTACACTGTGATCAAACATGATCGCAGCATTCCGGGGGCATAGGGAAGCATTGCGCAGGAAGGGGGCTCCCTGCGGGCTTCCCTGAGACCCTCGGTACAAGGTGATGTGCTCACCTTGTACCGAGCTTCTCCTCCGTGCAGGCCCCGGATCCAAATTGGCTGCGGGGCTACTTCCAGTTCCTGCAGGGAGGTGGCTTACAAGCGCCTGCTCAGAGCAGGCGCTGGTAAGCCTGAAGCAGTGCGCATCAGATCGCTGATCTGACACAGTGCACTGCAAAGTGTCAGATCAGTGAACTGTCACTATATAGTGATGTCCCCCCCGGGACAATGGGATAATGTAAAAAAAAAAAAAAGCCTAAATAAAGAAAAAAAAAATATTGTTCCCATAAATACATTTCTTTATCTAAATAAAAAAATAAATAAAAGTACACATATTTAGTATCGCTGTGTCCGTAACGACCCGACCTATAAAACTGTCCTACTAGAAGAAAAATGAGGCAAAAAACAACGCTTTATTATCATACCACCAAACACAAAGTGGAATAGCAAGCAATCAAAAAGACAGATATAAATAACCATAGTACCGCTGAAAATGTCATCTTGTCCCGCAAAAAACGAGCTGCCATATAGCATCATCAGCAAAAAAATTAAAAAAGTTATAGTCCTCAGAATAAAGCGATGCAAAGATAATTATTTTTTTCTATAAAATAGTTTTTATCGTATAAAAGCGCCAAAACATAAAAAAATAAAAATTAGATATTGCTGTAATCGTACTGACCCGAAGAATAAAACTGCTTTATCAATTTTTCCAAACAAGGAACGGTATAAACGCCCCCCACAAAAGAAATTCATGAATAGCTGGTTTTTGGTCATTCTGCCTCACAAAAATGTCACGTGCCCGAAAATGTTATCAATAAAAACGTCAACTCGTCCTGCAAAAAACAAGACCTCATATGACTCTGTGGACCAAAATATGGAAAAATTATACCTCTCGAAATGTGGAGACGCAAAAACTATTTTTTGCAATAAAAAGCGTCTTTTAGTGTGTGACAGCTGCCAATCCTAAAAATCAGCTAAAAAACCCACAATAAAAGTAAATCAACCCCCCTTCATGACCCCCTTAGTTAGGGAAAAATAATAAAATTTAAAAAATGTATTTATTTCCATCTTCCCATTAGGGTTAGGGCTAGGATTCGGGCTAGGGTTAGGGCTGTGGTTAGAGTTAGGGCTAGGGCTAGAGTTAGGGCTAGGGTTAGGGCTAGGGTTAGGATTGGGGTTAGGGTTAGGGATGGGGCTAGGGTTAGGGCTACAGTTAAGGTTGGGGCTAAAGTTAGGGTTAGGGCTGGGGCTAAAGTCAGGTTTAGGGTTGGGGCTAGAGTTAGGGTTAAGGTTGCAGCTAAAATTAGGGTTAGGACTGCAGTTAGGGTTGGGGCTAAAGTTAGGGTTAGGGTTGGGGCTAAAGTTCGGGTTGGGGCTAAAGTTCGGGTTGGGGCTAAAGTTAGGGTTAGGGCTACAGTTAGGGTTGGGGCTAAAGTTAGGGTTAGGGTTTGGATTACATTTACAGTTGGGATCAGGGATAGGGGAGTGTCAGGGTTAGGAGTGTGCCTAGAGTTATGGTTGGGATTAGGATTAGGGGTGTGTTGGATTTAGGGGTGTGGTTAGGGTTGGGATTAGGGTTAGTTGTGTGTTGGGGTTAGGGGTGTGGTTGGGGTTAGGGGTGTGGTTGGGATTAGGGTTAGGGATGTGTTTGGGCTAGAGTTTCAGTTACAACTGGGGGTTTCCACTGTTTAGGCACATCAGGGGTCTCCAAACGCAACATGGCTTCCGATCTCAATTCCAGCCAATTCTGCGTTGAAAAAGTAAAACAGTGCTCCTTCCCTTCCGAGCTCTCCTGTGCGCCCAAACAGGGGTTTACCCCAACATATGGGGTATTAGCATACTCTCAGGACAAACTGCACAACAAACTTTTGGGTCCAATTGGCTCTTACCCTTGGAAAAATAAAAATTGGGGGCGAAAAGATCAGTTTTGTGAAAAAATATGATTTTTTTATTTTTACGGCTCTGCATTATAAACTTCTGTGAAGCACTTGGTGGGTAAAAGTCACATCTCACATCTACATCTACACTTGTGTGGGGTCTCAATGTTTAGGCACATCAGGGGCTCTCCAAACGCAACATGGCATCCAATCTCAATTCCAGTTAATTTTGCATTGAAAAGTCATATGGCGCTCTTTCCCTTCCGAGCTCTGCCATGCGCCCAAACAGTGGTTTACCCCCACAAATGGGGTATCAGCGTACTCAGGACAAATTGGTCAACAACTTTTGGGGTTCATTTTCTCCTGCAACTCTTGGTAAAATACAAACAAATTGGAGCTGAATTAAATTTTTTGTGAAAAAAAGTTTAATGTTCATTTTTTTAAAACATTCCAAAAATTCCTGTGAAACACCAAAAGGGTTAATAAACTTTTTGAATGTGGTTTTGAGCACCTTGAGGGGTGCAGTTTTTAGAATGGTGTCACACTTGGTTATTTTCTATCATACAGACCCCTCAAAATGACTTCAAATGTGATGTGGTCCCTAAAAAAAAATGGTGTTGCAAAAATGAGAAATTGCTGGTCAACTTTTAACCCTTATAACTCTCTAACAAAAATAAATTTTGGTTCCAAATATTTGGTTTCCAAACATGTGGGAATTGTTACTTATTAAGTATTTTGTGCGACATATCTCTGTGATTTAAGGGCATAAAAATTCAAAGTTGGAAAATTGCAAAATTTTCAAAATTTCCACCAAATTTCCGTTTTTTTTAACAAATAAACGCAGGAAATATCAAACAAATTTTACCACTATCATCACTTTCACTTGAATGGGGGGTCCAAACATCTAGTGTTTGCTAAGCAGTCATGTGCATAACAACACCGCTTCTGATTGGCAGTGAAATCATAACCGCCAGTCAAAGACACACGGTTCCCACGCTGTCAAAAGACAGCGTGAGTGCTCAGCTGTGATCGGAGGTATAAAGTTTACCACATAAGGAAAGGTATCCAGCAACAGATCCAAAAATGATTTAGAATAAAAAATCTTTAATGTATAACATGGTTAAAGTTATGGTATAAAACCATTGATTTAGAAAAAGGCAAGTTACCCCGGAAACTCATGGCCTTATGCATTTCAACTGACTGGTTCTCAATCATAGTTCAGAGAGTTTTTATTGTATAAAAGTGCCAAAACATAAAAAAAATAAATAAGGTATCGCTGTTCTGACAATGAAGAATAAAACTGCCTTATCAATATTACCACACACGGAATGGTATAAATGCCCTACCCAAAAGAAATTAAGCAATTGCTAGTTATTGTTCATTCTGCCTCCCAAAAATCATAATAAACCGAAAATGGTACCAATAAAACATCAACTCGTCCCGCAAAAAACAAAACCTCACATGACTCTGGGCCAAAATATGGAAGAATTATTGCTCTCAAAATGTGGTGATGCAAAAACAATTTTTTGCAATAAAAAGCCTTCTTTTAGTGTGTGACAGCTGCCAAACATAAAAACCTGATGTAAAAACCCACTATATCACCCCCTTAGGGAAAAATAATAAAATAAAAATATATTTATTTCCATTTTCCCATTAGGGTTAGGGTTAGGGATGGGGCTAAAGTTAGGGTTAGGGCTAAAGTTAGGGTTAGAGTTGGGGCTAAATTTAGGGTTGAGGCTAGAGTTGGGGTTAGGGTTTGGATTAAGTTTACGGCTGGGATTAGGGTTAGGGTTGGGATTAGGATTTGGATTAGGGTTAGGGGTGTGTCAGGGTTAGGGGTGTACATTTCAAAAACCTGACCTGCACATCCAAACATAGACTCAGTGTGAACAGGTGCTGAACCTAGAGTCGCCAACTCGTATATAGTTAAGTAAATAAGGCAGCACACTGCAGCGCTAGAACATACAAACTTGAAAAACGAAATTTGAACTTCATAACTGCACTAGAAATATGAAAAATGAGAGCTTTTAGCGCATAAAAATGGCCAATTTTATGTGTACCTGGTAGCCCCGTTACGGCATCTCTCTTATACCAGGTCCTAAACTTGCCTTACCTCGCTGAGAATAAACGTCTCCATCTGAATGGGTACAAATGAAAACCTCTTACTAGACTAAAATTCTCTCTCTCTGTGGAGGGGTATTGGACGTGCTGTAATTAAAACACCTGAAGCTAGAAGGCGGAGTGCACGATCAGAAGGCTAGAGAATACATTTCAAAAACCTGACCTGCACATCCAAACATAGACTCAGTGTGAACAGGTGCTGAACCTAGAGTCGCCAACTCGTATATAGTTAACTAAATAAGGCAGCATACTGCAGCGCTAGAACATACAAACTTGAAAAATGAAATTTGAACTGCATTACTGCACTAGAAATATGAAAAATGAGAGCTTTTAGCGCATAAAAATGTTTGAATGTGCAGGTCAGGTTTTTGAAATGTATTCTCTAGCTTTCTGATCGTGCACTCCGCCTTCTAGCTTCAGGTGTTTTAATTACAGCAGGTCCAATACCCCTCCACAGAGAGAGAGAATTTTAGTCTAGTAAGAGGTTTTCACATGTACCCATTCAGATGGAGACGTTTATTCTCAGCAAGGTAAGGCAAGTTTAGGACCTGGTATAAGAGAGATGCCGTAACGGGGCTACCAGGTACACATAAAATTGGCCATTTTTATGCGCTAAAAGCTCTCATTTTTCATATTTCTAGTGCAGTAATGCAGTTCAAATTTCGTTTTTCAAGTTTGTATGTTCTAGTGCTGCAGTGTGCTGCCTTATTTACTTAACTAAGGGTTAGGGGTGTAATTAGGCTTATGGTTGGGATTAGGGTTAGGAGTGTGTTGGTGTTAGGGGTGTGTTGAGGTTATGGTTGTGGTTAGGGTTGGGATTAGGAATAGAGGTGTGTTGGGGTAAGGGGTGTGTTGGGGTTAGGTTTGTGGTTAGGGTTAGGGTTAGGAGTGTGTCCGGGTTAGGGGTGTGGTTAGTCTTAGGGTTGGGATTAGGGTTAGGGGTGCGTTGGGGTTAGGGTTGGAGTTAGAATTGGGGGATTTTCACTGTTTTCGCACATCAGGGGCGACATGGTGTACAATCTCAGTTCCAGCAAACTCTGCACTGAAAAAAGTAAAACGGTGCTCCTTCCCTTCTGAGCTGTGCCATGCGCCCAAACAGTGGTTTACCCCCACATATGGGGTATAAGCGTACTCAGTACAAATTGGGTAACAACCTGCGTGGTCCAATTTCTCCTGTTACTCTTGGGAAAATAAAAATTTGGGGGCTAAAAAATCATTTTTGTAGGAAAAAATTATTTTTATTTTCTCGGCTCTGTGTATAAGCTTTAATGAAACACTTGGGGGTTCAAAGTTCTCACAACACATCTAGATAAGTTCATTGGGGGGTGTAGTTTCCAATATGGAGTCACTTGTTGGGGGTTTCTACTGTTTAGGTACTTCAGAGGCTCAGCAAACGCAACGTGATGCCCGCAGATCATTCCATCAAAGTCTGCATTCCATAATGGCACTCCTTCCCTTCCAACCTGTGCCATGCGCCCAAACGGTGGTCCCCCCATATATGGGGTATCAGCGTACTCAGGACAAATTGGACAACAACTTTTGGGGTCCAATTTCTCCTGCTACCTTTGGAAAAATAAAAAATTGGAGGCAAAAAGATCATTTTTGTGAAAAAATATGATTTTTTATCTTTACGGCTCTACATTATAAACTTCTGTGAAGCACTTGGGGGTGAAATGTGCTCACCACACATCTAGATAAGTTCATTAGGGGGTCTACTTTCCAAAATGGTGTCACTTTTGGGAGGTTTCAATGTTTAGGCACATCAGGGGCTCTCCAAACGCGACATGGTGTCCGATCTCAATTCCAGCCTATTTTTCACTGAAAAGTCAAACGGCGCTCCTTCCATTCCAAGCTCTGCCATGCGCCCAAACAGTGGTTTACTTAAACATATGGGGTATCGGCGTACTCAGGACAAAATGCACAAAAACTTTTGGTGTTCAATTTCTCCTGCTACCCTTGGTAAAATAAAACAAATTGTATCTTAATTAAATTTTTTGTGGAAAAAAGTTAAATGTTCATTTTTTTTAAACATTCCAGAAATTCCTGTGAAGCACCTGAAGAATTAATGAACTTCTTAAATGTGGTTTTGAGCACTTTGACGGGTGCAGTTTTTAGAATGGTGTTACTTTTGTATATTTTTTATAATATAGACCCCCCAAAGTGACTTCAAATGTAAGGTGGTCCATAAAAAATAATGGTGTTGTAAAAATGAGAAATTGCTGGTCAACTTTTAACCCCTATAACTCCCTAACAAAAAAAAGTTGGTTCCAAAATTGTGGTGATGTAAAGTAGACATGTGGGAAATGTTACTTATTATGTATTTTGTGTGACATATCTGTGTGATTTAAGGGCATTAAAATTCAAATTTAAAAAATTGTGAAATTTTAATAGTAACATAGTTATTCAAGTTGAAGGAAGATTTTAAGTCCATCTAGTTCAACCCATAGCCTAACCTAACATGCCCTAACATGTTGATCCAGAGGAAGGCAAAAAAAAAAAACCATGTGGCAAAGAGTAAGCTCCACATTGGGGAAAAAAACTCCTTCCCGACTCCACATACAGCAATCAGACTATTTCCCTGGATCAACGCCCTATCAAGGAATCTAGTATATTTAACCTGTAACACATTATACTTTTCAAGAAAGGTATCCAGTCCCCTCTTAAATTTTAGTAATGAATTACTCATTACAATATCATACAGCAGAGAGTTCCATAGTCTCACTGCTCTTACAGTAAAGAACCCGCGTCTGTTATTATGCCTAAACCTTTTTTCCTCCAGACGTAGAAGATGACCCCTTGTCCCTGTTTCAGGTCTATGATTAAAAAGATCATCAGAAAGGTCTTTGTACTGTCCCCTCATACATTTATACATTAAAATAAGATCACTCCTTAGCCTTCAATTTTCCAAACTAAATAACCCCAAGTATAATAACCTATCTTGGTATTTCAGACCCCCCCCCCCCCCCCCAGTCCTCTAATAACCTTGGTCGCTCTTCTCAGCACCCTCTCTAGTTCAGCTATGTCTTTCTTATACACCAGAGACCAGAACTGTACACAGTATTCTAAGTGTGCTTGAACTAGTGACTTGTATAGAGGTAAAATTATGTTCTCCTCATGAGCATCTATGCCTCTTTTAATGCATCCCATTATTTTATTTGCCTTTGTAGCAGCTGCCTGACACTGGCCACTAAATGTGAGTTTGTCATCCACCCAAACACCCAGGTCTTTTTCATTGACGGTTTTGCTCAGAGTTTTAGAATTAAGCTCATAGTTATACATCTTATTACTTCTACCCAAGTGCATGACCTTACATTTATCCCCATTAAAGCTCATTTGCCATTTATCAGCCCAAGCTTCTAGTTTACATAAATCATCCTGTAATATAAAATTGTCCTCCTCTGTATTGATTACCCTGCAGAGTTTATTTCTGCAAATATTGAAATTCTGCTCTGTATGCCCCCTAGTAGGTCATTAATAAATATGTTAAAAAGAAGAGGGCCCAATATTGACCCCTGTGGTACCCCACTGCTAACCGCGACCCAGTACGAGTGTGCTCCATTAATAACCACCCTTTGTTTCCTATCCCTGAGCCAGCTCTTAACCAACTTACACTTGTTTCCCCTATTCACATTATTCTCATTTTATGTATCAACCTTTTGTGTGGCACCGTATCAAAAGCTTTTGCAAAGTCCATATACACTACGTCCACTGGGTTCCCTTGGTCCAGTCCGGAACTTACCTCTTCATAGAAGCTGATCAGATTAGTCTGACATGAACTGTCCCTAGTAAACCCATGCTGATACTGGATCATGAGGTTATTCCTCTTCAGATACTCCAGTATAGCATCCCTTAGAATGCCCTCCAGGATTTTACCCACAGTAGAGGTTAAGCTTACTGGCCTATAATTACCGAGTTCAGTTTTTGTCCCCTTTTTGAATATTGGCACCACATTTGCTATACGCCAGTCCTGTGGTACAGACCCTGTTATTATGGAGTCTTTAAAGATTAAAAATAATGGTCTATCAATGACTGTACTTAATTCCTGCAGTACTTGGGGGTGTATCCCATCCAGGCCCGGAGATTTGTCAATTTTAGTGATTTTTAGACGCTGCCGTACTTCCTGCTAGGTTAAGCAGGTGATATTTAATTGGGAATTTTTGTTGTCACTGATCATATTGTCTGCCATGGGATTTTTTTGTGTAAATACTAATGAAAAAAAGTCATTTAGCAGATTGGGTTTTTCCTCATCCTCATCCACCATTTCACTCAGACTATTTTTAAGAGGGCCAACACTATCATTTTTTAGTTTCTTACTATTTATGTAGTTAAAGAATATTTTGGGATTATTTTTACTCTCTCTGGCAATGAGTCTCTCTGTCTCAATCTTTGCTGCCTTGATTTGCTTTTTACAGAATTTATTTAATTTTCTTTTTTATTTATTTAATGCCTCATCACTACCTACTTCCTTTAATTCTCTAAATGCTTTCTTTTTGTCACTTATTGTGCCCCTTACAGCTCTATTTAGCCATATTGGTTTCCTCCTATTCCTAGTATTCCCTTACGGTATATACTGTGCACAGGTCCTATTCAAAATGCTAATAAACGTCTCCCATTTTCTTTGTGTATTTTTATGTCTCAGGATATTGTCCCAGTTAATTGCACCAAGATCCTCTCTCATCCGTTGGAAATTTGCCCTCCTGAAGTTTAATATCCTTGTAACCCCTCTACTACACATCTTATTAAAGGATACATGAAAACTTATTATTTTGTGATCACTATTCTCCAAGTGACCCCCAACCCTTACATTTGATATGCGGTCTGGCCTGTTGGTTAATATTAGCTCTAGCAGTGCCCCCCTTCTTGTTGGGTCCTGAACCAGTTGTGAAAGGTAATTGTCTCTCATAGTTGTCAAAAACCGATTACCTTTGCTGGAACTGCAGGTTTCTGTTCCCCAATCTATTTCAGGGTAGTTGAAGTTCCCCATAATAATGACTTCTCCTTGAGTCCCAGCTTCATCTATTTGCTTTACGAGGGTATTCTCCGTTGCTTCCATTATTTTTGGAGACTTATAACTAACCCCTATCAGTAAATTATTTTCCCCCTCCCCTTATCTCCACCCACAGGGACTCTACATTTTCATTAGATTCACCTATGTTATCACGCAGGATGGGTTTTAAGGATGATTTTACATATAGACACACCCCTCCCCCTCGCTTATCCGTTCGGTCATTTCTGAACAGACTATAACCCTGTAAGTTAACAGCCCAGTCATGGCTCTCATCCAGCCATGTTTCAGATATCACCACCATGTCATAATTATGCTCCAACAACATTCATTCTAATTTGTCCATTTTGTTGGCGAGGCTTCTGGCATTAGTGTACATGCACTTTATGTATCTCTCTGGACCTCTATTTTTTCTTAAGTTATTAAATGTTCTAACCCCACCCCCCATGCCACCGCGACCCCTAACTTCCTAACTTGTGCTCAGGTCTCTATCTGCACTATCTTCCCCTCCTATAAAATTAATATCCTCCCCCAATTCCTAGTTTAAACACTCCTCTAACCTTCTAGCCATTTTCTCCCCCAACACAGCTGCAACTTCCCCATTGAGGTGCAGCCTGTCCCTAGCGTAGTTAAGTAAATAAGGCAGCACACTGCAGCGCTAAAACATGTAAACTTGAAATACAAAATTTGAACTGCATTACTGCACTAGAAATATGAAAAATGAGAGCGTTTAGCGCATAAAAATGGCCAATTTTATGTGTACCTGGTAGCCCCTTTACGGCATCTCTCTTATACCAGGTCCTAAACTTGCCTTACCTCGCTGAGAATAAACGTCTCCATCTGAATGGGTACATGTGAAACCTCTTCCTAGACTAAAATTCTCTCTCTCTGTGGAGGGGTATTGGACCTGCTGTAATTAAAACACCTGTAGGCTAGGAGGCGGAGTGCACGATCAGAAGGCTAAAGAATGCATTTCAAAAACCTGACCGGCACATCCAAACATAGACTCAGTGTGAACAGGTGCTGAACCTAGAGTCGCCAACTCGTATATAGTTAAGTAAATAAGGCAGCACACTGCAGCTCTAAAACATGTAAACTTGAAATACAAAATTTGAACTGCATTACTGCACTAGAAATATGAAAAATGAGAGCGTTTAGCGCATAAAAATGGCCAATTTTATGTGTACCTTGTAGCCCCTTTACGGCATCTCTCTTATACCAGGTCCTAAACTTGCCTTACCTCACTGAGAATAAACGTCTCCATCTGAATGGGTACATGTGAAACCTCTTCCTAGACTAAAATTCTCTCTCTCTGTGGAGGGGTATTGGACCTGCTGTAATTAAAACACCTGTAGGCTAGGAGGCGGAGTGCACGATCAGAAGGCTAAAGAATACATTTCAAAAACCTGACCGGCACATCCAAACATAGACTAAGTGTGAACAGGTGCTGAACCTAGAGTCGCCAACTCGTATATAGTTAAGTAAATAAGGCAGCACACTGCAGAGCTAAAACATGTAAACTTGAAATACAAAATTTGAACTGCATTACTGCACTAGAAATATGAAAAATGAGAGCGTTTAGCGCATAAAAATGGCCAATTTTATGTGTACCTGGTAGCCCCTTTACGGCATATCTCTTATACCAGGTCCTAAACTTGCCTTACCTCGCTGAGAATAAACGTCTCCATCTGAATGGGTACATGTGAAACCTCTTCCTAGACTGTCTGTCTGGCCAAATTTACATTCATTTCACAGCTGTGAGCTGTTATTAACATGCTGGGAACCATTTTGGCTATTGGCCCCTTCCCAGAATATTAACACCAGCCCCCAGCTGTTTTATTTCCCTCAGCTGGTTAGAAAAATTAAGGGGGGTATCACGCCTTTTTTTATACAACTATTTTGTACATGCGACGGCTGGCGCTGATTACAAATCTCATAAATGTCAGAAGCCAACCAATCAGAAGCCGTGACGTCACCGCGACGTCACCGAAGGTCCTGCAAGCGCTGATTCTTAGGAAGGAAGGCTGCCGGAAAGAAGCAGGGCGCGTCCGAGGGTGAGTATATTCCTATTAGGTATATACTCACCCTCGGACGCGCCCTGCTTCTTTCCGACAGCCTTCCTTCCTAAGAATCAGCGCTTGAAGGACCTTCGGTGACGTCACGGCTTCTGATTGGTCGCGCGAGCGGTCACATGGGCGGCCGCGCGACCAATCACAAGCCGCGACGTCACCGCGACGTCACCGCAAGGTCCTGGAAGGCTGATTCTAAGGAAGGAAGGTTCCCGGTTAGTACCAGGGCGCGTCAGAGGGTAAGTATTGCGATATTTTTTATTTTAATTCTTTATTTTACACTTAAATCTGAATTCCGATACCAATTCCTGATATCTTAAACATATCGGGAATCGGTATCGGAATTCCGATTCCAGATTCAAAAGATCACCGACTTCATGGCCGACCCCACACAGGGGTCGGGTCGGGTTTCATGAAACCCGACCTTGCCAAAAGTCGGCGACATTTGAAAATTTTCGACCCGTTTCGCTCAACCCTAGTGAGGACCTTATGAGAGGCTCAGCAGTAAGGCACTACAGAATCCAGGTGCTAAAGGAAGGATACTAATTTCCACGTGGATAAGGGGACTCTGGATTTGCCTTCAGACCGGCCGGACTCTGCCTACCCTGTGATACGGTGCTCTGGACTGTGGATGCTGAAGCCTTCAGTAAAGGTAAAGAGACTGCAACCTTGTGTCCTCGCTCTTCACTGCACCTTTCACCACCCACCATCTACACTCTGGGAAGCCCTGGGGACATACTTCACCTGTGGGAAGGTATACCAACTAGCTGCCATCACATCATCCCAGCGGACCCCTAAGCAGCGTCAGTCACCCTGACCGAATACCACAGGTGGTGTCACGAACATTATCCCTTTAAAGACCTTTCCCCCATTTCTTAGCAGACGCCCCTAGGGCCACGGACCAGGTCAGCCACCGTGACATCCCCTTTGAGAACCGAAGGGCCCGGCTCCGAGTACCCCACTGCCCTACGGGGGCGATCCACAATGATGAGAGCTGCATTCAGCACCCGGCACCTAGGAACAGCGCTAACTCTACTGCTTTTCCCAGGCGCCGGTACATGTCATACTGATGACACATGGATGTCATCCATTTGTCATCAGTGTGCTTGTATGCAGGACATATTGCAGACCGTGCTGCCACCAAAAAACTGACATGTCAACGTGTTTTGCACACGGTCCATGGAATCACACTAACATGTGCACAGACCCCTAAATTTGAATGGGTCTACGTGTGTAAGTGTCTTGGGGTACATGTGATACAGGAAAGATATATATCTTTGTACCTTGTTAGCTAGTAGATAGAAAAATATTTAGAGTGGAGAGTCCTCAGTGTTTCATACCTTTTAATGGCTAACTGAAAAGATGGTAATCAAATTGTAAGCTTTCGAGACTACTCAGGTCTCTTCATCAGGCATAGACTAATACAAAAGCTGAAGAAACACGTTTATACACAACACAGCAAAGAAATAATGCAATAGATAAGACAAGTGATGTGAAGCAGAACTATCATTATGGGAGAGGGATAAACAGTTGTGTCCATAAATATTGGAACAGTTTATAGATAAGGAATGTGAAAGTTTTATTGTCCTCTGATTGGGGTCTGGTTCTGTGTTGTGATGCCCCCACAAGGTCTGAGGAGCAAATTCCTTAACTGATGTAAAAAATACATAATTCCATGCAACACATTCATTCCTGCACTGAGTGTGTCAAAGGTTGCCATGAGTTTATACTCCCAGACTGTTCTATCTCTTTGAGATTTGAAATTACCTTTTAATACAAGTAATTTCATGTCCATGGTGCTGTGATCAGGAATACAAAAATGTTTGGTCACAGGTAGATCCATTCTTTTTTCTCTTATTGTGTGGCGATGAGAATTCATCCTTGTTCTAAGCTTTTACCTGGTCTCCCCAACATTTAGGACATTTAGTACAAATAATTTAGTACACCACATTAGATGTGATGCAGCTGAAAGTACATGGGGTCTTATAGTACTGATGTGAGTTGGGAATCTTTATCTTGTCTGTGGTCATTATAAATGGACAGGTTTTAAATTTTTTTTGTTTGCAAGAAAAGTATCATGTAGCTGTTGGAGAGGACAGAGATCTTCTGACAATGATGCTTCTTAGATTTGAGGGTTGCCTAAAACACAGTAGTGGGGAATCTGGAAATATGGATTGTAAATTGGGCATCCTTTTGTAGTAAAGGTTGTAATTTCCGTGCAGCTCCCCTTAGCACATCCAGATTTGGATTGTAGGTGACTACTAGAGGCACCCGGTTATTTTCTTCTTTAGCTTTGTAATGTAGCAGGTGATTCCTTGATATTCTAGCTGCTCTTGTAATCTGGTTTTGAATTGTTCTTGGATGGTTCTTGGATGGTAGCACTGATTCGAGGAGGTCTTTCTGAGGCGATCAAGATGTTTGTCTTTATCCATGGGGTTGGAACATATCTGATTGCATCTGATGGATTGGCTGTAGGCAATAGTGGTTTTTATATGTTTTGGATGGAAACTGACCCATTTAAGGTATGTTGTACGGTCAATTGGCTTCATTGTTATGCTATAGAACAATTAGGTGCTGCTGGAGAAAATAGCGCAAATAGGGTCTTATCCAAGACGCAAGTAGTTTAATACAATCAAATTATACTCACCAGGTGGTGCTTTAAATTGAGCTTGTAGGAAATATTTTCTGCAGCAGATCCACAGGTCCACTAATGGCTACCACATAGATAAAAATTGGGGAAAAAATGTGGACTTATTCTGCGCTGCTGAATAACTGAAGATCCGGGTATATTGCATAAAATGTGGTTTTATTCAATGCATTTCAAAGTACTGAGACTTCTTCATCAGGAACTACCAGAAAAAACTGATCTTCAGTTATTCAGCAGTGCAGAATAAGTCCACAGTTTTTTTTTCTCCAATTATTAGCTACAGAACAATGAAATAGAGACATCCCTGTATCAGAAGCCAATCGACCATCCAACATACCTTGCTGAAGTTCAAAGGATTGCCATGGCAACCCAAGACAACTAATAGCCTCAAGGTCTTTGGGTTTTGACGGTTACGGTGGCCTGTCATAAATACCTTGTATCAGTGTATCAGTGTAAAACTGATGGGAAAACTGACGTAACCATTCAATATAATGAGGCAAGCAGTCACTTTGGATTCTGTCTGACCTCTTTTTTTTAGAAACATCTGTCTTTTTAGGTGTGCACAAAAGAGTAGTTAACCATGTTTTTGTGCATGCATAAAAAGGCAGGACACAACCAGAATAAACATCTGACTGAGTCTAAAGTCTCATTAAAGTAAATGGCTCCATTGTGGGTTCATCTACATCACCATTTTCACAGATTTAGGCTATGCGCACACGTTGCGGATACTCTGTGGATCCACAGCGTTTTTTGCGGTGCAGAAACGCTGCAGATCTGCAATTGATTTACAGTACAATGTAAATCAATGACAAAAAAAAAGATGTGCACACGTTGCGGAAAATCCACTGTGGAAACGCTGCGGTTAAAAGAAGTGGCATGTCATTTCTTTTTTGAGAATCTGCAGCGTTTTTGTACTCATTCCATTATAGAAATCCGCAGGGGTAAAAAACGCAGCAACTCTGCCAAAAAAAGCAGCAAAAATGCACAAAAAACGCTGCGGATCCGCACAAAAAACACGACAAATCCGCAGCTGCGTTTTCTGCCAGGAGAGGCAGAATCCGCACCAGAAATTGCTAAGGCTAATCCGCAACATGTGCACATAGACTTAGACAGAATCCACAATGTACTGTAAGTGTTAAGCGTAGGACAAGTGTGAAACTATTCTTAAAAGTGATCAAATAGAATTACCGTATATAATCGACTATAAGCCGACCCGAGTATAAGCTGACCCCCCTAATCTTGCCACAAAAAACTGGGAAAACTTATTAACTCGAGTATAAGCCTAGGGTGGGAAATGCAGCAGCTACTGGTAAATGTCAAAAATAAAAATAGATACCAATAAAAGTAAAATTAATTGAGACATCAGTAGGTTACGTGTTTTTGAATATCCATATTCATGATGTGCTCCCAGTTCATGATGGGCCCCATAAGATGCTCCATACAAAATACGCCCCATATAATGCTCCATATTAAAATATGCCACATATAACGCTGCACAAAGGTTAATAATGGCTCCATAAGATGCTCCATAGAAACATTTGCCCCATACAATGCTGCATAAAGGTTGATGGCCCCATAAGATGCTCCACACATTATGGCCCAATAAGATGCTCCACACATTATGCCCCATAAGATGCTCCACACATTATGCCACATGAGATACTCCACACATTATGCCCCATAAGATGCTCCATACATTATGGCCCCATAAGATGCTCCATACATTATGCCCCATAAGATACTCCATACATCATGCCCCATGAAATGCTCCACACATTATGGCCCCATGAGATGCTCCACACATTATGACCCCTTGAGATGCTCCATACATTGTGGCCCCATGAGATGCTTCACACATTGTGGTCCCATGAGATGCTCCATACATTGTGGCCCCATACGATGCTCCATACATTGTGGCTCCATACGATGCTCCATACATTTTGGCCAGATGAGATGCTCCATACATTGTGGCCCCACACGATGTTCCATACATTGTGGCCCCACACGATGCTCCATACATTGTGGCCCCATACGATGCTCCATACATTGTGGCCCCATGAGATGCTCCACACATTGTGGCCCCATGAGATGCTCCACATATTGTGGCCCCATGAGATGCTCCAAACATTGTGGCCCTATACGATGCTCCATACATTGTGGCTCCATACGATGCTCCATACATTGTGGCCCCATGAGATGCTCCATACATTGTGGCCCCACACGATGTTCCATACATTGTGGCCCCATACGATGCTCCATACATTGTGGCCCCATGAGATGCTCCATATATTGTGGCCCTATGAGATGCTCCATACATTATGGCCCCATGGGATGCTCCATACATTGTGGCCCCATACGATGCTCCATACATTGTGGCCCCATACGATGCTCCATACATTGTGGCCCCATGAGATGCTCCACACATTGTGGCCCTATGAGATGCTCCACATATTGTGGCCCCATGAGATGCTCCAAACATTGTGGCCCTTTACGATGCTCCATACATTGTGGCTCCATACGATGCTCCATACATTGTGGCCCCATGAGATGCTCCATACATTGTGGCCCCACATGATGTTCCATACATTGTGGCCCCATACGATGCTCCATACATTGTGGCCCCATGAGATGCTCCATATATTGTGGCCCCATACGATGCTCCATACATTATGGCCCCATGAGATGCTCCACAAAATGTGGCCCCATATGATGCTCCATACATTGTGGCCCCATACGATGCTTCATACATTGTGGCCCCATACGATTCTCCATACATTGTGGCCCCATACAATGCTCCATACATTGTGGCCCCATGAGATGCTCCACACATTTGCTGTTGCTGCGATTAAAATAAAAAAAAATCACATACTCACTTCTCTTCGCTCAGGCCCCCGGCACTTGCGATAGTCACCTTCCTCGTTCCACCGCTGCACACTAATCACGTCATCGCGCCCTCTGACCTAAACTGTGCAGAGGATGGAAGGCAGAGCAGCACACAGCGGTGGAATGAGGAAGGTGACTGTCGTGCCATGCTCACCCTCCCCATTATACTCTCCAGCATCTCACTGTCAGATGGTCTCCGGGAGCCGGCGGCATCTTCCTGTTTTCAGCGTTCACGTGGTACTGCTCGTTACAGTAATGAATATGCGTCCATATTCATTACTTTAATGAGCGGTACCACGTGACCACTGAACACAGGAAGAGCTGCCCAGAGACCACGGGACATGCAGGGACAGCGCCAGGAGCAGGTGAGTATGTCACCACGCCGCCACCCCGCCGACACCCCTCCGCTGACAGTGACTCGAGTATAAGCCGAGAGGGTCACTTTCAGCCCAAAAAAGTGGGCTGAAAATCTCAGCTTATACTCGAGTATATACAGTATGTAAAAAAATAGGGTCAAGAAAAATTCAAACTATTCCAGAAAAATAAGTCCCACTCAGGTTCCTCGTCTGTCAATAAAAATATTTGAGATTTCTTTGTTAATGATATTTCAAAGGCTCTGGAAAAGCAACATAGAATCCACTTCCCCCCAAAAAAATTACAAAATCCAGTAAAGTCCAGTATATGGCACCCTCAAACTATTAAAGTCAAATTTGTACTTCAAAACCAAATGGTCTCCTCTTCCTTCTGCGTCTCTCAGTTTTTGCAAACCATTCTTAGTGTCCATATGTATGGCATTTCTGTAATAAGAAGAACACACAAAAATTTACAGCATTTATGACAAGTATGAGCACAGTGAGGTCACACTAAAATTACATACTTGCAGTTTTCAATGTCCCTATGAAGGCACCTACTGTGTTATTATTTATTATTATAGCGCCATTTATGCGGTATTGTCACTTTTGGGAGAAATTGCGTGAAAAATTGTAAAGTCTGCTTACTCATACTAACCCTTAAGAAAATGTAAAATTTAGAGCTAAAATAATATTTTTATGCAACATTTTTTTGTCTTCATGAACCAGCTTTTTAAAATTCTGTTAAGCACCTGAACATGTTCTTGCAGCTAGATGAATTCATGGAGGGGTGTAGTTTGTAAAATGGAGTCATTTGTGTGGGTTCCAGCTGTTGTATTCCCTGTGGGGCTCTGCACATATCACAAGGCATCAGCAATTTATTAGCGCCAATTTGTGGGCTACATTTTCTGTTATTACTCCTTGTGTAAATAAACAATTTGGAGCTGAAGTAACATTTTGGTGAGAAAAATGGAATGCTTGTTAGGACTGGCGGAACGCACCAAGACAGATGATAAAGGTGCGTTCGCAGTCCGGGGTCCACCGTGCAGGTGAGAACCTGCTGCTAGCAATTAGCAGACAATATGGCGGTACACTAAAGTATACACGCGTGGGTTAAACCTCACCCAGCGTGAAGAAAGCGATCCTGTTAATTCACAGGACCGCAGTACCGCACTAGTGCGCGAGCAAGTGGTCAGCGGACTTAACCCCAGAAGGGATTGAAGCCCGATTAGACCCTTGCTGGCGTAACACCGCAACTGGGTGTGTAGAGAACCTTAAGTAATCTATGTGCACAAGAGTGCGAGCGATGCCGCACTAACGGACGCCACTAACCACCCAGACTCGGGTATGGAAAGCGCAAGGCAGGCGCACGGCGCCGTACTGGCAGGCACAGCTACAGGACGCTGTGATGTGTGTTAGTGCTGTAGGCTAAGTCGGGCGCTAGGTAGCAGCCATACACCTTCCGCGAACAGACATTCAATAGGGTAGGGGTTTCCAAGGATGACTTGCACTCACAACATACACACATAAGCAATTTTAAAACAATACTAGCGCATGGCCGTGCGGTCATGCGCAGTTTATATAGCAGCAGCACAGGAAGTGGCCACAGCACTTTTGCCCTTCTAGGACCTGCCAAGAGGACCAATGGAATGTGCTGCAGAGCCTGAGCACATGACCCTCGATCTCCAACGGGAGACCTTACGCTGGGCATGCTCAGTACATGCAGACAAGGACTTAGTCCCAGAGAAGTCCGCTCGCTGCTGACCAGCACTGACTTTAAAGGCAGAGACTGGAGAAGCAGCACTAACTCTCAGAACAGAGTGAGAATGAGCAAGACGCTGGGACCGACGTCCTTGCTGAGCAGGCTCCACTGCGGCTGGACAAGAATGGGAGACCGCAGCAGAAGTGGCTCGAGATTCCCCCTGTGCAGAAGCGGGAACTCGACCCCTAACATTGCCCCCCTCCTAGGGCCCCCCCCTCCTTGGGCCTCGCTGCGTTCGAAGGCAGCAATGAGCTGCGGGGCCCGAATGTGCTCAACAGGCTCCCAGGACCTGTCCTCGGGGCCATAACCCTTCCAGTCCACCAAATAAAATTTTTTACCACGCACCACCTTGCACCCCAAAATAGCGTTCACCTCATAATCGTCCGTAGACGAACCCGATGTCCCAGCAGATGACTCGGAAAAGCGGGACATATACACGGGTTTCAAGAGGGACACATGAAAGGTGTCGGTGATACCCAGGCGTGGCGGAAGGGCCAAATGATAGACCACAGGATTAACCTGCTCGAGGACCTTGAATGGACCCAAGTAGCGAGGAGCAAATTTAGTGGACTCAACTCGCAGCCTGATGTTACGGGCGGAGAGCCACACCAAGTCGCCAGGAGCAAAGGTCGGGGCGGGGCGCCGATGAGCATCAGCGGAGGACCTCATTCTCTCCTTAGAGGCCCGAATGGCATCCTGAGTGCGGTCCCAAATATCCCGTGCCTCCACAGCCCAGTCTGCCACCCTGGAGTCGGCGGAAGACACGGGCATAGGCACAGGTACCCGTGGATGCTGACCATAGTTGAGGAGGAATGGGGTTTGTCCAGTGGAGTCGGCAACGGCGTTGTTCAGTGCAAACTCTGCCCATGATAGCAAGGATGCCCAGTCATCCTGCCTGGCTGAAACAAAATGTCGCAGGTATGTGACCAAGGTCTGGTTGGCCCTCTCTACCAACCCATTCGTCTCGGGATGATAAGCGGAAGAGAGATTCAACTCAATACTGAGAAGACGACAGAGCTCTCTCCAGAACCGAGACGCAAACTGGGGACCCCGGTCACTGACAATTTTGTCTGGCATACCATGTAGGCGGAAGATATGTCTGATGAACAACGCTGCCAAGGCCCGTGCAGAAGGTAACCGCGGCAGCGGCACCAAATGCACCATTTTTGAGAAATGATCGGTGATGACCCAAATGATGGTACAGCCGCGAGACTTGGGCAAACCCACAACAAAGTCCATCCCGACCATCTCCCAGGGCCTATCTGCCACCGGCAAGGGATAGAGCAAACCAGCTGGCCTTTGACGCGGAGATTTATTTTTGGCGCAGGAGACACACGCCAGAACATAATCCCTGACATCCCGGACCATATGCGGCCACCAGTACGTCCTCGCCAGTAGCTCAGATGTCCTCTTTGTCCCAAAGTGTCCACCCACCCTGGACGAATGAGCCCAAGAGAGAACCTCCGGTCGCAAATTAATGGGCACAAAAGTCTTGCCCGGAGGCACAGACTCTAGCGATACCGGCGCCACGGTTCTCAGGCTCTCGGAAGGGACAATAAGCCGAGGCTCCTCTTCCTCCTCCTCAGTTGACATAAGGGAGCGAGAGAGAGCGTCAGCACGGATATTCTTCTCCCCGGCGAGATAATGAAGGGAAAAGTGGAACCGGGAGAAGAACAGGGACCATCTGGCCTGGCGAGAATTTAGCCGCTGGGCTGTCTGCAAATAGACCAAATTTTTGTGGTCCGTGTAAACTTGCAAGGGAAACCGCGCACCTTCCAGAAGGTGTCTCCACTCCGAAAAGGCCAACTTCATTGCTAGCAACTCCCTGTCCCCGATGGAGTAGTTCCTCTCCGCTGGCGTGAAGGTCTTGGAGAAGAAGAAGCATGGATGCTTCCGACCTTGAGCATCCTTTTGGTAGAGGACTGCTTCAGCACCAACGGACGAGGCATCCACCTCCAGTAGGAATGGCTTATCCACATCGGGACGATGTAAGATGGGAGCGCTAGCAAAGTGGGACTTAATAGAAGTGAAGGCCTTGGAGACCTCTTCCGACCACAATTTGGGATTCGCTCCCTTCTTGGTGAGGGCTACCAAGGGAGCCACCAGAGTTGAGAAGTGGGGAATGAACTGGCGGTAATAGTTTATGAACCCCATAAAGCGCTGCACCGCTTTAAGAGAATGGGGCTCTTGCCAGTCCATCACAGCCTGTAGTTTGGCAGGATCCATAGCCAATCCCTGGGCGGAGATGATATAGCCCAGGAAAGGTAAGGACTCCTGCTCAAACACACACTTCTCCAACTTTGCGTAAAGAGAGTTTGCCCGTAGGAGGTCGAAGACTCTGCCAACATCTCTCCGGTGGGAGTCAATATCTGGAGAAAAGATGAGAATATCATCCAGATAGACTACAACCGAGGTGGAAAGCATATCCCGGAAGATGTCGTTGACAAAGTCTTGAAAAACGGCAGGTGCATTACAGAGCCCGAAGGGCATCACCAGATACTCATAGTGCCCATCTCTGGTGTTAAATGCCGTTTTCCACTCGTCCCCCTCACGGATGCGAATCAGGTTGTAAGCACCCCACAGATCTAGTTTCGTAAACACTCTAGCTCCCCGAAGCCTATCGAAAAGCTCAGATATCAACGGCAAAGGGTACTTGTTCTTAACTGTGATAGCATTAAGACCCCTGTAGTCTATGCATGGACGTAGTTCTCCATTCTTCTTCTGCACGAAGAAGAACCCTGCCCCAGCAGGTGACACTGACTTCCTAATGAACCCTCTTGCCAGATTCTCTTGTATGTACTGAGACATTGCCTCCGTTTCCGGGAGAGATAATGGATAGACTCGACCCCGGGGAGTCTCAGCACCAGGCAAGAGATCGATAGGACAGTCATAGGGGCGATGGGGCGGAAGGGTCTCCGCCGCCTTCTTGGAGAACACGTCTGCATAAGACCAATATTGCTTGGGGAGAGAGGATAGATCTGCGGGTACCTCAGTAGTAGCAACCTGAACGCACTCTCGGTGACACCTACCCCCACATGATTCACCCCATCCCAGAATTCTGCCTGAGGACCACTCGATGTGAGGAGAGTGGTACCGTAGCCAAGGTATCCCCAACAGGACCTCATCAATACCCTCAGGAATGACGAGTAGAGAAATAATCTCCTGATGGGATGGCGACAGGGACAGAGTAACAGGGATGGTCTGATGTGTTATCTGTGCGGGGAGTGTCGACCCATTCACCACTCGTACCGTTACTGGTTGGGATAGCATAACCAGGGGTATTGCGTGACGTTGGGCGAAGGCAGAAGACATAAAATTGCCCTCCGCCCCAGAATCCACGCAGAGGTCTACCGAGTGGGAGGATGAGCCAAAGGTAATTGTCCCCTTAAAGGACAATTTGGAGGCAAACGTCGCAGTGTCTATTGCACCTCCACCTACTACCACTAGACGCTGACGTTTCCTCGACCGCTGATGACATCTGGTGGCAAGATGTCCTGACTGTTGGCAAACCTGGCAACCCTGGAGTGCACGAGCAGTCTGGGACTTAGATCCCGCTCGTGACACCACCTTAGGTTCCTGGAACTCAGGAGCCTGAACTGGAGATTCCAAAGGTTTGGCGAAGGTGGGAGCCAGCCGAAACCTCTGCCTACACTGGGCTCGCTCTAACCTCCGCTCGTGAAAACGGCGGTCAATGCGAGTAGATACTGCTATTAACTCCTCCAGTGTGGCGGGAATCTCCCTAGTGGCCAGAGCGTCCTTAACGTGGTCAGCCAGCCCCCTCCAAAATATAGGGATAAGGGCTTTATCCGACCACTCCAGCTCAGATGCCAGAGTGCGGAAATGGACGGCAAAAAGGCTGACCAAGGACGAGCCCTGAGTCAGTGCCAACAGTTGGAGCGCCGTGTCATGGGTGACACGAGGTCCTAGAAAGACCTGTTTCAGAGTGCTCAGGAATAACGGAGCACTCTGCACCACATGATCGCCACGCTCCCACAGCGGCGTAGCCCACTGCAACGCCCTGTCCGACAATAAGGAAATTATAAAGCCCACCTTAGCCCGCTCTGTAGGGAAACGAGAGGCCAGAAGCTCGAGATGTATTGAGCACTGACTCACGAAACCCCTACAGGACTTACTGTCACCAGAAAATTTCTCTGGTAGCGGGAGGCGAGATAGCGTCGGTACAGGGGCGGCAGTGGACAAGGTAGCTGCAGCCACACTTGCAGCCTGAACAGCGACAGCAGTAACATCCACAGCTGAGGTTGAACGCTCAAAAGCCGCCAACCTTCCCTCCAGTTGCTGGATGTACCGCTGTAAACGCTGATCGTCCGCCATTTTACTAGCCAGACCCTGGCGCTAGTATTCTGTTAGGACTGGCGGAACGCACCAAGACAGATGATAAAGGTGCGTTCGCAGTCCGGGGTCCACCGTGCAGGTGAGAACCTGCTGCTAGCAATTAGCAGACAATATGGCGGTACACTAAAGTATACACGCGTGGGTTAAACCTCACCCAGCGTGAAGAAAGCGATCCTGTTAATTCACAGGACCGCAGTACCGCACTAGTGCGCGAGCAAGTGGTCAGCGGACTTAACCCCAGAAGGGATTGAAGCCCGATTAGACCCTTGCTGGCGTAACACCGCAACTGGGTGTGTAGAGAACCTTAAGCAATCTATGTGCACAAGAGTGCGAGCGATGCCGCACTAACGGACGCCACTAACCACCCAGACTCGGGTATGGAAAGCGCAAGGCAGGCGCACGGCGCCGTACTGGCAGGCACAGCTACAGGACGCTGTGATGTGTGTTAGTGCTGTAGGCTAAGTCGGGCGCTAGGTAGCAGCCATACACCTTCCGCGAACAGACATTCAATAGGGTAGGGGTTTCCAAGGACGACTTGCACTCACAACATACACACATAAGCAATTGTAAAACAATACTAGCGCATGGCCGTGCGGTCATGCGCAGTTTATATAGCAGCAGCACAGGAAGTGGCCACAGCACTTTTGCCCTTCTAGGACCTGCCAAGAGGACCAATGGAATGTGCTGCAGAGCCTGAGCACATGACCCTCGATCTCCAACGGGAGACCTTACGCTGGGCATGCTCAGTACATGCAGACAAGGACTTAGTCCCAGAGAAGTCCGCTCGCTGCTGACCAGCACTGACTTTAAAGGCAGAGACTGGAGAAGCAGCACTAACTCTCAGAACAGAGTGAGAATGAGCAAGACGCTGGGACCGACGTCCTTGCTGAGCAGGCTCCACTGCGGCTGGACAAGAATGGGAGACCGCAGCGGAAGTGGCTCGAGATTCCCCCTGTGCAGAAGCGGGAACTCGACCCCTAACAATGCTTCTCTCCATTCCTTCCACTTTATGTTACTTTTCGCAAAGCACCTGAAGAGTTAACAAACTTCCTGACAGCACTTTTGAATGGTTTCAGGGGTGCCATCTTTAATGATATTTTTTTGTCTGTTTTTTTAATATATAAGCCAATGAAACTTATTTCAAAAGTGATCAGATTCCTAAAAAATAGGTTTTGTACATTCTGTGGAAAATCAAATAGGGATTAGAACTTTATAGTGTCACCTGCTGGAAGAAGAGATCCTACTAGTCACTATCGAACTTTTAACAAGCCTTGCCATAGATCCTAAGTCATATCACTATGCATGGTACAAAATCTGCAAGATGTCAAGCCTGTAGGGAATTATGGTGAGGCCCGCGTGGAAATGTGCAATGACATTTATCTGTCCTCTAATGGTTCAGCAGCGTGGAAATACACAAATCGAATCTCAAAATTTTCAAATTCGCATGAAACCATGAATTTCAGGAAATTGTACGCAAACATGATCCTCTGTAAATTGAACCACTTATCTCTAAAACCCTAACATTAGTCTTATACACATGCAATTTGGTATGAAAAGGTTTGTCACTGGTGAATTATAAACATATGTCATAATGGCAAATTTGTTTTACTAAAGGCCAAAAGCAGACGCAAGGTCAAGTTCTACAATAATAGCTCTGGATTATATCTCAGCTTCCAGAACTGGTCAGCGTATGACACGGTGGGAGAATGCTTAATTTCACTTAATCCTAAATTTAATAGCCTTAAAATTAGATGGTAAAATATTTTTATGCTGAATTTACCTTTAAATTAATATTTATTTTCAGTTGCCTTCTTCTTTTAAAAGAAAATATGAAATATATAACAATGTATTGTAAGGTAATTTCTAAAATACTCGACATTAAGTTTTTTGTTCAAATTTGACACCTGGCTATCAAGGATTGCTGCAATATATTTCTGCAATATGAGTGTTCATGTAAGATAACACTTGCCTGGGGGTAGACTGAAGTATGAAGAGAAGGCAATTTACTTCTCTAACCCACACATCTTATCTTATAATAACATTCCTGCAATTAAATGTCTCAGACATCTTAAAGAAAATAGCCCAAAGATTCTTTTCTTAATTTATTTCCAAATAAACAAAAAACAGTGCATTATAATTAATTGGCTGAATAAGAACAAATTGAATGTGTACCTTTTTACACCTGCACAGCTGGGAAATGCAGTATATAAATCCCAGTTGAATGACTAGATAAATTTCTCAGTATGGCACATTTTGTACTTTTTCTTACGGTGTAGTTGCCCTATTAAGGGATATTCAATTAGTATGTAAAGAGAGATCCCATATTATAAGAGCAAAAAGGAGAAAATGTTTTATTACACTTTTAACATTGACTTAACATCCGACAGAGTAAAAACACTTTCTTCTTTATTTTACCTTTTTTTTTATTTTACAGTTTTGTTAAATAGCAGATCAAATAGGATCACCAAATGCACAATTATTATTAAAGGGAACCTGTCAGCCCCCCAGGGGTTTGTAACTAAAAGAGCCATCTTGTGCACACTAATGCTGCATTCTGACAAGGTCGCTCTTTTAGTTCTTGGTGCTGTAACTGCAGAAATAATCGATTTTGAATTTTGTCCAAGATACCTTGAAATAGTCCTGGGGCACGTCTTTCCCCCTTAATGCAGATGCAGCACCGCCTTCACTCATGCCCTCTTGGTGCCTGGTGCGCCTCCTCAGCATTGTTTTCAACTGTCCCGGCGCCTGCGCTTTTATCTTATGCCTTGGGCATGCGCAGTTAGCGCTGCCCGTCTTCTGACATCATTTGATGTATTGCTGACTGCACCTGTGCGGCCGCGCTGCCCGTGATCCCGCCCCGCAGTGTGAATAAATCAGAAGACACTGCAGGATGGGATCTCGGGCAGCGCATCCGCACAGGCGCAGTCAGCAAGACATCAAATGGTGTCAGAAGGCGGGCAGCGCTAACTGCGCATGCCCAAGGCATAAGATAACAGCGCAGGCACTGGGACAGTTGAAAACAATGCTGAGGAGGCAGCAGCAGGCGCCAAGAGGGCATGAGTGATGGCGGTGCTGCGCCTGCTTTACGGGGGGAACGACCTGCCCCTAGGACTATTTCAAGGTATTTTGGACAAATTGCAAAATCTATTATTTCTGCATTTACAGCACCAAGAACTAAAAGAGCCACCTTGTCAGAATGCAGCATTAATGCTTCACAAGGTGGATCTTTTAGTTACAAATGCCTGGGGGGTGACAGGTTCACTTTGAAGAGGTTATCCACTACACTCCTTGTATAGGTCATCAATGTCTGACTGTAGATGTCTAACTCTCGGCACCCCATTGATCAATTGTTATTGGTGGCAGTGGCTGCCACCACCAGCTGGAGGTGCTCACTTGCTGAGCTGGCCGTTTTCTGATAGTGGTTGTCGCAGGGTACTACACATCCTCTTCCTATTGATTTTAATAGGAGGCAGTGTAGTATCCTGCTTGGCCATTGTCATAAGATGGCTAGCTCCGCAAGTGAGCACTTCCGGATGGTGGTGGCCGCCACTGTCACCAATAACAACTGATCAATGGGGTACCGAGAGTCAGACATCTACCAATCAGACATTGATGACCTATCCTAAGGAGTTTAGTGGATAACCTCTTTAATAATAATTGTGCATTTGGTGATCTATTCTATCTGCTTTTTAACAAAACTGTTAAGGTAAAATAAAGTCGAAAGTGTTTTTACTCTGTCGAATTTTCAGTCAATGTTAAATGTGTAATAAAACATTCCTCTTTTATGGAAACTCTCTTATACTAATTAAATATTTCTTAATACTGCAACTACACTGTATGAAAAATTAAAAAATAATGCCGTCACTGCCACCAATAACAACTGATCAATAGAGGTTCCGAGAGTCAGATATCTACCGATCATCATTCATGACCTATCCTATGGAGCTTATCGGCGTGGGTGTGGGAGTCAGATGACCGGTCAGACATTGATAACATATCCCATCATCAATGCTAAAGTAGTGGATAACCAGTTTAAATAACCAAGTGTAGCCACATTGTGGTTTGGGAGACTGTTTGTGTCTTGTAGAACCCTCTCTGGGCATTTATATTTTCAGTAATCAGTAAGTATTGAGGAGAAAGAGAGTTGTATTGTATTCACTGTGCATTTTCACTGCTGTAGCATTGGCAGTATTCTGTAGACATTGCTATGACTATTTACTAGTTACTGTTATATGGATTGAACAGATGTATCTGTAACACTGTTTGTGTGATAGACATAGTGATATGGACAAATCAGTAAGATGTTATTACCATGTTGGTACCACTATTGCATTTGGTATCACTTTGTAGATATTAGTTAGCTCTCAAATAGAGAACATCTACTCTTGGCACAATATGAAACATGTTGTAACAACCTTGCTGACATCACTGCATGGCCTCCCATCCCCCAACTGCCTGATACATCAACTTAATCACTCCGGGCCATGCTGTGAGTTCTGTCTGCTGCCAGCTCCATGCTGTGTGCCTCATGTCTGCCTGCTCTGCGTACGCTTCCTGGCAGGGACGCCATCAGGGCATGACGGCCGTGACTGGCGTATGGGGCCCGGTGGGCAGAGGGGGCCCGCATCGGGCCCCGTCTCATCTGCTCACCGGGCACCTACCGGCAGCCGCAGGCTAACTGGGCTCTTAGCGCCGAGATGCTGCTGTTTAAAGCTATTGATGTGCGGGCGCGGGCCCGCACGTCAATAGTTAACAGCCGGCAGCCAATCTGAGGCTGGCAGCTGACATCAGCCACAGCGTGCGTGCATGTCGCCGGCATCTGACATCATTGTCAGTCGCTGGCGAGTGCACGCTGCAGCTACGTGGAGACAGAGAACTTCGCCCGCCGCAGGAGCACGGCAAGGTAAGAAGAACTTTTTTTTTTCCTTGAGAGCGGCGATTTTGGGGGTCCAGGGAAGAATGCTGGACACAGGGGCAAAACGCTGGACACAGATGGGGCAGAGTGCTGGGCACAGATGGGGCAGAGTGCTGGACACAGATGGGGCAGAGTGCTGGACACAGATGAGGCAGGATTGGAAACAGATGGGGCAGAGTGCTAGACACAGATGGGGCAGGATTGGACACAGATGGGGCAGAGTGCTGGACACAGATGGGGCAGAGTGCTGGACACAGATGGGGCAGGATTGGAAACAGATGGGGCAGAGTGCTGGACACAGATGGCGCAGATTGCTGGACACAGATGGGGCAGGATTGGAAACAGATGGGGCAGAGTGCTGGACACAGATGGGGCAGATTGGAAACAGATGGGGCAGAGTGCTGGACACAGATGGGGCAGGATTAGAAACAGATGGGGCAGAGTGCTGGACACAGATGGGGCCGGATTGGAAACAGATGGGGCAGAGTGCTGGACACAGATGGGGCAGGATTGGACACAGATGGGGCAGAGTGCTGGACACAGATGGGGCAGGATTGGAAACAGATGGGGCAGAGTGCTGGACACAGATGGGGCAGAGTGCTGGACACAGATGGGGCAGGATTGGAAACAGATGGGGCAGAGTGCTGGACACAGATGGGGCAGGATTGGAAACAGATGGGGCAGAGTGCTGGACACAGATGGGGCAGGATTGGAAACAGATGGGGCAGAGTGCTGGACACAGATGGGGCAGGATTGGAAACAGATGGGGCAGAGTGCTGGACACAGATGGGGCAGAGTGCTGGACACAGATGGGGCAGGATTGGAAACAGATGGGGCAGAATGGAGACATATTGGGCAGGATTGGAGACAGATGGGGCAGGATGGGGAGATCATATGGGGCAGAATGGATACTCATGAGGGCAGGATGGGAGAACATATGGCTGGAGCCTGGAATGAGACACACGGGGGCTAGGATGGCGAATATTACCATAGGGGCTAATTAAGGGATATTATTATTGCAGTGATGTATGTATTTTATTTTTTGAGTATACTGTTTTAAATGGGGGGCGGTCCTGTTACTGTGTAGAGTGATACTATGTCGCAGCCTCATGTGGTGTAATGTAGAGGCTGGGAAAATTAAGTAATGTGTTCTACAAGCGGAACTCGAGATAACTGTGTTATTTCCTGCAGAGACGAGTCCTAGCTGGATGAAGTGATGGCGGTCTGTGCTGGATGAAAGATGAAGGACTTCACCTAGAGACGTCACTGGTGAGTCAGTGTTACCTATACACTGACACTATACAGTGTATACTATATACAGAGGTCCTGTGTACAATGTCACCGGTGATCACTGTATTACCTGTACACAGACACTGCTTACTAATTACAGATCTCCTGTGTATAATGGCACTGATGGTGATAGTATTGTGGGTTTTTTTTTATTACTGATCAGTATTGTAGTATTCAGTCATTGGTGGTAATATGCGGTCTGGTCATGGTGTAGCGGTATTTGTTCCTTGTATTTTATATTATTCGATCACTGTGGTGGTAATAAGTTATCTGGTCATAGTGCTGTGGTATTTGTTCCTTGTATGTAGTATTATAGGTCATTTTAAAAATTGAAAAATAAATAAAAATATACTTAAATTGTATTGCATATTTTAACAAATATTTAATAGGTTACAGCAGAGTAGGGCCCGGCCAAAAGTGTCTACCGTGTTATGGTGGCGGCTTAAAAAAATCTTTTGGCCAAAACAAAAGCTGCCGTCTATATGTGTGATCTGGTGATGGGAACTGTCAATGTGTGATCGGTGAGAAGTGGAGATTTTCCAAGAGAGAGCGGTGGGACTGTGGACAGTTCGAGGGGAGGAGCCTGGAGGCGGGGCTGAGGTGGAGCCTGGGTGGAGTTTCAAGGGGGCCCCGAAAATTTTGCCCGTATGGGGCCCCAAAATTTCTAGTGGCAGCCCTGCTTCCTGGCTGTGTGCATAGGGGGGCGTCGCTGACAAATCCAGATTCTTATTGAGACCTTACGCACCTCCCTAAGGTGTTCCCGGCCAATTGCCTAGAGGTTTCTGATACTTAAGGCATCCTCACCCATTGGAGGATGCCTGAGCAAACTAGTTCTTGTGTCCATGTCTGTCCCTGTCTGTGCTCTGGTCTTTGTCTGTTCCTGTTGTTCTTTGCTAGTTTGCCTTTCCCACTCTGCTGTGCATACCTCTGTGCTCATTTTCTTTTCTCTGCTCACCATAACCAGTGGTTCTGCACCTCTCTGCTTTGCTCGCCACAACCTGTGGCTCTGTGCCTCTCTGCTCTGCTCGCTACAATCTGTGGCTCTGCACCTCTCTGCTCACCACAACCTGTGGTTCTGTGCCTCTCTGCTCTGCTTGCTACAACCTTTTGCTCTGCACCTGTACTGCTCTGCTCACCGCAGGGGGCTGCTGTGGAGTGCACACTGGCAGACATTACCATACAAAAAAACCCTGTTTGGGAGAGAAGAACAGACAAATCGCGGCGCCCTAAGTGCGTAAACACAATATTATAGTCTTTAAAGGGTGCACAATTTTATGCACTCACCTGATAAAAGACTAAAATGGCTTTAGATCGTGTATCCTCCAAATTCCCTCTGGGATACTTTTCAATATACAGGGCTTACAGCTTGCCTCGGGTGGATCCAAGTGAGAGAGCCAGAGTAAGGCTCACACAGGATGAGTAGTTCAAGAAAAGCACATCCAGCCCATGAATGGCAGCGCTTCCCAGGACTCACATTCAAAGATGATATTTCATATTTTTTTTATTTCATAACTTAACCCCTTCCCGACCTTTGACGCATACGCTGCGTCATGAAAGTCGGTGCCATTCCGACCCATGACGCAGCATATGCGTCATGGAAAGATCGCGTCCCTGCAGATCGGGTGAAAGGGTTAACCCCCATTTCACCCGATCTGCAGGGACAGGGGGAGTGGTACTTTAGCCCAGGGGGGGTGGCTTCACCCCCTCGTGGCTACGATCGCTCTGATTGGCAGTTTCACTTTCAACAGCCAATCAGAGCGATTTGTAATATTTCACCTAAAAAAATGGTGAAATATTACAATCCAGCCATGGCCGATGCTG
Source organism: Ranitomeya imitator (assembly GCF_032444005.1). Classification (NCBI taxonomy): domain Eukaryota; kingdom Metazoa; phylum Chordata; class Amphibia; order Anura; family Dendrobatidae; genus Ranitomeya; species Ranitomeya imitator. Next base: position 204,948,625 of record NC_091286.1, read on the forward strand.
CAATATCATCGGCCATGGCTGGACACACTAATGTGCACCCACTCCACTCCTCCGATCGCCCCCCCAGCCCCCCGATCTGTGGTCCGCTCCCCTCGGTCCTGTGCTCCGCTCCCCCGTCCTCCTGCCCGCTCCCCCCGTGCTCCAATCACACCCCCCGTGCTCCAATCAAACCCCCCCGCACTCCAATCCCCCCCCGCACAGCGATCCACCCCCCCGCACAGCGATCCCACCCCCCGCACAGCGATTCCCCCCCCCGTGCTCCGATCCACCCGCCCGCACAGCGATCCCCCACTCCGTGCTCCAATCCACCCCCCCGTGTTCCGGTCCACCCCCCCCCGTGCTCCGACGCCCCCCCCGTGCCCTGTTCTCCCCCCCTTATACTTACCTGGCCTCCCGAGGACCGTCCGTCTTCTTTCCTGGGCGCCGCCATCTTCCAAAATGGCGGGCGCATGTGCAGTGCGCCCGCCGAATCTGCCAGCCGGCAGATTCGTTCCAGAGTGAATTTTGATCACTGAGATAGGTTATATCTCAGTGATCAAAATAAAAAAAAAAAAGTAAATGACCCCTCCCCCTTTGTCACCCCCATAGGTAGGGACAATAAAAAAAAATATATATATATTTCTTTTCCACTAAGGTTGGGGTAAGAACTAGGGTTAGGGTTAGGGGTAGGGGTAGGGTTAGGGGTAGGGTTAGGGGTAGGGTTAGGGGTAGGGTTAGGGGTAGGGGTAGGGTTAGGGGTAGGGTTAGGGGTAGGGTTAGGGTTTCGGTATGTGCACACGTATTCTGTTCCTCTGCGGATTTTTCCGCTGCGGATTTGATAAATCCGCAGTGCTAAACCGCTGCGGATTTATGGCGGATTTACCATGTTTTTTCTGCGCATTTCAATGCGGTTTTACAACAGCGATTTTCTATTTGAGCAGTTGTAAAACCGCTGCGGAATCCGCAGAAAGAAGTGACATGCTGCGGAATGTAAACCGCTGCGTTTCCGTGCAGTTTTTCTGCAGCATGTGTACAGCGATTTTTGTTTTCCATAGGTTTGCATTGAACTGTAAACTCATGGGAAACTGCTGCGGATCCGCAGCGTTTTCCGCAGCGTGTGCACATACCTTTAGAATTAGGCTATGTGCACACGGTGCGGATTGGCCGCTGCGGATCCGCAGCAGAGTTCCATCAGGTTTACAGTACCATGTAAACATATGGAAAGCCAAATCCGCTGTGCTCATGGTGCGGAAAATACCGCGCGGGAACGCTGCATTGTATTTTCCGCAGCATGTCAATTCTTTGTGCGGATTCCGCAGCGTTTTACACCTGTTCCTCAATAGGAATCCGCAGGTGAAATCTGGACAAAAAACACTGGAAATCCGCGGTAAATCCGCAGGTAAAATGCAGTGCCTTTTACCCGCGGATTTTTCAAAAATGGTGCTGAAAAATCTCATACGAATCCGCAACGTTGGCATATAGCCTTAGGGCTAGGGTTCGGTTGGAATTAGGGTTGTGGTTAGGGTTAGGGGTGTGTTGAGGTTACGGGTATGTTGGGGTTAGGGTTGTGATTAGGGTTACGGCTACAGTTGGGATAAGGGTTAGGGGTGTGTTGGAGGTAGAATTGAGGGGTTTCCACTGTTTTGGCACATCAGGGGTCTCCAAACGCAACATGGCGCCACCATTAATTCCAGTTAATCTTGTATTCAAAAAGTCAAATGGTGCTCCCTCACTTCCGAGCCCCGACGTGCACCCAAACAGTGGTTTACCCCCACATGAGGGGTACCAGCATACTCAGGACAAACTGTGCAACAATTACTGGGGTCCAATTTCTCCTGTTACCCTTGTGAAAATAAAGAAATGCTTGCTAAAACATCATTTTTGAGGAAAGAAAAATGATTTTTTATTTTCACGGCTCTGCGTTGTAAACGTCTGTGAAGCACTTGGGGGTTCAAAGTGCTCACCACATATCTAGATAAGTTCCTTGGGGGGGGGTCTAGTTTCTAAAATGGGGTCACTTGTGGGGGGTTTCTACTGTTTAGGCACACCAGGGGCTCTGCAAATGCAATGTGACGCCCGCAGACCATTCCATCAAAGTCTGCATTTCAAAAGTCACTACTTCCCTTCTGAGCCCCGACGTGTGCCCAAACAGTGGTTTACCCCCACACATGGGGTATCAGCGTACTCAGGAGAAACTGGACAACAACTTTTGGGGTGCAATTTCTCCTGTAACCCTTGGGAAAATAAAAAATTCTGGGCTAAATAATTATTTTTGAGGAAAGAAAACGTATTTATTATTTTCACGGCTCTGCATTATAAACTTCTATGAAGCACTTGGGGGTTCAAAGTGCTCACTACCCATCTAGATAAGTTCCTTTCGGGGTCTAGTTTCCAAAATGGGGTCACTTGTGGGGGGTTTCTACTGTTTAGGCACATCAGGGGCTCTGCAAACGCAACGTGACGCCCGCAGAGCATTCCATCAAAGTCTGCATTTCAAAACGTCACTACTTCAATTCCGAGCCCCGGCATGTGCCCAAACAGTGGTTTACCCCCACATATGGGGTATCAGCGTACTCAGGAGAAACTGGACAACAACTTTTGGGGTCAAATTTCTCCTGTTACCCTTTGCAAAATAAAAAATTGCAGGCTAAAAGATCATTTTTGAGAAAATAATTTTTTTTTTTTTATTTTCATGGCTCTGCGTTATAAACTTCTGTGAAGCACTTGGGGGGTCCAAAGTCCTCACCACACATCTAGATTAGTTCCTTTGGGGGTCTAGTTTCCAAAATGGGGTCATTTCTGGGGGATCTCCAATGTTTAGGCACACAGGGGCTCTCCAAACGTGACATGGTGTCCGCTAATGATTGGAGCTAATTTTCCATTTAAAAAGCCAAATGGCGTGCCATCCCTTCCGAGCCCTGCCGTGCGCCCAAACAGTGGTTTACCCCCAAATATGGGGTATCAGCGTACTCAGGACAAACTGGACAACAATATTTGGGGTCCAATTTCTCCTATTATCCTTGGCAAAATAGGAAATTCCAGGCTAAAAATCATTTTTGAGGAAAGAAAAATTATTTTTTATTTTCATGGCTCTGCGTTATAAACTTCTGTGAAGCACCGGGGGGTTTAAAGTGCTCAATATGCATCTAGATAAGTTCCTTGGGGGGTCTAGTTTCCAAAATGGGGTCACTTGTGGGGGAGCTCCAATGCATAGACACACAGGGGCTCTCCAAACGCGACATGGTGTCCGCTAACAATTGGAGCTAATTTTCCATTCAAAAAGTCAAATGGCGCGCCTTCGCTTCCGAGCCCTGCCGTGTGCCCAAACAGTGGTTTACCCCCACATATGTATCGGCGTACTCGGAAGAAATTGCCCAACAAATTTTATGATCCATTTTATCCTACTGGCCATGTGAAAATGAAAAAATTGAGGCAAAAAGAATTTTTTTGTGAAAAAAAAGTACTTTTTCATTTTTACAGATCAATTTGTGAAGCACCTGAGGGTTTAAAGTGCTCACTAGGCATCTAAATAAGTTCCTTGGGGGGTCTAGTTTCCAAAATGGGGTCACTTGTGGGGGAGCGCCAATGTTTAGGCACACAGGAGCTCTCCAAACGCGACATGGTGTCCGCTAACGATGGAAATAATTTTTCATTCAAAAAGTCAAATGGCGCTCCTTCCCTTCCGAGCCTTACCATGTGCCCAAACAGTGGTTTACCCCCACATATGAGGTATCGGCGTACTCAGGAGAAATTTCCCAACTCATTTTAGGATCCATTTTATCCTGTTGCCCATGTGAAAATGAAAAAATTGAGGCTAAAAGAATTTTTTTGTGAAAAAAAAGGACTTTTTCATTTTTACGGATCAATTTGTGAAGCACCTGGGGGTTCAAAGTGCTCACTATGCATCTAGATAAGTTCCTTGGGGCATCTAGTTTCCAAAATGGGGTCACTTGTGGGGGAGCTCCAATTTTTAGGCACACGGGGGCTCTCCAAACGTGACATGGTGTCCGCTAAAGAGTGGAGCCAATTTTTGATTCAAAAAGTCAAATGGCGCTCCTTCCCTTCCAAACCTTGCCGTGCGCCCAAACAGTGGTTTACCCCCACATATGAGGTATCAGCGTACTCAGGACAAATTGCACAACAAATTTCGTGGTTCAGTTTCTCCTTTTACCATTGGGAAAATAAAAAAATTGTTGCTAAAAGATAATTTTTGTGACTAAAAAGTTAAATGTTCATTTTTTCCTTCCATGTTGCTTCTGCTGCTGTGAAGCACCTGAAGGGTTAATAAACTTCTTGAATGTGGTTTTGAGTACCTTGAGGGGTGCAGTTTTTAGAATCGTGTCACTTTTGGGTATTTTCAGCCATATAGACCCCTCAAACTGACTTCAAATGTGAGGTGGTCCCTAAAAAAAATGGTTTTGTAAATTTCGTTGTAAAAATGACAAATCGCTGGTCAAATTTTAACCCTTATAACTTCCTAACAAAAAAAAATTTTGTTTCCAAAATTGTGCTAATGTAAAGTAAACATGTGGGAAATGTTATTTATTAACTATTTTGTGTCACATATCTCTCTGGTTTAACAGAATAAAAATTCAAAATGTGAAAACTGCGAAATTTTCAAAATTTTCGCCAAATTTCCGTTTTTATCACAAATAAACGCAGAATTTATTGACCTAAATTTACCACTAACATGAAGCCCAATATGTCACGAAAAAACAATCTCAGAACCGCTAGGATCCGTTGAAGCGTTCCTGAGTTATTACCTCATAAAGGGACACTGGTCAGAATTGCAAAAAACGGCAAGGTCTTTAAGGTCAAAATAGGCTGGGTCATGAAGGGGTTAAAATAGAAGAGCCATAACCATGGGTAAGTTGTAGTGTCCTGCTAAGGGGTCCACTTAATATTTCTTCTTTACCAGGCTCCATAGAGGACTGGAGATTAGCTTTTTATATGTGCATATGGAGGTCATGGTATTTTCATCAGTGCCCAGCCCTATTTGTGAGGCTTGTATTTATTGCAAGGGATGTTTTTGAATATGGACGAAATTCCCGTTAGGTATGTTCATTTACCTGGTCTGTTACTTCAGTGTGTTGCTCTTTCCCCTCATGAGTTGTTGTTTTTACCTTTCATGTCTGTTCTATATTGTTTTGATTTTGGATGTATTAATAAAATATTTATATTTGACTAAATTTAGTAGGACATTTACTCCTTCTTTGGACTTGTGTAGGATTTATGGTAATTTGGAGTGTCCTGAGATATCTATCAGCAGTCTATCAATGTGGCATTTTGCCCCTTGGATATATTTCTGTATATTTCAGTGGTTTTTCTATCTATCAGAGTGCCAGCCATGCCCACCTGTCCTGCCTGAGTGTCAGCTGTGCCAGCCTGTCCTGCCAGTGTGCCAGCTGTGCCCACCTGTCCTGCCTGAGGGTCACCTGTGCCCGCCTGTCCTGCCTGCCTTTCAGTCATGATCATTGACACTCGCCCGCACCTGTCCGAGTGTTCCGTTCCCCAGTGGGATCAGCAGCCACAGCCAGACACTACCCTGGAGTGGTACCTGGTAGCTACCTGACCTCACAATCAGATGCTCCAGTGAACACCAAGGTAGCTATTTAGTCGCGCCCCTTCCACAGTAGTCTGGTTAGTGGTCCAGTAGGGTCACGCCTAGAGTTGAGCAACTTTTACTTTTTTAGGATTGAGTCATTTTTCGCGAAACCCGACTTTCTCAAAAGTCAGGTCGGGTGAAATCGGCCGATTATTGCGAAAAGTCAGGGGCCGACCGAAACATGAAACCCAATGCAAGTCAATGGGGAATCAAAGTCGGCAGTGATTGGAGGACAGGAAAACACCTACAGTGCCCATTTTAATGCCAAAAACATCAATTCTTATTTCTTAAGCTTGTCAATCTTAATTTACTTTATAATAATAGTTAGGCATTGAAAACAGGGGGTCATTTGGCTAAAATTGTGGGGGGGTAGGGCTGGCTCAAGATTTTCGTGGGCCCAGGAAACACGGAATACGTCACGGCGGTGGAGCAGGGAGAGGTAAGTATTTCAACTTTGCAAGTGCAGTGATCCTGAGAAAGCAGGGGGGGGGGCCCACTCGTTGGCACTTGGCACTGGCACAGGGCCCCTCATAGTATGGCGGTGTGTTTGATGGCGGGTGGCGCCTCCCACTGGCAGAGACACTTTTGCATACTATGAGGGGCCCTGTGCCAGTGACGTCGCCAACGGGTATGCCGCCCCACCTGAGGAAGGAACCTGCAATTTAATCTGCATCATCCTCTTTGTCCCTGTGTAAGGTGGTATGGTATCCGGGAAGGGGAACCTGACTTTCAGCAGGGTCAGATTCAGGCTGTGTAGAGTGCAAGGGGAATGTAGTGGTCTGGGTTAATGTACCAGCAGACTCATCTAGCAGTGGCTGGGCAATGGGCAGGATGAGGAGGAAACACAGATATAGGCCCAAATAATAAAGTACCGGTAGGCTAACTGCAGTTCAAAATTGGTAACAAGACTAAACAGGCAGCATTGCTTTGCTCAGTGGAGGACAACTGTAATGAGTGGCGCAGACACAGTTAGTAGGCCCAAAATAAAAAAGTAGGCTAAATGCAGTTCAAAATTGGTAACAGGACTATACAGGCGGCATAGCTTTGTTCAGTGGAGGACAACTGTAATGAGTGGCGCAGACACAGTTAGTAGGCCCAAAACAAAAAAGTAGACTAAATGCAGTTCAAAATTGGTAACAGGACTAAACAGGTGGCATTACTTTGTTCAGTGGAGGACAACTGTAATGAGTGGCGCAGACACAGTTTGTAGGCCCACAATAAAAAAGTAGGCTAAATGCAGTTCAAAATTGGTAACAGGACTAAACAGGCGGCATTGCTTCATTCAGTGGAGGACAACTGTTATGAGTGGCGCAGACACAGTTTGTAAGCCCACAATAAAAAAGTAGGCTAAATGCAGTTCAAAATTGGTAACAGGACTAAACAGGCAGCATAGCTAGGTACTTGGGTGGGCTCCTCTGCTGAGTAGCAGACAGTGGTAGTAGGCACAAAGTATTAACTGGTCTAATTGGAGGCCAGGGCCCCTGTATAATTTAACTATCATCTATGATTTCAGCAAATTTGTATTGGCAGTGCCATTGAAGGATTTAACAGCACAGACTACACAGTGGTGGAGCAGGGAGAGGTAAGTATTGCAAGTGGTAGAGCACTGTTCGAGCTGGGGGGGAACACTCTCTCGTGGGGGGTGGTACTCGCACAGGGCCCCTCATATTACGACGGTGTGTCTGACGTTGGTTGTGCACCACCACCGTCAGAGACACTTCATTGTATAATTCTTGTAGATTGTGAGCCCTCGCGGGCAGGGTCCTCTCTCCTCCTGTACCAGTTGTGACTTGTATTGTTCAAGATTATTGTACTTGTTTTATTATGTATACCCCTCCTCACATGTAAAGCACCATGGAATAAATGGCGCTATAATAATAATAAATAATAATAATAATAATAATTGTATTATGAGGGACCCTGTGCCAGTGCCGTCGCCCAAGAGTGGGCGCACCCATCTGTCCAGGCAAATGGAACTCGCACGGGTGCTTGTGCCAGGTGGTGACCACGGCCCTGTAGGGGGAGTCAGCCCATTTAGGGAGGTGTAAAAATAGCTTAAGGTGGACATTCAGCAGCTGCAAATGGCAGAATTGGAGAAGTCAGTAAGAGGAGGCCAAAAGCAAGACATTTTTCAGGCAAGCTACGTGTCAGCAGGAGAAGGTGGGGAAAAATAATTTGAAATCCATGATTGGTTCATTTTAATGAAGGTTAGATCATCAACATTCTGGGTAGCCAGCTGTGTCCTTTTTTCGGTCAGTATTGAACCAGCAGCTCTGAAGACTCATTCTGATAGCACACTAGCAGCTGGGCAAGCGAGCTCCTGTAATGCATATTCTGCCAATTCAGGCCAGGTGTCTATTTTAGATGCCCAGTAATCAAAGGGGAATGACCTGTGAGGGAGAACATCGATAAAGGAGGAAAAGTAGTTCGTAAACATACTGGACAAATGCTGTCTCCTTTCACTTTGAATCGATGCAGCACTACCTGTCGTTTCAGCGGTCATTGCGAAATCACTTCACAACCTGGTCATAAAACCCCTCTGTCCAACGCCACTTCGGATTTGTGCACCTCTAACACCTCTGCCATGTTGCCCCCTACGGCTCGTGTGAGAACCATCACCGCCGCTGTGTGCTGGGAATGCCTGAACCAAACGGTCTACAAGAGTTGCATGTTGGTAGCCAATATTTGCTCAACGTTCTCATGTGGCATGATATTTTGTAATTTTCCTTTATATCGTGGATCCAGGAGGCAGGCCAACCAGTAATCGTCATCGGTCATCATTTTGATAATGCAGGGGTCCCTTTTTAGGATACGCAAGACATACTCAGCCATGTGGGCCAATGTTCCAGGTGTTAATTCACTGCTTGTGCTGGGTTGAGGAGCACTTTCTTTTCTTTCTTGCAAATCAACATCACTTGTGTCCCGCAAAAACCCTGTACCTGACCTTGCAACGCCACCAGTTTCTATTGCCCCCTGTAAAGCATCCTCCTCCCATAAATATTCATCCCCATCATCCTCCTCCTCCTCTTCATCCACCACCTCGTTCAGGAAAGTTCCCTGAGCAGACAATGGCTGACTGTCATCAAGGCTTCCATCCTCCTCAGCTGCAGATGCCAGCTTCTTAATCTGCGTCAAACTTGGCATTAGCAGACGCATTAGTGAGATGCTCATTCTTATGATGGCGTCGTCTGCACTTACCAGCCGTGTGCATTCCTCAAAACACTGAAGGACTTGACAGAGATCTTGGAGCTTCGACCACTGCACACCAGACAACTCCATGTCTGCCATCCAACTGCCTGCCCGTGTATGTGTATCCTCCCACAAATAAATGACAGCACGCCTCTGTTCGCACAGCCTCTAAAGCATGTGCAGTGTGGAGTTCCGCCTAGCTGCAACATCGATTATTAGGTGGTGCTGGGGAAGATTCAGCGATCGCTGATGGTTATGCATACGGCTGGAGTGTACAGGCGACCAGCGGATGTGCGAGCAAAGTCTTCGCATCTTCAGGAGTAGGGCTGGTAACTTCACATAATTTTTCAAGATTCAAGGTGTGAGCCAGGCAAGGTATGTGTTTCAGTTCTGAAAGGGCTATGGCAGCCATAAAATTCCTTCCGTTATCACTGACTACCTTGCCTGCCTCGAGATGTACACTGCCCAGGCATGACTGAGTTCCTGCTGCAAGTAGTCAGCCAGTACGTCCGTGGTGTGTCTGTTGTCGCCCAAACACTTCATTTGTAGCATAGCCTGCTGACGCTTACCACTAGCTGTTCCATAATGGGACACCTCGGGTGCAACACTGGCAGCTGCAGATGGAGTGGTCGTGCGGCTGCACTCTGTGAATGAGCTTTCACTTCTAGAGGAGGAGTAGGGGTGGCGAACGCCTACAACAAACTGTTTCCTAGACCGTGGGCTAGGCAGAACTGTCCCACTATGGCTGTCCCCTGTGGACCCTGCATCCACCACAGTAACCCAGTGCGCCATTATGGACACGTAACGTCCCTGGCCATGCCTACTGGTCCATGCATCTGTTGTGAGGTGCACCTTTCCACTGACTGATTGCCTCAGTGAATGGACAATGCCGTCTTTGACATGCTGGTGGAGGGCTGAGATGGCTTTTCTCGCAAAGAAGTGTCGACTGGGTAGGTCATAGCAAGGTACTGCGTAGGCCATCAGGGCTTTGAAAGCTTCGCTTTCAACCAACCGGTAGGGCATCATCTCTATCGAGATTAGTCTAGCAATGTGGGCATTCAAACCCTGTGTATGCGGATGACAGGATGAGTACTTTCTTTTCCTAACGAGAGTCTCTTGTAGGGTGAGCTGGACTGGAGAGGTGCATATGGTGGAACTAGCGGGGGTGGTGTTGGACATGGTAGATTGAGAGAGGGTTGGTGATGGTATTTTTGATGTTGGCCTACCTACAGTGTTTCCTACCAAGAACCTTGTGATTCCCTGACTGCTTTGGCCTTGCGACGATACCTCCATATTTGCTGCTGGTGGTGTCCTAACTGGTGGGCTTACTGTGAGGGAAGCAATGTAGCGTTGCTGACTACCTTCATTCTGAGCTGGTGCACCAACGGTACTGGATGTTTGGTAGTTAGTCCAGGCTTGCAAGTGCATGCTGTTTAAATGTCTACGCATGCACGTTGTATTTAAATTTAGGAGATTCTTCCCTCTGCTAAAGGTCTTTGAGCACTTCTTACAAATAACTTTGCACTGATCATTCGGATCTTGGTTAAAAAATTCCCACACTGCACTCTTCCTACTATAGATTACCTTTTCAGGCATTGCACGCTGTGCTACTTTCACCGGATGGCCACGCTGTCCTAAAACTGTTTTTGGTTTTGACAAACATTTTTGGCCAGATACAGGCCTGCCAGATGAAAGCAGTTGCGATGTAGATGGCTGCTGCGGATCATCATCCTCCACTTCTGAGATACTGGCAGCGGCACCCTCTTCCCCTAATGGCTGCCAATCTGGGTCAACAACTGGGTCATCTATCACCTCCTCTTCAATTTCATGTCTCACACTAGGATCGGTTCGCATTTCACGAAACCCGACTTTGCCGAAAGTCGGCGATTTTTCAATTTGTCTGATCCGTTTTGCTCAACCCTAACCATCACGTGTTTCTCAACGCAGTGATCCAGAACACTGCTTCCATCCCTTATGGGAAATATGCAAATGCATATAGAAAAGGCCCGGAGACACCATCACGTGTTTCTCAAAGCAAGCAATAAATAGCCAGGTCTTTCACTGGGAAGGAACAACCACATGAAGGGCAGCATCCAAAAAGGAAAACCACCTATGCCAAAACATGGTATCCATCCACAGACAGCGGTTTCGGGGTATTTGCCCCTCATCAGTGTGGAGTAGGAAACTGGCTATTAGGAGCAGTGCCTAGTAAAAGGACTATAAACATAAGCATGAATGACCTCCCCGGTGAAAGACTTGGCTATTTATTGCTTGCGTTGAGAAACACGTGATGTTGTCTCCGTAGCTTTTCTACATGCTCAGGAAAAGTATGGCAGCAATAAAAAGGACTGCTGCACACAAAAGTGTGGACAAATAAACAAGATAACTGTGCAGAAAGGAGCAACAGGCTTTTTGCTTTTAAAAAAGCAGTTGGTTTGCATAGCGGCGTGCAAACAGCAATGCAGCTGTTAGGGAGCCTTATAAGGCAGCCTAATAAGCTACAGAGCTGATGCACAAAAATATAGCCTCCACTGTCCCTGCAAACAAATGGTAGTGTTGGACAGTGGAAATCGGTACAGCACAAGCAGTTTTGGGGCTTAATCTTCTCTCCCTAACTATATCCCTTCTTCTGATGAAGCAACGGCAACCTCTCCCTATGCTACGATCGGCAGAAGTAAGATGGCGGTCGGCGTGCACGCCGCTTTATAGCCCCTGTGACGCCCTTCTCTAAGATGGTGGGGACCGAGACCTATGTCATCACGCTGCCCACATTCTGCATCCTCCTTCATTGGCTGAAAAATGGTGCTGAAAGCGTCATACGAAACGCGACTTTGGCGTGAAGATTGCCGATCTCATGGCCAATCCCACACTAGGATCGGGTCGGGATTCATGAAACCCGACTTTGCCGAAAGTTGGCGATTTTTGAATTTGTCCGATCCGTTTCGCTCAACCCTAGTCACACCCTCGCATGCCCGCACCAACCAGTCTTGGCGCGAGCATTACAGATTGCTCAGGCCATGGTCCCCAGTGAGTCCCATGAGCCTTCGCTCTCAGAGTGAGATGAACTATCTTCTTGCCTGTATTGGCGACCAAGAGAATTGTATACCCGATCTGAAATCCTGACTACCCCTACACGATTTGCAGTCTCTGATGAGACGTATAATCAGCTTGCTGCTTATGGAAAACTCCTTCCGAAGCCTCCGCCAAGATACTATCGGGATCCAGAGGAGTGCATAGAGTTTCTGGAGGGTTGCTTCCGATTTCCCCTCCGATCGGGCCAAGGTGGGATTTCTGATGTCCTACCTAGCAGGAACTGTGTTGAGTTGGATTAACCCTTTCTGGGAATCAAGGGATCCTATCCTCTCTAACCTTGAGGCCTTCCTGATGGTCTTTCTTAAAGAATTCAATGGGCCTTAACCAGCCCCTCCTGCAATGTCTTCACTCTCTAGATCCCAGAGGCAGTCCAGACGGGCGAAACCCATGAGGAAACCGCCACATCAGTCCAAGTCTGTCCAAAACCCACCTGTTCCTCAACCTGTCCAAGCAGCTACCCAAAAAAAAACCCAAGAAGGCTGACAAAAGTGGGATGGCTAAGCAGCAGCCAAATCCAGTCGCAGGAAGGAAATGCAGTATCACTGCAGTTGTGTGGAATATCCAGACGGTCTCTGCCCTGTGAATCTTAAACTTCAAAGCCTTGGGCCAGCAGGAGAGGCTGCCCTTGGCGAGAGCACTTCCTCTCCACCAAATCAATGACTGTGTCTCTGTTTTCTGGGAGCTTTGGTGTATATAAGCCACAAGCCATACGGAGTCGGTGGGTGATCTCCGTTCTACAGCTCCAGAACCTGGTGAGGGCATTGTCTGAAGATGGTCAAGCCCTGCTTAAGAACAGTCTAATCCTACAAGGACAACTACAGCTCCAAGTTGGAGCCTTATACTCAAAGAATTTGCCTATGGGTCATTCTGAGCCAAGGACTCTACCACCTGCTCTGGTCAAGAATCCCAGCAAAGTGCTTTGTTTGAATCTAACCAGTCTTGAGAAGTGTCTGGTTCCCATGCGTCAAAGACAGTAAGCAGTGTCATCTTCTTCTTCAGCTGGTCAGCTATTTGTCGAGTCAAGGTGTGCTGATGTCACCAAAGGTGGGAAAGCAGTGACGATCTCTCCACACATCTCCAGCGACTATACTAGTAATCTGTTAGACGTCGAGTCAAGGTGTGCTGACTAGTGTTGAGCATTCCGATACCGCAAGTATCGGGTATCGGCCGATACTTGCGGTATCGGAATTCCGATACCGAGATCCGATACTTTTGTGGTATCGGGTATCGGTATCGGATACATAGAGATGTGTAAAATAAAGAATTAAAATAAAAAATATTGATATATTTACCTCTCCGGCGGCCCCTGGACTCAGCGCGGCCACGCGACCAATCACAAGCCGCGACGTCACCGCAAGCTATTAACGCGCTCATTTTTAAAAATGAGCGCGTTAATGGCTTTCAAAGACGTAGCGGCTTGTGATTGGTCGCGGCCACGCGACCAATCACAAGCCGCGACGTCACCGCAAGCTATTAACGCGCTCATTTTTAAAAATGAGCGCGTTAATGGCTTTCAAAGACGTAGCGGCTTGTGATTGGTCGCGGCCACGCGACCAATCACAGGCCGCGACGTCACCGCAAGCTATTAACGCGCTCATTTTTAAAAATGAGCGCGTTAATAGCTTGCGGTGACGTCGCGGCTTGTGATTGGTCGCGTGGCCGCGACCAATCACAAGCCGCTACGTCTTTGAAAGTCATTAACGCGCTCATTTTTAAAAATGAGCGCGTTAATAGCTTGCGGTGACGTCGCGGCTTGTGATTGGTCGCATGGCGGTCACATGGGCGGCCCGCGACCAATCAGAAGCCGGGACGTGATTCTCAGGTCCTAAAAGCGCTGATTTTGAACAACGAAGCCTGCCGGTTACCCGCGCTGAGTTCAGGGGCCGCCGGAGAGGTAAATATATCAATATTTTTTATTTTAATTCTTTATTTTACACATCCCTATGGATCCCAGGGCCTGAAGGAGAGTTTCCTCTCCTTCAGACCCTGGGAACCATGAGAATACCTTCCGATACTTGATGTCCCATTGACTTGTATTGGTATCGGATATCGGTATCGGCGATATCCGATATTTTTCGGGTATCGGCCGATACTATCCGATACCGATACTTTCAAGTATCGGACGGTATCGCTCAACACTAGTGCTGACATCACCAAAGATGGGGAAGTGGTGACAATCTCTCCACGCATCTCCAATGACTATACCAGTAATCTGTTCCTAGGAACATCCCTGCCTCTTGGACGTTTTCTTCTGGATAGTGTCTATGTGGCCGGTTGGTGAAGATTCCGAAACAGAAGTTTCCTCCTCTTAGATTTTCTCTGACCCGGTGGAAGTGTTGTTCTTCTCACTCATCTCCAATGACTTTTCCTGTGTTCAGTACCCAAGAACATCTCTGCTACCTGGAAGTTTGTCTCTGGATATTGGGCAGCAGATGGATCCTGTGAGAGTTTCCTTGGCTTCCGTATGGCCGGCTGCTGAAGATACCAATACAGAAGTTGTCTTGTCTCTGATTTCTCCTGATCTGGAAGAGGAGGTTCAGTTTTCTAGGGATTACGGGCAGAAGTTGAACCCTGTAAGAGGGTTTCCAGTTTCCAAGTGTCCGATTGATTCAGATGTCAAGACAGTAGCATCCAAGTCCCTGCTTCCTATTTACCTGGAGGAGGTGGTCCTGCTCATTGTGGAAACTAACCCCATTGGGCACAAAGAGACTTTGCTATCTGAAATTCCTGGCGACCCGTATGCTTTGCTCCACCCTAAAGATGTCATGATGACTTGGACTGTGTGTGGACCTTTTCTTCTTCTACAAATCATTCAGACGGGCTTGAAGAAGAGGGGCCATATACGAGGGGGTACTGTAACAACCCTGCCGGCATCACTGCATGGCCTCCCATCCCCCACCTGCCTGATACATGAACGTACTCAATCTGGGCCATGCTGTGAGTTCTGTCTGCTGCCGGCTCCATGCTGTATGCCTTATATCTGCCTGCTCTGTGCATGCTTCCTGGCTGTGTGCATAGGTGGGCAGCCCTGGCAATTCCATATTCTTATTGATACCTTGTGCACCTCCCTAAGGTGTCCCTGGCCAATTGCCTAGAGGTCTCTGATACTTAAGGCATCCTCACCCATTGGAGGATGCCTGAGCAAACTATTTCCCTCAGTTAGTATCTTGCTACTGAGCTGCCAGGTCCTGTCCTGTCTCTGCCTCTGGGGGCTGCAATACCCAGTCCTTTATCCGTGTCCAGTTATTGTGTTTGTTTCTGTCCCTGTCTGTGCTCTGGTCTTTGTCCGTTCCTGTTGTTCTTTGCTTGTCTGCCTTTCCCACTCTGCTGTGCGTACCTCTGTGTTCACTTTCTCTGCTCTGCTCGCCACAACCAGTGGTTCTGCACCTCTCTGCTTTGCTCACCACAAGCTGTGGCTCTGCGCCTCTCTGCTCATCGCAACCTGTGGTTCTGCACCTCTCTGCTCTGCTTGCTGCAACCTTTTGCTCTGCACCTTTACTGCTCTGCTCGCCGCAACCTGTGGCTCATCACCTTCCTGCTCTTGGCTCCGCTCCCAGCGGTTCTATTCTTTGCTCTGCCTCCAGTGGTTCAGCTCTAGGCTCACCTCCTCCTCTGCTCTTTACTCTGCCTTCTTCTTCTCTGCTCTTTACTCTGTCTCCTTCTTCTCTGCTCTTAGCTCTGCCTCTTGTGGTTCTGCTTTGCATCCGCTCTTGCGGTCTTGATCTACCTCCGTTCTGCTATTTGACGAACAGGTCCCTACCTGCTTCCTTATATCCTCCAGTCCGAACAGGTCCCTGCCTGTTCCACTATATCCTCCTGTCTGAACAGGTTCCTACCTGTTTCCATATACCTGCCTGTATACCGGTTCCTACCTGTTCCTTTATATCCTCCAGTGTGAACAGGCCCCTACCTGTCTCCATATAGGTAGCTACTTAGTCACGCCCCTTCCAGGGTAGTCTGGTCAGTGGTCCAGTGGGATCACACCCTCGCACGCCCGCGCCAACCAGTCTGGACGCGAGCGTTTCACATGTTAGGGCTATTACTTGTTCCATTTCAGTTCTAAGAAAACACATTATTAAAACCTGTTTGCAAATAGTAATTATTTGGAGCTATAGCTTGGGTAATAAGCAGTAACATGATTATTGACATCTGGTACAGGGAATCTATCAGCGGGTTTTGTTACATCATTTGAGAGTAGAATAAAGCAGGAGAAGATAATCTGATTTCAGGGATGTGTAACTTACTCAGCAGCTTGCTGTAATTTCAATATAATCAGTGTTTTATCAGTAGGAAATTATCGCAAGGTTTCATGCACAGACCATTCAGGCTAATCTGTATAGCAACGCCCCCACCACAGATTGGCAGCTTGCTGATAATGCACGGTGTACACAGGAGCTGCCCATCAGCATTCTGATCACTGCTGCATCTACAGCAGGTGACACGGTCTATATCAACATACACCAAATAGTCCAGTAAGTGATACATCCCTGAATTCAGGGTCTCTCCTCTACATCCTGCTGCTCTGAGATTATGTAGTAAAAACCTGCTGACAGATTCCCTTCAACATTTTCATATGCCATCTTGTGGTACCATCCATTCTCAGTCACTGCTGCACTAAAATTACATTTGACTTGAACAAGTAAACACAGCACAAATCATACAGTATAATGTCAACCAGATCTCCTCATATAGTGTTATGACCCTCAAAGAACTCCATATAGCGTTGTCACCACAGTCAGCCATACTGTATGGTCATCAAGGCCCCTATACATAATATGATGGTCACCGAAGCCTCACATACTGTATTAGTTTCCTAAAATACAAAGTAAATGTGTCATCTTTAACTTTAGTCCTTTTAGACACCATTTCATCTTCAACTTGCTTAACTGCTCCAAATAACAGTAATACTGACCAGGGGTGCCCAAAACTTTGCTTGCCACTGTAAGTCTCCTGACACGGATCTGATCTCCGATGTCCCAGCACCCCAGAGGTCCCTTTGATGGTTGACATTGGACAAATGGCCCAGGGCACAGTTAGTGATTTCTTTCAGGTATAAGGCAACATTGTGACACCTCACCACAAAAAGGGCACAATAATTGATTATCTCACAGCAGTAAGGCCACAGGTACGTGGTTGGCTGACTATTAGTGGGAGTTGTCTGAACTACTTAGTCAGTCACAGAAGACGAGAAAGTTGCCAAGTTGGCCCAGTTGGAGAAACGTCTCTTCAAGCTCTATATGTACAGTTGCAATTCAAATTATTCATCCCCATTACTAATTAGGTGCATTAGCAAATTTTACAAACTTTCTGCTGTTAATGGTAATTTAACACACAGTGTCTTGAAAAAGTTTTCATACACCATGAACTTTTCCACAATTTTTTACTTTGCACCCACAAACTTAAATTTATTTTATTTGGATTTGATGTGATATGCCAACACAAAGTAGTAAGTAGTTGTGAAGTATAAAGGTAATGATTAGTGTTGAGCATTCCGATACTGCAAGTATCGGGCATCGGCCCATACTTTCTGTATCGGAATTCCGATACTGAGATCCGATATTTTTGTGATATCAGAAATCGGTATCGGAGTGTGCGGTGCGTATGGTTCCCAGGGTCTGGAGGAGAGGAAACTCTCCTTCAGGTCCTGGGATCCATATTAATGTAAAAAATAAAGAATAAAAATAAAAAAATATGGCTATACTCACCCCTCCGACGAATCCTGGCTGTCACCGCTGTGAGTGTCCGCCTCCGTTCCTGAGAATGTAGTGAGTGAAGGACCTTCGATGACGTCGCGGTCAGGTGAGCGGTCACCTGATCGTGACGTCATCGAAGGTCCTTCACTCACAGCATTCTTAAGGACGGAGGCGGACGCTTGCATCGGTGACAGCCAGGGTTCTTCGGAGGGGTGAATATAGCCATATTTTTTATTTTTATTCTTTATTTTTTACATTAATATGGATCCCAGGGCCTGAAGGAGAGTTTCCTCTCCTTCAGACCCTGGGAACCATCCAGGATACATTCCGATATTTGTGTCCCATTGACTTGTATTGGTATCGGAACTCGGTATCGGCGAGATCCAATATTTCGCCGGTATTGGCCGATATTATCCGATACCGATACTTGCAAATATCGGAAGGTATTGCTCAACACTAGTAATGATACATGAGTTTCTAATTATTTTAAAAACATGATTCTGAAATTTCGGACGTGCATTTGTTTTCTGCCCCTGAGTAAATACTTTGTAGGACCACCTTTTACTGCAATTACTGCTGCATGTTTTTTTGGGTATCTTTCTACCAGCTTTGCACATGTAGAGGCCGATATTTTTATGCATTCTTCTTTGATAACTAGTTCAGTGAGATTGGATAGAGAGCGTCTGAATAGCCACAGATTCTCAATGGGATTTAATTCTGGACTCTGACTGGGCCAAATCAAACACATGAATATGCTTTGATCTAAACCACTCCTTTGTAGTTCTGTATGTTCATTGTCCTGCTGGAAGGTGCACCTATGCACCAGTCTCAAGTCTTTTGCAGCCACTAACAGGTTTTCCTCCAGAACAGCTCTGTGTTTAGCTCCATCAAGCTTCACATCAACTCTAACCTGTCCATGCTGAAGTAAAGCATCCCATGATGCTGCCACCACCATGTTTGATGATGTGGATGATGTTTTCATGGTGATGTGCAATGTTAGTTTCCTGCCGCACATAGATTAAAAAGTTCTACTTTGGTTTTATCTGACCAGAGCACTTTCGTCCATATGCTAGCTGTGTTCCCTACATGGCTTTTAGCAAACTGCTAATTGGATTTTTATGGCTTGCTATCAAAAATGGCTTTCTTTTACCACTCTTCTAGAAAGGCTAGATTTGTGGAGTATATATTTATTAGTTGTCCAGTGAACTGATTCTTCCACCTTAGCTGTGGATCTTTGCAGCTCATTCAGAGTGACAATGAGCCTCTTGTCTGCTTCTGTAAACAATGTTCTCCTTGCTTAGGATTTCAGTTGAGGTGGATGATCATGTCTTGGTAGGTTTGCAGTTGTGCCATTTTTCCATTTTTGGATGTATGATTAAACATGCTCCGTGAGATGTTCAGAGCTTAGGCTATTTTTTTTATAACCCAACCCTGCTTTTCTCTTCTCCACAACTTTATCCCTGACCTGTCTGCTCTGTTCCTTGGTTCTCATGATGCTGTTTGATCCTTTTAAATGAACCTTCACAGAACAGCTGTAGTTATAGTGAGAATAAATTACACACAAATGGATTCAATTTACTAATTAAGTGAATTCTGTAGGAAATTGGTCACACAGGATTTTATTTAGGGACATCAGATTACAGAGAGCTAAATCCAAATTCACATGACAATTTTCAGATTTACCATATTTTTCGGATTATAAGGCCAGGGTCACAATAGAGAGGAATATGGTCGAGGGAGAGGCACAAAAACAACATATTGCACACGGACCAATGTTTCTCTATGGGGCAGCTTCCATCAGCCGTATATTTCTCGGCCATATTTTGCGGGCTGAAAAAATTGCAGCATGCTGCGTTTGTCAGCGTATTGTGCAAAAAATCCACCAATAAAAATCTGTGGGGGTGGGAAAAATACGGATTATTCACGGACCATGCGTGTGACTTGCGAGAAATACGCACCGGTGTCCTATAGAAAAGTCGGTAATTCAGTGTGGTGTACAGTAAAATCACACTGACAGGTTAAAATAGAATAGATAAAATAAATGTCTACACATAGAATAGGTATATATTCTTATAGTGTTGCATCAGTCTGAATATTGACAAAGCCCCATGGCTAATATTCACAGAATAGGCCACCTGCATAATCTTATGAACACATGCAGCATGAAAGGGCAACAAATCCAGAAAATCACCTTGTCTGATTTGGCAAGATTTATACTGTAAATTATGGTGGAAAATAAGTATTTGGTCATTAACATAGGTTCATCTCAATATTTTGTTATACTGTATATCCTTTGTTGGCAATGACAGAGGTCAAACGTTTTCTGTAAGTCTTCACAAGGTTGGCACACACTGTTGGTGGTATGTTGAACCATTCCTCCATGCAGATCTCCTCTAGAGCAATGATTTTTTGGGCCTGTCGCTGGGCAACGTGGACTTTCAACTCCCTCCAAAGGTTTTCTGTGGGGTTGAGATCTGGAGACTAGATAGGCCACTCTAAGACCTTCATATGCTTCTTATGAAGCCACTCCTTCATTGCCCTGGCTGTGTGCTTGGGATCCTTATCATGCTGAATGACCCATCCACGTTTCATCTTCAATGCCCTTGATGATGAAAGGAGGTTTGCACTTAAAATCTCATGATATATGGCCCTATTCATTCTTTCATGTACACGGATCAGTCATCCTGGTCCCTTTGCAGAGAAACAGCCCCAAAGCATGATGATGCCACCCCCATGCTTCACAGTAGGTATGATATTCTTTAGATGCAACTCAGGATTCTGTCTTCCCAAACATGACAAGCTTTGTTTCTACCAAACAGTTCTACTTTGGTTTCATTAGACCATATGACATTCTCCCAATAGTCTTCTGGATAATCCAAATGCTCTCTAGCAGACTTCAGATGGGCCTGGACATGTACTGGCTTAAGAAGGGGGACACGTCTGCCACTGCAGTATCTGAGTCCCTGGTGCGTAGTGTGTTACTGATGGTAGCCTTTGTTAGGCCAGTCTCACATGCCCAGATAATTCCGGAAAAATCGGTGCCAGAATTATCCATGTCCGTGTGTCCGTGTGCTTACGCTGAACATCAGTCTGGCACACGTGCGGCAGCTGTGACCGCTCATACAGGAGAAGCTGCGGTGAGGACAGGAAGCAGCGCCAGCGAGGGAGCCAGGTAAGTATTTTATGCACAGCGGGCGGGCGCACAGAGGGTGGGAGGGGGTTGGGGACAGGGATCTTTTATTAAAACACCGAAAAAAAAAGATTTTTCATATCTTCTCTCCAGCGAACCATGCTGGAGAGAAGAAATGAATAGCGGCTTCAGCACCACGCTGGGGGGACAGCGCTTACTGTAGCGCTGTCTTCTGCATGGCACACGGACTGCACACGGACAACATCCGTGTGCGATACATGTATTACCCTGGTCCCATTGACTTTAATGGGTCCGTGTAATACGTGCGCTCCCACGAACACTGACATGTCTCCGTGTTTTCCAAACGGACACACGGTCCGTGAAAACACGCTGACATGTGCAGAGACACATTGATTTTAATGTGTCTATGTGAGTCAGTGTCTCCGGTACGTGAGGAAACTGTCACCTCACGTACCGGAGCCACTGACGTGTGAAACCGGCCTTACGGTGTTTCCAGCTCTATGCAGGTTATTTACTAAGTCCCCGTGTGGTTCTGGGATTTTTGCTCACCGTTCTTGTGATCAATTTGATCCCACGAGGTGAGATCTTGCGTGGAGCCCGAGATCGAGGAAGATTATCAGTGGTCTTGTATGTCTTCCATTTTCTTATTATTGCTCCCACAGTTGATTTCATCACACCAAACTGCTTGTCTATTGCAGATTCAATCTTCCCAGCCTGGCGCAGGGCTGCAATTTTGTTTCTGGTGTCCTTCGACAGCTCTTTGGTCTTCACCATAGTGGAGTTTGGAATGTGACTGTTTCAGGTTGTGGACAGGAGTCTTTTATACAAGTTCAAACAGGTGCCATTACTACAGGTAATGAGTGGTGGACAGAGGAGCCTCTTACAGAGGAAGTTACAGGTCTGTGAGAGCCAGAAATCTAGCATGTTTTTAGGTGACCAAATACGTATAATACCACTATAATTTGCAAAATAAATCTTGCCAAATCAGGATTTGCTTTCTCACTTTGACTCTCATAGTTGTGGTCTACCTATGATGTCAATTACAGGCCTCTCTCATCTTTTTAATTGGGAGAATTTGCACCATTGGTGCTTTTTTCCCCCTCTGTATATAGCCACACACACACACACACACACATATATATATATATATATATATATATATATATATATACAGTCACCCCTGCAATTCTGTCAGATAATACTCATTTTCTTCCTGAAAATGATTGCAAACACAAATTATTTGGTATTATTATCTTCATTTAATTTGTCTTAAATGAAAAAAAACACAAAAGAGAATGAAGCAAAAAGCAAAACATTGATCATTTCACACAAAACTCCAAAAATGGGCCAGACAAAAGTATTGGCACCCTCAGCCTAATACTTGGTTGCACAACCTTTAGCCAAAATAACTGCGACCAACCGCTCACGGTAACCATCAATGAGTTTCTTACAAACTCTGCTCTGCTGGAATTTTAGACCATTCTTCTTTGGCAAACTGCTCCAGGTCCCTGATATTTGAAGGGTGCCTTCTCCAAACTGCCATTTTTAGATCTCTCCACAGGTGTTTTATGGGATTCAGGTCTGAACTCATTGCTGGCCACCTTAGAAGTCTCCAGTGCTTTCTCTCAAACCATTTTCTAGTGCTTTTTGAAGTGTGTTTTGGGTCATTGTCCTGCTAGAAGACCCATGACCTCTGAGGGAGACCCAGCTTTCTCACACTGGGCCCTACATTATGCTGCAAAATTTGTTGGCAGTCTTCAGACTTCATAATGCCATGCACACGGTCAAGCAGTCCAGTGCCAGAGGCAGCAAAGCAACCCCAAAACATCAGGGAACCTCCGCCATGTTTGACTGTAGGGACCGTGTTTCTTTTCTTTGAATGCCTCTTTTTTTCTCCTGTAAACTCTATGTTGATGCCTTTGCCCAAAAAGCTCTACTTTTGTCTCATCTGACCAGAGAACATTCTTCCAAAACGTTTTAGGCTTTTTCAGGTAAGTTTTGGCAAACTCCAGTCTGGCTTTTTCATGTCTCGGGGTAAGAAGTGTGGTCTTCCTGGGTCTCCTACCATACAGTCCCTTTTCATTCAGACGCCGACGTATAGAACGGGTTGACACTGTTGTACCCTCGGACTGCAGGGCAGCTTAAACTTGTTTGGATGTTAGTCGAAGTTCTTTATCCAACATCCGCACAATCTTGCGTTGAAATCTCTTGTCAATTTTCCTTTTCCGTCCACATCTAGGGAGGTTAGCCACAGTGCCATGGGCTTTAAACTTCTTGATGACACTGCACACGGTAGACACAGGAACATTCAGGTCTTTGCAGATGGACTTGTAGCCTTGAGATTGCTCATGCTCCCTCTCAATTTGGTTTCTCAAGTCCTCAGACAGTTCTTTGGTCTTCTTTCTTTTCTCCATGCTCAATGTGGTACACACAAGGACACAGGGCAGAGGTTGAGTCAACTTTAATCCATGTCAACTGGCTGGAAGTGTGATTTAGTTATTGCCAACACCTGTTAGGTGCCACAGGTAAGTTACAGGTGCTGTTAATTACACAAATTAGAGAAGCATCACATGATTTTTCGAACAGTGTGAATACTTTTGTCCACCCCCTTTTTTATGTTTGGTGTGGAATCATATCCAATTTGGCTTTAGGACAATTCTTTTTGTGTTTTTTCATTTAAGACAAATTAAATGAAGATAATAATACCAAAGAATTTGTGATTGCAATCATTTTCAGGAAGAAACTGAGTATTATCTGACAGAATTGCAGGGGTGTTAATACTTTTGGCCATGACTGTATCTGCTTGTGGCAGGGCTCAGATCCCTGTAGAGACCGGTCTCCTGTCAGTCTCACATACCAGTCATTGCTACCATCACCTTCCTTTTCTGACTGACTCAAATCTTACCGCCTCAACAGTTAGCTCCTCCCCATAACAAGTGATTTTCAGAGAAGCAGTCATTGGTTGACTGCACTGTCAATACTCCTTCCCATAAAACTCACTAAAACATTTACTGATGTTGTCCATGTAAGAAAATTCACAATTAAGTAAGACAAGCAAGAAATGGGAATAACATAGGAAAAACAACATATTTTGAAAATGCAGAAATAAAGTAATAACAAAAATACTTACATCTCACAAACTTTATGTGATAGAGCAAAACTAAGCTATTTTTTGGAATCAGCACATCAAACTCCATAAAACAAACATATTACCTTTGCTGATTATTTTTTTGTGTTGACCAGTGTTATTATCATTTCAAATCATACAGTACAGAATCAGAATTATCTTTACATCCAGACACTAACCGCTAATATCTTTTCTGATTCGAGTTGTTTTCTGCTGTTTCTTTTCCATCTGGTCAGACCTTCATGTCAAAATCTTCCAGCCATGACTCATCTTGTAAGGGCTTGCTCAATCTTGTGAATAAATAGGACAAATGCAATCCAATAAAAAATTGTGCCCAGTGTCATAAAGCTGGGTTTCCAGTTGAGAGGTGTAAGAAGCTTGTTGATGGTTATAGAAAGGGATTGCAGTTATTTATTTCAAAGAGTGTGCAACAAGATATTCACCCCTTTACGACTTTGGACTTATAGGTGCGTTCAAGGTCGTCTACCCCTCCCCGGCAGTGAACCCACATCTTACCCGTCACATGACAGTTTATTTAATTAGGGGTTAAACTATATGAAAATAATTGAGCTTGAACAATGAGATTATGCATAGAGGAGGTTCCAATCTAAGAAAATACTATAGATTTAGTTGAATTGCTTGTCTCAATACAAAGATAAACAAAAGCGAGGAGAAGTGATGCATTTGTCCTGTATTGCTAAATGGTGAGGCGTCAGAATAATTTCCCGTGATGGGACTTTTGCACTTTAGGCAAACGCTATTTAGCTCCACTTTGATTCACTTAACTACAATTAAATTATTAAAAAGAAGTTTTTCAGAATTGTGTTTAGAATTTATTGTACGATAGTATACATAATTGATTGCTAATTTGAAACACCTTACTTTCAGTAGTGCTATGCTTTTTTAGCTTCTTTGGTTAACACACTTCCATTACATAATCCTCAATAGTATGGTACTTTTAAAATCCTGAATAGACTGTTTACACAGATTTTTTTTCTCTAAATAAGATCACTCAGTTGAGGAAAAGTTAGTACTTAGGACTTCTTTATTCATGTGCAGCTCATGTATAATGTAGAACGAGCTTGCAAAAATGTTACCAAATTGCTTGGTTGATAATCTGATCTGCTGGGAATATATTCTTGTGGCTGAAAGAATAATTTGTCTTTCATGCTTTATCACTGCTCGAGCTTATCAAGAAAGAGATTACTTTGCTACATATGAAGTCTCATAAAGCAACATGAGGTGGTTTGTGTTGTGGATTGCAATGCTTATCGAAAAAAACAGCTAAGACAACCTCTTATCATTCATGTGGTGGTCCATGTTACACCCAGTACATATTTTGTAGAATTTAAGATTTATATCGTAAGCGACCTAGTGTAAGTATTTGTTACTCCCAGAGCTTTTCAGTTTAGTTTAACACTCCTTTGTCACATGACAATGGTATTGTCGAGTAAGTGGGGTAAGGATGGATAACCCACCCACCCCTTTAAGACCCCGTGATACGTGCCATTAAACCCCAAATAAAAACATGGACAACAATTTCTTTGGAATATTATAGGCCACAGCAGCCTTTTTTCAACATAAAACATGGAAATACACAGCATTAACATTTTAAACTAGGAGGAGTCCTTGAAGCTCCCAGGAATCTGGTGATTAACACAGCATAACGTGAACATAACATCAAACCAAATTACTCCCAGCAGTTACCACACTGGCTCTGGAGCACCAAAAACCCAGCGGGTTCACTGTTCATGCTAAAATTCTAGGGGAACCAACCACCCATGCTGGAACTCCCCTCCACAATTCATCAGATCCAAAACAAGTTGAACTCCAAAGACAGAGGAGCCATATGCCAATGGATCCCCAACCCAATTTCCACCAACTCCAAGGACTCCACCCAGCCACCACAACAAGGGACTTTGAACACCTCAAAGGCCTGAGACCCCACCAAAAGGAAAAGCTATGGCCTTCTCAACCCCTTCTTGCAAACCAAGCACCCAAAAATCAATGCCAACCGCATTTAAATGAACCCCATCAGCCAACCAGAAAATAGCATCCCCTTTTTTCAACTCAAAATGCCTGATGGCAAACCCACCATTTCTGGTCACAAAAGACAACACAGCCCTATTAACTTTTATCCTAGCTTTGTTCATTTTATCCAAAGACTGCATATTCCTCCACCGTTTACGCGGTACAATCCCTGACCAGACAATGGACATTCCAGGATACAAAGCCACAAGTGTAACAAATCCTGTTTCACATCCCTAATCAATTCTCTAAAAGGATGAACACCCAAATCGTTACCTCCCACAAGTAGCACTAATATGTCCGGAGCCCTGTCCAAAATAACTGCATTATGAATTTCCCGCAATACCCTGTTCCAGGCCATCCCCCTAAAACCTATCCACCTGACCACTGCCAACTTCCGATCAAAGCCAAGTTGTCTACCTTCCGACTGCACATTTGCATACAGGGCTCCCCAACGGACATATGAATGGCCGAAAATCCACAACAAAAGCGGCAAGGGACCTGAAAAATATAAACACTAAACACTCAAAAAGCAAGCTAATAACACTAGATATGCAAAAAAACATAATTGACATAACAAGATAACCCGACAACAACCCCCTATGGCCTAACATAACTGCAATACCGATTGGACCACCATTTCCCAATGCCCTTGATAACATCAGCACCCAGTCCTCCCGCAGCTGCATCTGTTGCCACCCCAATCCGGAAAGAGTGAGGAGCAAAACGAGAATCATCCAATCCCCAAAAATTAAGAGCCTTTTTAAAAACCACAGTAAATTTATACCGAGATAAGAAAGAACAGTCAACGTGACATAATAAAGATCCTTCCCGATTAGGCCTGAGTTCCCAAAAATTCGCCAAAGGACCGGACACATTCCTGACCCAGCAACAGCACCCAACGTGATCCTATTACCTCGTCCTTCCTGGTCAGTCTTCGAACGACGCAACCAAAACTCAACTCGCCCTGCCGACAACAGTACATTCCTTGTTAAGAGTCCCCCCATCACTTTTTTGCTGGAAGACACCAATTCCCCAATTCTCAGTGCCCCAAAAAAGGCAAAAGAAAAGGCCAACCTAAACAAACAACATTCAAAATTCGATGCACAACAAGAACCCAGTGCCACCCCCTACCTCTCCAACAAGGTAAATGACATGGGCCACCTCGAATCCACTTGACAATTCCTTCTACAGAAACCTTTTACAGCCTGTCTCACCAAAAATACCTTAGACAAATCTCGCTGCCCACGCAACTTAAAACCAAAAGCCAAAGTGCCCAAAATACGTGACACTTTCGTCGAAGACCAACCTTCCGAAGCCCCCCCACTCAACCAAGACAATAATGCACCCACTTGCTCATCCGCACCAGACTCACCGGGGCCCACTGCCAACACCCCCTCCCAAGACAACCAAATTGCCTGATAAGCCTCCCAAGTTTTTGGAGCCAGCGCCAACTTTATCAACTCTTCAGCATTCCGGATGCCACAAGCCAAAGTTCCGCCTGGCATTCCAAACCGATGACCTCTGCTTCTGGAGCTAAGGACCAAAAACGCTCGAGCTGAAAGCGAGAAAGAGTGTCAGCAATGGAATTATGCACACCCGGCACTTGAGGTGCCGTCACTTGCGAGTTCAGGGCCAAACATGACAAAAAACAACTGTCTAAGCACACGCACTATGGGCGGTGATGACGCGGTAAGACCATTGACTGCACAGACCACACCCATATTGTCACAATTAAATTGAACATGCCTGCCATGAAATTCCTGTTTCCACAAATGAACTGCCACCAAAATAGGAAAAATCTCCAATAACGTAATGTTTTGAACCAGACCAGACGAAAACCAATCTGCCGGCCATGGCGCTGCACACCACTGACCTCTAAAATATGCTCCAAAGCCGCTCCCTCCAGCTGCATCCATAAACAAATCCAACAAATCATTGTCCACAACCTCCTCCATAAGCAAAGATTGACTGTTATAAGTCTCCAATAAGGTACTCCAAACATCCAAATCCTCCTTCAACTCTGCTGACAACCGGATAAAATGATGCAGGGCCCGAACTCCAGCCGTGGCCTCAGCCAATTTCCTGGAAAAAACTCTCCCCAGAGGCATGACCCGACATGCGAAATTAAGTTTACCAAGCAATGACTGAAGATCCCGCAATGTCAACTTCTTCAATCAGCGAGCCCGAGCCACTTCCTTACGCAACCCGACTATCTTCTCCTTAGGCAATCTGAACTCCCACTTTACTGTATCGATAACAATGCCCAAGAAACTCAAACATGTACTCAGGCCTTCATTTTTACCGGGAGCCAAAGGAACACCAAAATGATCCGCCACCCACTCCACAGTTCCCAAAAGCCTATGACAACGATCAGACCCAGCCAGGCCAACGCACAAAAAATCATCCAAATAATGAATCACGGAATTACAATCCAAAACTTCCTTAACCACACATTCTAAAAAGGAACTAAAGGCCTCAAACAGGGCACACGATAGGGAACAACCCATAGGTAAACACCTATCCACAAAAAAACCCCATCCCAAAACAACCTAAAAGTTTAACACTATCAGGATGGACTGGCAACAACGAAAACGCTGCTTCAATATCCGTCTTAGACAAGAGGGCCCCTCTACCAAACTTACGAACCCATGAAACAGCTTCATCGAAGGATGCATAAACCACCGAGCAAAGCTCAGGTGCAATGTCGTCATTGACGGAAACCCCCCGAGGATAAGACAAATGGTGAATCAAATGAAATGTCCCGGTTTCCTTCTTAGGAACTACACTAAGCGGGGAAACAACTAAATCCTCAAATGGAGGGGAAGCAAAGGGTCCGAAACCACCTCCCCGTACAACACCACTGACTGCAAATTTTTAAGAACCCGGGGAACAACGAAAGGAGGGGCCAGAATAACAAAACCTTCCTGAAAACCTCGAAACAACAACTCTGCTGCTTCCCTAACGGGATAGCTACTTAGATAAGGGGTTATCCTTTCCAGCCTCACCGGAGTCTCCCCCATGGGTATTACTGACCCCCAACTTGACTTGGCTTTTTTGAAGCATTTTGCGGCCCCATGAGAGGAGCCACTACAGTGGGAGCAGAGATGCTTGAATTTGCAGTTGGCCCCAAACTTGCACTGGCCGTCATTGAACTGCCAGCATAAACCTAATTTGTGCCCTCCCGATTGACCCGATTGCCTTGCTGACCCTGCCGAACTGGACTGACAAGTTTGGCCAGAACCTCCGGCACCCCCTTGAAAGGAATGACCAAACTTAAACTGCGCCATACCCCTTAACCATAGGCCGATGTCCTTTTGATCCAATCTAAGAGCCAGACAAATGTCTTTCCTCTGTCAAAATTGCTCATCGTACCTCAGCCACGCTTGCCCTCCGTATACCATGTGAGCCACTCCAATAGAATCCATATAACAAAATAGCCCGGAACAATTTTCCAGTGCTTTTTCCCCAATAACACTAACCAAAATCACAAAGGTCTGAAGCCAGTTAGTAAAAGTCTGAGGAATCAAATGTCACCTACGCTTTCCTTCCTCTTCTTTTTTACTATTCTCTTTTTTCCCCTTATCCAAATTAAATTTCTCCAAAGGGGGCAAAGAAAATATTTCCATGTACTCATCTTTTAAAATCTTCTCCCTTACCTCCTTTTTAAGATGCGCCCCAACGGGCCTTCAAAACATACCTAAACCTCACAATGAGCCCTATCGTCTAAATGAATCCTACATTCTTTTCCTTCTCCGTCTGCACCGAAACGGAGACAGGCGCAACCGGCAACACTGTCACCTCCCCCAAACCAACTACTCCCCACGCTGCCAGATGCCTCTACTCATGAATGCCCCGCTCCAACCTCACCAACAAATCCCGTACATTAGCTAACACTTCACGAACTCCTACCCCTTCAACACCACCCGGGACACCTGCCAAATTAACATCGTCTAACTACACTTGATTACCACTAACAGCAGGGGAAGAGTAAATTCGTGTAGATAGGAAAGACAAAGGCTGCGAGGGAGCTGTGATCCCTTCAGTCAGAGTACCGGGATCCTTGTTATGAATTCCGTTCTGGAGCTCCCTCCTGTGGTTGCTAATGGTATTTTTGTGAGTTCTGCCCTTGGGCTCCCTCTGGTGGTTTCGAGTGGAACTGCTGCTCCTTTAGGTAGCTGTAGCAGCTGCCTTCACTAATCGCCTTACCTGGGTTTGTTATTTAAACCTGCTCTGGGCTTTAGTCCATGCCTGCTGTCAATGTTCTTGGTTGGATTTGGTTCTCTCCTTGGAATTTTCATATGGCCAGTCCTTGTCTGCAAAAGATAAGTTTTTGCTAGTTTTTGTTTGTCCATTTGTTTGGACTCTATTGCTTTGCAAATATGTCTCTTTTTGTCCAGCTTGTCACTATGTCTTATTCAGGCTAGCAGGAAGCTCTGGGAAAGCAGATTTGCCCCTCCACACCGTGAGTCGGTGTGGAGTTCATTTTTGTAAACTCTGCGTGGATTTTGTAGTTTTTATACTGACCGCACAGTATCCTTTTCTCTCTCTCTATCTAGTTTAGTATTGGCCTCCTTTGCTGAATTCTGAATTCATTTCTGAGTACGTAATTTCCCTCTCCATTCACAGTCAATATTTGTGGGGGGCTATCCTTCCTTTTGGGGGTTTTCTCTGAGGCAAGATAGCTTTCTATTTCCTTCTTTAGGGGTAGTTATTTCTTAGGCTGTGAAGAGGTGTCTAGGGAGAGTCAGGAACATCCCACAGCTATTTCTAGTGTTGTTGTTAGGATTAGGGACTGCGGTCAGTAGAGATACCACCTTCTCAGAGCTCGCTCCATGTTGCGTTTTAGCCACCAGGTCATATCAGTGTGGCCTCTTAACCACCAGGTCATAACAGATCCTGATGCCACGTCCAGGGAGATCTTGACCCGACCCATCCAAGAAAGACTGCTGGTTGGGTCCTGGACCTGAAGCCACGGACAACCCCATTTGAAATGCTTCAGCTGTAGAGTAAGGGGAGGCAGGATGCTGATTGCCAGATTGCTGCCGTGCCTGTGAAGATGCTGGTGCAGGGCACGGGCCCCCATCAGCCACACACACTGAAGAGTTCGCCACTGTGTCCTGCTCCCTTGACTGACTGCACTGAAGCAGGCCATGCTGCAGGAACATTACTGCCGTGGCCCCGCGACATATCTGGCTGTAACTTCTGCCTGGTGCGCGCTGGCTCCGCCCCCACATCACTGCGGGGCGAAGGCCTAGCAGCCGTCAATGGACCCCGCCTGGCAGTAGGATTCCTCCCAGGCCGGGGCCTGCTGGCCCCACAACATACTGGCGCCCGGACCGGAGGATCCCTGGAAGGGCTTATGCTCCTGCGGGAGGCCCGGGGAGCTGAATCCGGGGACAGACTCTCGGGAGGCCTAGTCTGCCGAGAGCGCCGTACCAGGGATGATGATGGGGCTGCCGACCCCAGACTCCCGCCGATAATGCCCGCCACCTGCTCCTCCAGGGTGCAATGCTGTCGCAACACTCAAGCTCTCCAGGATCCTATCGATAGCCGACACGGTAAGTTGACAGTCGCTGTACCCAGCGAGAAGTGAGGAAACCACACCCTCAACCATGCCCTAAATACTATCCCCTCAAGGCCGCCCACACTCATTAACTTCACCCCACCCTTTCATCCCATTGTCCTCCACCTACACCGTTGGGGGGGGGGCAGCTCAGCTCCAGCCACTTCTTTTTAGTTTTACTATCACTCTATCATATTATGAGATTGTACATATCTGTGGATTTCAATACCATTATAAAATAAGAAACTAGTGATCAGTATCATTGCTACAACTAACCACTCATTCAGTCATCAGTAGTTTTTCTCATACACAAAAAATGGTTGAATTATAATCAGTGTTTTTATTCAGATTTTCATAAGTGTTTGATCCAATTTTTACATTTTACGCTAAGAGTTTCATCATATATTTGTGGGTACTTTTCTCAAGCTTCTCCTATTATTATTATTATTATTATTTATTATTTATTATTATATGCCATTTATTCCATGGCGCTTTACATGTCGAAGAGATATGAAGTTTGGACAGAACATGGGTGGTATATAGATGACATCTGAGTGCAGTCTGATTTTTTTCATGGATTCATTGCATTAGTGAGTTTAATATGTAATTTAGACATAGCTCAAGGTTTTGGTGCTAATCATTTGGTCCACAAAAGTACACGGACATGTGAATAGCCCACTAGGCTAGTTCTAGGGTACAAAAAAGAATGTCCCAAATTCAAACACGGAGGACCATGAAACCAACAGAAGACTATGTAGAACAAAAAAGTACTCCAAACATCAATTACAGAATTAATAAATCATTTTATGGAATCAAACATTAAAAAAAATGTTTTAAAAAATAGATGGATATGAAAACAGACCATAAAGAAATGGAAAAAGCAAACACTGCACAAGTAATAAGCGCGCCAAAGTCGCATTTCGTATGACATTTTCAGCGCCATTTTTCAGCCAATGAAGGAGGACGCAGAGTGTGGGCAGCGTGATGACATAGGTCTCGGTCCCCACCATGTTAGAGAAGGGCATGACAGTGATTGGCTTGCTTTCTGTGGTGTCACAGGGGCTATAAAGGGGCGTGCACGCCGACCGCCATCTTACTTCTACCGATTGTAGCATATGGAGAGGTTGCTGCAGCTTCATCAGAAGAAGGGATAAAGTTAGGGAGGGAAGATTAAGCCCTGAAACTGCTTGTGCTGTAGCGATTTCCACTGTCCAACACCACCTTTTCTTTGCAGGGACAGTGGAGTTTATATTTTTGTGCATCAGCGCTGTAGTTTATTAGGCTGCCTTACAAGGCTCCCTGATAGCTGCATTGCTGTGTGTAAGCCGCTGTGCAGACTAACTGCTTTTTTAAAAGCAAAAATCCTGTTGCTCCTTTCTGCACAGTTCTCTTGTTTATTAGTCCACACTTTTGTGTGCAGCAGTCCTTTTTATTGCTGCCACACTTGTCCTGAGATCATTGTAGGGAGATTG
Source organism: Ranitomeya imitator (assembly GCF_032444005.1). Classification (NCBI taxonomy): domain Eukaryota; kingdom Metazoa; phylum Chordata; class Amphibia; order Anura; family Dendrobatidae; genus Ranitomeya; species Ranitomeya imitator. The sequence continues at coordinate 204,981,528 of NC_091286.1, forward strand.
AAATTGTACTACAGCCCTTGTATTTTTTGATATATCTTCCAGCCACGTTCTGCCACTTACATTGTGTAGTGTAATACACTGGGCCTGAGTTTTGGTGCAGTCTCCCCCGAAAAAAAGGGAGATTTAAATTGGCACTAAGTGGATCTATGTCAGTTCTGTTAGTTTGTCGTATATCTTCCAACCACGTTCTGCCACTTACATTGTGTAGTGTAATACACAGGGCCTGTTTTTTGCTGCAGTCTCCCCCCCAAAAAGTGAGATTTAAATTGACATCAAGTTTCTATACGTCAGTTCTGTTGGTCGTATATCTGCCAGCCACGTTGTGCCTCTTACATTGTGTAGTGTAATACACAGGGCCTGTTTTTAGCTGCAGTCTCCCACCCAAAAAAGGGAGATTTAAATTGCCAACAAGCTTCTATACGCCAGTTCTGTTTGTCGTACATCTTCCAGCCACGTTTTGCCACTTACATTGTGTAGTGTAATACACTGGGCCTGAGTTTTGTTGCAGTCTCCCCTCCAAAAAAGGGAGATTTAGATTGGCACTAAGTGGATCTACGTCAGTTCTGTTAGTTTGTCATACATCTCCCAGCCACGTTCTGCCACTTCCATTGTGTAGTGTAATACACTGGGCCTAAGTTTTTTTGCAGTCTCCCCCCCAAAAAAGGGAGATTTAAATTGGCACTAAGAGGATCTACGTCAGTTCTGTTAGTTTGTCTTATATCTTCCAGCCACGTTCTGCCACTTACATTGTGTAGTGTAATACACTGGGCCTGAGTTTTGGTGCAGTCTCCCCCCCAAAAAAGGGAGATTTAAATTGGCACTAAGTGGATCTACGTCAGTTCTGTAAGTTTATCGTACATCTTCCAGCCATGTTCTGCCACTTACATTGAGTAGTGTAATGCACAGGGCCTGAGTTTTGGTGCAGTCTCCCCACAAAAAAAGGGAGATTTAAATTCTCAACAAGTTTATATACACCTTCTACCTTGTTTCACAGTACCATATACTGGTTGTTATTTTGGTTAGATTTTTCCAAAAATGGAGAAGTCTGGTGGAAGAGGCCGTGGGCGGTTGTTACCAGCTGGTACTGATGGTGGTGGTGGTGGAGGAACATCTGGTGGTAGTGAGAAAATCAAAATAGCACCAAAGGCTCGAGGTGTTGAGCCAGCGTCATCGTCTGGCTACACAAGGCCTCGAAGGCTCCCTTATCTGGGAGTAGGAAAACAGCTTTTAAAGCCGGAGCAGCAGGAAAAAGTTTTGTCTTTCCTTGCTGACTCAGCCTCTAGCTCTTTCGCCTCCTCTTCAGAGAGTTCGAAATATAAAAGCAGTCGTCAGTGGATGCTCCCGGTCAGGAACAAGTCGCTTTCTTGTGTCCTTCACCCAAACCAAAAGTGAAGGATGCGGCAGGCGACACTACAGTTTACTCCATGGAGCTCTTTACACATACCGTGCCTGGGTTAGAGAGGGAAATTGTTAAAAGCCCATTACAAGATGAATCAGACATGGAGTGCACAGATGCACAGCCACAGCTTGATCAATATGCTGTTCCATTGACTCAGATCACTACATTGCCCTCGCAGTGTACTGAGCCAGAATATGACCCTGATTAGACTATGGTGCCCCATCCGGAAATTGAAGAGGAGGTGCTAGATGACCCAGTTGTTGACCCAGATTGGCAGCCATTGGGGGAAGAGGGTGCCGCTGCCAGTAGCTCAGAAGCGGAGAAGGATGATCCGCAGCAGCCATCTACATCGCAACAGCTTTCATCTGGCAGGCCCGTATCTGGCCAAAAACGTTTGTCAAAACCAAAACAGTTTTAGGACAGCGTGACCATCTGGTTAAAGTTTCACAGTTTGAAATGCCTGAAAAGGTATTCCATAGTAGGAAGAGTGCAGTGTGGGAATTTTTTAACCAAGATCAGAATGATCAGTGCAAAGTTATCTGTAAGAAATGCTCAAAGACCTTTAGCAGAGGTAAGAATCTCCAAAATTTAAATACAACGTGCATGCTTAGGCATTTAACCAGCATGCACTTGCAAGCCTAGACTAACTACCAAACGTCCCGTACCGTTGGTGCACCTGCTCAGAATGAAGGTAGTCAGCAACGCTACATTGCTTCCCTCACTGTAAGCCCACCGGTTAGGACAACACCAGCAGAAAATGTGGAGGTATCGTCGCAAGGCCAAAGCAGTCAGGGAATCACAAGGTTCTTGGTAGGAAACACTGTATGTAGGCCAACATCAAGAATACCTTCACCAACCCTCTCTCAATCTGCCATGTCCACCACCACCCTCGCTAGTTCCACCATATGCAGCTCTCCAGTCCAGCTCACCCTAAGGGAGACTCTCGTTAGGAAAAGAAAGTACTCATCCTGTCATCCGCGTAGACAGGGTTTGAACGCCTACATTGCTAGACTAATCTCGTTAGAGATGATGCCCTACCGATTGGTTGAAAGCGAAGCTGTCAAAGCCCTGATGGCTTACGCATACCACGCTATGACCTACCCAGTCGACACTTCTTTGCAAGAAAAGCCATCCCAGCCCTCCATCAGCATGTTCAAAGACTGCACTGAGGCAATCAGTCAGTAGAAAGGTGCACCTCACAACAGATGCATGGACCAGTAGGCATTGCCAGGGATGTTAAGTTGTCCATCACGGCGCACAGGGTTAATGTGGTGGATGCAGGGTCCACAGGGGACAGCCATAGTGGGACAGTCCTGCCTAGCCCACGGTCTAGGAAACAGTTGGCTGTAGGCATCCGCCACCCCTCCTCCTCCTCCTCCAGAAGCAAAAGCTTGTCTACAAAGCGTAGTCGCGCGACCAATCCTTCCACAGCTGCCAGTGTTGCACACGAGGTGTCCCATTATGGAACAGATAGTGGTAAGCATCAGCAGGCTGTGCTGCAAATGAAGTATTTGGGCGACAACAGACACACTGCGGAAGTACTGGCTGAGTACTTGCAGCAAGAAACTCAGTCATGGCTGGGCAGTGTACATCTTGAGGCAGGCAAGGTAGTCAGTGATAACGGAAGGAATTTTATGGCTGCCATAGCTCTTTCAGAACTGAAACACATACCTTGCCTGGCTCACACCTTGAACCTGGTGGTGCAGTGCTTCGTGAAAAATTATCTGGGTTTAACAGCCCTGCTCCTGAAGGTGAGAGGACTTTGCTCGCCCATCCGCCGGTCGCCCGTATACTCCAGCCATATGCTGAGCCATCAGCGATTGCTGAATCTTCCCAAGCACCGCCTAATCATCGACGTTGCAGCAAGGTGAAACTCCACACCGCACATGCTTCAGAGCCTGTGCGAACAGAGGCATGCTGTCATTTATTTGTGTGAGGATACACATACACGGGCAGGCAGTTGGATGGCAGACATGGAGTTGTCTGGTGTGCAGTGGTCGAAGCTCCAAGACCTCTGTCAAGTCCTTCAGTGTTTTGAGTAATGCACAAGGATGGTAAGTGCAGACGACGCCATCATAAGCATGAGCATCGAACTAATGCGTCTGCTGATGCAAAGTTTGACGCACATTAAGGAGCTGGCGTCTGCAGCCGAGGAGGAGGGAAGCCTTGAGGACAGTCAGCCATTGTCTGCTCAGGGAACTCTCCTGGACGAGGTGGCGGACGAAGGGGAGGAGGATGATGGGGATAAATATTTATGGGAGGAGGATGCTTCTCAGGGGGCAATACAAACTGGTGGCGTTGCAAGGTCAGATACAGGGTTTTTGTGGGCCACAAGTGATGTTCATTTGCAAGAAAGTGCTCCTCAACTCAGCACAAGCAGTGAATTGACACCTGGAATATTGGCCCACATGGCTGAGTATGCCTTGCGTATCCTAAAAAGGGACCCCCGCATTATTAAAATGATGACCGATGATGATTACTGGTTGGCCTGCCTCCTGGATCCACGATATAAAGGAAAATTGCAAAATGTCATACCACATGACAACCTTGAGCAAATATTGGCTACCAAACAAGCAACTTTTGTAGACCGTTTGATTCAGGCATTCCCAGCACACAGCGGCGGTGATGGTTCTCACACGAGCTGTAGGGGGCAACATGGCAGAGGTGTTAGAGGTGCACAAATCCGAAGTGGCATTGGACAGAGGGGTTTTATGACCAGATTGTGGAGTGATTTCGCAATGACCGCAGACAGGACAGGTACTGCAGCATCGATTGAAAGTGACAGGAGACAGCATTTGTCCAGTATTGTTACGAACTACTTTTCCTCCCTTATCGATGTTCTCCCTCACAGGTCATTCCCCTTTGATTACTGGGCATCTAAAATAGACACCTGGCCTGAATTGGCAGAATATGCATTACAGGAGCTCGCTTGCCCACCTGCCAGTGTGCTATCAGAAAGAGTCTTCAGTGCTGCTGGTTCCATACTGACTGATAAAAGGACGCGTCTGGCTACCAGAAATGTTGATTATCTAACCTTCATTAAAATGAACCAATCATGGATTTCAAATTATTTTGCCCCACCTTCCCCTGCTGACACATAGCTTGTTTGAAAAATGTCTTGCTTTTGGCCTCCTCTTTCTGACTGCTCCAATTCCTCCATTTGCAGCTGCTGAATGTCCACCATAGGCTATTTTTATACCTCCCTAAATGGGCTGACTCCCCCCACAGGGCCGTGGTCACCACTTGGCACAAGCACCCGTGCGAGTGCCATTTGCCTGGACAGGTGGGTGTGCCCACTTTTGGGCGACGGCACTGGCACAGGGTCCCTCATAGTACAATGAAGTGTCTCTGATGGTGGTGGTGCATAACCAATGACAGACGTAATATGAGGGGCCCTGTGCCAGTACCGCCAACCACGAGAGAGTGTTCCCCCCCAGCTCGAACCGTGCTCTACCACTTGCAAAACTTACCTCTCCTTGCGCCACTACTGTGTAGTCTGTGCTGTTAAATCCTTCAATGGCACTGCCAATACACATTTGTTGAAATGATAGATGATAGTAAAAATATACAGGGGCCCTGGCCTCCATTTAGACCAGTTAATACTTTGCGCCTACTACCACTGTCTGCTACTCAGCAGAGGAGCCCACCCCTGTACCTATCTATGTCACCAGTTTATTTATGAACATTTTTTTGGCAGACATTTAGCCCACTTTATTATTTTGGCCTACTAACTGTGTCAACCACTCATTACAGTTGTCCTCCACTGAATAAAGCAATGCCGCCTGTGTAATCCTGTTACCAATTTTGAACTGCATTTAGGCTACTTTTCTATTTTAGGCCTACTAAGTCTGTCTGAGCCACTTACAACAGTTGTCCTCCACTGAACAAAGCAATGCCACCTGTGTACTCCTGTTACCAATTTTGAACTGAATTTAGCCTACTTGCTTATTTGGGCCAATAACTGTGTCAGCCTCTCATTACAGTTGTCCTCCTCCACTGAACAAAGCTATGCCGCCTGTGTACTCCTGTTACCAATTTTGAAATGCATTTAGCCTACTTACTTATTTGGGCCAATAACTGTGTCAGCCTCTCATTACAGTTGTCCTCCACTGAATAAAGCTATGCCGCTTGTGTACTCCTGTTACCAATTTTGAACTGCATTTAGCCTACTTTTTTATTTTTGGCCTACTAAGTCTGTCTCAGCCACTTATTACAGTTGTCCTCCACTGAACAAAGCAATGCCGCCTGTGTACTCCTGTTACCAATGTTGAACTGCATTTAACCTACTTACTTATTTGGGCCTAGTAACTGTGTCAGCCTCTCATTACAGTTGTCCTCCACTGAACAAAGCTATGCCGCCTGTGTAACCCTGTTACCAATTTTGAACTGCATTTAGCCTACTTTTTTATTTTTGGCTTACTAAGTCTGTCTCAGCCACTTATTACAGTTGTCCTCCACTGAACAAAGCAATGCCGCCTGTGTACTCCTGTTACCAATGTTGAACTGCATTTAACCTACTTACTTATTTGGGCCTAGTAACTGTGTCAGCCTCTCATTACAGTTGTCCTCCACTGAACAAAGCAATGCTACCTGTGTACTCCTGTTACCAATTTTGAACAGCATTTAGCCTACTTACTTATTTGGGCCTAGTAACTGTCAGCCTCTCATTGCAGTTGTCCTCCGCTAAACAAAGCAATGCTGCCTGTGTACTCCTGTTACCAATTTTGAACTGCATTTAGCCTACTTTTTTATTTTAGGCCTACTAAGTCTGTCTGAGCCACTTATTACAGTTGTCCTCCACTGAACAAAGCAATGCCGCCTGTGTACTCCTGTTACCAATTTAGAACTGCATTTAGCCTACTTACTTATTTGGGCCTAGTAACTGTCAGCCTCTCATTACAGTTGTCCTCCGCTAAACAAAGCAATGCTGCCTGTGTACTCCTGTTACCAATTTTGAACTGTATTTAGCCTACTTTTTTATTTTAGGCCTACTAAGTCTGTCTGAGCCACTTATTACAGTTGTCCTCCACTGAACAAAGCAATGCCGCCTGTGTACTCCTGTTACCAATTTAGAACTGCATTTAGCCTACTTACTTATTTGGGCCTAGTAACTGTGTCAGCCTCTCATTACAGTTGTCCTCCGCTGAACAAAGCTATGCCGCCTGTGTACTCCTGTTACCAATTTTTAACTGCATTTAGCCTACTTTATTATTTTTGGCCTTCTAAGTCTGTCTGAGCCACTCATTACAGTTGTCCTCCTCCACTGAGCAAAGCAATGCCGCCTGTGTACTCCTGTTACCAATTTTGAACTGCATTTAGCCTACTTTCTTATTTGGGCCTAGTAACTGTGTCAGCCTCTCATTACGGTTGTCCTCCACTGAACAAAGCAATGCCGCCTGTGTACTCCTGTTACCAATTTTGAACTGCAATTACCCTACTTACTTATTTGGGCCTAGTAACTGTGTCAGCCTCTCATTACAGTTGTCCTCCACTGAACAAAGCTATGCCGCCTGTGTACTACTGTTACCAATTTTGAACTGCATTTAGCCTACTATTTTATTTTTGGCCTACTAAGTCTGTCTGAGCCACTTATTACAGTTGTCCTCCTCCACTGAACAAAGCAATGCCACCTGTGTACTCCTGTTACCAATTTTGAACAGCATTTAGCCTACTTACTTATTTGGGCCTAGTAACTGTCAGCCTCTCATTGCAGTTGTCCTCCGCTGAACAAAGCAATGCTGCCTGTGTACTCCTGTTACCAATTTTGAACTGCATTTAGCCCACTTACTTATTTGGGCCTAGTAACTGTCAGCCTCTCATTACAGTTGTCCTCCGCTAAACAAAGCAATGCTGCCTGTGTACTCCTGTTACCAATTTTGAACTGCATTTAGGCTACTTTTTTATTTTTGGCCTACTAAGTCTGTCTCAGCCACTTATTACAGTTGTCCTCCACTGAACAAAGCAATGCCGCCTGTGTACTCCTGTTACCAATGTTGAACTGCATTTAACCTACTTACTTATTTGGGCCTAGTAACTGTGTCAGCCTCTCATTACAGTTGTCCTCCACTGAACAAAGCTATGCCGCCTGTGTACTCCTGTTACCAATTTTGAACTGCATTTAGCCTACTTACTTTTTTGGGCCTAGTAACTGTCAGCCTCTCATTGCAGTTGTCCTCCGCTAAACAAAGCAATGCTGCCTGTGTACTCCTGTTACCAATTTTGAACTGCATTTAGCCCACTTACTTATTTGGGCCTAGTAACTGTCAGCCTCTCATTACAGTTGTCCTCCGCTAAACAAAGCAATGCTGCCTGTGTACTCCTGTTACCAATTTTGAACTGTATTTAGCCTACTTTTTTATTTTAGGCCTACTAAGTCTGTCTGAGCCACGTATTATAGTTGTCCTGCTCCACTGAACAAAGCAATGCCACCTGTGTACTCCTGTTACCAATTTTGAACAGCATTTAGCCTACTTACTTATTTGGGCCTAGTAACTATCAGCCTCTCATTGCAGTTGTCCTCCGCTAAACAAAGCAATGCTGCCTGTGTACTCCTGTTACCAATTTTGAACTGCATTTAGCCCACTTACTTATTTGGGCCTAGTAACTGTCAGCCTCTCATTACAGTTGTCCTCCGCTAAACAAAGCAATGCTGCCTGTGTACTCCTGTTACCAATTTTGAACTGTATTTAGCCTACTTTTTAATTTTAGGCCTATTAAGTCTGTCTGAGCCACTTATTACAGTTGTCCTCCTCCACTGCACAAAGCAATGCCACCTGTGTACTCCTGTTACCAATTTTGAACAGCATTTAGCCTACTTACTTATTTGGGCCTAGTAACTGTCAGCCTCTCATTGCAGTTGTCCTCCGCTAAACAAAGCAATGCTGCCTGTGTACTCCTGTTACCAATTTTGAACTGCATTTAGCCCACTTACTTATTTGGGCCTAGTAACTGTCAGCCTCTCATTACAGTTGTCCTCCGCTAAACAAAGCAATGCCGCCTGTGTACTCCTGTTACCAATTTAGAACTGCATTTAGCCTACTTACTTATTTGGGCCTAGTAACTGTGTCAGCCTCTCATTACAGTTGTCCTCCGCTGAACAAAGCTATGCCGCCTGTGTGCTCCTGTTACCAATTTTGAACTGCATTTAGCCTACTTTTTTATTTTTGGCCTTCTAAGTCTGTCTGAGCCACTCATTACAGTTGTCCTCCTCCACTGAGCAAAGCAATGCCGCCTGTGTACTCCTGTTACCAATTTTGAACTGCATTTAGCCTACTTACTTATTTGGGCCTAGTAACTGTGTCAGCCTCTCATTACGGTTGTCCTCCACTGAACAAAACAATGCCGCCTGTGTACTCCTGTTACCAATTTTGAACTGCATTTACCCTATTTACTTATTTGGGCCTAGTAACTGTGTCAGCCTCTCATTACAGTTGTCCTCCACTGAACAAAGCTATGCCGCCTGTGTACTCCTGTTACCAATTTTGAACTGCATTTAGCCTACTTACTTATTTGGGCCTAGTAACTGTGTCAGCCTCTCATTACAGTTGTCCTCCGCTGACCAAAGCTATGCCGCCTGTGTACTCTTGTTACCAATTTTGAACTGCATTTAGCCTACTTTTTTATTTTAGGCCTACTAAGTCTGTCTGAGCCTCTGATTTCAGTTGTCCTCCACTAAACAAAGCAATGCCGCCTGTGTACTCCTGTTACCAATTTTGAACTGCATTTAGCCTACTTTTTTATTTTTGGCCTACTAAGTCTGTCTGAGCCACTTATTACAGTTGTCCTCCTCCACTGAACAAAGCAATGCAACCTGTGTACTCCTGTTACCAATTTTGAACAGCATTTAGCCTACTTACTTATTTGGGCCTAGTAACTGTCAGCCTCTCATTGCAGTTGTCCTCCGCTGACCAAAGCTATGCCGCCTGTGTACTCTTGTTACCAATTTTGAACTGCATTTAGCCTACTTTTTTATTTTAGGCCTACTAAGTCTGTCTGAGCCTCTTATTTCAGTTGTCCTCCACTAAACAAAGCAATGCCGCCTGTGTACTCTAGTTACCAATTTAGAACTGCATTTAGCCTACTTTTTTATTTTGGGCCTACTAACTGTGTCTGCGCCACTCGTTACAATTGTCCTCCACTGAACAAAGCAATGCCGCCTTTTTAGTCCTGTTACCAATATTGAACTGCTTTTAGCCTACTTTTTCATTTTGGGTCTATATCTGTGTTTCCTCCTCATCCTGCCCATTGCCCAGCCACTGCTAGATGAGTCTGCTGGTACATTGACCCAGACCACTACATTCCCCTTGCACTATACCACGTTACACGGGGACAAAGAGGAAGGTACAGATGAAAGTGCAGGTTCCTTCATCAGGTGGGGGGCATACTCGTTGGCACTTGCACAGGGCACCTCATAGTGTGCAAAAGTGTCTCTGGCAGTGGGAGGCGCCGCTCGCCGTCAAACACACCGCCGTACTATGAGGGGCCCTGTGCCAATGCCAACTAGAGGGCCCCCCCTTCTTGCTCAGGATTGCATCACTTGCAAAGTTGAAATACTTATCTCTCCCTGTTCCACCGCCGTGACGTAGTCCGCGTTTCCTGGGCCCACAAAAATCTTGAGCCAGCCCTACCCCCACAACTTTAGCCAAATGAGCCCCTGTTTTCAATGCCTTACTATTATTAAGTAAATTAAGATTGACAAGCTTCAGTAATACGAATTGATGTTTTTGGCATTAAAATGAGCACTGTAGTTGTTTTCCTGTCCTTCACTCACTGCCGACTTTGATTCCCCATTGACTTGCATTGGATTTCGTGTTTTGGTCAGACCCCGACTTTTCGCAATAATCGGCCGATTTCATCCGACCCGACTTTTGAGAAAGTCGGGTTTCGCGAAACTCGACTCGATCCTAAAAAAGTAAAAGTCGCTCAACTCTACCAGCAAGCGCTACAAAGAAACTGGCTCACATGAGGACCGCCCCAGGAAAGGAAGACCAAGAGTCACTGAGGATAAGTTTGTCTGAGTCACCAGAGCCTTAGAAATCGCAGGTTACCAGCAGCTCAGATTAGAGACCAGGTCAATGCCACACAGAGTTCTAGCAGCAGACACATCTCTACAACAACTGTTAAGAGGAGACTTTGTGCAGCAGGCCTTCATGGTAAAATAGCTGCTAGGAAACCACCGCTAAGGACAGGCAACAAGCAGAAGAGACTTGTATGGGCTAAAGAACACAAGGAATGGACATTAGACCAGTGGAAATCTGTGCTTTGGTCTGATGAGTCCAAATTTGAGATCTTTGATTCCAACCACCGTGTCTGTGTGTGCCGCAGAAAAGGTGAACGGATGGACTCTACATGCCTTGTTCCCACCATGAAGCATGGAGGAGGAGGTGTGATGGTGTGGGGGTGCTTTGCTGGTGACACTGTTGGGATTTATTCAAAATTGAAGGCATACTGAACCAGCATGGCTACCACAGCATCTTGCAGCGGCATGCTATTCCATCCGGTTTGCGTTTAGTTGGACCATCACTTATTTTTCAACAGGACAATGACCCCAAACACACCTCCGGGCTGTGTAAGAGCTATTTGACCAAGAAGGAGAGTGATGGGGTGCTACGCCAGATGACCTGGCCTCTACAGTCACCAGACCTGAACCCAATCGAGATGGTTTGGGGTGAGCTGGACTGCAGAGTGAAGGCAAAAGGGCCAATAAGTGCTAAGCATCTCTGGGAACTCTTTCAAGATTGTTGGAAGACCATTCCGGGTGACTACCTCTTGAATCTCACCAAGAGAATGCCAAGAGTGTGCAAAGCAGTCATAAAAGCAAAAGGTGGCTACTTTGAAGAACCTAGAATATAAGACATAATTTCAGTAGTTTCACACTTTTTTGTTAAGTAAATAATTCCACATGTATTAATTCATAGTTTTGATGTCTTCAGTGTGAATGTACAATTTTCATAATCATGAAAATACAGATAAATCTTGAAATGAAAAGGTGTGTCCAAACTTTTGGTCTGTACTGTATATATATATATATATATATATATATATATATATCCTTTTTCTCCAGCGATCAGTCCAATGGTAGAGTAAAATATACCTTTTGTTTATCCATTAAAAAGTTCCAGATTTCTTCAGTAACACTATTGCATACATACAATCCCTTATGGCCAAAAACTATATACATACACAGTCATGGCCAAAATACTGACACCCCTGCAATTGTAAAATGATTGCAAACACAAATTGTTTGGTATTATTATCTTCATTTCATTTGTCTTAAATAAAAAAAACACAAAAAGAATTGTCCTAAAGCCAAATTGGATATAATTCCACACCAAACATAAAAAGGGGGTGGACAAAGGTATTGGCACTGTTGGAAAAATCATGTGATGCTTCTCTAATTTGTGTAATTAACAGCACCTGTAACTTACCTGTGGCACCTATCAGGTGTTGGCAATAACTAAATCACACTTGCAGCCAGTTGACATGGATTAAAGTTGACTCAACCTCTGTCCTGTGTCCTTGTGTGTACCACATTGAGCATGGAGAAAAGAAAGAAGACCAAAGAACTGTCTAAGGACTTGAGAAACCAAATTGTGAGGAAGCATGAGCAATCTCAAGGCTACAAGTCCATCTCCAAAGATCTGAATGTTCCTGTGTCTACCGTGCTGTTATGTTTGCTAATGACAGGTGTTATGAAGGCAATCCAGAAACATAGTGTGCTTAGCGATCAGAGCGCACACAGTGATCTGACAAATACCCAAAAATACAAGAACGAGCTCTGAGACGTGGAAACTCTGTAGACTGCACACCTGATCCTATCCTAAACACAACTAAAAGCGGCTGTGGATTGCGCCTAACAACTACCTAGGCAACTCGGCACAGCCTAAGAAACTAGCTAGCCTGAAGATAGAAAAATAGGCCTGACTTGCCCCAGAGAAATTCCCCAAAGGAAAAGGCAGCCCCCCACATATAATGACTGTGAGTAAGATGAAAAGACAAAACGTAGGGATGAAATAGATTCAGCAAAGTGGGGCCCGATATTCTAGGACAGAGCGAGGACAGTAAAGCGAACTTTGCAGTCTACAAAAAACCCTAAAGCAAAACCACGCAAAGGGGGCAAAAAAAAAAACCCACCGTGCCGAACTAACGGCACGGCGGTACACCCTTTGCGTCTCAGAGCTTCCAGCAAAACAAAAGACAAGCTGGACAGAAAAAAAGCAACAAAAAAGCAAAAAGCACTTAGCTATACAGAGCAGAAGGTCACAGGAACAATGAGGAGAAGCTCAGATCCAACACTGAAACATTGACAAGGAGCAAGGATAGCAGCATCAGGCGGAGTTAAGTAATGAAGCAGTTAACGAGCTCACCAGAACACCTGAGGGAGGAAGCTCAGAAGCTGCAGTACCACTTGTGACCACAGGAGTGAATTCAGCCACAGAATTCACAACAGTACCCCCCCCTTGAGGAGGGGTCACCGAACCCTCACCAGAGCCCCCAGGCCGACCAGGATGAGCCGCATGAAAGGCACGAACAAGATCGGAAGCATGAACATCAGAGGCAAAAACCCAGGAATTATCTTCCTGAGCATAACCCTTCCATTTAACCAGATACTGGAGTTTCCGTCTAGAAACACGAGAATCCAAAATCTTCTCCACAATATACTCCAATTCCCCCTCCACCAAAACCGGGGCAGGAGGCTCAACAGATGGAACCATAGGTGCCACGTATCTCTACCAACAACGACCTATGGAATACATTATGTATGGAAAAGGAGTCTGGGAGGGTCAAACGAAAAGACACAGGATTGAGAACCTCAGAAATCCTATACGGACCAATAAAACGAGGTTTAAATTTAGGAGAGGAAACCTTCATAGGAATATGACGAGAAGATAACCAAACCAGATCCCCAACACGAAGTCGGGGACCCACACGGCGTCTGCGATTAGCGAAAAGTTGAGCTTTCTCCTGGGACAAGATCAAATTGTCCACTACCTGAGTCCAGATCTGCTGCAACCTATCCACCACAGAATCCACACCAGGACAGTCCGAAGACTCAACCTGTCCTGAAGAGAAACGAGGATGGAACCCAGAATTGCAAAAAAATGGAGAAACCAAGGTAGCCGAGCTGGCCCGATTATTAAGGGCGAACTCAGCCAACGGCAAAAAGGACACCCAATCATCCTGGTCTGCAGAAACAAAACATCTCAGATATGTTTCCAAGGTCTGATTGGTTCGTTTGGTCTGGCCATTAGTCTGAGGATGGAAAGCCGAGGAAAAGGATAGGTCAATGCCCATCCTACCACAAAAGGCTCGCCAAAACCTTGAAACAAACTGGGAACCTCTGTCAGAAACAATATTCTCAGGAATGCCATGCAACCGAACCACATGCTGAAAGAACAAAGGTACCAAATCAGAGGAGGAAGGCAATTTAGCCAAGGGCACCAGATGGACCATTTTAGAAAAGCGATCACAGACCACCCAAATGACTGACATCTTTTGAGAAACGGGAAGGTCAGAAATGAAATCCATCGAAATATGTGTCCAAGGCCTCTTTGGGACCGGCAAGGGCAAAAGCAACCCACTGGCACGAGAACAGCAGGGCTTAGCCCTAGCACAAATCCCACAGGACTGCACAAAAGTACGTACATCCCGTGACAGAGATGGCCACCAGAAGGATCTAGCCACTAACTCTCTGGTACCAAAGATTCCAGGATGACCAGCCAACACCGAACAATGAAGTTCAGAGATAAGTTTATTAGTCCACCTATCAGGGACGAACAGTTTCTCTGCTGGACAACGATCAGGTTTATTCGCCTGAAATTTTTGCAGCACCCGCCGCAAATCAGGGGAGATGGCAGACACAATGACTCCTTCCTTGAGGATACCCGCTGGCTCAGATAAACCCGGAGAGTCGGGCACAAAACTCCTAGACAGAGCATCCGCCTTCACATTTTTAGAGCCCGGAAGGTACGAAATCACAAAGTCGAAGCGGGCAAAAAATAACGACCAACGGGCCTGTCTAGGATTCAAGTGCTTGGCAGACTCGAGATAAGTCAAGTTCTTATGATCAGTCAATACCACCACGCGATGCTTAGCTCCTTCAAGCCAATGACGCCACTCCTCGAATGCCCACTTCATGGCCAGCAACTCTCGATTGCCCACATCATAATTACGCTCAGCGGGCGAAAACTTCCTGGAAAAGAAAGCACATGGTTTCATCACTGAGCAATCAGAACTTCTCTGTGACAAAACCGCCCCTGCTCCAATCTCAGAAGCATCAACCTTGACCTGGAACGGAAGAGAAACATCTGGCTGACACAACACAGGGGCAGAACAAAAACGACGCTTCAACTCCTGAAAAGCTTCCACAGCAGCAGAAGACCAATTAACCAAATCAGCACCCTTCTTGGTCAAATCGGTCAATGGTTTGGCAATGCTAGAAAAATTACAGATGAAGCGACGATAAAAATTAGCAAAGCCCAGGAACTTTTGCAGACTTTTCAGAGATGTCGGCTGAATCCAATCCTGGATGGCTTGGACCTTAACTGGATCCATCTCGATAGTAGAAGGGGTAAAGATGAACCCCAAAAATGAAACTTTCTGCACACCGAAGAGACACTTTGATCCCTTCACAAACAAAGAGTTAGCACGCAGGACCTGAAAAACCATTCTGACCTGCTTCACATGAGACTCCCAATCATCTGAGAAGATCAAAATGTCATCCAAGTAAACAATCAGGAATTTATCCAGATACTCACGGAAGATGTCATGCATAAAAGACTGAAACACAGATGGAGCATTGGCAAGTCCGAACGGCATCACTAGATACTCAAAATGACCCTCGTGCGTATTGAATGCAGTTTTCCATTCATCTCCTTGCCTGATTCTCACCAGATTATACGCACCACGAAGATCTATCTTAGTGAACCAACTAGCCCCCTTAATCCGAGCAAACAAGTCAGATAACAATGGCAAGGGATACTGAAATTTAACAGTGATCTTATTAAGAAGGCGGTAATCAATACACGGTCTCAGCGAACCATCCTTCTTGGCTACAAAGAAGAACCCTGCTCCCAGTGGTGATGACGATGGGCGAATATGTCCCTTCTCCAGGGATTCCTTCACATAACTGCGCATAGCGGCGTGTTCAGGCACGGATAAATTAAATAATCGACCTTTAGGGAATTTACTACCAGGAATCAAATTGATAGCACAATCACAATCCCTATGCGGAGGTAGAGCATCGGACTTGGGCTCTTCAAATACATCCTGATAATCAGACAAGAACTCTGGGACCTCAGAAGGGGTGGATGACGAAATCGACAAAAATGGAACATCACCATGTACCCCCTGACAACCCCAGCTGGATACCGACATGGAATTCCAATCCAATACTGGATTATGGGTTTGTAGCCATGGCAACCCCAACACGACCACATCATGCAGATTATGCAACACCAGAAAGCGAATAACTTCCTGATGTGCAGGAGCCATGCACATGGTCAGCTGGGCCCAGTATTGAGGTTTATTCTTGGCCAAAGGTGTAGCATCAATTCCTCTCAATGGAATAGGACACCGCAAAGGCTCCAAGAAAAACCCACAACGTTTAGCATAATCCAAATCCATCAGATTCAGGGCAGCGCCCGAATCCACAAACGCCATGACAGAAAACGACGACAAAGAGCATATCAAGGTAATGGACAGAAGGAATTTGGACTGTACAGTACCAATGACGGCAGACCTAGCGGACCGCTTAGTGCGCTTAGGACAATCAGAAATAGCATGAGTGGAATCACCACAGTAGAAACACAGACCATTCAGACGTCTGTATTCCTGCCGTTCAACTCTAGTCATAGTCCTATCGCACTGCATAGGCTCAGGTTTAACCTCAGGCAGTACCGCCAAATGGTGCACAGATTTACGCTCGCGCAAGCGTCGACCGATCTGAATGGCCAAAGACAAAGACTCATTCAAACCAGCAGGCATAGGAAATCCCACCATGACATCCTTAAGAGCCTCAGAGAGACCCTTTCTGAACAAAGCTGCCAGCGCAGATTCATTCCACTGAGTGAGTACTGACCATTTCCTAAATTTCTGACAATATACTTCTATATCATCCTGACCCTGGCACAAAGCCAGCAAATTTTTCTCAGCCTGATCCACTTAATTAGGCTCATCGTACAGCAATCCGAGCGCCAGGAAAAACGCATCGACACTACTCAATGCAGGGTCTCCTGGCGCAAGAGAAAATGCCCAGTCTTGAGGGTCGCCGCGCAAAAAAGAAATAATAATCAAAACCTGTTGAATAGGATTACCAGAAGAATGAGGTTTCAAGGCCAGAAATAGCTTACAATTATTTTTGAAACTTAGAAACTTAGTTCTATCTCCAAAAAACAAATCAGGAATAGGAATTCTTGGTTCTAACATAGATTTCTGATCAATAGTATCTTGAATTTTTTGTACATTTATAACGAGATTATCCATTGAAGAGCACAGACCCTGAATATCCATGTCCACACCTGTGTCCAGAATCACCCAAATGTCTAGGGGAAAAAAAAAAAAGTGAACACAGAGCAGAAAAAAAAAAAAAAAAAATGATGTCAGAACTTTTTCTTTCCCTCTATTGAGAATCATTAGTTTGGCTCCTTGTACTGTTATGTTTGCTAATGACAGGTGTTATGAAGGCAATCCAGAAACACAGTGTGCTTAGCGATCAGAGCGCACACAGTGATCTGACAAATACCCAAAAATACAAGAACGAGCTCTGAGACGTGGAAACTCTGTAGACTGCACACCTGATCCTATCCTAAACACAACTAAAAGCGGCTGTGGATTGCGCCTAACAACTACCTAGGCAACTTGGCACAGCGTAAGAAACTAGCTAGCCTGAAGATAGAAAAATAGGCCTGACTTGCCCCAGAGAAATTCCCCAAAGGAAAAGGCAGCCCCCCACATATAATGACTGTGAGTAAGATGAAAAGACAAAACGTAGGGATGAAATAGATTCAGCAAAGTGGGGCCCGATATTCTAGGACAGAGCGAGGACAGTAAAGCGAACTTTGCAGTCTACAAAAAACCCTAAAGCAAAACCACGCAAAGGGGGCAAAAAAAACCCCCCACCGTGCCGAACTAACGGCACGGCGGTACACCCTTTGCGTCTCAGAGCTTCCAGCAAAACAAAAGACAAGCTGGACAGAAAAAAAGCAACAAAAAAGCAAAAAGCACTTAGCTATACAGAGCAGCAGGTCACAGGAACAATCAGGAGAAGCTCAGATCCAACACTGAAACATTGACAAGGAGCAAGGATAGCAGCATCAGGCGGAGTTAAGTAATGAAGCAGTTAACGAGCTCACCAGAACACCTGAGGGAGGAAGCTCAGAAGCTGCAGTACCACTTGTGACCACAGGAGTGAATTCAGCCACAGAATTCACAACACCGTGCGCAGTGTCATCAAGAAGTTAAAGCCCATGGCACTGTGGCTACCTCCCTAGATGTGGACAGAAAAGAAAAATTGACAAGAGATTTCAACGCAAGATTGTGCAGATGTTGGATAAAGAACCTCGACTAACATCTAAACAAGTTCAAGTTGCCCTGCAGTCCGAGGGTACAACAGTGTCAACCCGTACTATACGTCGGTGTCTGAATGAAAAGGGACTGTATGGTAGGAGACCCAGGAAGACCCAGGAAGACCCCACTTCTTACCCCGAGACATAAAAAAGCCAGGCCGGAGTTTGCCAAAACTTACCTGAAAAAGCCTAAAACATTTTGGAAGAATGTTTTCTGGTCAGATGAGACAAAAGTAGAGATTTTTGGGCAAAGGCATCAGCATAGAGTTTACAGGAGAAAAAAAGAGGCATTCAAAGAAAAGAACACGGTCCCTACAGTCAAACATGGCGGAGGTTCCCTGATGTTTTGGAGTTGCTTTGCTGCCTCTGGTACTGGACTGCTTGTCCGTGTGCATGGCATTATGAAGTCTTAAGACTACCAACAAATTTTGCAGCATAATGTAGGGCCCAGTGTGAGAAAGCTGGGTCTCTCTCAGCGGTCATGGGTCTTCCAGCAGGACGATTACCCAAAACGCACTTCAAAAAGCCCTAGAAAATGGTTTGAGAGAAAGCACTGGAGACTTCTAAGGTGGCCAGCAATGAGTCCAGACCTGAATCCCATAGGACACCTGTGGAGAGATCTAAAAATGGCAGTTTAGAGAAGGCACCCTTCAAATATCAGGGACCTGGAGCAGTTTGCCAAAGAAGAATGGTCTAAAATTCCAGCATTGTAAGAAACTCATTGATGGTTACCGTGAGCGGTTGGTCCCAGTTATTTTGGCTAAAGGTTGTGCAACCAAGTATTAGGCTGAGGGTGCCAATACTTTTATCTGGCCCATTTTTGGAGTTTTGTGTGAAATTATCAATGTTTTGCTTTTTGCTTTATTCTCTTTTGCGTTTTTTTTATTTAAGACAAATTAAATGAAGATAATAATACCAAAGAATTTGTGTTTGCAATCATTTTCAGGAAGAAACTATTATCTGACAGAATTGCAGGGGTGTCAATACTTTTGGCCATGACTGTATATATATATATATATATATATATATATATATATATATATATATATAATATTTTACCCCAATGGCACAGTCCTAATGAACAAATGAACAATGATGCATGCAAAACTGTTCACCTGGTTAGCTTCTACAAATGTAAATAGGTTTAGAAAACAGGAAAACATTGTTTTCACTCTTCTCTCCTATTATTATTTCAGAATTGTGCCTCAGTTCCAATTTCTATATTTTTATCTAAATATGATTTTAAATCTAAACAAAAAGGTCCTACAGCTATACAAGTACAGATTAAATTGAGATTGGATTGCTGAACTAATATCTATTGCTGATAATATCGCTCTATGACGGCTTGAACACAATCATAATTTTATCTCGTATAACCTATTTTGCCCAGTGTTTTACAACAAATAAATTAAATCTTTTGTATGTTGTGTTCAGAGCAGATGCAATCTCTTCAATGCTTAATATAAATTGTGAAATAAGCGGAAAAATAGACCTCGTATAAACTCATGACAAAGTAGTAGTAGTACATTTTTGGTGAATACAGATAACTAGAAAATAGTTTTGGTAAGGATGCTTTATATTATATATAAGGATGCTGCTCTCACCTTTTTGCAATATATATAAAATGGAAAACTAGCAAAAGTCCAGTGAAACTTTTAATAAGCAACTGCATTGCTTCAGCTCCGCACAGCCTTTCCCATGCTTTGTGGCAGGATTGTGTTATAATTATAAATAGGTTTCAACTAGTGTCATGCCTTTCCATGGCTTTTTGTATCTCTCTTGCTTCATGTTTTCAATACCTTTTCCCTGTGTCACGTCTCATTATTACACATAACTTAATTTATGGGCATCTATTGTTTGATTTCTTTGTGTAGATTGGATGGGTTGTTACTGAGATCTGGTGAGAATTTCACGTCAATAGCATATTTATTTAGAAAATTGGTTATGTGTTCAATACTTATTTCACCCACTGCATAATATGTATATATGTGTAAAGGGGAAACCAATGTCCCAGCTAGAGTTTTTGTAGGTTACAACTTATATCTTTATAATCACAATTTAATGTCCGTCATCTTTCTTGGATCAATTACTTGCAACTTGCATAAAGAAAATCTTAGCATACCATTTCATCGACATGCCTTAGATATGGCATGCTACAAAGAGTGCAATGAAATCCTGTATCACATGTATGTAGCCAATAACATTACACTGGTAAAAAGTATAACCTCTTAAAGGGAACCTGTCACCCAGTTTTTCCAATACAAACTATGGTCACCATCTTTAAGGCTTCTAGTAAAGTATTCTAGTAGGTTGTATACAAGTCTCCAATCCCCTCTGCATAGCACAAAAAATACCTTTATTATCCCCCTATACAATGCCATATGGTCCAATGGGTATTGCTGGTCTTGCTTCAATCGCTGTTCTCCTGCTCACTTCATGTTGACCACACAGAGTCACCTAATTGCGCTCCTACATGGGCGCACTTCGCTATGCCTTGCTGAGAGCAGAGCAAAATACTATAATGTGTAAATGTGCATGCACGGGCTTCAGTTCTACGATATTGGTGATTTTTGGTTTCTCTCAGCGCATGCACATTACAGTTAATGATGGGTGAGCTGCTCAGCACTGCTCGATAGAACATTTAGGTGCTCCATCGAGCATAGATCAGTGCTGAGTAATGCATTGTGCTCTAGTGTTCAGGTCCCTGTAATAAGCTCATTTGAATCTGAGCCATGCGCTGCATTTAATCCGGTAATTCCCCTGCTGAGAGTACAAGGACTCCTCTGTCAGCCGGACTCTTTGTGAGCTCACTCTCATCTACATCAACCAATCATATTTACACAGCCACCTCCAGAGATCCAGCCACAGCAGCCCATAGCATATCAGGAAAGCCAGCCACAGCAGCACAGAGGATGTCAGGAAAGCCAGCCACAGCAGCCCATAGGATGTCAGGAAAGCCAGCCACAGCAGCACAGAGGATGTCAGGAAAGCCAGCCACAGCAACACAGAGGATGTCAGGAAAGCCAGCCACAGCAGCACAGAGGATGTCAGGAAAGCCAGCCACAGCAGCACAGAGGATGTCAGGAAAGCCAGCCACAGCAGCACAGAGGATGTCAGGAAAGCCAGCCACAGCAGCCTATAGGATGTCAGGAAAGCCAGCCACAGCAGCACAGAGAATGTCAGGAAAGCCAGCCACAGCAGCACAAAGGATGTCAGGAAAACCTGCCACAGCAGCACAGAGGAACTCTTTGGCTGACTCTCCTGACATCCTCTGTGCTGCTGTGGCTGGCTTGTCTGACATCCTCATGTGATGGTCACAGGACCTTGACTTCACACAGATCCTGGCAGGACTCTGCATGTGGAGATACTTGTAAAACAACACTAAATGGATATACATAAAATAAATCCTAGAAATATAAATATGTACACGCATGTGCATGCATATGTATATATCTATATATAGAAGAGGCATTGTGATAACTCGCTAATCCCGCCCCCTGCACAGTAGCTCTGCCCCCACCCCATTACCACACACAATCCCATCCCCCACCCCATTACCACACACAATCCCGCCCCCACCCCATTACCACACACAATCCCGCTCCCACCACATTGCCACACACAATCCCACCCCCACTGCATCACCAGACACAATCCCGCCCCCCCACCACATCACCACACATAATCCCGCCCCCCACCACATTGCCACACATAGTCCCGCCCCCAACACATCACCACACATAATGTCGCCCCCCCACCACATCACCACACATAATCCCGCCCCCCACCACATCACCACACATAATCCCGCCCCCCACCACATTGACACACATAATCCCGCCCCCACACCACATTGCCACACATAATCCCACCCCCCCACCACATTACCACACATAATCCCACCCCTCCACCACACATAATCCCACCCCCCACCAGATCACCACACATGTGTTGTGAATTCTGTGGTCAAGCTCCCTCCTGTGGTCATGAGTGGTACTTCGGCTGGTTCTGTCTATGAGCTTCCTCTGGTGGATGTGAGTGGGGCTGCGGCTTCTGAGTTTCCTTCCTCAGGTGACGAGGTTAAGTCGTTAGGTGCTGCTCTATTTAACTCCACCTAGTTCTTTGTTCCTTGTCTCCAGTCAATGTTCCAGTATTGGTCTTGCTCTCTCCTGGATCGTTCTTGTAGCCTGTCTGCCCTGCATAAGCTAAGTTCTGCTTGTGTTACTTTTGTTTGCTATTTTTTCTGTCCAGCTTGCTATATTGGTTTTTCTTGCTTGCTGGAAGCTCTGGGACGCAGAGGAAGCACCTCCGTACCGTTAGTCGGTGCGGAGGGTCTTTTTGCGCCCTCTGCGTGGTTGTTTGTAGGTTTTTGTGTTAACCGCAAAGCTATCTTTCCAATCCTCGGTCTATTCAGTAAGTCGGACCTCACTTTGCTAAAATCTATTTCATCTCTGTGTTTGTATTTTCATCTTTACTCACAGTCATTATATTTTTCATTTATAGTTTTCGCCTGCTGAGCGTAATTATGATGTTGGCAATCGAGAGTTATTGGCCATGAAGTGGGCATTTGAGGAGTGGCGTCATTGGCTTGAAGGAGCTAAGCATCGCGTGGTGGTCTTGACTGATCACAAGAACTTGACTTATCTCGAGCCTGCCAAACGGTTGAATCCTAGACAGGCTCGTTGGTCGCTGTTTTTCTCCCGTTTTGACTTTGTGGTTTCGTACCTTCCGGGCTCTAAGAATGTGAAGGCGGATGCCCTGTCTAGGAGTTTTGTGGCCGACTCTCCGGGTTTGCCTGAGCCGGCGGGTATTCTCAAAGAGGGGGTAATATTGTCTGCCATCTCCCCTGATTTGCGGCGGGTGCTGCAAAAATTTCAGGCTAATAGACCTGACCGTTGCCCAGCGGAGAAACTGTTTGTCCCTGATAAATGGACGAGTAGAGTTATCTCTGAGGTTCATTGTTCGGTGTTGGCTGGTCATCCTGGAATCTTTGGTACCAGAGATTTGGTGGCTAGATCCTTTTGGTGGCCGTCTCTGTCGCGGGATGTGCGTTCGTTTGTGCAGTCCTGTGGGATTTGTGCTCGGGCTAAGCCCTGCTGTTCTCGTGCCAGTGGGTTGCTTTTGCCCTTGCCGGTCCCGAAGAGGTCCTGGACACATATCTCTATGGATTTTATTTCGGATCTCCCCGTCTCTCAAAAGATCTCGGTTATTTGGGTGGTTTGTGATCGCTTCTCTAAGATGGTCCATTTGGTACCCTTGTCTAAATTGCCTTCCTCCTCTGATTTGGTGCCATTGTTTTTCCAGCATGTGGTTCGTTTACATGGCATTCCGGAGAACATCGTTTCTGACAGAGGTTCCCAGTTTGTTTCGAGGTTTTGGCGAGCCTTTTGTGCTAGGATGGGCATTGATTTGTCTTTTTCCTTGACTTTCCATCCTCAGACAAATGGCCAAACTGAACGAACCAATCAGACCTTGGAAACATATCTGAGATGTTTTGTTTCTGCTGATCAGGATGATTGGGTGTCCTTTTTGCCTTTGGCTGAGTTCGCCCTTAATAATCGGGCCAGCTCGGCTACTTTGGTTTCGCCGTTTTTCTGCAATTCTGGTTTCCATCCTCATTTCTCTTCAGGGCAGGTTGAGTCTTCGGACTGTCCTGGTGTGGATACTGTGGTGGATAGGTTACAGCAGATTTGGACTCATGTAGTGGACAATTTGACATTGTCCCAGGAGAAGGCTCAACGTTTCGCTAACCGCAGGCGCTGTGTGGGTCCCCGACTGTGTTGGGGATTTGGTTTGGTTGTCGTCTCGTTATATTCCTATGAAAGTTTCCTCTCCTAAGTTTAAGCCTCGTTTCATTGGTCCGTATAGGATTTCTGAGGTTCTTAATCCTGTGTCTTTTCGTTTGACCCTTATAGCTTCTTTTTCCATCCATAATGTATTCCATAGGTCATTGTTGCGGAGATACGTGGCACCTGTGGTTCCATCCGTTGATCCTCCTGCCCCGGTTTTGGTTGAGGGGGAGTTGGAGTAAATAGTGGAGAAGATTTTGGATTCTCGTATTTCGAGACGGAAACTCCAGTACCTGGTTAAGTGGAAGGGTTATGGTCAGGAAGATAATTCCTGGGTCTTTGCCTCTGATGTTCATGCTGCCGATCTGGTTCGTGCCTTTCATTTGGCTCATCCTGTTCGGCCTGGGGGCTCTGGTGAGGGTTCGGTGACCCCTCCTCAAGGGGGGGGTACTGTTGTGAATTCTGTGGTCAAGCTCCCTCCTGTGGTCATGAGTGGTACTTCGGATGGTTCTGTCTATGAGCTTCCTCTGGTGGATGTGAGTGGGGCTGCGGCTTCTGAGTTTCCTTCCTCAGGTGACGAGGTTAAGTCGTTAGGTGCTGCTCTATTTAACTCCACCTAGTTCTTTGTTCCTTGCCTCCAGTCAATGTTCCAGTATTGGTCTTGCTCTCTCCTGGATCGTTCTTGTGGCCTGTCTGCCCTGCATAAGCTAAGTTCTGCTTGTGTTACTTTTGTTTGCTATTTTTTCTGTCCAGCTTGCTATATTGGTTTTTCTTGCTTGCTGGAAGCTCTGGGACGCAGAGGAAGCACCTCCGTACCGTTAGTCGGTGCGGAGGGTCTTTTTGCGCCCTCTGCGTGGTTGTTTGTAGGTTTTTGTGTTGACCGCAAAGCTATCTTTCCTATCCTCGGTCTATTCAGTAAGTCGGGCCTCACTTTGCTAAAATCTATTTCATCTCTGTGTTTGTATTTTCATCTTTACTCACAGTCATTATATGTGGGGGGCTGCCTTTTCCTTTGGGGAATTTCTCTGAGGCAAGGTAGGCTTATTTTTCTATCTTCAGGGCTAGCTAGTTTCTCAAGCTGTGCCCGAGGCGCCTTGGTCTGGTCAGGAACGCTCCACGGCTACCTCTAGTGTGGTGTGATAGGATTAGGGATTGCGGTCAGCAGAGTTCCCACGTCTCAGAGCTCGTCCTATGTTATTAGTAACTATCAGGTCACTTTGTGTGCTCTTAACCACCAGGTCCATTGTGTTTCTGAACCACCAGTTCATAACACACATGATCCTGCCCCCCACAACATTACCACAGATAATCCCGCCCCCCACCACATTACCACACATATTCCCGCCCCCACCACATTACCACACATAATCCCACCCCCCACATTACCACAGGAGGCTCCATCCTCACACATTACCACACGAGGCTCTGCCCCCACACATTACCACATGAGGATCTGTCCCCACATATTACAACATGAGGCTCCATTCCCCCACATTACCACATGAGGCTCCGTCACCACACATTACCACACGAGGCTCTGTCCCCACACATTACCACATGAGGATTTGTCCCCACATTACCACACACAGCACTTCCTTTCTATGTAATTCAACCACTTCAGCCAAAGTAAACGTACACTTAATTGCATCCACATTCTCCCAAATAAAATGAGCCAAGAAGAGTCGCCAGGTCCATCTCACAGGCTGCAGGAAAATCCAGACAACTATGCAGTAGCTGATTGACAACAACAATATCAACAAAATCGTAGGATTGGTTATCAACAACAAACACCTGAGCAGATTGATAAGGACAGAGAGAGATATTACGTGTGCATTTTACTTTTGAAAAGAAAAATTACACAGTGCAAAGTTTGCGTCGTGCTGCGGAAGTGGTACTATACACTTACGTGAAGTAAATGAATATCCTCAGCAGTTTTAAGCATGGTTAACTGAAGATACGAACGAGGCAAACATTTTTAGAAAGAACATCAGAAAGTACAACAGTGCTTTTGCCTTTGCATCCCTTGGATTTCATTCAATGAAATTTTCCGGTGGCCCACCATTTTTTAGTCATTCATGGACAAGTGTCCACTGTACATCAACTTCTCTAAGGTAAAATACCTGAATACAATTAAATGTACATTTTTAATTCATTCCTACTCTTTTTTAATAATTAAAATCTTTCAACCCACTGTTACATCCTGGCAAGCTGACAGTGTTCGCACTGGGATGCATTGAGAGAGTGTACTGGCCAGCCCGCCTAATCGAAAAGTAGGGGTGTGACTAATAGGCTGTGAACCAGACACTATGCAGTACTTCCAGGAGTGGGTATGTGAAGAGTGGCTGTTGATCTGGTATTTTGCACCTGTGTTGCTAACATCTTGCTTTATGGGCTGGCTGCACCCTGCAGTGCATCTGTTCCAAGATCTGGGCAAGTAAGTTTTGCTGCCTTTTTTTCTGCTGTTGAAAATTGAATTTTTGTAGACCTTGAGTCTCTAGTGGCTTTGCTATTTAGTTTAGTGTAGGACTCGTAAGCGTGGGAACCCTTTGTGTGGGTTACAAGCTTGCGTATTTTTGCCAAAATATTAAGCAATACCTCACCATTTTTGTATATTTTTGCACTATATTTTTCGGGGTACAGCCAAACCCAAACACGTTCGGTCTCACATGAGGGGTGTTCGCACTGGGATCCATTGAGAGTGTACTGGCCAGCCCGCCTAATCGAAAAGTAGGGGCGTGACTAATAGTCTGTGAACCAGACACTATACAGTACCATTGTGTGAACAACGCCTTATGTGGGCCTTTATTGTGCAATTGTATACTGGGCATTCACCCCCTCCAGGAGTGGGTATGTGGAGAGTGGCTGTTGATCTGGTATTTTGCACCTGTGTTGCTAACATCTTGCTTTATGGGCTGGCTGCAACCTGCATTGCATCTGTTCCAAGATCTGGGCAGCTAAGTTTTGCTGTCTTTTTTTCTGCTGTTGAAAATTGAATTTTTGTAGACCTTGAGTCTCTAGTGGCTTTGCTATTTAGCACAACAATACATAATTGATGCTTACCTAAAGGTTGAAGTGCAGCGACTGGACTGGAACAGACAAAACCAAAAGAAACTTAGAGTAGAATTATATGTCGGACTTATGGATTATATCAACAGTAGGGCTGAACAATAAGATCTGAGATCGGGTCGCTCGCATCGTCATACTTCCCTCTTCTTTTACCGGTGGAAAACGTGCCATGACACAGAAGTACCAAGATGCGATGACTTTGGTAGCAAAATTTGGAAAGCCGGATTTATTTATTACGTTCACTTGCAACCCAATGTGGGAAGAAATTCAGTCCGGCCTTTGACAACATGAAACAGCAATAGACCGCCCAGATTTGGTATCGACCATATTCCACTTAAAGCTACAAGAGTTTCTAAATGACGTGACTGCAAAAAAAGGTGGAGTGATGGGACAAGTAAAGGCATACACCTACGTCATTGAATTTCAAAAAAGAGGTATTACGTACATTCATTTAAATGTGCGTAACAGTAATGTTAAGAATGGAATGATTAATAATGCACATTTAATACATCCTTTTATTGTTTCAGGTCTTCCTCATTGCCATATGCTCTTAATTCTGGACGACGAAGACAAGTTTCGAGAAGCTATCGATTGTGATAATGCTGTTTGTGCATAAATTCCTGACCCGGATATTAACAAGCAGCTTTACGATGTTGTCACCAGCTGCATGATTCATGGGCCCTGTGGAGAACACAATAGAAATTCAACGTGTATGGAAGATGTAAAAGGAATCCGGACATGTTCCAAAAAGTTTCCCAAAGACTTCAGTGAAGAAACAAATATTAATGTGGATGGTTATCCAGTATACCGTAGACGAAAAGATGGCATTAAATTCAAGATTAGGGATGTGGAAGTTAACAGCCGCTGGGTTGTACCATACAACCCCTACCTCTCTCAAAAATACAGCGCACACATTTTTTGAAGCTGAGCAAAGACATTCTGACTCATGACGTCATGATGAGCATACTTGGGAATGACCTGAACTCTCTCACTCCTGCTGATCTTGCTTCCAGAGCAGTACTATGTCCTAAAAACTGTGACACGCTGACAGTCAATGAAGAAGTGTTGAACATGCTTAGAAGTCAGACTAAATCATACTTCAGTGTCGACAATATTTCATCCTGTGAGACAGAAGAAGAAAGAGCTCAGTACCCCATCTAATTTGTACATTCCCTAACTCCTATGGGCCTCCCTCCTCATATGCTGAACCTTAAGAAAGGCTGCTGTGTCATGCTACTCCGCAATCTAAATCCAAAGAAAGGACTGTGCAATGGTACTCGATTAATTGTAGAAACTCTTGGCACAAATATCATCGACTGCAGTATTTTTTCTGGGGAGCGTCGTGGTCAAAAGGTTCTTTCATTCCAAGAATATCATTAAGACACTAGCGACAATTGTAGATATCCCGTTTAAGTTAACAAGAAAACAATTTCCACTTCGTCTGGCTTATTCCATGACAATTACAAAATCGCAAGGACAAACATTCGATAAGATTGTCATTCTCCTACCTGATCCTGTATTCACATATGGTCAATTATACACTGCATTCTCTAGAGTAACAATTTGAAAAGTTCTTTCAGTTCAAATTGTACCTGATAGAAATCAAGGAAAGATCTTTGAAAATGACAAAAATTACTATACATTTAATTGTGTTTACAGAGAAATTTTAACTTAATTTACGTTTCGTTATGAAATTTGTTTAGATGCTGGAATGAATAAAAAAACGCACATCTTACTGAATCCAGTTTGTTTTTGATTTTACACTGTGAATAAAATGTATTTACATGTATCTCAATAACACATAATAATAGCCAAAAAGTGTTTGTGACAAAGAGTGAGAACCACTCAAGAGGCAAATAAGTAACCACTCAAGAGGCCAAATGGAGATACTATGGACCTCAGCCCACCCACTCTATGAAGGTCCACTAAAACCAGTCAATAACATAGGTTTCTATTAACCCCCTCAGCGTGCTGGAGGAAAAACACTTTGGTTTTACATCATTGACCACAGTATGACAAGTGACATGCATCTCCCTTCATGTACTATGCCAGTGACTCTGTCACAATATATAACACTCAAAAAAAAAGTGAAAACATTTTTCATGATTACATTTGTCACCCAAACACTATTACGTGGTCTGTGGAACATTTCTGTGATATCTAACAATTCAAAAAGCGTTAAAAAAAGTTGGATTACATTTCACACCCATACACTATTCCATGGCCTGGAGTATATTTCTGTGATATTATTTAACACTACAAAAAGCATTAAAAAAATTGGCTGAATTGCAGTTCTCCTCTATACACTTTTCTGGAGACTGTGGTTGTGTGGGTACTGCAGGCCCAGCAACTAAATCTGGAGGGCAGGAGATTGCAAGTTTCCTGGCCCCAGCTGACACCCTGAGGCACAGCAGCATCTAGAGCCCGGAGTCACCACGAGGGAGTGACACCTGGAACAGGCTAAAGCTGCCTGCCATGCACCCATTCCTGTACCCCAATGGCCACCATCCCTCATAAACTGTTCTGGTTGCCATGGGGCCCTGATCCACCTGTGGGGAGCATAACCATCCCAGCTGCATCACCATCAGTCCCAGCGGTCTCGTTAACTAGCATCAGCCATCTATAGCCGAATACCACCGGTGGCATCATGAACAATCCCCTTTCCTATATAAACTTTATTCCCAAACATCAGTGCACAACTTTTATTGCGTGTCTAGGGCCACAGACCGGGTAACTGCTGCCGTGACCACCCCTTTAAGAATCGTCCAACCCAGTTCTGAGTG
Source organism: Ranitomeya imitator (assembly GCF_032444005.1). Classification (NCBI taxonomy): domain Eukaryota; kingdom Metazoa; phylum Chordata; class Amphibia; order Anura; family Dendrobatidae; genus Ranitomeya; species Ranitomeya imitator. The sequence goes on from NC_091286.1 coordinate 205,011,130, forward strand.
ACCCCACGGCCCTAGTAGCTTTCGCCTCTAACACTAATTTTTATCTTTTATTAAAATTAAACTTGCTTTCAAGAAACCTAGCAATTACAAAATGCATAAGGTGTGCTTTAAGAGAAGTTGAAGTGCTGACGATGGAGTATGCAGCTGCTGAGGACATAGTGCAGGTGTGGCTACAATTGTTGCTGGAGCACAAGAAATACGCCCAACCACGATATATAGGTTACTGTCCCACTTTGCAGGGAAGCGCGGTAAACCATTCTGAAGCCAGAGCAGTGCAAACAGGTGGTCGATTGGACAGGACATAATGCTTCCAGAACGCTTGGCAGCACTGCCCAATATTCCAGACAGTCCTGTCTCCCCAGCCTACAGTCTGCATACTTTAAAGCGCTGCGGAATATGTTAGCGCTATATAAAAATAAAGATTATTATTATTTATGCTCCAAGAGGGACAGGAGGACATGCTGTTTAGTGATGCACAAAACTTAGAACAGCGACAACCACAAGAAGAGCATTGAACAGCAAGGTGGATTGCTGCTGAGGGGAAAAAGAAAAAAAAATCTCTTTAAATCTTCAGCTTAATTAGTGTGAGCGAGCTGAGTATGACCTGAGCGTAAGTGTGGACGGCGGTAAGTGTGACTTGTGATTCAGCGAAGAGGTATTTGGAAAACCTTTAACAAATACCTGTGTGAATTGGTGTGAGTTGCTGAATTGGGAGTAGCTATATTCACAAGGGGTTAATTTAGGGTGGGGGCTCATAATCAAGGGTTTATAAGGGGCAGCTGGTTGGGGCTCAATTCCTTTTTGGAAGTGCATTGAACAGCAAGGTGGATTGCTGCTGAGGGGAAAGAGAAAAAAAATCTCTTTAAATCTTCAGCTTAGCGAGTGTGAGCGAGCTGAGTGTGACCTGAGCGTAAGTGTGAACGGCGGTAAGTGTGTGATTTGGGATTCAGTGACTTTGGATTCAGTGAGTTTCCAAGGGAGGAATTACTGTATTGCTGTCTGTGTTTTATTGATACTTTGCATTTATTTTTTATTTTACTTTTATGTCTGGTGCAATCCCCATTAGGAAATGTGCTCCACTATTGTTAATGCCATGCAGTGCACATCTTGCCACATGTATGCAATCCTTGAGCAGCCGGTCGAGGGTGCATACTGCTGTGCAAGATGTGAGCGCGTTGTGCATTTGGAAGCCCAGATTCTGAATCTAAATGTGCAGCTGGCAACACTGAGATCCATTGACAATATGGAAAGGAGTCTTCTGCTCACTGAGCAGATGCTCACTGAGATAGATGAGGCGGGGGATGGTAGGATGGAGCTGCAGGACAGTTAGAAGGCCGGGTAGAGGGAAGAGTGCCAGGGAGGCTAGTCCTGATCTGGCACACCCCAATAAGTTTGCTAAGTTGGTGGATGAGGGGGGTGCCAGTATAGGGGAAGCACTGGTGCAGCCAGGCATGTCCTCTGAAAGCTGGAAGAGTGACTGCTCCAGTAAGGAGGGAAATAGGAGAGCAGGGAAGGCCAAACAGTGTTGGGGGATTCAATTATTATGGGATCGTCGAACAGTGTGCTGCCTATCTGGCGCTTGAGTCCGACACATCGCTGATCGGGTTGACAGATTACTGGGAGGGGCTGGTGAGGACCCAGCGGTCATGGTGCACATTGGCACAAACAACAAAATTAGAGATAGCTGGAAGGTCCTTAAAGATGATTTCAGGGAATTAGGCTGCAAGCTGAAAGCAAGGACCTCCAACGTGGTATTTTCCAAAATACTGCCTGTACCATGTGCCACGCCAGAGAGGCAATGAGAGATTCGGGAGGTTAATAAGAGGCTCAAGAATTGGTGTAGGAAAGAGGGGTTTGGGTTCCTGCAGAACTGGGCCGACTTCTGAGTTGGCTACAGGTTCTACACTAGGGACAGAATGCACCTCAATCGGGAAGGTACAGCTGTTCTGGGGGAGAAAATGGCTAGAAGGTTGGAGGAGTGTTTAAACTAGGGATTGGGGGGAGGGTATTCATTTTATAGGAGGGGAAGATAGTGCAGATAGAGACCTGGGCACAAATAAATAAGTTAGGGGTGGCGGTGGCATGGGGGTAGGATTAGAACAATTAATAATTTAAGAAAGAATAGATGTGCAGAGAGATACATAAAGTGTATGTATACTAATGCTAGAAGCCTCGCCAACAAAATGGACAAATTAGAATTAATGTTGTTGGAGCATAATTATGACATGGTGGGGATATCTAAACATGGCTGGATGAGAGCCATGACTGGGCTGTTAACTTGCAGGGCTATAGTCTGTTCAGAAATGACCAAATTGATAAGCGAGGGGGAGGGGTGTGTCTATATGTAAAATCATCCTTAAAACCCATCCTGTGTGATAATATAGGTGAATCTAATGAAAATGTAGAGTCCCTGTGGGTGGAGATAAGGGGAGGGGGAAAAGTAATAAATTACTGAGAGGAGTTTGTTGCAAGTCTCCAAAAATAATGGAAGCAAGGAAGAATATCCTCGCAAAGCAAATAAATGAAGCTCCGACTCAAGGAGAAGTCATTATTATGGGGGACTTCAACTACCGTGAAACAGAAACCTGCAGTTCCAGCAAAGGAAATTGGTTTTTGACAACAGTGAGAGACAATTACCTTTCACAACTGATTCAGGACTCAAAAAGAAGGGGGCACTGCTAGACCTAATATTAACCAACAGGCCGGACCGCATAGAAAATATAAGGGTTGGGGGTCACTTGGGGAATAGTGATCACAAAATATTAAGTTTTCATGTATCCTTTAAGATGTGTAGTAGAGGGGTTACAAGGACACTAAACTTCAGGAGGGCAAATTTCCAATGGATGAGAGATGATCTTGGTGCAATTAACTGGGACGATATCCTGAGACATAAAAATACACAAAGAAAATGGGAGACTTTTATTGGCATCCAGGATAGGGCCTGTGCACAGTATATACTGTATGGGAATAAACATACTAGAAATAAGAGGAAGCTGTTCTGTCCTCACTAAATGAGACAGGCCCACGTAGCTATACAGTCAGCTAAACCGCTATACCGGGGTCCAATAAGGAGACTGTGGTTGAGTCTGTGCTTTATTAAACATAGTGGTATATTGATGCGGTGAAACTGTGAATAATGATATACATAGAATGAGTGCATGGTATAGAACAAATACATACTACACATGATGTACATTATGCATAACATTTAGAAAGCTAGTAACTGAACTAGGAGTATAACTGGTTAAACTAGGCTAAAATAGAGCAGAAATATCTACAGAAAGCATGAAGACATACCGGCAATGCAATCTCAAGGGGGATGACGTACAAGCGTCTTTCCTTGAAAGCAGACTGAAGGAAGTGAAAGGGAAATGGAGGCTGAGCTACCATAATGCATTGCAAAGGGGGAGGAGAATGAGAAATGGGAAATGCCAAAAAACAGAAAATAGAACTGCCAACATAACTCTGACCGCTAGAGGGAGGCAAAGCATCACAAACAAATAAATGTATGAATATATCAATACTGAGAAACCTGCAATGATGCAAACAGATAATCGGGGTAACAATATTTGATGGCGGAGACAGAACAGAAGCCAATATGGCTAAATAGAGCTGTAAGGGGCGCAATAAGTGACAAAAAGAAAGCATTTAGAGAATTAAAGGAAGTAGGTAGTTATGAGGCATTAAATAAATACAGAAAATTAAATAAATTCTGTAAAAAGCAAATCAAGGCAGCAAAGATTGAGACAGAGAGACTTATTGCCACAGAGAGTAAAAATAATCCCAAAGTATTCTTTAACTACGTACAAAGTAAGAAACTAAAAAATGATAGTGTTGGCTCCCTTAAAAATAGTCTGGGTGAAATGGTGGATGTGGATGTTAATTGACTTTTTTTCATCAGTATTTACTCAAGAAAATTCCATGGCAGACAATATGATCAGTGATAAAAAAAAATTCCCCATTAAGTGTTACCTGCTTAACCCAATAGGAAGTACGGTAGCATCTAAAAATCACTAAAATTGACAAATCTCCAGGCCCGGATTGGATACACCCTCGAGTACTGCAGGAATTAAGTACAGTCATTGATAGACCATTATTTTTAATCTTTAAAGACTCCATAAAAACAGGGTCTGTACGACAGGACTGGTGTATAGCAAATGTGGTGCCAATATTCAAAAACGGGACAAAAACTGAACTCGGTAACTATAGGCCAGTAAGCTTAACCTCTACTGTGGGCAGAATACTGGAGGGCATTCTAAAGGATGCTATGCTGCAGTATCTGAAGAGGAATAACCTCATGACCCAATATCAACATGGGTTTACTAGGGATCTAGTCCTAGTTACTAGTTCCTATCCTGTCTAATCTGATCAATTTCTATGAAGAGGTAAGTTCCGGACTGGACCATAGGAACCCAGTAGATGTAGTGTATATGGACTTTTCAAAAGCTTTTGATACGGTGCCACACAAAAGGTTGATACATAAAATGAGAATAATGGGGATAGGGGAAATATGTGTAAGTGGGTTGAGAGCTGGCTCAGGGATAGGAAACAGAGTGGTTATTAATGGAGCACACTCGGATTGGGTCGCGGTTAGCAGTGGGGTACCACAGGGGTCAGTATTGGGCCCCCTTCATTTTAACATATTTATTAATGATCTTGTAGGGGGCATACATAGTAGAATTTCAATATCTGCAGATGACACTAAACTCTGCAGGGTAATCAATACAGAGGAGGGCAATTTTATATTACAGGATGATTTATGTAAGCTGGAAGCTTGGGCTGATAAATGGCAAATAAACATTAATGGGGATAAATGTAAGGTCATGCACTTGGGTAGAAGTAATAAGATGTATTATTATGTGCTTAATTCTAAAACTCTGGGCAAAACCGTCAATGAAAATGTCCTGGGAGTATGGATGGATGACAAACTTACATTTAGTGGCCAGTGTCAGGCAGCTGCTACAAAGGCAAATACAATAATGGTATGCATTAAAAGAGGCATAGATGCTCATGAGGAGAACATAATTTTATCTCTATACAAGTCATTAGTTCGACCACACTTACAATACTGTGCACAGTTCTGGTCTCCGGTGTATAAGAAAGACATAGCTGAACTAGAGCGGGTGCAGATAAGAGCGACCAAGGTTATTAGAGGACTGGGGGGGTCTGCAATACCAAGATAGATTATTACACTTGGGGCTATTTAGTTTGGAAAAACGAAGGCTAAAGGTGATCTTATTTTAAAGGGAACCTGTCACCCCCAAAATCGATGGTGAGGTAAGTTCAACGCCATCAGGGGCTTATCTACAGCATTCTGGAATGCTGTAGATAAACCCCTGATGTAACCTGAAAGAGGAGGAAAAGAGGTTAGATTATACTCACCCAGGGATGGTCCCGCTACGGTCCGGTCAAATGGGGGTCTCAGGTCCGCTCCGGCGCCTCCTATCTTCATTCCATGACGTCCTCTTCTGGTCTTCACGCCGCGGCTCTGGCGCAGGCATACTTTGTCTGCCCTGTTGAGGGCAGAGCAAAGTACTGCCGGGCCTCTCTGACCTTTCCGGCGCCTGCGCACTGCAGTACGCTGCTCTGACCTCAACAGGGCAAATTACACCTGCGCTGGAGCTGCGTTGTGAAGACCAGAAGAGCACGTCATGGAATGAAGATGGGAGGTGCTGTTCCGGACCTGAGACACCCATCGGAGTGGGACCGCCCCTGGGTGAGTAAAATCTAACCTCTTTTTCTCCTCTTTCAGGTAAACATCGGCGGCTTATCTACAGCATTACAGAAAGCTGTAGATAAGACCCTGATGACGGTGAGCTTACCTCACCATCGATTTTGGGGGTAACAGGTTCCCTTTAATGTATAAATATATGATGGACAGTACAAAGACCTTTCTGATGATCTTTTTAATTATAAACCTGAGAAAGGGACAAGGGGGCATCCTCTACGTCTGGAGGAAAGAAGGTTTAAGCATAGTAACAGATGCAGATTCTTTACTGTAAGAGCAGTGAGACTATGGAACTCTCTGCCGTATGATATTGTAATTAGTATTTCATTACTTAAATTTAAGAGGGGACTGGATGCCTTTCTTGAAAAGTATAATGTTACAGATATACTAGATTCCTTGATATGGTGTTAATCCAGGTAACTAGTCTGATTGCCGTATGTGGAGTCAGGAAGGAATTTTTTTCCCCAATGTGGAGCTTACTCTTTGCCACATGGGTTTCTTTTGCCTTCCTCTGGATCAACATGTTAGGGCATGTTAGGTTAGGCTATGGGTTGAACTAGATGGACTTAAATTCTTCCTTCAACCTTAATAACTATGATACTATGTAAGATGAGTTGATGATGAAACACAGGTGTCGCTAAGTCTTGTTGTTGCTAAGTCATGAAGTCAGGAGGACAAGGGTGTGGGGGTGAAAGATGAGGTGGTAGCCTCGGAAACCTGGGAAGCTGGCATGTAGAGCAAGGCCAGTAGCACTGAGGGTGATAGATCAGCAGCACCAGAGGGAGAAGGCGACTAACTGTTCCTCAGAACACCGGCACTCCTGAATGTCTCTACTAAAGATTTAGGTGTTCCCCAGTTCCAAAGAGTTCTGAGACAAGCAAAATGTCCATTTGTAACCTGTGCCATGCCAAGATCAGTAGGGGCCTGACCACTAAAAATCTAACCACCACCAGCATGATCAGGCACATGTCATCTAAGCACCCGACTCGTTGGGCCAAACACCAGGGTCCACGATTGGTGCCATCGGGTGACATCACTGCCTCTTCCATTATGCTAGATGCTTCCCAATGCCATGTCCAAAACACTGGCGCAGATGCCTACTGCCTCCACCTATGCTTGCATATTCTAGCTTACCATCATCAGACAATAACAAATCTTTGCCCCAACACAGCGTTCAGCTGTCCCTACCCCAGGCCTTGGAATGAAAGAGAAAGTTTGCCGCCAACCACCTCCAGGCCCAAAGTCTAAATGAACACATTTCCAGGCTACTTGCTATGGAACTGTTGTTGTTTCGGCATTTTGACACAACAGACTTTTTCTCCCTGTGTGGCATCCCTGCCTTGTACCATCATGTGTCCAGGAAAATCACCGGTGCTCTTACCAATGCACTTACTGAGATTTTCGACTTAACGACTGACATGTGGGCAAGAGCTTTTTGCCAGGGATGCTACATTTCCCTGATGACACATTGGGTGAACATTGTTCATGTCGGGGCTGAGTCACACCCTGGCATGGCACATGTGTTTCCCATGCCGAGGATTGTTGGCACTACTTCAATCAGGGTTTCCTCCACCTCCTACACCAGTTCCTGCACTCCTTCCTGCTCCTCCTCATCCCCTATCTCCGATGTTCTATCTCAAAGTATTTCGTCCACATCAGCAGGAAACAGGAAGCTCTGCAGCACTGCCTCAGCAAGGCGACAACATGCTGCAGGGCAAAGCTAATTTGTATTGGAGACAATCCGCACACCAAAGCAGAGTTACTTAAAGAATTATCAGACCAGACAGATCTGTGTTTTTTGCCGCTGAACCTCCAACCAGGTATGGTCGGTTGTGATAATGGGAGTAACTTGGTTGCAGCTGTGAAGCTTGGAAAGCTAACACACGTACCATGATTGGCACATGTGCTCCACTTGGTGGTTCATTGGTTGCTGGAAACCTACCCAGATATGCCAGAGCTCCTGTTCAAGGTATGCTTGGAAGCGCCCATTTCTGCAAGTTGGTTACAGCTCTGCCAGTGCTGCAGCAGCGCTAGCAAGTAACAGCTCACCAACTGGTGTGCAGTATCACCACACGCTGGAAATTCCACACTGCACATGCAAGTAAGGCCTGGTGAGCAAAAGAGGCTAGTGGTTGAGTACCAGCTCCAACACTCCTGTTGGTATTATGATTAGTGATGAGCGAAATTGTTCGGGAAACAATCGCCAAGCATAAATTCGGCATGAATATGGCACATTCGGATTCGTGATTGGAAACCCAAGCAAAATTTTATAAAATTGGTAAAAATCGGTAGCATTTGATAAAAGTGCGGGAAAATATTTGCGTTGCCTCAAAAATTATTTTCAGCACTTTAGCAATTATATTGGTGGTGTATCATGAGCATTTGGCACGTGATTGATGAGGGGAGGGGGTTTGCAGAGATCAGGGGTGCGGCATTCTTGTAAACAGTCATTTTTTTCTCATCTTTATGTGTGCACATTGCAGCTAGCCAATCAGGACGCAGGAAACACCCAAAATGTCCTGACACCATGGCTTGTGTCATTGGCTGCTGAAATCACGTTCCCCTCTCCATATAAATAGTGGGCATCTTGTTTTAGCGCTATTTTGTCAAAGTAACTGTGCAGAGAGGCTGCTCCTGATGCTGCCACTGTTAACAGCAAAATTTTAGATAGTTAGGCAATTGTATGTCAGTTAGATAGTGTAGCTAGATGGTGTCCAGTGTGGCTGTGTCATTTACTTTCTGTAATATTTTTTTTTGGGGGGGTCATTACTGAGGTCCACAGACAAAGCCAGCAGAAATGTCCTACAAGTGTGTTATACGCTGCTTGTATTGTGCTCCATGCACAAGTATAGCGTTCTAAATAATATTTTTTCAATAACTAAATGTGAAAAAGCTTGCTGTATCCACATTTTAGCTACTTAGATAGGTGGTTGTATATCGGTCAGATACCATAGGTAGCTAGTGTCCAGTGTGGCTTTTATATTTACCTTCCAGCACTTTTTTGTCTTTTTTGGCCATCCTGATGGCCACAAAGAAAACTAGCAGGGCAAATGTTGTGCACTGCTTCTATTGTGCTGCATATACAAGTATAGAATTCTAATTAATATTTTTTCACCAGCTAAAGGTGAAACAGCCTGCTGTATCCCACCTTGTCATTTAGTGCTGTGGTGATATGAAACTGTCTGCAGACCTAAGTCACATTACAAAAAACAAAAAAGCATAAGTTTTTCTGTTGCTGAATGTCATACAGCCCACTGTATCCCACATTGTTATATTGTGGTGGTGATATGAACCTGTCTGCAGACCTTATGTGCATAAAAAATGTTCTAATTTTTTCTGTTGCTGAATGTGATACAGCCTGCCGTATCCCACATTGTCATTTTGTGGTGATATAAAGCTGTCTGCAGACCTCAAGCACATTAAAATATTTATTTTTTTCTCTTGCTAAACATGATACAGATTGCTGTATCCAACCTTTTCATTTAGTGGCATTGAAATTGCTCTGTGTGCAGAGCTGTTGCAAATTAAAATTAATTAATTTTATTTTTTTACATACAAGAAACAGCAGCTTTGATCTGAGTTTGAAATTGTTTTGAGTCTATCTTCTAGATTATGTACAGCGTTGGCATCCAATTTCTCATGGGCATCTTTTTTACCTAGCTTGAGCTGCGCATCTGTTGCACCTATCTTCTGACGAGCATCATGCCCTGTTATTGATCCTGTTGTACGTTCCCATTCATGCCCTCAAAAATTCTTCTGTTACTAATGTCATAAAGTAGGGGACTTGTGACTTTGAAATTGTTTGGAGCATCTACGCAATGTTCTACAGGCTTTATCGACAGGCCTCCCCCAAAAAATTCTTCAGTTACTAATGTCATACAGTAGGGGACATGTGACTTTGAAATTGTTTGGAACATCTACTCAATCTTATACGGGCCTTATCGACAGGTCCCAAAACATTTTTCTGCTACTAACGTCATAAAGTAGGGGACATCTCACTTTGAATTTTTTTGAAGCAGATCTTCTTTGTCTTACAAGCCTCATCGACACTGAAACAATTCTTTCTGCTGTGAGTAACGTGATTAATCATGCCGTACTTCACCTAATTTTGTGCAGCTGAAATTCAGCTGTGTGCAGAGTACAAAATATCTATTTTTAATTGCTAATAGTGTGCTCCTAGCACACTATCTGAGCAACATGACTGGGAAAAAGCGAGGTCGTGGAGGAAGGGGAATTAGGCTTGGTGTTCGAGATGTATGTGGGGTAGGTGTTAATGTTTCTGAAAGCACTAGTGAACCACTAATGTGACGTCCTATCCAAAAACAACTGACAACTTCTGTTACGGGATGTTGTAGTTTTTAGTGTGGTGCATTGTTCTTGTGTAATTGCAGTCTCTAATATCCTTAGTGGTGCTTCTGTGCCTGCTGTTGCTGCTACTGCTGGAGATGTTAACAATAAATTGTGGAAATGTGAACAGTCCTGCTTGCGTGTCCATCTGCTGGGTTGGGTGTAGTGGAAGACCTGTTGGTCCTTATTATACTATTTCTCCTATGGTAAAATTGATGGCACTTTGTTAGTGTCTGACACTAATTTCTGTAAATTTGTAGATTCTGCGTTGGGTCAACTTCATGTGTGTTGCCTATAGCAGTAGGCCTCCGATACTGGCAGTCCTCCACTCTTTTTGAGTCGACTGCCCAAGTTACTATCCTTACATTTTTCTGACAATAGTAATCTGCGAAACTGATATGTGTGCCACCTGAGTATGGCTGAGGATCACTTTCAATTTTTTGGGGGGTTTACCACTTACATAGCGCAAATAATTCAATATTCGATTTACAGACATTACTGGCACTGTCATCATTGAGACTCACAATCTAAATTTACTATATGTATGTTTTTATAGTGTGGGCAGAAAAATAATTACTGGGAGTAAATTTGCTTTTGTTTTGTGGCTAGAACACACTGGCAACCCAGTAGTCAGCATTATTTGGAATCATAACTATATGGGTAACAATTATGTCGCAGATAGTGCTGCAAGAAGGCGCTCATGGGTCAGTCTCTTTCATGAGTTCCAACTTCACAGTGTGTTGGTGGTGGTATAACATCCAAGCTTTCTTCCTCCATCCCCTCCTGACAACCACCGACAACATAGAGGGAATCATTATCGTCTTCATCTCCTAACTGTTCCGCGTCCATCACCTCTTACTCATCATCCTTTTTATGGTTCTTCTCCATTTCTTCCTCCTTTGGCAAACCTCTGTTAGAAGACAGACCTGAACTTATAGATATTGTTAACCCTAAAGGTATCCTTCTCTGCTTTCTCCTCTTCCCCCAGGACCACCACCACCACCTGCTCACCCACACTATTTAAAGTGTGCCAGGCTATGAAAAATGTCATCCTGCATCATGTCTCGACATTGCTGCCACAGTCGCTGCAACATGTGCAAAGTTTAACACCACGGTGTGGTCATATTGCATATCAACCGGTTAACCGGTAGTCCAAAAGGTCTCATTTTACTCTTCGCCATGACAGCACCCTACTGGAGAGAAGGATCTGCCCCACAGGAACAGGAAACCTACAGAAAAAAAAGGGGGCAGTCTGCCTCTCCTCCTCAGTTTAGGTTTCCTGTTCCTGTGGGAACGACAGGATTTTTTCTGCAGAAAGTACCTGGACATGAACACCGCCTGTGCAGTATCTCCGGGAATAGCAGGGGCTGCAGTCCAGAGGGAGCGTCGGGGGAGTTTCTGTTTGACAGCTCCTCCCTCTTCTGAAGGTATACCTCCACAGGGTGAGCCTACATATGTGTTGCTCCCTCTTTTTTGATACAGAGACATCCTCCTCCTTACAACACAAGAGCAGTCGGTTTACTGAAGAAGGTCGGGTTGAGACTGAAACGTTTATTTTTTTGGACTGCAATAAAATCTCACTTTCAAAGCATCCTATACATACCAGTTGAGTGCCAATTTATTATTTTGCTTGTACTCTGGTTTGGGGAACCTATCTTGTGCACCAACACAGCTGTGCCACGATTTACTTCACTACTCTCTGTGGATAGGGTCTCATGATGTTCCATGATAATTGAAATGCCTTATATGCTACCATGACGTAAGGCACCGCATCCAAATTTGCCCCTGGTATGTGACTTGGGGGTGGGAGATCCAAATCATTATTGTGCAGCCGCCGACCCATAATGGAAGAACTGAAGACTCTTGAGTCTCCAGTTCTCCCATAGGCCCCAATATCTACAATTATAAACCTGTAGTGGCTGTCGACCAGGGCCAACAACACTACAGAGAAAAACTGTTTATAATTATAGAATTGGGACCCTGAGTTCGGCGGCTTACGCACAAGGATGTGGCACGTGTCCTGAAATCCTTGGGCTATACGTAACCAGTCATTTTAGGCTAAGGCATCACCTCTTGATGTAGTCTTGTCCAGATTTCCAAGCATATATCCCGCACAATGCCTGAGATTGTAGATTTGCAAAGTAAAAATTCTAAATGCAGTGCCGCATATGAAAAGCCAGTGGAAAGGAATCTAAAAGTCAACATAATGATAACAAAAAATCAAAACTTTAACACATAATAGTGTAATCTTGGCAAAAAGTAAGATTATATAACTAAGAAGCCATGTGTAATCAAAAATTAAATACATGCGATGGCTTTGATGTTTAAAAGACTAACATATATTATAAAAGCACAAATGATGTTGAAGCAACATAACAGTTAAGGTTTGTTTTTAAAAAAGGGCTAAGGCCATGAAATAAAAATGCCTGATTTCAACATCGAGGATGAATACATACCGTAACGTAAGGATAAGGCGCTCCTCTGCAGATATAGGTTTGCACATCCTGGTGTCCTTCTTGGTGATCCCTGGCCGCAAAATCTCCAACAAAATGTCAAACGTTGGAATCCTCATCCAACAATAGTTGAAGAACTTGTCCGGATGTGTTGTGAGAGCTGCATACAAACTGTTGAAATTGCCTTTATTGATCCTTTGCTTCAAAAGTGGATGTACCCACATCCGTCTCCGCCTTCTCGGATCCACAATCACTGGTGTGGCTTCCCAAAACGTTGGGACAAAACCCAGTTGTAAAGCACATGCTCTGTATTGTTAAAAGTAAGTAGATCTGACATGTTGCTCAGAGTTAAGAAATACACCAACAGAAGCAGGGACTCTACTGCATAGATTGGTGCCTGCCACCTGTTTTATGGCCAATAAATAGTGTTCTTGATGATGATTTAAATTACTTTCAGGTTTAAAAATCATTATATGTCCATTTTGCAAGCCGGTGAGAAAATCTCGCCATACGGATGTCACATGGATGTCACACGGATAGTTTGATGCGAGGAAATCGCATCCTCGTATTTCACACGGATCACTGTTTATTAAACATTTGTGCGATTCTCGTCCGTGCAAAACAGACCAATTTCTTATATGTTGTGTGTGACTCCGGCCTATGTCTTACTCTTGTCAGATAAAAAAAAAGGCAAAAAACTAAACATAAGGCTACGTTCACATTTGCGGTTTGCGCCGCAGCGTCGCCGCCGCAACAAAACGCATGCGTTCTGCGGCCCTATCTTTAACATTGGCGCCGCATGGGGCCTCATGTGCATGCGTTGTGTTGCGTTTTACGCCGCATGCGGCGTTAGGGCGCACCTGTCTGGGCGCGGCAAACGCAACATGTTGCATTTTTCGGGCGGCGCCGACCTTTTAAAAAACGCATGCGTCGTGTTTGCGTCGTCGATGCGCCTTTTTCCCCATTGACTTGTATTGACAACGCAGACGACGCAAGTACTTGCGTCGTGGTGCGTTGTACGACGCATGCGTTTTCCAATAAAAAATGCAAAACATTGTCTAGACTTTGTCTAGACACACACAAAAAAACCTATATATATATAAAAGAAAAAGGGGTTTGCCATTGTCTTTCACAAGTCACCACACAAGACAAGACTGAGAGGAGAATCTGCTTTCCAAACTTGTAAGTATATATTTCTCTTTGCATATTTTGTATTCTGTGTTTTATTTCTTGATTTTTATTTAATTTGTGCAATGTTTGGTCTGTGCTATTTTACGGTTATGGGTTGTTATAGAAAAATTGTTTTTCTGGTTCTGATGTTCTTCTGGCGTTATATGATGGCGTTTATTGTCTTTGGCCTTGCTTGTTTTTTACCTTGGTTTGGGATTGGTTTTGTGTTGTTCTGGTGTCATGTGGTTGTTCAATGTCTTTATTTTGGCTCATTTTTTCTTGTAAATTTTCTGGTGCATGATTTTCTGGCTTCTATTGTTGGTGGTAACTGTATGGCGTTTTCTTGGCTCATGTCTTGCTGTGTTTTTATTATGCTGTTGGCTTTATTTTTTCTTTTCTTGAGTGTCTTTTCTTGCTGGTGGGGGGGCTACATTTATGATGTCTCATTTGTATTGTATAGTTCCGTGCTGCTATGCCATTCTAGTTTCAATTGTACTTTCCCTTTTTTAAAAAAAAATCTCTGATGGTTTTACGTCGTTTTCCGTATGGCATATAGCTTCCTTCATTGACTGTTTGCATTGTCAAGTGTGTAGTATAATGGATTTTTGTTTTTTTTTGGTGGGGCCCTTTTTTTTAATTTCATGTGTTTTCTTTTCTATTTGACTATGGTTTATCTTTGGGTTGCTGTATATTTTTACAGCGGTTGTCCCGTAATGTTTATTGCTTATTATCTAGAATGGTATTTATTGCCTTTTTCTGATGTCTTTCTGTGGTTAGATGACACCACATGGTGTTGTTTTGGATCATGTCTTGTTGTAATTGTAAAGTATGGCGTTCATTAGTTTGCTATTTCATTTTTTTTGTTTTTGCCTGTAAGGTTTTTTTTTGTAATTTTTTATATGTAAACATTTGGACATACAGTGGGGCAAAAAAGTATTTAGTCAGTCAGCAATAGTGCAAGTTCCACCACTTAAAAAGATGAGAGGCATCTGTAATTTACATCATAGGTAGACCTCAACTATGGGAGACAAACTGAGAAAAAAAAATCCAGAAAATCACATTGTCTGTTTTTTTATCATTTTTTTGCATATTATGGTGGAAAATAAGTATTTGGTCAGAAACAAACAATCAAGATTTCTGGCTCTCACAGACCTGTAACTTCTTCTTTAAGTGTCTCCTCTTTCCTCCACTCATTACCTGTAGTAATGGCACCTGTTTAAACTTGTTATCAGTATAAAAAGACACATGTGCACACCCTCAAACAGTCTGACTCCAAACTCCACTATGGTGAAGACCAAAGAGCTGTCAAAGGACACCAGAAACAAAATTGTAGCCCTGCATCAGGCTGGGAAGACTGAATCTGCAATAGCCAACCAGCTTGGAATGAAGAAATCAACAGTGGGAGCAAGAATTAGAAAATGGAAGACATACAAGACCACTGATAATCTCCCTCGATCTGGGGCTCCACGCAAAATCCCACCCCGTGGGGTCAGAATGATCACAAGAACGGTGAGCAAAAATCCCAGAACCACGCGGGGGGACCTAGTGAATGAACTGCAGAGAGCTGGGACCAATGTAACAAGGCCTACCATAAGTAACACACTATGCCACCATGGACTCAGATCCTGCAGTGCCAGACGTGTTCCACTGCTTAAGCCAGTACATGTCCGGGCCCGTCTGAAGTTTGCTAGAGAGCATTTGCATGATCCAGAGGAGTTTTGGGAGAATGTCCTATGGTCTGATGAAACCAAACTGGAACTGTTTGGTAGAAACACAACTTGTCGTGTTTGGAGGAAAAAGAATACTGAGTTGCATCCATCAAACACCATACCTACTGTAAAGCATGGTGGTGGAAACATCATGCTTTGGGGCTGTTTCTCTGCAAAGGGGCCAGGATGACTGATCCGGGTACATGAAAGAATGAATGGGGCCATGTATCGTGAGATTTTGAGTGCAAACCTCCTTCCATCAGCAAGGGCATTGAAGATTAAACGTGGCTGGGTCTTTCAACATGACAATGATCCAAAGCACACCGCCAAGGGCAACGAAGGAGTGGCTTCGTAAGAAGCATTTCAAGGTCCTGGAGTGGCCTAGCCAGTCTCCAGATCTCAACCCTATAGAAAACCTTTAGAGGGAGTTGAAAGTTCGTGTTGCCAAGCGAAAAGCCAAAAACATCACTGCTCTAGAGGAGATCTGCATGGAGGAATGGGCCAACATACCAACAACAGTGTGTGGCAACCTTGTGAAGACTTACAGAAAACGTTTGACCTCTGTCATTGCCAACAAAGGATATATTACAAAGTATTGAGATGAAATTTTGTTTCTGACCAAATACTTATTTTCCACCATAATATGCAAATAAAATGTTAAAAAAACAGACAATGTGATTTTCTGGATTTTTTTTTCTCAGTTTGTCTCCCATAGTTGAGGTCTACCTATGATGTAAATTACAGACGCCTCTCATCTTTTTAAGTGGTGGAACTTGCACTATTGCTGACTGACTAAATACTTTTTTGCCCCACTGTAGGTGTCTATTTTTGCTTAATTTTGTTTGGGTCTATTCTTGTATAGTTTCTTCTATTGTCTTCTCTTGCAATGTATGGCGTTGTGGTGTCGCTTTTTGAGTTTGCATTGTCTTATCAGTCAACAGTCAATTGTGGTTGTTTTAATTTTTTGGGCCTATTTTATTGTATGTGGCATTGTTAGCTTTGGATGTGATTTTTTTTTCTATTTTTTCATTGCAGAACAAACTTGCAAGAATGGCAAGTGATTCAGAACATAGCCAATCGGCGCAGGGGAGTGCGGTGAGTAATTATGTCCATTTGCTTACTATTCGCTGTCATTTGTAGCATTGACAATAATTTTTTTATACAATTTTTACAGGCTTCTTCAAGTGAGGGGGAAGGCAGTCAGCGGGAGCAGCGAGGTCGGGGCAAAGGTGTGGCGTCAGGCCGGCGAGTGAGTATTTTTTTTTTTTTTAATTTTTGTTTTTTTTTGAGTAGCATCCTGCTGTGCGGAACATTACATTTGAGTAGCATCCTGCTTTCAATAGGGATGTTTAGTAAGCTTACATTATAACTTTTCAGGGCAGCAAGTATTGGGGGAAGGTAACAAAGTTGAAACTTCCAGCACAAAAACATTCCAAAATACTGGTGTAAAAACCATCAATATACATATATCAAATGGCAAAGGATAGGGCCAAGGTACATATCATGACAGGTGCTGGTGGTTGTTAATATTTGCATATTTGTATCCTTTTTGTTTTCTAATTTTTCTAGGTTTCACAACGGGACCAAGGAGATGCAGTAATTGACGTTGAGCTCCTGATCTCCAGCATCCAGGAGCGTGGTCCGTTGTGGGACAGCCGTGACTCCCGGCACATGGACCAGGTGGTGTTGAGGCGTTTGTGGGTAGAGGTGGCAAAGTCGTTGTGGGATGGCTTTGAAATTGCTCCAGCCAAGGACAAAGCCAACTTTGGTGAGTATTGCTGATACGCCGTGCTGATATGCTGCTATGACCCATCTTTCCAGGATAAACACAACCGTGTGTGATGCGATCAACGCCTAAAGTTTGCATCGCACACGGTTGTTTTATCATTTTAAAATGCTAAATATGTAACCTTTTTTTTTTCTTTGCATTCACAGTTAAAAAGTTGAGGATCAGATGGCGATCCATGAAGGACCGTTTCAATAAGGGGATCCGGGCTGAGGAGGAGCGATCGAAGAGTGGTGCTGCTGCGGCCAAGTCTGTGCCATACAAATACAGCAAGGCTTTACAGTTCTTAAGACCGGTCCTTGGCCGCCGACAGTAAGTATTTTGTCCACATACCATATTGCACAGCCACATTACATTGCCCAGCCACATAGCCTACTGCACAGCCACATAGTACATTGCCCAGCCACGTACATTGTGCATCCACATAGTATATTGCCAGGCCACTATATCGCAGCCACATAGTAAACGTTGTAGCCACGTATCCACATAGTATATTTCCCAGGCACATAGTGTATTGGCCATCCATGTAGTCAGCGTAGCATATTGGCCATCCACGTAACTTTTTCCCTAGTGGAATGGTATATAGCCCATTAGTAATTTTTTGCGTTAAGCGTGAGTCCTTGTAGTCCATGACAGGTTACGTTCTGAGTCCGGGTAGTTCTGATCGCCGGAATAATGATGACGTCTCGATCACATGATCCTAACGTTACAATCTAATCTAATCAACCTAATCATAACAATCAGCAATTTATTATAGGCCACACAGACTGAGAGACAGAGGATTTGTATTGTTGTGTAATGTAATGTTAATTTTATTACAGGAGTTGGCGTATGGGATAGGTTATTAATTGAAGACTAATTTTTCCCTTATCTTTTCACAGGACACACAGCAGCACCCTCGAGCGAGCTCGCCCCGCAGCAGCGGACCGTCATGAATCGCCATCTGACCCATCACAGCCCTCCCACAGCGACAGCAGGTTTGCACCGCCATCTGGAGAACCGGCAGCCGGTACATCAGGTGTTCCCCTGCCCGAGGCCTCTGGCGCACCTTCGTTCGGGAATTCCCGACAGCGCCTGCGGGCCTCGGACAGGCCAGCCATGCCCGAATTTTTGCATTTGAGCACGATTTTCCAGAACTGTTTCAAGGCGTTGAGCGATAAAATGGACACTCGTCTGTCCAATATCGACCGGCGCCTTGAAACTATGGAAGCCGAGCTCTCGAGTCATGGTGGAACACCTTACGCCGGAACTCCAGATTTCAGTGATGCAGGCCTGCAACACTACCTACATGAGGGCTCTGCAGCAGGCTCGGGTAATGCAGTCAGCGACAATGCCTGTAGTGCCGTCGCTGGCTAGCATGACTCCGACTCCTGCTGGAGAGCCACTCCAGCCACCCCACCGTGGTCCACGTGCCGAGCGACGCCACGACAGGCACCATAGCATTGTGCCACCGACTCCTACTCCTGCCAGGCCCTCATCCTCCCGTAGGCGTCATTCTGGGGGAGCTGCCGCGGGAGAGAAAAAACGAAAAAAAAGAAAGAGGACACACACTGAGGCACACACTGAGGCTCTGGCTGCTTCAGTACAGACACAAAGTGCGAGTCGGGGCTCTAGCCGCAGCAGGAGCAGCCAGGGCCAACCAAGAACCGCCCAAAGGCTTGTGTTGCCTCCTCCCTCCCCTACAGAGGTGGCGGTTTCTTCCCCAGTATACCCTGCGGAGAGTTTGGACCTGCCATCGAGCCTCCTGCAGCGTTGTGCATGCGTTTTGTTGCGTTTTTGTTTGCGTTGTGCGTTGCGGCGACGACGCTGCGGCGCACACCGCAAATGTGAACTTAGACTTAGCCAGGCGTGTTATGTAGCCAGCCCCTTCCAGACTCATACCCTAAAAAGTTTTGCAAAGACTGTATAACTGAGACCACACAGGGAGCCGTGGTATCTATTACGGACTTATGCGCTATTATTAGGGAGGAATTAAAAGCTATGTCCCAGGATAAACCACAAAAAAGCAAAAGTAAATCTAAAACACCAATATCCTCATCAGATTCCGATAGTGGCCAAGTGGTAGTCTCAGACGCTTACCTATCATCATCATCGCCGTCGTCATCATCAGAAATCGAGGGATGGTCATGTTTTCCCTTGGATAGTGTGGACAATTTAGTGAAGTCGATAAGAGACACTATGGGGTGTGAGGAGACAAAAGGCGCTCAAACCACGCAGGACATAATGTTTGCTGGTTTAGCCGAGAGAAAAAGGAGATCCTTTCCGGTAATCCCGGCAGTCAAAATTTTAATAAAAAAAAGAGAATGGAAGAAGCAGGATCAGCGAAGCTTTCTACCTCTGCGCCAAAACGAAAATACCCGTTTAGTGATGATGACCTATTTACATGGACCAAGGTCCCTAAGGTGGACGCAGCTGTTGCCTCTCCCTCTAGGCAGTCCACATTACCAGTAGAAGATGCGGGACTGCTTTCTGACCCTCTTGATTGCAAAGTGGAGTCCTCCCTAGATGAAATACTCAAAAAGGCAAAGGACAGGAAAAAGCTTTTCCTGACTCTTCTATTCCCTTTTATAGGAGGGCCTTTAAGAGAAGACCATTCACAAGAGAAGGCAAACAGAGAGGCCAACAAGATGGGCCACTAAAGAGGAGAAACCGAGAGGTACCATGTTCAGAAGACCCAACCCCCCAGAAGAAAACAAATACTGAAGATCCAATTACTCCAGTAGAAGGTAGATTAAAATTTTTCTTTCCTCAGTGGAAAAAAATAACAACTAGCTCGTGGATTTTAAATACAATCAGAGATGGAATAAAATTACAATTCACCCGCGTTCCCCACGAATCATATATTATAACATCCCTCAACTCTCCTATACAACAAGAGGCCCTTGAGGTGGAAATTCAAACCCTATTATCTAAACGGGTTTTAGTCTGGGTTCCTGGGGGGCAGGAAAGTAGATGATTCTATTCTCCCTTATTCCTGGTTTCCAAACCCGATGGTTCATTCAGAATAATCATAAACCTAAAAAAACTCAATTCATTCATTCAAAATCATAGATTTAAAATGGAGTCTATCAGATCCACCATAAAACTCCTTTTTCCAAATTGCGTGATGGGGGCATTGATCTAAAAGATGTTTACTACCATCTCCCTATCCATGACAGACACCAAAGATTCTTCAGGGTAGCATTAACATTCAAAGGCAAGATCCGTCATTTCCAGTATGCAGCCATGCCCTTTGGCCTCTCTACAGCGCCAAGGATCTTAACCAAAGCGATTCTACAGGTGATGGCTTATCTTCGTCAAAAAGAGACCTTAATTGTGCCCCTGACTTTTTGGTCATCGGAAATTCAACTACCCAGTGTGCTGACCGCCTAGCTCACGCAGTTTCATCTTTACAGGATCTGGGCTGGATCATTGGATCGCCCCCAGACGCAGGGCCATGGGTTACTCGGTACCGGTCCTCTGCTGGCTCAGTTCTGGGGATGCCATGGTGGCTGGACCCGGTCCGTGACCCTGCTAAGGGGCGTCCAATAAAGGGTGATGGTGCGTAGTGCGAGGAATAACGAGGACACAGGGTTCAGTTTCTTTACCTTTTACTGAAGGTTTCAGGATCCTCAATCCAGGGCACTGTCAACGGGGCTGTCTGAGACCGGCCGGTCCGAAGGCACATCCGGAGTTCCCTTTGCAGGTGGAAATCAGTGTCTACCCACTAGCGCCTGTGTGTTGTAGTGCTTCCCTGCTGAGCATTCAGGATAGTCCTCACAACTTCTGTTCTCGTTCTCTCTAGATCTTTCCTTTCTCCGTCCCCCAGGTATGTTATGGCTAGGACGCACCTTTATGACAGGTAGGCCTGGAGTTATTTTGGAACCCTAGTGTCGCCCCTCTCCCACGATTGCCTCCTATGTCCTTCTTAGGTGTGTATGGTAGACAGCCAACCTGTAATTAACTGTCCTGCCGCTGTTTTAAGTAATGCGTGGAGACTGTTACTTCCTCGGTGCTCCGGCCCCCGGCTATGCGCCTCAGTAGGATGTTGCCGTTCTCGGGGCACGACTCCTACTGGATCTCCTTTGTGCTGATCTCGTTTCTCACTGTTCCACAATATCCTTCGCTTCGTGTCTCTTTCTTAGGATACCGCCGCAAGGTAGTGCAGGCGCGGTTCCGTAACAATCTGTCCTTTCGCTAGGTACCTGCCAGATTTCCCAGTTCTGACAGGTCCTCCCTGGAGCTCTCCCAGGCTTCATTCTGCCTAACTTGCTGTCCAACCCCTAGTTTTACCAATGTGAGGAGTGGCCCAATAAATAAAGCCTTTTACTCCCCCCTAGTGGCCGGAGTGTGAAGTGTAGTGTGTGCTTGGTGATACCTGGTCAGTAGAACTCCTTTAGTGCAGTCAGATGTACCATCACTCCCCTTAGTGGGAGAGTGACGTTACTGCAAGGACCAGATCTCTGGGGCACTGCACTCCCCCCCGGTTAAATCCAGTACTCCCGGACTGGGAAAAGAAGAACAACAATACATGTTAATAGAAAACACACAAAAATTCTTATATACAGTGGGGCAAAAAAGTATTTAGTCAGTCAGCAATAGTGCAAGTTCCACCACTTAAAAAGATGAGAGGCGTCTGTAATTTACATCATAGGTAGACCTCAACTATGGGAGACAAACTGAGAAAAAAAAATCCAGAAAATCACATTGTCTGTTTTTTTAACATTTTATTTGCATATTATGGTGGAAAATAAGTATTTGGTCAGAAACAAACAACAAGATTTCTGGCTCTCACAGACCTGTAACTTCTTCTTTAAGAGTCTCCTCTTTCCTCCACTCATTACCTGTAGTAATGGCACCTGTTTAAACTTGTTATCAGTATAAAAAGACACCTGTGCACACCCTCAAACAGTCTGACTCCAAACTCCACTATGGTGAAGACCAAAGAGATGTCAAAGGACACCAGAAACAAAATTGTAGCCCTGCACCAGGCTGGGAAGACTGAATCTGCAATAGCCAACCAGCTTGGAGTGAAGAAATCAACAGTGGGAGCAATAATTAGAAAATGGAAGAGATACAAGACCACTGATAATCTCCCTCGATCTGGGGCTCCATGCAAAATCCCACCCCGTGGGATCAGAATGATCACAAGAACGGTGAGCAAAAATCCCAGAACCACGCGGGGGGACCTAGTGAATGAACTGCAGAGAGCTGGGACCAATGTAACAAGGCCTACCATAAGTAACACACTACGCCACCATGGACTCAGATCCTGCAGTGCCAGACGTGTCCCACTGCTTAAGCCAGTACATGTCCGGGCCCGTCTGAAGTTTGCTAGAGAGCATTTGGATGATCCAGAGGAGTTTTGGGAGAATGTCCTATGGTCTGATGAAACCAAACTGGAACTGTTTGGTAGAAACACAACTTGTCGTGTTTGGAGGAAAAAGAATACTGAGTTGCATCCATCAAACACCATACCTACTGTAAAGCATGGTGGTGGAAACATCATGCTTTGGGGCTGTTTCTCTGCAAAGGGGCCAGGATGACTGATCCGGGTGCATGAAAGAATGAATAGGGCCATGTATCGTGAGATTTTGAGTGCAAACCTCCTTCCATCAGCAAGGACATTGAAGATGAAACGTGGCTGGGTCTTTCAACATGACAATGATCCAAAGCACACCGCCAGGGCAACGAAGGAGTGGCTTCGTAAGAAGCATTTCAAGGTCCTAGAGTGGCCTAGCCAGTCTCCAGATCTCAACCCTATAGAAAACCTTTGGAGGGAGTTGAAAGTCTGTGTTGCCAAGCGAAAAGCCAAAAACATCACTGCTCTAGAGGAGATCTGCATGGAGGAATGGGCCAACATACCAACAACAGTGTGTGGCAACCTTGTGAAGACTTACAGAAAACGTTTGACCTCTGTCATTGCCAACAAAGGATATATTACAAAGTATTGAGATGAAATTTTGTTTCTGACCAAATACTTATTTTCCACCATAATATGCAAATAAAATGTTAAAAAAACAGACAATGTGATTTTCTGGATTTTTTTTTCTCAGTTTGTCTCCCATAGTTGAGGTCTACCTATGATGTAAATTACAGACGCCTCTCATCTTTTTAAGTGGTGGAACTTGCACTATTGCTGACTGACTAAATACTTTTTTGCCCCACTGTATACTCTAACAAATAAATATAACAGTGCTTTCCATTATGGAAGGTAAGGACGCTTGAACGTTGCAAAAGATTGGTCATGCACAGTCCATGACTCCCAGTTCTGTAGGTGCAACCACAGAATAGTAGGGACCCCGGGTAAACAAAGGGACCCCTGGAAAGTTTTTGAGTGATTCACTGTCCATCACGCCATTGTCTATTTTTAACCTATAACACAGATATTTACACAAGCATTTTAAACCAAATAACAACTATCGTTAATATCGCCAAGGTCTATAACGAAGTGGAGTCTGATTCTTGGTGCTACGCGTGGACCTCCGCAGCGCAGGGGCTGCTACTGGCCTGACAGAACCTGCTACGCTTGCTATCGCTAGTGAAGTGCACTGTCTTCTAGCTACACTTCTAATGAGTCTGGGAAGCACTGGCATACTGTAGTCCTCAGTGCTACCGCTATTAGTGGTGGGCATGGCAGATTCACCGATGACAGAGGGAGGACCCGCTGGTTCGACTGTTGGCATCGCAGCTTCTGGTGGGGTTGGCTGCTCTGGCGGGTCCAGCTGCCCTGGCACCACATTTAGTTCTGGCGGTCTCGGTTGACGGAACGTTAAGACAGGTACCACAATGGCCTGATTTATTTCAGTCCAGGACTGGGGAAAATCGCCAAGAACAGTGTGTATCATCTTCTCTTCTTCCACGGGCGGAGAAGTCCTGGGATATATTTCCCCATCTTTTAGCTTATAAGGGCATATTTTCAGGTGGTCTCTGGATATAGCCGCTGAGGTCTCTCCTCCGTCTTTACTGATGAGACAGACCTTTGTATTGTCAAAGTCGGAGGGGAGAATGGTATACGGTTCCGCTTCCCATTGATCATCAAGCTTGTGTAGTCTCCTCTTTCTTTTGAGTACTTGCTCACCAGGTGCCAATGGAGCCGCAGGAGCATGCTGGTTGTAGTCCCTCTCTTGCTTCTGTCTGGCCTGAGCGAGACTCTTTTCCACACATTCCTGTACTTTGCGGTACCTTTGCTGCCTTTCGGTATCCCAATCCGCATCTGGTGATATATCTTCAGAGGTCAGAACCCCCATGTCCATATCGACGGTTAACTTGCTAGACCTTCCTCGCATCAGGTATGCTGGGGTGCAGTTAGTGGAATTCACTGGGATGCGGTTGTACATGTCTACCAAGTCTGGTAACTTTGTAGGCCACAAGTTCCGCTCCTCTACAGGTAAGGTTTTCAGTAAGTCGATCACCACTTGGTTCATCTTCTCACACATCCCGTTGGTCTGTGGATGGTACGGCGTGGTTCTGATCTTCTTACACCCGTACAAATTGCAGAACTCCTGGAACACCTCCGCCTCAAATGCCGGCCCTTGATCAGTCAACACCTTCTCTGGGTACCCATGGGGTCGACAGAAGTACTGCTGGAAGGTTTTGGCAGCCGTCCTAGCCGTCAGATCTTTGACTGGTATGACCACCAGGAATCTGTAATAGTGGTCCACAATGGTGAGAGCGTAGATATACCCTGACCAGCTAGGAGTTTGCTTTACGCGATCCAGCGCGACCAACTCGAGTGGCCGTTTGGTGATTATGGGCTGCAAGGGAGCCCGTTGGCTGTTCCGATCCTTCCGGCGTAAGCTGCAGGGGCCCCACTCTCGACACCACTTGTCGATGGCCTTCCTCATGCCGACCCAGTAGAACCTCCCACGGAGTAGCCTCTCAAGGTTCCTCCATCCGAAGTGTCATGCCCCATCGTGGTATGCTCCCAGGACCATGGGCACATCTTGTCTGGGGACCACAATATGCCACACTAATTTGTGAGTGCGAGGGTCGATGTTCCTTCGGCACAGCTTGCCATCGTGAAGAAACAGTTTGCCCCTCTCCTTCCACAACTGTAATGTCTCCGGTGGATCATCCGGGCCAGGATGCAAACCTGCCTGCGTCAGGAGCTCCTTCACCCGACGGACCGCAGGGTCACCATCCTGGTTCTCTGTCCACCCGTGGTGGGGCAAGGGATTCACTGGGGCGCCCTGATTGTTTCTGCGCCTGTTCTCCACCTGATGGAAACACTGAGTTGCCTTGGGACGATGGACAGCGGGCAGCTCCACTTCCTCAAATGCGTCGGGGTCTTCCTTCGTTTCGGGTAGGTAAGGCATTCGGGACAATGCATCGGCATTAGTGTTGATTCCGATATCGGAAAGTATCAGTATCGGATTGGATCGGCCGATATTCAAAAAATATCGGATATCGCCGATACCGATACCCGATCCCAATGCAAGTCAATGGGACCAAAATATCGGAATTAAAATAAACCCTTTGTTTCCATGTGGGTTCATTCTACATGAAGGAAAACAACTAAGAATAATGCAGGATGTATTTGGGGAGGTGGCGGAGACATTAAAGGCATAGAGGTTTAGCCCAATCAAATAGAATAGCAGGAATTTTAATTTTTTTTTAAAGACGTTCGGAGTTACAAAGATATTGACTATGTAAATTTTTTTAAAATTTTGTCAGATATTGATGTTTCACTATTCCACGCCCTTCCCCTTTTTTTTTTACTTTTCCCACACTTTCATCTTCATCATCATCAGCATCTTTGACATCAACTTCTTCTTCACCTTATTCATCTTCTTCTTCATCTTCTACATTTCTTTTTATTACATTCTTCATATTCATTTTCTTCAACTATTATTATTCTTCCTATTCTACTTCTTCATCATATTCTCATTTGTGACAGGCATTCCCGTAGTTGTTATCTATAAAAGTTTGAAGATTACACCTTCCGTTCTGCCTGTCACAAAAGTTACTTTTGTCCGCGTTCAGTTTGGCCTGCAGCATCAGGCTTTATCCAGGGGCACCACGAGGAGGAACGGACTCACCCCCATACACTGCTTAGTCTTCTTCTGCATATAATTTAGATAATATCTTTTGCTCTGATATTAAGTGTTATGCTTAATGTTCTTCTGCTCTTTGTTCTGCAGCCTCTTGTTCTTCTGCTTCTCGGTCTTCCATGTCGTCGTCTCCAGGGATGTCGACTCCAGGGTCATCGTCTTTTCCGCCGTCGTCGTCATCGGGGTGGTCTTCAGGGTCGTCGTCTCCAGGGTCGTCGTCATCTCAGTGGTTGTCGTCTCTGGTGTCGTCGTCATCTTAGGGGTGGTCTTCCGGGTCGTCGTCTTTAGGGTCTTGAACTTGGAAATGTAGCAGAAGGTACAAGAAGGCTGAGAAAATGCAGAGAACCAGCTGATGGAACTGGAACTCAGATGGCTACCCGAAGGTCCAAGAGCCAATGGAACTACCGAGGACCAGCTGACGTTACTGGAACCCGGTTACTAAGCAGGAGGTACTCGTGCTAAAAACCACTACCAAGGACCGCCTGACATTGGCGGAACTCGGATACCCAAAAGGAGGCACCTAAGCCAAAGGCTCTGCCCGGAACCAGCTGACGTTACTGGAACCAGGATGGGGAGCAGAAGGTACAAGAGCAAAAGACACTGCCGAGAACCAGCTGACGGTACTGGAACCCGGATGCGTTGGCCAACTGTGCAAGAGCCAATGGCACGACCGAGGACCAGCTGACGGTACTGGAACCCGGATGCGTTGGCCAAGTATGCAAGAGCCAATGGCATGACCAAAGACCAGCTGATGGTGCTGGAACCCGGTTACTAAACAGGAGGTACCCATGCTAAAAAGCACTACCAAGGACCGCCTGACGTTGGCGGAACTCGGATACCCAGAAGGAGGCACCTAAGCCAAAGGCTCTGCCCGGAACCAGCTGACGGTGCTGGAACCAGGATGTGGACCAGAAGGTCCACAGAAGAGGAGAGAACAGCTAGGCCGCGGAGCTGCCGCAGTTCCCGAACACCAACAGTCCTACAGGGGGAGCTTGGCCTACTGGCACTACAGAACCAGCCTTGATTGCCAATTCCCGCAGCCCACATAGGAAGCTCCTAAACTGGAAGCACCATGGAGTTGGCTAAACTGACCGCAACACGACGGGGCAACATATAGGCGTCTAAGTGACCTTGACACTACCCGGAACCAGCTGACGGTGCTGGACCCAGGCTGGGCATGAGGGAGTACCCGTGACAAAGACACTGCCAAGAACCAGCTGACGGTGCTGGAACCCGGATGCTTTGGCCAACTGTGCAAGAGCCAATGGCACTGAGGACCAGCTGACGGTGCTGGAACCCGGTTACTAAGCTGTAGGTACCCGCGCTTAAAAGCACTACCAAGGACCGCCTGGCGTTGGCAGAACTCGGATACCCAGAAGGAGGCACCTAAGCCAAAGGCTCTGCCCGGAACCAGCTGACGGTGCTGGAACCAGGATGTGGACCAGAATGTCCACAGGAGAGGAGAGAACAGCTAGGCCGCGAGGCTGCCGCAGTTACCTACACCAACAGTCCTACAGGGGAGCTTTGCCTACTGGCACTACAGAACCAGCCTTGATTGCCAATTCCCACAGCCCACATAGGAAGCTCCTAAATTGGAGGCACCATGGAGTTGGCTAACCCGACTGCAACATGACGGGGCAACGTATAGGCGTCTAAGGTATAGGCGTCTAAGTGACCTTGACACTACCCGGAACCAGCTGACGGTGCTGGACCCAGGCTGGGCACGAGGGAGTACCCATGACAAAGACACTGCCGAGAACCAGCTGACGGTACTGGAACCCGGATGCGTTGCCCAAGTGTGCAAGAGCCAATGGCACCGAGGACCAGCTGACGGTGCTGGAACACGGTTACAAAGCTGTAGGTACCCGCGCTTAAAAGCCCTACCAAGGACCGCCTGGCGTTGGCGGAACTCGGATACCCAGAAGGAGGCACCTAAGCCAAAGGCTCTGCCCGGAACCAGCTGACGGTGCTGGAACCAGGATGTGGACCAGAAGGTCCACAGGAGAGGAGAGAACAGCTAGGCCGCGAGGCTGCCGCAGTTACCGAACACCAACAGTCCTACAGGGGGAGCTTGGCCTACTGGCACTACAGAACCAGCCTTGATTGTCAATTCCCGCAGCCCACATAGGAAGCTCCTAAACTGGAAGCACCATGGAGTTGGCTAAACTGACCGCAACACGACGGGGCAACGTATAGGCGTCTAAGTGACCTTGACACTACCCGGAACCAGCTGACGGTGCTGGACCCAGGCTGGGCACGAGGGAGTACCCGTGACAAAGACACTGCCGAGAACCAGCTGACGGTGCTGGAACCCGGATGCGTTGCCTATTCAAGATTGTCTTCCTAGGGCCCCAACTAGCGGTGTTGGAGCAAAGGGTGAGCAGGGGGAGCAGAGTGTAGGCCGAAGCCTGCACTGGAGGCAGCTTTGTATCTGCGTTGCGTTTGCAGGACACGTTGCCGGCTACACAGCGGGGGAACAGCTGGTGTTGCTGAACCCCACTGACACAATGGCGGGTGTTTTTCTTTGTGCAGCCTGCACTTCCAGGCACCAACTGGCGGTGTTAGAGCCCAGGGTCTGCAGGAGGAGCAGAGTGTAGGCCGAAGTCTAATTGAATCAATTTCAAAGGTAACCTTTAACCCACCCTCAGGTGTTACAAAGTAGAAGAGCCACACCTTGTGCAGCAGTAATGCTCCACAAGTGAAAGGTTGCTCTTTAAATTTTGCTCATTGCACACGCTGAATGAAAGACGTACACAATTTTGCCCATTATACAGTAAAACTGTATTGGAAGCGTGACTTGTCTTTTTAAGGAGACGCAGCAAAGGTGTCCAAACTAACGCCTTGGTGCTGGGCGCATCCTCCTGAGCGTCGTTATTTGCTGTACAGGAGTTTGCGCTCTTGTGTTATCCCTTGGCCATGCCCTGTTAGCGCTGCCCGTCTTATGACCTCATTTCATGTTGGCCGGTGCGGTTAACGATGGCCATGAATCCCAGACCCACAGTGTTTTTTCATAAAGTCACAGTGCGGGGCTGGGATTCGTGGCCTTGTGCAGTAAATATGTTCGCCGCTCACACATCTCCTTACACCTGCTTCAGGCTGGACAGCCTCAGCTGATCCCTTATTGCATGCCACGGCCATGAGGCCGCACAGTCTGAAGAAGGTGGAAGGAGGGGAGTGAAGACAGGCGAAGATATGCACTGCTTGTGCCCATCAATCACACCCTCGCAGTCAAAATAAGTAAGACAACGAGGGGCGTTGTGTCGGGCAGGGCGGACGCACAGGCACAGGCAGCCAACCAACGATGTCAGAAGACAGCCAGAGTTACCAATGGGGGTGCTGCGTGTCATTTGAAAAGGAAAGTCACACCTCAGGGACAGTGTAATGGTCTCTAATGAGACATATTTTGTACGTGTTGAGTTCGACGTGGGCAAGGAGAAAAAGTCAGCCACCTTGCACAAATGCAGCATTACTGCTGTACAAGGTGGCTGTTATACAGAGAAAAACCTGGGGGGTGGGCAGGGTCCCTTTAATTTCAGTTCAGGTGTCTGCGTGGCGTCTGCAGGACACGTTGCCGGCTACACAGCAGGGGAACAGCTGGCAGTGCTGAACCCCACTGACACATTGGCGGGTGTTTTTCTCTGTGCAGCTAGCACTTCCGGGCAAAAACTGGCGGTGTTAGAGCCCAGGGTCAGCAGGAGGAGGACAGGAGCAGAGTGTAGGCCGAAGCCTGCACTGGTGGCAGCTTTTGGTCTGTTGTGCTAGCGTGGCTGGTGCTGGACACGTTGCTGACTACACAGCAGGGGAACAGCTGACGTTGTGGAACCCCACTGACACATCAGCGAGTGTTTTTTCTGTGTAGACAACACTTCCAGGTGACAACTGACAGTGTTGAAACCCAGGGAATCAAAGAGGAGAGAAGTGTAGGCCGAAGCCTGCACTGGTGGCAGCTTTTGGTCTGTTGTGCCAGCTTGGCTTGTGCTGGACACGTTGCCGGCTACACAGCAGGGGAACAGCTGGCGTTGCTGAACCCCACTGACACAATGGCGGGTGTTTTTCTCTGTGCAGCCAGCACTTCCGGGCCCCAACTGGCGTAGATAGAGCCCAGGGTCTGCAGGAGGAGCAGAGTGTAGGCCGAAGCCTAGTAGAACCAATTTCAAAGGTAACCTTTTTAACCCACCCTCAGGTGTTACAAAGTACAAGAGCCACACCTTGTGCAGCATTAATGCTGCACAAGTCAAAGGTTGCTCTATGAATTTTTCTACTTGCACACGCTGAATGAAACACGTACAAAATTTAGCCCATTATACAGTCAAACTGTATTGGAGGCGTGACTTGCCTTTTTAAGGAGATGCAGCAGAGGTGTCAAAGTTTACACCTAGGTGGTGAGCGCAGACTCATAGGCGTCTTTTTAAGGAGACGCAGCATAGGTGTCCAAACTAACGCCTTGGTGCTGGGCGCATCCTCCTGAGCGTCGTTATTTGCTGTACAGGAGTCTGTGCTCTTGTGTTATCCCTTGGCAATGCCCTGTTAGCGCTGCCCGTCTTCTGACCTCATTTCATGTTGACCGTTGCGGTTAGCGATGCCCATGAATCCCAGACCCGCAGTGTCTTTTCAAAAACTCACACTGCGGGCCTTGGATTCATTGCCTTGTGTTAGGGACTGGCCGCACAAACGGACGCCGCTAACCACCCAGGCTTGGGTAAGGAAAGCGCACGGCGCCGTACAGGCGGTCACAGCAACAAGACGCTGTTATGTGTGTTTTGTGCTGATGGCTAGTCGGGCGCTAGATAGCTACCATCATCCGCAAACAGACAACAACACTAGGGAGGGATATTTAGGAGCTTTCATCCTTCGACATACATCCATCTACACACACACATATATTTTCAAGACAATACTAGCGCATGGCCGTGCGGTCATGCGCAGCTTATATAGTTGCAGCACAGGAAGCTGCTACCGAAGTTTTGCCCTTTCAGGACCTTCCTGGAGGACCAATGGGACGTGCTGCAGTACCTGAGCATGTGACTCTCGATCTCCAACGGGAGATCTTGCCCTGGGCATGCTCAGTGTGTGCAAATAAGGACTTAGTCCCAGAGAAGCCCGCTCGCCGCAGATCAGTGCAGGGTACAACAGGAGAGCCAGAAAAGGCAGCAGTAACCCTTTGCACAGAATCAGTCCCAGCGAGACACTGGGAGCAACGCCTCCGCTGAGCAGACCCTGCTGCGGCCGATGCCGAATGGGAGACCGCAGCAGACACGGATCGAGATTCCCCCTGTGCAGCAGAGGAAACTCGACTCCTAACATTAACCCCCCCTCCTAGGGCCCCCCCCTCCTTGGGCCTCGCTACGCTCGAAGGCAGCAATGAGCTGCGGAGCCCGAATGTGCTCAGCAGGCTCCCAGGACCATAACCCTTCCAGTCCACCAAATAAAAATTTTTGCCACGTACCACCTTGCACCCCAAAATAGCGTTCACCTCGAAATCGTCCGTAGACGAACCCGATGTCTCGGCAGATGACTCAGAAAACCGAGACATGTATACGGGCTTAAGGAGGGACACATGAAAGGTGTCGGTGATACCAAGGCGTGGAGGAAGGGCCAGACGGTAGACCACAGGATTAACCTGTTCGAGGACCTTGAAGGGACCCAAGTAGCGAGGTGCAAACTTAGTGGACTCTACACGCAGCCTGATGTTACGGGCGGAGAGCCACACTAAATCGCCAGGAGCAAAGGTCGGGGCAGGGCGCCGATGTGCATCGGCAGAGGACCTCATTCTCTCCTTCGAGGCCCGAATGGCATCCTGAGTGCGGTCCCAAATGTCCCATGCCTCCACTGCCCAGTCTGCCACCCTGGAGTCAGCAGAGGACACGGGCATAGGCACAGGAACCCGCGGATGCTGGCCGTAATTAAGGAGGAAAGGAGTCTGACCGGTGGAGTCGGCTACAGCGTTATTAAGGGCGAACTCTGCCCATGGTAATAAAGATGCCCAGTCATCCTGCCTGGCAGAAACAAAATGTCGTAGATATGTGACCAGAGTCTGATTGGCCCTCTCTACCAACCCATTCGTCTCGGGAGGATATGCGGAAGAGAGATTTAACTCAATGCTGAGAAGACGACAAAGCTCTCTCCAGAACCGAGACGCAAACTGGGGACCCCGGTCACTGACAATTTTGTCTGGCATGCCGTGTAGGCGGAAGATGTGTCTTATGAACAACGCTGCCAAGGCCCGTGCAGAAGGTAACCGTGGGAGCGGCACCAAATGCACCATTTTCGAGAAATGATCGGTAATAACCCAAATGATGGTACAGCCGCGAGACTTGGGCAAACCCACTACAAAGTCCATTCCGACCATCTCCCAGGGCCTGTCTGCCACCGGCAAGGGATAGAGTAACCCAGACGGCCGTTGTCGAGGAGACTTATTTTTGGCGCATGAGACACACGCCAGAACGTAATCTCTGACATCTCGGAGCATATGCGGCCACCAGTACGTCCTCGTCAGCAGCTCAGATGTCCTTTTTGTCCCAAAGTGTCCACCCACCCTGGAGGAATGAGCCCAAGAGAGAACCTCCGGTCGCAAATTTATGGGCACAAAAGTCTTGCCCGGAGGCACAGACTCAAGCGACACCGGAGCCACGGTTCTCAAGCTCTCAGAAGGAACAATAAGCCGAGGCTCTCCTTCCTCCTCCTCAGATGACACAACAGAGCGAGAAAGAGCATCAGCTCGAATATTCTTCTCCCCAGCGAGATAATGGAGGGTGAAGTGGAATCGGGAGAAGAATAAGGACCATCTGGCCTGGCGAGAATTTAGCCGCTGGGCTGTTTGCAAATACAGCAACTTTTTGTGATCTGTAAAACCTTGAAAGGGAAAACGAGCCCCCTCCAAGAGATGTCTCCACTCTGAGAAAGCCAATTTCATCGCTAGCAACTCCCTGTCCCCGATGGAATAATTCCTCTCCGCTGGTGTGAAGGTCTTGGAGAAGAAGAAGCACGGATGCTTCCGACCTTGAGCATCCTTTTGGAAGAGGACTGCTCCAGCACCAACGGAAGAGGCATCCACCTCCATTATAATGAGACTTAGTAGAAGAAAAGGCCTTGGAGACCTCTTCAGACCACACTTTGGGATTTGCTCCCTTCTTGGTGAGGGCTACCAAGGGAGCTACCAAAGTTGAGAAATGGGGAATGAACTGGCGGTAATAATTAATGAACCCCATAAAGCGCTGCACCGCTTTAAGAGAATGGGGTTCTTGCCAGTCCATCACAGCCTGTAGTTTGGCAGGATCCATAGCCAATCCCTGGGCAGAGATGATATAGCCCAGGAAAGGTAAAGACTCCTGCTCAAACACACACTTCTCCAACTTTGCGTAAAGAGAGTTTGCCCGTAAGAGGTCGAAGACTCTGCCAACATCTCTCTGGTGGGAGTCAATATCTGGAGAGAAGATGAGAATATCATCCAGATAGACTACGACCGAGGTGGAAAGCATATCCCGGAAGATGTCGTTGACAAAGTCTTGGAAAACGGCTGGGGCATTACAGAGCCCGAAGGGCATCACCAGATACTCATAGTGCCCATCTCTGGTGTTAAACGCCGTCTTCCATTCGTCCCCCTCACGGATGCGAATCAGGTTATAAGCTCCCCGCAGGTCTAATTTGGTAAATACCTTAGCTCCCCGTAGCCTATCAAAAAGCTCAGAAATCAGGGGCAGCGGGTACTTATTCTTAACGGTGATGGCGTTAAGACCCCTGTAGTCTATGCAAGGACGCAACTCTCCATTCTTCTTCTGTACGAAGAAGAACCCTGCCCCTGCTGGTGACACTTTCTTCCTAATAAACCCTCTTGCCAAATTCTCCTGGATGTACTGCGACATAGCCTCCGTTTCCGGGAGAGAGAGGGGATAGACACGTCCCCGAGGAGGTTTTGCTCCAGGCAAGAGATCTATAGGACAGTCATAGGGACGGTGAGGCGGAAGTGTCTCCGCGGCCTTTTTGGAGAAGACGTCTGCATAAGACCAATAGTATTTGGGGAGAGTAGAGAGATCTGCGGGCATCTCAGTGGTGGAAACCTGAACGCACTCTTTCACACATCAGCCCTTACAGGATTCACTCCAACCCAATATCCTCCCAGAGGACCACTCAATATGTGGGGAGTGGAAACGGAGCCAGGGTATTCCCAGCAGAATCTCATCCATTCCCTCGGGAAGGACAAGAAGGGAAATAATCTCCTGGTGGGATGGGGACATGGCTAACGTGAAAGGGACAGTCTGATGTGTGATCTGTAGCGGAAGTGTCGACCCATTCACCACTCCCATGTTGTCATCGCCCCACCCCTTCCTGTGTCTTGCCAGCTCACACAGCACACTATGCGCTCTGCCCCACTATATAAAGGGCCATGCCGGCGATCCCTGCACACACTCCATTAGCGGTGGATACTGCATTTATCCCTAGTGTCCCGCCGTACTGGTAAGTCTCTCAGCGTCACTCTGCAGCTTATGGCGGTACAATTTGCATGGTCTCTGTAGTAGTACATTAAGAATAGATTTTTACCCTCCTCCTACAGACAGCTCTTTTAAGCCTCAGCGCCACCTATTATTCTGACTCACCGTCAGTTGGTATGTACCCCTCCTTATTACTCTCCATGTACACATAATAGCATCTTGTCTCATATTTCCATTATTATTTCGCCATTACTCCACAGACCAGCCTGGTTCTGTTTCTTCCCGGCTTGTTGCTTTTTTTTTTTTTTCTTTCCAGCATGTCCTATTGGTAGGTAGCCTTATTTAGCTCCACACACACTCGGCACCATTAGTGTCTGTGACCATAACCCCGTTTTCTCATCTCTAGATGCAAATCCGAGTATTCTATTGTTTTTGGGGCCATACAAGTATACAATTATACCTAGGTATGTGTTCACTGTACACCGACTCTCCCCTCGGCATATCACTTCACCGCTCGTATTCCACAAAGTAGTCCTCTCACACTCCCTCTTGGACCTATGTCCTCAGCGTACCAACAGCTTTTCCATGTTAGAACTTGCAGCCTATGATTTAAAGAATTATGTATCGATAGATATATATACCTGTATCCACGCAAGTTGAATGTTCTCCAGGGTCATTGTTCTCTCTCCTCATTTTATGACCTGTGTCTCCGTGATGTATATACTTTTGTTTTTGTTTTGTTCTTGTCTTTCATATGTACAACACATTTATTGTTTTTTGTTCTGTATATAATTCTTTTTTGTAGCACACTGATGAAGGTCCAGTATCCAGTCCAGTATGTAATAAATCCCCACTTTTTTGCATCACAACACCCTGGAGTGTGCTAGTCACTTTGTATTGTTAGAGAAGACAATGACATCGTCCAGATACAGCAGCACGGTCTCAAAGTTCTTGTGTCCCAAACAGCACTCCATCATCCTCTGGAACGTCCCCGGGGCATTACACAATCCGTAGGGCATGTAGTTGAACTCGCAGAGACCCATCGGCGTCGTGAAGGCTGTCTTTTCCTTGTCCGCCTCTGCCACGGGAACCTGCCAATACCCACTGGTGAGATCTAAAGTAGAAAAGTAATTAGCAGACTTTAACGCAGCCAAGGACTCCTCTATCCTAGGTAGGGGGTATGCGTCTTTATGTGTAATGCAGTTTAATTGCCTATAATCCACACACATCCTCATGGTGCCATCTTTCTTTCTAACGAGGACTAACGGAGCTGCCCAGGGGCTACAGCTGTCTCTCACTACCACAGCCTCCTTCATCTCTCATAACATGTCCTTGGCACACTGATAATGAGCTGGGGGTACAGGACGGTATCTTTCTTTTACGGGTGGGTGATCTCCTGTGGGGATGTGATGTTTAATCCCTTTTACCCGCCCGAAATCAAGGGGGTGTTTGCTGAATACCCGCTCATACTCGTGAACCACCCTGTAGGCCCCCTGTATCTGGTGAGATGGAGTAGCATCAGTGCCCACATGTAATTCTTGACACCAATCTTTTGATTGCTCTGCAGAGCCGTTGTCCTCCACCGACTTGGATGGAGCCAAGGGCCCGGGTGCGTGTATCACACTATTATTAACAGTGAACAGCTTGGCAAGTGTGACATATTTGGTTAGGTGGACTTCCTCCTCCCCGCAGTTAAGAACACGCACCGGCACCCTCCCCTTGCGGACGTCAACCACACCTCTGGCTGTCAGGAGGGTAGGTGTTGTGAATTCTGTTGTTAAGCTCCCTCCTGTGGTCATGAATGGTACTTCGGCTGGTTCTGTCCATGGGCTTCCTCTGGTGGTTGTGAGTGG
This sequence comes from Ranitomeya imitator, assembly GCF_032444005.1. NCBI lineage: Eukaryota > Metazoa > Chordata > Amphibia > Anura > Dendrobatidae > Ranitomeya > Ranitomeya imitator. The sequence continues at coordinate 205,047,637 of NC_091286.1, forward strand.
GGCTGCGGCTTCTGAGGTTCCTTCCACAGGTGATGAGGTTAATTCGTTAGATGGCTGCTCTATTTAACTCCACCTAGATCATTGCTCCATGCCACCTGTCAATGTTCCAGTATTGGTCTAGTTCGCTCCTGGATCGTTCTTGTGACCTGTCTTCCCAGCAGAAGCTAAGTTCCTGCTTGTTTTTCTCTGTTTGCTATTTTTTCTGTCCAGCTTGCTATTTTGATTTTTGTCTTGCTTGCTGGAAGCTCTGGGACGCAGAGGGAGCGCCTCCGCACCGTGAGTCGGTGCGGAGGGTCTTTTTGCGCCCTCTGCGTGGTCTTTTTGTAGTTTTTTGTGCTGACCGCAAAGTTACCTTTCCTATCCTCTGTCTGTTCAGTAAGTCGGGCCTCACTTTGCTAAATCTATTTCATCTCTATGTTTGTAATTTTCATCTTAACTCACAGTCATTATATGTAGGGGGCTGCCTGTTCCTTTGGGGAATTTCTCTGAGGCAAGGTAGGCTTTATTTTTCTATCTTTAGAGCTAGCTAGTTCCTTAGGCTGTGACGAGGCGCCTAGGGAGCGTCAGGAGCGCTCCACGGCTATTTCTAGTGTGTGTGATAGGATTAGGGATTGCGGTCAGCAGAGTTCCCACGTCTCAGAGCTTGTCCTGTATTATTAGTAACTATCAGGTCATTCCGTGTGCTCTTAACCACCAGGGCCATTATTGTCCTCACCACCAGGTCATAACAGGTAGGCCTATTCTCTGAATACACAGGTTCTACCAGGGCCTGATAGTCCTTACCCCCGAGGCCTATGGCTGCCTGACACCATAGTAACATTTCACTCCTGGGGGGTATTGCAATGGGATTCGAATCACTCACTGTGACCCGGCCAATTTCATCACCAGTCAGCTCCACTTGCTGTCTCGGCATTAGGGCTCTGATTTCTTTCTGCAAAGCACGTTGTTCACTGTGACCAGCTGTCTCTGCTACTTGCTGCAACAAGACAATAACTTCTGCAAGACAATTTTCTATGACATTAGTGCCGATGGTCATCATGGGGTAACGTTCACGTCGGTCAATATCAACAATGACAATTCTTTGGGCCTCCAATTCTACCCACCCCACCTTAATAGTGACCTCTTTATATCCCACTTGCGGCAGTGGCTGACCATTACTGGCTATTATGGTGAAATCATCAGGGGTACGGGTAATGTCGGTGTCCTCCCAATAACGTCTATAAAGAATGTAGGGCATAGTTGTCACCTGGGAACCGGTGTCCAGCAAAGCGTTCATGGGGATACCGTCGATCACGATGGGGAGAACAGGACGCCCCCCGACGTATTTGGCTCTCCAATTTTGCGGGCCTGGGCATGCTACTCCTGGGGGTTGGCCCTTGGCCCCAGGGGTTGCTCGTTTAACTGACAGTACCTTGCAAGATGGCCCACCTGGTGGCAGCGGCGGCAGATAGGTCGTCCATCCTGATGAAAACGATCTTCGTCTCTGCCTCTGGTCGATGGAACCCTCCTTGGTCGTTGCCAGGGGACATCCTCCGGTCTGGAAGCCAGCTGGATCTTCTCCTTGGGGGCCTCCTGTAGGGACTGAATGGTCCGGGATAGGGCAGCAGCGCTCATGGTCAGTTCCTGTATCTGGAGGCGCAGTCCTGCAGTGGAGTCGTCTTCCAGGATCTGGGCATCGGCCTCGGCGGAGACAGGTGCGTCCGGCGCCACCTCCTGGTGGTATGTGAGGGCTTGCCACCTGGGAAGTGTGGCACGGCTGGGCTGCCGCTCCAGTAGCGCCTGGATAGCTTTATCTTTGAATTGCGCAAAAGTCAGATCTGGATTCTGCATGGCCAGGAAGTGTAGCTGGGCCCTTTGGTTACTGCACAGGAGCCCTTCGACGAACTGCTCTTTCAGGAGCTTATCTTTATCTTGCATGCTGTTTGGGTCACTTTGCTTGATGGACCGCAGCGCCTCCTGCAGATTAAGAGCATAGTCCCGTAAGCTATCCTGCGGCCACTGCTTGCACCCATAGAACGTCAATTTAATTTCCGTAGCGGTGCGGGTGTCAAAGGTAGCTTTAAGCTTGGCAAATACTTGTTGCGCAGTTTTCTTGTCCGCAGCGGGCCAGGACTTTACTTCCCTCAATGCCGCTCCAAAGAGTTGGCCGATTATCATATGAACCTTCTGAGGCTCCGTCAAGGGATAAAACTCGAGCAGGCTACAGATCCCTTCTTTAAAGTCAGTTAACGTATGAGCTTCTCCAAAGTATCGCGGGAGCCAGGCGGCCCCTGGTAGGTACGGCATAGAGAAGGGCATTATGGCTGCTGTAGCGGCGGCAGTATCCGGCTGGTTGGTGGGAGCGGTAAGCCCCATGGCCTCTAGCGGTGATACCGGGTTTGTGGCTGTGCTTACTGCGGAATCCGGAAGTGCTCCCGAGTCTGCAGCTGTGGCCGCCGCCTCAGCTCCTCCGGAATCCGACATGGCCGTTCCTTCCCCTTGCTAATCTGTCGGGGTCAGGGTTCTCCTTCCTGGGTCGGCACCTCACCGCATCTTCCGCTCTGCACGCTTTTCCAGCCGGCTCCACCCACGAAGCTATGGCTCCTCCCTTTTCGCTCCACACGGCGCGGCAATGGCGGATTTTTGGCGGCAAATAGCAATACACAGTCTTTGCTATAATTCACAGTTCAATCACAGTTCTAAGGCACACATGACCTGATTCTTCAGGCTTAAGTACAATCCTGTTCGTGACGCCAAGTTGGATCGCACCCAGACGCAGTGCCGCGGGTTACTCGGTACCGGTCCTCTGCTGGCTCAGTTCTGGGGATGTCACGGTGGCTGGGCCCGGTCCATGACCCTGCTAAGGGGCGTCCAATAAGGCGGTAATGGTGCATAGTGCGAGGAATAACGAGGACACAGGGTTCAGTTTCTTTACCTTTTACTGAAGGTTTCAGGATCCTCAATCCAGGGCACTGTCAACGGGGCTGTCTGAGACCGGCCGGTCCGAAGGCATATCCGGAGTTCCCTTTGCAGGTGGAAATCAGTGTCTACCCACTAGCGCGTGTGTGTTGTAGTGCTTCTGTTCTCGTTCTCTCTAGATCTTTCCTTTCTCCGTCCCCCAGGTATGTTATGGCTAGGACGCACCTTTATGACAGGTAGGCCTGGAGTTATTCTGGAACCCTAGTGTCGCCCCTCTCCCACGATTGCCTCCTATGTCCTTCTTAGGTGTTGTATGGTAGACAGCCAACCTGTAATTAACTGTCCTGCCGCTGTTTGAAGTAATGCGTGGAGACTGTTACTTCTTCGGTGCTCCGGCTATGCGCCTCAGTAGAATGTTGCCGTTCTCGGGGCACGACTCCTAATGGATCTCCTTTGTGCTGATCTCGTTTCTCACTGTCTCACAATATCCTTCGATTCGTGTCTCTTTCTTAGGATACCGCCGCAAGGTAGTGCAGGCGCGGTTCCGTAACGTTCTGTTCGCTAGGTACCTGCCAGATTTCCCAGTTCTGACAGGTCCTCCCTGGAGCTCTCCCAGGCTGCGTTCTGACTAACTTCCTGTCCAACCCCTAGTTTTACCAATGTGAGGAGTGGCCCAATAAATAAGTCTTTTACTCCCCCTAGTGGCCGGAGTGTGAAGTGTAGTGTGTGCTTGGTGATACCTGGTCAGTAGAACTCCTTTAGTGCAGTCAGACGTACCATCACTCCCCTTAGTGGCAGAGCGACGTTACTGCAATGACCAGATCTCTGGCGCGCTGCAGTTAGCTTCAGCACAGCCTGTTGCCGCTTGGCTGAGGCATTGCTGCAGTGCTTCCAGCTTCTGACTGATGTGTTCATTTCAGAGATGGAGGCTGAAGAGGAGGAAGAGGTGCAGGAGCTGTAGACTGTGGGGGCAACCCTGATTGACATAGGACCTGCAATCCTTGGTGGGGGAAGGATGTGTTCCATCCCAAGGTCCGACTGGGTCCCGGCTTCCACTATCTTAAACCAGTATGCCATCAGTGAGATGTACCATCCCTGCCCACAAGCACTTGTCCACTTGTCCGTGGTTAGGTGGACTTTCCCAGTAACAGCATTGTTGAGGCACGGGTAATGTTGTGGGACACATGCTGATGTAATGTCGGTGCGGCACACAGGGAGAAAAACAGTGGTGACTGTGCAACAAGTACCTAGGGACGGCTGCCGCCATCAGTTTGCGGAAAGCTTCCGTCTCAATTAGCATAAAGGCAACATTTTGAGCCCAAGCAGATGAGAAATGTTAGAATTTATTAATGTGGCCTGTAGGGCGTTGGCTGGGTATTTCCGCTTGCGTTCCAATGACTTGGGTATAGACAACTGAAAGCTGTGCTGGGACAAGGATGTGGATGGGCTTGATGATGGTGGGCAACAACAGGTGCAGGGCACAAGGCATCTAAACAGGCACGTGAACTGGGGATTGGCTTCTACGCAAAACAGTGGAAGAAGCAGTGGTGTCACCTGCAGACAGTGTTCCTGGAGCCTGGGGTTCGGCCCACAATGTCGGGTGCTTTGCTGCCACGTGCCTAATCATGCTGGTAGTGGTCAGGCTGCTAGTTTTGCTACTCCTGCTGATGCGGGCATGGCAGGTGCTGCAAATTTCCCGTTTGGTGTTATCGGCAGAGTCTTTAAAAACTAACCAGACTCAGGAAGATCTAACAGTTGGAATGGCAACTTCAGTCATGTTGGTATTACGGGGAACGGATGCACGCCTTCTGTCTGTAACCACCACACTGCTTCTTCCTGCCTGTTGAGGTGATATGCCTCCCTCCCCATATGTGCTGCTGTCCTCGCTCTGCATGTCCTCCTGCCAGGTTGGGTCAGTCACATAGTCATCCACCATCTCGTCTTCCACATCTGCACCCTGCTCCTCCTCCTGACTTTCTGGCAATTGTGACTCCTCATCGTCCACCTCTTGTGACACTTTCCCACCATCGTCTTCATGTGTCCGTGGCTGTTCAAATCTTTGGCCATCGCAGCATGCAGTCTCAACAACCGTTTCACACTGTTCTGGCTTCAATAGTGGAGTGCTGCAGTCCCCTAGAAACTGGGACAGGAAGGTCGAGCGCGAAGATGTGGGTCTTTGTTGTAGCCCACTTTCAGCTTGGCCACGGCCTCTTCCTCTGCATGTGCCATCAGCATCATGCCCACTTCCCAGTCCCTTGCCCCTTGCCTTGCCCATTTTAAATGGATTATTGAAATATTTGAAAAGCTCAATGCAACTGGATTAATTTTGAGAAAACTTATATGTGACCAGTATGCCTGAAAAGCAAGTATTTGGAGACCACAGATACACCGAGCGTCTGACGGAGATAGCAGACAGTTAAAAAAATATTTAAAAAAAACAACATATTTTAACCACAAAATACTGAGTAGACAAAGGCTAGCAGACAAAAAATACAGCATGTGCCTGAAAAGCGAAGATTTGGACACCACAGATACGCTAGCCGTCTGATGGAGATGACAGACTGTATACATTTTTTTTCTTTTTTAAATTTTGAAAACACTAAATACTGAGTAGACCAAGGCTAGCAGACAAAACAATGCAACTTATGCCTGCAAAGCAATGATTTGGACACCACAGATACACCAGGTCGTCTAACTGAGATAACAGACCATTTAAATGTGTGGCCTTTTTGTAAAAGAAATTTTTTTTCAAACACTACATAATGATTAGCCAAAGGTTTGCAGACAAAACAATGCAACTTATGCCTGCAAAGTAAAAATTTTGACACCACAGATACACCAAGCGTCTGACGGAGATAACAGACTGTATTTTTTTTATTTAATTTTTGAAAACACTAAATACAGAGTAGACCAAGGCTAGTAGACAAAAAATGTAACATGCCTGCAAAGCAAGGATTTTGACGCCACAGCTACACCAGGCGTCAACCAGAGATAACAGACTAATCAAAATGTGGCCTTGATTTTTTTAAAATAAGTTGACTATGACACTAAAAAAAAAATTGGAGCACTAAAATTGAACGATATTTAGAGGGATGATATGCGATGCGTGTGGCATACAAATCCCAGTGATAAATATAAAAACTGTAGCTAAATATTTTTGGGCCAGCTACAGATTTTTGGGGCAGCAAAATGGTGTCCAAAAATGTTGCAAGACACTACAAAAAATTATATAGTACCAAAAAAAGTACAGATTTTTCTGAGCACTCACATCTGATGCCTGAGACAAAAACACATTTTTTAAATTGTTAGATTTTCACGCTCTTGTATTGTAAAGGCCTGGCTGTAGTCTGTAGCGTGACCAAGCAAATAAATGTAGAAAAAAAGGGGCTATGGATTGCTTTCTAATAAAATTAGCAGATATAAGCTGAAAAAAAAAATTGCCACGGATAACTGCAGCTAGGTATATATAAAATAAGCAGCAGCAGCAGATAGCACTGATGTGGATATGTGCACATAGACTCCACTGCCTTAATAGTGCTGCAATCTATGTACCCCTGAATTAGCCCTAAAAAGGACTGTTGGTTTATCAGGATTTGTGGACTGAACACTAGCAGACAAACACTAACTAATAAAAGAACGAATCTGACCCCATCTCAGCAGCAGCAGCTCTCTCTACACTAGCTGAGTCCGGAGCAGATTGTGGCGAGCAGGGTGGCGCAAGGTCTCTTATAGACCTGATGACGCTGTGCAGATAATTGGCGCTCTGAAGAGTGCCAAAATTTCAGGGCGGACACCTAAGCTCCCGCCAAATAATCCTGTAAATATTTGGTGCTCGCCGAGTACACTGAGCATAGTGATACTCGGGCGAGTACTGAGTAGTGGCGAGCACGTTCACTCATCACTAATAAAGATACAAGACTGTACTGCAATAAATGAATACATTTTTTTAATGTAAATGTTCACTAGATGAGTCATTGTGGAAAATTGCAAAGCCATGGGCATTGGGAGTGAGCCAAATGGCTTTCTTAGCAACTACATAGTCATTCTCCAAGAGAGTGACACTAAAATGTTAAGCTGCAATTTATATTCAGTTCTGTGCTACACTACAGAGTGGTTAATGATAATATAAATTAGATATAGAGCCCAAAGCTAAAATATAAGCTGGTTAGCATGCCTCACCAGTCATTAAAGTGTCACTTGCCAAAAATAAATACTTCCATTAAATGATACTATGCGGTTACATATGCAATATACATAACCTTAATAAGAAGGTCATCTTCAATTTTTACCCTTAAGGAAGTGTAATGTCACAGAAATGATAACGTGAAGAAGACCATGTTTCAGGGCACAATAGCTTCATAAATTATTTACAACACTGTCAAGCAGTTTATAAGGCAAATGCATAGAGTTAACACTTGTATGCCTAAGGCTTAAAATTCCAGACCTCTAAAAAGCATGAAATATATTTGAAGCTTAACACTGATTATTATTTTACATGTTTATACCTCAATATTCTTATTTTTAGATTTTTTATAGAGCCACATTTTTGGCAGTTGATTTTTGAAGTGAGGGGTTGGAGTTAAATAACACCTTTGTAGCTCTCAATATGCAGAAAAACAAAAAATATCAATACAAATATATAATAAAACAAATTAATACATAATTGAGGACCCAATAATGGAAAAATGGACATTAAATGATTCAGGATATGCAGATTACGTATGCCAAGGATAAATAATCAATATCAGATCTGCAGTGGTCTGACACCTTTCACTTACACAAATCAGATGTTAGAGGCTCCTTCAGTGGCTGGATGTATACACATAAATCAGAGGTGCACTGTGAAGCTCCATTCAGTGTAGTAGCAGCTACCTGGTGCTGCAGAACAGATCCTATTATTTTGTTTCAATGTCTTTAACTATAATTCAGTGGGTTGCTAATCTGGCTAACATTGTTTGGAGGCATTAGGACTTGTGAATTATATACAATGCTATGGTCATTTTATTTACTATAGAAATATAAATTTCATGTAGAACGGTCAGTATTGGTCATGAATATTTCTCAGCCTTTACATATTGAAATGAGTTAATGCAACTGAGTTCTAGTTACAGTCAGTTTTTCTTATTGAATCGCTGAGCAGACATTTTAGGGAATTAAAATTGCATTTCATTTAACTCAAATAAACCATTTCACTACTTGTGAATCAGGTTATAAAAAGGTGCAGATAAACAAAGAATGACAGTAGCATTTGCTGACATACACTTATGTTGAAGTGTTTGGTTGCGCACTTTCTGAATAATGCCTTATTGGAAGTCTCCTAAGGGAATTTTTTGGCAGTGTGAAATTAGCCTCAGGTTGCACTTCACAAGTTCCTGTCAAATGTATTTTACTCTGCGGTCAAGGTGGCCATGACTGCCCATCAGCAGTCTGAGCATCATTAATCTTCTTCACCTTAGCAACAATGTGTGAGTCTTCAATAACATAACCTTAGCCACATTGTATTTGGTGAGCGTGGCTCTTCTTATACTATATTTGTACATAATTTCATATAGGTCTCTTCATTTGATAAATAAACAGTAAAAAAAAATAATTTTAATAAGGGTAATATTTGATTTTTTTCTACATAAACATTTGGACAAAAATATGTAGACACCCCTCTTACAAACTGAATTCAGGTATAGCCTCAGGTTTGAGCCATAATCCTTACAGACAGAGGTACTGTGGAGATATAGCTCATCAGGGATCTCTGCTTTGGCCCAAGCAGATGGCTATGGAGTCACAACGAACAATAGCAGGCTAGCGAGTTCCACACAGGTATGTGTCAGGTGTATTTATTGTACACATTTGCCGTACAATGTTACACATGCCAAACATGAAATAAAATGAAGGCCGTCTGGCCACTAACTAACAAGATACTAACTGCAAAATAAACCTACACAACAAGAAAGAAGTTTGTGCAACCTTACTGTGTCAGCTTCCCAGACCAGCAGATGAGAGACTGAGATCCCAGCAGTTCCTGTTTATATCAGCTGAATCAGACAGGAGTCAAAAGCTGGATTGAATGTGTGGAAGGGAAGCACCAGTCCTTTCAGGCTGATCACTAAAGAAAACCAGGACCGGATTACAGTGAAATAAACAGCTTTACAATCAATACCGTGATACATATGAAATGAAACGGGGAGAAACATATCTGTTTTCTAGTACTTCTCCCCTTGGCACCTCACATACCCCCTTCCTCTGTTCGAGCCCGTGGGGTTGGACACAACGAGCTGCCAAGCAATGTGTCCTAGACAACGCATCTGCATTCTCGTGCGCTGCGCCTGCCCTGTGCTCAACGGAAAAGTTAAAAGGTTGTAATGCCAAGAACCAGCGTGTCACCCTCGCATTGCCCTCTTTTGCACGGGGCATCCATGTTAGGGGTGAATGGTCCGTTACTAGCCTAAATTGGCGACCTAGTAAATAATAGTGTAAGGTGTATAGGGCCCATTTTATAGCCAGGGCTTCCCGCTCAACCACGCTATAATTCTTTTCTGCCCCAGTAAGCTTTCTGCTTAGATAGACCACTGGGTGTTCCTCGCCATTCACTTCCTGTGACAATACCGAGGCCGACACCAGAGGTGTCCGTTTGGACAATAAGCTCCCGTTTAAAGTCAGGGGCAACCAACACTGGTTGGTCACAGAGGACTGTTTTTAAATACTGAAAGGCCTTCTCTGCTTCTGTGTTCCACTTTATTGTGACAGATTTTGAGCCCTTAGTAAGATCTGTGAGAGGGGCCGCGATGGTGGCAAAATGTTTGATGAACAGCCTATAATAACCAACGATCCCCAAAAAGGCTCCGACTTGCTTTTTGGTGACTGGTCGTGGCCAATTCTGAATAGCGTCCACCTTATTGGTCTGTGGCTTTACGACTCCTCGCCCTATGCTATATCCCAGATAGCGAGCTTCTTCCAATCCCAAAGTACATTTCTTAGGATTGGCAGCTTTTATTGAGTCCAAGACGGCTTGTACTTTTGACAAATGTGTGTCCCAGTCATCACTAAAGACAATGATATCGTCCAAGTATGCGGACGCATACTGGACGTGAGGTTTTAGGACAATATCCATTAGACGTTGGAAGGTGGCTGCAGCACCATGTAACCCAAATGGCATATCACGGTACTGAAACAGTCCCTGGGGTGTTACAAAGGCCGTTTTCTCTTTGGCTGAATCCGTGAGGGGAATCTGCCAATAACCTTTTGTTAAGTCGATAGTGGATATGTACCTGGCCGAACCCAGTCTCTCTATAAGTTCATCAACTCTCGGCATCGGGTAGGCATCAAATTTCGATACCTCATTAAATTTCCGAAAATCATTACAAAATCGAATAGTCCCATCGGGTTTGGGCAGCAGCACGATTGGGCTAGCCCAATCACTCCGGGACTCTTCAATGACTCTAAGTTCTAACATTTTCTCGACTTCCTGGGCAATGGCTTGTCTCCGAGCCTCCGGAATTCGATATGGTTTTAGTCGTACACGGGCCTGTGGATCAGTAACAATGTCATGTTTAATCAAGTGAGTACGGCCAGGAAGCTCTGAAAAAACCTCTGCGTTTTTCTGTATAAAATCCTTGGTCTCTTGTTTTTGACTTTCGGATAGTGTCTCTGCAATACCCACCTCTGGCAACGCTACCTGGGGGTCATTTACCACAGATGGGGGTGCCCTACGAGGTCCATCATTAAGGGTGGCTTTTGTCATTAGACTCTCCCTATCCCGCCAGGCCTTAAGCAAGTTTATGTGGTAGATTTGTTCGGTTTTCCTCTTGTCTGGTTGATATATCTTATAGTTCACTTCACCTATTCTCTCCAACACCTCGTATGGGCCCTGCCACTTCGCAAGAAATTTATTTTCTATAGTAGGTACTAATACTAACACCCTGTCTCCAGGTTGAAAGACTCGTGTTTTAGCCGCTCGGTTATATACCATGCTTTGGGCCTGTTGCGCATGTTCTAAACATTCTTTAACTATTGGCATGACCTCCTCAATTCTATCTTGCATAAGCATTATGTGTTCAATTACACTGCGATAAGGAGTCACCTCTTGTTCCCAGGTCTCTTTAGCAATATCTAACAGGCCTCTAGGACATCGCCCGTAGACTAACTCAAAAGGCGAAAAGCCTGTGGAGGATTGGGGTACTTCCCGTATAGCGAACAGGAAATATGGTAGGAGAGCATCCCAATCTCTCCCGTCCTTATCTACTACCCTTTTCAACATTCCCTTCAAGGTTTTATTAAATCGCTCCACCAACCCGTCAGTCTGAGGGTGATATACTGAAGTACGCAAGTGAGAGATTTTTAGTAGCTTACACAAGTCCTTAAATATTCGAGACATAAAGGGGGTTCCCTGATCTGTTAGTATTTCTTTCGGAATGTCGGTGCGAGAAAACATATTAACAAGCTCCTTTGAAATTGTTTTCGCATTGGCATTCCACAGAGGCACTGCTTCAGGGTAACGAGTGGCATAATCTAGTACTACCAAAATGTACTGATGTCCCCTGGCAGATTTAACTAATGGACCCACTATATCCATTGCTATCCTCTCGAAGGGCACCTCTATTATTGGTAAGGGCACAAGGGGGCTTCTAAAATGTGACATAGGTGTGGTCAATTGACACGTAGGACAGGACTGACAATACCGGGTCACGTCCCCCCCTAGACCCGGCCAAAAGAAACGTTGCAGAATACGGTGTTTTGTTTTTTCTCCGGCCAGGTGTCCACCCAAGGGATATTTATGTGCCAGTTCCAATACTACATGGTGAAAGGACTTGGGCACCACTAGTTGCTCTACCGCCACCCCTCGCACTTTGTCTATGTGATACAGCATACCCTGTTGCACAGCTAAATGTGGGAACTCATTTTGAGCCCCTGGGTACAATAGTCTTCCCTCAGAGACCTTTACATTTTCCCATGCCTTTGCCAGAGTAGGGTCCTGGTGTTGAGCGGTCCCGAACTTACCACGGGCCACCTCAAGACCTGGCATTTCTATAGCCTCCTCTAGTTCACTTGCATCGCCTGCATATACAGCCAGAGGTGTGTCTACAGATTCTGGAGTTACCTCTGAGATGGACTCCCCCCCCTCTTGCTGCAATAGCTCAGGGGTTAGCCCCATGGCACCCTCCTCAACTAGAGTGCTCATGCCATTTTTAAGGCTCCACAAGTCCCAAAATAAGGGAAAGTCTCTCCCCAATATTACATCATGTCCCATAGACTTTAGGACTGCCGCTTGATGTCTTTTGGTTCCTACTGGCGTGGCAAGGGTGACCCAGGCAGTGGGGTAGTTTTTTATATTGCCATGGATGCAACTAACACCCAGGGTTGAGTTCGTTAGGGCTCTAGGGTCCACCAAACTGGCATGTACCAGAGTTACTTGACTGCCGGAATCCAAGACGGCATTCACACTATGGCTGTCGACCTCGAGGCAACACACGTGTTGTTCATTTCCTGTGAGGACCTCTGCAACACAGACCGACTGTACATATAACGAAAGGCATCTCATAGCGTTACAGTCCATTGGCTCTGTAGTCATTGGGCAGTTAGCTGCTACATGGCCAAGCCCGCGACATCGCCAACATTGTATAGGACCTTGCTTCCTCGCCGGAGACGCCTGATAGGGTCTGCTGAATTGCTGTGAGACTGTACTGCCTCCATAGTTCTTTGTGGTCTGCTACCCTTTATTGCAACGTTCTCTTCTTTTGAAGATGAAGTAGGTTTCGCAGTATTTTCTGGCGATTTCTTGGGAGCCCAGCGAGGTGATAACGTCCCTTGGAGTAGGCTTTCGGAAGCATTGTAGCGTTCGACCATTTTCACCAACTGGTCGGCTGTATATGGGTCACCTTGTCCAACCCATCTCTGTATCTTAGGGGGCAAGGACCGCAGGTACTTGTCTAGAACAACACGTTCCACCATCTCTGCAGATGTCAAAATCTCTGGTTGCAGCCATTTTTTTACTAGATGGATAAGATCATGCATTTGTGAGCGGGCTGGCTGATTTTCCACAAAAGTCCATAAATGCACCCTCTGTGCTCGTACATATGTGTTTACTCCCAGCCTTGCCAGGATTTCGCCTTTTAATTTGGTATAGTCCATAGCATCCACTCCACTTAGATCATAATGGGCCTTTTGTGGGTCCCCGCTCAAAAATGGCGCAACCACTTCAGCCCACATGTCCACCGGTAAATGCTCACGTTCTGCAATACGTTCAAATACGGTGAGATACGCTTCTACATCATCGTCAGCAGTCATTTTAAGCAGGGTTTTTTGTACGGCTTTCCGTGCACCAGCAACACTTTGTGCATGATCCCTCTCATCTCGGGGCTGCCGAATCAAAGCCTGCTTTATTGCATTCAACTGCTCTTGCTGAATCTGGTTTTGCTGGTCCAGGGCTTGCTGGAAGTAAGTATTAGTCTGCTGTTGTTGAACATTTGCCTGCAATAACGGTTTCACTAGTTCCTTCATATTACTGGACTCTTGGCTCTCCAAAAGCACCGGAGCTTTCAGCCAGGACATACACAGAGCACTTTATCTGCAGTCACAGTCCAACAGCCACTATGCCCGCATTCTCAAAACCATTTATTGTGATATAGCTCATCAGGGATCTCTGCTTTGGCCCAAGCAGGTGGCTATGGAGTCACAACGAACAATAGCAGGCTAGCGAGTTCCACACAGGTATGTGTCAGGTGTATTTATTGTACACATTTGCCGTACAATGTTACACGTACCACGTCTGGCCACTAACTAACAAGATACTAACTGCAAAATAAACCTACACAACAAGAAAGATTCTTTGGAATGCACTACCTAGGTTAATACGATTAATCCCCAATCCCCACAGTTTTAAGCGTACCCTAAAAACTCATTTGTTCAGACTGGCCTACCGCCTCAATGTATTAACCTAACGATCCCTGTGTGGCCTATTTAAAAAATAAAAATAAAAAAAAACCTATTGTTTTTATTTATTTATTTTTTTTTAAATAGGCAATCAGGTTCCTCGCATCATGTTCTCATTCACTTTATGCAGTTAATAGCCCTCTGTGTCTGTACTGCTACATACTTAGGCAGTTAACTGGTTCATGCAGCTTTACATGAACACCCGAGCCTTACACTATGGCCGGTCCGAATAACTAAAGCACTTGTTACCATCCACCTCTCGTGTCTCCCCTTTTCCTCATATATTGTAAGCTTGCGAGCAGGGCCCTCATTCCTCCTGGTATCTGTTTTGAACTGTATTTCTGTTATGCTGTAATGTCTATTGTCTGTACAAGTCCCCTCTATAATTTGTAAAGCGCTGCGGAATATGTTGGCGCTATATAAATAAAAATTATTATTATTATTATTAAAGAAGTTTGTGCAACCTTACTGTGTCAGCTTCCCAGACCAGCAGATGAGAGACTGAGATCCCAGCAGTTCCTGATTATATCAGCTGAATCAGACAGGAGTCAAAAGCTGGATTGAATGTGTGGAAGGGAAGCACCAGTCCTTTCAGGCTGATCACTAAAGAAAACCAGGACCGGATTACAGTGAAATAAACAGCTTCACAATCAATATCGTGATACATATGAAATGAAACGGGGAGAAACATATCTGTTTTCTAGTACTTCTCCCCTTGGCACCTCACAGTACATAAAATCAAACACACAGCCATGTAATCCTCAAATAAAAATTGGTAGTATCATGAGTCACACCAAAGAGCCAAGTGATATTAACCCCAAGCCTGTTTTAACCTTCATGACCAGGCTAAATTTTACAATTCGGACCACTGTCCCTTTTTGAGGTCATAACTCTGGAACACGTCAAAGGATCCCATTGATTCTCAGGTTTATTTTTCGTGACATATTATATATACTTCATGATAGTAGTACAATTTGTTCAATATGATTTGGGTTTATTTGTGAAAAAATTGGAAAGTTTGCACTTTTCAAATTTTACATTTTTCTACCCTTAAACAGAGAGTTATGTCAATCTAGTGAAAGAAAAAAGTGATCTAACTGTACTAAGCTGTTGCATGCCTGTTTGATCTTGCAGAGTGCTGTATCCAAAGATGCTGACCCGCAGAGAAATCCACAAAAATTTATAAAGAAGATAGGCACCACCTTCACCACCACCTGGTGCCTTCCTCCTTCAAACATTTTTGTAAAGAGTTATGTCACACAAAATAGTTAATAAACATTGTTTTACACATGTCTACTTTACATCAGCACCAATTTTGAAAAATCATTTTTTGTTACGAAGTTATGAGTTAAAAATTGACTAGCGATATCTCATTTTTCCAACAAAATTTACAAAACCATTTTTTTTAGGGACCACATCACATTTTTAGTGACTTTGAGGAAGCACTATGACAGAAAATACCCAAAATTTACACCATTCTAAACACTGCACCCTTCAAAATCCTTAAATCATATAGGAATTAATGGAACATATAGAAATTAATGGAAGGAAAAAATGAATATTGAACTTATCACAAACATTTTACTTTAGACCAAATTTTTTTATTTTCACAATGGTAACAGGAGAAAATGTGCCGCAAATTTTTTTGTACAATTTCTCCTGAGCACGCAGATTTCCCATATGTGAAAGAAAACTACTCTTTGGGTGCATGGCAGGGCTCAGAAGAGAAAGAGCACCGCTTGAAATTTTAAATGCACAACTGGCTGGAATTGAGAACAAACACCATGTGGTTTTTGTAGAGCCCCTGATGTGTCTTATGGATGAACTTATCTAGGCATTTTATATTAACCTTGAACTCCTAGGTGCTTCGAGCCATAAAATGAAACACATATAATGTGCGCAAAACTGTAAAGCACTGCGGAATATGTTAGCGCTATATAAATATAGAGATTATTATTATTATTATACAAAAATGTTCTTTTAGCTCCAAATTTTATTTATGGGATAACAGGGGTAAATGGATCCCAAAAATTATTTTTCTATTTCTCCTGAATACGTTGATACCCCATATGTGGGAGAAAACTATTGTTCGGGTGCACGACATGGCTCGGAAGGGAAGAATCACCGTTTGACTTTTTGAACGCAAAATTGGCTGGAATTATTGGCGGACTCAATATCGTGTTTGGAGATTCTTTGATGTCCCTAAACAGTGGAAACCCCCCACAAATTTTGGAAACTGCACCCCTAAAGGATTTTATCCAGGGGTATAGTAAACATTTTAAACCCACAGGTACGGCACAGAATTTGTTAACAATACGTTGTGATATTGAAAAAGTTCCTTTTTTTCACGCGAATTTTGTTTTCTCTCCAATTTTTTAATTTTCGCAACGGATAATAGTAGAAAATGGACTCCATAATTTGTTGTGCAATTTGTCCCCATATGTGGTAAAAAACTTCTGCCTGGGCACATGACAAGGCTAGGAAAGGAAAGAATGCCACTTTGGAAACAATACCTCTGAAGGAATGTATCTAAATGTTTGGTGAGCACTTTATACACTCTGATGCTTCACAGAAATTTATAACGTAGAGCCGTGAAAATAAAACCTTTTATTTTATTTTCACAACTGTAACAGGAGAACACTGTACCATACTGTTTGTCCTGCAATTTCTCCTCAGTACCCTTTGTGAGGCTGTGGCCTCTGATACAGCTAGGGGGCGCTGTTTGTTCTCCTCAGAATGTGCATGCAGACGGATGAAGTCCATAGGTGTGCATGAGAGTCATGGATTTCCGGTCCGGGTTTTCCATGTGGCTGAAAGCCACAGGTTTGTGTGCGTTTAAAAGCCCTGCAGTAAGGGGTATGGATGTGTCAGGCCGTGTCAGGCCGTGTCAGGCCGTGCAGGCCATGTCATGACATAGGGTATACGTGAGTTCCGTGACCTGGAAAAAAATTACCCCAACCCCCTTAAACAGATCTCTTAACAATCTAAAGAATAAACTACTAACGTACTCAAAACAGCAGACGGAGACATATGTTGGATTTAATTGGCCACAGCAGCCATTTTATTAAATAAAAGATAACAGAACTTTTATGACAACCCAGAATAGGAGGGGCGGTCCTCGAAGCCCCAAAGTTATAAAAAACTCAGTATCCCAAAAACTCCACAATGTTCAGCCCAGGATGAGTCTTACCCCCAGCCGTAAAGCACCAGCTCAGGGATAGATAACAACCAATCCTGGTCCACCGAACCCACCCCCATGCCAGGGGTCCATAAATCCACCTCACGCGGAATAACCGTACCGCGCCTTGTTAAATTCTCTCATGGGGTGTCCAGGACCTCTCAAGATCCCCACCCCATTGAACCACGATTTACCATTTCCACCGACTTCGAGGACCTCCACCCCCGCCAACTGCCGTGACAATACCCTGACAGCATTCACATAACAAAATAAATACATTTAGACGCCTCTTAAAACAATACTCCAAAAGCCCACATATGCCGACTTCACCCCCCCATTACCCTAACCAAAAAAGGGAGGGTGGGCGGGAGATTCCTCACTTGTCACGCAGGCACCTAAAATGGATGCCTGCGTGAGGAGCGTGCCCCTTTTTATGTGCCCCCTCCCCACAGTCCCCTAGTTCCACCCCTTATTTTCAAAAAATGCCCCTAAAGCCACCCCTCAAGTTCCCAGTTAACCCCTTACCACCGTATCCCTTCTAACTGCTCCAGCTCCCCAGGTCCCACGTAACCCCGTCATGGCGGCCTCCCTTTACGTGCCGTGGGCCCCCAGTACGGCCTTTCTTGACATAGGGTATACGTGAGTTCCGTGACCTGGAAAAAAATTACCCCAACCCCCTTAAACAGATCTCTTAACAATCTAAAGAATAAACTACTAACGTACTCAAAACAGCAGACGGAGACATATGTTGGATTTAATTGGCCACAGCAGCCATTTTATTAAATAAAAGATAACAGAACTTTTATGACAACCCAGAATAGGAGGGGTGGTCCTCGAAGCCCCAAAGTTATAAAAAACTCAGTATCCCAAAAACTCCACAATGTTCAGCCCAGGATGAGTCTTACCCCCAGCCGTAAAGCACCAGCTCAGGGATAGATAACAACCAATCCTGGTCCACCGAACCCACCCCCATGCCAGGGGTCCATAAATCCACCTCACGCGGAATAACCGTACCGCGCCTTGTTAAATTCTCTCATGGGGTGTCCAGGACCTCTCAAGATCCCCACCCCATTGAACCACGATTTACCATTTCCACCGACTTCGAGGACCTCCACCCCCGCCAACTGCCGTGACAATACCCTGACAGCATTCACATAACAAAATAAATACATTTAGACGCCTCTTAAAACAATACTCCAAAAGCCCACATATGCCGACTTCACCCCCCCATTACCCTAACCAAAAAAGGGAGGGTGGGCGGGAGATTCCTCACTTGTCACGCAGGCACCTAAAATGGATGCCTGCGTGAGGAGCGTGCCCCTTTTTATGTGCCCCCTCCCCACAGTCCCCTAGTTCCACCCCTTATTTTCAAAAAATGCCCCTAAAGCCACCCCTCAAGTTCCCAGTTAACCCCTTACCACCGTATCCCTTCTAACTGCTCCAGCTCCCCAGGTCCCACGTAACCCCGTCATGGCGGCCTCCCTTTACGTGCCGTGGGCCCCCAGTACGGCCTTTCTTGACATAGGGTATACGTGAGTTCCGTGACCTGGAAAAAAATTACCCCAACCCCCTTAAACAGATCTCTTAACAATCTAAAGAATAAACTACTAACGTACTCAAAACAGCAGACGGAGACATATGTTGGATTTAATTGGCCACAGCAGCCATTTTATTAAATAAAAGATAACAGAACTTTTATGACAACCCAGAATAGGAGGGGCGGTCCTCGAAGCCCCAAAGTTATAAAAAACTCAGTATCCCAAAAACTCCACAATGTTCAGCCCAGGATGAGTCTTACCCCCAGCCGTAAAGCACCAGCTCAGGGATAGATAACAACCAATCCTGGTCCACCGAACCCACCCCCATGCCAGGGGTCCATAAATCCACCTCACGCGGAATAACCGTACCGCGCCTTGTTAAATTCTCTCATGGGGTGTCCAGGACCTCTCAAGATCCCCACCCCATTGAACCACGATTTACCATTTCCACCGACTTCGAGGACCTCCACCCCCGCCACGAACACGAATGGCCTGACACCTTAGCCATTCATGTCCCTCCACACCTTCAAGCTTAATTCAATGCCACTACGGATAGCCAAACACCACATATCATTACCCACCGCGTTCAGGTGCACGCCATCAGCTCTCCAGTAAGCTCCTTGACCCGATTCCAAGTCCACATGTCTCACGGCCAACGCGCCATTCCTCACCATAAACCGAGATATGGCCCTGTTTATTTTAATCCGGGCCCTGTTCACCCCCTCGTGTGATCTAGCACCTCTCCATCTTTTACGGGGAATGATGTCGGACCACACCAACAACACTTTTGGAAACATGACCCAGAACCTCAGGATATCGAATTTGATATCCTTAATCAGCTCCCTACAAGACCGTTTAGCCAAATCATTCCCCCCTAAATGTATCACCACGATCTCCGGCACTCTATCCAGTCTAACAAAACGATGAAATTCAGGTAACCATTCCTTCCACACCATCCCCCTTTTACCGATCCATCGTAAAGTCACTGTCTCTCGAGAAAGACCCAACTGACGACCGTCCGGACGAACCGCAGCACGCAACGCAGCCCATACAACATACGAATGCCCCATGATCCAGACGAGCATCGGATCAGGCCCTGCAACACAGAAAGAAAGGCAACAAACAATTAACTTAACACAGCTTCTAACTCACAATAGGTTTGGGCGAACATACGACTGGAATCTTGAAGATTCCCACCTCCCAATTCTCTGAACCACATCCTCACCAAGGCCCCACCTAGCGGCCTCAGTCGCTGCCCCGATCCTGAAGGAGTGACCACTATATTGTGTTGCAGGTAAGCCCGCTGCCGCCAAACATTTCCTAAAAACAGAAATAAACTGAAAACGGGACAAGAAAGACCCATTTTCGTGCACCAAGAATGGCTCGTCTAACACCCCGCCCTTTGCCATGTACTTCTTCACGGATGCCACCGGGCACACCGGGGATCCTTCAACATTGAACAACACCACTTTGCACCCTTTCCCATACACGTCCGTTTTGGAAGCCTTAATAAACACTACCACCTTATTCCCTTCGACATCCACGTTTTCTCTTAACAAAATACCTTTTTTACTAACGGACGGGCTAACCAACTCACCTAACCGAAATGCCCCAAAGAAGGCCAAAGAAAAGGCTGCACAGAACAGAACCACTTCCCATTCGAAAAAACACACCTCTTGCAACTTCCGCTCAATGGCTGAGAGCACCTCATAAGATACGGGTCGGCGACCGTCCGAAGCCTTCCAGCCTTTCTTCCAACCCCGAACAACTTGCCGAACCAAGAAGGATTTCGTTATATCCTTACCCCCCCTCCATTTAAGGTTGAAGGCTAGCCCCGCCAGAAACTTATTCAAACGTGTCACAGACCAACCTGCCTCCCAATGATGACAAACCATACTCCTCCTCCATATCCTGGTCCATACTTGACATCCAGGATTCCCACAAGCTCCAAGCCTGATTATAATGAGACCAAGATGAATCCGCGAGCGATTTGGTAAATAACTCTGTTACGGCCCTCGCGGCAGGTTCCACAACTCCACTGGACAATCCCGGCCCGCGCTCTCCGCCTGTGGTGCCAAATCCCGGAAAAGCTGCCACTGAAATTGAGAAAGAGCAACAACTATTGGATCAGGCGCTGACAAGCTAACTTCAGATACAATCCATAAGTTAAACTTAAGACCCAGGAAAACCAAGTGCTGCAAGACCTTCACTACTGCAGGCGTAGCCGCTGACAACGAGTTTACCGCCGTCACCGTTCCAACATGCTCACAATGAAAAGAAATCTTCAAATTCCTCAATTTGTCACCCCACAGGGCCAACGCAACTACCCTGGGGAACAAATGCAACAGTAGCCGGTTGTTTGTTAACCCCTCCTCCTTCCATTCTTCCGGCCAAGCCGCTGCTGACCAGCTACCATGAAAGAAAAGACCAAAGCCACTCATTTCAACGACATGCACCAAAATGCCCAAGGAGGTAGCATCTGCCACCGGCTGAATCCACAGAGATCTGCCATTGTACTCGTCAAGAAAATCCGCCCACATCTTCAAATCGTCCCGAAACTCTTTCTTTATCCTGATGAAATGCAAAGGGGACTTTACCCCTACTGTTGCCAAGGATAGGCGGCGGCAGAACGCTCGACCCATCGGCATGATCCTACATGCAAAGTTCAGTTTCCCTAACAACGATTGCAAACTGCGCAAATTTATCTTCTTCAAACCAATCGTATTAACCACATCTTGGCGCAACGCGGTAACCTTGTCTGCAGGTAGCCTACATTCCATTGCTACCGTGTCGATTTCAATGCCTAGGAAGCTCAACACTGTCACCGGACCAACTGTTTTATCCTCCGCCAAAGGCACCCCGAAGTTTTTTGTCACACTCTCCATTGTATGCAACAAAATCGAACAATCTGCTGATTCCGCTGGCCCTATAAACAGAAAGTCATCCAGATAGTGCGAACATGAGCGTATCCCAGACACATCTTTCACCACCCATTCTAGGAACGTGCTGAAGGCCTCAAAGTAAGCACATGAAATCGAGCAACCCATGGGAAGACAACGATCAACAAAGAAGCCGCCATCCCAAAAACAACCCAATAAATGCAAACTGTCAGGATGAACTGGCAACAAACGAAAGGCCGCTTCGATGTCGGTCTTAGCCAGCTTAGCCCCCTTTCCACATGCTCTAACCCACTCCATCGCTGAATCGAATGATAAGTACGACACCGAACTCAACTCGGGATCAATACCATCATTAACCGAAGATCCCTTCGGAAATGACAGGTGATGGATTAACCTAAATTTATTAGGTTCTTTCTTAGGGACCACGCCAAGAGGTGACACCCTCAGATTTGCAATCGGAGGGGCGACAAACGGGCCTGCCATTCTTCCCAGAGCAACTTCCTTATTCAACTTCTCCGACACGACCTCCGGGAATTGTAACGCCGATTTCAAATTTTTTCTTTTTAAACTAACATCCTGCTCAACATAAGGGATTTTGAAACCCTCCTTAAAACCGTCGCGCAATAAAACTGCAGCTGACCTATCAGGGTATCTACTTAGAAAGGCCTCCATCACGACCCACTGCACCGGAGTCACCCCTTTTGTCAGCTGAATCTCCAACTTTTTGCCTGTTACCCCTGAAACATTTTGAAGCGCTATGCACCCCCCCGCAGGTTGAACACTCGTGCCTATATTTACACTTGCTCCCGAATCTGCATATGCCATCATTGAAGGCGAAACACAGTCCCTTCTGCAAAGCCGCCGAGTGTCCTGACTGCCCTGAACTCCCGGCTGGCTAGTCTGACCTAAACAGGACGGGACCATAACTCTCATCCACAACGCTATGTCCTTGTGATCCCACCGGATACTTGGCCTAAAAGCCTTACGCTGACGAAACTGTTCGTCATAGCGTAACCAACCCTGTCCCCCATAGGTCCTGTAAGCCTCCCCTATGGCATCTAAGTAACAAAATAATGCCGAGCAATTTTCCGGGGCCTTCTCCCCGATTACGCTAGCCATAATAGCGAAAGCTTGCAGCCAATTTGAAAATGATCTGGGAATCAGCCTTTATCTCCGTTTCTCCTCATCTTCTTTTTTAGAGTCCTCCCTTCTAGGTCTATCCAAATTAAATCTCTCTAGGGGTAAAAGAGAAAATATTTCTATGTACTCCCCTTTCCAGATTTTTTCCCTAACCTCTTGTTTTAAATGTGCCCCTAACGGGCCCTCGAAGCAGACATAGACCTCCCCCCTAGCCGCATCGTCTAGTTGCGGTACATCCTCCTTTTCCTTATAATGCAAAGCTCCCTCACCTGGTGCATCAATTCCTGACCCAGGCCCTGGTGCTGTTCCGTCCTTCTCCCTTGATGAGCTCCCCGTGTCTGCCGCAGGACCCGCACTGCTGGATGTACCCGTAACTTCGGACAACTGTCTAGACCCCTCAAACGACCCCGTATTTCCCAACCAAGCAGCTGACGGCAAAGACCCCCTGCTAAGACCGGACCCCCACAAGCCCGCTAGCTCCCCTAAACCTCTAAGGATTAAACCCATACCCCCGCTAGCAACTCCCGAAGTAATGTCACTATTCCTAGCTTCAGGGGAAACTATGCCTGGCAAATTAAAGATAGGGAAAATGTTCTCACCTAGCTGCCTGGGTGCTGTGAGCCCAGCAGCCGAAGATCCAGCTCCCAGCCGAAGGTGTCCTGCATCCCGACCGGCTTGATCCGCGATGTTGCCCGCCGAACTCCTGGCGGCCGTATCCGTGTCCTGGCGACTCGGTGATGCCGTCGACTGCCCTGGTGCTGCGGAAAGGGAAAAGGCCGAGCCAGCATCCTGCCGCCCGATGGAAGATGTGCGGCTCCTTGCCACGGATACGTCCCCGACACTGCGTACCGAAGCGACGGAATGTCGCCTGCCGGAATCCGGAAAATTTCCGCCACCACCAGCAGAGGACGCAGATCCAGGAAAGTTCCGGCCATCACCAGCAGAGGGCGCAGATCCAGGAAAATCCCGGCCATCACCAGCAGAGGGCGCAGCTGCAGGAAAATCCCGGCCAACACCAGCAGAGGGCGCAGAACTTGCAATATCCAGGCCACCACCAGCAGAGGGCGCTGCTGCGTTGAAGACTCCAGAGCTGTGCACTGCAGAAGGCCGCACGCTGATGCCAGGGCCAGCCGACTGCCGCCCGCATAATCCTCGGCGCTGAGGGGCCACCGCACCTGACCCCCGTCTCCTCGGCTGTCGCTGCCTCCCACGCTGAGCGGCGCCAGCGGGCATGCTGGCGGCCGCCGTACCGGCTCCTGCTCCTGCCGCCCCACGTCGCCCGGACACTGAAGGAGGGGAGGAAGGATCCACCCCCCGTTGTAGGCCCCGCCGCACTGGAGGATTCCTCCCGGCGCCGCGCTGTGAGGTGGAGGGAACAGCGCTGCTTACCGGAGGGTCCGCAGAGGGGCTCCTATTTCGGCGCCGGGCCCTGGGGATGATGTCCGGGCTTAGGCGCGCCGGAGGCCTAGTCCTCCGCGGCCGGCGCCCGTCCTGCGGTGCCTGCGATGGTGCTCCCGATGTCCCCTGGAGAAGGCTGTTAACGGATGCATTCAGCCAATCTGTCCCCTGGGAGCTGGCTGCCGTCCGGAGACGCTGGAGGATCGCTTCAACGTCCATTCTGGTAAGTGTGACAGAGATTCCTCACTTGTCACGCAGGCACCTAAAATGGATGCCTGCGTGAGGAGCGTGCCCCTTTTTATGTGCCCCCTCCCCACAGTCCCCTAGTTCCACCCCTTATTTTCAAAAAATGCCCCTAAAGCCACCCCTCAAGTTCCCAGTTAACCCCTTACCACCGTATCCCTTCTAACTGCTCCAGCTCCCCAGGTCCCACGTAACCCCGTCATGGCGGCCTCCCTTTACGTGCCGTGGGCCCCCAGTACGGCCTTTCTGGTGTCTGGCCAGGAGAGGCCAGGTGCACGTCAGTGTCAGTCTGGTGTGTGCCGGTCTGCAGAGTGCATGGAGGCCAGCAGAGCCAGCACCCAGGGCAGCTGATAGCTTGGCACCCGCAGCGTACACAGAGATGCAAGTCGTCCATGGTACTGGTCTCGGATGTGGATAGTCCTGTGCCCGGAGGTGGATGTCCTGTACCCGAAAGAGGACTAGCATGTGTAACGATTGCAAACAGGTGGATATGGTGCCCGGCTGCTATCCGGAGGATATCCTGAACTGTGTATGACTGTGTGAGTAATGAGTCTGTAAGAGACTGTGATACAGCGATGCAGGACACCCACGAGAACTAGTCAGAGGAGGGCTGGCGTGAGTAGTGTCTGCAACATATGAGGCTGTGTGTACGGAGACGTATAGAGACTGTGAGATGGCGTGCGGTCGCCCAGGGAAACTGGACAAGGGAAGTCTGGCCTGTTTAGGGACCGCAAATCTAAAGCCATGTGATATGCATTACTTTGAACTGGTGTAAACTGATCACTGAAGTTATATGCATTTATGTAAAGTGGACTTTAATGCTGTGAAGAAACACATTAAAAGAGACTTTTGTGTTTGAATTTGTGGGTCACTGCTTCTTTACTGCGTATGATGCTGCTGCAGGTTTACATATGGTGGAGAATGTGGGCAGTGTGAACTGAGGCATACCCCAAAGCGTGTTGCATAGCATTGTGCAAAGTCGGCTGCAAATTTTTTTTTTTCTCTTCTCAAGACTGTCTTGCTGTGGCTCGGCGGGGCTATGAAGATTGAAGGCTTCTGGCGGTAACTCGGTGGGGTTACGAAGATTTGCTGTGGAGTGGCGGGTCCACGAATTCTGCGCAGCAGCAGCTGCACTTCTGGCAGCAGCAGCTAGAGGCGCTGCAGTTGCAGCAGAGAATGTGTATATGTACTGTTTTGGGCGTAGAACCTGAAAATATTGAGATACCTGCCATAGGGGTCGCCAAATTAGGGTCAGAGTGTTATCCCAATAGGTTTTCCCCTAGAGGTATTGGCAGGAGAAACTGAAAATGTTGTTTTGGGCAGAGATGTCACAGGGTCATACCGATGCCTTGTTACCTCGTGCCCATACGGGGTAACAAGTGTTCAACCCCACAGGTATGAACAGGAGGGAGGATATGTGAGGCTGTGGCCTCTGATACAGCTAGGGGGCGCTGTTTGTTCTCCCCAGAATGTGCATGCAGACGGATGAAGTCCATAGGTGTGCATGAGAGTCATGGATTTCCGCTCCGGGTTTTCCATGTGGCTGAAGGCCACAGGTTTGTGTGTGTTTAAAAGCCCTGCAGTAAGGGGTATGGGTGTGTCAGGCCGTTCAGGCTGTGTCAGGCCGTGTCAGGTGTCTGGCCAGGAGAGGCCAGGTGCACGTCATTGTCAGTCTGGTGTGTGCCGGTCTGCAGAGTGCATGGAGGCCAGCAGAGTCAGCACCCAGGGCAGCTGATAGCCTGGCACCCGCAGCGTACACAGAGATGCAAGTCGTCCATGGTACTAGTCTCGGGTATGGACAGTCCTGTTGCCCGGAGGTGGATATCCTGTGCCCATAGGAGTCGGATGTGGGTAGTCCTGTGCCCGGAGGTGGATGTCCTGTACCCGAAAGAGGACTAGCATGTGTAACGATTGCAAACAGGTGGATATGGTGCCCGGCTGCTATCCGGAGGATATCCTGAACTGTGTACGACTGTGGGAGTAATGAGTCTGTAAGAGACTGTGATACAGTGATGCAGGACACCCACGAGAACTAGTCAGAGGAGGGCTGGCGTGAGTAATGTCTGCAACATATGAGGCTGTGTGTACGGAGACGTATAGAGACTGTGAGATGGCATGCGGTCGCCCAGGGAAACTGGACAAGGGAAGTCTGACCTGTTTAGGGACCGCAAATCTAAAGCCATGTGATATGCATTACTTTGAACTGGTGTAAACTGATCACTGAAGTTATATGCATTTATGTGAAGTGGACTTTAATGCTGTGAAGAAACACATTAAAAGAGACTTTTGTGTTTGAATTTGTGGGTCACTGCTTCTTCACTGCGTATGATGCTGCTGCAGCTTTACACCTTATACCCCATATATGGGGGAAAACTACTGTTTGTTTAAGGAAAGACAACAAGATAAAGGTGCACACACCACACACCATGTATAATAGGTGAAAAAAGCTTTATTGAAAACTAGAAGTGCAAACATTTAAAACACTTAAAAACATGATTTAAAGACATGTACATATGGTAAGAAATCACAATAAGAGTTCTATTACAACTGGGCTAAATGAGGATGATAACCTCAAAACCATTAAACCAATATGCCAATTCACATATATGAATAGAGAAAAGTATAGGATAAATAGATCAAACCACAAGTTTCATTATGTGCCATACTGACTGTAAATGAACAGTATGCAACAATCATAATGTATACATAGTCAGATAGATACTTGCCACTCAATAAGATAAAGAAAGCCCATGCTTCCCAACGCGTTTTGCTAGTCCATGTAGCTTTGTCAGGGGAGGTTGTAATAGTACTCTTATTGTGAGTTCTTACTATAGGTCTTTAAATCAGGTTTTTAAGTGTTTTTAAAGTTTGCACTTATAGTTCTCAATAAAGCTTTTTTCACCTATTATACATGGTTTGTGTACCTTTATATTGCGCCCTTTTGTTGGCTTTCCTTAAATTCACATATTTTGGCGAATTGGTTGCACTCCTTTATAAATAATCTATATTGCTAGCGGTGCCCTCTTTCTCCCGTTGTTTCATGGAAAACTACTGTAGGGCACAATGCAGGACTAGGAATGGAAGGTGCGCCTTTTTAATTTTTACAGCAAAATTTGCTGCTATCATTAGCTGATGCCATGTACCGTTTAGGGATCCCCTGATGTGCCTAAACCATGTTAACCCCCAACAAGTGACCCGATTTTGGAATGTAGACTCTCTCTAGGAATGTATTTAGATGTGTGGTGATCACCTTGAATCCCCAGGTGCTTTACAGAAGTTTATAATGTTGAGCTGTGAAAATTAAAAAATCAAATTTTTTCCACAAAAATATTTTTTAGACAATTGTTTTTTTTCCCCAGGGGTAAAAGGAGAAATTGCACCATACAATTTGTTGTGCAATTTCTCCTGAGTATAATGATACCCCATATGTGGTCAAAAACTACTTTTGAGACACAGTCAGGGGCGGATTATAAGAGGGTCAATATAGGCGGTAGCCCAGGGCCAAGTGGTGTGGGGGGGCCCCTGGGCTACCGCACAGATTGCCCGCTGCCATCAGGGCATTACTGCCCGTGCCCTGACTGGCGTATCATTTATAGGCCCGATTGGCAGAGAGAGGGGGCCCGCATCGGGCCCCGTCTCATCTGCTCACCGGGCCCCTACCGGTGCTGCGGCGGTTTCCTATTGACGTGTGGGTGCTGAAGTCAGCCGCAGGCGCACGCACCGCGCACACGTCGCCGGCGTCTGACGTCATTGTCAGTCGCCGGCGAATGTGCGCTGCTGGAGGGAGCTCGCTGCCTGGAGCGCTGGTAAGGTGAGGAGAACTCAGTTTGTTGTTTTGTTTTTTTTTGTTTTTTGCTAACCTAATGATTGCTGGACACACTGGAGCAGATGATTGCTGGAGACACTGGGGCAGATTGCTGGAGACACTGGGGGTAATATGCTGGACACACTGGGGCAGATTGCTGGACACACTGTCTGGGGGCAATGCTGGACATACTGGGGCAGATTGCTAGACATATTGGGGCAGATTGCTGGACACACTGGGGGCAATGCTGGACACTCTGGGGCAATATGCTGGAGATACTGGGGCAGATTGCTGGACACTGGGGCAATATGCTGGACACTGGGGCAATATGCTGGACACTGGGGCAATATGCTGGAGATACTGGGGCAATATGCTGGACACTGGGGCAATATGCTGGACATACTGGGGCAGATTGCTGGACACTGGGGCAATATGCTGGACACTGGGGCAATATGCTGGACACTGGGGCAATATGCTGGAGATACTGGGGCAGATTGCTGGACACTGGGGCAATATGCTGGACACTGGGGCAATATGCTGGACACTGGGGCAATATGCTGGAGATACTGGGGCAGATTGCTGGATACTGGGGCAATATGCTGGACACTGGGGCAATATGCTGGACATACTGGGGCAGATTGCTGGACACACTGGGGGTAATATGCTGGACACACTGGGGCAGATTGCTGGACACACTGTCTGGGGGCAATGCTGGACACTCTGGGGCAGATTGCTGGACACACTGGGGCAATATGCTGGAGTCAGACACTGGGGCACATTGCTGGACACACTGTCTGGGGGCAATGCTGGACACACTGGGGCAATATGCTGTACATACTGGGGCAGATTGCTGGACACACTGGGGGTAATATGCTGGACAAACTGGGGGCAATATGCTGGACACTCTGGGGCAATATGCTGGACATACTGGGGCAGATTGCTGGACACTGGGGCAATATGCTGGACATACTGGGGCAGATTGCTGGACACACTTGGGGTAATATGCTGGACACACTGGGGCAGATTGCTGGACACACTGTCTGAGGGCAATGCTGGACACTCTGGGGCAGATTGCTGGACACACTGGGGGCAATATGCTGGAGTCAGACACTGGGGCAGATTGTTGGACACACTGTCTGGGGCAATATGCTGTACATACTGGTGCAGATTGCTAGACACACTGGGGGTAATATGCTGGACACACTGGGGGTTATATGCTGGACACACTGGGGCAGATTGCTGGACACACTGGGGCAATATGCTGGACACACTGGGGCAATATGCTGGACATACTGGGGCAGATTGCTGGACACACTGGGGGTAATATGCTGGACACACTGGGGCAGATTGCTGGACATACTGGGGCAGATTGCTGGACACAGTGGGGGCAATGCTGGACACACTGGTGGCATGGTGGACACACTGGGGGTAATATGCTGGACACACTGGGGGTAATATGCTGGACACACTGGGGGTAATATGCTGGACACACTGGGGAAGATTGCTGGACACACTGGGGCAGATTGCTGGACACACTGGGGGCAGGGCTGGAGGCATGGGCAGAATGTAGATACGGGGCATGATTGGAGACACGGTGCAGAATGAAAGACATGGGGCAGGACTGAATTATGGGGCAGGATGGAGACAGATGGGGCAGGATGGGGAGATCATATGGATCATATGGAGTAGAATGGATACTCATGAGGGCAGGATGTGAGAACATATGGCTGGAGCCAGGAATGAGATATACGGGGCCAGGATGGGGAATAATATTACCATAGGGGCTAATTAAGGGATATTATTACTGCAGTGATGTATTTATTTTATTTTTTGAGTATACTGTTTTAAATGGGGGGCGGTCCTGTTACTGTGCAGAGTGACACTATGTCGCCTTTTTTTCTTCATGTGGTGTTATGTAGAAGTTGTGAAATATTGAGTAATGTGTTCTGCAAGCGGAGCTTGAGATAACTGTGTTATTTCCTGCAGAAACGAGTCCTGGCTGGAAGAAATGATGGCAGTCTGTGCTGGATGAAAGATGAAGGAGTTCACCTAGAGACGTCACTGGTGAGTCAGTGTTACCTATGCACTGACATTATACACTGTATACTATATACAGAGGTCCTGTGTACAATATCACCATTGATCACTGTATTACCTATACATTATATACAGAGCTCCTATGTATAATGTCACCAGTGATCACCGTATTACCTATACATTATATACAGAGCTCCTGTGTATAATACCACCAGTGATCACTGTATTACCTATACATTATATACAGAGGTCCTGTGTACAATGTCACCAGTGATCTCTGTATTACCTCTACACAGACACTGCATACTAAGTACAAATCTCCTGTGAATACTGGCACTTATGGTGATAGTATTGTGTTTTTTTTTTATTTTTTTATTACTGATCAGTATTGTACTATTCAGTCACTATGTGGTGGTAATATGTGGTCTGGAAATGGTGTTGTGGTATTTGTCCCTTGTGTGTGCTATTTGGTCACCAAGTGGTGGTAATATGTGGTCTTGACATGGTGCGGTGGTATTTGTTCCTTGTATGTGATATTATTCGATCACTGTGGTTATAATTTGTGGTCTGGTCATGGTGCGGTGGTATTTGTTCCTTGTATGTGATATTGGTCAAAATATTCCTAAATTGTATTGCATATTTTAACAAATATTTAATAGCCACAAAAAAACAAAAGATAGTCAGCTCACCTGAATATCGGCTATTCCACACCTGTTCCTGCACGGAAAAGTTGAGCACTCAGTCCACAGAAAAATCGATGAATCCAGCAGGAATGTAGTAAAATCACTACATTTATTTCTTCAGTTTTTTTTAAAAAAAGGAAAGGGTTGTATCCTATGGTACACCACTTGTAAATAAGTATAATTTTTTACAGCATTATGCACACATGGCAGCGTTCTTCCGACGCGTTTCGACTAACGTCTTAATCATTTAATTTAAATATTTAAATATTTAATAGGTTACAGTAGAGTAGGGCCCGACCATTTTTCTGGAATAATCTGGTTTAGGTATATCATGACCCCCGTCATATGACCCCCGTCACATGACCGGGGGGCCCACAGTGTCTGAACAGCCCGGGGCCCTGGCTACCCTTAATCCACCCCTGGACACAGTGCAAAGCTCAGAAGGGAAGAAGCGCCATATTGGAGTTCTGATTTCCCTGTTTTGGTTTGAGGGTCCCATGTCACATTGGCAGGCCCCCTGAGATGCCACAACAGCAGAACCCCTGCATAAGCGATGTCATTTTACAAACAACACCTCTCAATAAATTCATTTAGTGTTGCAGTGAGCATGTTGAAATCACATGTGCCTCACAGAAATGTATACCATTGGATGATGAAGAAGGAATAATTATATTTTTACCACTGAACTGTTGTATTAGCCCCAAATTTTAAATTTTTATAAGAATTAATAGGAAATAAATGATTCCTCAGTTTATTGTGCAATTTCTAAAGAGTATGCCAATACCCTACATAGAATCATAGAATTATAGAGTTGGAAGGGACCTCCAACATTGTTTTATTTTTTTAACTGCATTTTTTTCAGACACCACATAGATGCTTATAGAGATAAAGAGCATCAAATTTACAGAGTACAGCAGCATCTTTAAAAGCACAGAGGGCGACATTTTTATGAAATCACACTTAGCTTGAACATTTCGGCCATGCTCACAAGTAGCGTAAGTGCTGCATTTTTTCCGCTTCTTTTTTTTCATCAGAAATTCTGCTGTATATCTGTCCAAGCAAAGTGAATATGATTTCATGAAATCTGCGCCCACTGTACATCTAAGAATGCTACAGAGAGGATTTGGCAGCTTCTATGTGGAGCTTAAAAACATATAAAAAACTGAATTTACTCTTTTTAAGTGCAGAATCAAAGCTTTTCTGTCCTATAAAAGACACTTAAAAACGTGGCTTTACATCTGCCTCAAATACATCAAATAAGGCGGGACAAGGCACTAAAAATGCAGCAATAACACAGGTCTGCAACGAATAATATTTTCAAGAGCTGTTTTGGTTATTATATGTAATCTTTATTTTTTTGCTGCCCTGAATCCGAAAATGGCCTCCGTTTTGTCATAGGGCTTCACCATTCCTGACAATTTAGGTAACTATGTTAAATAAGGCAATACCGCTGTTAGGGCTAGCGGAATGCACCAAATAATTAAATAGATATAATAAGGTGGGTTCGCAGCCTGGGGTCCACCGTGCAGAGATGGAACCTGCTGCTAAGTAATGACAGACTATATGGCGGTACAATGAGGATACACACATGGGTTAACTTCACCCTGTATGAAGAAAGCGATCCCTGTTAAGTCACAGGGTCGCGGTACCGCACAGAGAGCGCAAGCAAGGAATAACAGAACTCTATCCCAGGACACAGGATTAGAGTTAGTGTAGACCTCTTGCGATCGACACCACAATTGGGGTATCAGAGGTAACTAATGTGCCATACTAGCGGACGCCACTAACCACCCAGATTTGGGTAAGGTAAGCACTCTAATAGCGCACGGCGCTGCACTGGCGGTCACAGCAGTTAGACGATGTTTCGTGTGTTAAAGCTGTGAGTTCAGCCGGGCGCTAGATTGCAGCCATACACCTTACGCGAACAGTCATACACAAGGGATGGGTTTTTTAAGGAACGACTTGCACTCATCAACACACACACGATAACAATTGTATACTAGCGCATGGCTGTGCGACCATGCAAACCTTTTATAGCTGCAGCAAGTACAAGACCTTCCGAGAAGGACCAATGGGAGTCTGCCACAGAAGAAGAACACCTTTAGGACCTTCCAAGAGGACCAATGGGATTAGCTGCAGTATCTAAGCATGTGACCCCCGACCTCCAATGGGAGGTCATCCCGTGGGCATGCTCAGAAAGGGAAAATCTGGACTTAGTCCCAGAAAGACCTGCTCGCTGCTGAACATTGCTGGCTACAAGAACAGAGCCTGGAAGGGCAGTAGTAACCAGTCGTCCAGTATTAGCCTGGGACTGATGTCTCCGCTGAGCAGACTCCACTGCGGCTGGAGAAGAATGGGAGACCGCAGCGGAGATGGTTCAAGATTCCCCCTGTACAGAGGCGGGAACTCAACACCTAACAACCGCGAAATAAATGAAAATAGACTTATACATTTTTTTATTACAAATTTTTCATGAAAATCATTTTTGAACTTAAATGAGCTCACTAAAGTTAATTTTATTTTATTTTTTTCCCTGCGAGGCTCCTCTTGGTACATTTACGCTTATGAGTAGCATCTGAAATGTCTCTCTGAAGCATCTAACAGTAGTCTGCCATCATTGTAATGCTCCATTTTCCCTGGTATCTTCTTTCCATCTCTTTAATGTCCTGGTGGAATCGTTCACCTTACTCTTCACTCACAGCTCCCAAATTTTCAAGAAAGTAGCCAAGGTGGGAAATGCACTATACAACTCATCAGGCAACCTAAAGCTTGAAATGCTTTCAGCATTAGTCGATTATCTTTTTTGTACTCAGGATCTTTTTTTATTGCCTAAAAATTTCTCTACGACCTCTTTAAATACAATCCACCCTTCTTTTTGAAGATCCGTCATGGTGTTGACAAACTCTTTTTCAGCTACAAGCCTTCTAATGTCTGGTCCGACGAGCACACCTTACTTAAATTTTGCCTCCGAGCGGCTTGGAAACTTTGTGACCAAGTATTTGAAGCATTTCCTATGTCTTGGAAGTGATTTTATGAATTGCTTCATCAAGCCCAAGTTTATGTGGAAAGGTAACATAGTAACATAGTAACATAGTTATTAAGGTTGAAGGAAGACTTTAAGTTGATCTAGTTCAACCCATAGCCTAACTTAACATGCTCTAACATGTTGATCCAGAGGAAGGCAAAAGAAACCCATGTGGCAAAGAGTAAGCTCCACATTGGGGAAAAAAATTCCTTCCCGACTCCACATACGGCAATCAGACTAGTTCCCTGGATCAACACCCTATCAAGGAATTTAGTATATATACCCTGTAACATTATACTTTTCAAGAAAGGCATCCAGTCCCCTCTTAAATTTAAGTAATGAATCACTCATTACTAGTGTTGAGCGATACCGTCCAATACTTGAAAGTATCGGTATCGGATAGTATCGGCCGATACCCGAAAAGTATCGGATATTGCCGATACCGATATCCGATACCAATACAAGTCAATGGGACACCAAGTATCGGAAGGTATTCTGATGGTTCCCAGGGTCTGAAGGAGAGGAAACTCTTCTTCAGGCCCTGGGATCCATATTAATGTGTAAAATAAAGAATTCAAATAAAAAATATTGATATATTCACCTGTCCGGTGGCCCCTGGACATCATCGCGGGTAACCGGCAGGCTTCTTTGTTTAAAATGAGCACGTTTAGGACCTGAGGAATGACGTCGCGGCTTCTGATTGGTCGCGTGCCGCCCATGTGACCGCGACGCGACCAATCAGAAGCCGCGACGTCATTCCTCAGGTCCTAAATTCCTAGAATGAGGAGTTTAGTGCCTGAGAATGACGTCGCGGCTTCTGATTGGTCGCGTCGTGGTCACATGGGCGGCACGCGACCAATCAGAAGCCGCAACGTCATTCCACAGGTCCTAAGCGCGCTCATTCTAGGAATTTAGGACCTGAGGAATGACGTCGCGGCTTCTGATTGGTTGCGTCGCGGTCACATGGGCGGCACGCGACCAATCAGAAGCCGCGACGTCATTCCTCAGGTCCTACGCGCTCATTTTAAACAAAGAAGCCTGCCGGTTACCCGCGATGATGTCCAGGGGCCGCCGGAGAGGTGAATATATCAATATTTTTTATTTTAATTCTTTATTTTACACCTCACTATGGATCCGATACCGATACCCGATACCACAAAAGTATCGGATCTCGGTATCGGAATTCCGATACCGAAAGTATCGGCCGATACCCGATACTTGCGGTATCGGAATGCTCAACACTACTCATTACAACATCATACAGCAGAGAGTTCCATAGTCTCACTGCTCTTACAGTAAAG
The DNA here is from genome assembly GCF_032444005.1 of Ranitomeya imitator. Taxonomy (NCBI): domain Eukaryota; kingdom Metazoa; phylum Chordata; class Amphibia; order Anura; family Dendrobatidae; genus Ranitomeya; species Ranitomeya imitator. Next base: position 205,082,706 of record NC_091286.1, read on the forward strand.
AATCCGCATCTGTTATTATGCTTAAACCTTCTTTCCTCCAGATTTAGAAGATGCCCCCTTGTCCCTGTCTCAGGTCTATGATTAAAAAGATCATCAGAAAGGTCTTTGTACTGTCCCCTCATATATTTAAACATTAAAGGGAACCTGTCACCCCCAAAATCGATGGTGAGGTAAGCTCACCGTCATCAGGGGCTTATCTACAGCATTCTGTAATGCTGTAGATAAGCTGCTGATGTTTACCTGAAAGAGGAGAAAAAGAGGTTAGATTATACTCACCCAGGGGCGGTCCTGCTCCGATGGGTGTCTCAGGTCCAGAACAGCGCCTCCCAACTTCATTCCATGACGTCCTCTTCTGGTCTTCACGCTGCGGCTCTGGCACAGGCGTACTTTGTCTGCCCTGTTGAGGGCAGAGCAACGTACTGCAGTGCACAGGCGCCGGAAAGGTCAGAGAGGCCCGGCGCCTGCACACTGCATTACTTTGCTCTGCCCTCAACAGGGCAAACAAAGTACGCCTGCGCCAGAGTCGCGGCATGAAGACCAGAAGAGGACATCATGGAATGAAGATAGGAGGTGCCGGAGCAGACCTGAGGCACCCATTTGACAGGACCACAGCGGGACCACCCCTGGGTGAGTATAATCTAAACTCTTTTTCTCCTCTTTAAGGTTACATTGGGGGCTTATCTACAGCATTAGAGAATGCTGTAGATAAGCCCCTGATGACGGTGAGCTTACCTCACCATCGATTTTGGGGGTGACAGGTTCCCTTTAAAATAAGATCACCCCTTAGTCTTCGTTTTTCCAAACTAAATAGCCCCAAGTGTAATAATCTATCTTGGTATTGCAGACCCCCCAATCCTCTAATAACCTTGGTCGCTCTTCTCTGCACCCGCTCTAGTTCAGCTATGTCTTTCTTATACACCGGAAACCAGAACTGTACACAGCATTCTAAGTGTGGTCGAACTAATGACTTGTATAGAGGTAAAATTATGAGCATCTATGCCTCTTTTAATGCATCTCATTATTTTATTTGCCTTTGTAGCAGCTGCCTGACACTGGCCACTAAATTTGAATTAAGCACATAGTTATACATCTTATTACTTCTACCCAAGTGCATGACCTTACATTTATCCCCATTAAAGCTCATTTGCCATTTATCAGCCCAAGCTTCTAGTTTACATAAATCATGCTGTAATATAAAATTGTCCTCCTCTGTATTGATTACCCTGCAGAGTTTAGTGTCATCTGCAAATATTGAAATTCTGACCTGTATGCCCCCTACAAGGTCATTAATAAATATGTTAAAAAGAAGAGGGTCCAATACTGACCCCTGTGGTACCCCACTGCTAACTGCGACCCAGTCCGAGAGTCCTCCATTAATAACCGCCTTTTGTTTCTTATCCCTGAGCCAGCTCTTAACCCACTTACACATATTTTCCCCTATCCCCATTATTCTCATTTTATGTATCAACTTTTTGTGTGGCACCATATTAAAAGCTTTTGAATAGTCCATATACACTATGTCCACTGGTTTCCCTTGGTCCAGTCCGGAACTTACCTCTTTATAGAAATTGATCAGATTAGACAGGACAGGAACAGTCCCTAGTAAACCCATGTTGATATTGGGTCATGAGGTTATTCCTCTTCAGATACTCCAGCATAGCATCCCTTAGAATACCCTCCAGGATTTTACCCACAGTGGAGGTTAAGCTTACTTTACTGGCCTATAATTTCCGAGTTCAGTTTTTGTCCCCTTTTTGAATATTGGCTCCACATTTGCTATAAGCCGGTACTAGTGGTGGTAGAAGAACTCTATAGGAAGGTACCAAAGTTTCTCAGAAGACATTTTTTTTCACTGACTGTGAGTACCCTTGGCTGCCAACTCTTTGTGGTCCAGTGATTTTGTCAGTCTCGACTGTCCCACAGACACAGAAAACAAGGATATTTGGTATACCCAGCTTGTTGCCTGAGCAGCATGTGCAAGACCTTCAAATCTCCACACACTTTTGCCAACCATGGTCTTCATACTTAAGTTTATGAAGAACCAATTCCAAATTCTCGTAGGTTTTCTTCAAGAGTACAGAATGACCTACAGGGATGGAAGCGTAAATACTGCAGTTGTGGAGTAAAACTGGTTTGAGACTTCTGTTTGAAGAGTCTATAAAAAGACACCATTGCACTGAATCATATTGGATTTTGAATTGACCCATCAAACCTTCAAAATTAGTGCAATAAACCAAGTTGTCTTCCTGGGCAAAGTAAAGCGCAAACTCATTTTCTCAATGTCTGAAGCCTGAAAAAGACACTCCTGGCAACATTAAATTCCTGTTTTTGAGCCTTGATCCCAGTAACTTAGCAGCATGTTTGGGAAGATTCAAGTCTCTTACTAAATCCTTCATCTCCTCCTGGGAAAATAAATGTTGGTCTTGTATCATCTTCAAAGTCAGAACTTGATTCATCTTCTGGTTCATGTATGCCAGAAGACGGGAGCCTTCATGGGAGCTACGTATGTCTTCCAAAGTAGCAGGGGCCTTGGGTACTGGTATATCTGTGCCATGGGGGATGGGACAAATTGCAGAATGAAGATTGGGGTATGAAATGGAATGCTTCCATTTGTAATTATAACCTTCACATTGCATGAACAAAGTAACAGTCGTCACTATGGTTCTTTTTCTCTCGCCATACCATAACAGAATGCTTTTTTCTTACCTGTGAACCAATTTCGGAGGTCCTCAACACACCATTTGCAAACTTTATCTTGATTTCCAAGTTTTAGTCCGAAGTATGCAAAGTATACTTTTTCGCAAAGTCTGTAATATTCAGCTGTTGATTCAACACTGTATGGTCACCACAAATGAAATGGTCTGGTGAATTAATACACTTCCACAAAGCCATAACACTAATTTGGGGGAAAACGGTTGATGAATGAAATTCCAATGCGAGTGTCTTGAAAGCATAAGGACCTTTCATTATATCACTACACATCTGACTTCAAACAGCCTATCATGCATTTCCTATTGATATTAATGGGAGAAAAAATAAGCTGCCTGCTGATGATTCACACCAGAGTTTGCAGAAGAACCTATAGGTTTGTGGCAAGTCCTGACGTTTAGGATTTTTTTCAATTTTTTTTTTGTTATCAAAACAGAAAAATACATGGAAATTATATGAAAATAATCAAATCGCTTTTTAGTCGCAGATCTGTGTAATCAATAATCAAAGAAGATTGTTATTGTAGTTTGGGGTAGACACCTGAAGAAAACAAAAAACACAGGATTGCAGTGTATGAATATGGCCTTACAGACACAAAAAAGCAAGATATCATATAGTCAAGCTTACAATAAGATGGAAAAGTTCTGGCGGATACAACTATGAATGAATGAACAAAAAATATATCCACAGGTCCCAAGTATAGATGAGCATGACCCACAAAAAGCATCGTGTCAAGCCTCGCTAATCAAACGCTGAGCCAGGGATGCAGGAAGGTAAGAGATCTGTGGGTCTCCTGTCCAGCCACCAGATACCACTGACATGGACGCTGGATTAGAGTTCTATTAATTGATCTGCTCATCTCTAGTCCCAAATGTCCCAGACACAGTGGGACAGTCCCAGGCATCTGCTGAATGTCCCTCAATGCCAACGTCCCTCTGACATCTCCTCCTGACAGGGGAGAAAGAAATGGTAAATGGGTGTGGCTAGCGGCATGGTCAACATTTGCCAAAACTTGGAGGGCAAAAGTGTATGTGCTGTTCAGCAGCTGAGGTGATATAATAAGCTCCGCGCTATGGCCAATGAAACAGTGTCACACCTTCCATCAGGATGAAATGATTTAGTTATATTACTTAGTGTCTGCTATTATTCTGTAATACTCATCCTGTTTTTGACTCTTCTTGTGATCATGACACTGTCTGCCTCCGTGGTTCCCTTGTCCTGACCTTAACTTGTATGATGTTGCTTTAGACCTACCTCCTGGTAATCAAACCTGGCTATTCTGCTAAGATATTGGCTTCTGATTATGCCCCTGGTTTTTAATTATCCGCTACTGACCAGGCTATTTTGATTTAGGCTCATTCCTCTGGCCAGCAGCTACTCAGTGGATGCAACCTAGTTTGCCCTATTATAAGTTCCCTGAATAGGAATTAAAGGGTAAAAAGCCAAGTTTCTTCTGGAATCTGCAAGGCATGCTTGGAGCAATTACAGTCAATGCTGGCAGCTCCTGGGAGAAATAAAGTTAATGTTCTCCCAGGTGGCACACATTCAGTAAAGTGGCTGGGTACCCTCATAATGCTATTCACCTGGGGATTGACACTATATTTGCAGGTTAAAAATGTTGGACATTACACACTCTTTTGTTAACTTTCATTTGATTTTGTTTCTTTTTTTCTCCTTTGTTTCCAGCATTTGCTTCCTCTCTCCGCTGAATGATCTATGTTTAGATTGTAAGTGGTGAAATGGGACTGTGAGTAATCAATTCCACAGACTTATCTACCATCCTTCGGGGACTTATAAATATGTTATTGTTGTTATTGTAATATTATGCTAGAGTGGGATCTTAGACCTGAATGATTCCTCTGAGACATATTATAATTGTTCTATATTAATTCTGATAAACTTTATATGCTTAAGATTTGGAGATGATTGCCTGATGTTAATCCTTCACAAGTAGTGTTGAGCATTCCAATACTGCAAGTATCGGGTATCGGCCGATATTTGCTGTATCGGAATTCCGATACCGATATCCGATATTTTTGTGATATCGGAAATCAGTATCGGAGTGTGCGGTGCATATGGTTCCAAGGGTCTGGAGGAGAGGAAACTCTCCTTCAGGCCCTGGGATCCATATTAATGTAAAAAATAAAGAATAAAAATAAAAAATATGGATATACTCACCCCTCCGAAGAACCCTGGCTGTCACCGCTGCGAGCGTCTGCCTCCATTCCTGAGAATGTAGTGAGTGAAGGACCTTTGATGACGTCACGGTCAGGTGAGCGGTCACGTGAGCGGTCAGGTGACCAGTCACCTGATCGCGACGTCATCGAAGGTCCTTCACTCACAGCATTCTTAAGGACGGAGGCGGACGCTTGCAGCGGTGACAGCCAAGGTTCTTCGGAGGGGTGAGTATAGCCATATTTTTTATTTTTATTCTTTATTTTTTACATTAATATGGATCCCTGGGCCTGAAGGAGAGTTTCCTCTCCTTCAGACCCTGGGAACCATGCAGGATACATTCCGATATTTGTGTCCCATTGACTTGTATTGGTATCGGAACTCGGTATCGGCGAGATCCGATATTTTGCTGGTATCGGCCGATACCATGCAATACCGATACTTGCAAATATCGGAAGGTATCGCTCAACACTATTCACAAGCATAAAATTATGGGGAGACATTTTCTGCTCATATCATGAGCTCAGTCATGTGACTGCTTAGTCAGGTGGTGGTGTTCTATCTATATGGGCATTACCATGAGACTAGTGACCACAAAATGGCGCTATTCAATTCCAATACTAATGTTAGTTGAGATGTATGCAGTCAGGTGATTGATGATCACATGACTGGAAGACAGATGATATAGCTATTGTATTTGTCATGTTATTTGTCACCTTACTACTCTGGTGTCCAGGGGTGGATTAAGCGTAGCCAGGGCCTTAGGCAGTTTAGAAGGCATGAGCCCCCTTCCCAGGTACCCTATGTAAAATGTGAAATGTCATATGATCCTTCCTGATAGATCATGTGAGTAACACATATGTGCTATGCGGCACAAGCGCACATGGAAAATGACAGAGATAGCACTACATGCACCACACGTTTCTCCTTTTTGTTTAGCGCTATAAGTAACAATAAATAGCGCTATACAAACTAGATCAGGAGTAGGACATTAATTTTTGCAAAGTCCATATGACAGACGGTGACTATCATGGAGGCTGAACCAATAGGCTGAAATTAATTCTGCTCAATATTAATATAATATAAAAATAATTACTGCATATACTTGTGTATAAGCCAAGTTTTTCAGCACATTTTTTGTGCTGAAAACCCCCCTCGGTTTATACACAAGTCAATTGTCCCAGAAAGCTGGCGGGGGGGGGAGCATCGGGTGACAGAGACAGGAGCCGACAGCTGTGGCTAAAGCCTGTGCTGCTGCTAAAGAAAAATGAATAAAGAAAAATCTCTTATAGTGCACACAGTGACACCCGCAGCTGCCGTTTTCCAGAAGACATCCTAATCACCCTCCTGCGTGCCCTCGCAGCATCTCGTTGGTCCTGGCGCCGACAACTCTTCCTGTGCCAAGCGATCACATGGTACCGCCCATTAAGGTAATGAATATGCATGCCTCTCCACTCCCATAGGCATGGAGGGAATATTCATTACCTTAATGAGTGGGGCCATGTGATTGCTTGGCACAGGAAGAACTGCTGGTGCCGGGACCAAAAAGATGCTGCGAGGGCGCATGGAAGGTGAGTAGGATGTTTTTTGCTTTTTTTAATAGGAACCATTCATACAAGGATAGGTGATAAGAAGCCATGCATATCAGGACGGCGATGGGGGAGCCAGGTATACCAGGACAAGACAGGGAGTCATGCATACCAGGACAGGTTAGGGGAGCCATTCATACCAGGACAGGACGGGGGAGCCATGCATTTCAGGACAGGATAGGGCAGCCATTCATACCAGGACAGGACGGGGGAGCCGTGCATACCAGGACAGGATGGTTGAGCCATACATACCAGGACAGGATGGGGGAGCCATACATACCAGGACAGGATGGGGAGCCATGCATACCAGGACAGGGTTGAGGGGACAATGCATACCCGACTTATACTCGAGTCAATAAGCTTACCCAGTTTTCCGTGGCAAAATTAGGTGCCTCGGCTTATACTTGGGTCAGCTTATACTCGAGTATATACGGTCTTAATAATTGCATGACTGTACATTGAGCAGAACTAAGTATTCGGACATCCCCCTATATACAGTATGAGCCCCACATAGCCCCTACACAGAGGATGAGCCCCCACATATCCCCCTCAATCAATAACTAAAGCAATCAAGTTATGGGGCCCTTATACATGTAAACCATAACAAAAAACCTTAGAAAATTCTCTTTATTTGGTTAGTTTAAAAACCCAATACACAAAGACATAAATGCACACACATATGCACAGGAAAACAGTAATATAAAAAAGAGCAGAAGTGAGGGGACATAGGGACGGTATGGTGCCATCGCTCCTCATCGACTGCCCTTATGTAGCCTTACCAGTATATGTATATATATATATATATATATATATATATATATATATATATACACATACAGTATATATATATACAGTGGGGCAAAAAAGTATTTAGTCAGTCAGCAATAGTGCAAGTTCCACCACTTAAAAAGATGAGAGGCGTCTGTAATTTACATCATAGGTAGACCTCAACTATGGGAGACAAACTGAGAAAAAAAAAATCCAGAAAATCACATTGTCTGTTTTTTTATCATTTTTTTGCATATTATGGTGGAAAATAAGTATTTGGTCAGAAACAAACAATCAAGATTTCTGGCTCTCACAGACCTGTAACTTCTTCTTTAAGAGTCTCCTCTTTCCTCCACTCATTACCTGTAGTAATGGCACCTGTTTAAACTTGTTATCAGTATAAAAAGACACCTGTGCACACCCTCAAACAGTCTGACTCCAAACTCCACTATGGTGAAGACCAAAGAGCTGTCAAAGGACACCAGAAACAAAATTGTAGCCCTGCACCAGGCTGGGAAGACTGAATCTGCAATAGCCAACCAGATTGGAGTGAAGAAATCAACAGTGGGAGCAATAATTAAAAAATGGAAGACATACAAGACCACTGATAATCGCCCTCGATCTGGGGCTCCACGCAAAATCCCACCCCGTGGGGTCAGAATGATCACAAGAACGGTGGGCAAAAATCCCAGAACCAAGCGGGGAGACCTAGTGAATGAACTGCAGAGAGCTGGGACCAATGTAACAAGGCCTACCATAAGTAACACACTACGCCACCATGGACTCAGATCCTGCAGTGTCAGACGTGTCCCACTGCTTAAGCCAGTACATGTCCGGGCCCGTCTGAAGTTTGCTAGAGAGCATTTGGATGATCCAGAGGAGTTTTGGGAGAATGTCCTATGGTCTGATGAAACCAAACTGGAACTGTTTGGTAGAAACACAACTTGTCGTGTTTGGAGGAAAAAGAATACTGAGTTGCATCCATCAAACACCATACCTACTGTAAAGCATGGTGGTGGAAACATCATGCTTTGGGGCTGTTTCTCTGCAAAGGGGCCAGGACGACTGATCCGGGTACATGAAAGAATGAATGGGGCCATGTATCGTGAGATTTTGAGTGCAAACCTCCTTCCATCAGCAAGGGCATTGAAGATGAAACGTGGCTGGGTCTTTCAACATGACAATGATCCAAAGCACACCGCCAGGGCAACAAAGGAGTGGCTTTGTAAGAAGCATTTTAAGGTCCTGGAGTGGCCTAGCCAGTCTCCAGATCTCAACCCTATAGAAAACCTTTGGAGGGAGTTGAAAGTCCGTGTTGCCAAGCGAAAAGCCAAAAACATCACTGCTCTAGAGGAGTTCTGCATGGAGGAATGGGCCAACATACCAACAACAGTGTGTGGCAACCTTGTGAAGACTTACAGAAAACGTTTGACCTCTGTCATTGCCAACAAAGGATATATTACAAAGTATTGAGATGAAATTTTGTTTCTGACCAAATACTTATTTTCCACCATAATATGCAAATAAATTGTTAAAAAAACAGACAATGTGATTTTCTGGATTTTTTTTTCTGTTTGTCTCCCATAGTTGAGGTCTACCTATGATGTAAATTACAGACGCCTCTCATCTTTTTAAGTGGTGGAACTTGCACTATTGCTGACTGACTAAATACTTTTTTGCCCCACTGTATATATATATATATATATACACAGTGGGGGAAAAAGTATTTAGTCAGCGACCAATTGTGCAAGTTAAAAAGATGAGAGAAGCCTGTAATTGACATCATAGGTAGACAACAACTATGATAGTCAAAATGAGAAAACAAATCCAGAAAATCGCCTTATTTTGCAAATTATCATGGAAAATAAGCATTTGGTCATCAATAAAAGTTCATTTCAATATTTTGCTATATATCATTTTTGTTGCCAATGACGGTGGTCAAACCTTTTCTGTAAGTCTTCACAAGGTTGGCACACACTGTTGGTGGTATGTTGGCCCATTCCTTCATGCAGATCTCCGCTAGAGCAGTGATGTTTTGGGCCTGTCTCTGGGCAACATGGACTTTTAACTCCCTCCAAAGGTTTTCTATGGGGTTGAGATCTGGAGACTGGCTAGGCCACTCCAGGACCATCGTATTCTTCTTTCGAATCCACTCCTTCATTGCCCTGGCGATGTGCTTGGGATCATTATCATGCTGAAAGACCCATCCATGTTTCATCTTTGATGCCCTTGCTGATGGAAGGAGGTTTGCGGACTTTTATACTGATAGCAAGTTCAAACAGGTGTCCTTACTACAGGTAATGAGTGGAGGACAGAGGAGCCTCTTAACGAAGAAGTTACAGGTCTGTGAGAGCCAGAAATCTTGCATGTTTTTAGGTGACCAAATAGTTATTTTCCACCATATTTAGTAAAATAAATCTTGCCAAATCAGACAAGGTGATTTTCTGGATTTGTTTTATCATTTTGACTCTCATAGTTGTGGTCTACCTATGATTTCAATTACAGGCCTCTCTTATTTTTTTTAAAGTGGGAGAACTTGCACAATTGGTCGCTGACTAAATTCTTTTCTTCCCCACTGTATGTATGTATATATATCATATTTTTCAACAATCTGACAAAAAAAAACCTAACAAAGTCCAAGAAGAAACATATATGATGCTCTTGTCAAACAAAGAATAACCCTTCAGATCATAAATGGCCAGTTAAGTGGCAGTGCAATTACAACCAAAAAACATTAATATACCTCATAGTCATGTTTTTATGGACATAAACTAATATATGTAGACCCTATATGGCCTGAACACTTGTGCCCTTAGCTTAATGGCATCTTCTTTCAATGAGTTTTTCCCCTGTTTTGATCATTCAGGGATTTATTAGGGAATTCCTTCAATCAGGACAAGAAAAGGAGACCATAAGCCATACTGCAATAAGGGTAATTGCTCACAGGGCCATGCAATATGCCTTCACATAGCCCCCTACATACAATATGAGCCTCCACACAGCCCTGTACATACAGTATGAATCCACACACAGTCCCCTACATACAATATGAGGCCACACATAGACACCTACATGCAGTATGAGCCTCCACATATATAAAGTGTGAGCGCCACATATTTCCTTATACAGTGGGTACAGAAAGTATTCAGACCATTTGGTAAATTCAAAAAAGTTCTTTTTTTTGTCATTAATGTACACTCTGCACCCCATCTTGACTGAAAAAAAAACAGAAATGTAGCAATTTTTGAAAATTTATTGAAAAGGAAAAACTGAAATATCACATGGTCATAAGTATTCAGACCCTTTGCTCAGTATTGAGTAGAATTATTATTATTACTATTATTATTATTATGCATTTTTATAGCGCCATTTATTCCATGGTGCTTTACATTTGAAAAGGGGGCAAATATAGACAAATGCATTAAACATGAGCTAAAAACAAGGCACACGGGTACATAAGGAGGGAGGACCCTGCCCGCAAGGGCTCACAGTCTGCAGGGAATGGGTGAGGATACACTAGGAGAGAGTAGAGCTGGTTGTGTGGCGGTTCAGTAGGTTGAGGATCACTGCAGGCTGTAGGCTTGTCGGCAGAGGTGAGCACTCTTTGAGCTAGTACAACCATGAGTCTTCTTGGGAATGATGCAACAAGTTTTTCACACCTGGATTGGGGATCCTCTGATATTTTTCCTTGAAGATCATCTCCAGTTCCGTCAGGTTGGATGGTGAACGTTAGTAGACAGCCATTTTCAGGTCTCTCCAGAGATGCTCAATTGGGTTAAGGTCAGGACTCTGGCTGGGCCAGTCAAGAATGGTCACAGAGTTGTTCTAAAGCCACTCTTTTGTTATTTTAGCTGTGTGCTTAGGGTCATTGTCTTGTTAGAAGGTGAACCTTCGGCCAAGTCTGAGGTCCAGAGCACTCTGGAAGAGGTTTTCATCCAGGATATTTCTGTACTGGGCCGCATTCATGTTTCCTTCAATGACAACCAGTTGTCCTGTCCCTGCAGCTGAAAAACACCCCCATAGCATGATGCTGCCTACATCATGTTTCACTGTTGGGATTGTATTGGGCACGTGATGAGCAGTGCCTGGTTTTCTCCACACATACTGCTTAGAATTATCACCAAAAAGGTCTATCTTCATCTCATCAGACCAGAGAATGTTATTTATTATAGTCTGGGAGTCCTTCATGTGTTTTTTTTTAGCAAACTCTATGTGGGCTTTCATATATCTTTCACTGAGGAGAGGCTTCGGTCGGGCCACTCTGCCATAAAGGCCCAACTGGTGGAGGGTTACAGTGATCGATGACTTTGTGTAACTTTCTCCCATCTCCCTACTGCATCTCTGGAGCTCAGCCACAGTGACCTTGGGATTCTTCTTTACCTCTCTCACCAAGGCTCTTCTCCCATGATTGCTCAGTTTGGCTGGATGACCACGTCTAGGAAAACTTCTGGTGGTCACAACCTTTTTCCATTTAAGGATTATGGAGGTCTCTGTGCTCTTAGGAACCTTGAGTACTAAAGAAATTCTGCTGTAACCTTGGCCAGACCTGTTCCTTGCCACAATTCTGTCTCTGAGCTCCTTGGCCAGTTCCTTTGACCTCATGATTCTCATTTGGACTGACATACATGGTGAGCTGTGAGGTTTTACATAGACAGGTGTGTGCCTTTCAAAATCAAGTCCTATCTGTTTAATTTAACACAGCTGGACTCAAATGGAGAAGTAGAATCATCTCAAGGAGGATCACAAGGAAATGGACAGCATGTGACTTAAATATGAGTGTCTGAGCAAAGGGTCTGAATACTTATGACCATGTGATATTTCAGTTTTCCTTTTTTATTAAATTTGCAAAAATTTCCACAGTTCTGTTTTTTTTTCCAGTCATGAGTGTACATTAATGAGAAAAAAATTAACTTTTTTGAACTTACCAAATGGCTGCAATGAAACAAAGAGTGAAACCTTTAAAGGGGTCTGAATACTTTCCTTACCCACTGTATATAGTATGAGTCCCCATATAGCTACCTGGATACAATATGAGCACTGACATAACTCCCTATATATAGTATAAGCCCACATAGCTCCCTATATACAGTATGAGCACCACATAGCCTCCTATATACAATATGAGCCCGCACATAGCCTCCCATATACAGTATGAGCTCCTATATAGCCCCCTATATGCAGTATGAGCCCACACATTGCCTCCTGCACACGTATGAACCCCTATATAGCCTCTTATATACACTATGAGCCTCCATATAGCCTTCTATATACAGTACGAGCCCGCACAAAGCCTCCTGTATACGGTATGAGTCTGTACAATCTCCTATTTATAGTATGAGCCCTGATTTTGCCCCTATATACAGTATGAGCCCCTACATACCCTCCTGTATACAGTATGAGACCCTATATAGCCCCCATATACAGTATGAGTCTTTATTATAGCCTTCTATATACAGTATGAACCTGCGCATAGCCTCCTATATACAGTATGAGTCTGCACATCATCTCCTATATAGTATGAGCCCTCATATAGCACCTTATATACAGTATGACCCCCTACATAGCTTCCTGTATATAGCATGAGCCCCCCACAGCCACCTGTATATAGTATGAGCCCCTATATAGCCTCCTATATACAGTATGAGCCCCTACATAGCCTCATATACACATCCCATACTCGTATTAATAAAAAAAGACCTACTCGCTCCCTTTCTCCTGGCGCTCCGTTCTGGTCCCCGAGGTTCCACTTCTACTGGCCATGCAAGCGTGATTACGGTATAGTCGGCAGCCCAGCATCAGGAAAGCTCCTTGCTGGGTTATACGCGCCGCAGAAGGCGATGTACAAAACATTATAGAGGCCATAGCCCAGAATTCCCTCATCAAAATCTGCCTATGCTGGGTCTATAAATATGGCTTTGCTGCGTGTAATACACTGTGTGCACAAATAATAGGGAATTGCATTTTAGGTAATTATTTCTGTTCTTAAACAACTACAGTGCTACATTTAAGAAGGTAAAAGTGAGATGCTGTCTTTCTTAGGAGAATTTCTATGTATTGGGCAACTATTAGTGCACAGAATTATTATGCAACTAAATGAAAACCTTAAATGTTTCCATCTCAATTGTTTATTTTCATCTGATAAAGTGAGAATAATAACTAAACAACTCAAAATGCAAAAATACAATAGCAGCCTCCAGTGGTAAGGAGTGGAAATGCAGAACAATTCTTTAAAGTGAATAATAACAGCTAATAGTGGTCAATCTGCAGAAGGACAATAGATTTTTTTGCAATGGAACCTGTTTTCCATATTGTACAGCAAGTGTATATTAATAATTTTTAATTCTTTGTTTATTTAACAGCTTGATACTTTCCAAGAAAATGTGGAAGGGTACAAAAGAAGAAGGAAAAGGTGGAGCCCACGTCCAATGGTGTATAAACAGCTTGAATGTGACACTATTTTCATTGGCTGTTTATTATCTAGGAATTTTGACCTGAAAAAGGAAGTATGCGGCTGAAACATTGCCATGTACTGTTGCTTACATCTAATTTCAAGGTTTGAATTAAAGCTAACTTTTTTCATGAAGAAAAGTATTCTGATGCCTCTGATTCTTGGGATACAATTAGGGTCTTACATTAAATTGTCATTGTGTCATTGATAGTCTCCTATTGACTTTGCTTGACATGTTTTGTTATGCATAAAGTAATCTGTTTTCTAAGTAAATAAAACGCTGTGAAATATTTAATACTGTTACCGAGTACCATGCAATGGTAAGCGTTGTTTATTTGATTTTTTTATACTTTTTTGGAAAAGATCCCTACTTAGTATCAAGAACATTAAAAGTGTCAAAAATTCAGGAAAACATCAAATGCTATTTAAAATATATGTATAGTTGCTCTCATGTTATTCTAGAATTTTCTCAAGAATAGCAATTGTAAATTTTGTTTTTGTAGTCTAACACTTTGGTAAGAAAAAAAAAAACAATGACAAGGGCATAAAAGCAGAGACAAAGGCACAGGAATCAGAACAGATTGCAATCTAGCTTAGAAAATGCCCCAAGGCGAGGGTGACCACCTGTCATAAACACTGTAATTCAATATGGGTCTGGTTTGAAACTTAAATCCTATTAATCGTATTCAACCATTTTGTTTTAATCATAAAAAATAATTAAAGTTATAATTGTTTTGAGGTATTTCAATAAGTTTTTATTATATATATATATATATATATATATATATATATATATATATATATATATTCTTTCATATGAACTGTTAACAAACATAGTGATAATGGTTCACATTGTGAGATGGATTCTCTAACCTGTGCTTTAGGCATTCTTCACATGTATCTGTCTCCAGTACATGTGGTGACAGTTTCCACATGTACTGTAGAATGTACTGTAGACACACATGTAGACTCATTCAAATAAATAGGTCTGTGTATGTAAGTGTGTTTCCACAGATCGTGTGTCCGTGGGCAAAACACGCTGGTATGCCTGGTTTTTTATACACAGCATGGGCCACAAAACATTCCACATACGTGCACACTGATGACACAGGGTTGACATCAGTGTGAAAAGTACCAGTGCCTGGGAAAAAGAGGTACAGATCATGCTGTTCCCAGACACCAGATGCTGAACACAGCTCAGATAATTATTGCTGAGTTGTATTCAGAATGTACATCGTATGTAAAATAAATAATTAAAAAAAAAATGGCGTGGGATCACGAGTAGTGTTGTGCGATACCTTCTGATATTCTAAAGTATCGGTATCGGATTGGATCGGCCGATATCGTAAAAATATCGGATCAATGCAAGTCAATGAGACCAAAATATCGGAATTAAAATAAACCCTTTCTTTCCTTGTAGCCTAATTCCACATGAAGGAAAACAACTAAGAATAACGTAGAATGTATTGGGGGAGGTGGAGGAGACATTAAAGGCATAGAGGTTTAGCTCATTCAAATGGAATAGCAGGAATTATAAATTTTTTAAGACGTTCGGAGTTACAAAGATTTTGACTATTTTATTTTTTTTAGATTTTGTCATATATTTATGTTTCTCTATTTCCATGCTCTGCACCTTGTTTTTTACTTCTACCACACTTTCTTCTTTATCATTCTCAGCAGCAGCATCTTTTTCATTAACTTCTTCTTCACCTTATTCATCTTCTTCTTCACCTTCTTCCTATTATTCTTTTTTTTAAATTCCTCATATTCTTCTCATTCAACTCTTCTGCTTCATATTCAACTTCATCATCTCCTTCATATTCCTCTTCTTCATCAAAATCTTATTTGTGACAAACAGGCATTCCTGTAGTTGTTATCTGTCAAAGTTTGAAGATTACACCTTCCGTTCTGCCTGTCACAAAAGATTTAAAACAGGATTTGTCCGTGTTCAGTTTGGCCTGCAGCAGCAGGTTTTTTCCAGGGGCACCACGAGGAGGAACGGACTCACCCCCATACACTGCTTAGTCTTCTTCTGCTTATAATTTAGATAATATCTTTTGCTCTGATTTTTAGTCTTATGCTTAATATTCTTCTGCTTTTTGTTCTGTAGCTTCTTGTTCTTTTGCTTCTCTGTCTTCAGGGTCGTCATGCTTAGGGTCTTGAACTTTGAACTGTAGCAGGAGGTAAAAGAAGGCCGAGGAACTGCGAGAACCAGCTGACGGTCCTGGAACCCGGATGGCTACCCGAAGGTGCAAGAGCCAATGGCACGACCGAGGACCAGCTGACGGTACTGGAACCCGGTTACTAAGCATGAGGTACCCAAGCCACAAAGCACTACCAAGGACCGCCTAACGTTGGTGGAACTCGGATACCCAGAAGGAGGCACCTAAGCCAAAGGCTCTGCCCGGAACCAGCTGACAGTGCTGGAACCAGGATGGGGAGCAGAAGGTAAAAGAGCAAAATACCTTGCCGAGAACCAGCTGACGGTACTGGAACCCGGATGGCTACCCGAAGGTAGAAGAGCCAATGGCACGACCGAGGACCAGCTGACGGTGCTGGAACCCGGTTACTAAGCAGGAGGTACCCGTGCCACAAAGCACTACCAAGGACCACCTGACATTGGTGGAACTCGGATACCCAGAAGGAGGCACCTAAGCCAAAGGTTCTGCCTGGAACCAGCTGACGGTGCTGGAACCAGGGGGACCTAGATAAGATTGTGTTGCCAAGAAACAGCTAACGGTGCTGGAACTCAGGCGGCAGAAGGTCCACAGTAAAAGCAAAAATAGGTAGGCTGCGATCCAGCCGCAGTTACCGAAAACCAACAGTCCTACAGGGGGAGCTTGTCCTATTGGCACTACAGAACCAGCCTTGATTGCCACTTCACGCAGCCCACATAGGAAGCACCTAAACTGCATGCACCATGGAGTCGGCTAACCCGACCGCAACATGACAAGACAATGTTTCGGAGTCTAAGTGACCTTGACACTACCCGGAAACAGCTGGCGTGCTGGAACCAGGCTGGGCAGGTGGGAGTACCCGTGCCAAAGACACTTCTGAGCAGCAAATGGCGGTGTTGGAGCCCAGGGATTACATGACAGAGTGTAGGCTGAGGCCTAATTGGAGCAAGTTGAAAGGGAACCTTTAACCCCCCAGACGTTAGCAACTTAAAAAGCCACCTTGTACAGCACTAACACTGCACAAGGAAAAGGTGGCTCTTTTAGTTATGCTCCTTGCACACGCAGAACTAAACACTTATAAAATGTGTCCCCTGATACCAAGAAACCATCCCGGAGGTGGGACTTTCCTTCGTAATGAGACACAGCACAGCCGGCATTCAGGCTACTTTGGTGCCGGGCACGCCTCCTTACCGTTGTTTGAATCTGTCATGGAGCCCGCGCTGTTATGTTAAACCTTGGCCATGCGCTGTTAGATGAAGATGCGAAGTCTTCTGACATCATTTGGTGTCAGGGTGACTGCGCCTGTGGGGGCGCGCTGCCAGAGATCACGGTCTGCAGTGTCTTCTGATTTAGTCACACTGTGGTCATGGGATTCATGGCCATGCGCAGTGCATATCTTCGCCTCTCACTCCTCTCCATCTGCCCTCTTATGAGTGTAAAGACAAGGAAAACAAAACAGGAAAAGACGTACACACCCTCTACTCATGATGTCATAAATAATATAAGTGAGAGGTAACTAACACCTGTGGATGGAATAGTGCAAAACACACCAAATGCTACAAAGCAAAAAGGCACTAAAAGAATGGTGCAATAAAGTCCAAGATGTAGTAGCCAATATCTTATGAGTGTGCGGCGTCAGCTGATCCATAATCACATGCCACGGCCATGACACCGCACAGTCTGAGGAAGGTGGAAGCAGATGAGTACGAGGTGAAGATATGCACTGAGCATGCCCATGAATCCCAGGCCTGCAGTGTGACAAAATCAAATGACACTGTGGGGCGGGATCTCGTGCAGCGCGTAGGCACAGGCGCAGTCAGCCTGACATCAAATGATGTCAGAAGAAGAGAAGAAGGGCAGGGCTAACAGATCATGCACAAGGTTAAACATAACAGCGCATGCTCTGGGACAGATTGAAACAACGCTGAGGAGGCGGCGCTTCGCACCATGGGGGCATGAATGCTGGCTGAGCTGCATCTCATTGCGAAGGAAAGTCCCACCTCTGGGATGGTTTCAAGGTATGAGTGGACACATATTTTATAAGTGTTAGGTGCAGCATCTGCAAGGAGCATAACTAAAAGAGCCACCTTTTCCTTGCGCAATTTAAGTGCTGCACAAGATGGCTCTTTCAGTTACAAACGCCTGGGGGGGGGGCCGGGTCCCTTTAATTGCTGTTGTAGTGCCAGCGTGGCTTTTGCAGGACACATTGCCGGCTACACAGCAGGGGAACAGCTGACGTTACTGAACCCCACTGACACATGAGCGAGTGTTTTTCTCTGTGCAGCCAGCACTTCCGGGCACCAACTGGCATTATTGGAGCCCAGGGAATCAAGGAGGAGCTGTGTGTAGGCCGAAGCCTGCAATGGAGGCATTTGAATGTCTGTTATTGTGTCAGCGTGGCTTTTGCTAGACACGTTGCCGGCTACACAGCAGGGGAACAGCTGGCTTTACCGAACCCCACTGACACATGAGCGAGTGTTTTTCTCTGTGCAGCCAGCACTTCTGTGCAACAACTGGCGTTATTGGAGCCCAGGGAATCAAGGAGGAGCTGTGTGTAGGCCGAAGCCTGCACTGGAGGCATTTGAATGTCTGTTATTGTGCCAGCGTGGCTTTTGCTGGACATGTTGCCGACTACACAGCAGGGGAACAGCTGGCGTCACTGAACCCCACTGACACATGAGCGAGTGTTTTTTTCTGTGCAGCCAGCACTTCCGGCAACAACTGACAGTGTTGAAGCCCAAGGAATCCAGAGAAAACAGAGAAGGGATAAATACATAGAGAAATACCAAATAAACAGAGATCTGGGCAAGAATATCATAAAGTAGAAAAGGAACGAAGCGGAGGATAGTCAGAAGCAAAGCCTAAGGTCAGGAATCCGGAATAGCATACAAAGTAACATAGTAACATAGTTATTAAGGTTGAAGGAAGACTTTAAGTCCATCTAGTTCAACCCATAGCCTAACCTAACATGCCCTAACATGTTGATCCAGAGGAAGGCAAAAAAAACCCATTTGGCAAATAGTAAGCTCCACTTTGGGGAAAAAAATTCCTTCCCGACTCCACATACGGCAATCAGACTAGTTCCCTGGATCAACGCCCTATCAAGGAATCTAGTATATATACCCTGCAACATTATACTTTTCAAGAAAAGTATCCAATCCCCTCTTAAATTTAAGTAATGAATCACTCATTACAACATCATATGGCAGAGAGTTCCATAGTCTCACTGCTCTTACAGTAAACAACCTGCGTCTGTTATTATGCCTAAACCTTCTTTCCTCCAGACGTAGAGGATGCCCCCTTGTCCCTGTCTCAGGTCTATGATTAAAAAGATCATCAGAAAGGTCTTTGTACTGTCCCCTCATATATTTATACAATAAAATAAGATCACCCCTTAGTCTCCGTTTTTCCTAACTAAATAGCCCCAAGTGTAATAACCTATCTTGGTATTGCAGACCCCCCAGTCCTCTAACCTTGGCGCTCTTCTCTGCACCTGCTCTAGTTCAGCTATGTCTTTATTATACACCAGAGACCAGAACTGTGCACAGTATTCTAAGTGTGGTCGAATTAGTATAGAGGTAAAATTATGTTCTCCTCATGAGCATCTATGCCTCTTTTAATGTATCCCATTATTTGCCTTTGTAGCAGCTGCCTGCCACTGGCCACTGAACATGAGTTTGTCATCCACCCATACACCCAGGTCTTTTTCATTGACAGTTTTGCCCAGAGTCTTAGAATTAAGCGCATAGCTATACATCTTATTACTTCTACCCAAGTGCATGACCTTACATTTATCCCCATTAAAGCTCATTTGCCATTTATCAGCCCAAGCTTCTAGTTTACTAGTTTACATAAATCATCCTATAATATAAAATTGCCCTCCTCTGTATTGATTACCCTGTAAAGTTTAGTGTCATCTGCAAATATTGAAATTCTGCTCTGAATGCCCCCTACAAGGTCATTAATAAATATGTTAAAAAGAAGAGGGCCCAATACTGACCCCTGTGGTACCCCACTGCTAACCGCTACCCAGTCCGAGTGTGCTCCATTAATAACCACCCTTTGTTTCCTATCCCTGAGACAGCTCTTAACCCACTTACACATATTTTCCCCTATCCCCATTATTCTCATTTTATGTATCAACCTTTTGTGTGGCACCGTATCAAAAGCTTTTGAAAAGTCCATATACACCACGTCCACTGGGTTCCCTTGGTCCAGTCCAGAACTTACCTCTTCATAGAAGCTGATCAGATTAGTCTGACATGAACAGTCCCTAGTAAACCCGTGCTGATACTGGGTCATGAGGTTATTCCTCTTCAGATACTCCAGTATAGCATCCCTTAGAATGCCCTCCAGGATTTTACCCACAGTAGAGGTTAAGCCTACTGGCCTATAATTACCGAGTTCAGTTTTTGTCCCCTTTTTGAATATTGGCACCACATTTGCTATATGCCAGTCCTGTGGTACAGACCCTGTTATTATGGAGTCTTTAAAGATTAAAAATAATGGTCTATCAATGACTATACTTAATTCCTGCTCAAATACACTCAAGGGTGTATCCCATCCGGGCTCGGAGATTTGTAAATTTTAGTGATTTTTAGACACCGACGTACTTCCTGCTGGGTTAAGCAGGTGACATTTAATGGGGAATTTTTATCACTAGTCATTTTGTCTGCCATGGGATTTTCTTGTGTAAATACTGATGAAAAAAAGTCATTTAGCATATTGGCTTTTTGCTCATCCTCAGCCACCATTTCACCCAGACTATTTTTAAGGGTGCCAACACTATCATTTTTTAGTTTCTTATTATTTACGTAGTTAAAGAATATTTTGGGATTATTTTTACTCTCTCTGGCAAATGAGTATCTCTGTCTCAATCTTTGCTGCCTTGATTTTTCTTTTCACAGAATTTATTTAATTTTTTGTATTTATTTAATGCCTCATCAATACATACTTCCTTTAATTCTCTAAATGCTTTCTTTTTGTCACTTATTGTACCCCTTATAGCTCTATTTAGCCATATTGGTTTCCTCCTATATCTAGTATGTTTATTCCCATACGGTATATAGTGTGCACAGGTCCTATCCAGGATGCTAATAAACGTCTCCCATTTTCTTTGTGTATTTTTATGTCTCAGGATATCATCCAGGTTAATTGCACCAAGATCCTCTCTCATCCGTTGGAAATTTACCCTCCTGAAGTTTAGTGTCCTTGTAACCCCTCTACTACACATCTTATTAAAGGATACATGAAAACTTATTATTTTGTGATCACTGTTCCCCAAGTGACCCCCAACCCTTATATTTCATATGCGGTCTGGCCTCTTGGTTAATATTAGGTCTAGCAGTGCCCCCGTTCTTGTTGGGTCCTGAACCAGTTGTGAAAGGTAATTGTCTCTCATAGTTGTCAAAAATCGATTACCTTTGCTGGAACTGCAGGTTTCTGTTCCCCAATCTATTTCAGGGTAGTTGAAGTCCCCCATAATAATGACTTATCCTTGAGTCGCAGCTTCATCTATTTGCTTTATGAGGATATTCTCAATTGCTTCCATTATTTTTGGAGATTTATAACAAACCCCTCTCAGTAATTTATTATTTTTCCCCCCTCCTCTTATCTCCACCCACAGGGACTCTACATTTTCATTAGATTCACCTATATTATCACGCCGGATTGGTTTTAAGGACGATTTTACATATAGACACACCCCTCCCCCTCGCATATCCATTCGGTCATTTCTGAACAGACTATAACCCTGCAAGTTAACAGCCCAGTCATGGCTCTCATACAGACACGTTTCAGATATCCCCACCATGTCATAATTATGCTCCAACAACATTAGTTCTAATTCGTCCATTTTGTTGGCGAGGCTTCTGGCATTAGTATACATGCACTTGATGTTCCTCTCTGTACCTCTATTTTTTCTTAAATTATTAACTGTTCTAACCCCACCCCCCATGCCACTGCCACCCCCATCTTCCTTATTTGTGCCCAGGTCTCTATCTGCACTATCTTCCCTTCCTATAAAATGAATACCCTCCCCCCAATCCCTAGTTTAAACACTCCTCCAACCTTCTAGCCATTTTCTCCCCCAACACAGCTGCACCCTCCCCATTGAGGTGCAGCCCGTCTATAGCGTAGAGCCTGTAGGCAACTGAGAAGTCAGCCCAGTTCTGCAGGAACCCAAACCCCTCCTTCCTACACCAATTATTGAGCCACTTATTAACCTCCCTAATCTCCTGTTGCCTTTCTGGCGTGGCACGTGGTGCAGGTAGTATTTCAGAAAATACTACGTTGGAGGTCCTTGCTTTCAGCTTGCAGCCTAATTCCCTGAAATCATCTTTAAGGATCTTCCACCTACCTCTAACTTTGTCATTTGTGCCAATGTGCACCATGACCGCTGGGTCCTCACCAGCCCCTCCCAGTAATCTGTCCACCCAATCAGCGATGTGTCAGACTCGAGCGCCAGGTAGGCAGCACACCTTTCGACGATCCCTGTCTTTGTGACAGATTGCCCTATCTGTTCCCCTAATAATTGAGTCCCCCACTACCAGCACCTGTCTGGCCTGCCCTGCTCTCCTATTTTCCTCCTTACTGGAGCAGTCACTCCTCCGGCTTTCAGAGGACAAAGAGAGAATCGCAAGGAAAGCAAAGTAAACACAGTGCAGACCGAACATACACTCCAGGAGTCAGACACACAAACCAAAATAGAAGGTATAGCTGACAAGTTACTTCAGCTGGGGGCGAGTATAAATATCCCTCCCATCTTGGAAGAGAGGCCAACCATATTATCCCTATGAGAACAGGACATTAACCATGTCCTAACTATGACAAACGGGCAATCAAAGAACGTATCTACACAATCATGATATCATTAAAAACGTATGCTTGTCCCGCAAAAAATGAGCCCTCACTCAGCCATATTGAAGGAAAAATAAAAAAGGTATGGCTCTGGAAACAAGGGAAGCGAAAAACAAAAACAAAATCGAAAAAAGTTCCGGTCATGAAGGAGTTAAAAACCTTACGTGACACAGACTTTTGGAGCACATATTCGTGTTCAGCATATCAAAATCTATAAGATGCAATAACATTTTCTCAGCTGACAAGAACCTTCCTTAAATTTGTTGCGCAGTGTTACTTAAAGCAAAGATGACCAGTTTCAGCAAATACTTGGCTCAGTGGGCATGTCTGGTCATTCTTGCCAGAAAACACCAACAGTGATCAGGTGAGTGCTGAAACAGTAGGCTCCAGGGTCATGGACGTTGAGTATTTTTTATTTATTTTATTTGAAAAAAGTCTGGGGCACTTAAAAAGTTTATTCCTGGAATATCTCTTTGAAGGGGTTGTACAGGATACCTGCAAAACACCTGTCAACTCCATTCCTTTGATGAAAATTAATACTAGACACAATCCACTGAGGCATGTTGTCTAATTCCTGAAAGAATCAGTCATGTTAACACATTTGGACCTCATTGCAACTACCGTATGTTTTTACTGCAGTTTTCGGAAGTACTTGAAAATCACATGAATCATCTCACATGTAAAATTGGAATTGTAGTAAAACAGGAATGAAAGCCTGCAATGTAATAGTAAAATGTGAAAGCAGCTTTATCCTGGACAGTCAGTTTAACATGCCTAAATTCATGACTGACATTGGGTATTAAAACACTGAAAGGATGTATGAAGATGTTTTGAAAATAGGAATGTTTTACTGTGAACTGTTTCCAAACTTTTAACCTATTTATATAACATTTGTTACTATCACACTACACATTATAAGTCTTAGGATGTGTAAAAGTCTTTCTCACGACAAGAAAGATGACAAAGCTGTTGGGAGGTAGGATGAAAGGAGTGAAGATGGATGTGTGCTGCCTTGCCGACAAGTGGTAGGTGCTAGGAGAGAGACGAATCACTAAAAATTTCCATTAAAATAGAAAAATCACGAGCTGCCCCTAACATCACCTCTGATGACTTCTTTAGACCAGCTGTTTCTTGGGTACCCCACTGTGGAACAAATTGCTTTCTTAGTAGGACATTTGGACACTCCTGCATTAATAGATATGGATCCCAGCATGCTAACCCAAGCGCAAAGGCAATTTAATATGAGCAACACTGTCATCTCAATTTAGGACAACAGCTAGGATGCCCTAAAGGGCAGCACAACAGCTTTGAGAAGTACACAGCATAAGACATTTTCTGCTGTCTTAAGGCTATGGTATGCTGGTATTTCTAGCAACTAGATAAACCAAGAATAAAGTGAAATATAAATGTAGAGTTGACAGCAGCCGTGCACTGTCTATTGGAATTGATTTCAATTGAATTTATTTTTTTTCCTCTTATTTGGTAAATAAAACAGAATCATAATCCAGCATTGCAGAAAATATCAGAAATAACTGGCAGGTAATGTAAAGTTAGTATATTAAGCCAAGCCACAAAGCCAAAACACTATACAAGATTATAATGTATATTACAGTTTGAGGACATATTCCCACAACTACAGGGAGCTACCTCGTAACAGAACATTTACAGAGGGGTATAAGCTTCATATACACAAGATGCAAAAAGCAGTTTTGCAATGAATAATAAAAAGAACATGATAACACATCATTAAGGTGAAGGAGATGAAATGAAAGGTGATAGGGCCAGAAGTACGTGAAAGCCTGACTTGGAATTTGGAGGGAGAAGTTTAGATAGCCAAGATGGTGTGCAGATTGTACACTGGAAATAGTCTTCAGGCAGAATGAAATGACAATACTATTAGAAAATATGGTGGACCAGCAACAGCAAAAAATATGTCACCACTAAGGTTGAGCGAAACGGGTCGGTCATTTTCATAAGTCGCCGACTTTTGGCAAAGTCGGGTTTCATGAAACCCGACCCGATCCCTGTGTGGGGTCGGCCATGCGGTACGCGGCTTTCATGCCAAAGTCACGTTTCAATGACGCGAAAAGCGCCATTTCTCAGCCAATGAAGGTGGACGCAGAGTGTGGGCAGCGTGATGACATAGGTCTCAGTCCCCACCATCTTAGAGAAGGGCATTACAGTGATTGGCTTGCTTTCTGCGGCATCACAGGGGCTATAAAGGGGCGTTCCTGCCGACCGCCATCTTACTGCTGCTGATCTGAGCTTAGGGAGAGGTTGCTGCCGCTTCGTCAGAAGCAGGGATAGCGTTAGGTAGGATACATTAACCCCCAAACTGCTTGTGCTGTAGCGATTTCCACTGTCCAACACCACCTTTTGTTTGCAGGGACAGTGGAGGCTACATTTTTTTCCCTCAGCGCTGTAGCTCATTGGGCTGCCCTAGAAGGCTCCCTGATAGCTGCATTGCTGTTAGTACGCCGCTGTGCAAACCAACTGCTTTTTTCAAAGCACAAATCCTGTTGCTCCTACCTTTCTGCACAGCTATCTTGTTTGTTTGTCCACACTTTTGACTTTTTTGTGCAGCAGTCCACTCCTTGTTATTGCTGCCTGCCATACTTTGCTGAGATTACTGCAGGGAAATAGTAATTGTAGGACAGTCCCCCTTTTTTTTTTGTTTCGTTATATCTCTTCAAGCCACTTTCTGCCACAGAAAAAATACTCTAATACAGTGTCCCAGATTTATTCACTAGTCTTCCTGAAGAAAAAAAAAAGGGTGCAGATTAAAATTGGCAAATCTGCATCAGTGGCAGTCCTGTGTGTGGCATCTGTGTCTCATTTTCTGGCACAGAAAACATACAGTCTAACAGTGGGCCTAATTTCTTGCCAATTCTCCCATAGACAAAAAAAAAATAGTGGGAGATTAAGATTGGCAATTTTGCCTCAGTGCCAGTCCTGTGTGTGCCACCTGTCTCAAATTTTGTGCCACATTAAACCTAGTGTGTAATACTGGGCCAGATTTCTTTTAAATTCTCCCTGAAAAAAAATAGTGGGAGATTAACCCCTTCATGACCCAGCCTATTTTGACCTTTATGAGGTAATAACTCAGGAACGCTTCAACGGATCCTAGCGGTTCTGAGATTGTTTTTTCGTGACATATTGTGCTTCATGTTAGTGGTAAATTTAGGTCAATAAATTCTGCGTTTATTTGTGATAAAAACGGAAATTTGGCGAAAATTTTGAAAATTTCACAATTTTCACATTTTGAATTTTTATTCTGTTAAACCAGAGAGATATGTGACACAAAATAGTTAATAAATAACATTTCCCACATGTTTACTTTACATCAGCCCAATTTTGGAAACAAAATTTTTTTTTGTTAGGAAGTTATAAGGGTTAAAATTTGACCAGCGATTTGTCATTTTTACAACGAAATTTACAAAACCATTTTTTTTAGGGACCACCTCACATTTGAAGTCAGTTTGAGGGGTCTATATGGCTGAAAATACCCAAAAGTGACACCATTCTAAAAACTGCACCCCTCAAGGTACTCAAAACCACATTCAAGAAGTTTATTAACCCTTCAAGTGCTTCACAGCAGCAGAAGCAACATGGAAGGAAAAAATGAACATTTAACTTTTTAGTCACAAAAATTATCTTTTAGCAACAATTTTTTTATTTTCCCAATGGTAAAAGGAGAAACTGAACCACGAAAGTTGTTGTCCAATTTGTCCTGAGTACGCTGATACCTCATATGTGGGGGTAAACCACTGTTTGGGCGCACGGCAGGGCTTGGAAGGGAAGGAGCGCCATTTGACTTTTTGAATCAAAAATTGGCTCCACTCTTTAGCGGACACCATGTCACGTTTGGAGAGCCCCCGTGTGCCTAAAAATTGGAACTCCCCCACAAGTGACCCCATTTTGGAAACTAGACGCCCCAAGGAACTTATCTAGATGCATAGTGAGCACTTTGAACCCCCAGGTGCTTCACAAATTGATCCGTAAAAATGAAAAAGTACTTTTTTTTCACAAAAAAATTCTTTTAGCCTCAATTTTTTCATTTTCACATGGGCAACAGGATAAAATGGATCCTAAAATGTGTTGGGCAATTTCTCCTGAGTACGCCGATACCTCATATGTGGGGGTAAACCACTGTTTGGGCACACGGCAGGGCTCGGAAGGGAAGGCGCGCCATTTGACTTTTTGAATGGAAAATTAGCTCCAATTGTTAGCGGACACCATGTCGCGTTTGGAGAGCTCCTGTGTGCCTATGCATTGGAGCTCCCCCACAAGTGACCCCATTTTGGAAACTAGACCCCCCAAGGAACTTATCTAGATGCATATTGAGCACTTTAAACCCCCAGGTGCTTCACAGAAGTTTATAACGCAGAGCCATAAAAATAAAAAATAATTTTTCTTTCCTCAAAAATGATTTTTTAGCCTGGAATTTCCTATTTTGCCAAGCACAATAGGAGAAATTGGACCCCAAATATTGTTGTCCAGTTTGTCCTGAGTACGCTGATACCCCATATGTGGGGGTAAACCACTGTTTGGGCGCACGGCAGGGCTCGGAATGGATGGCACGCCATTTGGCTTTTTAAATGGAAAATTAGCTCCAATCATTAGCGGACACCATGTCACGTTTGGAGAGCCCCTGTGTGCCTAAACATTGGAGATCCCCCAGAAATGACCCCATTTTGGAAACTAGACCCCCAAAGGAACTAATCTAGATGTGTGGTGAGCACTTTGAACCCCCAAGTGCTTCACAGAAGTTTATAACGCAGAGCCATGAAAATAAAAAAAAAAAATTATTTTCTCAAAAATGATCTTTTAGCCTGCATTTTTTTATTTTACAAAGGGTAACAGGAGAAATTTGACCCCAAAAGTTGTTGTCCAGTTTCTCCTGAGTACGCTGATACCCCATATGTGGGGGTAAACCACTGTTTGGGCACATGCCGGGGCTCGGAAGTGAAGTAGTGACATTTTGAAATGCAGACTTTGATGGAATGCTCTGTGGGCGTCACGTTGCGTTTGCAGAGCCCCTGATGTGGCTTAACAGTAGAAACCCCCCACAAGTGACCCCATTTTGGAAACTAGACCCCGAAAGGAACTTATCTAGATGTGTGGTGAGCACTTTGAACCCCCAAGTGCTTCATAAAAGTTTATAATGCAGAGCCGTGAAAATAATAAATACGTTTTCTTTCCTCAAAAATAATTATTTAGCCCAGAATTTTTTATTTTCCCAAGGGTTACAGGAGAAATTGGATCCCAAAAGTTGTTGTCCAGTTTCTCCTGAGTACGCTGATACCCCATATGTGGGGGTAAACCACTGTTTGGGCACATGCCAAGGCTCGGAAGTGAAGTAGTGACGTTTTGAAATGCAGACTTTGATGGAATGCTCTGTGGGCGTCACGTTGCGTTTGCAGAGCCCCTGATGTGGCTTAACAGTAGAAACCCCCCACAAGTGACCCCATTTTGGAAACTAGACCCCAAAAGGAACTTATCTAGATGTGTGGTGAGCACTTTGAACCCCCAAGTGCTTCATAGAAGTTTATAATGCAGAGCCGTGAAAATAATAAATACGTTTTCTTTCCTCAAAAATAATTATTTAGCCCAGAATTTTTTATTTTCCCAAGGGTTACAGGAGAAATTGGATCCCAAAAGTTGTTGTCCAGTTTCTCCTGAGTACGCTGATACCCCATATGTGGGGGTAAACCACTGTTTGGGCACATGCCAAGGCTCGGAAGTGAAGTAGTGACGTTTTGAAATGCAGACTTTGATGGAATGCTCTGTGGGCGTCACGTTGCGTTTGCAGAGCCCCTGATGTGGCTTAACAGTAGAAACCCCCCACAAGTGACCCCATTTTGGAAACTAGACCCCAAAAGGAACTTATCTAGATGTGTGGTGAGCACTTTGAACCCCCAAGTGCTTCATAGAAGTTTATAATGCAGAGCCGTGAAAATAATAAATACGTTTTCTTTCCTCAAAAATAATTATTTAGCCCAGAATTTTTTATTTTCCCAAGGGTTACAGGAGAAATTGGACCCCAAAAGTTGTTGTCCAGTTTCTCCTGAGTACGCTGATACCCCATGTGTGGGGGTAAACCACTGTTTGGGCACACGTCGGGGCTCAGAAGGGAAGTAGTGACTTTTGAAATGCAGACTTTGATGGAATGGTCTGCGGGCGTCACATTGCGTTTGCAGAGCCCCTGGTGTGCCTAAACAGTAGAAACCCCCCACAAGTGACCCCATTTTAGAAACTAGACCCCCCAAGGAACTTATCTAGATATGTGGTGAGCACTTTGAACCCCCAAGTGCTTCACAGACGTTTACAACGCAGAGCCGTGAAAATAATAAATCATTTTTCTTTCCTCAAAAATGATGTTTTAGCAAGCATTTCTTTATTTTCACAAGGGTAACAGGAGAAACTGGACCCCAGTAATTGTTGCGCAGTTTATCCTGAGTATGCTGGTACCCCATATGTGGGGGTAAACCACTGTTTGGGCACACGTCGGGGCTCGGAATTGAGGGAGCACCATTTGACTTTTTGAATACGAGATTGGCTGGAATCAATGGTGGCGCCATGTTGCGTTTGGAGACCCCCTGATGTGCCTAAACAGTGGAAACCCCTCAATTCTAACTCCAACACTAACCCCCCCACACCCCTAACCCTAATCCCAACTGTAGCCATAACCCTAATCACAACCCTAACCCCAACACACCCCTAACCCTAATCCCAACTGTAGCCATAACCCTAAATCCAACCCTAACCCTAAGGCCATGTGCCCACGTTGCGGATTCGTGTGAGATTTTTCAGCATTATTTTTGAAAAATCTGCGGGTAAAAGGCACTGCGTTTTACCTGCGGATTTTCCGCGGATTTCCAGTGTTTTTTGTGCGGATTTCACCTGCGGATTCCTATTGAGGAACAGGTGTAAAACGCTGCGGAATCCGCACAAATAATTGACATGCTGTGGAAAATACAACGCAGCGTTTCCGCGCGGTATTTTCCGCACCATGGGCACAGCGGATTTGGTTTTTCATATGTTTACATGGTACTGTAAACCTGATGGAACACTGCTGCGAATCCGCAGCCAAATCAGCACCGTGTGCACATAGCCTAATTCTAAAGGTATGTGCACAGGCTGCGGAAAACGCTGCGGATCCGCAGCAGTTTCCCATGAGTTTACAGTTGAATGTAAACCTATGGGAAACAAAAATCGCTGTACACATGCTGCAGAAAAACTGCACGGAAACGCAGCGGTTTACATTCCGCAGCATGTCACTTCTTTGTGCGGATTCCGCAGCGGTTTTACAACTGCTCCAATAGAAAATCGCAACTGTAAAACCGCAGTGAAATGCGCAGAAAAAAACGCGGTAAATCCGCCATAAATCCGCAGCGGTTTAGCACTGCGGATTTATCAAATCCGCAGCGGAAAAATCCGCAGAGGACCAGAATACGTGTGCACATACCGAACCCCTAACCCTAGCCCTAACCCTACCCCTAACCCTAACCCTACCCCTAACCCTACCCCTACCCCTAACCCTACCCCTACCCCTAACCCTACCCCTAACCCTACCCCTAACCCTAACCCTAACCCTATTCTAACATTAGTGGAAAAAAAAATATTTCTTTATTTTTTTATTGTCCCTACCTATGGGGGTGACAAAGGGGGGGGGGTCATTTATTATTTTTTTTATTTTGATCACTGAGATATAATCTATCTCAGTGATCAAAATGTACTTTGGAACGAATCTGCCGGCCGGCAGATTCGGCGGGCGCACTGCGCATGCGCCCGCCATTTTGGAAGATGGCGGCGCCCAGGGAGAAGACGGATGGAGCCCCGCAGGATCGGTAAGTATGATGGGGTGGGGGGGGAGCACGGGGGGGGGGATCGGAGCATGGGGGGTGGAATCGGAGCGCGGCAGGCGTGGAACGGAGCACGGGGGGCGTGGAACGGAGCACGGGGGGGGCTGGAACGGAGCACGGGGGGTGGAACAAAGCACGGGGGGGTGGATCGGAGTGCAGGGGGGGTGATTGGAGCACGGGGGGGTGATTGGAGCACGGGGGGAGCGGACAAGAGCACGGGGGGGGAGCGGAGCACTGGACGGAGGGGAGCCGGAGCAGTGTACCGGCCAGATCGGGGGGCTGGGGGGGGCGATCGGTGGGGTGGGGTGGGGGCACATTAGTATTTCCAGCCATGGCCGATGATATTTCAGCATCGGCCATGGCTGGATTGTAATATTTCACCCGTTATAATAGGTGAAATATTACAAATCGCTCTGATTGGCAGTTTCACTTTCAACAGCCAATCAGAGCGATCGTAGCCACGAGGGGGTGAAGCCACCCCCCCTGGGCTAAACTACCACTCCCCCTGTCCCTGCAGATCGGGTGAAAAGGGAGTTAACCCTTTCACCCGATCTGCAGGGACGCGATCTTTCCATGACGCCACATAGGCGTCATGGGTCGGATTGGCACCGACTTTCATGACGCCTACGTGGCGTCATGGGTCGGGAAGGGGTTAAGATTGGCATTTCTGCTTCAGTGCCAGTCCTGTGTGTGCCACCTGTCTCAAATTGTGTGCCACGTTAAACCTAGTGTGCAATACTGGGCCAGATTTATTTTAAATTCTCCCTGAAAAAAAAAAATAGTGGGAGATTAAGATTGGCATTTCTGCTTCAGTGCCAGTCCTGTGTGTGCCACCTGTCTCAAATTTTGTGCCACAGAACATATACTGTATAAGAGTGGGCCACATTTCTTCAATATTCTCCCAGAAGAAATAAAAAGGGGGAGATTTTTATTGTTAGTGTCTGCATCAGCGTCAGTCCTGTTAGTGGCATATCTGTCTGCCACTGAAGCTGTGTACTGTTATACATTGGGCCTGATTTTCCCTGCAGTCTCACCCACCTATAAAGGGATATATAAATCCAACAGAAGTTTGAGTTCACCTTGTAACTGATTTTACAGTAACAAATACCATTAGTTGGGTTACGTTTTTCAAACAATGAGGAAGTCTGGTGGAAGAGGTCGTGGCTGTGGGCGGTCAATGCCAGCTGGTAATGATGGTAGTGGTGGTGGAGCATCAGGTGGTCGTGGGAAAAGCAATATAGCCCATAAGTCTCGAGTTGTTGAGCCAGGTTCGTCGTCTGGCTACACAAGGCCTCGAACGCTCCCTTTTCTGGGAGTAGGAAAACCGCTTTTAAAGCCGGAGCAGCAAGAACAAGTTTTGGCTTTCCTTGCTGACTCAGCATTTGCAAGCCTGGACTAACTACCAAACGTCCCTTAAGGTTGTAGCACCCTCGGCCAATGAAGCTAGTCAGCAACGCTACATCCCTTCCCTCACTGTAAGCCCACCATTTCCCGCACCACCTGCAGTAAATGTGCAGGTTTCGTCGCCAGGACAAAGCAGTCAGGGAATCACCAGGTTCGTGGTAGGAAACACTGCATGTAGGGCACCAGCAAGAATACCATCTCCAACCCTCTCTCAGTCTGCCATGTCCACCGGCACCCCTGCTAGTTCCACCATCTGCAGCTCTCCAGTCCAGCTCACCCTACATGAGACCCTCGTTAGGAAAAGGAAGTACTCATCCTCGCATCCGTGTACACAAGGTTTGAACGCCCACATTGCTAGACTAATCTCATTAGAGATGATGCCCTACCGGTTAGTTGAAAGCGAAGCTTTCAAAGCCCTGATGGACTACGCTGTACCACGCTACGAGCTACCCAGTCGACACTTCTTTTCGAGAAAAGCCATCCCATACCTCCACCAGCATGTAAAAGACCGCATCATCCATGCACTCAAGCAATCTGTGAGTACAAATGTGCACCTGACAACAGATGCATGGACCAGTAGGCATGGCCAGGGACGTTACGTGTCCATCACGGCACACTGGGTTAATGTGGTGGATGCAGGGTCCACAGGGGACAGCAATATTGGGACAATTCTGCCTAGCCCACGGTCTAGGAAACAGTTGGCTGTAGGCGTTCGCCCCTCCTCCTCCTCCTCCTCCTCGTCCTCCTGCAGAAGCGAGAGCTCGTCCACAGACCGCAGTCGCACAACCACTCCATCCGCAGCTGCCACTGTTGCACACGAGGTGTCACATTATGGGACAGCTAGTGGCAAGCGTCAGCAGGCTGTATTGGCAATGAAGTGTTTGGGCGACAACAGACACACCGCGGAAGTTCTGTCCGAGTTCTTGCAGAAAGAAACTCAGTCATGGCTGGGCACTGTACATCTTGAGTCAGGCAAGGTAGTGAGTGATAATGGAAGGAATTTTATGGCTGCCATAGCCCTATCCCAACTGAAACACATTCCTTGCCTGGCTCACACCTTAAACCTGGTGGTGCAGTGCTTCCTGAAAAGTTATCCGGGGTTACCCGACCTGCTCCTCAAAGTGCGCAGACTTTGCACGCATATCCGCCATTCGCCCGTACACTCCAGCCGTATGCAGAACCATCAGCGGTCTTTGAACCTTCCCCAGCATCGCCTGATCATCGACGTTGCAACAAGGTGGAACTCCATACTGCACATGCTTCAGAGACTGTGCGAACAGAGGCGTGCTGTTATGTATTTGTGGGAGGATACACATACACGGGCAGGCAGCTGGATGGCAGACATGGAGTTGTCAGGTGTGCAGTGGTCGAAGGTACAAGACCTGTGTCAAGTCCTTCAGTGTTTTGAGGAATGCACACGGCTGGTTAGTGCAGACAATGCCATAATAAGCATTAGCTAATGCGTCTGCTGATGCAAAGTTTGATGCACATAAAGGAGCAAGCGTCTGCAGCCGAGGAAGAGGAAAGCCTTGATGACAGTCAGCCATTGTCTGGTCAGGGTAATCTACAGGACGAGGTAGCGGGCGAAGAGGAGGAGGACGAGGAGGATGATGGGGATGAGTATTTTTTGAATGAGGAAGCTTCCCTGGGGCCAATAGAAACTGGTGGCGTTGCAAGGCCGGGTTCAGGTTTTTTGAGGGAGACAAGAGACGTAGATTTGCCTGAAACTGCCCCTCAACCCAGCACAACCGCAGATTTGACAACTGGAACTTTGGCCCACATGACGGATTATGCCTTACGTATCCTCAAAAGGGACCCACGCATTATTAAAATGATGACCGATGATGATTACTGGTTGGCCTGCCTCCTTGATTCTCGCTATAAAGGCAAATTGCAAAATATCATGCCACATGAGAACCTCGAACAAATATTAGCAACCAAACAAGCAACTCTGGTAGACCGTTTGATTCAGGCATTCCCAGCACACAGCGCCGGTGATGGTTCTCACACGAGCTGCAGGGGGCAACAGGGCAGAGGTGTTAGAGGTGCACAAATCAGAAGTGGCATTGGACAGAGGGGTTTTCTGACCAGGTTGTGGAGTGATTTCGCAATGACCGCAGACAGGACAGATACTGCAGCATCAATTCAAAGTGACAGGAGACATTTGTCCAGTATATTTACTAACTATTTTTCATCCCTTATCGATGTTCTCCCTCAACCGTCATTCCCATTTGATTACTGGGCATCCAAAATAGACACCTGGCCTGAATTGGCAGAATATGCATTGCAGGAGCTTGCTTGCCCAGCAGCTAGTGTGCTATCAGAAAGAGTATTCAGTGCTGCTGGTTCAATATTGACCAAAAAAGGACTTGTCTGGCTACCCAAAATGTTGATGATCTATCCTTCATTAAAATGAACCACTCATGGATTTTGAATTATTTTTTCCTGTAAAAAGGTCTTGCTTGTGGACTGGTCTTACTGACTGTTGCAAACTCTTAATTTGCAGCAGCTGTTTGTCCAGCATACGACATGTTTACACCTCACTAAATGGGCTAACTCCCCCCACGGGGCCGTGGTATCGCCACTTCGCGCAAGCACCCGTGATAGTGCCGTTTGTCTGAAGAGGTGGGTGTGCCTGCTTTTGGTCGACAGCACTGCCACTGGGTCCCTCATAGTACAATAAAGTGTCTCTGGCGGTGGTGGCATGCAACCAACGTCAGACACACCGTTGTAACATGAGGGGCCCTGGGCCTGTACCGCCGGCCACAAGAGAGTTTCCCCCCAGCTCAAACACTGTTCTACCAGTTGCAAAATTATCTCTCACAGCTCCACCAATGTTTAGTCTATGCGCTGACATCCTTCAATGCCTGGCACTGACAATACCAATTTGTTGACATGCATGATGCTAGTTAACATAGTCAGGGTCAGTGTCCTATATTGACACCAGTAAATACTTAGCGCCAAATTACTATGTCTGAAACTCAGCAGAGGAGCCCACCCCTGTACCTAAGTATGCCACCTTTTTGTTTTTTGGTTTTGTTGTTTTGCGAGACATTAACATCTATTTATTTTTTGGGAGTACTAACTGTGTCAGACACTCCTTCCAATCGTCCTCCGCTGACCACACCAATGCTGCCTGTGTACCCCTGCAAGATAATTCAAACTGCTTTGAGCCTATTTTTTTAAAATTTTAGGCCTACTAAGTCTGTCTGCTGCAAATTAAGAGATTGGAACAGTCAGTAAGTAAGACCAGTCCACAAGCAAGACCTTTTTACAGGAAAGCCAGGTGTCAGCCGGGAAAGGTGGGGCAAAATAATTCGAAATCCATGAGTGGTTCATTTTAATGAAGGTTAGATCATCAACATTTTGGGTAGCCAGACGAGTCCTTTTTTCGGTCAATATTGAACCAGCAGCACTGAAGACTCTTTCTGATAGCACACTAGCTGCTGGGCAAGCAAGCTCCTGCAATGCATATTCTGCCAATTCAGGCCAGGTGTCTATTTTGGATGCCCAGTAATCAAATGGGAATGACGGTTGAGGGAGAACATCGATAAGTATGAAAAATAGTTAGTAAATATACTGGACAAATGTTGTTTCCTGTCACTTTGAATTGATGCTGCAGTACCTGTCCTGTCTGCGGTCATTGCGAAATCACTCCACAACCTGGTCAGAAAACCCCTCTGTCCAACGCCACTTCTGATTTGTGCACCTCTAACACCTCTGCCCTGTTGCCCCCTGCAGCTCGTGTGAGAACCATCACCGGCGCTGTGTGCTGGGAATGCCTGAATCAAACGGTCTACCAGAGTTGCTTGTTTGGTTGCTAATATTTGTTCGAGGTTCTCATGTTGCATGATATTTTGCAATTTGCCTTTATAGCGAGAATCAAGGAGGCAGGCCAACCAGTAATCATCATCAGTCATCATTTTAGTAATGCGTGGGTCCCTTTTGAGGATACGTAAGGCATAATCCGCCATGTGGGCCAAAGTTCCAGTTGTCAAATCTGCGGTTGTGCTGGGTTGAGGGGCAGTTTCAGACAAATCTATGTCACTTGTCTACCTCAAAAAACCTGAACCCGGCCTTGCAACGCCACCAGTTTCTATTGGCCCCGGAGAAGCTTCCTCATTCAAAAAATACTCATCCCCATCCTCCTCCTCGTCGTCCTCATCTTCGCCCGCTACCTCGTCCTGTAGATTACCCTGACCAGACAATGGCTGACTACCCATATCAGAGCAGTCCTAGCTAATGTATGTAATCCCTATCTGATGTATTTAAAACCTGGTCATATGTACAATACCTGTATGATAGGGATTACATACATTAGCTAGGACTGCTCTGATATGGGTATACCTTGACGTTTGGTAGAGCGGCTTAATATACATTTTTTGCAAAAAACGTATCAACCAAATACCCTGTTTTTTCCATCTTTTTACCAGCACTTGCTGTCCACTGTAATTTTTTTTACAACAGAGTGTTTTTTGTTTTACTGTGATTTTTTGTGTTTTCTATATTATTACCAGTCTGACCCTTCCTGGAAGGTGCACATAGTGAATAGAAGGTAAATCCCGTCTGCAGGGAGGTAGCGGAATTGAACCAGGAGAGCAAAACTGGGAGGAAGAATATCAGAGTTCACGTCAGTGAGAAATGGGGAAAAAGATCGAGGCGAAGAGACTCCTGACAGTAGTTACAAAAATAGAGAAAGCCACTAAAAAATCTCAATACTGGCAAGCCTTGGGGGCCTTCAGTGGTGTACGCATTAGAGAACAGCTTCTCCCCTCTGTCAATCCCTTCACTGGCTCCCCATTGCCCAGAGACTCCACTTCAAAACCCTAACCATGATGTACAAAGCCATCCACAACCTGTCTCCTCCATACATCTGTGACCTCGTCTCCCAGTACTTACATACACGCAACCTCCGATCCTTACAAGACCTCCTTCTCTACTCCCCTCTTATCTCCTCTTCCCACAATCGTATACAATATTTCTCTCGCCTATCACCCCTACTCTGGAACCCTCTACCACAACACATCAGACTCTTGCCTACCATCGAAACCTTCAAAAAGAGCCTGAAGACCCACCTCTTCCGACAAGCCTATAACCTGCAGTAACCACCGATCGACCAAACCGCTGCATGACCAGCTCTACCCTCGCCTACTGTATTCTCACCCATCCCTTGTAGATTGTGAGCCCTCGCAGGCAGGGTCCTCTCTCCTCTTGTACCAGTTATGACTTGTATTGTTTAAGATTATTGTACTTGTTTTTATTATGTATACCCCTCCTTACATGTAAAGCGCCATGGAATAAATGGCGCTATAACAATAAATAATAATAATAAAGGACAAGTTCAACAGCCGTGCTAACCCTGGCCAGGCTGTTTAGGGAGTTATCCACTATGACAAACATAGCGCAGGCCTCCACAACCTGGACCATGACCAGACTGGGTACACTTACGATTCCGGTGACTCATAGCCCAGTGTTGGTAGTGTATCTGGCGGAGTCATTCCAACCTGCAGTAGTGTCACTAGGTTAACCTGGGAGGAGTCCAGGATCTCTGGAGAAGTGTACCCCTGATAGGTCAGCCACAAAGGTCTAAAAGAGAAAAAAAGGCGTGAAAAGGGCATTAGTTGGATAGAATATTGTTGAGCTAGAAGAGGGCCCTCCCTTTGACTTACCTAGAGGGCGGGGTAGACCTGTGGTTTGTTTTTGCTGTTTGAGATGGACAATTTCCACTGTGTTCACTCTATTGGGCAGAAAAAAGGCTTGAACAATTGAGTCGAGTAGGCTATATTTTAATTTCCATTCTTTAGCTTTATTGCTACAGTTGTG
The DNA here is from genome assembly GCF_032444005.1 of Ranitomeya imitator. Lineage (NCBI taxonomy): Eukaryota > Metazoa > Chordata > Amphibia > Anura > Dendrobatidae > Ranitomeya > Ranitomeya imitator. The sequence continues at coordinate 205,120,522 of NC_091286.1, forward strand.
TCCCTTTTTCCTTTTGCAAGGAATTTATGCAGTAAGAGAATCATACACCTTTAACTATGGACTGTGCCATGTCCTTCAAGGATTAGATGAGCTTTAAATGATTGTTTTACCATTTTCTGTGTTTCTAGTTATAATGACTTTGTTCTCTAAAAAGAACTGGACTGATGAAAAATGGACTATGTTCTTTTGTCTCTTGCTTCAAATGATTGAATCCTTAAAAAGAACATGTCACTTGCTAAAAAATCCTTCAGAAATACCTGAGCTCATATTATTCTGCTGCTCTTACATTTTTGCACTGTATTACTCTATTGCAGAGATATTCACATTTATTTCTTCTGGGTCACAATATGTGACATCTCTGCTGCAGCCCAACTGGATATTTCTTCAGTTTTCTCTGGTGGAAGTGATTTCACCCACCTCTCCTAGGCACTGTCAATCACAGCTCATTCACGTCTGAGACAGCTAGATGAGCTGCCAGACGAAGTGCCTAGTAGGAGTGCAAGCAGAATTTTCACTTCTGGGCTACAAGAGCAATAATTGTGATTATCTATGCAATGGAGCAATGCAGGATGAAAAGGAATAGAGTGGCAGAATCAGAGGCGCTCAGGATTTTTTTCCCAAGGTATTTAACTCAATTTTTGAGCAAGTGCCAGGTGTTCTTTAATATCAGAATCTGTGCATTGCATCTTGTGTCATGATTCCAATGGCAGGGAATCACAAAAGGACAAGCACCAACGAGCTCTAGGGTGATGGAACCTGAGCTGACCGCGACCCTAAACCTGAACACACAAATAACAATAGCCGGGGAACGTGCCTACATTGATCCTAGACGTCTCGCACCAGCCGAAGATCTAACTTCCCCTATTAGAAGAAACACAGACCTCTCTTGCCTCCAGAGAAATACCCCACAGAAATAGCAGCCCCCCACATATAATGACGGTGAAATGAGAGGAAGGCACATACACAGTATGAAAACAGATTCAGCAAAATGAGGCCCGCTAAAACTAGATAGCAGAGGATACAAAAGTAAACTGCGCGGTCAGCAAAAAACCCTTAAAAAAAAACCATCCTGTAATTACTTGATCTCATGTTCCAACTCATGGAACATGAGGAGCAATTACAGCCCGCTAGAGCAACCAGCAGCAAAGAAACAATTATATGCAAGCTGGACAAGACAAAAATAAAGCAAAACGTGGAACAAGAAAATCAAAAACTTAGCTTGTCCTGAAGATTACTGAAGCCAGAAGCTGAGGTAACAAAACATTCTGATAACCTTGATAGCCGGCGGGGAAATGACAAGAAAGCCCGGTTAAATAGGAAACTCCCAAATCCTAATAGAACAGGTGGACACCAGAGACAGCAGAACACAAATCACCCAGTACCATCAGTAACCACCAGAGGGAGCCCAAAAACAGAACTCACAACAATCTTGTATGTGACGGAGTTGATGTTTTTTCAAGGCAGCAATGAGAGAAGAATGTGCCTGTTTTTGATTTGCAACTGCCATGTCATACAAATGTTTTACTGTGCTGTTTTGATATTCTCTAGGGGCCAATATCTGAGGATGACAACCGTTAAAGAGGGTGTGTTAAAGAATTGGAAAATGGATTAAGACATCTCTGTGGTAGTTTAGATATTGTGATATCTAAAGCATTTCTACAAGCATTTCAAGGTCAAGGAGTGGCCTAGCCAGTCTCCAGACCTGAAATCAATAGAAAATCTTAGCTGAAACTCAATGTTGCCCAGCGACAGCAAGAAACCTTATTGATCTGGAGAAGATACAGTGGGAAAAAAAGTATTTAGGCATCCACAAATTGTGCAAGTTCTCCTACTTAAAAAGATGAGAGAGTCCTGTAATTGACATCATAGGTATATCACAACAATGAGAGTCAAAATTGAGAAAACAAATCCAGAAAATCACCTTGTCTAATTTGGCAACATTTTTTTTTAAATTATGGTAGAAAATAAGTATTTGGTCATTAAGAAAAGTTCATCTCAATATTTTGTTATATATCCTTTGTTGGCAATGACAGTGATCAAACGTTTTCTGTAAGTCTTCACAAGGTTGGCACACACTGTTGGTGGTATGTTGGCCCATTCCTCAATGCAGATTTCCTCTAGGGCAGTGATGTTTTGGGCCTATCGCTGGGCAACACGGACTTTCAATTCCCTCCAAAGGTTTTCTATGGGGTTGAGATTTGGAGACTGGCTAGGCCACTCCAGGACCTTCATATGCTTCTTACAAAGCCACTCTTTCATTGCCCTGGTGGTGTGCTTTGTGTCATTATCATGCTGAAAGACCCCTCCATGTTTCATCTTCAGTGCCCTTGCTGATGGAAGGAGGTTTACACTCAAAATCTCATGATACATGGCCCCATTCATTCTTTCATGTACACGGATCAGTCATTCTGATCCCTTTGCAGAGAAACATCCCCAAAGCATGATGTTGCCACCCCCATGCTTCACAGTAGGTATGCTTTTCTTTGGATGCAACTCAGCATTCTGTCTCCTCCAAACAGGACGAGTTTTGTTTCTAGCAAACAGTTCTAATTTGGTTTCATCAGACCATATGACATTCTCCCAATACTCTTCTGGATAATCCAAATGCTTTCTAGCAAACTTCAGACAGGCCCTGGACATGTACTGGCTTAAGCAGGGGGACACATCTGGCAATGCAGGATCTGAGTCCATGGCGGTGTAGTGTGTTACTGATGGTAGCATTTGTTATGGTGGTCCCAGTTATATACAGGTCATTCACTAGCTCCCCACGAGTGGTTCTGGGATTTTTGCTCACCGTTCTTGTGATCATTTTGACCCCACAGGGTGAGATCTTGCATGGAGCCCCAGATCGAGGGAGATTATCAGTGGTTTTGTATGTCTTCCATTTTCTTATTTCTTGCCTATTGCAGATTCAGTCTTCCCAGCCTGGTGCAGGGCTACAATTTTGTTTCTGGTGTCCTTCTACAGCTCTTTAGTCTTCATCATAGTGGAGTTTGATGTATGACTGCTTGAGGTTGTGGACAGGTGTATTTTTTTTACTGATAACAAGTTCAAACAGGTGCCATTACTACAGGTAATGAGTGCAGGACAGAGGAGCCTTTTAAAGAAGAAGTTACAGGTCTGTGAGAGCCAGAAATCTTGCATGTTTTTAGTTGACCAAATACTTATTTTCTACCATAATTTGCAAAAAAACTCTTGCCAAATCAGAGAAGGTGATATTCTGGATTTGTTTTCTCAATTTTGACTCTCATAGTTGTGGTCTACCTATGATGTGAATTACAGGTTTCTCTCATCTTTTTAAAAGGGAGAACCTGCACAACTGGTGGCTGACTAAATACTATTTTTCCCCACTGTATGTATATGGGAGAGTGGGCCAAAATCCCTGCTGCAGTGTGTGCACACTTGGTCAAGAACTACAGGAAACGTCTGACCTCGGTAACTGCAAACAAAGGTTTCTGTACCAAATATTAAGTTATGTTTTTAAGTCCGCAAGGACAGGGTCCTCTCTCGTCTGTACCAGTCTGTCATCATAAATTTGTGTACTGTAAATGATATCTATAACCCTGTATGTAACCCCTTTCTCATGTACAGCACCATGGAATTAATCGTGCTATATAAATAAATAATATTAATAATGTTTTCTATTGTATCAAATACTTATTTCATGCAATAAAATGTAAATAAATTATGCAAAAATCATGCAATGTAATTTTCTATCTCTCACAGTTGAAGTGTTCCTATGATAAAAATTACAGACTTTTCCATTCTTTGTAGGTGGGAAAACTTGCAATTTTGGGAGTGTATCTGTTAGGTCTCGAGTTCCCGCTTCTGCACAGGGGGAATCTCGAGCCGTCTCCGCTGCGGTCCCCCATTCCTATCCAGCCGCAGTGGAGCCTGCTCAGCAGGGACGTCGGTCCCGGCGTCTTGCTCGATCTCACTCTGTTCAGAGAGTTACTGCTGCTTCTTCAGTTCCTGCCATTAAAGTCAGTGCTGGTCAGCAGCGAGTGGACTTCTCTGGGACTAAGTCCTTGTCTGCGCACACTGAGCATGCCCAGGGCAAGATCTCCTGTTGGAGATCGAGGGTCATGTGCTCAGACTCTGCAGCGCATTCTATTGGTCCTCTTGGCAGGTCTTGGAAGGGCAAAGTTTCTGTGGCCACTTCCTGTCCTGCAACTATATAAACTGCGCATGACCGCACGGCCATGCGCTAGTGTACAATTTAATACGTGTGTTTGTTGTGAGTGCAAGTCGTTCTTTAAATACCCCTACCCTATTGTATGACTGTTCGCGTATGGTGTATGGCTGCTATCTAGCGCCCGACTAATCACTCAACGTGTCACACACGTATCAGCGTCTATTGCTGTGACCGCCAGTGCGGTGCCACGCGCCAGTGTGCGCTTCCTGACCCACGTCTGGGTGCTTTGTGGTACCTGCCAGCACGGCACAGTTCGCACTTCGGTGCTATAATTATATATTTCCTTACACACCCAGTAGCGGTGTAGTGCCAGCAAGGGTCTAATCGGACTACAATCCCTGTTGGGGTTAAGTTCGCTGACCACTTGCTCGCACTCTATGTGCGGTACTGCGGTCCTGTGACGCAACAGGATCGCTTTCTTCACGCTGGGTGAGGTTTAACCCACGCGTGTATACTTTTGGATACCGCCATATAGTCTGTCATTTCCTAGCAGCAGGTTTCACCTGCACGGTGGACCCCGGACTGCGAACGCATCTATATCATCTCTCTTGGTGCGTTCCGCCAGTCTTAACATTACACTAGCGCCAGGGTCTGGCTAGTGATGACAGACAAACAGCAATCTCTGCGGTATATTCTGCAGCTGGAGGGTAGGTTGGCGGCTCTCGAGAGCGCGACTTCAGCTGTGGATGTTACTGCAGTAGCTGTACAGGCTGCCAGCGTGGCTGCAGCTACTATGTCCATTGCCACCCCTGTTCCGACACTATCTCGCCTCCCGCTGCCAGAAAAATTTTCTGGTGATAGCAAGTTTTGTAGGGGATTTGTGAGTCAGTGCTCTATTCACCTCGAGCTCCTGGCTGCACGTTTTCCCACAGAGCGGGCTAAGGTGGGATTTATTCTGTCTCTATTGTCGAACAGGGCGTTGGAATGGGCTACGCCGCTGTGGGAGCGTGGCGATCATGTGGTGCAGAGTGCTCCGCTGATTCTGAGCGCTCTGAAACAGGTCTTTTTAGGACCTCAAGTCACCCATTATACTGCGCTCCAATTGCTGGCATTAACTCAGGGTGAGTCCTTGGTCAGTCATTTTGCCGTCCAATTCCGCACCTTAGCATCTGAGCTGGATTGGTCGGATAAAGCTCTTATCCCCATATTTTGGAGGGGCTTGGCTGACCACGTAAAGGACGCTTTGGCCACTAGGGAGATTCCTGCCACACTGGAGGAGTTAATAACTGTCTCCACTCGAATTGACCTCCGTTTTAACGAGCGGAGGTTAGAGCGAGCCCAGTGTAGGCAGAGGTTTCGGCTGGCTCCTACTTTCGCCAAACCTCTGGAATCTCCGGTCCTGGTTCCTGAGCCACATGAGGCCAGGGAAGTGTCACAAGCAGGATCTAAGTCCCGGACCGCTTGTGCACTCAGGGTCTGTCATGTTTGCCTGCAGTCAGGACATCTAGCCACCAGATGTCCTCAGCGGTCGAGGAAACGTCAGCGTCTAGTGGTAGTAGGTGGAGGTACACTAGACACGGCGACGTTTGCCTCTAAGTTGTCCTTTAAGGGGACAATTACTATTGGCTCATTCTCCCACTCGGTAGAGCTCTGCGTGGATTCTGGGGCGGAGGGCAATTTTATGTCTTCTGCCTTCGTCCAACGTCACGCAATACCCCTGGTAATGCTTGCTCAACCAGTAACGGTGCGAGTGGTGAATGGGTCGACATTGCCCTCACAGATAACACACCAGACCATCCCTTTTACTCTGTCCATGTCGCCATCTCATCAGGAGATAATTTCTCTGCTCGTCATTCCGGAAGGAATTGATGAGGTCCTGTTGGGAATACCTTGGCTACGCTACCACTCTCCTCATATCGAGTGGTCCTCAGGCAGAATTCTGGGTGGGGGTGAATCTTGTGGGGGTAGATGTCAGAGGGAGTGCGTTCAGGTTGCTACTACTGAGGTACCCACAGATCTATCCTCTCTCCCCAAGCAGTATTGGTCTTATGCAGACGTGTTCTCCAAAAAGGCGGCGGAGGTCCTTCCGCCTCATCGCCCCTATGACTGTCCTATTGATCTCTTGCCTGGTGCTGAGCCTCCCCGGGGTCGAGCTTATCCGCTATCTCTCCCGGAGATGGAGGCAATGTCACAGTACATCCAGGAAAATCTGGCAAGAGGATTCATTAGGAAGTCAGTGTCACCTGCTGGGGCAGGGTTCTTCTTCGTGCAGAAGAAGAATGGGGAATTGCGCCCATGAATAGACTACAGGGGTCTTAACGCCATCACCGTTAAGAATAAGTATCCTTTGCCCTTGATATCTGAGTTATTCGATAGACTTCGGGGAGCAAGGGTATTTACTAAATTAGATCTGCGGGGTGCTTACAACCTGATTCGCATCCGTGAGGGGGACGAATGGAAGACGGCCTTTAACACCAGGGATGGGCACTATGAATATCTGGTGATGCCCTTCGGGCTCTGTAATGCCCCAGCCGTTTTCCAAGACTTTGTGAACGATATCTTCCGGGATATGCTTTCCACCTCGGTCGTAGTCTATCTGGATGATATTCTCATCTACTCTCCAGATATTGACTCCCACCGGAGAGATGTTTGCAAAGTCTTCGACCTCCTACGGGCAAACTCCCTCTATGCCAAGTTGGAGAAGTGTATGTTTGAGCAGGAGTCTTTACCTTTCCTGGGCTACATCATCTCGGCCCAGGGATTGGCCATGGATCCTGCCAAACTACAGGCAGTGATGGACTGGCAGGAACCCCATTCTCTGAAAGCGGTGCAGCGCTTTATGGGGTTCATAAATTACTATCGTCAGTTCATCCCCCACTTCTCAACTCTGGAAGCTCCCTTGGTATCCCTCACCAAGAAGGGAGCGAATCCTAAATTGTGGTCCGAAGAGGTCTCCAAGGCCTTCACTTCTATTAAGTCCCACTTTGCTAGCGCTCCCATCTTACATCGTCCCGATGTGGATAAGCCATTCCTAATGGAGGTGGATGCCTCATCCGTTGGTGCAGGAGCAGTCCACTTCGGTGCTATAATTATATATTTCCTTACACACCCAGTAGCGGTGTAGTGCCAGCAAGGGTCTAATCGGACTACAATCCCTGTTGGGGTTAAGTTTGCTGACCACTTGCTCGCGCTCTATGTGCGGTACCGCGGTCCTGTGACGCAACAGGATCGCTTTCTTCACGCTGGGTGAGGTTTAACCCACGCGTGTATACTTTTGGATACCGCCATATAGTCTGTCATTTCCTAGCAGCAGGTTTCACCTGCACGGTGGACCCCGGACTGCGAACGCATCTATATCATCTCTCTTGGTGCGTTCCGCCAGTCCTAACAGTATCAAATGCTTATTTTCCCCACTATATTTCCTGTTTTGAATTAGTCAGAGTTAGGCTATATTCACAAATTCAGTATTTGGTCAGTATTTGACATCAGTATTTGTAAGGCAAAACCAGGATCAGAGCAATAAGAGGATAAATATAATAGACAACACAACTTCTGCATTTTTTACCCACTCCTGGTTTTGGCTTCCAATTACTGATGTGAAATACTGACCAAATACTGAACATGTGAACGTGGCCTTAGAGTTATCGTTACTAAGGTTGAGCGACTTTCTTTTTTAGGATCGAGTCGGGTTTCGCTGAACCCGACTTTCTAAAAAGTCGGGTCAAGTGAAATTGTCCGATTATCTCAAAAAGTCGGGGATTAACCGAAACACGAAACCCAATGCAAGTCAATGGGGAAGCATAGTCGGCAGTGAGTGGAGGTCAGGAAAACACCTACAGTGCCCATTTTAATGGCAAAAACATCCATTCTTGTTACTGAAGCTTGTCAATCTTAATTTACCTTCTAATAATAGTTAGGCATTGGAAATTGGGGGTCATTTGGCTAAAGTTGTGGGGGGTAGGGCTGGTTCAAGTAATTAGTGGGCCCAGGAAATGTGGAGTACGTCACGGCGGTGGAGCAGGGACAGGTAAGTATTTTAACTTTGCAAGTGCTGTGATCCTGAGCAAGCAGGGGGGCCACTCGTTCGCATTGGCACTGGCACAGGGCCCCTCAAAATACGGCGATGTGTTTGCACGGCGGGGGCGCCTCCCACCAGCAGCGACACTTTTGCGTACTATGAGGAGCCATGTGCCAGTGACGTCGCCAACGAGTATGCCCCCCCACCTGATGAAGGAACCTGCACTTTCATCTGCACCTTCCTCTTTGTCCCCGTGTAAGGTGGTATAGTATGCGGGAAGGGGAACCTGACTTTCAGCAGGGTCACATTCTGGCTGTGTAGCGTGCAAGGGGAATGTAGTGGTCTGGGTCAATGTACCAGCAGACTCATCTAGCACTGGCTGGGCAATGGGCAGGATGAGGAGGATACACAGATATAGGCCCAAATAATAAAGTGGGCTATATGTAGTTCAAAATTGGTAACAGGACTAACCAGGCGGCATTGCTTTGTTCAGTGGAGGACAACTGTAATGAGAGGCTGACACAGTGAGTAGGCCCAAATAAGTAAGTAGGCTAAATGCAGTTCAAAATTGGTAACAGTAGTAAACAGGCGGCACTGCTTTGTTCAGTGGAGGAGAATAGCAAGGAGCGGCAGACACCGTTAGTTGGCCCCAACCAAACTAGTAGGCCACATGCAGTTTAAAATTTGGAAATATAGGCCGAAAGCCTGAAGATTGAAGGTCAGCTTTGTTCAGTGGAGGAGAAAAGCAAGGAGCGGCAGACAACGTTAGTAGGCCCCAACCAAACTAGTAGGCCAAATGCAGTGAAATATCTGATATAGGCCGAAAGCCTGAAGATGGAAGCTCAGCTTTTTTCCTTGGAGGACAACACCAAGGAGCGGCAGACACCGTTAGTGGGGCCCAACCAAACTAGTAGGCCAAATGCAGTTTAATATTAAAAATATAGGCCGAAAGCCTGAAGATTGAAGCTCAGGAAAGTAAACCAGGAGAACACCTAGGAGCGGCAGACACCGTTAGTGGGGCCCAACCAAACTAGTAGGCCAAATGCAGTTTAATATTAAAAATATAGGCCGAAAGCCTGAAGATTGAAGCTAAGGCAAAAAAAACAGGAGAACACGAAGGAGTGGCAGACACCGTTAGTAGGCCCGAACCAAACTAGTAGCCCAAATGCAGTTTCCCATTAAAAATATAGGCCGAAAGCCTGAATATCGAAGCTCAGGAAAACAAACCAGGAGAACACCAAGGAGCGGCAGACACCGTTAGTAGGCCCCAACCAAAGTAGTAGGCCAAATGCAGTAAAATATCTGATATAGGCCGAAAACCTGAAGATTGAAGCTCAGCTTTTTTCCTTGGAGGACAACACCAAGGAGCGGCAGACAACGTTAGTAGGCCCCAACCAAACTAGTAGACCAAATGCAGTGAAATATCTGATATAGGCCGAAAGCCTGAAGATTGAAGCTCAGCTTTTTTCCTTGGAGGACAACACCATGGAGCGGCAGACACCGTTAGTAGGCCCCAACCAGACTAGTAGGCCAAATGCAGTTTAAAATTAAAAATATAGGCCGAAAGCCTGAAGATAGAAGCTCAGGAAATGAAACCAGGAGAACACCTAGGAGCGGCAGATACCGCTAGTAGGCCCCAACCAAACTAGTAGCCCAAATGCAGTTTCAGATTAAAAATATCAGCTGTATTGAGTGGCGCAGACAGACACAGGTAGTAGGCCTTAAACTAAAAAGTTGGCTCAATGCAGTTTAAAAAAGGTTACAGGGGTACACGGGCAGCATTGGTGTGTTCAGCGGAGGACAATTGCAAGGAGGGACCGCAGACAGATTTAGTAGGCCTAAAATAAAAAAGTAGGCTCGATGCAGGTTTAAATAGGTTACAGGGGTAACTGAGTGTTTTTGGTTTTACTATTCTCTTTTGTGTCTTCAGGTTTCTTGGTGGTGTGTGAACATGATCATACAGACTTGTTCACTGTGCAAGTAGCCCATGTGTTCCTGTTTCCATAATTGTTCTCTTGTGTCTACAAGACTGGGGAGTTCCACCACTCCTCTTGGGCTATCTGCACAAAAGCTGTTCTACCCTGTATGCACACATGGATTTTTCCTCTCTGAACCCTGTTCACACAGGTTATATACAGATGATCAGGTTTTTAAATACATCAGATAGGGATTGCATACATTAGTTAGGACTGCTCTGATAAGGGTATACCGTGAAGATTGGTAGAGCAGCTTAGTATACATTTTTTGCAAAAAACGTATCAACCAAATACCCTGTTTTTTACATCTTTTACTAGCACTTGCGGATTACTGCAACATTTTTTCAAACTGAGTGTTTTTGGTTTTACTATTCTCTTTTGTGTCTTCAGGTTTCTTGGTGGTGTGTGAACATGATCATACAGACTTGTTCACTGTGCAAGTAGCCCATGTGTTCCTGTTTCCATAATTGTTCTCTTGTGTCTACAAGACTGGGGAGTTCCACCACTCCTCTTGGGCTATCTGCACAAAAGCTGTTCTACCCTGTATGCACACATGGATTTTTCCTCTCTGAACCCTGTTCACACAGGTTATATACAGATGATCAGGTTTTTAAATACATCAGATAGGGATTGCATACATTAGTTAGGACTGCTCTGATAAGGGTATACCGTGAAGATTGGTAGAGCAGCTTAGTATACATTTTTTGCAAAAAACGTATCAACCAAATACCCTGTTTTTTACATCTTTTACTAGCACTTGCGGATTACTGCAACATTTTTTCAAACTGAGTGTTTTTGGTTTTACTATTCTCTTTTGTGTCTTCAGGTTTCTTGGTGGTGTGTGAACATGATCATACAGACTTGTTCACTGTGCAAGTAGCCCATGTGTTCCTGTTTCCATAATTGTTCTCTTGTGTCTACAAGACTGGGGAGTTCCACCACTCCTCTTGGGCTATCTGCACAAAAGCTGTTCTACCCTGTATGCACACATGGATTTTTCCTCTCTGAACCCTGTTCACACAGGTTATATACAGATGATCAGGTTTTTAAATACATCAGATAGGGATTGCATACATTAGTTAGGACTGCTCTGATAAGGGTATACCGTGAAAATTGGTAGAGCAGCTTAGTATACATTTTTTGCAAAAAACGTATCAACCAAATACCCTGTTTTTTACATCTTTTACTAGCACTTGCGGATTACTGCAACATTTTTTCAAACTGAGTGTTTTTGGTTTTACTATTCTCTTTTGTGTCTTCGGGTTTCTTGGTGGTGTGTGAACATGATCATACAGACTTGTTCACTGTGCAAGTAGCCCATGTGTTCCTGTTTCCATAATTGTTCTCTTGTGTCTACAAGACTGGGGAGTTCCACCACTCCTCTTGGGCTATCTGCACAAAAGCTGTTCTACCCTGTATGCACACATGGATTTTTCCTCTCTGAACCCTGTTCACACAGGTTATATACAGATGATCAGGTTTTTAAATACATCAGATAGGGATTGCATACATTAGTTAGGACTGCTCTGATAAGGGTATACCGTGAAGATTGGTAGAGCAGCTTAGTATACATTTTTTGCAAAAAACGTATCAACCAAATACCCTGTTTTTTACATCTTTTACTAGCACTTGCGGATTACTGCAACATTTTTTCAAACTGAGTGTTTTTGGTTTTACTATTCTCTTTTGTGTCTTCAGGTTTCTTGGTGGTGTGTAAACATGATCATACAGACTTGTTCACTGTGCAAGTAGCCCATGTGTTCCTGTTTCCATAATTGTTCTCTTGTGTCTACAAGACTGGGGAGTTCCACCACTCCTCTTGGGCTATCTGCACAAAAGCTGTTCTACCCTGTATGCACACATGGATTTTTCCTCTCTGAACCCTGTTCACACAGGTTATATACAGATGATCAGGTTTTTAAATACATCAGATAGGGATTGCATACATTAGTTAGGACTGCTCTGATAAGGGTATACCGTGAAGATTGGTAGAGCAGCTTAGTATACATTTTTTGCAAAAAACTTATCAACCAAATACCCTGTTTTTTACATCTTTTACTAGCACTTGCGGATTACTGCAACATTTTTTCAAACTGAGTGTTTTTGGTTTTACTATTCTCTTTTGTGTCTTCAGGTTTCTTGGTGGTGTGTGAACATGATCATACAGACTTGTTCACTGTGCAAGTAGCCCATGTGTTCCTGTTTCCATAATTGTTCTCTTGTGTCTACAAGACTGGGGAGTTCCACCACTCCTCTTGGGCTATCTGCACAAAAGCTGTTCTACCCTGTATGCACACATGGATTTTTCCTCTCTGAACCCTGTTCACACAGGTTATATACAGATGATCAGGTTTTTAAATGCATCAGATAGGGATTGCATACATTAGTTAGGACTGCTCTGATAAGGGTATACCGTGAAGATTGGTAGAGCAGCTTAGTATACATTTTTTGCAAAAAACGTATCAACCAAATACCCTGTTTTTTACATCTTTTACTAGCACTTGCGGATTACTGCAACATTTTTTCAAACTGAGTGTTTTTGGTTTTACTATTCTCTTTTGTGTCTACAGGGGTACACAGGCAGCATTGGTGTGGTCAGCGGAGGACAATTGCAAGGAGGGACCACAGAGACTTAGTAGGCCTAAAATTAAAAAAGTAGGCTCGATGCAGGTTTAAATAGGTTACAGGAGTACACAGGCAGCATTGGTGTGGTCAGCGGAGGACAATTGCAAGGAGGAACCACAGACATACTTAGTAGGCCTAAAATTAAAAAAGTAGGCTCGATGCAGGTTTGAATAGGTTACAGGGGTACACAGGCAGCATTGGTGTGGTCAGCGGAGAACGATTGCAAGGAGGGACCGCAGACAGACTTAGTAGGCCTAAAATATAAAAAGTTGGCTCGATGCAGGTTTAAATAGGTTACAGGGGTACACAGGCAGCATTGGTGTGCTCAGCGGAGGACAATTGGAAGGAGTGTCTGAGTTAGTTAGTATGCCAAAATAATAAAGTGAGGATAATGTCTGGCAAAAAAAACAATTCACAAATTAACAGGTTGCATACCTAGGTCCAGGGGTGGGCTCCTCTGCTGACTTGTAGACAGTGGTATTTGGTGCAAAGTATTAACTGGTGTAAATGTAGGACATGGCCCCTGAATATTTTTACTAGCATCATACATGTCAACAAATTGGTATTGGCAGAGCCATTGAAGGATTTAACCACACAGGCTAAACAGTGGTGGAGCGGTGAGAGATAATTTTGCAAGTGATAGAGCACTGTTTTAGATGGGGGGAACACTCTCTCGTGAGCGGCGGTACTGGCCCAGGGCCCCTCATGTTACGGTGGTGTGTCTGACATTGGGTGCGCACCACCACCGCCAGAGACACTTCATTGTACTATGAGGGACCCTGTGCCACGGCCGTCGCCCAAAAGTGGGCACACCCACCTCTTCAGCCAAACGGCACTCACAAGGGTGCTTGCGCCAAGTGGTGACCACGGCCCCGTGTGGGGAGTCAGCCCATTTAGGGAGGTGTAAAAATGGCATATGCTGGACATACAGAAGCTGTAAATGGAGAAATTGGAGCAGTCAGTAAGACCAGTCCAAAAGCAAGACATTTTTACAGGAAAGCTAGGTGTCAGCAGGGAAAGGTGGGGCAAAAAAATTAGAAATCCATAACTGGTTCATTTTAATGAAGGATAGATCATCAACATTTTGGGTAGCCAGACGACTCCTTTTTTCGGTCAGTATTGACCCAGCAGCACTGAAGACTCTTTCTGATAGCACACTAGCTGCTGGGCAAGCAAGCTCCTGCAATGCATATTCTGCCAATTCAGGCCAGGTGTCTATTTTGGATGCCCAGTAAGGCTACGTTCACATTAGCGTTGCGCGCCGGTGCGTCGGCGATGCAACGGCGACGCAACGCGCGACGCACCAAAAACGCGTGCAAAAACGCTGCGTTTTGCGACGCGTGCGTCGTTTTTTGACGAAAATCGGACGCACGAAAAATGCAACTTGTTGCATTTTCGTGCGTCCGACGCTAGCGACGCACATGTTGAAAAACGCAAACAAAAAAACGCACGCGTCCCCTATGTTAAACATAGGGGCGCGTCGCCGCTGCGTCGCCGACGCAACAGCGATGCACATTAGCGTAACGCTAATGTGAACGTAGCCTAATCAAATGGGAATGACGGTTGAGGGAGAACATCGATAAGGGAGGAAAAATAGTTAGTAACCATACTGGACAAATGTTGTCTCCTGTCACTTTGAATTGATGCTACAGTACCTGTCCTGTCTGCGGTCATTGTGAAATCACTCCACAACCTGGTCATAAAACCCCTCTGTCCAACGCCACTTCTGATTTGTGCACCTCTAACACCTCTGCCATGCTGCCCCCTGCAGCTCGTGTAAGAACCATCACCGCCACTGTGTGCTGGGAATGCCTGAACCAAATGGTCTACAAGAGTTGCTTGTTTGGTAGCCAATATTTGCTCAAGGTTCTCATGTGGCATGATATTTTCCAATTTCCCTTTATAGCGTGGATCCAGGAGGCAGGCCAACCAGTAATTGTCATCGGTCATCATTTTGATAATGCAGGGGTCCCTTTTTAGGATACGCAAGGCATAATCCGCCATGTGGGCCAATGTTCCAGGTGTCAATTCACTGCTTGTGCTGGGTTGAGGAGCACTTTCTGGCAAATCAACATCACTTGTCTCCCTCAAAAACCCTGTACCTGACCTTGCAACGCCACCAGTTTCTATTGCCCCCTGAGAAGCTTCCTCCTACCATAAATATTCATCCCCATCATCCTCATTGTCCTCCTTCTCTTCGTCCACCACCTCATCCAGGAGACTTCCCTGAGCAGACAGTGGCTGACTGTCATCAAGGCTACCCTCGTCCTCGGCTGCAGACGCCTGCTCCTTTATGTGCATCAAACTTTGCATCAGCAGACACATTAGGGGGATGCTCATGCTTGTGATGGCGTCGTCAGCACTAACCAGGCTTGTGCATTCCTCAAAACACTGAAGGACTTGACACAGATCTTGTAGTTTCGACCACTGCACACCTGACAACTCCATGTCTGCCATCCAACTGCCTGCCCGTGTATGTGTATCCTCCTACAAATACATAACAGCATGCCTCTGTTCGCACAACCTCTGAAGCATATGCAGTGTGGATTTCCACCTTGTTGCAACGTCGATTATTAGGCGATGCTGGGGAAGCTTCAAAGATCGCTGATGGTTCTGCATACGGCTGGAGTGTACGGGCGAATGGCGGATGTGCGAGCAAAGTCTTTGCACCTTCAGGAGCAGGCGGGTAACCCTGGATAACTTTTCAGGAAGCACTGCACCACCAGGTTCAAGGTGTGAGCCAGGCAAGGAATGTGTTTCAGTTGTGAAAGGGCTATGGCAGCCATAAAATTCCTTCCGTTATCACTGACTACCTTGCCTGCCTCAAGATGTACACTGCCCAGCCATGAATTAGTTTCTTGCTGCAAGAAGTCGGACAGAACTTCCGCGGTGTGTCTGTTGTCGCCCAAACACTTCATTTCCAACACTGCCTGCTCACGCTTCCCACAAGCTGTTCCATAATGGGACACCACGGTTGCAACACTGGCAGCTGTGGAAGGAGTGGTCATGCGACTGCCCTTTGTGGGTGAGCTTTCTCTTCTGGAGGAGGAGGAGGAGGGGCAAATGCCTACAGCCAACTGTTTCCTAGACCGTGGGCTAGGCAGAACTGTGCCACTATGGCTGTCCCCTGTGTACCCTGCATCCACCACATTAACCCAGTGCGCTGTGATGGACACGTAACGTCCCTGGCCATGCCTACTGGTCCATGCATTTGTTGTGAAGTGCACCTTTCTACTGACTGATTGCCTGAGTGCATGGACAATGCAGTCTTTGACATGCTGGTGGAGGGCTGGGATGGCTTTTCTCGAAAAGAAGTGTCGACTGGGTAGGTCATAGCGTGGTACTGCATAGGCCATCAGGGCTTTGAAAGCTTCGCTTTCAACCAAGCGGTAGGGCATCATCTCTAACGAGATTAGTCTAGCAATGTGGGCGTTCAAACCCTGTGTATGCGGATGAGAGGATGAGTACATCCTTTTCCTAAGAAGAGTCTCTTGTAGGGTGAGCTGGACTGGAGAGCTGCATATGGTGGAACTAGCGGGGGTGGTGGTGGACATGGCAGACTGAGAGAGGGTTGGTGATGGTATTCTTGCTGTTGGCCTACATACAGTGTTTCCTACCAAGAACCTGGTGATTCCCTGACTGCTTTGGCCTTGCGATGATACCTCCACATTTGCTGCAGGTGGTGTCGTAAACGGCGGGCTTACAGTGAGGGAAGGAATGTAGCGTTGCTGACTAGCTTCATTGTGAGCGGGTGCAACAACTTTACGGGACGTTTGGTAGTTAGTCAAGGCTTGCAAGTGCATGGTGGTTAAATGTCTACGCATGCAACTTGTATTTAAATTTTTGACATTCTGACCTCTGTTAAAGGTCCTTGAGCATTTCTTACAGATCACTTTGCACCGATCATTCGGATCTTGGTTTAAAAATTGCCAGACTTCACTCTTCCTACTATCGAATACCTTTTCAGGCATTGCACGCTGAGCTACTTTAACCGGATGGTCACGCTGTCCTACAACTGTTTTTGGTTTTGACACACGCTTTTGGCCAGATACGGGCCTGCCAGATGAAAGATGTTGCGATGTTGATGCCTGCTGCGGCTCCTCCTCCTCCACTTCAGAGCTACTGCCAGCGGCACCCTGTTCCCCCAATGGCTGCCAATCGGGGTCAACAACTGGGTCATCTATCACCTCCTCTTCTATGTCCTGTGCACCTTCCTCTGTGTCACCGTGTAAGCCGGTGCTATAGCGTTCGGGACGGGGCACCATAGTCTCATCAGGGTCAGATTCTGGCTCAGTACACTGCAAGGGCAATGTTGTGATCTGAGTCAATGGAACAGCATAAATAATCTAGCTGTGGCTGTGCATCTGTGCACTCCATTTCCGATTCGTCTTGTAATGGGCATGGCCTGTTAATTTCCCTTTCTAACCCAGGCACGGTATGTGTAAAGAGCTCCTTGGAGTAACCCATTGCGTCGCCTGATGCATCCTTCTCTGTTGTTCTGGGTGAAGGACACAAGGAAGCGACTTGTTCCTGACCGGGAGCATTCACTGACGATGCGCTGCTTTTAAATTTTGCACTTTCCGAAGAGGAGGCGAAAGAGCTAGAGGCAGAGTCAGCAAGGAAAGCCAAAACTTGTTCCTGCTGCTCCGGCTTTAAAGGCAGTTTTCCTACTCCCAGAAAAGGGAGCGTTCGAGGCCTTGTGTAGCCAGACGATGACGCTGGCTCAACAACTCGAGACTTAGGTGCTATATTACTTTTCCCAGGTACACCTGATGCTCCACCACCACTACCATCATTACCAGCTGGCAATGACCGCCCACGGCCACGACCTCTTCCACCAGACTTCCTCATTCTTGGAAAAATTTAACCAAACTAACAAACGCTATATGGTACTGTAAAACCAGTTAGAAGGTGTACGTAAACGTGTTGTGAGTTTAAATCTCCCTTTATAGGTGTGTGAGACTGCTGGGAAAATCAGGCCCACTGTATTACACTACACAGTTTGAGTAGCAGAAAGTGGATGACAGATATGTCACAAACAGGACTGACGCAGATGCACTCAGTGGCAATATAAATCTCCCTTTTTTATGCGTGGGAGACAGCAGCAAAAAATCAGGCCCACTGTATTACACTACACAGTTTGAGTGGCAGAAAGTGGATGACAGATATGCCACAAACAGGACTGACGCAGATGCACTCAGTGGCAATATAAATCTCCCTTTTTTATGTGTGGGAGACAGCAGGAAAAAATCAGGCCCACTATATTACACTACACAGTTTCAGTGTCAGAAAGTGGCTGACAGATATATCAAAAAATACAAGGGCTGTAGTACAATTTCAATCTCCCTACAATGATCAAAGGACAAGTATGGCAGCAATAAAAAGGACTGCTGCACACAAGAGTGTGGACAAAGAAACAAGAGAACTGTGCAGAAAAGAAGGAGCAACAGGATTTTTGCTTTGAAAAAAGCAGTTGGTTTGCACAGCGGCGTACAAACAGCAATGCAGCTATAAGGGAGCCTTATAAGCTACAGAGCTGATGCACAGAAATCTAGCCTCCACTGTCCCTGCAAAGAAAAGGTGGTGTTGGACAGTGGAAATCGCTACAGCACAAGCGGTTTGGGGGTTACGCTTTCCTCCCTAACAATATCCCTGCTTCAGACGAAGCTACAGCAACCTCTCCCTATGCTTAGATCGGCAGAAGTAAGATGGCGGTCGGCGTGCATGCCCCTTTAAAGCCCCTGTGACGCTGCAGATAGCAAGCCAATCACTGTATTGCCCTTCTCTAAGATGGTGGGGACTGAGACCTATGTCATCACGCTGCCCACACTCTGCGTCCTCCTTCATTGGCTGAAAAATGGCGCTGAACATGTCATATGAAACGCGACTTTGGCGCGAAGATTGCATGCTGCATGGCCGATCCCACACTGGGATCGGGTCGGGTTTCATGAGACCCGACTTTGCCGAAAGTCGGCGACTTATGAAATTGGCCGATCCGTTTCGCTAAACCCTAATCGTTACCTTTTGAGTAGAGTGTTACTAAAGAAATGAGAGCAGAGAAGCAAAGATAAGGCTGCACCACAGTAAGTGTGAAAAGGAAGGATGTGAATAGTACATTTCTAGACCAACCCCAAAAGTAATACTGTATATGACAGAGTAACTAAAGTATAGTTGATAAGACCTGGGACCAGACCAGAGATCTGGGAAAAAAGTGAAGGAAGCAGCTTTAGTGTATGAGCTGGAAGTCTGGGGAGGTGTCCATGGGTTTGTGGACCCTAAGACAGCAAAGGTAACAGCAAACCAGAGTTCGAATTTAGAGAAACGATAGATTGTTTAGCAGGAGTGGTCTGTAGACAGAAGGAACGAACAGTATTACCAGAAAATCTTATAAATATAATTGTGGCAACAAGTACAATAGTGAAAGCAAGTTTGACTAACTGCTGGCTACTGTAAATGGTATGTGCCCCCACATATAACCTCTAAGACTGTGCCTCTGCTTATTACAAAAGAGATATGATTTGCAAAGACATGTCCCTGCTGTTTTCTCCATGTATGTTATATCCAGTTCATCTGTAAAATCAAGTTTATCTTTATACAATGCACTGCATCCTTTGAAGTTTATTCCTTAAATCTGGGGTTCATGTACCATCTAGCAAGATGTGGCCAAAGTGGAAAACATCTACTGGAAATACCACTATACACTTCTATAGGAACCTATTTTACTGATGTCTAGGGTTGCAGGTTGCAACCGAACACCTCTGCCACTGTGACCCTTACACCACCAAGCCAAAAGAAGTGTAAGCAATAATGTGGCTCTTTTTAAAGTCTAAAACATTCATTGACTCTATCTTCTTACCTCTCATAGGTCAGGTGATCTGAGGTACAAAGGTGGGATGAGGTTTTCTACCAGATGTATTCCTTAAAGGCAGCCACCAACTTAAAAATCTGTTTGTATCCTGTATATTTATCATACTAGCTGGCTTCTAATACTTACGTGCCCTTGTCTTAGAAACAGGCTCAATAAAATCATTTGCATTGGTTTGGAAAAGTGTTTTGCAAAACAAAAGATATATAAGACTAACTTATTCCATTTTATAGTTTACCATTAAAATGAGCAGAACATAAATTTCTATTTTTTGGTGTAAAGGATGACTATTTACATCCATGAGCAAATTACCAACACTTATCAAATGTGAATAGGAAAGCACATTTGTATGACATTTGTCAGTATCAAGAGAATTTACAGCATACAGATAAGATTGTCATCCTATGAATAATGCAGTTTACTTTACGATTGTAATAATATTATTGACAGATGGCAATCACAAAATGCCAATTGATTTTTTTATCTAAATTTCTATTTTTTTATCCTAACAGTAGAATTTTGCAAACAGCAAGCAACATCGTATAATTATGAAACTGCAACAGAATGCAGATTTTTACTTTTACTGGAAAAGTATAGATTCAAAACATTCAAGTACAGATTAAAAGGAAATCTGTCAGTAGATTTGAGTCCACCAAATTGCTGACAGAACAACATAGATTTTGTTGAGTCTAATTTAAACAAATCTATTCTGCTTATGATAATGTGCTGAATCAAAGGAAATAAAGCTTTATTAAAGAACCACGCTAGTGCTTTTTTTATTTTACCGCCGTAGTGGTGCTTCAAATTTAATCTAAGGGTCCGGACCCTACTCTTATACTCACCAATGCTCCAGTCGGTCTCCAGTAGTTTGTAACTTACCAGATCACTCTAGTGTCTCATGTAGCAAGCTGGAGATCACGCTCCAATGCAAGGCAATTAGGGTATGTGCAGAAGATCTGGAAGTGGCAGCACTTTGTACGCAGTGCATGTTCGCTGCGTCCAAAGTGCTGCTGTCTGTTGAACGCAGGTGAATCCACATGTGTTCACTGAGCTGCACGGATTCACCGGATCCAATACATTGTAAGGATGAAATTTCTCCGTAAGAGAAATTGACATGATGCGGTCTTGAAATCCCATCCACTATGCTGTAACATCTAGCCGCTGCGGGTTGGATGCTGCACAACTACCACGAGTCCAACCCACATCGTTTACTGATCATCTGCACATACTTTTAGAGCCTTGTTCTGGCTTTCACAGACTTGCATTGAGAGGTTGTGAATAGTGATGAGCGAGTATGCCTGTGACTCTAGTTTTCCGAGCATGCTCGGGTGTTCTCCAAGTATCTAGGGTGTGCTCGTAGATTATGTTTGAGTCCCCGCAGCTGCATGACTTGCGGCTGCTAGACAGCCTGAATACATGTGGGGACTCCCTAACAAACATTCAATCCCTGTATGTGTTCAGGTTGTCTAACAGCCGCAAATCATGCAGCTGTGGAGACACAAAGATAATCTACGAGCACGCCCAAGATACTTGGAGAACACCCGCGCATGCTCGGAAAACTCGAGTAATGAGCACTCTCGCTCAACACTAGTTGTGAAGTAACTTCTGACATCTGGCGACTCAGAAGTCATGGTCAAAAGATGGTGCTGCAGGATGGAAGCTGTGCTGAAAAAAGATGAAGAAGCCAGAGGATGAGTATAAGACCAGGGGCAAGGAACTTCCTGGAGTGGTGCTTTAAGTCATCCATGTATGCAAGTTAGCAGGGGAATTTAAAAAAAACCCTGAAATATCCTAACTCTTTTGATGTAAACTCTAATTCCTCCCCTCTGCTATTGATTAATGTTGTGAAGGCTAGGGTCACATGATCGTAATTTCTCTCATCCAAGAAAGTCATGCTAACTACACAGCGTGTGAGCATAGTGTGATCCAATTTTCTCTGATGTGGAGAACATGGGGGAAAAAAATGTCTCTATCTTCTGTCACTCAATGAAAATTGGACTCCACTAAGATGTCATCTGGGTGCGGTCCAAATTATTTGACTGACCAATTGAGTTGCATAACCAAATGTGGTCCAAATTACGGATGCAAATCATGAATGATGTGATTTATTCAGACTCGGTTCAAAGAAAAAAATCTTATATATACACGGCCCCATAGAATAACATTGGTCTAAGTGCGATCAACTGTTTTAAACATTCACACTCAGCCCGAAAATATGGTTGTTTGCATGAGCCCGAGAGATGTGCAGCACTGTGGATGAAAAACCTAGCAGACAGTTCCTAATTTGCATGAATGCTCCACTTTTTTCTGAATCGGTTCAGCAGATATCTGTATAACATCTAGAGAACCCAGCTGGCATGCACCGTGTAGAGCAGTCTTAGTTCCTGAGCCCATTGCAGACAATTACTTTTGACATACAGTACATTTATGTCAGATATAAGGAATTAGATACAGATAACATAAAACATATTTTTTTTACAAACTAAAATCAAATTTACTAATAAATATGTTTTTTCTAATCTATTTTTATTTTCTGATTGTAGATTTTTTAAATTCAATTTTGTATATTTTGTTAGGGGGTTGACCCCAGTACCTGATCTGCTGCAATTCTGAGATATGTTTTAAAAGTAGACACATATGATCCAATTCATTATTGCATTTGTGGCTTTTTTTGCGTCAATGGCAATAAATAGGTAAAAGAGGGTCGGGGAGTGTTTTTTTTACATTTAACAGATTTTTCTCTGTATGTGTTTATTAGTTTTGATGACAGGTTAGTAATGGAGGAGTCATATAGACACCTCTCCATTACTAACCCCTGGGCTTGATGCCAACTAACATTACAAACCTAACATCAACACCAAAACCATTTCCCTGCTTGAAAACATACCAGGGCAAGCTGGAAAACCAAGGCTAAGCACCAGAATTGACGCACTTAATGGATATGCGATTTCTGGGGCAGGAGAAGGCTGGTGTTATTTGTCTGAGAGAGGGACAATATCCATGGCATCTTCCCAGCCTATTAATATCAGTCCACATCTGTCTGCTTAGCCTTAGCTTGCTATTAAAAATAGGGAGGACACCATGTCTTTTTTTGACGAGTCCCCCTTTATAATAACCAGTAAAGGATATGTAGACATCTGTGAGCTAATATGCTAATATTAATAGGCTGGGAATGTTTATGAATATTGGCCCCTTCCCAGAATTATAACACCAGCCCCCATCTGTCTGCTTTCCCTCAGCTGGTTAATTAATTTAAGGGGGACCCCACACCATTTTTTAAATTTATTCAATAAATACAAGTAAAAAAAATAAGCACACAAAGCACCGATTATATTCCACTAGCTGTTTAGCACAACAGTATTCAGTTAGTATTTGATCACCTTTCTTTATGGGTTTGCCACACAAAACCTGTTTTTCTGTCACAGCTTACAGCAATACCTTTCTCCTTGGGTGTTGGTGTTTTTACTTTGCTTACTTTACTGATTATGTTCAAACTTACATATTTCTATCTACCTATCTATCTATCTATCTATCTATCTATCTATCGATCGATCTATCTATCTATCTATCTATTGATCTATCTATCGATCTATCTGCTGGCTGCAACCGTCAGTTGTCAGCTTTATCATGGCTGGTTATCAAGAATAGAGGGGTCCCCATTTTACATAGTTACATAGTTACGTAGGTTGAATGAAGACCTAGGTCCATTAAGTTCAACTTTTCTCCATCAATTATACATTTCATCACTAATCTAGCTATAACCCGCAATCTTATGTGTATCATAGAAATTGTCCAGCCCTTTTTTAACCCCTTCAAGACCCAGCCTATTTTGACCTTAAAGACCTTGCCGTTTTTTGCAATTCTGACCAGTGTCCCTTTATGAGGTAATAACTCAGGAACGCTTCAACGGATCCTAGCGGTTCTGAGATTGTTTTTTCGTGACATATTGGGCTTCATGATAGTGGTAAATTTAGGTCAATAAATTCTGCATTTATTTGTGATAAACACGGAAATTTGGCGAAAATTTTGAAAATTTCGCAATTTTCACATTTTGAATTTTTATTCTGTTAAACCAGAGAGATATGTGACACAAAATAGTTAATAAATAACATTTCCCACATGTTTACTTTACATCAGCACAATTTTGGAAACAAAATTTTTTTTTGTTAGGAAGTTATAAGGGTTAAAATTCGACCAGCGATTTGTCATTTTTACAACGAAATTTACAAAACCATTTTTTTTAGGGACCACCTCACATTTGAAGTCAGTTTGAGGGGTCTATATGGCTGAAAATACCCAAAAGTGACACCATTCTAAAAACTGCACCCCTCAAGGTACTCAAAACCACATTCAAGAAGTTTATTAACCCTTCAGGTGCTTCACAGCAGCAGAAGCAACATGGAAGGAAAAAATGAACATTTAACTTTTTAGTCACAAAAATTATCTTTTAGCAACAATTTTTTTATTTTCCCAATGGTAAAAGGAGAAACTGAACCACGAAAGTTGTTGTCCAATTTGTCCTGAGTACGCTGATACCTCATATGTGGGGGTAAACCACTGTTTTGGCGCACGGCAGGGCTTGGAAGGGAAGGAGCGCCATTTGACTTTTTGAATCAAAAATTGGCTCCACTCTTTAGCGGACACCATGTCACGTTTGGAGAGCCCCCGTGTGCCTAAAAATTGGAGCTCCCCCACAAGTGACCCCATTTTGGAAACTAGACGCCCCAAGGAACTTATCTAGATGCATAGTGAGCACTTTGAACCCCCAGGTGCTTCACAAATTGATCCGTAAAAATGAAAAAGTACTTTTTTTTCACAAAAAAATTCTTTTAGCCTCAATTTTTTCATTTTCACATGGGCAACAGGATAAAATGGATCCTAAAATGTGTTGGGCAATTTCTCCTGAGTACACCAATACCTCAAATGTGGAGGTAAACCACTGTTTGGGCACATGGTAAGGCTCGGAAGGGAAGGAGCGCCATTTGACTTTTTGAATGAAAAATTATTTCCATCGTTAGCGGACACCATGTCGCGTTTGGATAGCTCCTGTGTGCCTAAACATTGGCGCTCCCCCACAAGTGACCCCATTTTGGAAACTAGACCCCCCAAGGAACTAATTTAGATGCCTAGTGAGCACTTTAAACCCTCAGGTGCTTCACAAATTGATCTGTAAAAATGAAAAAGTAATTTTTTTTCACAAAAAAATTCTTTTCGCCTCAATTTTTTCATTTTCACATAGGCAGTAGGATAAAATGGATCATAAAATTTGTTGGGCAATTTCTCCCGAGTACGCCGATACCTCATATGTGGGGGTAAACCACTGTTTGGGCACTCGGCAGGGCTCGGAAGAGAAGGCGCGCCATTTGACTTTTTGAATGGAAAATTAGCTCCAATTGTTAGCGGACACCATGTCGCGTTTGGAGAGCCCCTGTGTGCCTAAACATTAGAGCTCCCGCACAAGTGACCCCATTTTGGAAACTAGACCCCCCAAGGAACTTATCTAGATGCATATTGAGCACTTTAAACCCCCAGGTGCTTCACAGAAGTTTATAACGCAGAGCCATGAAAATAAAAAATAATTTTTCTTTCCTCAAAAATGATTTTTTAGCCTGGAATTTCCTATTTTGCCAAGGATAATAGGAGAAATTGGACCCCAAATATTGTTGTCCAGTTTGTCCTGAGTACGCTGATACCCCATATGTGGGGGTAAACCACTGTTTGGGCGCACGGCAGGGCTCGGAAGGGATGGCATGCCATTTGGCTTTTTAAATGGAAAATTAGCTCCAATCATTAGCAGACACCATGTCACGTTTGGAGAGCCCCTGTGTGCCTAAACATTGGAGATCCCCCAGAAATGACACCATTTTAGAAACTAGACCCCCAAAGGAACTAATCTAGATGTGTGGTGAGGACTTTGAACCCCCAAGTGCTTCACAGAAGTTTATAACGCAGAGCCATGAAAATAAAAAAAAAAAATATTTTCTCAAAAATGATCTTTTAGCCTGCAATTTTTTATTTTCCCAAGGGTAACAGGAGAAATTTGACCCCAAAAGTTGTTGTCCAGTTTCTCCTGAGTACGCTGATACCCCATATGTGGGGGTAAATCACTGTTTGGGCACATGCCGGGGCTCGGAAGTGAAGTAGTGACGTTTTGAAATGCAGACTTTGATGGAATGCTCTGTGGGCGTCACGTTGCGTTTGCAGAGCCCCTGATGTGGCTTAACAGTAGAAACCCCCCACAAGTGACCCCATTTTGGAAACTAGACCCCCAAAGGAACTTATCTAGATGTGTGGTGAGCACTTTGAACCCCCAAGTGCTTCATAGAAGTTTATAATGCAGAGCCGTGAAAATAATAAATACGTTTTCTTTCCTCAAAAATAATTATTTAGCCCAGAATTTTTTAATTTTCCCAAGGGTAACAGGAGAAATTTGACCCCAATATTTGTTGTCCAGTTTCTCCTGAGTATGGTGATACCCCATATGTGGGGGTAAACTACTGTTTGGGCACATGCCGGGGCTTGGAATTGAAGTAGTGACGTTTTGAAATGCAGACTTTGATGGAATGCTCTGCGGGCGTCACGTTGCGTTTGCAGAGCCCCTGATGTGCCTAAACAGTAGAAACCCCCCACAAGTGACCCCATTTTGGAAACTAGACCCTGAAAGGAACTTATCTAGATGTATGGTGAGCACTTTGAACCCCCAAGTGCTTCATAGAAGTTTATAATGCAGAGCCGTGAAAATAATAAATACGTTTTCTTTCCTCAAAAATAATTATTTAGCCCAGAATTTTTTATTTTCCCAAGGGTTACAGGAGAAATTGGACCCCAAAAGTTGTTGTCCAGTTTCTCCTGAGTACGCTGATACCCCATATGTGGGGGTAAACCACTGTTTGGGCACACGTCGGGGCTCAGAAGGGAAGTAGTGACTTTTGAAATGCAGACTTTGATGGAATGGTCTGCGGGTGTCACGTTGCGTTTGCAGAGCCCCTGGTGTGCCTAAACAGTAGAAACCCCCCACAAGTGACCCCATTTTAGAAACTAGACCCCCCAAGGAACTTATCTAGATATGTGGTGAGCACTTTGAACCCCCAAGTGCTTCACAGACGTTTACAACGCAGAGCCGTGAAAATAAAAAATCATTTTTCTTTCCTCAAAAATTATGTTTTAGCAAGCATTTTTTTAGATTCACAAGGATAACAGGAGAAATTGGACCCCAGTAATTGTTGCGCAGTTTGTCCTGAGTATGCTGGTACCCCATATGTGGGGGTAAACCACTGTTTGGGCACACGTCAGGGCTCGGAAGTGAGTGAGCACCATTTGACTTTTTGAATACGAGATTGGCTGGAATCAATGGTGGCGCCATGTTGCGTTTGGAGACCCCTGATGTGCCTAAACAGTGGTAACCCCTCAATTCTAACTCCAACACTAACCCCAACACACCCCTAACCCTAATCCCAACTGTAGCCATAATCCTAATCACAACCCTAACCCCAACACACCCCTAACCACAACACTAACCCCAACACACCCCTAACCCTAACCACAACCCTAATTCCAACCCTAACCCTAAGGCTATGTGCCCACGTTGCGGATTCGTGTGAGATATTTCCGCACCATTTTTGAAAAATCCGCGGGTAAAAGGCACTGTGTTTTACCTGCGGATTTTCCGCGGATTTCCAGTGTTTTTTGTGCGGATTTCACCTGCGGATTCCTATTGAGGAACAGGTGTAAAACGCTGCGGAATCCGCACAAAGAATTGACATGCTGCGGAAAATACAACGCAGCGTTCCCGCGCGGTATTTTCCGCACCATGGGCACAGCGGATTTGGTTTTTCATATGTTTACATGGTACTGTAAACCTGATGGAACACTGCTGCGAATCCGCAGCGGCCAATCCGCACCGTGTGCACATAGCCTAATTCTAAAGGTATGTGCACACGCTGCGGATCCGCAGCAGTTTCCCATGAGTGTACAGTTCAATGTAAACCTATGGGAAACAAAAATCGCTGTACACATGCTGCGGAAAAACTGCACGGAAACGCAGCGGTTTACATTCCGCAGCATGTCACTTCTTTGTGCGGATTCCGCAGCGGTTTTACAACTGCTCCAATAGAAAATCGCAATTGTAAAACCGCAGTGAAATGCGCAGAAAAAAACGCGGTAAATCCGCCATAAATCCGCAGCGGTTTAGCACTGCGGATTTATCAAATCCGCAGCGGAAAAATCCGCAGAGGACCAGAATACGTGTGCACATTCCTAACCCTAACCCTAGCCCTAACCCTACCCCTAACCCTACCCCTAACCCTAACCCTAACCCTAACCCTATTCTAACATTAGTGGAAAAAAAAAATTTCTTTATTTTTTTATTGTCCCTACCTATGGGGGTGACAAAGGGGGGGGGGGGGTCATTTATTATTTTTTTTATTTTGATCACTGAGATAGATTATATCTCAGTGATCAAAATGCACTTTGGAACGAATCTGCCGGCCGGCAGATTCGGCGGGCGCACTGCGCATGCGCCCGCCATTTTGGAAGATGGCGGCGCCCGGGAGAAGACGGACGGGACCACGGCTGGATCGGTAAGTATGATAGGGTGGGGGGGGACCACGGGGGGGGGATCGGAGCACGGGGGGGGGAATCGGAGCGCGGGAGGGGTGGAACGGAGCGCGGGGGGCGTGGAACGGAGCACGGGGGGGCTGGAATGGAGCACGGGGGGGTGGAACGGAGCACGGGGGGGGTGGATCGGAGTGCAGGGGGGGTGATTGGAGCACGGGGGGGTGATTGGAGCACGGGGGGAGCGGACACGAGCACGGGGGGGAGCGGAGCACTGGACGGAGGGGAGCCGGAGCAGTGTACCGGCCAGATCGGGGGGGTGGGGGGGCGATCGGAGGGGTGGGGTGGGGGCACACTAGTATTTCCAGCCATGGCCGATGATATTTCAGCATCGGCCATGGCTGGATTGTAATATTTCACCCGTTATAATGGGTGAAATATTACAAATCGCTCTGATTGGCAGTTTCACTTTCAACAGCCAATCAGAGCGATCGTAGCCACGAGGGGGTGAAGCCACCCCCCCTGGGCTAAACTACCACTCCCCCTGTCCCTGCAGATCGGGTGAAATGGGAGTTAACCCTTTCACCCGGTCTGCAGGGACGCGATCTTTCCATGACGCCGCATAGGCGTCATGGGTCGGAATGGCACCGACTTTCATGACGCCTACGTGGCGTCAAAGGTCGGGAAGGGGTTAAAAGCTGTTATAGTGTCTGTCATGCCACTTTTTTAAATATTTAAATAAATAATTTAAAAAAATGACATGGCTCCCCTATTTTTTACAATCAGCCAAGCTAAAGCAGACAACTAGTGGCTAGTATTCTCAGGCAGGAAAAAGGCCATGGATATTGGCCTTCCCAGTGTAAAAATAGCAGCCCGCAGCGGCCCAGAAAAGGCACATCTAATAGATGCTCCAATTTTATTGCTTTTCCTTGTTATTCCCACTTGCCCTGGAACGGTGGCAAGCAGGGTAATGTTTGTAAGGTTGCTGTCAGCTGTTTTTTGGCTGCTGACATCAAGCTTACAGGTTAGTAATGGTGAAGAGTCTATAAGACACCTCTCCATTACTAACCTCATAGATATAGAATAGATAAACCTGAGGCATGAGAGTCAAAAGATTCACTTTAATTATGACCAATCATACAGAACCAAAACCGACATTTTGGCTGTCTGGCCTTTGTCAAGGTAATTATCTACAAACAAACATAATGTACAAAGTCAGAAACAAAAGCACAAATAACATAGGGTATTACATGATTGATCATAACAGGAAGTATAACCAACAGAAATAGCAGACATAACTGTATCATACAATAATAAATGTACAACCAAAAAAGCCGAGTCTACATAATATGGACAAAATATAAATCAAAACGGGTCTGTTAGCTGCAAAGATAAAGAAAAATTGGTATATTATATACAGTTAGGTCCATATATATTTGGACAGAGAGAACATTTTTCTAATTTTGGTTATAGACATTACCACAATGAATTTTAAACAAAGCAATTCAGATGCAGTTGAAGTTCAGACTTTCAGCTTTCATTTGAGGGTATCCACATTAAAATTGAATGAAGGGTTTAGGAATTTCAGCTCCTTAACGTGTGCCACTCTGTTTTTAAAGGGACCAAAAGTAATTGGACAATTGACTCCAAGGCCATTTCATGGACAGGTGTGGGCAATCCCTTTGCTATGTCATTCTCAATTAAGCAGATAAAAGGCCTGGAGTTGATTTGAGGTGTGGTGCTTGCATTTGGAAGGTTTTGCTGTGAAGTAAGCATTCGATCAAAGGAGCTCTCCATGCAGGTGAAACAAGCCATCCTTACGCTGCGAAAACAGAAAAAACCCTTCCGAGAAATTGCCACAATATTAGGAGTGGCAAAATCAACAGTTTGGTACATCCTGAGAAAGAAAGAAAGCACTGGTGAATTCATCAGTGCAAAAAGACCTGGGCGCCCACGGATGACAACAGTGGTGGATGATCGCAGAATAATCTCCATGGTGAAGAGAAACCCCTTCACAACAGACCAACCAAGTGACCAACACTCTCCAGGAGATAGGCGTATCAATATCCAAATCTACCATAAAGAGAAGACTGCATGAAAGTAAATACAGAGGGTTCACTGCACGGTGCAAGCCACTCATAAGCATCAAGAAGAAAAAGGCTAGACTGGACTTTGCTAAAAAGCATCTAAAAAAGCCAGCACAGTTCTGGAAGAACGTTCTTTGGACAGATGAAACCAAGATCAACCTCTACCAGAATGATGAAAAGAGAAAAGTATGGCGAAGGTGTGGTACAGCTCATGATCCAAAGCACACCACATCATCTGTAAAACACGGCGGAGGCAGTGTGATGGCTTGGGCATGCATGGCTGCCAGTGGCACTGGGTCACTAGTGTTTATTGATGAGGTGACACAGGACAGAAGTAGCCAAATGAATTCTGAGGTATTCAGAGCCATACTGTGTGCTCAGATCGAGCCAAATGCAGCCAAACTGATTGGTCGCCGTTTCACACTACAGATGGACAATGACCCAAGACATAAAGCCAAAGCAACCCAGGAGTTTATTAAAGCAAAGAAGTGGAATACTCTTGAATGGCCAAGTCAGTCACCTGATCTCAACCCAATTGAGCAGCATTTCACTTGTTAAAGACTAGACTTCAGACAGAAAGGCCCACAAACAAGCAGCAACTGAAAACCACCGCAGTGAAGGCCTGGCAGAGCATCAAAAAGGAGGAAACACAGCGTCTGGTGATGTCCATGAGTTCAAGACTCCAGGCAGTCATTGCCAACAAAGGATTTTCAACCAAGTACTAAAAATGAACATTTTATTTAAAAATTATTGAATCTGTCCAATTACTTTTGGTCCTTTTAAAAACAGGGTGACACATGTAAAATCATCCTTAAAACCCATCCTGCGCGATAATATAGGTGAATTTAATGAAAATGTAGAATCCCTGTGGGTGGAGATAAGGGGAGGGGGAAAAAATAATAAATTACTGATAGGGGTTTGTTATAAATCTCCAAAAATAATGGAAGCAATGGAGAATATCCTCGTAAAGCAAATAGATGAAGCTGCGACTCAAGGAGAAGTCATTATTATGGGGGACTTCAACTACCCTGAAATAGATTGGGGAATAGAAACCTGCAGTTCCAGCAAAGGTAATCAGTTTTTGACAATTATGAGAGACAATTACCTTTCACAACTGGTTCAGGACCCAACAAGAAGGGGGGCACTGCTAGACCTAATATTAACCAACAGGCCAGACCGCATATCAAATATAAGGGTTGGGGGTCACTTGGGAAATAGCGATCACAAAATAATAAGTTTTCAAGTATCCTTTAAAAAGATGTGTAGTAGAGGGGTTACAAGGACACTAAACTTCAGGAGGGCAAATTTCCAACGGATGAGAGAGGATCTTGGTGCAATTAACTGGGACGATATCCTGAGACACAAAAATACACAAAGAAAATGGGAGACGTTTATTAGCATCCTGGATAGGACCTGTGCACAGTATATACCGTATGGGAATAAACATACTAGAAATAGGAGGAAACCAATATGGCTAAATAGAGCTGTAAGGGGCGCAATAAGTGACAAAAAGAAAGCATTTAGGGAATTAAAGGAAGTAGGTAGTGAGGAGGCATTAAATAAATACAGAAAATTAAATAAATTCTGTAAAAAGCAAATCAAGGCAGCAAAGATTGAGACAGAGAGACTCATTGCCAGAGAGAGTAAAAATAATCCTAAAATATTCTTTAACTACATAAATAGTAAGAAACTAAAAAATGATAGTGTTGGCCCCCTTAAAAATAGTCTGGGTGAGATGGTGGATGAGGATGAGGAAAAAGCCAATATGCTAAATGACTTTTTTTCATCAGTATTTACACAAGAAAATCCCATGGCAGACAAAATGTCTAGTGATAAAAATTCCCAATTAAATGTCACCTGCTTAACCCAGCAGGAAGTGCGGCGGCGTCTAAAAATCACTAAAATTGACAAATCTCCGGGCCCGGATGGGATACACCCTCGAGTACTGCAGGAATTAAGTACAGTCATTGATAGACCATTATTTTTAATCTTTAAAGACTCCATAATAACAGGGTCTGTGCCACAGGACTGGCGTATAGCAAATGTGGTGCCAATATTCAAAAAGGGGACAAAAACTGAACTCGGAAATTATAGGCCAGTAAGCTTAACCTCTACTGTGGGTAAAATACTGGAGGGCATTCTAAGGGATGCTATACTGGAGTATCTGAAGAGGAATAACCTCATGACCCAGTATCAGCACGGGTTTACTAGGGACCGTTCATGTCAGACTAATTTGATCAGTTTCTATGAAGAGGTAAGTTCCAGATTGGACCAAGGGAACCCAGTGGATGTAGTGTATATGGACTTTTCAAAAGCTTTTGATACGGTGCCACACAAAAGGTTGATACATAAAATGAGAATAATGGGGATAGGGGAAAATATGTGCAAGTGGGTTGAGAGCTGGCTCAGGGATAGGAAACAAAGGGTGGTTATTAATGGAGCACACTCGGACTGGGTAGCGGTTAGCAGTGGGGTACCACAGGGGTCAGTATTGGGCCCTCTTCTTTTTAACATATTTATTAATGACCTTGTAGGGGGCATTCAGAGTAGAATTTCAATATTTGCAGATGACACTAAACTCTGCAGGGTAATCAATACAGAGGAGGACAATTTTATATTACAGGATGATTTATGTAAACTAGAAGCTTGGGCTGATAAATGGCAAATGAGCTTTAATGGGGATAAATGTAAGGTCATGCACTTGGGTAGAAGTAATAAGATGTATAATTATGTGCTTAATTCTAAAACTCTGGGCAAAACCGTCAATGAAAAAGACCTGGGTGTATGGGTGGATGACAAACTTAAATTCAGTGGCCAGTGTCAGGCAGCTGCTACAAAGGCAAATAAATTAATGGGATGCATTAAAAGAGGCATAGATGCTCATGAGGAGAACATAATTTTACCTCTATACAAGTCACTAGTTCGACCACACTTAGAATATTGTGCACAGTTCTGGTCTCCGGTGTTTAAGAAAGACATAGCTGAACTGGAGCGGGTGCAGAGAAGAGCGACCAAGGTTATTAGAGGACTGGGGGGTCTGCAATACCAAGATAGGTTATTACACTTGGGGCTATTTAGTTTGGAAAAACGAAGACTAAGGGGTGATCTTATTTTAATGTATAAATATATGAGGGGACAGTACAAAGACCTTTCTGATGATCTTTTTAATCATAGACCTGAAACAGGGACAAGGGGGCATCCTCTGCGGTTGGAGGAAAAAAGGTTTAAGCATAATAACAGACGCGGATTCTTTACTGTAAGAGCAGTGAGACTATGGAACTCTCTGCCGTATGATGTTGTAATGAGTGATTCATTACTTAAATTTAAGAGGGGACTGGATACCTTTCTGGAAAAGTATAATGTTACAGGGTATATACACTAGATTCCTTGATAGGGCGTTGATCCAGGGAACTAGTCTGATTGCCGTATGTGGAGTCGGGAAGGAATTTTTTTTCCCCAATGTGGAGCTTACTCTTTGCACATGGGGTTTTTTTGCCTTCCTCTGGATCAACATGTTAGGTTAGGCTATGGGTTGAACTAGATGGACATATAGTCTTCCTTCAACCTTAATAACTATGTAACTATGTAACTATGTAACATGTTAAGGAGCTGAATCTCCTAAACCCTTCATCCAATTTTAATGTGGATACCCTCAAATGAAAGCTGAAAGTCTGAACTTCAACTGCATCTGAAATGTTTTGTTTAAAATTCATTGTGGTAATGTCTATAACCAAATTTAGAAAAATGTTGTCTCTGTCCAAATATATATGGACCTAACTGTATGTGAGAAAGACCACAATCATATACATAAAACCATAATCAGGTCTCAGGGTCACATCGAACCTAGATGAGGGGCAAGCCCAATAGCACAGAGGTGAAGGTAGAGGCAAATAGCTAAATAGACAAAGTGCCCAAGATCAGTGCGATTACCTGTATATCAGGCAGAGTTTACGTGCTGAAAACAGAGGAAAAACAGCCATAAGAACCAGTAGAGGATCCACAATAAAAAGAATTAAGAAGATCAAGGGCAGGCATGCCATACCTGTCAGCGGTCATTGGTAGCAGGGATTCACCTCTGTGGGAGCAGTGTGCCACGCGGATAGCAGGAGCAGCGTTATATGTCGGAAAATCAGAAGTGTGGCAGAGCGCCAGAAAGTAAGAAACAGGTCGGCGCATGCATCAGGACAGGGAAACGGCGCGTGCGCAATAGACAGATATGGACGGAAGAGTACCGGTATAGGTCCAAAACCGGAAGTGGGGCAGAGACGCTGCATAATAAAAAGGGTAGAAACTAGAGAGGAGATGGAGAAGAAGATGATATAACCAAATGGTTATATAAGGGATCAGATATCCTACAGGGATATAGAAAAACCACCACCGCTGGGCGAATATAGAGACAAATCTGCACCATAGAAGTGAGTAGGGTTCCCTCAGTCTAGGTCTGTAGGAGAAAAAGAAAAAAAAGGGGAGAGAAAACAATAAGTATATAAAGATGCAACAGATAGTCTGTAAATGTAATATAACACACAGTATACTGTATATAATATATACAAAGTCAGTATATATAGTAACAATCTACCAGAGGGACACCAAGATGTATATCCCGTGGTAATGAGAGGTAATGGGAAAATTTAAATTACAATTGAGCAAAACTTTAATAGAAGACATCATATTCTCTATTAAGGCCATAGGGTTCTAGTGTTTGTAAAGAATAAATCTAATATGCTTCTCTTTCTTTAAGTTTTTGAATTCTATTGCCCCCCCCTCCTCATAGGTGGTATATTTCCAATGACCTGATAACGTAATTGTGAGATGTTATGGGCAATAAAGTGCGCAGGAATTGGAAGCATCACTCTTTTATAACGAATTGAAGATTTATGTTGAGATATGCGGTCTCGGATATGCTGGGTAGTCTCCCCAACATATTCGAGACCGCAAGGACATTTAATGAGATATACAACAAACGACGACTCAAGTCACAACTAAAAAAAACGCGAATAGGGAAGCGTTTTCCCGATCTAGGATGAGTGAAAAAATCTCCTTTGGTGATATTGGAGCATTGCAAACAATGCAAACAGGGAAACGTGCCCTTACGTTGTGTGGACAAAAAAGTTTGAGTATCCTTAATTAAAGAACTGCCAATATCAGCTTTGACCAAAAAAATCCTTAAATTATATGCGCTCTTATGACAAATCAATGGTAGAGACTGGAATTCTGAAATATCAGGGTAGGAGTTACCCAGAAGGGTCCAATGTTTCTTCAAGATATTCTGAAACACTTTCATAAAAGTATGATAGGTATTCACGAAAACCATTCTGTTGGTATTTGATCGAGATAGGATTGTAGAGGGCAAGGTGGACGGAAACATAAGGGCCGATTCTGGATAGCCCCGATCACGAATTCTAGAAGCCATCTCATTTAGGTGCATAGACCGATGCAAAGGATTGGATACTATCCGATTGATCCTGTGGTACTGGGATTTCAGAAGTGATAATTTAATGTGTCGTGGATGACAGCTTGTAAAATGTAACAAACTGTTTTTGTCTGTTGTTTTAACGTAAAGGTCAGTCTATAGTGACCTATCTTGATTAATGGTCACCCTTGTATCCAAAAATGGAATGGAAATTTGGACATAATTAGTGTTGAGCGATACCTTCCGATATCCAAAAGTATCGGTATCAGATTGGATCGGCCGATATTCAAAAAATATCGGATATCGCCGATACCGATACCAATGCAAGTCAATGGGATCAAAATATCGGAATTAAAATAAACCCTTTCTTTCCTTGCAGGTTAATTCTACATGAAGGAAAACAACTAAGAATAATGTAGGATGTATTGGGGGAGGTAGAGGAGATATTAAAAGGCATAGAGGTTTAGCCCAATCAAATGGAATAACAGGAATTAATTTTTTTTTTTAAGACGTTCGGAGTTACAAAGCTATTGACCATGTTACGATTTTTTATATTTAGTCAGATATTTATGTTTCATTACTTCCATGCTGTTCACCTTCTTTTTAACTTCTCCCACACTTTCTTCTTCATCATCCTCAGCAGCAGCATCTTTTCCATCAACTTCTCCTTCACCTTATTCATCTTTTTTTTACCTTCTTCGTATTATTTTTTTTTTACATTCTTCATATTCTTTTTATTCAACTATTATTCTTCTTCATAATCAACTTCTTCATCTTCATCGTATTCTTATTTGTGACAGCCAGGCCTTCCTGTAGTTGTTATCTATAAAAGTTTGAAGATTACACCTTCTGTTCTGCCTGTCACAAAAGATTTACAACAGGATTTGTCCGCGTTCAGTTTGGCCTGCAGCAGCAGGTTTTTTCCAGGGGCACCACAAGGAGGAACGGAGAATTTGGATAATATCTTTTCCTCTGATTTTTCATCTTATACTTAATGTTCTTCTGCTTTTTATTCTGCAGCTTCTTGTTCTTCTGCTTCTCGGTCTTCAGGGTCATCATCTTTAGGGTCTTGAACTTGGAAATGTAGCAGAAGGAATAAGAGCAAAAGACACTGCCGAGAACCAGCAGATGGTACTGGAACCCGGATGGCTAGCCAAAAGTACAAGAGCCAATGGAACTACCGAGGACCAGCTGATGTTACTGGAACCCGGTTACTAAGCAGGAGGTACCCGTGCCAGAAAGCACTACCAAGGACCACCTGATGTTGGTGGTACTCGGATACAAAGAAGGAGGCACCTAAGCCAAAGGCTCTGCCCAGAACCAGCTGATGGTACTGGAACCAGGATGGGGAGCAGAAGGTACAAGAGCAAAAGACCCTGCCGAGAACCAGCTGACGGTACTGGAACCCGGATGGCTAGCCGGAGGTACAAGAGCCAAAAGAACTACCGAGGACCAGCTGACGGTACTGGAACCCGGCTACTACGCAGGAGGTATCCGTGCCAGAAACACTACCAAGGACCACCTGACGTTGCTGGAACTCGGATACCCAGAAGGAGGCACCTAAGCCAAAGGCTCTGCCCAGAACCAGCTGATGGTACTGGAACCAGGATGGGGAGCAGAAGGTACAAGAGCAAAAGACCCTGCCGAGAACCAGCTGACGGTACTGGAACCCGGATGGCTAGCCGAAGGTACAAGAGCCAATGGAACTACTGAGGACCAGCTGACGTTACTAGAACCCGGATGGCTAGCCGGAGGTACAAGAGCCAATAGAACTACCGAGGACCAGCTGACGGTACTGGAACCCGGCTACTACGCAGGAGGTATCCGTGCCAGAAAGCACTACCAAGGACCACCTAACATTGCTGGAACTCGGATACCCAGAAGGAGGCACCTAAGCCAAAGGCTCTGCCCAGAACCAGCTGATGGTACAGGAACCAGGATGGGCAGGAGGGACTACCCGTGACAAAGACACTTCTGAGCAGCAACTGGCAGTGTTGGAGCCCAGGGAATCCAGGAGAAGCAGAGTATAGGCTGAGGCCTAAATGGAGCCAGTTGAAAGGGAACCTTTAACTCCCAAAGGTGTTTGCAACTAAAAGAGCCTCCTTGTGTGGCACTAATGCTGCACAAGGAAAAGGTGCCTCTTTTCATTATGCTCCTTGTACATGCTGAAGTTAACACTTATAAAATGTGTCCCCTCATACCCTGAAACCGTCCTGGAGGCGGGACTTTCCTTCTTAATGAGATGCAGCACAGCTGTCATTCACACCCCCTTGGTGCCGTGCGCCACCTCCTCAGCATTGTTTGAATCTGTCCCGGAGCCTGCGCTGTTATGTTATCCTTTGGCCATGCGCAGTTAGCGCTGTCCGTCTTCAGACATCATTTGTTGTCAGGCTGGCTGAGCCTGTGCGACTACCCTGCCAGAGATCTTGCCCCGCCGTGTCTTCTGATTTATTCACACTGCGGGCCTGGGATTCATGGGCATCCGCAGTGCATATCTTCGCCTCTCACTCATCTCCTTCCGCCTTCTTCTGACAGTGCCGCGTCATGGCCGTGGCATGCAATTTGAGATCAGCTGGCACGGCAGTGCCAATAAATCTGAAGACACTGCGGGGCGTGATCTCGGGTAGGGTGGCCGCACTAGGTGCAGCCAGCCTGACAACAAATGATGTCTGAAGAAGGGCAGCGCTAACTGCGCAGGGCCAAGGGACAACATAACAGCGCAGGCTCCGGGACAGATTCAAACAATGCTGAGGAGGCGGCGCAGGGCGCCAAGGGGGTGTGAATGACAGCTGTGCTGCTTCTCATTAAGAAGGAAAGTCCAGCCTTCGGGACGGTTTCAAGGTATGAGTGGACACATTTTATAAGTGGTAACTTCAGCGTGTGCAAGGAGCATAATGAAAAGAGGCACCTTTTCCTTGTGCAGCATTAGTGCAGCACAAGGTGGCTCTTTTAGTTACAAACACCTTGGGGGGGGACAGGTTCCCTTTAATATCTGTTGTTGTGTCAGCGTGGTGGTCGCAGGACACATTGCCGGCTACACAGCAGGGGAACAGCTGGCGTTACTGAACCCCACTGACACAGTGGCAAGTTTTTTTCTCTGTGCAGCCAGCTCTTCTGAGCACCAACTGGCGGTGTTAGAGCCCAGGGAATCTAGGAGGAGCAGAGGGTAGGCCGAGGCCTGCACTGCACGCAGTTTGATGTCTGTTGTTGTGTCTGCGTGGCAGTCGCAGGACACGTTGCTGGCTACACAGCAGGGGAACAGCTGATATTACTAAAGCCCACTGACACAGTGGCGAGTGTTTTTCTCTGTGCAGCCAGCACTTCCGAGCACCAACTGGCAGTATTGGAGCCCAGGGAATCTAGGAAGAGGAGAGGGTAGGCCAAGGCCTGCACTGGAGGCAGTTTAATGTCTGTTGTGTCTGCGTGGTGGTCGCTGGACACGTTGCAGGCTACACAGCAGGGGAACAGCTGGCGTTACTGACCCCACTGAAACAGTGGCAAGTGTTTTTCTCTGTGCAGCCAGCACTTCCAAGCACCAACTGGTGGTGTTAAAGCCCTGGGAATCTAAGAGGAGCAGAGTGTAGGCTGAGGCCTGCACTGGAAGCAGTTTAATATCTGTTGTGTCTACGTGGTGGTCGCAGGACACATTGCCGGCTGCACAGCAGGGGAACAGCTGGCGTTACTGAACCCCACTGACACATGAGCGAGTGTTTTTCTCTGTGCAGCCAGCACTTCCGAGCACCAACTGGTGGTATTGGAGCCCAGGGAATCTAGGAGGAGCAGAGTGTAGGCCGAGGCCTGCACTGGAGGTAGTTAAATGTCTGTTGTTGTGTCTGACTGGCGGTCGCAGGACACATTGCCTGCTACACAGCAGGGGAACCTGTTGTGAGCTCCGTTCTGGAGCTCCCTCCTGTGGTTGCTAATGGTATTTTTGCGAGTTCTGCCCTTGGGCTCCCTCTGGTGGTTTCGAGTGGAACTGCTGCTCCGTTAGGTGGCTGTAGCAGCTGCCTTCACTAATCGCCTTGCCTGGGTTTCTTATTTAAACCTGCTCTGGGCTTTAGTCCATGCCTGCTGTCAATGTTCTTGGTTGGATTTGATTCTTCCCTTGGATTTCTCATATGGCCAGTCCTTGTCTGCAAAAGATAAGTTTTGCTAGTTTTGTTTGTCCATTTGTTTGGACTCTATTGCTTTGCATTTTGTCTCTTTTGTCCAGCTTGTCACTATGTCTTATTCAGGCTAGCTGGAAGCTCTGGGAAAGCAGATTTGCCCCTCCACACCGTGAGTCGGTGTGGAGTTCATTTTTGTAAACTCTACGTGGATTTTGTAGTTTTTAATACTGACCGCACAGTATCCTTTGCTCTTTTTTTATCTAGTTTAGTTTTCGCCTCCCTTTGCTGAATTCTTATTTCATTTCTGAGTTCGTCATTTCCCTCTCCTTTCACAGTCAATATTTGTGGGGGGCTATCTTTCCTTTTGGGGGTTTCTCTGAGGCAAGATAGCTTTCTATTTCCTTCTTTAGGGGCAGCTATATCTGAGGCTGTGACGAGGTGTCTAGGGAGTGTCAGGAACATCCCACGGCTATTTCTAGTTGTGTTGTTAGGATTAGGGACTGCGGTCAGTAGAGATACCACCTTCTCAGAGCTCGTTCCATGTTGCGTTTTAGCCACCAGGTCATATCAGTGTGGCCTCTTAACCACCAGGTCATAACAGGAACCGCTGGCGTTACTGAACACCACTGACACATGAGCAAGTGTTTTTCTCTGTGCAGCCAGCACTTCCGAGCACCAACTGGCGGTATTGGAGCCCAGGGAATCTAAGAGGAGCAGAGTGTAGGCCAAGGCCAGCACTGGAGGCAGTTTAATATCGGTTGTGTCTGCGTGGCGGTCGCAGGACACATTGCCGGCTGCACAGCAGGGGAACAGCTGGCGTTACTGAACCCCACTGACACATGAGCGAGTGTTTTTCTCTGTGCAGCCAGCACTTCCGAGCACCAACTGGTGGTATTGGAGCCCAGGGAATCCAGGAAGAGCAGAGTGTTGGCTGAGGCCTGCACTGGAGGCAGTTTAATGTCTGTTGTGGTGTCTGCGTGGCGGTCGCAGGACACATTGCCGGCTACACAGCAGGGGAACAGCTTGCATTACTGAACCCCACTGACACAGTGGCGAGTGTTTTTCTCTGTGCAGCCAGCACTTCCGAGCCCCAACTGGCGGTTCTTCAGACTGTGCAGTGTCACGGCCGTGGCATGCTATTAGGGATCAGCTGACAATGCACAGTCTGAAGAAGGCGGAGGGAGATGAGTTATAGCCTGAGGTGAAGATATGCACTGCGCATGCCCATGAATCCCAGGCCCGCAGTGTGATTAAATCCGAAGACACTGCGAGGCGGGATCTTGGGCAGCGCGGCCGCACAGGCACTGTCCGCCTGACACCAAATGATTCCAAAGTAGAAGGACAGCGCTCCAGCCGGGTGCTAAGGTCCAATAATCTTTATTTCAGCCATGATAAAACAGCCAACAGCAACGTTTTGACCGCACAATCGGTCTTTTTCAAGCATACACCAGAGTGTTTGGGGCTGTCTTATATAGTGTGGACACCACGCAGGGAGCCAATCACTAATAAGTACCAGCCCCCTTAACCATATAATATATACAAACAATAAAACCAATCCCAAAATAGACATCAGATACATGTGCAAATATACATCGCATAAAAGCAAGTAATCGCCATATAGATAAATACATTTATCAGTGCACAGCAGTTCAAACGCATGATGTTTATCTTCTGATTTCAATGTGTATACACACAGTGTACTTTTCTCCATAGTGATGAATAGCCAATCAGCGTCTTTCTCACAGCACTTCCTGTATGCTTCCGACCACTCATTATCACTGGCGCCGTATTTCAAGTTCGCCCAATCAGGCTCATTGATACATTGTGTCCAGCATGAAATCTCCAATCGAATTAGCTCTACTGGGAGCGATATACTTACATTTGATAACGGCAATCTCCTAACGGGCCCCAGCACCGAGCAGCAGGCACAGGCATCGGCCATGGAGTGCAAACATCAGCGCTCCACGTCATAGCCACGCCCCAACACCTAATCGGGGTGGAGCCGCAGTACCACGTGATGTGCCTCAGCAGCACCCACAGGCATCGGCCATGGAGTGCAAACATCAGCGCTCCACGTCATAGCCACGCCCCATCACCCAATCGAGGTGGAGTCGCAGTACCACGTGATGTGCCTCTGCAGCACCCGCCGCAGGCCTCACGTGACCCCTGCCCG
This sequence comes from Ranitomeya imitator, assembly GCF_032444005.1. Lineage (NCBI taxonomy): Eukaryota > Metazoa > Chordata > Amphibia > Anura > Dendrobatidae > Ranitomeya > Ranitomeya imitator. The sequence goes on from NC_091286.1 coordinate 205,162,476, forward strand.
TGCTAGTAACCCAGGAGACGGCGACGCATAAACAAATACCCCATCTAAATGAAACAACATTCATAATTATTTAATATACCGATATTCGGCTTGTTACATAAGGGGTTAGGTATGCAGCTAGTAGCAGAGTTGTATTCTATAGCAGCGCATATAGAGAAAGTCACAGTGTATCAGATATATACATCACATGATTATAATCCATGCCGTAAACACATAAGCAATCAGCAGTACTGTGTATATATGAGCGATAAACTCAGAAGATATTTAAAACCTCAATAAAGAAAAACATGCATGCACATATATAGCAAAAGATGGTATGCAGATGGGACAGTCGGAATAAAAGCCAGAAAATAGTGAAACAGTGTAACCTGTATATCATTAATCATATTGAGATGTGCTAAACAGGCACTCCATACGAGCTTTATATCCCACTGTATAGTTCACCGACTGTCTCATCCGTTGTCCATCTAGAAAAACAAAAAGATAAAAAACATGAAAGAAGAGACATAGCTAAAAAATGGTAATAAAAACAAAAATGATGCAATTCAGAGAAGGAGGGGGCAGGATAAATATGTTTAATTATTTAAGGGATTAAATTATTTCGGGGTACATATACAGTTAGGTCCATATATATTTGGACAGAGACATTTTTCTAATTTTGGTTATAGACATTACCACAATGAATTTTAAACAAAACAATTCAGATGCAGTTGAAGTTCAGACTTTTAGCTTTCATTTGAGGTTATCCACATTAAAATTGGATGAAGGGTTTAGGAGTTTCAGCTCCTTAACAATTGCCACCCTGTTTTTAAAGGGACCGAAAGTAATTGGACAGATTCAATAATTTTAAATAAAATGTTCATTTTTAGTACTTGGGTTGAAAACCATTTGTTGGCAATGACTGCCTGAAGTGTTGAACTCATGGACATCACCAGATGATGTGTTTCCTCCTTTTTGAAGCTCTGCCAGGCCTTCACTGCGGTGGTTTTCAGTTGCTGTTGGTTTGTGGGCCTTTCTGTCTGAAGTTTAGTCTTTAACAAGTGAAATGCATGCTCAATTGGGTTGAGATCAGGTGACTGACTTGGCCATTCAAGAATATTCCACCTCTTTGCTTTAATAAACTCCTGGGTTGCTTTGGCTTTATGTTTTGGGTCATTGTCCATCTGTAGTTATGAACCGGCGACCAATCAGTTTGGCTGCATTTGGCTGGATCTGAGCACACAGTAAGTCTCTGAATACCTCAGAATTAATTTGGCTGCTTCTGTCCTGTGTCACATCATCAATAAACACAAGTGACCCAGTGCCACTGGCAGCCATGCATGCCCAAGCCATCACACTGCCTCCGCCGTGTTTTACATATGATGTGCTATGCTTTGGATCATGAGCTGTACCACGCCTTCGCCATACTTTTCTCTTTCCATCATTCTGGTAGAGGTTGATCTTGGTTTCATCTGTCCAAAGAATGTTCTTCCAGAAATGTGCTGGCTTTTTTAGATGTTTTTTTAGCAAAGTCCAGTCTAGCCTTTTTATTCTTGATGCTTATGAGTTGCTTGCACCATGCAGTGAACCCTCTGTATTTACTTTCATGTAGTCTTCTCTTTACGGTAGATTTGGATATTGATACGCCTACCTCCTGGAGAGTGTTGTTGACTTGGTTGGCTGTTGTGAAGGGGTTTCTCTTCACCATGGAGATTATTCTGTGATCATCCACCACTGTTGTCTTCCGTGGGCGCCCAGGTCTTTTTGCATTGATGAGTTCACCAGTGCTTTCTTTCTTTCTCAGGATGTACCAAACTGTAGATTTTGCCACTCCTAATATTGTAGCAATTTCTCGGATGGTTTTTTTCTGTTTTCGCAGCTTAAGGTTTGCTTGTTTCACATGCATGGAGAGCTCCTTTGACCGCATGTTTACTTCACAGCAAAACATTCCAAATGCAAGCACCACACCTCAAATCAACTCCAGGCCTTTTATCTGCTTAATTGAAAATTACATAACGGAGGGATTGCCCACACCTGTCCATGAAATAGCCTTGGAGTCAATTGTCCAATTACTTTTGGTCCCTTTAAAAACAGGGTGGCACATGTTAAGGAGCTGAAACTCCTAAACCCTTCATCCAATTTTAATGTGGATACCCTCAAATGAAAGCTGAAAGTCTGAACTTCAACTGCATCTGAATTGTTTTGTTTAAAATTCATTGTGGTAATGTCTATAACCAAAATTAGAAAAATGTTGTCTCTGTCCAAATATATATGGACCTAACTGTATGTGGGTTAAACTCTATATTTAGACCCCTAGGTTGTAACGTACCCAGAGTATAAATCCATCTCATTTCTTTAGCTTTAAGTATCCCTAACCTATCACCACCCCTTCTCAGAATAGGAACACTATCGATGACTCTAAATCTCAACTGGTTCACTAGATGTTTATATTCCAGAAAATGTTTTGGGACCGGTAACTCTGTGAGACCCGTTCTAATAGTACTTTTATGTTTTCCTATACGAGTCCTCACTTCAGTGGTTGTCTCCCCGACATAAGCCAGTCCACAGGGACAGGTAATCATATAGATGACATAACTAGACGCACAAGTGTACCTCTCCTTAATCTGAAATTTCTTTCCAGTGTGCGGATGACAAAAGGAATCCCCTTTAAGCAAATTATTGCAACAGGCACAACCGAGGCATGGGAAATTGCCAAATCTGGGTGCACTTAAGGTTTTTTGGTATGACACTTTAGACGTGCCAAAGTCAGATTTCACTAGTTTGTCACCTAGATTTTTGCCCCTCCTATAGGACATCATCGGAGCCGATCTAAAACCAGAAATTTGGGGTAGACCCCATTGTAAAAGGGTCTAATGTATCTTAATAACTCCACTGATCCTGCTACTTACTGGACTATAGGTAGAGACGAACGGGATCCTGTCACAGACAAGTGTACAAGTCTACCTTCTGGCGCCACGTCAGAGCCTGGTGGCGCTACATTGATGATATTTTTTTGATATGGGATGGCAGCCAGATTGATCTGGAATCTTTTCAATATTATCTAAATGGAATATATTCAGAATTGCAATTTACTTTGATAAGTTCAACTGCCCAAATACAATTCTTGGACACTCTGGATTACAAAAAGGGAGACAAGTTGAGGACTGACATCTTTATTAAAGAGACGGACAGAAATAGTCTGCTGCTATAAGACAGCAATCACCCGAGAGGATTGATCGATTCACTTCCATGGATTCAACTATTGAGAGTACGTAGGATAGTATCTGAGGAACATATTGTAAGTCAAAGATTGGACGAGATGTGCTCAAAATTTATAGAAAGAGGATACCCTGTTAAAAGTGTTAATGAGTTAAAGACTAAGGCTCTCAATTCCTCACGTGAAAGTGTTAGAAAAAAATCCTCTAATAAACGCGTCTGTGACAGGATCCCGTTCGTCTCTGCCTATAGTCCAGTAAGTAACAGGATCAGTGGAGTTATTAAGAAACATGGGACCCTTTTACAATGGGGTCTACCCCAAATTTCTGGTTTTAGATCAGCTCCGATGATGTCCTATAGGAGGGGCAAAAATCTAGGTGATAAACTAGTGAAATCTGACTTTGGCACGTCTAAAGTGTCATACCAACAAACCTTACGTGCACCCAGATTTGGCAATTTCCCATGCCTTGGTTGTGCCTGTTGCAATAATTTGCTTAAAGGGGATTCCTTTTGTCATCCGCACACTGGAAAGAAATTTCAGATTAAGGAGAGGTACACTTGTGCGTCTAGTTATGTCATCTATATGATTACCTGTCCCTGTGGACTGGCTTACGTCGGGGAGACAACCACTGAAGTGAGGACTCGTATAGGAAAACATAAAAGTACTATTAGAATGGGTCTCACAGAGTTACCGGTCCCGAAACATTTTCTGGAATATAAACATCTAGTAAACCAGTTGAGATTTAGAGTCATCGATAGTGTTCCTATTCTGAGAAGGGGTGGTGATAGGTTAGGGATACTTAAAGCTAAAGAAATGAGATGGATTTATACTCTGGGTACGTTACAACCTAGGGGTCTAAATATAGAGTTTAACCCACTGTAGCGTTTCACCCGCTACGGGTCTAGGGGACACTCGCTTAGGTGCGGCGGGTGACACTCAGGAGACACGTTTCTTTAAAAATTCTCAGGTTTATTGCTCCATAAACCAGCAAGACAGGAACAACAGGTAAACAGTCTTACTTCAGATCGATGTTTCCTCAATGTCCATAATAGAGCTCCGCTCTCTCTCACGTCTGTGGGCACACAGACCGTGCTATGTCCAGCACGTAGGCTCTCCAGCCTAAAGATGGTCTCTGTGTGTTGTTCAGGACATCTGTCCCCACTTGAAACCGTCAAACACACAGGCCACTATGCAGTGTCCAGCCAGGACACATGGAAGTGTGTCCACCCTGGCAGACTTCCAAACACTCTCTCTCACCATGTGCTACACATCTCCATTAAGTAGCCTGAAACCACACCCATTGGTGAAGTAACGTCACATGATTAGACATGTGGCTATGACATCACCACAGGTCCTGAAACAAACATAAATAGGCATGGTTATGCCCCTTACCCAGGGGTGAGGTATATGGGTAGCCAGACCCTCCCATCTCTCATAGCTACCCGTAACCCGGACCCAAACATCCTAAACAATTCCTTATTGCCTTATGTGTATTAAACAAAACACTCCAGGTTACATCACAGCGGCAAGCCTTCTCTGTGATACATACCTCCCATCGACTATACAAGCTTTAGCCATGCTACATACCTCCCCCCTCTGCCTAAAGCCGTGGGGCTTGGCACTTGTCCTAAACCGACTAGAGACCCCTCTCAGTCGTCCCTGACAGTCAAACCGTCCGTTTAAGTCAGGGCCTGTCATTGAACCCTTTCGTCGGCATTCGTCATCCCTTTCGGTCAGATCCCTTAATAACGATGACCCCTTGTCATCTCGTCTGCTACAGGATCTCCTGCTTAGGTCACTTAACCCTGAGCTAACTGAGGCATCACTGCTTCCACCCGTTTCATCAGGCCACCTTCTCCCATGGTTTTTATTGCCTGGAGAGCAATCCATCCACTTTTCTCTATGCCCCCTGCTAGCTTCCGCTTGAGGACTTCTGGTCTTACGCAAACTTCTTCGCATCTCTGGCAGCTGTCTATTAACTTGCCATCTCTCAAGTCTCAGCTGCTCTACCTCCCTTAGGTATGCCATGCGATATTCCAGGAGCATGCGGATATTCCTGAGACTCTCTCTGGATCCGACAACCAGGAACGGAACCATCCCATCTTCACCCAAGACCTGGACCTCTTCATCAGCGGGTATCCTCAGTCTCTTCAGACCGGATTTATCCACCATCTCCTGCATCACTCTCCCAAGTTTCCCAATGACTTTCGCCACCAGACCTTTAGGTACTTGGACTGTGTCTTCCACTAAGCCCAGCCGACTAATAGCTTTCCTTTCACGCTCCAAACGTCGAATGGCTTCATCATTCTTCAAAATGATCTTCTGCTTTGTACGGAGGCAGTGTAGGTGCATATCCCTCAGGACAGCCACCCGCTTCACTGTGACTTCCATAGTCGACAGTATCACCAACTGTTTAGTCTCTGGTGCCCAGTGCACACTACATGCTTCCACCGCTTTTCTAAAGGCCTCATGCACACCTTCACCGGTACAGGCTTCTTGCACATCCTCGGGTACATCTATCACACTCTTGAAGAGCGGGGTCTCACTCTCTTCATGGACGGACGGCTCCGGTTCTTCTATGGACCTTTCCATTAAGACATCTGCCATGACCGGGTGACTGTCTTGTTCTGCCTTTACCGCGAGCTCTTCCTCAGTTTTACCCTTCTCAACAACCTTTGCCAAGATGGGTATCGGCAGCTCCGCCTTGTTATCACTCGGGGATGACTGCTGTACGTCTCGGACCCGTAACTTCTCCTTTGACAGAAGACTTCTTACTGCTTCTCGGAGCACTACCACATTTTCGCCTAAGGCCTTATTCTCACTGTGCCACACTGTCAGGTGACCTCTGAGCTCAGAGACCTCCTTCTCCATCTCATCCAACCTGTGCTCCGCCATTTGTCTCAGGGCCTTTTCTTGTTCGAGAGACTCTTTGAGCAGCTCTATCTCGCTTCTCCCATCCTCCGGATTGGTGGAGCATGCATCACTTGAGGAGGTATCTAATTCAGGCACCACTTCTTTGGTGGCCACCTCCACTTCTGCACCCTCAGACTTTGCACTGTCAGCGTCAACCCTCTCTGGTGTCTTAGCGGTGACATCCTTAGGTTCGTCCCGTTCCCCTGGGACTTTAAAGTACTCCAGACAATTCAAGTCCTCATCACCAGATTTTCTGGAGCCTTCACCCTCTTCCGTCACATCTTCACAAGGTGCAACTGGTTCAGCCCCTTTGCCTTTTCTACGTCTCCGGCGATGGGAGGAAGACTTGCCAGCGGAACCTGAGTCAGCCTTACTGCACTCTTTTCCACTGGTGTCATCATCTGAATGGAAGTCACCACCACCCAATTGGTCTTCCTGGAACCGACAGTCCCCACTTAAACAGGTCACAATTTCTGGCATGGCTGTCACTGCCATCCTGTCTTCACCCTGTGGAGCCCTGTCGTTCCCCTGTGTCAGTATTTCTGATACCGGTACATCATACTCAGTTGTAGCACTTGTTACTGGCCTTGTCATGTCACAGTCACCCTTGGAGTCTGTGTCACACCCCACAATAAGGCGACCCCCCAAGTCACACTCTAACTGGGTGTCAGCTCCACTCTGTTTAACCACCACATCCTTATCTACCAGTTCATTACCAGTCACACTGTCGCACACTTCAGGTGACGTCAGGTCAGTAAGTTCGGCAGACGCACGGTTTCCTCTGGTCGCCCTTATACCTGACCCATCAGTGTTGGGAGGTGTTTCTGCCAATGTTGTCTCACCAAGTTGGGCCCGTTCACCATTTTCTTTGGGCATGTCCAGCTTAGGTCTGTCCACACTAGGGGGCGCATTCACAACATTACTACCTCCCATACACATAATTTCCACAAACACTTCACCTTTTTCCCACCAGTCCCACAGTGCTTCCAAATCTTGTCCTATTACCATAGGACACGGCAAGTTCGGGACTACAGCCACCTCATGGTATGTGGAAACATCAGCTGCGACAATGTAGAGAGTGGCTACCTGAAGACCTTTAGCGTCCCCACTTATGCCACTTATTTTCGCCTTTGTCCCAGGTGACACAGAACTTCCTGGAAGGGTCCTCAGCAAAGACGCTTCCCTCCCCGGGTCTAACAACCCCCGCACACGCTCTCCATCCAGCCAAAAAGGACACAGTCGTGACTCGTCACTGATCGGCTCCCCTTTTTTTGGTTCCGCCCCCTTTTGGGCAAGTGCTCTGTTTTTTGACACCACCCCTGTTCGGGTTACAGCCCCCTTTTGGGATTCCACCCCTTTTTGGGCTACTACCCCTATCTGGGTTACCGCCCCCTTTTGGGACTCCACCCCCTTTTGGGCAACCATCCCCGTTTGGGTCCCCGCCCACTTTTAGGGACACTCCCTTCCCTGGGGTACACTCTGTGGACTTCCCCACGGCACTCAGGCCCCAGTTCGCCCAGTACACCACTTAGTCTCTGGGCCTGTACTGGCCCTTTAAGAGTCTGCAAAGAGAAAAAAAAAATGTTTTGTTTTTTTTTTTCTCAACACTTCACCAGCTCCTGCTGGCACTGCTACAGCCCCTGCTGCAGTCCCAAATCACTGGCACCTCCGGGTGCTGATCACAAACAGTTGCTGCCGCCACTGCAGCTCCTGCTGCTGCGGAACCTCTTGCTGCAACCGCGCTGCACGGCTCAACCACAGACTTCGTGGACCCGCCGATCCACAGCAAGCCGCTTGTCACCTTCGTGGACCCACCGAGCCACAGCAAACTTCGTGACCTCACGGAGCCACAGCAAGCTGACTCTCAGGAAAAAAAAAACTCAGTCTCTTACTGACGCTGGTCAGAACAACACAGACACTGGTCTGTTTCACACCCGGCTTTACAGCCCAAACACAATTTTCACTGACTCCAGTCAGTATCACACGGTTTTTAGACCGTTACCCGTTGGCAACTTCACGGGCTCCTGAACACCCCTCAGCCTCAGAGATGCCCAGACGCACTGTCTCTGTTTTCTTCCAGTCTGACCCCGGTCAGTACACACGGACACCTGTCCGTTACCTGTTGGTGCCGGCCACACAGTTTCCCAGATCCCTCTTCTCCTCAGAGGTATCCCAAAACAACAGTTCTCACTGATCCCGATCAGTATTTACTCACGGTTTTCAAGACCGTCCACTCCTCTGGCTCAGACCAGCCAGCGCTGCAACACGAGCTCCTTGGATCGTTGCCCGCAGTCTTAAACACCAATTGTAGCGTTTCACCCGCTACGGGTCAAGGGGACACTCGCTTAGGTGCGGCGGGTGACACTCAGGAGACACGTTTCTTTAAAAATTCTCACGTTTATTGCTCCATAAACCAGCAAGACAGGAACAACAGGTAAACAGTCTTACTTCAGATCGATGTTTCCTCAATGTCCATTATAGAGCTCCGCTCTCTCTCACGTCTGTGGGCACACAGACCGTGCTATGTCCAGCACGTAGGCTCTCCAGCCTAAAGATGGTCTCTGTGTGTTGTTCAGGACATCTGTCCCCACTTGAAACCGTCAAACACACAGGCCACTATGCAGTGTCCAGCCAGGACACATGGAAGTGTGTCCACCCTGGCAGACTTCCAAACACTCTCTCTCACCATGTGCTACACATCTCCATTAAGTAGCCTGAAACCACACCCATTGGTGAAGTAACGTCACATGATTAGACATGTGGCTATGACATCACCACAGGTCCTGAAACAAACATAAATAGGCATGGTTATGCCCCTTACCCAGGGGTGAGGTATATGGGTAGCCAGACCCTCCCATCTCTCATAGCTACCCGTAACCCGGACCCAAACATCCTAAACAATTCCTTATTGCCTTATGTGTATTAAACAAAACACTCCAGGTTACATCACAGCGGCAAGCCTTCTCTGTGATACATACCTCCCATCGACTATACAAGCTTTAGCCATGCTACACCACATATATGTACCCCGAAATAATTTAATCCCTTAAATAATTAAACATATTTATCCTGCCCCCTCCTTCTCTGAATTGCATCATTTTTGTTTTTATTACCATTTTTTAGCTATGTCTCTTCTTTCATGTTTTTTATCTTTTTGTTTTTCTAGATGGACAACGGATGAGACAGTCGGTGAACTATACAGTGGGATATAAAGCTCGTATGGAGTGCCTGTTTAGCACATCTCAATATGATTAACGATATACAGGTTACACTGTTTCACTATACAACTCTGCTACTAGCTGCATACCTAACCCCTTATGTAGCAAGCCGAATATCGGTATATTAAATAATTATGAATGTTGTTTCATTTAGATGGGGTATTTGTTTATGCGTCGCCATCTCCCGGGTTACTAGCATGGGCAGGGGTCACGTGAGGCCGGCGGTGGGTGCTGCAGAGGCACATCACGTGGTACTGTGACTCCACCTCGATTGGGTGATGGGGCGTGGCTATGACGTGGAGCGCTGACGTTTGCACTCCATGGCCGATGCCTGTGCCTGCTGCTTGGTGCTGGGGCCCGTTAGGAGATTGCCGTTATCAAATGTAAGTATATCGCTCCCAGTAGAGCTAATTAGAATGGAGATTTCATGCTGGACACAATGTATCAATGAGCCTGATTGGGCGAACTTGAAATACGGCGCCAGTGATAATGAGTGGTCGGAAGCATACAGGAAGTGCTGTGAGAAACACGCTGATTGGCTATTCATCACTATGGAGACGAGTACACTGTGTGTATACATATCGAAATCAGAAGATAAACATCATGCGTTTGAACTGCTGTGCACTGATAAATGTATTTATCTATATGGCAATGACTTGCTTTTATGCGATGTATATTTGCACATGTATCTGATGTCTATTTTGGGATTGGTTTTATTGTTTGTATATATTATATGGTTAAGGGGGCTGGTACTTATTTGTGATTGGCTCCCTGCGTGGTGTCCACACTATTTAAGACAGCCCCAAACACTCTGGTGTATGCTTGAAAAAGACCGATTGTGCGGTCGAAACGTTGCTGTTGGCGGTTTTATCATGGCTGAAATAAAGATTATTGGACCTTATCACCCGGCTGGAGCGCTGTCCTTCTACTTTGGAGTCTATACAATATCCGGGAGAGTTCCCAGGATGTGGAACGAGTGCCCTATATGAGTGAGTGCTGTCAGCCTTCTTTTATTCTATGACACCAAATGATGTTAGAAGACGGGCAGCGCTAACTGAGCATGGCCAAGGTTGAACATAAAAGCACAGGCTATGGGACAGATTCAAACAATGCAGAGGAGATGGCGCCTGGCGCCAAGGGGGTCAGAATAATGGCTGCTTTGAGTCTCATTAGAAAGGAAAGTTCCACCTCCGGGCCGTTTTCATGGTGTGAGGGGACACATTTTATAAGTGTTAAGTTCAGCGTGTGCAAGGAGCATAACTAAAAGAGCCACCTTTTCCTTGTGCAGCTTTACTGCTGCACATGGTGGCTCTTTCAGATACAAACGTCTGGGGGGAGGGGACAGGTTCCTTTTAATTTCAGTGGTAATGTCAGCCTGGCGGTCGCAGGACACATTGCCGGCTACACAGCAGGGGAGCAGCTGGCGTTACTGAACCCTACTAACACAGCAGCGAGTGATTTTCTCTGAGCAGACTGCACTTCTGGGCAACAACTGGCGGTGTTGAAGCCCAGGGAAAGCAGGAGGAGCAGACTTTATTTTTTGCTGCACACACAGCAAGGGAGCAGCTGGCGTTACTGAACCCCAATAACATGGCAGCAAGTGTTGACTGTGCAGACAGCACTTCCGGGCAACAACTGACGGTGTTGAAGCATATAGAAAGTAGGAGGAGCAGACTTTACTTTTTGCCACACACACACAGCAGGGGAGCAGCTGGAGTTACTGAACCCCAATAACACGGCAGCAAGTGTTGACTGTGCAGACAGCACTTCTGGGCAACAACTGGTGGTGTTGAAGCCCAGGGAAAGCATGAGGAGCAGACTTTAGTTTTTGCTGCACATTCAGCAGGGGAGCAGCTGGCGTTACTGAACCCCAATAACACGGCAGTGAGTGTTGACTGTGCAGAAAGCACTTCCGGGCAACAACTGGTGGTGTTGAAGCCCAGGGAAAGCAGAAGGAGCAGACTTTAGTTTTTGCTGCACACACAGCAAGGGAACAGCTGGCATTACTGAACCCAAATAACACGGCAGCAAGTGTTGACTGTGCAGACAGCACTTCTGGGCAACAATTGGCGGTGTTGAAGCCCGGGAAAGCAGGAGGAGCAGACTTTAGTTTTTGCCACACACACAGCAGTGGAACAGCTGACGTTACTGAACCCCAATAACAGAGGAGCAACTGTTGACTGTGCAGACAGCACTTCTGGGCAACAAGTGGCGGTTTTGAAGCCCAGGGAAAGCAGGAGGAGCAGACTTTATTTTTTGCCACACACACACAGCAGGGGAGCAGCTGGCGTTACTGAACCCCAATAACAGAGGAGCAATTGTTGACTGTGCAGACAGCACTTCCGGGCAACAACTGGCGGTGTTGAAGCCCAGGGAAAGCAGGAGAAGCAGACACACAAGCAGGCACAGCTCAGCTTTAGAAATAGAAAGAGAATGGCCTAAAACAGATTGAATAATACATAAATTCAATTAATAGGGGAATAGTAGAGTTGTCAGCAGCTGCACACTCTGTGTGAATTGATCAGACAATGATATATTCAAGTCAGGCAGTAGGCACCTTTTCCAGCTGCCGTTGATTTCAATGACACTTTTTATTAATTCTTGAACTATAAACCAGGCAGGCAGTTTAATACCCCTCAGTCCTAGCTTTTCTACTGAAGAAAAAAAATCAGAAAGCGTTATTGCTGCTTGTTGCTGTTTCTTCCTTTTGCGATTTGTACCTACACACCATTTCTTGCCTCGTTAGGCATGCACCTACCTACTAACATAGCATTTTTTATTATGGCCTTTTATTAAGTGAGGTGATACCATTATTTTCTTTTAAAGTACACATTTTTTACCTTCTACATGTTTGTTTTACTAGAGCAATTTAGCAACCATACATTCTATGTCAATAAAGCAGACTGTTGACACATTTATTTCCAGTTGTGTACTTACCTAGCAGTGTAACATTTTGGGTTCAGCTTTTATCATTGTGGAGAATACAGTAGTATTTAAAGAAAAAAAAAGAAAAATACACACATTTTACTTTTTGCTTACCTGTTTTACTAGTCCAATTTGAAAGGCATACATGAAACAATAACACTGCTTGCCACATTTGTCATTTTGATAAGTCGTTTTTGACCAGGGGGATTTAGTTTGGTTATCTAAAAAACAAATAAAATAAATCCACATATTTATCTGTGCCTCTTTGTTGTGGCACATCTGTCTAAGGGGTTAAATTTGAAACTGTATACACCACATCTATAATACAGGCACGTAGTTGATGCATTAGACTGTTTGAGTGTTGTGCGTAACCTACCTAGCATTTCTTTTTAATTCATTTTTCTCCAGGGTAGAAGGTAAGAGTGTTTATTTGTTTTAAATATTATACTTGTGTACAAAATGTTTGTAGCCAAAGTGGCAATTGCATCCAGTAGGGTGGTGTGAAGGAAAATAAAACATACAATGGCCATTTTGCTGAATTTGCTGTGCAGCCCTCCAAAGAAATGCCTCCCCACACCATTAGTGACCTGCTGCTAAACCAGTCATACTGTAGGATGCTGCAGGCAGCAGAACATTCTCCACAGCATCTCCAGTCTCTGTCATGTCTATCACATGCACTCAGTGTGAACCCACTCTCATCTGTAAATAGCAGAGGGCCAAATGTCGAATCTGCCAATCTTGATGTTCTCTGGCAAATGTCAATTGCTTTTCATGGTGTTGGGCTGTGAGCACAACACTCTCTTGTGGACATTGGACTCTCATACCACCCTCATGGAGTCTGTTTCTGACAGTTTGAGAAGACACATGGATGTGTCCTGTTGGAAGATATTTTGGAGGGCTTTAGCATAGCTCCTCCTGTTCCTTCTTGCAAAAAGGATGAGGTAGCTATTCTGCTGTTGGGTTATTGCTCTCCTAAGGCTTGTTCCATGTCTCCTGATGTACTGGTCTGTCTCCTGGTATGTGCTCCATGCTCTGGACACTGTGCTGACAAACACAGCTACCTTTCTTGCCATAGCTCTCATTGATGTGCCATCATGGATGAGCTACACTATCTCAGCAACTTCTGTGGGTTGTAGATGCCGCCTCATGCTACTCTACCTCCAAGGGTGAGATCAATGACAAAATGCGAAAGTGACCAAAACAACAGCCAGGGGTAATTAATTTACAATCATCGTCGCTTCATAACTGGAAAGATTGATTTCAGAGAAGTGTGTTTGACTTGGAATTACATTGTGATGTTTAAGTGTTACCTTTATTTTTTTTGAGCAACGTAAAGTGGTGTGCAAATTAATTGGGACAAATCATTTTTTAAGTAAAATCGTAAGTTCTGTACCAGTCAGTGATTCAAACCAGTTTTAATATATAATAAATAAATCTTGGTCAACTAGCCAGTGGAAAAGGATAATTTTCAGAATTAGTATGTAACAGAGCATTACAAATTTTATTATTAAATATTCAAAAATATGTGTTTTTTTGCTTTGTCCCAATTAATTTGCACAGCACTGTATATTAAAATCTTAATTTCACTTGTTCACAAAGCAAGGTTTTTTTTTCTAAACATTATCCTCTTCAAATACTGCCACGTAACAATTAGCATAGGGGAATGTCACATTTGTCCTCATGGTGGTACAACATACTGTAAAGGGTAATCATCATAAATTTTGAAAATATTGATCAATCTTACAAATGGTCTTTCTTAGGCTCCTCAGCTTAGGGAAATTCACCAAACTGCAGGTCAAGGTGGACACAAAGACTAAGGGTGCTGGCACAGAAGGCTGAAAGGCATGTGGAACATCAAGATTTTGGACATACTGTACCACAAGCCATAAAACCAGAAGGGCAGGTGAAGAGGAAGCAGCAAGTAGTGGAATCAGAGCAGATTGCAATGTAATGCAAACACACTCTAATAATAATGTATGATGGCGGGTACAGAAAATTACATACTAACCAGGAGGTTGCAGTTGAAGGGTTAAATAAGCAGGTTTAAGGGTCTGTAGAATACATAGGAGTTGGCAACAATGAATGTAACATACAGGGGTGGATTAAGGGTAGCCAGGGCACCGGGATGTTCAGACACTGTGGGCCCCCCGGTCATGTGATGGGGGTCATGTGACGGGAGTCATGTGACGGGGGTCATGTGACGGGGGTCATGTGACGGGGGTCATATGACGGGGGTCATATGACGGGGGTCATGATATACCTGAACCAGATTATTCTAGAAAAATGTACTGTAACCTATTAAATATTTGTTAAAATCTGCAATACAATTTAGGCATATTTTGACCAATAATATCACATACAAGGAACAAATACCACTGCACCATGTCAAGACCACATATTACCAAACAGCACATACAAGGGACAAATGCCACAACACCATTTCCAGACCACATATTACCACCACATAGTGACTGAATACTATAGTACTGATCAGTAACAAAAAAAACAAAACACAATACTATCACCATAAGTGCCAGTATTCACAGGAGATCTGTACTTAGTATGCAGTGTGTTGTGATCCGGTGACCTAGGAGCTGCATGAGAACTTTCACTGGAGAAAGTGGCCACTGTACTGACCGCAAACCTGAACTTAACGCCGCAACTAGAAGTAGCTGTGGAGTGTACCTAACACACCTAGACACCTCGTCACAGCCGGAGAACTAAATACCCCTAAAGATGGAAACAGGAATACTATCTTGCCTCAGAGAAAATCCCCAAAGGATAGACAGCCCCCCAACAAATATTGGCGGTGAGTCGGAGAGGAAAAAACATACACAGGCAGAAAAACAGGATTAGCACAGGAGGCCACTCTAGCTAGATAGGACAGGATATGACAGAGTTCTGTGCGGTCAGTATAAAAACCCTTCAAAACATCCACAGCAGAATATACAAAAACTTCCTACATCTTTACTAAAAGATGTAGGAGCGTAAATCTGCAACTCCAGTGAATCCTACATTCAGAGCAGGAATAAAACTGAAACAAGCACACAGGCAGTGTGCCACAGAAACAAAAACCAAACACTTATCTTTGCTGAAATAGGCAGTGAGCAGGAGAAGCGAGAAAGTGATCCAACACTTCACAGGGAACATTGACTACTGGCAAGGGCTAAAGGATCCTGCCCACTTAAATATCCCAGTCAGAACTGTAATTATCCGATACACCTGGCCAAGTCTGTGACTCAGAGACAACTGCATTCCCACCTACAACCACTGGAGGGAACCCAAGAGCAGAATTTACAACAGCAGTGTCTGTGTAGAGGTAATACAGAGATCACTGGTGGTATTATACACAGGAGCTCTGTATATAATGTATATGTAATACAGTGATCACTGGTGACATTGTACACAGTGTTGTGAATTCCACTCTTGGGCTCCCTCCGGTGGTTTTAAGTGGAATGGCTGCTCCTTGGATTTAGCAGTCTGCAGCTGCTTCCACTGATTGTCTTTCTGCTCGGCTATTTATGCCTGGCTCTTCCCTTCAGCCAGTGCCACTTGTCAATGGTTCCTGGTTGGATTCACATTTTTGCTTGGATTTCCCTGATATCCTGACCAGTTCAGCAAAGATAAGTCCTTGCTTTGCTCTTTTCTGTCCATATGTTGTGGACTTATTCGTTCTGTGCATTCTATGTTTTGTCCAGCTTGTCAGTATGGATTAATTCAGTTAAGCTGGAAGCTCTGGGAAGCAGATTTACTCTCCACACCTTTAGTCAGGTGTGGAGATTTTTGTAAACTCTGTGTGGATTTTTGTAGTTTTTAATACTGACCGCACAGTATTCTATCCTATCCTACCTATCTAGCTAGACTGGCCTCCTGTGCTACATCCTGGTTTCATTCTGTGTATGTCTTTTCCCTCTCCACTCACAGTCATTACTTGTGGGGGGCTATCTATCCTTTGGGGATTTTCTCTGAGGCAAGATAGTTTTCCTGTTTCTATCTTTAGGGGTAGTTAATTCTCAGGCTGTGACGATGTGCCTAGGGAGCGACAGGAGCATCCCACGGCTACTTCTAGTGTTGTGTTGAGCTTAGGGACTGCGGTCAGTACAGGTACCACCTCCTTCAGAGCTCGTCCCATGTTGCTCCTAAAGCACCAGTTCATAACAACACAGGACAGCTGTATATAGTATACAGTGTATAGTGTCAGTGTATAGGCAACACTGACTCACCAGTGACGTCTCTAGGTGAAGTCCTTCATCTTTCATCCAGCACAGACTGCCATCATTTCTTCCAGCCAGGACTCGTTTCTGCAGGAAATAACACAGTTATCTCGAGTTCCGCTTGCAGAACACATTACTTAATTTTTCACAACTTCTACATTACACCACATGAAGAAAAAAAAGCGATATAGTGTCACTCTGCACAGTAACAGGACCACCCCCCCCCATTTAAAACAGTATACTCAAAAGATAAAATAAATACATCACTGCAGTAATAATATCCCTTAATTAGCCCCTATGGTAATAATATTCCCCACCCTGGCCCCGTGTGTCTCATTTCTGGTTCCAGCCATATGTTCTCGCATCCTGCCCTCATGAGTATCCATTCTACCCTATATGATCTCCACATCCTGCCCCATCTGTCTCCATCGTATCCATCCTGCCCCATGATCCAAATACTGCCCCATGTCTTTCATTCTGCCCCATGTCTCCAATCATGCCCACGTGTCTACATTCTGCCCATGCCTCCAGTCCTGCCCCCAGTGTGTCCAGCAATCTGTCCCAGTGTGTCCAGCATATTACCCCCAGTGTGTCCAGCATATTGCCCCCAGTGTGTCCAGCAATCTGCCCCAGTATGTCCAGCATATTGCCCCAGTGTGTACAGCATTGCCCCCAGACAGTGTGTCCAGCAATCTGCCCCAGTGTGTCCAGCATTGCCCCCAGACAGTGTGTCCAGCAATCTGCCCCAGTGTGTCCAGCATTGCCCCCAGACAGTGTGTCCAGCAATCTGCCCCAGTGTGTCCAGCATATTACCACCAGTGTGTCCAGCAATCTGCCCCAGTGTCTCCAGCATTGCCCCAGTGTCTGCAGCATTGCCCCAGTGTTTCCAGCATTGCCCCAGTGTCTCCAGCATTGCCCCAGTGTGTCCTCCAGCATTGCCCCCAGTGTGTCCACCATTATCAAAAAAAACAAAACAAAAAAACAAAAAACAAACAGTCTCCTCACCTGACCTGTGCGCTCCAGCGGCGAGCTCCCTCCAGCAGCGCACACTCGCCGATGACTGACAATGACGTCAGACGCGGGCGACGTGTGCGCCTGCGACCGACTTCAGCTGCCAGCCTCCAATTGGCTGGCGGCTGTTGTTAACTATTGAAGTGCGGGCGTGCGCCCGCATGTCAATAGGAAACCGCCGCAGCGCCGGAAGGGGCCCGGTGAGCAGATGAGAAGGGGCCCGATGCGGACCCCCTCTCTCTGCCCACCGGGTCTGGGGGGCACATAAATGCCGGCGGGCATTCACAGACGATTAGCAAAGGGTCAATCTGTGCGGTAGCCCAGGGTCCAGTGGTGTGATAATCCGCCCCTGGTAACATATTATGAATAGTTTCAAAATATCAGTTTCTGACACTTACTGCAAACAATTGGTTAACTAGCAGGTAGCAAACACATGGTTTCAGGTTCAGAGGATTTGTAGGAATCAAAGGAGTTTGCAAATAAGACATTGAATAGTTGAAAACTATAAATGAGCAAAAACTGATCATGTTAATGTTTAATTCTCAGACAAGGGGGTGTGTTGAAGTGGGTCTTAAAAAGCTTTAGATGACATCACTAAATACCTCTTGGCCCCTTGAAACACCCAACGTACACGACAGCAAAGGGAAGTGGCCATAGAGGAAGTGAGTGAAGTTGAGCGCTGAAGACGAGACTGGTTCAGAATCATCTACACTATGGTATCAGAGTTTAGAGATTCTCCTATGATTTACTAAATTCAAACAGTTTGCAATTCACAGAGTGACAGAGAGAGGTAACGCAGACAGGCAGGCTTCCCCATTGCGTCCTGCAGTTATCACTTCTTTGGTTTTGCAGAATATGGATGTACAGTAGATCAGAGTGTACAGCTTATTCCTTACAGAGGCAAAAAAAGGCAATATTTTTTGAGGAATATTTAGGTTCATTAATAGGGAGAGAGATATGGCAGGTGACAGCAGCTGTGTTAGGGCAATTGACTAATATATTCCACTTACACATTTTTCTTATCCTTCTTGCAGTACAAATGTTTGGTCTATCTCTCTCTCACTCTCATTTTCTCTTACCTCTAAGGCTATATTAACAATAAAACAGATTGAATACAGTATTAGAGTGCGGCAAAATGTTCTACACTCCATTGCAAGGCAACTGGACTACTTAAAGGGCACCTGTCACCTCAAATTGGCGGGATATGTAATAGTCTTTTTCTGGTCCAATGGGCGGCGTTTCATCTTCATTTATCCAAGCCATCCGTCCCTGTTGTCCGCAATATGTTTGAGAATTAAAGTACTTGTCCTCCGTAGTTCGCGCGTGCGCAATGCAATCTTCGCTCATGCATGGGCAGTATGCTTTGCCCAACTGCGGGCAAAGCCGAAAAGCATTACTGTGCATGCACCCGCACACTATGTCCCAGAACACAGCAAAATACTTCTGGGACACAGTGCGCAGGCGCATGCACAAGTAAAAGGGAGTGTGATCATTGCCCTGCAGCGTCTGACCGGGACCACGGAAGAATCACCCAACTCCTCATACTGCCACAGTATTTGTAAGTATATTCCGCCTATAAGACGCATCCCTATTTTCCCCCACATTTTTTGGGGAAAAAGTGCATCTTATAGTCCAAAAAATACGGTAAATGGAAAATAATTGATATAAGAATTCCATCTCATTTTAAAAAAAGCAGGTCATTGTATTCTTCAACTGCAATTTCAGATGTTGGAACAAGTTTCCTTCTTACTGACAAGTTGAAGCTCCACCTACTCATATAACATTTTTGGAAAATCCAACTTCTGCCCAAATGCCCCAAGGGGTTTAACTGTGAATTTGATTTATGTTTCTGATTGATTTCATAATTGTCTTTTTTCTTATCTTTATTGGATTCTTATATAACAATTTAATTTTGGGAGAATCTCTAGTAGAGTTTATTCTTGCGGCTTACCTGCATCTTGTTCTTTACTTCATTGTTTGCCTTTTTGTCTATCAAGCTATTTTGCATATTCAATTAAATCTCATCATTTATCTGTTTGTTGCTCAGCTTACCACATGCATTCAACAGAAAAATAATGACTAACTATTGTGCAACTACTAAGCTAAATGAGGAGCTATTCTGTATTATTAACTACTTTGATGGTCTATTTACACAGCTAATGGGCTTGTGAAACATGTCAATCTGTCACATTCCCTGAATGTATTTAAAAGGATTCTGCCTTGAATGTATTTAAAAGGATTCCGCCCAGAATGACTATTCAAACCAAGTACAGGCGCTCAGTGCTTCATAGTGTGACCAATCATTTACATACACCTTCCCACATGCTTAGTATCCATCTATCTCCACCCCATCCTTTTCTTTGATAGATCTGGCATAACAGAGGCAGAAAATGGTGAAGATATATGGAAAACAAGCAGATGGGAAAGTGTATTTAACCCCTTAGAGACAGAGCCAACTTTGTCCGCAATGACCAAGCAAAATTTTACAATTCTGACAACTGTCATTTTATGAGATTATAGCTCTGGAATGGTTCAACAGATTCTACTGAGTCTAAGGCTGCCATCACACTAGCAGTATTTGGTCAGTATTTTACAACAGTATTTCTCAGCCAAAACTAGGAGTGGGTGATAAATACAGAAGTGGTGCATATGTTTCTATTATACTTTTCCTCTAATTGTTCCACTCCTGGTTTTGGCTTACAAATACTGATGTAAAATACTGACCAAATACTGCTAGTGTGACGGCAGCCTAATATTGTTTTTTAATGACTTATTGTACTTCATGTTAGTGATCAAATTTCTTTGATATAACTTGTGTTTATTTATGGGGAAAAAAAACGTAAATTTGGGAAAAATGTAAACATTTTTGCAATTTTCAAAATTTTTATTTTTGTGCCCTTAAATCAGGGAATCATATTACGCAAAATAGCTAATAAATAACATTTCCCAAATGTCTACTTTACATCAATACAACATTGGAAACATAATTTTTTTTGTTAAGAAGTTATAAGGGTAAAAGTTGACCAGCAATTTCTCATTTTTCCAACAACATTTACAAAACCATTTTTTAGGGACCACCTCACATTTGAAGTGAGTTTTGGGGGGTCAATATGACAGAAAATACCCAAAAGTGACACCATCCAAAAGTGACACCATTCTTAAAACTGCACCCCTCAAGGTGCTCAAAACCACTGGCAAGAAGTTTATTAACCCTTCAGGTACTTCATGAGAACTAAAAACAATGTGGAAGGAAAAAATGAACATTTTAGTTTCTCACCACAAATTTAATTTAGACCTAAACTTTTTTATTTTCACAATGCTATCAGGAGAAAATAGGGCATAAAATTTGTTTTGCATTTTCTCCAGAGTACGCTGATACACTGCATGTGGGGGAAAGCCACTGTGTGGGCGCATGGCAGGGCTCAGAAGGCATGGAGCACCGTTTGACTTTTTGAACTCAAAATTGGCTGCAATCAATGGTGGGCGCCATGTCGCGCTTGGCTCCAACCCTAACACAGCCCTACCCCTGACTCTAATTCTAGCCCTATCCCTAATCCCATCCCTTTCCCTAGCCACAACCCTAACCCCAACTCCAACAGCAGCCTAACCCCAACACCCCAACCATAACCCCTACACAACTGTATAACCAACACAACCCTAACCCCAACAGAACTCTAACCCCAACAGCACAACCATAACCCCAACATCACAACCATAACCCCAATTGTAACTCCAACACAACCCTAACCCCAACACAACCCTAACCTCAATCCTAACACTAGCCAAACCCTAACCCTAGCTCTAACCACAACCCTAGCCCTAACCCTTACCCCAATCCTAGCTCTAGCCCCAACCCTAACCCTAGCCCCAACACTAACCATAACTGCAAAAAATGGAAATAAATACTTTTTTTTATTTTATCATTTTTACCTAACTAAAGGGTGATAACGGGGATTTGATTTACATTTTTTTTATTTTGATCACTGTGATAGGGTGTATCACAGTGATGAAAATGAACCAGTAGGAAAAATATTGTTGCCGAGCACTGGACAGCAGATCTCAGTGGTCGCACTGTGCATGTGCGTGACATTTTATTCCAGGAAGAAGACACTCAGGCTCGGGGGACAGAATAAGAGGGTCCAGGGATACCGGAGTGTTATGATCAGGTGACCTTGGAGCAGCATGAAAACTTTCACTGGAGTAGGTGGTAACTATACTGACCGCAAACCCTGATCTTATCACCGCAACTAGAAGAAGCTGTGGGGTGTACTTAACAAAACCTAGACACCTCGACACAGCCAGAGGACTAAATACCCCTATAGATGGAAATAGGAATTTCTACCTTGCCTCAGAGCAGAACGCCAAAGGATATGCAGCCCCCCCACAAATATTGACTGTGAGTAGTAGAGGAAAAGACACACGTAGGCAGAAAACAGGATTTAGCAAATGAGGCACACACTAGCTAAATAGGAAAGGATAGGACAGGATACTAAGCGGTCAGTATTAAAAATCCTTCCAAAAATATCCACAGCAGAAAATACAAAAACTCCACCATCTAACTAAAGATGTGGAGCGTATATCTGCATCTCCAGAGAATCCAACAAGGCCGAGAAAACACTGACACAGTCTAAGCTGGACAAGAGAAAAACAAATGAATAGCACAGAATATAAGCACACTGCATGTGTGCCACAGGAACAAAAACCAGACACTTATCTTTGCTGAATTGACAGCTGAGCAGGAGAAGCCAGAAAGTGATCCAACACTTCAGAAGAAACATTGACAACTGGCAAGGGCTAATGAATCCTGCACACTTAAATATCCCAGTCAGAACAGCAATCAGCAGATACACCTGGCCAGGACTGTGACTCAGAGACAACTGCATTCCCACCTACAACCACTGGAGGGAACCCAAGAGCAGAATTCACAACAGTACCCCCTTCTTGAGGAGTGGTCACCGAACCCTCACCATGGCCTCCAGGACGATCAGGATGAGCCAGATGAAAGGCACGGACCAAATCAGCAGCTTGGACATCAGAGGCAAAAACCAAAGAATTATCCTCCTGGCCATAACCCTTCCATTTGAGGAGGTACTGAAGCCTCTGCCTCGAAAAACGAGAATCCAAAATCTTCTCAACCACATACTCCAACTCACCATCAGCCAACACAGGGGCCGGAGGATCAACAGAGGGAACAACGGGTACCACATATTTCCGCAATAAAGATCTATGGAAGACATTATGGATAGCAAAAGAGGCCGGAAGCACCAAACGAAAAGACACTGGAATAATAATCTCAGAAATCTTATAAGGACCAATAAACTGAGGCTTAAACTTAGGGGAAGAAACCTTCATAGGAACATGACGGGAAGACAACCAGACCAGATCCCCAACCCGAAGCCGGGAACCAACACACCGACGACGGTTATTAAAACGTTGAGCCTCCTCCTGAGACAACACCAAATTGTCCACCACATGAGCCCAAATCTGCTGCAACCTGTCAACCACAGAATCCACACCAGGACAGTCAGAAGGCTCAACCTGCCCAGAAGGATGAAAACCAAAATTACAAAAGAAAGGCGAAACCAAAGTAGCCGAACTAGCCCGATTATTAAGGGCAAACTCGGCCAATGGCAAGAAGGCCACCCAATCATCCTGATCAGCAGACACAAAGCATCTCAAATAAGTTTCCAAAGTCTGATTAGTTCGCTCGGTCTGGCCATTTGTCTGAGGATGAAATGCAGAAGAAAAAGACAAATCAATGCCCAGCCTAGCACAAAAGGCCCGCCAAAACCTAGAAACAAACTGGGAACCTCTGTCGGACACAATATTCTCCGGAATCCCATGCAAACGAACCACATGCTGAAAAAACAACGGAACCAAATCTGAAGAGGAAGGCAATTTAGGCAAAGGCAACAAATGAACCATCTTTGAGAACCGGTCACAAACAACCCAGATAACAGACATTTTCTGGGAGACCGGAAGATCAGAAATAAAATCCATCGAAATATGCATCCAGGGCCTCTCAGGGACTGGCAATGGCAAAAGCAACCCACTAGCACGGGAACAACAAGGCTTGGCCCGCGCACAAGTCCCACAGGACTGCACAAAAAAAATGCACATCACGCGACAAAGAAGGCCACCAAAAGGACCTACCAACCAAGTCTCTGGTACCAAAAATGCCAGGATGACCAGCCAACACGGAACAGTGAACCTCAGAAATCACTCTACTAGTCCATCTGTCAGGAACAAACAGTTTCCCCACAGGACAGCGGTCAGGTTTGTCAGCCTGAAATTCCTGAAGAACCCGTCGTAAATGGCAGAAAGGACCACCCCTTCTTTCAGAATACCGACCGATTCTAAGACCTCAGGAGAATCAGGCAAAAAACTCCTAGAGAGGGCATCAGCCTTAATATTCTTAGAACCCAGAAGGTACGAGACCACGAAATCAAAACGGGAAAAAAACAAGGACCATCGAGCCTGTCTAGGATTCAGCCGTTTGGCAGACTCGAGGTAAATAAGATTCTTATGATCGGTCAAGACCACAATATGGTGCTTAGCTCCCTCAAGCCAATGTTGCCACTCCTCAAACGCCCACTTCATAGCCAACAACTCCCGATTGCCGACATCATAATTGTGTCCAGCAGGTGAAAACGTACGGGAAAAGAAGGCACACGGTTTCATCAAGGTACCAACAGGATCCCTCTGAGACAAAACGGACCCTGCCCCAATCTCAGAAGCGTCAACCTCAACCTGAAATGGAAGAGAAACATCTGGTTGGCGCAACACCGGAGCAGAAGTAAATCGACGTTTAAGCTCCTGAAAGGCAGAGACAGTCACAGAGGACCAATTCGCCACATCAGCGCCTTTCTTCGTCAAATCGGTCAAGGGTTTAACCACACTGGAAAAATTTGCAATGAAACGGCGATAAAAATTTGCAAAACCCAAAAATTTCTGAAGGCTCTTCACGGATGTGGGCTGAATCCAATCATGAATGGCCTGAACCTTAACCGGATCCATCTCTATAGACGAGGGAGAAAAAATAAAGCCCAAAAAAGAAACCTTCTGCACCCCAAAAAGACACTTAGACCCTTTCACAAACAAAACATTGTCACGAAGGATCTGAAATACCATCCTGACCTGTTGCACATGAGACTCCCAATCATCGGAAAAAAATCAAAATATCGTCCAAATATATAATCAAGAATTTATCAAGATAAGTCCGGAAGATATCATGCATGAAGGACTGAAAAACAGATGGAGCATTAGAGAGTCCGAATGGCATCACAAGGTATTCAAAATGGCCTTCAGGCGTGTTAAACGCAGTTTTCCATTCATCACCCTGCTTAATACGAACAAGATTATATGCCCCCAGAAGGTCAATCTTAATAAACCAACTAGCTCCCCTAATCCTAGCAAACAAATCGGAAAGCAAAGGTAAAGGGTATTGAAACTTGACCGTGATCTTATTCAAGAGGCCGATAATCAATACAGGGTCTCAAGGAACCATCTTTTTTAGCAACAAAAAAGAATCCCGCTCCCAACGGTGAAGAAGATGGCCGAATATGCCCTTTCTCCAAAGACTCCTTAATATAGCTCCGCATGGCGGTATGTTCAGGCACAGACAGGTTGAAAAGTCGACCCTTAGGAAACTTACAGCCTTGAATCAAGTCAATAGCACAATCGCAGTCCCTGTGCGGTGGAAGGAAACTGGACTTGGGCTCATCGAATACATCCTGAAAATCAGACAAAAACTCTGGAATTTCAGAAGAGGAAGAAGAGGAGATTGACATCAAAGGAACATCATTATGAACCCCCTGACAACCCCAACTAGTCACAGACATGGACTTCCAATCCAACACAGAATTACGTACCTGCAACCACAGAAACCCCAGCACGATAGCATCATGCAAATTATGCAACACCAGAAATCGACAATCTTCCTGATGGACTGGTGCCATGCGCATGGTAACCTGTGTCCAAAACTGGGGTTTATTTTTAGCCAAGGGTGTAGCATCAATGCCCCTTAAAGGAATAGGGTTCTGCAAAGGCTGCAAGGGAAAACCACAACGCTTGGCAAACTCGAAGTCCATCAAGTTCAAGGCGGCGCCTGAATCCACAAACGCCATGACAGAAAATGATGACAATGAGCAGATCAAGGACACAGATAATAAAAATTTAGGTTGTACAGTTCTGATGGTAATTGAACTGGCGATCCTCTTTGTCCGCTTAGGACAGCCAGAAATGACATGAGAAGCGTCGCCACAATAATAACACAACCTATTCTGACGTCTGAAACCTTGTCGTTCAGTTCTAGACAGAACCCTATCACACTGCATTGGCTCAGGAATTTGCTCTGAGGATAACGCCACAGCACGCACAGTTCTGCGCTCCCGCAAGCGCCGGTCAATCTGAATGGCCAGAGACATAGAATCACTCAGACCGGAAGGCGTGGGAAACCCCACCATAACATCTTTAACGGATTCAAAAAGACCCTTTCTGAAAATTGCCGCCAAAGCATCATTATTCCATTTAGTCAACACCGATCCACAGAATTAGGTTCATCATATAACAATCCCAAGGCCTGAAAAAAGGAGTCTACATCAAGCAAAGCCGGATTCCCAGATTCCAAGGAAAATGCCCAATCCTGCGGGTCGCCACGCAGCAGGAAAAGGACAATTTTTACTTGTTGAATGGAATCACCGGAGGATCGAGGTCTCAAAGCAAAAAACAGTTTACAGTTGTTTTTAAAACTCCAAAATTTGGACCTGTCAGCAAAAAACAAATCAGGAGTAGGAATCTTCGGTTCTAAAACAGGAGTCTGAACAATATAATCAGAAATACCCTGTACCCGAGCAGCAAGCTGGTCTACATGAGAAGCTAATTCCTGAACATTCATGATAGCACAAGGCTCTTCAGCCACCCAGAGATAAAGAGGGAGGAGAAGACAAAGTAGACTGAAGAATAAAAATGGCTCAAGACCTTTCTTCCATTCTTCGGAAATGCATTTAACTCATTATTGGCCAGTTGTACTGTTATGATCAGGTGACCTTGGAGCAGCATGAAAACTTTCACTGGAGTAGGTGGTAACTATACTGACCGCAAACCCTGATCTTATCACCACAACTAGAAGTAGCCGTGGGGTGTACCTAACAAAACGTAGACACATCGACACAGCCGGAGGACTAAATACCCCTATAGATGGAAATAGGAATTTCTACCTTGCCTCAGAGCAGAACCCCAAAGGATAGGCAGCCCCCCACAAATATTGACTGTGAGTAGTAGAGGAAAAGACACACGTAGGCAGAAAACAGGATTTAGCAAATGAGGCACACACTAGCTAAATAGGAAAGGATAGGACAGGATACTAAGCGGTCAGTATTAAAAATCCTTCCAAAAATATCCACAGCAGAAAATACAAAAACTCCACCATCTAACTAAAGATGTGGAGCGTATATCTGCATCTCCAGAGAATCCAACAAGAACGAGAAAACACTGACACAGTCTAAGCTGGACAAGAGAAAAACAAATGAATAGCACAGAATATAAGCACACTGCATGTGTGCCACAGGAACAAAAACCAGACACTTATCTTTGCTGAATTGACAGCTGAGCAGGAGAAGCCAGAAAGTGATCCAACACTTCAGAAGAAACATTGACAACTGGCAAGGGCTAATGAATCCTGCACACTTAAATATCCCAGTCAGAACAGCAATCAGCAGATACACCTGGCCAGGACTGTGGCTCAGAGACAACTGCATTCCCACCTACAACCACTGGAGGGAACCCAAGAGCAGAATTCACAACACCGGAGATACCGGGTTGGGAGGGGGGTTCAGGGGATCCCATTTCTCTTTCCTCTGGCATGCTAGATCATATCAGAGGAGAGAGAAATGATTTTTTTTTTTTGCAATTGCCGTTATTTGGTGTATAGCAGTGATCACAATACTGGAAACAGTAAAAAATGACCCAAATCATGTTTTCTGATGCAGGGGGCACTATAACCTTATTTCTCAGCATCGTTAAATAGAGGCGCTGAGGAATAAGTACCCTGAACAGCCGTAATTAAAAGGTGTATCTGCCGTCGCTAAGTGGTTAAATGATTGTGACACCGTGAAGCACCAAACACCTATACTTGGTTTGAATAGTCATTCTGCGCTGACAGGGTCCATTTAAAGGGACTCTGTCACCTGAATTTGGAGGGAACAATCTTCAGCCATAGGGGCGGGGTTTTCGGGTGTTTGATTCACCCTTTCCTTACCCGCTGGCTGCATGCTGGCTGCAATATTGGATTGAAGTTCATTCTCTGTCCTCCGTATTACATGCCTGCTCAATGCAATCTTGCCTTGCGCAGGCGTGTACTATGGAAGACAGAGAATGAACTTCAATCCAATATTGCAGCCAGCATGCAGCCAGCGGGTAAGGAAAGGGTGAATCAAACACCCGAAAACCCCGCCCCTATGGCTGTTCTTTTGCCCTTAAAGATCCCTAATAGGGTCCAAATATATGTAGATGCATACCATCTGGGCAAACAATGTAAAAATGTCTCATTTGTCCAAGATATTTAAATGAAAAAACTCTGCTTCAAATAGCTTATAGATCAATCCTACCCATAACAAACATATAAATATTATTGATGGCATATACTTTTATTTCTTTTTATTCACAGCCATCATGGTCAGATGACCCCTAAAGCAAATAGATGATAATCAAAGCAGAGAATAATGAAAAAAGCAACAACCCACAGAGGCCAACAATCAGGCTTCCTGCATATATTTCTTTTGATATCGGTGTCCTTTCAAATCACTTTCCATAATAGGACTGCACACTGCCTCATAAATAATTATTTGAAACCATATAAGCAGTGAAAAAAATGCTATACTCATCTGAGCCACGCTGCACCATCTTTAGCGCAAGGGACACCACTCTGCAGAGCCATCAGTGAGGCCTCATACGGGGAAATCATCCCTAGCAATGCCCAACGCGTTTCCCCCCGTGTGAGTGATGGGGGGTTCATCAGGGGATTCTGACCATCCAGATAATAGGAGGGTAAAGTAGCACCCACTCGCCCCCTCAAAATAAATACCATCTTTCCTTCCGGAGCACACGTCACGTGGGAGCCGCAGTTCCGCCCACAGGTGTATCCCCCCATGTGTCATCGTCTGGACCACAGATGCGCTCCAGCCAGTGGAAGTGGCATGTCTCCATCAGAGATCTATGTCATGTGATCAAGTCAAGCTCAGCGTCATGCGGGACCGCCCACCAGGTGTACCTGCCCACATCTATTGAGGCAATAATAGTGTCAGTGTTAGAGGACTTCCTATCGTCTCTGGTGTGGATGCCCTTGCCAAAAATTGTAGTATCTATTTGGGCAAACTGTTGCGGCCGTTTCTGTTTGCCCTGCCCTCGTATATCAGGGATACTAGTGATCTCCTCACAAAATTGGAGGGAATCATGATAGACCCTGACACTATTATTGCCTCAATAGATGTTGAGGCTTTATATAGTAGTATCCGACATCAGGATGGCCTGAGAGCTGTGAGCTTCTATCTGGGAGGTAGAGGTGTCCATCTTTGACCACACAATAAATTTTTGATTGAACTCTTGGGTTTTGTTTTGCAGCGGAATTTTTTTCTCTTTAATGACAAATTCTACCACAAGCTTAGGGGCACAGCAATGGGGAGCCCCTGTGCCCCCACATATGCTAATTTGCTCCTGGGCTGGTGGCAGGACACGTTTGTATTCCGGGACGAGGATGAGGTGTGGAGCCACAGGATTATTTTACATAGACTTCTTCCTTGTCCTTTGGAAAGGAGATGTTGAATCCTTTACTGGGGTTATGCAGTACCTTAATAGTAACATTGAGGGTATGGCATTCACCTATGAGATAGGGGTGGACAAAATTACCTTTTTGGATGTTCTCATCTCCAGACAAAAAGATGGCCTACTGAATACCACCATCTTTCGGAAACCTACGGCTACGAATAGCCTGTTAAGATGGGAAAGCTATCATCCGTGTCCATTGAAGAGAGGTATCTCGAAGGGACAGTTCTTCAGATTACGGAGGAACTGTTGCAGTTTGGGAGATTTTGAAGCCAAATCTCTGGATCTAAAACATTGCTTTAAGGATAAAGGATATCCAGATGATATTATTGATTCTGCCTACCACGCTGCATATAACACTAATCTAGCCTCGTTGTCGATACCCAAAAGGAATACTGATATGGAACCGATCACATGCCTTATAGGCACGTATGATGATCAATCAGGAAGGATCTACCAGATATAGAAAAAACACTGGCAGATTCTGAGGTCAGACCCGGACATTCGTGACAACATATCTCCACATCCCTCCGTCACCTATAGAAGGGGGACATCAATAAGGGACATGGTCATGCACAGCCATTTTGTATCTCCAAAAAAACCTAGTACATGGCTGGAAAATAGATCTCTTGAGACATTTAAATGTGGGCACTGCTCTTTTTGCAAGCATGTACAACCCTCAAAAACATTTAGAAGTTCAGCAACAGGAAGAATTTTTCAGATGAGACATTTTGCAAATTGCAGAACGATGGGGTTTGTGTATCTCTGCACCTGTACATGTCCGAAAGATTACGTGGGTAAAACTAAATGCGAACTTCGCGTACGTACCGGAGAACATCTGGGGGATGTTAGACATGGCAGGGATACCCCTTTGGCTCGACATGTGAATGAGATACATCGAGGGGACCTTAATTTGATATGTTTTGTGGTTATAGAGGTTATTCCCCCCCTCAGTAAGATTTGGAGATTGGGATAAAAGGATTACACAACGGGAAACGAGATGGATCTATTTGATGAGGTCAGTGAGCCCTTTGGGCCTCAATGAACAGATGTCCTTCACGAGCTTCATCTAAAAACCACTTATCGGCCTATAACTATCATGCCTGTCCAGTATATAGGTACTTGGTTAAAATTATCATATATAGTGATGTTATTATGTGTGTTATTTTTGTTCCTTTTTGGCTTTTTGTCCATATTTTATGGACTGATTATTCTTTTGTGTTTTGGAGTGCTCCTTTATCTGCAGTGTTAATGCTATACCCCATGTCTCCACCATACATTACAGTTTGCAGGTTTTATAGTAGTTTGATATTTGGGGTTCTTTGCCCCAATCAGTACCATATACCCCATTGTGGGTGGTGTATGTAATTCTGGGTCTGTGTCACTGCCTCCTTTCTGGGGGTATTTTGCGCTCCACACGACGTCATTCATGTCGACGAATTCCCTTTGTGTAGCTCACTAGTCATAATTTTGCATCCGGCCGTCTGAAACGCATAGCGTTTCAAGTAATGCACATGTGGGCGGCGACACCTGGTGGGCGGTCCTGCATGACACTGAGCTTGACTTGATTACATGACGTAGATCTCTGATGGAGACATGCCACTTCCGCTGGCTGGAGCACATCTGCGGTCCAGACAATGACACGTGGGGGGATACACCTGTGGGCGGAACTGCGGCTCCCACGTGATGCATGCACCGGAAGGAGAGATGGTATTGATTTTGAGTGGGCGCTCCTCTACCCTCCTATTATCTGGATGGTCAGCATCCCCTGATGAACCCCCATCACTCCCATGGGGGGAAACGCATTGGGCATTGCTAGGGATGATTTCCCCGTATGAGGCCTCACTGATGGCTCTGCTGAACAGTGTGTCCCTTGCGCTAAAGATGGTGCAGCGTGGCTCAGATGAGTATAGCGTTTTTGTCACTGCTTATATGGACTCAAATAATTATTTATGGGGCAGTGTGCAGTCCTATTATGGAAAGTGATTTGAAAGGACACCGATATCAAAAGAAATATATGCAGGAAGCCTGATTGTTGGCCTCTGTGGGTTGTTTTTTTTTTCATTATTCTCTGCTTTGATTATCATCTATTTGGTTTAGGGGTCATTTGACCATGATGGCTGTGAATAAAAAGAAATAAAGAAAAGTTCATGCCATCAATAATAGTTATATGTTTGTGATGGGTAGGATTGACCTATAAGCTATTTGAAGCAGAGTTTTTTCATTTAAATATCTTGGACAAATGAGACATTTTTTACATTGTTTTGCCCAGATGGTATGCATCTACATATATTTGGACCCAATTAGGGATCTTTAAGGGCAAAAGAACAGATTTTGTTTTTTTTTGTTTTGTTGTTTTTCCTACTTTTTTCTATTTTGTTTTTCAATTTTGCTTTGTTTTTTTTTACTTGTTTCTATTTTGGGTAATGGGTGTATTAGGACACATTTATGATGACTATAGGGATTGATTAGGGCTAGCAGGGCAAATCGACGCTGAGTGGGGGTGCCTACCGCTAAAACTTAGGGTGCCAACCTCCACAGTCAGCTAGGGACCAGTACTAGGGGATTGACAGGGTCTGACAGTCTACATATAAATCGCTTACCTTCCCTATGGTAACCTATGTGTATTAATGTCTTCAAATTTGGAATAATTGTTTTTAACTTTATGGATTAAAAGTTATATTTTAGGGATCCTTGTTCTTTTTGGTTCTTGTTAGTGTCTAGGATCCCAAGCAAAAAAAAAAAAAAAATTCTTGGTTTGTTGTAACTCAGATGTTGGCAAAAAAATCAGAAGCTTCCAAACACATGACATCATCATATGGGTAGTACAGAATTGTTTAAATGCATAGTAATCTTAATGTATGTAAACTTTTGACTTTGCAGTGAGTAATAAAAATGCTTTAAAACATTCTCTCTCTCTCTCTCTCATTATTTTGGCATTTGGCAAATATTAATAACTAGATTGTGGCCCGATTCTAACGCATCGGGTATTCTAGAATATGCATGTCCCCGTAGTATATGGACAATGATGATTCCAGAATTCGCGGCAGACTGTGCCCGTTGCTGATTGGTCGAGGCAACCTTTATGACATCATCGTCACCATGGCAACCATTATGACATCTACGTCGATACTGTGCCCGTCGCTGATTGGTCGAGGCGAATTCGCGGCAGACTGTGCCCGTTGCTGATTGGTCGAGGCAACCTTTATGACATCATCGTCACCATGCTGTGCCCGGCGCTGATTGATCGAGGCCTGGCGGCCTCAACCAATCAGAGACGCGGGATTTCCAGGACAGACAGAAAGACAGACAGACAGACAGATGGAAAAACCCTTAGACAGTTATATATATAGATTATGGTAATAGTAATTGACCTAAAACGGGAAAGGGTTATTCTGATTTCATGTCAGATATTGAGAAAGACATGCATATGTGTCTTTTTATATAGAGTATGTAAACTTCTAGTTTCAACTGTATACACAAATGGATTTGTTTCTCATTGCTTGTCAAGTTTGTTGTTTGTCAGTATTTAAATGTAAAAGAACCTAATGTCTTGTCACTGTCTACTATTTATCTACATTTATATTTGGCATTTACTTGCTATGATTTTTTTGATCTGACATTATTAGCCTGTGTGCACTCTAGGCCTTTTTTTTTTTTTTACCAAGGGCAAAATTATTTTTCTGGCTTTTTGAAACATTGTTTTGAAAATTCATTAATTGCTTGGCATAGATGCTTGGTCAAAAGGGACACATTATTGCAGCAGGAGACTACAACTATATCATGATTATAATTGTAACTAGTTTTCAGCTAATAAATCTTTCCTTTCAGCTCTACACATCTGTTATACTCCAAGAAAGTGAAAGGGTTAGATGGATGAATAGACCTTGTCTATTAGACTGGGATGAAATGACACTCCATGACCGATGACACTAGAGCAATGGGAATAGAGAAAGATGACTAAATACAATGCAGCTTTGAGTGTTTCATCAATGTGAGCACATTCTACTCAAACTTTTCATTGATTATCACAGCATGTTTTCTAGTGCCATAATTTTCACAACTCTATTGATTTTTTCTGCTTCTTTAGGCAATTTGCCACTGTCTAACACAGCCACAATAATAACAACAAAACACATTCTTGTTTAATAGTTATTTTAAAATAACACCATTCCAGATCAAAATCACACAGCACAAATCTACGAATATTTTTTAAATGTATATTTCAGAATTATAGAGGTTAACCAGCCACTGAAATTGACTCCTCAGCATTGAAATTGCAACACAATAATGAAAAGTCATGGAGTTATGGATGGAGTCAGAGGATGGACAGACATGTTTATGATATGTAAATGAGGTAATAAAGAAAACACATTTTTCAAAACATTTCAATTCATTCAGTAGCTATAATTAGCTCTACACGCAGAAACACATGCACTTACACATTTTAGCTGGTATTAATGAGGTTATCAATGGTTGTTTGATGAAGGGTGGGCCATGTGGAATGATCTTGAGTATGCAAATCATCAAAATCCGTTGCTGGCAGCTCCCTATGCAATTGCCTCCAATGACATAGAAAGATGAGCTTGATGTTAAATAAGCCAAAATATTTTGAAAATGTTGTTTCTATGTTTTCATCATTTGCATAACCTTAACATATCTATGCATCCTGAAATGTACAAAATTA
Organism: Ranitomeya imitator; assembly: GCF_032444005.1. Classification (NCBI taxonomy): domain Eukaryota; kingdom Metazoa; phylum Chordata; class Amphibia; order Anura; family Dendrobatidae; genus Ranitomeya; species Ranitomeya imitator. The sequence goes on from NC_091286.1 coordinate 205,196,460, forward strand.
AAGGATTTTTCATTCTTGGTGTTGCAATGTCAATGTTGAGGAATACATATTCAGTATCTATGTAATCCTCAATATTGCAAATATTATTGCAACAAATCTATGTGAATATACCGTCAGTGAATAGATCAGAAATGTTGCTGCAAATGCAGATGTGATTTTGATGGATGTCAACAGCAAATCATAAAATTAGGATTTTGTTGAAGTTTTGGTGAGATGCCTACACATGCTAATTTTTCTCCTGAGTCACTTATGATTAGGGATGAGCGGACTGATGGATGTTTGGGTTCGGCTGAACTAAAGTTTAAAGTTCGGTATATGAACTTGAACCTGAACCAGAACTGAATAGAAGTCAAAGGCAAACTGAACTTCAGTGCTTTAAAATAGCTGTAAAATAGTCATAGTAAGGGCTACGGGACTGCAAAAGGAAGCTAAATGGGGGTAAGAGCAGGACAATTGCCCTGCTAACAAATGTGGATAACAAAATGACTTAAAATAACAGAATAAAAAAACTATAATCTGGAGCCAGGAGGCAGAAGTCCAAGTGGAGGAGGCCATTGCGGTGGAAGTGGCGGTTTAGGTCGAACAGGCATAGGAGGAGGAGGTTGCCAACATTGTTTTTGTGTTTTTTTTTATTGATTTTTTTTGGGTAGTGCTCTGAAAACAGGCAGTATACTAATCTGCTGGCCACTTTCTCTCTGTATACAGGTTGTATAATACTCTGCACTTTTTTTTGAGAAAACAATGAGAAGAGAATCAAATAGGGGACGTTGCTGGTGATGGTGGTGTGGCTGCTGCAGAGGCTGTGGTTGATCTGTACCTGCTATGCCCCCCCCAAAAAAAACACCTTCCTCTGCTGCATGCAGGTGATAGAACGTTCTGTGTAATTTCACAAGCCTGGGTACCGCTGGATGAAGGGTGAGGCCAGAACAAGTAGAAGTGGTTTTAGATTGGTTGGCTGAAAGTGCCTTCAGTTCCTTCACTTTGTCTTTCACCCTGTCCCCTGATGAAAGCGCAGTTTGCGGCCCATGGGCATCTGACTTCCACCTCACCCCCTTGCAAACAGTCTGAGCCCCAAGTCACTTCTGCTATTTTATGACTCTGCTGGATGTGGTTCAGTGGGTCATCCACGTGGCCTAACCTACAAGTGAAAGAGATTGAGTGCACTAATGACCAACCACTTGTTCTGTTTGAGGATCAGTAAGTGTAAGGGGTAGTCCAAACAGTCAGCGGACCATGGCAGCACATCTCTGATGATAATGATGATGAAGATGATGAAACACAGGTGCCAACTGCTGCAGGTTTCTGCATTGTGTAGTCTGGAAAGGAAAGCAGGGGTGAGGACTGGGTGGAACATCATGCAGAGAATTTTGTTTTCTTTTTTAGAGCACCATTGAATCCATGGTGCTGTACATTTGGAGAGTTTACATACAAAAGGCAAATGGAAATTACAATGAACAAACTAATAGAGACATCAGTTGGTTGATTATGACATCATCAGTTCATTATGACATCGTAAAAATGATTATGACATCATCAGTTCATTATGACATTATCAAAATGATTATGACATCATCAGTTCATTATGACATCATCAAAATGATTATGACATCATCAGTTCATTATGACATTATCAAAATGGTTATGACATCATCAGTTCATTATGACATTATCAAAATGATTATGACATCATCAATTGATTATGACATCATCAGTTGATTATGACATCATCAAAATGATTATGATATCATCAGTTCATTATGACATCATCAAAATGATTATGACAATATAAGTTCATTATGACATCATCAGTCCTTTATGGCATCATCAAACTGATAATGACATCATCAGTTCATTATGATATCATCAAAATGATTATGACATCATCAGTTCATTATGACATTATCAGTTCTTAATGACATCATCAGTCCATTATGACATCATCAAAATGATTATGACATCATCAGTTTATTATGACATGATCAGTTCATTAGGAAATCATTTGTTCATTATGACATCATCAAAATGATTATGACATAATCAGTCCATTATGACATAATCAGTCCATTATGACATCATCAGTCCATTATGACATCATCAAAATGATTATGACATCATCAGTTCATTATGACCTCATAAGTCCATTATGACATCACCAGTTCATAATGACTTCATCAAAATGATTATGCCATCATCAGTTCATTATGACATCATCAAAATGATTATGACATCTTAAGTTCATTATGACATCTTCAGTTGATTATGACATCATCAGTTCATTATGACATCATCAGTTCATTATGACATCATCAGTTCATTATGACATCATAACTCCATTATGACATCATCATTATGATTATGACATCATCAGTTCATTATGACATCATCAGTCCATTATGACATCATCAAAATGATTATGGCATCATCAGTTCATGATGACATCATCAAAATGATTATGGCAAAATGAGTTCATTATCACATCATCAAAATGATTATGACATCATCAGTTCATTATTACATCATCAGTTTATTATGACATCATCAGTTCATTATGACACCATCAAAATGATTATGACAATATAAGTTCATTATGACATCATCAGTCCTTTATGACATCATCAAAATGATTATAACATCATCAGTTCATTATCACATCATTAAAATGATTATGACATCATCAGTTCATTATGACATCATCAGTTTATTATGACATCATCAAAATGATTGTGAGATCATCAGTTCATTATGACATCATCAGTTCATTATGACATCATCAAAATGATTGACATCATCAGTTCATTATGACATCATCAGTCCATGATGACATCATCAAAATGATTATGACATCATCAGTTCATTATGACATCAGTCCATTATGATATCATCAAAATGATTATGACATCATCAGTTCATTATAACATAATCAAAATGATTATGACATCATCAGTTCATTATGACATCATCAGTTCAGTATGACATCAAAATGATTATGACATCTTTAGTTAAATATGACATCATCAGTTGATTATGACATCATCAGTTCATTATGACATCATCAGTCCATTATGACGTCATCAAAATGATTATGACATCATCAGTTCATTATGACATCATCAGTCCATTATGACATCATCAAAATGATTATGACATCATCAGTTCATTATGACATCATCAGTTCATTATGACATCATCAAAATGATTATGACATCATCAGTTGATTATGACATCATCAGTCCAGTATGACATCAGTTCTTTATGACATCATCAGTTCATTATGACATCATCAGTTCATTATGACATCATCAAAATTATTATGACAATATAAGTTCATTATGACATCATCAGTCCATTATGACATCATCAGTTTATTATGACTTTATCAAAATGATTGTGAGATCATCAGTTCATTATGACATCATCAGTTCATTATGACATCATCAAAATGATTATGACATCATCAGTTCATTATTACATCATCAGTCCATTATGACATCATCAGTTCATTATGACATCATCAAAATGATTTTGACATCATCAGTTCATTATGATATCATCAGTCCATGATGACATCATCAAAATGATTATGACATCATCAGTTCATTATGACATCAGTCCATTATATCATCAAAATGATTATGACATCATCAGTTCATTATGACATCATCAACATGATTATGACATCATCAGTTCATTATGACATCAGTCCATTATATCATCAAAATGATTATGACATCTTCAGTTAAATATGACACCATCAGTTGAATATGACATCAGTTCATTATGACATCTTCAGTCCATTATGACATCATCAAAATGATTATGACATCATCAGTTCATTATGACATCATCAGTCCATTATGACATCATCAAAATAATTATGACATCATCAGTTCATTATCAGTTCATTATGACATCATCAGTCCATGATGACATCTTCAAAATGATTATGACATCATCAGTTCATTATGACATCATCAGTCCATTATGACATCAAAATAATTATGACATCATCAGTTCATTATGACATCATCAGTTGATTATGACATCATCAAAATGATTATGACATCATCAGTTGATTATGACATCATCAGTCCACTATGACATCAGTTCATTATGACATCATCAGTTCATTATGTCATCATCAGTTCATTATGACATCATCAAAATGATTATGATAATATAAGTTCATTATGACAGCATCAGTCCATTATGACATCATCAGTTCATTATGACATCATCAAAATGATTATAATATCATAAGTTCATTATCACATCATCAAAATGATTATGACATCACAGTTCATTATGACATCATCAGTTCAGTATGACATCAGAATGATTATGACATCTTCAGTTAATTATGACATCATCAGTTGATTATGACATCATCAGTTCATTATGACATCATCAGTCCATTATGACATCATCAAAATGATTATGGCATCATCAGTTTATTATGACATCATCAGTCCATTATGACATCATCAAAATAATTATGACATCATCAGTTCATTATGACATCATCAAAATGATTATGACATCTTAAGTTCATTATGACATCTTCAGTTGATTATGACATCATCAGTCCATTATGACATCATCATTATGATTATGACATCATCAGTTCATTATGACATTATCAGTCCATTATGACATCATCAAAATGATTATGGCATCATCAGTTTATGATGACATCATCAAAATGATTATGACATCATCAGTTCATTATCACATCATCAAAATGATGATGACATCATCAGTTCATTATTACATCATCAGTTTATTATGACATCATCAGTTCATTATGACATCATCAGTCCACTATGACATCAGTTCATTATGGCATCATCAGTTCATTATGACATCATCAGTTCATTATGACATCATCAAAATGATTATGACAATATAAGTTCATTATGACATCATCAGTCCTTTATGACATCATCAAAATGATTATAACATCATCAGTTCATTATCACATCATTAAAATGATTATGACATCATCAGTTCATTATGACATCATCAGTTCATTATGAAATCATCAGTTCATTATGACATCATCAAAATGATTATGACATCATCAGTTGATTATGACATCATCAGTCTACTATGACATCAGTTCATTATGACATCATCAGTTCATTATGACATCATCAGTTCATTATGACATCATAAAAATTATTATGACAATATAAGTTCATTATGACAGCATCAGTCCATTATGACATCATCAGTTCATTATGACATCATCAAAATGATTATGACATCATCAGTTCATTATGATATCATCAGTTTATTATGACATCATCAAAATGATTGTGAGATCGTCAGTTCATTATGACATCATCAGTTCATTATGACATCATCAAAATGATTATGACATCATCAGTTCATTATTACGTCATCAGTCCATAATGACATCATCAGTTCATTATGGCATCATCAAAATGATTTTGACATCATCAGTTCATTATGACATCATCAGTCCATGATGACATCATCAAAATGATTATGACATCATCAGTTCATTATGACATTATCAAAATGAATATGACATCATCAATTGATTATGACATCATCAGTTGATTATGACATCATCAAAATGATTATTACATCATCAGTTCATTATGACCTCATCAAAATGATTATGACAATATAAGTTCATTATGACATCATCAGTCCTTTATGGCATCATCAAAATGATTATGACATCATCAGTTGATTATGATATCATCAAAATGATTATGACATCATCAGTTCATTATGACATTATCAGTTCTTAATGATGTCATCAGTCCATTATGACATCATCAAAATGATTATGACATCATCAGTTTATTATGACATCATCAAAATGATTATGACATCATCAGTTCATTATGACATCATCAGTCCATTATGACATCATCAAAATGATTATGACATCATCAGTTTATTATGACATGATCAGTTCATTAGGAAATAATTTGTTCATTATGACATCATCAAAATGATTATGACATAATCAGTCCATTATGACATCATCAGTCCATTATGACATCATCAAAATGATTATGACATCATCAGTTCATTATGACATCATAAGTCTATTATGACATCACCAGTTCATTATGACTGTATCAAAATGATTATGACATCATCAGTCCATTATGACATCATCAATATGATTATGACATCATCAGTTTATTATGACATGATCAGTTCATTAGGAAATAATTTGTTTATTATGACATCATCAAAATGATTATGACATAATCAGTCCATTATGACATCATCAGTCCATTATGACATCATCAGTCCATTATGACATCATCAAAATGATTATGACATCATCAGTTCATTATGACATCATCAAAATGATTATGACATCTTAAGTTCATTATGACATCTTCAGTTGGTTATGACATCATCAGTTTCATTATGACATCATCAGTTCATTATGACATCATTAGTCCATTATGACATCATCATTATGATTATGACATCATTAGTTCATTATGACATCATCAGTCCATTATGACATCATCAAAATGATTATGGCTTCATCAGTTCATGATGACATCATTAAAATGATTATGACATCATGAGTTCATTATCACATCATCAAAATGATTATGACATCATCAGTTCATTATTACATCATCAGTTTATTATCACATCATCAGTTCATTATGACATCATCAAAATGATTGACATCATCAGTTGATTATGACATCATCAGTCCACTATGACATCAGTTCATTATGGCATCATCAGTTCATTATGACATCATCAGTTCATTATTACATCATCAAAATGATTATGACAATATAAGTTCATTATGACATCATCAGTCCTTTATGACATCATCAAAATGATTATAACATCCTCAGTTCATTATCACATCATTAAAATGATTATGACATCATCAGTTTATTATGAAATCATCAGTTCATTATGACATCATCAAAATGATTACGACATCATCAGTTGATTATGACATCATCAGTTTATTATGACATCATCAAAATGATTGTGAGATCATCAGTTCATTATGACATCATCAGTTCATTATGACATCATCAAAATGATTATGACATCATCAGTTCATTATGACATCATCAGTCCATTATGACATCATCAGTTCATTATGACATCATCAAAATGATTTTGACATCATCAGTTCATTATGACATCATCAGTCCATGATGACATCATCAAAATGATTATGACATCATCAGTTCATTATGACATCAGTCCATTATGATATCATCAAAATGATTATGACATCATCAGTTCATTATGACATCATCAAAATGATTATGACATCATCAGTTCATTATGACATCATCAGTTCATTATGACATCATCAAAATGATTATGACATCATCAGTTCATTATGACATCATCAGTCCACTATGACATTAGTTCATTATGCCATCATCAGTTCATTATGACATCATCAGTTCATTATGACATCATCAAAATGATTATGACATCATGAGTTCATTATGACATCATCAGTTCATTATGACATCATCAAAATGATTATGACATCATCAGTTGATTATGACATCATCAGTCCACTATGACATCAGTTCATTATGACATCATCAGTTCATTATGACATCATCAGTTCATTATGACATCATCAAAATTATTATGACAATATAAGTTCATTATGACAGCATCAGTCCATTATGACATCATCAGTTCATTATGACATCATCAAAATGATTATGACATCATCAGTTCATTATGACATCATCAGTTTATTATGACATCATCAAAATGATTATGACATCATCAGTTCATTATTACATCATCAGTCCATTATGACATCATCAGTTCATTATGACATCATCAAAATGATTTTGACATCATCAGTTCATTATGACATCATCAGTCCATGATGACATCATCAAAATGATTATGACATCATCAGTTCATTATGACATCAGTCCATTATGATATCATCAAAATGATTATGACATCATCAGTTCATTATGACATCATCAAAATGATTATGACATCATCAGTTCATTATGACATCATCAGTTCAGTATGACATCAAAATGATTATGACATTTTCAGTTAAATATGACATCATCAGTTGAATATGACATCATCAGTTCATTATGACATCATCAGTCCATTATGACATCATCAAAATGATTATGACATCATCAGTTCATTATGACAACATCAGTCCAGTATGACATCATCAAAATGATTATGACATCATCAGTTTATGATGACATCATCAAAACGATCATGACATCATCAGTCCACTATGACATCAGTTCATTATGACATCATCAGTTCATTGTGACATCATCAGTTCATTATTACATCATCAGTTCATTATGACATCATCAAAATGATTATGACAATATAAGTTCATTATGACAGCATCAGTCCATTATGACATCATCAAAATGATTATGGCATCATCAGTTTATGATGACACCATCAAAACGATCATGACATCATCAGTTCATTATCACATCATCAAAATGATTATGACATCATCAGTCCATTATGACATCATCAAAATGATTATGACATCATCAGTTTATTATGGCATGATCAGTTCATTAGGAAATAATTTGTTCATTATGACATCATCAAAATGATTATGACATAATCAGTCCATTATGACATCATCAGTCCATTATGACATCATCAAATTGATTATGACATCATCAGTTCATTATGACATCATAAGTCCATTATGACATCACCAGTTCATTATGACTTCATCAAAATGATTATGACATCATCAGTTCATTATGACATCATCAAAATGATTATGACATCTTAAGTTCATTATGACATCTTCAGTTGATTATGACATCATCAGTTCATTATGACATCATCAGTTCATTATGACATCATCAGTCCTTTATGACATCATCAAAATGATTATAACATCCTCAGTTCATTATCACATCATTAAAATGATTATGACATCATCAGTTTATTATGACATGATCAGTTCATTAGGAAATAATTTGTTCATTATGACATCATCAAAATGATTATGACATAATCAGTCCATTATGACATCATCAGTCCATTATGACATCATCAAAATGATTATGACATCATCAGTTCATTATGACATCATAAGTCTATTATGACATCACCAGTTCATTATGACTTCATCAAAATGATTATGACATCATCAGTCCATTATGACATCATCAAAATGGTTATGACATCATCAGTTTATTATGACATGATCAGTTCATTAGGAAATAATTTGTTCATTATGACATCATCAAAATGATTATGACATAATCAGTCCATTATGACATCATCAGTCCATTATGACATCATCAAAATGATTATGACATCATCAGTTCATTATGACATCATCAAAATGATTATGACATCTTAAGTTCATTATGACATCTTCAGTTGGTTATGACATCATCAGTTCATTATGACATCATCAGTTCATTATGACATCATAAGTCCATTATGACATCATCATTATGATTATGACATCATTAGTTCATTATGACATCATCAGTCCATTATGACATCATCAAAATGATTATGGCTTCATCAGTTCATGATGACATCATTAAAATGATTATGACATCATGAGTTCATTATCACATCATCAAAATGATTATGACATCATCAGTTCATTATTACATCATCAGTTTATTATCACATCATCAGTTCATTATGACATCATCAAAATGATTGACATCATCAGTTGATTATGACATCATCAGTCAACTATGACATCAGTTCATTATGGCATCATCAGTTCATTATGACATCATCAGTTCATTATTACATCATCAAAATGATTATGACAATATAAGTTCATTATGACATCATCAGTCCATTATGACATCATCAAAATGATTATAACATCCTCAGTTCATTATCACTTCATTAAAATGATTATGACATCATCAAAATGATTGTGAGATCATCAGTTCATTATGACATCATCAGTTCATTATGACATCATCAAAATGATTATGACATCATCAGTTCATTATGACATCGTCAGTCCATTATGACATCATCAGTTCATTATGACATCATCAAAATGATTTTGACATCATCAGTTCATTATGACATCATCAGTCCATGATGACATCATCAAAATGATTATGACATCATCAGTTCATTATGACATCAGTCCATTACATCATCAAAATGATTATGACATCATCAGTTCATTATGACATCATCAAAATGATTATGACATCATCAGTTCATTATGACATCATCAGTTCATTATGACATCATCAAAATAATTATGACATCATCAGTTGATTATGACATCATCAGTCCACTATGACATCAGTTCGTTATGCCATCATCAGTTCATTATGACATCATCAGTTCATTATGACATCATCAAAATGATTATGACATCATGAGTTCATTATGACATCATCAGTTCATTATGACATCATCAACATGATTATGACATCATCAGTTGATTATGACATCATCAGTCCACTATGACATCAGTTCATTATGACATCATCAGTTCATTATGACATCATCAGTTCATTATGACATCATCAAAATTATTATGACAATATAAGTTCATTATGACAGCATCAGTCCATTATGACATCATCAGTTCATTATGACATCATCAAAATGATTATGACATCATCAGTTCATTATGACATCATCAGTTTATTATGACATCATCAAAATGATTATGACATCATCAGTTCATTATTACATCATCAGTCCATTATGACATCATCAGTTCATTATGACATCATCAAAATGATTTTGACATCATCAGTTCATTATGACATCATCAGTCCATGATGACATCATCAAAATGATTATGACATCATCAGTTCATTATGACATCAGTCCATTATGATATCATCAAAATGATTATGACATCATCAGTTCATTATGACATCATCAAAATGATTATGACATCATCAGTTCATTATGACATCATCAGTTCAGTATGACATCAAAATGATTATGACATTTTCAGTTAAATATGACATCATCAGTTGAATATGACATCATCAGTTCATTTTGACATCATCAGTCCATTATGACATCATCAAAATGATTGTGACATCATCAGTTCATTATGACAACATCAGTCCAGTATGACATCATCAAAATGATTATGACATCATCAGTTTATGATGACATCATCAAAACGATCATGACATCATCAGTCCACTATGACATCAGTTCATTATGACATCATCAGTTCATTGTGACATCATCAGTTCATTATGACATCATCAGTTCATTATGACATCATCAAAATGATTATGACAATATAAGTTCATTATGACAGCATCAGTCCATTATGACATCATCAAAATGATTATGGCATCATCAGTTTATGATGACATCATCAAAACGATCATGACATCATCAGTTCATTATCACATCATCAAAATGATTATGACATCATCAGTTCATTATTACATCATCAGTTTATTATCACATCATCAGTTCATTATGACATCATCAAAATGATTGACATCATCAGTTGATTATGACATCATCAGTCCACTATGACATCAGTTCATTATGGCATCATCAGTTCATTATGACATCATCAGTTCATTATTACATCATCAAAATGATTATGACAATATAAGTTCATTATGACATCATCAGTCCATTATGACATCATCAAAATGATTATAACATCCTCAGTTCATTATCACTTCATTAAAATGATTATGACATCATCAAAATGATTGTGGGATCATCAGTTCATTATGACATCATCAGTTCATTATGACATCATCAAAATGATTATGACATCATCAGTTCATTATGACATCATCAGTCCATTATGACATCATCAGTTCATTATGACATCATCAAAATGATTTTGACATCATCAGTTCATTATGACATCATCAGTCCATGATGACATCATCAAAATGATTATGACATCATCAGTTCATTATGACATCAGTCCATTATATCATCAAAATGATTATGACATCATCAGTTCATTATGACATCATCAAAATGATTATGACATCATCAGTTCATTATGACATCATCAGTTCATTATGACATCATCAAAATAATTATGACATCATCAGTTGATTATGACATCATCAGTCCACTATGACATCAGTTCATTATGCCATCATCAGTTCATTATGACATCATCAGTTCATTATGACATCATCAAAATGATTATGACATCATGAGTTCATTATGACATCATCAGTTCATTATGACATCATCAACATGATTATGACATCATCAGTTGATTATGACATCATCAGTCCACTATGACATCAGTTCATTATGACATCATCAGTTCATTATAACATCATCAGTTCATTATGACATCATCAAAATTATTATGACAATATAAGTTCATTATGACAGCATCAGTCCATTATGACATCATCAGTTCATTATGACATCATCAAAATGATTATGACATCATCAGTTCATTATGACATCATCAGTTTATTATGACATCATCAAAATGATTATGACATCATCAGTTCATTATTACATCATCAGTCCATTATGACATCATCAGTTCATTATGACATCATCAAAATGATTTTGACATCATCAGTTCATTATGACATCATCAGTCCATGATGACATCATCAAAATGATTATGACATCATCAGTTCATTATGACATCAGTCCATTATGATATCATCAAAATGATTATGACATCATCAGTTCATTATGACATCATCAAAATGATTATGACATCATCAGTTCATTATGACATCATCAGTTCAGTATGACATCAAAATGATTATGACATTTTCAGTTAAATATGACATCATCAGTTGAATATGACATCATCAGTTCATTTTGACATCATCAGTCCATTATGACATCATCAAAATGATTATGACATCATCAGTTCATTATGACAACATCAGTCCAGTATGACATCATCAAAATGATTATGACATCATCAGTTTATGATGACATCATCAAAACGATCATGACATCATCAGTCCACTATGACATCAGTTCATTATGACATCATCAGTTCATTGTGACATCATCAGTTCATTATGACATCATCAGTTCATTATGACATCATCAAAATGATTATGACAATATAAGTTCATTATGACAGCATCAGTCCATTATGACATCATCAAAATGATTATGGCATCATCAGTTTATGATGACATCATCAAAACGATCATGACATCATCAGTTCATTATCACATCATCAAAATGATTATGACATCATCAGTCCATTATCACATCATCAAAATGATTATGACATCATCAGTTTATTATGGCATGATCAGTTCATTAGGAAATAATTTGTTCATTATGACATCATCAAAATGATTATGACATAATCAGTCCATTATGACATCATCAGTCCATTATGACATCATCAAAATGATTATGACATCATCAGTTCATTATGACATCATAAGTCCATTATGACATCACCAGTTCATTATGACTTCATCAAAATGATTATGACATCGTCAGTTCATTATGACATCATCAAAATGATTATGACATCTTAAGTTCATTATGACATGTTCAGTTGATTATGACATCATCAGTTCATTATGACATCATCAGTTCATTATGACATCATAAGTCCATTATGACATCATCATTATGATTATGACATCATTAGTTCATTATGACATCATCAGTCCATTATGACATCATTAAATTGATTATGGCATCATCAGTTCATGATGACATCATTAAAATGATTATGACATCATGAGTTCATTATCACATCATCAAAATGATTATGACATCATCAGTTCATTATTACATCATCAGTTTATTATGACATCATCAGTTCATTATGACATCATCAAAATGATTGACATCATCAGTTGATTATGACATCATCAGTCCACTATGACATCAGTTCATTATGGCATCATCAGTTCATTATGACATCATCAGTTCATTATTACATCATCAAAATGATTATGACAATATAAGTTCATTATGACATCATCAGTCCTTTATGACATCATCAAAATGATTATAACATCCTCAGTTCATTATCACATCATTAAAATGATTATGACATCATCAGTTCATTATGACATCATCAGTTCATTATGACATCATCAAAAAGATTACGACATCATCAGTTGATTATGACATCATCAGTTTATTATGACATCATCAAAATGATTGTGAGATCATCAGTTCATTATGACATCATCAGTTCATTATGACATCATCAAAATGATTATGACATCATCAGTTCATTATTACATCATCAGTCCATTATGACATCATCAGTTCATTACGACATCATCAGTTCATTATGACATCATCAAAATGATTTTGACATCATCAGTTCATTATGACATCAGTCCATTATGATATCATCAAAATGATTATGACATCATCAGTTCATTATGACATCATCAAAATGATTATGACATCATCAGTTCATTATGACATCATCAGTTCATTATGACATCATCAAAATGATTATGACATCATCAGTTGATTATGACATCATCAGTCCACTATGACATCAGTTCATTATGCCATCATCAGTTCATTATGACATCATCAGTTCATTATGACATCATCAAAATGATTATGACATCATGAGTTCATTATGACATCATCAGTTCATTATGACATCATCAACATGATTATGACATCATCAGTTGATTATGACATCATCAGTCCACTATGACATCAGTTCATTATGACATCATCAGTTCATTATGACATCATCAGTTCATTATGACATCATCAAAATTATTATGACAATATAAGTTCATTATGACAGCATCAGTCCATTATGACATCATCAGTTCATTATGACATCATCAAAATGATTATGACATCATCAGTTCATTATGACATCATCAGTTTATTATGACATCATCAAAATGATTATGACATCATCAGTTCATTATTACATCATCAGTCCATTATGACATCATCAGTTCATTATGACATCATCAAAATGATTTTGACATCATCAGTTCATTATGACATCATCAGTCCATGATGACATCATCAAAATGATTATGACATCATCAGTTCATTATGACATCAGTCCATTATGATATCATCAAAATGATTATGACATCATCAGTTCATTATGACATCATCAGTTCAGTATGACATCAAAATTATTATGACATTTTCAGTTAAATATGACATCATCAGTTGAATATGACATCATCAGTTCATTATGACATCATCAGTCCATTATGACATGATCAAAATGATTATGATATCATCAGTTCATTATGACAACATCAGTCCAGTATGACATCATCAAAATGATTATGACATCATCAGTTTATGATGACATCATCAAAACGATCATGACATCATCAGTCCACTATGACATCAGTTCATTATGACATCATCAGTTCATTGTGACATCATCAGTTCATTATGACATCATCAGTTCATTACGACATCATCAAAATGATTATGACAATATAAGTTCATTATGACAGCATCAGTCCATTATGACATCATCAAAATGATTATGGCATCATCAGTTTATGGTGACATCATCAAAACGATCATGACATCATCAGTTCATTATCACATCATCAAAATGATTATGACATCATCAGTCCATTATGACATCATCAAAATGATTATGACATCA
The DNA here is from genome assembly GCF_032444005.1 of Ranitomeya imitator. NCBI lineage: Eukaryota > Metazoa > Chordata > Amphibia > Anura > Dendrobatidae > Ranitomeya > Ranitomeya imitator. Next base: position 205,212,052 of record NC_091286.1, read on the forward strand.
TCAGTTTATTATGGCATGATCAGTTCATTAGGAAATAATGTGTTCATTATGACATCATCAAAATGATTATTACATAATCAGTCCATTATGACATCATCAGTCCATTATGACATCATCAAAATGATTATGACATCATCAGTTCATTATGACATCATAAGTCCATTATGACATCACCAGTTCATTATGACTTCATCAAAATGATTATGACATCATCAGTTTATTATGACATCATCAAAATGATTATGACATCTTAAGTTCATTTTGACATGTTCAGTTGATTATGACATCATCAGTTCATTATGACATCATCAGTTCATTATGACATCATAAGTCCATTATGACATCATCATTATGATTATGACATCATTAGTTCATTATGACATCATCAGTCCATTATGACATCATTAAAATGATTATGGCATCATCAGTTCATGATGACTTCATTAAAATGATTATGACATCATGAGTTCATTATCACATCATCAAAATGATTATGACATCATCAGTTCATTATTACATCATCAGTTTATTATGACATCATCAGTTCATTATGACATCATCAAAATGATTGACATCATCAGTTGATTATGACATCATCAGTCCACTATGACATCAGTTCATTATGGCATCATCAGTTCATTATGACATCATCAGTTCATTATTACATCATCAAAGTGATTATGACAATATAAGTTCATTATGACATCATCAGTCCTTTATGACATCATCAAAATGATTATAACATCCTCAGTTCATTATCACATCATTAAAATGATTATGACATCAGTTCATTATGACATCATCAGTTCATTATGACATCATCAAAAAGATTACGACATCATCAGTTGATTATGACATCATCAGTTTATTATGACATCATCAAAATGATTGTGAGATCATCAGTTCATTATGACATCATCAGTTCATTATGACATCATCAAAATGATTATGACATCATCAGTTCATTATTACATCATCAGTCCATTATGACATCATCAGTCCATGATGACATCATCAAAATGATTATGACATCATCAGTTCATTATGACATCAGTTCATTATGATATCATCAAAATGATTATGACATCATCAGTTCATTATGACATCATCAGTTCATTATGACATCATCAAAATGATTATGACATCATCAGTTGATTATGATATCATCAGTCCACTATGACATCAGTTCATTATGACATCATCAGTTCATTATGACATCATCAGTTCATTATGACACCATCAAAATTATTATGACAATATAAGTTCATTATGACAGCATCAGTCCATTATGACATCATCAAAATGATTATTACATCATCAGTTCATTAAGACATCATCAAAATAATTATGACATCATCAGTTCATTATGACATCAAAATGATTATGACATTATCAGTTCATTATGAAATCATCAGTTCAGTATGACATCAAAATCATTGACATCTTCAGTTCATTATGACATCATCAGTTCATTATGACATCATCAAAATGATTATGACATCAACAGTTCATTATGACATCATCAGTTCATTATGACATCATCACAATGATTATGACATCTTAAGTTCATTATGACATCATCAGTTCATTATGACATCATCAAAATGATTATGACATCATCAGTTCATTATGCCATCTTCAGTTCATTAGGACATCATCAAAATGAATATGCCATCATCAGTTCATTATGACATCATCAGTTCATTATGACATCATTAAAATGATTATGACATCATCAGTTGATTATGACCTCATCTATTCATTAGGATATCACCAGTTCATTATGACATCATCAGTTCATTATGACATCATCAGTCCATTATGACATCATCAGTTCATTATGACATCATCAAAATGATTATGACATCATCAGTTCGTTATGACATCATAAGTCCATTATGACATCATCAAAATGATTATGACATCATCAGTTCATTATGACATCATCAGTTCATTATGACATCATCAAAATGATTATGACATCATCAGTTCATTATGACATCATCAGTCCATTATGACATCATCAGTTCATTATGACATCATCAAAATAATTATGACATCATCAGTTCATTATGACATCATCAAAATGATTATGACATCATCAGTTCATTATGACATCATCAAAATGATTATGACATCATCAGTTCATTATGACATCATCAGTCCATTAAGACATCATCAGTTCATTATGACATCATCAGTTCATTATGACATCATCAGTCCATTATGACATCATCAAAATGATTATGACATCATCAGTTCATTATGACATCAAAATGATTATGACATCATCAGTTCATTATGACATCATCAGTTCATTATGACATCATCAGTCCATGATGACATCATCAAAATGATTATGACATCATCAGTTCATTATTACATCATGAGTCCATTATGACATCATCAGTTCATTATGATATCATCAAAATGATTATGACATCATCAGTTCATTATGACATCATCAGTCCATGATGACATCATCAAAATGATTATGACATCATCAGTTCATTATGACATCAGTCCATTATGACATCATCAAATGATTATGACATCATCAATTCATTATGACATCATCAAAATGATTATGACATCATCAGTTCATTATGACATCATCAGTCCATTATGACATTATCAGTTCATTATGACATCATCAAAATGATTATGATATCATCAGTTCATTATGACATCATCAGTTCATGATGACATCATCAAAATGATTATGACATCATCAGTTCATTATGACATCATCAGTTCAATATGACATCATCAAAATGATTATGACATCATCAGTTGATTATGACCTCATCAGTTCATTATCACATCACCAGGTCATTATGACATCATCAAAATGATTATGACATCATCAGTTCATTATGACCTCATCAGTTCATTATCACATCACCAGTTCATTATGATATCATCAGTTCATTATGACATCATCAGTCCATTATGACATCATAATGATTATGACATCATCAGTTCATTATGACATCATCAGTCCATTATGACATCATCAAAATGATGATGACATCATCAGTTCATTATGACATCATCAAAATGATTATGACATCCTCAGTTCATTATCACATCATTAAAATGATTATGACATCATCCGTTTATTATGACATGATCAGTTCATTAGGAAATAATTTGTTCATTATGACATCATCAAAATGATTATGACATAATCAGTCCATTATGACATCATCAGTCCATTATGACATCATCAAAATGATTATGACATCATCAGTTCATTATGACATCATAAGTCTATTATGACATCACCAGTTCATTATGACTTCATCAAAATGATTATGACATCATCAGTCCATTATGACATCATCAAAATGGTTATGACATCATCAGTTTATTATGACATGATCAGTTCATTAGGAAATAATTTGTTCATTATGACATCATCAAAATGATTATGACATAATCAGTCCATTATGACATCATCAGTCCATTATGACATCATCAAAATGATTATGACATCATCAGTTCATTATGACATCATCAAAATGATTATGACATCTTAAGTTCATTATGACATCTTCAGTTGGTTATGACATCATCAGTTCATTATGACATCATCAGTTCATTATGACATCATAAGTCCATTATGACATCATCATTATGATTATGACATCATTAGTTCATTATGACATCATCAGTCCATTATGACATCATCAAAATGATTATGGCTTCATCAGTTCATGATGACATCATTAAAATGATTATGACATCATGAGTTCATTATCACATCATCAAAATGATTATGACATCATCAGTTCATTATTACATCATCAGTTTATTATCACATCATCAGTTCATTATGACATCATCAAAATGATTGACATCATCAGTTGATTATGACATCATCAGTCCACTATGATATCAGTTCATTATGGCATCATCAGTTCATTATGACATCATCAGTTCATTATTACATCATCAAAATGATTATGACAATATAAGTTCATTATGACATCATCAGTCCATTATGACATCATCAAAATGATTATAACATCCTCAGTTCATTATCACTTCATTAAAATGATTATGACATCATCAAAATGATTGTGAGATCATCAGTTCATTATGACATCATCAGTTCATTATGACATCATCAAAATGATTATGACATCATCAGTTCATTATGACATCATCAGTCCATTATGACATCATCAGTTCATTATGACATCATCAAAATGATTTTGACATCATCAGTTCATTATGACATCATCAGTCCATGATGACATCATCAAAATGATTATGACATCATCAGTTCATTATGACATCAGTCCATTATATCATCAAAATGATTATGACATCATCAGTTCATTATGACATCATCAAAATGATTATGACATCATCAGTTCATTATGACATCATCAGTTCATTATGACATCATCAAAATAATTATGACATCATCAGTTGATTATGACATCATCAGTCCACTATGACATCAGTTCATTATGCCATCATCAGTTCATTATGACATCATCAGTTCATTATGACATCATCAAAATGATTATGACATCATGAGTTCATTATGACATCATCAGTTCATTATGACATCATCAACATGATTATGACATCATCAGTTGATTATGACATCATCAGTCCACTATGACATCAGTTCATTATGACATCATCAGTTCATTATGACATCATCAGTTCATTATGACATCATCAAAATTATTATGACAATATAAGTTCATTATGACAGCATCAGTCCATTATGACATCATCAGTTCATTATGACATCATCAAAATGATTATGACATCATCAGTTCATTATGACATCATCAGTTTATTATGACATCATCAAAATGATTATGACATCATCAGTTCATTATTACATCATCAGTCCATTATGACATCATCAGTTCATTATGACATCATCAAAATGATTTTGACATCATCAGTTCATTATGACATCATCAGTCCATGATGACATCATCAAAATGATTATGACATCATCAGTTCATTATGACATCAGTCCATTATGATATCATCAAAATGATTATGACATCATCAGTTCATTATGACATCATCAAAATGATTATGACATCATCAGTTCATTATGACATCATCAGTTCAGTATGACATCAAAATGATTATGACATTTTCAGTTAAATATGACATCATCAGTTGAATATGACATCATCAGTTCATTTTGACATCATCAGTCCATTATGACATCATCAAAATGATTATGACATCATCAGTTAATTATGACAACATCAGTCCAGTATGACATCATCAAAATGATTATGACATCATCAGTTTATGATGACATCATCAAAACGATCATGACATCATCAGTCCACTATGACATCAGTTCATTATGACATCATCAGTTCATTGTGACATCATCAGTTCATTATGACATCATCAGTTCATTATGACATCATCAAAATGATTATGACAATATAAGTTCATTATGACAGCATCAGTCCATTATGACATCATCAATATGATTATGGCATCATCAGTTTATGATGACATCATCAAAACGATCATGACATCATCAGTTCATTATCACATCATCAAAATGATTATGACATCATCAGTTCATTATTACATCATCAGTTTATTATCACATCATCAGTTCATTATGACATCATCAAAATGATTGACATCATCAGTTGATTATGACATCATCAGTCCGCTATGACATCAGTTCATTATGGCATCATCAGTTCATTATGACATCATCAGTTCATTATTACATCATCAAAATGATTATGACAATATAAGTTCATTATGACATCATCAGTCCATTATGACATCATCAAAATGATTATAACATCCTCAGTTCATTATCACTTCATTAAAATGATTATGACATCATCAAAATGATTGTGAGATCATCAGTTCATTATGACATCATCAGTTCATTATGACATCATCAAAATGATTATGACATCATCAGTTCATTATGACATCATCAGTCCATTATGACATCATCAGTTCATTATGACATCATCAAAATGATTTTGACATCATCAGTTCATTATGACATCATCAGTCCATGATGACATCATCAAAATGATTATGACATCATCAGTTCATTATGACATCAGTCCATTATATCATCAAAATGATTATGACATCATCAGTTCATTATGACATCATCAAAATGATTATGACATCATCAGTTCATTATGACATCATCAGTTCATTATGACATCATCAAAATAATTATGACATCATCAGTTGATTATGACATCATCAGTCCACTATGACATCAGTTCATTATGCCATCATCAGTTCATTATGACATCATCAGTTCATTATGACATCATCAAAATGATTATGACATCATGAGTTCATTATGACATCATCAGTTCATTATGACATCATCAACATGATTATGACATCATCAGTTGATTATGACGTCATCAGTCCACTATGACATCAGTTCATTATGACATCATCAGTTCATTATGACATCATCAGTTCATGATGACATCATCAAAATTATTATGACAATATAAGTTCATTATGACAGCATCAGTCCATTATGACATCATCAGTTCATTATGACATCATCAAAATGATTATGACATCATCAGTTCATTATGACATCATCAGTTTATTATGACATCATCAAAATGATTATGACATCATCAGTTCATTATTACATCATCAGTCCATTATGACATCATCAGTTCATTATGACATCATCAAAATGATTTTGACATCATCAGTTCATTATGACATCATCAGTCCATGATGACATCATCAAAATGATTATGACATCATCAGTTCATTATGACATCAGTCCATTATGATATCATCAAAATGATTATGACATCATCAGTTCATTATGACATCATCAAAATGATTATGACATCATCAGTTCATTATGACATCATCAGTTCAGTATGACATCAAAATGATTATGACATTTTCAGTTAAATATGACATCATCAGTTGAATATGACATCATCAGTTCATTTTGACATCATCAGTCCATTATGACATCATCAAAATGATTATGACATCATCAGTTCATTATGACAACATCAGTCCAGTATGACATCATCAAAATGATTATGACATCATCAGTTTATGATGACATCATCAAAACGATCATGACATCATCAGTCCACTATGACATCAGTTCATTATGACATCATCAGTTCATTGTGACATCATCAGTTCATTATGACATCATCAGTTCATTATGACATCATCAAAATGATTATGACAATATAAGTTCATTATGACAGCATCAGTCCATTATGACATCATCAAAATGATTATGGCATCATCAGTTTATGATGACATCATCAAAACGATCATGACATCATCAGTTCATTATCACATCATCAAAATGATTATGACATCATCAGTCCATTATCACATCATCAAAATGATTATGACATCATCAGTTTATTATGGCATGATCAGTTCATTAGGAAATAATTTGTTCATTATGACATCATCAAAATGATTATGACATAATCAGTCCATTATGACATCATCAGTCCATTATGACATCATCAAAATGATTATGACATCATCAGTTCATTATGACATCATAAGTCCATTATGACATCACCAGTTCATTATGACTTCATCAAAATGATTATGACATCGTCAGTTCATTATGACATCATCAAAATGATTATGACATCTTAAGTTCATTATGACATGTTCAGTTGATTATGACATCATCAGTTCATTATGACATCATCAGTTCATTATGACATCATAAGTCCATTATGACATCATCATTATGATTATGACATCATTAGTTCATTATGACATCATCAGTCCATTATGACATCATTAAATTGATTATGGCATCATCAGTTCATGATGACATCATTAAAATGATTATGACATCATGAGTTCATTATCACATCATCAAAATGATTATGACATCATCAGTTCATTATTACATCATCAGTTTATTATGACATCATCAGTTCATTATGACATCATCAAAATGATTGACATCATCAGTTGATTATGACATCATCAGTCCACTATGACATCAGTTCATTATGGCATCATCAGTTCATTATGACATCATCAGTTCATTATTACATCATCAAAATGATTATGACAATATAAGTTCATTATGACATCATCAGTCCTTTATGACATCATCAAAATGATTATAACATCCTCAGTTCATTATCACATCATTAAAATGATTATGACATCATCAGTTCATTATGACATCATCAGTTCATTATGACATCATCAAAAAGATTACGACATCATCAGTTGATTATGACATCATCAGTTTATTATGACATCATCAAAATGATTGTGAGATCATCAGTTCATTATGACATCATCAGTTCATTATGACATCATCAAAATTATTATGACATCATCAGTTCATTATTACATCATCAGTCCATTATGACATCATCAGTTCATTACGACATCATCAGTTCATTATGACATCATCAAAATGATTTTGACATCATCAGTTCATTATGACATCAGTCCATTATGATATCATCAAAATGATTATGACATCATCAGTTCATTATGACATCATCAAAATGATTATGACATCATCAGTTCATTATGACATCATCAGTTCATTATGACATCATCAAAATGATTATGACATCATCAGTTGATTATGACATCATCAGTCCACTATGACATCAGTTCATTATGCCATCATCAGTTCATTATGACATCATCAGTTCATTATGACATCATCAAAATGATTATGACATCATGAGTTCATTATGACATCATCAGTTCATTATGACATCATCAACATGATTATGACATCATCAGTTGATTATGACATCATCAGTCCACTATGACATCAGTTCATTATGACATCATCAGTTCATTATGACATCATCAGTTCATTATGACATCATCAAAATTATTATGACAATATAAGTTCATTATGACAGCATCAGTCCATTATGACATCATCAGTTCATTATGACATCATCAAAATGATTATGACATCATCAGTTCATTATGACATCATCAGTTTATTATGACATCATCAAAATGATTATGACATCATCAGTTCATTATTACATCATCAGTCCATTATGACATCATCAGTTCATTATGACATCATCAAAATGATTTTGACATCATCAGTTCATTATGACATCATCAGTCCATGATGACATCATCAAAATGATTATGACATCATCAGTTCATTATGACATCAGTCCATTATGATATCATCAAAATGATTATGACATCATCAGTTCATTATGACAACATCAGTCCAGTATGACATCATCAAAATGATTATGACATCATCAGTTTATGATGACATCATCAAAACGATCATGACATCATCAGTCCACTATGACATCAGTTCATTATGACATCATCAGTTCATTGTGACATCATCAGTTCATTATGACATCATCAGTTCATTATGACATCATCAAAATGATTATGACAATATAAGTTCATTATGACAGCATCAGTCCATTATGACATCATCAAAATGATTATGGCATCATCAGTTTATGGTGACATCATCAAAACGATCATGACATCATCAGTTCATTATCACATCATCAAAATGATTATGACATCATCAGTCCATTATGACATCATCAAAATGATTATGACATCATCAGTTTATTATGGCATGATCAGTTCATTAGGAAATAATGTGTTCATTATGACATCATCAAAATGATTATTACATAATCAGTCCATTATGACATCATCAGTCCATTATGACATCATCAAAATGATTATGACATCATCAGTTCATTATGACATCATAAGTCCATTATGACATCACCAGTTCATTATGACTTCATCAAAATGATTATGACATCATCAGTTCATTATGACATCATCAAAATGATTATGACATCTTAAGTTCATTTTGACATGTTCAGTTGATTATGACATCATCAGTTCATTATGACATCATCAGTTCATTATGACATCATAAGTCCATTATGACATCATCATTATGATTATGACATCATTAGTTCATTATGACATCATCAGTCCATTATGACATCATTAAAATGATTATGGCATCATCAGTTCATGATGACTTCATTAAAATGATTATGACATCATGAGTTCATTATCACATCATCAAAATGATTATGACATCATCAGTTCATTATTACATCATCAGTTTATTATGACATCATCAGTTCATTATGACATCATCAAAATGATTGACATCATCAGTTGATTATGACATCATCAGTCCACTATGACATCAGTTCATTATGGCATCATCAGTTCATTATGACATCATCAGTTCATTATTACATCATCAAAGTGATTATGACAATATAAGTTCATTATGACATCATCAGTCCTTTATGACATCATCAAAATGATTATAACATCCTCAGTTCATTATCACATCATTAAAATGATTATGACATCATCAGTTCATTATGACATCATCAGTTCATTATGACATCATCAAAAAGATTACGACATCATCAGTTGATTATGACATCATCAGTTTATTATGACATCATCAAAATGATTGTGAGATCATCAGTTCATTATGACATCATCAGTTCATTATGACATCATCAAAATGATTATGACATCATCAGTTCATTATTACATCATCAGTCCATTATGACATCATCAGTCCATGATGACATCATCAAAATGATTATGACATCATCAGTTCATTATGACATCAGTCCATTATATCATCAAAATGATTATGACATCATCAGTTCATTATGACATCATCAGTTCATTATGACATCATCAAAATGATTATGACATCATCAGTTGATTATGATATCATCAGTCCACTATGACATCAGTTCATTATGACATCATCAGTTCATTATGACATCATCAGTTCATTATGACACCATCAAAATTATTATGACAATATAAGTTCATTATGACAGCATCAGTCCATTATGACATCATCAAAATGATTATGACATCATCAGTTCATTAAGACATCATCAAAATAATTATGACATCATCAGTTCATTATGACATCAAAATGATTATGACATTATCAGTTCATTATGACATCATCAGTTCAGTATGACATCAAAATCATTGACATCTTCAGTTCATTATGACATCATCAGTTCATTATGACATCATCAAAATGATTATGACATCAACAGTTTATTATGACATCATCAGTTCATTATGACATCATCACAATGATTATGACATCTTAAGTTCATTATGACATCATCAGTTCATTATGACATCATCAAAATGATTATGACATCATCAGTTCATTATGCCATCTTCAGTTCATTAGGACATCATCAAAATGAATATGCCATCATCAGTTCATTATGACATCATCAGTTCATTATGACATCATTAAAATGATTATGACATCATCAGTTGATTATGACCTCATCTATTCATTAGGATATCACCAGTTCATTATGACATCATCAGTTCATTATGACATCATCAGTCCATTATGACATCATCAGTTCATTATGACATCATCAAAATGATTATGACATCATCAGTTCATTATGACATCATAAGTCCATTATGACATCATCAAAATGATTATGACATCATCAGTTCATTATGACATCATCAGTTCATTATGACATCATCAAAATGATTATGACATCATCAGTTCATTATGACATCATCAGTCCATTATGACATCATCAGTTCATTATGACATCATCAAAATGATTATGACATCATCAGTTCATTATGACATCATCAAAATGATTATGACATCATCAGTTCATTATGACATCATCAAAATGATTATGACATCATCAGTTCATTATGACATCATCAGTCCATTAAGACATCATCAGTTCATTATGACATCATCAGTTCATTATGACATCATCAGTCCATTATGACATCATCAAAATGATTATGACATCATCAGTTCATTATGACATCAAAATGATTATGACATCATCAGTTCATTATGACATCATCAGTCCATGATGACATCATCAAAATGATGATGACATCATCAGTTCATTATGACATCAGTCCATTATGACATCATCAAAATGATTATGACATCATCAATTCATTATGACATCATCAAAATGATTATGACATCATCAGTTCATTATGACATCATCAGTCCATTATGACATTATCAGTTCATTATGACATCATCAAAATGATTATGATATCATCAGTTCATTGTGACATCATCAGTTCATGATGACATCATCAAAATGATTATGACATCATCAGTTCATTATGACATCATCAGTTCAATATGACATCATCAAAATGATTATGACATCATCAGTTGATTATGACCTCATCAGTTCATTATCACATCACCAGTTCATTATGACATCATCAAAATGATTATGACATCATCAGTTCATTATGACCTCATCTGTTCATTATCACATCACCAGTTCATTATGATATCATCAGTTCATTATGACATCATCAGTCCATTATGACATCATAATGATTATGACATCATCAGTTCATTATGACATCATCAGTCCATTATGACATCATCAAAATGATGATGACATCATCAGTTCATTATGACATCATCAAAATGATTATGACATCATCAGTTTATTATGACATCACCAGTTCAATATGACATCATCAGTTGATTATGACATCATCCGTTCATTATGACATCATCAAAATGATTATGACATCATCAGTTTATTATGACATCATCAAAATGATTATGACATCTTACGTTCATTATGAGATCATCAGTTCATTATGACATCATCAAAATGATTATGACATCATCAGTTCATTATGCCTTCATCAATATGATTATGACATCATCAGTTCATTATGACATTATCAGTTCATTATGACATCATCAGTTCATTATGACATCATCAGTTCATAATGACATTATCAGTCCATTATGACATCATCAAAATGATTATGATGTCATCAGTTTATTATGACATCTTCAGTTCAGTATGACATCAAAATGATTATGACATCTTCAGTTCATTATGACATCATCAGTTGATTGTGACATCATCAGTTGATTGACATCATCTGTTCATTATGACATCATCAGTTCATTATGATATCATCAGTTCATTAAGACATCATCAAAATGATTATGGCATCATCAGCTCATGATGACATCATCAAAATGATTATGACATCATCATTTCATTATGACATCATCAGTCCATTATGACATCATCAAAATGATTATGACATCATCAGTTCATTATGACATCATCAGTCCATTATGACATCATCAGTTCATTATGACATCATCAAAATGATTATGACATCATCAGTTCATTATGACATCATCAGTTCATTATGACATCATCAAAATGATTATGACATCATCAGTTCATTATGCCATCACAATATGATTATGGCATCATCAGTTCATTATGACATCATCAGTTCATTATGACATCATCAGTTCATTATGACATCATCAGTTCATAATAACCTTATCAGTTCATTGTGACATCATCAAAATGATTATGACATCATCAGTTCATTATGCCATCATCAATATGATTATGACATCATCAGTTGATTATGACATCATCCGTTCATTATGACATCATCAAAATGATTATGACATAATCAGTTCATTATGCCATCACAAAATGATTATGACGTCATCAGTTGATTATGACATCTTCAGTTCAATATGACATCAAAATGATTATGACATCTTCAGTTCATTATGACATCATCAGTTGATTATGACATCATTAGTTGATTATGACATCAACAGTTGATTGTCATCATCAATTCATTATGACATCATCAGTTCATTATGACATCATCAGTTCATGACGACATCATCAAAATGATTATGGCATCATCAGCTCGTGATGACATCATCAAAATGATTATGACATCATCAGTTCATTATGACATCATCAGTCCATTATGACATCATCAGTCCATTATGACATCATCAAAATGATTATGACATCATCAGTTCATTATGACATCATCAGTCCTTTATGACATCATCAGTAGAGTTGAGCGACCTTGACCTTTTTAGAGTCGAGCCGGGTTTTGCGAAACCCGACTATGTCCAAAGTCGGGTCGAGTGAAATCGGCCGATTATGACGTAAAGTCGGGATCGACCGAAACACGAAACCCAATGCAAGTCAATGGGGCAGCATAGTCGGCAGTGAGTGGGGGCCAGGAAAACACCTAGAGTGCCCATTTTAATGTCAAAACCATCCATTCTTCTTAATGAAGCTTGTCAAGCGTAATTTACCTTATAATAATTGGAAGGCATTTGAAATTGGGGGTCATTTGGCTAAAGTTGTGGGGGGTAGGGCTGGTTCAAGTAATTAGTGGGCCCAGGAAATCTGGACCACGTCACGGCAGTGGAGCAGGGAGAGGTAAGTATTTCAACTTTGCAAGTGCTGTGAACCTGAGCAAGCAGGGGGGGCCCACTCGTTGGCATTGGCACTGGCACAGGGCCCCTCAAAGTACAGCGGTGTGTTTGCACGGCGGGGGCGCCTCCCACCGGCAGCAACACTTTTGCGTACTATGAGAGGCCCTGTGCCAGTGACGTCGCCAACTAGTATTCCTCCCCCCACCTGATGAAGGAACCTGCACTTTCATCTGCACCTTCCTCTTTGTTCCCGTGTAAGGTGGTATGGTATGCGGGAAGAGCAACCTGACTTTCAGCAGGGTCACAATGTTGTTGTGTAGCGTGCACGGGGAATGTTGCGTTATGGGTCAATGTACCAGCAGACTCATCTATCACTGGCTGGGCAATGGGCACGATGAAGTGGAAACACAGATATAGGCCCAAAGAAGAAAGTGGGCTAAATGCAGTTCAAAATTGGTAACACAGGAATAACCAGGGGGCATTGCAGTGGAGGACAACTGGAATGAGAGGCTGACACAGAGAGTAGGGCCAAATCAGTAAGTAGTCGAAATGCAGTTCAAAATTGGCAACCGTAGTAAACAGGCGGCACAGCTTTGTTCAGTGGAGGAGAACAGCAAGGAGTGGCAGACACCGATAGTAGGCCCCAAACCAACTAGTACGCCAAATGCAGTTGTTCCATTTAACCACAATTTAATGAGAGCCTGAAGATAGAAGCTCAGGAAAGGCAACCTGGGGAACACCTTGGAGTGTAACACACCATCTCTCTCCACCCCATACCCATTTTGTATGGCCTAATGCAGTGTACTTTTCTACAACTACTAAACGAGAGTCGGAAGACCGAAGCAATGGCAAGGAAACCTGGGGAACACCTTAGAGTGTAACACACCCTCTCTCTACACCCCATACCCAATTTGAAGGTCTAATGCAGTGTAGTTTCCAAGAACTACTAAACGAGAGCCGGAAGATCGAAGCTCAGGAAAGGCAACCTGGGGAACACCTTGGAGTGTAACACACCCTCTCGCTACACCCCATACCCAATTTGAAGGCCTAATGCAGCGTAGTTTCCAACAACTACTAAACGAGAGCCGGAAGATCGAAGCTCAGGAAAGGCAACCTGGGGAACACCTTGGAGTGTAACAAACCCTCTCTCTACACCCCATACCCAATTTGTAGGCCTAATGCAGCGTAGTTTCCGACAACTACTAAACGAGAGCATGAAGATCGAAGCTCAGGAAAGGCAACCTGGGGAACACCTTGGAGTGTAACACACCCTCTCTCTACACCCCATACCCAATTTGTAGGCCTAATGCAGCGTAGTTTCCGACAACTACTAAACGAGAGCCGGAATATCGAAGCTCAGGAAAGGCAACCTGGGGAACACCTTGGAGTGTAACACACCCTCTCTCTACACCCCATACCCAATTTGAAGGCCTAATGCAGTGTAGTTTCCAAGAACTACTAAACGAGAGCCGGAAGATCGAAGCTCAGGAAAGGCAACCTGGGGAACACCTTGGAGTGGAACACACCATCTCTCTACACCCCATACCCAATTTGAAGGCCTAATGCAGCGTAGTTTCCAACAACTACTAAACGAGAGCCGGTAGATCGAAGCTCAGGAAAGGCAACCTGGGGAACACCTTGGAGTGTAACACAACGTCTCTCTACACCACGGAAGGGATGATTCTTAGGAAGGAAGGCTGTTGGAAATAAGCATTGCGCGTCCGAGGGTGATTAGATTCTTATTAGGTATATACTCACCCTCGGACGCGCCCTGCTTCTTTATTTGGAATGAATGTTTATTTGCAATGTGGTGTTGACTTTCTCTATTATTTTGGTAATTAATGATTTTATTATTTTCATTATTTTGCATCTTCTCGGCAATAATATAAAGAAGACGCGACAGGACAACACTCGGTGGATGCCATATGTGTGTTTTCAATTTAAAAAACCTTTCAGTTAACTACTTGCAGGAGAAAGTAATTGTAGCTGGTGGCCATTTTTAGTACTGTACCAGATTTTAGCTGTTTGTTTGTTTTTAATGTCAAAATGTCTGCATTTGATATCTCACCAGTATTTTCTTTTTTATAAGCAAAATCCTTTTTTTTTTATTTTATGATGTTGGTTCAAGGGGTACACGGGCAGCAGTAGACAGGTCAGTGGAGGCCTAGTGGAAGGAGGGACCGCAGACAGGCTTCGAAGCCCTAACATAATAAATTGGGCTGCCTGTAGGCAATTTAAAATTGGTTCCAGGGGAACACGGGCAGCAGTAGACAGGTCAGTGGAGGCCTAGAGGAAGGAGGGACCGCAGATGCGCCAATGTTTCCCCCATACCAAATTTGTAGGCCTAATGCAGTGTAGTTTCCAACAACTACTAAACGAGAGCCGGAATTTCGAAGCTCAGGAAAGGCAACCTGGGGAACACCTTGGAGTGTAACACACCCTCTCTCTACACCCCATACCCAATTTGAAGGCCTAATGCAGTGTAGTTTCCAACAACTACTAAACGAGAGCCGGAATATCGAAGCTCAGGAAAGGCAACCTGGGGAACACCTTGGAGTGTAACACACCCTCTCTCTACACCCCATACCCAATTTGAAGGCCTAATGCAGTGTAGTTTCCAAGAACTACTAAACGAGAGCCGGAAGATCGAAGCTCAGGAAAGGCAACCTGGGGAACACCTTGGAGTGGAACACACCATCTCTCTACACCCCATACCCAATTTGAAGGCCTAATGCAGAGTAGTTTCCAAGAACTACTAAACGAGAGCCGGAAGATCGAAGCTCAGGAAAGGCAACCTGGGGAACACCTTGGAGTGTAACACAACGTCTCTCTACACGACGGAAGGGCTGATTCTTAGGAAGGAAGGCTGTTGGAAATAAGCATTGCGCGTCCGAGGGTGATTAGATTCTTATTAGGTATATACTCACCCTCGGACGCGCCCTGCTTCTTTATTTGGAATGAATGTTTATTTGCAATGTGGTGTTGACTTTCTCTATTATTTTGGTAATTAATGATTTTATTATTTTCATTATTTTGCATCTTCTCGGCAATAATATAAAGAAGACGCGACAGGACAACACTCGGTGGATGCCATATGTGTGTTTTCAATTTAAAAAAACTTTCAGTTAACTACTTGCAGGAGAAAGTAATTGTAGCTGGTGGCCATTTTTAGTACTGTACCAGATTTTAGTTGTGTGTTTGTTTTTAATGTTAAAATGTCTGCATTTGATATCTCACCAGTATTTTCTTTTTTATAAGCAAAATACTTATTTTTATATTTTCTGATGTTGGTTCCAGGGGTACACGGCCAGCAGTGCCCTGGTCAGTGTAGTAATAGTTGAAAGAATGGACCGCAGACAGGCATCGAAGGCCTAAAATAATAACACATGGCTGTAGGCAATTTTAAATTGGTTCCAGGGGTACACGGACAGCAGTGGTGTGGTCAGTGGAGGCCTAGTGGAAGGAGTGACCGCAGACAGGCATCGAAGGCCTAAAATAATAACACATGGCTGTAGGCAATTTTAAATTGGTTCCAGGGGTACACGGGCAGCAGTGACCTGGTCAGTGTAGTAGTAGTTGAAAGAATGGACCGCAGACAGGCATCGAAGGCCTAAAATAAAAAAATTGGGCTGGCTGTAGGCAATTTTAAATTGGTTCCAGGGGTACACGGGCAGCAGTGACCTGGTCAGTGTAGTAGTAGTTGAAAGAATGGACCGCAGACAGGCATCGAAGGCCTAAAATAAAAAAATTGGGCTGGCTGTAGGCAATTTTAAATTGGTTCCAGGGGTACACGGGCAGCAGTGACCTGGTCAGTGTAGTAGTAGTTGAAAGAATGGACCGCAGACAGGCATCGAAGGCCTAAAATAAAAAAATTGGGCTGGCTGTAGGCAATTTTAAATTGGTTCCAGGGGTACACGGGCAGCAGTGACCTGGTCAGTGTAGTAGTAGTTGAAAGAATGGACCGCAGACAGGCATCGAAGGCCTAAAATAAAAAAATTGGGCTGGCTGTAGGCAATTTTAAATTGGTTCCAGGGGTACACGGGCAGCAGTGACCTGGTCAGTGTAGTAGTAGTTGAAAGAATGGACCGCAGACAGGCATCGAAGGCCTAAAATAAAAAAATTGGGCTGGCTGTAGGCAATTTTAAATTGGTTCCAGGGGTACACGGGCAGCAGTGGTGTGGTCAGTGGAGGCCTAGTGGAAGGAGTGACCGCAGACAGGCATCGAAGGCCTAAAATAATAACACATGGCTGTAGGCAATTTTAAATTGGTTCCAGGGGTACACGGGCAGCAGTGACCTGGTCAGTGTAGTAGTAGTTGAAAGAATGGACCGCAGACAGGCATCGAAGGCCTAAAATAAAAAAATTGGGCTGGCTGTAGGCAATTTTAAATTGGTTCCAGGGGTACACGGGCAGCAGTGACCTGGTCAGTGTAGTAGTAGTTGAAAGAATGGACCGCAGACAGGCATCGAAGGCCTAAAATAAAAAAATTGGGCTGGCTGTAGGCAATTTTAAATTGGTTCCAGGGGTACACGGGCAGCAGTGACCTGGTCAGTGTAGTAGTAGTTGAAAGAATGGACCGCAGACAGGCATCGAAGGCCTAAAATAAAAAAATTGGGCTGGCTGTAGGCAATTTTAAATTGGTTCCAGGGGTACACGGGCAGCAGTGACCTGGTCAGTGTAGTAGTAGTTGAAAGAATGGACCGCAGACAGGCATCGAAGGCCTAAAATAAAAAAATTGGGCTGGCTGTAGGCAATTTTAAATTGGTTCCAGGGGTACACGGGCAGCAGTGACCTGGTCAGTGTAGTAGTAGTTGAAAGAATGGACCGCAGACAGGCATCGAAGGCCTAAAATAAAAAAATTGGGCTGGCTGTAGGCAATTTTAAATTGGTTCCAGGGGTACACGGGCAGCAGTGGTGTGGTCAGTGGAGGCCTAGTGGAAGGAGTGACCGCAGACAGGCATCGAAGGCCTAAAATAATAACACATGGCTGTAGGCAATTTTAAATTGGTTCCAGGGGTACACGGGCAGCAGTGACCTGGTCAGTGTAGTTGTAGTTGAAAGAATGGACCGCAGACAGGCATCGAAGGCCTAAAATAAAAAAATTGGGCTGGCTGTAGGCAATTTTAAATTGGTTCCAGGGGTACACGGGCAGCAGTGGTGTGGTCAGTGGAGGCCTAGTGGAAGGAGTGACCGCAGACAGGCATCGAAGGCCTAAAATAATAACACATGGCTGTAGGCAATTTTAAATTGGTTCCAGGGGTACACGGGCAGCAGTGACCTGGTCAGTGTAGTAGTAGTTGAAAGAATGGACCGCAGACAGGCATCGAAGGCCTAAAATAAAAAAATTGGGCTGGCTGTAGGCAATTTTAAATTGGTTCCAGGGGTACACGGGCAGCAGTGACCTGGTCAGTGTAGTAGTAGTTGAAAGAATGGACCGCAGACAGGCATCGAAGGCCTAAAATAAAAAAATTGGGCTGGCTGTAGGCAATTTTAAATTGGTTCCAGGGGTACACGGGCAGCAGTGACCTGGTCAGTGTAGTAGTAGTTGAAAGAATGGACCGCAGACAGGCATCGAAGGCCTAAAATAAAAAAATTGGGCTGGCTGTAGGCAATTTTAAATTGGTTCCAGGGGTACACGGGCAGCAGTGGTGTGGTCAGTGGAGGCCTAGTGGAAGGAGTGACCGCAGACAGGCATCGAAGGCCTAAAATAATAACACATGGCTGTAGGCAATTTTAAATTGGTTCCAGGGGTACACGGGCAGCAGTGACCTGGTCAGTGTAGTAGTAGTTGAAAGAATGGACCGCAGACAGGCTTCGAAGGCCTAACATAACAAACTTGGGCTGGCTGTAGGCACTTTTAAATTGGTTCCAGGGGTACACGGGCAGCAGTGGTCTGGTCAGTGGAAGTCTAGTGGAAGGAGTGACCGCAGACAGGCTTCCAAGGCCTAACATAACAAACTTGGGCTGGCTGTAGGCACTTTTAAATTGGTTCCAGGGGTACACGGGCAGCAGTGGTCTGGTCAGTGGAAGTCTAGTGGAAGGAGTGACCGCAGACAGGCTTCCAAGGCCTAACATAACAAACTTGGGCTGGCTGTAGGCACTTTTAAATTGGTTCCAGGGGTACACGGGCAGCAGTGACCTGGTCAGTGTAGTAGTAGTTGAAAGAATGGACCGCAGACAGGCATCGAAGGCCTAAAATAAAAAAATTGGGCTGGCTGTAGGCAATTTTAAATTGGTTCCAGGGGTACACGGGCAGCAGTGGTGTGGTCAGTGGAGGCCTAGTGGAAGGAGTGACCGCAGACAGGCATCGAAGGCCTAAAATAATAACACATGGCTGTAGGCAATTTTAAATTGGTTCCAGGGGTACACGGGCAGCAGTGACCTGGTCAGTGTAGTAGTAGTTGAAAGAATGGACCGCAGACAGGCATCGAAGGCCTAAAATAATAACACATGGCTGTAGGCAATTTTAAATTGGTTCCAGGGGTACACGGACAGCAGTGGTGTGGTCAGTGGAAGTCTAGTGGAAGGAGTGACCGCAGACAGGCTTCCAAGGCCTAACATAACAAACTTGGGCTGGCTGTAGGCACTTTTAAATTGGTTCCAGGGGTACACGGGCAGCAGTGGTCTGGTCAGTGGAAGTCTAGTGGAAGGAGTGACCGCAGACAGGCTTCCAAGGCCTAACATAACAAACTTGGGCTGGCTGTAGGCACTTTTAAATTGGTTCCAGGGGTACACGGGCAGCAGTGACCTGGTCAGTGTAGTAGTAGTTGAAAGAATGGACCGCAGACAGGCATCGAAGGCCTAAAATAAAAAAATTGGGCTGGCTGTAGGCAATTTTAAATTGGTTCCAGGGGTACACGGGCAGCAGTGGTGTGGTCAGTGGAGGCCTAGTGGAAGGAGTGACCGCAGACAGGCATCGAAGGCCTAAAATAATAACACATGGCTGTAGGCAATTTTAAATTGGTTCCAGGGGTACACGGGCAGCAGTGACCTGGTCAGTGTAGTAGTAGTTGAAAGAATGGACCGCAGACAGGCATCAAAGGCCTAAAATAATAACACATGGCTGTAGGCAATTTTAAATTGGTTCCAGGGGTACACGGACAGCAGTGGTGTGGTCAGTGGAAGTCTAGTGGAAGGAGTGACCGCAGACAGGCTTCCAAGGCCTAACATAACAAACTTGGGCTGGCTGTAGGCACTTTTAAATTGGTTCCAGGGGTACACGGGCAGCAGTGGTCTGGTCAGTGGAAGTCTAGTGGAAGGAGTGACCGCAGACAGGCTTCCAAGGCCTAACATAACAAACTTGGGCTGGCTGTAGGCACTTTTAAATTGGTTCCAGGGGTACACGGGCAGCAGTGACCTGGTCAGTGTAGTAGTAGTTGAAAGAATGGACCGCAGACAGGCTTCGAAGGCCTAACATAACAAACTTGGGCTGGCTGTAGGCACTTTTAAATTGGTTCCAGGGGTACACGGGCAGCAGTGGTCTGGTCAGTGGAAGTCTAGTGGAAGGAGTGACCGCAGACAGGCTTCCAAGGCCTAACATAACAAACTTGGGCTGGCTGTAGGCACTTTTAAATTGGTTCCAGGGGTACACGGGCAGCAGTGGTCTGGTCAGTGGAAGTCTAGTGGAAGGAGTGACCGCAGACAGGCTTCCAAGGCCTAACATAACAAACTTGGGCTGGCTGTAGGCACTTTTAAATTGGTTCCAGGGGTACACGGGCAGCAGTGGTCTGGTCAGTGGAAGTCTAGTGGAAGGAGTGACCGCAGACAGGCTTCGAAGGCCTAACATAACAAAATTGGGCTGGCTGTAGGCACTTTAAATTGGTTCCAGGGGTACATGGGCAGCAGTGTATGGTCAGTGGAAGTCTAGTGGAAGGAGTGACGGCAGACAGTCTTCGAAGGCCTAACATAACAAAATTGGGCTGACTGTAGGCACTTTTAAATTGGTTCCAGGGTAACACGGCCAGCAGTGGCCTGGTCAGTGTAGTAGTTGTAGAAAGAAGGGACCGCAGACAGGCTTCGAAGGCCTAACATAACAAAAATGTCAAAACAATGGTATTGTCAGTGCCAGGCATTGAAGGATGTCAGCGCCTAGACTACACATTGGTGAAGCTGTGAGAGATAATTTTGCTAGTGGTAGAGCACTGTTTGAGCTGGGGGGGGGAACTGTCTTGTGGCCGGCGTTACAGGCACAGGGCCCCTCATATTACAACGGTGTGTCTGACGTTGGGTGCGCACCACCACCGCCAGAGACACTTTATTGTACTATGAGGGACCCAGTGGCAGTGCCGTCGACCAAAAGCGGCCACACCCACCTCTTCAGACAAACAGCACTCTCAAGGGTCCAAGCGCAAAGTGGCGATAGCACGGCCCCGTGTGGGGAGTTTGGCCATTTCGTGAGGTGGAAACATGTCGTATGCTGGACAATCAGGTGAAGAAAATTACGAGATTGGAAAAGTCATTCAGAATAGTCCACAGGCAAGACCTTTTCATAGGAAAGCTAGGTGTCAGCCGGGCAGGGTGGGGCAAAAGATTTTGAAATCCAGTTGTGGTTCATTTTAATGAAGGTTAGATCATCTACATTTTGGGTAGCCAGACGAGTCCTTTTTTCTGTTAGTATTGAACCTGCAGCACTGAATACTCTTTCTGATAGGACACTAGCTGCCGGGCAAGCAAGCTCCTGCAATGCATATTCTGCCAATTCTGGCCAGGTGTCTAATTTGGATGCCCAGTAATCAAATGGGAATGACGGTTGAGGGAGAACGTCGATAAGGGATGAAAAATAGTTTGTAACCATACTGGACAAATGTTGTCTCCTGTCACTTTGAATTGATGCTGCAGTACCTGTCCTGTCTGCGGTCATAGAAAAATCACTCCACAACCTGGTCAGAAAACCCCTCTGGCCAACGCCACTTCTGATTTCTGCCCCTCTAACACCTCTGGTCTGCTGGCCCCTGGAGCTCGTGTGAGAACGATCACGGGCGCTGTGTGCAGGGAATGCCAGAAGCAAACGGTCAACAAGAGTTGATTGTTTTGTTGCTAATATTAGTTCCAAGTTCTCATGTGGCATAATATTTTGCAATTTGCCTTTATAGCGAGGATCAAGGAGGCAGGCCAACCAGTAATCGTCATCGTTTATCATTTTTGTAATGCGTGTGTCCCTTTTGAGGATACGCAAGGCATAATCCGCCATGTGGGCCAAAGTTCCCGTTGTCAAATCTGCGGTTGTGCTTGGTTGAGGGGCAGTTGCAGGCAAATCTACGTCACTTGTGTCCCTCAAAAAACCAGAACCCGGCCTTGCCACGCCACCAATTTCCCGTGCCCCCGGGAAAGCTTCCTCATTAAAAATATACTCATCCCCATCATCCTCCTCATCCTCCACCTCCTCTTCGCCCGGTACCTCGTCATGTACACTGCCCTGACCAGACAATCGCTGACTGTCATCAAGGCTTTCCTCTTCCTCTGGTGCAGACGCCTGATCCTTTATGTGCGTCAAACTTTGCATCAGCAGACGCATTAGGGGGATGCTCATGCTTATTATGGCGTTGTCTGCACTAACCAGCCGTGTGCATTCCTCAAAACACTGAAGGACTTGACACATGTCTTGAATCTTCGACCACTGCACACCTGACAACTCCATGTCTGCCATCCTACTGCCTGCCCGTGTATGTGTATCCTCCCACAAAAACATAACAGCCCGCCTCTGTTCGCACAGTCTCTGAAGCATGTGCAGTGTTGAGTTCCACCTTGTTGCAACGTCTATGATTAGGCGATGCTGGGGAAGGTTCAAAGAACGCTGATAGGTCTGCATACGGCTGGAGTGTACAGGCGAACGGCGGATATGTGCGCAAAGTCCACGCACTTTGAGGAGCAGGTCGGATAACCCCGGATAACTTTTCAGGAAGCACTGCACCACCAGGTTTAAGGTGTGAGCCAGGCAAGGAATGTGTTTCAGTTGGGAAAGGGAGATGGCAGCCATGAAATTCCTTCCGTTATCACTCACTACCTTGCCTGCCTCAAGATCTACAGTGCCCAGCCACGACTGCGTTTCTTGCTGCAAGAACTCGGACAGAACTTCCGCGGTGTGTCTATTGTCGCCCAAACACTTCATAGCCAATACAGCCTGCTGACGTATGCCAGTAGCTGCCCCATAATGGGAGACCTGGTGTGCAACAGTGGCAGGTGCGGATGGAGTGTTTGTGCGACTGCGGTCTGTGGACGAGCTCTTGCTTCTGCAGGAGGACGAGGAGGAGGAGGAGGAGGAGGAGGGGGTGCGAACGGCTACAGACAACTGTTTACTAGACCGTGGGCTAGGCAGAACTGTCCCAAACTTGCTGTCCCCTGTGGACCCTGAATCCACCACATTTACCCAGTGTGCCGTGATGGACACGTAACGTCCCTGGCCATGCCTACTGGTCCATGCATCTGTTGTCAGGTGCACCTTTGTGCTCACAGATTGCCTGAGTGCATGGACGATGCGCTCTTTAACATGCTGGTGGAGGGCTGGGATGGCTTTTCTGGAAAAAAAGTGTCGACTGGGTAGCTCGTAGCGTGGTACAGCGTAGTCCATCAGGTCTTTGAAAGCTTCGCTTTCAACTAACCGGTAGGGCATCATCTCTAACGAGATTAGTCTAGCTATGTGGGCGTTCAAACCCTGTGTACGCGGATGCGAGGCTAAGTATTTCCTTTTTCTAACCATAGTCTCATGTAGGGTGAGCTGGACTGGAGAGCTGGAGATCGTGGAACTAGCGGGGGTGCCGGTGGACATGGCAGACTGAGAGACGGTGGGAGATGGTATTGTTGCCGCCGGTGCCCTAGATGCAGTGTTTCCTACTACGAAACTGGTGATTCCCTGACCCTGACTGCTTTGGCCTGGCAAAGATACCTGCACAGATACAGCAGGTGGTGCGCTAAATGGTGGTCCTACACTGCCGGAAGGGATGTTGCGTTGATGACTAGCTTCATTGGCCGAGGGTGCAACAACCTTAAGGGACGTTTGGTAGTTAGTCCAAGCTTTCAAATGCATGGTGGTTAAATGTCTATGCATGCAACTAGTATTGAGACTTTTCAGATTCTGACCTCTGCTTAAGGAAGTAGAACATTTTTGACAGATGACTTTGCGCTGATCAATTGGATGTTGTTTAAAAAAATGCCAGACTGCACTCTTTCTAGCATCGGATACCTTTTCAGGCATTGCAGACTGAGCTTTAACCGGATGGCCACGCTGTCCTCCACCAGGTTTTGGCTTTGCCACGCGTTTTGGGCAAGATACGGGCCCGGCAGATGGAACCTGTGGCGATGTTGATGCCTGCTGCGGCCCCTCCTCCTCCTCTGCTTCAGAACTGCTGCCGCCTGCACCCTGTTCCCCCAATGGCTGCCAATCGGGGTCAAGAACTGGGTCATCTAATAACTCTTCTTGTACCTCCTGCGCAACTTCGTCTGTGTCACCGTGTCGTTCGGTGGTATAGCGTTCGTGATGGGGCAACATAGTCTCATCAGGGTCTGATTCTTGATCAGCACCCTGCGAGGGCAATGTTGTGGTCTGAGTCAAAGGACCAGCATAGTAGTCTGGCTGTGGCTGTGCGTCAGTGCACTCCATGTCAGATTCAATTTGTAATGGGCATGGACTGTTAACTGCTTCACTTTCTAAGCCAGGGACGGTATGTGTAAAGAGCTCCATGGAGTAACCCGTTGTGTCGCCTGCTGCATTCTTCTCTGTTGTTGTTTTTGCTGAAGAGGACAAGGAAGTGACTTGTCCCTGACCGTGAACATCCACTAACGACGCGCTGCTTTTACTTTTACCAGTTTCACGAGATGAGGCAAAAGAGCTAGAGGCTGAGTCAGCAAGATAAGCCAAAACTTGCTCTTGCTGCTCCGGCTTTAAAAGCGGTTTTCCTAATCCCAGAAAAGGGAGCGTTCGAGGCCTTGTGTAGCCGGACGACGAACCTGGCTCCACAGCTCCAGACTTAGGTGCAATATTTTTTCCCCCACGACCACCTGATGCTCCACCACTACCACTACCCTCATTACCAGCTGACAATGAACGCCCCCGGCCACGACCTCTTCCACTAGACTTCCTCATTGTTTTAAAAACGTAACCAAACTAACGTTATTTGTTGCAGTCACACAACTTACACGGTGAGCTATAACTTCAGTATGATTTAGCTACCCCTTTACAGGTTGGTGAGACCACAGCGAAAATCAGGCCCAATGTTACACACTCTTTTTTTGGTGGCTGCAAATTAGAGAGATGCCCCACACGCAGGACTGTCACTGAAGCACAAATGTTAATATTAATGTCACACTATTATTTTTTTTTTATTTTTATTTTTTTCAGGAACACTTTAGAAACCCCCCCAAAAAAAAAAAAAAAGATTTTTGCAGGGAGAATTTAGAAAACAAATGTAACAAACTATATGCTTTCTATGGGCCACTGAGTGAGAGATGACGCACACAGGAATCAGGAGTGGCACACAAGCCCAGAGGCCAATATTTTTCTACCAATGATTGATGGAGTTATTTTCTCTGGTAGATTTTGGAACCCAAATCAAGGAAAAAAAATGTAGGCTTTCTATGGACCACAATTGGAGAGAGAGAGAGAGAGAGAGAGAGATGGCACACCCAGGAGTCAAGACTGGCACACAAGCAGAAAGGCCAATATTAATCTCCCACTGTTTTTTTTTTTTTTTTTTTTTTCAGGGAGACTTTAGAAAAAAAAATAATAAAAAAAATATGATTTTATCAGGAAGAATTTAGAAACCAAATAAAATAAAATGATTTTTTCAGGGAGAATTTATAAAACAAATAAAAACAAAAATAGGCGTTCTATGGCCCACTGACTGAGAGATGACGCACACAGGAGTCAGGAGTGGCACACAAACCCAGAGGCCAATATTTTTCTACCAATGATTGATGTAGTTATTTTCTCTGGTAGATTTTAGAACCCAAATCAAGGAAAAAAAATATAGGCTTTCTATGGACCACAATTGGAGAGAGAGAGAGAGAGAGAGAGAGAGAGAGAGAGATGGCACACCCAGGAGTCAAGACTGGCACACAAGCAGAAAGGCCAATATTAATCTCCCACTGTTTTTTTTGGTTGTTTTTTTTTTTTTTTTTTCAGGGAGACTTTAGAAAAAAAAATAATAAAAAAAATATGATTTTATCAGGAAGAATTTAGAAACCAAATAAAATAAAATGATTTTTTCAGGGAGAATTTATAAAACAAATAAAACCAAAAATAGGCGTTCTATGGCCCACTGACTGAGAGATGACGCACCCAGGAGTCAAGACTGGCACACAAGCAGAAAGGCCAATATTAATCTCCCACTGTTTTTTTTTTTTTTTTCAGGGAGACTTTAGAAAAAAAAATAATAAAAAAAATGTGATTTTATCAGGAAGAATTTAGAAACCAAATAAAATAAAATGATTTTTTCAGGGAGAATTTAGAAAACAAATAAAACCAAAAATAGGCGTTCTATGGCCCACTGACTGAGAGATGACGCACCCAGGAGTCAAGACTGGCACACAAGCAGAAAGGCCAATATTAATCTCCCACTGTTTTTTTTTTTTTTTTTCAGGGAGACTTTAGAAAAAAAAATAATAAAAAAAAAAAGATTTTATCAGGAAGAATTTAGAAACCAAATAAAATAAAATGATTTTTTCAGGGAGAATTTATAAAACAAATAAAACCAAAAATAGGCGTTCTATGGCCCACTGACTGAGAGAGAGAGAGAGATGGAACGCTTAGTACTGGCACACAAGCCCAAAGGGCAATATTAATCTCCCTTTTTTTTTCCAGGGAGAATTTCTAAAACCCAAAAAAAAAATAAAATAGGCTTTCTATGGCCCACTATTTGTGAGAGAGATGGGACGCTCAGGACTGGCACAGATGGCACGCTCAGGACTGGCACAGAAGCCCAGAGGCCAATATTAATCTCCCTTTTTTTCTGGGAGAATTTATAAAACCAAAAAAATATTTAAATAGGCTTTCTATGGCCCACTATTTGTGAGAGAGATGGCACGCTCAGGACTGGCACAGATGGCACGCTCACAACTGGCACACAAGCCCAGAGGCCAATATTAATCTCCCTTTTTTCAGGGAAAATTTATAAAACAAAAAAAAAAAATAAATAGGCTTTCTATGGCCCACTATTTGTGAGAGAGATGGCACGCTCAGGGCTGGCACAGATGGCACGCTCAGGACTGGCACACAAGCCCAGAGGCCAATATTAATCTCCCTTTTTTTCAGGGAGAATTTATAAAACCCCCAAAAAAAATAAAATAGGCTTTCTATGGCCCACTATTTGTGAGAGAGATGGGACGCTCAGGACTGGCACAGATGGCACGCTCAGGACTGGCACAGAAGCCCAGAGGCCAATATTAATCTCCCTTTTTTTCTGGGAGAATTTATAAAACCAAAAAAAAATTTAAATAGGCTTTCTATGGCCCACTATTTGTGAGAGAGATGGCACGCTCAGGACTGGCACAGATGGCACGCTCACAACTGGCACACAAGCCCAGAGGCCAATATTAATCTCCCTTTTTTCAGGGAAAATTTATAAAACAAAAAAAAAAAATTAAATAGGCTTTCTATGGCCCACTATTTGTGAGAGAGATGGCACGCTCAGGGCTGGCACAGATGGCACGCTCAGGACTGGCACACAAGCCCAGAGGCCAATATTAATCTCCCTTTTTTTCAGGGAGAATTTATAAAACCAAAAAAAAAAATAAATAGGCTTTCTATGGCCCACTATTTGTGAGAGAGATGGCACGCTCAGGGCTGGCACAGATGGCACGCTCAGGACTGGCACACAAGCCCAGAGGCTAATACTAATCTCCCTTTTTTTCAGGGAGAATTTATAAAACCCCAAAAAAAATAAAATAGGCTTTCTATGGCCCACTATTTGTGAGAGAGATGGCACACTCAGGACTGGCACACAAGCCCAAAGGCCAATATTAATCTCCCACTGTATTTTTATCAGGGAGAATTTATACACCCCACAAAAAAAAATACAGAAAAATGAAAAGGCTTTCTATGGCCCACTATGTGAGAGAGATGGCACACACAGGGATGGCACTCTAGCAGAAATGCCAAATTGCCAATCTTAATCTCCCACCAAAAAAAAAACAAAAAAAAAAACAGGGAATGTCCTACAATTACTATCTCCCTGCCTGCAGTAATCTCAGCCAGGTATGGCAGGCAGCTACTATCTCCCTGCCTGCAGTAATCTCAGCCAGGTATGGCAGGCAGCAATAAGGAGTGGACTGATGCACAAATGAAATAAAAAGTGTGGACAAACAAAAAAGATAGCTGTGCAGAAAGGAAGGAACAAGAGGATTTGTGCTTTGAAAAAAGCAGTTGGTTTGCACAGCGGCGTACACACAGCAATGCAGCTATCAGGGAGCCTTCTAGGGCAGCCCAATGAGCTACAGCGCTGAGGGGAAAAAAAAAAAAAAAAAAACTTCCACTGTCCCTGCACACCGAGGGTGGTGTTGGACAGTGCAAATCGCTGCAGCACAAGCGGTTTTGTGGTTAATGGACCCTGCCTAACGCTATCCCTGCTTCTGACAAAGCGGCAGCAACCTCTCCCTAAGCTCAGATCAGCAGCAGTAAGATGGCGGTCGGCGGGAACGCCTCTTTATAGCCCCTGTGACGTCGCAGACAGCAAGCCAATCACTGCAATGCCCTTCTCTAAGATGGTGGGGACCAGGACCTATGTCATCACGCTGCCCACACTCTGCGTTTACCTTCATTGGCTGAGAAATGGCGCTTTTCGCGTCATTGAAACGCGACTTTGGCGCGAAAGTCGCGTACCGCATGGCCGACCCCGCACAGGGGTCGGATCGGGTTTCATGAAACCCCGACTTAGCCAAAAGTCGGCGACTTTTGAAAATGTTCGACCCGTTTCGCTCAACCCTAATCATCAGTTCATTATGACATCATCAAAATGATTATGACTTCATCAGTTCATTATGACATCATAAGTCCATTTTGACATCATCCAAATGGTTATGACATCATCAGTTCATTATGATATCATCAGTTCATTATGAAATCATCAATTCATTATGACATCATCAAAATGATGGCATCATCAGTTCATGATGACATCATCAAAATGATTATGACTTCATCAGTTCATTATGACATCATAAGTCCATTTTGACATCATCCAAATGGTTATGACATCATCAGTTCATTATGATATCATCAGTTCATTATGACATCATCATTTCATTATGACATCATCAAAATGATTATGACATCATCAATTGATTATGACATCATCAAAATGATTATGACATCATCAGTTCATTATGACATCATCAGTTCATTATGACATCATCAGTTCATTATGGCATCATCAAAATGATTATGACATCATCAGTTGATTATGACATCATCAGTTGATTACGACATCATCAGTCCATTATGACATCATCAAAATGATTATGACTTCATCAGTTCATTATGACATCATCAGTTCATTATGATATCATCAAAATGATTATGACATCATCAGTTCATTATGACATCATCAGTCCATGATGACATCATCAAAATGATTATGACATCATCAGTTCATTATGACATCAGTCCATTATGACATCATCAAAATGATTATGACATCATCAATTCATTATGACATCATCAAAATGATTATGACATCATCAGTTCATTATGACATCATCAGTCCATTATGACATCATCAGTTCATTATGACATCATCAAAATGATTATGATATCATCAGTTCATTATGACATCATCAGTTCATGATGAGATCATCAAAATGATTATGACATCATCAGTTCATTATGACATCATCAGTTCATTATGATATCATCAGTTGATTATGACCTCATCAGTTCATTATCACATCACCAGTTCATTATGACATCATCAAAATGATTATGACATCATCAGTTCATTATGACCTCATCAGTTCATTGTCACATCACCAGTTCATTATGATATTATCAGTCCATTATGACATCATCAAAATGATGATGACAACATCAGTCCATTATGACATCATAATGATTATGACATCATAAGTTCATTATGACATCATCAGTCCATTATGACATCATCAAAATGATGATGACATCATCAGTTCATTATGACATCATCAAAATGATTATGACATCATCAGTTTATTATGACATCACCAGTTCATTATGACATCATCAGTTGATTATGACATCATCCGTTCATTATGACATCATCAAAATGATTATGACATCATCAGTTCATTATGACTTTATCAAAATGATTATGACATCTTACGTTCATTATGACATCATCAGTTCATTATGACATCATCAAAATGATTATGACATCATCAGTTCATTATGCCATCATCAATATGATTATGACATCATCAGTTCATTATGACATCATCAGTTCATTATGACATCATCAGTTCATAATGACATTATCAGTCCATTATGACATCATCAAAATGATTATGACGTCATCAGTTTTTTATGACATCTTCAGTTCAGTATGACATCAAAATGATTATGACATCTTCAGTTCATTATGACATCATCAGTTGATTATGACATCATCAGTTGATTGACATCATCTGTTCATTATGACATCATCAGTTCATTACGACATCATCAAAATGATTATGGCATCATCAGCTCATGATGACATCATCAAAATGATTATGACATCATCATTTCATTATGACATCATCAGTCCATTATGACATCATCAAAATGATTATGACATCATCAGTTCATTATGACATCATCAGTCCATTATGACATCATCAGTTCATTATGACATCATCAAAATGATTATGACTTCATCAGTTCATTATGACATCATCAGTCCATTATGACATCATCAAAATGATTATGACATCATCAGTTCATTATGACATCATCAGTTCATTATGACATCATCAGTTCATTATGACATCATCAATATGATTATGACATCATCAGTTGATTATGACATCATCCGTTCATTATGACATCATCAAAGTGATTATGACATCATCAGTTAATTATGACATCATCAAAATGATTATGACATCTTAAGTTCATTATGACATCATCAGTTCATTATGACATCATCAAAATGATTATGACATCATCAGTTCATTATGCCATCACAATATGATTATGGCATCATCAGTTCATTATGACATCATCAGTTCATTATGACATCATCAGTTCATAATAACCTTATCAGTTCATTATGACATCATCAAAATGATTATGACATCATCAGTTCATTATGCCATCATCAATATGATTATGACATCATCAGTTGATTATGACATCATCCGTTCATTATGACATCATCAAAATGATTATGACATCATCAGTTCATTATGCCATCACAATATGATTATGGCATCATCAGTTCATTATGACATCATCAGTTCATTATGACATCATCAGTTCATAATAACCTTATCAGTTCATTATGACATCATCAAAATGATTATGACATCATCAGTTCATTATGCCATCATCAATATGATTATGACATCAACAGTTGATTATGACATCATCCGTTCATTATGACATCATCAAAATGATTATGACATCATCAGTTCATTATGCCATCACAATATGATTATGGCATCATCAGTTCATTATGACATCATCAGTTCATTATGACATCATCAGTTCATAATAACCTTATCAGTTCATTATGACATCATCAAAATGATTATGAAATCATCAGTTCATTATGCCATCACAAAATGATTATGACGTCATCAGTTGATTATGACATCTTCAGTTCAATATGACATCAAAATGATTATGACATCTTCAGTTCATTATGACATCATCAGTTGATTATGACATCATCAGTCCACTATGACATCAGTTCATTATGACATCATCAGTTCATTATGACATCATCAGTTCATTATGACATCATCAAAATTATTATGACAATATAAGTTCATTATGACAGCATCAGTCCATTATGACATCATCAGTTCATTATGACATCATCAAAATGATTATGACATCATCAGTTCATTATGACATCATCAGTTTATTATGACATCATCAAAATGATTATGACATCATCAGTTCATTATTACATCATCAGTCCATTATGACATCATCAGTTCATTATGACATCATCAAAATGATTTTGACATCATCAGTTCATTATGACATCATCAGTCCATGATGACATCATCAAAATGATTATGACATCATCAGTTCATTATGACAACATCAGTCCAGTATGACATCATCAAAATGATTATGACATCATCAGTTTATGATGACATCATCAAAACGATCATGACATCATCAGTCCACTATGACATCAGTTCATTATGACATCATCAGTTCATTGTGACATCATCAGTTCATTATGACATCATCAGTTCATTATGACATCATCAAAATGATTATGACAATATAAGTTCATTATGACAGCATCAGTCCATTATGACATCATCAAAATGATTATGGCATCATCAGTTTATGATGACATCATCAAAACGATCATGACATCATCAGTTCATTATCACATCATCAAAATGATTATGACATCATCAGTCCATTATCACATCATCAAAATGATTATGACATCATCAGTTTATTATGGCATGATCAGTTCATTAGGAAATAATTTGTTCATTATGACATCATCAAAATGATTATGACATAATCAGTCCATTATGACATCATCAGTCCATTATGACATCATCAAAATGATTATGACATCATCAGTTCATTATGACATCATAAGTCCATTATGACATCACCAGTTCATTATGACTTCATCAAAATGATTATGACATCATCAGTTCATTATGACATCATCAAAATGATTATGACATCTTAAGTTCATTATGACATGTTCAGTTGATTATGACATCATCAGTTCATTATGACATCATCAGTTCATTATGACATCATAAGTCCATTATGACATCATCATTATGATTATGACATCATTAGTTCATTATGACATCATCAGTCCATTATGACATCATTAAATTGATTATGGCATCATCAGTTCATGATGACATCATTAAAATGATTATGACATCATGAGTTCATTATCACATCATCAAAATGATTATGACATCATCAGTTCATTATTACATCATCAGTTTATTATGACATCATCAGTTCATTATGACATCATCAAAATGATTGACATCATCAGTTGATTATGACATCATCAGTCCACTATGACATCAGTTCATTATGGCATCATCAGTTCATTATGACATCATCAGTTCATTATTACATCATCAAAATGATTATGACAATATAAGTTCATTATGACATCATCAGTCCTTTATGACATCATCAAAATGATTATAACATCCTCAGTTCATTATCACATCATTAAAATGATTATGACATCATCAGTTCATTATGACATCATCAGTTCATTATGACATCATCAAAAAGATTACGACATCATCAGTTGATTATGACATCATCAGTTTATTATGACATCATCAAAATGATTGTGAGATCATCAGTTCATTATGACATCATCAGTTCATTATGACATCATCAAAATGATTATGACATCATCAGTTCATTATTACATCATCAGTCCATTATGACATCATCAGTTCATTACGACATCATCAGTTCATTATGACATCATCAAAATGATTTTGACATCATCAGTTCATTATGACATCAGTCCATTATGATATCATCAAAATGATTATGACATCATCAGTTCATTATGACATCATCAAAATGATTATGACATCATCAGTTCATTATGACATCATCAGTTCATTATGACATCATCAAAATGATTATGGCATCATCAGTTGATTATGACATCATCAGTCCACTATGACATCAGTTCATTATGCCATCATCAGTTCATTATGACATCATCAGTTCATTATGACATCATCAAAATGATTATGACATCATGAGTTCATTATGACATCATCAGTTCATTATGACATCATCAACATGATTATGACATCATCAGTTGATTATGACATCATCAGTCCACTATGACATCAGTTCATTATGACATCATCAGTTCATTATGACATCATCAGTTCATTATGACATCATCAGTTCATTATGACATCATCAAAATTATTATGACAATATAAGTTCATTATGACAGCATCAGTCCATTATGACATCATCAGTTTATTATGACATCATCAAAATGATTATGACATCATCAGTTCATTATGACATCATCAGTTTATTATGACATCATCAAAATGATTATGACATCATCAGTTCATTATTACATCATCAGTCCATTATGACATCATCAGTTCATTATGACATCATCAAAATGATTTTGACATCATCAGTTCATTATGACATCATCAGTCCATGATGACATCATCAAAATGATTATGACATCATCAGTTCATTATGACATCAGTCCATTATGATATCATCAAAATGATTATGACATCATCAGTTCATTATGACATCATCAGTTCAGTATGACATCAAAATGATTATGACATTTTCAGTTAAATATGACATCATCAGTTGAATTTGACATCATCAGTTCATTATGACATCATCAGTCCATTATGACATCATCAAAATGATTATGACATCATCAGTTCATTATGACAACATCAGTCCAGTATGACATCATCAAAATGATTATGACATCATCAGTTTATGATGACATCATCAAAACGATCATGACATCATCAGTCCACTATGACATCAGTTCATTATGACATCATCAGTTCATTGTGACATCATCAGTTCATTATGACATCATCAGTTCATTATGACATCATCAAAATGATTATGACAATATAAGTTCATTATGACAGCATCAGTCCATTATGACATCATCAAAATGATTATGGCATCATCAGTTTATGGTGACATCATCAAAACGATCATGACATCATCAGTTCATTATCACATCATCAAAATGATTATGACATCATCAGTTTATTATGGCATGATCAGTTCATTAGGAAATAATTTGTTCATTATGACATCATCAAAATGATTATGACATAATCAGTCCATTATGACATCATCAGTCCATTATGACATCATCAAAATGATTATGACATCATCAGTTCATTATGACATCATAAGTCCATTATGACATCACCAGTTCATTATGACTTCATCAAAATGATTATGACATCATCAGTTCATTATGACATCATCAAAATGATTATGACATCTTAAGTTCATTTTGACATGTTCAGTTGATTATGACATCATCAGTTCATTATGACATCATCAGTTCATTATGACATCATAAGTCCATTATGACATCATCATTATGATTATGACATCATTAGTTCATTATGACATCATCAGTCCATTATGACATCATTAAAATGATTATGGCATCATCAGTTCATGATGACTTCATTAAAATGATTATGACATCATGAGTTCATTATCACATCATCAAAATGATTATGACATCATCAGTTCATTATTACATCATCAGTTTATTATGACATCATCAGTTCATTATGACATCATCAAAATGATTGACATCATCAGTTGATTATGACATCATCAGTCCACTATGACATCAGTTCATTATGGCATCATCAGTTCATTATGACATCATCAGTTCATTATTACATCATCAAAGTGATTATGACAATATAAGTTCATTATGACATCATCAGTCCTTTATGACATCATCAAAATGATTATAACATCCTCAGTTCATTATCACATCATTAAAATGATTATGGCATCATCAGTTCATTATGACATCATCAGTTCATTATGACATCATCAAAAAGATTACGACATCATCAGTTGATTATGACATCATCAGTTTATTATGACATCATCAAAATGATTGTGAGATCATCAGTTCATTATGACATCATCAGTTCATTATGACATCATCAAAATGATTATGACATCATCAGTTCATTATTACATCATCAGTCCATTATGACATCATCAGTCCATGATGACATCATCAAAATGATTATGACATCATCAGTTCATTATGACATCAGTCCATTATATCATCAAAATGATTATGACATCATCAGTTCATTATGACATCATCAGTTCATTATGACATCATCAAAATGATTATGACATCATCAGTTGATTATGATATCATCAGTCCACTATGACATCAGTTCATTATGACATCATCAGTTCATTATGACATCATCAGTTCATTATGACACCATCAAAATTATTATGACAATATAAGTTCATTATGACAGCATCAGTCCATTATGACATCATCAAAATGATTATGACATCATCAGTTCATTAAGACATCATCAAAATAATTATGACATCATCAGTTCATTATGACATCAAAATGATTATGACATTATCAGTTCATTATGACATCATCAGTTCAGTATGACATCAAAATCATTGACATCTTCAGTTCATTATGACATCATCAGTTCATTATGACATCATCAAAATGATTATGACATCAACAGTTCATTATGACATCATCAGTTCATTATGACATCATCACAATGATTATGACATCTTAAGTTCATTATGACATCATCAGTTCATTATGACATCATCAAAATGATTATGACATCATCAGTTCATTATGCCATCTTCAGTTCATTAGGACATCATCAAAATGAATATGCCATCATCAGTTCATTATGACATCATCAGTTCATTATGACATCATTAAAATGATTATGACATCATCAGTTGATTATGACCTCATCTATTCATTAGGATATCACCAGTTCATTATGACATCATCAGTTCATTATGACATCATCAGTCCATTATGACATCATCAGTTCATTATGACATCATCAAAATGATTATGACATCATCAGTTCATTATGACATCATAAGTCCATTATGACATTATCAAAATGATTATGACATCATCAGTTCATTATGACATCATCAAAATGATTATGACATCATCAGTTCATTATGACATCATCAGTCCATTATGACATCATCAGTTCATTATGACATCATCAAAATGATTATGACATCATCAGTTCATTATGACATCATCAAAATGATTATGACATCATCAGTTCATTATGACATCATCAAAATGATTATGACATCATCAGTTCATTATGACATCATCAGTCCATTAAGACATCATCAGTTCATTATGACATCATCAGTTCATTATGACATCATCAGTCCATTATGACATCATCGAAATGATTATGACATCATCAGTTCATTATGACATCAAAATGATTGACATCATCAGTTCATTATGACATCATCAGTCCATGATGACATCATCAAAATGATTATGACATCATCAGTTCATTATTACATCATGAGTCCATTATGACATCATCAGTTCATTATGATATCATCAAAATGATTATGACATCACCAGTTCATTATGACATCATCAGTTCATTATGACATCATCAGTTCATTATGACATCATAAGTCCATTATGACATCATCAAAATGATTATGACATCATCAGTTCATTATGACATCATCAGTCCATTATGACATCATCAGTTCATTATGACATCATCAAAATGATTATGACATCATCAGTTCATTATGACATCATCAAAATGATTATGACATCATCAGTTCATTATGACATCATCAAAATGATTATGACATCATCAGTTCATTATGACATCATCAGTCCATTAAGACATCATCAGTTCATTATGACATCATCAGTTCATTATGACATCATCAGTCCATTATGACATCATCAAAATGATTATGACATCATCAGTTCATTATGACATCAAAATGATTGTGACATCATCAGTTCATTATGACATCATCAGTCCATGATGACATCATCAAAATGATTATGACATCATCAGTTCATTATTACATCATGAGTCCATTATGACATCATCAGTTCATTATGATATCATCAAAATGATTATGACATCATCAGTTCATTATGACATCATCAGTCCATGATGACATCATCAAAATGATTATGACATCATCAGTTCATTATGACATCAGTCCATTATGACATCATCAAAATGATTATGACATCATCAATTCATTATGACATCATCAAAATGATTATGACATCATCAGTTCATTATGACATCATCAGTCCATTATGACATTATCAGTTCATTATGACATCATCAAAATGATTATGATATCATCAGTTCATTATGACATCATCAGTTCATGATGACATCATCAAAATGATTATGACATCATCAGTTCATTATGACATCATCAGTTCAATATGACATCATCAAAATGATTATGACATCATCAGTTGATTATGACCTCATCAGTTCATTATCACATCACCAGTTCATTATGACATCATCATGAAAATGATTATGACATCATCAGTTCATTATGACCTCATCAGTTCATTATCACATCACCAGTTCATTATGATATCATCAGTTCATTATGACATAATCAGTCCATTATGACATCATAATGATTATGACATCATCAGTTCATTATGACATCATCAGTCCATTATGACATCATCAAAATGATGATGACATCATCAGTTCATTATGACATCATCAAAATGATCATGACATCATCAGTTTATTATGACATCACCAGTTCAATATGACATCATCAGTTGATTATGACATCATCCGTTCATTATGACATCATCAAAATGATTATGACATCATCAGTTCATTATGACATCATCAAAATGATTATGACATCTTACGTTCATTATGAGATCATCAGTTCATTATGACATCATCAAAATGATTATGACATCATCAGTTCATTATGCCTTCATCAATATGATTATGACATCATCAGTTCATTACGACATCATCAGTTCATTATGACATCATCAGTTCATTATGACATCATCAGTTCATAATGACATTATCAGTCCATTATGACATCATCAAAATGATTATGATGTCATCAGTTTATTATGACATCTTCAGTTCAGTATGACATCAAAATGATTATGACATCTTCAGTTCATTATGACATCATCAGTTGATTGTGACATCATCAGTTGATTGACATCATCTGTTCATTATGACATCATCAGTTCATTATGATATCATCAGTTCATTACGACATCATCAAAATGATTATGGCATCATCAGCTCATGATGACATCATCAAAATGATTATGACATCATCATTTCATTATGACATCATCAGTCCATTATGACATCATCAAAATGATTATGACATCATCAGTTCATTATGACATCATCAGTCCATTATGACATC
The DNA here is from genome assembly GCF_032444005.1 of Ranitomeya imitator. Taxonomy (NCBI): domain Eukaryota; kingdom Metazoa; phylum Chordata; class Amphibia; order Anura; family Dendrobatidae; genus Ranitomeya; species Ranitomeya imitator. Next base: position 205,252,524 of record NC_091286.1, read on the forward strand.
ATCAGTTCATTATGACATCATCAAAATGATTATGACATCATCAGTTCATTATGACATCATCAGTTCATTATGACATCATCAAAATGATTATGACATCATCAGTTCATTATGCCATCACAATATGATTATGGCATCATCAGTTCATTATGACATCATCAGTTCATTATGACATCATCAGTTCATTATGACATCATCAGTTCATAATAACCTTATCAGTTCATTGTGACATCATCAAAATGATTATGACATCATCAGTTCATTATGACATCATCAAAATGATTATGACATCATCAGTTCATTATGACATCATCAGTCCATTAAGACATCATCAGTTCATTATGACATCATCAGTTCATTATGACATCATCAGTCCATTATGACATCATCAAAATGATTATGACATCATCAGTTCATTATGACATTAAAATGATTATGACATCATCAGTTCATTATGACATCATCAGTCCATGATGACATCATCAAAATGATTATGACATCATCAGTTCATTATTACATCATGAGTCCATTATGACATCATCAGTTCATTATGATATCATCAAAATGATTATGACATCACCAGTTCATTATGACATCATCAGTTCATTATGACATCATCAGTCCATTATGACATCATCAGTTCATTATGACATCATCAAAATGATTATGACATCATCAGTTCATTATGACATCATAAGTCCATTATGACATCATCAAAATGATTATGACATCATCAGTTCATTATGACATCATCAAAATGATTATGACATCATCAGTTCATTATGACATCATCAAAATGATTATGACATCATCAGTTCATTATGACATCATCAGTCCATTAAGACATCATCAGTTCATTATGACATCATCAGTTCATTATGACATCATCAGTCCATTATGACATCATCAAAATGATTATGACATCATCAGTTCATTATGACATCAAAATGATTATGACATCATCAGTTCATTATGACATCATCAGTCCATGATGACATCATCAAAATGATTATGACATCATCAGTTCATTATTACATCATGAGTCCATTATGACATCATCAGTTCATTATGATATCATCAAAATGATTATGACATCACCAGTTCATTATGACATCATCAGTTCATTATGACATCATCAGTCCATTATGACATCATCAGTTCATTATGACATCATCAAAATGATTATGACATCATCAGTTCATTATGACATCATAAGTCCATTATGACATCATCAAAATGATTATGACATCATCAGTTCATTATGACATCATCAAAATGATTATGACATCATCAGTTCATTATGACATCATCAGTCCATTATGACATCATCAGTTCATTATGACATCATCAAAATGATTATGACATCATCAGTTCATTATGACATCATCAAAATGATTATGACATCATCAGTTCATTATGACATCATCAAAATGATTATGACATCATCAGTTCATTATGACATCATCAGTCCATTAAGACATCATCAGTTCATTATGACATCATCAGTTCATTATGACATCATCAGTCCATTATGACATCATCAAAATGATTATGACATCATCAGTTCATTATGACATCAAAATGATTATGACATCATCAGTTCATTATGACATCATCAGTCCATGATGACATCATCAAAATGATTATGACATCATCAGTTCATTATTACATCATGAGTCCATTATGACATCATCAGTTCATTATGATATCATCAAAATGATTATGACATCATCAGTTCATTATGACATCATCAGTCCATGATGACATCATCAAAATGATTATGACATCATCAGTTCATTATGACATCAGTCCATTATGACATCATCAAAATGATTATGACATCATCAATTCATTATGACATCATCAAAATGATTATGACATCATCAGTTCATTATGACATCATCAGTCCATTATGACATTATCAGTTCATTATGACATCATCAAAATGATTATGATATCATCAGTTCATTATGACATCATCAGTTCATGATGACATCATCAAAATGATTATGACATCATCAGTTCATTATGACATCATCAGTTCAATATGACATCATCAAAATGATTATGACATCATCAGTTGATTATGACCTCATCAGTTCATTATCACATCACCAGTTCATTATGACATCATCAAAATGATTATGACATCATCAGTTCATTATGACCTCATCAGTTCATTATCACATCACCAGTTCATTATGATATTATCAGTTCATTATGACATAATCAGTCCATTATGACATCATAATGATTATGACATCATCAGTTCATTATGACATCATCAGTCCATTATGACATCATCAAAATGATGATGACATCATCAGTTCATTATGACATCATCAAAATGATTATGACATCATCAGTTTATTATGACATCACCAGTTCAATATGACATCATCAGTTGATTATGACATCATCCGTTCATTATGACATCATCAAAATGATTATGACATCATCAGTTCATTATGACATTATCAAAATGATTATGACATCTTACGTTCATTATGAGATCATCAGTTCATTATGACATCATCAAAATGATTATGACATCATCAGTTCATTATGCCTTCATCAATATGATTATGACATCATCAGTTCATTATGACATCATCAGTTCAATATGACATCATCAAAATGATTATGACATCATCAGTTGATTATGACCTCATCAGTTCATTATCACATCACCAGTTCATTATGACATCATCAAAATGATTATGACATCATCAGTTCATTATGACCTCATCAGTTCATTATCACATCACCAGTTCATTATGATATCATCAGTTCATTATGACATAATCAGTCCATTATGACATCATAATGATTATGACATCATCAGTTCATTATGACATCATCAGTCCATTATGACATCATCAAAATGATGATGACATCATCAGTTCATTATGACATCATCAAAATGATTATGACATCATCAGTTTATTATGACATCACCAGTTCAATATGACATCATCAGTTGATTATGACATCATCCGTTCATTATGACATCATCAAAATGATTATGACATCATCAGTTCATTATGACATCATCAAAATGATTATGACATCTTACGTTCATTATGAGATCATCAGTTCATTATGACATCATCAAAATGATTATGACATCATCAGTTCATTATGCCTTCATCAATATGATTATGACATCATCAGTTCATTATGACATCATCAGTTCATTATGACATCATCAGTTCATTATGACATCATCAGTTCATAATGACATTATCAGTCCATTATGACATCATCAAAATGATTATGATGTCATCAGTTTATTATGACATCTTCAGTTCAGTATGACATCAAAATGATTATGACATCTTCAGTTCATTATGACATCATCAGTTGATTGTGACATCATCAGTTGATTGACATCATCTGTTCATTATGACATCATCAGTTCATTATGATATCATCAGTTCATTACGACATCATCAAAATGATTATGGCATCATCAGCTCATGATGACATCATCAAAATGATTATGACATCATCATTTCATTATGACATCATCAGTCCATTATGACATCATCAAAATGATTGACATCATCAGTTCATTATGACATCATCAGTCCATTATGACATCATCAGTTCATTATGACATCATCAAAATGATTATGACATCATCAGTTCATTATGACATCATCAGTTCATTATGACATCATCAAAATGATTATGACATCATCAGTTCATTATGCCATCACAATATGATTATGGCATCATCAGTTCATTATGACATCATCAGTTCATTATGACATCATCAGTTCATTATGACATCATCAGTTCATAATAACCTTATCAGTTCATTGTGACATCATCAAAATGATTATGACATCATCAGTTCATTATGCCATCATCAATATGATTATGACATCATCAATTGATTATGACATCATCCGTTCATTATGACATCATCAAAATGATTATGACATCATCAGTTCATTATGCCATCACAAAATGATTATGACGTCATCAGTTGATTATGACATCTTCAGTTCAATATGACATCAAAATGATTATGACATCTTCAGTTCATTATGACATCATCAGTTGATTATGACATCAACAGTTGATTGTCATCATCAATTCATTATGACATCATCAGTTCATTATGACATCATCAGTTCATGACGACATCATCAAAATGATTATGGCATCATCAGCTCGTGATGACATAATCAAAATTATTATGACATCATCAGTTCATTATGACATCATCAGTCCATTATGACATCATCAAAATTATTATGACATCATCAGTTCATTATGACATCATCAGTCCTTTATGACATCATCAGTTCATTATGACATCATCAAAATGATTATGACTTCATCAGTTCATTATGACATCATCAGTCCATTTTGACATCATCCAAATGGTTATGACATCATCAGTTCATTATGATATCATCAGTTCATTATGAAATCATCAATTCATTATGACATCATCAAAATGATGGCATCATCAGTTCATGATGACATCATCAAAATGATTATGACATCATCAGTTCATTATGACATCATCAGTTCATTATGACATCATCAGTTCATTATGGAATCATCAAAATGATTATGACATCATCAGTTGATTATGACATCATCAGTTGATTACGACATCATCAGTCCATTATGACATCATCAAAATGATTATGACTTCATCAGTTCATTATGACATCATCAGTTCATTATGATATCATCAAAATGATTATGACATCATCAGTTCATTATGACATCATCAGTCCATGATGACATCATCAAAATGATTATTACATCATCAGTTCATTATGACATCAGTCCATTATGACATCATCAAAATGATTATGACATCATCAATTCATTATGACATCATCAAAATGATTATGACATCATCAGTTCATTATGACATCATCAGTCCATTATGACATCATCAGTTCATTATGACATCATCAAAATGATTATGATATCATCAGTTCATTATGACATCATCAGTTCATGATGAGATCATCAAAATGATTATGACATCATCAGTTCATTATGACATCATCAGTTCATTATGACATCATCAGTTCATTATGATATCATCAGTTGATTATGACCTCATCAGTTCATTATCACATCACCAGTTCATTATGACATCATCAAAATGATTATGACATCATCAGTTCATTATGACCTCATCAGTTCATTATCACATCACCAGTTCATTATGATATTATCAGTCCATTATGACATCATCAAAATGATGATGACATCATCAGTCCATTATGACATCATAATGATAATGACATCATAAGTTCATTATGACATCATCAGTCCATTATGACATCATCAAAATGATGATGACATCATCAGTTCATTATGACATCATCAAAATGATTATGACATCATCAGTTTATTATGACATCACCAGTTCATTATGACATCATCAGTTGATTATGACATCATCCGTTCATTATGACATCATCAAAATGATTATGACATCATCAGTTCATTATGACTTCATCAAAATTATTATGACATCTTACGTTCATTATGACATCATCAGTTCATTATGACATCATCAAAATGATTATGACATCATCAGTTCATTATGCCATCATCAATATGATTATGACATCATCAGTTCATTATGACATCATCAGTTCATTATGACATCATCAGTTCATAATGACATTATCAGTCCATTATGACATCATCAAAATGATTATGACGTCATCAGTTTTTTATGACATCTTCAGTTCAGTATGACATCAAAATGATTATGACATCTTCAGTTCATTATGACATCATCAGTTGATTATGACATCATCAGTTGATTGACATCATCTGTTCATTATGACATCATCAGTTCATTATGACATCATCAGTTCATTACGACATCATCAAAATGATTATGGCATCATCAGCTCATGATGACATCATCAAAATGATTATGACATCATCATTTCATTATGACATCATCAGTCCATTATGACATCATCAAAATGATTATGACATCATCAGTTCATTATGACATCATCAGTCCATTATGACATCATCAGTTCATTATGACATCATCAAAATGATTATGACTTCATCAGTTCATTATGACATCATCAGTCCATTATGACATCATCAAAATGATTATGACATCATCAGTTCATTATGACATCATCAGTTCATTATGACATCATCAGTTCATTATGACATCATCAGTTCATTATGACATCATCAATATGATTATGACATCATCAGTTGATTATGACATCATCCGTTCATTATGACATCATCAAAATGATTATGACATCATCAGTTAATTATGACATCATCAAAATGATTATGACATCTTAAGTTCATTATGACATCATCAGTTCATTATGACATCATCAAAATGATTATGACATCATCAGTTCATTATGCCATCACAATATGATTATGGCATCATCAGTTCATTATGACATCATCAGTTCATTATGACATCATCAGTTCATAATAACCTTATCAGTTGATTATGACATCATCAAAATGATTATGACATCATCAGTTCATTATGCCATCATCAATATGATTATGACATCATCAGTTGATTATGACATCATCCGTTCATTATGACATCATCAAAATGATTATGACATCATCAGTTCATTATGCCATCACAATATGATTATGGCATCATCAGTTCATTATGACATCATCAGTTCATTATGACATCATCAGTTCATAATAACCTTATCAGTTCATTATGACATCATCAAAATGATTATGACATCATCAGTTCATTATGCCATCACAAAATGATTATGACGTCATCAGTTGATTATGACATCTTCAGTTCAATATGACATCAAAATGATTATGACATCTTCAGTTCATTATGACATCATCAGTTGATTATGACATCATTAGTTGATTATGACATCAACAGTTGATTGTCATCATCAATTCATTATGACATCATCAGTTCATGACGACATCATCAAAATGATTATGGCATCATCAGTTCATTATGACATCATCAAAATTATTATGACTTCATCAGTTCATTATGACATCATCAGTCAATTTTGACATCATCCAAATGGTTATGACATCATCAGTTCATTATGATATCATCAGTTCATTATGAAATCATCAATTCATTATGACATCATCAAAATGATGGCATCATCAGTTCATGATGACATCATCAAAATGATTATGACATCATCAGTTCATTATGACATCATCAGTTCATTATGACATCATCAGTTCATTATGGCATCATCAAAATGATTATGACATCATCAGTTGATTATGACATCATCAGTTGATTACGACATCATCAGTCCATTATGACATCATCAAAATGATTATGACTTCATCAGTTCATTATGACATCATCAGTCCATTATGACATCATCAAAATGATTATGACATCATCAGTTCATTATGACATCATCAGTTCATTATGACATCATCAGTTCATTATGACATCATCAAAATGATTATGACATCATCAGTTCATTATGCCATCATCAATATGATTATGACATCATCAGTTGATTATGACATCATCCGTTCATTATGACATCATCAAAATGATTATGACATCATCAAAATGATTATGACATCTTAAGTTCATTATGACATCATCAGTTCATTATGACATCATCAGTTCATTATGACATCATCAGTTCATAATAACCTTATCAGTTCATTATGACATCACAATATGATTATGGCATCATCAGTTCATTATGACATCATCAGTTCATTATGACATCAACAGTTCATTATGACATCATCAAAATGATTATGACATCATCAGTTCATTATGCCATCATCAATATGATTATGACATCATCAGTTGATTATGACATCATCCGTTCATTATGACATCATCAAAATGATTATGACATCATCAGTTCATTATGCCATCACAAAATGATTATGACGTCATCAGTTGATTATGACATCTTCAGTTCAATATGACATCAAAATGATTATTACATCTTCAGTTCATTATGACATCATCAGTTGATTATGACATCATTAGTTGATTATGACATCAACAGTTGATTGTCATCATCAATTCATTATGACATCATCAGTTCATTATGACATCATCAGTTCATGACGACATCATCAAAATGATTATGGCATCATCAGCTCGTGATGACATCATCAAAATGATTATGACATCATCAGTTCATTATGACATCATCAGTCCATTATGACATCATCAAAATGATGGCATCATCAGTTCATTATGACATCATCAGTCCTTTATGACATCATCAGTTCATTATGACATCATCAAAATGATTATGACTTCATCAGTTCATTATGACATCATCAGTCCATTTTGACATCATCCAAATGGTTATGACATCATCAGTTCATTATGATATCATCAGTTCATTATGAAATCATCAATTCATTATGACATCATCAAAATGATTATGACATCATCAGTTCATTATGCCATCATCAATATGATTATGACATCATCAGTTGATTATGACATCATCCGTTCATTATGACATCATCAAAATGATTATGACATCATCAAAATGATTATGACATCTTAAGTTCATTATGACATCATCAGTTCATTATGACATCATCAGTTCATTATGACATCATCAGTTCATAATAACCTTATCAGTTCATTATGACATCACAATATGATTATGGCATCATCAGTTCATTATGACATCATCAGTTCATTATGACATCAACAGTTCATTATGACATCATCAAAATGATTATGACATCATCAGTTCATTATGCCATCATCAATATGATTATGACATCATCAGTTGATTATGACATCATCCGTTCATTATGACATCATCAAAATGATTATGACATCATCAGTTCATTATGCCATCACAAAATGATTATGACGTCATCAGTTGATTATGACATCTTCAGTTCAATATGACATCAAAATGATTATTACATCTTCAGTTCATTATGACATCATCAGTTGATTATGACATCATTAGTTGATTATGACATCAACAGTTGATTGTCATCATCAATTCATTATGACATCATCAGTTCATTATGACATCATCAGTTCATGACGACATCATCAAAATGATTATGGCATCATCAGCTCGTGATGACATCATCAAAATGATTATGACATCATCAGTTCATTATGACATCATCAGTCCATTATGACATCATCAAAATGATGGCATCATCAGTTCATTATGACATCATCAGTCCTTTATGACATCATCAGTTCATTATGACATCATCAAAATGATTATGACTTCATCAGTTCATTATGACATCATCAGTCCATTTTGACATCATCCAAATGGTTATGACATCATCAGTTCATTATGATATCATCAGTTCATTATGAAATCATCAATTCATTATGACATCATCAAAATGATGGCATTATCAGTTCATGATGACATCATCAAAATGATTTTGACATCATCAGTTCATTATGACATCATCAGTTCATTATGACATCATCAGTTCATAATGACATTATCAGTCCATTATGACATCATCAAAATGATTATGATGTCATCAGTTTATTATGACATCTTCAGTTCAGTATGACATCAAAATGATTATGACATCTTCAGTTCATTATGACATCATCAGTTGATTGTGACATCATCAGTTGATTGACATCATCTGTTCATTATGACATCATCAGTTCATTATGATATCATCAGTTCATTACGACATCATCAAAATGATTATGGCATCATCAGCTCATGATGACATCATCAAAATGATTATGACATCATCATTTCATTATGACATCATCAGTCCATTATGACATCATCAAAATGATTATGACATCATCAGTTCATTATGACATCATCAGTCCATTATGACATCATCAGTTCATTATGACATCATCAAAATGATTATGACATCATCAGTTCATTATGACATCATCAGTTCATTATGACATCATCAAAATGATTATGACATCATCAGTTCATTATGCCATCACAATATGATTATGGCATCATCAGTTCATTATGACATCATCAGTTCATTATGACATCATCAGTTCATTATGACATCATCAGTTCATAATAACCTTATCAGTTCATTGTGACATCATCAAAATGATTATGACATCATCAGTTCATTATGCCATCATCAATATGATTATGACATCATCAGTTGATTATGACATCATCCGTTCATTATGACATCATCAAAATAATTATGACATCATCAGTTCATTATGCCATCACAAAATGATTATGACGTCATCAGTTGATTATGACATCTTCAGTTCAATATGACATCAAAATGATTATGACATCTTCAGTTCATTATGACATCATCAGTTGATTATGACATCATTAGTTGATTATGACATCAACAGTTGATTGTCATCATCAATTCATTATGACATCATCAGTTCATTATGACATCATCAGTTCATGACGACATCATCAAAATGATTATGGCATCATCAGCTCGTGATGACATAATCAAAATGATTATGACATCATCAGTTCATTATGACATCATCAGTCCATTATGACATCATCAGTCCATTATGACATCATCAGTCCATTATGACATCATCAAAATGATTATGACATCATCAGTTCATTATGACATCATCAGTCCTTTATGACATCATCAGTTCATTATGACATCATCAAAATGATTATGACTTCATCAGTTCATTATGACATCATCAGTCCATTTTGACATCATCCAAATGGTTATGACATCATCAGTTCATTATGATATCATCAGTTCATTATGAAATCATCAATTCATTATGACATCATCAAAATGATGGCATCATCAGTTCATGATGACATCATCAAAATGATTATGACATCATCAGTTCATTATGACATCATCAGTTCATTATGACATCATCAGTTCATTATGGAATCATCAAAATGATTATGACATCATCAGTTGATTATGACATCATCAGTTGATTACGACATCATCAGTCCATTATGACATCATCAAAATGATTATGACTTCATCAGTTCATTATGACATCATCAGTTCATTATGATATCATCAAAATGATTATGACATCATCAGTTCATTATGACATCATCAGTCCATGATGACATCATCAAAATGATTATGACATCATCAGTTCATTATGACATCAGTCCATTATGACATCATCAAAATGATTATGACATCATCAATTCATTATGACATCATCAAAATGATTATGACATCATCAGTTCATTATGACATCATCAGTCCATTATGACATCATCAGTTCATTATCACATCATCAAAATGATTATGATATCATCTGTTCATTATGACATCATCAGTTCATGATGAGATCATCAAAATGATAATGACATCATCAGTTCATTATGACATCATCAGTTCATTATGACATCATCAGTTCATTATGATATCATCAGTTGATTATGACCTCATCAGTTCATTATCACATCACCAGTTCATTATGACATCATCAAAATGATTATGACATCATCAGTTCATTATGACCTCATCAGTTCATTATCACATCACCAGTTCATTATGATATTATCAGTCCATTATGACATCATCAAAATGATGATGACATCATCAGTCCATTATGACATCATAATGATTATGACATCATAAGTTCATTATGACATCATCAGTCCATTATGACATCATCAAAATGATGATGACATCATCAGTTCATTATGACATCATCAAAATGATTATGACATCATCAGTTTATTATGACATCACCAGTTCATTATGACATCATCAGTTGATTATGACATCATCCGTTCATTATGACATCATCAAAATGATTATGACATCATCAGTTCATTATGACTTCATCAAAATTATTATGACATCTTACGTTCATTATGACATCATCAGTTCATTATGACATAATCAAAATGATTATGACATCATCAGTTCATTATGCCATCATCAATATGATTATGACATCATCAGTTCATTATGACATCATCAGTTCATTATGACATCATCAGTTCATAATGACATTATCAGTCCATTATGACATCATCAAAATGATTATGACGTCATCAGTTTTTTATGACATCTTCAGTTCAGTATGACATCAAAATGATTATGACGTCTTCAGTTCATTATGACATCATCAGTTGATTATGACATCATCAGTTGATTGACATCATCTGTTCATTATGACATCATCAGTTCATTATGACATCATCAGTTCATTACGACATCATCAAAATGATTATGGCATCATCAGCTCATGATGACATCATCAAAATGATTATGACATCATCATTTCATTATGACATCATCAGTCCATTATGACATCATCAAAATGATTATGACATCATCAGTTCATTATGACATCATCAGTCCATTATGACATCATCAGTTCATTATGACATCATCAAAATGATTATGACTTCATCAGTTCATTATGACATCATCAGTCCATTATGACATCATCAAAATGATTATGACATCATCAGTTCATTATGACATCATCAGTTCATTATGACATCATCAGTTCATTATGACATCATCAGTTCATTATGACATCATCAATATGATTATGACATCATCAGTTGATTATGACATCATCCGTTCATTATGACATCATCAAAATGATTATGACATCATCAGTTAATTATGACATCATCAAAATGATTATGACATCTTAAGTTCATTATGACATCATCAGTTCATTATGACATCATCAAAATGATTATGACATCATCAGTTCATTATGCCATCACAATATGATTATGGCATCATCAGTTCATTATGACATCATCAGTTCATTATGACATCATCAGTTCATTATGACATCATCAGTTCATAATAACCTTATCAGTTGATTATGACATCATCAAAATGATTATGACATCATCAGTTCATTATGCCATCATCAATATGATTATGACATCATCAGTTGATTATGACATCATCCGTTCATTATGACATCATCAAAATGATTATGACATCATCAGTTCATTATGCCATCACAATATGATTATGGCATCATCAGTTCATTATGACATCATCAGTTCATTATGACATCATCAGTTCATAATAACCTTATCAGTTCATTATGACATCATCAAAATGATTATGACATCATCAGTTCATTATGCCATCACAAAATGATTATGACGTCATCAGTTGATTATGACATCTTCAGTTCAATATGACATCAAAATGATTATGACATCTTCAGTTCATTATGACATCATCAGTTGATTATGACATCATTAGTTGATTATGACATCAACAGTTGATTGTCATCATCAATTCATTATGACATCATCAGTTCATGACGACATCATCAAAATGATTATGGCATCATCAGCTCGTGATGACATCATCAAAATGATTATGACATCATCAGTTCATTATGACATCGTCAGTCCATTATGACATCATCAAAATGATTATGACATCATCAGTTCATTATGACATCATCAGTCCTTTATGACATCATCAGTTCATTATGACATCATCAAAATGATTATGACTTCATCAGTTCATTATGACATCATCAGTCAATTTTGACATCATCCAAATGGTTATGACATCATCAGTTCATTATGATATCATCAGTTCATTATGAAATCATCAATTCATTATGACATCATCAAAATGATGGCATCATCAGTTCATGATGACATCATCAAAATGATTATGACATCATCAGTTCATTATGACATCATCAGTTCATTATGACATCATCAGTTCATTATGGCATCATCAAAATGATTATGACATCATCAGTTGATTATGACATCATCAGTTGATTACGACATCATCAGTCCATTATGACATCATCAAAATGATTATGACTTCATCAGTTCATTATGACATCATCAGTCCATTATGACATCATCAAAATGATTATGACATCATCAGTTCATTATGACATCATCAGTTCATTATGACATCATCAGTTCATTATGACATCATCAAAATGATTATGACATCATCAGTTCATTATGCCATCATCAATATGATTATGACATCATCAGTTGATTATGACATCATCCGTTCATTATGACATCATCAAAATGATTATGACATCATCAAAATGATTATGACATCTTAAGTTCATTATGACATCATCAGTTCATTATGACATCATCAGTTCATTATGACATCATCAGTTCATAATAACCTTATCAGTTCATTATGACATCACAATATGATTATGGCATCATCAGTTCATTATGACATCATCAGTTCATTATGACATCATCAGTTCATTATGACATCATCAAAATGATTATGACATCATCAGTTCGTTATGCCATCATCAATATGATTATGACATCATCAGTTGATTATGACATCTTCAGTTCAATATGACATCAAAATGATTATTACATCTTCAGTTCATTATGACATCATCAGTTGATTATGACATCATTAGTTGATTATGACATCAACAGTTGATTGTCATCATCAATTCATTATGACATCATCAGTTCATTATGACATCATCAGTTCATGACGACATCATCAAAATGATTATGGCATCATCAGCTCGTGATGACATCATCAAAATGATTATGACATCATCAGTTCATTATGACATCATCAGTCCATTATGACATCATCAAAATGATGGCATCATCAGTTCATTATGACATCATCAGTCCTTTATGACATCATCAGTTCATTATGACATCATCAAAATGATTATGACTTCATCAGTTCATTTTGACATCATCAGTCCATTTTGACATCATCCAAATGGTTATGACATCATCAGTTCATTATGATATCATCAGTTCATTATGAAATCATCAATTCATTATGACATCATCAAAATGATGGCATCATCAGTTCATGATGACATCATCAAAATGATTTTGACATCATCAGTTCATTATGACATTATCCGTTCATTATGACATCATCAGTTCATTATGGCATCATCAAAATGATTATGACATCATCAGTTGATTATGACATCATCAGTTGATTACGACATCATCAGTCCATTATGACATCATCAAAATGATTATGACATCATCAGTTCATTATGACATCATCAGTCTATTATGACATCATCAAAATGATTATGACATCATCAGTTCATTATGACATCATCAGTTCATTATGACATCATCAAAATGATTATGACATCTTAAGTTCATTATGACATCATCAGTTCATTATGACATCATCAGTTCATTATGACATCATCAAAATGATTATGACATCATCAGTTCATTATGCCATCATCAGTTCATTATGACATCATCAAAATGATTATGTCATCATCAATTCATTATGACATCATCAGTTCATTATGACATCATTAAAATGATTATGACATCATCAGTTGATTATGACCTCTTCTGTTCATTATGATATCACTAGTTCATTATGACATCATCAGTTCATTATGACATCATCAGTCCATTATGACATCATCAGTTCATTATATCAAAAAGATTATGACATCATCAGTTTATTATGACATCATAAGTCCATTATGACATATTCAAAATGATTATGACATCATCAGTTCATTATGACATCATCAGTTCATTATGACATAATCAAAATGATTATGACATCTAAAGTTCAGTATGACATCATCAGTCCATTATGACATCATCAGTTCATTATGACATCATCAAAATGATTATGACTTCATCAGTTCATTATGAGATCATCAGTCCATTATGACATCATCAAAATGATTATGACATCATCAGTTCATTATGACATCATCAGTTCATTATGACATCATCAAAATGATTATGACATCATCAGTTCATTATGCCATCATCAATATGATTATGACATCATCAGTTGATTATGACATCATCCGTTCATTATGACATCATCAAAATGATTATGACATCATCAGCTAATTATGACATCATCAAAATGATTATGACATCTTAAGTTCATTATGACATCATCAGTTCATTATGACATCATCAAAATGATTATGACATCATCAGTTCATTATGCCATCACAATATGATTATGGCATCATCAGTTCATTGTGACATCATCAGTTCATTATGACATCATCAGTTCATAATAACCTTATCAGTTCATTATGACATCTTCAAAATGATTATGACATCATCAGTTCATTATGTCATCATCAATATGATTATGACATCATCAGTTGTTTATGACATCATCCGTTCATTATGACATCATCAAAATGATTATGACATCATCAGTTCATTATGCCATCGCAAAATGATTATGACGTCATCAGTTGATTATGACATCTTCAGTTCAATATGACATCAAAATTATTATGACATCTTCAGTTCATTATGACATCATCAGTTCATTATAACATCATCAGTCCATTATGACATCATCAAAATGATTATGACATCATCAGTTCATTATGACATCATCAGTTCATTATGACATCATCAGTTCATTATGAAATCATCAGTTCATTATGACATCATCAAAATGATTATGGCATCATCAGTTCATGATGACATCATCAAAATGATCATGACATCATCAGTTCATTATGACATAATCAAAATGATTATGACATCTTAAGTTCATTATGACATCATCAGTTCATTATGACATCATCAGTTCATTATGACATCATCAAAATGATTATAACATCATCAAAATGATTATGACATCATCAGTTCATTATGCCATCATCAGTTCATGATGACATCATCAAAATGATTATGTCATCATCAGTTCATGATGACATCATCAAAATGATTATGACATCATCAGTTCATTATGACATCATCAGTTCATTATGACATCATCAGTTCATTATGGCATCATCAAAATGATTATGACATCATCAGTTGATTACGACATCATCAGTCCATTATGACATCATCAAAATGATTATGACATCATCAGTTCATTATGACATCATCAGTCCATTATGACATCATCAAAATGATTATGACATCATCAGTTCATTATGACATCATCAAAATGATTATGACATCATCAGTTCATTATGCCATCATCAATATGATTATGACATCATCAGTTGATTATGACATC
Organism: Ranitomeya imitator; assembly: GCF_032444005.1. Lineage (NCBI taxonomy): Eukaryota > Metazoa > Chordata > Amphibia > Anura > Dendrobatidae > Ranitomeya > Ranitomeya imitator. Next base: position 205,269,480 of record NC_091286.1, read on the forward strand.
ATCCGTTCATTATGACATCATCAAAATGATTATGACATCATCAGTTAATTATGACATCATCAAAATGATTATGACATCTTAAGTTCATTATGACATCATCAGTTAATTATGACATCATCAAAATGATTATGACATCATCAGTTCATTATGCCATCACAATATGATTATGGCATCATCAGTTCATTATGACATCATCAGTTCATTATGACATCATCAGTTCATAATAACCTTATCAGTTCATTATGACATCATCAAAATGATTATGACATCATCAGTTCATTATGCCATCATCAATATGATTATGACATCATCAGTTGATTATGACATCATCCGTTCATTATGACATCATCAAAATGATTATGACATCATCAGTTCATTATGCCATCACAAAATGATTATGACGTCATCAGTTGATTATGACATCTTCAGTTCAATATGACATCAAAATGATTATGACATATTCAGTTCATTATGACATCATCAGTTGATTATGACTGTTGTGAATTCTGTGGCTGAATTCACTCCTGTGGTCACAAGTGGTACTGCAGCTTCTGAGCTTCCTCCCTCAGGTGTTCTGGTGAGCTCGTTGGCTGCTTTGTTATTTAACTCCACCTGATTCTGTCTTCCTTGCTCCTTGTCAATGTTCCAGTGTTGGACCTGAGCTTCTGGATCTTTCCTGTGGCCTGCTGCTCTGCTTAGATAAGTGCTTCTTTGCTTTTGTTGCTACTTTTTCTGTCCAGCTTGTCTATTCGTTTTTGCTGGAAGCTCTGAGACGCAAAGGGTGCACCGCCGTGCCGTTAGTTCGGCACGGTGGGTCTTTTTGCCCCCTTTGCGTGGTTTTTTGATTTAGGGTTTTTTGTAGACTGCAAAGTTCTCTTTGCTATCCTCGCTCTATCTAGAATATCGGGCCTCACTTTGCTGAATCTATTTCATCCCTACGTTTGTCTTTTCATCTTGCTAACTGTCATTATATGTGGGGGGCTGCCTTTTCCTTTGGGGTATTTCTCTGAGGCAAGTCAGGCTTGTTTTTCTATCTTCAGGCTAGTCAGCTCCTCAGGCTGTGCCGAGTTGCATAGGTAGTGACAGGCGCAATCCACAGCTGCCTTTAGTTGTGTTTAGGATAGGTTCAGGTATTGCGGTCTACAGAGATTCCACGTCTCAGAGCTCATTCTATTGTTTTTGGGTTATTGTCAGATCACTGCATGTGCTCTGATTGCTGGCACACTGTGTCCCTGGATTGCCTTCATAACAGTACAAGGAGCCAACACTAATGATTCTCAATAGAGGGAAAAAAGAAGTTCTGACATCATTTTTTTTTCTCTGCTCTGTGTTCAGTCTTTTTTTCCCCCTAGACATTTGGGTGTTTCAGGACACGGGTGTGGACATGGATATTCAGGGTCTTTGCTCTTCAATGGATAATCTCGTTACAAATGTACAAAGGATTCAAGATACTATTTATCAGAAATCTATGTTAGAACCAAGAATTCCTATTCCTGATTTGTTTTTTGGTGATAGAACTAAGTTTCTTAATTTCAAAAATAATTGTAAGCTATTTCTGGCCTTGAAACCTCATTCTTCTGGTAATCCTATTCAACAGGTTTTGATTATTTCTTTTTTGCGCGGCGACCCTCAGGACTGGGCATTTTCTCTTGCGCCAGGAGACCCTGCATTGAGTAATGTCAATGCGTTTTTCCTGGCGCTCGGATTACTTTACGGTGAGCCTAATTCAGTGGATCAGGCTGAGAAAAATTTGCTGGCTTTGTGCCAGGGCCAGGATGATATAGAAGTATATTGTCAGAAATTTAGGAAGTGGTCAGTACTCACTCTGTGGAATGAATCTGCGCTGGCAGCTTTGTTCAGAAAGGGTCTCTCTGAGGCTCTTAAGGATGTCATGGTGGGTTTTCCTATGCCTACTGGTTTGAATGAGTCTATGTCTTTGGCCATTCAGATCGGTCGACGCTTGCGCGAGCGTAAATCTGTGCACCATTTGGCGGTATTGTCTAAGATTAAACCTGAGCCTATGCAGTGCGATAGGACTATGACCAGAGTTGAACGGCAAGAACACAGACGTCTGAATGGTCTGTGTTTCTACTGTGGTGATTCCACTCATGCTATTTCTGATTGTCCTAAGCGCACTAAGCGGTTCGATAGGTCTGCCGTTATTGGTACTGTACAATCCAAATTCCTTCTGTCCATTACCTTGATATGCTCTTTGTCATCGTATTCTGTCATGGCGTTTGTGGATTCAGGCGCTGCCCTGAATCTGATGGATTTGGATTATGCTAAACGTTGTGGGTTTTTCTTGGAGCCTTTGCCGTGTCCTATTCCATTGAGAGGAATTGATGCTACACCTTTGGCCAAGAATAAACCTCAGTACTGGACCCAGCTGACCATGTGCATGGCTCCTGCACATCAGGAAGTTATTCGCTTTCTGGTGCTACATAATCTGCATGATGTGGTCGTGTTGGGGTTGCCATGGCTGCAATCCCATAATCCAGTATTGGATTGGAACTCTGTCGGTATCCAGCTGGGGTTGTCAGGGGGTACATGGTGATGTTCCATTTTTGTCTATTTCGTCATCCACTCCTTCTGAGGTCCCAGAGTTCTTGTCTGATTATCAGGATGTATTTGAAGAGCCCAAGTCCGATGCCCTACCTCCGCATAGGGATTGTGATTGTGCTATCAATTTGATTCCTGGTAGTAAAATCCCAAAAGGTCGATTATTTAATTTATCCGTGCCTGAACACGCCGCTATGCGCAGTTATGTGAAGGAATCCCCGGAGAAGGGACATATTCGCCCATCGTCATCACCACTGGGAGCAGGGTTCTTTTTTGTAGCCAAGAAGGATGGTTCGCTGAGACCGTGTATTGATTACCGCCTTCTTAATAAAATCACTGTTAAATTTCAGTATCCCTTGCCATTGTTATCTGACTTGTTTGCTCGGATTAAGGGGGCTAGTTGGTTCACTAAGATAGATCTTCGTGGTGCGTATAATCTGGTGAGAATCAGGCAAGGAGATGAATGGAAAACTGCATTTAATACGCCCGAGGGTCATTTTGAGTATCTAGTGATGCCGTTCGGACTTGCCAATGCTCCATCTGTGTTTCAGTCTTTAATGCATGACATCTTCCGTGAGTATCTGGATAAATTCCTGATTGTTTACTTGGATGACATTTTGATCTTCTCAGATGATTGGGACTCTCATGTGAAGCAGGTCAGAATGGTTTTCCAGGTCCTGCATGCTAATTCTTTGTTTGTGAAGGGATCAAAGTGTCTCTTCGGTGTGCAGAAAGTTTCATTTTTGGGGTTCATCTTTTCCCCTTCTACTATCGAGATGGATCCGGCTAAGGTCCAAGCCATCCAGGATTGGACTCAGCCGACATCTCTGAAAAGTCTGCAAAAGTTCCTGGGCTTTGCTAATTTTTATCGTCGCTTCATCTGTAATTTTTCTAGCATTGCCAAACCATTGACCGATTTGACCAAGAAGGGTGCTGATTTGGTTAATTGGTCTTCTGCTGCTGTGGAAGCTTTTCAGGAGTTGAAGCGTCGTTTTTGTTCTGCCCCTGTGTTGTGTCAACCAGATGTTTCTCTTCCATTCCAGGTCGAGGTTGATGCTTCTGAGATTGGAGCAGGGGCGGTTTTGTCACAGAGAGGTTCTGGTTGCTCAGTGTTGAAACCATGTGCTTTCTTTTCCAGGAAGTTTTCGGCTGCTGAGCGTAATTATGATGTGGGCAACCGAGAGTTGCTGGCCATGAAGTGGGCATTCGAGGAATGGCGTCATTGGCTTGAAGGAGCTAAGCATCGCGTGGTGGTATTGACTGATCATAAGAACCTTACTTATCTCGAGTCTGCCAAGCGCTTGAATCCTAGACAGGCCCGTTGGTCGTTATTTTTTGCCCGCTTCGATTTTATGATTTCGTACCTTCCGGGCTCTAAAAATGTGAAGGCGGATGCTCTGTCTAGGAGTTTTGTGCCCGACTCTCCGGGTTCATCTGAGCCGGCGAGTATCCTCAAGGAAGGAGTCATTGTGTCTGCCATCTCCCCTGATTTGCGGCGAGTGTTGCAAAAATTTCAGGCGAATAAACCTGATCGTTGTCCGGCGGAGAAACTGTTCGTCCCTGATAGGTGGACTAGTAAAATTATCTCTGAACTTCATTGTTCGGTGTTGGCTGGTCATCCTGGAATATTTGGTACCAGAGAGTTAGTGGCTAGATCCTTCTGGTGGCCATCTCTGTCACGGGATGTACGTACTTTTGTGCAGTCCTGTGGGATTTGTGCTAGGGCTAAGCCCTGCTGTTCACGTGCCAGTGGGTTGCTTTTGCCCTTGCCGGTCCCAAAGAGGCCTTGGACACATATTTCGATGGATTTCATTTCTGACCTTCCTGTTTCTCAAAAGATGTCAGTCATTTGGGTGGTCTGTGATCGCTTTTCTAAAATGGTCCATCTGGTGCCCTTGGTTAAATTGCCTTCCTCCTCTGATTTGGTGCCTTTGTTCTTCCAGCATGTGGTTCGTTTGCATGGCATTCCTGAGAATATTGTTTCTGACAGAGGTTCCCAGTTTGTTTCGAGGTTTTGGCGAGCCTTTTGTGGTAGGATGGGCATTGACCTGTCTTTTTCCTCGGCTTTCCATCCTCAGACTAATGGCCAGACCGAACGAACCAATCAGACCTTGGAGACATATCTGAGATGTTTTGTTTCTGCAGACCAGGATGATTGGGTGTCCTTTTTGCCGTTGGCTGAGTTCGCCCTTAATAATCGGGCCAGCTCGGCTACCTTGGTCTCTCCATTTTTCTGCAATTCTGGGTTCCATCCTCGTTTCTCTTCAGGACAGGTTGAGTCTTCGGACTGTCCTGGTGTGGATTCTGTGGTGGACAGGTTGCAGCAGATCTGGACTCAGGTAGTGGACAATTTGACCTTGTCCCAGGAGAAGGCTCAACTTTTCGCTAATCGCAGACGCCGTGTGGGTCCCCGACTTCGTGTTGGGGATCTGGTTTGGTTATCTTCTCTTCATATTCCTATGAAGGTTTCCTCTCCTAAATTTAAACCTCGTTTTATTGGTCCGTATAGGATTTCTGAGATTCTCAATCCTGTGTCTTTTCGTCTGACCCTCCCAGACTCCTTTTCCATACATAATGTATTCCATAGGTCGTTGTTGCGGAGATACGTGGCACCTATGGTTCCATCTGTTGAGCCTCCTCCCCCGGTTTTGGTGGAGGGGGAATTGGAGTATATTGTGGAGAAAATTTTGGATTCTCGTGTTTCTAGACGGAAACTCCAGTATCTGGTTAAATGGAAGGGTTATGCTCAGGAAGATAATTCCTGGGTTTTTGCCTCTGATGTCCATGCTCCCGATCTTGTTCGTGCCTTTCATGTGGCTCATCCTGGTCGGCCTGGGGGCTCTGGTGAGGGTTCGGTGACCCCTCCTCAAGGGGGGGTACTGTTGTGAATTCTGTGGCTGAATTCACTCCTGTGGTCACAAGTGGTACTGCAGCTTCTGAGCTTCCTCCCTCAGGTGTTCTGGTGAGCTCGTTGGCTGCTTTGTTATTTAACTCCACCTGATTCTGTCTTCCTTGCTCCTTGTCAATGTTCCAGTGTTGGACCTGAGCTTCTGGATCTTTCCTGTGGCCTGCTGCTCTGCTTAGATAAGTGCTTCTTTGCTTTTGTTGCTACTTTTTCTGTCCAGCTTGTCTATTCGTTTTTGCTGGAAGCTCTGAGACGCAAAGGGTGCACCGCCGTGCCGTTAGTTCGGCACGGTGGGTCTTTTTGCCCCCCTTTGCGTGGTTTTTTGCTTTAGGGTTTTTTGTAGACTGCAAAGTTCTCTTTGCTATCCTCGCTCTATCTAGAATATCGGGCCTCACTTTGCTGAATCTATTTCATCCCTACGTTTGTCTTTTCATCTTGCTAACTGTCATTATATGTGGGGGGCTGCCTTTTCCTTTGGGGTATTTCTCTGAGGCAAGTCAGGCTTGTTTTTCTATCTTCAGGCTAGTCAGCTCCTCAGGCTGTGCCGAGTTGCATAGGTAGTGACAGGCGCAATCCACAGCTGCCTTTAGTTGTGTTTAGGATAGGTTCAGGTATTGCGGTCTACAGAGATTCCACGTCTCAGAGCTCGTTCTATTGTTTTTGGGTTATTGTCAGATCACTGCATGTGCTCTGATTGCTGGCACACTGTGTCCCTGGATTGCCTTCATAACATATGACATCATTAGTTGATTATGACATCAACAGTTGATTGTCATCATTAGGGTTGCGCGACCTTCACTTTTATAGGATCGGGTCGGGTTTCACGAAACCCGACTTTTGGAAAAGTCGGGTCGAGTGAAATCGGCCGATCCTATAAAAAAGTCGGGGTCGGGGTCGGCCGAAACTCGAAACCCAATGCAGTGCATTGGGTTTCCATGGTTCCCAGGGTCTGAAGGAGCGGAAACTCTCCTTCAGGCCCTGGGATCCATATTTAAGTGTAAAATATAGAATTAAAATAAAAAATATCCTTATACTTACCCTCTGATGCGCCCTGGTACTAACCGGGAACCTTCCTTCCTTAGAATCAGCCTTCCAGGACCTTCGGTGACGTCGCGGGTGACGTCGCGGCTTGTGATTGGCCGCGCGGCCGCCCATGTGACCGCTCGCGCGGCCAATCACAAGCTGCGACGTCACCCGCGACGTCACCGAAGGTCCTGGAAGGGCTGATTCTTAGGAAGGAAGGCTGTCGGAAGGAAGCAGGGCGCTTCCGAGGGTGAGTATATTCCTATTAGGTATATACTCACCCTCGGAAGCGCCCTGCTTCTTCCGACAGCCTTCCTTCCTAAGAATCAGCCCTTCCAGGACCTTCGGTGACGTCGCGGGTGACGTCGCGGCTTGTGATTGGCCGCGCGAGCGGTCACATGGGCGGCCGCGCGGCCAATCACAAGCCGCGACGTCACCGCGACGTCACGGCAAGGTCCTAGAAGCGTGGATTCGAAGGAGGAAGGCTGCCGGTTAGTACCAGGGCGCGTCAGAGGGTAAGTATTGCAATATTTTTTATTTTAATTCTATATTTTACACTTTAATCTGAATTCCGATACCAATTCCCGATATCTTAAACATATCGGGAATCGGGATCGGAATTCCGATTCCAGATTCAAAAGATCGCCGACTTCATGGCCGACCCCCCACTGGGGTCGGGTCGGGTTTCATGAAACCCGACCTTGCCAAAAGTCGGCGACTTTTGAACAATTTCGACCCGTTTCGCTCAACCCTAGTCATCATCAATTCATTATGACATCATCAGTTCATTATGACATCATCAGTTCATGACGACATCATCAAAATCATTATGGCATCATCAGCTCGTGATGACATCATCAAAATGATTATGACATCATCAGTTCATTATGACATCATCAGTCCTTTATGACATCATCAGTTCATTATGACATCATCCAAATGGTTATGACATCATCAGTTCATTATGACATCATCAGTTCATTATGACATCATCAGTTCATTATGGCATCATCAAAATGATTATGACATCATCAGTTGATTATGACATCATCAGTTGATTACGACATCATCAGTCCATTATGACATCATCAAAATGATTATGACTTCATCAGTTCATTATGACATCATCAGTCCATTATGACATCATCAAAATGATTATGACATCATCAGTTCATTATGACATCATCAGTTCATTATGACATCATCAGTTCATTAAGACATCATCAAAATGATTATAATAATAATAATAATAATAATAATAATAATAATAATAATTTTATTTATATAGCGCCAACATATTCCGCAGCGCTTTACAAATTATAGAGGGGACTTGTACAGACAATAGACATTACAGCATAACAGAAATACAGTTCAAAACAGATACCAGGAGGAGTGAGGGCCCTGCTCGCAAGCTTACAAACTATGGGGAAAAGGGGAGACACGAGAGGTGGATGGTAACAATTGCTTTAGTTATTCGGACCAGCTATAGTGTAAGGCTCAGGTGTTCATGTAAAGCTGCATGAACCAGTTACCTGCCTAAGTATGTAGCAGTACAGACACAGAGGGCTAATACTGCATAAAGTGTATGAGAACATGATGCGAGGAACCTTTTTTTTTTTTTTTTTTATTATAAATAGGCCACACAGGGATCGTTAGGTTAATGCATTGAGGCGGTAGGCCAGTCTGAACAAATGAGTTTTTAGGGCACGCTTAAAACTGTGGGGATTGGGGATTAATCGTATTAACCTAGGTAGTGCATTCCAAAGAATCGGCGCAGCACGTGTAAAGTCTTGGAGACGGGAGTGGGAGGTTCTGATTATTGAGGATGCTAACCTGAGGTCATTAGCGGAGCGGAGGGCACGGGTAGGGTGGTAGACTGATACCAGGGAGGAGATGTAGGGTGGTGCTGAGCCATGGAGTGCTTTGTGGATGAGGGTAGTAGTTTTGTACTGGATTCTGGAGTGGATGGGTAGCCAGTGTAATGACTGGCACAGGGTAGAGGCATCGGTGTAACGGTTGGTGAGGAATATGATCCTGGCTGCAGCATTCAGGACAGATTGGAGCGGGGAGAGTTTTGCAAGAGGGAGACCGATTAGTAGAGAGTTACAATAGTCCAGACGAGAATGAATAAGTGAAACAGTCAGAGTTTTTGCAGAGTCGAAATTAAGAAAAGGGCGAATTCTAGAAATGTTTTTGAGATGCAGGTAAGAAGAGCGAGCCAGTGATCGGATGTAGGGGGTGAATGAAAGGTCAGAATCAAGGATGACCCCAAGGCAGCGGGCATGTTGCTTTGGAGTAATGGTGGAACCGCACACGGAGATGGCAATGTCAGGCAAAGGTAGGTTAGTAGAGGGAGAGAACACGAGGAGTTCAGTTTTTGACAGGTTTAGTTTCAGATAGAGGGAGGACATGATGTTAGAGACAGCGGTAAGACAATCACTGGTGTTTTCTAAAAAGGTCGGTGTGATATCGGGAGCAGAAGTGTATAATTGGGTGTCGTCAGCATAGAGATGGTACTGGAAACCAAATCTACTGATTGTTTGTCCAATAGGGGCAGTATACAACGAGAAGAGTAGGGGGCCTAGGACTGATCCTTGAGGAACCCCAACAGTAAGGGGAAGGTGAGAGGAGGAGGAACCAGCAAAACATACAGTGAAGGATCGGTCAGAGAGATAGGAGGAGAACCAGGAGAGAACGGTGTCCTTGAGGCCGATGGAGCGGAGCATAGTGAGGAGGAGCTGATGATCCACAGTGTCAATTGCTGCAGAGAGATCCAAGAGAATTAGCATGGAGTAGTGACCATTAGATTTAGCTGTTAGTAGGTCATTAGAGACTTTAATGAGGGCAGTTTCAGTAGAGTGTAAAGAGCGGAAGCCAGATTGAAGAGGGTCGAGAAGAGAGTTATCTGAGAGATAGCGGGTAAGACGGGAGTGGACCAGGCGTTCTAGGAGTTTAGAGATGAAGGGAAGATTAGAGACAGGTCTATAATTAGCGGCACAGTTTTGATTATGATATCATCAGTTGATTATGACATCATCCGTTCATTATGACATCATCAAAATGATTATGACATCATCAGATAATTATGACATCATCAAAATGATTATGACATCATCAGTTCATTATGCCATCATCAATATGATTATGACATCATCATTTGATTATGACATCATCCGTTCATTATGACATCATCAAAATGATTATGACATCATCAGTTCATTATGCCATCACAAAATGATTATGACGTCATCAGTTGATTATGACATCTTCAGTTCAATATGACATCAAAATAATTATGACATCTTCAGTTCATTATGACATCATCAGTTGATTATGACATCATTAGTTGATTATGACATCAACAGTTGATTGTCATCATCAATTCATTATGACATCATCAGTTCATTATGACATCATCAGTTCATGACGACATCATCAAAATGATTATGGCATCATCAGCTCGTGATGACATCATCAAAATGATTATGACATCATCAGTTCATTATGACATCATCAGTCCATTATGACATCAAAATGATTATGACATCATCAGTTCATTATGACATCATCAGTCCTTTATGACATCATCAGTTCATTATGACATCATCAAAATGATTATGACTTCATCAGTTCATTATGACATCATCAGTCCATTTTGACATCATCCAAATGGTTATGACATCATCAGTTCATTATGATATCATCAGCTCATTATGAAATCATCAACTCATTATGACATCATCAAAATGATGGCATCATCAGTTCATGATGACATCATCAAAATGATTATGACATCATCAGTTCATTATGACATCATCAGTTCATTATGACATCATCAGTTCATTATGGCATCATCAAAATAATTATGACATCATCAGTTGATTATGACATTATCAGTTGATTACGACATCATCAGTCCATTATGACATCATCAAAATGATTATGACATCATCAGTTCATTATGACATCATCAGTCTATTATGACATCATCAAAATGATTATGACATCATCAGTTCATTGTGACATCATCAGTTGATTATGACATCATCAAAATGATTATGACATCTTAAGTTCATTATGACATCATCAGTTCATTATGACATCATCAGTTCATTATGACATCATCAAAATGATTATGACATCATCAGTTCATTATGCCATCATCAGTTCATTATGACATCATCAAAATGATTATGTAATCATCAGTTCATTATGACATCATCAGTTCATTATGACATCATTAAAATGATTATGACATCATCAGTTGATTATGACCTCTTCTGTTCATTGTGATATCACTAGTTCATTATGACATCATCAGTTCATTATGACATCATCAGTCCATTATGACATCATCAGTTCATTATGATATAAAAAAGATTATGACATCATCAGTTCATTATGACATCATAAGTCCATTATGACATATTCAAAATGATTATGACATCATCAGTTCATTATGACATCATCAGTTCATTATGACATAATCAAAATGATTATGACATCTAAAGTTCAGTATGACATCATCAGTCCATTATGACATCATCAGTTCATTATGACATCATCAAAATGATTATGACTTCATCAGTTCATTATGACATCATCAGTCCATTATGACATCATCAAAATTATTATGACATCATCAGTTCATTATGACATCATCAGTTGATTATGACATCATCAAAATGATTATGACATCATCAGTTCATTATGCCATCATCAATATAATTATGACATCATCAGTTGATTATGACATCATCCGTTCATTATGACATCATCAAAATGATTATGACATCATCAGCTAATTATGACATCATCAAAATGATTATGACATCTTAAGTTCATTATGACATCATCAATTCATTATGACATCATCAAAATGATTATGACATCATCAGTTCATTATGCCACCACAATATGATTATGGCATCATCAGTTCATTATGACATCATCAGTTCATTATGACATCATCAGTTCATAATAACCTTATCAGTTCATTATGACATCATCAAAATGATTATGACATCATCAGTTCATTATGCCATCATCAATATGATTATGACATCATCAGTTGTTTATGACATCATCAGTTCATTATGACATCATCAAAATGATTATGACATCATCAGTTCATTATGCCATCGCAAAATGATTATGACGTCATCAGTTGATTATGACATCTTCAGTTCAATATGACATCAAAATGATTATGACATCTTCAGTTCATTATGACATCATCAGTTCATTATAACATCATCAGTCCATTATGACATCATCAAAATGATTATGACATCATCAGTTCATTATGACATCATCAAAATGATTATGACATCATCAGTTCATTATGACATCATCAGTTCATTATGAAATCATCAGTTCATTATGACATCATCAAAATGATTATGGCATCATCAGTTCATGATGACATCATCAAAATGATTATGACATCATCAGTTCATTATGACATCATCAGTTCATTATGGCATCATCAAAATGATTATGACATCATCAGTTGATTATGACATCATCAGTTGATTACGACATCATCAGTCCATTATGACATCATCAAAATGATTATGACATAATCAGTTCATTATGACATCATCAGTCCATTATGACATCATCAAAATGATTATGACATCATCAGTTCATTATGACATAATCAGTTCATTATGACATCATCAAAATGATGATGACATCTTAAGTTCATTATGACATCATCAGTTCATTATGACATCATCAGTTCATTATGACATCATCAAAATGATAATGACATCATCAAAATGATTATGACATCAACAGTTCATTATGTTATCATCAGTTCATTATGACATCATCAAAATGATTATGTCATCATCAGTTCATTATGACATCATCAGTTCATTATGACATCATCAGTTCATTATGACATCATCAAAATGATTATGACATCATCAGTTCATTATGACATCATCAGTCCATTATGACATCATCAGTTCATTATGACATCATCAAAATGATTATGACATCATCAGTTCATTATGACATCATCAGTTCATTATGACATCATCAGTCCATTATGACATCATCAGTTCATTATGACATCATCAAAATGATTATGACATCATCAGTTCATTATGACATCATCAAAATGATTATGACATCATCAGTTCATTATGACATCATCAGTCCATGATGACATCATCAAAATGATTATGACATCATCAGTTCATTATGACATCAGTCCATTATGACATCATCAAAATGATTATGACATCATCAGTTCATTATGACATCATCAAAATGATTATGACATCATCAGTTCATTATGACATCATCAGTCCATTATGACATCATCAGTTCATTATGACATCATCAAAATGATTATGATATCATCAGTTCATTATGACATCATCATTTCATTATGACATCATCAAAATGATTATGACATCATCAGTTCATTATGACATCATCAGTTCATTATGACCTCATCAAAATGATTATGACATCATCTGTTGATTATGACCTCATCAGTTCATTATCACATCACCAGTTCATTATGACATCATCAGTTCATTATGACATCATCAGTCCATTATGACATCAAAATGATTATGACATCATCAGTTCATTATGACATCAATTCATTATGACATCATCAAAATGATTATGACATCATCAGTTCATTATGACATCATCAGTCCATTATGACATCATCAGTTCATTATGACATCATCAAAATGATTATGACATCATCAGTTCATTATGACATCATCAGTTTATTATGACATCATCAGTCCATTATGACATAATCAAAATGATTATGACATCATCAGTTCATTATGACATCATCAAAATGATTATGACATCATCAGTTCATTATGACATCAAAATGATTATGACATCATCAGTTCATTATGACATCATCAGTCCATGATGACATCATCAAAATGATTATGACATCATCAGTTCATTATTACATCATGAGTCCATTATGACATCATCAGTTCATTATGACATCATCAAAATGATTATGACATCATCAGTTCATTATGACATCATCAGTCCATTATGACATCATCAAAATGATTATGACATCATCAGTTCATTATGACATCAGTCCATTATGACATCATCAAAATGATTATGACATCATCAGTTCATTATGACATCATCAGTCCATTATGACATCATCAGTTCATTATGACATCATCAAAATGATTATGATATCATCAGTTCATTATGACATCATCATTTCATTATGACATCATCAAAATGATTATGACATCATCAGTTCATTATGACATCATCAGTTCATTATGACATCATCAGTTCATTATGGCATCATCAAAATGATTATGACATCATCAGTTGATTATGACATCATCAGTTCATTATGACATCATCAGTTCATGATGACATCATCAAAATGATTATGACATCATCAGTTCATTATGACATCATCAGTTCATTATGACATCATCAGTTCATTATGACATCATCAAAATGATTATGACATCATCAGTTCATTATGACATCATCAGTCCATGATGACATCATCAAAATGATTATGACATCATCAGTTCATTATGACATCAGTCCATTATGACATCATCAAAATGATTATGACATCATCAGTTCATTATGACATCATCAAAATGATTATGACATCATCAGTTCATTATGACATCATCAGTCCATTATGACATCATCAGTTCATTATGACATATCAAAATGATTATGATATCATCAGTTCATTATGACATCATCATTTCATTATGACATCATCAAAATGATTATGACATCATCAGTTCATTATGACATCATCAGTTCATTATGACCTCATCAAAATGATTATGACATCATCTGTTGATTATGACCTCATCAGTTCATTATCACATCACCAGTTCATTATGACATCATCAGTTCATTATGACATCATCAGTCCATTATGACATCAAAATGATTATGACATCATCAGTTCATTATGACATCAATTCATTATGACATCATCAAAATGATTATGACATCATCAGTTCATTATGACATCATCAAAATGATTATGACATCATCAGTTCATTGTGACATCATCAAAATGATTATGACATCATCAGTTCATTATGTGCTCATCAATTCATTATCACATCACCAGTTCATTATGTTATCAGCAGTTCATTATGACATCATCAGTCCATTACGACATCATAATGATTATGACATCATCAGTTCATTATGACATTATCAGTCCATTATGACTTCAAAATGATTATGACATCATCAGTTCATTATGACATCAATTCATTATGACATCATCAAAATGATTATGACATCATCAGTTCATTATGACATCATCAAAATGATTATGACATCATCAGTTCATTGTGACATCATCAAAATGATTATGACATCATCAGTTCATTATGAGCTCATCGATTCATTATCACATCACCAGTTCATTATGTTATCAGCAGTTCATTATGACATCATCAGTCCATTATGACATCATAATAATTATGACATCATCAGTTCATTATGACATCATCAGTCCATTATGACATCATCAAAATGATTGTGACATCATCAGTTCATTATGACATCATCAGTTCATTATGACCTCATCAAAATGATTATGACATCATCAGTTGATTATGACCTTATCACATCACCAGTTCATTATGACATCATCAGTTCATTATGACATCATCAGTCCATTATGACATCAAAATGATTATGACATCATCAGTTCATTATGACATCAATCCATTATGACATCATCAAAATGATTATGGCATCATCAGTTCATTATGACATCATCAAAATGATTATGACATCATCAGCTCATTGTGACATCGTCAGTTGATTATGACACCATCAGTTGATTATGACATCATCAGTTGATTATGACATCATCAGTTGATATGACATCATCAAAATGATTATGTCATCATCAGTTCATTATGACATCATCAGTTCATTATGACATCATCAAAATGATTATGACATCATCAGTTCATTATGACATCATCAGTTGATTATGACATCATCAAAATGATTATGTCATCATCAGTTCATTATGACATCATCAGTTCATTATGACATCATCAAAATGATTATGACATCATCAGTTCATTATGACATCATCAGTCCATTATGACATCATCAGTTCATTATGACATCATCAAAATGATTATGACATCATCAGTTCATTATGACATCATCAGTTTATTATGACATCATCAGTCCATTATGACATCATCAAAATGATTATGACATCATCAGTTCATTATGACATCATCAAAATGATTATGACATCATCAGTTCATTATGACATCAAAATGATTATGACATCATCAGTTCATTATGACATCATCAGTCCATGATGACATCATCAAAATGATTATGACATCATCAGTTCATTATTACATCATGAGTCCATTATGACATCATCAGTTCATTATGACATCATCAAAATGATTATGACATCATCAGTTCATTATGACATCATCAGTCCATGATGACATCATCAAAATGATTATGACATCATCAGTTCATTATGACATCATCAAAATGATTATGACATCATCAGTTCATTATGACATCATCAAAATGATTATGACATCATCAGTTCATTATGACATCATCAGTCCATTATGACATCATCAGTTCATTATGACATCATCAAAATGATTATGACATCATCAGTTCATTATGACATCATCAGTCCATTATGACATCATCAGTTCATTATGACATCATCAAAATGATTATGATATCATCAGTTCATTATGACATCATCATTTCATTATGACATCATCAAAATGATAATGACATCATCAGTTCATTATGACATCATCAGTTCATTATGACCTCATCAAAATGATTATGACATCATCTGTTGATTATGACCTCATCAGTTCATTATCACATCACCAGTTCATTATGACATCATCAGTTCATTATGACATCATCAGTCCATTATGACATCAAAATGATTATGACATCATCAGTTCATTATGACATCAATTCATTATGACATCATCAAAATGATTATGACATCATCAGTTCATTATGACATCATCAAAATGATTATGACATCATCAGTTCATTGTGACATCATCAAAATGATTATGACATCATCAGTTCATTATGAGCTCATCGATTCATTATCACATCACCAGTTCATTATGTTATCAGCAGTTCATTATGACATCATCAGTCCATTATGACATCATAATAATTATGACATCATCAGTTCATTATGACATCATCAGTCCATTATGACATCATCAAAATGATTACGACATCATCAGTTCATTATGACATCATCAAAATGATTATGACATCATCAGTTCATTATGACATCATCAGTTCATTATGAAATCATCAGTTCATTATGACATCATCAAAATAATTATGGCATCATCAGTTCATGATGACATCATCAAAATGATTATGACATCATCAGTTCATTATGACATCATCAGTTCATTATGACATCATCAGTTCATTATGGCATCATCAAAATGATTATGACATCATCAGTTGATTATGACATCATCAGTTCATTATGACATCATCAGTTCATGATGACATCATCAAAATGATTATGACATCATCAGTTCATTATGACATCATCAGTTCATTATGACATCATCAGTTCATTATGACATCATCAAAATGATTATGACATCATCAGTTCATTATGACATCATCAGTCCATGATGACATCATCAAAATGATTATGACATCATCAGTTTATTATGACATCAGTCCATTATGACATCATCAAAATGATTATGACATCATCAGTTCATTATGACATCATCAAAATGATTATGACATCATCAGTTCATTATGACATCATCAGTCCATTATGACATCATCAGTTCATTATGACATCATCAAAATGATTATGATATCATCAGTTCATTATGACATCATCATTTCATTATGACATCATCAAAATGATTATGACATCATCAGTTCATTATGACATCATCAGTTCATTATGACCTCATCAAAATGATTATGACATCATCTGTTGATTATGACCTCATCAGTTCATTATCACATCACCAGTTCATTATGAAATCATCAGTTCATTATGACATCATCAGTCCATTATGACATCAAAATGATTATGACATCATCAGTTCATTATGACATCAATTCATTATGACATCATCAAAATGATTATGACATCATCAGTTCATTATGACATCATCAAAATGATTATGACATCATCAGTTCATTGTGACATCATCAAAATGATTATGACATCATCAGTTCATTATGAGCTCATCAATTCATTATCACATCACCAGTTCATTATGACATCATCAGTTCATTATGACATCATCAGTCCATTATGACATCAAAATGATTATGACATCATCAGTTCATTATGACATCAATTCATTATGACATCATCAAAATGATTACGACATCATCAGTTCATTATGACATCATCAAAATGATTATGATATCATCAGTTCATTATGACATCATCAGTTCATTATGAAATCATCAGTTCATTATGACATCATCAAAATGATTATGGCATCATCAGTTCATGATGACATCATCAAAATGATCATGACATCATCAGTTCATTATGACATCATCAGTTGATTATGACATCATCAGTTCATTATGACATCATTAAAATGATTATGACATCATCAGTTGATTATGACCTCATCTGTTCATTTTGATATCACCAGTTCATTATGACATCATCAGTTCATTATGACATCATCAGTCCATTATGACTTCATCAGTTCATTATGACATCATCAAAAAGATTATGACATCATCAGTTCATTATGACATCATCAGTCTATTATGACATCATCAAAATGATTATGACATCATCAGTTCATTAAGACATCATCAAAATGATTATGATATCATCAGTTCATTATGACATCATCAGTTCATTATGACATCATCAAAATGATTATGACATCATCAGTTCATTATGACATCATCAGTTGATTATGACATCATCAAAATGATTATGTCATCATCAGTTCATTATGACATCATCAGTTCATTATGACATCATCAAAATGATTATGACATCATCAGTTCATTATGACATCATCAGTCCATTATGACATCATCAGTTCATTATGACATCATCAAAATGATTATGACATCATCAGTTCATTATGACATCATCAGTTTATTATGACATCA